>NC_073228.2:25672500-30752500 GCF_029281585.2 Gorilla gorilla gorilla | reverse complement strand
TAGAATTGAGTACAGTTTGACTGAATCAAGGGTAATCACCGTTATCCTGATTTTCAGGACTTTCATTCACTTCCTTCATGTAGCACAGTTCCCTGCCAGAAACATCCATCATGGACGAAGTGACTGCTAGAGACTTCAGGGAAAATAATAACTTCTAACTATTTTATGTAGTTGAGGGATGAGTGTTTTGGTTCTTTCCTAAAGAGATGGAATCTGCTCTGTCAACCAGGCTGGAGTGTGCTGGTATGACCGTAGGTCTCTGCAGCCTCAAACTCCTAGGCTCAAGCAGTCCTCCCACCTGGGCATCCCAAGTAGCTAGGAATATCAGTGTGCACTACCACAACCTGCTAATTTTTTAAGTTTTTTTTTTTTTTTCAAGAGACAGAGTCTTGCTATGTTGCCCCAGCTGGTCCTGAACTCCTGGCCTCAAGTGATTCTCCCTGTCTCAGCCTCCCAAAGGGATGAGTTTTAACATGCTAATTACTTTAAGTTTTAAAAGAATAATATGTCAAATTAAAGCATTTTTAAACCTCTTTTTTTTTAACTCAAGTAATACATATTTATTATTTAAAAAGCTTAGGAAAAAACAGAAGAAAAAAGAAGAAAACTAAAATCACTTGTAATTTCCTTACCTAGAGTTAACAACTATTAACATTATGGTATTAAGATTCTTCTATGCATTTGTATACACACATATATACGCTATTTTTTGTAAAATGAAATCACACTGAGCTTATTTACCATTAAGTAATGAGTCTTACCTGTCCAGTAATGAATGTGTTTTCCTTTGCTTTTTTACTTAGCACTATATTGTGAATATCATGAACAAAGACAGTTTGGAAACAGGGTGACTAGAAGTCAACAAAAATATGTGTTACAAAAGAATAACAATAGGTAAAATTCAGAGTATTATTTTAATTTACTGTTAAAATTACCCAAATCTCACATACTTTATTCAATCTATATTTTTAAAAATTGGATATATAGGCCGGGCGCGGTGGCTCATGCCTGTAATCCCAGCACTTTGGGAGGCCAAAGCGGGCGGATCACGAGGTCAGGAGATCGAGACCATCCTGACTAACACGGTGAAACCTCATCTCTATTAAAAATACAAAAAAATTAGCAGGGCGTGGTGGTGGGCGCCTGTAGTCCCAGGTACTCGGGAGAATGAGGCAGGAGAATGGCGTGAACCCGGGAGGCAGAGCTTGCAGTGAGCCGAGATCGCGCCACTGCACCCCAGCCTGAGCAACAGAGCGAGACTCCGTCTCAAAAAAAAAAAAAAAAAAAAAAAAAAAAGGATATATAGGGAAGGAGCAATTTTTTAAATATTTAACTGCAATTGCGTAGTATTTTGTGATTTCATTATTCATCTTTCTAAATGTGGTGTAATAGACTATAATTTTAGTAAGTGTATCAGTCCATTCTCACGCTGCTGTAAGGACATAGCCGAGACTGGGTAATTTATAAAGGAAAGAGGTTTAATGGACTCACTGTTCTGCATGGCTGGGGAGGCCTCAGGAAACTTAAAATCGTGGCGGAAGGGGAAGCAAACACGTCCTTCTTCACATGGTTGCAGAGAGAAGAATGAGTGCCCAGTGAAGGGGGAAGCCCCTTAGAAAACTATCAGATCTCGTGAGAACCAACTCACTAAAACAAGAACAGGATGGGGAAACTGCCCCCATGATTCAATTATCTCCACCTGGTCCCTCCCAGGACACATGGGGATTATGGGAACTACAAGTCAAGATGAGATTTGGGTGGAGACACAGCCAAACGATATCAGTAAGTATTTATTCTTATTTATTTTTTAGAGACAGGGTCTTGTTATGTTGCCAAGGCTGGATTCAACTCCTGGGCTCAAGTGATCCTCTCACCTCAGCCCCCCGAGAAGCTGGTACTACAGGCATGTATTACCACACTCGGCTTAATTTTAGGAAGTATTTAAGCAAATATTATTGAGCTGTATAAAACTGTTCATTTTAAAAAGTGAAAAGTTGTTTCCAAACAATGTGTCAATTAGTTTTTCTCTTTGGTAGAAAAATTGTATATGTTCAAATCAAAGTTGTAGAAGTACCTCCCTGCCTAACATTCAAGTGGTTTCAGATGGTAGGCTTTAACATAACAAGATGAGCTATTGGGCTCTCAGAAAAAGCAGTTCCTAAGGGAGCACCTACATTTAGTACTTCTTTTTATGTTAATGAAGTTCTGTCTCATTGAAAGAAAAAGAAAGAGATTGTTGTTGAGTGGAGGTACCTACTGCCTAGTGCAAAGTCGGGAAGGCTGTGGAGCTGATGGGCAGCTCTTCAGAATCCAGGGGTCCATTATTGGTGCACTCAGCGTGAGGCTGAAGCTGGAAGGTCACCTCCTCTAACGTGAATAAAACTGAAGCTGTGAGAGCTCAGGTGATCCACCCAGGGTTCCACAGTGATTGGGAGGGCTGAGACTTTAGAATTCTGCCTTCTAACACCCAGATTTGGCCTACCCCACACACTGACAGGAATTCTCTTCTATCCTGGGAGAGTCTTACAACTATCACGACCTCATAACTGATCTAAGATGGCTTTCTGGAGATGGTCAAGTCAGGAATAGCTTTTAAATAGGTTGCTATGGCCGGGTACAGTGGCTCACGCTTGTAATCCCAGCACTTTGGGAGGCCGAGGCAGGCGGATGGCTTGAGTCCAGGAGTTCAAGACCAGCCTGGGCAACATGACGAAACCCCATCTCTGCAAAAAATACGAAAATTAGCCAGTCATGGTGGCATGTGCCTGTAGTCCCAGCTATTGAGGAGGCTGAGGCGAGAGGACCACAGAAGCAGAGGTTGCTAAGACTCGAGATGGCGCCACTGCACACCAGCCTGGGTAACAGAGCAAGACTGTCTCAGAAAAAAAAAAAAAGATTTATGTTGTTTCCCCCAGTCCCCTAGGTCTCTCCTTTTACTTCCACAACCAACCAGAAGTCAATGTAGGAGCCTTGGTGTTAGGTGTAGGCTAGGGGTGGCACCTGACACGGCATCATTGGAGCCTGTGTACTGGAATTAGACCAATTGCTACAAGTTAGCTCTGTTGGTTGTCAAGAGAATTTCCTTTTCTTTATTAAAATGCAAGTCATGCTTTTGTTTTAATACAATATCAACCATTCAGCCTTGACATGATTTAAAATGAATATGGGTAGTTTTGCCTTTGAGTGAGAGTGTGTGTGTGTGTGTGTGTGTGTGTATGTGTGTGATAACCTAATTGACAAAGCAATCATGACGTTTTCCATGAGCCTGATGTTATCCCATCATTCAGAGACCCATTTTGTTTAATTTGTTTTTTCATATAGTTTCTGGTGGGAAAAATGCATTGCTTTAGTACCGAAATTAACTTGATTGAAATGTCTTAGACTTTATCATTTTCCAGTGGCTCAAAGGGTTATTTCCCAAGTGTTTAATTTTTTAAGTACAGTGTATATTAATTTCACTGCTACTTTCTGACATTCATCATTCCATGAGAAATTATCACAGATGAATACATCAGACTTTTATTTACACTCCAATTCCTACTCAATGTGAAGTTATTTAACTTTGACGATAGCATGCAGATTTGATAAAGATGAGGTTTTTAAAAACCTGAACCATTTATTGATTTGCTAAATATAATTTTCACATTTTCCTTATAGTATTCTATAATACATCTTTCAGAAGGAAAACACTTGAAAACTAGTATAATCTTCGGGAACCGTTCAATCAGAAATAATGAGTGGAGAGGTCACTTACCAAAAATATATTGTTTAAAATACTTATTTAAGTATTTCTAGTCTTTGAGGTAAAAAGTTCTGCCACAAAAAGTATGGATTCATTGGGCTTCTGAATTCTGTACAACATGTCACGATTTTTGCTCTTGGGCTAAAGATAGAAAGTAAAATAAAATGTTCTTTGTCCATTTAGTTATCCTTGACTCCATGAAATTCTCCAAAGTAATTACTGGTGACCACAATACCACCTACCAGCAAGAGCAGCATTGACTATGTGCCAAGTCCCTTATTGCTGACCACAGCTGCTCTTGACTACAGCAGATGTTTCTTCTTTTGACTTGGCAGTAAAATTTTATTAAGCAGTTTTGCAAGTAGAGAGCAGCATACTCTACCTGATGAGTGGCTGGAGATCTTAGCCCTTTTGTGCAATCAGCTTAGATTTCTCCTATCTACCATCAGGCCCCCGCCTCTAGGTTCCTTGGATCTCACCATCCAGGCCTCAGGCCTTGTAAACTGCAGTCCTCTTGGGTTTGCTTCCCTACCCACCCATGTAATTTTCCCAAAGAAAATAATGTTAGAAGAGCAGCCGCACTTGTGGTTACAACTTGCGGCATTAAAAGGCTGTCACATTGGAACTTTGTTCCTACCAGTTGTGGGTTTACAAAAAGGAGTTGGGGTACTTTGTTGGGATGTTTTGTTAGGATGCTTTTCTGAATTTTTCCACATCTCTTTGGTTTGGATGTTGACTTGGAAATCTCTTTCGAATTAGCTTCTTTTGGAGAGCTTTCTGCTTTTCTGAGCACTTCTTGAATCCTTTCCCCAACAAAGCCACCAAGGGAACTTCTTCTGATCCTATCTCTTTTGTAGGTGGTACCCTATTTGAGTCCTTCTGAAGACTGGAGCACATAAAGGCCTGATTTTTTTTTCTGAGTTGGATTGGATGGTTTAACATAATTTGTCTCTATGTTTTCTGTCTTGGGTAAAGGAATATATTTGTGAATTGTGGCTGATACTACTTTAAAAAATTCCAAAAAGAAAATCTAAAGGACCATTCCTATGATTATTGCAACCCATTTCTCAGGTCTTTCAAAGAAAACAACTCGTAAAGATACTGGCAGTTGAAGGTCTAAGTCCCAGCCTGGCATGAATTCCCAGAGAGCCTTGGGCCTTGGGAGGAGGGGTAATATACAAGATTAGAGTGCAAAGTCCATCTGGTGAGAATTTGTCTGGTTTGTGCTTCCTCAGCAGGGAGGAAGTAGCAGTGACCTCAGTCCTGAATGGTTATTTCAGAAGTGTATCATGGTGGGAATTTAGCCAGCTTTGTGGCAGATGACCAACCCTGATAGCCTGATTTTTAAGGCCCCTAACACAAATGATACCAGGACTTCTTTGAATATTCTATTTAGTCTGTACTAGGACACATAGGACAAGATGAGCGACTATTTTAGACCTATAGGTCAAGAGGTTTGAAGCAGTATATTCACCTTTTACACTTCAAACCACTTGGAGTATCTTAAAGAAGTAGTATACTGTCAAATACTTATAAAACTTCCTTCTTCTTTGCTCTTAAAGATAAGACATTGTTTAGATGAATATATATTCTTTTCCCGTGTATTCTACTATTCCTGCAAAAATTTGTTTTTAAAATAAGAAACTTGGCTGGGCTTGGTGGCTCACGCCTGTAATCCCAGAACTTTGGGAGGCCGAGGCAGGTAGATCACCTGAGGTGAGGAGTTTGAGACCAGCCTGGCCAACATGGTGAAACCCCATCTCTACTAAAAATACAAAAAATTAGCCGGGAATGGTGGCGGGTGCCTGTAATCCCAGCTACTCGGGAGGCTGAGGCAGGAGAATCGCTTGAACCCAGGAGGCAGAGGCTGCAGTGAGCCGAGATCACACCACTGCACTCCAGCCTGGGCAACAAGAGTGAAACTCCATCTCAAAAATAAATAAATAAAATAAAATAGAAACTTGAAAATAATACCAGCACTGCTAGAATGGGTATTTGGCTCAGTTCAGGCCTGTGCCTTTTTTTGATGTTCCCAGAGTAGAGCACTCCTTAAACTAGGATGAGAAAAGTTAATTTTAATCCTCCAAAGGCTTATTTGCTGGCACAAAAGGTCATGAAACACACCCAAAACTATATTGCTAAAATCTAAAGGAGAGAGATCTCAACAGCAGAGATGGACTGTAGTGTCCCAACATAGAATTGTGTCTCTGGCTGAAGAAATAGTTTGTTTTAGGAATGCCAATACAAAAGCTGCAGAATGGAAGAGTTTTCCCTTAACTGATCTAAGGGAAAATTCTTTTTCTCATGTTGTTTTAGTAAGCTCAGAATTATTTAGAAATACTTGTGAAATCATGGTCACAGGAGTTATTTCCAAGGATGTTTAAGTAGTTGCTCTCTGCCCATTATTTTTATAATTACTACACCTTAATCTGTTATCTGTCAAAAGGGAAAAAACTTTCTGTTATCTACCTGATAGACCCATGGAATACAAAAAAAATGTAATGACCCAATCACATTTAAAGCTTTTAAAGCTCCCTTTTGAGATGATTTCTTAGGGTACTAAAATATCACCTGCCCCAGAGTTTACAAATCAGAAATTGAATGAGGCAGGCTTAAAGAGGATCAGAAAACAAGATACCAAATAAGAGCAGCCATTGTAAAACTAGAGAAGGTTACGAAATGGCCCTGCTTTTCTATAAGGAAGGTCGAAGACACCAGGCCCCTTGCCCTGGGTTTGTCTGGTAGAAGTTTAAGGAAAGTTCATACCCTGGGCCCAGTAGAGAGCTTTGCCTTCATAATTGTCTGCATATGATTTGACAAACATAAGACCTCAGTGTTCCTAGATCATTTATCCCCCTCAGCAATGTGCTAAATATGAAGTAAAAGGTTACCAAAGGGAGGATAGGGAAGAAAACCTAATTACCAATCCTGGTAATTTTAAACATGAGAAGATTTATAAACAACGGCTTCTTCATACACTTGTGAGTTCTGACATGTTGTGAAAATAGGGCCTGCTAAGCCATTGAAAGGATTTTCAATATATTGTATGAGATGGAAAGAGGAACCAGAGAAGGCTTGTTTTTCATTTTAAAGAATTGCTTTAGAAACCAAGGTTGTAACTGAGCACTGCTCTGTGCTGTATCAAGCCATAATATCCAGTGAGTCATGAAGGCATTAGGGAAGCACTGGAGACATCATAAGAAACATTTGAGTTAATGTTTGAGATAAGGAAGATGATTATCTCTAAAAAGAAACTGAAATTAAAGGGCACAGTCTCCCGTTTTCGGACAGCTAAAAGGCGTTCTTTTCAGCGATCTCTCCTTTACTAACCCATGTACATGCTGTGAGTATGAACTAGAAACCAGGCTTTTTTAAGCTGAGCTCTGGATACTTGTAGACTGAGACCTTGGGCGAGTTACTGCCCACCTTGGCTTCAGCTTCCTCACCTGAAAACGAGTGATCGACCAGGTAATCTTTATGGGGCCCTTCTGGCCCAAGGACTCTGTCAGTCTGGTTTTTGAACATTATCCTACATTAGACAATCTCAGAAAGGTTTTATGACTTGTGGGTGCCTTTGTGGTACTGCACATGAGTGGGAGGTCTTAACACTATGGACCCCTTGGGAGACCAGTGTCTAATTCTACTACTTCCTCCTCCCCAAGAATTCAGATGGTGAAACACCCTCATCCCTCCAGCCCTGCCCCCAGGAAACCCTTCATCCAGAAAGGTCATTTCATTTCCTGTGAGCCTGTCTTACATCACTGGTGCAAGAATTGGGCAGTGCTTGCCCAGCTGGAAGGTGAGACATTGGAGGCCTCAGCCTGGTGTCCCAGACAGTATTTGTCAGGCTGATGATAAGCTGGTGGAGAGTCTGTTAACTCAAGGCCTGATTCTAATGAATTTGGGATTCCTTGCTGGAAAAAAGACTGGGCTGGGTGTGGTGGCTCATGCCTGTAATCCCAGCACTCTGGGAGGCTGAGGCGGGCGGATCACCTGAGGTCAGAGTTTGAGACCATCCTGGCCAATATGGCGAAACCCCGTCTCTACTAAAAATACAAAAAATTAGCCGGGCCTGGTGGCGGGCGCCTATAATCCCGACTACTAGGGAGGCTGAGGCAGGAGAATCACTTGAACGCGGGATGCAGAGGTTGCAGTGAGCCGAGATTGTGCCATTCCACTCCAGCCTGGGCAACAAGAGCGAAACTCCACCTTAAAAAAAAAAAAGAAAAGAAAGACTGGATCCTGGTCCATCCAAGATGCTGCCCTTGAGACCTCTGGGTTGATGACTGATATGTTGGTCTCTTGGGACAAGGCTGTACAGTTGAGAAAAGTAGCAAGAACATCAGATCTCTGCAGATAATCTGGCCCCCATAAAAAAGCAATAGCAACTGGGAAAAGGCTAGACTGCTAGGTTCCCAGCTATACTGGATTATTAGACAAAGCTACCCACTCCATCTTTGTTTATAGAACTCATTTTCAGGAACAAGTGTTTTATAGTGAGGTGGAGGTTGTAAAGAAGCTCTTTATAATGAAGATCCCAAATATGTGAGCCTTCTATCAAGCTTGATCTAAAGGAACTTTACACGGGTGGCAGTTTAGAAGAAAAAGAGAGAAAAGGATAAAGAAAAAAACTAATAAAAATAGCTGAGATCACTCAACAGTTATCAAGAAACAGATACTACAGTTTTATAACACGAAGTACTAAAAGTATATGCACTCTTAAAAGGCAATTAAAACGTATGCTCCAAAACTATAAAACATTTTCTTTTCATCTGCAACATAGAGGGCAGATTACAACACATTAATAACGTTTTGTTTAGAGTTCAGTTTCTGATGGTTTCCAAATGTAGTCTGTGTAGATTAACCAGAAGGAGTCCAGTTCTCTTTTTTAAGAGCGCTTGTAAAGGAAAGCAATGTGGTAAGATTGTTATGAAAAGAGAGTGTATTTAGGAAATAGCACTTAGCAGGGTCTCTCTGAATGGCTGCCAGGTCAGGAAGCTGAAGTGCAAGGCTTGGCCCTTGTTCAGCCCCCCCAGTTCCAGCTTCTTGACCACACAGTACGTCAAGAACATGTCACAAGCCAGCCAGGAAGACTCAGCCCCGCCCATGGGCCAGCTTGGCACGGCTGCTTTCACATAACCCAGGGCTCCAGAGGGGCCGGAGGCAGGCATTCCAGGGCCACGGGAACATGCAAGTTTTTAAAATAGAAGTGAAGGACTTAAAAAAAAAAAAAAAGCCTGGGAATTAAACAGTTGCTGAGTCCTTGAGTCCTTATGGAACATGGTTCCTCATGTAGAGTGGCAGAGGTGAAAAGGGCCTTAAAGGTTATCTCATCCTCTGCCCTCTGCTTATAGACAAGGACATTGACCTGCTTACAACCATAGTGATAGAACCAATTGTGGAATCCATATCTGTCAGCTCTTAGTCTGCTAAACACACTGGCTTCTACCTCACTGGGCTAAGCTGCCCTTTCTTCCTTGGATTTTGACTCTAGAAAGCTGTCCAGTAATCTGTTCCTATACATTTTTTTTTTTTTTGAGATGGAGTCTTACTCTGTTGCCCAGGCTGGAGTGCAGCGGTGTGATCTCAGCTCACTGCAACCTCCGCCTTCTGGGTTCAAGCTATTCTCCTGCCTCAGCCTCCTAAGTAGCTGGGATCACAGGCATGTGCTACCATGCCTAATTTTGTATTTTTTAGTGGTGATGGGGTTCTACCATGTTGACCAGGCTGGTCTCGAACTCCCGACCTCAGGTGATCCACTTGCCTCGGCCTCCCAAAGGACTGGGATTACAGGCATGAGCCACTGAGCCTGGCCCGTTGCTATACCATTTGTTCCTACTACTTGCCTAACTGTTCTATGTCTCAGTCTCAGTTTCCTTGTCTACAAAATGGAGATAATATCAATGCCTGGGCTGGGCCTGGTGGCTCACGCCTGTAATCCCAACACTTTGGGAGGCCGAGGCAGGCGGATCACCTGAGGTCAGGAGTTGGAGAGATTATATATATATATATACGTATATATATATATATACACGTATATATATGTGTATATATATATATACGTATATATATGTGTATATATATACATATATATATGTGTATATATATACGTATATATATGTGTATATATATACGTATATATATGTGTATATATATATACGTATATATATGTGTATATATATATACGTATATATATGTGTATATATATATACGTATATATATGATCAATGTCTGCTTCACAGAGTTACAAGGATTGATAGAATAAACATGTGTAACATTTACAGTGCCTGGTATGGAATAAGGGCTCAATAATGTTATCTATTCCCATTAATAATAATATTATTAGCATTATACTATCATCTGTCTTATTGCTACTACTATTTCTACAGTTGCTACATTAGCAGTCGCAGGAACTTGGCCTACAGCCTAGGCATGGCGTATGAGCTCTATGGTAGTAGAAGGTCAGACCCAGGATTGGAGGAGGGGCAGCTGAGTAGAGGGGAAGATGAATCTCAGATGCCTCTGGGCCAGTGCTTCATAAAGTCCTGTGCTCAGATTCCAGCTGTGGAACAGAGGTGCAGAGGTGGATTTTAATGTTATTGTTGTTTTTGCTTTGTTTTGCCTTTCCATTTTTGTTGTATAGTTTTAGTTGAAAGAGACTTTAGAGATGATTAAGTATACATTACAGTTCAGCCTCCACAGTTTACATGGGGGAAAACTGAAGCGCAGAAAGAAAAAGTGACTTGCCTTATGTCTTGCTAGCCTTACTTGGTAATTGAGTGGAGCTCTCTTGTCTAATTTACATATAAAAGGAAAACTGGAGAAGAAAGAGCCTTAGGATAATACTCATAAGATCTAAAAATCCTTTAGCCTTTCTTCTACATCAGGCCCACTGGGACCCTACTTAAAACCCTCATTTTGACCTGGTTCCTTAGTCAGCATGGAGACAAGCCTGAGGAAAAAACTCAAGAGAGCCGGCCTCCTTCCTTAGGTATTATTAGAGAGCAATCCCCTATAAAAGTTAAGTGGATGTTTGTTTTTTATTTAAAACCTTCAGGAGATTTAACCCTGCTGGCCTGCTCCTGCCTCACCCACAGCAGTGTCCCTTCAGGCCTCACATAACACTTCTGCTGTAAAGAGGGCTTGCTTTCAGAATGCTTAAACAACTCTGACATGCACATTTCTTTGCTTAATACAAGGCTCACTGATTTAGAAGGTAAAATTACTTTCTTAGTTGATGCCTCAATTGTTTTTTCCTTTGAGTTCTTATCTCTCCTTTGCCCTAGTGTCAAGTCAGTTTTCCTGTTTTGCCAAAATGTTTGATCAACTTTAAGATTAGAAAATTTATGGCGGGGCGCGGTGGCTCACGCCTGTAATCCTGGCACTTTGGGAGGCTGTGGCAGGCGGATCACAGGGTCAAGAGATGGAGACCAGCCTGGCCAACATGGTGAAACCCCTTCTCTACTAAAAATACAAAAATTAGCTGGGCGTGGTGGTGGGCGCCTGTAGTCCCAGCTACTCAGGAGGCCGAGGTAAGAGAATCGCTGGAACTTGGGAGGTGGAGGTTGCAGTGAGCCGAGATTGCGCCACTGCACTCCAGCCTGGTGACAGAGTGAGACTCCGTCTCAGAAAAAAAAAAAAAAAAAAAGATTAGAAAATTTATACTGCTTTAAATACCCAGTGAGTATAGTATATGATTGCTGGAAAAGTCGTTCATCCTGACCAACAACAATATGATAACAACAAAACCATTACCTAGAAAAACCAACTAGAAATTCAGTGAGAACATTTTAGCTTTTTCCTTTTAAATTTTTAAAATTCTGACATTGCCTGGTTACATTGAAACAGCCCTGTTGTGTCATCCTACTTTCTTTTTCCTGGTATTTTCCTCTTTGGGACTTTGGTTTCATTAATCTCAATTTGTTCTGAAGGCACTAAGGCAGATTTTCAAAGAGCTGTAATTGTCACAGGGAGAGCACAATGACTTATTGAAGTTTCACATGTTGCTCTTTTTTGGAACTACCAGAGATTGGAACCAATTCTCCATCCACATCTCTACCCGAGAGTTAAGTTTTCCCTTCTCTGGTGCTTGTCCAAAGTATTTCTCCCAGCTAATCTCATTTCCAGTTGCCAAAGAAAAGATCTCAAGCATAACTCATCTCCAGGTCACCCGACAAGGTAAGAAGAGAGACTAAATGAATGTGCCCAAGTTTCTTTCCCTTACAGCCTCCAGATCTCCAGAATATACCTTCTTTAGTTTCCACATCACACTTTCCTACATTTCTTCTTAATTTGATGATGTCTTGAGAGTATCTCAGGAAACTGGTATGACTACCAAGGGGACAGAGGCTTTTGTAGCGCATCAATACCCCTAAGTCTATCCATCCTTCTCCAGAAACACAGTGGGCACATCTTTGCACCCTGTGGAATCAGTGTTAGTGCTGAAATCAGAGTAGACTTGGCTTTGTACTTCTGTCTGGGTGGTTGGCTTAAGTGCCGTGTCTGTATTGAGTGACACTTCTCCATCAGAATTCTTATTCTTTTGGAAGCCTAGACTATTTCTTCATTTGACCACACTGTGCAGGGTTTTAGTGCTAAAGGGTTCCGGATGTAGCTGCTCTTGTGGAGAGCCTTATCACAGCTTTCTTTTCCCTAAGTTATTTGTGGTAAAGTCCTGGCAGTTTGTTTAGATGTTCAGTGAGTGACACCTAATAGAAGAAGTGGCTGGGGCTGGACTTCAAGATGGTTTGGGTCTTGATGGTTTTCTTACCAAGTACTATGAAGAGATTTGCTCCTAGACTTTAGAGATGGGAAATGCTGCTCTCTTTTCCCCTGAAAATTGAGTCTCGTCAAATTGACAAGTTATTTTCTGAAACTCCGAGTCATAATTGTACCATATTTATTTTCTGATTTTTTTTAACCTTTCAGTTAATAAATGTTTCCCAGCATCCGTCAGCCTCTGCTGGTAATCAGGAGAAATGGGCCAATGGCTTTATATAACTGAGGTTTCTGTTTTAACATGAAAGTACTATATTTACCTTCAAAATGACCCTCACTTAGATCAGACTACCTGGGGTTGTCAAGCCTTCCATCTTCAAGCCAAGAGGTAGTTTGGTTTTTGTTTGTTTGTTTGTTTGTTTGTTTGTTTGTTTTTGGTTTATTTTTTTATTTATTTTATTTTATTTTTATTTTTTGAGGCAGAGTTTCACTCTGTCGCCCAGGCTGGAGTGCAGTGGCGTGATCAAGGCTGACTGCAACCTCTGGGGTTCAAGTGATTCTCCTGTCTCAGCCTCCTGAGTAGCTGGGATTACAGGCGTGGGCCACCACACCTGGCTAATTTTTGTATTTTTAGTAGAGACAGGGTTTTGCCATGTTTGCCAGGCCGGTCTCAAACTCCTGGCCTCAAGTGATCCACCCACCTGGGCCTCCCAAAGTGCTGGGATTACAGGCATGAGCCACCGCGCCTGGCCGTTTGGTTTTGTTTAGGTGTCTTTGTCCATGGAGTGCTATGTGTCCAGGGTTGTTGCCCACTTCCTGCCTTTGAAACCAGTGAATTGTGTCACCAGAGAGCCTGGGATACAGAGATAAACTGGAGACAGAGTCACACAAAAATAATCATTTCAAAAGAAACCTGAGGCTTTCAGGGTTGTTGGTATGCCATGGCACAAGGACCCAAAGTGATCTCAGGCCTCAACCCCAGCCCATGCAGATGGTATTTGAGCCACTTACAAGAAAAGGTGAACCTTAGTACTGCATATAAATAAGTCTCTGAGTAATTCCTTGGAGGTGAACCTAGGTTCTCTTTGAGGTATTTTCTCTACCAAAATCAAGATTTTTGGATTTAAAAAAAAATTTACATTATGCTTTATATTTACACAGCATTTCCGCTCACATGATTTCCATTTAAATCTCAGTCTTTGCGATCGGTGTTGTCATGTCCATTTTGCTGATAAGGCTTAGGGAAAGAAACTCTAAAATCACATTGCTAATAAAGGGCAGAACTGGCCAGGCGCGGTGGCTCACGCCTGTAATCCCAGCACTTTGGGAGGCCGAGGCAGGCAGATCACGAGGTCAGGAGTTTGAGACCAGCCTGGCCAATATGGTGAAACCCCATCTCTACTAATAATACAAAAATTAGCTGGGTGTGGTGGCCACACGCCTGTAGTCCCAGCTACGCAGTAGGCTAAGGCAGAAGAATCGCGTGAACCTGGGAGGCGGAGGTTGCAGTGAGCCTTGATCACGCCACTGCACTCCAGCCTGGGAGACAGAACGAGACTCCATCTCAAAAAAAAAAAAAAAAAAGGGCAGAATTCTGACATTCCACCCATGTCTTCAGTCGTTTCTTCAAGAATACTTTTACCAAGCCACCTTTCTTTGAATGGAGTACTTTAGCGGTCCCAAGAAAGTCTTCCTTTATATCAAAATAGCAAATATTTTGGTCATGTTAAAATACTTTTCTTCTCAAGAACTTTGATGTGCTGCATCTTCAAATAATAGAAATCTTAATTCATTATTGTCTTGTTTAAGGTAACATTATGTAGAGGGAGGAACACGGAATTTGGGATCAATCAAATAATTCAAAATATGATTCTTGTCTGTGATAAATGTGTGACTTACACTTAGCTTGTTTCTTCATCTAGACAAATGTGAATGGTAAACCAGCCCAAAGGGGTCTTGCAAGTATTAAATGCAGTGACACAAACACAGTGCTTAATAGTAGTAGGAATCCATAAACAGACATTTCCCTTCCCATTTTCACTCTGGTTCAAACTGATCTTTTCTTTCTTACCTCCCACTTCTTTCTTAGATCAATTCTTTGCTCATGGGAAATGTAATTGTTAATCCTCTCTTGAGCATAGATTTTCTCTTCCCACCTTATTATTTTTGTGCACACTGTTCCTTCCTCTGAAGAGCCCTGCTCTTCTCAGTGTCCTTCATACACTCCTGGTTAACCACCTACAGGATTTCTACTCACCTTTCAAGGTTTAGAGAAAATAGCGCTCTTCCTTGCAACCTTTCTGATTATTCCAGTCAAAAATTGTCTTCTTTTCTCTGAATATCTTTGTCTTTAATAGTCATTGCCCTCTTATGGGACTTACCATGTTTCGCCTGATGTTGTCTTTAAGTATGTAACTTTATTTTCTTTCCTATCAGACTTTAAATTCATTGTGGAAAGGGGTTGTTACTTCGTGCCTTTAGATATCCACCATAATGTGTAGCGTAGTTCCTAGGAGGCTGCATGGTATGATCAAAAGAACACAGGTTTTTAGAGGCAGGTTTATCTAGGTTTGAGTTGTGGGTCTGCCACTTCTTCACTAGCTGTTGACCTTAGAAAAGTTGCTTCACCCTCTGGGCCTCTGTAAAATGTGAATACTTATACCTACTTCATGGTATCATTGTGTGGATTAAATGAAATTGCATGTAAAGTGCCTGGCACAAAACAGGCGCTTAATAAATGTTAGACTGTTCCCCTTGATCATAATACAACATTGATTAAGTAAGTAGACTGATGTTCACTCCTTATTGCATGACTTTCTAAACTGGAGAATTTTGGATAATAAATTTTAGTAGACTCATTTGATATAACAGGGACTGGTGTACACCCTCTGTAGTTGATTTGGGAAGCCAGGCATCACTCTGTGGAAGAACCACAGAACACTAGCTAAATATTGACAACTGACTATGCCGTCTTATTCCAGCATATGGATTTGTATTCGTAATTCCCCAAGATAAGATTTTACCGTCCCTCTTAATTTTATTAATCCATTCTAAACTGACAGATGTTGCAGTGAGCTTTGAGCTGTTGGGGATTCTTGTTTTGTTTCTGATTAAAAGATGGGTTTCCTTCTTAAACCCAAGGGTCTAAGTATCAGTGCCCTTCTCTCCTAAACATCTTGCTTAAATGCCAGAAGTAAACTTGTTCTTCTCTATTGGATACTAAAGAAGCTTTTCACTGTCTAAGCCCCTTCTAAACATGTTTCCTTCTAGGAGGCAGAAGAGTGGGAATTGTTTAGCATAGTACCTGGTACTTGGTAGCTGCTTAGTAAACAGTAGTTAGTATCATCATTACTTGTATTTACATTTTTATTTTGAAAGAGCATGGGGAGCGTAAGCAGAGCTCACAGAACTAATCTGTGTTGATCTGTCTTCTTCTTGAGGGCACACAGAATTTGAGAACACTGAAATTCAGCCAGATAATGACCCAGGGTTACGGTCAGGGTTCCAGTATGGTTTGTGCTTTTGTTCCTTTTTGGAGTCCAGCTCTGACTTTAATAGCACAGTAACTGCCAGTTCCTGTCCATAGGGGTTGAGAACATCGTTGGATGATATGTTTAATACTGGAGATGCTGAGGTTGTCTAAGTCGTGGTCTCTTCTTAGGTTACTGGCTGGTATGTGAACTGCTACTCCAGAAAGCAAGTTGGTCAACAGAAGAATTTTAATGAAGCCATTTAAGTGTTCCAGCCATTGGAGCTGGTTCTCTTTGTTGTTCTTTTTTTCTCCTTCCATCAACCTACTTTCAAGAAGAGGCTCACGTTCTGGTTCCAGGGCACCAGCCTTAGAGTGGGCAGTCGTTCATTACTGGCCTAGGACAATCATATTGGAGATCTCCTTGGACATCAGACACTTGCTATCATTTCTGTTCTCTTGTTGGCTGATCCTCCTAGTGCTTTTAGGGGCACCTGAGGTCACTTTTTGCCATAAGGCATGTCACTCTTTGGCATCTTACTGAATAGGATATGCTTTTTATCACTTTGGACTGACCTAGTGATAATAATACTAATAGCCACTATTTATTGAATTGCTGTGTGAGGTAGGTGTTGTACAGGCTGCCTAACATAGTTTTTTATTAATCCTCATAACAGTCCTTTAAGGTAGGCATTAAGGTAGGTATTCTTATGCCCATGTTACAGATAAGTACTGGATAAGTTAAATAACTTGCCGAAGGTTTAAACAGCTACTAAATGCTGAAGCCAAGACTTAACTTCAAAGCCCTGTTTCCACTTTATTTACAGAAAGCTCAAAATGCCCCTGAAACTCTGAAATCACTGTGGTATTTCACACTAACTTACCAGAAATTCCCAGGACATTAATTCAGGGATCTGAGTTGAGTGTGTAGAGCATTACCCAATATGAAAACAGTGGAGTTCCACAGTTTTATGAGAAAACCCAGAGAAACCCATAGTACATTAGACAAATTGGAATTGAAAAGCTTAAGTAAAAAAATATTCATTTTAAGGTCATCTGTTTATTCTGACACAAGGTCTACAGAAAATGAGAGAGTTGGCATCATGTTTCTGAAATATGCAATTTTACAATGGGAACGTGTTATAAAATGCCCTGCCACTGTTGTTTTCCTTGGGATTTAGAGTGAGAGACATGAAGGCTGACAACTCTCTTCCTGTTGTAGGTCAGAGCTTCAAGGAACTCTGTAATCTTCCCACCAGCTTTATTCTCTCCTGAAACTCACGGGTAAAATTAGATGCTGGCTGGACTTCAGTAGTTGAGTTTGAAAGCTTTCAGAGGCCAAGTCAGACAACTGCAGCAGACTGCTTTCTCACAGCACCACTTTGAGAGACACTTTGTACAGACTAACATAGTTTAGTAAACCGATGAGTGTCTGGCAATTTTGCCGTAAAACGCCATTAATAACAACGCCTATAGGAGCAGAAGAAAATGATCTTTGTGTGGTTAATCTTGGAAACAGGATCAGGCTTTATCTTCCTTTTACCAATATGCTGCCTTTACCTCTTGATGTTGCTCTACTCTAGTGTACTGTTACAGTTGAAAAGCAACAACTCTGGATGAGGATTTAGTTGGGACTATTTTATTATACGCATTATAATTGACTCTAGGAGGCAGACATGGTGAAAAGGGTGTGGGAAGAAATTATTTAGAGGGTGAATGCTCTCCCAAACTATCATCAAACGCATTTATCTAATTTGACACATTTTGCCTGGAAGTCATAGAAAAAGACTGAGGTGCCCCCATCAGAATATAAAGAGTCAGAAACTAAAACCAGACTAAAAAGGGCCAACCCATTAGGGAAGTACCTCCCTGGGGAGCGGGTGGGCAGGGAAAGAAGGTTTGATGGCAACTATTAAACACTGATTCAAGAATATGTTTAGAGGAGCTGCGACCCAGGGAAATCCTGCTTCCCAGTCTTAGCTGGGCGAGGGACAGTTAAGTAAAAAGAGTTCTGCTTATTCTCTGCTGCAGGATGCTACCCCCTGACCCTTTATAAGTCAGCCTTGCTTGATTACTCCTTTTAATTCAAGGCTCAAAACAGCTTGTAAAGTTTTTTTTATCATTCCTTTCCAGATTGTGTGGGCCACACTGTAGCATTTTGTCCACATCTGTTTTCCAACCTCATTACTCTTCTGTTATTACATTCATTAGAAAAAAGAGCTGTTTATTTCTTTTCCGCATGTTTTCCCCCTAGTTTCAAAAGCTAAAATGGTAAATCATGTGGTGTTTGATGTGACCATCTCCACGATTTCTAGTGTACAAATTGATGGTTGCATATACAGGAATTGGTTGAACCTTATTGTTTAAATTAGCTATACCCCAGCCAAAGCTCACAACTCATATGAGGCTGTTTCACTGTAGACTGAGATTGTCAAGACTTCTCATTTCTGTATCAGAATGGTTATATCATTCCCTCCAGGGCGCATAGCAATAACGTGAGTTTTTTGTCTAGTATGACTCCTGCGCACTTTAATTTGAATATAATTATTTAAAGACACATGGAAGCTGGGGCAGAGCTTTGGAATTTAGGATGGTTTTCTTAGTGAAGAGAAAGCTAAGAGAGATGAGACAAGGATGTCCACGAATACCGTTTCTATTCAGTGTTATACTAGAAGTACTACCCAGAGCAATGAAATAAGAACAGCAGATTAGAGGAATAAGAATTGGAAGAAAATAAGACACAGCTGACCTTATTTGCAGATTATATTATTTGCTTCAAAGACAATCCAGAAGAATGAACAAACTGTTAGAATTAATAAAATAATTCAGCAACATTGCTGGATACAGAATTTGAGGATGTTCTTTCATGATGGTAATAACCAAATAGAAAAAAAAAAAGATCCTATTTGCAATAATAATCAAAAGCACAAAGAAGCTAGGAATAATCCTTAGAAAACATATGCAAAACCTTTACAGGAAATATATAAGGCAAAGTTGAAGGAATGAGAGAAGACCCACATAAATGGACATAACGTATTCATAGATAGGGAGACTTTTTTTTTTTTTTTTGAGATATAATTCTCACTCTTTCGCCCAGGCTGGAGTGTAGTGGCATGATCTCCACTCACCACAACCTCCGCCTCCTGGATTCAAGCGATTCTCCTGCTTCAGCCTCCCGAGTAGCTGGGATTACAGGCACGCACCACTGCGCCCAGCTAATTTTTGTATTGTTAGTAGAGGTGAGGTTTCGCCATGTTAACCAGGCTGGTCTTGAACTCCTGACCTCAGGTGATCCACCCGCCTCGGCCTCCCAAAGTGTTGGGATTACAGGCGTGAGCCACCTTGCCTGGCCAGGAGACTTAATTTTTTTTTTTTTTTTTTTTTTTTTTTTTTTTTGAGACAGAGTTTCACTCTTGTTGCCCAGGCTGGAGTGCAATGACACTATCTTGACTCACCGCAACCTCTGCCTCCCAGGTTCAACCAATTCTCCTGCCTCAGCTTGCTGAGTAGCTGGGATTACAGGCATGTGCTGCCACCCCCGGCTAATTTTGTATTTTTAGTAGAGATGGGGTTTCTCCATGTTGGTCAGGCTGGTCTCGAATTCCTGACCTCAGGTGATCCACCCGCCTCAGCCTCCCAAAGTGCTGGGATTACAGGCATGAGCCACTGTGCCTGGCCCAGGAGACTTAATATTTAAAGGCTGTCAATTATCCCCAAGTTAATCTAGAAATTAAATGAAATTCAGATGAACACCCTAAGAAGTTTTGAATTACTCAAAGTCTTAGCAGGAAACCAATGGCACACACAGAAGTGTTTACCGAGGGCAGTCAATGAAGGACCTGTTTACAAAGGTGTGGACAAAGCTTAAGGAAACCAAGAAACCAACAGGGGAAGGTGAGGCACCCTAAGCTAGCAAAAGCAAAGAAGCACTGTTAGCACCCCTGGGCCTGAAGCTGCAAGCAGATGGAACCGTTACCAGAACCCAGACAGTGCTCTAGCTTTAGCTGTAGAGAGGCCCACCTGGCAGGCCTTCGGTAGAGGAACAGCTGCTACTAACCTGGACATAGGGGTGAGAGAGCCAAGGAGAGAAATACCTTGACCTGTTCCTCCTCTTGCCCTTCATTCTCTTTCCATTGACTCTCATTAGCTGAATATAAGAAGGAGAGACCCAGTCAATGCTGCCCATGCAGAGGTCAGCCTCATGGGACACAGAACAAGGTGAAGAGTGGAAAGTGTTTCTGAAGGAGCAATCAGAGAATATCCAGTGCAGGTGTTTTTCATAGTATTTTTCAAGGTGATCTTGAACTTCATGTGGAAGATCGGAGGATTAAAACCAGCAAGGAGGCCGGGCGCGGTGGCTCACGCCTGTAATCCCAGCACTTTGGGAGGCCGAGGCGGGCGGATCACGAGGTCAGGAGATCGAGACCATCCTGGCTAACACGGTGAAACCCCGTCTCTACTAAAAATACAAAAAAATTAGCCGGGTGTAGTGGCGGGCGCCTGTAGTCCCAGCTACTTGGGAGGCTGAGGCAGGAGAATGGCGTGAACCCGGGAGGCGGAGCTTGCAGTGAGCCGAGATTGCGCCACTGCACTCCAGCCTGGGCGACAGAGCCAGACTCCATCTCAAAAAAAAAAAAAAAAAAAAAAAAAACCAGCAAGGAAAGTTTTTGAAGCAACAGACCTATTATGACTTTTATTTAAAATCTCAATTTCTTTCCTGCCAGATATTAACATGTATTATAAAGCTGTAATAATTAAAGCAGAATGGTATTGTTTCAGAGAAAGACAGACAGTGGAACATAATCTACATATATGTAGAAACTTGATATATTACAAACCAGTGCTGAAAGATGGACTGTTCAGTAAATTGTGCTGAGACAAATGATTATCCACATAGGAAAAACTTAGGATTTCATATTAGGGTAGCAAAAATAAAAAATTCCGACCATACATGTTGGCAAGGGTTGGATACTCATACGCTGTTGGTAGAAGTATAAATCGACATAATCCTATCAGCGGGTAATTTACAATGTCTAGTAAAGTTATGTGGATTCTAGAGCCAGACTATTCCCTGTCTGTAAAATGGGGTTAACAAGTGATCCTCAGAAGATTATTGTGAAGATTAAATGAGTTTATATATATATAAAATTATATAGATATAATTCTTGGAACAATGGTTACTACAAAATAAGCTCTATTTAAATGTGTCATTATTATTGTTATTTCTAGATCTTGCAGTTCTACTTCTAAGTATGTAATCCAGAGAAAATTCTGACTTGTGTATAAAAGAAGACTCATTCAATAATGTTTATTTCAAATGAACAAAAAAGCAGCTGAAAAAAATCATGATATATTCATTGTATAGCAGTAAGAATGAATGAAGTAAACCTGTATGTAGTAACATAGGTAAGTCTTTTTTTTTTTCAGAGAGAGAGTCTCACTCTGTTGCCCAGGCTGGAGTGCAGTAGCATGATCTTGGCTAACTGCAACCTCTGCCTCCTGGTGCAAGTGATTCTCATGTCTCAGCCTCTCACATAGCTGGGATTACAGGGATGTGCCACCGCGTCCAGCTAATTTTTGTATTTTTAGTAGAGACAGAGTTTCACCATGTTGGCCAGGCTGGGCTCAAACTCCCAACCTCAGATGATCCACCCACCTTGGCCTCCCAAAGTGCTGGGATTACAGGTGTGAGCCACCATACCCAGCCTCATAGATAAGCCTTAAAAACATATTGAGAGTGAAATAAAACCAGATTGCAGAGGAATATGAATAATCTGATATTGAGAAGGCAGGAGACATGAGAATGGGAAATGGCACAGAGAGATTTCGGCCCTATCTCTAATATCTCATACCTTTCAAACATTTTCTAAAATCTGAGCCAAAAAGAGAGCTAAGCCGTTAATTATGGTCAGGTTTTAGAAATATAAAAGGGATATTAGAAGTATGATAGAGAGAAATTGCTCTACAGAGAAATTGCCCTGTGTGGTCTTTGGAGGCAGACAGCCCTGTATTCAATTCCACTGTT
Organism: Gorilla gorilla gorilla; assembly: GCF_029281585.2. Lineage (NCBI taxonomy): Eukaryota > Metazoa > Chordata > Mammalia > Primates > Hominidae > Gorilla > Gorilla gorilla. Next base: position 30,730,546 of record NC_073228.2, on the reverse strand, counting down.
TATTTGTATTAGCTGTGTAATCTTATATAAATTATTTAACATTAGTTACCTCACCGGGTTAGTTTGACAATTACATGGAGTACTATATATAAGAAAGCACAATACCAGCCAGGCGCAATGGCTCATGCCTGTAATCCCAGCACTTTGGGAGCCTGAGGCAGGCAGATCACCTGAGGTTGGGAGTTCAAGACCAGCCTGACCAACATGGAGAAACCCTGTCTCTGCTAAAAATACAAAATTAGCCAGCATGGTGGCGCATGCCTGTAATCCCGGGAGGTTGAGGCAGGAGAATCGTTCGAACCCGAGAGGCAGAGGTTGCAGTGAGCCGAGATCGCACCATTGCACTCCAGCCTGGGTAACAAGAGTGAAACTCTGTCTCAAGAAAAAAAAAAAAAAGAAAGCACAGTACCTGATACATAACAGATATTCAATAATTGTTCCCTTCCTTCCCCTCTTATACAAGGAAGAAAAAAGACGAATCAACATCTCCCTTGGAAAATACTCTAGACCAAATTTCTGCTTCTGTGGGCCTGGTTTCTATAATCTTGTTTGGCTACAATTCATGTTGACTTTACGTAAGGATTGCCAATTCATGCCCAAACTTAGTGAAGCAAGCTCACTTGATAAAGAAATGAATTTCAGGATTTAACTATATAACACCATCATTCTTTTTTCCCCCCCATCAAGTAGTATATCTGCCAGGGTTTGTGTGTGTCATACTGTCCTGGACTCTGTATAGCAAAGATTTAATGACCATGGACCTTACCTTTGTTCTAAAAAAAAATCTTTGACTCTACCATTTTTATAATAAACACTTGCAAACTCACACCTTCTCTTGCTAACTGAGCAGGAGAATAATTGCTTTTTTCTTTCTCTATTTAAAAGACAAATGTCTTTATCTTGTGGAAAATCCAGTGTCACCTTTCATAGATACTAAAATATTTCCTTTCTTCATTTCTAATGAGACTTCCTGTTTGGTTATTGTTTTTATAAAGATATGAAATCCTTATGAAAGCTCTTGTGGTCAGGGTCAGTTATTCCAAGGGGGAAGCCTGTCCTCACGTTCATTAAAATGATATCTCTTCTAGGCATACCTCTTTTGATCATTAACGAGCAACTGAATACTTTTCTTATGAATACTTCTGTAACAACCAAATTAGCAAATATAGCCTTGTGCTTTAGGATTTGATCTTATTTTTACCTTAGTACTTGGGAGTTTAGAGTAAAACATGCAATGCTAAGAAGAGACTGTGCAATAGGTAAAGGAGACAAATGGCTTAAAGAGAAAGAGACACACACCATCCACACACATGATCATTAGTGGACAGAGAAAACGGCAGTATGTGGAAATTAAAAGGACGATCTTTCTTGTATGCTTCTCACAAGAAAATTCATCCTGAGCAATTTCATTTCAGGCAAGGCTTGGGAAAGGGGAATTAGTTTCCAAAGAAACGTATGAGAAGCGCCTTGGGCCTGAATGATTTAACACTGAACTAAGACTTGGTATCTGAGAAGCTGTATCTAAGAGTGGAGAGATGAAATAAGAAGCTTAGGAAAATTTTCCTGCCTAGTGTCCTCAGGGTTTACCAAGCTGACCTTACATGTAGGTACTGTTTTCCAAAACTGACATATTTAGGAAATCTTTAAAAATATCTAATTGCCACAATTAGTATGACTCACAGCCCTTTGCACCTTCTGTTGTTATGGAGTCCATCCCATTTCGTGTTAGAAATTTTCTGTAATGTAAGCCTATTTAGTCTATTTTCTCCCACTTTGTAAACACCCTTTTTCCATAGTTGCAAATGTCTCCACCATTATTTGTTTCAATTTGTAAATTTCAGAAAGGCTAGAATAAACAGTGTCCTCACACACGCACACTCATCCATTGCCAGACATGCACTATCTCTGGCCAGAGATATAGTCAAAAGGGGACCCTCCATACTTTCTTTATAGCACCAGAATTCCAAAGTGAGATTCTTTGCTTCTTGTCCCCTTTCTACCAGGATAGGAAAGTTAATTTTTTGTGTTGTTGTTTGTTTGTTTTTGAGACGGAGTCTTGCTCTGTCGCCCAGGCTGGAGTGCAGTGGTGCGGTCTCGGCTCACTGCAAGCTCCGCCTCCCGGGTTCACGCCATTCTCCTGCCTCAGCCTCCCAAGTAGCTGGGACTATAGGCATCTGCCACCATGCCCAGCTAATTTTTTGTATTTTTAGCAGAGACGAGGTTTCACCGTGTTAGCCAGGATGGTCTCGATCTCCTGACCTCATGATCCGCTCCCCTTGGCCTTCCAAAGTGCTGGGATTACAGGCGTGAGCCACTGCACCTGGCTGGAAAGTTAATTTTTAAATTGCCACAGTGGTTGGTAAATTAAAAGATATTAAGTCATGATGTCAAGGCTTTTATTTTTTGAAAAGAAAAAACTAATTTAGGCCAGGTGCGGTGGCTCACGCCTGTTATCCCAGCACTTTGGGAAGCCAAGGCGGGCGGATTGCTTGAGATCAGGAGTTCGAGACCAGCCTGGTCAACTTGGTGAAACGCTGTCTCTACTAAATTACAAAAATTAGCTGGGCATGGTGATGTGTGCCTGTAATCCTCCTGGATTACAGGCACACATCACCTTGAATCCAGGAGGCAGAATGAGCCAAGATCGTGCCACTGCACTCCAGCCTGGGCGACAGAGCAAGACTCCGTCTCCAGAAAAAAAAGAAAAAGAAAAGAAAAAAGGTGGCAAGAAGGTGAAACATGGAATTTTCCAGAGCAAAGCCAGGAAGTACTGTGTAAGAAAGGACCGTGTGATCTGCAACATGACTGTAGGGGAAGACTCTGCCCTCCTTTGTTTTATTCTCCTCCACGTCCGAGAACCTGTCCTATATAGGTCTTCGTGTGTACAAAGCTCACTGAAAACCCATACTCACCCCTCCCCGAAAAAACTGGGTCACATATCTCTTGAATATTTAATATAATGTCCTACATTTGGTGCCTAGAGAGAAACTGTTACTCACTTGTAGATGTCGCTCAGGCCACAGATAGACTGTCATTCACTGAAGATACAGTATCCTTAGTCATATTTGATCTTGGGGACTCTTTGCACCTCTGCTTCTTCCACCTTTGTCTGTTTTGCATTTGTCGTTTATTCATTCAGTATTTTCTACTAGCTAAGGATTGATTGCTTGACTACTCAGACTTGCAAATGAATAAGACATAGACTCTGTGTTTAATGTATATTCCTCAATCTAGTTGGGAAAGTAGAATTTTACAGTCAATGATAGTGTTTCTGCCTGTCTAACCCTCTCTTTTTGAATCACTGCCACCGACCCCCACCACTACCACAATTTTTTCATTTTCTTTTGCTTTCTATTTGCCAGATTCAAATTATTTTTTAAATTGTCATATAAAATATAACATTATCATCTTAAGTGTCCACTACAGTAATACATATGTATATTATTGTACAACAACAGCTCACTAGAATTTTTCATCATACAAAACTGAAACTCTATACCCATTAAACAATTCCCATCCCCACCAGTAATTGTCCTTTTGGTTTTTTTTGTTTTTTTTTTTTTTGAGACACAGCCTCATTCTGTCGCCCAGGCTGGAGTACAGTCTCGGCTCCTGGGTTCATGCAATTCTCATGCCTCAGCCTCTTGAATACCTGAGATTACAGGCATGCACCACCAAACCCAGCTAATTTTTGTATTTTTAGTAGAGCTGGGGTTTCACCATTTTGGCCAGGCCAGTTTCAAACTCCTGACCTCAGATGATCTGCCCACCTCAGCCTCCCAAAGTGCTGGGATTACAGGCGTGAGCCACCACATCCAGCCAGTAATTGTCTTTTTATGATTTGCTTATTTCACCTAGCATGATGTCCTCAAGAGTCATCCATGTTGTAGCATATGGCAGGATTTCCTTTTTTTTTAAGGCTGAATAATATTCCCCTGTATATATATGTATATACCCCATTTTCTTTATCCATTTATCCATCAGTGGACATTTAGGTTGCCTCCATCTCTTTGACTATTGTGACTAATGCTGCAGTGAACACAGGTGTGCAAACATCTCTTAGAAATTATATTTTCTTTTCTTTTTTTTTTTTTTTTTTGAAATGGAGTTTCGCTCTTGTTGCCCAGGCTGGAGTGCAATGCTGTGATCTCGGCTCACCACAACCTCAGCCTCCTGGGTTCAAGCGATTCTCCTGCCTCAGCCTCCCAAGTAGCTGGGATTACAGGCATGCACCACCACACCTGGCTAATTTTGTGTTTTTAGTAGAGATGGGGTTTCTCCATGTTTGTCAGGCTGGTCTCGAACTCCCGACCTCAAGTAATCCACCTGCCTCGACTTCCCAAAGTGCTGGGATTACAGGCATGAGCCACCGCGCCCGGCCATTATATTTTCAATTCTTTTGAATATATATCAAGAAGTGGGATTGCTGGATTGTATATGGTAATTTTATTTTTAATGTTTTGAGGCGTCTCCATGCTGTTTTCCATAGTGGCTACACCATTTACATTCCCACCAACAATGCACAAGGGTTCCAATTTCTCCACATCCTTACCAGCACTTGTTACTCTCTGTTACATTTGTTTGTCTGTTTGTTTTGATAGTGGCCAACTTAATGGGTGTGAGGTGATCTACCGTTGTGATTTTGATTTGCATTTCTCTGATGATAGTAATGTTCTGCTAGCAACTTTTCATACAACTTGGCCATTTGCAGTTATTCTTGGATTAATGTCTATTCAATTCCTTTGGCCTTTTTCTTTCTTTTTTTTTTTTTTTAATTAAGACAAGGTCTTGCTCTGTTGCCCAGGCTGGAGTGCAGTGGCATGACCTTGGTTTACTGCAACCTCCGCCTCCCGGGTTCAAACAATTCTTGTGCCTCAGTCCCCTAGGTAGCTGAGATTACAGGCACGTGCCACCACGCCTGGCTAAATTTTTGTATTTTTGGTAGAAACGGGTTTTTGCCATTTTTTCCAGGCTGGTCTCAAACTCCTTGCCTCATGTGATCCACCCACCTCAGCCTCCCAAAGTGCTGGGATTACAGGAGTGAGCCACCAGGCATGGCCTTTTGCCTTTTTTTTTTTTTTTTTTGAGACGGAGTCTGGCTCTGTCACCCAGGCTAGAGTGCGATGGTGCGATCCCGGCTTACCGCAACCTCTGCCTCCCAGGTTCAAGCGATTCTCCTGCCTCAGCCTCCTGAGTAGCTGGGATTATAGGTGCCCACCACCGCGACTGGCTAATTTTTGTATTTTTTTTTAGTAGAGATGGGGTTTCACCATGTTGGCCAGGCTGGTCTCGAACTCCTGGCCTCATGTGATCTGCCTGCCTCGGCCTCCCAAAGTGCTGGGATTACAGGCGTAAGCCACCATGCCTGGCCCTTTTGCCGATTTTTTTATCAGGTTGCTTCATTGTTGTTGAGTAGTAGGCGCTCTTTATACATTCTGGATGCTACCCCTCATCAGATATACAGTTTGCAGATATTTCCTTCCACTTTGTAGGCTGCCTTTTCACACTGTTGTCTCCTTTGCAACACAGTTTTTAAATTTGATGTCGTCCTATTTGTCTACTTTTGCTTTCATTGCCTGCGCTTTTGTTATCGTGTTACAAATCATTGCTAAATCCAATGTAATGAAACTTCTCCCCTATGTTTTCTTCAGGTAGTTTTATAGTTTCAGGTTTATATTTTTTGTTTTGTTTTGTTTGTTTGTTTTGAGATGAAGTTTCACTCTTGTTGCCCAGGCTGGAGTGCAATGGTGCAATCTCGGCTCACCGCAACCTCTGCCTCCCAAGTAGCTGGGATTACAGGGTTCAAGCAATTCTCCTGCCTCAGCCTCCCGAGTAGCTGGGATTACAGGCATATGCCACGATGCCAGGCTAATTTTGTATTTTTAGTAGAGACCGGGTTTCTCCATGTTGGTCAGCCTGGTCTCGAACTCCTGATCTCGTGATCCGCCTGCCTCAGCCTCCCAAAGTCCTGGGATTACAGGCATGAGCCACCACACCTGGGTATATTTAGATCTTTAACACATTTTGAGTTTGTTGTACATGGTGTAAGGGAAGGATCCAACTTTTATTCTTTTTTTTTTTTTTTTTTGAAATGGAGTCTCGCTCTGTTGCCCAGGCTGGAGTACAGTGGCACCATCTCGGTTCACTGCAACCTCTGCCTCCTGGGTTCAAGTGATTCTCCTGCCTCAGCCTCCCGAGTACCTGGGATTACAGGCGCGTGCCATCACGCCCGACTAGTTTTTTGTATTTTTAGTAGAGACGGGTTTCACCATGTTGGCCAGGCTGGTCGTGAACTCCTGACCTCGTGATCCGCCTGCCTCAGCCTCCCAAAGTGCTGGGATTACAGGTGTAAGCCACCACGCCCGGATTTTTTTTTTTTTTTTTTTTGTCTTAGGTGGAGTTTCGCTCTGTTACCCAGGCTGGAGTGCAGTGGCGCGATCTTGGCTCGCTGCAACCTCTGTCTCCTGGGTTCAAGTGATTCTCCTGCCTCAGCCTCCCAGGTAGCTGGGATTACAGGCACCCGCCATCACGCCCAGCTCTGTGTGTGTGTGTGTGTGTGTGTGTGTGTGTGTGTGTGTTTAGTAGAGACGGGGTTTCACCATGTTGACCGGGCTGGTTTCGAACTCCTGACCTCAAGTAATCCAGGTGCCTCAGCCTGCCAAAGTGCTAGGATTACAGGCGTCAGCCAGCACGCTCAGCCCCAACTTTATTCTTTCGCATGTAGTTAACCAGTTTTTCTAGAACCATTTGGGGTTTTTGTTTTGTTTTATTTGAACAAGGTCTCTCTCTGTTGCCCAGACAGGAGTGCAATGGTGCAATCATACCTCACTTCAGCCTCACACTCCTGAGCCCAAGCAGTCCTCCTGCCTCAGCTTCTCAAGTTGCTGGGACAACAGGCACACACCATCATGCCCAGCTAATTTTTTTATTTTTTGTAGAGATGATGTATCGTTCTGTTGCCCAGGCTGGTCTTGAACTCCTGGCCTCAGGCAGTCCTCCCACCTGGGCCTCCAAAAGTGCTGGAATTGGAGATGTAAGCCATCATACCTGGCTACCATTAATTGAAGAGACTGTCATCAAATTACGTTTTAAAGAAAAAACTGAAATCTATTCCTTCTATAGAAAAGCGCTTCAAACATATTGTACACAGAAGCAATCAATGAGTATGCAGCCAAAATATAAGAAAATAAGAATTTTAGAATCTCTTTGGGTGCTTAATGAAAAATACTAGGTTGTTTTTTAGGATTTGGTGATATTTATGGTGTTTGTGAGTGTTTAAAAACATGTAATTTTGCCCAGGGCACAGAGGCTCATGCCTGTAATCCCAGCACTTTGGGAGGCTGAGGCGGACAGATTGCTTGAGCTCAGGAGCTCGAGACCATCCTCGGCAACATGGCAAAACCCTGTCTCTACAAAAAATACAAAAATTAGCCAGGCATGATCTCATGAGACCACACCTGTGGTCTCAGCTACTCGGGAGGCTGAGGTGGGAGGATTGCTTGAGCCCAGGAGGTCAAGGTTGCAGTGAGCCGGGAGTGCACCACTGCACTCCAGCTGGGTGACAGAGTGAAACCCTGTCTCAAAAAAAAAAAAAAAAAAAAGTAATTTTGATCATCTCTCCTCATTCTAAGTAAAAATTACTTTCATATATAAGTCGTAGTGTGTAAGTTTCAGGCTATCCATAACTAGATCTACTCCTGTTCAGATACATTACATTTTGTATCAATTTTGCCTTTTTATCTCTTGATATCTGCCCCAATCTAGACGTGTTGACCTTCATACCTGAAACGGCATCGTCTGTGGTCTCTCTTCACTGTCACGCTCGGGAGTCCCTTTGGCTCACTTCTGCATTAGATCTCCTGTGCCCTCCTGTATCCCCTGTGTTCTTTCTTGGCTTACTTCCTCGCCTTGGTAATTCCTTTATGTAGATCTGAGTTTCAATTTTCCTTCACCCAGATTTCTGTTAACATTTCTTGAAATACCAGTATGCTAGCTAGAATTCTCTTAGCTTTTGTCTAAAAATGTCTGTTTTGCCTTTATTTTATTTTATTTTTTTCTGAGACATGGTCTCACTTTGTCACCCAGGTTGAAGTGCAGTGGCATGATCATGGCTCACTGGCAGCCTCAACCTCCCGAGCTCAAGCGATCCTCCCACCTCAGTCCCCCAAGTAGCTGGGACTACAGGCGCGCACCACCACCCCTGGCTAATTTTTTGTATTTTTTGTAGAGATGGGGTTTTGCCATGTTGCCCAGACTCACTACCTATATTTTAAGGGATATTTTGCTGAATATAATGCTGCATTTAAAAAATACCATTTTTTAAAAAGCCAGATGTCATTCTGGCTTGTGTGGATTCTGACAAGAAGTTAGCAGTTATTCTTTGTTCTGTATGTCATATGTCTTTTACCTCTGGCTACTTTTAAGATTTGTTTATCTGTTTCTCACCATTTTGATGATGATGTGCTCTGGATTGGTTTTATTTATGTATATCGTATTTTACAGTTTGTTGAGTTTCTTGGTTCTATGAGTTTATCATTTTTATCAAATTTAAAAATTTTCTGGTTATTTTTTTCAAAAATTTTTAATGCCTGACCCTCCCTCTAAGACTCCGGTTTCATGTATCAGACCACTAATATTGTCGCATGGGTCACTGTGGCTCTGTTCTTTTTTTTTTTTCTTAGAAGTTTTCTTTTTCTCTGTACTACAGTTTAGTTTCTATTGCTGTATCTTCAAGCGTATAGGTCTCTGTAGTGTTTAATCTTTTGTCAAGTCAATTTAGTGAATTTTTTATTTTTAGAAGTTATGTTTGGTTCTTTTTATATATCTCCCGTTTCCTATCTTCATTCTTTTTTTTCCCCCACTGGCTTAATTTATTTTATTTTATTTTTTAAATTTTATTATTATTATACTTTAAGTTTTAGGTTACATGTGCACAACGTGCAGGTTTGTTACATATGCATACATGTGCCATGTTGGTGCCCTGCACCCATTAACTTGTCATTTAACATTAGGTATATCTCCTAATGCTATCCCTCCCCGCTCCCCCCACCCCACAACAGTCCTCGGTGTGTGATGTTCCCCTTCCTGTGTCCATGCGTTCTCATTGTTCAGTTCCCACTATGAGTGAGAACATGCGGTGTTTAGTTTTTTGTCCTTGTGATAGTTTGCTGAGAATGATGGTTGTGTTCATACTTTCTTTAAAATCTTTGAATTTTTTTTTTTTTTTTTGAGACAAGTTCTCAGTTTGTCACCCAGGCTGGAGTGCAGTGGCACAATCTCTGCTCACTGCAACCTCTGCCTCCTGGGTTCAAGCAGTTCTCCTGCCTCAGCCTCCTGAGTAGCTGGGATCACAGGCGTGTGCCACCACATCCCCCTAATTTTTGTATTTTTAGTAGAGACAGGGTTTCACCATGTTGGCCAGGCTGGTCTCAAACTCCTGACCTCAGGTGATCCACCCACTGCGGCCTCCCAAAGTGCTGGGATTACAGGTGTGAGCCGCTGCGCCGGCCTGAACATGTTTTTAATAGCTGTTTGAACTTCCTTATATTAAAAACCTACAGCCAACACCAGACATAATGAAGACTGAAAGCTTTCTCCTAAGATCAGGAACACAGCAAGGGATGTCCACTCTCACCACTGCTATTCACCCAAGTACAGGAGGTTCTAGCTAGTGCACTAAGGAAAAATAAACCAAAAGCATCTCAATTGGAAGGGAAGAAGTAACTGTTTCTATTGCTAGGAAACATAATTGTCTGTGTAGAAAAACCTATGAAATCTAATTTTATTAATTTATTTGGAGACAGGGTCTTGCAGTGTCACTCAGGCTGGAGTGCAGTAATGCAAACATGGCTCACTTCAGCCTCTATCTCCTGGTCTCAAGTAATGATCAGCATTTGAGTAGCTGGGACCACAGATGAACGCCACCATACTTCACTAATTTTTTAATTTTTTTGTAGAGATGGGGTCTCAGCATGTTGCCCAGGCTAGTCTCAACTCCTGGGCTCAAGCGATCCTCTCACGTCAGCCTCCCAAAGTACTAGGATTACAGGCATTAGCCACTGCACCCAACCCTGAAATCTGTTTTTGAAAAGCTACTGGAACTAATAAGAAGTTTAACAGCATCAGAATATAAGATCGATATGTAAAAATTGATTGAACTGTCTATGTGCTATCAACAAATAATCTGAAGTTGAAATTTTAAAACAATACCATTTATAATAAGTAAATATCATAGATCTTGAATGGAAGTATATAGAATAAAGGATTCATTATAGGGATGAGGTCTATACAGGGCCTTATGTGATTGTTGGTGCTGTTGAAGAGTCTGTTGCCATCGAGTCTCTTGGTGGGCCTGAATGTCGTGCAGGGCTGAAGCTGGGAAGAAAGCTCAGTGTTTAGCGGCAGAGAGAAAGGGCAAATTGGAACCCATGTGCATTTCTCAGCCAGGATCTCACCTTGTCGCCCAGGCTGGAGTGCAGTGGCACAATCACAGTGAGCAGTGGCTCACTGCAGCCTTGTCAGTGCCTTTAGCCTTGATAAAATGGTTGACTGACCTGCAGAAGGAGCTGGCACTCTTCACTACAGAGCTGCACATGCACTTGGCCCAGAAGTCAGATAATTTGAAGGAGACTATCTCATGAGAGCTGGGAGACATGTAGCCCGGCAGGCTGGCCAGCACATCAGTGACAGTAAGCATAAACTGCCACAGCACCGTGTGCCCTACATTTAACCTTCAGAGCGTAATGATTGCTGCCGTCTTCCACCTTCCAAATCTCATGGAAATTTTTCTTATGATTAACCCCAACTCATAATCATACATGGAAGAGAATTATCTGAATCGTACTTCCAGATTAGCTAAATTGATACAGTACAAAGTCATTATAATACTTAATAGTTTTTTGATAGCCTTAGGTATAAAACCTTATAAACAGCAACCTATTTTGCAAGGTTGTAGGATATACTATCAGTATATAAAAATCACTTGTGTTGGCTGGGTGCGGTGGCTCACACCTGTAATCTCAGCACTTTGGGAGGCTGAGGTGGGTGGATCATGAGGTCAGGAGTTCAAGACCAGGCTGACCAACATGGTGAAACCCCATTTCTACTAAAGATACATTAAAAAATTAGCCAGGCATGGTGGTGAGCGCCTGTAATCCCAGCTACTTGGGAGGGTGAGGCAGGAGAATCGCTTGAACCTGGGAGGCAGAGGTTGCAGTGAGCCAAGATCGTGCCATTTCACTCCAGCCTGGGCTACAGGACGAGACTCCATCTCAAAAAAAAAAAAAAAAAAAATCACTTGTGTTTCTATACAGTAGCAATGAGCAAACCGCAAATAAAATTAGGAAAGCTATTTCATTTACAGTAGCATCAAAAAGAACAAAGTACTCAGGAATAAATGTAACCGAAGTAAAAATTTTATAAACTACAAATCACTGGGAGAAATTACAGAAGAACTAAATAAATGGAAAGATACTCCATGTTTATAGATCAGAAGACAAAATTGTTAAGACGGCAGTGCTCCCCAAATTGATCTACAGATTCAACACAATCTCTATCAAAATGATCTCTATCAAAATCTCTATCAAATAAGCTGACTTATTTGCAGAAATTGACAAGCTGATCCTAAAATTTACATATAAATTCAAGGGTGCAGAAAAGCCAAAATAATCTTGAAAAAGAACAAAGTTGAAGGCCTCGACTTTTCCATTTCAAAATATACTTCTAAGCTACAGTAATCAAGACAGTGTGGTACTGGCATAAGGATAGACATATACCATAATGGAATAGAATTGAGAGTCCAAAAATAACCCTCACATTTACAGTCAATTGAATTTTAAACATGGATGTCAAGACATTTTCTATGAGGAAAGAATAGTAGTTTCAACAAGTGGTAGGCTGGGCATGGTGGCTCATGCCTGTAATCACAATGCTTTGGGAGGCCAAGGCAGGAGGATCACCTGAGGCCAGGAGTTTGAGACCAGCCTGGGAAACATAATGAGACCTTGTCTCTTATAGGAAAAAAAAAATTTAGAGGGGCATGGTGGCGTGTGCCTATAGCCCTAGTAACTCAAAAGGCTGAGGCAGGAGGATCACTTTTTCTAGGAGTTCAAGGTTGCAGGGAGCTGTGATCATGTCAGTGTACTCCAGCCTGAGTGACAGAGCAAGACCCTGTATCAAAAAAAAAAAAAAAAACAGGTGGTGATGATCCACATGACCCTACCTCGTACCATACACAAAAATTAACTCAAAATGGATCAAAGACCTAAATGTAAGAGGTGAAGCTATAAAACTCTTAGAAGAAAACATATGAGTAAATCTTTGTGACCATGGATTAGGCAGTAGTGTCTTACATATGACACCAAAAGTACAAACAAGAGAAAAATAGATAATGAACTGGACACTATCAAACTAGAAAACGTTCAGGCTTCTAAGAATCACATCAGGAAAGTAAAAAATGACCCACAAAATGGGAGAAAATTTTTGCAAATCATATATCTGATAAGGGACTTATATCTAGAATATATAAGAACTACTACATACATACACAATAATGATATATAACCCAATTAAAAATGGGCAAAGGATCTGAATAGACAGTTCTTCAAAGAAGATACACAATGGCCAATACTCATGTGAAAAGATGCCCAACATCATTAACCATCAGAGATATTCAACTCAAAACCACAAGCAGATACTACTTGGCACCCACTAGGATGACTGTGATCAAAAAGATAGATAATAACAAGTGTTGATAATGATGTGGAGAAGTTGTAACCCTCATACACTGCTGGCAGGAATGTAAAATGGTGCAGCTCCTTTAGCAAACTGGCAATTTCTCAAATGGTTAACAGAGTTACCCTATTATCCAACAATTCCACACCCAGGTGTATACCCAAAAGAAATGAAAACATATCCACACAAAAAATGGTTTGTTTTGTTTTGTTTTGTTTTGTTTGATGGAGTCGCACTGTGTAGCCCAGGCTGGAGTGAGGTGGTACAATCTTGGTTCACTGCAACCTCTGCCTCCCGGGTCCTGATTCAAGCAATTCTCCTGCCTCAGCCTCCCGAGTAGCTGGGATTACAGACACATGCCACGATGCCCAGCTAATTTTTGTATTTTTAGTAGAGACGGGGTTTCACCATGTTGGCCAGGCTGGTCTTGAACTCCTGACCTTGTGATCTGCCCGCCTCGGCCTCTCAAAGTGCTGGGATTACAGGCATGAGCCACCGTTCCCAGATAATTTTTGTTTTTTGTAGAGACAGGGTTTCGCCATGTTCCCAGGCTTATCTCAAACTCCTGGGCTCACATGATCCACCCACCTTGGCCTCCCACAGTGCTGGGTTTACAGGTGTGTGCCACCATGCCCAGCCTCTATCAACTGTTGGATGGACCTACCCAAAGGAATTGAATGCAGGAACAGGAACAGATGCTTCTGCGTTCCTTGTGGCATTATTCACTATAGCCCAAAGATGCCAGCACCCTAAGTACTCCAACACATTCATGGATAAACAAAATGTGGTGTGTTCCTACAATGGAACACAAAATATTCCATAAAAAGGAATGAAATTTTCATACATACTGCAGCAAAGATCAGCCTTGAAAATATTTGTGACTGGAAGAACCAGCCAGTATGGTTCCACTTATATGACATGTGCAGAATGGGAAAATCTATAGAGACAGAAAGTAGATTAGTAGTGGTTTCCTAGGACTTGGGGATATGGGGAGATTGGGAGGTAGTGGCTAAGGGGTACAGGGTTTCTTTTCAGAACAATCAAAATCTTCTAAAATAGATTGTGGTGATGGTTGCACAATTCTGTGAATACACTAAAAGCCATTGAATTATGTACTTTTTTTTTTTTTTAAAGATGGAGTCTTGCTTTGTCACCCAGGCTGGAGTACAGTGGCATGTCTGGGCTCACTGCAACCTCCTCCCAGATTCAAGTGAGTCTCCTGCCTCAGCCTGTTGAGTAGCTGGGATTACAGGCGTGTGCCACCATGCCTGGCTAATTTTTGTATTTTTAGTAGAGACGGGGTTTTACTATGTTAGCCAGGCTGGTCTTGAACTCCTGACCTCAAGTGATCCGCCCACCTCAGCCTCCCAAAGTGTTGGGATTACAGGCGTAAGCCACCATACCTAGCCTGAATTATATACTTTAAGTGGGTGAATTGTATGTTAGGTGAATTATATCTCAATAAATCTTTTTTTTTTTTAAGGCAGCCTAGGTCTGACACACCTAATAGAACAGAAGCTCTTGCTTCTTTCTTCTCTTTCCATCAGTCAGTGATGCCCTTTGTGGGCAGGTTTGTGCACAGATCAGGGGTTCCATTCCATTCCTTATTATTTGGGTTCTTCTTGAAGAGCAGCTTCTGCCTAGCCCATGGTGGCTAAGAGATTCACAAGCCAGTTTGTATTTTGCAAACTTTCCCTTGGGGCCTCAGCAGAGGATATTTTTAGAACAGCTGTGGGTCTAATTTTGATGTGGCCCAGTGACTGTACGCCAGGCCTCATCACTGCCTTGGGATAAGCATATATTACATTCAGTCTTAATCCCTTGGAGGACATAGAGTTGTTCAGTCCATCCTGGTGTAGACCACAAACCATGTTTAAAATAGTGGGCTAAGCCACTGGGCCTCCATGATGAGGTGGCACTGGTCCCTCTGCTTGAGTGAAGAAAAAAAAAAAAACTAGGCAGGTAACCACAAGCCAAGTTGGGCTTGGCTGCTGCAGGCTGATAGGATGACTGTGGCAGTACCAGCTTTGCTAAATCTCCTTTGGCTCACTTTTTCTCCCTCTCCATGTCTCTACATCTTTCTTTTCTCTCAATCCTGCTCCTTCTGAGTCTACATTAACTCTTTGTTTAGCTTGGCTCCAGAACTATAAGTACTTTCCTTTAGTCAAATATTTATCTCTTGGGTAATTTTCTCCCTACTGTCAGCAGAACTCAAGAAATCCTCTGGTTCAACAAAGAGTAGAGTTGTAAGGGACCTCAGAACTCTTCTACTCCAAACCTCTTCCTTTATACTCGAAGACCCTGGTGCCCAGAGACAGGAAGTATTATGCCAAAGTTACCCACCAAGTTAGGCTAGGCCTGGGATTTGGTACCATTATCTCCTCACTCGTGGTTCAGTACTCTTTCCATTTTTGAATGAAGAAAGACACACATTACAGAAAGAAGCAGGATTCTGAGCAAATTCCAACCACTTGCAATTATCTTTGTGATAGATACAGACATAGGATCAACAGTAGTCCACCTCAAAGACAGTTATTGTTTCTTAAAGTCCAAGAGGCTATTGGTTATCACTGAGTCCAACTTGGGGAGGTCATCAGATTTGTCTTTGGAAGGGAATGTGAGGTAGTTGACCTGGTGGAAAGTGTCTAATTTGGAATCAGGATTCAGGTTTGAGTCACAACTTTGCCACTTAAAGGTTTCACATCTTGTATGAGTAATTTATTCTCCGTGCTTCAATGAATAGATCTATATAGCAGGAGTAACAGTACCTACCTTGGAGTGTGGTTGTATAGATTTGATAAAATAATGAAAGTAAAAGCTTATTTTAACTTGAAACAAAAGGTGTATTCACACGAAAAGATTGGCGTTGTTGTGTGTGTGTTCAGCAAGAAGTGACCCCCTCTAAGTGTATTCTTATGACAGATTAGTGCTTAAAGTGGGCAGCGCCGGAGCTAAAGCTTCCGCCAGTTCTCTTCACACATGCCTGATCATTTGGGCAGCAAAGATGGAGCTATCTGGGAATGTCTCGACCCTTAACAGGTTGAAGGCTTTCTCCAACAAGTCCCAACTGATTGGCCTGCTGTATTCCTGCAGTATCTAAGCCTTCTAAAAAGGTATTACATACTATGTGGTTTAAAAAGAAAATCAGGCACAAAATGGTATAAAAAGAGACCTACTCTTATCTCCCAATCCTTGCCCAGAGGAAATAATCACTGTCAGCAGTTTGCTGTGTATCATTCCAAAGATATTCTGTGCATCCTTTTTTCTTTGCATCAAAAAAATACACTACTATGCACACTCTTTCCATATATCAATACATCTTGGAGATTTTTCCTTTTTTAGTATTTATAGAATTTCCTTAGAGACAACATAGTTTTCCACAATTTATTTCACAATGCCTATTGTTGGATGTATAGATGGTCTTCAATCTTTTGTCATTATAAACAGTGTTAAAGTAAATATTTTACATCTTAGGACATTTGTGTAATTTCATCTGTATAAATAGTTCTTAGAAGTAGAATTCCCAGGTCAAAGGATAAGTGACCTAGGAATTTTTTGTAATTTCATTATTTAATGTCAAATTTTCCATCATAGTCACCATACTAAGTTATACTCCCACCCCCAGGTATGAGAGTACTTATTTCTCTACTCCTTGCCAGTACAGTGTGTTATCAGATTTTTTGGTCTCTGCAAATCAGATTCAATGTGTTATTTTATTGTAATTTAAATTTGCATTTCTCTTAGACTGGCATTGAACGTATTTTCACAAATTTAAATGCCATATTTAGTTCTTTCATTGTTCATGGTCTTTACCCATCTTTATATTGGGTTTTTTATCTTATTCATATTGATTTGGAGGAGCTTTCTATATACTAAGCAAATTAGCACTGTATCATATATATTATAAATATTTTTCCAAGTTTGTCAGTATCTTTGCCATACAAATTTTAAATTTTATGTGTTTATCAATAATTTCTGGGGTTTGTATCATATTAAGTATAGCTTTCTCATTTCTCTGTTTTTAAAAAAATTCTTCGTTTTATGGTAAATTTTTACTTTCTTTTCCGCTACTTCCTTTTTACAAGACTGTTGTGCACATAATAGATGTTCAAGACTTTTTTCTAAACAGCTATTTCAATTTAGGCTGTTTCATGTAATGAGAGGAAGACTGAATTTGGATTCAGAAGACCTCATTGACAACTAACTATAACACATTCAAACTAGTTACTAGGTACCTGCCTCCTGCATTTTTGTGAATATCTAATAAGATCAAGTGAATTTAATATATGAGAAAGTCCTTTTTAAAGTATAAAGAAATTATTTGGGACAGTTTTTCAGTGAACACATTCATATATGCTTTTATTATTTTTCTCCCTAATTGGTCTCAGGTTTGAAATAAAATTTGTCTCTAGGAAAAAGCAAAGCTCATAAATGTGGGGTTTTCTTTATTGCTTCTTTGGGAATACCTTACCAATGAGAAGGCTTTCCTGAGCCTTGGTTGGGAGCTGAATGAGAAGGGGCAGTTGGGCCTCCGGTGAAAGGTTCTAAAGGTTCTCCCCAAGTGTCCAAACTAGTACCTTTTAAGAGTAAGATGGTTGGAAAAAATGGGCAGGACATTTGCATAATATTCCAGGACAGAGAGTTCACTTTTATGGGGCTGAAAGAGTTCAAAGGCAAAGTCTTCTGGGAACTAAAGTTGGTTTCGTTGGCTTACTCTTAGACAGATGTGACTTCCTGTGTCAGCGAGGGAGGCTCCAAGGACAAGTTGAATGCCCAAGTTATAGAAAGTTATGTTTGTATTGGTCGTTGTTAATAAAACAGAGTATCTGGGGTGTTTGAAAAAGAAGGAAGCCCATCAACACAGAGTATTATGAACCAGACCCTTCCAGAAGTCTCTATACCTCACTTTGAGAGAATTTCCATTTTGGTTTAATGAGTTGGTCACATTGCATCATCCCTTTATCTACCCAAAATGTGAATTTTAAACATTTTTTATCAAGATAATTTTTTCACAGAGGGAAATGCACAGAGCTTAAATGTGCAAGTAATTAAATGAGTTTTAATGAAGGGGAGAAATCACAGTAAAAATATATATTTTTAATATATTTGTATATTATATATAATACATATGTTATATTTTTATATATAAATTTTTTTCACTGTGATTTTCCCCCTTTAAAAATAAATCAGCCCATGGCATCTTTTATTTAAATAATACTATGATGTCGTGATGTTGTAATACTAAAAGTTGTGTTGGTTTTTTTGCTCCACGTTGCTCCTTTATGTATTGAAAACAATTGGGCAGCCATGACATTCAATGGTGCTGCCTAGTTCCTTCAGAGATTTTACCTTTTTATTTATGTTTTAATACAAAGGTGACCATTTTTACTGGAAAAGTACCAATGAATTCAACTAGTCTTGGTTTGGAGGACTATAACACATTCAAACTAGTTAGCTTCATCCACCAGACATTAAGCACCCACTCTATGCTAAGTACTTTATATTATGTTTAGCTCATTCTCCCTATTATATTTAGTTAACTCTCCTATTTAGTTCATCAGCGATGATGAAGGGAAGACCAAGTGAATTTAGAGGGGAATTTGTACCAAAATGAGGTTGCAAAAGTAAATTGATTTTTTTTTTTTTTTCTGAGACGGAGTCTGGCTCTGTCGCCCAGGCTGGAGTGCAGTGGTGCCATCTCAGCTCACTGCAAGCTCCGCCTCCTGGGTTCACGCCATTCTTCTGCCTCAGCCTCCCAAGTAGCTGGGACTACAGGCGACCGCCACCATGCCTGGCTAATTTTTTGTATTTTTAGTAGAGACGGGGTTTCAATGTGTTAGCCAGGATGGTCTCAATCTTCTGACCTCAATCTTCTGAAGGTAATCCACCTTCCTCAGCCTCCCAAACTGCTGAGATTACAGGCGTGAGCCACCGCACTTGGCCGTAAATTGATTTTTTAAAAAAAAATTTTAGAGACAGGGTTTCGCTCTGTCACCCAGGTTGGAATGCAGTGACGCAGTCATAGCTCACTGCAGCCTCAACCTCCTGGGCTCAAACAGTCCTCCTGCCTCAGCCCCCCAAGTAGCTGAGACAGCAGGCCACCACACGCAGTTGTAAATTGATTTTTAAGCAGTTAGAACTTGAACTGATTCACCTGGGCAGCTTTAGTTGTACCTTTGGTATTACGATCTTGAGAGGTGAAGCCGGCTGGGCTTCTGGGTTGGGTGGGGACTTGGAGAACTTTTCTGTCTAGCTAAAGGATTGTAAACACACCAATCAGCACTCTGTAAAAATGGACCAATCATCACTCTGTAAAATGGACCAATCAGCAGGATGTGGGCAGGGCCAAATAAGGGAATAAAAATTGGCCACTTCCCCGCCCCCCCCCTTCGCGCCCCCCCCCCCCCCGCCCCCACCAGCAGTCGCAAACCTGCTCAGGTCCCCTTCTATGTCAGGAAGGTTTGTTCTTTCACACTTCACAATGAATCTTGCTGCTGCTCACTCTGGGTCCACACTAGCTTTATGAGCTGTAACACTCACCAGGAAGGTCTGTGGCTTCATTCCTGAGAATGAAGTCAGCAAGACCACGAACCGACCGGAAGGAAGAAACACCGGACACATCTGAACATCTCAAGGAACAAACTCCAGACACACCATCTTTAAGAACTGTAACACTCATGGCGAGGGTCCGCGGCTGGTTCTTGAAATCAACCAGACCCAAGAACCCACCGGAAGGAACCAATTCCGGACACAATCTGAAGACTTGTTCACCTCCGATGCTGCTTCTGGGCTCTTTGTAATTAGCAGTGCAGCCCACAACTGCGTTTTTTTTTTTTTCCTCTACTCTTTTTTTTTTTTCCTCCTACTGTTTAGGCTTCATTCTAACTAGCTTTTCAGCCTATCTGGGCATTTATTTGTTCCCTTAAGGCCATGCCAGTTGTTGCAAAGGTAGAGAAGGAATCCTCAGAAGAGCTCTCAGGGTCTCTGCTTAGGAAAGCCTCCACTCAACGTAAGTGAGGAGATTTGCCCAGGCATGGCAGGGCATAGCACAGTGACCTGATGCCACCTCAGAAGGGACAGCAGAAGCTTCCCCAGCACCTAGCTAATGCCTGTTGTTGAATGAATGCATAAGTGAAGTTTTCAAGCAAGTGTCATCAAGGTTCTCTCCTGGTTCTCCTGTCTGTAGGCTTCTGAAAGCTTTGCTGCCCTAAATTCCTGTCCTTGGTCTCTGTTGGGACCATGCCTACTGACTGATGCTAACCTCGGGGTCTCTTCTGTCCCCTAGTGATTCAAACCAACTATCCTGAAACTGCCTCCACCTGGGCAGACCAGGGACCACAGGAACCAGAGAAATGAAAAGTATCACTTGAGAACTAAATTGGGGTGTTTTGCTTTTCCCATCCTCCTAGGTTGTGTGTGTGTGTGTGTTTCTTGCTAAAATGCAGCAAAGGAAGGGGAAACAAATATAACAGTGCATGGCAGAGTCCCTGCTAATAAATGTATATAAAAGAGAGAACTGAGTGCTACTTCTCCAACATAACTTCCAGGTCTGAATACTTTGTTTTCTGCAGATTTTCAACAGGTGTCAGTTACACTTTACTTGGCCCTAAAGTGAAAAGCTCTACATGCTTGGTTTGGTTTATCCATAGGATCTAGACTAGACGAGACTAGAGGATTGACTCAGTGAAAATGTTTACTCCTCTAATTAAGCAGAATTAAGGTCTGGGCTCAAAACTGTCTTGAGCTGTGCTAGGCATAATTGAGATGCATGGACTTTGTGTAAATAATGTACTTCTAATTGGCTTTGATTAAGTGCAAATTAGAATCACACTTCACTCCAGTGTGATTTACATTCCTAAGCCCTTTTACTAACTGAAGTACTGTGGGTGGCCGATAAGGCTTGTTTATCCAGGAGACAAGAGACTAGGAGCTAGGAGCTGCAGATATGCAGTTTCCCAAAGGTAAAGGAGCCTGCAGCTGAGACTCGAGTTTCTCATGTCTTCCCTCCCATCTCCAGTCCCTACTTTAGGCGAATCAGCTTTAGTCCTCTAAATTCTAAAGCTCTACCATTTTTTTTTTTTTAGTTTCAAGACTTAGCTTACACACACACACAAGTTATGTGAATACATGAATATTGCAGTTTGTCTTGTGAAACCTCAGACCTAAAACCAGCCCCAGGCTTTGACTGTCAATATCATTACACCTTTTTACTCATGGACCAGAAACATTTCATAAAGGAAACAACTGGTGGGAAGTTTTTTCCAGAGAGTTCCCAGTGTGTGAGTGTGAGTCAACAGACTGCTACAAAGTAGCTTAAACTCTGCACACATCTTCCTCTGGGATTTCTTTGCAGCTTTCAAAGGGTAGATCTTTGCAACCATCCCTTGGGGAGCCTGCAGGGCGGGGTGCGGAGGGTCTGCGGAGGTGGGGCACTACCGAATATGAGACATTTCCTCTTGCTTCTGAGTTCTCTGAATCTGCATTTGAAAGTTATTGTGAGCAGATGAAGCAGAGGTTGCTGGGTTTATACTGATGTCTGCGCCCACTCCTGTGCTGGTGAAGTCTGGCGTGTGGAGAGGCCTCTGGTTATTGGGAGGCTGGTAAATGGCCAGCAGGATAGGAATCCGACGTGGTGTTTATGACCCTGGAGGCCATCGATGACTGGACCTAGAAGGGTTTCTCCAGATTTTCTCACGTTAGCATGCTGCTGCTTGGTGCAAGACCAAAAAATAACATGTCAGAATAGGGATTTTCACACCAGCAGAGAGTGCTAACAGTGTGCCAGGATCTGTGGGCATGCTGTTAGCAGGGCTAAGTTAAATACTCGCTTTACACCGTTGTGAAGGCAGCTCCCAGGGCAGCCAGAGGAGCATGTCACCTTCAGAGAAGGTTGGACTGTAAATATGTTTGGTCTCTAAACTCTGCCACGGGTTTACCAGAGTGAGAAGTTAGCATATTGAGGCAAATTACACTACAGAGATCCTGGCCAGGGCGAGGAAAGACAGAGAATGCTTTCTAGGACCTTTATACTGCATTCATTCATTTATTCATTCACTGAAACTTTATGGGCCACCTACTGAGCCAGACACCAGAGATGCAACTAGAAAGATGCCATGGTCTTTACACCTAAAGAGCTCTATGGAGGCCAGGCGTGGTGGCTCACGCCTGTAATCCCAGCACTTTGGGAGGCCGAGGTGGGTGGATCACAAGGTCAGGAGCTCGAGACCATCCTGGCTAACACGGTGAAACCCCGTCTCTACTAAAAATACAAAAAATTAGCCGGGCGTGGTGGCGGGCGCCTGTAGTCTTAGCTACTGGGGAGGCTGAGGCAGGAGAATGGCGTGAACCCGGGAGGCGGAGCTTGCAGTGAGCTGAGATGGCACCACTGCACTCCAGCCTGGGCAACAGAGCGAGACTCTTAAAAAAAAAAAAAAACTTTATGGAGTTGGGGAACAGATCTCTATAGAGAGAAATGAGAACCAAATGTGGTAGATGCTGCAGCAGAGGGGAGGAAGCCTGCGGTAGGGGCTGTCTTGGGGAAAATTGTCTGCCATACTGCATTTGTTCAGAGCAACGTGGAGTCAGCTTGAGGGCCACATGCTGTTCCAAGAAAGTGTACTTTGCAGGGCGTGGTGGCTCACACCTCTAATCCCAGCACTTTGGGAGGCTAAGACAGGAGGATCACTTGAGCCCAGGAGTTCAAGACCAGCCTAAGCAACATAGTGAGACCTTGTCTCTATGAAAAATAAAAAAATTAGCCAGGCATGGTGATGGGCACCTACAGTCCCAGCTACTACTGAGGCTGAGGCAGGAGGATCACTTGAGCCCAGGAGGTGGCGGCTACAGTGAGCCAAGATGGCATCATTACACTCCAGCTTGGGTGACAGAGTGAGACCCTGTGTCAAAAAACAAAAAACAAAAAAAAAAAAAACACCAACAAGCCAAAAAAGTACACTTATTATTGACTTTCTGAAGAAAAAGCAGTAATAACAACAATAGGATATTCACATTTGTTCAGTACATACTATGTGCCAAGTATTGTTCTAAGTATTTTTGTTCATTTTCTTATGTAATAGTCACAGCATTGAAAAGGTACCATTATTTCTATTTTAAGAGGAGCAAGCTGAAGGTTGCAGGGATTAAGTAACTTGCAGAGGAATCGGGACTCGAACTTGGTTCTGATATCTTTACAACTCTAGCCTGTTACTCTACACCAAAGTGTAAAAGACAGTGAGTCAGAAACCCTGGGCTCTGTTGCTGACTTTCTTACCAACTGGCTGTGTGCTCTTCAGCAAGTCACTCCCTGTCTCTGCCTTGGTTCCTTCCTTAACCACTCCATTAAATGAGGCACTCAATCAATTTGAATCAAAGAAATTACATGGGCTGTGGGGAGGGAAAGCGTAAGGTCTTTGATGGCTTGCTGTGCTATTATCGGTTGTGAATTTTGTGACCTTGACTTGTCATCTGCTGGCCCTAAAGTATGTAGTGTTGATCTTTGTCAGTCTTACTTCTTGACCTGGGTGCTTGATTCCAGAAAGCCTCTTAAAGTGGGGCTCTGTATGTTTCTTTGTTGGGAGTGGATCCAGGCAGCAAGGGCCCAAGGTTATCAAGTACAAGGGCTTTGTCCCAGAGCCATCTCTGCTATAGATTGTCCTAGCTTTAGGTTGGCATGCACTTTCTACTTCAGATCCCCAGTGAGTCCTTGTTGGCAAATGTGGTGCTTTGATCTTTTAAAAGTTGAAGTTCAGCCCAAGACCTTGACCAAGGTCAAGTTCTCCTTCATTCCCAGTGGGCTTAGGAGGAGTGCTTTCTTGTCTGACTGATAGAGACAAGGAACCAAGTCGGCAGCAACCACAAGATATGGCGCACTAAAGGACTGGAAATTTTCTTGACAGTTTTTAATGCAGAGATGCCTAGAAAGAAGCTACCACCCCACATGCCAATCCTCCAAGCAGGCCTTGTACCCAGCCATGGGCGAAAGGGCTGTACTGAGAACCACCAAATCCTGGCCTAGCCAGGATGGTGGCTGGTGTTTTCCAGGTACCTTGGTATTCAAAAAAGCCTTAGAACAGCAGATTTTGGTTTTGGAGGATAGGGGTGGAGCATGAAAACATGCTCATAGTATTTATCTATAACCAATACAATGTTTAAAATGACCCGTCCCATTCGGGAAGGGCCGCGCAGGCCTAATGGCCCCTCTGCACATTTCCTCTTGGGCAAGGCCCAACACAAGTGCACCCTCCTTTCCACCCCTTAGTCCACTTGTTGGAACAACTTGTTTCAGATTCTTCATGTTGTCTAATCTTTCTAACCATATTCTGTAACTTTGACTTTGACCTTGAGTTATAATTCCAAGTGCTAAGCATTACTTGGGAGAGAATGTACCGCCATGACTCAGCTGGCTCACTCAGAGTGGCGGGGTGTGGTGGGGGTGCTGGCCCAACAGACTCTAGTCACTCATGGAAAGGGGTCTCTCTTCTGACCATTTCCAGACATCTTCACATGATCTTAGTTTGATTTTTAGCTTCCTTTTTGCTCTTCGCTTGTAATTTCTCAACATCAGACATGGCTGTTTACCTCCACGTACATTACTGCCATGTGAAACCACTCTGTCCTCTGAGAGCAAATAAACTGGCTTTAATGGGTGTGCTGTCAAGTAACAGCTAAAGGGTTAAAAGTTTGAGCAGGCAGGCTGGCCAGCAGGAGTTAGTGGTGTGGAGTAAGAGGGACGCCAGCCTGTCTCTAAACTTTTTGGCCCTCCCCAAGTACAGAGATGAAGGAAGAGCCTCTATAAATCACTGGAGATTAGAGACCCTGTTCTTGCCGACTCCACAGGGTTGCACTGCTTAATGTCAAAGCCTCACGTATTACTTTAACAGCACTCCTTTTCTTTATTAAATCCACTTTGAAATAAAAAAAAAATGATGATCTTTCCAGTAAGGGGGAGAAGGCTAAAAGGATTTAGAAAGTATCTGCTATGTTGCATTACAGAGACTAATAACTGTTTAGGGAGTAAGTAACATTTTTGCACCATCTTAAGCCATAAAAGCGAAGAGAGGTATAAAGGTCTGTTCCTTAGAATCAATTTGTTTGAGTGTTTATTTTGCCCCATGTCCTTGCCTCCAGGTTTCCTTCAAAGTGTGAGCAAAGCAACTGGGAAACTGATGTGAGTGCTGATAGCCAAAAGGTCTGGGACACTAAATTTTTCAGAAATTAGGGTGTTTACTTGGGTTCGTGTGTGTAAAGGGAGCATGGGAAGGGAGTGTGGTGGTGGAAAGAGTTCTACTTTTATACTTAAAAGAAAAAATGCAAACTTTGTGTTCCTTTGGAGGCCGAAACTAAGCTTATCTCCTTCATCTGACTTTAATGAAGACATATTTTAAGCAGCTGCACCCATGTCAAATGTCATATTTTGGCTCAAAACGTCCACCTTCTGGGTGGGAGTTTTCTCAAACTAAGAAGTTGGTAGTAATTATAAGCTAATTGAGGAGCAGTAAGCAGAAGTCTGATTGTCACAAAACGTAAGTTAAAAATTATATAGATGAAAAAAGAGTGGCATGAATTGGTTAATTGTTAAAGCTGGCAGTGGGGTTTATTATACCATTCTCTCTGCTTATATATGTTTAAGATGTTCATAATAGAAAAACAAATCAGTTTAAATAAAATGCTTAGCACTTAGTAACCAAAAATAAACCAATGTGAGCTAAAATATTAAATCACCAATTATAGCTTTTTAATTTATACTTTCAGAGAGATCTAGATAACGAAAAACGACAGAGAATTTGGGTGCCTCTAATTTGTTTACTACCCATTAGGGCTTGAAGCTTCTTTCTGTTTATTCCTTTATAGTCAAATGCCCATTACTTCAACAGAATTGTTCCAGGAAGGTAGGATTCCATCATTAAAAGCCCAGAAAAAAAAGCCTTGAAAATCTTGGGAGTAAATGTGGTCAAGGGACTTTTTAGTTTGCATTTTTTTTTCTTTTTTTTTTTTTTGAGTCAGAGTCTCGCTCTGTTGCCCAGGCTGGAGTGCAGTGGCGTGATCTCGGCTCGCTGTGAGCTCCGCCTCCCGGGTTCATGCCATTCTCCTGCCTCAGCCTCCCAAGTAGCTGGGACTACAGGTGCCTGCCACCACACCCCGCTAATTTTTTGTATTTTTAGTAGAGACGGGGTTTCACCATGTTAGCCACGATGATCTCGATCTCCTGACCTCGTAATCCGCCCGCCTTGGCCTCCCAAAGCGCTGGGATTACAGACATGAGCCACCGCGCCTGGCCTAGTTTGCCTATTTTAGCCAAGCACTGGCGAACCAAGTCCATTTTGTGTTTAGGGTTTCACTTGTTTATTCAGCAAACATTTGATGAACAACTACAGCCTACCAGGTACTTTGCTAGCTATTGGTGATTTAAACAAACAAACAAACAAAACAAAAGAAACGAATAACCCAGGCTCCAACTCTGGAGTAACTTACCATCTTAAAAGGAAATATTTAAAACATGATTACATATGAAGTAGCATGAAACCTTAAAAATAAAGGCCACTTTTAAACATTACTATACTTGATGTGGGGAGGGGAATTGAGCTTGCTTTCTGTAGCTCCCGGATTATGACTTAGAGAAGGATTGTGAGATTTGAGATGAGCTAGGAACTGTTTTCAAGCCAACTGCTAGATTGGTATGTTGTTTCCATTTGCATTTTGAAGTTTGGAAAGGGTTCACACCTTTAAAATGTGGTTCATATTTGCCGGGAAAAAAATGGCTTGTTTTGCTGTGCTTCCCATCCAAGAGCTGACAAGTCACAGCTTTTTATTCTGACAAACAGCTTGAAGGTATCACCTCTGCAGGCTCCTGACACAATGAATTGCGGTTCTTCATTTATGGCAGTTTGTGCTTCGTGTACACTTTCATGTGTTTAGGATGGTTGCCCAGTTTTAAAGTAGCAGCTCTTAAAATAGCTGGAAATGGATTTGGAGTTCAGGTTTGGTTGAAAGTGGGCTGATGGTGGTTGTGCGTGTGTCAGTGTGTGCACACTTGCAAGCCTGTATGCATGCCCGTGCTGCTGTGAGTCAGTCCAGAGCAGTTTACACAGGGGTCCATTGTGATAGAAAATATAAGGCATGTAGGGTGAGGAGGAAGAGGGAGGGAGGATTGCATCTAGTGATCCTGGAACAGTTGCTCAGACCAGCATTTAGTGTTTTATTAGGAGAGAACAACTCTATAAAAGGAACAAGAGGTTCAATCATTATAGAGTGGGGCGACAGGAGGCAGCTGCCAGCATGACTTTGAAAACCCTTTGAGATCCTAGAAGACTTGCCACATATAAC
Source organism: Gorilla gorilla gorilla (assembly GCF_029281585.2). Taxonomy (NCBI): domain Eukaryota; kingdom Metazoa; phylum Chordata; class Mammalia; order Primates; family Hominidae; genus Gorilla; species Gorilla gorilla. The sequence continues at coordinate 30,703,492 of NC_073228.2, read as the reverse complement.
GTGGAGCAGCTGCTGGGATCATTTAGGAGAAATGCAGAACTTGGCACCCACCCACCCCTGCAGGGGATAGATTCTAGGATCACCCCAATGTTTTCTTTAGATGAGTTCCAACCCCACCCCACCCCCACTTTCCTTGCCATTGAACATTCTCACAGCAGCTCTTGTATTTTTCTTTTTTATTCCAGGTAGTTTTGCAGAGAATTAAGAGAAAAGAATAGTCCCCTAGTTTGATTTGAAAAGAAATGAGGGGCCGGGCATGGTGGCTCACACCTGTAATCCTAGCACTTTGGGAGGCCGAGGTGGGCAGATCACTTTGAGCTCAGGAATTCGAGACTAGCCTGGGCAATGTGGCAAAACCCCATCTCTACTAAAAATACAAAAATTAGCCAGGCGTGGTGGTGGGTGCCTGTAATCCCAGCTACTCAGGAGGCTGAGGCATGAGAATCGCTTGAACCCAGGAGGCAGAGGTTGCAGTGAGCCGAGATCACGCCATGCACTCCAGCCTGGGTGACAGAGCGAGGCTCCGTCTCAAAAAAACAAGAAAAAAGAAATGAGGGGTGAGGGGTCCTTTATGCTTGGGGGTCAGGCAGGTGTGGCCAGGTTGGGAGAATACAGAGGGTCCCCTATTCTTATGCCCATATGTGTACTTCATAAACAGATTGCCAGAACCTTGCAAACTATCACTTACATGATGTCATGCAAGTAACGAAGTATGTGAATTTCATTTTTAAAAAATCTGCCTAGGATGTCTGTTTTTCATCAATACATACAGAATATTTGCAAAGCTGAACCCTTCAACTTTAAAAATCTCCGATTAAATCATATAAACGTAAGCAATAACCAATGTTCAAATAAGCCAGAAGGAGGTTATTTATGGGGGGTTATTCTTGACAAGTGTATCATTTGACATACGTATAAAATTTTTGGTAAAGTTTTCTCAAAGTATAAATGCCAATAACTGCTGAAATTTGGCAACCAGCACATTTCTTCTGTGGACTCATGTTCTGTAAGCAAGCTCAGAGACCACCAGTATGTTCGTAAAAATTATTACTGATGTAATCTTGAACGGGAGGTGGCCCCAACTTCATTCGGGAACAAATGGAGGGAAAATTAAAGGGTAGATGTGGAAATAGTCATAGTTTCATCTTTAGAAGGGATATTAGAAATCGTGCAGGTTGGAAATCTCACTTATAGCTTGAGAAAATCCTCCTGCCCCTCTACTCCAAGAGATTCTGATAACTTCTCTCCTGCCTTACCTCCCTCACCCCAGTTTGAAAATCATTCCCACTCTTACTAATAGGAGAGCTGCCTATCATCAGATATGTTGAGATGGTGAAAAAAAAAGTTAAGAACTGCACATTTAACCTTCCTGGCTCGTTTTTAAGACAAGACTATTAGCGCCCAGAGAAGTCCCGTAGAGGATAGCAGAACAAGGTCTTCATATTCTGTCACTTGGAAGTGACAGGTATATGGACCCAGCCATTTCTAAGACATTAAATCACAACCCTCATGCTGTTGCCATATGACCAGGGATCAGCACTGTCAAGTATGAAAGAGAGAAGACTATAGGGCTGGTGCTATGAGGAACTATATAGGGTCATATCCTTAAGTTCCATTATGTGCAGGATCTACTGGAAATAGCACCTCATTTTTATTTTTCAGACAGGGTCTCACTCTGTCACCCAGGCTGGAGTACAGTGGCGCGATCTCAGCTCACGGCAACCTCTGCCTTCCAGATTCAAGCGATCCTCCCACTTCAGCCTCCCAGGTGTCTGGGACTACAGGTGTACGCCACTGCGCCTGGCTGATTTTTGTATTCTTTTGGTAGAGGAGAGGTTTCACCATGTTGGCCAGGCTGGTCTTGAACTCCTGACCTCAAGGGATCCACCCTCCTTGGCCTCCCAAAGTACTGGGATTACAGGCGTGAGCCACAGCATCATTTTTCTGCAAAGTAGGTTGTTGTATCTCTAGTTAAATAGTTAAGCAATAGAGTATTTCATCCTTGTATTTTCCAGTCTCCAAAATAAGTTGTTATTTTAAAATACAATAAATGTATACAGCAGATCCCAACTACTGTAGTTAAACTTATAATGGAGTTACTCATCATGTTTGAAAAAAGTCTTGCAATATAATATCATATGTTTTTATTCCAGGCCCACAAATAGGTGGTAGTACTATGATGTCCCCACTCACGGGTCCTTTCCCTCTTTATTTGAGAGACAAGGAACTTCCCACCAGCCTAGGGAAAATCATCCATCCTAAGTATCTTTAAACATTTGATTTGATTAAGTCATACAAGGAACAAGCAGAGTTATGCTAGCCACAGCGTGGTATTTGGAATTCCTTTTGTTATTAAAAAATTCCATGCTGGTTGTATGAGTTCAGGAAGCCTGAGGAGGGATAAGAAATAGATCTTTTGTCTAGTGCTATTTTAACACACTTCTTCAGGTGTTGGTGGGCAAACTGGCCTTGAAAGGCCTTGAGTTCTTAACATAGTTGAGTCTCAGGCCCAGGCTGGGTAGCAGAAATGCGCTACCTCATTGAGTACTCTTCTGTTTCATCTCTTCTGTCCCTGTATTTGTCTGGATTCTCAAAACATTATATTGTCACTTAAAAACATTAAGACGTGCTCCATCCAGTCTCCGTTGCTGGGATTTAGTCTGTATTTGATGCAGCTGGTCTTTGGGATGAGCTCAGTCTTCCCCAAACATCATAAGGCAGTTTCTCTTGAGACTTCTGGTTCATTGCTACTCTTGAGATCTTTGCCCCGAAGTCAGCCCTCTCTGCCCCTATGGTGCCTTCAGTATGACAGGTCAGTTAAACATCAGCTGCCTTAGTAATTCAGGAAACAAAGACAGCCTCCAAGCCTCTGATGACATCACTACTCAAGACTGTGTCTGGCAGGAAGGGCTTGGTGTCACTTTATGAAGGAGACAAGCTGAGAATCGCACCTTCTAAACAGTCCCTGCTAAGTGCTGAAGTCTTGACTGGAGATGTGCTGTCCCGAGGCTTCTCTCTAAGCCCTTGGAGGGTATGCTCCCTAATAAGCTGCCCCAGAGAGGCAGTCCAGACAAGAAATTCCCTTTAAATGGTGGGTCACAACATCTGGAATGATTGTGCTGGATTACCAGGGAGCCTGGGCAGCAACGCTTTTCATCCTTCCTTAAACTTTATTCTCAAGAGAAGTGGTTTATAAGGAGCAGGTGATACGCAAAGAGGCGTTGGTGATGGAGACTTCTGCTGGAGAGCAGCCTGGCTTCTGGGGAGGATGGGCAGAGAACCCCTGTCTCTGACACTAAATGCCCAGCATAATCCCCAAGGCAAAGGACAGACTGAGAGAGTTTCGTCAGATGAGTAGCTGTCTCTCTGTCTCTGCCAGGGGAACTCCTTTCCTGTGGGATTGCTGCTGCCAAGAGTGACAGTGCCTTCCCGATGAGGGTTCCTTTGTCCAGGTATTTACCTGGTTATAGTAAAGCCTATTTCTGATACCACTCAGGTCAAAAAACTGTCGTGTTGGGATGTCCATGGTTGCCGTTTGAAATTTCTGTAGGTCAGGCTGGGCGCGGTGGCTCATGCCTGTAATCCCAGCACTTTGGGAGGCCGAGGCGGATGGATCACGAGGTCAGGAGTTCGAGACCTGCCTGACCAACATGGTGAAACCCCCATCTCTACTAAAAAAAAAAAAAAAAATTAGCTGGGCGTGCTGAAGCACATCTGTAATCCCAGCTACTCAGGAGGCTGAGGCAGGAGAATCACTTGAACCTGGGAGGCGGAGGTTGCAGTGAGCCAAGATTGCGCCATTGCACTCCAGCCTGGGCAACAGAGCAAGACTCTGTCTCAAAAAAAAAAAAAAAAAAAAGAAAAGAAATTTCTGTAGGTCATCACAATTTTCAACACAACAGTTGCTTAGACAGCTCCTGCATCAGCCCAAAAGGGATATGAAAAGTTTCTTTCTCCCCTGAAAATGAGTTTGGTTTTGCCAGTGATATTTAGAAAAATATTTCCAAAATTTCTTCCTAGCGACATAGAATGTAAATGTGTATCATTGCCATAAGAGACAGATGTCTGTTTCCATACTCTCTCATTCTTCCAGTCAGGTTAAACAGGCTTTACCCAGAGGTCATATGCATTCTCCAAGTTCCTGGTGGTTACCTTGAGTTAGCCCTAATGACAATTTGATGGAACAGTTGCTGGTAAAATCAGCAAAGGCAACTAGCACGATCACTATGAGTTGATGGTCCCAAAGGCCCATCCAGTGGGTTTGAGGGAACCCAGTGGTTCCAAGGCAGGCAGTAATAATATTTTTCCAAACTTCAGGTTCTCTGTGGAGAGGCTGTTCTTCAGAATTCTGCCTCTTTTTGAAAAAGGTAATTTTGACGAAGGTACATGAAATAGAGCCCTAATATTGACATCCTCTCCAGCCACAGTTCTCATTCCCCAGTGTGAATTCTTTCCTGTCCCTCTTGCAGTTATTACTATGTTTTTCTGTAGGAAAAGATGTATTTACTAGAACGTATTTCTACCATTTTATTGGTTTATTTATTTATTCAACAGAAATTTATTAAGCACCAACCACATGGCAGAGGAGGCATCCTGGAAAAATTATTGACTAAACCAAGTCTTGAAGAATGAGTTGCAATTAGCCAGGCAGCAGCGAAGAGGGAATAGCGCTTGCAAAGTCCATTTACAAGAGGAGACAGAGCACAAACAAGGAGCTATGTTTAGTTCAGGATGGCCAGGACATAAGACATAAATGCTTGGAGTTGTAGTAGGAATAAAGGGCTGATCATGGGGAGGTTGGGTATCATGGTAGAGAGTCTGAAGGCTTTGGGGAGCCCCCTTGGAATTTTAAACAAGGTAATATGATCAACACGTGTTTCGGAAAACCCACTTAGGCTACAGTGTGGAAAATTGATTGAAGTGGGGTGAGACTGGATCCAGGAAACCGCCAGGTACCAATTATTTATCGAAGTGAGGAGTGATGAATGCCTTCCGTAAGGTAGGGATAGGAGGAATGGAGAGGAGGCGCCAACATGGGAAAGGAAATTCAGGGGCTCCATGACAGTCAATGCATATGGGATTTAGAATGCAATAGAAAGGTGGGAGTCTAAGATGCCACTCAAATTCTGGCTTGATAACTGAGTAGAAAGCAGTACCAGTCACAGAGGAAGAGGCTGGGGATGGAGGAGAGAAGGTGTGTTCACTTTGGAACATACTGAGTTAAGGAGCCTAAAGAACAGCCGAGAGAAAGGGAAGCCAAAGTCATACTCCTTGACTTTTTCTTTATTGGCTTAGACTGTCTGGTGATCTAGTGGTGTGTGTGTATGCCGGGGGAGGGCAGAGATGGGCACGTGAAAACTCTCAGCATCCAAGAGAAGTTCACCTAAACCCTCCTGTTGAGATTATTTCCAAAATTTGATCAGATGTTTAAGCAAATTAACAAATGATTAAAGCAGCAGTCAGCGGGGACCTAGACCCCTGTGGAAATAAGCAAAGGGGCAAAACTGCAGAGAAAGCCAAGCCCAGGTGTTCTTGTTGAAGGGAGGTCAGTGTGATGGGGGTCCTCAGTGGTTGATGGGCAGAGTCAAAATGAAGCAAGCTGAGTCTGGTGGAGAGGGTAAAATCAGAAATCTAGGAAAAGTACAGGTGTTCGTGTTCACTGTGAGAATAACTTCCACCTAACAGCTATGCTCTCAACGGTATTTTTATTCCGTCCACTGTTGGTAGCACATTCTACTTTTCTCTATAGCCAAGTATTTTTCTTTCTCTAAGGGATGTCGTCCCCTAAAAAGACTGTTTCCAATAGTATCAAAGGACTACCAATTAGTATTTTGTTGTAGCAAAATGAACTAGCAGCTGAGCAGCTAACTTGGGTCTCCCTTCAGCTTCATCAGTAGCTTTTTGTGGGGCCTTGGGCAAGTCATAGGTTTCCCTCTGGACCTTAGCTTTCTTCCCCATAAAGTTAAGGAACCTATCCTAGCAGGTTTCTAGAGTCACTTTCAGCATGATCCTTCTATCTTTGTGTTCATTACTGGTTTGAAAAGGCCACGAGTCTCACTTAGAATGGCAGCTTCTTCTCACTCACCAAAGACATAGGCCTGGACATCAGCAAAACACTTCAGTAAATTGTAGTTCCCAACATACTTTATGCCTAGTGTGTAACAGGGCTGGAAAACTGCCACAGAGACACTCACTACAGCCCTTAACTCATTAGGGGTCATTTAGAATGTCAGGTTTAAAAATCAGCTGTCCCCCCAGGCCCCTCCCCACCCAGTCAGCTCCCTAGCTAGCCTCATCTAGAGACTGCATTTCTCATTGATCTTAAAATAAAAAAGGAAATAAAATGAAAAGGACTTTGGCTCTAGTATGTGGAAACTATTCCAAATGCCCTGGTCTTTGTGACCATGCGAAGGCTGGCTCTCTTGAGCATCATCACTCTCCGTGTGAGTTGATCCTCTAGCTCACGTTCTCTGCCCTGAGAATAATGATGAGAGAGATCCTCGGGAAGGCCCACTGCCTTTCCAATCTACTTCCAAAAGGGAGCCAGAATCCAAGCCCCCAAAGGGGACGTCCCACACCCTGCATCCTCCACCTTTTCAGTCATCCTTCTCACCCTTCTCTGGCAACAGAGAGTTCAGTGCCCTCAAGTGTGGGCTGCCTTCCAGTTCAAAGTAGTCACATGCCATAATCTATTTATTTATTTATTTATTTATTTATTATTATTATTTGAGATGGAGTCTTGCCCTGTCGCCCAGGCTGGAGTGCAGTGGCGCAATCTTGGCTCACTGCAATCTCCGCCTCCTGGGTTCAAGCAATTCTCCTGCCTCAGCCTCCTGAGTGGCTGGGATGAGAGGCACCCTGCACCATACCCGGCTACTTTTTATATTTTTAGTAGAGATGGGATTTCGCCATGGTGGCCAGGTTGGTCTCTAACTCCTGACTTCAGGTGATCCTCCCACCTCAGCCTCCCAAAGTGCTGGGATTACAGGCATGAGCCACTGTGCCTGGCCTATCATTTAAATGTAGATAGCAAAAGATGAGATTCTGAGGGCCGGGCACAGTGGCTCACGCCTGTAATCCCAGTATTTTGGGAGGCTGCGGCGGGTGGATCGCGAGGTCAGGAGATTGAGACCATCCTGGTTAACACGGTGAAACTCTGTCTCTACTAAAAATACAAAAAATTAGCCTGGCGTGGTGGTGGGCGCCTGTAGTCCCAGCTACTTGGGAGTCTGGGGCAGGAGAATGGCGTGAACCTGGGAGGCGGAGCTTGCAGTGAGCTGAAGTTGCACCATTGCACTCCAGCCTGGGTGACAGAGCGAGACTCCATCTCAAAAAAAAAAAAAAGAAAAAAGAAAAAAGATGGGATTCTGAGTAAACTTGGGATAAGGTGTTTAAATAAATTCATGCCAACTCATAGCCATTTCATAGCATTCTTTACAGGGTTTGGCGTTCATTGCCCAAAGAATCTCATTAATATTTGTGCTATTAGTGTGGGGCAGTTAATGAGTATCAAAATGGTTGCTTCACACACAGCTATTAGCCAGAGAGGTTTAGTTGCTTACCTGTGGTCACACAGCAAGTGAATGATGAGCCAGGATTAGGAACAATTCAGGTGGTAATGAAACTGAAATGTTTTGGCTCTGACAGCATAGTTCAGCACAAGGATGCTGGTCCTAGGACAGGGAGTGCAGCTTGGCCTTTGAGTCCCATTGTTATCCCAGGAGAACTGTATTTTCTACTTTCCTGAATTCTATTATGACAGGTTTTAAAAAATGATTTCAAATTTATGTGTATGTATGTGCATGAAAATATGTGGCTGCTCACAGATACGTGTATAGAAGATGAAAGAGAAAAATGGACAACTTATAATTACAGATATTTTCGTTCATCTGGTATCCAGATGATCTCCCTTGATTCTGACAGTTTTGACAAATCAGTTTATTAAAATTGTAAATGTAACCCAGAGCTGTTTAGTACAGTACTAGGCAGAAGGTGCTTTCTCCTCACGTTACATTTTGCTGTTGCATTATTAGAAGTAAATATAGCTTATACTGAAAAGACAAAACAGCCAGCCAGTCTTCTATGAGAAAGATGTTACTTGCCACATATAGTCCCAGTTGGTTTCACTGTCCCGAGACCCTAAGGATGTTTTCTTAGAGCTTTGACCTTGATGAAGCACAGAGAAGTGTCTGGTCCCCATGCCCCCCCTCCTCCCCTTTAACTCCTCGCCTGCCCCTTCAACTTCAGTTTTCTAAAGAGAAAACTTGCTCCCTAAGCTCCCAGAAGGCATTACTCAGGTGACATTTGGGGAAGGAAATCGTCAGTAGGGCAAGTTTTAATTTAGGGCATTTAAAGCCATTGTGCTTAAGTACCAGATTTCATTGCAGACTCTTTAGAAAAAATGTACGGCATCTTGACACAGTGTTCCTGGTCAAAAAAGAAAAGAAAAGAAAAGAAAAATGTATGGCAGCAAGTAATGCCATGGCAGGGCAAGCTGGGAACAGTGAACACTCAAACAATGAGAGAAGAAATGTACAAAATGTGGAACTCTATGCATTAGTTGAAAACAGGGAAAAGAATACCTTTTTTTCCCTCATCACCTACCACAGAAAGTTCAGAGAAGTTTTTATTTCATATCTGATTAGCTTCAATTGACAGTGTTTTCTACACTCTGATTTTGTTCCAGCAGCTTTCCCCCTCCCTCTCTCTTCTAGCCTCTGCCCAGGAATCATTTGTAGGCAAACACATATATTTGTGACATGACATCTTCATCTTAGTGCCACAGACCACTGGCAATCTGGTCAAGCCTGCAGACCCTTTCTCAGAATATTTTTAAATAAATAAAGTGTGTAGGAACATAATTACCAAAATATTTTAAATGCCCACACATTTATGATATAGTAATATACGTACTTATTTTTAACATATTAACTAAACAGAATTCATCACTGCTATACTTTCAAAGTCAAAATATGTGTGCACCAGGGGTCAGCAAACTGCAGCCCACAGACTGTTTTGTAAATAAAGTTTTATCGGAACATAGCCATGCTCATTCATGTACATATTGTCCATACCTGCTTTCACACTACAGCAGCAGAATTGAATAGCTGGCCTCATGTCATATGGCCCTCAAAGTCTAAAATATTTGCCATCTGGCCCCTTTCAGAAAACGTTTCCCAATCCCTGGTGTAAATTGCAACAGTAGTAATGTGCAATGAAAAGACTCATTTCAGCCGGGCACGGTGACTCACACCTGTAATCCCAGTACTTTGGGAGGCCAAGGCGGGTGGATCACGAGGTCAGGAGTTCGAGACCAGCCTGGCCAACATACTGAAACCCCATCTCTGCTGGAAAAAAATACAAAAAATTAGCCGGGCGTGGTGGCAGGCGCCTGTAATCCCAGCTACTGAGGAGGCTGAGTCAGGAGAATCGCTTGAACCCGGGAGGTGGAGGTTACAATGAGCCGAGATTGCACCATTGCAGCCAGATGACAGTGAGAGACTCTGTCTCAAAAAAACAAAACAAAAGACTGATTTCTCTTGGTTACAGCCACAGGTTGCTAACTACTGTTTTCTGCCTACATTATAATTGATATAAATGCAAAATTTCAGTTAGACGTTAACAAAAACACAGGAGTGATTTTTTTCACAGTCCAAATTCATGGACCACCTGAATTCTATTCATAGATCTCATGGAGGCCTGTGGACCCCAGGTTAGTAATCACCAAATGGGATTACAGTTAAAAGAGCCTTTCAGCACAAATAGATACTTTCTTTACAGTGTAAAGAATCTGCACCCTTTCCGCCCCCCCACAAATGTCTGCATATTTTCATATCAATAAAAAAGACATCAGATCATCTCTAGAATTAGGTGAAGCACAGCCACTTTGAACGCTTATTCCCATTCTGCAGAGACCCAGTGGCTTGCTGAGGAAAGGCTAGTTCTGTCAGCTAGTCCTAAGAAAAAGTTGAGATTCTCTACACATACAGTCAGCTCATTACCTCCTCCCTATCCCACTCTTGCGATGCCAGGAGAAAGAGCCAAAAACTCCCCCCTCCCCCCACTCCCAGGGTTCTCCTGTTCTCTCTGGTGTATTACTTGACTTTCCTCATCTTGTCTCTTAATGGCACATCAGAATGTACCACGGGATCTGACTTTGCCATTTGTGTGGCTATGATGTCTTATTCTCCAGAGACGACTTCAAGTATTCAGCAATAACTCATGTCCACTTAATGTGAAAATTGGTACCATCTAATAGAATCTTCAACATGCTAACCACACTATTCCAATAATGAAATGCAAATTTTCCTGCCTTTTTACTATGGTCATTTTTAGATTCTTGAGGAATGAAATATCCTCTTTATTATGAATTAAGAACTGGAAATTAAGATGTGGAGTATTGTTACACTATTTTTAGATAGTCTCCTTATCTGGAGTCCTAGGCTATCTTGTTTAATACTGACAATATAATTACAAGGTGCATATCATTATTACTCCCATTTTCTTGCTAAGAAAACTAAGATTTAGGTTACATTGATGAGTGACAGAATTCTAGAATTCATATTTTTTTTTCAGCTTTGAAAGAACAGACAACCCCACTTTATCTGATCCTTCATTTACAATATCAGCTACGGCCTCTGGATGCGTTTTTATCTAAGAGAATCCTACGGTAGTTCAGACTTTGTAGAGAAAGGCAGTGAGACGGAACAGTTCTGGCCATAGGGGGAATGTAGGGTCTAGATCACTTTCTAAATTCCTTTTCCACGAAATACGGGCTTTGAGAGAGTAGACCATCTATCTCTAAGGTCCCTTCCAGTGCCATCTGACCATCCATGGCTCTAGGATATTCAAAGCAAAGGATAGTTGAGGCAGCTCAACTTGTGATGAGCTCCCCTGTCTGCCTTTCAGACTGGCCATGGAAGGGAAAGGCCTGTCCGACAACGGGACCTCTGAAATGGATCCGAAGCACTTCAGCCCTTGTCCTGTGTGCTGAGCAGCTCTGCTGATACAGCAAAGCTGGGGGATAGTATTGATTTTCCAGATAATATTAGCATGTCATCTCATTGAGACAGAATGAAGAGGATTTATGGGTAGCCAGAGCCGCACACTGCTGCAGGAGGCCCAGTCTGTGGGCATCTTCTGAGCTGCCTAAAACAAGAATAAAATAGTCCCTCATCTATAAGCGTGGGGAAAAATGTAAACAAGCACCCCTGTTTGGGGATACAGCAGTGGCCTGGAACTTCTGAATGGCCAGAGAAACATCCAGTGGGTGGGAAGGAACACATGGGCTTCACTGAGCAATTAGTGCTGTAGGTTTAATAGAGTTTGAGTACTGATCTAGATTCAGCTCCATCGCCGCTCAGCTTCCGGGATGGTGATTTGAACTGACAGTATTACCACCTGTTGTTCATTGGACTTTGGCACTTTCTCCTCCTGCTGTCATTTCTCATTACTGCCCTTGACTTCTTTCTAGAAGAGTGGGTACAGTGGGGAGTGACCAGCCCCCAGGAAGAGGACACAGGTACACGGCAGTGTGCACCCTCTCTTCTTTTGCCTATTTCTGGCTCTGCATGGCTTGAGTCAGAGCTGATATTTCCCCATCCCTTTTGTTCCCTTACAGCAAGCACTTACCGTGCTGTACTGTGGTTTTCTGCTTACATTTCTGACCTCTTTCTGGACTGTGAAGTCCTGAAAAGCAGAGGCTGCAAATGCATCTCTGTGACCCCAGCACCAAGTCTTGTGCCTGGCACTTAGTAGGTGTTCAGCAGCATTTGTTGGAGAGATAGATGAAGAGTAGGCATATTGTTCCTAGTCTAACCCATCCCAATCATCCTCCACTCCCAGCAGTGCCATTTGTCATTATTTTCTGAATCCCAGTCTGTAACACCACCATCCACCCTATCAACAAAACTAGAAATGGGGGAATCATCCTTACACTGTCTCCTTCCTCACTTCACACACACCAGTCACCAGTTCCTGCTGATTGTTTCTCTCCAAATAGTTCTCAAATTTGCTCTTCATCCTTTTCATCCCTATTACCACCCCCAAGTTCATTGCCTCACTGTTGTAATTTAATTATCTGGTCTTCCCGCCTTTACTTTGGCCTCCACTCACCTGTCCTGTGACACCACTGCTCTGGCCATGTCACTACCCATCTAAAGTTGTTGAGAGGCTGCATTTGCCCACAGTAAGTAACTCAAGCTTCTTAGCAAGGCCTGCAAAGCCTTTCCTTGGTCAGGCTTCTGCCTGCCCCTGTATCCACAGCTCTGACCACTTGCTGCCTTGAGTTTTATGTTCCAGTGCCACCAGATTTCTTGTAGTTACCCATATTAGTCATATACTATTTCGTGCCTAGAGTGTCCTTCTTGCTCTTGTTTTTTCCATTCCCATTCATACTCATTGAGACTCAGCACATAACGTCACCTCATCTGGGAAGCCTCGTCTAACCTTATTTCCCCCATGAAAGGAAGGAGGGAGGAAAGAGGAAGGGTTAAGGTACACCTCCTTTGGACTTTCATAGAGCTCTGTACACGCCTCAATGTCCCTGACACAGGTAGTCACCTCCATAGTGAATTGAACATCCAACATGACTTTGCAGTTCCCTAATACCCTTGAATTCTATTTTCCTTCCCAATCCTTTTTTTTTTTTTGAGGCGGAGTTTCACTGTTGTCGCCCAGGTTGGAGTGCAATGACACAATCTCAGCTCATTGCAACCTCCACCTCCCAGGTTCAAGGGATTCTCCTGCCTCAGCCTCCTGAGTAGCTGGGATTACAGGCGTGCACCACCACGCCCAGCTAATTTTTTTTGTATTATTAGTAGAGATGGAGTTTCACCATGTTGGCCAGGCTGGTCTTTAATTCCTGACCTCAGGTGATCCGCCCGCCTCGGCCTCCCAATGTGCTGGGATTATAGGCATGAGCCACCATGCCTGGCCCCCAGTCCTTTTCTAAAGTGTTTATTCATATTGGGATAGAACTAACAAGTAAATGTGACCTTTTTTAGGAGGATTACCATTTGTATAGGGCTCTATCCCTCTGAAGATAGAATACTGGCCTTAGTCAATGAATGAAGCAACATCTCTTGGGGTTGCCAGATGACCCCGGTGCATAGTCAATCAGCCAAACCTCTGATTCAGCTGCTTAGTTGGGTTAACAGTTTCCTTTCCACTAGTATGGTGTGAGGAGTGGGAAAGGCAGCAGAGTACCACTCACAGCCTGCCCAGTGAGCCCAAAGCAGTAGTGAGCCCAGTCAGAAGAAAAGCCTGGCATACTAGAAAGAGCATGGCCTTTGAAAGATTGGTCAGCCTGGGTTCAAATCCACTGTTTGCCTCTTCACTGTGTGAACTTGAACAAGTTCATTAAGCTCTGTCCTCATCTGTTAAATGTGCATAATCGTTTACACTGAATTGTGGTAAGGATTAAATGAGGTCATATATGTTGTCTGCTCAGAAGAGCCACTAGCTCATGGAAAATGACCAATAATGATGGCTGTGGCTGGGTGCAGTGGCTCATGCCTGTAATCCCAGCACTCTGGGAGGCTGAGGCGGGCGGATCACCTGAGGTCAGGAGTTCGAGACCAGCCTGGGCAACATGGTGAAACCCCGTCTCTACTAAAAATACAAAAATTAGCTGGGTGTGGTGGCGTGCGGCTGTAATCCCAGCTACTCAGGAGGCTGAGGCATGAGAATCACTTGAACCTGGTAGGTGGAGGTTGCAGTGAGCTGAGATCATGCCACTGCACTCCAGCCTGGGCAACAGAGCAAGACTCCATCTCAAATAATAATAATAATAATGGCTGCATTTGTTGTTGTTTCCCCTGTCTTGATCCCCTGGTGGATGGTCATTGTGCAGTAGAAACAAGAGATAATCCTGTGTGCTTCCTTCTTGTTTCACTGAATTTGGCCCCAAGTCTACCTGAATGCCCTCAACCAGAGTTCTGGAACACTTCTGACTTAGGAAGCCTCAAACACCCTAGTATGTTTCCAGTTTTCCAACAGTTGAGAAAAACATGATAAAGCCTCAAATTCTATATGTGGAAAAGCAGTGCAGTGTGAAGAATGGTGTACACCTGAGTCATTTGTTGGCAACAGTGTGATGTTGGGTACGTTCCTTTGAATCTCTGCATCTGAGCTTTAAAGATCCCATGAGCTATTTGTATTTCTTCATACAACACCTTGCTTACAAATTAAAGTACTTTGGTACTATAATGGTGATTTGGTTATTACTATTTATTACCTAGACTGCAGGCTTAAGTATAGCAGTTAGAGAATAGCACACTTTGTTTTGTTTTTAAATGAAAAAACAATTCCCCTTAAGAAGTGGAAAGTACTCAATAGCACCAAATATTAATTTTTAAATATAATTCAAGAAGCCTGGCTGAGCACACCAAGCTTTTATGCCTGTAATCCCAGCACTTTGGGAGGCTGAGGTGGGAGGATCGCATTAGTGCAAGAGTTCAAGACAAGTCTCGGCAATGTGAAGAAACCCAGTCTCTACACAAGGTAATAAATTAGCTGGGCATGGTGGTACACGCTTAGAGTAGATCCTACTTGGGAGGCTGAGGCAGGAGGATCACTTGAGCCCAGGAGCTCAAGGCTGCGGTGAGCTGTGTGAGCTGTGTGAGCTGCGATTGCACCACTGCACTCCAGCATGGGTGACAGAGTGAGACTCTGTCTCAAAAGAAAAAAAAACAAAGCTCTTTTCTTTAAAATATTTCTTTGAAACTAAGCCTAGAGGTACTATTACCTTTTGATCACTATTATTAATCATTCCTTAATAGAACTTTGGATTTTTCCCCAGGCTTAAGTACACTGGTTATTTCTAATTCTTTGTGATTTTCCTGGCTTCAGATCTTTCCAGGAACAGCTCTGGGTCTCTTGGCCAATTTGGCATCAGGGCTCTGGGCCTTTGCCCCCAGCTTCTGTGATTCTCTCAAAGGTCTTTCAGTATTGATCAGGGAGTCATTCCCACTGAGTCCTTCAAGTTTTCTTTTACTGCTTCCCCACAAACCGTAGAATGAGAAAAGGATGATTGAAGTGAAGAGTCTAGCCTAGTGCCGGCCCAAGTTGGGACTTGCTGAACATTGGTTTCCAGCCCTGTGGCCCCAGAATACCCCACAGTTACACCTCAGCTGTGGGTTCCTCTGGGACTGTTCCCCAGAAGGAGATTTTTCTGCCAGTTTTAATTTACTTTTTGGGGAACGAAAAAAACTACCTGTAATTTTTCCTCTCTACTTTTACTAGAGTTTACTAGAGTTTTCCTCAAGTTCCTTGAGCATAATCTCAGAGAAGAATCTAACCCATGTTTTCTTTTTCCCATTGCATTTACTACAGTTACAACGATAATAAATGTTGAATTAACTTTCACTAGCTTTTAGCCAACATGTAAGCACTCCCCTTTAAACTGTGTCTTCTGTGTTTGGTGTCTACCTGTGTAAAATAGGAATTATCCCAATCTTCTCAATGAGATTTTACCAAAATAAATTAGCGTTCATAAATAAAAGGAGCTATATAAATCTGAGAAACTGTAGAGAGGGCTCTAACTAATTTTATGTCCAAGTGCTCTAAATAAAATTACTTTTTCCCAAGTGTTCTAGAAAGGGTTACATTCCTGAGTAGGGTCTTAATGGCCAGTTCAAGAAATAATCAAGTTAAGTGTATTTAATTCATACTTTTAATTCATTTTTTTATAATACCTTCTGTTAGACACTTCCATATGACCTATGCCAAATGCACAGCAAAACATCTGATATATGGTTACAGATCTAACACAAATAATGTTACGTGAGCAACCCCAAACAGTACACCTTGACAATGTGGAGACTCAAGATTTTCCAAGCACTCATTAGATTGAGCAGAGAAGTAATCTATTTCATCCAATAACCGTTCGTTTTATGTATTTAGCAAATCTTTATCAGAGAGAGCTATATGTGGACCTCCTAAAAAGGGACCTGGGAATTCGGGTCAGAAACTAGACCAGCCAGGCGTTGGAGTTCATGCATCCCAGCGCTGTAAACAACAGCATGGGCACAACTGGCCAAGCCCTGGAAGTGCGGCCAAGTGTGTGGGGACTCCTGGTGTTGTTGTTTATGGCGTCTGGCAAATATTTCTACCCAAGCCTTCAGCTAGTTTACAGCATTTCATTTTACAGCCCATCATGATGATAGTAACCAACCCCAGAAAAACATCAACAAGCATTAGCAGCCATAGTGTTGGAAGATGAATGTGACCCCAGCGACCTCCATTCCACCCCCCAACCCCCATCCCACTCCCACCCCATCCCCCTCACTGTCTCCTCTAGTGTTCAGTGAATTTCTGCAGCTAAAGTGGTTACCATGGGTCTTGGGTCAAAGGAGGATATTTGGAGGAATTTTTCTAAACACATGCATACAAATGTTGAGAAATAGCACTCTAAAAAAGCAGGAGTCATACACAGACCCCAGCTCTTCTCGGTGAGTAAGACAAAAGGCAGCGTGATCTATAAATATGGTAAAGTGCCTTGAAACGATGAGTCTGCAGAGGCAGGGGGGTGGGGGTAGTTAAGGGAAGGTAGGAGGAAGACAACAATTACATATTAAGTTGCATTGGTTAAGAACAGAAAAATATAACTTGGCATGAGTTCCCATACTGGCCTTTTGGAACGGATTGGTCTGTAACACCATACTAAGTCTGTTTTCTATCAGTGATTCCTAGCCAGCTTATTAAACAGATTTATACAATGAAAGAATCTCATAACAGAAACATTCACCTTCTTTATTACTTGGCATTATTTATGGTTTGAGTTTTTTCAGCTACTTTTTTATGCACTGGAATCTGCCAACATTATACTTACAAAGTTTATGTACCAAAGTATAAGTAGGTTGGGAGAATATTATATGTGTCTCCTCTCTCCAGCCATGTGGCCTCCCCCAGCAGAGGCTTTGAGGACCTATCTGTCCCCTCCTCTGAGTGTCTTCGGCATGGAATCCTCTTTCTTTCAGGAGTCCGTGATTCTTGACTGAAACAAGGGTTAGTTCCCTACCCCCATGCCCCTCAAGGAGTAATACTTTTTTCAGCCTTGGGTTTAGTGACAGGGAAAAAAGAATGTTAGCTCATGTGAGGGTACGTATAAGGGAATTAGATAACTCTCTACTGATTTGCAAACACCTCAAAATTGTCAAGATGGAAAAGAGACCCAGAGTCCCCTTTCGTCCTCCCCATTCACCGCTGGTGGAGAGGCGGTGTCCATTTTTTGACGGAACTGGTATGGGCAGATGAGCATGCCTGAGTACTGAACACTACAGTGTCACTCCCCATGTTGCCATTCTGTAGAAGAGGAAGCAGGAAGCCACCGACAGGGGCATAACTGTGGACCTAAAGTGGACATCAGAGGGGTCCCGGCAATGCGTCCCTGATCCTTCCCTGACTCACTTGCCTTCTACTTCCCAGCTTCACCATAGCTGGGAAGAATATTTTGATTTGTTTGTTTTCCCTGAGAAAGAACAGTTTCTATCTCGAGTATTGCCTCCTTTCCTGAAGCGTGTTCTCCTTCCCAAGGAAAACACACATATCCAGAAGGCACTGTGAGCAAAGCCTGGAACTGGAGAGATGACCCAGGGTCTTTGGGATTGCGGAACAGCTGCTGTGGAAAAGTAGTGGCCTGTTTATGGGTTGAGGAGGCAGGACGGGGTGACAAGAGGGAGCCCGAGAGCCTCCCATGAATCTGTCTGCACCCTTGTGAGAAGAAGCCCATGAAGTCAAATGACAGCTTGTTTAAGGAAGCCATGAACTAGCAAATGTAGTTAAAGATGAAGGGGTAAAATGAAGGGAAACGCTTATGCTTAAAGCAGTTTTCCTTTGAAAAACTACAGCATTTAGGCTACCAGGTTGTGTTTCCTTAATAGGAAGCCATATCCCAGCCATGTGGCAAGAATTAGTCATTGCCTTCCATATAGGTAGTAATAATAAATGTAGGAATTTAGAGGCTAATGAATCAGTGGGAGTTGCTATGGGTTTGCTGGGTGAATGAATCAAAGGCGATCCCTTCTTTCTCCCTGCTTGCATCTTTCCAGTCCTTTCCTCCTGCTATGCTTTTGTGCGTATGAGCTTTCATCTCTGGCCCACTAACCCCAAGGATCCTTTGAATAATCTGGAAGGAGACCATCTAAAGAACTCTCTGGCCAGGTACAGTGGCTCACGCCTGTAATCCCAGCACTCTGGGAGGCCACAGCAGGTGGATCACCTGAGGTCAGGAGTTCGAGACCAGCCTGGCCAACATGGAGAAACCCCGTCTCTACTAAAAATACAAAAATTAGCCAGGTGTGGTAGTGCATGCCTGTAATCCCAGTTACCTGGGAGGCTGAGGCAGGAGAATCCCTTGAACCCAAGAGGCGGAGGTTGCAGTGAGCCGAGATCGTGCCATTGCACTCTAGCCTGGGTGACAGAGTGAGACTCTGTCTCAAAAAAAAAAAAAAGAAAGAAAGAAAGAAAAAAAGAACTCTCAAATCTGTCTCTAGCCTGCATGCGAATCATCGCCCAGAAACTAATCTGTCCCCCTGAGCCCAAGTATTAAGCCGAGCTATGAACCAAACATTAGAGGTATGAGAGACATGAAGGGGGGCAGGCCTCTGTGCCCCGCCCTCCAAGAGCTCACCATCTAGTGCTAGAGACTGATGTGTAAACAGATTATCATAGTGATAAAAACCGTGGTAGAAAAAGGATGACCAGTTCTTTTGGCCTGTGTGTGTAGGGGAGGCTCTGGGAGGCAGGTAGAATGCCGGTGAGGATCTTCTATGACATGAGTGGCTGTTGAGCTCAGGAGATAAGAATTTGGAGCTGGAGCAGTTCACTTCCATTTTAAATCCCAGCCCTGTCTCTTAATAGTTGTGTCACTTTGAGCAAGTTACTTACCTCTCTGTGCCTCGGTTTTTTCATGTGTAAAATAGTATACCTACATCCTCGGGTTCCTGTGAGAATTCAGTGAGTTAATATGTGTGGAACACTTGAAATACTGCCTGCCCCTAAAATTACTGCTTGGCAGTAAATGCTATGTAGATGTTACTTTAAAATTATTATTATTTTCACATATCTTATGTGAATGTGCCTAAATGTGATATGTATATATTTTTCCTTTTAAAAATTTGAGATCGTACTATACAGAGAGTCCAGCTTACTTTCCATGTCAGCACATGTAGATGTACCTTAAGACATTAATTTAAAACCAACTTTCTTTTGAAAAACTTTCCAGCCTCATCAGAGATTGGGGATTCTATGTGAGGGCACCTCTCCAAGATTGGATCTTGCTGTGGTTGATGGAGTTACATCCTTCACAGCACGGTCCAAATTAGAGATCTCCAGTCAGGCTGTTTGGTCTGTGAAACATTTGGATATTTGTTTTTTAAATCCATATTAGGACATGTTATTCAGTGTTTGGAGAAATTAGTATGTACTAATTTCTAGGCTGCTTGAAGAACTTGGGGGGTAAATTGTTGCTCTTAAATCCCCTTAAAATATAGGGCAGAGGCCAGGCGCGGTGGCTCACGCCTGTAATCCCAGCACTTTGGGAGGCCAAGGCGGGCAGATAACGAGGTCAGGAGATCGAGACCATCCTGGCCAACACAGTGAAACCCTGTCTCTACTAAAAATACAAAAAATTAGCTGGGCATGGTGGCGGGCGCCTGTAGTCCCAGCTACTCAGGAGGCTGAGGCAGGAGAATCTCTTGAACCTGGGAGGCGAAGGTTGCAGTGAGTTGAGATCACGCTACTGCACTCCAGCCTGGGTGACAGAGCGAGACTCCATCTCAAAAAAAAGCATATATATATGGCAGAAGGGATCTTGGCACCCTGTGTTGAAAAGATACGTTTTTAAGTCAAGTGTGAGGTAAGTAGGTCACGCCACATCTCAACCTCATCAGGCTGTACTTCGGCAGATTGTTGTGGCTTCTGGGTGTCCTGTTAGAAACAAAGCAGGAGGGGAGAATCGTTTGATCTCCTGCTCCTAAAATGTGGGCCCTAGGCCATCAGTAAGAGGTACTGGCCCTTGCCGAGTCCCAGTGTTCTCCCTCATTCACCCCCTAGGTGACAGTGGATCCAACTCTCCATAAGCAAGTCTGGGATTCTGCATGTTGTGCTTATTTGCTCTCTGTGGGGGGGGTCTGTTAGACAGGTCTCTCCAAGGAAGGGGAAGGGAGCAAGGAATGGGGGGGTATCAGCTCAGAGGGGCTAGCAAGTCCAGTAGATGCCAATTCTCCCAAAAGACAGGTCCCCTGTGTGATTCACATCTGGTACTGAAGTGGCTAGAGCAGTTGGCACACCGCAAATTGACACTGACCTTGGCCATGCTGTTGGGGTAATTGGACTTTCAGGATGGACTCCCCGAACAATCTTGCCACTGTGGCTGGCACAAACAGGCTTTTCTTTAACAGCAGACGTTCATGTCTTCTTGCTCCAACTTTTTTTTCTTGAACAAACATATGTATTGTGGCCAATGCAAGGAAAATCCCACTCACCATTTTGATCTGAGTTGCTTCTGTCCTGGAACAATAGTCTAGTGTACCAGGGGCCCTCGGGATGCTGGTTTCCATGCCCTGGTCTAGTTTTATGAATCTCCTTGGAAGACCCTAAAGGCCAGGAAGCCATCGGTATTTCTGCAGGGCCTCCTACCACCATCGGGGACATCAGTGGCTCTGTATCTGATTGTCAGAGCGTGAGCTTCAGCAGTAGCCTCGGGGTCAGGACTGGTTACAATCAAAGAGCTTTCTAAGTGCCTGCCCTTTCTCCCACAAGATGGCCTCTTCACAACTTAAGTGGGCATAACCGAAGACTTGCATTCCCCTTTGAGCATCCACCTCACTCAGGTAGAAGAAATGTGTCTCCAAGCACTGCCAGCCTGTGAATAAGCACTTCCCAAGTGCCAGGTACAAAGTTAGACACTTCCCATCTTTCACCTCGTTGATCGCCTCAAAATCCGGTGAGGTTTTTAATCACTGACTCAGTAGCATTGATTGAGAAATCTACTCCGCGTTAGGCTTAGACTACATAGTGATGACCAAAACAGTCTTTGGATTCATGGCAATTACTGCCAGGTAGAGAAAGCGAATGCTGTTATTTTGCTCTAAGAGGAAACTAAGGTTCAAAGAACCAATACTTTCTCAATGCCATATAACTGGTAAAGGGTGTGGCCACGATTACAACACCATGATTCTACTCCAAAGACTGTCTTCCCTCCACCATGCCCTACTACCTTCCTATAGGAAGCTTAATCTGCGGTTCTACTTAAAATATGAGGAAACATCTGGAATATTAGTTTTCAACCACATTTCAGACACAGAAAGTGGAGCCTAAGGAATAGCCCAGTTGGCTCCTCTCTGAGAGCGGGTAAGAGTAGAAAAGAATTGCTGATCTCAAGCATTTTGTTACCAGAATAACCCCACAGGAGAGGCCTGGCTGAACTGGGATTTGTGTGGGCCAGACAATGTAGGGGATTTATTTCCAAGGCTGGAGGACAGAGCTTGGACTTGGGTCCAGCTCGGCGTCCTCCCTCAGGTCCTGCTCGCTGAAGAGGTACAGCATCTGGAGGAGGACTTTCCGGCCAGGGTACAGCTCCTCTAGGCTGAGGCAGTTAACGATTAAACAAGAAGCAGCCTTTGGCTACAAAGCTAATGGTTTGGGTTCCAGGGCACAGGATAAAAATATACAACTGGAAAGGCAAGCTCCCAATTAAGTGGAAGAGCTCAAGCAAGAGATGTTTCAATGCCGCGGAGCCAGTGACCACACGTGGGCCTGCTGTCTCCTCCACCAGCCCCACTCGCCCGGCCCCATACTTAGTGCTGGCTCCAGAGTCTCGTGGGGGAAGCCGGCTGGCAGCACACAGGCCATTCCTCTTTTCCATTCAAAGAAAATCTTACTTGCCTTCTGCCCCATAGTTTATCTTGCTTGGCATCTTAGGATAGTAGAATGTCAGAACTGGAAGGGCCTTAGGGATCATCTAGCCTAGTCCAGCTCCCTGGTTTGATGCTTTAGAAACCGAGGCACACACTGGGGAAGTGACTTGAGCAGAGTCACCTTGTCAGTTCGTGACAGGGAGGAGATTCACGTTTTGATCTTCTAATGTCCGCATTCTCTTCTCCCTTTGTACTAAGCTGGCACCATTAGCAGCCTGCCAGTTGCACCTCTTCCCTTTGCTCCCACAAACCTAAAAGCCCTCGGTCCTTCTCCTCTTTTACAGGAAAAGATACTGAGGCAGGGAGTGTAAACAGTGCCCACAGAGCTGACAAGTACAGATGCCAGAAAGGGAACCGCAGAATCCCGCCCAGCAGGCCTGGGCCTTCACCATCTGACCGCATTCCCTCTCTAAGAACATGTTGTGGGAGAACTGAATTTGGCCTCCTTTGAGCTCTAAGCCTGCAACAGCCCTCCTAATGACTCTACAGTTCCTGGCTTCCTCTTGCCACCGACTTTCCCCTCCACCGCTGCCTGGGACAACCTTACAGCTACAGTGACTTTGAGTCTTGCCAAGACAAGCCCAATAGTTACTTTCAGACTCAAGTGCTTGCCAAGCCTGAAATAGTAATTGCCTGAAGGGTTCCAAAAAGCTGGGCTTTATCTGCAGCAGAGACTTTAGTAAATCAAAACACAGGTCTTATCTCCCTATTCTCTCCCCTCTGTTGTGTGGTCTCCTAAATGAAAAATGTTACCTAATTGCCTAAAACAGCTGGCTTGATGTTTAATTACTTCAGCTTGCTAACCTGATATTCTGGGCCAATAAACTATACTCAGGGAGTGGATAATGCTCTTTACAGATCGGACTTGTCCAGGTTTCCTTTGTGAGAAATGTTGATTTCAGCCACCAGAGGGAATTCCAAATTTGAATGCTCTTAGCAGTCACCGCGCTTGTCTGATGTTGGAACTCCTCTTCACCCATCCGAGGAACAGTGTGCCTGGAAAATGCCTTGAATCCTCTCCCCAGCATTCCAGGGGCAGTCTCCTCCACACGCCACACTGCTCAGCCTACACTCCCTTTTCTTTTTTTTTTTTTTCTCGAGACAGATTCTCGCTCTGTCACCTAGGCTGGAGTGCAGTGGCGTGATCTCGGCTCACTGCAACCTCCGCCTCCAGGTTAAAGCAATTCTTGTGCCTCAGCCTCCCAAGTAGCTGGGATTATAGGCGCCCACCACCACACCCGGCTAATTTTTGTATTTTTAGTAGAGACAGGGTTTCACCATGTTGGCCTGGATGGTCTCAAACTCCTGACCTCAGGTGATCCGGCTGCCTCAGCCTCCCAAAGTGCTGGGATTACAGGTGTGAGCCACCGCGCCCAGCCAACGCACTCCTGTTCTGAGACACGGGAGGACATGCAGAGCAGTCTCAGAGCAGACGCTAGCTGGCAGCGGTGCCATTGCTTTCGCCTCAGGCTTCCTAGAGCAAAGAAGCCCAAGGAAGAGGTTGCACAGCGTCGCTGGTTAATGGCAAAGCCCAGGTATGGGCCAGTGAACCCCAATGATGCTGGGGTGCCTCTTCCTGTCCCTGAGGACTCTACAGCCTCAGCCTCACCCATCGATGCTTCCCCATGTGGGTCCTGGAATCTGACCAGGCTGACTGACCCCCGGTTTCATGCCCCATGCCTTTGCTGGTACTGGTCCCTGAGATGTCCCCTGACATGCCCCTCATCCAGCACCTCTGCCCTCCCATCTGCCTCCACATGCCGCTGCGTCCCCTCCACGGCTCCCCTGCAGTAGCACACCTCTGCACAGCTTTCCTCTTTACTCCTACCCAGGCTCAGAGGGACCCACAGCTGACATCTTAAAGTCACCTCTATTGTCCACCTACTTACTTCTCTATCTCACTGAACCTCTTTAGGACCAGGATTTTCCCTTTTCATTTGTGTTTTCCAGTGTCTAGCATAGTGACCATCTATAGCAGGTGCTGGCCAGGCGTGGTGGCTCACGCCTTTGATCCCAGCATTTTGGGAAGTCGAGGCAGGTCAATCACCTGAGGTCAGGAGTTCGAAACCAGCCTGGCCAACATGGCGAAACCCCCATCTCTACTAAAAATTACAAAATTAGCCAGGCATGGTGGTGCATGCCTGTGATCCCAGCTACTCAGGAGGCTGTGGCAGGAGAATCACCTGAGTCCAGGAGGTGGAGGCTGCAGTGAGCTGGGATCACGCCACTGCACTCCAGCCTGGGTGATAGAGTGAGACTCCATCTCAATAATAATAATATTAATAGTAATATAGCAGGTACTTAGTAAATGTGTGCTGAATGTGGGAGACGTATTTTTTAAGGAAAGCCTAAGATGTCATTCTTAGAGCAGCAGAAGAGATGATTTTCATGACCCATGCCTTTGTTGGTACTGGTCCCTGAGATGTCCCCTGACATGCCCCTCACCCAGCACCTCTGCCCTCCTATTTGCCTCCACATGCCGCCGCGTCCCTTCCACGGCTCCCCTGCAGTAGCACACCTCTGCACAGCTTTCCTCTTTGCTGTTAGGCAGGCTCAGAGGGGCCTGCAGCTGGTATCTGATAAAATAAAGGAAAGGTTAGAGGGAGGGAGAGAGGGAAGGAGAAGGAGGATAAAATAAAAGGAAAAGAAGAGGTATGTTCTTTGGAAAAGAAATCCATGCCCTCGGAATGATGTGGCTCCTTCCTTTTTTAGTCAAACATCTGCTCGACTGTATGTGCTGTGCTAGATTCCTCGGGGTCATGTACAATAATTCCTGCCATGTAGGTTTATTAAATTAACAGTTTCAATTTAAATTATGTTTAGCGGTTTCCCCACTAAGGAATTCCTCGTGTATTTGATCGATTTGTGCAAGAGGCTAACTCCAGCCATTGCCAGCCCTTCTGTAAAATGGCTACTATATGATCCAGAATTCCCTCTCACCTCAGGCACTGATGGTACTATTAGAGTTCGGGAGGCTTCAACAGTTCTGAGATAGGTGTAGCATATACAAAAATTCCATTCACTGCTTTGTTTTCTTAAAAAAGTTTAGGGTTCTAAAGAGTAGTGTCTTCTATCCAAATTTAGTATACTTATATATTATATCCATCATATTATATTTAGCTCTTATGCCCCAGGTATTTGATCAATTTGAGCATTTCATTGCCAAGCTTTTAAGAGACCCCTGCCCCATGTCTTCTTGCTATCCTCACTAGCTTGAGACAAAGTAGAAAGGCCAGAGAGAGGGGACTCCTCCAGAGCCCACCCAGGACACACAATATACAGTATGATAGAATAAAACAATGTAAAGGCATACTTCTTAAATAACAGGTCATATGCTTTAATTATTTCATCTACTGGCAGTGTATTGCCTTTACTGGGAAACAAGCCTTTCCCACACACCTGCTTTGTAGGGCTGGGCTGAGTCAAGCCGGGAGAACCAGACAGTTCCTGGTGTTTGGGGCATGGACCAGGAAAACGTAGCTCATGGCAACATGGAGGGCTTCATTGACGGTGGGGTGAGTTCACTCTAGGAGAGGGCTTGGCGTAGAGACCTGGGTCAGTGGGGTAGTAGCACCATCAGGGGCAACTGGCAGTGAGGCCTCAATAGCACCTTGAGAATTCAGCGAGATGAGACCCATTTGGGTGGGGTGGGAGAGTAGTAGTTGGCAGGGTAAGTAGGGCACAGTTGTTCCTAAGAACTAAAGCCCATCAAGGCAGGGGCCCAATACCCAGATTGGGGAACTTGACCTCAGGGATAGGACAGAAGCCTAGTAATTAGAGCAGAGACACGGTGTCAGAGCCAGCCAAGGGACCTGCCATGGGAGGCCTGATGTGGAATCTCCTCCCTTTTAGCCACCTGAGGGCAGACTTGAACAGAGTCCCTGCTGCGGTCTGTGGGTGGGGGTCCAGGCAGAGCCTGAACGAATGCCATGCACAAGGCTGTTCTGGCAGCCGTAACGCGCAGGACCAACAGTGAAAGCACAGCAAGAACAGGGTTTCTGCTGCAGGTGTCCAGGCTGTGCAGGAAGCAGGGCCAGAGGCCGCCTCTGCTGCTAGAGCTACGTGCCGCTCCTCGGCTCCTCCCCGCCACCATCACACCAGGAGTCAGGGCCCTGGGAGGCGACTAGAACACACCAAAAAAGGATGGCTAGGACTATTTCTCTGCAAGGTGGAATCAGCTCTTCATTTAAGATATAAGCTGTGGCCCGAAGTTACTGAGGGTTCTACAGGTGACGTCCATCTAGGCAGGAATAGAAGTTCCAGAATTAACTGACTTTTCTCAATTGGAAACTTTCTTCTCAGGCTCCAGAATCTGCAGTGTCCTGTCTGCACTCCTTGGTGGCGATGGAGCAGCAGCCCTCTCCTGTCTTCCCTGCCTACTGTTAGAACCAAATGTAGTCTTTCTTGAAGACGGCACCATCTCCCTCTCCCAGTGACATCAGCAGCCCCTCTTCCCCCTCCCCCTAATTGACAAATGTGGGCATTTCCAAGTGTCTTAATGGCATTAATAAGGGACACACCGCTTAATCACAGGTGGAACTGCCAACAGATGACGGGTTATTTCCCGTGTTTCTCCCCACCCTGCAGTGAGGCAGCAGCCTTGTGTTGGGGTTTCTGAAGAGCACTCCTGCTCTGAGGACATGTGCTATTTCCAGCCAGAGTTGTCCACCTGCAACTTTCTGCTAGGGTTAGCAGTTTCATCTCCCATTATTAAGAGTCCAGCTGGAGTGTCTTTGAAGTTGGTCCCATCATGTTAAATGTTAACTGTAATTTCTCTTGGCCCTTGCTGGAGAGTGCTTTCCTTCCCGTTGGTATGATAATAGCCGCAGCTATATTGGCCATGTGCTAGCTGACCACCTCAGCAATTGCTTTCACTCCCGGAGTGACATAGAAGGAGCTTTGTACTGTGCATCGTGAAACTTGGGGTTTGACCTGGTTCTGCCAGGAAGCCATGTGATCTTGAGCAAGCTCATTCTCTTTCCTGATCCTCATTTTTCTGCTCTGTACAATTCTGGGTAAGGGCTAGAGGATTTCTAAAGCCCTTCCACTTCTAAATCTGTGATTCCAAGATTGGGAGAATGCACAGTTACTCGCAACTCCTTTTTCTCCCTCTACCCCGGGCCTACGCCCCTCGCTACAGTGCTTCTCCACATGCTGATCCTAGTAGGTAGCCAGGTCAGGGAATACTAACAATATGTAGAGAGCTCAGGATCATTCTGACCCTTTGAACTTGAAATCCTCAGAGAGCTTTCTATTCTAATAAAAGGGCATAATCTTGGTGATATGACACCCCCTACATTAAACTCCATTATATTAAGGAAACCTTAGAACTCGGATGTACAATCTAGCTTGATAATTTACAATTCTGCTGGGATTAGTATGAGGAATAATTATATCTATTTATTCCACTGTCAGAATGTTGACTCTAGAATTTCATATTGTCTCTGTCACTGAAGATTATAATTAAATAACATGTCAAATGTATTGATCATATTTTTATACATTTGCTTGATATGCTATAGAGGCTTTTTTTTTTCAATATATCACGAGATTAAATTCAAAAGTTTGCCAGGCCATCTAGGTCTGTTTAAGAGATTTTTTTTTTTTTTCCTGAATAAACCACAATTTTTTGATGGCTTGTCATTTTGACATCAACTAAAGTAATTTATTTACTCCTTAGTGCAGAACTGTATCTCTTTTAGCCTTTAGTCAGACTCAGTAGCTATCATGACATTAGAATAAGAAGTAGTATGTGTCTTTGAGGGTAGGCTTTAAATTTCCTTTGTGCATAAACTCACAATTTTCATAGAATAGTCTTTTTTCTTTTTCTTTCTTTCTTCTTCTTCTTCTTCTTTTTTTTTTTTTTTTTTTTTTAGATAGAGTCTTGCTCTGTCACCCAGGCTGGAGTGTAGTGGCACAGTCTCGGCTCACTGCAACCTCTGCCTCCTGGGTTCAAGCATTCTCCTACCTCAGCCTCCCGAGCAGCTGGGATTACAGGCTCGTGCCGCCACACCCAGCTAATTTTTCTATTTTTAGTAGAGACGGGGTTTTGCTATGTTTGCCAGGCTGGTCTTGAAGTCCTGCCCTCAGGTGATCCTCCCGCCTCGGCCTCCCAAAGTGCTGGGATTACAGGTGTGAGCCATGGCGCCTGGCCAGAATAGTCTTTTTTCCATGCATTTATTATGAGAACTTTTCCAGTGGAATTTGAACTCAAGTCTCTTTTACTCCAAAGCCCAGTTTTTCCTTCTGCATCAGATGGTCCATTGCTAGACAGTGGCACTATGAACCAAAAGACCTGGGTTCCTCACTCATCTCTTGGACTCTTAGCTAAGGAATATGGTGAAAGAATATATTCAACTGAAGGCCAGGCGCGGTGGCTCACGCCTGTAATCCCAGCACTTTGGAAGGTTGAGGCGGACAGATTACAAGGTCAGGAGATCGAGACCATCCTGGCTAACACGGTGAAAGCCCATCTCTACTAAAAATACAAAAAAATTAGCCAGGTGTGGTGGCAGGCACCTGTAGCTACTTGGGAGGCTAAGGCAGGAGAATAGCGTGAACCTGGTAGGCGGAACTTGCAGTGAGCCGAGATTGCGCCACTGCACTCCAGCCTGGGTGTCAGAGCAAGACTCTGTCTCAAAAAAAAAAAAAAAAAGAATACATTCAACTACAAATTTTCTCAGCCTATTTCTCTTTTGCTTGAGTCACAAAACATTTACCTACTTTACCCAGAGGGTATAATTAAACCTTTTCTAATACTTGCTTTGGATGTACGTTTCATATATATTCTTAAGTAGTGTAGAGGGTTTCTTCAGTCTGCCCGAAACACATGTAATCAGCTCTTCAGTCACAGTAATAATATAGCACGTATGTAATGTTTTACAAAGGGCTTTCATATACATTATCTCAGATGAGCATTAAAGCATGCTGTGATATAGGCAAGGATTATTACTATTAGTTCATTTAATGGATTCTTTTTAAAAAGACTCAGAGAATTTAAGATTTTCCATATCATCCAGCTAAGAAATGATAAAGCTGAGACTAGAACTCATGTCTTCTGAATCCTTAATCTAGTGTCTTTTGGCCTTCTTTTTTTTTCTAATGAGCTTTACAAACATAACTAAAAATATATCTCCAGCTCCCCTTACCTCTTCATTTGTTTAAGGCAGATTCTTCATTTTGCTGTAACATCCCATCCTCTGAATAGATGTGGCATGAAATAAAATGGTAGCACCTTTTTAACCCAAGTAAGGACAGAGCGTTAGCAAAAGAAGAAAGATCCTGATTATATTTGACTGAAAGACTCGCATTCCTCCTACCCCACCTCCCATCTCCCTTCACCATTCATACTGTGGCTTGGGGAAGCTCATGACCTGTTTCAAAGAGCTTGATTGTAGTCCTGGGCCGTGAGGAAATGCATGAGCAAAAGCAGCAATGGTGAGTGGTTGATGACCTCAAGAAGAGGCTATTTGATGTCGGGTGGTAAGAGGCTGTGGTCAGGAAGCACTTTCCTCCCTGGGCCATCTGGATGCCCCTGCAGGCCACCAGGCTGCTTGTGCCCTTATCCCTTCACCCTCAGGGAACCTTGCTTTGTTGACTGACAGTTGGGTTGGCGTTTGGTCTTTATCATCAGGGATTCTTCACAATAGTGCAAGCCCTAGGAAGGCGAGCCAGCAAATCGTTCTAGTCTCTAAGAACAACGCTGACCTAGTGCTCTCCAATCTGGCCATGCTTCTGCTGGGAAATGAGGGGATAGTGGGGAGAACCCTGGAGGGCTGGATTTTAATCCTTGTAGTCTGTTTGAACTTGGGCAAGTTATTGATCTCTGAGCTTCAGCTTAGTTCCTTTTTAAGTAAATTGTGGATACTAACACCTATCCCCTGTTTTGTTTTGTTTTTTGTTTGTTTGTTTGTTTTGTTTTTTTGAGACGGAGTTTCCCTCTTGTTGCCCAGGCTGGAGTGCAGTGGCACAATCTCAGCTCACCACAACTTCCGCCTCCCAGGTTTAAGCAATTCTCCTGCCTCAGCCTCCCGAGTAGCTGGGATTACAGGCATGCACCACCACGCCTGGCTACTTTTTGTATTTTTAGTAGAGACAGGGTTTCTCCATGTTGGTCAGGCTGGTCTCGAACTCCCAACCTCAGATGATCTGCCTGCCTCGGCCTCCCAAAGTGCTGAGATTACAGGTGTGAGCCACCACACCCGGCCCCACTTATTTCCTCAGATTAGTATTGGGAGGCGTGAGTGACCTCATGTGTAAAGGTGCTTTGCTCAAATGCAGGGGACCCGCTCTGAAGGAAGGGGCTAGGCTCTGGGAGACTGTTTTAGGGGACCTGTCAAACTGAGCAGTTTTTAAGATTAGAAAGAATTGTTTTCTCTCCTCACCCTTGGTGAGGACCATCATTGCCTGCCAGGGTTACACCCATCCCTCCAAGCCTTCCGCCCTCCTCTAAGGAGTGAGATTGTAACTCAGCCACTATTCGGCTGTGACATTTCTTCACATCTGAGGCACAGCCAAGAACATGGCCTCACTCTCCCTCCCACCCTTCTTTCCTTTTTCCTCCCTTCACTTCATTTCAAACAAGTGAGTTGTGTTAGTTGGTTTTTTAATGAGGTTTTTCCAGCCTCTTGTTTTTTTGTCCTTGACCATAAAGAACTCCCAGTTACCCAAAGCTGAAAATAAAATTTGGCAGAAGTAAGCCAAAAGTATAGTCTCATTGGTGTTGATATTTTTAAGCCTCTCTTGAGAGAGAGAGACAGAGAGAGAGAGAGGTGGTAGGGGGGTCCTCTGGGAGAAAGGGGCAAATTGTCATGGAATAAATATCTGTTTGAGTACCCTGGGGTGAGGACTTTATATCTTTTTCTGAAAACAAGGCGCCTTCCTTTTTTTAAAGGCGTGTTGTGGCTATTTTGATGCCTTTTGAAAGTGCCACAATTAATTTGATTGAGCTGCTAAGCAGTTGGTTTAAAAAAAAAAAAATGAAAGAAAAAGGAGAATGGTCACATGGATTTAGCATCACATGGGGAATTCACTGTAACCCAGCCATCTTTTAGGCAGCTGATGACCACGGGCCAGAATGTTCATTTCACAAAGGGGAGGCTTTTAAAAATGAGAAGACTTTTGTCTAGAGCCCAAACTTCCCCAGGGGGAAGGACTCATTTATAACCCGTTCTGATTATTCTTCTCCTCTGAAATCTCACTGGTTAAATATGAATTTATGTGGAGCACTCAGCTACAACATGGAAATAAGTAGTGCAGTGAGCAGTTAGCATGAGGGAGTTCCAGCCCCAGGTTCTAGTCTCAGCTTTGACCCTCCGTGGTAAGCTGTATAATCACAGGAGTGGCCCTGAACGGACTTAGGATTTGGTTTTCTACTCTGTGAACTGAAGCTAATTTCTCCTACCTGGGAGAATTGATATGGAAGAGAAAAGTTGTTGATAATGTAAAAATGCTTTGAGAAATATCTTAGCTGTTCTCAAAATTATAAACTCGGGAGTGTGGAGGGGGTTGGTGAATTTGGGGAGAAATTGGTGACCAAGGGTCTCCAGTTCCTTCCTCCATATGGCATCTCTGTCAAAAGCTGAGCCTCTGTTTCCTTAATAGGCCACTTCCCTCCAAGGATTCAGGGACCATTCATCACCGTGGTGCCTAGTCCCCAGGAGGTCAGTGGCCTGCTGTGGTGCTCAGCTGCTGGTAAGTGATCCAGCAGAAGCAGGCAGCCCTGGCTTTTCCATGGCCCCCTGGCCCCTGTGTGGGTTCCTTGGCTCCGTGTTTCTCGTCTTTCCCAGACGCTTCTTCCCTTCTTGTTTGCACATTCTTCCTGGAGGAAAATGATATCTCATTGTCAAAGGTTGGGCGGGAGACGAGGTAAGAACGGTTAGTGTCTGTGAGATGTTTGGGGATTTCCAGCTGGAATCCTCACACTTCTTTGGCTGGAGCCGCCTTCCTCTGTGTTCTCAGTGTGCTCTTGTAACCCCCTGCTAGATCACTTAGCACATGGGACATACTGGGACTCTTCCCATCAGGCTGCAAACTCCTCCAGAGGCAGGGACCCCATCCTTCTGATTCTCTGTATCCCCAGTGCCAGACATATGCTAAGCACTCGAGAAATGTTTCAATCAGTGAGTGAATTAGAGGCGGGAGAGACCCTACCTCCTTTATCATACACATTGATGAAACTGAAGCCTAGAGCTAATATGTGAGGTGATCACACAGAGGATACTAGAACTAGGATTAGACTAAGGCAGAGATTCACCCATTTGACCCCTGCAAGGCTGATCACTGTCAGGGCAGGGCAGGGAGAGGCTGCCCGGAGTATGTGTGGTAGTATTAATGTATGTACATGTAATATTTGTGTGTGTTTAATCCTAGTTCTAGTATATTCTGACTATGGTATATCTTTATACATCCTGACCCCGGGTTGGCTGTGTGTTAAAAAATCAAACTGAAATCGCCTCCAAAAGGAAGGCAGCACTGAATGACAGTAAAGTAAGAGCTGGGCCTGGGGTCAGCAGCCTGGCATCCAGCCCTGCCAGCCACTGGCTGTTTGACCTTGGCTGCGTCATTTCCTCTCCCTCATCTCATTTGCCTTGTTTATAAAATGGTATCCAGCCAGGCGCGGTAGCTCACTTCTATAATCTCAGAAGGCAGGAGGATCAGTTGAGCTCAGGAGTTCAAGACCAGCCTGGGCAACCTAGTGAGACCTCATCTCTATGAAAAAAAAAAAAAAAAAAAAAAAGAAGAAACAAAAAAGAAGATGTAGACTGTGTGATCTCTGAAATTTCTCCATGTTCAAAAGTCTAACCTTCTAAGACTTCTAAGAGTTTTAGAAGAAAAGTTTGAGCTGCTAGAGGAGAAAGAGGAAACAGTTTAAAAATTAAGTTAGAGAGTTCTTGCAAAGGAGATTTTTTTGTTAGAGACACTGAAAATTCTTCTCTTAAAACCATTTCCACTAGAGGCCATCCCACCATGCACAGTTAGCCTGGGCTTTAAAGCCCCCCTCCCTCCACTGCCAAGTGAGTTGCTGATGGGAATTTTTTGAATGTTTGACTCTGTGTCTCTGTGGACCACAACAGGACCACAGGCTGTTACACAGTTAGCATTTAACTTACATTATGAAGTGACAGAATCGCATTTGTGTGGCTGATAGAGACCATTGCAAGTAACTAACAACCGTACAAATAGCACCCTGACCTTTTCATATCTGTGGGGCCTGATTCTCAACCTCCACCCTGTCCTGCACATACTTGGGGTGGCCTCTCCCCACCCTGCCCTGAACAGTTATTAGGGCTCACAGGGCTTGCAGGGTGACCCTCTGCCCTAGGGATATGGGCACTGCCTGGAGGGTGGTGAGCCTTTCCTGGGAAGACCTGCACTGGCTCTCCCCGAGGGCTTTCCATACCAATTCATTCTTGGTCAGTGGCAGGCACATTTCACACTGAATTCCACCCCATGGGGCTGTGTCTAATTGGACAAATTTGAACAGCAGGCAGCACAGCCAGTGCCGCAGGGAGCATTGATATATGGCCCAAGCAAGGGACGAAAATCTTAAAGTGACAGGGCCCCATTTTCAAAGAATAACTGGCTGGCTTCCAGGAGTAACAGGCCTGATGATGACCAGCAGGAGAGAGATGGGCCAACTCCACAAAGCAGGGGCTTTTTTAGGGAAGTGTTTTTGAAATGAGTGTCTCCATTTTTCCTGGTCTTGGTGGCAAGATAAACAGGATAGGGTGGTCCCTGGGGATGGTCATCTGGGACCCAGTCATGCTGAATGTTTCTCTCACTAGAGACTCACTGTATCTGTATCCAGATTAAATCTGGCTAATATATACCGCAGGGAAGCCTCGGCAGAGAAAAGAGTGAAAAATCGTGTTGTCATACATTACTAAGCACCCACCGTTCATTTGTTTGGCATCCGTCGAATCTCTATAAATGCTAACTGTGTGTGCTATTAAATGCACACTGCCCGGACACAGTGGAGCTTGTGAAGTTTGTGGTCTAGGAGGGGAAAAGACATTAATCAGATAATCTCACAAATTAACATAATTACAAATTGTGTGAAGTATAATGAAGGAAAAATTCCATGTGGTATGAGAGCATCTGAAAAGGGTATGCAGGGAGAGTTTCCCTAAGGAGGTCCCATTTAAGCTTGGCTCTAATGGGTGAGATAAATCAGCAAAGGGAGTAAGAGGGGAAGAGGAAAAAGAAATGCTTAAGGAGTTGAAAGAGGGCCTGGGTGGCTGGAGCTCAGCACCTAAGCGGGACAATAGCCTGGGGTGACTGTGGGGTCTTGCTGCTCATGTGGACTTTAGTTTTATCCTAAATGAGAAGCATGTTTTCAGCAGAGGGTGAGTTTTGAAAAGATCACTCTGGCCTTACTGTGGAAGACAGGAGACTGTTAGAGAAGTCAAGTAGAAGATGATGGAATGGATTAGGCTGGCCCAGTGGCAAATAGAAGTGGACAGTAATGAGTGTTATTTAGGAGGTAGATTCCACAGGGCTTTGTTACGGAGTGGACATGGGTGGGTGGAGAGGAAGAGATGTTAAGGATGCTCCCCAGTTTTCTGGCTTACTTCACTCATTTGATGTCATTCACTAAGAGCTCCTAGTCACATGGAGGAGGAGGCTTGGATACATTACATTTCCAGTGGATTTGAAGATGTTACATCTACAGTCATATCTATGGGTCTTCAGCACAGAAGAGGTGTTTGGTCTAGGTGTTTCCTTAGGAAAGAATGGGGAGAGAAGAATGGGAGGTGATAAAAAGATGGATTAGACACCATCTCTCCCTTTAGGCAGCTCAAAATCTATTTGTTGTTAGAGGAAGAAAAGAAAAAAGAAATAACAAATAGTAGAAGGAAAAATATTTTTAAAGGAAATATAAAAGGGCAATAAAATTTTTAATTAAAAAACAAAACAGGCCGGGCGCGGTGGCTCACACCTGTAATCCCAGCACTTTGGGAGGCCGAGGTAGGCAGATCACGAGGTCATGGTGAAACCTCATCTCTACTAAAAATACAAAAATTAGCTGGGTGTGGTGGCGGGCGCCTGTAGTCCCAGCTACTAGGGAGGCTGAGGCAGGAGATCACTTGAACTCAGGAGGTAGAGGTTGCAGTGAGCCAAGATTGCACCATTGCACTCCAGCCTGGCAACAGAGTGAAACTCCATCTCAAAAATAAAATAAAATAAAAATAAAAATAAACAAACGTTTAAAAAATCAATTTTAGAGGCAATTGGACTACAGAGTCAAGGAGACATTTACAAGTTAATATAATAAATGTAAACGTTTATGATGTCATAGAAGTGTAATGAGACTATATTGAGGGTTAGATAACAGGCAAGTATGTGGAGATGAGGGAGCAAATAGAAAATGAAGCAAAATTTTTTTTTTTTTAGACAGAGTCTCACTCTGTCACCCAGGCTGGAGAGTAGTGTAGTGTCATAGTCTTGGCTTACTGCAACCTCCGCCTCCCGGGTTCAAGACATTCTCCTGCCTCAGCCTCCCGAGTAGCTGGGATTACAGGCATGTACCACCAAACCCCACTAATTTTTGTATTTTTGGTGGAGATGGGGTTTCACCATGCTGGCCAGGCAGGTCTCGAACTTCTGGCCTCAAGTGGTCCAGCTGCCTCAGCCTCCCAAAGTGGTGGAATTACAGGCATGAGCCACTGTGCCCTGCCCAAGGTCTGACTGAATAACACAAAGGTGATATCCAGTTCCAGGAACTTAGTGGTAGGTGTGACTTTAAGGTTTGCAATGGTTGATCAGACACTGTTGGTGTAAACTGGTGCACCCTCTTTGGAAGGCAGTTTGGTAGTAACCATTATACATTAATAGTTTATTCTCTTTCACCCAGCAATTTATTTTCTAGGAATTTATTCCACAAAAATATAGGTAAAATTATTAAGGTATAGACAAAAGCACTGTTGTAACGGCAAAGGAAAAAAAATGAAATAATTTAATTATTGGTCTGTAGAGAGAGTAACAATAAATTTTAGTATGCATATATCATGGAATAACCTATAGCTTTAAAAAAAAAAACCTTAAGAACATTTTTAAGTTTTAAAAAAGCAGGTGAACAACAATGTGTATAATATGATCCTATAGAGAAAAAAAAAACTAGTAGAAGCATAAAGCTCCGTTAACAGTGCTTGTCTCTGGGGAAGTAAACAACAAAAAACAAACAGGGAATTCTCACTCTGTTTTGTGGTTTTATATAGTTAAAATAGTTTACAATTACCATTGTCAGTTAATTCAGACTGCTATAACAGAATACCATAGACTAGGTGGCTTAAACAACAGGAAGTTTATTTCTCACAGTTCTGGAAGCCAAAGTCCAAGATCAAAGTGCCAGCAAGCCTGGGCACAGTGGCTCACACCTGTAATCCCAACGCTTTGTGAGGCCGAGGCTGGCGGATCACTTGAGCCCAGGAGTTCAAGACCAGCCTGGCAACATGGCGAAACTCCGTCTCTACAAAAAATATAAAATTAGCCAGGTGTGGTGGTGTGCGCCTGTAGTCCCAGCTACTCAGGAGGCTGAAGTGGGAGGATCACCTGAGCCGGGGGTGGTAAAGGCTGCAGTGAGCCCTGATTGTGCTGCTGCACTCCAGCCTGGATGACAGAGTGAGATCCTGTCTCAAAAAACAAGACAACAAAAACAAAATGCCAGCACATACATCTGGTGTGTGCTGAGGACCCACTCCCTGGTAGCCATCGTCTTTCTGTGTCTTCACATGGCAGAGCATGAAGAAGCAGGCTCTTTTTTTTTTTTTTTTTTTTTGAGACGGAGTCTTGCTCTGTCGCCCAGGCTGGAGTGCAGTGGTGCAATCTCAGCTCACCGCAACCTCCGCCTCCTGGGTTCAAGCAATTCTCCTGCCTCAGCCTCCCGAATAGCTGGGACTACAGGCGCC
The DNA here is from genome assembly GCF_029281585.2 of Gorilla gorilla gorilla. Taxonomy (NCBI): domain Eukaryota; kingdom Metazoa; phylum Chordata; class Mammalia; order Primates; family Hominidae; genus Gorilla; species Gorilla gorilla. The sequence continues at coordinate 30,666,663 of NC_073228.2, read as the reverse complement.
CACTACCATGCCCGGCTAGTTTTTTGTATTTTTAGTAGAGATGGGGTTTCACCATGTTGGCCAGGCTGGTCTTGAACTCCTGACCTCAGGTGATCAGCCCGCCTCGGCCTCCCAAAGTGCTGGGATTACAGGCGCCTGGCCAAAGCAGGCTCTTTTTCTATGGGCACTGATCCTATCATGAGTACTCCACCCTTGTGACCAAATGTGCCCCACTGCCAAATACCAAAACATCAGGGGTTAGGGTTAATATAAACTTTGGGAGGACACAAACATCCAGGCCATGTTATTTTTTTTTTTTTTTTGAGACGGAGTCTCGCTCTGTCGCCCAGGCCGGAGTGCAGTGGCGCCATCTCGGCTCACTGCAAGCTCCGCCTCCCGAGTTCACGCCATTCTCCTGCCTCAGCCCCCCAAGTAACTGGGACTACAGGCGCCCGCAACCACGCCCGGCTAATTTTTTGTATTTTTTAGTAGAGACGGGGTTTCACCGTGTTAGCCAGGATGGTCTCGATCTCCTGATCTTGTGATCCACCCGCCTCGGCCTCCCAAAGTGCTGGGATTACAGGCGTGAGCCACCGCGCCCGGCCTATGTTGTTATTTTTCTAATCAGAAATAACAGTAAAGACTTTTGAAGAGAACAGAAGTGAGAGGGCAGGAATGGTGACTGACTATGGAATAGCTCCGGGTGAGGGTGAGGAGGAGGAAAAGGGGTTCCATCCTACGTTCGTCCTCGGCGCTCACCCTCACCACCTCCTCCAAGCTTACCTGCAGGGCTTTGCTGCACTTATCCATGAAGACCGCAAGACGCCGTTACCTGCTCACTCTTCGAGCAGCTGTCCCTGATTATCAAGTTCAGAGTGGCTGTTTAACGAGCATTTAGTGAGAATTTCCTTTTAGCAGACACTGTTAGGCGCTAGAAATACAAAAATGAAGAAGACACCGTCCCTGCCCTAACAGAACTTATTGTTGAGGGGGAGAAATTGCCAAGTAAACCAATGTTGCAGTACAGAATTTAGTCTAGATGCCCGGAGGTCTCTTCTGAGTTGAAAAGCCTTCAATTCACTGAAGATGATCTCTGAAATTTCTAGTTCTTTTCATAGGCTGAGAGAAGGGCTAAGAGTAGGTTTTTTATTTCTTCGTTTCTTCCTACCTTCCTTCCCTTCCCTTTTCTCTCCACCTCTTCTCTCCCCTCCCTCCCTCCCTCCCTCCCTTCCTTTCTTTCTCTCTTGAGACCTGGTCTTGCTCTGTCACCCAGGCTGGAGTACAGTGGCGCAATCACGGCTCACTGCAGCCTCAAACTCCTGGCCTTAAGTGATCCTCTGGCCTCAGCCTCCCAAAGCACTGGGATTACAGGCATGAGCCACCATGCCCGGCCAGTAGTTTCTCACTTTCCCAAGTGTTCACTTTGAATTGGCCTGGGCCCCCAAATGCAGGCCTTCATTCCCTGGGCAGCAGGACATTGTTCTCAGTGGAAGGTTTTATGAAAGAGGTCAGCATGTGCCTCTGCGGCCAGTTGACTAAGTCCGTGATGAAGCTGAGACTCACATTCCCACGCTATAGACTCCATAGCTTCTCAGACCTCCACAGCCACAGGCCCCCAGGAGTCCCCCTGCCCATCTGGCTATTCCTCAGAAACACACGCCAGTGAGCACACAGGGGACACCTGAAGTGCACAGAGGACTCCGGCAGCAATGGCCAGGGAATGAGGAGACCCGAGTTCTAATCCCAGCACCATCACTGTACTCCATAGCATGACTGGGAACAAGTAACTTTCTTTCCCTGGGCTTCAGTTTCCTCATTTGCAGAATCAGCCAATGGTGGTGAATGGTCTCTGCCAGCGTTGACATCCTGTAATCATTGTGCGCCAGTTCTGCCATCTCTCTACTAGGTCAGGTGAAACCACCTCCCAAAGGGCCTCTCTGGGTGGTGAGTGTGCACTAGCACAGTGCCAGGGGAGCTGTTGAACAAATGCAACTCCTTGTTGAAAACTACTATAGGTGCTTTCCGTAGGGGTGAGAAAAGCATATGAGACCGTGTCCTGCGTTCTGGGAGCTTCCAATTTTCCCAGAAAGGTCAGAGAAATACACATGAAACAGATGAAACAGTAGCAGCCCTAGAAGCCTCAGCACACGGGGGTAGGGGATGGAGAAGACGGGGACTAGAGTGGGAGGGGGGCTTTTTGGCTGGGCAATTGCCAAAGGTTCCTGCTGATCTTCAGCGTTTTTCCTTTCACAAAGCGTGTGACAAGTGCTTTGCCTTGTTTCATTCTAGGACTTTCTGTTCTCTGGATCTGTTTCTGACAGGGTATGATCACTGGAGCTTCCGAAATTTCTTTGGGAGTGGGGAGAGGGTTGGCAAGCAGCCAGATGCCCCTGTCCCTTTATTTGGCACAGGAGGAGGTCACCAGGTTCAAGCCCAGAACTAGTTCAAAACAACTTTAGCCTCAAGGAAAAGGTCCAGGCCAGGCACAGTGGCTCATGCCTGTAATCTCAGCACTTTGGGAGGCTGAAGTGGGAGGATCACTTGAGCATAGGAGTTCAAGACCCCCCCTGGACAACAGGGTGAGACCCCATCTCTATTTTTAAGTTTTTATTTTTAATTTCTTTTAAATGGAAGGAAAAAAAGAAAAAGGTTCAAATAATGTAATCCTTCCTACATCCCACTCCTAGCAGTGTGGGAAAGTGAAAGGAGAATTCTTGTGATGAGAACTCATGAACACAGAACAAATTTGTGTCACTCCAGTCTAGCTTGGCTTCTCAGTGTGTACTCAGCACGTGGCAGGTGTGATTGTTGGCCTGAGATGATGACCTGCCTGAATCCTCAGCCCGTCACCAGGGCTGGCAAGAGCTTTATCTGCCCATAACTGAGCCCATGATGGGCTCGAGTGGTATGCTTTTTTGGGGTTTGTACCAAACCGGCCTTTTCCCCTGTTTCATCCTGTGCTGGTCTGTCTCTTTTGCATGTTTGGGCTAATCTTCTCCATATGCGTGTTTGGTTTGGCATGTGGGTCTCGACCTCCCATGAGCAGGGCGAGGCTGCCTCAGACAAGTGCAGAGAGTTGCCACCCAGCCCGCCGGGCTCTGGAGCTGAGCCACGGGCTCCTCTCTCTGGAAAGGCTCTGCAGAGAGACACCCGGATGGCTTCTCTTCTGTGTTTCGGGGACATGAGAAGGCATTCTTAGAACAGATACTGCCTGGTGACCCACCTAAAACAGTCTTACTAGGACAGCAGGCTTAAGGTATGCCCAGCGCTCAGACACCTAGTCCTCCAGGCCCTGAACATCCTGCTCTGACTACAGCGTCCCCTCCCCTCCCTCCACCATCCGAGAGGTCAGCTTCCTTCACCATGGGAGCCCCTGCTTGCCATGTTTGTGAGGGGCAAACACTTCACTGGTTGGTAGGGCTTATGGCTCCATATTGAAAGGAGGGAAACAATTTGACAGCAAGAAAAGAATCTCCTGTTAAGAGACTGTTGCAGTTTTACAGAGTTCTTTCCAATTGATTGCCTCTGTTAATCTCTATACTACCCTGTGACATAGGAATTATTGTCCCCATCTTTTATTATTATTTTTTTTTATTTTTTGAGACAGAGTCTTGCTCTGTCACCCAGGGTGGAGTGCAATGGCATGATCTCGGCTCATAGCAGCCTCCACCTCCCAGGTTCAAGCCATTCTCCTGCCTCAGCTTCCTGAATAGCTGGGATTATAGGCATCTGCCACCACGCCTGCCTAATTTTTGTATTTTTAGGAGAGATGGGGTTTCACCATGTTAGCCAGGATGGTCTCGAACTCCTGACCTCAGGTGATCTGCCCGCCTTGGCCTCCCAAAGTGCTGGGATTATAGGTGTGAGCCACGGCACCTGGCCTATCCCCATCTTAAAAAGGAGGCAGCTAAGGCTCAGAGAAGTCATGTTACAAGTCTAGGGCAGAGTGGGGACTATATTCTGGCTTCCTGACTCCGAGTTCAGTAACCTTTCTAGAATACTGCCCTCCCTAAACCTACACTGCTGCAGCCTGGAGGTTCCACAAGCCCTTTCTCATAGACCCCAGCAAGGTGCTTTCTCCCTGGACCCCACTCACACCTATTTCTGGACCTTTATTGGCAGGTGGGTCAGAGAGGACACCTGTGTGATCAGAGAAACAAAGTCCGGTGAGAGGAGCAAGTGCAGTTATGCACAGGGAGCAGCTGGTCCCTCAGACCTTGCCAGCCACTTCTGCGGTGGTTGTCGGCCTTGGAAAAGCTCCGTCTTCAGAGGGGTTTGTGCCCAGCAGCTGATCTCTGCCTGTAATCTTCAGAGGGCACCAGTTCTTACCAGACAATAGCTGTCTATGACCTCAAGCCAGGCCTAGGACGAAGTGGAGACATCCTGTGAGGCAGGCAGGCCTCTGTCTCAGCATCACCAATAGCTCACCCTCCTGTCCACTCACATTGTGGCGCCCCCGACCCTTGCCAATCCCGTGCAAACCACGCAATGTCTGCCAGTGCTCACTGCCTTCCTGAGCCCAACAGCCCCTTTCTTGCCCACTAAACTAGCACTAGAGCTTTATCAAGGTCTTGAACCTTTCTTTTTTTTCTTTTTTTTTTTTTTTTGAGACAGAGTCTCGCTCTGTCGCCTAGGCTGGAGTGCAGTGGTGCGATCTCGGCTCACTGCAACCTCCGCCTCCCAGGTTCAAGCGATTCTCCTGCCTCAGCCTCCCGAGTAGCTGGGATTACAGGGGCACACTACCACACCCAGCTCATTTTTATATTTTCGGTAAAATGGGGTTTCACCATGTTGGCCAAGCCGGTCTCAAACTCCTTACCTCAGGTGATCCACCCATCTCGGCCTCTCAAAGTGCTGGGATTACAGGCATGAGCCATGGTACCCTGCCAAGTTCTTGAACTGTTCTGGTCATTTGCTTGCCTGATTGAGAGATGAGTCAGCATTCATATATTCATTCATTCATTCATTCATTCATTCAGATATTAATTCAACATATAATTTGATGAGTCCCTAAGAGAGCCCTAGAGACTCAGGAAGGTAATCAGACACAATCTCAGCCCCGCAGGTCCTCACAGCCTAGCAAGGGAGACAGATATGTAGACAGATGATCACGATACAGTAGAAGTATCAACAAAGAGCTTCCGAGCTCATGTCAAAGCCATCTCCCTTGAACACAGATGAGAGAGGGAGGATATGGGGATCAATAGTTACTTCCTTAGAAGTCATGGAAAAAGCACGTAGGAGACAAGGGTGAGCTGGATGACCTTGGGCAAGTTATGTAACTTCTCTGAGTTTCAATTCTCTCATCTATAAGATAGGATATAAAACCTATGTTGCAGAGTTATGTTGTAAGAATAATGGGCCGGGCGCAGTGGCTCACGCCTGTCATCCCAGCACTTTGGGGGGCCAAGACAGATGAATCACCTGAGTCAGGAGTTCAAGACCAGCCTGACCAACATGGAGAAACCTGGTCTCTACTGAAGATTCAAAATTAGCTGGGCGTGGTGGCCCTGCCCGTATTCCCAGCTACTCAGGAGGCTGAGGCAGGATAATCGCTTGAACCTGGGAGGTGGAGGTTGCGGTGAGCCAAGATCGCGCCATTGCACTCCAGCCTGGGCAACAACAGCAAAACTCCATCTCAAAAAAAAAAAAAAAAAAAAACACCAAGAAAATGATGTATCCAGTCATTGAGCCAATGTCTTACACATAATAGATCCTAAGAGGGCAAAGGAGCCACCACAAATGTTGAATTGTATTTTTGGGAAACCTAAGTGCCACGGGAACAGCTCACTGTAACAGCAACTGGTATTTATTAGTGCCCAGTAAATGCTTGACCCACTGATGGGCCTTGGCCCAGTAGCTAAGGCAGAGACCTTTACTGCACCTGGCCTTCGCAGAAGTTGGTCTGTGGATGGGGAGAGCCTGAACCTGCCTGAGGACTGAACCTGACTGAGGTCCTGAACCTGAGCACAGGACCTCAGTTACCTGGCACTGTGGTCATCCCAGGGGCACCCAGAACAGACCAGAGTTCTTCCTCAGGCACATCACTGCCCCAGCTTTCAGCCTGGTGTCATTTTCAGCCCATTTCTTTTTCTCACCAAGTTGACTCAGCAAACTTCCCTTAGGGAGCCTCATTTTAGGCAAGTCTGCTTCCACTAAAGTCCGCAGGCCTTGTGTGTGCTCTGTATGTTCACAGCAGCGATTCCTTCCCAGGGCTAGGAGGGGGACTTTCCCCTCTGGCCTAACATGCTGAATCGTCCTTTCCAGGGCACACTCGCAATGTGTCTATAGTCAAGGTCCCTAATGTTGCAGGAGCACCTCTTCTTCCCCTCTGACTCAGAACTACTATTTTCTGCCTGTTGGGTCTCATCAAAGGGTCTGGGCCTTTTTTCCAGTTGTAAGACTCTCAGCAATGACGCCAAGATGCCCTTTGGCCACTGCTCTTCTACAGCTGCCTCAGCTCAGAGCTCCGGGGAGTCAGGGTCCCTGTGAGTCAGGGTTTGCAGGAGAGCATCCACTCCCTAGGACTGTGCCTTCTCCTCTGGGTGCTGACTGACTTCTCTGAGAAATGCTCTTCTGGTCCAGATGCAATGGCTCATCCTAGCACTATGGGAGGCTGAGGCAGGAGGATTGCTAGAGGCCAGAAGTTCAAGACCAGCCTGGGCAACAAAGCAAGACCCCATCTCTAGAAAAAATCAGAAAAAAAGAAATGCCTTTCTGGCTTTGAGAGTTAATTGCCTTTCATAGAAACTGGAAGCAAGGGAGGAAAAGTAGCTTCTGGTTGTATTTTCTTCTCAGAAATCTATAAACTCCAATCTGGCCAAAAACGCAAAGCACCAGAGTCTGAGCTGGAGAGTGGGCACCTGAGAGGGTACCGCCCAGCCTGGCTGTGGCTGCCTGCCAGATTGACAGCTGTCTTTAGACCTCACCCCAAGGAGCTGCCAACCCCCCACCTCAGGGAGCCCTCGCTCCCAGCCCCCTTTCCATACTTTTCAGATACAGGGCGTGTCGGCTTTCCTTTCGCGCCTCCAGCTCCAGAGGCCCTGGCCCAGTGGTGCTGCTCTGGATCAAGGCCTCGCTAAACTCCCAGCTCCCTGGTTTGCAAAGCAAACTTCAGCCTTTCACTATTTACCTTGGCAAGTCCAGGACCGGATTGATGATCTGTAAAGTGGATTTGTTATTTGGCTGTTTGCTTTGGCAGCTCTTGAAAGCGCTTTGCTGATTACAGTCCCAGATGTCATTGCATACATTACCCTGCTCTATAACGGGGCTTTGAACACTTTAATTTGAACTACAAATACTATTAAGCTTTTTGCACCTCTTCTGCCTTTAGTTCTTGGATATTAAATATCGGAACAGACAGCCTGCATTCTCTTAGGCTTCTTTCCCCGGTCTTTGTCAGCATCCTCCCACGGAGAGCTTCAAGCTTTCTTCCTGTTCTCTGTGGGTCTTTCTAGAAACCTTACCCACCTATGCCCACCTCTAGCCCAGCTACGCTGGCAGCCCCCTTGCCAGTTTTCACATAACAGGCTTTCTAGTTTGGAAGGTGCACTGTGTTCATGCCAAGCCTGGCTTCCCCGCAGTCACAATCCTTTGTACTTTGTACTGGGGCTCCATTTCATTCATCCACAGGGGTGCTGTATCCATTTTTTGTTTGTTTGTCTTAATGTTACTGACAACTTTATTTGGGGAAAGCTAGATTTGGGGGCATGAATGTGTCATGTCATTTTGCCCAGAGAGGAAAAGTCTTGCCCAAGGTTACACAGAAAAGGCAGCAGCAGAACTTTATCCTTTCTGGCTGGGCGTGGTGGCTCACACCTGTAATCCCAGCACTTTGGGAGGCCAAGGCGGGCAGATCACTTGAGGTCAGGAGTTTGAGACCAGCCTGGCCAACATGGTGAAACCCCGTCTCTACTAAAAATACAAAAATTAGCCGGGCGTGGTGGCACGTGCCTGTAATCCCAGCTACTCAGGAGGCTGAGGCAGGAGAATCACTTGAACCTGGGAGGTGGAGGTTGCAGTGAGCCGAGATTGCCTCATTGCACTCCAGCCTGGGTGACAGAGCAAGACTCCATCTCAAAAAAAGACAACAACAACAAACTTTATCCTTTCTGAACTCCAAGCCTGATATTTCTGCCCAGGCTCCCTTTTTTATACTTTATTTAAATCGCCTCACCCGAGTGGAACAGGGACATGAGCCATGTCAGTGTCTGTAAATAGAGGCAGTTGCAGGTACGCGTATCTTGGGAAGTTATTGGTGGAGAGCACTGGTGTTCCTGGCTAATGTGGGGTCTGTGATTCAGTGTTCTCCCAGGTCAGTGCTGCTTCCGTTGTAAATAAACCATTAGCTGGGGGCCTCACCTCAGGAAGCAGTTTAAGGCCCAAGAGAGGTGGCCAAAGAAGTCAGCTTGCAGCCTCTGGGAGGAGACGCTTGGCTTTGCCCACAGCCCTTGGCCCCAGGTCTTCCTCTTGGAGCAACAAAATGCTCCCAGGGATCCTCCTGCCAAGATCCTGCCAGGCTTCCCTCGCCTTTGATTTGCCAAATTCCATGTGAACAGCCTCTGCGTCTGTTACTCTCTGAAGAAAATTACAGTTTCTAGTACACCTAAACTGAATGTTGGTGGGATTGTTTTTATTGTATTTTTTTTTCCTTTTTCTTTTTGCGCTCACCCCTTAAAGGTCATTTTTGATCTACTACCTCTCCTCTAGCCTTAAAGTGTCCACTGGGTTCTTGGCTGAAACCTTTCAGCATTTCACAAGGTGTTAGAGACAGAGAAAGCCTCCTTGTTATGGAGAATTTGTGGTGTGCCTGTGAATATTTCCACCAGTCCTGCAAGGAAGATAGTTCTATCCCATTTTATAGTTGAGGAAATCAAGGCTCGGTGAGGTAAAGCGCCTCATCCAGTACCCCACAGCTCTAGGGTATTGTTAGTCTGCGTTCTGACTTAGGAACTGCAGCGTCCCTTCTGTGTTGTGAGCAACTCAAAGTTAGGTCAAATGTCACGCTTAATGTTGTATCTCAGTGACTAACCCTGGGCCCGGCTTATGTTATGTTAGGTGCCCCATAAATATTTGTTGGATGAATAACCATAAATCCACTCAAGTGGTTCTGATTTTAAGTGACTGTGTCATCCCTGTGGCCAGTCTCTGGCGGGGGCGGTAGGGGACAAACACTTTCAACTTTGAAATATTTCAGTTGAAGAAGTTAATTCACTTTGTAAGTTTACTTTAGGAGTAGAGATTATTGCAGTATTTCTGGCCACCACTCTCAAATTCTTCTAAACCTTTACTATAATAAGCAAATTCAGCAGATTAAGGACATACTTAACTGCCAAATGGTGTTCTGAACTGTGTAAAGTTACCAGAGTCGCTTTTTTTTTCTTATATAAAAGATTGTGTGGGTTCTGTGAACTTCTCTGCTTTTTTTAGCTCTTCCTGTTTTATTGTGTTTGAAGTATCTTTGTGGTGACCTGTTGGGATTGGATTCTTCCATATGGAAGTGTTTCTTTAACTTTTTAATCATTTCTTTTGGGAAGTAGGTTAGGGATAGCAGATGTTGTTCTGGCATTGTTTGCCGAGTGGAGGTAGGGGCTTTTGGAGCTGTGAGTCAGGCCAAAGCCAGCCTGGAAGATGAAGGCTGTCCCAGGGGTGGGAGGCTGCCCATCACTGTTGGATCTGGCAGTGCAGGCCCATGTGGGAGTCGTAGCTCCTTGTGTCCTCACTCTGACTAACGCCTTTTCCATTTCCTAGGAAGAATACATTTTCCCCTGTGACACTGAAAAGTTATTTTTTTCAGTGTCCCAAGGCAAATTCTTATCAGTCCTCAAATGGGAAGCCTATCTGGTGCCCTTACTGGAAAAAAAAAAAAAAAGCAGAAAGGAAAAACAGCAAATAAGATGAACTCTTCTTTCTTCCCCTTCATGGCAGTCATGTCCCTCTTCATACCCCATTTCTTAGTGGGCCAAAGTTTAACATTCTTGGTTTTGGGAAAAAAAAATTCACAAAGACCCATCTGCTTCTCCCATTTTCTCATGTTCTTTTGGACTCTATTACTCAATCGGTGACATGTGACCCCCTGCGAAGGTTGTTCTGTGGAGGATGCAGAAACTGATGATTAGCAGTCATCTTCCCAGCTCTCAGCTTCAACCCTGATTCTGACAGTGGCAGGCGCCACTTGCCCTTGGTCTGTTTTACTCCCTGCCCCTAGCACCCACCTCTCCTTCATCCCAGGTCACACCCAAAAGCCAATGAAGAAAGGGTTTTGGTTTAGTGAGTGCACTGGCTCCCTTGGATCCAGGGCATAAGGATACAATGGGAAGGCCCATGAAGCCGCCCAAAGGAGCTCAAACTAGCATTTCCCTTGGCATTCTATTCCTTTCTTGACCAGACCAAGCCTTTGCAGGTAAACTAGGGAATCTCAGCATCTAAAGACTGAGGAGGCTGGAAACATTGGCTCAAGCCTGTAATCCCAGCAGTTGGGAGGCCAAGGTGAGCGGATCACCTGAGGTCAGGAGTTCGAGACCAGCCTAGCCAACATGGTGAAACCCCTTCTCTACTAAGAATACAAAGATTAGCCGGGCGTGATGGTGCCCGTCTGTAATCCCAGCTACTCGGGAGGCTGAGGCAGGAGAATCGCTCGAACCTAGGAGGTGGCGGTTACAGTGAGCTGAGATCGCACCACTGTACTCCAGTCTGGGCGACAAAGCGAGACCCCATCTTTAAAAAAAAAAAAAAAAGACCACGGAGATGAGTGGAAGAGCCAGTAAAAGAGACTGCAAAGTAGCGGCCGGAAAGATGGGAGGAAAACCAGGTGAGTGTGCTGTCCCGAAAGCCAAGTAGAGAGAGGGATCAACTATGTCAAAAGCACACTTGACCTGCTGAAAGATGAGGCCAGATGATAACTGAGAAATGGCTGTGGGATTCAATAATGTGGAAGTCTCCGCATTAATTGATTTGTTGAAAAAGAAATGGGGATGTCATTAACTTTGGAAGAGTGGTTTCAGTACAGAGAGGGGGCAAAGCCTCATTGGAGTGTGTTCAAAGAGAGAACGGGAGGAAAGCAGTTGTAGACAGCAAGTCCAGACATCTCTTTCAAGGAGTTTTGATTAAGGGAAAGAGAGAAATGGGGGAGGTAACTAGAAGAGGAAATGAGGTCAAGAAGGTCTTTCTTTTTTTCTTTTTAATGGAAGAAATACTAGCATAGTGATGGCAAGAGGGGGTGGGGGCTGGTGCATAGATGGAGGGATTGACCTTGGTAGAAGGAAGGGGGACTGTGTATACACAGATGCAGGGGGTGGGTGGATGCCAGGACAGGACTTTAAATACCTTTCTGATGGCTTCCATTTTCTCGATGAAGCCATCATCTAAGCCCTCCACTGAAAGCGAGAATGGTGGAGAAGATATTGACAGTTTGAGGGTAGAGAAGAAACGATGAAGTAATCATTTAGGAGGGTGAAAGAGTGAATGTGCTCAGGAAATAGCACTGGAGGGCAGCATTAAAGGTCCGTCTGGTGTGAGTGATCATCAGGTCAGGCTCAGACCCGTTAGCATGGTGTGCTTTCCTCCCTGCTGTGAGTCGCTGCGGGGGACGGGGAGTGGGTAGAAGTTGGATTTAACAAGGTTGTGGTTTCACCAGGCCGGTATGGCCAAGGGAAAGAGGGATGCAGAAGCTGAGAGTGTGTGCGAGGGACTGAGTCTAACAACTGGATGTGGTGGGAAGAGAGGACATGGAGTTGGGGGATAGTGAAAAGCAGGCGGGATCAATGTATTGTAGACCCCGGTGAGGTTGAAGGCTGCTTGGAATTGGGTTAGCAGAGGCAGAGAACCAGAAAGAGAAGAGACGACAGTCAGTGTGGGATATATGAGATTAGGATTGTGATGAGATTTGCAGTTATTGTTAATTCCATCAAAGGAAGAGCCATGGCAGTGAGCGGCAGAGGGGAAGGAGAAGGGCGCTGGAAGGGAGGAGGGTCAGGGCCTGAGAGGCCAGGTTGCTGACAGGGTCATCTGTGTGAGTATGATCGGGTTAGTGTTGTGACACTGTTAGAGTGGCAGTGAAGCAGAAGCCGGAATCGTTAAGGAATAGGGAGTGTGAGTGTGCTGAGGGCATGGGGCGGGCACAGGAACAGACTGTAACAAGAAGGGGCAGTGGGTGGAATAATCTTACAACACAGTCAAAGTTGGGGGTTTTATGAAAGAAAGAAAAGTCTGCATCTACGAGGAGCAAAAAGAACATCAGCTCCCACCCTGGTCTAAGGGATGAGAGAGAGAAGTCAGCCACCACAGGAGAGGACTCCGGGGCAGGCGGTGTCCTCAGAGGAGAGCCTGGTATTTCCCCAAATACGGCAGTATAGAATTTACAGAGAGAGCGAGTGTATGGACACTTCCTGTTCTATTTGATCCTTTCAGTAACCCTTCAAGTGGAGAGGCAGGTACATTATCCCTGTTAGGCACATACAGACACTGAAGCTGGTGGAGTCAGAACACTGGTGCAGTGGCACTCAGCCCGCTGCTGATGGATCCTGGTCTTCTGACTCCAAGTTCAGTGCTCTTTCCACAGCATCGTACTGCCTGCCTTTAGGAGGCCAGCAGTCCCTCCACAGAACCCCTAAAATCACACTTGATTCACAGTTGCAACTGAAAAGCACACCCAGTCCAAAGCCGCAATGGTTGTTATCACGCTGCTTCCATAAAGTGAGATTCAGCCCCCAAAGATGGGTTCAGGGAGTGGCAATCATCCGGCCTTTTCTCTGCGATGCCCAAAATGTCTTAAACTCAGTAGCCAGTACTAGGACACAAGTGGGTATTCCCTTTCAGGGATGATTTGGATAACAATTTTTGAATGGAAATCATAGTTTTAAGAAAGTTCCGAGGCCACAGCTTTCTAGATATGATAGACAGAAAAGTGATTATGAGACGTGGACAGGCAGTGGGGGCAATCATGAACTTAGGACAGTGGTTTAGGGCTTGGTTCTTTTGAGACAGAGTCTCAGTCTTTCGTCCAGGCTGGAGTACAGTGGTGTGATCTCGGCTCACTGCAACCTCCACCCCCCAGGGTTCAAGCAGTTCTCCGGCCTCAGCCTCCTGAGTAGCTGGGACTACAGGCATGCACCACCACACCTGGCTAATTTTTGTATTTTTAGTACAGACAAGGTTTCACTATGTTGGCCAGGCTGATCTTGAACTCCTGAACTCAGGTGATCCACCCACATCAGCCTCCCAAAGTGCTGGGATTACAGGCATGAGCCACCGTGCCCAGCCTAGGGCCTGGTTCTTAAGAACGCCATTCCCTTCTTGATCCTCAGGCCCAGTGAGTGAGGCAGTGTGGCAGTCCAGGACCTCCCAACGCCGAGCACATCCTCTGTCCTTCCTTGCTGGGGCAGAGATGCTTACACAGGTAGAGAGCCCAAGCCCAGGCTAGCAGCCTCAGTTGCTCGGTCATGCAGCAGGCATGTGCTGACCCCCCATTACAGTCCTGGGCAGACAGAGATGTGCACCACACTACAGAAATAAACACAGTAAAGGGCTAGAGGTTTCTATCATGTACTGTATGAAGAGATTTTCTTTTCTTTTTTTTTGAGATAAAGTCTCCCTCTGTAGCCCAGGCTGGAGTACAGTGGTGGGATCTCGACTCTGTAACCCCCGCCTCCTGGGTTCAAGTGATTCTTCTGCCTCAGCCTCCGAACTAGCTGGGATTATAGGCATGTGCCACCACATCCAGCTAATGTTTTTGTATCTTTAGTAGAGACAGAGTTTCACCAGGTTGGCCAGGCTGGTCTTGAACTCCTAATCTCAGATGATCCACCCACCTCGGCCTCCCAAAGTGCTGGGATTACAGGCGTGAGCCACTGCGCCCAGCCGAGATTTTCTTTTAAAGGAAGGTGAGAGAGTAACTTCTTGGCCACCTTATCCTATTTTCCCAGCCTCCTGGGCCACCGAGGAGGGTCAATTCGTGGAGGGGTGGCACCAAATGCCTCTATCATCCCTCTCTGCCATGGCTCTTCATAAGCACGTTGGCCAAGGCTGTTGCCACACAAGGTGGGGAAGTGACGTTTCTAAAGGTGCCATGTGGAGGAGCAGAACAAGCCCTTCCGTTGTGCACCGTTGTGTATGGTGCCAGAGTAGCTTCTGAATGGAGAGAATTACACAGGTCTCCGTCCTGTTCTCTAAGTACCAGTGGTCAGGCAGACACACCGACCCAGGCAGGAGCAGCGATCTGGCCATCGTTTATAGCAACAGGGAGTGCATCAGAATCACCTGATGAGCTTTTTAAAGATACAGATGCCCAGGCCCCAAACTTTTGCCTCAGAAATTCTGACTGTAGTCTGGAGTGGGCCTTGTAGCTCCAAGCATTTGAAAAACTCACTTGATGTGAGGCCCCTTGGAGAAGTACTGGTTGAGGAAGCGTATGCAGAGGTTTGAGCCAAACAACTGGATGGCAAGGCAACAGACATCCCACTGCCGTTCCTCTGCCACCTCTGAGTGTGATCAGATGTCTCTCCTGTCAGATTCCCTTTCCAATATTATCCTCCAGGAACTTGTGATTATCCTCTGTCTAAGTCAAAAGCAGCTTAATTCCTCTAAAAACAGTGCCAGTTGGGCATTTTGCCTGGAGAGAGAGAAGCAAATCTGTGTCAGCGTTCTTTGCTCAGTTCTGCTCTGCAGCCCCCATGGCGACACCCTCTCTCTTTGGACCACCTCCTCCCCTTTCGCTTCCTTCCACACAGTCCAGTGCTTTGTTAGGTACCTGCATCCCAGCAGGACTGGGGACCTGGCTGGATGTGGGCTTGGGTAGAGTTGGCCAGATGAAATGTGGTTGGCAAGAAGGTCCTGAGTGTGCTGAGACAGGCAAGAGTCAGTAATAAGATCAGAGAGTAGAAGACTAGGGCCAGGAGTGTGGGACAGGCTAAGGATGCCGCCTAGCCCCCAATCCCAGAGAGCATGCAGCTGAGTCTAAGAGAGGCTTCACTGATACCCATAAGGAGGCGGAATATGCAAACCCTCTTTGCTTAGGGGAACCTGAGCTCACCTGCCAAAATCATCCTTTGACATTAAAAAAAAAAAAAAAAAAAAATCCCCTTGCTTTTAAAGAGCCAACCTCTTACCAGTTGCTTCTCTTTTGTCAGAGACATGGGCCTCTTCAACCAAGTCTCTGGGTCTTCTTGTCAAGACTAATTTCCTTTTAGGCCCAGCTTCATCTTCACGGGGACTTTCTTCCATCTGTGCACTGATGTTAGTGTCCCGTTATCATTTAAGTCCTTGATTCTCTGAGACCACTATAGAGACTTTAAAGAAGGTGGGTCCTAAGTTTTGACGGTACCATGGAGAGCAAAGTAGATGATATCTCTGCCCCCATGGGGCTTATATTCTAGAAGAGGAAACAGTCAGCAGTGGCAGTAGTGTGTTACATGCTGATAGGGCAGGTTCAGGGCACCTGACCTAACCTAGGAGAGGATCAGAAAAGGCTTCCCAGAAGTTCGATTTAAGCTGCAGTTGAGGGATGAGCAAGGCGAAGATGTAAAGGCCCTGGGGTGAAAGGAAGGAGGTTGTTGGAGGGACTGAGGGAGGTTCATCATGGCTTACCAAAAGGAAGGGAGTGGGAGAGATGAGCCATGGGAAGCCAGCAGGGCCCAGGTCATTAAGTAAGGGACAACCATGGCGAGGAGTTGCAATGTCACTCCAGCCCCTTGTTTGCCACCATGGACAGGTATTTTATGATTCCTGGATCTGAAATACACACACACACACCCCTCACAGAAAAATAGCCACTCTGTCCCTTCTCATGCGGAGGAAGCACAGGGTAATCTGGATTATAAACCATCCGCCTGGGGCAGAGCTCGCCTGCTGTCATCATCTTCCTCCACCTCGGGATGCCACTCAGCCTCACACAGCACCAGCTCTCTGATGAAGAATAGAAGTGACAAGGGCAAAATCAAAAACTCTCCAGAATGTATTCAGAGGGAAACTAAAGCCGGGAAGAGCTGTTCTCTTGTTCCCAGCCAACACTTACACTCCTGCCTGCTCTCATCAGAGGAGACTCCGCTTCCGCTATGCCTGACTGGCTGGCTGGGCGATTCTTTGGGGGCTGTGTTTTGTGCTTGTCACTCCCACCCTGGGTCACTTTTAAGATGTGTGGACTGCTGAATCTTTAAAGGAAAGAATGAGCAAGGGAATCTCAGAGGCAGTTAGTTGGCAAGTTGTTTGCCGAGAATGAGGAAAAAGTTGTGACAGGCTTGGGGAGCTTGAGGAGAGGAAGAAATACAGGAGGGAAGTAGCCAGGAACCCATGGAAAAATGAAGGAGGGAGGGAGGAAGGAAGGGAAAGAAGGAGGGTAGGCTGAGGAGCAGGGAGTGCCTAGCTGATAAATTTGTCATGGTGCGATTTGACACCGCATGTGCTTTTTGTGTAGCACAGCTCAGCAGCCTGGATGGTTCATCTTGATGGGTTTGGCAAAGCGGAAGTGGCAGATAGGCTAGGAGGAGCAGAGGTGGGGACTTTAGGGTGGACTTAGTGAGGGTGTTAGAGGACCTATGAGCCCCAAACACGGGGATGGGCAGTGAAGGAGTGGCACCAGGAGGAAGCCAGTAGATTGGGATGATAGGGAGGACTCCAGGGGCAAGCAGGCTCCTTGAGGCCAAAGAGCATGATTAGAATAAGGAAGTGAGTGGGAGAGACAAATAGGAAGTTTCATGATGAATATGTGGGCTTTCTAAGCTTAAAATCCTAGAAGGGCCAATTGTAGACGATGAGTGAGTTGAGTGAGTTGCTAGAGCAAAGGTGAAGGTCGTTGGTGTGCGGACTGGAGGTCAGTGAATTTAAGGCCAAAGGTGTTGGCTTGGTCATGCACCTGACATCATACTTTTAGTGCTTGGCAGGAGTGGTTGAGAAGGTAACAGCGGGGTAGGTGCCATAATCCTTGTTGAAGTCGAGGGGTTGACTTAGAAGGCCTGCAGAGTCCAGTGACAAGGATGTTTGGGACAGATTTTGTGAGCTCTGAGCTTCTCTCCTGACTGGAAGATCATTTCTTTGGAAGAGGTGATGTCATCCATAAAGAGCATTTGTATTCCTTTGGAGAAGAAGTACTTCCTTTTATTGTCAGGTCATTTTAGCATGATTGAAAAATCAGGAGAAAACTTTTTTAAATGCCTGAAAGGAATGTTATATGAGATGTCTAAAGTTCTGGCCTCCGGTTCCAGCTCTGTGGCCTAATACAAAGTCACTTTATACCTCAGCTTCTTTCTGAAACAGAAGAGCTGCATGGGGCTGTTGTGAGGCTCTGTGGGATAGCAGCACATTCAGGCATTGACTGTGTATCAGGTGCTGTGCTGAGCATGTTCATTGAAGTCTTACTATTTTTAGTATTCCCATTTTATAGCTGTATAAATTGAGCCAAGAGAGATAAATAATTTACCCAGGGCTATGTAACTATTAAATGACAGAACAAGGGCCTTGAAGCCTGAGCCTTTAACCATTTCCTATACTGCCTCTGTTAGGCTCTGCAAATCTAAAAATAAGATAAAGCAATCAGTGCCAAGTGTAGGAGAAGGCATGAAGGCAAGCCACTTCACCACAGTCTCATCTACGCTGTGTTAGAGGGTTAGCATGTGCTGTGGGAATGTGGTAGAGGGACTGGTTCCTCATCCAGGGTGACTCCAGGAAGGCTTCCCAGAGGAGCTTGCACTTGGGCTAAGTCTCAAATCTGCAGAAGGCAGTTCGTCATGTCACTTGGTCACTTGGCACCTCTTCTCATGTTGGTCCAAAATATGCCAGATCACTGACCTCTCCCTGTGTCCTGTTTTGCCCCTTGGGGACACAGAAAAATTGATTCCCTTTTCTGTAAAATCACTCTTTAAATATTGGATTTTTGTTTTAACAAATGTTTTTTTAAGGCAGAGTCTTGCTCTGTCACCCAGGCTGGAGTGCAGTGGTGCAATCTCAGCTCACCGCAACCTCCACCTCCAGGGTTCAAGCGATTCTCCTGCCTCCCGCCTCAGCCTCCCGAGTAGCTGGGATTACAGGCATGCACCACCACACCCGGCTAATTTTTATATTTTTAGTAGAGACGGGGTTACACCATGTTGGCCAGGCTGGTCTCGATATGCTGACCTCAGGTGATCCACCCACCTCAGCCTCCCAAAGTGCTGGGATTATAGGCATGAGCCACCGCGCCTGGCCAGAATCAGTCTTCAGATATTTGAATAGTGAAATTGTAGCTTTCATATTGTCTTCCCCAAGTTAAACAACCTTGATTTCTTCCCTCCCTTCTTCCTGCTAGGTGCTGGAAACTGAGGCACTGTGCTGTGCATTGGGGACAGAGATCTAAAAAGTGAAAAGCCAGATGCTGCCCATCAGGAACTTACAGTCTAGTGGGAAGAATAGGGCCATAAAATATTTTATTGCTTTTGTCTGTCTCCTCTACCAAATTTCCCATCATCCAGCATAGCGACTGGTGCACAATAGACATCTGTTTTGTCTGTTGTGGAATTGGTGACTCTAGGTGCTATGTGAAGGTAAGCCTAGGGTGTTGTGGGGGCCGGTAGGAAGACCTAAGTCAGACCCAGAAGGGGGGTGGTAGACTTTTCCGGCTGACCTAAGTCCTCAAAGATGAAGAGGACTTCACCAGGGAAGGCATTCCAGGCAGAGGGAGCAGCAGATGCACAGACACAGGGGCAAGGCGCAAGGTGGGGTGTAGCGTTCAGAGTCTGGAAAGCTGCTAGAGGCCAGATGATAGACAGTTGTGCTAAGAAGATTGGGCTTAATCCTGAGGGCAGATGAGTAAAATGTTCAGATTCACATTGTAGAAAAGGTCACTCAGGTGGCACTAGGAAGAATGAATTGAAGGGAAGCCACATTAATAGGCGGAAAGACCAGTTTAAAGATTGCTAGAATAATCCCAGTGAGAACTGGTAAGAGCCTAAGCCCAGTGGCTAAGGAAAGTAGGAGACAAATTCAAGAGGGCTTGGGAAGTAAAATCCACAGGACTTACTGGTCAACTGGATGGACGGGCGATGTTTGGGCCAATGAGAAGATGGTGTTGCCACCCACCTAAGTAGGGATAGAGAAGGAAGCGCAAGGGCTGGAGAAGTTAGGTCATGAATTTGTTTGGGAGATGTTGAGTTGGAGATACCTGTGGAACATCCAAGTGAGGGTGCTTGGTCTTACGCAGATGGTTTTGGAGCCCAGGAGAGACCTGAGTTAGAGGTGCAGTTTTGGAAGTCAGTAGCATATAGGTAGTACTGGGTATTTGTAAGCGTTAGAGTAGCTGAACTCACCCAAGAATAGTTTACAGAGAAAGAAGAGAAGAGGACTGAGGGCACCAAAATTTGAGTTGCAGAGAGAATAAAGCGAGGCCTTGGGAGAGACTTGGGAGCGGTCAGAGAGGGAAGAGGAAAACTGAAGAAGCTAAGAATGGGAGTAGTCAGCAATTTCCCAATGAAGTCAACTTGCTTTATAGAATCTGGGTTGCCCACAAGGGACCACATCATTGTACCTAAGATGCCATGATCATGGGAGGACAGTCACGTGCTTTTTGCAACCTCTTGGGCAGAGATTCTTTTTTTTTTTTTTTTGAAACAGAGTCTCACTCTGTCGCCGAGGCTGGAGTGCAGTGGCATGATATCGGCTCCCTGCAAGCTCCGCCTCCCAGGTTAATGCCATTCTCCTGCCTCAGCTTCCCGAGTAGCTGGGACTACAGGCGCCCACCGCCACACACGGCTAACTTTTTGTATTTTTGGTAGAGACGGGATTTCACCGTGTTAGCCAGGATGGTCTTGATCTCCTGACCTCATGATCCACCCACCTCAGCCTCCCAAAGTGCTGGGATTACAGGCGTGAGCCACCGTGCCTGGCCCTCTTGGGCAGAGATTCTTAAGGCTGGATTTGAGGACCTGTGCTTTGGAGCAGTGGTTCCCAAAATCCCTGGATAAGAATCCAGTCCTACCCTAGAATCACTGTGCTGGAATATCCAGAAGGGCCTGAGAATTCATTTGCTCAGTAAGCATTCCAGGTGCTTCTTCTCATGAGGGAAGTCTGGGAATGACTCCAGACCACAGGTTCTTTCCAACTGCACAAATCACACCCCCACTCTCCCACCCTACACACTAACACCCTCCAACCTAAAGTTCTTGAGAATCCCCATGATCATGAGCCACTGTTACTGATGGAACCATGTCATGAATCCCTCAGATGTGTGGGGATGGAAATGCTAACCCACTGACCGAACAGAGTTTCTGAACAACTGAGTAGGAAATTCTGCACTTAGATCATTGGTCCAGTGGAAATTCTGCACTTAGATTATTGGTCCAGCTCTGCTTCTCCGAAAGCTTTTAGACCAGAGCCCCTCACTGCCCCCTGGTGTAGACAGTCTGATTGCCTACTCCCTTTTGTGGAATAATGGACCTGACTGTAATCCAACATGTTTTTAAAGCTAGCATATGTTTCAAAGCTGACTATTAAAGAAGTGTGGAAGAGGTACCATATGTAGACAAAGAAGACATTTTTGGGCAATTGCCATGGAAAGAGCTAACTCTACTTTTTTATATATTTAAGACCTAACACTGCTTCATGTCCCCAGCAGTGGAATTCTTGAAGCATGTTTAATACATCTGCTCTCAGGAGTAATTTTGTACATAAGGCCTTCGTCTCTACCAAAGGTATTAGCATAGAAGCAGTTCAGAAGGCCAGTGCCCTTTGTGTGAAATTGCAAATTTGTGAAATTCAAACATTGTCATTCATTTCTGAATAGTTAAGATCAATAATCTCTCCTGAACAATTGGCTTTGGGACATTGTCTTTCTAGGAAAAATAGAAACATAAATTATACTCATTTAAATATTGCAGAGAGAAGGGACCTACTGAGTAGAAAACTCAGGAATGTGCCTCTAAGGAACTTAGGGACCTCTCCTTTTTTGGGTTCTTTTATTTCATTAAAAAATATATAAATTTTGGCTGGGTGCCATGGCTCATGGCATTACAGAGTGCTGTAATCCCCTCCACTCTGAGGTCAGGAGTTTGAGACCAGCCTGGCCAACATGGTGAAACCCCGTCTCTACTAAAAATACAAGAATTAACTGGGTATGGTGGCACACACCTGTAATCCCAGCTACTCAGGAGGCTAAGGCAGGAGAATCACTTGAACCCAGGAGGCGGAGATTGCAGTGAGCCAAGATCGTGCCACTGCATTCCAGCCTGGGCGACAGAGCGAGACTCTGTCTCAATAAATAAATAAATAAGTAAATAAATTTTATTGTATATATTTAAGGTATGCCCAAAGGGACTTAAATCATCACTTCATAAAGATACCTGTGTGTCCATGTTCCTGCAGCATTATTCACAAAGCCAAGATATGGAACCAATCTGTCAGTGGATGAATGGATAAAGAAACTGTGGTGTATGTATACAATGGAATATTATTCAGTCTTTTTTTTTTTTTTTTTTTGAGACAGAGTCTTGCTCTGTTACCATGGTGGCAGTGTAGTGGTACAATCATGGCTCACTGCAGCCTCAACTTCCCCGGCTCAAGTGATCCTCCCATCTCAGCCTCCTGAGTAGCTGGGACTACAAGCATGTGCCACCACACCTGGCTACTTTTTTCTATTTTTAGTAGAGATGAGGCCTCCCTATGTTGCTAATGCCGGTCTTGAACTCCGAAGCTCAGATGCTTCCCCTGCCTCAGCCTCCCAAAGTGCTAGGATTGCAGGTGTGAGCCACCATGCCCAGCCTTCAATCTTAAAAAAGAAGGAGATCCTGCCATTTGCCACAACTTGGAGTTATTTTAGAATGAGAGATTGAAGGATGGTGCTGTCTGGTGGTCCCTTTCAGACCCATCCTACATACTTCAGATCTAAATATAGCGAAGGCTTGTTCTTTCTTACATTCATTCAGTAAACAATTATTGGGCACCTGTTATGTGGCAAGATCTGTGCTGGGCACTTTCTTTGTCCTTAGATATCTTTGAGACATCAAAATAACTTCAGGGTGAGCTCAGTTTGATCCGGGAGGACAGGAATTGAGTATCTCGTGCAATATTAAAGCTATTGTAAAGGCATTGCTGGTGACTTCCCATTTCCAGTTTAGCTGCATCCTGAACTATTTTTTCCCTTCCTCAAGAAACCAAACAGCATGGGAATTATCCTTACATCTCAAAGTACCTGGTGTAAAGTGGTGAAAGCACCAACTGAAGGCCAGCTGGCTTCTGGGAGTATAATCAGTACTTGACATTCAGATTCCACGTTCGATTCTTGAATGATCTGTCATATAGCCTAACATTTGAATCTTAGCACGATTTTGAAACTTACAATTAGCAATAATAACTAGCAGTATTATTCCTCTTATACAGTGGAGAAAGCTGAAGTTCCGGGAGGTTAAGCGCTTTGCACAAGGTCACGTGGTTAGGACATACTAGAGCTAGATCGAGCACAAGTTTCCCACTCTCGACTGAGTGCTCTTTTTGCCAACAGAGCTCAATGGCCTTATAACCACCTCATCTCTCCCCCTTCCCCATCTCAGAATGGCTTAACCAGGAGGATGTAAGGAGGTGCTAAATGAAGAGAAGAGACTGCAGCTAGGTGAAAAGGCACAAGCAACTGCTGCTTGAGGGTAGCTCCAAGGGCAGGGGTGGAAGGAGATGGGCTGGTTCATCCTCCACCACCCATTTCAGATATTCAGAACTGGAGAGCCATCTCCTACATCAGAGGACATACAGCTCATCTCTAGGCCTCTTCCCTTTAGAGGGAGGCCTGGAAAGGACTACTGACTTTTTGCCAGCTCGTTGAGCTGTTTGTTAGGTATTTCTACAACAAACACTGCTTTTACTTCTTTACCTATTTTTTTTCCCCAATCTGAGGGATATAAGAAAACTATTCTAGTAGTTTTTCAACCCTAAAGGCATTTCTAAAACTAAAATGAAACAGTGAGAAATTAATTCCTTCGTTCAGCTGTTAGCCCTAATTCAGAGTTAGATGACAGGTCCATGTCCAGCTGACGTAGTAACAAGAGGTCTCTGGGCCCCTCCTGGGATCCCCTTGGTGCTTTGGCTTTTTTCTTTTTTCCCTACTCATGGATGAATCCAATCTTCTAATCCAGTATGTACCTTAGGCCCAAAGACAAAAAGATAGGTTTCTTTGCACACACAAACACACCCTGGGCTGACTATAAATCTGCTCCTTGCCTGAGTATAGCAGAAACAAAATATGTTGCTTCCTCCTCAAGGGAGGAATTGGCATTTCTTCCACAAGGAACGGGTGAGAGGAGGCTCTACTGGCCTTTTTGAACTTACTTCTCAGCTAGGGAAATGAATAACATCCTGGTTGGCCTCGGTGGAGTAGAAGTGGAGGGAAGGAGGGGTGATGCTGACCCCACACTCGAGCCACAGCCTCGGAATCTCTTTACCCGTAGGCGCCACACTTGGCACACAATGAGTCTGTGAGTTGAGGGGAAATCATAACCAAATTAACACAGTGATTTGGGCATTTTTTCACACTTACTAACGAGTGGGCTTTTGACAAGGCCTAAGTGGAGCCTTCTCTGCAGGCAAGCCTGGACTCCCCACCCCTCTCCTCTAGGCAGTAAGGCCTGTAAGAGAAAAGGGCAGAGATGGACCCAAGCCTTGCTTGCCCTCTGCAGCTGTGCAGAGAAGGCCTGGTGCCGCCACACTCCTGCTCGCCTCCTAGGCTGCTAGCGGGAGGTATGAATTTCTCTTGTTTGCTTTAATGGAGTGTTAACCCCCGTCGCTGGAACTCATGTTAATGCCTAACACAAGGCTGGGACTGCAGGGAGAGGCCAAGGGACTGGCAGCTGAAGGCAATTTGAGGATTGACCTCATGGGGTGGGGAGAGGGAGGAGAGGAAAGGGAGACATCAGTTGAATGTCTGCTGGATAAACAAGCCGGATGTAACAGGCCCAAGACCGATGTGCAAGACCAAGATTCTGTCTCCTCCTGCTTCTGTCACAGGCCATGTCCTGTCCCCTCCCCTCCCTGGGCCTTCATTTCCTTGTGTTTAAAAGAGGAGATAGAACCAGATATACTCTAAGGGGACCAACAGCCAAAAAATGCTTTTGGGGACAGGCCGGGGGAGGGGAGTAGGGTGTGGGCAGTGATTCTGCAGCTTCCGTGCACACAGATCCCCTGGGGGTCTTATTAAAATGCAGCTGGTGACGCCGGCGGTCTGGGGAGGGGTCTGAGCAGCTGCCTTTCTCACAGGCTTCCAGGTGATGCTGCTGCTGCTGGTGGGTGGAGCACACTTTGAACAGCAAAGGTATTGAGTGCAAAATGGGGTTCTCCAGTCTAAGTTGTGCCCCGCACTTCACTTCCCTGCCCTGATTTCCTCAACCGTGAAACGGGGAATAGTAATCGTTGCCTTGTCTTCCTCTCTAGGGGTGTTGTGAGGATTAATGGAGCAAATGGCTGTGAAAGCACCTTGTAAAGGGTAGAGCAGTGTGCGGCGTGAGGGATTATTATCATTGTTAAGACGTCTACGCCTCGTTGCTCACCCTGTGTGATCCTGCAGCTTCTCAACTTTTCCCTCCTTTCTCCCTGGTTTCCACGCCTGGGCTGCTGAGTCAGGCGGACCAGCCAAGGCTGGCGAGGGCTGAACAAATACTCTGACATGTCAAGGCAGGAAATGACAGTTCCCAGGCAGCCCTCTGTTTCAGGTGTGGAACAGGCTCCGAACACACTTTGTGTGATAAATTCTAGTAACACCAGGCTGAGCTCTACCTCCACCCCCTTAGGCTGCAAGACCAGGACATGAGGCTGAAAGTCAGAGAAGTCCCTGTGAGACGAGGGCCCTGAGCGAGCACTGGCCAGACTGTAGCAAGGTCACTCACCAGGCCACCCCGCTGGTTCTACTTCCACACCCACCTCTGCAGCCATGATGCTTCTGCAGCATGCCAGTTTGTTCACTGAGACCTTCACAGAAGGTCACACAACCACCCTGGACGGTGAGAAACTAAGGTGACTGAGGCAAGTCATTGAACCACCCTGAGCCTTGGCTTCCTCATCTATGAAATGGAGTTGACAGCATCTGTCCTGCCTGTGGTAAAAATTGCTGTGATCCCACAACCAAAAGGAAAGAGAGAATTATGAGAAAAATATGTACTTATTCTGTGAAAATATGTGCGATTTTCATGAGAGACTTCCTGTTCCAGTGGACTCTTCCACCGCCCTTGAGTGGGGAACATCCAGGCCTTCACACTCAGGCTCAGCCCATCACCCCTTTGTGCAAGGTGCAAGGTCCTCTGCCCACCTGAAGCCTCAAGGCCTGATGGAAACCATCCCCAGCCACTCTAGCGAGTGACCCCTCCATTGTCCAAAACAGTGCTGCTGCTTAGCCTGCTCTTCTCAGGCCAAGTCTTTGTTGAACAGCTTCAGTGTAAGGACCTGGGAAGTCGGGATTCTGTAATGTACCTTGCCCCCAGTCAGAATGGGAGGCCAGGCCCAGATCTTCATCCCAAGGCCCCTGCACCTGAAAATCTGGTGCAGGTTTGTCCTTTGGAGTGAGAGCTCTTGGGTTTAGGTGGTTGAGAGAGGTGGAAGGTTGACCACACACTCCAAATACACATGTTTATTGCCCAAGCTGGGAACACCATTTTTAAAGCCCACATAGTTAGGAGACTACCAAAATAACAAAGCTAAAAATGGGTCACGCATCAAACTGGTCAACTCCAGTACCAGCAGGCACATCCGGGACCCTCCCCTTCAGGGCAGGTGGACTCCTCCTTTCCTTTCCCCGCAGCTACTGTCCCAGGGCCTTAGAGGAACAAATAGCCCCTGGCTCCAGATGGGAGCCAGTGTGCCCACCCATCCCTCCCTGCTCTTTGAAATTCCCAAGGCCAGCAGGGGGCCCAGGCCTGCAAAGCTGGGCCTCCAGACACCTCCGCCAGCTGGGGAGGCAGAGAGTTCGCACTCTGAGGAAACGCAGATCCTCAGAGGAGAGTAAAAGGTCAGAAATAATCCAAGAGGACAAGCCACTCGTGTCTGTGTGTATATTGGGTTTCACATCTGAAATCCAGCCATGATAAATCTGGTTTTTGAAACATCTTCTTTGACTAATAAAAACAGAAGACTTTTTGGCCCCAGGTTTCAGACTTCAAAGTTCTCAGTTGAGAACCTCGTGTTTGACTTATTTGTGGAGCACAGAAATCACAGGATTTAGTTGGGTTGCTCCCTCCACCCCCTACCACCCAACTGCAAGAACACTTAAAAATTCTGGAATGGAAAGACTGAGCTGAAAACCCCCTCGCTGGCACTCCAGCCATATTTTCAAAATGAAAATTCAGCATGGTAGTTTTAGTAGAGAAATGACAGGCTTTGGAGCCAAATGAACCTAGGATCCTAATCCTGACTGTACCCTTGACCTTGTCATCTTAAGCAACAATTTTACTTCTCTCTGCCACAGTTCCTTGAACTGTAAAAATTGGAACAATAACATCCACCTCATAAAGTGATTGGGATGATTTCCATGCAATAGTGTGTATAAAGTAGCTATGCCTGATGCAAAATGGACACCCGACAAATGTTAGTTATCTTACCTTTCCTGATACCTGACCACAGACTAATTATTTGGAATGAGGACTGTCCTAGAAAACCCAGTTTGTATGCTTGCTGTCTTGAGAGATTCAGTTCCTTGTTTTTCCATTGAAGGAATTGCTAGGTTTCCGAGGATAGTTTGTCTTGCAGTGTATTCTGAGCCCTGCCATAGGAATCCTATCACAGCTCTGTGTGTATGTTTTCTATCCACCTGAAGAAGCAGGCCAGAGCAGCCTACAGGAAACATTTTCTTTTTCTTTTCTTTTTTTTGAGACTGAGTCTTACTCTGTGGCCCAGGCTGGAGTACAATGGCGCAATCTCGGCCCACTGCAACCTCCGCCTCCCGGGTTCAAGTGAGTCTCCTGCCTCAGCCTCCCGAGTAGCTGGGACTACAGGCGCCTGCCATCATGCCCAGCTGATTTTTGTATTTTTGTAGAGATGGGGTTTCACCGTGTTGGCCAGGCTGGTCTCAAACTCCTGACCTCAGGTGATCCACACGCCTCGGCCTCCCAAAGTGCTGGGATTACAGGCGTGAGCCACCGCACCTGGCCAGGAAACATTGTCATTGCAGCCCAGCTACAAAATGATTCTTCTCTTCCTCCTTGGAAGGGGAGAAATCATGAGTGTGCCAAGTTTAAAACAGAAGAGTAAAGGGTCTCTGGCGTCCAGTCTGGGAATGCCAGCTTCAGCCTGACTTGGAAAGCTCTCTTGTTCCCTGAAGCACCTCCATGTTTGTTCTGAATGTGGAGCCAGTCAAGATTCTCCTTACTGGGACCTACACTGATGACTGATCTCTTGGGCTCACAGCCCTGCTCAATGACCTCATGATGTGTGAGGGCCTCAGCCATTTCTTGACAGTCATGAAAAGGTGTCTCCTAGGAAGCCGGGCCTGTTTATCCAGAGGTTAGTTGTAGGCAGGGGAGACAAAGAGGACAGGTAAAGGGACTTGATTTTAAAATCAACTCCTTCCAGAGTTGTTCTTCTAGCCCTTTCTGATCTGATGTATGAAATTTGTACAGCGGTGGAATCGTTTCTGCCATTTTTCACACAAGTTGGTGCACATTCCTAATATGAATTAAAAATAAATATGCCATGTGTACACAGGGATGAGTCAACATTGCATGCAGCCAGCCATGGCCACTGGGAGAAGAGTCAGACATGGGTGGGCCATGGAGCTGCAGGCTCACCTGCCCCCGGCTGAGTCAGGACCGAGCACAGGACTTGACAGAGGAGGCATCGCAGCAAGGTCAGGCGCCTCCCATGCTTCTTATGGGCCCACCACCTGGTCCCAGCATGAGTGCTTCTCCCAGGAGGCATTTTTTTGTCTCTCGACTTTTTCTTTCTTTTTTTTTTTTTTTCTTAAAAAACTGATTACAGAAACTGTAGGCCAAGTGCAGTGGCTCATGCCTGTAATCCCAGCACTTCAGGAGGCCAAGGCAGGAGCATCACTTGAAGCCAACAGTTTAAGATCCAGCCTGGGCAACAAACAAGACTCCATATCTACAAAAAATAAATAAATAAATAAATAAATAAATAAATAAATAAATAAATAAATAAAATAACAGGTGCCTATGGTTTCAGCTACTTGGGAGAGGAGGGAGGATTGCTTCAGCCCAAGAGTTCAAGGCTGCAGTAAGCTATGATTGCACCACTGCACTCCAGCCTGGGCGACAGAGTGAGATCCTCTCTCTAAAAAAAAAATTTTTTTTTTTTTTTTTTTTTTTTGAGACAGAGTCTCGCTTTGTCGCCCAGGCTGGAGTGCAGTGGCGCAATCTCGGCTCACTGCAGCCTCTGCCTCCTGGGTTCAAGCAGTTCTCTGCCTCAGCCTCCTGAGTAGCTGGGGTTATAGGCGCCTGTCACCACACCCGGCTAATGTTTGTATTTTGAGTAGAGATGGGGTTTCACCATCTTAGCCAGGCTGGTCTTGAACTCCTGACCTCATTATCTACCCACCTCAGCCTCCCAAAGTACTGGGATTACAGGCATGAGCCACCATGCCCGGCCAAAAATTTTTTTAAAATAATAAATAATGATAAAAAATATAAAATACAAAAAAAAAAATTAGGAAACAGCTGGGCACAGTGGCTCAAGCCTATAATCCCAGAACTTTGGGAGGCTGAGACGGGTGGATCACTTGAGGTCAAGAGTTCCAGACCCACCTGGCCAACATGTTGAAACCTCATTCTACTAAAAATACAAAAATTAGCTGGGCATGGTGGCACATGCCTGCAATCCCAGCTCCTTGGGATGCTAAGGCACAAGAATCACTTGAGCCCGGGGTGCAGAGGTTACAGTGAGCTGAGAGCATGCCACTGCCCTCCAGCCTGGGCAACAGAGTGAGACTCCATCTCAAAAAAAAAAAATTGTAGGAAACATATAGAAAAGTATAAAGTAACAGAAGAGTCCCCTATAGCCTGACTACCCAGAGACAGTGTGGTTAACATTTTGTTGTGAATCATTTAGAATGTTTTTCCATGTTTCTTTTACATTGTTCAATAATAATAACTGTATACTTTTGTCTTTTTAATTTAACATTATATCTTAAAGAATTTCTAATTATAAACATCATGTTTATGACTACCTAACATTCTACTGCAAGAATGAAGTATAATTTTCTTAACAAATACCATATTGTAGGGCTGTGTTAAAATGGCAATGAGCGTATTTATGCATGACGGTTGTTGCTTCCTAGGTTATTTATTTTGGCTAGATTTCTGGAAGTGGCATCCCTGCCTAGGTCAGTAGTTGGGCAGGTTTTTAATTTTTTTTTTTTTTTTTTTTTTTTTTTTTTAGACAGTGTCTCCCTCCATCACCCAGGCTGGAGTGCAGTGCCACGATCTTGGCAGACTGCAACTTCCACCTCCTGGGTTCAACTGATTCTCCTGCCTCAGCCTCCTAAGTAGCTGGGATTACAGGCATGCACCACCATGCCCAGCTAATTTTTGTATTTTTAGTAGAGTTTTCCCATGTTAGCCAGGCTGGTTTTGAACTTCCGGCCTCAGGTGATCCGCCTGCCTCAGCCTCCCAAAGTGCTGGTATTACAGGTGTGAGCCACCGCGTCTGGCCTTGATTCTTAATACATATTGCCAAATTGCCCTTCAGATAGCTTATACTAGTAATATTCCTGCCCGAAACAGTCAGTCTCATTCCGTTCTTATGCGTGTTGAGTATAATTCTGCTTGTTTATCGAAGAATTTAGGGAGCTAAAAAGTTCTATCCCCACCCTCAGATGTGGGGAGATCAGAGCTAAGAGGTTGCTTCTCCTACTCTCCTGTGCCCCCTGCAGGCATCCTCAGAGAAAGTGGGGTGCACATACTCACCATATGCTTTCACTCCCCACCAAAGGCCCTTGCTGTGTAATTGACGCATAACCAGTCAGCCTTACCGGTGGCGTTGCCCAGGCTCCAGTATTGCTCCTCTGGCTGCTTGCCTCTGGCCCAGTGTTCCCTCAGTCACTCTCTTAGCCTTTCATAGAATCCCACTGCCCCAAAGAAGAGCTGCTTACAGAGCCCTGGAGTAATCCTCTAATTTTGAATGGGCCAGTGTAGCTTACAAAGCACTTGTCAAAAGACAAAATTATAACAAACTTCATTATAGATCTAATTGGCTTTTATTTGTGATTCATGAATCTGGGCAGCCTCCACTCTACAAAATAGAATGAGAGCTCCCACTGGGCAGTGGTAGAGTAGCGGGTTTTATAAGGTGAGATCAAGGAAACAATAGGAAAAAAAAAAGCTCATTGGTTAACATCAGGTTACTTCAAGGTTTTTTTTTTTTTTCTTTTTTTTTTTTTGAGACGGACTCTCTCTTTGTTGCCCAGGCTGGAGTGCGGTGCCGCGGATCTTACTGCAACCTCTGCCCACCAAATTCAAGTGATTTTCCTGCTTCAGCCTCCTGAGTAGCTGGAATTACAGGCATGCACCACCATGCCCGGCTAATTTTTGTGTTTTTAATAGCAACGGGGTTTTGCCATGTTGGCCAGGCTGGTCTCAAACTCCTGACTTCAGGTGATCCGCCCACCTTGGCCTCCCGAAGTGCTGGGATTAAAGGCATGAGCCACTGCGCCTGGCCAGGTTCTTTTTTTGTAAAGGATTAAAGGCTACCCTGACTCAGTTAGACTGAAATCTCCCATTTTCAGGAATAGCTGGTCTGTTTTGGGATCTATCTGCTTCCTTAAAGTTTCAGTTTGATTATGTGGCATTTAGCATGGGTGATTCCATTTCATTTTGGTCTGGTGTGTGGGGCCTAGTGCAGTAGCTCAGTTCAAAACAGTGGCCTCCCATAACTTTTCTTTTCTTTTTTTTTTTTTTTTGAGACAGAGTCTCACTCTGTCGCCCAGACTGACTGGAGTGCAGTGGCGCAGCCTCGGCTCACTGCAACCTCCACCTCCTGGGTTCAAGAAATCTCCTGTCAGCCTCCCAAGTAGCTGGGACTACAGATGCACGCCACCACACCCGGATAATTTTTTTTTTTTTTTTTTTTTGAGACGGAGTCTGGCTCTGTCGCCCAGGCTGGAGTGCAGTGGCGCAATCTCAGCTCACTGCAAGCTCCGCCTCCCAGGTTCACGCCATTCTCCTGCCTCAGCCTCCCGAGTAGCTGGGACTACAGGCGCCCGCCACCACGCTCGGCTAATTTTTTGTATTTTTAGTAGAGACGGGGTTTCACCATGTTAGCCAGGATGGTCTCGATCTCCTGACCTCGTGATCCCCCCGCCTCGGCCTCCCAAAGTGCTGGGATAATTTTTATATTTTTTAGTAGAGATGGGGTTTCACCATATTGGTCAGGCTGGTCTCAAACTACTGACCTCAGGTGATCCACCTGCCTTGGCCTCCCAAAGTGTTGGAATTACAGGTGTGAGCCACTATACCCGACCAACTTTTGTTTAATACAGTCTTTCATAATACTGTCTGATCTGATGCTCACAACAGCTCTGGAAGCCAAATATTTGTTTCCCTGTTTTATAGGTTTATTATTTTCCTAGGCTGCTTTAAGGAATTACCATAAACCTGGTGACTTAAAACAACAGATGTATTCTCTTGTATTTCTGGAGGCCAGCATTCTGAAATCGGGGTGTGAGCAGGGCCATGCTGTCCTTCCTTGCTTCTTCTGGCTTCTCACCACTCCTGGCATTACTTGGCTTAGGCAGGATAACTCACATCTGTCTTTGTCTTCACATGGGCTTCTTCCTTCCGTGTCTCTGATCCCCTCTTTTTTAAGGACACCAGTCATTGGATTTAGGACCCACCCTAAATCCAGGATGATCTCAACTTGAGATCCTTAATTACATCTGCAAGGACCCATTTCCAAATAAGGCCACATTCTGAGGCTCCTGCTGGACATATCTTTTGGGAGGTGTGGTGGGGTGGAACACCATTCTGCCCATTGCAGTGGATAAGGAAAGCAAAGTTCAAAGAGGGGAAATGACTCTCCCAACGTCATGCAGTGAGAAAGTAACAAGAGCTGGCATTTGAACCCAGGTCTTCTGCTTAACATATGCCTTTAATTGGGTAAAAACAAGACTCTTATGGTATAACTGCTGATTGTTATCTGGTTTGTAGAAAATGAAATTGGTAGCTTTTACCCTAGGATACCTCAAATATCAGACACCATTTTCTGGAAGTATACTGTTGTTAACGACATTGAAACTATTAGTGCCAATGTGAACCCCTTAAATGGGCATCATTTATTTATTTTCTGTGTCATAAATGGGGAAATTAAGACCTAGAGGGATGATTCTGCTGAGAGAGAAAAAGAATTAAAAAAAAAAAAAAGACCCAGACGGAGTAGCAACTTGCCCAGAGTAACCAGAAAAGTTAATGGGAGAATTCCAGTTATGACTCAGATGTAATCTATGTTCTAAGCTTTAAAGTGTGCATTATGCAATTGCATATTTTGCAGTTATGAAAATGGTCTCCTTGTCAAAATAACTGTGTTAGATTGCAAAGAAATTCTTAGTCCAATTGCTGTTGAACTCCTTTTCCCTGGCTCAGGACCATGCGATATGATACACATAATATATAACATAATACAATATCTGATCTATATCTATATCTATCTCACTGTGGGAGAACGCTGGCTCATATAATTGGCCATCAGATGTGTCCACAGGTATAATATGTAATATAGCTGTGGTATATATAATATATCTGTGGACACATCTGATGGCTAATTATATGAGCCAGTGTTCTCTAAGGAAACAACTAATAAAAGAGATATCTACAGAGATGCATAGATATAAGAAGATTTATTTTGGGAATTGGAAATGGAGGTCAAGAAGTCCCACTGTCTGCTGTCTGAAGGTGAAGAACCAAGAAGGCTGGTGGTGTATAACCAGGGGAGCTGATGGTGTAAGTCCTGGTCCAAGTTCAAAGGCCTGAGAACCAGGAGTACCAGTGTCCAAGGGCAGGAATTAGTGTCCTAACTCTGACAGAGAGAACAAATTTGCCTTTCCTCCACCTTTTTAATATATTTAGGCCCTCAGTTGAATGATGCCTGCCCACAACGGTGAGGGCAATCTTCTTTCCTCAGTCTACCAACTCGAATGCTAATCTCTTCCAGAAACACCCCCCAGACACACCCAGAAATAAGCCTTGCTGGCTATCCGGGCATCCCTTAGCCCAGTCAAGTTGATACATGAAATTGACCATTGCACCAAGAAGAGCTAATGTCCTCAGCCTGTGCTTATGGGAACCAACTTGTAGTGTGGAGAAAGGGGTGCTCCCCACAGCAGCACTCTTAAGCTCCGTTTGGTGAGCAGTTTGGTAAGCTTGCCAAGGAGGCTCCCCTCTACACTGGTTCCCCTCATCATGCCTGGGATCATTTCTTAGTTATTGTAGACGTCATCATCACAACCTCTCACCAAGGAGGGCTTACATCTTGCAAAGCACTGCTTAATGCAGGTTTTGCTTTTGGTATCTGGCCTCCCTGGTGGTTAGAAATCTGATCAACAGGCTCTCAGCAAAATCCAAACCTGGGCAGAACCTCATTAATGCAAAGCGGAGGCTGTGCCACAGTCTCTTAAATAGCTAGAGTGTGATTAGACACTATCAGCTTAGAGGAGCATCCTACCTGTCCCCCTCCACCTGCAGTCACTAGGCTTCCTTGCCTCTTTAACAATGGTATACAAAGGCAAAGCACGTGTTCCCCCAGCCTCCCCAGGAGCTACCAGCTTGCCAGCTGTCACAGCATGCCTTTAATGGGTTTGTGAAACCCAAGAACCTGACCCATTTCTCCTCTGGGGAAAGAGTATAACACAGGATGCCAAGCTGGGAAGCAGGATTCGGGACACTCACCTGGATGAGACCAGCTCTCTCTGCCGTCCTAGACAGATTGTTTTGTTTTTTCCAATTTCCATGATCTCCAAATCTAAAATAAGTGCACAGAAGGCGGTAGAGTAAAACTGTGACATTGTTTTCTGCTCACTTATCTTCTTCTTCCTTCCTCTCTTTTAATTTTAACTCCACTTTCTGCCTACTCTGACCCTAGATATTCAGGCTCTGGTACCCCACCCAAAGGGTGTTGACTGCAAACTGACTGCCAAATTTCATAATTAGTCAATAAATGAACCTGTTTTGAGCAAGCATGATGTACAAAGTTCTGTGCCTATTTTCATTATGGAGGAATTCATGCCCTCGGGAGCTTCTAAACTAGTTAGAAAGGCAGTTCATGTGAACAGTGTAAGGCAGTACGGAAATAAGGCCACAGGAATGATCTAATTAACCTGGGGTCCACAGGTGGGTTTCAGAGGCATCCATAGATGCCCCAAAATTGCCCGCATAATTTTATGTATGCAAGCACACATTTTTTGAGTGAGTGCTTAGCTTTCATCAACTTCACCTGGAAAGATAGAGCACCTTTTATGCCGTTAGAGTTTGAGCAAGAGTAGTCTTTATACCTTCAGTAGTTGAGCAGGTAAGACTTGAACTCATTCTTAGAAAATAGTATTCAGGGCAGGAGGCAGCCCTGAAAGGCAAGAATCCCCAGGAGATAGCCTGCGAAGACTGTTGCGCTTACAACCAGATGCCTCATGTCTCTGAAACTCAGTAAGATGGAAACCTATACAATGGTGATCATTGCTGCTTCCCATAGTTTGGTGAAGTCACATAAGCTCCTCTTTTTTTTTTTTTTAACTCACTCTGAACCTTGTACAGTGCTCGATTCATATCATAGTGGACACTAACAAATATTTGATATATGTGTGAGTTAACTGAAATAACAAATGTGAGAGGGCTTTGTAAATAGCAGAGCGCTGCTTCAACAAAAGATGTCTGTTGCCAAGAGTGTGTATTTTGTCCTTTGCAAACAGCCTGCGCTAAGTGAGCTTCTTCTCCCTGCTTGAAACTGACCCTTTCCCCTGTAATGGGACTCAAAGGGCCAGCTCATCTGATGGAGTGTCCCTGGGCTGGTCAGATGAATGATAGCTGTGCTGTCAACATGGACAAGATGTGCAGTTTCCCAAGAGCCCAGAGATGACCTCACCTTCCAAGGGCTTGGCCTCTTCACCCCAGTGCCTGTTGAAACACACCTGCAGCCTTGCTCTCACTCTGGGACAGGGAGATTCCAGGAGCACTTTTGCTGTCCTCAGCAAAGAGGCTATGAGGGGTGAAAGGGAAAGAGACAGCGGGTATGGCAGAGCCTCTGATGGGACTCCTAGCAGGATAAGCAGGACCACTGATTGTATCCTCTCTATGAAGTCTCAGGACGGTAGAAATGATCAGGTGCTTCTTTGCTGAACACTTCTGATATCTCCCATCTTCGCTCCTCAACTTCCTAGCTGTGTGCATGCGAAGAGAGAACAGACCCACTATCAAATTTTGTTTCTCCTGTGTGCCATCCCATAAACAAGGTGACTTATTGTCATCACCACCAAACTCCAAACAACTTGGGCTGGTTGGGAGTGGGAAGGATTTTTAAATGTCATTGGTTGAAGGTGACAGGAGTTCTCAAAATGGTAGGAAAGATAGAAGTGGTTTACACATATTGTGGTTCTTGGCCAGGCGCAGTGGCTCATGCCTGTAATCCCAGCACTTTGGGAGGCAAAGGTGGGTGGATCACTTGAGCACAGGAGTTTGAGACCAGCCTGGGCAACGTGATGAAACCCCATCTTGACAAAAAATTAGCTGGGCATGGTGGTGCACACCTGTAGTCCCAGCTACTCAGGAGGCTGAGGTGGAAGGATCTCTTCAACCCAGGAGGTTGTGGCTGCAGTGAGCCGTGATTGCACCACTGCACTTTGGTCTGGGCAAAAGAGTGAGACCCCGTCTCAAAACAAAACAAAACAAAACAAAACAGTTCTCCGCTGCAGGTGTTGCTGAGGGAAACAGTGTGTGAGCTGACAGAATGAGCTCCAAGCTAAGAATTAGAAACCCTTGTTCCAGATCTGTTGCTCAGAGACTTTGAACATGTCACTTAACTTCTCAGAGCTTCCAGTTTCACCACCATAAATGGGGGACAGTACCTCTATGACCTCTCAGGATCATTATGATAGTCAGAATTTATGATGATGCCTTAAGTGGTATAAAGGCATACGTATTTGTCATTAAGAACATATACATGAACACACCCATTACATACAGAACACTCACTATGTGTCAGGTCTTTTACATTTATCTACTGCAGTCCTCACAACAGTCCTATGTGGTTGTATTGTTTTTCCATTTTTATGGATGAGGAATCAGAGACGCATGCCTGGAATCATACAGCTCACGTGTTAGTCTTTCTTGAAGTCCAGGCCTATTTCCATCCGCCACTATGACACTAGCTCATGATTCTTTTCTCGTGCGTACTGTTACTTTATCCCTTAAAATATTACATATCCCTCTGGCCTTTACCATCTCTTATGGACTGGGCCCAACATCTTACCCTAACCTTTCTTGCTATAACATTGATTGATTGATTGACTGATTGAGTGATTGACTGAGAGTCTCACTCTGCCACCCAGGCTGGAGTGCAGTGGCTCAATCTCGGCTCACTGCAACCTCTGCCTCCCAGGTTCAAATGATTCTCCTGCCTCAGCCTCTCGAGTAGCTGGGATTGCAGGTGCCCGCCACCATGCCCAGCTAGCTTTTGTATTTTTAGTCGAGATGGCGTTTCACCATGTTGTCCAGGCTGGTCTCAAACTCTTGGCCTCAAGTGATCTGCTCACCTTGGCCTCCCAAAGTGCTGGGATTACAGGCGTGAGCCACCGTGCCTGGTCCAATTTCTTTTGTTTGTTTTCTTCCTGCTTTGGCTTTTGATATTCCTCTTGGTCCCGCTGTCAGCCCACCTGCCTTAACCTCTGAACACAGTAATGCAAACATTAACTGAGCTCCTTTCTAGAGACAGACCTCCTGCTCTTGTGAAGTGAGAAAACAAATGGTCATTCTCTTCCCAATTTTCCAGGCTCTGAAACATCTCTGTCCATAAGAAAGCTGAGTGTATAGCAGCCAGGTGTGGTGTCTCACACCTGGAATCCCAGCACTTTGGGAGGCCAAGACAGGTGGATCGTTTGAGATCAGAAGTTCAAGACCAGCCTGGCCTACATGGTGAAACCCCATCTCTACTAAAAACACAAAAATTAGCCAGGCATGATGGCACATGCTTGTAGTCCCAGCTACTCGGGAGGCTGAGACACGAGAATTGCCTGGACCCAGGAGGCAGAGGTTGCCGTGAGCCAAGATCTTACCACTGCACTCCAGCCTGGGCAACAGAGTGAGACTGTCTCAAAAAAAAAAAAAAAAAAAAAAAAAAGTTGAGCCAACAGGGAGGAGGAGGGCCCACGTTTTCTTGTTATCATCAAGTCCTTGCATCGCATGCGACCCTTCAGAAAAATGATGATGCTTTAGCACTGTAGCACTAGATCTTGTCAAATAAGGTCTAGTGGGGAAGTGCTGGAAGTGGGGACTTTGCTTAATCTCTTCACTCCTGTGAGACAGGGCAAAGGGTTATTCATTCTAGTTTAGAGATGGAAAAGGAGCTAGAAGGACTGGCTGTGCATCACGCAGTGAGTCGGCAGCAGAATCAGAAGCTTAGTGGATGTCAGCAGTCCTGTGTGTCCCTGGGGAGCTAGGCACCTGGGAGTTGTTGCTAAGGGTGGTTGAGTGTTGGCTCTGAGCTTGGCACTGCCAGTGCACAGCTCTAGCACAGTTCAGGCCTTGGGAGAATTATCTGACACCCAGCCGTGCACCCCCAATTTCCAGAGCCTAGCTTACCAGATCTACAGCCTGACCCTACTTGATGGAGAGAGGTGGCAGAGGGAGCTCCCCATTCTCAAGTCCTACCTGACAAGCTGACCCCAAGAAACCCACTCCTAAGGTGGGTCTCTTCTTGGGGAGATGCCCTTATAGATGCTGCCCATTCTCCCAGTGTCAGGAATCTTCCCTACAATTAGGTACGAGATAAATCAAAACCAAACTTGGCTGACGAAATTCAGGAGCCAGTAGTGACCCTTGCCACACATATAAATCGCAGCAGGCTGGCCAAGGGCCTTTGTCTGGCCAGGAGAGTTCAGGATTATCTGGCCCTCTTTGCTGATGTATGGAGTCACCGGCTGTCAGAGTGTTTACTAACGGTTATCACCTCAATGCTGTGGCCATTATCAGAGGCAGGGCCGCCTGCCGAGGCTGGGGCTCGCACCCTCTCCATTACCACCTGTCATTGGCAGGGAGTGTGTGCTGACACTGCCCAGCCCTCACTGCCTGGCGAAGATAGTTTCTGACGGCTGATCAAAGAGGAGAAGCAAGGCCTGATAAAGAGTGTGTGTTTCGTGTACTTTTAACTTTGGGAAACGTTGGCATTTGCATTTTTTCCCCATCTTCCCGATGCTGGCAGGAACCAAGCCCAATAAATGCAGTGGATTCAGTTACCTAATCGCTGGGGAAATGGTATGTGCTTAAAGCAACAGAGCATGACTATAATCTCCTTCCAAGAGAGAGTGGATGAAATAAGCTTTCACAGAAGACTTGCTGTATAATAAAGTAGAATAATTCAAATTCGGACTTTGAAGTGATCTCGCATGTAAGATCTAATCTTAGCGTTCAGCAGAACACCAAAGACGTTTTGGAATTGGGGAGCAGCTTTGGCTTAAGGACAGACCCTTGCCGAAGATGCTATCACCCACCTCCTTGCTGGTATCCCCCAAAGTAATTCCCTGGTTGTTCATATGCCCTTGGGTAGCTGGGAGACCAGGTAGTGAAGTAGAACGTGTTCTCAACTGAGGCATCAGGAGAGCGAGTTCTTGGACCTCGTCTGCCACAGACTTGCTCTTCCATCTTGGGCCATAACTTCTCTGAGCTCCAACTATAAAATGAGGAAGTTGGTTATAGGTTATAGAATATAATGGTTAAGAAAGCTTTAAAAACATTAGGCTATATAACCCCTTCTTTAAATGAAAATTTATTTATTTATTTATTTGTAGAGACAGGGTCTCGCTCTGTTGCCCAGGCTGGTCTCAAAGTCCTGGCCTCAAGCAGTCTTCCCGCGTTGGCCTCTCAAAGTGTTGGGATTGCAGGTGTAAGGCACCACTCCCCGCCCTAAATGAAATTTTAGATGGAATCCCATTGTATCAAAAAGAGGAAAGTAGGGATCCGTTTGGGTTGAACCTGGGAAGGGGGTTGCCTTCCCCGTCCCACTTCTTAAGGTGGTCCCTGAAGACCAGGGGAACCCCGTAGCTCCTCAGAAACAGTTGCGAAACCACCAGCCTCAGTGTCACGGAAGTCACTCGAGAGGTCTGCACTCTCTCAGCGGCATGAGCTGTTTCTCCTGCGCTACCCAGTCTG
Source organism: Gorilla gorilla gorilla (assembly GCF_029281585.2). NCBI lineage: Eukaryota > Metazoa > Chordata > Mammalia > Primates > Hominidae > Gorilla > Gorilla gorilla. Next base: position 30,627,403 of record NC_073228.2, on the reverse strand, counting down.
TTCGCGGCGTGCTTCCATCCTACAGGAAGGCTACAATGGACCCTGGGTATGGAGAGGAGCGGGTGGGAGGTAGACAAGAACGGCCTGCTCCCTGAAGGTGTGGACTCAACGTCAGATGTCCCGTGTGTGCCACAGGTACCTTTGACCGGAGCGTGACCCTGCTGGAGGTGTGCGGGAGCTGGCCTGAGGGCTTCGGGCTGCGACACATGTCCTCCATGGAGCACACGGAGGAGGGCCTCCGGGAGCGACTTGCCGACGCCATGGCCGAGTCACCCAGCCGGGACGTCGTGGGATCCGGAACAGGTAAAGGTGTCATCAGACTTCTAGCCTGATTTGGTCAGGACCAGCACCTGTTGGTGCAGAGCTTCTTTGGAATCGTTTGTGGGCATATGTTTGTTTTTGCTGTTGGTTTCTTTAGTTAGCACTCCGGTGGCTGTCTGTTTGAGGAGCTCTGGTGTTGGGAAACCCTGTGTAAAGGGGAGCTCCCAGTGGAACTGCCCCTCCCACGTGGAATACCACATGCAGGATTGCCATGATCAACACCACTGTGCAAGTGGCTCCCAGAAGGACACTTTCCTCCTTTGGGGGTGTCCCCACGTCTTCCAGCAGCGCTCAGGCACTGAGTCCTCAGGTTGTACCTCTTCAGACACGCTGCAGACTTAGAGATTGGCAAGTCTCAGTAGGGCCTGCCAACCTGAGCGGAGTAAGCATGAAGCAGGCTGGGCTGGTTTCAGCCCCTACCAGCTTTTCCTCATGCTGCCTTTGGCCTTGCATTCTTGCCTCTGAGCGAGTCCAGCAACTAGGGTCTGGGTGGCTTCCTGCATCCCAGAGCAATCAGAAGACATCCTTAAATGATGAGTGAGCCCTGGCCCAGGCAAGTGCATGTTCATGTGCGCACACACGCAAACACACACACACAGCATGCACTCAGGAAAGCCACCGATCATCCATCTCCAGTACAGCTGTAATACAGCCTGCCTCTCCTTTCCAAAACCCTTCTTTGTTCTAGATAGCTGTGCTGTTAGTGACTGCCCTAGCCCTGCTTGTGTGCTGACAGAGGCTGCCCCAGCAGGCCTCTTCCCAGCTTTCAGAGGGAACTTTCTGTTGGGTGCAGCTGACTCTGGCTAGAGGCCTTTTCTCTCCTGCTTGCCTGAGTCCTCTCAAGACTCTGTCACTCTGCTGTGCACTGCTCCGTTCCCGCTCCACATGCCTCCCTGGAAAGAACCCCAGTAAGGAGAAACTTACAACCCTGGGGCAGGCGCTGATCAGGACCAGCAAGATTCAGAGTCAGAGCACTGAGGCAGGGCTTGAAATGTCTGACATCATCACACAGTCCCACTTCCCCGTGGCTCCTCCAGATCTTTAGATGTTTAGGTTTATAGTCAGGCGTTTCCCTCACCCATCCCCATGCCAGTCCCTCTGTTCCTTCACTAAGATGTGTCATCTCCACAGCACTAGCTGTGTGGCCTGCCCATGGTGCTCCTGTAATAACTGGCAAATGAACAGGATGGAAACGATGGGTGCAAGGGAGGAAGAGGAGGAGCTTGGCTACATGGGTAGCATGTCATCATGCCATTGTTCTCCCAGCTGGACCCAGAGATGAGAAGCATTTACCAGGGCTTGACTTCGCTTCCCCTGGAAGGGGGCCTAAGTGAGGAATGTGGCTTACGGCACAGCCTTTTGCCTGCATCTCTGGGGTCCCTAGCCAGCCTCGGCTCACATAAACCAGAGCCCGGTGCCACTGGACTCATCCCCGGCAGCCTCCCTCTTCCGAGGCCTGGAGGAGCTCCTGGGTGGCTCTTCTCTCCCACCGCCTTCTCAGGAGTCCCTTGGAGCATCTCACTGTCATCCGGCAAGAGGATTTGAAGGTGCATTGAGTCACAGCTGTGGAACTTCAGCCTGGCATAGTAACCTGCACAGCCCTGGCAGCAATGCATCTGCCAGACAGCTGAGGGATTCAGGAGAGGCTTTGTGGCCTTAAGCAGGTTCATGAAATTAAAAAGAATAAAAAAAGAGAAAGAAAGAAAGGTAGAGGAAATTAAAACTGCATGACCCACAGGTCAGAAAATAGGAGACTCCCTTTTTTTTTTTTTAGCAGAGGGATTTCATTGTCCTCCCCAAACTGTCACCAAAAGGAATTTAGTTGGTTTTCTCTGACCATATTCGATGTATGTTTTATTTTTAAGAAAAAACTTTTTCTTTTTTTGTGTTTTTTAAGGCGGAGTCTTGCTCTGTCACCAGGCTGGAGTGCTGTGGCACAATCTTGGCTCACTACAACCTCCACCTCCCAGGTTCAAGCAATTCTCCTGCCTCAGCCTCCTGAGTAGCTATGATTACAGGCGCCCACTACCACGCCCAGCTAATTTTTGCGTTTATGATAGAGACAGGGTTTCACCATGTTGGCCAGGCTGGTCTTGAACTCCTGACCTCATGATCCGCCTGCCTCGGCCTTCCAGAGAGCTGGGATTACAGGCGTGAGCCACCATGCCCAGCCTAAAACTACCCCCATTTTAAAGGCCAGTAAGCAAAGCAGATGTTATGGAAGTTACCCAGTTTCCATGGCTGAGAATCACTTTTCACATTTTCCAACTAGAGGTAAAGCATCAGCCTGGTAGTGCAGCCTAGGACTTTGAAAGGGCACCCTGGTACACCCGTGCCCAGGTCAGCCTACTGCCCGGAGGTAGTCGGGGAAATACAGTGCAACGTGGGTAAGAATTTCCAGCAAGCCACTCTTTGCCCATAGCAACATCTCAGTCCCCCTCTTTCTTCCCACAACTCTACTTCTCTAGGTGGCTTATAGGACAAATGAGGTATCAGCAAGTGTTTGCCTCTGATAGGTCCTCTGATGCACCAGAGCTAAGTCAGTTCCCTTAATGCTTTGCAGCAGGCACCACATGTGACACAGCAATTGGGATCCATGGCCTCTTTATCAAAGTATGAATGAAGCACAGAGACCAACTGAAAACTTGCTCTCATGATCCCTGACACAGAAGCCTATTCTATAGCACGCCTCACTGTTACATAGGTGTAGCCAGCCTTGATTTGTGGATTTCTGTAATGTAAAAACTCCTATTATGGCCAATTTCAACCTGTCACACGGTGTCAGCTAGCTAACAGAGGTTCTGGAGATGTAACAGTCTGTGCACTCCAGCACCTGGCTGGTAAGCTGTACCCTAGGGCAGGTCAGTTCCCCCCAAAGTAAAGTGAAACCTTTTCAAACCTCACTATTCAGAGTGGTCTGGGGGTTGAAGGATAGCTTTGGTCAAAGGATACACAGTTTCAGTCAGATGAGAAGAATAAGTTCAAGAGATGTATTGTCCAGCATGGTGACTCTAGTTAATAACAATGTATTCTTGAAAATCACTCAGAGAGCAGATTTGAAGTGTTCTCGACACAAAAAATGTTAAGTATGTGAGGTAATGCATGTTAATTAGCTCGATTTAGCCATTCCAAATGTATACATATTTCAAAACACCATGTTGTACATGATAAATATATATAATTTTTATTTGTCAATTTAAAAATTTTTTTTTTAAAAAAAGTATGGTCTTCAGACCCACAACAGCATCCGTAGACCCACAACAGCATCCGTAGCCAGGCGCTGGTGAGAAATGCAAAGCCTCAGGCCACGCCCAGCCCTGCTCAGCCGAGGTCTGCATTTCAGCAGGATCCCTGTGCATGCTGAAGTTTGAGAAGGTCAGTTTTAAATTATGGTTAACTTATAAGACAGATGGCAGTTCTTTGGTCCGTGATGGATGCTGACCAAATAGTTGAATTCAATCACCTATGTGATTTGCAAGTCCAGTTCTAAGATAACTGGCTGAATTGCATTTTTGCTAATATCCTTCTGCCCCTTGCCCCTGTCACCCTTCCATCTTTCCATTCGGCAAACTCCAATTCGAGCTCAATCCAACTCTGCTCTTACACCTGGGTTCCTGAAGAAAGAGCACTTATTATTCCAATTGGTGCCTCTACAGATCCGTGGTCTCTACTCTCCACTGGAGCCTGCTCTGTGTTTTCCTCATAGCCCCGCCCCCACTCTCAGTTTGCACCCATCTTTTGCAGCAGAAGCCAGTGCCTAGCGCAGTGTCTGCGATAGAGACGCAGAGACGATGAATTCTTACTCAGCCTCTGGCTACTTCTCAGTCCTTTTCTTCTGTCGTCCTTAGGCGTATTTCTCAAGGCCTTGTCTTGGCCCTGGTCTCTTCTCTCTCAGTACCTGGCAATCTCTGCTTCCATGTCTCCAATTACTATCCATAAACTGAAAATTTCCAAGTTGGCTTTGTCTCCAGAACCATCTATTCAGCTACCTATTGACATATCCACATGTCTACGAACTGAATTCCTCTCTTCGGGCCCTTTCCTTCTCTCGAGTTTCCCCATCCTGGTGTCCAAAGCCCTTTGAGACCAGCCACTGCCCTCGCTCCAGACTCATCTCTTGCTGCCCTGGGCCAGCTCCAGCCAAGCTAAACTCCCAGAGGGTCCCCAAGCATACGCAGTCTCTTGCCCGCGAGGCTTCTGTGCATACTTTTCCTTTTGCCTGGAATGCTGTCTCTCAAAGCCCCCTCCTCTCTCTGTTACCCCCCTCAAAATAACTTGACTAATTCCTGCTTAGCAGACATTCCTTTCAATATTGCCTTTTCTAGAAAAATAGAATTTTTGAAGTAAACAAAACATTGACTTATTCCAACTGTTTTGTGTCTAGGTAAAGATATAACTTAATACCAGTAAAAAAGCTTTTTAAATAAACACCTGTGTACATATTAAGTACATTTTCTCTTTCGACTTTAACTCTTTCAATAACTGTAGCTGCACCTTGTCTTTCTTTTTAGTGCTCTCACACATCTGATATCAAAAGCCCAGGCCTTATGCATGGGTCCAGATCCGTGTGTAAAGTATTCCTTTTTTTTTTTTTTTCTGAGACGGAGTTTTGCTCTGTTGTCCAGGCTGGAGTGCAGTGGCATGATCTCGGCTCACTGCAACCTCCGTCTCCGGGTTCAAGCAATTCTCCTGCCTCAGCTTCCCGAGTAACTGGGACTCAGGTACCCACCACCATGCCTGGCTAATTTTTGTATTTTTTAGTAGAGACAGGGTTTCACCATGTTAGCCAGGCTGGTCTCGAACTCCTGGCCTGAAGTGATCTGTCCGCATCAGCCTCCCAAAGTGCTGGGATTACAGGCATGAACCACGGTGCCTGGCCCCTATTTAAAGTATTCTTGATGCATCTCTGTTGCAGGAAGTGTCTGTTTGCTACTGTTAACATTTTTTTTTTCTCTGTCACCCAGACTGGAGTGCTGTGGCACGATCTCGGCTCACTGCAACCTCCACCTCATGGGTTCAAGCAATTCTCATGCCTCAGCCTCCTCTCCTCAGGCCCTTTCCTGAGTGGCCAGGACCATAGGCATGTGCCACCATGCCCAGCTAATTTTTATATTTTTAGTAGAGACGAGGTTTCACCATGTTGGCCAGGCTGGTCTCGAACTCCTGGCCTCAAGTGATCCCAAAGTGCTGGGATTACAGGCATGAACCACGATGCCCAGCCCCTGTTTAAAGTATTCTTGATGCATCTCTGTTGCAGGAAGTATCTGTTTGCTGCTGTTAACTTCTTCTTTTTTTTTTTTTTTTTTTTGCTCTGTCACCCAGACTGGAATACAGTGGTGCGATCTCGGCTCACTGCAACCTCCACCTCATGGGTTCAAGCCAATCGCATGCTTCAGCCTCCTCTCCTGGGGCCCTTTCCTGAGTGACTAGGACTACAGGCGTGCGCCACCATGCCCAGCTAATTTTTGTATTTTTAGTAGAGACGGAGTTTCACCATGTTAGCCAGGCTGGTCTCAAACTCCTGGCCTCAAGTGATCTGCCCACCTCAGCCTCCCAAAGTGCTGGGATTACAGGCATGAACTGCAGTTCTGGCCCCCATTTAAAGTATTCTTGATGCATCTCTGTTGCAGGAGTATCTGAGTATCTGTTTGCTGCTGTTAACTTCCTTTTTTTTTTTTTTTCTCTGTCACCCAGGCTGAAGTGCAGTGGCACGATCTCGGCTCACTGCAACCTCCGCCTCCAGGGTTCAAGCAATTCTCATGCCTCAGCCTCCCAAGTGGCTAGGACTACAGGCATATGCCACCACGCTCGGCTAATTTTTGTATTTTTAGTAGAGACAGGGTTTCACCATGTTGGCCAGGCTGGTCTCAAACTCCTGACCTCAAGTGATCTGTCTGCCTCAGCTTCCCAAAGTGTTGGGATTACGGGTATGAGCCACTGCACCCGGCCTGCTGTTGACTCTTAAGTGCTCACAGAGTCAGCTCTCAGGGTCCGGGAGACTGTCTGTTCCCCGTGACTGTTCCTTCCTGCGGCCCCGGGCTCACTGATTCTTCTTTACAGTGACAGCATTAAAGATAGGAAAAGGCTCCATCTTTTCCTGTCTGCCATCTCTTTAACAGTCTCTGCCCTAGCCAGAAGTAGTTATTCTTGGGGATAACATAGTGGGCTCAGTCTTTGCCTCTTACCTTCTGTCATATACATATTTTACTTCCTGACCTAGTTCACCCACATCTATAACCCTTCACAAAACAATATTACAGCCAGTGCATTCTAGTACTTCCTTTTCTTCTATTATTCTAAGAATTATCTTGTACTTTCTATTTTATTTCATTTTTTAAAAAATGCACTCATGACCCACTAAAGTGATTTCACAATACATTGGCGAATGGCAATCTGCGCTTTGAAAGTCAATGCTCTAGCTTGTTCACCTAAATCCTCTGAGTTTTCCCATTTATGTATTAATTACTCTGCAGAAAATGCTTTAAGATTATGTTCAACTAAAGCTCTTCCAAAGATTTCTGTCAGAAGCTACTTTTATGTACTGAAAGGGCTGCGCCTTTCTTTTTCTCTTGTTAACATAAAAAGCACACTTTGAACATTAGGCAGTTTTTAAGTGATCATGGGATGGTTTCAGCAAGTTAATAACAAATATTTGTTGATTGCTATGTTTTGCAAAAGATGACCTAAAAGCACTATTCTTGTGTGTGTGTGTGTGTGTGTGTGCGCGCGCGCACATGTGTGTGTACTAATAAAGTCTTTCATTTTAAGACCGTAAAAAGTAAGCTCCCAACAAATATGAGCTGTTTTTACTGGAGTCGATCAGATATGTACCAAATAACTAATCCAAATATCTCAGTGTATTGGACCCCTCTCTTGCCTCTAGAATCAGCTCTTCCAAAGGGCCTTGGAACTCCTGCCTGGGTCAGTATGGAGGGCTGGGAACTTTTTCAATCTAAGGCTACATTTCCAATAGGGATCATATTAGCCCCATCCCATACCAGGTTGCCACATGATCAGATGACAATAATTGTAGGCACCAGTACCATGCGTTAATTATCTTTTTTTTTTTTTTTTTTTTTTGAGATGGAGTCTCACTCTGTCACCCAGACTAGAGTGCAATGGCACAATCTCAGCTCACTGCAGCCTCCACCTCCCATCATGTTCCAGCGATTCTCCTGCCTCAGCCTCCTGGGTAGTGTGGATTACAGGCATGCGCCACCATGCCCAGCTAATTTTTGAATTTTTAGTAGAGACACAGTTTCACCATGTTGGCCAGGCTGATCTCAAACTCCTGACCTCAGGTGATCCACCCACCTCGGCCTCCCAAAGTGCTGGGATTACAGGCGTGAGCCACCACACCGGGCCAATTATCTTTTAGCCATCCCTACTCTCTGGTCAGTCTCATTTTAAAAGCAGATAATTGATTTATCAGTATTCGCTACAGAAAGTAGTTGACCACATTTGACTTTGCAGACATTTCAGAAGATGTGGTGGTGGTTAGAATTTTCTGCATCCCACATATTTTTAAAATCTGCAATTTAGAGAGAACTTTATCCAGTCCAGCCCTAGGGGTAGATAGATGCATCCTACTGGCCCAACTCATTGCAAGGCCATGGAAATAGGAACTGACAGTGTTGCCCCAGGAAGCTGGAGAAGTGACATTTACATGTGTTATGTGGGCCTCTCAGGTCCGTTTCCCAAACCTGAGATTCTCTGATTCTAAGTGAAAGGTGAGCCTCCTTTATGGGTCCTGGGTTAGCCACGCTGTTCCTGTCCTAAGCAAACCCGGAGGTCGTGTGAGCTGAAGATGCTGCCTTCACAGGGCCATCGTGGCTCATAGCCTCGTAGGTCCCATTCCCTGCTTCCCTACCACACACAACCACCAAGCTGCTTTGATCTTTCCAGAGAATCTTCTCTCCTCTTCCTACAGCCACTCTATCAGGCAAACTGGTATTTACCCCAGATACCCGGGAAGGGTTAGTCTTTCGGCCTCCTGAAAGTAGGAATCGCTCTCCTCTCCAGGATCCCCAGTGTGGCCGCCCATGAGACCCAGTCTTGTCTTTTAATTTTTTCCTCCAAGCCTTACCTCTCCAACTTCCTGGGTCCCCTTCTCAAGATGCACAAGGGTGATTCATCTGTGCAAGCCATAGCTTCTGGCTTGGTCTGGCTCTCTTGCCAAAGTCTCTAGGCTTCTCTGGGTAATATCTCTGATTGCCCACTGCTCCTAAAATTGCACCTGTCTCAGCAAATGCTATCACCCAAGCAACTTAGCCAGAACCTAGGGCTTTTCCTCTGCCTTATCTAATTGGGCCCTGGAGTTTTCCTCCTTCTACAGCATCTACAAAAGTTCTCTCAGTGTCTTCTCTTAATGACCTCATCAGTGGCCCAACGTGTTCTTTCTGTGGTTGGGGCAGGCAGGGTCTCTATCGGTATCTGCCAGTTTCTTCCCCAATAGGCTGGAGAAAAATAAGAGAGACAAGTTTCCTGCCCTCAAAGAGATTAAAGCCCCAGAGGAGGCCACAATACTGAACGGTGGGTCTGTTTCTCTCTGACTTCTACCCCCAGCTTCCCACTGGGCCTCCCTAGCTGAGCTGGACCAAGTGGAAGTCAGGAGTGCTCCCCTGCCCACAGGGCATGGTCTTTCTAGGATGCAGAGGCAAAGCTGGAACTCCCCAGTGCCTAATGCCCTGATTGCTGAGGGTGAGAGAAGAAAGTGTCCCCAGAGGCACAGGGCCACCAGATAGAGGGCCCAGTCCCACCAGCAGGTCACAAGCATCCCTACTCGGGACAAGAGGGAGCAGCTGCACCAGCGAGACTGTGGGACAGCCGGTGGCCTCGGCAGGGGTGGTGTTGTTGGTGTTGCTATTTGTGTCTCGGTTCAGTGTCGGATTGCCTATTCCTAGCTATTTTCCACTGGCAGGAGAGGCCAAATCTGAGAGTCCTTTCAGTTCCCAGCACCAAGCTCCCGCTATTGGGAAGAATGTGGTGTTTTTTTCCCCTTTTCGATGGGATTTGAAGCCCTCATCAAGAAATGGGGTAAACCTGTGACCCTGGGCAAGTGCCTTTCCCTCTCTGGGCCAGTTTCTTCCTCTGTGACACAGTGTGGGGAGGAGGAGCTAGTAAATGTAGTAATCGTTGGCCTCCTATAACTCTGATGTCCTGGCTGCTGCAGGGAGCACTCGGTCTCTCTCTTTCACTCCTCTCCACGATAGCAGTGGCCACACCTCCCGTGGGACTTGTACGCCTAAGACTCTGCCTGCCACATAAATGTCCTCTAATTGTCAGAGCACTGCCAGGTAGACCTTCCCCTCTCCAGTTTACAAAGGAGGAAACGAAAGATTTGACGTGAGAGTATAACTAAAAGGTGAGGGATTAAAATAAGAAATCTGGGAAGAGGTTCCAGTTATTAAGATCCTGCCGGTCTCCCATGGTCTGAAGCGTTGGAGTTTTATCAGTTATTCTCACCTTTTATTCAGAATAAGTGGGGATCCAGCAGAGGAAGGGGACTGTCACTAGCAGGGCCTGCCTTGACTGCCATTGCACTTCCCTGCTCAGAAAGTGTCCAGGCCTGCACATTGCACCCAGGCTCGTTGCCATCATGTTTCTGTCTCTTACAGGCCTTCCCCACCTTCCCTTCCAGCCTGACCTCCCACCTCCCCTTCTGCAGTAACCTCTGCATATTTCACCTCCTCCACCTTCTTGCCAATATAGGATCGCAGCATCCCCAGCATGCACCCTGTTACCTGGCCCTGGTGCATGTTGGTCACCCCTCAGGACTGCTGCCCTCCCATCCTGCCCAGTCGTCGTCTTAGGCCAAGCTCAAATCTCACCTCCTCTGTGTTGCTTTCCCTGACCATGAAGCCAAATGTGTGCAACTCTCTCTGTCTCTGAATTTCTGCACCACCTACTTGCTGGATACTTGGCCCTGGGCAAAGAGTGTATGCTGCTTTTTCCATTAACTTGCTCACCAATTCCCTTCGTTTTGCGATTGGAAAAGGGCCGGCCCTGGTGGTCCCTTCAGCCCCTCCCTCACCCATACTCCCACGAGTGTCTTGACCCACTACTGGTTCTTTGAACTGAGTCTCAACCACCTTTGTTATCCCCAACCACCAGCCTTCTCCCTGCCCAGCAACCAGCACTGGAAGGAGAGCCAGGCTGAGCCTCAGTTAATGTTTGTTGAGTGACTGGATGGGTTTCTGCGGCCCCTGAGAGGTAAATGAAAGCCAGTCAAAGCAATGGGAATAGTTATTGATTAAAAGTCACACTTGTTAGTTTCTGGCCAGGTCTCAAATCTGATTCTGGGTAGATCATTTCCCCCACCCCACCTTTGTCACTAAGGCTACTGGAAGCCCCGCCAGGGGCAGAGCTGTAGTGGGAGTGTGGGCTGAGACTCTCCTCTGCATATTTCTTAGTTGTCTAAAGTCACTTTTCAACTCTTTCACCAAGGCACAGTGATTCCTATCAACAAGGAGGAAGTGCCAGTGTGACCTCTGTGACCCTTCAGAGTCCCCTCTCCAGGTGCTGCCCCAACATGAAAGCAGGAATTACTGTGGAAAGGCACAGGCTTGGACTGAGGGGCTGGGGGAGGGCTGTTGGACCCCCAGAGCCAGGCTCTCCTCTGGAAGCATTAACATAGGTAAATGGTTAACAAAAGGGAGGATTTCTCCGTTCCTCCTCCTCTGCCACAGTATTGACTGTTAACCACTGACCTTTCTGTGAGGTGTGAGATTCTGAACAAAGTTGAACGCGGTCATGGATGGTTAAATTCCCACCTTTCCCTTCTGCCCTTGCCTCTGCCCCTCTGCCTTCTCGAAACATGGCCCGAGATGTGGAGGCCACCCCCTGGATGTGGTGGCTGCTGAGAGAGGGAGACACACTTGCTCACAGAAAATGAAAGTTGGCAATGACCCTCTGACCCTTTAGGAATCCAGAATCTTGCCTCCTAGAAGCCATAGAGCACTGTACCAAGAAGGCCAAGCCAAGCCAATCCGACTGAACTTAACGGAGAAGTGAAGTTCCCTAGTAGAAGAAGGCATTTTGGAGCCTATCCTGGAAACAGCTTTCCAGCCTTGGCCTTTTACTTATTTCTTCCTGCCCACTCCTCCTCCCACGTCACCCCTGCCCCCAGGGACCTGCCGGCCCACTGCATAAGACATTTTTTAATTTGCTGGCAAAATCCCCCAGCACCAGGCTTCGCAGCCCTCCCCTGTTACCCGCATATGTTTTATGGGGTGTAGCCCGCTAGCTTGCAGTTCCACCCCTCTGCACCCTTCATTGAGTTTTGGGAGAAGCGCCATCCAGTCGTGTCATTTGTTCAGGATGACTTTTCCATTCCGTGCCCGCTGTGTTCGTTTTCCTGGAATGTTCCCATCATCTCCCAGCTCCAGTTGGCCAGGGCCAGCGTGCCATCTCCATGCTGTTGTGTGTGACTGTTTGGTGGTGACCCGAGGGGTGGGTTGGTGGAGTATGAGCCTGGGCTGGGTCCTTATAAGGCCTGGAGTTTCTTGGTTTCATGCGTTATCCATCCCCGACCACTGAGAGCTGAGTAGGATCCTGTGGTTAGTGCCCTTGAGCTGGTCTTTGTGACCTTTCTCTAAGCAGCCCAACCACACACTGCCATGCAGCTTTGAACTTCAGACCTGGTTTCTAAATCCATGGAAGCTGAGAGGAGGAAGAAAATCTGAGGGGTTACCCAGGATGCCGGCTTTCTCTCTACATCCTTCCCTACCCCAGCCCTGTGCAGCAGGCAGGAGTGTAGGAACTCAGGCAGCTGGACTGGGGAGGAGGGAGAGAGGGAAGGATGATACCAGTTTAGGCTAGTGAGAAATCTGTAAAACCCTAGATGTGCTGTGCCTGGGAACAGACCATGAACACCCCCGCAAAGCTCTCAGTGGTCAAACCAGATTTGGGTATCGACTCACTTTGATCTCAGCTCTTCCTGCTCTCTTAAAGGTCCAGTTTGTGATCCTCTTTAAAGGAATATTTTATTTTCAATACAGACACAGCCCTTGACGTAGCAGTAAAAACCTTCCCCCCTGAGAGACACGTGGCTGTGAAGTGTTTTGGTATGTAACGTCCTATCTTTGCCTATGTGGAAGGGGTTGTCCCGTTGCTTCTTTTGTCCCTCAAGAGGGTGCCCTCCTACCCCCTCGTGCCCAGGCCCAGGAGCACTCTAGGGAGGGCAGGGGTCAGCTCAGATGGGAGGTCTCTTCTGGAAGGGGACTGGTTTGGGATGGGGAGTGGTTGTCATCCTTCACCCAACAAGAGTTTCTTTGAGAACGCCACTCCCTGCCCCCCACTTTGAAGATGGAAGTCAAATTTTCGGACTCTGCTGTGCAGAGCAGGGAGGTCACTAGGCTCTAATGCATTTACCATTGACTGCCCCTCTTGTAGTGCGTCTATTAGTGAGTAATTTGATTTGTACCTATTCATTTGCAGTCCCTGCAGGAGCCTGGAGCTGGCCCCTAGTATAATTGGTGCTGTCTCTATTTTTACATCATTAGATTAGCCCCGACTCCTGGCCACTTGTTGTCTGCGCTTGTCTGTCCATTTATACAACCTAATGTAACACAAAATTCATTACTGATCACATTACTTTCAACTCTGAAGCCAGCCTTGTGATAAACATTTGGTTAACCCCTTCCTACCCACGGGAGGACTGACAGAACAAATGCACTTCCACCCGAAAGGCAAATCAATATCTTAATACACCAAAGTGGAATTGCATTTCTAGATTTGTTATTCCTCCTGGAGGAGCAAATGGAAAGGCTCGCCTGAGCCAGCTGAATTGAATAATGAATAGAGCCCCGGCACCAGCAGCCAGTCTGTGAGCACCGCACAAAGGCAGACCGGCATCAGCCAGGCCGTTTCCATCTGGACGGGCGGCGGCACCACTACAATTAGCTGAGACTGTGATCCTTTCCCAGCCACGGCGTGTGGGCTTGAGACACAGGCTGGGACCCCAAAGAGGGCAACAGAGGCCGTGCCCCAACACCATTCCTTTGGCTAGGCTTGGCCTAGAACACTAGACCAAGAACTGGGTTATTTAACTTCAAACCTTGTTCACTGATGTCAAGGCTACCAGACGCTAAATGCCACCGAGAAGTTAAATCTATTACTAAATTCAGGTTTACCATTTGGAAACCTAAAAAGCTCTTCCTCTTTAGAGCCAGGTCAGTGACATTGGGATTGGTTGGTTCACACCAACTTGCGTGTGTGTGCCTGTCCCCAGGGCCAGCATTCTTCAGCATGCAGATGCCATGTGTGCCTGTATGTGGTTCTGGTTCTCTGGTAGGGTTGCTGTGAGCAGCATGTGGGACTCTAACACGGGAGCTGGCCAGGAGTCTTAAAGGGACCTCAACCTCAGCACAGCATTATTAATCTAGAAAATTCTCTCATATCCCCAACTGGTCATCCTCTCCCCAACCCCCATTGGTCTCTGGGTAGCAGCCACAGCCGCAGTAAGTCATTAACTTTCAGGACAGCTTGTTTCAAAATGAAAAATACCCCCACTTATTAAGAAACTCTCATAAAGCCTGGGGCCAGGCGCGGTGGCTCACGCTTATAATCCCAGGACTTTGAGAGGCTAAGGAGGGTGGATCACCTGAGGTCAGGAGTTTGAGACCAGCCTGGCCAACATGGTGAAACCCCATCTCTACTAAAAATACAAAAATTAGCCAGACATGGTGGCGCGTGCCTGTAGTCCCAGCTACTTGGGAGGCTGAGGAAGGAGAATCAGTTTTTGTTTTTTGGCTTTTTTTTTTTTCTTTTTTTGAGACAGAGTTTCACTCTTGTTGCCCAGGCTGGAGTGTAATGGCGCGACCTCAGCTCACTGCAATGTCCACCTCCCAGGTTCAAGGGATTCTCCTGCCTCAGACTCCCCAGTAGCTGGGATTACAGTCACCCGCCACCACACCCAGCTAATTTTTTGCATTTTTAGTAGAGATGGGGTTTCACCATGTTGGTCAGGCTGGTCTCGAACTCCTGACCTCAGGTGATCCACCCACCTTGGCCTCCCAAAGTGTTGAGATTACAGGCGTGAGCCACCGCGCCTGGCCAGGAGAATTGTTTGAACCCAGAAGGCGGAGGTTGCAGTGAGCTGAGATTGCACCACTGCACTCCAGCCTGGGTGAAAGAGCAAAACCCTGCCTCCAAAAAAAAAGAAGGAAAGAAAGAAAGAAACTCTCATAAAGCCTGTACCACAATGATTAGAAAAATTGGCATAGGGGAAGGAGAATGGAACCATTACCATGAAAGTCATAAATGCCATGAACTGAAAGAAACCATGAACAGAAGATCCTCCAGTGGGAAGGGAAGCCGGGAAAAGCAGCCCTCCAGGGACCATTCTGCCTGGATTTGGATATGGGGAAGTCCTGGGCAGGAGGCCGAGGGGCAGAGGCACTGAAGCCTGAAACAGGGCACCCCCTCTCACAGAGGACTGCACCTTGGACCCTGCTGTCCCTTCAGCTGTCCAGAGCCCTTCCAGGCCAGAAGTGGCAAACAGTCCTGAGAGACATGGAGGTCCTGGAGATTCCTGGAGAGGGCCAGGCACCACTCTGGGCCTTGTCTATTAGACGGATTCCTCCACCATCTCTTATACCTCTCCTCCTTCGTGTACAGGGAGGGGGCGGGGAGAGGGGCGCCTCCTTGCCGCAGTCCCAGGGCCTCAAGGTGAGAAGTAAGAGGTGGGGAAGGGCCTCACCGTGTCCTGGGCTGTAGGGCCAGGCCAGGTACAGGGAGGTCCTTGTCCCAAAGACTCCAGAATCGTAACCCTCAAGCACTTCCTACTGTGAGGAGCTACAAAGCAAGCCGGGGTCTCCTCAGCAGGGTATTATGACACCCCCACATCCCAGCAGTGGAAGGACACTGGTGTGTCACTGAGGTGAGCCTGGGCACAGTGCTGTCTCCTCAGGGTCAGGGAGACACTTTCAGAAGGAGTAGGGGCACTAACTCACCACCCCCACCGCTGTTGAACCCCCAGCACACTGTCTTGCTCGGCTGCAAGCCCGCAGCTTTGGCCTCAGCTGTTAATCCTCTCAGGTGGGTAAATGGAACACGGGGGTGGGGGAGATCCGTGTATCCCATGCTGGCCCCAGCCCCATAAGCTCTAGAAAACAGATAAGAGCACAGGCCTTTGCCTTTGCAGAATAGGACGGACCAGTGGCAGGGAGGAACGCGCGTCTGCCTGTGGAATGAGAGACTGTGATTTCTTAACCTTGATGGAAAAGGGGAAAGCCACATCTTACCAAACTCTTCCGCTGCGTCGTAGGGAATTTAATTACATTTGGACATTTGAATGAGAAGCAGATGTGGCTCTGGCCCGCCGGCCAGCAGCTCTCAAAGGACAGCCACTCTCCTGTGGTCTGCAGGGCTCAGTGCTATCTCGTCACGCTGGCGGGTAGCTCGGGGAGACCCCTTCCTGGGAACTAGGGTGGGTCTTCCCAGCTTCAGGGCTGGACTTCGGGACACAGGCAGGCCAAGGCCAGCTGCCAGCACCTAGTGCCAAGGACGAGTCTCCAAGCCCTGTCCCCTCTTCATAGCCGGGCAGAGCGGGCCTGTGTGCCGGTGCCTGAGACTCCTCCAGGCCCCTCACTGGCATCCACACAGAGTGGTGGCGTGGCAGCACCTGGCCGGGCATTCTCCATCCCCCAAGCCCACCTGCCATGCCCCTCAGCACTGAGTCCACCCTAAATGGCATCAGCCAAGGCTCTGCCCCCAGGTTGGCATGGAGTAGCTGGAGCTAGGAGAGACATTTCAACCCCTCTCCTGGGGGGGCCCTCCGCTGCCAAAGACAGCAGAGGCAGCAAAGCGTATTTTTTTACCCAGTTTCACGTGTGTGTCCAGTGCGGGTTCTGCTTCTTAAAGCCCCCCCACTTGCTTTTCTCATTAGAGCCGTACACGCCCAGTGAGGTCACTAGAGCAGACCCTCCCCTCCTGTGCCACAGATGCTGACGCAGATGAGAAGTGAAGTGACTTGCCCAGGTCATTTGGCACATCTGTGACAGAACTGAGGCCAGAGTGAAGTCTCGGCCTCCTAGCACAGTCCTCCTCCTCCCTGGGCCATCCACAGGGAGTGGTAGGGCAGGGCTTCTCCCACATCTGGCCGATCCTGAGCATGGCTCCAGCCAGTCCTCAGATACATCCAAACCAGCGACAGAGGAGCTGGGTCAGCACAGCATTTTCTCTCGCCTCGTATAGCATGTGGTGACCGCATGTACTCTGCCAGAGGAGAAAGGGGACTCCTTTCTCAGTCCCTGCTAGCCCCAGCACCCCCGTCCTCCCAAGCGCTCACTGCTGGTAGGCAAAGAGGACCCCTGGTCTGTGGGCCTGGCAGCGAGCTCTGAAGCCTGAGGGAGGAACCTGGTGGGGAGGGGAGCCCCACACTGCAGGGTGAAGCCTGGGGAAGAGGGAAAGCGCAGGGGAGCCAGGCAGCCTGGGAGGTGGGTATGCTCAGTGCGGTGGGAAGCAGGGCTGCCTTTAACTGCTGCACTTTTCACCTCCTAAAAAGTGCCCTGGGGGCTGAGGCTGGCTCCATCCCAGAGCGTGGTCTCTGACAAGGCTGTCAGGGGCTTAGAGCCAATCTCAGCCAGCTCCATCTCTGTCTCACGGAACAGGCCCCCGCCTCCTCAGCCACGCTCTGGAAGAGACAGCAGTTGTTTTCAGGCACAGGACTGGTGTAAGACAAGCAGCCCGGAGCCATGTCTGCCTGGGCCACCACCTCTCCAGGTGCCAGCGCCAGCACCAGGAGGCTGCCAGCCCTGCTCAACCCCACACAATTTGCTCAACTCTTCCCTCCACTTAGTCTCTCTCTCTCTCCAAGCCCCATTTTGCATAGCTGGTCCTGTTTGCAGGACATAAGGGCCCTGGGTGCAGGCCCCTTGCTGACCAAGTTGATCGCTTGGGGCAGACCCCATATGGTTCATTTGCTGAACTTAAAGCAGTCACGTGACCCGCTGGTCTCCTCTTCACATGTCCCATCAAGGGAAAATGCAGAAAATGCCTGACATCCTAATGAGAGGACCTCCCCCACTACGTACCTCACTCCCCATTCAGGAACCCCCAGGCAGAAGGTACTGAAGCTATTGGTTGCACACCTTCTCAAAGCCAGGCACTGGGCAAGCGCGGGCAGCTCGGCTGGCTGCTGTGTGCCGCGAAGCCATCCGCTCCCCTGAGCCACCCCGGAACCCAGCCCCAGCAAGGATCTTAACCACAGTCCCTGCTGATGTGGGAGAGCTGAGAGGTGGATGCAGGAGGGAAAAATCGATGCATGTCAACAGGGTTGGAAATTTATTTTCCATTTTGGAAGAGGGTATTTGCAAAGAGGCGAGGAGGGAAATGAAAAGCTGTAAACACACATCTGCCATCTTCCTCCCTGGGCCATTTCTTGATTAAAAAGAAAGAATCCTTCCCAAGCTCCAGTGGAAGCCAAGCTGGTGAGGGTCTGGATGGCAGAGGCACCTGCTGGGGAGGGAGGCCGGAGAGGGACCCTGTAGTCCTGTGGATCATCACAATGACTAATCCGATTGCAGCAATAATAGTAACTCACATTTGCTGACTGGAAGCGTTAAGCACTTTGTGATGCACTCTACATGCATTATTTAATTTCATTCTTAGAACCAGGCCATGACACAGACATTGTTAACCTCATGTTCGGGAACCTGAGGCACAAAGATTCGAGTAACTTTCCCAAAGTCTCCCAGGTAGCAGGTGGCCGGGGGGTGTGCTCTTAACCGCTCTCCTAAACGCCTCCACCAACATGGGCAGACACTGCCCCTCTGCCTTCTCGGGTTCTCTGAGGCTGGGGAATGGACTGGCCAGGGGAAACATCCTCATCCTCCTGCTCACTGCTGGAAGCAGGCAGAGCTGTGGGTGCAGGGTCAGACTGGACCCTAAGGTCTCACCCTACTCCCACCAGTCAGCGTGGGTGGAGAAATGCAGCCAGGGCCCAGTCACAGTGCTCTGCCCGTCCCTTCAGTGGGCAGCATCAATGCTCATGTACAGAGCCGTGGACGCTGCTCCTTTTGTGGTGACAGAAGTGCCAGAGCTGCCCAAAGGCTGAACCAGGGGCCCCAGGCAGCCTCTTCCTAAACACAAACAGAGCACTGTCCTCCCTGGCCCCTCTCAGGTCCCTGAGACTAGGGCTCAATGCCCCCCCTTCCGAAGCCAGAGGAGCTTTTCGCAGGGCCTTTGATTGGCCAGACGTCCATGTTGGAAGAGACCCAGAGAACACCAAGCCCAAAGCAGGATTTCCTTACTGTTTTTTTGTTTTTGTTTTTGTTTTTTTGAGATGCCAGGCTGGAGTGTAGTGGCACAATCATAGCCCACTGCAGCCTGGAACACCTGGGCTCAAGGGATCTTCCTGCCTCAGCCTCCTGAGTAGCTGGGACTACAGGCATGTGCTACCACGCCTGGCTAATCTTTTAATTTTTGGACACGGTTTTGCTGTATTGCCCAAGATGGTCTTGAACTCTTGGCTTCAAGTGATCCCCTTGCCTTGGCTTCCCAAAGTGTGGGATTACAGGTGTGAGCCACTGCACCTGGCCCGACTTCACCTCCGACCTACTGCTGGGGCCCCTGGTTTGGCCTCTCCAGCTTTCCCTGCGTCTCACACAGGCCCTGTGCCCTCCGCATTTCACCCTTCCCGGGGAGTCTGCTGCCCGTCAACTCACAGCCTGGCAAAGGGGCCACAACACTGCACTGTGGGTGGAGGGGCATGGGCCCATGCTGCACGGCCCAGCTCAGGAGTAGGACAAGGTGTGGGCAGCCATGCCCTTGCCTCCTCACAGACAAAGAGTGACCCCACCCCACCCCATCTCCCTGGGCACACACTCCCAAGTGACCAGGGTTGCTTCTCTCTAAAAAGGCCAGTCCCCTCTTTCTGCCCCCTCTGACACCTCTGAGTTTGGATGGGCTCCATATGGAGTGGGGCAGCATGAGGATCCAGCTTGCTTTTTTTTCACCCTGAGAACAGTAGTGCCAAGGATCCAGCTGTCTCATCCTTCACTTGTTTCATGAGAGCGGAGGCACCTTTCCTTCAGTTGCTACTCATTCATCATCCCCCTACCCCTGGGGGCTGTCTATCCTGGCCCAAGGCATAGAGGGGCAGCTGCGGGTAACAGGCCCATTTCCAATATGAGCCAACAGGGAATGGCTCTCCAGCATGGGCATGGGGGCCGGTCTTAGTGATGCCGGAGCTGCCAGCACCCTGTGGCCCACACCAGCACCCGTTCTTTCTTGGGGGATGGGGGTGGGAGGTGAAGAACCAGAGCTAGTGGTTGCTTCCTCTTCCTTGGTTTTGCTCTCTGCAATGTGGGTATATAGCTCCCACCACCCAGGGGACCACATCCCTGGAGAGTGCAAGGTCACAATGAGGTGACTGGGTCTAGCCACTTGCCTGGAAGCCACTCCTCCTCTCCTGCCCTACTTTGGGGCCTGGAGAACAAGCTCTTTTAAAGCTTTTCCCACTGACCAGAATCTCCACACCTCTAACGGGGGAGGTGGCTGGGGACACTTCCCTCATTTCCTGCCACAGAGCCCCCAGCACTCTCTTTCGGGCCCTGGCAGGTTCCTGATGGACTTCCCCAACAGGTCCACCTCAACCGCAGGACAGCTGCCCAGACCTGGAGGTCTTGGGAGAGGGGGAGGAGGGCAGCAGCCAGGAGTTGGGCCACTGAGTCAGAAGGTCCAAGGGCATCCCTGAAAACTGCAGTCTGTTTCTCTGTCCTCCTCCAGCAACCCACCTGCATGGGGTCCCATCTGGCACTGCATGGGCCGTAGGTCCCCACCCCTCCCACTTCCTAAAACTGTTCTTCATGTTGAACCTGTGACTCCTCTCCCCCTCCCCCACTCTGAACGGGGTCTTGGCCCCCTCTGTCACAGCAGATCCATCTGTGGGACCCCCAAGACAGATTGGTCCCCAGCCCCTACACATGCATGTCACTGTCCTCCTTGACTGCAAACTCCCCCTCCTCACGGTGTGCCCCCGCACCTCCTGACACCTCTCCACCTGCTTGCAGAGATCAGTGTACTTCTCAATCGTTGTCCATATCTTTTCCAAAAAGATTCCTCAATGCTTTTCTTTTCAAAAGGGAAAAAAAAAGGAAAAAAAAAACAATGCCAACAGCCCAGCGTCCGTGAGCAACCCAACAGTAACAAAGCATGCATTCGGGATGAAGGAAGGTAAGGCCACACATTTCCATTTGCCGCTTGCTCATAGGGCTGGGCGGCCGGGATGACTTGGAGGGGGGAATCTGAGCAGCCCTCCTCCCCTCCACTTCCCACACACACCCCTGCCTGCAGGGGGAGGAACAGAAGGGGTCTGAGAGGAGGCGTGGAGAAGAGCGCCCACAAAGCTGCCCCGGGGCCAGCAGGCCCCCGTTTCTTTCACTGTTAGTCTGTGTTGAAGAATGGGCCCCCACCTCCCCTTACCACATCATTTATTCATTCATTCATTCATTCATTCATGCTAGAAATGTTTAGGGCACCCATGATTTTCCAGGCCACTAGGGATACAGAGATAAGGCACAGAACCCCCCAGAGGGGGTCTCCCCTAGATGAGACACATAGGACGATGAGGAGGCCTGGGCTAGGAGTCAGCACAGTGCAGGGTAGGGTCTGGCAGGCTCTGCTCGGGGGACAGGACGGGCTCACAGAGGAGTGGACACTCGTGCTAAGCTTTGGAAGATGAGTAGGTGTTCTGGGGCCCAGGGAGCCGGTGAAGGGCTTTTTAGAGCAAGTTACATGAGCACAGGCCCAGAGGCCTAGAACCACCTGGATGGGTCCAAACACCACACAGCTTCATCACTTTTGTGTCTCAGACAAAATAACGGGTATCACTAGTGAGGGGTTGGCGGCAGGTCATGGAGGGCCATTTCACAGTGCTGGGGAGTTCAGACCTTGCCCTGGGAACTGTTAAGAGTGGCTGAAGGCTTTTACGCAGAGGAAAAGCAAGATGAGGGCTGTGCTGTAGATAGCCCACTCTGGCTTTGGCACAGGGTGGGTGACCTGGAGTCAGGAGACTGAGGCGCACAGGGCAGGCTTAGCCAGGGCAGAGGCAGAGGAGGGAGAAGTTCAGCAGAGCCTTGGTTGCCTTACCCTGGGATGCGGGGGCGAGGGAGAACGCTGCCCCCATCCTTCTTACCCGGGCCTAACTGGCAAAGGGAAAATGCGAGCAAGGCGCTCAGGTTGTCCCTGGCCCCCAAGAACAGGACATTCATCTTATAAGCCCCTGGGCGGCTTTCCCTGCACTGTGGTGTGATGGGCTGGGGTGCATCCACGAAGACTCATTGGTGGGACCACCGAGGCTGCTGGGGTATTTGCTGGGGGCCTATGCCAAGGGACGGTGGGGGTGCCATGCCTGGGCCCGGGCTCCCGTTTCCTGGCTTCCTTGGCAGTGTGGATGTGGAGGCATTTTGCATCAAGGCCGTTAAAGCTGCCCCTGAGCTGTAAAAAGGGGCCAGCCTTCCCCATCCTGGTGGCCCTGCCTGCTCCTTCCTCAGGGGCTTTCTTCCTTAGGCCTGGCGGCCCGATCCTAAGGAAGCCCCTGCTTTTCTTGCGCCTGCCGGTGCTCTTCTCCCGCCCGCCTGGCCCTGCTGTCAGCGCCCCCTAGTGCCGGGCCGGCCGCGCATGAGGGCGGTGGGACAGATCGCCCACAACTCCTCGGCTTGCTTTTGGGGAAATAAGGCAACAGAGGGGTCTCTTGGAGTCTGGAGCTTCCATGTAGAATCCCCAGGGTCTACTCTTGGCTTTACCACCCTCCATCTCATGGCACGATGGCCTGTCCCCCCAGATTAGGGTGATACTGAAGGGGGAGCAGGAGAAAAAGATCCTATCTGCCTTGTTTTCTATCCGTATCCAGATAGCTCTTGACTTTCCCAGGCAGCCAATGTCCCCTGGAGGTCAGGGACCATAGTCAGGCCCTCGGTCCCTGTCCACAGTCTCATCCCCCTACTTTCCCCAATTTGCCAAGAAGCCCTGGTGTCCCAGTGAACTGTCCCACCGAGACCCGGGCGACAGACTCAGCTGATGGATCCCAAGGGCCCCTCCCCTCCCCAGGCCCAGGTGCCCGCCTCCTCCCCACTCCACTCTGTGGCTGCTGCAGGCCTGCAGGGAGTCGGGGTCAGTGGCTCGTTGCTGGCTGGCTGGTGTTGGCCAGCCCAGGAGTGAAGGCCATGACCCCTTCATTCCCTAACCAGAGCCAGCTGTACTGCGCGTGTGGTGGCAGGGGGCCTGGGAGCGGTTGCAGGATGAAGACCAAGGTCTCAAGCCAGACCAGACGAGTGCAACGTTTTTGCACATCTTGCTGTTTCAAGTGACTGCTTTGAGGTCGTGCACTCCTGGGTGGACAGGCCAGACTCCTTCAGTCACAGGCAGGCGTCCCTTGGAGAAGGAAAGGTTGCAGGTCTACATATCTTGGCTTGGGGCAGACTCCAGAGACTGCCCGGTGTGTGTGTGCCCATATGTCAGAGCCCCCGGGGGAGACTGAAAGGGAATCGGAACTGACCACCTTCAAAAAGCCAAGAAGTAATTGGTTCTTCCTTGCACTCAGCAAGCAGGGAATTCCGTTCCCAACCCACCTACCCCAGGACCTGACTTGGGTCAAGAGATGGTAGGACAATTGAGGGGCCCATAGCTGAATTAGATGGATCAAGCTGCCATATCTGAGGTGGCAACATGGATGTGCAGGGCCAGGGAGGCAGGGACTCCCTGCCTGCCCTTCAGGTTGATGCTGAGGGGCCTCCAGGAGACTTGGGGCCTAAGAGGAAAGGAGAAAGGAGGCACTTCAGGCAGACAGGGACCCTCTCTTCATTGGAGCAGGCCCCTCTCAAACCAGGCATCCCCTCCCAGGGAAACAGGACACTTGGCAGGAGGTGCCAAAGATGAGCCAAGACCTGGCCAGCAGACGGACTGTGTGGGTGAGCATGAGTGAATGAGTGAGTGGCAAAGCCAGGCAGAAGCTCCAGGCACAGGCAGGGCAGGAGAGAGGTGGGGACAGATCAGGCAGGGATGCTGCAAGCCCTCCCGTGTCCTAGCTTCTCCCCGCCTGCCTCCCCTGTAGAGCCGGGACAGAAGGCACTGTGGAGTTGGGGGCATGCTGGCTGAGCATGAGTGTGTGCAGGCGTGGGTACGGGCTCATGAAGAGCTGTGTAGTCCACACACATTGTCAGGGTGGCCGTGCTTCGGGCCTAAAGGGCTTCCCGCAGCAGGGAGACCGTGCTCTCACACCAGAGTCTGCCAGCCAGGGGGCTTTCCCTCCCCTGGCTGAGCCTTCCTGTGACCTGAGCTGCCCCCTGCCCATCCAGGGAGCAGGCGGGGATCCCCCTGCGGAAGGACACAAGTGAACCCAGAATGGTGCCTCAAGGCAGGCAGCCTGGCCCAGATGGTGCCCCCACTCCCCAGACCCAACTCTAACCAGGCCTGGCCCTCTCCTGTGTCTTGCAGAACTTCAGCGAGAGGGAAGCATCGAGACTCTGAGTAACAGCTCAGGCTCCACCAGCGGCAGCATACCAAGAAACTTTGATGGCTACCGATCTCCGCTGCCCACCAATGAGAGCCAGCCCCTCAGCCTCTTCCCGACTGGCTTCCCGTAGGTACCAGCAACCCGCTTCTGACTGGCCAGCCCCCTCCCCTGCTGGAGGAGGGGAGAAGCCCTGCTCTGGTCCTACCCTTCAGTCTCTGCTCTTCCTTCATCAACCACCTTCCCCAAGCTTAGTGACAGCAGCCGCCCGTCCTACCTGGATGGAGAAGAGACCCTTCTCCAAGCACCTCGGCGCACCTGCGCTCTGCCACACCTGTCGGTGGAGGCTGTGGCCAGGAGAGACTGCAGAAGCTCGGTCCCTGTGTATGTTTGCATATGACATCCTGCATTGGATCCGCTTTTGTATTTTTTAACCATACCCACGGTGGGGCGGGTGGGGGGAGCCTGGAACAGTGACCAGATCTGGGGGCCTGAGTGGGGACAGAGTTGATGGTCCACCTGGCCATTTTGACCCTGAGTGGACAGTCACAGCCTCAGCTCATGTCTGGCTGTGACACACACTGCCCCCAGCTTCCCTTGGTCAGCCCCACTCCAGCACGGGGTGAACGGAGGCCCAGAGTACTAGGGAAGGAGGAAGGGAGGAGATGCCTCTTCTTCCTCCTTTCTTTCCCCATCTGTTCATGGGAAGAGTTTGTCTTTCTTATCTTTAAGCCCCTTTACCCTGGTCCTGTACTGATCAGTGAAGGAAACCGTGGTTACTGAGGCCCTGTTGAAAAGTGCACGTCTTGTCCAATAAATCACGCTGCAATTGGTGTCCATCCCTGAGTTGCTGGGGTCAGGGTCCTCTCCAAATGCTGAGCAGAGTCCTATGGCCTGAGTGCCCAGGATCCCAACACCCCCTTTCATGTGCAACCTGGGGGCAGAAGGAGTCAGTGGAGGATTGGAATGGGAAGAACTTTTGTCCTGGAATTTGGATGGGGCCTGATTTAAGCCCATTCTCCAAGCATCTTGATTTAAGCCCATTCTCTAAGCATCTTGCCTGTTACCAGAGGCAATGAGTTCTTGGGGTGCCACAGGGTTGGACCCTCCTCCCTGGGGATCAGGGCTTGCCATGTGCTGGTGGGTTGCTGTCAAGGGGAGAGTCTGGCAAAGCCTCATCTGGGGGGCACCTTGTTGTAATTGCCTC
Source organism: Gorilla gorilla gorilla (assembly GCF_029281585.2). NCBI lineage: Eukaryota > Metazoa > Chordata > Mammalia > Primates > Hominidae > Gorilla > Gorilla gorilla. The sequence continues at coordinate 30,602,420 of NC_073228.2, read as the reverse complement.
TCTTTTTAAACTCAGAAGATGGAAGGGTGGTCAGGTGAAGGTGGGTATCTCATGAAACCTGGCTGGAACCTTCAGATGACAAGTTCCTGATTTTGTCCCCCCGCCCCACCACCACCACTTCTGGACCTAAAGTAAGTGGCAACAGAGACAGGAACAGGGAGAAAAAATGATGCGTTGAGCAGGAAGGAGACGAATGCTAGTCCTTTGCCCCCTTCCCTGGCCCACACTTCCCAGAGACCCCAGGGAGGCCTTGGAGAATGGAAGGAAAGCCACAGAGCCAGGTGTGATTTGGGGTAAAGTTTAATGGAACAGCCATGGAAAAGTTGAGTTCACAAACAGGCCTTCCCGTGCAACTGTCCAGCCAGACCTGGGGCAGCTCCTGGGGACCCTGCCCCCTTCACACACACCCATCCCATCCATGGTGCCTGAGAGGCCTTCATCTTCAGTTCCCTCCACCAGATCAGTTGGGCATGTTGTGGGCAGAGATGGAGGGTTGTTGAATCACACTAGGCTCTGTAAGCTGAGAAGATGATCCTGCGCAGGGTGGCGTAAGCCAGTCCCTCCTGCCAGGTCACCTGCAGGGCGAGAAGTCACATGCCAGACTGAGGCATGCTTGGGAACACTAGCCTGGCCCCAGCAGTAGGGGGTGCTGGAGGAGCTGCAGCTTTTCCCCATCTTGCTGAATTATTGATGGGCCTGGCACTGCCCCTACCCCCAGCTACAGCCATGTTTCAATCAAAAAGGGACAAGGAGGAGAGTGCTACCAGGCTACCTGTGCATGCTGCCCATGGCCTGTGTTCCTGGGGATGGGTTCAGCTGCCCTAGGAAGCATGAGCCCCTCTGAAACCACCCCAGGACACGTGGATGTGGCAGAGACCTTGCTGCCAGGGGCTCTCTCAACCATTCAGGGAACTGGCTGGCAGCTTACAGAGTCAGGAGTCCTCCCTGGCCCGGCCCTTCCCCTCCAGCAGGGGCAAAACAGCTGTGGCCTCCCCCAGGCAGGGAAAGTGGTGGGTGTAGGGCTGGACTTGCCAGCTGAGCTTGCAGGACAATCTGGTTATTCATCTGCTTGAAGTCAGGGCAACTCTTTGAGTATGTGGGGGAAGGGTGAGGATAAGAGAGACCAGATAAGCTGGCCCCACAGCGGCTGCCACTGGAGCTCAGGTTATCAGAAAGGCCTTGGGCCTGGCCTCCAGCTAATTGGGGAGGTTATGGAGCCTGCCATAGCCTGTAATCAGCTGGAAGTGAGAGCTGGGCCCCAGGGTTGGGGACCTTACTGGCCACTGGCCCCAGAGCAGCCGCTTCCTATCCTCTACAGATAACATCCAGGGCAATCTGGGACTCACCCCCAGCCCCAGCAGACCTAATGGTGGCATCATCTGGGAGGGCATCAGAACATGAATCAAACTGTGGCTGATCAGGGGACCTTTAGGAATCCATGTGACCTACCCATTCTCTCGGCACTACCTGGTCAATGGGCAGCTTTAGTACGGACTTCCTGTCAATTTGATGAAGGAAAAATATCTTCATGATCTGGAAAGAGGCCGGTGGGAGCCAGCGTGGCAACTGAAGGAGCAAGAGTACTGTCTAAGATGAGAAAAGGCACGGTGGGCCTGAGGCCAATTCAAGCACACAAGCTGAAACACCAGGGCCAGCCCCTCTGTCAAGGAGCAGAGGCCAGGCTAGGCAGCCACCAGTCTGGAAGTGTATATGGTTTCTCAGTGGTAATTTTTTATTTTCACAATTCAGGGACTCATGAAACTAGAAAGTACCTGAGAGTTCTGTTTGATCCTCATTTTTTTGCAGATGACAAGCAAGCCTGAGCCCCAGAGAAGGGCAGGGCCTTGCCCAAGGTCACAAAGTCACACGCCTAGTGAGCCGATCCCTGTCTGCACCTGGCTGCTTCACACCCTGGCCAGTTCCCTTAGAGGGACCCAAATCCGAACTGACTTCCCTGTCCTGTGCCCCTATCCCATCCAGAACGCTGACCCCGCTGATCCCCATCCTGACTCCATCAGGCTTCCTGCCTGGGCTGAGAGACTGAATTTGCAGCTGCTCCCTTGCCCCTGTGTAGCTGGAAGGCAGCCCTCCCACTGCAGACCTAGAACTGGAGGCTCTAGAGGCAAAGGGACAGTGCATCCTGTATGTCTCGAATTCAGAGCAAGAGCCCAGGGGAGGGTGGCAGCCCTGGCATCTCAGGATCACCTTGCTGTAGGAGCAGGGTTAGGCAGCTCAGCAGCACCGGCTTCTTAGGAGTGGGTTTGGACTTGCTCTCTTTAAGGTCCCAGGGTCCCATCCCAGCTCTGCCACCAGCAGGTACGTGACCTTGGGTACATGACTGCACCTCTGGGATTCAGGGTCCTCGTGTAAAGGAGGGAGTGGAGGGGAGAGAGCAGCATGCCCTTCCGAAGGCGCGACAGAGCAGAAGCAGGCAGAGGGGAAGCTGCAGGTCCACAAGGCAAACCCATGGTTCGAGGGGAAGTTGACAGCCAGGCCAGGTGCCCCTTAGCAGGGATGGGGAGGGCGGAGGCGGCACAGCTGGAGCCCGGATTGTGGCACGCCGTCACCATGCTGCTCCGGGGAATCCCGACCCGCTCCCTGCGAAAGCCTTTCCGAACGCGAACCCAGAGCCTGTGAACGCGCTGGCAAGCCCCCCACCCCCTCACCGCCGCCCGTCGCAGGTGGGCCAGTCCTAGGGGTCCTTCCTGCGCTCTACCCCGTCTCTCAAGTCACTCAGTCGATCGCCCCGTTCACGCTCCCGTGATCCCAGACATCCATAACCACGATCTCGCCTCCATGCACATCCAACGCAAGAAGGTTCACAGACGCGCACCTGACTTCTGCGGACCAGGTGTCTCAAGCGTACAGCGGCCACCCGCGGAACCGCGGCCCGGGGCCAGTGAGTCGTCTGCAGCTCCCCGGGTTAGGGGATTCCCAGAACTCCGGGAAAGTCACCCGAAGTCCATCCGGGATGCGGCCTTGGTTCTCGGCCGCGTGATCTCGCCCTTAGGTGCAGAACGACGCCCTTCCAGGGCCCACAGCTGCCAGGCTGGGCCTCGCCCTCGCATCCGCCGGGAAGACCAGGGACGGGGCCACACAGGCCGTGGCTGCGGAGACGCTTCCCCGGGCCACCCCGCGACCAGGAGGGAGTCGAGCCGCCCGCTCTCCCCACGTCCCCCGCCCCATCCCAGCCAGTTGGCCCGACCCTGCGCGGGATAATTGGGACGGGAGGGAGGCGACGGGAGGGCGGCGGCTCCAGAGAGACTGCGCGCCTGTCAGCGGCAATTTGTTTAAGTGGACGGGACGGGCCGGGCCGCTGCGGGCTGGGGTCACCGAGGCCGCGGCCCCCACCCCAACCAGACCTGGGACCGCGGGGGAGCCTGGCCCGGCCGCTAAACCGGGCTGGCTGGCGCCAGGGCTCCGGGAGGTGCGGTCCGGAGGGGAAGCCGTGATGGGAAGCGACTCTGTCCAGGGAGTGTCCTTCACCACCACACTCCTCACGTCCAGGCAGTGATCGACGGCCTGACGGCACCCTCACAGCGGGCCCATAGCACGGGGCCACACACGTCCCTTGAGCTTAGCCTGGGCACATTCGTCTGCCACCGAGGGCTTAAGCCAGTCTGCAGCCCGCGCCCCGTCACTCGGACGCAAGTCCGTCGTCCGCTCTGCCACGCGGCCGCACAGCTCGAGCTTCCTGAGGCCCACTGCCCGCGGGGTCACGCAACCCCGGCCCTGCACTCAGAGGAGGAAGCGGCGGGGACCCCCTGCCACCTGGAGGCTCAACCCGGGGAAGGTCCCAGCAGTGCCCCTTAACCCTGCGAGAGGTGACGGGGCCGGAGGACGGAAGGGCAGCCACGCCAGGCTCAGGACCGCGGCCCCACCCGGCCCAGGCCGTCCCCGCTCCCGCCCCATTTCACTGTTGCGGGAAGCGCAGGGCGCACAGACCGCGCGCCACCAGCCCAAGCCCGCCCGACGCCCTGGCCGGAGACCGCCTGCGAGAGGGAGGGGCGGCCGAGCGCGCGTCCCCCGCCTGTCTGCGGGACCTGGCCGATGCGAAGTGACAGGGGCCGGAGCTTTGTTGTGGAGCCTCGGCCGCCTGGCGCCAGCCGCCCCCGCCCGCGCCCTCCCCCTCCAGCCCCGGGCGGCCCGCGAGGCGCCCCCCGGGGCCTCTTAAAGGAACACGCACACTCGGCCCCCGGGGCTCCGCCAGGGGCGCGGGTTCCTGGGAAGGGGGAGGGGGCCGGCCTAGGTGGGGGAGGGGCCCAGCGGAGGCCTCACGGCGCCGCTCCAGGGCCTCCCAGGCCTCCCCAGCGCCAGCTTTCGATGAGCCTCGGGCATTCCTAGCTGGAGAGTTTGGCTGGGGGTCGCTACAGACTCTTCAGAGCGGCTGCAGCAGGACCTCAGGGTGATCGCGGGACCGCGGGGCGGGACGAGTGGTGGGATCCTGGCCCGGACAGAGCCCCGGAAAGCCAGAGGGAAGGTCGGTGCCACTGTAGGTGGGGTCGCCGTCCCCAGATGCAGCCGCTGCACTGTCGCCGCCAGGTTTCTCGGTCAAATAACCCAGGCCTGAGTGTTTCAAACTCTTCAGGCCTCGGACCCCTGGACCAGCTATGGATGGACTAATGAAATGGACTAATGTCTAAAACGCCGCACACATTTAGATGTACACATACTCTTACAAGGACAAAAGTATGTGTCTACACACACACACACACACACACACGACTTTGCAAATGTATTCACGGATTCCTAGGCCGGTACCTGGGTTTCCGGCTAAGGAAAGCTGCCCTGGTTATTATCTGGTCACCTCACCGGCTGCGCAAACGTGTCCACAACGGGTCCCTCCCCGAGAGGCCACATCTCGCCTAAGGTGGAGCCAGCAGGTATTTGCCCGTGGAAAACTGCAGTGGATCCTGCCCCGTCTGCGTAGACTGCGCAGCGCAGAGTCAAAGATTCGTTCTGGCCAGAGAGGAGGTACTAAGAGAGGTGCGACCTAGCCAAGAACGAGGTCGTGGAGAAAACCCTGTGGGGGCGGCGCTCACATATGCGGTGATGAGGAGTTGTGAGGGCCCTGGGGTCGGTCCCGAAAAGTAGGGAAAACGGTCGCAGAGGCCATACTGCTTCCGCCGGTCCCGAATCCGCACTGCCAGGAGAGATCCGGCCTTCAAACGCTGCTCCCAACGTTCAACAACGAAGTGCCCTGCGACCGGTGTGCGCAGCGGGCGGGCGCCTGCATGGGTCAATGTTGGATGTGGGATGTACGCGCCCACCACGCGGTTGTACGGGTGGGAATGTCACCTGTGGCTAGTGCATGCCCTGTCTTTTCCTTCAGAACACGACCTTCAGGAATCAGCCTGAGTGTTCGCGCCCGAGCCCGATTGGAAGCAGGTGCGTGGTCGCTTCACTCTCCCCGTGCACACCTTGAGTTATAGCTCTCGCTGCGCACAGAGGGCACCACACGGGGCCCGACACACACACACACACACACACACACACACACACACACACACACACACACACACCATCACTTCATGGGGGGGAAACTGAGGCTGCCGGAAGACAGAAAACGAAGACTGATCACGGAAGAGGGGGCTTCAATCACAGGTGCTCGCAGACACCCCAACTCCCGCACGCGTTACTCAGCACTCCTTAACTTAGGAGACGTGCGCTTCCGAGAGATGAGAACAAACTAAAAAAGTGGTTGGCAGGGCGAAGAGAGGAAGCCGGTATTTCGGAAGAAGGAGACTTTCGTCTGCGGTACCGGATAGGGCGAAAATTCGTTGGGTCGCGGGTGGAGAATCCGGGGTCCGCCCGCGCGGTGCCGCCCTGTGCTCAGCGAAAGGTGCGCTCACCTTCCTGGCCCCGAGGACCCGCTCCTCCCGGCCGCTGGAAAGCTAAGGGCGGGGCCCGGGCCTGCGGAGAACTCCAGGTTCCTTCCAAGTCTTCCGGTGAAGGCGGGCGCGGGTAGGGGGTCCCCGCGTTTCCCCAGCGCAAGGCCGCGTCCCGCTCCCGCCCGCGCCGGCCCCAGCAGGGCTCGGCCATGGCTCCACTCACCAGCTCCCGCCACCTGGGATCCGCTCCCGGACCTCGGCCGCCCGAGCCTCCCGACTCGCCCGCCCACCGGCCTCGCTTTCCAGTGCCTGCTGTCTCTTTCCGGGGCGCAGAGACCCCCAGGCGGCGCCACGACCCGGAGCTGGGTCGGAGGCCAGGCTGGGGCTCGGGCCAGAGCGGCCGGGCCTCTGGGCGCGGGAGAAGGAGGGCGCCCCCTCTCCGCTCGGGGTCGTGACAATGCTTTGCACTTGGGGCCGGCGTGCGGCTGCGGGTCCTTCCCCAAGGCCCCGGGACCCGGGCTCCCCTCGCCTCAGGCCCTTTCGGCGGGTCAGGTCGGCCCTCCGCTCTCTCCAGTCCGGCGCCGGCAGCCGCGGGAGCGGGCGGGCGGTGGGGGCCGGGGCAGGAGGAGGGGTCTCGGGGCCCGGCGGCCCGTCATTGGTTAATATTTTATTCTGTTGACATGTTTTCTTACTGCTGAGGCTTCCGACACCTTCTCCCAGGCCCCCCCTCCCGGCCGGAGCTTGGCCTGAGCTGTCAAAACCCCGCCCCCGGAGACCCACAATTGGTCCAAAAAGCGTAAAATCAGCAATCAAGGGGGGCCTGGCTCGTTAGCGCAGGGGATCCGAGCTGGGCAGGACATGTGAGATAGTCACAGTTTTCCAGAGATCACGACAAGATCTAACCAGTCGCGCGTGGTCCCCGGCGCCGGAGCGGGCCAGCCCAGCCCAGCCCGGCCCCGCGCAGAGCCCCCGCCGCCCCCGCGCACAGAGCCGGGTGCCCCTTGCGGTGCGCCGGACGGGAAGCCCGGAGGAGCAGCTGCTGCGCCCGCCACCCGGGTCGTCCGTCCACCGCGCGCGCCGCCGCCCGGGCCGGGGGTCCGAGCCGCGCGCCCCCGGCCCCGGCCCCCGGGCGCCTGGGCCGGATGTCCCGATGAGAGAGCCGGCGCTGGCGGCCAGCGCCATGGCTTACCACCCGTTCCACGCGCCACGGCCCGCCGACTTCCCCATGTCCGCCTTCCTGGCGGCGGCGCAGCCCTCCTTCTTCCCGGCACTCGCGCTGCCGCCTGGCGCGCTGGCCAAGCCGCTGCCCGACCCGGGCCTGGCGGGGGCGGCGGCCGCGGCGGCGGCGGCGGCAGCAGCGGCCGAGGCGGGGCTGCACGTCTCGGCACTGGGCCCGCACCCGCCCGCCGCGCATCTGCGCTCCCTCAAGAGCCTGGAGCCCGAGGACGAGGTGGAGGACGACCCCAAGGTGACGCTGGAGGCCAAGGAGCTGTGGGACCAGTTCCACAAGCTAGGCACGGAGATGGTCATCACCAAGTCCGGGAGGTAGGGCTGCCGGCCGGCTGGAAGGCGCGCGGGCGGGCGGGCGGGCTGGGGCACGGGACTGCACGGATCAGAGCAGAGCCGGGGACTCCCGGCTCCCGGCTCCCGGCTCCAGGTTCTGGCCCTGACGCCACGCTTCGCTCCCACGGACAACCAAGTTGACTTTTCTCGTTTGGCACCGGAGCGATTTTTTTTTTAAACGAAAACGCTAAAATCCTCCGAATGAAATAAAACGAAAACATACTGCTAAAGAATAACCCCAACCGTTCTGAGTCCCAGCGCAGAGGAGGCCCCGCGGCTTGGCCCTGGCGGTCTCCTCCGCCCCGCGCTCTCGCTCTTCTGCGTCCGGGTCCGTCTCCGAGCTCGGGGGAAATTCAGCCTCTCTCAGACTCTGCTCCGACCCCGAAGCCCCTAGTGGGACCTGCGCCCAGCTAACCCCACGCTGGTTGCTCGGTTCCTGGCAGCGAGCCCCGGGTCAGCCGAGCCCTCCGCCTCACCGGGCTGGGAGCCCTTTCTTCACCGCGGGCATCCGAGCCCTGGACGCATCCGCAGCCCCAGGCCTTAAAGCCTGAAGAAAGCCACAGCCCCGGCCCCTCCACGCTTCGACTCAGCCACCGAGAATCCAGGCCTCGGGTTCACCCTCTTCCCCCGAACTGCACGGCCAGGATGTCTTATCAGGCTCTGTAGCCCAGTTCCCAATACAAACACCCTCCAAATTTATTTCTGGGAGCTTCCGTCCCAAGTGGGTATTTCCCCTGAACGAATTTCGGAGAGATTCAGGAGAAGCGAGAATATTTCTAGAGGGCCTAGACTTCTCTCCTGGGCATCAGCTTTCATCTCAGATCAGGGAGAAAGAAGGTCCCCAGATCTGAGCACAAGGCCTAAAAGAGGCTGTTTAAGAGAGGGTCTGACAGGCAGAAATGGGATCTCCTGGGAGCAACAACCACAGGTGGGGTCGTCCGGGCAGTGATGAGAGGGCAGAGCAGCCGACCACAGGGGAAACAGCCAGGCGGCAGCGGTGTGAGCAACGAGGAGGGATAAATAAAGGAGGAGTGGGGTCCTGGGACCTAGAACAGCCGGTTCCAATGGGATCTCCTCCCTTCCCTCCCTCCCAGGCGGATGTTCCCCCCCTTCAAGGTGCGAGTCAGCGGCCTGGACAAGAAAGCCAAGTATATCCTGCTGATGGACATTGTAGCCGCTGACGACTGCCGCTATAAGTTCCACAACTCGCGCTGGATGGTGGCGGGCAAGGCCGACCCTGAGATGCCCAAACGCATGTACATCCACCCAGACAGCCCAGCCACGGGGGAGCAGTGGATGGCTAAGCCTGTGGCGTTCCACAAGCTGAAGCTGACCAACAACATCTCTGACAAGCACGGCTTCGTGAGTGTTGGGGCAGGGTGGGGACGGTGCAGGAGCTTGTTGACCCAGCACTGCAGCTGAGCAGGAGAGCAGGGCGGCAGGATCTCCCAGGGGGAAGCGCTGGGCAAACCCCCAGAGTGCCCCTTCCCGGGTCATTGCCCTGTGGCCTACGTGGGCTGGGCCTGGGCCTGGGCCCCAGGGCTCTCCTCTGCAAGCCTGGGAAATGGTGGGGTCGGTGGCTGGCAGCTCACAATCTCAGTTCCTCCGGCCGTGGAGGGTCCCTCTTACGGTCAATAGGGAGGCAGGTGCTGCCAGGACTGGGTCTGCAGTGCTGGGCCACGGAGGTCACCCTGCTCTTGGCCTGTAGGTGCCGAGCTTGGAAGACCTGCCCATGACCTCAACTTGTCCATCACCCTTCTGCCAAGACCCGCGTCCCTGGCCCTCCCCCAAGACTAGCGGATTTAAAAGTTAAACCACCCTCCCCACCCACCCCCCAGCCTCCCTAAGACCTTTCCCCTCCTCCCACAGGCAGATGCCCAACTAGGAGGAGAGGGTTTGGGGTTCTTTCCATTTATGCCTGAGCAAGGCCCCAGCGAACGGGGGTGGTGTTTCATAGGGTAAAAGGAACTGCCCATTCTGAGGTAGGGCAGTTGGTGAGCCCCCGAAGGTTGGAATCTCCTCTTTGTGGGGTTAGGGGGTTTACCACTGCCAGAAAGGAAGAGAGTGTTAAGAGTGGAATTGTAGGGCTCTGTTTTGTTTTATTTTGTTTGGGTTTTTTTGGGGGGGAGGGGTTGTTGTTTGGTTGGTTTTTTTGTTTTGTTTTTTGTTTTGTTTTGTTTTTGCTCTGTCTCATTTCTGTTTCCAACTGGGAAATATTTTTTTAATGGCAAGAGAAAAAGAAGCTGTGAAAAGAGAAAAGCGAGAGGAAAAGTAGAAGAAAAAGAAATAAGGGTGAGAAAAGAGCAGAGACAGGAGAAAATGGGGAAGAGGAAGAACCGAGAGAGAGAGAGAGAGAGAGAGAGAGAGAGAGAAGTGGAGAGGAAGAGGTCAGGTACCCAAAGAACAGAAAAGCTCGGGCCGGGGCTGGCGGCTGCCGGCTGACCCCCACCCTCCCCGCAGACCATCCTAAACTCCATGCACAAGTACCAGCCGCGCTTCCACATAGTGCGAGCCAACGACATCCTGAAGCTGCCTTACAGCACCTTCCGCACCTACGTGTTCCCGGAGACCGACTTCATCGCCGTCACTGCCTACCAGAATGACAAGGTGCGCGCGGCGGGCGGTGGGCTAAGCCCCTGCACTGACGCCCCTCAACACGTGCAGGCCCAACCGTCCGTTCATCGCCCCTCGAAGCCCGCTGCACGGGATCCGCGCTCTTGCGGCCCGCCCCCGAGCACTGAGCCTCGCATCCATACGCCCAGCACCCGCGGAAGTCCTCAAGGCGCCCTCTCAATCCCACCGCGCGCACACACAGGCTCCCCTGGGGCGAGCGAACAGCTGGGCCCTCGTTCGGATGGAGATGTTTACTTAACAATTAGCTGAGACTCCGGGCCCGCGCTGACATTTTTACATTTTATTCGTTTATTTCTTGGCTCAGGAATGAGAATGTAAATGAAGAGAGGGCGCCCGAGGCAATCTGCCCAGGCTCTACCGATGCTCAGAACCCGGGGCCCAGTTTTCACTCTCTCGGGGGGAGCCAGAGGGTGGGACAGGTGACACAGCCCCCCAGAGCACTCCTGGCTACTGCTCTGGGTCAGTCTAGGCCCCAGACCCCTTGGGAGGCGCTTAGAGAATTACCTTCCAATCAAAGGGCTTTTTCTGCTTGCGGCTTCTCCACCTTTGTTCTAGTGGGGCACAGCATCACCCCTCTAGGCCTGTGCCCTTGTGCGCCACTGTCGAGTGAAAGAGAGGGTACGAGTGTCCGTGCCGGTCGTTGTGGCTTTGTGAACCAAGGTGTACGCTGGGCTGTGCGTGCCCCGTTTGGGGTGTGTTGGATACCTGTGGAGGCATGTGAATTCGTTTGGTTCCGTAGGCGTTTGTTCTGTCTGTGCACACTTGCGTGTGTGCGGGCCCGTGAGTGTGATTTGGCTTTGTGTGTACCTGCAGCCTTGCGTGTGAACTGCAGTCTCTGTTCGCGCCTGCTCGGGTGCGGAGTCGTTTAACTTGCGCAAGCCCGCGGGCGGGTGTGCATGCTTGGGCTGGTTCCGACACTGTGGCACTGCTTTAGGCCTGTGTGGGGCTGTCTAGGCCTGTCTAGGGATAATTCCTCGAATGAAGATTTTGGAGGACAGACCCCGTCGCTTTCCGCGAGGCCCTCCCACCGGCCTCAGCTCGGGGCGTCCCATCCCAGGCGGGTGGGTACCAAGTGGACGCTCCCCGGGTCTTCCCTCTGCGGCCAGCACCCACTGACCTCGGGATGCCACCGACCACGCTGGAAGAGCCACGGCCTGACTTAGCGCCGCCCCCTTGGTCCCCGCAGATCACACAGCTGAAGATCGACAACAACCCGTTTGCCAAGGGCTTCCGGGACACCGGGAACGGCCGGCGGGAGAAAAGGTGAGAGGCCAAGGACAGCAGCCCTGTGGCGGGTGCCCGCGGGAGCAGCGAGCAGGAGGGATGGAGGGATGGGCTTCCCGCTGACCTGGTTCCTCCGCTCATCCCCAGGAAGCAGCTGACGCTGCCGTCTCTACGCTTGTACGAGGAGCACTGCAAACCCGAGCGCGATGGCGCGGAGTCAGACGCCTCGTCGTGCGACCCTCCCCCCGCGCGGGAACCACCCACTTCCCCGGGCGCAGCGCCCAGTCCCCTGCGCCTGCACCGGGCCCGAGGTGAGGGTCGGACCGGAGGAGGGACAGGGAGGTGGGGGGGGGGGGTGGTCCTCAGGTCGCTGGGCTGGTCTTTTGCTGAGCCACCCGCTAATCTGAAAGGCCAGGAAGGAAACGTCAGCGAGTGTCTGGGATGGGGTTTCCGTCCCGGGACTCCCCTACGAGGGCGGTCCCCGGTAGCCAGAAGATCCGGCCGGACTCCGAGCCTGGCCCCTTGGGCGCCGTGTAATTCTATAGCTGTAGGGTTTCCTCTCCAGGGCTGGGTTCCTTCCACTGTAAATCTGGGGTCTTGGATTAGGTGACCTGCAGCTGCCCTTTGCCCGACTCCAGCAGCTCCTCCGACTCGGCCTCCCCGAGAGCAGCCCTTCCCGAGTGTCCCTGATCCTGCTCGTCGGCCTCCGCCCAGGCCCCTGTAATCCGCGCGCCTTCTCCCCGCAGCTGAGGAGAAGTCGTGCGCCGCGGACAGCGATCCGGAGCCTGAGCGGTTGAGCGAGGAGCGTGCGGGGGCGCCGCTAGGCCGCAGCCCGGCTCCAGACAGCGCCAGCCCCACTCGCTTGACCGAACCCGAGCGCGCCCGGGAGCGGCGTAGTCCCGAGAGGGGCAAGGAGCCGGCCGAGAGCGGCGGGGACGGCCGGTTCGGCCTGAGGAGCCTGGAGAAGGAGCGCGCCGAAGCTCGGAGGAAGGACGAGGGGCGCAAGGAGGCGGCCGAGGGCAAGGAGCAGGGCCTGGCGCCGCTGGTGGTGCAGACAGACAGTGCGTCCCCCCTGGGCGCCGGACACCTGCCCGGCCTGGCCTTTTCCAGCCACTTGCACGGGCAGCAGTTCTTTGGGCCGCTGGGAGCCGGCCAGCCGCTCTTCCTGCACCCTGGACAGTTCACCATGGGCCCTGGCGCCTTCTCCGCCATGGGCATGGGTCACCTACTGGCCTCGGTGGCAGGCGGCGGCAACGGCGGAGGTGGCGGGCCTGGGACCGCCGCGGGGCTGGACGCAGGCGGGCTGGGTCCCGCGGCCAGCGCAGCAAGCACCGCCGCGCCCTTCCCGTTCCACCTCTCCCAGCACATGCTGGCATCTCAGGTAAGGCCTGTGACCCCTCGGCAGCGCCAGCGAGGGAGAAGGCCCAGGGAGCTGGCGGCGAGGCCAGCGGAGGGCCCGAGGGGTGCCAGGGTCGCTGGGATCCTCTGGCAGGCAAGAACTCCATCCAGGGGAGGCCCCGGGATGCCCTTTAGGACACCTGGGTTCTGAGAGACGAGGACTGTGTTGTAAGTCCAGGGGCTGGCCAGGGCGCCGCTTCTGACTCCCGTGTGACCTTTGGCAAGTCCCTGACCCTCTCTGGACCTGCTTCCTTCCCTATAGCCCCAGCGAGGAGTGCGGTGCCCATCAAGACTCTTCTCACCCTCACAGACCAGGGCCACCCCTGGCTTGTGAAGTCTTCTCTGCTGGCCTCAGGACATTTTTCTTGAGAACAAAGACCCTTGGCTCCCTGTCCATTCTGAAAGGCTAAGATGGCCAGACAGACAAAGGGAGAAGGAACATTTGCATTATTTTCTGGACAGTTGACCACCAGCCCTCCCAGAGGTCTCTGGCCCCTCCCAGGCCTTCTACGAAGTCCTCTGTCCTGGTGAAGGACAAGGCTGGTCTTTCCCCTACCTTGAGTTCCCAGCACCCCCAGCCACATGTCAGGGATGAGAACTCAGCTCCTCAGGCCCCATTGAAATTCCAAGCTCCCAGGGGAGTGTTGATGAAAATGTGGCTGGGGCACAGTAAGGAGATCCGATGGGGACAGTGGCCTCTTTGGTTGCTTGGGTGGAATATTCCCTGTGGAAAGATTTGGAATCTCTTCATTCATTTTCTTCCCTCTGAGGTTTCTGGCAAATTGAACCCCTGAGATCTTATCTCAAGGGAAGGAAAATAGCAGTTCAGGTCTGAGAAAGCTCCTTTGCTTCAGAAGCAAATATTTTAAAAGTTGGGTTGGTGGGGGGCAGGGGTTGGGAGGCAGGCGATTCTGAAATGAGTTTTACACACAGCTCAGTGTTAGGGTGTGTGGAGTGTTTTGAGGTATCACCATCACTCATCTGGGGCTCTGGGCTGGAAGGGAAGCCTCTGGAGAAAGTTCAGGGCCCAGAGGTTTAATCTGCACCCCTGATTATTTGTGTATATGAATGCCTCCTCCCCAGACAAACTGGTAATGATCACCAGCATCACAGAGGTCATGAGGAAGTCAGGGCTTCTAGACATAGCCTGGCCAACAGGTGCATGACCCGGGTGAGAATACTAGCACCTGGGAGGCATCCGTTGGTAGGGCTGCTGGTGGTTACATTCCCAGGCCAGTGCAGCCCATCCCAGACATCAGGTAGAGCCAAATCCCAAGAGAACTGAAGCCCCCCTCCTTCCTCCCAACCTGGGATGCCAGGTCTGAAATGCCCAGTGGGACCTGACTGTCTCAGGAGGGGGTATTTTCTCAGGCCTGATGAAGCTACCTCTTTTCTTCTTCCTGCTAGAGCCAGGCCTGAGGCTCCCTGGGAGCCCAGTGCAATCATCAGCCCCCTGCCCTCCTCCCCATACCCACTGGCTTTGGGGAGTAAGCCATTATCTCAAAGGTCAGGCCGTGCACCAGCCAGACCTCATGAACTCAGGAAGGTGCTTGTCCAGGAGTTCCTGGCTGCTGTGCCCTTCACAGGCAAAGACTGCATTCCTTCCTCAGCTGCCAGTGAGGTGCTGCCAGGCATTCCCTGTAGAACTTTCAGGCCAGTTTATGAACTGGTTGGCACCCGTGTCCTCCTCCTGGCCCAGGCAGGAGAACCATGAGCAGGCAGAAGGAGACTTTGCAAAGTGCCTTCCCCAGCATGTGTGCCCTCTGCCCTTCAGAGCCTGCAGATAGGAGGGGTGGCGAGGACACTGTTCTCAATGAGCAGAACCTCCAAGACACCCAAAGCTGCCCGTTTGCCACCTGGCCCTATGCCTGCCCCGTTTTCTCCCTCAAGGCCTTCACCCATGCTAGTGCAGTCACCTGGAATGTCCTTTCCATTACCCCTGCTGTAATGCCCAGCACAGAACTTGATGGCAGGCCTTTGCATGGTAGCCTGAAGCGATCTCACCCTTCTAACTGGGTTTGGCCACAGGCACACTGGCTCATGCTTACCTGTGCTGCCTGTGGTTATAGTTATGCGAACTGTGGTTTTACATCCCTAAAACAGAAGGGCACTGTGTCCAGGGGATAGCACCCAGCCCACCTTCAGAAAGACTTCAGGCAAGATGTCTAACCCTTGTCTTGTTCTGTTTCTTCCAGGGAATTCCAATGCCCACTTTCGGAGGCCTCTTCCCCTACCCCTACACCTACATGGCAGCAGCAGCCGCAGCCGCCTCGGCTTTGCCCGCCACTAGTGCTGCAGCTGCCGCCGCCGCAGCCGCCGGCTCCCTCTCCCGGAGCCCCTTCCTGGGCAGTGCCCGGCCCCGACTGCGTTTCAGCCCCTATCAGATCCCGGTCACCATCCCGCCTAGCACTAGCCTCCTCACCACCGGGCTGGCCTCCGAGGGCTCCAAGGCCGCTGGCGGAAACAGCCGCGAGCCTAGCCCCCTGCCCGAGCTGGCTCTCCGCAAAGTAGGGGCCCCATCCCGCGGTGCCCTGTCGCCCAGTGGCTCGGCCAAGGAGGCGGCCAATGAACTGCAGAGCATCCAGAGACTGGTGAGTGGGCTGGAGAGCCAGCGAGCCCTCTCCCCGGGCCGGGAGTCGCCCAAGTGAGGGGCTGCCCAGCTGCTCCCCTGCCAGGCAGGCCACCCGGGCTGCCTGCCCCTGCTGCTTGGGACGTGTACAGCACAGAATGAGTATTTATTTAAATAAAGGAGAAAAGTGGGCTGCAGCAGCCGGAATAGAGCCTCGTCTGGCAAGTCGGGGCCTGGGACACTTCCCTGGGCCTCAACAAGGATCAGGCTGCTGGAAACACAGTCACTTGGGAGCTGCTGGGCTAGGTCCAGATCCGCTCCAGCGTCAAGGTGGCATCCGAAGGTGTCTCTGGTCTTCCAGCGAGGTGGGAGAGGCCTCATCCAGGGCCCAGCGGTCCCTGCAGAAGCCAGAAGGTGCAGGGGCCAGGGGTGGGAGCATCGGAGGGAGTCCCAGAGCCCTGGACCTTGGGCCTAGACCGCGTGATAAAACTGGGTTGAGGGATGCTGGAACCAGTTACGACTGAAGTCAGTGTAGACCTGAGCTGGGAGGGAACCTGTTAGTCTCCCCACCTCTTCCCTGAAGAGACAGGCACCCCTCCCAGCCGTGGTCAACGGAGGGAGTGGCACTTCTGCCTTGAGTCCCCAGGGGGAAAAAAAAGATATTTATGAAATAAATGGTAATTTGTGTAAATAAGCTTTAAGGTTCCCAGAATATGCAAATTGGTATTAATTTATTCAAAGGTGTACATTGCTGTGTACATATATTTAGAGATTAACTCATACATTTAAAGTTTTTTTCCTTTTACATGAGCATCTATATTGTACAGGGCTGGGGGGGGGGGGCCTTGGCTGCGGGAGAAGGCCCAGAGCCCTGGAGGAGCCACCACCCCGCCGGCCCCTCGACCCCTCGGCCCCTCGGCCCCTCCGCCCGGGTTTGGCTCGCCCGGCCCGCGGGCTCCACCTCAGGTTTTCACTTTTCGCTCCGGAGCGAGAACGAAACGACAAAAACGCGAGAAAACAATAAAACGCTAGAAAGCGAAGTGAACGGCGCTGTGCGCTCTGTGGGTCGCGCGGGGCTGGGGCGCTGCACGCGCGCAAGGAGGGACTAGAGGCGGGGACAAAAGGCTGCGCGCCCCTCGCCCGGCTGCAGCTGCACCCCGGGGACGGCAGGGCGGCACGGCGGCAGGGCGGCTGGGGCGCTGGCGGAGCCGCGAGGCCGGGCGGCGCCGGCGCGGGACGCGGGGTGCGTCCCAGGCCGGGGCTGGACTCCCCCTGCCGGCCGCTCCCGCAGCTCTGCGCAACGGGCCTGGGCACCCACCCGGGCCGGGAGGAGAGCAGCCGAGCGGCCTGGACTCCTGGCTTCTGACTCCCTTTCTGGGAAACCACACTGGAAACCCATCTCCTTTCAATGCTTCTGGGTGGGTGGGCTGGGAGGATGGGTGTTCCTTGTCCAACCTCTCCCTTCTGAGGAGGGGTTTGGCTGTGTCCCACCCCCGTACTCCCCGCCAAATATCGCTGAGCCTAGAATTCTTTCCCCTCTCTCTGCCTCCTGAACATCAAAGACAAACATTTCCTCCGCGTCAGGGCTGTTGGCTAGAGTGGCAAAATCTGGACTAAAAGGTCTTACTTTAACTCATCTATCTAAATCCCTCTTGGGAGAGTGGAGAATGGGGTCAGTGGGCTATTTCCATTCCTGCCTCAGTTTCCCCTGTATAATAATGGGCTTGGCTGGGGTCTCTCCGGGGTCCAGCTGTGTCAGTCTCCATTAGGCTGGTCCTTCCCCGAGACCTACTCCTGCAAGGACAGCTGCCTCCCACCCCGCGCCGGTGAGCTCCCCCTCCTTGCCCAGCTAGCAGGTGTCTCCAGCCCCCACTTCTAGTAGTGGGTGTGGGGAAGGGGTGGGAGCTGGGCGGGCACTCCTTTAGCCCTGGGTCTGGTCGGTCACCGAGCACGCCACCTCCTTCCCAGTTCTCTCCTCTTTAAGCCTTGGGGACCCTGAACGCCCTGCCCCAACAGGCTGCCCACCTTGGGCACTGCACATGGTGGGGCTTGGGGAGGGTGCTGGCTTCCAAAACACCAGGGACGTTGAGATGGAGGAACGGTGATGGTGAAGGTGGAATGGACAGCTGGGCCCCCAGACGCCCAGGACGCCTTTGTGGGCCGATACATTTGCAAGGAGTGAGAGAGAGAGAACCAGGCCCGCCTCTTCAGGATGGTGCTGCCCCCAGGCCACGCCGAATGCGGCTGGAGCAGGGAGGGGACTCAGCCAGTGCACGAGTGGGAGGTTGCAGTAGAACGTATCCCAACCCCAGAGGGTGGGTTCTGGCTTCCCTGCCTCAGACCTGCGGGCAGGTCCGGGAACCCGACGGGGACAGAGAAGCCCGTTTTCCAGCCTAAATAGAAGCCCGTGGGCACCGCGTTTGCTGGAGGTCGCTTTGGGCTGAAACGCCTCTCATACTCCTAGAGGAGCGGCGCGTTTGCGTCCCGCGGCTTCTCACTTTCAGCAGGACATTAGGAGAGAGACGAGAGTCGGCTGCGCGCCCGCGGCGGCCTACGTACAGGGCTGCGGACACCAGGGGGCAGCACCGACCTAGGGTCGCGGGAGGGGTGCGGGTGCGGGCATGGGCGCGGGGGAGGCGGGTGCCTGCGAAGGCCGGGCGGGGCGGCCTAGTCGCGGCCGTTTCTAGGCTGCGTCGTTGCTACAGCAACCCGGGTGGGGTGGGGTGGGACTCCAGGGCCTCGAGATCCCCCACGCCACTTTCGCCTTCACCTCCCGCCGCACATGTCCCCTCCGAGTCGCCCACCCGGCGCTCCGCGAGGCCCCAGCTGGTAGCCTGAGTGCGACTGCGGGAACCCGCGGCCGGCGGCTGGGCCTTGTCCCAGACAAAGGCTAGGCCACTCCCATGTCCAATTAAGCCACCCTCCTCCCCGGCCTCACAGCCCTCATTGTCCCCGGGGTCGCCAATTAGCCTAGGCGCCCCGCGTACCCGCCGCTCCGGTGCCGCAAGGCCTCCTTAACCCTTCAGGGCCTGGCCCGGGGTCCTTGGACGGCAGAGCCGCCGGCACACGCGTGGCAGGAGGGCCTGTGCTGGGACGATGGCGATACCTGCTGGCGGCCTAGCCTGTCGCCTCGGGCTCTCGCGTGTGGGGCTTGTGAGGTCTAAGAGGGAATTGTGCGTGTCGGTGTGGGGTGGCGCGTGCGATTCCCGGAGGAACTCGGAGATGGAGGGTGTGAGTGCAGGGGCTCCGAGAGACCCCTAGCGGCTAAGCCGCCCGGATCCCAAGGCCCGGGGGACCTCATTTCCTCTCGGGTTAATCGGAATCTTCCGAGCCCTCAAGCCCTTCCTCCTCCACTCCCCCGCCGCTGCTGTGGAGAACCGGAGCCACCGGTATGGCCTGGCCCTGCCCTCCCGAAGGCCGCAGCTCCCGGGCCCGCCTCCCCAGCTGACCGCGAACTCCCGCGCGGGGTGCTCCTGGGGCGGGAGGGGCGCGCTCAGCCTCGCTCTCCCCGGGACTCTCACGCTCAAGCGCCCCGGCTTGAGGCCGGGACCCCCTATTTCCCGGTTATGGGACGGCCCCTTGAGGGACAGCCTCTACGAGCCCTGGATTTATACCCCGAGCCTGCCTTCCTCCGCTCTGGGAAGGACCCAAAATCCAGTCCCGCTTCCTCCCCATCCTTTGCTGTCCTTGGCCCCGAGGTGCGGAGCACCGGCGGTCAGGCGGGATCCCGCAGGAGGCCGAGCGCTCCCTGCTCGCAGGACAGGGCGGCAGCGGAGGGAGCCCCCGCCCTGTTGGGAGGAAGCCCGAGCTCCGGGTCTCCTGGGCACCCTCCCGGGAGCGCCTTCGGGGTGGAGGCTGGTCGCCGGGCGCTGAATGTGTCCGAGCACGCCCGGGGCGGTTTTGCACTTGGACTTCCTTTTGGGCTCTCCGAAGGCGCATATCTGTTCCTCCTATTGGATGGGGCCGGGGACCCCGAACCCACTCCGGAAGCACCGATTTCCAGAGCTGACGGCCGCGCCTGGTTTCCCAGCGAGTCCTCTTGGCAGCTCTCGCAGCTCCCCGCCGGGAGCACGAGTGGGAGCGAACCCAGAGCCCGCCCAGGCCTCGGGCCTCGGCAACTCCCCACAGGTCCACGAGATGGCGCTGCAGGCCAGGGCCCGGGCCGCGGCCTCACAGCCCGCCTCGGGCGAGAGAGGGAGATAAGACTGCGGACCCCGGCAAGCGGGGCACGGAGGCACAGCCACCGACACAGGCAGAGCCGGGTCCGGAGCCCGGCACAGGCCGCCGAGGGACCGAGGGACTCCGGGGCTGCGGACACACTGAGCGGAGGGCTTGAGGCTCGGGGTGGGGCCTTCTCCCCTGCTGCCAGAACCGCCCGGCAGCGCCAGCTCGGCGACCTTCCAGGCTGCTGCAGACCCCAGCTTGTCCTCTTCTGCGCGCCCGCGGGGCTGGGACCTCGCGTTCTCTCTGCGGGAAGTGAGCCGCCGGCCTCCGGCCTCCTGGGCCCCTCCGAAGGGGGCTGTGGCTGGCATCCGCAGCGCGCGGGGCGCACGGCCCTAGGAGCGCGGGGCCCACTCGACGGTGAGGACTTACGGGCGGGATAGGGGAAGGATCGGCGGGGATCCAGCGCTCCTCCAGCGGAGAGGGCCCCCTCGGCTCCGACCCGCCCTCCTCACCACCCTCACCCGGCTCTTCAGGGCGGGGTCTTCAGGGTCGAGGGCAGGATGTGCCCTGTGGAGCTGCTCACCTAAGTTCCTGCCTCCATAGGGGAGGCTTTGGGCTGCGTTATTCCAGCGGGAGGTGGTGGGGACTGGGGAGGGCCCAGGGGTCAGCCTGAGAATCTCGCCCTTGGATTAAAAGCCACCAATGCTCTGGGTCAAGTCTCAATGGGAGGCTGGGGATGTAAGACCCGTTGGCTGGGGAATGCCAGAGTTGGAGGGGGTGGGGCTTAGAAGCCTGTTTCCAGCTGACCTTTTATGTCCCCAGATGAGCTCTGGCACCCTCAGAGATTAACCCTACACACGTTTCCTAAGGGCACACGGCTAGAAAGCAGCCCAGTTAACACCAGTCGAGGGTCATTTCCACTGCGATACAGTCACCGGCTGGGTGATGGGACCCAGGCCAGATGTCGTCCCTGCACTAGGCTCTCAGCTCTTTTCTCTTTCAAAGTACAGTGTAGCAGAGAATAGGACCAAATCTTTGGTGATTTAATAATTATCTACATGTTCATCTATGGCTGAAGCAGCTGCTTGGTAGGAAAACTGGACAGGAGATAGATAGGTACAAGGTGGAACTCTGCCTCTAGAGCTGTGAGTGCTCTTTGAAAATGTAGCTTTATTCTCTGGGCTGCAGAAGCCTCATCTGCAAAATAAGTAGTTTGGACTAAAATCAAGTTGATCTGCGAATGGCCAGTTGACCTGGGTCCAGTTTCCCCCCCGTCCCGCCCCCAGCCTCAACTGCTTCAGAGAAGAGCCATGTTCCCATTTAATGCTTGAGGAACCTGAGCCAGAGGGATAGGTGGAGTCACAGACCTTGAGGACCTTGGCCAAGATTCTTGGGGTGGGGGACTGGGTTGGTGGCCTGGATGAATTCCCAATTAGGAAATTACATTCTAGGTCCCGGCTGCCTCCATTCCCTGTGGGGTGTGATTGTCAGTCACAGCTTGGCCTTCTACCTCGAGCAAGCTGCTTTTGGAGAGAGGCAGACTAGTGGGTTGCGGGCGGGGGGCGGGGGTGACTTTGGTGCCCAGCACTACAATTTGTTGACTGTGTGTGACTTCTCTCCAAAGAGAGACCCCAAAGAGAGAAAGCGATACCAATGAAGGCCATTCAGGCACCCATGTTTAAGGGGGTCCCCCAGGCTAATTTCTTACTTGCGAGGAAGCCTTCATGGCAGTCAATGCGCTTTCACATGTGGCCTCTCCCCGGCCCTCACTGGCCGGGTGGAGACTATGAGTCCCCGTTTCACAGACATGACATTGGGGTTCAGAGAAATGAAGTGAGGTGCCCAAGGCCATCCAGTAAATAAAGGACGGAGCTCTTTCACAATCCCTTGGGCCTGGCCCTTGGAAACTTTCGCTGATGAAGTGATGATGGGTGAGAGTCAGGCTTGCAGCAGGAAAAGGGCAAACGGGGCAGGGGAGGGAGTGCCTGGATGTCCTGGCCAGGAGGTGTGTCCGTGGGAGAAGCAGCCTGGCTCAGAGCCCAAGTCCAGCAGGCCGGGAGGAGGGTGGCCTCATGGCTCCAGTCAGCACAGCTGCAGCTGGGCCTGCAAGGACCCCTGGTCGGGCAGGGGCTTCTCAGTGTAAAACCCTAACAGGGGCGTTGAGAGGATTACCCGAGAGGGGGTGCGTCCTGTGCTTAGCTCAGGGCGTGGCTCATGTTCGCTCTCAATATTATTTATTTCTCTCCCAAAGAGAACACGCAGGATGTCCTCTGGCTCCATGGTGCCTGCTCCTCAGCCCGACAGGAGCAGCTGTGGAACAGCCACTGTGTGCTTAATATACTTGCAGACATTTGATTGAATTCTCAGCACTGGGTGGCTGGTATGATTATCTCCATTTTACAGAGGACAAAATGGCCCAAGGTCATACAGCGTCAAAGAAGCAGGTCACAGGGCCACACCAGGCTCTGGCCGACCCCAGGCCTGTGTCCTTTCCTGGAGCCTGGCGTTCCTGCTCCACACGCCTGGGCTACAAAGTCCCCCTGGCATTTGGCTCAGCCCTGTGGCAGGCTGTCCTGGGACTGGTTTACATTTAGCCCTGGACTGGCTGGTCAGTTCCTTCATCCAGCTCCCACTTTGGGTCTTATTTATTTCCTTCTTGGGGGGCTGTCCAACACTTCCATGCTTTGCCTGCCCATAACTGTCCCCGTGCCCATGACAGTTCTGGTTTGACTATTGGCATCCTGAGTTCTGGGAGACCCCTCAGGTCTGAGCAAGTTACCCAATAGGTCACCTTGCCATCACCACACACATACCCCTACACTGGGCCAGGAGACCCAGCAATGAGTGAAACAGACACCAGCACCCCCATTGAGGGAGCCAATGATCTGGTAGAAGATAGAGACATTCAAGGAATATATCCCTTCCCAAGAGAAGACACGGCAGTGCATGGGGTGGGGTGTGAAAAGGCTTAGCCCCAGCAAACTGGGGGCAGAGAGGAGCCGCAGAGCCTCAGAGAGGTTGGGGAGCTGGCAACTGGCCTGGTTTCCCAAGGAAACTACCCCACCAAGCATCTTCACATGGGCATGTCTTTGTGTGTTCGTGTGTGTGTGTGTGTGGTAGGTGCATGTGTATGTGCATAACACATGGCAGGAGTGCCGAAAGCCCTTGCTGGATGAGTGAATGAAGTGCACCTGGTCCCTCCAGGATAGCCCCCCCACCCCCAGGTCCTGGGCCAGAGGCCCCTCCTCCAAGAACACTTGAGTCCCCTGTGGAGAGCTCCAGAGGGCTTCCGGTCTCCCCATCCAGGCCTCCTCTGTCTCCTGGGGAACTGAGGCCCAGGGAGTGTGTGTGTCTTGCCTGAGGACTTGCCTCTGCAGGAGAAAGTTATAGGCCATCCACAGACACTCCCAGCCCTCAAACCCTGCTCTCAAGCTGTGCCAGTGATTCTCTGCTCTCTAAGGGTCTGGAAACTTCTGGACTCTGGAGCAACAACCTTGTTCCCCAAGGCCAGGGCAGACCTCTCTATCTGAGTCCCTTGGGGAAGCTCCTAGCATGTTTTCCCCCACAGTCTTTCTTGTGGCGCAGACAGCCTTCCTGAAATGCAGCTGAGATGAAGTCACTGCCCTGGTTAAAGCCTCCCAAAGCCTTCCCTTGCTCTTGGGGTCAAGCCCAGCCTCCTTAGCCTGGCACTGGGGCCTGTGAGAGTCCTGCCTATTTGCCCCCCTCCCCAGGACTCCATCCTCACTGCCCACCTCTAGGCTAATCTTGCTGGCCTTATCTTGGCCTCTGCATATGCACATGCTTTTTCCTGGGCTTGGAGTGCTCTTCCTGCCTTCCTCCGAAAAACTCAGCCCACTAGCTCCTTCTCCAGGGAGCTCCTCTGCCTTCTGCCTCCTGAGTTGGGTGCCCACGCACGCCTTGTTTCGTGTTGGTAGTCAACGAATATATGGACTTGGGCAAGTTACTCCTCCATCACCGCTGCAAAGTGGGGATACCAGCACCTGCTCGTGGTGTTTCATAGTGGGGCCGGCCAGGAGCCTGGACCAGTGAGTGATGGTTCCCCTCCCTTTGGGGGACCGTAAGGGCGGCTGAGGATGGGGCCTGGGGGCGCTCTGCGAGTGGGGACATTCCCCTCAGCCCAGCGCGGCGGCCAGGGTTGGGCCTGCCCCCTTCCCCTGGAGGCCAGGCGCGGGCCGAGGAGACCCTGCCTGAATGTGCCCTAAACCTGGGGGGTTGAGACTAGAGGGGTGCTCGACAGGCCTGCGTGCTGGGTGTCTTCAGATGAAGGGCGACGAAATCCTGAGGCCAATGAGCCTCCGTGCGCACGCGCGCTGGTGACACCTCCTCCCTCTCCCAGGGAAGCGCGACCAGGGGAGGGGCGTTTCTTGCCGCAGGACGGTTGCTGGTGACCCGGCCGGATTACTGTCATCTGTGGACTGCCTGCGCTGTGCGGGCAGTGGCTCCCTCCTACCACTAGGTGGGGATCTGGAGTCGTTCAAACCAGGAGTCCGGGGCTTGGGTTCAGGCCTGGAGCCCCTCGCCCTCCTGCCGCCAGGCGGGGTTTCCCAGCCTGCCTGACTGCCGCCTCCCGGGCACTGGGCCCGCGCCCTGTGCCTCCACTCTCATTTCTAGCTAGGTCCTGCTGCCAGAGAATAACATTGAGGCAAATGAATGAGAACACCGACTGTGCAGCCAGAGGGGCCTGGGTTCAAATCCCAGCTGCACCTTTAGTTCTGGGGATTTGGCTTGTTGGGCCTCCACTTTCCTCATCTCTAAAATAGACTCGTCTACTCATTCTGCAAAGGGCAGGAGGAAATGTGGCTGCCCTGATCGCCACCCAGAGTGGGGGGAATGGACAGTGTTCTGTCGTCTGATCCCTCACATAGGACAGCTAACCTGGACAGCACCTGTGTTCCAAGACTTCCTCATGCTCTTGTCTCACCGATAGAAACTTACCTGTTCCAGGGCGCCCTCCCTGGGGGCCTTGCTGGGAGACAGGGGCCCATCTGACTTAATGCACTGCCTTTCCAGGTGCTGTGCTTGCAGCTTCCATCTGAGCCAGAGTGGGGGACCCATCTGGCCTGGGTCCCAGGGGCACCATTGCAGAGGCGCAGTTGTCCCCACCCCACCCCCCCATGCCCATCACACAAGGGCCCTGCCTCTTCTTCCTCCGTCAGGCTCTGGGTCAAGGCTGAGGGATAATTTCCCTTCTCCCCCATTCACAGGCAGGAAAACTGAGGTTCAGAGAACCCAGGACAGGTTCTATCAGTGGGGAAAAGGGAAGGTTTGGCCCAGGGAAAGGGAACATGGAGGTTGGGGTTGTTCCTTCTAAGTCACCAGTCTTGGTCTTGGTCACGTTGGTTCAGGTGTCCTCTTCTCCCATGCCTCGTTGATCTTTCCCCTGACATAGGAGGGATTTGTATGACAGTCCCCATCTGTTCAGACACCGGAACCTGCCGTGCCCAGAGGGAGCTGCCCTCCCTGACTCTCACCCCTTTGGGAGCCAGAGGTCTCTTCCCCAGGGTGGAAAGACAGAGGTTAAGAAGGGGTTAACTCTTCTTGCCTTCACATCATGACAACAAGTATGTGTTGAGCAATGGCTGCAGTGTCATGTGCTGCGCATCCTCCCTCTTTCTCTCACATGCTCTGGACTCCTTGCCATTTTTTCTTTCTTTTTAAAAATTGAGGCCGGGCACGGTGACTCATGCCTGTAATCCCAGCACTTTGGGAGGCCGAGGCAGGAGGATCACCTGAGGTCAGGAATTCGAGACCAGCCTGACCAATATGATGAAACCCTGTCTCTACTAAAAATACAAAAATTAGCCGGGCATGGTGGCATGTGCATGTAATCCCAGCTACTCAGGAGGCTGAGGCAGGAGAATCGCTTTAAGCCAGGAGGCGGAGGTTGCAGTGAGCCGAGATTGCACCATTGCACTCCAGCCTGGGCAACTAGAGTGAAACTCTGTCTCAAAAAAAAAATTATTTGCATAAAATGTACTATCAAAGGGTACAATTCACTGGTTTTTTAACTATATTTACAAGATTGTGCAACAATCACCACTGTCACTCCCCAGCCCTTGACAACCACCAATCCACTCTCTGTCTCTGTGGATTTGCCCATTCTGGACATTTTATATCAATGGAATCATATACTCTGTGTTTTTTTTGTGACTGGCTTCTTCCACTTAGTCTAATGTTTTCAAGGCTTACCCATGTTGTAGCACATATTGATACTTTCATTCTTTGTACAGCTGAATCATATTCCATTACCTGGTGATACCATGTTCTATTTATTCACCATCGGTTGATGGGCATTTGGGTTGTTTCCACATTTGACTATTATGAATAATGCTGCTGTGAACATTAATGTACAAGTCTTTGTGTGAACATATGTTTTCATTTCTCTTGGTTATGTCTAGGAGTGGAATTGCTGGATCAAATAATAACTCTAACATTTTTCCCCACCAGCATCCAAAGCAGTTAATGCTAACTTTTTGAGGAGCCACCAAACTGTTTATCAAAGTGCCTGTACCATGGTACCCTCCCACCTGCAATTCCTTGCCATTTCTTGAATGTACCAGACATACCCCTACCTTGGTCCCTGACTTCTTTCTTGGAGAGGCCATCGTTGGCCATCTGATGTAAAACAGGAGCCTACTTTCACCCCCTTCACTCCCTTCCTCCCTTCCTCTGTTTGGTTGTTGATACCAGACACGCTGAGACTATTTTACTTACTTATTTTGTTTATTGCTTCCCCTCACTAGAATGGAGCTTTGTTCATTGTTCTATCATTAGTCCTAGAATATGCCTGGCACATGTAGGTGCTCAATCAATGTTTATTGAGTAACATGAGTGAAGAAATGTAGGGTGCCATGCTGGGTACACAGGGCATAGCATGATAAGATCTCATGGAAATGGACCAAGTGCTACCGAGGCCACAGGGAGGTAAACCAAGTGTCACTGAGGCCTCCTGCCTGAACATTTCTTCACCTATTGAGTCGGCCATGGGGGTTCAGGACCACCCATGCTCTCACCCTCATCAGACCAACAGAGAAGAAGAACTGCGCCTCCTCCCTCAAACTAGGCAAGAGTTCGGGAAACAGGTTAGTTAGCCACATGGTCATCATGACAGTTCTGTCTACTGGCTGGTACACTGTAGACAGTGCAAACGCTGAGTGAAAGGATTTGAAGGGTGGCAATTGGAGAGGGTATTCAAGTGTGTCAGTGCCCTGTGTCAGCCCTGTCTGTCCCCATCCAGGTCTCAGTCTGCCTTGGAGACCCAGATGTGAGAGCTGCTCAGCAGGGAAAGATGTTGGCCTTTTCCCATGCCAGGAGTGAGGGTCACAGTCCTGGCTGTCCAGCCAACCCAGCGGGTCTTTTATGGCTTCACCTCAGCTGGCCTCTGGACATATTAGTCAGGAATCCTTCAGTCGTACGGACAGAAATCCAACTCAAGCTGAAGAAAAAGGGCAGTTTATTGGCAAGCACAGGACCTGGGAAGCACAGGGGAAGGGGAGCTGGCCTTCAGAATGCTCGCTCTCTCTGTCTCTCTCTCTCTGCTTTCTCTCTCGTTTCTTTTCTCTGTGTGTTGGCATCACTCTCTCCTACCACAGATGGGCTTCTTCATATGGCAGGGGGCTTGGCTGCAGGCAGCTGTGGGTTACAGAAATCCAGCTTAGTGGCTTAAAAGGAAAGGAAATGGCTCTGCTGTTCTACTTAGAACAATCACAGGGAAACACTCGGATTGGCCCCCTGGGATCGTATGCCCACCTCCCTCCATACAAACAACCCATTCTCCTTTGCCACTATTGTCAGTTGTGGCTACACCAGAAAACCAGGCTTGCTGGTCTCTCTCTCTCTCAAAATGCATGCTGATTGCCAAGTACTTTGCAATCTCTCTCTCTCTCTTTTTTTTTTTTCTTTGAGACAGGCTCTGTCTCACTCTGTCATCCAGACTGGAGTGCAGTGGCATGATCACAGCTCATCACAGCCTCAACCTCCTGGGCTCAGGTGATCCTCCGACCTCAGCCTCCCAAGTAGCTGGGAC
Organism: Gorilla gorilla gorilla; assembly: GCF_029281585.2. Taxonomy (NCBI): domain Eukaryota; kingdom Metazoa; phylum Chordata; class Mammalia; order Primates; family Hominidae; genus Gorilla; species Gorilla gorilla. The sequence continues at coordinate 30,574,990 of NC_073228.2, read as the reverse complement.
TACAGGCACATGCCACTATGCCCAGCTATTTTTTTTTTTTTAATTTTGTAGAGACTGGACTTTCGCCATGTTTCCTAGGCTAGCCTTGAACTCTTCGGCTTAAGCAGTCTTCCTGCCTGGGCCTCCCAAAGTGCTGGGATTACAGCCATGAGCCACTGCACCTGGCCTCATTTCTCTTAATCCACACAACTGCTCTGGAGAAATATATACTGGTCAGGGCTCTTTTAGCTCCTACTGACAAAAGCCCAACTCAAAGGAGCTTAAGCCGAAAAGGGAATGTATTACTCTACATAACTGATAAAAGCAGGAGTAGACTTCAGGCATAGCTGGTTCCAGGGAGTCAAATAAGCCTGGGCTCTTATTGGCTCCAGCTCTTAGCCAGACTTCCCTCTCTATTGGCTCAGCTCTCAGGTACATCCTACCCAAGCAGCAAGAAAAAATGACTAGGGCAGCCTAGGCTCAGATGGTCTTTAGAGCCATTATTCCCAGGGGAAAAGGGAGACTGCTTTCTGTGCATAGAGCAAACTATCTCCGGGGACTGGTTGGCTCCCATGAGGGTCCAATATCTACTCAGGGCACAGGACAAAGAAAACCATATTCGGCCAGGTCAGGTCATGTGCCCACTCCTGCAGCAAGAGGATGAGACAGAGCTGTGAGGAGTAATGCCACTGGAGTAGTGACAAGGCAGACTGATTGGATGTGGACAGCTATATGACTATCCCATTGCACAGATGAGGCTTGGAGAGATAAGGTAGCTTCCAGTACCATAGAGCTAGAGACAGTCAGGATTCAAACGCACATCTGTCATCTCTTCCCAGAAAACCACCCTGCCTCCTTTTAAAGTGCTGAGTTAAAATATCCCTTGAAGAAGTAGATTCCTGTTGACAGCCATATCATTCCCAGTACCCCTTGCAGCAACTGCCATAGAGAGGATTGCTTGGGAGGTGGGGTCGGCCGCACTCTCAGACAAGATCCTTTACCAGCTCTCCGTGGCTGAAAGGGTCTCTGGTCATTGACTCCAAGTGTCATACTAAATCATCAATCCAAACAAGGTTTGATTTTTGGCAAGGGTGCCAAGATCATTCAGTGTGGGAAGGATAGTCTTTTCAACAAATGGTGTGGGAAAAACTGGATGTCCACATGCAAAAGAATGAAGTTGAACCCTTACCTTACATGATATACAAAATTAACCCCCAAATGCATCAAAGACCTAAACTTAAGAGCGAAAGCTATAAAACTCTTAGAAGAAATCACAGCGGGGAATCTTCATGACCTTGAATTTGGCAATGGTTTAAAAAATATGACTCTAAAAGCATAGATGACAAAAGAGAAAACAGATAAATTGAACTTCACAAAATTAAATTACTTTTGTGCACCCAAACACACTATCAAGAAAGTAGAAACGCAACTCACAGAACGGAAAAAAGGATTTGTAAATAATATATCTGACAAGAGTTTAATATCAAAATATATAATTTCTACAAGTTAACAACAAAAAGAAAAATAACTCAATTACAAAATGGGCAAAGGACCTTGAATAGACACTTTTTCCAAAGAGGATATACAAGTGACCAGTAAGAACATGAAAAGATGCTCAACATCATTAGTCATTAAGGAACTGCAAATCAAAACCGCGACATATCACTCCACACTTACCAGGATGCCTAGAATTTAAAAAGAGAGAGAGTGAGCCAGGAATGGCAGCGCACAACTGTCATCCAATCTACTTGGGAGGCTGAGGAGGGAAAAATCACTTAAGCCCAGGATTTATAATCTAGCCTGGGCAAAATAGTGAGACCACCATCTGTACTAGAAAGAAGAAAGAAAGAGAAAGAGAGAGAGAGGGAGGGAGGGAAGAAGGATGGAGGGAAGAGGGAAAGGGAGGGAAGAGAAGGGAAGGAGGAAAGAAAGAAAGTCCAAACAAATTGGCAAGGATGTGAAGGAAAAAAAAATTTTTTTTTTGAGACAAGGTCTCACTCTGTCGCCCAGGCAGGAGGGCAGTGGCGCAATTATACCTTTCTACAGCCATAATCTCCTGGACTCAAGTGACTCTCTGCTTCAGCCTCCCAGGTAGCTGGCTTTGTAGGTGTGCACTACCACTCCTGGCTAATTTTTGATTTTTTGTAGACAAGGTCTCACTATGTTGCCCAGGCTGATCTCAAACTCCTGAACTCAAGTGATCCTCTTGCCTCAGCCTTGCAACATGCTGGGGTTACAGGTATGATCCACCACACCAGCCCTGGATGTGGAGCAGTTGGAACTCACGTACATTCTGTGGAAAATGTAAAATGGTGAAGTTTCTGTGGAAAACAGTATGGTGGTTCTCCAAAAAGCCAAACATAGAGTTACCACATGGTTCAGCAATTGCACTCTTAGGTGTACACCCAAAGGCATTGAAAACAGACACTCAGGCAGATACTTGTACACCAGTGTGTACTGCAGCATTATCCACAGTAGCTGAAAGTTGAATACAATCTCAATGTCCATTAACAGATGAATGGATAAACAAAATGTGGCATATACATTCAATGGAATATCATTCAGCCATACAAATGAGTGAAGTTCTGATACATGCTATTTGCTCTATATTTATACATGCTATAAAATATAGAGAAAACTTGAAATCATGATGCTAAAGTGAAATAAGCTAGACACAAAGCGACAAATATTGTATGATTGTGCTTTGCTGAAATATCTACAATAGGAAAAGTCACAGAAACAGAAAGGAGAGTAGAGGTTACCAGGGCCTGGGAGGAGAGGGTAATGAGGAGTTATTGCTTAATGAGTACAGAGTTTCCATTTGGAATGATAAGAAGTTTCAGAAATAGATTGTGGTGATAGTTACATAACAATGTGAATGTACTTAATGCCACTAAACTGTACACCTAAAATGGTTTAAATGGGAAATTTTATGTTGTATATGTATATTTTGTCCCAACATTAAAAATATGGGGGCTGGGCGTGGTGGCTCACACCTGTAATCCCAGCACTTGGGAGGCTGAGGTGGACAGATGACCTGAGGTCAGGCGTTTGAGACCAGCCTGGCCAATATGGTGAAACCCCATCTCTACTATAGATACAAAACTAGCCAGGTGTAGTGGCGGGTGCCTGTAATCTCAGCTACTCGGGAGGCTGAGGTAGGAGAATCGCTTGAACCCAGGAGGCGGAGGTTGCAGTGAGCAGCTGCACTGTACTCCAGCCTGGGTGACAGAGTGAAATAAATAAAATATAAAAAATAAAAAGAAATCATAAAATTAAAATTAAAATAGGGCATGAATGTAACAAATGTACCCTTCTGGTTGGGGATGTTGAAAATGGGGGAGGCTGTGCATGTGTGGGGTACAGAGGGAATATGGGAAACCTCTTATGAATGAACAAATTTGTATGAATAGACAAACACCTTTCTCTCAATTTGGCAGTCAAGCGAAAACTGCTCTAAAAAATTTAAAAAGGATATGCATCTTGCACATAGAGAGGTCTACTTGACAATTTGTTTTCTAACAAATATATATCGAGCAAGCATTCAATACAGTCGTCTGGTTGGCACTGGGAGGTCCATGACACAGTTGTGCCCTCAGGGGGCCTGGGGCTGCAGTGGAGCTTGCCAAGTTCTCAAAGAGAGAGGGGAGCTGGATGAGAAGGACATGTTGAGAGCAAAGAACATGAATTTGCCTCCTCAGTGTTTCCAAACTGCCCAGGGCGTTGATTAAAAGCGTTAAAGTCATCCAAGTTCCATCCTGACCTACTGAGTCTGAACGTGCTCGGCTGGATCTCCATTCCCAGGTGGGAATCCAAGCCAGAGGACTTGAACTAGGAGGGAGTGAGAAGGGCCGCGCAGCTTCCTCCCTGCCTATGGCCAGTGAGGATTCACCAACTCCGTTCTCTCCACTCCTAGAGCCTCATGCCCTGGCTGCCAGAAGTTGCCCTGTCTAAAGCTCTCCTTCAGGAGAAGCTCAGACTTTGTGTCCATCTTGGGAGAAACAGAAAACAGCTCTCCCACCCTCTCCGTCCCACCATCTTTCAGAAGCGTAAAGGCTTAAAAGCTTCTGCAATTTGGGCAAAGTACTGATCCTTTGCGTAGATGGTATTTCTGCTCCTCTGGCCTGAAAACTCAACGCTAACCCAGTACCCCTGGCGAACACATCCACCATGTTGAGAATGGTGAGTGTGGGGGTGTGTGGGAGAGGTTCTGCCCTCTGCTCACTCAGGCCTCAGGAACCGAGGTCACCATGCACCTGCTACTCTTTGGGCATCCATTTTGTTTTCATGGGCCAAGCTCTGGAACGGGGAAGGCATATGTGGACAGTGGGCAGAGATGTTGAGAGATGGTCTGTGTCTCAGCCAGAGATCACCTGGCACCTCGGGGTCAGCCACTAGACCCCTTCTTAAGGCTGGCTGGCACTGACTTAGGCATCCCCAGCATGCCAGGCCTTTGGGCAGAGGGCAAGAGTTCAGGCCTCAGCTGTTCTTCCCAACCTAGAAGAGGGTAGCTGTCTTCTATTTGAGCATATGCTTTGGGATCGTATTTTAAAATCCTAAATCAGGACAGCAGACCTGATAAATAATTTGTGAATTGATCGATGTGTAAAGTCCTTTAAAAGCATCCAAGTCAAATCCGTTACATATTGAATACATTTCTTGAAAAGAATGCAGCTAAAGTGACTCTGTCCTGGAAATGTGAGGCCAGGGGTTCTTAAACAGGGGCAATTTTGGACCCCATGGGACATCTGGCAATGTTTGGAGACATATTTGGTTTTCACAACCTGTCACCAGCATCTAGTGGGTAGAGGCCAGGGATGCTGCTAACTATCCTGCAATGCACAGGGCAGCCCCCACAATTTGGAGTTCTCAGGCCCCAAATGTCAGTAGTGTCGAGTTTGGGAAACCTTGCTCTCGGCTCTCTGGGGCTGTGCCTGTGCACCCCAGGGTGTCAGCCCAGCCTTGGTTTTTCCCTCGTACTTCATGTCTACTTTGGTCCTGTCTGTGACACTATTGTCAGAGGGGAGAGGCTTGGAACCCCTCAGCTCTCTGCTGCTTCCTTTTTTGTTGGCAGATGCAGGGAGATGACTACCTTTGAAGAGGTGACCCAGATACCAACGCAAGCCTGGCAAGGGGCAGGGGGTGTCTTGAGTAAGCATCTCCCACTGGGGAGATGAGAGCAGGGACCGCATGCAGCAAGAGGGTGGGAAGGAGCACTGGATTTAGAGGGACAGGCGCAGGCTCCAACTCTGTCTGACTCCGCCTCTAACCTGGCCATTTAGCCTCTGTGCCTCAGAGGCATTGTCCATTGGGCACAGGTTCTAAACAGGGTTATTGTGAGGGTTAGGGAGAGGAAGGATGGGACAGGGTTGTGGAAAGCACTAGGGCCGGGCAGCAGCAACTTGTGGAGTCCCCGCTGTGTATGCTGACTTAGGAGGGCCCCAGCTGGGCTGGCAGGTTGGGAGAGGGTAGGGCTGGGCCAAGAGAATGGAGTGTGGAACGCTGGGAGTGCGTGCTCTCTAGTTACAGTGATGTGCAGACAACTGGTGTGCCTGGAGCACAGAAAAGGACTGGTTGGCAAGATAGTGCCGGGCAGCACGTGGAGCCTCCCATTTGGGGGTGCTGCTTTCCTTTGTAGCTCTCAGACAGAGGGAGAAGGAGGCCTACACGAGCCTGGACGTGCACCCAGGCCTCTTGCCTGGAGGTTAGTGCAGGGAATGATGTGCTGGAGCAGGTGGGCTCCGTGTATTTGGCCAAAAGCAGGTTGAGTTTGGGCACCATGGCTCACGCCTGTAATCACAACACTTTGGGAGGCTGAGGTGGGAAGATCACTTGAGCCCAGGAGTTTGAGTCCAGCCTGGGCAATATAGCAAGACCCCATTTCTAAAAATTTTTTTTAATTAGCTGGGTGTGGTGGCATGCATCTGTAGTCCCAGCCTGGAATGGCTGAGATAGAAGGATCACTTGAGCCTAGGAGGTCGAGGTTGCAGTGAGCCAAGGCCATGCCACTGCACTCCAGCCTGGGCAACAGAGTGAGATGCCATTAAAAAAAAAAAAGATAAATTAGATTTGAAAGTCCTAAAAGCATCCGTGTGTGTGTGTGTGTGTGTGTGTGTATATAATTTTTAATTTTAAAAAATTTTTTGTTTTTGTTTTTTTGCTTTTTGTTGTAATTTTTTTTGAGACAACGGAGTCTCGCTGTCACCCAGACTGGAGTGCAGTGGCACAATCTCGGCTCAATGCCACCTCCAGCTCCTGGGTTCAGCCTCCTGAGTAGCTGGGACTACAAGTGTGTAATTTTTTTAGATGAGATATTGGAGTACAGAGGTCACACTTGCTGCCCAGAATTTAGAAACAGACACTCACTGACTAGGAGTGTGACCCTTGGGCTGTTATTCAGCTTTTCTCTACTTCAGTTTTCTCATTTACAGAAGGTGAGTCATAGTGATGGGGCCAAAGGAATGCAGGAGCCCACTGAAAGAGCTCCTGTGATCCTTCTATCTCAGCCATTCCAGGCTGGGACTACAGATGCATGCCACCACACCCAGCTAATTAAAAAAAAAATTTTAGAAATGGGGTCTTGCTATATTGCCCAGGCTGGACTCAAACTCCTGGGCTCAAGTGATCTTCCCACCTCAGCCTACCAGTGGCCAAAGCTAGAACAATTTGAGCAACAAAATACATAACGTACTGCTGAATTATAACCCAACATATAACACAAAGATCCAGGAGTTATACTGAGACAAATAAATCATTGAGTAAAATAAGTTAATCAATGGGAAAGAATAGACAAATCTGTAAAGAAGAACTCCAAATATTGATGTAGATACTCCATGCTTAAGAAGGTGGAATGTAACTCCCCACTCCTGAAGCGTGGGCTGTGCCAGTGATTTCCTTCCAGCTACTACAGTATGGAAAGGGACAAAAGTAAACCCTTCGCAGTGGAAAGCTGGCAAACACTACCTCACTCTGGTGACCAAGGCTAGCATCATTAGTGAGAAGTCATAACATGTCTTCAATATGATTGATGAGAATGACACCCCACTTCTCTGGCCTTTCTCCCCCAAACCCATAACTTCAGCCTAATCATAAGAAAAATACCAAACAAACCCCAGTCAAGGAACATTCCACCAAATGCCTGACAGCACTTCCTAAAACTGTTCAGGACATCAAACACAAGGAATGTCTGAGAAACTGGCATAGCCAAGAGTAGCCTACGGAGACATGATAACGAAATGCAATGTGGTCTCCTGGATGGAATCCTAGAACAGAAAAAGGACATTCAGTAAAAAAAGCTAAGCAAGTCTGAAAGAAGTGTGGATGTTAGTTGTGACAAATTGGTATGGTTTGGCTGTGTCCCCACCCAAATCTCATCTTAAATTCCCACGTGTTGTGGGAGGGATCAGGTGGAGGTAATTGAATCATGGGGGCAGTTTTCTCCATACTGTTCTCGTGATAATGAGCAAATCTCACGAGATCTGATGGTTTTATAAGCGTCTGGCATTTCCCCTGCTTATACTCATTCTCTCTCCTGCCGCCCTGTGAAGAGGTGCCTTCCACCAAGATTATAAGTCTCCTGAGGCCTTCCCAGCTATGCAGAACTGTGAGTCAATTAAACCTCTCTTCTTTATAAATTACCCAGTCTCAGATATTTCTTCATAGCAGTGTGAGTATGAACTAATACACAAACATACCATATTAATGTAAGATGTTAACAATAGAAGAAACTGGGTGTGAGGCAGAATATGGGAAGTCTATGTGCTGTTTTTGCAACTTTTCTATAAATCTATTCTAAAAATGAGTTTATTTTTAAAAGTAAGTAATAGTGTCTACATTATGTTGCTGCATTCAATAAGTGATTTATATCAAGCATTTGGTGCACTGGTATATGGTGTTTAATATTAGCTATTATTTATTACTATTGTTCTTATTTCTACTTTTCTTATTGAGTATATGAGTATACATTTTTCTTATTAAAATAGCAATGTATACTCATTACAGAAAAATTTACAAATGAGCCAAAGAAGAACACCCATGACCCTACACTCTCAGAGAGAACCACTGGTCACACCTTGCTGTGGATCCCTCCCGAGGTGTCATTAATTTTTATAAAGCTTGGATCACTCCATACATACAGTTCAGTAAATGGCCATAATTTATTTAAGTAACACATAAATTATTTGATATTTAGGTTGTTCTAACTCTTTGCTCTTACAAATAGGCAAGAGCACAAGTAATGGACTAAGCATTAATCAGGAAGATAAAAGAAAACCCTGAAAAATTATAAAAACTGGACACTAATGCTGAAATAAGCACAGAGGATGCTCAGTAGTTAATCAAAATGATCTTATCTGAAAATCCAATGGCCGACTTTTCTTTTCTAGATCTGTTTTATTTCATAATTTAAAAAAATGTTTTAAAGTAAAGAGGGAAAGAGTACCTGGCAAAATTTGTTTTTAGAGCTTAAAAACTTCATTTATTTATGATGATGAGAATTTTTTTAAAAAGCTAAATTTGCTCAATGGATTACTATAGGCATTTTATGCCTACCTGTGCATTCTTTTAAAAAAGTATTTATTTATTTGTCTATTTTGACAGCATCATTTTATCCTTTTTATTGTATATTTTAAGGTGTACCACTTGATTCGATATACATTGTGAAATAATCACTGCCATAAAGACAACTGACATATCCGTCACCTCACATAGTTACATTTTTCATGTGCATGGTGAGAAAACTTGGGCTCTGCCTTCTTAGAAAATTTCAAGCATATGGTACAGTATTGTTACCTATAGTTATCAGGCTTTATATTAGATCTCCAGAACTCATTCATCTTGCATAACTGAAACTTTGCACCCTTTGACCAACATCGTGTAATCTTTCCCTTCCCCCAGCCCCTGGTAACTATCATTCTCTTCTTTGTTTCTATGAGTTTGACTATTTTAGGTTCCACACACAAGTGAGATCTTACAGATTTGTCTTTCTGTGTCTGGCCTATTTCACTTAGCATAATGTCCTTCAGGTCTATCCATGTTGTTGCAAATGATAAGATTTTATTTTCTTTTTTAAGGTGGGATAACATTTCATTGTATATGTATGCATCACATTTTCTTTATTCATTTTTTTTCATTTTTTTATTTTTTATTTTTTTTAAGACTGAGTCTCATTCTATCACCCAGGCTGGAGTGCAGTGGTACAATCTCAGCTCACTGCAACCTCTGCCTCCCGAGTTCAAGTGATTCTCCTGCCTCAGCCTCCCGAGTAGCTAGGATTATAGGCGTCCACCACCATGCCCAGCTAATTTTTTATTTTTAGTAGAGATGGGATTTCACCATGTTGGCTAGGCTGGTCTCGAACTCCTGACTTTAAGTGATCCACTGGCCTCGGCCTCCCAAAGTGCTGGGATTACAGGAGTGAGCCACCGCGCATGGCCTTATTCATTCATTGTTGATGGACATTTAGGTTATTTTCATATCGTTGCTATTTTGAATAATGCTGCAATGAAAATAGGAGTGCAAGTAACTTTTCAAGACCTTGATTTCAATTCCTCTGGACAAGCACCTAGAAGTGGGATTGCTGGATTATATGGTACTTCTATTTTAATTTTTTGAGAAACTTTCATACTATTTTCCATAATGGCCATACCAACTTATATCCCCACCAACAGTGTACCTAAGCGTTCCCTTTTCTCCACACCCTCACCAACACTTATCTTTTTTTTTTTTTTAATACAAGTTGAGTGTCCCTTATCTGAAGGGATTTTTTTTTTTTTGAGATAGAGTCTCACTCTGTTGCGCAGGCTGGAGTGCAGTGGTACGATCTTGGCTCACTGCAAACTCCACCTCCCAGGTTCAAGCAATTATCTGCCTCAGCCTCCCAAGTAGCTGGGATTACAGGCACCCACCACCATGCCTGGCTAATTTTTGTATTTTTAGTAGAGACGGGGTTTCACCATGTTGGCCAGGCTAGTCTTGAACTCCTGACTTCGTGATCCACCTGCCTTGGCCTCCCAAAGCGCTGGGACTACAGGTGTGAGCCACCATGCCTGGCCGCGCATTTTGGATCTTTTTTAAAAGCTTGGAATATTTGCATATATGTAATGAGGTATCTTGGGAATGGAACCCAAGTCTAAACACACAATTCATTTATGTTTTATATATACCTTATACATATAGCCTGAAGGTAATTTTATACAATGTTTTAAATAATTTTGTGCATGAAACAAAGTTTGTGTACGCTGAAACATCAGAAAGCAAAAGTGTCACGATCTCTGCCACCAATGTGGACAATCTGTGGTTGTTTGGCATCACCATCATGCCTGAATCTGAATGTATATGCTACTAATTAAACAATCATTTTCTTACATTTATTCACAGATAAGTACTTAACAGTAAAAAATATGACTTACCATTTTTTTTTTTTGAGACAGGGTCTTGCTACTATGTCGCCCAGGTTGAAAGGCAGTGGTGCGAACATGGCTCCATGCAGCCTTGACCTCGTGGGCTCAAGCAATCCTCCCGCCTCAGCCTCCCAAGTAGCTGAGATTACAGGCACACAACACCATGCCCTGCTAATTTTTAAATTTATTTCTTATTTTTATAGAGACAGAGTCTCAGCATGTTGCCCAGGCCTGTCTCGAACTCCTGGCTCAAGCAATCCTCCTGCTTTGGCCTCCCAAAGTTCTGGGATTAGAGGCATGAGCCGCCACACCCAGCCAACAACAGATTTTGTCTTAGAAGTGTCTTTTTGATTTTCTAAATGAACATGATTTCTTGTTCCGTTGTGAATGTATGCTGCTTTAGTCCTTCAATAAGCCCATCATACATTTTCACCATGCCATCTATAGACATTTTTTCTGCAAAAAATGTTAACAATGTGATCTTCATTGCCACTATTATCATGATCACTTTGGTTTGGAGCCATGTGGCTATTTCATGATCAGCCAATGAGTAAACAACTGGAGCCTTATTATCAATGTCAAAAAGCCCTTTGCTATCTACTTCTTCTAACTTACTGGCAGACTCTGAAGGTATATTTTTTGCATATGAAAGAAAGTCAGATATCATTTTGTTCTCACTTGACACCAATTCTTTCTCACTTGATACACAATTCTCCAAAGTCACCACCTTGTTCATCATCATCACTGAACATAGTCAAAAGTCAGAGGTCGCACCAGGCATGCACAACTATGTCTTTAGTCACTGTGTTCTAAGCGCTGCAAACAGTATATCTGGCGTCCTTCATGTCACCTCCTTTTGAAAACCTTCTGCACTCATGCCTCTGTTCACTGCTGCTAGCATTCTGTTCAATAAAGTGATTTTACATCTACTCTTCATTGACCTAAGGATACCCTAGTCACATTGAATTAATGTAGTCACATCTGGGGGAAAGTACATGGCATAAACATTATTTTTTGTGAGAATTTCAGCTGGAGAATGAGCAGAACAGTAATCAAGGAATAACAAAGTCTTACATCATCATGCATTCCAGCTTCCCTGCAGTGAGTACTAGCCACTGGTACAAAATGTTTGTGAAACCAATCATAAAAGGTGTCCCTGATGATCTGTGCCTTTTTGTTAGCATAATAGTAGACTGGTAAGAGATCTCCTCCTTGATAACAGTGAGGATGCAAGCTTTTGCCAATCACAGCAAGTTTATACTTATAGATGCTTGCTACATTAACACATCCCAGCAGGGTTACTCTATCCTTGGCATCTTTTTTTTTTTTTTTTTTTTAAGACGGAGTCTCGCTCTGTTGCCCAGGCTGGAGTGCAATGGCACAATTCTGGTTCACTGCCAACCTCTGCCACCCAGCTTCCAGCGATTCTCGTGCCTCAGCCTCCCCAGTAGCATGCGCCACCACGTCCTACTTTTTTTTTTTTTTTGAATTTTTAGTAGAGATGCAGTTTCACCATGTTGGCCAGGCTGTTCTCAAACTCCTGACCTCAGGTGATCTGCCTGCCTTGGCCTCCCAAAGCGCTGGGATTACAGGCATGAGCCACTGTGCCCGGCCTATCATTGGCATCCTTAATTCCTGTCTCATCAACTGTAGTCAGTGTCTTTCTGGAGAAATAATGCCAAAACAGTGATATTTCATCAGCATAAAGACTAGTTCTGTTGTCAGATTTTTGTTAGTGATGACTCGGGCAAACTTGTCAATGAATTTCTCTGCTACTTCATGATCAGCAGATGCCTTATCACCACAAATCTTTAAAAATTTAATGCTGTCTTTTCCTAAATTTCTGAAACCAGCCTGTTGAACATTCACAGTTCCCTTCAATTTTCAGTTCACTGTGATAGATCTTTGCTTGTTTCATGATCAGTAGCCAGTATTTACTGCAACACTTTTGAACCCATTCTTTCAATACATGATCGAGATCTTCATTATTAACGTTATGCACTGTTTTTCTTTTTGTTATTGTTGGGTTTTTTTTGTTTTGAGACAGTGTCTATGTCATCCAGGCTGGAATGCAGTAGCTTAATCTCAGCTCACTGCAACCTCCACCTCTCCAGCCCAGGCGATCCTACCACTTCAGCCTCCTGAGTAGCTGGGACTACAGACACGCGTTACCACACCCAGCTAATTTTTTGGTTTTTTGTTTCTTTGTTTTTCAGACAGTCTCGCTCTGTCGCCCGGGCTGGAGTGCGGTGGTGCGATCTTGGCTCAATGCAACCTTCACCTCCCAGGTTCAAGTGATTTGCGTGCCTCAGCCTCCCGAGTAGCTAGGATTATAGGCACATGTCACCACACCCAGCTTATTTTTGTGTTTTTAGTAGAGATGGGGTTTCACCATGTTGGCCAGGCTGGTCTCGAACTCCTGAACTCTAGTGATCCACCCGCCTTGGCCTCCCAAACTGCTGGGATTACAGGAATGAGCCACCATGCCTGACTGATTTTTAATTTTTTTTTTGTAGAGATGGGGTTTTGCCATGTGGTCCAGGCTGGTCTTGAACTCCTGAGCTCTTGTAATCTGCCTGCCCTAGACTCCCAAAGTGCTGGGATTGTAGGCATGAGCCACTGCACCCAGCCTGTTTTTCTATTTTTGTTTTTTTTATTAACTTCTGTTCATTGCTTTCAGCATAGAACTTCAACAGTTTATCCTTCTGTTTCTTCAGGTCATATATGGTGGTCATTCCAACACCATACTCTTCTGTAAGACATTTCATACTTACACTGCTGTCCAGCTTCTCCAATAGCTTGATTTTCTGTGCTATAGATAAACATAACTGTGTCCTCTTTTTCTCACCACTGTTGCCCACAGGAGTATCTGTAGGCCTTTTTGACATTTTCAATAATATCTTTACACCACAGAGCAGAGAATAAGCCAAAAGAAATACCACAGTAAGTAATGCACATAGGTATTGGCCCCATGTGGGGCATTGTGGAGAACCTGAAATTGGTGCATCTGGCCTCCACACCATGTTAAAAATGGGTTTTTAAATGGGTCATGCCATTTTATAACCCTTGGTGGATGTGCTTACATGCGAAAATCTGGACATGTACAGAAAAGACATGTCACAGCTGAAGGGGGATGGGGGTGACTTCCCCCTTGGGGATGCTGAATGAACTGTGTGTTGTGTGCCTGCATTTTCATTATGGCCAATCATATGAGGTTAGATGTAGAATTTTCCACTTGTGGTGACATGTTAATGCTCAAAAACTTTCAGGTTTTGAAGCATTTCAGGTTTTGGATTTTTAGAGTAGGGATGCTCAACTTGTAATGACCATCCTGACAGGTGTGAGATGATATCTCATTGTGGCTTTGTCTTGCATTTCTTTGATGATTAGTGAGCACCTTTTTTATATACCTGTTGGCCATTTGTATGTCTTCTTTGGAAAAATGTCTATTCAGGTCCTTGGTCCATTTCTAATCAGGTTATTTGTGTTTTTATTGTTGTTGTTTTTGTTTTGCTATTGAGTTGTGTGAGTTCCTTATATATTTTGAGTATTAACCTTTTATCAGATACGTGGTTTGCAAATATATTCTTCCATTCCATAGGTTGCCTTTTCAGTTTGTTGATTGTTTCCTTTACTATGCAGAAGCTTTTTAGGTTGATGGAGTCCCACTTGGTTTGTTTTTGCTTTTGTTGCCTGTGCTTTTGGTTCATATCCAAAAGTTTTAGCTATGCCCAATGTCAAGGAGCTTTTCTCTTATATTTTCTTCTAAGAGTTTTACATTTTCAGGTCTTATGTTTAAGTCTTTAATGCATTTTGAGTTAATTTTTGTATATGGTTTAAGAGTGGGATCCAGTTTTATTCTTTTGCAGGTGGATATCCAGTTTTCCCTGCAACATTTATTGAAGAGTCTATCCTTTTCCCCCATTGTGTATTCTTGGTGTCCTTGTGAAAGATTAGTTGACTATAAATGCACGGGTGTATTTTTGGGCTTCCTATTGTGTTTTATTTGTCATTGTCTGTTTGTGTGCCTGTACCATATTTCTTTGATTACCATAGTTTTGTAATATAGTCTGAAATCAAAGAGTGTGATTCCTCCAGCTTTGTTCTTCTTTCTCAAAATTGCTTTGGCAATTTGGGGTCTTTGGTGGTTCCATATGAGCTTTAGGATTGTTTTTTCTATTTCTGTGAAAAATGCCATTGGAATTTTATAGGAACTTCATTGAATCAGCAGATTGTTTTGGAGTATGGACAATTTAACAATATTAATTCTTCTAATCCATGTATATGGTATATCTTTTCATTTATTTGTATCTTCTTCAATTTTTTTCATCAATGTTTTCTAGTTTTCAGGGTACAGATCTTTCACCTCCTTGGTTAATTTATTCCTAAGTATTTTATTTTTTTGATGCTATTGTAAATGAGACCATTTTATTAATTTCTTCTCTGGGTAGTTTGTTGTTGGTGCATAGAAATGCAACTGTATTTTATATGTTGATTTTTTTATCCTGCAACTTTAATGAAGATGTGTATTAGTTCTAACAGTATTTAGGGTTTTCTATATATAAGATCATATAATCTGCAAACATACAATTTAACATCTTTCTTTTTGAATTTCTTTTATCTATTCTTCTTGCCTAATTGCTTTGGCAAACACTTCCAGTACTATTTTGAATAGAAGTGGTGAGAGTGGGCACACTTGTGTTGTTCCTGTTCTTTCTTTTTTTATTATTATTATACTTTAAGTTTTAGGGTACATGTGCACAACGTGCTGTTCCTGTTCTTAAAGGAACAGTTTTCAGATTTTCTTTGTTGAATATGATGTTAGATGTGGGCTGTCATATATGACTTTTATTACGTTGAGGTACATTCCTCTATAACTCATTTGTTGAGAGTTTTTAATCATGAAAGGATATTGAATTTTGTCAGATGTTTTTTCTGCATATATTAAAATGATCATATATTTTTTATCCTTTGTTTGTTAATGTGGTGTACTTCACTTATTGTTTTATATATGTCAAACTGTCCTTGCATCCCAGGGATAAATTCCACTTGATCATAGTGTATAATCCTTTTAATGTGCTATTGAATTCAGCTTGCTAGTATTTCATTGAATGCTGTTTGTTTATTGATTTTCTGTCTGGATATCTATCCAAGATTGAATGTAGCATATTGGAGTCTTCTATTACTATTATATTGCTGTCTGTTTCTCCTTTCAGTTCTATTGTTATTTGCTTTATATATTTAGGTGTTCCAAAGTTGGGTGTATGTATACTCACAATTGTAATACCTTCTTAGTGAACTGACCCTTTTATCATTCATTATATGATGACCTTCTTTGACTATTGTGACAGGTTTTGACTTAAAGTCCTTTGTGCCTAATATAAGTATAGCTACCTCTGCTCTCTTTTGGCTTCCATTTGAGTGGAATAGCCTTTTCCACCCCTTTACTTTCAGCCTGTGTGTGTCTTAAAGCTAAAGTGAGTCTCCTGTAGGCAGCATATAGCAGGATCTTGTTTTTTAGTCATTCAGCTATTCTGTCTTTTGATTGGTGAAATTAAGTCATTTATATGTAAGGTAATTATTGATAGGTAAGGACTTACTATTGCCATCTAGTTGTTTTCTGCTTTGCAATTCATTTGCTCTTTTCTCTATTGTTGTCTTCCTTTGTGATTTAATAATTTTTTATAGTATTTTGTTTTGATTCCTTTCTCTTTGTATTTTGTGTATCTACTACAGAATTTTTTCTTTGTGATTACCATGGGATTACAGAAAACATTCTATTGTGATAATAGACTATTTTAACCTGATAAAAACTTAACTTTGATCACATACAAAAACTTTAACTTCTTTTCCCCTACATTTAATATTATTAATATTACTGTTTACATTTTTATAATGTGCATTCATTAGTAAATTATTGCAGCTATAGTCATTTTTAATACTTTTGTCTTTAAACTTTTACACTGGTGGTAAAAGCAATTTACATACTACCATTACAGAATTAGACTATTCTGAATCTGACTATACATTTACCTTTGCTAGCAAGTTTTATACTTTCATATGTTTCTTATGTTTAGTGTCCTTTCATTCCTCCTCCTTCTTCTTTTCCTTCTTCCTTCCTCCCTCTCCCTCTCCTTCTTCCTTCTCTCTTCTTCTTCTTCTTTCCAGTGCTGGCTGATATCCTTTCGTTTCAACCTGAAGAACTTTCTTTAGTACTTCTTGTAAGTAGTAATGAACTCCCTCAGCTGGAAAAGTATCTCTCCTTCCTTTCTTAAAAATAGATTTGCTATGTAGAATATTCTTGGTTAGCAGTTGTTTTTGTTGTTTCAGCACTTTGAATGTGCTAGAACATCGACTCATAATGCAAATGTTGTTTTGTTTCATGTTGTTCCATAAGTTACACAGGCTTTTTTCATCCTTTCTTCTTATTGTTGCTCTGATTGGATAATTTCAAATGATCTGTCTTTGAGTCCACTGCTTCTTTCTCCTGCTTGAGTCTCCTGTTGAAGCTCTCTATTGAATTTTTCAGTTCATTCATCATATTCTACAGCTCCAGAATGTCTGTTTAGTTCTTTTTTATGATTTCTATCTTTTGGTTGAATTTCTCACTTTGTTCTTGTATTGTTCTCCTGATTTTGTTTAGTTGTCTGTGTTCTCCTGTACCTCAGTGAGCTTAAGTCACTTATTTTGAATTATTTATCAGGCAATTCATAGGTCTCAATTTCTTTGGGATCAGCCACAGGAGCTTTATTTTGTTCCTTTGGTGGCGTCATGTTTTCTTAATTCTTCTTGTTCCTTGAAGTGTTGCATTTCTGTCTTTGAAAAAGCAGTCTCCTCTTCCAGTCTCTACTAACTGGCTTTGGAAGAGAAAGACATTCACCAGACAATCAAGAGTTTGACGTCTTTCAGGCCTTTTCTATGGATTCACCTGCCCCACTCTCTTTTTCCCCCTTGTGGGGGTAAGTCTTAGGATTGTGTGGCTACTCTCAATCCTGTAAAGTCAGGCCAGGTGTTGAGGGCCTCCTCTTAATTTTCTCCAGGATAGTGCCTTGAAGTGTTCAAGATTGTGCACCTTCTCTCAACCCTGCAAAGTTGAGATAGCTGCTGATATCTATGTGCTGTCTGTGGGGATTTGCATGTGTCCTCTGTGGTGGCTTGCACTCACTATCTGTGGAGGCTCAGGTGCTCTGTCTCAGGAATGCATAAATGCCATCTGAGGACTTTTGCATGTGCCATTTCAGGGGCACATGCAGAGTGCTGAGGGTGTGAGTCATCCAATTGAAGGTGTTGAAGATGAGGCATCCTACAGGGTTTTCATGGTTTTCAGACTCCTGGTGGAGTCTCAAACCAATTAATAGGGTCTACAGCTGGTTTTTGAGACTTTGTGGTTGCTCCTACCTCCCCCAAGACTATTAGCTGTGTGATCTTCTGTGATCTGGGTGGGGTGAGGCAGAAGTGAGCCTCTTGGGTAACAACCTGTGAGGTTGGGGAAGCTGGACACTCACTTTACTCTCACTATCCCCCATGGAAGAAACTGTGGACTTGGGCACTGAGCCATGCTGCCTTGGGAGTAGGGTGATGTGGGTTAAGTGAAACTGTTCTTTCTCTTTTTCTTTTTTTTAGGTGGAGTCTCGCTCTTGTTGCCCAGGCTGGAGTGCAGTGCTGCAGTCTCAGCTCACTGCAACCTCCGCCTCCTGGGTTCAGGTGATTCTCCTGCCTCAACCTCTGGAGTAGCTGGGACTACAGGCGCCTGCCACCATGACCAGCTAATTTTTTTTTTTTTTTTTTTTGGCAGAGTCTCACTCTGTCACCCAGGCTGGAGTGCAGTGGTGTGATCTCGGCTCACTGCAACCTCCGCCTCCCAGGTTCAAGCTATTCTCCTGCCTCAGCCTCTCGAGTAGCTGGGATTACAGGGGTGTGCCACCACGCCTGGCTAATTTTTTGTATTTTTAGTAGAGACAGGGTTTCACCATGTTGGCCAGGCTGGTCTCAAACTCCTGACCTCAGGTGATCCGCCTGCCTCAGCCTCCTAAAGTGCTGGGATTAGAGGCACGAGCCATTGTGTTCCTACCTTCATCAATGCATCTAGTCTAAGTTGTTTTTTCTTTTCTTTCTTTCTTTCTTTTTTTTTTTTTTTTTTGGCTTAAACAGAGTTCTATAATTGCTACACTGGACTCCTGGTTTCCTACTTGAGGTACTCTTCTTGTCCATGGATGGTTGTCAAAATTGATGTTTCTATGGAAGTATGAGGACTGGAATCTCCTATTCCACCAGCTTGCTGTCATCACTCTGGCAAAAATGTCAAGTGGTTATCTCTTTTGTTTTCTTTGCAGTCTGCCATAATTACCAGATTCTTTCCAATGAGGACATTTTACTCTAAAGTAGTAGTAATACCATGGACAATGAATGAGTCTAATCTTTTTCAATCAAGTTCATTTCACTTTCAAGTAAATCTATTTACTCTGTAGTGTTGTAAATGCTTCCCAAATATTTAATAACTTGAAGTAAATGAGTATTATTTTGCTCATTTTACAGATGAGGAAACTGAGGACCAGAGAAACTAAGTAGATCACCCAAGGTAATACCTGAGATGTATGGACCCAGTGGCCAAGCTCAGCCACCATGTCATGCTGTCCTCAAACCCTCTGGGCCAAATTGCATGTAGTTTACAGCCTATCCCAGGCTGACAAGGAGGTGACAATTGCACTAAGCTTTATGATTCTGAAGCCTGGAATCTGGAAGCCATGGAATTCCAAAAGTCTGAAGAGGCCCCCTCTTAATTGTGTGGCTTTGGGAAAGTCCCTTACCTCCCCTACGCCTTGGTTTCCTTATTTGTAAAATGTGTGTGATACCATCTGTGTTCTTTCCTACTCCTCAGGGTTGTTATGAGCTCAGGTATATGTGAAAATGTTACATAAACTGTGAAGGATGTAGGTAGGCAGGAAATCAAGGGAGAGATATCAAAGAGATGCTGTGTGAACAAAGGTGCATTAAAAGGACTGTGAAGGCCATTGTGAGGGAGCTGTGTGAAAGGGAATTTGGTTCCTGAGGAGGGGCAGTGGGACTGGGGTAGAAACAGGTTTGGTGTTAAATCCTGGAGGACTTTAATGTCAGGTGATGCACTGGGATGTTACTGACAGTGAAATAAGGAGGGTGGGCTATGAAGAGTCATCCACTGCAAAAATACAGCATGATTGTCAGGTTGTCTTCAGCCACTCTGCTGGGCCTCTAGGCCCGACTCTTGAGTGAGTCTGAGAGAGGGAGCTCCCCAAGACAGGCCCTCTGGGCAGGTGAGGACTCCAGTGGTGTATAGTGACTTGCTGGCAAGTTTTAGTCAATGCCCATGAGAGGGAAGATGGCACAGGAGGCCAGCATTATGGTTCTTTCCAGAAGCCCAGGAAAACCAGAGTGTGAGCCTCTCCCATTTGGTGGATCCTTCCAATTTATGGTAGCCAGCTCATTTGATTCTCCAACAGCCTGGAATGGAGATGAACTCTTATCTTCCCTCCACTAATCTGCTCTTCCTAATGTCACCAGTGACTAACTTCCTCCTCCTCGAATCCTCCTTAATACAGTTGCCAGTAGTTTACATTGCTGACCTCTCCCTTGCTCCTAAAAAGTTCTTTTGCGACCAGGATTGCACTCTCTCAGCCAATTTTTTAACTGATTCTTCTCAGGCCCCTTTGCTGATTTCCTTTCTTTTCCACACCCTCCAAGATTCCATTCTTGGTCTCCTTTTCTTTTTCAATGAATTCTCCCTCAGTGGCCTCATCAACTACCAGTATGAATGCCCACTGTGTACTCATGTGTCTCAAATCGTGATCTCCAGACCCTGTATTTCTTATCATGACTAAAATGAAACTCATCTCTGCCCATACTCACTGCCTATTCTCTCACTTAATGTCATCACAACCACAAAAGGTTCTGTGTCAAAGCTGTGACAATGTACCTGGTTGGTTTTAGTAGAGAGGGGATTTTTTGGAAGCATGGGGCAATTCACTGACAAGAAGAAAATTCTTGAAGGTCAAGACTCATAAATAATGAAGGTCAGAGCAGCTCTGGGAAGCTGAACAGTGGATACAAGTGAATGGCTTCCCTAGGGAATGAAGACTGAAGAATGTAGTAGAAGAACATTACCTACCATGTAGTGTTTGTTGAATCTAAAATGAACTGTACAGTTAAGGAAGCCGAGGCCCAAAGAGGATGATTCAACTTCTATCCCTTCATTCTTTCTGCCATTAGGCTCGAGATTAGAATTACAGGAAGACCGCATCTGAATGCACTAACTAGGGTCACATGGTCTTAGCTGGGGGTAAGCACAACCCTTTCAGTGATGGTCCTAACAAACTGTAACTCAATCCTGATATTGTCAATCTTGTTTTTAAAAGCCTCTAGAGAACGATTCTTTCTCCTAAAACTCAACCAGCATTCTGAACCTGAAAAGGGGGGGATGAAGTCTGTGTGTAAAAATATCACAACTGTCCATCATACTCTGGCCCAGAAACATCTTTAACTCCTGCCTCTTCCATACTTCACTTCTCCTAAATATCTTTCTAATAACTTCCCTGCCCTCATAACTCCTTGCTGCCAGTCTCTACCTGCAAATCTATTTGCCCCACTACCAGTCATCTTCTACAATACACTCTAGGCTGGGCGCAGTGGCTCACGCCTGTAATCCCAGCACTTCGGAAGGCCAAGGTAGGTGGATCATTTGAGGTGAGGAGTTTGAGACCAGCCTGGCCAACATGGTAAAACCCCGTCTCTACGAAAAATACAACAATTATCTGGACGTGGTTGTGGACGCCTGTAATCCCAGCTACTCAGGAGGCTGAGGCAGGAGAATCACTTGAACCCAGGAGGCGGAGGTTGCAATGAGCCAAGATTGCGCCACTGCACTCCAGCCTGGGCAACAGAGGGAGACTGCATCTCAAAAATAAAATAATAATAAAATAAAATAATAAAATAAAATAAAATAAAATAAAATAAAATAAAAAAATAAAATAAAATAAAATCTGATCAGTCCAAGCTTCTCCTTCCCTCCCCCTGCCCCCAAAAAGAACCCTTTATGGTTCCCCATTGCCATTAGCTGAAGTTTTTAATATGGTTTACAAGGTCCTTCCCAAGCCTTATCTTTCCACAAGGCTTCATTTACCACTCCAGCCCCACTGCTCCTCAAACTGGCCTCTCTATGCCTATGTCTGTATTCTTCCTTTCTCCTGGATGCCTTTCCCACATTCTCTGTCTCGAAGGATCCCATTCATATTCGTCTTTCATAGATAGCATCAGATCTCACCTCTCATGGAGACTTCCTCCAACAAGCCAGGATGAGTTGGTTAATCCTTCTTTTGTACTCTTTTCACACTCAGTAAGGACTTAAGATTATAGCCCTGAGCACATTTTATTATGGCGTTTGTTTACAAGTCTGTCTTCTTCACTGGACTGGGAGCTCCTCTAAAGTAGGCCCTGAGTTTTCCTCGGCTTTATTGCCCTAGTGCTTAGCATTGTGCCTAGCATGTGGTGTTTGGTGAATTTTAAGTGAGCTGTACAGATGAGGAAACTGAAGCCCAAAGAGAACAAGCTGCACACTTAGAATGAGCAACCTCCCTAATGGCAATCAAGTTGGAGAGACAGTTGTGATCAATCACATTGGGCTTTGTAATCATCTAGGCAGTTGCTAAAGACTGGAAGTAAAGGGTGGTCACCAGCTATCTCCCTTTGCACTTTGAGAAAATAAGGCTCAACAGGCTCAAACTTAAATGGTCAAGAGGGATTTAAGTTAAAGAAGAGAAAGACCTTCTTGTTCCTGGGTCTGGTAGACAAAAAAGTGAGCTGACTCAGAACGTTTGTGAACTTTTTGCCTCTGGAGGCTTTTACAAACAAGATAGACCTTATTATCAGGGCTGAGTCGAAAGTCCTGTTAGAGGCGGACAAATGGCTGAGCTGACGTCTGAAGAAGCTGCCTCTTGAGGAAGCCCTTGAGGGGCAGAGGAACCAGTGAGAAGACTTCAGTTCCCAGGGAGGTCAAGGATGCTTGGGGGAGGGGGAGACAGAGGAGGGAGCCCTTCCTAATTAAGCCTCTACCCACGAGTGAATGTGAGGCTAATAAGGCGGCCCCATTCCAGGGCACCTCCACACCCAGCCAGCCGGTCTGCCTGTTTATTGCCCGTATGGAGATCATTAATGCCTCCTGACACTGGGGTCACTCCCGGGGTCAATCCCGGAGCCCCTTCTGGAAAACAAGGGGAAATGAACTTCCCAGCACATGTGGCTCAGCCTTGGCAGGGAGGGGGACTCTGGTCACCCCACACCTCCGCTCTGGGAGAGATCAGCACTCCAGGCAGTCAGACCCCCCGAAACAATCCCTTCTGCCCATGCTGGACTCAGGGGGGGTGGTCCTGGGGAAAGGCGAGGTGGAGGCCCTTGTCTGGGCCGGGACAACCCCCACTGAGGCTGTCCCAACCGACAGACAGACACTAATCCCCTGGCGACGGACTGGGCTGGTGTCTGGGAGCTGCAGCTGCAGCTCAACAGGGGCCAGGCTGCCGGCCACAGGTGGCGGGAAGGCGCGGGCCTGGTGGCCACGTGGGCGCGAGCTTGGGCCTCGGCCCCACCCTCACCCGCTTCCCCCTCGTTGATTGGGCCCCTTCCCCTTCCGGAATCCAAGATGGTGGAGGGGGGCGGGCTTCCAGGGCAATCGGAACTTCAATTGGTGGAATGCAGGCCCTTTGAGCTGAAGGACAGCCTCAGTAGCCACTCAGGGAGCTCCTGCTGGTGATGGTGGTGGGCGCTCAGCCACCTTACCTCACACTTAAGCAGCCGAGGTGACCTCGGGAATCGGTCTCCCGCAGGCTGGCGAGAGCCGCAGTGAGAACGAGGAAACTCCAGACGGCCTCCGGGCAGGCCCCTTACCAGCCTGGGGCGTCTTCCTCGATAATGGAACTGAGAATCAGTCCCTACCTGCCCGGCAAGAAGACGGGAAAACCTCCAACTACCTTGGAGGAAATCAATAGGATTACGAGGTTAATGCCAGAGCAGGCTGAGTGACAGTTACCAAATAAATGATCTTGGGAGGACATGGCTGAGGTTAAACGAGGCCCAATAAATAAAGGAGCGTGTTCAAAGGAGAAACTTCAGAAAATGCAAGGACGCCGGAGGCGGGGGGTGGTGGTCGGGCCTAGGGACTCCTTCCTGTCCTCCCGTCGGGGACTTGTTGAATCTCCCAGAGGAGCCACAGCCCCAGGCCTGCCTTTCACAACCTGCCCACTCGGGTCTGCACCCTGTTCCGTGCCAGTGTTGGCATAGCTCCAGGGCACAGCACTCCTTGGACAGCTGCATCCCCCCAGCTTTGGAGACTGAATGAGGGAATGGAAAGTCTTACCGTGGAGGCCTGACCAGTTAACACAGCCCCAGCGTGCCTCTGACTCCTTAGAGAAAGGACCAACTGCAGCAAGAGGGGTTGAAGCTAGATGTGAGGAGGCACTTCCCAAACAGATTGATGGACAGAGCTTATGGGCCTTGGAGGCAAGGAAGTTTCCCGTAGGCCTTCAGCTGAGTGTCTTTTCTTCATGAAATCTGCTAGAGAACGGTTTTGATGACTGAGCAGTAAGCAAAGTCCCTTCTCCAATTTCTTCCAAATCTTCCCACTGATGCCCACATCAAGCCTCCTTCCATTCCCTTTTCTACTGTGCCTGCCCCTTTAGAATTGGGGATTGAAAAACCCAAGCACAGAGAGCAGCTCTGGGTGAGTGGGGCCGGAGGCAGATGGGGGACGTTTGAGGAAGAGGGCAGCAGGGAGAAGAGGGCCTTGGTGACATGGGATGGGGGCACTCAGGAAGCTCCAGGACGCGCTTCTTGGGACGGCAATTGGAAAAGAGGCTTAAGCTTGGTACAGACTGCTAGAAGGGCCCTGTGATGTGGGGAAGGAGCGGAAGGCACCAAGGACGTGCCTTTTGTTGGAGTTTCATTCAGCTTTGTTGCCATGAGTCATTTGGCTTTGTGTTTATATAGTGCCTTCATAGTAATAAATCAGACTCAAGGAAGGAGAGAGAATGGTGTTCTGAGCCCCGGGTGCAACCCTGTGGTGTGTCCCTCCACACCCAGGGCTGGATTGCCTCTGGGGCAGTAGGTCTGTGGCCAAGTAGGTGGGGTGTGGGGTAGGAGCAGAGGGTTCTTTGCCCGGTGGCCTGTTATAAAGGATTTTATTCCAGATGAAAGCACAATTTTCCTTATCGTCACTTGTTTCTGATGTAGTCAAGAATTTCCCTTTTTAAAAATTTGTATTTTATAGAGATAGGGTCTTTTTGTTGTTGTTTGTTGTTTGTTCGTTTGTTTTTTGAGACGGAGTCTCACTCTGTCACCCAGGCTGCAGTGCAGTGGCACAATCTCAGCTCACTGCAACCTCTGCCTCCCGGGTTTAAGCGATACTCCTGCCTCAGCTTCCAAGTAGCTGGGATTACAGGTGTGCACCACCACATCCGGCCAATTTTTATATTTTCAGTAGACACAGGGTTTCACCATGTTGGCGAGCCTGGTCTCCAAATCCCGACCTCAAGTGATCCAGCTGCCTCAGCCTCCCAAAGTGTTGGTATTACAGGTGTTAGCCACCGCGCCCGGTGGAGATAGGGTCTTGCTATTAAATATATTGCTCAGGCTGGTCTTGAACTCCTGGGCTCAAGCAATTCTCCCACCTCAGCCTCCCAAAGTGCTGGGAT
Organism: Gorilla gorilla gorilla; assembly: GCF_029281585.2. NCBI lineage: Eukaryota > Metazoa > Chordata > Mammalia > Primates > Hominidae > Gorilla > Gorilla gorilla. The sequence continues at coordinate 30,549,900 of NC_073228.2, read as the reverse complement.
TACAGGCCTGAGCCATTGTGCTGGCCTAATTTGCCTTTTTTTATCCAAGGCTGTGTTCTCAGCTAGAAAGGGCCATCAACATCATCTTTACACATGAAAAGCTTGCAGCAGAGTCTGTGTGTACAACGCTCCCTCTTCATTCCGTTAGGAATGTGTCCTGGTGAATGAGCACCCCACTCCTGGGGTCCTGTTGGCTTTCTTCCAGTAGCTAACATGGTAGGAGCCCGCAGGAGACAGAGAATGATGTTCTTAGGAACATCAAGGATACTGGAAGTGCCCTCTCTTGGAAATCTGAAGAGAGAGATGATTAAGTTTTTGGTCCCTGGGTGAGTATTTTATTTTTTAGCAAATGAACAATAATAATAATGAATAGGTTATGATCTTGGGTTCTTGAGCCCTATAGGTCCAATAACCTCTTTACTTACTGTGAGACCTTGGTCAAGTCCTATTTATAATGATACCTGTATTTGAGTGTTACCATGTGCCAGGCACTATACATGTTACTCTTACAACAACAACGTGAAGGAGGCTGTGTTATCCCTGTTTAACAAATAAAACCTGCTTAGGCTAAGAGACTGGAGAGCAGTTTACTTAAAAGCATAGGCACTGAAGATTCAAACTAGTTTGGCTTTAAATCTTGACTTCATTTCCTGGTTGTATGACATTGGGCAAATTATGTGACCTCAATTTCTTCATCTGTAAAATTGGGTTTATGATAGTAACCACCTGATAAGGTAGTGAGGCTGAAATGAGATAATGTGCATAAGGTTCTTAGAATTCTGCCAGGCACATTGTAGGTGTTTGATAAATGTTAGCTATAATTGTGAGCCCTCAAAGTACTTTTATCTATGTGCTGTCACTTCATCCTTTCTGCTACCCTATGAGTGGCTGTTGTTATTAAATTCATTTATAGATGAGGAAGCAGAGCCTTAAAACTCTGCTCTAGCCTTAAAACTCTGACCTAGAACATGCTGTAGACCTGAATTCAGGCCTTTAAACTTTTCCAAGCATTTTCTGATAGTCTCCCATTCTTAAATTCTAATTTATTTTAGCCCCTCATTCAGAAATATCCCCAAGGAGCCGAATTTAAAGCCAAATTTGGATTATCTATGCTTGGGAAGAATGCAAAGGAGAAAGGAAAAAAAGGGAAGTGTTGAACAATTAAATAATATCTCTGATTTAGGAATTTTTTTCACCTAGCACAACCCTAGGAGATATACCTTCCTCTGGTAGTGAAATAAGCATATATTTCAGAGAAGTCTTACTGAAGGAAATGGAAGGAAGTGAGGATTCAGGAGCATGTAGTGTAAGGATGGGGGAGGGGAAGCTGACCTTCTACAGAAAATCCACCAAAGAAAAAGGTCTCTGGATCAGGAGGTCTAGATTGCTCAGGCTATGCAAAACCCAGACTTGATCATTCATTCCTTACCTCTGTAGTGTCTCAAATGAGAGTTAAAGGAGGGATCCATCTGTGCTGTTGGTGAATCACTGTCTCTGCCCTCAGTCCCAAGGGGGCTCAGACCAGTCTGCCTCACCCAGCTCAGAGATGAAGGCAGCCCAGTCCTCAGTTCCTTCTACCTGGAAGTTTCTGGTTCTCCCTGATGGGAGAAGGCCTGGGAGAGCAGGGTGAGAGGTCAGGTGAGCAGACCTGCATCTGTGGTGTGAGGGGAAGCACCTGCAGTAGCAGCAGCTGCCACCTCTACCCATCCCCTGCTTGGTCCTTCTCCAACCTCCCAGAGGGAGCTCAAGCTCCTGCCCCACAGCTTTCCTGAGCTTGCTAATCTGAATGGGATGTGGGCTGAGGAATCTGGAACCAAGACTTGGGGCTACTGGGTGACAATAAAGCTACAGGAGGACAATAAAGCTACAGGGGACAGATCAATTCCCTGCTGCCTCATCCATCCTTTCCCTTTTGGAGCTTAATAAGGATCCCAGGCCTTAGACCACAGCATACACAGAAAAACATAGCTGGGAAAGAAGTAAGGAGGGATTTTGTGTCCTGGTTTTGAATGGGAAGACACGAGCACATGCGCACTCAGGTAAGTATCTTTCATTATGGAGGAAGGCACTCAGCACTGAGCTGGTGAAGCAAGAGGATGGCTTCAGCCCAGGAGTCTTTGAGGCTGCAGTGAGCTATGACTGCATGCCAGCCTGGGCAACAGAGTGATACCCTGTTTCTTAAAAAAAAAAAAAAAAAAAGGAACACTGAGCTGGGAACTTTTACATATGCTTCAGGAGTATATTTAGCTGTAAGTAACAGAGATCCATCCAGACTAACAATGATGAAAAGAAATAAGGTTTATTTTTCTTATTTATAAGAAGCAGGCTGGCACTGGTTTACCTGCTCAGTGATGCCATAAGGAACTCAGGCCCTTTGTGTTTTTCCTTGGATATCCTTAACATATTGACTTTCATCCTTCTTCCTTAAGGTCTCTAGAGGGTGAGAACTTCAAGGGTCTCATCTGCAGGGGAAAGGAAGATCACATCTTCCCCTTTATCAAGAAAGCAAAATATTTCCCACAACCTTTCTCCCCTCCAGTCTTCCGTTTAGGTCTTATTGGCCAACACTAGATTACATGGCCATCTCTAGCTACAAGAGAGACTAGGAGAGCAGAGAACAGGATTTTCATAGACCAGTGGTTCTCAGCCTTGCCTGGAACTCCTGGGCTCAAGCTATCCTCCTGCTTTGGCCCCCTGAGTAGCTAGGACTACAGGCGGCGCCACCATGTCCGGCTTTGGCTCTACTCACAGAGATTCTGACTCAGTTGGTCTGGGTTAGAGCTTGGCATTGGTATTTATTAAGTACTCCAAAAACCTAATTTTTTAAAAAAATTGTAATTGCTTTTCACTACACTATGGTGCCAGCTCATCCTCCACCAAAAGGTCATCCTCAACCAAAGCCACCCCAGGCTCTAGGGAGCCACCCTACTGTGCTGACTGGCATCCCCCACTTATCCTGTAGCCCCTGCTGTCTCTGAGATTGATTATTTAGGTGACTAATTACTCAGCTTGCAGGTCATTCATTAATGAATTTGCAGTTAGTGACGGGTTAGCCAAGTAGTTGGGTAACTAACAGAATGGTCAGTTGGCCTTTCCTCCTGTTTGTGTGTCTAACACATAGTAAGCATTTGATATTTCTTTGGATGAATGAATCCATAAAATAGAGGAAAAAATGGAGTTAATGCAGTATCAAATGAGAAGGCAGCTGTGAAACCACTTTGTAAATGGTAAAACACTGTACAATATAACAATACACATTTACATTAGAAACTACTTTTATTTTTTCTTTATTTTTTAATTTTATTTATTATTATTATTTTTGAGACAGACTCTCACTCTATCATCCAGGCTGGAGTGCAATGGCACTATTTCGGCTCACTGAAACCTCTGCCTCCCAGGTTCAAGTGATTCCCCTGCCTCAGCCTCCAGAGTAGCTGGGACTACAGGCATGCGCCACCATGTCTGGCTAATTTTTGTATTTTTAGTAGAGACAGGGTTTCACCGTGTTGGCCAGACTGGTCTTGAACTCCAGGCCTCAAATGATCCGCCTGCCTAGGCCTCCCAAAGTCCTGGGATTATAGGCATGAGCCACTGCGACCAGCCGAGAAACTACTTTTTAAAATTTAGGGCCAGGACAAAGTCTGTTCCTTCACCATTCACCAAAGAGTTACTGTTTCCACATTTCTGATATAGAGAACTACCATGTTGCTCTGCTGCTCATAAGCCAGATTTTATTCTCAATTATAGCAACTTTGTCAGCACTTAGTGATAGCATATATGCTTACTCCTTTTTCCTTGATCCTAATGTGTTTTTCTACTTGTGTTTTTATTAGCTAATTCTGGTTATAAACCACCTCAAGCCTTTTGCGGAAAAGAGAAAAGTAGAATAAATTTTTAAAATACTTGGGAGCTAGCCTTTATCAACCATGCATTAATATAGGCAATCCTCACAATAAGCTAGTAGGTTGGCGTAATTATCCCCATTTTATATGAGCATTAACGAACTTGCCCAAGGTCACATAGCTGCAAAATGGTGAGCCAGGAATCAGAGCTAGGTTTCAAAACCAAGGTGAGCCTGCTACCAAACCTGAGCACTTTCCCCCAAGCCAACCCAAATCAGTGTGACCGATGTGCGGCACCGTCAGTTATTTGTTTAGCTAGTTGAGGAGGGTTTTCATATTTTGAACTCCTCAAAGTAGTTTTGGAGAAAAAAAAATTGGTCTTCTCCTCTTCTACACAGGCTCTTTTTCAGCAAATACTATGCAGCATCCATTATAAGCTTTTCTATTATTTTACATACAACTAAGAAGAAAAAACGCTGCTAATTAAGCTATGACACACCGCTAGCTATCAGATGCATCTCAGTTTCAGAGATACCAGAATGTGAAAAATGTGTATCTTAGAGTCAGTTAAATGAGGTATTCCATTCTAATAATGGGGAATGTGCATACAGAACCGCTCTTGTTTACTCACTTGCTGGCTGGTTAGCCCCTTCCTTTTTACTGCCAAAAGCTTACCTGTCCCTTCCATATCTCATTTCTCCATGTCATCATGAACCTGTTGATATTAATTTAGACTGTCTGCCATGAGTCTCCAGAAAGCCTTGCACTTATAGGAAGGTTCCAGTCTAGTTTGTTTGTTTGTTTTTGTTTGTTTGTTTGTTTTATTAAAGAACTATACGGTAGGATCTCAGTATGAACTTCCTCCAATGACTGTCAACAAATTCCTTCCAGAGTCTGGCCTAGCTCTAGTCTTCCCATAGTACCTGGTGATTCACTGCCCTCCCTGTTCACCATTCCACACAGTAGTTGGTTGCTTAGTCTGTATACTATTTATTTGCAAGGGATTTCCCTACAGGCTGTTGGAGAGGTCATGGGAGGGGGCTTGCGAGCAGAAGCTGAGGCATGTCATCCAGGTCTCCCTAACACAGGAAACACGACTCCCCAGGCATCTCCTGAAATGCCAGGGCCTTCCCTTTCTCCATTGCAGGAGTCCGCAGGTTTGGGGAAGGATTCCGCTCCTCCACTCCTCTTAGATATTATTTCCCCTCCCTGGTTTGAGACTCCATGAGAGGAATGGTGATGGGGTGGTGGGATCTGGTACTGCAATGGTGATAGGGACTTGAGCAGCGGCCCACTGTTGAGCTGGATATCAGGCTCCTGACAGCAGCAGCGACTGGCTTTTCTGAGCTGGCGTTTTTGCTTCCACCTTTGAATGCAGGGTGGTAAAGAAGGCATTGATGCTGGCTTTCCATTTCCTAGCATTAGAACAGGGACAGACCCATCCAGGAAAAGAATTTCCCTGTCCTCTTCCCTTCAAGCTGATTTTGAGGTCAGAATCTGGAAAGGGACAGAGGCTGGTTGAGGACACTGGTGGAGGGAGGGATGCAGCCCATGCTAAGCACTAAGGGACCACTCTGGGGATCCTTATTGATGAGGATTCTGCTGTCTTTGCAGATGGGTGGGCAGGCCTATTTCTGCCCCAGGATTCTGGGCATGTGACAGGCGGGGAGGCTGGGGCACAGGCTGGGGTCCACATGGGTCCGTCTGCTAGTGGAAAGACAGCGTCCTGTGGGAGGTACAGACAGAGAAACAGAGGTAAGTGGAGACAGAGAGCTCAGAGGCTGGGCAGGGAGGTCTAGGTGCTGAGCGGGACTCCGTTTCTGAGGCGGGAAGGACCGGGTGGCTGGGAGCAGGACGCTCCCCAGTCTCCACTTCCTAGACTAGGGCAGGCATTGGGCTTCCTCTTCAGCTCTCCAGGATCTCAAGGAGCTGCCGCGGAATCCTGGCCCTGGGCCGCAGTTTCCCCAGGAGGCTCTGCCAAGCCTGGCACCTTGCAGCCCGGCCTGGGCTCTGTCAAGGCCCGAGCCGGACTCGGCTCCACTCAGAGGCCGGCCCAGCACTTCCCTGCCGCCGCCGCCCCGCACCCGGCCACCGGGCTTCCTCCCAGTCCTCACCCCTGACCTCCGCGGCCGACTTCGAGGCGCGCCAGGCCGAGTCCAGCGCCCGCGGCCCCCTGGGCCGGGACAAGGAGGGCGGGTGAGCAGAAGGGCCGTGCCCAGGGCCTGGAACTGCAAGGCCGCGTGGTGGGCATGGTAGGGAAGCGGAGCGTGGGCCTGTGAGGCGCGTGTGCGCCTGCGACCTCGGGACCGGGGCTCCCAAATGAACAGCGCACACGGCTGGGAGCGGGGCTTGGGGAGCGGGGCTCTGCGGCCGGGGAGCCCGCAGCCGGGGATCCGTAGAAGCCGCTGCCTGGAAGCGGGCGCCGGCAGGGGGTGGCCAGACCCGGTCGTGGAGCGTCCTAGTCTTCGGGCACGGCGGGGCCGGGCGAGCCCTCCTGGTTGTCGAGCCTCGGCTGAGAGCCGGGCTGCTCGCCCTTGCTTCCCGCCTCTCTAATCTAAACCATGCGGGGCTCCCAGCCCCTACCCGGCTCGCGGGGCCCGAGGGCCAAGAGGAGGGCACTGGGCCGCGCGGTGGAGGAGCCGGCGGCTCGCGTGGGGCTCGGGATCTTGGGGACCGCGACTCCGGGGAACCCTGGAGCCCCCCTCCCCGGGGGACAGCGGGCGCAGACTGATTGACAGCGGCGACGTCAGCGCGGAGGGGGGGCGGCCCCAGAGGGAGGGAGGGAGGAGGAGGGAATTGAGGCCCCAAAGTGCAGCCTTGGAGATCAAGGGCCCGCTCCAGAGCCGGGATGTGTCCAGCCCCGAGGGCACGGCGGGCAGCTGGACCCTGACCCAGCGGCGCGGAGTCGGAGCCCCGGCCGTCCCGCGCTCCTCGGACCCGAACCTGCAGGGGACCTCGGGCCGCTGGCGCCTCCGCATGCGGCACCGCAATTAGGGTGAGTGTGGGTTCCAGCCGAGTGGGGACGAGCTGGGCGTGCGGGGCTGGGGCCACAGGGGCTCAGGGTTAGGCTGCGGGGTCGGACAGGAGGATGAGCTGGAAAGGGGTGAGTCACGCGACCCGGGGAAGAACTTCAGGGGCGGTCAAAGTTGCAGGAAGGCGGCTCGAAGTGCCTTGGGTCGGGCCGCCGCCTCAGCCCGACACCCAGTAGTTGGGGCAGGAGCCCTCCTCTCTGAGTAACGCGATGAATTGGGTCTAGAGATCCAAGAGCATAGAAATATCGACAGCGCCAGCACCCTAAGAACAAGGCCGTGACAGGCGGAGCGGTGGCCTGGAAATTGGTGTTTGCAGAATACGCAAGGCCAAGGAAGAGGGCCCCGGTACTGGAGCGAAAATCCGTGTAGATATGTGAGTGATCAGAACACTAGACTCAGAGCCTTTGATGCAACAGACTAGTCAAAATTAAAGCAAGGAACATTATATATAAATAATGATCGATGATTAAAGATTATTGGAATGTGAACAATTACCAAAGAAAGGGCTAATCGGCATAACTGATATAACACGTGAACTTTCAAATAATACAATCATAGTCACTTTTAGAATCAAGTGAAAATAGTAATCACAATTTTTAAAAAGATTAAAGACAAAGTAATTCTAAATAGAGGAACAATGTAAGGACTGTTTATTAAAACCAATTGCACTAATATAACATATAGTAATAGTGTAACAAATTACCAAACTGTCGGAAACTAGCAAACGAACTGTAGGAGAAAGATGAACAATGAAAATACTATTAAGGGAAATACTATTAGTGGTAGTGATATAATAATATAATGTATTATTGATACTACAGTGAACTATTAAAAGAAATATTAACTAAAATCTTAGGAGCAATAGTAATATAAATAAAGACAGATTAACAAGAATTGCTGGAGTAATATGACGATTTATGACCAATGTATTAATAGTCACAAGAACATTATAAATAATGGTTGAGTAATAAGAAGTATTGTACCAATGTTTTGAAAAATAATCAGAGTATTAAGAGCTACAACAATGTTACAAAGTATGACAAAATAACAAGAAGTAATGATGTGATGAAAAATAACTAGCGAGTTCAGATCTGTAACATTACAAATAATGACAAAGTAACAAGATACTGTCAGGGTGTGTTGAAGAATAATACCTGGAGTGTTATGAGCAAGCCTAACAAAACAAATTGTGGTTAGATAACAAGAAGTATTATAAGGATGTGAGGAAAATTAACATGAATTTTGAGAACAATTATATAACAAGTTATGGTAAACAAGAAGTTATTGAAACAGCGTGACAAAGTATCAACAAAATGAAAAGCAAGCAACGGAAACGTATTAGGGATACAAAGCAAGAATAAAAAATAGCAATAGATTAACGTGACCTATTGTTCACTATGTCACCTCGATATTGGAAATAGTGTTATGATTGTGCCAGGCGGCCCTGAAATGATGGAACAGTGACAGGAAAACAACAAATTTAGTAACAGTAAGCTAACGAATCAAAGCAGGGCTTTAACCATACAGTATTAAAGATACAAAGTAGTAATAATCCATGCGATAGGATATTCTCAAAGTTCCCGAAATGATCAAAATACTACTATGGTAATAAGGACAATTAAAATATTTTAAAAAGTACGAAATAGTAACAGTTCCCCTAGTGCAAGAAACATATCCCCAGTAACCTAAAAATGAAAAGAAAAATGCTGTCGTCTTTGGAAAACGAGGCAGCTGAAAGCAACAGACCCCATCGCAAAGGCAGCGGAGGTTGCGGGCCGCACCCGCGGAGGAGTGGATGTGAAGGACGAGAGCGGACCGCTATGCGGTGCTGAGTGCGGGACCCCGCGGTGCTGGCGGCGGCCGAGCGCGCCCAAGCTCGAGGTCCGAGAGGACCGCGGGGGCGGCCGCCCCGGGCCAGCCGGGCGTGGAAAAAAGGAAATTGCTGGGAAGGGGGCAAGCTGTCCCGAGGTCAGGATGTGGCTTCGTGGCGGAGAGAAAAGGAAGAGGTAAACCCTGAGCCCGGGAGGGAGAGCACTGAGCAGGCCTCGTCCCCAGTCCGAGCTGCTGGACCTGCGTCAGTGGACGCGGGCGGTGAACCAGCTCCTCACAGGGCAGGGCTGAGGGCGTAGGACTGAGAGCGCAGGGCGCGAGCCGCAGGGCTCCGCTGCACGGCTCCGGGTGTGACGAGAGCCCAGCAGAGGACCCCATGGCCATGCGGGCCAAGCGCGAGACGGCCCCTCCTTGCGACCCCGCAGGCCGCCACATCTGGGACCAGCGGATCGCTTGGTCGCTGGAGCCGATCCCGCCGGGGCCCTAGATATAGTTGGACCCAGCGCGTTGGCCGGAGCGGGCAGCTACCCTACTGGCGCAGCGGCCCCCTGTGTGGGGACTCCTAGTTTTCCGAGGCTTGGCCCGCGTTCGCACGTGGCCCGAGGCGGATGCTGGCGCTGGCCACGTCCAGCGAGTCTCACTCCCTGCAGGCTGTGGCCGAAGACTGGTCCGCCTGTCAACCTTATCTTTATGGGTTTTTCCCAACCCAGACTGGCCCCGGCCCCTTTTTATCTCCTGGGTTGCACTTGGCTTGTTTACTTTGCGAGGTCCTGGGAGTCGAAGTCTAAGCCCGGGATGAGGAGGCCTCTGAACAAGATGGGCGAGAGGCCTGAGCCCGGGGATGCTCCGGGAGGGCCCGGGGAGAGCGGGAAGAAGGTAGGAAGAGAAAGGCCGGGCATTCCGCCTCAAGAGGGGCCGTCAGACCTACAGAAAGCCCCGCTGGAGCGCCCAGGTCCAGCAGGATGGGGAAGAGCAGGGAGGTGGAAAGGGGAAGCGGAGCAAGCGGGGCACACCCTTAAGGGATGCGGGCAGGCTGGCCTCTCAGGCTGTGCTCTCATCCCGACGCCCCAGGACCTGCTTCGGGCAGGGAGCAGGCACCTGAGTAGGCGAGGGAATCAGCCAAGATAGCCGAAGAAATGTAGCTGTGCCAGGCAGGGCTAAGCGGTTCCTGTGAATGGGCCCAGCCTGCTGGCCTGGTCCTTCACTGGGAAGGGTGTGGGTCTTTAGGCCCAAAGCAGAGCCCCGTGGCGCTAAAGTGTGCCTGAGTGAGCCTGTAGGTTCGAACTCGAGCACCAGGCAGGGGAGGCCTGGGCTGAGGGCAGAGCCTGGATCAGTCACCCAGGAGAGTGTGGCTGCTCAGGCTGGTGGGATGCTGTGTGAGGGGCTGTGTTTGGGTGTGAGAGGATGTCTGTGCCAGAACGGGAAGAGGATGTGTGTGGATGGGGAGTGTGTTGGAGTGAAAGCCTTTGGTTCAGGAAGTCTCTACCTCAGTGCTGTCTGAGGGGTTGGGTGAGGGCAGATGAGTGAGCTGGGCCTGAGGTCCTGAGGCCCTCTCTGCACACAGGTGTGGAGCTGCAGGAGCCTGGGCCCTGCCCTCCAGCCTGGCTCTCCTTTCCTGCATGGCCAGGAAGTGTCCTGGCTGTCCTGGGCCCACAGAGAGGCCTGGACCCCAGTTATTGGGGAACAGCCGAGAAGACCCAGGCCTCAGGCTCCACCGGAGCTCAGTAGGAGTGAGGGACTCGGGGTGCAGCTGTGGCAATGCCGAGAGGGCGGTCCCTCCCCTAGACCTACTCATCACAGAACCCCAGACCCAGGGGCAGGCAGACATTGAACTGCCGCAGACCCTCCCAGGTCCACAGCCTGAAGGGAGGAGGCGAGGGACCTGCCTTCCTTGCAGGTTCCCTCCTCCAGCTCAGGAGGGGGCGGGGTCCACGTGCTCCAGGGCTGCCTCCGCGCCCCGCACGAAGTCCCGGAATCGGCTGGAGAGGGCCAGGGGTCCTCTGGCGAGTGTGGACCTGGGCGAGTGACTCGTTGTGTGCTGTGCCCGCAGGAGATGCTGCAGGATAAGGGCCTGTCCGAGAGCGAGGAGGCCTTCCGGGCCCCGGGCCCAGCGCTCGGCGAGGCCAGCGCAGCCAACGCCCCCGAGCCCGCGCTGGCAGCGCCGGGCCTCAGCGGAGCCGCGCTAGGCAGCCCCCCGGGACCCGGGGCCGACGTCGCCGCCGCCGCCGCGGAGCAGGTAGGGCTGCGCCAGCCGTCAGGTAGAAGTCGGGCGTCGATCTGTCTGCGGGGCCGCCTGTGTCCGTCTTTCCGTCCGATTGTCGGCAGGGCTCGCTTTCAGGAGGACCTGGCTGCATTCAGGCGGTCTGCCTGTTCGTTCTCCACTGGACATGGCTCGCTTTCTCTGCCTTTTGGGTCCTTCTCCACTTTGAGCCCTCGGGGCTACTCTGGGACAAGCAAGAGCTAGAGCTAGAGATAGAGGAGAGGGCGGTAAGAGACAGGGAGACCCCCGTAGCATCTGAGCGAGCCTGGACCAAGTGTCCAGCTCCAACAACCCGTAGAGGGCCTGGGACCGAACGGCGAGGGGGCAGGAGGAGGCCACCCCGCCGGTGCGCGCGGGAGCCGCTGCGGGGCTCCGAGGCCTCTGGGACGTCGCCGAGGGCTTCACAGTGATAATCGGACGATCACAGCGCACGGGATGCCGCCTGGGGATCTGTGTGCACTATCTGCAGGCGCGCGCCTGGCCGAGGGTGCGTGCGCCTCTCCCTGTCTGTGTCTGCCCCGGGAGCCTGTGGCGATGGCCCGCCACAGAAATGTTCAGGAGTGAGCAGGAGTGTCGTCTAACCTGCGCTGGCCACTATGTGTGTCCTCTGAGGGTTCCTTCGTAGGTGCAGCTTTAAAGGAGGAAGTTTTAGCCACCGATTAATTCTTTTATATTCATGAATAGTTCAAAATCGTTCTGTGAAACGAAATCTGGAGCCATGGGCTCCGGGAGGGCAGGGTTCGGCACAGCTCTTCGGGTCTGGTTCTTCTTTCCTCAGGCTCCGCGTGGAGCCCTGGGCCTGGCGGACACAAGTTTCTCTCCCTCCCATCCCCAGACCATCGAGAACATCAAGGTGGGGCTGCATGAGAAGGAGCTCTGGAAGAAGTTCCACGAGGCGGGCACCGAGATGATCATCACTAAGGCTGGCAGGTCAGCGCTGGGAGATTTACTTCCGGGGATGGCGGTGGGGAGCAATGGGGGCCAGGGGGGTCCCTTAGAAGTCCTCTCGGCCCCGGCCTGGTGGCCTGTGGGAGGCCTCTCTGCCTCCTCGGGCGTCAGTGCCACCTCCCTTCGCAGCTTGGGACTGGGCCGCCAAAGCCCGCAGGGGGCCACCGCAGCCGCGCGGGGCTTGCGGGAAAGACCGAGGGGAGGGGCAGCGCTATGCAAATGAATCCAAACAGGGATCGCGACGCTCAAAAGTCCCAGCTCCAGCACTTTTGGCCCCCTGGGGGGCTGCTTTGCCCTCCTCTCTTTGAGGACTTGAGGAGGTTTCTCAGGAATGCATTGATTGGAGACCCAGAGATGCCTCTCAGCAGATGGGGAGAGGGAAATAGACTATGCTGTTCAGTTTTCATACATTTTCGTGAGTGACTCGAACCCCAAGTTTTTCATCCCAGGGGCGCCGCTCTTCTGTTTCCATCCCCATCTCTGGCCAACGGGAAAGCACTACGTTGGGCTCCGTGTATGTTGTTGGGGGAGCGGCTCTCGGTGGCTGCCAGAAAAGGATGATTTATAAAGTGGAAACATCTTTAAAATGCGCTGGTGTCTGTGGGAGAGAACAGGGAGGAGAGGATGAGAGGAGGAAGACTCACGGCGGGGGTGGGGGTGAGTGAGAGATTCGCAGGGGCTGGTGGGGTGGGGGCAGGAGTGTGGAGGAGAACGGTTATCAGGTGAAGGTGGATTGCTGTAGACAGAGAAGCTGGCAAGTTCAGGTTCAGGAACTCCCTCCCCACCCACTCTATCCCCTCCACATACACACACTTGATTCGGTCCCTGAGGACAGATTAGGTGTGAAAATGTCCCTCTGCCTGGATGTGTCTCATGATTGGGATTTTGAAGGAATAAGATGATGAAGGCTCAAGTGCCAGGAATTCGGAGTCAGACCGTGGTGGGTGAGGGACCCAGTTCCAACTCAGCTACTTGCATCTGTGCAACCTCAGACAAGGTACTTAATGGTCTCTGCTCCCTCCCCACTCCATCTGTAAAAGAACAGGTCTTGCCTCATACATTGTATGTAAAGCACCAAGTTCCTGTCACATGCAAGCACACAAGAAGTGCTAGCGAATAATATTAGCAATAATTAGAGAAGTGTCTGGCATCCCACTCAGTATTTTCTTCTACTTTTTAGAGAACTCAGCTCTGCTGAACCACTTAGCGAATGATAGACTATTCAAAGGAAACAAAAAGCCGGCTGGTTTGCTGTGTGCAGCGTATGGGGTGCTGTGGTCCTTCCTGTCTCTGCACACTGGCAGGCCTTATAAAGTTTCCTTTATTTTGTTCAGGGTGGAGGTCTGGGCACTTGGCCACCCTCAGGCCTTAGCCAGGGAGGTGGCATCACCACTCAGGGCCTCTATCAGGAGAGAAAGTAGGTTTAGTTTAGGGCTTGAGCTTGCTGTATTTTGGGGATGGAGATAGGGAAGGAAGACACATGAATGGGCTGGCAGAGGGTGTGACATGGAGCAGGCATTGAGGACAGTGGAAGCCAGGTGTCACAAGCCCTGCCTCTTTCTGGCTGAGTGTAGTTGGGCAAGTCACAGTCTCCTTGTAGCTCAGTGGTGTCAGGGAAATGGTGACCGTAGACCTATCTGCTGTCCCTTCCTTTTCTATCACTGTGAAACTCAAGCCAGGGAATCACGTGGATGATGGTTGGTAAATGGATAATCCACTTGATCAAGTGCGAAGGGGAATGGGGCTATTTCTTGTGCCTGCTAGTGTGGAAAGAAGGTAGGAAAGAGAAAGGTTCAGAACTTCCATTTTTAGGCAGCAGAAATAACCTTGTCTCTTGAAAATAACTGGCCAGCATGTTCTCTGGGCATGCCTGGCCTTTGGCATTTTAAACAAAAGGCATTTTTGTTTGTTTGTTTTCCTCAGTAGTGTTTCCTGCATCTGCATGGGTCCTCCTCCTCCCTCTCCCAACACATACACTTATACACATACTTCCATAGGTGGCCAGCTTCAGGCAGATGTTTGTGCTTGATCCTAGTTGAGGCTTAGAGATGGACCTTAGGGAATTATGATAATATTTCTAAAATGGCTGTGATGATGTTGGCCAGTTATGGATCCATCACAGCCTTTCACTTATCTGGCAGAAAGCTATCCTTGCACTGGGTCTGGTTCTTAAGAAAATCACTAGTCTCATGCCTCCAACCCCTCACCCCTCACAGACCCCATTTCCTCCTTCATAGCTGCCCCCCTCCTTCAGCAACCACTGTATTGCTCTGATCTACGTTACTCAGGCTGTGGTTCTTCAACATCCTGTCCAGTGCCTCTCCCTGCTCCCCAAATTCTGTGTGCCTCTACTGGAACCCTTCTTGGTACACTTCCATTTGTCAGTCTGGGCCTTGCTGCTAAACCTGGAATCATAGCTTCCTAGATGGCTAGAGCTGGAGGAGAACCAAGAGAACATAAACCAAACCCCAGAGAAGGGAAGTTAGGCAGTTACCAGGTCCACATAGGAAAACAGATGAGACATCCCACCCCCAGAACACAGCCCCTACTTTGATAAGTTCCCTTGATTGCTTTTTTACGGGGTCCTATTCAGTGTGGATTGTGGCTCTGCCCTAGAGACCCTGGCTGATTAGGGACACGATAACTGCCATCTGGCTGGGCAGGAGCAGGCCCTGGAAAAGGGGAGCCAGAATGTTCTCAAGCCAGGTTGAGTTCTCAGATCACAAGTTTCCTTCCTACCTTAGCCCTTTGGGTCCTTGAGATTCTTGAAGGTTGACAGAGAGAAGAATCCCTTTCACTGGATAGTGACTTTGAACTGCCAAACAATTTGGCCTGGTGGATAAAATGCCAACCACAGTGGGAGCCACCAGTTTCTGAATACTCAGCAACCTCCATGTCAGGTGTGAAATGGGGGCCACAGCCCTCCGCAGCCCATCTCAGTCTCTTGGGTCTCTGTGTCCAGAGGGTTCGTGCTGATAGCCGCAGACAGCAGATCCCTCTCTTGGCCTCCCCACATCCCTGCCAAGCTTGATACATGTGAGAAACTGCATTTTCTCCCAAACATAGATAAAAGTGAGCTCCACAAAAAAATTTAAATATAAACCTCCCCAAAATGAAAATTGCCTAACTGTCTCACTGCCCTACTCCTAGGTCATGGTTTTGCCACCAGATAAATCTCCACTATCAGCCTTCATAGCCTGTTGAGTTCAATGTTGCTTGTGTTAGTGACAGTGAATTTGCTTTTGAAAAATGAACTACCGATGAGAACTCCTGTTGAACCTGTATTGTTTGTTATTCTGAGGCAAGGATTTGGCCCGGCTTAATCCGGGGCTTCAAAGCCAATTGCCCTCACTCTGTATACAGAGCGTCAGAGCCCAGTGGCGTGGATGATAAGAGAAGTAAGGGTTGAAGACACTGGGAAAGTGGGTTGGGGAGAGAGTGCTTTGATCTCTTTTTAAAGTATTTTCTGAAAGCAAAAGTCTATCAGAAGGAAGTGCCTTTAAAAAAAGTCTAAGAGAAGCAACTGATCTTCCAAAACAACATCCATTCCACACACTCTCACCCCTGCCCCTCCCTCAGGGAAAAGATTTCTTAAATGTGCTTTGGGTGAATTAGAAAACTGTGTGTGTATGCCTCTATGTATGTGTGTGAAACGTGAAAATCGATTTATTATCTTCAAAATCAGAACTCACTTGGCTACAAAAGGCTTGGTCTCAGTGTAGGTGGCACCAGCAGCCCCACTCCTAACCCCAGCCTTGGATGCTGGGCCCTGGCCTCTTCCCCGCACACCCAGGATTCCTCCTGAAAAGCCCCCACGGACATCAGGGTTGGAGAAACAAAGGGTTTTAAGGGGACCCCTGCCGTTTCACTGCTGTAGGGTTCTTTTCAGACTCTGAGCTCCAAGGCGCCTGTGTATGTGTACACACATATATAATTTTTAACCTAAATGTATTGAAGTGGAACATTCCTACAGAAGAGTCCACAGGTCTTAAGGGTGCAGCTTTACAGACTTGCACAAAATAAACACACTCGTGTAACCTTCATCCAGATAAAGAAATAGATCATCACCACCACCGCCCCAGAATCCTTCTTGTGTGCCTGCCCAGTCAGAGCCATCCCCACCTTTGAAACCGCTCTCTAGACTTCTGACCCCTTCTGGCTGGTGTTCCCCTACATTAAGGGAGGGTCCGTGTAGCTGTTCCTGGAGTCCCCAGGGACCTCCGAGAAAGTCGGGGCTGCAGTGGGGTTGGGGCTTGGGGGACCCTCCAGGTGGAGAGAATCTAGGGGTATCCCCTAGTCTCTGTCCCTTTCCCCAGGAAAGGGGCTGAGAGTAAGGGCCTTGAATTTGGCCACCGCTTTGGCCGGGGAGCTCCCGCGGCTCTCGCAGCACAGCTAGAACTTGCGTGTTCCCTCAGCAGTGAGTTCGCAGTTACGGGTTTGTTGCCAGAATGAAAAAAGCCCCAAACCCTTGCCCCGCGCCCCGCGCGCCTCCAACACCGAGAAACGTCCGAGGAAGCTTATCTTAGCAGTTCATTCTAAAGCTATTTCCGAGTATGAATAGATAAAGGCTCCAGCTCCGCATCCTTTCAGAGCCTGTTTCATGATCAGAGGAGAAGCCCCGGGCTTTCATCTCCTCCCGGGCCGGCGAGCAGGCGGCTTGTTTATTCCCCTGGCGGAGCCGTTTCCGCGTGTGCCGTGGGTGGGGTGGGGGGAGCCCCTATCTGTCTGGGGGCGCGGGAGCCCGACGGCGCGCGGGGAACTGGGGGAGCATGGAGAGGGCGCTTGGGGCGCGGAGAGAAGGTGCGGGGCACGTGGAAAGCGTGCCGAGGGGCTGGGAAGAGGGAGGGACAGGAGGACGGGGTGGGAGCAGGGAGAGGGTAGGAGGCATAGGGAGAGGGTGCAGGGAGGGGAGCGGGGGAGCGCGCAAGGAGGGGGCTTGCTGGGGCGGACCCAGAGGTAGAGCGCAGAGTGCCCGGGACAGGCGGGCTTCACCGCCAGCGCTGGTGGCAGGGCCTGCGTGGACACAGGCGGCACACACAGTGTCTTCCTTCTTGGTCACCTCCCCCACCCCAACACACAAACAGGGAGGCGTTGCTTTCCACCGTAGGGTGTTGGTTTTCAGGTACATTCTATGTCATAAATCACAGAAACAATTTACATCTCACTCCATCATTTCAAACCTTTCATTAGAGAGGCAGAGCTCACAGGAAGTCACAGCTCCGAAACCCAGCCTGGCCTCTGTCGCCTGAGGCATGCCACGCTGGGGAACACCCCCAAGTCAGGCGTCTAGGCACCAACTTTAGTCCCTTCAAGAACCCAAGGGCAGATGCCCAAGGGGCCTTGAATTCTCCCCTCAACCTGGGCAGGAAGCCAATGGAGGGGACAGAGGGGGCCTCACTTTCACAGGCAGCCCTTTCCCAACGCTGGGTGGACCCTTCCTCCTTCTGGAGCCACCTAGGCAGGGAAATGGTAGTGCTTAGGGCCCCCCACCCCACCCCAGAGTGGGTTCTGCATGGCTCAGAAGCAGTCCCCCAACTAGACCTTGCCAAGACCTAGACATCTGTTGCATTGAAGGCAATGGAACTCCCTGAGGCAGTTCAGGCCACAGCAGAGGGCTTTTGAACTCCCCATTCAGACCAGACATCATACGTCCCTGTCCCTTGGCTTCTGAGCGCTGCTGCCTTAGGTAGAGGGGAATTGGTGGGCAGGGGAGGTGAGGCTGGGAGGTACTCCCCTTCCTTGTGTCGATGCCCACATCTCCTTATCAGTCAGGAATCTGGCCTATGATCAGCTTCCAGCAGGGGCCAGGTCCCAAGACACCAGCTGGGGCTGCAGAGAACAGGCTCCTCAAAGGCCTTCCAGAAAGCACTTAGTCAGTGTCAGCCTGGCCTCCTGGGCTGTGGAAATGAAGCCCAGCAGGGAGAAGGAGAGGGGAAGGCCAGGGCCCCTTAGCCTCCTCTCAGCCTAGGCTATGACGCATGCCAAAGTGGCAGTGAGCCCTTCGCTCCTGGCCCCCTATGTGGACACTGGCCCTGGAGGGAAGCCATGGCTGCCCTCTGCTGTTGCCACCTGTAATGATGACAGGAAACAAGCTGAGTGCAGGCCCCCGGTGCCAGGCCAGCCCAAGTATGGCCAGGGCTGCCCCATTTTGTGGCTGTTTCTGTGGCAGTTACAAAATGGTGGCCTGCAGGGGGCAGGATTCTTGGCCTTACCCCAGGGAAGGGGGAGGTGAGGCAGCTGCTGCCCTCCCTGCTTCAGCTGTTGGCCCACCAGGAGAGAGGCAGGGCCGGGAAAGGGTGGTGCAAGATCCAGCTGCGCCCCCAGGCCCCATAGGGGGGCTGGTAAGCAGGAGGCAGGGTTGGGTTCCTGAGCCCCTCACTTCCCCCATTCCTGGAGAGGGGGTGGGGTGGACATTTGAAAATGCTTTCAATTGACATCTGAGACAAATTCTTCCACAAGGTTTATAAGTCCCTAGACTTGCAGCTAGAACTTCCCTCCTCCCTCCAGGCACGCACACATCCACACATGCGCACTTGCACACCACTCACATGCGCCTGGGCACACACACCCCACATCCCCACATCCCCTCCCTGCAGTGCTTGCACAGGCCTCTCCTCCAGCAAGAGAGGGGCACAGGCGAGGCTGGGTGGGGCGTGGGCTGGCAAGGAAGTGAACCCTCCACCTTGGTCGGGGTCCTGGCCTGGGCTTAGGGCCTGCCAGCTTATAGAGGCCTTGATCTTTTCTGGAAGCCCTGTTCTGTCCAGGTAAGCTGGTGCCCCTGGTGACAAAATAGGGGCCTCTGATCAGCTGTTTGTGGCATCTTGGACAGCTTCTCCAGGGTCCCGTACTGTCTTGGGTTAGTGAGAGGCAGAGAACCACCTGATGGTTGTCCCAGAGTGGACCAGCTGGGCAGTGGCACAGCTCAGTGGGGCTTAGTGTCTTCACTGTGTCTTCAGCTAGGTTTGGATCCTGTTTCTCTTGGGGAACACCTTTGTGGAAGATCAGCTGGGGTGGGGGATGGAGTCTGAGGAGGATCGTGGGAAGTTCCGTTCTTCCCTCTGGTGAAGTCAGGGACCTAGTGACTAGGGGAGGGAGCTGTGCCCAGAGCGTTTGTGTATGCGCTGTGCTGTTGTGTGTGCGTATGTGCTGAGGGGTGTGCCTTGAACCTCAGGGCCCTTGACAGCCTCAGCATGGGCTGCAGGAAATGACAAACTTTCTGGGTTTTGGTGAATCCATTTTCACAGAAGTAGGTCATACCACTTCTCCATTTACTTTGCTGAGGGTGGAGTGCAGCAGGGGTCCGTGGTAATTCACGCAGCAGTCTATGAGATAGGTGGTAATGTTATCCTCATTTTAGAGATAAGGAAACCAAGGCACAGAGAGGTTCAAGCAAGTTGTCTAAGGCTTATCAGTGGGGTCCAGGCTGTGACCATGGCAGATGGTTTCAGAATCCATGCCCTCTCTTATCCATGAGGCTCCTGGACCGACTTTCCCCTGATACTCAGGGTGCACAGGTCCAGGTGAGGTGTTCACAGGGAGAAATACCCCCGATAGACACACTGGAAGAACCTAAACCTAGCAGGGTTTTGGACAGCAGTCTCCTGTTTTCCTGCAAGCTGGTTTTAGGCCTAAGGATTTCCACAGAGGCATGACCCAGAGGAGGCAGCTCATTATTTATGGAAGCAGCTGATGGGGGTTTCCGGCCCCCTATAACTGCACCCCAGAACTTCAGTTGTGTGTGGGCTGGCAAAGGACAGGCGGGAAATTAAGGCAGCAAGGTTGGCGTCAGAATCTGCTCCCACAATCCTGACTGGGGTCTCTGTGCTTCAGCTGCTCATGGGCACTAGCCCCAAGTCTTAGGGGATTATGGGGGAGGGGATAAGTGAATTTGGGAAATGGTGTAAACTCTCCTCCTAGACACAGACTGATAGCTGCAGGGGCTCAGAGACAGCAGCCAGTGCCACCTTTTCACTGTGCAGCGCGGGCAGAGGGGGAAGTGAGTTGTGCAGGTCACACAGCTGTGACCAATGCCAGGATCGCTGGCCAAAAGGGCAGCATCTGTTAGCGGCCTTCTGCCCCCTTGCTCACTCTGTTCCATCTCTCCTGGTGCTCTGTCCACACGCTCCGCCTCACCCCTCGGCTCCCCCAGGAGGATGTTCCCCAGCTACAAGGTAAAAGTCACAGGCATGAACCCCAAGACCAAGTATATCCTGCTGATTGACATTGTCCCTGCCGATGACCATCGCTACAAGTTCTGTGACAACAAATGGTAAGTGGACCCTGACCGCATCACCCACCTTCCCTCAACTGCCCACTTGCCACGCCCCCACCTAGTGTTTTGTCCGGGGGATTTCTTAGCTACCTGAGTGACTGCCCAGGTCTGCAGGCTGGAGTCCACTGCCTGGAACTGGCTGTGCGGAGGCTGAGGTGGCCAGTGAATGTCTGCATGCCTGCTTCAGGTGGGGCTGGGGTTGGGCTGAAAACCAGCTGCATGTCTGGGAGTTTGGTGGATCGCAAGGGTCTGTACTCTCCTTATGGCCATGGGTAGTCAGGACTTGGTGACTATGCTGTCAGGTGACAGACAAATCATTAACACTGGCCAGATTTAGACTGTCAGTGCTTCACTGTGGGGAAGATGGGAGCAGTTCTCTTGGGGACTTTAAGAGCAAGCCATTACCTGCTGTGTGGGGGCACTCTCCTGTTTCTCCATGTTCTCCTTGGCTTCAGGCCCCTCCAGCCATCCAGACGAAGTGAGGCTCCACCAGGGGGTTGGTGGATGGGACCCTTTGGCAAGGGGCTGGGAGACATAGAGAGGTAAAGGGACAAAACCAAAAGGGGCCAGGTAAATAAACGCTGGGCTACCTTTCATGAAACCAACTCCTTAGTCCCTGACTGCCTGGGAGCTCGGAACAGCGCTCCAGGAGCGAGCAGCCAGCCAGGACACTGGGCTCCGTGGCAAGTGAGCCACAGAGCTGGAGAGATTGGGCCGAGCAGGCAGGATTTGGTGGCCACGTCCTGGCAAGGGCCATGTTTCTGTTTCTTCTCCCTCTCTGGGCTAGAACTCAGAGCAGGCTCTGGCTGTGGGGAGAGCTACCAATTAATTTCTTACCATTGTTTTGGGGACAAGCCTTTTGAGAGTTGTCTAGGTCCTCTGAGAAGCTCCCTCTAAATAATATAATTTATAACATGTGACAATCATAATCATACCAGGTGTAGCGGCTCATGTCTGTAATCCCAGCTACTCTGGAGGCAGAGGCAGGAGGATGACTTGAAGGTCAGGAGTTTGAGACCAGCCTGGGTAATATAGTAAGATCCTTGTCTCTGTAAAAAATGTAAAAAGTTAACTGGGCATGGAGGTGCATGCCTGTAGTCACAGCTACTTGGGAGGCTGAGGCAGAAGGATTGCTTGAGCCCAGGAATTGGAGGCTGCAGGGAGCTATGATCATACCACTAGCATGGGTGACAGAGTGAGAACCTGTCTCTTAAAAAGAAAAAAAATTTTAAATCATAAGTGTAAATATACATAGAAGTGCCTAAATCTCCTCACAATATCTTTGTGATTAGCCCCAGTCCTTCAATTAAATGATCCCATTTCCCTGTAACCTCCCTTTTCTTTTCTACTGCAGTAAAATAAAGGAGATTCAGAACTGCTCTCTCCTCAGCATTCTCTCCTCTGTCCCTCACACTCCTACCCTTGAAGTACTAATTTGACAATGTGGTGGGACCAGCAGCTATTTTTTTCTCTGGTCAATGGGGGTTTGCTCCAAGAGGGGACGGGGAATCTGGCCTCACCAGCCCCTGGAGTAATCACCTGCTCTCATCTGCTCTGTTGGCAGGATGGTGGCAGGGAAGGCTGAGCCGGCCATGCCAGGAAGGCTGTATGTCCACCCGGATTCTCCTGCCACAGGAGCCCACTGGATGCGGCAGCTGGTCTCCTTCCAGAAGCTGAAGCTGACAAACAACCACCTGGACCCCTTTGGCCATGTAAGCATGGGGGCTGCCTGGCCCCAGGAGGCAAGTCTGGGGCAGTTTTAGGGGTGGGACAGGCCAGGATGGGGATAGGGAGAATCCACTCCGGGATCCAGCTCCAGGCTTTGGCGCTCACTGACCAGTTTAGGGAAGGAGCTCAAGCCTCTGAGGCCTGCAGAGAGCTGGACTTCCTTCCAGGCCACTTACTGGCTGGGTAACTCTGGACAATTGTCTCAGCCTTTTTGAGCCTCACTTTCCTTGTCTAGAAAATGGAGATGACCACATGTACCTTTCATGGTTGTGAGACTTAAATGAGAGGGTATACAGGAAGCACTTTGCACATAGGAGGTGCTAAATAAATGGCAGCTATGATGATAAAGGTGACGGGTCAGATCTCAGCTTCAGTTCCCCAAAATCTTGCCTTGCTGGAACATAACACAAGAGGGGTAAGCCTTTTCGAGCGAGAGTCACGGATATGTTCCAAAGCCCCTCTTTGGTGTGTACCGTCTGCCTGGCCTGACAGCCGCCTGCTTCTGGAAGAAAAGACCTTGCTCTGGCTCACATGTTAGCTCCTGCTGGATTTGGCCTGGTCCTTACAGAAGAGATTCTGAAGCCCCAGGGATGCTGCTGACGCCCCATCCAGGCTGCCCAAGCTCATTCTTTCCCCATCTGGCCCTGGAAAGTCCACAAAAAAGAGATTTTTATGTGGAAATTTTTAGCTCAAGTGTATGGCAAACAGAAGTCTGGGGACCTGGTACTATCTGCCAGGGCACAGGCCCCACCCCTCGAGACTGCCCGTGGTTTCTGGGGAAGTGCAGGGCAGGGGCAGTGGAGGCTTTGAGATGCAGGTGTGGCTGTTGGGGTTACGAGATGTGCAGGTATGTCCCGCTTTTACGTCCCAGCTCTGAAGCATAGTTCCTATGGAAAACTCCAGCCATGCTTCTTTTCTGATTGATGGGTATGTAACTGGCATTGAGCTTCTAGTTTTAATTTCTCAGAATCTATTCAGTTCGCTTCTGAGTCATTGGTGAGCTATAAACAAGCAGCTAGGAGAATGTTTAATTAATGCAGTCAACTCCTGACTTATCTTATCTGGTTTGTGAGTCGCTTTACCGGGTTTCCCATACAGGGCAGGCAGATTCCCAATGGGGAGGATCAGCCAAGTTCCCACCTCCCCAAGCCCCAAGGCATTTCAGCTGAGAGGCAGAGGGGCTTCCTGGGTCTCCCTGGGCACTATCCTGGTCAAGACTTTGTTCCCAGTCAACTCCTACCCAACTTCCTATGCTTGGCCAGGCTGTGGCACCAGCCTCAAAGGGTAGGGAGGGTCTCTGTGTGTGGAGGCTAGGGAACCTGGCCCACGACTGCACACACACACAGACCCCATGGGGGGCGAATACAGAGCTTGTGGGGAGCTGCATCTTTGGGTGGCCATTTGTCCCTAGAGATCCAAACCTGGAGAGGATTTTGGATGAGCCAGCTTGTTGTCAGGGCTGCCAGCTGCAGGGATGTCTCAGAGGACACCTCTGCTTCCCTGACCTCTAGAAAGCGAGAGCAGAGGGAGTTAAGGGATGGAAAGCTGCGCCTTCTTTAGGAAGTGGGAGAGAGCGCTCTGGCCTTCACAGCCCAGCAGTAGCTTTTCACAGCCTGGCTAACCTCTTCAGTAGCTCTCCCTGGGTCTGTGAGTGGTTTGTGATAAACTGCATAGAAGTCAGGGCCAGTGAGGCTGCTTGATGGGCTTGTGATGCTGGGGGTGCCCCTGGCTACATCTGCCATGCCTGCCTGGGGCTTCCCTTGCCTTGATGAAAGGGACACTACCCACAGGAACTTAGCTTTTTCCCTGGATGAGTGGGACGCAGAGCATTTTCCTTCTCCCTTCATCCCCACACTTACCCAGTACTTGCAGTTTATTGGCTACAACAGCCCTGTGGGTGTGGCAGGGCCCAGGTACCGTCTCAGACCCAGGCCTTCTGCTTCCAGGTCCAGTGTCTCTGGGCTTCTCCACTGCCTTTCTGTACCCAAGGCTCTCGCTGCGGTATCTTCACCTATTTAGAGAACCCTTGAAGAGGGAGCAGCCTCTGGCCATTCAGACAAGGGCTGTGGAGAGACCTATCAGGGCCCAGCAACCCATTTGGACATTGATTTTCTTCTGCCTCTTGGCCCGTGCCCGTGGGAGTGGTGAGCTCCCACTGAAGGATGAAGGAGTCACCCTTCTTGGCTTCTCAGTGCAAGAGGCTGGGGAAAAGCCACGTTGTATTGGGAATTGCCCTTCCTTCTGCACAACCACTTCTACATTTTCAGCTTGCCCTGAAAGCTTCCAGGCCTCAAGGGACTTTCTCCAGCCACATGGGCTTGGACTTTTCTTGGGGATCCTCACAGTATCCCAGGAGCTTGAGCAGCTGCCTCCTATTGGCAGCCCTCACCCCCAACTCCTGCCCCAAAGGGTGGGCTCTCTCCTCGCGAAAGGGCAAGTTGAGAGCTCATGAGAGTGGCTGTGGTATCATCTTGGGGTCCAACAGGTGGACTCAGTGTCCTTCTAGCTTGGAGATCCCTGGGCCCAAGCCATCCCATTTCCTCATCCCAGGAGATGAGCAGGGTGGCTGAGAGCCCATGTGTCTGCTTGCTGGTGCCTTAAGGCTTCAAAGAGCAGGAAGCCCTGACTGTCGGGGGCGGGGGTGTGGAACAGCTATTTTGGGATAATCCGGGTTTTCCTATCATTCAAGATTCCTTTCTTCCATGAATGCTGCTCTTCTCTGAAGTCTGAGGACCTTAGATTGAAGTCTTGGGCCTGGTAGCCTGTCCTGTATGGCACATGGGGCCCTGGAACAGGAAACTCTCAGACCACATGGCCAGAACCTCCTAAAAGGACTGAGCTCCCACTAGAACACTCCTTGTGGGTTTTTGCTGTGGGATTAGGAAAGCCTTCACAGCAGAAATCCACAAGGAATTTTCCAGTCCGAACCTTGGAAGGCAGGTTCAGGAGGGCAGATTCAGACCTGGGAGTCAGCTCCAGTCCTGAGGTTGGGCCAGGCTGGAGCAGAAAGGACCATGGGGCTGGGGCTGGATGAGCTGCCTCCAGGTGGCCCGAATTCAGCTTTGCTTCTGCTGTTCTGCTGGCCACAGAAGCTGCCTGCCCACTGTCCCTCCTGCCTGCCACTACCTCCCACGCCCAGCAGGGTCCTGTGCCAGGCGACTATGAGATGGGAAAGGAAACTGCTTCCCTCGGCTTTCTTCCCTTCTCCTCTTCTGAATAAGCTTCTAGCAATACCTGGGCTTCAGGAAGTCAGGGAGGGCCTCACTGGGGCGTAGGTGGGACCTGTATCCTGTAGCACGATGAGGAAATGGTGGCATGCAGGTATCCCAGATTGCTGAGGAGGGAGGGCCAGTTTATGATTTCTGACACAGTGAGTCCAACTGTTGGAGGGGCTGCATTAGCCCCTGGGCTAGAGGTGTGGGCTGCAGTTCCTCAGTCACAAAGTAGCACGCATTAGTCCCCTTAATATGCGACTTCCTTCTAGCCACTGGGCTTCATAACTGGCATAGGCCTGACTGCCACACCCTTAGGCCTGGGACTATTTTCCCACCTTCTTCGCCTAGGTAGCTACTCCTGAGCTGCGAGATACAAGCTCAAATGCATCTTCTTCAGAGAGAAAGGTTGGGGTCCTCATTCCATGCTGTCAGAGCACTATGCACCTTTTCATGCTAGTACTTGCCAAGGTTATAATTTTATACCTATTTGCATCTTAAAATTTTATTTATGAATAGGAAATACTTTCACAAGCTTTAAACATAAATCATTGAATAAATTAAAATGTCTACAATACGACATCTCTCTCTACTTGTTCCTGATCCACTGTTTCTTTCAACCCCCAGTACAGGCAACCACGGCTGCCAATTTCTTTTCAGCATTTTTTTTTTTTTTTTTTTGCACATAGGCAGAATGTGTAATCTGGAATCCCCTCTTTTACACACAAAAGGTAGCATACTATAGAACATTTTTTGCATTTGCTCTGTAAACTTAATAATATCTCTTGGAGAATAGTCTATTCAGAGAGGGCTTCCTCATCCCTTTTGCAGCTGCACAGAATTATTATTATTTTAATTTGTTTTGAGATAGAGTTTCGCTCTTGTTGCCCAGGCTGGAGTGCAATGGTGTGATCTTGGCTGACTGCAGCCTCCACCTCCCGGGTTTAATCAATTCTCCTGCCTCAGCCTCCTGAATATCTGGGATTACAGGTGCCTGCCACTATGCCCAGCTAATTTTTGTATTTTTTTTTTTTTTTAGTAGAGACAGGGTTTCACCATGTTGATCAGACTAGTCTCAAACTCTGACCTCAGGTGATCCACCTGCCTCGGCCTCCCAAAGTGCTGGGATTGCAGGCACATGCCACCGCGCCCGGCCTGCAGTTGCATAGAATTTTATCAAAATGATTGTTTCAGAAATCATGTAGCCAGTTCTTGTTGAAGGAATTAGGTGTTTTTTTATTCTTTGCTCTTCTGATTAAGCTTGTACATATGCCATTTTATGCTGTGCCAAGTATATCTGTGAGATAAATGGCCTGTTCAAAGGGTACATGGATTTGTAACTTTGAAAATATCACCAAATTCCCCTCCATGGGAGCTGTACTGATGTATATATTTCCACCACTGCTGTGGCCTTACCAATAAGGGTGGGAGAGCAAACTTGTGGATTTTTGTCAGTTTGACAGGTGAAATGTGGATATCAGTGTTAGCTTTAATTTGCATTTCCTTTATTATGAGTAAGGTTAAGCATCTTCTTTTAATAAATTTCCTCTCCTGTGAACTGCTGTTCTCATCCTTTGCTCATTTTTCTTGTAGGTTTTTGATATCAATTTCTAGGAACTCTTATAAATTAGGAGGATGTAGCTCTTATCTGTGATGAGTTACACATGTCCAGGTTATAATTTGTCATTTGGTTTTGCCTGTAGTGATATTCCCACACCGACGCTTTTGATTGAATTGACCAGTCTTTTCCTTATAGATTTTGGATTTTGAGTTATTGAAAGCCCTAATCCCCTCCTTACTTATAAGGGACTTTTCTTTTAGTATTTTATGGATTTATTTTTACATTTAAACCATTGATCCTTTTGAAATTTATCCTGGCATTGATTTGAGGTGTGAATCCAATTTTTCTTTTTTTCTACAGAGCTATCCAGTTGTCCCAGCATCACTAATTGAGTTGTCACCTTTCCTCCCCTGGTTGAGGTGCCTTATTTCTGAACACTAAATCCCTATATGAATGTGTGCCTGTTCACACGCCAGTCTTTTAACTGTTGAGACTGGATAATAGGTTTTAGTGTTTGGCAGGACTGGGCCTCCTTGATCTTCTTCAGAGTTTTCTTGGCTAGTCTTGTCTATTTTTTCACATAAATTTTAGAATAAGCTTGTAGTGTTAAAAAAGGAGCTTATTTGTATTTCTATTGGATTTGCCTTAAATTATAAATTTACTTAGAGAAGACTGATAGGAAGGCTTTTCTATTTGCTGAGGGTTTTCTGGTCCTTCAAAACGTATTCAGGTTTCCTTGAAATGGCCCTGCACGTTTCTTGTTAGGTGTGTCACCTGATTTGTTACCATGATAAATGCAGCCTTTCTTTCACTATATTTTCTCACCACTTATTTCTGCTCATTTTCGGGGTTACTATGTGACTACCCCACCAGATAGTAAACCATGAGGTTTCCAATCACTGTGACATCCTAGTGCCTAGCCACCGTGTCTGGCAAGCCAGTGGGTGCTGGTGGATGGTAAGTGCATGAGAAACTCCTGAAGGGGGTGGTAATCAGACAGCAAAGCCACTTCCCCTGCCAGGGGCAGATGTCCCCCCAAAGCTTATGCTGCTAATCTGCCAGTGGGGACCCAGAGCTATTTATCTCCCTCTTTCCTCCTTTCCTCCCACATTTGCTGATCCCTGACAATGTGGCAAGCCCTGAACTCCAGATCAGGTCCCACCCTCCCCAGCTGGGTTAAGGTATGAACTCAGGCTTGGAAACTAGTACCAATTCTGGCTGTGCCTGAAATCGGCTGTCTGATGCTGGGAAAATGCCTGCACCTCCCTGATCCTCAGTCCCTTGCCTGTTAAAATAAGGGCAATAATAATTAATGCCTACTTTATACGGATACTGTAAAGATTAATTTTATGGTGGATGTAAATGGCTTAGCACAGGGCCTGGCACATAAGCTATGCTCAGTAAGTGCCAGCTGTTACTGCTGTTGCTGTGGCAGAAGGCAGGAAGGTTTGGAGGCCCCACGGTACCACCCCAGTGTTGCTCCCATAGGAGTGAGGCCTAAGGTTCCCTGGGCAAGGCCTCTTGAGTGGGCTGATGGGCTCCCTGACTTAGATCTAGTTTGAATTTTCCTTGGATGCACCTCTTATCATTCTGGGTCTCAGTTTTCTTTCTTTCCTTCTTTGGTGTTTAAGCTGAGATCCTGTCACTGTCCTAACCTCTTTGTAGGGCCGGGGAGGATCAGAAGGATGATGGAGAAGGTAGTCACAGAAAGTAAAATTATGATGCAGGGTAAATCTGGTTTTAGTATCTGACAAAATGGACATTAGCCACACTCTTGAGGGGTTAGCATCCAGATAACATGTGTTCTGTGTTCTGTAGGGCCTGCTGACCCAAGTCCCTTACAGTGTTTAATTGGCACCTTCTCATTAACTCTGAGCTTGTTGAGAGCAGTGTGTGCTCTCTCGCAGGCCATATGGATCCTGCTCCAGACCGTGTCTCCAACCAGCTGTGTGTTCCTGGGCGAGTCACGTCTCCACTACCAGCATTCTGTTCGTCATCTGTAAAATTAGAGAGCTGGACACGAATGATCTCAATGGCCTGCCTCTCCATGCCCTAATGTTCTGTGATTCCAATGTAGATAGATCTGGGCTTTATTGGCCAAGCACGCTATGGCGATCTCTTGAGGAGAGGGATGTTTGGCGCAATTGCAGTTGTTAAAATAGAACAGGCTTCTGAATTGTGGCCAGAACATAATGAATCCCATTTCTGTGAAACGATGATGACGGAACCAGTCATGTAGTGGGGTTGTTGACGTGGCTGGCCCATTTGGCCCCATATCCTCTGCAGCAAATATAAATGTGAAACTCTGGCAAAGTAGTTTAATGTGGCGCCTGAGGAACTTCCAAGCAAAGCCAGGTGTGTGAGTCACTGAGTTGGTTTCACATTCTCCCGGCTGATGGGACTAAGGCTCAAGTTTATACTTGTCTTGGCTCAATGGGTGGGACTTTCTTCCAGATACCTGTCCAGGTTCTAGACTGTCGGAGTCAGAAGGGGTGCTTGGGACCACTTAGTCAAAGGCCCCACTTTATAGATGGGGACCCCAGTGGTTGAAGAAGGAGAAGAGCTTGCTCAGGACTTGACGCTGGTGAACAGAGATCATGAAGGCGTCTGCACCCTTCTCGACTTCTCTATGACCGGGGTTACCCTCACCTAGTGGCTCCCACCTGCCTCTGTAGGACTGGCAGCTTCCCTCTTTGCAGGTTTCCCTGTGAGCCTGGCTGGTTCCCTGTCTCGGAAGATGTGTTGGGCACTCTCTCCACCCTAGTCATCAGGGACTTTGTCTGACGGGCTAAGGAGTTTGGCCTTTATTCCAAGGGTCAAGAGGGAACAATCAAAGGTGGATTGTGTATATAAGGCATTTATTGAGCCCCATATACTGGCAGCAGTGGTAGGAGGGGATGTGGGGGAAAGACGAGGAAATACAAAAGGCCCTGCTCTTAAGCAATGCACATCTTCCTGAATTTCCCAGAAGGTTCTGAGCAGGGGAGTGAACTGATGGGATGTGTTTCAGGAGGAAATGGAGAGAAAGTAGATGGAGGTAGGGGGAGGCTGTCCTAGCAGCCTAGCCAAAGATGGTGGGGCCTGAAGCAGGGGTGTGCAAAGGGAATGGAGGGGCTTTTGTTTTATAGATAGAGTCACAGGAATCGGTCACTGAGTGGACCTGGAGGTGGATGACAGTGAGGAGAAGGGGAGTTGATGATGATACCCAGGGCTTTGACCAGCCCACAACTGCTTGTGACTGCCCAGGTGTCACAGGAGCAGGGTGGCTGCTGCCATGTGTCCTAGTGTCCTGCACAGCCTTCATGAGGTGCTGGTGCCTATGGCTCTGTCCTGGGTTCTCTCAGCCCACGGTCTCTGTTCTCCCTTTGTGCTGCCACCTTTGGAGAGCTAGAGTGACTGGGGGAGGCCTTCATGCCAAGGAGCTGGAACATCGGGAAACTCATGGGAGATCATCTCTGCACATGTTTCATCACCACTTTTGACCTGGGAAATGCCTTAGAGATGATCTCATCTTTAGTGAGCAAGCAAAGACCAGAGAGGAGGGGACTTGCCCACGTTCCCACGGAGGGTTTGTGGTCGTGGCCCAGATCTTCCCACTCTCAAACCCGACCTTGCACTCACTAGATCCTATCTGGGGGCAAAGGAGCCTGGAGGTACAAAAGGATAAAAGGTATAGCCCTTTCTCCTGAGGAGTTTAGAGTTTAATTGAAGGGACAAGAAGAAATAGGAAGCCACTAAGATGCAGAATGACAACAAGGTAGATAACACATGAGAAGTAAGTTTCAGAACTGGGCGTTCAGAGCAGGCCCTTGTACCTGAGACTTCCTGGAAGACCTGGGTCTTCCTAGAAGAGATGTTAGGCCCAGAAGGTGAGAAAAGAATGGGAAAGGAAGATCAAGACAGCAGAGGGACCTGCATGTGCAAAGGTGCGCAGGTAGGAACTGGGCATTCCTGGAGCTATCGGGCCACCTCCCAGGTATTCCATTGCTGGATCTTCCGGGAACGTGGGTCCTTTGTGGATGCCTGCAGCTCTGTGAATAGTGCATGGTGATGGAGTCACCTAAAGGGGCTGGGAGGTGTTTTCCAGGCCCAGTTCCTCTCGCCACAGGAGCATCCCCAGCGTCCTGGAAAGGGACAGACATCGAGGCCTCTCTGAGCAGGACCTGTGTCCTGTAGCCTCACTCTGCATTCCTCACCTGGCAGGCCCCCAGTCGGGCAGCAGGTCCCCAGCTGCAGGACCTGGTTTGGGGTTTGGGAGTTATGTACTTGCCTCGTGAAGGTCCGGAGGTTTGTCACTGAGGGCTGAGATGGGAGTGGCCAGTGCAGAAGGCAGAAAGTGTGGTTCCTGCTGGATGGAGTCACCCAGCTCAACCAAGGAGCCCAGGGAAGGCCAGTACCCACAGCCCAGGTCCTGGCCCACCCATTCCTCAGCTGAGCTGGCTCTCTAGGCTATCCCTGTGTCCCAGGGCACGATAAGAGCAGAGTCTTCCCAGACTAAGACTTTGGCCAAGGCTTGCCATAAAAGAGCCTGACTCTGGCCTTTCTCTTGGCACTCTGGTCACTAACAGGTTAAACCTTTCATTAAGCGTCAGTACCAGGTCCCATCCCTGGAAACCTAGAAGGGCGGCAGCCCAACAACCAACCCAAGGAAAGGGCACTGCCAGCTACAGAGAGGGGAGCTCAGAGGGGAAGGGGACCCGAGGGCCCGCCTGGCCTGGCCAGGACAGAAACCAAAGGGTTAACAGAAGCCGCAGGGCTGATAAAATGCCCCAAATTCCTGGTCCTGCCTTCAATGGGGAGGGCGTCTGGCAAATGTCAACGATAAAAAATACATTTTAATGGCACATGATGCAGCTGCTACCGTGGGGCGCAGCCAAATGAAGCAGGTTTGGAGCAGCAACTACTGTGAGCGGCCCCCGGGGGCTCTGGCAGCCGCGCCTCCAGGGCGCTTTGCTAAGCTTTGTCCAGCCGCGGCAACCCGCCTCCCCCAGCCCATGGCATCCTCAAGGGCCTCTTGCCTTCTATGGCACTATTTTGGAAACTGTGCCATCTCCTACCTTGGCACCTTGAACGCTTGAAGAGCTTCTCTGAGGGCTGGGAGCGGCCTTGGGCAGGTCTGAAGGCAGGATACATTTGGGTCTCCCCAGCACACCGTCAGCAGGCCTCTGTGAACGTTGAGAAATGCATAAACAAGGCTAGGTGCGGAGGCTCACGCCTGTAATCCCAGCACTTTGGGAGGCCAAGGTGGGCGGATCACTGGAGGTCAGGAGTTCGAGACCAGCCTGGCCAACATGGTGAAACCCTGTCTCTTCTAAAAATATAAAAATTAGCTGGAAATGATGGAGCACACCTGTAATTTCAGCTACTTGGGAGGCTGAGGTATGAGAATCGCTTGAACCCAGGAGGTAGAGGTTGCAGTGAGCCAAGATTGCGGCACTGCAGTCCAGCCTGGGCAACAAGAGTGAGATTCCATCTCAAAAAAAAAAAAAAAAAGAAAGAAAGAAAAAGAAAGAAAGAAAGGAAAGAAAAGAAATGCATGAACAAATGAGCAATGTGACAAAAAAAGTTACAGTGGGACATTTTCCTCAACTTTTTCCCTCTCTCTCATCCTGCAAAACCCAAGTATTTCTAGAAGAGGCAGGTCATGTGTAAGAAGGGTATTGAGAAGAGGTGAGGCTGGAGGGGGACCCCTGAGGGAGGGAGGTTACATGTTATGATCCCATTTACAAATGTGGAAACTGAGGCACAGAGAAGCCCAGTGACTTGTCTGAGATCAAACAGTGACTCGGTGGCACCCTGGACTTTTGCTGACAGCTCAGAATTCCACCTGCTACACTGTGCTGAGTTCACAGTGGGCTTTGACAGTGTTAAGGGCTTACTCAAGTTCTCCATTACCACAGTGAATCAATTGGTCACATCAAGGAGGGCCTGGGGCTGGGCGTTAGTGCTGGTGCAGAGAGGCTAAGTAGGGCTGGGGTGGGGAGAGTTTGGGGCCCAGGGGCCTGGTTCTTCACTTGGGAGCTCCAGTCCTGGTCAGTAGGCCCCGGATCCTGGGCTTTGAGGAGAATGAGAAAAACCAGGCCAGGGCCAGATGAATGAGGTCAAGGGCCTGGGGCTTGCAGATGGGGACCTGGAGCTCAGCATGAGACCCTTCTCTTCCAGATCATCCTCAACTCTATGCACAAGTACCAGCCGCGGCTCCACATCGTTAAGGCTGATGAGAACAATGCTTTCGGCTCCAAAAACACTGCTTTCTGCACCCACTTGTTCCCAGAGACCTCCTTCATCTCTGTGACCTCCTACCAGAATCACAAGGTACAGCCACTGCCCCACAGCCCCACTTAACACCACCCTGTGTTCTCTTCCACCATGCAGAGAGGCAGAGTGTGAAGCCAGAGTCCCAGCAGGGCTTGGGCAGGCCCAGTGCAGGGACCTCAGAAGCCTAGAGTCCCTCGGAGCCATGAGCAAATCGAATGAGGAACAGAAAAGGACCCTAGATATGTCCATCTCCAGCACAGAGGAATTACGGTCTCTGTGTTTTGGGGAATGGAGAAAATTGGCAACTGTAAAAACCAGGAGCTTGGAGTCTGCCTTGTGGTTTGAGCTTTGGGCCCTTTCATTCCACAGTGTTCTTTCTCCTGGCTCATCTCCTGGTGCCTTCAGAGACAGGGGTAGGGAATGGGGATAGGAGCCCTGGGGTGCTGTCAGCTGGGGTGTGGAAGCAGAGCCTGAGCGGAGGCCCTTCCCAGGCTGTGATAGGAGGCGCCCCAGCCACCTCCCACCCTCACTACTGCCCTGCCCAGCCCGGCCACCCCCACTGCGTCCCAGTCACTGACAGCCGTGCTCTGCCGCCCGTCTGCTTTCCACAGTACGCACATGGGGACTGGCAAGGTGGGCAGGGGTCACTGGGGAAGGGCCGTGGCTGTGGTGGATTTTAGGCAGAAGAGTGACAGAGTCGGAACTGCATCTAGAACGGTCACTCAGAGCCTGATGTAGTTGCACAGACTCAGGCAGCAGGCCCGGGATGCTCACTGGGAAGATGTTACAGGTCCCCAGGAGAGACCCATGGGGACAGAAGCCTGGCAGTGCAGAGGGTTGGGGAGCAGGAGAAAGAATCAGAGGGTGGACAGCAAGGAGTAGGGAGCCGGGGACAAACCAGGTGTGAATGGCAAGGCCCACTTCCCCAGACCTGCCCCAGTTCTGCCTGTGCCTGGGGTTGGGGAGGAGGGAGGGCCAGAGGCCAGTCCAGTCCCACCCTCCTCCCCAAGGAGGGTATTGAGAAGCGGTGAGGCTGGAGAGCGACCCCTGAGGGAGGGAGGTTACATGTTATGATCCCATTTACAAATGTGGAAACTGAGACACATTTGTGTGCCTCACACTGGTGACCCTATGTGTTTTCTCCCCACAGATCACCCAGCTGAAAATTGAGAACAACCCTTTTGCCAAGGGATTCCGGGGCAGTGATGACAGTGACCTGCGTGTGGCCCGACTGCAGAGGTGGGGCTGCGTAGCCTGGGGGTGGGGTGGGCAGATGGGATTCAGGCACGTGGCCTCTGTGACCCTCGATGTATCTTCACTCTCTTCCTGTCTCTCCTCCTGTCCTCCCCACCCCTTCAGCAAAGAATACCCCGTGATTTCCAAAAGCATCATGAGGCAGAGGCTCATCTCCCCCCAGCTCTCAGCCACACCGGACGTGGGCCCCCTGCTCGGCACCCACCAGGCACTCCAGCACTACCAGCACGAGAACGGGGCACACTCACAGCTCCCGGAGCCGCAGGACCTGCCCCTCAGCACCTTTCCAACCCAGAGGGACTCAGGCCTCTTCTATCACTGCCTGAAAAGACGAGGTAGGGCCCTCCTGGTCTAGAAGCCCTAGAGGGTCAGAGGAGGGGTGAGGCTCTCCCCTAAACCACTCTGCAGCGCCCCCCCAACACACACACACTCATCTCGTGCTTGTGTGGCCTGGGAGAGTGGGCCTGAAGGGTTAGGGATCACAGCTGGGCGCAGGGCCATCTTTTGCAGTGCAGGGATGCTGGTTCTCATCTCTCATGCTGCCTTTGGAACCCTCACAGACAGCTTGTAGCCCCGGTGTCCCCAGACACCTTTCTGAGTGTTGCTCTGCAGTCACTGCTCTGAGAGCCTCATGGGGTGAGCTGGGCTCTGCCTGGAAGTGCAGGAAGAGGCTGACACTTCCCAGTCCAGAGGTTTTGGGATTGGGGCTGTTATTTGTCAAAGCAACCTCAATTCCAGAACAGGGAGGACTTGGTGTCTCATGTGCAGGGCCTTCCACCCAATCATTCCTTCCAGGATCTGCAGAGGCTGCTTGAGAGTTGAGATGAGCTATTGTGGATGTAGGTGGGGGCTGGGAAAACAAGCCACAGCACCCTCTGTGCCAGGCCTCTTCGTAAAGAGGAGGAGCCCGGAGCTGGGCACCATCACATCTGTGCTCTGTGCCAGGTCTTGATTCCTCCATGGATAGAATTGCAACAATTCGTGTTACTCCACCAGAAGACCTCATGGGGCTGCTGAAATTCCCCTCGGAATGAGCCTGGGGACTTTTGCTTGCCATCCGGAATGTTCCCTCAGCCCTGGTCCTAGGGACTAGCCCAGCAGAGCTCTGAGATTCCCTGTACAAGTCTCATTAGAACTCAATGACCTACAGCACGGGTTGGCAAACTGTGGCCTTCGGACCTAACCCAGCCTGCTACCTGTACAAAATAGTTTTTACATTTCAGAACAATTGAAAAAAATCAAAAGAATATTTCATGAGATGTGAGCATTATGTGAAATTAAAGTTTTAGTGTCCATAAAGTTTTATTGGAACACAGCCATACTCATTTACTTACAGGTTGTCTATGGCTGCTTTCATGGTACAACAGCAGAGTTTCGTAGTTGCAACAGATACCCTGCGGCCCACAAAGCCTAAGATATTTACTATCTGGTCCTTTGCAGAAAAAGTTTGCCCAGTCTTGACCTAGAGTGAGTAGGCCACCTGCCACGATCAAGAGCTTAGCTCAGGGAGAAGAGAGGGATTTGGAGAGAAGACGGAGAATCGGGCTGAGTGAGGGGCAAAGGAGAGAGCTGGGCAAGGGAGAGGAGCAGGTCTCCCTGGGCAGGGCAGATGCCACCAGCAGGGGCAGAGGAGAGAGGTGAGCAGGGGCAGAGGAGAGAGGTGAGCAGAGGCCTTCACACCCATTTAGCCCCTCTGCTTCCAGCCCCGTGGGCGCACACACAGAGCTCCCCGAATGAATCCCTGGAGAAAACAGGAGGAGGGAGGCCAAGATGAGCCATGGATGCGTGGGGTTTTTGTTGTTGTTGTTGTTATCGTTGTTTTGAGACGGAGTCTCTCTCTGTCTCCCAGGCTGGAGTGCAATGGTGCAATTTGGGCTCACTGCAACCTCTGCCTCCCGAATTCAAGTGATTCTCCTGCCTCAGCCTCCCCAGTAGCTGAGATTACAGGTGTATGCCACCATGCCCAGCTAATTTTTGTATTTTTAGTAGAGATGGGGTTTCACCATGTTGATCAGGCTGGTCTCGAACTCCCGACCTCAAGTGATCCGCCCACCTTGGCCTCCCAAAGTGCTGGGATTACAGGTGTGAGCCACTGCACCCAGCCCGGATGAGTGTTCTTAAATTGGCTCAGTGGGCTGCTCCCCAAACCCTCAGGCCTGGGTCAGCCCTGGATCCCAGGGGAGGTCATGCCACTCCAGATACTTAGGCCCTCCTTGTGGAGGATGTCAAAAGGCACACATACATGATTTGTGGCATCTGATGTCATCTTTCCCCAGAGTATCTGCTTAGCCTGAAAAGTATGTCACCTTTTTCACTTATTATCAATTCTATTTCTTAATTTTGTAGACACTGTGGTGTTGGAATCTGTGTAGTAAAAATCTGATGGCTCTTCTTTAAACACATGTGAGGTTAGTTCATCTTCTAAAAGCAACAGAAACATGCCTACAAGTGGCTTTGGCTCCCTGAGGTCTTCCTGGGAGCTGAGGATGGAGGCAGAAACCTCATGGCCTTAATTTTCTGGCTACTTCAGACAGATGTGGCCTCTGGGCATGGGCTGGCCTGGCAAGTGCCTCTACTTTCCTTGGCCAGGGAGGGCCTAGCCTGAGAATGCCACTGCACACCAAGGCCTCTCACTCTCCCAAGAGTCAAGCTGGCGAAGGATCAAAGCCGAGTGCTGCCTGGCTAAGCCTGGCCCTCAGTGTCCGGTGATGTGGTGTCCCCCGTGGCCTCTGAGTAGGGTCCATAATCTGACCACTTCTTGGCACCTGCAACCCTATAAAAGCTGTGGCTGATTGAAATGGCTCTGGGAGTGCCATGGCAACATGGGGAGGGCGGGCGCGGAGGGACAAGGACAGGCTGTCCCAGCATCCAGCAGGGTGCTCTGGGGCCTGGGCTGGTGGAAATGGTTCTTCCTGAATGTTACTTTGTCTTTCAGCAGACGGTACCCGCCACCTGGACTTACCTTGCAAGCGATCCTATCTGGAAGCCCCCTCTTCGGTGGGGGAGGATCACTATTTCCGTTCCCCCCCTCCCTACGACCAGCAAATGCTGAGCCCCTCCTACTGCAGTGAGGTGACCCCCAGAGAAGCATGTATGTACTCAGGTTCAGGGCCCGAGATTGCCGGGGTGTCTGGGGTGGACGACCTGCCCCCACCTCCGCTGAGCTGTAACATGTGGACTTCAGTGTCGCCGTACACCAGCTATAGCGTGCAGACGATGGAGACTGTGCCGTACCAGCCCTTCCCCACGCACTTCACTGCCACCACCATGATGCCGCGGCTGCCCACCCTCTCCGCTCAGAGCTCCCAGCCACCAGGAAATGCCCACTTCAGTGTCTACAATCAGCTCTCCCAGTCTCAGGTCCGAGAGCGGGGGCCCAGCGCCTCATTCCCAAGAGAGCGCAGCCTCCCCCCAGGGTGTGAGAGGAAGCCACCCTCGCCACATCTAAATGCTGCCAATGAGTTTCTCTACTCTCAAACCTTCTCCTTGTCCCGAGAATCTTCCTTACAGTACCATTCAGGAATGGGGACTGTGGAGAACTGGACTGACGGATGACGCTCACGTCTCCTCCATAGCCCCGGGACCGTGTTGCTCCAGTATTAACCTCTGTGGGTGGCCTGCACTCTACCAAGAAACACAGGAAGGTACTCCAGTGTGTGTGTGTGTGTGTGTGTGTGTGTGTGTGTGTGTGTGTGTGTGTGTGCGCACGAGCATGTATGTATTTGGAGAGCATCTATCTTCTGACATACAACTGAGGTCATGACAAGGAAAAAAAACACCGCATTTATCTAAGAAGTGATTTTGGCTGCAGGACCTGGGTCTATTGTTATCTGACATCTCTTGACATGCCCGTGGGTGGGATGGGAGTGGAGGGTTCATATGAGTTATTGAGAGGGTTTTATAATGGTTGATTTACTCAGGGGCCAGGTGGGGAGGTCTCTCCCATGGGGAAAGATTCTCACTGCTGGGGCGGGAAGATTCTCGCTGCTGGGGTGTGAGGACTCTGTGCACACCTTAGAGTTCCTGGCCTTCTCTTTGCAAGGGGAGCTGAGACTCTGGTTTTGGTAGCAGGAGGCCCACTCCTTTGACTTCTGGAGAGTCTGTGAGACTGCCTGAGAGGTGGGCTCAGCTAAGCTACAACGTGTACTTTGATAGTACAGCTGGCTGCTCAGTGAGTGGCCTAGACATTGATGACCGGAGCTCTGAGGTCTGAGGGACGACGTTCGGAAAGGGTCATGTGCTGAATGTCACCTGAGGGGTATTTTTAAAGGTTTTTTTTTTTCCCTTCAAGAGGAGGGAAAATGCAACCAGTAGCATCTCTGTCATCATTCAGATTTTGTAATAAAGTACAGAGCCCTTCCCCCTAGGTCCCCAACATACAGTCTCTCACTCTGGTGTGTGGAGAGTCGGCCTCCCAGGCACCATACCATCTGCATCCTATGATGGGCAATTATGAAACACGCCTCAGCTGGCATCATCCCCAGGAGGCCACACTGGAGCTGATGTCTGGCATCTCCAGGGCCTGTTCTGCTCTCAGAAAATCTACGCTTCTGGAGTGAGAAAGGCCAACAGAAATAAAGATAATTAAAAAAAATTTGTTTCTTCCAGTAAATTCAGCCGGTGAGCTCAGAGGAGCAAAGAGAATTCTCCAGTGTGGCGCTCACAAAGTCCTCAGCTCTGCGTTTTAGCATCGAACACCACCAGGCCATCAGTGTGGCTGGGGTGAACTCTCCATCAAACTTGGGAAATCACTAAACTCTTTGCATGCTGAATAGCTATTTATATATTATATAAATAAATATATATATTATATATCGCTCTCTCTCACAAATGCAGGCCACATGTCAAATTCAGCTTTGCTTTCTACAAATGAATGAACTTAATAAAAATAAACGTTGGAGGGGGTATTTGGAAAGACATCTATTTAAATTTTTATTACATGTTTGATATTAAAAACTAAGAATGGTTTAGATAAAACATATAAATAAATAAATATATATATATAAACACACACACACACTACAGATAAGGCTTTTTTAGAAAACACATTAGCTAACAGGTGATATGGAACTTCAAGTGTTTTGTTATATAGCATGGATGTTTTATTTTGCATATCGGAACATAAAGCCATTTTACAACTGTGAAGTGTGTGGATGCTCTTTATTACTGACTTGTCATTTCTTGGCTCTGCAATGGCCTCTGCCTCTTTTTTGCTGGTATTTTTTTTCTCAAGTGTCAGGTGAGGCCCTCAGTACCTCTGAACCGTGTACCGTGGAGCCTCTGAGCTCAGAGTGAAGTCACTTTGGACCACAGAGCAATTGCACCTTTGATCTCATGCTACTCCCTGGGTTATGAATCTGGACTCCAGGGTCCACAAAGACCCCAGAAGGGCGGGCAGGCAGTAAAGCAGGAATCTGTCTCCTTTCAGCAGTCAACACATAAGCTGGCCATTTGGGGGAAGTGGTCTCATAAGTAGGGAATTCCTGGTGGGATTTATGCAGCTGCTTCAGAAAAGGAACCGAAGAGCAGGTTCGAGTCAGTGCGGGGGGCTTCCTGGAGCAGTCAGGGGCACGAGCTCATCACCACCATCACCCCAGAATGGGTGAGTCAAGGCCTGGCAAAGTCCCCATTCGCCTGCACCTTTGCCAGGTCCCTAAAGCTTGGCCACAAGATGGAGAGAGGAAAAGCAAGGTGAAATCCAGCCCAGGTTCACCCTAGATTGGAAGAGGCAGGCGCGCTGCTGGGTCTCCCTCCTTACAGCCTTGCCACCTGCCCTGCCCCTCATTGCTCCTTCCCCAAAGCTGCTTACCCGCATCCACCATCTCCACTGCAGGCTGGTCTAGGAACCCAGGAAAAGAGAAGGCAAGGGAGGCATGCCCTTGAATCCTTGCCCTGTCAGGACTGAGATGAGATTTCCTGCTGGGTAAAGACTCAACCTTGTCTCCTGTTTCTCCAGAGTCCTTTTGTGGCTTTAGGCTGCTCTCTGGCTGGACTTCTTCCTGCAGAACAGGAAGCCAAGCTCCATCCTCCCTTAGCTGCTGGCGCACACCTTGGGATTCTTGGTCATGGAGAAAGATGTTAACTGAGCTTGGCTCAGGGGACAGGGAAGTGAGAGGGCTCTTCCTAACTCCCACCTGCTGTGCTCTTTTCTTTCTGTGTGAAGACAGCACATCTGGGACACTCCACACCTTCTACAGCCCAGGCAGAGGGCTGGGGAGAACGCGGATGTTCCCAGGTTCTCTCCAAACACATGGTTGGCTGAGTCTGACATGAAGAAAGCCACTTCTTAAAGGGGTATTTTGCCTCGAGGCAGCCCACGGCTTCCTGCCAGCTTGCTGGGAAGCGTGAGGTCCCTGGGCTTCCCCACCTGGGCATGGCCAGAGCCGGGCCTGCAGTGGGATTTGTGGAACTTTCCTGCCCCTCTGAATCAACAGCTCAATAAAAAGGGGGCACATGGGATATCCTGAAACAAAGGGCACCATTCAGGAGCGCCAACAGGTCATACATCATCGGCCAGAAACCTGCCACATGAAAAGGGTCTGCTTCTGCTGTGCCCTGCCTAGGAAGGGGACAAAAGCCAATTAACGTTCAGCTGCATGTCCACGGGAAGGCGGCCTTGGGGGCTGTGCTCTCCAGCCCAGGGCCAGGCCCCTGGGGAGAAGCTAGGGCAGGCCTCTCAGCAGCAACTCAGCCACAGACAGTTGGCCCTCAACCGCAGAAGAGCCTGGAATAACAAAAGGGAGAAGGGAAAGAGAAGCTGGGTCAGACTGACAAATTGTTAAAAAACCAAACCAACTTCCAGCCTTGGCTGGGCCTCAGGGGGTCAAGAGGCCTCGGCTCGCCCCACTAATGGAGCCTGCCGGAGGAGTAGCAGCCCAGCCTCGCAGTGTCTTATCTTACAACATAAAATTAAAACCCACTTAAAAGGCCGGAGGGCATGTTAACATTCCCCCTGCTGTCTAATTGAAGTAGTTCCCAGCG
Organism: Gorilla gorilla gorilla; assembly: GCF_029281585.2. Taxonomy (NCBI): domain Eukaryota; kingdom Metazoa; phylum Chordata; class Mammalia; order Primates; family Hominidae; genus Gorilla; species Gorilla gorilla. Next base: position 30,508,722 of record NC_073228.2, on the reverse strand, counting down.
CAAAGGATTTCACTTGAAAGATGTCTCTGTCCCAGCCCGGGTCTCCAGCTCAGCCAGCAGGGGAAAGGGGTTGGCGGGGTGGGGGGAGGGGGGGGGCAGAGGCTGTTTGCTTGCCACCCCCACCCAGGCGGCAGGTGGCGACAGCAAAGGTTAGATACAGTCTGGGTTGTTTTGTATTTTTTAAAAATTTACAAATTCATTAGCAGCTATGTCAGCAGGGGCCGCACTCCTGACAAGAAGACCTGGTAATGATTCAAAGGTGGTGAGTCCTGCGGTGAAACCTGGCTGTTCCTGCAGCCAAGAGATTTCCATGCCATCCCCCGGCAAGCCCTCTCTCCCCCCACGCAAATCTATGACAGGTCTCCAAGGCATACGGAACCAATCAGGGACATCCTGTCAAGGTGATGAACTTGCACTGGCCATCCCGAGTAATGGGAACCAGTCAGCCTGAAGCCGGCCTGGACTGAAAGCCAAGGTGACAGCTATTAAGCAATTGTGCGCCGAACAAAATGGCAAAGCGGCCGGGTAATCAATTCAATTTCGATGGGCAACCCGAGCAACCGCAGCGGCTGTCGCAGATGATTAGGGAGGGCCGGGCTGGAGCTTTCAATGCGAGCCCATCACAGATCAGAAACAGGCCCGGGATGAAAAGGGAAAGAACCGTCTCCTGAGAAGCAGGCGATGAAGGACTCTGTTTTATGTGACTGTGTTCTTCCTCCTCTTCTTGAAGAAAGAGGAGAAAAAAAAAAAGCAAGCAGTTTGGAGATTAGATAGTTTTCTTTTCAGCCATTTATCATTATGAAGGAAAGTAGACAGCGCAGGGGCGGAAGAATCTCCAGTGGGATTTCTGCGAAGTCTCACTCGGAAGGGCCAGGTTTACATGATGCAGCTCAAACAGCCCTGCTTATCACAGCGCCTGACGGGGTCTGCAGAGCATCGAGGGTTCCTCTTCTGTAACAAGGGCGAACAGGCCCCAGTGCCCCGAGGAGTACAGAAATTCTCCTGCAGAAACCCCAAACCAGCAGACTGCATCATTTGTGAAAGTTAAAGCCTGAGTCAGAATAATGGGGAGAGGAGGAAAAACGGGAAAGGAAAAGACGAGGGGATTGTGCACGGTCCCTGCAGGGGAGGCCCCAGTGGTGGCCCCCCGTTTCTCCCTGGCCCAGGTTGGGGCAGCAGGGGTCCCTGCTGTGTCTGCTGGCCTGTCAGCACTGATCCCAGTCTGATGGCAGGCCCTGGCAGCCTGCTTGAACATTCTAGGCTTGTGTTTGGTTGTTCTGTGCCAGGGTTTTGGGGTGCAGAGCAAGGGGCACCCACAGGCACAGAAGCCGAGAGAGAGAGGCCAGCCATGGGGATGTGGAGGGGATGGAAGAGGCTTGAGAACAGATGGCAAGGGACGCAGAACCAGGAGGAAAAGGGCCATTTTGAAGTCAAGGGTGGGTCCAAACCTCTGGGGCAGGAGGGCTCAGGGCTGGGACTGGGCCGGTGGTGAGGGAGGAAGGCTGACCACCTCCTCTTTGGAAAACTAGAGCAATGGGTGCATATTCAGATAATTCTTAGAAGAATCACAAATGGAGAATTAACCTCACTAGTCATCTAAAATGCAAATTGAAGTGATAACATGCCACTTTCATCTACCAGATCAGTGAACATTTAAGAAAAGGTGTTGGGAGCCTCTCGCAGTCATTGCTAGTGGGAGTACAGATTGATATGGTTTTTCTGGAACGAGCAATTTGGTAGCATGGACGAAGACTGTAAAAGTGTTCATTCCCTAAAGAAAATAACCAGGAATGCGGACATAGTTTACTACTGTATGATATTCATTGTGATTTTACTTTTTAATAGCCCCAAACTGGCTGAAAGTAAATTGGTAAATTATGAGATACTCACATTCTGGAATATGATGCTGTCATTGAAATCATGTTTACAAAGGGCCCTTAATGATATGAGACTTGATTTAAAACTGAGTGAAAAAAAAAAAGGATCCTAATATAGAGTACAATTTCAAGAACATTTGAAGTGAAAACAAAAAGATTGGTGTGTAGCCAAACTATAGATCATTACATAGCAGTTAACAAGGGGATGAACTATATCTGTATATACATGAAATACTATGTGAAAAAAAGTTCCTGACATATGGTCTCCCATGTGTATGCAATACAAAACAAAAAACCACTCTGGAGGTCCCAACATCGATTAAGCAGAAATGTCCAGGAGATGGGGTGCATTTATGTGTATATGATGTATGCATGTATGATGTATGTGTATGACGTGTATTTGTGTGTGTGTGTGTTAGGGACACAGACATGATTTAGAAGAAACTGCTTATGATGATTCCCTCATATATCTCTGTTTTGTTTAACTTATTACAATGGGCACATATTATTTCTGCAATTAAAAGATTAAATTAAATTAAAAAAAAAACTTGTGATTGTAGAAGTACACAAAGAAAAGAAAAAGAAGAAAGGCTAAAAGAAACTGTGCCCAGTGCTAACAGCAGTAACGTCAGGAAGTGCTGGATCTGCTGAATCGCTGCCCGGGTGGACAAAGGTTGACTTCTGGGCCTCCTCCTCGTGTTTGTTTTCCTCCCCTCCCTGGCTGTCCCCCTCAGACACCTTGCTCCTGCCCAGGCCTGCAATGCTGCTGTTGTTCAGGCTGGGGCTTTAGCATTTTCCACTCCTCCCTAGGTCCTCTCCCTGGGTGACGGCATCTGTTCCCACGGCTTCTCTCACCAACATATGCCAACGAACCTCAAGTCCGATCTCATTTCGGTCTCCTGATACCATCTTCTGGACATTTCTGCCAGAAAGAGATGTTAAGTCCTCCAATTCAGACTGGAACCCAGACTCTCCCTCCAGGCCTCCCTCACATCCTCCGTTTTGGTAATGGCACCACCAGCCAGCATCCAGTTGCTCAAGTCGGAAGCCTGGGCTTCAGCGCCAACTCCCTCCTCTCCCTACCTGCCCACCCCAAATGCTCACCAAACTGCAGATTCTACCTCCTAAAGATCTTCTACATCTCTACACGTTTCCTCTCTTCCAGCAGGCCTGGCAGTGTTTGCTATAACGGCAAATTCCTGGGTCTGGGCAGGCCAAGATGTCAGCTGTGTAAGGCTATGGAGCTTGGGGCTGCTGTGAACGGTCCTCCCGGGCCCTAAGCTGTCATTCACGGAGTGATGGTTTTCTGACATGTGGAGCCAGGAAACTGCCCAAGCAGCACATGCGAGGCCACTCAACGAGAAGACTGCTGCCTTCATTGGCGACCTTGCTTTCAGCTCTGCGTGGCCTGAATCTTGTACTCTGGCTGCCACCTTGCGCGTGGTGAGGAAGCAGGGCACTGCTACAGGCCATCCCCCAGGGTCACAGGCTGCTGGAGAGGCCTGTTGCTTCCTAGGGGCAGGTGGGCCTGGGAGTACTGGATCAGGGTTTTCCAGCATCTGACCCCCAAGCCCTGACACCTCTTTCTCCTTCAAAGGTTCCAAATGGTCTCTTCCTTCAAACTCTTCCATGGGAGGCCACTCAGTCTATGCCAAGATGGGACTGGCCTTCCCTCTCTCTCAAGAAGAGAAAAAAACCTGAAACAAACCAAACTAAGGCCAAGAAGCCCCCAAATATGGCTCCTTGTGTAAAGCCTCTAGCACAGGGCCTGGCATAGGGCACGCTTTTGGGAAACAACAGTGCTCCTGCATCCTTCATCCCTTCACAGCCTGACCTCTCTCCCTCTCTCCAAGCCTAGCAGGTACCTGCACGGGCCATCAGACAGCAGAGGAGGAGCCACTCGCCAGCCTGCCTGCAGATAAGCTATTGAGCAAGACAAGTCTCTCAGCATGTGCTAATATAAACCTCCGGCATTGGGTGTAAGGAATTGTGAGACTCCTCCAGATATAACTGAGTGAATCATCTGTGGCATTTAGAGAGCACTGCTCTAATGCAAAGGTGGAAAGTGTACTCCTATTTTATGACTGAGCACATTGAGGCTCCTCTGAGACCCTTCCCAGATGTCATGCTTTCTTCTTTTAGAAACACCCTCAACAGGAGAAATGCTCATCCCAGCAAGAGCCACCAGAGACCCCCTGGTTCTGAGAATGTAAGGCAGCTTTGTGTGCCTCCTCCTTTTCCAGGCCAGGCAGGACAGTCCCAAGTAGAGCTCTTTGGAATTGGGAGCTGATCAAAAACGGGGAGGCCAATGGCCAGAGGGTCTTTGGAGGCTTGGTTGGTGAGTTCTGTAGAGGATCCTCCAGCATCAGGTTTGACAAAGTCTGAGCCAGGTTTTATTTATTTATTTATTTATTTATTTATTTATTTATTTATTTTTCAACAAGTTCTCGCTCAGCCACCCACACTGGAGTGCAGTGGCACCATCTCGGCTCACTGCAACCTCCACCTCCCAGGTTCAAACGATTCTCATTCTTGTGCCTTAGCCTCCTGAGTAGCTGGGGTTACAGGCATGCTCCACCACCCCCAGCTAGTTTTTGTATTTTTAGTAGAGACGGGGTTTCACCGTGTTGGCCAGGCTGGTCTTGAACTCCTGACCTCAGGTGATCCACCCGCCTCGGCCTCCCAAAGTGCTAGTATTATAGGTGTGAGCCACTGCGCCCGTGGGCCAGGTATCCTTTACGCCTCCTGGCTACCTGCAGCCTTAAGAGTTGATGACTTGGCCGGGCGCAAGATGACTTCTACCAAGGTGGGCGGATCACCTGAGGTCAGTAGTTCAAGACCAGTCTGGCCAACATGGTGAAACCCCATCTCTGCTAAAATACAAAAATTATCTGGGCATGGTGGCGGGTGTCTGTAATCCCAGCTACTTGGGAGCCTGAGGCAGGAGAATCACTTGAATCCAGTAGATGGTGGTTGCAGTGAGCCACAATCAGGCCACTGCGCTCCAGCCTGGGTGGCTGAATGAGACTCCATCTCATAAAAAAAAAAAAGAGTTGATGACTTAAGACCTACCTTGCTGCTGCTTCTTTTCTAGCCTTCTACCAAGAATAGGTGCTGAATTTTGCACTCTGATCTCCCCTTTTCCCCTCAGGGGTAAATGCTATCTCACTGAAGTAGATGTCTCAGCATCCGTGAGGTAGTGGCACCAACTCTGCCTCTTAAGCCAGAAATCCTGGGTTCAATACTTGGCTCTGTCACCTTCTGGTTTGTGCCTGTAAGCATAGCCATTCCTTCTATGCCTGTCAATGCAATGGAGATAATATTGGAAATAACATCTGCTTCTTGGGATCATGGAGATTAAAATAACATATGTGAGAGGGCTTGGCACATTCTCTGTCCCTGATGTTCCGATACTAAACAGGAACTCAACAAATGCTGGTTCCCACCCTCCTTCCTTCCCCTCTTATGGAAGGGCATTGCTTTAGATTTCAGATTCAGAAAAGGAGGGTTGAATCTGAGCTGAGTTTTAGGTTTCTCATCTATAAAATGAGAAAAGAAAAAGACATTTACACTGAGTTTGTTAGTAATCAGCCATCAGCCATTGGACTTGGCACTCTACTATACCAGGATTATTATATCTAATCCTCCCCACAACTTGGTAGGAGAGGCATTATCACCACTGCCTCACAGAGGAGGAAACTGAGGCTCAAGGAGGTGAAGAAACTTGCTCGAGGTTATGGGCTAAGGGTCAGAACCGGCTTCAAACCCAAGTCTCTCTAACCCAAAGCTTTCGCTTTTTTCTCTAAGATGCCACTACTGCTGCCATTATCACCACTACCACTGCGTGTTCTGTGCCAGTCTCGCCTTCTTCCCTTTTCCTCTGAGGCCACTGGACCCAATCGATGTGTATTTTTAGTGACTTTGAGTTTATTAACAAAAAGGAAACAAACATGTTGTAAAATAAGTGTATGACTTGAAGCATGCAAAATGGCAGAGGGTGACCCTTTTAGAGGATGATAATTTATAGTCACCTCCACCAACTCCAACCACCCATCCCCACTGGACCATGAACTTGGGTTGTCTTTTGCCCTCCACTTCACAGAGAAGGGGCTGATCAAAGGAGGGGCTGTCATTGCACTAGCTCTCGCCCTCCCCATGTGGGTGAGTCAGCTCAGCCCAAGCTGGTAGAGTCAGGAAATAGTTCAGGTACCTCGAAAACAACTGTTTAAAGTGTTTGGGGGAAAATAAAGTGTTTTGGGGATGTCCCCAAGCCCCACTTGGCTTGGATAGCAAAGCTAGGGTGTCCTTTCCTTGCCTTTCCAACTCTTGGTCAAAATATGCTTCCTTGGGATGACTTAGAAGAGACTTGTTTGGGAATCATTTTTCTTTAACTTCCAGAATTCCTAACTAGGGTGCCTGAAGCAAGGGCTGGGTCTGTGAAATGACGCAGCTCCATGAGGAATGATGGAAACTATGCGAGCTGCTTTTAATAGCATCAAATATGGCACAGCACAGTCCTCCTTCTCCCTAGCCCCCACGTGCTGGTAGCCTGGCCCACATGCTCTGTGGCCCAGACTGAAAAGCCAGTGATTGTCTCTTCAGGGCGGCCGTGGGCCTGAATGTATGCGGGACACAACGTAGGAGGTTCAGGCATTAATCTCCAGTCTGTCCCATGAAAGACCCAAATGTAATTTTCTGGCCCAAGAAAATGAACCTTTGGCTTCTTTTTCTATCAGTGTAGAGGAGAGCACGGAGCTTGGGACTCAGCATGAGAAGATGTGGTCCTAGTCGCATCTGTCACATGCTGGCCGTGTCTCCCCTCTCTCTGAGCCTCGTTTTCTTCTGCGCAGCTCCTCACAACCCTTGCAGTGCTAAAGGATGATGATTCCCAAATCATGTTTGCAATCACGAATTTCTCAGCCATGGCAGGGCTCTGTCTCAATCTATAGCAGACCTCTCTGGAGCAAAGTTAGGGACGGAGGAGGTAGAACTTCTTTCTCTATTTATCTTACATTTTAAACTTATTCTAATACTTTTCAAATATCGAATGTCTATATTTGTATAGTAGTACATATGTATAATTTGTAAATCAATTTGTAAATAAGATATTGGTAGCTTGTGCTTTAAGGTTTCTTTGTTTGTTTGAGATGGAGTCTTGCTCTGTTGGCCAGGCTGGAGTGCAGTGGCACCTTCTCGGCTCACTGCAACCTCTGCCTCCCAGGTTCCAGCAAGTCTCATGCCTTAGCCTCCTGGGTAGCTGGGACTACAGATGCACACCACCACGCCTGGCGAATTTTTAAATTTTTAGTGGAGATGGGGTTTCACCATGTTGGCCAGGCTTGTCTCGAACTCCTGGCCTCACATGATCCACCTGCCTCGCCCTCCCAAAGTCCTGGGATTACAGGTGTGAGCTACTTTGTCCAGCCTTAAGGCTTTTTGCTGAAGGGAGGTGAGATTAAAAAAAGTATGGAGACCACAGGGGGATGGGGAAGTCAACATGAGGCTCTGCTCACAGGCTGGGACCTCTGCCATTCCTGTCATGCCCTGGGCTGTCCACCGTCCTCCCAGAGGTGGATCACCAGAGCTCTGGGTGGAGAGGCCAGGCCCAGGAGTGGAAAGAGAAGAGGCCTGGAGCTTCACTCCTCATTAGATGCCTGCCTAATCTCTGTGAGCCTGTCTCTCCACGTTAATTAGGGGCAATAAAATACTCCTTATCTTTCAAGGTTATAGAAAAGATTAAATGAGACGATAGAGATGAAACGTGTGCTCAGTTCAAGTTGTTCCCCTTCCCCCCACATAATTTGCCTGTCTGCACGGGACTCATTTTAGATGTCTAAAAGAGTGAGATTTTTCTTTTCTGGGAAATTCTGTTTATTGACTTTATTGCGTCTCCTGTCTCACAGTTAAGCCTCCTTTACCAGACGCCAAAGTCCAGATCTACGTGCGGTTAGGTGCACAAGGCCAGCGGCAGGAGAGTGACGCTGGGGGATTCCTGCCTGGTCCTCCCAGCCCTCTGAGCACCCCCCACTGCCAGGGGTTTGGGGCTCATCCAGGACACAGGACAGCATTCAAGGACACTTAGAAAAGAATGTGCCTCCAGCAGGTCAGCCAGCCATCCTCACCAGTGCCCCCAGGAAGGGATGGCTTGAGCTTTGCTCCCTCCTTCCAAGTCTGTTGCCACACTCGGTGACACTGGGATACATCTATGGTCAAAAGAAAGTCCCAGCTTTGTTGCTGTGTTTTTGGAGGCCTTGGGCAAGTCCCTCTATCTTTTTTGGCTTCAACATCCTCTGTTATAAAAAGGGATGAGTAATATCTGTGTTGCCAACCTCCTGGCCTTGGTCCACAGGCCAAATGAGATGCTTCTGAATGAAAATACGTAGTAAGAAGTGAAAAGGATTGCGATGAGTAAGCTTCTTGTTGGTCCAATCAGTGCCAGTCCATGCTCATTTCTTCACGAAAAGACCCACTGATTTTTATAGGGTAAGGAGGGGGAATGATTGGCAAGGCACTGACCAATCCCATTAGCTCTGAGAGGGGGATGATTTAGCATCACCTGCCTTATCAATCTCCCTGCCTTGCCTGCATCCTCGGCTTTTGGGGAGGTCAATTTCCGGCACACACAGAAAAGCCTGTGGCTGTGGCCGGGAACAATTGGCCACAGTGCTCCTCTCGTGTTGATCCTTTCATTTCCTCCTGCCGGGGACAGCGGTTCTAAGTTTCGCGCTACTCTTTTGGACTAATCATTTACAACAGGCCTGAGCACTCAGCCCCTCTCTCACTTTTGCTGTCCAGCTACTGCTCTGTATGGCAAGGTCGCTAATTGGGACGTGATCCTGGCCAAATGGCAAGAGAGATTCAAGGAACCGGTTCCCTGGACCTCAAATATCCTGCCCCCAACTTTACAGCTCAGGCGGCCATGGAGGAAGCGTGAGTCATACTTGAGAGGTGAGGCCGCGGCTTAGGAAAGGCTTCGGCAATGACATTTTTCACGCTTTTAATAAACCCCTGTATTATTAGAACTTGCCAAAGCTGAATTTAATGAAAGTCTTAGGCCCTAAGGCCTGAATTTTTCTTTTGTATCGCAAAATGAAACCAACTGGTTCAATTCAAATTAACCCCAGAAAATGTGAGGGCTTTATATTTCTTTCTTTCCCCCCGCCTTTCTTCTCTCTCTCTTTCTCTGCTCTCTCATTTTGAAATTTTGCTGTGATTACAATCTCTTGGAAGAAAAGGAAATGTACAGGAGAAAGAAGAAATCAAACATGAGAAATATATTCAGATAGTTACAACTTTCTCTATGGGACTCCTTAAGCAGAGTTACCCATCACTGATACAAGTTCATATGAGAATTTTTTAAAGGAGAGAATGAAAAGGCAAAAAAATAAAGAGGTTCTCTCAAATTGTACCAGAGACACAATAGGATTTAACATTCCATTTTATGAAAGCTCCTTCAATTAGACCTGCTAAGCATCAATCTTGTGCAATACTGGTGCCCCCAAACAAACAAACAAACAACCATTTCAGAAATAATAAAATGACACGTTCTTTATTTTTCAGATTTCTGAGGCTTAGCCCTTGGAAACTACCCTGGGGGGGCGATATTAGGGGTGGTAAAGCAATGTGCCACTGGGCACCTGGCCTTCAACTATTCAGAAGCTACGGTGGCAGGAAATAGCTCAGCGGCAGCTTCCATGTTCGCAGGAGCTAATGAAAAGGCATCTTTTTTCCCCCTCACAGCTACGTTCATAAACAAATGTTCACTATCCAACCTTCACTCCCATTTGGCACATAGTTCCCGATAGAGCAGGCCTTCAAATGCCTCCTTGTCCTTCATGGAGCAGAAAGGTACAAGGACTCAGCCTTCAAGGCCTTCCCTGCGGGCCTTCCTGAAGGCAGGTCAGTCAGCCTCAGGGGGCACACGACCCCCACTGGAGCTACTGGAATAGAAAGTTACCCAAGATGTGGGGAGGGAAACGACTGTAGATACCCTGCCTTCAGCATCTAGAGGCAGGCAGTCGAAGGGGGCTGGGAAAAAACCCAGGCCCAGAGCTGCCTTTGTCTTGGCTGATTTCTCCTTTTGGGAATCAGGCTCAGCTCCGATTCCTGCAGGGAAGTCCCTGCTTGGCATCAAGGCTGGCCTCAGGCATAAGATCCTAATTATTTGAATGGTATTTGTTTTCATAGCTCTTTTTTTTTTTTTTAAATGTGTCCAGGTCGATGGCATTTTAATGCCTTATTAAACAGGGGTTTTACAGCAGTCTGTCTGTTCAGTCTCTGGGCCCATGCCTGCACTTTGTGTGCAGGGATTTTATCTTTCCTGCTGGCCGAAAATATTTTCCGAATTTCCTATAAAAGTTTTCGAGATTTCCTAAGACAAATAGAGCTCCACCAGCTCTAAAATGACCTTGATGCTGTCAGAATTATATTCAGACACAGGCTTTCTCCCCTGTTTACACAAAGAACTGAACCTCACTTGTACTCATGAACTACCGTTATGAGGACACCAAATTTGCTCCACAAATGTGCTGGTGCATAAAAACACAACTGTACCTGGGATGGCTCACCAGAGTCCCATACTTTACTGGTTTCTTCCATCCTCTCAGATGGCCGCCTTGGCTTTGAAGGCAGCGTCAATAAAGCCTGTCCTGGATGCAGTTTCCATAAGAGTGGGCAGCAGCTCCCAGCTGAGGGAGCAGCCAGGCCTGTAGTGGGAACATGGCTGTCGTGAAGACCACAGAACCCACCCCTTTTGTTTACTTGCAAGTGTTTAAACCTTTGTGAAAATGAATTGTCTTTTCAGAAAGAAGCTGGATTTAGAAAATATTACCATAAGCCACAAGTCAGGCTACTTAGTGTTATAGAAAAAACCTAGAACAGACATGGGTTCAAATCTCCTTTCTGACATGCTGTAGGGTGTGATCTTGGGCAAAATAAAAATAAAAAATAGTACCAGGTTCTTTATTTTTAAAAATGGGGGAAATTATATATGTATATGTCTCAGGGTAGTTGTGAGAATCGATACGAAGTAACGTGGCTGGGCGCAGTGGCTCATGCCTGTAATCCCAGCACTCTGAAAGGCCGAGGCAGGTGGATCACCTGAGGTCAGGAGTTCGAGACCAGCCTGGCCAACATGGTGAAACCCCATCTCTACTAAAAATACAAAAATTAGCTGGGCTTGGTGGTGGGCACCTGTAATCCCAGCTACTTGGGAGGCTGAGGCAGGAGAATCACTTGAACCTGGGAGACGGAGGCTGCAGTGAGCCGAGATTGTGCCGCTGCACTCCAGCCTGGGCAACAGAGTGAGACTCCGTCTCAAAAAAAAAAAGAAAAAGAAATGAAGTAACGTATATAAAGCACAGAGGGCAATGACTGGCAAGAGTAATTGTAAATAGTAGCTACTATCTCCATTTCCTGAGGGTCCTTAGGACTCAGATGGGCAGAAGCACAGCCACTGTGTGTCCTGAGGCTTTGATAAAGATTCTGGTGGGAGGGGAAAGGAGGTCTCAGAGACTGAGTGTCAACTCTGGGCCAGATACAGTGGTAGGCTGTGAAACTAGAATTTAAATTCCAATCTGACTCCAAGATCTGCAAGGGCTGGTTCCACTATGCAGATTGGGGAAAGTGTTGAAATTAAACATGGGGAATTATGTCAGCTGCCTGCAACACAGCCTAAGCCTGAACCAGGCCAGATGGGGCTCATTTTGCATAGGTAGCATTTAAAAAAACCCTCCAATAGTAACTGTGTAGCCACCGGGAAGCTCCCTCTGAATTTCTATTTTGCTAGGTCATTTTTCAGCATTACCCTTTTGGTGGTATTTCACTAAAAACGCCACATTTAGTATTTAAGACAGACAGACAAATACCCTGGGAAGGAGTTTGTAGGGATGTCCAGCCCATTCAGAACATTCCTGCTTATTCCTTGTCTGCTGGTGTTAAGCATGTCACAACCAAAGATGGAGGGTTGTCTGATGGCTGCAGTACAAAAGGACAATTAACCAGGGGTCATGTTTATGCTTCTATGGTTAGAACCAGTCATTTATTTAACTAAGATTTTCCACTTTCATGGAATCAATGAATACTCTGAATTTCAAGGACAATTGTATGTTTCATTCCTTGAAACTCTATTTGATTCTTTTTCAAGTCAGCTTAGTCTTAAAAATTATTGCTTTTTCTGATGTTCACAATCTCTTCTTTTTTGTATTTAATTATCTTAAACAATTTTAAAATAATCTCTAGACGATAATTCTGTTATCTGAGGTTCTTGTGGGGAGGGGGTGACTAATCTAACTGCCATTTATTGGGTCTACTGATATTTCACAACAGATATTTATCTTTTATTGTTTTATAATTTTGTGAGAATTCATCCTAAGCTAGGCTTTATCTCTTGTCAGATTCCTTCAGAAAAGTTTTGCTTGCTTTTGAAGACTAACCTTTTATGTTGATTTTTAGTTCGGAGATTTTTAGACTATGCAGGAAGTATAAATTCAGACGCCAAAGCCAACAGAGGACAAAATTTCTTTGTCTTGTACTGAGTGAGAGGGTTTTTTTTATTTTGATTTTTTATTTTTATTTGAGACAGTCTCACACTGTTGCCCAGGCTCAAGTGCAGTGGCACCATGTCAGCTCACTGCAATCTCTGCCTCCTGGGTTCAAGCAATTCTTGTACCTCAGCCTCCCAAGTAGCTGGAACTAGAGGCTCACACCACCACACCCAGCTAATTTTTGTATTTTTAGTAGAGACAGGGTTTCACCACATGTCACCCACGCTGGTCTTGAACTCCTGACCTCAAGTGACCCACCTGCCCTGGCCTCCCAAAGTGCTGGGATTATAGGCGTGAGCCACTGCTCCTGGCTGGCATGGGAGTTTTGGGGGGTTTCAGCTATTCATAAGCATCAGTATCGACTCCTTTAATTTCTTTTCCCCATATGTCAGTTAAAACTCAAGCTCCTGGCTGTCTTGAAGAATAAAACTGGAGGGGTCTTACACTACAAGAGGACTTATCATAAAGCCATAGCAGTTAAGGCTGGTGCAAAGGTAGATGAATGGGCCACTGAACAGAACAGAAAGTCCAGAAACAGATGCACACACATATGATACCTGAATTAGGAAAAGGGTGGCATTGCAGTGGAAAAGGATGGTGCTGGGCCAATTGGATATCCCTATGGAACAAAATGAAGTTTGAGTCCTGACTCATACCATACACAAAAATAACTTTCAGATTGTTTGTGATCTATATATGAACGGAAAACAATAAAATATTTAAAAGAAAACATAAGATAATATCTCCATGACCTTAGGCTAAGCAGAGATTTCTTAAAGAGGACACAAAAAACACTGTCATAATTGAAAACTGACAGATTGGTCTATATTGAAATAAAAATGTATGTGTATCAAAAGATCCACTAAGATAACAAAAAAAAAAAAAACAAGCACAGAATAGAAGATATTGAAGACTCAAATCCAGAACGTATTTTTAAAAACTTCTGTAAATCAATAAGAAAAATGCAGACAACCCAATAGAAAAATGGGCAAAAGACTTGTAAGGGCTGTTTGCAAAAGAGGATACTCAACTTGCCAAGAAACATATGAAAAGGTGCTCAACTTCAATAGCCATCAGGAAATTGCAAATTATGACTGCAATACTGCTATACTCCCACCAGAATAGCTAATAAAAGAAGGTAATACTGAGTGTTAGTGGAACTTTCATCCACAGCTGGTGGGAATGTAAATCGGTACAACCACTTTGGAAAATTGTTTGTCAGTATCTACTAAACTGTCAGGATCCTATAACTATGTTTAGTAGGAACATAGCCTATGGCCAAGCAACTTCCCTCTTAGTTATATCCAAAAGAAATGCATACACATTCTTTACAAAAGGCATGTATAGCATACTAACAGTGCATTATTCATTATAATACAAAAGTGGGAACAACCCAAATGTTCATCTGCAGTAGAAAGAATAAATAAATTGCAGAATTCATACAGCAGTGGGAATGAATCAGTTACAACTAAATGCAAAAGCATAGCTAAATCTTACAGACATCATGTTATGCGAAAGAAGCCAGGCTTAAGTGAGTACACACCTCATGTTTTCATTATACAAACTCCAAACAGGCGGAACTCCTTCAGTGTTGTTAGAAGTTAGAATAGAGATTTCCTTGGAGGGATGAGTAGTGACTGAATAGGTTACAAGGGGGGGCCTCTGGAGTGGCGGTAAAAGACTGTTTCTTGGTATGGGTACTAGTTACATGGTTGTGTTCACTTTGTGAAAATACATCCAGGTATACAACTTTAACTTGAGCAAATTTTTGAATGCCTGTTACACTTAAAAAAACTTTACTCAAAATAAGTTTATTTCTAAAAGATAATCTTCTGGGTGATGTGGCTCACCCTTGTAAACCCAGCATTTTGAGAGGCCTAAGTGGGAGGATCACTTAAGCCTAGGTGTTCGAGACCAGCCTGGGTAACATAGAGATACCCCATGTCTCCTAAACATTTTTTAAAAATAGCCAGTCGGAGTGGCACACACCTATAGTCCTAGCTACTTGGGAGGCTGAGGTGGGAGAATCATTTGAGCCCAGGAGTTCAAGGTTGTAGTGAGCTGTGGTTGCACCACTGCACTCCAACTTGAGTGACAGAGCAAGACCCTGTCTCTAAATAATAACAATAATAATAACCATAATCCTTAACCAATTATTAACAGAAAAACAAAATTTAAGCCCTTTTATTAATAACACAGGTTCTCTAACCCCAGGTAGTCCCAGCATCAGCTTAAACTCCTTTAGTTTGTACATTTTTGGACTTTGAGGGTTTCTTTTACTTTCCTGCAAGTTCAGTTGCGTATTTAAGTGAACGCTGCTATGTTTTTATCCATCTTCCAAGAGGTTTCTGAGCAGGAGTATTTTCAGGCTATCTAAGTCACAATATTGTCAAAATCAGAAGTCTTCTATGAAAAGGTGCTCAACTTCAGTAGTCATCAGGGAAATACAAATCATAGCCACAATGCATACCATTATTCCCCTGTTTTTTAAAATTTCCGTAAGCATTTTTACTTCCCAAATGGCTCTGTTGTAACTGAAACAGGGATCTAAGCTGAGTCAACCATGAGGCAAAAGACACTGGCGATTTAGAATAGTCTTCAGTTCACAGATGATTCTTTAAACATCACCCAGGACTCACAGATGAGCCAAGTGCCTTCCTTGTTGTACCAGGTAACCTATCTGTCAGCGAAAAGGTGGGGAGAGAGGGAACTCTGATTTGAAAGAGTTCGCTTTCTCTTTCCTTTGGCCTTAATGTGTTTGAGAATGCTGGTTCAGATTCATTTTTGAAAGGCCTGATGATAAAATGTGCTGAGATGGAGCAAAGAAATTTAATAGGCATACGGACACTAAATCTTGTGGAACTGTTAGTCTTCAAGTTGGCAGGGAGAGGGTTAGATTAATATTGATATAGAGATACTTTCTCATTAGTTCATAAAGTGATTATTTCTTTCTGTTGAGTCTCTATTTAAAGTTTTAGTCAAATTGAGAAAAATGTCCAAAAACAGGATGAATCAGGTAGTTTCAGTCCTCTGCCTCCGTGCCGAGTTCTCTAGTACATTTCATACAGGAAACAGAAGGCGGACATGGTCCTGTAGTCTAGGAGCATGTTCTTTCAACTGCGGACTCAGAAGTAGCAGTAATGGCAACAATGAGGGGTATAATTACTGCCCACAATATTGGCCATATGAAAGAAATTCCCCTAACTTCCTTCCTCTGCATCTCCAAACTTAGTTCATTCTTTATTTGTTTTTATTGTGCGTGGTATTTATTTTAATACTTTTCCACTATATTTTCTAAGTGGTTATTTCTGAGATGTAGTAGGAAAACGGTTTTTATTTTGTAAAGGATTACTATGACTCTCTTGAGTCTGGAAGTTTTTATTTGTTTCCTTTAGATTTTCTAGTTAATCTTGTCATTTTCAAATTATAGTCACATGTCACTTAACAATGGAATACGTTCTGAGAAAGGTGTTGTTATGCAAACACCATAGAGTGTATTCACACAAACCTAGATGGAATAGCCTACTACACACTTAGACTATGTGAAACAGCCCGTTGCTCCTAGGCTACAAACCCGTAGAGCATGTTACTGTACTGTATAATATAAGCAATTGGAATATAATCGTAAATATTTGTGGATCTAAACATATTTAAACATAGAAATGGTGCAGTAAAAATATAGTATGAAAGATTTAAAAAAATGGTACACCTGTGTAGGACACTTACCATGAATGGATCTTGCAGGACTGGAAATGGCTCTGGGTGAGTGAGTGGTGAGTGAATGTGAAGGCCTAGGACATTACTATACACTACTGTAGACTTTATAAATGCTGTACACTTAGGCAACACTACATTTATTTTTTAATAATAATTTTGTTTTTTGGGACAGGGTCCCGCTTTGTTACCCAGGCTGGAGAGCAGTGGCAAGATGACTGCTCACTGCAGCCTTGACCTCCCAGGCTCAGTTGATCTTCCCATTTCAGCCTCCTGGGGCTGGGACTACAGGGGTGTGCCACCACACCCAGCTAATTTTTGTATTTTTTGTAGAGACAGGGTTTCGCCATGTTGCCCAGGCTGGTCTTGAATTCCTGGGCTCCAGTGATCTGCCTGTCTTGGCCTCCCAAAGTGCTGGGATTGCAGGCGTGGGCCACCATGCCCAGCTTTAATAATAAATTAACCTTAGTTAACTGAAGGTTTTTATTTTGTAAATGTTTTAATTTTTAATTTTTCAACTTTTTAAATCTTTCGTAATAAATAATACTTAGCTTAAAACACAAACCCATTGTACAACCGTACAAAAATATTTTCTTTCATTCTATCTTTATAAGCTTTTCTCTATTTTTAAAATTATTTATTTATTTTACTTTTAAAACATTTTTGGTTAAAAATGAAGGCACAAACACACACCTTAGCCTAGGCCTACACAGGGTCAGGATCATCAATATCACTGTCTTCCACCTTCACGTCTTGTCCCACTGGAAGGTCCTCAGGGGCAATAACACACAGGGTGCTATCATCTTCTATGATAACGATGCCTTCTGGAATAACTCTAAAGGGCCTGCCTGAGGCTATTCTATAATTAACTTTTTTTAATAAGTAGGAGTACACTGTAAAATAATGATAAAAAGTATAGTAAATGCATAAACCGATAACACAGTGGCTCATTATCAAATATTATGTACTGTGAATAATGGCACGTGCTGTACTTTTATATGACTGGCCCCACAGTGGGCTTGTTTACACCAGCATCACCACAAACACCCGAGTAATGTGTTGCACTCAGACATTAGGGTGGCTACCTAACATACAATTTTGCAGCACTATTACAATCTCATGGGACCACCTCGTAGCATATGTAGTAGGTCACTGACTGAAATGTCAACTGTATTGATATTTCAACCTCTCTGCTTCCTTCCTTCCTCTCTTCCTCTCTTCATTCCATTGTTCCTTTCTACCTTTTGTTGGATGAAACTTACTTTAACGCTAATGATAAATAAATGCAATGATAGTTGACCTTCTTGTCTTGACTGTTTTATTGAAATTCTTCTAGTGTTTTATTGTTATATTTTCTTTCATTATATGTTTGATGATTGTATCTGTTTCCATTTGATCTTCAAGAACATTATTTATTTACTGATTTTTACATTTATCATCTTATTCCTAATTTTTTTTCCCTTGGCATTCTGAGTGATTTCTGTTTTAGGTTAACCTAGACACTAAGGATGTACAAATCAAGAGACAAACCACGTCTCTCTGTCTCTCCAGTACCAACCTCTGTATTCCTATTGCCTTCTGGGTATTGTTATTTGATGTCCTCTAGATAACTCAAGCTTGATGTGTTCAAAACTGAACTCTTTTCTTTTCCAAAACAAACAAACAAACAAAAAATTCCTCCTCTGTGTGCTAAGCAGAGGTTGATGATTCATCTGGTCATCTAAGCGAGAAACCTCAGAGTCAATGTCGCCTTCATCTTTTTCCTCCCTCTCCTTTTCACCTATGATTGGAATCCAAGTGTTTTTGTTGAACAAGGTCCAAAGAGTGGAACAGCAAATTAGAAGCTTTCATGTGCAAGTTGCTATGAATGATGTGAAATAAGATATGGTCCCCACATTTGTAGTAGTAAGAAATGAAACTGCTATTTCAAACAAAAATTGATAGCAGACAGTTCTACAGAAAAGTTACAAAACTGATTTTCAGGGTAGATAACATTACTGTTTAGGAAAACACCTGATGGAACTTTTTGGCTGAGAAAGGCACAGCTGAGATGTGGTAGACAGAGAGAGAGCTGAACTTCTCTGTGGAATAAAGTGAGAAGACTTGAGTTTCTGCAGAGAATCAGTGTGAAGGGGATGGTGGCAATCAGAGATGACAGAGATGTAAGGATATATGAGAAGGAATTAGGGAGAAAAGAGGGCTTAAAAAGACGGCAGTAAGCCAGAATCAAAGGATAGAAGAATTTCTTTCTTTCTTTCTTTCTTTCTTTCTTTCTTTCTTTCTTTCTTTCTTTCTTCCTTCTTTTCTTTTCTTTTTTCCTTCCTTCCTTCCTTCCTTCCTTCCTTCCTTCCTTCCTTCCTTCCTTCCTTTCTTTCTTTCTTTCTTTCTTTCTTTCTTTCTTTCTTTCTTTCTTTCTTTCTTTCTTTCTTTCTTTCTTTTCTCTTCCTAGGAAAAATTCTCTGTCGTGGGGAGGGCCTGGGGACTTTCGGACCCTGCTGTCTCGTGTTCACTCCCAAGTTGTTTGCTCTACCACCTTGTTAGCCCTTCTATGACTCCCGTAAAAATATACTATCCCTAACAGCCTGTGTAGATGGTGTTGAAGGAAACGAAGGGTGAGGGCAATAAAAAGAAGTACAGCCTCCTCCACATCACCCCTCCCTGAGGCCAGCGTGGCTGGTAGCAGCACCGCGTGGAGGAAGGACAGTTTAGGACTGTGCCCTTGAAACAAAACCCCCTTTCCTCAAGGATACCAGAAAAAAAGTGACATTTGAAAGGGGGCAGGCAGACACTTGGATTGCACTTTCACTCTAGTGCACTTTGTAACTGTGTTACAAAGCAGTGTCAGCTAGGTGCCACAGAGTGGTACATGCAAAAGACAGTTGGAGTTCATTAGAGGAAAACAGAAACACTGAAAATCACCAGGTCTGGGGAGGCCTTTGATATTAATGAAAATGGAGTGAGATAGAAGTATCTGAATAATGCCAGGTGCAGTGGCTCACACTTGTAATCTCACCTACTCAGGAGGCTGAGGGAGGAAGATCATTTGAGCCCAGGAGTTCAAGGCTGCAGTGAGCTATGATCACACCACTGCACTCCAGCCTGAGTGACAGGGCGAGACCCCATCTCTAAAAAATAAAATAAAATCTGAATATAAATAACAAAAGCAACGTGCACACCAACAACACAAACACAGATCAATGGGCTACGAGTTACTAAACACTATAACAATGGCTTTGGCAAGTTTAAGAGCACATTTTAAAAAGTAACACAACACTCAATATTTGCTGATTAAATGCTTGAATGAAGAATCTGCTTAAAGTAATTCAGAATGGGAAGGTGATAAATGAACCAGTGTAGCTGATCAAGTGGGAAAGATTGTAAAATAAAGGAATGAATGGCTTACAAGGAATATTTGAGATCTTGAATTAGTATGTGTACTGAAAAATAAATTTGGCTAATGAAGAAACAAGCCGCATAAACACTAGGGCATCTAATTACTTTACCAACATCATGTATGTGGTACTAGCCAGGCCAAGGTCAATTGATGAAAAGATCAACCGAGGGGGAAAAACCTTAGAAAGATTCTTAAATTCTGCACTAAAGAGCAGTAAAGACAGAATTGGAGGGTTTGAATCCAAACACCACTGCAACTGCCTCCTGATTCATTCTGATCATAGGTGGCTACTCCGAGTATATTAAAGTAACAGAGAAAAACCTGTGCAGGAGGGGGTGTGTGTGTGTTTGTGTGTTGTGTTCACATGTGTGTTTGGGGTTTGGGTCTGTGTGCTGTAACAGGGATGGGGGAGGATAATATGAATGAAGGTCTAGGGGACATTTTTGAGTGAAACTTTGTGATTAACAAAATAAAAACTGGAATGCCCAATTGTACTTTGTACAATCCTGGCCTAAATTTTTGTTCCTGTAAATAATAATATTGGCTTTTCATATGACAGATACATGGGACATGGTGAGTTGAGTTAGAATGGTTAAACACATGGTGCTAATATTCCTGAGTATTTAAAGAAAAGAATCAGACCCCAGGCCAACAATTATTTCTCTGCTACAGTCTTCACATGGGCCAAATGCGTGGATGTGAGTTGGGGGAGACTGGCGGAGGACAGGTTTGTGGCAGAGATCACAGATGGGCTGAGCAGTTTGACTGCTGGCGAAGGGCTACACTTCCTAAGGCAAAGGGAACATTTGCTGAGAGCTGTGTGCCATGTAGGCAGTTGATCTGGATCATCTTATAGATTCTCACAAGCAACTGAGGCAGGTGCAATTATCTTCATTTAACAGACAGGAGACTGAGGGTCTGAGAACTTACACAGTGGATAAGGATTGGAACTTGGTTTAGATACCAGCTTTGTTCAGCTCCACAGTGAACCCTGAGTAAGGGTAAGGATTTCTTTTAACAATTTCGTATTGACTCTCAAGAATAAATAATCTTTTTGCGACTCTGATAGCTGTTTGACACTAAGCAAAATTCCCCTAGAACAGGTGAAAGTTATCAACCAAAGCCTGTGCTTTTTGGGGGCCTCTAGAGACAGACTCCTGCTTTGAAAAAAAATGTGTGTGAAATAAACTGAATCAACTCCAGATTCCTCCCAACCAGCACTACCCAACAGGCACCGGGGGAGGCACTCACTAAGGGTGAACTAAATCCCAGCTTATTTTTCCTCCTATGAGAAACAATTATATAAGAAAAGTATGAAGATAGTAATTACAAACTACATTAAAACTTTTGCTTATCAAAAGCCAGCATAAGTAAGTGAAAAGATAAGTTGGTAATATATTTGCAACACATTAGCTAACAAAGATATACCACATGTAAAGAATGTCTATACATTAATAAGAAAAAGACAAACAATTCCATAGAAAACCAGTAAAAGATGGGCACTGTGGCATGAACCTGTAGTCCTGGCTACTCAAGATATTGAGGTGGGAGTCTCATTTGAACCCAGGAGCTTGAGGCTGCCGTGTGCTGTGATCGTGCCTGTCATAGCACTGCACTTCAGCCTGGGAAACAAAACAAGACACTGTCTCTTAAAAAAAAAAATAGTTGGGCAAAAGCCTGGAACATTGTATTAGTCTGTTTTCACACTGCTATAAAGACACTACCTGAAACTGGGTAATTTATAAACAAAAGAGGTTTAATTGACTCACAGCTCTGTATGGCTGAGAGGCCTCAGGAAACTTACAATCGTGGCTGAAGGCAAAGAGGAAGCAAGGCATGTCTTACATAGTGGCAGGAGAGAGGGAGGGTGGGGAAACTGTGACTTTTAAAGCATCAGATCTCATGAGAACTCACTCACTATCACAAGAACAGCATGGGGGAAACCGCCCCATGATCCAATCACCTTCCACCAGGTCCCTCCCTCAACACATGGAGATTACAATTCTAGATGACGTTTGGGTGGGGACACAGAGCCAAACCATATCAAACATGTACTTCACAAAAGAACAAATAGGACTGACTGATAAATGTATGAAAAAGATGCTCAATCTCATTGAAAATCAGGAAAATGCAAATTAAAATCACAAAGAGTTACCATTTCACATTTACTAGATTGTCAAAATATAAAAAGTCAAATAAAACCAAAAATTAAAAGAACATAGAGCAACTGAAACAAATACACACTGTTGGTGGTTGTGTACGACCATTTGGAAAACAATTTGGCATTATTTGGGAAGTTGAAGACGTACAAACTCTATAATCCAGCAGAAAGAAATCCCTGGAGAAATTCTCGCCATGTTACCTGGGGGCAGATACGGTAATGTTCAAAGGAGTATTGTTTGCAATAGCAAAACACTGGAATCAATCCAAGTATCTATCAAGAGGAGACTTGTTAAATACATTTCAGTATAGTCAAGCAATGGAATATTAAACATGAGTGAATGTTGCAAACATGTTGAATGAAAGAAGTTGCAGAAGGGTCATTCAGTATGATACCTTTTTTTTTTTTTTTTTTGAGACGGACGGAGTCTAGCAGTGTTGCCCGGGCTGGAGTGCAATGGCACAATCTTGGCTCACTGCAACCTCTGCCTCCCGGGTTCAAGTGATTCTCTTGCTCAGCCTCTCGAGTTGCTGGGATTACACACACCTGCCACCATACCCAGCTAATTTTTGTATTTTTAGTAGAGACGAGGTTTCACCATGTTGGCCAGGCTGGTCTTGAACTCCTGACCTCAGGTGATCCGCCCTCCTTCGCCTCCCAAAGTGCTGGGATTACAAGGGTGAGCCACCACACCTGGCCTATGATACCATTTTTATGAAGCTCAAAACAAAAAACTGAACAGTGTAGTTTACGTTTACATACTTACATAGACTTACATAGGTGAGCAACATGTAACGAACATGCCAGTAAGGATAGTGCAGCCTGCAAGGTATAAGAGGAGAATTTGAAGTTGGGGAGGAATGCATAAGATTATTTGGTGGTGTGAGTGACTTTTTTCCTAGCCCGTGTTTTGGGTGCATAAGTTTTTATCTTACTATTCTTTTGCCTAATATACACTTTGTATAATTTTAAAACATGGAGAATGAAACAGTACTAACAGCTTGGAAATGTACTGGCTTTAAGAGGAACTTCACTAACTTCTCCTCCTAATCAGTTAATATGCATTGAACACTTTTGTGTTGCCTTATTGACTCCCTTTGGAATGGATTTGTGGTGATTAAAGGATTAGACAGCAGCAGGTAAAATTGTTAACTGTTGGTAGATCAGCAGTTTGCTGCTGACGTTTAAAAAGGAAAAGTTAAACCTCAGGTTTGACTGACCCCTAAGTGTTCCATGGGCATTTCAGTGGTACCAGTATTAATGAAGACGTTTCTGAAAATCCCTCTGTTAACAGAATCCTTGTTTCCAGAGATAGAAATCATGTTGGTGGCCTGGGGTTGGGCTCAGAGCCATGGATTCCTCTCCCTGTTTCCAAACCAGGCACTGTAGCCAGACATTCCCTTGCTCCCCTGAGATAAGTCTCGACTCCCCCAGTCTCTCGGCCTATTTGGGATCTAGGGACAACCTCTTGCTCAGGAATAGGGAGGTCCCATAGGGTGGTTGCCCTGCTGCTGCTCTGCCTTTCCTTCAGGCGGACATACGCCCGAGCTACTATTCTGGCTTCTCTTCCTGAAATTATCAAAGCCCCAACACTTGGGAAGATGAGGCTCTTTGAACTTCTTGCAGATCAAGCAGACTGGTACGAGTGCCAAGTTGCCTGAGTATTAATTACCCGAGCTAAGTCATGTGATTCAAGCTCTCACAACTCTCAGGGTTCCCTGCCATACTTGCAAAATTATGAAATATTAGCTTCTTGCCACGTCAGATTCCTCAAACATTGGGATTTATAACGTCATTCTTGGGAGCTTTCTCCTGGGGATTTATTCTTTAATGTAGCTCATATTTTGAATGTCTTTACCAGCCTCAGTGACCAGTGAGAGGTATTAGAGGATGTGGAATGAGTGGAAATCTGAAAATGAAGAGGTTAGAGAGCTTTCCACTAATCATCACTGTAGATACCTTCACTTCTCTGAGTTACCTATACGTTGCTACCAATAAAAGTCAATTACATGTGTTGACATATATGATCTTTCCTGTTTACAGAAAACCTGAACGGAGAGTATAATTATCTCCAATTTAATAATAAAAGAAATGGAGGTTTAAATACATATTGGTCAAGGTCACAGAACCTGTAAAAACCTGAATCAGCTGCTGACTCCAATCTTCTAGGAAGCTGCCTCCAGTTGGAAATTGAAATGTCTTTTCAAGCAAGAACAGCTTCAGGCCCCAGTGGTAACGGTAAAGGTCATGTGACATGTTGCTCTGAAGACACAACAACATTAGATTCTACTTATTTTCACTGCTCTAGTTCAGTGTGTAGGGAATCTGTATTTCTGGAGGAACAATATTACTTTTTCGTAACACATTTTCTGCAAATTCACAGAGGCAGGGCTTTGCTGCATCATAGAATCACAATTTAGAAGCCCATTTTTACCAAACAAGGCTTTGGGGGTGTTTATAGGGGTCCCCAAAATGTCTGAAACTAGACATGTCTCCATTTTTGAGCACACAGCTTTAAAAAAGCTAAGAGACTGGATGCCAAACTTCAGCCCAGAGTGAATTTTTACGACTTGCACTGTAAACCTATGAAATTAGGGGTTGAAAATGGAAATGCTGACACAATCTTTGCACTTCATAGAACATCAAGTGCTGGTGGGGGTAGTGCTCTCTGCTCACTGCTGCTGGCCCCTGCTGGGCTAGGAAACTTCCTGTCCAGCTTCTTTACTTTGGGGCCTCTGGTTCTCTTCTAGACTTCTCCAAGCCTCCCTCTGGCCTGGCTAGAAAACGCAGCTCAGATATAAGCCCATCTGCAGATGTTCAGGGTCAGGCCCTGAGCTGGCTGTGGAGTCCAGCCTGGGGAAGCTTTACTGGTTTCAAGCTCTCCGGTGCTGCCTTGGACTGCTGGCCAGGACCTCCTGGCCTCAAACCTTCTGAGTGCCCCTGAAAGGCACTGCTTGGGGCTATGTTCCTTCTAGGGCCAGCCACCAGCTTCCTGTGAACCCTTCTATGACTGCAGAATGGAACCATTCCTGAGGCATCCAGGGCTCCCGCTGGATTTACTAGTGGCTTTTGCTGAGTGCTGAGTTTATATCCTCCTGAAAGGAAAACCTCTATTAAAAACTTTTTCCTTCATGGCAGTAAAGTGACAGATGGTGATTGCTGTCTGAAAGTTACCCTAGATCAGCTTGGCTTCAAGCTTACAGACTATGAGTCTGACTGCCTGGATTCAAATCTTCCAAATACCTACCTCACAGGATTGTTTTGAAGATTAAATGAGGTTGGTTGGGAGTGGTGGCTCACACCTGTAATCCCAGCACTTTGGGAGGCCAAAGCAGGCAGATCTCCTGAGATCAGGAATTTGAGACCAGCCCGGCCAACATGGTGAAACCCTGTCTCTACTAAAAACACAAAAATTAGCCAGGTGTAGTGGCAGATGCCTGTAATCCCAGCTACTCAGGAGGCTGAGGTGCAAGAATCGCTTGAACCTGGGAGGTGGAGGTCGCAGGGTGCCAGTGAGCTGAGATCATGCCACTGCACTCCAGCCTGGGTGACAGAGCAAGATTCTGTTTCAAAATAAATAAATAAATAAATAAATAAATAAATAAATAAAAGTGATATATGCAAAGTGTGCGACACGCCCTACGCAAGTATTGAGTGAAGGTAGTGGTCTTCCATCTTGAAGCAAGAGACAGGGTACGGAACTGAGAGGACTGGTTCTGAGAGGCCTGCACATGAATGAACCTAAGGGAGAGAAGAATGGAAATTGATGACTTCAAAATAAAACTGTATTTGCGCAGTGCTTCCTAGTGTATGATCTCATAATTTAATCAGAGCACCCCTCTAAGGAAGATGATCTCAATTTTATAGACTGTGGCTCAGAGAGGTTAAGCGTCTTGGACAAGGTCATGCAGGGAGTAAATGAAAAGCCAGGGCTTGAACCACGTCCTGATTCTAAGTTTGGTGCTCTTTCCACGACTTCACAGATTTCTTCTGTTTCATAGATTTCATGAAACTAGAAGGTGTGGGAGTAATAGTGAAGTCCTTGGCCGGGTGCAGTGACCCATGCCTGTAATCCCAGCACTTTGGGAGGTCAAGGCAGGCAGATCACTTGAGGCCAGGAGTTCAAGACCAGCCTGGCCAATATGGCGAACCCCTGTCTCTACTAAAAGTACAAAAATTAGCTGGGCATGGTGGCATACCTCTGTAATCCCAGCTACTAGAGGCTGAGGCACGAGAATTGCTTGAACTTGGGAGGCTGAGGTTGCAGTTAGTCGAGATCACGCAACTGCACTCCAGCCTGGGTGACAGAGCAAGACTCTGTATAAAAATAAAAAATTTCAAAAAAAAAGTGGAGTCCTCATTACCTTATGGGTTCTTAATTTTAAAAGACTGATTTTATACCTTCAAAAAATG
Source organism: Gorilla gorilla gorilla (assembly GCF_029281585.2). Taxonomy (NCBI): domain Eukaryota; kingdom Metazoa; phylum Chordata; class Mammalia; order Primates; family Hominidae; genus Gorilla; species Gorilla gorilla. The sequence continues at coordinate 30,482,619 of NC_073228.2, read as the reverse complement.
ACTCATTATTTAAAGAAAGTGTATTCCATTTCTTTATCACTAAGGACTCCAGAACATGTAACTTGGAGTTAGTACAAGTGAGGCTCCAATGAGCATTTTTTTTCTTTTTTTTTTTTTGCGACAGAGTTTCACTCTTGTCGCTCTTGTCGCCCAGGCTGGAGTACAATAATGCAGCCTCAGCTCACTGCAACCTCCCCCTTCCAGGTTCAAGCAATTCTCATGCCTCAGCCTCCCGAGTAGCTAGGATTACAGGTGCCCACGACCAAGTTTGGCTAATTTTTGAATTTTTAGTAGAGACAGGGTTTCACCATGTTGGCCAGACTGGTCTTGAACTCCTGACCCCAGGTGATCCACCCGCCTCGGCCTCCCAAAGTGTTGGGATTACAGGCGTGAGCCACCACGCCCAGCTGAGCATATTAGTTTTAAAATGGAATTAAATTGAGTTTTCTAACTTAATTCCTCTTTCTTTTATACTTTCTCCAATTTTAGCTTCAGTAATTTTCTTTTTCTTGGAGATTCTTATAATACCTTTCCATCCATGGTCAGAATTTACTTGCAAAACAACAGAGTAAAACAGCATAAAAATAATGGAAGCTGCTTAAGTGTTTCATGGGGCCGGGCGAGGTGGCTCACACCTGTAATCCCAGCACTTTGGGAGGCGGAGGCAGGCGGATCATGAGGTCAGGAGATCCAGACCATCCTGGCTAACACGGTGAAACCCCGTCTCTACTAAAAATACAAAAAAATTAGCCGGGCTTGGTGGCGGGCGCCTGTAGTCCCAGCTACTCCAGAGGCTGAGGCAGGAGAATGGCGTGAACCCGGGAGGCGGGGGTTGCAGTGAGCCGAGATTGCGCCACTGCACTCCAGCCTGGGCGACAGACTCCGTCTCAAAAAAAAAAAAAAAAAAGAAAAAGAAAGTCTTTCTAATTTGCTTAGATATCTAACCCCCACGTAAATGTGGGCATGAAATAATTAAGTAACAAAACTCTAGTTTGCTACAGTCACAAAGGAAGGTGTGATGTAACCCAAGAACTGTCATTTCTTCTGCACGTTGGAGAAGACTTTTTCAGGTTGTTCTGTTCTCTTCCTAAAAAAAAAAAAAAAAGAAACAGAGAAATGGAGAGAAGATAAAAAAAAGCAAGAGAGTAAGAGATATCAAAGCTGTGCGAGAGAGAGTGGCTGTGGCATGTATTTTGCAGGGCGGAGAGTGAAAGAAAGTGAACTTTCATTTGTAACAGCTTTAAATGGTTCTGTTCAGGAGCAGATGGAGAACAATTTTGCTAGTGCTATGGAAATACAGTTCGAAGGACTGCAATTACAGACCAAACTCTCAGCAACTGCAGACAGAGAAGCTGAGAATTTTCTGCAAATAGTTAAAAGCATTTGGACAAGGTAGACCAGTAGGAACATAAGACAGCATGGAGCTCAGAAAGTCAGCAGTCAATGTACACAACAAAAGAGTCGGACCAGGAGAGAGACAACCCACCAGTTATTTAGTGTAAAATGATTGGTGCTTAATATTGAAACTGTATTATTGTATAAAAGAACTGATGATTATAGCTGAGTTTAGAGATTTATGTTTAAATTAAATAATAAAATATAGCTTATTCTACAACGTACATTTTGTCCTATAATATACATTTTATTATATAATATACATTTAGTCAAACCTTTAAAAGGATCAATGAGATCCTTTTAAAAGTCTTCATGGGCCGGGCACGGTGGCTCACTCCTGTAATCCCAGCACTTTGGGAGGCCAAGGTGGGTGGATCACCTGAGGTCAGGAGTTCGAGACCAGCCTGGCCAACACAGTGAAACCATGTCTCTACTAAAAATAAAAAATTAGCTGGGCATGGTGACGCACGCCTGTAGTCCCAGCTACTCGGGAAGCTGAGGCATGAGAATTGCTTGAACCCGGGAGGCGGAGGTTGCAGTGAGCCAAGATCGCACCACTGCACTCCAGCCTGGAAGGTTGCAGTGAACTGAGGTTGTGCCACCGCACTCCAAAAAATAAATAAATAAATAATAAAAAATAAATTTAAAAAAGTCTTTATGAAGTCTTGAGTTCAAACAGACAAAATCCTTTAAATATTCATGATACTCGAACCAAGTAGATTCCAGCTCCCAACTATAGCTGGGATTTTGATGCCAAAAATTGGCAGGAAAGACAAAACAGCTGAGAATAGTGCCTGATGAAGGTGAACCACACTTGCAACTGCTTATATGTGGTCAGGTTTGTGTTAATGACTCTTTATGCTGTGGCATTCACAAAATTTCTATCTCATCTTGGGATTTTTCCTCTTTCTTTTTTTTTTTTTTAAAGACGGAGTCTCGCTCTGTCACCCAGGCTGGAGTGCAGTGGTGTGATCTCGGCTCACTGCAACTTCTGCCTCTCAGGTTCAAGCAATTCTCCTGCCTCAGCCTCCCAAGTAGCTGGGATTACAGGCACCCACCACCGTGCCTGGCTAATTTTTGCATTTTTAGTAGAGACGGGGTTTCGCCATATTGGCCAGGCTGGTTTCGAGCTCCTGACCTCAGGTGATCCACCCGCCTTGGCCTTCCAAAGTGCTGGGATTTCAGGAATGAACCACCATGCCCGGCCCCTCTTTCTTTTACTGGTAAGAAATTATAGCCGTACTCTGTCTCTCAGCTTCTCATGATCTCAGACTCCTATGGTCTCACCATTATTCCTTTCCTAATACATTCCATATTTTAGGCCATATATCTCCCCTGAGCCAGTCAGAGCTCAGTCTCTCCAGAAACACAGCTATAAACCAGGAAGAAAGGGAAAATGAAGGGTTAAGTAAAGAGAGAGAATGAAGCTTTATGTATCACCTGCTATGTGTCTAGAACTCCGTTATATACTTTATATATATTTCCTCATTTAATCTTTGTAACTGTATGATATCAGTCTTATTTACTCTATCAGATGATGAATCTGAGGTTCAGAGAGATTGAACAACTTGCCCAAGATGACACAGCTAACAAGTAGAGGAGTTAAGATGCAGATTTGGGTCTGTCTGATTCCAAAACTCATGTTCTTTCCACTGCACCACACTGCTTTCCAAAACTTTCTCTGAATAATCAAGACTTGTGTTGCAAAGTATGAACCCAAGGTATATGATGATGTATTTTACTCATATAGCTAGTCTAAAACCCTCACATAGAACTTTTGAGTCACAGTTGTCTGGTTCCTAAACCTAGAGCTAATTAGAAAGAAGTAGCAAATTAAAAGATGAGGGAGGATTTTGTGAGCAAGTGCACTGACTACAGTGAGAAGAGGCAGATGGCAGCTTGACAGTAAGAAAAAAACCACATTCAAAAGCAGATATGGCTGGGCGTGGTGGCTCACATCTGTAATCCCAGCCCTTTGGGAGGCCAAGGTGAGCAGATTGCTTGAGTCCAGGAGTTGCAGACCAGCCTGGACAACATGGTAAAACCTTGTCTCTACAAAAAAAATACAAAAATTAGCTGGGCATGGTGGCATGCACCTGTAGTCTCAGCTACTAGGGAGGCTGAGGTGGGAGGATCGCTCGAACCCGGGGAAGTTGAGGCTGCAGTGAGCTGTGATCATGCCTTTGCACTCCAGCCTGGGTAACAGAGTGAGACCCTGTTTCCAAAAAAAACGAAAACAAAAACAAAAAAAAAAAGATCTAAGAGTAAAAGCATATAAAAATTAACAAAAGCTTCACATTAAGTGATATTCATACTAAAAACTGCTATCATTTAAATAGTACCTACTAAGTGTCAGGTTCTGTGCTAGACACAATGATTTTTAAAACTCAGAGCATTTCCACTTTTATTTGTTCACAATGGGCCTCTGCATTAATTTCACTTGTAAAAAGAATTTTCGGGTGAACAGTACTTTAAAAAACTACCTTTTATCACATAATTCTCAAATCATCATTATGAAGTTTGATTCTAGCACTCCCATTTTACAGATGAGAAATGGGAGCTGAAAAACATTAGGAAATTTGCCCAAGGTCACATAGCTATTAACAGCGGGAGCCAATATTCCAACACAGGTCTGCTGACTTCGGAGTCTGTGTTCTTTCCACTGTCATGCTGCCTCCACATTTATAGGGATGACGCTGAGTCATTAAAAAAGGTTAACTTATAGCCATTTAAGAAGCCAGGGAAATTACATTGCTTAAACTGGTGGAAAAGTGTACTTAAATGGCAAGCACCCAGCTACCTGGGAAACTGAGCTCTTTGGAATGTCCAGATACATAATAACAAGGGAGCTACACCTTCCCCAAGTTTACCTTTATATGAGTGTAATTTTGTAATTGTCATGTCTCTTTCTTGAAGATGTACTTACATAGTAAGCATAAGAATGATACAATTTTCAGTTGGAATGTGCATTGTCACACCTTCATGGCAATGACTTTGTTGAACCACCATTCATTAATAGAATCTGCACATACACATAATTTATAAAGTACTATTCATAAAAGCACATTTTGTGAATAATAATCTGTGGGCTGCAGAAGCAGTATCTTTCATGACATCTTTCTAATGATCTTGTCAGAGGGGAAAGTAGTTATAAATCATCCTTCAAATCCCTTAAAGGTTGAGAGGTAAGTAGTAACTAGTCATCTTCAGAACTCATTGGATTTACAAGTTTATCCTTGAATAGGTTCATGACTGAGAGTGGGCCTCATTAATCTTAATCATATCAATCTGAGTACCTAGTAAAGTTAGGTCAGCAATGGCTGCTATCAGAGACAGTCAGGACATACTGCAGACAAGAATGCACTCAGTTCATAGACACGCATACCCAGGCCAGATAACAGCCAGGGATTTAGGAGAGATTCTCTGGAGACACAAGTAGTCTCAATAATGACAATAGCTAGAGAAAGGCTCCCAGAGCCAAACACACAGCTAATAAAACCACTGAGGTGCAGGGTCAGACCAGACTTAAGCTCAGATTCATCCAGAACATTAATGGCTCTATTAAAAAAAATTCAACAGAAACCTTGTATGCAACAAGTGGCCAATTTGGGGCTTCCATGAGTAGACTGTGATTGTCCTAGGAGACAGGGCTGGATAGCATCAAGCTCAGGAAGAACTCTGCTCTGAGCCCTCCATTTTAGATGTGGGGAGATCACCACAAAATGCAGAATAAAAGGGAGGGGGGTAAGGAGAAACCACATCGTGTAGACAGATTTTTGCATTTGTTGGAGATGAGAGAGAAGAGAATGGTACAATTTTCAATTGGAATGTGCCTTGTCACACCTTCATGGCAATGACTTTACTGAACCACCAATTCATTAGTAGAATCTGCACATACACATAATTTATGAAGTACTATTCATAAAAGCACATTTTATGAATAATAATCTGTGGACTGCAGAAGCAGTATCTTTCATGACATCTAAAGATCTTATCAGAGGGGAAAGTAGTTATAAATTATCCTTCAAATCCCTTAAAGGTTGAAAGGTAAGTAGTAAGTAGTCATCTTCTAAAAGACTAGTCTAAATACTAAAAGTATAGATTGACCTGACCAGAGAAGCGAAGAGGGGTCATCTGTCACACAGTGTCGTGAACCTAACTAGTTGGGTTAGTATTTTCCAATATTTTTAATCTTGTGAAACATGCAAACTTGCCGGGAAACTGCAGGGTAGATATTCTTCTCTCCTCTCTCCATCTCTCCGGCCAAAATAACTTGTTCACTTACTCTGTTGAATTTCTCAGAGAGTCTGTAAGCTCCTTATGCGCAAGGATGTCATATTTTATACATCCCTATTTTCCCTACAAAGTCTGGTACAAGAACACATAGTAGGTTTTTGGTAAACCTTTGTGGATTTTAACTGCCCTTTCTGCTTTCTGCCACTACACAGAGAAGACATTCACCCTCTTCTCTCATTGCTTTTATTAACTAAACTTCTTAACTCTTGGTCAAAAACTTTTAAAGTGTGAAGAAACACAGGACTTGAAACTGACAAAGGAAGCCCTTGTGATATATACAAAGGTCTCAACAAAGGGGATGAGAACCTACGTTAGGTGATTTGATTTCAGCCGTCCTTGATTTAGTGAGCTTTCAGATTTGCACCTTACTTTACTTTTGTTTTGTTTTTTTTTTCTAGGTTTAAGCTTTGTCTTTTCCCTCTCTCTTTTTCTTTTTTAAACCTTTGGAGAACTTTTATTCTATGCTTCCTTATTTAGCTTTGTAACAACAGGAGTAATTGCTTTAATTATAATACTGCCTGTCACTAATGCATTTTTAACAGCTTTATTGAGATATAATTCACATACCACACAATTCATCCACCTAAAGTGTACAACTCAATGATTTTTAGTGTATTCACAGAGTTGTGCAACTACCATCACAATCAATTTTAGAGCATTTTTATCACCTCAAAAATAAACCCCTTACCCTTTAGCTCTCTCTCCCACTCCCTTTTCCCCCCACGCTTCCTAGCCCTAGGCAATCACTAATCTACTTCCTGTCTCTATAAATTTGCCTATTTTGGACATTTCATATAAATGCAATCACACAATATGTGATTTGTGGCGGGCTTTTTTCACTTAGCATAATGTTTTCCAGGTTTGTTCATGGCGTACTATGTATCAGTGCTTCATCCTTTTTATACCCAAATACTATTCCATTGTATGCACAGACTACTTTTGTTTAAACATTCATCAGTTAATGGACATTTGCATTGTTTCTGCTTTTGGGGTATAATGAATAATATTGTTACAGACATTCAAGTGCAAACCAGATACAAATATTCAATAACAAGTATCGGGTTGTTGAAGATGTGGAGAAGTTAGAACCCTCACACGCTGGTTTGGAATGTAAAATGGTGCAGCTGCTTTGGCAAAGTGTCTGGAAGTTCCTCAGTCATCATAGTTAACAAATGGCCCAGCAATTCCACTCATGGGTCTTTTTTGATTCTAGCCATCCTAGTAGATGTAAAGTGATATCTCATTGTGGTTTTGATTTGCATTTCCCTGATGACTATTGATGTTGAGTATCTTTTCGTGTGCTTATTGGCCATTTGTATATCTTCTTTGTAGAAACATCTATTCAGATCTTTTTCCTTTTTTTTTTTTTTTTTTGAGACGCAGTCTTGCTCTGTAGCCCAGGCTGGAGTCCAGTGGCACAATCTTGGCTCGCTGCAACCTCCGCCTCCTGGGTCTCGGTTCAAGCAATTCTCCTGCCTCAGCCCCCCGAGTAGCTGGGATTCCAGGAATGTGCCACCATGCCCAGCTAATTTTTGTATTTTTAGTAGAGACGGGGTTTCACCATGTTGGCCAGGCTGGTCTTGAACTCCTGACCTTGTGATCCACCCACCTCAGCCTCCCAAAGTGCAGGGATTACAGGCACGAGCCACTGCCCTCGGCCTCCTTTTCCCATTTTTAAATTGAGTTATCTTTTTATTATTGTGATACATGTCCCTAATCAGAAATATGATTGCAAGTATATTATCCCATTCTGTGGGAGAATAAAACAACACAATATTTTACATCAATATTTACATCATGAATATACATCGGTAGAATAGAACTGAAAATCTAGAAATCCTATGAAGCCTAATGTATCTTTATGCCAGTACCACACTGTCCGGATTAATGTTGCCAGTACCACACTGTCTGGATTGATGTTGCCAGTACCACACTGTCTGGATTAATGTTGTCAGTACCACACTGTCTAGATTAATGTTGCCTTGTAATAAGTTTTGGAATTGGGAAGTGTGACTCCTTCAACTTTGTTCTTCTTTTTCAAGATTGTTTTGGCTATTCCAGGGTCCATCAACTTTCTATATGAATTTTAGAATCAGTTTGTCAATTTCTACCAAGAAACTAGCTGAGATTCTGATAGGGATTGTGCTGCATCTTGCCATCTTAGCTATATGTCTTCTGGTCCACAAATATGAGATGTTTTTTCATTTATTTAGATCTTTACATTTTTCTTTCAAAAAATTTTTGTAGTTTCCAGAGTATAGTTTTATACTTCTTTTGTTAATTCATTCCTAAATATGAATTTTTTTATGCTATTGTGAATGGAATTCTTTTTAAATTTTAGTCAGATTGTTCATTGCAAGAAATGTTCATAGAAATACAGTTTTAGGCTGGGCGTAGTGGCTCATGCCTGAAATCCCAGCTGTCCAGGCGGGCAGATTGTCTGAGCTCAGGAGTTCAAGATCAGCCTGGGCAACACGGTGAAACCCCATCTCTACTAAAATACAAAAAATTAGCTGGGCATGGCAGCATGTGCCTGTGGTCCCAGCTACTCCGGAGGCTGAGGCAGGAGAATTGCTTGAATCCAGGAGGCAGAGGTTGTAGTGAGCCGAGATTTCCCCATTGCATTCCAGCCTGGATGACAGAACGAGATTCTGTTTAAAAAAAAAAAAATGCATTTTTGTATGTTAATTGTGTATCCTGAAACCCTGCTAAACTCATTTATTAGTTCTAATAATTAGTGGATTTCTTAGAATGCTCTACATAGATCATATCATCAGCAAATATGGATAGATTTAGTTCTTCTTTCATCTTCTGTTTTTTGGAAGAGTTGGTCAAGAATGGGTATTAATTTTTCTTTATAGGTTTGGTAGAATTCACCAATGAAGACATTTTTCTGGGCTTTTCTTTGTGGGTAGTTTTTTTTTTTTATTACTCATCCAATCTCTACTTGTTATCATTTTATTCAGATTGTCTATTTTTTCTTAAGTCAGTTTTGATAATTTTTGTGTTTCTAGGAATTTTTCCATTTTATTTAGGCTATCTAATGTAGTGGCATACACTTGTTCATAGTATTCCTTTATAATCCCCACTTTCATTTCCAATCCTAGTAATCTGAGTCTTCTCTTTCCTCTTTGGTCAGTCTAGCCAAACGTTTGCTAATTTTGTTAATCTTTTCAAAAACCAGGTTTTTTTGTTTTATTTAATTTTCTCTGTTGTTTTTCTGTTCTTTATTTCATGAATTTTGCTTTGATCTTTTTATTTCCTTCCTTCTGGTTGCTTAAGGCTTAATTTGCTCTTCTTTTTCCAATGTCTTAAACTGGAAAGTTAGCTTATGAACTTGAGATTCTTTTTTTTTTTAATATAAGCATTTATAGCTATAAACTTCCCTCTAAACATTATTCTAGCTGCATCCTATAAGTTTTGGTATGTCATGTCTGAATTTTCTTCGTCTCAAAGCATTTTCTTTTTTTTTTTTTTTTGAGATGGAGTCTCACCAGAGTGCAATGGCACGATCTCGCCTCACTTCAACCTCCGCCTCCCGGGTTCAAGTGATTCTCCTGCCTCAGCCTCCCAAGTAGCTGGGATAACAGGCACCCACCACTACGCCTGGCTAATTTTTGTTTGTTTGTTTGTTTGTTTGTTTTGTATTTTTAGTAGAAAAGGGGTTTCACCATGTTGGCCAGGCTGGTCTCGAACTCCTGACCTCGTGATTCGCCCACCTCGGCCTCCAAAAGTGCTGGGATTACAGGCATGAGCCACTGCGTCTGGCCGTCTCAAAGCATTTTCTAATTTCCCTTTTGATTTCTTCCTTGGCCCATTGGTTATTTAAGAATGTGTTAATATCCCCATACTTGTGAGTTTTCCAAAGTTCTTTGTGTTATTGATTTCTAATTTCATTTCATTGTGGTAAGAGAACAAACTTGGTGCTATTTTTATCCTGTTATTTTTATCCTTTTATTTTTTTGAGGCTTATTTTATGGTCTAGCATATGGTTTATCCCGGTCTAGCATATGGTTTATGCTGGTCCACTTTTCTTAAGCTATAGCTGCAGATTCCTTAGATCATGAAGAGCCTGAATATGATAGAAAGAAGCACCATCAAACTGGGTTTTAACTCCAGCTTTTCTGTTTAGCAACAATATGGCCTTGGAATGTCCATTTTCCCTCTCTGGGATTCAGTGTCCCTATTTGTATAAAGAAGAGCAGTTTAGACTAGAAGACTTCTAAGGCTAAAGGGCTGGTTTTAAATTCCAATTCTTAGCTGGGTGTGGTGGCTCACGCCTGTAATCCCAGGCACTTTGTGAGGCCAAGGCTGGCAGATCACTTAAGGTCAGGATTTCGAGACCAGCCTGGCCAACATGGTGAAACCCCGTCTCTATTAAAAATATAAAAGTTAGTGGGTGTGGTGGCGAGCCCTGTAATCCCAGCTACCAGCTACTTGGGATGCTGAGGCAGGATAATCACTTGAACCCGGGAGGCAGAGGTTGCAGTGAGCCGAGATCATGCCACTGCACTCCAGGTTGGACAACAGAGTAAGACTCCATCTCAAAAAAAAAAAAAAAATCCAATTCTCTCACTAGTCTGAATAAATCCTTTAATCTCTCTGGAGCGAAGTTTCCTTATCTCTAAAATTAGGATAATAATACCTAAATTTCCTGAGTTGTTTTGAGAATAGAATAACATATGCATGATTACTGGCATATGGTAGCCCTTCAATAAATGAGCTTTGTTGTTGTTGTTTTAATGATGAAAATTGTCTATTTGTCCTATGGTCCACCATAACACAACAGGCTAAGTTCACCTCATACAAAAACTTCTCTGTTTGGCATTTGCTCCCCAAAGCCACCAGCTGATGTGGCTTGTGCTGGCCCACCTTTATGGTCCACTTTTAGGATCCCATGTATATAATATACTAGAATGAGGCATTTCATCGTAGCATCAATCTGAGCCTCAATGAGGCTTCTTACATAAGTGACATTTTCTGTTTTGTACTTGATGTCTACTTTCCTCTTCAGAGATCATGGTATTTCATAACAATTTGCTTTATAATTCTACACTAGGTAGAACTTCTCACCTACAGGGTGTGTAATCAAGTTTTCTAAGATGTGGAGAAGCAGCCAGAGAAACCTGGGTCTCAGGGAAGCATTAGAACATGGTATGTCCTAAAAATCCAGCCTCATAAACCCTCTCATTTTAATTTCTTTGAGCTCCTTGTCTTCAGTCACTCCACCTGAACATAAGGCAAACAAGATCAATTTTGAAACCCAGCAGGGAAGAAGAAAGAAGAAATTCTATCAGACTGATGTAGGAGGTGGAACTCTACTCTGGAGGTGGGGCTTGGACACTGGACCAAATTGAGGACTAGCTAAAACATCCAGGGCAGAAGCACCTTCCCATAAGACATGCCCACTAGTGTGCCATGTCAGTTTATCATTGCCATGGCAACACCCAGAAGTTACCACCCCTTTCCCTGGCAACCACCAAACAACCTGGAAGTTACCACCCTCATCCTAGAAATTTCTGCATAAGCTGCCCCTTAATTTGCATATAATTAAAAAGTGGGTATAAATATAGTACAGCCCTGCCTCTGAGCTGCTACTCTGGGCACATTGCCTGTGAGGTAGCCCTGCTCTGCAAGGACCCGTACACTGCAGCTTCAATAAAAGTTGCTGTTTAACACCACCAGCTCGCCCTTGAATTCTTTACTGGGTGAAGCCAAGGACCCTCCCAGGCTAAACCTTGATTTGGGGGCTTGCCTGTCCTCCATCAAGACCATGCAGTATCTGGAAACAGGAGGGGCTGAATCTGAGAATAGAACTCACGGCACCAAATTTATGGATCTTATAAATATGGGAGAGGAAAGGAAAGGTCATTTTTTGGGGGGAAAAAGGAAAGGAAGTTCATCTGATGCTTACTGACGTTATCCAGCTACTGATGCCTGAAGAATCAGCTCAGGTGTGAATAGTGATTGTAGGGTAAAGCCCCTCTAGGTAAGATACTCCTGGCATAGGATACTATGGTAGAGAATGAATGGGAAAATGGCAGGCATTACTTCAGGCATTTAAGCTATGTTTCTTTGAAGAAAGTTGGTTCTCAGTTGTGCCACAAAATAGGAACACAAAGAGTGGTGAAGAGTGAGTAGGTGGAAGCTGGAGAAGTTGTCTCCACACTCACACACTCTTTCTTTCCAAAGATTAAGTCTGTTAACAACTCCACTATCTCAATTAGGCCAGGTTTTGGCAATGCAGGAATGCAGTCAAGGATAATTTATTCCTAGTCAAGAATTTACTAGGAGTCTACCAGGTGCCCCATCCCACATCCCAGAACAGCAAATTCACTAGAGGAATTGGCAGCTTTTCCAAACCTCTACACTAGACCAGGACTCCAAACGTGTAGCAGCCACAATGCTTTCCTTGGAAGAGCCTCCGAGCTTTTATTAGCTTTTTGCTGTTTTTCTAGGTTAAACCCATTGGAAATTGGATTCTCTTTAAAAAGAAGTCTATTTTGGTTGAGAATACAGAGTGTGTGGAATAATCAAGTCAGGTAATCTCTGGGGCTTTGGATTAAGAATTCTCTGCCCATGAGGCATCATATTTAGCTTTTATTTTTGGTGAAAGCCTAGTCTAAGAAATTGTATGAAAAAATAAGTAAACAATCACAGTCTTTGGAGAATAGAAACGATGTCTGACTTAGCTATTCGGTGAGCCTTGAAGATTCTGGCTTTGTCCTTGCATGTTTTAGGTTAACAGGTGTTTCCAGAAAAACGAGTCACGTTTATTTAAGGCCAGTATTGGTGGCCAGTAAAAAGGCTGGACTTCTTGGCTCTCAGATGCAGTGTGATTTTGGATTTTTCTCTCTACTACATTAACCACACATTCTTTAAAGAGTACTTAGAGTCCTGGGAAGGATGTAAAATATCAACACTGAACTAAGATTACAAAATTCCTGGAATCATAGCAAACATGTTGTTAAGGATCAAACTGAAGATGTGCAAATCAAAAACAATACTTTAAACATACTCTCAGCTTTTCAGTTCATTCTAAAAACTCAACGATTGCTCCAAATTCAGGGCAATGGCACTTCCCTCCCCTTCTAGGTTCTTCTCTGAAGAGCTCGGGGCACTTTCCAGACATGACTTCATTTACTCTCCCTGCAACTAACAGTGTGGGAGAGAAGAGCAGAGCTATTCTCTATATATTACTTATTGAGGAAAAGTGTCCTAGAAAAGAAACGATGTTAGAGTCACATCAGATGTTAGGTGAAGAGTTGTGTGCCTTTTTTGCCTTTGCTAAGACAAAATCCGTGGAACGTGAAAGCTGGGAGAAAACTTAGATACCATCTAGTGCGGTAATTTCATATACAAGTAAAATTTCAAAACAATTTTAAGGATCAGCTACATATTTGGCTGAAAGAACACTAGAAAAACAATATTTGTCATCCCATGAAAGCAGGGATATTACAACGCCAAAGAGGTAGGAAGAACAACCTCAAAATACACGGTAGTCCTTCTCAGTAAAGGACCATTTGCAACTTTATATCAACACACACACAAACACAAACACACTATATTTCCCTAGTTTTTCTCTTTTTATCATCATAGACCAACTTCAGTAGAAGGGCAGATGTATAGGAATTTAGCCCACACCTTTATTTTACTTATGAGAAAATTAAGAGCTGGAAAAGGAAGTAGGGCTGCCAGATAAAACACAGGACACCCTATTAAATTTGAATCCCATGCAATATTCTGGACATAGTTATGCTCCCTAATAATTTGTTGTTTATCTCAAATTCAAATTTAACGGGGCGTCCTGTATTTTTATTTGCCGAGTCTGGCAACTCTAAAAGGAAGTGACTTCTAGTTACTTGACTTGAAGTAACCGTGTTTAATAGTAAAATTAGAAGGAGAAATCAGTTCCGAGTCCAGTAAATTTTTTTTACTATACTGTGCTACCTTTTAATGCATCATAGTCCTGCTCTAATTCAATATAATTCATCACCCATGCTAATTCACAGCTTGGATATCTACAATCACCTGCCCACCTCTAATTCTAATTTCATTGTTTGTAATTCTGAGACTTTCCTCTTTAGATCCCAAAGATTCTCCCTCTATACTGGCAGTTATCAAACTTTTTAGCCTCAGGACCCTTTATTCTTAAAAAATATTGATGATCCCAGAGAGTTCTTTATGTATGTGAATTATATCTATCAGTATTTAGTGTACTGGAATCTAAAATTGAGAAAAAATTTAAATATCTTTGTATTAATTCATGAAAAAATAATAAGCCCATTACATGTTAACAAAATAACAAATTTAATTTTTTAAACTATATTTTCCAAAACAAAAATATCAAGAAGAGTAGTAATGGGTATTATCTATTATTTTTGCAAAATCTCTTTATTGTCTGGCTTAATAGAAGACAGCGGATTCTGATTTGATCTGTTGTGAAATGTTTTGGTTGAAGTATATGAAGAAAAAGTAGCCTCAGCCAGGTGCCGTGGTTCACGCCTGTAATCCCGGCACTTTGGGAGGCTGAGGTGGGCGGATCAGGAGTTCGAGACCAGCCTGGCCAACATGATGAAACCCCGGCTCTACTAAAAATACAAAAATTAGCCAGGTGTGATGGTGGGTGTCTGTAATCTCAGCTACTCGGGAGGCTGAGGCAGGAGCTACTCAGAATTGCTTGAGCCAGAGAGACAGAGGTTGCAGTGAGCTGAGATCATGCCATTGCACTCCAGCCTGGACAGCAGAGCAAGACTCCGTCTCAAAAAAAAAAGAAAAGAAAGAAAGAAAAAAAAGAAAAAGAAAAAGTAGCCTCAAACAGACATGTGGTTGAAAAAGGAACGAGTGTTTCAAGTAACCTTTGGAGATCATTGTGACTATTTTTAAATGTTACACCAAAAAATTGATATTTCTTTCAAAAATTGATACTTCTTTAAAGAAATTGATAGTTTCTTAATGATTAGTTGCAGTGCAGAATGCAAAACCTTATTAATAACATCTTGTATTCCTTTACATTAAAATCATTGGCCTCTCATATACTTTGAGTGGATTACTTCCCCATGAATGATTTTGTCACATAATTCATTGGTAACTTGGAAAACATTAGTTCACTAAGTCATGCAGATCCTCCAAATGTTGGCACATTTCCTTATACATTATCAACAAATCACATTTGTTAATATTTGTGATATTTGTTAATGTCATCATTCACGTGATCAAAAATGACTGAAAAGTTTTCTGAAATTCTGTTTTTGTTTGAAAGTTGGAATTTTATTGTTGGCAACAAATACTATATGCTTTGTTGAAGTGGCAGGCTTGTTTTCTCATCATCGAGAAAATGTCTACCAAATCTGAGTAACCAAAACTTGTCTGCCAGTCGTTTTTCAAGTAAAAATAAGGTGCCATGAAAAAAAGCAGCAAACTCAGTTTGCCACTCAAATGATTACAAGATAGTTTTCCTTGAAATGGTCATTGTCCTTTGGTATGCAGCACAAGTGCCTATGTGTGCTTCTCATTTTGCCACACTGACCCTTAAAAAGTCCTTTACCAAGAGATGAGATTTAGAAAAATAAATGTTACTTCATCAAGCATATTTTCAAATGAAACTGGCTTTTTTTTTTTTTTTTTCAAGACGTAGTATCGCTCTGTGGCCCAGGCTGGAGTGCAGTGGCACGATCTCTGCTCACTGCAACCTCCGCCTCCCAGGTTCAAGCAATTCCCCCAAGTAGCTGGGATTACAGGTGCCCACTATACCCGGCTAATTTTTGTATGTTTAGGAGAGATGGGGGTTTCACCATGTTGGCCAGGCTGGTCTTGAACTAGTGACCTTCTGATCCGCCTGCCTCGGCCTACCAAAGTGCTGGAATTACAAGCACTTTGTAATCCCACCACGCCTGGCCTGAAACTGGCTATTTCTATTTGTTGTTTTGTTTCTGTTTTTAATGTGAGTGCGTTGCGATGAAGAATGCAGTGACTACTAACCAGTACAGTTTGGTGATAGCAGTTTTACCAACATTACTTTTCAACCATCAGTGCAAATGTCAACATAGTGCAAAAGACAAATTATGCCTTAAGATTATTAAGAAAATAGTTTTGCCCTTTGGACCCCCTGAAAGGATCTTGGGAACTCTCAGTGGTCTGTGGACCCCACTTTAAGATCCACTGCTCTATACCACCTTTGCTCTAACACGCTCAGAACCAGCTGAAATGCTTAACAAGAAACTCAAGCCTAAAACTCATTAAGAGGGACAACTCTTTCATTCCAACTCATCACCACAGTATAAACCTGCAAGGAAGCCTTTTTCTTTATTAATTATGAAAAGATATCTGTGGCCTACGATAGAATAACCTAGATTCTGTGAACTGCTCTCAAATGCATGTTGTTCCTTGGGCCTGGGATGTTCCTTGGCCATCTCCTACTCCTAATTCTACGCATTCTTCTGGGAAGTGTTCTCAAATCCCGTAAGACTAAATTCCCATTGCATTGTACTTATCACCATGGGCAGGGGTTAGGAGAGCAGGGAGAGGAGAATAACATTAAGTGCCTACTGTATTTCAGGCATTATGCTGGATACTTAACATTTAATGCTTACAAAAACTGTGCAAATTAATTTTATAGTTTAGAGAGGGTGAAAAATGTAGGTAGTAAGAAGACCTGTTTGAATCTAAAGCTCTTTGTACTCAATCATGGGTTCGTTTTCTATTGCTTAGGGAAATTTGATTTAGTTACAATTTCTCTTATCTTCAAATTTATAAAGGGGTTTAGGTCAGTGATCTCTGATTCTTAGCTCTTTATTGAGCTACTGACCAGTTATTCAGCAATCTATATCGAGATTGATAACCATCATTTTTTACACTTCTCTGCAAATCAGAGAGGGCTGAAGAGAAGCTATGACAGAGATGGGCTGGGGAGGAGCAGAGAGAGGGGTGAGGAGGCTGTGATGGTATGAACTCTGAAAAGATATATTCAGCCCATTCGTGGAAATCATCAGATGGCTAGAAATTGATATTCAAAGTCATACTATTAGAAAAGAAGAGTAAGCATACAGGACATAATTTTGAAAAACAAAATAAAACAAAGTGGGGAACTTTGTCCTGCCAAAAATCTAATTGTTTTGTTTTTTGAGACAGGGTCTCACTCTGTCACCTAGATTGTAGTGCAGTGGCACAATCTCGGCTCACTGCAACCTCTGCCTCCTGGGCTCAGGTGAGCCTCCCACCTCAGCCTCCCAAGTAGCTTGGACTACAGGCACATGCCACCACACACACGTGCTGATTAATTTTTTTATTTTTCTTATTTTTTTTTTGAGACGGAGTCTCACTCTGTTGCCCAGGCTGGAGTGCAGTGGCGTGATCTCGGCTCACTGCAAGCTCTGCCTCCCAGGTTCACGCCATTCTCCTGCCTCAGCCTCCTGAGTAGCTGGGACTACAGGTGCCCGCCACCACACCCGACTAATTTTTTGCATTTTTAGTAGAGACAGGGTTTCACTGTGTTAGCCAGGATGGTCTCGATCTCCTGACCTCGTGATCTGCCTGCCTCGGCCTCCCAAAGTGCTGAGATTACAAGCGTGAGCCACCACGCCCGGCCTTTTTTTTTTTTTGCAGAGACAGGAGTTTCACTATATTTCCCAGGCTGGTCTCGAACTCCTGGGCTCAAGTGATCCTTCTGCCTTGGCCTCCCCAAGTGCTGGGATTACAGGTGTGAGCCACTGCGCCTGGCAAAAAAAAATCTAACATTTTGACGTTTGATACTGTAAAGTTATAATGCTTAAGACACAAAAATCATAAACTAAAAAGGAAAAGATTGGTGAATTTGACTATTTTGGAAGTTAAAACTTAAGTTTATCAAATGACCTACCATAGAAAAAATGAAAGACAAGACACAGGCTAGAAAAAGATATTTGAAATCTAGAGAACCCACAAAGGATAAGTGCCCAGGATACACAAAGAATTTCTACAAATCTTTATGAAAAAGACAAATAATCCCTCAAAAAGAGATGAAAGATAGAAAATTATATTTCACAGAAGCTGAAACATGCATGGGTGGTAAATAAATAGATATTAAACCTCACTAAGTAGGCAGAGAAATGAGATATTTCACATCCATCAGATTAACAAAAATTAAAAAGTCTTTTAATGCTAAGTGTTGGGAAGATAATGAAACAGACCCTGCTGGTGGGAATGTCATTTGACTCAATGATTTTGGAAAATAAATTGATAATAAATAGAAGAAGCGATTATGCATTCATGCCACGACTCACCAGTTCCACTTTGCGGATATGTTCTAGAGAAGTTCTTGTTCATGTGCACAAAAAGATTGCACAAGAATGTTCACACTAGCAACGTTAATAATAGTAAAAAATAATAGGTAGGCTAAATGTCCGTTCACAGGAAATTCAAAAGTAGATGGTGGTATAACCATGCAATACAAGGACGTAGAGGAGTGAAAATTAGTAAGTGAGAGCTCCAGGTATCTATGTGGATTGCTGTAAGACACAAAATGTTGACAGAAAAAAAGCAATTTTCATAGGCATACACACAGATAACATTTCTATGAGGTGTTTAAAAATGGATATTAATACTATATATTGTTTAAAGATACAATACATATATAGTAAAATATACAAAAGTGCCTGGAAATGATAAAATGCTAGTTTCCCTCATCTAGCGGATTGGAAGGAGGCTACAGCTAGGGAAGGCGACACACAGACAGCTTCGATCTGATTGCTGATGTTTAACTTCTGAAGTTAGGCTGTGGGTAGAGAGGTGTCTGCCACACTAGTTTTTACACATTTTTTATAACATAATGTTTTTTAAACCCAAGGGCAAATGTCTGAAAAATATTTTTTTAGGCATCTCAAGGATATATATCTTCTCTGGGCAGCCAAACCTTTTTCTTCTATTTTTTTAATCAGAATATTGATTTTTTTTTTATCAGTTGGATTACTTTAAGGCATAGTTTCAGACAAAATAACACAAAAACTCATTCTCACCAGTTAAGTTTCACAGTATCTGCCTTCTGGATTAAAATAATGCAGTGCAGAATTTAGCTTATGTCACGTGGGGTCAAGGGAAGAAAAAAGAAATAACCATATCTGGAAAATAGCATGGAGAAACAGGCCCTGCATGCCCACAGTTTATTTGTTCAGTCTTGTAGCAAGGAGTAAGGGAAACATGAAAATACCTTGGTCATAAATTGCCATGTAAAAGACAAAGAGAAACTCTGGAATATTATGAAACTATAAATTACTTCTGCTGAAAGCATAGAATTTGCAGTATCCCCTTAACCGAGGTTTCACCTCCCCACTTTTGACAGAATAACTCCTGTTCTTTGGAGAAAAACACATGAAATAAATGTAAAACCCGAGAGGGAAATCATCTAATATGTACACCATCTGCCTAATAAAATAAGAATAAATTTGGTTTTTGGCTAAGTAGATTTGCTTATGTTTTAACTTAGTTAGAGGCACACGCCATCAAAATTACATATTTATTTTCATTTCAAAAGCACAACACAAAGGGACAAAAAACAATTTTATAATGTTTAAGTGGTTTTGCTTTCAAAAACAGACATCCTATGATAGAATTTCTATTTATAAAATAAGACCCAATCAGTTCTTAGGTTAGCATACAATCAAGTCTATTAATTGTGCTAATGAGATCCTGAAACACCACAGTTTGGCCTCCAGCTCGGCCCTGGGATCTCAGACCTGTGGTGCTGAGTTACAGGAGTACACAGATCCGTTTACCCCAGAGATTGCCAGCACTTTAGTCACCAAGCTAATGGCAGCAGGTACCAAACAATGACCTCTCAAAAATAAACATATCTGCTCTTTTAAAACTCTTTCTCCCAAATCCTAGAAGGCAGCAGGCCTCATGAAGAGCTACCTGCAAAATCCTTCCTTTGAAGAAATACACAAATGAGTCAATCCCCCGTTAAGGGATTTGCTAAAAACAAAGGTCCAGGAAGCCACATAAAAATGATTTGTGAGGCTGCTTGACGCCTGACATTTTTTTTTTAAAACCCTTTCTATGCTCCATTTCAAAAAACAATGCATCTGCAGGCAACTTGACCGCTATTTAAGGCGAAATGCTGGTCTCAGATGTATATTTGAGGCATCTATTCAATCTGGAGTTTACTATAGCCAAGGCCTAAACCATAAAAATGGAGTTGGTAATGAAAACACGGAGAACTTTAACTAGAGACAGGGCCAGATTGCCATTCTGTCTCTTCCAGCACCTTCTACTTACGAGAAGTTACTGCCAAATGGAGCACTGGCAAGTTGCAGAGTGAGTCCCCCTTCCTATGGGCTGATGTGACTCTCACCCTAATGGGACGTGGTAGTGCCTGGGAGCTGCTGGTTGGTGCAGTTGTGCTGGTAAGATATGAAGCTAGAATTTCAGAGGCCCACTCTGCGGGTATCGCTTTGGCTCTATTCCATGTGTTATATTGAATGGTAGAAGCAGACATGTATTTTTCAATAGTCTGTATTCCATACAGAAGAAAGAATGGCCAGTGTTAGCCCAGTACTATATTTTGATTATGGGGAAGAAAAATTACAAGAAACTTAATTCAACAAGCATTCACTATGAATAATAATAACTATGATTTTTGAGGGCTTACAACTTAGCCTTCTGCCAAGGACTTTTCAGACACTGAATTGTGTAATCCTCTTAATATTCCTAAAGATATGACTATTATCCTTGTTTTATAAATGAGGAAACTGAGGCCCTGAGAGATTTAGTAATCTGATTCAGGTCACACTTTTCCTAAGTGGCAGATCTGGGACTTGAGTCCACATCTACTCAAACAATAAAGCCCTTTTCAATACACTGTAACGCTTTTTCGGAGTTATCTGGTATGTGAACTACTAAAGATGCTGTGAAATCAAAACATTTGGGTATGTTAAAACGCATTATGTCTCCCTGAATGATGTACTATATAGTGGTAGGTACCAGAACTCCATTTTGTAGTGGGAATGCTAAAATGTGAAAAGGTTATTTAGTGTAATATAGCACTTTAAGGAAGATCCGTGGTCTTGACCTGACCCTTTAGACTATACTGCCATAAGAAAGTTATAAAACATTCAGTATCTGACTCCTCTTCTTCTACTACCGTGTTTGATCTGACAGTAAAAGTTTACAAAACCCCCTTTGTCCCAGACAATGTTAAATAATGGAAGGGGAAAATTACTATTTTTCCCCCAAAGTTATTCACAGATAAGTTGGCTAAAAATTCAAAAACTGTATGAGCTCTTTTTGGAATTAATTCATTGAAAAGAACCATTACAGTATCTATATCCCTTCCCATCTGGAATTTATTTTTTAAGACGCTCGTTGCTTCTCACAGGTTCAATGTTACCCATTTCACACCATTTAACTATTGAAAGCACTTGAAATTCCGGACCATAGGAGCAGAACCAGGGTCTTTCCTCGTGATGCAACTAATGTGTCAGACTTGTAAAATAGCTCTTAGTGGCGGGCCTCCATTTAGAGAAAGACGGAAACTAGCTTTAAATACTTAGAGCTTTAATATCTAGTCCATTACACTAAAGCAGGGTCTTGTAAAGAGTCAATTATGGGATACTTCTGATTTGATCCACATGCAAGGGAAATCCGCTTCTTTGCCTTTAAATCCCCGTTGTAAGTGTCTTGTTTAAATAATTAGTGACACTTTTTCTTTGATCAAATTGATTCATATTGTTATTCTTCTATGTTAATTTAAAACTTAATCCACATAAAACTCTAAAGCAGATTTTAATCTTGCATAAAGAAAGCTTTCTCCCAAAGAATGGAGTTTTCCAGAAAACATTTTAATTTTTAAAACATCATTAGTTGATTGAAAATAAATTTATTTTTCTGTAAGGAAATATGAGAGTCTATCACAAGCCAAAATCGAACTGTTATTTTTGGTATGTAGCATGATGCTTTTCAGACACACACACAAAATATAAACTATATGCTTAATAGCATGACTAAGCAACTAAGCAACTGAGACCTCTAAAGACAATCAAATGTAATCTCAGTTCATGGTTTGGGGGCTAAAAAGTTTACATATATTTGAAACATATTGTCAAAGGGTTAATATCCCTCATTTAAACTTTATTTAGAATCTAAGAATTGATAAATAGAAATAAAAGCAAAATGCCAGGTTTTACTTATCAAATTCAAACTTTAAAAAATCATAATATCTAATATTGGTCAGGGCACTGGGAAACTGGCACTCTCATGCACTGCCAGTGGGTATTAGATACTAGTTCTCTGAAGGGCTTTTGGAAAGATATATCAAAAGCCTAGAAAATGCACATTACCTCTGATCCAGCAATAACAATTCCAGCGATTTAGGAGTCTAGTCTCAGGAAACAATCATAGTAAGAATTTAGTTATGGAGATATTTCAACACTGATTCTAACAGTGAAATATTGGGAAAAAACTAAAAGTACCTCAACAAAGGATTGGTTATATACACTGTACTTGTACTCACAATTATATCCCTCGAACCTATTGAACAAATGAAGAAATATCTATATCCCTTCTAAAAGGATGGTGTACAACAAATATTCTGTTATGTATATTTGAAATATATGGTCAATGAGTTAATATCCCTAATTTAAACTTTACTCATAATCAAATGTGCTAGGGAAAATGGTCATAATATATAACACTTTTTTTTTTTTTTTTTTGAGACGGAGTCTTGCTCTGTCGCCCAGGCTGGAGTGCAGTGGCACAATCTCGGCTCACTGCAAGCTCAGCCTCCCGGGTTCATGCCATTCTCCTGCCTCAGCCTCCCGAGTAGCTGGGACTACAGGCACCCGCCACCATGCCCGGCTAATTTTTTGTATTTTTAGTAGAGACGGGGTTTCACTGTGTTAGCCGGGATGGTCTGGATCTCCTGACCTCGTGATCCGCCCACCTCGGCCTCCCAAAGTACTGGGATTACAGGCATGAGCCACTGCGCCTGGCCTATTTTTATTTTTTTTAATTTTATTTATTTATTTATTTATTTTTGAGATGGAGTCTTGCTTTGCCACCCAGGTAGTGGTGCGATCATGGCTCACTGCAACCTCTGCCTCCCAGGTTCAAGCGATTCTCCTGCCTCAGCCTCCCGAGTAGCTGGGATTACAGGTGCCCGCCACCATGCCCAGCTAATTTTTGCATTTTAAGTAGAGATGGGGTTTCACCATGTTGGCCAGGCTGGTCTTGAACTCATGACCTCAAGTGATCCACCCACCTCCGCCTCCCAAAGTGCTGGGATATTCCACGCATGAGCCACCGCTCCTGGCCACTATTTTTATTTTTAAAATGCAAAGATGTGGAGAAAAATTGGTAGGCTATACAGATACTCCTCGATTTATGAACATCATAGCTTAGCCTTAGCCTACCTTAAACATGCTCAGAACATTGACATTAGCCTATTGTTGGGCAAAATCATCTAATACAAAGCCTATGTTCTAATAAAGTGCTGAATATCTCATGCAATTTACTGAATACAGTACTGAAAGTGAAAGCTAGAGTGGGTGTGTTGGTTGTTCACTTTCCCTGCCGCTGCCCAGCATCACGAGAGAGTATCATACTACATATCCCTATCCTGGGGAGAGATCCAAATTCATAATTCGAACTATGGTTTCTACTGAATGGGTATTACTTTTGCACCATCGTAAAGGTGAAATATCAAAAGTCCAGCTGTTATAAGTCAGGGACCATCTGTACATCAAAACGCTAATAGTGGCTATTTCTGGGTTACAGGCTAATGTTTATTTTCATATTTTCATCTCTGAATTTTCTAAATTTTCTAAAATAAACATGTATTGCTTTCATAATAAGGGTATAATTTCAAACACTTGTGCAATTTTGAATTATTTATACAAGAAATACATTCTCCAAGTTTTAAAAAATATCTAAGTAGGGAGCACAAATATTGAAAGTACTTCCTTCCTATCTCTATTCCCAATTCCACACCCTTTCCAAGATGTGACTACTATTAATAGTTTGGTTTATCCTTTCTGATAATTTTTCTATATATCTTGTATATATATGTACACGTAAATATATTTCAATTTTGATTTTAAAATGTTCTTCATAAATAGGATTATATTCTGTGAATCCATAGAATCTTAGTCTACATAATCAGCTCCATGAATATTTACATTATTTATCTTTTTTTTGCTATTATAAACAATGCTGGAGTAAACATCTTCATATGTATGGCAGTGTATACAGGTGTAAGTATTTATCTAGGATAAAACCCAAGAAACTTAAGTAACAGGTTGATGAGAGTGGGCATTTCAAATTGCCTTTCAAAAAGTCTTTTAACATCCCCTACCTGCATGGCACATTTATTAAAATTGATGAGCCCACACTGACACATCATTACGCCTAGAGTCCATAGTTTACATTAGTGTTCACTCCTGGTGCTGTGCGTTCTATGCATCTGGACAAACATAAAGACATGTATCCACCATTATAGTACCATACAGAGTAGTTTCCCTGCCCCCAAATTCCCCTGTTCTCTACCTATTTGTTCCCCCCTCCCCCTCAACTCCTGGCAACCACTTATCGATTTACTTTCTCCGTAGTTTTGCCTTTTCTGGAATGTCGTATGATTAAAATCAATACGAGCATACTTCTTTTAGTTACACTTCACCTATATTGCGTTTTTTAGAAATGGAAGTTTTGTGGCAACCCTGCATCATAAAAGTCCGTCGGCACCATTTTTCCAACAGCGTGTGCTCGCTTTGCATCTCTGGGTCACATTTTGGTAATTCTCACAATATTTCTAACTTCCGCATTATTATTATATGATAATAATAGTTATGGTGATCTGTGATCAGTGTTCTTTGATGTTACTATTGTAATTGTTTTGGGGCACCAAAACCATGTCCATTTAATACAGCAAATTTAATCAATAAATGTTGTATGTGTTCTGATTGCTCCACTGACCAGCCATTCCCCTGTCTCTCTCCTTCTCCTCAGGCAAAGGAAAAATTCTGAAGATAATTAAAAGTGCTACTCCTGAAAATGAATGAATAATAAGAAAGTGGGAGGCCGAGGCGGGTGGATCGCCTGAGGTCAAGAGTTCGAGACCAGCCTGGCTTTCTTGGCCAACATGGTGAAACCCCATCTCTACTAAAAATACAAAAATTAGCTGGGCATGGTGGTGGGGGCCTGCAATCCCAGCTACTCAAGAGGCTGAGGCAGGAGAATTGCTTGAACCAGGGAGGCGGAGGTTGCAGTGAGCCGAGATCACGACACTGCACTCCACCCTGGGTGACAGAGTGAGACTCCGTCTCAAAAAAAAAAAAAAAAAAAAAAAAAAAAAAATTAAAAGAAAAAAGCAAAGCACCCTTATTGCCGATATGGAGAAAGTTTTAACGGTCTGGACAGAAGATCAAACCAGCCACAACATTCCCTTAAGCCAAAGCCTAATCCAGAGCAAAGCCCTAATTCTCTTTTATGAAGGCTGAGGGAGGTGAAGAAGCTGCAGAAGAAAAGTTTGAAGCTGTAAGAGGTTGGTTCATGAAGTTTGAAGAGAGAAGTCTCTGTAACATAAAAGTGCAAGTGAAGCAGCAAGGGCTGATGTAGAAGCTACAGCAAGTTATCTGGCAGTCTAGCTGAGATCATTGATGAAAGTGGCTACAGTAAACAACAGATTTTCAATGTAGACAAAACAGCCTTCTATCAGAAGAAGATGCCACCTAAGACTTTCATGGCTAGAGAGGAGAAGTCAATGCCTGAACTACAGCTTCACAGGCTGACTCTCTTGTTATGAGCTAATGTCGCTGGTGATTTTTTTTGTCTTTTTTTTTTTTAGACGGAGTCTCGCTCTGTCGCCCTGGCTGGAGTGCAATGGCACAGTTGGCTCACTGCAACCTCTGCCTCCGGGTTCAAGCCATTCTCCTGCTTCAGCCTCCCGAGTAGCTGGGATTACAGGTGCCCGCCACTATGCCCGGCTAATTTTTGTATTTTTAGTAGAGACAGGGCTTCATGATGTTAGTCAGGCTGGTCTCGAACTCCTGACCTCAGATGATCCACCCACCTCGGCCTCCCAGAGTGCTGGGATTACAGGCGTGAGCCACCGCGCCCTGCCCGCTGGTGATTTTAAGTTGAGGCCAATGCTCATTTACCATTCTGGAAATCCTAGGGCCCTTAAGAACTGTGCTTAATCGACTCTGCCTGTGTACTATAGATGGAATAATAAAGTGCACATCTATTTACAACATTGTTTAGTGAATTTTTTTTTTTTTTGAGACAGAATTTCGTTCTTGTTGCCCAGGCTGGAGTACAGTGGCACCATCTCGGCTCACTGCAACCTCCGCCTCCCGGGTTCAAGCAATTCTCCTGCCTCAGCCTCCCGAGCTGGGATTACAGGCATGTGCCACCACACCTGGCTAATTTTGCATTTTTAGTAGAGATAGGGTTTCGCCATGTTGGCCAAGCTGGCCTCAAACTCCTGACCTCTGGTGATCCACCCGCCTTGGCCTCCCAAAGTGCTAGGATTATAGGCAGGCTCCACTGTGCCTGGCCGAATTTTTTTTTAAAATAATTTCAACTTTTATTGTAGATTTGGGAGTACATACATGTGCAGGTTTGTTACATGGGTATATTGCATAACACGGGTTTGGGGTATGAATGATTCCATCACCCAGGTAGTGAGCATAGTACCCAATAGGTAGTTTTTCAGCCCTTTCCTCTCAACTCTCTCCCCCACCAGTAGTGTCCAGCGTCTATTGTTCCCATCTTTATATCCATGTGGACCCAGTGTTTAGCCCCCACTTATACATGAGAACATGTGGTGGTATTTGGTTTTCTGTTCCCGCATTAATTCACTTAGGATAATAGCCTCCAACCCCATCCATGTTGATGTAAAGGACCCGATTTCATTCTTTTTTATGGCTGCATAGTATTCCATGATGTATATGTAACACATTTTCTTTATCCAGTCCACTGTTGATGGGCACCTAGACTGATTCCACATCTTTGCTATTGTGAATAGGCTGTGATGAAAATACAAGTGCATGTGTCTTTTTGGTAGAATGATTTATTTTCCTTTGGATATTTTCCTTTGCCCAGTAATGGGATTGCTGGGTTGAATCGTAGTTCTGTTTTAAGTTCTTTGAGAAATCTCCAAGCTGCTTTCCACAGCTTGGAGTTGCACTAACTTACATTCCCACCAACAGTGTATAAATGTTCCCTTTTCTTTGTAGCCTTGCCAGCATTTGTTATTTTTGACTTTTTAATAATAGTCATTCTGACTGCTGTGAGATGGTATCTTATTGTGTTTTTGATTTGCATTTCCCTGATGATTAGTGATGTTGAGCCTTTTCTCATATGCTTGTTGGCTGCATGTATGTCTTCTTTTGAGAAGTGTCTGTCCTTTGCTCACTTGTTAATGGAGCTATTTGGTTTTTTGCTTGTTGAATTGTTTTAAGTTCCTTACATATTCTGGATATTAGACCTTTGTTGCATGCATAGTTTGCAAATATTTTCTCCCATTCTGTAGGTTGTCTGCTTGCTCTGTTGATAGTTTATTTTGCTGTGCAGGAGCTCTCTAGTTTAATTAGGTCCCACTTGTCAATTTTTGTTGTCATTGCTTTTGAGGACTTAGTTGTGAATTCTTTGGCAAGACTGATGTCTAAAATGGTATTTCCTAGGTTTTCTTCTAGGATTTTTAGAGTTTGAGGTCTTACACTTATATCTTTAATCCATCTTGAGTTAATTTTTGTATATGGTAAAAGGTAGGGGTCTAGATTTATTCTTCTGCACATAGCTAGCCAGTTACCCCAGCACCATTTATTGACTAGGGAGTCCTTTCCCCATTGCTTATTTTTGACAGCTTTATCAAAGATATGATGGTTGTAGGTGTGTGACTATACACTGGGTTCTCTGTTCTGATTCATTCATCTACGTGTCTATTTTTGCACCAGTACCATGCTGTTTTGGTTACTATAGTTTTACAGTATAGTTTGAAGACAGGTAATGTGATGCTTTTAGCTTTGTTCTTTTTGCTTGGGATAGCAAAAAGTGTTGGTTATTCAGTTTCTTTTTTGGTCCCATGTGAAGTTTAGAATAGTTTTTTTCTAATTCTCTGAAAAATGACATAGGTAGTTTAATAGGAATAGAGTTGAATCTGTGGATTGCTTTGGGCAGTATGGCCATTTTAACAATATTGATTCTTCTAATCCGTGAGCATAAAATGTTTTTCTGTTTGTTTCTGTCATCTTTGATTTCTTTCAGCAGTGTTTTGTAGTTCTTCTTGTAGAAATCTTTCATCTCCTTGGTTTTATGTATTCCTGGGTGTGTGTGTGTGTGTGTGTGTGTGTGCGTGTGTGTGTGTCTATTGTAAATGGGATTGCATTCTTTATTTGGCTCTAAGCTTGACTATTATTGGTGTATAGAAATGCTACTCACTTTCATACATGGTTTACTGAATGTTTTAAGCCCACTGTTGAGACCTACTGCTCATTAAAAAAATTCCTTTCAAAATATTACTGCTCATTGACAAT
The DNA here is from genome assembly GCF_029281585.2 of Gorilla gorilla gorilla. NCBI lineage: Eukaryota > Metazoa > Chordata > Mammalia > Primates > Hominidae > Gorilla > Gorilla gorilla. The sequence goes on along the minus strand of NC_073228.2, from coordinate 30,454,426 downwards.
TAACCTAGTCATCAAGAACTCTGATAGAGATGTACAAGGAGATTGTTGTTATTTTTATGCCTCCTAAAACAACATCCATTCTATACTTCATGGATCAAGGAATAATTTCAACTTTCAAGTCATTTTTTAAGAAGTAAATTTTGTAAGTCTATGGCTGCTATAGATAGTGATTTCTGTGATGGATCTGAGCACAGTACATTGAAAACTTTCGGGAAAGGACCCACCCTTCTAGATGCAATCACATTTTTGGTTCATAGGAGGAAATAAAAATATCAATATTAACAGGAGTTTGGAAGAAGTTGATTTCAACCCTCACTGGATGACTTGCTGAAGTCTTGGATAATTATTAGCATTTTTAGCATTAAAGTTTTTTGGGTTTTTTTTTCTGAGACAGAGTCTTGCTCTGTCACCCAGGCTGGAGTGCAGTGGCTTGATCTCAGCTCATTGCAACCTCTGCCTCCTGGGCTCAAGCGATTCTCACGTCTCAGCCTCCCGAGTGGCTGGGACCGCGGATAATTTTTGTAGAGACAGGGTTTCGCCATGTTGGACAGTCTCAAACTCCTGGCCTCAAGTGATCTGCCCACCTCCGTCTCCCAAACTGCTGGGATTACAAGCGCAAGCCACTGCACCTGGCCAGCAATAAAATATTTTTAATTAAGGTGTGTACATTGTTTTTTAGACATAGTGCTATTGCACACATAAGAGACTACAGTACAGTGCAAATGTAACTTTTATATGCATTAAGAAACCAAAACATTTGTGTGACCCACTTTATTGTGATATTTGTTTTATTGTGGTAGTCTGGAACTAAACCCACAATCCCTCTGGGGTATGTCTATAGTATGCAGCCTTTACAGACTAGGTTTTCTCACTTAGTAATATGCATCTAAGTTTCTTCCATGTCTGTTCATGGCTTGATAGCTTACTTATTTTTAGCACTGAATAATATTTTATTGTATGGATATACCAGTTTGTTTATTCACCTACTGAAGGACATTTTGAATTTCCAAGTTTGGGCACTTTGAATAAAATTGCCATAAATATCTGTGTGTAGGTTTTTGTGTGAACCTAAGTTTTCAACTAATTTAGGTAAATACCATGGAGCAATTGCTGGATTGCATGGTAAGCATTTGCTTTATTTTGTAAGAAACTGCCAAAGTGTCTCCCAAAGTGGCTATACCATTTTGCATTTCCACCAGCAATGAATGAGAATTCCTATTGCTTCATCCTTGTCAGTACTTGGTGCTGTCTGTGTTCTGGACTTTGTCCATTCTAATAATTGCAGTGGTATCTCATTGCTGTTTTAATTTGCATTTCCCCAATTACATATTACGTGGAGCGTCTCTTCATATGCTCATTTTCCATCTGCATATCTTCTTTGGGGAGGTGTCTGTTAAGGTCTTTGGTTCTTTTTTAAAAATTTAGCCAGGTGCAGTGGCTCATGCTTGTAATCCCAGCAATTTGGGAGGACAAGGCAGGCAGATCACCTGAGGTCAGGAGTTCAAGATCAGCCTGGCCAACATGGTGAAATCTCGTATCTACTAAAAATACAAAAATTAGCTGGGCATGATGGTGGGTGCCTGTAATCTCAGCTACTTGGGAGGTTGAGGCAGGAGAATCGCTTGAACCCGGAAGGCAGAGGTTGTAGTGAGCCAAGATCACACCATTGTACTCCATCCTGGGCGACAAGAGTGAGACTCTGTCTCAAAGAAAAAAAAAATTAGTTGCTTTTCTTATTTTTGAGCTTTAAGAGTTCTTCAGTTCTTTGTATAGTTTAGAAAACAGTACTTTATCAGATATGTCTTGTGCAACTATTTTCTCATAGTCTGTGGCTTGCCTTTTTTTTTTTTTTTTTTCTTACAGTGTCCTTCACAGAATAATCTAACTTTAATGAAGTCCAGCTTATCAGTTCTTTCTTTCATGGACCATGCTTTTGGTGTATTTATTTATTTATGAGACGGAGTCTTGCTCTGTCCCCCAGGCTGGAGTGCAGGGGCGAGATCTCGGCTCACTGCAAGCTCCACCTCCGGGGTTCTCGCCGTTATCCTGGCTCAGCCTCTGGAGTAGCTGGGACTACAGGCGCCCGCCACCACGCCCAGCTAATTTTTTGTATTTTTAGTAGAGACGGGGTTTCACCGTGTTAGCCAGGATGGTCTGGATCTCCTGACCTCGTGATCCGCCCGTCTCGGCCTCCCAGAGTGCTGGGATTACAGGCGTGAGCTACCGCGCCCGGCTTATTTATTTATTTATTTATTTATTTATTGAGACAGGGTCTCACTCTGACGCCAAGGCTGGAGTTCAGTGGCATGATCTCAGCTCACTGCAACCTGCGCCTCCCAGGTTCAAGTGATCCTCCTGCCTCAGCCTTCTGAGTAGCTGGAACTACAGGCATGTGCCACCACACTTGGCTAATTGCTTTTGTATTTTTTGTAGACACGGGGTTTTACTATGTTCCTCAGGCTGGTCTCAAACTCTCAAACTCCTGGGCTCAAGCAATCAATCCTCCTACCTCAGACTCCTGCAGTGGTGTCATATTTAAAATCTTTGCCAAATCAAAGGTCATCGAATTTTCCCCTATATTATCTTCTAGGGGTTTTATAGTTTTGTGCTTTACATTTAGGTCTGCGATAAAGTTTGAGTTAATTTTTGTGAAGAGTGAAAGGCCTATATCTAAATGTATTTTTCTGCATGTCCAGTTGTACCAGGACCATTTGTTGAAAAGACTGTCTTTTCTCCACTGTATTGTCTTTGTACCTTTGTCAAAGATCAGTTGAGTATATTTATGTGGGTCTATTTCTAGGCTCTCTATTCTGTTCCATTGATCTATTTGTCTATTCTTTCACCAAATACTATCAATACCATGTCTTGATTACTATAGCTTTGTAGTAAGTCTTGAAATTTCGCGGTGGAAGTCCTCTAACTTTGCTCTTCTTCAATATTGTGTTTGTTATTCTGGGTCTTTTGCCTGTCCATATAAACTTTAGAATCAGTTTGTAGAAATCCACAAAATAACTTGCTGGGATTTTGATTGGAATTGCATTGAATCTATAGGTCATGAGGGAAGAACTGACTTCTTGACAATACTGATCTTCCTATCCATAAACATGGAATCTCTCTGCATTTATTTAGTTATTTGATTTCTTTCATTGGAGTTTTGGAAATCATGTAAATATTTTGTTAAATTTATACTTAAGCAATTCATTTTTGAGGGGTGCTAAATAAAATAAACAAGTATAATTTTAATTTCAAATTCTACTTTTTTATTGCTGTTATATAGAGAAGTGATTAACTTTTGTATGTTAACTTTATATCCTGCAAACTTGCTATAATTGCTTATTAGTGTTGGGAGCTTTTTTTGTCGATTCTTTCAGATTTTCTACATAGATGATCACATCATCTGCAAACAAAGACAATTTTATTTCTTCCTTCATGGTTTTTATACCTCTCTTATTTCCTTTTATTGTCTTATTGCATTAAATAAGACTTCTAGTCTGATGCTAAAAAGCAGCAGTGAGAGGGGACATCCTTGCCTTGTTCCCAATCTTAGTGAGAAAGCTTTGAATTTCTCACCATTAAGTATGATATTAGCTGTAGGTTTTTGTAGAGGTTCTTTATTAAATTGAAGAAGCTCCCCTCTGTTTCTAATTTACTGAGAGTTTTCATCATTAATGGACATTACATTTTGTCAAATGCTGTTTTATGCATTTATTGATATGATAAAGTGATTTTTCTTCTTTAGCCTTCTTTTGATGTGATGAATTACATTAATTGATTTTTAAATGATGAATCAGCTTTGCGTACCTGAGATAAATCTCACTTGGTAATGGTGTAGAGTTTTTTATACATTCTTGGATTCAATTTGCTAATATTTTGCTCAAGATTTTTATATCTGTGTTCATGAACAATATTGGTCTGCAGTTTTCTTTCTTTCTAATGTCTTTGTCTGGCATTGACATCAGGATAATGCTTTTATCTTCTGAAAGTAAATACGGTAGAATTCACCTATGAACCCACTTGGGCTTGGTGCTTTCTATTTGGTAAGGTCATTCATTACTAATTAAATTTCTTTAATAGGTATAGGCCAGAGCATTTCTTCTTATGTGACTTTTGGCAGATTGTGTCTTTCAAGGAATTGGTCCATTCCATCTAGGTTATCAAGTTTGTGGGTAGAAAACAGTTTATAGTATTCCTATATTATCTTTGTAACGTCCATAGGGTCTGTAGTGATGTTTCCTCTTTCATTTCTGATATTAGTAATTTGTGTCCTTTCTCTTTTTTCTTGATTAGCTTGGCCAGGGGCTTATCAAAGAACCAGCTTTTGGTTTCATTGATTTTTCTCTATTGAATTCCTATTTTCAATTTCATTGATTTCTGTTCCAGATTTTATTATTTCTTTTCTTCTACTTACTTCAGATTTATTTTGCTCTTCTTTCAACTTCCTAAAGTGGAAACTTAGATGACTGATTTTAGATCTTTGTTTTCTAATGTACACATTCAATGTTATAGATTTTCCCCTAAGCACTGGTTTTGCCACATCCCACAAATTTTGATAAGTTGTGTTTTTATTTTTATTTAATTCAAAAATATTTTAAATTTTCTCTTGAGATTTCTTCTTTGACATATATGTTATTTAGAAGTGTATACTTTAATCTCCAAGTATTTTGGTGTTTTCCAGCTACCTTTCTGTTACTGATTTCTTGTTTAATTCTGTTGAGGTCTTAAAGCAGACATTGCATGATTTCTATTCTTTTAAACAATGCTTTAATTATTATATATTTATAGCAGGTTTTGGATATGGTAAGGTAATTGCTCCCTCATTGTTCTTTATCAAGTAGTTCTGTTATGGTCTTATTCAGTTTCTTTTTAGTAAATAATTGAGAATCAGCTTGTCAATTTCCATGGAAATACTTATCAGGATTTTGTTTGAGATTGCATTAAACTTATGAATAATTTGAGGAGAACTGTCATCTTTACAATATTGAGTCTTCCAGTCCAATAACATGGTATTTAACTCCATTGATTCTTCTTTTATAGCTTTCACTGAGGTTCAGTAGTTTATTTTATGTAGTTCATACACATTTCTTTTTAAGTTTATTCCTAGGAATTTATTTATTTCCTGTAATTGCTGGGATAAAAGACATCTATTGATGTTTCTACACTGATCTTTAGTTAGTTATTTTGCACATTCTCTTATTAGTTCTTAGAGCTGTTGATTTTTCTAATTAGCACATGGTTTGCAAACAATGACACTTTTGTCTGTTTCCAATATTTATTATTCTCATTTACTTTTCTTATCACATTGCATCGGCTTTCAGTATAACGTTAAACAGTAGTTATAAAGGACATCCTATCTGGTTCCAGATTTTAAAGGAAATGCTTATATATTTGATTAGATTTCTAATAGATAAATTTTGTCAAGTTGAGGAAGTTTACCTTTATCTCTAATTTACTAAAAATGGTTGTCTGTTTAATAAGGAATGGGTGCTGAGTTTTATTAAATTTTTTTAAAAGTCGGGGCTATTGAGATTATCTTTTTCTCTGTTAATTAAATAATTTATAGACTACTAAATCATCTTTGCATTTCTGACATATATCCTGGTTTGACATAATGTATTTATTTAAAATATCACTGCACTTGATTTGTGAATATATTATTTAAATTTTTGCTCTTTCATAAATGACATTGGTCTATATCTAAGTGTAGGCTGCCCTTGTCTAGATTTGGTTTCTGCCTATGAGGCTGAGATAGAAAGTTTTAGCTCACTGTGTTCTAGAGCATTTTATCTATTAAAAGAAACAATTATTTCTTGAGATTTTGTAGATTTTATAGAGGAAGACTTCTCACTTAACATATTTTTAAATATATTAAGTTGTTTATCTTATGGAATAGATTTTGTTAAGTTACATTTTTCTAGAAAGTCTTCCATTTTATTTAGATTTTAAAATTTATTGGTATATAGATAAACTTTAAATATATTTATTTGTGCTTTCTTTGTTCTTGATCAGATTTGCAAGAACTTTGTATATTTTACTGATTGTTTTAACTTCAATTTTTTGTATTATTCATTGGTTCTACTAGTTTGAGTTTTGCATTAATTTCTGCTTTCATCTTGATTAATTCATTACTCCTTTGGGGGCTTATTTTATTGTTTTTTTCCCTAATTCTTTGAGTCAAATGCTTAATTAATTCATTTGAATCTTTCTATATTCTATTAATACTCTAAAAGTATCCTCTAAATATTACTTTGTTTGCATCCAGTAGATTTTAGTATATTGTGCTTTTCTTGATTTTTATTTCCACATAGTTTGTAATTTGATGGAATAACATTAAAGATGTTTAATTTTTTTCTCATAGAGAGATTTTTGGGGGAATAACCGTTATTAATTACTAATCACTAATTTTACTGAATTGTGATTGGAAATTCATGTCACATAAGATTTCTGTTTTTCTGGTATTTGTTAAAATTTCCCTTACAATTTAATACATGGCTGAATTTTGAGAATCTTCCATGGATGTTTGAAGATAAATGTATTATGCTTTTCCTGGGTATAATGTTCTATGTGTATTGTTTAGATTTGTTTGTTTGATTGTTAGTTTAAATCCTTATGTCTTTACTTTGTGTGTGTACATGATCATCTGATTTCTCAGAGAGAGTTGTTAGACTCTTACACTTTAATTGTGGATTTGTGAATTTCTTCTTGTATTTCTATCAATTGTTACTGAATAATGTATATTTTAAAGCTATGTTCTTGTTCATAAAAGTTCAAAATTCTTATTTCTTCTTGATGGATTATATTTTTACCAACATGAAAAATCTTTGTCCCTTTTGTCGTTTTTCACTAAAACTAGTTTTGTCATTTTTCACTAAAAGTTTCACTTTTACACTAAAACTAGTACTTTGTCTGAAATTAATATTACTATATCTGCTTCCTTATTTTAACATTTATCTGGGATAGATTTTTCCACTTCTTCACTTCAAACTTTTCTTCATCATTTTATCTTATATATGAATCTTGTAAATAACATACGACAAGATTTTTTAAAAACCTAATTGGATTTTCTGTCCTTTAATTGGAAAATTTAACCGGTTTACATTTATTAAGAATACCGGTATATTTTGACTTAATCTTGCTACCTCACTTTATGTTTTCTATTTACTATTGTTTCTTTTTTTATTGTCTTCTGTTGGTTTTATTTATTTCTTCTTTTTCCCTTTATTTATTGTTTTGGAAACTATATATTCCATTTTCCTAATGGATTCTTTTACATTTTACATTAAGCTTTCTAATTTTTCTCTTTTTAAAATCATTTGTGTATAATATCTAGACACCTCTTGGCCCCAACACGAGTCTTAGCAAACATTCATCTTCTTTCTTGTACTTTTGTCTTTCTTCTTCTACCTCACACGTTGAAGTCATCTGGTACTTTAGTTCCAGGTTGTTGTTAACTATTTTTCATTATGCTTGAATATCATCAGACTTATCCTAGGTTTTACTTCTTTGCTTACCGTTTGTTTCTGATATCTCTTATAGTCCTCTGAATTCCTTTTTTGGCAGGGGTTGGGATGGCTTATGTCTTTTAGTAATTCTCTAAAGAGAAAATTTGTGGGTGATAAACTTCTAAGTCTTACTGTGTCTGAAAATGTCTTAATTTTTGTCTCACTACAACTAGGAATAATATTTTAGTTTTAAAATAATATTCCCTCATTATATTGAGATATTATTTCATCTCAATATAATTTTGGTATCCAGTCCTAGTAATTAGACATGAAATGCCAATGTAAAATCTACCCTTTTGTAGATGGTTTTTCCTGTCTTTATTCTTGGTATTTTGAGGTAAGCCCACGATGCAGGCCCTTTCAATCTGCCTTCAGACCTGGGAAATTTTCTTCTATTATTTCTTTGATTATTTCCTCCCTTCCATCGGCTATGGTCTCTTTCAGGAGTTCTTCAAAATATGTAATCTGATGGACTTTTTCTTGTTTTTTGATATTTTATGACTTTTTTGGGAGAAACAGGCATATAATCAATTCAAAATCTTAATCTAGTCTTTCTATGCATTATTAAGGAAATTTTAAGATAAATGTCAAATTATACGTTTGAATGTGATTGAATTTGGGCTCTGGTCATTTTTCCAAATAATATATTTTTAAAATCCTTGAGCGGATTCCCTTTAGATAATAACCCTATGGAATTTTTCACTCCCTCAACCAATATTTATTTAGTGCCTAATTTTTGCTTGGCATTGTTCTAGGTTCTAAGGATTCAAAGTTTTTTAAAAAGATACAATTTTACGGTCTGACACAGAGTTTCTCAACCTTGGTACTACCCATGTTTGACTGGATAATTCTTTGTTGTGGGAGGTTGTCCTGGCCATGAGAAAATGTTTAGCAGCATCTCTGGCCTCTACCCAATAGATGCCAGTAGCAACACCACCACCCCATTGCTGTGACAATAAAAAATGGATCCAGTCATTGCCAAATGTCCTCTGATGGGCAAAATTGCACTGCCCCCAGCACACTCTCTGTCACCACTGAGAATCATTGGTTTAGCAGGAGAAATAGCTAGTATACTACCGGGTCTATGGCAGTGGAAGAATATATAGAATGTTGGCACAAAGAAGGTAATGCCTGAGGTTCAGGAAATGTTTTACAATGCAAAAGATAACTTGGCCTGGATCTTAAAGGAAGAATTAGGTACTGGTCAGGTAAACAAGGAATGAGGGAAGAAAGAATAGTAATATTCAGGAGAAAAACAGCATGCAAAGACAGAAAGGTTGAAACAATTTGATGCATCTGAGAAACTCTTAGTAGTTCAGTTCAGTGTGTGGTTGGAATACAGATCTGAGGGCTATGGTAAAAAGGGAAGAAAACAATAGAGCTGGAGAGGTAGTTAGGGACAAGGTTATAAAGGAACAGGCAGGCTATGCTAGGAAATTTGTGCTTTGTTCAGTGGTGATGGAAAACCACTGGAAGTGTTAAGCAGGGAAATGGCATTTTAGGAAGACAGTTTTATAAATATGCAATGAATGGTTTAAAAAGATACGAAACTAGAAATAGGAAGACTGGATAGAAGAAAATTATAACAACCAAGTTAAGAACCCAAACTAGGGCAATGGGGGCCAGAGAGATGGAAAATGGGACACGCAATATATAGGAGGTAGAAATGATAACATTTCCTGATTGTTATATGGAGAATAAAGAATTGGGAGGATTAAGGACAATGTCAAATTTTGGTGAAAAGAAAGGGTAAATGGAGCTGTTCTTAGCAAATTGTGTTTACAGGTAGAAAACTCAAATAAATATCCCTGGGACAAAAACAAAAAACAAAGAAAAGAAACAAAAAAACCCTAAGTATCTTATAGCTCTATAGTTCTAAACACAATAGACAAGACATAAATTGATAGTTTTTAGAAAAACAGAACCAATACCCCCCATCTTTCCCAAAAAATCACTGTTTACTTTCATCACAACAAATTTCAACATCTTCTCTAAACATTTTCTCATGGTCTTTTTATCCCAAAGCTTTAAGAGAATGCTTTATATATATTTTTTCAAATTATTTCACTGTTGAGTTAACTGATTTTTGACACATTATTTCAGCTGTTACAAAAGACTGTGAAATTTTAAGCCAAGATCGGACCATGAGGACTAAATTTTTTTGTTTATTTATGACATAAAAAATAGACAATTGTATCCATAAAATGACTTAAGTTCTATAAGCAATCATAAACGCCAAATAATTCAAGGTTGGGAGAATTTTTTTTTTCAGCATCTTTGCTGAAGAACTATGGTACTGAGGACCTCTACTGTTGAGAATATGAATGGCTCACTGCTAGGATTAAATTTTCAGGGAAAAAAAAACATCAACCAGGCATAGGCAATCTACAGTCTGCCCAAAGTACAGAAATTATTTTCAGAGGCACACGGATAGTTGTGTCACTGGAACCTATGCAGAAATGCGTATGAGGTAGAATTTAGGTCTCCTCTCACCTTCTGGACTTCTCTACCTCCGTGTGCCCAGGGTCTAGTGCTGTCTTCTGGCTTGAGTCTGTGTTGGGCCTGATTACTACAGGTTTTTTTTTTTGTTGTTGTTCTTATTCTGTTCTTTTTTCTTTTCTTTTCTTCTCCTTCCTTCCTCTTTCTTTTCCTCTCTCTTTTTTCTTTCTCTTTCTTTCTTCTTTTTCTTTCTTTCTTCCTCCCTTCATTCTTCTTTCTTTCTTTTTCCCTCCCTCCCTCTCTCCCTGTCTTTCTTTTTTTTTCTTTTTTTTTGAGACAGAGTCTCTCTCTGTCACCAGGCTGGAGTGCAGTGGTGCGATCTCGGCTCACTGCAACCTCCGCCTCCCAGGTTGAAGCGATTCTCCTGCTTCAGCCTCCCGAGTAGCTGGGACTACAGACGTGTATCACCACGCCCTAGCTAATTTTTTTATTTTTAGTAGAGACGGGGTTTCACCATGTTGGCCAAGATGGTCTCGATCTCTTGACCTCGTGTCCACCCGCCTCGGCCTCCCAAAGTGCTGGGATTACAGACATGAGCCACCATGCCTGGTCTTTTTTTTTTTTTTTTTTTTTTTTTTTTTTTTTTTTTACGGAGTCTCTCTCTCTCGCCAGGCTGGAGTGCAGTGGCCCAATCTTGACTCACTGCAGCCTCCGCCTCCTGGGTTCAAGCGATTCTCCTTCCTCAACCTCCTGAGTAGATGGGACTACAGGCACCCGCCACCAAGCCCAGCTAATTTTTGTATTTTTAGTACAGACGGGGTTTCACCATTTTGGCAGGGATGGTCTTGATCTCCTGACCTCGTGATCCACCCACCTCAGCCTCCCAAAGTGCTGGGATTATAGACGTAATCTCAAATGCCACAAGATATAGGATTGGAAGAGATTTCTTTTGTGTTTATATTTAATATCTGGATGGCCATGGCTGGGTATGTAGTGCACTTGATCTTTTTATTTTATTTTATTTTATTTTGAGACAGAGTCTCGCCCTGTCGCCCAGGTTGGAGTGCAGTGGCGCGATCTCGGCTCACTGCAAGCTCCGCCTCTCGGGTTCACGCCATTCTCCTGCCTCAGCCTCCCGAGTAGCTGGGACTACAGCCGGCCGCCACCATGCCTGGCTATTTTGTATTTTTTTAGTAGAGAGGGGGTTTCACTGTGTTAGCCAGGACGGTCTTGATCTCCTGACCTCCCAAAATGCTGAGATTACAGGCGTGAGCCACCACGCCGGGCCAGTGCACTTGATCTTTAAGTGAGATTTAATTCCAGTATTTCCATGACACTCATTATTAGTGTTTGAATTGACCCAAGCACCTCTCTGGTATACCTTGGCCAGTAACTGTCCCACATGCTAGGATTTGAATTTAGGTCCTGCTATTTATTAGTTTATTACCAAGAAACTTGTTCAAGTTACTTGACCTCTCACTCAATTTTCTCCACTGTTCAAATGGGAGAAATAACATTTTTTAAAAAATGTTTGATCAAGTTAGATTTGTGAAAACATGTAAGACAGAGATGGATACAAAATGAATGTTCAATATTCCTAATGTCCCTTCTCTCCCTTTCCCTTCCCTTTATAAAAAATCAATTCAGAGTGAGAAATATCTGTGTTGAAAAATACGCTTAAGGGGGATCCTTTATCAACAACATATTTCCAAGCCAAATATGAGTCAAACCAAATTTGTGTCTTCATCAGATTGTGTTTTTACCACAAGAAAGTTTCTCAAATTAGGATTTATGTTGACAAAAGAAATTGGGTGTTAGAGGGCGTGGTCGTATACAAAGCACCAAAGCTGTAATCTGCTTTGTATAAAGAATTCTATAGAATTACACAGAGTTTAGTCAACTCCCACAGTCATATGTGAATTGTGAGGTTTGGTCCGGGGACAGGTGAAGGAAAGGATCCTATGAAAGCTGACAACAAGAGAAAGCGAAGCCCCAAATATAAAGAAGGCCTACATCATCTCTACACTATCCAATCACATTCACAACATGGCAGCATTGTGCATTTGGGCCTCCATACAAAGAAAATTCATCAGCTCCTGTGCCTCGCCTTCCGGGACTCAGAGTGAGGCCATCCTGTCACACGCTGTTTTGTTAAAAAGATATGCCAAACCGGCCAGGAGCAGTGGCTCATGCCTATAATCCCAGCACTTTGGGAGGCTGAGGCAAGTGGATCACTTGAGGTCAGGATTTCAAGACCAGCCTGGCCAACATGGTGAAACCCCATCTCTACTAAAAATATAAAAATTAGCTGGGCCCGGTGGTGGGCACCTGTAATCCAAGCTACTCTGGAGGCTGAGGCAGGAGAATTGCTTGAACCCCGGGAGGTGGAGGTTGCAGTGAGCCAAGACTGCACTACTGCACTCCAGCCTGGGCGACAGAGAAAGACTCTGTCTCAAAAAAAAAAAAAAAAAAGGGCAAACCATATGCAGAGACCCATATGCCATGATACAAATGCAAGCCGGTACACATAAATGTATTTTCCCACCGTCCAGAGATTTTGTTGTTACAAAAAACAAAATCTTGGAGTGAAATGTAAAAGCTAATGGCTCCTATTCACTGTGAAAAATGGAGAGGAAATGATAATCGAGTTGAAGAAATAGCAGGTTCGCAATTGGGAGATCAGAGACCCAAAATACCTCCCACTGTGTATCTGTGGGACCGAGGTCAAGTCCTCTCCTCTAAATAGCGTTTCAGTTTCCCCACCAGAATGCTCTAAAGAACAATCCTGGCTTGTGCTTCAAGGGGAGGAGATAATAAGCATAAAATACTTTGCAATCTTCCTTAAGACAGTGTTACCTAAATCCCAGTCATTACTACACTAATACACTAAGATGATAGTACCTGCAGGAAGGCAGGCATCACCTTGAACACAGAGAGCTGTTAATCACCTCAAATCCCTCAAGTGTGTCAAGTAAAGGGCAAGGGAAAGATGCAAACTGTAGTACTGGTGTCAGGATGGTTTTGTGTGTGTGTGTTTGTGTGTGTGTGTTTGAGATGGAGTCTCGCTCTATCCCCAGTGTGTGTGTGTGTGTGTGTGTGTGTGTGTGTGTGTGTGTGTGTGTGTGTGTGTTTGAGATGGAGTCTCACTCTATCCCCCAGGCTGGAGTGCAGTGGTGCAATCTCAGCTTAGTGCAACCTCTGCCTCCTGGGTTCAAGCAATCCTCCCACCTCAGCCTCCCAGGTAGCTGGGATTAGAGACGCATGCCACCACGCCCGGCTAATGTTTGTATTTTTTGTAGAGACGGAGTTTCATCATGTTGGCAAGACTGGTCTCGAACTCCCCTCAACCTCAAGCGATCCACCTGTCTTGGTCTCCCCAAGTGCTGGGATTACAGGTGTGATCCACTGCACCCAAAATCAGCTCAGAGTGATTTCGTATAAGCCTTGAGCCTTCACTGTGAACATTTTGCTTCCAAGAATAAATGATTCTGAATTCCAAGTAACCTCATTACTGCGAGATGAGATGGTCTTGACCAGTTTACCACTCTTGAGGCTTTAAATCTTGGCAGCACTGCTGTGATTCCCACCTAAACCGAAGCGCATGTGCAGGACTGTGGTGTCACCGTAACCAGAAAGAAAGACGCTTACTTTAACCAAGGAACCTACTTCCAACCTGGGATTATAAAATGCCTACCTAAATCCAAACTGCAACTTTTATCTTAGACCTCTCCTCCAACTAATGCGGTCAGTGCAGATCAAATGTTTAGATTGATAAATGCGGCTTACTGGTGTGAGAGACTCACTCATTGACAGAGCCCAGAATCCAAAGGTGATTAGTTGACTAAAGAGGGAAGACGAGCACCAGACAGCCTTGTTTGTCATTTTGCACACTTAATCGCATAAATCTCATAACACCAACTGCAGCTGCATGGCAGGAAATTAAATACTGACGAAAATAAAACCAAAGCTCCCAAATCAGTTCAGACACCTGTTTCGCAAGAATCAGTGCGATAAGATCATCTGTGGGTGGCAATTTTTTTTTCTGTAACATCACTTGATAACTATTTTTCTCCCTGTTCTTTTTTTTTAACTTAAAAACACAGATAGAAAAACATGTAGACATCCTTAATAGTTGAATATTGACACACATACTTTAGGATTCATTTTCATAAAAGTGGCTGCTTTTTTTGTATAATGTAGATGAATGTTATATTCCAGATTAAAAGCAGACCCAATTCTAATTGAAAACAAAGAGTATCCTCTAACTGTGGTTACTAATTTATACACAATATATTTACTATTTCAGAAAGAAACTGGCTTAGGAATTTCCTTTAACCATACCCAAAAATGCTAAAAATGACATATATTTCCTTACACACACTTGTCCAATTTGATTCGAATCAAGGCTTCCTTCTCAAACCATATATTGGTTTTTAAAATTTTTTTAATTTCTATATCACTTGGACTGGACCTACATTGTTTAAATGAATAGTTTGTAAGGCAGATTCTAACCTTTTAAAAATCCTAGTATGTGAGAATATCATTTCGAGATTGTTTTATCTAAATGAAAAATATCAACTTAAAAACTATAAAATTTGCTTTGCTTAAAAGAAAAAAAAAAGGTAGCCACAGTCTTGTACCATCATTTGATAACTATTTTTCTCCTCTGTTCTATTTAGTTAAAACCACAGATAGAAAACATGTGCAAATCAGTTAAATATTTGAGAAAATGTTAGTGAAAAAGGAAAGGAGAAAAGACCCTCTTCTGGGAAAAACCTACTATTTACGGGTAGTGCTAATTTTAGAATGTTTTTTAATTTTAAAATAATTTTTAAATAGAAAACTTTTCATCAGATTTGACTTTAAGCAAAGGAAAAGAGTTGAGTTTCACTTTCACAGTGCAACTATACAGAAAATTCCAGAGATGTTCAAATACATCAGGCACCTACAAGAGCAACCTCCAAGTGGGTGAAACTCAGGAAAGCTCTGTGGAGGAGGGTTTTCGTGGTTTTTGGAGCACCACAGCTGTTTTCAAAACATACCAACGTATGGAGAATAAAGCATTCCAAGCACAAAATGAGCACCCAACAAGAGCTGCAAAAGAATCTTTTACCTAATTAAAAGCTTAAATTTACAGAACTTCAGAGCATTGCCGTTTCAGCTTGACTTTGCCAAAATAATCAAGCAGGATGAAGCAAAACAAATACAGGAACAACAAGCCTACCACTCTGGTTTTGATTTGCTGCCCATTACAGTGGAGCGGTTTGGCCTGCTCGGGCTAGACGCTTTCAAACATCTTCCAAATGCCCTATAATGACACCTAATTTTACATTTAACTCTTGGAGGAAAATGTTGTTTTCCTTGTGATAGTATTTGTTCTATTTGAACATTATCAAACTGTTTGTTCTAATCCATTAGGAAAAACCATAATAAGGCTCATCTAGAGGCTGTTCCTAGTTAGGAAGGTGACTGAAAAGATTTAGATCTTGAGTCTGTCTTTAAATCTTCTAAATGAAAGATGATTTACAATTGAGCTACGAAAATGTGAACACTCTCAAGTCTGGAAAGTTTCAGTCTGAATCTAGATATTTTGTAAATCAACGCAAAGACTCTGTCTCACAGGACCAAATTTTACAAAAATCAGGCTCTATGCTCAAATCTCGTTAATAAATTATAAAGGGTTCACACACTATGTTTTAAGTTCAGCTAGTTTCAGCTGAGGCACTATCAGTGTTTCCTTATAATGTACCGAGAAATGAATAATAGGGCTTGCATTTAGAGATAGAATAGCATAGAGTGCTAGAAAATTGTCACATAATGATCACTTTTCATTCAGAAAAAAATATGTTTCTAATAGTTTGATAAATTGGAATAGGGAGATAAGGTTTCCCAGGCTGCTCAGGTTTAGTTACAAATTAAGGTCAATTTTTATAAACAGAAATTTTGAATTATTTAAAATTTTGACCAGTTTAGGAGTGTCTGATTTGGGGACCTCATCACTGCACTCCAGCCTGGGTGACAGAGTGAGACTCTGTCTCAAAAAAACAAAACAGGCCGGGCACGGTGGCTCATGCCTGTAATCCCAGCTCTGCAGGAGGCTGTGGCAGGCAGATCACCTTCTTGAAGTCAGGAGTTCGAGACCAGTCTGGCCAACATGGTGAAACCCCATCTCTACTAAAAATACAAAAGTTAGCTGGGCGATGTGGCATGCACCTGTAATCCCAGCTACTCAGGAGGCTGAGGCAGGAGAATTGCTTGAAGCCGGGAGGCAAAGCTTGCAGGGAGCCAAGATTATGCCGCTGCACTCCAACCTGGGTGACAGATCGAGACTCCATCTCAAAATAACAACAAAAACAAAACCACTTTCACAGCCACCATTTCATCAAATCTTCTCAATATGTATGAAGTGGATATTATTGTTATATCAAGTTAAATGCTTTGGCTTCCCTTTTCCGTACTCAGCCAATGCCCTTGCCCTTGTCCAGAGATCTAATTTCCAGGCAAGAAGCAGTACAATGTGGTGGAAAGACCTTGGTTAGAATCCTGGATTTGGATCCAGAATCCAAATCACTTTAGGCAAGTTTCTTTTCACTGGAGATCATTTTCCTCATCTGTAAGACAACGGAATTAGACCATGTATCTTTAAGAATTCATTCCAGTTTGAAATTCTCTGAATCCTCCAGAAAGGAGGAATACTGGACGACAAAGCCCACATGATCATATTACCCAGGACTCTCATTAGACCTCTGGGTAAATGTTATTAAACTATCCAACTAACTCTGAATATTCAAAACAAGAACTAAAGGTTAAGAAATTGGAAGATCTGAAAAAATAAAGGTTAGTGAGCTAGATAGATGAAATCTTCCAGAAAGAAAAAATTACGTGGTAAAAGTTGTGTGCATGGTGTAGGTATGCATAAGTTTTACTACGGATAGTGAATGCAAAGGAGAAAAAAAGAATACAAATCAGGAAGAAGACAATGACAAGAACAACAGATTTGCAAAACGGTGTCAGAACTGACCCTTCTGAAAAGTGAATAAATACAATTCCTCAAAAATGAGGGTGACGGTTACTCAAACTTCTTGTCCTAGAGGCACTAGGGTAGTGGCTAGAATATCAAAATAGGACTCAGAAGGCAGATTCTATTACAACTTAAACTCTGATATTTATTAAGAATATGTCGCAGCTTAAGTCACTTTGCCCGTCCAGATCTCATTTTAGTCATCTGTTAAGGTGAGACTATCTCCGTTTATTTATCTGTAAAAGGAAGGCATAGGACTCAGTGATCTTTAAGGTCCCTTAGAGATCTTATATTTTATGACTCAACATGGTGAAATGAAAGCATTTTTCAGTAAAGTTAGCTGAGAATCTAAGAAGTGCCTTAAAAGTTGACATAATAATAATATCCACTTCATACATATTGAAAAGATTTGTTGAAATGATGGCTGTGAAAGTGGTTTTGGTTTTTTGAGACAGGGTCTCACTCCATCACCCAAGCTGGAGTGCAGTGGAGAGATCACAGCTCTCATGGCAGCCTCGGCTTCCCAGGCTCAAGCGATCCTCCCACCTCAGCCTCCCAAGTAGCTGGGACTACAGGCACGTGCCACCATACCTGGCTCATTTTTGTACTTTTTTAGTAAAGACAGGGTTTCACCATGTTGCCCAGGCTGGTCTTGAACTCCTGAACTCAAGAGGTCGGCCCACCCCAGCCTCCCAAAGTACTGGGATTATATGCATGAGCCACCACGTCTGGCTGAAAGTGTTTTGTAAGCTATAAAATGCTATGCAATTGATGGTAGTAGTAGATATTATTTATCAACATTTTAAGAAAATGAAGAGTTAATGTTGATGAAAGTTTCAGCACGCCATAGGAGATGGTCAACACATACTTTTTTAATAAGTAAATGGATTCGAAGGAACATGTCCAATTCCACAATGAGAAACTGATAAACAAATTTGCAGATATGAAGGGGGGAAGCTCATATCCACATTGTTGGGGAACATGGGAAAATAGAAAGCCCAGTTCAATAACAGAGCAAGAGAATGTGTGGAAAAATGCTTCTTCCCCTCAGAGAAAAATTTCTATTTTTGATTCTTTGGTTTCAAAAAAAAAAAAAAAACATTTAAGTGCCAACCACGTGTAAGACTTTATGGTAATTTCTTTTTCTTTTTTTTCTTTTTTTTTTGAGACAGGGTCTGTCTCCGTCACCCAGGCTGGAGTGCAGAGGCACAATCTTGGCTCACTGAAACCTCCACCTCCCGGTTCAAGCGATCCTCCCACCTCAGCCACCAGAGTAGCTGAGAATACTACAGGCATGCGCCACCACGTCCAGCTAATTTTTGTGTATTTTTGGAGAGACAGGGTTTCGCCATGTTGACCACGCTGGTCTTGAACTCCTGGCTTCAAGTGATTCGCCCTCCTGGGGCCTCCCAAAATGCTGGGATTACAGGTGTGAGCCACTGTAGTCAGCATTTATGCTGATTTCTTGAGCATGGGGATTAGGTGTTCCAGGAAAAAGAAGATGATTCTTGTCCTCAGGAAGCTTACAATTAATTTGAGAGAATCATAAAAACATGCTAACCATGACATAATGTGACAAGTATGGTTAGTAGACACAGTACTAGGTCCTGTAGAACCGTGAAACAGGGGGAAGAATTTTGCTTGGGAAGAATGGAGGATGGAGAATGGAGAAGATTTCCGGTAGGAGATCTTTTGTAAGCCGCACTTTAAAAAATGAATAAGATTTCATTAAGCTCAAAAGGCAAGAAAATCCTCCAGGAAGAAGACTGAAAGAAAGGGTTCGAGAATAGAAATACAAGTGATTACCAAAATCCCATAGATAAAAATTGAGTAGGAAGGTGACCGAGCAATGGTTAACATCTTGATTGTTTGAGAAATCACCATCTTCACAATCACATTAACAATCACAATGTGGCCGGGCGTGCTGGCTCACGCCCGTAATCCCAGCACTTTGGGAGGCCGAGGCAGGTGGATCACCAGATCAGGAGATCGAGACCATCCTGGCTAACACGGTGAAACCCCTTCTCCACTAAAAATACAAAAAATTAGCCGGGCGTGGTGGCGGGAGCCTGTAGTCCCAGTTACTCATACTCAGGAGGCTGAGGCAGGAGAATGGTGCGAACCTGGGAGGCGGAGCTTGCAGTGAGCCGAGACCGCGCCACTGCACTCCAGCCTGGGTGACAGCGCGAGACTCCATCTCAAAAACAAAACAAAACAAAAACAACAATCACAATGTATTTTTTAAGAGTGATCTTCTTGGACAGATTGTTTGTACAATAACTAATTCCAAAAGTGTCAGCATGCAGACATGTGTTTTGTGGGGTGTTTTACAAAGGAAATTAAAAAGATACAAAACTGATCCTTTCAGAGCTTAAATTTAGACTAATGTAGTATTAGGGACATCATAGAGCTTTAAAAAAAAAACAGATTTTAATTCTTAGTTTGTAGTCAAAATGGGCTTAAAGGCAACATTACCTATAACTGCCCCAAAATTATATGGCTAAATACTTAGATTTAGGGCTTGGACTTTTTAACTCAAATAACTTTTAAGAACACATATTGACTTATTTCTTCATCTTTTTCCAGGGCATTCTTTTAGCTCCCTTCCAGACAGGGGGCATGTATTTTACCCGCGTTCCTGTCCCATCTGACCACTTGCTAATCAGTCTGGTTGGAATACCTCTCCAAACCTATCCTCGTCACTAGTTAATCACCCTAACTAGTCACTTTTGAGTGCTGCAATGTAGGGCATACCATCCTTGCCACATTCCCAGATCCTACTGGCTTAGGTCCAGATTTGGGGACTGGAAATTCAATCAGAACCATGCTTTCCTATGGAATTTGACCTTATATTATTTTTAACACATACAGTCCAACAGAAGCAAACAGCCATGAAAAGGAACTTCACATATTAAGCACACAGCAAGCTGTTAGGTAAACATGCCAGATTATGCCAAGTACATAGCTGCTAAGGACACAATTATCCTGCAGTTCCCTCATTTAGCATTTTTGCTGTTAGAAGATATAAGCCCATCCATCTGAGTAATGCTAAAACAGGTGGTCTGGTCTAAGGACCTTTGGAGAAGACGGTTCTGGAAGGGTGGGAAAGAACCCTTGGGTCTTTTTTTCAGTCCGTTTACATTTCCCGTGTTCCACAAAGGTCAAACTACTTTTATAAAAGGAAATGAAATGTTACAAACCAGCACTAAAATGAAATCACTCTATTTTCTCACCTAACCTCACCACAGTCAGGACGTTTGGAACTCATATCTCCCTATTTCCGCTAAGCTGTGGTTCCCAATTTAAGACTTTAAAAAATATCTCTGGCTGTAATTTGCATGCTGTAATTCTTCAGAAGAGGATGTAATATTCTGGAATTTCTTATTTAAAAAGTAATGAATTAATAAGAAACTGGATGCTTCAACTTCTAAATCACAATCAATTTTTTCATTGGTTTCTTATACTGATTACAGCATTCATATATGTACACATGTACCTTCAGTATATGTGTGTGCTTCTATTGTTAAACACATGCATATTAAGGAGGCTACTAGTTTATTTATAGGTGCCAATCCTGAACGTCCTCACTTGCATGACAGGTATATTTTGCTTTGTAACACTTTCCTTTGGTTCCAACTGGAATAAACCCACTTTGTGTTTGCTTGTCTGTTTGTTTGTTTTTGCGGTGGGAGGAGTTGTTTCTCTCTCCCTCTCTCTTTTTGAGACAGGTCTTGCAGTGTTGCCCAGGCTGAAGTACAGGGGTGCAATGATAAGTTACTGCAGCCTCATTCTCCCAGCCTCAAGTGAGCCTTTCTACCTCAGCCTCCTGAGTAGCTGGGACCACAGGCACATGCCACCATGCCCAGCTGATGATTTACTTTTTGTAAAAATGGGGTCTCCCTATGTTGTCCAGGCTGTTCTTGAACTTCTGGGGTCAAGTGATCCTCCTGCCTCGGCCTCCCAAAGTGCTGAGATTACAGTTGTGAGCCACCATCCCCAGCCAATAAACCCGCTTTGATTAAGGCAAATATAGTTTCAGACACAAACGATCTAAGTGGGAAGGTTTTCATGACAAAATTCACCTCTAGTGAGGACACACAGACAATATTTGTTTGTTTGTTTGTTTGTTTGTTTGTTTTGAGACGGAGTCTTGCTCTGTCACCCAGGCTGGAGTGCTGTGGCACAATCTCAGCTCACTGCAACTTCCACCTCCCAGGTTCAAGGGATTCTCCTGCCTCAGCCTCCTGAGTAGCTGGGATTACAGGTGCCCACCACCACACCTGGCTAATTTTTGTGTTTTTAGTAGAGACAGGGTTTCATCACGTTGGCCAGGCTGGTCTCGAACTCTTGACGTCGCGATCCGCCCGCCTTGGCCTCCCAAAGTGCTGGGATTACAGGCATGAGCCACTGTGCCTGGCCACAATATGTATGGTAATATTTGAGAGGCGGCATAGCATCATGGTTAGGTTTGTAGAAAAATTGTGCAGAGTCCCGTATACCACTTGCCTCAGGTGCACAAAGTTTCTCCTATTATTAACATTTTGCACCCAGTGTGATACATTGTTACAACTGATGAATCAATATTGACCAATTATTACCAAAATTCATAGTTTGCATTAGGGCTCACTCTTTCTGTTGTACAGTTCTCTGGGTTTTGACAAATGCGTAGTGTCATGCATTTACCATTATAGTATCACACACAATAGATTAACTGCCCTAAACATCCTCTGTGTTCCATCTGTGAACCCCTTCCTCCTTCCAGCGAAACCAATGATCTTTTTACCATCTTACAGCTTTGCCTTCCCAGATGTGATATAGTTAGAATCATACAGCTGGCTGAATCATACATTCAGCTGGCTTTTTTCACTTAGCAATACGCATTTAAGATACCTCCAAGTCTTTTGGTGGCTTGATAGCTCTTTTTTTTTCTTTTTTAACAGAGTTTGTTTTTTACAGTAGTTTTAGTTTCACAGTGAGATTGAGTGGAAGATACGTATATCTCCTGGTTCTTTTTCAGTAATTGCTGAATAATATTCCTCTGTATGGATGTACCAGTTTATCCATTCACCCTTTGAAAGTCTTGCTTACTTTCAATTTTTGGCACTTATGAATAATGCTGCTATAAACATTCAGAGCATTGTTGCGTGCACATGCAAAGTACCTAGAAGAATACTTGTACTATAGCAGTACTATGAGCCATTACCTTATTTTAAAGATGAAAAAATGCCGAGCGTGGTGGCTCATGCCTGTAATCCCAGCACTTTGGGAGGCCAAGGCGGGCGGATCACCTGAGGTCAGGAGTTCGAAACCAGCCTGGCCAACATGGTAAAACCCCATCTCTACTAAAATACAAAAATTAGCTGGGCATGGTGGTGGGTGCCTGTAATTCTAGCTACTCAGGAGGCTGAGGCAGGAGGAGAATCGCTTGAATCCGGGAGGCAGAGGTTGCAGTGAGCCAAGATTGCATCACTGCACTCTAGCCCAGGTGACAGAGTGAGACTCCATCTAAAAAGAAAGAAAGAAAAAAAAGATCTAAAAAACAGTTTCAAAGATTTGCCCAATGGCACTCTGCTAAAAAGTGGTAAAGTTGTAAACAGGAAAATATACCTACTGAACTATATATGTTTACTCAAAAAGACCTACCAATACATGCATTCTGTTCAGCTCCACTGATGATACAAAAATGAAGATATGTCCTCTATATATACACGCATAATCTCAATATAATATGCTGAATAGAGAGTTTTTTTGGAGACAGAGTCTCACTCTTGTTGCCCAGGCTGGAGTGCAATGGCACAATCTCAGCTCACTGCAACCTCCGCCCTCCCAGATTCAAGTGATTCTCCTGCCTCAGCCTCCTGAGTAGCTGGGATTACAGGTGCCCGCCACCACGCCCGGCTGATTTTTTTGTATTTTTAGTAGAGACGGGGTTTCATCATGTTGGCCAGGCTGGTCTCCAACTCCTGACCTCAAGTGATCCACCCGCCTCGGCCTCCCAAAGGGCTGGGATTACAGGTGTGAGCCACCACGCCTGGCGGGACTTTTAACTTCAACCTAGAACCTCTAGAGAAAATGATGCCTGAATTGGTCCTAAAGAATGAGGAAGAATTATCCAGGCAAAGATGGGAAGGGCCATGCTGGCAGAGGGAACACAATGAGGAAAAAAGACATCAAAGGTATGAAACAGCATGTTGTGTGTATGTAACAGTCTTTTAAAAAAAATCCCATATTGCTAGAGCATCAAATTCTATAGCAGAAGGAGAGATGCAGAAGATAAGATAGAGCAAGACATGGGGGTGGGAGGGGAAGACCTCTTACATGCATATTAAAGAGCTTGGACTTTATTCAGTTGGTAATGAAAAGCCACCAAGACTTTTTGAGCAAGAAGTGTTAGGCAGATTGTTTCCGGGGCAGTGTGGATAACAGAGGTAAGAGAAGGCAAGGTTAGAGACGGGCAGGATGCCCAGCTGGGAAGCAAACTAGAATGGACGTTTGAATTAGCATTAGTAGTAGGGATGGTGAGGTTTGCCCTTAGGCTATGTCTATAGGGCACTGACAAAACCCGGTGAAAAGTGAAACTGTTAAAAACAGTTTGCATAGTATTCCATGGTGCATATGTGCGGCATGTCCTTCGCAGGGACATACGTGAAGCTGGAAGCCATCATTCTCAGCAAACTAACACAGAAACAGAAAAGCAAACACCACATGTTCTCACTCATAAGTGGGAGTTGAACATAAGAGTACATGGACACAGGGAGGGGAACAACACACACCAAGTCCTGTCAGGCAGTGGGGGGAAAGGGGAGGGAGAGCATCAGGACAAATACCTAAGGCATGCAAGGCTTAAAACCTAGATGACGGGTCAAGAGGTGCAGCAAACCACCATGGCACATGTATATGTATGTAACAAACCTGCACTTTTTGCACATGTGTCCCAGAACTTAAAGTAAAATAAAAAATATATATATACATACAGTTTGCAATGATAATACACAGTAATATATCACCAATTTAATAGTTTTTTTAAAAAAATAATTTTTTCAATTGTAGACAATTTACCTGGCTACAATTTTGACATCAAACACATGTATAATCCTAATACTATATTAATAGATGCAAATATTAAATCAACTCTAAGCTCCTTGAAGGCAGTACCTTTTCTTATATTTATGTAACACAGTACATGGCCCAGTCTTGAGTATGTAATAGGCATACTATAAATACTTGTTGATTAGTGAAGCTTAATTATTATATTAATATCTTATAAGAAGACATTTATGCAGCCAAAAAACACATGAAAAAATGCTCATCATCACTGGCCATCAGAGAAATGCAAATCAAAACCACAATGAGATACCATCTCACACCAGTTAGAATGGCAATCATTAAAAAGTCAGGAAACAACAGGTGCTGGAGAGGATGTGGAGAAATAGGAACACTTTTACACTGTTGGTGGGACTGTAAACTAGTTCAACCATTGTGGAAGTCGGTGTGGCGATTCCTCAGGGATCTAGAACTAGAAATACCATTTGACCCAGCCATCCCATTACTGGGTATATACCCAAAGGATTATAAATCATGCTGCTATAAAGACACATGCACACATATGTTTATTGTGGCACTATTCACAATAGCAAAGACTTGGAACCAACCCAAATGTCCAACAATGATAGACTGGATTAAGAAAATGTGGCATATATACACCATGGATTAAGAAAATGTGGCATATATACACCATGGAATACTATGCAGCCATAAAAAAGGATGAGTTCATGTCCTTTGTAGGTACATGGATGAAGCTGGAAACCATCATTCTCAGCAAACTATCACAAGGACAAAAAACCAAACACCACATGTTCTCACTCATAGGTGGGAATTGAACAATGAGAACACATGGACACAGGAAGGGGAACATCACACACCAGGGGCTGTTGTGGGGTGGGAGGAGGCAGGAGGGATAGCATTAGGAGATATACCTAATGTTAAATGACGAGTTAATGGGTGCAGCACACCAACATGGCACATGTATACATATGTAACAAACCTGCACGTTGTGCACATGTACCCTAAAACTTAAAGTATAATAATAATAAAATTAAAAAAAATTTAAACAGTTATACGTTAAATAAATTACAAATAAAAGTGAAATTGGGAACATTTACAAAAAAAAGAAAAAGTATAATTTTGACTATAATAAAGCTTAATCTTAGTGTATGATATAGTTAACAGATGTTAGTAAATTTATCTAAACAGGAGAAATTCTAAAAGCGAAACAATTATTCTCACAGTGGCAAATAATTACTTTCCAAATTACTTTTATGGAATTTTTTTAAAAAGCAAAAACTAATAAAGATGTCAAGAAATTTCCAGAAACTGAAGCTATACCTTTAAGAAAAGTTGCTGCAACATATCTGGGAAAGAAAACCTTTTCAGAGACATGATCAAAGGATTACCGTGTTCAGTTTAAAAAGCAACAGGCACACCTGCTGAAATACTAGTCTTCTATTAATGTTTACAAGGTATTAGACTCTTTAGTGTTTTTCTTACAGCTCTTCTATAGGATGAGAAGTCGATAAAAAGTTATCTCTTTGTGCCTTTTGAAAATTCTACATCTGTCTAGAGGCTGAAACTTCTTTTGCGTCTTTCTTTTGTTCTATTGTACACACTGGTGAATTTTTATTTAAGTGACTCACTATTGATGCGACTTGTGAAAAGTTCAGCATAGTTGGCAATTAAATGAAGGCATTTTAGAAAACATTACAACTTTTGTGTTAATGGGTGTAACCCAAAAGATGGGTCTAGTGAATATTCTCTTTTATGTATTATGACTCCACCACATTAAAACCAGAGGATAAATAAACACTAAAAACACTTTTAAGTACAAGGTATTATCAAGCAAAAATCATTGATCTTGTACCTAACATGCTAACAATGATCAAACAATATCACTTATGAGTAAGAGTACAGAATGAACAATACTGCATTCTACATAAATTGTAAATCGCTTGAGCTCATTCAAAAAATATTTTCAATTTGCCTTGAACTTCTTTTCACTGGAAACAATTACCACTAGGAACTATTTTGTCTATGCAAACTAAAAATGAAAATGAAGTGAAAACAAGCTGAAAAGTTCCTTAACAAACATCTGTTTTTCTATAGATCTGATAGGTTGGATATTTTGAAACATTTTAAAGCTAAAAGGAATTTCAAACACCCTAGATTAACATTGAAATTGACTTCTCTACCTGGTTTTTAAAAGTGTTGATCTCTGAGACAAGAAGCCACATGCTAATTAAACCAGGTTTCATTTCAATTAGAAGTTCAAAGAAGAAACACATTTTGGAAGGTATTACAAAGTTATGGTTACTAATCTACCTGAGAACTATCTTTTAGAGGTAACTGTTTTCTTTTAAGTGTTTCATGTGCATTTTTGTTACTCAAAAGCAAACCTATACTTGAGATGTCTTTAAAAAAAAAAAAAAAAAAAGACAGGGTCTGGCTCTGTTGTCCAGGCTGGAGTGCAGGGCGCCATCACCGCTCACTGCCACCTTAAACCCATGGGCTCAAGCCATCCTCCCGCCCCAGCCTCCCAAGTAGCTGGGACTACAAGCACATGCCACCATACCACGTTAATTTATTTATTTTTTTTTGGTAGAGATGGGGGTCTCACTCTGTCGCCCAGGCTGGTCTCAAACTCCTAGGCTCAACCAATCTTCCTGTTTGGGACTCCCAGAGAGCTAGGAAGACAGGGCTGAGCCACTATGCCAGTCTTTTAGATGTCTTGATCTGTTGGTGGGAAGCGTTCCTCACCAACCTCCACCTATCTCTGTTTTTTTTTACTTCCAGACTCAATACCCACGACAAAAAGATGCCAAAAAGAGATATTACAAATGTGCAAGTCATTACTACAACCACTGAAAATAGAATGTTTCTACAGGTTCAGCTTTAGCTCATGTATCTCCTCTGTGTTTACCTAACCAACCACACCTATGTGGACATAGTGATTCACAGGGAAAAATAATAACCTGTATTTAAGCATAAAGATCAACAACAGAAATACCACCCAGGGAAATACTGTTATGAGTGAGGTCATGAGGTGCATTTAGCCTGAAAGATGCATAAACGAATTGCTAACCTAATGGCTCAGGTGCCAGAGAATACTAATTGGAGCCAGACCTCAAGTCAATCTTTGAGGCCTTGTAATTGACAACTTCAAGCACTAAAAGTAGGAATGTAAGAAAGGAGAGGATCAGGGACATGCGTCACGCTCGAGGCCAGAACAAATGTCCAGTCTGCATCAAAAGAGAGGTTGCCTTTGTGAAGTCCACAGGTTATGAAAAGTAGCTATACTTGGGGGGTGAATGGGGGTACCTGAAGCATATATAAAACTGTCAAACACCTACGCTTCCCCTTGATAAAATTAGTTTCTTAAGCAAATATTGTTGAAGGCTAAGGACTGGTCTGAGAATACAACTGTTGTAAGTTCTGACCTAATGATACTAAATATCTACAGATTTAGTGTGTACATACTAAATATGTTTATGATCCTGCCAATACTTTTTAATGCTTTGTGTCTTATAGCTTAAATTCTATAATCCTGGTTGTAACACAAAAACATGCAGAAGGCATTATGACTATGTCATATATGACCTTGATTATTAGAATTTTCAACTGCTCAAATAATTAAACAGGGCTGTACTGGAGATGGCAGGACAATCAAGGGAGGGAGATCAAGTTATGAGACATTTGTGAAAGTCTTTTGATGGCTTACAATTACATAACAATTTTACAATATATTTAAAATATTGAAGAAAGAAAGCAAAATACAGTGAGATAGGTATGATGTCTTTTATAGAATTTTTTTGTTTGTTTGTTTGAGACAGGGTCTTGCTCTGTCACCCAGTCTGGAATGCAGTGGTGCAATCATGGCCCACTGCATCCTTGACTTCCTGGGCTCCAGTGATCCTCCTATCTCAGCCTCCTGAGTAGCCAGGATCACAGGAACGAGCCACCACACCCGGCTAATTTTTGTATTTTTTGTAAAGATGGAGTTTCACTATGTTGCCCAGGCTGGTCTCAAACTCCTGACCTCAGGTGATCAGACTGCCTTGGTCTCCCAAAGTGCTGGAATTACAGGCATGAGCCACTGCACTCAGCCAAAAATTTTAAAACCATGTAAAGCAATATTACATATTGTTTATAAATTCAAATATGTTATAAATATATAAAAATAAACGGGACAGATTCATACACAACAAATTTGCTGAAGCCAGTATACCAAAATGTTAACATCTGTAAAATCCATTCATTGGTTGATTGACATTTGAGTTGTTTCCATCTTTTGGCTATTATGAATAATGCTGCTATGAACTTTTGTGTACAATTTTTTTGTTTGATTACATATTTTCAATTCTCTTGGGTAGGTACTTAGGAGCGGAATTGCTGGATCACATGGAAATTCTAGAACTTTCTGAGGAACTGCCAAACTGCTTTCCCCAGCAGCTGCACCATTTTATATTCCCAGCAGCAATACACAAGGGTTCCAACTTCTCCACACCCTCACTAGCCCTTGTATTTTCTGTTTTTTAAAAATTATACCCACCCCAGTGGGTGTGAAGTGGTACTTCCTTGTGGTTTTGCTTTGCATTTCCATAGTAACAAGTGATGCTGAGTATTTTTCAAGTGCTTATTGGCTACTGCCTATTCAAGTCCTTTGCCTATTTTTTAATTGGGTTTGTTGTTGTTGTTGAAAGGTAAGATTTTTTAAAATATATATTCTAAATACTAGATCCTTATCAGATAAATGATTTGCGAATATTTCCTTTCATTCTTTAGGTTGCCTTTTCACTCTTTTTCTTTTTTTTCTTTCTTTTTTTCTCTCTCTCTCTTTTTTTTTTTTTTTTTTGTTGTTGTTGCTTTGTGTGTGAGAGACAAGGTCTTGCTCTGTTGCTCAGGCTGGAATGCAGTGGTGTGATCATGGCTCACTGCAGCCTCAACCTACCTGGCTCAAGTGATCCTCCTGCCTCAGCCTCCCAAGTAGCTAGAACTGCAGGCATGTGTTACCATGACACCCAGCTAATTTATTTCTTGTTTTTTGTAGAAATGGGGGCTCCCTATGTTGCCCAGGCTATGGCCTCCCAAAGTGTTGGGATTACAAGCATAAGCCACCGTGCCCAGCCTTTTCACTTTCTTAATACTGTCCTTTGATGTACAAAGTTTTTTAACTTTGATAAAGTCCAATTTATCTATTTTTTGTTTGTTTGTTGCTTGTGCTTTTGGTATCATATCTAAGAATCCATTGCTAAATCCAAGGTCATAAAGATTGACACCTAAGTTTTCTTCTAAGAGTTTTATAGTTTTAGATCCTACAATTAGGTCTTTGATCGATTTTGAGTTTGTTTCAATATATGGTGTGAGGTAGGGACCCAACTTCTCTGGCATATGGATATCCAGTTGTCGCAGCACCATTTATTGCAAAGATTATTCTTTCCCCATTGGAATGGTCTTGGCACCTTTTTCAAAAGTCCATTGACTATAGACACATGGGCTTATTTCTGTACTGTCAATTTTATTACATTGAGCTATAATCCTCATGCCACCATGAATAAGAATGTACACACTCTGTACAACAAATTGTAAATGCTTTCATAGTGATACTGGGTCATTACTGTTAGTATCAATTGTATTGTGAAGTAACAATGCCACCTCAAGGTCTACCAAAATAAATGGGTTATTTAACTTCAAAGCAAATAATCCCAAACTGGTATTTTTGATTATTTATGTTTTATGTGGCTATCCTTCTCTTGCTAAGAGTTGTATGTTGCCCTACAATCAGCATGCCTGTCATACTTGCAATCTCATTTTTCCCTTCCTAATTCATTATCTTTAATACCTCTGTGAATTCAGATAAGTGGATTTTATTCATTCAATAAGCACTTTGAGTGTCTACTATTTTGGCTTATGAGGAATTGCAAGTGACTTTCATAAGGGATGGTGAGTATGACAGCACTCTCAATTCAACAGGTGTACACATACACAGCTCATTGTAAAACAAAATGATAAATATGCTAATAAAGGTGGGAATCATGTCATGGGAGTATAAAGAAGAGAACATTCATTTAATGCAAAGAGATAGGAGAAGGTTTCATAGATGATGTGACATTTAAACTAGGCCTTGAAAGATTAATTGAATTTTGTCAGATCCTGTCAGATTAAGAAGGATAGGAAGTGCATTTTAGGGAAACAGAACATACCATATTCAGGCAACAGTAAGTAGTCCAGTGTCACTACAGTCATGGTAAAAGGTAGTGGGATGAACAGGCGCTGTGGCTCAGCCTATAATCCCAGTACTTTGGGAGGCCTAGGCGGGTGGATTGCTTGAGCTCAGGAGTTCCAGATCAGCCTGGCCAACATGGTGAAACCCTGTCTCTACTAAAATTACAAAAATTAGCCAGGCCTGGTGGCACACACCTGTAATCCCAGCTACTCGGGAAGCTGAGGCAGGAGAATCGCTTGAACCTGGGAGGCAGAGGTTGCAATGAGCCAAGATCACACCACTGCACTCCAGCCTGGGTGACAGAGCAAGACTTGGTCTCAAAAAAATAAAAAAAAAAAATAAAAAGGAGAGAAACAGACAGATGAGCGCAGGGTTAAGAGAACAGCCATGAACACAGTACTATGCTAAGAAGTTTGAGCTTTATTATGAAGGCAACTGGAAGGCAGCAAAGATTTTTGTTTGGAAAATGATATGATTAGTTCTATTTTAGGAAAAAACTGAACTGGTAGTGGTGAGACTGAGGACAGAGGGAGTTGAAAGGTTAATTCTTTTTTTCTTTTTTTGAGACAGGGTCTCTCTCTGTCACCCAGGCTGGAGTGCAGTGGTGTGATCACAGATCACTGCAGCCTCAACTTCCCAGGCTCCAGCAATCCTCCCACTGCAATCCTCCCACCTCAGTCTCCCAAGTAGCTGGGATCACAGGCACGCGCCACCACGCCTGGCTCATTTTTGTGTTTTTTGTAGAGACGGGGTTTCTACAATGTTGGCCAGGCTGGTCTCGAACTCCTGGGTTCAAGCGATCTGCCTGCCTGGGCCTTCCAAAGTGCTGGGATTATAGGCATGAGCCACGCATCCAGCTGGGAGGTTGATTTTTAATCAATATGTGAGATGATGAGGACTTGGCAATGGGAATAGTTTTGTGATTTATAAAAGTAAACCACCTGAGTTAGAGTTTGAGGCACTTTCTGATGGGTAAAGTGCATAAGAAAGTCATAGTACACAGATTTTGAGATGCTCCTCTTGGGGGTCCTATAAGGAAAGAAACCATTAAAAGAGCACGGGCTTTAGAGTCACCAGGGTCTCAACCCTGACCCTGCCGTTTCTTAGTTGCTTAACTATGAGCAAGTTCCTTAGCATTGTAAAGACATATCATAGAACAGGTACATTGCAACTTCTGCCTCCTAAGTTCTTGCAATTCTCCTCCCTCATCCTCCCAAGTAGCTGGCATTACAGGTGTGTGCCACCATCCCCCAGCTAATTTTTGTATTTTTAGTAGAGATGGGTTTTCACCATGTTGGCCAGGCTGATCTCAAACTCCTGACCTCAAGTGATCCACGTGTTTCAGCCTTGCAAAGTGCTGGGATTTCAGGTGTAAGCTACTGCACCCGGCCAAGGTACATTAACATTAACATCACAGGGTTAATGGGAATCAGTGACTGAGATAATATGAATAGTATTCAATAAATGTTAGTTTTTGTATTTTTTCCCCTCCCAGATTCTTCACTATACTTTTGGTGGTTGAGGGTGCCGTATAATTGACCTTGAGATTTAGCATTATTATAACAGTTTTTAGGTTAATTAAGGGGTTGATGAGAATAGTGATTCTGATGCTTCCCTTTGAACTTGACACAATTCTTTTCTAAATTGTGCACTTTAGTGTGGCAGCTGGTTGACACTTAAGGTGCATGCCATGCTGTTTTTGGTTTCTGCTACCCCTCTGTTCGGAATGCCCTTCCTCCATCCCTTCCAATAGGCCAGGTTAGCTCACCAGGCTCAACTGAAGCCTCATCTCCTTCAGGATGCTTCTTTTCTCCTCTACCCCAGGTAAGGTCTGCCTTCTCTGGGTCCCGTGTTGTTGTATAATACAATGCACTAAACGCAGTGACAGAGTGCCCCATATTTCAATGACCTGTGTGTGTGCTGGGTTCCCCTTGTGGATGACAAAGGATCAAGAACTGTGTATTATAGATGATCTTGGTGTTTCCTCCATTCCTATCCTGGGCCTGGTACATACAAAACACTCGATAAATATGTGTTGAATAAAGAAACAAACAAATTTTAAAAATCACCCACCACCCATTTCAAGTGCTTACAAGTCACATCCACTTTCGGTCTTGAAGCTCTCCTGCCCTACTTACTAGCCTGTCTTTCTCCTCAGAGAAGAAGCTGGCATGGCTCTGAAGGAACTGATCTTATGAAAACTCCTGCGTTTCAGCCTGGCTCCACCATCATGAGCTGTGAGATCTTGGGCAAGTCACTGATTCTCTTTGCCCTTGCTTCCTCAGATGCAAAGTGAGAATAATTATGGTTGTGTAGCAAGAGTTAAATGAAATAGGACATAAAAGAGTCTTACATAGCATCTCTCACATAATGAGCTTTCATCATTTATTGATACGTATCATTTTCATTATAAATTTAAGTTAGAATATAGCTGGAAATGAAAACATTCTCCTGAAAAATTTGGATCCGTCATGCAATTAACTCAGATTATTTCAATCATCCAGGGAACTCTGTTAAATTGCTTTTATTTCTACTGTTATCCCTAGAACCAGAATGAACTTCTTAATAAAAATAAAACAAAGTAAAACACCCCAGCCTCAAAGTCCTTGCCAGTCATAAATAACTTGAAAGTTATTTAAATGAAAATATATTGCCTCTATAATGGGGTGCTGTCTATAAATCAGGAAGAAAAACAAACAAATAAAAAGCCTATTAATGTGAAATGCTGACAAATCTGTGTTTTCAAGGGCCCTACAATTGAGCTTTAATAAAATACACATTCATCGTGTCTGTCTCCCAAGCCCCACAAATAAGTCTGATCACAGCGACTTTAGAAATGGATGCCTGCAGAGTCGAGGCAAGTTTTCACTCCCAGAAAAGAAAAATTCTGGCTGTTTTTTAAAGTGAGTGAACTGTAGTCCTCCGGGCACCAAAGAGCTTTTATGGCTGTTTCTCACACATCAGCCCTGGGAGGCTTTGGAAAGGATGCATTAGTGTGATGCTGCCATCTGCAGCCAGGACTTTCCATATGCTTTGATAACCTGAACAAATACTGATCCTAGGCCCGGCCAGCCAGCACACGTTTTAAATGGTCTTTCAGGTTGCTTTCCTGAGTAGGGACGTACTCGTTAGTGCCAAAAGAATTTTTGGCAGACATTTCTCCCGGTTACCAAAGGAACCCATTTTAGTTTCAGTTCAAGAGAAATTTCATACAGAAGATCCTTCCACTTGATATGAGTTTTCCTGAAGTTCCGTGGCACTCATTTCTATAAGATGGTATTACTACAGGAACTTTTTCAAAAGAATGATGTTCATATACTTGGATGATGCTACGAACTCACTTCAGAGGGCAGTTGGGTGAAGCTGTGGCACAGTCATTCATAGGCAGGTAATTCAGCCCCCGGGGGTGCTGGCTTCAAATGTCACTCACAGGATTGCCCTCTGACCACTTTGCCTTGGGTTTTGCCCTTTCCCTCTGTTCTGACAGAGGCAGAAGGAAATAAGATAACAGCGGAGGGCATCAGTCTTTTTTCTAGAAGACAATTTTTTTTTTCTGGTTGGACAATTAGCATCCAACTAATACATAAACTGCATTTATAAAACACGCAACCCTTCCAGAAATAACCAACCAATTTCACAAAAATGAAACACATGTCTACCATTTCCATCTTTAACTTGTTTCCAAGTTTGTTTTCTTTCAGCTAAGCATTTGATCTCTTCTGTCCCACACTTTTTAAAAAATTTTTCTTGTCTCATTATGAGTCATCTTATGTTCCGCAAGCTAAGTTTGCTCCTCCTATATCTCAATGCTAATCAAAGAACAAAATAATAAAAATCAATGTTCATAATCTCCTTAAAATATCATCATCTGAATTATCTTATTTATACCTTCATAGCATCTCAGTGTATTTTACATTGAGTTTGACTAGTTTCCCAAATGTGAATAAAAATACCACAGGAAATGTATAGGTTATATGAAAAATATTAGTGTGTTGATATCCTTCCCAGCAACAGAACATACACAATTACTTGATGTTATACAACTACTTTCGGGCATCATAAGCCATATAACTAAACCACTCTTTTCTCTCATTTGGCAGATGAGAAAAATAAGTTATGTAAGAGTTAAGTGACTTATTCAAAGTCATCTCAAGTAATCTGTGCAGACACTTAGAGATTCTTATTGTTCAGATCTGTGCTGAGGTCCTTGCAAGAACATTAGTCTCCTCTTTTTACCTCTCTAGTGAGAGGTTTACTTCAAATTTTTATCTGTAAAATGGGTATCAATTTCTCAAATCGAATAGTAGGATAATAATTTCTGACAACCCATTTAGCTCCTAAGAGATGGACTACAGAAGAAAAATGAGATGTCAAATTGGAAAGCTTATTTAGTGTTATGGAGAAAATCTAAATTAAAAATGGTAGCTTTATGTTTTTATAGCTTTGGTAGTACATATTACTAGAAAGTCATTCAGTACAGAAGTAAGTTTTTCAGCTTGTTTATAAAATAGTTAAGAAAAAATTGGTAGCAATTTTATTGCAAAGCAAAAGGTTAAGCAGAAAAATCTAGTTAGCTCATAATCAATCCTTTGAAATACTCGGGATAAAATAGAAATATCTTAATAATTATTACCTATTGCTTTGAATCATACCTATGCTTTCTCAAGATATAAGCAGGTGTTTTTCCTTGCCTTGAAGAGAAAAGACAATTATTATCCTTCTATCATCTTCAGGTATTTTTCTCTGGGCATGATATTTTTAATTATCCATTAGAATTATGTCTATAGAGGGAAGCATAAATTTCAAATAACTCTAAATACTTAAAATACATTCAGAAACATATAAACTTTTGCAAGCATCTTACTTATCTTTCATTGTATTATAAAACCACCAAACACACATTTTACAATTATTTTTGTTATGTAAACAAAATATTTCCAAGTAGGATTTGGTAGATGGTAGATTTCAAATTAAACAAAAACTGTGCCCATAACATATATCCAATTGTTTATTAACTCTGAATGGTTTAAATTTTTACAATCAAACAAGGTATTGAATAGAAAAAAAAGGGCCTATACATAATACCAGATCCAAAAACAGAAACAAGCACTAGTTACACTGTCCAGATATTTTCATTTTATGTATTTAACACATATCTCTAGTAATGGTGGTAGAACCCCGAATATGCTAAAAACCACTGAACTGTATACCTTAAAAAGAGTGAATTTTATGGTATACGAATTATATCTCAATAAAACTTATTTTATTTATTTATTTATTTATTTATTTTTTGAGACAGAATCTTGCTCTGTCACCCAGGCTGGAGTGCAGTGGCGTGATCTCCACTCACTGCAACCTCCGCCTCCCGGGTTCAAGCCTCCTGCCTCAGCCTCCCAAGTAGCTGGGACTACAGGCACCTGCCACCATGCCCGGCTAATTTTTTGTATTTTTAGTAGAGACGGGGTTTCACCGTGTTAGCCAGGATGGTCTTGATCTCCTGACCTTGTGATCCACCCGCCTCGGCCTCCCAAAGTGCTGGGATTACAGGTGTGAGCCATTGCACCTGGCCGCAAAACTTAAAGAACACGTCTAGCTAAATATTCTGTAGGAAATAATACATAATTTTTTTCCTTGCTAGCACAGTATTTTAGAGTAGATACAAAAATGAAATAAACAAAGTGTTCGTTGCAGCCCAGATAAAGTGATGCTATTTGCTCAGAGTAGGATATCTTTTGTGCTGTATTTACAAGCCTCAAATTCTGATTTCAAAGATTTGTGTGAAATTCCCACTGAAACCAGTGACCATTACACTACATAGCTTAGGGTATAATTTGGCACATTCTGCAGTGTATTTGTATTTTTAAAGGATTCTTTGTTACAACTTTCATCTGCTTTTGTTTAACTGACAAAAAGATCGGGCAAAGGTCATGATATTTCTTTAAAGAAAAGTCTGGATAAAACATGAAAGTTACCCCAGTACAGCAATACAGATTTGCACTCACTGAAAGTTTTCGGAAATAAATATTGTATGCACTCTCCGTTTGGATTTTGAAAGGAGGAGTAGTTAGAAGATTCATTCTTTTCTGAAAAAATGGTTCTGATCGTATCAAAGAATCTTAGAGTCAGAAGCACTTTAGTGATAATCTGGTTAAATCCAATGCCATCCTTGATGAAGTAACAGAGACCCGAAGAGGTTAAGTAATTTACCCAAGGTCACACAGCAAGTTAGTGAAAGAGCCAGATCGAGAATGCGTCTCCTAATTCCCTGACCAAAGCTTTTCATCCTCTCATTCCCTAAACAACTATCGTCTGGGGAAAATTAAAATTTGTTAGGTGTCCCCCATCAAAAAAAAATTGTATTCATCATAATCCCACATGCAGCAGGTACTTAAGAAGTATTTTAAACTTATGAATTATCTTCCATCTATTTTTACTGGGTTTTTTTTACACAACAGTTTTGCGAGATATCTTGAAATTAATCTCATAATGAAGAAAATTGGACAGAGAGGTGTTAAGGAGAGTTATGGAAGAGATCAAACAGCAGCCACATCTCCTTCCAAATTCCACTGTGCCTCATGAAATCTCAAGAGAGTTTCAGAAATCAGCCATGTGATTGAGCCATGAAATGAACACGATCGTGCTCTGTTAGAGGGTGTAAGCTGAAACAATCGTCCTGGAAAACGCACAATTTCTATCAAGAGCCTTTAAAATGTTCTTATAAAATAATCTAATAATTCTATCTCTGGTAGCCAATTATATAAATGTAAACCAAGATGCAGAGACACAGGTTTGCAGAGAAGTGTTCATTGCAGTAGTACTCATGATAAAGCGATAAACATCAACGAGGGAATAGCTAACAATACCATAGTATATTCATTTGATAATTACCACTGTAGGCTAATAAAAGGAAATTAAGAAGAATTTAACACCAAACATTTTTTATGTGACAACGTGACGTTTAAAAAGCAGAATATAGGATTGTATATACGGTATGTTTTTTAAAAACATAAAAACCCATGCACAGAAAAATATGTTGGTTGTCTTTGGGACATAAAAATATGAGTGGTTTTTCTTATATTATCCATGTTTTTAATGAAAAAATATGTATTGCTTTTATAGTAGAAAAATCTCTAATAAATATTATTAAAAATAATAAATACTGTTAAAACAAACATAATATGAGTTAATTGATCAAAAACAAATCCAGAAAATATAATTAGAATCTACCATTGGAATAAAGTATATAAGGGCTTTGGCTTCCGATGCCCTAACATTACATCACGTTATCCAATGCCATAATTTCTGATGTTGTTGCCAAGTGTTTTTTTTTTAACAGAATCACACATAATTAGTAGCTAACAATATATATATCTCGTTCTTTGAGAGTCTAAAGAATATCATTCACTCTAGAGCTTGTAAATATTTCATTCAATTGATTTGCTTGATCAGACCACACCAATTAAAAGCAAACTGCATATGTCTCCCAAACTCAGTTCAGGGGAAGGGGCTCCTCTAGTTGCCTCCTGTGAGGTTTCCTAATTTAAGTCAGTCCCTGTTTTACTACACACGGTGAAGTCGTGTTATCTCTTTGGACTATACCATCATCTAAACTCACACAAAAGCACGAGGGGCTGTAATCCCTCATTCCACAAAACCCCAAGTTAACCAAAGTTGTCACACATAGATCTGGAAAGATGGCAAACTCTTTAAAGATAATAGCAACTGTCTAAAAGGATAATAAAACATTGTTTTGAGCAAAACGAAACAAAACAAAAAACAAAAAGCCAGGTCCTAGTGAACTATTAAGAGGAAATTTTCATTTAAAGATGAGACTTTGTGAAGGGAGATTTCAAAATTCCTGAGTCCCACCTTTAGAGAAATTTCCCCCTGTTGCTTATACTTTGAAATAAAAAGGCCAGCTAGAAGAACCCTGTCTTCTTCTGTCAGCGTGATTCACGTTCCAGCATTTGCAATGATGAGCCTTTCCTGACTAGATCTCAGGAAGACAACCATGAAGGCAAACTGACAACCTGTGCTTCTGCTGTCAGAGATCTGCACATCAATCAATAAGACTCCATATGGCATCTGTTTTCAGTGATCATGTCACTTACCATCAACATCACATTAAATCCTTGCGGTAAAAATGGGTTCTTTCCCCCATATTCACAAGCGAGTGATCTCTGATTTCATCCCCAGGCCTCTCGCTTGGGGAAGAGAGCACAGTGCAACAGTGTCTCCTGCCGCCTGTTAGTGTGGTGACACGCGTGCATGGGAGGGGCTCTCCCTCCTGAAAAGGAATGAAGACTTAATCCTCCACCAGACTTGACTTCATTCCAGTGTGTACTTTCCCTACATTCAAATAAAATGGGCTTTGAATTTCACATTGCTCATTTCTAAGTGTAAGAATATCATTATCTCTGGTTTTAGAGCTCTTCTATTATTTAGCAACTTCTCATATCCTTTTGATGTTTCACATGTTCACTCCCATACTGACCCACTCATCACTCCTGCCCTCCCCTCAAAAAAGCAATACAAGATGGCTAGTTAAACCTGGAGTACACTTATATCAACAGAAGAGTCCAAATTTAAATGCCAGAGAGAAAATGACTGGTGTCAGGATATAACCTCATGGTTTTACAGGTTTTGGCATAGTGTTCAGGGGGAAGTCATGCTGGAGGGGTGCCACTAAACCCCTCCAGTACAAGTTGGTCTTTTAGTATTATTTCAGATCCTCGATGGAGGAAAAATGCATGTCTGGGAGCAATCACACTCAAGCATACATCTTCCTGTCATGCAATTTTGTGAATCCAAAGTGATAAAAAGAAGTTGTGACTTTTGACATTACTGAATAAATCCCGAGGTACTGTTTGAATCAATCAGGTTACTTCTTCCTCTGAAATAAATTCAGTATGTTTACACTCTTACCATATGTCAAAAGAATACATTTGGAAATCTCATGAATTAGCTCACTTATTTAAAAAAAAAAAAAAAAAAGCATGGTAGGGAGAACTCATGTAGAAAACTGCATCATGTTTGCCCCCCCTCCACATTTCTGGTCATTCTCTAAGATTTGTCCCTGGGGAATGCCTGGCTTTTATTGTCTCTTGTTTTGGGAATATTTGACAAGCAAGATTGCACCCATCTTAGATGCTAACGAAATGGCCTTTGAGTGCAGGGATAGTTAATGTTACATATGTGTTCAGAGTTACCTAAGGAAGAGCAACTCCCTCCCCTAGTCTCAAACCAGCTACAGTGCTGAGGTCGTATGGATGCAAGATGAAATCATAGTCTGTTAACGCCTCCCATTACTTAAGAAGCAAAATAGCCCATTGCTCTAAGATTGATCTGGCTTTCTACCTCTCTACTCTGATCTGTAGCAATTATTGTTTATTTTGGCCTGTAATCACATCCAATCTTGAATTCTTCCCTAATTGTTCCAGAAGTATCTCTCTTGCCTCTGGAACAGGACTAACTTATTTAAGGATATCTTAAACTTGCCACAGTCCCTCCAGCCCAGTGTACCCTCATTAAAATGACTTGAAATTTCTCTCTTTGTCTTAGAAATCTCAGTGACAACACACACATTTTAAAAAGTGTTGTAAGAATCAATTCATTAATATTTGTGCAGTACTTCAGAAATTTAAAGCCCCAAGCATTGTAGTTGGATAGCAACTTAGTAAGATAATTAGCCAACCACTTCTAACTTGAAACTGTGTAAGTATGGACATGTTTTACTTCTGAGTATTTTATTCTTTCTTCCTTTTATTGGCTTAAGCATAATACTACACATTCTGATGACTCAATTTGAGTGAAAGAAAAAGAGGCGTTTTTAGTTTGAATAAGAATTACCTTACCATTTAGCAGCATTATTTTCTTTCAGTATACAGAATGTTTTTCATTTTAATCCACGATTTTTAATGCACTGAGCAGAAAGACTATTAAAGGTAAACACCTGAACTTATCCTCTAGTTTAGGAAGGCATTTGATCATGAGTTTTGTTTTGCATTTGAACCAGGACACTCTTTAACATGACAGCCCCTCCTAGAGTGGAAAGAGACTACTATTGATTTTTCTTATACACAGTTAAACTTTCCATTATGTGTCCTATAAATAATTATATTTGCTTTTGTGGTGTGTACTGGCTCCTGACCTCTGAGCTCAGACCACTATAATCTTCTCTAAATACATAACCTTTGAGATCCATTCCCCCAAAGACCTGCTGGGAGAGATCTCCTGCCATTTTTCTAACATTCCAGGACCCAAGCATACAGTGAAAATATAAATTGGTTTTAAAGCAAAAATTAGAATAAAATAATAATTAGAAGCCAGCTAAAATTCATAAAATGTTTAGATGCATTTACTAATCATTTTTTTTCTGGCAAGATGTGGTGTTAAAGCCATAAATAACTCTTAGCCTAAACTGTTTTGAAGACAAGAAAGCAACAAATAAGTGAAATAATAACTTCAAATCAATAATAGAAAACAATAGAAAAAATCATTTGAAATAAAGGATAATTTTTTAAATAAAAAGATATTAAATTTCATTTACTTTGCTGAGTACTATCATTAATATTACTCTTAGGGGAGAGTTCATTTCATTTTTGCATCCTCAGTGCTTAACAAAATGCCTACAACAATGAAGGCACTCAATAAATATTTAACAAATGAGTGAGAGAATAAATGAATGAATGGCTAAATGGCCAACATTTGCTTACCACTGATGTTCAGTTTACAGATGTATTTGAAACAAATATCTGGAAGGCAAACAAATAATCAGAAACCAAACATCTTTAACCTGGATTCCTTGAAACTAACCTTAGAATTCATTTGAGAATAAGGATTTGAGAGCAGGCTCAGTTGAAGAAGTTATTGTGGAAGAGAGAAAAAGGCAGAATCTCAGGTATTTGGATGTCTCTAAGTAGATCCTTAGAGAGGTTAAAGTTGGTGGACTTTACTGCCAATAATACTTAACTTTTTGTTCTGAATAACTTCTAATATTATTTCACAAACTTCATCCAGGTCTATATTTATGCAAATAATATTTACAGGTAAAGGATCATATTATTTTTCTAAAGTGTATTTAATTTTTAAAGTAATAGCCACAGGGGAAGCTGATCTTGCTGAGAGAGAATACATTTGGACTTCTTATTGGGATCAGGGTCAAGAATATGCCCAGAAGTGTGTTCATTGAGGGCAATACAGAAAATATTGGCATATGTTATCCATTTGGGAACAACTATACGTATCTGCATTGACATCGAGCAATTAGTTAGACCCAGAGGCAAGATTCTAAATGAGGTACTACAAACAAGGCAAAAATAAGAAAACGGTTTAAAAAGCACATCATTAGATTCAGAATACATATACTACACCCAGCTAGTTTAAACAGAAAACACACCACCTTGTGGAATGAAAGATAAATGCTTTACTATGTTCCGCCACTTATGAATGATGTCATCACTGTGATTACATGAAGAAGAAACTTCTTAGCTCCAGATGGTCACCATTCCCTGTCTCTGGTAGCCCTGGTATTCATAAGTAAGTATAATTTTTGTTGAATTCAATTGTATAAAAACACACTGCCTTTTTTCACTGATATGAGTGGATGAGCACACTGTTTTATTACTCTCTCAGCCTTCATTAATGGTTTTTCTATAGAATTTATTGTTTTAGTATAGTAATCACTAGCTTTGCCTAGATAATAAGAATAGGCTTTTAAATTTTTTTTAGAGAGAGACAGGCTCTTGCTCTGTTGCCCAGGCTGGAGTGCAGTGACATGTTCACAGCTCATTGCAACCTTGAACTCCTGGGCTCAAGCGATCCTCCTGCCCAAGCCTCCCAAACAGCTGGGAGTACAGGCACATGCTACCAGTCCCCATCTCCAACAATGGGGAATACATTTCAACATGAGATTTTGAAGGGACAAACATCCAAACCATATCACCCAGATAATTTTTTTATTTTTATTTTTTGTAACAATGGGGTCTCGCTGTGTTGCCCAGGCTGCTCTTGAACTCCTGGCCTCAAGTGATCCTCATGCCTCGGCCTCCCAAAGTGCTAGGATTACAGGCTTGAGCCACTGTGCATGGCCCAGAATAGACTTTTAGAAACCTCTTTTCTATTAGTTTCCAAGAGGGGTCAGAGATTTTTTTTTTTATGTTTATTAAACTTTATGGCATTCAAACAAAGACACTGTTTTTACTTCCTACATGTGTGATGTTAGGTACCAACTAATTAATGTGGAAAGAAAAGAGTCGTAATTCCTGTCTGTTAATGTTCATATACTAAATACATAACTCAACCCTAACTATTCCCAAGATACTATAGACTTTAGAAACCATGTGGTTCAACACCTTCATTTTTAAAATTAGGAAATTGAGGCCTAGAAAGGTTAAGCAAATGATCTAAAATTACACTATCAGTAAATGGTTAAGCCCAGATCCCGGGCCTTCTACATAGCCTAGTGCATTTTCTACCGTATGACACAATATTGCTTAGAAGTTGAGTGAATTTTACATGAACTTTCCAAACAGTAAAATTCATTATGTTTAGCAACTATGCTACTTACTCAAAAGCTACCAATCCCTCATTATTTTTATATTTCACATCTTAAAAATGATGCTGAAGTTTCACTCTGATAAAAATAAAGCTATTTTATCCACTTCCTAAATGTGATATTTAAAAAATATGCATTTTACTTTGAGATTTGCTTTGTTGTATACATATTTTTAAAACTAAGATAATGGAAACACTTCTGATTTTTCCATTAGCTATAAAAGCAATGTATTTGCTTCAAGATGAGAAAACAATGTATGTATTTAATCTGTTGCACATAAGAATTCTGCCAGACACTTGACTGGTCCACATTACATGAGTTTGATGACAGCTGTCTTGCAATTTCTAATTGAGGGAGCTTTAAGTAATGTGCTAAAGCCATGTTCAGCGTGTGTAGCAATGAAGAAGCCCAGATACTAGAGAGAAATTGTTCACTGGAGCTGTTAATAGAACCCAAATTCCAGTTTGTAAGGCTGCCAGCTGCAACCCACTTGTGATAAACCATATGAAAAGGAACAGATGAATCTGATACAAATGATTTATATGAGAACGCAGAAATCTGCTATTGAAAGTTCACACTAGTTGATTCAAAACAAAAACAACAAATACATCCATCTATCCTTTTTGCACTATTACATTAAAATAAGAACAGGCAACCTAAGCAAAAACTTGTCAGTATCCTAAAAATATGTAACGTTGAGCACATTTATTAATAACTTCCTTCTTTTGAAAGTTTTTAAAATGGAATTAGAATACCATTTGTATCATTTCCTTTATTTAAAAATGGGTGCAAAATTCAGAAAAAGCATTTATTGTAATAATTCATAGATGGCAAACAAAATGTTCTATATTCCTAGATGACTCTTACAAGAAAATATTAGGCCAGGTGTGGCGGCTTGCGCCTTTAATCCCAGCACTTTGGGAGGCCGAGGCAGGCAGATCACCTGAGCTCTGGAGTTCAAGACCAGCCTGACCAATATGGAGAAACCCCATCTCTACTAACAATACGAAATTAGCTGTGCATGGTGGCGCATGCCTGTAATCCCAGCTACTTGGGAGGCTGAGGCAGGAGAATTGCTTGAACCCAGGAGGCAGAAGTTGCGGTGAGCCAAGATCACGCCATTGCACTCCAGCTTGGGCAACAAGAGTGAAACTCCGTTTCAAAAAAAAAGAAAGAAAGAAAAAAGAAAATACTAATTCAAGCACACTAGGTTTCTCTTTTTTTTAAAGTACATATTTGTCAGGGAGGAAAAGAAATGATCATACCAAGTTACTAAAGTTGACTTGGACTAATCTATGTTTTCATTTAACTCATACTTTTGTTTTTTAAGCTGTGGACAATTTAAAGCAAGAATTTTCAATCTATGAATTTTGACCCATTTATTGGGTTCTGACCAGAATTTTAAAAATTGAAATAGATATAACGGTAAAGGTACATTTGACACAGTGAAGATAGCAACTTTGGGTCTTAAGATCAAATGTATTTCTTAATGTGAATCATGGTTAAAAGTTCAAAAAACGATGAT
Source organism: Gorilla gorilla gorilla (assembly GCF_029281585.2). Classification (NCBI taxonomy): domain Eukaryota; kingdom Metazoa; phylum Chordata; class Mammalia; order Primates; family Hominidae; genus Gorilla; species Gorilla gorilla. The sequence continues at coordinate 30,410,110 of NC_073228.2, read as the reverse complement.
TTAGAGTAAAACAAGTATAAAAATCATTGCTAGTTTTCTTCAACATTTTGTGCATGTTTCTCTTCTTGGGTTTCTTTCTTGATAATCCTTAGCCCTTTTATCACTAATTATCACATCCTGGAATTTATTTTCCACACTTAAAGCTTTACAGATGTAAGGAATAAATGTGTAGACTAACAGATAACGAAGAAATATGTGGCCAAATCTCCCTAGAAATCAATTTATTTTTAGTAAATCGCTAGGAGTCAAGACATCTAAATATCTTTTCTATAATTGTCATAAGACCTTGTACAAGTCCTGTTCTGATTATTTCCCTGGTGTATTTGGTGAGAATAATTATTCCTGCTACTAAATCACTTTGCAGAAACCTTGGAAAATTAGTATTAGTAGACTAATCATATTGTAAGCTGCTCTGAACAAAATATTGGATAAACACATGGATAAAAAGAGGCCTGCTAACATACCAATTTGAGGCTCCTAATAATTCTCCTCTTTGCATGTTTTCTTTATTTTTATTTTTACTTTATTTTTTTTTTGAAACAAGGTCTCGCTCTGTCACTCAGGCTGGAGCGCAGTGGTGCAATCACAGCTCACTGCAGCCTTGACCTCCCAGCCTCAAGCAATCCTCCCATCTCAGCCTCCCAAGTAGCTGGTACTACAGGTGCGTGCCACACCCCCGGCCAATTTTTATATTTTTTGTAGAGATGGGGTTTTGCCATGTTGCCCGGGCTTGTCTCAAACTCCTGGGCTCAACTGATCCTCCCACCTAGGCCTCTCAAAGAGCTGGGATTAGAGGTATGAGCCACCACACCTGGACGTTTTCTTTCTAATTATTTCTTATATCCTTTGAAATATTTATCTTAGGTAAGTTTTTTTTCATGTGTTTACCCTCCTCATTACAATATAAGAGGATCTTCGAGAATAGAGGATGGCTTATAAAATTCTATATTATTTTTCGGGCCCAGAAAAGATCTCTATGAGCAGAGGTGACTCAAGAGATGCTTATAATACTAATTAAATAAATCATGATGAATGGCAAGGGATAGACAAAGAATTAAAATTAATGATGAGCTAGAAACAGACTCTACTGATCTTAAACTCTATGAAGTCCAACGCACAAGGAGATGAGGTTAAAGCATGCTAACTCGTAAACAGGTAGAAAAAATGGATTCACAGATTTTCATGACACAAGACTTTACTAATTTCTTTAGCTGGATGCTTCCCTATCACTGGGCACTAAAGACTCTTGCGTCATAGTCTTTTTGCTACTATTAAGCCAGAAAACAGAGATAATGTGCCAGCCTACCTACACAAGACGAATCATATTTCTCTCCAAGAACCTCAACAAGGGCACCAAGTTAAAAGTGGTAACTGAATTTGGTTCCATCTACATAATGGCATAATCAAGACAGAGAAATGATAAAAATATTATGACAGCTGATGCATTCCCTGGAGACTGACAGAGTCCAGTAGCAAGGTCCAGATCCACATTGGAGTCTGTACTTGAACAAGATACAGATATCAGATTTAGTAACTAGAAATATTCCATCGACCCTCATCCCCACCCCACCCTTCCCCATAACAGACTCAATTATCAAGTGGCAAGAAAAATTCTCCATAGGGAAGCTTGGTGCCTTCCTTCAAGAACGTGCCTGCCATTCTGCAAGAAGTAAAAATCATGGAAAATTAGTTCCCACGGGGAAGATCATCTGAGAAGGATGGGCAGTAACAACTTTGGGGGCAATGAAGTTAGAAGGTTGGCATAGCTCTTCAAGGAATGTCAAGACCATGGCCAGAAAATGCTCAACATTATAGTAAAAAGTTGAGGGAAATGTACCCAACAGAAAACTTTGATGCTCATTTTGAAGAAGGTAAAGCTGCCAGAAGACTGAGACACTGCTGAAAAAATGGGCACAAAAAGAATTACAATGGTAGAGTTGGGATCTAAAAATGTACCATTTTTGCATATGAGAGTGGCCTTGTTCCAGTTCATTACCTAATTTGAGTGAAGTGGAAAGAACACGGGCTTTGGAATCATGTAGACCACGAGTTCTCAGTCTAGCTCTTTTAATGGAGAGATGTATGATGATGAGTATCATCAACCTCTCTTAGCTTTGTGTTCTAAAATGAAAAGTAACACCTGCATATTAAGTGCTTAGCTTAGCCTAATTTCTAGCACATTGTGGGGGATCTAAGTGAGATCTATTATTGCTGCTTTTAATAGATGTATTTCTGCAGTTCTGTTCTTGCCCATGATTTCCCTTGTGACCATTAATACATATTTCGAGGCTTCTGACCAGAGCGTGAAGGCACCATCTGTGCCATGAACCTTGGACTCACTCATTAACTTCAGTGAACAGAGCCAACCCAATCTCACAGTGGTGGGTACCCTGGAGAACTATCTTAGTTGGCAAAGGATTATCTACATTTCATAACATTTTGTTGGAGGTAGTTGAAGTAGGTGGGCTAAAGTAACTTTGTTTTGTGGTGACCTGTGGCCAAATTATGATGATCAATAATTTGCATATTATTGTAAGTATTCACCACAATGAAGATGATAAGTAACATTTACTTCTAATTTATGGTCTCTACTATATTATGCTTTTGCTGAAGCTTGAAGAAAGCTCATATGTACATAGACGGTGTGTCTAAAAGAAACACGATTTTTAAAAAATGTCTGACTGTATACATCAAATGAGCAATACCTCCTACAAAGGAGTTCCCTTGGGAAGCTATACAAACATTGTAACAATCCTGCATTAGATCAAAACACTTTTGGAACTTCTTTATTGGAATTGCCTTATGACCTAGTTTATGAGCCATATAGAAAACTCAGTCTCATTAATTTATAGTCACACATAATTAATTTTTCACCTCTGGTGGAGTTACCCAGCTTGATCACCCATTTTGGCTCTGAATGATTTTGCTTCCAAAATAAAATCCATTCTCGAAGTGTGAGTATTTGCCACTATCTAGAGTGTTTAGGAGAACATATCACATGTTATGAAGGCAATTCCAAAAAGAACTCCAGAATTTCAGATTCTGGAATAACATATCTCATGGCAGTGAGTTTGCTGAGGGCAACTCTCCTCTGCACAGCAAGTTGTATTTAATAGTATATTTGATTTTAAAACTATTCATCCAACAAACAATTATTGAGGGCTAGCTATTGTCAATTTGTTCTTTCATTCATTTGCTTAACAATTATTTACTGAGTCCCTATTACTCTATAGGAACTGGGCTAGGAACCCAGCAGTGAATAGGAAAGACATGGCCACTATTCTTGCAGAGACTTCATGCAATTAAGAAGACAAATACTAAACAGCAAAGAGAGGCGTAATGAGAACATATTTCAGAGAGACCTAAGCTAGTTTAGGGATTAGGGTAAACTTTCCTGAGGAAATGATTTGGAAGCCGAGATTTGAAAGATGACTAGGAATGTTCCAGGTAGAGGGAACAGCATGTGTAAACGCTTGAGGGCAAGGGAGTGTGATGTTGCAGGAACTGAAAGACGTTCAGTATGACCAGAGCATTTAGGGGAATAGCAGAAGACTGTCAGAGGCCAGACCATACAAGGCCTAATAAGCCACATGAAGAGTTCAGACTATTTCAGTTGCTCATACACTAAAGAAGGGATATGCAACTCTGGTTGCAGAATGGATCGGACAGAAGAGAGACTGGAGGTAGAGAGACGGTTTAGTAGGTTATTAGGAAAATCTGGGAGAGGATGATGGCAGTAGAGACACAGAAAGGTGCATGAATCTGAGAAATGCTCAGGAGGCAGTAGCAATAGGACTTGAAGATTTACTGGGTGCCAGAGATTTTAAAGGATAGGGAAGAGCTAAGGATGAGTATCGAGTGGCTGGTTTGGGAATGAAGGGTATGATGGTGACTTTCACTGAGCTGGGGACACTGGAGAAGGAGCTCTAGTCATCCGGTGGAGGAGAGATGATGAGTATACTTTTGGCTATCCTGTGATTGAGGTGCCGGGAGAGTATCCAAGGAAAGACGGTAAGTAGGTGGCTGGATATCCAAATCTGTGTCTTAGGACAAAGTTGGGACTGAAACTATTTGAGGATCATCAGCAAGAGAAATGAATCTGATCACCTATGTTGAGTGTGCAGAGTGAAAAGAACACAAGGCCTCGGAAAGACCCCTGAGATGCACTAATATTTAAGAGCTGGGTAGAAGAAAAGATGACCACATAGGAAACTGAAGAATAAGACAGGGAAGAAGGTAGATCCGGAGAGTACGGCGCTTGGAGACCAAAAAAAGAGAGCATTTCTTTTCTTTTCTTTTTCCAGCAAGAAGTCATAACTTTATTTATGATAGAAACAGTACAAATTTCAAACCAAGCTGCAGTTACTCCTTTGAGACACCAAAAAAAGTTGCTTTCAGATGGTTACATTGTTAATTCCATAATCGCATTTACAATATCATTACTGTTGTTCTTCAGAGCTCGGACTGCCTTTGCTCTCGACACATTTGCTTGTGACATGACCAATTTCATGTCTTTAACTTCTACACCTGTTTCATCGACCTCTTCCTCTTCACTCTCCTCTTGTACAGTTGGAGTCTGTGTGTTTTCTTGAATGTTTCCGACAGCTTCACCTTGAACTTTGAATTTCTCAGCAGCTGCTAGTTGTGCTTGCTGAGATAAATCTTGGATCTTGGCTTCCCCAAAAACTATGTAGGCATCCGAAGCAGGGCTCTCGTAGACATCTGGTTTTGTGATGACAAAAAGGATATTCTTAGATTTCCAGATAGTGACTCTAGTAACTCCTGTAACCTGTAGAAGACCCAGTTTGGACATAGCCTTCCGTGCCCTCTTTTCACTCCGACTCTGTTTTGCTTTACTGACTGGTTCTTCATCAATTTCAGCTGCTGCCACCAGCCGGGCTTTTTGTGTGGTGGTCTGGGTGGAATCCTGTTCTTCAAGCCCTGGTACTGATTCACCGCTATCAGATGCTGTTCCAGACCCTGTCTCAGCCTGGGGCTGCGGCAACTCCTGCTCTGCAGCAGGGACGGTTTCTGTGGCTTCGCCCGGCATTTTGTGCAGGGAACGCGGAAGCAAGATGGCGGCAGAAAGAGCGCGAGCGAGAGCGTGACCCACGCCTGTTGCAGCGGGAAGCAAAAAGAGAGCATTTAAAAAGACATTTGTCAGCGGTGCTACATTGCCATGAGGTCAAGTTGGAATGGAAAAGGATCTATTGGATTTAGAGACTGTAAGTTACGCGGTCTGAGTGGTGCGGTGTGAGTGGCACTTGGGAATTGGTTAATGGTCAGTTCCTTGAAAAAATGACTAAATTGGGGAATCATTTTTTAAAATTTACATTATTTAACATGCTGTTTTAACTGAAAACATATCACTGTACTTTTATTTGCCAATCTTTTGATAGGAGCCCTAAACCTTTCTTTGAGTATTATCTGTTTATTGGAATTCAGCCTCGGTTTTCTCACGTAAATCATATCTATAAAGGTATTGTCTATCATTCCCTGTTTTAGTTTATTTAAAATAGACCAAGAACTCAAAGGTGCTCATGAAGCAATCTGAACGCAGAATCCTAGATATGTATGGTTTCCCTCGATCTTTTCTTGCTCCCCCAATGAATGGAAAATTGTAAATGTTTCCAAACCATTCAATTTAATTTGCACAGAAACAACTATTTTATTTTTTCTATTTATATTTCATATAACAGTTATATAATGAGTTTACGTAATAATCAGTTAAATTACATAATTATAGTAATAAGAATACCCAACATAAATAGGTTAAACACAACTGATTCTTGGTAAGCCTATAACTGTATAGAGAAAACAAAAAATCCATAGAAAAGAAAACCAAAAAACAAAAATCCGTGTATGTACTAGGCAGTAGCACGTTAGCTATGGAGTGTGCCGTTGGCTTCCACCAATATGTTTCATGAAGGCAACAGAGAGTATCAATCAATTTGCATTATGTTGGCTAAATATACGTTAAGAGAGTTTTTGCTTTAGTTACAGGGGATGACTCAGAAGGCAGTTAGATTGCAGTGGGCTGAGAAGTAGGAATTGAAGAAATGGAAAGATTGGATTAGATCAGAGTACTCTTATAAGAAGTTTAACTGTGGGGGAGGAGACAGTGCAGTAGCTGAAGACATAATTATAGTTGGCGGATAGGTAAACACATATTCTTCGTAAGAAGAGACCTGAGCATGTTTAAATTCTAAAAGGAGTAGTTAAATACAAATGAAAGAGGGAAGTTGATCAGTGAAGGTTCTGAGGAGCCAGGAATGAAATCCATGGCACAAATAGAACGACTAATCTTGAATAGCAGGAAAGGCATCCTTTTCATTGTAATAGGAGGAAAGAAGAAAAATATGGATTTGGGTGCAAGCAGATTTTTAGGTTTGGTAGCACGAAGTCAAAGGAGTTCCTATCTGGTAACATTTATTTATTTATTTTTTTCTAAGAGGTTAGAGGAGCTGTCTGCTAAGAGTGAGGGGAAGGCAAGAGAGTTAAAGGTTTATGTATGATGGAAAAGATTTGGAATAGGTGCTGCATAGAAGGAAGAAAATGATCACTAAAGAAACACAATAGGATAGTAATTCAGTATGGAGGTCCTAGCTGAGATAGGCAAATACTGTGCTATATGCTGGGTTGAGCAGATTAAATGGGAGGAACAGGCAAAGATAGGTAAGACACAGTTTCTGTTCATCAAATGAGAAAGAGAGACATATAAACAAACCACTTAAAAAGAACAGAAGATATAAATTGTGGCATATTGTGAAAATTAGTAAACTAGGTTGCACACAACCACATTAATAAATCTTAGAAAACTTAATATTGGCCGGGCGTGGTGGCTCACGCCTGTAATCCCAGCACTTTGGGAGGCCAAGGCAAGAGGATCACAAGGTCAGGAATTTGAGATCAGCCTGACCAACATGGTGAAACCCCACCTCTACTAAAAAAATACAAAAATTAGCCGAGTGTGGTGGCATGCCTGTAATCCCCGCTACTCAAGAGGCTAAGGCAGGATAATTGCTTGAACCCGGGAGGTAGAGGTTGCAGTGAGCCGAGATCACGCCACTGCACCCCAGCCTGGGCGACAGAGCAAGACTCTGTCTCGAAAAAAAAGAGAGAGAGAAAGAAAAAGTGAGAATGATTATCATAAAAGTCAGATCATGATTACCTCTAGGAGAAAAGAGAGGAGTGTGATCAGAAAGGGACATAAAGAGGACTTTTGGGGTGCCAGTGATGTTCTAGTTTTTGACCTGGATAATGGTGTATTTAGTTGCAGCTCAATCAGGGAAGCAGAACCTCTTTGGGTCATAGGATAAGGGATTTATTATAGGAATTAGACCTTACACGACTGTGGGAGGAGCTGGGGAAGTAACGTCTCAAGAGGAAGTTGGAGGACCAGTGGAGTCACCAACTGATCCAGCAGAGAAACCAAGCGCATCCAGCTGCCAAAATGAGACTGCACAGACTCCTTTGGCTGCCGAAGGAGTCTGTGGGAAGCTGTTGCTTCTTTGGGTCTGCAGCCAAACATCTGGTCATGAGCCTGGGACCGCTGTTGGGGAGGAGAGTTGCGTGTGGCACAGGGAAGAGCAAGGACACCTGGACCCTGTGAGACCTCTGCGTCTCTCTGTATCCACACCCACCACAGCAGCTTGCAGAGAGAAGGGCTGCTGCTTCACCTCTGTCTCCCAAATCTCACACAGGCTGCTTTTTTGGCCATGCACAGAAGGGGACTCTGGGAAACACAGTTCCCAGGTTAATCAATTTGAAATAAAATGATCCAGCGCAGGTGGTTAAATGAGTTTCACTTTGTAATTATCCATGAAAATGTGCATTTACAGTTCTGACATTATTATAATTTATAAAAAGACTTTCAGTTAATCAATCAATAAAAGAACAGGCATGGCATTTCAGGGGCCATATATGATATGTTCCCATAGTGTTACTAGAGTATGTTTTTTAAAAGTGCTATGAAGCTAAAGAGACAGCTCTGCCTGGGGGCATCAGGAAAGTTTTCATAGAAAAGGAGACATTTCGATATAGTAATAAAAATAGCTACCATTTATTGACCACTTACTATGTATCAGACATTATAATATGCTCATACTTCATATAAATTTTACAACAATCCTATGAGCTAGACATTATACTTCCAATTTTTCAGATAAAGAAACTGAGGTCCAGATAAATAAATTAACTTGCCCAATCTAACAAGAAGCAGATCAGAAATTTGAAATACCTCTAGTTTACTCCAACCACGCGGAGCCACTACTTCCGTTTGAGTCTCTTTTTTTTTTTTTTTTTTTTGGAGACAGAATCTCACTCTGTCACCCAGGCTGGAGTGCGGTGGTGCCATTATGACTCACTGCAGCCTTGACTTCTCAGGCTCAAGCAATCCTCTCACCTCAGCCTCTCAAGTAGCTAGGACTACCAGCCCTTGCCACCATGCCCAATTAATGTTTTGTATTTTGTTTTTGTAGAGATGGGGTCCCACTGTGTTACCCAGGCTGGTCTTGAACTCCTGGGCTCAAGCGATCCTCTCGCTTTGGCCTCCTAAAGTGCTGGGGTTACAAGCATGAGCCATTGGGCCTGGCCAGGCTTTTTAAAATACCATCTTTTCTTACCCAGTCTTCCATTTGAGTCTTCACAGGCAATAATATACCTGGCAGGCAGAAGGAACAGCATGAGCAAAGAATTGGCAACATGAATGAGTGTGGTTTGCTTGCGGAAGATTAAGAAGGTTGATGAATGTGTGTGTAGGAGATGGTGAAAAAGATGAAAGATAAGCTATAAAATTTATTGAAGATTTTTTATGCCATGATAAAGTGTTTCCAACTTACCCTCTAGTCAAAAAGAAGTCACTGGAAATTAATAAGTAAAGAAACAGCACTAACAGATTATTTTCATGGCAGTGATTATTTAATAGCCATCTATACCTTTGCGTCTGCGAGTAGACTTTTTACCTGGACTCTTCTTTATTCTTTTTTTTTTTTTTTCTTTTTGAGACAGAGTCTCACTCTGTTACCCAGGCTGCAGTACAGTGGACTGATCTTGGCCCACGGCAGCCTCAATCTCCTAGGCTCAAGCAATCCTCCTGCCCCAGCCTCTTGAGAAGCTGGGACTACAGGCACAAGCCACCATGCACGGCTAATTTTTTTTTTTTTTTTTTTTTTTTTTTTTAGTAGCTAGGAGGTCTCACTTTGCTGTCCAGACTGGTCTCAAACTCCCGAGCTCAAGTGATCCTCCTGACTTGGCTTCCCAAAGTGCTGGGATTACAGGCGTGAGCTACTATGCCCAGCCTGACTCTTCTTTATTCTTTACATAGAACTTTCTATTACATGATTGGTTTTGATTCTCACAATTAGCCTATGAAGAATGCAGAATAGGTATTATTATCTCCATTATATGAACTTCAAAACTGAGGCTCAGTAAGGTTAAATAATTTGTCCAATGTCACTTGGCTAAGTGACAAACTTTGGAAGAGAACCCACATTTCCCTGACTCCCTGTTTTCTCTTCTTCCTACCCCCTGTTGCCTAACTTGACCTGGGCAAATGTCAAAGTAAAGAAAACAAAACGAATCAAAATCCCTGTGCATTTTCCAGTGAGCTGTAGCCAAGCCGAGTGAATTTTCTGTCTCTTGAATTCTAGGTGCTGAGAACTGATTGGCATCATCATCTTTTGAGAAATTAAACTTTAGTCATAAAATTTCTATTTGAACTAAAATTATATGACTCAGATATCTTTTGATTTAAACCTAATGACAGCAAATTGCTTCATAGTGGGAATACAGTAATTCTGGATAGGCATGAGTTTTGTATTTTAAAATGAAACGCAGTTTTTGAATTGCAATGAGCAAGAGAATGTAATTAGCCCCAATTGCCAAATCAGAAATTCTGCCAGCAATTTCAAGAGAGGAAAAAAAGAATGGAATCGTGTTCAACATCAATGCCAGGGAAAGAATGCTTCCAGAGGCTCGAGGACTCTCCATGGGAAATCAGTTCCCTCCAGTTCCTTAAATCTCCACAGCCGTACCTTTCATCAACACTGAGCATTTCCTCGATTTTAAAATTCCTGGTTTGGTATTCTGTTTTCCTTTATTAAAACTCCTGTCATTGCTCTAAAATCCCCACCTCCGTTTATAAAGTCTGAATGTATGAAGGTCGTGAGGATTTTGTTTTCCAATGGTATCCGATTTTTCCTTTAACGTAACCAGTGAGGAAGAATAGAATAAGGGCTGGACTGGGGCGGCTGGCATCCGAAGTGCTTGCTTGTGAGCTTTTCTTTATCGCTTGTCTGTTTCCTGGATGTCTGTCTAAGGAGATGCCAGAGTCTGTGTCCTGATAACTTACTGGGTCTGTAAAGTGACTGCTGATGAGAAGCTTCCCCACCACCCCACCGTGATTACACTGAAATTCAGAATTCTACCAGAAGACAATTTTCTCAATTCATCACCCTTCCAAGGACATTACATAGGTCTCACTTTCTCAGAGTGAGCAACAGCAAAGCAACATAGAAAGAAGGCACATCAGGCTTCCATCCCTTCCAATTTATATTACTTTGTTTCTCAACTGGCTTTTAAGCTATTGCAAGTATGTATTAATATCGTCTCTCTTTGTAAAACTGCTTAGGTCTGAAGACTTGAAAACAAAAACATAGGAATATATATATTTCTTCCAAAGCAAAAGATACATATGTTTTCTTCTCAAGCAATAAAATATTGGGGATAGGTGTCAAAGCATCACATGATTCTAGTGTCTTATTAAAATTGGTATTTTTCTAGATCCCAGGAGTTCCATGAATAGACAGTAGCGTTTCTCTTCATTCTCAAAGCCAGCTATGTCTACCTGGAAGAAGAGATACACACTTAAAGCTGGTGGCAAAGGCTACTGAATTGGTTTATAGGAGAATTCCACTTTGATTATTTTGTTTAGACTTTTTTTGAAAATAATTTATAATCTGTTAAGATTCAACAACATCAGGGAAAAAAAGATCTCAAAAGCGCTATGCTTTACTCAATTTCAGATAATTATGTTAAAAATTGTTTAGAACTACAATCAGAGGAAGGTTCTAACTAATTTTTAACAAAATGAAGTCCAACAAGTAGACTTCCATAGAACTGGCTCACTGGCATTTAGCATATGTTAAGAGACAGAATTGTTTTATTTGAAATTGTCGTATTTCACCATCCTCAACATTAGGTGAATTTTTTTTAAAGTTTCAGTGATCCCAAATGAATTTCTGATTTTCAATAGAAAATTGCTAAACCTTCATGTTGTCTAGAAAATGTCTCTAATTTGAAATTAAAGATTTTACTAAAAATAAAGAAATAATAAAAAAATAGGTTTTTTTTTTTTTTTTTTTTTTACCTAAGCTTTCTCTCTTTCATTATTCTTACTTGGCTTGAAAGATGCTGCTTTATGCCCAGCCAAAAATATGAAAGACTCAAATACAAAGCATTTAAGTACTGAGCATATTGCAGTATGTGATGCTGGCCTCACCATCCTATTGGCTCCTATCCACAAGAATTCAAAATGGAAAATGTACCTAATGACGGTTTATGCATAACTTCTGGGAAATCTCTTTGGATTTAATTTTTTAGAATTTAACCCTATTCGTCATTTCATATAAGTGGTCCCAAAGAGATCTCCATAAGTGGCCAGCTTTAATTTGTATGCCTCAGGGGTTCACAGGACTGTAAATGGAAATGAAGGGCTGGCCCTGGTCTCAAAATGACAGCTTGCTTGCTTACAGGCAGGATATGGTAGTTCAAAATTAGCCACAATTATCAGAGTCATGCGTTCTACCTCCTGCTTATTTAGCAACCTGAGTCCCTCAGTCTAAACCTGAAAGGTTATTCTAACTGCATCTGATCAAACATATTAGCTGAATTAGATTTAATCCATTGCTCAACACCAGCTCCTTCCATAGCATTAGACAAATGGTCTAAGTGTCTTTTCTTCCCTACCTGGATAATTGGAGATTATTCTCTTGGGTTCTGTGATGAAATACTAAACTCCTGCTTTTGTTGCCTCTACCCAAGGGCTTAGGGCTTTTTCCTGTGCTCGTGGCTGGGGAAAGTAGCCCTTTCTTTCTCTTGTACTTCCCTTGTGTCTATAGCAACACACCCTTAAATACTTATCTTGTTTGAATGGGAAAAAAAATCTTGTACTACTTGTTGAGATTTATACGTAAAAAATAATATAAGGCCACAGTTACAGGTAGGTAAAGTGGCTCCATAATCTAGCTTTTTGTAGTACAGAGAATAAACACAGAGATACCCTGAAACAAGATACAAGATCTTGTTTCAGGGTATCTCTATTCGGCCACCTGACTTACTTCTCCAATCAGTCTAATCTAGATAGTTTTCTGATCAGTTTTGAGAAGGAGATAATATTAGTCTAACCCCTTTTACAGATGAGAAAGAATTTATGAGTTAGGCTTTTGTGTTTGACTTATGCGCTTCCCTCTATAGTTATATATTAAAATCCTATTAAAATAATTTAAAGTGAGTTAATATATGTAAAGCATTCAGAGCAGTACCTGTACCTGGTACATGATACTATATAAACATTTGCTCTTATTTTGAGTTTGTTTGTTTGTTTTAAGAAACTGGGTCTCACTGTGTTGCCCAGGCTGGTCTTGAACTCCTGGCTTCAAGCAATCCTCCTGCCTTGGCCTCCCATTCCAACTCCTTTGTGAAGTCTTCCCTGTTCTCATCTGGCCACTCCTCTCTCTGTATAATCAGGTGCTTCTTGGACTTGTTTTCCATTTTAAACTTACATTGTATTTAATTGCTTCTATTGCTGTCTCCCTCACTAGACAGTAAGCTATTTGAAGGCAAGAACCATGACTTTTCTTTGTATTGTCTTCCTCTTCAGTGCCAATCATATTACTTTCAGGCATTACATCCTTTAAAAAGTGTTCATTGGTTTAGTTGCACTGATGATCTTCAAAACCGGTGGGAAGTTATTAACCAGTGTAGGCTTCGCTCTTAGACCTGCCTACAAATACTAAGAGACGTTAAATTAGTTTCTCTATGGTGTAAATTGGGGTTGTGATAAAATTAAGCAAGTGGCACGGTCAAATGGCAGGGACCAGAAAAAGGGTAATTGCAAAACAGTAATCAAAAATTGCACAAACAATGGGATTAATTTAGATTGGAACTCACTAAAGCAGCAGGCAGACTGAGCCTCAAAATTAGGGACAAGGATCTATACTAGGTAAGGGAATAGGGCAAGCTGAAGCATGGTTCAGACCCCATCCACAGATAGCTGCAATCTTAAGAAGGTATCTGAAATGGCTTCTAAGTGTTGCATTGACAGGTGACTGTGGGATCGGAGATCAAAAGATCACAGTCTCTTAACTAGGACGGATAAGTCTTTCCACATTCGTTTTGTCCCCAACATGTTTGTTAAAAGATCTCAGCTTATTAGAGTAGTTCCCATTTATCCAGGCTCATCTTCACAAATGTACCTTCCAGAGCTGTGTCCAGATAGTAGTGCTATGTCTTCAAGGAGGATCACAGATTTAATCATCACTTAATTAGAGAACCAATTCCAATTTTCTAAATACTACAGGATTTTCCACGTTGAATTTGTTCTCTGGAACTCCTAATGGCTGGGCTTTTGACCAGAGTACGAATAGCATTCACCCTTAATGCTCACGAAGTGGAACATTGGATGCCCAGCTCTCTAGATGTTGTTTGGTTGTAGATGGCAGGTCCTTAAGTCTAAAAGTTATCCCTCTCAGTGGTGTACCCCTATGCAATAGCACATGCTTCTGACCTCAAATTCCACAGTACTGCTTACTTGGATCAGAGAAGGAAGAAAAGGAAGGGAGAGAGGGAGGACATTGTGTAGGAAGGAAAGTTTAATGATGAGTATGGTGGGGCAGACAACAGAAAATGCTGTCTAGACTTAGAGGTCGCTGAGAAGCTGAATTTAATAGTTTTGATAATAGGAGAACTAAAGAAGATGTCTTTCAGTCTTTAAGAGAGTTAAAGAGGGCTCTAAGTGCAGAAGGTTAGAAGTACTTGGCTGCCAACCCGTTAGTATGCACTTGGGACTATACTTTATCTTGTCCCAAAATTGATTTTTCATTTGTAGAAGGGTGTGCCCCCCAACAATTGAATTGTTTTCAGCTAGAAAGTCTGCAAAGAGCTCAGGTCCTTGAGTAAAGATGTTTTTTATGTTTCTATCATTTGGACTCTTAACTGTTAAAGAGGGTTAACCAGATATTTGTGTTTGTAAAGTCCAAGAACTCTTTTGTCTGAGAAAGGGAGTCATCCTAGACTTCCCCCTCTGTGGTGGGCATCTGATGTTTCTTTGGCTATCTGAAATTCAATCTTCCTCCCTAACATCACCCTAACATTTGGGGGGTGAGGATTTTCTTTACTAAATTTTGAATACTATAAATCGAGATACCTTGTCCTTGCTCTATGAAAGCTGATGGGGCTCTCAGGTGCAATTATATCCTCCTTCCATAAGATCTGTAACTCTTATTGTCTTGATTATCAAAAGCCAACCATATGGCTTAAACTCAGCTAGCTGGGAGTGCCTTTTCTGGGACTTCTCTTTAGTTCTCCTATTATCAAAGCAATTGACTTCAGCTTCCCAGTGACCTCTTAAGTCTAGACAGCATTTTCCTGTTTTCTGCCCCACCAAACTCAATATTAAACTTCTTTCCTTCCTACACAAGGTCCTTCCTCCCTCCCACTCGAGTCACAAGTGCAGTGAGACAGGAAAAATCAGTAGGACCTCTTTCATTCCAGTGGCAGTAGCCCAGTGAAAATGTCAATTAGCTCCTACTGACCTGGCCCCTGTCATTTCTAAGCCTAGTTCTCCACCCTTTTGATCAATTTTTTTAGTTGTCCAATATCCTTATTTTTAAAATTCCCTTTTTGTTTAAGCCAGATTTGATTTTTATTATTAGCAACCAAAGAACTCTAATTCAATATCCCTTTTCCCACACATTTTCCTCTTCACTCAGTCCTGTTTATTTTAATTCCAGAACAGATCTTGACTATTTTATACAGCTACTTTGACATCACCTCTAAGCCAAGCTTTTTTTTTTTTTTTTTTCCTGAGACAAGTCTGTCACCCAGGCTGGAGTGCAGTGGCGTGATCATAGCTCACTGCAGCCTCCAACTCCTGGGCTTAAGCGATCTTCCCACCTCAAGCTCACGAGCAGCTGGGACCATAGGCATGCGTCACCAAATCCGACTAGTTTTTTGTTTCTTGTTTTGTTTTGCTTTGTTTTAGATATGGGATCTCACTATGTTGTCCAAGCTGGTCTTAAACTCCTGGGCTCAAGCAGTCCTCCTGCCTCAGCTTCTCAAAGTGCTGGATTACAACAGGCGTGAGCCACTGCACCTGGCCAAGCTTTTTTTTTGATATGCAATCTTTTCTTGCCCAGACCACTGCAAGAGCATTCATGCTTCCACTATTGTCATCCTCAAATCTAATCCATTTTCCATATTGCAAGCACATCGATCTTTTAAAATTCAAATCTAATCATGATATTCTTCAGTCTAAAACTCTTGCTTCCCACTGCTCTTAGAAGAAAATAAAAAATCCTTAAGAAGGTCTGTAATATGTTTCGTAATCTGGCCCTGGTGACCCCTCCAGCCTTGTTTTACTATATTCTCCCCGCCGGCTCACTGAGCTCCAGCAACTCTGGCCTCCTTTTCATTTCTCTCTTTTTTTTTTTTTTGAGATGGAGTCTCACTCTGTTGCCCAGGCTGGAGTGCAGTGGCGCGATCTCGGCTCCCTGCAACCTCCACCTCCTGGGTTCAAGTGATTCTCCTGCCTCAGCCTCCTGAGTAGCTGGGATTACAGGTGCATGCCACCACACCTGGCTAATTTTTGTATTTTTAGTAGAGACAGAGTTTCACCATGTTGGTCAGGCTGGTCTCGAACTGCTGACCTTGTGATCCATCCGCCTCGGCCTCCCAAAGTGCTGGGATTACAGGCATCAGCCACCGTGCCCGGCCCTTTTCATTTCTTGAACACACTAAGCTTTTTCCTATCTCAGGGGCCTCAAAAATACAGCTCCCTCCACCCAGGCTACTTCTACCCTGCCAATTATCTGCCTGCCTGTCTACTCTTCCCGTCTCACCTAAAGTGTCGCTAAGGGAGGCCCTTTTGGCCTGGCACAGTGGCTAATGCCTGTAATCTCAGCACTTTGGGAGGCTGAGGTGGGCAAATCACTTGAGGTCAAGAGTTCGAGACCAGCCTGGCCAACATGGCAAAACCCCACCTCTACTAAAAATACAAAAATTAGCTGGGTGTGGTGGTGGGCAGTGTAGTCCCAGTTACTTGGGGGGCTGAGGCAGAAGAATCACTTGAACCCAGGAGGTAGAAGTTGCAGTGAGCCAAGATCGAGCCACTGCATTCCAGCCTGGGCGACAGAGCGAGACTCCATCTCAAAAGAGAAAAAAAAAAAAGAGAGGCCTTTTCTTATCTCCTAATCTAAACACTACTCTTTTCCTTCAGAATAGTTATAATTTTTACATACCTATTTTTAAAATTATTCAGATAATGTCTATCCATGTACATGACAAGGTACAGGCAATGTCCCAATGCTTGTTAGCTTCAAGAGAATGGGAATCACGTCTGCTTTGCTCACCACTCCATACTGAGTGGATTGCTAGCACCCAGTGGCGTGCCTGACTTATAAAAGTCCTTTAAGAAGCATCTCAATTCAGATGGCTGAATGAATGGATGGGAGTCATCACATCATAATTTCTTCTCCTACCCTCACCATTACTTCCTATACTAAATCAATTACTCAATCAGCAAATCTTTCATTCAGTCTCTAAAGTACGCCTCTCTTATCATTGCTACAGTTTAGTTCAGACTCTTATCATTTCTCCCCTGGGCCTTTGCAATAACTTCCTAACTAGTCCTCTTGTCCCCAGTCTTGTCCTTCTCTCACCTTTCACACTGCAGCTGGAGTGATCTCCCGAAATCACAAATCTGATCGTATCACCTCTTTACTTACAGTGCTTTGGTAGCTTCTCATCATCTGCAGAATGAAGGCCAAATTCCTCATACAAAGCCCTAAGTGACTTGGTTCTCTATATATCTCTAGCTTCTTTCCCCTGCTACTCTCTACTTTTAACTTGTGCTCTCTTTCTTTTCCTTTGCAGTTCGCTTGGCCTACGACACTGGTGACACTGTTCTTCACCTCACCAACTCTAACATCCCACAGTGCCCCGTGTCCTAGCACAGTTTATTATGTTGTGTTGAACTTTATCTGTTTATGTGTCTGCCTCCATCATTACAATGAAAGTTCCTTGAGGACATGAACTATGTGTTATTCATATTTCTATTATCCTTGTAGGGCCTTTTTCAACCTGCAAGTTGCAATCTAGTCGTTGGTCATTAAATCAAATTAGTGGGTTATGGCTAGTATTAGTTTTTAAAAATTATATGGAAGAGAAGAGAAAGTATCAGACTATACCACATATAGTAAGGGTAATTTGTGTGTGTGTGTGTGTGCACGTGTGTGTGTGTGTGTGCACGTGTGTGTGCGTGTGTGTGTGAAAAACTTTTTTTCTTTTTTTTTTTTTTAGGATGGAGTCTTGCTCTGTTGCCCAGGCTGAAGTGCAGCGGCGTGATCTCAGCTCACTGCAACCTCTGCCTCCCAGGTTCAAGCTATTCTCCTGCTTCATCCTTCCGAGTAGTTGGGATTACAGACATGCGCCACCATGTTCGGCTAATTTTGTATTTTTAGTAGAGACAGGGTTTCACCATGTTGGTCAGGCTGATCTCAAACTTCTGACCTCAAGTGATCCACCCATCTCAGCCTCCCAAAGTGCTGGGATTACAGGTGTGAGCCACCGTGTCTGGCCTGAAACTTTTTTATATGCACATACATATATAAAATATGTATAAATAAGCATGTGAACTAGTTCCCTATGTACAATGTATTTCTTGCCATAAGATTACAGTAAAAATGTATTTTCTGAAGAACATTATTCTAATATCTAGAATATAGAAGGAGCTAAATAACTACCCATCTTAAATCTTTTTGGAATGAAGTAGAGGGGAAAACAAATGTGTCTGAATAAACCTAACCTCAGTGAGCTCATGATTTCTCCTGCTTATCTGACTTCTTACTCTTCAATGCCCAAATTATTTCCATTCATCAAGAAGACATTAAAAATCTTAAAAATTTATACCTTTAATAACAGAGCTTCAAAATACATGAAGCAAAACCTGATAAAACTGAAAAGAGAAATAAACAAACCCACAATTATATAAGATATTTCAAAACCCCTCTCTCAATAACCGATATGACACGTTGACAGAAAAGCAGAAAAGGCACTCAAGACTGAAATAATGTCAACCAACTTGGACAGTCCAACTAATAACAGCAGGATAAATACTCTTCTCAAGTGCTCATGAAACATTTACCAAGAGAGACCATATTCTGGCCCATAAAACAAGTCTCAATAAATTTTAAATGATTTAAGTCATACAAGGTAAGTTTTCTGACCACAGTGTAATTTAATTAGAAGTCAGTAATAGAAAAAGGTATTTAAAAATGCCTAGGTACTTGGAAATTAAGCAACACTGTTCTAAATAACCAATGAATCAAAGAAGAAATCACAAAGGAAATTAGAAATTATTTTGACTAGAGAGAAATTTTTAGGACTAATAGCCTATATTAGGAAAGAAGAAAGGTCTCAAATTATTGACTTCAGCTCATACCTTAAGAAACTGGAAGAGTAAGATCAGATTAAATGCAAAGGAAGAAGAAGACAGGAAACAATAAGAGAATAGAAATCAATAAAATGAAAGAGAGTAATGAAGAAAATCCATAAAACTAAAAGCTTGTACTTTATGAAAATCAATATGATTGATTAACCTGTAGCCACTCTAATCAAGAAAATAAAAGACACAAATTGCCAAAATCAGGAATAAAAGAGAATATATTACTAAAGATCCTACAGACATTGGAAGAATAATAAGGGAATATTATGAGCAATTTTATGCCCATAAATTTGACAGCTTAAATTAAGTGAAAAAATCCCTTGAAAGACTCAAACTATAAAAGCTCATTCAAGAAGAAACAGATAATCTGAATAGCCCTATATCTATCCACAAAACTGAAGCTGTTAAAAATAATTTCATAAGAAAACTC
Organism: Gorilla gorilla gorilla; assembly: GCF_029281585.2. Taxonomy (NCBI): domain Eukaryota; kingdom Metazoa; phylum Chordata; class Mammalia; order Primates; family Hominidae; genus Gorilla; species Gorilla gorilla. Next base: position 30,390,959 of record NC_073228.2, on the reverse strand, counting down.
CACTGCAAATACTACTTAACATTTAAGGAAGAAATAATTCAATTATATACATACTCCTTCAGGACCTAGAATGGTCAATGCAATTTTTATAAAGAAGAACAAAGTTGGAGGATTAACACTTCTGATTTCAAGACTTAAAAAGCTATAATAGTCAAGATAGTGTGGTATTGTAAGTATAGAAAAGTAAGTGGAACAGAATATGGAGTCAAAAATAGACCCACACATATGGACAACCTTTTATTTTCTTGAGACAGGGTCTCACTCTGCAGCCTTGACCCTCCTGAGCTCAGGTAATTGTCCCACCTCAGCCTACCAAGTAGCTGGGACTACAGGCACATACCACCATACCTGGCTAACTTTTTGTATTTTTTGTAGAGACAGACTTTCACCATGTTGCTCAGGCTGGTCTCAAACTCCTAGGCTCAAGCAATGCTCCCACCTCATCCTCCCAAAGTGCTGGGATTAAAGGCATGAGCCACCATGCCTAGCCTGGACATCTTATTCTTGACAAAGGCACACAACCAAACCAGTGGAGAAAAGATACTAATTTCAATAAATGTTGCTGGAATAATTGGATTAAAAAAATAAAATTGGACTCATACTTCATATCACATGCAAAAATTACCCCAAAGTGCATCATAGACTTTAAATTATAAGACTTCTAGAAGAAAATACAGGAGAAAAATATCTGTAACCTAGAGTGAAGCAAAAATGTCTTAGATATGATACCAAAAGTATGATCCATATTGACAAATTTGATTCATCAAACTTAAAATTTTCTGTTCTTCAAAAGCCATTGTTAATAGAATGAAAGGCCACAGACCGGAAGAAAATATGTGCAAGGCATATATCTGATAAAGTACTTGAATCCAGAATATATAAAGCACTCTTAAAACTCAGCAACAAACAAACGAACCAATTTTTTAAATGAGCACAAGATTTGAACAGACCCTTCACCAAATAAGATCTATGGATGATCTATAAACACAAGAAAAGATGCTCAATATCATAGTCATTAGAGAAATGCAAATTAAAATCACAATAAAACGTTACTACATACCCACTAAAATGGCTAAAATCAAAAAGACTGTACATACCAAGCGTCAACAAAAATGTGGAGGAACTTAAACTTTTATATCTTTGCTGACAGGAATGTAAAATGGTACAATCACTTTGGAAAACAGTTTGACAGTTTCTAAAAGGGTCAAACATACACCTACCATATGATTCAGCCATTTCACTCCAGGTATTTACCAAAGGGAAATGAAAAGATCCATCCATACAAAGATTTGTACGTGATCGTTCATAGCAGCTTTATTTGTTATAACAAATAACTGGAAATTACCCAAGTGTCCGTGAACATGTGGATAAATAAACAAATTTTGCATATCTATACAATGGAATAGTACTGAGCAATAAAAGAAAGTAAACTATTGTTATGTGCAACAACATGGATGAAATTTCAAAATAATTATGCTGAGTGAAAGAAGCCAGACAAAAAAGAATACATACTGTATGACTGTATGACTCCATTCATACAAAATCCTAGAATATGCAAACTAATCTATGGTGACAGAAAGCTGACCCGTGGTTGTTTGGGGACCTAGGGGTAAGGGGTTGCAGAAAAAGAGGTGGGAGGGGGACCTACGAAGAGGCATGAGACAACTTTTTGAGATGATGAATGGCCTCATGGGTTACAAATATGTCAAAACTTGTCAGATTATATAGTTTAAATATGTACAATTTAATTCATTTAGTTATATATCAGGCCGGGTGCGGTGGCTCATGCCTGTAATCCCAGCACTTTGGGAGGCCAAGGTGGGCAGATCACTTGAGGCCAGGAGTTCAAGACCAGCCTGGCCAACATGGTGAAACCCCATCTCTACTAAAAATACAAAAATTAGCCAGGCATGGTGGTGCGTACCTATAGTCCCAGCTACTCAGGAGGCTGAGGCAGTAGAATCGCTTGAACCCAGGAGATGGAGGTTGCAGTGAGCTGAGATCACACCACTACACTCCGGCCTGGGTGACAGAGCAAGACTCCATCTCAAAAAAAAATTTTTTTAAATTATTTATCAATTACAATGAATTTAAAAATAAATGGAACAAAACTATTGAAGCACTAGAAGAAAATAAAAGATGGCTGGGCACAGTGGCTCAGGCCTATAATCCCAGCACTTTGGGAGGCTGAGGCTTGTGGATCACAAGGTCAGGAGATCTAGACCATCCTGGCTAACATGGTGAAACCCCATCTCTACTAAAAATATAAAAACAAATTAGCTGAGTGTGGTGGCGGGCGCCTGTAGTCTCAGCTACTCGGGAGGCTGAGGCAGGAGAATGGCATGAACCCGGGAGGCAGAGCTTGCAGTGAGCCGAGATCGCGCCACTGCACTCCAGCCTGGGTGACAGTGCAAGACTCCTTGTCCAAAAAAAAAAAAAAGATATTATTTCATATTCTTGGGTGGAGACAACCTTTCTTTGCACTCACTAAAGCTGGAAACTCAGTAAAAAGGCTAATATAATTCACCACATAATTGACCACAAATTTACCACATAACATAAACTAAGTTAAAAGATAAACTTCAAGGCCAGAACTTTGAGAGGCCAAGGCGGGCAGATCACTTGAGGTCAGGAGATTGAGACCAGCCTGGCCAACATGATGAGACCCCGTCTCTACTAAAAATACAAAAGTTAGCCAGGGGTGGTGGTGTGCGCATCTGTAATCCCAGCTACTCTGGAGGCTGAGGCAGGAGAATCACTTGAACCCAGGAGGCGGAGGTTGCAGTGAGCTGAGATTGCACCACTGAACTCCAGCCTGAGAGACAGAGTGAGACTCTGTCTCAAAAAAAAAAAAAAAAAAAGAATAAACTTCAACATATGATACACAAAAGACTAATACCTTCACTATATAAAGGGCTCTTACAAATTAATTTTTAAAAGATGAATACTTAAATAGAAAAATAGGGAAAAGGCATACATTTCCTGGTAATTCACAAATGAAGAAAATTACAATTGTCAATAAATGTATACTATGTGTTACTCCATTAGTAATAGAAGTTTTTTTGTTTTGTTTTGTTTAGGTTTTGAGACGGAGTCTTGCTGTATCACCCCCCCAGGCTGGAGTGCAGTGGCACGATCTCAACTCACTGCAACCTCTACCCACTGGGTTCAAGCGATTCTCCTGCCTCAGCCTCCCAAGTAGCTGGGACTACAGGTGCTCGCCACCACGCCCGGTTAATTTTTGTTATTTTTAGTAGAGATGGGGTCTCACCATGTTGGCCAGGCTGGTCTCAAATTCCTAACCTCAGGTGATCCACCCACCTTGGCCTCCCAAAGTGCTGGGATTACAGGCGTGAGCCACCACGCCCAGCATAAGATTTTTAAATTATAACAATAAAATAGAATTTGTATTTTATCTAACTGGCAAATTTTGGAAACATTATCCACAGAGCAACTGAAAGTGTGGAGTACTCTTGCACACTGTTGGTAGCAGTGGAAATTTGCATACTGATTGGTATTACTCTCACAGCAATTTGGCAAGATACATAAAATTATAAAATATCTCAACACTTAAATCCAATAATTTGAATTTTTAGGAATTTACTCCAAAAAAAATCACCATTTTGTTTATAATCACTCCAAATTGGAAACAACTGAAATGTTCATCCACAGAGAGTCTCACTAAAGAAATTGTGGTTTCCCTCTATGTTGTTTCACTATGACCAAAATACCATGGTCATCATTAAAAATTACGAAGAGCTATATTATTGACCTGGAAAGATATCTATTAAGTGAAAAAAAAGGTGGTTTGCAAAGTACTATGCATAAATATAACTAAATTTAAAAAGTAGTTTGTAAAAAATATCCTGGAAGGATATACAGCAGAGTGTTATTAATAACAATGGTTTTCTCCGGGTATGGTGGCTCACGCCTATAATCCCAGCACTTTGGGAGGCCAAGGAGGGTGGATCACCTGAGCTTAGGAGTTCGAGACCAGCCTGGCCAACATGGCGAAACCCCATCTCTACTAAAAATTAGCTGCGCGTGGTCTGGCCACCTGTAATCCCAGTGACTCAGGAGGCTGAGGCAGGAGAATCGCTTGAACCCAGGAGGAGGAGGTTGCAGTAAGCGCAGATCTCACTCCACTGCACTCCAGCCTGGGCGACAGAAAGAGACTACGTCTCAAAAAAAAAAAAAAGTCCGTATCGTAAAAGATCTGCATTTTAGAAAAAAAAAAAAAATCTGATCTAAAATTATTCAATAAGAATTTTATGGCCAGGCAATGATGGCTCAAAACTGTAATCCCAACACTTTGGGAGGCCAAGGCGGGTCGATCACCTGAGGTCAGGAGTTCGAGAATAGCCTGACCAACATGGTGAAACCCTGTCTCTACTAAAAATACAAAAATTAGCCAGGCGCGGTGGCGGGTGCATATAATCCCAGCTACTTGGGAGGCTGAGGCAGGAGAATTGCTTGAACTCGGGAGAAGGAGGATACAGTGAGCCGAGATCGCACCACTGCACTCCAGCCTGGGCAACAAGAGTGAAACTTCATCTCAAAAAAAAAAAGAATTTTGTAATAAAATTCTTAATAAAACTCGTTTCTACCTGGGTTTTTAAATGTTCTAATTTGTTCATTAAAGCTTTTAGAAAGTGCTGCTCCTATTGAAAAGTCAGGAATAATTTTCCTGAATGGTGGTTTTTTTCCCGCTTTCTAGGCAGTGGTTCCTAACCAAAGAGTTTTGAGCATGAAAAGTACAAGAGCTTGTATAACCAGCTCCGAGTAAAATACATCTATCATCACTTCGTGAGATGACTTCCCACTAAACAAACACCTGGGCTAAGAAAATTAATGGATAAACCAATATTGCAAGCCTGGGCTACATTCATATGTATTGGATTAGTTTATATTCACATCATTATTTCTTGTTGAAAAGTATTCCACTTAAATAGTTTAAAAATTTGCTTCCACGAGATATTGTCATATTTAAACATACACTGAACATACTCTGGATAATGTTACATAAAAGTTATGAAACTCTGTAATCATTTTTGAAAGGATACTGTATAATAATTAATTGTGCTGTAGCATGAAAACAAAGCACTGTAAGGGACACTAGTTGTTAGAGTGATATGTCTCAAAGTGAATCATCTTCAAATTGTAAAAATTCACACTGGGGAATGTTGGCAAGATCAAGACATTATTAAAGATAATAATAAGTTATATATCAAATGTGAACTGCATCATTTCTCTGCACCAAATTTTACCACACAGCTGCCTATGACAATTTAAACAAAACACCCAAACACATTATAAATCATGCACTCCCCCCCCACACCCTCTTAAGCAAAAACATTTACCAAGTATACAATCAAATTAAAACTGTAGGAGAGATTTATTAGCTTGTAGATGTTCCTAATTATTCAAAAAACTTGTCTGACGTTCAATAGCAACATCATTCAAGAACACAGTTCAATCTTAGGAAAGGGAATCCAGTCATGAAACTGATCATAGAGAATGTTTATTAAGTCTATGTTCCAGGGCAAAGCAAACTTTTGGGAAATAGGCTGGGTTTTATTCTATAATGCACACAATAGGTCTCCGTCTTTGCCGCTATCTAGAAGGCTTGCTACACACAGGAGATACAGTCATACAGCAGGTATACCAGGAAAGGGGCAACAAGGAGGGAAAGGGGGTAAGATTTATTACCTTCAATTATTTTTGTTCCAAACTTTCCTCAGGGCACAGGCACATAATATATCGTACTTTCCATTACTTAGTACAAATGTAAAACATATCTAAAAAACACATTTCATCTTCATAACATACTAAAATAACAAGTGGGATGTCATGACGTTAATTTGACAGATGGACTGTCATTTAGCAATGTTGTACAACATGAGTTAACAGCAAATTAATATCATCATATCCAATTTTTCTTAACAGCTAGAAGCTATCAGATTGGAAAAAAATTAGTAAACAAATCTTTGATTTGGGGGTGAAATAGCTAGCTAAAATATGCAAATGCAATTCACATATAATTTTAAAATAGCTACCTTTTACAAACTTAAAGACAAATGGTAAATAGTCTAAAAACTCTGATCTCAGAATCCGCCCCCCCCCCCCGCCAATTTTATTGTTCACTAAGGTATTGATTTTTTCTGACAAGTTCGCATGTACATTATGAATTGACTCATAAAAATTTTCAGCATATTGTACCGGGTTTATTATAGCCATCCTTACTATATATTAAGACCAGTATCTTTTCATCAACACCAGCTGTTAAGCAAACTCAAGTGACACAGTAGATTCATGATTAGTTCACAGAAAAGAAAGCAAAAATAGAGTGACATAAATTTAATTTCATTACACTTTGGCATTTAAAACCATATTTTATACCCCACTGACCACAAAGGACTTCTCTATTGTAAAAAAATATTGCTCTATACAATGCTAATAACAACACCATTTACCAAATGCAGGTTCATTTTAGTTTAAATTCTTTATCAAATTTTGATATATCCAAAATAATTTTAATAGTACTGAAATAACATGAGAAAATTATGTCTTGCAAATTTATCCTCACTGGTAAGTTAAGGGATTCTGCAGGTCATTTCTGTTAATATTTTTTTCTTTACCTAGTGCATAAAGGGTAGGAACAAAAGAAGAAAGAAAACTTCCAGCCTGATATCAGGGTTTGAGTCAAAACATCAGCTTAACTTTATCTGGCTCTTGGAGCAGTAGCTGGAAGGGTCGCAAAAACGTGGCTTTAAATCTTTAGTAGCTACATTCTAGAAAAACATAAAGCAGTGATGTTATAACATTAAATTGACCTGCTTCTTATATACTTTTTAGCAAATAAGTTATAATTTCCTAGTGGAAACAAGAAAGACCTGATTTCAGGAATGATTGTATGAAACTTTAGGAAGGAATTTACATGCTTTTTGTTTAAAACCTGTGAATTCTACTTCCTTTGAAGAGCTAACTCATTCCACACCAATACCATATAACTTATTTCTCCAGGTTTTTTATGTATGTTAATTTGGTCATCCCAACTGGATTTTATATTCCTTGAAACCAGGGGCCATGGCTTAAACTTCCTCTTTATTCCCTTATTAGCATAGTGCTAAGCAAATAGTATGTACTCAATAAATACCTGATTGTGAAATTCTAGCAATGTTTATCTGTTTTTAAAAATCTAGCCATATTGGGCCGGGCGTGGTGGCTCATGCCCATAATCCCAGCACTTTGGGAGGCTGAGGCAGGTGGATCACCTGAGGTTTGGAGTTCAAGACCAGCCTGACCAACATGGTGAAATCCCGTCTCTACTAAAAATACAAAAATTAGTCGGGCATGGTGGCAGGAGACTGTGGTCCCAGCTATTCAGAAGGCTAAGGCAGGAGAATCACTTGAACCCGGGAGGCAGAGGTTGCAGTGAGTCAAGATCGTGCCATTGCACTCCAGCCTGGGGGACAAGAGCAGATATTCCGTCTCAAAAAGAGAAAAAAAATCTAGCAAAATCTAGCTGTATTTGTGTTACCCTCATAGTCCAATTTTACTAGCTGTCTGTCTGCCTTTTCTGTTTATGACTTATTCTGAGTCTCATTTTTTCTTCATTTTATCTGTTACTCACCCCACCACCCTGAACTTCTCTTTTTCTTTCTCTTCCCACTCCCAGGAGATACTATCTGTCCAAGTACATATATATATATACACACACGCTCACACACACACACACACACACACACACACACATATATATATCCAAGTACATACATTTTTCCAAGTACATATATATGAGTACATATATATACACACACAATCGTAAATATGCAACATACTTTAGAAATTATGTAATATTATAATTTTATATATTGATAATTTAGAGTTTTATATATAAACAATAAGTATACTTTGTTCCTATCTTATTGGTTTAAAAGAAAGCTAGAAAACAGGCTGGGTGCAGTGGGTCATGCCTGTAATCCCAGCGCTTTGGGAGGCCAAGGAGGGTGGATCATTTGAGGTAAGAAGTTCAGAGACCAGCCTGGCCAACATGGTGAAACCCTGTCTCTACTAAAAATACAAAAATTAGTGGGGTGGCGGTGGCGCACACCTATAATCCCAGCTACTCAGGAGGCTGAGGTGGGAGGATTGCTTGAACCCAGGAGGTCGAGGGTGCAGTAAGCCAAGATTGCGCCACTGCACTCCAGCCTGGGCAACAGAGTGAGACCCTGTCTCAAAAAAAAGAAAAGAAAAGAAAAAGAAAGCTAGATTTTTTAGGTTATCTTAAATTGATTTTTCTCCCTAAAATAACTGATCGTTTCTTCTAGTGGTTTGTCTACATTATCCCAAAATACAGCAATAATTTCAATCAAGTATCACATTCTCTACTTAAAATATTTAATTTTACTAATTTCTTGAAAACTGTATTTTACAGTATTTGCCAGTTCCATTGGAAGAAAGTGGTTGTTACTGACAAAAGAGGATTTTTAAAAATCATTCTTGATTTTTTATAGTGGTGTTAGCAATCCTATCTCCACTCAATGCTCAGCCATTCCTAGGTTATGAAGCTTTGAGATTTCTGATTATTTTGGGAGAAGTACATCTAATATAGTCATTGATACACAGAGAAGTACATCTAGTATAGTAATTGATACTACGTATAGAATTTAGTAGGAAACCTAAATTCAATTCCTACCCTCGTAATAAAAACAGAATGGTGGTTCAGTTTCCGTATCTGTAAGATCTGAATTGTGTCATTCATTCATTATTCATAAAGAAATGTATTGTGCCAGTTAGAGTAATATTAACAAAAGGTAAAAAAAATCTAGTAATATGATATATGTAATGCAATTATTATACTACCATTTGAATACCAAAATATTTCAGAGAAAATTTTATACTGTAATTTGAACTATACTATGGATAGGTACTTTGAGCAAAGGCTTATGGAAAGTCAATATTCAGATTTGAGATTCTGGCATTAACAATGTGTGGCTGAAGAAATAAATTAATCTCTGTGTTAGTAAATTGCAGTAACATAGGTATTTTAAATACAAGTTGGCTAATAGTAACAGTTTTCTATGGTAAAAACTGCCTATTTCAAGTACCCTGAATGGTGTTTATTGCCTTTGTGAAGTATAAGGTTTTAAAAAAATCTAAAACTGGAATCAGAATATTATTATTATTATTATTTATTACTTTTGACACAGGGTCTCGCTGTGTCACCCAGGCTGAAGTGCAGTGGCATGATCACAGCTCACTGCAGCCTCAACCTCCTGGGCTCCAGAGATCCTCCCACCTCAGCCTCCCGAGTAGCTCGGACCACAGGCACGCACCATCACACCAGGCTAATTTTTTTATTTTTTTCTAGAGACAGAGTTTCACCATGTTGCCCAGGCTGGTCCCAAACTCCTGGGGTCAAGCCGTCTTCCTGCCTCAGCCTCCCAAAGTACTGGTAATACAGGTGTGAACCACCATGCCTGGCCCAGAACATTATTTTTTATTTTATTTTTTATTTGTTTTAACTGCTTCTTGCGGAGCAGGACTACCCCATAGGCAGTGTGCCCAGAATAGCCCAGAACATTCCATGATTCTGTATCAAATAAGTAACTAGTCATTACAAATCTTTAAACTTACCTTAAATGTAGGTGCAGAAAGAAAAAAAAAAGTAACTCCCCCATGAGATTTATCCAGAGTGACTGTCATTAATCTACTGATTACCACTGTATGTGAAATTCCATCAGAATTGTCTAACTATCTCTTTGTTTTTTTTTTTCCAATGACAAGTATTTGTCATTGTAACCCATTGTAACAGGCAACTGTGATATAATAAAAAATGTATATCTGACCTTTGTCCTGGATTCCTGGCACAGACAAAAACCCATGGAATTTCCTGAGTGATAGGAGTGTCTTTATTATGCTAATGAAATGACTGGGCAAAGCCCCTAGATAGTTTCAAGAGGAGGGCCGGTCATCAGAAAGAGTAACAACATGATTAAAAGATTGGAGCATTAGGCCGGGCGCGGTGGCTCACGCCTGTAATCCCAGCACTTTGGGAGGCCGAGGCGGGCGGATCACGAGGTCAGGAGATCGAGACCATCCTGGTTAACACGGTGAAACCCCGTCTCTACTAAAAATACAAAAAAGTTAGCCGGGCATGGTGGCAGGCGCCTGTAGTCCCAGCTACTCGGGATTCTGAGGCGGGAGAATGGCGTGAACCCGGGAGGCGGAGCTTGCAGTGAGCCTAGATCGCACCACTGCACTCCAGCCTGGGCGACAGAGCGAGACTCGTCTCAAAAAAAAAAAAAAGAAAAAGATTGGCACATTGACCAGCCCAACTGTCAGAGAGGGGAGGAGGCTGGAGAGTTCAATCAGGTGGCTGATTTAATCAATCTTGCCAATGTAAGGACACCACGGCTCAGGGAAGCTTCCTGGCTGGTGAACATACCCATATACTAGTGGCACATCCTGACTCCACAGAGATAGAGGCTCCTGTGCCTGGGATCCTTCCAGACCTTGTTCTAGTTCTCTCTTCATCTAACTGTTCATTTAGATCCTTTATAGTAAAACAATTATTTCAAGTATAGTGCTCTCCTGAGTTCTGCGAGTCATTCTGGCAAACCACAAAACACAAGGGAGCCGTGGGAAGCCTCAATGTGTAGCTGGCTGGGCAGAAGTGTGGGCGATTTGGTAACACCCAAAACTTATGACTGGAACCTGAAGTGGAGGCGATGAAGGACTTTGTCCTAAGCCTGTGGTGTCTGATGGTGACTCTGGGTAGTTGGTGTTAGAATTGAATTGAACTGGAGGACACCTGGTTGACATCAGGTAACTGGGTGTTGAAAGACAGCAACAAACACTTTTATTTCAAGAATTGTAAACTTTTGGATTTATTTCTACTCTGCTTCCTGCAATGTGTAACTAAACAATTTAAATAGTTTTTAAAGAAAAGATGTCAGTGATGTCACAGCCATTACACCAATTGCTTTTTCTAAAGTTACTTTCATTTTAACAAAACAAACTTTTAAAAACCCAAATTATTACCTACTAATAATACATATGCAGAATGCACAGGGCATGAAAATAAAAGCCATCGTGTACCTATTCAAAGGTCTTTATTACAATAATTTTTATAGAGGTCAAAAGTGAAACCAAACAGACTATGATTTAATGGGAAAGCAAGAGCTAAAACGCCAAGAACTCAAAACACTAGAAATTTTAGAATATGAACTTTCTGTTTCATGAATGTCTTTATAAAATTGTCTTTGTCAACTATACAATACGAATTCTGCTATTTAAAATAGAATTTACATTAAACTCTAGATAAAAAGCATTCTGCTAATTTTTGTTTTTGCAATAAAAGATGCAGTGCCAGCATGAAAAAGGTTGGATTACAAATTCAGAGAGCCCTTGAGCACAAGACTGTACTGAGAGTTCAAAATCATCATAAACGTTGGTGAATTCCACGTCTCAAAGAATTATCAATTTTAAAGATGGATGAGAAACAGATGAAACATACAGTAAAGTTGCCACAAGGACTAAGTAAAAGTCCTCACCACTATTTTTACTAACACTTAATAGTCAACAGTTCTAAAACATTTGCTAAATGCACTTACTAGAAACTGAGGGATGTGAAAGTTACTTATAAAAAAGAAATGCTGAAGATTCAGGAAAAAAAAGGTCAGTTCCTTTCTGATACAATGCATTTCACAATTTAAATAATTCATCTGGTGGTAAAATCTGAAAAACATATTTTCCAGCACACCTTATCCACTTATCATAGTACAGGAAAAGAAGTGGATTTCAATTTGGTGATTTAACCTATAGCTTTAAATCTTTAATAAACAAACTTGAAATTCCAAACTTTAATAATGAAAAGGCCGTAACTGAAATGATGTCAACCCTGGGTATGAATCTCTTACCAACATGATGAAAGCCCCACTTGGAGAGCCGCACTTCTGGTCAGCAGCTGCATTTTTGTTTTAATAAAAGGAGAAAGGGTGCCAGCACACCAGTGCGATCCAAGACATGGTTACTACATAAGCAGTAGGATTAATTGCTTTTCCAGAAAGCCAGAGTAAGCTCTCCTTCCACTGTCCCATCAGGATCAGCTTCCATAAAATGAGTGTAATAAGATAATGTATTACATACGCCAGTAACTCCTACCAGCAGTATTCAGCTGCACAAAGCCATACATATTTATATCAATCAATAAAAACTTCATTGCTACATATATTTCACACACCACATTTTAGCTCTGTCTTTAACGTGCAGATAAGATAGGCTATAAAGAAGCAAAAGTGCATTTTCTTACCCCTCGAAGAATCTGTCCACCATTCCTCTACTATCTTCTTGCTAGCAAGATAAAGAGAAATAAATATGTATTAGAGATTTTGGAAAAACAGCTCTAACAATATGAAGGATCTGGTTTACAAAAGCTACAAACATTTTAATTAGCACCCAGATGATTAATATATGATTTTATGATTGATGAAATTTGGAGAGATCATTTTATTACCCCATGTATAGGCAAGAGAAGGTACATTTAGGTTGTGTTGTACCATGATGATTTCATAGGCTCACACCATCCTTTTGAGGTGAACATGGAGGAAAAAGTTATTTCTAAACACAGAAGGGAGCATGACAAAGGTTACCCTCCAATCAGAAAAAGAAATATTTTCTTCTAGTTCTACAGTACGGAGCTTACTAAATCATTTAGGTTTCTAGACCACAACCTAAATGTATCTTCTCATGGCTATCTCTGGCATAATCAAATGATCCCTCCAAAACCTATCAATCATTTTGGAAACTATTAGAGAGCCTAAAAACCATATATTCAGATTTATTTAATAAGTACAGCAGTTCTGAGATTCATTTTGAAATTCTGGCCCACTTATGAATATGACACAATGTACTACTATTTTAGAAACTGAAGGTTTCTCTTGGAGATTTTTTTTAAGATAGGTCTTTCTATTTAGGGGAGTAGATAGATTATTGTTGTCCAGTGAAATATAAACCAAACCTAAGACAACCTCTTTACTCAAACAAATGCTGTTTGTTGAAATGATATAAAGAATCATTTAGGTCTCTGCTTCAAATTTGGGGAAAAACAAAAACAAAAGGAAAATTATTATGTTAAGCTAAAAATGTTTAACCTGCATACTTTCTTAATCTCTCTCTCTCTTTCTGTGTGTGTGTGTGTGTGTGTGTGTGTGTGTGTGTGTGTGTCTGTAGCATTGAAAATAGGTAAAAGGAAGAAATTACTGCCTTTACTCAGAAATATTCCATAGTAGCTTTAGGAAAAATAGTATGTACAGTATTATCATTTTGAAAGCAAGCTATCAGCTGCTTAAAATATTTTAACAATATCAACCTAGCATTTTCTAAATTCTTAATAAAATTCTTTTTTGTTGTAGCCTTTACCTACCCTGAGAAAAAACATACAATACTATTCATCCTCTATTATAATGTCCCTGATGATTTCCAAATGTTTCTTTGCTATGCAGCAGAAGTATATGATTTCTGATCCAGATGCTTTAAAAAGCAATTCTAACAAAGAAACTTAATCTGAACTGAACTTGGCACAGATTCCAAAAACCTATAGGATGATGTTTTGGAAGCTGCTCAAACAAAAGTTGAAACAGAAATATGCATCCACAACCATATATCTCTGGCTGTTAGTAATAAATGAAGGATACAGACTTTTTCCATAAGTGTGGGTGAATAGAAGTTAATGCTTATAAAATACAGTTTAAGTACCAAAACAGTATTTGAGATTGATGCTTTTTCTTTTAAAGCAAAAGCATTTGTTTAATTCACAAGAAGGTAAAAATGAAATAAAGAAACGTTATACTTGTTCTTTGAAAGATATTCAGAAACTTCAGTGCCCAACCTCAAGAAAGGAGTTATTTTCTTTATAATATGTAGCACATTTATGGCATAAAAGTCTACAAAATATTAATATAGAGAGATAAGGGTATTTGGAGTCAGTTTCTTCCAGTGAACAAGAATAAGTCAGGTACACAGGTGTGCAGACTCATTTTGGAGTCCCAGAAGGAGAGGAGAGGAAGAATGGGCCAAAACAATATTTGAAGAGACAATGCCTGAGAATTTTAGAAACTCAGAAAATATATCAAGCCACATATTCAGGAACTGCTACATACCCCAGGAACAATAAACATAAAAAATCATACACTAGTAAAATCATAGTAAAGTGTTAAAAATCAAAGGCAAAGAGAAAAATCCTAAAAGTAGTCAGAGGAAAGGACACATGACATTTCAATGTAAACAATGGAAGTCAGAAGACAATAGATTGTTATTTTCAAAGTGCTTAAAGATAGTAACTCCAACCTAGAATTCTATCCTCAGTGAAAATATCTTTCAAAAATGAATGTGAAAGAATATTTTCAGACAATTAAACACTGGAAGAATTGATTACCAGCAGTCCAACACTAAAATAAATACTACTATATAAAAAATATAATTTATTTTTGTACATTGACTGTGTATCATGAACCCTTATTAAACCCACCGATTAGTTCTAGTAGCTTTTTGGCAGATTCCTTAGGATTTTTTTACATAGGTGATCATGTTGTCTATGAATAAAAACAGATTTACTTATTGCTTTCCAATCTGTATGACTTTTTTTCCCCTTCCTTTGTTGCACTGGCTATGGCTTCCAGTACAATGTTATATAGAAGTGATGATGGCAGATATCTTACTTTGTTTCTGATATAAGGGGAAAGCATTTAATCTTTCACCATAATTAAGCATGCTAGTGGCTGTAGGTTTTTCATAAATCCCTTTTTCAGCTTGTTTATTGAAAGTAAATGGTTGGTGAATTTTCCAAGAGCTTTTTTTTTTTTTTTTTTTTTGAGACAGAGTCTTGCTCTGTTGCCCAGGATGGAGTACAGTGGCATGATCTCGGCTCACTGCAAGCTCCCCCTCCCGGGTTCACGCCATTCTGCTGCTTCAGCCTCCCAAGTAGCTGGGACTACAGGCACCTGCCACCACACCCGGCTAATTTTTTGTATTTTTAGTAGAGATGGAGTTTCACCATGTTAGCCAGAATGGTCTCAATCTCCTGACCTCGTGATCCACCTGCCTTGGCCTCCCAAAGTGCTGGGATTACAGGCGTGAGCCACCGTGCCTGGCCCGAGTGCTTTTTCTGCATCTATTGAGATAGATGCATGATTTTTCTTTTTTAGACTATTAATAGGATGATTACATTGATTACCTTTTAAATAATCATGGATTATTTTTTAAAACTCACAGATTCATAGAAAGTTGCAAAGACAGAACACAGAGGTCCTGTATATCCCACTTTCCTCTATTACAGTTTCATCTGTAATATGAAATGTGGAAAACCACAGAACTCTGATAAAAGAAATCAAAGATCTAAATAAATGTAGAGATAGTCCATGTTCATGGATTGAGAGTTACACTGTTAAGATGTCAGATCTTCCCAGCATAATCTATAGATTAAGATGGAATCCCAGTCAATATCTCAGCAGCTATTTTGTGGTTACCAACAAACTGATTCCCAGTTACATCTTATATAATTATAGTAAAATACCAACACCAGAATACTGACATTGACATGAAGTGTATGTACAGTTCTATGCCATTTTATAACATATGTAGATTCATGTAACCACCACTGCAATAAAGATACAGAATGATTCCAAGTCCATCACTAAAAAGATCTTCCTCATGCTACCTCTTTATACTCATTTCCCTCCCTGCCACCATTTCTAACCTCTGGAGAACACTGACTGTTTTTTATCTTTATAATTTTGTCATTTGAAGAGTGTTATATAATGGCATCACATAGTAGTGTTCTCCAGAGAGACAGAAGTGATAGGATATAAAGAGAGATATAAAAAGAAATTTATTAAGGGTATTGGCTTGCTTGACTATGGAGGCAGAGAAATCCCACAATATGCTGTTTGCAAGCTGAAGAAGCAGGAAAGCTGTTAGCACAGCTCAGTCCAAGTCTAAAAGCCTCAGAACAAAATAAGCCAATAGTGTAACTCTCAGTCCGAGGCCAAAGGCCCAAGAGCCTGGCGGGAGGGACTGGTGTGAGTCCCAGAGTCCAACAGCCAGACAACCTGGAGTTCTGATGTCCAAGTGCAGGAGAAAAAGGGAGTCTTGGCTCCAAAAGAGAGAGAGAGGAAATTTGCTGAAATCCTCCACCTTTTTGTTCCATCTCGGTCCCCAGCTGATTGAATTATGCCCACCCACAGTAAGAGCAGATCTTTCTCACTCAGTCCACCAGCTCACATGCCAATCTCTTTTGGAAACACCTCACAGACACACTTGGATCAGCCCAATCATTCTAATTAAAAGTGAAACCACCTAGTCTCCCTTTCAGCAGAAGAGAGATGGGCTCAGTGCCTACTGAAGCACTGAGAATACATAATGCTTTACCAGCTATCTGGGTATCCCTTAATTCAGTTAAGTTGACACTCAAAATTAATCATCAAAGTATGTGACCTTTTGACATTGGCTTTTTTTTCACTCAGCATATGCCGTTGAGATCCATCCAAACTGGGTATGTATCAATAGTTCACTCCTTTTTATTGTTGAGTAGTATTCCATGGTATGTAGGTAGCACGCATTGTTTAACCATTTACCTATTGTAGAACATTGTGGTTGCTTCTGGTTTCTGGCTATTACACACAAAGCTGTTATGAACAATCGTGTATACATTTTTGTGTGGACATAGGTTGTCATTTTTCTGAGATAAGTCCCAGGAGTGCAATTGTTGGGCTGCATGGTAAGTACATGTTTGGTTTATTAAGAAATTGCCAAAATATTTGCCAAAGTAGCTGTAACATTTTACATCCTTTCCATCAATTTATAATAGATCCAGTTTCTTTGCATTCTTGCTAGCATTTGATATTGTCATTATTTTTTACTGTAGTCATTTTGATAGGTGTGTAGTGATATCTCATTGTGGTTTAATTTGTATTTCCCTAATTCCTCATGATGTTGAACATCTTTTCATGTGCTTATTTGCCATCTGTATATCTTCTTTGGGGACATGTCTCTTCATGTCTTTTTCACATTTTTTAATTGGATTGTTCAATTTTTTTAACTGTTGAGTTTTGAGAATTGTTTATTTATTCTAGATACCAGTCCTCTATAAGACACTTGGTTTGCAAATATCCCCCAATCCCGTACACTGTAGCTAATTCTTCCATCCTCTTCATATGAGCTTTCAAAGAACAAAAGTCTTATTTTAATTGAAATCAAATTTAGAGAAACAATTTATTGATTTTTTTACTATGGATTTTGCTTTTGGTGTCAAATAACTCTTTGTCTAGCTCTGGATCCCAAATTTTCTCCTATGTTTTTTCATTAAAGTTTTATAGCTTTTTATTTTACATTTAAGTTCATGATTCACTCTGAGTTAATTTTTACAATTTTTATATGAGATTTAGGTCAAGGTTCGTATTTTTACCTAAGGATGTTCAATTGCTCCAGCATCATTTGTTGAAGAGATTATCTTTCCTCCATTGAATTGCTATAACACCTTCCTCAAAAATCAGTTAAATATATTGCTGTGGAAATATTTTTGAATTCTCCATTCTGTTTTATTGATCTGTGTCTATCCCTCCAGCAATATGTCTCTGTCTTGCTGAGATGAGAGATATTGTCTTGTCTTATTATTGTTATATAATAAGTCTTAATGTGTGGTAAAGTGATTCCTCCCATTTTATTCTCTTGTCAAGCTACTAGTCTGTTGCCTTTTTGAAGAATTTTATCTATATTTATCACAACTCTTGCTGGATTCACAGTAAATTTATATATCAATTTAAGAAGAACTGACATCTTTACTGTGGTTAGTCTTCCTATCTTGTGAACATGTATCTCACTATTTATTTAGATCTTCTTTGATTTATTTCATCAGTATTTTGTAGTTTTTGACATACAAGTCCTATACATGTTTTATTAGATTTGCATCTAGGTATTTCATTGTTAAAGTGATTTTAAGTGGTGTTGTATTTTCCACACAAACTGTAGAATCAGTTTGTTGGTTACCACAAAATAGCTGCTGAGATATTGACTGGGATTTCATCTTAATCTATAGATTATGCTGGGAAGATCTGACATCTTAACAGTATGACTCTTTCAATCCATGAACATGGACTAACTCTCCATTTATTTAGATTTTTAATTTCTTTTATCAGAGTTCTGTTGTTTTCCACATTTAGATTTTATACATACATTGTTAGACTTATACTTATGTAATTCATTATATTGGTACTATTATAAATGTTTTTTAAGATTTCGAATTCCAATTGTACATTGCTGGCAATAGAAGCAATCAACTATTGTACATTAACTTTGAATCCTTCAACTTTGCTATATTTACTTATCAGTTCTAGCAGATGTTTTTCAATTCTTGGGATTTTCTACACAGCTATACATTCATGTCATTAGCTAATAAAGACAGTTTTGTTTCTTCCTTTCTAATAAAAGGCATGCAGGTTGATTTTATTTCCTTTTCTTATCTTATGATAAAGCTAGAATGTCCAGCATGAACTTGAATAAAATGGCAAGAGATGATATCTTTACCTTTCTTCCAGTCTTCAGAGAAAAGGTATCTAGTTTCTCATCAGTAGGTATGATATTAGCTGTAGGGTTTTTTTTCTAGATGTTCTTTATCAAGTTGAGGAGTTTACAGAGAATTTTTATCATGGAATGTGTATAAAATTTTATGCATCTTTTTTATGCACCAATTGACATGACTGTATGATTTTTCTTCTTTAGATTGTTGATATTGTGGATTACATTGATTTTCAAATGTTGAACCAGGCTTGCATAGTTATGGTGTTAACACTTTTTACATATTGTTAGATTTGACTTACTGATATTTTGGTGAGTATTTTTGCATCTATATTTATAAGAGATATTAATGTGTCATTTTCTCTTTTTTTTTGAATGGACTTTGTGTGGTTTTGGTAGTGGGTATATTAACTCTGTAAAATGAATTGAGAATGTTCATTTCTCTTCTATTTTCTGGAAAAGATTGTGTAGAATTGATGTTAATTCTTGAAATGTTTGGCAAAACTCTCCAGTGAAACCATCTGGGCCTGAAGATTTCTTTTTCTGATGTCTTAGAATTATAAATTCCATTTCCTTAATATTTACAATGCTATTCAAATTATTTATTCCATATTAGATGAGTTGCAGTAATTTGTGCCTTTCAAAGGATTGGTCCCTTCAATTTGTCAAATTTATATGTAGAGTTGTTTTTAGTATTCTCTTATTTTCACCTGCAGGCTCTGTAGCAATATCTCTGTTTCATTATTGACATTGGTAACCTGTGTCTTCTCTTTCTCTGTCAGTCTTGCCAGAGTTTTGTCAATTTTATTGATCTTTCTTAAAAAACTTTTCCTTCATTGATTTTTTCTTTTTTCTTTTTCTTTTTTTTTTTCTTTTTCTTTTCTTTGTTTTTTTTGTTTTTGTTTTTGTTTTTGTTTTGAGACAGAGTCTCACTCTGTTGTGTAGTCTGGGGTGCAGTGCAATCACAGCTCACTGCAGCCTCGACCTCTCAGGCTCATGCAATCCTCCCATCTCAACCTCCCAGGTAGCAGGAATTTCAGGCACATGCCACTACACCCAGCTAATTTTTAATTTTTTTGTAGAGAGGCAGGCTTACTATGTTGCCCAGGCTGGTGTTGAACTCCTTGGCTCAAGCAATCCTCCCACCTTAGCCTCCTGAAGTGCTGGGATCACAGGCATGAGCCATGGTAATATCCACCCAGCTATTTTTTTTTTAATTTCATTGATTTCTTGTGTTTATTATATATTTTCTTATGCTTGCTTTGGGTTTATTTTATTCCTCCTTTTCTAGTTTCCTAAGGTGAGAAGTTTGATTACTGATTTTAGACTTCTTTTCTGATGTAAACATTAAGTGCTATAAATTTCCCTTTCAGAGCTGCTTTAGTTGAGTCCCATAAATTATGGTATATTGTATTTTCATTTTCATCATGTTCATTCACTGCAATATATATAATATATATATATATATATATATATATATATATATATATATATCCATTGAGCCTTCCTCATTGACCCACAGATTATAGTACTTAGAGTCTGTTGCTTAGTTTCCAGTGCTTAAAGATTACCCTATTATTTCCTTTCTCTTTCTGCTATTTGTTGCCATTGGTTTCTAGTTTGATTCCGTTTTGGTCAATCATCATGTGGTTTCAATTCTTTTAAATTTATTGACTTTTAAAAATAGTCCAGGGTATAGTCTATCTTGGTATATGATCTGTGGCTGCTTGAAAAGAATGTATAGGGCAGGCACGGTGGCTAACACCTGTAATCCCAGCACTTTGGGAGGCCAAGGCATGTGGATCATCCGAGGTCAGGTGTTCGAAACGAGCCTGGCCAACATGGTGAAACCCCATCTCTACTAAAAATACAAAAAAATTAGCTGGGCTTGGTGGCGGGTGCCTGTAATCCCAGCCAGTTGGGAGGCTGAGGCAGAAGAATCACTTGAACCCAGGAAGCCGAGGTTGCAGTGAGCCAAGATCACGCCACTGCACTCCAGCCTGGGCAACAAGAGTGAAACTCCATCTCAAAAAAAAAAATTTAAAAAAGAAAAAAAACAAAAAAGAAAAGAATGTATACTCTGTTGTTGTTGGGTGTTGAGCAAATGCTTTTCCTGCTGGTTCATGGTTTTTTGAGCTCTTCTATATCGTTGCTGATTTTCTATCTAGGTATTCTATCAACTGCTGAGTATAATGTTAAAATCACCAATGACTGTGTGACTATTTTTCCTTTTAGTTCTATCAGTTTTGTCTTCACATATTTTGCCCTTCAGTAGCTTTGTGCATACACATTTAGAATTGCTCTGTCTTCTTGGTGGGTTGACCCTTTTATTATTGTGTAATTTCCCTCTTTTTTCCTGGTAATTTCATTTACCCTAAAGTCTACTTTGTCTGATAGCGCATTACTATATTTTTTCTGCTGTCCTTCTTTCCTGAATAATATTGTCCTGGATATAGAATTCTGAATCAACAGTTCTTTTCTTTCAGTACTTGAAAAATATTGTTCCACTTTCTTCTAGCCTCCGTAATTTCTGATAAGAAATCTGTTCTCACTTGAATTGCTTTTCTTATACAGTAAGTGTAATTTCTTACACATTTCATTCTTTTTTTCTTTAGTTTTCAGAAGTTTGACTATGATGTCTTCATGGATCTTTGGTTTATCCTGTTTGACGGTCACTGTTTCTTGAATATGAATGTATATGTCTTTTGCTAAATTTGGAAATTCTTCAGCCATTATTTTGTAGAATACATTTTCAGTAAGGTGTTTCATTTGGGAATTATAAAAGTATCTTTTAAAATAATTTCTAATAGAATTCCATTATAGTCAAAGCACAAACTTATTTGAAATCTTTTAAATTTATTGAGATTTGTTAATGGCCCAGAATATGGTTTACTGTGGTGAATATTCCATGTGAAATTGAAACAGAAAAAAAAGTATATCCTGCTCTTGCTTGGTGAGTGTTTTTTTAAAATATCTTTATTAAGATATAAGTCATAAGCAATAAAAATTGCACAGAGTCTAATGTTTATATTCACGGAGTTGTGTAACCATCACCACAAATTAATTTTAGAATATTTTAATTCCCCTCTAAACAACATGCCATACCCATTATCATCCAATTCCCTTGGCTATCCCAGTCCTAAGCAACCACTATTTTAACTTCTTTCTGTTTCTACAGTTTAAAAATTGAGATATAATTCACATATTATGCAAAAACAAAATTTACCCATTGAAAGTGTACAATTTGGTGGTTTTTAGTATATTCACAAGGTGGTGCAACTGTCACTATCTAATTTCAGAATATTTTCATCACCTCAAAAAGAAACCCCATAGCCACTTGCAGCCACTTCCCATTTCCTTCTAATCCTCCCAGCCCTAGGCAATCACTACTTTTTGTTTTTATGGATTTGCCTATTTTGGACATTTCATATAAATGGAATACAATATGTGGTCTTTTGGGACTGGCTTTTTCTCTTAGCATAATGTTTTTAAGGAACATCTGTGTTGTAGCATGTATCAATACTTTATTTCCTTTTATTGCTGAGTATAGTCCATTACATGGATATACATTTTATTTATATATTCTTTAGTTGATGGAGATTTAAGTTGTTTCCATTTTTTGCTATTATGCATAATGTTGCTATGAACATTTATGTACAAATTTCTGTGTGGACATATGTTTTTATCTCTTCTGAGTATTGACCTAGGAATAGAATTGCTGAGTCGTATAGGAATTCTATGTTTAACTTTTTTGAGAACTGCCAAACTGTGTTCCACAGCAGCTGCACCGTTTACATTCCCACCAACAATGTAGGAGGTTTCCAATCACTCTGCATCCTCACCAACACTTGTCTTTTTAGTTACAGCCATCCCAGTGGGTGTAAAGTGGTCTCATTGTGGTTTTGCATTTCCCTAATAAATAGTAATGTTAGCATCTTCCTATGTGCTTATTGGCTACTTTTACATTTCCTCTGGAGAACTGTCCATTTGGAACATTTAACCCATTTAAAATTGGGTTATTTGCTTTTTTTATTATTACATTGTAAGAATTCTTTATACATTCAGAATATGAATTTCTTAATAGATATATATTAGCAAATATTTGATTGTATTCTGTGGGTTGCCTTTTAAAATTTCTTGATGATATTGTATGCAGCACAAAAGTTTGGGGTTTTTTTCGTTTTTTGTTTTTGAGATGGAGTCTCGCTCTGTCACCCAGGCTGGAGTGTAGTGGTGTGATCTTGGCTCACTGTAGCCTCTGCTTCCCAAGCTCAAGTGATTCTTCTGCCTCAGCCTCCCAAGTAGCTGGAATTATAGGCATGTGCCACCACACCTGGCTAAGTTTTGTATTTTTAGTAGAGACAAGATTTCATCATGTTGGACAGGCTGGTCTCAAACTCCTGACCTCAAGTGATCCGCCTGCCTTGGCCTCCCAAAGTGTTGGGATTACAGGTGTAAGCCACTGCGCCCAGCCATTTGTAGTACAAAAGTGGGCTATGGTTTTTTTTGTTGTGTGTGTGTTTTTTTTTTTTTTTCTTTTTTGAGACAGAGTCTCACTCTGCCACCCAGGCTGGAGTGCAGTGGCATGATCTCGGCTCACTACAGCCTCTACCTCCCAGGTTCAAGCAATTCTTTTTTTTTTTTTTTCGAGACGGACTCTTGCTCTGTCACCCAGGCTGGAGTGCAGTAGCACGATTTCAGCTCACTGCAGCCACCACCTCCCGGGTTCAAGCAATTCTCTGCCTCAGCCTCCTGAGTAGCTGGGATTACAGGCACCAACCATCACACCTGGCTAATTTTTGTATTTTTAGTAGAGACGGGGTTTCACCGTCTTGTCCAGGCTGGTCTTGAACTCCTGACCTTGTAATCTACCCACCTCAGCCTCCCAAAGTGCTAGGATTACAGACATGAGCCACTGTGCCTGGCTGGTTCAAGCAATTCTCCTGCCTCAGCTTCCCGAGTAGCTGAGATTATAGGCGCCCACCATCACACCCAGCTAATTTTTGTATTTTTAGTAGAGATGGAGTTTCACCATGTTGACCAGGCTGGTCTCGAACTCTTGACCTCAGGTGATCCACCCGCCTCGTGCTGGAATTACAGGCGTGAGCCATTGTGCCCAGCCAGCACAAAAGTTTTTCATTGTGATGTAGACCAACTTATTTTTCTCATGTTGCTTATGCTTTTGGTGTTGTATTTACAAAGTTGTTGCCTAATCCAAAGCTATGAAAATTAACTCCATAACTTTATTCTAAGAGTTTTATAATTTAATCTTTTATATTTAGGTGTACAAGCCATTTTGAATTATGTTTTCCATACGGTCTGAGGTAGGAGTCCAACCAAAATTTAGAAACTCAGTTGTCATGGCACCACTTGTTGAAAATACTATTATTTTCCAATTAATTATTGTGCGCCTTTGTCTAAAGCTTAGAGTTCTTTAAATAAATTAGATTAGGTCAAGTTGGCTGATAGTATTAGTCAAGTCTTCTAAAATCTTGCTTGTTTTTTTGTCCAGTTGTTCTATAAATTAATGAAAATGAGGTATTGAAATTTTCAAATATAATTGTGAACTTGTCCATTTCTGCTTGAAGTTCTTTCAGTTTCTGCTTTATGTATTTTGAAAACCTTATTACTAGGAGTAGAAACATTTAGGATTATTACATCTTCTTGATGAATTGATCCCTTTATTGTTATGAAAATACCATATTTATCAATGGTAATATCCTTGGCACTTATATCTACTTCATTTAGAATTAATATAACATTTCAGGTTTGTTTGGTTATTATTAGCAAGTATTATATTGTGATTTATAATGAGAAAATATGTATTTTCATATTTGTCCCTAGTTCCTGACACAGAGTTCCTAGAACTCTTGTAATTGCCCAGATGACAGGAGCATCTTTTGTTCTAATGAGGCAACTCCTGGTGGGCTGCTGGGTGGGGGCGGATGCCTGAAAGACCAAGCCATGATTAGAAGCTTGAAACTTTCAGCCCCCATTTCCTAGGATAGGAGAAAGGCTGGAGATTGAGTTAATAATCAGTCATGTCTACATGATGAAGCCACCATAAAAATCCCTGAACTACAGGTTCAAGGGGCTTCCCAGTTGTGAACACATCCATGTGCCAGGAGGGGTGGTGCACCCCAACTCCATGGGGACAGAAGCTCCTGCACTAGGAACCCTTCTAGAATTTCCCCTATATATCTCTTCATCTGGCTGTTCATCTGTATCCTTTATCATATCTCTTATTAATAAAATAAACTGGTAAATGTGTTTTTCTGAGGTCTGTGAGCCATTTTAGCAAATTAATCAAATCTGAGGAGGGGGTTTTGGGAACTGCAGCTTATAGTCAGTCAGAAGTATAGATGACAACCTACTACTTGCAATTGCTGTTTGAAGTGAGGAGCAGTCCTGTGGAACTGAACCATTAGCCTGTTGGACCTGACTCTAACTGCAGGTAGATGGTGTCAGAAGTAAATTGAATTGTGGGACACCCAGTTAATGTCTGCTGGAGAATTGTTTGCTGTGGGGAGAAATCCCCACATATTTTGATCACAGAAATTTTCTGTATTGTGATGAGGGTAAGAGTGAAAAAAAATTTGGTTTTTCCTATCTCAAGCAAAACATGGTATATTTTTCTACCTCCTACTTATTTTTTTACAACTTTTAATAGCTACATAATAGTTGTATGTATTTTGGTAATACATGTGGTATTGTGATTCATGCATATAATTGTAAAGATCAAACCAGAGCAACTGGGATATCTATCACTGCAAACATTCACTCCTTTATGTTGAGAACATTCCAGTTCCTCTCCTCCAGCTATTTGGAGCTATAAAACAAATTATTGTGAACTATAGTCAGCCTGCTGTGCTACCAAACACTAGATCTTATTCCTTCTAGCTGTTTGTTGTACACACTAAACAACCTCTCTTTACATCCCACCTCCTCCAACATCTTCCAGTCTCTGGTAACCACCAATCATCTCTCCACCTCCGTGAGATCCGCCATTTTAGCTCCCACATATGAGTGAGAGCGTGGACTATTTGTGTTTCTGTACCTGGTTTATTTCACTTAACATGATGACCTCCAATTCCATCTGTGTTGCTACAGATGACAGGATTTCATTTTTATGGCTAAATAATATTCCATTGTGTATTTGCATCACATTTTCTTTATCCATTCATCCATTGATAGACACTTAAGTTGATTATATATCTTGACTATTGTGAATAATGTTGAAATAAAAATGGGAGTGCAGATATCTCTTCAACATACTAATTTTCTTTCTTTTGCATGTATACCCAGCAGTGGGATTGCTGGATCATACAGTATTTCTATTTTTAGTTTTTGAGGAACCTCCATACTGTCTTCCATGGCTATATTAATTTACATTCCCACCAACATTGTACAGGTGTTCAGCTTTCTCTTTATGCTCACCAGCATTTGTTATTTTTTATCTTTTTGATAAAAGCCTTTTTAATTGGAGTGAGACAATATCTCAGTGTGGCTTTGATTCACATTTTCCTGATGATCAGTGCTGTTGAGCATTTTTTCCTATACCTATAGGCAATTTGTATGCCTTCTTTTGAAAAATGTCTACCCAGATGTTTTCCCCATTTTTTAATTGGATTATTTGGGAGTTTTAGGGTTTTTTCCAATTTTGTTTTGTTTTGTTCTTGCTGTTGAGTTACTTATATATAGTCTTTAGTCAAATGGATAGTTTGCAAATATTTTCTCCATTCTGCAGGTCATCTCTTCACTTTGGTGATTGTTTCCTTTGCTGCGCAGAAGATTTTTAACTTGATGTAGTGCCATTTGTCTATTTTTGCTTTTGCTTCATGTGTTTTTGCAGTCTTACACTAAAAAATCTTTGCCAGACCAATGTCCTGAAGCATTTCCTCCATGTTTTTCTTCTACTAGTTTCATAGTTTCAGGTCTTATGTTTAAGTCTTTAGTGCATTTTGATTTGATTTTGTATATGCTGAGAGATAGCGGTCTAGTTTAATTTTTCTGCAAATGATTATCCAGTTTTCCCAGCACCATTTATTGAAGAGATACCTTTTCCCAATGTCTGCTCTTAATGCCTCAATTGAAAATGAAATGGCCATAAATGCACAATTTTATTTCTGGGTTCTCTATTCCATTGACTCGTGTTTATTTTACACTTGTACCAAGCTATTTTGGTTACTATGGCTTTGTAGTATATTTTAAAGTTTGTTAGTATGATGCCTCCAGCTTTATTCTTTTTGCTGAAGATTGCTTTGGCTACTTGAAGCCTTTTGTGGTTTCATACAAATTTTAGGAGTTTTTTTCTTTCTGTGAAGAATGTTGTTGGTATTTTGATAGAGATTACATTGAATCTGTAGATTAGTTTGGGGAGTATTGACATTTTACCAATATTAATTCTTCCAACTCATAAGCATGGGATATCTTTCCATTTTTTGTATCCTGTTCAATTTCTTTCCACAGTGTTTTTTGTTTGTTTTTAAGATGGGATCCTGTTCTGTCACCCAAGCTGGAATGTAGTGGCATGATCATAGGTCACTGCAGCCTCAAACACCTGGGCTCAAGTGATCCTTCTGCTTCAGCCTCTCAAGTTGCTGGGACTACAGACATGAGCCACCATGCTTAGTTAACTTATTTTTGTTATTATTATTATTAGTAGTAGTAGTATTAGTATTATTATTTGTAGAGACAGTGTCTGACCGTGTTGACCAGGCTGGTCTTGAACTCTTGGCTTTAAGCAATCCTTGGCCTCCCAAAGTGCTGGGATTATAGGCATGAGACCATCCATGGCCTCATCAATGTTTTATAGTTTTCCTTGTGGAGATCTTTCACTTCTTTAGTTAAATTTATTCTTATTTTTTTTGTGTAGTTATTGTAAATGGGATTGCTTTGTTGACTTCTTTTTCATATTGTTCTTTGTTGGTGTACATAAATGCTACTAATTTTTGTATGTTGATTTCCTATCCAGTAACTTTATTGAATTCATTTACCAAATCTAAACATTTTTTTGATGGAGTCTTTAGGGTTTTCCAAATGTACTAGTATGTAATCTGCAAACAAGAAATTTGACTTCTTCCTTTCCAACCGAATGTTCTTTACTTCTTTCTCTTGCCTAATTTCTCTGGCTAGGACTTCCAGCACTATGTTGAATAAAAGTGGTGAAAGTGGACATTCTTGTCTTGTTCCATATCTTAGAGGACTTTCCATTTTTCTTCATTTGGTACAATGTTAGCTGTGGCTTTGTCATATGTGGCCTTTATTGTTTTGAAGTATGTTCCTTCTAAACCCAGTTTGTTGAGAGTTTTTTTTTTTTAATCATAAAGGGATGTTGAATTTTGTTGAATGTTTTTTCAACATCTATTACAATGATCATATGGTCTTTGTCCTTTATCCTCTTAATGTGATGTACTGCATTTATTGATTGACATATGTTGAACCACCCTTGCAATCCTGGGATGAACCTCACTTGATCATGGTGGATGATCTTTTTAAAGTGTTGTTGTATTCTGTTATTTTGTTGAGGATTTTTGCATCTATTTTTTTCAGGGATATTGGCCTGCAGATTTCTTTTTTAGTGTTGCTCTTATCTGTCTAGTTTTGGTATCAGTGTAACACTGGCTTCATAGAATGAGTTTGGAAGTACTCCTTCCTCTTTAATGTTTTGGAGTAGTTTGAGTAGAATTAGTATTCGTTCTTCTTTAAATGTTAGGTAGAATTCAGCAGTGAAGCTATCTGGGCCCAGGCTTTTCTTTGATTTTCTATTTCTTCATAGTTCAATCTTGGTTGCTTGTATGTGTGCAGTAATTTATCCATTTCTTCTAGGTTCTTCAATTTGTTGGCATATAGTCATTCATAATTGTCTCTAATGATCCTTTGTATTTCTGTGGCATCAATTTTTATGGCTCCTTTCTTGTTTCTGATTACTCAGATTTTCTCTTTTTTTTTTCTATTTAGCAAAAGCTTTGTCTATTTTATCTTTTCAAAAAAAACAGCTTTTTGTTTTGTTGATTTTTCTAATATTTTTTAGTCTCAATTTTATTTCTACTCTGATTTTTAATATTTATTTCCTTCTACTAATTTTGTGTTTGGTTTGTTCTTGCTTTTCTTGTTTCTTGAGGTGCATCATTAGGCTGTTTATTTGAAAGCTTTCCACTCTTTTGATGCAGGTGCTTGTTGCTGTAAACTTTCCTGTTAGTATTGCATTTGCTGTATCCTGTAGATTTTGATATGTTGCATTTCCATTTGCATTTGTTTCAAGAAATTTTTAAATTTCCTTCTTAATTTGTTCATTGACTCACTGGTCATTCAGAAGCATGTTGTTTAATTTCCATATGTTTGTATATTTTCCACAGTTCCTCTTGTTACTAAGTTCTAGTTTTATTCCACTGGGGTCAGAAAAAATACTTGATATGATTTTGATTCTTTTGAATTTGTTAAGACTTGTTTTGTAGCCTCATAGATGGCCTGTTCTAGAGAATATTCCATGTGCTGATGAGAAGAATGTGTATTCTGTAACAGTTAGATGAAATGTTCTGTAAATGTCAGTTAGGTCCATTTAGTCTAGAATGTAGTGTAACTCCAGTGTTTCTTTACTGATTTTCTGTATGGATGATTTGTTCATTCCTGAGAGTGAGGTGTTGAAGTCCCCTACTATTATTGTATTATAGTCTTATCTCTCCCTTTAGATCTATTAATGTTTGTTTTATATATTTGGGGGCTCCTGTGTTGGGTACATATATATTTACTGAATCTTCTTGCTGAATTGATCCTTTTATCACTATATATACCCTGTTTATTTTACTGTCTTTGACTTGAAATCTATTTTAACTAATATAAGTATAGCTACTTCTGCTTAGCTACTTCTGCTCTTTTATGGTTTCCATAGAATATCTTTTTTTCAACTCTTTCAACTCTAACAATATTACAGTATCCCAAATTTGTCTATATACTGACTTTTACCAGTGAATTTTATACTTTCAAAAGTTTTCTTTTTGCATATTAGGATCACTTTCTGTTATATTGAAAACTCCTTTTAGCACTTCTTGTAAGATAGGTCTAGTGGTGATAAATTCTCTCAGCTTTTGCTTATCTAGGAAAGACTTTCTTCTTTATGTTTGAAGGAAAACTTTGCTGGGTACGGTGCTCTCAGTTGACAGTTTTTTTTCTTCAGGACATTGAATATGTCATCCACTCCCTCCTGACTTGTATGGTTTCCACTGAGAAATCTGTTGCTAGATGAATCAGAGCTCCTTTACGTGTTATTTGCTTCTTTTCTCTTGCTGCTCTTAGGATCTTCTCTTTGTCCTTAATCTTTGAGAGTTTGAATGTTATATGCTTTGGGGCAGTCTTATTTGGATTGAATCTGTTTGGTGATCACTGAACTTCTTGTACCTGGATATTTGTGTCCTTCTCTAGGTTTGGAAAGTTTTCTGTTATTATTATTACTTTGAATATGCTTTCTACACCTTGCTCCTTCTCAACTCCCTCTCGAACACCAACTCCTAGACTTGCTCTTTTGAGGTTATTTTGTATATCCTGTAGGTATTCATCATTCTTTTTTTACTCTTTTTTCTTTTTTCTCCTCTGACTGTGTATTTTCAAATAGTCCATGTTTAAGCTTCCTGATTCTTTTTTTTGGCTCAATTCATTCTGCTGTTGAGAGCCTCTATTGTATTTTTTCAGCTCAGGAAATGTATTTATCAGTTCCAGGATTTCCATTTGATTGTTTTTATTAGTTCTATCTCTGCTATATTTTTCTGATAAATTTGTGAATTGCTTTTTCATGTTACCCTGGAGTTTTCTGAGTTTCCTTAAAACTGCTATTTTTAATGCTTGATCTGAGAGCTCACACTTTGCCATTATGGTAGGGTTGATCACTGCCTCCTTGCTTTGTTGACTTGGGGAGGTCATAGTTTCGTTTGCTGTTGTTTCTTGTGGATGTACATCTATGGCTTCATAGGATTAGTTCCTATGCTTCAAGGATTAGTTACTTATACCTATCTTCACTTCATCTCTTGTTTTGGCCTTTCTAGGTTATGTTTCCTAAGAGGTCTTTTACAGTTGTTTGTTGAATCCCTTTACTCCTAGATTGCTGTCTCATTTTCAGCACTAGATGGCGCCTTAAGCCCAGGGTTGTCTTGACTCTCACAAACGTTCATTATTCTAATTTCATTCTTCCACATGTCAGTATACAACTTTTCTAGCATCAATTATTGAAGGGACTGTCTTTTCCTCATTTTGTATTACTGGCATCTTTACCAAAAGTCTGTTAGCCATAAATGCATTGATTTTTTTTTTTTTTTGCTCTCTATTCTGTTCCATTAGTAGATGTGTTTTTAATGCCATTTCATAATGTTTGAATTACTATAGCTTTGTAATATAGTTTGAAATCAGGGGGTGTGATGTCTTCAGTTTGTTCTCCTTTCTCAAAATTGCTTTGGCCATTATGGGTCTTCTGTGGTTCCAAAGTTTAGTATTGTTTTTTTCTGGTCCTGTGAAAAAAGTCATTGAATTTTTAATAGGGATTGCATTGAATCTGTAGATTCTTTGGCTAGTATGTACGTTTTAACAATATTAATTCTTCCAATCCATGAACATAAGATTTCTTTTCATTTATTTGTGACTTCTTCAATTTCTTTCATCAATGTTTAATAGTTTTCAGTGTACAGATATTTCATTTCCTTGATTACATTTATTACTTATTTAATTAACCATTTGCATAATTTAAAAATTTGTCTGCTCCTTTCACTGGACTATGATCTCTAGTGTCTGGCTTTGTTCTCCCTTGTATTTCCAGGACCCAGTACAGTCCTTGCTATAGAGTGTATACTTAATAACTATTTGTTGAATTAATTAATTTAAAAATTAGCAAGTTTCTCAAGTGCAAATGAAAACCCAACATACCAAAACCTATGGGATACAACAAAAGTAGTAATAAGAGGAAAGTTTATAGCAGTAAGCTCCTATATCAAAAAAGTATAAAAACTTCAAATAAACAACCTAACAATGCATCTTAAAGAACCAGAAAAGCAAGAGCAAACAAGCCAAAATTAGTAGAAAACATAAAATAATAAAAATCAGAGTATAAATAAATAAAATCTAAATAAAAAATACAAAAGATCAATGAAACAAAAATTTGTTTTTTCTAAAAAGATAAGCAAAATAGAAAGACCTTTAGCCTAAGAAAAAAAGAGAGAAGATCCAAATAAATAAATCGAGAGATGAAAAAGGAAACATTACAACTGATACTGGAGAAATTCAAAGGATCATTAGAGACTACTATAAGCAACTATATGCCAATAAATTGGAAAACTCAGAAGAAATGGATAAATTCCTAGACACATACAACCTAAGATTCAACCATAAAGAAATCCAAAACCTGAACCGACCCATAACAAGTAATGAGATCAGGCCAGGCACGGTGGGTCACACCTGTATTCCCAGCACTTTGAGAGGCCAAGGCGGGTGGATCACTTGACGTCAGGAGTTTGAGACCAGCCTGGCCAACATGGTGAAACCCCACCTCTACTAAAAATACAAAAATCAGCCTGGTGTGGTAGCACATGCCTGTAGTCCCAGCTACTTGGGAGGCTGAGGCACAAGAATTGCTTGAACCCCAGGAGGTGGAGTTTGCAGTGAGCTGAGATCACGCCACTGCACTCCAGCCTGGGTGACAGGGTGAGACTGTGTCTCAAAAACAAACACACAAACAAAACAAACAAACAAACAAACAAAAAACGGAAAAACAAGTAATGAGATCAAAACTGTATTAAAAAGTCTCCCAGCAAAGAAAAGCTGAGGACCCAATGGCTTCACTGCTGAATTTTACCAAACATTTATAGAAGAACTAATCCTACTCCAACTATTCCAAAAATAGAGGAACTTATTCTATGAGGCCAGTATTACTCTGATACCAAAACCAGACAAAGACTAATTAAAAAAAGAGAACTATAGGCCAATATCCCTGATGAACATTGATGCAAAAATCCTCAACAAAATACCCGTGAACCAAATTCAAAAACAGACTAAAAAGATCATTAGCCATGATCAAGTGGGATTCATTCAAAAGATGCACAGATAGTTCAACAGATGCAAATCAATCAGTGTGATACATCATATTAACAGAATGAAGGACAAAAATCATATGGTCATTTCAATTGATGCTGAAAAAGCACTTGACAAAATTCAACATCCCTTCATAATAGAAACCCTCAAAAAACTGGGTATAGAAGGAAGATACTTCAACACAATAAAAGCCATATATGGCAGACCTACAACTAGTATCATACTGAATGGGGGGAAACTGAAAGCCTTTCCTCTAAGATCTCAAACAAGACAAGGATACCCACGTTTACCACTGTTGTTCAACATAGTACTGGAAATCCTAGCCAGAGAAATCAGACAAAAGAAAGAAAAAAAGGGCATCCAAATTGGAAAGAAAGAAAGAAAATAATCCCTCTTTGCAGATAATATGATCTTATATTTGGAAAAGCCTAAAGACTCCACAAAAAAGCTATTAGAACTAATAAATGTAGTATAGTTGCAGGATACAAAATCAACATAAAAATCTGTGGCATTTGTATATGCCAACAATAAACAATCTAAAAAAGAAATCAGGAAAGTAATACCATTTATAATAGCTACAAATGAAATAAAATACCTAGGAATAAACTTAACCAAAGATGTGAAAAATCTCTACAATGAAAACTATAAAACATTGATGAAGGAAATTGAGGAGGACACATAAAAAATGGAAAGATACTCCAGGTTCATGGATTGGAAGAATCAATATTGTTAAAATGTCTGTATTACCCAAAGCAATCTACAGATACAGTGCAATCTTTACCAAAATACCAATGACATTCTTCACAGAAATAGAAAAAACAATCCTAAAATGTATTTGGAACCAGAAAATATCCAGGATAGCCCAAGGTATCCTGAGCAAAATGAACAAACTGGAGGAATCACATTACCTGACTTCAAATTATACTACAGAACCATAGTAACTGAAACAGCATGGTACTGACATAAAAATGGACACATAAACCAATGGAGCAGAACAGAGGACCCAGAAATAAATCCATGCACCTACAGTGAACTCATATTTGACAAAAGTGCTAAGAACATATACTGGGGAAAGGTTAGTTTCTTCTATAAGTGATGCTGAGAAATCTGGATATCCCTACGCAGAAGAATGAAACTAGATTCTATCGCTTGCCATATAGAAAAATCAAATCAAAATGGATCAAAGGCTTTAATCTATGACCTCAAACTATGAACCTACTACAAGAAAACATTGGGGAAACTCTGTAGAACATTGGACTGGGCAAAGATTTCTTGAGTAATATCCCACAAGCACAGGTAACCAAAGCAAAAATGGACTAATGGGATCACACCGAGTTAAAAACTTTTTGCACAGCAAAGGAAACAGTCAACAAAGTGAAGAGACAACCCACAGAATGGAGAAAATATTTGCAGACTACCCATCTGACATGGGATTAGTAACCAGAATATATAAGGAGCTCAAACAACTCAATAGGAAAAATATCTAATAATTGAATTTAAAAAATAGGCAAAATACCTGAATAGACATTTCTCAAAAGAAGACATACAAACGGCAAACAGGTATATGAAAAGGGGCTCAACATCATTGATCATCAGAGAAATACAAATCAAAACTACAATGAGGTATCATCTTACCCCAGTTAAAATGACATATCCAAAAGACAGGCAATAACAAATCCTGGCAAGGATGTGGAGAAAAGGGAACACTCATACGCTGTTGGTGGGAATGTGAATTAGTACAACCACAATAAAGAACAGTTTGGAGGTTCCTCAACAAACTAAGAATAGAACTGCCATATGATCCAGCAGCCCTACTGCTAAATATATACCCAAAAGAAAGGTAATCAATATACCAAAGAGACATCTGCAGCCCCGTGTTTATTGCAGCACTATTCATTAGAGCCGACATTTGGAAGCAACCTAAGTGTCCAACAGCAGACTAATGGATCAAGAAAATGTGGTATGTATACACAATGGAGTACTCTTCAGCCATAAAAAAGAATGAGATCTTGTCATTTGCAACAACATGGATGGAACTGGAGGTCTTTATGTTAGGTGAAAATAAGTCAAACACAGAAAGACAAACCTCTCATGTTCTCATTTATTTATGAGAGCTAAAAAAAATAAACAATTGAAGTCATAGAGATACAGAGTAGACAGATGATTATCAGAGGCTGAGAAGGGTAGAGGGGCTTGGAGGGGAGGCCAGAAGGGAGTTGGGATGGTCTAATGGTACAAAATATAATTAGATAGAATGAATAAAGTGTAGTATTTGATTGTTACAACAGGGTGACTGCAGTCAACAATAATTTATTGTACATTTAAAATAACTAAGAGTGTAATTGGATTGTTTGTAACACAAAGTAAGGATAAATGCTTAAGGTGACAGATACCCCATTTACCCCGATGTGATTATTATGCAGTGTATGTCTGTAGCAGAATATCTCATGTGCCCTATAAATACATACATCTAATGGCTGGGTGCGGTGGTTCACACCTGTAATCCCAGCACTTTGAGAAGCTGAGACGGGTGGATCACCTGAGGTCAGGAGTTCGTGACCAGCCTGGCCAACATGGTGAAACCCCATCTCTACTAAAAATACAAAAATTAGCCAGGAGTAGTGGTGCACACCTGTAATCCCAACTACTCAGGAGGCTGAGGCAGGAGAATCACTTGAAGCCGGGAGGCAGAGGTTGCAGTGAGCCGAGATCATGTTATTCCACTCCAGCCTGGGAGACAAGAGTGAGACTCCATCTCAAAAAAAAAAAAAAAAAAAATCTATCTATCTATCTATCTATCTATCTATCTATACATACACATACACACACGTATATATACATCTACTATGTACCCAGAGAAAAACATTTTTTAAAGATACAGCTTAAAAAAAAGAATAAAAGCTCGAAACCCTCAGATATGGTTTGGATCTGTGTTCCTATCCAAATCTCACGTTCATTTGTGATCCCCAATGTTGGAGGTGGGGCCTCATGGGAGATGATTGGATCACAGGGGTGGATTTCTCATGAGTGGTTTAGTACTGTCCCCTTGGTACTGTCCTTAAGTTAGTAAGTGAGTTCTCACGAGATGTTGTTGTTTAAAAGTGTGTGGCATCTCCCCCCTCTCTCTCTTGCTCTTGCTCCGGCCATGTGATGTGCGCCAGCTCCCCCTTCGCCTTT
This sequence comes from Gorilla gorilla gorilla, assembly GCF_029281585.2. Classification (NCBI taxonomy): domain Eukaryota; kingdom Metazoa; phylum Chordata; class Mammalia; order Primates; family Hominidae; genus Gorilla; species Gorilla gorilla. Next base: position 30,355,136 of record NC_073228.2, on the reverse strand, counting down.
TACCATGATTGTCAGTTTCCTGAGGCCTTTCTAGAAGCCAAGCAGATGCCAGCATCATGCTTCCTGTACAGCCTGCAGAACTGTGAGCCAATTAGACCTCTTTTCTTTATAAATTACCCAGCCTCAGGTATTTCTTTATAGCAATGCAAGAACAAATTAATACACCCTCCTTTAAAGGAGATAAATGATGATGCGCTCATACACAACTACTTAGAAAATGCTCAGCCCACCTTAAAGGAGGAACTTAAAAGTCATTAAAGTATTTTAAAGTTTAAAAAGTCATCAAGTTTCATATAACTTTATAATTTTCTTAATATATTATTATATATATTGAGTTTTATTTAGTTTATAACTATTTAGTTTATTTAGTTTATAAACATTGAGTTTTATTTAGTAAATCAAATTATTGTTAATGCTATTCATTTATCTGATATACTCTATAATTAACATTCTTGGGACAAATCTATCTGCAACTTAAAAAATTCTAAAAGCTTATTTAATGCCCCTGATACTTGGAAAACTGATCACAGAGAAATCAAACAACTAAATTATATCATTTATAAAAGCTGTACAATGTTGAAAATAATCTTTTCTCTTTTTTTGACTGATGTTTTGAATTCACTCCTCTAAAGTCAAAGAACATGCCAATAACAAAGACGTGATTTATGTTTGGTAACTCCTGAAAGAAAGGTCAGTGGCAGCACAATCAGCATAAAATACAATCCTACTTTAATGACTCTGTTAGAATATGCAACATCCATCTTTAATTCCTATTTTTACCAGCTGTTCTTGCTATCTTCTGATTTCCTGCTTAAGACTATACAACCTTAAAGTTTCAATTCAGGAAGGCAGAGACACATTAATTTACAAAATGACAGTAAGCAAAAAAAAAACTTTTAGGGCACTCTTACAATATGCATGCAACCTTCAAATCTCACATGACAAATTTTCAAAACTAAATGAGTTTTTTCCTTAAAAACTGCATCATACCATAACTAAAGTAGGTATAGCCAGGCGCAGTGGTGCATGTCTGTAGTCCTAGCTAACTTGGGAGGCTGAGGCAAGAGGACCACACGAGCCCAGGAGTTTGAGGCTGCAGTGAGCTATGATCATGCCACTGCACTCCAGCCTGGGCAGCAGAGCAAGACCTCACCTCCAAAAATTTTTTAAAAAATTAAAAAGGTATTACTACATGGCAAAATTTATCATCTTTATTTTCATACAGTTTACAGAAAATTTATTTATAAATAAATTTATGATGGCTGAAGCCCACCAGTAGCACAAAATACAACTATGTATACATTAGCTAATAAAAAATGTATGCACACTCTTGTAAATTTCTTAAGTTAGAATATAACAACCAAAGAAAAATTGCACATACATTTGTTTATAAAATTTATTTAATACTCATCTACTTACCTACAAATCTCAAACAAATTGGTAACATATCATCAGAATTGACTTAATATTAAAAAGCCTTGCTAGAATTTAGAATGTTGACTAAAATATACCATTGATGTTTAGAATGTGCAGTGTATATCATTAATAATTGTAAGGATTTGCTATATCGATTTCTAATCCTTTAAGTTTCTGTTGATGTTACCTATATAGTGGGAGACATCCTTCTCTAAATCTGGAAAAGCTTTGAGCTTCTTAAAAGGCAAAAAAATATATAGACCATTTCAAAGACTGTACCTGTAGTAACTGAAATTCATCAGTAAGACATAATGAAAAACAAACAAACAAGCAGGTCCACAGGCTTTGTAAGCAATTAGACTTGGATTTAAATTCTAGCTCTCCTACTCAATAACTATTTGACAGTGGGCAAATTACTTGGCATTTCTGTGTCTCCGTTTCTTTATATGTAATAATTTTGGTAATGATTATTCACAATTGTTGTCAGGGAAATAAATTAAATAATATACAGAATAAGCACATATCCTTTCCAACTGAAATTCAGTGTTACTTACACCATGCTTTCTCCCACATGATTGCTCTTAAATGTGCATCAAACTTTACAGTTCACATAACACTTTGATATGTGTGTATGTGTGTGTATATATATTTATTTATTTATTTATTTATTACTTTGAGCCACAGGAAGAGCAGAGAGAGCAACTCCAATTACAGATAACAAAATTAAAGTTTAGAGAGTATCAGCAGTTTGCCTAAATTCATCCTGTTGTAGCAAAATCATTGTCTTTACTGTTATCAGGAAAATTTATTTTCTATTAGGGAGGTAACAGGAAAATATTTTGCTTAGAAAAACACTTTGATGTGACCCTGGGGTATAAAAAATGAGATTCTGAGAACATGGACAGCTGGAGACAGGAAGTAAGAGCTAGGTAATCTCCACATTCGAAACAAGCGGGATTTCAGGTATTAGCATAGGGTCGAATTAAAAATAGAACAGAGTGAGGAAGGAAAAGGATGGTTAGCAATCTTTGGGGTCACCGAAGCAACTTTAAAGAATGGGAGGAGTATTTATTTGGTTAGCTGCAGTGGCTCATGCCTATAATCCCAGCACTTTGGGAGGCTGAGGCGGGAGGATCCCTTGAGCCCAGGAGTTTGAGACCAGCCTGTGCAACATGGCGAAACCTCGTCTCTACAAAAAAATGAAAAATAAGCCGGGTGTGGTAGCACATACCTGTGGTCCCAGCTACTCAGCATGCTAAGGTGGGAGAATCGCTTGAGCCTCGGAGGTCGAGGCTGTAGTGAGCTGAGATCATGCCACTGCACTCCAGCCTGGGTAACAGAGCGAGACCCTGTCTCAAAGAAAAAAGAAAAAAAGCATACGAGTAGGTAATATACACTGTGATGTGTAATTCTTTCCATTTAAATCTCCCTCTTTCCAAATGTGCAATCAACCTTGTAGTTTATGTATTTACAGACATAAATTCAAGTAAGTTTCTCTTTATTCATTCTTTTTCTTCTTCTTTTTCCTTCCTTTTCCTTTTTCCCCTCTCTTTCTCCTTCTCTTTTTTAAAAAAGGAATATTTATTCAATTCCATATCTGGGTTAGCACAGTGTGAGACAGGGACAGCATATGGAGAAAGAAGAAATAATTTGTACCTGAATAAAATCAACAGAAGCATAAGCTTGAACTTCATGGTAAAGAAGAAAACATACCAATCCCGCCCTCCAGATTCACAGAAATCTTGGGTAAAGGAATTAGTCTTTCACATGCTGTTCTTATTTAGATTTTAAGGGAATTACAGAGGTAAAGCTAAGACTAGTACTCAGGTTTTAAAATTCCTAATCCAGTATTCTTTCTAATGCCCAAACGGAGTATTAACTCAGCGTTACAAGGACATACAGGCCAGGAGTTAAGATCTACTGAGTTCTAAGAAGATTTAGATGATGTTGTAAAAAATAATCACTACACCAGTGATGAAAATAACATGATGGGCTGATATCCTGTCTGCACCAAAAAAAGGTGAGATCCTGTCTCCACCAAAAAAAGAAAAAAAAAATCAGACTCTCTTAACACCTACCAGTTGTCTGCTAAATGTTATATAAGGAGTCTTTGCCTTTTGACAAAATTACACTATTGTTAGGACCGATTCAAATTATATGAATACACTGTATACATAGTACATAGACATTCCCACCTACACCTGATACATATTTATAATTAGAAAAATTATTTTAAAAAGCAGAAAAAAGTAGTAGGACCAGGAATGAGAGGAATGACTAGAAGTGTGACTTAGAGATGTTGAAGAAAAAGAGATTGTTCACTTTGACATGTATTAAGCATCTTTCTTTCCCTTTCTTTCTTTCTTTTCCTTCCTTCCTTCCTTCTTTCCAGGTTACAGTTGCTATTTGTGAAGAACATATCTCAAGGGGAATAGAAGACCTACACCAGTCAGATATCAAAAGCTATTTATGATTGAGTGGTTCAATGTATACAATAGACAAGAAGCATTATCAGAAAAGTGACGGATTCATGTGGCCACAAGGTTAAGGGAAGGTTTCACAATGGAGATGAGTCCTCAATAGGAAAGGCAAGATAGTCAAAGCGATGGAAAGAAGTGTTTTAGGGTCAAGGAACAGCTTCTGCAAAAAATCTAGCATCGAAACAAAACTGGCCAACTGATCATCTTTATTAAAGTAGTGTTTTATTTAAGCTATATTGACTAATATTTGCTATCTTTTATAAATGGATGGTATTTCATTACATTTACATTGTGCCATTTGTCAACTCATAAGAATTATTTTGGCACTACAGTCACTAAGTCCACTTAGACTATCACTCACCTACACCATAAGCCAGTCTGTTTTATAGTGCTGTATAAAAGTTTGGTTCAGATACTATAAAAATATTTCCATTAAAGGGCAAATATTTTCACTCTTAAATAGATACTATAGAAATAGTTTTTGCAATCTATTATAGGCATTTATAAAATGCTTAACAATAACTCATCCCTAATATAATGTGTAATGTATGAATTTGAGAGGCTCCAGTTCCTGATAAAATATAAAATCATAAATATCCTTCCCTAAAACTCACTGGTCAGGAAATATGAAAGGTAACCATCTAAATATATCTACTCAAAACTTTTAAACCAGATTATAAAGCTAAGTCCACCTGAACCCTTAATGGGTGAGGATTTCATTCTAAGGCTGCAATAACTTCATTTATGGCCAAGTCTCAACTCCAAGAGCAGACAGATTACCAAAGACATTCTGGAGATCAGTATGAAGCACATCCTGCTTAAACCAATTATGCTGAAATTGTCAGATTGCAGCTGACAGCCAATTTCATGCATTTCATTTCCATCAAGTTCACCTAATAATAACAATAACAGCAGAATATGAAAGATGTCATTACATATCATTCTTTTGGAATATTTAAACGTAGATGGATATTTTACAGATGACATTCTGTGAGTCACATACAGAAAAGCTCAACAAATGTGAGTTTAAGAAAAAATGTGTTGTAGTAAAAATGTGGATGTAATATACATATTGCTTAAAAATTATACTTTCATGATTATTTTCTGTTTATCTCTATCTCATTGATTCATTTTTTAAAAAACTAACATGCAAGTTTAAATAGTATATTTAATCTTTCTTTCCTCTGCACCATTTTATTAACAAAAGTGGAAGATGAAATAATCAAGGTAGAAGAGCAATTCTTAATTTATAATTTTCTCACCTTTGTACTAGTTTTAAGTCACAGCTTCTGAAGGGTGCTCTACAATAGACACCCAAAAAACAGCTTAATAAATATGATTGGCAATCATTTCATGCATCCTTCAGGCATAAAAGCCTGTTATGAACTAAGAGAAATTCATGAGCTGTTTCTAACACTGTTCTTTACAGTGCATTTGCATAATAATAAGGCCCAATCTGTTGGAAAACAAGTAAAGGGCAAATTAATAAGGTCATCATTTTGGTCTAATGATGCTTAATGCAGTTTTAGCAATCTGCTCAAGACAAAAGGTAGCCACTCAGACATAGCCAATTATGCATTTGTGTGGCAGATGAAATCTTTAATGATGAATCTGATTAACATTCAATAATAAACATACAGGCTGAGAAAATGACCAAGCTACCTCCTGCAAACATCATCAACTAAGGCTTTGTTCAGATTGAGGTCAGACTGGTATTCCAGAAAGGCGCATTAAGATAAAAGTTTATCAAATGTGTTAACATGAATCCCCCTAAAAAACCCACAAAATCCCTATTATACAAAGGCTACCTTTGCAACAGCTGACTTGTCTGATCAGTTATGAAAAAATAGACTAAACTTTTTCATGGGTTGCATGTGTTTAAATTTTTAGAATGGTTTTAAGTTAATTTGCTTTGATCTCCAAACACTGGGAATATGATAAAATTGGGCTACAGGAGACTTAGGAGTTCAGTTCCGTTGCTTCAATTTTTCTTCCAATGATCCAATGTGAGCAACTCGAAAGGAATCTGTTTTACTCATGTTCCTAAAATGCCTTGGATCCAATGGAGTTCAAGAATTGTTACTTATATAAATAAGCATTACTTAATAAAGTATGGAAGCAGTTAGACAAGGATATCACATATCATATTTTATTTTATTTTATTTTATTTGAGACAGAGTCTTGCTCTGTTGCCCAGGCTGGAGTGCAGAGGCACGATCTCGGCTCACTGCAAACTCTACCTCCCAGATTCAAGCGATTCTCCTGCCTCAGCTTCCTTGGTAGCTGGGATTACAGACACCCGGCACCATGCCTGGCTAATTTTTGTATTTTCAAGTAGAGATGGTGTTTCACCATGTTGGCCAGGCTGGTCTTGAACTCCTGACCTCAAGTGATCGCCCTCGTCGGCTTCCCAAAGTGCCGGGATTACAGGCATGAGCCACCACGCCGAGCCCACATATTGTATATTTAAGACATTTTATTGAAGTATAGCAAACATAAAGAGAAATACACAAATAGTAAGTTAAAATCGCAATAGATTTTCACTAAATGAACATACCAGTTAACCTGTAGCCAGATTGAAAAAAACTGAACATCAAGAAATAGCATCCTGGAAGTGCAGTCACTAGATCCCTCCCTACCAGCTCACTAACTTGACTATAAAGACCAAACGTTAATTTTGCTAGTTTTTTTGTTTTTTGTTTTTTGTTTGTTTGTTTTTTACGGAGTCTTGCTCTGTCGCCCAGGCTGTAGTGCAGTGGCGTGATCCTGGCTCACTGCAACCTCCGTCTCCTGGGTTCAAACAATTCTCCTGCCTCAGCCTCCCGTGTAGCTGGGATTATAGGCTCGTGCCACCACGCCTGGCTAATTTTTGCATTTTTAGTAGAGACGGGGTTTCACCATGTTGGTCAGACTGGTTTCGAACTCCTGACCTCGTGATCCACCTGCCTTGGCCTCCCAAAGTGCTGGGATTACAGGCTTGAACCACCGTGTCCAGCCTTTTGCTAGTTTTTGAACTTGTGCCTCACTTTTTTCTTTCAACATGTTTGTGAGATTCTTCAATAATTTTGAGTGTAGTTGGAGTTCATTTTCATTCATGGCTGTGGAGGATGTATCATTTACTTGACAAACACTTATTGAGTATCTCTGTCTATATAAATATTCATATTATAGAAATAGTTTTTACAACCTATAATAAGTATTTATAAAATGCTTGACAATAGCTCATCAATAGTATAACATTAAATGTATGAATTTGAGAGGATCCAGTACCTTGGAAAAATATAAAATCATAAATATCCTTCCCTAAAACTCACTGGTCAGGAAATATGAAAGGTAACCATCTAAGTCTATCTACTCAAAACTCAATCACTGCTAGTGGTAGATTTGGGATTATTTATCCTTTCTATGACTGTTTCTATTTTATAGCTACTATGAATTGTGCTGCTACAAACAATTTGTATGTCTTCTGGTGAACATATGTATGCATTTCTGTTGGGTATATACCCAGGAATATTGCTCTGGCATAGGACATATGTATGTTCAATTTTAGTAGCTACTATGAAACAGTATTCCAAAATGGTTATACCAACCCATATTTCCATTAACAGTGTAATGAGAATTCTGGCTGTTCTACATCTTTAACATTTTCTGTTTTCATTTTAGCCATTCTGGTGGGTGTATAGTGGTGTTGTACTATGGTTTTAATTTGCACTTTACTGATGACTACTGAGGTTGAACGTCTGTTCACACATTTATTGGCCATTTGAACACCCTTCTGTGTGAAGTTCCATTCATGCCTTTGGTCCACATTTTGTATTCCATGCCAAACTGTAATGTCTTCTGAATGTGGTTATATTAACCAGCAAGTAAATAAAATCTGAGCTTTTATTCCATTTTTAGAAATCTGACATAAACTGAAATACAGATGGTCCCTGACTTAACAGTAGTTTGACTTACAAATTTTCAACTTTATGATGGTGTGAAAGTGATATGCATTCAGCAGAAACTGTACTTTGAGTGCTCATATACCACTCTGTTTTTCACTTTCAGTACTGTATCTAATAAATTACATTAGATAGTCAACACTTTATTTTAAAATAGGCTTTGTGTTAGATGATTTTGCCCAACTGTAGGCTAATGTAAGTGTTCTGAGCTTAAGGTAAGCTAGGCTAAGCTATGGTGTTTTGTAGGTTAGGTGTATTAAATGAATTTTCTATTTATGATATTTTCAACTTATGATGGGTTTATCAGAATGTAACTCCATCATAAGTTGAGGAGCATCTGTACATCTAAATGTTTAAGTTTCTGAGCTTATGGTGAAACTAAGAAATAAAAAACAACAAAAAACATTATTATTATGCAAGCTAGTGAAGAAACTCATGATAATAATTATGTTAAAGGATGGTATCAAGAATTTATCGTGATTTTCTTATTTAAACTGTACCTCTGAGGAACCGAATAGTAGATAAGGGAAAAATCTCTTCTAGGAGTACTCTGTATAACTACATAAGGGATGATAGAATTAAGATATCACTATTTTGCAACTCTGATGAATTAATGGCCATAGGCGTTGAGACTCAATGGCTGTTAACATCATGAAAAAAGAGATACTCTTTAATGCTTCTTGATGGAAGAACACAACCTATGAAGTAGTCTTGCCAAAGTCAAACCTGAATCTAGATGACTCTCTAGATGCAACTATCAATTTATGGAAAATACAGGTCAGAGGAGTATGTTAAACTATACCATAGGACAACAAACAGCCCAATCCAGATTGTGGAAAACTCTATAGTACAAATACTTTGATTGGCTTTTATCAAATAAATAAATGCAAAAAAAAAGAATAAAACAGATGATGGAGGGGGACCCTATAGATTAAAAGAGACTTAAAAGATACATCAAGGCCAGGCATGGTGGCTCACACCTGTAATCCCAGCACTTTAGGAGGCCAAGGCAGGCAGATCACCTGAGGTCAGGAGTTCAAGACCAGCCTGGCCAACATGGTGAAACCCTGTCTTTACTAAAAATACAAAAAAAATTAGCTGGGTGTTGTGGCAGGCATCTGTAATCCCAGCTACTCAGGAGGCTGAGGCAGGAGAATTGCTTGAACCTGGGAGGCAGAGGTTGCAGTGGGCCAAGATTGCACCATTGTACTCCAGCCTGGGCAACAAAAGTGAGATTCTGTCTCAAAAAAAAAAAAAAAAAAAAGACACATCAACAAATCTCAATGTAGGCACCTTATTAGAATCCTAATTCAAAACTTTTTAAAACCTTAAAGATTTTATACTATTTATGAAAAGACAATTTCTGATAATGGTGAAGTAGCTTCTATTAGATCACTGCTCCTACCAGTAACAATTACAGATTTTGAATTTTTTAAATAAAACCATTTTTGAAGTGCTAGAGAGTGACCAAAAACAGAAACTTCAGGAGACACAATCTTTGAAAGATGTGAAACACATTTGGAGAGCTTTTTCTTTAATTAGTTTTCCCTTCAGTGAATGCCCCAGTTCATGTGTCAGGGAATAAAGCTCAAGCAGAAAGTTTCAGTCTTACGAGAATGAGGAAACACAGGTTGAATCTGAGACTGCTAGAATGACTAGAAATTAAGGGAAGAAATCTTGGGCATGATTGTGCCACAAAGAAGGGAACCCCAAAATGTAAGTATAAATATCCTTCCAATCCTTGGTTGACTCTTGAACAACTGTACATGTGTAAGGCATGTCTCCAACTGCCCAGTGGAAAGCTGTAGCTGTAAGGTAGAAAGAGGTGAGAAGACTTCAGCAGCTGCTTATTGCTGGGAAAATAGAGTTTGGAGTTCAAATTCTACTAAGTTAGAGGAACACTAGGGCTTTCCTATTAAACCCCAGGAAGGCTACTCTACACATAAGGACTATATCACAGGACTAAGAGCAAAATCAGAATAGACCCATTCTAACAAAGTTGAAAATCTAGCCTTCACAAAATTAGAGCTATTTTCCAGCAATTTAACTGCCTTCCAGAATAAAATTCAAAATTCTTCAGAGGAATATAACAGAGTCTAGAATATGTTATTCACAATTTTCAGCATATAATAAAAACCAGATGTATAAAAAAACATAAAAATGAGACTTAAAGAGAAAAAACAGTCAATTGAAAGAGATCCTGAGACAACCCAATGTTGGAATTGGGCAAGAACATTAAATAAACTATTATAAACATGTTAAAGATTTTATAGGAAAAGATAAATATAATGGGTAAAGAGATGGGAGAATTTTAACAGATATTTGAAAACTGCAACAAAACCAGAACTCTTAGAGCTGAATAATACAATACTTGAAATAAAATGTTTACTGGATGAGCTTGACAGCAGATTAAAAGCAGCAATCAATAAATTTGAAGATACAATAATGGAAACTATATGAACTAAAGTACAAAGAAAAAAATCATTGAGGAAAAATGAGTAGAACCTCAGTGACCTGTGAGACAATATCAAGTAGTCAAACGTATATGTAACTGGGGTGTCAACTGGAGAGAGAGAAAATAGGGCAAAGTTTGAAGAAATATTGGCTAAAATGGTTTCCATTTTATTTAAAAGATCTACCCTCAGACGTAAGAAGCTCAGCCAAAACCAAGAAAAATAACTACAAAGAAAATCATACCTAGGAACATCATAGTTAAACTGATAAAAACTAGAGGTAAAGAGAAAAAGTCTTAGCAGTAAGAGCAAAAAGTTATATACAGGGGAATGATGAGAATGATGGCAGACCTTTGTTTAATAACAACAGATGCCAGAAGACAACATCTTCAAAGTTCTTGGGGGGAAAATCTTGCCAGCTTAGTATTTTATATCCAGTGAAAATTTCATTCAAAAGTGAAAGTGAGATCTGGTGTCCAAAGAGACAGCAGATCTGCTGTCTCCAAAGATCTTTGAAGTCATCTTTCCCATCCTGATGACAAGGAACGCTGACAAAACTGAAAATCAACAACTTTTCTTAGATCCTCCAGAGAATTGAGATCATAAGGCCAACTGTTGCCCCCAAAATTGGAGAGAGAGATGGGCAGATATAGAGAATCACAACTTATGACAGCAGAAATCTCTGTGGGAACCAAATTGGGGTGAGAAAACTTAAACTGTTATTGATAAATTGCCAGAGGCACAGTATAGATGAGTTTGAGAGTCAAAGACTTCACAGGGACCCAGTTGTAGGAGGATCCCCACACTTTTGTGAGTTTACCTCCAAGAGCCCTACTAGGTTATCATTGTTAAAAATCACAAAAATATCCCTTTGTGCTTCCAGGTGAAGGAGGGGGAAAGTAGCCAATTTAAAATATATCCAGAACATTCTGTTCTTAACAAGGCCTGCCCTCAAGAGAAATTACTTTATCAGAGCCCAACCAACTGGGATTTTATTAGAGCCCAACCAATTTGTAGGAAGAGAAATACCCAAATTCGGCTCCCTCTAGCCTTTCACATGGGGGGAGGAAATGTCCAAACATAGCCCCCCCTTAATCCTTCCTGGTTCACCTAACAGGGAAAACAAAACAAAATAAAACTGAGAAGAATTTGAGAAGCCAGATACATAGGCTCACTAAAAACTGAGACCAAATCATAAGACCATAGAATGCTTTCCCTCCCACCAAACCTTACCACATCAATAGGGCTCCTACATAATAACAGGGGAATATAACTTAAAGAACTGCACATCTCAGACATTATTTAAGAAAAATAGCAGAGGAGGCAAAAGCAAGGATACCAAAGGAAATTGTAGCCCCCAACACCTGCAGGTACAGCAAATAGTAAACACAAACTAACTTCTAGACAGATAAACACAAAACCTCACAATAAAGCTATTTATTCAGTTCCTTTTACCAAGTACATCATGTCCAACTTTTAACAAAAAATTATAAGGCATATTAAAAGACAAAATAAAATTTGAAAACAGAGCGAGCATCAGAAGAGGATTCAAATATGGCAGAGATATTAGAATTATCAGACTGGGAACTTAAAACAACTATAATTAATATGCTAAAGAATCTAGTAGAAAAAGTGTACAATGTGCAAGAAAAGGTGAACAATGTAAACAGAGATGGAAACCCTAAGAAAGAATCGAAAGAAAATGCTAGAAATCAAGAACACTGTATCAGAAATGAAAAATGCCTTTGGTAAACTCATTAATATACTGGACAAACAGCTGAAGAAAGAATCAGTGGACTTGAAGAAATGTCAATAGAAATCTCCAAAACTGAAATGCAAAGAAAAAATTACAAAAAGAGACAGAATATAATATCCAAGAACTGTGGGGCAATTACAAAAGGTATAACATATATGTAATGGGGAATACCAAGAGAAGAGAGAAAGAACCAGAAGAAATATTTGAAGCAATAATGACTGATAATTTCCCAAAATTAATGATAGACAACAAACCACAGATCCAGAAAACTCAGAGAACACCAAGCAGAATATATACCAAAAGATCTGTACCTAGGGCTCAGCATGGTGGCTCATGCCTGTAATCCTAGCACTTTGGGAGGCTGAGGCAGGCAGATTGCCTAAATTCAGGAATTAGAGACCAGCTTGGGCAACATGGTGAAACCCCATCTCTACTAAAATACAATAAATTAGCTAGGCATGGTGGTGCATGCCTGCAATCCCAGCTACTCAGGAGGCTGAGGCACAAGAATTGCTTGAACCCAGGGGGCGGAGGTTGCAGTGAGCCAGAATCATGCCACTGCACTCCAGCCTAGGAAGATCTACACCTAGGCATACCTACCATATTCAAATTTCAGAAAATCAAAGACAAAGAGAAAATCTTGAAAGCCAGAGGGAAAAATCATGTAACCTGTAGAGAAGCATGGATAAGAATTACACTGCACTTCTCAGAAAACATGCAAGCAAAAAGACAGTGAAGTGAAATATTCAAAGTATTGAAAGAAAAAAACCACCAACCCAGAATTCTGTATCCAGCTAAGTTATGCTTCTTGTGAAGGAGAAATAAAGATTTTCTCAGACAAACAAAAATTGAGAAAATTTGTCACTAGTAGACCTACTTTCCAAGAAATATTGGCCAGGCGAGGTGGCTCATGCCTATAATCCCAGCACTTTGGGAGGCCGAGGCGGGTGGATCACTTGAGGTCAGGAGTTTGAGACCAGCCTGGCCAACACGGTGAAACCCTGTCTCTACTAAAATACAAAAATTAGCTGGGCGTGGTGGTGTGTGCCTGTAATCCCAGCTATTTGGGAGGCTGAGGCAGGAGAATCGCTTGAATCCATGAGGCGGAGGTTGCAGTGAGCCGAGATCGTGCCACTGCACTCCAGCCTGGGTGACAGTTAGACTTCGTCTCAAAAATTAAAAAAAAAAAAAAAGAAATATTAGAAGAAATTCTTCAGAAAATGATTCAGATCAGTGTTGTGGGCTAAACTGTTTTTTTTTTTTTTTTTTTTTTTTCAAAATTCTTTGTAGGGCCTTTAAAGTGGTAATGAAGTTAAAATTGGGTCATTAGGTGGACCCTAATGGATTGTGACAAGCAGTCTTATAATAAGAAGAAATCAAGATATAGACAGAGAGAGATCCCAAGCACATGCACACTTAAATCAAGGGATGACCATGTAAGGACACAGAGAGAAAGCTACCATCTACAAGCCAAGGAGAGAGAAATCAAACCTGCTAACACTCTGATCATGGACTTTTAGCTCCCAGAAGTGTAAGAAAATAAATTCTGATTGTTTAAGCCATTCAGTATGTGGTATTTTGTTTTAACAGCCCTAGCAAACTGCCAGAAACTCAGATCTACATAAAGAAAGGAAAAGCATTAGAGAAGGAATAAATGAAGTTAAAGCAAAATCTTTTATCTTTATTTTTCTTAATTGATCCAACATATGCTTGTTCAAAATAATAATAGCAGCAATATATTTAGTGATTATAGCTTGTGGATAAGTGAAATGAATGACAACAAGGTTACAAGTGGTGGGAGGGACAAATTGGGAATACTCTGTTGCTATATACTTGCACTATCCATGAAGTGGTATAGTTTTTTGAAAGAGGATGTAAACTAATCGTAAATATAAGGGAAGGAGGTACAAATAGGTGGAGCATAGAGGATTTTTAGGACAGTAAAACTATTCTGTATGATTCTATAATGATGGATATATGCAACTATATATTTGTCCAAACTCATAGAACATACAACATCTAGAGTGAACCCTAATGGAAACTATAGACTTTGGCTGATAATGATGTCAATGTTGATTTGTTGATTGTAACAGTGTACCACCATGGTGTGGGATGTTGATAGTGAAGGAGACTGCATGTGTATGGGAGGGGGTATGTGAGAACTCTCTGTACTTTCCTCTCAATTTTGCTGTGAACATAAAACCGCTCTAAAAAAAATAAAGCTTGTATTTTAAAAACCATTGCCTAATCCCAAGTCAAGAAAATTTACCTCTGTTTTCTTCTAAGAGTTTTAACTCCTAAATTCAATCTCAAATCCATTTTGAGTTCACTTTTATATAAGGTAGGAGTCTAACTTCCTCATTTTGCATGTGAATATCTTGTTGTCCCAGTACCATTTGTTGAACTATTTCCCCCAATGAATTGTCATTCATTCTTGTCAAAAATTAAATGACCATAAATGTATGGGTTTATTTCTGGACTCTTGACTCTATTCCATTGTCTGTATATCTATCCTTATGGCAGTACAATACTGTCTTGATTACTGTAGTTGTGTAGTAAGTTTAGAAATGGAAAGTGCGATAGTTGTGTTGAATCTGTAAATCAATTTGAGGAGTGCTGCCATCTTAATAATATTAAATCTAGGCTGGGCATGGTGGCTCACGCCTGTAATCCCAGCACTTTGGGAGGCCGAGGCGGGTGGATCACCTGAGGTCGGGAGTTCATGACCAGCCTGACCAACATGGAGAAACCCCGTCTCTACTAAAAATACAAAATTTGCTGGGCGTGGTGGCACATGCCTGTAATCCCAGCTATTTGGGAAGCTGAGACAGGAGAATCACTTGAACCAGGAGGCAGAGATTGTGGTGAGCTGAGATTGCGTCATTGCACTCCAGCCTGGGCAACAAGAGCAAAACTCTGTCTCAAAAAAAAAAAAATAATAATAATAATATTAAATCTTTTGATCCATAAACATGAGATGTTTTTGTTAAATTCATTTCTAGGTATTTTATACTTTTTGATGCTATTGCAAATTAAACTGTTTTCTCAATTTCATTTTTGAATTGTTCATTCATACTCTACAGAAATACAACTGAATTTTGTATATTGATCTTGTATATTCCATATTGATGAATTTATTCATTGGTTTTAATTTTTTTAGTGGATTCTTTAGGATTTTCTACATAGAAGATCATGTCACCTGCAAGTTTTCCTTCTTTTATTTATTTACTTGTTTATTTATTATTATTTTTAGAGATGCTCTCTTGCCCAGGCTGGAGTGGAGTGGCATGATCATCACTCACTGCAGGCTTGAACTCCTGGACTCAAGTAATCTTCTGTCTCAGCCTCCCAAGTAGCTGGGACTATGGGCCACACCAGCATGCTTGGCTACTTAAAAAAAAATTTATTTGGTTTTGCCCACTTCTAAAAAAAATTTTTTTAGACATGGGGATCTCACTATGTTGCCCAGGCTGGTCTCTAACTCCTGGCCTCAAGCAATCCTCTCTCCTCAGCCTCCCAATGTGCTAAGATTACAGGTACTAACCACCAAGCTTGGCTCGCTTCTTCTTTTCTAATCTCAATGATTTATTAATTTGTCTTGCTTAATTGCCTTGGTTAGAATCCCCAGTAATGTTGAATAAAAGTTTCAAGAGCAGACATCCTTATCTTGTTCCTGATATTAAGGGGGAAAGCATTCAGTTTTCTCCATTAAGTATGATGTAAACTGTGTGGTTTTCATAGATGCATTTTATCAGCTTGAGGAAGTTTCCTTTTAGTTCTAGTTTACTGTTTTTTCATAAAAATATACTAGATTTTGTTAAATGTTTATTCTGCATCTATGGAAATAATCATGTAGTTTTAATCTTTATTCTATTGATGTGGTGTATTACATTAATTGATTACTGAATTAAATGATTTCAAGCTTGCATTCCTGGAATAAATCTCACTTGGTCATAGGATATAATCCTTTTTATGTTGCTGGATTCAATTTCCTAGTATTTGTTGAAGATTTTTGTGTCTAAATTTATAAGGGATATTGGTCTATAGTTTTCTTGTGTTATCTTTGCCTGATTTGGGGATCAGAGTAATACTGTCTTCTTAGAATGAGTCGGGAAATGTTTCCTTATTTTATGTGTTTTGGCAGAGTTTGAGAAGGATTGATATTAACTCTTCTTTAACTATATGTAGAATTCACCAGTGAAACCATCTGGTCCTGGGCTTTTCTTCGAGGGAAGGTTCTAAATTCTTAATTCAGTCTCTTCACTTGTTATAGGACTATTCTGATTATCTATTTCTTCTTGAGTCTGTTTCAGTAGTTTGTGTCTTTCAAGGACTTTGTCCACCTCATCTAAGTTATCTATTTTTTTGTCATATAGTTGTTCACAGTAATAATCATTTTTATGTCTTTAAGGATGGTAATAATTTGACTCTGTTTGTTTTAATCAAGATAGCTAAATGTCAACTTTTGTTGAAGTTTCGAAAGAACTCTTTTGGTTACCAATTGCATAGCTTACCTTTTCCATCCTGTTACTTTCAATCTATTTGTGTTTTTGAATCTAAACTGTGTTTCTTGTAGAAGGCATATGTGATTGTTTTGTAAAAATCTATTCTGCTAATATCTGTTTCTTGATTGGCATATTTAGTCCATTTACATTTTATGTGGTTACTGATAAAGTAGGATTTATGTGTCTCATTTTGCTATTTATATTCTATGACTTAAGTATCTTTTGTTCTTCTATTTATCAATTATGATCTTTCTTCATCCTAGGTATTTTCTCGTGTACCATGCAAATTCCTTTGTTGTTTCTTTTACCGTACTTTTAAATTTTTTAGTGATTGCTCTGGAGATTACGATTAGCATCTGTTTTTGTTTCCCCCAATGTAATATCTTGCAAAACTTTAGTATGATATCACAACCAGGCTGTTAACAGCGATACAGTCAAAAAGCTGAACATTTCCATCACCCCATAGATCTCTCATGTTGCCCTTTTATAGCCACACCCTCTTACCTTCTACCTGTACGCCCTCCTTAATCGCTGGAAATCACTATGTTCTATTAAATAAAAAATCTGGGCCAGCTCATAGACATTTTCTTTGGCTGCTTTTTACCCTGTGTATTTTGCACACTTTGCTGTTTATTTGCATATCTAGTAATTGTTTTGGTTGAAAACTGGGTATTTTAGAGAATACATTGTAACAACTCCAGTATTTGGTTCATCTCTCCCCAAGGTTTTCTTGAACTAATTGTATAGATTCTCTATTCCCTGCCACTGAGTTCTCCTGAATATGTGTGTGTGTGTGTGTGTGTGTGTGTGTGTGTGTGTGTGTGTGTGTGTGTGTGTTTTATTGTTTTTGTTTTTAAGCATGGGTTTCTAGTGGTCCCCTCTGGGTCACTATAATTTAGTGATCAGCTAAAGACCATCAGATTTCCTAAAATGCTTTTCTATTATTTTTCAAGGATATCCTTTGAAGGCCCACCTTCAAACTTTAAGCAGTTCATAAGACCCCGTTACCTTTTACTTTTTACTTTTTACTTCTGTAGGACCTCACAGTCAGCTGGAGTGATTGGCTGGGGCCTTCTCCCTTCCCTGTCTTCCGTGAGCATGTATAGCAACTTATTCATGCATGCAGCCTTTTAGATTCCCCAGGAATATATGAGAGCTTTTCAAAGTTCCCTATGCTTTTCTACTTCTCCACAGTTTCCTGTTAAGTTCCTAGCCAGACTCTTGTTTGTCCCATCTGCAAGCACAGCCTTAGGCGGCTGTGATGTTGCCGGAAGACCAGCAATGCTTCCATAGGGTCCTGGAGGCCCACTGCCCCTGCTCCGCCCCACCCCTCAACTCTCAGTTAAATCAAATAGCTACAACACCCTGGGAATAGAGATTTTCCAGGTAGCTGCAGGTTGGAACAAAGTATCGACTGTGCTGTGGGATGTTGATTACTCAGGTACAAGTGATATATCTGGATTAAAAATATCTCTAGAACATATCTCATTTTCATCAATAAGACTGCCAACAATAGTTATAAAAAACCACCTTCGGTAAATCCAGAAACATCAGAAACAATCCATTTGGCACACAGCACATTTGCACATACAATCATTTCAGACTTCAGATTCTCAAATATCTTCATAGTTTAAGAGAATCATTTCATTAAATGTTTAAAAATAATATCTGATTTTTGGTGTGCTAATATTATATAAGAATGAACAAAAGAATGAAAGTGAGCTATTTTTGAGGAATGTGGGTGACGGTTATATTCAATTAACACAAATAATAAGTGATGAGGTAATTTCCTAACTTACTAATATAAGAGTGTAATATGAATGGATATGATAAGGCATAACCATAAAAGAGAAAACCATATATGAAAAATAATTCAAATCATCTGGTCTCCACTACCAAAATAAAATTATGCTTACTCTCTTGTCTAAATTTCTTATCAGTCAAGACAATGGAACAAAAACCTTGTTACAAAATATTTATTGCATTTCCAACTGGGAAAAGTAAATTTTAAAGAATAAAATATACATCCCTGCCAGAACTTTTCAGTGTTCCCATACTGCCAATTTTACCTTCCTTGGAAGAAAGATAAGCTCCATTTTTTTCCCATAGAGAAGTATTAATTGTAAGATGTAATTCTCCAGCCCACAAAGAAATAATACTTAACTGTGTTCTTCCTGTGAGCACTCCATTAACTGTATGCTTATAAATGGCATTTCCTCTGAATGTATATTGAAACTCACCTTATAAAATCCATAGCAGTGCAGCCTTTCTTGTTGCTAAGGGACTATGATACCACAGTATTTCATGATGCTAAAATAGGAATATTATAGTTTAAATTTCATATGCCTCGCTATCATCGGACAATTTAAACAATGAAATGGGAAAATGTTCAACATCCAATTACATTAATTAATGTTGGAATAATGCACGATCCTGCACTTTCCTATAAAGGACTAATTTTAAAGTAGTATCTACATTAATAATATTTCCTTATCATCATTATGATTATTGTTGTTAGTTAATACTTAGGGAGCTACTACATCATGCCAGGCACTATTCTAAGTGGTTTATATGAATTAACTCATTTAACCCACTAACCCCTAACCCCATGAGTTAGGTATTATTTCCCCATTTTGCACAAAAATAAACTAAAGCACAGAGAAGTTAAGTATCTTTCTCAAAATCGTAGAATGTATAAAAAGGCGGAAGTTGAATTTGATATCCAAGTGGTCTCATTGCACTGTTTACATTCTTAACGGCTGCACTCTATTACACTGAGAAAACATTTTTTAAAATCTTAACTACATTTAGTTACCTGAGATTTGTTTTTTAAAGTGATGTTATTCACTGCACTTGAAGAACATACCTCGTCTTACCCATAGAATGAATATTTGCTGAAAGTACTACCATCCTCTGATGGAATTGTTTACATTACTACTATAACTTTGAATCTGCTTGGTTTAGGGATGTGCAATAGGAGTTTACATTGGTTGGAAATCCGATCCTTATTTTACAAGACTAATCTTTGGGTCATGTTTTTGTCTCCAATGTGTGTTCAATCCTGATTAGGCTTAAAGGAGCAGATTAAAAACACACAAAGAGATAAGACTGGCTTACTTTAACAACGCAAGTTTTAACGTATAACATGGAAGCATAACGTGTCCAAATTTTTATGCTGCCATACTAAATGCCTTTTCAGTTTTGGCTTTGATACTTATGGTTTAATGCCAAGCATACAAAAATACTACATTTGGGAATAGCTCATCTTTAATAGCATATCATACTTTTTTTTAATCAATAAGAGAAATGGGCCTTATTAATCGTATTTATCTATAGCATAGCAATACTTCATATATCTTCATTATTTCATGAGGATAGTTATGCATGCACAGCCTTATCTTAAATTTCAGAACAAACATAAACTTACCCTTGATTCAGCAATATTAAAGAGACTGGTTGATCTATTCTACACTGTAAGTAGCTGAAAGAACATTATTTCATATTCCAGATGGCGTTTAAAGATAAACTTATCTCCATGCTTACAAAAATGTTTAAAAGCCTTTCATAAACCCTAAACTACCAGATTTAACATCTCAATTTCACTTGTAAAGGTCTAATAGAAAGTAGATTGGATGTTAAGACTGGATCATGTTTTTAAAAAACATTAGCTTAACATATTCAAAGGGAAAATGTAAGAATCTTTAGTCTAACATAGTATAGAAGAGTACAGAAAATAAGTAAAAAAAAGAAAAAAACAAAGAGTAACAGCTTACATTTGCGAATGCTTATGATGTAAATTCATTATTTAATTTTATCCTCATAGACCTCTGTGAGGTATTACTGTCCTCATTGCCTGGATGAGGAAACTTTTAGGGAGCATAAGTTAAAGTTAGAAAGCAGTAGGCTGGGGTTTAAAATGTTCAAATCCAAAACTCAGGCTCAGATCGCTTTGGTTTAATGCCTCCTTAAGAATCAAAACATTTTCAAAAGAAAACATAATTCCTTGTTTTCAAATAAAACTATGTAGAACTGGGAACACTATTAACAAATCTCCACATTCTAAAATTCTGTGGGTTATTTGAAGAAAATCCGCCCATGTTAATTAAATGTGAAATGATGCCTTTCAAAATTTTAACACCAGTTCGTCTTAAAACAGAACTTTGATTATCCTATAAAATATGAGAATGCAATCTTTCCTGTGATAGAGTCTATAATAGAAAAAACACAGATCCTGAAGATTCCTATTCTAAGAGAAGGCTATTTTAAAGAAACTTTAAAAATGCAAATATTTCCTCAGCATGTAGAAAGAACAAAGTAATTTTTCCCAGGCTTCCACATCTGTGGGAGTAGCATTGTTCCTTTGACAGTACATTCACAATGCTAATAGGTGTCACTGCTGTACATCTAGTTTCAAGACAAAAAGTTTCCGTATATTCTTCAGTTGAACAATCGACCAAACAATCCAAATTTTAAAATTCCAAGGACAACCTCCTTTATGCTGGACTGCCATTTCAATAAAGTGAGCAAAACTACGAGTTTTCCTGGAGGCACTGAGAGCCCCAGGTGTTGAATGATTTGTAGTGATTCGTAAGTGAGCATTTGCTACTTTTTGTAGAAATCAATGGTGCTGTACAACAGAGGTACTTATGGCAGAGGGAAGACAATAGAGCAAGAGGGAACCTCTCTTATGCACCCCCACTTGCCCAGTCTTATTTGGGCTGGAATTACATTTGTGCATGGAAATCACTGTCCACTGAATAGACAGTGGAGTGGAAACTCAGAATGGAGGAGACATTGGATGAGGTAGCTCAGAAAAATAATAACAACACGACCTTCCACTTCAAACTCGTGGGTATACATTGAAAACAGGAAGAATTTGTGTAATAATATGACTATCAATCTATGTAACGTTGTAGTTCTCAGAAAAACTTCTTAGAGTCTTCCACATTGCAATAAGCCAAAAAATTCTTCACAACCACATATTCATTTTTTGATAAATGAGTACATTACCACAAGAAAGAATGTCCAATTCCAGAAAAAATATTGAAATTGGTCAAAGCTACAAAGTACTAAAGGGAACATTATTAGAACCATATGATCTGACCATATGTTTCTGCAAACATTTGTAACCAAAGCATGAATGGTCCACCTTTGAGTGGGTAGCGGCAGGGAAAATCCCAAGTTATAGTTTTAAGTGTCTTTTATACTTAAGTGTTGAAATAAATAGATATTATCATAGAACTTGTTACCCACAGGTTTTAAACAGGCAGAAAAGAGAGTTTAAATGAATCCACTGATTTCAAAAATGGGGAAATAACAGATGTGGGTGATTTGAAGTCAGTATTCTGGAATATAAGTATATGCTTCTCCTTGGCCATATCGCTTTTAGGAATGAGTGGAGTTTGTTATAGGATTATTTTTGGATGAGTGCAGGGCTTGGGATAAATCATAATGTATAGCTTAGTCCCTTCTATTCAACGTTAGAAACAGGTATTAGCATGACAAAAATGAACATGATGAACAGACTTGAAAGTGCTTCGGAAACTGTAAAAGGGCATGAGGCAACCGGAGACATTTATACAAAGGAAAAAGGACTTGGGGTTATGGGCCATTTGTTTGTATGTAAGCACCCATCTCATTGTTTTTTAGGAACAGCTGGTGGAACCCAGTTTCTTTTATCCTGTAAGTTGCCTGCATGCATTGCTGCTCATCCTATACAAAGCTGAGCCTGCCAAAGCATCAATCTGGACTTGTACCCCATGGAAATGTTTTTTGGGGAGTCATTATCGGAAACAGATGAAGCAATGCCTCCTGTATCTAATGTGATGTCTGTTATTTGTACATTTCTTTGTTTTGTACAAGTTAAGTGTGAGGTTTTTTTCCTTTGCAGTTCTTTAGAGGAACATATTTTTTAAAGTGATTTATAAGTTACTTTTCATTTCCAAACTCATTTAAAAATAAAAAGGTACCTTATTTACATTTGAAGACTTTAGAAAGTGACAAGGAGGCAATGTAGCCATTCAATACATTTACCTTCATTCTTCACTGAAGTCTGATACACCATTAATGTGGTTTTTAAATGGTTAAGGGCAACATTAAATGGCATTGCCAGTGATAACATAAAATAACATTTCTTCTTAGGATATGTACTCTGACTCATTTAAGCAATGGCAAAAAGATTTTGTGCAATTTAACATTCAGGAAGATTTTTTGGATTTTTATCAGCCCTGTAGTCTTGGAAAAAGCTTTTATAAATATTTCTAAGAGTAAAATAAGGAGGAAAATACTTTAAAAAGGCATATCGCCCATGCCTATGTCCTGAATAGTATTGCCTAGGTTTCTTGTAGGGTTTTTATGGTTTTAGGTTTTACATTTAAGTCTTTAATTCATCTTGAGTTAATTTTTGTAAAAGGTATAAGGAAGGGATCCAGTTTCAGTTTTCTGCATATGGCCAGCCAGTTTTCCCAACACCATTTGTTAAATAAGGAATCCTTCCCCTATTGCTTGTTTTTGTCAGGTTTGTCAAAGATCAGATGGTTGTAGATGTGTGGTGTAATTTCTGAGGCCTCTGTTCTGTTCCATTGGTCTATATATCTGTTTTGGTACCAGTACCATGCTGTTTTGGTTACTGTAGCCTTGTAGTATAGTTTGAAGTCAGGTAGCGTGATGCCTCCAGCTTTGTTCTTTTGGCTTAGAATTGTCTTGGCTATACGAGCTTTTTTTTGGTTCCATATGAAATTTAAAGTAGTTTTTTCTAATTCTGTGAAGAAGCTCAGTGGTAGCTTGATGGGGATAGCATTGAATCTATAAATTACTTTGGGCAGTTTGGCCATTTTGACGATATTGATTCTCCCTATCCATGAGCATGGAATGTTTTTCCATTTGTTTGTGTCCTCTCTTATTTCCTTGAGCAGTGGTTTGTAGTTCTCCTTGAAGAGGTCCTTCACATCCCCTGTAAGTGGTATTCCTAGGTATTTTATTCTGTTTGTAGCAATTGTGAATGGGAGTTCACTCATGATTTGGCTCTCTGTTTGTCTGTTATTGGTGTATAGGAATGCTTGTGATTTTTGCATATTGATTTTGTATCTTGGGACTTTGCTGAAGTTGCTTATCAGCTTAAGGAGATTTTGGGCTGAGACAATGGGATTTTCTAAATATACAATCATGTCATCTGCAAACAGAAAAAATTTGACTTCCTATTTTCCTAATTGAATACCCTTTATTTCTTTCTCTTACCTGATTGCCCTGGCCAGAACTTCCAATACTATGTTGAATAGGAGTGGTGAGAGAGGGCATCCTTATCTTGTGCCGGTTTTCAAAGGGAATGCTTCCAGCTTTTGCCCTTTCAGTATGATACCGGCTGTGGGTTTGTCGTAAACAGCTCTTATTATTTTGAGATACATTCCATCAATACCTAGTTTGTTGAGAGTTTTTAGCAGGAAGGGGTGTTGAATTGTATTGAAGGCCTTTTCTGCATCTATTGAGATAATCATGTGGTTTTTGTCACTGGTTCTGTCTGTGTGATGGATTACATTTATTGATTTGCGTATGTTGAACCAGCCTTGCTTCCCAGGGATGAAGCCAACTTGATTGTGGTGGATATGCTTTTCAATGTGCTGCTGGATTCAGTTTGCCAGTATTTTATAGAGAATTTTTGCATCGATGTTCATCAGGGATATTGGCCTGAAATTTTCTTTTTTTGGTTTTGGTATCAGGATGATGCTGGCCTCATAAAATGAGTTAGGGAGGAGTCCCTCTTTTTCTATTGTTTGGAATAGTTTCAGAAGGAGTGGTACCAGCTCCTCTTCATGACTGAAACACCAAAAGCAATGGCAACAAAAGCCAAAATTGACAAATGGGATCTAATTAAACTAAAGCGCTTCTGCACAGCAAAAGAAACTATCACCAGAGTGAACAGGCGACCTACAGAATGGGAGAAAATTTTTGCAGTCTGTCCATCGGACAAAGGGCTAATATCCAGAATCTACAAGAAACTTAAACAAATTTACAAGAAAAAAAAACCCCATCAAAAAGTGGGTGGAGGATATGAACAGACACTTCTCAAAAGAAGACATTTATGTGGCCAACAAACATATGAAAAAAAGCTCATCATCACTGGTTGTTAGAGAAATGCAAATCAGGCTGGGTGCGGTGGCTCATGCCTGTAATCCCAGCGCTTTGGGAGGCTGAGGCAGGCAGATCATGAGGTCAGGAGATCGAGACCATCCTGGCTAACACAGTGAAACCCCATCTCTACTAAAAATACAAAAAATTAGCTGGGCATGGTGGTGGGCGCCTGTAGTCCCAGCTACTTGGAAGGCTGAGGCAGGAGAATGGCGTGAACCCGGGATGGGAAGCTTGCAGTGAACCAAGATCACACCAGTGCACTCCAGCCTGGATGACAGAGCGAGACTCCATCAAAAAAAGAAAAAAAAAGAAATGCAAATAAAAACCACAATGAGATACCATCTCACACCAGTTAGAATGGCGATCATTAAAAAGTCAGGAAACAACAGATGCTGGAGAGGATGTGGAGAAATAGGAACACTTTTACACTGTTGGTGGGAGTATAAATTAGTTCAACCATTGTGGAAGACAGTGTGGCGATTCCTCAAGGATCTAGAACCAGAAATACCATTTGACCCAGCAATCCCATTAGTGGGTATATACCCAAAGGATTATAAATCATGCTGCTATAAAGACACATGCACATGTATGTTTACTGCAGCACTATTCACAATAGCAAAGACCTGGAACCAACCCAAATGTCCATCAATGATAGAATGGATAAAGAAAATGTGTCACATATACACCATGGAATACTCTGCAGCTATAAAAAAGGATGAGTTCATGTCCTTTGTAGGGACATGGATGAAGTTGGAAACCATCATTCTCAGCAAACTAACACAGGAACAGAAAACCAAACACCGCATGTTCTCGCTCATAAGTGGGAGTTGAACAATGAGAATACGTGAACACAGGGAGGGGAATATCACACACTGGGGCCTGTTGGGGTGAGGGACTAGGGGAGAAATACCTAATGTAGATGATATGTTGATGGGTGCAGCAAACCACCATGGCATGTGTATACCTATGTAACAAAGCTGTACGCTGTGCACATGTATCCCAGAACTTAAAGTATAATTTTTAAAAAAGTGAAAAAAAAGGCATATCACACCAACAATTATATTAATTTCCTTTAAAAATGCTGCCAATTGCATAAATTTGTTAATGTGTGTTTGTGGATGTATGTTAGCCAATCAGAAGGCAACTCTATGAAGAATTATTGCACATAGTGGTAACAATAAAACAAGTAAAGATATTATCATTAAATTCTATTACCACCACCAAGTACTGCTTCTCATTATAAATTCTATGGTTACATGCAATCACAAAGAATGTGACTGAGTGGCTTTTTTTTTGAGAGAGTCTTGCTCTGTTGCCCAGGGTGGAGTGCAGTGGCACAATCTTGGCTCACTGCAACCTCTGCCTCCCGGTTCCAAGCAATTCTCATGCCTCAGCCTCCCGAGTAGCTGAGATTACAGGTGTGTGCCACCACACCCGGCTAATTTTTGAATTTTTAGTAGAGATGGGGTTTCATGATGTTGGCTAGGCTGGTCTCAAACTCCTGACTTCAAGTGATCCACCCACCTCAGCCTCCCAAAGTGCAGGGATTACAGGTGTGAGCCACCGCCCCCAGCCTGAGTGGCTTTTTATTTAGTACTTTAATTTGTTTAACTTTTTAGTTATCTACAATTGTACTTTTCCCTAAGAATACCTTGAGAAAGTTGAGTTAATAAGAACTAAACCACGTTAAAAACAATGTGGTGTTCTGCCATCAGTATGTTGGTCTCAGTTCTAAATCTCTCTGGGCCTTAGTTACTTTATGTTTAAGGAAAGTAGATGACTTGTAAAGTATTCTAAAATATTAAAACAGTAATAAAAATATAACAAATTGAAGCAGTGCCAAAACAAAAGCAGCCAGGTTCAAGATAGCACGGTTGGCCAGGTGCGGTGGCTCATGCCTGTAATCCCAGCACTTTGGGAGGCCGAGGCGGGCAAATCACCTGAGGTCAGGAGTTTGAGACCAGCCTTGCCAACAGTAGTGAAACCCCATCTCTACTAAAAATACAAAAATTAGCCGGGTGTGGTGGTGTGCACCTGTAGTCCCACCACCTGTAGTCCTAGTTACTTAGGAGGCTGCAACAGAAGAATCGCTTGAACCTGGGAGGTGGAGGTTGCAGTGAGCCAAGATTGCACCACTGCACTCCAGCCTAGGCAACAGAGCAAGACTCCATCTCAAAAAAAAAAAAAAATTAGTATGATTTAGTTTATTTGTGGAACCGAATAGTGCTATAAATTGGGCACTTAACTATTTTAAGGCATGTGCCAGATGCAAGAGTGACAAACACAGTCTTACCTTGTACAGACTTATAATTCTGGTACAGAAAACAAGCAAAAATAGACAACTTTAATATGGTGTTGAAAATTCTGTGTTGAAGTTGCATCCTGGGGGTCAAGGTAGGTGAGGAACACTTAATCCAAGCTTACTATGTCAGGAAGACATGGCAAGCTTCCAGAGAAATAATGTCTCAGTTGAATTTCTCAGGATGTGTAGTAGTTTGCTAGGTAAAGAGGAAGGGTGGCATGTGCCTGTAGTCCCAGCTTCTTGGGTGGCTGAGGCATGAGAATTGCTTGAACTCAGGAGGCAGAGGTTGCAGTGAGCCAAGATTGCACCATTGCAATCCAGCCTGGGTGACAGATATATATATATATATAAACTGCAAGCATTTTTTTCATTAAAAAATTAAAGAAAGTCTGTGAGGACGTTTCCTGTGTTAAGTGACTTCTGCTGCTAACTTACAGATCCTCTACCACAACTATTATTTGTACCTACCAGAATGTGTATACCCAACAAAGCTCTGTTGGGTGCCTTTCTTTTATTACAGCTCCCATCATACTGTACCATATTGCACAAGGGTTTACTTGTATGCAAATTAGGCTATGAATTCCTGATGAATACGATCCCTTTCTTATTCAACTTTGGTATCCCTAGACCATAGCACAGTTCTTGATGCAAAGCAGACTCTCAAAGTATGTCAGATGAATGAATGGATTAATGAATACCAGCTAATATGGAAAGCTGTTCTTATCCTTAGGAGTCACAGTGTGCAGGAGAGACAGACTTGTACACAATTAATTGCAGTATCATACAGTACATCTTACCTTGGGACATAGGCAGGAAAAATTAATTTTATCCAGGGTGATAATGGGACTAAAAGGCTTTTACAAATAGGCTGACATTTAGGCTAATTAATTAGCTGATGTGAAGTCAAATTCATATTTTAGAATACAACTGTGTTACAATAATTATCTTCATGAGAATCTCAAACAAAATTGCCAAAGTCCAACATTCTTTTTGTAGGTAAATTTGGCAAAGGAACACCCTGTAGAATAAAAGGAAGAGAAAAGACAATCTCTGGCCCACAATTGAAGGAGTAAAGGTTTAGTAAACATGAATGGAGAAAGGATGGAGGATTTAATGTGGTTCAGGTAATAAGAATAAAAAGTTTCGAATAGAGAAAGGTTGCTAGAGTCTAGAAATTGGTCAAATGAAATAGCATATGTGAGGGCTGAGAAGTAAACACATTAATAAAATGCTGAATTCAATTCATTTGGTCAGCAAATATAGTGTTGGGAGTACAAAAACAAATGCAGACAAAATAAAAAAAAAAATCCCTGCCCTTATAGATCTTACATAGAATTTTTCTAATTGGAATCCATGGATTTCAATGTTCCCTTGATATTTTCTTGTTTGTAATACGTACAACTTTTAAGGTATGAAATATGATATGTAAAAATAGAAAGTAGTCATAATATTTAAGTCTTACTAAAAAAGGGATAATTGAAATTTTTTTTTTTTTTTTTGAGACAGAGTCTTGCTCCGCCATCCAGGCTGGAGAGCAGTGGCACAATCTTGGCTCACTGCAACCTCTGCCTCCCGGGTTCAAGTGATTTTCCTGACTCAGCCTCCCAAGTAGCCGGGATTACAGGCACCCGCCACCACACCCACTAATTTTTTTGTCTTTTTTTAGTAGAGGTGGGGTTTCACCATGTTGGCCAGGCTGTCTTGAACTCATGGTCTCAAGTGATTCACACACCTCGGCCTCCCAAAGTGCTGAGATTATAGGCATGAGCCACCACACCTGACCTAGATTTTTAAAAATAAAAAGCTTAAAGTGTTTTTCAGCACATGGACCAAATTCTAACAGGTTTATTAGCCCTTTGAAGGTGCAATTTCTGGATACCAAGATATCAATTATACTGTTGTTTCAGGTTCCTAACAATTAATAATTGAACGGTGCTTCAGAATTTATAAAGCACTTTTACATATTGAATGTTACCCCATTTAATCCTCAATAACAACTTATTTATTTATTTATTTTTGCACACTTTTTTTTGGGTAGAAAACAAAGCTGAGGCTAAATGAGGTAAAGTAAAATGACCAAGTTTTGCAGGGCAAAACTCAAACTCATTCGCTTGACCAGCTAGTCCAAAAGAGCTTCCATATACTCTTCTGCACTTGATTCTCATGTTTGATCTACTTCTTATTATCCCCATTTTAAGATGAAAAAACAGAAGTTCAGAGAGATTAAATAACTTGCCCAAAGTAAGTTGGCAGGTGGAGTTGGAACATATTTCCATGTCTAATGGTAACAAAATTCATGTATATTGCCAATCAACTTTAAAGACAAATATAGAAATATTAATATATCAACTTACTTTATTGTAATTTTTATTTTTAAAATGTTTTAAAGAGATGGGATCTCGCTGCGTTGCTCAGATAGTGCACTGCACCCTCTATCTCCTGAACTCAGGCAATCCTCATGCCTCAGCCTCCTAAGTAGCTGGGACTACAGGTGTGTTCCACTGTGCCCAGCTTTACTTTATTGTAATGTATATTAGGTGAGCTTATAATCTAAATAATTCCTTAGTTTAAGGTTATGCCTATCTCCAACAATGATACTAAAAAATGGTACAAAATAAGCTTTTATAGTTCCTACTTGCTCCTGCTTTAGGTAATAATTCAACTCCATAAGCAATACCATAAAGTCCTGACTAGCAAGGCAGGTCTGTGGGTGCTTTCACAACAGATAAAAAAGATTAACATTTTGAAAGGATAGTTAACTTTAAATATGAATACCATAACATCAGTTAGACAAACAGGGAAGAAGATGGCCGAATAGGAACAGCTCTGGTCTGCAGCTCCCAGTGTGATCAATGGAAAAGACAGGTGATTTCTGCATTTCCAACTGAGGTACCTAGTTCATCTCATTTGGACTGGTTGGACAGTGGGTACAGCTCACAGAGGGTGAGCCGAAGCAGGGTGGGACATTGCCTCACCCAGGAAGCACAAGGGGTTGGGAGATTTCACTTTCCTAGCCAAAGGAAGCCGTGACAGACTATACCTGGAAAAAACAGGACACTCCCGCCCAAATACTGTGCTTTTCCCACAGTCTTAGCAACCGGCAGACCAGGAGATTATCTCCCGTGCCTGGCTTGGCAGGTCCCATGCCCATGGAGCCTTGCTCACTGCTAGAGCAGCAGTCTGAGATCAACCTGCAAGGCTGCAGCCTGGCTAGGGGAGGGGCATCTGCCATTGCTGAGGCTTGAGTAGGTAAACAAAGTGGCCAGGAAGCTCAAACTGGGTGGAGCCCACTGCAGCCCAGCAAGGCCTACTGCCTCTGTAGACCCTACCTCTGTGGGCAGGGCATAGCTGAACAAAAGGCAGCAGAAACTTCTGCAGACTTAAACATCCTTGTCTGACAGCTCTGAAGAGAGCAGTGGTTCTCCCAGCATGGCATTTGAGCTCTGAGAACGGACAGACTGCTTCCTCAAGTGGGTCCCTGACCCCCGTGTAGCCTAACTGGGAGACACCTCCCAGTAGGGGCCAACAGACACCTCATACAGGCAGGTGCCCCTCTGGGACGAAGCTTCCAGAGGAAGGATCAGGCAGCAATATTTGCTCTTCTGCAGCCTCCGCTGGTGATACCCAGGCAAACAGGGTCTGGAGGGGACCTCCAGCAAACTCCAACAGACCTGCAGCTGAGGGACCTGACTGTTAGAAGGAAAACTAACAAAACATAAAGGAATAGCATCAACATCAACAAAAAGGACATCCACACCAAAAGCCCATCTGTAGGTCACCAACATCAAAGACCAAAGATAGATAAAACCACAAAGAAGGGGAGAAACCAGAGCAGAAAAGCTGAATATTCTAAAAACCAGAGTGCTGCTTCTCCTCCAAAAGATCGCAGCTCCTCACCAGCAATGGAACAAAGCTGGACGGAGAATGACTTTGATGAGTTGACAGAAATAGGCTTCAGAAGGTCGGTAATAACAAACTTCTCTGAGCTAAAGAAGCATGTTCTAACCCATCACAAGAAAGCTAAAAACCTTGAAAAAGGGTTAGACGAATGGCTAACTAGAATAAACAGTGTAGAGAAGACCTTAAATGACCTGATGGAGCTGAAAACCATGGCATGAGAACTTCGTGATGCATGCATAAGCTTCAACAGCTGATTTGATCAAGTGGAAGAAAGGGTATCAGTGATTGAAGATCAAATTAATGAAATAAAGCAAGAAGACAAGATTAGAGAAAAGAGAGTAAAAAGAAACGAACAAAGCCTCCAAGAAATATGGGACTATGTGAAAAGACCAAATCTACGTTTGATTGGTGTACCTGAAAGTGACGGGGAGAATGGAACCAAGTTGGAAAACACTCTCCAGGATATTATCCAGGAGAACTTCCCCAACATAGCAAGGCAGGCCAACATTCAAATTCAGGAAATACAGAGAACACCACAAAGATACTCCTTGAGAACAGCAACCCCAAAACACATAATTTTCAGATTCACCAAGGTTGAAATGAAGGAAAAGATGTTAAGGGCAGCCAGAGAGAAAGGTCAGGTTACCCACAAAGGGAAGCCCATCAGACTAACAGCAGATCTCTCGGCAGAAACCCTACAAGTCAGAAGAGAGTGGAAGCCAATATGCAACATTCTTAAAGAAAAGAATTTTCAACCCAGAATTTCATATCCAGTCAAACTAAGCTTTATAAGTGAAGGAGAAATAAAATCCTTTACGAACAACCAAATGCTGAGAGATTCTGTCACCACCAGGCTTGCCTTACAATAGCTCCTGAAGGAAGCACTAAACATGGTACAACCAGTACCAGCTACTGCAAAAACATGCCAAATTGTAAAGACCATCAATGCTATGAAGAAACTGCAACAATTAGTGGGCAAAATAACCAGCTAACATCATAATGACAGGATCAAATTCACACATAATAATATTAACCTTAAATGTAAATGGGCTAAATGCCCCAATTAAAAGATACAGACTGGCACATTGGATAAAAAGTCAAGACCCATCAGTGTGCTGTATTCAGGAGACCCATCTCACGTGCACACATAGGCTCAAAATAAAGGGATGGAGGAAGATCTGTCAAGCAAATGGAAAGCCAAAAAAAGCAGGGGTTGCAATCCTAGGCTCTGATAAAACAGAATTTAAACCAACAAAGATCAAAAGAGACAAGGTCATTACATAATGGTAAAGGGAACAATTCAACAAGAAGAGCTAACTATCCTAAATATATATGCATCCAATACAGGAGCACCCAGATTCACAAAGCAAGTCCTTAGAGACTTACAAAGAGACTTAGACTCCCACACAATAATAATGGGAGACTTCAACACCCCACTGTCAATATTAGACAGATCAACAAGACAGAAGGTTAGCAAGGATATCCAGGACTTGAACTCAGCTCTGCACCAAGTGGACCTAATAGAAATCTACAGAACTCTCCACCCCAAATCAACAGAACATACATTCTTCTCAGCACCACATCGCACTTATTCCAAAACTGACCACATAATTGGAAGTAAAGCACTCCTCAGCAAATATAAAAGAACAGAAATCACAACAAACTGTCTCTCAGACCACAGTACAATCCAATTAGAACTCAGGATTAACAAACTCACTCAAAACCACACAACTACATGGAAACTGAACAACCTGCTCCTGAATGACTACTGGGTAAATAACAAAACGAAGGCAGGAATAAAGATGTTCTTTGAAACCAATGAGAACAAAGACACCACGTACCAGAATCTCTCAGTGTGTAGAGGGAAATTATAGCACTAAATGCCCATAAGAGAAAGCAGGAAAGATCTAAAATTGACACCCTAACATCACAATTAAAAGAACTAGAGAAGCAAGAGCAAACAAATTCAAAAGCTAGCAGAAGGCAAGAAATAACTAAGATCAGAGCAGAACTAAAGGAGATAGAGACACAAAAAACCCTTCAAAAAAAGTCAGTGAATCCAGAGCTGGTTTTTTGAAAAGATCAACAAAATTGATAGACCACTAGCGAGACTAATAAAGAAGAAAAGAAAGAAGAATCAAATAGATGCAATAAAAAATGATAAAGGGGATTTCACCACCGATCCCACAGAAATACAAACTACCATCAGAGACTACTATAAACACCTCTATGCAAATAAACTAGAAAATCTAGAAGAAATGGATAAATTCCTCGACACATACACCCTCCCAAGACTAAACCAGGAAGGTGAATCTCTGAATAGACCAATAACAGGTTCTGAAATTGAGGCAATAATTAATAGCCTGCCAACCAAAAAAAGTCCAAGACCAGAGAGATTCACAGCCGAATTCAACCAGAGGTACAAAGAGGAGCTGGTACCATTTCTTCTCTAACTATTCCAATCAATAGAAAAAGAGGGAATCCTCCCTAATTCATTTTATGAGGCCAGCATCATCCTGATACCAAAGCCTGGCAGAGACACAACCAAAAAAGAGACCAATATTAAGTAGGAATTTTCCCTATTTAATAAATGGTGCTGGGAAAACTGGCTAGCCATATGTAGAAAGCTGAAACTGGATCCCTTCCTTATACCTTATACCAAAATTAATTGAAGATGGATTGAAGACTTAAATACTAGACCTACAACCATAAAAACACTAGAAGAAAACCTAGGCAATACCATTCAGGACATAGGCATGGGCAAAGACTTCATGACCACAACACCAAAAGCAATGGCAACAAAAGCCAAAATTGATAAATGGGATCTAATTAAACTAAAGAGCTTCTGCACAGCAAAAGAAACTACCATCAGAGTGAACAGGCAACCTACAGAATGGGAGAAAATTTTTGCAATCTACCCATCTGATAAAGGGCTAATATCCAGAATCTACAAAGAACTTAAACAAATTTACAAGAAAAAACCCCATCAAAAACTGGGCAAAGGATATGAACAGACACTTCTCAGAAGAAGACATTTATACAGCCAACAGACACATGAAAAAATGCTCATCATCACTGGTCATCAGAGAAATGCAAATCAAAACCACAATGAGATACCATCTCATGCCAGTTAGAATGGTGATCGTTAAAAAGTCAGGAAACAATAGATGCTGGAGAGGATGTGGAGAAATAAGAACGCTTTCACACTGTTGGTGGGAGTGTAAATTAGTTCAACCATTGTAGATGACAGTGTGGCAATTCCTCAGGGATCTAGAACTAAAAATACCATTTGCCCCAGTAATCCCATTACTGGGTATATACCTAAAAGATTATAAATCATGCTACTATAAAGACACATGCACATATATGTTTATTGCGGCACTATTCGCAATAGCAAAGACTTGGAACCAACCCAAATGTCCATCAATGATAGACTGGTTTAAGAAAATGTGGCACATATACACCATGGAATACCATGCAGCTATAAAAAAGGATGAGTTCATGTCCTTTGCAGGGACATGGATGAAACTGGAAACCATCATTCTAAGCAAACTGTCACAAGGACAGAACACCAAACACCCCGTGTTCTCACTCATAGGTGGGAACTGAACAATGAGAACACTTGGACACAGGGCGGGGAACATCACACACTGGGGCCTGTCTGGGGGTGGGGGTCTGGGGGAGGGATAGCTTAGGAGTAATACCTAATGTAAATGATGAGTTGATGGGTGCAGCAAACCAGCATGGCACATGTATACATATGTAACAAGACTGCACGTTGTGCACATATACCCTAGAACTTAAAGTATAATAAAAATAAATTAATTAAAAAAATAAAAGTACAGGAAAAAAAAGAAAAACAGGGAAAATATACCAAGACAATACTGCATCTAAAATAATAACAAACCAGTACTAAATACTTTTAAAACTTTTCAACTATATGTGAATCATATATAAAAGATAATGGCACCTAGTCTACAGAAATGGTATGCCTCTTGTACAATTTTGTGTTTTATAATAGCAAGGAGCCAAATCAAACTTTAATATTGAATTCTATAAATATTAATGTAAAATATTTTCATGTGAAATGATGAAATTTTGGGGAAAGCGTTAAGATAATCAAAATAATATAAATTCCCGAATAAAGGAAGACTGAGCCAAGAAAATACAAAGTTATTATAAAATGTACTAAAATATCTACCTAATTATGCCTTGTTACACATTCCTTTTAATCAATATTTACCATTGGGTTTTCAAAGGTTAATTTCTGGGAACAGTAAATTTCATATAGCTTTTGTTTTCTTTCCAATACATTGATGCTTGTTTATTACAGAGTGGAATTTGGTGTAAGATGGGTTGTTTTGGACCTGGTCCAAGAGGGTTTAGTTACTGAAAGCACCTCATTATAAGGTAGTCTTACCAATAAGGTGATCCGCTGGCTCAGATCCCATGTATATTATAACAAGGCTCCATTGTGGAGTACAGGAAGCCAGGCAGCTAATGGTTCTATCAAATGAAACTTAAGAAACAAAATTCTTTTTTTTTTTTTTGAGACATGAAAATTGTTTAAGGCTAGAGGATCATAAGCCTTGGTCACTTTTCCAAATTTCT
The DNA here is from genome assembly GCF_029281585.2 of Gorilla gorilla gorilla. NCBI lineage: Eukaryota > Metazoa > Chordata > Mammalia > Primates > Hominidae > Gorilla > Gorilla gorilla. The sequence goes on along the minus strand of NC_073228.2, from coordinate 30,319,642 downwards.
ATTTCCTGATGTTCTTTATTGTATTTTTCATAGCTCTGCAATTATTTTACGTTAAGGTTTTAGCTTTCTTACATTCATTGTTTGATCTGGTCTTAAAATTTTTTTTTTATTATCATCAATACTATCTATTTACAAAAGATTAACTGCATTTACCTATGGAAATAGATAATAAACCACCAAGAATTCATAAAGGTTAAATTCTTGTGTAACTCATTGAGAAATCAGCATTTAAAAGAGCATATGTGAGAATAATTGTGTGGTAATAAAATACAAAAGAATGCCATCACTTAGAGATGACCATGATAACCAGCCTTTCAAGTGATTTGACAACAGGTGCTTTGATTTCATGAAATTTTGTAAGCAGCCCTAAAGAATTAAATATTTTAAATGCGTTTCAATATAGGAAAGTAATACAAAAAAGTCCAGTTGCAGAAAAATAACGGGGAAAAGCTTTTTGTTAAAATTAATGTTTTGAATAGAAATATCTTAACAAAGCCTTATAGAAACTTAGAAACAGTGCCAAATTTAAACCCATGTAATAACTAAGTGCATAGAAACATAGTAATAGTTTTATAACACAATTCTAGACAGTTTTAAATAATTTAATCAAGTCATGAAACATCTACTCTTTACATTGTACCTTTATTCCATGAATAAAGCCCTGTCTCTTACTGGTAGTTTTCCTGGTTTGCAGCCTGTGTGCTCTATATACTTTCAGTCCTTGAATAAATTCAGTATTAGATAATTATTTCATATGCATTGAATGTGTCACATAAATTATTTGATAAACAATCTCTACCTTATACATCTCAAAAGCTTAAAAAATAAGCCAGCCAAATAATTTTTCTTTCCTCAAATCTTTATTGTCAGTCTATCACCTATATATCTATAGTTAGGGAAGCCTTCATATAGAGCAAGGGTGCACTCCAGATATATGATTCATCTACTAATTAATAATGAATAACTTGCAATGTGCCAGGTGCTCTTTTAAAAGCATTTAGATGTTTTAACTTATTTAACTCTATAAACATTTCTTTTAAAAGTATGTTATCAGTAATGAAATGGCCTACATCCTACTCTATAAAGGCCAGTAGTTTACTTCTTGGAATATCATCTTGGTCAAAGTCATGATCTGAGGAGAATATACACCTGTTTCAACAGTGATTATCATTGTATAAAATTTTTGAAACACCTTTTGGAATTACTAAAGGGTTGTGACACATCTCTATGTACATTCTCAGTAATGAAAATTTTTAACTTCAGGGAGAATTAAATTTTGGAAAGAATAAAAAATATCTAGGCCAGGCATGGTGGCTCACGCCTGTAATCCCAACACTTTGGGAGGCCGAGGTGGGCAGATCACTTGAGGTCAGGAGTTTGAGACCAGCCTGGCCAACATGGTGAAACGCTGTCTATACTTTAAAAAAAAAAAAAAAAAAATTAGCTGGGTGCAGTGGTGTACACCTGTAATCCCAGCTACGCAGGAGGCTGAGACATGAGAATCGCTTTAACCTGCGAGGCAGAGGTTGCAGTGAGCCAAGATCGTGCCTTTGCACTCCAGCCTGAGCGACAGAGCAAGACTGTCTAAAACAAACAAACAAAAACATATCTAGCTAGGGAAAGGGGAAAGTTTTGGAGATGAAGTTGGGTAATAACACTAAGATATGAATAATATGCTTAATTTTCTCATGTAGTTTACCAATTCTAAAGGTAATTTCTTTTTCTTTTTTTTTTTTTTTTGAGACGGAGTCCCGCTCTGTCGCCCAGGCTGGAGTACAGTGGCGCGATCTCGGCTCACTGCAAGCTCCACCTCCCGGGTTCACGCCATTCTCCTGCCTCAGCCTCCTGAGTAGCTGGGACTACAGGTGCCCGCCGCCACGCCTAACTTTTTTGTATTTTTAGTAGAGACGGGGTTTCACCGTGTTAACCAGGATGGTCTCGATCTCCTGACCTCGTGATCTGCCCGTCTCGGCCTCCCAAAGTGCTGGGATTACAGGCGTGAGCCACCGCGCCCGGCCCTAAAGGTAATTTTAAAAGTCCTCAAAATGTTTTAATTGTAGCATTGCGAAAATAAATATCTAGCTTTCCAAGTTATTATGCACATATTCATACCATCTGTGTCAGTCTGTTCTCATGCTGCTAATAAAGTCATACCTAAGACTGGGTAATTTATAAAGGAAAGAGGTTTAATTGACTCACAGTTCTGCATGACTGAGGAGGCCTCAAGAAACTTACAATCATGGTGTAAGGCACCTTTTCACAGGGCAGCAGGAGAGAAGAATGAGAGTGAAGCAGGGAAAAGCTCCTTATAAAATCATCAGGTCTCGTAAGAACTCAGTATCGTGAGAACCGCATGAGGGTAACCGCCCCCCCGATTCAATTACCTCCCACTGGGTCCTTCCCACAACACGTCGGGATTATGGGAACTACAATTCAAGATGAGATCTGGGTGGGGACATAGCCAAACCACGTCACCATCGTTCCCTAAATGTAAATGAGTAAGAGCCACTTTACTTTTTAAATGAAATAATATGCTTTATTTTAACCGTTCTGGAACAAAAGCAAATGAAAATCGACTCAGAATATCAACAGACATTCCTTTATAGATTCTCAAAGCACAAAGAAATTTGTATGATTTTATAGCACTAACCGCTGCATTTTACAGATGAAACTAATTCCCTGAAGGGTGTGGTGATTGCCAATATGACTTAGCAAATTAGTGGCAGAGCCAGGTGTAGAGCCCAAGTCTCTTGCCTTCTACCAGGTATTTATTCGTTTCACTACCCTACTATCCCTATCTGTGGTTTAAGAATAATACCAGAGGAGATAAATTGTTTCACGCTTTCAAAACAACGTAAAAATTACCTTCTAATCGAGTATTTGGTATTTACTGCTCAATGATCAACTAGAAAAAATATATAATACTAGATGGGATCTAATATATTCTAAATTCTTTAACTGGTAACTTGTCAATTTAAATGTCTTTGAACTATGCTTAGAGTTGTAACATCAAATGCTATAGAAACAAGCTGTAAAAATCTAAATGTCTCAAAATGGAAGCAAAGACATACCTATATAATAATTCATTTATCCAAATGAAATGTAAAGTAAATCCTTACTGGAAATTTTGACTTGAAAATAATAGACCATACAGAATTCTTGGATAGCTCATAAAATTTCAATTCAAATTACTCACAAAAAGTCCCAATGCCCAGTGAATAACAGATGTTTCTTAAAAAGAGATCAATGAATGTATTTTTGGAATGATGTCAGAGATGAGCCTCTTTTATAATCGTTTTTGATTAGACATATAGCTTCATTCACAAAAACACAAACAAGGTCAAAATTCACAGAAAGGATTACTGTGCCCTAAGGAAACATATTTTAGCTGCAGCTATAAATGTGGGTTTGCTTATCAAATTTATATATGAAGTTTTCTATCTTAATCATTGTATAACTAAAGCTTATGCTAGAACAATACCAGAGGGGATAAATTGTTTCACCCTTTCTAAACAATGTAGAAATTACCTTCTAGTCTAGTGTTTGGTACTTATTACTCACTGATCCACTAGGAAAAATATATAATACTAAGCAGGATCTAGTATTTTTTTCCACAATGATGGTGAAGCTAAATAATTAGAATAGAAAATTTGGAATACTTCATTTGGCATTTTATATCTTTACGTCAATTTGTTTATGACATGTTTGGTTTTAGGTTTATTATACAAAGAATGTAAAACAATTTCAATTAAAAATGCATACTACTTTCTTAATTTCTCTTAATTACTTATAAGTAGGCAGTTTAATAACGAAATAAACCTTTCAAGACAAATGGTGATCTCTGAAAAAGTCTTGGACTGATTTGAGGTAAAATCTATAGTGAAATATGACTGAGGTGTGACTAGATTAGACTGCTGTTAATTTTTATGTATCAGTGTGAAAACAAATGGATGAAGAGAACCACCTAATATGAATATTTACATGAAACTAGAAGTGCCCTAGGATCTTTGAATAATTTTAAATTGCATTTAGCTAAGGAAGACTTATTTGAGGACAATACTTTGTATGAATTACTTTATCAAAACTCAAGAATAGGCCAGGCACTGTGGCTCACACCTGTAATCCCAGCAATTTAGGGAGGCAGAGAAGGGCAGATCACGAGGCCAGGAGTTCGAGACCAGCCTGGCCAACATGGTGAAACCCCATCTCTACTAAAAATACAAAAACTAGCTGGGCATGGTGGTGCACACCTGTAGTCCCAGCTACTCAGAAGGCTGAGGCAGGAGAATCGCTTGAACCTGGAGGTGAAGGTTGCAGTGAGCCGAGAGCACATCACTGCATTCCAGCCTGGGCAACAGACCAAGACTCTGTCTCAAAAAAAAAAAAACAAAAAAAACCCCAAAAACTCAAGAATAATAACATTTACATTTCTGAACATAAAATAGTTTTTTAAAAAGTATGCCACTTATTCAATTTACAAATTATTACTTACAACAGAGTTTAACATAAGCATGATGACATATTTTTACTTAGCTTGAGAGTTAAGTATTATTACTTAAAACCAGGAAACATGCCTTTATTTTTGGAAGGAGATGGTTTAAAGTTCTTTATTTCTATTTCATGAGTTTTTCCCAGTTCCAGTTCATTTATCCAAGTTGTTTTTACATTACCATCAATGTCATCAATTTTACTTTCTTCAATATGCAGAATTCCATTCAACTTTGTATCTATGCAATCCTCAGCTTTCACTTCTCTGGCTGAATCTACTTCTTTTATAGTTCTAATTTCAAAAAGGTCTTTAGCTAAAATGCAATCTGAATTGTTAGCCAATCTATTTCCTCTATCAGTTTTGGCTAGGTCATTTTTTTCTTCATCTGTATCTTCAGGATCATAAAGTTCAGGTGTAAAATAGATAGATTCATCTTCTGCTTCTGTTTCAAAATCTCTATTTGAAGTGGACTGTTTATCTTCTTCACTTACTAGAGACAATTCAATGTCTGGATCCAGGACTTCTTCAGAACAGAGCGGATGTTCAGAATGATTTTTTCTAGCAAGGGTGGCATCAATCTTTAATGATGAAATAATGGTTTCTGATTGAGGGCATGATCCAAACGATGTGTTTACTGTCAGATTTGAGGATTCACATTTATCAGTGAAGGGCAAAACAGTCTTACTTTCCATCTTTTCTGTTTTAAAACGGGGAGGACTAGAGGCACTATTCTCTGATGACCCAAGCTCAGGTGTTGCCTTCGGTATTTTACCAGTAAAATACTGTCCCAAAGAATTAAAGCTTGACCAGCTAACTCTCTTTGTTTGTTTGTTGAAAGTTGGGCTTGTGGATCTGGAAATCACAATTTTTTCTGCTTTCCCTGCTTCTTCCAGGAATACTGGATCATCTAAGAATACAAGAATTTAAGAGATTTAACTTTCTGCTCCTAGCTAACATAATTGCTAGGTTAAAATAATTATTTATTAGAAATACCTAAATAACTGTATAGGATACATAACTTAGAGCCCCCAACGAATACTAGTGGATTTTCATCTTGGAACAGAATATTAACTCTGAAAGAAATCTTAGGTCTCTAATGTTTCCTAGCCCAATTTATAATGCTGTCTGGTAAACTATCAAATTCCACAGCAGGGAGCTCAAGAATGAACGAGGAAAGAAGGGGTAAAAGGGAAGAGGAAGGGAGCTGAGTAAAGGAGGGAACAGGCTGTAAACATTTGCCTTGAAAATCCACTAACCAGTGACTGAGAAAAACTTACCTAGACTAATTCTTTTATTTAATAAATAAGGAAAGTGACATAAGGCTAAGTTATTTGCTCAAAGTTATAAAACTGGTTAGTAAGAAGACCAAGACTAGAAACTAGGTTTCCTGATTACCAAGTTAATCGGCTTGAATTCACTATAGTGAATTTTGTATTACTATTTTGTAGTACTTATATACTACAAAATACATGTTTAAAAATTGATGTTTTTCTTTTTTTTAGTCCGAGTTTTGCTTTTGTTGCCCAGGCTGGAGTGCAGTGGCGCAGTCCTGGCTCACTGCAACCTCCACCTCCCAGTTCAAGCAACTCTCCTGCCTCAGCCTCCTGAGTAGCTGGGATTACAGACAGCTGCCTCCACACCCAGCTAATTTTTGTATTTTTTTAGTAGAGACGGTGTTTCACCACACTGGTCAGGCTGGTCTCGGACTCCTGACCTTGGATGATCCACCCGCCTTGGATATATGAATTAAAACAACTGAAATTATATCCAATGGAATAGACCAGAGTTTGGCAAACCTTTTCTGTCATAGGCCAGATAGGAATATTTAGGCTTTGTGGGGCATAATGTATCTGTTGCGACTACTCAGTTATGCTGTTCTAGTGCAATACACACAAATACTCAACTCTGCTGTTGTTTCTAAAATGTAAATAAATGGGCATGACTACATTTCATTAAACTTTATTTACAAAAACAGGCAGCAGGCCAAATTTGGCCCATGGGCCACAGTTTGCCAATCTGATACAGATGATTATTTCAAAATATTTTAAAATATTATTTTTCATCACTTAAAATAAATGTCTCTCACCTCCTAAAAATAAGTTCATGAGAACTATCTATATAGGAAAAGAAGTTCATATAGAAGTATCTACATAAAAATTAGGCCAAATTTTTATATAGCCTTTAGAATAACATCTACCACTTATATGGTACTTTACAATGCTGTGATATTTATAATTTTGACCTTTACAACCCAACCTGAAGGGATAGCTAGGCAGGCATTTTTTTTTTCCTATTACGACTCAAAAAGGACAAATGACTTGCTCATGATCACAAAGCTAGTAAGTGGCAAAGCCAGTTAGTGGAAAACCAGAAAATATGCTCTGGTCTCCTGACAAAAGTTTGTTCCCATTACAGTACACCATACTGTTTCACTACTTTATGATAACACCTTATATTACAAACCACCATATTTAAGGAATTAATCTATACCCAAATAAATATCATTTCACTAAATATAATGAAAGACTTCTCTATCAAAGGTAAATGGGAAGAACTTTTCATACTTTTCTCCTTTCTGGAGATAATGCTACTTGGTAGAGGTGAATTTTTGGTAATAATTTTAGGACACTGTAGTTCCTGGACACATATCTTTGCTTCATCTTCCACAAAATTTTCTGGTGATAGATGACTTGCTGCTTCCAGTAAATAAGGTGGGGTACTGTACTTTAAAGAGGTCACTTCAAGTGTAGACTCATTGTCCTGTATATTGGTTCTGTCCTTTATGGATACATTAAGAACTTTTTGATGCTTTTTGGAAAATTCAGCCAAGGACTCCAGTGCACTTTCAAAGGTTGAATGGTGCTGAATCTGCTGCCGTACCCATTTAGAAAGTCCTAAAGAAAAAGGTAAACCCAGGGAAAATTTGGTTACTTAGTTATTAAAATATTACATGCTAAGGTAATACACTTGCTTTTTCTAGTGAAGTAATCTAATTTGTATTTTGAATATACAGAATGGTTCTCCATATGTTTTTTTCTGCAATTCAGCAATTTTACTACATATGTATCAGTAACATATGAGTAACATTCTCTTTATATACAGTAATTGTCAAATGGAGAGAGCAAAGAGGCAGTAGAAGTAGGGCAGAGATGGGAAAACATATTCTCTGGTTAAGAATAACTGGTGAATATGGCAAATTTAATTTCATCATAATTCCCCACAAAAATTGCCTTTTTTTTTTTGTAGGGAAACTAGAAGTTGTAAACAATACAACTTTCCATTCTAATATTCTAAATTTTACTCCTTTTGCAAAAATAATTTCAAGATTCTAGTCTCAAGTTTTTTTGTTCCCTTCCTCCACCAATTCCAAATATATCTTAAATTAAAATTATTCTGGAGGTGAAATAAGTAACACTGTCGTATGGGTAAATCACATCCCTTCTGAATTTTTATGATATAATTATTTTTAATATATAATCAAGTTATAAAGGATATGATTTGACCTGTGACATAAAAACTGCACAAAAATGAAACCTAAGAGTTTAAGGTGTTTTCTAGTATGGTGTGCTTCCAAATGAAATGCAAAATCAGGTATTTGGACTTTTACAAAATAAATATTCCCTGCTAACACTACTAAAACTAGCATCATCTTTTGGAGGAATTAGTTTTAAAAGTCACTATAGGGTAAAAATTTAAGTTCTAGATTTTAAAACTAAAAAAATTTTAAATAAGCCATTTCCCTTGAAGTTTTTTATTTTGTTCATTTGGGGAATATGATTAGACCATAAAAATATGTGAAATTCTCTAAAATTGAAAATTTTTAGGCTGAGTCTGGTGGCTCACATGTATAATCCCAGCATTTGGGGAGGCTGAGGTGGGAAGATTGCTTGAGGCCAGGAGTTCAAGGTTTCAGTGAACTATGGTCACGTCACTGCACTCCAGCCTGGGCAACAGAGTAAGACCTGTCTCTAAAAAAGAAATAAGTAAATAAAAATAAGAATTTTAGTACTATATTTACCTCTTCATTTCAACCTTTTTATAATCAAAGAAAGCCTTTTCAGTGTAAAATATCATTGTCTGCTTTTGAAAACTTGAAAGAATCTGAGCTCCACCTGCTGACTAGACACCAGCACTTAGCATTTTTGCCTTTAGTTACTGTTTGACCTATGCTACTGCACACTTTACGTGGAAAGGGAAGATAAAACAAATAAAGCAATATTTTCTGCTTTATGTTTTAATATCAAACCAAATACAGTAATTAAGCTCTGAAATTGAAAAGGTAGAGTCTACACCCATACATGGCTAATCTAAAACAAAATTTAACATCTCTTTATTATAATAAAATGTATTTTATTTTTAGCTAAAAGGTAATAATAAAGATACACATGTATCCCATAGCTCTTTAGTAATCACTCCTGGTATTGACTCTGAAAACTGTTTACTGTTGGATGAAACCATCGAGTGAGAAAAAAATGATACTACTGCCTGCATCAAAGCGGTAGGAAAATTTGTGGCACCCTCTTGTCATGATCCCCACTTCAGAATATATCTGGCTGCTTCTTCCTGGGGAGAAAAGAGAAAACTGGACCTTATGTCTTTTTCTGGGAGGCTGCCCCAGGGACTGGCTTCTATCTTACCTGTCCTGAATAGCTGACATGAGCTGGCATACCCTACATGCCCAGGGGCCACTAAGAACAAAAGCGCTGTGCAGCAAGTTTCTGCTCCACAGGAACCACAGTGCAACAGAGGCCCATATAGTTTGATGGCCGCTCCCTCAGGGGGACAGAAAAGCCTGGAGTGTGCATCCAACATCTTGGCTTTTCAAGGAGCTGTCTAGGGACTAGTTTCTGTCTTGCTTGTCATAGAGTACTGACTGGACCTAGCATACTCTGTATGCCTGGAATCTACTAAGAACAAAAGAGTCAGGCGTGATGGCTCATGCCTGTAATCCCAGCACTTAGGGAGGCCGAGGCAGGCAGATGACTTGAGCCCAGGAGTTTGAGACCAGCGTGGACAACATGGTGAAACCCCATCTCTACAAAAAATACAAGAATTAGCTGGGTATAGTGGTGTACACCTGTGGTCCCAGTTACTTGGGAGACTGAGGTGGGAGGATCCCTTGAACCCAGGAAGCCGAGGCTGCAATGAGCTGAGATTGTACCACTGCATTCCAACATGGGCGACAGAGTGAGACCTTGACCAAAAAAAAAAAAAAACCCAGCAAATATTTCTAATGAGGAATTTACAGACAAGTCCAAAGAAGACAGATCCACAGAAAAGGTTTGAGAGGCTCCCAGAATGCCTACCAGGGCTGATGAGTGAAGGTCTTTCCCTGTACAAAACCAGTTAGTAAACACTGTGAGAGGTGGCTGTTTTTTCAAATGTGTGGATACCATACAAGGTTACAAGAAACACAAAGAAACAGGAAAAAATAACCCTGTCAAAGGAACAAAATAAGTCTCCAGAAACCAACCCTTAAAAAAAAAAAAGCTATATGAATTACCTGGCAAGGAATTTAAAATAACTGTCAACATGATGCTCACAAGTTCAAGAAAATAATATAGAAAAAAAGGAGAATTTCAACAAAGATAAAGAATACAAAAAAGAACTAAAGAGGTTTTGGAGCTAAAAAATGCAATAACTGGACTGAAAAATTCAATACAGGGGTTCATCAGCAGACTTGATCAAGCAGAAGGAAGAATCAGGAAATTTGTTTATTTTATTTTACTTTATTTTATATATTTTATATTCTGTTATGTTATGTTATGTTATGTTATGTTATGTTATTTTTTTGAGACAGTCTCGCTCTGTCGCCCAGGCTGGAGTGCAGTGGTGCCATCTCGGCTCACTGAAACCTCCGCCTCCCTGATTCAAGCGATTCTCCTGCCTCAGCCTCTCGAGTAGCTGGGACTACAGGCATGTACCACCACACCCGGCTAATTGTCATATTTTTAGTAGAGGTGGGGTTTCACCACGTTAGCCAGGCTGGTCTCGAACTCCTGACCTCAAGTGATCCACCTTCCTCAGCCTCCCAAAGTGCTAAGAATCAGGAAATTTGAAGGCAAGTCGTTTGAAATCATCCAGTCAGGGAAGCAAAAAGGAAAAAACAAAATGGAAAAAAAAAAGTGAAGGCTTATGACTTCATTTATGACTTGACTTATAGGGCACTGTCAAGCTGACCAATATACACATTCTGGGAGTCCTAGAAAGAGAAAGAGAGAAAGGAGCAGAAAGCTTATTTATAGAAATAATAACCGAAAACTTAATAAACCTGGGGGAAGGAAAATGACATCCAAATACATGAAGCCCAGCGAACCTGAACAGGATGAACCCAAAAGTCTGTACCAAAACACTTTATAATCAAAGTGTCAAAAGTCAAAGAAAACAATAGAAATTTGAAAACAGCAAGATAAAAGCAACTTGTCATATACAAATGAAGTCCCATAAGACAGTCACTAGGCCGGGCATGAAGGCTCATGCCTATAATCCCAACACTTTGGGAGGCAGAGGTAGGAGAATTGCTTGAGCCGAGGAGTTTGAGATTAGCCTGGGCAACATAGTGAGACCCCATCTCTACAAAAAAAATTAAAAATTAGCCAGGTCTGGTGGTGCATGCCTGTAGTCCCAGCTGAGGCTGAGGTGGGAGGATCACTTGAGCCTGGGAGGCTGAGGCTGCAGTGAGTCATGATCATGCCATTGGACTCCTGCCTGCATGGCAGAGTAACACCCTGTCTCCAAAAAAAAGAGAAAGATTTCTCAGGCAACATCTTGCATGCTGTAAGGAAGTGGGATGACATGTTTGAAGGGCTGAAAGAAAAAAACCTGCCAGTGAAGGATATTATATCTGGTAAAGCCATCTATCAAAATGAATAAGAGGTAAAAACTTTTCCAGATAAGCAAAAGCTGAGGGACTTCACCACTAAACGTGCCTTACAAGATATGCTAAAGGAAGCCTGCTAAACAGCAACACAAAAGCATAAAGTTTGCTCGTGAAGTTAAAAGTGTACACAAATACAGGATACTTTAATATAACAACAGTGATACATAAATAATGTTTAATTCTATACAGAAGTTAAAAGACAAAGTGTGAAAATAACTATAATAGTATGTTAGTGGATACACTATATAAAAGGGTATAATTTGTGACTTTAATAATAAAATGTGATGGGAAAAGTAAAAGTGTAGAGTTTATACAACTGAAATTAATTTGTTAGCTGAAAATATTGTTATAACTATGTTTTATGTAAGACCCATGTAACCACAAAGGAAATATCTATAGAAGGTATACAAAAGAAAAATGAGAAAGGAATCAAAGCATTTTTCTTCAAAAAATTAAAAAATGAAAAGCTTTTAAGACCAGCAACAAAGCAAGGATGTTCATTCTCACTACTTCTATTTAGCTTAGTACTAAGAGTCCTAGCCAGACTATTAGGCAAGAAAATGAAATAAAAGGAATCCAAATTGAAAAAGAATAAAGTGAAATGATCTCTCTTTGCAGATGACATGATCTTTTATGTGGAAAACCCTAAAGATTGAAAAAAAACCTGTTAGGACTAATAAACAAATCCAGTAAAGTTGCAGAATACAAAAATCAATGTACAAAAATCACTTGCAATTCTATACACTAAAAACAACCAAAAGACGAATGTAAGAAAACAATCCCATTTATAATAGTATGAATGAAGCTGGAAACCATCATTCTCAGCACACTATCGCAAGGACAGAAAACCAAACATCGCATGTTCTCACTCATAGGTGAGAACTGAACAATGAGAACACTTGGACACAGGAAGGGGGACATCACACACCGGGGCCTGTTGTGGGGTGGGGGGAGGGGGGAGGGATAGCATTAGGAGATATACCTAATGTAAACAACGAGTTAATGGGTGCAGCACACTAACATGGGACATGTATACAAATGTAACAAACCTGCACGTTGTGCACATGTACCCTAGAACTTAAAGTATAATAATAAAAATTAAAATTAAAATTAAAAAAAACTCAAACCAGGGGGAAAAAATAGCATCAAAAATAATAAAATACCTAGGAATAAACAACTAAGGAGGCAAAAAACCTGTACACTGAAAATTATAAAACATTGCTGAAAAACAGTAAAGATAACACAAATAAATGGAAAGATATCCCATGTTCACAGATTGGAACACCTAATATTGTCAGAATGTCCATACTACTGAAAGCAATCTTTTTTTGAGACAGAATCTTGCTCTGTCGCCCAGGCTAGAGTGCAGTGGCACGGTCTTGGCTCACTGCAACCTCCGCCTCCCCAGGTTCAAGCCATTCTCCTGCCTCAGCCTCCCGAATAGTTGGGATTACAGGCACCCGCCACCGCACCTGGCTAATTTTTGTATTTTTAATAGAGATGGGGTTTCACCATGTTGGCCAGGCTGGTCTCGAACTCCTGACCTCGTGATCCACCTGCCTTGGCCTCCCAAAACACTGGGATTACAGGCGTGAGCCATCATGCCCGGCCGCAATCTAAATTCATATGGAACCACAAAGGACCACAAATAGGCAAAAGAACCTTGAGAAAAATGATAAAAGCTGCAGGCATCATACCTCCCGATTCTAAAATACATTACACAGCTGTAGTAGTCAAAAAAGTATGGTACTGGCATAAAGAAAACCATATAAGCCAATGGAACATAATAGAGAGCTCAGAAGCAGATCCACACATATATGGTCAGCGGATCTTCAACAGGGTGTCATTGGGGATTGATATGCTTTGGTTATTTGTTTCCTCCAAAGCTCATGTTGAAATGTGTTCCCCCATGTCATAGGTGGGGCCTAGTGGGAGGTATGTGGGTCATGGGGACAGAACCCTCATGAAAGGCTTGGTGCTATGATTGTAGACTTTCTGAGGTCCTCATTAGAAGCAGATGCTGATGCCATGATTCTTGTGCAGCCTGCAGAACCATAAGCCAAATAAATCTCTTATCTTTATAAATTATCCAGTCTTGGTGTTGGCAATGATTGTTTGGGTATGACACCAAAAACACAGGCAATAAAAGCAAAATTAGACAAGGAAGACCATGTTAAACTAAAAAACTTCTGTGCAGCAAAGTAAATAATCAGCAGAGTCAAAAGGCAGCCTATAGAATGGGAGAAAATAATTTGCAACGCATATATCTGATAAAGAGTTAATCCCCAAAATATATAAGAAACTCCTATATCTCAATAGAAAAAACAAACAAAAAAACACACCAAAAACCAAACCAAAAAAAACAGATACGCAAAGAAATCCAAATAACCCAATTAAAAAATGAGCAAATGAAAAGATGTTTCTCCAAAGAAGACATATGATTTGGCCAACAGGTATAGAAAAGATGCTTAACATCCCTATTCATCAGAGAAATGCAAATCAAATCCACACTGTGCTATCACATTATACCTGGTAGGAGAGCCATTATGAAATTTTAAAAAGAAAAAGAAGAAAAAAGGAAATAAGCATTAGGGAGGATATGGAGAAACTGGAACCCTTGTGTGCTATTGGTGGGAATGTTAAATGGTGCAGTTGCTATGAAGAACAGTATCAAATCAAAAAATTAAACTTAGAACTATGATGATTCGCCAAATCCTACGCTTGGTATTTGTTCAAAAAAATTGAAATCAGCATCTCGAAGAGATATCTGCATTCCCATGTCCATTGCAGCATTGTTCCCAATATCCATGAGGGGGAAACAACCTAAATGTCTACTGACAGATGAATGGATAAAGAAAATATGGTATAATGTATACATAAAATAAAATATTAAGCAGTCATTGAAAAGAAGGAAATCCTGCAACATAGATGAACCTTGAGGACATTATGCTAACTGAAATAAGCCAGTTACAGAAGGACAAATACTGCATAATTCAATTTATATGAGGTATCCAAAACAGTCAAACTAATAGAAGCAGAAAGTATAGCGGTGGTTGTCGGTGGACGGGGGGGAGAGGGAAATGGGGCATTGCTGTTCAGTTGGTGTTAAGTTTCAGTTATGTAAGATTTAAAAGTTCTAGATATCTGCTGTGAAATACTGTGCTTATAGTTAACAATATTGTACTGTGCACTTAATAAGATAGTAGAGCTCATGTTATGTGTTTTTCACCACAATAAAAATAAGAAGATTGTTACTAGTTTTTACTCTAAGCCCAGCTGAGATCTTACCAGATATATAGCGACTTGGGTTATTCCTAAAGCGATCATCCACTAGAATAAGAGCTCCCCAATCATTTCTGTGTCTAATACATCTAGAAAAAATAGGGAAAAAGTCAAATAATTATAACATCAGAAATAAATCCAGTTTTCCAGTGGGACAGACAGAAAATTGGAAAAAATCAATTTTATAGATTCCTTTAAACAATTTGTTATTATCAGAAAAGTTATAGAAGCTACCCAACACAATGTAACAAACTAGATGTATTAAAAATTCCCTACTTTTTCCAAATACGGATAACTTGCATCCAAAATGTTGTATTTTATTTTGCACTCAAGGAAATTATAGAAAATATATTCTAAGATCTTTCTTAGCCACATAGACCGTTTTCTTTTTTTTACCTTAAGTATTATAAATAATTGTAGGTTTTATGTAAAGGTCCTTTTTACTAGTTTGATGAGAGTTTTAAATCATGAATAAACATTTAATTTTGTCAAAAATATTCTAAAATTCAATTGACATAACATGTAGTTTTTCTTCTTTTGACTGTTAATATCGTAGATTACACTGGTTCATTTTCAAACACTGAATCATCCTTGCATTCCTAGTCATGGTGTATTATTCTTTTTATAGATTGTTGGATTCAATTTGCTAGTTTAAAAAAACACATTAAAAATAAAAACATACTTTTTAATAATTATTAAACAATTTTAAAGTGTACAATGCAATGGTTTTTGGTATATTTACAAGGCTGTATAACCTATACCACTTATCTATCCCAGAACATTTTCACCACCACCCTGTGCCCACTAATTGTTACTCCAAATTATCCCAATTATTCCCCATTACCTCTGGCAACCACTAATCTTTCTGTCCTTAGAGAGTTGCCAATTCTGGACATTTCATTTAACGGGAATCAGACAATATGTAGCATTTTGTATCTGGCATATTTCACTGAACATGATGTTTTCAAGATTCACTCATATTGTATCATTTCTCAGTACTTCATTTATAAGTTAATGTTTCCAGTTTTTGGCTACTATGAATAATGCTGCTATAAACATTTGGGTACAAGTTTTTATATGAATACATGTTTTTTATTCTCTTGGGCATACACCTAGAAGTGGAATTGGGGAGTCATATAGTAATTCTATGTTTAACTTTTTCAAACACTGCCATACTGTTTTCCAAAGCAGCTGCACATTTTACATTCCCACCACCTACGTACAAGGGTTCCAAAATCTCCACATCCTCACCATCATTTGTTATTGTATAACCTTCTAAAAATATATCTACCCTAGAAAGTGTGAAATAATATTTCATTATGGCTTTGATTTGCATTTCCCTAACAACCAATGATGTTGAACATCATTTTTTATGTGCTTACTGGCCATTTGTGTATCCTTTTTTGGAGAAGTCTGTTCAAATTATTGGTCCATTTTTAACGGCCCATTTTGTCTTTTTATTATTAAGTTGTAAGAGTTCTTTATATATGCTGGATACTAGATCCTGCTACACATGATTTACAAATATTTTCTCCATATGTGAGTTGTCTTTTCCATTTCTTGATACTGTCCTTTGAAGAATAAAAATTTGAACTGTAACAAAGTCCAATTTATCTGCTTTTTCTTTGGTTGCTTGTGCTTCTGATAGCAGATCTAAGAAACTATTGCCTAATACAAGGTCAAGAAAATTTATACCTCTGTTTTTGCCTTTTTCTGTCTTTGATCCACTTTGAGTTAACTTTTGTATACGGTGTGAGGTAGGAGTCTAATTTCATTATTTGCACAGATATCCAGTTGTCCCAACACCATCTGTTGAAAAGACTATGCTTTCTTTGAGTTGTCTTGGCACTCTTGTCAAAAACCAGTTCACTGTAGATGTATGAATTTGTTTATGGACCCTCAATTCTACCCATTGATCTATACATCTGTCTTTATGCCAGTACAACATAGTCTTGATTATTGTAGCTTTGTAGTAAGTTTGAAATAGAAAACTGTTTGTTCTCCTAGTATGTTCTTCTTTTTCAAGATTGTTTTGACTATTCTGGGTTCCTTGCTTTTCCATAATAATTTTAGAATCAGCTTCTCAATTCCTGCCAGAAAGTCAGCTGGGATTTTGATTAGTATTGTATTTAACCTCTATATCAATATAGGGGAGTGTTGATATCCTAACGATAAGTCTTCTAATCCATGAACGTGGGATTCTTTCCGTTTATTTAGAATTTTCTTTCAATAATGTCTTGCAGTTTTCAGTATACAGATCTTTCATCTCCTTAGTTAAGTATATTTCTAAGTATTTTCTTCTTTCTGATGTTATTTTAAATGGTATTTTTTAAGTTCATTTTTAGATTTTTGGCTGCTAGTGAATAAAAATGTCATTGATTTTTTAATATTGGTCTTGTAACCTGAAACCTTGCTGAACCTATCAGTTCTGTTATTTTAAAAATGGATTTCTTAGAATTTTCTTAGAATGTAATATATCATTTGCAAATAAAAATAGTTCTGCTTCCTCCTTTCCAATCTGTATACCTTTCTTTCTTCTTCTTGTCTCACTGCCCTGGTTAGAACCTCCAATACAATATTGAATAGAAGTGGTAAGAGTGAAAATCACTGTCGTGATCTTGAACTTAGGAAAAACATTTCAGTCTTTTACGATTAAGTGTGATGTTAGCTGTGAGCTTTTAATAGATGACCTCATTAAAGCTAAGTAAGTAACCTTATATTCCCACTTTGTTGAGTATTTTCATCATGAAAATGTGTTGAATACTGTTTTATGCTTTTTTTTTTGCATCTTGAGAAGATCGTATGGTTTTGGTCTTCTAATATGGTGTATTACATTAATTGATTTTATAAAGCATGTTGAACCAATCTTGGATTGCTGGGATAAATCTTACTTGGTCATGGTGTATAATCCTTTTAGTATGTTGCTGATTCTGTCAATGGCTTTTATTTCTATAGTCATATGAAATATTGCTGTACAATCTTCTTTTCTCGTAATGTATTTTACTTGTTTTAGTATCAGGTAATACGGGCCACATAGAATGAGTTTGTAAATATTTCTCTTCCATTTTTTGCTAGAGTTAATGAAAGATTAATGCAAATTCTTCTGTAAATTTTTGGTAGAATTCACCAGTGAAGCCATTTGATCGTGAGGCTGAGGCAGAAGAATCACTTGAACCTGGGAGGTAGAGGTTGCAGTGAGCTGAGATCACGCCACTGCATTCCAGCCTGAGTGACAGAGTGAGACTTTGTCTCACAAAAAAAAAAAAAAAAAAAAGGCCAGGCGCGGTGGCTCACGCCTGTAATCCCAGCACTTTGGGAGGCCAAGGTGGGCAGATCACGAGATCAGGAGATCGATATCATCCTGGCTAACACAGTGAAACCCTGTCTCTACTAAATATACAAAAAAATTAGCTGGGTGTGGTGGCGGGCACCTGTAGTCCCAGCTACTCGGGAGGCTGAGGCAGGAGAATGGCATGAACCTGGGAGGTGGAGCTTGCAGTAAGATGAGATTGCGCCACTGTACTCCAGCCTGGGCAACAGATAGAGACTCTGTCTCAAAAAAAAAAAAAAAAAAGGGGGTGGGAAGTGTTTTGATGACAAATTCTGTCTTTACTTGTTATACATCTATTCAGATATTCTATTTCAGCTGGTCGCAGTGGCTCACACCTGTAATCTCAGCAGTTTGGGAGGTGGATCACGAGGTCAGGAGTTCAAGATCAGCCTGGCCAACACAGTGAAACCCCGTCTCTTCTAAAAATGCAGCCGGGCATGGTGGCAGGCACCTGTAATCCTAGCTACTCAGGAGGCTGAGGCAGGAGAATTGCTTGAACCTGGGAGGCAGAGGTTGCAGTGAGCCGAGATCATGCCATTGCACTCCAGCCCAGGCAACAGTGTGAGACTCTGTCTCAAAAAAAAAAAAAAAAAAAAGATATTCTATTTCTTCTTGATATATTCTCAGTATTTTGTGTCTATCTATGAATTTGTCCATTTAATCTAAGTTATTTGTCATCACACAATTTTTGAAGGTATTCTCTTATAATCCTTTGTATTTCTGTAAGGTAGTAACATCCCCTCTTTCATTTCTAATTTTAGTGAATTAGAACTTCTCTGTATTTTCTTTGGTCAGTCTTGGTACAGGTCTGTCTTGTTGATCTTTTCAAAAAATCAACTTTTGTTACCTTGGTTATTCTCTACTGTTCTTTGAATTCTCTATTTCATTTATTTCCTTTTTAATCTCTAGTATTTCCTTTAATTGCCTCGCTTTGGGTTTAGTTTGCTCTTTTTTTTCCCTAATTCCTTAAGGAGGAAGGTTAGATTATTGATTCCAGATGTTTATTCTTTTAAAATACAGATGTTTACAGTATTTTTTTTTTTTAGACAGAGTCTCACTCTGTCAGCCAGGATGGAGTGCAGTGGCATGATCTCAGCTCACTGAAACCTCCGCCCCCTGGGCTCAAGCAGTTCTCCTGCCTCAGCCTCCCAAGTAGCTGGGATTACAGGCGTGTGCTACCACACTTGGCTAATTTTTGTATTTTTAGTAGAGACGGGGTTTCACCATGTTGGCCAGGCTGGTCTCGAACTCCTGACCTCAGGTAATCTGCCCGTGTTGGCCTCCCAAAGTGCTAGGATTACACACGTGAGCCACCGCGCCTGGCCTAGATGTTTACAGCTTTTTTAAGTTTCCCTGGGAGCAGTACTTTCACTGTGTCCCCAAAATTTTGGGACATTGTTTCCATTTTCATTTATCACAATGTATTTTTCAATTTTTCTTCTGATTTCTTCTTTGACCCACTGGTTGTTTAAAAGTATATCATTGAATTTCCATGTATTTGTGAGTTTTCCATTTTTCCTCCCATTATTGATTTCTGGTTTATTTCATTGTAGTCAGAAATAATACTTGTAATGATTTCAACCTCTTAACATTTATGGAACCTTATATTTTATGGATGAACAGATGGCCTATCCTGAAGAACGTGCCACGTTCACTTGAGCAGAATGCGTATTTTCCTGTTGTTGGGTGAAGTGTGCTACAGATGTCTGTTAGGTTTGTTTGTAGTTGTTGGTTTGTAGTTTTGTTCAAGGCTTTTATTTTCTGTTGATTTTCCTTCTAGTTGTTCTACCCATTATTGAGTAGGGTATGGAAGTCTCCAAGTATTACTAAATTATTGATTTCTGATGCTTTTTGCTAGATGTGTTTTGGGGCCTTTTTGTTAACTGCATATGTTTATAATTGCATATTTAGACTTGTTATACATTCTTGAGAGAATGGTTTTTTTGTTTGTTTGTTTGTTTGTTTTTGTTTTTTTGAGACAGGGTCTTACTCCAGTTGCCCAGGCTGGAGTGAAGTAGTGAGGTCATGGCTTACTGCAGCCTCAACTTCCTGGGCTCAGGTGATTCTCCCACCTCAGTCTCCTGAATAGCTGGGATTATAGGTACACGCCACTACACCTGGCTAATTTTTTTGTACTTTTAGTAGAGACAGGGTTTCATCATGTTACCTAGGCTAGTCTTGAACTCCTAAGCTCAAGCGATCTGCCCACCTCAGCCTCCCAAAGTGCTGGGATTGCAGGCAGAATGGCACTTTTATCATTATAAAATGTTAATTGTTTCTATTAACTTTTTTTTGTCTTAAGGGTCTATTTTATCTGATATTAGTATAACCAAACCAGCTCTCTTTTGTTTACTATTTGCATGGTATGTCTTTTCCCATCATTTTATTTTCAACCTATTTGTGTTTTTTAAACTAGTGTTTCTCTTGCAGACAGCATATATCACATTGTTTTCAATCCATTCAGCCAAACTTTGCCTTTAGATTGGAGTATTTAATCCATTTACATTTAATGTAATTGGATTTAATGTAATGTTATAAGATAGGATTTACTCAGCTATTTTGTAAAATACTCACTTTGCTATTTGCTTTCTATATGCCTTACGTATTTTGTTCTTCTGTCTTTCCATTACTTTCCATTTTCTCCAATAGACACTTTCCGGTATATAATTTTAATTCTCTTGTCATTTACATTACTATATTTTCTTATTTTTATTAGTGGTTGAAGAGTATAATAAACATATCAACCAGTAATAAACTAGTCAGGAAAATTGCCAACTTAATTTCAATAGTACACAAAAATGGTCCTTCTGTTCCCTCATCTGTCACCTTTGGGTTGTTATTGTCATATAAATTATATCTTTAAACACTGTATGCTGGTGCAGAAGAATTAACATTGTAGGTTGGATTGTTTACCCCTAGAAAGGTCTGTTTAAAGGTGGCCCTGGGCTGATGAATGAAAACTTAGATTCAGGAGGGTACCTGTGATTGACTGATAAGAGTGTCTCACTGTGCCTGAACTGTTTGAGTAAACAATATATTAATGCTGAATACTCATTCTCCTTTTGAGAGTCTAGTCTTCTGGAAACTGCTAGGCAGAGGCTGCCTATATGACCAGCCCCAGTAAAATCCCTGGGTGCTAATGAGTTCCTCTGATTAGAAATATTTCACACATGTTGCCACAACTCATTGCTCAGGGAAGTGTGTCCTGTGTAACTGCACTGGGAGAGGACACTTGGAAGCTTAAGACTGGCTCCCTAGACTTTGTCCGATGCACATGTTTTGTTCTCTTTGCTGACTGTGCTTGGTGTCATTTCACTGTAATAAATCCTAACCATGTATACAGTTATATCCTGATGCTATCTAACTGTTCCAAGTGACTTGCTGAACCTGAAGGTGGTCTTGGCAACCCACGAGACAATCACCACAGATTTACAATTATTGTTTTATGCAGTTGCTCTTTTAAAAAATCAAAAGAATTATAAGCAAGAAATACATTTATATTAACTTTTATATTTACGTATGTCGTTAACTTTGTGGGTATTCTTTATTTCATCATGTGCATCTGACTTACTTCCTAATATCCTTTCATTTCAGCCTGAAAGACTCCTTTTAGTATTTCTTGTAGGACAAGTTTGCTACAGAGTAATTCTCTTGGTTTTTGTTTATTTGGGAATGTCTTAATTTTTACCTTATTTCTGAAGGACAGTTTTGTTAGATATAGTATTCTTGGTTGACAGTCATTTCCTTTCAGCACTTTGAACATGTCAATTAACTGCTTCCTGGTCTGGAGGATGTTTTTTGTACATGATGAGTTATTTCTCTCTTGCCGCTTTCTAGATTCTGTCTTCTGGCTGTTTGATTTCAACCATCTAGATAGGAATCTCCCTGAGTTCATCCTACTTGGAGTTCGCTTATCTTCTTGGATGTATAAATTAACGTTTTTCATCAAATTCGGAATGTTTTCAGCCATAATTTCTTTAAATATTCTTTCTATTCTTTTTTCTCTCCTCTCCTTCTGGGACTCCAAATATGCATATGTTGGTACGCTTGATGAGGTTTTACAGGTCTCTGAGATTATGCTAGTTGTTCTTCATTCTTTTTCTTTCTGTTCTTCAGAGTAAATAATCTCAAATGATGTTTAAGTAAATCAATTCTTTCTTCTGCCTTCTTAAATCTGCTGTTGGGCCCCTGTAATGAATATTTCATTTTAGCTATTATACTTTCCAACTCCAGAATTTCAATTAGGTTTTTGTTAAGCAAATTTTATCTCTTTATTGATATTCCCTATTTAGTGAGGTGAGACATCATTCTCATAGTTTTTGACACAGTTTGCTTAGTTATTGAACATATTTGAACTAGCTTTCTCTCCTAAGGCATAGCTTTGTCTACTAAGACAAATGTCTGGGTTTCCTCAGGGAGAGTTTCTATTATTTTTTTCTCTTAGTTATACTTTCTTTGTTATGTGTCATGATTTTTGTTGAAAACAGTACATTTTAAATAATGTAATGTGGCAAATATAGAAATCGGATTATTCTCCCTCTTCAAGGTTTTTTGTTCTTGTAATTTTTCTAAAATAATCTTGTAAAGTCTGTATTCTGTCATCTGTGGTCATTGAAGACTGCTCGGTTAACTTAGTAGTCAGCTAATAATTAGACAGAGATTTCCTTAAATATCTAGAACCATCATGTCTCCCATTCTTTGCCAAGAGTCTCTGCATATATTGGGGCATAATTTCAATCCTCAGCACGGTAGGTAATAACTCTGATCTTGTTTTCACTTCCTGCTTCAGCAGAGCACCAAGGTGATAGCTTAGGGCCTTTTCAGGTCTTTTCTTAGCATGTCCACATCACTGGTCACATGCACTCTCCTACACATATGCATGGCCCACTAAAATCCCAGGAATATGTCAGAACTTTAAAAGCTCTCTATGGACATCGCATTCCTCAGCTTTTCTCTTTACATTTTTTGGCTAGCCTCTCACTTGCCCCAAATGTCATTCATTGTCTCAGGCAACTGTGAAGTTAAACAGCTGGCTGGGTGAGCTCTGAGTCAGGTCAAATAAAGATAGCCTTGTGAGTGGGGTCTTCCAGGAAACTCCCAGGTAGGTCACATAATTCTCTGGAAATGTACTCCAGACCTGTTTTGCTCCCTCCAATGACTGTCAGGTTGTTGGCTTTCCTCACGATTTCAGGCTATTGGTTTTTAAGGCTATTGTGAACTTGGAGAGAGGTGAGAACAGAGCAAGTTAAAATACCGCAAAGCTTACTGTTCTTACTGCAATTCAGCTATTTTTAAGGAGTAAATTCTTCCTAGAATGCTGTAACTTTTGGTTAATACCCAGAGTTTTGATAAAGTTGCTTCTAACTTATTTTTGCCTATTTTCTCATTGCTTTTAGAAATTTCAGAGGTCTTTGTTCTGCCATTTTTGAGGACCTTACCCAATTTGCTGGCACTCTGTTGAGGACATCTTCATCTATGTTTCAGAGGGATATTGATCTATAGTTGTTGTTGTTGTTTTAACTTTTATTTTAGTTTCAGGAATACATGTGCAGGTTTGTTATAGAGGCAGATTGCATGTCATGGGGATTTGTTGTGACAAATTGGGACCGATTATTTTGTCACCCAGGTAAAAAGCAGCGTAGTATCCAACAGGTAGTTTTCCTTGAATGGTAGCTCAACTCTTAGTTCAAACAGCTTAATTTTAAGCTCTCCACCCTCAAGTAGGCCCTGGTGTCTGTTGTTCCCTTCTCTGTCCACATATACTCAATATTTAGCTCCCGTGTATAAGTGAGAACATGTGGTATTTGGTTTTCTGTTCCTGCGTTAGTTCATTTAGAATAATGGCCTCCAGCTCCATCCATGTTGCTGCAAAGGACATGATCTTACTCTTTTTTATGGTTACATAGTATTCCATTGTGTATATGTACCACATTTTCTTAATCCAGTCTACTATCAATAGGCATTTAGGTTGATTCCATGTCTTTGCTACTGTGAACAGTGCTGTGATAAACATACAGATACATATGTCTTTATGGGAGAATGACTCACATTCCTTTGGGTATACACCCAATAATGGAATTGTTGGGTTGAACAGTACTTCTGCTTTAACTTCTTTCAGAAATCAACAAACTACTTTCCACAGTGGCTGAACTAATTTACATTCCCACCAGCAGTACATATATGGTCCATTTTCTCTGTAACCTTGCGAGCATCTGTTATTTTTTTTTTTGACTTTTTAACGATAGCCATTCTGACTAGTGTGAGATGTTATCTCATTGTGTATGTATGTGTTTTTTTGTTTTTGTTTGTTTGTTTGTTTTGAGACAGAGTCTCACTCTATTGCCCAGGCTGAAGTGCAGTGGCACAATCCCAACTCACTGCAAACTCCACCTCCCAGGTTCAAACGATTCTCCTGCCTTAGCCTCCCAAGTAGCTGGAATTACAGGTGTGTGCCACAACACCCACCTAATTTTTGTATTTTTAGTAGAGATGGGGTTTTGCCATGTTGGGCAGAGTGGTCTCCAACTCGACCTCAAGTGACCTGCCCGCCTTGACCTCCCAGTGCTGAGATTATAGGCGTGAGCCACCATGCCCAGCCACATTGTGGTTTTGATTTGCATTTCTCTAATGATAGTGTGTTGAACATTTTTTCATATGCTTCTTGGCCACATGCATGTCTCCTTTTGAGAAATGTCTGTTCATGTCCTTTGGCCGCTTTTTAATGGGGTTGTTTTTTGCTTGTCAATTTAAGTTCCTTATGGATTCTGGATATTAGACGTTTGTAAGATGAATAGTTTGCAAACATTTTCTCCCATTCTGTGGTTTGTCTTTACTCTGCTGATAGTTTCTTTTGCTGTGCAGAAGCTCTTAAGTTTAATTAAGTCCCATTCGTCGATTTTGTTTTTGTTGCAATTGCTTTTGGTGTCTTCATGATGAAATCTTTGCTAGAGCCTATGTCCAGAATGATATTTCCTAGGTTTTCTTCAAGGGTTTTTAGTTTAAGGTTTTACATTTAAGTCTTTAATTCACCCTGAGGTGGTTGTTGTATATAGTGTAAGGAAGGGGGTCCAGTTTCAATCTTCTGCTTACGGCTAGCCAGTTAGGTCCCACTTGTCAATTTTTGTTTTGTTGCAATTGCTTTTGAGGACTTAGTCACAAATTCTTTCCCAAATCTGATGTTTAGAACAGTATTTCCTAGGTTTTCTTCTAGGATTTTTATAGTTTGAGGTCTTACACTTAAATCTTTAATCCATCTTGAGTTAATTTTAATCCATCTTGAGTTGATTTTTGTATATGGTAAAAGGTAGGTAGGGGGTCCAGTTTCATTCTTTTGCATACAGCAAGCCAGTTACTCCCACACCATTTATTGAACAAGGAGTCCTTTCCCCATTGTTTATTTTTGCTAATTTTGTCAAAGATCAGATGGTTGTAGGTGTGCAGTTTTATTTTTAGGCTCTTAATAGTTTTCTTTTTTCCCCGCTTTTCCTTTTGTTTTTGTAGTCTTCATCTGGTTTGGTTGCTGGTTAATTCTGGTCTCATAAAATAAATTGGGAAGGATTGCATCTTCTGTTTTTTAGAAGAGATTATGTAAAATTTGTGTTATTTCTTCTTTAAATGTTTGGTAATATTTGCTAGTGAACACAGCTGGGTGAATTTTTAGAAGGCTTTTAACTATTAATTCTATTTCTTTGCTAGATAGCTATGCATGTTATCTATTTCATCTTGGCCTCGTAAAATAAATTGAGAAGGATTACATCTTCTATTTTTTAGAAGAGATCTTGTAAAATTTATGTTATTTCTTCTTTAAATGTTTGGTAATATTTGTTAATGAACACATCTGGGTGGAGAATTTTTTAGAAGGATTTTAACTATGAATTCTATTTCTTTGCTAGATAGCTATGCATGTTATCTATTTCATCTTGGGTGAATTTTGGTATTTTGTGGATTCTGTGGAATTAATCTACTTCATCTAAGTTATCAAATGTATATGTATAGAGTTTTTCGTAGTATTCTCATATTATTCTTTTAATGCCTGTGGAGTCTGTAGTTATACTATTAATACCTCTTTTATTCCTGATATTAGTAATTGTGGCTTCTCTTTTTTTTCTTTGTTAATTTTGCTAGAGGTTTATCAATTTTATTGATCTTTTCAAAGAGTCTATTTTTTTCTCTTTTTCAATTTTTATTTTATTTTAGATTCCAGGAGTACATGTGCAGGTTTGTTACAAAGGTATATTGCATGATGTTGAGTTTGGAGTACAATTGAACCTGTTACCCAGAAAGCAAGCATAGAACACAATAGGTAGCTTTTCAACCCTTGCTTCCCTCCTTCTCTGCCTCCACTTACATTCATTCCCTAGTGCCTATGTTCCCATCTTTAAGTCCATGTGTACCCATTGTTTATCTCCCACTTATAAGTGGGAACATATGGTATTTGGTTTTCTGTTTCTGTGTTAGTTTGCTTAGGATAATGGCCTCCAGTTGCATCCATGTTGCTGCAAGGACATGATTTCATTCTTTTTTAATGGCTGTGCAGTATTCCATGGTGTATATGTACCACATTTTCTTTATCTAGTCCACCGTTGATAGGTATTTGAGTTGCTTCTATGCCTTTGCTTTTGTGAATTGTGCTGTGATGAACACACAGCTGCATGTGTCTTTTTGGCAGAATGATTTATTTTCCTTTGGGCATATAACCAGTAAGGGGATTGCTGAGTTGAATGGTAGCTCAACTCTTAGTTCAAACAGCTTAATTTTCATTTCACTGATTTCATTATTTTTGTTACAATTCATCAATTTATACTTGTTTTTATTATTCCTTTTTTTCCTGTTTGCCTCACATTTATTTAGCTCTTCTTTTTCTAGCTTCATAAGGTAGAAACTAAGATCAATGATTTGAGGATGTTTTTTCCTAAAATAAGCATTTAATGACATAAATATCCATCTGAGCACTGCTTTAGCTGCAGTCCTTACATTTTGATATGCTGTATTTTCATTTTTGATCAGTTCAAAATATTTTCTAATTTTACTTGAAACTTGCTGTTTTGCCTATGGATTATTTAGAAATATGCTGCTTAATTTCCAAGTATTTGGACATTTTTCTGTTATTGATTTCTAGTTTAAACTAGATTACTAGTTTAATTCCATTACAGTCAGAGAACATACTGGACTTGAGTTGGCTAATAATGTTGCTCAAGTCATCTATATCTTTATTAGTTTGTCTACTAGTTCTGTTATTGAGAGGAATTTTGAAGTTTCCAAGTATAATTGTGTATTTGTCTATTTTTCTCTTCAGATCTGTCAGTTTTTGCTTCATGTATTTTGAAACCCTGTTTTGGGGTGCATACACATTTATGATTCTTATGTCTTCTTGGTGAATTCACCCTTTTATCATTATGTAATGTTCTCTTTTATCCCTAATTTTGTTTGCTTGGAATTCTACTTTATCTGGTATATTATACAGTTACTTGAGCTAGATCATTGGTATTTTGAATTCTGGTCTCCTTTCTTAATCTACCTGCTAGTGTTGACTTTTCAGAGTTCTCAAACAGCTACTCCCCATATTCTGTCTAGGTTTTTTAGACTACTAAATATGCTTACTTCATCTTATCTAGGACTGAAACGCCCAAACTATTTTTTAAAGTTAATTTTAGCTTTGTAAATTTTAACTTTTATCAAAGAAACACGAACACATAGTTTTATGTTTTCAACGAAAAACATAACTGTCCTTTCCCTACCCACCTCCTGTTTACAATTCCCATTCCTCAGAAACAATTACTTTCAATATTTTAGGTAGCTCTTCTGGTTATTTATCTCCATATTTCTAAGGAACATTGATCCCACTACTACTTCTTGGTTTTTGAACTTTAGAACTTACGTACTGATTCTCTCCTGTGGAAGATGTTTATTTCTCTTATACCACTGATACTTCACCATCCCTTCCTGGGAATATTAACAACTGAGTCACATAGTGCACTATAATTAGATTTCCTTTATTGTACAAGACTTTTTGCCTTCCCTGGAGTTAATAACTGCCTCTTCTTTTTGTGGATTAATTTTTAATGTTTTCTGTCATTAATCCCCAAACCATGCCATAGCTGTAAAAATTCTTCCAAGTATGGTCAAAACTTCTATCCTCTGAACTCAATTTAGACTACTTGCTGCACTGTTATCATTCCAGAGTTATCCTTCCTGGTTGTTTTAGGAATTATCTTTGCCTCTATTCTGGATTGGAACCCTAGTTCCCTGCATCCTTGATATTCCTTTTTAAATTTTTTTTTTTTTTTTTTGATGGAGCACATCTTCCAGTAACATCTTGAGAAAGTGTCCATTTGAAGCAAATGTTTTAGGTCCTTGTATGTTGAAGGCTTTATTTTGTCTTATAGTTTATTGATAGTTTGGCTCATGTAGAACTTAAGTTACAAATCAAAAATTTCCCTAAAATATTTGAAGACAATTTCTTCTACTTTTTTGGTTTCAATGTTGCTTTTCAGAAGTCTGTTGTGATTCTGATTCTCTATCTTTTGTAAGATAGAGACCTGTCTTTTTGTCTTTGGAAGATTTTAAGACTTTTTCTTTATCCTCTGGTACTTGGAAAGGGCACAGTGAAGTGCTTTGTAGCTTTTCCTCCTTTACCTGTGCCTGAGTGAGCCCCTTCAACCAGGAAATCATGTTACTCAATTCTGAGAAATTTTCTTGAGTTATTTCTTTGAGATGTTTCTTTCCTTTATTTTTTCTGTTCTCATGATCTGAGCCTTCTATGTATCAGAAGTTGGTTATTGCATACTGATCCTCTAATTTTCTAGTTCTTCTTTCCCGCTTTCTCTTTTTGATGTGGAAAATTTCCATTTTATCTTCCAAGCCCTATTATGCATTTAAAAATTGTTGGTATCATGTTAATTTCTAAGCACTTTTTCTTATTCTTTTGTTCTTGTTTCATGGAGGCAATATGGTACATCTCTATGGATATTAAGATTTATTTTTTGAAGATTTCTCCTATCTGGGGGTTGGCAAACTATAGCCTATAGTGCCTACAAAAATAGCCCATGTCTTGTTTTTGTACAGCCTCCAATTTGTAGGAATGGTCTTCACATTTTTTTTTTTTTTTGAGAAGGAGTCTCATTCTGTCGCCCAGGCTGAAGTGCAGTGGTACAATCTCGGCTCACTGCAACCTCCCCCTCCCAGGTTCAAGTGATTCTCCTGCCTCAGCCTCCTGAGTAGCTGGGATTACAGGCGTGCACCACCATACCTGGCTAATTTTTGTATTTTTAGTAGAGATGGGGTTTCACCATGTCGGCCAGGCTGGTCTCAAACTGCTGACCTCAAGTGATCATTTTTAAGAGGATTAAGGAAAAAACAAAAAATATGTGACAGAGACTGTATGTAGCCTGCAAAGCCTAAAATATACACAATAGTCCCCCACAGCCACAATCTTGCCTATGGTCAAAGTTACTCATGGTCAAATGTAGTCCAAAAATATTAAATGGAAAATTCCAGAAATAATTCATACATTTAAAAATGCATGCCCTTCTGAGTTGCATGATAAAAATCTCATGCTGTCCCACTCAGGATGTTAATCATCCCTTTGTCCACCATGTCCATGCTGTATACTCTTTTTGCCCATTAGTCACTTAGAAGCCATCTTGGTTATCAGATAGAAAAAACATAGTATACGTAGAGTTTGGTACTATCCATGGTTTCAGGCATTTAGTGGAGGTTGTGGAATCTATCTTCTGTGGATAAGGAGAGACTACTGTACTGTCTGGCCCTTTATAGAAAACACTGGCCAATCCTTGTTCTAGTCTGTTGTGTTGTTTCTATTTTCTCAGAGTTCTTCTGCTGTGTTTTTGTTTGCTTTGTTGGACTTGTTTTGTTGTTGTTGTTTTGGTCTGTTTTTCATGTTAAAGACTTTCTTTGACAATCTGGTGAAGACTCTGCACTTACTTAAGAGTAAGGCACTAAAAACTAAAACACTGATTGGCAGCTCTGAATGTATGGGTAGAGCTTATAGGCTGGGAAGTTTGCTATAGGGTAATTTGGTAGGAACTGGGCCAATTTGTAGATATTTTCTCATGGGGTGGTCAGTTTCCCTAAAAAGGAATTCTACACACTTGGGAGATGTAAGACTGATTGTCAGCCTACTCAGAGCTGAAAAGAAAAGGGGGGTGGAGTTCTCACATTCAGTATGTAAAATCCCCGTATATAATATTAACCTCCATCTTTAATACGTCCTCAGCTGTGCCTGGTGTTGAAGAATACAGAGACTCTGTTGTTCAACCTTTCCAGAAGTAAACCTGGGTGAGGGAGGAGGCTAATTGTTTCTTATACTAATTTGCAACCAAGCCACCTGTTTTTAAATCTTACTTTCATTGACATTTTAGATTGCTCCAAATCCTAGGCTTTTTCATGCATAAATCTGAAAGTTCTTGTTGACTATCATCAATGTAGATTTAAATTTCAGCTTTCTCTTGCCTGCTAAGTCATTCAGTCATTCAGCTGTTTTCCAGTGTTCAAAATGTGTTGATATCGCTTGTCTGTCACTGTCTCCTCTCTCTCTTTGTAATATTGTAGGTTTGACATTTTCATTTCTTTATTATCATAGGATTTTGAGGGGGTGAAGAGTAACATAAATGTTCAATTTTTCTACAAAGACAAAAAAATCTAAATTTTATAGGGCATTATTTTTTGATATTATTTTAAAGTAACCTATAGGCTCCAAGGCAACAGACCATAACACTGGGAAGGATAGGAAGAAGATTAATATTGTCAATACTACAGAAGAGTATTGAAAGTCAATGGAAAGTCAGTGTGCCACTGTATTTTGGTTCCAGTTTGATTTATGTTTAAAGCATTCTATGGTACGGTAGAAAGGTATTTCTGTTAATGAAACAATTCAAAGAAAAAAGATTTCACCTTTTCTTTTTACCATTGTTTTCAAACTGCTTTGCTTAAATGAATTATGCCCGCTTGAGACAAAGATTATACTTTCAGTAAAGCAACAAAGACTAGTTAGGAAACTCATAGTGCAGTTGTAACCTGGTTGCAAAACCATCTGGTATGTTTCCAAAGGCTGTTCTTGTATTTCATAGACTTATATTACTTCAAATACTCTAACAGTCCCATGTGTGCTTAAAAAAATTAACATTAAAAGGAATCCATTGGTTTCTGCTTACTTTAGATCTTCTGTATCCCTTACAAGAAGAGTGCCTCAGAGTATAAGCACCTTTTCTGTCAATCAATATACATTATGAGTTTTATTAAATAACATAAAACATTTGCTTGGTCTTTATTTTTTTAATTTAAAAAATTTTACTTATTGATTGGTTTTAAAAGGATAAGTTCCTTTGTAACAAATTATTAATTATTGACATTATTCCCTGAAAATCAGTAAAATGATAGCTGGGCTCTCCATTTAAAAAAATTAATAAAATTCTAAAAGTACAGTATTATATATCAATACTATAAATACATGATTTTTATGATATTCCAGGAAAGCATGTTTTGAAGCTCTAAAAGCTCTCTGGGCAATGTTGTATGGCAGGAAAAAGCACTGAACCTCACATTTTTCACTAATTCAACAAGCATTTGAGACTTAGTTGGTTGCTGAGAATGTAAAAACATGTAACACATGTTCAAGGAAGAAAACAGATAGGCTATTACAATACAATGAGATATGTGCTATAATACAGATAGCAACCAAAATGCTATAGGTTTACTAAGGTATAAATAACTCTAGTTGGAGAAGTTTTAAAGGTCCTCATAAGGGACATGACTTTCAATGAGGTTTTGATTGCTAAATTTGCCAAATGAATTGTATGATAACTTATAAGCCAAGGCAAAGCGTAATGAAATAATATAGCATGTTTGATAGTTTAATAGTGACATACTTATGTTTAATAGTGAAAAATTTGGTGGCTAGAGGTAGAGGATAAGGATGAAAAAGCAGGTATTACAGTTTTAGAAGTGGATGGGACCAAGATGTAAAGGGCCATTTAGTAGCCATGTGGCCTTAGAAAAATAATTTAATTTCTCACAACCAGTTTAAAAACAATTCAGGCTGAGGCAGGTGGATCATCTGAGGTCAGGAGTTTGAGACCAGCCTGGCCATCATGGTGAAACCCCGTCTCTACTAAAAATATAAAAATTAGCTGGGCATGGTAGTGCGTGCCTGTAATCTCAGCTACTCAAGAGGTTGAGGCAGGAGAATCGCTTGAACTTGGGTGGAGGAAGATGCAGTGAGCCAAGACTGCACCACTGCACTGGGCGACAGAGCGAGACTCCATCTCAAAAAAAAAACAAACAAACCCAAAAAAACCCAAACAAACAAACAAACAAACAAAAACAAAGCAAATAAAACATCAAGTAGCAACATGCATTGCTACTGGAAGTGATTGGTAGAAGAATCAAATGAGATAATATATGTGGAGAAGGTTTGTAAACGAGAAAACCACATACAAATATGACTTTTGTTTCACATGGTTTCTTGAAATTCAAGGCATTGCTTATACTAAAAGGAAGAAAAAAATCAACTGAGCTAAGAATACTTATTTTCCGCAAATTGAGTATAATGACTAAAAGTCAACAATTTCAAAAATATATTCAAGCTCCCCTAGAAACTATTAGCTGAATATTAAAATTCAAAAAAAAAAATGTCAATCAGCAGGGAGACACAAAGTAAGCAGATGTGATGCTTCAATAACCTGCAGTGCAACTTGATTCCAAGTAAAATGGGATTTCTAGGGAGAAAAGGGGAGCAGGATCTCTGTAGCTTAACCATAGACCTGAATCACTCAGTTTGAAGAAAAACACATGCAGAATACCATTCTAAAATGATGGGGAGTGGCTGGGTGTGGTGGCTCACGCCTGTAATCTTAACACTTTGGGAGCCTGAAGCAGGAGGATCACTTGAGGCCAGGAGTTCAAGACCAGCCTGGCCAACATAGCGAAACCCGTCTCTACTAAAAATACAAAAATTAGCCAGGCGTGGTGGCATGTGCCTGTAATCCCAGCTACTCAGGAGGTTGAGGTAGGAGAATCGCTTGAACCCGGAAGGTAGAGGTTGCAGTGAACTGAGATCGCACCACTGCTCTCCAGCCTGGGAAACAGAGCAAGACTCTCTCAAAAAAAAATAATAATAATAATAATAAACAAAAATAAAAAATAAAATGATGGGGAGTACAGTGGGTGACATGTTCTAGGGCTTAAATCTAGTTGTAGTCTTATGTCTAAGCTATACACAAATACACATAGCTTATGTATTTGTATATATATGCATATAGCTATGTCTAAGCGATACACAAATCTGAACCCACCATGCCATCTGGTTTACAAATGGGCTAATGTAAATACACAAGACACTAGAAAAATAAAAATTTTTTATTTGACTGGTTAAGATTATGATTAGTTGTGGGACTTCTGGTTGAAGTGCAAATATGTCACCTGGTCATGTTTTCATGATTTTACTCTTAACCAATTTCTTTTTTTTAGATGGAGTCTCCCTCTGTTGCCCAGACTGGAGTGCAGTGGCGCAATCTTAGCTCAACGCAACCTCCACCTACCAGGTTCAAGCAATTCTTCTGCCTCAGCCTCCCCAGTAGCTGGGACTACAGACGCACACCACCATGCCCAGCTAATTTTTGTACTTTAGTAGAGACGGGGTTTCACCACATTGACCAGGCTGATCTCAAACTCCTGACCTCAGGTGATCCGCCCCCCTCCACCTACCAAAGGGCTGGGATTACAGGCATGAGCCACCTCACCTGGCCCAACCTGTTTCTATGAATTATCCAAATGCCTTACAGCTTCACTAGGAAATAAATAATTACATGGTGAAGTTAATTAAAATTTCATAGAGAATATAAAATGTTAATTTGTGGGCCGAACGTGGTGGCTCACGCCTGTAATTCCAGCACTTTGGGAGGCCAAGGCAGGCGGATCACAAGGTCAAGAAATTGAGACCATCCTGGCCAACATGGTGAAACCCCATCTCTACTAAAAATACAAAAATTAGCCAGGCGTGGTGGTGCGAGCCTGTAGTGCCAGCTACTTGGGAGGCTGAGGCAGGAGAATTCCTTGAACGCAGGAGGCAGAGGTTGCAGTGAGCTGAGATTGTGCCACTGCACTCCAGCCTGGCTACAGAGCGAGACTTCATCTCAAAAAAAAAAAAAAAAAATGTAATTTGCACAAAACCTAATTATAGCATTTATAAATTAGATGTTGATGCCCTACAATATGAAATTAAGGGATAGTAATGCACCACATAATGATGTTTCAGTCAGTGTGAAGTGCATATATGATAGTGGTCCCATAAGATTATAATGGAGCTGAAAAATTCCTATCACCTAGTGATGTCACCATTGTAACATTATAGCACAATGCATTACAAGTGCTTGTGGTGATGCTGGTGTAAACAAACCTACTGTGCTGCTAGTCTTATAAAAGTATAGCACATACAATTATGTATGGTATATAATACTTGATAATGATAATAACTGTGTTACTGGTTTGTGTATTTACTATACTGTACTTCTTATCAGTAGAGTGTACTCCTTTCACTTACATTAAAAAAAAAAGTTAACTATAAAACAGCTTCAGGCAGATCCCTCAGGAAGAATTCCAGAAGAAGGCATTGTTATCATAGGAGATGACAGCTCCATGCATGTTATTTATTGGTCCTGAAGACCTTCCAGTGATTCAAGACATGGAGGTAGAAGACAGGGATATTAATGCTCCTGATCCTGTGTAGGCCTAGGATACTACATGAGTGTTTATGTCTTCATTTTTTTTTTTTTTGAGATGGAGTCTCGCTCTGTCGCCCAGGCTGGAGTGCAGTGGGGTGATCTTGGCTCACTGCAGCCTCCACCTCCCGGGTTCAAGTAATTCTCCTGCCCCAGCCTCCCAAGTAGCTGGGATTATAGGCACCTGCCACCACATCCAACTAATTTTTGTATTTTTAGTAGAGATGGGGTTTCACCACGTTGGCCAGGTTGCTATCGAACTCCTGACCTTAAGTGATCTGCCCACCTTGGCCTCCCAAAGTGCTGGATTACAGGCTTCAGCTATTGCGCTCCCCATGTCTTCATTTTTAACAGAAAAGTTTAAAAAGTAAAAAAAAAATAAATAAAAATTTCAAAAATAGAAAAAGCTTATAGAATAAGGATATAAAAAATTATTTTTGTACAGCTGTATAATTTGTGTTTTAAGCTAAGTGTTGTAAAAGAGTCAAAAAGGTAAAAAAAAAGATAAAAAGATAAAAAGTTTATAAAGTAAAAAAGTTACAGTAAGCTGGGCACAGTGGCGTGTGCCTGGAGTTCCAGCTACTTGGGGAGGCTAAGGTGAGAGGACTGCTTGAACCCAGGTGTTCGAGACCAGCCTGGGCAACATAGCCATACCTCATCTCTCAAAAAGAAAAAGTCAGAATAAGCTCAGGGTAATTTATTATTGAAAAAATAAAAATAAATAAATTTAGTATAGCCTAAGTGTACAGTGTTTATAAA
This sequence comes from Gorilla gorilla gorilla, assembly GCF_029281585.2. NCBI lineage: Eukaryota > Metazoa > Chordata > Mammalia > Primates > Hominidae > Gorilla > Gorilla gorilla. The sequence continues at coordinate 30,284,165 of NC_073228.2, read as the reverse complement.
GCCTACAGTTAGTGTACAGTAATGTCCTAGGCCTTCACATTCACTCACTACTCGGTCGACTCACTCAGAGCAACTTACAGTCCTGTAAGCTCTATTCGTGGTAAGTGCCATATACATTTGTACCATTTTTAATATACTGTATTTCTATACCATATCTTTGCTGTACTTTTACACTTATATACTCAATTATTTATCCTTGTGTTACAATTGTCTATAGTACAGTAACATGCTGTATAGGTTTGTGATCTAGGAACAATAGGTTATATCATATAGCCTATATGTGTAGTAGACTACACTATCTAGATTTGTGTAAGTACATTTTATAATGTTCCCACAACAATACAATTGCCTAACAACTCACTTCTCAGAATATATCCGTTATTAAGTGATGCATGACTGTATAAAATGATGATTTAAAAATGAGTCTCACAAAGCACAAATCTTAATGGGCAAGAATGTTTAGAAGTCGGAGTATCATGATTAAATGTTTAGTTGGTGTTAATTCTTTAGGATCACGATTATAGCTTGTTTTAACCCTTCTTCAATGATTTGCTAATTTTTTTTTTTTTTTTTTTTTTGAGACATGGTCTGGCTCTGTTGCCCAGGCTGGAATGCAGTGGCATGATTTTGGCTCACTGCAACCCCCACCTCCCAGGCTCAAGCGATCCTCCTACCTCAGCCTCCCGAGTAGCTCACATCTGTAATCCCAGCACTTTGGGAAGCTGACGTGAGTGGATCACTTGAGGCCAGGAGTTCCAGACCAGCCTGGCCAACATAGTGAAACCCCATCTCTACTAAAAATACAAAAATTAGCTGAGCATGGTGGCGCACGCCTGTAATCCCAGCTACTCAGGAGGCTGAGGCAGGAGAATTGCTTGAACCCGGGCGATGGAGGATGCAGTGAGCCGAGATCACGCCACTGCACTCCAGCCTGGGCGACACAGTGAGGCTGTCTAAAACAATAATAATAATAATAATAATTAATTATTTTATTTTTTCTTTAATTATTAAATATCCTTCAGTTTCAATGTTATCCTTCAACATTATCACTATACATAAAAGACACAAGAAAATATAGATTGTAATCACATTGTTATCTAAAGCTTACAAATAACATTAAAATGAAAATGATTTTTTTTTCTGTCAGATGTCTTCTTTACATAGAAGCAGAATGAAAAATTGTGCAACTACAGAAGCTCACTGGGCAGTAAAATAGATTTGTTTCTATTTGATGATATTTTAACAGATACACAGATTCCATACTGAAAGTACACTTTCAAATAGAATATCTCCTCACACTGGCTGGTATATCAATTTTCTTCCCTGACATTTTGGGGGAGGTGAGGAGAGAGGTCTGTTTATCTATAAAATTGTTATCTGAGCTTTGATATTCACAAGAAAAAACTTTTTTGATTTGATAAGCTTTCTTTAATATTTACTGAGCATCTTTGTGTGCTATTCATTGTTAGATCAATCACAAAATTTCTTTAAACTTTAGCAAATTGTGAGTTTTGTTTTGGGAATAACTTATTCTTATTTACTCTTTTCAAATTCTACTTGTGACAGCTATCATTGAATACATACCAGTTCCTACGGTTCCAGTTAAATAAAATTTTACCAAGTTTATTATAAAGAGTAAAGTAGCAAGACTAGATTTATATATATAGCCCTGTCACAGATAATATTATATTAAATTTCACTCCACTTACCTACCAAGGGCCTGGTTTAAGGCCCTGTATGCTTGAATTTCATACCACTGACGGCCAGGTAGAAGACCTCTCAATTTTGAATGGTGGTCATTGTATTGTCGTTTTAGTTCAACCTAATAATTTTAAAATATATTTAAAAAATTAGTAGATAATTAAAGCTCATTTTAAACATCATATTAACTTCTAACAGTTTGAATATACATATTTTTAGGGTAGAGATTTTATTTTGTTTTTCAGTACTGATTTTTTTCGTTTCATTTAAAATAGTTTTATTTAGCTTCACATTCCTTAAATTACCTAATGCATATAACTAATCAGCTGTGTGATCTCAAGCAGTTTTATTGAACTTACATTCATTAAATCCACACAATTTTCAGTGTACAAGTAGGTGAGTTTTGACATATATAGTAATGTAACCACCATCATAATATAGAACATTTTCATCACCCCCAAAAGTTCCCTCTTATCCCTTTATAGTAAATTTCTTTCTTCCACTGCTGGCCCTGGCCACCACTGATCTGCTTTCTGTTTTGCCCTTTATAGAATTTCATATAAATATTATCATATACTATGTAATGACTTGTGACATTTTTCATTTAATATACTTTTAGAATTCATTCATGTTGAAAGGTTTATGAGTAGTTCATTCTTTTACGTTTATCCAGTCTGGTAATCTCTGCTTTTTAATTGCAATGTTTAGACCATTTACATTTAATGTAGTTATTGTTATGATTGGGTTTAAGACTACCACCTTGCTTCCCCCCTACCCCTCCAATCTGTACCATTTTGTTTTTATCTTTTGGATCAATCAAGTTCCCCCCTCCCCCCACTAATGCTTCCATATGATTTCCACTACTGGATTATTAGCTATGTCTTTGTGTGTGTGTGATTCCTCTAGGGTTTATGATATACATCCTTATTAGTCTACCTTAAAATAATATTTTACCACTTCACATATGATGTAAAAACAATACCACAATACACTTCCATTTCCTTTTATTGTCCTTTATGCTATTGCTGCCATACATTTTAGTTTTATATGTGCTATAAACCCATAAAACATTTTGATTATGCTTTAAACAGTACATTATCTTTTAATTTTAAATAAGTTTATAATTTTGAAATAAGTTTAGATTTACAGAAAAGTTCCAAAGATAGTACAGAGATTCCTTATACCCTTTACCCAATTTCCCCTAATGTTAACATCTTATATTACTATAGCTCATGTCAAATTAAGAAATTAACATTAGTACATTAGTATTAAATAATCTATGTATTTTATTCAGATTTCTGTTTTGTCCCAAAAGATTATCTTTTAAAAGATACCGTATTTACCCACAGATTTACCATTTCTGGCACTCTTCATTTTCTCACGTAGATTTAAATTTCCATCTGGTATCATTTTCCTTCTACCTGAAGAACTTTCTTTAATATTAGCAGTGCACGTTTGCTAGCAATGAGTTCTTTCAACTTTTCTTTTTCTGAAAAGCCTTCACTATCTTCATTTTTAAGAGATTGTCCCACTTGATCAAGAATTCTAAATTGACAGGTTTTTTCCTTTTGTTAAAGATGGCTTCTCATTATTTTCTGATTTGCATAGTTCTGAAGAAAAAATATGCTATTGTCCTATCTCTGTAATGTTCCCCTTTCTTTTAGCGACTTTGGATTGGATTACAGTGTGCTGTTGTGTGTATTTTGCTTGCGTTCTTATTAAGCTTCTTGGACCTGTGGGCTTATAGTTTCTATCAAACTTGAAAATTTTTCAGCCATTATTTCTCTAAATATATATATTCTTCTGCCTCAAAACTCTTCTTCTTAGACTCCAATTACAACTATATTAGACTACTTTATATTACTCCACATGTCACTGACCCTCTTTTTTTTCACTCTACACTTCATTTTGGATAATTTTTATTTATAAGATTTCAAGTTCACCAAATTTTCCTTCTGCAGTGTCTAATCCATCCAGTGTATTTTTTGTTTCATATAGAGAGATTTCACGTAGGTATTTAAAAAATAGCTTCTGTTTCTCTTTTCAGTATGCTCATGTTTTCTGCTATCTTCTTTGAACTTACAGAGCATAAAACATAAGATATTTTAAAAATCCTTGTCTGCTAGCCAGTTCTAACATCTCTGTCATTTCTGGTTTTGTTTCTATTGATTTTCCTCTATATTATGGGTTAAATTCTCTTCTTTGCATGCCTGCTAATTTTTGATTGGATACTAGACATTGTGGGCATTAAGTCAGTGGTTACTGGATTTTGTTGTGAATGCAATTAGGGTCCTTGGAACCAGTTCATTCTTTGGCAGCTTTGTTAGGGAAAGTCAAGAGCAGCCTTTAGTCTAGGGCTAATTTATCCCCCATACAAAGGTGAAACTCTACTGATGACTGTTTCAAGTACCCCATGTGTTATGAAGTTTTTCTCTTCTGGCTGCTGGGAACTCAAACTATTCCCAGACTTTGTAAGCTCTAGGAATTTTTCTGCCTACTCATTTCCCTGGCCTTATGTAGCTTCCTCTCATGTATATGCCAATCAGTACTCGACCAAAAACTTAAGGGGACGCCTATGCAGATACCTGGAGCTCTCTCTCTACGTAGCTCCATCCTCTCTAGTACTCTACCTTGCAAATTCTAGCTGCCATGGACTTTCCCTAAACTTTATCTCTTTAACTCAGTGTGACCACTGAGCTCTGTTTGAGTTTATTCTCCCTGAACTGTGGCCTAGTAATTGTCTCCAGGTAATAATCTGGTGCAATTGTAGTATTCCAGGACAAGTATATCAAATGGTACAGTTGTCCCTTGGTATCCATGGGTGATTGGTTTCAGAACTTCCCTCAGATACCAAAATCCATGGATGCTCAAGTCCTTGATACAAAATGACTTAGTATTTGCATAACCTATGCATATCCTCCTTTATACTTTAAATAATCTCTGGATTACTTTAATAGCTAATATGATGTAAAGCTATGCAAATAGTTGTTACATTGTAGTGTTTAGGGAATAATGACAAGAAAAAAATCTGTACATGTTCAGTACAGAAGCAATTTTTTTTCAAATATTTTTGATTCACACTTAGGTGAATCCACAGATGCAGAACCCATAAATACAGAGGGCCAATTGTGTATTTTTGTAGTAGAAGCCTAAATAAAGATATGTGGAGTTACTTTCTTGAAGGAAATCATTATATTGAAGAGACATTGCCCCCCCCCATGTTTATTCAGCACTAGTCTCAATAACCAAGATATGGAATCAACCTAGGTATCCAACAACAGATAAGTGGATAAAGAAAATGTGGTATATATACACAATGGAATACTAAACAGTCATAAAAATGAATGAAATCCTGTTATTCACGGCAACATGGATGGAACTGAGGACACTACCTTAAGTGAAATAAGTAAAAAACATAAAGTTAAACACCACATGTTCTTGCTCATATGTGGAAGCTTAAAAATGTTAATCTCGGCCAGGCACGGTGGCTCAGGCCTGTAATCCCAGCACTTTGGGAAGCTGAGGCAGGTGGATCACGACGTCAGGAGATCAAGACCATCCTGGCTAACACGGTGAAATCCCGTCTTTACTAAAAATACAAAAAATTAGCCAGGTGTGGTGGCAGGTGCCTGTAGTCCCAGCTACTCGGGAGGCTGAGGCAGAAGAATGGCATGAACCCAGGAGGCGGAGGTTGCAGTGAGCCAAGATCGCGCCACTGCACTCCAGCCTGCGTGACAGAGCGAGACTCTGTCTCAGAAAAAAAAAAAAAAAAAAAAAAAAAGGTTAATCTCATAAAAATAAAAAGTAGAACAGAGGATACTAGCAGATGGGAAGGGGAGAAGGAAGGGAGGGATGGGGAGATATTTGTTTTTTGTCTTGTTTTTTCGAGAGACAGGGCCTCAGTCTGTCCCCCAGACTGGACGGCAGTGGTGCGATCATGGCTTACTTCAGCCTTGACCTCCTGGGCTCAAGTGATTCTCCCACCTCAGCCTCCCAAGTAGGTTGGACTACAGGTGCCATGCCTGGCCAATTTTTTTCTTTTTTAATTTTTATAGAGATGGGTTCTTGCTATGTTGCCTATGATGGTCTCCAACTCATAAGCTCAAGAAAACCTCCCACCTTGACCTCCCAAAGTGCTAGGAATACAGGCATGAGCCACTGCGTCTGGCTGAGATTTGTTAAAGGATATAAAGTTACAGCTAGATAGAAGGAATAAGTTCTAATCTTTCATACCACAGTAGGATGACTATAGTTAACAATATTACATCATTTCAAATAACTAGAAGGAGGAGATTACATGTTCCATACACAAAGAAATGATAAATGTTTGAGATGACAGATACGCTAATTACCCTGATCTAATCAATAAACATCATATGTATCAAAACATCACTATGTACCCTATGAATATGTACAATAATTATCTGTCAACTAAAAAATAAAATAAAGAGTAAACTTTTCAGAAACATTTTAGGCTTTCAAGATATATTAACAAAACTTATACAGCAGTTCCCTCTTATCTGCAGTGGTTTAAGTTAACTGCGGTCAACTGTGGTCCAAAAATATTAAATAAAAAATTCCAGAAATAATTTATGTTTTAAAATGCCCACTGTTCTGAGTAGCATGATGACATCTCATGCTATATCCTGCTCCATCCCACTCAGATGTGAATCATCCCTTTGTCCAGTATATCCATGCTGTACATACTACCCACCAGCAGTTAGTAGTTACTTAGTAGCTGTCTAGGTCTAATCGAGTGTCATGGTATTGCAGTGCTTAGGTTCAAGTGACCTCTATTTTACTTAGTAATACTTTTCTAAATTGTAAACCTACTCAAGAAAAAACAAAGTATTTTCCGTGTACTCTATAACACTATTAACTTTTTTTTTTTTTTTGAGACAGTCTCGCTCCATTGCCCAGGCTGGAGTGCAGTGGCATGATCTTGGCTCACTGCAACCTCCACCTCCCAGGTTTAAGCAGTTCTCCTCTCAGCCTCCCAAGTAGCTGGGACTACAGGCGGCCGCCACCATGCCTAGCTAATTTTTGTATTTTTAGTAGAGTTGGGATTTCACATTGTTGGTCAGGCTGGTCTCAAACGCCTGACCTCAGGTGATCCACCTGCATTGGCCTCCCAAAATGCTGGGATTACAGGCATGAGCCACTGTGCCCAGCCACTATTAACCTTTTTAAATAAAAGAACATGCTTTAGGAAAGAAAACAGAACAGTACACTTCTGAAAAGCAGCTTTCAAATTGGGAGGTTAAAAATTTTTATCTTACTGTAAAAATAAAATCTAAGCTTTTTTTTTTTTTTTTTTTTTTTTAACACGGAGTCTTGCTCTGTCGCCAGGCCGGAGTACAGTGGCGCGATCTTGGCACACTGCAACCTCTGCCTCCCAAGTTCAAGAGATTCTCCTGCCTCAGCCTCCCGAGTAGCTGAGACTACAGGCGTGCGCCACCACGCCCAGCTAATTTTTTGTATTTTTAGTAGAGACAAGGTTTCACCATGTTGACCAGGATGGTCTCGATCCCTTGACCTCGTGATCCACCCGCCTTGGCCTCCCAAAGCGCTGGGATTACGGGCGTGAGCCACTGTGCCTGGCCAAAATCTAAAAACCCAAAACCCCACCCTTTTTATTTTACATTCCCTCAAAAGAATCTGTCAAATTTCTAAAATGAAACTTTACAACTAGAATATAAAGGACATATAAAGGACATAGACTTTGCCTTTTTTTTTTTTTTTTTGGACAGAGCAGGCTGAAGTGCAGTGGTGCGATCTCAGCTCACTGCAATCTCCACCTCCTGGGTTGAAGTGATTCTCCTGCTTCGGCCTCCCAAGTAGCTGGGATTACAGGTGCAGGCCACCATGCCCAGCTAATTTTTTGTGTATATATATTTATTTTGTTTGTTTGTTTGTTTTTTAGTAAAAACAGGGTTTCACCATGTTGGCTAGGCTGGCCTCGAACTCCTGATCTCAGGTGATCTGCCCGCCTCAACCTCCCAAAGTGCTGGGATTACAGGTGTGAGCCACCACGCCCAGCCAACTTTGCTTTTTTCTTTTTCTTTTTTTTTGAGACGGAGTCTTGCTCAATCACCCAGGCTGGAGTACGGTGGCATGATCTCGGCTCACTGCAACTTCTGCCTCTTGGGTTCAAGTGATTCTCCTGCCTCAGCCTCCCGAGTAGCTGGGACTACAGGTGCATGCCACCATGCCCAGCTATTCTTTTGTATTTTTAGTAGATAGGGGGTTTCACTGTGTTAGCCAGGTGATCTTGATCTCCAGACCTGGTGATCCCTCCGCCTCGGCTTCCCAAAGGGCTGAGATTACAGGCATGGAGCCACTGCCCCCAGCCCAACTTTGCTTTTTAGGGTAACATAAGTAGTAAATGATAACATAACACCATAGTAAATATTAGATGATATGTAAATACCCTCCCTGGAAATTCAGCAATAAAGCACATGATAATTAAGACTATAAGAAAAAATACTTTTAAAATTCTGTCCAGCTGGGAAAAATATATGTATTTCCTACCTATTTCTCAAAAATGTAACTAAAGCAGCTTCTCTTCTTTAACAATATTTTCCTCAAAGAAAGTTGACATCTACTTTGTCAGACATAATAGCTTATGTGTTCAAAATTTCCTACACCATGGACAGACTGATACATTATAGTGGTCACTGTTCCGAAGACAACAGTTGCTCTAGGATGTATTAGTTATAAATGGAATATTTAGAGTGAATGTAGCAACTATTAGATTAAATAAAATTATGACTCCTTGGTCTTTTATTTTTCATTAACATAATTAAAATTTTCTGTATGGCTACATTGTTTTAATTTATTGCAAATTTTCAAACACCTTTTACACTCCAAATGGCCTTTAAAATACTGCCAATATTTTACCCAGGGGAATTTATTTTAGATAAAAAGTTTAAAAACCTACAAAAGAACAAAAAACTCCCAAACAAAAAACAAAACCCTGAAGTGAACTGTATATAAAGGTTAACTTTGAAATAGTTCTTATTACATAAACAGATTTTTAAAATTAATCAATAATAAAAATTACTTTGTGAGATCACAGTTAATTGGAAAAAGCAAAACTAAGGGTTAAGAAAAGGTGGAAAGTGAGTACACCTAATTTTAATGACATCAGAATCTATTTCATTGTACACTTAGGGATTATCAAGCATGAAAATCAATACCCAATTTAAAATGACATACAGCATATGTGAAAAAGCCAGTTTCTCCTGCCAGCAAATAGCCTAAATGTTAAGTAAACCAAAGGCTGGAAGGGATTAGTTGAAATGTCAAAAGACAACCTTTTACTTTTACCTGCTCATCCTTATAAACACATTCTTATCTCTCAGGCATGCTTTCCAAACAAATAGTTTCAATGTGCACCACCAGCAAAAGGCCCAAGGCAAGCTCTGCCATCTTGTAACTGTCAAAGAGATTAGTCTTTGATCTATTTGGGAGGTCATGCCCACATTCACATTACCTTATAATCTAACAACATTATACCTGTTGACCAATGCTTCCTTAATGCCTAATGAGACAGACATTTTACATTATGGAAGTTAACTGTGAATGTTTTTTCTAAGTTTTGACAGAAAGTAAGCACCATAAACTGAGCTCAAGTGTGGTTTGGGAAGATGATCTTTTAGATCAGTTAACATTACTTTTCAAATACATTTTACAAGCCTTTCCCAAAATAGAAAGCTATACTTAATTGCACTTTTTGGAAACAGTTTAAACCACTTGCTCCCCATCCCCAATAAATTAGTGTATGTGTAATTTTGGAGGGGTGTGAAGAGCAGGAAAAAGACAAACTATTTTATTAACAGTTGCAAACTGAAGGCCCATAGTTGTGTTTTGTGTGGCCCTTACTGTGGCTTAAAATAATTAAAATTTATTTGCTACCATCTAAAACTTTGGCTATCTCACCACTGTCCTCAACTAACCCACTCATTTAAATAACCTGTTTAATTCATGTAGCTGCTTGAGTTTGCAACCCATTGGTTCAGATGCTGCACAGATTCACAAAAATTTATCATTTCATAATTGAAGGTCAAGTTTGTACCAAATGTAAAGCACCCTTACTATGATAGTTTTTAGACAAATAAATATATATCTGCATCAAAATCTAACCTAACTGACATAAGTAGAAATAAGATCCTCAATAGCAAAGGCATTGATAATTAAGACTGAGGCGGTTTAGAATTGGGTAAAAATACCCAATAGACAGATGGCATTCAAGCAGAAGTTATATGATTTTGGATTCTGATCTTTACCATTATATCATAATGTACTTGAGATCGAACAGAAAGTTTCTTAAGTTCTCCATGCCTTGGTTTTATTGGAAACAGTATAAGTAGCAGAGCACTTATAGCAGCAATAGACAATATGAAATAATCAAAAGGATTATACTGCATATGTCAACGAGAAATTAAGGTCACAATTATTAACATTAGACTTTTTCAACTTTCAGTCAAACTCTTTGCACAAAAGTAGCCTTTTTAAAGTTTATCAGTAGCTTCTGAAAAAATAAATGGTGTGATAAATATGAGCTGGAACTATAAATGCATCTCTTCATTTTACTGCTGCTTCACATGAAAGATGGTGGATTTTATCCCAACTCATACCAATACATATTATGATTTCAGTAATAAATGCCTTCCTGAAAGCAATCAATAGAAGAATATAATTTTTTTCTTGTATGTAAGCTTGAAGACAAAAGTTCAAGCCTCCAAATGAGACTAAGGACAAATAATCAGCTAAACTACATAATTATAAAAATATTAAGAAAACTCTGCTTCAGAAAAATAAACACATTTGTCTAGCAAATACTCGAGTAGAACAGTTTTATCTTTAGCCAAGGTGCAGGGCCTAAAGCCTAAACATTTACAGCAAACCAAATCTGGAAGACAGAGACTGTGCATTAGAGACATTTGCTGCTCCGTATCATCATAGTGTAAACACTTCTATCAGGGTATCACAATATAAATTCCAATGGTTAGAATTATAAACTCAGCATAAGATCTTGTATGTGATATAATTTAGCTAGATTAAAAAGAATATAGCTGGTTTTATTTCATCTGGCATATTTTCAAGATTTCTGACACAGTTAACCAAATAGTGTGTGTGTGTGTGTATATACACTTTTTTTAAATGGGGAAAATGAGTTAGTTTCTGCCAAGAGTTAAGAAGCCAGGCTCCCTTTTAAATAAGAATAATAATGATAAAAGCACATTAGAAATGGTTTTTAGTTGTTACTTACTTTCCCTGTTACGTTACAACTTGACCACAATAATCTATCAAGACATAGTAACAGCAATATATTTCACATATGCTTTAATACTGTTTTGGATAAGGTGCTTTTTTTTGGTAGAGAAATCTATATTAAACTTAGTATCGCTAATTGTCAGTGTTGACTAAAATAACCTGGATATTTCAAATTTAAGAAATAGAACAAAATATATCCCTCTGAAATCAGGTATCTCCTCTTCTCAACATATTCAGCCTCAACTGGTTATAAAAATATAACCAGTTTTTCCTATTAAAAAGTTAATACTCTAAGACATGCAAGAAATCTTAGCATGCTTATTCTGTAAGGGGCTAAGTTAAAGTTTTTATTTTTATTTTTTAGAGACAAGGTCTTGCTCTGTCACCCAGAATGGAGTGCAGTGGCATGGTCATAGGTCACTGCAACCTCCAACTCCTGGGTTCAAGCAATCATTCTGCTTCAGCCTCCTCAGTAGCTAGGACTTACAGATACGTGCCACAACACCAGGCTAATTAAAAAAAAAAATTATTTTAGAGACGCAGTCTCACTACATTGCCCAGGCTGGTCTTGAACTCCTGGCCTCAAACAATCCTCCTGTCTTGGCCTCCCAAAGCTGTGGGATTAAGGTGTTATCCACCATGCCTGGCCTAAAAAATTCTTTTTAAGAGTAATGACCTTTGTGTCAATTTAGGTAGGTTATCCATGTTAAAATATTACTCAAACAAACCTGCAAATGTTTAAATTATCATCTCTAGAACATGCCACCATTCGTGTTATAGTTTATTTTGAGGAAGAAGGTATAATGGAAAAAAAGAAAAAGCACACGGCTTGGAATCAAGGCCTTGAGACTTAGGTTGTTTGACCTTGGGCAAGTCACAGTAGCCCTTTATAATTTCCTTTCTCAATTTCTTCTTCTGTAAGAAGGGGCTTAGAATTAGAAGTCTCTTAGCTTTATTGAAGTTGGAGACTGTGTGCCAACCTTACCTTAGAGAATTGGTTGAAGAAATAAATGACAATATGCATGAAACAGTAAAGCATCAGATATTAGAGGTAAGTGGACGAGAAAGCCATTACTTACCCCATATTTCTGAAACCCAGTGTAGGTTTTGGTGGACTTTAAATGATGTCGTAATATATTGCTGCATGGTATGTGAAATAAGCCATAAGGCTGTGGAGGCCATATAGTCATTACCTTAGTCAGTTCACCCCAAATCATTTTACCACCTGGACCAATTCCTTCTGAAAGAGCTCTGACTACATTATTCAATGTTTGGCACATAACTTTAGGTGACTTAAAAAGTAAGTTTCTTGGGTTCTTGGAGTGGCTACTTTTTCATCAAGTGTCAATGAAAATATATACATTGGCAGAATACATACAGAACAGTGTTCAAACAGTTTTGAAACAAATCTTTTAAAAAATAACTTCTACAATTGATCTTAAATTTTCTAAGAAATTTTAGCTAACATTAGCACTCTTTAATATCCTCCATAATACTTTTTGGTCACTTTTCAACTTATGAAGTGTTTTTGAAAGCATAACTATATAAAATATGCTAGTGGTGTAATCTATGAGAATGAGTGCATGATTGGTACCATATTAGTCTAAATATTATTTTATTCAAATATCTTACAATCTAGAGTTTTTCTTGTTAAAGTCACCTATGAGAGCCCAATAACTATGAATAAACTTTTGCTAGCAATAACAACAAAATATTATCTTATGTAAGAAAGCAGTAAATAGAATCAGAGGTTCTTAAAGGAATGAGCCAATATTAAGAGGATTTAATAAGGGGACTCAGTAATGGTGCATTCAGCAGGTGACAGAGACCTACGTCTACCTTATATAACACTGGAAAAAGGCAAGATTGCTCATGGAAGAGGCTTTTGGATGCCAGAAGATGTAATATGACGCATAATGGCACTCAGGGAATTATATAAAGGTTCCTGGCAATAGTAGCATAAAAAGTAAAAGTTAATCCCAGTGAGAGGAGGCTCAGACTCAGCTTTCATATGATTAAACCCTAACATCTAAAAACAAACCTAAGCAAGAGCGAGCATGTACATAAGAAAAAAGATTAAATGAGTACTGGAAAATGCTGAAAATATACTTAAAACCTTAAAACTTTATTACCACCACAGTCCAAAAGATGAAGTATAACACTTTTGCTATCTAGATTTTTATTATTACATCCAAATTATATTTCAGGGCCAGGTGTGGTGGCTCACGTTTATAATCCCAGCACTTTGGGAGGATGAGGCAGGAGGATCACTTGAGGCCAGGAGTTTAGGACCAGCCAGGGCAACATAGCAAGACCCTGTCTCTACAAAATAAAAATTAGCTGGGCATGGTGGTAGGAGTCTGTAGTCCCAGCTACTTAGGAGGCTAAGGCAGGAGGATCATTTGAGCCCAGGAGATTGAGGCTGCAGTGAGCCATGATCTCACCACTGCATTTCATTGTGGGCAACAGAGACTCTGTCTGTCTGTCTGTCTCTCTCTCTCTCTCTCTCTCTCTATATATATATATATATATATAAAATCTTTCAAACATGAGCAAAGGTTTGATTTTTTTTTTTTTTTGAGACACAGTCTTGCTGTGTTGTCCAGGCTAGAGTACAGTGGCATGATCTTGGCCACTGCAACCTCTGCCCCCTCAGTTCAAGCAATTCTTGTGCCTCAGCCTCCACAGTAGCTGGGATTACAGGTGTGTGCTATGACGCCCGGCTAATTTTTGTATTTTTAGTAGACACGGGGTTTCGCCATGTTGGTCAGGCTGGTCTCAAACTCCTGACCTCAAGTGATCCACCCGCCTCAGCCTCTGAAAGTGCTGGGATTACAGGCGTGAGCCACCGCGCCTGGCCACAAAGGTTTGATTTTTAAAATATATGATCACTTTCTACCTTTGAAATATTATTGCCAAGAATATTTGATTCAGAGCTTTTCAAATGTGAATGTGAGTTTTGGAATAAGACACATGGAATCATAGCACTTTGATAACTCATGCTTTATCTTAGAAAGTAATGCAGACTTCTGATTTCAATAAGTCAAAAAAAAAAAAAAAAAAAACCCAGACATTTCTTTTTCCCTTGCCTGTCAGAGAAACTGCCTTTAAATTAAAAGACAAATAGGAAACAGAAACACAGTCTCCAACTTCAATAAAGCTAAGAGACATCTGATTCCAAGCCCCAATATATGAACATAAAAGGTAGATGGACAAATGTTAAATGACTAAGCAGAAAAGAGAAAGTTCAAACCAACGTATCCACAGAGCTACTGCTGGGACATAAGCCAGTTTGACCTGCAGGAGTTCAGAAAGTCTCAGGAAATGGAGGTATAAGGAAACTGTTGGGAGGATGTGTACCATAAAGATGAAACAGTAAGCAAGAAACAAGAGGAAGATCTGAGACCCAGGAAACTGGCAATCCATCACAGAAGACAGACAAATCAAATTCCTAGGATGATAGCAGTTATTGGATGATAGCAGGATATTGGCAGTTATCTGGGCTTGATGAGCAATTTAGCCCTGACCGAAGGAGAAGATCAGGAGGCTCCAGAAATGATATCTCCAGGAGAAAAAAGGAACTGGCCTGTTATCTGACAGGTCTGATAGAAAAACTGTATTGAGAGGCATGGCACACAACTATTGGAAGGTGACAAATTTATTTAGATAAAGATCTTTTAAAAAGAGAAAAAGAAAGTGGAAGAGAGGAGGGTTCTATCAACCCTAAAGTTCAAAACAGAAAGGAGGATGGGCGGCTGTAACCCCAGCACTTTGGGAGGCTGAGGCGGGCGGATCTTCTGAGGTCGGGAGTTCGAGACCAGCCTGACCAACATAGAGACACCCCATCTCTACTAAAAATACAAATTAGCTGGGCGTGGTGGCGCATGCCTGTAATCCTAGCTACTCGGGAGGCTGAGGCAGGAGGATCGCTTGAGCCTGGGAGGTGGAGGTTGTGGTGAGCCAAGATCGCGCCATTGCACTCCAGCCTGGGAAACAAAAGCAAACTCCGTCTCAAAAACAAAACAAACAAACAAACAAAAAAGAAAGAAAGGAAATCATTTGATTACAGTGAACAGTATTTTCATAGTCATGATAATGTACATAATAACTATAGATTTAATTAAAAATTGTAACTATCTTGGGAGGCTATAAGAAGGAAAAAGCAGAGTAAGTGAGGTAAAATCCTGTCTCAAATAGGAATTTAATAGTTCATGTCTAAAACTGATTAAATAAAGATAAAATATGGAGGTAAATACCAGATAAAATAGCTAAAGAAGTGAAAGTCACTGCCTGTCAGAAGCAGGGGCTAGGACTGGGGTGGAGGCCAAAAGACTGTTATAAGAAAAAGCTATCTACTGTATTTAGTGTATATTAGACTCTTGGTAAGTGCTTTATTGGACGTTTTTCAACTTGATAAATCATAATTTAAAAACAAATGCAGATTATTAATTTTAATTTATTGTATACATTTGTATGCCTCACTATGTAAAACAGTTGTGCTCAACCGAGAGCAATTTTGCCTACCAGAAGATAATGGCAATGTCTAGAGATATTTTGGGTTATCACAACTGGTGGCAGGGTGACCGTGGGGGGGTGTCTAGATCCCACTACCGGCATCTAGCGGGTAAATGCTAGAGATGCTGTTAAACATCCTGGAATGCACAGGACACTCCTCGGAACAAAGAATTACCCAGTCCAAAATGTCAATAGTGCCAAGTTTGAGAAACACAGCTTGAAAGTAATTTCTAGTCACAAATCTGGTATACTTGATGCAGTAGGAAAATACACTGAGTTATTTGTATAGCTTACTATAGTCACTGACGCACTGGGGTGATGTGTCCTACAGTTAGAAAGTATAAACTGAACTCATTCCCAAGCTTTCAAGCCTTTAATCCTAGGGAAAAACAGGAAAGAGTGATGTTGTAAACATGGAACAGCAATATCTACTACAGCTTATGTTATTTGAGACCGTAAAGCTTTACAGTTAGAAAAAAAAGTGACATAGTCACCTGAAGCCCCTCTACATGTCTACAATCTGTAGGCATTGAGAGAATTTGACTGAATAAACTGATTGAAATTCACAACTAAAATTCTCCTCAAAAGAAAAAAATTAGTTATTTTCAGAGAAGCTAAAAAACAATCCCACCACTGCCCTTAAGGTAGAGCTGCTGATTATGCTCCGTGCCAACATAAGTAGGTAAGTGTCAATCAACCTTACAAGTCCTCAGGGTGATAATTTCACTTTTAAATCCTCCAACCTAGTTTGAGAGCAAAATTAATATATAAAGGTCAAAGTTCCTTTTCTCACCAAAAATAAGATGAACACAAGAAAATAACTTCAGAATTGTTCAAAAATCAAAACCAAAAGTTTTTATTTATTAATTATCCAGAGAAATTTCCAGCAATATTTTCAGGCATGGCTTTATGTATTTATTTATTTATTTTTTGCTAAGGAAATACAATGACATGAGTATTAGGAGAAAAAGGTTATCAACCGAACTTGCTTAAAATTTTGGGATTTTAAATATTTCCATCCTTGATCCCAAAATATCTTAAAAAAATATGGAGAATTTAAAAAATTAACCTCAGCAATTCATCCATTTGTTTTGTGTTTTTTTGTTTGTTCATTTGTTTTTCAGAAGGGATGGAAACAGAGGGGTTTCATTAACTCATTTTTTGCTGGCCAAGGTAAATATACAATTTATTAACCTAGACAGCTTACTTAGATTTAAACTAGGTTTTAATTTTGGAATTTCAAGATATACTTAGAAATTGCTTTCAAAATACTTTTGGCCAAACTATCTTAAAAAAAAAAAAAAGCTGGGGAAAAAAAAGTACTCTGAGGAGGAAAAAAAAGGTTTAAGTAATTGAGGATATACTCACTCTAGACTTTTAGAGGTGACAAGGTTTTTTCTTCTATATCTGTGATGGAACCTAAGTATTTCCAAAAATTCCAAGAGCAAGTTGCTGAACTCGTAAATGTTAAAGAGTTAAGTATTACAGCACTTTAAGTTTATATTCACATCCCTTTCCCCTGGGTAACCATGTATTATTATCGGAGCTATATCCAGGTGGGTCTCTGTATAAGATGCAACACTATAACCAGAACTCCACTCCACTCTGACCTCAGGCTGTATTCCTGGATCTGGTTTCCCATAACTTAGAATGTCCCAAATCCTGAAAATGGCATACAGAGTCCTAAGTGATTTGGCTCCTAAATACCTCTCCCAGCTTCTATTCACATGCCATTCTCTCAGACTCACAACTTCAGCTTCTTTCAGTTCTTGGAAACTGCTATCCTCTTTCAACCTTAGAACCTTAGCACATGCTGTTCTCTCTGTTGAGAATACTCTTATCTATTCTGTACACATTCATAACTCCTAGTTTTCTTTCCAGTGTCAGGTTAAATATCACTTCCTCAGGAAGCCTTTCTTGATCCCCAAAGACCTGCTATAACGTTCTCAGGGTTCCTGTGACTTTTTCTTATAGACTTTATCACAACTGTGATTGTTTCTTCATTACGTTAATGTCAATATTCCTTGCTAGACTATAAGCAACATGAGACAAGGGGCTATAAACTGTGTTGTGTATCACTGTGTCCCCTGAGTCTATTATAATACTTGGTGCTCTAGCCAGATATTAAAAAAAAAAGGTTGCTTTATTATTCTGAATAGTTGCTTTTTTTCTTTTCTTTCTTTCTTTCTTTTTTTTTTTTTTTTTTGAGACAGAGTCTCTCTCTGTCACCCAGGCTGGAGTGCAGTGAAGCAATCTCGGCTCACTGCAACCTCCACCTCCCAAGTTCAAGCAACTCTAGTGTCTAGTGTCTCAGTCTCCCAAATAGCTGGGATTGTGCCATCACACCCAGCTAATTTGTGTATTTTTAGTAGAGAGAGAAAGTTTCATTATGTTGGCCACGTTGTTCTCCAACTCCTGACCTCAAGTGATCCACCCACCTCGGCCTCCCAGTGATGGAATTACAGGTGTGAGCCACTGCACCCGGCCTATTCTGAATAGTTTTATAATCTGAATAGTTTTGTTGTAATCTAACCTCTGATGAGGCCATTCCACTTTATCAAATGTTTGTATATTTTAATCTCACTGTAGAGAAGATTCAAATCTCATCTCTCTGGCTCCTCCATCCCTTTTAGGCAAGTTAGTCAAAGTAAATTGGTATCTGCAAGGGAGGCGAAAGGTGTTGGTCAACTTCAGCTTTCCTAAGCATCTGAGCACCTGGTTTCTATTCCACCAAAGCATCTTGTTATATGTTCCTGTTCTTCCATAAATTATTGACATTACTAGTGTAGAGACAGCATCTTGTTCATTTTTACACCTACTGCATTTTGTACAAATTAAGCTCTTAAAAAAAGTTTGTTAAATGAATGAATAAGTGCATGACAAAACATTCAATATCATTAACTTTTTTTTTTTTTGAGACAGTGTCTTGCTCTGTCGCCGAGACTGGAGTGCAGTGGCGCAATTTCAGCTCACTGCAACCTTTGCCCCTTAGGTACAAGTGATTCTCCTGCCTCAGACTCCCAAGTAGCTGGAATTACAGACGTGTGCCACCACACCGGGGCTAATTTTTTGTGTTGTTAGTAGAGACTGGGTTTCACCATGTTGGCCAGGCTGGTCTCGAACTCCTGACCTCAAATGATCTGCCCACCTTGGGCTCCCAAAGTGCTAGGATAACAGGCATAAGCCACTGCACACGGCCATCATTAACATAGTTTTGATAGAAGAGTAATTCAAAAGGGATTTATAAATCTATTCAAAAGGAACAGATGAATCTACCTAAAAGGTTTCTGAAATCAAGTTCCTCTTGATATACTACAGTCCTTTGCATTCCTGCCCTCATTCATTTTCTCGTGAATATTCATATTGCCGTCAAAGCAAAAGGAATAACAATGGAACAATATCATTCTCCTTAAAAAGAAATCTGTTAGATTTAAGAATTCTAATACAGCCAGGTGCAATTGGCGCAAGTCTGTAATCCCAGCTGCTCGGGAGCTGAGGCAGGAGGATCACTTGAGCCCAGGACCAGCCTGGGCAATATAGTGAGACTCTGTCTCAAAAAAAATTTTTTTTTAATTCCAATACTACCGTCATCTGATAATATTTTGACAGTTGAAAGCACTGGTTTAACACGGTTTAATGTGCTTTATTACTTTATTAATGCTGTTATCCTTTAGGGAAAGCACCCTTTTTCTGTGGTTTATAAAATGCCAACAATGCATGGAAGCCTATCAATTTTTTTGTGTGTGCTTGTTATAAAGTCAATAACTAATATAACTAAAATAGATGTCTGAATTTTTCAATCATAAATGTAATTTTAAAACATTGATTAAAATAATATATACCCAAATAGTTTGGTACATTGAGAGCTAAGATAAGTTTCCTAAACAAAAAAAGGAACTCATAATGGTTATTGTATGCTAATAGTAAGATAGACATTCAGATCACTATGTGAATTTTAAATAGTTTCCAAATAAAATCTAGTTTGGTAACTCAACATACTATATTACCAAAAAAACCCACAAATATAAAATTTATTAGCATGATAAATTATTTTAATCGTTGTAAGGGCACTTCTGACAATGAAAAGTACCATCAAATTTTATTAAACCAATTATAAAAATCTAACACACCACTTCAACATTTTAAAAATATAAACATTTTTAGCCATATGCCATGGTTTTATACATTTTTCTTCAGAGAAGTAAGGGAACAATACCTAAGAAGGAGAACTTTTCTATATACTATTATACTATACTATGCTAGGCAATACAAATAAAATGCAATTCTAAAACCTAAATATATTTGTACCTTATCATATCTCACAAACTATGTCCATGTCACCAATTGGAGAGGTGGATGCCTCAATTATAAAGCTGAATACTCCTGTGGTTGTTAGATCATAGTAATTGGCCAGAGGATTTGCTTTAGATATCCATTAAAAAGGCAGCCTTGTTATACTGTGATTTAATTACATGAAAAAGAAAACAACTTTTATTTTAGTTATACTTTTCCATCGACATCTAGTCATATAAAAGCCTTGGTTCATTCTCATGCCCCTCAAATGCTTTGGTTTAGTGCACAGAAAGTTTTCTTTTTAACTATTATACGATTAAGTATATCCTTATGAATGATCAGAAGCATCTGGGAAAGGTGGAAGTGAAAAAAAATCCTCACTGGGAAAGTTAGCTTAATGCTTACCTTCAGAGTAGCCCATTATCAACATTTCATAGTGGGTTTCTTTATTTTCAGGTCCCTCAGGTATGTGCAATAAATTATGACTTGAACTAAACAAGTCACACTTGGCTCCAAAATGAAATTTTCCTACCTCTACTTTCTAGTCCCTAAGGTGGGAAGAGGAAATCCTGGTCACAGCCAAAGGAGTCATATTTTTGGCTCTAACATACATTTTCCTTCTTCTCAAAAAGCCAAACCCTGCTATTGAGACTGCAAAGTCTTATGTTAGTATTTTAAACTGTATTTTAACTTTTACTTCCATAATCTTTCTCAAATTTAAGAAAAAATTTTAGTATCATAAAATTAATGTCACTGCCTTCTTTTTCCCACTCAAATCACTTTTCTGACTCAATGATCTTAACCTTTTTAAATACGAAGTCAAATGAAATAGATAAAATAATGCAGAAATAGATTGTTTCATTTCTATAAGGTAGAATATTTAAATTTTTATTTACTAAATAACTTCTACTTATTAGACTATTAATGTAAAAGAAAACTATAAAGTTCTAATTTAAGGTCCTATAATTTGAAGCATAGTTTTAGTTTTGGAAGAGCCATCTATGTAGGTCATTTAGATCATCATCTCTTTTCATAGGGAATAGGAGTATGGCAGACACACCCTAAGGTGATATACAGAGAGTCACAACTTTGTAATGCTCTCCCCTTAAGTGAGGGCAGAACCAGTGATTTGCTTCTAGCCAACAGAATATGGAAAGGGTTCTGGGATAGTCACTCTTAATTAGGTTATATTATATAGCAAAAATGATGGGAAGTTATTCCCATGATTTTTTAATTTTATTTTTTTCCTCACAATTTTATT
Organism: Gorilla gorilla gorilla; assembly: GCF_029281585.2. Classification (NCBI taxonomy): domain Eukaryota; kingdom Metazoa; phylum Chordata; class Mammalia; order Primates; family Hominidae; genus Gorilla; species Gorilla gorilla. Next base: position 30,263,116 of record NC_073228.2, on the reverse strand, counting down.
AAGTTGTGTAAGACTCTGTATTGGCTGACTGGGGCTAGAGAGCTTCCTGTTGGCCTCTGGAAGTATACTGTCATGATACGAGGGGGCTTGTGAAAAGGCCACATGGCAAGAAACTGTGAATAGCTTCTTGAAGCCAAGAGTACACCTTAGGGCTAGGCACGGTGGCTCACACTTGTAATCCCAGCACTTTGGGAGGCTGAGGCAGGTGGATTACTTGAGCTCAGGAGTTTGAGACCAGCCTGGGCAACATAGCAAGATCCTGCCTCTACAAAAAAAAAAAACCACGTTTAAAAATTAGCTGGGTGTGGTGGCGTGTGCCTGTAGTGCCAGCTACCCAGGAGGCTGAGGTGGGAGGATCACCTGAGCCCGAGAGGCCAAGGCTGCAATGACCCATGACTGCACCACTGCACACTCCAGCCTGGGCAATGGAGTGAGACCCTGTTTTCAAAAAAATTTAAAAAAGACTGCCTCTTGGATGGATTAGGAAGAACCTCAGTCCTACAACCACAAACGGACCCCAAATGCCAGATAACAACACAACCTGGCCAACACTCTGAGTGCAGCAGTTTTGTGGAACCCTGACCCAGCTAAGCCATGCCCACACTTGTGACCAATGGAAACTGAGATAATAAATGTGTGTTAAGCCACTATGTGATAATTTGTTACACAGCAATAAAAAACTAATACAGGCTGGGCATGATGGCTCACACCTATAATCCCAGCACTTTGGGAGGCTGAGGTCTGAGCATCCCTTAAGGCCAGGAATTCAAGGCCAGCTTGTACAACATAGCAAGACCTCGCCTCTCCAAAAAAAAAAAAAAAAAAAAATTTAGCCAGGTGTGGTGGCACATGCCTACAGTCCTAGCTACCCAGGAGACCGAGGCAGGAGGATCAATTGAGCCCATGAGCTCAAGGCTGCAGTGAGCTATGATTGTGCCACTGCACTCCAACCTGGGCGACAGAACAAGACCTTGTCTATAAAATAAAATAAAAATATTTAAATAAATAAATAATAAAAGAGGGATAGCTAATATAGTCAATATAAGATACTCCCTCCACTTATTATGTTCTACTATGTATTAAATAAAGTGTAAGATGCTGTTGAGGATTGAGCATTCCCTTCTACATATTCTCTAATGATTTACTACTATAACTACCCTGTATTGCCTCCTTATGAGTCATATCACTGTTTACTACCATCCTGTTCATTATTGTCTAATGATTACTATCATTTCCATCCTTAAAGTCTCCAGGAATGGAGAGTGGTTGCTGTTGTTTTTAAAAACAAATAACAAAGTCAAATACAATTTTAATAACTTCTACTAAAACCCCATTCAATCATTAACTAACACATTTATTAAACACTGTGTTTTTAGGTAATATCTTAGTTGTAGAGACACAAAGATGCTGAAGAAATTATCCCTATCCTCAAGGTACACCATGAAACAGATTATAAAACATCTTTATAAACACTAAATATGTGCTTTAGGAAATAATAAAGGACACTGGTAAAGGTAACTGCAGGTGAATACTACAATATGCTTTTGAATTGCAATTCCTCTGTTTTCCCTATATTATTTAAAAGGCAAATGCATAAAAACAATAATTAAAAACTAACAGCCACACAAACTATAAAGATGGAATCTGTGACAATAACAATATAAAAAGGGAGGAACAGAGATTCAGATGATAGTTATAATCCCCAAGGTAAATACTAAAAACCAAAAAATACATATAAAAGGAAAGAAGGGAATCAAAATAGTATACTACAAATCAACTAAATACAAAAAAGGAAATGATGAAGGATTGAGGAACAAAAAGCACATGACACAAGAAAACAAATAGCTACATAGCAAAAGTAAGTCCTTTCCTATCAGTAATTACTTTAAATGTAAATGGTTTAAACTCTCCAATTGAAAGGCAGAGATTGGCCAAATGGATTTTTAAAAACCTGATCCAACTATATGCTGTCAATAAAAGATTCACTTAGATATAAGGAAATTGGACCTCACCATATATCACATAGAAAAATTTACTCAAGAGAAATCAAATATCTAAATTAAAGAGTTACAACTATAAAACTCTTCAAGGAAAACATTAGGGGCAAATATGCATGATGTTGGATTTGCCAGTATTTTCCTAAATATGACACCAAAGCACAGGCAGCAAACAAACAAAAAAAACAGATAAACTGGACTGCACTAGAATTTTAAACTTAACTTTTATATTCCATAGAGGCATACAAATATTTTCAAATACTTGTTTAACCATTTATAAAAATTTTAAGAAATCACCCATAATGATGCTCTGACATATTTCAAGTATTTTAGGTATTGACTGCTATATTCTGGGCATTTCCAAATAATAAAAAGCCTTCTTAATCATTATAAAAACTGCATGCGTATACTCTTAAAGCTTGTAACATACCAGTCTTATAAATGGATAACTAACAAATACCTTTTAATTATGAAAAAATGCGATAGTTGAGGACTTCTTTTTGAAGTCATGATTCTAAGTCCTTTGCCATGTGTGGTAGAAATTATCCCTTTTCACCCCTTCCTTGACTTTGAGATTGTGCATGGACGTGTTTTGGGCAACAGGAGGTTAGCAGATGTGATGTAAATAGGTATTTGACTTAACTGCTTACACAGTTAAGCCTGCCCTCTTGTACTGCTGCCATTGCAATAATAACATGCCTTGGCTAGTCTGTTGGTCCACAAAGAATGAAATACAGGTGGAACAGAGCTGACTCAGTTGACTTCAACACAGATCAGCCAACTAGGGCAGAGTAGCTGAGCCCAGCTAAAATCGAGAGAGCCAACCAACCAAGCCCAAGCCTAGATCATCTGTCACCCAATCACTCCAGAGATGTATGACCTGTAATAAATGATTGCTGTTTTAAGTCACTAAGTTTTGGAGTTGTTACAGAAGAAGAACTGATCCAGACATATGGCAATAAGAAATACACTTCCCAGTACATCTAGTAGTGCTGGTAAATAATTTCACTTTTTCTATCCCTTGTCCCTGCAGCTTGAACTATTCTTGTGTCCACTCTACTTGTACCTTTTGGGAACCACTAGGGATAACCCTTTAGAACCACCTTCCTCCCCTCTACCCAGAACCCATTGATGCTTCTGTTATTTTGCTGTTTTATGCACATAAGCAGAACTATGACAAATAGGATCATGACTGAGGAATGTCAGAGTAGGCCATCAGGTGTCTTTTTTGCATGACAGACTGAGATATTGTCTAGGAAGAATTTATCCTGAGGAAAAAAGCATTAAGAACCCCAGATTGGTATAATAACAATGTTCAAAATCATAGCTGTTGAGGCAAAGGTGGAGAAAAGAGAAATGGAATTTCCTCACAAATGTATATTTTTAATTTTAAGAATTTTTGGAAAATAATGAAGAATAACATAATAAATACCTGTATTCTCATATTTTCCTGCAGCTTATTTTCCTTTACTAAAAATTATGGAAAAAGTTAAAATTCTTTTGATAACTACTCTGAATATCATTCCCTTCTCTTCTCCTCATATGTAATCAGAATTATAATCTTGATGATCCTTTTAGGCCTTGTTACTTTGTACGTATAATATTTAGTACAACCTAGTATTAGCCATAAAGTTTTTCTTCTTTTCCAGGTCTCAAGAACTCATATGTAGGGTCCAAGGAAGAGAGAGGACATAGGCAAAAATGGAAATAGTTTTAGGGGAAAAAATTTTATTTTATTAAGATATTGGAAGAAGATGTGGTCTAAAGAAGGGAAAAGGATTCTTTCCACTTTAACAAAGCAGCCTTAGTGCAATAATGTAGAGCTAGAGTAAAATGATAAGACATTAAAAGGAGACAATACCAGTACCAACAGCAGTGCCATCAGTAGCACTCTACTTCAGTGGAATGCAGCACTAATGCTGTTGATGGTGACAGTAGTTTTCTTGGGTAGATGTCAACTGTTTCATCAGTAGCTGTAGTCAAGGCAGCATCAGCCATTTTAGAATAGGAGACCCAGCTTTGGGCATAGCCATTAGTGCCCTCAGCAGTAGCACTGGTTAACTGGAGAAAGGTAGTAGAAACCACCAAAGTTACTGGAGGCTGAAAAAGTATTAGACTCTGAATCATCAAGTGAGATACCCCCTGAGGACTTTCAGAAATTTTGAAGAGGTCCAGAGGTTACAGAAGAGTAAGGGCTACCAAAAGAAATACTGCTTATTACTGTTAATGTTACCTAAAGACTGCTATGGACTAGAAAAATATAAGTAAAATTATCTAATTCACAGTACCTAGTAAAGTATTAACAATTAAAAAGATAACTATTCTAATGAAAGAACTACTGCTTTGGTATGAGACCCTAACTGATTGTATCCTAGGGGGAGGGATATAGGTCATAATCAATAAGTCAGCTCAGTGGTCAGAAAATCTCAAGTTTTCTCAGATTGCCAGCACTTTCAAATGCCTGTAGGAAGTAAAAGAAAATCCTCCTTGATGAACAATAAGTTCAACTTAGGCTCAAATTATTAATATAGTTTTTCAAATATATTGTTTAGGAAACAGTCAGTGATAATGAGATACAACTGTTTCTGGCCAAGATTGAGTAACTGGTTTAAGAATATTTCTTCCATTGTAAGTAATCGCATAACCGGGCAAAATGGAGCAATTGTTTTCAGGTAGTAGACACCAAACAGCGCAAGACAGTAATTCTGGAGCTAAGTGGAATTCATTTGGTGAACTCCATTATCCCAGTTCTCTGCTTGGGTATAATTTCCTGACCACAGCACAGAGCATTAAAGTACAAGCAGAGCGCAGTGGTCCTGTTGAGCTGAGGTGGAAGAGATCAGAATATGGAGTGACTAAATCACAAGATCTGCAAGGCAGGACACTGGAGAGAAGCGAGCCAGATGGACAAAAGACCCCAGGATTCCCCGGAGGAACCCATGAGTCTGTGGTTAAAAGACTGATAAAACACAAATTGCTGGGCTTCACTTCCACAGTTTCTGATTTGGCAGGTCTGGATGAGCCTGAAAGTCTTTATTTCTATTAAGTTCCCAGGTGATAACAATGCACCTGGCCCAGGACCAGACTTTGAAAATAACTCTTGTTGACCAAAGACAGTATAAGTTGAAAATAAAATAAAATCTATATCTACTAAATTTTTCTCACTCATTCAGATTCACCAAAGATTTAAAAATGTCTAAGGATACATGAAAACATATACAGGCATCCCTGAGAGACATTGCAAGTTTGGTTCCAGACCACCCCAATAAGGAGAATATCATAACAAAGTAAGTCACATGAATATTTTGGTTTCCCAACACATATAAAAGCTATGTTTACACTATACTGCAGTCTATTAAGTGGGCAACAGCATTATGTCTCAAAAGCCAATGTATATACCTTAACTTGAAAATATTTTATTGCTAAAAAAGGTGAATGATCATCTGAGCCTTCAGTGAGTCACTCTCTTTGCTGGTAGAGGGTCTTGCCTCAATGATGACTGCTGACTGATCAGGGTGGTGGTTGCTAACGTTGGAGTGGCTGTGGCAATTTCTTAAAATAAGACGACCATGAAGTTTGCTCTATCATGTGACTCTTCCTTTCACAGTAGATTTCTCTGTGGCATAAGATGCTCTTTGATAGCATTTTACCCAACATAAAACTTCTTTCAAAATTGGGGTCAAGCCTCTCAAACTCTGCCGCTGCTTCATGCACTAAGTTTATTTAATATTCTAACTCCTTTGTTGTCATTTCAACAATGTTCACAGCATCTTTACTAAGAATAGTTCCTATCTCAAGAAACCACTTTCTTTGCTCATCCATAAAATGCAACTCCTCATCTGTTCAAGTTTCCTCATGAGATTGCAGCAATTTAGTCATGTCTTAAGCTCCACTTCTAATTTAGTTCTCTTATTATTTCCACCACAGCTACAGTTACTTCCTCCACTGAACTCTTAACTCCCTCAGAGTCATCCAATGAGGGATGGAATCAATGACTTCCAAACTCCTGTAAGTGTTGATATTCTGACCTCCTCCCATGAATCATGAATGTTCTTAATGGCATCTAGAACAGTGAATCCTTTCCAGAAGGTTTTTAATCGACTTTGTCCAGATGCATCAGAGGACTCGCTATCTATAGCAGTTATAGCCTTGTGAAATGTACTTCTTAAGTAATGAGACTTGGAAGTAGAAATTACTCCTTTATTCATTGGCTGCAGAATGGATGTTTTGTTAGCAAGCATGAAAACAACATTAATCTCCTTGTACATCTCCATAGAGTTCTTGAGTGACCACATGTGTGGTTAATGAGCAGTAATATTTTGAAAGGAACTGATTTTTCTGAGGAGTAGATCTCAATAATGGACTTAAAATATTCAGTAAACCATGCTGTAAACAGATGCGCTGTCCTGCAGGCTTTGTTGTTCCATCTATACAGCACAGGCAGAGTAGATTTAGTATAATTCTTAAAGGCTCTAGGATTTTTAAAATGTTAAATGAGCATTGGCTTCAACTTAAAGTCACCAGCTGCATTGGCCCATCACAAGAGAGTCAGCCTGTTCTCTGAAGCTTTGAGGTCAGGCATTGACTTCTCCTCTCTAGCTATGAATGTCCTAGGTGGCATCTTCTTTCAATAGAAGGCTGATTCTTCTACACTGAAAATCTGTTGTTTTGCGTAGCCACCTTCATCAATTATCTTGGCCAGATCTTCTGGATAACTTGCTGTAGCTTCTCCATCAGCACCTGCTGCATTAACTTGCACTTTTAAGTTATGGAGATGGCTTCTTTCCTTAAACCTCATGAAACAACCTCTGCTAGCTTCAAACTTTTCTGCAGCCTCCTCACCTCTCTCAGCTTTCACAGAATTGAAGAGAGTTAGGGCCTTGCTCTGAATTAAGTTTTGGCTTACGAGAATGTTATGGACAGTTTGATCTTCTTTCCAGACACTAAACCTTTCTCTATATCAGTAATAAGACTGTTTGCTTATTATTTGTACATTCACTGGAGTAACACTTTTAATTCCTTTGAAGAACTTTTCCTTTGCATTCACAATATGGCTAATTGGTTGGTGCAAGAGGCCTAGCTTTTGTCTTGTCTCAGCTTTCAATATGCCGTGCTCACTAAGCTTAATCATGTCTCGCCTTTGATTTAAAGTAGGAAGCATGCAACACTTCCTTTCATTTGAACACTTAGGGGCCATTGTAGGGTTATTAACTGGCCTAATTTCAGTATTGTTGTGTCTCAGGGAATGGAGAGTCCCAAGGAGAGAGAAATGGGGGAAGGGTGGTCAGTGGAGCAGTTAGAACACATACATCACTTATGAATTACGTTTGCTCTCTTATGTGGGTACAGTATGAGGTGCACCAAAACAATTACAATAGTAACATCAAAGATCACTTATCACAGATTACCCTAACAGATATAATAATAATGAAAAGGTTTGAAATATTGTGAGAATTAACCAAAATGTGACACAGAAACAAGTGACCACATGCTGTTGGAAAAATGGTGCTGAAAGACTTGCACAATGCAGGGTTACCACAAACCTTCAATTTGTAAAAAAGCACTATAAAGCAAAGCGCAATAAAATGAGGGATCCCTGCAATTAACTTTATACAAAACCAATGACTCCTGTAATAATAAAACTTAAGGTTTTGATGGCCTACCTGTAGATCTTTCACATTTGGAAAAGGAATTCCTATTGTTATGACAGCACGGGCATTGTCATCTGAGAAATCCAGACCCTCACTCACTTTACCACGACAAACTGCTACCAGGAGAGCTCCATCTTAAACAACAGAAAAAGCATATCCAGAATTCTCAGAAATTGCTTATTCTTGTCATTTTGAAAATACCTGATTTATAATTATAGTAATTACAGTAGCAAATTTAAAATAATCAAAATAAAACACTATTATGAGATAAAGTTTTAAAAGTTCAATGTCTTTAAGTAAATAAGGGGAACAAAATCACATTTATATGCAAAAGGGTAGCAAACCAATTTACAAACTCTGCATCTTCCAGATAACTTATACAGTAAAAACATGTCAGAATAGCAACTTGCATATGAACTGTGTGATTATAAACAGGTTTATTTAATAAAAATTGAAGTTGCATTATTACCTTTACCACCTGAAAGTAAAATTCTCAGAATAATTGAAATAATTGTAATTGATAATACATATCATATGGAATCAACATATTTAAAAGTATTGAAAATAGACACAGAGAACACCATAATATATACACCATAAAAAGATACTGATATGTTATATTACCTCTTTCTTGCATTGTTCATAAACTATTACTATCCCTTCACATCAAACTTTTTTATTTTATTTTATTATTTTTTGTGTGTGAGACAGGATCTCACTCTGTCAGCCAGGCTGGAGTGCAGTGGCACAATCACAGCTCACTGCAGCCTTGACCTCCTGGGCTCAGGTAATCCTCCCACCTCGGCCTCCCAAGTAGTTGGAACTATAGGCACACACACCACACCCTGCTAATGTTTGTACTTTTTGTAGAGACAGGATTTCACCATGTTGCCCAGGCTGGTCTTGAACTCCTGGGCTCAAGTGATCCACCCGCCTCAGCGTCCCAAAGCGCTAGGATTACAGGCAAGAGCCACCACGCCCGGCCTCACATCAAACTCTTCATGGATATGCTCTAACTTGGAACTGAGTTTTCAGTTATGTTTTGAAAATTCAAGTTTACCTTATGTAATAGAATACAAGCACCAAGTGTACTAAATGCATCAAAATATAGGTCTCATTTGGCTAGTAAGGAATATATTTATATATATCCTAACTGCCTTTTTGCACAAACTATTTCAGGTAGTGCACTGAAGACTGTGAGATGATGGCATCGTTTTTCTTAAAGTTGAATCAGCATACCCAAGTGAAAATATTCATAGGAGAACAAGTTCAATTAAAAGAATTTCTTTACCCAATTTATTTTCTTTTCACTCAGGATTATAATTTTTCTCTTAAGTGTAATTCATCTAAAAATATAAAATTATAATTGTACCTTCTTACTTTGTAATAAAAAATATTTTTTCACCGACCATGAAATAATTTCCAGTTACCTTTCTCTCCTTTGTATTTGATTGCGTCATAGTACACCTGCAGTAATCCATCAAAATTCGTTTTTTCTCCTCCCTGTGGTTCTACAATGACTGTCTTCACCAACTCCAGATTATGCCATAAACCAGTAGAGAGCCAACGTTCTTTTAATTTTTCTAATAACTAAAGAGGGGAAAGAAAAAAATTATTTTTTGTGTGTCTAGCTAAACAAACTTAACTTCATTTGTTTAAGCCAATGTGACTACAGCAAGCATATTAATCTCTCTGTGTCTTTTCTCATCTATAAAATGAGGAAAACAATATATCTCATAGAGCTGTTATGGGGTTAAATTTATTAACAGATTTAGAGAGATCTGAATGGTGCTGGCACAGTTAGCTGCTGCTGCTGCTACTACTACTATTATCTTGGCAATTTCTACCACTACTACTGCTACTACTACTATTACTACTACTACTTCTACTATTATCTTAGCAATTTCTACCACCACCACCACTACTACTACTACTACTACTACTACTATCTTGGCAATTTCAAAAGCAAAAGCAAAAAACAAAAAACCTCTGTCAAAGTTAACAAACTTTAAGTTCTCTCTTTAAACCTAAGGTGAAGTTTCTTAATATTCTTAAATAGTCTTCAAATGAAGATGATTTAAGATCATTTTACTAAGTGTATAGGCAGATAAGCTCATTATTTGAATATTTGATCATCATTAATAACCTGCATTGAAAAAAGATATAAATAAAGACTCAGCCAAGAAGTAGAAAATATATGGGCACAAATGGAACATTTACAGCCATGGGCTAGATTACAAAAGGACATTCAACAAATTTTAAGCAATCCTTATCATATTGATCACATATTTCAACAGTTATGCCATGGTAGATTAAAAGTCAATAATATAAAGTCATGGTAGATTAAAAGTCAAGCCCAAAACAAAAACTCATCTTGATTGATTGATTGATTTTAGAGACAGGGTCTCTGTCACCCAGGCTGGAGTACAGTGGCAAGATCATAGCTCAGTGCAGCCTCGAACTACTAGGCTCAGGCAATCCCTCCACCTTAGCCTCCTGAGTAGCTGGGACTACAGGTGCATGCCACTACACCCAGCTAACTTTTATATTTTGTGTAGAGATGAGATCCTGCTTTGTTGCCCAGGCTAGTCTCAAACTTCTGGTCTCAAGGGATCCTCCAGACTCAGCCTTCCAAAGTGCTGAAATTACAGGTGTGAACCAACACACGTGGCTGTAAAACTCATATTCTTAAAAACCATATGAGTTAAATAGAAAAACACAGTATAACTCATGAAATCTTTAGTTATGAATAAGAAAAGCACTCACAATTCGAAACGTGGCATACAGCAATGGCAATACGTGGAAATACATTTATAGCTTTAAATATATTTATTTTTAAAATGTCAAAATAAAAGAATCAAGTATTCTTTCCAAGAAGCTAGAAAATGAAATACAGCAAATGCAAAGAAAGAAGTTAATAATAAAGCTGAATAAATGCAAAAGACAAAAGCTAATATTAGAGATTATTATTTAAATTGAACTGTTTTATCCACTTGTTATATACTATGAGTTCTACACAATTTGGACAAGTTATTATAATAAACCACCCAAAATTCTCTGGAAAACAGCAACTGATCAATTTTTATAAGATAGTTTATTTCCTCAATTTTACCTTTAACTATTTTTAGAAATAAACTTCTTAATAAGACTATAAAACAAAACATTAGTAAAATAGTTAACTGCTGTACAATATGCTTTAATTAAATAGGAAGAACTACTTTAATTCCATAAACACAGCTAAGAAGTTATTATATTACTTTTTATTCTCCAGAAAGACATCAAGGGAGGAATAGAGGAACAAAAAAGCTATAGTTACACAGAAAACAATTATTGAAATGATAATAATGTCTTTCCCTATCAGTCATTACTTTAAATGTAAATGGATTAAATTTTCTAATCAAGAGATATAAAGTAGCTGGATAGATAAAAATGCTGTCTGCAAGTGACTCACTTTAAATTTAAGGATACCCATAGGCTGAAAGTGAAGGGATAGAAAAAGATATTACTTATAAATGGTAACCAAAAGACAGCAGAGGTGGCAATTCTAAGATACTAAATAGATTCTAAGTCAAAAATTGTCACAAGAGACAAAAAGGACATTATATAATGATAAATGGGTCAATTCACTGGGAATATTTAACAACTATAAATATACACACAACCAACATCAGAGCACCCAAATATAGCAAGCAAATAGTGATTGTACTGAAGAGAGAAATAAACAGCAATATAAGAGGAGTAGGAAAGTCGTATATCTCACCTTCAGTAATGAATAAAACATCCAAACAGAAGATCAACAAGGAAACGGAACTTGAACAATACTAGAGACCAGATGGACCCGACATATATAGAACATTTTACCCAACAGCAGCAAAATACATATTCTTCACAACTGTACATGGAACATTCTCTAGGACAGATCATGTGTTAGGTAACAAAGCAAGTCTTAACAAATGTAAGATAAAAATTAATACCAGGTATCTTTTGCAACCACAACAGAATCAAACTAAAATTCAGTATCAGAAAGAAAACCAGCAAATTTACAAAAATATGAAAATTAACACACTTTTGAACAACCAATGAGTGGGTCAAAAAAGAAATCAAAAGGAAAGTTATGAAATTATCTTGAGACCAGTGGAAAAAAAAAAACACAACATACCAAAAGTAAGAAATACACCAAAAGCAGTACTAAGAGGAAAGTTTATAGCGGTAATGCCAACATTAAAAAAGAAAGATCTCAAGTAACCCAATTCTACACTTCAGGGAACTAGAAAAAGAACAAAGTAAACTCAAAGTTTGCAGAAGGAAAGAAATATTAAGATTAGAGCAGAAATAAAATAGGGAACAGAAAAACAATTAAAAAACAGTTGGTTTTTGAAAAGATCAACAGAATTGACAAGTCTTTACCTAGATTGGTTAAGAAAAAAAAAAAAAGAAAATCAGAAATGAAAGAAGACACACTGATGCCACCGATACAATAAAAGACTACTCTGAAAAATTATATGCCAATAAATTGGATAAAATAGATGAAATGGACAAATTCCTAGTAATATACAACCTACCAAGACTGAATAATGAAGAAACAGAAAATCTGAACAGACTAGTAAGGAGACTGAATCAGTAACAAAAAGTCTCCCATCAAAGAAAAGCTAAGGACCTAAATGGCCTCAATACCGATTCTACAAAACATTTTTATTTATTTAACTTTATTAATTTTTTATTTTCATTTCTTTGCTAATTAATTTATTTATTTTTGAGATACACTCTTGCTCTGTCACCCAGGCTGGAGTGTAGTAATGTGATCATAGTTCACTGTAACCTCAAACTCCTGGGCTCAAGCAATCTTCCTACTTCAGCCTCCCAAGTAGCTAGGACTAGAGGCATGAGCCACCATGCCCTGGTAATTTTTTTTTTTTTTGTAGGTATGGAGTTTCACTATATTGCCCAGGTTGGTCTTGAACTCCTGGCCTCAAGTGCTCCTCCTGCCTTGGCCTCCCAAAGTGCTGGGATTACAGGTGTGAGCCACTGTGCACAGTCCTCTATGAAACATTTAAAGCAGGGGTCCCCAACCCCCAGGCCACAGACAGGTACTGGTAGAATCCAGGCTGCACAGCAGGAGGTGAGCGGCAGGTGAGTGAGCATTACTGCCTGAGCTCCATCTCCTGTCAGATCAGCAGCAGCATTATATTCTCATAGGGGTGCAAACCCTATTGTGAACTGTGCTTGCAAGGGATCTAGGTTATATGCTCCTTATGAGAATCTAATGCCTGATGATCTGAGGTGGAACAGTTTCATCCCGAAACCATCACCCCCACCCCCAACCCAGGTCTGTGGAAAAGCTGTCTTCCACAAAACCAGTCCCTGGTGCCAAGAAGGTTGGGGACCATTGATTTTAAAGACTAATACAAATGTAGATTCAATGTATTTCCTATCAAAATCCCAATGACATTTTTTACAGAAACAGAAAAAAATACAAAAATTAATATGCAACCACAAAGGACTTGGAATAATCAAAACAATCTTGAGAAAGAACAACAAAGCTAGAAGCATCGTGCTTCATGACATTTACATCTTACAAACCCACCATAATCAAAATAGTAATTGCATTGCCATAAAGACAGACATATAGACCATTGGAAGAGAATAGAGAGCCTGGAAATAAATCCACACGTATGATCAACTGATCTTCAGCAAGGGTGCCAAAAATACATAATGGGGAAAGGACAGTCTCTTCAACAAATAGTTCAGGGCAAACAATATCCACATGCAAAAGAATAAAACTGGACCTTTATCTTACACAATACACAAAAGTTCACTCAAAATGGATTAGACTTAAATGTAAGATTTCAAACTGTTGGCCGGGCGCAGTGGCTCATGCCTGTAATCCCAGCACTCTGGGAGGCCAAGGCGGGCAGATCACAAGGTCAGGAGATTGAGACCATCCTGGCTAACACGGTGAAACCCCATCTCTACTAAAAATACAAAAAATTAGCTGGGCATGGTGGCGCGCGCCTGTAGTCCCAGCTACTCGGGAGGCTGAGGCAAGAGAATCGCTTGAACCTGGGAGGCGGAGGTTGCAGTGAGCCAAGATCACGCCACTACACTCCAGCCTGGCGACAGAAAGAGACTCTCTCTAAAAAAAAAAAAGACTTGAAACTGAAAACTCTTAGAAAAAAACACAGGAGAAAATTTCTGTAACATTGGATTTAACAATGATTTTATGCATATGACATAAAAGCACAGGCAATAAAAGTAAAACCTACGATTGGGACCACAACAAACTAAAAAGTTTCTGCAAAGTAAAGGGAAAAAAAAGAGTGGAAAGGCAACCTAAAGGATGAGAAAAAATATCTGCAAACCATATATCTGATAAGGGGTTAATATCCAAAATATATTAAGAAACTCAATATTAAAAAAAAATTGAAACACAGGCAAAGGACATAAATAGACAGTTCTCCAAAGAAGACATACAAATGGTTAACAGGTATATGGAAAGATGCTCAACATCAGTAATTATCAGGGAAATGCAAATCAAAACCACGATGAGATATTGGTTCACAGCTGTTAGGAAGGCCATTATTTAAAAAAATAAATAAAATAACAACTATTAGTGAAGATGTTGTGATATTGGAATCCTTGTGTATTGCTGGTGGGAATATAAAACAGTATAGCCACTGTGGAAAACAGAAAAGGAAATAAGAATCAAAATAAAACAGTATATATAGAAATGTTTTATGGGTTTCAATATACAAGTCTTTTACCTCCTTAAGTTTATTCCTAAGTATTCTATTTGTTTTGATACTACTGCAAATGGAAATGTTTTCCTAATTTCCTTTTCAGACAGTTTGTTGTCAGTGTATAGAAATACAACTCATTTTTGTATGTTAATTTTGCATATTGCAACTTTACTCAATTTATTAGTCCTAACAGTTTTTTTAAAAATAAGATCTTTAGGAAAGATCACGTCTGTAAATAAGGACAATTTTACTTTTTCCTTTCCCATTTGGAAGACTTTTATTCCTTTTTCTTGCCTAACTGCTCTGGCTAGGAATTCTAGTACCATGTTATACAGAAATGGCAAGAGTGGGCATCCTTGCCCTGTTTCTGATCTTAGAGGAAAACCTTTCAGTTTGCACCACTGAGTATGCTACGAGCTTCTTACATATGACCTTTATTATATTAAATTTCCTTCTATTCCTACCTTGTTGAGAATTTGTATCATGAAAGTGTGTTGCATTTTGTCAAATGCTTTTTTGCATTATTGAAACAATGCATGAAGATTCTTTTCAGCAGATGGTGTTGAGAAAACTGGATCACCACAGGTAAAAAGAATGAAGTAACACCTTGCCTACATAATAAAAATTAACTCAACATTGGTCAAAGACATTACTGTAAGAGCTAAAAAATATAAAACTCTAAAAGAAAAAAATAGAAGGCTTTATGACCTTGGATTTGGCAATGATTTGTTGGCTGTGGCACCAAAAGCATAAGTAACAAAAGAAAAATACAGATAAACTCGGATTTCATAAAAAATTATAAAACTTTTTTGGATACTGTCAAGAAAGTTAAAATGATAGTACACAGAATGCAAAGCATATGGCTGATAAAAGATTAATATCCAGAAGATATAAAGAACTCCTACAACTAAACAATGAAAAACCAAACAGATTGAAATATAGGCAAAGGACTTTAATAGACATTTCTTGAATGATTAAAAAAAAAAGGCCCAAAGGACATGAAAAGATGCTCAACATCCTTAGTCATTAGGAAACTGCAAGTCAAAACCACAATGAAGTCCCACTTCACACCCATTAGTATAACTGCTGTCCAAATAAGTAAGTGTTGCAAGGACATGCAGAAACTGTAACTGTCACACATTGCTAGTGGCAATGTAAAATGGTACAACTGCTGAGGAAAACAGTCTGGCAGTTCCTCAAAAGTTCATAAGCATAGAATTACCATATGATCCAGCAATTCCACTCCTAAGTATATAACCCCAAATATCTGAAAGTACTAGGATCCAAACAAACAGCTGTATGCTGATGTTTATAGAAGCATTATTCCCAATAACCAAATAGTGGAAACAACTCAAGTGTCAATCAACAGATGAATAAACAAAATGTATGACCTACATGCAATGGAAAATTATTCAACTATAAAGGAATGAAATTCTGACAAATGCTTGAATATGGATAAACCCATAGTAAGTGAAAAAAGCCACTGTATTTTTGTACACAAAGTACAAATATTATATGATTTCACTTATATGAGGTACCTAGAATAGACAAATTCTTAGAGATGGGAAGTAGAACAGAGGTTACCAGGGCCTGAGGGAAGGGGCTAAACAGAAGTCATTGTTCCATCAGTACAGTTTCTGACTGGGATGATTGAAAAGTTTTGGAAAGGGATACTGGTGATGGTTGTACAACATCATGAATGTACTCGATGGCACTAAATTGTACACTTAAAAATGCTTAAAAGGTAAATTTTATGTCACGTGTATTTTACCACAATTTTAAAAATTGAAAAGAACACACAAATGAATACCATGTAGTAACATAAATAAATGAACTAGTTTCTCACATACTAACAAGGATGAATCATAAACTTCTAGATGTTGAGTAAAAAATGCAAATACAGATAGATAACAAATATGATTTCATTTATATGAAGTTCAAAAACAATATGTTCTTTGAGAAAAATATATGTAACTTTAAAAAACTCATGAAACTAATACCTTTAGCTTTAGGGGGATACAATTGGGAAGGAACAAATGGAGGATTTTTTTTTTGAGACAGAGTCTCGCTCTGTCACCCAGGCTGGAGTACAGTGGTGCGATCTCGGCTCACTGAAATCTCCGCCTCCTGAGTTCAAGCAATTCTCCTGTCCCAGCCTCCTGAGTAGCGGGGACTACAGGCGGACACCACCACACCTGACTAATTTTTGTATTTTTAGTAGAGACGGGGTTTCACCATATTGGTCAGACTGGTCTCGAACTCCTGACCTCAGGTGATCCACCCCTCAGCCTCCCAAAGTGCCGGGATCACAAGCATGACCCACTGCGCCTGGCCAGATGGAAGCTTCTAATGTAGAAATAATGTTCTATTTCTTAAGCTGGGTGATGGATACTCAGATCTCCATTTTATTATTATTTAAAATGTACATATTAGTTTTGTAGACTTATATACACACATATTTCACAAATATAAAATATAAAAATTAAACAACATTAGTCTGATTATTAATATGATGAGTTAGAGGAAGGGTTATAACAGGTACATTTAGGCTACTAATATAGTAATCCAGAGATGGTGGTAGCTTGAATTAGAAAGAGTTAAGAAAAAATATGCAAACCTTGAGAATAAGATAAAAAAGAAACAGTACAAACTTTCCATTTCAAATGGAGGCAAAGGCCCACTAGAAGATTATCTAGGGAAATACACTTTGTTGAACTCACTGTTCACTATTAATTAAGGTTCCAGACTTAGCAAAATTATATTTCAACTTAGATATTTTTGTCTAATACAAATACAAATCATTTCTGTTCAGGAGAAAAGATAACCCTAAAAGTTACTATTTATTGCCCTGTAGTACATCAACCAGTTTTCTTATAGTCTATTCCTTTATTAAATTGCCTACAAGTACACAAATCCTTAAATGCTCTCTGAATAGGCCAATCATCATACTTTTTCTTCATTAATCAGTGAGTTTAATAAAATCTGTGATAGGTGTTAACTTTATATGTGAGCTATGACTTTATCTTTTTGAAAATTAACTGTAGAGAAAGAAAAGTGAACAGATTATAAAAATTCTTAAAATTAAAATGAGTAAGATATGGTGTTGGATGGGACATGACACGGAAGGGAGAAAAAGGTTCACAGGTGCTCTGTAGGTATACGATTAACCCAAATATGATTACAGTACCTGCTATGTTTTGAACATTTGTCCTCTCCAAAATGTTGAAATTTAATCTCTAATGTGGCAGCATTGAGAGGTGGGGGATTTTAAGAGGTGACAGGGTAACAAGAGTGCTGCCCTCATGAATGGATTTGTCCAGTCATGTATTAATGGCTTATCATGGGAGTGGGACTAGTTGCTTTATACAAAAAGGAATAGAGACTCGAGCTTGTATACTCAGCCTCCTTGCCCTGTGATACTCTGAGCCACCCTGGGACTCAGCAGAGAGTTCCCACCAGCAAGAAGGCCCGCACCAGATGCAGCCTCTCAGTCTTGAACTTCTCAGCCTCTGTAACTGCAAGAAATAAATTCCTTTTAAAAAATAAATCACCCAGTTTCAGGTAGTCTGTTACAAGCAACAGAAAATGAACTAAGACAGTACCATTCATTCATACAGGCAACACTGGCAAAGGACCAAGACTGGAAGGAAAGATTAAAAGTTTGTTGCCTTTAAGATATCCAGATGGAAATGTTGATATGGCAGTTGGGTATATGGGCATAGTACTTAAGGAAGAAGTCAGAATTTAATTATATATTAGGAAAGCATGACAAAAGATAAAACTAAAAAAGAATGTATAGAGATGAGATTGCCTAGTGGGAGAGTACAGATTTAAAAGGGGGGACCAGCAAGAAAATCTTATTTCCTCTCTTTTTTTTTTTTTAGAGATGGGATCTCACTCTGTTGCTCAGGCTGAAGTGCAGTGGTGTGATCACAGCTCATTGTAGCCTCACATTCCTGGGCTCAAGTGATCCTCCCACCTCAACCTCTCAAGTAGCTGGGACTACAGGTATGCACTGCCATGTCTGGCTTGAAAACAACAACAACAACAACAACAACAAAAAACCAGACAGGGTCTTGCTGTGTTGCCAAGGCTGGTCTCGAACTCCTGGACTCAAGCAATCCTCCACCTTGGCTTCCCAAAGGGATTATATGCATGAGCCACCACACCCAGCCCCTCATCTCTACTACTGCTCATCCAATTCATCAGCAAATCCTGCCAGCACTACTTTTAAATTTATCTAGACTCTAAACATTTCTCACTATCTTTACTGCTACCACAGTGGTCCAAGCCACCACCATCTATCATCTAGATTACAGCAGACTCCTTAACAGTCACCTTGCTTCAGCCTATGCTCTCTACAGTCCATTTTCCATACAGCAGCCAACATAATCCTTTTAAAACTAAGTTTAAACCCTCCAATGGCTTCCTACTGCATTTAGAACAAAATCTAAATTCTTACTGTGGTGTGATTTTACCCAGCTATTTCTTTGACCGTATCTCCTTCAATTCCCCATACTTCAGTCCTACTCTGCTACAATGGCTTCCTTTTGCTCAAACTAGGTACTCTCCTGTCTCAAGATTCCCACTATCTGAACATTCTTCCCCCTAAATCAGAATGGTTTGCTTCCTCTCTTCCTTTACACTTTTACTCACTGTCACCTTCTCAGATAGGCCTTCCCAAACCATCCAATTAAATTCTAAATGACCACCCTCCAGCCCCCACTCAAAAAAATTCCAACCCCAGGATCCTCTTTTCCCCCTTTCCTTGCTTTAGTTTTCTACATAGCACTTATCACCATCTGTATTAGTCCCCTCAGGCTACCACACAAAAATATCAGACTGAATGGCTTAAACAAAAGAAATTGATTTCTTACAGTTATTAGTTTAAGCCACAGATTGAGTGGCTTAAACAAGAGAAATTTATTTCTTACTTCTTGGCTATGAAGTCCAAGATAAAGGTGCCTGTTAACTTGATTTCTGGTTAGGGCTCTCTTCTTGGCTTGCAGACAGCCACCTTCTGTGTCCTCACATGGCCTTTCCTCTCTATTCAGAGAGGAACAGGGAGAGAGAGCAATGGAGTTTTCTGGTGTCTCTTCTTATAAGAACACTAATCCTATCAGATAAGGAAGGCCCCCACCCTTACAGCCTCATTTAACCGCAATTACTTCCTTAGAGGCCCCATCTCCAAATATAACCACACTGGGGGTTAGGGCTTCAACATAAAAAATTTGGTGGTATACAAACATTCAGTCCATAATATCATCTAACATATTAGTAGCTTTCTGTGTCTCTCATTTATTTTCTGTCTCTCACCCTGGAATATAAAAGGACAATGATTTTTGTCTGTTTTACTTACTGCTGATTGCCCAGTGCATAGAACAGTACCTTACATATAGAAAGTGGTCAGTAAATACTTTTTGAATGAATTTTATAAATGAATGAAAAATGAAGGTCCAAAACAATGGAAGGTCAGGGAGGAGAGTAGGGAGGGGTAAAACATAACTGTAAAACCAGATGCCCAAGTCCTTAATAAAAGAAGAGTTGGCTGGGTGCAGTGGCTCACACCTGTAATCCCAGCACTTTGAGATGCTGAGGCTGGAGGATCACTTGAGCCCAGGAGTTCAAGACCAGCCTGGGCAACTTGGCAAAACCCTGTATCTACAAAAGTACAAAAATTAGCTGGGTGTGGTGGTGTGTGCCTGTGATCCCAGTTACTCAGGAGGCTGAGGTGGGAGGACTGCTTGAGCCCTGGAGGTTGAGGCTGCACTGAGCTGTGATCATGCCACCGTACTCCAGCCTGGGTGATAGAGTGAGACCCTATCTGAAAAAACAAATACAAATAAAATATTAAAAATAAGAGTATCCAGATGCTTTGTAAGATGACAAAGATGAGGGGGAAAGAAGGGTATGACTAAAAGACATGAGCAAACAGACTAGCTAGACTAGACTAGTTTTCTCTAGGTGAGACTTTGTTCATTCGTTCCTTCCTCCCTTCCTTTCTTCTCCCCTCCCTTCTGGAAGAAAACAGACAGGTAAAGATTTAGAAAGAACAATGGAGAGTAAATAGGATACTAAGTCTGAGATACTGCAAGTTACGAGAGGAAAGGATGGTCACAATTTGGAAGGTCTGACGAAGTGGTATGTCCTCTGGGTCTATCCGGATTTTAGTTCGGGCAAAGAGCTATGAGGAACACTTCATAAAAGGGAGGATGTGGTGACTATGACACATTTCCACAGAACACAATGTGTTTTATTTTAATTTCTTCAGTGGAGATTTTTTTTAAAGTACCTTAAAACCTTTTGTTAAGGATTACACAGGGGCTACATGCAAATTTGGAGTACAATTCTATAGCAAAAACATACTGGTTATTTTAGTGAAAATGGCCTACAGCAAATTTTCAGTTTCAGATAACAAAATATTTAGGTCTACAGCTTTTATATTCTCATTGCAGGTGACACTTGAATTACACATTTTGACAGCTTAACTATTTCTGTCTTGCCAGAGAAATCACATAAATAAACACAAAAATAACTCAACTGTTAAATTCTCTTAGGTATCCTAACTAGGCACCTGAAAACTAACTTAAAGGAAAGTACGATGACACAGAGCTGTCTCTCAGGTCTTATGGCTTACATATATGAAAAATGTGAGGTATCTTTGTTGAAAATATCTTACTTAATAGCTCATAAAGGGTAAATACTATTCATATAGGGAGACCAGCCAACATATATTGATAGAGATGACTTAATTTACTAATTGGTGTTCACATCACTTCAATTTGTTAACCTCAGAGGCAATTTTTTTAAAAGTCAGATCTCACAAACTAAAAGACACTTTAGAATGCCCATGTCTTATCTGGATATTGTCATTTTACTTTGTCAAACTTCTTTAAAACTAGTGTTTTGCTAGGGAGGGAACAAGTTAGAATGCAACCTAGTGGGGAAATCCTGCATTTGCTCAATGTCCATAGCTTTTACACAGTTCCAGATGTTCAGTACATTAATAATACACTAACTCAAAGCCTCTTTTTGAAACTTTAGAAAGTGCAAATTGCATTAAGACCTCTTTGCCCTCATTAATGGTATTGTTACAATCCCAGTCCTCTGGAAAATGTTTTTTGGCATGTGTTTAACTTTATAATATTGCCATTTACTCACTTTAATAGCCAGTACTCAAGTCTTAATGCTTTTAATAGGCTTGCCTAAACAGACTACCATCTTTTGTAATCTTACTCACATAATTTATTTCATAAGTAGAACCTGGTATATTTTTCCATCTAAAGATGATTCTTCATTATTCATTTCATGAGGTACTCATATGTTTTAAATGTTTACTTTCTTTTATTCAGTTGATATGTACCCATATGTGGCATATGTTAGAAATAAAAAAGAGTTCCTTTTAAATACTAATAAAAATGAAAAAGTAGTAGTGTTTTTTAAATAACTTTTTTAGTTACAGTAAAAATGAATGTCCTTAATTTTTGCTAAATACAAACTGAAAATATAAGAAAACCAAGAATATGAATTTCTATTGAAACAGCTTCCTGTTTGGTGATATTTGACTCAGCACCTTCACCTCAAGAGGCTGGGTTATATTTCAGAATCAAACTTTCAATGAACACAGGTGCAGTTGGAGGTGCACTTGGAGGAATAATATAAACAAATACTGCCCTAAAGTGAAAGTAAGACCTCTGTTGGCAATCTAACTGGAAATGAAGATCCTACAGCCCTCTCTGAAAAGGAACACTCTCTCTCATAAATTAGTTAAAATACTGAGGACTCTGAAAATGTCAGAGCTGCACTACTAGTGCAGTAATGCACTAGTGACACCTTGATTTACAGTTACTTCTTGATACATTCTGATAAAAATATACAATGATATTTACAATGCAAAAAACTTCAAAAAATGACATTTGTAAAACAACTAATATATTTACACATGAAAATCTACTTTCCTGAAATCATGTGAAAAGAAAACAATAAAAGCCAGACGCGGTGGCTCACACCTGTAATCCCAGCACTTTGGGAGGCCAAGGCAGACAGATCCCTTGAGCTCAGGATTTCGAGATCAGCCTGGGCAACATGGCTAAACCCCATCTCTACAAAAAAAATAACTGGGCATGGTGGTATGTTCCTGTAGTCCCAGTTACCCAGGAGGCTGAAGTGGGAGGATCACCTGAGCCAGGGAGGTAAAGACTACAGTGAGCCAGTGATTGTACCACCACATTCTAGCCTGGGCAACAGAATGAGACACTGTCTTGAAAAAAAAAAGAGAAAAAAGAAAAGAAAACAATAAGAACTCAATACTATGTTATGTATGGAACAAATTCTTAACTCTTTGAAACATAAATTCTGAATTACTGTTGTTTCATCAACAGTTAATTCATCAATGTCTAAAGTAATCATTTAGTTAAAATGTATATAATCTGACTTGTTTTGCTTTTTAAAAATGAAGAACTGTTGACTGAGTTAATAATGTTGGCTAAAATCTGAATGTATAAACTTATTCACACAAATTCAACTATATGTTTCATTCTTTTCCTGAATAGATTAACTGTAGGCGAAAAAGGCAACTCGTTTTCTATACTTCTGTAAATGGGCTAATAATTAAACTATAATGAGGTCAGTGCTCTTGCACTATTAGAATCCAGGCTGAGGGAAGCAGATGAATAAGAAGCAACCACTATAATGTTACCTAAAAGTTACTACTTTCAAGTATTGCCATCTGAATCTGCTGTAAATTTGTTGCTCTAAAACTTGAAAGAAATGTTTTGGAGAAAGCATCGCTTCACAATCTAGTGAGTAAGATCCAAAAGAAAAATATTTAAGTTACAGTGCAGTGCATAACAAACATAGAAAGGCCTCAAGGCATACCACTACAGGAAACCATCAAATCACAAAGGAAGACAGCAAGAGAAATAAAGAAACAAAGTACCTACACAACAACTAGAAAATAATTCACAATGCTGGGTGGGCGTGGTCACTCATGCCTGTAATTCCAGCACTTTAGGAGGCTGAGGCAGAAGGATTGCTTGAGGCCAAAGGATTGCTTGAAGCCAGGAGTTTAAGACCAGTGTGGGCAAAACAGCAAGACCCTGTCTCTAAAAAAAAAAAGTTTTTAAAAAATGTATCTGGGTGTGGTGGCACATGCCTGTAGTACCAGCTACTCAGGAGGCTGAGGTTGATCCCTTCAACCCAGGAGTTCAAGGTTATAGTGACCTATGATCACACCCCTGCACTCTGACCTGGGTGACAGAGCAAGACCCTGTCATAAATAAATAAATAAATAAATAAATAAATAAATAAATAAATGGCAGTAATAACTCTTTACCTTTCAATACCTAACTTGAATGTAAATGAATTACACTCTAGCAAAAAGACATAGAGTCTTAATTCCCAGAGCAATTTAGAAAGAGTAAGAAAAGAAGATCCAACTATATGCTGCCTACAAGAGATTTGCTTTTAAGGATGCACAGAGGCTGAAAGTGAGCAGCTGAAAAAAGCTATTCAACAAAATGGAAACCAAAAGAGAGTGGGGTTATCTATACTTACATAAGACAAAATACACTAAGTCAAATACTGTAAAAAGAAACAAAGAAGAACATTATTTAACAAAAAAAGGTCAATTCATCAAGAGGATATAACAATTGTAAATACACATGCACCTAACATCAAAGTACCTAAATATATAAAGCAAGTATTAAAGGATCTGAAAAGAGAGATAGATTCTAATACAATAATAGTAGGAGACATTGATACCCCACTTTCAACAATGAACAAATCATCCAGACAGAAAATATATTTAAAAACATTGGACTTAAATAAATTTAGACCAAATGGACCTAACAGGCATTTACAGGCATACCTTGGAGATATTGTAGGTTCAGTTTCAGACCACCACAATAAAGCAAATATCACAATAAAGTGAGTCATACATTTTTGTTACCCATCATATATAAACGGTTAATGTTTATACTATACTACAGTCTATTATGTGTACAAACGGCATTATGTCTAAAAAAAAATACCTTAATTTTAAAATGCTTTATTGCTAAAAAAATGCTGACACAGAGACATGAAGTGAGTACATAGTATTGGAAAAATGGTGACAATAGACTTGCTCGACACAGGGTTGCCACAAACCTTTAATTTATAAAAAAAAAAAAAGCAGAATATTTGCAAAGTGCGATAAAGCAAAGCACAATAAAATAAGGTATTCCTGTACAGAATATCCCATTCAAGAGCAACAGAATACACATTCTTCTCAAATACCATAAAATAGTCTCCAGGATAGATTATATATTAGGCCATGAAACAAGTTTTAACAAATTTAAGTTTGTTATCATATCAAGTATCTTTGCTGGCCACAATGGTATAAAACTAGAAATGAGTAACAGGAAAACTTGGGAAAATTCACAAATATATGGAAATTAAACAACATGTTCCTGAACAACCAAACAACCAAGGGGGCAATGAAGAAATTAAAAGGGAAATTTAAAAAAAATATATTGAGACAAACAAAAATGGAAACACAACATACCAAAACTTAAGGGATGCAGCAAAAGTAGTCCTAAGAGGAAAGTTTACAATAACAAATGCCTACATCAAAAAAGAAGATCCCAAATAAATAACATTACTCCTCAAGGATCTAGAAAAAAGAAGAACTAAGCCCAAAATTAACAGAAGGAAAGAAGTAATAAAGATCAGAGAATAAATAAATAAAGTAGAGACTAGGAAAACAACACAAAGATCAACAAAACTATGAATTGGTTTTTGAAAAGATAAATGAAATCAACAAACCTTTAGCTAGATTAACAAGAAAAAAAGAGAATATTCAAATAAAATGAGAAACAAATGAGGAGATATTATAACTGATACCACAGAAATACAAAGGATCAAAGTGACTATTACAAACAATTATATGCCAACAAAACAAACTGGATACCTGGAAGAAATGGATAAATTCCTAGACACATACAACCTACCAAGACTGAATCATAAAGAAATAGAAAATTTAAACAGACCAATAATGAGTTCTTTCCAATCAAAGAAAAGCCCAAGACCTGTTGGCTCACTGCTGAATTCTACCTAACAGTTAAAGAACTAATACCAATCTTTCTCAAATGCTTTCAAAGAAGTTGAAAAGGAGGATGTACTTCTAAATTCTTTTTACATGACCAGCATTATCACCCTGATACCAAAGCCAGATAAGGACTATACAAGAAAAGAAAACTATAGGCCAATATCCTTGATAAATAGAAAAGCAAAAATCCTCAACAAAATACTAGCAAACCAAATTCAACAACACATTAAAAGAACAATTCAACATGATCAAATGGGATTTATCACTGGATGGAAAGATGGTTCAACATATGTAAATCAATAAATGTATACAGCACATTAATAGAATGAAGGACAAAAACCATATGATCATCTCATTAGATGTAGAAAAATCATTTGACAAAATTCAACATCCTTTCCTGAGAAAAACTTTTACTAAATTAGGTATAGAAGAAATGTACTGCATATTTGGCCAATAAAGGCCAAATATGATAAGCCCACACTTAACATTATATTCAGTGGTGAAAAATTGAAAGCCTTACCTCTAAGATCTGGAACAAGACAAGGATGCCCACTTTCACTATGTCCATTTAACACAGTACTGAAGTCCTTGCCAGAAAAATTTAGAAAGAGAAAGAAATAAAAAGTATCCAAATAGAAAAGAAAAAAGTGAAACTGCCCCTGTTTGCTGAAGACATAATCTTATATATAGAAACCCCTAAAGACTACAACAAAAAACTGTTAGAACTAATAAATGAATAAATACAGTAAACTTGCAGGATACAAAATCAACACACAAAAAATCAGTAGCATTTCTATATACTAATAACAGACTATCCAAAAAATAAATTAAGAGAACTCCTTTTACAATAGCTACCAAAAAGAGAGAGAGAAAGAAAGAAAGAAATTTAACCAAGGTGAAGAAAGGCTTGTACACTGAAATCTATAAAATGATGAGAGAAATTGTACAAGATACAAGTAAATAGCATGATATTCTTTGCTCATAGACTGGAAGAATATTGTTAAAATGTTCATATTACCCAAAGTGACATACTGATTCAATGTAATCTCTATCAAAATTCCAATGTCATTTTTCATAGAAATAGAAAAAAGAATCCTAAAATTCATATAGAGCCACAAGAAGCTTTGAATAGCCATGGCAGTCATGAGTAAAAAGAACAAAGATGGAGGCATCACACGACCTGATTCCAAACCACACTGCAAAGCTATAGTAATTAAAACAGCATGGTATTGGCATAAAAAACAGCCACAGTGACCAACGAAACAAAGAGCACAGAAAGAAACCCATGTATGTGCTCAACTAATTTTCAACAAAGGTGCCAAGTATACACAATGGGAAAAAAAGACTCTCTAAAAATGGTGCTAAGAAAATTAGATATCCACATGCAGAAGAATGAAAATGGACCCTTATCTCACAATATATTAAAAAAAACTCAAAATGAATTAAAGATTTAAACCCAAGACCTGAAACTGTAAAACTACTAGAAGAAAACAGAGGGGGGAAAACTACATAACATTGGTCTAGGCAATGATTTTTTGGATTTGATCCCAAAAGCACAGGCAACAAAAGCAAAAATAGGCCAATGCAATTACAACAAAGAGAAAACAATAAACAAAGTGGCAACCTACAGATTGGGAGAAAATATTTACAAGCTATATATCCAATAAGGAGTTAATATCCAAAATATATAAGAAACTCAAACAACTCATTAGCAAGAACACAAATAACTCAATTTAAGAATGGGCAAGGGACTTCAATAGACATTTCTAAAAGAAGACAACAAATGACCAACAGATACATGAAAAAATGCTCAAAATCACTAATCATTAGGGAAATGCAAATTAAAACCATGGTGAAACATTACCTTATGCCTGTAACAATGGCTACTGTCAAAAAGATGAAAGATAACAAAGTGTTGGTGAGGATGTGGAGAAAAGGGAAGCCTTGCACACTGTTGGTAAGAATGTAAATTAGTACAGCCATTATAAAAAACTGAATGGACGTTACTCAAAACACTCAAAACAGAATTACCTTATGATCTAGCAATCTCACTTCTGAGTATTTACCCCTAAAATTTGAAGTCAGTTTGCAGAAGAAATATCTACACTCCCGCATTCACTGTAGCGTTGTTCATTTGGCTGGAATTGGAGAACATTATGCTAAGTGAAATAAGCCAGGCACAGAAAGATAAATGTCTCATGCCCTTACTTTACGTGGCATCTAAAACAACTGAACTCAAAGAAGTGACAGTAAAATGGTAGTTACCAGAGTCTGGGGCAACCACCCTTCTACTTTCTATCTCTGAATTTGACTACTCTAAGTACCTCATATAAGTGTAATAGTGTATTTGCCATTTTTATGACGAGCTTATTTCACTTAGTCTAATGTCCTCCAGACTCGTCCATGTTGTAGCATGAAAAGAAATACCCATTTATTATCTCACAGTCTCTGTAGGTCAGAAGTCCAGACACAGGGCAGCTGGTATGGGAATGTGGGGAAGGTTGTGCATGTATCGGGTAAAGGGGTATATGAGAGCTGTCTATACTGTCCACTCAATTTTGCTGTGAACCTAAAACTGGTATAAAAAATACCATGTGACCTATGGTGTTCTCTACATTGAGCTGCTATCTGTAGAATCTTTTCCTTGATGACTTTTTTCCTTTATGATCTCTCATGTTAGCATGACTTCAAGCTAACATTATCTACACTAGGCAAGCAAGGTGAATCTTATTTCTAAAAACTCCTCAGAAATAGTACTTTGTACAAAGGCAAACAACCAACGCACTGGTATGAGCTCTAACCATTCATTCACCATGTCCTGTAGAGATTGATGTATCTTTTGAAAGACTTTTCAAAAATGCAATAACCCTTGAGTTAACTTGATATCTTAAAATTGAAGGCTAGAGATTGGGAGAGTTCGCTTCTATAATTTGCATCTGCTATATATTTGAGAATATATAAAATACAAGAACCCAAATAGATGGGTGAAACTCTTAAAATGTTAAAATCATAGCTAGAAGTTAGAAACCTGTGTAAGCCATATTAAAGAGATAAAGTAAGTACAGCATTTCTCTATGAACATAGATGAAAAAGGATGGAAAGACACTAGATATTCAAGATACACTATATACACATGAGGTATCAAATATCCAAGATACATTAAATATATCTGAGGCATATAAAATACTACCCAATATCCATAAAATCTTATTCAGTCACCCATTGGTGACACCCATTCTGGCTCCATGTATCCTCTGCCCAAGAAAGGCAAATAAAATACATTGTAGCTCAGCAGGCAAACTGATGGACTACAGCTGTGGCCAAGTGCATTTGCTCTGGCCTTACTCTAATAAAGTGTGTCAATTGTGCATCTGTTGGGTCCCCTTGCGTAAACCTCATTTCTAGTCTCTGTAAGCACACCATCAGCAAAGGAGAGCTGATGTGGAAAAGAGAAAGACAAGACATAAACATTGCACAGCCCAGGATTTAGGTAGTGTGGTCCTTCCACCCACTTACATTGTATTCACATGTTAACCTACCCTCAACTCTCTCCCCTTGCCTCCCACTGTGTGTTTTAACTATCTTTACTAAACTATATGATTCAAGCATCCCAATGTGGTGTCACTTTTTTGTCCCATGACCTCTGGGATAAGTATATTTGGAGAATACCACTGCATCAAGTTAACGTCCCTCCTGACACCACACAAATCATCTAAATTCAAAAGGTGCCAATATGAAACTGTCAGCCAAAAAGGAAAATCAACTGGTTGCTATTATGAAGATTAACTGGTAGATATTAAAGATTGTAACCAAGATGAAACAACTAGAACCTCCAAGTTTTTCTAGTCCATATCAAGCTCAAAAATTGCTTTAATATGTAAAATGTACAGTAAATTAATCATAAGTTATATTTAACTAATTTGTCTGTCATTTCCCAAAAGTGCTTCCTATATTTATCCTTACATCCATGAAAAATAGTTTAGAACTAAGGGGGTGGGGAGAGCACAGGGAGTTAGGATGAATTCAGCTTCTAAATTTGCTACTTGATCCCTGCCTGCTATGGTTTGAATGTCCCCTCCCAAAGTCATGTTAAAATGTAACTGTCATTGTAACAGTATTAACAGGTGCAGCATTTAAGAGACCATTAGGCCAGAAAGGTTCTGTCCTCATGGATGGGTTTAATGCCTTTAAAAAATAAAGGAGCTTTTTCTTTCTGTGTCACTTGCCCTTTCACCTTTCACCTCGAGATGATGGAGCAAGAAGGCCCTTACTAGATGCTGGCAACTTGATACTTGGACTTCTTAGTCTCCAGAATTGTGAGAAATAAATTTATTTTCCTTCTATCCAGTCTGTGGTATTCTGTTATAGCATCAAAAAATTGACCAAGACACTGCCTTCTCAAACTAAGTTACCTGGACATCCTTGACTCTAGTTTAATCTTAACTTCTCTGCCTTTATTCTCCCTAGATTTTTCACTTAAAAATTATAATACATATACATACATAAACACACACATACACATATATACATATACACACACATATGTATGTGTGTGTGTATGTGTATATATTATATATATATATATATATATTTTTTTTTTTTTTTTGAGACAGAGTTTCACTCTTATTGCCCAGGCTGGAGTGCATGGCGTGATCTTGGCTCACTGCAACCTCCGCCTCCTGGATTCAAGCAATTCTCCTGCCTCAGCCTCCCAATTAGCAGGGATTACAGGCATGTGCCACCATGTCCGGTTAATTTTGAATTTTTAATAGAGACGGAGTTTCACCATGTTGGCCAGGCTGGTCTTGAACTCCTGACCTCAGGTGATCCACCCTCCTTGGCCTCCCAAAGTGCTGGGATTACAGGCCTGAGCCAGCATGCCCAGCCTAATCAATATATTTTTATAAAGCTTTTTTGAAACCAGATGTGATACAAATATATTCATGTTATTTATAGATAGTACATAAATGACTATATACATGCACACACACACACACACACACACACACACACAGCAAAAAACAACTTGGTTATTAAATTGTTACTTTCCAACTGCCCTACTATTTTCATTCAATTGTTAAAGCAGCTTTTTAACATCCTCTTTCAGAGTAGCTCTTATATCTATCTTCCTAACAGTTTAGCTCATAATCAAAAACAAATGTGAAAAGCAAACATAAATATAGGTATACCAATATGTAGGTATTTTTATATAAGTGCATATTGTTCTAAATAAAAATAATAGGTCAAATTAATATTTATCAGATCAACTATATTTCAAACACTAGAATACTATTACGAGGATAGCATTGAACTAGAAAATCAGGAGTTCTAAGGCAAATGCTTTCACTAATTAAATGTATGACCTTAGCCATATGAATTGTCTACTCAGAATGTAGTATGTGCCCAGTAAATGTTTGTCAAATGAATAAACAAAGGAACAAACAAATGAATACTTTTTGTTTAATAACCAAGAACAGAAGTTCTCAAGAACTACATCTAACCTGAGAGATATACAACCTCTCTGCCACATCCCCAAAGCCTCAATGGCATAATGATTCTTTCTATTTAACACTGTAGAAAAAAATATTTCTTGAAAAGGCTCAGTTGATCACTTAAAGCAAATTTATATCTATAGAAATTTCAGCCTTCTACACGAGGGGAAAAAAAAACACTTTTTAATGTAGCAATTTAGTTTCTCCTTTAGATTAAGTGCGGTATAGCTTTAAAAATGAGAACCATAACAAACTAGTAGCACTGCAAATTTCTTAACATACAAATTTAATGCTGAACAATACTTTAAAAAACTACAGCTAGAGAGTGAACAGGAATGTTTGCATTTTATTCCTCATCTGACATTCAGTGATGAATGTAAAATATTCCCTCAGGGAAAATGGTTTATACATATTACTCATAAAGATGTATTTTTTTAAGTCGAAGTCTGTATTGTATGAATAAAAAGATCCAACTTGTTACTTTGGCACCAGAGAGTCTCTTTTCAAAATGATTTAATAGAAAAGTTTCTATTCTCTTTATATGGACAGAAACTTCTCTGTCCATATAAAGAGTTTAGAAACTCTTCTACCCATAAAAATGAATTTCAGAGAGTTCTAAAGCAATGCTGCTACTACTTAAATAACAACAGAGTCAAAATCAAATTTATCTTAGTGGAAGAATGGCATTCCTCCTAGTTACCATAAACTATTGGTCTGAAAGAATGTGGGGAAAAAAACTAGATGAACAACATTCTCACTCTTACCCTTAAACAAATGCTGCAGTTTACATCAAAAGAATATTAGTTTTTACTCAGTGAAAGAGTAAAGTTTTGAGTAAATCACCCATTCCAATTATCTAGTACAGGAAGAAAACTGGCCATTAAATATAAGGGGGAAGAAATGACCACTAAAATGTATGGTTTGAAAAGCTTTAGACATATATTTTTCTTTTTTAGAGATAGGGTCTTGCTATTGGCCAAGCTGGAGTGCAGTGGTGTGATCACAGCTCACTGCAGCCTCAAACTTCTGGGCTCAAGCGATCCTCCCATCTCAGCCTCCTAAGTAGCTGGGACTCACAACACCACACCTGGCTGATATTTTTTGTTTTTTTTTTAAACACTGGGTCTCTCTATGTTACCCAGGCTGGTCTTGAACATCTGGCCTCAAGTGATCCTCCTACCTCAGCCTCCCAAAGTGCTGGGATTATAGGCTTCTGCACTGGGCCTAGACTTCTACCATGTTTCTTTCTTTCTTTTTGATTTTTAGTAGAGACAAGGTTTCACCATGTTGCCCAACCTGATGTCAAACTCCTGAGCTCAGGCAATCCACCCACCTTGGCCTCCCAAAGTGCTGGGATTACAGGTGTGAGTCACTGCACCTGGCCCTTATCCTATGTTTCTTTTATGAAACTCTGCAACCAGTCTTTACATTACATTTTCACACAAGCGAAGCTAAACTCTGTGATTATGAAAATATTTTCTGTGCCTTTGCTAATACATGTCTCCTTGGTCCAAAATATTATATTCCTCACTCCCACATCTACCAGTAGAAATCTATCCACCTTTCTTTAATACCCACTGAAATATCAACCACCTCCTCTAGGAAACTCCTCTGCTTCATTCAATCACATGTGATCTCTTCCTACTCTTAATTCCATTATCATTCTTCTTAATCTCTCTAATGATTATAAATTTTGTCAAATAATGCAAGGATGTGTACACTTATTTTATACCACAACCCAAACTGAAATCTTCTTGAAGAGACAGTAACTTGTTTATTTTTGAATCTTTAACAGGACTTAGTGCAGTCCTGCACACAAAGTATGTACTCAATAATGATTTCTTCAATGGATTAAGTAAATAAAAATAAATGTGAAGTAAAGTTACGAGATTTCTCAGGAAGATCTTAAATATAATATAAGCAAGGCTCTCAATATAAATATTTTGGTATTTTAAAGAAATTCAACTAAAGATATTTAAAGTTCTTTCTCAATACAAAATAAGTATTAGTATGTGGAATTAGGCTGTATTGCTCTATGGGCAAATCACAGGAATTTTAGTTTGTAGTTCTAAAATACCTCTAACTTCAAAGGCAGTAAGAAAGACTTGGAACAATAAGAGTTAGTCTCCATCCATTCGTGTGTTTATTCATCAAGCATTTATGGAAAGCTTATTATGTGCAGTTATGATGCCTTTGCTACCTAAATTTCATAAATATCATTTCACTTCTATTAATATTTTCATATGCCATAGTCACAAATCTTTATTCTAATGGTTCTTCCTAACCTTTTTCTTACCCTGATAAATTAACCCCTGTGATAAAAAGTTTACGATAGCCCCTAAGATTCCTACTCCCTATATACAACCTGCATAAACTTCTCCCCGTTGTGAGATAAAAATAAGACTTTACTTCCATGATCAGATTATATTATGTAGTAAAGATGAGGGGATTTTATGAATGTAATTAAGGTCTACCTCAATTGATTCTGAGTTAATCAAAAGGGAGATTATCTTGGGTGGGCCTGACTTAATCAGGTAAAAGTCCTTAAAAGATACAATGCCCCTCTACAGAAGAGACACCTTTGTTGGCTTTGAAGAAGAAAAAAAAAAGTAGTAGTAGTAATAAGCTGCCACGTTGTTGAGAGGGCGATATGACTAGGACCTGAATGCAACCTTTAAGACCTAAGAGTCATCCTTAGCCAACAGCCCGCAAAAGACTGGGTATCTCACTCAGTCCTACGACTACAAGGGATAAATTCTGCAAACAAACTGAGGGACCCTGGAAGCTAATCTTTCCCCAGTCAAGCCTTTAGTGAGACCACAACCCCAGTTGACTCTGCTGGGAGCCTTGTAATACACTGAGAAGAAAAACCCAGCTAAGCCATGCCCAGACTCCTGACCCACAGAAAGAGTAAGATGATAAATGTGTACTGTTTTACGGTGCTAATTTTGTGGTAATTTGTTATGCAGCAACACAGAACTAATACAACCCATCTAATTATATTTCAATCCTGGTTCCTCATGTCCTCCTGAAATGAATTCTAATGTAGGCTTTCTGTCTTCTGCATGGTCAGTGTCAAACCCCTCTGAAATGAAAACTAGATGGCATAATATTAATACATTTAATAACTGTAGTCACTGTACTATGTGAGAATTGACAACGGTACTGACAAAAGATTATAATAATGTGCTAGTTTGCTCTTATGACTAGATTCTGAAACTCAGTAGCAAATTTATTTTTGCCAATTTTATTGGACTTCTAATTTCAACTCCAATATGTAAAGAACTGGAAGTCATCACACCTGTTTTACAACAGAAAAAAGTTAAACAAACTAAAAATCAATTACTTTTCTGGGATCCATCTGAGAACTGAGGTCACAAGGCAAACTGCCACCCTGAAATCTGGAGAGACAGGTAAATACAGAGAATCAAGATATGCTTACTGGGACAGTGGCCACTAAAACATAAATTGACAGAAATAGTTAAAAGATAATATTGATGAATTGCTGGAGATAAAATGTGAACTAGTTTATAAGTGAGAAACTCCTAGGGGCTGCAGTCTTGCCAGGGGGCCCACAATTTTTAAGACATTACCTCTAAAAATCCCACCAGGTTCCCACAGTAAAAAGCCAAGAAAAACCCTACTGTTTCGGGCAGGAGGAGGGAAAAAAACAACCATTTTGAAATACGTTCAACGCATTCTCTAAAACAAAGGCCAATCTGCCAGTAAGGAAGATTTTACCAGATCCTTATCCAACATGAGGGAAGGGATCATTTCCTAAACTGCAGCTCCCTGCCATCTAATCTTATGATATGAATGAAAAGCTCAGAAACACTTGTGAAGGTCACAGGCAAGAGACACAGTCATGCTAAAAGACTGAGACATAATCATAGGATTAGAAGATGCTTCCTGTTCCCCATACCTTACCACCACATCAACAGGGCTCCAGTATAACAGCAGAGGATTACAACAGAGAGAGACAGCTGCAAGGCTCAGATTCTATTTAAGAATAAGTTTTTAGGGACATTGGAGAGTAACTCAAGTCCACATTAAGAATTAATTAAAGAGCACTGGTCAAGATAACTACAAGGTAGTTATAAAAGACAGTATAAAATGTGTTTTAACATAGATACAAAAGACAATATAAAATGTATTCTGTTTTTAATTTTTTTTATCTGATTTGAAGGTCAGTTGCAAAAGGTAATAATTGTAAATCTGTGTTGAGAGACATACAATGTGTAAAGATGTAATTTTTATAATAATGACACAAAGAAGGTAGGATTTAAAAAACAGCTACATAGGATTAAAGCTTCTGCATTCTATTGAAAATTAAATTAGTATTAATCCAAACTATGTAAGATGTTAAATATAATTCCTAGGACAACCACTAAGAAAATAACTAAAAAATACACAGTAAAAGAAAAGCCAAGGGAATTAAAGTGACACATTAGAAAAATTTAAATGGCACACTAGAAAATATCTATCTATTAGATTCAAAAGGCAATGATAGAGAAATAGAGGGGGAAAAGGCACCAGATATACAGAAAACAAACAGCAAAGTGGCATTTGTAAACACTACCTTAGCACTAATTACATTAAACGTAAATGGAGTAAACACTCAAGTTAAAAGGCAGAGATAAGCAGAATGAATGTTTTAAATGCTCCAACTATATGCTGTCTATAAGAGACACACTTTAAATTTAGACACAAATAGGTTGAAAGTAAAAGGAATGTTATTCAGCCATAAAAAGGAATAAAGTATTAATTCATCCTATAATGCTGAACATGGAAACATTACACTATGTGAAAAAGCCAGAGACAAAAAGTCACATATTGTATGATTCAATTTAGATGAAATGTTCAGAAAAGGCAAATCTATAGAAATAGCAGATTAGTGGATACTAGGGAATAGCAGGTAAGAGTAGGCAGTGACTGTTAATGAGTTAGGAGTTTCTTTTTGGGGTCAGAAAAATATTCTGGAATTAGACAGTGGTGATGATTACACAACTTTGTGAATATACTAAAAATGACTCAATGCAAAAATGCACAAAGAATTTGAATAGGCATTTCTCTAAAGAAGATGTCTGAATTACTAATAAGCACATGAAAATATACTTAACATCACTAGTCATCAGGGAACTGCAAATCAAAACCACAAGGAGATACTACACTTTATACCCATTTGAAAGGCTATTATCAAAAAAACATAAAATAACAAGTATTGGCAAAAATGTGGAAAAATTGGAATCCTTGTGCACTGCTGATGGGAATCTAAATTATGCATTGACTATAAAAAAAAGAGTTTGGTGGTTCTTCAAAAAGTTAAATTTAGGCTGGGCGTGGTGGTTCACGCCTGTGATCCCAGCACTTTGGGAGGCCGAGGCAGGCAGATCACCTGAGGTCAGGAGTTCAAGACCAGCCTAGCCAACATGGTGAAACCCTGTCTCTACTAAAAATACACAAAAATCAGCCAGACGTGTTGGCGGACACCTGTAATCCCAGCTACTCGGGAGGCTGAGGCAGAAGAATCACTGGAACCTGGAAGGCAGAGGTTGCAATGAGCCGAGATGATGCCATTGCACTCCAGCCTGGGTGACAGAGTGAGACTCCATCTCAAAAAAAGAAGTTACATTTAGAATTATCACAAGATCCAGAAATTACATTTCTAGGTATATATCCGAATGAATTGAAAGCAAGGTCACAAATAGATATTTGTACACCAGCGTTCATAGCAGCATTATTCACAACAGGCAAAAGGTAGAAACAATCCAAATACCCATCGACAGATGAATGGATAAGCAAATGTGATATATATATATATAGATATATATATATATTTATATATATAAAATGAAATATTATTCTGCCATAAAAAGGATTCTGATGTATGCTACAAGATGGACGAACCCTGAAAACATTATGGCTAATGAAATAAATCAGAAACAAAGGACAAATACTGTATGATTCCACTTATATGAAGTAGCTACAATAGCCAAATTCACGGATACAGAAAGAATACTAGAGGGTAACAGGAAATGGGGAAAAGGAATCTGGGGAGTTATTTTGTGGGAACAGAGTTCTTATTTGGTATGATGAAAGGTTCTGGAAATAGATAGTGGTCTTGGTTGTCTAACATTGTGAATGTACTTAATTGTACACACACAAAAAATGCTAAGGCTGAACGCAGTGGCTCACACCTGTAATCCCAGCACTTTGGGAGGCCGAGGCGGGCAGATCATCTGAGGTCGGGAGTTCAAGACCAGCCTGACCAACCTGGAGAAACCCCATCTCTACTAAAAATACAAAATTAGCCGGGTGTGGTGGCACATGACTGCAATCCCAGCTACTCAGGAGGCTGAGGCAGGAGAATCACTTGAACCCGGGAGGCAGAGGTTGCAGTGAGCCAAGATCACACCATTGCACTCCAGACTGGGCAACAAGGGTAAAACTCCATCTCAGAAAAAAAAAAAAAAAAACAACCCTAAATTTTGTTATGCATGTTTCACCACAATTAGAAATGACAATAAATATCAGAAAAATAAATCAAAGACCTGCGAAGCCTCTGGGGATGTGGGACTGGGAAGAAAGGAGGAGTAGTATAGTGAAGGGAGCTGTTGTTTTTTCATTATAACCATTCTAACATTATTTAATTATGTATAAGAATTATTTTGATAAATTAAGATATTTAAAGCTAAAAAAGAAATTAAAGAATTTAATGACAAACAACAAAGTTTTAATGATATGTATTATAAAGGATTACTATCCATACTATATATTTAAAAGCCCATACAAATCAATCAAAAAGACAAATACAACCAAGACAAGCAGACAATAAACAAAAATTTTAAAAGAATTAAACAAAAACCTGCAGAACAACTAATTGACAAACCTGACAAAAACAAAACCTGACAAACTTGATAAAAACAAGCAATGGGGAAAGAATTCCCTATTTAATAAGTGGTGCTGGGAAAACTGGCTAGCCATATGTAGAAAGCTGAAACTGGATCCCTTCCTTACACCTTATACAAAAATTAATTCAAGATGGATTAAAGACTTAAATCTTAGACCTAAAACCATAAAAACCCTAGAAGAAAACCTAGGCAATACCATTCAGAACATAGGCATGGGCAAGGACTTCATAACTAAAACGCCAAAATCAATGACAACAAAAGCCAAAATTGAAAAATGGGATCTAATTAAACTAAACAGCTTCAGTACAGCAAAAGAAACTACCATCAGAGTGAACAGCCTACAGAACATTCTGTAGGCTCCCATCCCTACAGAATGGGAGAAAATTTTTGCGATCTACCCATCTGACAAAGGGCTAATATCTAGAATCTACAAAGAACTTAAACAAATTTACAAGAAAAAAACAAACAACCCCATCAAAAAGTGGGCAAAGGATATGAACAGACACTTCTCAAAAGAAGACATTTATGCAGCCAACAGACACATGAAAAAATGCTTATCATCACTGGTTATCAGAGAAATGCAAATCAAAACCACAATGAGATACCATCTCACACCAGTTAGAATGGTGATCATTAAACAGTCAGGAAACAACAGATGCTGGAGAGGATGTAGAGAAACAGGAACGCTTTTACACTGTTGGTGGGAGTATAATTAGTTCAACCATCGTGGAAGACAGTGTGGCGATTCCTCAAGGATCTAAAACTAGAAATACCATTTGACCCAGTCATCACATTACTGGGTATATACTCAAAGGATTATAAATCATGCTACTATAAAGACACATGCATACGTATATTTATTGCAGCACTATTCACAATAGCAAAGACTTGGAACCAACCCAAATGTCCATCAATGATAGACTGGATTAAGAAAATGTGGCACATATACACCATAGAATACTATGCAGCCATAAAAAAGGATGAGTTCATGTCCTTTGCAGGGACATGGATGAAGCTGGAAACCATCATTCTCAACAAACTATCACAAAGACAGAAAACCAAACACCGCATGTTCTCACTCATAGGTGGGAATTGAACAATGAGAACATGTGGACGCAGGGTGGGGAACATCACACACTGGGGCCTGTTCTGGGGTGGGGGCCTAGGGGAGGGATAGCATTAGGAGAAATACCTAATGTAAATGACGAGTTGATGGGTGCAGCAAACCAACGTGGCACATGTATACGTATGTAACAAATCTGCATGTTGTGCACATGTACCCTAGAACTTAAAGTATAATAATAAAAAAAGAAACTATGAGATAATAAATGTTTACTGTTTTAAGCCACAAAAAAATTAAACAAAAACCTGCCGAACAATTAATTTCGCAAAGAAATAAACTCAATTGGAACAAAGTATATTCAAAGGATTTCCTGTGTCTTTATTTTTAATTGAAAAGGTAGAAGCAGAAAAATAATCTATTCATTTTGCTAATATATATACAGTCACTAAAAAGTTATTTCAATGTTATAGTCTCTAGTCACCCAATTATAAATGTCTGTAACTAAAATTCATACTGTCTGCTATATGTATTCCAAGCCTAGCAGAAAAATGTCACCCAGACATCTCCTATCTCCCTTTTTGTGACTATGACTGGAAAATATAAAAAGGTTTTAGCAATGAAATAAGATTTTGCTTTAATTGCTTACATAACTGTGGAGTGAATACAGTTTCCATAATCCCATAAATAACTTTTCTTCCAATTTCCCGGAAGATATTTGTCTCCATATTTAAGAATTAAAAGTCCTACAAATTTTATTAGGTAAGACCAACTCCCTACAAGTTTTATTGTATGACTTAGTATCAAGCTTAATTACTAGTTTTCCTAAATATAACTGTTTGGTGTAGATGTTCACACTGGAATAAATCTTGTTTTCCATTAAGAATTTTAAAAACTGTTTATGTCCGTTTTATTTTTAGATATTCTTGTAAAAAATTATCTGATTAAATATGTTTTTGAAAACAAATCCTTTAATTTATCTACAAGAGACTAATTGCTTTAGTGTATCCCTAGCTATCAAAGTACATATATATAAAAAGACAGTAGAAGAGTCAAAAGTATCAATATTGTCATTCAAATATATTACTTCCAAATGCTTCTGTCCTTAGAGGTATAACTTCCTGTGGAAAAAAGAGAAGGGAACGCCACTTCTCTACATTGGATTTAGGTTAGATTTTGATGCAATGTGATGTTACTTTCAGGAATTATAAGTGGTTTCAATGCTTTGAATGTTAGGAGGACCAAAATATACTAAATAATTCCAAATTAACTAAAAAAAATTATTAAAAATCAGTGACTCTAAAAACAACAACAAAATTCTTCTGGCCAGATACATGAAGTAAAATGAGGGCAACGAAGAAAGTTTGGCTTAGATTAACTTTAATGAAACATTCAGAAATGTAATTTATGAAAATAAAAAAGAATGCTCTCTTTCTTTCTACTCTGAAAATACCGACTTGTCCCTAAGAATAAAAATAATGTACACATAAACACTTCTCCTATATAATTAACATTGCTTGAAGACTTTTATTCTTTCAGATTATTTTATTTTATTTTAGAGAGAGTCTTATTCTGTTGCCCACGCTGGAGTGCAGGGGTGCAATCATAGCTCACTGTAGCCTCAACCTCCTGGGCTCAAGCAATCCTCCCACCTCAGCCTCGCAGGTAGCTGGGACTATAGGTGTGTGCCACCACACCCAGCTAATTTTTGTATTTTGTAGAGGCAGAGTTTCACCATATTCTCCAGGCTGGTCTCGAACTCCTGGGCTCAAGTGATCCTCCCAGCTCAGCCTCCCAACCTGCTGGGATTACAAGCATGAGCCACCACGTCCAGCCTTGCTCTTTCAGACTTTTAAGTAAAACAGAGGTAGGACAATCAGGCAGTATCTTAATCAAAAAATAAGTAAAATAATATGTGATGTTTAGAAAACTATAGTTATTACCTTGTTGCCTCTACCCTAGGAAGCTTACTGTGGTAATTTTAAAATTAGCATGACAATGTTTAAAATGTAAATGATTACTTAAAGGCAAAAGAAACAATAAATATTCCCTTACCTTGTAAGATGGCAAGAAACACAAAATTCCTTGGCTCACAGTCTGGCACACAGATAACAAAAGTGCTCCCACTTCATCTTGGAACTCAAATGTTTCAGTATTCTGGAAGGTAGCACAGAGATTCCGACCCTTGGGGCCTGACCCAATGGTACCAACCCAAACCTAGAATATGAATATGTCATTATTAGAGTTATGCCTGAAAAAGGCATGGAAATTAGTATTTATTTGGAAGTATGTACATAAAAGATCAAGCAACAAGTTTAACAATTTATTTTTAAATTGTCAGGGGTTTTTCTATTACCTTCAATTAACTGTATACAGATTTAATTTATAAATGTTTTGCTTTAGGCAGATCACTAAATTCTCTTAGAGCGAAAATTCTTTGAAAGCAAAACAGGTTGTACCTGTCTCTGTTTACTTAATAGCTTTGCAAAATTTAAGCATGTAACAAGTTTTTGTTAGGTGAATAAATGAACAAGTGAAATGATGAATATATACCAATAGCAGAATCAGATAATTCCAAAATACTGGGGATGAAGGCCAGTATAATTTGCCATAGGCAAGTCTCAAAAATGACAGGAACTACTCTTTCAAAAATTCATTGGTGCTCAAAGATCCTTAGTCATAGAAAAAAATCACACCCACCACATTTTACAGTTATTTGCAATTCTATCTCCCTTATATGTAGAGAGAGGGAGAGAGAAGAAATTTTGCAAAACGTTAACAAGTGATGAATCTAGGTGAAGGATATAAAGATATTCACAATATTAATATTATCTTTCCAACTTTTCTGAAATTTCTAATTTTTTGAAATACAATTGAAAGAATCAATGAATGAATGATCAAAATGTAGCATTGAGTAGAAAAAAACAAACTTTTTCCTTTGCTCTCACACCACAGCAATCAACACAGAAAACTTCTGTGACCAAATGTGTGGGAGGTTTTTTCCACATACCAAGCAATCAATTCTGCAACAGACATCAACTGGGTGTCCTCTAATTCAATTCAGTTCTGATACTATCTACTGGGAGATGATAACTTCAGATCCCAGAGGTTGAGGGCTCAGTCCCCAAGACTGCCCCTGATTTCTGTGGCCAGTCACAGTTGTTTTTACTTGTGCTTCTGACTGATCAGCTAGAAATCGGGCATCCCACAACCCTCTGCTTGGGTTCAATTAATTTGGTAGAGCTGCTCACAGAACCCAGGGACACATTTACCTACAATTATTGATTTATTAGAAAAAATATTACAAAGGATACAGATAAAGAGATGTATGTGGGAAGGGGCTCAGAGCTTCAATTCCCAGGCACATCACCCTCCAAGTGTTCAGGAACCTCCAAGTGTTCAGCTATCTGGAAGCTCTCTGAACCCTGTCCTTCTAGGTTTTTATGGAAGCTTCATTATGTAGGCATGATTGATTAAACCACTGGCCATTAAGATAAACTTAACCTTTAGCATCATCTCCCCCAAGCCCTCCCCAGAGGTTGAGGAATGGGGGTGAAAATCCCAACTCTCCTATCATGTCTTGGTCTTCCCAGAGGCTAGCCCTGATCCTGATGCTACCTAGGAGCCCCCTACCATTAGTCATCTCATTAGCATACAAAATGTCACTTTGGAGATTCTAAGGATTTTAGGAGTTGTATGCCAGGAAATGGAGTGGAAGACCAAATATATATATTATAAATCACAGGCATATACACACAAGGAACATTATTCACCTTTAAAGAGGAAACTCTGGCACATGCTACAACATAGATGATGAACTTTGAAGACATTATCTGCAACATGGACAAACCTTGAGGACATTACTAAGTAAAATAAGCCAGTCACAAAAACGACAAATATTTTATGATTCCACTTATATGAAGTATTTATAGTAATCAGATTCATAGAAACAGAACGCGGAATGGTAGTTACCAGGAGCTGGGGAGAGGGGGAGAATAGAGAGCTGTTGTTTAATGGGAACAGAGTTTCAGTTTTTCAGTTTTTCAAGAGGAGAAAGTCTTGAGATTGGTTGCACAACAACATATACATACTTAATAAGACTGAGCTGTATACTCAAAAATGGTTAAGATGGTAAATTTTATGTATATTCTACCACAATTAAAAGTTTTTTAAATTTTAAGTTGAAGGAAAATATTACAG
The DNA here is from genome assembly GCF_029281585.2 of Gorilla gorilla gorilla. Lineage (NCBI taxonomy): Eukaryota > Metazoa > Chordata > Mammalia > Primates > Hominidae > Gorilla > Gorilla gorilla. The sequence continues at coordinate 30,219,982 of NC_073228.2, read as the reverse complement.
TGTAACAGAATCCAGCTGCACAGCTACATTATTATAATTCAGCGACATTATAGGTTAAATGGACTTTTGTGCAGTAGGCTGAGAACATAGAGCCTGTAATAACATTCTTATGAGACAAACGTATGCTGAATTTACCAACTTCCCATATTTATCTGTGTCTCTAAAGAAAGAAACTTGAAAACGTGGAACATGTATTCTTCCTTCACTGCTGTTCATAGTCACATTTCTCAACAGGAACACTCTGGCATTTGGAAAGCACAATTCTTAGTTACATAGGAGTAGCATTCTAGGTTCCCAACTACCAAATGCCGTAGTTGCTCCCAAGTAATTGTGAGGACCAAAAATGTTCCCACCTATAAACCTGTGTATATAGCTTAATAAAGAACTAGCATTGTGTTAGGCACACAGGTGATGTTAACTTAACCACTTTAGCATTAACCACAGCTTAACATCACCTGTGTGCCTAACCACTTTAAAATATTTCATAAAAAGAAACCAGAAGGCATAATGAAAAATAACAATCTATACATTTCCACAAAAATTAAAATAACATTTAGTAGGCATCGTTATAAAACATTAAAATCTTAAATCACAGGACTCATAAGAGTACTTTTAACTCATTTCAGATATTCAAACATGCTGAACACTTGCTAAATACCAGCTATTAATCTAGGCACAGAGGAAGAACGTGGATGTAAAAGGAAGAATCAGGATACACTGTAGTCTAATGGAAAAGAGAAGCATAAATAATTATACAAGCTGGGCATGGTAGTACATGCCTGCAGTCCCAGCTACTCAGGAGGCTGAGGCAGGTGGACTGCCTGAGCCTGGGAGTTTGAAGCCAGCCTGGGCAACATAGCAAGCGACCTTGTCTCTAAAAAGATAATGTCTGGCCAAAATGGCAAAACCCCATCTCTACTAAAAATACAAAAATGCGCCATGCATGGTGGCATACACCCATAATCCCAGCTACTCAGAAGGTTGAGGCAGGAGAACCGCTGGAACCCAGGAGGCGAAGGCTGCAGTGAGCCAAGATCGCACCACTGCACTCCAGTCTGGGTGATGGAGCAAAACCTTGTCTCAAAAAATAAAAGTAAAAATAAAAATACAGAGATAAAATAAATAAAATATAAATAGGCTGGGCACAGTGGCTCACGCCTGTAATCCCAGCACTTTGGGAGGCTGAGGCAAGTGCATCATTTGAGGGCAGGAGTTCAAGACCAGACTGGACAACATGCTGAAACCCCATCTCTACTAAAAATAAAAAATTAGCCAGGCGTGTGGCGCACACCTGTAATCTCAGCAACTTGAGAGGCTGAAGCAGGAGAATTGCTTAAACCCGAGTGAGCCAAGATCACACCACTGCACTCCAGCATGGGCAACAGAGCCAGACTCCGTCTCAAAAATAAATAAATAAATAAATAAATAAATAAAACACATAATTATACAATGAGAATTAAAGAAATCAAAATTTTGTTTTCATTACAAAACTGAAACTTACTTAGAAAAAGCTGAAATACAGCCTTTTGCATCCCAAGTGACTGGATTACTTCCTTCTGTTGACACATCATTAAGTAGCTGACAGATTTTCTTTTATTGTAAAACTGGAATGTTGAATTTCCTACCAAGATTTACTTGCTGGCACTTCAGGTATCTTCTAACTTGTTTACATAGAGTTATATTGAAGTAGAAACACTGAAGGCCTTCCAAAAAAAAAAAAACAACTAACCTGTGAATTTTTAATGATATGATTAGCCTCCAGCTGGATAGTAAATGTAACACCAAGTTCTGATGAAAAGGATTTCATTGGTGATAATGTACCAGATGTCAAAACAATGGTCTGAACTTTGCCATTAATATCTGAAAAGGCCTAAAAGAAAACAACATTAGATAAATAAAATTATCTTTAAAAGAGGCTGGGCAAAGTGGCTCACACCTGTAATCCCAGCACTTTGGGAGGCTGGAAGATCGCTTGCATCTAGGAGTCTGAGACCAGCCTGGGCAATATGGTGAAACCCCGTCTCTACAAAAAATACAAAAATTAGCCGGGCATGGTGACACATGCCTATAGTCCCAGCTACTCGGGAAGCTAAGGTGGGAGGATCGCTTGAGCCTGGAAGGTCAAGGCTACAGTGAGCTGAGATTGCACCACTGCACTCCAGCCTGGGTGAAGAGCAAGACCCTGCCTCAAAACAACAACAACAACAACAACAAACAACTATCTTTAAAAGAGTCAACCACATTTATTAAAATGCTGGTACTGAGCAAGAAGACAAAATTTCCATTTACATGATGAGCTTACCACAGCTGGATTTAAGCACCAAAAGTTTAGCACATGAACTGCAGTTTTCTGTCGTGAACGTTTCTTATTTTTTGGTAGAACCAACAACCCATTTTTGTCTGAAATATCAATCTGATTTGTCCAGGAGTAAGTCTGTTGAATCGCAATTTTATAATCATCTGCAAATCTAGATGCAAAGAAAGTGCTAATTAAGTGGCAAAACTTTTAAAACCTATGACCCAGCTACATACAATATAAAAACTGATTACATTAAAACTCACTTGAAAGAGCTGGTACCTTCCCATTCAAAAATAACATTCTCCTTACCATTAATTAAATTCAGAAATTCTGATATTAATAAAGCCATTAATCATAGAATCAACTGATTCTCAGAGGGAATATTAGAAATCATCTAACCATCTATCTTTTATCAGCTACTTCCTAACCTCATTTTCAAACATTACATATGTCATGGCAGAAGCAGAATTAAAATCCAGGCCTCCTAACTCCCAGTCCAGAGCTCTCTGCATGCTCTACTACATGATGAGTTACAAAATAGAAAACAGTATTATGGTTAAAGAGACTAAAAGGTGGGTTATACTTTTTTATTAAATGAGAAAATAGAAGGATAATTTTTACTGAAAGTTTTTAAAGTATTAGCAACAAGTTATAAAATCCTTACATTCCTTTGAAACCTGAGTCTCAGCCTTCATCTACTTTTAATGAAGGTGCTGAACCAGATGATATCTGTGATCCCATCCAGTTTATAACTACTTTCAATAAGAATCTAGAAAATGGTTAAGCTTAAAAATAATAAAATGTGGCCAGGTGCGGTGGTTCACACCTGTAATCCCAGCACTTTGGGAGGCCGAGGCGGGTGGATCACGAGGTCAGGAGTTCGAGACCAGCCTGGCCAACATGGTGAAACCCCGTCTCTACTAAAAATACAAAAATTAGCCGGGTGTGGTGGCAGTCGCCTGTAACCCCAGCTACTCAGGAGGCTGAGGCAGGAGAATCACTTGAACCCGGGAGGCGGAGGTTGCAGTGAGCTGAGATAGCGCCACTGCACTGTAGCCTGGGTGACAGAGCAAGACTCCATCTCAAAAAAAAAAAAAAAAAAAGTAAAATGTGGTATTCTCTACCATGTCTTCGCTATAGTATTTCCTTATTCATTTCACTCCTAGAGAGATTAGATCTCAAAATTAAAGTTGGGAACTTAACAACTGTGGAGAGAATCTTATAAAAACACTGGGAGCCAAAAACTGTAAAACTCTTAAAACAAAGGGGAGACCGGGTGCGACGGCTCACGCCTGTAATCCCAGCCCTTTGGGAGGCCGAGGCGGGCAGATCACGAGGTCAGGAGATCGAGACCATTCTGGCTAACACGGTGAAACCCCGTCTCTACTAGAAAATACAAAAAATTAGCCGGGCGTGGTGGCAGGCGCCTGTAGTCCCAGCTACTCGGGAGGCTGAGGCAGGAGAATGGCATGAACCCGGGAGGCTGAGCTTGCAGTGAGCCGAGATCGCGCCACTGCACTCCAACCTGGGTGACAGAGCGAGACTCCCGTCTCAAAAAAAAAAAAAAAAAAAAGGAAAAGAAAACATAGGGGAAATCTTCATATCAGATTTGGCCATGATTTACTGGATGTGACACTAAAAGTACAGGCAACAACAAAAAAAGAGAAAGATAAATTGGACTTCAACAAGATTAAAAACCTTTTCTGCATCAAAGGACACTATGAATAAATGAAAAAACAACCCACAGAATGAGAGAAAATATTTGTAAAGTATATATCTCTTACAGGACTGACATCCAGAATATCTAAATAACTACAACTCAACAACAACAACAAAAAAAACCAATAATTCAAAAGTGGGCAAAAGACTTCAATAGATATTTCTCCAAAAAAGACATACAATCGGCCAATAAGCACATGAAAAGATTCTCAACATCTCTAGTCATTAGGAAACACAAATAAAAACCAGATGATATCACTTGATACCTATTAGGATGGCTATTATACAAAAAATAAAATAACGAGTGTCAGCAAAAACAATTCTGATATATGCTGCTACATAAACTGTTGGCAAGGATGTGTAGAAATTGGAACCCTTGTGCATTGATAATGGGAATGGAAAATAATGCAGTTGCTGTGAGAAACAGTATGGTGAGTCCTCAAAAAGTTAAATGCAGCATTACCATATGATTCTGCAATTCCACTGCTAGGTACTTATATACACCCAGAAGAACTGAAAGCAGAACTCAGATATTTGTACACCAACATTCATAGTAGCATTGTTTACAATAGGCAAAAGATGAAAACAACCCAAATGTCCATTAACATAAGAATAAATTAACAAATTGTGGTATATACATACAATGGAGTATTATTCAGCCATAGAAAGGAATGAAATTCTGATATATGCTACTACATAAATGAACTCTGAAAACACTGTGCCAAATGAATTGAAATAAGCCAGACACAAAAAGACAAACATTGTATGATCGCTCTTATGTGAAATACCTAGAAAGGACTTCATAAGATGAAAATAGAATACAGGTTAACAGGTGATGAGGGGAAAGACCCTAGGGGTTATTATTTCATGGGTACAGAATTCCTATTTGGAATAATAAAAAATTTCTGGAAATCTCTGGAAATGAGTACAATGTACAACATTGCAAATATACTGTACTTAATGGCACTGAGTTGTATACGTAAAATGGTTAAAATGGTGTATTTTATGTATATTTTACCACAATAAAAAAAAATACCAGAACTAGGTACTACTATAATTTAAGTTACAGGATGAGAGGGATTGGTTGTTTTTCATTTTCCGCGGTTCATACAATAAAAAAGGGACTTTCTGACACTGTAGGAACATAAGAAAACTTTAGCAATAGAAGATAATTTAATATGAATTAATTAAATATATTTATTTAATGATTTCAATATTCATTAATATAAAAGACTAATTTTGGCCAGGCATGGGCTCACACTTACAATCCCAGCACTTTGGGAGGCTGAGGTGGGAGGATCACTTGAGGCCAGGAGTTCAAGACCATCCTGGTCAACATAGTGAGATCTCATCTCTACAAAAAAAATAAAAATTAAAAAATTAGCTGGGTGTGGGTGGTGCACACCTGTAATCCCAGCTACTCAGGAAACAGGTGGGAGGATTGCTTAAGCCCAGGAGGTCAAAGTTGCAGTGAGCTGTGATCATGCAACTGCACTTCAGCCTGGGTGACAGAGCAAGTCCCTGTCTCAAAAAAGCATCAGACTAATTTCAATTCCTCTAAGTCTGTGTCAATAAGAGCAAATATATAATAATATCTATAACACTTGTTTTCAATTCTCCTATTTCTCACCCAAAATTGGTATGTATTAAACACATGCTAGCATCCAAATTAGGCTATTTTTAAAAGGAAAATACATACTAGTTATCTTCACTTACCTGCTATTTTGCCTAAAAAGATAGTCAAGTACCATAAAAAGTCCTTTAAGCATTATTTGAGTTGATGCACTAATAACAGGTACTTCTCTTGCCTCCTCTTTACCATAAATTGGTGAGATTTTTTCCTCTTTTTGAAGAACAGCAGAAAAATGTCCCTATAAGAAATTACCATATTAAGTATAGAGGGGTTGGGAGGGAATTGGAAAAAGAAACTTCTCAAAAATACAATGAAACCCAACAAAACATGCATTGAAATTTTAGGTGAACAGAATTGCTATAGTTTGATAGTCTGACTTCTCCAAATCTGATATTGAAATTTCATCCCCAGTAATGGAAGTGGGGCATATCAGGAGGTTTGGGATCATGGGGGTAGATACCTCATGAATAGATTAACGCCCTCCCTAAGTAGAGAGAGGGTGAGTTAGTGCTCTGTTAGTTCCCATGAGAGCTGGTTGTTAGAAAGAGCCTGACACCTCCCTCCCTTCTCTCTCTCGCTTCTTCTCTTGCCATATGATCTGTACAAACCAGCTCCCCTTCACCTTTTGCCATGAGTGGAAGCAGGCTAAGGTCCTCAAAAGCAGATGCTGGAGCCATGCTTCGTACAAGCTGCAGAACTGTGAACCAAATAAACCTCCTTTCTTTATAAGTTACCCAGCCTCAGGTATTTATAGTGATACAAACAAAGACAATTATTAACAGCACAACGCTAACAATATATTTTAGATTGCCATATTAGCAAAATTCTCCTCAGAGTCAAAGACTCTTTAATAATAAGTTAGGTATTTAGAAGATTCAATCAGGGTATTATTTGGTGCCTTTCAGATGTAAGGAATTAAATAAAAATGTAGCAAATGGCTTCTCCAAAAGGCTTTAAAGAGTTGATATGTTGCCTTAAATCCATGAATTATTTCCAGAAAGTAATTCTGATGCTGAGAATAATATGACTACATCACAAGCAAAACTAAATGACTTAAGGAAACAATAGATGCTAAATAACAAAATGTATGTTAACTGGTTCTTTGGTCTTTACATGGCTCATAAGTTTTAATATGGATGAAAGTGTGGACATTAAAACAAAATTATAAGAAAACAGAAGAGTATGTTCCCCACATTGTAAAAGAGAAAATTCTGAATACTGAAGCAATAAAAGATATTGGTGACAACTCTGATGTCTGACAATAAAATGTGTTCAATGAAAATAAAATGGGGAAATAGGATAAATAAGAAAGATACATTTTAATATTCAGATATATCATGAAACAACACAAATCTATAAGAGTAAAAATCAGCCTTCACTGAACAAAACATGAAAGAATACAAATAAATAGAAAGACTTAAAAAACAAACCAACAAAGAACAAACAAGAAAGACAACATGAACTTGGAAAAATATTCAGCCCTGCAATGAAATACAAATATCAAATTATTCTTTTTGAAAAATGAAGTCTCCTCAGCAACACCTTACATCAAAGCTTAATATCCTTCTCCAACACTGGCAGAACACTGGCAATTTACTCTGATAAAATATAGAAAATATAAACTACTAAAGGTGAGGCGCTGTACTAAAAACAGAAGGGCTAAATGAAATCCTACATATTCAATTATTAGAGTACTCCGAGCTCAATTCCAGTTAGGTTACCTACATATTGGCAGCTGGGTTGGGGGGGTAGAAAAATAGAAAACTAAGCAATGGGAAAATAAATAAAAAGTTAATTATGGTTCCTTAGGAAACATACATAAAGCTGTATAAAAATATAATCAAGTAAGCTACATGCATTACTATCATGGGCTATAATAATACATACACGTGATGATATCCACGCTGAATATCAAAATAACTATACTGGCAGAATAGAGAGTGAAGAGAGAGAAGAAAGAAGGGCAGAAAAGCAGGAAGCAAAGGAGGAAGAGAGAGCGCATGAGTGAGCGTGTGTGTGTGTGTGACAGAGAGAGAAGAGTGTGTGTGAGTGTGTGCGTGTCTAAAGGAGCTAAATCATCATTATACTTAACAGAAAGTCGACAGAGAACATCTAAAATTGAAAACTCCAAAGAAGCAGAACCCACGTTATTTTTTTAAATGTGGTTAAATATCAGAAAAAACCACTACAAGAGATAAAAGTGCACTCCAAAGTGAGAATTGGGATTGCGGAGTGGGTCAGAGGAATGCTTTTCTCAACAGAACTGACTGACTCTTTATATTCTATAGGTATACTACTTTGGTAAAAATTCCTAAAAATATTGATAATCATAATGATGAATGTCTTAGCCAACTAGAATTAGGGCAAATTTCCTTAATCCAATAAAAATAACTATAAAATATATAATAAAAATATAATATATATTATTTAACAGCTCTAATTAATTTTTTAATTTAATTAATTGAATTGAATTGAATTAAAATTAACAGTTTTATTGAGCTATAATTCACATGCTTAAAATTTACCTTTTTAAAGTGAGTTCTGTGGGTTATTTATATTTATATATTTTATATATTATACATGTATATATAATATAGCATATATTATACATTTATATATAATATAGCATATATTATACATGTATATATAATATAGCATATATTATACATTTATATATAATATAGCATATATTATACATTTATATATAATATAGCATATATTATACATTTATATATAATATAGCATATATTATACATTTATATATAATATAGCATATATTATACATTTATATATAATATAGCATATATTATACATTTATATATAATATAGCATATATTATACATTTATATATAGTATAGCATATATTATACATTTATATATAGTATAGCATATATTATACATTTATATATAGTATAGCATATATTATACATTTATATATAGTATAGCATATATTATACATTTATATATAGTATAGCATATATTATACATTTATATATAGTATATAAAATATATTTATATAAAATATATATTAATATATTTATTACTATATTATATATAAATATATTTTATATATAATGTAAATATAAAAATATATATTTATATATAATATATTTATATTATATTTATATTTATAAATATAAATTTATATAAATTTATAATTTTATAAACATAATTTTATGAATTTATAAAATTATAATTTTATTTATAAATAAATTTATATAAATTTATGTAAACTTATAAATATAAATATATTATATAAAAATATATTACATGTTTATGTATTAATAAATATATTAATATATAATATATTATATACTATATAAAAATATATATTATATACTATATAAAATATATAAAAATATATATTATATACTATATAAAATATATAAAAATATATAAAACACTATATATTAATATATAATATAATATATAGTTATATACTATATATATTTATATAAAATATTTATATAAAAATATATAAAATATATACTATATAATATATTATATATAAATATATAAAATATATACTATATATTATATATAAATATATAAAATATATACTATATATTATATATAAATATATAAAATATATACTATATAATATATTATATATAAATATATAATATAAAAATAACCCACAGAACTCACTTTAAAAAGGTAAATTTTAAGCATGTGAATTATAGCTCAATAGAGCTGTTAATTAAAAAAGAATTTTTAATCACAGCAAACATCTCAATAAAGGGTGCAATACTAGTAATTGCTCCTTTAAGCAACAAAACCAAGATGTCTTTTTCTTTTTTTTATTTTATTTTATTTCTTTTTTGAGACAGAGTCTCGCTCTGTCGCCCAGGCTGGACTACAGTGGCGTGATTTCGGCTCACTGCAAGCTCTGCCTCCCAGGTTTGCGCCATTCTCCTGCCTCAGCCTCCTGAGTAGCTGGGACTACAGGCGCCCGCCACCACGCCCGGCTAATTTTTTGTATCTTTAGTAGAGACGGGGTTTCACCGTGTTAGCCAGGATGGTCTCAATCTCCTGACCTCGTGATCTGCCCGCCTCGGCCTCCCAAAGTGCTGGGATTACAGGCGTGAGCCACTGCGCCTGGCCCAGGATGTCTTTTTCATTGCCTGTGATAAACAACGCACTGGAAGTCTGAGACAGCATAGTAAGAAATAAAAACATGAAGAAATAGAAAGAAATGAGAAAGAAAGGAACCGGTCATTATTCAGACAATATGGTTATCTACATGGAAAATTTAAGATAATCTGTGGGCAAACCTGTAAAATAATTCAACAAGGTGGTTAATAAGACAATTATAAGATAAATATATAAAAATCAAACACCAGTTTTATATAGCAATAACAATTAAAAATGTAATTTTAAGAATATATCATTTGTAATGGAAACAGAAACTTTAAGCTACCCATGGATAAATCTAACCAAAGGCATCTAATCTTTTAAAAATAAAATTATAAAATTTTATTGAAAGATAGGAAAAAATAATGAAGAACTATATCTTGTCATGAATGGGAAAACTTCATAATGTAAATGCATGAATTCTTTCCAAATTAATCTATAAATACAGTGCAATTGCAATAAAAATTCTAACAGAACTTTTCCTAGAGATTATAAGCTAATTCTAAAATTCAAATGGCAGAGTAAAACAAAGGACAGCTGATACAATTCCAAAGGAAAATAATAAAGTGAGGGATATGCCCTACTATATATAAGCACTTTTCTTAAATCATTAATTACCAAATGTGACAAATTAGAGAAACAGAATGGTGGAACACAATCAAGTCCAGATATAAATTCACACATACATGAAAATTAGAGAGGCTGGGTGTAGTGGTTCACTCTTGTAATCCCAGTGCTTCAGGAGGCCGAGATGGGAGGATCGCCTGAGGCCAGGAGTTCAAGACCAGCCTAGGCAACATAGTGAGACCCTGTCTCTACAAAACATAAAAAAAATTAGGCCAGGCACGGGTGGCTCATGCTTGTAATCCTAGCACTTTGAAAGACCGAGGCGGGTGGATCACTTGAGCTCAGGAGCTGGAGACCAGCCTGGGCAACATGACAAAAGCCCATCTCTACAAAAAAATACAAAAAATGAGCCAGGTGTGGTGGCATGCTTGTGGTCCCAGGTACTTGGGGGCGCTGAGGCACAAGAATTGCCTGAATCTGGGAGGCGGAGGTTGCAGTGAGCTGAGATCACACCACTGCACTCCAGCCTGGTTAACAGAGTGAGATTCTGTCTCAAAATAAATAAAAAAATAAGTAATTAGCCAGGTGTGGTGATGCATGCCTGTAGTCCCAGCTACTGAGCAGGCTGTGGCAGGAGGATCCCTTAAGACCAGAAATCCAAGGTTACAGTGAGCTATGAATGCACCATTGCACTTCATTCCGGGCAACACAGCAAGACTCTGTCTCTTAAAAACAAAAAAAAAAAAGTTAAAAAATATTTTTTTAATTAAAAAAAGAAAAATAGGTAGCAGAGGTAGCATTACAAATTAGAGGGAAATTAATATGCACTATTTAGGAAACAGTGCTGGGACAATTCTCTATCCATACAGGAAAAAAATTGATTCATAAATTCACAACATAAACAAAATGAATCCAAGGCTTTGTAAAAGTATTTATAAATCCCATCCTTTATAAACAATAAATACCTTAAAATTTTTAGAAATATAACATAGGATAAGAAAAGACTGCTTAAAGTAAATTCAAAAACCACAATTCATAAGGGATGTTCATATCAGAACTGTTTATTATACTGGGAAACTGGAAATAACCTATATTTCAACTTATCAGATTAATCAATTTAGAATAAGTACACTCATAAAAATGCTACACTGCAATTAAAAATTATGTGAAGGAATCTTTACTTAAATAGGAAAGTACACATAATATATTGTTAAATTAAAAGAGGCTAAAACAAATGTGTCATATCAGAAATATATTTATAATAAGCAAATATGGGCATAGAAGAAGGCATAAGTAGACATAAATCACAATGTTCATAATGTTCATCTTTGAGTTTATGAGTCATTTTTCTTTGTGCCATTCTGTATTTTCCAGTTTTTTTCCCTTGACATACATTTTATTTGTACATTTTATAACTGACATGTAACATATACAGTAGAATGAACTAATCTTACATGTACACCTCACTAAATACACACACCTCCCCATGTAACTAACACCTGACCAGGATACAAAACATTCCTAGAATCCCAGATGTTCCTCTGTGCCCCTTCTCAGCCCAAACTGCTTCAAACCCCCACATAGTTGTAACCAGTACTTCAACTTCTGTCACCATAATTAGGTTTGTCTGTTCTTCAACTTCATAAAAATATTTATACAGTTTATACCCTTTTGAATCTGGTTTCCTTCACCTAACATAATATTTAAGATTCATCTAGGGCCAGGCGCGGTGGCTCACACCTGTAATCCTAGCACTTTGGGAGGCCATGGTGGGCGGATCACCTGAGGTCAGGAGTTCGAGGCCAGCCTGACCAACATGGAGAAACTCCGTCTCTACTAAAAATACAAAAAATTAGCCAGGTGTGGTGGCGCATGCCTGTAATCCCAGCTACTTGGGAGTCTGAGGCAGGAGAATCACTTGAACCCAGGAGGCGGAGGTTGCGGTGAGCTGAGATCATGCCATTGCACTCCAGTCTGGGCAACAAGGGTGAAACTCCATCTCAAAAAAAAATATATATATCTATATGGTTGTGTTGGAAGTAGTTCATTTTTTATTGTTATGTAGTATTCCACTATATGAATATGCTACAATTTATCCTTTTTTTTTTTTTTTAAACAGGGTCTTGCTCTGTGCCCCAGGCTGAAGTGTAGTGGTGCAATCATGGTTCACTGTAGCCTCAACCTCCTGGGTTCAGGTGATCCTCCTGCCTCAGCCTCCCAAGTAGCTGGGACTACAGCACATGCCACCACACCAGCTAATTTTTTGTAGACACAGGGTCTGTGTTGCCCAGGCTGGTCTTGAACTCCTGGGCTCAAGCAATCCGCCAGCCTCAACCTGTCAAAGTGTAGGATTACTGGCATGCACCACCACCCTCAGCCCCATTTTATTGTTATATAAGTAGCTTTCAAAATGCAAACAATTTACGCAAAAAATATTATGAAAGATGTCACAATATGGAAAAATTCTTATAATAGATACCACGCTGCATTTTATAAATGCAGGGCAAAAATTTAAGTATATCCTGATTAAAATATATGTTTTAATAGTCACATGCCCAGAATGCTATTGTGATCATGTTGGCAATTATTTTCATCATTTTTTTTTGTTCAAAAACCTCTTTGAGAAATAACATCAGCAAGATGGAAGAATTTGAGTTTTCTAGCCAGGCACGGTGACTCACACCTGTGAGCCCAGCACTTTGGGAGGCCAAGGCAGGTGGATCACTTGAGGTCAGGAGTTTGACACCAGCCTGGCCAACATGGTGAAACCCCGTCTCTACCAAAAATACAAATATTAGCCGGGCATGGTGGGGCATGCCTGTAGTCCCAGCAACTCAGGAGGCTTAGACATGAGGATCACTTGAACACGAGAGGCAGAGGTTGCAGTGAGCCGAGATCACGCCACTGCCCTCCAGCCTGGGCAACAGAGTGAGACTTCATCTCAAAAAAAAAAAAAAAAAAAAAAAAAGAATTTGAGTTTTCCATTGTCATCTCCCAACAATGAACCAATTCTGACAACCACTCGCACATGAGAGTACCTTTGTTAAGAGTCTAAGAGTCTAGCAGAGAAGTTCTAGGACCCCATTGGAGCAAAAAAATCCAAGAACAGATGCATTGAAGAGGGCAAAAAGTATAGTTTCATATTACCTACATCACCCCTGCCCCACGGAAGTACAGCTCAGTGCCAAGAGAGCCTCCATTAGCCCACAATTCTTCCCATGGGGAAAAGTGAGAATATAGTGATTAATGAAATAAAGAAAATGTGGCACATATATATATAATGAAATATTATTCAGTCTTAAAAAAGAAGAAAATTTTGCCATTTGCAACAACATGGATGAAACTGGAAGTATTATGCTATCTGAAATAAGCCTGATAGAAAGACAAATACTGCATGCTATCACTCATATGTGTAATCTAAAAAAGTTGTACTCGTAGAAGCAGAGTCCTCAGCCCCAAAGTTCACTGGCGAAGATGTAGAACAACAGGAACTTTTGTTCATTGCTGGTGGGAATGCAAAATGGTACAGCCACTTTTTGTCAAGAGACAAAGTCTTGCTATGTTGCTCAGGCTGGAGAGCAGTGGCTATTCACAAGCATGCAATCATAGTGCACTACAGCCTCAAATTCCTGGGTTCAAGCAATCTTCCTGCCTCAGCCTCCCAAGTAGCTGGGACTACAGGCGCATACCACCATACCCGGCAGTTACAACCACTTTTGAAGACTGTTTAGCAGTTTCTTGCAAAGCTAAACACAGTCTTACCATATAATACAACAACTGTGTTCCTAAGTAAATATCCAAATGAGTAGAAAGCTTGTCACTAATAGAAATGTTTATAATAGCTTTATTCACAATTGCCAAAAACTGGAAACCATCAATGTTTCTTTCAGTAGGTGAATGGATAAACTGTGGTACATCCAAATAATGAAATATTATTCAGCTATAAGAAGAAATGAGCTATCAAGGCAAAAAAATACATGGAGGAATCTTATATGCATATTGCTAAGACAGAAGCCAGTCTGAAAAGACTACGTACTGCACAATTTCAACTATATGGCATTCCAGAAAAGGCAAAACAATGGAGTTAGTAAAAAAAATCTGGGCCGGGCGCGGTGGCTCACGCCTGTAATCCCAGCACTTTGGGAGGCCGAGGCGGGCGGATCACGAGGTCAGGAGATCGAGACCATCCTGGCTAACACAGTGAAACCCCGTCTCTACTAAAAAATACAAAAAATTAGCCGGGCGTGGTGGCGGGCGCCTGTAGTCCCAGCTACGTGGGAGGCTGAGGCAGGAGAATGGCGTGAACCTGGGAGGCGGAGCTTGCAGTGAGCCGAGATCGCGCCACTGCACTCCAGCCTGGGCGACAGAGCGAGACTCCATCTCAAAAAAAAAAAAAAAAAAAAAATCTGTGGTTGCCAAGGGTTTGGTGGGTGTGGGCGTGGTGTGGTGGAGGGATGAACAGGTGTAACACAGAAGATTTTTAGGACAGTGAACACACTCTGTATGATACTGTAGTGGTGGATTCCTAGGCAAAACCTAATTGAACTCTACAACACAAGGGGTAAACCTTAAGGTAAACTATGGACTTTAATGAACAATAATGTAGCAATAATGGTTCATCAATTATAACAAATATACTACACTATTGTAAGAGGTCAATAATGGGGAAACTATGAAGTTGGTGTGTATTGTGTATGTGTATAGGTGTGTAGCTGGGAGTGAGAGTATATGAGAATTCTGGACCTTCTGCTTAATTTTTCTCTAAACCTAAAACAACCATTCTAAAATACATAATCCATTAATTTAAATAAGTAAATAGCAACAAAAAAAGAAAATATATTCTTATCGGCAAAAAACATTAGAAAATATAATGAAATTTATGCAGCCTCTATTTAGAAAAATGTACAAAAGTATATACTCATAAAATTTTGCATATAGTTTCATAAGTTTCATAGTCTTCCAAAGCCTACTCATCTCTCCATGAATATCAGGTTCATAATTTCTAAATTAAGACGAACAAAATAGGAATTTCTCCTCTTTTTATTTTCTAAAATTTTAACTTTTACAATTGACTAAGTAAATCTACAACCTAAAAATATTGATTCCTTTTAGCTTTAAACAAAGCAGTTAATCCCTTTAAAGACTAATTTCCTTCAAACTAAATAATGCTATATTTTCACCCACAATTTACCCATGCCATCACTTAAAGATTATCAAATTTAGATAATAAAATTTTTAAAAAATTAAATTGCTATATTTAAAAATTCTGGGTTACTCACTAGATTTAATCTGGATTTAGTCACGACTAAATCACTTCTAATTCACTAAATACGTTTCACAGGTAGAAAAAATATCTTACCTGCAAAATGGGAAAAGTAGCAGTGGTGATACCCATTTTGTGTAAAGTTAACAGCATTTCATTTCCACTCCATATTTTACAAGCTGATTCATAATCTCTTTCTACAAGATATTCAGCATTTGCTTCTAACCAACTGAAATAAAATAAAACAATTGTGTCAACCAGTATCATCCTTACACACACTATTTCAACAGAACAAGAGAATCATCATTATTGTCATGCGTTGATCTGTATATCTTGACATTCTTAGGACATGAATGTGGATTAATTAAGACACCTTTTAAAAAGCATTCATGTCTCATATTGCAAAATAAACTTTATATAACTAAAAAGAAAGCTTTTATTCAGAAGAAACAAACATGCATATGATTTCCCACTTGTTTTGTGGATTCACATTGCTTTACTTAGCTAATGTCTCTTTAACTGAGAGCCAGGTCTTAGGTACTTATCCCAAATATATATAAAAGGAAATGCAAAACAACCTAATAAAGAAATTAAAGTGTTACATATTAACACAAAAAAGAGAATTACTAGAAAATATATAAATACATTCATTGATATATATACACATTCATACATTAAGTGTTTGAATGCCTATTTTATTCCAGACATTGTTCTGGGTAGTGAAAATAACAGCAGTTAAATAAAATAGGCAAGGTCCTTACTCTCATGGAAATTACATTCTACTAAAGGGAGACAGGAATAAACATAAAAACAAATACATAAACAAGAAAATGTCAGGTAGTCATGGGATACTATACGGCCATAAAAAAGAACGAGAACACGTCCTTTACGGGAACATAGATGGAGCTGGAGATCATATCCTTAGCAAACTAACGCAGGAACAGAAAATACTGCATGTTCTCACTTATAAGTGAGAGCTAAATGATGAGACCACATGGACAAGAGGGGAACAGCACATACTGGGGCCTATCGGATGGTGTAGGGTTGGAGAAGGGAGAAGATCAGGAAAAATAACTAATGAGTTGTAAGGCTTAATACCTGGGTGATGAAATAATATGTACAACAAACCCCCAAAACATGTTTACCTGTATAACAAACCTGCACATGTACCCCTGAACTTAAAAGTTAAAAAAAAAGTTCTAATAAAATGAAAAAAAAAATCAGGTAATTATATACAAATAAATTATGAAAATAAATTAGTTTAATGTAACCTAGTTGCAACTTTAATTTCAATGTCAAGAATGCTCTCCCTGAGGTGACATTTATTCTAATAACTGAATGCAAAAAGTATCCAGTCATGGGAGAATCAGAAAGAAAGAAATATCCAAGCAGAAGGAATAGCTAGGAGAAAGGTCCTGAGGTGGTTAGCAAATTTTGCTTGTTTGAGGATCTGAAAGAAAGCCAATATGATTTGCAGCACTATGGGCAAAAATGAATAATGGTATGAACAATGTCAGAGTGATAAGCAGAAATCAGTCATCTTGAGTCATGATAAGAAATCTGAATTTATTCAAAGTGCAATGGGAAGGCTTGGGTTTTAATTTTTAATTTTCGTGGGTACATAGTAGGTGTATATATTTATGGGGTACATGTTTTGATACAGGCATGCAATATGTAATAATCACATCATGGAAGATGGGGTATCCATCCTCTCAAGCATTAATCCTTTGTGTTACAAATAATCCAATTATATTCTTTTAGTTATTTTTAAATGTACAGTTAAATCATTATTGACTATAGTCACACTGTTGTGCTATCAAATACTAGGCCTTATTCATTCATTCTATTTTTCTTTTTTTTGTACTCATTAACCAACCCCTCTTCCCCTGTGATCCCCATCTACTACCCTTGCCAGCCTCTGGTAAACCATCCTTCTACTCTCTATCTCAATGAATTAAATTGTTTTCATTTTTAGATCCCACAAATAAGTGAGAATATGTGCTATTTGTCTTTTTGTGCCTGGCTTATTTCACTTAACATAGTGACTTCCAATTTTATCCATGTTGTTGCAAATGACAGGATCTCCTTCTGTGTTATGGCTGAATGGTACTCCATTGTGTATATGTACCACATTTTCTTTATCCATTCATCTGTTGATGGACATTTAGGCTGCTTTCAAATCTTGACTATTGTGAATAGTGCTGCAGCAAACATGGGAGTATAGATATACATTTGATATACTGATTTCCTTTATTTTGGGTATATATCTAGCAGTGGGATTGCTGGATGGTTTGGTAGCTCTATTTTTAGTTTTTTGAGGAACTTCCAAATTGTTCTTCATAGTGGTTGTCCTAATTTACATTCCCACCAACAGTATACGAGCGTTGTCTTTTCTCCACATCCTTGCCAGCATTTGTTATTGCCTGTCTTTTGCATAAAAGTCATTTTAACTGGGGTGAGGTGATATCTCATTGTAGTTTTGATCAGCAGAGAAATGCTGATCAATGATGTTGAGCACTTTTCATATGTCTGATTGCCATTTGTATGTCTTCTTTAGAGAAATGTCTATTCAAATCTTTTGTCCATTTTTAATTAGATTATTAGATTTTTTCCTACAGAGTTGTTTGAGCTCCTTATATATTCTGGTTATTAATCCCTTGTCAGATGGGTAGTTTGCAAATATTTTCTCCCATTCTGTGGGTTGCCTCTTCACTTTGTTGATTGTTTCCTTTGCTGTGCAGCAGCTTTTTAACTTGATGTGATCCCATCTGTCCATTTTTGCTTTGGTTACCTGTGCTTGTGGGGTATTGCTCAAGAAGTTGTTCCCCAGACCGATGTCCTGGAAAGTTTTTCCAGTGTTTTCTGGTAGTAGTTTCATAGTTTGAGGTTGTAGATTTAAGTCTTTAATCTATTTTGATTTGATTTTTGTTAATGGTGAAAGATAGGGGTCTTGTTTTATTCTCCTGTATATGGATATCCAGTTTTCCCGGCACCATTTATTGAAGAGATTGTCTTTCCCTCAGTGTATGTTCGTGGCACCTGTGTCAAAAATGAGTTCACTGTAGGTGTGTGGATTTGTTTCTGAGTTCTCTATTCTGTTCCATTGATCTGTGTGTCTGTTTTTATGCCAGTACCGTGCTGTTTTGGTGGGAAGGTTTTAAATACAGAGTTTTAAATAAAAGACAGACTATCTATTTTACATGTTTAAAAAATGATTCTAGCTACCAAGCTAGAATTGATTACTGGAGAAAGATGAGTGAAAGTAGAGACCTGTTAGGAGGTTGTTATAATATCCTTGTTGAGAGAAGACTGTAGGATGATAGATATGAACAATCAATGATATTGAGGAATTGGGGATATACTGTGCAGGTGGCATCTATAAGACTTACTCATTAATTGGATGAGGTGAGGCAGTAAGGATATTATCAAGGATAGTATTTAACTTTTTTACTTGAGGAACTGGTACATACTGTTTGCTAAGATGAGGAAGACTGGGGAGAAAACAGAACACAGGGGAAGAAAAGGAATTCTGTTTTAGATGTAAAGTTGAAATGTCTGTTTGATATCCAAAAAGAGCTATAAAGTAGATAGCTGGATATAAGAATGGCATTCTAGGGAGAGGTTGAAGCTAGAGACATAGGTTCAGGCCTCACCAGTACTGCAGATTATATTCTAAGCTATGATACTACAAACTATTTAGGGAAAATAGAACTACAGAAGAAGCTAGGTCCCAATACCAAGTAAGTCCTGAGGCACTCCAACATTTAGATATCAAAAAGAATAAGAATTATCAAAAGAAATGATTTAAAAAATGGACTGTGAGAAGGAGGAAAACCAGAGATGTCACAGAAGCTAAAACAAAAATGCTTTTCAAAGAGGTAGTCATCAACTACCCAACACCACTGACTGGCTGAGATAAAAGAAACAATAACCTCTGTATTTGGCAATATAGAGATCACTAGTGATCTTGATCAAAACAATTTGCGTAGAATTGTCCAGAGAGCAACACTGCTAAGATCAATGAGGGAAGAATGTCAAGTGAGAAAATAGAATTAGCAACCACAGACAACTCTTTCAACAAGTTATGCTGTAAAATAAAAACCACAAAAATCTGCATGGCAAAACACCACCAGAAAAGACACAAATGGCAAAATGGGGTGGAAAGTATTTACAACTCTTATTGCAGGCAAAGATTTTAATTCCCTAATATATGAATGGGGTTCTATAAATCATTAAGAAAAAGAACCACAATAAGAACAAAAAAAGGACAGAGATGTCAACAGGCAGTTGACACAAAAGGAAATATAAATGGCCTTTAAAGATGCTTAATTTCACGCATATTAAGGAAAATGAATATTAAAACTACATTGGGATACCACTTTTCACCTAGCAGGCTAGAAGAAAACAATTTCCATACTCTTATACATTGCTGGTAGAAGCATACATTAGCCCCCCTGTCATCCACCTATTGTGTAAATGTTAGCAATATTTATTGAAATTACAAATATGTCTATGCTTTCACCCAACAATTCCACTTCTAAAAAGTTTCCTATAGATATATTTGCATACAAATGAAATTATGTATGTTCAAAGTTATTCATTACAGCAGTTTAAGAGCAAAAAACTAGAAACAACCTCCTCTATTAATCAGAGGCTGGTTAAATAAACTATTGCATATCTATCTAATGGAATTCTAGATATCTATTTTTTTTTTAAACTGAGAAAGCTTTCTAGGTCTTAACATGGAAAGGTCTCCAAAATACACTGGGAACTGAAAAAAGCAAGTTGCAGAAAAATGTATGTATACTATGCCATCATTTGGAAAAAAGTGAGGGACAAGAAAATATATCTAATATTGGTTCATAAATGAGTAATATGCATTGAATGATAAACTTGTTTAGGAGAACACAGACATTAAACAGATCAGGGATGGAACTGGAAGGAGGTTTTTACTATACAAATTTGTATACGTTTTGTCTTCAAACCATGTGACTGTGTAACATTCAAATTTTTTTAAAGTGTAATGTGAAGGAAACAAAAATGCTACAATAAATGAAATGGGATTCAGAGTTGGGAAGTTTTTTTCTATGGTAACAAGATTCTAGATCAACAACTTAATGTCTAATAAAAGAAAAATTATCTAGTGTAAATTGTCATAAAGCTAGTACTAAATATATTATTTTCGAGTACTGAAATCTTGATTAATTAAAACCCATGAAACTAGAATCCTATTTAAATTGGAGAATAAAGCAATAAATTAAAGCCATGATCCAGAATTTTAAAATATATTAATTAAAGCATGTTTAGTTTCTGGTTCAATATCCTAGACACATCGTTCGGGGCTATTACGTTATCCTGCCAAATTAGGAATAAGATTCACAATTATTCATTTTTAAAAATCACTTATGTTCATTATATTCTTGTGAACAAGACAAAAGGTTGGACTAGCCTTGTTTTTAAAGCTTAATTGGCAAGGAACAATTCATTTCCCAAGAAGCCTAGTTAACCAAAGTTTACTAACTTTAAATACTCTGGCATAATCAAACATATTTTTCATATAAAGGAAGCACAAATACACTAATAGACAAATCTTCTTACTTAATGAGGCTACAGCACACAGCTCGTAGGGGTTCATGATCTTTCTTCCTTATATTATTGTTGACCATACTATCTAGTTCATCCCGAGCAAACCGAAGCTGAACTTCTGTTACACTGTAACTTGCTGATTCCCGAGCACAGTCCTCGATGTTATGAGCTTCATCTAAAATGACAACCTGTTCTTTCAGATTTAAATCCATCTATAAGATAAAAGAATTTTCTTGTAAAACATTTGGCAAAATAGATTTAACAACAGCAGGCAAGATATTTCATTTTAAAATTCACACTATAGGCCAATATTGCAAATGCAATTACATAAGCAACAGATTCTAGGTCTTAAATAAAACTTCTGAAGCACTATGGCCAACCAAATATCAGCTCTACGTTATTGTGTTTGCCATTTTTTTACTCTTAAAATACTTTGCAAACCTATCGACAGCAACAAAAATATGTCAGTGAGTCTGGATCAAGGTACCACAGGCTACACAGAAAGGTATAAAATCCCACTATGAAAGTGTTTCCAACATAATTTTACAAACTAATTATAAGACCTTTAAAAGTAAAATAACAATACAAGATTAAAATGACTCTTAAAATACTAACATAATATAACATATATGTTTTGTTTTAATCTGTCCTGCAATCCTTCTCCAGCATGGGAGTTGGAGAATTGTTCTTCTCCAACTCCCATGTGATGCTGGCAGGACTATTAACCTGTGAATCAAAGGACATCACCACTTTCACAATGGGGGTAAGGCCCAGGATTGTCAGTTAAATAGAGTATTCCATCCTTCTGTGGTCACAGTGACTGGTTCAGGTTCAGGAACAGACATGTGATCCATGGTAGGCCAACCAGAGTAATTTGGAGGGACTAATATGTGGCCATGCTCTTTTCTCCAGGTGAGCTAGCTGCTTATGGTTATCTTTGTTCCATAAGCAAGAGTGAGAACTTGCCTGAGAATAAAGCCATCACAATAAAGAGAATCAAGTATTTTTTCTTAAGCATTTTTTAGGGTAGGTTTGTGTCACTTGCAATAGAAAGAGTACTGACTAATACAAGGAACTGTCACAAAGCAATTGTCAATGAGTTATTTTGAGGAAGTAAGAATACACAGACAGCTGAAAAGTTGAGAAAAAACCATGGAAGAGTAGGAAATATATTGGGGTTTAAAAGATAAGTGGGATTTGGATTTGGACAGACAAAGAGTGGACAGGGCATTCCAAAGAGGTGTCATCAAAAGCAAAGATAGAGTAAAGAACAAGGTATCCTCAAGGGAGTATGAGGTAATTTTTGAAGGATTCAAATTGGGCAGATCCAGGTCAGACTATTGAGCATCTTGAGTGTAAGCTTAAGAAATATGAACTTTATCTCATGAGCAAAGGAAGCAATAGATTTTTAAGCAGATAAAAGGATGTAATAAAAGCAATATTTGGAAAACTGACCTGGCATTGATATGCACAGTGTCTCAGAAGGAAGAGATCTAGTTAAGAGATAACCAAATAAGAGGTAGGATAGAAGGGGTAGTAAACATAATGCCTATTAATTTGGATCTTAAAGAAATAGAAAGCTGAGATGAATTGTGCAGTCAGATCTGAAGACAGGAATAACAATTGACTATGCCAAGTTATTCACTTTTTGTCTTATGCTGTTAACAATTGCATGTCTCTAAAAAGAACCAGGCAAACAAACACAAATGCCATTATCTGAAGTTCACTTCTCAAAGCTCACAAGGCATAATTTTATTCCCCCACATAAGTTCTTCAAAACATAGTTTTTTCAGAGAAATGTTTTTAAATAATTCTTTTTGAATATTCATAAATGCAAAGAGAAATCCTGCTGTAATCCCACTTCAGTCACTATGTTCCTTAAAACTGCTTGTTATTTTGGAAATTAAAATGAGTGGGTTGATTTTAACCCACGTTAGGATATGTTTTCAGTACTCTAATATGTTTATACAAATTTATTTACATAAATTAAAGCAAAAAAAATTAAAACATCTAAAAGCTTTTACATTCAACATTTATATCTCCATGAGTAGGAAGAAGGTTCTCATTTTTACACATATACTCACACTTTCCCTTATTTGTGCATCTAGAAGATAGTTGTAGGGACAAAATATGATGTCAGCATCTTGTATTAGTTCTCGGGCTGTGTAATATGGACAGGCCTTTAGTTTCTTCCCCAGGCTGACAAGTTCTTCTATATCCCAGGCTTTGCACATCCCTTGGAAAGTCTGTAATGTGTGCTGATCACTAATTTTATGAACTCCATGATAAAAATAGCAGGATTTTCCCTAGAAACAAATATGTATAACTGAAATGTGAACCAATATTAGAATAGAAGGAATAAAATAAGCTTATCTCAGAATTTGAGGAACATCATTAAAGCCACAAGGCTAAGATTTTACTGGCTACGCCACCACACCTGGCTAATTTTTTGTCTTTTTTGAGACAATACCATAGCTACAATCACAACGAAGTCTGGTTGACTCAGACTTAGATAGAAGTCCTCGGAAGAGCTCCAAATACCCTAAATTAACTTGAAAAAAATTTATTTTAAATATGTTTGTTATGCCTTTTTTTTTCTGATTAAACTGATGTTAGGCATGAAATACTTCTGAAAGGATTCACAAAACAATGGTATCACTGGTTGCTTCCAAGGATGAGAATTAAGTGACTGGGCACAGGAGTGAGAGATTTTTCTCTGTAGACCCTTTTGTACCTTTTCAACTTTGAGCCATGTGATAGTATTTCTTATTCAAATATAAATAAGAAGGAAGGAAGGTAAGTAGGTAGGTTGGAATGTCCTAAGGGGAAAAAAAGAAAGTAAGAGTATTCACTACAAAATATTCAGGAGTACCAAAAAAAGCCTAAATTATCCATAATTCTATTACACAAAGAATGCACTAGAAACATTTTGGTGTATTTCATTTCATATTTCTTCTATACATGTGTATATAAGGATATCTCTACAATGTGACCCAATATTAAAATAACAAGAACAAGCAAGGCACGATGACAGGTGTGAGCACTTTGGGAGCCTTAGGCAAAAGGATTGTTTTAGGTGAGGAGTTTGATACCAGCCTGGGCAATGTAGCAAAACCCTGTCTCTACAAAAAATAAAAAATTTGCTAGGATTGGTGGCATACATCAATGGTCCTAGCTACTCAGGAAGCTGAGGCAGGAGGATCACTTCAGCCCAGGAGTTCGAGGATGCAGTGAGCCATGATCAAGCCACTGCACTCCGGCCTGGGTGACAAAACAAAGCCCTATCTCTAAATAGTAATAAAAACAAGAACAAAGCAAAAGTTCCCCAGGCACTGAGGATTATTAACAATTCAGCCACAATAAACAAAAATTTTTATAAAACATATTCCCTTTGTTTTCTTCTGTCTAGCACATTAAAAATCATACAAGGAAAATCTTGACATCACTAAGCATCTTTTCATTGCTGCTCATATATGTACATTGAATTAATGTGCCATAGCTGATGAACCAGTTTTCTTATTACTGGGCTTATAGACTGTTACCAATTTCTGCTTTATACATAAGGCAGCAGTGAGCATTCTTATGCTGGTTTCTAAATATTTTCTTAGTCTATATTTTTAGAAATGGCATTATGGGATCAGACGCTACAAAGTATTTTTAAGTTTCTTGAAAACATATAGTGAAATTATCCTCCAGAAAGTATATATTGCTTTGCATTACCCTTTTCCCACATCCTTATCAACACTGGTGTTATCTTTTGTTATCTCTATCTTAAAAGTAAAAAATAGAATCTTGTTTTGATTTGTATTTTTTATAGTTTCTAGCAAAGTTTAACATAGTGTTGTATGAATAGTCTAACAAGGTTCAATAGTAATTTGTGTTCCTTCTTTTATGTTATCTACTAATGCCCTTTGCCATTCTATTACCTTTTTTTTTTTTTTCAGAGATGGGAGTCTCACTCTGTCACCTGGAGTGCAGTGGCATGATCCAATCTTGGTTCACTGCAACCTCCGCCTCCCAGGTTCAAGCAATTCTTGTGCCTCAGCCACCAAGTAGCTGGAACCACAAGTGCATCACCACATATGGCTCCTTTTTTGTAGAGACAGGGTTTTGTCATGTTGCTCAGGCTGGTCTTGAACTCCTGAACTCAAGCGATCCGCCTGCCTCGGCCTCCCAAAGTGCTGGGGATTACAGGCATGAGCCACTGCACTCCACCCCATTCTATCACTGGAAATAAAAAAATTTCATTACAGGCTGGGCACAGTGGCTCATGCCTATAATCCCAACATTTTGAGAGGCCAAGGCCGGAGGACTGCATGAGCCTAGGAGTTCAAGACCAGCTGGGCAGCATAGGGAGACTCAATCTCTACAAAAAAACAAAGAAAAATTAAACTGCAGTGAGCAGTGACCACGCCACTGCACTCCAGCCTGGGCAACAGAGTGAGATCCTGTCTCAAAAAAAAATACTCATTACGTGCATTAAT
Organism: Gorilla gorilla gorilla; assembly: GCF_029281585.2. Taxonomy (NCBI): domain Eukaryota; kingdom Metazoa; phylum Chordata; class Mammalia; order Primates; family Hominidae; genus Gorilla; species Gorilla gorilla. Next base: position 30,194,297 of record NC_073228.2, on the reverse strand, counting down.
AAAAAAATAAAATGTTTGATAAAACCCAGCCCTAACAAGAGTGTCTCATATACTATTAAAAAGGTATAAAATTAGAAAAGTATATATATTTTTAGTAGAAGTATAAAATTCTAGTAGTAGAAGTACATAGGCAATTTGTCAAAAAACTACCAAAATTTAAAATTTTACCATTAATGTGAATAGCTGTACCCTGTACTGTTAAATAGCCAAAAAATTGAAAATAAACCAAATGTCTACCCATAAGGGACATGTTAAATAAATTATGGTAAATTAATACAAAAACTTTAGCCCTTAAAAATGATTTAGATTTGTCTATGTGTGGATTAGGCTCTCTATGTTAAGTGAGAAAAACATGTTGAATAACGTGTATAGAATGATTAAATTCATGTAAATTGCTTTTTTAAAGAATATATGCACATACATTATACCAAATACATTTTTTAAACATTCTGGTAGAATAGATATATAAAATCTTACAGTAGTTACCGTAAAGGGTTAAGGAGATGGAGGATCTAGAAAAAGCCTCTCTTTTCATTTTCTAACCACATACATGTACTACTTCTCTTTTTCAATTGTCATTGGAACTAAGTGGTAGAATAATGGGCCACTTTTATTTTAATTAATTCTACTATTTATTTTAAGACGATTTTGAAATAAAAATGTTTATTTTTCCTAGTTTGCTATCCTTAACAAAAAACAACCATACATAAAATATATAAATTATATCAGGGATAAAAGACTTTGAGGTAGCTATATACATATGTGTGTGTGTGTGTGTGTATATATATATATGTGTGTGTATATACACATACATATATACATATGGGTTCAAGCACTTCTCATGCCTCAGCCTCCCAAGTAGCTGGGATTACAAGCACGCATCACCATGCCCAGCTAATTTTTTGTATTTTTAGTAGAGACAGGTTTTGCCATGTTGGCCAGGCCAGTCTTGAACTCCTGACCTCAAGTGCCCACCTCAGCCTCCCAAAGTGCTGGGATTACAGGCATGAGCCATCATGCCCGGCCAATGTATTTTTTACAAATACATAATAATTTCCCCATATATATAAATTCAAAATATTTTTGTCTAATAATTATTAAAATTATAAAATATAAAAATAATTAGTCTAACAAGGTTCAGCAATAATTTGAATTTCTTCTTTTAGGTTATCTACTAATGTCCTTTGCCATTGTATTACTGGAAATAAAAGATTTCATTACAGGCTGAGCGCACTGGCTCATGCTTATAATCCTAACACTTTGAGAAGCCAAGGCAGGATGAAATGTCTCTCTCTCTCTCTCTCTCTGTGTGTGTGTGTGTGTGTGTGTGTGTATAAAATTAAATTGTATTTGTATACATCTGTATAATTAAATTGTATATATATACACACACATATATATGCATATATATAATCTTTACATGTATTTTTATCTATGAATTATCCAAAAGGAGAATCCGTGTTTTCAAAACATACAGACATCAATACATACACAAATGTATCTAGATATTGCTAGAAACAAAGTAAACCATAAGAGATTCATAACCTATAAAAGAATGTCAGCAAATCAAAGGACAAGACATGAATAGCTGAGGACCAGTTCTCCTAAAGCTTTGTATTCAGCCATGTTAAAGGATGATACCTGTTAGTCCTCCAAAGTATTAAAAATAAAAATTAGGAGGAAAGGACTCATCTAACTATATTTATTTAGGCCATTTTCTACATTATTTTCACTCACTTTCTCTAACCTCTACTGTTCTTATTCTTCATACTGTGTCAATTTTGCCGTACCTCAATGCCATCTTTGGATTTTGTTTCTAGTGTAATCAAAATAGCAATGGATGAGGAATCAGAAAATTTGCGTTCTGGTCCCTCCTTGCTAATTACTTCTCTGACTGAGCAAACTCCAGGGCCCATTTTTCTCATGTGACTAAGCATCAAAAGAATATTTGAACCAGAAGGCTTGTAAGATTCCTTCTGACTCACTGACTATATCATCTCTAAAATTCCTTCCAGCTCTAAAATTCTGTGATTCAGGTAAAAATGTGTCAATCATCTTTCATACTCAGTTTGATACAGACTGAGTTTAATAATAGGACATTCACCATTTCTTCATTCCAAGCTTCTTCCATACAATTCTGAAAGCTTACCTTTATACAAAATGATCACTAAAGTGCCTTTAGAATCTATGACTATGAGCTATTAAGTCTCATTTTAACCAAAAAAAGATATATATCTAAAATAATATTTCAGAATTGTCATTCCTGACTCTGGTTAAAATTATTTTTTCTTAACTGAAACAAAAATTAACTTTTAACAGATAAGTGCATACTTTTCCAGTATAAGGGCACTTTAGTAAAAGAAACAATGAACAAAAACACATGTGCCTTGGATCAAGCCAAAAAATCAGAAAGTTTACACTTTAAGGGCAGTTAGAATGACACCCCTCTGCAGGCTGATAGCAAAACCAGAAAAGCTCATCCATTTTAGCAGTGTAACACAACCCTGAGGAAGTCTGTCAATTGAAGTGTTATCACACTTTAAACACTTCCATTCAAACTGTCAGTTATCTATTTATCATTTCGCTTTGGTAATTCAGTCATAGTAAACACAGACACCTATGGTGACTTTGTAATTGCCCTTCATTACAATACCAAATTACTAACAGGGCTTGAGAACAAGAAAGAGGATGTTCATGTATGCCCGTGAGGTAAGCATTCTGAGGCAGAATTAGGTCAAGACAAACCACAAGCAGATATCTTCAATTATTCATATTACTAATATTAAAAAATAAAATACCTGTTCACTTTAAGACAAACTAAAGGCCAATGAAAAATTCGGAACATTGAAGTCTATTGAATTACTTTTTATTTTTACATGATTCAAACTTATGAGTAAAGATCAATAAAAACATCACCAGCACTGTAGGATTCTAGGTTACACAAAATGAAACTGTCTGCCTTCAATACACAATCTTACACTTTATCATTGCTTTTACCAATGTATTTTACCAATGTATGTTTTTGGTTGGTTGGTTGTTTTTGAGACAAGAGCCTTGCTCTGTTGCCCAGGCTGCAGTGCAGTGGCGCGATCTTGGCTCACTGCAACCTCTGCCTCCTGGGTTCAAGCGATTCTCATGCCTCAGCCTCCCAAGTAGCTGGGATTACAAGCATGCGCCACCACGCCCAGCTAATTTTTTGTATTTTTAGTAGAGATGGGTTTTGCCATGTTGGCCAGGCCAGTCTCGAACTCCTGACCTCAAGTGCCCGCCTCTGCCTCCCAAAGTGCTGGGATTACAGGCATGAACCATCAGGCCCAGCCAACGTATTTTTTACAAATACATAATTAATTTCCCCAATAACAAGTAAAACAAAAAAAGATAAAAATATGGTGACAATGCCAGCAAGTCTTCTTGCATAGGCTATATAGCCAAAAAATAAATTTCAAGCATTTGAGGAATTCAGCAGATCACTTAGTCACTATGGAAAGCAGTCTACTTATGCATGAAATTCATGGAGTTTTACCATAAAGAGCTTTATTTTATTATTTTTGAACACCTGACACTTAATACTTTCATCTCTCCTTGAAGAGAAGTTTTTTAATATACAGAGTAAAGGAATTTCACAATTCCTCAGTTAGTTAGAAATAACTCTTTGGAAATAAATATGACTGTAGGATTTCAACAATGACTTTGATTCAATAATTCTGTATTCTCTCCTGGCTCTGAACAAGTCACTCAAGTTTTGCCATTGGAACACCTTACTACTTATACTTTATAATCTCATTTGAATATCTGTTAAAGTATCTTTTGACCATCCCTAAATAAAGTTTAAATAAATTTTCATCTAATAAAAGAGAGTATTAAGGAAGAAAAGCATAAAACAAAATAACTAATTCACATTATATGGTAGGGGGTGATATATCAATGAAATGAAACTCTGAGGGCTATAGCTCACAGTTTTTTGTGTAGAACCAACTCTAATAAGATACTAGTGAAAAACAAAACAACTCTAAAAATATATTAAAATATCATTGGTCACTTCATAGTAATCAATTTATGGTTCACTGATTTGGGGGTATAATTTCATACTTGCAACTTCAATTTTAGAGTAAACTAATTATCACACCAGAACATAGGCTCCCAAACTAATACTGCCAAAAAAAATTATTTGAAAGTCATATAAGTCTTTAGTAAGAAAGACTTCTCTATTTCCACCAAGCCCAAATTCATATTATTCTAATTTCCTTGGAAAATTTCAAAACCACCAATGACATCTTTTGAAAGTTAATAATTTAGTATAACTTTTAAAAGAGGGGTTTGTATTTATCAGAATTATGAGGTGGGATAATCATTATATTTCTCATTCAATTAAGAAAATTCAAACTTTGCCCAGAGAGCCTAAATAAACTATCTGCATTTGAAGTTTTTAAGTATATAAAGTATATTAATTAGATCTAATTAGACTAAACCATTTAAACACTTCTGTCTCCTCATATGATATCATCCAAGTTTGACTATTTTTGGTAGCAGGATTTAAAAGAAGAAACTAAGATGTCTGACTACAACAGAAATTAATTTCAAGGAATTAAATATCCCAAGCTTTAAGACCAAATCCCATACTTTAAAACTTGACTAAAGATTTTGTTACAGGAAAATTGTTTTTTAAAAGATATCAGTACTAGCAGTTAATCTGATTTTCCGAAGTTGATTATCACTAAAATGTACATATAAAACACATACTGAGTAATTTAAATATTTTCAGCCTTATTTTTTCTCTAACACAAAATAACTTTACTCACGTTTTTCCCATCTAGCAATTCCATGCACTTCTCATTTCTGTTGAAGTTACCGACTACCTCAGGATGGACACAAGTATGATCCCTGCTGGAAAGAATAGTCATTGGGACCCCTGAATATGCCGTCCTCCGGAGCTCTCTAGTAATCTGAGCAATCTGCTTGTGTGTGCGTGTCCCAAAATATATTTTGGGTATCTTGGATTTCCCTGTATGATCCTTCTTAATGGTATTCGATGACTCTTGACTGTTTCCTTGTTTAGTAGAACAACAGCACCTAGAACAGTGGCCAGGGGGCTGTAAGAAAGGAAAGAAATGATAATTAATATCTAAACTACCATAAAAAACGTTATTAAACCTCACATGGAATCAGAACCTGTAAGTAATGAATCACAATGGTCAAATAAAATTACAAGAAATTATAGTATCTAAAACTTGCCATTAAAGAAAAAACTACAAATACAATTTAAAATTGGTCCTCATTCTTTCTTTTAAAAGTTATAAATGATATTTCCACATTTGCATTCTTTCTAACATACCACTCTAACTCTCCAATTCCAAATGTTTTGAGTACATTTTAACTCTCCTCTTTCATAAATTATAAAAATGATAAAACAAAGTAGGAACAATTTTAATTTTTTCTTAGGCTTCATATGAACTTGTGATATTATAGTTTAGAGTTAATAGTTTTGTTCACAGCATAGTTCATTCAAATATTCCTTAATACACCAATGCTTTTGAAGCACTTTTAAATATAGTTTACAAAAGAATAGAATTATCAGGTTGAATCTAAATGATCACTTAACAACTTCAAAGAGAGAAAATTCTTCTTTAGCAAAGGTACGAAAATAAATGCAAAATATTAATATTTAATAATGAAAGCAGGTTGCTTGTGTGGAACAAGTATATCTGAAATTCAGTTACCTGTCATGGAGTGTAAATCAATCAGTAAAATTATCATCCAGGATAGTTTTTCCTGGACAATTTCACTTGTAACTCAGTTTCATAACTGAAATAGTTATATAAATGTCTCTTTAAACAAACCATATGGAACATCAGGAATATAGTCTACTTAATTTACCTGATTTTTCTCTTCTGTTTCCAAATTCTCAAATACTAAAAAAAAAAGAAGTTTAATGCTATATATTAGAACTCACAGGTTCTTAATAACTACTTCCTTCTAAGTCTCAATTATTACACCAAATGACACAGAACAAAGTCTCATTTTAGAGAAATAGTGTAAAATGGTTAATTTATAGAAGTGGTCATTGATGGGGAGGGAAAAAAGGTAAATAGCATTGTAACTTAAAAGACTGTGTGCTAAAGAGTTTTAATTTAGTAGAACAAACACTCTACTTGACTGTTTTTTTTTATTATTGTAATCAGTAAGATTAGCCTTCATAAACAAATGCTAAGTCATAGCATGTTACACCACAATACTGGGGATGAAGCTGTCTTTTAGCCTCAACTCACTGGAAAAGCAAGTTTAAATTACTCCCAGTCTCACTCAACCTTGTCCGCCATTAAATATTACAATACATGATAGAATGGATGTAAATGTGACCCTTCTGGAGCTGTCACTCACTGGGATAAAAGGTTCACTGATGTGCCAAATAAACAGTCAGTCAAAGCAGATAAAGTTACAGCCATGCTGGAATTGTTACATTCTCCTCTCAGGTTGCCAGTAACAGCAGATTTCATTACAGAGTGCTGCCACATTAAATAGCCAGTTCCAAATATCCTGCCTTCTATATTGAATAATTACTTATTCACTAAAAGGATAAAAAGAAGAGTTATGAATGGGGCTCTTGTCAACAGTGAGGCAGGAAACAGCTGACATGTGGTTTATGTTACATATGTTGCAATATCCAACAATTTATGGTCACAGAGAAAATGGAATGCAAATTATATCATGATATTTCTGACTGAATTCTTTTTTGGCTTTTGCAATGATCACATTAATCAATTAACATACAAAAAGAATTAAGGTAACTCAATTAGAATTAATTTACTTTTTCATACCATCAATTTTTTCGCTCAATTATACTATTTCTCTTCCTTATGATACAGTTAAATTCATGTGAATACTAGAATGCTATGGCCCAATGCACTGTTATGTACTATATAGATACATTCTATCTAAGCATAAAAGTAATCCAATAAAGTAGCTTTTTCTCAAGGCTGGGAAAACTTACTTTTTGATGTTACACTTTTCAACATCAATTCCACTTAAAGCTTTACCATCTACTCCCTTTAATTTCACCTTTTCTCTTGGTCAAAAAAATTCAAACAATAACACAGAAATATTTTTTAAAAATCAACTATCCCATCACGAATAATTTAGTGTATAACTTACTGACCTTCATATATACATATCTTTCATATCTTTTTTCAAATAGAAAGGGATGCTATTATACAGTTTTACAACTAGATACTTTGTTTTCAAAGTTTTTAATTTTTAAAAGGGGTGAATTTGGCACAAATAATTTAATGTTCTACTTATCTTTAAATGTTACACTAGTAGTGGTACTAACAAAAGCAAAAGATCAAGAACTAGTCTCAGAAAACTTTTCTCACTAGAGTGACTTTAGTTAGGACTTTAAATCTGTTTTTTCACTCCATAATTCAGAATATTATAAACCACAGCTAACTTTATATTAAATGTTTTTGTTTGTTTTTTTAAGTTGTAAAGTAATATGAACAAATTATAACATCTATGAACTTGAGTAGACTCCTCAAGAAGATGGTTTTCTTTTTTTGTTTTTCTTTTTGTTTTGTTTTTTTTGAGGCAGACTTTCACTCTTTTTGCCCAGGCTGGAGTGCAATGGCATGATCTCGGCTTACCACAACTCCGTCTCCCAGGTTCCAGCAAGTCTCCTGCCTCAGCCTCCCAAGTAGCTGCAATTACAGGCGTCCACCACCACAACTGGCTAATTTTGTGTTTTTATTAGAGATGGGGTTTCTCCATGTTGGTCAAGCTGGTCTCGAACTCCTGATATCAGGTGATCCGCCTGCATCGGCCTCCCGAAGTGCTGGGATTACAGGTGTGAGCCACCACGCCCGGCCAAGAAGATGGTTTTCAATAGGAACTTAGGCAAGTAAGGTATAAGGTGGAAATTAAAAGTTAATTCTTTTTGCTTTGCATTATTAAACAGGAATTATTTCTTCAGAAAAAGTCTTCTATTAAAGTTTCCATTTAAAAGATTCGGTACAGGCCGGGCACAGTGGCTCATATCTGTAATCCCAGCACTCTGGGAGGCCGAGGCAGATGGATTGCTTTGGGTCAGGAGTTCAAGACTAGCCTGGCCAACATGGTGAAACCCTGTCTCTACTGAAAAAACAAAAATTAGCCAGGCATGGTGGCATGTGCCTCTAGTCCCAGATACTCAGGAGGCTGAGGCAGGTGAATCACTTGAACCAGGGAGACGGAGGTTACAGTGAGCCAAGACCATGCCACTGCACTCCAGCCTGGGTGACAGAGCAAGATTCCATCTCAAAAAAATAAATAAATAATAAAAGATTTGGTACAATCATATTTGAAGACAGAAAAACTGATTGTAGTAATATAACAAAGGCTTCAAAAAGTCACTTATTTTATAACAAAAGATAATTACCTGTACCAAAATCAGCAACTTTCAATGCTCTAAGAAAACTAGAGGAAGGATCCTGATGCCAGCAGTGTCAGGAGGTCAGAATATCCCCCAATCAAATTACCAGGCTAATACTTTATGGCCTCTCTCTGAAACCCTTTGACCCAGGGGTCTTAAAACAATTAGATGAATAAAATTAAATAATTTCATATCTCTTATTGAGTATTTTTCCTGCTAACAAATGATCATGTTTATCTTTCACAAAGACTTTTTTATTTTCCCTTTGCTGTTTAAATTGACAGCGATTTCCTTTTCTCCAGGAAACTAGAGAATAAATTTTATAATATTCACTCTCATCCAATAATATATCTGAAAATCAATACATAAGACATGGGGCTTTCCAAAATCTGTAAACTCTAAGACCTGTAAGTGGCTACACAGTGCCAGAACCAAACTCTTTAAGAAATGGCTCCTTCTCCAAGCTAGAAACTGTTCAGAGTCCTTTTACTTCAAGAAAAGGCAAGAAAACCCAACCCAAGTAACTGCAAAAATATACTATCATTAAAAAAAAACCACAGGAGATACATGTGGATGTGACAGCTATAATATTTCCATGTGCAGTAGCCAATTGTTTAAAAATACATTTCAAATCTACAATTATCAAAACTGTTCTTAGAACATCAGCAACCAAGGATTTTCAGAAAATTTTTCTTGTGTTTAATCAATTATATTCCCTCTCTTGTTGTATTATATAGAGACATGTCTACATTCTTTCAAAGATGAAGAGTTCTAAGATTTGATCTTGAAAGAAAGATGAATTGCTGAGTCCTTGCCACTGTTCCTTTCACAAGCTATAATTATAAGTTCAAAAGGTAACATACCACAATGTCAACTTCTAAAGATTTATAACTTTCTCCAAACTTTCCCTACCACTCACACACAAAAAAATACTATGCCTAAATACCTGAAAAATGAGCATAGCAATTAAATATTTTTAGAAATGGAAAATGATAAAGAAATAGGAACTAATTTCATTGCCAAAGAAGAAGTTCCTTTGCTAACTGTAAATCAGGAGAGATTCTCAAAGGAGACTACAAATTGAATTTCAAAAGCAGGCAGGAGTCGAAAACTAAGTATATAAAGAAGTAGAGAGAAAAAGAGACTGAAGAGAAACCTGTTTGAATGAAATAAAAGGAAAACCAGGTCAATGAAACAGTAAAAAAAAAAAAAATACAAAAACTTGTGTTCTTCCATAACTTTCCACATGTGCATGTATTGTCTTTCCAACCACACTGCAAATTCCTTGAAGACAGAAACTATGTCTTACATTTCTTTATATAGCTCATTCATCGAGAGTGGTGTTTTGCACATAACTGTAACTTAGCTTTTTTTAAACTGATGAATTATGACTAAATGTCCCTGAACCAAATACTGTACCCATGCATTACAATTAAATCTGACAGATGCTTAAATGATGCCCTAATTTGAAGTGCTGCACCTATCAAAAAGATACTTCAAAATCCAGATTAGCTTTTAAAGGAAAAAGTACAGGACAATTACTATTTTTCAAGGCCAAAAAGAAAAACCATCTTATGCTGGTATTTTAGTCGTGACAAACATATATCCCAATATTTTCATTAGTAATAATACTGCCATTTTTAAGGCTGTCCTTGTGCTAAACATTTTTCATCTAATATCCCATTTCATTCATTCATTGACTCAAGAGACATTGGAATCCCTATATATCAAGCCACGGAGAAGACAATGACAAGGATCACCTCATCTTACTGACAAAGAGAGCTTCATTCTTAAATTGTTCTACAAAGTGTAGTTCTTGGAGTTTATCACACCATTTTCACTCATAAACTAAGGAATTGTTTAAAGTTAGTTCTATTATTTTATGAATGCAATTACAAAATATTCCTAAGTATGATCTTCATAAAAATTGTTTTAACTTATTAGTTGACATTTAAATCAAATATGTTATAACAAGATCCATATTATGTCCCCCAAGGGAAAAATAAAAAACAAAAACTTTCAATTAATAGACTCTTTAGAGCAAGAGTCAGCAAAAGAGCCAGACAGTAAACATTTCAAGCTTCAAAGGCTATATGGTCTCTTCTTCCATAGGAAGATATCTTTTATGATCCAAATGTAGAGAAGGATTTCCTAAAACAATAAACCAAAAACACAAATGACTGAAAACACAGCTTCATTAACATGTTAAACTTCTATTTAAAGATACATATTCCTTAAAGAAGGAAAGAAAAATAGGTAAAAAGGGGGCACAGGCTGACAGAAGATATTTGTAGTGCATACAGTCAAGTGAGGATCAGTATCTACAACATATAAAGAATTCCAATACATCTATTTTTAAAAGACAAACCCTACAGAAAACCAAGAACAGGCAAATCACAGAAGAGAAAAGCTGAAAGGATAATAAATATCTGAAAAGATGTGCCATCTAATGTACAGCTTCACTAGTAATTAGGAAAATGTAAATTAAAACCATAATTAGATTCCATTTCCTATCCACCAGATTGGGTACTGGAGAGGATATGAAGAAACTCTTATTCACTGCTGATCGAAGTATAAATTGGCACAACTACTTGAGAGCAAATTGGTGATCTAGTGAAATCAAAGATACATATACCCTTTGACCCAGCATGACACTGTTAGGTATACATGCTAGAAAAACTTGCACATTAAGACAGATACAAGAGGAATATTAATTGCAGCATTGTTTTAATAGTGAGAAAAACAAGCTACATGTATCAACAGAAGGAATGGATAAGTAAATTGTGGGCTTTTTCCAATCAATGGAATAATATTATAATGAAAATATATGAATGACAGTTGTATGCATCGACATCGATAAACATGAACAAGCAGTTGAACAGGCTGAGTATGGCTTAAACAAAATTGTATTTTCCCCATAAAATTCTAAGTTGATGATAGAAATAAAAATATAAAACTTCAGGTAGAGAGTGAGGAATCAAGACTATGGAAGATAATCTTAAAAGCTAACAATTGTCATGAAAAACATACCTGAAAAATGCTAGAAGTGCTGAAAAAAAAAAAAAAACCACAGTAAATATACTCTGTTCTGGTTTCTCCTCAGTTGTTTCATACCCGGCAGAATAGCTTTCATCTTAACACCTCCTCCCCAAAAGTTTTCAACCTAATTTATTAGGAAATGGGTTCTCAAATTAGGGTCCACGGGCTATTACAGATCACCCAGAAACTACAGACACAATTTTGTGTGCATTTTTAGAAAGTGAACCCCTAACTTTAATCAAGTGCTCAAAGCAGATTGTGACCGATTTGGGTTAGGGCTTTATTCCAGAATTTATATCTGGTTTTTTAATGAAAATCAAATGGAAACAACATTTTCTTTATAACCAAATTAGCCAGACATAGTTATTCTGTAAAGGAATAAACAATAGCCAAGAGAATTTCATAAAGTTTCCTCCACTGCTTCTGAACTCATTTCTATTTTAATGTTTGTTAATTACCTAATATTAACATAAGGCTAAAATACTCAGTTCACTAATGTATATTTCTAACTTCATTTTACAGATAAAAAAGGAAATTCAGAAGAATTCAAATTCCCACAAAATACACAATAAATTTGTGGAGAAGTTGAAATTCATAACCTTAAATCTTTAAAGTGAAGCTTTAACAGGATTGTTTTCATCTACCACTTAAGCAAAAAAGCAAAACACTGCCCTTTATTTCAAAAAGTCATGCACATGAAGAGCTAGTGGTAAAAGGCCAATGAACATAGAATTATACTACAAACTTTGAGACATAAAAAAGGGTTTGTTAATCTTTATCAACCATTTGCTGTTGTCCAAGCCATCTAAACAGGTACTGAATGCCCGTTGTGCAAATTCTCACATTAGCACACACTCTAGTAAGATAGCAAAAGTAACATAACTATACCTTTTCAACTATTCTTTTTAAAAAATTCAAACAGTAGTAGTACCCTACTGCCACCGTTTCATGATTAGACTGCACAAAGCAGCTGTTTATCCACTCACAGCAACCAGCAGGTGAACCTGATTCAATATTTATCACAGGCTTTCACAGATCACTGCTAACCAAGCAAACGTTTTAATTAAGCTGGAACTTGCTTCAAAGAGCTCATTCAAGATGTCAATCAGCAGGTAGGGGATCAGATACAGTGTCAGGTGAGAGTGTGTAATACAAATCCACAACTTTCTTCATCCCATCGCTGTAAATTAGCCTGCTCTAAAGTTCAGACTCTGATTGTAACAGACTGCCAGTCTCCTGGAATGTGTAACTGAAGTTACTCAAATTCTATTGTGAAGGTTGTAAGCAATATGTTAAACTGCAGTGGGCTAGCACATTAAGACAGATCCTTTTCACGGTTGTTTTTTGATACCATAAGTGTTTGTTACCCTACTCTCCACTTACTGTTTACTTTCTTGCCTAGTGTAAATGGGAATTCCTTAACACAGTTGCTCCAGTTTCTGAAAAGTCTGTGTTTCAATAGAGTAAATCAATAAGAATTCTCAGTTTAAGAACAAGCATATCATAAAGATGACTGACCTGCTATAAAGCAAAAATTATCCTGGTATAATAGAACTTTACATAGATGTGATTATAGCAATGAGTCTCAAAGCAGTGATGAGTCACACCGATCAACTTCATGAGAAAAACCCAGGGTGTTTATAAAAAATAAACAGGGGAAAAGAAGACTCAAACGAGCAAAATGGGGAAGTGGGCGGGTAGGCAGAAAATATCTTCTTTAAATAAGAATGCCAGCTAAGAATTGTAAATAAAGTGATAGAATTTTAAAAATCACCATTTTGCAACTTTCCTGTACTAACTGATTCAGGCAAGTTACATAAATGGATGCTGAAATCTTTCAGTGAAAAGTTATTAGGGAACAGAATATTGACAACGTCTCAAAATATCACCCCACAGATTATTCATTAATTGCAAAAGGAAAATGTACCTTTACAATGAAGAGACCTGGCAGTGACACTCTAACCAAGTGGTGAAATTCAGCATCAATGGTATTGAGACTAACTGGCTTCATATGCCTCCTGATATAAGAAATATACTCTTGTGCCCATCTTCAATAAAACTACATGATTATTAAATCCAAACAATCAAGACATGAATCAAAAAGAACCTGGGAATAGAGAAACTGTGGTAAAAAGACATATATGTATTATTTAGTCGGTGAAAATTCATCCAATTGTAATTTATGATATGTACACTTGGTTATAGATTGTATTTCAAAAAGGCTTTAAAAAAACTCTATCCCTTGAGATTGCAGGTAATTTTTACTTTCTCCTTTATGGTATTTTTCAAACTTTCTTCAATGAACCTTTTAAAATGAGAAAACAATGCTATCCTATCATGTCATTTTCCACATATTAACCAAAATGCTATAAACAAAACATATGACATAGAGATTTGTGCTTCTATGGGCTTTAAAAATTAAATAGTTATTATTACATACAAGTCTCTAAAGCAGCACTACCCAACAGGATTTTCTGTGATGACAGCGTATTTGATATCTGCACTATTCAATATATTTGGCATTAGCCGCATGGGCACTTGAAATGTAATTAGTACAACTAACTGAATTTTAATTTTAATTAATCAAAAAACATAAATACATGTGGCTAGTGGACAGAATACATTTAAAGTATTATCAGAGATTCTAGAAAACCAATGGTTATTGCAGGTGCATTGTATGTGTGAGAAATTCTCTTCATAAATTCAAGTTAGAAAGGAAAAAACAAAAGCACACTGTAAAAATTGTGTGCTCATAGGTAAAAATGGGTTCTGCAGGTTGCAGCTCATGAAAACTGGGTCCACAATTTTTGTAGACTAGTAAACTACTTTTCTTAATCTTTTTTGTTCTAATTTTTGTCTGAATTCCAATCAAAATCCCAGCAAGATTTTTTTTTTTTTTGGTAATCTAAATTTAATCTTGAAAATAGATAAGTGAGAATAACCAAAACTTTTTGGAAAAATAAGATGGGGACAGGTGTGATGTCTCACACCTGTAATCCCAGCACTTTGGGAGGCCAAGGCAGGCATATCACTTGTGCTTGGGAGTTCGAGACCAGCCTGGGCAACATGGCAAGACCTCATCTCTAAAAAGTGGGGGGGGGGGGGAAGATGGGCAAGTAGGGTATATATTTCTATAGATGTAAGAATTTCAAATATATGATAAAGATGCTGTATTAGGCACCTCTATGGACATGTGTCCACCTACTTACTCTGAAATCATCTATATCCCCTGCTGAAAGGCTGAACCTAATATCCACATTAATAACACATGTCCAAAGACACTCTCAGGCATAGCAAGATCAATTAGTTTCACTTTCCCAAGAACTTGTATTTGGGGCATTTAGACTGAGTTGATTAATTACAGAAAATAGGCCACATCATTTGGTAGATTTTAGGCTTCCACTTTGAGATGTCATGGTAAGGTCATATGAAAGAGTGTAAGTATCTAGAAAAACCAATCTACAAAAAATAATGAGAAAACTTTGCTGAGAAATGCAGATGTCACACCAGAGGCCCCAAAGAGAACAGAGAAGCTGCCTAAAAACTTTTCAGTTCCAATGAGGGGAATTATATCTCCTGCATGATCTTTCTTTTAGTGGGTTTCTATTTCTTAAAAAGCAGATCACTCCCTTAAAAATCCGATTTAAAAATGGGCCAAAAATTTAAATAGACATTTCTCAAAAGATATACAAATGGCAAACAGACATATGAAAAGGTGCTCAACATCACTGATCATCAGAGAAATGCAAATCCAAACTACAATGAGATATAATTTCATCCCAATTAAAATGGCTTTTACTGGCTGGGCACAGTGGCTCACACTTGTAATCCCAGCACTTTGGGAGGCCGAGGGGGGCAGATCACCTGAGGTCAGTAGTTCGAGACCAGCCTGGCCAACTTGGTGAAACCAATCTCTACCAAAAATACAAAAATCAGCCAGGTGTGGTGGTGCACGCCTGTAATCCCAGCTACTCAGGAGGCTGAGGCAGGAGAATCACTTGAACCCGGGAGGCAGAAGTTGCAGCGAGCCGAGATCATGCCACTGCACTCCAGCCTGGGCAACAGAGTGAGAATTTGTCTCAAAAAAAAAAAAAAAAAAGGCTTTTATCCAAAACACAAGCAATAACAAATGCTGGCGAGGATGTGGAGAAAAGGGAACCCTCATACACCGTTGGTGGGAATGTAGATTAGTACAACCACTATCGAGAACAATTTGGAAATTCCTCAAAAAACTAAAAATTGAATTACCATATGATCCAGCAATCCCACTGCTAGGTGTATATCCAAAAGAAAGAAAATCAGTATATCGAGGAGATATCTGCACTCTCATGTTTATTGCAGCATTATTCACAACAGCCAAGATTTGGAAGCAACCTAAGTGTCCATCAACAGATGAATGAATGAAGAGAATGTGGCACATACACAATGAAGTACTATTTAGTCATAAAAAGAATGAGATCCTGTCATTTTCAACAACATAAATGGAACTGGAGGTCATTATGTTAAGTAAAATAAGCCAGGCACAGAAAGACAGACTTTGCATGTTCTCACTCATTTGTGAGAGCTAAAAATTAAAACAGGTGAACTCATGGAGAGAGAGAGTAGAAGGGTGGTTTTCAGAGGCTGGGCAAGGTAGTCTAGGGAGGGGAGAGAGTGGAGTTGTTAATGGGAACAAAAAAGTAGTTAGAAAGAATAAATAAGACTTAGTATTTGCTAGCACAACAGGGTGAATATAGTAAAAAATAATGTAATTGTACATTTCAAAATAACTAAGAGTATAATTGGATTATTTGTAACACAAAGGATAAATGCTTCAGGTGATGGATACCTCATTTACCCTAATATGATTATTACACATTGCATGCCTGTATCAAAATGTCTCATGTACTTCATAAACATATACACCTAATATGTACCCACCAAAATTAAAAATTAAAAAAAAAAAGCAAACCACCCTGTTTAAATCAGGTGGCATTTCAAATCTGTGGGGGACATTATTCAACTAATATTTAGATGAATGACTATTTGGGGAAAAAAATTAGATCCTATCTCCCACCTTACATCAAAATAATTTACAGTTGAATTAAAGATCAGTATATAAGAACTGAAACCATGAGACATTCAGTCTAATATGGCAGATTAGGTACATGCATTTGCCCTCCTTCCCACCTAAAACACCACTAAAATAAACTTACTTAGTAGCTGAAGTTGCAAACTGGAGGTCCACAAATCATACCTGCTTCACAATCATGTTTTGAATGGCTACACAGAGTTTTATAAATTTGAACTACTTAAAAATTATGAGATGAAAATCCATAGTGCTGGTTTCTTCTAGAAAAACTGGTTGACTGGCCACATTAGGCCTGTATTCTTACATGACAGCAATCCACCAACATTGACTAGATTGCCACATTTGGATGAGACATATACTCTCAAGGTATCACAGTCCCTGCCACTTAAAGAATGTAATCACATGCACTTATACTTAGACCCCTTCTTTCATTCATGCTACCTATCTGGTGCTCAGTTAAGGTGCCAACCCTGGTTACAAAAGTGTAAAAAGGGCCAGGCACAGTGGCTCACGCCTGTAATCCCAACACTTTGGGAGACCGAGGGGAGTGGATCACTTGAGGTCAGGAGTTCAAAATCAGCCTAGCCAACATGGTGAAACCCTGTCTCTACTAAAAATACAAAAATTAGCCAGGCGTGGTGGCATGCACCTGTAATCCCAACTACTCGGGAGGCTGGGGCAGGAGAATCCCTTGAGCTGGGGAAGCGGAGGTTGCAGTGGGCTGAGATCCCGCTATTGCACTCCAGCCTGGGCAACGAAGCGAGACTCTGTCTTAAAAAAAAAAAGAAAGAAAGAAAGAAAGTACACTCCACAGAGTGGGAGGGGGCTTGAGCAAGAGGCTCAAGAGCACTGGTTACAAAATTTTCTGGAGTTTAAATGCTCTCTAGAGGTTTCCATTGGTTATTTTGTTGCACACTATGTAAATAAACACGTGGCCTGTGACCAGTCTGATTGGCTGTGGGAGGCAACCAATCAGAAGCTGAAGGGAAGATACAGTTACATCCTATGCAAAGGAAGACATGGCCCATGACCAGTCTGATTGGTTGTGAGAGGGGACCAATCAGAGGCTGAAGTGAAGTTACAGAGTTACACCCTATGCACATGAAGACTGGTTGTGGGAAGGAGAGGTACTTTCCATTCTTTAACCTGCCATTCAGTAGAAAGGCAGGGTGTTGCAAACAGAGTAGCCTCTGATCCTTTTGTTACTTGGGGGTGGAGAGGTGAGTTTTTCTTTTTGATTCAGTTTTAGGAAGTCAGTGTGAATCGGCCTTAGGTTCCCTGCTTCCAGACCCTATTCTCCTGCCTCAATTTCATTCTCTTTTTTTTCTTCTATTTTTTACCTTTTTATTTTTAATTTTTTTTTTTTTACAGACAGGGTCTCATTCTGTTGCCCAGGCTGGAGTACAGTGATATAATCATAGTTCACTGCAACGTTGAACTCCTAGGTTTAAGCAATCCTCCTGCCTCAGCTTCCCGAGTAGCTGGGACTATAGGCACATGCTACCACGCCTGGCTACTTTTTGCATTTTTTGTCTCTTTAAAATTTTTCTTAAGATACAGGATCTCTCTCTCTCTCGCCCATGCTGGAGTTTAATGGCACAATTATGACTCACTTCATTCTCAACCCTCAACCTCCCCGGCTCAAGTGATCCTTCCGTCTCAGCCTCCCAAGTAGCTGGGGCTACAGGTGAATATCACCACATCAGGCCACCATTTCATTCTCAGCAGATATTGAAGGCTCAATGAATATTACTGGTAGAAATAAGCAACAAAATAAATAAATCTCACATTAACTAAAACTGCACATGAAAACATTTGTTAATGACTAAAAATTGTCAGAAGAATCAGTAATAGCCACCAGTAAAAGAACTAAATGACAGAAGACATAATAAAAACCTCGTGTGACTGGTTTTCGATGTGAAAAATATAAATTAATGAATGAAATGTCTTCCCTATAAACGTTACATAAAATTAGTAAATGACAAAAAATAAAAGACAATAAAAGAAGAAGAAAAGCTATTTGATGAATAGACTGATAATGGGATTCTCATCATTTTTTTCTGTAAAATCTTTGATGTTACTAGAATTTTTATAAGCAAATATCACTTTTATAAAAACAATTACATTTTTTAAAAACATACACAGAAAAGAAAACAATATACAGGGTAGAGATACTACCAAAAGGAGAAGTAACTAGTTTTTCAGGGCTTGCAGAATCATTTTATTCAATTTGATAAGATTTTTGTCTTACTAATAGATCCAGTTATGTGCCCTCTGGGAAAAATGCACCAAAAAGCACCAAGGAAGAAAGGGAACTGGACAGACTATCCAGTAAGGCCAGTCAAATCAATCATACAGGTTAATGAGATGACTGAATAGGAAAACAGATTGCTCTCACATCTACTATTGTTCAGAATATTAGATTAAGGAAAGAGCTGAGACAAGGTTTCCTTGTGGAAGGACAGGAGAAAACATAACGTGGTTATAGCTAAGGAAAAGAATCAATAGAAAGGAGGAAAAATAATTGACAAACATCCAGTGATGTGTAAATGTGTAGTGGGATGTGAATGGGGAAAAGTTTGTGTTTAAAAAAAAAAAAAGGCCCTGTATGACTAATATGGGGACCAACAAGTTTTCAGTTTAAAGGTGGGACAGTTCCAAATGACAACGAAGTCCCATGTGTAGTGGTGCTGTTGAATTAATGGCTAAATTAGGTCGTAAGTTTCAAGAAGGCTGAGGAACTATGGTCAAAATAGCAGATCATCAACACAGATCATGAAGTACCCCAGGATGGTGACTGCTTCTCCTACTCCAGATTCACTGAGTAACAAGGAGAATCTGACATTTTTACTGCCCTGATGTGTGCCTACTTCACTAAACCTCAAAAGCATCCATCTTTAAAAGATTCATACATGTTTCCAATGCTGTTGTCAATGTCAATTATCTTCTGAATGAAACGTTAACCTTGCACAAGTAATGCAACATCTGGCTTATAGTAGTTTTCACTTAGAACAATGCATATATTTGTTTAAGTTTTCCAAAAGGCCAATATTTAAAGAAACAATAAATGTCCTTAAAAATATGATTGTATGGACTTCTGCTTTTAGCCATAAGAAAAAACAGAAATCGTATCTTGCACCATAAACTACTAACAAATTGGACAAGATATATGAAACAGTACTTTTCAGACATTGAATTGTGATCTCAGAGAAAAGGAAACAAAGAGGTGATAACTACATTACTTTACTTCTACAGATGAAAACACAATAACTGAAAAGAAAAATCCACTAGTAAGATTTAACACCAAATTAGAAATAGCAGAAGAGATCAAGGAGCTTGACAAATCGGCAATAGAAGGTAGACAAAATGAAGCACAAAGAAGAAAAAATAGCTTAAAAAATGAACATATAGTCAGTGATGTATAATATCAAGCTGTCTAATATACACATAATTGAAGTCTGAAAGGAAAAAAATGAGTACTTATGAAAATATTTTTAAATGGCTCAAGTTGTTCATAATTTGATGAAAACTATAAAACCATAGATCCAAAAAGCTCAATGACCCCAAGCACACAATAAACACACACACACACACACACACACACACACCTCTTAGTTGAATTGCTGAAAGCAGAGATAAAAATAGAATTTTTTTTTTTTGAGACGGAGTTTCGCAGTTGTTGCCCAAAGTGATCTCAGCTCAGTGCAACCTCCGCCTCCTGGGTTCAAGTGATTCTCCTGCCCCAGACTCCTGAGTAGCTGAGATTACAGGCATGTGCCGCCGCACCTGCCTAATTTTTTGTATTTTTAGTAGACACAGGGTGTCACCATGTTGGCCAGGCTGGTCTCAAACTCCTGACCTCAGGTGATCCACCAGCCTCAGCCTCCCAAAGTGCTGGGATTACAGGCATGAGCCACCATACCCGGCCTAAGATAGAATTTTTAAAGCAGCCACAGATTACTCTATAGAAACTATGTAAGACAAGCCAAGGGCAGAATATCTTTTAAGTGCTGAAAGAAAGAAAATGTGAACCTAAACTTCAATACCCAGTGAAAATGTGTTTCAAAACAAAGTGACGGTTCCTATCAATAATCCAATGAAGTTTCTTGCAGAAATAGAAAAATCCATCCTAAAATTCACATGGATTCTCAAGGAACCCCGAATAACCACAATAATCTTGAAAAAGAACAAAACTGGAGGTCTCACATTTTCTGATTTCTAAACTTACTACAAAGCTACAGTAAGAAAAACAGCATGGTACTGGCATAAAAACAGAAATATAGACCAATGGAACAGAATAGAAATTCCAAAAGCAAACCCCCACATATATGGTCAAATAATTTTCAGCAGCCTAACAAGACCATTCAATGGGAAAAAGAACAGTTTTTTCAACAAATGGTGCAGGGAAACCTGGATATCTACACACAAACAATGAAGTTGCACCATTATAATATATGGAAAAATTAACTCTACATGGATCAAAACCTTAAATATAAAAGCTAAAACCATAAAACTTTTCCAAAAGCACTGGTGATAAAAAATGGACTTCATGAGATAAATTGGACTCATGAAAATTAAAAACGTTTATGTATCATAGACCACCATCAACAGAGTAAAAATGCAACACACCAAATGGGAGAAAATATTTACAAATCATGTATCCAATAAGGTATTAATATCTGGAATACATAAAGAACTTCCACCAACTCAACAATGACAAAAGCAATCCAATTCCAAAATGGACAAAGGCAACATCATACTGAATGAGCAAAAGCTAGAAGCATTTCCCCTGAAAACCAGCACAAGAAAAGGAAGCCCGGCCGGGCGCAGTGGCTCACGCCTGTAATCCCAACACTTTGGGAGGCCGAGGCAGGCGGATCGCAAGGTCAGGAGATCAAGACCATCCTAGCTAACACGGTGAAACCCCGTCTCTACTAAAAATACAAAAAATTAGCTGGGCAAGGTGGCGGGCACCTGTAGTCTCAGCTACTAGAGAGGCTGAGGCAGGAGAATGGCATGAACCTGGGAGGCGGAGCTTGCAGTGACCCAAGATTATGCCACTGCACTCCAGCCTGGGCGACAGAGCAAGACTCTGTCTCAAAACAAAAAAGAAAAGAAAAGAAAAGAAAAGGAAGCCCTCTCTCACCACTCTTATTAAACATATTATTGGAAGTCCTGGCCAGGGCAATCTGACAAGAGAAAGAAATAAAGGGCATCCAAATAGGAAGAGAGGAAGTCAAACTATCCCTCTTTGCAGATGACATGATCCTATATCTAGAAAACTCCATAGTCTCAGCCCAAAACCTCCTTAAGCTGATAAACAACTTGTCAGGATACTAAATCAATATGCAAAATTTACTGACATTCCAATTCACCATCAACTGTCAAGCTGAGAGCCAAATCAGGAATGCAATCCCATTCACAATTGCCACAAATAAATAAATAAATAAATAAATAAATAAATAAATAAATAAATAAATAAAATAACTGGGAATACAACTAACCAGGTAGGTGAAAGATCTCTACAAAGGGAACTACAAAGCACTGCTTGAAGAAATCAGAGATTTCTTACAAACAAATGAAAAAACATTCCATGTTCATGGATAGGAATAATCAATATCATTAAAAAAGTCATACTGCCCAAAGCAATTTACAGATTCAATGCTATTCCTATTAAACTACCACTGACATTCTTCAGAGAACTAGGAAAAACTCTTTTAAAACTCATATGGAACCAAAAAAGAGCCCAAAAAGCCAAGGCAACCCTAAGCAAAAAGAACAAAGCTGGAGGCATCGCACTACCCAACTCCAAACTATACTACGTGGCTACAGTAATCAAAACATCATGGTACTGGTACAAAAACAGATACATAGACCAATGAAACAGAATAGAGAGCCCAGAAATAAGGTCACACCTACAACTATCTGATCTTGAACAAACCTACCAAAAACAAGCAATGAGGAAAGGATTCCCTATTCAGTAAATGGTGCTGGGATAACTCGCTAGGCATATGTAGAAGATTGAAACTGGACCTCTTCCTTACACCATATTCAAAAATTAAGATAAAGACTTAAATGTAAAACAAAAACTATAAAAACCCTGGAAGACAACCTAGGCAATACCATTCTGGACATAGGAACAGGCAAAGATTTCATGATGAAGACAACAGAAGCAATTGCAACAAAAGCAAAAATTGACAAATGACACCCAATAAAATTAAAGAGTTAATGCACAGCAAACGAAACTATCAACAAAGTAAACAGACAACCTACAGAATGGGAGAAAATTTTTTGCAAACTATGCATCTGACAAAGGTCTAACATCCAGCTTCCATAAGGAACTTAAATTTACGAAAGAAAAACAACCTCATTAAAAAGTGGGCAAAGGACATGAATGGACACTTTTCAAAAGAAGATATATATGCAGCCAACAATCCTATGGAAAAAAGCTAACATTACTGATCATTAGAGAAATGCCAATCAAAACCACCACAATGAGATACCATCTCACACCAGTCAGAATGGCTATTATTAAAAAGTAAAAAAAAAAAAAAAAAAAAACAGATGCCGGTGAGGTTGCAGAGAAAAAGGAAAAAGGAACACTTGCACACTATTGGTAAGAATGTAAATTAGTTCAACCATTGTGGAAGACAGTAGACAGTGTGGCAATTCCTCAAAGACCTAAAAACAGAAACACCATTTGACCCAGCAATCCCATTACTGGGTATATACCCAAAGAAATATAAATTGTTCTATTATAAAGACACATGCACACGTATGTTCATTGAAGCACTATGCACAATAGCAAAGAATGGAATCAACCTAAATGCTAATCAATGGTAGACTAGATTTTAAAAATGTGGTACATATACACTGTGGAATACTACGTAGCCATCAAAAAAAATGAGACTGTGCCCTTTACAGAAACTTAGACAGAGCTGGAGACCATTATCCTTAGCAAACTAATGCAGGAACAGAAAACCAAATACTGCATGTTCTCACTTATAAGTAGGAGCTAAATCATGAGAACATATGGAAACATAAAGGGGAAAAACACACAATGGGGCCTATCAGAGGGTAGAGGGTGGGAGCAGGGAGAGGATCAGAAAAATAACTAATGGGTACTAGGCTTAATACCTGGGTGACAAAATAATCTGTACAACAAACCACTACCACACAAGTTTACCTATATAACAAACCTGCGCATGTACCCCTGAACTTAAAATAAAAATTAAATTAAAAAAAAATGGGGCCGGGAGTGGTGGCTTACACCTGTAATCTCAGTACTTTGAGAGGTAAGGCAGGAGGATCACTTGAGACCAGAAGTTCAAGGCTAGCCTGGCCAACATGGTGAAACCCCGTCTCTATTAAAAATACAAAAAATTAGCCAGGCGTGGGGGCACACACCTGTAATCCCAGCTATTCAGGAGGCTGAGGTGGGAGGACTGCTTGATCCTGGGAGGCGGACATTGCAGTGAGCTGAGATAGTGCCACTGCACTCCGGCCTGGGCGACACAGTGAAGCCCTGTCTCAAAAAAGGGCAAAGGACTTGAATAGACATTTCTCCAAAGAAAATACACAAATGGCTAATAAGCAGAAGAAAAGATGCTCAACATCACTAATCATTAGGGAAATGCAAATCAAAAACACAAGATACCACTTCACACCCTTAAAAATGGCTATTCTTTAAAAAGGACAACAAAACAGATAATGAGGTTGGCAAAGATGTGGAGAAACTGGAACCCCTGTGCATTGCTGATGGAACTGTAAAATGGTACAGCCACTGTGAAAAACAGCTTGGCAGTTCCTCAAAAACTTAAATATAGAATTACCATATGGTCCAGAAATTCCACTCTTAGGTGTATACCCAAAGGAATTGAAAACAGGGACTCAAACAGATACGTACACCAATGTTCACAGCAGCATTATTCAAAATAGCAAAAAGATGGAAACAACCCAGATGTCCACTGGCAGATGAACGGACAAACAAAATGTGGTATATCCATACAATGGAATATTATTCAGCCATAAAAAGAAATAAAATTCTGACACATACTACATGGTGGATGACCTTGAAAACATTATGCTGAGTAAAATAAGCCAGACACAAAAGGACAAATATTGCATGATTCCACTTACATGAGGTATCTAGAGTAGTCAAATTCATAGAGACGGAAAGGAGAACGGCATTTTTCCTGGGGCTGGACAATAGGGAAATACAGAGATATTGTTTCATGGGTATGGTGTTTCAGTTTGGAAAGATGAAAAGGTTCTGGCACTGGATCATAGTATATAAATATGCATAATACCACTGAATTTACACTTAAAAACAGATAAATGGTAAATTTTATGTTATATATATTTTACCATTAAAAACATGAAGGTAAGAAAAAAAGCTGAAAAAATATTTGCAATGCAAATGTTAAATAAAGCTCTTTAAGCTAATAGAAAAGTTACACAATACAGAAACTTGGACCTACACAATGAAGGGCACCAGAAGTGAAAAACTGGAGGGTTAAGAAAGAAATTATTTTCCTCATTTGTAAATTTGTACATAGCTGATGATTTAAAGTAAAAATAACAAAACACTGTGAGGGCTATGACAAATGTAGAAGTAAAATATTTGACAAAAATGGCACAAAACATGGGAGAGTGGACACGGAAGTATATTGGCAGAAGGTTCTTACACATTATTTGTGAGTTGAAATATTATTTGAAGGTACACTGTGATAAGTTTAAGATGCAAAGTATGAAGCAACTCACAAAAATAAAACTAAGAGGTATACTTAAGAAGACAATGGTGAAGGTAAAGTAGAATCCTAAAACATGTTTAATTAATTCAAAGAAGACAGAAAAGGGGAATAAAGAAAAGTTGGAACAAACAGAAAACAAATAGTAACCACAGTGATAATTACACTGAATGTAAATAGTATAAGTGTTCCAATTAAAAAGAAGAGGTTGTCAGATTGGATAAATAAAGAAGACAATTATTTATAAGAAACCTATCTTAAATCTAAAGACACAAATAGGTTAAAAATAAAAGGATGAAAAATATATACTATGGAAACATTAATCCTAAGAAAGCTGGAGTGGCTATATCAATGTTAGCCAAAATAGATCTCAGAACAAAGACATTTCATAATGACAGATGGGTTAATACATCAAGAAGACATAATAATCTTAAATGTGTATACAGCTAATAACAGACCATGAAAACCCATGAAGCAAAAACTGGTAGAATTGAAAGAAAAGGCAAATCCACAATTATAGGACCCTTATAGTATTCTCTAATTAATTTATAAGTAGACCAAAAAAAATCAGCAAGGATACAGAAGATCTTAGCAAGATAATCAACAAACTTGATCTAACTGATTTTTATAAATGAATACCCATACTTTCCAAAAACTCACAGAGCATTTGCCAAGACAGATCGTCAAATTTAAAAGAACTGAAATCATATAGAATCTATTCTCTAACCACACAAAAATAAATTAGAACTCAGTAAGAAAAAAATATCTAGGAAAAAACACCTAGTTAGTGTTTATTTAGACTTCTAAATAAATCTTGGGTCAGAGAAGAAATCACAAGGGAAATCAGAAAAAAATGTAACATCAAAATTTGTGGGACACAGATAAAGAAGTGCTTAGAGGGAAATATATAGCTTTCATTGGTGTTTTATTTAGGAAAAAAAAAGGTCCAAAATCAGTTATCAACTATTTAAGTTTCAATCTTTTTTTCTCTCTCTTTTTTTTTGAGACGGAGTTTCGCTCTTGTTGCCCAGGCTTGAGTGCAATGGCACGATCTCAGCTCACTGCAGGCTCTGCCTCCTGGGTTCAAGCAATTCTCCTGCCTCAGCCTCCCAAGTAGCTGGGATTACAGGCGCCCACCACCATGCCTGGCTAATTGTTTGTATTTATAATAGAGACAGGGTTTTGCCATGTTGGCCAGCCTGGTCTCAAACTCCTGGCCTCAGGTGATACGCTCGCCTCAGCCTCCCAAAGTGCTGGGATTACAGGGGTAAGCCACCATGCCTGGCCAAGTTTCAATCTTATGAAGCTAGCAGAAGAGCAAATTACATCCAAAGAAAGTAAAACAATGGTAATTAAAAAAAAAAAAAAGCAGAAACCAACAAAATAGAAAATGGAAAAACAGAAAGTCAACAAAAACTTTTTAAAAGATCAATAAAATGGATAAACCTCTACTACCTATTACAGATTGAGCAAAATGAATTCTAGATTAAGCAAAAAAAAGGAGATAGACACAAATTATGAATATCAGAAATGAAAGAGGGCATATCACTACAAATCCTGCAGACACTTAAAGAAATAAGAGAATATTTTGAACATTATGCCAATAAATTCAAAAACTTGAATGGACAAATTTATTGAAAGATACTAATTACTAAAACTGACTCAGAAACAGAAAATGTGAATACTCCTATACTCATTTTTAAAATTAAATTTAAAAGTAAAAGTCTTCCCAAAAATAACATATAAGGGCAAGATGACTTCCCTGGTGAATTCTATCAAAAATTTAAGGAAGAAGTAATACCAATACTTCCCAACTCATTTTATAAAGCCAACATTACCTTGATATCAAAGCCAGATAAAGACATTACAGAAAACTATAGACCAATATTCTTATGAACATAGATGCAAAGAATCCTTAACAAAATTTAGCAAGTCAAATCTAACAATTATATAAAAGGGTCCTATACCTTGATCAAGTGGGTTTTATTCCAGTAATTTACAGTCAGGCCAACATTCAAAAATTAATCAATGTAATTTACCATATCAACAGGATATAGGAGAAAAAACATATAATCCTACCAAGGAATGCAGTAAAACTTTAAATATAAAATCCAACATCCACTCATTATAAAAATGTTCAGCCAACTAGCGATAGAAGGAAACTTCTTTAGCCTGACAAAGGGCATAGACAGAACACCTAGCACAAATGTCATACAGAACAGTGAGGGACCAGAATGTTACCACAAGGTTGTGAACAAGGCAAGGGTATCCACTCTCATCACTCTAATTCAGCCTTGTACTGCATGAAAGGTAAACACTGTAAAGGAAGAAGTAAAACAGTATTTACTAGAGAATGAAACATGCAACTTTGGGTACTTAGAAAGTCCTAAAGAAACTCCAAAAATATCAACTAGAACCAATAAGTGATATAACAAGTTGCAGGTTACAGGGTAAATATACAAAAAGGAATTCTACTTCTATAATAGTAATGAATAACTGGAAGGAAATTATAAGTGGAATCATACAATATCTGTCCTTTTATGACTGGCTTATTTTACTTCACATAATGTTTTCAAGTTTCATCTATGTTGTAGCACATGTCAGAATTTCCTTCCTTTTTAAGGCTCAATAATATTCCATTGTATGTATACACCACATTTTGTTTATTCATTTATTTATCAATGGACATTTTGGTTGTTTCCACCTTTTGGCTATTGTGAATAACACTCCTATGAACACTGGTGTACAAGTATCTGAGTACCTGCTTTCAATTCTTTTGGATATTTGCCTAGAAATGTTATTTCTGGACCATATGGTAATTCTGTTTTTAACTTTCAGAGGAATCAGGAACAAGGTTTTTCAGTTAAACATACAGAAAGGAAGAAAATTAGAATGGGCCCTCTGGTACTGGAATGGAACTGGATGTATTGGTATAAACACTCATAATTTTCAGTGTACAGACAGACAGATACAGAAAAAATATAGACATAAATGTATATGTCTATGAGTCTGGGTTTGTGTACACAATACATTGTGTATATTCTCTAGCTGTCTGCTGAAAGGGCCTGGAGCAGCAACTCCAACAGCAATGAGCAAAACTAACTCCCAGAACACAGCGTTTAAATGTTATTTTTCACTAAATGGAACCAGGGTTCCTTGGAGAAATGTCTGAATCCAAGACTAGGGCAGGGAAAATATAAGGTGAGCCTGGAACACTATCTTTTGCCAAAAAATAAGGAAGTGTTCCAAGAATGACTGATATATGTCAGAAAGACACAAGCAACTTAACTGGTTTCCCACTTGAGTACCAAAACAAATCATATAATAATTATAACTCACCGAATAAAATGGAAAATCACAAGTCCATAAAGATATAAATAAAATGAGTAAACTGAATTTTTGTAAGGACATGTTATTTATATAATTTCAGAGTTCTTCCCCATAAAGTCCTCTTTTATAAAGGCAAAAAGATAACTATAAAGTTATATTTTTTACCTAGCAGATATCATATTAATCAAGTTATCAATCATTAATAATGAGAAAAAATGAAACTGCATGCCACCTTATAAGATGCAATGAGCAGAAGGCATCACTTCTGTGACATTCCTGCCAAAGATAAATAACCTCAGTCTAATGAGAAAACCCAAATTAAGAGACATTCTAGATAAGCTGTAATATTCTGAAGCGTCAAAATCATGACAGTCAAGGAAAGACTGAAGAAGTGTTCCAGACTGAAGAAGTTACTAAAGTGATAACTAAATGCAATGCATGGTTCTGACTGGATTCTTTTGCTTTTATAAAAGCATTATTAAGACAACTGCTAAAATTTAAACCGGTTCTGAGTATTAGATGGCAACAATGAATCAATTTTAACTTCCTGATTCTTATGGTTATATTGTGATTATGTATAAGAATGTCTTTGCTTATAAGACATAGACACTAAAGTATTTCAGGGTGAGGGAACATCAGGGCAACAACATACTCTTAAATGGCTCAATAAAAAAAGATATTTGGATTGTACTTCCAATTTCTCTATAATTTTGTGACAGCCAAACTTTTAAAAAGCTAAAATAACCGAAAGATAAATTTACTGGGCAGACAGTTGGTCAATTAACGAAGTAGTTTTCAAAGGTAAAGTTATCTTTCCACACCCAGTATCCATGAATGAAAACGTTCTACATGACAATTGCAGATACTATCACCACTGAATAGCTACACTCATGTCGGCTGGGTTGCTATACATATTGATTTCATTAATGTATCTACACATCAAGAAAACTTAGAGGAATGGCTGAATTTTGTCAACTTTCTCTGAAATATTCACCAAGTTCACTCAATATGATAAAGAAGATTTGAAACTTTTGAGAATTAAACATTTCCACCATAGAGAATACTATGTTTTCTCCAAGCTCTCAAAAAATTATAATTATTGGGCCAGACACAGTGGTTCACTCCTGTAATCCCAGCACTTTGGGAGGCCGAGGCAGGCGGATCATTTGAGGTTGGGAGTTTGAAACATGCCTGGCCAACAAGGCGAAACCCCGTCTCTACTAAAAATAAAAGAAATTAACCAGGCATGGTGGCAGGCACCTGTAATCCCAGCTACTCGAGAGGCTGAGGCAGGAGAATTGCTTGAACCCAGGAGGTGGAGGTTGCAGTGAGCCAAAACTGCACCACTGCACTCCAGCCTGGGTGACATAGCAAGATTCCACCTCAAAAAAAAAAAAAAAAAGCCATAATTATTGGAGCTGAAGGACACACTCAAGCAATTAGTCATCCATTCTATCATCCTACCCCTAGGCAAATTTGCAGACAAGGCAAGAGATTCACACTAACTCCACTAACCTCTGGCCTAACTTAACCAAGATTACTATAGTATAGAACGGGCTGGCAAACTTTTTCTCTAAAAGGCCAGAGATTTTCCTGCTGGCTGAACATGAAAAGAAAGAAAAGAAAAATACATAAATAGACAGAGAGTATACATTTTAGGTTTTGTGAGCCATATGGTCTCTGTCACAACTACTCAACTTTACTGTTATAACGCAAAAGTTCCACAGACAATATGTATAAACAAATGTAAAATGCGTTCAAAAAAACTTTATTTATAAAAACAGGCAGCAGGCTGTATTCTGCCCATGGGTCATAGTTTGCCAACCACTGGCATAGGAAAAAAGATTACGACAAAAAAGTATCCATCAAAATAGACCTGCTAAATTTTACTATGACCGTGATATATTAGGTGAAAAATAAAAGCTATATACTATAATCCTAATTTTGTGTGTGGGGAGGGAGTATATATGTAATATATGTGTAATATATGTCATATATACTACATAACAAATATATGTAATATATACTACAGTATCAACCCCTTTACAGGGGTTGAGCTCTGTACAACACCTGATTGCAGGAGTGAGCCACCACACTCGGCCCAATAATTACGACTTTTTTGAGAGCTTGGAGAAAACATAGTAGTGTTCTCTATGGTGGAAATGTTTACATATATACTCAGTTGATACTGAGTATATATGTAATATATACTACGTAACAAAAATGGCAACAAATTCTACTTATCTTTGTATATAAGCTCCCTTTCAAGGTTACTTTGTAGCTCTTCCTACCAAGATGTGAGCTTTACCCCTTGAGTCTGGATTTGGTCATGTGATTTGCTTTTGGTGACTAGAACATTAGCAAACCTGACACAAACAGACTCAAAAGGCATTTGTACACTGGGGCTTGTTCTCTTGCTGCTCTTGGAACCCTGAGGCCAGCATATACATAAACCAGAATTAGCCTGCTAGATGATGAGAGAGACCCACCTCATGGTCCCAGCTGACTACCAATCAACTCCCTGAAGCAGGGCTGCCTTGCTGACTTACAGCTGACCTGCAGTTGACCACAGACACATGAGTAGGCCACCTGAGATCAGCAGAAGAAATGCCCAGCTGAGCCCACCCTAAATTGCTGACCCCCACAACAGTAAGCTAAATAAATGGTTGGTTTGTTACAGCAACAGATAACATTGCATGTGTGTGTGCACGCACATGTGTGCACTTAAGAATAGACAGCAGGCAGAATATCAGGGGTTGATATTGAGGAGACAGTTTAATTAAGGATTAATGTTAATAATTTAAGTACACATTTTGGTGGTTCCCAAATTTTCTCTTAGATGATGCTTTTATATTCAGAAAAAAGTTATTTAGAAATATAAAATTTAATTCAATATAAGAGTATTTTTCATTATTTCCACTAAATATTGAAAGTCTAAAAATATAGACATCTTGATCTGATGTATTTAAATGAACTGATAGATTTTACGTTCTAACAGAGTTTGGAGATAAATAGTTACAGGTACATAGGAAACTAAGCAAAGGACAAGACAACTACTAGCACCAAAAAAAATAAATACTGGTTTGGGGAAAGAACTGTAATCAGTTTAAATATTTATAGAATTATAATAATACAAATACCAAATGCTGGCAGGCTGAAGGGTAGAAGTAATGAGAAAGGAGAAAAGAATAGGAGGAAGACAACAGAAAGTATCTAAAACCGAAAACTCAAGAGAAAAGCAAAATATGCATGCTACTTCAAAAACTATCAGAATACAAAGGAAAAATAATTGAAAATTATTTACTTCAGATAGTGGGAATTGGTGAATAATAGAATTAGGGCAGGGGTCTACTGCTTTTCTGTTTGAAGCCAAGTGGAATTCTTTGACATATTTTTTCACACACACTGTTAAAAAAAAAAAATTAAAGAGAAAAAAAAGTCCAGGAACCAATCCAAGTACATATAACAATTTAGTACATGATAACAGCAAAACTTCAAAACTGGAAAAATTATTAACTGACACTGGAACAACTGATCAACTATTTGGGAAAATATGCAATTAGAGCCTGACCTCATACATGCATGAAAATAAATCCCATAAACAAGAGAGTTAAATGCACAAACAAAACTATAAAAGAACTATTAAAAATATCCTTATAAATTTATAGAAAAGGATCTAGAAAGATCCTCATGAAAGTGTTCATGGTGTTTCCTTCTGGGAAGCAGAAAGGGAGATGGGGTTAATATAAGGGAGAACATTTTAATTTTTATTCTGTATTGGTTTTTATAATGTTAAAGGTTTCTCAAAAAATGTTATTACTCTTTTTTTTTTTTTTTTTTTTTGAGACAGGTTTCGCTCTGTCACCCCAGCTGGAATGCAGTGGCATGATCACAGCTCACTTTAACCTCTGCCTCCCGGGCTCAAGCAATCCTCCTGCCTCAGCCTCCTGAGTAGCTGGGACCACAGGCATGAGCCACCACACCAAGCTAATTTTGTTTGTTTGTTTTTTGTAGAGACAGGGTCTCGCTATGTTGCCCAGGCTGATCTCAAACTCCTGGGCTCAAGTGATCCACCTACCTCAGCCTCCCCAAGTGCTGGGATTACAGGCATAAGCCATCATGCCTGGCCAAAAACGATTTTTAAATCTGCATTAAGTCACCTGTATTTAACAATACTGTCATACCCTCTTAGGTATAAGGATCTGAGTAAAAATTGTAAGCTACAAGAAACAGTGGTGAATCATACATCTACTTAACTATGGCCATTTTTTTCATTCATTTATTCAACAAATAATACAAGTAGCTACTAGGTGCAGGCTCTGTGCCAGATGCTGGTTATAAAAAACTGAAAAAAAGAGACATTACACTTGTCCTTATGGTCAGTCTGGTAATGAGACAAACAAAACAAAAAACAGTTAAACCTACAAATAAATAAATAATTATAAATTTGGGTAAGCATTGTAAATGCTTACATTTGGTGTTGAGACACTAAAAAAGGGACGAATCTTGAATAAATAACCTGCATGGTAATGCATATAATATGACCTGTAACAGTATAAAAATGACCTGTCATCAAAAAGTCATCTGGAAGAGTTTATTCAGAGACAGAATAGTGAGGTGGTTTAGAGGATCAGTTCCAGAGCCAGACTGCCTGGGTTTTAATCCAGCTTCTACTCACCAGGTTTGTGACATGAACAAGTTATTCAAATACTCTGTGGCTCAGTTTCCTCAGGTATAATTGGGGAAAATATTAATACCTTCCTGATAGGGTTGTTATAAAGATTGAGTTAAATTCTTTTATTTTGAAAACTGTCAAACCCAAAGAAAAGTTAAAAGAACATGACAATAAGCATCAACTCACATGAACCTGTATTTGCCAGGTGAATTAATATTTCTAAAGTGCTTAGCAGAGTGTCTGGCACATAACACAGTAAGCACCAGTATCAGCATATATATGCAGTTATGTTAAATAGCTATTTTAAATAAAAGTCAATTAAAACCATAAAGTAAAAGAAAGAAGGGTAGGAAGGAAGGAAATAAAAATGGGGTATGGGAGGAAGAAAAAGGAAAAAAATAGCCTAAGGATCGCCCCAGTGTTAACACTTTGTAAGAAGGTCAACAGCGCACTCTGCTGGACCCAAGTGTCTTCCACACACCAGGCCCAAGCTATGAATTAAAATAATATGCTACTGCTACATTAAATCAAATATACTTACTTTAATTAAAGTATATAAAGAATGTTAGCATTTATTTAATGAATAAATAAAAAGCAGGTATAAGCATAAGAATATATCTGAAGACAACCCTGGCTATTGTGAGGATTTACTAAAAAAATGAACAGAATATAAATAAATCTAGAGAAAATGATTACGAATGATAGAACAAAGTAATATCAAAACGTTAACATACTATTCTAAAAAACAATGTTTTTCTTAACTATATTTTGACCATGTGGAGACAGATGCCTCACTAGAACTTTGACATATGAATTGGCAGATTAAGAAAATAAATCTGAACTGTAAGGAAAGGGATCAAGCAGGGGACACCAGAAAGTTAATTATATAAGAAAAGGTACTGACACTATTTTCCGACTTGAAAAGAGAGTTAGGAGACTAGAAATGATAGAAAAATAAAGAGACAACAATCTAATTCTCCAATCCACTAGGTGGAAACTAAATGATTTTCATAAAAACTAAGAAAATTTGAAGAACCTAAAAAGTTTAATGTCAAATTCAGGGGAAAACAGAAATCATCAAACTAATTTATCATTTAATTTATGGAAGAAGGTTTGTCAAAAGTAATGCAACTGCAGATTTGAAAAACGTGAAGACTAAGACACACCTTTGCAGGGATAAGAGAATTAAACCATTAATTTATGAATCCAAATAAATATTTCTATTTAAAAAATACTGTACTCCCTAGTATCATATAATAAAAAGCAAAATAGGAAAAGCGTCCTTAGAATTTAAAGGTGTTAGAATTCAATTAGATATAACGTATCTCCTGACCTCGTGATCCGCCCACCTCAGCCTCCCAAAGTGCTGGGATTATAGGAGTGAGCCACCATCCTGGCTAACACGGTGAAACCCTGTCTCTACTAAAATATAAAAAATTAGCCGGGCGTGGTGACGGGCGCCTGTAGTCCCAGCTACTTGGGAGGCGGAGGCAGGAGAACGGTGTGAACCCAGGAGGCGGAACTTGCAGTGAGCTGAGATCGCGCCACTGCACTCCAGCCTGGGCGATAGAGCGAGACTCCCTCTCAAAAAATAAATAAATAAATAAATAAAGTATCATTAAATCTAGTCCCACATTCTTTTTCCTTCCATATGAAGGAACTGGTTTTGACAAAAAAGTTACTTACCCAAGTCTATCAATTTACCTTATTCAAGATTATTACAAGTCTAGATTAAAATACAACAGATAAAATGTGAGGCATTTTGGTCTGAAGAAAAAAGCAAAAATAAAAATAAAATATAAAAAAAAGTGAGGCATATGATCTTTCAGCATAAGAAAAGTTCTAATATATGGACTACTTTTTTTTCAATTACTTTATCCAAAAGTTTTGGCAATAAACTCATTTCAAAAGCTGCTGTATAATAAATATTAAAACTTACGACATTAATACACATGAAACTATTTTTCTTCTACTTTTCATGAAATCACCTATCCCAAAATCTACAGAAAATACTTTTATGATTTATAATAAGTCACTTTGCAAAGACTAAGAAATGTTACAGCAGAAACCAAAGTAATTTTCTACAAGAAAAAAATATTTACTCCCCTATGACACCCAAAAATCCCATTTTTTAAATAAATTACCTCTACTCATATCCCCATTATTTTTTCTTATATTACATTCATGGAAATAATTAGTCCTTGTTCTCTGAAAACCTAGATGTATTATTTAATGCTAGAAATCCATGAGAAATTTACTAAAAATTTACTTAACATACAAAAAGGAGAAACATTCATGCTCACTAAAACTATACATTTTATAATAATTATATTTCTATTATAAGTACTTATCCTATTTTTATGTTAGGAAGAAAAAAATAAAGTTGAAAATACAAATCATTTTACCTATGTATTTTTGGGTTTTTTTTCCCATAACCTTTCAGAAAGCACATAAAATTACTTTATACGTCATGTTTTTCATCATAGACTACCATGAAAAGAAACAAATATTAGAGCTCAACCATATGTTCTTTGCATTGCAAAAGTGCTTTGATGTCTGCTAAATTTACTTTATGCATGTTTAATTAGTATGACATATATCTCTCACGTCTTCTTGCAAACAAAAATTCAGTGTCACACTAGTGAAATGTTATCATTTGAGGGACTAGATTTAATTGAGAGATTTAACTTGTTCAAGAAGTTTTCAGACTTATGAGAAATTGTCAGAGGCCTATATCTTAATGTTATGAGTAATAAATCACCCACTTATGAAAAATTATTCCATTTCTAGAGATATGTAGAGTTATACCACCTAAAGCCAAGGAAGAAAATATGCAATTTCTAGCTTAAAAATAAAACAGATATAAAGATACAGATATACAATTATAGCTATATTCAGCTATATTTTACCAATGAGCAGACCATAATCAATGATCAACATATATCAGCATACTACATAACCAAAAGGAGAAATCAATCAAAGCATTAGGCTTAAAATTAAGGTACTCAACCAAGGGCACAGTAGAAGTGCTTATGGTCAAGCGGTTTAGACTCAAAAGATTTCAGCCATAAACATCTTCAACAGATATCAAAACAATTTTTGGCCAGGTTCTGTGGCTCACGCCTGTAATCCCAGCACTTTGGGAGGCCGAGGCAAACAGATCACCCGAGGTCAGGAGTTCGAGGCCAGCCTGGCCAACATGGTGAAGCCTCATCTTTACTAAAAATACAAAAATGAGCTGGGAGTGGTGTCGGGTGCCTGTAATCACAGCTACTTGAGAGGCTGATTCAGGAGAATCACTTGAACCCAGGAGGCAGAAGTTGCAGTGAGCCGAGATCGCCCACTGCACTCCATCCTGGGTGACAGGGGAGACTCCGTCTCAAAAGAAAAAAAAAAAAGAAAAGGAATTTTCTACTAAACTCTAAACCTAACTCCTCAAAATTTATAATGTTGATCAGTATTATCAACAATAACATTAATAATAGCTTTCGGCAGCATTTAAAAATAAGAACTACAAGGCCAGGTGCAGTAGCTCACACCTATAATCCTGGCACTTTGGGAGGCCAAGGCAGGTGGATCGCTTAAGCCCAGGAGTTTGAGAGCAGCTTAGGCAACATAGCGAAACCTTGTCTCTAAAAAAGTTAACTAAATAAATAAAATGAAAATAAGAACAACATATTACTCCAAGCAACCTACAGATTCAATGTAATCCCATCAAAATACCAACAACATTCTTTACAGGAATAGAAAGAACAATCCTAAGATTCATATGGAACCACAAAGACCCTGACTAGCCAAAGTAATAGTATGCAAAAAGAAAACTGTAGGCACCACGCTATGTACTACACAAAGCTATAGTAACCAAAACAGAATGGTATTAGTATAAAAATAGACACATAGACCAATGGAACAGAATAGAGAACCAAGAAGTAAATCCAGGTATTTACAGTTGACTGATTTTCAACAAAGATGCCAAGAACGCATATCGGGGAAAGGACTCCCTCTTCAATAAATGGTGCTGAGAACACTGGATGTCCATATGCAAAAGGAAAAAACTAGATCCCTCTCACCATCTACAAAAACCAACTCAAAATAGATTAAAGACTTAAACATAAGACCCAAAACTATAAGACTACTAGAAGAAAACATAGGGCAAAAGCTTCAGGACACCGATCTAGGCAGATTTTATGGGTAAGAATTCAAAAGTACAGGCAACAAAAACAAAAATAGACAAATAGGACAGTATCAAACTAAAAAGCTTCTGCACAGCAAAAGAAAAAACAGAGTATAGAGACAACCTGTAGAATGGGAGAAAATATTTCCAAACTATTCATCTGAGAAGGGACTACTATCCAGAATATACAAGGAACTCAACAGCAAAAAAAAAAAAAATCTGATTTTAAAATAGGCAAAGGATGTGAATAAACATTTCTCAAAAGATACATAAAGCCAACAAGAACATGAAAAAATGCTGAACATCACTAATCATCAGGGAAATACAAATCAAAAACACAATAAGATATCATCTCACCCAGTTAGAATGGCTTACTATCGAAAAGACAAAAAAAAATAACAAATGTTAGTGACGATGTGGAGAAAAAGAAACTCATATACTATTAGTGGAAATGTAAATTAGTACAGACATTATGGAAAACAGCAATGGAGGCTTCTCAAAAACCTAAAAATATTACTACCATATAATCATATAATCCAGCAATCCTACTACTATTTATCCAAAGGAAAGAAAATCTAGAGTACAGTAGCATGATCATATCTCACCACAGTCTGAAACTCCTAGAGTCAAGTGATCCCCCATGCCTCAGCCTCCCAAGTAGCTAGGACTGCAGGCATGTACCACCACGCCTGGCTAATTTTTTAAAAAATTTTGTACAGATGGGGTTCTCGCTATGTTGCCAGGGCTGGTCTCAAACTCCTGGCCTGAGTGATTCTCCTACCTGAGCCTTCCAAAGTGTTGGGATTACTGGTGTGAGCCACCACACCCAGCCAACACCATGTTTATTGCAGCGCTATTCATAATAGACAAGATAAGGAGTTGGCATCAACCTAAATGTCCATCAACAGATGAATGGATAAAGAAAATGTGACACATATACACAATGGAATATTATTCAGCCATAAAAAAAGATTGAAACCTTGTTATTTGCAGCAACATGGGTAAGCCTGGAAGATATTAAGTGAAATAAGTCAGGCATAGGCAGGTAAGTACTGTATGTTCTTACTCATATGTAGGAGCTAAAAAAAAAATGAGCTCACAGAAGTAGAGTAAATTGTGGTTATCAGAGGTTAGGAAGGGGTGAGGGGAGGGGAGGATAAGGAGAGGTGGGTTTACAAATTCATAACTACAGCTAGATTGGAGAAACAGGAGGAATAAGTTCTGGTATTCTATAGTACTCTAGGGTAAATATGGTTAACAATAATTTCTTACATATTTTCAAAAAGCTGTAAGAGAGAATTCTGAATATTCGCAACACAAAGAAATGACAAATGTTTGAGGCGATGGATATGTTAATTACTCTGATTTGATCATTACACATCATATACATGTATGAAAATTATCACACTGAATCCCATAAGTATGTATAATTATCATGTGTCAACAAAAATAAACAAAAAATAAAGATCAGAACTACAAATATGTAATATTATTAGTCGGTATTATATAGAATCTTTTATCAGCAGCAGCTAAAGGTAAGAACTACAAATATGTATCCATCTGCTGCTGTTACTACTACTACCGCTGCTGCTACTTCTACTACCACTTGGCGCTTAAACTCTAAGGTATGCCAGATACTCTCAGCACTGTATAGATATTAACTTGTTTAATCCTCCTAACGGCCCCATGAGATAGGTACTATTACTAACCCCATTTAACAAATAGCTAAACATAATACCAAGAGTTTAAAAAATCAAGGTTATACAGTTAATAAAGAGTAGAGCTATGATTAAAATCCAAGCAGTCTCAAGATATGAAAATAACCTAAGTGTCTGTCAATGGATGAATAAAGAAATTGTGGTGTGTATGTGTATGTCAATGGAATATTAGCCCTAAAAAAGATCCTGCTATTTGTGACAACATGGATGAACCTGGAGGGAGGACATTATGCAAAGTGAAATATGTCAGATGTAGAAGGAAAAATACTACATGATCTCACTTATACGTGGAATCTAAAAAAGTCAAATACATAGAAACAGAAATCAGAACAATGGTTACTGGAGCAGGGGGGTGGGGGATTTGAGGAGATGTTGATCAAAGAGTAAAAAGTTGAATTTACATAGGATGAATCAAGTCTAGAGATCTAATGAACAGCATCATGACAACAGTTAATAATACTATATTCTAGGCTGGATATTTCGATATTGGCTTTAAAAATTTCAGGTGTTCTCAACACACACACACACACACACACACAAAAGGTAACTATGTAAGGAGATGAATATGTTAATTAGCTTGTGATATGATTTGGAAGTGTGTCCCCTCCAACTCTCATGCTGAAATGTGATCCCCCAAGTTGGAGGTGGGGCCTAGTGTAAAGTGCTTGGGTCA
This sequence comes from Gorilla gorilla gorilla, assembly GCF_029281585.2. Classification (NCBI taxonomy): domain Eukaryota; kingdom Metazoa; phylum Chordata; class Mammalia; order Primates; family Hominidae; genus Gorilla; species Gorilla gorilla. Next base: position 30,154,466 of record NC_073228.2, on the reverse strand, counting down.
TCAATGGCTGGTGCCCTCCTCACAGTAATGAGTTGAGTTCTTGCTCTGAGGTCACACGAGATCTGGTTATTTAAAAGAGTGTGGAACCTCCTCTGCTCTCTCCTCTGTCCTCTCTTTCCATGTGACAAGTTTGCTCTCTCTGTCTTCTGGCATGCTTGTAAGCTTCTTGAGGCCCTCACCAGAAGCAGATGCTGACACCATGCTTCCTGCACAGCCTACAGAACTGTGAGTGAAAATAAACCTCTTTTCTTTATAAATTGCCCAGCCTCTGGTATTCCTTTATAACGATTCAAACAGACTATCACAGCTTGGCTGTAGTAATAATTTCACTATGTGTATATATATATATATTAAAACATCATGTTTTACACCTAAGATATATATAATTTTTATTTTATGTATTTATTTTTTATTTTTTTTTAGAGACAGGGTCTCGCTCTGTCACCCAGACTGGAGTACAGTGGTTCAATCATAGTTCAATACAGCCTCAATCTTCTGGCTCAAGGGATCCCCCTCCCTCAGCCTCCTGAGTAGCTAGGACTACAAGTACACACCACCACACACAGCTATTTTTTTTCTTCTATTCTTTATAAAGACAGGGTCTTGTTATGTTGCCCAGGTTGGTCTTGAACTCCTGACCTCAAGCAATCCTCTCACCTTGGCCTCCCAAAGTGCTGAGATTATAGGCATGAGCCATGATGCCTGGCCCAATCTTTATTTAAAAATTAAAATCAGGCAGTATGTGTCCAAAGTCCACTCTCTTAACCAATAAAAACAAAACAAGCCAGGTGCAGTGATTCATGCCTATAATCCCAAAACTCTGGGAAGCCCAGGCAAGAGGATCACTGGAGGCCATGAGTTTGAGACCAACCTGGGCAACACAGTGAGACCTCATCTCTACAAAAAATAAAAATAAAAAATTAGCTGGGCATGGTGTTGCACAGCTGTAGTCCTTGCTACTCAGGAGGCTGGGGTTGGAGGATCACTTGAGCCTGGGATTTTGAGGTTACAGTGGGCTATGATCACACCACTGCGTTACAACATGGGCAACACATTGAGACCCTGTGTCTACAAATAAAGCAAACAAAAACAATTCCCAAGAAAAAAAAAATCTTAATCACGGCTGACTCTATACTTGATTTGTTTATCCGTGAGCTTCTACATATTTCTTTCCTTATCTTGGTGTTAGAACCCTATTTAGGTGGCTTCAGGACTGCAAAGAGGCATTTTAGAGAGAATATAAAATAAAGTGATTAGGGCATTTGCCAGAACATGAGAATGCCTAGGCAGGATTTAGCTCTACTATTTACTAGCTTTGTGATCTTAGGCCAGTTTCTTCCTTCTCAGAGTTTCCTCATCTGTACAATGGGAATACCAATATACCTGCTTCATAATCATTGTAAGAACTCAGTAACATTCAACAAATAAATATTTATTACACAACTAATATGCACCATATGCTGTTCTAGGCATGAGGGACACACATGAAAAAGACTGACATTACATCGTAATAGGACAGACAAATAATAAACAAGTAATCAAGTAATTTCAGATAATAGTAAGCCCATGAAGGAAAGGAAAGAAAATGAATGAGAAAACATTGTGGCAGAGCTCAACATATAGCTTACATTATAATGATGTTGATGATTATTGCAATTTAACAGAAGAAGCTTCTAGATAATTTCTCCAACTATTAATATAAAGCTTCAGTGAAGATCACCGACAAAACACAAATTAAATGTACAGTAACTGAAAACAAATCTGTGGTTGCCTGGGAATGGGGGGACAGGGCAGAAAAAAGGTCCATCAGTCTATCTTGCACTTAGGATGGACCTTTTCTAGGCATCATTTTGCAATATCATGCACTGGTCATTTAAATAATATTTAGTTCGCTGAGTTTAAGTTCATTGAGTTTTACAGATCTTACAAATGTTGACACATTTCATTATATAAATATAAAAAGTCATATTCTGTAATATCACCAATTTCATCAGAAAAGTCTGTAGTTATCACAAAGCTGCCAAGCTCAGAGTATATACAAATTTTTTAAAATTCTGATTTTCACTTGAAAGCTCAAATTTTATCTGGCTCATTTTATCATAAAGAATTACCATGGTTAGTATATCATTCACTCTTTTTCAAGCAAAAATGATATTCCATGACAAAAAGTGGCTAGTCAGCTCACAATCCAAACTATCCTACAGGCGCTTCTCCCCAGGACATCCATCCTGCTTCTGTATGCAAAAGTGTTTTATGAGTTCTATTCATTTCTTCAGACAGAATGTTAAAAACCTAAACGGCTGAGATTAAATAAAATTAGTAATTTTTACTGCTTCATCAAAGACATTCTTAAATGAAACTGGTTTTTTTCAAAACTGTGATCTAATGATGCTGGAAAACTATTATTAACATAGGTTGGGTTGAGGCCAAGGTGGGCGGATCACGAGGTCAGAAGATCGAGACCATCCTGGCTAACGTGGTGAAACCCCGTCTCTACTAAAACTACAAAAAATTAGCCAGGCGTGGTGGCAGGCGCCTGTAGTCCCAACTACTCGGGAGGTTGAGGCAGGAGAATAGCATGAACCCGGGAGGCGGAGCTTGCAGTGGGCGGAGATCACGCCACCGCACTTCCAGCCTGGGTGACAGAGCGATACTCCGTCTCAAAAAAAAATTAAAATAAATAAATTTAAAAAATTATATATAGAGAGAGAGAGAGAGAGAAAGAGAGAGAGAGAGAGAGAGAGAGAAAGAGAGAGAGAGAGAGGTTGGAGCCAATACCTTGATTTCTGCTAAGGCACCAACAGTTTTACCCATTCTTGCTTTTGCGCCACCAGTACAAATGTCAAGACAATCCAAAAGGCAATAACGTATTTTTTCCTTTTTTTTTTTTTGAGACAGGGTCTCACTCTGTCATCCAGGCTGGAGTGCAGTGGTGCAATCTTGGCTCAGTGCAACCTTTGCCTCCTGGGCTCAAGCCATCCTCCCACCTCAGCCTCCCAAGTAGCTGGGACTACAAGTGTGCACCACAACACCCGGCTAATTTTTGTATTTTTTGTAGAATCAGGGTTTCGCCATGTTGCCCAGGCTGGTTTCAAACTCGTGAACTCAAGTGATCCACCCGCCTTGGCCTCCCAAAGTGCGGGGATTACAGGCGTGAGCCACCATGCCTGGCCTACAACATCTTAATATTATTACAAAAATAATTTTCACCTCACAGATCACTCCCCAAAAAAATCTCAATATCTAGAACTCCTTGGACTACTCCTTGAGAACTGTTGCCCTAAGAATCCTGAAAGAACTTTAAGGAATTGGAGAATTTACAAACATTAAAATACAGAACAGAAAAAAATGACTTTCAGATCTCTCTCTAGTCCAATTCTCTTATTTTATAAATAAGGAAACGAGGCATAGAGAGAATAGGCTTTGCCAACTCACACATTAGTAACAGAGATGTTGACAGCACTGAGGACTTCTGAGTGGGTTGCTACTGTCCTTTGTATTATACTATTGTTCCTCTTTTGTCAAAAATTGGTTTAGAAAATTCCATATCTTCCTTCTTTAAAACTGAACAATGGCATTAATACATACTTTCTGTGGCGAAAAGGAGTTTATCCTTTCCAGTGGAGAGTTGAGTTTTACAGTCTTTCCTGAATCAACTTTTGCATCCAAATTGTGTACTTCTGTTCCAAAGCAATGACGTTTTCTAATCTGTAAACACAGAACCAAAATGAAGTTTAAGGTGAACTAGAAGTTTAACTGGCTAGTTGTTCTCAAAGGCCAAAACAGCTCTATGTATTTTTTTCCTGCATCCAAAAAAAGACTATTTCTAACAGGCAATAATAAAACAAATTTTAAAAATGCAAATAAGCACCTCATTACAACACTTAAAGGAAATAGAACATAGTAGTGACTCATGAATCTTAGCCAAACTATCTTTAATTAGTGATGTATCAAAATTAGAGTATTGTAAAATGAACTTCTCATAAAATAGTCCCATCATATGGACATCAAATATAGTAATATTGGAAAGTCCAATCTTATAGTAATATTGGAAAGTCCAATCTTATATCTAATTGGAAAATAAAAGTAAATCAAAATTTAAGCATAATTCTACATTGAAAAGAACTCAGAATAAAACTTTTAATGTAAACAGTCATGATTTCCTACAGGATGGAATAAATTACTCGATTACTATTATCACTGTTACTTACTAGATATTTGATAAACCAAGTTGTCTTTGATTAAATTTCTTTTATAAATACCACTAAGTTTTCTTTCCAAATTGTATCCATGCTTTTCCTACTTGTGAAAAATCTATTCATTATATAATTGGGGAGAAAAGCATTTCTATTGACAATCTCATTCCCGCCAAAAATGAAATGAGAACCAGTGAAGTGAGGGAATAAATATTTTATGTTGAGCCCTACCTGATGACATGCAAATCTATGAATACATTTTGTCGGGGGGAAATCTCTATAGGTTCACACCTCATTTGTCATTGGTACTTTGATAAAAATAAACTAGTTCATTCTATTTCTAAAAACAAGGCTGAATTATAGAAATTTATAAAGATTGTAAGTGGAACAGTTAAACTACATAAGACTTCAAGAACCTTGAGTATACTCAATTAAAAGTACCCAGTTACTTACCTACAAATAACAACCTAATTAATAATTTTTTTATTTTATGTTTTTATTTATTTATTTTTTAGAGACAGGGTCTTGCTCTGTCACCAAGGTTGAAGCATAATTGCATGATCTTAGCTCACCACAGCCTTCAACTCCTGGGCTTGAGCAATCCTCCTACCTCAGCCTTCCAAGTACCTGGAAAGTAGTCTGTAGGGCTACATGTCTGATGAGCCTGTAGGGCTCATGCCACCACACCTGGCTCTTTTTTTTACTTTTTTGTGGAGACAGGAGCCTTGCTATGTCACCCAGGCTGGTCTCAAACTGCTGGACTCAAGAGATCCTCCCACCTCAGCCTCCCAGAGTGCTGGGATTACCGTCGTGAGCCACTGTATTCAGCCTAATAATTATCTTTTTTATTTGTAACTAAATCTATTAAAATCCCAGCCTTCCTATCTCACTGCCATGAATTCTGAGAAAATATTGTGTTCATCTGCATCCAAATTTCTTTAAAGTATCTGGTAATTCAAGCCTTTTAGTAATTTTTAGAAATAAATATACGTATTTTATCATGTATCAATCTTAAAAACTCAGTAAGAATACATCTTGTCATTACATTAAAGCTATCAATTCCAAAATATCCATAACATGAATAATCATATCAAAGGTATTTTAGCCAAAAGAAAATGCTATTTTAAGATAAAAACAATGGAGGAGTTAAAAAGTACAAAGTAGTATATCACTAAGATATGCCTTAAGTAAATATTTTACTATCAAATTCCTCATATATAAGAAACACCATGCAGTTTCACTTGAACGACATGTTACTGTGAATAATCTGCTATAATAACAAACTCCTTTGTAACAAGTAACTCTACAAAATGAAATTACAACAAATTACCATTTAATTTATGGCTGTCACATGACCCAACTAATCTCCACAGGTGCATTAAAAACATGATACTTGACTACCATGTTCAGCTGTAACTAACTGGGTTATTTACTGCCAATAAACTCTGTTTACCTGCTGTGTAGTTTCTAAGGGTCGAATTCTTTTCTTCTCTACTTGAAAATCATCATTTTCATCTCTGTGTATGGATGCCTGTTTCTTAGCAGATAACTTTGCAGCCAGAGTGGTTTTTTCAGGGGAGTCTTATATAAGTAATTAAAAAAAAACAGCATAAATAACTTACACGTAGGCAATTTTTCTAGAAGAAAACTGGAACCAGGATGTAAGCCTTATTTCTAGAAATTTCATACCATAATCTAAAACATGAAACTTAAACATGTTTAAAAAGCACTTCTCTACCATTCAGTTTACTTTACCAAAGATTCTGAGAAACATGCTTTCAATAGGAAAAGTCCAATTTGATTTTTTAAATCGCTTTATGTACTTATAGACTACTCCCAATAACATGATTTAAAATGTATAACTGCAAGGATCTCTGAAGAAAATATATTTCATGTCTGTAAAAATCTTTCTTTACAGTATCAACGTTTCTTCCCTACTAAGTTTCTCCAAGTTCTTTAGAGCAAAACCATTGATTATAGAATCAAGCTCATATAATCTGTCTTTTAATTCCATAATCCTGAAAGCTCCTTCTCAAGGTCATCCAGGACTTCTTAATCACCAAATAACATTAATTATCCCAATCTTACAAATGTGAACACTAGGTTTTTAAAAGTCTAGTAGCTTGCCCAGTATCATACAGTTATTAAATGGTAGAGCCTGGACATGACTGAATCCTGCTGTGTGACTCCAACGTCCATACATGTAACCTCTTAGGCAAACAGCCAACACTGTCTTCTTGGAACACAGCAAACACATTTTCTTCTTCCTTAATGTCTGTAACACTGCTCTTAACTATTCTCATACATTGGTTTCTCCCTTTTCCTAAATATAAATATTCTTAAAGGTACCCTCCTTCCTCTTTGCTTCTCTCTAAGCATTCTCTCCACTCCCATGGCTTGAATTAATTTAACAATCTTTTTTAACCATCTTTTTTTTTTTTTTTTGAGATGGAGTTTTCCTCTTGTTGCCCAGGCTGAAGTGCAATGGTGTGATCTCAGCTCACCACAACCTCTACCTCCCAGGTTCAAGCGATTCTCCTGCCTCAGCCTCCTGAGTAGCTGGGATTACAGGCATGTACCACCATGCCTGGCTAATTTTGTATTTTTAATAGAGACGGGGTTTCTCCATGTCGGTCAGGCTGGTCTCGAATTCCTGACCTCAGGTGATCCACCCGCCTAGCCTCCCAAAGTGCTGGGATTACAGGTGTGAGCCACCGTGCCCAGCCAACAATCATTTATTACATTGAGTCTAACCCACGGCCAGACACCATGGAAAAACAGTGAAAAAGAGAATCCTTGGCCCTAAAGGATTTACAGCAGAGAAAGACCTACATGAGCAGGTCCAATACTGTTTTCAAAACACAAATTTGAGGCCGGCCCCAGTGGCTCACGCCTTTAATCCCAGCACTTTGGAAGGCCGAGGCGAGTGGATCACTTGAGCCCAGGAGTTCAAGACCTGCCTGGGCAACATGGCGAAATCCCATCTCTATTAAAAATACGAAAATCAGCTGTGTATGTTGGTGCAGGCCTATAATCCCAGCTACTCGGGAGGTTGAGGCATGAGAATCTCTTGAACCTGGGAGGCAGAGGTTGCAGTGAGCTGAGATCGCGCCATGCACTCCAGCCTGGGCAACAGAACAAGACTCTGTCTCCAAAAAAAAAAGAAAGCTTGAGATTACATAAACTCAGAAATGAACCTATGCCACATAGCACTGATTTTCAAGTTTTTTCTAAAGTATAGGACTATTTTCTTCTTAAAGAAATGTTGCAGCTGGGCACGGTGGCTCACACCTGTAATCCCAGCACTTTGGGAGGCCGAGGCAGGTGGATCACCTGAGGCCAGGAGTTTGAGACCAGCCTGGCCAACGTGACGAAAGCCCATCTCTACTAAAAGTACAAAAATTAGCTGGGCATGGTGGTGCATGCCTGTAATCCCAGCTACTTGGGAGGCTGAGGCAGAAGAATCACTTGAACCCGGGAGGCAGAGGTTGCAGTGAGCCAAGATCGCACCACTGCACTCCAGCCTAGGTGACAGAACGAGACTCCATCTCAAAAAAAGAAAAAAAAAGAAATGTTGCTTAAAATTTCCAAAATAGGGATGAAAGACCCAGAACTTCCCTGATCCACTTTCCCCCTTCCCTTATGAGTCATGTTTCTTTCTTTATAAGGTTCTTAGAAACACAGTTTGAAAACCACTATACTCTAAAAATCCTAATAGTTTTGCCTATCAGAAGTAGGTCTTTAATCTACCTTGAATGGGTTTTTGTATATGGTATAAAGTAGGGCTCCAATTTCAATTTTTTCCATATGGACATCTAACAGGCTCAGCACCACCCAAGTTCTTCCTTTCCCCTACAAGCTGTAGGGGCACTTCTATAAAAATATCAAGTTTCTGGATACATGTGGGACCAAATTAGGGTTCTCTATACTTTTATATGAGTCTATCACTGTGCTAACCTCGGTCTGTCTTAATTACTCTATATTTACATACAATAAATCAGTATATTTGGTGGATCAAATCTCTCACCTTGACCTGCTTCTTCAAAAGCATCCTGGCTATCCTTAGTCCTTTGCATTTCCATATATATTTTAGATAGGATAGGTAATTTTGAGCTCTGCATGTCCAGGCAACCAGTAAAATAACCACAAAATAAACCTAGATCAGTGATTCTCAACCAGGCCAATTTTAACACCACCACTTCTCATCCCAGGCATACTGGGCAATGTCTGGAGACATTTTTCGTTGTCACAAAAAGAGCAGAGGTGGAAATACTACTAGCATCCAGTGCATAAAGGCCAGAAGTATTGCTAAACATCTCACAAGGGAGAGCTCCTACAACAAAGAGTTATCCCACTCAAAATGTTAATAATGCCACTGTGGAGAAACTCTGTCCCAAATAAATAAGGGGCAAACTGACATGGGCCTATTAAGAGGGTAGGGAATGTCCACCCAAAATGATCATTTAGTTTTAGAAAACTGAACTGCCATGTGCCAAATAAGGGTAACCCCAATTCATAAAAATAAAAATCATATTATCATCACATACAAAAAGGCTTATCTTCCTGGTCTTGATAGCAAGGGAGTTTGAAGGAAGTTCATCAAAGGGGTAAAATCTTTAAGATACAAAGTTAAAAAGAAAGAAGATATCTCCCAATTATGTTTTTTAAAATCTTCAAGAAACCTAAGAAATACCCAATAGAAAAATGGAGGCTGGGCACGGTGGCTCACACTTGTAATTCAAGCACTTTGGGAGGCTGAGGCGAGTGATCATTTGAGGTCAGGAGTTCGAGATCAGCCTGGCCAACATGGTGAAACCTCATTTCTACTAAAAATACAAAAATCAGCCGGGCGTGGTGGCAGGTGCCTGTAACCCCAGCTACTCAGGAGGTTGAAGCAGGAGAATTGCTTGAGCCTGGGAGGTGGCCAGTGCAGTGAGTTGAGATCGCACCACTGCACTCTAGCCTGAGCGACAGAGTGAGACCCCACCTCAAATAAAAAACAAAAGAAAAATGGCAAACAACTTGATTAGGCAATTCACTAAAGAGGGTATCCAAATGACCAATAAACATATGAAGTCACCAGAGAAATACTAACTAAAACCCAATGAGAATACCACACATACACAAGAATGACTAACTTTTTTTTAAAACTATAAATATCAAGTACTAACAAAAATGGTGAACAACTTTCATATACTGCTGCAGGGGTTGGAGGGATCTGACCGGGGATGCATAAATTGATTCAACCACTTTAGAAAATGTTGTCAGTATCTACTGTAGCTGAACATATGTATATACTATGACCAGGTATGTGTCTACAGACAATACTTACCTATTTGCACCCTTTGAACAAGAATGTTCATAACAGTACTATTAAACAATACTGAAAACAACCCAATGCCTAACAACTGTAGAACAGATTAATAAACTGTGGTATATTCATACAAGGAAATAATACACAGAAACAAGAAGTACTACTATATGCAACAGCATGAATGAATCTCACAAATACAATATTAAGCAAAAGACAGACACAAGATTACATATATAATTCCATTTTTTTTTTTTTTGAGACGGAGTTTCACTCTATTTCTGTAAAAAGGCAAAACTCATCAATGGTCACAGGAGGACAAGAATTACCTATGGAAAGAAGGGACAGTGACTGAAAAAGAAGATGAGGAGGGCCTCTGGGGTGTTGGTAATGTCTCTCTTTTTTTTTTAATCTATGTAGTAGTTATGACAGTGAAAATTCAACAAGTTATATACTTAGGATTTGCATTTTTCTATATTTAGGTTACAGATTAAAGGATTTACTTACAAATATAAAGAGGGTATCAGAATACAACCTTGATTTTTCCCATTTAGACTATTCTAAATAACACTGACTCACAGTAATGTCAAAATCAAGTTGTGTACATATAGATAACTCATTGTTGATAAAGACACAAAGGCAATGTAGTGGATAAAGGATAGCCTTTTCAATATATCCAGGTGCTGAACAACTGGATATCCACATGCAAAAAAATGAACTTGAATCCATACCTTACAGCATATACACATATTAACTCAAAATGGATCTTAGACCTAAATGTAAACCTAAAATTCTATCCGATCAAAGACTTGTATTCAAAATGTTTAAAGAAGTCTCAAAATTTAACAGTAAGAACACAAACTAATAAAAAATAGGCAATTATTTGAACAGACATATCATCAAACAAGATACATGGATAGCTAATAAGAACATGAAAATATGGGAAATAAAAATTAAAGCCACAATGAGATACCGCCACATGCCTATTAGAGTAGCTAAAATTAAGGCCAGGTATGGTGGCTCATGCCTATAATCCCAGTGCTTTGGGAGGCCGAAGAAGGCAGATCACTTGAGCCCAGGGGTTCAAGACAAGCCTGGGGAACACAGTAAAACCAACAAAAACTATAAAAATTAGCTAGGTGTGGTGGTGCATGCCAGTAGTCTCAACTACTAGGGAGTGTGAAGTGTGAGGATCACTTGGTTCCAGGAGGCAGGGGTTGCAATGAGCCAAGTGAGCCAAGATCACAGTACTGTACCCAGCCTGGGCAACAGAATGAAACCCTATCTCCAGGAAAAAAAAAAAAAGAATGGCTAAAATTAAAAGGACTGACCATACCAAGGGTTCACAATGATGTGAAGAAACTGGAACTCTCATAACTGCTGATGGGAATGTAAAATGGTATGACCACTTCATGAAACAGTTTGGAAATTTCTTAAAAAGTTGGCCAGGCACGGTGGCTCACGCCTGTAATCCTAACACTTTGTGAGGCACAGATGGGTGGATCACTTGACACCAGGAGCTACAGAGCAGCCTGACCAACGTGGTGAAACCCCGTCTCTACTAAAAATACAAAAATTAGCCAGGTGTGGTGGCACATTCCTGTAATCCTAGCTACTTGGGAGGCTGAGGCAGGAGAATCACTCGAACCCGAGAGGCAGAGGTTGCAGTGAGCTGAGATTGCGCCACTGCACTCCAGCCTGGGCAAGAGTGACTCCGTCTCAAAAAAAAAAAAAAAAAAGTTAAAACATACACACCTACAAAGCAATCTGGTCATTCTGCTCCTAGTATTCACCCAAGAGAAATGAAAATATACATCCGTACAAAGATGTAGACACAAATGTTCACAGTATCTGTCTTTGTAATAGCCCAGAACTAGCAATAACCCAAATATACATAAACAGCCAATAACCAATTTGTGGTATATCCATGCACAATTACTCAGAAATAAAAAGAAACAAACTATTAATACATGCAACAACATAGAGGAATCTCAAAATAATTATCATAAGTGAAAGAAGCCAGACAAAATAAGTATACATCCTGTATGAATCCATTTATATAAACTATAGAAAATGCAAACTAATCTATAGTAACAAAAATCAGACAGGTGGTTGGTTGGGGAGGTGAGTCATGTAGGGGTGGGAAGGAGGGATAACAAAAGTCCATGAGAAAACTTTTTGGGAAAGTGAGCATGTTTAAAAAGCTTTGGATAAAGTGAATATGGGGTTGGTGTGTATGTTCACTGTCTTGATTCTGGTGAAAGTTTCATGGAGGTACATATGTCAAAATGTATCAAAGTGTACCATTTAGGCTGGGCGTGGTGGCTCACGCCTATAACCCCAGGACTCTGGGAGGCCGAGGCAGGTGAGTCACTTGAGGTCAGGAGTTCGAGACCAGCCTGGCCAACATGGTAAAATCCTGTCCCTACTAAAAATACAAAAAATTAGCTGGGTGTGGTGGCAGGCGCCTGTCATCCCAATTACTTGGGAGGCTGAGGCAGGATAATTGCTCGAACCCAGGAGGTGAAGGTTGCAGTGGGCCGAGATCACACCACTGCACTCCAGCCTGGGCAACAGAGTGAGATTCTGTCTCAAAAAAAAAAAAAAAAAAGTACCATTTAAATATATGCAATTTGTTATGTCAAGTAAACGTCAATAAAGCTGTTTTTAAAAGGTTGTATATAAATATTATACACCAGAATTCCTATAATTAGCTGAAAATTAATCCCATTCATTCCTAACAACAAATATTTATCTAGCACCTACCATATGCCAGGCACCCTGCTAGAGTTCTAGGGATACAATGGTAAGCAAATTGACAATATTCCTAACCTCATGAAGTAGTCTGCCAAGGAAGCAGAGATTAATAAAAGATTTAGACAGACACATATAACACAAACTGTAACAAGTGCTATAAAGGAAAGGTACACAAGGAGAAGACAGACTACAATAGGAAAATCAAATCTACTCTGACAGAAAAATCAGTGATGGATACCCCAAGGAAGTCACATGTAAACTGAGGAAGAAAAGGATAATAAATTGAAGATGGAACTTTGCTCAGAAGAGACACTAATAGAAGCAAAGGCTCTGAGGAAGGAGAAAGCATAAATCTTTGAAGGAGAGGAAAGAAATCCAAAAGGCCAAAATCAAAACAATGTAGACAACACTACTGGTCACCTATTTAACAACTGTTCCACTTCTCTTTCCTCATTCCTACCAGAAGTTCAATCATCTACCCTCCTCTGTATAGTCACATGCTTTAGAGGAAGCTGACTCCATCCTTGATTTTAGGAAATGGATACTCTTTGTTTTGACTTAAGTCAATCGTGGCAACCTCTGTCTCCCTGCCAGTGACTGGTAAAGGAATAGCATGAGTAAAAGCAGAAAAAAGCGTTATTGGATGCTCTAAACAAGAAATGGTAGTTTGGACTATGGAGGTACCAATGGATATGGAGATGTACATGAAGAAATAAGAAAGAGCAAAGTGTCCAGGATGTTCCCTAGGTTTCTTAGGTAAATAATAGTCTATCCTTTCTATACAGCCAAAAGCAGGTGAAATATTTTTAAAATATATTATTAATAATTTTATGTTACTCTTAATGTATTTCTCTAAAATTAGTAAAAATTATTTAAAGATCACACATAAACATACCTGATTCTTATGTAGGATACTGGCCTCAGAAGGCCAGGCAAACTTATCAAGAATGAATCAATGAGGCTAATTAGATTTCGTCTTAGGATACAAACATTGTTTTATAGAATTCTAACATACAATTAACAATAATGGCTACAAATAACATCAATTTTGGAAAATCATTTATTTTGCCTTGCCTTCATTAAAAAATTATTTAGGACAACAAAATGTCTCAATAAATTAAAAGTCAAACCAAGAATTTAAAAACGTCTATGGATTTTTGACCACTCTGTGCTATTTTAAAATCATTCCAGAGAAACTAGATAGAGATATATAATCAGTTATGCTAACCAAACTTATATAAATTAGGGCTTATAACAGTAATAATTAAGACTCTTATTACAGATATCAACTGACCCAGGCAAAATATAAATTACCTTGACAAGTTGATGAAGTGCCATTTCTTTCAGAAGGTGGTGTGCTTGGATAGTTGAAATGACGTGAAGTTCCTTGGTTCATGTCATTGTTTGTAAAATCCTTTGAATGGCATGCACAACAACATGACAACTGTACTTCAGCTTTTTCACTTACGCCCTCATCTGCTGGTTTCCCTAAAAATGAAAGAACATCTATTTATAATATATCTAATTAAATAAACATCAATCATTCTGTACAGCTAGGTAAGTAACCAGCCCAGTTCACCCAGGATTGGGAGGTTTCCTAAGATAAAAGATTTTTAGGGCTAACACCAGGAAGGTACCTGGCAAACCTGGACAAGCTGGTCACTTTATCTGCAGCATCAAATTAGGACAGGAGAGAAATAAGCCAAAAACATTTGGTTGGACACAGTGGCTCACGCCTGTTATCCTAGCACTTTGGGAGGCCGAGGCAGGCACATCAATTGAAGTCAGGAGTTCGAGACCAACCTGGCCAATATGGTAAAACCCTGTCTCTACTAAAAATACAAAAATTAGCCAGACTTGGTGGTGCACGCCTGTAATACCACCTACTCGGGAGGCAGGAGAATCGCTTGAACCTGGGAGGCAGAGGTAGCAATGAGCCGAGGTCATGCCACTGCACTCCAGCCTAGGCGACAGAGCAAGACTCTGTTTCAAAAACCAAAACAAAAACATTTATAGGGAAATTATCACCCATTTATGTAATCTGTAAAAATCTAATAATCTAAGATTAATAATGTAATAAAAGTACAACTACTCAAGTATTCATTTATATTAAGATTTATCTAAAATTCAAGAATGGATTGAAACAAGGACCTAAAGTATATCCTTAATTACTACTCTTTCCCTAAATGAAGAATTTGAAAGTTCAATATATTAGATAATAATCTAACACATAAGGGTTAAATCATTCCCCCAATTATACTTCTATTTCAAATAGAAACATGTTTTTTGATGTATTAATTCTGATACTTGCATCAAAATACATTTTAAGGTCAATATTCAAATCAATAAAATAGGTAATTTTAGTGCTAAATATAATACCAAATTGTAATAAGTTTACATTGTGTGCCTACATTGTATACAAATGTATAATTCACATACCCCCAAAAAAGCTAAATAATTTATTTTTAAAAATAATCAGTATTGACATTGTTTTCCCATTTGTACCATATAAATATTCCTAATTCTATTTTCCAGACATCTGCCATTAAGACCTGAAGTTAGTACCGATAAACTCATTTTTCCCAAAATTAACATCAGTGAGAATCAAAATGAACAACCAAAAGCTTATGAAGTATTTACTGTTTTTTTTTTTTTGAGACAGAGTTTCGCTCCTGTTGCCCAGGCTGAAGGGCAATGGTGCGATCTCGGCTCACTGCAACCTCCACCTCCCAGGTTCAAGTGATTCTCCTGTCTCAGCCTCTCGAGTAGCTAGGATTACAGGCACACGCCACCTCACCAGGTTAATTTTGTATTTTTAGTAGAGACGGGGTTTCTCCACGTTGGTCTGGCTGGTCTCAAACTTCCAACCTCAGGTGATCCACCTGCCTTGGCCTCCCAAAGTGCTGGGATTACAGGCGTGCGCCACTGTGCCCAGCCTTAATATACTCTTATTAGTAACAAACATTTCATTTTAAAAATGTATATATATACCTATATACACATACATACATACATACACATACCATGTTTAACCTCAATTCTCCTAATACTTTAGGTTAAAGCCATCTAATGTAACTAAAATGTATCCAATATTATATTTCTGATTCATTATGTAGTTTATATAGTCTTTCATAGAAGTAAATATTAATAGGCATTTGTTAGCAAACAAAGTAAAAATAGTTTGGCCTGGTGGCTCATGCCTGTAATCCCAACTATTTAAGAGGCTGAAGCAGGAGAATCACTTGAGCCTGGGAGTTTGAGGTTACAGTGAGCTATGATCACATCACTATGCTCCATCCCAGGTGACTCCACTCAAAAAAAAAAAAAAGGAAAAGTAGTGGGAAGTAATATAAATTCATACAAACAATATTATACTAAATTTCTGTTTATCTGGCATTTAAACAAGTAGAAAGATCAACTAGAATGTATTCTTTTTTATATATTCCATGTGCTGATGTTATGAGAAAGGAACAGGTAAGCAAATATATTAAACGATTTCCCCCCCCAAAAAAAGCAATTAGTATGTGTTACAGCATCATGACAGCTCATCTCTTGCATCTTTTACATACAAATTATCATCTAATTATTTTTATAATAACTCTAAGCATCCAAAACTTTGTTTGTTTGTTTGTTTTCTTTCACCCAGGCTGGAGTGCACAATCACAGCTCTCTGCAACCTCGACCTCCTGGGCTCAAGCGATCCTACCACCTCAGTCTCCCAAGTAGCTGGGACTACAAGTGTACATCACCATGCCTGGCTAATTGATTGTCAATTTTGGTAGAGATGGGGTATCACCATGCTGCCCAGGCTGCCAAGTCTTTATGTACTTTCCGATTCATCAAAAGATTAAATTATGTTCAATACTATTTTAGCATTAATTAAACATATTTTGCTATATTGAAACTCTTTTGGAAGATTTATAACTTATTTTAAAGAAACATCTTTAAACGAATATTTAAGTCAGCGACAGCATGGCTGAACCAGTCTGGATAAAGAATACTGTATTATATTTTTTCAGATCCCAGTAAGCAACCTGAAGATATCAAGCAACTACTTACCACTAAGAGATTGTTGCCATGCTAAAGCAGAACAAAGTAAGGCTAAGCTTTTTCCACTTCCTGTGGGACTCTCCAACAAACAATGTTGCTTACTGTTTAATCCTCTGAGAATCTATGAACACAGAAACCAATGAAAAAGATTAATAAACATATTAACTTTATTAAGGTCTCTCTCCATCTGAAGTTTAAATAGAACAGCAAGGAAAAGTGAGATTGCACTCCAGGGAACACAACAACAGCAGAAGGAACTCATATTTAGTTAAATCCAAACTGTATTCCTTTACACCTCTCCCTAAGATTATCTTACCAAAATATCAAGCACAAGAGAAGAAATGGAAAGAGGAATCTGTGCCAGAATTATGCAAGCATCAATGATTTCTGTAAAACCAGAATACATTACTACCTATCAATATCTTTGATGAAAACTTAATGAAGGATACTGCTAGTGAGAGTACAAATTGTTACAACTACTTGGTAGAGAAATAAACAATTTCTTATAAAGTGAAGATGCCCAGCTCCAGCAAGTCCAGTTCTATGTGTACACCCAAAACCTTTCCCACATGAACACAAGGAAACATGCATAAGAAAGTTCACAGCAGCAGCCACGCTTGTAATCCCATCACTTTGGGAGGCCAAGGCAGGTGGATCATTTGAGGTCAGGAGTTCGAGACCAGCCTGGCCAACACGGTGAAAACCCATCTCTACTAAAAATCCAAAAATTAGCTGGGCGTGGTGGCGCATCCCTGTGATCCCAGCTACTGGGGAGGCTGAGGCAGG
This sequence comes from Gorilla gorilla gorilla, assembly GCF_029281585.2. Taxonomy (NCBI): domain Eukaryota; kingdom Metazoa; phylum Chordata; class Mammalia; order Primates; family Hominidae; genus Gorilla; species Gorilla gorilla. The sequence goes on along the minus strand of NC_073228.2, from coordinate 30,137,366 downwards.
AGAATAGCTTCAGCCTGGGAGGCAGGGGTTGCAGTGAGCCAAGATCGCGCCACTGCACTCCAATCTGGGCGACAGAGTGAGACGCTGTCTCAAAAACAAAAAGAAAAAAGAAAGTTCACAGCAGCATTGTTTGTAATTGCAAAAGAATGTAAACAACCTAAATGTCTACCAATAAGAAAATGGACAGATAAATTCTGGTATATTCATCCAATGGAATTTATACAACAATTAAAATGGATTAAGAATCAACAGGGCTATACATTAAAAATAATGCTAAGTTAAAAAACTCAAGTTCTGCATGAAAGGTAAGGTACCGTATCACATCAATGCACAGTTTAAAATATGTAAAATAATATTCTATATTGTTTATGGATACATATATATGTAATAAAAGTATAAAAACATGGCTAGGAAAGGAAAAGAACAAATTCAGGATACTAATAATCTTGTTACCAGTAAATAAGATATGAAGTACATATGGCAAAATAGCTGTAACAAAACTGGAAAGCTGGTTTACTCAAATTTGTATATTAATTTTCTACATGATCCAAACAAAACAATGGTGAGAAAAATAGTATTCTGTGTAAAAGATAGTAAATACTCTGTTTTTACTTAAAAGTATAGCAGTTTTTCATTAAAAGTATAGAAATTCCAAATGAGCTGAGAACATTTTTCAGAATGTTCTTCTTTGCCTTAACCACAGATATATACAGTTTAGCTGCAATCAGTAGTTTCCCAGAGGTTAGATATTCTTCCAAGTGAACCCAGAAAATATTCTCCATTTACTGAGAATATGAATGCAGTCACATACTCAATGTACTTTATGGGTCATAAGTATCTATATCTTAATAAAAACTTAACTGCTGAAAAATACTTACAGAATTCATCATAGCAAGCTGTGACGGGTAAGCTTTACAAGGAAAGTAAATCTTCACCCCACCAATTGTATATTCAGACCACATTGAAGACATAGTGCTTTCCTGTTTATTTCAGATTCCTAACTACAACAGAAATGAAAATGTCAAATATTGAGACACGCCTTACAAAGAAAACCAGAGAACCAAAACTAAGAGAGAAATCTGGAAACAAAAACTGGAATTAATAAAAGTATAAACAAAACAAATGGAAACAAAATAATTTCCTAGTCTTATAAATCACAGCAGTCAAGAGCATGTCTTAGAGTCTAACAAATCTAGATTTGTATCCTTCACTCTGCCAGGTATTAGTTGTGTGACTTCGGGAAAATTAGTTCCCTTCTCTAAGCCACAGTGACTGCATGTACCCCATAGGATTGTGGTAATGATTAAGTGAAATAATGTGCAAATATGATAAAGTACATACCAGATTAAACATGAGCTCTTGTAACAGTTAGATCAGATGTAATCAACCTACAGAAACAAATAAGTTCCTGAGGCCTCTCTCTCTACAACTCCGTAGCACCACCCTTTCTCCAGTTCTTCCCCTTTGTGTTACCCCTTTCTGCAGTCCTCCAGTTAGAAGAAAAAAGCTGTTGACCAGAAGTCAGGAAGCATAGGTTCTATACCAGGTTTTGGTATACTGCCTGGTATGTTATCTTTGACTCAGGTATGTTATCTTTGACATATCTTTTTACTTCTCTAGTCTAAGATCCTTACCTGTGATAACCCCTAATTTAATTTAAAGAAAGAGAATGCCTTGGCACATAGTAGGCACTCAAAAATGTTATTTGAAGATCAGTAGAGTATTATAGAAACAGGATGGGCTTTGGAGTAAGGCAATCCTAAATTTGAATTCCACTGTGTGAATCACTTAACTTCTCAGAGCTTGTTTCTCCATATATGGAACTGAAATAATACTACTTACCTGACAGGGTTTTTATGAAAATTAGCCAGGGCAGAATGTACCTAACCCAGGATCTGACACAGATGAGGATCACTTTAATCCTCACCTCCTCTAAACCACTTTTCTTAACCTAGGATCCACGGATGTAATTCAGAGACAATGACCTCTTGAAATTGCAAGCATAAGTTTCTGTACATGATTGCATTTTTCTGAAGAAAAAGTCCATAGATTTCTCTTCCCGTAAATATATCTCAAGGAAATCAAAATAGCGGGGGAAATTACATGCACTGTTATTAAATAAGGAATTATTTGCAGTCGTGGGAAAAAATTGTAAATTCAACCTGGGGACGAAGAGATGGTTAAAATAGCAATTCAATAGATTATGAAGCCAATAATAACATTCACCACTGCTTGTGTGTTCCAAAAGAAGAACCATTATTCTAGGGTATTTTCCAGCTCTAACATTTTGCGATTCTATCTGTAAAGCTCTGAGAATGAGGTATGGTGGAATCTAACCTCTTAATATGAATCAACAACTCAACGCTGGCCTAGTTACTCAGATATAATCTAGAAATCAGCCCGTCCTGTACCCCGGCTGTGGCAACAATAGTGTCAAAATGGGGTAGCTTCCCCCAAACATTGCATAAAGGATAAACACACCCCTCTGCCTCCCGCCAAGAATTAACGCAGCGCCCGGGCTAAAAACAGGCCTGCGCTCAAAGGAGGTAAGGATAGGCTCCCTCCTCAGGTTTTCTGCCCCGTATCTCCCTCCTCCCCCAGCCAGTTGAGATCCCCGAGACCCTGGTGATCCAGTCACCACCGATGGGCCCGCAGGCTGTGCAGAACTCAAGCCCTTTCCGTGGACTTCCCTCCGACTTGCCTGTCTGGAGGGAAACCGAAGCAACGCTCTGAGCTCCGATTCACTGAAGAAAAGGAAAGGAAACCGACTTCTGAGAGCAAATAAAGCGGAGCCCTGGAAGAGAAGAAAGGGCACGAGCCCTTCCTCCTCCCTCTTCCTGGGGATGCTGCTACTTCCCCGGCCTTGTGTGCAGGCTTGGGGCCGCCGTTACCTTTCCTCGACTCACCAGACCCCTCAACCACACAACCCGAGACGAATTCCCGCCTCCCGCCCCCTCGACTCCCAGCGCCCAATAGCCCAGCGAGCTCGACCAATCACCCGCCAAGGCCAGGAACCAACCAATCCCGGTGCGAGGTGAGGGGGCGAGAACTTCGGCATCCAATGGAAGTCTCCGAAAAAAAAAAAAAAAACAAGGGCTCAAGGTACGCGGCGGAAGGCTGTCGCCACTCCAGCAAATCCCTAGTGTTTGTTTAAAGTAGAAAGTCGTCTCAGTTTGACTTTTGAAACCGGCGATAGAGTCTATGCAGCAAATTCCTTGGAAACTGGAAGTCTCATTCTTCACGTCCGTAGACCAGCGGAAAGGAAGTATCTTTAAGCTTTGCCAACTTCTTTGAGCATTTATCAGTGCCACTCAATTTAAATTACCCAGCTTTGCAGTAGTCAGGATAGCGAAGACTCAGGCGGGAATTGCCAGACTGCTGAGCCAAACTTAAGTAAGAAGGTTCTGTGACATCGGGCTACAATCTATCTTTCATAATATTCAAGGCTTTCCCGGATGCTAAAATAAGCCAGAGACAAGCTCTCAGGGTCTCCAGTATCAGATCACTTCTACTTCCATTAAGGCTTATCCGCCTTCCATCCCTCCTAAGACCAGTTTATTATTTGCCAGTAGTACTTTAATTTACTCAAAGAAAAGGAGGTTCATCATGATCTTGCCAAATCATGTTATTTTTTTAAAAAATCTGTATAACCTAAACTTGACTCAAATAATAATGTCTCCAAAAGGCAAAACCTCATACTGTTTCTCAAATTCAAGTAACTAGTTTGGGGAAGGAGTTTGCTGGGAAGAAAGAGCAGGAGGGGGCTAGTTGATTTGTTTGCCTCATTGTCGATTGTGATATATCTTACCAAAAATGACAAAACTTGTAGTCATAAAAATAAACTCTACCCTTTGACCTAGTAATCTGAGCTCCAGATATTTATCCTAAAGACGTAATCTAAACGAAAGAAAATGTGATACCGCAATTGACAATAATATCTATTGGTAATACTGAAAAAAATTATGAACTTCCCAGTCTAGTAATATAGAGGTGGTTATGACAGATGAATTCAATACATTATGAAGCCAATAAACTTATAAAAATTAAACTTGCAAGAAAAAATCCCATATAAGGTTAAGTGAAAAAAGGCAAAGCAAACCCCAAACTGGGTGTTAGGGATTCAGTAATGTGAAAATATATATGAATGAGCAAAGATGAAGTAATTTACTGTTAAGACAATGAAAGGAAGGATAATGTTTAAAAATAAATCCTTAAAAATACCTTCAAATTGTTATTTCTCTTTTATAATTTTTAAAACATCAACTCTTGGCCAGGCGCAGTGGCTTACGCCTGTAATCCCAGCACTTTGGGAGGCCGAGGCAGGTGGATCACCAGGTCAGGAGACCAAGACCATCCTGGCTAAAACGGTGAAACCCCGTCTCTACTAAAAATACAAAAAATTAGCCGGGCGTGGTGGGCGCCTGTAATCCCAGCTACTCGGGAGGCTGAGGCAGGAGAATGGCGTGAACCCGGGAGGCGGAGCTTGCAGTGAGCTGAGATCGCGCCACTGCACTCTAGCCTGGGAGACAGAGCGAGACTCCGTCTCAAACAAAAAAAATCAACTCTTTTGAGTAACTGCTCTAGTATAACTACTCTCATTTTCCTCTCCTAAGTTACTAAGGTTTTCAACTGGCTCTCACCTTGCATTGCCATTTAATGTATGTGGCATAACAGAAAGGGATACACGTAGGCCCTGGAGTCATACAGACCTCGAATACAGTCCCTTGAACCGTTCCCTTCAGGTTAACTCTAGTGGAATGAAACACAAAAACTACAGGTTCGTTTGATAAAGAATATGAATGTTTATAAACCAATATTCAAAATAGCTGCACACATCTGTTTTCACTTGAATAAAAAAACACATTGTGACAAATTTTATAACCTTAACTTAAAATACATGAATATTAACATTTACTAATATATTTACACATTTTATTTACATCATCAACAAATCTGATGAAAAAGAGCATATGTGATTATTTTAACACAGGAGGTTATGACCAGTCTTTGAATATTGATCCAGGAATGTGCACTGCATTTAATTAGAAAACATACTTTTAACTTTTTCTGAACTCCTAGGGCATATCTATTCACACAAAATATCGCAAGGCCTCAGTTTAAAAAAAAAAAGGAGCAGTTGTATTTAATCTTAAGGGACTACAAAACTGCCTTGTTTAAAAATATGAAAATTCTTATGCTATTTTTAAGATACTTTTATTACTTTTATTTTTCACATCAAAATTACTTAATTGAACATTAAGCATCTAATAAAAAGTTATAAATATTCTATCACATGTGATACTACGCACTTCATGATTTGAAACAGCTACAAACTCATTCTCATAGAATATGAGGTAGGGCCAGTAGTAACCCCATTTTACAAAGGAAGAAAATGAGATGTGACTATTTACTAGTGAAAAGGCTAAAGTTAAATTTCATTTCTCAAAAACTACACCTTCTTATTAGCCTAATTTCTTTTAGAAGTGAAGCGGTCTGGCCGGGTGCGGTGGCTCACACCTGTAATCCCAGCACTTTGGGAGGCCAAGGTGGGCAGATCACCTGAGGCCAGGAGTTCAAAACCAGCCTGGGCAACATGGCAAACCCCCGTCTCTACTAAAAATACAAAAATACAGGTGGCGCGTGCCTGCAGTCCCAGCTACTCAGGAGGTTGAGGCACGAGAATCCCTTGAACCCAGGTGGCAGAAGTTGCAGTGAGCCAAGATCATCCCACTGCACTCCAGCCTGGGCAAAAGGGCGAGACTCCACCTCAGGAAAAAAAAAACAACACAAGTGAAGAGGTCTGTTTCAAGTGGGGGTGGGGAAGTGTGTGATTGAGGTATATCTCAGAGAGAAAAAAGGGAATTACTTTCTACATTGATAATTTTTTTTTAATGATTAGGGTTTACCTGAATATGTCTGCCTAATCAATGGAAGTTACTGACAGAGGACTGCAAAATCCTTCGGCAAGACAATATTTTCTACACTTTAACTTTTCCTCAGGTTCAAACACTGCATTTTCTTACTCAAAGATCTTCTCAAAGTAAGATATGAATTATAATCCTGATGACAAACCAAGAGCTCTTTAATCCAGTGGGTTTTATTGCTCTACTTTCATTTAATTTGATACATATTTCCCCCCTCTAAGCATTAGGTAAGTTAATAAAGCATTATAAAAATAAATTTAAAACATAAAACTAAATGAGATCTCTCAGGTTCTTCTTTGAACAAAGATGTTTCTGTAAACACTTTTACACCAGTATCTTAAAATTCCAAATTATTCAAGTATCTCTTTAAACATATGGCTTCATATATTAATAAAAATTGAAGCAAATATGTGAAATCTTTAAATCCTCATCTGTATTTCCACAGAAATCATTTACAAAAGCTACTTGCCTTTTTAAAAGTCTTCTCAATACTCTTTCTTGAGAACTAGAATTCCAACTTGCATTACTATTACTTGCACTGCAAATCTTTGAGATTTCTACTTGTGTTTTTAACTCCTATTATTTCCTTAATTCTCCTTTCCCTTTACCCTTTTTTCCTCTCCCATCTTTGCATCTTTGTCACATTCTGTTACAAACTCACAGTTAAAATAAACACTAGGGCTACCCACAGACTCATTTTTATCAGAAATTAAAGGCATGGCAGTCTTCACTTCAAAAGCTAAATACAAGGCCAAATTCCCTTTCCAATAATGAGTTTCTTACATGTGTTCCCAGTGGAAACAAAAAAAGCTCAGCTGCTACAATAGAAACATATCAGCAAAGTAGATCCAAAGATGTGCCAATCAGAAACAAGCAAGCATAATTCTCATAAAGTTCTAAACTATACTCGTGTTGAATTGAATTGTTTTAGTGATTCCAAGACAATACTTTACTGTTCCCATTCAGTTTAGAGTTGTTACTAATATGCAGATTCATGTTGGGTATATGCAGCAAACAACTTTTTGTTGTTTTAAATTTTGTTTTAAATTCCACTAACACTCATATTTATTATTTCAATTACTGTTCTTTCAATACAGTGACAGAGCTGTACATCAGGATCCATGCTTCCAGTGTCCCTGGATCCATTTTTATAAGATGAATCTTTACAGATTTGAGACCATCCACTTGGTTTCTCCTTTATTTGTTGAAGACCTACAACATAAGGGAAAAAAAACATTAAGGCCAAGAAATTTGGAAAGGAATTTGGCCTTTTTGTTTGAGATATTAAGATAACCCTTGAAAATAAGTTACCACTTACGTGTAATAATTGGATCAATGTCTCTTGTCTGAGTGGCAACATCAGAGGCACAAACTTGCCCTATTTGGATCAGCAAAGACATAATATCCTCATACAATGGAGGAAATGCTCGACAAAAAGAGACCAAACTTGGCAGAGTTGGCATAAAAAAAGCATACCGCTTAGCCTGTGTTAAAACTGTTGGAAAGAAATGAAACAATATTTTAGTTTACAAATATAAATTCAACACAGCTTACACAACATACTAAGGGGAACTATGCTCTGTGCTGGAGATATGAAGTTCTCTAAACACAGCCAACCCCTGTCTTCAGAAAGCTCACAATCTAGTAGTCTCAGTCTTTATCCAAGATACAAATTGTTATGCACAAGTTTTGCAATAAGTACATTACATGCATTATTTCATTGAATTCCTACAATCTTATGAATGACCAAAGTACTATTATGACACTCATTTTATATATGAGAAAACTCTTAAAAAAAAGTTAGAGAGGTTAAGAAACTTGTTAAAGATCACAAGCCAGTTAGTGGTGGGGCTGAGATTGAATTCAGGCAGTGTAAACTCTTAATCACTACAAATAATTATAACAGGATATAAATACGATGAAAAGAAAAACAACAGGGTATTATGGAAATATTATAATGAGAAAGAATACTAAGTTAACTATGCCATTACATTAAGGGTTGAATTATAGTTCATATATTTTAAAGTAGTTTATTTTCAGACCATTTTATTCTACAAACCAGAAGGTGGTTAAAATATCAGAATATGTTTTAGAACTTATGAAGACATCTAATACATTTATCTTTCATTTATACATATGATGATATTTTTCTGGAACTCTGAGCATTTGTAATAAATGAACATTTGTTATCTACTGATACAATTACATTCTGAAAGTGTATTTGTTTTCCATTTATAAAATACAGAAAGCTTATATTTACAAATCTATATATACTCATTCACAAAATGAAAAATACAATTTGCCTACCTATTCATTCCCACTACACTATAAATCACATTTGGAAACTTCAAATTCAAAAGATGGCATAAGTTACACTAGTATTTAACACATATTGTATCATACTGTCTCAGAGTGACAGAAAAAACATATTGCATCACTAAATGCAGAAAATATAGGAACTATAATAATTTATGTCAGATGTTTGTTGATGTTGATTGGCTACATACCTGTTAACAAAGTTCCCATGACATTGACAGCTAAACGAGCCACACTAAGTGACTTTGGTAATGCATATTGTATACACAAGTGAGAAAGCAACTGGATAGCAAATATCTGCAATACAAAATCCAGTTATTACATGTTTCTCAAGAATATCTTTAGGTATTAAAAATTATAAAATGTTTTGTATAACTAGTAAGACTGGAGAGAGAGATCAATTGTCCTAAAGCTCCAAAATGCTCATTACCTGTTTCTCAAGTTCTGGCTGTGCAATAAGCTCAGGTATGAAATCTAGACAGATGTGCATAGATGGAATACCTGCGACCGTCAGAGGCAAAAGTTCACATGGATAACCCTATCTCAACAAGAAACGGGAAAAAAGTCAGAAATAAAATAACTATAAAAGTACAGATAAAAATACAAATGAAAGATTTCATTTCCTTTCTGTAAAAGTTGCTCAGAAGGCTATAGTGCCCTATATGTAACCTGGCATTTCACTTTTCTGATGCACTAGAATAGAGATTAAACTATCGAACATTTCATTAGGTTAAAAAAAAAAAAACAACTAAAAATCTGGATTTTTTCTCCATATTGCAAAAGCCCATGGATCATTTGTGTTTTCTCTGGTTTCTAAATGATCCCTGTTAATATAGTATTCAAAGCCCCCAAGAAAAATAAAGTTCAAACACAAAGCATCATTCTTTGGAAACAGACCTGAAAGTGAACAAGCTTAGCAATGTTGGGATCTGCAATGTACATTTGGTGCAAGAGACAACAGATAAGGCACTGAACTTCTCGAAGGTTACAGAGCAAATTGTCTTCTCCTTCCTCCATTCCCTTATTTGGAGCGCTGGTGGTAATAACACTTTGAACATTTCTTAACAAGCTATCTGGATTGACACCATTTGCTTTCTCCTCTTCAGTAGGTAGGCAAATCTCTAAGAGAATCTGGACAGCTGCACTATCCTATAAGCAAACAAAACATAGAAAAAGAAGTTTCTAAGAAGTTAAAAAACAAATCAGATTTTATTTTCACATGAACAGATATGATAAAATAACTAATTTCCTAAACACACATACACAAAGAGGTACTTCTAAGAGCAGAAGTGAGCAATCTGTAGAGCAGTGGTTCTCACGTTTTTAGGATTATGAACCCCTTAGCAATCTAAAGAAAACAATGTACCCTCTCCCCATAAAAATTAACATACATAAACAAACATCATTACATAATGATATCACATATCTCTAAAACAGATCCATGGACTCCAGTTTAAGAATATCTACTAGAAGAGTATCATGAATTCAGTTACATCCAAAACAGGCCCTAGGCAAAAATGACTTCTACCAGAATGTCCTTTCCTTCCTCTTAATCTCCTACTTTTCCCAGTATGCTATCCTGATTTCCCTTTTTTTCAACCTGTTTAAGGCTCTGGTTTCACAAGGAAAGAGTCTACCTTACCATCCATTCCACCTGCACAACTCATTGCTCAGTCTACAGGCTTGAGCATCATTGCACAGAGCAGTAGCTTGAGGGGTAATGGCAATATATTTGAGGCCCCTATATATAAAGGAGAGCTAAAATCACTCTCATCTAGCAGAAAGAAGTAAAAAATAAAAATGAATACATGACATCCACCTCTGATAGACAGCTACTGCCTAAGGTAGAGAAAACAATTACTTGAGCTAAGTGATTAAGAATTTATTATAAAGTGAGGTTAGACTACTTTATAATCATGGTTCTTGGGGAAAGGAGTTTTTGGTTATTGTTATTGTTATTGTTTTGTTTTCTTTTGTTGTTGTTGACTCAGGAGCCAGAGTGCCTAGGAGTGAATCCTGGTTCTGACATTTACTAAATGTGTAACCATGAGCAAGTCACTTAACTTCTCTGGGTCACATTTTCCTACTCTGTAAAAATGGAGATAATACTCTATACCTCATAGGTAGGTTATAAAAATTAAATGAGCTAATATATTTAAAGAACTTAGGCTAGCACCTACCATATGGTAAGCACTACACAGATGTTAGCTTTTATGATCTTCAATCCCTTATCTGAAACTCCTAGGAACAGATTTATTTTATTGATTTTATTGATTTTTGTTGTTGCTGTTGAGATGGAGTCTCGCTCTGTCGCCCAGGCTGTAGTGCAGAGGCACGATCTCAGCTCACTGCAACCTCCGCCTCCCGGGTTCAAGTCATTCTCCTGCCTCAGCCTCCCAAGTAGCTGGGACTACAGGTTTGGGCCACCACGCCCGGCTAATTTTTGTATTTTTAGTAGAGATGGGGTTTCACCATGTTGGCCAGGCTGGTCTCAAACTCCTGAACTCAGGTGATCCACCCACCTCAGCCACCCAAAGTGCTGGGATTATAGGCATGAGCAACCATGCCCGGCCAAAAAACTTTTCTAAATATAAAGTTGAACTGCTTATATTGTCATGGTATTTATCACTGCCTGACATTTTATTATACATGCAGTTGTTTTTCTGTTGTCTGTCTCCATAATTTGACATTTGATCTTAAGAAACAAATACCTAAGGATTTTGTCTTCTTCACCACTCTATCCCCAGTTCCTGGAACAATACTTGGCACACAGTAGGTGTCCCAGTAAATATTTGTTGAATGAGGCCGGGTGCCGTGGCTCATGCCTGTAATCCCAGCACTTTGGGAAGCTGAGGCGGGTGGATCACCTCAAGTCAGGAGTTCGACACCAGCCTGGCAAACACAGCAAAACCCTGTCTCTACCAAAAATACAAAAATTAGCCAGGTGTGGTGGCGTGTGCCTGTAGTCCCAGCTACTCAGGAGGCTGAGGCAGGAGAACTGCTTGAACCCGGGAGGCGGATGTTGCCATGAGCCAAGATTACACCTCTGCACTCCAGCCTGGGTGACAGGGCGAAACTCTGTCTCAAAAAACAAAAAAACAAAAAAAATGTGCCGAATAAATAAACATATAACTCTAAACTCAGAATAGGTAAACATTTAAATTTTATTAAAATATAAATCTTATTTAAATGGTTATTTCATTCATATCATGAAGATTATTCCTGATTTCAGAAATACAACATATCTGATACTCAGAAGCAAAGGTAACATCATTGTAATAGATTCTATAATAAAAGAAATGCACAATATGTCACCAATGTACATGGAGCGCACAATGTGCCATCTATTGAACTGATTACACTAGTAGAGAAGCCCTTGCTCTTTTTGGCTAAATTTTACTTTAGCAAAATTTACCTGAGCGGCCAGTAATGCATTTTTCAATTCTTCCCTGGTAACTTCCGGAGCATCAGTTTGTCCAACTAAACCAATTGTATTATTCTGGGAAGGCCTATCTTGCTCTGTTTCCTTCAGATGAGCACTAAGGTAGGCTTTAGATGCAAGAAGATATCCATTCAACATGTGTAGGGTAATATCCATCAGTGGGGGGCATCTAAACAAGGAAAGCAGAAAAGAAAAATATATCAGAAAGAATATAAATTTATAGATTAGCCAGAACATGATCAATTTAGTTTAAATGCTGAGAAAAACCTGAGTAGTACATAGTAATTTTTCCCACTAAAATATTCATTCTCAAAAGTTTAATATATGTTTCTTATTCTCTGTATTTCAAGATTATATAAATAGTATTACTTGTTTCATCTTATCATCTAAAGTCAAATATGTATAATGTAAATTCTAAAGAAAAGATGACCGGGTGCGGGCAAAACAATAATGCATGAAGAAAAACTGTAATACATGTACAAAAAGCTGATATCCTTTATAGATAAAGAGCTCTTTAAGTCAATAAAAAATATAGGCTAAAATATAAAGATGAAATAAAATGGCCAGTAAATACTGTTAAATGTCCACTCTAATAAGAATATAAATTAAAATGGGAATCTATTTTCACCTATCAAATTGGAAAACATTATATCAAATAGTGCAGGAAAGTATATACTATCAAACACTGCTATGGAATATAAACCAGTTCAGCCTTTCTACATAGTAGAATGAAAATCTGAATTAAAAGTCTTGAAAATGAGCACGACACTTTTGCCCCAATAATTCCATTTTCCCATGTTCTAATGAAATACTCAGCATGGGGAAATGCACATAATCACCAAAGCACTATTGATAAAAGCAAAAAGTAGAAATAAAATATCCTAGGGGATTGGGTTAAGCATAGCTCTATAAAATGGAATACCATGTAGCCAATTAAGATAAGAATATAAACTAGGCACAGCAGCACACAACTGTAATCCCAGCTACTCAGGAGGCTGAGGCAAGAGGATTGCTTAAGCCCAGGAGTTCAAGACCAGCCTGGACAACATAGCAAGACCCCCAACTCAAAAAATAAAAATAAATTTGAAATAAGAACATTAACATGAAAAAAGGTTCACAAGTTGTTAAGTGAAAAATCCAAGCTACAAAAACATTAGATACAATTTGATAACAGAATTTAACAACTTCCTTAAAAACTGAATCACCTAAGGTGATTCAGGTGTAAGCTCACCTATTTCAGTGGATTTTTAACAATGATAAATCATTTTTTCAGGAAACAGCTCTTTTCTAGAAGTCTTATTTATTGTGGTTTTCCTTTTATTAGATACTTAACATCATTTACATACACAGTTTGTTCTTCTGATTCCTATTTCCTATGAGACCTTAATCTTACCAAACCATATTTAGCTAATTTTGTAGATTTTGTCACTTCGAGAATGTCATCCCTTGGTTGATGACAGACAAGTTTAAATATCAAGTGTATCCTATTTAGTCTTCCTTACTAGTTTCTCTCTCCTCTAATCCATCTAGCACAAAGCATCTTTTCCTAAGTTATAACCCCAACCACATTAGCCTAATATTCAAGGCCCTCGATAGCCTGACCCCAATTTAACTCTCCAACTGTAAAATGTTCTCTTTTCAAAAATAACCCTCTTCACGCCTTCCTCATTCTTGCTTCTAAACTTCTGCTCATACTACTCTTTTTCTCAAAGTACCTTCCTTGACTCCCTGACCCCCATCTTTATACTATTAGATGAACAAATATTCACCTAAACCCTAAGTCCACTCTTCTTTTTTTAAGTTTAAATAAAGCAGTGGGAGTGAAGAGGGAACAAAGAAATCTGTACCTGATTATGATCAATCAGTTGTAAATACCACTGCACTCGAACCAGCCCTAACTCCACTCTTTGAAACATTACCCATGTCCCATCTCCTCTGCATCTTTCCTGAACTTTTAAGAACATTCATTTACCACACCATTCATCTACATGAGCATATTATGTAACTTATCATGTATCTATCTTATGTCCCATGCAGATGATAATCACTTTAAAGGAAAGCCCCTCAACTTATATGTTTTTGATAGTACTTATCATAACAACTGTGACTCAAAGATTAATGATAGGAATTAACTAAATTCTACCTTTTGAGATGAAGCCACTTCAAAGCAATGCTGAAGTTTAGCAATTGGTAAGGATTTAGAGCCAAATGTGGAATCAATGAAGCTAACATCACTATTGTGCATGCCAAAAAGATCACAGTTTTAACGCAGGTAACGGTTCACAAGAAACCAGTTTTTTAAAAACCTTTTTAATGTGAGAACAGAAATAGTTATTCTTTACTGGTCTAAATTGTGAGAGAGAAAAACCACTATTGGTGGCACCAAAACCAAGAATGGCATTTCTCTAAAGCTAGGTTTTATTAATCACATACTAAATATTAAAATGAATATACATTTCATTAATAAACACAACTAAAAAAATAAGATAAAAAACTGCACAGGTCACACTGCCTACTTATCTGCAAGAAAAATTAAAATATAAGTTTAAACTGAATTTCATCAATTTCTTTTGACTCTCCAAAGTACAGCTCTATAATAAAAATGAAACTCAAATGACATGTACCTGTGAACCCTCTGATCACACCTTAGGACAATGAGAGGATCTATCATCAGGTCATTCTGAGTATACTTTTGTTGTCGTACAAACTTTATTGAAGGCTGAAGTGCATTAACCGTCATTACCCATAGCCTGATGAGAAAATAATCACATGTTCAAAACAGTTTTTTATATAATTAAAATCTGTAGCCATCCAGTCCTTTCTATCTTAGAAAGTTATATTCAGTAAATAATTAGAAAATACATATGAATGAACTTAGAAAAAATTTAAGCTACAGACATCTAACCTATTATTATATCTCTTTAAAAAAAAACAGAGATAAAACAGTAAACACAAAGTAGTTTCAGAAACGTTCACAGTTGTAATGGAATAATCATGGCATATAAAATTAAAACCTGAGTTAAAACCTTAGTTATACCATACTTGCTATACGACTCTGTGTAAGTCACTGAGGCTCTCTAAACTGTTTCCTCGTCTGTAAAATAGAAATGACATAATACCTGTAAATGAAATAAGACTTGCCAAAACATTCTGTATCTAGTTCCATAAATATAAGTCACTATTCTGGATTTATCATCATAAAGTCTCCAAGTGAGATGCCACTTTGAGATTAGACATTAATAGATTATAAGTGGTTACTAAAATGACTGCACATCATAATTACTAAGGGTTATGCAAGTACAGAAGGTACTTGATCTTACAGTGAAGCCCAGGAATCCACCAGAGAACTTCCCCCTCTTAAATATGACTGTATAAACAAGGATCATCAGACACTTAAAGAAAGCTTTACTTTGAAAAAGATTAAAATATACAAACAGAAAAAAAGGAACTCCAAACAGAAAATGTAGGGATAAGGAGAAAAAAAATTTTCGAACTATTAATATCCTAAAAGAATATTTTATACATGAAACAAGAACAAGAGGCATTTAAGAATATTCAGATAACAAAGAGCTCTTAGAATTAAGAAGAACAGGGCCTGACACAGTGGCTCACACCTGTGAAATCCCAGCACTTTGGGAGGCTGAGGCAGAAGGTTCGCTTGAGCCCAGGAGTTCAAGACTAGCCTGGGCAGCATAGTGAGACACCATCTCTACAAAAACTAAAAAAAATTAGGCAGGCACGGGGGTGTGCACCTGTAGTCCAGCTATTTGGGAGGCTGAGGCAGAAGGATCGTTTGAGCCCATGAGTTGAGGTTACAGTGAACTATGATTGTGCCACTGCAGTCCAGCCTGGGTGACAAAGCAAGACCCTGTATCTAAAAAGTAAAAATAAAAAATAATTTTTTAAAAAATGAACTAGAATTCCACACTTAGGCTAAATATCAGTCACATATGAGAATAATTCAGCATCTCAAAAAAGTTAAGTTTACCACACTCTCTTTCTCAGTTCCATTCACTAAAACGAGGATATAAACCAAGAAAGAGAAAAATATGGAATCCAACAAAGAAGAGTGACAATAGCAATTTGTCCCAGATGGGAACATGAAGACAGAAAGCTCTGAAAGGAATGTCTCCAAGAAAAAAAAATAGTGTTTCTTTTGTTTTTTTTTTGAGACAGGGTTTCAGTGGCACGATCTCACCTCATTGAAGCCTCGATCTCCTGGGCTCAAGTGATCGTCCTGCCTCAGCCCACCAAGTAGCTGGGAATACAGGCATGCATGCACCACCATGCCCTGCTAATTTTTGTATTTTTTGTAGGGACGGGGTTTCACCATGTTGCCCAAGCTGGTCTTGAACTCCTGAGCTCAGGTGATCCGTCCACCTCGGCCTCCCAAAGTGCTAAGATTACAGGTGTGGGCCAGTGCACCCAGCCAAAAAAATGTTAATGATACATTATCTGATGTGTTATGATTAAGTGTGAAGTAAATTTCCCCTCAATAATGAAGCTTGGGGATGAATTAGTTATTGGTTATTGATACCAATTTAAAAAACTGAGCAAATGGAAAAAAGGTATTAACTAACCCAACGTATATGTTGAGTAAGGGGGAGGGCACTTGCATAAGAATGAAATTGTAATTAAAGGATTATCACATAGCTCAATTATGAAACCACTTCTGTAGTCATAATAATATGCATCTGAAATATTGCTTTAACAAAAATTTTAATATACCTGTGTTGTGAGAAACAGGAAAAGGGGCAATGTGTATTAGAAGAAGTGGGACTCACAGGAATGGAAGCAAGTAGGAGAGCTAACTAACCTTCACCTTGTAGAGTAGAAAGTCAACAGATAATTTCTAAATTGGAAAATCAGGAAATTACAGTCATTATAAGAGATATATGGGGAGGATATAAATACCAGAATAAAAAGATAAAAGAGATGAAAATAGTTGTCTCTGGGGAGCTAAAGTCTAAAATACAAAGGTGTGAGGCAGACCTTATATACTACTTAACTTGTATACTATTTATAGCCCAGTATTCTGTTTTCTAGACCTGTCCAGGTGTTAAGGATCCAATCTATGAACCAGCAGAGACCCAATGACTAAAGACAAACTTTGCTGCACACTGAAATCACCTGGGGAATCTTTTAAAAAGTACTGACGCCTGACTCCCACCCACAGACAGTCTGATTTAATTGGCATGGGTTCCAACCTAGGGATCAGTAGTGGTAAAAACTCTCCAGGTGATTTTAATGTGCAGCAAAACTTGGAACAACTGCAAAGATCCAAGATATAACAGTGATCTAAATCATAATTAGCCACAAATAACTACACATGATAACCCAATTTTCAAGAACTTCCTAAAGTTAGAAATACTGTAAGGTTTCTATTTCAATAAAGTTTGCTTTACTTAAAGATATAACAACTACTTAGTAGTCTTAAGAAAGGAGATATATTGTCATATAGTCAACAAATACTGCTATGAGTGGTCTTGTGAAAAATTTTTTAAACAATTAAATTTAGGTTATTGTATATTATCACTGCTATATAATTATCTATTACATGTAACAATACACTGAATTTACCTTCTAGGCATCACAGTATTAAGAACCATCCATAGTTTATTGACTGTTTGCAGAATTCTCCGTGGAACCCCTGAATTCAATAGCTGGCTCATATTGGATGTTAACACTTCTGCATATGGTATAAGTTCACTGGCAGAGAGTAGAGTCAAGTGTTCTATAATCTGCATCACTTGTGTGTGATTTACTGGGACAGCTGAAAATGCTAAAAAGAAAATTTAGCAATCATAACCTAAATTCTGTACAGTTTATCAAGCAGGAAGTAGTATTGTTCTCTCAGACTACAGACCAAACAAATCAAGAAAACAATGTGGCTAAAAAGTAACTATAGTTACTTGCTATTGTTTCCTACAGAAACCTAGGTACAATTTCAACTAAACTTATTAAAATAAGGGCCAGATGGATGCGGTGGCTCACACCTGTAATCCCAGCACTTTGGGAGGCCAAGGCGGGTGGATCACTTGAGGTCAGGAGTTCAAGATCAGCCTGGCCAACATGGTGAAACCCCCCTCTCTACTAAAAATACAAAAATGAGCCAGGCGTGGTGGCAGGCACCTGTAATCCCAGCTACTTAGGAGACTGAGACAGGAGAATCACTTGAACCCGGGAGGCGGAGGTTGCAGGGAGCTGAGATTGCACCAGCACACTCCAGCCTGGGTGACACAGCAAGACGCCATCTCAAAAAAATAAAAAAATAAGGGCCCTAAGAAAAATTCATGCAAGTGTAGTTGTTCTTTCATAAAGAACAAAAATATCTTTTTTTAAAAATCACATTAATGGGATAGGCATGGTGGCTCACACCTGTAATCTCAGCACTTTGGGAAGCTGAGGTAGGAGGATTGCATGAGTCCAGAAGTTCAAGACCCGTCTGGGCAACATGGCAAGACCACATCTCTACAAAAAGTAAAATAATTAGCCGGATGTGGTGGTGTACCTGTAATACCAGGTACTCGAGAGGAAGATCCCTTATGCCCAGGAGACAGAGTTTGCAGTGAGCTGTGTTCCTGCCACTGCACTCCAACCTTGAGCCTGGGCAACAGACCCTGTCTCCAAAAAAAAAAAAAAAACACTTTACTGACCCGAAGACTAATCTTATTTTCTTGGTGATTCAGACTGATCTTATTTTTTAATTTATTTTTTTCATTTTAGAGATGGGAGTCTTGCTATGTTGCCCAGGCTGGTCTTTTTTTTTTTTTTTTTTTTTTTTCCCTCTTGCCTTTACCAATCAAGAGCCCAGGATGGTTTTGAATTCCCGGCCTCAAGTGATCCTCCTGCTTTGGCCTTCCAAGGTGCTGAGATAACAGGCGTGAGTCACTGTCCAGCCCAGACTGATTTTAAAAACAGGACTGAAAGAGGAAAATATGCTGAAGTATTGCTTTTGATAGCTAACATTTATTTGAAAGGCTCAAACTTGAAACTTTCCTCCAGGTGGTCCCCTTATAGGATGTAAGCACCCAGAAGATTGCTGTTACTAAAAAATATCTAAAACTATGCTCTCCAATAACAACTAACCACATCTGGCTATTGAGCATCTGAAATAACTAGTCCAAATTGAGGTGTGTTATAAGTGTAAAATACACAACAGATTGCAAAGACTAAGTGCAGGAGTCTTAGTGGGGGGTAAAATATCTCATTAAAATTTTAATATTGATTACATGGTGAAATAATATTGGCAGGCCAGGCACGGTGGTTCATGCTTGTAATTCCAGCACTTTGGGAGGCCAAGGCAGGCAGACTGCTTGAGCCCATGAGTTTGAGACCAGCCTGGGCAACATGGCAACCCCTTCTCTACAAAAAATACAAAAAGTAGCTGGGTGTGGTGGCATGTACATGTAGTCTCAGGTAATGGGGAAGCTGAGGCAGGAGGATTGCTAGAGCCTGAGAGGCAATGAGCCAAGATTGTACCACTGCAGTCCAGAGTAGGCAATAGAACAAGGCTCTGTCTCAAAAAAAATAAAGAAAAAATATTGGCCATATTTGGTCAAATAAAATGGTTATTTAAATTAGTGTTGCCTGTTTCTTCTTACTGGAAAGTTTATAGGTGTTACAGCTCACATTATATATAGGTGTTATAGCTCACATTATATTTCTATTTAACAGTGCTGATCTAGAAGAACATTCTCCATTACATAGTCCTACTCCACTGCACATATTTCTTTTTTTGACATGGAGTCTCGCTCTGTCACCCAGGCTGGAGTGCAGTGGTGCAACCTTGGCTCACTGCAACCTAGGCCTCCCGGGTTCACACCATTCTCCTGCCTCAGCCTCCCGAGCAGCTGGGACTACAGGCGCCCATGACCACGCCCGGCTAATTTTTTTTTGTATTTTTAGTAGAGACGGGGTTTCACTGTGTTAGGCAGGATGGTCTCGATCTCCTGACCTCGTGATCCGCCCGCCTCGGCCTCCCAAAGTGCTGGGATTACAGGCGTGAGCCACCGCGCCCGGCCTACACTGCACTTATTTCTAACCAGTTTAGAACCTTTCTAAAACCACACCACCTTTTTAGTGATATAATATAGGACCTATGAGAGAAAAGATACAAGCACATCAGAAAGAAATGGTAAAAATTCCTGGCCTGGCACAGTGGCTCACACCTTAATCCTAGCACTCTGGGAGGCTGAGGCAGGAGGATCACTCAAACTTACAAGTTCGAGACCAGCCTGGGCAACATGGTGAAACCCCATCTCTACAAAAACTAAAAAAATCAGCCAGGCCTGGTGGCTCACACCTGTAGTCCCAGCTACTTGTGGGACTCAGGTAGGAGGACTGCTTGAGCCCAGCAGGTGGAGGCTGCAGTGAGCTGAGATCACGCCACTGCACTCCAGCCTGGGTGACAGAGAGAAAGACACACAAACACAAAAGGAAAGGAAAGGGAAAAGGGGGAAAGGGGGAAAGGAATAAAAGGGGAAAGGGCGAAAGGAGGAAAGGGGGGAGGGGAAGGGAGCATAAAATTCCTTAAACGCAAAGAGTATTTTACATACTTAAAATACATTCACCAAAACGTTGTTATATCCATGGGAAAATTCTGTATGATTATAAGATTTCAATTAGCCTAGCATCTCCTTGTACTACAAAAGGGGTTAAAGGAGTATCAATAATTTACTATACCTTCTTGGAGTTGTTTGGGAGAATGATTTTTAGCATTATTAGTCAGGAGCATTCGCCGTAGCAGGGCATCAGTCCCTGTGATTTCTTCTTCACAAATCCAGTCATCCACAATACATAAATGTGGGTAGTTAGTAGCAAGGAGACGTAGTAAAGCTGAATGCAACCCTTGAAAATTTACAGAAAATCAATTGGATTCTTCATGCTCAAACACCAGAAGCTTCCGCACCCCTCTCATTTTTATCAAGCCATCAGCCCACAAGGAAAGAGGGTTATGCTCTAAGTCAGTGTTTCTCAAAAAATGATTAGATGGCCGGGCGTGGTGGCTCACGCCTGTAATCCCAGCACTTTGGGAAGCCGAGGCGGGTGGATCACCTGAGGTCAGGAGTTCAAGACCAGCCTGGCCAACATGGCGAAACCCCGTATCTACTAAAAATACAAATATTAGCCGGGCGTGGTGTTGGGTGCCTGTAATCCCAGCTACTCAGGAGGCTAAGGCAGGAGAATCGCTTGAACCCAGGAGGTAGAAGTTGCAGTGAGCCAAGATCGCAACATTGCACTCCAGCCCAGGCAACGAGCAAAACTCCCGTTCAAAAATAAAAAAAGAATGATTAGAGCACCACCAGCACCATAAGCTTGGGAAGCTTGTTTCATGTGCAGAATAATGAATACCATCCCAGGTACTAGATCAGAAGCTCTAGAATGGAGGCCTACGAATGTGCACTTCTTGTGCATGCAAACTACAGTTTAAGAACTTCTTGACAGTCATTTGATCAAGGGAAACTGCTTAAATGAAGATCCTGAAGTAATGTGATAAACAGTGACGTGGGAACTACTACCTATAAAGAAAGCTTTCAACTTTCTTCCACCCCACCCAACATAACAGTCTCCTAAAGTTGTTTGACATAGCAATGGTTCAAGAGTTCAGGGTAGAGGAAAGAAAAGCAGGAGAAAAGAATGTCCATTTGGGGACTATCATATATGGTTTGGAAAAGGTCCTATTCAGAAATACTGATAGGCTTCTGTAGAGAACATGCCCTTTCCTCCAACCCTGTTGAGAATCATCGCTATAGATATGGTAAAATTAAAGTTGCCCACTTTGAATACCTGAAAGGTCTCGGGTACTTTATGTATGTTTTCTCATCTCTCCCTAACATTCATACAAAGTAAGCAATGCCTCCATTCTACTGTAAGGAACAAACAATGCTGAAAGACATTTATTAATATTAACAACCCTAAAGTCACACAGCCACATATGTCAGCCAAGAGAAGCAGTACTGATGATACCCACAATGGGGGGCATTTTTTCTTGGTTCAAGAAGTATTAAAGAAGACCAAAAGAAATGGGAAAACTTGTTACCAAATCAAAGCCTTATTTATAACATTTTACCTATACCACAGTTTGACTATTCATGACTATTATGTATAATGTTAATAATGAGAGGCCGCGTGCGGTGGCTCATGCCTGTAATCCCAGCACCTTGGGAGACTGAGGGGGATAGATCACTTGAGGCCAGGAGTTGGAGACCAGCCTGGCCAACATGGGGAAATCCTGTCTCTACTAAAAATACAAAAATTAGCCAGGCGTGGTGGCACACGCCTGTAATCCTGGCTACTTGGGAGGCTGAGGCACAAGAATTGCTTGAACCTGGGACGTGGAGGTTGCAGTGAGCCAAGATCATGCCATTGCACTCCAGCCTGGGTGACAGAGCAAGATGCTGTCTCAAAAAAAATTATGACACTATAAAAATGCCTATTTAGTTAATGAATTAACAAAGTACTACTATGCTAAGTGCTTCACACATAAGTACCTAATAAATATTGTTGCTACCATACTATTATCATCATAACAGTAAGACTACGCAGTAGTAGTAGGAATCAAAGTACTTTAGATCTAATTATCCTCTTATTATGCAAATCAAATGATACCACTGCTTTATCCCAGTAGGAACAATACGCAATTCCGTTCTCATAGAAACAGCTTAAAATTGATGTTTCTGTGTTTGAAAAGACATTGTAACAATCAAAAATGGCATTACTTTAACATTTAAATTTCTAAATGCATACAGGAGTATATATACAGTTAAAACTATACCCAACCATCACAAAAAAGACTGCTTACAAAAGTGTAAACTAATCAACATTTCATACTCTTTTCAATAAAGTATATCAATTGCCAAATGCTGTTAAAAATAACATTATTTTCTGGAAACAGATTATACAAAAAAGCCAGGCACGGTGTCTCACGCCTGTAATACTAACACTTTGGGAGGCTGAGTAGGGCTCTTCACTTGAGGTCAGGAGTTCGAGACTAGCCTAACCAACATGAAGAAACCACGTCTCTACTTAAAAAAAAAAAAAAAAAAAAGATTATACAAAGATATAAGTAAATAAATGCTGCAGACATCCGGTTAACGATGAGCAATGAAGGCTCATGTTTCTCCTTGAAACCAACCATAATAAAGAAAAAATTCCAGCCAGGCAGTGGCTCACGCCTGTAATCCTAGCACTTTGGGAGGCTGACGTGGGTGGATCACCTGAGGTCAGTTCAAGACCAGCCTGGCCAACATGGCGAAATGAGGTCTCCACTAAAAATACAAAAATTTAGCTGGGCATGGTAGCAGGAGCCTGTAGTCCCAGCTACTCGGGAGGCTGAGGCAGGAGAATCACTTGAATCTGGGAGAAGAGAGTTGAAGTGAGCCAAGATCGCACCACTGCACTCCAGCCTGTGAGATAAGAGCGAAACTCCGTCTCAAAAAAAAAAAAAAAAAAAGAAAAAGAAAATTCCAACTTAACAGAAAGAAAAACACCCACACTCAAACATTAAAGAGGTATTTAATTAAGAAAAATCTCTAGAAAATTAGCTGGGCGTGATGGCACAGGCCTGTAGTCCCCACTACTAGAGAGACTGAGGTAGGAGGATGTTTGAGCCCAGGAGTTTGAGTCTGCAGTTACCCACTGCACTCCAGCTTGGATAACGTAGTGAGACCCTTTCCCTAAAGAAAAAAAAAAAAAGAAAGAAAAATATCTAATTTCAAAAAACACTACAATATTTCTACTTAACAGGATTTATAGTAAAAATATTACAATATATCCATACTATGGATCATAAAACAATCAGAAACAGTAAGGCAGATCTACCTGTACTGATATGTAAAGATGTTCAAGACTCCAAGAAAAAAAACAAGCCTTAGATGAGGCAGGGGAGGCCGGGCATGGTGGCTCACTCCTGTAATTCCAGCACTTTGGGAGGCCGAGGTGGGCAGATCACTTGAGACCAGGAGTTCAAGACCAGCCTGGGCAACATAGTGAAACCCTGTCTCTACTAAAAATACATAAATTAGACAGGCATGGTGGCGCGCATGCCTGTAATCCCAGCTATTTGAGTGGCTGAGGCATGAGAATCACTTGAACCCAGGAGGTGGAGGTTACAGTGAGCCAAGATCATGCCACTGCACTCCAGCCTGGATGACAGAGTGAGCCACTGTCTCAAAAACAAAAACAAACAAACAAACAAAAGAGGTAGTGTACAATACTATTCAGAGTTAAAAAAAATTTTTTTTTTTTACTTCTGTTAAGTGTCTGTTAGGTTCAACCACAAGAACCTGCTGTTTCTGTAGCTCTAAATTAGCTGAATATCTGCAATTTCATACAGTTCAACCTACAGGAGAAAAAAGCCTGAAAATACATATCAACTGAAAATAGCTAGGGTTGCGTTTTAGGGGGCAGGGTGGTTTGCAATAACTGAAATAATAGATTTAGTGAGGGAGGCAAAGAGGAATTTCACTCTTGAACTGTTTGAATTTTTAACATTAAGCACCTATTACACTTCATAACATTATAAACAGAAAGGTTTTTTAACAATAAACTTTAGCAGTAAAAAGCAAAATAAAACATACCTCCCAACTCCTGCTGCAGCCCTTGAGCCTGTCGAATAAGGAATTTGATAGGAATCTGATCCATTAAAGAAGAAGAATATGATTTGGGCTTTCTTTGCATGGCAGCTATCAAAGATAAAAAGTGTAAAATAAATAAAATGTCCAGAAACAACAGAAATCTTAACCTTCAACCCAAATGAAAACAAAAACAAAGTCAAATTACTTTTAATGCAATTAACCTGTGAATATAGCATATAAAAGATGAAGAATCATTACGAAAACAAGTGGCTACACAGGAAGAACAAGAACATACCTGGAGCAAGATCTGGAAAATGTCCTGAAATTTAAAACTAGACAGAAGAAAATTCATAACAGGTTGAGAGAAGCCATGTGCAAAAGTGCCCTACACTAAAAGAACCAACAAGTGAGTCAAGATTTTCCAAAACCTAATGACAAGATCAAATGTGATCATGAACATACGGCCTAGAGCTTCATGATTCCAATGCATCTTATAAAAAGAAACTGTAATTTTATCTTTTTTTTTTTTTTTTTTGAGACAGAGTCTCACTCTTTTTGCCCAGGCTGGAGTGCAGTGGCATGATCTCAGCTCACTGCAACCTCCGCTTCCCGGGTTCAAGCGATTCTCCCGCCTCAGCCTCTCAAGTAGATTGGCTGAGATAACATGCATCCACCACCATGCCTGGCTAATTTTTGCATTTTTAGTAGAGACAGCATTTTGCAATGTTGGCCAGGCTGGTCTCTAATTCCTGAACTCAGGGGGATCTAGCCTGCCTCAGCCTCCCAAATTGCTGGGATTACAGGCGTGAGTCACTGGGCCCGGCCAATTTTTTTTTTTTTTTTTTGAGACAGAGTCTCACTCTGTCACCAGGCTGGAGTGCAGTGGCGTGATCTTGGCTCACTGCAACCTCTGCCTCCCAGGTTCAAGTGATTCTCCTGCCTCAGCCTCCTGAGTAGCTGGGATTACAAGCGCCCACCACCACGCCCATCTAATTTTTTGTATTATTAGTAAAGATGGGGTTTCACTGTGTTAGCCAGGATGGTCTCAATCTCCTGACCTCATGATCCACCCGCCTTGGCCTCCCAAACTGCTGGGATTACAGGCATGAGCCACAGTGAATTTTATCATATTATATACAATAGTGGTGACTAAATCTTTTTTTTTTCCCTGAGATGAGTCACTCTGTCACCCAGGCTGGTATGCAGTGGTTCAATCTTGGCTCACTGCAACCTCTGCCTCCTGGATTCAAACAATTCTTGTGCCTCAGCCTCCCAAGTAGCTGAGACTACAGGTGCCCGCCACCACGCCTAGCTAATGTTTGCATTTTTAGTAGAGGCGGGGTTTCGCCATGTTGGCCAGGCTGGTCTCAAACTCCTGACCTCAGGTGATCCACCAGCCCCAGCATTCCAAAGTACAGGCGTGAGCCATCATATCTGGCCTCTTTTTAAATTAAGTCAGGCAATACGAATTTGACTTCCTTCTCTCACAACTCCTACCCTCAACCAGCCATGTCCACCCTTTTTTTCTTCTAAGTCCATTTTAATTTCTGTACTTTTGCTGCTATCCTAATTCAGTGCCTACTCACCTTTTGTTTAAATATCTTCTATGGCCCACTTTCCCTGCCTCCAATTTAATCCATCCTTCAACCTGCGGCCATAGTCATCTTATTTAAATAGAGATTCGGCCACCTTCAGTGAATCCTCAGATCACACAGAGTAAAGGTCCTTGCCAGTCAATACTATCTTTCTCTCTCTCATCTCTACTGCATTCTATATGCCTGGCACCCAAAGCTCATTCCAAGGTACTTTCCCTTACACCACAGGAATATATGAGAATCTCAATCAGGGTGTTTGTAATTTCACAAAGGATGTACAATGTGTTTATTCTCTTACAAACTACAAACAGTAAAGCTCAACCATTTTTCTTTTATTAAGGACAAGAAGTATGTAAGTGCAAGTGTTAGAATAAAGGTTGAGAATCACTGTCTATATAGACCACATATATACCATATACTCTCATTTAGATATAATCTCCCTTTTAAGTTAATAAATTAGCATAGTTTTCCATACCAATCTTTTATGAATTAAGAAAAAATCAGAAGGCAGTTAAAACAATAGTTATAGGTTCCAGAAATAGACAAATCCTGGTTCCAATACTTATTACAATACTTAATACTAACTTAGGGAAGTTACTTAACTTCCTTGTGCCTCAGTGTTCTCCCCTGTAAAATAAACATAACCACACCTATCTCAGAATTGTTATGAGGGTTTACATGAGTTAACTATAAGACTAAACTAAGGCCAGGCAAAGTGGCTCACACCTGTAATCCCAGCACTTTGGGAGGCCAAGGTGGGTGGATGACTTGAGGTCAGAAGGTCGAGACCAGCCTCACCAACATGATAAAACCCATTCTCTACTAAAAATACAAAATTCAGTGGGGCGTGTTAGTGGGCACCTGTAATCCCAGCTACTCAGGAGTCCGAGGCAGGAGAATCACTGGAACCCGGGAGGCGGAGGTTGCAGTGAGCTGAGATCGTGCCACTGCACTCCAGCCTGGGCAACACAACAAGACTCTGTCTCAAAAAAAAAGACTAAACTATATGTGCACGATTAAAAAGCAAAAATTTATTTCAGGTTCCTAGATAGGAAGACTTAGTACTGCAAAGACGTAAATTCTCTCCAAATTAATCTATAAGTTTAACATAATTCTTATCAAAATCCCAACATAATTTTCATTTGTGAAATTTAACAAAATTATTATAAAGTTCACGGAAAAGATTAAATATGTGAGAATATACAGAAATTCCAAACAAGAACTGTATCAAAGACACAGAAAATGTCAAAACATAAAAAAGAAAATCCAGGCCGGGTGTGATGGCTCACACCTGTAATCCCAGCACTTTGAGAGGCTGAGGTGTGTGGATCACTTGAGGTCAGGAGTTCGAGACCAGCCTGGCCAGTATGATGAAACTCCATCTCTACTACAAATACAAAAATTAGCCAGGAATGTGGTACGCACCTGTAATCCCAGCTATTCAGGAGGCTGAAGCAGAAGAATCGTTTGAACCCGAGAGGCGGAGGTTGCAG
The DNA here is from genome assembly GCF_029281585.2 of Gorilla gorilla gorilla. Lineage (NCBI taxonomy): Eukaryota > Metazoa > Chordata > Mammalia > Primates > Hominidae > Gorilla > Gorilla gorilla. Next base: position 30,110,018 of record NC_073228.2, on the reverse strand, counting down.
TGAGCCAAGATCGCACCACTGCATTCCAGCCTGGGTGACAGAGTGAGATTTTGTCTCAAAAACAAAAGAAAAACAAATTAAAAACTACACGCAAAGGTCAGGAGGATCACTCACACCTGCAATCCCAGCACTTCGGGAGGCCAAGCCAGGAGGACTGCTCGAGCCCAGGAGTTTGAGATCAGCCTGGCAACATGGCAAATCCCATCTCTACAAAAAATAAAATCAGCCAGGCATGGTGGTGTCCACCTGTGGTCCCAACTACATGGGAGGCTGAGGCAGGGATCCCTTGAGCCCAAGAGATCAAGGCTACACTGAGCCATGTTCATGCCACTGCACTCCAGCCTGGGTGACAGAGTGAGACCCTGTCTCAAAAAATAAATAGATGAAATGAACTACACACATGTAGGAAGTATAAACACAGGTAAACCTTCTTTTTCAAATACAGGAAAAGATACCACTTTATAATGATATCATGCATGCTAAATCTGACCTTCTGATATTATGTGAAGTAACTAAGTTTCAAAGCCCATTTCAGTGACATTCTCTGTGTGCGTGTGTGCGTGCGTGCGTGTGTGTGTGTGTGTGTGGAGATGGGCATCTTGCTGTTTTCCAGGCTGGTGTCAAACTCTGAGCACAAGTGACCATCCCATCTCAGCCTCCCAAAGTACCAAAGTACTGAGATTACAGGGAATGAGCTACCATACCCAGCCCAATGTTAACGGCAAAACGAAACTCTTCGGCAAGGCGCAGTGGCTCACGCCTGTAATCCCAGCACTTTGAGAGGCCGAGGCGGGCGGATCACGAGGTTAGGAGATGGAGACCATCCTGGCTAACATGGTGAAACCCCATCTTTACTAAAAATACAAAAAAATTAGCCAGGCGTGGTAGCGGGCGCCTGTAGTCCCAGCTACGCCGGAGGCTGAGGCAGGAGAATGGCGTGAACTCAGGAGGTAGAGCTTGCAGTGAGCCAAGATCACGCCACTGCACTCTAGGCTGGGCAACAGAGCAAGACTGTCAAAAACAAAAAACAAAAAACAAAAACAAAAACAAAACAAAAAAAAAATGAAACTCTTCTACTTTTTTTTTTTTTTTTGAGACACAGTCTCACTCTGTCCACCAGGCTGGAGTGCAGTGGCGCAATCTCAGCTCACTGCAACTTCCACCTCTGGGTTCAAGGGATTCTCCTGCCTCAACCTCCTGAGTAGCTGGGATTACAGGCATGAGCCACCACACCTGGCTAATTTTTGTATTTTTAGTAGAGACGGGGTTTCGCCATGTTGACCAGGCTGGTCTCGAACTCCTGACCTCAGGTGATCCGCCCACCTTGGCCTCCCGAAGTGCTAGGATTACATGTGTAAGCCACCTCGTCTGGCCTTTTCTATTGTTTTTGATTAGGTTGTTACTCTTTACACTAATGGAAGGAAGACCGGGCAAAGACTCAAATTAAGAGAAAAAAATTCAGTTACAGCTCCATCAGGTGTTAAATTTATATTTAGTGAACAAGACCTACACAACTGTTAAAATACAGGCAATTCTGTTATCTATTAATTTAGCCTCTGATAAGGAGGACTGGGCCATAAATCGTGGTTACATACCCCAACATACATGATTTATGTATCAAGTATACAATGCCCACATTGCAAAGATTATAAAATGATACTAGAGTTTATTAAAATATTGCCCTTATCAAAGAACAGTTTGGAAAGTAACAAAATACAAGCTAATAAAATAAACTACCACTAGAACCACTCCTCTACGTACAACTTACCTAAAGTCTTCGTGTTTGCTAGAAGAGCCTCTTCATAAGACAGTATATAGTAGAGCACCAAAAGCTGTGCTGTGATACTGAAACGCTGATTAAGGCGGATGTTGTCACCCTGGAGGTAACATTACAAATACTCTGAAATACTCTGAATTTCATGAGTGCTTTTTTTTTTCTTGATAGTAAAAGAATCAAAATAGACTATTCAGCATTGCTGCTCCTAACTCAGGTAAAACAGGAGAAATGCTGCTGTGTGTGTATTAAACTCAAAAAAAAAACATGAAATCTGAGATGGCATGAGAGATGAAAGGCAACATGCTTAAGTGGTCTTTAAGATAAGACAAAGAAAAGACTTCAGCTACTACTCAATAGCAAACCCATCAGGCTGCTTCTGAAAGACAGGAGTCCCAAGTATTATATGAAATTACCATGAAAAAAGTAACTCCTAAATAAGACATTGTATACTTAAATATATTTGTGAAAAATGCAACTGTTTTTCCCTTCTAACAAACTGGGGAAAAAATACTTTCATCAAATTTTCCCTGAATGAGCCAGGAGCAGTGGCTCATACCTGTAATCCCAGCACTTTGGGAGGCCGAGGCAGGCAGATCACCTGAGGTCAGGAGTTGGAGACCAGCTGGTCCACATAGTAAAACCCTGTCTCTACTAAAAATATAAAAATTAGCCAGGCGTGGTGGCAGGTGCCTGTAATCCCTGCTACTCGAGAGGCTGAGGCATGAGAATCACTTGAACCCAGGAGGCAGAGTTTGCAGTAAGCTGAGATCGTGTCACTGCACTCCAGTCGGGGCAACAGAGTGAGACTCTGTCTCAAAACAGAAAAAAAAAATAAAAATAAAAATAAAAATCCCCCTAAATGAATGTAGGTATATCTTAGATTCCCAGGATGCTAAACAAACCTATGCTGAATATCTTGAAATCCCACACAGTACTTGATCAAATACACAATCTCCAGGGAACCCATTAGACTTTAAAGTGAAACTTAAAAAAAAAAAAAAAATTACTGGCCAGGCGCAGTGGCTCACACCTGTAATCCCAGCACTTTGGGAGGCCAAGGCAGGAGGATCACTTGAGGTCAGGAGTTCGAGACCAGCCTACTCAGGAGGCTGAAGCAGGAGAATCACTTGAACCCAGGAAGCGGAGGTTGTAGTGAGCTGAGACTGCCCATTGCACTCCAGCCTGGGTGTCACAGCAAGACTCCAGTCTCAAAAAAAAAAAAAAAAAGGCCAGGTACAGTGACTCACACCTGTAATCCCAGCACTTTGGGAGGCTGAGGCAGGTAGATCACCTGAGGTCAGGAGTTCGAGATCAGCCTGGCCAACATGGTGAAACCCTGTCTCTACTAAAAATACAAAACATTAGCCAGGCGTTGTGGCAGGCGCCTGCAATCCTAGCTACTCGAGAGACTGAGGCAGGAGAATCACTTGAACCCGGCAGACAGAGGTTGCAGGGAGGAGGTTGCAGTGAGCCGAGATCGCGCCACTGCACTCCAGCCTGGGCAACAAGAGTGAAACTCCATCTCAAAAAAAAAAAAAAAAATTCTTACACAAGTGCCTGTTTAGCAAACTACTTGGAACTAATACCATTCTTTTAATTTTTACAGGTGATCTAAGGAAATTTAATCTAATTTTAAATTCAGAACTACCTACAAGTCCTCTGATAGGAAAACAAAAATATGGGTTAAGTAAGAAGAACTAAAAGAAAAATAAGTTAATAGATATAAAAGAAACACTATTTTACCCCAATGACTCCTTGGAAAATATTGAGTATCTCCTGTTCTGTGACTGGCTGATTTGTGGCTTCTGGATTAGATTTCGACGCAGGAGTAAGTATAGAATTTATGTACACATCAATCAAAGGAAGTAATTGAGGATGAAGTGGAGTAGAGGTTTCACACAGCTGTCTATAAATCCAATCCTAAGAAAGAATGTTATAGACACTGAATTAATTGTGGCAAAAAGAAAAACCAAGCAAAATTATAAAAGTACATACAGTTTTACATGAATTATGAATCAGTAAAACTCACTATTAACTTTTGGCAGTTCCAAATATATTAGTATCATAACTGCCTTTGATTTTAAAATATGAACTACCTTTATATCTGTATCATCTTAGGTGCACCCTCCACTAGAAGCTTGCCTTTCGGTTTAATCTATTCGTTTTTAAGTAGTGGGAAAAACATTTTAAGTCCCTACCATATCTGTATTTAGAGCACCATGTGTGTCGTCATGGGAGAGCTCACATTAGATAGGAATTTGGAGAGAGAGAGATAGGTCCTTCACAGCAAACCCTCAGATAGACTAAGAAAATGTCTCTGACAAGCACTTACAGGAGACTATCACTTAACTATCATTGGATGGAGGACATGTAAAATGTTGGGTGTGCATGTGAACTCTTAATTCTTAGCTATTTTACTTGCTAAATATATAAAGCAGAAGATGCAATCTGGCTGGAAAATAATCTCACTAAATCACAAAAAACAAGCGACAATTAAAAGTGATATATCATGCATATATTATTCACTGTTCTTTGTAAATATCTGAAAAAGTTTCAGTCTACTTTACCTCCTGGGTCTTAAGACCTTCTCTTTAGAGGGCCTTTTAACTTGTTAGATATAGCCAACTAAGACAAATCAAAACATGTCAAAATTCTAAGTTAGGTGTGAGGTGTCCTTATGACAAATCAACAAATACTAGTCATGGCAACTTCCCCAATTTGTAAAACAAAACCAGGCCCACTGCAGTGGCTCACGCCTGTAATCCCAACACTTCGGGAGGCCGAAGTAGGAGAATTGCTTGAGACCAGGAGTTCAAGACCAGACCAGCCTGGGCAAAATAGCGAGACCCTGTCTCTAAAAAAAAACACTTTTTAAAGCCAGGTATGAGGCCAGGCACGGTGGTTCATGCCTGTAATCCCAGCACTTTGGGAGGCCGAGGTGGGTGGATCACGTGAGGTCAGGAGTTTGAGACCAGCCTGGCCAACATGGTGAAACCCTGTCTCTACTAAAAATTAAAAAAAAAAAAAAAAAAAAAAAAACATTAGCCAGGCGTGGTAACAGGAGCCTGTAACACCAGCTACTCAGGAGGCAGAAGCAGGGGAATCACTTGAACCCAGGAGGCGGAGGTTGCAGTGAGCTGAGATAGCACCACTGCACTCCAGCTTGGGCAACAGAGTGAGACTCCATCTCAAAAAAAAAAAAAAAAAAAAAAAAAGCCAGGAGTGGTGGCTCGCACCTGTAGTTCCAGCTACTTAGGAGGCTGTGGCAGGAGGACTGCTTGAGCCCAGGAGTTTGAGGTTACAGTGAGCTATGACAGCCTGGGCGACAGAGTGAGACCCTGTCTTTAAAATTAAAAAAAAAAATTAGAAAATGGCAGTTTCTAAGTTTTAATAAAATAGCCATGTGCCACTATTGATAATTTAAATGGAGTATTATGCATTTTGAAAATCTTACATTGTTTTAAAAATCTGAAATTACTGTATAATTATATAATTATAATTACTATCCCTAATTACTATACTTATATAAATGACTAGTAACTTAGCTTTATACCACACATTTCCTACACAAAACCCACAATAAAGGCCTACAAACTGAAATACAACTGGGGAGAAAGCATTAATTTAGGTTGTTCTTTGAAATATAAATGTAGGCCAGGCACAGTGGCTCACGCCTGTAATCCCAGCACTTTGGGAGGTTGAGACAGGCATATCACTTGAGGTCAGGAGTTCGACACCAGCTAGCCAACATGGTGAAACCCTGTCTCTACTAAAAATACAAAAATTAGCCGGGCGTGGTGGCACACACCTGTAGTCCCAGCTACCTGGGAGGTTGAGGCAGGAGAATCACTTTAACCCAGGAGGCAGAGGTTACAGTGAGCCAAGACTGCACCACTGCACTCCAGCCTGGGTGACTGAGCAAGACTCCATCTCAAAAGAAAATATATATATATATAAAAATGTAGGGGCATGCTTTTATTTTGTTTTATTTGTAGGGGCATACTTTTATTGACACTTTGTGCTTGGTAAAGGAACGGCTCCTGAGAAGCTGGTAAATACAATGAATAGGCAAAAATCCAGTAATGTTGGCACTCAGGTTGCTGGTGACAGGGACCCGAACTGCATGAGCTGTGACAACCTAAAAGGGAAAAATAGCATTAGTAATATAATAGAACTAAATATAAAATTATTTTGAAAGAGAGATTAGTAAGTAGACTGTCAACACCTAATACAAGTGTGGTCCCTAGAAATGAATGATGAAAATAAATTATTACATGTTTTAATTGTCTTTGAATGCTGAAGAAATGTACATTTAGGGATTTATATAATTCCCTAATTTTTTGTTTATAAACATAGATACATACACAGTGGTGTGATAAGGTAAAAAAATAAAATAAAATTTTGAAGCATACAATCTGGGCTCAATGACTTTGAAGAAGAAGTCATTTATCTTCTGAATCTTTTTCACATCTACAAAACGGGACACTGCCATACCTGCCTCAAAGCATTGTTATGGGGGGAAAATATTCTTTTTGGAAAAACATCATATGAACTATAAAGCACCACATAAATATAAACAGAAATATTTATTCTCAATATGTCATGCATAGGCTCTAATCGTCTTTTAAAGACCCTCTTCAAAGCTGTCTTCCAATTGGTTCAAATTTAAAGACAAAAAATAACTTATGATTCTCCCACATGCTGTGTGACTACTTGTAATTCAGGAGTATATGTGCATATGCGTGTTGAGGGTGGGAGGGATAGTAAAATATAGAAATAAAGATATTAATAGCCACAAAAAAGCAACAACTGGCCAGGTGCAGTGGCTCACGCCTGTAACCCCAGCACTCTGGGAGGCTGAGGTGGATGGATCACCTGAGGTCAGGAGTTCAAGACCAGCCTGGTCAACATGGTAAAACCCCATCTCTACTGAAAATACAAAAATTAGGCGTGGTGGTGTGCATCTCTAATCCTAGCTACTTGGGAGGCTGAGGCAGGAGAATTGCTCCAACCCAGGAGGCAGAGGTTGCAGTAAGCTATGATCATACCACTGTATACTAGCCTGGGTGACAGAGTGAGATTAAAAAAAAAAAGAAATGAAAAAAATCCTTACGCTTATCCATGGACAAAAGTGCTAAGGCTAAAGAAGAACATGTTAAGTATAAGAAATTTAGACTCTAGCCTGTAATCTAGTTAGAAATGAATTTTACAGCCTAAAGGTTTAAATAGGACTTCATTTTATCTTTCTCCAGACACATTAAAACAATTACCCCTTGAGATGCCCTACCAGCAACATCTAAGAGTATTCTCCTAAGTATCTACTCAAAGTCTCCAAAAATACATAAATTCAAAAGATGTTTTGGTATGTTATGACTAGTTTTAAAAGTGTATTTTAAATGGATTATTCTTTAAGAAAGTTTCAAAGATGAAATAAATCATCATGAGTTTAAAAAGAAAAAAGACCATATTATTTTCTTAAGGTAAGACACACAAGTTTTCTCCCAAAGAATATTGTAAAAGAAAGTTAAATAAGTACCTAAGAATAAAAAGAAATACCTGCTCAGTAAAAATTTCCTGTGTGAAGATTGTCTTCATCCTGCTCAAGGAGCTTGGCTTAATTACAATCTAAAATTACCAAAAGAATTCCAAAAGCATGTAAAAATATATGAAACACAATTTATTCTAGGGAACTTATCTAAAATGGCTGTGATACACATAAATGTTCAAATGTTCAAGTACTCTACTCTGTTTTAGAAGTGCTTCCCCAAACCCAACATTAAAGTGTTAATACTCAAAAACAGAACCAATATAAAAAGCACTTAATAAATACTATTATTGGCATTTTCAGTCGGTTGGGGGAAACAGATTATTTACTACGTGGAGCTAGGATAGCTGCCCCTCTGTGAGGCCAAGAGAAATATGTGTGTGTGTGTATGTGTGTGTCTGTGTCTGTATATACACACATATACACACACAAATATATGTATATATGTATATATACAGATAGACACACATACACTTTTTGCACATATCACACCATACACTAAAAGAAACTCCAAGTAGATTAAAACGTTCAAATGTAAAACATGAAACCACCAAAAAAAACTAGAAGAAAATATAAGTGACCACTTAAATAAACCCAAGAAAGGAAAACATTTCTAAGCATAAGAGCAAAATAGAAAACACAAAAAGAACATTTACAGCCAGGTGCGGTGGTTCACGCCTGTAATCCCAGCACTTTGGGAGGCCGAGGCGGGCAGATCACAAGGTCAGGAGATCGAGACCATCCTGGCTAACACAGTGAAACCCCATCTCTACTAAAAATACAAAAATTAGCCGGGCGTGGCGGCATGTGCCTGTAGTCCCAGCTGCTGGGGAGGATGAGGCAGGAGAATGGCATGAACCTGGGAGACGGAGCTTGCAGTGAGCCGAGATCACACCACTGCACTCTAGCCTGGGCGACAGAGCAAGACTCCGTCTCAAAAAAAAAAAAAAAAACATTTAATATACTACATAAAAATAATAATGATAATAATTTCCACATGGCAAAGTTAAATGGCAAAAAATACTGGAAAAAGTCAATTATAACATATTGAACTCTCCACTTTTAAAGATACTATAAGATATGTCACTGATTTAATATTACAGTAGCTTTTCAAGGAAAAAGTAGGAGCTGGAACACTACCACTTTCATATTACATGTCAACTGTAAAATGAATCCCAATTTCAATATTGGGTAAAATATACGTCTTGAAATATATGAAGTAAGATGTATAAGGCATAATGGCATATCTTTCCTTTTGAATCAGTGAAAGAAAAAAATAAATCAAAGTCCCTACAGGAAAATTAGGATACTGATAAGCTTTTCACAAAAGAAATAAACAAGCCAAAACACATAAATTTTAAATACTAAGTTTCACTAGTAATCAAAGAAATTCAAACTAAGTGATACCACTGTTCATCAACCAAATTTGCAAAGATTAAAAAAAAATAGTAATGCTCAGTCATGTTGAAAGTTTAGAAAAACAGTAGTTCTTACTAATGATAACAGTTAAACTGATACAATCTTTCGAAAAGATAATCTGACAGTACTCACGAAACACCTTAACATAGTCATACACTTTTCCTTAGCAACTACCTTCTAGAAATTTATCCTAAGAAAATAATCCAACAGGTGTATGAAGAGATACATGTGGGTGCCTACGTGTGTATTTACATAAACAAGGATATTCCTCTAAGCATTATACAGAAACTAGAAAATCTACATGGGAAATAATAAGGGACCTATTAAGAAGATCAAACAATAGACTATAAGACAAGGCAGTCATTAAAAATTATACTGTATTATAATATTTATTGATATGAGTAAATGCTCATCATATATTAATTTTTTTAAATCACCAAATATGTACGTCACTTTAAAGAAAGAACAGACATCAGAATATTAATAGTAGTATACTAGGTATCTCTGAATCATGGAATTATAAGATATCTTTCCCTTTTCTGTGCTTTCCAAGGTTTTTGCATGAGTATCTATTATTTTAGTAAATACAGGTTTCAAAATGCATTTTTCTAAGCGCTCTTGATAAAACTTCTATTAAACAATTAAAATTACTTAAATGAAAACAATCTATTTACACTACAACAAAAATGTCCAGCTTAGAAACACCTTTCTTTTTTTTTTAGAAAGAAGTTAAAAGAAAATTACCTTCATCCCCAAAGTGGAACAGACCAAGTCAATGATAGCACTAAGCTGGTTGCTGTGAAAGTACATAGCCACCAATAATAACATCTCCCCAAAAGAAGCAGAGACGCCTGAAGTACTGTCAAAACAAAATAGGAAATATGAATTTTCCAGAGAGAGAAGAAGAAAAGCTTTCTCAACTAACTAAATCAAATTATCTTACCTCTCAAAATACGCTTCTTCTTTTATCATCCAACTTAGCCACACCACCATCAGCTGCTCCTGTTCAGGTGTACTATATAAAATATACCAGAATGTCACTGGTTTAAATTAGATATACTAGCACATGAATAAAAAGCATTCTGAAGTTATTTTTGGTAGAAATTATTTTTCCTGCCCTATTTTCAAGTATCAAGTCAAATTAAAGGCTTGCTGAATTGGGCCATTAATTGTCATTGAGGTATGAAGTAATTCTAGAGCTCAAGAATGAGGACCCTTTGCTTTTTTTCATGGATCTTCTCTCAAAGTCTTAGTTACTGCCTTCACAGGTTGGAAAGAGTAAGATTCCTCACATTCCTTAGAAAACAAAGGCCCCTTGGGATTAACCTGTTAAAACAACTACACAACAGCTGATATTTCATATAGAAAAAAATCTAGTGTTAACACTTAAGCATCAAAATATCACAAACTGAGTGCCAAACAGTAATGAGCAGTCCATCTTCTGGAAAAATGAAATTTAATTTATAGAAACCTTATGAGTAGATCTCAAAGTTACAGAGAAATAAACGATCACTAATCATGGGAAAAAAGGCAGTCACAGGCTTACCAGATATGAAAAATGGCTATAAAAATACGACTTTTCTTTGAGACAATGTCTTGCTCTGTCGCCCAGGCTGGAGTGCAGTGGTGCAATCATAGCTCACTACAGCCTCAACCACCCAAGCTCAAGTGATCCTCCCACCTCAGCCTCCCAGGTAGTTGGGACTACAGGCATGCGCTACTGCATCCAGCTAATATTTTTTATTTTTAGTAGAGGGGAGGTCTCACTATGTTGCCCAGTCTGGTCTTGAACTCTCAAGCTCAAGTGATACGCCTGCCTAAGCCTCCCAAAGTGCTGGAATTACAGAGGTGAGCCACCATGCCTAGCCTAACAATGACTTTTTAAAGGGAATTCCTAAATTCTGAGATGGAGTTTCACTCTCGTTGCTCAGGCTGGAGTGCAGCAGCGCAATCTCAGCTCACTGCAACCTCTGCCTCCTGGGTTCAAGCGATTCTCCTACCTCAGCCTCCCGAATAGCGGGATTACAGGTGTCTGCCACCACACCTGGCTAATTTTTCTATTTTTAGTAGAGATGGGGTTTCACCCTGTTGGCCAGGTTGGTCTCGAACTCCTGATTTCAGGTGATTGACCCGCCTCAGCCTCCCAAAGTGCTGGGAATACAGGCCTGAGCCACCACACCCGGTCTAAATTTTAATTGAAAAGTACAAGCTGACGTTGACTTGTGAAAATTTTTTCACCAATCTCTTTCCACTTCAGTGCAGTAAAAATAGATGCAACAAAAAGCAAATGAAAAGTATACTTCTTCTATTACCAAAAGTTAAGAAAATAAAAAAGGTCATTCTCAACTATACCTAAACCATATAACAAATAATAAAGTGTTATGTAGCAGAAAGATTACAGCCTTTACAGCCTACCACATCTGAGTGAGAATCCCATCTCTGCTAATTACTGGTAGTGTGATCTTGAAGAAGAAACACAAATAATCTTTCTTTTTCTTTTTCACTGTAGCTCTCAAATGTTAAGAACTTTTTTTTTGTTTTTGAGAAGAAGTTTCGCTCTTGTTGCCCAGGCTGGAGTGCAATGACACAATCTTGGCTCACTGCAACCTCCGCCTCCCGGATTCAAGAGATTCTCCTGCCTCAGCCTCCCGAGCAGCTGGGATTACAGGTGCCCACCACCACACCCAGCTAATTTTTTATATTTTTAGTAGAGACGGGGTTTCACCATGTTGGCCAGGCTGGTCTCGAACTCCTGACCTTTAGGTGATCCACCCACCTTGGCCTCCCAAAGTGCTGGGATACAGGCGTGAGCCACTGTGCCTGGCCTATCTTAAGGACTTTTAAGTACCTTTCTAAACATTAGTTTTTCTATCTATAAGATATAGACAAAAATACCTTATAAGGCTGGGCACAGTGGCTCTTGCCTGTAATCCCAGCAATTTGGGAGGACAAGACAGGAGGATAGCTTGAGCCCAGCAGTTCAAGACCAGCCTGAGCAACAAAGTGAGATCCCATCTCTACAAAAAAATTTAAAAATTAGACAGGCATGGTGGCGCATGTTTGTAGTCCCAGCTACACGGGAGGCTAAGATGGGAGGATCTCTTGAGCCCAAGAGGCCAAGGCTGCAGCGAGCCCTGATCGTGCCACTGGACTCCAGCCTGCAAAACAAAGCAAGATCCTATCTAAAAAAAAAAAAAAATACCTTATAAGAGTAATGAGGATTTGAGATAATGTTTAGAAAGTACTTCAAGTAAAAAGAAAAGAAAGAATTCATGTACCTAATTTTACACCATCCTGAAACTCCATTAAAGCTACATTAAAGGGATTTTCTTAAAAGGCATAAACGCATAAGATATTGAGGAGGGACAACACCACAAAATACTGGAAGCTAGAGAATATATAGATAGATGGAAATGGACTTAGCAGACCTGAGGAAGCAAAATGCTAAACTGGTAGAAGAGAAAACCCATCCATTTTATACCACGGAATTCCCAAAGGGCTCAGGCTACTCCAGGCAGTTCCAGGACTGAGAGTGAAGACAGACTAAAATTAAGAGGTTGACATTCTATATAAGTAGTAGACCTCCAAATCACCTCCTGCATTCTGCACAACTAGAAGAATACCCTTCCCTCAGCAGAGAGAAGACTGGAGATTTATTGTCTGGAGGTGGTAAAATCATGTGTCTGAATTAAGGGACAACCAGGTATATCTGGAGCACCATTCTGAAAGTAGGAGAATTAAGTAAATGATTATACTGCAGGCTGATATCTACCAGCCCTTAACCCTCACTCTTTAACTTTGTTTATGGGTTTCTGTATAGGTCTTCCCTCTCCAGGCCAGACAATAATCTTTAGAACTCTGATCAGCCCAAGAGTTTCCCAAAGACCCACTTATGCATTAGAGGTTCTAATATGCTTTTTCATTTCCTAGTCTTAAATATGAACAATCGGCCAGACGTGGTGGCTCACACCTGTAATCCCAGCACTTTGGGAGGCCAAGGCAGGCAGATCACCTGAGGTCAGGAGTTCGAGACCAGCCTGACCAACATGGAGAAACCCCATCTCCACTAAAAATACAAAACTTAGCTGGGGGTGGTGGCACATGCCTATAATCCCAGCTACTAGGGAGGCTAACACAGGACAATCACTTGAACCCGGGAGGCAGAGGTTGCGGTGAGCCGAGATCACACCATTGCACCATGGGCAACAAGAGCAAAACTCCGTCTCAAAAATTATATTTATATATGTATATGAACAATAAATATTGGCTGGGTGTGGTGGCTCACACCTGTAGTTACAGCACTCTGGGAGGCAAAGGCAGGAGGATCACCTTAGGCCAGGAGTTCAAAATCAGCCTGGGCAACAAAAGTGAGACCCCATCCCTACAAAAAACTTTTAAAAATAAGCCAGGTGTGGTGGCCCACACTGGCCACTTGGGAGGCTGAGGTGGAAGGATCTGTTGACCCCAGAAGTTCAAAGCTGCAATGAGTTATGACTGTACCACTGTGTTTGCCCTGAGCAACAGAGAGAGCCCCCATCTCTAAATAAATAAATAAATAGAAATTTAAAAATAATAATAAATATTAAGTATCTGAGAAAAGCTTCTAACTTTAAAAATAGAGACCCAAAAAAGGCAGGGGAAAAAAGCAGCTTAGAGAAAAGAAGCAATACAAATAATAAAATCTCTTCAAAATCAGTATGACTAATATCAAAGAAATTATGCTATAATGAACCAATAGACACTACAAAGAAGAAACATTCAGAGAGCCAAAAAAGCGCTCTTAGAAATTAAAGACTGAATAGGAATTGAAGATAAAGTTAAAGACAAATCCTAAAAGGCAGAATGATTTCTTTTTTTTTTTTTTTTTTTTTGAGATGCAGTCCCACTCTGTAGCCCAGGCTGGAGTGCAGTGGCGCAATCTCGGCTCACTGCAAGCTCTGCCTCCCAGGTTCACGCCATTCTCCTGCCTCAGCCTACAGGACTACAGGGGCCCGCCACCATGACCGGCTAATATTTTTTTGTATTTTTTTTAGTAGAGACGGGGTTTCACCGTGTTAGCCAGGATGGTCTCAATCTCCTGACCTCAGGTGATCCGCCTGCCTCAGCCTCCCAAAGTGCTGGGATTACAGGCGTGAGCCAGTGTGCCTGGCCATTTTGCTTCTTCAGAATGGGTATGTGTGAAGTAAATTCTTTTTGAGACTGGGTATTTCTGAAAATATCTTTGTCCTACTTTGACATCTGATTGGTAGTTTGATGGGGTATGGAATTCTAAGTTGGAAATAATTTCCTTTCAGTACTTTGAAGGTGTTGCTTCATTGTCTTCTAACTTCCAGTGTTGTCAGGAAGTCTGACATTCTGATTCCTGGTCCTTTGTGTGGCCTATTTGTTTTTAATATGGAAACTCATAGGATTAGTTTTTTATCCCTAGGGTTTTGAAATTTCTGGATGATATGCCTTAGCCTGAGTCTCTTTTTGACTATTGTTCTAGGCATTCAGTAAGCCCTTTGAACCTGGAAACTCATGTCTCTCAGTTCTAGGAAATTTTCCTGAATAAATTTGTTGGTAATGTTTTCTTCTTGGGTGTTCTCTGTCTAAAACCTCCTTTTATTTGGAATTGGACTTTTTGAAATGGTTGTCGTATTTTCTTATCCTTTCCTCTTTTCCTTCCCCTCATCTTGTTCTACTTTTTAGAAAACAGCTTTATTGAGATGTAATATACATAAGATTTACCCAAAGTGTACAATTGAGTGGTTTTTAGTGTATATACAGAGTTATGCAACCACCAACACAACAGAATTCTAGAACCTGTTCAGCACTCTAAAAATAACTTGCTCATTCTAAGACCAGGTACAGTGGCTCACCCCTGTAAACCCAGTGGTTTGAGAGGCTGAGGTGGGAGGACTGTTTCAGGCTAGGCTGGGCAACACAGCGAAACACTGTCTCTTAAAAAAAAAAAAAAATTCTCCAGGGGTAGTGGAACGTGCCTTAGTCCCAGCTATTTGGGAGGTTCAAGCAGAAGGATCACTTCAACCCAGGAGTTCAAGATTACAGTGAGCTATGATTGTGCCATAGCACTACAGCCTGGGTGAAAGAGCTTAAAAAAAAAAAAAAAAAAAAAAAAACAGAGGCTGGGCACGGTGGCTCACGCCTGTAATCCCAGCACTTTGGGAGGCCGAGGTGGGTGGATCGCGAGGTCAGGAGATCGAGACCATCATAGCTAACATGGTGAAACCCCGTCTCTACTAAAAATACAAAAATTAGCCGGGCGTGGTGGCAGGCTCCTGTAGTCCCAGCTACTCAGGAGGCTGAGGCAGGAGAATGGCTTGAACCTGGGAGGTGGAGCTTGCAGTGAGCCAAGATATCGCACCACTGCACTCCAGCCTGGGCGACAGAGCCAGACTCCGTCTCAAAAAAAGAAAAAAAAAAAAAAAAAAGAAAGAAAGGATAGGTTTTCTTTTTAATTTTTTTTTTTTAAACAAAGACAGGAGTCGCACTATGTTGCCCCAGCTGGCCTCGAACTCATAGCCTTAAGCAACCCTCCCGCCTCAGCCTCCTGAGTAGCTGGGACTACAGGTGTGAGCCACCACTCCTGGGTAATATGATGATATGAGATATAAGAAACAGAAGATCCAACAAAGGACAGATGAAGCAAGTCTCCAAAATGATGGTGAAGGTCAATCCCAGGATGAGAGCTTTATACTACCAGGTATAGCTGGTAACCATTCCAGACCAAAATGCTCCTGAAGAAATCTCCTCAAGAAGATGAAACTCACAGACTGCCTAATGAGTCAAAACATCTGGAGAGAAGATTTAGGCTGGCAGAGAGTTTGAGGTTACATGAATGGTACATATAACACCAAGAAAGTTAAAAGCAAAAAACAAAAACACAGGATAAATATTAATCCAAAAAAAAAACAAGTTTTACAAGGAAGTAAAAAATAATCATATACTGCATGGTTGAGTTCTCAGTAGTGCTTACATAATCATAACAACTATATATTGATCTAATCTAAATTATAACCATACTAGGAGAATGAGAGGATAGGAAGGACATGTATGGATGTGTTTAGGACAGGGAGAAAAAAGACAGATAACTAATTTCTCATCTTTCATACTGGGAACTCAATAAAAAATACCTAAAAGCAAAAATCAAGAGGTATCAAATACAAACATATTATTACAGATGTAGCAGTAAAACACAAAATAAACAGCTAAAAGAATTGAAAGACACTGACTCTAAGAAAGATGAAATAGGAAGGAGAGAAGGAAGGACTGCTATTTGCCTTAACAAATCCTGAAGAACTATTTTGACTTATTTAAACAATGTACATATATAAGATAAATAAAATGAATCAGATGCTACTGATATCCTTATTTTAAAAAAATACAAATAAGCTGGGCCAGTGGCATACACCTGTAGTCCCAGCTACTTGGGAGGCTGAGTCAGGAGGATTATTTGAGGCCAGGAGTTCAAGGCTGCACTGTGCTATGATCATACCCATGAACAGCCACTGTACTCCAGCCTGGGCAACAAAGCTAGACCCCTTCTCTTAAAAATTGGAAAAAACAAAACAAAACTACGACTGTCCATACCTAGACCAGCTTTTGTAGAAAACTCTTATCTAATGCTATACAATTTTACTGAGTAAATAAAAGTAAACCTTGAGAAAATGGAGCAACTTATATAGTTAGGTACCTGACAAGTGTAGAAAAGGCCAGTAGCATACAAAAGGAAAGTGAAACAAAGCGAACCCCAGCTGGCGTAGCAGGAGGACGGCTCGTCATCAACTGCAGTAATTGCTCAGCTTCTTCTTCAGTTGGTCTAAAAAGGAATACATCATTAGGCTTTACATTTTAGTTGGGATGAAGAAGAAAAAGTGAATTTTTAACCTTTTAGTTACAAATTTTAAACTTTATAATGATATCTTGCTATTTATAAAATCTTTAACATCTCAAGTTGCCAAATGCAAAACTGTTGAGAAATTACAACTACAGTGTTTTACTGTGGACACAAATACAGGCAGGTCCTCCCTTTGCCCTGTAGTGTGAGACCATAAAAATGACCATGCAAGCTGAAATCATGCAACACAATCTTAATAATCAATGGTGAAAAGTATGGTTGTACTGTAGTCTTTAAAATTTTTGTCAAAACATTAAAAACTCTGTTGACTATAATGCATAATTTTTTTTTTTTTTTTTTTGAGACAAGATCTTGCTCCATCGCCCAGGCTGGAGTGTAGTGGCAGGATCAGAGCTCACTTCAGCTTTGACCTTCCAGGCTCAGGTAATCCTCCCACGTCAGTCCTCATGTAGCTAGGACCACAGGTATGCGCCACCGTGCCCAGCTTATGTTTTTTAGTAGAGACAGGGTTTTGCCATGTTCCCCAGGCTGGTCTCAGACTCCTGGACTCAAAAAATCCACCTCCCTTGGTCTCCTAAAATGCTGGGATTACAGGTGTAAGTCACTGTACCCAGCCAGGAATTTTTTTTTTAAATGATAAAACTAATATTTTTATAGTACTCTAATTGAAAATATTAGAAACATTGGGAATTAAACTGTTTTCTTTCTTTCTTTTTTTTGAGACAGAGTCTCACCCTGTCGCCCAGGCGGGAGCGCAGTGGCACAATCTCGGCTCACTGCAAACTCTACCTCCTGAGTTCAAGCAATTCTCCTGCCTCAGACTCCTGAGTAGCTGGGACTACAGGCACACACCATCATTCCCAGCTAATTTTTGTATTTTTAGTAGAGAGAGGGTTTCACCATCTTGAATAGGTTGTCCGCGAACTCCTGACCTCACTGATCCGCAAGCCTTGGCCTCCCAGAGTGCTCGGATTATGGGCGTGAGCCACTGTGCCTGGCCTTAAAGTTTTTTTATTTCTTCATAAAGACTTTATCAAGAGTAGTTTAAACAGCCTTTGCCTCCTTCTTTTTTTTATGTTTTTTGTTTTTGTAGAGATGGAGTTTCACTCTTATTGCCCAGGCTGGACTGCAATGGTGCAATCTTAGCTCACCGCAACCTCCACCTCCTGGGTTCAAGTGATTCTCCTGCCTCAGCCTCCCAAGTAGCTGGGATTACAGGATTACAGGGTGCCACCACACCCAGCTAATTTTGTATTTTTAGTAGAGACAAGGTTTCTCCATGTTGGTCAGGCTGGTCTCGAACTCCCAACCTCAGGTGATCTGTCCGCCTTGGCCCCCCAAAGTGCTGGGATTACAGGCGTGAGCCACCACGCCTGGCCTATGCTTTCATCTTTATTGGCCAACTGTCTCTTCCAATTATCTGTTTTTGGAATATAATGTTCCAAAAACTGTTTCCATGTTTTGGAACATGAGTTTATTATGGAGAGAAAGGAAGAAATACAGGTTGAGTAACCCCAATCCAAAAAACCTAAAATCAGCAGCCCCCAAACTCCAAAACATTCTGAGTGCCAATATGAGGTAATGAGCTCAAAGGAAATGCTCATTGGAGCATTAAGGATTTTGAATTTCTGTTAGGGATGCTAAATCGGTAAATATAAACATTCCAAAATCCGAAAAGTTCTAAAATCCCAAACACTTCTGGTCTCAAGCATTTCAGATAAGGGATATTCAACCTTTACAACTACCTCCTCTGCTATATGTACATGAATCAAATAACAGGTGTGCAGTAACCAGCCACCAACAGACTTTGAAAGAAGTGAGGCCATTGGTCACTAATCATGATGTACATCTGTTATTTACTTAGTGATATGTGGCCTGAGGAGCTCACAAACTCTATACGATTATCTGGTTAATGTATCATGGCAACTGAAATGGCAACTGTGTTGAGAGACCAGCATTATTTAAATAAACTGGCGTAACTGAAACTCATGCATATTGGAGACATGCAAATGAGGACTGTATGTACAATTATTAAGAACACTATTCAAAAGGATTTTGTATGGTGACTAAGAAACATTGTACTGGCCAGGCACAGTGGCTCATGCCTGTAATCCCAGCACTTTGGGAGGCCGAGGCAGGTGGAACACCTGAGGTAAGGAGTTCAAGACAAGCCTGGCCAACATGGTGAAACCCCGTCTCCACTAAAAATACAAAAAAAAATTAGCCGGGTGTGGTGAGGCAGGAGAATCGCTTGAATCCGGGAGGCAGAGGTTACAGTGAGCCGAGATCACACCACTGCACTCCAGCCCGGGCGACAGATGGAGATTCCATCTCAAAAAAAAAAAAGAAAACATTGTACTTATTAATCACATCATATTAATTTTAAACAATTATTTATGATATCAGTTGTAAAAGGAAACAAAGGAGAGATTTACTTCAACTAGTCAATGGTAAAAGATCACTCACAGATCATTCACTACAGTTTTGTCAAGCTGTGTTGAAATCACAGGTTTCTTTAAACTGTGACTGGAAATTGATAAACTCCTCTGGCTCCTCCCATATTTATATAGTTCTGTTTACAATCAGAACAAAATAGATGAATACATCTCTGCTAGGAATTCTTGGCCTTAGGATTTCATTCTTCTTACAGGCCAGCCCACTACCTGAGTCCAACAGAAAACTTTAATCCTCTGAATAAAAGGCCTTTGGCTCACTTTCTTGAGAATAGAAACAAGAAGGTAAAATGACAAAAAGGTAAAATATCAAACTATTGAATACTTGAGTCCAGCGATCCCCATCAAAGCACAGTACAGACGTAAGAGTGCACTGGCTTTCACAACATGCTCTTCTTTCAGCCCCGAATACACAGACACATTGGGCTCCATATCCACATCAGCTTCTTCCACAATTCGGGTGCTTCTTACTGTGGGAAGAATGCCCATCAACTCCAGAAGAAGCTGCCTTCTCATCTGCCAAAGGACAGAACTGCTGGTCTCTCTTTTTCTCTGAAAGAAATATGGATCACAAAAGGAAGAAAGCATGAAGCATTTACTAAACTAAAAGGGAGCTAAAACATAGCTCCCCACTTAAACACTTTCAAACTGGCCTATTTGAAGAGATTGTCGTGACTACAGAATCTCATTTTAACCAATCAAGCAAACTCAAAATCCACTAGTTTGTCTGAAGAATGAATATTCACCATAATTTGGATTGGTTGCAGAGGAAAGACTAAATTAGTGACAATTTGAATTGTGGAATATTATTTAAATGGTACTTTCAAATACATAAAGACTAACAAAGTGATATGTGGTATAGGAGAAAATGCTCAGATTTTGAAGACGTTAAGTTCTTGGGGTTTAAATTCCAGCTCTACTATTAGACGATTATATACCTTTAGGCACATTGGTTAGCCTCTCTGAACCCCAATTTCCTTAATGACAAGGAAATATTTTATCAACAATATTTACCTTATAGAACTCCTATAATTAAGAGTTTATAATTCTTGGCCTGATGCAGTGGTTCACGCCTGTAATCCCAGCACTTTGGGAGGCCAAGGCGGACGGATCACTTGAGGTCAGGAGTTCGAGACCAGCCTGGCCAACATGGTGAAACCCCATCTCTACTAAAAATATAAAAATTAGCTGGGTGTGGTGGTGCATGCCTGTAATCCCAGCTACTTGGGAGGCTGAAGCTCAAGAATCGCTTGAACCCAGGAGGCGGAGGTTACAATGAGTCAAGATGGCGCCACTGCACTCCAGCCTGGGCAACAGAGTGATACTCTCGTCTCAAAAAAAACAACAAGAGTTTACAATTCTATAACCACTACAGTTCTTCAGGCAGGGACAATGTCTCAGTCATCTCTCACTCTGCACAGTCGAACATTGTGCCTAACATACAGCAAGCACTCAAAGTCTGTTAAGTAGATGAATGAACAAAGATAATACATGTATGAAAGCAGTTCTAAACTATACAGGGCTAGACAAATGTTAATTATTATCTTTTGAGTGTCTCTAAGTAAAATATGATAGACCTACTTTAATAATAACAGTAAGTTCAAAGAATAAAGGTTTATTGAATACAAAGGACAACTACAAACAAGATGAGCATGCCAAGTGCTTAAGGCAATACCTGACATATATGAAGCATCCAATAAATAAATGTTAACTTTGTTTTAAAAAGCAGAGCTTAAAATCAGTTTTCAAATGGGCTATAAAATAGAACTTGAATATTTTAAAAAACTATGATTCAGTAGCTTAAAAAATAGACTACAGGATCTAAGCAGTATACATGTTGTCTAGCTAAGTGACCTCAACAAGTTAAATCGCAATCTGCATTAGCTCCTTCATAGGAACTCTATTCACATAGTTAATATAAATTAGTTTTTGAAAAATTAAAATATTTTGCAAGTTAAAAACTGCTGCAAAATACATATGCATAAGCAGGTGAATGTATAAAATAAAATGTGGTATATACATACAATGGAATATTATTTTTCTTTTTTTTTGAGACCAAGTCGTGCTCTGTCACCAGGCTGGAGTGCAGTGGCATGACCTTGGCTCACTGCAACCTCTGCCTCCCATGTTCAAGCGATTCTCCTGCCTCAGCCTCCCGAGTAGCTGGGACTACAGGCACGCACATCACGCTCAGCTAATTTTTGTATTTTTAGTAGAGACAGGGTTTCACCATGTTGGCCAGGATGGTCTCCCTCTCTTGACCTTGTGATCCGCCCGCCTCAGCCTCCCAAAGTGCTGGGATTACAGGCGTAAGCCACCCCACCCAGCCCTTACTTCTTATTTTTATAGATTTAGGGGGTACAAGTGCAGTTTTGTTACATGAATCTATTGCACAGAAGTCTGGGCTGTTGGTGTAGCCATCACCCTGATAGTATACCCTGTACCCAATATAGGTAACTTCTCAACCCTCACCCCCTTCCCACCCTCCCAACATTTGGAGTCTATGATGTGTATTATCCCACTCGCTTATGTCCATGTGTACACATGATTAGCACCCACTCATAAGTGAGAATATGCAATATTTGACTTTGTTTCTCCGTTATTTCACTTAATATAATGGCCTCCAGTTCCATCCATGTTACTGTCAGACATGGTTTTATTCTTTTTTATGGTTGAGTTGTATTCCATGGTGTGTGTGTTTGTGTGTGTGTATACATATATCCATGTGTGTGTATATGTGTGTATATGTGTATGTGTGTGTGTGTGTGTGTGTATATATCACATTTTCTTTAAGCAACCATCCGTTGATAGATGCTTAGGTTGATTCCATAACATTGCTACTGTGAATAGTGCTGAAATAAACATACAAGTGTAGGTACATTTTTTATATAATGATTTCTCTACCCAGCAGTAGGATTGCTGGACAGAATGGTAGTTCTACTCTAAGTTCACAATGGAATATTATTCAGCCTTTAAAAAGGAAATTCTGACACATGTTACAACATAGATGGACCTTGAAAACATTATGCTAAGTGAAATAAGCAACATACAAAAGGAGAAATATTGTGTAATTCCATTTACTTCAGGTAGCCAGAAAGGGTAAATTCATACAGACAGAAAGTTGAATAGAGGTTACCAGAGGATGGGATGATAGGGGGAATGGGGAGTTATTTAATGGATATAGAGTTTCTGTTTGGGATGATGAAAAAGTTCTGGAAATGGGCCAGGCCAAGTGGTGGCTCATGCCTGTAATCCCAGTACTCTGGGAGGCCCAGGTGGGTGGATCACCTGATGTCAGGAGTTCTAGACCAGCCTGACCAACATGGTGAAACCCAGTCTCTACTCAAAATAAAAGTAGCCAAGTGTGGTGGTGGGCGCCTGTAATCCCAACTACTCAGGAGGCTGAGGCAGGAGAATCCTCGAACCCAGGAGGTAGAGCTTGCAGTGAGCCGAGATTGCGCCATTGTACTCCAGCCTGGGTGACAGAGTGAGACTCCGTCTCAAAAAAAAAAAAAAAAAAAAAAAAGTTCTGGAAACGAAGAGTGATAATGGTTGCACACTGTAAATATACTTAATGCCACTGAATTATATACTTAAAAATGATTAAATGGCAAAATTTTATGTTATGTATATTCTACCATAATAAAAACATATATACACATATGTATTAAAATTTAAAAATATAATAACTTATTTCAGTGACCTAATGCACCAGTTCTCATGAGTCTGGCCCAGAACCCTGGAGATATATTCTTTCAGGGGGTCTGGAAAGGTGTTAATAATACTCAAGACATTATCTGTCTTTTTCTTTCTCATTCACTCACAAGGGTACAGTGCAGTTTCCAAAGGCTTCTATCAAGCCAGACATTGAAGATATTTGAAAAAAATACAATAAAATAAAACTATCATTCTTCTCATTAAATTTTGTTTGGGAAAACACAGTTAGTTTTCATTTAAAATATGTTATGTTCACATTTAATAGGGTTATTGTTGTTTGGTTTTGGTTTTTTTTTAGAGATGAGGTCTCGCTATGTTGCCCAGGCTAAAGTACAGTCGCTATTCACAGGCACAATTATCACACACTATACCCTAGAACCCCCTGGCTTAAGCAATCTTCCTGCTTCAGCCTCCTAAGTAGCTGGGACTATAGGCACATACCAACACACCAGCTGTTCCTATTTTTAAAAGAACTAAATAAATATTTCAAATATTTAAGTGTTAATTTCTAATATGGTAAATATCAACAGAAAAAAGCCACATAAACAAAAGCTCTTTGGTATCCTTAGGGATTTTTTAAAATATAAGGAGGTCCCTGAAACTAGAAAGTGTGAGAACCACTTGTCTAATGACATCATTCAAAAAATGTTTCTTTCTCTTTCAGCAGCTGCTAAAGTATTCTGATCCTTAGCCCATACAGATATTTAACCCTCACCTGCTGTCCATTTCGGATAAAAGTTCCAAACCAAGTCCGGACTTTCGCATTTGTTCCAAGAAGCAAACCACTTACAAAACAAACCAAGTCACTCACTCCATCCTCACAAGCTTCATTTTTAGTATGATCCAATGTCAAAGCCACACCAAGGCCTGGCAAGTGACATTCTTCCACCTAGCACAGAAAAGAAAACAAACTGAATTCAGTATCATAAGCAAAAAGGGCAGTGATGCTTCCAAATCTAAAGTATCTAAAGTTTAGAGGAAGAACTCCTACAAAACATAAAAACCCAGAGAGGAAGGTAACATATCCAGTATATAAATAAAATTCCCAGCCTCTACAGGACTCTAAAACCATCTTGAGAAGAGTTCTTGGACCTAATATAAAGGCCTTTGTCTAATAAAACACAGGATCACTTACCACCATGCCTCGGACCTTGAGGGCCTGAGAAGGATTCATTTTACACAAGAAGCGTAAGGCATCTGTCCTGCGCCTTCCTCCAAGACTTTCTTCATCTTGTCGTTCTCCATTTTTTATCAGGCCCCTACAAACTAACATGATAGAAACCATCTTCTTCAGCCTTCAGAATTAATTGTTTATGAAGATTTCACATGACAGAAGAAAAGGATCAGGGTATTTGAAAGCACAACAACAGAAATTGGCCAAAATGAAGCAAAAAATGAAAAGAGACTTAAAAAAGAATAGTAAACTCTGGGACAATATTACACATTCAAACGCACTTGCAATTATGGTCCCAGAGAGACAAAGAAAGTACAAGACAAAAATACATTTGAGGGCCAGGGACAGTGGCTCACACCTGTAATCCCAGAACTCTGGGAGGCCAAGGTTGGGGGGGGGGGGGGGGGGCGTGGATCGCCTGAGGTCAGGAGTTCGAGACTAGCCTGGCCAACATGGTGAAACCCCATCTCTACTAAAAATACAAAAATTAGCTGGGCGTGGTGGCAGGCACCTGTAATCCGAGCTACTCAGGAGGCTGAGGCAGGAGAATCGCTTGAACTGGGAGGTGGAGGTTGCAGTGAGCCAAGATTGCATCATTACACTCCAGCCTGGGGCGACGAGAGCGAAACTCCTTCTCAAATAAATTAATTAATTAATTAATTTGAAGAAATTTTCCCAAGTTGAATGAAAACTCTAAACCCAGTTCAATGAGCCCTAAGTGGAACAAATGCAAAGAAAATCATACCAAGAAACATCATACGTCAACTTTCTGAAACCAGTAATAAAAAGAAAATCTTAAAAGTAACCAGGGCTGGGTGCAGTGGCTCACACCTGTAATCCCAGCACTTTGGGAGGCCAAGGTGAGTGGATCACTAGGTCAAGAGCTCGAGACCAGCCTGGCCATTATGGTGAAACCCTGTCACTACTAAAAATACAAAAATTATCTGGGTGTGGTAATGCACGCCTGTAGTCCCAGCTGCTCAGGAGGCTGAGGCAGGAGAATCACTTGAACCCGGGAGGTGGAAGTTGCAGTGAGCCGAGATCACACCACTGCACTTCAGCCTGGGTGACACAGCAAGACTCCATCTCCAAAAAAGAGAAAAAGTAACTAGAGCAGAGGATGGGTGCATCACCTGAGGTCAGGAGTTCATGATCAGCCTAGCCAACACAGTGAAACCCCTTCTCTATTAAAAATACAAAAATTAGCCAGGCATGGGGGCACATGACTATAGTCCCAGCCACCCGGGAGGCTGAGGCAGGAGAACTGCTTTAACCCCAGGGGAGGCGGAGGTTGCCGTGAGCCGAGCTCATGCCACTGCACTCCAGCCTGGGCGACAGAGCAAGACTCCGTCTCCCAAAAAAAAAAAAAAAAAAAAAAAGGAGCCAGAAGAAATTAAAGAAAAAAAAAAAAAAAGTAGCCAGAGGGAAAAAGAAACTTTACAGAGGAACAAAGATAAAATTTACTGCAGAAAAGAGAATGACATCTTTGTTTTTTGTTTTCTTTTTTCCTAGAGATGGGATCTTGCTTTCTTGCTTTGCCACCATACTAGTCTCAAACTCCTGGCTTCAAACAATCCTCCTGTTTTGGCCTCCCAAAGTGCTGGGATTACAGGTGTGAGCCACATACCCAGCCAGAATGACATCTTTAAATAGCTAAAAGATGACGTCAACCTAAAATTTTATACCCTTTGAAAATATATTTTTCCAGACCAAAAAAGCCAGTAAAATTTGTTGCCAACAAACCCACACTACAAAAAATAAGGAAAATTCTTCAAGTTAAGGGGAAATTATACCAGATGGAAATATGGAACTACAGAAAGGAATTAAGAGCACCAAAAATGGTAAATGTGTGGATAAATAGTATTTTCCTCTATATTTTTAGTCTTTAAAATATAATTAACTGTTTGAAACAAAAGTAATAACAATTTGCTCTAAGGTTTATAATTCATGTAAAAGTAAAATCCATGACAACAATGGCACAAAGTACAAGAGGAAAAAGAAAATAAATAGAAAACAAATAACAAGAAGATTCAAACCTAACCACTATAATAATCACATTTAAATGGTCTATGTATACAGTCTAAACACTCCAATTAAAAGACAGAGACTGCCACTAGATTAAAAAAAATCAAGACCGAACTATACCTGTCCACAAGAAATCGACCTTAAGATATGGACAGATTAAAGAGATGAAGAAATATATACACCACGGAAAAACTAATTATAAGAAAGATGACATGGCTGTATTATTCAGACAAAGTAGACTTGAAAAGAAGGAATATTATCAGCAATAAAGAAGTTTATTTTGTCACGCCTGTAATCCCAGCACTTTGGGAGGTTGAGGCAAGCAGACCACTTTAGCCCAGGAGTCTGAGACAGCATGGGTAACATGGTGAAACCCCATATCCACAAAAATACAAAAAAGTAGCTGGGCGCACCAGGTGCAGTGGCTCACGCCTATAATCCCAGCACTTTGGGAGGCCGAAGAGGGCGCATCACGAGGTCAGGAGATCCAGACCATCCCGGCTAACACGGTGAAACCGTGTTACTACTAAAAATACAAAAAAATTAGCCGGGCGTGGTGGTGGCGGGCGCCTGTAGTCCCAGCTACTGGGGAGGCTGAGGCGGGAGAATGGCGTGAACAGAGGAGGCGGAGCTTGCAGTGAGCCAAGATTGTGCCACTGCATTCCAGCCTGGGTGACAGAGTGAGACTCCATCTCAAAAAAAAAAAAAAAATTAGCTGGGCCCAGTGGTACCGGCTGGTAGCCTCACTCACTCAAGAGGCTGAGGCAGAAGGATCACTCGAGCCTGGGAGATGAATGCTGCAGTGAATCATGACCACACCACTGCACTCCAGCATGCGTGACAGAGCGAGACACTATCTCAAAAAAAAAAAAAAAGCATATTTTGGAGGTTAAAAATCTCTACAAAGAGGCCAAGGACAGTGGCTCATGTCTGTAATCCCAGCACTTTGGAAGGCCGAGGAGGACAGATCACTTGAGGTCAGGAGTTCAAGACCAGCCTGGCCAACAAGGTGAAACTCCGTCTCTACAAAAAATACAAAAATTAGCCGGGCGCGGTGGCTCACACCTATAATCCCAGCACTTTGGGAGGCCAAGGCAGGCGGTTCACAAGGTCAGGAGATCAAGACCATCCTGGTTAACACAGTGAAACCCCATCTCTACTAAAAACACAAAAAATTAGCCGGGCATGGTGGCGGGCGCCTGTAGTCCCAGCTACTCGGGAGGCTGAGGCAGGAGAATCGCTTGAACTGGGGAGGCAGAGGTTGCAGTGAGCCGAGATCACTCCACTGCACTCCAGCCTGGGTGACAGAGCAAGACTCCGTCTCAAAAAAATAAATAAATAAATAAATAAATAAATAAATAAGCAAGCCGGGCTTGGTGGCCCATGCCTGTAATCCCATGTACTTGGGAGGCTAATGCAGGAGGATCGCTTAAACCCAGGAGGTAGAGGTTGCAGTGCGCCGAGATTGCGCCATTGCACTCCAGCCTGTGAAACAGAGTGAAACTCTGTTTGAAAAAAAAAAAGGCCGGGCGCAGTGGCTCACGCCTGCAATCCCAGCACTTTGGGAGGCCGAGAAGGGTGGATAACTAGGTCAGGAGATCAAGACCATCCTGGCTAACAAGGTGAAACCGTGTCTCTAATTAAAAAAAAAAAAAAAAATACAAAAAATTAGCCGGGCGTGGTGGCGGGCACCTGTAGTCCCAGCTACTCGGGAGGCTGAGGCAGGAGAATGGCTGAACCCAGGAGGCAGAGCTTGCAGTGAGCCGAGATTGTGCCACTGGGTGACAGAGCAAGACTCTGTCTAAAAAAAAAAAAAAAAAAGAGATCATATAAGACACAAACAAATGGAAAAACATTCCAAGCTCATGGATTGGAAGAATCATTATCTTTAAAATGGCCATACTGCCCAAAGCAATCTACAGATTCAACACTCTTCATCTCAAACTACCAACATGATTTTCCACAAAATTAGAAACTTTAGGATACTAAAGTTCACACAGCAAAAAAGAGCCTGAATAGCCAAAGCAATCCTAACAAAAAGAACAAAGCCAGAAGCATCACATTACCTAACTTCAAACTATACTACATGGCTACAGTAACCAAAATAACATGGCACTGGTATAAAAACAGACACACAGGCCAGGCACGGTGGCTCACACCTGTAATCCCAGCACTTTGGTAGGCTGAGGCGGGCAGACCACGAGGTCAGGAGATCGAGACCATCCTGGCTAACACAGTGAAACCCCATCTCTACTAAAAATACAAAAAATTAGCCCGGCATGGTGGTGGGTGCCTGTAGTCCCAGCTACTCAGGAGGCTGAGGCAGGAGAATGGCGTGAACCCAGCAGGCAGAGCTGCAGTGAGCCAAGATCGCACCCCTGGACTCCAGTCTGGGTAACAGAGTGAGACTCCGTCTCAAAAAATTAATAAATAAAAATAAACAGACACACAGACCAATGCAACAGAATAGAAAACCCAGAAATAAAGCCACACACCTACAATCATCTGATCTTCAACAAAGTTGACAAAAATAAATGACAGGGAAAGGACTCCCTATTTAACAAATGGTGTTGGGATAGCTGGCTAGCCATATGCGGAAGAATCAAACTAGACCCTATCTTTTATCATATACAAAAATTAACTCAAGTTAGATTAAAGATTTAGATGTAAAACCTCAAACTATAAAAATCCTAGAAGAAACATTAGGAAATACTATTCTGGACACTGGCCTTGGCAAAGAATTTATAACCAAGTCCTCAAAAGCAATTGCAATGAAAACAAAAATTGACAAGTGTGACCTATTTAAATTAAAGATATTCTGCACGCAAAAGAAACTATCAACAGAGGAAACAATCTTCAGAATGGGAGAAAATATTGACAAAAATGTATCTGACAAAGGCCTAATGTACAGAATCTATAAGGACATAAACAATTCAACAAGCAAAAAACCACCCCATTAAAAGTGAGGAAAGAACACGAACAGATACTTCTCTAAAGAAGACATATAAGCAACCAAAAAACATGAAAAAAATGCTCCATATCACTAATCATCAGAGAAACACAAAACAATCATGAAATGCCATCTCACACCAGTGAGAATGGCTATTAAAAAGTCAAAAAATAATAGGTGCTAGCGAGGCTGTGGAGAAAAGAGAACACTTACACATTGTTGGTGGGAATGTAAATTAGTTCAGCCACTGTGGAAAGCAGTTTGGAGATTTCTCAAAGAACTTAAAACAGAACTACCATTCGACCCAGCAGTCTCACTGCTGGATATATACTCAAAGGACAACAAATTGTTCTACCAAAGACACATGCGCTTGTATGTTCATTCCAATACTATTCACAATAGCAAAGACATGGAATCAACCTTGGTGCCCATCAACAGTGGATTAAATAAAATGTACATATATACCATGAAATACTATGCAGCCATTAAAAAGAATGAAATCATGTCCTTTGCTGCAACAAGGATAAAGCTGGAAACCATCCCATCCTAGGCAAATTAACACAGAAACAGAAAACCAAATACCACATGTTCTCACTATAAGTGGGAGTTAAACACTGGGTACACATGGACATAAAGATGGGAACAATGGACACTGGGACTACCAGTGGGGAGGAAGAAAGGGGACAAGGGCTGAGAAACTACCTATTGGGTACTATGCTCATAACCTGGGTGACGGGATCATTCAAACTCCAAACCTCAGTGTCATACAATATACCCATGTAACAAACCTGCACATGCACCCCCCTGAATCTAAAATAAAACTTCGAATTTTTTTAAAAAGAAAAATTAAAACAAAGGTGACAACGAATTGAATAATATGTAAATAATGTTTAGAAAGGGGGATATAACTATAAATGTGAAAACTAAGAATAAAGAAATCAAATTTGACTTGGGGAAAAAAGTATATTTTATAATGAAAAAAAGGCTCAATTCATCATAAAGATATAATCATCCTAAATGCATATAAACCCAACAAAAGAGCTTTGAAATACATGAAGCAAAAACTGACAGAACAAAAAGAAGAAATAGGCAAATCCACAATTATGTCTGGAGACATCAAAACTCCTCTCTCAGTAATTGACAGAACAAGTTGACAAAAAATTGGCAAGGACACAGTTTACAAAGAGTTTTTACATATCATCTGATATTCAATAAATCTCTTAAAAAAGTCAGGGAACTATTACACTATCAATATCTCCATTTTACAGATGAGAAGTATTTTGGTTTGTTTGTTTGTTTAAGACAGAGTCTCACTCTGTTGCCCAGGCTGGAGTGCAGTGGCACATATCGGCTCACTGCAACCTCCACCTCACAGATTGAAGCAATTCTCCTGTCTCAGCCTCCTGAGTAGCTGAGATTACAGGCATCCACCACCAAGCCCAGCTAATTTTTGTATTTTTAGTAGAGACGGGGTTTCACTATGTTGACCAGGCTGGTCTCAAACTCCTGGCCTGAAATGATGCACCCACCTCGGCCTCCCCAAGTGCTGGGATTACAGGCATGAGCCACCGTGCGCAGCCAGATGAGAAGTATTTTGATAGAGCTCACACAATAAGTGAATGACAAAATCAGGAATTATAACTCCAGTACTTTTTCCTCCCAGGCTCCTAATTCACAAACTACCTTGCTCAACAAAATATTTTTATTTTTATATCACTCATACCCAAACAACAACCTTCAATCACTGTAAGTTTTAAATAGAGGTGAAAAAATGTAGTCGATTTTTCTCAATTTCTACTTTATACTTCTCTGTAAACTGACAGCAGGGCTAAAAAACAAAGGTCTGATTCCTAGCATTTCTCATTATACATATCCCGTATTGCTCTCTTGATATTTCACAGATACATGTTATCTTCTTTGATCCCTGATTATAGATATTACATCTTCTAGTTCCTTGGGGTTTTTTTTATTTTTTTGAGACGGAGTCTCGCCCTGTCGCCCAGGCCGGAGTGCAGTGGTGCGATCTCGACTCACTGCAACCTCCACCTCCCAGGTTCAAGTGATTCTTCTGCCTCAGCCTCCCCAGTAGCTGGGACTACAGGCACCCACCACCACATCCAGCTAATTTTTGTATTTTTAGTAGAGATGGGGTTTCACCATATTGGCCAGGCTGGTCTCAAACTTCTGACCTTGTGATCTGCCCGCCTCGGCCTCCCAAAGTGCTGGGATTACAGGTGTGAGCCACTGCGCCCAGCCTGATCTTTAAACTCAATACAATTTGTGAACTCAATATTTCTTTATACATACTAACAAACTTTCAAAAGATAAAATCTCAAATAAAATCCCATTAATGTTTCTTCTTAGGTCAAAAAGATAAGTCCTGTACATGTCCAAGCAAGTCTTTTCAATATACCATATTAGAATCATATTTACCTTCATTAAAACTATCAGGAACATTGGCCACCAAGAGACACAAGAACCAGGCACCATTTCTAACATGTAGCAAAGCTTCAGCTACATCAACTATAGGGAGCAAGGAAGGGAGCTCTACAAGAAAACAAAGTCAGTGTTAGTCTTTGTTAACAGGTGCACTCCACCACACCCAGCTAATTTTTTTTATTTTTTGTGGAGACTGAATCTCACTGTGTTGCCCAGGTGGGTCTCAAACTTTGGCCTCAAGCGATCCTCCAGCCTCAGCCTCACAAAGTGCTAAGATTACAGGCATAAGCCACCATGCCTGGCCCCAGTGTTAAAGAGCGATATTTCTTTTTTTCTTCTTTAAGACAGGGTCTTGCTCTGTTGCCCAGGCTAGAGTGCAGTGGTGTGATTATAGCTCACTGCAGCCTCAACCTCCTGGGCTCAAGCAATCCTCCTGCCTCAGCCTCCTAAACTCCTAGAATTACAGGTGTGAGCCACCATGCCCAGCCAAAAATGACATTTCATGGTATTATTAAATATCTTTTGACATTTCACAAATGTCATCTAAAATAAAGTACTTTCTTTTCATAGTCTAGAACCAAGCTGTCCAGTAGGATACCCACTAGCAACATAAGGATACTTATATTAAAAACAGTTCAGTTCCTCAATCACACTAGCCACATTTCAAGTAATCCATAGCCACAAAGAACACTGGACAGCATAGCATAGAACAGTACAGGAAATTTTATTTTATAGAACTGGTCTAAAGAGTTATTTTCACGAAAATCTTATTTGCTTTTTTTTTTTTCTTTTGCGACAAAGTCTCGCTTTTGTCCCCCAGGCTGGAATGCAATGGCGCAATCTCAGCTCACCGCAACCTCCGCCTCCGGAGTTCAAGCAATTCTCCTGCCTCAGCCGCCCGAATACCTGGGATTACAGAAGCCTGCCAACACACCAGGCTAATTTTTGTATTTTTAGTAGAGACAGGGTTTCACCATGTTGACCAGGCTGGTCTCCAACTCCTGACCTCAGGTGATCCACCCACCTCGGCCTCCCAAAATGCTGGGATTACAGGCGTGAGCCACCGTGCCTGGCCTATCCTTTTTTTTTTTTTTTTTTTTTTTTAAGAAAAGGTCTCAGCCAGGCACAGTGGCTTATGCCTATAATCCCAGCATTTTGGGAAGCTGAGGCAGGCAGATCACAAAGTTAAGAATTTGAGACCAGCCTGGCCAACATGGTGAAACCTCGTCGCCACTAAAAATACAAAATTAGCTGGGCATGGTGCCGCATGCCTGTAATCCCAGCTACTCAGGAGGCTAAGGCAGGAGAATCACTTGAACCCCGGAGGCGGAGGTTGCAGTGAGCCAAGATCACGCCACTGCACTCCAGCCTGGGTGACAGAGTGAGACTCCATCTCAAAAAAAAAAAGACAAGGTCTCACTCTGGACAGAGTGCAATGGCACAATCATGGCTCACTACAGCCTCAATCTCCCAGGCTCAAGCCATCCTCCTGCCTCAGCTTCCCATGCAGCTGGGACTACAAGTATACACCACCACACCAGGCTAATTTTTTTCATTTTGGTAGAGACAAGGTCTCACTATGTTGCCCAGACTGGTCTTGAACTCTTGAGCTCAAGTGATCCTCCTGCCTCGGCCTCCCATAGTGCTGGGATTACAGGCATGAGCGACAGCCTTCTTTACATTTTTCTGTCCTCTTTTATTTCTATCATTCACACCTATTGTATACAATCTGGAAAATACAAAAAGGTACGAAGAAGAAAATTAAAATCTGCCCTAATCCCAGAATTCAAAGTTAAATAAAAAATGTTTTCACAGGCCTGTAGTCCCAGCTACTCAGAAGGCTGAAGTGGGAGGATCCCTTGAGTCCAGGAATTCAAGCCTGCAGTGGGCTACGATCCTGCCACTGTACTCCAGCCTGAGCAACAGAGCAAGACTCTGTCTCTAAAAAAAATAAGTATTTTATTTTAATTCATCAAGGGTATTGTTCTTGAACTTTTAACAAAACTGGGATTATAATCTACTTAACACTTTGCCCTTTGCTGTTTTCACTTAACATAATGTAAACATTTTCCAAAATCATTAACGAGCATTAAAGTCATTAAATCAAAGATACCATGTTAATGTCTGCATAATATGTCACACTATGAAAATAATATAATTTACTTAATCATTGTCCAACTATTAGTCACTTTTGACTTAAAATCACATAACATGTTTGTTATATGATCCCTAAAATAACACATCATACCAGGCTAAGAAGTTACACAGTATCATTTAACAAGAAACTATATATGAAATCCATCTTAGCACTCAGTACAGTACCTGCTT
Organism: Gorilla gorilla gorilla; assembly: GCF_029281585.2. NCBI lineage: Eukaryota > Metazoa > Chordata > Mammalia > Primates > Hominidae > Gorilla > Gorilla gorilla. Next base: position 30,076,330 of record NC_073228.2, on the reverse strand, counting down.
GTAAAATACAAAGTACATCTGCAGCTTCTTCCAAATATACTGGACTCTCAAAAAGTTCAGAAGACTTGAAAAAAAATTCTCCGTTGGACTCAGACACCTTAAAAAAGAAAAAAAAAAGATATAAACTCTATTAATTTCAGATAATTAAATCCCTATTTTTATAATTATTTCTTGAGCTCACAGATTATGTCTCTTAATGTATCACTAATACACCACAGCAGAATATGCAGTATTCAATCAATTTCAACCAATTTAACCACACACAGCAGTCATGTTAATTATTATTCAGATATAGCAGTATCAATCTCAAGAACTGATTTCTACCTAAATATTTGGAGACAACTGGAATTAAAGGATAAGGCAAGCCAAACAAATGAACTACAAATGCAGCCTACATAAACTGCTTTTAAAAAGCCAAGAACAGTCACCCTAAAGCAGTTTAACAAATATAAATTCACAGGTGCAGTGGCTGACGCCTGTAATCCCAGCACTTTGGAAGGCCAAGATGGGTGGATCAACTGAGGTCAGGAGTTCGAGACCAGCCTGGCCAACATGGTGAAACCCTGTCTCTACTAAAAATATAAAAATTAGCCAAGCATGATGGCCATCTGTAATCTTAGCTACTCAGGAGGCTGAGGCAGGAGAATCGCTTGAACCCGGCAGGTGGAGGCTGCAGTGAGCCGAGATAGCACCACTGCACTCCACACTGGGAGACAGAACGAGACTCCGTCTCAAAAAAAAAAAAAAGAAAAAGAAAAAAGAAAACAAACAAACAAACTTATATATATACATGTTCAATTCTGAATAAACTGTTGGAAAAACAAAGAATTAAAGTTTAGATAACAAAATCTACTAAGCTTTTTGGAAATTCTGCACAATAGTTTCATAACCATATTTCCTATATAATAAAGAGCACCAAACTAAAAAATTGGAAATCTCCCAGAGGAGAAAGGTCACTTATTTATTAGAGTCACCAAGTGAGGTATTAAGGAAAAGATGAAGGAAAACTCTTGGCTGAAATTTAAAAGTATCAAAATAGGCTGGGCATGGTGGCTCATGCCTGTAATCTCAGCACTTTGGGAGGCCGAGGTGGGAGGATCACTTGAGGTCAGGAGTTCGAGACCAGCCTGGCCAACATGGTGAAACCCCGTCTCTACTAAAAATACAAAAATTAGTAGGCATGGTGGCGGGTGCCTGTAATTCTAGCTACTCAGGAGGCTGAGGCAGGAGAATCGCTTTAACCCAGGAGGCAAAGGTTGCAGTGAGCAAGATCACACCATTGCACTCCAACCTGGGCAACAAGAGCGAAACTCCGTCTCAAAAAAACAAACAAAAATAAATAAAAGTATCAAAATAGTAAAAAAGAGAAGGAAATTATAATTGGTGATGGAAATTTTAGAAAAATTTTTTAACATACCTTAAAAACTGTCTAAAACTCGGCTGGGCGCAGTGGCTCGTGCCTGTAATCCCAGCACTTTGGGAGGCCAAGGCGGGCGGATCACAAGATCAGGAGATCGAGACCATCCTGGCTAACACGGTGAAACCCCGTCTCTACTAAAAATACAAAAGATTAGCCAGGCATGGTGGCGGGCGCCTGTAGTCCCAGCTACTCGGGAGGCTGAGACAGGAGAATAGTGTGAACCCGGGAGGCAGAGCTTGCAGTGAGCCGAGATTGTGCCACTGCACTCCAGCCTGGGCGACAGAGCGAGACTCTGTCTCCAAAAAAAAAAAAAAAAAAAAAAAAAACTATCTAAAACTCACCAAAATCCTCTCTACCAGTATTTTCTATGAAAACAGAATTTAGTCCTTTTTGTCCACAATTTATAAAACTAAACTTTATTTACTATAAATTAACTGACTCCCTAAAATTATAACAGTAAATAAACATAAAGATCTAATTTAGTGGGTTTTTGTGGTGGTGGTTGTTGTTGTTTTTGAGGCAGTTTTACTCTTGTTGCCTAGGCTGGAGTGCAATGGCACAATCTCGGCTCACCACAACCTCCACCTCCCAGGTTCAATCAATTCTTTTACAGGCATGCACCACCACTCCTGGCTAATTCTGTATTTTTTAGTAGAAACGGGGTTTCTCCATGTTGGTCAGGCTGGTCTTGAACTCCTAAACTCAGGTGATCCGCCCACCTTGGCCTCCCAAAGTGCTGGGATTACAGGTGTGCACCACCACGCCCAGCTAATTTAGTTATTTATATGATAGACCTTTGACATTCAAAAATTTTAAATTCAGAGTTTCAATTATCTATATTACCCAAAGGTCTATGACCTAAGTAATCTATAATTTTACAAAGAAGATAACTTGAATAGCTTTCATTAGTGTAAAGAAGCACTTTGGTCATTTAGTGATTGAGACTAGCCAATCATCCTACATTCAATTCAGCATTGATACTCCCCTCTGCTGTCATATATGAGGCTGTTACTGCTCATCCAGTGTCTAAATGAATCACATACATTTTTCAGTTATTCACATTCAGTTATTGAAAATGTTACTTCATTACACTTTATGGGAGAAACTGTATCCCATAAAGGTATTATCTGCTAATAAATCTGATGATCTGTACAAGCCTTGAGATAAATCCCTTTCTAAATGTCAAGAAGCCACTGTGTATGGATTCCATACGGAAAAAAATCCCTCTCATAGAAAATGCAGAACAAGTATAAATGAGAGAAAATGACAATTAGAGAAGGACTTCAAGGCAGACTTATAATATCCTTTCAGGCTTTGAAAGGAAAACAAATATATAGAAATAAAAGTAGAGAAGGCCGGGCACGGTGACCCATGCCTGTAATCCCAACACTTTGGGAGGCTGAGGCGGTTGGATCACCTGAGTTCAGGAGTTCGAGACCAGCCTGGCCAGCCTGGTCAACATGGTGAAACCCCATTTCTACTAAAAATACAAAAAATTAGCTGGGTGTGGTGGCGGGCACCTGTAATCCCAGCTACTCATGAAGCTGAGGCAGGAGAACCGTTTGAATCTGGGAGACAGAGATTACAGTGAGCTGAGATCACACCACTGCATTCCAGCTTGGGCAATAAGAATGAAACTCCGTCTCCAAAAAAAAAGAACAAAATAAGAGTAGAGGAGAATTCAACCTGCCTGACTTCTTGTCTCTTTTTCTGTCTACCTCCCTATACATAGACATCAAATCATGCATAGTTTGAGCTGTGGTTAAAAGAAATGCACCTTGTTCATAATTGCCAACAGTTCACTAAGCACAAGACGCAATCGACGAGGTGAATCACTGTGTTCAAACTCTAACGTCAGTCCATGCTGAAGCTGTGATACCAGGATGCTCTCTCCACTGCCTCCTCCAAGTTTATGCCTAATGAAGTACAAACATGTAACAATTATGAAAACACTGATATGGAAATAATTGCATAAAAATTATCTTTTATTGAAATAAGCTATAAAAGGATGTATAAAGTGTTCTAAAATGTTCTGTTACTTCTGAAATGCTATTTAGTTTGCCTGTGTATTTCAGGGATTCACATCCTACGTATAATAAATACTCCACCACATAGGCCAGGCACGGTGGCTCACGCCGGTAATCCCAGTACTTTGGGAGGTTGAGGCAGGCGGATCACAAGGTTGGGAGTTCGAGACCAGCCTGGCCAATATGGTGAAACCTCGTCTCTACTAATAATACAAAAAAGCCGGGCATGGTGGCGCGTGCCTGTAGTCCCATCTACTCGGGAGACTGAGGCAGAAGAATCACTTGAACCCAGGAGGTGGAGGTTGCAGTGAGCCGAGATCACGCCACCGCACTCCAGCCTGGGCAACAGGGCAAGACTCGGTCTAAAAAAAAATAAAAATAAAAATAAATAAATAAATACTCTACCACAACTGACAATTAACACTAACTTCCACTGATGGTGGCTTGCTACTAGATTCACAATGGGCAGGGAAGGACATAGCACCTGCCCAGAATCTTTGGGAATATCTAAGCTTTAAAAGCCTCCCAAGAGGCTGGGCCCAGTGGCTCACACTTGTAATCCCAGCACTTTGGGAGGCCAAGGCAGGTGGATCACCTGAGGCCAGGAGTTCGAGACCAGCCTGGCCAACATGATGAAACCCCATCTCTACTAAAAATACAAAAAATTAGCCGGGCATGGTGGCAGGTGCCTGTAATCCCAGCTACTCGGGAGGCTGAGGCAGGAGGATCGCTTGAACCTGGGAGGCTGAGGTTGCAGTGAGCCAAGATCACGCCATTGCACTCCAGCCTGGGCAACAAGAGCGAAACTCTGTCTCAAAAAAGAAAAAAAAAAAAAGCCTCCCAAGTGATTCCAATAAATCCCTCTAATCTAGGGGAAGTTGCCCTACCTACTTCCCACTGAAAGTAATTGGCCTAATGAGTTTAGCCCACATACAACAGCACATTGCCATATTTCTCCAGATAACATTTTATAACATGGAAGTCAAAAGATTCTGGAACTGTAACTATATATAGAAAAGACCTAAGTAAAATGCTCTCCAGAATTTAGATTCTCATTCTCTCTTTTCTGGAGAGCTCTGAAAAATATCTGATTCCCTGTTCTTTGTCAAATCCAAATCCACATATAATATAACATAACATTACCTAAGCTGCTGTTCTTTGCTGGCATCTTGTTCTAAAGCATGAAAGTCCACGGACAACAATGCAACAATGGAGTTGACAGCTTCCACTCCAGAAAGAAGGCGAAGGATGAGTTTCTTATCCTGAGCCCAGCTTTGGCTCTGGTCAGCAGGTGCACAAAGTGCCATCCGTACCAAACAGGGCAGAAGAAGTCTTAATTCTGGATCACTTAAAGATGCCAGGCAAACAACATCCACCTTCTGCATTGCCTCAAAAGCAAAAGGGCTGACAAACTGAAGACTTGTACATTCAGTCATTATTACTGTTTGTTGATCCTAATGGTAAAAATACAAATGAAAGTAGGAGTTTAACTTTCACATGTATGAACACCCAACTTTCTAAAAACCCTGAAAAATGTGGTGTATCTTTAATAGGTCCCTATGTTGGCAATGTTCCTGGCACAATCAAGACAAGGCTTCTCTGTCTCCCTAGGTTTATACTGTCACCTGGAAAATGGGAAAGAAAACAGAGTATATTAATGTCTCTTCCAGCCTCAGGAATCTTCTGCTCTAATACTCATATTTTACAAAGAAGGAATATGAAGCCCAGAGAGATGAAGTAACACGCCCAAAGTAGTATTACTAGTTAGAGGCACAATCCAAGGCTCAATCCTCATCCACTAAAATCCCAGTCCAAGACTTTCTCCACTATATCAGTCACATGAGCTCCACAAAATGTAAACAAAAGTGAATGGTCATAGTTAAGTGCTTTCTTTCATACCCCGATAGTTTCACATGCCTACCCCGATATACATCAAGAACTATTGGGCTTCTCTTTCTCACCCTCCATGAGTCGGTGGAAAAACTAGCAAATCACTGGGCAGAAGCAATGCCAGATTCAAGGCTCTGGAGGCCACGACACTATCCTATGTCCCCTGTGTTACCGGGTAAAAAGCAGATGTGTGGGTGCTATGTGAGAGAGAAAGACGCGTCTCATTAGCGCACTTCTCTGTCTCCAGGAATCATCCAAGGCACAAAAAGTAAACAAAAAGGCAGTGAGCTGGCAGCCAAAGCAGTCCCCTCTCAAGGCCGACCGACTAGCAGCAGCGTGGGTAAAAGTCGTGGGTAAAAACTGCTTTGCTTTCAGGGAGGGGCTGCTCTTTTAACAGAGGGGCGGGCTGACTGGAGCAGAGGAGCCAAGACCTGCGTGCTCCTCCGTCTCGCCCCCGCCGCAACTAGAACCAATAAGTCCCTCAGGCTGAGCAAAGTCTGGCCAGGCTCCGACACGGACCTAGGAACGCGCTGAGGCCAGAGAAGCGGACGCTTCATACCTTAAGATCTACCCTCCAGCCTCACGGAACCGCACACGGACTCCGCGTCCTAGAGGCGGGACGCGGCAGAAATCGAGAGCGCGGTCCGAAGTTGGGCCTAGGCGATATCCGGAACCCCAAACCCTAGTTGTGCCTTGAGTCGACTCGGACACCAAGAACTCAGACGCCGGGACCAACCGGGTTGTCGATACAAAGTGGGAAGGATGGGGGCACCACACAAAGGCAGAACCGGGACTGTAGGAACGGAAAAGCGGGAGACTTTTTCAACCTGCACCCAGCACCTTCATTCATCCCCAGCGTCTGACTCCCGTCGGCCACCGTACTGGTCTGAGAGGAAGGGTGGCTGCGAGAGGAAAGGCAGAGACGTCGGCGCCAATGCAACTGTGCGCGTGCGCGGCCCCGCCCCTTTCTCCACTTTATTTGCCCTGCCCTACTTGCTCGCCAAAAATTTAGAAATGTGATTCTGGTAGGCTCTGTTTTCTAGAGCCTACCAGCTCCTTCCTTTTAGACAAGCCACTGAGCCCCTCAGAACTTAAATTTCATCATCACAGGATTGCCATGGCATTCAAATGGCATAACGTGTGTTAAAATCGTTCCCACTATTCTTTGACACTAGTGGTACCAAACTGTACTCTTTAAATCTTTGCCTGTGCCTTCCCAGAACCAAAATTCTAGAATCTCAGGATTTGTGGGAGAATTTTAAAAGTGATCTAACCCCAAACTTTCTTCCGCTCTTGACCTCACACCTCCGCTGTCAGAAGTTAAACACCTTCCTTTCAGGTTCTTAACTTGGGGGACCCATAGAACCTTAGAGAGGCAATGCACGGGGATTCAGGAATTCTCTGGAATCCGTTCAGAACTGAGTGCTCGGCACTTCTTCTGGGAAGAGGGTCCAAAACTTTCAACAACTTCTCAAAGGAAGCCTGATCACCCAGAAAAGAACCACTAGTCTATCTATGAAGAACCGCTAGTCCATATGTCTTCATACTGTTTATTGTTCCTAGTTCGATCAGCGTTTATTTGGCAACTTCTATTTACCAGATATTGTGCTAGGAGCTGGAAATAAAAATATTTTACAAAGATATAGTACTTTATAACCTCTTTAAAAATAAAGTCAGAGCCGGGCGTGGTGGCTCATGCCTGTAATCCCAGCACTTGTGGGAAGCCGAGGCGGGCGGATCACCTGAGGTCAGGAGTTCGAGACCAGCCTGACCCAACATGACTAAACCCCAACTCTACAAAAAATATATAAATTAGGCCGAGCATGATGGCTCATGCCTGTAATCCTAGCACTTTGGGAGGCCGAGGCAGGCAGATCACGAGGCCAGGAGTTCGAGACCAGCCTGACCAACATGGTGAAACTCCGTCTCTACTAAAAATGCAAAAATTAGCCAGGCGTGGTGGTGTGCGCCTGTAATCTCAGCTACTTGGGAGGCTGAGGCGGGAGCATTGCTTGAACCTGGGAGGCAGAGGTTGTGGTGAGCTGACATCGTGCCATTGCACTCCAGCCTGGGCAATAAGAGCGAAACTCCGTCTCAAAAAAAAAAAAAAAAAAAATTACCCCAGCGTGGTGATGGAGCACCTGTAGTCCCAGCTACTTCGGAGGCTGAGACAGGAAAATCACTTGAACCTGGGAGGCAGATGTTTCAGTGAGCAGAGATCATGCCACCGCACGCCAGCCTGGGCAACAAAGCCAGACTCCGTCTCAAAAATATATATATATATATGACTTTCAACATAGATCAGCAAAGGAAGAAAAGAATTGTGTGTTGCAATGCTTCTCAAAATTTTTTCCACCTGACCCACAATAATACATTTCACATTGTGACCCAGAACAAACATATGTATATATCCACATACAAAAATAAGTGTAAGTGTATAAATTTATATGCTATATAAACATATAAATATATAACATATAAACCCACATTTACATGGAAACAAATATTTCGTATAATAACACACACACTACATGTTTCTACTTCTCTTTAAAAAAACTGCTGGTCACTGCACACTAAAACTGATTTCGCACTCTATTAATGGGTTGCACACTGTACTGTCCTAGCATTTTTAAGCTAATATTTGGGATTTATTTATTGAACACTTGCTAGGCACTGTAATAAATGCTTTATATATATTATCTGATTTAATCTTGTGACATAGGTAATATTATTCACCTTTTGCAATTGTGGAAACTGAGAGAGGGTAAGCAATTTCATCTCCATGGATGATCATTTCACAGGAAAAGTGTGAAGGCAGTGCAAACATTGGTTTGAGGGACGAATGAGAGGAAGATGTGGGTATGAACTAAGTGATTTTAAAGATCCTTTCCAACTCTAATTATGATCCTCTGTTCACTAATGGAGAACAACATGCAGATTCAGTATCTCCATCTTGATCTATGGAGAAACAGAAAATCACTGAATGAGATGGCTGCAGTGTCACATAATGAGTGCTGACACTTCCTCCAAGTGCCCCTCTCCTTCTCTTCCAGTTCACCAACTTGACCTTGAGTTGCTCAAGCCGGAAACCTAAAAGTCATCCTAGACTCTAGTCTCTCCCCCTTGTATTAATTTAGCAAAAATCTTTATAATCATTGAAACATTGTAATGTTTGCCAATAAAACTTTTTTTTTTTTTTGAGACAGAGTCTCGTTCTGTTGCCCAAACTGGAGTGCAGTGGCACGATCTCAGCTCACTGCAACCTCTGCCTCCCAAGCTGAAGCAATCCTCCCACCTCAGCCCCCTGAGTAGCTGGGACAATAAGTGTGCACCACCACACTTGGCTAATTTTTTTTTTTTTTTTTGAGACAGAGTCTCGCTGTGTCACCCAGGCTGGAGTGCAGTGGTGCGATCTTGGCTCACTGCAACCTCCGCCTCCCAGAGTCAAGCGATTCTCCTGCCTCAGCCTCCTGAGTAGCTGGGATTACAGGTGCCTGCCACCATGCCTGGCTAATTTTTTGTATTTTTAGTAGAGACAGGGTTTCACCATGTTGGCCAGGCTGGTCTCAAACTCCTGACCTCAGCTGATCCACCCACCTTGGCCTCCCGAAATGCTGGGATTTCAGGCATGAGTCCCTGTACCCAGCCTCTCTTTTTTTTTCCTTTTTGAAACAAGTTCTCAAGAAAAGAGTGGCAGTGCAGTTGGGCGATCTTGGCTCACTACAACCTCAACCTTCTGGGCTCAGGTGATCCTCCCACGTCAGCCTCCCAAGTAACTGAGACTATAGTCATGCATCACCACACCTGGCTAATTTTTGTATTTTTTTGTAGAGACAGGGTTTCATTATGTGGCCAGGCTGGTCTTGAACTCCTGGACTCAAGCCATCCGTCCCCCCTCAGTCCACCAAAGTGCTAGGATTACAGGTGCAAGCCACTGCACCTGGCTTGACCAGCTTGCTTTTATTCTTCTACTTTATTTTTCAATCAGACTGGAGGAAGAGAGAAACAGAGTAATGAAAAAATGAGAAAAACAGAAAAACACATTAGAATATCTATTATGTTTCATGTATACTAGGTGCTTAATGTAGGTTGCAGAGTAATTGAGCTTCCAGCAGTTAGAAGACCTAACTATGCAAAGGTGAGGACCAATGTCCTTCAGAAATAGTCATAGAATTCCAGAAGCACAAGGATCTCAGAAGACATCTAGCTCCATTTTGCTCAACATGATGCTCTTTATAGTGTGACTATTTTATCTTGTAAGATGTCTTTCAGGAGGGCACGATGGCTCATGCCTGTAATCCCAGCACTTTGGGAGGCCGAGGCAGGTGGATCACGAGGTCAGGAGTTCTAGACCAGCCTGGCCAATATGATGAAACCCTGTCTCTACTAAAAATACAAAAATTAGTTGGGTGTGGTGGTGTGCACCTGTAGTCCCAGCTGCTTGGGAGGCTGAGGCAGGAGAATCGCTTGAACCCGGGAGGTGGAGGTTGCATTGAGCCGAGATTGTGCCACTGCACTCTAGCCTGGGTAACAGAGTGAGACTCCATCTCAAAAAATATATATATTCTTTCATGTTTCAGCATGTAAAGATCTTTGACTCTTTTACACTGGCTATCTGTTTTAGCTTAGCAGATCATATCTTCATTAATATTATGGATAAAACATTGAATAGAATTGGGTCCAGCCAAGACTTCTAGCTCAGCATTAGAGACATCCCTCCAGGTTGACATAGCTCCACCAATCAAGGCTCAAGTATGAGACTGTTTTATAAATCAGCCCAACTACTAAAACACTACCCTGGTTTGGGATGAAGTTGAATTTCTTTAGGATGGAACTAAAAAGACAGATTGATTGATTATATTTTTTTGAGACAGAGTCTCGCTCTGTCACCCAGGATGGAGTGCAGTGGCTCAATCTTGGCTCACTGCAACCACCGCCTCCCGGGTTCAAGCAATTCTCCTGCCTCAACCTCCCAAGTAGCTGGGATTACAGGCACCCGCCACCATGCCCAACTAAATTTTTGTGTATTTTCAGTAGAGACGGGGTTTCACCATGTTGGCCAGGCTGGTCTCAGTCTCCTGACCTCAAGTGATCTGCACGGCTTGTCCTCCCAAAGTGCTGAGATTACAGGCGTGAGCCACTGTGCCAAGCCCTAAGACAGATTTTTTTTTTTTTTGAGGTGGAGTCTCAGTCTGTCGCCCAGGTTGGAGTGCAGTGGCACAATCTCAGCTCATTGCAACCTCTGCCTCTTGGGTTCAAGCGATTCTCTTGCCTCAGCCTCCTGCGTAACTGGGATTACAGGCACCCACCACCATGCCTGGCTAAATTTTTTGGGGTATTTTCAGTAAAGATGGGGTTTCACCATGTTGACCAGGCTGGTCTCAAACTCTTGAGCTCAGGTGATTTGCCCACCTCAGCCTCCCAAAGTGCTGAGATGACAGGCTTGAGCCACTGTGCCCAACCCAAAAACAGATTTTTATGGTCTGACTTAAAACTCTAGCTTGGAGTCCTGCCGTATCCCACCATGGTGTCATTTTAGTCAGTTGGAACTGTTTATGTCTCAAATCCTTCTCAATATTCTTGGACCTTCTCATCACAGTTCCTCCTGTCTAGAATGCTTTTCATTCTCTTTTTTAATGCAGACTCCTAAGTGTCCTTTAAGTCTCACCTCCAGTGTTCCGTTGCTAAGAGACCTTTCCCTGACAAACCACCTACCCTTTAACTTATCAGATATCCCTATTCTATGCTCTCAAGGCACCTTTTGCTTCTTTCAGCTATACTACTTAACACATTATATTGTAATTGTTAGAACTTCTCTGTCTCTCCCACTAAAAAGTATTTTGAGAGGGCCGGGCACGGTGGTTCACCCCTGTAATCCCAGCACTTTGGGAGGCCGAGACGGGTGGATAACGAGGTCAGGAGATCAAGACCATCCTGGCTAACACGGTGAAACCCTGTCTCTACTAAAAATACAAAAAATTAGCCGGGTGTGGTGGCGGGCGCCTGTAGTCCCAGCTACTCAGGAGGCTGAGGCAGGAGAATGGCATGAACCCAGGAGGCGGAGCTTGCAGTGAGCTGAGATCGTGTCACTGCACTCCAGCCTGGGGGACAGAGTGAGACTCCATCTCAAAAGAAAAAAAAAAAAAGGAAGTATTTTGAGAGCAGGGACCATATTTTAGTTCCTTGCCAAAGGCACAGTACGACACTTAACTTACTTTGTTGAATTAATGATTCAAGCATAAAGATACCACGATGCATAGTTTGCAAATATTCTCCCATTCTGCAGGTTGTCTGTTTACTCTGTTGATAGTTTCTTTTGCTGTGCAGAAGCTCTTAAGTTTGATTAGATCCCATTTGTCAATTTTTGCTTTTGTTACAATTGGTTTTTGTGTCTTTGTTATAAAATCTTTTCCTGTTCCTATGTCCAGAATGGTATTGCCTAGGTTGTGTTCCAGGATTTTTACAATTTGGGGGTTTACATTTAAGTCTTTAATCCAACTTGAGTTGATTTTTTATATGGTTTAAGGAATGGGTCCAGCTTCAATCTTCTGCATAGGACTAGCCAATTATCCCAGCACCATTTATTGAATAGGGAGTCTTTTCCCCATTGCTTATTTTTGTCAGCTTTGTTAAAGATCAGATGGTCGTAGATGTGTGGCCTTCTTTCTGGGCTCTCTATTCTGTTCCATTGGTCTATGTGGCTGTCTTTGTACCAGTACCGTGCTATTTTGGTTACTGTTAGCCCCGTAGCATAGTTTGAAGTTGGGTAACATGATGCCTCCAGCTTTGTTCTTTTTGCTTAGGATTACCTCAGCTATTCGGGCTCTTTTTGGGTTCCATACAAATTTTACAATAGCTTTTTCTAGTTCTGTGAAGAATGTCATTGGTAGTTTGATAGGAATAGCACTGAATCTGTAAATTGCTTTGGAAAGTATGGCTATTTTAATGATATTGATTCTTCCCATCCATCAGCATGGGATGTTTTTCCATTTGTGTCTTCTGTGACTTCTGACAAATGTGTAACATCCGGCATCTATAAGAAACTTAAAAAAAAATGTAGAAGAGAAAGACAGCCCTGGCCAGGCACAGTGGCTCATGGCTGTAATCCCAGCACTCTGGGAGGCCAAGGCGGGCAGATCACCTGAGGTCGAGAGTTCAAGACCAGCCTGACCAACATGGAGAAATCCTGTCTCTACTAAAAATACAAAATTAGCCGGGTATAGTGGTGCATGCCTGTAATTCCAGCTACTCAGGAGGCTGAGGCAGGAAAATCGCTTGAACCTGGGAGGGAGAGGTTGTGGTGAGCCGAGATTGTGCCATTGAACTCCAGCCTGGGCAACAAGAGCGAAACTCCATCCAAAAAAAAAAAAAAAGCCCCATTAAAAAGTGGGCAAAGAGGCCGGGCACTGTGGCTCATGCCTGTAATCCCAGCACTTTGGGAGGTCGAGGCAGGTGGATCACAAGGTCGGCAGTTTGACACAAGCCTGGCCAACATGGTGAAACCCCGTCTCTACTAAAAATACAAAAAAAAAAAAAAAAAAAAAATAGCATGGTGGCGTGCACCTGTAATCCCAGCTACTCGGGAGGTTGAGGCAGGAGAATTGCTTGAACCCGGGAGGCGGAGGTTTCAGTGAGCCAAGATCACGCCACTGCACTCCACCCTGGGTGACAGAGCGAGACGCCGTCTCAAAAAAAAAAAAAAAAAAAAGTGGGCAAAGAACATAAACATCCACTTTTCAAAAGAAGACATACAGGCGGCCAACAAGTGTATGAAAAGCAGGTAAATATCTCTGAGCATTAGAAAAATGCAAATCAAAACCACAATGAGATATCTCACACCAGTCAGAATGAGTATTTTTAAAAAGTCAAAAAAATAGTGCTCGCTTTGGCAGCACATATACTACAATCAGAAACATACAAAGAAGACTATCAAATTTTTTTTTTTTTTTTGAGATGGAGTCTCGCTCTGTCGCCCAGGATGGAGTGCAGTGGCACGATCTCGACTCACTGGCAAGCTCCACCTCCGGCGTTCACGCCATTCTCCTGCTTCAGCCTCTCAAGTAGCTGGGACTACAGGCGCCTGCCACCACGACCGGCTAATTTTTTGTATTTTTAGTAGAGACGGGGTTTTACCGTGTTGGCCAGGATGGTCTCGATCTCCTGACCTCGTGATCCGCCCGCCTCGGCCTCCCAAAGTGCTGGGAGTCCAGGCGTGAGCCACCGCGTTTTTTTTTGTTTTCGTTTTTTTTTTTTTTTTGAGATGGAGTCTCGCTCTGTCACCCAGGCTGGAGTGCAGTGGCGCAATCTCAGATTGCTGCAACCTCCACCTCCCGGGTTCAAGCAATTCTTCTGGCTCAGCCTCCTGAGTAGCTGGGATTACAGGCGCTCACCACCATGCCCGGCTAATTTTTTTTTTGTATTTTTAGTAAATACAGGGTTTCACCATGTTGGCCAGGCTGATCTCGAACTCCCAGTGATCCACCCGTCTTGGTTTCCCAAAGTGCTGGGATTAGAGGCATGAGCCACTGTGCCCGGTTGCAATTTTTTTTTTTTTAATGCCAAAGAAGAACAGATGCTGGCAAGGTTGCAGAGAAAAGGCAACACTTACACACTGTTGGTAGGAGTATAAATTAGTTCAACAATGTGAAAAGTAGTGTGGCAATTCCTCAAAGAGCTCGAAATACCATTTGACCCATCGATGTCATTACTGGTTATATATCCAGAGGAATATAAACCATTCTACCATAAAGACACATGCACGTGAATGTTCATTGCAGCACAATTCACAGTAGCAAAGACATAGAATTAAATCTAAATGCCCACCAATGACAGATTGGATAAAGAAAATGTGTACATATATACCATGGAATACTGTGCAGCCATAAAAAAGAATGAGATCATGTCTTCTGCAGGAAGATGGATGGAGCTGGAGGCTGTTATCCTTAGTAAGCTAATATAGGAACAGAACACCAAATACCACGTGTTCTCACTTAAAAGTGGTAGCTGAATGATGAGAACTCATGGACACAAAGAAGGGAACAACAGACAGTAGGGTCTACTTGAGGGTGGAGGGTGGGGGTGGAAGGAGGCTAAGGAGAAGAAAAAACTATTGGAAACTAGGTTTAATACCTGGGTGATGAAATAATCTGTACAACAAACCCCCATGACACAAGTTTACTTATATAACAAGCCTCCACATGTACCCCTAAACCTAAAAGTTAAAAAAAAAAAAAGATACCATGGAATTTTACTAAATAACCTGCTGAATGTTCATTCTCATAATTAGTTTATCAATACTGTCAAAATAAAAGATGAGGGCCAGGCATGGTGGCTCACGCCTGTAATCCCAGCACTTTGGGAGGCTGAGGTGGGCCAATCACGAGGTCAGGAGATCGAGGCCATCCTGGCTAACATAGTGAAACCCCATCTCTACTAAAAATACAAAAAAATTAGCCTGGCGTGGTGGCGGGCGCCTGTAGTCCCAGCTACTCAAGAGGCTGAGGCAGAATGGTGTGAACCCGGGAGGCGGAGCTTGCAGTGAGCCGAGATTGCGCCACTCACTCCAGCCTGGGCGACAGAGCGAGACTCCGTCTCTAAAAAGTAATAATAATAATAATAATAATAATAAATAAAATAAGAGATTGATTCCAGTTACTCTCTTTTAGGTATGTACTGCATTGTTATTCATAGCACTTTAGAGGACTTGTCGAACTAATTATGTTCATACAAGTGTGTTTCCAAATATACTGAAGGCTTAAAGTCAGAAGTTTGTATCTCTTTTTTTTTTTTTTTTTTTTTTTGAGACGGAGTCTCGCTCTGTCGCCCGGGCTGGAGTGCAGTGGCGCGATCTCGGCTCACACTGCAAGCTCCGCCTCCCGGGTTCACGCCATTCTCCTGCCTCAGCCTCCCGAGTAGCTGGGACTACAGGCGCCCACCACCGCGCCCGGCTAATTTTTTTTTTTTTTTTTTTTTTTTTTTTGTATTTTTAGCAGAGACGGGGTTTCACCGTGGTCTTGATCTCCTGACCTCGTGATCCGCCCGCCTCGGCCTCCCAAAGTGCTGGGATTACAGACGTGAGCCACCGCGCCCGGCCTTGTATCTCTTTTCTTTCTTTTTTTTGAGACAGGGTCTCACTCGTCACCCAGGCTGGAATGCAGTGACATGATCTCGGTTCACAGCAGCCTCCGCCTCCTGCGTTCCAGCGATTCTCCTGCCTCAAGCCTTCTGAGTAGCTGGGATTACAGACACATGTCACCACACCTGGCTAATTTTTTTGTAATTTTAGTAGAGAGGGGGTGTCACCATTTTCCTAGGCTGGTCTCGAACCCCTGACCTCAAGTGATCCACCTGCCTCGGCCTTCCAAAATGCTGGGATAACAGGCGTGAGCCACCATGCCTGGCTCGAGATTTGTATCTCATAACTAGTGTATAGTAGATTATTTTATTGTACAAACAAACAGCGTTTTAGTGAAACTATGCCAGTTTCTAATTAATTTGTTGGTAAAGTTAGGTAAATTTGTTAGAATTTCTGGGACCTGGCTGGGCGCGGTGGCTCACTTCCGTAATCCTAGCATTTTGGGAGGCTGAGGCGGGCGGATCACTTGAGGTCAGGAGTTCAAAACCAGCCTGGCAAGCATGGTGAAACCCTGTCTGTACTAAAAATACAAAAAAATTAGCGGGGCGTGTTGGCGGGCACCTGTAATCCCAGCTACTCAAGAGGCTGAGGCAGGAGGATCTCTTGAACCCAGGAGGTGGAGGTTGCAGCGAGCTGAGGTTGCACCACCGCACTCCAGCCTGGGCAACAGAGTGAGACTCCATCTCAAAAAAAAAAAAAAAAAAAGAATTTCTGGGACCTACATTAAAAAAACTAAAACTGAGAAAGTTGCTCATTTTCACTTTGGCAGGACCTTTCCATTTCCCACACCATTTCTGAAATCATATCTGCAAGTTCCTTCAGCACCCAAGATGTAATTCTTGTGGATCCAGAGACTTGAGCAACTAACTAGCTCCTTGAAATCTGTTAACTATCTTTGGTTTGA
Organism: Gorilla gorilla gorilla; assembly: GCF_029281585.2. NCBI lineage: Eukaryota > Metazoa > Chordata > Mammalia > Primates > Hominidae > Gorilla > Gorilla gorilla. The sequence goes on along the minus strand of NC_073228.2, from coordinate 30,059,954 downwards.
ATTCTATCATAAGCATGTTATTTAGAGGTTGAAGACCCAAGCTGAGCTGGGGGTGGAGGGGTGGGGCTAGGGACAGAAAGGAGGTAAATCTGAATAGATCTAAATAATTTTTTTTTTTTTTTGAGACGGAGTCCTGGTCTGTCGCTCAGGCTGGAGTGCAGTGGCTCGATCTCGGCTCACTGCAACCTCCAGCTCCTGGGTACAAGCGATTCCCTTGCCATCGCTTCCTGAATAGCTGGGACTACAGGGGCCTGCCACCATGCCCAGCTAAATTTTTTTTGTATTTTTAGTAGAGTCAGGGTTTCACCGTGTCGTCCAGGCTGGTCTTGAACTCCTGACCTCAAGTGATCCTCCCGCCTTGGCCTCCCAAAGTGCTGGGATTACAGGCATGAGCCACTGAGTCCAGTCAGGTCTAAGTACTTTTTGTATCTTACCCATCTGTACTCTTATTGGAACATATTTAAAAGTCCTTTTTGTTGCCTTTAATTATCCACCTATTATGTTCACGTTTCCAAGTAGACATTCTCTTGTAAACCTTAGTTTATTCTGAATTTGGCTCTTCTAGAGAGCATAAGTATTAAACAATCATCTCTCACACTTCTATAAATTTTTTTTGAGACAGGGTCTCACTCCATCGCCCAGGCGGAGTGCAGTTGCACGATCATGGCCCACTACACCCTCAACTTTCTAGGCTCGAGTGATGCTCCCACCTCAGCCTCCCTAAGTAACTGGGGCTACAGGTGTGCACCACCACATCCAGCTAATATTTTATAATTTTCAAAATTTTTGCAATTTCCTTTGAGGTTAACAAAGCTAATTAGAAAGATATAGTTATGTTCTTTTACAAATGAACAACTTGTGACTTCAAGAGGTTAAGTGTTTTGCCCAAGTTCACAAATGTGGCAAACCTTACAACTAAGGAATCCTAATCCAATGATCCTAAACTACTTCTAATATTAAAACGAGTCCAAAGTAGTTAGAATTTTATAACTTCATTAAAAGTATTTGCAAAACACACTTCAGCAAAGTTCTGTAGTTTGAGGTGTTTTATCACAAAAACTCAATTCAAAAATGCTTTTATTCAAAAATACTCAAGTTGGCCAGGCACAGTGGCTCACGCCTGTAATCCCAGCACTTTGGGAGGCCAAGATGGGAGGACTGCTTGAGGCCAGGAGTCCAAGACCAGCCTGTGCAACATAGCGAGACCTCCATCTCCATAAAAAATACAAAAATTAGCTAGGTGTGGTAGCACATACCTGTAGTTCTGACTGCTTGAGCCCAGGAGGCTGTTAGAGTGAGCCATGAGGGTGCCACTGCACCCCAGCCTGGGCGACAGAGGGAGACCCTGTCTCTCAAAAAAATTTTTTTTAAATATTTAAATACCTTACTCCAATGCTGGGCATTGTGTTGGACTCTGGAGATACAATGATGAGCAAAATAGATCTAATTTCTGCTCTCATAGAGTTGTCTGGTGATGACAAATAATCATACAATTGACCGGGCGTGGTGGCTCACGCCTGTAATCCCAGCACTTTGGGAGGCTGAGGCAGGTGGATCACCTGAGATCAGAAGTTTGGGACCAGTCTGGCCAACATGGTGAAACCCCATCTCTACTAAAAATACAAAAAAATTAGCAGGGAGTGGTGGCAGGCGCCTGTAATCCCAGCTACTCGGGGAGGCTGAGCCAAGAGAATTGCTTGTACTCGGGAGGTGGAGGTTGCAATGAGCCAAGATCGTGCCATTGCACTCCAGCCTGGGCGACAAGAGTGAAATTGTCTCAAAAATAAATAAAATAAAAATCATACAATTGTAAACTAAGAAAAACACTACAGGCCAGGTGCAGGTGGCTCATTCCTGTAATCCCAGCACTTAGGGAGGTTGAGGCGGGCAGATCACCGGAGGGCAGGAGTTCAAGACCAGCCTGGCCAACATGGCCAAACCCCATCTCTACTAAAATACAAAAAATTGGCCGGGTATGGCACCGTGCGCCTAGTCCCAGCTACTTGGGAGGCTGAAGCAGGAGAATTGCTTGAACCCGGGAGGCGGAGGTTGCAGTGAGCAGAGATCGCGCCACTGCACTCCAGCCTGGGCAACAGAGCGAGACTCTGTCTCAAAAAGAAAAAAAGAAAAAGAAAAAAACACAACAAAGGCTCCATACAGGGTATTACAATAAGAGTGTGTAACAAGGGAGCCTGATCTGAAGCAAGGGTGTAATGTGGAAATCAGGTGGAAGCTTTAAGGCAAAAAATACCCATGGGTCTTCCAAGGAACTCAAATGACTAAAAAGCAAGGAGGAAAACATAGAGGCCCATTTTGAGACTGTATTCATCTTTAGAGCAAGCAGCGCTACTAAAGGTTTTCAGCTACCAAGGACCACAGTGAGTGTAGAGATCAGATAGGAGTACCTGTCTATTGCAATGGTCCACTCAGATAAGGTAGTTTTATCTAATGCTATATAGCAATGGATAATGCTAATTTAGACTAAGATCAGGACAGCAGAAATAGAAATGAACATATTTGATAGTACACAAAACTGATAGTTTTTGATGAATGGTTACAAGGAAGAGTTTATGGTTTGCACAACAGGATAGATGGTAGTGTCATGCACAGTGACAAGGGACAAGTGGTTGTTCTCTAGGGACCAAGTGGCTTTTGTAGAAGGTAACTGTTGGTTTTACTGATCAGATATGCTCCAAACAAAAAGAAAACGACAAAACCAAGACTTAAACTCACACATTCTGAATGCAAGTCTGTAAGACATTATATGGCTTGGACACGTGGCATGATTTAAATTTATCACTTCAAATGTTTTTCTCTGTAGTAGGTAGGAGCAAAATAAGGAAGTCTTTAAAGCATCAGCCTTTAAACTTTTTCTTTTTCTTTTTTTTTTAAGACAGGATCTTCTCACTCTGTCACCAAGGCTGGAGGGCAGGGCAGTGGCGTGATCTCGGCTCACTGCAACCTTGCCTCCTGGGTTCAAGTGATTCTCCCGCCTCAGCCTCCCAAGTAGCTGAGATTACAGGTGCATGCCAACACAGCCTGGCTAATTTTTGTATTTTTAGTAGACGGGTTTCACCATATTGGTCAGGATGGTCTCCAACTCCCAACCTCAGGTGATACGCCCACCTCAGCCTCCCAAAGTGCTAGGAAAACAGGCATGAACCACCGTGCTCGGCCTAGCCTTTAAACTTAACAGAAGGTCATTCTTGACAATTCTGTTGGGTTGCTCTAGAAGGAAAAGACAAAACAAAACCCAGCTCTAACAGTATCAATTTCTATTAATCTCAAGCAGAATTTCTGGTTATAGCTATAGTACACTAAGGGTAGAGGTTCTTAATCTTCAGTCCAGGATTGATAACTCCCCTACAGTAGACAGGAAGATATTGGCAAAAGCAGAATAACAGAATAGACACCTCAGGAATACACTCAAAACAGTTAGATTTAGCCAGGTATGGCAGCAACTCATAACTGTAATCTCAATGCTTTGGGAGGCCAAAGCGAGAGGATGGCTTGAGGCCAGGAGTTTGAGACTCGGGCAACATAGCAAGATCCCATCTCTACAAAAAATAAAACTAGCCAGGTGTGTTGGCATGCACCTGAAGTCCCAGCTACTAAGGAGGCTGAGGCAAGGAGGACTGCTTGAGCCCAGGAGTTCAAGGCTGCAGTGAGCTATGACTGTTTGGTATTCCAAATTTTCAAATGTACCAAAATTATCAATGTACTAATACATATTGGTGCTCCATTGTGGCTGTAGCTGAATTATGTGATTTTTCCCGTTTCCTAAACTTTCATATATTTTGAAGTTTAAAATAAAAATATCCATGTGTGTGGTTTTACAAGTGAATACCCCCTTTAAAAAAAAAAAGCATGATTTGCAGTTTTTCGCTATACGTAAGACTATAGTAAAAAAAAAAAAAAAAAAAAAAAAAAAAGATAGAAACAAACCAGAGGTAATATAATAGTGCTTGATTAAAGATCTGTCAGACAGAAAATAACCGAGGATAGGCGGTTCAAACAACATACAACTCCTTTTAAAGGATAATTTTTAAATTTTTTGCAGCAAAAACTATTTCAAAATGATCACAATAATTTTGAGGTATGTCCTTACTTGGCTTAAGTCTGGACAAAAATATTTTAAATGTGTGCTTACAGAACATGGGCAGAACTATTTTTGATGGATTACTCACTTCTGAACATTATTCTTATGATCAAATAAAAATAGGATACAGCTAAGCTTTAAATATTTGAAGGTAGCTTGTTTGGACTAGACAATACCTAACTGGCCAGCCTACAAGGAATTGGGAGGTATATAAATATACAATTATTCTACATACTGTACATTTGTATGTGATTAAAATCCTTTTTAAAATAAAATACTTCAGAAAAATTAAAAGACCATTAATCAGTTTCTAGGCTGTCCCTTTCCATTTATAATGACACAAAAATATTGCTACTAATTTTGCACAAATTTAATATGGAAATATTTTCAACAGAATAAGACACAACAATGAAGGCTTCATGAATAATTTATTCCATTTGAAGTTTTGTTTTTTGTTTTTGTTTTTTTTTTAAAAAGTATAAACCTTTTCATTTCCTCAATCACAATTTGTACAACTCAGTGTTATGGCATTCGGCAGCAATAGTGTTTGTTCCTTATTCTCTTTTTGTCACGTTAAAAAGAAAAGCAATTGGACCATATTAAATGTCACTGCTAAACAACTTTAAAACGCCCCTTCATAAAGTGACCAAGCTATTTTGAGAGGGTTGATGCTGACATGTCCAGTAATGACGTTACAATTTGTAGCTTAAACTCAATAACTTTAAGGTCCACATATCCAGTTTACTTTGAAAACTAAAGCTGTTTTAAAACTTCATGAATACATCAACCTGAGGAGTATTTTAGGTCCCAAATCCAGTTTTTAAATTTATACTCCACAAAAAAGAAAATACATACATAAAAATTTAAACCACAGTTCTGGGCCCATTAAAACACCAAAAAAGACCCCCCAAAAAGTTAAGATTTCCAGCTTATTTCTGGAGGGGTGGGACAAAATAAGAATGTATATTAAAAACATTTTTCCTTAACTCAGACAAACTAAAATCTTAAGAGGAAACCCAGACCAAAATATCACTCATGCAACATTAAGTGTATTAACTGATTGATATGCAATGCCATAGTGGATGAATAGCAAATTATATGATGCAACAGCATTTAAAAACTTTTTAATCTATTCAATTTGAACATTTTAAATAATGCAACATAGTATTCTGATATTACAGTATTAACATAGTGCTTGATTAAAGATCTGCAAATCTTTGTAGTAACACATTAAGTTAAAAAATTACCTCAGAAGGTAAATATGAAGACGAAAGGAGAATATTTTAATACAGTAATCTGTGCCATACTGACAATTGAGTACGAATACAGCTGAGGATAGTTGACTAAGTAGTAAGAGCTTAATTTTAGTGGTTTAAGAAAAGTTTAGAAATATTTAAAAATTACAGCTACTTTAAAATTTAAGGATTACATATAAGTACACTTGGTGGCCTTCTGGCCAAACAATAAGGTGTACAGAAATTTATTCATACAGTGTTAATTCACAGTCCTGATAACTCAATGGCTTGCATAAGAAAGGTATGGCTAGATGTTTCTCACTGGCTGGAAGCAGACATTATATAACTCATCTTTTTAAATGACAAAATACTGAACTTCCACCCTGCTTAATAATCATGGATACCTGCACAAAAAAAAAGATGTTAGCACTGTAACAAAGAAGTCAAGGTGTTGGTAATCCACTGCTATAAAGTATAATATTTTGCTTACCTATTTAAACAAAACTACCCATATTTGTCTGTGACAGTACATTAGTAAGTCAAATCCATCATCCTGCACAAGGCTTAATTTCTCAAATAAGTCTACTGAGCTTTTCTAATGGTTATTTAATAACTTTCCATTGAGTTTGAATGGATATATGAAGGGAAGAAAAAAAATCTTATCAATAAATCCTGTATATTTGGGAACTATTCCCTGATTCCCAAATAAAAAATAATTGTGTACTGGGTTCCCTCCTTATGGCTCCATATTAAATAATCTGTCAGGGAATAATTTTAAATCTACTTTCAAACTGAGGTGTGGTTATCATAGGTTAGTGATTTTAAACAACTGAGAATATAACTTTTATTTTGTAAAGTCACTATTAAGTGTATAAAAAGGATACTCTTTTTATGGAAATTCCAAATAAGCACATTTTCCTTCAAATCTCAGACAAGTTTTTTTTTTTTTTTTTAAAGAAAGTACAGAACAAAACATACCAACATAATGTGTGGTGTATTAGCATAATTTAAAAACAAATGCAGAGAGGTGATCTTTAAATTTAATATCAAAATATGCTGACCATTAGAACTGCATTATAATTTTGAAGAAATGATTGAAAACCTTTGTCACCAATTGTGTTTGCTTCATAGAAAAAACAAGACTTGCTAATGTTTTCATATACACAATCTGAAGAAGTTATGCTGTTCATAAGAAAGTGATATTTAATTCTAAGCACAGAGTATTCACAAAACAAGTTTCAGTAAAAAAAAAACTAAAACAAACAAACACTGAAGTAGAGTTTTGTAAATACAACTGATTTTGTCCTTGTAGATAATTAGTGAACGTACAAATAGAAATTTTGCTAGACTGCTTCCAAGAAAGCTAGGTAGACTCGGCGACTGTGAATTCAAGTCAGCAATGCAGGTAGGAGGCGAACTTGGGCTCTTTTGTGAGCAGCACTGTAGAAAGGATTTTTCAAGGGGGTACAGCCTGCATAAAAGCAGTTATCTTGGCATGTGCAAACAAGAAGGGGGAAAGTTGTATTGAAGGAGGGGTGAATTAAAGTCCCTAAAATTCAAGTCCCTTCTTTAGGGAGGTGAGAACCTCCTTGGCATATGCCCTACCTTAATCTGAGCTGTGTTATAGAAAAGTACAGACTCTGGTGTTTGGGACTGACATCTCCAAACCAAGAAAATTAAATAAATAAAAAAGGCAAGGGAAGTTTAGAAAATGGTTCTTTCACTAGTGGAATAGAGTCTGAATACCAGAATTCACTGAGAATCTATTTACACCACAGTTTGATTGCGCGCACACACACACACCCATACATATGCATACTCTCACATACATTCCCAATCTTTAATTTAAAAAAAAAAGTCAAACAATCAAGAATGACTGCTTGAAAAATAATTTGTAAAATGCCTAGAGCTGGGCTAAATTTCAACCTTATAGCAGATCCTGAAAATAAATTTCATAATAATATTCCCATGCCTAAATGTGCCACTGTTAAAACTGAAAAAAATTTAAGCATGTAACATTAAACACTAAAATTAGTTTAAGCATTCAGTAGCAAATGGTTTTTCTTGTAAAACTAAGTTTCTTTCACCGGAAATGGCCTGAAATATTAGTCATAGCCCTAAACCATAGTACAAAATATAACTGAAGAATTCTCATTTTATTCTAAGTTAAACCACCTAACAATACCACTTGTATATTGCCATCATGTTATTCTGTAAAGATGTGATATATAAAATGCTGTAAGACCTGGTACCTTTTCAATTTATAAACACAGTGAACTTCATTACTGTACATGTACTCTGCAACTACAGCTTAGCTGTAAATCCTCCACACACAATGGTATGGACATTATTCCCCCTCTATCCCCGTTAAACTGTACATCGAGACAATACAAATTTACTGTCCCACCCACCCCCTTACAAAAAAATAATACTCTAAAAGCAACCCTACTGCAACTTTTTAATTAAGACGATTACATATATTTTAGACCAATTGCTTTAAAGCAAGAAGGCAGTATAAACCTTCTAGGAAAATTTTTATAAAAGAGGTTAAGAAATATAAGACAATTTATACATTTAAAAACTTACAATAAATAAGAGAAGAGATGCAGGCATTTTTGAATACTAGATACTATAATCCATACAAGAACATCTTCATGTTCTGAAGCCATATGTTGAAATTCATTGTTCCTCATGTTTCCTCTCCATGCTTTTAATATTCATTTAACATGACTGGGTACTATGGCTCATTACTTTTCACAAATACTGTGACTGGAAAAAAAAAAAGGTTAATTTTGCTACGAAAATGTTATAATACGTTTTGTATGATCAGTCATCATCCTAAAGAGTTCAATAGAGTCAATGAAAAATAGCAGGGTTATAGCCCCTCCCCCCAAGTCAAAACAATATTTGTTGAAGTAATAAGAATTAGACCCCATCACAAATGACTTTCACTGAGAAGATAATTGTAACTTAATCCTGCAGCAAAACATCCATTTTTCCTTGTTCTTTTCTTGCACAGTTCCATCAAATGAAGATCACAGCATATTCATAATAAAGTTATATAACTGATTCAGCACCACAAAATGAATTGGGAGACATGAGCGTCTGTCCTGGATTGCAGGGTCACAGGTTAGCCAGGAGAGTGCATTGTACTGTTCCAAAACAAACCTGAAAAGTAAATAAACTGCATAAGTCATGTATTTATTTCCAACCTAGATTTTGGAAGCAGTTTTCAATTATGGCATTTAAGACTCAAAGTCACCTTAAAAAAGAGTGTAACAGAGAGTCCTTGGGGGGAAAGAAGCAATTTCCATAAAAATTATTCTCAAAAGTAGATTACTCAAGTTAGAATAGCAGTGCTTATCTAGAGATCCACTGGTACACAACTGTAAATTCTTGCCAAAAATTAGAAAAATATATAAGAATCAACATTATATTCTTTTAAAGTTGCAGTGACAAACTGTTAATGGTAAAAGAGTTGTACCTGAGGACATCTGAAGTCTGATTTGAGTCAAGTGGGTGGGAGTGTTTACTGTGAAGCAGCTCGTCAGATTGCACTGAAGGCACGTGGAGGTGCAAAGAGGCCTAAGAAGGTAACAGGTAATCAATCAGTCAGCCAAACAGAAAATAATCTGCTATTTAGTTTTACCTTATTCTCCCAATATATCTTATAAAATGATGAAATACATTTTAGTCCTGTGTTATGAATCAAAGCCACTATAAAAATGCTTGTTCTCTTTAACTAATTCATTATAGAAATGATTTTTTTTTTTTTTTTTTTTTTAAGTAGGGGCAGGTTCTTGTTCTGTTGACCAGGCTGGTCTTGAACTCCTGGCCTCAAACAATCCTCCTGCCTTGGCCTCCCAAAGTGCTGGGATTACACGCATGAGCCACTGCGCCTAGCCAGAAGTGATTTTTAAGTGCAAAACTTATTTTGAATCTTTCTATTTCCTTTTCTTTAGCTTTATTGTTTTTGAGACCATACAATAATCCTTAGAAAAAGAATTTCTAATTACCTGCTAAGTCTAATTTGCCTAGATGTGCAAAGTAAATGTTTAAGGAGGCACTAAATTGAGTAGTTAAACCTGAGTAGTCTGTCCTTAAGATATATGACACCCTTTATGACTACGCAGACATACCTAAGTCTAGCACTGAAAAAAGTAACAGGAATAAGCATAAGCAAATAGTTTGGTTACAGCACAATAAACCTTAAACAAGCTATCTTTGGTTGAACTGAGAACACTCTAAGTAATACAGTGCACAGATGCCTGCTTTGCCCACTCAATTTCATAATAGAGGGTAGGTAAAAACTGGCACACTCATTTAGATATGGCAATGAATAGTGGGAGAAAGGAATAAACTACTCCACACTCCAATTAAATGAGTCATTTTGTTTATAAGTCAATATAGTATTAAAAAGCTATGACAAAACAATGGTGATGTTCAATGCAGTAACTCTTGGTAGATCTCATTCTGTACACTGTATAAGGTACTATTTTATATTTAGGTGTTCTCTCCTCTGCAACTGCAATACATGTAGAAACTCATGTAGTATATTTAGGAATATAACCAAAAATAGCTATGTTTCAACTGTCTACAAACTCTTGATTTATGGAGTTATAAGTAAGTCTCACATTGCAAATCACTACAAATTTTTAAAATGTAATTAGTACCAATACTCTATTCCTATGATAAAAAGGGATCTAGCTAACAACCCATTATATTTCCAAGCAAAGAGAAACAAACCAGGTGGCTTTACTGCCTACAGTATAAAACTAAAATGAGATATATGAAAAAAAAAAGTGAACAAAAAGTATGGTAAATTATGCCTTAGGTGGTAGTTCATAACCAGAAGTCCTAATCTTGTTACAATGTATCTAAGGGTGAATGCCCGCTTTATACTATCCTTTCTGCAAATAAATACTGAGTAGGAAAAGCTCTAGATAGTCCCTTGGACTTTTTGTAAAGTTGTGTTTCCTGAACACATCCCCTGAAACACTAAGATAATAAACTATTAACAGGTGTTAAATAATCCTTTCCTTGTGTATTAATAAGTTTGGGAAATGCTAGGTAAACTATCTTATTTACCTCCGTTTTACAGAGACTTTAGTGTGCATACATGTATCATGACTAGAAAAGAGGACAGATAGCATGTGTAGCACCCTCCCAAAGGACCAAAGAATCCTTTGTTTTGTGGAGACACCAAAGACTACTAGTATATAGAAAATCCCTGACCTCAGGTGATCTGCCTGCCTCAGCCTCCCAAAGTGCTGGGTTTACAGGTGTGAGCCATGGCACCCGGCAGCAAGTATTTAAATTAGCATGACTTGTGGATTAAAAACAGTCAACTTCCGGTGGGTTTACATAAGAATAAGTGAGTCACATCTAAATTTGTTATTCTGGAACGATATTAGCAGCAGTAATAAATTCTGTATAAGGCTTTTATATCTCATTTTGTGACTTATCTCCACTTCATGTTACATTGCTTACTAACAAATTCGGTTTTGTTTTTTTGAGAGAGGGTCTCCTGTCACCTAGCTGGAGTGCAGTGGCATGATCATGGCTCACTGCAGCCTGAACCTCTTGTGCTCATGCAATCCTCCCTCCTGCCCCAGCTTTTCATGTTATTAGGACTATAGGCACATGCCACCATGCCTAATATTAAAAACTTTTTAGAGAGACAAAGTTTCACTATGTTGTCCAGGCTGATCACGAACTCCTGGCCTCAAGTGATCCTCCTGCCTCGACCACCCAAAGTGCTGGGATTATAGGGGTGAATCGCTGTGCCCAGCCTGAGTTTGTTGTAATAAATCACTATGAATCTGAGAGTCTCATTACTGTATTTAAAAACCACTCAGTTTTTTTTTTAACACAGCAATCTACACACAGCTAGAAAAACTTTTTTAAGTAGTAAATGAAACTAAAAATCAAGTATTACAAAGATTATAAATCTTTTTTTTTTGTTTGTTTTGAGATGGAATCTCACTCTGTCACCCAGGCTGGAGTGCAGTGGCGCGATCTTGGCTCACTGCAACCTTTACCTCCCGGGTTCAAGTGATTCTCCTGCCTCAGTCTCCCAAATAGCTAATTTGCACGTGCCACCACGCCTGGCTAATTTTTTGTAGTTTTAGTAGAAACGGGGTCTCACCATGTTGGCCAGACTGGTCTCGAACTGCTGACTTTGTGATCCACCTGCCTCAGCCTCCCAAAGTGCTGGGATTACAGGCATGAGCCACTGCGCCCAGCCCAAGATTATAAATCTTTTATTCCCCAAAATAATGCAGCATAACAGCAGTACAGTATGATGTAATTCAAAGAATAACATAATAATCATTAAAAGACCCAGGTTTCAGTCTTGAGTCTATTACCAACTTATGACTTTAAACAGGTGAGTTTTTCTGAACTCAAATATGCTCACCTAGAAAATGAGAAGGTTAGACAGAGGTAATATAAAGTTTCTCTCAGCTCTAAATTTCCATATATGCAGTTGAAACAGATTGAGCATCCCCAATTTGAAAAAATCCAAAAATGGAAACACTTCTGGTCCCAAGCATTTCGAATAAGGGATACTCAATCTACACTAACAACAAGGGTCCTAGGAGTTTGACTTAGGAATAAAGTTCTAAAAATATAAATTTAAAAACTAGTTTTTTTTTTTGTTTTTTTTTTTTTTTGAGACAGAGTCTCAGATATTGTCACCCAGGTTGGAGTGAAGTGGTATGATCTCGGCTCACTGCAACCTCTGCCTCCCAGGTTCAAGCGATTCTCCTGCCTTAGCCTCCCGAGTAGCTGGGACTACAGGCGCCCGCCACCACACCTGGCTAATTCTTGTATTTTTAGTAGAGACGAGGTTTCGCCATGTTGGCCAGGCTGGTCTCAAACTCCTGACCTGATGTAATCTGCCTGCCTTGGCCTCTCAAAGTGCTGGCATTACAGGCGTGAGCCACCATGCCTTCCTGATCTTGTTTAAAGAGTCACATATGGCAGTGCATTTAAGAACTTAGACAAGCTATAAGACTTAAAAAAGCCACTTCTATATTTCTCAGGACTTAGGCTGTCAATCAGAATTATTTAGGAACTGGGACAGAAATGGCAATACCTTAAGAAAAAGGGGACACTGATATTGTGCTTGAGGACATGCTGACCAGAACCAGTCAGGTAATGGACCTGCTTTGGCAGTTGATACAAAGTAACCAAGGGCCAATGGTTGCTGAAGAATATTAGGTACTTCCTCATGAGGTTCTGTTGATAGTAGCCGATCAGTACTCTGACCCTTAAAAAGACAAAATTAAAAGTATATTAGTTCACTCAGTATAACTAAGTACCAGATATAAACACAGAATGGCTCATAGCAATCAGTCTCATTATCTTATGACATCGATTTAACAAAATACTGAAGGATATTGAAAAAAAACCAGTTTCTATGTACTTAGGAGTATTATAAGTAAAAACATTAATAGAACATATTTTAAGGATTGCATTAAATGAATATGCCAACTGTTTAACAAGTCTGTATTATTATGCCAAGCTCACGGGAAAGTGTGTAAAACTTCACAGATGAGTAAAAAACACACAATTTTCAATGACATCTTTAACTTTTTTGCTAATATTCCTTTAAGTTCTGAAAACCACACCCCAATCAAAAGGTGGATTCAATTTAGCTTTGTTAATCTAGCACTATCTATAAAATGCAGTTAATAGTGTTGTGAAAATTATTATGGAAACATGAAGGGACAACTACCAAGTCACATGCATATCCTTTGGATTAGTTAATGTATTTCTTGGTATTTAAAAATAGATAAAATAAAAATAATATGCATGAAAACATTCATTACATCATTATCTATAACAAAAAAAACCTTACATGTCCAATATTTTGGGAAGGACATAAATTAGGGTATAGCAAAAATGCAATATTTAAAACCTCATTATACTTATTGAAAATTGCAATATAAACATATGTGGAAGGAAGATAATTTGCTTAAAAGTAAAAATGGTTTTATTAAGGTGGTGGGATTACTGGTGCTTTTTGTTATATGTATTTCCTATCTAATTTCTTTGCAGTTACAAAAAGGAGGAAGGAATGCAAAGTAAGACTGGAAAGATCCTTCCTTACTTTAAAAGGGTAAATTTTATACCTATGCATACTACAATAATCAAATCACCAGTATATATAATTTCTTTTTTTTCTTTTTTTTTGAGATGGAGTCTCGCTCTGTCGCTTAGGCTGGAATGCAGTAGTGCGATCTCGGCTCACTGCAAGCTCCACCTCCCGGGTTCACACCATTCTCCTGTCTCAGCCTCCTGAGTAGCTGGGAGTACAGACGCCTGCCACACCTGGCTAATTTTTGTATTTTTAGTAGAGATGGGGTTTCACTGTGTTAGCCAGGATGGTCTCAATCTCCTAACCTCGTGATCCGCCTGCCTCAGCCTCCCAAAGTGCTGGGATTACAGACGTGAGCCACCGCGCCCAGCCCAGTATATATAATTTCAAATAGAGAGGTGTTATTAACTGAAGCCCAGTTCGTTTTTCCTTCAAATATAAGGACAAGACAGCCTGCTTCCATAACTGCTAAAGATAAAAAAGGGGAGTAGATGGTCAGTGTTTTATCTGGTCTTATGAGAAAATTAATATTTTTATTATATTCCTTGTCACAGCCCTGATATGAATGGCTGCTCTTAGAGATATATATATAGTGATTCTGAAAGATACTGTGATCCTACATCTGAGTAAAAAGCTATGGTGAACTGCCACAAAAACTACAAAAAAATGACTAATGCCAAATGGTCTAGAAAATACGGATTCAGGGAAAGTAGAGCCTTAGAGATTCTCTTAAAAATGTGCAATTCAAAGTACTGATGTCCATGATGTAGAAATGCATGAATGTACTGTTAATTAATCTCAACTCTTGCTAATTTCCAAGGAAAAATAGCATTGCATTTCATATATTAATCCATTACTAAGTTAAGGAATGGCAATTAGATGATCTCGGCTCACTACAACCTCTGCCTCCCAGGTTCAAGTGATTCTCTTGCCTCATCCTCCTGAGTAGCTGGGACTACAGGTGCGTGCCACCTTACCCAGCTATTTTTTACATTTTTAGTAGAGATGGGGTTTCACCATATTGGCCAGGCTGGTCTCAAACTCCTGACCTCGTGATCCACCTGCTTCGCCCTCCCAAAGTGCTGGGATTTTAGGCGTAAGCCACTGCGCCCGGCCGAGAAAAACTAAAACTTGTAACACAGTTACCTTGCCCGCATCACCTCCATGGGGGTAATGAGATCCTGGAGAATGTACAGGAGAACCAGTTGGAGAAGCAGGAAGGATATTAATGATATCAGGGTCAAGATCATCTCCTGTGTCTAACAAATCAAAGATACCCATTCCATCTGCTCCATCTAAACAGGAGAAAGAAAAGAAATTTAAAACTCCATTTTCCATATCCTATGGTCATTCACAGGAAAGGGTCAAAATAAATGAAATTTTAACCAAAATGGGTTAATTTAACCAACATTTACTGAGTGTCTACCATGTGCTAAGTATTATGCTAAAAGCCATACAAATAATTATGCATAAACAAGCATGTGGTAGTCTGAATAATGGCCCCCCAAAGATGTCCACATCCTAATCCCAGGAATCTAAGAATATGTTACCATAAAAGACTTTGCAGATGTGATCAAGCTAAGGATCTTGAGATGGGGAGATTATTCTGGATTATCCGGGTGGGTCCAATGTAATCACAGGGGTCCTAATAAGAGGGAGGCAGTAGGGTTAGAGCCAGTGAAGGAGATGTGATGACACTATACTGCTGGCATCCAGGATAGAGGAAGGGACCATGAGCCAAGGAATGCAAGTAGCCTGTAGAAACTGACAAAGGCAAGGAAACATTTTCCCTTAGGACCTCCAGAAAGTAATCAATCCTGCTGATATTTTGACTTTGGCCCAGTGAGACTGATTTTGGACTTCTGACTTCCAGAACTGTAAGATAAAATAAATGCGTGTTGTTTTAAGCCACTACATGTGTAGTACTTTGTTACAGCAGCAATAGGAAACTAATACAAAGCAAACATAGTACAAACGAAATGAAAATGTGTTTAAAGTGGGACTACAGTATTCCCCCTTATCCATGGGGGATATGTCCCAAGACCCACCCCCATACCCACATAGATTCCTGAAACCAAGGATAGTACCAAATCCTATATACTGGTTTTTCCTTTACGTACACACCTATGATGGAGTTTCAATGATAAATTAGGTACAGTAAGAGATTAACAACGAGAATATTAGAACAATTATAGCAAGGTACTATAATAAAAGGTATGTGAATGTGGTCTCTCTCTCTCTCTCTCTCTCTTTCAAACTATCTTATTGTACTGTACCCATGGGTAACTGAAATCATGTAAAGCAAAACCAAAGATAAGGAGGATTACTGTATTTACGAATAATACCATGTTCTTTATTAAGTAAAATATTCGAGTTATTATATAACACACGAAAATAAGAGAGCATAATAACCATACTTGTGACTTTAGAGATGTGAGAGTTTTTAAGGTAGCTCAGAATAACAATAAAATCTTCTTTATTTTCTCTTCTACTAAAATGCAATCTATAAATTCACCTGGAAAAGCTACATCCCTACTTTGGCAGTTTATATAAATTACATTATTTTGGCAAATCAACATAAGAGATATATAAAATGAGTTCATGTACAGGTACCTCAAAAGCACAAGGGTAAACCTATACAAATATTTTGTGACCAACTATTGCCTTTTAAAATAAGTAAAGATGGCTGGGCATGGTGGCTCACGCTTATAATCCCCGCACTTTGGGAGGCCAAGGTGGGTGGATCATTTGAGGTCAGGAGTTTGAGACCAGTCTGGCCAACATGGTGAAACCCCATCTCTACCAAAAATACAAAAATTAGCCAGGCATGGTGGCATGAGCCTGCAATCCCAGCTACTCGAGAAGCTGAGGCACGAGCATCGCTTGAACCCAGGAGGTGAAGGCTACAGTAGGCTGAGATCGTACCACTGCACTCCAGCTTGGGAGACAGAGTGAGTGAGACTCTGTCTCAAAAAATTTTTAAAAAGTAAAGATTTATGGGATAATTCACAGCACCAGTTCTGATATCAACAAGGTAAAAGAATGATTGTATTAGTTTCCTGTTGCCACTTTAACAAGTTACCACAAACTGTTGGCTTAAAAACAACACATATTTATTTTCTTACAGTTCTGGAGGCCAGAAGTCTGAAATCAGTTTTGTTGGACTGCAATCAGGATGTTGGCAAGGCTGAAAGGGATAATCTGTTTCCTTGTCTTTTTCAGAGTCTAGAACTATATTCTTTGGCTCATGGGCTCTTTCACCATCTTCAAAGTCAGCAACATAGCATCTTCTCCCTTTGACTTTGCTTCCCACTGTTTCTACCACATGGCTTTCTTCTCTTCTATGTAGTCAAACCTCCTTCTGCCTCCTTCTTATAAGAATACATGTTATCGCATTAAGGGCCCACCTGCGTAATTGAGGATAATCTCTCCATCTCAAGATCCTTAACTTATCACATCTGCAAAATCATTTTTTGGTAAAACAAGGTAACATTCACACGTTTCAGGTATTGGACATGAATTTATTTTGGGGGGTATTCTTCAGACTACCAAAATGGAACAAATTACCTACCATTGTTGGGATTGAAAGCTAAATCCAAATTTTCAGTGGTATAAGTAGCTGAAGCTACTTGCACAGAAGCAGAAGTAGGAAACACAAGTATATGAGTACATGATGTATCCTGTGGGGTATTTAGCTGAGATGTCTGCATATTTAGAGTCGTGCTTCTTCCAAATACAGAACCAGTTGACACAGAATCTGAAAATGAAAGACATTTTTTCTTTTAATAAATGAAGAATAAATTGTATGTAATACTTAAAAACTTAACTGCATAAAGAATTAAATCTGATATAAACTAAAGATAGCTAACCTGGCATAATAACAAAAGAGCCTTGCGGCTCCATTGCCACCAAGCAAGCACTGAGAATGCTAGGGGAGTCTGCAGCAGATATACCACACATTCTACACATGTCTTTGAGCCTTTTACTTAGAGACTGCAAGTTTCGACGACTCAGCAAACAGCTCCAATCTGTGGGTATCAACAGTAAAAAAAAAAAAAAAAAAAAAAATCAAAGTAACAGCATTATTAATATCCTGTAGAACCAAGTTAAAGTTAAAATATAAAAATAGTTAATGGCTTTTAAATTAGTGTATTCCTCAAACACGAGTCATCATCAAGCCAAAATTCTTACTGCTGATGCTACTGAACATTCTTTATCCCCCTAATATTAGGATACACCAAATTCAATTGGTATCTGCTCAACAGAGGATGAGTTAAATAACAATCAGAAAGTGGAAAAAACAGAAAACAATTAAGAACAGCAGTAGTAAGACTGATATTAAAGTTAAAATAAGAGTAAAATGTCTTTTTAAAATTTGAATTAAGCCATTTGTGGCTTAGACATATGTGGTTCCTTATTTGATAACCTTTGCATTTTATTCAACATATATACCTAGACGTGGTCAGAACTGTGTGTGAATTTACATAAAACGGAAATATAAATACTAATAAGAGCACAATTTTACCTTTCAATTCTCCATGACCAATCCTTCCTAGACGACCAATTACAACTCTCCATGGCAATGAACTCATTTGTACAAGTCCTAAGCACCACTCCCAAAGTTTCTGTAGACCAAATTTTCTAGCAGAACTTTTTTTCCGACGAGCCCTATTGTATGAATAAAGAGAGTGTCATAAATATTTCTAAAATTTATATGATTTTGCTGTTGTTGTTTTTTTGAGATGGAGTCTCACTCTGTCGCCCAGGCTGGATGGAGTGCAGTGGTGCGATCTCGGCTCACTGCAACCTCCACCTTCACGGGTTTAAGCGATTCTCCTGCCTCAGCCTCATGAATAGCTACAACTACAGGTGTGTGCCACCACACCCAGCTAATTTTTTGTATTTTTAGTAGAGACGGGGTTTCACCGCGTTAGCCAGGATGGTCTCGATCTCCTGACCTCGTGATCTGCCTGCCTCGTCCCCTCAAAGTGCTGGATTACAGGTGTGAGCCACCGTGCCATCCCGACATTTTAAGAGAGCTCAAATTTGTGAAAAACAGATCTCCTTAATTTTAGTGCTTCACAAAACCTTTACGTAAGTCCTAAGCGAGAATATTCATAAAATCATAGGTTTGGCATGTGAGTTTGCTTTTCTATTTCACATTATAATATATAAAGTTTTTAAAAAACTTGTCTATAAAACACCTCAATTCATCAGCAATACTGCTCTACACCAGGGATTTTTTGTTTTTTTTTTGTTTTTTTGATGGAGTCTCACTCTGTCGCCCAGGCTGGAGTGCAGTGGCACAATCTCAGCTCACTGCAACCTCTGCCTCCCGGGCTCAAGTGATTCTCCTGCCTCAGCCTTCCGAGCAGCTGGGATTACAGGCACACACCACCACGTCTAGCTAATTTTTGTATTTTTAGCAGAGAGGGGGTTTCACCATGTTGGCCAGGCTGGTCTCAACTCCCGACCTCAGGTGATCCAGTCTCAGCATCCCAAAGTGTTGAGATTACAGACATGAGCCACTGCGCCTGGCCCAGTAAACTTTTTTTTTTTTTTTTTTGAGACGGAGTCTTGCTCTGTCGCCTAGGCTAGAGTGCAGTGGCATGATCTCTGCTCACTGCAACCTCCGCCTCCTGGGTACAAGTGATTCTCCTGCCTCAGCTTCCTGAGTAGCTGGGATTACAGGCGCCCGCCACCACACCCAGCTAATTTTTGTATTTTTAGTAGAGATGGGGTTTCACTATCTTGGCCAGGCTGGTCTAGAACTCCTGACCTTGTGATCCGCCCGCCTTGGCCTCACAAAGTGCTAGGATTACAGGCGTGAGCCACCGTGCTTGACCCAGCAAACTTTTTTTAAAGAGCCAATACTTCAAATGGAAATAGCCAGATTTGGTCCATGGGCTGCAGTAAGCAATCCCTGTTCTATACTATAAGTTGAAGACTGACCAAAACACCACACTTCTCAGTCCAAACAACATTGTTACATGTTTTCTGCAAACATGTCCTTCACTAGCCAAATATGCAACATAAGCACTCTTTGGCTGAGCAACATTGGCTATTACTTTTTTTTCTTTTGAGACGGAGTCTCACTCTGTCACTCAGGCTGGAGTGCAGTGGTGCGATCTCGGCTCACTGCAAGTTCCACCCCCTGAATTCACGCCATTCTCCTGCCTCAGCCTCCCGAGTAGCTGGGACTACAGGCGCCCGCCACTAAGCCCAGCTAATGTTTTGTATTTTTAGTAGAGATGGGGTTTCACTGTGTTAGCCAGGATGGTCTCGATCTCCTGACCTCGTGATCCGCCCGCCTCGGCCTCCCAAAGTGCTGGGATTACAGGCATGAGCCACTGCGCCCAGCTGGCTATTACTTATTATTTTTTTGAGACGGAGTCTAACTCTATCACTCAGGCTAGAGTGCAATGGTATGGCCTCGGCGCATGGCAATTTCCACCTCCTGGGTTCAAGCTATTCTCCCGCCTCAGCCTCCTGAGTAGCTGGGACTACAGGCGCGTGCGACCACACCCAGCTAATTTTTGTTTTTTGGTTATTTTTGAGACAGAGTCTCGCTCTGTTGCCAGGCTGGAGTGCAGTGGTGTGATCTCGGCTCACTACAACCTTCGCCTCCTGGGTTCAAGGGATTCTCCTGCCTCAGCCTCCCAAGTAGCTGGGACTACAGGCGTGTGCGACCACACCCAGCTAATTTTTGTATTTTTAGTAGAGACGGGGTTTCAGCATGTTGGCCAGGATGGTCTTGATCTCTTGACCTCGTGATCGATCTGCCCACCTTGGCCTCCCAAAGTGCTGGGATTACAGGCGTGAGCCACCATGCGAGGCCTAATTTTTGTATTTTTAGTATAGATGGGGTTTCACTATGTTGGCCAGGCTGGTCTCAAACTCCTGACCTCAGGTGATCCACCTGCCTTGGCCTCCAAAGTGCTGAGATTAGAGGCATGAGTCACCATGCCCAGCCCCATCATTGCCCCTCTTAACCATTATCTCACTTCTACTTTATCAAGGTAGTAAAATGATAATACTATTTTGATAATGAAAAGGGTGGTATTTTTTTTCTCTACTTTCTCATACTTCACAGATTAGCATATTCTTTCCCGAGTTCACTTAATCAGTATAAATATCCAATTAAAAAAATCAAAATAGTATCAAGGAAATAAGATACGAAGCACTGTTCTAAGGTTTATAATATAAAGCTTAACAGACTTGTTAATGTTTATAATATAAAGCTTAACAGACTTGTTAATGTTTATAATCAATAATATAAAATTAATGTTTCTATCTTCTGCTTCCCCAGCACCATTAAAGACCTAATAATCATTAGATATTTCTGCATATATTTAACTTCTCACCTAAAAAACAGGCTTTTATATAATAAGGAAGAAAATAAACGATAGAACCCAAATCTTTTTTTTTTTTTTTTTGAGACAGGGTCTTACTCTGTCGCCCACGTTGAAGTGCAGTGGCGCAATCTCAGCTCATTGCAGCCTCGACTTCCTGGGCTCAAGTGATCCTTCTGCCTCAGTCTCCGAGTAGCTGTGACTACAGGTGGGCCACTACGCCCAGATAATATTTGTATTTTTGTAGAGACGGGGTTTCGCCATGTTGCCCAGGCTGGTCTTGAACTCCTGGACTCAAGTGATCTGCCTTGTCTCAGCCTCCCAAAGTGCTGGGATTACAAGCATGAGCCACCACGTCTGGCCAGAACCCAAATCTTAAAACTAAAAATCATTTCACGAATTTGCTTTTCAGGTTCTCCTGTACAGCGTTCACTAGCCTTGAAAACATGTTTCAAGGCTCTACTAAAGGCTTGAAATGTTTATTAAGAGATAACTCAAAATGAGGCTCACCTGTTGTGACCTATTAGTTATATCCTTCGTAAATAACTGGGCGTGATATTTACTGCCAAGAATTCTAAAATGGTCATCATATTCTGAAGACATCCAAACTTTTTTTTTTTTTGAGACAGAGTCTCATTCTTGTCACTCAGGCTGGAATGCAATGGTGTGATCTTGGCTCACTGCAACCTCCGCCTCCCAGAGATTCAAGTGATTCTCCTGCCTCAGCCTCCTGAGTAGCTGGGATTATAGGCACCCACCACCACACCTGGCTACATCCTAACATTTAAATGATAAAATTTTAAATTGCCAATTTTAGTAAATGAAGTTAACTTACTCAGTTTATTAGGGGCTATATCTTAGATGGTACATGAGAAAAGTTTAAATGTTCTATAGATACTTTACTAGACCATTTTTTTACATCTTTCAAAAATGTTCAGCTAAAATAATTGCCTCAAGCTTTATGACACAGAAGTTAGTGACCTTAATCTTTTTTGTTCATATAATAGATTAATCATAATTATTTTTAATTATCTTAGTTATACAATATAAACATTCACTAAAGAAAAAAGTAAAAAGCACCCACAACCCCACATCTTAATATTTTAATATATATAAAACCTTCAAACTGGTTTTCTATTCATTAAAAATGAAACAAAATGTTACAAATGGAATGATACGATATATTTAGGGAAATACAAATACCTATTTGGAACATCGATGTTAATGATACAAGTTTCTAAAAGTTCTCCATATAGATCTGTGCAAGATGCAAGAATCCACCTTTGATCATGTGATAAACAGTATCCCACAAAAAGAACATTATATTTCTGTCCAGCTTCTCCAAATGTTTCTCCTAGCTCTGTCTGTTTGTCCTTCACTGGAGCCAGAATAAAAGGAGGTGCATAAAGTCGAATACACTCTGGTCTCTATAAAATAAAAAATTAAGATATTATCATACTATACAATCTTAGAGAAATATTGCATTTAAAATGTAATTCTTGTCTACCCAATTATAAGATAATTGGAAAATGACAGCTAAGCCAAAAATTGCACTTAGTTTTGCATAGTATCATAAAAATGTTGGCAGGGCACGGTGGCTCGTGCCTGTAATCCCAGCACTTTGGGAGGCACAGGTGGGCGATCACCTGAGGTCAGGAGTTCGAGACCAACCTGGCCAACATGGTGAAACTCCTCCCACACACAAAATTAGGTGGGCAAGGTGGCGCATGCCTGTAATCCCAGCTACTCAGGAGGCTGAGGCAGGAGAATCGCTTGAACCCAGGAGGCAGAGGTTGTGGTGAGCTGAGATTGCCCCACTGCACTCCAGCCTGGGTGACAAAGCAAGGCTCCATCTCAAAAAAAAAAAAAAAAGGTATGTATAGTCATTGAACTTCAGTCATGAAAAACATATACTTACATCAGGACTTCTAAGGGCAGTTTCCATGGCTAAACCTGGACCAAAGCCAGTCAATGTTTTCACATTGGTTGATGTTGGAAGTGGCCTCCGACACTGGGTAAAGGCCGAAAAAGCCAGGGATTTTAAATGCTGGGGATAGATTTCTCTATCTTCATGCTTCACAGGTTGCAACAGGTACTGACAAGGAATAATCTAAGAAGTATAGGCAAATATTACAAATGTTAAACTTCCAAAAGAGAATAACAGGAACTGTGGGTCTAAAACTCTAAAAACTTTTTACTAGAAAATTTAAACAAAACCTAATTTAAATGAAAATTTAACGATTGTTTTCTTATCTATTATGTAGGCTTTTAATAAGTAGCCAATTTTACCAATGGGTTCTGAACTAAAGGACTATTTAAAACCTATAAAACTTTCTGGCCAGGTGTGGTGGCTCACACCTGTAATCCCAGCACTTTGGGAGGCCAAGGTGGGCAGATCACGAGGTCAAGAGATAGAGACCATCCTGGCCAACATGGTGAAACCCCGTCTCTACTAAAAATACAAAAATGAGCTGGGTGTGGTGGCATGCGCCTGTAGTCCCAGCTACTCGGGAGGCTGAGGCAGGAGAATCGCTTGAACCTGGGAGGTGGAGGTTGCAGTGAGCCGAGATCACGCCACTGCACTCCAGTCTGGCGACAGAGCGAGACTCTGTCTCAAAAAAAAAAAAACAACAACAAAAAACTGTAAAATTTTCTACATAACAATTATATTAATAATGCCATTGACTAGTCCTGTTGAAGTCTATAAAATAAATTCAAAATTTCTTCTAACAACTTAATATGGTTAATTGCTTTCTCCTTTTCTTGCAACCTGTCTTGTTTAGGTACATGCTACATTTTTCTATTTAGGCTCATGAATTTAAAAATTGGCTTATAAAAGTAACACAGGAGAAACATTTAATGTACTTAATGGAATTTTTTTATTCTGTATTATTACTGTCGTATAACTATAAAGTTTATCTTTTATAAATTCTCTAAGATTTATATTATGATATTAAAGTAAAATCCATCTAATAGAACTTGGCTTTTAGATAATCAATTTGAATACAGAAAAGTAGTATCTGAAACTTCTGACAACATTAAACTGTTTTACATAATTTTAACTCACAACATCTATCACTCTTACCTGTACAGAAACAGTACTCTTGATATGAGGAGGAAGAGTCTGGACCATTTCTAGAAAGCATCGAAGTAGCCCCAATGTCCACACACTAGAAGAGTTAGTGCTCTCGTCTGTATTTTCGTATGTAAAAGGATCAATTATATAAACAACAATTGCAGGTGGATACGTGACTGCATGTGAATCACCATCTGTGGGGATTCCCACTTTATCCCGATCCATCGTGCTAAAATTTAAGGTAGAAATGAGACAAAAAGTTGTACTGTATATGCTTGGCGTAGCATCTAAGCAGGTTCTTAATATCCCCCTCCTCCCTCTTTTTTGGTGAAAGGTGTCAGAAAGCCTCTCTAAAAATGAAGGACATTTCTTTCTCGCCAAAATGAACCATAAACATTGTACATATAATTTCACAGTATATAAAGACACTTGCCTTAAGAGGTCTTGCCTTAAATTTACCAAAAAAAAAAAAAAAAAAAAAGAAAGAAAAGAAAAAAAGAATTCTTAAAACCATAGGGTATTAGATACAAAGGATGGCTTAGAGTTTAAGGGATAAAACTGAGACAAAGATAGGTCTCTTTGTCTGAGGCTATCTCAAATAGCTTCCCAAATTTATAAAGGTGGCTACAGGTAGAGCTAGGCCAGAAAGAAACCACGTTTCCAGACTTATTCAATGTTCTAGTACATTTTCAGATTCTCTCTCTATATATATGTGTATATATATATCTTTTTTTTGAGATGGGAGTCTCACTATGTTGACCAGGTTGGTCTTGAACTCTTGGTCTCAAGCAATCCTCCTGCCTTAGCCTCTCAAAGTGCTAGGATTACAGGCATGAGCCACTTCACCTGGTCCCATTTTTAGACTATATACATTTATTTCATACTTTACAGCTTCAATGGTGTACAAGTTTCATTCTTTGATGGGTGATTTGATTTTTTTACACTTCAAATCTAGTCATATGTTCAAGATGAGTGTATCAATCTCGATAATGTTGTTTTTACCCACATATGAGTATAATTTTGGGCACAACTGCATCCTGGGTAGCTGACAGATATAATTAAGCTCTGGCCAACTTGGCCTATAAATCAAAAGGGAAGATCAAAACCTTCATCAAAAAAGGAATGAGAGCTGTCTTAATCATTCTTGTCACTATAAATAACTTGGAATCACTGTGTAAAGTAATTAATGTATATTATATCATATTACTCTCATCTTACAGATAAGAAAACATGCTCAGAAAGTTAGAGTTTCCCCGAAGTCACAAAGCAGGTAAATGGCAGAGCTGACATTCAAACTTCAGTACAACTCTAAAGCCTCTGAATAGAGTGGGTCAATAGTGACTTCTCTATCACCAGAGTGATTTGCACAGGCAAATCTACTTGACAATTATGCCACAGAAGACTCAAATGTCATATGGGTATCTGGACTATATGGTTTTCAAGCTCTTAATTCCCACCCTCAGATTCTAGAATTCTATGATACTTTATGAAGTAAAGTCCTCATTATAATTTTATACATAAAATATTCAACACTAGGCCAGGTGCGATAGCTCATGCCTGTAATCCCAGCACTTTGGGAGGCTGAGGCAGGCAGATTGCTGAGTCCAAGAGTTCCAGACCAGCCAGGGCAACAGGGTGAAACCACATCTCTACAAAAAAGTAGCTGGGCATGGTGGTGCACACCTGTAAGTCCCAGCTACTCAGGAGGCTGAGGTGGGAGGATCACCTGAGCCCAGGAGGTCGAGGCTGCAGTGAGCCGCGATCACACCACTATACTCCAGCCTGGGTGACAGAGTGAGACCTTGTCTTAAAAAAAGATACAAACTAAAATTTCAAGACTAAGATAAAAAAGCACTTTATGCTCATTCAAAATGTCTTATTTAGAAAAAAAGCAGCATGGCTGGGCGTGGTGGCTCACGTCTGTAATCCCAGCACTTTGGGAAGCCATGGTGGGCGGATCACCTGAGGTCAGAAGTTTGAGACCAGCCTGGTCAACATGGCAAAACCCTGTCTCTACTGAAAATACAAAAATTAGCCAGGCGTGGTGGCACATGCCTGTAATTCCAGCTACTAGGGAGGCTGAGGGAGGAGAATCACTTGAACCCGGGAGGCAGAGGTTGCAGTGAGTGCAGATCCTGCCACTGCAGTACAGCCTGGGCAAAAGAGTGAGACTGTGTCTCAAGAAAAAAAAAGAAAGCAGCATCATAGTTTTTATATTTCTGCAAAAATCAGTATTTTTAAAGGTACCTTTCAGACACATCAGGATGCGGCTGAGTGGGAAGTGAAGATGATTCTCCAGAAATCCCAGCTGTCTGTAGAGCTGATGTCTGTTGCCCTCCTAGCTGACCACTCTGAACTGTATTTGCTTGTGTAGACATGGATCCTGCAGCATTACTGTTCATACTGCCAAAGGGTGGAAACGAAGGTAGTTTATTTGATGATACTCCACTATTCAAGTTGGAGGATGATGAAGATGAAGTTGAAGCTGTGGTCAAAGTTGAATTAGCTGTGGCAACTGAAGTAGATATGGCAACACCTGAAGACACTGTCATAGTGCTGCTCGCTGCAGATGCTAAGGTGGCAGATGGAGTATTAGCATTTCCAGTATTTGTCATCTGAGGTGGAGTAATCAAAGACTGACTTGTAGGGGCAACTAAATTTGGCTGAGAAAGTAGAGAGCTGTCCAATGGCAGGGAAGCAAGATAAGGACCTAAAGAATAAAAACAGGTACGAAATTAAATTCTTTATTTCAGTGACTGGTTTTTTTTTAATTCTACTGTGTAAACAGAATCATAATCCAGTTGATGTTTTCTTGGTAATTATAGCCCCGAAATTGCTTGCTAATGGTGTGACCTACACTTGCTTTCTATTTTCCCCTGGAGACTGAAGAAACATATTTAAAATGGAATTGAAAAAGCCAGAATTTTCACTCAAAATTAAAGAAATGATTACTATGAAAGTGTAACAAAATTCTATTTTCTAAGTATAATTAAATGTAAAAAAGGTATCTAGCAATATTCATCAAACTATTCAAAGGGTTTCTAAATCACAAATCAAATAAATATTGACTACATTGACGGCTAATTAAAATATAAAATGGTATAATGTTATCATGGGGTTCAAATTATAGGAATGTCTAATGAGATTCAATATTTTGGTTCTGCATCTCTTTGGATTAAGTCTAAAGGAAGTCCACTGATCTTTATTTTCAAGAGTATTTATAAGCAACACAGTTGAGCACGGGTAGAATGAAAGAAAAAAAGTATGTAACAAGCAAGTCTTAAACAGCTGTCATTTTCTTAGCTACAACAAAGAACTATCTCTTGGTTTGGTAGAGATTAACTATAAATTATTTTATCTCTAAACTAACGAAGAATCTTCATGTTATTAAAACATCAGACCCTACAGAGGCAACAGAAAATTTATTTATAACCCATAATTTCTCCCTACCTGATGGGATCCCTCATTAGGGATCAGCAAACTTGTTCTGTAAAGGGTCAGATAATAAATATTTTTGTCTTTGCAGCCACACAGTCTCTATCAAAACTACTCAGCTGCAATGTTGTAGCACAAAAGCAGCCAGAGAAAATACATAAATAAATGAGGATGGCTGTGTTCCAATAAAATTTTATCTACAAAAACAGCTGGTGGAGCAGGCCACATTTTGCTAACACCAGCCTCATACAATAAATACAAGTTCAATACCTAGGTCATATCTGCAGACTTGTGCATAAAGCTTGAGTTTAGAAAATGCTTCATTGTTACCATCAGCTGCCTGAGAAAACCATTCTGCTACCAACTTTTCTGATAGTTTCTTTGATGCAGTAGATCCAACTCTCATGATCCCATCTGTTAACAGTCGAGAAATAGGTCTATGTTGACCTAATCGACAGGACTACAAATATACATACAGAAAGCAGAATTAGTAAATTTATTATTGTATTTAGATACACATTATAAAACCAACCATGAAAGCTACTTAAAATAAGCTTAACCATTTGCAATTAACAGTTATGATAAAAATATCAAGGGTGTTTTTAGAAGTAGGCCAAAAAAATAAACATATCAAGGGTGAAATGGTGCCATAGGTCTTTTTCATTTTTACATTAGAAATTCATTAATTTTTTTTCAAAATTAAAATATCTCTAATGAAAAAACACCTAGATAACAATAGTACTAGAACCATTTGGTCTGAATAAAAGCTTGCAGAATGCAGACATAAGTGAGCATAAAAATGCAGTCATTTTAGGTATACATTAACACCAATTCATGAATTATGAATACAAATATCCCTAAATCAAAGCAAAATAAAAATTGGTATACAAATATATTTATACACCCTCTCCGTCTAGTTCTGTGAGTCACTGATTTTTATTATTAGAAGCCCAATGTTAAATAAATTTAAAACATTGGATTAAGCAAACTTAGAAGAGTTCTTTACTGTAAGAATTTCAAAGCCTTTAAAAACCTAATATGAATTGTAAATCTCTAAAAGGTAATATAATATACAATGTTTCCCCAAGCCTATTTAACTATGGAACTTTTTCTCTGAGAGGATTTTACCGGACTGATATTCCAAATAACACCCTTTGGGAAATGTTTATTTATTAAAAACACACTACAAATACCTTGTAATTATGTGGAAAATTTTATAAGGAAGCTAAACTAACATACACTAACATTCAGATTGTATAAGGAATCAAAATTTAAAGACTAAATTTCTAAGCCTTTGTGGAAAAAGGAGGGAATAATAAAGTAAGACTTTATGTCCCATAACACTTATAATTTACAATTATTGCGCCTGGTGATGGATATGTGAGAATTATAACTTAAAAGAGGAGGCAAGAATTTCAGACCTGAAATGGACCTTAGTGATATCTAGCATAGATTTATTTTACATATGAGGAAAGTGAGGCCTAGTGTCACTACCTGAAATCCTAGAGAATAAAGACTAGAATTTTTGTAAATGTAATTTTTTTCCTGGCTATTTAACATTGTTACCCTTTGTTTTAGAAAAAGCCACATTAAAAGGGATATATATCTATATGCCCTCAATGTTTCTTCCTCCTATAGGGGGATAGCCACTCTGACCCACGGCATACACATCTAACAGACTGGGTCAAACTCAGCAAAGAATGTAACTGGCTAGTATGAGAAATAAACATCTAATCTGACATCATCACTGTGTCCCAATCAACTGAACTGCCCAGTATGCTGTATATACAACAATACAAATCGTAAGGTAGTTTTAAAATGTCATCTCTTTTTGAACACCTACCTCATATATTGCAGTAAGATCTCTAAAAAAGCTTTTTGCTCCATTTAACAAGGCTTCATTTTCTGGACACAGTACAACATAGGCTATATCTCTTTGAGATCCATAGGGTTCCAGCATAAGTCTCTCCCAATAAGGAAGAGCAAATGGAGAAAGCACCAGATAATCATAATCATAACCCAACAAAAATGTGGGGATTGGCAGTGGTTCTGGGGATTCATCAGTTCCTAAATAAGAAAGATGTATTTTAAGAAAACACTTAAAAACGAGACATGTCTCCTTTTTATTTATTTATTTATTTATTTTTTGAGACGGAGTCTCACTCTGTCGCCCAGACTGGAGTGCAGTGGCGCCATCTCGGCTCACTGCAAGCTCTGCCTCCCGGGTTCACGCCATTTTCCTGCCTCAGCCTCCTGAGTAGCTGGGACTGCAGGTGCCCGCCACCACGCCTGGCTAATTTTTTGTATTTTTTAGCAGAGATGAGGTTTCACCGTGTTAGCCAGGATGGTCTCGAGCTCCTGACCTTGTGTCCGCCCACCTTGGCCTCCCAAAGTGCTGGGATTACAGGCGTGAGCCACCATGCCCGGCCTCCTTTTTATTTAAATGTCAAAAGTTAATGAAGTCATTATTAGTGAAAATATTTTATTAGAGACAAAAATACTTAATGCCAGTGGTCAAGACTTTTCAACATTAAGGAATTTCCTAAACAAGTCTTTTTATTTACTTATTTTTTTGAGACAGGGTCTTGCTCTATTGCCCAGGTTAGACTGCAAGTGGAACAATCACGCCTTACTGCAGCATTAACCTGCTGGGCTCAAGCAATCCTCTGGCCTCAGCTTCCCGAATAGCTGGGACTACAGGTGTGTGCCACTATGCTTAGCTAATTATTAAAGTTTTTGTAGAGATGGGATCTTGCTGTATTGCCCAGGGTGGACTCAAACTCCTGAGCTCAAGTGATCCTCCTTCCTCAGCCTCCCAAAGTACTGGGATTACATGCAGGAGCCACCACGTCTGGTCTGCATTTAAATTTTTGGCATGGGGCTGGGTGCAGTGGCTCACACCTGTAATTTCAGCACTTTGGGAGGCCGAGGTGGGCAGATCACCTGAGGTTGGGAGTTTAAGACCAGCCTGACCAACATGGAGAAAGCCTGTCTCTATTAAAAATACAAAATTAGCCGCGCATGGTGGTGCATGCCTGTAATCCCAGCTACTCAGGAGGCTGAGGCAGGAGAATTGCTTGAACCCAGGGGGTGGAGGTTGCGGTGAGCTGAGATTGCGCCAGTGCACTTCAGCCCAGGCAAAAAGAGCAAAACTCCATCTCAAAAACAAACAAAAAAAATTGGCATAAAAATACACTGTAGGCCAGGTGCTGTGGCTCATGCCTGTAATCTCAGCACCTTGGGAGACTGAGGTGGGAGGATTACTTGAGCCCAGGAGTTTGAGGCCTAGGCAACATAGTGAGACACCATCCCTATTTATACATTTAAAAATAATATAATTTAAAAAATAGAAAAAAGAAAAAACCTTACTAAGAGTGCAGATCTCATGTTAAGTGTTCTTTTTTTTAGTTTTTTTTTGGTTTGTTTTTGAGACAGAGTCTTGCTCTGTTGCCTAGGCTGCAGTGCAGTGGTGCGATCTCCACTCACTCCAACCTCCGCCTCCTGGGTTCAAGCAATTATCTCACCTCAGCCTCCTGAGTGGCTGGGATTATAGGCACACATCACCATACCTGGATAATTTTTGAATTTTTGGTAGAGATGGGGTTTCACCATGTTTGCCAGGCTGGTTTCAAACTCCTGACCTCAAGTGATCCACCCACCTGGGCCTCCCAAAGTGCTGGGATTACAGGCGTGAGTCATCATGCCTGGTGAGTGTTCTTACCATAATAAAAAAATTTTAAAAAGAAAATGACCAACAACCTAACAGAAAAATGGCTTAAGAACATGGAGATTACAAAACAAAACTATCTCTAACACATAAAAAGATGCTCTTTCTCATTAAAAAAGCAATTTAAAATTAATAATAGCAAACAATGATAATTCTATGTGCTAGGTACTGTTCAAAGCTCTTTGCATGTACTGATTCATTTAATCCTCACGAAAAACATAAGGCAGAAACTATTATTAACTTCATTTTAGAGATGAGAAAACATAAATGAGGAAGTTAAGCAATTTCTCTAGCATTTCACAAGAAGTAGCAGAGTAGGAATTTAAACCCAAGAAATCTATCCCCACAGTCTGTACTATTTAATCTCTCAAACTATAATGGGAAATAACCATTTTCATCCACTGAATCAGCATCCTACTAGGCAAGGCTTTGGGAAAACAGGCACTTTAACTGCTGGGAATTCAAACTGATATTACAGGGGCTGGGCATGGTGGCTCACGCCTGTAATCTCAGCACTTTGGGAGGCCTAGATAGGTGGATCACTTGAGGCAAGCAGTTCAAGAACAGACTGGGCAAGATGGCAAAATCCCATCTCTAGTAAAAATACAAAAATTAGCCAGGTGTGGTTAATGCATGCCTGTAATCCCAGCTACTCGTGAGGCTGATGCATGAGAACTACTTGAACCTGGGAGGCGGAGGGTGCAGTGAGCTGAGATCATGCCACTGCACTCCAGTCTGGGCAAGAGAGTGAGACTGCCTCAAAAAAAAAAAAAAAAAGGCATTACAGAGAGTTATTTAGGTTTTTTTTTTTTTTTTCTTGAAATACACATCTGGGTGCTTATAATCCTAGCCCTTTGGGAGGTTGAGTTGGGCAGATCACTAGGGCCCAGGAGTTGGAGACCAGCCTGGGCGACATGGCAAAACCTCATCTCTACAAAATATACAAAAATTAGCTGGGTGTGGTGGTGCGCACCTGTAGTACCAGCTACTTGGCAGGCTGAGGTGAGAGGATCACTTGGGCCCAGGAGGTTATGGCTGCAGTGAGCTATGATTGTGCCACTGTACTCCAGCCAGGGTGACAGAACATATCTCAAAAATAATAATAATAAATAAAATAAAAATACACCCATGCTTTAAAGCCAGGGATCTGTGCATTACTGAAAAGTAGCTGTAATGATAATGGTGGAAACAATTTGTATGTTCATAAACACTGCACTGGTAAAATATATTATCATATGTAAAGAACAATGGAATACATATAGCCATAAAAAAAGATAATCTCTATATGTGCAGACAGAAATGATCTCCAAAATCAGTTAAGGTACAGAAATAAATAAATAAATAAATAAATATATACCTTTTTTTTTTTTTTTTTTGAGATGGAGTTTCGCTTTTGTTGCCTAGGCTGGAGTACAATGGCGCGATCTCGGCTCATGGCAACCTTGGCTGGCGGCAACCTGCGCCTCCCGGGTTCAAGTGATTCTTCTTCTCCTGCCACAGCCTCTCAAGTAGCTGGGATTACAGACACGCACCACCATGCCCGGCTTATTTTGTATTTTTAGTAGAGACGGGGTTTCTCCACGTTGGTCAGGCTGGTCTCGAAGAACTCCCAACTTCAGGTGACGCACCTGCCTTGGCCTTCAAAAGTGCTAAGATTACAGGCGTGAGCCACCGCGCCCGGCTACCATCTTAGTTTTTAAAATAATGTAAAAGTTTATACTAAAATATATTTTCTGGCCGGGCGCGGTGGCTCATGCCTGTAATCCCAGCACTTAGGGAGGCTGAGGCAGGCAGATCACCTGAGGCCAGGAGTTTGAAACCAGCCCGGCCAACGTGATGAAACCCTGTCTCTACTAAAAATAAAAAAATGAGCCGGGCATGGTGGCGTGCACCCGTACTCCCAGCTGTTCAGGAGGCTAAACCAGGAGAATTGTGTGAACCCAGGAGGCGGAGGTTACGGTGAGCCAAGGTGGCGCCAGTGCACTCCAGCCTGGGCGACAAAGCGAGACTCTGTCTCCAAAAAAAACCAAATAAATAAAATAAAATAAAATAAAATATATTTTCATTGACCTGCATTTTTCACAGAATATTAGTTTTGTAATGATATTTAAATTATTTAGCCATTAAAAGAGGGAGAAAAGGAAAATATAGGCAAATCTACTACTTTCATATGTAATACATTCCAAATCCATACACAAAAGTCAAAGATTTCAAGACGTATTATTCCAAATATATCTGAAAAACTCCAATTACGGCCCACCTTTCAGAGACAACCTTCAACAAATAATTCAAATATTTGGAATGGCATTTTCATCACAGCTGACAATAAATCTGCATACCTATTACGAGAATTCATTTGCTACTCTGGTCACAACCAGCAAATTTCTTCTTAGTGGTAATTCTTTTTAAATGAAGACCTTAGGGGGCCTTTTATCACTAGTATAACCCTCATTCCCCACTCCACCTCCCTTTTTCATTTAATTTTGTAAAATAATTTATAACAAAAGTATTTTTTTTGCCTTTAAAAAAAAAAATCTAAGCAGTATGTCCCTTTCTTCATGTAAAATCTTGAGGGAAAGCCCCCTATGTGTAAGAACAGACCTAAGAGATGCCACTCCTTTTGAAGTGGAGTTGGAGAGTTGAGTAAGCTGAATGTTGGAAATGTTGGGAAAAAAAGCTAGGATTGGACCACAGTGGCCTTAAGAATATACCACAAATATATTTAAAGAAAACTAATGTGCTTATTCTAGTTGGGCACAGAAATCTGAGGACTGATATAAAATCAGTCATTATATATCACTATAAATTACTTACCATAAGAGCCTCGGCCAGCCATTTTATGAAATTGTTGCCAAGTGAGAGGACCCTGAACACCCCAAGGTCTTACTGTTCTTTTTTTCTGAATGGCATCCTGAAGAACTGGCTGAAGAGAGAGGAGCATTCGAAGTATATCCTGTGAGCACTGCATACTCACATCTACAAGCATTTTAAAAAAAACAAGTAATTAAGAATTGCTATTGCCAACACAAATAAAATTTTAAGATAATACAAAACACATATAGGGAAGTTCAGGTCTTCATCATCAAGAAGATTAAACCATTACTTGTGCAGAGAATTGCATTAAGTTCTGTAAGATGATCTGTAGAAATGGTTCTTCTAGATTCTTACAACCAAGAAGACACACAATAAAAAGTTACTGTAACTTATTTCCATAAAAAGTCATTCATTAGCTGATTAATCAATTTATAAATTAATCAAATAAATTTCTTTCTTTTTGCATTTATGTTGGCTGTTTTGGTGCTGTAGGTATTTTACCAGAAAGAAGTCTGCCTCACATTGAAATTATATCCCATAATTAGCACTACTATGGTAAAGTGAATAAAGACTGGTCATAATTATTAAAGTTTAATTTGAAAAAAAAAAGTAGACTTTAACAATTCTAAAATACAGAAATTATACAGTAACTTGCTCACACTGCTAAAAAGTATATTTCCATAAATATTTTATAAGCTTATACATCTTAAATATTTATAGATTATCAAATTATGACCTGCATTTCTGACCAACTATCAGAATGGGTATGAAAGGTGCTCCTCATAAATGTCAAATGGCTAAAGGAAAAATCACTAAATGATATTGATATAATAAATGTGGCCCCCAGAATGGTCCAGTTGTACCACTAAACCTGTTTGAGCACAGTTATATTAAATTATTCAATTTTAATTCGTTATTACCTTTGCCTAATTTATCGTTATTGGCCCCAATTTCCTATACCTAAAAAGTGTAATGGCTGGGCCCAGTGGCTCACACCTGTAATTCCAGCACTTTGGGAGGCCAAGGCGGGTGGACTGTTTGAGGTCAGGAGTTTGAGACCAGCCTGGCCAACACAGTGAAACCCTGTCTCTACCAAAAAATATAAAACTTAGCCAGGCATGGTGGCACATGCCTGTAATCCCAGCTACTTGGGAGGCTAAGGCAGGAGAATCGCTTGAACCCAGAAGGCAGGGGTTGCAGTGAGCCGAGATCATGGCATTGCACTCCAGCTTGGGTGACAAAGTGAGAGCCTGTTGTCTCAAAAAACAAAAACAAAAACAAAAACAAAAAAAAGTGTACGGAACTAGATAAAACTAAGTTCCAAATACAATACTTAATATGTAATATGCTTAAATAAACTTTTGTATACATAATAGAATACTACTTAGTAGTTGAAAATGCTAACAGGCCGGGCTTGGGTGGTGGCTCATGCCTGTAATTGCAGCACTTTGGGAGACTGAGGCAGTCAGACTGCTCGAGCTTAGGAGGTCACAGGCAGCCTGCGCAACATGGCAAAACCCTGTCTCTACAAAAAGTTAGCTGGGTATGGTGCCACATGCCTGTGGTCCCAGCTACTCAGGAGACTGAAGTGGGAGGATCACTTGAACCCATGAGGTCAAGGTTACAGTGAGCCATGATAGCATAACACTGCATTTCAGCCTGGACAACAGAGCGAGACCCTTTCTCAAAAATAAATAAATAAAGATGATCACAAAAAAATACCTATCAAGTACTATGCTTATTACCTGCATGACAAAATAATCTGTATGCTGACCCCCAGGACACAAGTTTACCTTTTACTTAATATAACAAACCTGGCACATGTACCCATGAACCTAAAAGTTAAAAAAAAAAAGGAGTGATCATGGAGGATAATCAATCAATAGAAATAAACTGAAAATCCAGAAATCAAACCTCATGCTTATGATAAATTGATTTTTGACAAAGGTACCAAGACAACTTAAAGATAACATTTTTCCATAGATGATTCTGGGACAACTAGATATCCACATGCAAAAGAATGAAGTCAGAACCCTTTCATATACTATACACAAAAAATTCAGAATGGATCAGAGATCTAAACATAAGAGCTAAAACTAAAAAGTTATTTCAAAAAAGTAATAGGAGTAAATTTTCAAGACCTTCAGTTAGGTCCTGACCTAGACATCAAAAGCACAAGCAACAAGAGAAAAAATAAATTGGACTTCATCAAAATTAAAAATGTTTGTGCTTCAAAGAATACCATCAAGAAAGTAAAAAGATTTCACATCCTATGGAGATATGAAAAAAAGGAAAGTGAAAAGAAGCTGAGTGTGATAGTAGGCCCCTGTAGTCCTAGCTACTTGGGGAGGCTGCAGCGGGAGGATCGCTTGAATCCAAGAGTTTGAGACCAGCCTGGGCAAAGTAGCAAGACCCCGTATCTTAAAAAAAAAAATGAAAAGACAACCCAGAGTATAGCAGAAAATATATGCAAATCACACATGTGATAAGGGGGCTTATGTCCTTGTATCCAAGATATATAAAGAACTCAGGATTCAACAATATATAAAAACCTAATTTTAAAAATGGGCAAAAAATCTGAAAAGTCATTTCTCCAAAGAAGATATACAAATGGACAACAAGCACATGAAACAATCTTCAACATTATTAGTCATTAGGGAAATGCAGATGAAACCACAATGAGATACTACTTCACACAAAGTATCACAATGAAATACTTTGATTATAAGATGACTATAATAAGAAAAACAATGTGACAAGTGTAAGTGAAACCCTCATATATTGCTGGTAGTTATGTAAAATGGTGCAGCTGCTATGGAAAACAATCTGGCGGTTCCTCAAAAGATTAAACCAGTCAGGTGTGGTGGTGCATGCTTGTAATCCCAGCTACCAGGGAGGCTGAGGCACAAAAATCACTTGAACCTGGGAGTTGGTGGTTGCAATGAGCCAAGATCGTGCCCCACTGCACTCCAGCCTGGATGACAGAGTGAGACTGTCTCAAAACAAAACAAAGGCCAAGCGCAATGGCTCATGCTTGTAATCGCAGCACTTTGGGAGGCCGAGGCAGGCAGGTCACCTGAGGTCAGGAGTTTGAGACCAGCCTGGCCAACATGGTGAAACCCCATTTCTACTAAAAATAAAAAAATTAGCTGGGTATGGTGGCAGGAGCCTGTAATCCCAGTTACTTGGGAGGCTGAGGCAGGAGAATTGCTTGAACCTGGGAGGTGGAGGTTGCAGTGAGCCAAGATTGCGCCACTGCACCCCAGCCTGGGCAACAAGAGCGAGACTCCGTCTCAAAAAAATAAATAAATAAATAAAGATTAAACAGAATATGACTCAGTGAATCCACTTAAGAGTAATAAAAACATGTTCATATAAAAACTTGTACACAAATGTTCATGGGAGCATTATTCATAATAGCCAAAAAGTGGAAAAAATCTAAATATCCATCAACTAATGAATGGATAAATAAAATATGGTATCTTCATACAATGGAATATTATTTGGCAATAAAGTACTAATATGTGCTATAGCATAGATGAACCTTGAAAACATTATGGAAAGCGAAAAAAGCCAGTCACTGAAGACCATACAGTATATAATTCGATTGATATGCAATATCCAAAAGCGGCAAATCTAGAGAGACAGAAAATAGACTTAGGGGTTCTCTATAGCTAGGAAAGAAGGTTGGATGGAAAAAGGGAGGGACTGCTAACGGGTAGGGGGTTTAATATGAAAATGTTTTAAAACCCACTGTGTTGATGACTGTCCAACTCTGCATACTAAAAAGCAGCCAACTGTACATTTTAAATGGGTGAATTGTATGGTATTCTTAATTTTTGTTCAGCAAGTATGTATTTTTTATAATTAGAACAGAGCTTTGTCTATCTTCAACAAAATTAATGTTGTCATTAAAATATACAAACTATACTGGCTGGGTGCGATGGCTCACACTTGTAATCCCAGCGCTTTGGGAGGCCGAGGCAGGTGGATCACGAGGTCAGGAGATCGAGACCATTCTGGCTAACACGTTGAAACCCGTCTCTACTAAAAATACAAAAAATTAGCTGGGCGTGTGGCGGGCACCTGTAGTCCCAGCTACTAGAGAGGCTGAGGCAGGAGAATGGCGTGAACCCGGTAGGCGGAGCTTGCAGTGAGCCGAGATCGCGCCACTGCACTCCAGCCTGGGCAACAGAGTGAGACTCCGTCTCAAAAACAAAGAAACAAAAAAAACCAAAAAAAATACATATATATACAAACTATACTTTGTAGACTTTTAAATTCATTCAAACATAACCTTCTTTCAAGATGTTAAAACTAAATAAACAAATCCAAACATCTATTTTAATATCCTGATCATCTACTGTGTTCATTATTCTAGGTATTTAGATTATAGACAAAAATCTTTGCCTTTACACAGAACTTTGCAAAGAGTGTACACTTAATGGGGGTAAGAAACAACAATTAATAAATTTTATTATGTTAGAAGGTAATAGTCCACACTATGGAAAGAAAGCAAGATGGAGAACAAGAAGAAGGGTTTGCATTTTTATAATGAGAAGATGATATCTGACAAGATTTAAAGGAGACAGAGTTATCCACATAAATATCTGGAAAACGAGTATCCAAGAGGGAGGAAACATGCCAAGGGCTCTAATGCAGGAGCTTGCCACCATTTCATGATGCTGCTATAATTTAATCAAAGTATTCTAATATTGCACATTTATGTTTTCCAACATTATTATTATTTTTCTTGAGACGGAGTCTCTCTCTGTCGCCCAGGCTGGAGTGCGGTGGCACGATCTCTGCTCACTGTAAGCTCCCCCTCCCGGGTTCACACCATTCTCCTGCCTCAGCCTCCTGAGTAGCTGGGACTACAGGCGCCCGCCACCACGCCTGGCTAATTTTTTGTAGTTTTAGTAGAGACGGTGTTTTACCGTGTTAGCCAGGATGTTCTTGATCTGACCTTGTGATCCACTTGCCTCGGCCTCCCAAAGTGCTGGGATTACAGGCATGAGCCACCGTGCCTGGCCCATTATTTGTTTTTAATACTGAAAATTTTTAATTGAAATATAAAGGCTTTTCTTTCTTCTCTCAAACTCCTGGTCTCAAGCAATACTCCCGCCTCAGCCTCCCAAAATGCTGGGATTACAGAGGTGAGCCATGGTGCCCAGCCCCATTTCTCTCTTTCTTGTACTAAATTATTTTCTTTGGACAAGTTGTTAAGAAATTCATTTTCAAGTCTGCAGCTTTCTGTTTACATCAGTGCTTACTGTTATTCAAAAAACATATACCAGGTAAAGCTCAATATTTTCCATTATTTGGCAAATAAGTCGGTTCTTAAAAACAAAATAATTATAAAGAGTGCCACTAATCCTCCTGCTGCTGTCATTACCACTACTAACATCTGAGTTCTTACTATGTGCCAAAAACTGCCTTTTTTTTTTTTTTCTTCAGACCGAGTTTCACTCTTGTTGCCCGGGCTGGAGCAAAATGGCAGGATCTCAGGCTCATTGCAACCTACAAAACTGCTTTTTATTTTTTTTATTTTTTTTCAGACCGAGTTTCACTCTTGTCGCCTGGGCTGGAGTGCAATGGCAGGATCTCGGGCTCACTGCAACCTCCACCTCATGGGGTCAAGCAATTCTCCTGCCTTAGCCTCCCGAGTAGCTGGGATTATAGGCATGCGCCACCATGCCCAGCTAATTTTTGTATTTTTAGTAGAGATGGGGTTTCACTATGTTGGTCAGGCTGGTCTCAAACTCCTGGGTGGCTCATGCCTGTAATCCCAGCACTTTGTGGGGGGCCAAGGTGGGCGGATTAACTGCTCTGTATTTCATTTGATTCTCTCAATACCCTGTAAAGTAAATCTATTATTGACCCTATTTTAAGAAATCAAGGCACAGAAAGGTTAACTAACTTGGCCCAAGGTAGCAGGTAGTATATAGTGCTAGAGTCATGGTAGTATATAGTGCTAGAGTCATGTTTCAAACCCAAGCAGTCTGAGTCCACAGCCTATGATCTTAACTACTCTATATGGCTTAAAATAATCTTTCCTTTTTTTTTGAATACCTATGATATTTATTTGTGTCTTTCCCTTTTTAAATTTGGTCCCTGAGAATGAATAATTGGATAAATGCTGATACTCTGTCATATACATGAACTTAATCACTGGTCCATGTGTTGTCCTCTTACATTTCAAAAATTTTCTTTAATAATAAAATGAACAACTGTAATCTCACTGCCCAAGAACTAGAACATTACCAAAAACGATCTTATTAAATGTTTCTCCCTATCCCTATCTCTTGGTCATTTTTGGACACGTGAAATTTCAAGAATTAACCAATATTCTCAATTTTATGTGCATGTAAATAATACATTTAGTTGTGCTTGTTTCAAAACTTTATTAATGGTAATACATTAAAGAGGTATTTTTAAAGGGTATCTGACTATATGTAATCTTCTGGGACTTGTTCCCTCTTCCTCTCCTCAATAGTATCACTAAGATTCATCTATTTGTTACACATAACTATTCATTTTCAGAAGCCATATAACATTCCATCTGTACTATCATGATTACTCAACCCTGCAAACATGGCCATTTTCTTCTTTTTGAGAAGAATCTCACTCTGTCAAATAGGCTGGAGTGCAGTGGTACAATCATGGTTCACCGAATCCTCCACCTCCTAGGTTCAAGCTATACTCCCACCTCAGCCTCCCAAGTAGCTGAGTCTACAGGTGCATGCTACCACACCCAGCTAATTTTTGTATTTTTAGTAGAGATGGGTTTTGCCATGTTCACCAGGCTGGTCTTGAACTCCTGGGCTCAAATGATCTGCCTGCCTCAGCCTCCCAAATGCTGGGATTACAGCCATAAGCCATATCTGTCAATTAAAAAAAATTCCTTTCTATAGGATCACTCCCAATGCACCTTTAATAAAATAATAATAAACCTCTCTTTTAACCCTATTATGCAATTTCTCTGCTATTTACAGCAAAAGTCCCCAGAAAATTGTCTAAGTTTGCTTCTCATCCCGTTCTTTTGTGAACCCACTCCAATCAGATTGACTGAAACTGCCTATCAAGGTGACCACCAACTTCTATTTGGTCACATCCAATAGCCTGTCTCAGTTTTCACCTTAATGTACCGAATAATT
This sequence comes from Gorilla gorilla gorilla, assembly GCF_029281585.2. Classification (NCBI taxonomy): domain Eukaryota; kingdom Metazoa; phylum Chordata; class Mammalia; order Primates; family Hominidae; genus Gorilla; species Gorilla gorilla. The sequence goes on along the minus strand of NC_073228.2, from coordinate 30,018,955 downwards.
TGATAAAGATGATCACTCTCTTCTAAATATTCCCGGGCCAGGCACGGTGGCTCACACCTGTAATCCCAGCACTTTGGGAGGCCGAGGCAGGTGGATTGCCTGAGCTCAGGAGTTCGAGACCAGCCTGGGCAACACAGTGAAACCTCGTCTCTACTAAAATACAAAAAAATAGCCGGGTGTGGTGGCGTGCACCTGTAGTCCCAGCCACTTGGGAGGCTGAGGCAGGAGAATTGCTTGAACCCGGGAGGTGGAGGTTGCAGTGGGCCGAGATCGCGCCACTGCACTCCAGCCTGGTGACAGAGCGAGACTCCGTCTCAAAACAAAAACAAACAAACAAACAAAAATTCCCTATACTTGATTTCTAGGATACCATGCTCCCTTGGTTTTCCTCCAACCTCCTTCTCAATTTCCTTTCCTGGTGCCTTTTCTCCCTCCCCACTTCTAAATGTCAGCTCCATCCTTGTACTACTCTATCTACAATTACTCTATAGGTTATTTCATCCAGATCCACAGCTTTTCATAATAACTTACACACAAAATTTTTCTATCTCCAGACCCAATCATTCCTCTGAATTTAAAACATATTATCTCCAAATGTGTATCTGATTTACTCCCCCGTGTTTCCCTCCTCTGTAGTTAGTACTACCATTCACCCAGATGCTCAAGCTATTATTGATGCCTCATCTTTTCTTACACGTCTTTTGGCAAACCCTGTAGGTTCTATTTCCCAAATAACCTAAAACCTATTACTTACATCTCGCTGGCCTCTTATCTTGTCTAAGCTACCATCATCTTTCACCTAAGCTACTGAAACTGCCTTCCAACTGATTTATCCTGCTTCTGTTCTCACTTTCACTACTTCCAAACCCCAATGCTATTTTCCACACAACAGCAAGAGAGTCTTGCTCTGTTGCCCAGGCTGGAGTGCAGTGGCATTATCTCAGCTCAACACAACCTCCGCCTCCCAGGTTCAAGCAACTCCTCTGCCTTGGCCTCCTGAGCAGCTGGGACCACAGGCGCGCCCCACCATGCTGGCTAATTTTTGTATTTTTCACCATACTGGGCAGGCTGGTCTCAAACTCCTGGCCTCATGATCCGCCCATCTCAGTCTCCCAAAGTGCTGGGATTAGACTCATGAGCCACCGCACCCAGCCATTTTTTTTTTCTTTTAGATGGGAGTTTCACTCTTGTTGCCCAGGCTGGAGTGCAGTAGTGCGATCTCGGCTCACTGCAACTTCCGCCTCCCAGGTTCAAGTAATTATCCTGCCTTAGCCTCCCGAGTAGCTGGGATTACAGGCGCCCACCACCAAGCCCAGCTAATTTTAAATTTTTAGTAAAGACGGGATTTCACTATGTTGGTCAGGCTGGTCTCGAACTCCTGACCTCAGGTGACCTGCCTACCACGGCCTCCCAAAGTGCTGGGATTACAGGAATGAGCCACCGTGCCAGACTGAGAGATCTCTTAAAAAACAATCAGAATAAGGATCATGTTACTTTCCTTGTCAAAACTGTTCCATAGCTTCCCATCACATTTAGTATAAACCACAAAGGCCTTACATGGTCTATAAGACTCTAAATGATGCTGGTGAATGACTACCTCCTAAATTTCATCTCCTTCCAGTCTCCCTATCACCCAAAGCATTCCAGCAGCATCAGTCACCTTAATGTTCCTCAAACATGTAAAAGCAAAATACTCCCTCAGGGTCTTTGCACTGCCTCAAACACTCTTCCCTCATTTAACTACATAGCTCATATTCTATGTTATGTAGGAGTTTTCCCATATGCTATCTCCTCAGTAGTATCTTATCTGACCATACATCTAAAATAGTACATATGTGGTGTCTTTTTCTACTGTTTTACTCTGCTTTTCCTCCAAATTACTTCTTACTATCTATTATATGCTTTTTTGTTTATTTCCTATTTTCTCCACTAAATTATAGATTCAAAAAGGGCAAAGAATATGTGTGCTTTGTTCAACACTGAATCTAGGCTAATACCTGGCACATACAAGGTGCCCAGTAAATACTTAATGAGTGAAAGAATGTTAAATAAAGCAGACCACTAGCAATGTTATGCTAATAAATATACGGAATGTGCCTTTCATATTCCTACATAAGTATATAATTACAGATTTATAATAACCATACTTTTATTGGTGAAATTAAACTAAACTGCTAAGAAATTCTCCCTTTAAAATCATCATCCATAAAGAGTTTTAAGTCCAACTTTAAATGTCTTTATTTGCCACATGGGAAACTGCCTTTATTACTTTTTCCTAAGAATGTAACTAAAGGGAAATAAGCAAACAAAAAAGTATTTTATTGGCATACTTACCGTTTCTTTTGGACCAGGGGTGTAAGCATGAACTTTTCACAAGTGCTTCATCAACTTTTCCTCCTGACATGTTATCCATGAACTGACGCCCATGTTCTAATGCAAGGTAGCAGTCATTGCAACAGTCACGCTCTTCAACACGTACCCAATTGCTAATTACACCACTTTTAGGAAAAGGATCTTGGTCTGCTGCTCCAAAGGGTGAAAATAAATTAGTGCACTGATCTTGTAGCAATAATATCAAATCATCAGATAATTTTTCAGATTCCTTTAGTCCTCCATTAACATGTTCAGCAGAGGTAGCCCTGAGAGCTTCAAAACGTTTTTCTGCTTCTTTGCCACAGTCTGTATTGCGTCCTATGATATCTAGTTCATCTTCAAGAAATAATCCTGAATTGTTTCCAAATTTTCTGTTCATGACAGCACTGAAGCCACAGGTACACCTATATTGTGCTTCCTGCGTTGGATCTGGAATGTAAACTCCAACATCGGCACCCTTGATGTTCATGTTGCAAACACAGATGCAACAACTATCAAAGTTACAGTCTTTAAACAAATTCATAACTGATTCTGAAAGGATGAGGTTTACATAAAGACTGTGTGCTTCAGGGATGGAAGGGACAGTTGCAGGTTCAACAGAATTAAGGGGTCTGCATGTAGATGGGGTAGAAGCTGGTGAATACAAGTCTGAATTTTCATATTTGACTGAACCTTGAGCACTAGCAGGTCCACCAGCTCCACGAGGAGTCCGAGGAGTCCTTGGAGTCCTTGGAGTTGGAAACCGAGGGGTGGATGGAGAAGGAAGAATTCCTGCTCCGCTGTTACTAGGAGGTGCACTGCTAGGAGGCATCCCAAAAGAAGTATGAGTTTGAGGTGTATAAGCAGGGCCATATTCTTGATCCATATTACTTCCATCACTATCATCACCAGGGTAAAAGAAAATCAAATATATATATAAAGGAACATATTAGTAATGTGAAATACAACTAAAAACGTCCCAAATGTTTTTCAATTACGTAGAAAATTATGAAAGGACAAGTATTGCAAGAATTACAAGCACAGTCAATTCTTATTTCTGGTTAACATATCTACTCTAAGTGATTGTTGTTGACTAAGGATCAATCAACAAGTTCAAAAATCATTAATAAGCACTCTATATGCTAATGCATACCTAGACATCCATATTTACTATCTATAAATTTTGTTTACTAGAAATACTTATATTTCCTTGATTCTAAGATGCTACTGACTATAAAAAAAGAAAAATGATTTTAGAGATGCTCATGTGTAAAAAGGGAAAAACGGTAATTTTAAAATGCTACCACTTATAAGACATCTCAAATTCAGATTTCTTTTAGCCTTGAGTTGAAACTGACAAAGTCAGAGATGTTAAAATGTGAAAAGTGTGGAAAAGATGGCAAATGTAAAAATGGGAGCAATTTAAAATTGCAGCCCAAAAGAAAAGGTGCTTCGGAATACAAATCAAGCATAATAGTCTTAAGTTTCCTAATAGTTTATCCATACCCAATTAACCTTTTTTTTTTTTTGAGACAAAGTCTCACTCTGTTGCCCAGGCTGGAGTGCACTGGTGCGATCTCGGCTCCCTGCAATGCCTGCCTCCCAGGTTCAAGCCATTCTTGTGCCTCAGCCTTCCAAGTAGCTGGGACTACAAGCATGCGCCACCACGCTTGGCTAATTTTTGTATTTTTAGTAGAGACAAGGTTTCGTATGTTGGCCAGGCTGATCTCAAACTCCTGACCTCAAGGGATACGCCTGCCTTGGCCTCCCAAAGTATGGGAATTACAGGCGTGATTCACTGCTCCCGGCCAATCACTATAATTGATTAACCAGAAATAATTTTTAGAATTTTCAAAAAACAATTTTACTTTTCCAGCATACCAGGTAAATCTATGAAAAAAAAATTAAAGCTGTATAAGCAGTCACATACTATTGTAACAACATAAATCATACCCCTCTTTGATGAATGGCATTGAAGGCCCTGAAGAAAGCAATTCCAATTTTCCAACAGTCCAACTCTGACGGTAAATACACTCTTCTGGCAATTTGATAGGGGTCAGATATTGGCTTGGTAGAGTTTTTAGAGGTGCAAACATGGAACATCCCACTAGAATTTGATAATTTTCAGGCTTATAGACATAAGAAAAATCCTACAATATAAAGATGGTAGGTTTTCAGTATCTTATCTTCTAGGAGGAAAAAATAAATAAACAACTCAAACAGGCTCTGGACCTTTTTTCCTTTCTTTAAACAGAATAAGATCTAAATACAATTCTATTATTTTCTTAAATGCATTCCTAATAGTGACAACAATAATTCAGTCCTCAACTTAGCTACAAAACTGCAACCACTATAAAATAATTTTTGACTATAGCAACAAATTAATTCTATAAGAAAATATAGGAAGTGAATTATTTTTCTAGAAAAAACATACTTACTTTAATTTCAGAAGGTTTGGGGCTACAGAATCCCTCATCAACCTCAATTTTGAACTGCGCTCCTATACTAGAACTATTTCCTTCTAGAACAGTTCCTCCAGGTGTTGTATCCATACTACCATATTCTTTATTATTCATATTCATTGGGGAAAATCCCATAATATGTTGTTCCAATGATGGTGGTGTAGGATACATTTTATGAAGATCTGCAGTGCCTATATTTAATAAAAACATACATTTTAACATGACTAAAAATAGGCAAATCTGTGTTTAAAACAAAAGGAGTGGGGAGCTTTGTTGAGATTAAAAGTTTGCAAATTTATCTCGAGCACAGATGAGGGAAGCTTACTTATGCAAGATAACGGGTCCAGATTTCCTGTCTTTGATTCCTTGCAGCTGGCTTTATCATCTGATCCATTTGCTGATTTTTTAGATCCAGGCTATTTAAAAAAAGCACATATTTATCTAAAATTTTACATCCAATGTGATCTCAAAATAGTAATCATTCAGATATAACTTAACAGTAAAGCCCATTCATTAAAAGTATTTTGAATCTGTGATACAGCCAAATACATACTAGTGTTGAAAGATATAAAATATTTCTTAATCACTGACTCCAGATTTATTTATTTGGTAAGCCTCCAAATTAAAAGGAAAAAGTTCCTCCAAAGAAAATGACCAATACTTTCAAAATACACAGAAGTAAGGTTAACCTTAACTTAAAACCCAGTAATAAGAGGCCGGACATAGTAGCTCACACCTGTAATCCCAGCACTTTGGGAGGCTGAGGCAGGCAGATCAATTTGAGGCCAGGAGTTTGAGACCAGCCTAGCCAACACGGTGAAACCTCATCTCTGCTAAAAATACAAAAAATTAGCTGGGTGGGGCATGCCTGTAATTCCAGCTACTCGGGAGGCTGAGGCACAAGAATTGCTTGAGCCTGGGAGGCAGAGGTTGCAGTGAGCCAGGACTGCACCACTGCACTCCAGCATGGGCAATACAGCGAGACTCTTGTCTTAAAATAAATAAAAATAAGAAAACCTGCAATAAGAAGGGGTTGTAATTAACATTAGAAATGCTTCTTGGTAAAAGATACTTGCAGAGAAAGCATTTGTCTCCTTAAGTTGAACACATTAAAGTTTCCTATATAATCAATCACTCCCCTATCTAAATTCTTATTTATACTTTCACCTTGTTTTAATAGTCTCCCTATTCCTGCAAAAATACTGTTAACAGGTAAAACTAAGGACAAACTTCAGAAGATCTAATGACAAAGCAATAGAGTTCCTAACTTTTAGTAGATTGAACAAACAAGTTTTACTATCTCCAAGCTCTTACCAATGTTTTCAGAGATAACATTTGTTCCATGTCTTCTGTTAGACAGTCTGTGATAAATATTAATATGTAGACCACGTTCTGACTACAACCTTTTTATTTCAGAGGAACCACAGCTGATACAGGAATGGTAGTAGAGAGAAAGTATGAATGTGCCAAAGCATTCAAGGATATAGTTGCCTAGTAAAGGGTGCCCTAAAATGTACTACATTATGGGATATACAGTAAAAGTTTATGTATCTGCAATATATATATATGTATATGTACACGCACACATATACACACATATAGAGATATATATGTTGAGAGAGGACTAAATGCATATTATATAGGAAAGGAAAGATCAAATGTACCATAGAAGTTTCCAAGCTACCTTTATGCAGATGAAAAGGAATTCCCTTTTATGATAATGCAGCACCCAATTCATTAATTTGACAGAGACTTGACATTCTAGGGAATCTCATTTTAAGCTTTAATTTCTTTTATCTTCACCTTTCTCTGCAAATGGGTGTTAAAGATTAAATATTATTTTTTTCCTCTTTTATTGTTATATCATGTATCTGTCTTATAATAGCTGTGATGCAAAACAAATTCAAAAGAGCTGGTATTCCTTAATAAATTGACAAAGCAAATAACTTTAATGTCAATTATGTATGTGTTCTCTGAATGAGTAAATTCCAGAGTCATTTCTCAAATTACAGAATCAAATAGGAAAATAATTCTGCTTCCTAAAACTACAAAACAGAACATACGGCAGAGCTCAAATTAAGGTTAATCACGTGTCCCCCAAATGTAAAAACAAAAGGAGAAACAAAACCCTCAAAGTTTATAGATGACACTATGGCAAGACTACTCAAACATGAGATTTAAAAAAGAAATCAATGAATGAGGTTTTACTATATTTCCTATTGTTCAGGGCTAAAACATAGTATTAAACTCACAAATCACTTCTAAAAAATAAAAAATAAATAAAATCAAGGAAAACAAATTATAATCCTATTCATTAATGAGATACTCACTGTTAGTTCATCTTCATCAGAATTGAAGAGATTATCAAGGTCAGTGTAAGAGACAGCCAGGTCTGAGTCATAAATCAAACTTGTTGATGGAGGACGGGCATGACTAGTAGGGCGTGGAGCATCTACAAAAGTCAATCAGAAAAATAAAATTAAAACTGCTACTACTATGCCTGTAATCCCAGCACTTTGGGAGGCCGAGGAGGGTGGATCACGAGGTCAGGAGTTCAGGACCAGCCTGGCCAAGACGGTGAATCCCCGTCTCTACTAAAACTACAAAAATCAGATGAGCGTGGTGGCAGGCGCATGTAATCCCAGCTACTTGGGAGGATAAGGCGGAGAACTGCTTGAACCCAGGAGGCAGAGGTTGCAGTGAGCCGAGATAGCGCCATTGCACTCCAGCCTGGGAGACAGAGCGAGACTCCATCTTAAAAACAAAAACAAAAAACAAAAAAAACCCTGCTACTACTGACCACATAAGTACTATTCTTTTTAAATGAGACATATAACTTTAAGGTCATAAGGGGATTATGCAACAAGAAATTGTACTTTATTGTTTAAAATCGAGAAAGTGTTTTTATAGAAAAAAAGTTATAAATAAATGATTATATCTTTCCCAGGAAGCTCACGTAATCCATAAAATAGCTAAGTACTCTACATGAATAATTAATGCATCAAATAAAAATATAAATACTATTAGAAAAACAGAATTAAATACACATACACACACTTGTAATTTTTTTTTTCTTTTTTTTGAGACGGGGTCTCGCTCTGTCACCACCAGGCTGGAATGCAGTGGTGCAATCACACCTCACTGCAGCCTTGACCTCTCGGGTTCAAGCAATCCTCCCACCCCAGCAGCTGGGACTACAGGCACGTGACCCTATGCCCAGTTAATTTTTTTTTTTTTTTCCTCGAGTTGGGGTTTCGCCATATTGCCCAGACTGGTCTTGAGCTTCTGGGCTCAAGCAATCTGCCCGCCTCTGTTTCTGAAGTGCTGGGATTACAGGTGTGAGCCACCTCACCTGGCCTGTATTTTTCTATCTTTCTGAAATGTAAACGAAGAACAGAACAATGATCAAGAGCTGACTCTTGGGCCAGACAGACTTTAATCTGAATCCCAGCTCCACCACTAACAGTATGACCCTCGACAAATTACTTAATGTCTCTGTGCCTCAATACCAAGAATAAAATGTAACAGAATGTCGGTAATGTGCTTCGCCCAGTACTAGGTGCTTAAGTACTAGATAAATATTACCGCTTAGTTACCGTACTACAATTTTATTTTCCTACCCTCTCGCCCTGTTTTAGGGTAACAAAAACATGATACCAATTACAATGAAAATTAAACTCCCAATATATTCCTGCACAAGAAAAACAATTTGATACATAACCTTCCAAATCATTCTCTGTTAACTGACTTGAGACAGTTCTCGTTTTCAGAAAGATAAAAGTCACTTCGCCAGTGTCTCTGGTGTGTCAGTTCTAAAGATTCACTAGAGTTGTGCCTTTGAAATTTTAAGAGTAAGTAAAAATCATCTAAGATACTTACTAAAAACCAAGATTTTGAAGCTCCACCTTGGAGATACTCCAGAATGTAGCATATGTTTCACATTTTGAGAAAGCTGAACTACAGGCACAAGAAGGGGCTTACATGTTTCCTATAACCCAGGGAACATCCTAGGATAGGTAAGTAGGCCAAACAACCCAATTTGTTTCTGAGTTTTTTCTTTTTTTTTTTTAATGTATGTATTGCGAAATGGCTAAATCAAGCTACTGAACATATTCATTACGTCATATACAGGTACTTTTTTTTATGTTGGGAACGCTTAAAATCTACTCTGAATTTTCAAATATACAATCTATTATTAGTTGTAGTAACCACAATTTACAATAGATCTCTTGAACTTATTCCTCCCAACTGAAATTTTGTGTCCTCTGGCCATCCCCATTCCCCTACCCCCAGTCTCTGGTAATCACCACTTTACTTTCTACTTCCATGAATCCAGCTTTTTTTTTTTTTTTTGAGACAGAGTCTCGCTCTGTCACCCAGGCTGGAGTGCAGTGGTGTGATCTCGGCTCACTGCAACCTGTCTCCCGGATTCAAGTGATTCTCCTGCCTCAGCTCCCAAGTAGCTGGGACTACAGGTGTGTGCCACCACACCCGGCTAATTTTTTGTATTATTAGTAGAGACGGGGTTTCACTGTGTTAGCCAGGATGGTCTCAATCTCCTGACCTCACGATCCACCTGCCTTGGCCTCCCAAAGTGTTGGGATTACAGGCGTGAGCCACCACGCCCAGCCATATATTTTAATTTTTAAAATATTTAACATTTTATTGATTGGAGATGGAGTTTCACTCTTGTCACCCAGGCTGGAGTGCAATGGAGCGATCTTGGCTCACTGCAACCTTCGACTCCTAGATTCAAGCAATTCTGCCTCAGCCTCCCAAATAGATGGGATTACAGGTGCACGCCACCACACCTGGCTAATTTTGTATTTTTAGTAGAAATGGGGTTTTGCCATGTTGACCAGGCTGGTCTCAAACTCCTGACCTCAGGTGATCTGCCCACCTTGGCCTCCCAAAGTGCTCGGATTATAGGCATGAGCCACTGCACCTGGCCTATTTATTGTTTTTACACAGATAGGGTCTCACTACATTGGCCAAGGTGGTCTTGAACTCCTGGCCTCAAGCAATTCTCCTACTGTGGCCTCCCAAAATACTGAGATTATAGGCATGGGCCATGACACTTGGCCTTGCAGCAGACTTTCAAATCAGGTAGTGTGATGCCACCAACTTTGTTCTTTTTGCTCAAGGCTGCTTTAGCCATTCAGGGCCTTTTGTGACCCTACACACATTTTAGGATTGTTTTTTCTATTACTGTGAAAAGTGTCATTGGAATTTTGATAGGGATTGCTCTGAATCTGTAGATCACTCTGGCAAAGAATCCAAACTGTTGAATTTTCAAGCTACCTAGACCATTTGTTCATTGTTCAGATAGATTTTTTTCTTATTTTTGGTTATCCACAGACTGACCCTCTATTTATTCCAAATATTAAAACTTTGTCATGGAAAACACACACCAGAAGATGACTTACTTTGCCCACATCAAAAGTTAAATGGATTTTGCTGTACATCATAGTGAATAATAACATATTGTATACTTGCAAATTGCTGAAAGTAGATTTTAAGTATTCTCACCTACACGCACAAAAAAGGTATGGAAGGTAATGCATATGTTAAACAGCTTGATCTACCCATTCCACTATATATACATACACACACATATATATGTAAAATAATTCCAAGTGTTTGCTCACTGAAGACTTGATAGTACTTTCAAGCTTATAGTTGTGGGGTTACAATAGGAGACTAACAATTCTCCTCATACCAGTCTCCATTGTTTAAATTATAACTGAAAAATGATTTAGAATAAGATAAACTGTAACTGTGTTGTGACACAGAATATGAGTAAAATGTTAAAAAAAGTAAATATACATATATTTTTTGGTGTGTGTGTGCATATATGTATAGGGTCTCACTGTATATATATATATATATATATATATATATATATATACACACACACACACACACACACTCCCCCCCAAAACATCATGTTGTATACCATATATACAATTTTTACTTGTCAATTAAAAAATTATTTTAAAAGTTAAATGGGTTTTGTAAATGAATTACTATACTATGTCTCTCTATTCCATTCACAAGGAGTTTAAGTCAGACATATTCAAAGTGGAGTCTTGACCACTGTGTCCCCAATACCCAAACAGTACCTACACATAACAGGTGCTAACTAAATATTTGTTGAATTAGTGGCCTCAGAACAGCTCTCTTAACTTGTGTGTGTGGGAAGAAAATGACAACAAAATTCCAGTAAAGTTTAATTTAGAAATTGTGGTTTTAGATCTGAAAGACCTTAGGCAATGACCTCATCTCCTCATTTTACAGGTGAAAACTTTAAAACATTTTACTCATATTTATTCTATATCACAACACAATCATAGTTGAGCTTATTCTAAATCATTTTTCAATTTTTATTTATTTATTTATTTTTTGAGACAGAGTCTCGCTCTGTCACCCAGGCTGCAGTGCAGTGGCACAATCTCGGCTCACTGCAACCTCTGCCTCTCGGGTTCAAGCGATTCTCCTGCCTCAGCCTTCCAAGTAGCTGGGATTACAGGCACCTGGCACCACACATGCTTTATTTTTGTATTTTTAGTAGAGACAGGGTTTCACCTTGTTGGCCAGGCTGGTCTTGACCTCCTGACCTCAGGTGATCCACCTGCCTCGGCCTTACAGGTGTAAGCCATTGTGCCCAGCCCATCTTGGCTCACCACAACCTCTGCCTCCTGGGTTCATGCGATTCTGCTGCCTCAACCTCCCAAGTTGCTGGGACTACATGCATGCACCACCACGCCCAGCTAATTTTTGTTTCTTTGTTTGTTTGAGACAGTCTCGCTCTGTCGCCAGGCTGGAGTACAGTGACATGATCTCGGCACACTGCAACCTCTGCCTCCCAGGTTCAAGCATTCTCCTGCCTCAGCCTCCCGAGTAGCTGGAACTATAGGCACGTGCCTCCATGCCCAGCTAATTTTTCTATTTTTTTAGTAAAGACGGGGTTTCACCACGTTGGCCAGGATGGTCTCAATCTCTTGACCTCGTGATCTGCCCGCCACGGCCTCCCAAAGTGCTGAGATTACAGGTGTGAGCCGCCGTGCCCGGCCTAATTTTTCTATTTTTTTAGTAGGGATGGTGTTTCACCATGTTGGACAGGCTGGTCTTGAACTCCTGACCTCAAGTGATCCACCCACCTTGGCCTCCCAAAGTGCTGGGATTACGGGCATGAGCCATGGTGCCCAGATCCATTTTTCAATTATAATTTAAACAATGGAGACAGGTATGAAGAGAACTGATAGTCTTCTAATTGTAACCCCCATTGCTATAGGCTTGAAAGTAGTGTCTTCAGAGAGCAAACACTTGGAGTTATGATGATGAAACACTCTACTGTCAACCAACTGGACATCAGTATCTTTCTCCCATTTTTTTCAAGTGTGTTTTTCCTGGAGAGTATAACCATAGCCTTGGCATAGTATAACAATGGCCTTTTCTCAATCACTTTCCAGTCAATATGTGCCTTCATTCTTTTACTTCCTTTCACATAATTCCCAGTAGAAGGGGGTGAGAAATCTATTACATAAAACTGAGTTTTTAATAGAAAACTATTTTTATATGTAAAAACAGGAAAGAGGCCGCAACAATTAAAAACACAAATTCTATCACCTGAACTTGCTTCTTCCAATAAAAGATAACCAATAAACCCATCATTTAAGAAAGATTCCTTTCTATGAAACATAATGAATTATACAAAAAGGAATATTAGAAGTCCAACAATATCAGATCAGTCTGTAGTAACAATCCTGGAATGCAATATTTTCATTAGGAAATAAAGGTTTTACCTTGCTTGATAGAGGGACTAAATAATGACATAGCATCTTCTTCATGTGATAACACTGTTACACTAGATGTCCCATCTTCTACCTGCAAACAAATATTTCATGTTAGGCTGAAATATATAATTTACCAACAATAAAATCTACCAATTATTGAGGAGCTGTGTGTCAGGCATCCAGCTAAGTGTTTAACATACATTATCACTGATTCTTACAGTTAACAAGTAAGTAGTATGCTTATTATTACTTTTTTTTTGAGATGGACTCTCGCTCTATCACCAGGCTGTAGTACAGTGGCATGATCTCGACTCACTGCAACCTCTGCCTCCTAGGTTCAAGCGATTCTCCTGCCTCAGCTTCCCAAGTAGCTAGGACTACAGACACGTGCCACCACGCCCAGCTAATTTTTGTATTTTTAGTAGAGATGTGGTTTCACCACATTGGCCAGGATGGTCTCAATCTCTTGACCTTGTGATCCGCCCACCTCAGCCTCCCAAAGTGCTGGGATTATAAGTATGAGCCACCACGCCTGGCCTGTGGTATGTTTATCTTATAGACAAAAGTAGAGACTCTAATGTGCCCCAGAAAACATGACTGATAAACAGTGAGAGCTGAAATTTTATCCTAAATCTGTCAAATTCCAAAGTCCATGTTCTTTTTTTTTTTTGTGACAGAGTCTCACTCTGTCACCCACGCTAGAGTGCAGTGGCATGATCTTGGCTCACTGCAACCTCCCCCTCCTGGGTTCAAGAGATTCTCCCGCCTCAGCCTCCCAAGCAGCTGAGATTACAGGCATGCACCACCACACCTGGCTAATTTTTGTATTTTTAGCAGAGATGGGGTTTCGCCATGTTGGCCAGGCTGATCTCGCTCTCCTGATCTCAGGTGATCTGCCCGCCTCAGCCTCCCAAAGTGCTGGGATTACAGGCGTGAGACACAGCGCCCAGCCTGTTCACGTTCTTTCTATTATACCTGCAGCCTTCCCAGCTACCACTACTCTCATACTTCCAAAAAGACAAAATTTCAAGTACCTGGCATATAGTAGGGCTAAGTAAAACTTTGTGAAACTAATTTTGTATTAAACATATTATTGGGGGCCAGGCACGGTGGCTCACGCCTGTAATCCCAGCACTTTGGGAGGCCGAGGCGGGCGGATCACTTGAGGTCAGCAGTTCAAGACCAGCCTGACCAACATGGAGAAATCTCGTCTCTACTGAAAATACACAAAATTAGCCGAGCGTAGTGGAGCATGCCTGTAATCTCAGCTACTAGGGAGGCTGAGGCAGGAGAATCACTTGAATCAGGGAGGCGAAGGTTGCAGTGAGCTAAGATCATAACATTGCACTCCAGCCTGGGCAACAAGAGCGAAACTCCGTCTCAAAAAAAAAAAAAAAAAAAAACCTCACACGTATTATTGGATCCTTTTCATAACTTTACAGATTTCAATTTTTTTTTTTTTAAACGGAGTATTGCTCTGTCACCAGGCAGAAGTTCACTGGCATGATCTCAGCTCACTGCAACTTCTGCCTCCTGGGTTCAAGCGATTCTCCTGTGTCAGCCTCCTGAGTAGCTGGGATTACAGGCGCCCGCCATCGCACCCAGCTAATTTTTGTAATTTTAGTAGAGATGGGGTTTCACCATCTTGGCCAGGCTGCTCTCGAACTCCAGACCTAGTGATCCACCCACCTCAGCCTCCCAAAGTGCTGGGATTACAAGCGTGGGCCACTGTGTCTAGCCAATTTTCATATTTTGTATTTAAGACATAATTCCTGTGTAGCAAAGTTATCTTAATCTTAACAAATTCTCATATATTTGATTTTTAAATTTTATTCTTATAACTATATATCTTGCACTTCATTTTTACTTCTAGGTGCACTGTAAGTTCCTGAATCACATATTCAAAAATAGCACATATTTTTTAAACTCAGTGATGTATATTTTATTGTATCTTTGAAAACTGGTAATTCACTTACAACATATTTTAAAATCACTGTCAAAATAGCCTACCTAAATGTCCTGATTTCAATTATGACAAATTTAATATGCCCTTTATCCAACCCAGAAACTTTTAAACAACAAAATATTTTCATTATCAGAGGTCAGCTATAATTGGTACCATGTGCTTGATTTACCCATTCAAAAAAATACATTTTTCTTTTTTTTTCTTTTTGAGACAGAGTCTCGCTCTGTCACCCAAGCTGGAGTGCAGTGGCCTGATCTTGGCTCACTGCAACCTCTGCCTCCTGGGTTCAAGTGATTCTCCTGCCTCAGCCTCCCGAATAGCTGGGATTACAAGGCGCACACCACCACACCCAGCTACTTTTTGTATTTTTATTAGAGACAGGGTTTCACCATGTTGGCCAAGCTGGTCTCAAACTCCTGTCCTCAGGTGATCCGCCTGCCTCGGCCTCCCAAAGTGCTGGTATTACAGGCATGAGCCACCGCACCCGGGCAAAAATATGTTTTTCTAAATAAATGATTACTCTTTCTATTCTAAGACAAAAGAAGTGAGATAACTGTGGTAGTAAGAGTGTTACTATATGCAGTGCTACAAAATCAACAGTGACCCTTTGGTGTACTGTGATTTCTCTTACCTTGTGTTTTTTTCCAGCTTCTCTCTCACTATTTTGTCTATCTTTTTTATCAGGAAAAAGGAATTCCTCATCTCCTTCAACAAATGCATATGGATCAATTTTAGGTTCTTGTTCTGCATCAGATGCTATTGCTGAAAGACACTGGTTTTTAATTTGATATTGCTGCACTAATTCATCAGAAACTTTTAAAGGTTTCTTACATTGCACCATTAACCTGCATAAAAAAATTAAAAAAAATTAATTATCCACATAAGCATTAAAAATTTCCAAAATGACGTTAAGTATCATGTTTTTAGAATTACTTAAAGATTATCTAACCTGCAATCCCTTATTTCACAAATGAGGAGGCATGAAAATATTAAATAATTTATTGAAGTCTAAAATTTAGCCATAGAGAAATGGGGCCAAAATCCAAGTTTCCTAACTATATCATCTTTCTACCAAAATATGTTGTCTTTAGGTAATTCACGGTTTAGGTAACTCACGGTTCTCAAGTCCTCAAGCACACTATTTTGTACAAATCCATTCCCTGAAACGGGCTCTTAAATCTAAACTGCTCCAGTACAGTGACTCAAAGTGGGAGCTTTATAAAAGTGAGTAAAATACTTTTAAACAATTTATACATTTATACAAGGAAAGTGATTATGTATTTTTTTTACTGCCATGAGTAGATATACTTTAAGTTTTAAATTTTTGAAGGCCTGATTTGTGTTTCATGAAAATAGCATTATTACTATTAATTCTGGCAAGATGTTTCACAATGGAAAGTGAAGTTTCAGTGCAAGTATCTGAGTTTTCTAATCACATTGGCACATCAATTTTTAAGTTATTAGTCTTCTGGTTCAACACAGCGACTAAGAAATTGTTTCTCTTTATTCTCCTAAAATAACCAATAAAATGACAGGAGATGACAGAATAAAAGAGAAGACAACAAGGAAGTTGGAAAGATGAGCTAGTGGAAACTGACAGACCACAGAAAGCTGAAATCTAAGGATAAAAGAGGGATGCCACAAGAAGCAAGCTGATCTATACCAAAGAACCCTGGAAAGCATCAAGAGTTTTTTCTCTCTGAAGACCCAACTGCTCGGTGAGTGTGAACACAGAATCATTAGCTTCTGGTTTGCATAAGACATGTTTAGACTCTCAAATTCCTATTCTCTCGGGTTTACAAAGCTAAGGTTCTCAGGTTGTCGTTAACAGTAGCTAGCAGCCAAGCTTGTAGTCAGATCATGGCCAGAATCTTGCAATGACTATTTCACTCTGAGAAAAAAACCAAAGTCCTTATACCATCCTATGAAAACTTCCCATCATCTTGTTCTTCTCCTCTTCAACTTCATCTTTTACTATTCTAGTCCTCTCTTATACTGCTTCCAAGGGCTTCCTTTATGTTCCTCAATGGGTTCCAGACCCATTCCTGGCTATTTCTTTTATGGGGAACATTCTCCTTCCAAATATCTGCATGGCCGACTCGCTCACTTCCTTCAAGTCTTTGCTTAAATGTCACCTCTCTATGAGCCCATAACTACTTTATTTTAAATAGCAATATGCCCATGCCCACTTGCCTCAATAATAATCCCCCTTACCCTGCTCTATTTTCCTGCATAGCATTTATCTTTTAACATAGTACATAATTTATTATATTCATAGTTGACTGTCACTCACACTAGAACATAAAAGCTCCACAAGGACAGGGGTCTAACCTTTGTTCACTAATTTAGCACAGACGCTTAGAGTACCTGGTACACAATAGGTGTCAATACTTGCTAGTGAATAAATGAAATCTAAAAATCACAGACTGAGATGTTTTTGCATTAGTACTACTAAAATACACTATCTTGTACTTTGAAATAAACAATTTTTACACACTAGAAGGTACCAATGCCACTGCTTATCTACTCTGAGTACTAAGACAAAAATTGTAAGATATGTAAGGTCTGGTAGCAACGAAGGTATTTGCAGATCGTACATTCTTTGACTGACAGGGAAATCTTATCTCATTCATCTATTCACTAATGCCTAACACTAGTAGCACTTGATCTCTTACAAACTCAGGGCAAAGCAGGCCATCAAAACAAAAACTGATTTCTAAACATGCTATCAAATGCTCCAATACATATGATTATTATTCCAAATATGCCCCAGATTTACTGCAAAAACTAAAATCCCAAGCATACAAAAACTTTCTGCTGTGGGAATATAATGCTAGCACACTGTCATTGGGGATATGTTTTATAATTAATCTCCAGAATAGTTCTGTTCTATAAACAGCTGAGTATCAAGTGTAGTTTTTTACCTCACCACATTAGACTCTAAATAACGGTTAGCTGAATTGTCTACCAAATATTCACTAATGCAAATCTTTTTAAAATAGTAATTCTAACTACTTTGATGTGTACTTTTCTTATTTAATACTTAAAATAATATTTTAAGATAAGAAGCAAAGGGTATTATCCCTGACTTTGATGTGGAAATTATGTAAAATCAAGGGCTTTGCTGAGGTCACATAGTGGCAAAGTCAGAAATGAAAAGATTTTAAGTATTTATATTCAAATAACTATCCTTAGGGAAGAAAGTATAAGAAATCCCCCTTCCCCCAGCCTGAAAGACACTACTACTCTCTGTAGAGACAAATAAAACTCTGTGTTTCATATTACGTTGTCCTCTGGCAGAAGTATAAAAACCTTCACACTGTTTACATAAGTAGTTGCTAGACTACTGTGCAGTAACATTATTAAAAAAACCAACTCTACTGCACAGGGCTCTATTAAAATAAAAAATGAGTAAACCAAATGCATTACCTAAATATGACTTTTTGTTATTTTATTGAATCATTCTCACAGACATTAGCATGTGCAAAGAATTTAAATGTAGTCAATTTCAAGAGTATCAAGACACAATAAATTTTAAAATATAAATTCATTTACATTATACATTCTATATTTAAAGCTGATAATAGAATTAAAAATTGTTACTTTTAAGAGATGCCAGATAAAAAACTCTAATTACCATACTGTCAACATCAATTATATAGTACACATACACTTTTAGAATACGAATAACCCTCTCCTTTCCTCAAACGAACTTTCACATACAGCCAAATAATTAACTACAGACACAGTTTCAATTAGACATAAAGCTAAATACAGACAAACTGCAAAAAGATCAGGTACAGCCATGAACAGGAAGTGCTGCAAGGCCCAAAGCATTATATTATTCATTAATTGCAACTCTTTCCTTTTACTATGACAATAACATACTATCCTGAAATGTACTCATATAGAATTTAACATAGCTTATGGTAGCGTATGCTGTTATGCCTTTATTCAATAAAAATTCTTCCAGATGAGGTATGACAGTTTTTAAGGATTGACAATTATAGAAGCAGATAAGCTACAGACGGAAAGTTAAGAAACAAATGAATGCAATAATGTCAAAATCTTCCCACCGCCTTTTTTTTTTTTTTTTTTTTTGAGACAAGGTCTTGCTGTCACCCAGGCTGGAGTGCAGTGGTGCAGTCTCAGCTCACTACAACCTCCACCTCCAGAGTTCAAAGTATCCTCCCTCTTCGGCCTCCTGAGTAGCTGGGACTACAGGTGTGTACCACCACACTTGGCTAGTTTTTTATTTTTTGTAGAGACAGAATCTCACTATATTGCCCAGGCTGTTCTTGAACTCCTGGGCTCAAGTGATCCTCCCATGTTTGCCTCCCAAAGTGCTGGGATTACAGGTGTGAGCTACTGAGCCCAGCCTAAAATCTCCCACTTTTTAAATGGTACTTTTTTTTTTTTATTACCGTCTCCTATATTCAGAATCAATCCCTAAACTGAGCCAAGGTCACTGTCAAAGGAAAGCTTTATTTGCATTAAAATAAAACAGCAAATATAGAAGACTTACTTAAAAGATTTAGAGTACAGAAAAATCAAAAGTTTATTTAATCACAGACTTCTGTGAATCAAAGGCATTCAGAACTATGTTTTAGAGATCAAATAATGCATTCTATAACTATATACATACAAATCTGGTATACCACTAACACAACATAGGAGTTAATTCTATTGATGAACATCATGGCTAAGATATCCTGATATACTTTGGCTACAGAATAAAACATGTAAAGAACTATGCTCAAATACAGTTCTTTCTTTGCTCAGGGTTTAGACAGGTTTCCCTCTGAATCAGAATCACAGACTAAACAATCACAAATTCTTCTAAAACTAAGTGCTAAACCCATGAAAAAAGATATAATGTTTCTTGCCAGAAATTTTGCTATCTTTAAAATTTATATGGTTCTTAGCCTCTATTCTGAAATACATGCTATCATTAACTAATAGAGAAACTAAAAAGAATTAGAAACAAAAAAAGATATTTGCCACGTGTATCTTATATATGGGTTATGCTATGTTCCACTCCAACCTCTCCTTCCCCACAAGTAAATTCTAACAAATTAGAGAAATTTTACTTTTACAAACATAGTCAATGAAAAGTTAAACATAAAATTGCTACACATGAAAGTCTAAGAATAAAAAAGGTACTCAGAAATGATAAATTCTATAATGCTACACTAGTTAGGTAGCCATCACCACCTGAAACTGCTAATCAGAAAAATCAAGAGGGCTGGGTGCAGTGGCTCACACCTGTAATCCCAGCGCTTTGGGAGGCCAAGGTAGTAGCATCACCGGAGACCAGGAGTTCAAGACCAGCCTGGACAACATAGCGAGATCCTGTCTCTAAAAAAAAAATGTTTTTAATTAGCCAAGCGGTATTGTCACATGTCTGTAGTCTCAGCTTCTTGGGAGGCTAAGGAGGATGGATGGCTTGAGCCCAGGAGTTCAAGGCTGCAGTGAGCCATGATCATGCCACTGCACCATAGCCTGGGTAACAGAGCAAGATCCTCTCTCATAAAAACAAAAAAATAAAAATCAAGAGTATTAATTTCTTTCACTAACCCACTACTATGGAAGGACAGTGCCACCTTTCAATAGCAATCAATGGAAACATTTATTTACACCAAACAGAAAATGGAGTTTCACTTAACATAAATAAAACAAAGCTTTGAATTTCTCCTACCGTAATTTTCTATGAAGTCACATACCTGTAAAAGTTCCACTATTATAAATCCACTAGTTCTCTGTTTCTACTGATGCATTCTTGTCCTTTTGCATTGTATATCTACTCTAACTGGGTTATCAACAGTCCCCTCTATTAAGTTTCAGACATGATCCCAACCGCCTGATGGAATCTCTCAGCAGGCACCTCAAACTGCATTCGCATGTTTACGATGTACTCACATTACATGTACATAGCTAAAGTCATGTAGTACGAAAAGATGAAAAGCCTAAGTATCAATCTCTCTCCTTCAAGATAACAAGTACTATTTCTATCATCTAATTAAGGTGGAAAAAAACCTAGGTATATGCCAGCATATATGTATGCACATATGTACTTTGTTCCTCATCTACATACAGAGCTTCTCATATCAGCCTATACAGATTTCCTTTGCTTATTTAAGTGGATATGCCATTATTATTTAGCCAGACCTTCATTATTTAGCAAGACCTTACTTTCATAAGGTGTATCAATAGTTTTGTTTTTTGTTGTTTTATTTTTTGGAGACGGAGTCTTGCTCTGTTGCTCAGGATGGAGTGCAGTGGCGTGGTCTTGGCTCACTGCAACCTCTGGCTCCCAGGTTTAAGCGATTCTCCTACCTCAGCCTCCTGAATAGCTGGGATTACAGGCGCCTGCCACCACACCCAGCTAATTTTTTGTATTTTCAGTAGAGACAGCATTTCACCATGTTGGCCAAGCTGGTCTCAAACTCCTGACCTCGTGATCCACCCACCTCGGCCTCCCACAAGTGCTGGGATTACAGGCGTGAGTCACTGCGCCCAGCCTAGGTATTTCAATAGTTATTCCAAGGTACTTCTACTTAGAAATGCTACTTTAAAAAAGTCAGAAAAATTAAGTTTGGTAAGATTTAGCCTAAAGTGGGTAAAAACAATGGTACAGACACCTTCAAACCTATTCTTTCTCATCTTTCCACCTCATGAACTAAATATGCTTGGCCTTAAACTCTCCTGTTATTCTCCTACTTTACTGTTTAACTGGCTGCAAAGTTCTTCAAAATATATTCCACAGCATCTATAACATTCATACATCCCTGCTACTTCTAATTTCCCAGTGTCAGCCTCACATCACTTTCTATATGAGTTGTTCAAACATGTCCAAACTGATCTCCTTTCACACAGACGTATCTTTTCATTTCAAGCAACCTTTCAATAACATTACTTGGTGAGTTTTTCCAAAATCCTTATTTTCTAAAACTTGTCATTTTATCTCACTCAATACTTGCAATAGTCCCTCCATCATCTCAAGGATAATATACAAACTTATGAATACTATTGTGCTATTTCATTCTATAGTCCTACGCTTTTCAGGTCTCATTTCTCATCATGACACACCAAACTACTAAGGAGCACCCCTATAATCTAACCATACCAAACTACATAAAGCTTCTGGATCTTCATAAATGGAATTAAATTATTCCCCACTCTGTGTCTGTACTATATTTTATTTATACCTCTATCAGATAATATGCTATTTTCCATTAGACTACAATTTCATTTATGGTCAAGAGTAAATTTATTTTATACACTAACAGTGCCCCACAGCATCCTGCATAAGAGAAACTTCAGTTTTATTGAAACTGATTTTAAAAATACCTTTTAAGAATATGAATTTAAAAAGAAAAATACTCCTCCTAAGAAGAGATATAAAATGCAGAGGACTTGCAACAGCCCTGTAATTAACTTTATTAAAATTAACTGCTAAACATTTAAATGCACTTTCAAAACTCAAAGAATGGAAAAATAATAATAGATATTTACAATGACTAGATGACAGAAATTCACCAATTTACTAATATAAACAAACCAGGCTTCTGAATGAATTACTCTATGACTAAAGAGGTGTTTGATCATATTACATCTTTAAAATTCTAAGTGCTTCCAGAAAGAATTTAAGAGGGTTGTTTAAATGCCATCAAAAGAGGGCTGGGCACGGTGGCTCACTCCTGTAATCCTAGCACTTTGGGAGGCTGAGGTGGGCGGATCACCTGAGGTAGGGAGTTCGAGACCAGCCTGGCCAACATGGTGAAACCCGTCTCTATTGAAAATACAAAAATTAGCCAGGTGTGGTGGCACACGCCTGTAATCCCAGCTACTCGGGAGGCCAAGGCAGGAGAATCACTTGAACCTGGGAGGCAGAGGTTGCAGTGAGCCGAGATTGCGCCACTGCACTCCAGCCTGGGCAACAAAAGCAAAACTCCATCTCAAAAAAAAAAAAAAAAAAAAAAAGCCATCAAAAGAGAATAACAGTAATTCATGGAATTTATTTTAATGACAGGGAACATCATCTAACTTTGTCAATTGGCTGTACCACTTTCTACAAGGAGACAACTATTATTTTGATCCTTGTCACATCATATCTGAAGCAATATTAATAGCAGGTAATAAGTTATCCAATTATATCAACAAAATCCTTTTCACTATAAGAAAAAAAAGCATTTTTGTTTCAGCATAATAAAAGACCATGTCAAGTATCTCACTCTAGTTTGGAGTGACTGAAATAGTATGGGGAATCTCCCCAATGAAGTCAATCAGTAAACATGCCGATCTTTCTAATAACTATTACTTTAGAATTCAATTTTCTGTTACAAGTTATTCATTATATTAAAGTACCTTAACACTTCTAACACTTCGAGCTGGATAATTTTTTGTTATGGGAGATTATCCTGTGCACTGTAAGATATTTAGCAGCATCTCTAATTTCTACCTACTAGGTGCCAGTAGCACACCCCAAGCTGATAACCAAAAATGTCTCTACACATTGGCAAATGTTACCTGGGGATGGGGCTGGAGGGATATAAAATTGCCCCAGTTGGGAAATACTACACAGAACAATAATTCCAGGAAAAGGATAGAATCATCCAGATGATTATTTTTAAAAGCAAACTTTTAACCTACCAACTATAGAACAATTATATTCCATAAATGCTTCTTAGTTAACATAGCAGCTAAGCCTTTGATGGTTCACTTTCTGGATATTTACCTTATCAACTAATCTATTATCATACTACAAAAACAACGCTTACATCTAAAAGCAAATTGTGGCCAGGTGCAGTGCCTCACACCTGTAATCCCAGCACTTTGTGAGGCTGAGGCAGGTGGATCACCTGAGGTCAGGAGTTCGAGACCAGCCTGACCAACATGGTGACACCTCGCCTCTACTAAATACAAAAAATTAGTCGGGCGTGATGGTGCATGCCTGTAATCCCAGCTACTTGGGAGGGTGAGGCAGGAGAATTGCTTGAAGCCAGGAGGCAGAGGTTGCAGTGAGCCAAGATTGTGCCATTGCACTCCAGCCTGAGCAACAACAGCAAAACTCAAAAAAAAAAAAAAAAAAAGCAAAACGTGAACTGTGACATGATACACATTTCAGTAACTAGTATAACCAAAACAATATTCACAGAAGACATATGATTAAAATTAAAACTCTTTTATTCAATTTTTTTTCCCTTGTCTATAAGGCAGAAAAAAAGGGTGACAAGGAATAGGCAAAGCATGTTATTTCCTTAACTTACATAATTACAATCCAGTACCACTCTACCCTGCATGCTACTTTTCTACACTATGCTTCCTCCTTCTCATTCTTATTCAGTGAGAAAAATGTCAAATAATTTTAGAACAGATTTTAAGGTTAAACTGTATTAACTTCTAAGAGACCTTCATTTTACTTACAGATAGTCATGTACACAAGCAACCAATACATTTATTTAAAGTTATGGCTAGAATTAACAGCTCTTATGAATACAATGTGCCCACAAAAACTCACTATTGAAGTTTTTAAAACCAAAAAACTTCATACCACCACATTTTTACACACATTAAATAAGAAAATATAACCTGGAAAGAAAACAAGTTTTAAAATAGTATTTTAGGGCCATTTCATTCACCCAAACATTTGCTGAATTTCTATTGTGTATCTAGAATTGTTCTAAGGGGGTGTGTGTGTTTATGCTAGAAGAATACAGCAGTAAACAAGACAAGAGTCCTTGCCCTCATAGAGCTTACATTCTAATAGGGAAAAGACCATTAGCAAATACATAATATAATTTCAGATATATGCTAAGAAGAAATTAAAAGCAGTGTACAGGATAGGCAGTGATTTGGGAGAGAAAGACCATAGTTTAGATAAAATGGTCAGGAAAATCTTCCCTGAGAAGATAACTTTTGAGCAGCACTGAATGATAAGAAGGGATAAGCAGTTCACCCTCTTTATAATCCAATTCTAAAAGGCCATGAGGAATGAGCTTGGCTTTTTGAATAATTTATCAAGGATGCTGGTGTAGCTAAATCAGGAGACAAGTAGGATACCAGTAGGTAACATGGGTGAAGAACTAGGGAGGCAAGAGACTGCATACAATTTTACAGATCAGGAGAAAGGGTCTGGATTTTACTCTAAGTGTAAAGGGAAACTACGGGAGAGATTTAAGCAAATAACTAAGACGATATTTTACTTGCAATGATTACCCTCACTGCTGTGTAGAGAATACATGTAGAATAGAAACAAGGAGACTAGTAATCTCAGGCAAGAGCTGAGGCTGGCTTAGACTTATACTACATTTAGCAAGAGTAAGATTAAGATCTTTTAAGGCTTGTTTCTAAGACATTTACTTTTTTTTTTTTTTTTTTTTTTTTGGGACGGAGTCTCGCTCTGTCGCCCAGGCTGGAGTGCAGTGGAGCGATCTCTGCTCACTGTTAACTTCCGCCTCCTTGTTCAAACGATTCTCTTTAGCCTCCAAGTATCTGGGATTACAGGCGCACGCCACCACACCCAGCTAATTTTTGTATTTTTAGTAGAGACAGGGTTTCACCATGTTGGCCAGGCTGGTCTGGAACTCCTGACTTCAGGTGATCCACCCGCGTGGCCTCCCAAAGTGCTGGGATTACAGGCGTGACCCACCACGCCCAGCCCTAAGATATCATTTACTTTCAAGAGACCTGCTGACTATTAAATAAGCTCACTGTCTTCCACAATCCCTAAGAGTATACTGATATCTCTTAACAATCCAGATTAATTTTAATTAAAAATAAAATCATAGATGGGCAGAGTGGCTCGTGTCTGTAATCCCAGCACTTGGGGAGGCTGACACGGACTGATCACTTGAGGTCAGGAGTTCAAGACCAGCCTCGCCAACATGGTGAAACCTGATCTCTACTAAAAATACAAAAATTATCTGGTCGTGGTGGTGCACGCCTGTAATCCCAGCTATTCTGGAGGTTGAGGCACAAGAATCGCGTGAACCTGGGAGGTGGAAGTTGCAGTGAGCCGAGACTGTGCCAATGCGCTCCAGCCTGAATGACACAGTAAGACTCTGTCTCAAAATAAATAAAATAAAATAAAACAAAATAAAATCATACTAAAATACTTTTAGATTCAAAGGGCCAGATGAAGCACAGGACTTATCTGCTAAAATGACGATAAAAGCATTTTAATTTACTATTATTTTTTAAGAGACAGGGTCTCACTGCTGCCCAGGCTGGAGTACAGTGGCTATTCACAGGTGCAATCCCACCACTATCAGCATAGGAGTTTTGACCTGCTCCATTTCCATCCTAGGCTGGTTCACCCGTCCTCAGGCAACCTGGAGGTCACCATACTGATGCTGAACTTGATGCAGACACTTAATCGGCATAGTGCACAGCAGCCCAGAACTCCTCGGATCAAGCAATCCTCCTGACACAACCAGAGCACTCGGCTAGGTATTTTTACAGAGAATAAATCTCTAACAGTAGGAAAAATGAGAGAGAGGCTATAAATGGACCAGATGTTTCACTAAGTCTCAGGGAAGCTCAAAATAAGATAAAATACAGCAGAAAAAGTTCACAGCCTAGAATATGCAAAAGAAGGGATTATAGCCCAACTACATAAACAACAGGAGAGTCTAACTGCCTGGAAAAGTGAGAAAAAATCTGGACTTAAATCTCCAGACAGAAATGAGAAAAAGGGGTTACTTTGGTCACACTGCCTATGGGGGTAGCCCTGCTCTGCAAGGAGCAGTAAAAAAAAAAAAAAAAAGAGGAGGGAAAAAGAAAAAGGAGAAGGGAAGACAGGAAGCAGAAGAAAAACAAAAGTGAGAAAAAGAGCTGAAAATGGGGCAACAAGAAAGGTTCCTTTTTAAGGAAAATGAATAAACTACCTGTCAAAATAAATATAACATCCTTTTCATTCTGGAATTTTAGGAATGGTTGCCTTTCCTTCCAAAAATTCCCCATCCAGTTATCATAAAGCAAATTATCTGACACCTATACACATTACATACTAAAGTATTTATTGAATGAGCAAGGCCCACCAGTCAACAAGCTTTACCTATATACAACATTTCCAATCAGTCTATCTATTCTCTCACATTAAAATACGTCTAGACAGGCCAGGTGTGGTGGCTCATGCCTGTCTGTAATCCCAGCACTTTGGGAGGCTGAGGCCAGTGGATCACCTGAGGTAAGGAGTTCGAGACCAGCCTGGCCAACATGGTGAAACCCCGCCTCTATTAAAAATACAAAAATTAGCCGGGCATGGTGGCACGCACTTGTAGTCCCAGCTACTTGGGAGGCTGAGGCAGGAGAAACGCTTGAACCCGGGAGGTGGAGGTTGCAGTGAGCTCAGATCACACCATTGCACTCCAGCTCAGGAGACAGAATGAGACTCCATCTCAAAAAAATAAAATTAAAATAATAGTAACAATCAAGTCGGGCGTGGTGGCTCATGCCTGTAATCCCAGCACTTTGGGAGGTCAAGGCAGGCAGATCATGAGGTCAGGAGATCAAGATCATCCTGGCTAACAAGGTGAAACCCCGTCTCTGCTAAAAATACAAAAAATCAGCCAGGCGTGGTGGCACGTGCCTATAGTCCCAGTTCCTCTGGAGGCTGAGGCAGAAGGGCTGCTTGGACCTGGGAGGCGGAGGTTGCAGTGAGCCGAGATAGCGCCACTGCACTCCAGCCTGGGCAACACAGCAAGACTCCATCTCAAAAACAAAAAAACAAAAAACAACCAGAAATACGACAAGAAGAATCCGAGTAAAGAACAAGACCAAAATAAAGTAATTCTAGAGAAAAATAAAATCACAGAACATCAAACAACGGAATGTTATTTTTAAAAAAAATCAGTTGAGAATGTTTTTAAAACACGAGAAAGAAAAATTCAGAATTCAAGAAAGTTGAGAATCCCCTGAGAAAACAGAGCACCATCTGAATCATGGAAGTTTTAAAAAGAATTTTTTAGGAGATGGTATTATCTAAGAAATAGAGAATTTCCAAATGGCAGAACAAAGGCCTTCAAACTGAGTTAGACCTTGGCCGGGCGTGGTGGTTCACGCCTGTAATCCCAGCACTTTGGGAGGCCGAGGCGGGCGGATCACGAGGTCGGGAGATCCAGACCATCCTGGCTAACACGGTGAAACCCCGTCTCTACTAAAAATACAAAAAATTAGCCGGGCATGGTGGCAGGCGCCTGTAGTCCCAGCTACTTGGGAGGCTGAGGCAGGAAAATGGCGTGAACCCGGGAGGCGGAACTTGCAGTGAGCCAAGATCGCGCCACTTCACTCCAGCCTGGGCGAGAGAACGAGACTACGTCTCAAAAAAAAAAAACATAAAAAATTAGCAGAGCGTGCTGGTGCGCACCTATAGTCCCAGCTACTCGGGAGGCTGAGGCAGGAAAATGGCCTGAACCCGGAAGGCAGAGCTTGCAGTGAGCCGAGATCACGCCACTGCACTCCAGCCTGGACGAAAGAGCCAGACTGTCTCAAAAAAAAAAAAAAAAAAAAAAAAAAGCCGGGCGCAGTGGCTCACGCCTGTAATCCCAGCACTTTGGGAGGCCAGGGTGGGCGGATCATGAGGTCAGGAGATCGAGACCATCCTGGCTAACACGGTGAAACCCCCGTCTCTACTAAAAAATATAAAAAATTAGCCAGGAGTGGTGGTGGGCGCCTGTAGTCCCAGCTACTCAGGAGGCTGAGGCAGGAGAATGGTGTGAACCAGGAGGCGGAGCTTGCAGTGAGCCGGGATCGCGCAACTGTACTCCAGCCTGGGCCACAGAGCAAGGCTCTGTCTCAAAAAAAAAAAAAAAAAAAAAAAAATTGAGTTAGCCTTTCAAGTGCCCAGCACAAGGACTGGAAAAAAGATCATTATACCTGCTACACAGATTCTTGTGACATTTCTAAAGCTAAGAGAAGACCTTAAAAGCCTCACAGAAGAGATTGCGTTTTTTTAAATGAGC
Source organism: Gorilla gorilla gorilla (assembly GCF_029281585.2). NCBI lineage: Eukaryota > Metazoa > Chordata > Mammalia > Primates > Hominidae > Gorilla > Gorilla gorilla. Next base: position 29,990,415 of record NC_073228.2, on the reverse strand, counting down.
AAGAATGAAACTCATTATTACACATTTCTTCTGAAGATACCAGAAGACAGTAAAGCAATGCCTATGAGTTCAAGGGGGAAATTATTTTCAATTATGAAACCAACATGTAGCCAAATTATCAATCCAAGCATGAGGGCAAAAAAATCAGGTCATTTTCAGAAATACAAAGGATGCCAAATTTATCTCCCACTCTTCCCCCCCCCGCCCCCTCCCCCCGAGGGAGCTAAAGATATTCACCAAGAAAATAAAGGCAAAACCAAAAAGAAGCCACTAGTTATAAAAAATTGTGGTATTAACTTGGGTCTAATCAAAATGAAATCCTAGAGAGCTGAAAACAAGTCTAGAAAGCAACTGGTTCACATTATAACAGAAATAAGAAAGTATTAAACTCCATATAATAGTTACATTATCTGGAGCAATCTGATGTTGAGAAAAAAAGCTACATTAAAAAATAAACATAAATCGATAATGAAAATGTGACATTTTAAGCAAATAAAGTCTTAAGACATTATTTAACCTATTAGTAGCATTTAAGCAATAAGAAAGTAATTCACTAAAAAAAAGGTAATTCACTGACAATGATCTGATAAAGAAGGAATTGTAATCTTTGTACATTCCTTGGCCTTGTACTAATAAATAGATAGTTCTATTGAGCATAATGGTATTTTATTGGTTGATTTTCACCTTTTAGAAAAATTTATATGTAAAAGGCTTATTAGACAGACTATAAATGTATTAATAACAACATAGAAAGTCAAGGGATACCTGGAAAAAAGCCTTCTTCTGCCCAAAGTATAACATTAATACAGTGGACAAAGAAGGCAAACCACCAATGGAGGAAGAAACCTATAGCACATAAAACTAATGCAGGATTAATACCCAGAGCATGCAAATAATACATCAGAAAAAAAAAGAAAAATGGACTAAAAAATACGATGACTAGGCAAGTCAGAGAACAGGAAACCTAAATACCCCCAAAACATTTTAAATGATGCTCCATCTCACTAGAAATCTGGAAGACACATATTTAGACAATGAGATGACATTTTGCGTGCTGTAAATTAGTGAAATTAAATCTCGTAAGACCAACTATAGAGGAAAATATAGTGCAACAGCCATTCTCATACACTGCTCGTTCATGAGGGTTTAAACTATATACCAGTTGCTGAATTGCAACTGGGCAACAACCCTTAATGTTGAAAATGGACATAGCCATGTTGAAAATGGCTTTTAGATGTATTTCCTAAAGAAATTCTTATACAAGTAAACAAGGAAATGTGTACCAAACAAAATGGAAAATGTTAGGGTGAAAAATTGAAAATAACCAACATATCCATCTTTAAGAGTTTAGATATTTACTATATATTCATAAGGAAATACCATAAAGCAATTAAAATGAATAACTAGAGCTACACGTATAAAAACATGTACTGAAATAACAAGTACCAAATTGAGGCCAGGTGCGGTGGCTCATGCCTATAATCCCAACACTTCAGGAGGCCGAGGTGGGTGGATCACTTGAGGTCAGGAGTTCGAGACCAGCCTAGCCAACATGGTGAAACCCCATCTCTACTAAAAATACAAAAATTAGCTGGGTGTGGTGGCTCACACCTGTAATCCCAGCTACTCAGGAGGCTGAGGCAGGAGGATCGCTTGAACCCAGAGGCGGAAGTTTCAGTGGGCCTAGATCGTGCCTCTACACTCTAGCCTGGGTGACAAAGACTCTGTCTCAAAAAAAAAAAAAAAAAAAAAGGTACCAAATTCAGGACAGTGGAAGGAAGACTGGAAGAAGAAAAACAGTACATGGGAATTCTAACTGTATGTAAAATCCTTAAGTTGGCTGATGTACAAGTGTTTACATATTATTTTCTCCACTTTTTGTGGCTAAAGTTATTTCATAATAAAGAAGTTCCCTGAGGAAAAAACACAGTAAAGGAATAATGCAAAGTTAATACTCAATGAATTTATTCTTGTAAATCCTACCTTGAATCCAATACTGAGTCCTAGTATTAAGAACTTGCATCACTTCCACCCTTAAATTATAATGATGACTATTAAAAAAAATACATACTCTGTAACTGATGTTACACTTTCCTGTCCAAAAGGTCCAACTGGATCATCCTTGAATTTATCACTTGGAAGTTGAGGTGGTAAAAACTCTACATCTTTTTTCTTTGGAAACTTGTAATACTTCCAGGCTATATTGGCTTCATCTTCTTCCAAGTTTACTGCTGTACCAACATATACTGTAGGTTCTACAGCTTCCTGATACTGAGGTGGGAAAGACTGGGACAAGCTGTCTATCCTATCTTCCATTGGTTTAGAAGGAACCAAGGGATCTGGTGTTGGCATTTGATAAAAATGTTGACTCTGAGGAGTTGAAGGTGTTTTAGTCACTCCTTCATCAACCACATCACAAGGGTGAGGACTAAGTGGGGGTGGTTGAGGTGAATTTGCCATTTCGGTGCCATGCATCTGAGGAGTCTTTGCTACATCATTAGTTCGGATATTTGAAAATCTCACTTGACTGTCTGGAGCAGAGATCACAAGTCTTTGGCTGGCTGAATCTGCGTCCATGCCAACATCATCACTAACAGACACACGATGGTGAAAAGGAGTCAAGGGGCGTTTCTGTGGCTTTTCACTCTTTTCTTGCTTCTCATTGGTCTTGTGCTTAGGAAGTATTTGTTGTTGCTGACCTAAAGATGGTGCCTGTCCTTGTTGTCCAGCATTCCTTGACTTGAGATTTTTGTGCCTGAAAAGTGAAAATAAAGGTTTCATATTTACAGTATCACTATTATGGCGAAGTATAATACCAGTTAATAGTATTAGACACTTCGGTTATCATTTCTTTTTCACATGTAATACTAAAAGCAAAATAATTTGAATTTGAAAGGGGAAAAAAATACTTTGCTCGTGACCTAAATAAAATATAAGGGCATGCAGAAACATTCATAAAAGCCAATTATCTCATGCTCATTTAATAGCCATGTGATCAGATAGCCAAAGATTATGTCTTACATGATTTAAATATTTTAGTATCTAATTTAAATATAGAGGTAAGATTCTAGTTAAGGTTAAAAGGTATAACAAGGCTTGAAATTTACTCATTTCTAAATGTACCTGATATTTCCTGTTAGTAATTATTATAAATTAATGGCTTGGCTAAGCTTAGTCATCACCTACAATCCTACAGCAACTGGCCAGAAAGCGTATTCTACTCTACTAAATAGAAGTTACATCAGTCTGGAAAGTGCTAGAATTGACTGATTGATGGGCCTCACACCATACCTACCTTCTCCAAATACTTAGCACTACAAAAAGAATAAGCTGACTAGAAAAGGGAAAGAAAATGCCTAAAATAATTTCTTCCTCATAATTTGAAGCAATTCTAAAATGAAGAACTTAAATGATACACCTAAAAATCAAATAATTTTGTTAAGTTTAAGATTTCTAGGCTGGGCGTGGTGGCTGACACCTGTAATCCCAGCACTTTGGGAGGATGAGGGGGGCGGATCACCTGAGGTGAGGAGTTCGAGACCAGCTTGGCCAACATGGTAAAACCCCGTCCTTACAAAAAATAAAAATTAGCCAGGTGTGGTGGCACGCGCCTGTAGTCCCACCTACTCGGGAGGCTGAGGCAGGAGAATAGCTTGAACCCAGGAGGCAGAGGTTGCAGTGAGCCGAGATCACGCCACTGCACTCCAGCCTGGGTGACAGAGCAAGACTCCGTCTCAAAAAAAAAACAAAAACAAAAACAAATAAAAAAAAGATTTCTTTCAGTGCGCATTGAGATTTCCAAACTCAATGAGATATATATATATACACATAACATTATTTTTACACTAAGAAACTTTTTTTTTTTTTTTTTTTTTTTGAGAGGGAGTTTCGCTCTTGTTGCCCAGGCTGGAGTGCAATGGCGTGATCTCAGCTCACCGCAACCTCTGCCTCCCAGGTTCAAGCGATTCTCCTGCCTCAGCCTCCCTAGCAGATGGGACTACAGGCATGTGCCACCATGCCTGGCTAATTTTGCATTTTTAGTAGAGACGGGGTTTCTCCATGTTGGTCAGGCTGGTCCTGAACTCCTGACCTCAGGAGATCTGCCCACCTCGGCCTCCCAAAGTGCTGGTATTACAGGCATGAGCCACCGTGCCTGGCCAAGAAACTTTTAAAATGTGGTAAGATATGGAGTTTACACATTCAGTATTCATTAGGTTTTACTTTTTAAATTTTACTTTTTTGCTGAATCAGAGCTATCCAGAAAGAGTATTAAAAAGCAGTGACAGGCACTTATTTGAAAAACTCTGTTGAGAAGACATACTGAGACACTTTTTTTTTTTTTGAGACCGAGTCTCACTCTGTTGCCAGGCTGGAGTGCAGTGGTGCAATCTTGGCTCACGGCAACCTCCGCCTCCCAGGTTCAAGCAGTTTTCCTGCCTCAGCCTCCCGAGTAGCTGGGACTACAGGCGTGCGCCACCACACCTAGCTAATTTTTCTATTTTTAGTAGAGACGGGGTTTCACCATGTTGGCCAGGATAGTCTCGATCTCTTGACCTCGTGATCCGCCCACCTTGGCCTCCCAAAGTGCTGGGATTATAGGCGTGAGCCACTGCGCCCGGCCGAGACACCTTTTTGTACAGAGCCTGAGATATCTTATTGTGCATAGAGAAAAAAAAGAACCAAAGTTATCAAAGAAAACCAAACTCATTTCAAAAGGACATAGGAGAAATCCACCATTATCCTAATATTAAAATCAAAGATATTACACAAAAAGAAAACCATAGACCATTATCTCTTAAGAACACAGATGTAAATAATTAACAAAATATTAGCAACTCCAACCAGCAAAATATAAAAGAATAACACATCATGACCAAATGAAGTTAATTCTGGGAATGTATGGTGTAGCATTCAAAAGAAAAAAATATCATGCATCACATTAACAGAATAAAAGAAAACCATATTATCTCAATAACTATAGAAAAAACCCTACTAATACTATTAATATATTCAACCCCTATTTATATACACTCGGCAACCAAGGAATAAAAGAAAATTTGCTTGATCTGATTGATATCTATGAAAAACTACAACTAATATCTTACTTGATGTTTAAGCATGAATAATTTCTCAAGATTAAGAACAAAGCAAGAATATTAGCTCTCAACATTTAACATTTTACTGAAGGTTTTACCCAATGCAATAAGGCAAGAAAGAGGTCAGAGATTTCGGAGGAAGAAGATAAATTGTCTTTATTCATTGTCAACATTATTACAAACTATACAATAAGGCCAGATGCAGTGGCTCACACCTGTAATCCCAGCACTTTGGGAGGCCGAGGTACGTGGATCATGAAGTCAGGAGTTCAAGACCAGCCTGGCCAACATGGTGAAACCCCGTCTCCACTAAAAACACAAAAATTAGCTGGGTGTGTTGGTGGGCACCTGTAATCCCAGCTACTCAGGAGGCTGAGGCAGAAGAATCGCTTCAACCCAGGAGGTGGAGGTTGCAGCAAGCTGAGATCACACCACTGCACTCCAGCCTGGGTGACATAGCGAGACTCTGTCCCACCCCCACCAAAAAAACAAACAAACAAAAAAAGTATACAATGAAAGGGTCAGGCTGATCCCCACCTAATCAATCTTAACATTACTAGATATGGGACAACCAGATACTGTCTCTCTCTGACGTAACATAATACAAAGCAACACAGCCACCATCTATGAAGTACTCTTGCCAAAAATATTGAAGTTGAGTCTAATCAAGTAATCAAGCCCCCAGATCAGCACTGAGCACTGTCTAGAACCTTCTATGATGATGGGAAGTTCTGTATATGTTTATATATATATATATTTTTTTTTTGAGACACAGTTTCACTCTGTCACCTAGGCTGGAGTGCAGTGGCACGATCTCAGCTCACCACAACCTCTGGCTCCTGCGTTCAAGCGATTCTCCCACCTCAGCCTCCCGAGTAGCTGGGATTACAGGTGCCTGCCACCATACTGGGCTGATTTTTGTATTTTTAGTAGAGGTGGGGTTTCACCATGTTGGTCAGGCTGGTCTTGAACTCTTGACCTCAAAAGATCTACCCACCTCGGCCTCCCAAAATGCTGGGATTACAGGCATTAGCCACTGCACCCAGCCTGTATATGGCTCTTGAGTACTTGAATTGTGGCTAGTGCAATTGAGGAACTAATTTTTTAAGAGACAAGTCTTGCTCTGTCACTGAGGCTGGAATGCTGTACAATCATAGCACACTGTAACCTCAAATTCCTGGACTCAAGAGAGCCTCCCAAAGTGCTGAGATTACAGGCATGAACCACTGTACCCAGCTGAGGAACTGAATTTTTAATTGTATTTAAATCCAATTACTGTAAATTTAAATAGCCAATAGTAGTTACTAACACAGCTAGTATTGGATAGCTCAGCTCTACAGCTACCTTCCATTTATAGAAATGCAAAGGAAAAAGGAAGAAATTAAATTACACTAAAAGAAGTAAAATTACATGACAAGTAAAATGAAAAATCCAGAATGTGGGACACTCTATAGGAGGAACTGACCTAGTTTTACCAACCGAGTCAATGTCATGAAAAGGGAGCAGGAGACAACTAAAAGGAGAGATTTAGAAAACATAACAACCAAATGTTTACTCCTTGTTTGAATCCTAGTCAAATAAACTATCTACAAAAAGACATTTCTGAGAAAATCTGGACAAGGTATCATAACATTAGGTATGATGGTAGAATTATATTCATGTAAGAAGATATTCATATTTTTTAGAGCCGCATACTGAAGTACTGCAGAAGTGTAATATTTAAGATTTGCTTTAAAAATCTTTATCAAGAGCATAGCATAGGGATTTGCCAAATAAAGTATTACATATCTATAAAATGCAGTATTATGAACTTTTTAAAAAGAATGAATCTGTAAGTGCTAACATGGATAAACACCCAGGCTGTTTATCAAAAAAAGAGTAAGTTGCAGAAATACAGCATGATTCCATTTGTGTGAAAGAAAGCAACAGGCAGACCTATATACATAAGAGGGGAACCTGTTAATTTTTAATTTTATATTCTTGTGTACTGTTTGAACTTTTAATTTTATTTATTTAACTTTTGAGACAGTCTCGCTCTGTTGCCCAGGCTGGAGTGCAGTGGCGTGATCTCCGCTCACTGTAACCTCTGCCTCCCAGGTTCAAATGATTCTCCCACCTCAGCCTCCCGAGTAGCTGGGATTACAGGCACCTGCCACCACATCAGTCTCATTTTATATATACATATATATTATATATATATATATAATATAGATATACACACACTATATATACACACACACTATATATATATCTATATATATACACACACACTATATATATCTATATATACACACACTATATATATACACACACACTATATGCGTGTATATGTGTGTGTATATATATATACACACACACTATATATATATCTATATATATACACACACACTATATATATCTATATATACACACACACTATATATATACACACACACTATATGCGTGTATATGTGTGTATGTGTGTGTGTATATATATATATACACACACACTATATACACTATATATATATATATATATTTTTTTTTTTTTAGTAGAGACCGGTTTTTGCCATGTTGCCCAGGCTGGTCTCAAACTCCTGATCTCAAGTGATCTACCCACTTCAGCCTCCCAAAGTGCTGGGATTACAGGCATGAGCCACTCACCCAGCCTGAACTTTGTAAAAGAGCATTTTTTTTTTTAAACACAGAAATTTGTTCAAAAACACAAAAAACCAAGACCAAAAAAAAAACAAAAAACAAAAAACCCAGCAGGTCCTACCCAATGTATGAATAATCCCTTCTCTTTTTTTTTTCCTCATGCTGTTGCCCAGGCTGGAACACGGTGCCGTGATTAGCGCTCACTACAGCCTCCCAAGTAGCTGGGATTACAGGCAAGAGCCACCTCATTGGCTTGAATGGGTTCTTTTTGAATACTTTCAATGACAAGGACCATACTACTGTATAAGGAGATGTATCCCCCTCACCAAATAGCTCCAACTGCTAGAAGGTAAATTCTTAATATTGAATAGAAATTCATCTTTTCTGTATCTTCCAGCCCTTCAGTCCTATTTCTACCTAATTTATAAAGCTGCACTATCCAATAATGGTAGCCACAAGTTACATGTAGCCATTAGACACTTGACAAGTGGCTAGTCCAAACTGAGATGTGCTATAGATGTAAAATACCAGTTTTCCAAGACATGTTATAAAATAAAGGAATGCCAAATATCACTAATGTTTCATCACAATTACTGTATGTCAAAATAATATTTTAGATAAATCAAGTTCAATAAAATATATTGGGCTGGGCATGGTGGCTCATGCCTGTAATCCCACACTTTGGGAGGCCAAGGCGGACGGAACACCTGAGGTTGGGGGTTCTAGACCAGCCTAGCCAACACAGTGAAACCCCGTCTCTACTAAAACTACAAAAAATTAGCCGGGTGTGGTGGCAGGCGCCTCTAATCCCAACTACTCAGGAGGCTGAGGCAGGAGAAACACTTGAACCCAGGAGGTGGAGGTTGCAAGTGAGCCAAGATCACGCCACTGCACTCCAGCCTGGGTGACAGAATGAGACTCCGCCTCAAAAAAATATAATAATAATAATAAATAAAGTAAATTAAACAAATTTTAAAGATCTTCAGCAAGAGAAAAGGTCTAGTTGAAGCAAACACAGTAAGTGAATACAAATGGTTGATAAACAGGAATTCATTGCCCAATTCGCTCATTTTTGTCCATGTTTGAAGTTTCTAATAACAAAACAGAGTAGAACTAAAATGCTAAAAAAAAAAAAAAAAGCATGAAAGATTTGAGGAGCAAGATTAAAGTATTCCAAGGTCTTTGTTCATTCCATAAAAAGAGCGTAGACTCTAACTTTAGACTTTAAGGAAAGCAGGCATAATAAATAATTCAATTAACAAAAGAATAAAAATAGAACACCAAACTTCTAAATCAAGAGAAGAAACTGAAAAAAAGAATATAAAAAGGAAAAAATAACAGTATCATTAACTCATCAATTATTCAAATATTTGTCTACTAAATTCAAAGTATGGTCTATGAACCCTCCTTTTCAGGAGCTACAGGGGTTCAAAACTATTTTCATAATAGCACCAAGACAGTATCTGACTGTTTTATTATGTTGAAATTTACAAAGATGGTGCAAAAACAATAGGCAGCAAAACTTCTAGCAACTGAACATGAATCAAAGGGAGTGGTACCAACTGTACTAGCAGTAGTAGTCATTGCTTTCTCCACCACCACACATTCAGTTTGTTGTTTTTTATGACAGTATCACTTAAGAATGTCCTTCATGAAGACAGCAAAAATAATTTTTATTAATCTCAATCCTTATACACATCTTTTTACACTCTGTATAAAGAAATAGGTAGTGCATATAAAGCATTTCTGCTATAGATTTGAAGTACAATGGCTATTTTGAGGAAAAGCGCTTGTACGACTGTTTGAGTTACAAGCTGAAACTAGCTTTTTTCATGAAACACCATTTGAAGAACAAAGGACTGGTAGATAAACTAAGATTATCCATATTTGGTCATTTGGCAGATTTGTTTATTAGGTTATCAAACATGAACAAAATGAGTTTGTCATTTAAGGAAGAACTAATCATTTTGAGCTTGACTGCTAAAAAATGACTACTACTGCTAATACAGTTGGTACTACTGCTAATACAGTTGGTACCACTGCAATATTTAGAATTTTGGAAAACTATCTGACACAGTGCTTGAGCTTTCTAATACTTAAATACTTTTCAGGTGAGATCACTGGCAATATTAATGAATGAAATATTTTGATACTCTGCATTGGCTGAATTCCATATCCTCAAATTCAACCAACCAGAGATGAAAAATATTTTTCAAAAATGAAAAGTTAACAGTACAACAATAAAAAATAATATAAATTGTAAAAACAATACGGTATAACAACTATTTACATAACACATTGTATTAGGTATTATAAACAAACTACAGATTGTTTATACTGAAGGGCCAGGTACAGTGGCTCATGCCTGTAACCCCAACACTTTGGGAGGCTGAGGTGGGTGGATTACTTGAGGCCAGGAGTTCAAGACCAGGCTGGCCAACATGGTGAAACCCAACCTCTATTACAAATGCACACACACAAAAAGTTAGCTGGGCGTGGTGGCGCATGCCTGTAGTCCCAGCTACTTGGGAGGCTGAGGCATGAAAATCACTCGAGCCAGGGAGGGGCAGGTTGCAGTAAGCCAAGATCACACCACTGCACTCCTGCCTGGGCAACAGAGGCGAAGACCCTATCTCAAAAAAAAAAAAAAAAGTATACTGAAGGATGTATACGGGTTATATGAATACTAACTCATTTTATATGAAAGACTTGAGCATCCGTAGATTTTGTTATCTGTGAGGGTTCCAGAATATCGATCCTACACGGATATTTAGAGATGAGTATATATAACAAAATGTGCCAACATTCAGATCTGTATAACCCAGTGAACTGATATTTTTCAAATGACCAATGCATGATGTTACAAAATCGAAAGATCCATTCAGTTATTAGTGAAGTACAACCACTGACAGGGCTTTAGATTCCACATTCCAACCAACCCTTAAGAAACTACCACTTGTCAATTTTTGGTGTAGTATCAAAGAAGAATATCCACAATTATCTGAAAAAGTTATTAAAATACTCTCTTCCCTTCTCCAATTGCATAGCTACATGAGGCTGGATTTTCTTCATATACTTCAACCAAGACAATATCCAGCAATAGGCCGAATGCAGAAGCAGATGTAAGAATTCAACTATCTTACTACACTCAATATTAAAGAGACTTGCACAACTGTAAAACAATGCCACTCAATTAGCTTTTTTGCTACTGTTTTGGAAAATATAGTGGATGTCTATTTTATTCATGTTAATATGCACTGAATTTATTGTTTTTAATAAGTGGTGCTTTAAAATTTCTCTAAAATATAAATAGATGTAATAAACGTACTTTGCAGTCTTCGGTAATTTTTTAAGACTGTAAATAAGTTCTGAGACAAAAAAGTTTGAGAATTAGTCTATTTTATGCAAGGCAGTAGGAGAAATAGGATCTCCATTCATCTGAGGTGAACTATTTAGTTATGTCCCAAGTGTACAAGGGATGTGAAAAGTAAATGGCCATACACTCACTTACCCAGCTATTAAGAGTAAGAAACTATTAACTGGGGCTACATACTAATAGCAGCAGTTCTCTAAATTTTTGACAACATTAAATCAGCCCTTTTCTTCTATACAGACCTCTTTCTAAAAGCTAGTTTCTTTAGAGAGTACAATTGAATTTCTTTTTTTCTTTTTTTGAGACGGAGTCTTGCTCTGTCACCCAGGCTGGAGTGCAGTGGCGCAATCTCAGCTTACTGCAAGCTCTGCCTGCCAGGTTCACGCCATTCTCCTGCCTTAGCCTCCCGAGTAGCTGGGACTATAGGCGCCCACCACCAAGCCTGGCTAATTTTTTTGTATTTTTAGTAGAAACAGGGTTTCACTGCGTTAGCCAGGATGGTCTCAATCTCCTGACCCTGTGATCCGCCCGCCTCGGCCTCCCAAAGTGCTGGGATTACAGGTGTGAACCACTGCGCAAGGCCAAACAACTGAACTTCATGCTAGAACACAACCACATTGAGCAATCTTTGTAAAAAAAAGAAATTGTCCTCAAAGCACAAACCAACAGAGTAATCCTTTTAGATTATTTTTTCCTATTGATGTTAGGTATGCAGTACTTTAATGTTAACATGAGAAATTTAATGTATTGCTTTTTACTTAGCAGCCTGCTTTCTATGTGCAGTTTTCCTATGAACATTCCACCACACTAAAGTCTAATATCAGTAAATGTGCGCTATTCAATCTTGCTAATGAAAAATGCAACAAACAATTTTGTGCTTCTCACTTATTATAATGGCAAAAAATAATTCTGAGGATAGTTCTCAGATCAGTGAAATCACAAGAAAAACCAACATTTTCTATATGCAAAAAGTGCGAGTAAAATCGGTAGAACCTTTTTTGATGTCACACGTACTTAAATAGCCCTCTCGCCTACAACTCTTTATCACATCACCCACCTAGTTTATTTCCTTCCCAGCACTCATTCAAATTTAAAAAGGATTTAAAATCCTTCTTAAGCCTGGGCACAGTGGCTCACGTCTGTAATCCCAGCACTTTGGGAGGCCAAGGTAGGTGGATCATTTGAGGTCAGGAGTTTGAGACCAGCCTGACCAACATGGTAAAACCCCATCTCTACTAAAAATACAAAAATTAATCTGGATGTGGTGGTATATACCTGTAGCACCAGCTACTCAGGAGGCTGAGGCACAAGAATCCCCTCAACCCAGGAGACGGAGGTTGCAGTGAGCCGAGATGGCATCACTGCACTTCAGCCTGGGCAAAAGAGCAAGACTGTCTCAAAAAAAAAAAAAAAATTATTCTTAAAAACAAATTATCTACCTCACTTCCAATAGAATGCAGACTTCATAATAGCAGGAGCTTTGTTAGCTAGTGTATTCTGAGCCTAGGACACCTTCTGTCACAGAGTAAGGATTCAAAAAAACCTACTAAATAATTGATAGTTACAGCAGTATTACTTTTTTTTAAAGCAAGCACAAGCAAAAAACACCTATGGAAACAAACTGTATGTCCATCAAATCCAGAATGATTACATAAACTATGATACTTCCATTCAGTGGAATATTAATAACATTTTTTTCATTTTTCTTTTAAAAAAGAGAGTTATCACTACATTGTCCAGGCTAGTCTTGAACTCCTGGCCCCAAGCAATCCTTCTCCCTTGGCCTCCCAAACTGCTGGGATTACAGGCATGAGCCACCACACCCAGCCACAGGAAAATTTTTAAACAATGAAGCAGAGCTATATAAGTAACTAATATGGAAAGATCTGAGGCACATTAAGTGAAAAAAATTAGCTGTGAAAAATAAATCAGAATAATACTTATGTGAGGCCAGGCATGGTGGCTCATGCCTGTAATCTCAGCACTTTGGGAGGCTGAGGCAGGAAGATCGCTTGAGCCCAGGAGTTCAAGACCAGCCTGGGCAACATAGCATGACCCCGTCTCTACAAAATATTTAAAAATTATCCGAGCATTGTGGCACACACCTGTAGTTCTAGCTAGTTGGGAGACTGAGGCAGGAGGATCGTTTCAGCCCAGGAGTTTGAGGCTATAATGAGCCATGATTTCATCACTGCACTCCAGCCTGGGTGACACAGCTAGTCTCTAAAAAAATAATAATATTTATGTGTTGAGAGGAGAATACATAAAATTAAGTATGGAGAAATAGCATCTAATTGGCAACTAGCCACTTCTAGAGGGAGAGTGAGTAGGCTTGGGGGAGAGAAAGGATGGTCAAGGGGAACTTAGGCTTTATTCATATACTTTAAATTTCTTAAAATAATTTCTATTCATGTAAATTGTCTGTTACAGTTATGAATTTTTTTTCTTCCCAAATCAATTTTTAAGAGAAGCCAATGTTATCAGGCAGGGTCCAGGCCTACCTTTCACACAGAAGAAATTCACTATAGAGAACCGGTTATACAAAACAGAGGAAAGTGAGGAAACCCAGAGACTAGTAATAGCAGGGAGCTTCTATGACTTCTAGCACTTAAAGGACAATAAGATGATGTAGTCTCACCATATCCCAGAAGCTCAGGATGGTGCTAGAACCATAGCAGGATCTGCTCAGTAGTAACTGGGACCATGAGGAAGGGGCTGTGTTAATAGGACACAAGGGAGCTGCTGCTGGAGTTGGCTCAAAAAGGGACTGGGGAAAGACCCTGGCTTCTTCCCTCCTCTCACCCTCCAATCTTCTGTTAGTGCCTCCTATTAGCCAACTCCAGAAAGCAAAGGAGTCTAGGAAATTTAATTCCCTGCAATACAGAACAGAACAGAGAAAAAGCAGAAATGGATTTGAGAGCAAGCTAGAGGCCGATTTAACAGAGTCAGTTATCAATGTATGCCCCAACTTCCTATATATTCTATGGCAAAGAGGATACACATGTAGTAGCTCACTGTCTATCTGTCTTACCTTCACTTAAGAAATAAGCTAGATTTGTGGTGGGCAGAGGACCTAAAGTACAAAATGTAATACTAATTTTTTTTAAGTAAATTATTAGAAATGCTGTATTTACTAAAGGAGCAAACTAACCAAAGCAAGTCACACATATCGATTATGTAAAATTTTAGCATATTAAATCTCTATATGCCTCTGAGAAATTTCTGAAAACACTTTTAAAAATGACTTTTTTTTTTTTTTTTTTTTTTTGAGATGGAGTCTCGCTCTGCCGCCAACACCAAAGTGCAGTAACGCCATCTTGGCTCACTGCAACCTCTGCCTTCCGGGTTCAAGCGATTCTCCTGCCTCAGCCTCCTGAGTAGCTGGGATTACAGGCATGTGCCACCATGCCTGGCTAATTTTTGTATTTTTAATAGAGATGGTATTTCACCATGTTGGCCAGGCTGGTCTTGAACTCCTGACCTCACGTGATCCACCTGCCTCAGCAACCCAAAGTGCTGGGATTACAGGCATAAGCCACTGCGCCTGGACAAGAGAAAATAACTTTTTAAAAATAAAAGTTCAGCTTAAAGACCAAGAATTTAAACCTATGTTGCCAACATGCATATTTTAATGCCTTCCTCTAAAACCATTTTAGACAAAATACTTAAAATCCACCTTTTCAAAAAGAATAAAAAAGTCTAGTTTAGGAACTAAAACAGAACTATTTGATAAAAATTCCACTAGTGGGAAAGAAAATCCTAATTTATTTTTTTCTCAACTTTTATTTTAGGTTCAGGGGTAAATTCGCAGGTTTGTTATATAGGTAAACTCATGTCATGGGTCTTTGTTTACAGATTATTTCATCACACAGGTATTAAAGGACTAGTATCCAATAGTTATTTTTTCTGCTCCTCTCCCTCCTCCCAGCCTCCACTGGACCCAGTGTCTGTTGTTCCCTTCTTTGTGTCCATGAGTTCTCATCATTTAGCTCCCACTTATAAGTGAGAACAGGCAATATTTAATTTTCAGTTCCTGCATTAGTTTGCTAAGGAAAATGACCTCTAGCTCCATTCATGTTCCTGCAGAAGACATGATCTCATTTTTTTTTTTATGGCTGCACAGTATTCCATGGTGTACATGCACATTTTCTTTATCCAGGCTGTCAGTGATGAGCACTTAGGTTGATTCCATGTCTTTGTTATTGTGAATCATGCTGCTATGAACATTCCCGTGCATGTGTCTTTATGACAGAATGCTTTATATTCCTCTGGGTATATATATCCAGTAACAGGATTGCTTGGTCAAATGGTAGTTCTGGAAAAGCTTAATTACATTTAAGCATTCTTTTAGTCTTAGACCAGGGATTAGCAAACTTTTTCTGTAGGGAACCAGAGAGTAAATATTTTATCCCCTGGGGGCCAGTCTGTGTCACAACTATTCAACTCTGCCATTGTGGGGTAAAAGTGACCACAGACAATATGTAAATAAATGAACGTGGCTGTGTTCTAATAAATCCTTATTTATCAATACTGAAATCCGAATTTCACACAACTTTCACATACCATAAAACATTCTTTATTTTTTTCAACTTTTAAAAAACGTAAAAATCATTTTCAGTTGGCTGGGCATGGTGGCTCACACCTATAATCCCAACACTTTGGGAGGCCAAGGCAGATGGATCACCTGAGGTCAGGAGTTTGAGACCAGACTGACCAACATGGTGAAACCCTATCTCTACTAAATAATACAAAAAATTAGCCAGGTATGGTGGCGCGTGCCTATAGTCCTGGCTATTCGGAAGGCTGAGGCAGGAGAACTGCTTAAACCTGGGAGGCGGAGATTGCAGTGAGCCGAGATCACGCCATTGCACTCCTGTCTGCGAGACATCGTCTCAAACAAATAAAAAAAAATCATTTTCAGCTTACAGGCCATACAAAACAAGCAGTGGGCCAAATATGGCGAATTAATCACAGTTTGCTGACCCCCATTCTTATACAAATTATGTTCAGATTAGGTGTGGTTTTTTAGCTATTTTAAACTGCTAAACAATAGCTAAACATATCCTTGTTTTTATTCCAATCTCTCTAACAGAGGTAAATTTTCAACAAAGTTGCCAGACTTTTAAAAATTACGTATTCTTTAATCCAAAGAGCCTCCATAAGAATATTCAATTTATGCAAAAACATAACAGCACACTTGAGAGAGTCTGTTATTATATATTCAAACCAACAGAGCAAATTTAAGAAAAACCTTGGCCCTAACCTGCAGGCACTCCATTTGTTTGGTTCACTTCCATGAGAAAGACAGGTGACCATCTATTCCATCACAAGTTCTGACTAGGGATGTCAAGGCCATTATTGTTTACTTGAATGCAAAAGCCTATGATCTATGTTTAATCTGCAGGATAAAATAATAAACTCTAGGCAACATAATTTTAAAACTTCTCATAACCAAACCTTATCAAAAGGCCTTAATATATAAACTAAATAAATTTCTAAAGAATTCCACGTTCATCTATTCTTCTACCAATCATTCAACCAATATAATCCATTAGAAAGCGTGACAGTTTTGTCATGCTTTGACAGTTTTGCTCCCTTGTGACAGTTTTTCCCTTACAGAATCCTATTTTCTGAATCTTATTTCAACATTTCACCTACAGCTGCCCAAAGAATGTTATAAGAAATTACTCCACAAAATCCATCACTGTATTTACCATTAAAAAAAAAAAAAAAGACTGTAACTGGAAGCACTCCCCTTGAAAAGTGGCACAAGATACGAATGCCTCCTCTCACTCCTATTCAAAATAGTATTGGGAGTCCTGGCCAGAAGAATCAGGGAGAAAAAAATAAAGGGCATTCAAATAGGAAGAAAGGAAACAAAAGTAACCCTGTTGGCAGACAACATGATTCTAGACCTGGAAAACCTCACAGTCTCAGCCCAAAAGCTCCTTCAGCTGATAAACAACTTCAGTAAAATTTCAGGATACAAAATCACTGTACAAAAATCACTAGCATCCCTATATACCAACAACAGCCAAGCTGAGAGCCAAATCAGAAATGCAATCCCAGTCACATCTGCCACAAAAAGAGTGAAATAACTGGGAATACAGCTTACCAGAGAGGTTAAAGATCTCTACAATAAGAATTACAAAACACTGCTCAAAGAAATCAGAGATGATGCAAAAAGCCAGAAAAACATTCCATGCTCATGGATAGGAAGAATCAATATCCTTAAAATGTCCATACTGCCCAAAGCAATTTGGATTCAATGCTATTCTTATCAAACTACCAATGACATTCTTCACAGAACTAGGAAAAACTATTTTTAAATTTCTATGAAATCCAAAAAGAGCCCAAATAGCCAAGGCAATCCTAAGCAAGAAGAACAATGCTGGAGGCATCATGTTACCTGGCTTAAACAATACTACAGGACTACAGTTACCAAAACAGCATGGTACTGGTACTAAAACAGACACACAGACCAATGAAACAGAATAGAGAGCCCAGAAATAAGGCTGCACTGCCACAACCATCTGATCTTTGACAAAGCTCACAAAAACAAGCAATGGGGAAAGGACTCCCTATTTAATAAATGGTGCTGGTATAACTGGCTAGTCATATGCAGATGACTGAAATCGGACCCCTTCCTTAATACATAAACATCAACTCAAGATGGATTAAAGACTTAAATGTAAAACCCAAAACTATAAAAACCCTGGAAGACAACCTAGACAATACCACTCTGGACACAGAAATGGGCAAAAATTTCATGACGAAGATGTCAAAAGCAATCACAACAAAAGCAAAAATTGACAGATGGGATCTAATTAAACTAAAGAGCATTTGCACAGCCACAGAAATTATCAACAGACTAAACAGATAACCTACATAATGGGAGAGAAGTTTTGCAAACTATGCTGACAAATGTCTAATATCCAGTATCTAAAAAAACTTAAATTTATAAAAAAAAAAAATCCTGTTAAAAAGTGGGCAAAGGACATGAAAACTTTTCAAAAGAAGACATATGTGCAGCCAACATGCATATGTAAAAAAGCTCAACATCACTGATCATTAGAGAAATGCAAATCAAAACCATAATGAGATAACATCTCACACCAGTCAGAATGGCTATTATTAAAAAGTCAAAAAATAACAGATGCTGGCAAGGTTGAGAAGGAAACATTTATACACTGTTGATGGGAGTGAAAATAGTTCAACCACTGTGGAAAGCAGTGGTGATTCCTCAAAGAGCTGCAACTACCATCCGACCCAGCAACCCCATTACTGGTTATATACCCAGGGTATATAAATCATTCTACCATAAAGACACATATACGCAAATGTTCACTGCAGCACTATTCACAATAGCAAAGACATGGAATCAACCTAAATGCCCATCAATGACAGACTGGATAAAGAAAATGTGGTACATATACACCATAGAATACTGTGCAGCCATAAAAAAAGAATGAGATCATGTCATCTGCAGGAACATGGATGAGCTGGAGGTCATTATCCTTAGCACAGGAACAGAAAGCCAATTACTGCCTGTTCTCACCTATGAGTGGTAGCTAAATGATGAGAACTCATGGACACAAAGAAGGGTCCAACAGACACTGGGGTCTACTTGAGGGTGGAGGCTGGCAGGAGCGACAGGAGCAGAAAAAGTAACTACTGGGTACTAGGCTTAGTATCTGAGTGACAAAATAATCTATACAGCAAACCCTTGTGACATGAGTTTACCTATTTCACAAACCTGCACATGTAACCCTGAACCAAAAATAAAAGCTTAAAAAAAAAAGAAATGAAATTACTCTTCAAAACCCAACACTGTATTTGCTATTAAAAAAAGATTGTATCACGAGGTCAGGAGATTGAGACCATCCTGGCTAACACAGTGAAACCCTGTCTCTACTTTAAAAAAAAAAAAAAAAAAAAAAATTAGCTGGGCATGGTGGCGGGCGCCTGTAGTCCCAGCTACTTGGGAGGCTGAGGCAGGAGAATGGCGTGAACCCGGGAGGTGGAGCTTCCAGTTAGCCAAGATCACGCCACTGCACTCCAGCCCAGGGGACAGAGCAAGACTCCAACTCAAAAAATAAAAAATAAAAAAAGATTACTGTAGGCCAGATATGGTGGCTCACACCTGTAATCATAGCACTTTGGAAAGCCAAGGGGACGACTGTTTGAGGTTAGGAGTTCGAAATAAGCCTGGACAACATACCAAGATCCCCTCTCTACGAATTTTTTTTTTCTTTTAATTAGCCAGGTGTGGTGGCACATGCCTGTAACCCTGGCTACTTGGGAGGCTGGGGCAGGAGGATTGACTGAGGCCAGAAGTTTGAGGCTGCAGTAAGCCATGATCACTCCAGCCTGGGTAACAAAGCAAGACCCTGTCTCTTCATTTTTTAAAAAAAGAAAGAACTCTTGGGAGAAATTTCTCAGGTAGTGCCATTGAGGAAGGAATGCTTTTCTCAAGAGATTTATATGGCTTGTATAGCTTATAGATACTATATATACCATAGCTCCATATAAAATTGTCTTTTATTTAGCTACTAGGAAACAAAACTTTCAAGAGTCTGCCTCTGGTAACAGTGAATGAACTGAAAGCTTATATTTAACATGTACTTCTATAATCAGCTTCAAATTCCTGAAATATTTTTCCTGAATTTTCTTTTGAAAAAAATCCTAACATCATGTTCATGTAAGCTGTTTCAAATAAAGTGGGCGTAAGCATTCAGTGGCATAACAAACTATCACACATAGGCATCAATCGATCGGGAAATAATCTACCTCAAACAACTGCAATTTGTTCTTTGTGTGGCTTCAACAAAATCCCAGGATGCCACTTTAGCAGCTGTCGCTTCTTCGCATAGACCACCTGATGAAGCAGAATACTTCCTCCTGAGATTTAAAGTTACAAAATTCTTTAGAATTCATAAAATTTTCTATTAAACCTCAATGTAGCATTGAAATTAATTTTAAAGATCAACATTCTGAGTTAAAGAAAAATCAAACAAATGACTGTTTATACTTTAGATATCTTCTAATTGTAAGTAATTATCAACATGCAATTTTTGAACTTATAAATGAAAATACACACTTGTTCTGTGCTCTGTTCATATTGCATTCTTGCCAAACTCTATCCACCACATGATTTGCTAATTTTCTGGGTATTTTCCCACCATGGTGGCTAGTACTATCGGAGTTGAAGCCATCAGATACTGAAGAAAATTTGACCCACTTCTGGACAGACTGAGGATCAACTGAAAACAAAACAAAAAAACAGGCTGTAGGAGAATAAAGGTAGGTTTAAAGTAACATTATTTGGGTTTTTTATTAATTTGTGATACAAGCTGCTCCAGCTATCTGGTAAAATTATTTATATTTTGAGATAAAAAGCATGCTACTTTTTGGAACCAGATCTTATTAGGCAAATGTGGCAATCAAGTACATCTCTGTAACCTACCACTCTCAGTACCAAGAGTGGGGTTCTCAGGAGCCAGGCAGGGCCAGCACACGGTGGCGTGTCAGGGGAGGTGGGCTGAGGGCAAGGAAGGAGGTGTCCCATGGATCATGCTGTATAAGCAAACCAGACTACCCTGATGCCCAGAGTGCCATCATCAAGGTCAGAGGCTGGCCAGAGGTGGGGAGACTGGAAGGACTTCGGAGTAGTGCGAAGGGGCCCTGGACACCAGCCATGGAACTGCTGCACAGAGCCTGGCTTCCACATCAAGGTGGGGTTTGGAGGCCAGGATGAGCCCCTGCAGCAGCAGCACTCTGGCCCTTCTGTCCCTGCCAGCCTCTGACCTGGGTCAGTCAATCATTGATGGATTTTAGCCAAACACTTTAGTGTTCTCATTTAGTTGGAAATTAGACAGTCTTTTTTGCAAGGTCAGCTGAGCATGAGCATATTTCCCCTCCATTGTAAAAAGCTCTTCTGTTTTTATACGTTTCTCCTCCATTGTAAAAAGTTCTTCTGTGTTTTTGTTTTAAAGGTAGATGGAGAGAGAGCAGAGATATAAACTGTTGCATGAATCGATGGGTCAGAACTTTAGTATATGCGTATGTTCTTCTGAGTAACAGGGCATTTTGCTGAAAATAAGCACCTTGGTAACTAAACCCCTTTTAATAGCTAAAACGCTTTAGTTCTGTATTGACAGTTACTGTAAAAGCTTGGGTTTATTTTTGTAGGACTTAAGGGCTAAGAATTAGAACACAGCAATGGGCTACTCTGTTGGAGTAATTTTAATTATAGATAAACACACAAACCTTTAAAAATAAAAGCACGCTACTTTTAAATACAGAAAGCAAAACATCTAAAACAGGGAATGCAAACTGGATGGCAGTGTATCAATGCTGATTTTCTGACTAAGAGGATCGAGTAATAGTTGTATAGGAGAGTGTCCTTAATTCTGGGAAACACACTGAGTACACAGGAGTGGTGGGACATCATGTCTGTAGGTTGTTCTCAAATGGTTCAGAAAAAGACCAATGATAATGAATGTACATCATACAGACAGGGTGATGGAGTAAATAATAACAGTTTGGAAATCTGGCTAAGGAAATTACTTGTACTACACTTGTAAATTCTCAAGAAGTTTGAAACTATTTCAAAATAAATTATTTCTTAAGTACTTACTGTACACAAAATAACAAATTACCAGAGCTGATAAGACAAATTACTGCTATACCTGTTTGGACTTCCTCAGGAGACGTAGGTGGTGTAAGCGTAACTGAAGACATAGCAGGATCTCTTGTGGAAGCAGGCACTTGGTGGACACCCAAGCAAGAAGATGAACAGTGAGTGGATCCCACAGGGCTAGGAGTAGGAATGTCTGACTGAGGGACTAGAACAAAGCATGCTGGGTAGATCATTCGGACACCAGCTGAAAGGAAAAAAATGGGACAGGAAAACCAATTACCTTTGTGACTAGTGAATTAGTTTCACTCAAAAGTACTATAATGGAAAAGTAGGTATCACATTTATACAAATAAAAATACATTTTTATAAATATAAGCTTCTTTGGCATAAGTTTTTCTTTTCTTTTTTTTTTTCTCTTTTTTAGAAGAAACCACAATAAACCACAATAAGCTGTCAGTGGTGGTTATCTTTGCTGAGAGAGATTTGGAAAAAGGCAGCTTTCCTTTTTTTAGATTTCTAGAAATGTGTTTTTTAAATCTTTATTTGCATTTCTGACCAACTTAATGTGTATTACTTTTTCAATTTTATTTTTTAAGTTTAACAAAGGTAATCTGGACACTAGAATTATGAACCATTTTCTACTTACTTTTCTATATGCCTCTATTTTAAAAGCCTAAAAAATGTGTGTTTTTTCTGTTTTTGTCACAACTGCTCTGGTAGTAATGTGTTTATTAAGTGAACACTGGTAATCTTTTTCTTAAAAAAAAAAAAAACAGACAAACAACAACAAAAAAAACAGGCCAGGAGTGGTAGCTCACACCTGTAATCCTAGCACTTTGGGAGGCCGAGGCAGGTGGGTCATTTGAAGTCAGGAGTTCAAGAGCAACCTGGCCAACATGGCTAAACCCTATCTCTACTAAAAATACAAAATTTAGCTGGGCGTGGTGGCAGGCACCTGTAATCCCAGCTACTCGGGAGGGTGAGGCAGGAGAACTGCTTGAGCCCGGGAGGTGGAAGTTGCAGTGAGCAGAGATCACGCCATTGCACTCCAGCCTGAGCAGCGACAGAGCGAGATTCCGTCTCAGAAAAAAAAAAAAAAAAAAGATGAAATAAGGTGATCTTCACGTCTAACATTACCATTAGATTCCCTTAAATACAATATGGTAGACTCTAATTCCAATTATCTGCTAAATTATACTTTCTCCATGCCTCCTCTCTCATGCCTCTCTGAGGTAGAGTATATGTCTTCACTCCATTGTCAGGCTGTGTGACTTCCTCTGGAATGTAAGCATGTGATATAAGCCACATCCTAACAGAAGCTTTAAATGTGCCTGCAGGGTCAGTGCAGCTTCTCTCACTTCTGTCTTCTGCTATGAGATTAACATGTCCCAGATGTGGGTACTTTGTTAACCTGGGTCCCTGAATGAGAGGACATAGAGAATACAGCCAATCTGAAAAAATCTGACCCTTTTAGGCTGGGCACGGTGGCTCACGCCAGTAATCCCAGCACTCTGGGAGGCCAAGGTAGGTGGATCACTTGAGGTCAGGAATTTGAGACCAGCCTGGCCAACACGGCAAAACCCCATCTCTACTAGCATTACAAAAATTAGGTGGGCATGGTGGCATGCGCCTGTAATCCCAGCTACTCTCAAGACTGAGGCAGGAAAAGCGCTTGAACCTGGGAGGCGGAGGAGGTTGCAGTGAGCCAAGATCGCGCCATTGCACTCCAGCCTGGGCAACAGAGCAAGACTCCACCTCAAAAAAATAAAAATAAATTAAATAAATAATAAAAAAATATAAAAAAATCTGACCCTTTTGGCAGGCAGAGCATGCCAAAGTCATAAATTCTTTAGTTACATTTTCTGTCTCTTAAGTTATTGGAAGTGATAGTTTTACCAAATGTTAAAACATCATACAACACAGGTTGTCAACTTTTCAGCCTCCAAATATTAATTCATTCACAATTAACTGTCCCATCCTAAGCATGCTTCCCTCTAGACAGAATATATTTCCCTGCCCCAATGACTTTGGCTTGGCCATTTAACTAGCTTTGTCTAATGCAATGTGAGCAGATGTAACATATACCATATCCCAGCAGAAGCTCTGAGTACACTTACATGGTTAGGTTCAGTCCCTATTATTCTTCTGTTCTCATAAGAACAGCATGTCCTAGCTACTGGGATATTCATTTAACCTAGGTTACAGAATGAGCAGATACATGGAGCCAAACCAGCTAAGATGCAGCCCTTAAGTAATGCGGGCAGGAAATTAAGGAATAAATCTTTGGTGTTGAAAGCCACTGAGTTATTAGACTTGTTTGTTATTCAGCAAAATATAACTAACACATACAATCATGCGTTTTCCCCTTAGGAATAATACTCAGGATCCATACCAACAAGAACTTCTACTGCAGCTAAAGAATCATCTTCCCAATCCATATCTTCCTGTTTCTCTTCAGACATCTCCTTCAAGCAACATGAGATAGGATAGAACTGTTTCCATTCACCAATTAATTTTTTTGTAGCTGAATCAGACATCTTGAATGCCTGTCCTGTGAGAGTGCCATTTAGTCCAAATGGGCATAAGATAACTAGAAACCCAAAGCAGACATCAAATAAGTAACAAAAGACTGTTTTACCAAATAAGAACACAGTGAAAAATGTGGCAAATAATCGTGCAATTATAAAAAAGAAAAGGAAACCAGTAATAACCATTCCAGAGAAAAATCAACTTATTATACTTCGTTACTGTGAAGATAAAGTATGACACTGAGTTTATTATATAAACTGTTAAAAATTTGTCTGCCCAGGCTGGGCATAGTGGTTCACACCTGTAATCCCAGCATTTTGGGAGGCTGAGGCGGGTGGATCACCTGAGGTCAGGAGTTCAAGACCAGCCTGGTCAACATGGTGAAACCCTGTCTCTAATAAAATACAAAAAAAATCAGCTGAGTGTGGTTGCACACGCCTGCAATCCCAGCTACTCGGGAGGCTGAGGCTGGAGAACTGCTTGAACCCGGGAGGCAGAGGCTGCAGTGAGCCAAGATGGCACCACTGCACTCTAGCCTGGGCAACAGAGGGAGACTTCATCTCAAAAAAAAAAAAAAAAAAAAGTTGTCTGTCCAAACTCTTAAGATTTTTAACAGAAGCTGGGAATATTTGTGTATCCTTCAATTTACTTTGACTCCCACTAAGAAAAAGCATTCTAAGAAAAAGCAATCTGAGGAAAAACAATATAGATATATAAATCTAAATATTTATAATGTACTGCCATGTAAACTTTAAAAAGCAAATATTAGGTTTAAAGTTAAAATAAGAACACACTGCCAAGCCTTAAAGGCAATTCAGCAATCTTATAAAATATTTCTTCTAGAATTCAACTTTTTTCATAGTATAAATAGTAGCAAAAGTCCCTTTGTAGCTATGTTACACATGGCTCTGGCCGGACATGGTGGCTCACTCACACCTATAATCCCAGCACTTTGGGAGACCGAGGCAGGTGGACCACTTGAGGTCAGGTGTTCAAGACCAGCCTGGCCAACACAATGAAACCCAGTTCTACTAAAAAAATACAAAAATTGGCCAGGCGTGGTGGAACGTGCCTGTAATCCCAGCTACTCAGAGGCTGAGGTAGGAGAATTGCTTGAATCCAGGAGGTGGAGGTTGCAGTGAACCAAGATCATGCCACTGCACACCAGCCTGAGCAACAGAGCGAAACTCCGTCTCAAAAAACAAAAACAAAAACAAACAAACAAAATATGGCTTATATGACCTGACATACAAGATAACCTTGAAAACATTAACACATATAAATCCAATATGCTATCTAAAAGAACACTTTAAACTACTTCACCATTCACGGTCAAGAATTTTTTGGTAATACCTGTATTTAAAAATTTATTTCACTGACTTAACACTGTAATGGGGAAGAAAAAAGTAAATGACATCAAAATCATCATTAGGCTAAAGATCAGGGGGAATTCCATCAATCCCCAAATGTAAAATTATGAAGTCCAATAAAGATCTTTCAATAAAAGATCAAATACCTAATATAATAAAATAATCTACCTTGAAATGGGCTATTAGACTGTTGAGCAAGGGTGATATGCTCTTCACTGAGAAGGTATACAGGTTGATGTTGGTTAATTTCCACACTGGTACAAACATTGCTGTCTCCATGCAAGAAAAAGGTGAAGGAGCAGGACAAGTGTTCACTAAAAAAGAAGAAAAAGTTATATCTTAGTGATGACTAGTGGCCAAAAATGTTAACTTGCTTTTCTTTATTAGGAAGTATGCAAAAATGCATACTCTATTTTGCCCAAAAATTCTACTTCATCAGAAGGAAAAAAATCATGAATATGAGCAAAGACTTAGCTATAAGAAATGTTCTTTACAACACTGTTTATAGTAGGAAAGGCTGCAAATACAGGAACCAGTTAAACGAGTTAGGTACATTCACACATAGAATTATTATATAGCCACAAAAATAAGTTAAAATAGAAGAGTAGGTTTATTGGAAAGGCATAGGCTACCAAAATAGTAGGGTCAATTTTTTTTTTCTTTTTCTTTTTTAAAGAAAGAGAGAGGGTCTCAGTATGTTGCCCAGGCTGGCTTGTAACTCCTGGGCTCAAGGGATCCTCTGACCTCAGCCTCCAAAGCAGCTGGGACTACAGATGTGAGCCACTGTACCCAGCTCTTTTTTTTTTTTTAAAGAAAAAAAAAGTTTTATTTGGATAAAGAAAATAAAGGCGGACAACAGAATTAATAGTGACTTAATTTTTATTTTTGCCTATTTTCCCCTCTATATAAGAAACTAAATATAAATGTTTTCTCACTTTATTAATTAATTGGACTAATCATTTAATGCAATCCCCTCCCAACCAATAACATTATTTTAAAGCAATAATGGGTCTTACAGTTGAAGGCATCCTAGAATCAAGAATATATGCAAAACAGTACACCTTAATGAAATTCAGGTATGGCTGGGTATACAGGTTGGAAAATAAAAGTTCCCAAGGACAGCAGAGGTATCCTCAAGATACAATTTAGAAGGGTCAAGTTGCGCAGAAGAGGATAAGAGTGTACACTAAGAAAATAAACTCTTCTTATTCCTTCTCCACACATTTATCTTAAGAATTCATCCTTAAAAAAGTTTTTTAAACTATGATGATTAATCAACTCAAAACCTGTTTTATATATGTATAAGCCCTCTTGAATTTCTTCTGGATAAGCAGAACATAGTGGATTAAAATTAAATTATAGTAAAAGTAATGCTAGAGTTAACAGAAGTGGGAAAATAGATGGTAGAAAAGAGGCAAAAAGCAATACAGAGCTAAGAATTTCTATATCTTATACATATGGAGTCAATACAAAATGTCTAAACTTGATAGAACAAGAAATAGAAATTTAAGCATGTTATTCAAGTTACAAATGTAACTGACAGAGGCTAGTCTGAAGGTAGTGAGTTACCTCAGTTGACTGTTCAGTTAGTTGCAGATCAAACTCCTTGTTCTACTCTTTCCCCTCTTTCCACTACTGCATATGTGACTAGTCTAAAAAATGCTTTTAATCTAAATAAATTTTTTTTAGGCCAGGCACAGTGGCTCACATCTGTAATCCCAGCACTTGGAAGGCAGGCAGATCACTTAAGGCCAAGAGTTCAAGACCAGCATGGCCAACATGGTGAAACCTCCATCTCCCTAAAAATACAAAAAATTAGCCAGGCGCGGTGGCAGGTGCCTGTAATCCCAGCTACTTGGGAGGCTGAGGCATGCGAATTGCTTGAATCCAGGATGTGGAGGCTGCAGTGAGCCAAGATCGCACCACTGCATTACAGCATGGGCGACAGAGTAAGACTGTCTCAAAAAATATATAAGTAAATAAAAATAAAATAAAATAAAAATTAATGTAACTGACAGAAAAACTAAAAATAATATAACTAAAATAAAAAACAAACAAAAACCTTATCATTCTTGTTAAGAAAGCAGTGACGATGGCTGGGAATGGTGGCTCATGCCTGTAATCCCAGCACTTTGGGAGGCTGAGGTGGGTGAATCACCTGAGGTCAGGAGTTTGAGACTAGCTTGGCCAACTTGGCAAAACCCCATCTCTACTAAAAATACAAAAATTAGCCGGGGGTACAGTGGTGTGCGCCTGTAATCCCAGCTACTCAGGAGGCTGAGGCATGAGAATCGCTTGAACCCAGGAGACGCAGGTTGCAGTGAGCCAAGATCACACCACTGCACTCCAGCCTGGGTGACAGAGCAAGACTCCATCTCAAAAAAAAAAAAAAAGAAAAAAAAAAAGAAAAAGAGGCCTGTAATCCCAGCACTTCGGGAGGGCAAGGCAGGCGGATCGTTTGAGCCCAGCAATTTGAGACCAGCCTAGCCAACAAGGTGAAATTCTGTTTCTACTAAAAATACAAAAATTACCTGGGTGTGGTGGCACACACCTGTAATCCCAGTTACTAAGGAGGCTGAGGCAGGAGAATCACTTGAACCCAGGGAGGCAGAGATTGCAGTGGGTTGAGATCTTGCCACTGCACTTCAGCCTGGGCAACAGAGTGAGACTTCATCTCAAAAAAAAAAAAAAAAAAAAAAGACAAAGCGGCTAGGAGACCTGAATTTTATAACCTCTTATCTGCTGTTCCTTTAATCAGTGGAGTATAGTTCTTAAAAACACAGCTTTCAACTGTTTCATTTCATACATGAAATATTAAATAAGAGAATTTAAAAACAGCCAGTCATGCCTGTT
Source organism: Gorilla gorilla gorilla (assembly GCF_029281585.2). Lineage (NCBI taxonomy): Eukaryota > Metazoa > Chordata > Mammalia > Primates > Hominidae > Gorilla > Gorilla gorilla. The sequence continues at coordinate 29,961,915 of NC_073228.2, read as the reverse complement.
ATCTCAGCACTTGGGAGGCTGAGGCAAGAGGAGTTGGGCTTGAGCCCAGGAGTTTGGGACCAGCCTAGGCAGCATAAGACCCCATCTCCACAAAAAAATTAAAAATTAGCTAGGTGGGGTGGTGCATGCCTGTGGTCCCAGCTACTCGAGAGGCTGAGGCTGAGGTAGAAGGAACATCTGAGCCTGAGAGGTTGAGGGTGCAGTGAGCTACGATGACACCACTGCCCTCCAGTCTCCAAACAAAAAAAGATATTTAAAATGGATTTTTCTCATGACAAAGCATTTTAAAAGATTTTAAAAATTATTTTAAAAGCATTTTAAAACATTTTAAAAATTATTTTAAAACCATTTTAAAAGATTTTTAAAATTATTTTAAAAGCATTTTTAACATTTTAAAAATCTATTTTCCTGAAAATATTATAATATGGGAAATGTTTAAATATACATTAATTTGACCTATCTTAAATATTATTTAGGAAAATAAGTTTACTCTAGTATGTATAAAATCATAAAAGTCATCTTTCAAGTTCCCTAACAGTCTTTCCAATGAGCACTTACCCACTTCATTTTTTAATTTTATGGTTTAGAGACAGGTTCTCACTGGAGTGCAGTGATACAATCGTAGCTTGCTGCAGCCTCAAACTACTGGACTCAAGAAATCCTCCCATCTCACCCTCTTGAGTAGCTGGGACTACAGTTGTGCGCTACCACACCCAGCTAATTTTTTTTTTTTTTTTCCCCTAGGGATGGCAGGGGCGGGGGCTCACTATGTTGCCCAGGCTGGCCTCAAACTCCTGGCCTCAAGCAATCCCCCCACCTTGGCCTCCCAAAGTGCTGAGATTACAAGCATAAGCTAACCTCATCTGGCCCCATTTTATCTTTTAAATAAGAAAATAAAATTTGGCTTCTTGATGTAAAGGGATAAATTGGTCTCCAAGGAGTCTTTGTAGCAATCCAGTATTCCAAAGTACAAAACATGTAACCAATGGTCTCAGCTCCCACTGTTTATCTGCCACTACCCTATTTACTAACAACACTCAATCCCAGCAGTCTATGATCAAAGAATCACTACCTCCTATACTGCTAGCATATAATCCCAATATACAATAGTCTGATCTTCTTGTAACATTCAATGGTTTAAAATAAACCAAGTTTGTATGTGATACTGGAGGGAAACAATATTCTAAATATGTGATACAAGTTTCTTGCTCTGTTGCCCAAGATGGAGTGCAGTGGTGCGACCTTGGCTCACTGCAGCCTCTTCCCAGGTTAAAGCGATTCTTCTTCCTCTGCCTCCTGAGTAGCCGGGATTACAGGCACCCATGACCATGCCCAGCTAATTTTTGTATTTTTAGTAGAGACAGGGTTCTACCATGTTGGCCAGGCTGGTCTCAAACTCCTGACCTCAAGTGATCTGCCCACCTCGGCCTCCCAAAGTGCTATAATTACAGGCATGAACCACCGCACCCAGCCAAGATTTTTTTTTTTTTTTTTTTTTTGAGACAGTTTCACTCTTGTCACCAAGGCTGGAGTGCAATGGCGTGATCTTGGCTCACTGCAAACTCCGCCTCCCGGGTTCAAGCAATTCTCTTGCCTCAGCCTCCCCAAGTAGCTGGGATGACAGGCGCCTGCCACTGCGTCCGGCTAGTTTTTTTGTATTCTTTTAGTAGAGACGGGGTTTTGCCAATGTATTGGCCAGACTGGTCTTGAACGCCTAACCTCAGGTGATCCGCCCACCTTGGCATCCCAAAGTGCTGCGATTACAGGCGTGAGCCACTGTGCCGGCCTGAAATTTTTTTTCAGAGATGGCAGTCTCCCTATGTTACCCAGGATGGAGTGCAGTGGCTATTCACAGGCACAGTCGCGGAGCACTACAGCCTCAAACTCCCAACCTCAAGTGATCCTCCTGCCGCAGCCTCTTAAGTAGCTGGAACTACAGGTGTGCACCGCCACACCCAAATCTCTGAAATCCTTATATTAAAGGCAATATTCTAGTCAGAGAATATTATAAAACAATTAGAAAATACTAACATAGTAAATTCAGACTTGCTTTTTTTCCAAGGAGAAATGTTATTTATATCATCCCATCAAACATTTTTGGTATTTAACACTCAGAAAAGTGAGTTAAAACAAAAACATGTCACCACAATAACAATTCAAAGTATTATTAGCTACTATAAAGGATTGCAGAGAATACTGTTGCTCTCCATGAGCTCACACTACAATATCTAAAACAAAAAGTTATGAATGAGGCAGAATTTTATAAATGAAACTTGAACAATCTTCCATCGTGGAAAAAAAAAGTTCCTCAAATTAAGTACTGAAATTAATCAAAAGATTATTTCTAAAACAGAAAATGAAGACGTGCTTATAGATTAAAGCTGGCTGCTCTAACAGCAACAATTCCATATGTATGCTAGATTAGGCAGTGCCACATCAAACCTATTTCTAGCATTTGTATTAAGCAGCTACAGAAAAATGATATCCCATTTGCCAGTAGAGAATCCGAGGCACAGAGAGGTTAAACGGCTTGTGTTAAAATCATAATACTAGTAAAGAGAATGCTGACTTCAAACTCTAAACACCCTATCAACCAATTAAAAAAATGGACAAAAGACTTCAAAAGTCATTTCTCCAAAAATGATATACAAATGGCCCATAAACACATAACATGCTCAACCCATCACTAATCATTAGGGAAATGCAAACCAAAAACACAATAAGATACCACCTCACACCCATAAAAATAGCTTTAAAAAAACCAGGAAATAACAAGTGTTGATGAGGATGTGGAGAAAATGGCACTCCTCTGCATTGCCTTTGGGAATGTAAAATAGTGCAGCCACTATGGAAAGCAGTATGGAAATTCCTTCAAAAATTGTACTTCAAATTACCATATGATCCAGCAATTCCACTTCTGGGTAGACACCCAAAGGAACTTAAAGCAGGGACTTGATGAGAGATGTGCAGACCAATGTTCATAGCAGCATTATTCACAATAGCCAAAAGGTGAAAACAACCCAAATACCATTTACAGATTAATACATAAACAAAATGTAGTACATACATACAATGGAATACTATTCAGCCTTAAAAATAAGGGGAATTCTATCACATGCTTCATAAATGAATCTTGAAGATTTTATGCTTACTGAAATAACCCAGACAAAAAAGGACAAATACTACATGATTCCACTCATATGAGGTACCTGCAACAGTCAAGTTTCTAGACAGACAAAGTAGAATGGTGGTTATCTGAAGCAGAAGAAAAGAAAAGAAAAATTGAAGAGCTACCACTCTTTTATGAGTACACATTCAGTTTGGGATGATGAAAAAGTTCTGCAGATAGATAGTGGTGATGGTTAACAATGTGAATGTACTTAATGCCACTGAACTGTACACTGAAAAATTATTAAGTTTTATGTTACGTACATTTTACCACAATAAAAAGAAACTGTAGTCATCTTTTTTTTTTTTCCTTTGAGACAGGGCCTTGCTCTGTCACTCAGGCTGGAGTGCAGTGGCATGATCAGAATTCACTGCAGCTTCCACCTCCTGAGCTCAAGTGATTTTCCTGCCTCAGCCAACGAAGTTAGGTGGGACTAAAGGTGTGAGCCACTATGTCCAGATAATTTTTAAAATTTATTTTTTGTAGAGATGAGGTCTCACTATGTTGTCCAGGCTGGTCTTGAACTCCTGAGCTTAAGCAATCCTCCTATCTTGGCCTCCCAAAGTGCAGGGATTACAAGCATGAGCCACTGTGCCCAGCCTCCCCTAGCCATCTTAATTCTGAGATTATTTTTATTCCGTGAATTCAAAAGTTTCGAAACTTGTCTTACATTAGGATCTTCTAAAATTTCCAAAGCCCAGATTACAGTCCCAGGTTAAGACACAGGCATCAATAATTTTTTGTAAGCTCTCCAGGTGATTCCCACATCCAGACAAGTTTGGGAATCATTAATCTGTATTTCTACAGCCTTCAGAGTAACTTTTAAATTTTTAAATTTACAGGTATAATACCAGTATTAGGTATTATTAACATAGCTCCATGAACAAAAGATCTATACTAAAATCCAGAAGTTAACATCTTACCTGTGAATCCTGTACGTATTTCTGCTCACTCAGTGAATATATTACTTACATTATACAATAAATAATACTTAGAAAGTGGCCAGGCACGGGGGCTGACGCCTGTAATCCCAGCACTTTGGGAGGCCAAGGCGGGTGGATCATGAGGTCAAGAGATCAAGACCATCCTGGCTAACACGGTGAAACCCCGACTCTACTAAAAACATAAAAATTAGCTGGGCATGGTGGCACACGCCTGTAGTCCCAGCTACTCGGGAGGCTGAGGCAGGAGAATCGCTTGAACCTGGGAGGCAGCAGTTGCAGTGAGCCGAGATTGCGCCACTGCACTCCAGCCTGGTGACAGAGCAAGGCTCCATCTCAAAAAAAAAAAAAAAAAAAAAAACCACACAAAACTTGGCAACAACGTTATTCTGGTTTACCACTTCAAGTGTTCTGCAAAATGCTGCTTTTTATTGTTGTTTTTAAGTATTATGGTTTTTACTGTTTCCTATAACTTAAAAAAAATACATGTGTAGGAGATATATCGGTCTATAGGGGTCCATAATCTACCTCATATTTTTCATGCCTAAAATGCAGCTCCAACACTTGATAGCTGTATGAGCTTGGACAGATTTGTAAGAGTCTACAGTAAGAATTATAGAAAGAAACTACGGTAAGAAAGGCTGGGCATGGTGGCTCACACCTGTAATCCCAGTACTTTGAGAGGCTGAGGCTGGAGGATCACTTGAGGCTAGGAGTTAGAGACCAGCCTGGTCAACATGGCCAGCAGAGAAACCCCATCTCTACCTAAATTACAAAACTTAATCAGGTGTGGTGGTGCACTCCTGAAGTCCTGAGTATTTGGGAGGCTGAGGCAGGAGAATTGTTTGAGCCTAGGACGCAGAGGTTGGAGTGAGTCAAGATAGCACCACTGTACTCCGGCCTAGGAGACAAAGCAAGACCCTGTCTCCAAAAAAAAAAAAAAAAAAAGAAAGAAAGAAAGAAAGAAAGAAAAATTATTGTAAGAAAACCTCAACAAGGAGGAAAAATAGGAAAAAGAAAAGTCTTAGCATTTAATTTTTCTCATAAACGTTCTAGAAAGCATGAAAATGTAGAAAATTGACCATGCAAATTCTAGTGACATCATCATTTAAGATTTCAGAAATGATACATAATAATCTTGATGACAGACATTAAGGACAAAACATTATAGACAGGCTACAGGGAAAACAATAAAAAGGCACATCCAGTCTGCTGAAGTAACTACACCTAATTTAGCAGAGAGTTCATACCCTGACTGATACAAGGTACGGGATTCTTCTTGCCTTTGAGATTCTAAAGCATACTCACAATTTAGCATACAATTCCAGAAGGGTTCACTGACCACCAGAGAAGGTACCTTTCACCAATAAACACTACCAAGTTCAACTGGGCTTAAACCCCTAGAACTGTGTTGTAAATACAATAGCCAATACACACATATAACTATTGGTGACTTAAAATGTGGCCAATCCAAACTGAGATATACTCTAAGCACAGCACACACACCTAATTTCAAAAGCAGTACAAAAAGTAAACTATTTCATTAATACCTTCTGCATATTTAATTATATGCTGAAATGATATTATTTTGGACTTACTGAATTAAAAAATATATTACAATTAATTCTGCCTATACATTTAGGTTTGTTTTTAACTTTTTAAATGTGCCTAGTAGAAAATTTTAAATTATGTATGTGGCTCACATTATACTTCTACTGGACAGTACATTAGATGACAGGAAGAGAGAAAATGAGTCCATAAAAAACCTAACAGCAATAGCCCCTAGCTTCTCTAGAAATTTGCCTTTTCGGAGACAGTGAGAAACCTAACCAAAGGACATCCTAACGCTACTAATGGTTAATAATACATTTTCAGGGGAGACTTACATCTCATGGTGCCTATTTTTAATCAGTTTTGGAGAGCACGAGATAATGTAAAAGCCATATATATGGCAGAAAATAAACACAACTTTATGGGTGAAATTTAAAGCATATTCTTTCATTTACTTCCTTAAAAAAAATCGATGAATTTCTTTATTGAAGCACCAAAAGTACTGTTTTAATTATAAATATAAAGGTTCTTGTGTAAGCAATACCACCCAAAAAGATAACTTTCTGCAATGATGAAAATGTTCTAGATCTACACTGCCCAATACCATGGCCATTAACAACAGCCATCCTTTCCTTCCTGTGAACTTTTACTGCTTTATCCAACAAAATCAAAAATTTATCACTCTCTATGGACAAAGTTTTTTACTACTAATTCCAGGGCTCTAATTATTCTAATACAAAGGCTTAGAACATATTGAACCAAATATTTAATCCTATTTTCTTTATGTTATATCCAGCAAGGATTTATTATATCCTATATGTACATGTCTATATGTATACACATAATGTAATATAGACATACAAACACACATATATAACATGTAATACTCTATACTGACTTTTTTGAGACGGAGTTTCACTCTTGTCACCCAGGCTGGAGTGCAGTGGCACAATCTCTGCTCACTGCAACCTCCACCTCCCAGGTTAAGTGATTCTCCTGCCTCAGCCTCCCAAGTAGCTGGAATTACAGGCACATGCCACCATACCTGGCTCATTTTTGTACTTTTAGTAGAGACAGGGTTTCACCATGTTGGCCAGGCTAGTCTCGAACTCCTGACCTCAAGTGATCTGCCTGCCTTGGCCTCCCAAAGTGCTGGGATTACAGGCATGAGCCACCACATCTGGCCTATATTGCCTTTTAAAATTGGAATTAAAGATAACTATTTTACATAGAGTAAATATATCAAAAAAATTTAACAACATATTTTTTCCATAGAAATCAATTATATATAGTTGAGGGAATGGGGTAAGATTAAAGTATATATTAAAATCAAACATGTTCCCTATTAACTATTTCCCTCCTATACACAATCTCATCTGCCACTTAACAAAACCTCCTATGTCACTATATACGTAAGATACTGAACTAGCTGTCTAAAAAAAGAATTCTGTACTAGTATGTTTCTATTCTGTATACCCTCCTAGAAGCATTTAAAACTTTTGTTAAATACACAAACTTTATCGCACACTCAGCTAAAGGGCTACAACAGATTCAACATGACAAAAAGCTTAACCAAACACAATCTTAAGAAAGTTCTTGGCCAGGCGTGGTTGGTGTGTGCCTGTAGTCCCAGCTACTCTGGAGGCTGAGGTGGGAGAACCAATTAGGCCCAGAAGTTTGCGGCTGCAATGAGTTATGATTGTGCTACTGCCATCCATCTTGGGCACAGAGCAAGACCCTGTCTCTATTAAAAAAAAAAAAAAAAAGTTCTTATTCAAGATAATCTTATTCAAATGCACTCTCAAACATGGCAAGTTCAGAATATCTTTTACAGAAGAGACTAAAACCTACATTAAGTCAGTGGTACTTACTACAACCCATTTGCTTGTGGGCTCACTAGAAAATTCAATGCCTGTCATGTGATCCAGTCCCCAGCAATGTAGGAAAACACCTAAACTATTCAAGAAAACACTGGTCATCATTCTTTAAACCAATTATCTGAAGACTGGTTTGTTCCTGTGGTTACTCTTACACTTGCGGGATTCTTTACAGGTAACCTAGCTGTATCCCTAGAATTTGATTCTATTTCCTCTCTTTCAGTCCCTAAAGACTGTTAAACAGACAACTACACGTAGGTCCAGATTATCAGAAAATGAGATTTTTTTCTTTAAAAATTTTAAAGAAAGGAAAAAGTAGATAAAAAGGTAAGGAATATTATTTTCTCCTTTGTTCAGGTCAAAGTAGTTTCACATCATAAATTTTCTTTCTTTACAACTCTTGTTCTTTTTTCAGAATACTTATACCAAAAGTGAATTGATTAGTCAACAAAAACAGTCTATATAATACTTATGTTTCAGAATGGTCTAGAAATGCATTAATTTATAATCAATCTTTATCTACCTTCCCTATATCATTCCACTAAATTCAACAGAAAAGAAGTCCGAAATAATAACTTAAAGATAGACTTAGCTGCTTGATTTTTGTCCTACTTGCTTTTCCAAAGAAGGAAAAAGGGTAAGAAAGTTCCTGTAAAAAAGAGATTTGAGGAGCAGCATTTATCTTTCCAGAATAAAGTCAGTTATTATACCACAACTATGGTTCAAGAGTAACTCGAAAGAGCATATACTATTTCTGGTAACACTTCACTAATAAAATACAATCTTAATTTAGTTCCCCTCCTAAATGGGTCAGCCCATGGAAAAACACTAGTGCTCAATTACATGGTTAAATAACAAGCAGCATCTGTTGGATTCATGAAAATATCCAATTAAAAGTTGTATTTTTGGCCAGGTACACTGGCTCATGCCTGTAATCCTAGCACTTTGCGAGGCCAAAGAAGGTGGGTAGCTTGAGCTCAGTTCAAGACCAGCCTAGGCAACATGGTGATATCTTGTCTCTACAAAATCTACAAAAATTAACCAGCCTTGGTAGCGTGCACCTGTGGTCCCAGCTACATGGGAGGCTGAGGTGTGAGGACTACTTGAGCCTGGCAGGTTGGGCTGCAATGAGCCATGATTGTGCCACTGCACTCCAGCCTGGGTGACAAAATAAGAGACCTTATCTCAAAAAAAAAAGTTATATTTTCAATTTTTTTTTTTTAGACAGGGTCTTGCTCTGTTGCCCAGGCTGGAGTACAACAGCACAATCCTAACTCACTGCAGCCTCAATCTTCTGGGCTCAAGTGATCCTCCCACCTCAGTCTTCAGAGTAGCTGGGACTCTGAAGTCCCACTTCAGAGTGTGTGCCACTGTGCCCAGCTTTTTTTTTTTTTTTTTTTTTTTTTAAAGAGACGGGGGTCTGCAGCCATAAAAAAAGAATGAGTTCGGCTGGGCATGGTGGCTCACGCCTGTAATCCCAGGACTTTGGGAGGCCGACGTGGGCGGATTACCTGAGGTCAGGAGTTCGAGACCAGTCTGGCTAACATGGTGAAACCCCGTCTCTACTAAAAATACAAAAATTAGCCGGGCGTGGTGGTGGATGCCTATAATCCCAGCTACTCGGGAGGCTGAGGCAGGAGAATTGCTTGAATCCAGGAGGTGGAGGTTGCAGTGAGCTGAAATCATGCCACTGTACTCCACCCTGGGCGATAGAGCAAGACTTCATCTCAAAAACAAAAAGAATGAGTTTATGTCCTTTGCAGGGACATGGATGAAGCTGGAAACCATCATCCTCAGCAAACTAACACAAGAACAGAAAACCAAACACCGCATGTTCTCACTCATAAGTGGGAGCTGAACAGTAAGAACACATGGACACAGGGAGGGGAACATCACAGACTGGGGCCTGTTAGGGGATAGGGAGCACAGGGAGGGAGAGCATAAGGACAAATACCTAATGCATATGGGGCTTAAAACCCAGATGATGGGCTGATAGGTGCAGCAAACCACCATGGCACATATATACCTATTAATAAACCTGCACGTTCTGCACATGTATTCCAGAACTTAAAAATAAATACATAAATAAAATAGGATCATTAAAAAAAAGAAAAAATGAGAGACGTGGGTCTAGCTATGTTTCCCAGGCTGCTCAAGTGATCCTCCCATCTTGGCCCCAGAGTGGTGGATTATAGCGGTGAGCCCATATTTTCAATTATTGATAGCCTATAAAGAGTTTTTCATAAAGCCAAGAGCAGTGGTTCACGCCTGTAATCCCAGTACTTTGGGAGGCTGAGCCGGGAGGATCACTTGAGCTCAGGAGTTGGAGACTAGCCTGAGCAATACAGTAAGATTCTGTCTCTACAAAAAGTTAAAAAAATTAGCCAGTTGTGGTGGCACATGCCTGTGGTCCCAGCTATATGGGAGTGAGCCGTGACTGTGCCATTGCACTCCAGCCTGGGTGACAGAGTCAGACCCTGTCTCCCCAAAAAAAAGAATTTTCATAAAGAAAAATACTTCCAGTATCTTGCATGGCTTATTGAACACATTCATTTGCCTCCACCTTCTTCATGAAACTGTCTCCATAAAGACGGAAAAAGGCAGGAGGAAGACGAAGAGAATGGTGTAAGTGGCAGCAACAGACAAGAGATAGCCATAAAATTTGAGAAGCTAGCAAGCAAAGGCAAAAATTCTAACTGACTTAGATAAGGCAAAGGAGAAGCCAAGATATAAACTGAGTCAAACCACAGAAGCTGGAAACCATCATCTTCAGCAAACTAACACAGGAACAGAAAACCAAACACCACATGTTCTCACTCAAAAGTGGGAGTTGAACAGTGAGAACACATGGACACAGGGAGGGGAACATCACAGACTGGGGCCTGTTAGGGGATAGGGAGCATGGGGAGGGAGAGCATAAGGACAAATACCTAATGCATATGGGGCTTAAAACCCAGATGATGGGCTGATAGGTGCAGCAAACCACCATGGCACATATGTATCTATTAACAAACCTGCACGTTCTGCACATGTATTGCAGAACCTAAAGTAAAAATAAACAAACAAATAAATAAATAAGATCAATAAAAGAGAGAGAGAGAGAGAGACGGGGGTCTAGCTATGTTTCCCAGGCTGCTCTCAAACTCCTGGTCTCAAGCCATCCTCCCACCTCGGCCCCTTAGTGGTGGATTACAGGTGTGAGCCTATATTTTCAATTATCAATAGCCTTTTAAGAGTTTTTCATAAAGAAAGCCGGGTGCAGTGGTTAAACTTACAAAGTTATAAACTGAGTCAAACCACAGAATCCCAGAAAGGCTCAGAAGTTGAAGGTACTGGTATATATACATATATATACACACACATACACATATATACACATACATACATATGTATGTATATATGTGTGTGTGTGTATATATATGTATATATGTATGTGTATATATGTGTATATATATATGTATATATATGTATGTGTATATATGTATATGTATGTATATATGTGTATATATGTATGTATATATGTATGTGTATATGTGTGTGTGTGTGTGTGTGTATATATATATATATATATATCCCTGAAGGTGGATGTATAGGTGTAACTGAAAAGAGAAGGGGCTGGGCACAGTGGCTCACACCTGTAATCCCAGCACTTTGGGAGGCTGAGGTGGGCAGAACACTTGAGGCCAGGAGATCAAGACCAGCCTAGCCAACATGGCGAAACCCCGTCTCCTTAAAAATACAAAAATTAGCCAGTCGTGGTGGCTAGTGTCTGTGGTCCCAGCTACTTGGGAGGCTGAGGCATGAGTACCGCTTGAACCTGGGAGGCGGAGGCTGAAGTGAGCCAAGATTGCGCCACTGTACTCCAGCCTGACAGAGTGAGACTGTTTCAAAAAAAAAAAAAAAAAAAAAAGGAAAGAAAAAGAAAGCAGAAGGAATGAAAATTCAAAGATATTAGAGCCTCTCCACTTTCTTCCAGATCAGTGAAAAACTTAAGAGGTCCACTCTTTGAAATGGTTGAAACAGAGGGACTCAGAATTAGAGATATTCAGATACAGCTGAGATGATGTATTTAAAAGATTAAGTGAAAATTTAACCACTATATAAGTGAGCCCCACCTCCAAACCTCCTTTCCCCAATAGGTTCACTAAACACTGGCAGCCCAGCTTATACCCTCTAGTCAGAGTACTGAAAGTCTCCTCTGGGAAAACTACTTAAGCAGGCGACAGAGTGTACAAATACTGGCAGTTGGGTGACAGGCACCCAATAAAAACAGTCAAGTCCCCAGATCATTCACTCTAGTAAAGCCTGCAATGTCATAAGCTACTCACATACACAGAACCTCCAGTTAGCATTTTAGTACCCAGAAGTCTAAGAGGGTTGCTAATCAAAGATTCTATACCCAGTCAAAACTATCAATTATAAGGATAGAAAAGAAAGAAACTTAAGAGCCTGCGATTCTGTGGTTTGACTCAGAATTCCAACATGGAGGATCTCAAAAGTATTACCATCCTTGCACTCTCAGGAAACTACTCTCAGGTTGGGCACCACCATAACAGTAAATAAGACGAAAAAAAAAAAAAAAAGGAGAAATGAGAAATGAGGGATCCAACAAGAAGGGAAAAGCAAAGAGAATCCCCAAGATGACTACTGTGAAACAGGACTACAGAACTACTAATCCAAATCGGAAAAGAAGAATGAAGGGTAACAACAGGGATATTAATTAACAAGAGGGGAAAAAAGAGGAAACTAATAAGATTATACAAAGTCCTTGAAGGTAGGGAGAAGTGATTTATACTTCTAATAGATAGTCTACTGATGAACTACCAATAGGTACACAAATCAGGAGTCAGCAAACTACAAAAAGTCAGCTAGAAAATATTTCAGGCTAAGTATTTTCAGCTTTGCAAGCCATCTGTCTCTATCATAACTATTTAACTCTGCTCTAGTGTGAAAGCAGGCATAAAACTATCAATGAATGAGCATGGCTGTGTTACAACAAAACTTTATTTACAAAAAAAGTGGCAGAGTACAGGCAGGTGTTTACCAACTCGTAACATTAATAATTAAGTGAAAAAAAGGGATAATCATTAACACCTGGGAAAACAAAACGATGTACAAGAAATGAAATGTGAAGGCTGGGCGCCGTGGCTCACGCCTGTAATCCCAGCACTTTGGGAGGCCGAGGTGGGCGGATCACGAGGTCAGGAGATCGAGACCATCCTGGCTACATGGTGAAACCCCATCTCTACTAAAAATACAAAAAAGTAGCTGGGCGTGGTGGCGGGCACCTGTAGTCCCAGCTACTCGGGAGGCTGAGGCAGGAGAATGGCGTGAACCAGGGAGGCAGAGCTTGCAGTGAGCTGAGATCGCACCACTGCACTCCAGCCTGGGTGACAGAGTGAGGCTCTGTCACAAAAAAAAAAAAAAAAGAGAATGAAATGAAATGTGTTTCAATATACTATGGCTCAGTTACAAATAATATTTATAAAATTATAAGAGTATAAACAAATATTGTTTTTACCAAAACTTATAACTATATTGGCAAGATAAGGAAAGGGATAGGAAGCCAGGTGCAGTGGCTCATGCCTGTAATCCCAGCACTTTGGGAGGTCAAGGTGAGTGGATCACTTGAGGTCAGGAGTTCAAGACCAGCCTAGCCAACATGGCGAAACTTGTCTCTACTAAAAACTCAAAAATTAGCTGGGTATGATGGCGGACGCCTGTAATCCCAGCTACTCAGGAGGCTGAGGCAGGAGAATCACTTGAACCCGGGAGGCAGAGGTTGCAGTGAGCCGAGATCATACCACTGCGCTCCAGCCTGGGCAACAAGAGTGAAACTCCGTATCAGGAAAAAAAAAAAAGGAAAAGGAGAGGGAAAAGAAGTGTGTGCAAAAGTGCCAATATCCAAGTGTTGAGTCGGGGGAAGTAAGATAGCTAACCTCTCAATAGAAAGTCAATAGAATTTCAATGGTAGGCTGTTGTGACCAAAAAAAAAAAAAAGTCCACTAGATTAATCCTAAATGATAACTCAAGAATAAACATGTTATGTCTTTCAAAATTTTTAAACAGGTAACTTAAAAGAAACAGAAGAATTAAAAAGGGCTGCTTCTGAGGAGCAAATCTATTCATTGGGGCTCAGGATTGCAGCCTTTCATTTTAAATCTTGGTAATCTGTTTGACTTCTTAAAACTACATAAATCTATATGCCTGGCTGGGAGCGGTGGCTCACGCCTGTAATCCCAGCACTTTGGGAGGCCGAGGCGGGTGGATTGCCTGAGCTCAGGAGTTCAAGACCAGCCTGGGCAACATGGCAAAACCCCGTTTCTACTAAAAATACACAAAATTAGCCAGGTGTGGTGGCACACGCCTATAATCCCAGCTACTTGGGAGACTGAGGCAGGAGAATCACTTGAACCTGGGAAGCAGAGGTTGCAGGGAGCTGAGATTGCACCACTGCACTCCAGCCTGAGCAACAGAGTGAGACTTTGTCTCAAAATAAATAAATAAATAAATGTATATGGCGGATATTGTTAACTGCCTACCCAATATCCATTTCCACTTCTTTGATCTTCGGTATCTATCTAATATCTATCAGCCCTTTCTTCTTACTAACACAAACTTCATTTGTTCAGAGCAGCTGTTTCCAAATAAAAGATATTTGTTTCTCTTAGTATGGCCAAAGATATGTCAACTAAAGTTTCCAGAAAATAATTTACTTTCTGACTCAGGTGCCACACCTTCTTACTTCCTCCCTTCCTTTCTCTTCCTGCCTGGAATCCACTGTGAGGTCTGGAGGTGCAACACACAGGAAGACCATGAAGATGTAAAGATGGCACAGAGAAAACTCTGGGGAACTTTGAATCCTTGATGACATTATTGAACAGCTATACCAGTACTAAACTATCTACCTCCATACTCCTTGCTACTGAGAAAAATCAATCCCTACATAAGCCAAGTAGTTAATGTTTTTCTGTCATTTCCAGCTGAATGCATTCTGAACTTATACAAGTATTTTGTTAACAATAAAGGTTTACGTTAATTTTCAAAGAGGAAAAAAAATGAAAGCACCTTTATTTATCCAGGCTTATCTACTCATCCAGTCTTACTAAAACTAAAAAGTTTGAAAAAACAAACAAACAAACAAACAAACAAAAACTCCAAGTGCACATGAAAAAAGATGTGCATATATGACATCAAAGACCTCAAAATGATTACAATCTCAACCAAATGTTCACTTCACATCCTCTCACATCTTTCAGGAAAAATTAGTAAGTTCCCTTTAATTTTCTCTTCCCCACATCCCAACTTACTTGCCACTGGTTCATCTCTCTTGAAGTCTCACTAACTCAATGACTGCTGGGAACTTAAATCTTTTGAGAGACTATGCCTTATATTATCTAAATCACGGAGAAGTGAGTAACCTGAAGGTTTTAATTGCATAGGAGAAGGAGGTATCTATCATAAGTCTTCTGTGCCTCTATCTGCAACCAGTCTAATAAGTAGTGTCATAAATTTGCTTAATTCATTGCTCAAGAAAATTATAAGCTCTCAAAGAGTAAATGGTCTTATACAGAAAACACAAATTTAAATTACTTTAATTAAAGGGAATTGAGAGATTGGGAATAAGAAGGGTTAACTTAATCCAAAACATACTCACAGATCACTATCTTTAACAGGTGTTGTTACTTAATTTTAATATCAGAGTGCTGTGCATATATTTCCACAAATACTAAAAAAAAGATACTTCCAAGCCTAAGTCTCTGCTTTCATCCCACATTAAGTCTATCATCACAAATCAAAATTTAGGCCACTGTATTAAAATACAGCCTATTCCTACTGTAAGAAAATTCTTAAAGCGTGTAAAGGGAAGTTTGTAAAGTGGTTAAAAAAAAAAAAAAACCTGACTATATCTAGTACTCTGTCACTGACAACCTCCGGAATATGTCTGTATATTAGCTTGTTTTATCCCACATTCTCGTAAAGACACAAAAATGAACAAAACTAAAGAAAGATCACGTCAGAATTTAAGATAGCTTACCTTTTATTTACAGGTTTTTCATCTTTTTCATAAGGCTTTACAAACCACTTGCCAATACGTACAAAATTCCTGTTCATTAAACACCGTTCCAATAGATTGTGAACTGCTTTGAAAAGCAGAGTACGGCATTCATAGGAAAGTCCATTCTCCCACACTCCATCTTCTTCTTCTAAAAGAGAAATGAAGGAAATAATAAGTAAAATAGTGACACTATAATCTATTCAGAGCCAAGTGAAAAAGGTTACAATTTAAACTCTATATTCATCAACACTAGCTTACCCCAGAATATTAAGCTACAATCACTTCAATGTATCTCTAGACATTATCAGGTTTCAAAGTTACTCCACAAGGAATAAAAGGTCTAAGTGCCACATATTCTATTAAATTACCTGAAAAGTATTTTTCCACCTTATAAAAATTCAATGACATCATGAACATACTGAATTGGTTCCTGTATTAATGAAAAGGACACTTGTTTGTATAACCTGGAAAATATTAAACACACTCTATACCTATGATGCCAGTTTCTAAGCTGGCTCACTTGTTACTTTGTCCTAATTCCCCTAGTCATTCAACCTGCCAAAAAAACTAGCCAGTTAATAATTAAAGTCAAAACATTTCATGTCCATCAGCATTCTAATCCACGACTCCACTATAACACTAAGTGATGAATAAAAAAGAAGCTGTTGGCACAGAGCCTAACAAGCGGTGCACTATCAGCCACCTTAGGTCTCATTTCAAACAAATTATTCCCATGATTACTATTCAGTATAGGACCCTTTACTTGGGGGAGAAATTTAAAAATTTAAAGACTTAAATTGTAAATGGCACTTCTGTCAAATAAAATTATAGCTATCTTCACTAACTATATAGCTTCAATTTTGCCAACAAATCTATTAATCACTCCAAGTTAATTTACCAAAAAAACATTAACACAGTCATTTTGAGATAAGTCTGGATGTAGGTCAGAAAAATTTTTTTGTGTACTCTATCCATTTCATATCTGTCACAAAGCATCCAACAAATCGTGCTACAAATAATGATACCACTTCAGCACTCTAACTTTCATTACAAGATTTTAAATTGCTTAGTCTAAATATAATTAACTCTCCTTCTATAGCCTATATACCTTTATAAACATTTTATAAATATGGGTCATCTGTGTTCAATGTTTAAGTAAAAATAAAAGACAAACGTTTCGGAATTCAACACCAAAAATGCATACACTATACCCACAGAAAAACAGACACAATATGAGCTTCTGAATAAAAGCAAAGACATGTATTAAGAGTTACACATGGTTTATATGCACAATTTATACAACAAATGGGTAGAATAAACATTAACTAAAAAGTATGATAGTGGACTTTAACTGCACTAGAAATTCTGTGCCACTACAAAGATTAATGTTGGTTTTACATTTTCTCCTAAATGACAGTCAAGTCTTTCAAAGCAACTAATTTTTTTTAAATTTTATTTTAAATAAGCTTTAGTCTGGGCGCAGTTACTCACGCCTGTAAACCTAGCACTTTGGGAGGCTGAGGTGGGCGGATCACCTGAGGTCAGGAGTTCAAGACCAGCCTCGCCAACATGATGAAAGCCCATCTCTACTAAAAATACAAAAATTAGCCAGGCGTCATAGTGCAGCCCTGTAATCCCAGCTACTCGGGAGGCTGAGGTGGGAGAATCACCCAAGAGGGAGAGATTACAGTGAGCCAAGATCGTGCCACTGCACTCCAGCCTGGGACAGAGTGAGATTCAGTCTACAAAAAAAAAAAAAACAAAAAACAGGTAAGCTTAGGGAAAAAAAAGTAGAATAAGCTTTAGAAAATGACAATATTTCAGAATTGGAATACAATAATTTTTTAAGTCTAATATTAATCATAAATATTAAATAAGAAATATTCACATTCTATTATATCAAAGACACCATTATCTACTTCCATTTAAAACCAAAACGTTTATGGGTTTCACCTCATTAAAGAAAATATTAGGCTAGGAGAATAGAGAAGCAGCACAAAGTGACTTCACTTTAATTAATTAAAGGTCTAGATCACAAGCATATTTGTGAGTTGATGACAAAAAAAGAGAAAAGAATCTCAATTGATCTGCTTTCAATTTAATGAGGTCCTACCATTTCAAAATTAAATAGCTACATTAAGACTTTTACCTCAAATTATGAGACTTATGACTACTAGAATATACATGTTCTTAATTCCAACAGAACTATGTTAGGAATATCTTCCAATTCTTCACCTCTTTACAATCAATTTAGTATCTTTTATTTTTATTACCTTTTATTTCAAAAATCCCTACCTTCTGATGGTTGTAACACTTGTTCTACATAAGAAGCCACTACCAACATATTTCTCCTAAGTTTTAAAGCATCAAAGACCCAAGACACGGTTACCATTTGTAAGTATCAAGGTTGTACAGTTGTTATAAACTTCAAATAAATTAGTCATTTAAAACTAGAAAATGACTTTGTCTTCTTCCCAAAAACAGTAAATAAAAAAATCTGCTTTCTGGGAGGCTGAAGCCAGGTGCGGTGACTCACGCCTGCTATCCGGGAGGCTGAGGCCAGGTGTGGTGGCTCATGCCTGTAATCCCAGCACTTCAGGAGGCCAAGGCAAGTGGACCACTTGAGGCCAGGAGTTCGAGACCAGCCTGGCCAACATGGCAAAACCCCATCTCTACTAAAAATATAAAAATTAACCACACATGGCACGGCTGTAGTCCCAGCTACTCAGGAGGCTGAGGCATGAGAATCACTTGAGCCCAAGAGATGGGAGCTGCAGTGAGCTGAGATCACACCACTGCACTCCACTGTGGGCGACATAGCAAGACTCTGACTCAAAAAAACAAAAAAACAACAAAAAAAAAACCTTTGCAATAGTAAAAGCTAAAGCACAATTTATAAATTTTCACATGAAATTCTGAAAATTTTATGGTTTTATTTTGTAAAATCTATTTTAGTTAAACTTGCAGTCAAATGATTTAAGAATATTTAATGTGAGGCCATGCGCGGTGGCTCATGCCTATAATCCCAGCACTTTCGGAGGTCGAGGCAGGTGGATCATCTGAGGTCAGGAGTTCAAGACCAGCCTGGCCAACATAGTGAAACCCCATCTCTACTAAAAATACCAAAATTAGCTGGGCGAGGTGGCATGCACCTGTAGTCCCAGGTATCCGGGAGGCTGAGGCAGGAGAATCACTTGAACTGGGTGGCAGAGGCTGCAGTGAACCGAGATCACGCCACTGCATTCCAGCCTGGTGACAGAGCAAGACTCCATCTCAAAAAAAAAAAAAAAAAAGAAAAAAAGAATATTGAATGTGGTTTAGAAAAGTAATCAGTATTAATCTTGAAGCATTTCTCCCTCATTATTCCAATGCTTTCAAAGGGCGTGGGCATCTTATGTCCCCAGTGCCCACAATTCTCATTAACACTAAATAGGAGCTATGCATAAAACAAACAAGTAGAGACCACCTGTGGAGGTTTTCTAAATCCAACGTATCTCTGAAGTATGTCCTCATCTATATGGCAAGCAACTAAGCAACCATTACACTAAAGTAATATAATTTCATATTTTGTCGCTGAGAAAAACGAGAGAGTAAGTCCTAATAACGCTCAATAAAAAGTCTGAAGGTTTTTGGTTTTGTTGGGAATCACTTAGAAACAAGAAGCCTACTGAGCCAAGTTTCTAATATCCTGACAATCTAATAACTGTAATAAAAGTACTTTCTACATGTTGTATTCAGATATGAAAAGTGAAATGGTACAACCAACCCACTCAAGGCATAGTGATATGCACTATTTACACTAATTGAAACAAGTTCTTGAATCTCAACACCAGCATTATAATAGGGAGGGGAAGGAGAAGGGAACATATGGCAAATCTTTACCTATCTCTTTTGAACTTAACCAGAGCCTAATAGAAAAAGTCTGCTTAATCTATTTAACTATTTTCCTCCTCTAGCCAGGTGCAATGACTCATGCCTGTAATCCCAGCTACTTGGGAAGCTAAGACAGAAGGATCACTTGAAGCTAGGAGTTCAAGACTAGCCTGGCAATACAGGAAGACCCTGACTCCAAAAAACTTTTTTTTTAGTTAGTAGGGCATAGTGGCAATGCCTGTAGGCCCAGCTGCTGGGGAAGCTGAGGTGGGAGGATTGCTTGAGTCCAGGAGTCGGAGGCTGCAGTGAGCTATGATTAAGCACTGCAGGCTGAGTGAGACAAAGTGTGACCTCCATCCCTACAAAAAAAAAAAAAAAAAAAAAAAAATTTCCTTCTCTTGTAGCTCTATGTCCAGAGAAAATAAAGTTTCAACTCTGCATTCTTAGTACTTTTCTGTTACTATTAGCATTACAGTTCTTAATCATCCGTGTTTCTTGAAATTTTTATGGACTACTTATTGGAAGAAAACACAAATGCTAAATTTGATTACCATATTTTTTTCCTGAAGATGCAGATTACAGTAGTGCCAAAGTACGTGATAAGTCATCAAAATAATTCTCTATCAATGGGGAAAAAAAATCACAACCAAAAAAGCAGACACACCCTGCACTCAACATTTTTCTCAAAACTGGCATCTTTAAATATCTCCACGGTGGTAAAAAATGAATCTTCTCCAATACAATTTTGCAAAACTATTAAAATGTAACATATGCTAATGAATAATGGCTCAAAAATTAACATGGTAGAAAATACCATGTATTTCCTGAAATAAAGAGAAATGTTTAAATGCTAGATCAATGTTTCTCCTGAATAATCATTAATAACCCATACATTCAACAAATATACTGAGAGCCTTAAGTTGGCCGCATCATTATCTATGGCAAAACTTGAAAACTGATTTAAAAACAGCCTACTATGTTATGTTTGGCTTGAAAACTTAGAAGATACACTTGATCAAAAAAACAGTATGCAGAAGAAATACAGCAAATGAAGTTGTCACCTAGGAGACTAGCCAATTTAAAGAGTCGGGCCACATCACAAGTAAATTTTACAACAGTAGAAATGAATTACTCTCTTTAGACTACGTGGGGCACACAACAATGTTTTAGTTTGGCTGGGACTAGATTCCTATGCCTGGCTGTTTATCTATCTGTCAATCCTATTAACAGCTGTCATTTAAGGTTAAAGTCCACTACAGTTAATATCCTTCAATAAAAACATCCAAAATTAAATTCAGAACAATAGTCCACTTAGTTTGAGCACTATTCATTATGATAAAATTCTGGTATAATAAAACTATCTGAACATGTTACTAAAATCTACTTTACAGACCTCAGGAGCCAGGAAAAAGAACAAATATTTTTAGCCCTGAGTTTTTTTAGTTCACAAGGTATCAGTTTTCTCAAAGAGTCTCATCACAGTCTAACTTGCTATGATTTTTTTAAGATGACAAATGGGAGAGGACGCAGTGTTTGCTTTTATTTTTATTTAAAGGGAAAGAATAAAAGCCAATGATGACAGCAATTGAATTCCAAAAATGTTAGAACACAGAATAAAAATACACAGAAAACTCTCCTTCAAGAACACATTAATGAAAATGATACAATCTTGCTCTGAAGCAAATTAACAGTACACTTAAAAGTACCAGTCCTACCCACCACAGAGATTCTTGACCAGAGGGACTGAGCTAAGATTTTCCCATCACCTATTTTATACCTCTTTCACCCACTATCACACAACCACTAAACAAAGCTACAAAATTCAATTTTTTTAAAAAAGGGGCCAGGCATGGTGGCTCATGCCTGTAATCCCAGCACTTGGGGAGGCTGAGGCGGGCAGATCACCTGAGGCCAGGAGTTCCAGACCAGCCTGGCCAACATGGCGAAACTCCTATTAAAATCTCTACTAAAAATACAAAAATTAGCCGGGCGTGGTGACACATGCCTGTAGTCCCAGCTACTCGGGAGGCTGAGACAGAAGGATCGCTTGAACCTGGGAGGAGGAGGTCGCAGTGAGCCAAGATCGCCCCACTACACTCCAGCCTGGTAGACAGAGCGAGACTTCGTCTCAAAAAAAAAAAAAAGAAAGAAAGAAAGAAAAAAGCTGTAACCCCAAAGGAGTTTTATTCCCTAATCCTTTCTGTATCAAAACATATCGACACCGATTCAACTAATCATTATCCTATAGAGGATAAAGCAAAAAGTAAGAAAATCATCTATGTTTGGCTTTGGAATTCAAGAGATTTTTTGAACAAATAACCTTCTGGAATGTTATAGTTAGGCTAATACTAGTTAGCACAAATCCTGATCCAAAAATCATCCGGCCTTTGCAAATTACTTTGCTCAACGGTATTGACTTACTGCTACAAAATGAGTAACTGAGGGTTTAAAGTATGTATTAAATCAGACGTGATTTGCTGTAACTGATCTTTGCCAGTTAGCAATAAAAAAAGTTTACATTCTATTTCTACACATCAGCTAAACTTGAAAAGAAGGTAACCCAAACAAATGCTAAGTGACATAAGAGAAAATGAAATTTAAAATGCACTATGGAATCTGAGCAGATTCTTCAGAACTGTCGAAATCATCAAAACCAAAGAAAGTCTGAGAAACTGTCACAATCTAACAAAGCCTAAGGAGACATGACAATTAAATGTAATAGGGGTATCTTAAATGAGATCCTAGAAAAGAAAAACATATTAGGCAAAAAAATAAAGGAAATCCAAATATATACTTTAGTTAATAATAAAGTATCAATATTGGTTCATTAGTTAATTTTTAAAAATACACTGCATGACACAAAGGAGCTAAGGGGGTTAAACAAAGGCAATTCTGTATTTCTGTTACTGAATATTCCAGTTAAGAAAAACTGAGAATTCTAATCTTTGAAAAAAGAAATGCTTTCCCTCTTCCCTCACTACCAAGAAAAACAAGGGCAATATTATCACCATAATAAAAAACACTTCAGTAACAAGATGTGGTGTGTGCTGAACCAAACAGAAGGACACTGCCTGTGAAGAGCAGGCTCAAGCTAAATTAACCAGCTTTTTAGTTACCACCTGGGTCCTTCCGGTACCCCATTCCTCAGTGCTACACCTCCACTTGGAACTCAGGACTGCCTCCAGCAGCTGATGCTACCCTGTACTGTCCAGCTGCTCTCTTCTCAGGGGAGCTTAGAAGAAGGAAATAGAGTGCCACAGATGGAAGAAATGAAAAAGGGGTTAGCTAGAGAGACAGAGGCAGACTAATTACCCCAAGAGGGAGGCAGACGCTGTCCCTAGAGCAAAGAAAAGGGCAAGACAAATATATTCCATCTGAAAAAACCTTATTATTCTTTAAGATACGTCTGATTTAAGTAACAACATTCTTAAGTAAATAACAGGTTTTATTTTTAAAAAAAGCTAAAACATTATATAAATAACACTGACTATGCAAACTAAAACAGTACAGGACAAGCTTTGGAACAATAAATATGATCATATGCCACTCCTAATTGTATTTCAGTTTACTATTTCAATCACTTCACTTTGATAAATTTTTAAGTTATTTACGGCCAGGTGCGGTGACTCACGCCTGTAATCCTAGCACTTTGGGAGGCCGAGGCGGGTGGACTGTCTGCGCTCAGGAGTTCGAGACCAGCCTGGGGAACACGGTGAAACCCCATCTCTACTAAAAATACAAAAAATTAGCCAAGTGTGGCAGCATGTGCCTGTAATCCCAGCTACTCGGGAGGCTGAGACAGGAGAATCGCTTGAACCCAGGAGGTGGAGGTTGCAGTCAGCTGAGATCGCGCCACTGCACTCCAGCCTGGGCGACAAAGCAAGACTCCATCTCAAAAAAAAAAGCTATTTACTATTCATTAGCATTCAGTAAAGTCTGACAGCAGTTAAAACCCTACCTCCTGCCTGTAATCCCAGCACTTTGGGAGGCCAAGGCTGGCGGATCACAAGCTCAGGAGATCGAGACCATCCTGTCTAACAGTGAAACCCCGTCTCTATTAAAAATACAAAAAATTAGCCGGGCGTGGTGGTGGGCGCCTGTAGTCCCAGGTACTCAGGAGGCTGAGGTAGTAGGAGTATGGCATGAACCCAGGAGGCAGAGCTTGCAGCAAGCAAGCTCCACTGCACTCAGAGAGCGAGATCGCGCCACTGCACTCCAGCCCGCGGGACAGAATGAGACTCCGTCTCAAAAAAAAAAAAAAAAAACCAACCTCCCAAAATTATTTTCATTCACGTTCAAGATCACTATCTATTTTTTTTTTTTTTTTTTTGAGACAGAGTCTCACTCTGTCGCCCGGGCTGGAGTGCAGTG
This sequence comes from Gorilla gorilla gorilla, assembly GCF_029281585.2. Classification (NCBI taxonomy): domain Eukaryota; kingdom Metazoa; phylum Chordata; class Mammalia; order Primates; family Hominidae; genus Gorilla; species Gorilla gorilla. Next base: position 29,938,074 of record NC_073228.2, on the reverse strand, counting down.
GCAAGATCTCGGCTCACTGCAACCTCCGCCTCCTGGGATCAAGCGATTCTCCTGCCTCAGCCTCCCGAGTAGCTGGGACTACAGGTGCGTGCCACCATGCCCAGCTAATTTTTGTATCTTCAGTAGAGACGGGGTTTCACCATGTTGGCCAGGATGGTCTCTATCTCCTGACCCTGCGATCTGCCTGCCTCAGCCTCCCAAAGTGCTGGGATTACAGGCATGAGTGAGCCATGGCACCCAGCTGATCACTATTTTAAAGGTACAAGTAACTACCATTTTTGAAAATTACGCTAAAAATCAAAGCTAGAGAAAAATGTTTAAGACTGTAACCTAGTTTCAGTGGAGAAAACATATCTGACTGGTAACATGAAACCTAGAAGACAAAACTGACTTTTAACAATACCCATCAAAGCAGCTCACATCTAACTTTAATAGTCTTTTAACTTTCACAATATTTTTTCTATTACGGTAAAACTAGGCCAGGTGCAGGGGCTCACACTTGTAATCCCAGCACTTTGGGAGGTTAAGATGGAAGGAACACTAGAGTTCAGGAGTTCAAGACCAGCCTGGTCAACACAGCAAGACCCCCATCTCTACTTAAAAAGAAAAAAAGAAAAAAAAAAATTAAACATTATGTATCTCTTAAAATTATCTTTGATTCTACAAAGTGTATTTCATGGAATCTTAAAAAAAGATCTGTTTAGTCTGTTTAGATGCTCTGCCAACTTTATTAAGAAGACCAAAGCCCCTAAGTCACCATTATAGTTTTATCAATAATGATGTTTTATCAACAAATATATTTTATCAATAGTTTATAGTTTTTCAACAATGTTATACAGTCTCCAAACATTCTAGTAAGGTGATTTTTATGACCACTTAACGATTAAAATAACTCAAATACTATATCCAAATCAATGAAAGAAAAAGGAGGCTGGCGGACTTAGCTTTTAGCATAATTAGAAAGTATTGTCTTGCTAAACTACCATATATACATACATCATGTATATGTACATATATGTATATACATATACACATCATTTTACACATTTAGAACTACATTAAATACACACAACTAAGGACTGGACTCTGCAGCAGGCTTCTTATTAGAAAAACTACAAAAGCTGGAAAGCTTTCTTGAAGAATGGCAATCACTCTCAAAAATAATAATTAACACTGGAGAGTATGTTCATTAGAATGTGAAAAGCAATTATCAAAACATACAAATGTAACACGTACATTCCTACATAAATGTTGGTCCTACTAAGTACCAGTTCAAGATACAGACACCTAGAATACATTCTATCCAAAAATAAAATAGATCCTATAGGTCAGAGACACAGTAACAAAAACTTCAGAGTACTCAATTTCAAATAAGAACTTAAAAAAAATTATCTAGAAATCCTAAATTTATCTGTCAAAAATCATTATCAAACTATCTTACTGAAGTCTTTGGAACCTTATAGCATACAACCAATCATTTACATTCCTATTATCTAAGATTCAGTTAATACTGACTTTCACAGTTTAAAGCTTTAGTGATTATATGAAAAGCTATAGTTTCTCTTTCTAAAGTAGCATTTGGTCCTAAAAGTCAAGAAAATAAGGAAGTAATCACATTGATTTGCTCACAATAAAATTGTTTGTGTAACCTTTTAGATTATGATCCCATGTCCCATAAAAGCTAAACAAGTTGGCACTTTTCTAAGAGTATGTTTGACAGAACAGTATATGAGTCACTTTCCAAAAATAACTAAATTAACATATGCCTTCATAAGTTAATCAAATAGCACAAATGACAATAACAAAATACTTACATGCCTTAAAACACACACACACACGGATAGTTACATTTCTAGTACTTTTAGAATCATCTGCCTATTCAATGCAAAAGACTCAACTTCAGCAGTGGCTGAAGTGACTCAAAAGTTACATCTGGCTTCTAAACTATTACACGACTTTGTTAGGAACTCTGTTTCCTGATTCCATTTTTTTTAGATTAATGTAACATGCCTTCTTCGGGCCCTAACTACCTGTGAGAAATTAAGAAGAGAGGTGGTGGAAGGAGAAAGTCATTCACGCCTTAAAAACCCAGCTATAACAACATGGATAATTTAAGTAAAATAAAATAATCATGGTGAAATAAAACAATGAAGCTGAATTTTTATCTGGCCTCCTAAGGGTCCCACAAAAACAAACAATTTGTAATACATATGACATTCTGGGAGAAGTATACAATGTTGCTATATCATTAGTTAGAAATGGAAAGTTTCTTTCACCTGATAAGTCATGGTGAATAAGGTCAGCAAAACTGGGGTCTTCACCCCACCAAAATATCCACAATTCTCTTCTTCCAGGTCTTTGATCTCGCCGCCAAACACCAAGTACATCTGCCTTAAGGCAGCGACTAAAACTGCTCAAAATGGGGTCTTCTTCTGTCACAGGAAACAGAATAGGGGCAGAAGTTGGGCCTTGCCATACATATTTTTTCCATTTAATTCCTGTCAAGTCAGCCTGAAGGAAAGAAAGCATTAAGTTTTATTACTGCATATTCACTCAAAGTCAAAAGTACTCAATATGATGTCTCTTATTTCATTAAGACATTACAATTTTTCAATGTATGCTTGAGATATTGAATGCAAATTAGAACAAAAAAAGACTTTATAATTCAACAACCAAGAATTTTAGGGAGAAGAATACAGTTAAAAATTACCACCACCATGTCACTGAAGAGCAAGCAAATATGTACTCCAAGTAGAAACAGAAGAAACTGAATGATGTTAAATATAGACACACACTTCAATATGCAAACAGAGTACATTTTTCTCTGTCCTAACTGGTCACATTTGTTCATTGGTGTCAAACTTTTAACTGAAAATCAACTATTAAAGACCCTATCATGGGTTTTTATTCCACATTTACAGAAGTAACGTCTCTAATGAAAACACATCTGAACAAGTTCTGAAAAAATCTGTTAATTCTTCACACACACCCCTGTCGGAAAAGTCAAATAGCTACTCACAAAGAACTGTCAGATTTGTGCTAGTCTATCTTCAAAGAACTGATCCTAAAAGTACCAAAAATAGACTGAGTTGGATAAGATAGAAATATAAAACCTGGTGCATGTCTTATTACATGTGAAGAGATGCTGATTAATGGACATTGAAAAGAAAAACATACTGTAGACGAGGATAGAGTATTAAAGTTCTCAATTTAGCATCCGTTAAGAAATTCGACAAGAGGAATTCAGTAATTTAATCTAACTTAAAGGAGCAAACCATAAGGTGCCAAAAATGAAACTGCTGATACATGACTGGCAGTTTACACTTGCCAACTAGTTGTGCTCCTCCCACTTAACTCACTTACCTATCATATACTCTTAATATTTCTCATAGCACAAAGGAGAAAATGAAAAAGTAAAGTCACCCAAACTTAAAGTCATTGATGAAGCTCAGCTACTGTCCCATACAGGACAAGTTATTTGCAACAGTTGGTACTTCTGAAAGCCTTAACTATTGGATGTTACCAGACCTGGGCTAACCTACACAATGGTCATCCCTACATCCCGCTTCTCTCGACTTTCCATTTCAATCAAACAAGAGAGCAGCCTGCTCAAAACATTCTGAAAAAGCAACCAAAACACAATAAATATAGAAACAGTGCAAAACCACAGCACCTCGTCCATTAGCCCCCTTCACTCTCACAAAAACATCATGTTCTAATAGAAGCAAGATAGCTAGAAATTGTCAAAAATGGCAAACTTTTCAAAGTTTAAAAAGAAAACATATGAAATGGCACCTACTGGTTTTTACAGAGAGATCTTAAGTCACCCAAGAAAGAAACTAACCTGGCGTTAGTTTGACTCATACAAAAAAAAATGTAAAACCAAGACAGGTTTCTAGGGCCTGTTCTGGGGTCCTGTTTACATGGGGAAACCAAATTAAAAGGGTAAGACATAAAAGCGGTGGGGAGCAGGGGCAATAATGGAAAGTGTGAAGCAGGGATACAGGGCCAATAAGGAGAAAAGCAACAGTTAAGCAAGACAAGAGGGAAAGGTTACTGTCCTGCCAGATAAGGAGCTCAAGTTGAGGACGAGACTACGGTGAGAAGGAGAGTCCGAAACAAGACGAGAAAAAATGCCAACACTCCCCCAAACAGAGCCCGGGACCGTAGGAGAGCGAACGCCGCCTCCCGGGGCTGGCCGCGGAGCTTCGCAGGGCGCCGGCTCCGGCTGGGCCTCGCCCGGGAACTCGGGCATCTGGACCAGACCGTGCCCCCTCCCCCACGGCCCAAGGGCGCACCTCGCGGCCCCCCTCCCTCGGCGCCCGCCGGCCCCGGCACTCACCAGGCAGAAGAGGTTACAGTGACAATCTTCCAGGCTGGCCCCGTTCGGCACGAAGGAGGCACTCATCGTCCCTCACAGCAGCCGCCGCCGGCGCCACAACCCACCATCCGCCATTACCGCCGCCTCCGACCAGAGAGAGAAACACAGACACCGGGGAGGGCCGGGGGGGGGGGGTAGTGGTTGGGGGGGCGGTGGAAGAGGAGGCCGCCGGGCCGCCCGCCCTCCCCACCCACCCCCCGCCGCCGCCGCCGCCGCCGCCGCGAGCAGCCCCCGCCGCCCGGCCGGCACCCAGCCGCCCGGGGCCGAGGGCCGGAGGCGGGAGGGCCGCGCCGCGCTCGCCTGGCGGGCCGGACTGCGGATCCCGCAGACGCTCGTCCCTCTCTGGGGGACGGAGGGGATGTGTGCCCCTACCACAAGAAAAATAATAAATTACACAATAAATAATCAAAATCAAGTCCAAGACGGCAGAGCCCAAGCCCAGGACGGTTCTCCCGGGCGGAAAGGCGCCCGCACAGGAGCGGGAAGGGTGAGAACCGGGAGAGAAGCCCAGGCCCCCGGCGCGGCAGCGGCGATGTCCTTAAGCCCAGAGTCTCCTCAGCGGCGGAGGTGGTGGCGGCGTCTGCGGGCTCAGACCATTCTCTGGCTCTGTCTTCGTGTCGTTCCTGGGCCGAGCCGGCCTAACGTTTGCCCTCCTGTGGCCTCACCGGCTGGACGCTGTAGTCTCCCCCATTTTGTGGGCCCAGCGGGCGGTGTTTTTCCCCCCTTTAATCCGAATTCACGGGTTTTCCCTTCGCTTTAATGGCGGCCACAGGGACCAGCTCGCCCTCTCTGCTCACCCATTGGCCGCCTTGAGGTCACGTGGGCCCGGGCTCGGTTGGGAGGGGGAGAGAGAAGTGAGCGAGGGAGGGCCGGGAAGCTTTCGGCGGAGGCGGTGAGCCCGGGGGACGGGGCAGCCAGCTGGTGGCCACTAACATAGCGCCATCTGCTGGGTGCCCCGGCCAGTATAAAACGACCCGGGGCCCTGGCCCTCTCTGCGGGGAAATTTACAGTCCAGGAAGGTTCATTTCACAAATCAATGAGAATTACGTGGAAATCAGTTTGAGTTCTTTGGAAGAGAAAGTATTGGCAAAAATTCCAAGACATTCTCATTTATTTCGCGAGGCCGCTGGGGTGCAGGTGCAAACCTCTGGATTTGGGAGTCAGATGATCTGGATGGGGACAAGACTCCTCAACCTAAAAGTTGTGATATGAAGATATAAATTTAAGAAACAAAATATTGCCCTGTAGTTAATAGACTGGGAATTAGAGCCACACTGCCTGGGTTCCAAGCTTGAGCAAATCACTTCCTGCTCTGTGTCTTTACTCATCTGTAAAATGGGGAAAACATATCCCTTACCCCACAAGCTTATTGTAATGAGTTAATACAAATTAAGCAGGTAGCCCAGTGCCCCGCACAGATAAGCACTGTTAAGAGTTAACTATTATTGTTGTCATCATTACCTCATATAGTTATTGTGAGGAGCAGGAGAACTAGTGTATGTAAAGGTCTCACTACTTTTTTGTTGTTTACTTCTGTCTCTCTAGTGCCTAAAAAAAGGTTCCTAGCACACAGTAGGTGCTTGATATTTGTATAGTTACAAATGAATGGGTGGTAAGAAGTAAGAACCAAACAAAAGGTTTATTCTCTTTCCCATGAAACACCCAGTGCTGGGATGGGTTACACTTCAATATGAGTTCAAAACAGTTTCTCTGACGGTTTTAGGATTGCAAGAAAGAAGAAGAAAAAGATGATTCAGAAGTTAGAAACATCAGTGAGTTAGGACTTACCGTAATTTTATGTAAGTATTACAGATACATAATTATGTGTTATGTATTACAGATACATAATTGTATCTGTAAAATGAATGGTAGACTCTTCCATGTCACTTCTTCAGCCACGGAATGAAAAGAAGTCCTCATTTATCCACCTGTTCATCTGTGGCGGTGAAGAGCCCAGATCTGAAGCCCAAAGCCTGGAGAAAAAGTTCTGCCCCTCACTAGTTAGTCTTAGATCAAATTTGACCTTAGATCAAATTAATTTCGCTTTCTCTCGGTTATTGTAAAATGGGGGTAATAAAAGTACTTTTCTTCTAAAATGACTGGTGAATGAAACAATGTAGATACAGTGCTTGCCACAGTGCTTACTTAATGTTAATTATTAATGTAATTTTAAAAATCATTGAGAACCTGCTGGCTCAACTGAGTGTGTTCCTGCTCTGTGCTAGGCCTAGGATACAAATAGGAATAAGATACCTGCCTGTCCCTCAAGATTCCTGAAGAGAGGCACTAAAGGAAACATTTCCTACAGAATAAGGTAAAATACAATGGGGGTAATTGCTTGAATAAAGTATGTACCTACTATGGCATAGTAAGTGACCTAGAAGAAGAGCATCAAACTTAGAGAAGTTGTCATAAAGTAGGTAGCATTTGAAATCAGATTTGAAGGATAAAATGAATTCTTATAAAGCCCTTTGAAGCAGTTAAATCTTATTAAACCTAATTCGAACCCAAAGTCCACATATCAAAGTCAATTATACAATCAGGACTAATTCAATCCAGGAGCTCAAATCAACTAAGGTTGGCATCCTTTATAACTGAGTGCCAGCACCAGGAGACAGCAATCCCCAGATCCAATGAGGTAAGCGCTCCTCTGCCCATTTCCCTTTCCCTGAAAAACTCCTCAGATCTTTGTTCCGCTGCTTTCCTCAGGCTGAAATGCCCTCCTCACATCTAAAGGGGTCTCCATTCTCCTTAGAAGTCTTGCCCTCCCATTACCCCCACCCCCTGACTTGAGCACCATCCTCAGGATTCCAAAGGCAGGTAGAATATACCTGAAACCTACCAGTAGGAGGTAACATTTGATTGACCTTTCTGTTTGAATGTCAGTCTTTTCAAAAAGAAGAGGGAGGCAAGGAGACAGAAGCGAAGAAGGGAGGAAGACCCAGAAGAAAAAGTCTGATGGAGGATCGCAGAAGGGAGCAGGAGAGAGAGAGAAAGACAGGACTGAGAGAATGGAGAAGCAGATTAGAATGGGGGGGATCCCAGTTGTGAGGGGAATGGAATCATTGGGAGAAGGGAAAGAGAAGAAATAAATATTTTCAGCCCACAAAGAACGTATCAGTAACCACTTACATTCTGTAAAAATGACATTTTGTGTGATTTAAAGAGTAATGGAGGCCGGGTGCAGTGGCTCACGCCTGTAATCCCAGCACTTTGGGAGGCCGAGGCGGGCGGATCATGAGGTCAGGAGATCAAGACCATCCTGGCTAACACGGTGAAACCCTGTCTCTACTAAAAATACAAAAAGGCGGGCGCCTGTAGTCTCAGCTACTCGGGAGGCTGAGGCAGGAGAATGGCGTGAACCCGGGAGGCGGAGCTTGCAGTGAGCTGAGATCGCGCCACTGCACACCAGCCTGGGCGACAGAGTGAGACTCCGTTCTCAAAAAAAAGAAAAAGAGAGTAATGGAAATACGGACTTTGGGTATACCATCCTGGTGGGGGATGTTGATAATGAGGGAGGCTGTGTATGTGTGGGGGCAGGAGTTATATGGGATTTTTAAAAAGTAATGGAAATAACTAAAAACATTACACACATATTGTCGGCCAGGTGTGCTGGGTCACGCTTGTAATCCCAGCACTTTGGGAAGCCGAGGCAGGTGGATCACCTGAGGTCAGGAGTTCAAAACCAGCCTGGCCAACATGGTGAAACCCCATCTCTACTAAAAATACAAAAATTAGCCAGGCGTGGTGGCACATGCCTATAGTCCCAGCTACTTGGGAGGCTGAGACAGGAGAATTGCTTGAACCTGGGAGGCAGAGGTTGCAGTGAGCCAAGATCACGCCACTGCACTTCAGCCTGGGTGACAGGGTGAGACTCTATCTCAAAATAAATAAGTAAAAACATTACACACACATTGTCAAAAGTTTGGCAGATACATAAAAGCATAAAGATGAAAATTTGAAATGTACATTACCCAAAAAAGTCCGTATCATTAGCATTCATAATTAATCACTTTTTAACATTTTGATGTATTGACTTTTCCCTATGTATCTTTTTCCTACATGGTTGAGATCATATTATATGACCACTTAACTACCCACATTTATTAACCACCTAGTATGTGTCAGGTCATGTATTGACAAAATACAGCATATACAAGCAGTTCATAATCTTGCTTATAATGGCACTTGAATAGTTAGACCAACTGGGGTCAAAACTCCATACTTGGCCCAGCACGGTGGCTCATGCCCGTAATCCCAGCACTTTGGGAGGCTGAGGTGGGCAGATTGCTTGAACCCAGGAGTTTGAGACCAACCTGGGCAGCATGACGAAACCCCCCGCTGCAAAAAAAATAAAAAAATTAGCCGGGCGTGGTGACACATGCCTGTAGTCCCAGCTACTTGGGAGGTAGAGGTGGGGAGGTTGATCAAGCCTGGGAAGTTAAGATTGCACCACTGCACTCCAGCCTGGGTGACAGAGTGAGACCCTGTCTCAAAAAGCAAGCAAACAAGCAGAACTCCATGCTTGCTAGCTCCCTAATTTCAATTTACCCCTTTGTAGAATGTGTATGTAATAATAGCACCTAAATGTCAGAGTTGTTGCAATGATTAAAAGAGATAATCCAAGTAAAATAGGAGCCAATCAGGAATTTTAAGGTTAATTTTAGAGGTTACTTTGTGTCAATAATCTGGGTCAATAATCACCGATTGTCTTCTGTTCTTTGAAATATGGATTCACTCAATGATCTGCATTTAAAACTGTTTTGTAACCCCTTCTGTCTTGTAGGGGCTCCATTCTGAATGAGATGGTAGAGGCACTGGCTTACAAACTACCACTTAGCCTCCAGGAAGGTGACAGAGTTACATCACCTGAGACAGACAAGTCCAGGAAAGGGCCCCTGATGCTCCACATTGTGATTCAGAATCAGATGATTCTGAAAAATCTGCAAGGTCTAGAGCAGCACTGTCCAATAGAAATGCAATGAGAGCTAAAACCTATTGAAATAGAAAAATAAATTTTAAAAAAAGGTACAATGAGAGCTAAATAAGTAACTTGAAATTTTTCAGTAGCCCTGTTAAAGAAGTAAAAATTAGGGCCTGGCGCAGTGGCTTATGCCTGTAATCCCAGCACTTTGGGAGGCCGAGGTGGGCAGATCACGAGGTCAGGAGTTCAAGACCAGCCTGGCCAACATGGCGAAGCCCCGTCTCTACTGAAAATACAAAAATTAGCTGGGTGTGGTGGTGCATGCCTGTAGTCCCAGCTAGCTACTTAGGAGGCTGAGGCAGGAGAATCGCTTGAACCTGGGAAGCGGAGGTTGCAGTGAGCCGAGATCATGCCACTGCACTTCAACCTGGGCAACGAAGTAAGACTTTGTCTCAAAAAAAAAAAAAAAAAAAAAAAAGTAAAAATTAATGTGAAGTACATATTTTATTTATCTCAGTATGTCAGAATCATTATCATTTTACATGTAGTCAATATAAAAATTGTTGAGATAGTTTGCATTCCTTTTTTTAACCAAACCTTCAAAATCCACACTTATTTGCATTTACAGCACATTTCAGTTTTACCTAGCAGATTTCAAGTGGCCATTAGCCATTTGCAACTAGTGACTACTGTGTTGGAGAGTACAAGTCTAGAGTCAAACGCTGAAAGCTAAGGACCAATTAAGCTGTGGAGTGAGTGGTCTTGAGCCTGGGGACAATATTGATTTTCTTAAGGTCATTTTAATGGTTTAATGTTGTACTTAATTCAATAGAAAAAAAGGTTAAGAAGTTACAAACCATTTTATTTCTTGAATGCACAGACACCACTTCATTGAATATAGAAATAAACAGACCTAAAAGAAATCAGCAGGTTGAGACACTTAAGAAAACATTTTAATTCAAAGCATCGAATATCCTGAGTTGTCTCAAAAGTTGCTGACTTGCCATTTTTCTCAGTAGTGTAGCATCCACCCTCAACCTCAAGTTTTATTTCATTTTAATTGTTTCATTTTAATATTAAAGTCTACTTCCCCTAATTTTCTTACTTTGAAATTACGTTTGTAAACCATATGCAAATCAGAAATTCCCCTCCCCTATCTTTCTCCTACTTGAGCCAGTCATTTGACCTCTCTGGATCTATTTTCTCAAACATGAGGAAGAGATTGGCTTAAGTAATTGCTATGATTTAACACCTAATATGTGACAATATATATCAGACACGGTGTCAAGTATCTTTGCCACAGTTTCTGATGTAAGTACCATATTATCCCAATTTTCTAGCTTGAGATACTGAGGTTTAGATAGCACCCTGCCTCTCTGGCCTCAGGCCAAAGAGGTCTGTAAAGTATGCTAAGGAAGCCTCATCTACCAAGAGAAGCTCTAAAGAAACTTCTTAGGGAAAACAGTTGAAACCAAGTCTTGAAGGATGAGTTGGGTTGAGCAAGGAAAAGATTGAGAGGGAGAAGAAGGACAGGCACAGAAGGAAGATGGGGAGGCCTGAACAGCTTGGTAGGAAATGATTTGGCTGGTGAAGTAACCCCAGGAACAAATCATGAAGAATTTGGATTTTATCCAGAAGAGAAAAACAACTTTTTTTTTTTTTTTTAAGACAAGGTCTCTGTCGCCCAGGCTGGTGCGATCATAGCTCACTGCAGCCTCAGTCTCCTGGGCTCAAGCAATCCTACCACCTCAGTCTCCTGAGTAGCTGGGATTACAAGCGAGTGCCACGATGCCCAGCTAATTAAAATTTTTTTTCTTTTCTTCTTTTAAAAAATAATTTAAAATAAAATGAGATGGGGGTCTCACTGTGTTGCCCAGGCTGGTCTCGAACTCCTGAGCTTAATTTTTTAACTTTTTTTTTTTGAGATGGAGTCTCGGCCTACTGCAAACTCCACCTCTCGGGTTCAAGCGTTTCTCTTGTCTCAGCCTCTCAAGTAGCTGGGATTACAGGCGCCCGCCACCACGCCTGGCTAATTTTTGCATTTTTAGTAGAGACAGGTTTCACTGTTTTGGCCAGGCTAGTCTCGAACTCCCGACCTCAGGTGATCCACCCGCCTTGGCCTCCCAGTGTTGGGATTATAGGCATGAGCCACCATGCCTGGCCAATTTAAAAATTTTTAGTAGAGATGAAGTCTTGGTACATTGCCTAGGTTGGAAACCATTGAAAGACTCTAAACATGAGAGTGACGAGCTAAGATTTGTTTTTAGAAACAAGATACCAGGAAACTTGTTGAGGACATTTTGGTAATCTAGGCAGGAAGTGAAGAGACCTGAACTAATTAAGAAGAGCTGGTCTAAAAACATCCTTTCTGTTTTGCATCTATTCCCTCAGTCAAGGCGTCGACAACGAAGATATGGAAGTAGAAGAAATCACTTTTGCAAAAGGCTGAGTATTCTTTTCTTACTGAGCAGATGATTTTTCTAAGAGTGACCAAAGCTGAAAGAGGAGACAAGTGTAGTTCTTTCAGTACACTTTAGCAGGAGTAGCTCCTCCTGCTAAAAAGTTCCAGGCAGAACTTTGGTCTCACAGGATAATTATTCCTGCCCAGATACAAACTGATTTGTAATTTTGCTGTTCTCTCCCCCCAAGAAAAGGTTCAAAGGAGTTCAAAAGATGTGACCAGCCAATAAAATAGAAAGATTATTCTAGAATCTCTTGACTCAACCAAGAGTTTAAAGGGATGTAATAGTAATATAAACAGGCTGGGCACAGTGGCTCACGCCTATAATCCTAGCAGTTTGAAAGGCCGAGGCAGGTGGATTGCCTGAGCTCAGGAGTTCGAGACCAGCCTGGGCAACATGCTGAAACCCCGTCTCTACTAAAAATACAAAAAATTACCGTCCGGGAGGGAGGTGGGGGCCAGCCCCCGCCCGGTCGCCGCCCCGTCCCGGAGGTGGGGGGCGCCTCTGCCCGGCCGCCCCATCTGGGAAGTGAGGAGCCCCTCTGCCCGGCAGCCACCCCGTCTGGGAGGTGTACCCAACAGCTCATTGAGAACGAGCCATGATGACGATGGCGGTTTTGTCAAATAGAAAAGGGGGAAATGTGGGGAAAAGATAGAGAAATCAGATTGTTGCTGTGTCTGTGTAGAGGGAAGTAGACATAGGAGACTCCATTTTGTTCTGTACTAAGAAAAATTCTTCTGCCTTGGGATGCTGTTAATCTATAACCTTACCCCCAACCCCGTGCTCTCTGAAATATGTGCTGTGTCCACTCAGGGTTAAACGGATTAAGGGCGGTGCAAGATGTGCTTTGTTAAACAGATGCTTGAAGGCAGCATGCTCGTTAAGAGTCATCACCACTCCCTAATCTCAAGTACCCAGGGACACAAACACTGCGGAAGGCCGCAGGGTCCTCTGCCTAGGAAAACCAGAGACCCTTGTTCACTTGTTTATCTGCTGACCGTCCCTCCACTATTGTCCTATGACCCTGCCAAATCCCCCTCTCCGAGAAACACCCAAGAATGATCAATAAATACTAAAAAAAAAAAAAAGAAATGGTAGCAGTGGACACCTTTACCTTGTTTCCAATCTTAGTGGGAAAGTATTCAGTTTTTCACCATTATGAATGATGTTATCTATAGGTTCTTTGTAGATGGCCCTCATCAATTTGAGGAAGTTCCCTTCTATTCCTAGTTTGCTGACTATATTTATCATGGCCCGAAGGTGAACTTTTTCAAATGCCTTTTCTGTGTCTATTGGGACAACCATATGGTTTGTTTTTTAATACACTTATGTGGTGAATTGCAAAAAAAAAAAAAAAAAAAAATTAACCAGGTGTACTGGCGCACACTTGTAATCCCAGCTACTCGGGAGGCTGAGGCATGAGAATCGCTGGAACCCGGGAGGTGGAGGCTGCAGTGAGCCGAGATTGCACCACAGTACTTCAGCCTGGGTGACAGAGCAAGACTCCATCTCTAAATAAATAAATAAATAGTAACATAAACAAAAGTACTAGAGTTATATAACATTTCTACCACTGGTTTTCACATTACTTCATTCATTCACTTAATAATATTTATGTTTACTATGTGCAAGGTTCTATGCTAGGTACTGTGATGATTGAGCAATATGAAACAATGCATCAGAAATAGAGCTGACTCTCAAGAAGATTTTTAATTCTCAGATGATAAGATATGAAATAAATAACTACAATTTTTATTTGAAAATGCGAAAAATTGATATAGATCAAATGTTGTGGAATTGAAAGAAGAGGGGGCTACCCCAAGTCACAAGGAAGAAAAGGTGAGTGGAGAAAAACTTTGCATTTTAAATAGATACGAATTAATGAATAAGATTTGAACTTGCAGAGATGTGGAAAAGAGCAATTTAGGCTAGTGTTTCCCAAACTGGAGTTTGAGGACAAGGTTTTGAAGAATGCTACTGGGAATTCCATGCAAAAGAGTTCTTGGCTGTGCTGTTAATTTGCCTCTGTTCTTTTTTTTTTTTTGAAACAGAGTTCTGCTCTGTCGCCCAGGCTGGAGTTCAGTGGTGTGATCTTGGCTCACTGCAACCTCTGCCTCCTGGGTTCAAGCGATTCTCATGCCTCAGCCTCCCAAGTAGCTGGGATTACAGGTGCCCACCACCGTGCCCGGCTAATTTTTGAATTTTTGTATTTTTAGTAGAGACAAGGTTTCACTGTGTTGCCCAGGCTGGTCTTCAACTCCTGACCTCAAGTGATCTGCCCGCCCCACCCCTCAAAGTGCTGGGATTACAGGTGTCAGCCACCATGACTGACCTTTTTTTTTTTTGAGATAGGGTCTCATTTTGTCACCCACACTGGAGTGCAGTCTGGAGTACCGTGGTGCAAACATGGCTCACTGCAGCCTCGACCTCGTGGGTTCAAGCAATCCTCCTACCTCAGCCTCCTGAATAGCTGGGACCACAGGCGTGCACCACCATGCCCACTTAATTTTTTAAATTTTTTGTATAGACAAGGTCTCACCATGTTGTCCAGGCTCACTGCAGCTAGAGGCTGCTCCTTGGAAATGACATTTCTCAGGCTCCCTTATCAATTTCCTTGTGGTTTGGTTCAGTCAGAGCTTTTTGTCTGACTGAATAATACTCTGAGGCACAACCTTAAATCATCCTGAGATTTTATTTTTGTTTATTTATTTATTTTTGAGACAGAGTCTTTGTCGCCCAGGCTGGAGTGCAGTGGCACGATCTCGGCTCACTGCAACCTCTGCCTCCTGGGTTCAAGCAACTCTCATTCCTCAGCCTCCTCAGTAGCTGGGATTACAGGCATGCACCACCACACCTGGCTAATTTTTGTATTTTTTAAAATAGAGATGAGGTTTCTCCATGTTGGCCAGGCTGGTCTCTATCTCCCAGGCTCAAGCAGTCCACACACTTCACCCTCCCGAGTAGCTGATATTACAAGTGTGCCTGGCTAATTTTTTGTATTTTTTTTTCATAGAGAGGGGGTTTTGCCATGTAGTCCAGGCTGGTCTCAAACTCCTGGGCTCAAGAAATCCGCTCCCCCATGGCCTCTCAAAGTGCTGGGATTACAGACGTGAGCAACAGCACAGGGCAATGTTACCGCATTTTCTTGCAAGCCTTCACCTGCAGCCATTTCAAAGATCATGATGTTTCTATTAATAGCTTCTGTGAGGTACTTTAGACTTTGACTAATATTCTGCTCAAAGCCCACTGCCTAGTTCCAAAGTCACTTTCACATTTTAGAATTTTGTTCCAGCAAAACCCTACTTCCGGGTACCAAAATCTGTATTAGTTATCTATATTTCTGTGTAACAGGTTACTCTGAGATTCAGCAGTTTAAAACAACAAATACTTATTATCTCACACAATTTCTGAGAACTGGGAATCTGGGACTTGGATAAGCTCAGTGGTTCTGAGGTAGGAAGCAGGACTTAACTCCAGAGTTGGAAACTCTGACACCGGACCAGATTGAGGACTACCTTAAAGGGAGGGGGTTGGCTGGTGTGGTGGCTCATGCCTGTAGTCCTAGCACTTTGGGAGGCGAAGGTGGGTGAACCAATTGAGCTCAGGAGACCAGCCTGGGCAACATGGCAAAACCCATCTCTACAAAAAAATACAAAAAACATTAGCCAGGTGTGGTGGCACAAGTCTGTGGTCTCAGCTACTAGGTAGGCTGAGGTGGGAGGATTGCTTGAGCCCAGGAGGTGGAGGCTGCAGCAAGCTGAGATCGTGCCATTACACTCCAGCCTGGGTGACAGACTGAGACCCCATCTCAAGAAAAAAATAAAAAATTAAATAAATTAAATACATTTTAAAAACATAAAGGAAGGGGGAGAAGGGAAAAGTAGCTTTCCATAAGACATGCCCACCAGTGTGCCATATCAGTTTACCATTGCCATAGCAACAAGCGGAAGTAGTTATACCCTTTTCCATGGCATGATGACCTGGTGACTGGAAGTGGCAACCCTCTTCCTAGAAATTTCTGCATAAACCACCCTTTAATTTGCATGTAATTAAAAGTGGATGTAAATGTGACTACAGAACTGCCTCTGAGCTGCTATTGTGTGCCTCTGTTGCTGCTGTACACTGCTGCTTCAAAAAATGTTGCTAACACCACTGGCCAACCCTTGAATTCTTTCCTGTGTCAAGCAAAGAACCCTCCCAGGCTAAGCCCGAATTCTAGGGCTTGCTGCCCTGCATCAGTTCTGGCTCAAAGTTTCTCATAAGGTTGCAGTCAAATTGTCACCTAGGGCTACAGGTATCTCAAGGCTTACCTGGGACTGGAGAATCTGTGAGAAAAATCTGTAGCACATCTAAGTAACAATTCCTCTTCCCTTATCCTTGCAGCATCTCCCTCATGTTGCTCATCTCTGGGTTGTCCAACCATCCCTCTATTTGCCCTTTGAATTCCTCCCCTACATTTTAAACTAGTTTCTCTCATTATTTTATTCCTTGTATTAAACTCTTTGGCATAGGTACTGTTTTCTGGATCCTGAATTATATAATAGTTAACTAAGTATTATTGAGCTGAACAAAGTTAAACAGATTTCTTACAAAGGAATTTCTCAGAGCTTTTAATGCGCATTGTAAATCTCCCAGAGGAATCTATAACATGCAGCATTTCCCATACTGTTTTGGTCACAGTCCTGTTTTGTTTTTTTACATGCAACTAATAGCTAGCATGCAAAAGGCATAAATTAGAAACATCGCAGTTCAGTTTGACTGAAACAATAAGTATATGAAGGAAAAGAGTACAAAATATGATGAAAAGAGGGTAGAGGCCTGGTGCAGTGGCTCATGCCTGTAATCCCAGCACTTTGGGAGGCTGAGGCGGGTGGATCACCTGAGGTTGGAAGTTCAAGACCAGCCTGACCAACATGGAGAAACCCTGTCTCTACTAAAATTACAAAATTAGCTGGGCATGGTGGTGCATACCTGTAATCCCAGCTACTCACGAGGCTGAGGCAGGAGAATCGCTTGAACCCGGGAGGCGGAAGTTGCGGTGAGCCGAGATCGCACCATTGTACTCCAGCCTGGGCAACAAGAGTAAAACTCCGTATCAAAAAAAAAAAAAAAAAAAGGTGGGGGGTAGATGCTGAACCATACAGAGTAAGGTGTTTACACTTGATCCTATAGACATTGGAGAGTCAATGAAGGTTGCCTCCTGCTAAGTTAAAAGATAGAATTGTTGAGCTAAATCATTTAACCACAGTAATACACTTTATTTTTCTTTTATACTCTGAACTACTTAATACAAAAGGAAAATTGCTTTTCTTTTTGAGTCAGAGTCTCATGGTATTGCCTGGTCTACAGTGGAATGGCTATTCCCAGGGGTTATCATTGTGCACTACAGCCTCAAACTTCTAGGCTCAAATGATCCTCCTGTGTCAACCTCCCAAGTAGCTGGGACTACAGGCACACGCCACCATGTCCAGCTGAGAATTACATTTTAAACCTCTCTCTTTCTTCTGCCTTTACCTTTGGTTCAATAGGGTTGAAGACCCTTGGCCCAAACTTTAGAAGCCTCATATTTTCTGCCTTATGTTTTCAATATGGTAGAAGAAACAGAAAAAAAAAAAAATGGGGAGACCCTTGGGAGAGAAAATATTTCAACATACCCCCTAAAACACAGCATTGTCAGTGGAATTAAAACATGAAGGAATTCTTTTCAAAATAATTGGTGATAAGAAAGGAAGATGGAAGTATATCTCAGGGAAAGAATTAGCTAGTGATTAGGAAAAGAACAAACATCCTTTCTGAAAACTAACATTTACATGGCAGCACATATATGACTTATTTATTGCTGCAAAACAAATTATGTCAAAGATTTGTGGCTCAAACAACAAAAAGCTTTTTTTTTTTTTTTAAAGACAGAGTCTTACTCTGTCGCCCAGGCTGAAGTACAGTGGCACTATCTCAGCTCACTGCAACTTCCACCTCCCACGTTCAAGCAATTCTCATGCCTCAGCCTCCCTAGCTGGGACTACAGGCACGCACCAACACACCCAGCGAATTTCTTTCTGTATTTTTAGTAGAGACGGGGTTTTGCCATGTTGGCCAGGCTGGTCTTGAACTCAGCCTCAAGTGATCTGCCCGTCTTGGCCTCCCAAAGTGCTGGGATTACAGGTGTGAGCCACCACGCCAGGTCACAACAATAAGCATGTCTATCTCATAGTTTCTGTGGCTGGACAGTTCTAAGTTAGAATTTCTCATAGGATTCATTCAGATGTTGGCCGTGATTGCAGTCATCTGAAGGCTTGAGTCAGGCTAGCAGATCTGCTTCCAAGAGGGCTCACTCATACAAATGGCAAGTTGGTGCTGGCTACTGTCAGGAGGCTTCATTTTCTTTTCACATGGGTCTATCTCCAGGGGTCCTTGAGTGCACGGAAGCTGGCTTTCCCCAGAGGAGGGGATCCAAGATGCCAAGGCAGAAGTTACAGTCGCCTTTATTATCTAGCCTCAGAAATCCCACACTGTCACTTCTGCAGTAATCTATTTGTCATACAAGTCAGCCCTGATACAATGTGGAAGGGGAATACTATGATGTAAAGATCATTCAAGGTTACTTTGGAGGCTACCTTCCACATCATGTTTTTTACCTTTCTAGGTTCCTTTGCTGATACTCTTTTCCTCAATAAAGCAACTTACAAAATAGATACATCTTGGGTAGCCAAATCAAGTACATCATACTGAAAACGTCACAGTATCTGGTCAGATTTTTAAAAATTTCAGTGTAATTTCAGCCAATCATCTGGCTTTCTGTCTTTCGAAAAATGTACGGCTTTCCTATTGCAAAAAATAAGCAAGTCAGGAATCTCTCAAGAACAAGGACCGGTCCAAAGGCTGAAAATACAGCATTAATGGAGAAAAACAGTGTGTGATATTAGTTTTGGCATTCTTCTACTCGCCGTTAATAAATTCATCTTTTTTTTTTCTGGGATAGGTATGTGTAATATTCCACATGCTTGATTTTAGAAGATGTCTTTTTATTTTTATTTTTTTGAGACAGAGTCTCGCTTTGTCACCCAGGCTACAGTGCAATGGCATGATCTTGGCTCACTGCAAGCTTTGCCTCCCGGACTCAAGCGATTCTCCTGCCTTAGCTTCCCGAGTAGCTGAGACTACAGGCACATGCCACCGCACCTGGCTAATTTTTGTATTTTTAGTAGAGACAGGGTTTCACCATGATGGCCAGGCTGGTCTCAAACTCCTGACCTCATGTGATCTGTCCACCTTGGCCTCCTAAAGTGCTGGGATTATAGGCATAAGCCACGGTGCCTGGCCAGAAGACTTTTTTTTTTTAAAGCGTGGAAACAATATAAATATTTAATAACTTTTGTTTTCTGTAAAAAAGCCCAGGCTGCATCCATTCAAAACTTTTATCTTTCAATGTGGAATAAATTACTAAAAGTATAGGACTAAAATCAATGTTACATTTTAATTAACAAAAGGATGTATTCTTCTCACAGGAACAACCTCAAACTTTATATAGTTCCCCACTATGAGATTATTCCAAAGACAAAGGACTGCACTTTCCATCTATGATTTGAAAACAGAGGCATTATGGTATATGCAAAGTATCAGTTCTAGAATTAGACAAGGATTTTTTTTTTTTTTTTTTTTTTTTTTTGACAGAGTTTTGCTCTTGTTGCCCAGGCTGGAGTGCAATCGTGTGATCTTGGCTCGTCACAACCTCCACCTCCCAGGTTGAAGCCAGTCTCCTGCCTCAGCCTCCCAAGTAGCTGGGATTACAGGCATGCACCACCATGCGTGGCTAATTTTGCATTGTTGGTAGAGACAGGGTTTCTCCATGTTGGTCAGGCTGGTCTCGAACTCCGGACCTCAGGTGATCCGCCCTCCTCAGCCTCCCAAAGTGCTGGGATTACAGGCGTGAGCCACTGTGCCCGGCCAACTATTTTTATTTCTTCTTGTTGTTGTTATTCTTGTTTTGACACTTCCTGCACTGCACTCATTGATTCCCTTTTCATCTTATGTGTGGGCAGCTGATAACCTGTTCAGTCTCCACTATCTCAGGTTAACAATTCCACCTACTGGCCAGGCATGGTGGCTGATGCCTGTAATCCCAGCACTTTGGGAGGCCAAGGCAGGTAGATCACAAGGTCAGGAGTTCAAGACCAGCCTGACCAACATGGTTAAACCCCATCTCTATTAAAAATACAAAAATTAGCTTGGCATGGTGGCCTGTGCCCATAATCCCAGCTATTCCGTAGGCTGAGGCAGGAGAATCACTTGAACCTGAGCCCAGGAGGCAGAGGTTGCAGTGAGCCAAGATCACGCCACTGCACTCCAGCCTGGGCAACAGAGCAAGACTCTGTCTTAAAAACAAACAAACAAACAAACAAAAGGCCAGGCGCGGTGGCTCACGCCTATAATCCCAGCACTTTGGGAGGCCAAGGCGGGCAGATCACTTGAGGTCAGGAGTTTGAGACCAGCCTGGCCAACATGGTAAAACCCCGTCTCTACTAAAAATAAAAAAATCAGCCGGGCGTGGTGGCGGGCACCTGTAATCCCAGCTACTCCAGAGGCTGGGGCAGGAGAATCACTTGAACCCGGGAGGCAGAGGTTGCAGTGAGCCAAGATCGCCCCACTGCACTCCAGCCTGGGCAACAGAGCGAGACTCCATCTCAAAAACAAAACAAAACAAAACAATTCCACCTACTTTCTTATATTAATCATCAAGTGCCCTGGGGAACTATGACTTCTCAAAGACATCTTATTACATTTTTACCATAGCCAGCATCATACCTTGGGGACTCTGGTAATAATAAAATAATAATAAATATAATTATTGAACATTTACTGGCCCATAGTGCTAAGCAATTTACATAGATGATTTTTTTTTTAATTGGTTTCTTGGTATCTTCTAATAGATTATTTGATTTCATCCTCTCCACAACCATAGGAGGTCAAATTTGAGCAGACAGGTCTACAGAGGCTTTATCTGCATTATTATAAATTAAACCATTTACAAAAGACAGTGACCGGATATGTTAAGGTATATGACTAGCCCTATACACGAAGATGTAAGAGAGGAAACTTCTGGCATATGTTTACTAAACCTAGGAACTACAGATAAAACTGACACTACAATTTTTTTTTTTTTTTTTTGAGATGGAGTCTCGCTCTGTCACCCAGGCTGGAGTGCAGTGGTGAGATCTCGGCTCACTGCAGGCTCCGCCTCCTGGGTTCATGCCATTCTCCTGCCTCAGCCTCCCGAGTAGCTGGGACTACAGGCACCCGCCACCACGCCCGGCTAATTTTTTTTTGTATTTTTAGTAGAGACAGGGTTTCACCGTGTTAGCCAGGATGGTCTTGATCTCCTGACCTCGTGATCTGCCTGCCTCGGCCTCCCAAAGTGCTGGGATTATAGGCGTGAGCCACCGTGCCCGGCCAGATACTACTATTTCTTGCAGCCCCCAATCAACCTCACCTGCTAGCATTTACACCCTAAGTAGTCCCCTCCTCTTGAATAAGGGCCAGTCAAAATGTAGCAGAAGTGACTCGTTGCCTCTTCCAGCCCTAAGCCTTAAGAAGGCCCAACAGCTTCCACTTTTATGCTTTTAGGAGCCCTGAGCTACCATTTGAGAAACTGATGTGGAGAAGCAGATTCCCTGGGAGTATACTGTGAGAGAGAAGGTCTAGCCTTACCAGCATCCAGCTGAGCCCAGCGTTCCAAATGTCACTGATAAAGTGTCAGACATGTGAGCAAGGCCATCCTGAAGATGCCAGCCCTGACCGCCACCTGACTACAGCTATGTGAGACACACAAATGAGACCAGCGGAACTGAACAGCACAGCACCTACCAGTCAATCCACACAATCATGAGAAATTAAAAAAAAAAAAGATTGTTGTTTTAAGCCACTCAATTTTGGAGTGGTTTTTATTAAGCAGCAATAGATAACAAAAACACTACTAATGTTAATAATGTTAAAGGTTATGGTTGGTTTGGAGTCCTATTAGATAATATTAGGTCAAGAGGCCCAAACATATCAGAATCCTACCTTAGACTACAGCCATTACCTCCTCCTTCACCCTCACAAAGGTCTAAAGGGAGAAATCTACACACATGAGACAGTGGAGAAGGTAAATTAAAACCACCACCACCAGGGCAGCCAGAACCCTGCTTAGTCAAAATAGACACCAGGCTAGGCATGGTGGCTCACGCCTGTAATCCCAACAATTTGGGAGGCCAAGGCGGGCAGATCACCTGAGGTCGGAGTTCGAGACCAGCCTGGCTAACATGGTGAGACCCCATCTCTACTAAAAATACAAAAATTAGCTGGGCTTTGTGGCAGGAGCCTGTAATCCCAGCTATTCGTGAGCCTGAGGCACAAGAATTGCTTGAACCTGGGAGGCGGAGGCTGCAGCGAGCCAAGATAGCACCACTGTACTTCAGCCTGGGCAGAGCAAGACTCCATCTCAAGAAAAAAAAAAAAGAAAAAAAAAAAAAAAAAGGACACCCACTGAAACAGGCTGCACCTTCACAGTATGACTATCCACCTGGCTGTTCCCTCTCTCGAAGCCTGAGAACAGGCCTAGGTTGGAGTGTCACTGCCGTCTCATGGGGAAGAAGGAAGAAGAGGCCCAAAGGGAGCCACACCCACGTGCAAGACCTAAGCACATCCTGCATGATGCTGAACACTGGGAAAAAATAGCCCAGTTAATGTCTTAGAATCTGACCAATCAGATTAGCCACTTCTCTCATGGAGAGGAGGGAGAACAAGAGGAAGATAAGGAAGAAACTGAAAGTGTCCCCTTTCCTAGACCCTGTACACATTGTCTTATTTAATCGTCATAATAAATCCAAAAGGTAGATATTTTTCTTACCCTAGTATCCATGAGAAGATTAAATATTAGAGAGATTGAGTAACTTTTTCAAGGTTACATAGTAAGTATTTGGAATCACAGGGGTGGGTGGGGGGAGTTACCTGGCAAAAATGAGAAGAGATGCCTTTGGAGCATGGCACATTGTAAATTCATTCACACATTGTTCCCTCAGTTGTTTTTTTTGTTAAAGTAAAAAACCAAATCAAATGAAAATGCTGTAGGGCCAGGCGCGGTGGCTCATGCCTGTAATCCCAGCACTTTGGGAGGCCGAGGCTGGCAGATCACCTGAGGTCAGGAGTTCGAGACCAGCCTGACCAACATGGAGAAACCCCATCTCTACTAAAAATACAAAAAAAAAATTAGCCACGCATGGTGGCGCATGCCTGAAATCCCAGCTACTCGGGAGGCTGAGTCAGGAGAATCACTTGAACCCAGGAGGCAAAGGCTATAGTGAGCTAAGATTGCGCCATTGCAGTCCAGCCTGGGCAACAAGAGCAAAACTCCACCTCAAAAAAAAAAAGAAAGTGCTGTACCGTTAGAGGCACCCAAGGAGAGATGGCCCAAAGTCAGTCTTTTTTGTGGCTTGATTGTAGAACAGGTGGAGGGAAAGTATCTCTTTCCACTTCAGCAGAGAAGTGGCTGCACGCCGGCTGTGGCTGGTGATAAGAGTCAGGAAGTAGCCACTCAGAAGTGCACAAGAGGCTTCCCCTACCTCCGTATATCCTTGAGAGATACAGAAGGGACCTGTGGTGTTAATGACCTCCTTGTAAGGGCTGCTATGGTCCGTAGTATCCAATTGTACTGCCACACTAGACTGGCCTGGAGAAACGTGTGTTACCCAAACATTACATCTCTGACGAAAAACTATATTTGTTCCACCCCCACATTCTCCACTCAAGTTCCCAGAAGTTTGCAATTATCCTCAAAAGAAGTTTCCAGACAAGGCTTACTCAGCTTTGGTTTTCAGTGGGATGAGATTGTTTTGTTTTGTTTTTTCATTTCTTTAAACTTGGCTGACCATTGCCATTCCACCCCCAGATGGTGCGTACAGGCCAGTCATGAACCACAAACCTGTTTCCATTCACTCTTCACCTGCTTGTTCTTTTTGCTCCTCTCCCTGGATCTGTGGCTCTACAATCCAGCTGGATCTATGCATCTCCCTCTTTTGTTCCTGTCACCCTCACTACATAACCTGTTGGACCTCTCTTCAGGCCTCTTGGACTTTGATCCTTGCCCAGTTTTCAGCTATACTAACTCCTCTGGCTTGGTATCCCATATTGACTAGCTGAAGTTCTCCATACTAAGTTCCAGTATTGCAGAATTGCACCAGCCAACTGGACCTGGGTGGCATGTAATGTCTAAGCCCTATGCATTGGGAAAGAAACTCTATCTGGAAAAAACAATGGCAGGGATGAAAGAAGAGTTGCCTTTTTTTTTTTTTTTCCCAAGACAGAGTTTCGCTCTTGTTGTCCAGGCTGGAGTGCAATAGCGAGATCTTGGCTCATTGCAATCTCTGCTTCCTGAGTTTAAGCAATTCTCCCTCCTCAGCCTCCTGAGTAGCTGGGATTACAGGCATGTGCCAGCACACCTGGCTAATTTTGTATTTTTAGTAGAGACAGGGTTTCACCATGTTGGTCAGGGTAGTCTCGAGCTCCTGACCTTAGGTGATCCGCCCACTTCGGCCTCCCAAAGTGTTGGGATTACAGGCGTGAGCCACCACGCCTGGCCAAGAGTTGCTTTTAAACTGTACTTGCTGGCACTACCAGCAAAATTTTTACCTGCCCGCCTCTGCACTCCTTTCCTCTGACTCCAGGAGATTTGGAAGTATAAAAAAATCTCCTTGGTTACAACAACTTTGGAACACTGTTTGGCAGTATCTACTAAAACTGAACATATGCATATACTTTTACCCAACAATTCTACTCCTAGATACATACCCAACAGAAATGCACACATATGTTCACCAAAAGACATGCACAAGAATGTTCATAGAAGGATTACTCATAATAGCTAAAAACTGGAATCTCCAAATGTCCAACAGCAGTAGAATGGATTAAAAATAGCATATTCATACAATAGACTATATAGTAATGAAAAAGAATGAACTGTGTTATACACAACCTGGATGAATCTTACAAACACAATACTCAACAAAAAAAGCCACACAAAAAAGCATGTGTAATATACATTCCATTTGTATGAAATCTAAAACGGACAAAATGAATCAATGTTATTACAAGTCAGAATAGTGGTTATCATATGGGGAGTAGTAATCAGGTGGGGGCATCAGACGATTGGGTGCTGGTAATGTTGTGTTTCTTGATCTGGGTACTGATCAGTGCATTCACTTTGCAAAAATTCATCCAGCTGTATACTTGCAATTCATGTACTTTTCTAAATATGGATATACATGAATAAAGTGAATGACAGAAAGAAAAATGTCCTTGCTTTCTCCTGAAAATGTAGCTATAAAGGATACCCAAGGTTAGTGACTGAGTAAATGAATTTTCTTGTTTCCCATTTGTCATTCGGGAAAACCTAGCAATGTGTGATTCTTCTGCTATAATGGATACCTGTCCCCTGTACAAGTGGACATCATGATATTTGGTGGGACATGACCAGTGGGATGGTTCACAGCCAACATTATACGGCTCTCCAACTCTTGGTTCTCAGGTGGACCGGAAGGAACATCACTGTGGGCCTAGCTCTGAGAAGGATCTGGAGGGTGTCCTAAGATGAGTTAACCAGATTGGCTGGATGAGACAGCTTGCAGGCTGCAGAGCATAGGGCCACAGCAAATTTAAAGGACACTGTCAAGGTCTGAAGATGGAATAGAAGAACAGAGAGAGTATCTTAGAGAACTACTTCACCAAAAGGGTTAGGCGGAACAGCAGAAGATAGGTACATGACAACAGGATGGAAATGGAGGCCATTGGGACAGAGCGAGTGGTTTTGGAAGAAAATGGAGCCTGGGAATGAACAATCACAGGCTTTCTATAGGGCTTTTTTTTTTTTTAGCCTCTACGGAATGGGCAAGAGCTATAAAAGTGCTGAGCTGCTATAGACAAAAGTTCTGTACTGTTTCCACTACTCTCCTTTCTGGGCTGTTTGTTTTGGTGACATTCTCCATTCACATTTTACCTCCAGACTCTCCTTCCAGCTTCTAGAATTTTGTTTCCTTGAATATTTTTCAGCTCTCTGGCTTCTACAGTTTGGGCCTCCTATTGGGGTGAAAAATTTTATACTTTAGCCAACGACATCCCAGCCCCAACCCATGACTCCCAACGCCTTATAGGTTAACTATATTCCTCTCCTTCAGTCACCGTCACCCCACCAGGATGGGGATCCTGGATTTAAAACAACAACAACAACAACAACAACAACAACAACAACAACAACAGCAGCAGCAGCAGCAGCAGCAGCAGCAGCAGCAGCAGCAGCAGCAGCAGCAGCTGGAACCAAGCAAGCCTCAAGTGACTCTCCTGCCTCAGCCTCCTGACTAGCTGGGACTACAGGTATCCGCCACCATGCCCGGCTAATTTTGTATTTTTAGTAGTGATGGGGTTTCTCCACGTTGGTCAGGCTGGTCTCGAACTCCCGATCTCAGGTGATCTGCCCGCCTCAGCCTCCCAAAGTGCTGGGATTACAGGCATGAGCCATTGCGCCCGGCCAGCTTGGGAGTCTTATAAAGAGGTCCCTAGTATGTCTTCCATGTTGGGAATTCCTGCAGGCTTTAGTTTTTTCTTTAGCCTTTGTTTCCAATCCTGTTGTTTTTCCATATATGTTGGTTCTATACCTTGGCACCCCTCTAGGACAGTAAGGACAACAGGCACCCTATCCTGGTTGCTCTAGGATGCCACCCTACTTGGCCATCATTATTTCATTTTATACCATCAGGAGAAGATAATCAGAATTCCTTTGTTTCTATGCTCTTTCTTGCTGCTTACCTGGCTATTTGATATTCTCTTTCTAAAATGTTGCAAACAGATCTTAGTCAACAGCAGCAATAAAGGGTGGTGGAAGTCTGCATTTTGGAAACCAACAAAATGGAGTTGAAATCCTGCATCTATCTACCACCTATTAGCTAGGAGACTTTGTGCAAGTTACTTAACCTTTCTAAGCCTTAGTTTCCTCATCTGTAAAACAGGGATCAAGTCTTGAAGGGTTGTTGGGAGGTTTATGTAATATTATGTGAAGATAACATCTGGCCCATATGAGCGACTTAATAAATGCTGGCTGTTATTGTTGGGCTCTTTGTTATAAGAACAGTCATTGTCTACCTTCCCAGTTACTGAATGGTGTTAAGGAGTCCAGCTGATCTAAAAAAAAAAAAAAAATGAATGCGTTTGCTGAGAAGTACACAAATGAATCCCTCTTTATGAGTGTCAGCCAAGAGAAGCATAAATAGCAAACTCTGCAAAGAAGCACATTCTGATGTACAGAAGAATGCAATTCAAGAATACAAATTAGGCCGGGCATGGTGGCTCACGCCTATAATTCCAGCACTTTGGGAGGCCGAGGCGGGTAGATCACCTGAGGTCAGGAGTTTGAGACCAGCCTGACCAAAAGAGAAACCCCGTCTCTACTAAAAATACAAAATTAGCTGGGCATGGTGGTGCATGCCTATAATCCCAGCTACTTGAGAGGCTGAGACAGGGGAATTGCTTGAACCAGAGAGGTGGGGGTTGTGGTGAGTCGAGATCGTGCCATTGCACTCTAGCCTGGGCAACAAGAGTGAAACTTCTTCTCAAAAAAAAAAAAAAAGAAAACAAATTTAACACCAAAATTGCATTTCACAATAAAAGGCATAAATATTAAGAAATTGAAATAATAAAAAGAAAGTCACAGTCCTAGAGTATTGCTGGTCTCAATAAACAGCTTTGGATTGTAGTAGGCCCTAAGAGAAGCTAGTTCCAAGTAGTATATGTTGGATCTGCCTATATAGAATTCTAGAAGATGGTAGTTATGTTGAATGTGGCAGCAGGCTGAGGGTCTGAGAGCACAAGGCCTCAAAAAGAAACGCAAGGGTTTGAGCAGCAATAATGCAAAGGCCAATTAATCAACAGAAAGCAGGAGTAAATAAATATCAGAGGGCAGAACAAGATAGTGTGACCAAAGTACATGCAAACAGTCTGCAGGGAGCAGAGCTATTGATCCATCAAAGAGCTGGCCTCAGAGAGGGTCACAGAAAATGTGGAAGGAGAGGTAGAATTGGAGGGAGAGCAGCAAGGTGCCCAGAGCCAGGAGAGGAGAGCTCGCAGTGCAGAAGCAATATCCTCTCTCAGCTTCAATAGCTATTTATTTCTCTCACTTGGTGAGAATGCATCTGTAGCGAGCCCGGTCTATAATCTTGCAGGCAATAGTAATTGGATGGATAGGAGTGGGGCTGAGACATTGCAGGGGTCTCAGGAAAAATATTTCAGGACAGTCTTCACAGGCTTCTTGGATCCAGGTTTACCTGTGTGTCATTGATAGAAAGAGAGGACTTGATCGGAGCATGGATCTGTTGAGTAAATCCCCCATGGGCAGTCCTCAGGTCCATAGCCTTCCCAGTTAATAAAACAGTAGGATTATCCATGGTCACTTTCTGAAAAAATTATGTGGTGTATCTAGCAGTCTTCCTGGTTATAGTCCAAACAGGGAAATAGAGGAAACATTCTGTGCTGGGGTCAAGTTTTCCTTTTAGATGTGCAATGCCAAATGTATATTTTTTAATTTACTTTTGAGACAGGGTCTCCCTCTGTCACCCAGGCTGGAGGGCAGTGGCACGATCTCAGCTCGCTGCAGCCTTGGCCTCCCCGGCTCAATCCATCCTCCCACCTCAGCCTCCCGAGTAGCTGGAACCACAGGCGCACGCCACCACACTAGACTAACTTTTTGTATTTTTTGGAAGAGACGGGTTTTTGCCATGTTACCCAGGCCGATCTCAAACTCCTGGGTTCAGATGATCCACCAGCCTTGGCCTCCTAAAGTGCTGGAATTACAGGCACAAGCCACTATGCCCGGACTTGTACAAATTATTTAACCAGTCTGAGTCTTGGTTTCCTCACTAGAAAAATGGAGATAATATCTATTGGAAAGAGTTGTTATGAAGGTTAAATGAGATACATCTCACCATGCCTGACACATTGAAGCTAAGAGCACTCAGTAAGTGGTCTTTCTATTTTCTTTCTGCTGATCCTTGATTGAAAGAGCCGTATCTTGGTTGGGCGCAGTGGCTCACACTAATCCCAGCACTTTGGGAGTGAGGCTGAGGTGGGCAGATCACCTGAGGTCAGGAGTTGAAGACCAGCCTGGCCAATTTGGCGAAACCACTTCTCTATTAAAAATACACAAAATTAGCCAGGAATGGTGGCGTGGACTTGTAGTCCCAGCTACTCGGGAGGCTGAGGCAGGAAAATCTCTTGAACTTGGGAGGCAGAGGTTGCAGTGAGCCGCAATCACACCACCGCACTTCAGCCTGGGCGACAGAGTGACACTCCGTCTCAAAAAAAAAAAAAAAAAAAAAAGATAGAAAGAGCTGTATCTTATTTCTTATTGTGAGGTTCCCTCCATCTAGCAACCTACTTGGACTTTTTAGACATACTTGGCTGCTATCTTGATCCTAGGTGCTCTCTTAAGAACATAGAGAAATTTGCAATTACGGTATGGTAGAAAGAGTAACTGCTCCCTCAAAACAGCCACGATCTAATCTCTGGAGTCTGTGAATATATTACCTTACTTGGCAAAAGGGACTTTGCAGATGTGATTAGGGTTAAGGACCTTGACATGGGGTTTTCTGGGTGGGCCCAACCTAACCAATGAGTCCTGAAAAGCACTGAACCTTTCCCAGCTGAGGTCAGAGGGAGATGTGACTGGAGAAGGGTCAAAGAGATGTGTATGTGAAAAGGACTCACTGCTGCTGGCTTTGAAAACAGAAAGGAACCATGAGCCAAGCAATGAAAATATCCTCTAGGAGCTAGAAAAGGCTAGGAACCGAGTGGGTTTGGTGGCTCGTGCCTGAAATCTCAGTGCTGTGGGAGGATCGCTTGAGCCCAGGAGCTCAAGACCAGCCTGGGCAACATAGGAAGACCCTGTCTCTGTAAAAATAAGCATGGTGTGCCTGTAGTCCTAGCTGCTCGGGAGGCTGAGGGGGAGAATTGCTTGAGGCCGGGAATTCCAGGTTGCAGTGAACTATGATTGTGCCGCTGCACTTCAGCGAGAAACCCCATTTCTTCAAAAAATAAAGAGGTCGGCGGGGCACAATGGCTCACGCCTGTAATTCCAGCACTTTGGGGGGCCAAGACGGGTGGATCACCTGAGGTCAGGAGTTCTAGACTAGCCTGGCCAACATGGTGAAACCCCATCTTTACTAAAAAAAAAAAAAAAATACAAAAATTAGCTGGGCATGGTGGCAGGCTCCTGTAATCCCAGCTACTCAGGGGGGCCGAGGCAGGAGAATCGCTTGAACCCGGGAGGCAGAGGTTGCAGTGAGCCGAGATCGCTCCATCGCACTCCAGCCTGAAGGACAAGAGTGAGACTTCATCTCAAAAAAAAAAAAAAAAAAAAAGTCTAGGAAATAGGTTCTCTAGAGCTTCTGCAAAGGAATGAAACCTTGCTAATACCTTGATCTTAGCCCAGTGAGGTTTGTGTCAGACTTCCAACCTACAGAACACCAAGATAATATGTTTGTGTTATTTAGGCCACTAAATGTGTGACAATTTGTTTTAGCAGCAACAGAAAACTAACATATACAGGCACTGAAAAGGGCTCAAGACCATGAGGGTAATTGACAGTATGACTAGATGATTCATAACCAAGCAATACGTGTGGATGATGATTTGATAAAAAATGATCTATCTTCCTAACTCCTCTTAAGTATTATTCCAAAATAATATTTATTTTTTATTTATGATATTCAATTTAAAAATACAGATTTGGCCAAGCAAACCTATTTGCTCTTGCTCAAGAGTGATAAGAGCATTTTCTTAAAATGTGTGGTGATAAAATA
Source organism: Gorilla gorilla gorilla (assembly GCF_029281585.2). Taxonomy (NCBI): domain Eukaryota; kingdom Metazoa; phylum Chordata; class Mammalia; order Primates; family Hominidae; genus Gorilla; species Gorilla gorilla. The sequence goes on along the minus strand of NC_073228.2, from coordinate 29,907,432 downwards.
CGGTATGTGTGGCAGGGGTTCTGGGTTGAGCCTAAGCTGTGTCTGCACACTGCATTCAAATATGTCAGGCCATCTCATGAGCTGGCCATGATTCTAGCCACAGAAACGGATAATGTGCTTCATGGGATATATAATAATTGGATTCCTCAGGGCTCATGTGCTGTGCCTAGGGGTGCCTAAAACTGAGACTCCCAGGAAATGGCAATTCATTCAAGTCACCTTTAGTAATAAATGGTTGATTGTAAAGGTACTTATTCATGGAAACCCAGAAAAGGCTGAGCAATCAGGGTCAGGAAGAAAGGGCTAAGAAGGTGGCTATCGATTCAAGGCAGTTCCAAGACCTTAGCCGTGGGATTTTGTGAATCTTTACTCTTATGTGACTCAGACACTCCCTTTGTGTCTGCCACACTCTGTGCTCACAACAGACTGGCGTTCATACCATCTCATCTGTGTCTTTTCTGCATCATAGGTTCTGCTTACTCATAACTAGGCTTACTCATAACCTGACTTTAGCCAAACCTTTGATTCGTTCAAGTCCTCTCTTGACTTCCCCAGCTTCTCTTGACCCCATAGCCTTTCAACTTTATTTATGTATTTATTTGTTAATTTGAAAATATGCAGCACCTATAATGCGCCCCCATGCACTTGATTATCTAGTCAGAGAGGCAACAATCAAATAATTACAAAAGTGTTGCAGGTACATTCTGGGGTACTCAGCCCATTTGTTTAAACAAAGCCCTAGGATGTGCTGCTGGGTGCTCTGTGAACTCGCTGCCTTCAGGAGCAGCAGCAATGAACTGGCCATCCTGTTTAATACCACATGACCTTTCCCTCTCTGCAAAGTCCAGATACAGCTAATGAAACTACAGATTGGCATTTGACCAAGGACAATTAATACATTGGCTGGCCAGCAACCAGCAGTTTAATTCAAATTAATAAGCTTCTCTTAGAAGGAAGAAATTACAGCATAACAGACATTATACAGAATGGACCTGTTTACCACAGGGGGATAAATTTTATATTCCAGAGCCATAATCTAAATGTAGAAGGACTTCATCCATGGAGAACTTTCTCGTTGTGAAAGAGAAAGTTAGAGGGCACTTGTCTGATTCAGGAACTCAAAGCAGGGAGAAGGGCAGAGAGCAGGGTTGGTTTTGCGTAGAGCACAGGGCTGTGTTTATCACTCAAATAATGGCCAGAGTGAGGCTTAGGGAAACTGGGCCACTTTCTTTGCAGGAAAGGATCATAGCTCTAGTTAGGATTAAATCAGTTATAGTTTTCATGCAGTTTGCTTCTCAAGGATTCTCTGGGACAGTCCTTGGTCTGGGCCCAAGTGCATATGTTTCAACACAGCACTGACTCTTATGCCAGACTCCAGGTTGTCATGTTTATCTTAAGCAATTTTCTTTACAAAAAAATTGAATTAGGCTGGGCGCGGTGGCTCACACCTGTAATCCCAGCACTTTGGGAGGCCGAGGCAGGTGGATCACCTGAGGTCAGGAGTTCAAGACCAGCCTGACCAATATGAGGAAACCCTGTCTCTACTAAAACTACAAAAATTAGCTGGACATGGTGGCATGTGCCTGTAATCCCAGGTACTTAGGAGGCTAAGGCAAGAGAATCGCTTGAACCTGGGAGGCGGAGGTTGCAGTGAGCCAAGAGCGTGCCATTGCACTCCAGCCTAGGCAACAAGAGCAAAACTCTGTCTCAAAAAAAAAAAAAAAATAAGAAAAAGAAAAAAATTGAATTTAACTAACTTTTTTTTTTTTTTTTTTGAGACAGGATCTCCCTCTGTCGCCCAGGCTGGAGTGCAGTGGCATGATCATAACTCACTGTAACCTCCACCTCCTGGACCCAAGCAATCCTCCCACCTCGGCCTCTCAAGTAGCTAGGACTACAGGTACAGGCCACCATGCCAGGTTAAGCCTTAGGCAGTTCTCAACCAAGAATTTTAGAGATGCCATGGTATTTTAGACAAGCCATACAAAGGCATCAAGGCACAACTACAGCACATGACCTTGAGTTCTCCTTCTGGAACCCACAGTTAGGAGTTTATGTACAGAAGGTCAGATTCAAAGGCAGTCCCTTACACTGTTGATTGTGGGTTGGCAACAAAGTTGGCATGGCTCAGTTAGCTATAGTTTCTGTGTCATGTCACTGCCGTGGCTGGAAAGAAGGTGAGGCTCCAGGAGTGTTGAACAGTAACAGCATTTTCTTTCTTTTCTTTTCTTTTTTTCTTTTTTTGAGACGGAGTTTCATTCTTGTTGCCCAGGCTGGAGTGCAAGGGTGTGATCTCAGCTCACTGCAACCTCCACCTCCCAGGTTCAAGGAATTCTCCTGCCTCAGCCTCCCAAGTAGCTGGGATTACAGGTATGTGCCTCCACACCTGGCTATTTTTTTTGTATTTTTAGTAGAGACGGGGTTTCACCATGTTGGCCAGGCTGGTTTCGAACTCCTGACCTCAGGTGATCCACCCGCCTTGGCCTCCCAAAGTGCTGGGATTATAGGCATGAACCACCACGCCCGGCCACAGTTAACAGCATTTTCTAAGAGGCAGATTGACTAAAGGGCTGGCAGCTCCTGGGAGTTTGTGTACTCTGCTTTTGGGAATAAAATGTTGGCACGTTTGTTCTGTTGTCTGAAGATAGCCTTCATTTTGAAATAGAAACACACAGAGAACTAAGTTTCCTCTGAGACCATCAGGTGGTGTGTCCCAAAGCTGACTTGGAAAGAAGTACTTGGAAAGAAATACAACAAAGTTGCTTGGGGTTATTGTGGTTTATGCAGACCCAAGTCACAGTCCTGGAACGCCGAAGCAGGAATCCAGAACTACAGATCTGCCAAGAACAGAACATGGACCAGCAAATTGGATGTATTATTCTTCATTATGAGAGCCGAGGGGTTGAGGAAAGACAAGCATGAAAGATATTTCAGTGTCTGGAAGACCTCTAGCTGCTAGAGACCATCCCCTCTTTGTAGGATCCTTAGAGGCTGTCTGGTTCAGCTTTCTCGTGTTACTGGTATAATAAATACCAAGTCCCAGAGAAACTAGCAAACCTTGCCTACTTCAATTAATGGTTGAAACATGAATAAGGCTTGTGGGACAACCTCCTTTTTAAATGAGATCTGGCAGGAAATGATCATGGTCGGAGCTGAAATGTCTTTTGTGTGAGCATCACATTTACACACATGCTGAGAATCCATGTGTTCAACAGGTCGCCAGCATGTAGCGAGGGTGTTGATAAAGTCCCAGGTCCTCGGTAATGACTGGTGAATGGTGTCATTTAATCATGGAATTAGGCAAGCCAGAAGCCCCAGTGGCCCTTGATCCCTGCCCAAATCCAGTCTATCACCAAGTCTTGTCAATACTGCCTCTATCTACTTCTTTTTCTTCAGAACTGGGCTCACTATCATCTTCTCTTGCCTGGGCTTCTGGGACAGTGTTCTAATGGTCTGCCCACATTTCCACTGCCTGCAATTTACTTTTCTCACAGCAGCTGATGGTCTTCCCTCTACAGCCTTATTTATTTATTTATTTATTTTATTTTTTTGAGATGGAATCTTGCTCTGTTGCCCAGGCTGGAGTGCAGTGGCGCGATCTCGGCTCACTGAAAGCTCTGCCTCCCAGGTTCACACCATTCTCCTGCCTCAACTTTCCGAGTAGCTGGGACTACAGGCGCCCGCCACCGCGCCCGGCTAATTTTTTTGTATTTGTAGTAGATATGGGTTTCACCGTGTTATCCAGGATGGTCTCGATTTCCTGACCTCGTGATCTGCCTGCCTTGGCCTCCCAAAGTGCCGGGATTATAGGCGTGAGCTACCACGCCCGGCCTATTTTTTAATTGTTAATTAATGAACTTTATTTTTAGAGCAGTTTCATAGGTTTACAGAAAACTGAGCACATAGTACAGGGAGTTCCTTTATACCCACTTTCTATGCCACTCACAGTTCCCCCTATTATTAGCATCTTGAATTAGTGTGGTACATTTCTTACAACTGATAAACCAATATTGATACTTATTATTAACCGAAGACTGTTATTATGAACCAAAGCTTACATTATGGTTTAGTCTCCTGTTGTATAATAAATGTATGACATGTATCCACCATTGCAGTATCACACAGGATAGTTTCGCTGCTCTAAAAATCCCTCGTACTTCACATCCCTTGCCAGTGGTTGTTTCAAAAGTGGATCCTGTGGCCGGGTGCGGTGGCTCGTGCCTATAATCCCAGCACTTTGGGAGGCCAAGGCAGAAAGATCACTTGAGGGAAGTTTGGGCAGTATAGCAAGACCCCATCTCTACAAAAAATTAAAGAATTAACCAGGTGTGGTGGTGTGCACCTGTAGTCCCAGCTACTCAGGAGGCTGAGGTGGGAAGATTGCTTGAGCCTAGGAGTTTGAGGCTGCAGTGAGCCATGATTGCACCACTGCACTCCAGCCTGGACAACAGAGTGGGACTCCATCTCAAAAAAAAAAAAAAATCAAAATGCAGATCTTTATTACAGCAAAACATACCTCCAAAACTGCAGATCTTCTGTCTCTCCCCTCACTCAGCCTCACCTTGTTGCACTATCTAGCATTCTGTTTCCAACCATACAGGTCTTTTTGTTTCAATCCCTCAAGCCACACTCAATTCTGTCTCAGAGTTTTGCTCATGTTGTTTTTTCTTCATGAAATGTCCCTTTCTACCTCCCGGCCCCAACTCCAGGTCTTATCACAGCTGCCTCCTTCCTAAACTGTGAGCTCCTCACTGGCAAAGCTGTGTTATTGTACCCATGGTACCCAGCACATAGTGGATGTGTAATAAATGTTTGCTGAATAATATTAATAATTAAATTAATAGATGAAGAGAACAACAGCACAGAGTTTCACTTGATTGTGAGGAGCTTGGGAAGGGTACTGAAAGTTTGCAATGATGGCTAGGGGATAAAAGGGAAGGAAATGCTGATAGGAAAAATGCCTATTCAATAGGCTGAGAACACAGCTAAAAATTTGTAGAGGCGGCCAGGCACATGGCTCAGGCCTGTAGTCTCAGCACTTTGGGAAGCCAAGGGGAAAGGATTGCTTGATCCCAGGAGTTTGAGACCAGCCTGGGCAACATGACAAGACTCTGTCTCTATAAAAAGAAAAAAGAAAAAAATTTAATTAGCTATGCCTGGTGGTGTGCACCTGTAATCCCAGCTACTTGGGAAGCTGAGGCAGAAGGATGCTTGAGCCCATGAGTTTGAGGCTACAGTGAGCCATGATCATGCCACTGCACCCCAGCATGGGTAAAAGAGTAAAAGTCTGTCTCAAAAAAGAAAAGAAAATTTGTAGAGGCCTCAACCCATCAGATGGTGTCAGGGGAGAGCACTGGATGAATAGTTACAGTGATAAAGAGTTTAAGATTTGCAGGGTGGAACTGTTCTGGTAGTGACAAAGTACAGGGTGTGGCCATAGGAGTCCACTGAAGAGAACTGGAAGTGAAGACGCTGAGTGTGAAAGGTCAGGAAACTAAGAAGCTGGGTCACTGAGTGGATGGCCTACAAAGTCAGCAAAATCTCCCTTCCGCCCAGGAAGAAGAAATGAGACAGGTATTTAAGAAATATGGCTGATGGATGACAGAGATGAAAGGAGAGAAGATGACAAGTTGGATGTCATGGACTTCATTGGGGCAGAGGTTTTTCATAGGGAAGAAATTGTTAGAAGGGTCTTAGGGAACTGGAAGAATGTTGTTGCTAATGCCTCCCTGTATTGGGGGCATGAAAGAATAAATAGCTTCTACTCGAAAGAAGTACAGGGGAAGTGGTAACCTCAGGGGAAAGCCAGGTTTCAGTTCAGACTAGAAGGTGAGGGAGTTTGCAAGGTCTCTGGTTGCACATAACAGAAATCAGCTCCAGCTATCTGTGGCCAGTAGTGAGTGACGGGCTGAGGGAGTTGGGTGTCTTGGACAGTTGCACAAGATGGTAGCCACAGGCCTATCATTATGGGTGAGAAGATGCTATGATGGTCTTGATGAGCTGGGAAGACACTCCAAAAAGGTGTCCACTTTAGATAGTTCTGTGAAGAAGTTAAGGAAGTAGGAGAATTCACCAACAGACAGGGGTTCCATAGGACACAAATATTAATGGAATGTCTGGGGAAGTAGAGAGAAATAGAAGTACAGAGAAATATGGGGATTAGAGTGGTCTGTGGGTTCCAAGTGGTGGTATCAGGAAGGTGGTATCTAGAATGGCAGGTACAGGAGGACCTACAAGCACATGGTGACATTTGTCGTGTCTGTCTAGCCCCTATTCTATTCCAAATATCTGTCTGCTCCCTGATTCGTCTTCATCCATTGAATTAGAGTTTCTTTCCTTTGTGTGTGTGTGGGGGTGGGTGGCGGGGGGACAGAGTCTTGCCCTGTTGCCCAGGCTGGAGTGCAGTGATGCAATCATAGCTCAGTGCAGCCTTGAACTCCTGAGCTCAAGCAATCCTCCCACCTCACACTCCTGAGTAGCTGGATATACAGGGGCACCACCACACATGACTAACTTTTTAAAAAAATTTTGTAGAGATGGGAGTCTCACTGTGTTGTCCAGGCTGGTCTGGATCTCCTGGCTTCAAGCAATCTTCCCACCTTGGCTTCCCAAAGTATTGGGATTACAGGCATGAGCCCGGCTGAATTTGAATTTCTGACTTTCTTTGCCTCATCCCCTTTCTTTGCCCCAGAACATCTCTTAGAGCTTCACTGTGCCACCAAGACTTCTGCTACCTCCCTAAGAAGCTGCACCCTGGATTATTTCTTAAACACCCACTGTGCGGGTTGGATGCTGACCCAGCCTGCTCTACTGAGCCCTGTGAAGCCCCCACCATCTTCTAACTTACCATATTATATTGTAATATTTTTGTGTCTCTCCTGTGTTCTATGAGTTTCTTCAAGAGCAGACATTATTTCTTGTTCTTATTTACAGTCCTCCCCTGTAATGTCTAGCACATTGCTTGTGACCCAGGCAGGGATGGACTTGTCGAATGACTGACTGAATGACTGAGTGAGTGAATGGACTTTGATCTCTTATTGTCCTGTTCCTGTAGTCTAGAAATGTTAGACTCAGAGGTACCCTCTCTGGCAAGACTTTCCCTTTCTTGCCCACCCTTTTATCTGATTTCCTGGTTTTGATTTCATGCTTGCCAGACATAGACCATTTGCTGGGCTAAAGAAACCCAGCTTGAGAGATACCCTGTCCCAATTCTTCCTGGCCTGCTCCTCCCAGGATCCTCCTAGAATATGGGTCTGAGACATATTGAATGTTTTCTCTACTTCCTAAAATGACATCTCTGTAATATAGGCAGAGTCCCCATCCCTGAACACTTGGGTTAGGGCCAGGATCACCTGGTCCATATTCCCTAGACTGTCTTTTCCCACCTTCAACACATCTACCATCCTAGCAGAAGGGAAGCCCAGGTTTAGTGAACAGAGTGGCTGAGAAGTTACATGGCCATGATAATGCCTGATTTCAGGAAAGGGATTACTTCTGGAATAGCAGGGAGATGACACGAGAGCAGGCACAGGCTACAGGAGCTTCAACTGTACGGGTGATATTTTATTTCTAAGATGGGTACATACTCATTCGTGATTCCTTAAATCTCTCTCTTTTTTTTTTTTTTTTTTTTTTTTTTGAGATGGAGTCTCACTCTGTCGTCCAGGCTGGAGTGCAATGGCGTGATCTCTGCTCATTGCAATGTCCACCTCCCGGGTTCAGGTGATTCTCCTGCCTCAGCCTCCCGAGTAGCTGGGATTACAGGTGTGCGCCACCAAGCCCAGCTAATTTTTATTTTTTTAGTAGAGATGGTGTTTCATTATGTTGCCCAGGCTGGTCTCAAACTCCTGACCTCAAGTAATCCATCTGCCTGGGCTTCCCAAAGTGCTGGGATTACAGGCCTGAGCCACCACACCTGGCATAAATGTTTTGTAATCCTGAAACATTTCAATGACAAAGCTTAGAATGAGAGGTACTCAGCTTTTGCCTGAGCAGAATGCCTGCAGGTGGACCTGGGGATAGAGACAGTAGTGGTTAATGGACTCTAGGGGTTTAGGGGAATTAAATCAAAGTGTTCAGCAGAGAGAGGACAAAGGGGCAGTAGAGGGCTTCTGGGCTCAGGGCCAACATCTTGGACCACAAGTCTATAAGCTGAGTTTGACTGACTGTAAAAGCCTGTGAATCTATTGTATTCACTGGCAAAAATCTTCAAAATAGGCAATCCCCAGCTTATTAGTTTATTTATTGGTCTGTTGTCTGGAACTGGGAACAAGTTTCCTATAGAAACAATATTACAAATGGTGGCTCTGCCCCAAGGCCAGCCCACGAAAGCTCACAGAACCGTAATGTACCTGAAATATTGTACTCATAATACTAAAGATCCTGACCACTATTTATAAAAGTGTTTCTGTGGGAAAGTGCAATTCGAGTTTTAATGCCGGTAACACATATTCCTCAGCCCTGTGAGTCCTCTGGACTCTTGACCTTACTCCCACTGTGCTGATTCTTATCAGAATGGCACCATAAGCGCTGGCACCATAAGCAGCAGGAAGGCAAGTTAGTTGCTTTCTGTTGCTACAGAATTCAAGCTGAAGTTTCAAGCAATTCATCTTCACTGAGCTGACCCCAACCCCTACCATGTACCCTGGCCTGTGATCTAAGTTTAGCCTTTTAAACACAACAAAGAGCCTCTTATGCAAAACATGCTTTGTGCACCCTCTCCCAAGCTGATACATAAACTCTGTCACATTAGGGACTCAATTTGGATGTTTCTGGAATGTCAAAGATGAGCGGGAGTCTTCGTTTCATGAGGAAAATGGTCTGTAAAATTTTGGGACTAGTAAGATCCCTGAGACACTGGAAAGGGACAGCTTTTGAACAGGGGCTTGTATAATCAAGCGGAGAAGTCACCTGATGTTGACTGAAACGAGATGAAAAATGTCCCTAAGGAGGCCAGGCATGGTGGCTCACGCTTATAATCCCAGTGCTTTGGTAGGCCGAGGTGGGCGGATCACTTGAGGTCAGGAGTCACAACGCCAGGAGTTTGAGACCAGCCTGGCCAACATGGTGAAACCCCATCTCTACTAAAAATACAAAAATTAGCTGGGCATGGTGGCGACCGCCTGTAATCCCAGCTACTTGAGAGGCTGAGGCATGAGAATAGTTTGAACCCAAGAGGCGGAGGTTGCAGTGAGCCCAGACCATACCACTGCACTCTAGCCTGGGTGACGGAGCGAGACTCTGGCTCAAAAAAAAAAAAAAAAAGTCCCTAAGTTTAGAACACTGGTGTCTTTGGCAAGGACAAGTATCTCTGAGTATGATACAGACACTCAAATACTCTCACTTAGAGAGTTCAGGTGGAGAACTGAAATCTGAAAGATCCACATGACATTCTGGGGGCCTAAAAACTATGATTTCTTCATAGACAAAAGATATTTTCTGTTGGCTATGAAGATTGTAATTGTAATTCTCACTATATCCAGAGCCCCAGCCTCAGCGGTAGAGGACAATGACATGTGGTGGTCCTGTTGGCCTGGAGGAGTAGCGAGGATTCAAGATTAGAGCCTGGGTTAGTCACAGAGGCCGTTGAAGGACAGCATGAGTCCCTGGGACACTCAGGACTAGAGCCACTTTGGGCAGTTGGGGCTTCGAGCCCTAGTGCCACACAGGGCTTATTTTGGTAAAGCACTCTGATTGGGACAATACCTTTCCTCTATGGTGTACAGTCTTGATGGGACTAGAAATCAAACTGCCTTGTTCTTTCCTAGCCAGGGAGCGAGGTGAACAGACTGTCTCCTTAGATTTGAATCTTAGGGCTGGGCATGGTGGCTCACACCTGTAATCCTAGCACTTTGGGAGGCTAAGGCTGATGGATCACTTGAGCACAGCAGTTTGAGACCAGCCTGAGCAACATGGTGAAACCCTGGCTCTACAAAAAAAATACAAAAAAATTAGCTGGGCCTGGTGGCGTGCACCTGTAGTCCCAGCTACCTGCGGGGCTGAGGTGAGAGGATCGCTTTAGCCCAGGAGGTCAAGGTTGCAGTGAGCCGAGATCACGCCACTGCACTCCACCCTGGGTGACAAAGTGAGGTGCTGTCTCAGAAAAAAAAAAAAAGATTTGAATCTTGAATGGCATGACCTAGACACTAAAAGCTGGTTGGCACCTATTGTCCCAGCATTGTGCCCCCAGCCACCTTAACCTCTAGAGTTGCCTGGCTTCCTGTCCTCCAAGCAGACTCTCCAGCTTTCCCATGAGTCCCATCTGCTACCTATTATCCTCCTAAAAGAGTTCTCTCCTACTCAAGTCATCCAGTCTGTTTCTGTTTTGTATGATTGAAGAACTCTCACTAATACAGACTCTGATGGCAGAAGGTTGATAGATCAAGGAAAATCTGCCAGTACAATTTGTAAAGCAACTCAAAGCCTAAATCAGCAGAAGGAATAGTTATAGCATATCATCTTCAGATACAAAAATGACAGTTCATATCATTCAGATGTGATGAGCTCAACTTTACCTGATATGTTCACAATGTCAAGTTCAAATTTAAAAAACAAAAAACAAGCAAACAATAAAACACTTTTGGCCAGGCACAGTGGCTAACGCCTGTAATCCCAGCACTTTGGGAGGCCGAGGCAGGCAGATAACTTGAGGCCAGGAGTTCAAGACCAGCCTGGTCAACACGGTGAAACCCTGTCTCTACTAAAAATACAACAAATTAGCGGGGTGTGGTGGCTCGTGCCTGTGGTCCTGGCTGCTTGGGAGGCTGAGGCAGGAGAATTGCTTGAACCCGGGAGATGGAGGTTGCAGTGTGCTGAAATCATGCTACTGCCCTCCAGCCTGGGTGACAGAGCAAGACTCCGTCTAAAAAAATAAAAATAAAAATAAATTAGCCAGGCATGGTGGTATGTGCCTATAGTCCTATCTACTTGGGAGGCTGAGGTGAGAGGATGGGTTGAGCCCAAGAATTTGAAGTTACAGTGAGCTATGATCACACCACTGCAGTCCAGCCTGAACAACAGAGTGAGACCTCTAAAAACAATTTTTTTTTTTTTACCTGAGAAGGCAAAGATGGGTGGGTAGAAGGAAGGTTAATATAAATATTATTCTGGGAACAAGTTACGAATTCCTAGCCCTGCATCATGCAATTTACTCTGATGACATGATAAATATGTTGGCCGTATTCAATGGTAACTATGGTTTTGTCTCATTTATTTTGGGAAATAAATATATTCATTTATATTAATAGAAAGATTTTTAGGAAAACAGGCAAATTGCAATTCCATTCCTTTGTTATCATTTAAAATAACTGAGTTAAGATTCAATGGTAGTTTAAAAATAACAATGGAGAAAAATGTGTCTGGAAATGGCCAGTTGGCCAAATGAAGTGAAATATGTTTCAATTCAACTAGTTGGCATTTTCTTTTTTTTTTCCTCTTTTTTTTTTTTTTTCTTCTGAGATGGAGTTTTGTTCTTGTCACCCAGGCTGGAATGCTGGAATGGCGTGATCTCAGCTCAGTGCAACGTTTGCCTCCTGGTTTCAAGCAATTCTCCTGCCTCAGCCTCCCAAGTAGCTGGGATTACAGGCCTGCACCACGATGCCCAGCTAATTTTGTAAGCATTTTCTATTTGCTCCATGATTAGCAGACCGGGTGGCGGAGCTTGTCTGAGAAAGGGCAGGCTACTTTATCCATCAATGCCTGGTGCAAAGACATGCCATCTACTGCACCGGATGATCATCTGGGCCTCAGGCTATGGGACAGCCTGATCCTCGGCCCATGGAGCAGCCTGGTCCTTAGTCACAGGACATGTTTCTCATCCCAGGGGAGCTCAGGTTTGTGGGTTCCACTCTTGAGATCTAAACAACAATGGACTCAGGGGGCTCAGGCAGCTTTCTCTGATCCAGTTTGTCTCTCTCCCACCTGAGTTGAGGCCACTGCAGCATAGATAAAAACTAGGGACACTCAATGTGCATGCTGCCTCTCAATTCTTATCTTCCACTGGAGGCCCAGGACTCACCCTTGTCCTGGAAAAACCCCCTTCCTTCTCCCCTTTGCTATGTTTCTGCCATCATCATAGCGTGTGCCTTCCCTCACCCTCACCCTCACCCCCAACCAAACCCTATCTCACCCATGATCTCTGTTTCCAGAGTTCTGGCTCAGCACAAGTTGGAGCAAAGTGCTTTTAGACACAGAAGTGAAGCAGCTTCCCTGTTATGTAAATGGGACGATACAATAGATCTGGTGCCATGTGACAACCCTCCCCATATAGTCCCTTAAGAGGCAGAGGCAGAGACCTTAAGCAGCTGTCATTGACCCCCTCCTTTTCGTGACAGTTTTAGTCAGCCTCTCCAACTCCTTCTTCCCAGCCCCAGTGCCCTTTGTGATAAAGAAAGGGTATGGGCCTGGGATGCGGGAGGTGGAGAGGCTGATTTAAGAGGATTTCTGCCTCTATGGAATTACCACTTCTGAGTCCTCTATCTGAGATCTCTGTCTGCTCTGATTTCTAACTTCTAGCACAGGTCTTTACAAAATAAAAACTTCAAGGAGCCTACAACTTTATCCAGATTTGGAAGGAAAATGAGAGAAAAACTGCCTTATAGATTGGTAAGTCTAAATCATGGCATTGCCTTTTGCCTATGTAGAGTCTCAGTCATTTAAGGAATAGCATTGTGTGTGACTTTGGGGAGGTCGTATGTACCTGCACAATCTCCTGAAATACTTTCCCAATCTGACATAAGCCCAGGAGCCAGGTTCCTTGACCACTGGCCATAGCGTCACTCCAAGCCAACTCCAAGAACTGGGCTAGAGAGCCCCATGGTTATCTACATCATGGCTGTAAACTTTGTACCCAGCCAGGTACAATTATTCCTGGGATTCTTACAGCCTTCTGCTTTTACTAAACCAAAATTTACCTTCTCAAAAGGAAGAAGTTTCCCTAGTTATAGAGTTAGATAAAGCACTCTAGCAGTTGAAGACTTGCTTGTCTCTTTCCCAGCTTTGACTTACCTGGAAGCAAAAAGCCCTACACCATTGAAACCAACACCTTTAACAGTGCAGCAGGGTCATATGGCCCCAAGATAAGTGATCTGTGGCTCGGGCAACAGTCAGTCTCTGCAGAAGAAGCTAGGCTGGTTGATATCAACTAGCTGACATAAGAATGGGAATCATTTACCATGGCCACCTTCGTGGTCTGGAAGCATCATCTCCAGGTATCCACGATGTAGTAATGAGTTTGGAACATTAGGGCCTGGTGCTGTTCAGACAGACCTAGATGAACACTTAAGTGTTTGGATTTTACTATCTCATAAACTTGGCAGTGAAATGGCCAGGTGACTTCTCTATTTCAAAACACTAGGGAGTAGAGGAAACATTTCTATTCTTGGAAATCCTCCTGTAGCTACAATAAATAAAAGCAAAATCCAAATGTCTGCGGTTCATAGTGCCTAGCACAGGCACCTAGCATAGAGCTAGAGTCACCCAGGAGTAAGTCGGGACACACCATGAGTCCTCTTTACCCAGACCAGTGGCTGTTTTTCCACAAGCAGGGAGCCCTGTCACAAGTACTTTGCCTTTCCATAAGAATACTGTAATTCTCACCTCATATATCTCAGAAGGAAACCCTGCTGATTTAGAGCATTAAATATAAGAAGATAACATCTTAAAATACTAGAAGAAAATATGATATTCATCTTGCTCTTAAAGAAAAACCTTGTAATCATTAAGTCAATAGAAAAAAATGCCAAAATAAATAAATTCAGTTACATAAAAGAAATATATTAGCTACAGCAAGTTATCATAATAAAAATAAATGCTGGCCGGGTGCGGTGGCTCACGCCTGTAATCCCAGCACTTTGGGAGGCCAAGGCATACAGATCACTTGAGATCAGGAGCCAAGACCAGCCTGGCCAACATGGTGAAATTCTGTCTCTACTAAAAATGCAAAAATTAGCCAGGCATGGTGGTGTATGCCTGTAACCCCAGCTACTTGGGAGGCTGAGGCGGGAGAATCACTTGAACCTGGGAGGCAGGGGTTGCAATGAGCCGAGATTGCGCCACTGCATTCCAGCCTGGGTGACAGAACAAGACCCCATCTCAATAAATAAATGCCAATAATTTAAATAAAATAAAATAAAGACTTTAAAAAATACTTTCTTATGCTTTTAAATAAATTCATAAGAAAAGCACTGTGATTCAAGTTTAGAAAAATAGGTAAGACATGGGCTGGGCGCGATGGCTCATGCCTGTAATCCCAGCACTTTGGGAGGCTGAGGTGGGCAGATCACCTGAGGTCAAGAGTTCAAGACCAGGCTGACCAACATGGAGAAACCCCGTCTCTACTAAAAATACAAAAATTAGCCGGGCATGGTGGTGCACACCTGTGATCCCAGCTACTAGGGAGGCTGAGGCAGGAGAATTGCTTGAACCCAGGCAGTGGAGGTTTCAGTGAGCCAAGATCACACCACTGTACTCCAACCTGGGCAACAGAGCAAGATTCCATCTGAAAAAAAAAAAAATGCTCAGACTCTTTGAACTACTAATTTTAAGAATCTAATCAGAGGCCAGTCGCAGTGGCTCACACCTGTAATCCCAGCACTTTGGGAGGCCGAGGCAGGTGGATCACCTAAGGTCGGGAGTTCCAGACCAGCCTGACCAACATGGAGAAACCCTGTCTCTACTAAAACTACAATATTAGCCAGACATGGCGACACATGCCTGTAATCCCAGCTACTTGGGAGGCTGAGGCAGGAGAATCACTTGAACCTGGGAGGCAGAGGTTGCGGTGAGCTGGGATTGTGCCATTGCACTCCAGCCTGGGCAACAAGAGTGAAACTTCCTCTCAAAACAACAACAACAACAACAACAAAAAACTAATCAGAAATGTGAATGTAGTTTTGTGCACAAAAGTATTTATCATAATGTAATTTAGAATTGGAAACAACTGAATATTCAACAATGGTGAAAGTGTTATAGTAATTTATGATATATATAGATGAAATTCATGGCTCCCATATACAGTCATTAAAAATAATTTTGTTACATAAAGATACTTATGAGACAATGGTAGGTGTAAAAGGCAAAATAGGGCCAGGTGCAGTGGCTCACGCCTGTAATCCCAGTACTTTGGGAGACCGAGGCGGGCGGATCACCTGAAGTCAGGAGTTCGAGACCAGTCTGACCAACATGGAGAAACCCCGTCTCTACTAAAAATACAAAATTAGCTGGGCGTGGTGGCAGGTGCCTGTAATCCCAACTACTCGGGAGTCTGAGGCAGGAGAATGGCTTGAACCATGGAGGTGGAGGTTGCAGTGAGCCAAGATTGTGCCACTGCACTCCAGCCTGGGCAACAAGAGCAAAACTCTGTCTCAAAAAAAAAAAAAAAAAAAAAAAAAAGGCAAAATAGCAAACTGAATAAATCATAAACTACATTTTTTAAATAAAATTAAAAGAACAATTAAAGGCTGAAACAGTGGCTCATGCCTGTAATCCCAGCACTTTGGGAGGCCGAGGTGGGAAGATCCCTTGAGACCAGCCTGGGCAACATAGTAAGACCCCGTCTCTTAAAAAAAAAAAGACCAATTAAAATTGATGAGAGTAGAAATAATTTTTTTGTTTTATTCTTTATCCTTTTCTATATTTTCTATATTTTTGCAGCCCAATAAATGTTTTTAAAATCACCTCTGAACTTTTACTACTAGTGCTTTTTTTCTACAACTTTATACCATAATGAGATTTCTGATGGTGCACAAAAACCTGCAGTTTATATAATAAGTGACAAATCATTTTTACTCATTAGATAATTGCATATTAAGTACCTTTGTGTTTTAATATCTATTATCTTAGAGGATAACTGAGTTAATCAGTAGAGTTTACTTTAGACTGAAATAATAATTGTACAGTTTAGTCTGAATGACTTCAACACTTTGAGCAGACCCCTCCCAGATGGCAGCCTGCAGGACAGATGGTCTGTCAAAGGTTCCTGGCCTCTGCTACCTTTGTCTTTTTTTTTTTTTTTTTTGAGACAGAGTCTTGCTCTGTTGCCCAGGCTAGAGTGCAGTGGCACAATCTTGGCTCACTGCAAGCTCCGCCTCCCGGGTTCACGCCATTCTCCTGCCTTAGCCTTCCAAGTAGCTGGGACTACAGGCGCCCGCCACCAGGCCGGCTAATTTTTCGTATTTTTAGTAGAGACGGGGTTTCACCATGTTAGCCAGGATGGTCTCGATCTCCTGACCTCATGATCTGCCCATCTCGGCCTCCTAAAGTGCTGGGATTACAGGCATGAGCCACCAAGCCCGGTCTGCTACCTTTGTCTTGGGTCATATCTCTGGGCTCCATCCTTTATCTCACTCTCTTGGCCATGTCTGACTTCCGTATAGGTTCTTAAACTCAAATCAGGTTCCTAATATCCCCAGCGCTCTTGTATTGATGTCTTAACACTTCCCTTCTTCTAGCCGGGCGCGGTGGCTCACGCCTGTAATCCTAGCACTTTGGGAGGCCGAGGCGGGCAGATCACCTGAGGTCGGGAGTTTGAGACCAGCCTGACCAACATGGAGAAACCCCCATATCTACTAAAAATACAAAATTAGCTGGGCATGGTGGCGCATGCCTGTAATCTGTTACTTGGGAGGCTGAGGCAGGAGAATCGCTTAAACCCAGGAGGCGAAGGTTGCGGTGAGCAGAGATCACACCATTGCACTCCAGCCTGGGCAACAAGAGTGAAACTCCGTCTCAAAACAAAAAACAAACAAACAAACAAAACAGTTCCCTGATTCTTCAGCTTGATCCCTTTGACATGATAGTTTGAGACTGCAACCTAGACAAGACCATGCAGAGAATTTCCTGAGGCTCGGTGTTTGCTTAGAGTCTTGTCCCAGGTCTCCAGAGTTCCTGCCTGGAATGGCACGGCACCCCCAATAAGCTAGTAAGGCACCTGCTCCTTGATTGGTCCTCCTTCCTTACCCTAGCTCAGCTAGTTCTCCAAGAACAGTCTTCTAGGCCAGTTGAGAATGTGTCTGGGCCAGCTCCCCATCCTGAGGATCTGGCACCCTCCGGTGGCCATGGGTGGGTGCACCTAGCCTAGCAGTGAGTTTCAGTGCTAGGGCCTGCTAAAATGTCCCCAGGCGTATTAGCACCCTCCAGTGACAGTTTAATGGAGCTACTTCAGAGAGCTGCTATCAGATCCTGGCATGCCTTACTTCTGCAGGGTCCCTTGTAATTCAGTTCACCTCCTGCAACTTGCTGATGTATCAAGATAGACTAAGATCTACGTTCTTAAAGGAGAAGTCTTTTGAGGTTTTGCATTTGGCAGGAAAGTCATAAGTACTAACCTGAATGCCAGATACTGAGCTAAATGCTTTATAAACATTATCATAAATAATCTTCACAACAACCCTGGAAGGTAGGCACCTATTTTTCATCTCCACCCTCTAGAAAAGGAAATCAAGGCTCATGGGGTTGGGGGGCGGTTATATAGAAGTCAAGGTTAAGCTAAAAGGCCAACGGTTCCCTGTTAGTTGATGGTTTAGCTTGGATTTAAAACCAGCTCAACCTGACTCAAGCTGACTCAGATCCTATGCTTTAACAAGCCATACAGTCTCTTTAGGACATTGGGATGCTCTCAAAGATCATCATCATATATATAGAAGTTAGTCTGTATGAAGAAGAAAGATTTTTTTTTTTCCCGAGATGGAGTCTTGCCCTGTCACCAGGCTGGAGTGCAGTGGCACAATCTCAGCTCTCTGCAAGCTCCGCCTCCCGAGTTCAAGCAATTCCCCTGCCTCAGCCTCCTGAGTAGCTGGGGCTACTGGAGTGTGCCACCATGCCTGGCTAATTTTTTGTATTTTAGTAGAGACAGGGTTTCACCATGGTCTCGATTTCCTGACCTCGTGATCTGCCCACCTCAGCCTTCCAAAGTGTTGGGATTACAGGCATGAGCCATCACACCCGGCCTAATTTTTGTATTTTTAGTAAAGATGGCGTTTTACCATGTTAACCAGGCTGGTCTCGAACTCCTGACCTCATGATCTGCCCACCTTGGCCTCCCAAAGTGCTGGGATTACAGGCATGAGCCACTGACCTCAGCCAAGAAAGAATTTTTCAAAGCTGGGCATGGTGGCGTACACCTGTAGTCCCGAGGTACACGAGAGGCTGAGGCAGGAAGATCCCTTGAGCCCAGGACTTGAAGGCTGCAGTGAGCTATGATGAGTGCCACTGCACTCCAGCCTGGGTGATAGAATGAGACCTTGTCTCTGAAAACAAAGCAAAACAACAACAAACTAAACTTATAAAAAAATATGTAGAGAGAAGCAGAGACAAGAATTAGAGCTAGAGTCCTGACAGGGCTTGAGCTCTCGGTTCTAGTTGTTCCTGAGGCCCAAGAATACCATTGTCCTTTTCCAGACTTGGTTTTTTCATCAGATACTCCAGCCCTTCCAATAAATTCCCCTTTATAGACCAGTTTGATGTGGCTTTCTGCCACTTGTAATGTAAGAGCCCTACTAAAACAGGAAAGAAGTAGGGGACTTTGGAATACAGTCTACGTACTAACACCCACAGCAGCATTAGACAGGATACTGATGATCCACAGTCTGATCCACACTGTTATTTTGGTTGCAAGAAACAGACAGTCAATTTACTAGAGACAAGTTACTCATTACTCAGAGACAATTCAAAAGGATGGTTCATAGGAAAAACAAATGTGTACCACACCCTGAGTCAACTGAACCTCACAGCGTTGGAAAGGATTGGAACTACAGCAGTAGCACTAGGGAACAGCCACTGCCTCCTTTCTCTCGGGCTTTTTTTTTTCTAGATGGAATTTTATTTTGCTCTTGCTGCCCAGGCTGGAGTGCAATGGCACAATCTTGGCTCACTGCAACCACCGCCTCCCTGGTTCAAGCCATTCTCCCGCCTCAGCCTCCCAAGTAGCTGGGATTGTAGGCATGCACCACCATGCCCAGCTAATTTTTTTCATTTATTTAGTAGAGACAGAATTTTACCATGTTTGTCAGGCTGGTCTCAAACTCCTGGCCTCAGGTGATCCACCCGCCTTGGCCTCCCAAAGTGCCGGGATTACAGACATAAACCACCACACCCGGCCCTCTAGGGGCTTTTTAACCTCTCAGTGAATCAGCACCACCCTCTCTGGACCAGCCTTTTCAGCTTATTCCTGTTGCCCCTGGCTGGAAAAAAAAGAAAAAAAAAAAAGCCACTCTAGCTCCTGAAGCTCTGTGGCTTTTCAGTTTCAGCTCATAAAAAAATCAAAGCTTTCCTTTGTGACACTTTATTGTGAGTTCCCAAGAGGGAAGATTTGACTTCTGCTTAACTTTTTAAACCAAAGCTCAAGAGGCACAGGTCACTGGATACAGCTTAAGGCCACACCCTTGGACCAGGTGACCAATTCGCTGCAGTCATGGTCATGTGGCCCATTGCCCACTCAGTAAGTTGAGTGGGTAGGGATTTTACTCCAAAGGGATATGGGGAGGGCCAGTAATAATTGGCATCTCTAATCAAGCCTACTTAATTGTAATTTTAACTCTTGCCAATAAGAAAAATTAAACACGTTGTAAACATGGGCAACCTATTCCCCAAAGACCCTCTCTAATTATCTAGTTGGCAAGAGGACTCACCTTCTGGTGCTTATAGGCATGTGTGTATTCTCTAACTCAAAGTGCACCTTCTTCAAGTCCCCAGTCTCGCCTGCACCTGCCTTAAACACTGTGCAGTGAGCTAGACTACTCCACTCACTTGGGAGTCTATTAATTTTTTTTCTCCCCTTAACCACACTAAAGACTTTGCTTAGTAAAGCATTTTGAAGATTTAGAAAGTGACTGCTCAGTCTGCTTAGGATTTATATCCCAAACAGATGTGCCAAGAAGTCATAGGAATCAAACTGCTATTCTGTGAGTAGAATAATATATTAACTTGCCTTTTAGTAGTTTCGATTACACAGCTGTACAAATTGCAATGGAGTCTTCATAGCTAAAGTTGCTTTTATCAAAAGCACATTGCTTCTTCAAGGTGGAGGTTTTAGCATAGCAGGCACCCTGGGGGACATGCGTGCATCCTTATAAAATACTGCTCATTACTTGCAATAAAATCTTCCAGGTAGTTGAGATATGGTAGTTCTGAATTCACCTTGAGGAATCCTCTGCCCTTCATCATCAGTGAACTGTATATTATTTCACAGTGAAAATAAGGACTTCCTCAATAATGGTACCAACATCTTACACTTTGGTCTCTGTGACTCTCAGTATTCTCGACTGTCAAATTGGGATATTGATACCCATCTTACAGGGTTGTTGTAAGTAGCCAATGAAACAATGTTTATAAAGAGCTTAGCAGCTGGGCGTGGTGGCTCATACCTGTAATCCCAGCACTTTGGGAGGCCAAGGCGGGTGGATCACGAAGTCAGGAGATTGAGACCATCCTGGCCAACATGGTGAAACCCCGCCTCTACTAAAAATACAAAAATTAGCTGGGCATGGTGGTGGGCATCTGTAGTCCCAGTTACTCAGGAGGCTGAGGCTCAGGAGAATCTCTTGAACCTGGAGGTGAAGGTTGCAGTGAGCAGAGATGGTGCCACTGCACTCCAGCCTGGTGATAGAGCAAGACTCTATCTAAAAAAAAAAAAAAAAATTATACTAAAGGAAGAATCCTCCACAACTTTTATCCAAGAATTGTTACCTGGCTAGAAATATTGTGTGAACATCTATTTTTGGTAACCTGGAAAGCTGGATAAAGGGCCCATTAGCTAAGATATATTAAATCTTGATTTGAATTACAACTAACACACATTTTTAATTTTTTCTAGGGTTTCATGAAAGGGGTCAAAAATTTTTTAAAAAGTGAGTTCAAACAAGAACGGGAAACAATAAGCATAAAAGTCAGAAAGGCCAGTATCAGCCAGTACCAGCCCTAGAACAAGGAAACTAACCTTGGAAGTGCACTGCAAGGTGTGGCAATTACACCTGAGTCATTGAGCCTGATTCTGCAAAGGGAGCTTCAGAGATCCCTGATCAATTTTATCTGAGAGCTCCCTACAGAATCAAATGCAGGTACTCTCTGGAGGAAAGCAACTCTCAGTGCGTGTCCTTGGGATTTCCACAATTAAGTTAAATAAAATATAAGCTCACAATTAAGAAAAAAATCACTGGAATCACTGGCTGGGTGCAGTGGCTCATGCCTGTAATCCCAGCAGTTTGGGAGGCCAAGATGGGCAGATCATGAGGTCAGGAGTTCAAGACTAGCCAGGCCAACATAGTGAAACCCTGTCTCTACTGAAAATACAAAAAATTTGCCATGCATGGTAGCATGTGCCTGTAATCGCAGCTACTCGGGAGGCTGAGTCAGGAGAATCACTTGAACCCAGAAGGTGGAGGTTGCAGTGAGCCGAGGTCATGCCATTGCCCTATAAGACATCATGAGTTAGGATGAATAGAAACAACAAACAATAAATTTGTATCTGTAAGAACTGAAGAATTGGAATCAGAATTGTCATATACAGATTATTAAGTAAGATTTATGAACAACTTAAAGAAACCAAATATGGAATGAAATAGAGAAAGAAGAAAGGAACTATTAAAATGACCAGAAAAATCAGAAAAAGAACCAAATAGAACTTTTAGGACCAATATATATAGATTTTGAAATTAGTGACTCAGTGAATGTGTTAAAAATAGAATAAAAATAGCTAAAGACAGAATTAGTGACCAGGAATTTATATCTGAGGAAATCACCCAAAATGCAGCACAGAAAGTTAAAAGGCATGGAGGTTAAAAGGCATGGAAGGCAGAACAAAATTTAACATATGTCTAATTAGAGTTCCAAAGGGAAAGAATAGATAGGAAAAAGGCAATATTGAGAAGTATCAGTTCAAAAATTTTCCTGAGGCCAGGTGCAGTGGCTCATGCCTATAATCCCAGCTCTTTGGGAGGCCGAGGCAGTTGGATCACCTAAGGTCAGGAGCTCAAAACGAGCCTGGCCAACATGGTGAAACCCCGTCTCTACTAAAAATACAAAAATTATCTGGATGTGGTGATGGACACCTGTAATCCCAGCTACTCAGGAGGCTAAGGCAAGATAATTGATTGAAGCCAGGAGGCAGAGGTTGCAGTGAGCTGAGATCATGCCACTGCACTCCAGCCTGGGTGACAGAATGAGACTCCATCTCCACAGAAAAGATTTACTGAACTGATTAAAGATGAATCCATGGACAAAGAAAGCACAGCACATATCAAGAATGACAAACAGAACTCTACACCTAGACATATTGTGATGAA
Organism: Gorilla gorilla gorilla; assembly: GCF_029281585.2. Taxonomy (NCBI): domain Eukaryota; kingdom Metazoa; phylum Chordata; class Mammalia; order Primates; family Hominidae; genus Gorilla; species Gorilla gorilla. The sequence goes on along the minus strand of NC_073228.2, from coordinate 29,885,155 downwards.
ACATCACCAATGCCAAAAATTAACACCTTAAAAGTCCCAGAGAAAAAAAGCCAGAGCACCTAAAAAGAACAAAGAAGCTACCAGAAGACTTTTTTTAAAAGGAAACATAACAATAGTTATATTAGTGCTCACAATAGCCCTACGTAGTAATTACTATTATTGTTTCTATTTTAAGATAAGGAAACTGGCTGAGAGAGAAAGCCCAAGGGCCTACAGATACACAGCAACAAGGATGTAGCTTAGAAACACAATGTTGAGAGGAAAAAGCAGGTAATAAAACACTGCTTCAGCCATATGTAACAAAGTTGATGAATCTTAGAAACACTGCTAAGTGAAAAAAGCAGACGGCAGGAGATTGCATAGAGTATAATTTTTATAATGCTCACAAACAAAACTAAATAATATATTGGTTAGAAATACTGACATGCGGCAGGGCGTGGTGGCTCACGCCTGTAATCCTAGCATTTTGGGAGGCCTAGGTGGGCAGATCACCTGAGGTCGGGAGTTCAAGACCAGCCTGGCCAACATGGTAAAACCCCATCTCTACTAAAAAACACAAAAAATTAGCTGGGTGCAGTGGCACGTGCCTGTAATCCCAGATACTTGGGAGGCTGAGGCAGGAGAATTGCTTGAACCCAGGAGGCTGAGGCTGCAGTGAGCCGAGATCATGCCACTTCACTCTAGCCTGGGCTACAGAGCGAGACTTCATCCCCCCGCCAAAAAAAAGAAAGAAAGAAAAGAAAAGAAAAAAAGAAATATTGACCGTGCATGATGAAATTACTTTTAAAATGCAAGAGTGAGGCTGGGCATGATGGCTCAGGCCTGTAATCCCAGCACTTTTGGAGGCCCAGGCAGGTGGATCACTTGAGGTCAGGAGTTTGAGACCAGCCTGGTCAACATGGTGAAACCCCCTCCCTACTAAAAATACAAAAATTAGCTGGGCGTGGTGGCACAAGCCTGTAATTCTAGCTACTCAGGAGAATGAGGCAAGATAATGCTTGAACACAGGAGATGGAGGTTACGGTGAGCCAAGATTGCGCCACTGCACTCCAGCCTCCAGCCTGGGCGACAGAGCAGGAACTTGTCACACACACACACACACACACAAAGCAAGAGTGAAATACTCAAAATTCAGGATAGTGGTTACCTCTTGACAAGGGGGATAGAAGAGTGGGATAGGGAGAAGAACAAGAACAAGGTAAAAAGGCAAAAGTAATGTTCTAGTTCTTAGACTGGGTGGCAGGGAACAGGGACTCATTTTATTATACTTCACATTTACACATCACCTGTATTCTTTCATATGCATCAAATGTCACATAAAAAAATAAAATAAGGCTGGGAGCAGTGGCTCACACCTGTAATCCCGCACTTTGGGAGGCTAAGGCAGGCAGATCACCTGAGGTCGGTAGTTGGAGACCAGCCTGACCAACATGGAGAAACCCCATCTCTACTAAAAGTACAAAATTAGCCGGGCACGGTGGCACACGCCTGTAATCCCAGCTACTCGGGAGGCTGAGGCAGGAGAATCGCTTGAACCCAGGAGGTGGAGGTTGTGGTGAGCCGAGATCATGCCATTGCACTCCAACTCCAGCCTGGTCAACAAGAGCGAAACTCAGTCTCAAAAAAAAAAAAAAAGAAAAAAAAGAAAAAATAAAATAAAAATAAAATAAACTACCAAAGGACTAATTTTAACTGGATTCCTAAAACATACATTTGAAAACACTGGTTCATCCTTCTGATTGATGGTTGAGGGATATAATCAGACTGTAGAACTTAACTGCCAATTTTTTGTAGCAAATCTTGAAAAGGCTTGCTACATAATTTTTTTCTACAAAATTATTAAAAGCTTTATTTACCACTGGAATCATTCAACAAAAAGCAAAAGCAAATGAGCCTGAAAAAGGAGCTAAGCAATTACTACCTAGGGTTGTCATGAGCACTGATAAACTATGGTTATATTTCCTTTTTTTTTTTGATTAGTTGAAGACAATGATGCAAGTCATTGCTGGCCTGGGATTTTAAATCACTGCTCTTGTATGTTCTCCCCAAATGGAATGGTCTATTCATACAGCTTTAATAACAGGTATGCTATTCACATCATTTGAATGGGTATCTTCAAGTTTATATTCCAGATGGCAAAAAAAAAAAAAATTCTACATAGAAAAAAATATATTTATAGGACAACTGCATTAGGAATAATTAGTTTCATTTTGCATTTGGTGTCATGTAATTAAAGTTGGTAATAAATGAAAAAAGTTGGCGTCATTTTTTTTCTTTTGGTTACTGTCCTGCTAAAATATTACAAAAAGTCAAATTAAAAACATATAACAGGCCGGGCGAGGTGGCTCATGCCTGTAATCCCAGCACTTTGGGAGGCTGAGGCAGGCGGATCAAGAGGTCAGGAGATCGAGACCATCCTGGCTAACACAGTGAAACCCCGTCTCTACTAAAAACACAAAAAATTAGCCGGGCGTGGTGGCGGGCGCCTGTAGTCCCAGCTACTCGGGAGGCTGAGGCAGGAGAATGGCGTGAACCCGGTGAACCCGGCGAACCCGGGAGGCGGAGCTTGCAGTGAGCCGAGATCACGCCACTGCACTCTAGCCTGGGTGACAGAGTGAGACTCCGTCTGAAAAAAAAAAAAACAAACAAACCATATAACAAAATTGTTTTCTTTTGGTGGTAGGATTATAAATAACTTCACTTTTTGGCCAGGCATGGTGGCTCACGCCTGTAATCCTAGCACTCTGGGAGGCCGAGGCAGGCAAATCACCTGAGGTCAGGAGTTCAAGACCCAGCCTGGCCAACATGGTGAAACCCCGTCTCTACTAAAAATATAAAAATTAGCCAGGCATGGTGGTGGGTGCCTGTAATCCCAGCTACTCAGGATGCTGAGACAGGAGAATTGCTTGAACCCAGGAGACAGAGGTTACAGTGAGCCGACACGGTGCCACTGCACTCCAGCCTGGGCGACAGAGTGAGACTCCCTCTCAAAAAAAAAAAAATTCACTTTTCTCATATCAATATTTTATGAACCAATTAGTTCAGTTTTAACGTAAATAAATACACCTGGTTTTCAATCATAGTAAGAGATTTACTCAATAAATTCTACATGAATGTATTTGTACTGGACTGAATTTACATATTAATCAAGTTCGAATTGCTTTTCTAGATCAATTTTATGCAAATATATTTACTACTATTTAAATATTTTTCTTAATAGAAAGTGCCCAAACAAAAATCACTAATTAACAATTAGGAAGCAAAATCAAAATTGTTAGATATTTTCACATTTCATCTTAGAGAAAGAACTCTTTGAAATGGTATTGTCTTATTTTTCAATCCTTTTAATAAATTAAAAATTACTAGACTAATTTAAAATGATTTTTCCTATTACCTGTATTTCCCTCATACTTTAATAGTTTATAATTGTCATTAAAACATCTTTGGCTGGGCATGGTGGCTCACGCCTATAATCCCAACACTTTGGGAAGCTGAGGTGGGTGGATCACATGAGGTCAGGAGTTCAAGACCAGCCTGGCCAACATGGTGAAACCATGTCTCTTCTAAAAATACAAAAATTAGCTGGGCATGATGACACACATCTGTAATCTCAGCTATTTGAGAGGCTGACGCAGGAGAATCACTTGAACCCAGGAGGCGGAGGTTTCAGTGAGCCGAGATCGTGCCACTGCACTCCAGGCTGGTGACAGAGTGAGACTCTGTCTCAAAAAAAAAAAAAAAAAGAATCCTTATACACATATTTATGCTGAACTACCTGGTTATATAGATAATAATTCATTCCATTGTATTGGGCCCAGTGATTCTCAACTAATCTTTTTGATATCTTACTGATGCTATGGTATTAAGAATTTCTTTATACATGAACACAAAGAGGGGAACAACAGACACTGGGGCCTACTTGAGGGTGGAACATAGAAGGAGGGAGAGGATTAAAAAAATAACTATTGGGCAGGGTGTGGTGCCTGTAATCCCAGCACTTTGGGAGGCTGAGGTGGGCAGATCACGAAGTCAAGAGTTTGAGACCAGCCTGGCCAACATGGTGAAACCCTGACTCTACTAAGAATACAAAAATTAGCCAGGTGTGGTGGTGGGTGCCTATAATCCCAGCACTTTGGGAGGCTGAGGCAGCAGAATTGCTTCAACCTGGGAGGTGAAGGTTACAGTGAGCCGAGATCGTGCCACTGCACTCCAGCCTGGGCAACAGAGCAAGACTCTGTCTTGAAACAAACAGACAAACAAAAAACCAAACAAAAACTATTGGGTACTAGACCTAGTACCTGGGGGATGAAATAATCTGTACAACAAACCCCTGTGACATGAGTTTCCCTATATAACAAACCTGCACATGTACCCCTGAACCTAAAATAAAAGTTTAGAAGAATTTTAAAAAGCACTTATATAAAAAAAAGAATCCTTTCGTTAAAGAAAGGTACCTAAACAAGCTTAATATTACTTTTGCAAATAAGATTTCAAGACTCAATGAGCACATCAAGGAAATAGCGTCCGTTAGAGAAGCCTACCCCTTCCTATTGGGGGTTTCACAGGTTACACAGTGCAACTAGGTTTAGGTGATAAATTTAAAAAGCAAAAGGATGTTAATGTAGCAGCTCTCTGCAATATAAGTAATATCTGTATCTTTGAAGCCTAATACTGAAACCAGATGCTCAGTTTTATGACTTCCTTCTCTCAAATGACAAGATAAGAAGAAAAACATATATAAGTCAGTTAGTGTTATCAGGAAGTGATTATTAGTTTTGCTGAAAACATAATGCCTTTGGGGCTTTGAATGAAAGTACTAATTTAAACCATTCCCAAAATGAATAAATATTCAAATGAAGTAGTGCATAAACTTTGCTTGCCTAGGACTAACATAAGTATTTGTGACTCTATCATGCGTGTTCTTTGGAATTTTTCTCTTTCATCTGAAAAAGTCTTTCACCTGGTTACTCTTTTGGAATCAAATTTAGACACAATGCTTGGATTTTTCCCTACGTATAATAAATCAATTAATGCAACTCCTTTCCATTCAGAACAGTCCACTAATAACGGAGTGAGCATGCTTTAAATTAACCTGATATTCAAGAGCCTGCTAAGTTTTAAATCTATGGATTAAAGTTTTACCATATCTAAATCTGTTTTGTAAGAGTTACTCAAAGCGTATACATTTTATAATTAACATTTTAGCAACATCAGGATTGAAATTAGTGTCTTACAAGAGTCTGTAAGCTCCTCAGAACAAGGACTACATCTTTCATATCTTTTTGCTCCCCAGAACGTCTGCTGGGGTGAATTGGAGAGTTGTTTAGTAGTGAGGGGAGTTGGATTAATAACAGCAATGGGACAGGTAGGCCAGAAGAGAAGAGACGAAACAGCATGGAAAGTATGTGATTTCAGACTTAGTAAATGGGCAGAGCCCAGGGCTAAGAAAACATGGAAAAGACATGTGGGCAAGGATGAAATATAATTTTGTTCATCTTTAAATACAGTTATACGTAAAATACAGACATTGGCAAATTTCCCGAGTCCCACTCTTTTGGGGCTATGTGGATTTCAGTGAGTCAGGATGGCAGTGAGCGCAGATGGAGGAAGAGACATTGCTGTTAGGTAAAGGTCCATCATTCAGTTGCTCGTGTCCATATCTTATTAGTGAAGTGCATGTGTGTATCTCAACCACAAATTCTGGTATTCTGGGAATGTACATTTATTTTCCTATGATACTAAGTTTCTATTACAGGTTTCCATTCTATCAAGTGCATCAATCAGGATGTGGAAAGAAAACAGAAAGGTCGAGTGCGGTGGCTCACGCCTGTAATCCAAGCACTTTGGGAGGCCAAGGCAAGCAGATCGCCTGAGAACAGAAGTTTGAGACCAGCCTGACCAACATGGTGAAACCCCGTCTCTACTGAAAATACAAAAATTAGCTGGCCGTGGTGGTAGGCGCCTGTAGTCCCAGCTACTCAGGAAGCTGAGGCAGGAGAATCGCTTGAACCCCGGAGGTGGAGGTTGTAGTGAGCTGAGATCACGCCACTGCACTCCAGCCTGGGTGACAGAGCGAGACTCCGTCTCAAAAAACAAACAAACAAGCAGAAAACAGAAACTGCTGCAAATGTTTCAGGCAGGAAGGGATTTAATATGAGGAATAAGATGTTTATCACTCTTTGGAAAGGGCTGGGAGAGCAAAGGTCAGGGAAAACCACCACTAATCTGAGGAAATAAGGAAGTTGCAGAAATCTTAAAAAGCTATCTCAGCTGCCTGCATAGTCAAAGCAGAGGGAATTCAGCAAGACACCCAGAAGCCACTGTAAAATGTTCACAGAGGCCCACGTGCCTTTGATGTTGGAGGAACAATGGTGGCTTCTGCTTCTCTTTCACCTTTCAAACCTTACTGGAATGGCTCCCATTGACTGAATCTAAACAAGGTTGTTATCAGGAGAGCTTGGGGAAAGTAGTCACTACAAGTACTGGGAGTCTTACAAGAATGGAGATGCTTACAAGAATAGAGATGTTTTTGAGTACCAACAGACAATATCTGGCACATGGTGGAAATTTAATCTCAGTTAATTCAGTGATCCTTTACTCTTTCCCTGGGTAACAAATGAGTTCTGGGCGATGTATGTATTGTCAGGCACTGAGGCAGTGGGTGGAAGGGAGGGCGTATTCAGTTTTTATGGGACCTGAAGTTTATGCAGCTGGGGAGGAGGGAGTCTATTAAAAACAATTAAAAAAATACAAAATGAGATGCAAATATGAATTTTTATTTAGAATGAGAAAAAACCACCACAAAATATCAAAACATGATATTTTTATTATGGTGTTTTTCAGCTTCATAATTCATAATTGGTAATGTCATGTAAATGTTTAGAATTCTCCAGCCGGGTGTGGTGGCTCACGCCTGTAATCCCAGCATTTTGGGAGGCTGAGGCAGGCAGATCACAAGATCAGAAGTTAGAGACCAGGCTGGCTAACATAGTGAAACCCTGTCTCTACTAAAAATACAAAAATTAGCTGGGCATGGTGGCACAAGTCTGTAATCCCAACTACTCAGGAGGCTGAGGCAGGAGAATTGCTTGAACCTGAGAGGTGGAGGTTGTGGTGAGCCAAGATCGTGCCACTGCATTCCAGCCTGGGCAATAGAGCGAGATTCTGTCTCAAAAAAAAAAAAAAAATTAGAATTGTCAAGTCTGGTAAAACTTCTACCAAGTATTTTTCATAAAGTAGCTATAAGATTTTAGATGGAATTTTTGAAATATTAATCTCAATTTTTGAATTGATTAGCTGATTAACCAGTTTATCGTCGATGTCCTCATTGCAGTCATACAAGTTTTAAGCTATTTTTCTCAATGTTGGCACTTTGTGTCATATCTGAGAAATTTAAATGTTTTGGCTGGTCTGAGTGCAGTGGTGTTTACAACTAATTGATCACAACCAGTTACAGATTTCTTTGTTCCTTCTCCACTCCCACTGCTTCAATTGATCGGCCTTAAAAGAATTTTTTTTTAAAGAAATTTAAATATTTTCCCCAATGTGTTCATATGCTCTATTTCTCTTTATTAATTGGATGGTCAAAACAATCCAAAAGTCTATTACCTTTCTTTGAAATTTAGCCTGGCCTGTTAATGAATCATTGCTTTCATTATGATTTGAGATTTATTTTTGTTATAATTTACTTCTTGGTATAGAATAACGTCCATTGATTTAATTGCTGATCTTTATCACTCTGCTTCATATTTTATTAATTTTTTCATAACTGTAAATTTTTATCGGAATTTTCTTTCATTTCTTTAAAAAACACGTTTAAATTAAAATAAAAATTAGCCAGGCATGGTGGTGCACACCTGTAGTCCCAGCTACTCAGGAGGCTGAGTTGGGAGGATTGCTTGAGCCCAGGAGTTTGAGGCTGCAGCAAGCTATGGTTGTGCCACTGCACCCGAGCCTGGATGACAGAGCAAGACCCTATCTCCAAGAAAAAAAGAAAGAAAGGAAGAAAGGGAGAAAGGAAGAAGGAAGGAAGGAAGGAGAAAAGAAGAAAGGAAGGAAGGAGAAAAGGAAGGAAGGAAGGGAAAGGAAAGGAAGAAAGAAGAAAGGAAGGAAGGAAGGAAGGAAGGAAGGAAGAAAGAAAGAAAGAAAGAAAGAAAGAAAGAAAGAAAGAAAGAGAGAAAAGATTTAATTTAATGATTACAAAACAGGCGTTTCCCAGGCTGGAATGAGTTGCAATCTCAGCTCACTGCAACCTCCGCCTCCTAGGCTCAAGCGATTCTCCTGCCTCAGCTTCTGAGCAGCTGGGATTACAGGCATATGCCACCACACTTTGCTAATTTTTGTATTTTAAGTAGAGACAGGGTTTCACCCTGTTGCCCAGGTTGGTCTGAAACTCCTGGGCTCAAGTGATCTGCTGGCCTTGGCCTCCCAAAGTGCTGGGACTACAGGCATGAGCCACCGTGCCTGGCAGGAAGCATATCATTTAACTACATTTTAACTACAATAAAGACGTTTTGAAATGTTTCAGTGGCTGGGTGAGGTGGCTCATGCCTGTAATCCTAACACTGTGGGAGGTTGAGGCGGGCAGATCACCTGAGGTCAGGAGTTTGAGACCAACCTGGGCAACAGGGTGAAACCCTGTCTCTACTGAAAATACAAAAATTAGCCAGGACTGGTGGCACACACCTGTAGTCCCAGCTACTAGGGAGGCTGAGGCAATAGGATCGCTTGAACCTGGGAGGTGGAGGTTGCAGTGAGCCGAGATTGCGCCACTGCACTCCAGCCTGGGTGACAGAGCGAAACCCTGTCTCAAAAAAAAAAAAAAAAAAGAAAGAAAGAAAGAAAGAAAAGATATATTTCCTTTTTTTTTTTTTCTTTTTAAGATAGGATATTTCTCTGTCACCAGGCTGGAGTGCAATGGCTCAATCTCGGCTCACTACAACTTCTGCCTCCTGGGTTCAAGCGATTATCCTGCCTCAGCCTCCCAAGTAGCTGGAATTACAGGCATGAGCCACCACACCCAGCTACTTTTGTATTTTTAGTAAAGACGGAGTTTTGCCATGTTGGCCAGGCTGGTTGCAAACTGAGTGAAACATCATCTCAAAAAAAAAAAAAGTAATTAAAATTTAAAATATGTTGTTTTGCCGTACTAGTATCCACTTTTTCCTCTCCTAACTTGCCCCTCTGCCTTTCTGCACATTATCAAATGGGAATGGGGTAGGCTCCCGAGCATCACAGCTCCCTCTTCTCCTGCATCTATATTAAGTTTCCTTTCCCGCCCTACCCCAGCCATCGCCACCCCACGTGAACCTGCTGCTTGTTCAGTATCTATGAGTCTCCTACTATAGCCCCTTGAAAGAAATGACACCCTTGGGAAGGGTTTCCAAGGTACAAATCCAGAGAGTCTTGTAAAGAAATCCACCAGGCATATTATAAAGGGACAACTGTTGCAATCATCCCACTCTCTTTCTCCCTTTCTTTTCATCCATGTCTCTCTCTAATTCACTCCATCTTCAGTTGGGTCTGCAGCTTCCACACCTAGGCTGAGAGGTCACAGAAGCAGAGTGTCCCACATTCTCAAGCCTCTTTGTGATGACAGCAGCAGCTGGGAAGGCTAGTGAGGCATGGCAGGGAAATTAAGAGAAATGGAAACTCTAGACCAAGAGAGAGCAGGTGGTTTTTTGTTTTTGGTTTTGCTGTTCATTGAGAGGCTCTTCCCCAGAGCAGATTCTGCATTTTGAGGTTCTGGGTGCCCTCTTATTTTCTGCAGGACAATGACAATTTGTCATCGTACCATACCTCAGCCTTACCTTCTCCACAGTTCCTCTGTGTCTCTCAAGATCCACCTTCCCAATCTCTCACTCTCTTTTTTTTTTTCAGACGGAGTCTCCCTCTGTCGCCCAGGCTGAAGTGCAGTGGCCCAAACTCGGCTTACTGCAACCTCTGCCTCCCGGGCTCAAGTGATCCTCCTGCCTCAGCCTCCCCAGTAGCTGGGGTTACCCCACGCCTGGCTAATTTTTGTACAAAAGTTCTATTCTTATATGAAGACTCCCATCCCTATGGCTCAGCCTTCAAGATCCAACTGAAAGAACGCATCATCTTCAAACCTTCCAAGATTCTCTTAAAAAATTTTTTTTTGAGATGAGGTTTCACTATCTTGCCCAGGCTGGTCTTGAACTTCTGAGTTCAAGCGATCCTCTGACCTCAGTCTGCTGGGATTACAGGCATAAGCCACTGCACCCAGCCACCTTCTAAGGTTCTAAACCTCTCCCCACCTCACCTCACCTCACCTTCACTATTATTTCAGCTGGACTATTCCCCACCCCTGAGTTTCTTGGAACATTTCATTTACCCTTCTGTTACAGCACCGATCACCTTGAGCCTTGTGGCATACTTTAAGCGGATGCCTCATTGCCCTTGACAGAGGTGGGTGACCACCAGCTGGGCAGGATCCCTGTCTGGTTTATACCTATGCCCGCTCTCCCCACCGGCACCCAACACAGTGTCCTTTCCATTGCAGATGTGTGATAATGTACTCTGAGTCAACCTCCTGGCCCTTACTCCACTACAGTTGCCTTCCCCTAGAGTCTGGGGCTCTGCGTGTGCTCATTTCAACTCCCTTGCCTACCTGGAACCTCCCTCTGTCCCTCTCCTTTCCTTTCCTGTTCTTTTCTGCCACAGTTTCCATCTTCCACCCCTGCTGCCCTGCCTGGTCTCCTAGTTTAAGGAGCCAGCAATGCTCCTTTAAAGATACGCCCTTTTGGCCGGGCATGGTGGCTTATGCCTGTAATTCTAGCACTTTGTGGGGCCGAGGTGGGCGGATCACTTGAGGTCAGGAGTTCGGAACCAGCCTGGACAACATGGTGAAACCCTGTCTCTACTAAAAATAGAAAAAAATAGCCGTGCATGGTGGTGGGCGCCTGTAATCCCAGCTACTTGGGAGGCTGAGGCAGGAGAATTGCTTGAACCTGGGAGGTGTAGGTTGCAGTGAGCCGCGATTGTGCCACTGCACTCCAGCCTGGGCAACAAAGTGAGACTCCGTCTCAAAAAAAAAGAAAAAAAAAAAAAGATAAGCCCTTTTGCATGGTGGCTCATACCTGTAATCCCAGCATTTTGGGAGGCTGAGGCGGGCGGACTACTTGAGGTCAGGAGTTTCAGACCAGCCTGGGCAACATGGTGAAATCCTGTCTCTACTAAAAATACAAAAAAATTAGCCCAACATGCTGCCTTGAACCCAGGAGGCAGAGGTTGCAGTGAGCTGAGATCGTGCCACTGCACTCCAGCCTGCGTGACGCAGTGAGACTTTGTCTCAAAAATAAAAATAAAATAAAAATAAAGTAACGATATGCCCTTTTGGCAGTTGTGAACTCTCCTTCTACCTCCTGCTCTTCCTGATGTTTACACCCTTAGCTCTGCTGATATCGGCTGCTCTAGAAGTTTGCACTAACCAGATTTCACCTGTTCAAAATGATAGGCAGGAGGACCTCAAACCTCAACTTGCTCCCAGGCTCACCCAGCCCTAGGAAGGACTCTTCTTGGAACTGAGCCCAACATTAATAATACGGTAAAATGGGGAGGCAAGAGTAGCACCTGCCTTATAATCATGGTACATTAGACTTTTAACGTAGGTCGTTTTTCTTGTGGGAGGCAAGATCTAACTTGTTCTACATATGAATCCATGTAATGATAAGCTGTGATATACTGTAACTTACATTTACCCTTTTGCTGATCTCAAAATACTAAACTTCAAAGAAGAAAATATGCCTGTGAGGACTGAATAGTCTGAATTTTTCTTTTTTTTTTTTTTTTTTTTTTGAGACGGAGTCTTGCTTTGTCGCCCAGGCTGGAGTGCAGTGGCGCGATCTCGGCTCACTGCAAGCTCCACCTCCCGGGTTCACGCCATTCTCCTGCCTCAGCCTCCCGAGTAGCTGGGACTACAGGCGCCCACTACCACACCCGGCTAATTTTTTGTATTTTTAGTAGAGACGGGGTTTCACCGTGTTAGCCAGGATGGTCTCGATCTCCTGACCTCGTGATCCGCCCGCCTCGGCCTCCCAAAGTGCTGGGATTACAGGCGTGAGCCACCGCGCCCGGCTAGTCTGAATTTTTCTAATCAATGAAACACACACACACACACAGAGCTTTTTAGAGAAATTTTTCTAAACATGACTCTGCTGTAATTAGAGGAAAGGTGTACCTGTCATGTTTTACCAATGAGATTCTTGGGCTTAAAGAGGTTTGCTGTCTGGTTCAAGGTCCTAAAGAAAGTAACTGAATCTGCTCCACTGATTCAGTACAATGAAGAGTTCAAACAAGGTCCTACAAAATGATCTCCTAGCCAAATTCTCAGTTTCTTACATATGATGCCTAAATTCCCCTTCTTAGGAAGAACATTGACAATGTGATGTAGCGTAAGTTATTATAATGCAAATCAACATAACTATAGCAGATCATACCAGTTGCCTACCCCAAGTACATTCTCTCCTTCTTCCTTGCTACTTCCCTACTTCCTTTATTACTGAGGGCATCAATGCACCCAGGTAAAAGACCAGATTCCCTTTAAAACTATATGGCCTCAGCCGGGCACAGTGGCTCATGCCTGTAATCCCAGCACTTTGGGAGGCCGAGGCAGGCGGATCACGAGGTGAGGAGTTCGAGACCAGCCTGACCAATATGGTGAAACTCCATCTCTACTAAAAATACAAAAATTAGCTGGGCATGGTGGTGGGTGCCTGTAATCCCAGCTACTCAGGAGTCTGAGGCAGGAGAATGGCATGAACCTGGGAGGCAGAGGTTGCAGTGAGCCAAGATTGCACCACTGTAGTCCAGCAACAGAGCAAGACTGTCTCAAAACAAGCGAACAAACAAAAACTATATGGCCTAATGACTAAATTCTGAACAATTAGATAAAAGCAGAAATGTTATGAAGGACCTGGGGACAGACTCCATAGAGGTAAACTTAATCAGCTGGGAGATGTGATCCTTTTGCCCTTCCCCCTTTTTTTCTGCCAGGAATGCAGATGTGATGGCTGGATTTCCAATAGCCATCTTGAACCATCACTAGCTATACACTAGAATGGTTGATTTGTAAGACAGAAGGAACCCGGGTCTAATAACTGTGAGGCTACCAAACCAGCCCTGAACACCTCATCCATATGAAAGATAAATGAACTACCTTAGTTATGCCATTTTGTTAAAAAAACGTTAGATTCAGGGGATACTTGTGCAGGTTCATTACATGGATATATTACATAATCATGGGGCTTGGGCTTCTAGTATACCCATCACCCAAATAGTGACCATGGTACCCAATAGGTGATTTTTCAGCCCTCACTCCCATTCCCACCCTCCCCCCATTTGGAGTCCCCAGTGTCTATTGTTTCCATCTTTATGTCAATTTGTACCCGCTTTTAGCTCCCACTCACAAGTGAGAACATGCAGTATTTGATTTTCTGTTTCTCAGTTATTTCACTTAGGATAATGGCCACCAGCTCCAGCCATGTTGCTGCAAAGGACATGATTTCATTCTTTTTAAAATCCATTGTTATTTTACATTTTCAATTATATGCAGCTGAATCTAATCATGACTGACAAAATAAACAGGCCTAGTAACACATTTTTATTGAGTTTTAAATGGACAAATTAGGAAGTACTTAAATATTTTTCTGTCTCTCAAATACATTATTAAATGACTATAAGCCTATTTTAATTTTTAAATAATATCTATTCCCGGCCGGGTGTGGTGGCTCATGCCTGTAATCCCAGCACTTTGGGAGGCCAAGGCGGGCAGATCACATGAAACCAGGAGTTTGAGACCAGCCTGGGAAACATGATGAAACCCTGTCTCTACTAAAAATACAAAAATTAGCCGGGCGTGGTGGCATGTGCTTGTAGTCCCAGTTACTCGGGAGGCTGAGGCAGGAGAATCACTTGAACCAGGGAGGTGGAAGTTGCAGTGAGCCAAGATCACACCACTGCACTCCAACCTGGGCAACAGAGCAAGACTCCATCTCAAAAAATATATATAATAATAATAATAATAATAATAATAATAATAATAATATCCTTTCCCTTGGCGGGTGTAGTGACTGTAAAGAGGCACAAGGAAGTTCCTGGGATGCTGATACTGTTTGTTTCTTCATCAGATATGTTCAGTTTGTGAAGATGCACTGGCTGTATGCATATTTGAAGTATTCATATTTCTCTCTCTATATATATTATACATCAATAAAAAGTTTCAAAATATAGTCATTGTAAATTTATCTTTTTGAGCAGAACTAACCAGTTTAGGTAGGATTAAAGATTTTAAAAGGCTAAATCCTCTGAGAATTGTGAAGATTAAATGAATAATTAATGAAAAATGAATGGAAATTAGTTAGTTTTAACCTACTTATTTATTATTTTTTATTTTTTTTGAGATGGCGTCTCACTCTGTCCCTCAGGCCAGAGTGCAGTGGTGCAATCTCTGCTCACTGTAAGCTCCGCCTCCCAGGTTCATGCCATTCTCCTGCCTCAGCCTCCTGAGTAGCTGGGACTACAGGCACCCGCCACCACGCCCAGCTAATTTTTGTATTTTAAATTTTAGTAGAGACGGGGTTTCACCGCATTAGCCAGGGTGGTCTCGATCTCCTGACCTTGTGATCTGCCCGCCTCTGCCTTCCAGAGTGCTGGGATTACAGGCGTGAGCCACCGTGCCCGGCCAGTTTTAACCTATTTAGTTACGCATCTGTGAAAATTTTTGGAGAACCTACTATTCATCAGGCACTCAGCTATTACTCTTGGTGCTAACCTAATTGTTTGCCAATTTTTGTTTCATTCCTCCCACTAGACTATAAGCTTCATGGGGACAGGGACTAATCTGTTTTGTTCCTGTTGCACTCACAGTTGTCTAACACTAATCTGTTTTGTTCATGGTGTACACATAGTTAACACAGTGCCAGGCAATAAATGTAATGGCTTTTAATGGAATGAATAACTGAGTTAATATATTATAGGTTAAATAACCTCTTGTGGACCACTAGGAAACTGGATTTCAAGTTCCAAAACAACTGACTTTCATGTGATCTTTTGGAATTCATTTGTAAATTATGGGCAATCTATGGCTCTTCAGCATCAATATTCAATCATGAAGTACAAGTGAAATTTCAGGTGATTCTCTTAAAGCTTAGGAAATTATGGTGTCTAAAACATAAGGCCAGCTGTGGTGGCTCACACCTGTAATCCCAGCACTTTGGGAGGCTGAGGTGGGCAGATCACCTGAGGTCGGGAGTTTGAGACCAGCCTGACCAACGTGGAGAAACCCCGTCTCTACTAAAAATACAAAATTAGCTGGGTGTGGTGGTGCATGCCTGTAATCCCAGCTACTCGGGAGTCTGAGGCAGGAGAATCGCTTGAACCTGGGAGGCAGAGGTTGCAGTGAGCCAAGATCGTGCCATTGCACTCTAGCCTGGGCAACAAGAGCAAAACTCCATCTCAAAAAAAAAAAAAACAAAAAAAGGGCCGGGCATGGTGGCTCACTCCTGTAATCCCAGCACTTTGGGAGGCCGAGGTGGGTGGATCACAAGGTCAGGAGGTCAAGACCATCCTGGCTAACACGGTGAAACCCCGTCTCTACTAAAAATACAAAAATTAGCTGGGTGTGGTGACGGGGGCCTATAGTCCCAGCTACTCAGGAGGCTGAGGCAGAAGAATGGCATGAACCTAGGAGGCGGAGCTTGAAGTGAGCCGAGATTGCGCCACTGCACTCCAGCCTGGGTGACAGAGCTAGACTCCGTCTCAAAAATAAATAAACAAATAAAATAAGATTAAAAAATAAAAGGGTGAAAATCATAATGCATTTATCACAAGAAACTGTCAAAAGCCCTTAACTACACTAGTTAAAAAGAGTGGAACAGATTAACTTCTTGATATCATAATGAAAAGGCAAACAGTATGACTAACACACACCATATCAAAATAGAACATTTTCGTTGCATGGCAAGAAAGAAAAGATGTCTGTGTTTTAAGCAATCAAAGAACAAAATTGAAAATGCAAGCAACTGGAAAATGGCAGTCCCTAGAAATTCTCTGTTAAAATACGGTAAACATATGACTATAAATTTTCAATATAATTTAAAGCATTCTCCTTGGTAGGTTAAAAAAATTGTCTAGATTCAAAAAGAGAGAAATATCAGTTTAACATCTGTAGGAGTCTTATTTTGGGAGTGCATACTCAGCTCCCCATCCTTTCTGTGGAAACTGCCTCTTGACAAAAGGGCAAGCCTAGACAGTCATTTTTGTCAACTACTCCCACCATGGTATATTGGACAATTGAAGATGTCTTCACCTAAGCTGAACCAATGAGAATCTTTATCCTGAGAACCTGAATCAGAAAGCCTTAAGTCTGTAGGTAGTGGTGGGCTCTAGAACTGGAAGGCCAACTAGAGTTGGAACTGAGGTTGGCACTACGGCTAACCAAAGTTTAACAAAAGCCAAAATTATGGGGAAGCAGAAAGTATAAATAAGCAAAGGAAGCCCACTTGAAAAAAAAGGAAAATGGAATATATATGCCAACAAGAGCAGAAGCAAAAGATGCTGGTTGAGGGGCATGATAGAAAAATGAGTTCTGTTCTTGAATTTTCAGTTTCTGTGAACTCTGGCTGACTTTCTTACTTTTAAAATCATTCAGGTAATTAACTAACACTCCTGTCCCTGCCCAGTTGCCCCAATTCTACATTTTTTGAGACACAGTCTCACTCTGTTGCCCAGACTGGAGTGCAGTGGTGCAATCTCTGCTCACGGCAACTTCTGCCTTCCAGGTTCAAATGATTCTCGTGCCTCAGTCTCATGTGTAGCTGGGATTACAGGTGTGCACCACCACACCTAGCTACTTTTTGTATTTTTCATAGAGAAAGGGTTTCACTGGGCACGGTAGCTCACGCCTATAATCCCAGCATTTTGGGAGGCAGAGGCGGGTGGATCACGAGGTCAGGAGTTCAAGACCAGCCTGGCCAAGATGGTGAAACCTCGTCTCTACTAAAAATACAAAAATTAGCTGGGCGCAGTGGCAGGCGCCTGTAATCCCAACTACTTGGGAGGCTGAGGCAGGAGAATCACTTGAACTCAGGGGGTTGGAGGTTGCAGTGAACCGAGATCACGCCACCATACTCCACCCTGGGAAGCAAAGTAAGACTCCGTCTCAAAAAAAAAAAAAAAAAAAAAAGAGAGAGAGAAAGGGTTTCACCATGTTGGCCAGCCTGGTCTCGAACTCCTGACCTCAAGTGATCTGCCTACCTCGGCCACCAAAAGTGCTGGGATTACAGGCATGAGCCACTGTGCCCGGCCTCCAATCCTACTTTTTATTGGAACAAATATTTCTTCAGCATCTACTGTTTGTCAGACACTGTTCTTTGTACCAAGGATATAGTAGTAAACACAAGAGAGAAAAATCATGAATTTATTGGGGTCAAGTGGGATAATTATAATGAATATATAAACATAATTATAATGCAGTGTAGTGAATGCAATAAGCCCAAGGTACTATGAGAGAAGAATATCTTTTTTTTTTTTTTTTGAGACGGAGTCTTGCTGTGTTGCCCAGGCTGGAGTGCAATGGTGTGATCTTGGCTCACTGCAACCTCCACCTCCTGGGTTCAAGCGATTCTTCTGTCTCAGCCTCCCAAGTAGCTGGGACTACAGGCGCCTGCCACCACACCTGGCTAATTTTTGTATTTTTAGCAGAGACGGGATTTCACCATATTGGTCAGACTGGTCTTGAACTCTGACCTCAGGTGATCCACCCGCTTTGGACTCCCAAAGTGCTGGGATTACAGGTGTGAGCCACCACGCCCAGCTGAGAGAAGAATATCTTACTTGGCTTATGGTGAACTTCACCAAACATTTTATTTGAAATCGTTTAAGTAGAGTTTTGTATCTTGCAACCAAAAGAATCTGCTTGGGCCAGGTGCGGTGGTTCACACCTGTAATCCCAGCACTTTGGGAGGCCAAGGCAGGCAGATCACTTGAAGTCAGGAGTTTGAGACCAGCCTGGCCAACATAGTGAAACCCCGTCTCTATCAAAAATACAAAAATGAGCCGGACGTGGCAGCGCATGCCTGTAGCCCCAGCTGCTCAGGAGGCTGAGGCAGGAGAATTGCTTGATCCTGGGAGGCAGAGGTTGCAGTGAGCTGAGATTGCACCACTGCACTCCAGCCTGGGTGACAGAGTGAGACTCCGTCTCAAAAAAAAAAAAAAAAAAACCTGAAAAAACAACAACAAAAAAAACCCAGCCCTGTGCGGTGGCTCACACCTGTTATCCCAGCACTTTGGGAGGCCGAGGTGGGAGGATCACCTGAGGTCGGGAGTTCGAGACCAGCCTAACATGGAGAAACCCCACCTCTACTAAATATACAAAATTAGCTGGGTGTGGTGGCACATGCCTGTAATCCCAGCTACTCGGGAGGCTGAGGCAGGAGAATCGCTTGAACCTGGGAGGCGGAGGTTGCAGTGAGCCAAGATCGCCCCACTGCATTCCAGCCTGGGTGACAGAGTGAGACTCTGTCTCAGCCTCCCAAAGTGTTGGGTTACAGGCATGAGCCACCTTAACATATATGTGTGTGTGTGTGTGTGTGTGTGTATTCTACAAAATTAGTGTGGCGCTCCTCCCTTCCCAGGTGTGGTTAAAAATGCAGACAGCTTACCTAGGTTAAATTTAGTCTCCATCACTCATTAACACGTGACCTAGAACATATTACATAATCTGTGTTTGCATCTGTTTTTTATTTTACCTCATGGGATTTCTGTGAAGACTCAATGGGAAATTTATATGTAGAGCTTTAGAAGTATACCTGACATTTAATAAGTACTCATCAATTGTTAGTTACCATTTTGATTATTGCTGTGGCTGTTATGTTAATCTTGTGTGTGTTGCAATTTGAAGAAGTGTCAGCTGGGAAAGGCTGGGTAGCGGTACTTGCATGTGATTGCCATATTTAAAGTCTGGTCCTCAGCTTTGCTAAACTAAATTTTGTTAGTATACACAGAGACCAGCTCACATGAGTCATACTAGCACATATATATCAATGTGCCAGTTATTTTGTCACAACAAATTTTATTGTCACACAGGACATTCTTGTGAACGTATTGGCTCCACTGACTTGATGCAGCTATCAGAGACCCAAGCAAACCACTCTCTTCCCATTAACATATTCTCTTTACAAGCAGTGTAAAATATTATTATTTTTAAATTTTTTTGAGACAGAGTCTCTCTCTGTCGCCCAGGCAGGAGTTCAGTGGCACAATCTCAGCTCACTGCAACCTCCGCCCCCCCAGGTTCAAGCGATCCTCCTGCCACAGCCTCTTGAGTAGTTGGGATTATAGGCACCCACCACACAGCTAACTTTTGTATTTTTAGTAGAGACAAGGTTTCACCACGTTGACCAGGCTGGTCTCAAACTTCTGACCTCAAGCGATCCACCTGCCTTGGCCTCCCAAAGTGCTGGGATTACAGGCGTGAGCCACCACGCCTGGCCAAAAAATAGTAGTAACCTCTCTCTAGGCCTGCTCCCTGAGGGTGCTTACAGGTCACCTTGGTTGGATTTTGAGTGTGCCCAACCCTTCAGTTTTATTTTAACAGCAGATTTCTCAGATCTGTCATTCCTGCTGATGGATAATCTATCCATCACCTTTTGAGTGTTTTCTAATTTTATTTCTCAGAGGGAAACCTCAACTTCAGCTTTAGGGGTGCAGTCATTGCTAATATGAAAGATCATGTCAACCATTTACAAATAACTTTATTCAATTTAAAATTACTGTGTACTTTCAGCCATGATAAAATGAAGTAGTATTCCTTCAGTTGAGTCTAAAATTGTCTTCTTCCCATCTTCTTGGAATCCTTGCTATTTAGATAACTCCAGAGGGGCAAATGCTTAAAGTATTGACTCATCTACGTGAGAGAGAGTGCTTGGCACTTAAGTATGCTTTAATAGCTATCACTCTACGGAACAGATGTTTGTATGTTTCGTGGGCATCATAAATATTAAGAACGATGCTATAAGGTTTAGAAAGCATTTTCCATTAATTGTTAATGCTCACTGCATGGATAAGAGAGGGAAATTCCTTGGGGGAAAATCAAGAGACATTTTTATTTCTAACATTACTGTATTTCGATTTCAGGGCTGAAACTGGAGAGAACTAGTCTCTGATTTCTGGAATATTATATGAAAATTCTAATTACTGTAATGCTTGAGTGTCCCTTGTTCCTTATAGCTCCGTACTGAGATATGTAATGTGTAGTGATAATAGGAAACATGGTGGAAGGAGAAAGCAGGGGTGGATTCAAAGGCCAGTTCCGCCTCTTCCTGGCTCAAGGATCATGGATATACTTAGCCTCTTCGAATTTAGTTATTTAACCTGTAAAACAGAAGCTAATAAAAATTACCTCATGGAGTTATGACAATTTTTTTAAAATGTGTAAAAATGCTAGGTCAGTTCCTGGATTGCAGTTAATTCTTCTTTGCATCAAATTAGAGATAGTAAGTGCTTGGTGTGGGCTATGCTCAAAAAAAGGCAATGTGTGCCTAAATTCTTTAAATTTTTGGCAAGTAAAGATTGCTTAGTGTTTCTTACCATCACATAGAAAGCTTTGCCCAGTAGGCTGGGTGCGGTGACTCATGCCTGTAATTCTAGCACTTTGGGAGGCCAAGGTGGGCTGATCACCTGGGGTTGGGAGTTCAAGACCAGCCTGACCAACATGGAGAAACCCCGACTCTACTAAAAATACAAAAATTAGCCGGGCATAGTGGCACATGCCTGTAAACCCAGCTACTTGGGAAGCTGAGGCAGGAGAATCACCTGAACCCGGGAGGCGGAGGCTGCGGTGAGCCGAGATCGAGCCATTGAACTCCAGCCTGGGCAACAAGAGCGAAACTCAGTCTCAAAAAAAAAAAAAAAAAGAAAGAAAGAAAGCTTTGCCCAGTGAGACTTCAGGTCCCATATGCAGGTCTAGTGCCTGTCGATCTTTCCTATCTGCCCATGGCATTTATTCACTCATTTATTGAGGGCCCACTAGGCACTATAAAGGCAATATGGTGTCTGACCTAAACAAGCTCATAGTCTTGTAAAGGACATTGATGCAAAAACAATTACAATGTCATGGTAAGTATTACCTCTAATCAAGGCAAGTTAAAGGGTGGGGGAAGGTCAGAGGGAGTACACAGTTCTGTTTAGGTAAGGGAAAGAAGCATATTAAGGAATGAGAAATCCAGGTACCCAGGGCACCAGGACATACTGGATGCCACGAAAACGAGAAATGTGCTGGTTAATTCAGGTTTCTGTACAAAACTCTTTACCTTGCTAGTAAAAGATAATTTGCTTCTGCTTGCACCAGAGAAGACAATGCTTTCAGATGGAAATTAACAAAACAAAACAGAAGACAAAAACCTCCTCTCTAGAGCTGACCTATGTCTGTTGATTAGTTTTATCATGAGCAGCTGCAGATGAAGTCAACTGAAATTCTGAAATCAAATCATGCATAGCACCAAGCTGTTTTTTTCTGCAATGAATTTTAAACTGTTGAACAAAGTCTAAATTTTAAATCCTTTGGTACATCTCCCAAATGGTCTGATTCAGTAAATTGCAAAAAAAAAAAAAAGAGAGAGAGAAAGATAGAAATAAGAATAAGAATTATAGAAAAATGAAGCTGGGCACAGTGGCTTACGCCTGTAATCCCAGCACTTTGGGAGGCTGAGGTGGGTGGATTACTTGAGGCCAGTATTCAAGACCAGCCTGGTCAACACGGTGAAGCCCTGTCTCTACTAAAAATACAAAAATTAGCCAGGCGTGGTGGAGGCGCACATCCGTAGTCCCAGCTACTAGGGAGGCTGAGGCAGAGAATCGTTTGAACTGGGGAGGCAGAGGTTGCAGTGAGCCGAGATGGCACCCCTGCACTCCAGCCTCGGTGACAGAGCAAGACGTCGTCTCAAAAAAAAAAAAAAAAAAAAAAAACCACAAAGAAAAGGAAAAGAAAAAAGAGAAAAAAAAAAAGACCCTTGGCACGGTGAATCTGGGTGAATAGAGAGCATTTATTTTTCTTAGTCTTCTCAAACTTCTTTGAAGGTCTGTCTACGCTTCCTGTCTCACTTTCTACCCATTCCTCAATTCACCACAACATGGCTGCTGCCTGCGCCACACCAGGTAAAGGCTCCTTCCACTTCACCAACAACTTTCTTTTTCTTTTCTTTTCTTTTCTTTTCTTTTTTTTTTTTTTTTTGGCAAAAGAGCTTTATTTACACACTGGCACAAGGCTCGTGGGCTGTCAGCTGAAGAAGTAGGTGGAACGCTTCACCTGCTCCAGGTCGAAGGCCCCTGGCTTGGGCACCGCCTGCAGTGTCTCCTTCAGCTGGCTGGCCTCCAAGATCTTCTGGGGCTCAGAGCAGAACCGCTTGACCAGGAACCTGGACAGGTCCTGCAGGATGGGCTCGCTGTGCAAGCGGACAAACTGCTCCCGGCACACCTGGTTCATGACAGAGACATCAGCTGCGTGGGTCCAGTAACAGTCGTGCACAGAGACGAAGGTCAGGCCCTTCCTGTAGTAGTGCAGGGCGGTGAGCATCATGTGTGAGGAGTACAGCGAGTGGATGAAGTTGGGCGGGAAGCCGTTCTTCTGCTTACGTGGGTTGGGCTTTCGGCTGATGTCTCCGTTGTGGGTGTAGGCGATGCTCTGAATTCCACCTCCTATTTGCTTGCCCTTGGAGTCCAGGCGATACGGCTGGATGACGGGGACGCCCAGGGGTGTGACCCACTCCACCACGGAGCCCGTGTGGGAGATGAGGCGGGCGCTCTCGGTCAGCCAGTGCTGGATGGCCCGGGTCCCCGAGAACATCTCCTGTAGACTCTTGAAGACCTGGCGTGCGAGATAGTGGGAGGCCTCCCACACGAACTCCTGGGGAAAGTCGTTCAGCTCCCGGAGGCGCTTCTCAATCTGCAGGCGCCCGCCATAGCGGGTGACCCCGTACACCACGGTCATCACCGTCTGCTTCACCACCTTGCGGGTGATGAAACCTTCCAGCACCTGTGCCACCCGCGTGCCCCGCTGGGCGTCTTGCCTACGGAACACCTCCACCTGCGCAGCCACGCCGCTGTACACGTCCTGCGGCACATCCGAGGGCTCCAGGTTGACGGAGGCGGCGCCCACGCTGTCGCGGCCCAGAGCAGCATAATGCTGCAGGCCGTTGCAAGAGCCGTCCTGATGGACGGGGAGGTGGGAGACATAGGCGGCAGGGTCGGAGGCGCGCACAGCGTTCGCCACCTCCATACAGCAGGCCAGCGTCTGCCAGGGTTCCTCCGCGCCCATCCACCACTTTCGGCCCGTCAAGGGTTGGTCCGCGGAGTCCAGGATGTCATCCATCACCTCCTCCGCAAAGGCCAGGCACTTCCGCAGAGGCTCCCGCTTCTTCAACCCCGTGAGGTTGACCAGGTGGATCTTGAGCCAATCCAGGCCGCGCGGGCCGAGCGGGCGGCCCTGGGCGAACTCCAGCAGGGCCCGCGCCACGTCGCTGCCCAGGTGGTTGAAGTGCGGCGGGCAAGGGTAGGCGCGGCCGCGGAAGTCCATGTTGTGCGGCAGCCAGAAGACGCGGTCCCGCAGGTGCTGCGCCAGCGAGAGGCGGTACAGCGCTTCCGCCCGCAGGCTGTGCATCTCCCGGGCCACCTTCTGGCAGTGCGCCAGCTCCCGGCGCAGCTCGGCTTTGCGGGCGGGCGCGGCGCTGTGCGGCAGGTGGGCTTCGGGCGGCTGGGGCGCCTCGGAGGGCGGGGCCGGCACGCCTAGCTGGGGGCAGCCCTCGGCCTGGAAGAGCTGCAGCACCAGGTCTAGCACGCGCCCGTTGACGCGCCAGGCGCAGTTGCCCAGTTGGGTGAGGGCGTCCAGCGCGCCATGCAGCGCGGTGGGCGGGCAGGTTTCCAGCAGCTCCTGGTGCTGCGTGGGGCCTTCCACCGTGCGCATCAGCTTGGTGGGGCTGAGCAGGAAGGCACCAGAGTGCGGCGATGTCTAGGGCAGCGGGGGGCAAAGCATGGGTAGGTACATCCACCGCCTCGAAGGTCAGCGTGGGCTCCGTGGCCTTCTCCAGCAGCTGCACGTAGGCCGGGTGCGACTTCAGGATGCCGATCTGCTGGACGTTGCGGAAGGAATACACGTGGTAGACCACGGGGACAAGCCGAGAGGAGCGATGCGGCTTGTCCAGGCTGCATGGCATCTGCGTAGCCTGCACCAGCATCTCCGCCAGCAGCTTGCCCAGCTCCATCTGCACTGGCAGGGGCCAGGGCTGCTCCCGCAGGGCCTCGGGCGCCCCCAGCGCCTCCCAGTACTGCCGCGGCAGGCAAGGCTCGGGCACCTCGGCGTCGGAGGCCAGCAGGCATAGGAACTTCCTGTAGTGGTTCTGCAGCGCCTGCACCTGGCCACTGACCCGCTGCCTCTGCACCACGTGCAGGCTGAAAGTGCGCGCACTCAGCTCCCGGGCCAGGGTGGTGAAGGACTCACCTTGGGCGGGCAGCGCCTGCAGGACCTGCAGGAGCATCCGCACCACCTCGCACTCGTCCAGCAGGCACAGGAACGGGTACAGTGAGAACCTGCCCTCGTACACCTCGCGCTCTGGGCGGTTCTTGGTCTCCCGTAGCGCCCGGCACAGTGCTTTCTCCCATTGGTCCCGCAGGGTCTTCAGGGTCTTCCGCGCGTGCGTGACCTCCTTGCTTGGCAACGTGGGCTTCTCCACCGACACCACGCACACCCTGCTGGCCAGCTCCATGTGGAGCTGCTTCTCAAAGAGGCACTGCAGGGTCTTCAGGGGCAGGTGCAGCTTCGGGTAGGACACACGCCCATCCTTGGCATACACGTCCCTGAGCAGCTTGGAGGTGTTGACCGGGGGCGGCAGCTGCGGCGGGAGGCTGAAGGTGGGCTTCACCTTGTGCACGGCCTTCAGAACAGTGGCCCGATCCTCCTCAGACAGGGGCACGGCGGTGAAGAGTGCCTGCAGCTTCAGCCCCTCCTGGCTCATCTGTTCCAGACACCTTTCGATGGTCCCGGCGTCCTGGTCCTGCCTCCCCATGCACTGGAGGGCAGCCGCATAGGACAGCAGGTCCCGGGTCAAGCCGGCATCCTTCACCATGAATAACACATACACCAGCTCCTTGAAGGCACCCTGCCGCGCCCAGCCAAGCATCACGGCGTTGTACATGTCCAGCGTGAGCAGCTTCCGCTTCTGCCGCTGGCCGTGGTGGACGACCAGCAGGTGGTGGGCGAGGGGCAGCTGGTTAGTGAGCAGGCAGCACTTGAAGAAGGCCAGGAGCCTCTGCTGCTGACCTGAGAGCTGGGCCTGCGAGTGCTGCGCCGACAGGGCCTGCTCCACATCGAGGCTCAGCTTCCCAGGGGCCTCCTGCAGCAGCCGGGCCAGCTGCTCCTCCCAGGGGCTCTCGGGGGCCTGGCGCGTGCAGTGCTCCAGGCACCCGGCCATCTGCTTGCTCAGGAGCCGGGGCTCCACCTGCAGGCGACTGGTCAGCTCCTTGAACTCCCCGCTCTGGAATGGCATCTGCAGCTTCGCCTTCAACCGCTGCATACGCATTTGCTGGGTCCACTTATCCTTCTCCAGTCTTTGCCCAGCGGCCACAGGGCACCGGGGTGGCATCCTTGGCCCCCATCTGGACCTTCCTGGGTGGCTGGAGGCTACCACCTCCACTGCCACATTCTGGGAGCCGCGCCACATCCACCCTGTTCACCACCACCTCCGACACGCTCTCAGCCTGCAGCTGCCGCACCCGCGCCTGGAGCACCTCCAGCAGCTCCACGTGGCCCCAGTCCTTCCTGCGGTCTTGGTCTTGCTCCTGGGGGCTGGCGGATGAGCTCCTCCTGGGGCCGCAGACGCCACCGACGGTCCCTTCTTTGGCGGGGAGTCCCGGGCGGCCGCAAGGCCTCAGGGCCCGTTTGAGCCCCGCCGCTCCACAGCTTTCTTGTTGGTAAATACAGGGGGCATTTCTTCAGATCTTAATTGATTTTTCTATACTGTGATTGCTTCCTCTTTCTGAGATGCTTGCTTCTCTTGGCTGCTTGGAACCATAGTCTCCTCTTTCTGCTTGCTCCTTCTTAGTTTCCTCTTGAGCTTTTTTTCCTTTGCCTGACCCTTATATGTTCGAGCTCTTAGAGATGGTCCTAAGTCTCTACTCTTCTCACCTTCACCCTCAACCATGGACATTGAAAGATTCTCCCCGGGGCCTGAAAGCTTAAGGGAATGAATAACTCCTCCTTACTCAGGCCCAGTGCCAAGGCTCAAGGCCACTTGTACCAGCAGCGTGCGTCAGCAAGATAGCAGAAGCAGGAAGACAGCTGGCTGGAGGACACATACCCCGGAAGATTGAGAGGGAGGCCGTACGGGTACTACATAGCAGACACGTCAGACTGGGACACTGCCTGTTTACAGAGGACTATAAAACCCCTGCCCCGGACTCACTTGGAGCTGACGCCATTTTAGGCCTCAGTCCACCAGCACCCAGGCGCTTATTGAGAGAGCGTGTTGTTCCACACAGCCTCATGTTGTCTGTTGGCGCGCTCTGCTCTCGCGCTTCGAACGATACAAGAGCCTTGCAGACATCTTATTTTATGGCTTTTTTTACTCTTTAGAAACAAATGACTCAAAAATCTATCATCTCTGGCCAGTCGCGGTGGCTCACGCCTGTAATCCCAGCACTTTGGGAGGCTGAGGCGGGTGGATCACGAGGTCAGGAGATCGAGACCATCCTGGCTAACACAGTGAAACCCCATCTCTATTAAAAAATACAAAAAACTAGCCGGGCGTGGTGGCACACACCTGTAATCCCAGCTACTTGGGAGGCTGAGGCAGGAGAGTCCCTTGAACCGGGGAGGCGGAGGTTGCAGTGAGCTGAGATGGCGCCACTGCACTCCAGCCTGGGCAACAAGACCGAGACTCCGTTTCAAAAAAAAAAATCTATCGTATCTACCCTGATGAGTTTGGTGAGACCCAAACGCGACATTCATCTACTTTCTAGATATCACCTAGATGACTTATAGGCACCCCAAGCTCCAAAATGGAACACATCCTTTCACCTCAACATCTGTTTCTCCTCTAGTGTTACGTAGCTTATTAAATAACTTTACCATGAACTTGGTTGACCACACCAGAAATCTGGGAGGTCTCCTGCAAATTGTTTATTCTCTCTCCTCCACCCCCAACCTGTCCATTATAATCAAATATGAAATTTTGTCACCTTGAAACCCTAAATATTTCTTTTTTTAACTTTTAAAAAAGTTTGGTAAAATACACACAACATAATTTTTTTTTTCAAGATAGGGTCTTACTCTGTCACTCAGGCTGGAGTGCGGTGGTGCCATCATGGCTCACTGCAGCCTTGACCTCCCAAGCTCAAACAATCCTCCCGCCTCAGCCTCCTGAGTAGCTGGGACTACAGGTGCCTGCCCCCACGCCCAGCTAATTTCTGTATGTTTTTTAGAGAAGGGAGGAGGGGTATCACCATCTTTCCCACGCTTGTCTTAAACTCTTGACCTCAAGCGATCCTCCCACCTCAGCCTCCCAAAGTGTTGGGATTACAGGTGTGAGCCACCATGCCTGGCCCAAGTTTACCATTTTAACCTTTTTGTTTGTTTGTTTTTTGAGACGGAGTCTCACTCTGTCTGTCGCCCAGGCTGGAGTGCAATGGTGCGATCTTGGCTCACTGCCACCTCTGCCTCCCAGGTTCAAGCGATTCTCCTGCCTCAGCCTCCTGAGCAGCTGGGATTACAGGCAGGTGCCACCACGCCTGGATAATTTTTATATTTTTAGTAGAGCTGGGGTGTCACCATGTTGGCCAGGCTGGTCTCAAACTCCTGAGCTCAAGTGATACAGCCACGTTGGCCTCCCAAAGTGCTAGGATTGTACGCATGAGCCATCATGCCCGGCCCCATTTAAACCAATTTTTAACCATACTATTCTGTGGCATTAAGCACATTTGCGTTGCCGAATGGTGCAACCATCACCAATATCCATGTGTAGAACTTTTTCATCTTCTCTGATTGAAATTCTATACCCATTAAACATTAAATCTTCACTCCCTAGTCTTCACCCAGACCCTGGCAGCAACCATTCTACTTTCTGTCTCTATGAATCTGGTACCACATATAAATGAAATCACACAGCAGTTGTGTTTGTGATTGGCTTCCTTCACTTAGCATAATATCCTCAATGTTCATCCATGTTGTACCACATGTCAGAATTTTCTTCCTTTTTTAAGACTGAATAGTACTACATTGTACTACATTGTATGGATAAACTGTATCTTGTTTACTCATTCATCGCTTGATGGACTCTTGGGTTGCTTCCACCTTTTGGCTGTTGTGAATAATGCTTCTGTGAACACAAGTGTACAAACATCTGTTTGAGTCTTTGTTTTCACTTCTTTTGGGTATATACCCTATATCCACGAGTGAAATTATTGGATCATGTGGAAATTTTTTTATTTTTTGAGGAGCCACCTTATGATTTTTTTTTTTTTTCTGAGACAGAGTTTTGCTATTGTCGCCCAGGTTGGAGTGCAATGGCATGATGTTGGCTCACTACACCCTCCCCCTCCCAGGTTCAAGCGATGTTCCTGCCTCAGCCTCCCGAGTAGCTGAGATTACAGGCATGCACCACCACACCTAGATAATTTTTGTATTTTTAGTAGAGATGGGGTTTCTCCATGTTGGTCAGGCTGGTCTCCAGCTCCCGACCTCAGGTGATCTGCCTGCCTCGGCCTCCCAAAGTGCTGGGATTACAGGTGTGAGCCACCTTCCCTGGCCCATATGATTTTCTATAATGGCTGCACCATTTTATATTCCTACCAGCAATGCACAAAGCTTCCAATTTCTCTACATCCTCACCAATGCTTGTTTTTGTTTGTTTGTTTTCTGAGACAGTCTTGCTCTGTGACCCAGGTGGAGGGCAGTGACATTGAAAGAGGAGAAAGGAAGAAACTGGTCAGGCACACAGTTAGGGTGGGTCCTTGGTTGAATTCTTTCAAACAAAAGAACAGCTTGCAGGCACAGATAAGGGAACTTGCACAGCGGGGCTTGCCTAAGACATGCCCACAGCTGCACAGATAAGAAAGGCTATGCAGGGCGGGGCGCGGTGGCTCACGCCTGTAATCCCAGCACTTTGGGAGGCCGAGGCGGGCGGATCACGAGGTCAGGAGTTCAAGACTAGCCTGGCCACCATAGTGAAACCCCATCTCTACTAAACATACAAACATTAGCTGGTCATGGTGGCACGTGCCTGTAATCTCAGCTACTCAGGAGGCTGAGGCAGGGGAATTGCTCGAACCAGGACCTGGGAGGTGGAGGTTGTAGTGAGCCAAGATGGCGGTGCCACTGCACTCCAGCCTGGGCGACAGAGCGAGATTCCGTCTCAAACAAACAAACAAAAAAGCTATACAGGTGACTTGCCCAGACATGCCCACAATGGAAAATTCCATCCCCTGACACATGCGCAGTAAAGGGAACAAAGGAATATAGAGAAATTCAAGCTTAGGACCCGCATGCTAACTAGGAGGACAGCGTGGAGCTACCACATATTCATGCCTTATGCAAATGGAATAGCCAGCCCTCATCAGTTTCTTATAAAAGCCTTTGAATTCAACTGTAAAAATGACAACCCTCTTCCAAGTCCCCTCTTTGCAGCAGAGAGCTTTCTTCTTTTGCTTATTAAACTTTTGCTCCAACTTCACCCTTCGTGTCCACACTCAACTTTCTTGGTTGTGAGACAAAGAACTTTGGGTGATACCTTGGACTGCAAGAGACTGCTACATTGTGGCACATCGGTGACGCTAACAGCATGACCATGGCTCACTGCAGCCTCAACCTCCCATGCTCAAGTGATCCTCCCACCTCAGCCTTCCCAGTAGCTGGGACTACAGGCACACACCACCACGCCCGGCTAATTATTTTATTTTTTGTAGAGACAGTGTTTTGCTGTGTTGCCCAGATATATCTTGAACTCGTGGGATCAAGGAATCCTCCCCCTTCACCCTCCCATAGTGCTGGGATTACAGGTGTGAGCCACTGAGCCCTGCTTGTTGTTTTGTTTTGCTTGAGATGGAGCCTGGCTCTGTGGCCCAGGCTGGAGTGCAGTGGTGTGATAGCTCACTGCAACCTCCACCTTCCAGGTTCAAGCGATTCTCCTGCCTCAGCTCTGAGTAGCTGAGATTACAGGTGCCCACTGCCATGCCCGGCTAATTTTTTTTTGTATTTTTAGTAGAGACAGGGTTTCACTATATTGGTCAGGCTGGTCTCTTGGCCAGACTAGTCTGGAACTCCTGACCTCAAGTGATCCATCTGCCTCAGCCTCCCAAAGTGTTGGAATTATAGGCGTGAGCCACCGCATCTGGCTCCTGCTTGTTTTTATAAGTGTCATCCTAATGTGTGTGAAGGAGTATCGCACTGTGCTTTTGATTTGTATTTCCCTAATGATTAGTTGTGTTGAGCATTTTTCATGTGCTTATTGGCCATTTGTAAATCTTTAGAGAAATGCCTATTCACTTCCTTTGCCCATTTTTGGATCATGTTGTTTAGTTTTGCTGTTTTTAAGTTGTAGGAGTTTTTTTGTTTGTTTGTTTGTTTGTTTTGAGACAGAGTCTTATTCTGTCACCCAGGCTAGAGTGCAGTGGCCCAATCTTGGCTCACTGCAACCTCCACCTCCCAGGTTCAAGTGATTCTCCTACTTCAGCCTCCCAAGTAGCTGGGATTACAGGCTTCCGCCAGCTCACCCAGCTAATTTTTGTATTTTTAGTAGAGATGGGGTTTCACCATCTTGGCCAGGCTGGTCACGAACTCCTGACCTCATGATCCTCCTGCCTTGGCCTCCCAAAGTGCTGGGATTACAGGCGTGAGCCACAGTGCCAGGCCAGGAGTTCTTTATAAATTCTGAACATCAATCTCTTATCAGATATATGATTTGCAAATCATTCCTCTAAGGCTGCCTTTTCAGTTTGTTGATAGTGTCCGTTGATACACAAAAGTTTTTAATTTTGATGAAGTCCAATTTATCTATTTTCTTTTTTTGCTTGTGCTTTCGGTGTCATATCTAAGAAATTATGAAATCTGATGTCATGAAGCTTTCCTCCTATGTGTTCTGGTAAGAGTTTTATAGTTTTAGCTCTTACATTTAGGTCTTTGATTCCTTTTTTGTTAAAAATCTAATTCAGATCATGATGCTCCTCTACTCAGGAGCCTCTGATCATTTCTTATCTCAAGCAAAGTAAAAGCCAAAGTCCTTAGGCAAGGACGAAGCCCTGTGCTGTCCCCCCACCTCTCTCTAACTTTATCTCCTTGTACTTTCTCCCCAGTGCCCAAGCTGCTCACAGCCTCAGGGGCCTCCTTGCAGTCCCTCTGGCAGGCACCAGCTCCCCAGGGCTCCTTCCCTTACCCCTATTAAGTCATTGGTCAAATATCTTCTTAAAGAGGCCTTCTCTGATCATCCTATTTAAAAGTTAATTCCACCCAAATGCCTACACTGTATCCTTCTTTCCAGCCATTTTTCCACCGATAGAACCTATCCTTTGCTAACATACTATATATTTTATACTTATTTATTATTTATTTATAGTCTATTCCCCTCCAGCCCAACTAGAAAAAAAATTGGGATTTAAAAAATAGGGATATCATTGAAAATGAAAATAGGGATTTAAAAAATTAAAAAATAGAGATTTCAGTGGCCGAGCGCGGTGGCTCACGCCTGTAATCCCAACACTTTGGGAGGCTGAGGCCGGTGGATCACCTGAGGTCAGGAGTTCGAAACCAGCCTGGCCAACACGGTGAAACCCCGTCTCTACTAAAAATACAAAAAATTACCTGGGCATGGTGGTGCATACCTGTAATCCCAGCTACTTGGGAGGCTGAGGCAGGAGAATTGCTTTAACCTGGGAGGCGGAAGTTGCAGTGAGCTGAGATTGCGTCATTGCACTCCACCCTAGGCAACAAGAGTGAAACTCCATCTCAAAAAAAAAAAAAAAAAGAGATTTCTGGCCAGGTCTGGTGGCTCACATCTGTAATCCCAGCACTTTGGGAGGCCAAGGTGGGAGGATCACTTGAGCCCAGGAGTTTGAGACCAGCCTAGGCAACATTGTGAAACCCTGTCTCTACAAAACAATACAAAAATTAGCTGGGTGTGGTGGCTCGTGCCTATAGTCCCAGCTGTTCAGGAGGGTGACATGGGAGGATCTCTTGAACCTAGGAGGTTGAGGCTGTAGTGAGCTGTGCACCACTGCACTCCAGCCTGGGCAACAGAGTGAGATGCTGTCTCAAAAAAAAAAAAAAAATTGGGATTTCCATTTGTTTTATTCAGTTGTATACCTGGAACCTAGAGTGATTTAACAAATGAATAAAATAAATGGATTGTACTGCATATTTACCTGTTTCCTTCAGGAGACTCTAAGTTCCTTGCAGGTAAGATTTATGCCCAAGGTTATATTCACTGTTGTATTTACAAATTTACAATGGGCAACAAACCAGTCTCTGATACTTATAAGTGTCTTGGCAGTCAATTATTTGTGAGATACTGAACAAATTACAATACAGTCTGACAGTCTATAAAAAGACACTGTCAGGCCTGAGCCCAAGCTAAGCCATCATATCCCCTGTGACCTGCATGTATACATCCAGATGGCCTGAAGCAACTGAAGATCCACAAAAGAAGTGAAAATAGCCTGTTCCTGCCTTAACTGATGACATTCCACCATTGTGATTTGTTCCTGCCCCACCCTAACTGATCAATTGACTTTGTAACAATACACCCTACCCCCCCTTGCCATAATGTACTTTGTGATAGTCTCTGCCCCCCCATTCCCCCCGCCGCACCGCCCCCCCGGCCCCCCCCCCCCCCCCCCCCCCCGCGAATGTACTTTGTACAATACACCCTCCCCACCCTTGAGGAGGTACTTTGTAATATCCTCCCCTGCCTTTAAGAAGGTACTTTGTAATATTCTTCCCCCAACCCCCCCAGCCGCCCCATCCCCCCTTAAGAGGATACTTTGTAATATTCTCCCCACCCTTGAGAATGTACTTTGTGAGATCCACCCCCTGCCCGCAAAAAATTGCTCCTAACTCCACGGCTTATCCCAAACCTATAAGAACTAATGATAATCCCACCACCCTTTGCTGACTCTCTTTTCGGACACAGCCCCCTGCACCCTGGTGACTAAAAAGCTTTATTGCTCACACAAAGCCTGTTTGGTGGTCTCTTCACACAGACGCACGTGACAGACACTTTCATATATTTCCATGCTTTGAGAATAGGAAGTAAAACAATTGGACTTTTGAAGCAGGGCAAGTGTGTAGCAAGGCAAGGATGGAGACCACCAAGTCCACAGACAGAACCAGAGCTAGCTTCTTGTGTCTTGGGAATAGTTCACACATGTATTTATTTATTTATTTGAGACAGAGTTTCACACTGTCGCCCAGGCCTGAGTGCAATGGCATGACCACCGCTCACTGCAACCTCCGCCTCCCGGGTTCAAGAGATTCTCCTCTCTCAGCCTCCCAAGTATTGGGATTACAGCCACACACCACCATGCCCAGCTAATTTTTGTATTTTTAGTAGAGATGGAGTTTCACCATTTTGGTCAGGCTGGTCTCGAACTCCTGACCTCAGGTGATCCACCCACCTCAGTCTCCTAAATTGCTGGGATTACAGGCGTGAACCACTGCGCCCAGCCCATGTCTGTATTTTACAAGTTGATTTTTATTATGCAAAAAGCTTCATGTTCAGATAACTATGAATCAAGTTACCGTTGTGGACTTGGGCTTCCTGAGAGCAGATTCCCTCTCTGACTTTTCCTGGAAGTTACACAGGCACTTCTTCATACCATGCTGGGGAAGCATATCATTTAGTTTGTTAGCATTTCTTTTTTTTTTTTTTTTTTTTTTTTGAGACGGAGTCCTACTCTGTCACCCAGGCTGGAAGTTTGTTAGCATTTCTTAGAAATCTTCCCAAATTGGCAAACTCACCAAGATAACTGCCAAGATATTTCTTGACACATTATTTTGACTTCAGGTTATTAGTTAGGATTCCTGTTAGGTATCAGATGTTTATTAGGCTCAGGCACATGGGGCTTTGAAATATCTGAATCCAGCACATCCAGGGAAGAGAAGAAGAGAATATAGCCACTGGCACAGGAATTCAGTTTGTCTCCCTTTTGGGCACCAGGAAGTGGAGTCCAGGATCCTCTTCCCTTGAGCTTCCAAGTAAAAGCTTCCCTTTAAATCCAGAAGTGGGGAAAGAGCCTCCAGGTATTAGTGGCTCCAAGCCCTTTGCTCCATGGAAAGTAGATAAGGACAGGTGAGCAGGACTAATGGTCTGAGTGGGGTTCCCCCAGTTGCAGGCTCTGTCTCTTCCAAGCTCAGTCAAAGGTCAGTAGCAAAAAGAAAGCCTGGAATTTGACTGTTGCGATGCTGTGCTCTCCTGCAAACCCGGGGTCTGCACTGGAGGTTTCATCCCATTGCTCTGTGTCATTAGACACCCTCACCCCCATCACACCCTAGCTAGGTGGAGATGGAACTCTTTTCCGTTACAGGTCTTGAAACCCCCAAGTAGAGCAATTTCTATCTCCCTGAGTCCTACGCCTTTTCAACCTCAAAATCCTCCAGGAACACCTGTCATCTCTGCACTTTAGAAGTCACAAAAATAGGGGTTACTGCAGCCTACTAGGGGAAAGGGACAATGAAAGGGGTGCTTTAGAATCGTAGAATATTAGTTCTTCTCAGAGGATCTTGTCCAGCTGCCTCCCTGCATAGATGCTAAGGCCCAGAGAGGTGAAGTGTCTTGGCCTCTTAGTGAAGAAACTAAGGCCAGTTCCCAGGACTCCTCGTCTGAATGCCCTTTTCACTCTTTCATTCTGACTTCCATCCAAATATGCTTGTGGAAATGAGAATATTATAAGGAGGAGGACTTATGAGGAAGGCTGGCATGATGAAAAGAGCCCAGCAGTTCAAGTGAAGAGAATTGAATTTGAGTCTTAATCAGAATTACAATTACTGAGTATGTAATTGTTACTGAACCCTAGTCTCAGTGTCTTAATCTATAGATTAATCTATAGTTTCTAATCTACTATCTTTTTTTTTTTTTTTTTTTTTTTTTTAGGCAGGGTCTCACTCTGTCGGCCAGGC
This sequence comes from Gorilla gorilla gorilla, assembly GCF_029281585.2. NCBI lineage: Eukaryota > Metazoa > Chordata > Mammalia > Primates > Hominidae > Gorilla > Gorilla gorilla. Next base: position 29,849,988 of record NC_073228.2, on the reverse strand, counting down.
TGGAGTGCGGTGGTGCGATCTCAGGGTTCAAGCAATTCTCCTGCCTCAGCCTCCCAAGTAAGTGGGACTATAGGCATGCACCACCATGCCTGGCTAATTTTTGTATTTTTTGGTAGAGATGGGTTTTTGCCATGTTCGCCAGGCTGGTCTCAAAACTCCTGACCTCAGGTGATCCACCCGCCTTGGCCTCCCAAAGTGCTGGGATTTACAGGTATGAGCCACCGTGCCCAGCCTACTTTCTAAACTAATCTATAATCTAGTTTTCTTATAAGGCTATTGTGAAGGTGAAAGCACTTGGTAAATCATAAAGCATTATACAAACAAGGAGATCTACAAGAGAGGTCTGAGGTTGGGAAACAGTAGGAAGGGATGGTTTACACAGTTGAGCTTTAGGGCCCTGAAATTGTAGGCAAAGTGTTTTGTGTTCGTGCATTTTTCTGGGAAGAAGATCTATAAGTTGCATTACATTGTTATTTCCCAGAAAAGGTTAAGAAGAGCCACTGATGTTAGTACTTGACACCACTATGATCGATCTGAGAACTGTTCTAGTTCTACAGACAGAAAAATGAAGGAGGAATCATTTTTGAGAAATTCATAGAGTTGCCAGATAAAATATAGGTTGCCACTTAAATCTGAATTTCAAACAACAAACGATGTTTTAGTATAAGTATGTCCCATGTGATATTTATATGAAGTTCACATGTAACTGGGCATCCTGTATTTTTATTCGCCAAATCTGGCAACCCTAGAAATTCACTCATCAATGGAGAAAAGGTGACTTGTGTTTTGATGAGCTTGCCTTCCAGATCTTGTTATAACTTGTTCCTGCTGGCAGAGAGCAGGATTAGGATGATGATGTGTTTTAGGAGCAAAAATGAAAGTCGGACAGCAGCCTCATTGAATATTAGACACCTTAGGGATTGTTTTGAATTGAAGCATGTCACCTTATTGATACCATAGCAGGGGCAGATTCAAGCTTTGCATGGCTTGAAATCTATATGGTACTGGGGACCTTCCTTGGGAAAAATAAGGCAAAATTGCAAGAACAAAATTAGATATAAATATGTATGTTTGTTTATTCAAATGAGAAAAGAAGGCCCAATAAGCCACTGCAGCCTTGATACTTAGAATAGCACCTGGTGGGCCAGGAGCAGTGGCTCACGCCTGTAATCCCAGCACTTTGCGAGGCCAAGGCAGGTGGATCACCTGAGGTCAGGAGTTTGAGACCAGCCTGGCCAACAGGCCAGGTAGAAACTCTGTCTCTACTAAAAATACAAAAAAATTAGCCAGGCATGGTGGCAGGCACCTGTAATCCCAGCTACTTGGAAGGCTAAGGCAGGAGAATCACTTGAATCCAGGAGGCAGAGGTTGTGGTGAGCTGAGATCGTGCCACTGCACTCCAGCCTGGGAGACAGAGCAGACTCTGTCTCTAAATAAATAAATAAATAAATAAAAGACTAGCACCTGGTACATAGTAAGTACTCAATAGATTAAAAAAATAGTAGAAATCAGTGTTTTCCGTGCATGACACAAAGCATAAATAGTATCAGGAAGTCTAAAATTGCACTGTTACTTTGGGCTTATGTAATTGATGAAAGATTAATGTCTTGTACATGAGGATACTTAATAAATATTTGTTAATGAACATTTAGTTTCTCATGGGGACGTTTGCCAGGAATCAAGGGTAGAAAAAAATTGTCATATTTTCTGAAGTGAGCAAAGATATTTGGGAAAATATAAAATATCTATATAATGTTTTGAAAACAATACGGAAAGTTGTACCTTTTCTCAGTTTAACTTTTGTTTCCTTTTTGAGCATTCTGGCTAACAACTGCATGACAGGATTTTAAGTTTTGAAATACTGGTTTTCATATTTAATATAACCATTTTCCCTTTTTCCTTTTTCTCTCTTTTCTTTTCTTTCTTTTTTCTTTTTCTTTTTGTTTTTCTTTTTTTTTTTTTTTTGAGACAGGATCTTGCTCTATCACTCAGGCTGGAGTGCAGTGGTGTGATTATGGCTTACTGCAGCCTCTACAGCAATCCTCCCATCTCAGCCTCCAGAGTAGCTGGGACCACAGGCGCATGCCACAATGTCTGGCTAATTTTTTTTTAAATTTTTTATAGAGACAGGTCTCCCTATGTTGTACAGGCTGGTCTCAAACTCCTGGCTCAGGTGATCCATCTGCCTCAGCCTCCTAAAGTGCTGGGATTACTGGCGTGAGCCATTGCACCTGCCCCTTTTCCCTTTTTCTTAAAATGAAGGGCTACTTGTTCTTTTAAAGAAACCATCCACAGGTCCACAGGCCGGGCAAGGTGGCTCATGCCTGTAATCCCAGCACTTTGGGAGGCTGAGGTGGGCGGATCACCTGAGGTCAAGGGTTAGAGACCAGCCTGGCCAACATGGTAAAACCCTTCCTCTGCTAAAAATACAAAAAAAAAAAAAAATTAGCTGGGCATGGTAGCACATGCCTGTAGTCCCAGCTGTTCAGGGAGGCTAAGGCAGGATAATCGCTTGAACCCAGGAGGCAAAGGTTGCGGTGAGCCAAGATCGCACCACTGCACTCCAGCCTGGGCAACACAGGGAGACTCCATGTCTCCAGCTCACAAAAAAAAAGAAAGAAAGAAAAGAAAAGAAACCATCCACAAAGGTAATATGCTCATTATGGATTCTATCATTTACTGGTAAATATAATGTAGTAATTTCTCAGTTGGTCTTTGTATTAGATACATCACTGTAATAAATATCAGAATCAGAAAAACCTATGTAGCTTATTTTTTCCCCTATATGTTACATAGGTTTTTTAAAGTGAAGAGGTTTTTCTTTTTTGTTTCCAGATTAAACTGTGCTTTAAAAAAATAAATACAGACAAGTATGGAATAAAAGCAAAGCTTTTTTTTTCTCAAGACGGAATTTTGTTCTTGTTGCCCAGGCTGGAGTGCAATGGCGTGATCTCAGCTCACTACAACCTCTGCCTCCTGAGTTCAAGCAATTCTCCTGCCTCAGCCTCCAGAGGAACTGGGATTACAGGCACCCACCACCATGTCCAGCTAATTTTTTATATTTTTAGTAGAGACGAGGTTTCACCACGTAGGCCAGGCTGGTCTTGAACTCCTGACCTCAGATGATCTGCCCGCCTCGGCTTCCCAAAGTGCTGGGATTACAGGCATGAGCCACCATGCCTGGCCCAAAGCCAAGCTTTTAATTTATTCTATATTATACGTCAGAAGCAATACTAACAGAGAAATTCTTGACACAGTTTCTTCTCAAAGCATTTGAAAGTTCATATAAATTTATGCATGGAAAATATATGAAAGGACACTCATCAAAATGCTAGTGGTAATTACCTCCCAGTGATAGTGAAATTATAGGCAATTTTATATTCCTTTTCCCTGTCCATATTTTCTGATTTTTCTCAAATAAACATATTAAAATGTAGAGATAACTCTTGGGAAACAGAAAGCTGTTGCATAAGAAATGATCTTTGAGATATTAAACTTGACATTTGAGAATCGGAGTTTTCACTTAGCATATTTTATCACCAGTAATGGATTGAAATTACAGCTCACCTTGCCATCTGTTAAATGGGAATGAAGAAAACATCAAAGCAGCAGAGTATATTTAAAGCACCTAGTATGGTGTGTATTATGTGCTTAATAAACTTAAGCTTTAGCTTTTGTTATTATTAGTATATGCTAAGAATCTAAAAATAAACTTCCTTGATACCCTTTAAACGTTACATATTCTCAAATCAACAGGAGGTAAATACTTCGATCATTTAGAAAAGCCATCAGAGAATTAAGCTAATTTTTAGTTTTCCAATTTTCAATTAATAAAATATTTCTAATATACAGGAAATAACAAGAGAAACTCACCCTCCTTCTCACTCTTCTTAATTTTCAATTTTTTTTTTCTTCCTGAGATGGAGTCTTGCTCTGTTGCCCAGGCTGGAGTGCAGTGGCGTGATCTGGGCTCACTGCAACCTCTGCCTCCCAGGTTCAAGCAATTCTGCCTCATTCTCTCGAGTAGCTGGGATTACAGGCGCATGCCACCATGCCTGGCTAATTTTTGTATTTTTAGTAGACATGGGGTTTCACCATATTGGCCAGGCTGTTCTCCAACTCCTGACCTCAGGTGATCCACCTGCCTTGGCATCTCAAAGTGCTGGGATTACAGGCGTAAGCCACTGTGCCTGGCCTCACTCTTCTTAAATGTGAAATCTTGCCAGGCCTGGTGGCTTATGCCTGTAATCCCAACACTTTGGGAGGCTGAGGTGGGTGGATCACAAGGTCAGGAGATTGAGACTATCCTGGCCAACAGGGTGAAACCCTGTCTCTACTAAAATACAAAAATTAGCCAGGCATGGCAGCATGCACCTGTAATCCCAGCTACTGGAGAGGCTGAGGCAGGAGAATCTCTTGAACCCAGGAGGTGGAGGTTGCAGTGAGCCGAGATGGAACCACTGCACTCCAGCCTGGGCGAGAGAGCGAGATGCTGTTTCAAAAAAAAAAAAAAAAAAAAAGTGAAATCTTACAGGTACAACTAAAGCCCTAACCTCTGCTCTTCCCTTACCTTTCTCCCCAGAGATAACTATCCTAAAGCTCACTTGTAGCACTTCCATACCTGCTTTTGTACTATTCCTACTTATATTTGTACTTTAAATCTCCATGCTTACATCTATACTTTACATTCAGAAATAACATATACGGCTATTTTTGTGTGGGGAAACACAAAGCCTAATCAGAAATTCCTTTTACTTGGAATGCTTTTCTTCCCCATTTTCCCATCTTAAACAACAATATTACATTTGTTTTGTTTTTGTTGTTGTTTTTGGATGGAATCTCGCTCTGTCGCCCAGGCTGGAGTCCTGTGGTGCAATCTCGGCTCTCTACAACCTCCACCTCCGGGTTCAAGTGATTCTCCTGCCTCAGACTCCCAAGTAGTTGGAATTACAGGTGCATGCCACCATGCCCGGGTAATTTTTGTATTTTTAGAGATACGGTTTCTCCACGTTGGCCAGGCTGGTCTCAAACTCCCGACCTCAGGTGATCTGCCCACCTCGGCCTCCCAAAGTGCTGACTTTACAGGTGTGTGCCACCACACCAGCCTACATTTGTTTTTAATAAAACTTTGCTTTATCAAAATGAAATGACTCCAGTTATAAACTTTGCATTCCACATTAACACATGGTTAGTTGTTTTGTTTTGTTTTTTAGACAAGTCTCACTCTGTTGCCCAGGCTAGGGTGTGCAGTGGGGTGATCCTGCCTCGCCTTTCAAAGTGCTAGGATTACAGGCATGAGCCACTGCACCTGGCCAACACATGGTTAGCTTTAAACCAATAATTACTGTAAGATAAGACAAATCTCCCTGAAGGTTCCATGTAGAATAGTTTGTAATCCATATTCTAATTATGACTTATAAAACATAGAACTTAGAAAAGTAATTACTCCTAAATAAGTTTGTTCATTTATTAAATTGAGTTTTACTCTAAAATATGTTCTTAGGTAAACAGAACAGATCTAATTAATCAATTTAACAAGGTGCTGCACTTATAGCAATAAAATCTTTTTCTAATCCTTATTCAAATTCAAAGTACCAAGCCATTGTTGGGAAATAGTTATTAATTCTCCAAATTATTATGACAATCCTATCCCTTCAAATATTGTTTATTAACCTAAAAATATAATTTATGGAGAGCTGGTACTACAAACTATAAATGGAATTAGCACATATATAGACAGAGAATTACTAACAAGATGTTGTCAGTTTGAATGGTAAACCAATGTGTCTCCTAGTAGTCACCTCTTCTCTTCCTAAATAATCACAAAGTGACCACTTTAAAAGCCATTCTAAGCTGGGCGTGGTGGCTCATGCCTGTAATCCCAGCACTTTGGGAGGCCGAGGTGGCTAGATCATGAGGTCAGGAGTTCGAGACCAGCCTGGCCAACATAGTGAAACTCTGTCTTTACTAAAAATACAAAAACTAGCCAGGCATGGTGGCATGTGCCTGTCGTCCCAGCTACTCAGGAGGCTGAGGCAGGAGAATCACTTGAACCTGGGAGGGGGAGGTTTTGGTGAGCTGAGATTGCGCCACTGTACTCCAGCCTGGGCAACAGAGCGAGACTCCATCTCAAAAAAATAAAATAAAATAAAATAAAAAAACACAACAAAAAAAAGCCATTCTAGGATTTTGCTGCAGTGAGTGCCAAGCTCTCTTCTAGAGGAATTGAGCACCTTATCCCCCTTTTATTTATTTATTTTTTTTGATACAGAGTCTCACTCTGTTGCCCAGGCTGGAGTACAGTGGCCTGATCTCTGCTCACTGCAACCTCTGCCTCCTGGGTTCAAGAGAGTCTACTGCCTCAGCTTGCCAGTAGCTGGGACTGCAGGTGTGTGCCACCACGTCCAGCTAATTTTTGTATTTTTAGTAGAGACAGGGTTTCACCATGTTGGCCAGGCTGGTCCTGAACTGCAGACCTCAATTGACTCACCTGCCTCAGCCTCCCAAAGTGCTGGGATTACAGGCGTTGAGCCACTGTGCCCAGCCAGCCTTATTCATTTTGAAAAACACAAGGCAGTCTGGTGCAGTGGCTCACGCCTGTAATCCCAGCACTTTGGGAGGCCAACGCAGGCAGATCACGAGGTCAGGATTTTGAGACCAGCCTGCCCAACATGGTGAAATCCCATCTCTACTAAAAACACAAAAACTTAGCTGGGCATAGTGGCGGGTGTCTGTAATCCCAGCTACTCGGGAGGCTGAGGCAGGAGAATCGCTCGAACCCAGGAGGCGGAGGTTGCAGTGAGCCAAGATTGCACCACTGCACTGCAGCCCGGATGACAGAGTGAGACTCCATCTCAAAAAAAAAGAAAGAAAAAAAGAAAACAACAACAACAACAACAAGTCTTCAGTCTTCCAGCACTTCTGTTGTCCACACTTTGGTGAAAAATGATAGCAACAAATGAGTTATGTCATCCGTGAGACTTTTTATTCTTGGCTTTAATCCCTCTGGGCCAGGAGCTTTAAACTCAATGGGAATATCCAGTATTCTCTAAACAACATCTCCTCTGTCAAGAGCTTTGCTTGTCTCTTAACTATTTTGTCACATTTTCTGGTCAGAAAAGCAGCAACATAGGATTGGAGTAGGTCCCTTCTTCCTTTCTCTGTCACTGCCATTGATATTATTTCTTATTTTAAAAATAGAGACAGGGTCTCACTTTGTTGCCTGGTCTTGAACTCCTGGGATCAAGCAATCTGCCAGCCTCAGCCTTGCAAAGTGCTAGGATTACAGGCATGAGCCACCACACCCGAAAGAATAAAATAACTGGATAACTTCCTTCCAGTTCTTTCTGCCACTGAGAAGAAATTAACATTCAACTTTATTTTTCTCTCCATACTTTTCTCCCCAGTCATTTCCCGATAGGGAGAAAAAGACATAATTTATTAGCTGCTGTTAATACTTACCCAAACTAATCTCCAATTCAAAAATAAACAAGGCCGGGTGTGGTGGCTCATGCCTGTAATTCCACCACTTTGGGAGGCCGAGGTGGGTGGGTCACCTGAGGTCAGGAGTTTGAGACCAGCCTGGTCAACATGGCAAAACCCCGTCTCTACTAAAAATACAAAAATTAGCCAGGCCTGGTGGCACACGCTTGTAGTTCTAGCTACTCGGGAGGCTGAGGCAGGAGAATCGCTCGAACCTGGGAGGCAGAGTTTGTAGTGAGCCGAGATCGCACCACTGCACTCCAGCCTGGGTGACAGAGAGAGACTCCATCTCAAAAAAAATAAAAATAATAAATAAATAAATAAATAAATAAATAAGTCTTTTCACTAAATGGTGCTAGAACAACTGAATATCAACATGCAAAATAATGAAATCAAACCCCTTCCTCACACAACACACAAAAGTTAACTCAAATGGATTATGTAAAGCCTAATATAAATGTAAATGTAAGACATAAATGTAAGAGATAAAACTATAAAATGCTTAGAAGAAAATATAGGAATAAATCTTCACAGTCGTGGGTTAGTCAAAACCTTCTTAAATATGACACTGAAAGCATAAATGACAACATAAAAAATAGTTAAGTTGGTCTTCATAAAAATTAAGTCTTTTGAACAGGCCCAGTGGCTCACACCTGTAATCCCAGCACTTTGGGAGGCCAAGGGGGCCAGATCACCTGAGGTCAGGAGTTCGAGACCAGCCTGACCAACATGGAGAAACCCCATCTCTACTAAAAATACAAAATTAGCCGGGCATGGTGGTGCATGCCTATAATCCCAGCTACTCAGGAGGCTGAGGCAGTAGAATCGCTTGAACCCGGGAGGCGGAGGTTGCAGTGAGCCAAGACTGCGCCATTGCACTCTAGCTTGGGCAACAAGAGCGAAACTCTGTTTCAAAAAAAAAAAAAAAATTTAAGTATTTTGTTGTGTTTCAACAGACACCATCAAAAAAGATAAAAGGTAACCCACAGACTAGGAAAAAGTATTTGCAAGTCATATTGCATGCATGCATTTCATAATGATATTTTGGTCAATGACAGACCACTTATACAGCAGTGGCCCCATAAGATTATAATATCATATTTTTACTGTATCTTTTCTATGTCTAGATACATGAATAACATTGTGTTACAAATGCCTACAGTATTCAGTACAGTAACATGCTATATACAGGGTTGTAGCCTAGGAGCATGGGCTATACCAGATAGTCTAGGTGTGTATTAGGCTGTACCGCTAGATTTGGGTAAATACACTCTATGATATTTGCACAATGACAAAATTGCCTAACAACAAATTTCTCAGACCATATCCCAGTAATTAAGCAACACACAGCTGTATCTCATGAGAGACTGGGATCCAGAATACATTTTAAAAACTCTTACAACTTGCCAGACGCAGTGGCTCACGCCTGTAATCCTAGCACTTTGGGAGGCCGAGGTGGGTGGATCAAAAGGTCAGGAGATCAAGACCATCCTGGCTAACACGGTGAAACCCCGTCTCTACTGAAAAATACAAAACATTAGCCGGGTGTGGTGGCGGATGCCTGTAGTCCCAGCTACTCAGGAGGCTGAGGCAGGAGAATGGCGTGAACCCGGAAGGCAGAGCTTGCAGTGAGCTGAGATCGCACCACTGCACTCCAGCCTGGGCGACAGAGCAAGACTCCATCTCAAATAAAAAACAAACAAACAAACAAACAAAAAACTCTTACAACTCAATGATAAGACAACCCAATTAAAAATGGACAAAGGATCTGAATAGACATTCTCCAAAGATGTCATCCAAAGCCAAAAAGCAATGAAAACATGCTCAATCTCAATAGTCACTGGGGAAACACAAATCAAAACCACAATGAGATACTACTTCACATCCACTAGGATGTAGTAAAAAAGACAGATAATGACAAGTATTGATAAGGATGTGGAGAAACTGAAACTCTCATATGCTACCTGTGGGAATGTAAAATGGTGCATCCACTTTGAACAGTCTGGCAGCTCCTCAAAAAGTTACACAAAACTACCATATGACCCAGCATTCCACCCTAGAGAAATGAGAACATTTATCCACACAACAATTGGTACATATATATATATATTTTTTAACCGGAGTCTCGCTATGTCTCCCAGGGTGGATGCAGTGGCGCCACCTTGGCTCACTGCAGCCTCCGCCTCCCGGGTTCCAGCAGTTCTCCTGCCTCAGCCTCCCAGGTACCTGGGAGAACAGGTACGTGCCACCACGCCCGGCTAACTTTTGTATTTTTAGTAAAGATGAGGTTTCACCATCTTGGCCAGGCTGGTCTTGAACTCCTAACCTTAAACTTCTGATCTGCCTGCCTCGGCCTCCCAAAGTGCTGGCATTACAAGCATGAGCCACCATGCCCATCCAAGAACATTAGATCTAAGCCTTCAGTTTACAATCTAAGAAAGAAAATGGCCAGGCGCAGTGGCTCACACCTGTAATCCCAGCACTTTGGGAGGCCGAGGCGGGGGAATCACCTGAGGTCAGGAGTTCGAGACCAGCCTGCCCAACATGGTGAAACCCCGTCTCTACCTAAAATACAAAAAATCAGCCGGGCGTGGTGGCAGGTGCCTGTAATCCTAGCTACCCGGGAGGCTGAGGCAGGAGAATCGCTTCAACCCAAGAGGTTGCAGTAAGCTGAGATTGCACCACTGCACTCCAGCCTGGGCAATAGGAGCGAAACTCCAAAAAAAAAAAAAGAGAGAGAAAGAAGAAAGAGAAGGAAGGAAAGAAGGAAAGAAAGAGAGAGAAAAAGAAAGAAAGAAAGAAAGGAAGGAGAAAAAGAAAAAGAAAGAAAGAGACGATGGTCTGTCCATTATATCCCATTCTGGCTCTTCCCTAAGTAAGAACTTCTCTTTTCCTACTAATGCAGAAGTTTCATCATGAGTTTTGTCTTTTCTGGAAAATGCAGAATGAATTTCTCTGTTTCATCTCTTACTATCTATCTGTCTATCCATTTGTCTACTCATCCATCTATCCACTAATCCATCCCTCCATCTACATATTTTTAATCAGAAGAAACCTTAGGAAAAAAGTCTAGTTCAACCCTTTCATTTTATGACTTATTTAGAATGCCAAGATCCCATAAGGAGATGTACTCAAACCATGATTTTGTTAAGCACATATTCTCTAAGCCAATACATTTGGCAGGCAGAATCTACCAAGTATAATGTAAAAACTAGCTGGGAATGGTGGCTCACGTCTGTAATCCCAGCGCTTTGGGAGGCTGAGGTGGAAGGATCACTTGAGCTCAGGAGTCTGAGACCAGCCTGGGCAACATAACAAGACCCTATCTCTACAAAAAATTTAAAAATTAGCAAGGTGTGGTGGTAGCAAGGCGCACCTGTAGTCCCAGCTACTTGGGAGGGTGAAGTAAGAGGATCACTTGAGCCTAGGAGGTCAAGACTGCAGTGAGCCATGGTTGTGCCACTGTATTCCAGCCTGGATGACAGAACAAGACTTTGTCTCCAAAAAAGAAAAGCAAAACAAAAAGGTAAAAACTTGACTCAGGGTGTAAACATTGAAGATGAATGAGAAACAGTAGTATTGTGTTCAAAAAGAAGTTAAAGCTGTAATGTTTGAACTCATCTTTTTTTTTTTTTTTTTGAAAATGGAAACTGTGAGCTCTGAGGGACAGAGGTCATGACTTATTCATGTTTGCCTTACACCACATCTGACACACAGCAGATGTTCCATGAACATTTGAATGAAGGAATGATTAAATCAATAAAATTACTTTTAGTAGGATTATGTTTTTGGCCCTGATTCAGATATGTCCAATTTTTCTAGCCTGGTAGACTCTTTTTTGAATGCTGATGTCACTACCCAATATCTCTATTTCTTTAATTATAATATATATTTTTTCATATTATAATATTTCTGAAATCATGATGCATCTCTTATAGTTGATTTATTCAGATAATGTGTTATTTTTTCTGAAAAACTTATCAAATCAATGGTGCATCTTACAATCATTGACATCTCAAAGCTCAGGAAATTAACTTGCTAATACTAGCTTGCTGTCAAAGTTTTGTATCATCAGAAAATGTGAGAGGTATACATCTAAGTCATTGAAATTGTTAAACACGTAAAAGAAAAGGCAGAGCAATTTAACAGGGATAAATATTAGATGCTGAATTTGGATCTAAAAATCAACTACACATGTTCGAGAGGAGGGATACATGGCTCAACAGCAGCAGCAGCCCCTGCGCTGCCCAGTCCCGATTGCCAGATCCTGCAGGTCATTATCTCCTCGTGGTAATGTTCTAGGGCCAGGAAGTTTCCCATTCAGCTAGTATTCCACCCCAGACTCTCTCTCTCTTGCTGCCCTGGTCAATTAGTCCTAACATGTGGACTCTGACAGGCACAAAGGTGTTAGTAAATTTGGAAGTCTTTTTGGACAGGCTTCAGGGGTATAATCATATAATCAACAGCAGTACAAGGGCAACAGATTTAGGAGTTTCAGTGAACTGTAAGCTTGATATGATCAATGATGTGATATAACTAGACATAAAGAAATCTAAGTAAATAGTTTCCAGCTTAAAGCTGGGTGTGGTAGTGTGTGTCTACAGTCCCAGATACTCAGGAGGCTGAGGCAGGAGGACCACTTGAGCCCAGGAGTTGGAGGTTGCAGTGAGCTGTGATTGCGCCACTGTACTCCAGTCTGGGAAACACAGTGAGACCTTATCTCTAAAAAGAAGAAAAGGAAAAGAAAAAGAGAAAGAAAAAATCTCTTCCAGCTGAAGTTAAGACTGGTCTTCCTTTCTTTCTGCCCTCCAGTAAAGTTCCGGGCTACTTCTACCCACACACTTGAAGAGTAAAGCCGTGCCCACAATCAGGCAATCAGAATAAGAAACAGACTGAAACTCTAATCACATAAGAAATAGTCAAAGGACACTTTGGGAGGCCAAGGCAGGAGGATTGCTTGAGCCCAGAAGATCAAGACCAGCCTGGGCAATATAGTGAGACTCATCTCTAGAAGAAAAAAAAAAAAGAAAAAAGAGGCCCGGTGCGGCGGCTCACGCCTGTAATCCCAGCACTTTGGGAGGCCGAGACGGGCGGATCACGAAGTCAGGAGATCAAGACCATCCTGGCTAACACGGTGAAACCCCGTCTCTACTAAAAATACAAAAAATTAGCCAGGCGTGGCGGCGGGCGCCTGTAGTCCCAGCTACTCAGGAGGCTGAGGCAGGAGAATGGCGTGAACCCGGGAGGCGGAGCTTGCAGTGAGCCGAGATGGCGCCACTGCACTCCAGCCTGGGCGACAGAGCAAGACTCTGTCTCAAAAAAAAAAAAAAAAAAGGAAGAGTCAAAGGAATTTGAGTTACTTGTCTCGCCAATGACTGAAAAGGTGACATGTTTCCAATTATATGAATGATTGTCTTGTGGAAGAACATTTTGGGATTAAATTAGAACTGATATATAGAAGTTGCTGAAGATATTAACTCAATATAAATTAAACCATAATGCTTTTCAAAAGTGGGTTGGGCTGCCTCTCAAACAAGCTACCCATCTCTGGAGGTATTTAGGCAAAAATTAGGTGACATCTTCTAGGGAATTGTGGTAGCCGGTCTCCAAGATGGCCCCATGATCCATACCTCCTGGTATTCATGCCTTTGGGTCATTCCGTCCCTTAGTTGTGGACTGGACTTAATGAGTCACTTCTAATTAATAGAATAAGACAGTATGCTGGGATATAACTTAGAGACAAGGCTATTAAAGGCAATATGGCATCATTCCCTTTATCTTGTATCACTTGCTCTGGGGGAAGCCAGCTGTCATGCAGTGAGCAGCCCTATGGCAAGGCCCACGTGATGAAGAACTGAAATCTCTTGCCAACAAGCAAGTGAGTGAGCTTGAAGTGGATCTTCTAGACTCAGTCAAACCTTAAGTTGACTGCATCTGCAGCTGACAGTTTGACTTCAACCTCATCAAAGACCCTGGATTAGAACCACCCAGCTAAATTGCACCAGGATTCCTGACCTTCCAAAACCATTTTAAAGTTGATATATTTGGGGGTAATTTGTTTTGCAGCAATAGACAACAAATACAGGGATGTCATAGATGGTTCAGATATCTTGTTGGACCATAGTATTTTGTCTTTTATGATCCCTTTAACTTTGAGAGTCTATGATCAGGTATGAAATGATATTTTTGTCCAGAAGATTATTCCGCAATGGGAGTCAATGCTAAGCAAATGAAAACAAATTTCCATTGATAGGCATTATTTTATTTATTTTATTTTATGAGACAGAATCACGCACTGTTGCCCAGGCTGGAGTGCAGTGGCACGATCCTGGCTCATTGCGACCTCTGCCTCCTGGATTCAAGGGATTCGCCTGCCTCAGCCTCCCTAGAAGCTGAAATTATAGGCACCCACCCCCACACCCAGCTAATTTCTGTATTTTTAGTAGAGATGGGGTTTTGCCATGTTGGCCAGGCTGGTCTCGAACTCCTGACCTCAAGTGATCCACCCATCTCAGCCTCCCAAAATGCTGGGATTACAGGTGTGAGCCACCGCACCCAGCCTAGAAACACTACCTCTTATAGCCAGAATCCTATCATCCAACTCCACTCTACCATTTCTTTACTCTTGGTTCCACCCTTGCCCCTTCACCTACCACAGCCTGCTTCTTATCTGTGTTTACTTAAACACAGGCTTTGCTCCACCCAGCACCTGTGCAGCCCATTCCTGATCTGCCAGATCCTGCGGGTCATTATCTACTCCTGGCCATGATCCAGGGCCAGGAAGCTTCCTATTCAGCCAATATTCCAGCCCAGCCTCCTCTCTCTCCTTGCTGCTCTGGTCAATTTAGTCCTAGCATGTGGACTCTGACAGGCACAAAGGTGTTAGTAAATTTGGGGGTCTCTTTGGACAGGGTTCAGGGCTATAATCATATTTAGAAAGCTTTCAGGTAGGGCATCCCACAAGGCTCATTCTGTCCCAGAAACCTCAAGTTTTCTGATTTCTACTCTACATCTTGTATACATTGGATCTTTGTTTTACTTAATGTCTTAAATAATTACCCAAGGTCTCCTCTCTGACAGGGAAACATTGAAACAACCTTTGGAGGGGCCGGGCGAGGTGGCTCATGCCTGTAATCCCAGCACTTTGGGAGGCCAAGGCAGGTAGATCATTTGAGATCAGGAGCTCGAGATCAGCCTGGCCAACAAGGTGAAACCCTGTCTCTACTAAAAATACAAAAAATTAGCTGGGCGTGGTGGTGGCTGCCTTTAGTCCCAGCTACTCAGGAGGCTGAGGCAGGAGAATCGCTTGAACCCAGGACACGGAAGTTGCAGTGAGCCGAGATCACACCACTGCACACTCCAGCCTGGGCGATTGAATGAGACTCTATTTCGGAAAAAAAAAAAAGGAAAAAAAAAGAAATAATCTTTGGAGATTCATTTTAACCATTCATTTATAAAATTTTAGATAGTCTTTCACCTATAGGACTAGTGATTGCCTCTAAGGCTCTCAATACAAGTGTAATAAAATAGTGATTTGTCTCAGAGTACAGGGCTGGGGCAGAAGAGGGCCCAAAGAAATGCTTTTATAAACATGTTAAGATCTTTGTGAAAGTAACTAATTCATGAATCTGTTTACCTTGGCAGTGTCTATAGGGTTAATGATTTCATGCCTGACGTTTTTCTTTTCTGCTCCAATACAAAAGTAAATCAGGCAAATGCATACTAGTTTTCCTAAAGATTCTTGAACAAACTTTTGTACAAACCAGTGCCAAAAGCTGCACTAAAAGTAGAGGAGAAAGAGTTATTCTGGATGTGTTTAGCACCTATAAAATACTCAAGTAAATTGTGACTATTACTTTCAGTCAAATAGATGATCAAAGACATCCTCTCCTTTTGATCCTAGTTGTTCAGATTTCTACTGCCTTCCTCATCGGTAGAATTCACTAGGTCTATAGATAAAATCTGCAAAAACCTCAGCAATCAACAGGCAACTCCACAGCCTTTTAACAATATTGCTGTACCTTATTTTAGCACCTTATATTTCCCTATCACTTTACACCATGACATTCCTGCATTGAAATCATTATGTAAAATGAAATGTGAAGGGAAGCAGTTGTCAACTTTAGAAAGATCTGAGCATTTACACACCTGGCCCTTTCCAGTGGGCAGTTCAAAGGCAAAGCAATCTAGTCACAGAGGGAGGAGAGTTAAACTGAAACTATGACTACACAGTGTCTTTATTACTTTGAAGACCAAAAGGGTGTTTGATCCTTGTTCTAATACCAGCTTCTTGGTAACACTGTATGAAGTGCACTGATGCATCTCCAGCATCTACGTTAGCATTTAATTCTTGCTCATCTACCTTTCCAAACAATCATGAGGAGTGTAAATAAAGAATATATTGTATTTAATAAATGCAAGTGACAGCATGGGAAATATATACTTCCTTTTAAAAGTAGTGTTTTAGGCTGGGTGCAGTGACTCACACCTATAATCCCAGCATTTTGGGAGGCCGAGGCAGGCGAATCACGAGGTCAAGAGATCGAGACCAGCCTGGCCAACATGGTGAAACCCTGTCTCTACTAAAAATGCAAAAATTAGCTGGGCATGGTAGCACACGCCTGTAGTCCTATTTACTCGGGAGGCTGAGGCAGAAGAATTGCTTGAACCTGGGAGGCAGAGGTTGCACTGAGGCGAGATTGCACCACTGCTTTCCAGCCTGGCAACAGAGCAAGACTCTGTCTCAAAAAAAAAAAAAAAAAAAAAAGTAGTGTTTTAAATTTATTTGGTCAATGTAGAAGAAATACATGCTCATTACAGGAGATTTGGAAAATGTCAAAAAGATGAAAGAAATTTTAAAAAATCACATTATACCCACCACCCAAAAGATAGCCATTAATAATGTTTCAATTTCCTTTTGGGCTTTTATTCATGCACAGTTAAAAAAAAAAACATTGCTATGATCATTCTCTCTATATATAGTATGTATATACTTTTGTGTCCTATTTTCACTTCCAATTATAACATAAGCGAAAAATGCATACTTTGAAAGTTGATGTGAGTTCAGAGTTTAGTAAAAATATGTGTTTCATTTGAATCGGAGTCAAGACTATAATATTCCTTTGAACATTATACAACATGTTTCTTCATCATTCCACCATTCCCTTTTGCATTGTTTAAGTTGAACATTACATCTTTTCTAGATTTTGGATAATGTTATGTTTTGGACAGTGAATATGATTGCTAGCAGTTATTTTATGACAAAATACATTGGAATTAAAAACATTATTTTATTGTATTTATTTATTTTTTGAGACTGAGTCTTGCTCTCTCACCCAGGCTGGAGTGCCGTGGCGCAGTCTCAGCTCACTGCAACCTCTGCCTCTGCCTCCTGGGTTCAAGCGATTCTCCTGCTTCAGCCTCCTGAGTAGCTGGGATTACAGGCACGTGCCACCATGCCTGGCTAATTTTTGTATTTCTAGTAGAGACAGGATTTCATCATGTTGGCCAGGGCAGTCTTGAACTCCCGACCTCAGGTTATTTGCCCGCCTCAGCCTCCCAAAATGCTGGGATTACAGGCGTGAGCCACTGGGCCTGGCCAAAAACATTATTTTAAATCTATTTGTTTGCACCAGGTCTGACATTTATATCAAGAAATATTTTATTCAACTTATTAACATATTACCAAAGATCTAGCATTATCTTTAAATTGAAATAATTCTGTTTCTTATAATAATAGGCTTCAGCGAAGCAATGATTTTAAAACTCCATATCACAAATATTTATTAAACTCTTCAATGTTACATCAGTTTTCCTCCCACACACCCATACTGCAGTCCCAGAATAAGACGCATAAGGAGTAGTAATCAAGAATTAAGACTTTCTTGTTAAAAACTGTCAAAAACTTGCTACACTAGCATCCAGCGACAGGAGGAGAAATGTCTCCAGTCTATTACACTCCCCTGCAAGCCAGGTTTTAATTTGTTGAGAAGGGGGAAAAGCCTATAAAAATCTTGGCAAAATACAGAGCTGCTAATTTAATCAATTTTAGTAGTTAAAGCAGTGATTTCAAGTGCTAACACAATCTGTTGAAAGAACTAATTTCCAAGGTAGGGGAGATTCATTTATTTCTACTTTTTCTTCCCAGTTTTCCAATCTAAGGCTATGTGGGCAGCCATCATGCACTCACTGAGACACCCCCTCCCATGAATTGAGTCTTGGGCCCTAACTCAATCCCTGAAGAAGCAGAGAAACAGGCCTTCCTTTCCCCTGGGGAGGGCTTTCCAGGTGCAGATGAAGTAGACCTCAACTGATAGATGCCTGTAGTAATAGATACTTGCTTGAGGGTACATTAAGAGCTAAAATCATGCTGAACCACAAGAAAGGGCTGGGTGCTTGCTACACACTGCCCCTGAGAGCGAGAAGGGGTGCTCTGCATCTCCCCTCATTCTGAAATCTCCCAGTTCTCGGCCAAGTGCAGTGGCTCACACCTGTAATCCCAGCAGTTTGGGAGGCCAAGGCGGGTGGATCAACTGAGGTCAGGAGTTCAAACCAGCCTGGCCAACATGGCAAAACCTCATCTCTAATAAAAATACAAAAAAATTAACTGGGTGTGGTGGTGCGTGCCTGTAGTCCCAGCTACTGGGGAGGCTGAGGCAAGAGAATCCCTTGAACCTGGGAGGCAGCAGTTGCAATGAGCCAAGATCGCACCATTGCACTCCAGCCTGGGCGACTGAGTGAGACTCTGTCTCAAGAAAAAAAAAAAAAAAGAAATCTTCCAATTCTCACTGCCTCTCATCATTAAATTTCTTTTGCAGCAGTGTACTGGCACCATATTTTGATATATTAACAGATACGTTTCTAATTCCTGGTAGTTCCTTTATACCCCCTTGAAAGCTATACAATGAGACATTAATTACCTTGAGAAAGGGTTGCTACAGCAGAAAAGGATTTTTGAGTATGATGAGCCAAATCCTGAAGATCTCAGAGCATGAACAATTTAGAATATTGCTAAGTGCCACCTCTGAAACTAGATAAAGTTTACTTGGGCTGGAGGAATGAAGAGAGAGAATCAGAAGGAAAGAAGGTTTAGATAGCAGTAGGTTCCTAAGAAAGGGTCAGGGAACTTCCTCAGGCTGGGCACGGTGGCTCATGCCTGTAATCCCAGCACTTTGGGAGGCCAAGGTGAGTGGATCACCTGAGGTTAAGTCAGGAGTTCAAGACCAGCCTGGCCAACATGGCAAAACCTGTCTCTATTAAAAAAAAAAAAAAAAAAAAAAGCCGGGCACAGTGTCTTGCACCTGTAATCCCAGCTACTCGGGAGGCTGAGGCAGGAGATTCTCTTGAACTCAGGAGGCAGAGGTTGCAGTGAGCTGAGATTGTGCCACTGCCCTCCAGCCTGGGTGACAGAGTGATACTCTGTCTCAAAAAAAAAAAAAAAAAGGCTTTCCCCAGCTTCCTCTCATACCCAACAGGCATGAAGAAACCAAGGTAGAGGGAAGCGGTGATGCATTCCCAGAACCAGAATAGAGCCCAGGCAGGTTTCAACATGCCACAGTCCTCTCACCCACCATGGTGAGGACACAGAAGGAATATCTGGGTTGTGCACCTCAGCAGGTGAGACAGAGGCAGCCTCCAAGCAGCCCCCTGGGCATCGGCGTGGTTCAGGGAGAAGAAAAACATTTTTTTTTTTTTGAGACAGAGTCTCACTATGTTGCCCAGGGTGGAATGCAGTGGCACGATCTCAGCTCACTGCAACCTCTGCCTCCTGGGTTCAAGCGATTCTTCTGCCTCAGCCTCCTGAGTAGCTGGGATTACAGGTGCATGCCACCACGCCCGGTTAATTTTTGTATTTTTTTTTTTAATTAGAGACGGGGTTTCGTCATATTAGTCAGGCTGGTCTCAAACTCCTGACCTCAGGTGATCCACTCATCTCGGCCTCCCAAAGTGCTGGGATTACAAGTGTGAGCCACCGTGCCCAGCTGAAGCAAAACATTTTCCACACACCTGAGAGTAACACAGACCTGGAGCAAGAACTTATGCACCCCACCTAGTTTTCTGCAGTCCAGGAATGATGAGGGAACCATGAAAGTAGGGAAAAAGAGTGCATCAAGAGAGGCTTTGCAGTTAGAAGAGGCCAAAAAAAGTACTTGGGAGGCTGAGGCGGGAGGATAAAAATAAAATAAAATAGGCCAGGTGTGGTGGCTCACGCCTGTAATTCCAGCACTTTGGGAGGCCAAGGCAGGTGGATCACTTGAGGCCAGGAGTTCAAGACCAGCCTGGCCAACATGGTGAAACTCCGTGTCTACTAAAAATACAAAAATTAGCTGGACGTGGTGGCACACACCTGTAATCCCAGCTACTTGGCAGGCTGAGGCAGGAGAATCACTTGAATCTGGGAGGTGGAGATTGCAGTGAACTGAGACCGCACCACTGCACTCCAGCCTGGGTGACAGAGTGAGACTCTGTCTCAGAGATAACTAACTAAATAAATAAATATAAATAAATAATAAAATAAAATAAAAATAGCCACCTGGGCCAAAGACAGAAGAATCAGATAGGACGTGGTACATGTTGGCAGATGCCAGCATGGTCTGATGAACAACGGCAAGATACTACCTGTCCCCACCCTGATGCTGTGCCACCAGGTAAGTCCCCAGATCTCAGGGGAAAAGAGCAGTGGGAACCCTAAACTGACTAATATTTGATATCTGCCACTTAGCAGAAGGACACTCTTCGAGTGCAAAAGAGAAATTAAGTCTTGGAAAAATGGAAAAAGGTGTATTTCTTGCAAAACTGATTCATGTCATGAGATTTATGGTGGTCACATGTATCACATGGAATTTCCAATAAACGTATACCATAGGCAAAAAGACTTTGAAAAAATGTCATAGTATTAGACTTTGAATAAGAGTTGGACATCATGCAGGAGTGTGAAGAAAAGAACATCTTTGTTGTGTTCTGATCAATATCACCTTCAGACTGGAATTACAGCTTCACTCTATTTCTCGGGGGGTGGGGTAACTATTTTCCTTAGTTTGTTCAAGAATGGATCGACTGATTAATCAAAATTCTAGAAATAACTGGAGGACTGTACTATGCCGCCTGCTTTCATTAACTGCTCAGTTGGTGGACTGACAAAGCACTGTAATCATTTCTTCACAATTCCCATGGTAAAGTCATCCCAAATGTCACCAGCATCATTCACCTCCCCATCAACTGCCACGTCTCTGCCGTGTCATGATGACCTGGGATAAAGGCTGTGGGTGGGGACAAGGGTTGTCACAAGTTGTAGATTAGACAAACCAGAGGGGACCTCAGAAAAGCATTTATTTTGGTTCTGGCTTCCAAGCAGGTCTGCAGCCAGATCGTTCAAGAGAACGATTGTCTATCCTGTGTTTAAAGATCCCCAAAGAAGGCAATCTCTAGTAAGCTGTTTTAATATATGAAATCTATATTTTGAGAAGTTTCCTCCTTTTATCAAATCTAAACCCATCTCTTTTTGTTTTCGTCTTAGTAAGCGGTGATAAAAATACATCATATGATTCTGTTCTGAAATCCTGTTTTGGGCTTATAGATAATAATTATTCTGCTAGAGATGTTGGCCCTTTTAGAAAAGAGTTTCTGGGCTGGGCACGGTGGCTCGAGCCTGTAATCCCAGCACTTTGGGAGGCCGAGGCAGGTGGATTGCCTGAGCTCAGGAGTTCACGACCAGCCTGGGCAACCCGGTGAAACACTGTCTCTACTAAAATACAAAAAATTAGCCGGGCATGGCAGTGTGCGCCTGTAGTCCCAGCTACTCAGGAGGCTGAGGCAGGAGAATTGCTTGAACCCGGGAGGTGGAGATTGCAGTGAGCTGAGATCATGCCACTGCACTCCAGCCTGGACGACAGAGCGAGATTCAGTCTCAAAAAAGAAAAAAAAGAGAAAAAAAAGAAAACAGTTTCTGGCTTAAATGGGGATTTTGTAACTTGCTGTCTCAGAGGCAGATTCCTGATGACTAATGGGGTGATTTTTTTTTTTTTTTGAGATGGAGTTTCGCTCTTGCTGCCCAGGCTAGAGTGCAATGGCGTGATCTTGGCTCACTACAACCTCTGCCTCCTGGTTTCAATTGAGATGGGGTTTCTCCATGCTGGTCAGGCTGGTCTCGAGCTCCTGACCTCAGGTGATCCACCCACCTTGGCCTCCCAAAGTGGTGGGATTATAGGTGTGAGCCACTGCGCCTGGCCTAATGGGGTGATTTTATGCAGTGTGAGAGCCAGTAGCTGGGTAGCTGGACGCTTGTCTGAAGTGCTGCCTTTCCCTCAGGCACTGCTTGTGTGGAGATACCCAGGAGAGGACCAGAAAGAGCTCTCCTGTTGTGTCAGCTGTGAGGAAGGAAGGGAGAAACAAGAAGTGAAACCTGAGGCAGGACACCCTATTACGTGGCGCAGACAGGGTCACCTCATGGGCAGTAGCTGTGACAGGGGACGCCAGAGCAGAGATTTTGGTGGCAAAATATCTTGAAGTCCTGAACTTTGAAGTCCTATATGAAAATATCTTGAAGTTCTACGTGAACCTTAGATGGACATTACTCTAAGACAAGGATTTAAGATGAGTTACAAAAGAGTATTCCATTCTAGCATGGCAAGGAACCCGGGCAAAGATTATTAAGTGATCAATAAAGCTAAAGGTTAGTGGAAAAATGTAGTAAAGTCAACACAGGTACTTGTGAGCTTTGTTTTTCCCAATGATATCTTTAATTAAATGAGTAATGTCCGCCAGGCGTAGTGGCTCACACCTGTAATCTCAATATTATGGGAGGCTGAAGTGGGAGGATCATTTGAACTCAGGAGTTTGAGGCTGCATTGAGCCTTTATCATGCCACTGCACTCCAGCCTGGTCAACACAGTGAGACCCTGCCTCAAAAAAAAAAAAAATTAGTTGTGTATGGTGGCACACACCTGTAGTCCCAGCTACTTGTGACACTGAGGCAGGAGGATCACTTGAGCCCAGGAGTGCAAGGTTACAATGAGCCATGATCACACCACTGCACTCCAGCTTTGGTGACAGAGTGAGATCCTGTCTCAAAAAATAAAATAAAATAATTTTTAAAGCAATATTGAAATACATTCTCATCGTAAAAAAGTAAGCATTAGAATTATGGCTAATGGGCCCGGCACAGTGGCTCACACCTATAATCCCAACACTTTGGAAGGCTGAGGCACGCAGATCACAAGGTCAGGAGTTTGTGGCCAACAGGGTGAAACCCCATTTCTACTAAAAATACAAAAATTGGCTGGCTGTGGTGGTACGCGCTTGTAGTCCCAGCTACTTGGGAGGCTGAGGCAGGAGGATCGCTTAAACCTGGGAGGTGAAGGTTGCAGTGAGCTGAGATCACGCTACTGCACTCCAGCCTAGGCGACAGAATGAGACTCCATCTCAAAAACCAAACAAACAAAAGAATTATGGCTAATGTCCTCTTTGACCATTTCTTTCCCCCTACAACTCCCCCAGCACCCCCCATCCTAATAGTCATCCTAGAGAAGGGTCATTCTGTGTTTGGGAGATAACTTTCTGCTTTTCTGGCCAGTACAGCCTCTTCCTCTTGGGGTAAAGGAGGATAACGGGGAAGATGGCGAGGATGAGTCAATATTTCCTCTATTCTTGGACACAGGTTCAAAAGAGAATCATTGGGAGTTTCTCAGTCCAACCAAATCATGATGCAATCAGGAAAAAGAACCTAAAATTTTGGCATGTAATCTTCATTTTTCAATTTGCAGTATCAATGCCGATTTGTTTTTTTGTGTGTATATCTTTACAATTTTTTGTTTCTTTAGGAATTTTTTTTTTTTGAGACAGAGTTTCGCTGTTGTTGCCCAGGCTGGAGTGCAATGGCACGATCTCGGCTCACCGCAACCTCCACCTCCCAGGTTCAAGCAATTCTCCTGCCTCAGCCTCCTGAGTAGTTGGGATTACAGGCATGCACCACCACGTCCGGCTAATTTTTTGTATTTTCAGTAGAGACAGGGTTTCTCCATGTTGAGGCTGGTCTCGAACTCCTGACCTCATATGATCCGCCCGCCTCAGCCTCCCAAAGTGCTGGGATTACAGGCGTGAGCCACCCCGCCCGGCCTTCTTTAGGCATTTTTCAAAAGAAATTAAGGGAAGGTACATCAAGCCCAACTGATCTGCCATCATTAACCTGGAAGCTTTTCATTCAATTTTATGTGTCATCAATCTTGGCTTCTAATCTCTGGAATATTGTGATAATTTCAAAATGATCTCCCTATTTCTCTATCTCCTCATCTACCCATCTTTCTTCTCTCAACTCCTTTCCCTCTAATTCATCCATAGTCATAGTTATAAAACATCATTGTTAGCCAGATGTGGTGGCTCACGCCTGTAATCCCAGCACTTTGGGAGGTTGAGGCGGGTGGATCAACTGAGGTCAGGAGTTTGAGACCAGCCTGGCCAACATGGCGAAACCCTGTATCTACTAAAAGTACAAAAATTAGCTGGGCATGGGGGCGGGCACCTGTATCCCAGCTACTCAGGAGGCTGAGGCAGGAGAATGGCTTGAATGTGGGAGGCAGAGGTTGCAGTGAGCCAAGATCTCACCACTGCACTCCAACCTGGGCTACAAGAGCAAGACTCTGTCTCAAAAAAAAGAAAAAAAGAAAAAATAATAAAAAATAAAACATCATTGTTATTTTATCAATCTTCAGCAGCTTTTCATTGCCTACAGAATGGAGTCTCAGTTCCTCAGGTTGGCATTCCACGATCTGATTCCAAAATGTGAATCTACACTTAAACTACTCACTACTCAAACTTCATTCCAACCATTGTTCCTGAATGTTCTGTGTGTTATGCCTATCTTGACATCAATACTCCAACCTTTACCTATCTACATTCTGTTCCCTTCATTTCTCTGAGTTCCATCTGTCTTTCAGAGTAGTGTGCTAGCACTGTGTGTCACACAGAAATGAATTTTACAATGTAGAAATCCTGTACTCATTTGCAGTACAATTTGACAGTACATTTCAATAACCATAGAAGTGTTCAAATCCTTGGGCTCAGAAATCCCACTCCTGAGAATTTATTCTTTAATAAACAGAAATAGAGGAAAGGTTAAGTCAATTATGGTACATGTACTTAATAAAATAGAATACAGCTATTTAAAATTATAACTAGAAGCACTATATAGCTTATGAAAATGCTTATGAGTAATTAAAGAAAAACAGAGAATAAAATTGTGATTAAATCTGGAAACCTGGAAAGGGAACTAAAGAAACAGTTGATTTGTGAGGTGGTGGGAGGTTATGTGATTCTTTTTCTTTTATTTGGATTCCCTTGATGCCATCCTTTTTTTTTTTTTTTTGATAAAGAAAGTCTCCCTCTGTTGCTCAGGCTGAAGGGCAGTGGTGCAATCTCAGCTCACGGCAACCTCCACCTCCGCTTCCTGGGTTCAAGTGATTCTCCGGCCTCAGCCTCCCAAAGTGCTGGGATTGCAGGCATGAGCCACTGTGCCCGGCCCCTTGTTGCCATCTTAACACTGTTCTTATGATATATAATTGTGACATATAATTGCTGTTCTTGGCCAGGCGCAGTGGCTCACACCTGTAATCCCAACACTTTGGGAGGCCGAGGTGGGCAGATCACCTAAGGTCAGGAGTTCGAGGCCAGCCTGACCAACATGGTGAAACCCCATCTCTACTAAAAATACAAAAATTATCTGGGCATTGTGGCGTGTGCCTGTAGTCTCAGCTACTTGGGAGGCCGAGGCAAAAGAATTGCTGGAACCAGGGAGGTGGAGGTTGTAGTGATCCGAGATCACGCCACTGCACTCCAGCCTGGGCGACAGAGCAGACTCCATGTCAAAAATAAATAAATATGAAAATAAAAATTGCTTTAAAGAGTAATGTAGAGTTCTTATTTAAACTATCTGATCAGACATATGAATTGAATCTTTCTCCTCTTAAGAGTTCTTAGCATTGGCTGGGCGCGGTGACTCACGCCTGTAATCCCAGAACTTTGGGAGGCTGAGGCAGGCAGATCACCTGAGGTCAGGAGTTCAAAACTAGCCTGGCCAACATGGTGAAACCCTGTCTCTACTAAAAACACAAAAATTAGCCAGGAGTGGTGGCATGTGCCTGTAATTCCAGGTACTTGGGAGGCTGATGCAGAAGAATCGCTTGAACCTGGGAGGCAGAGGTTGCAGTGAGCCGAGATTGCACCACTGCACTCCAGCCCAGGCGAGAGTGAGACTGTGTCTCAAAAAAAAAAAGAGTTCTTAGAGTTTAGCAAGGTTGCAAGATACAAGGTCAATATACAAAAATTCTATTTCTATGTACTTGCAATGAAATTTTATTAATTGAAAAATTAATTGAAATTTTATAAAGTATCATGTATAATGCCACCCCAAATTAAAATATTTAGGGATAAATATAACAAAAATGGGCAATATTTTTTGCAAAAAAAAACTATAAAACACTGATCACAGAAATTAACAAGACCTAAATAAATGGAAAGATATGCCATGTTCAAAGGCTGGAAGATACAATATTCACATGTCAATTGATCTATAGATTCAGTGCAATTCCAATTAAAGTCTTAGCAGTCTTTTTTGATAGAAATTGATAAGCTGGCCAGGCGCTGTGGCTCACACCTGTAATCCCAGCACTTTGGGAGGCCGAGGCGGGCAGATCACGTGGTCAGGAAATCGAGACCATCCTGGCTAACACAGTGAAACCCCGTCTCTACTAAAAATACAAAAAATTAGCCAGGCATGATGGTGGGCACCTGTGGTCCCAGCTACTCAGGAGGCTGAGGCAGGAGAATGGCGTGAACCCAGGAGGCGGAGGTTGCAGTGAGCCAAGATCCATGCCACTGCACTCCAGCCTGGGTGACAGAGTGAGACTCCGTCTCAAAAAAAAAAAAAAAAAAAAAAAAAAGAAATTGTACCTGGAATAGCTAAAACAATTTGCATTAAAAAGAACAAAGTTGAAGGACTCACACTACTTGATCACAAGACTTACTATAAAGCTGGACAGTGATCAAGACAGTGTGGTATTGATATAAGGGTAGATATAGATCCATGGAACAGAATTGGGAATCCAGAAATAGACCCACGCATCTATGGTCTTTTTTTTTTTTTTTTGAGAGAGGGTCTCACTCTGTCACCCGTGGTGGAGTGCAGTGGTGTGATCTCGGCTCACTGCAACCTCCGCCTCCCAGGTTCAAGCGATTCTCCTGCCTCAGACTCCTGAGCGGCTGGGATTACAGGCACCCACCACCACGTCTGACTAATTTTTGAATTTTTTTTTAGTAGAAACGGGGTTTCACCATGTTGGCCAGGCTGGTCTCAAACTCCTGACCTTAAGTAATCCACCCACCTTGGCCTCCCAAAGTGCTGGGATTACAGGCTTGAGCCACCATGCCCCACCTGGTCTATTGCTTTTTAACAAAGTGCCAAAATAATTCAATAGGAAAAAGATAGTCTCTTCAACAAATGGTTCTGGAATATTCAACATCTACCTGCAAAAACAAACAAGCAAACAAAAAGCTGACTTTTGATTATTTTCCATATTTTTAAAATTAGCCCAAAATTTAAGATTTTTAGGGAATAGATTATAGGCCTAAATGTAAAATCTAAAACATCTAGTAGACAGTCTTGTGACCTTGGGGTAGGGAAAGATTTCATAGATAGGCTGTAAAAAGTATAAATCATGAACTTTTTTTTTTTGAGACACAGTCTCAAAATTAAAATTTCTAACATTGTTAGAAAATAAAAAGACAAGCCAAAAGATAAAAGAGCAAACTGGGAGAAAAAACTTGTGAAGATATAGCTGATCAAGGATATATAAACAACACTTTACCCATATATTTACCCATAATATACAAATAATATTTTCTTTTTTTGAAACAGAGTCTCGCTCTGTTCCCCAGGCTGGAGTGCAGTGGCGCAATCTCAGCTCACGGCAATCTCTGCCTCCCAGGTTCAAGCAATTCTCTGCCTCAGCCTCCGGAGTAGCTGAGATTACAGGCACCCGCCACCACGCCTGGCTAATTTTTGTATTTTTCTTAGAGACAGAGTTTCACCATCTTGGCTAGGCTGGTCTTGAACTCCTGACCTCGTGATCCACCCGCCTTGGCCTCCCAAAGTGCTAGGATTACAGGCAGGAGCCACCACACCCGGCCAACATTTTTAATTCAATAGATTAAAAAAAGGCAACCCCCACCCCACTCAATGGACAAAAGAGTTGAACAGACACTTTGCAAAATAAGAGAAACAAGTGTTTAACAAATACATACGAAGACGCCTTTCACCATAATTTACTAGGTAAAGGCAAATTTAAGCGACACTATAATGACACACCTACTAGAATGACTGAAAATTTTTGAAACTTACAATACCAAGTCCTGGAGAGGATGTAGAGCAACTGGAACTCTTAGACATTGCTGATGGGAAAGCAAAATAGTATATTCTCTGTGGAAGACAGTGTGGCAGCTCCTTCGGAAGTTGGGCATACATTTTCCACACAACTCAGCAATTCTACTCCAAGGCGTTTTCCCAAAATAAATGAAAATACATTTCCATAGAAAGAACTGCTAGCAAATGTATACCAGATTTGTTTATAACCACCCCAAACTGGAAAAATCCAAATGTCTATCAAATGGGGACGGATAAGCAAATTGTGATACATCCATACAATGAAATGCTACATAGCAATAAAAAGGAATGAACTACCAATACATTCAATGACATACATAAATCTCAAAACACCATGGTAAGTGATTGAAGTGACACTCAAAGGGCTATATGTAATATTATTTCATTTATATGACATTCCAGAAAATCAAAACCAAAGGGACAGTTACGAGATTAATGATTGCCAGAAAATGGAAGTGAGGATAGGAGATTGGGTACAAAGGAGCATGAGAGAGTTTTGGGGGTGATGGATATGTTCCGTATCTTGACTGTGGTGGTGACTGTGTGACTCTGTACATTTTTGAAAACTCATTAAAACATACTCTGAAAAAGAGTACATCTTAACTCCATGTAAATTATATCCCCATAAATCTGATTCCAAAATTGAATTCTGCATACTGACAGCATTGGCATTACCTGGGATGTTGTAAGAAATGCTGAACCCCAAACTCCATCTGCATGCAGACCTTGTGTTGTAGGTCAGATTCCTCAGGAAACAGGCCCGGAGATTCTGAAATTTGCATACAGGAGGTTTATTAACGGGAGATCTTAGAGGGAACGAAGTAGGATTGAGTAGGATTGAATCCATCTGCAGTGCAATTCGACAGAAGCCTCAGCTGAGCCTACAGGGACCTCTGGAGCTGGAATTACCTTCAGGGTAGGCCCTCTCATCAAGCAGTCATTGGATGTGACTGCCCCCAAGGTCTGACCTTGGTTGGGCAAGGTGATTCTCTTTAGCTGAAGGAAATTTCCAGAGAATGACTCAGCTGAGAACCATCAGCTGCCAACACTCCCGGCAGCTGGGTAAATGAGGGCCTCCATCCTGAAAAGAGAATCTGGGCAACTCACCATAGCACCCACTACAGTGCACTCCTTGCACCTTTTGAGTCCACTTGTTTCATAGAATAAGTTCACTCCATCTTGGAAGAGTTCCTTCAGGGTTCTTATTGGTCTCTTTTCCTAAGGAAACTTGTAAAGACAGTGGGATGAACCACATCCTTGCCCCCGCCAATACCACAGCTGGTGTCAAGGTCACAATCAATACTCATCATCTTCCTTCTCTACTGCCCATTCCAGGTTACCTCTACCCTCAACCAGCACCTCTTCTGGTCTAACTGGCCTATCTGAGAGATGCACCCTGATCCTTTTCCATGAGCAGTAGGAGTCCCTGATTATTATATCTTTCTTTCTCAGGCTGTGATGCTGCATTTTTCTGTTACTGTCAAGCTTGAACAGGGGATGCCAGGTGCAGTGGCTCACACCTGTAATCTCAGCACTTTGGGAGGCCAAGGTGGGTGGATCACTTGAGGTCAGGAATTTGAGACTAACCTGGCCAACATGGTGAAACCCCGTCTCTACAAAAAATACAAAAATTAGCCAGACGTGGTGGCAGATGCCTGTAATCCCAGCTACTCGGGAGGCTGAGGCAGGAGAATTGCTTGAACCTGGTGGGTGGAGGTTGCAGTGAGCTGAGATCATGCCACTGCATGCCAGCCTGGACGACAGAGCGAGACCCTGTCTCAAAAAAAAAAAAAAAAAAAAAAAAAAAAAAAAGATTGAGCAGGGGAATATCAAGAGAAACCCCAGTGGATTACTTGGGTGCCAGACTTACTCTTCCCTGCCTCCATCATGTGACAGCAGTCCTATCTCCTCCTGATGAGGGCAATTCCTCCTGACAGGATGATGACTCATTTCCTTGCCTGCTGGTATCCTGGTATAAAGTACCTAATGTGACTGACAGTTTACTAGAACTCTTGTGTCCCCTGGTGGAAATATTTTCCCTCTGGGATTGAAGACTTCTAGATCCACAGAACCTAGAAGCACAAATTCCCTAAGTGAGCTATTGGGAGGGATGATAAACAGCCACTCCTACTTCTACCCTTTGGTTCCCAGACTCACACATTCTACCGTTTTAGGGACACAGCACTATATAACAGGCACTGATTTAGGGCATATACTGCATTCTGTAGGACGCCATCTATCAACTCTAAGCTGGTGTCTCAGCTGGCTTTCAAAGGCCATCCCATTACTGTCAGGCCAGATGTCTCTGGGTAGCATGGAATACGATAGGACCTCTGGATCCCATGGTAAAGTGTCCTACTGACGTACCTCCTTTACTGTTAAGTGGATCCCTTGAGCCAATACAATGTTTTATGGGTTCCCATCATGGTGAGCGAAGCACTATAAACCCTTGGACAGTGGTGCTAGATGAGGCAACACAAGTAAGAAAGGAAAATCCAGCCAGGCGAGGTGGCTCATGCCTGTAATCCCAACACTCTGGGAGACCAAGGTGGGTGGATCACCTGAGGTCAGGAGTTTGAGATCACCCTGACCAATATGGTGAAACCCCATCTTTACTAAAAATACAAAAAAAATTAGCCAGGCGTGGTGGCATGCACCTGTAGTCCCAGCAACTTGGGAGGCTGAGACAGGAGAATTGCTTGAACCTGGGAGGCGGAGGTTGCAATGCGCCAAGACTGTGCCACTGCACTCCAGCCTGGACAACAGAGAGGACTCCATCTCAAAAAAAAAAAAAAAAGAAAAAGAAAAAAAGGAAGGAAAATCCATACCCAGGATATATGTTGATTGCCAAGAAGACAGCTCATTGCCCCTTTTAGGATAGCGGGGCAATCAATAATGTGGTTGCTTGGTCTCCTTAAGGCATATTGTGATATCGAGGGCTTATTTTTGGTCTCTGTTGCTTGCAGACTGAACATTCAGCACTAGGGTAAGTTACAGCAGCCTTTATAAATGACGTTGGGCCCTTGAGTAGCTTCTATCCTTTCCAATGTGGATACTCACTACTATGGACTAAATGTTTATTTTCCCCCAAAATGTGTATGTTGGAGCCCTAGCCCCCAATATAGCTGTATTTGGAGATGGGGCCTCTAAGGAAGTAATTAAGGTTAAGTGAGGTCATAAGGGTGGGGCCCTGATCCAAAAGGATTAGTGCCCTTATAAGAGACATGGAGAGCACTTATTCTTGCATGTGCCTGCCCTCCCCTCCACCTCCCATGCACTGAAGAAAGGGCATGTGAGCACACAGGATGAAGGCAGCCATCTGCAACCAGACACCAACCCTGCTGGCAGTTTGATTTTTGGACTTTCTCCAGAACTGTGAGAAAACAAATTTCTGTTGCTTAAGCCACATTTTTTGTGGTATTTTGCTGTAGCCTAAGTGGATTAATAAACTCCATTTATGAGCACACTGTGCCAGCCCTGTGGTGACTGGTAGCAGCTGGCTGGGTCATTCTGCCTAGTGCACTCCTATTGTTCAGTGCCTCTCCCATGGTGGCTGCTAGGAGCAGGTATTAGCATGTGATGCAAAGATCTTCACATTTCATGTCCATTCCTGTAGATCTATGGACCTATATCTTCCCCATACCCCAGGCCTCCCATATTCTAATATTTCTCTTTCCAGGCCTCTGAGCAACCAATGAAGACATTCACTACTGCCATGAGCTCATATATACTTTTGCCTCGAGTCATGTGTCTCTCTCTACACAAAGCAGATGATCAGCACACTCCCCAAATCTCTAAACATTGGGAGGATTTCCTGTCACTTCTTATTTCAGGGCTAGTCCTGAGAGAGACTGTAGTTAGCAGAGTTTGTTTTCAGCTTGTAACCACATCAGAGTATAACTTGAGCCATCCATGAACCAGTCTCAGTATTGTTCCTCCTTGGCCAGCATGGTGGCTCATGTCTGTAATCCCAGCACTAAGGGAGTCTGAGGCGGGCAGGTCACCTGAGGTCAGGAGTTCAAGACCAGCCTGGCCAATATGCCAAAACCAGTCTCCACAAAAATACAAAAATTAGCCAGGTGTGGTGGTGCGTGCCTGTTATTGGGGCTGGCATAAACCTCACATGATGCTTTTTTTTTTTTTTTTTTGAGACTGAGTCTCGCTCTGTTGCCCAGGCTGGAGTGCAGTGGCGCAATCTCAGCTCACTGCAAGCTCCGCCTCCTGGGTTCACGGCATTCTCCTGCCTCAGCCTCCCTAGTAGCTGGGGCTACAGGCGCCCGCCACCACGCCCAGCTAATTGTTTTGTATTTTTAGTAGAGACAGGGTTTCACCTGTTAGCTAGGATGGTCTCGATCTCCTGACCTCGTGATCCACCCACCTCAGCCTCCCAAAGTGCTGGGATTACAGGTGTGAGCCACCTCACCTGGCCAATGCATTTTCTTTTTTTTTGAGACAGAGTCTTGCTCTGTCACCCAGGCTGGAGTGCAGTGGCACCATCTCAGCTCACTGCAACCTCCACCTCCAGAGTTCAAACCATTCTGTCTCAGGCTCCGAAGTAGCTGAGATTACAGGTGTGTGCCATCACACCTGGCTAATTTTTGTATTTTCAGTAGAGACGAGGTTTCGCTGTGTTGGCCAGGCTGATCTCGCTTCTAAAACTATGTGATATAATGGGTCGCATGGCCCAAGAAGCAGGACTGCTCGTACTGTAACCTGAAACCACTATGGAGCCCTTTCCTGCCCTAGGCCTCATACAATGCTGGTAGATTTCCTTGTCACTTGGTAAGGTTTAAAGCAGTGTTCCTAAGTAGGTAATATGCTGCCACCAGAGCCCAAAGAAGCCTGGTAGGCATTATGCTTGCTTCTTAGTCGTGGGAAGTGCAAGATGGAATAATTTGACCTTTACTTTGGAAGGAGATATCCTAGTATGCCTGAAGCCACTAAAACGTCACTACTGTGGCAGGCCCCTGAATCTTTATAGAACCCTCTGGAACACGTGTCTTATCCAGGCCTCCAACAAGTATTTGTATTTCTTGCTCATCTGGTCCAAATAATATAATGTCATTGATATAGTGGGCCAATGTAATATTCTGGGGTGTTCAGATGGTGAAGTTCCTTTCAGAATTTATTTCTACAGAATGCAAGAGAGTTAACACAACCCCAGGGCAAGACTGTAAATGTATATTGTTGTCCATCTCACACGAATGTGAACTTCTTCCAGTTAGGAATGGATAAGAATGCGGCCGGGTGCGGTGGCTCACGCCTGTAATCCTAGCACTTTGGGAGGCTGAGGCAGGTGGATCGCCTGAGGTCAGGAGTTCAAGACTAGCCTGGCCAACATGACAAAACCCCGTCTCTAGTAAAAAATACAAAAATTAACCGGGCATGGTGGCAGGCACCTATGATCCCACCTACTCAGGAGGCTGAGGCAGGAGAATCACTTGAACCCGGGGGGTGGAGGTTGCAGTGAGCCGAGATTACACCACTTCACTCCAGCCTGGGCAAAAGAGCAAGACTCCATCTCAAAAACAAACAAACAAACAAACAAACAAACAAACAAACAAAATGCATTGGCCAGATTAATGGCTAATACCACACACCTAAAGCCATGTTAATCTGCTCTAACAAAAATACCATTTGTAACCCAGCAAGCACAACTGGGGCTACTCCTTGGATGAGTTTGCCACATCCTTCAGGATCTGAAGTTCCTGCATTTCTAGCATTTCTATTTCACTTAACAGTGGACCACTGCATTCTGGTTAAGGTCAGAATTAAGTGGGGAAAACATTACTCCTGCATTCGTGAAGTCTTCAAAGGTGGCTTTAATCTCTGCTGTGTTCCCTGGAGTGTAATACTGTTTTTTTATTTACTCTCTTGGATGGAGGAGGAGGGAGTAGTTTTAGAGGTTTCTACTTGGCCTCCTCCACTATGATAGCCCTACTCTTATAGTCTAAAGAAGAAATTATTGGGAGAAGCAATCTACCCTGGATTCTGAGTATCCCTGCACATTCCTGCTAATATGCTGGGAAGACAAGACCTTGACTTCTCTCTACTTAGGAGATTTCTCAGGGTTGTACACACAGCAATGAACCTTGAGAGATGAGCTAACATCTCCTTCCAGGACAAAGAGTAGACTTGCATACTGCTTATAAAAATAGTGGATTCCCGGCCAGGCGCGGTGGCTCACACCTGTAATCTCAGCACTTTGGGAGGCCGAGGCGGGTGGATCACGAGGTTAGGAGTTCGAGACCAGCCTGACCGACATGGTGAAACCCCGTCTCTACTAAAAATACAAAAATTAGGCTGGGCGAGGTGGCTCACACCTATAATCCCAGCACTTTGGGAGGCCGAGGCTGGCGGAACACGAGGTCAGGAGATTGAGACCATCCTAGCTAACACAGGGCCTTATATCCAACAGCCCTCAAAATGGTTGGGAATTGCCCTTTCCTGAGGAAATGGCCATTGGTTTCCTTGGAGAAGGATTGGGGGAATCACAATCATGTACATTTGCTGTGGCACTTCTTCCTGGAAACCCACTCTCTCCTTCAGTCAAGTTCTGGGTTCTGGGTTATTGGGGTGACTGCCCTCAAACTCCTAATCACCCATCTTTGATTTCTTCTGGTTGTACATATTGAACAATTGGCTTTTTGGCTGCTCCATCGATCTTGCCCCCGGGAATAAAATGTTCCTTTTTCTTTCCATCTGGCACTTTTATTGTTTCACTTTTTCTGTTTGATTCATTTGAGTAATTTGGGGGTGTGATATGAACCATGGTTCCAGTTTATATCTTGATGGCTTTCCAATTGCTTCACCATCACCTGATTCCATCACTGGATTTATTCTTTTAGTGAATAGTACATCTGTTCCCCATTGATTTGAAATGGCATTTTTGTTAAATGCTAACAATTAATTTTTTTTCTTTTTTCTTTTTTTTTTTTTTTTTTGAGACAGAGTCTTGCTCTGTTGCCAGGCTGGAGTGCAGTAACGTGATCTCGACTCACTGCAGCCTCCGCCTCCCGGGTTCAAGCGATTCTCCTACCTCAGCCGCCCGAGTAGCTGGGATTACAGGCACGTGCCACCACACCCAGCTAATTTTTGTATTTTTAGTAGATACGGGGTTTCATCATGTTGGCCAGGACGGTCTCGATCTCTTGACCTCATGATCTGCCCACCTTGGCCTCCCAAAGTGCTGGGATTACAAGCGTGAGCCACCACGCCCAGCCAAAACTTCATATTCTTATTAATTTTCTCCATAGCTCTCCTTGGATCAGGTCCTCCCCGGTGTCACTCATTATGCTAATTGTGCCCAGCTTGCATCTGAGGGTTAAATGCTATCTCCTGGGATCCTGCCCGTTACTCTCAGGGAGCCCAGTTCTGTGGCAGCATTTGCTACCATGAACACTGACCCATATGTAACAGCCACAGTGAGTTTCCCAACATGCCAGTGTCCCTCAGTCAGTGCATTCCTTATTGCTTTCTAAATACAGTGCCCTCTAGACCCTCCCATGCCAGAGTAGTCTGGCATTATGCAGAATATTCACTCTAATGTGCCCACTGCACTCAGCCTTTTGATCCCTTCCTCCACCATGGTCTGTGATAGTTCTAGCATTTCTACTTCACTTACAATGGATCATTGCTTTTTCCAAACTTTGAGAGGCTACCAAGCAGCTTAAGAGCACCATCACCTGGGATCTTCAATAGTTGTTAAATCTTGTATCATGGGATATTGGCCCCACATCGATAGACTCTGTTATCCAATTTTATTCAGTGCCCCTTGATCCACCACCCTCAAGATATAGTGCCAGATGTACTTTGCTGGCTCCTGCTGGAATCTATGATCTAGGTCCTGCAGCTCCTTTGGCGTATACTGGACCTGAACATGATAGAGAACCCAACCTTCTTTGGAACTTTGCTGCTCTTATAATGAAGGCCCGCTCCTGTTCCTCAGCCTTTTCTGCTCGCCCGTTGCAGGCGATGAGTCTCTTTATATGCTGCCAAGGAGGGCCTCTGGCTTTCACACTTCAACTTACAGGTGATTAATGACCCTCAGCCTTTCATGTCTTTCTCCAGTGCAGCAAGAGCCAGAAGAAACAGCCATCCAATTCTCAAGTCCTTATCTTAATATAATTACTATTGCCCTTGAAACTCTCAAATTCCTCTCTAGTCTATTATCTTCCATCAGTTTCCCATTCCAGTTCCCTGCTGCTGGGAGGTTTTTTGTTGCTGTTTTGGTTTGGTTTGGTTTGGTTTGGTTTTCTTGTTTCTTTGAGACTGTCTTGCTGTGTTGTCCAGGCTGGAATACGGCGGCACCATCTCGGCTCACTGCAACCTCTGCTTCCCAAGCTCAGGTGATCCACCTCAGCCTCCCGAGTAGCTGGGACTACAGGCGTGTGCCACCATGTCTGCCTAATTTTTTTTTTTTTTAGATGGAGTTTTGCTCTTGCTGCCCAGGCTGGTGTGCAGTGGTGCAATCTCCGCTCACTGCAACCTCCACCTTCCGGTTTCAGCCAATTCTCCTGCCTCAGCCTCCCAAGTAGCTGGGATTACAGGCACCCGCCACCATGTCTGGTTAATTTTTGTATTTTTAGTAGATACGGGGTTTCACCATGTTGGCCAGTCTGGTCTCTAACTCCTGACCTTGTGATCCACCCGCCCCGGCCTCCCAAAGTGCTAGGATTACAGGCGTGAGACACTGTGCCTGGCAATTTTTTTTTTTTTGATAGAGATGGGGTTTTGCTATGTTGCCCAGGCTGGTCTTGAACTCCTGAGCACAAACAATCCACCCACCTTGGCCTCCTAAAGTGCTGGGATTACAGGCATGAGCTACTGCATCTGGCCGGAAGTTTTAATAATCACACCACAACCTCTTGCCACGGGTTTTATCAGGTGTTTATTGTAAGCCAGCTGTTGGGTGAAACAGCCCCATAATCCCATTTTAGAATTTGCTTCTCATGATAACTCCTGATACCAACTGTCATAAATTAGGTTCCCTGGGAAACAGACTCTGAGTCTGAGATTTACTCTGAGTCATGTGGGAAATTTATTTGGGAGTGCTTTAGGAACAGGGCTGCCAGATAAAATATAGCATGCCCAGTGAAGTTTGCATTTCAGCTAAACAAAGAGTGCAATATTTGGGACTGTTTATATTAAAAGTTATTCTTGTTTATCTGAAATTCAAATTTCACTGGACGTTTGGTGTTTATATTTGCCAAATCAGGCAACTTCTGTCTAAAGAACAACACCTATGAGAAGTGAGGAAGGCAAGCTTGTGAAGGGGGAGACGTTGAACTATGAAGCAGTTGGAGGAGAGGCTTCAGCTGAGTCTATGGTGAGGTCTATAGGTTGGAGAGCCCTTCCAAGCTGCCCTGGGTCAGGCTCGGTGGCTCACACCTGTAATCCCAGCACTTTGGGAGGCCGAGGTGACGGATCACCTGATGTCAGAAGTCCAAGACCAGCCTGGCCAACATGGTGAAACCCCGTCTCTACTAAAAATACAAAAATTAGCTGGGCATGGTGGTGGGTGCCCGTAGTCCCAGCTACTTAGAAGGCTGAGGCAGGAGAATCACTGGAACCCAGGAGGCAGACGTTGCAGTGAGCGGAGATCGCACCACTGCACTCCAGTCTGGGCAACAAAGCAAGATTCTGTCTTGAAAAAAATTAAATTAAATTAAGAACAATAATAAAGCTGCCCTGCCTTGAGGAAGGGGGCCTAGGACTCATTTTCCCACATCAACCAGCCATTGGATGGAGGCTGCCTCATATCAGGGAACATGATCTTGGGTGAGATAGCTCTCTTCTTAGAGGTATTCAGCTGAGGGCTTCCATCTGCCAACACCCCCAGCAGACTGGGGAATGATTGCCTCAGTGCCAATATGGGGAAATCCCGATCTGACCATTGCATCAGTACACCTACTGAACCAGAATCTGCACTTTAACAACATCTCCACGTGATGTTTATGCACATTAAAGTTTCAGAAGCATTGGTTTAAGGCTGGTTCTCCAACTTTTGTGTGCATCAGAATCGCCTGGAGGGCTTAAGCCTCAGCTTTCTGGGCCCCACCCCTGGAGTTACTGATTCTGTAGGTCTAAAGTCCAAGGACTTGCATTTTTAAAAAAATTCCCGGCCGGGCTTGGTGATTCACGCTTTAATCCCAGCACTTTGAGAGGCTGAGGCAGGTGGATCACTTGAGATCAGGAGTTTGAGACAGCCTGGCCAACATGGTGAAACATCTCTACTAAAAATACAAAAATTAGCCAGGCGTGGTGGTGCATGCCTGTAATCCCAGCTACTTGGGAGGCTGAGGCAGGAGAATCGCTTGAACCTGGGAGGCAGAGGTTGCAATAAGCCAAGATCACACCATTGCACTCCAGCCTGGGTGACAGAACGAGACTCTGTCTCAAAAAAAAAAAAAAATCCCCGAGTGATACTGAGCTCCCGCTGGTTCACGGATTACACTTGAAGAACGACTGGCTCCAAATATACAGACATCTAATACCTTATAACCTGGAGGCAGGTGGCTACTGCAGCTGGTTCAGCTCCTCTACAATGCTGTCAAGGACACAGGCTTTTTCCCTTTATGCTCTGCCATCATTAGCATATTAGCCCTTTGTCTTCATGCTGGTCATTTCTGGTTTCAAGATGGCTGCCATAGCTCCGGTTATCACATCCGTGGTCAAGGCATGAGGGATGGCAACAGGCGAGCACCAGCTGTGAATTATTTCTTTTCTGAAGAAACAAAAGTATTTTTGGAAGTCCCTCACTCCTGCAGATTCTTTTTTTAATTTCATAAATCCATATCGTTTTAATTATTTCAGAAGCATGTGTGATACATTCATGAAGTGAGTTAATTTAGAGAGGACAAGACCAACCCATGTCTTCACTAAAATTTCACAGAAACCCCAAAAACTACCCTGCATGACTGCCACTCATTCCTAGGAAAGGAAAGGAAATGAAATAAATCCAATCCCAAGTGAGGAATAATCAAATATGATTATATGTGTATTTATATATAAATACATATATAATATATACATATATTTAGTATATACATACATATTAGTAATAAATACATATATTTCAGTAAAGGTGCCCAAATCTGACTAACTTCTCCTCCAACTCTATTATTTGAAAAGAAACCAGGTCAGCACAGGGGCTCACACCTGCAATCCCAGCACTTTGGGAGGCCGAGGTGGGTCGATCACCTGAGTTCGGGAGTTCGAGACCAGCCTGGCCAATATGGTGAAACCCCATCTCTACTAAAAATACAAAAAATTAGCCGAGCATGGTGGCACATGCCTGTAATCCCAGCTACTTGGGAGACTGAGGCAGGAGAATTGCTTGAACCCAGGAGGCAGGGTTGCAGTGAGCCGAGATCATGTCATTGCACTCCAGCTTGGGCGACAGAGTGAGACTCTATCTCAAAAAATAAAAAGAAAGAAAAAGAAAGAAAGAAAGAAAGAAAAAGAAAGAAGCCAAAAAAACACATCTTGATGATTTTCTACAATAATTTTTTGCTTAGGGTTTTGTTTTCTGCTATTTTTTTTTCTTAAAGGAACGAAGTTTGCAGGTTTATTTTTATATGTCACTGTCCAGAACAGAGTTTATGACCACTCTCATTGCAAGGGAGGCTGGAAAGATGAGATCTAGTCATCTAAACTTTACAGTAAGAGGTGGCAAGTGAGAAGAGGGTTGAGAACGGCTGCTAAGTTAACCACAAACATTTTATCTTGAGCTGTGGAAGTAATCAATACCAGAAAC
Organism: Gorilla gorilla gorilla; assembly: GCF_029281585.2. Taxonomy (NCBI): domain Eukaryota; kingdom Metazoa; phylum Chordata; class Mammalia; order Primates; family Hominidae; genus Gorilla; species Gorilla gorilla. Next base: position 29,810,317 of record NC_073228.2, on the reverse strand, counting down.
CTTTAAAAAAGAAGTTGGTTGTTGGGAGTGGGACTGTGTGTGGAGAGTGGAGGGGTGGGACACTGGTTTTTCATAGCAAGATCTTCTATACAATTTGATTTATTACCATGTTCATTATAAAACCCATCACTCCACTCTTTCTCATACTCCACCTTAGAAAAGCTTGTTGGCTCAACCTTCAAAAGATTTCTAGGGCCGGTTGCGGTGGCTCACGCCTATAATCCCAGCACTTTGGGAGGTCGAGGCCGATGGATGAAATCAGGAGTTTGAGACCAGCCTGGCCAACTGGTGAAACCCCATCTCTACTAAAAATACAAAAATTAGCCGGGTGTGGTGGCGCGTGCCTGTAATCCCAGCTACTTGAGAGGCTGAGGCAGGAGAATTGCTTGAACCCAAGAGGTGGAGGTTGCAGTGAGCCAAGATCGTGCCACTGCACTCCAGCCTGGGTGGCTGAGTGAGACTCTGTCTCAAAAAAAATTTTTTTTCTAGAATTTATAATGTCTTGTCATCTCCACTACCACCATCATCATCACTGCTTCTGTCCTTGGTCTGTTAGAATTCATAATCAACAGAGCAGTCAGTGCTCCTTTAAAAAATCTCTCTTCTGGGCTAGGCATAGTGGTTCATGCCTATATTCCCAGCATTTTGGGACTCTGAGGAAGGAGAAGCACTGGAGGCCAGAAGTTCAAGATCAGCCTGCGCAACATAGCAAGACCATCGCCCACCACCACCACCCTGCATCTGTACAAAAAATAAGAACAATTTAGCTGAGTGTGGTGGCATGCACTTTAATCCCAGCTGCTCAGGAGTCTGAGGCTAGAAGATTGCTTAAGACCAGGAGTTCAAGGCTCTGCAGTGAACTATGATCACAGCACTGCACTCCAGCCTGGAAAACAGAGACCCTGTCTCAAAACACAAAGAAAGAAACAAACAAAAGCCTCTTCTGTGCTCAAAACCCTCCAGTCACTTCCCCCTCTCATTTAAGGTTAAAATAAAAATCTTTGCAGTGGCCTACAAGTCCTCCCACATGACCTTCTGACCTCATTTTCTTTTCTTTTTCTTTTTTTTTTTTTTTTTGAGATGGAGTTTTGCTTTTGTTGCCCAGGCTGGAGTGCAACGGCACAATCTTGGCCCACCGCAACCTCTGCCTCCTGGGTTCAAGTGATTCTCCTACCTCAGCCTCCTGACTAGCTGGGATTACAGGCATGCGCTACCACGCCCGGCTAATTTTTTGTAGTTTTAGTAGAGACGGGGTTTCTCCGTGTTGGTCAGGCTGGTCTCAAACTCCTGACCTCAGGTAATCCACCCGCCTTGGCCTCCCAAAATGCTGGGATTATAGGCGTGAGCCACCGCACCCAGCCCTAACCTCATTTTCTCCCCCTGTCCATTACACTCCAGCCACCCTGGCCACTTGAATATTCCTCAAACACATGATCACGTTCCCGCCTCAGAGTCTTATTTGCTATTCTCTCTGCTGAGAACATCTGCCGTGTTCCTGGAGCATTCTTACCCAGCCTCCTCCAAATATTCATCCCCGCGGCTCATCCCTCACCTCCCTCCTGTTTTTATTCAAACAACATCTTCTCAATGAAGCCCTCCTTGACTACCCTTGACTGCTCTTTTTAATAGCACAACATGTCCCCCACCTCCTGCTTTACTTTTATTCTAAGCACACGCCACCATCTCAAGCACTATGTATGCAGATCTTTGTTTATGATCTGCCTCTGTCTCTAGAATGCAAGCTCATGAGCATAGGGGTTTTTGTCTGTTTTGTGCACTGCTGTATCCCTAGGCCCTAAAACAGAGCCAGGTACATAAGAAACCCTCACTGAATGTTGGAGAAAATGCAAAACCTCAAAAGAATTATTAGAATTTTTTCTTTGAGAGATGGCATCTCACTCTGTCACCTAGGTGTTGGGGTGCAGTGACACGATCATAAATCACTAAAGCCTCAAACTCCTGGGCTCAAGGGTTCCTCCTGCCTCAGCCTCCCAAGTAGCTAGAAATATAGGCACACGCCACCATGCTCAGCTAATTTTTCTTTTTCTTTGCTTTTCTTTTTTCTTTTCTTTTTTTTTTTTTTTTGAGACAGAGTTTCACCCTTCTCACCCAGGCTGGAGTGCAATGGTGCCATCTCAGCTCACTGCAACCTCCGCCTCCCGGGTTCAAGTGATTCTCCTGCCCCAGCCTCCCGAGTAGCTGAGATTACCAGCACCTGCCACCTCGCCCAGCTAATTTTGCATTTTTAGTAGAGATGGGGTTTCTCCATGTGGGTCAGGCTGGTCTCGAACTCCTGACCTCAGGTGATCTGCCCGCCTCGGCCTCCCAAAGTGCTGGGATTACAGGCATGAGCCACCACGCCTGGCAAATTTTTAAATTTTTCATGGAGATGGAGTTGTCACTATGTTGCCCAGGCTGGTCCTGTACTCTTGGGCTCAAGCGATCTTCCTGCCTCGGCCTCCCCAAGTCGGCCTCCCAAAGTGCTGGGATTACAGGTGTGAGCCACTGCACCCCAGCATATATTTCTTTTTAAAGGTAAACATATGTATTAGAGTTCTTCAGAGATGCAGAACCAAAGTAATGCAGAACCAATAGGATATGTATATAACTGCGTATATACACCTGAATTCTATTGGTTCCGCATTTCCGAAGAAGAGATGAGAGAGAGATTTATTTTAAGGAAACAGTTCACATGATACTGGGGGCTGGTAAGACTGAAATATGTAGGGCAAGCAGCAGGCTGCAATTTCAGTGAAGAATTGGTGTTGCATTGCAGTCTTGAGTCCAAATTCCTGAGGTCAGCAGACTGGAAACCAGGTAGGGCTTCTATGTTGCAGTCCTGAGGAAAATTCTTCTACAGGAAACCTCAGTGTTTGCTCTTAATGCCTTCACCTGCTTAGATGAAGCCCACTCACATTACAGAGGGCAACCTGCTGTCCTCCAAGCCCACTAACTGTAACTGTCACTCACACATGAAAAACACCTTCACAGCAACGTCTAGGCTGGCATTTGACCAATCGACTGGGTACCATACTCCAGCTGGGTTCCAGGTTGACACATACAATTAACCCTCACAGCACAGAGAAGAAAAATAAAGCTACACAATTCCTATTCTTTTTTTTTTCTTTTTTCTTTCTTTCTTTTTTTTTTTTTTTTTTTTTTTTTGAGATGGAGTCACACTCTGTTGCCCAGGCTGGAGTGCAGTGGCGCGATCTTGGCTCGTGATCTTGGCTCACGGCAACCTCCGCCTCCTGGGTTCAAGTGATTCTCCTGCCTCAGCCTCCCGAGTAGCTGGGATTACAGGTACCCACCAACACGCCAGGCTAATTTTTTGTGTTTTTAATAGAGACAGGGTTTTACCATGTTGCCCAGGCTGGTTTCAAACTCCTGACCTTGGGCAATCCACCTGCCTCGGCCTCCCAAAGTGCTGGGATTACAGGCATGATCCACCATGCCTGGCTAATTTTTGTGTTAAAAACACAAAAACTACTAAAAGTAGAGATGGGGTTTCACCATGTTGGCCAGGCTGGTCTCTAACTCCCGACCTCAAATGAACCACCTGCCTTGGCCTCCCAAAGTGCTAGCATTGCAGGTGTGAGCCACCACGCCTGGCCCACAATCCCTATTCTTGAGGGGTGATGGGAAAGACAGTAGGAAATACAGACGAATATAACAAATGCCATGTTACAGAAGCACAAGGAAAGTTCTGTGGAAGGGTAGAGTTTTTGGTGGGGGGCCAGCTGGGAAGACTTCATAAGGAAGTGGTCTTTGAGTTCAGTCTTGCAGGATACACGGAATTTCGATAGGAGGGAAAGGCATTTTTCAGACTACTGAAACCTAGAGCCTGAAAATGCTTGGCACATTTGGTAAATGGCCAAAAGTCTTCAGGAAGCAAACTCTTGCTACCGTAGCATCTGCTTCCTGTACCTCCAATTCAATGCTAACATTATGCTGCCTTAATTTGCTCATTATATTTATTTTCCCATGTAGAAGTCTTGATTCTCCATTCTTGAGAACAGGCATATTATACTTTTTTATCCCTAATAGTTCCCAGGTCATAGAAAATACTTAAAATTGTATCTAACTAAAAGTATGTGGCTAAGGTGAACTTGCCTGTCCATGCTCCTATCTTCTGATATAATTTTTCTTTGCACAATTGCTCTTCTGGATAAGTCTGTGTAGTTTAAGTCTACCTGAGCCGTACCGTGGGATCAGGAGTGGGTGCATGATACAGCTTTATCCCATCGCTCTCAGAAATAGGGGCAGGCTCTGCTATATAGTCTAGGCTCTTTCTGTGGCAAGCAGTAGCAACCAATTCTTTGTTAAGAAACAAAGGGGATTACTGCACAAAGAAATCAGAAATGATACAAACAAATGGAAAAACACTCCTTGCTTATGGATAAGAATAATCAATTTCATGAGAATGGCCATACTGCCCAAAGCAATTTATAGATTCAATGCTATTCCCATTAAACTAGCACTGACATTCTCCACAGAATTAGAAAAAACTATTTTAAAATTCATATGGAACCAAAACAGGCATCACACTACCTGACTTCAAATTATATTACAAGGCTACAGTAACCAAAACAGCATGGTACTGGTACAAGAACAGACACAGACCAATGGAACAGAACAGAGACCCAGAAATAAGACCACACACCTAAAACCATCTGATTTTTTTTTTCTTTTTTTGAAATGGAGTGTCACTCAGTCACCCAGGCTGGAGTGCAGTGGTGCAATCTCAGCTTACTGCAACCTCTGCCTCCCAGGTTCAACCTATTCTCCTGCCTCAGCCTCCCGAGTACCTGGGACTACAGGCACGTGCCACTATGCCCAGCTAATTTTTTGTATTTTTAATAGAGATGGGGTTTCACCATGTTAGCCGGGATGGTCTTGATCTCCTGACCTCGTGATCCACTCCCCTTGGCCTCCCAAAGTGCTGGAATTACAGTCATGAGCCACCACGTCCGGCCAACCATCTGATTTTTAACAAACCTGACCAAAACAAGCAGTAAGGAACGGATTCTCTATTTAATAAGTGGTGCTGGAAGAACTGGCTAGCCATATACAGAAAATTGAAACTGGAACCCTTCCTTACACCATATACAAAAATCAAGTCAAGATGTATTAGGCAGGGCACAATGGCTGTAATCCCAGCACTTTTGGAAGCTGAGGCAGGTGGATCATTTGAGGTCAGGAGTTTGGAACCAGCCTGGCCAACATGGTAAAACCCTGTCTCTACTAAGAATATAAAAATTAGCTGGGTGTAGTGGCAGGTACCTGTAATCCCAGCTACTCAGGAGGCTAAGGCAGGAGAATCGCTTGAGCCTGGGAGGTAAAAGTTGCAGTAAACCGAGATTGCGCCACTGCACTCCAATCTGGGTGACAGAGTGAGACTCTGTCTCAAAAAAAAAAAAAAAAGTATATATATATATAAAAGACTTAAATGTTAAACCCCAAACTATAAATACCCTAGAAGAGGGCCAGGCGCAATGGCTCATGCCTGTAATCTCAGCACTTTAGAAGGCCAAAGCGGGCAGATCACCTGAAGTCGGGAGTTCTAGACCAGCCTGGCCAACATGGTGAAACCCTGTCTCTACTAAAAATACAAAATTAGCTGAGCATAGTGGCATGTACCTGTAATCTCAGCTACTCAGGAAGCTGAGGCAGGAGAATTGCTTGAAACCGGGAGGTGCACTCAAGGCTGGGTGACAACAGTGAAACTCCGTCTCAAAAACAAACAAAAAAACCCTAGAAGAAAATCTAGGCAATACTGCTCAGGACATAGGCATAAGCAAAGATTTCATGATGAAGACACCAAAGGCATTTGCAACAAAAGCAAAAATTGACAGATGGGATCTAATTAAAGAGCTTCTGCACAGCAAAAGAAACTATCGTCAGAGTGAACAGACAACCTACAGAACGGGAGAAGATTTTTTGCAATCTATCCTTCCGACAAAGGTCTAACATCAAGCATCTACAAGGTACTTACACAAATTTACAAGAAAAAAACAACCCCATTAAAAAGTGGGCAAAGGACATGAACAGACACTTCTCAAAAGAAGACATACATGCGGCCAACAAACATGAGAAAAAGCTCAACATCACTGATCATTAGAGAAAAGCAAATAAAAACCATGATGAGATACCATCTCACACCAGTCAGAATGGCTATTTTTTTGTTTGGTTGTGTGTTTGTTTTTTTTGAGACAGAGTTTCACTGTTATTGTCCAGGTTGGAGTGCAATGGTGTGATCTTGGCTCACTGCAACCTCCGCCTCCCGGGTTCAAGTGATTCTTCTGCCTCAGACTCCTAAGTAGCTGGGATTACAGGCATGCGCCACCACACCCAGCTAATTTTGTATTTCTAGTAGAGATGGGGTTTCTCCATGTTGGTCAGGCTGGTCTCGAACCCCCAACCTCAGGTGATCCGCCTGCCTCAGCTTCCCAAAGTGCTAGGATTACAGATGTGAGCCACCGCACCCGGCCGCAGAATAGCTATTATTAAAAAGTCAAAAAATAATGGATGCTGGTGAGGTTGTGGAAAAAGAGGAACACTTGTGCACTGTTGCTGGGAGTATAAATTAGTTCAACCATTGTGGAAGACAGTGTGGTGATTCCTCAAAACCCTAGAGGCAGAAATACCATTTGACTCAGCACTTTCGTTCCTGGGTATATATCCAAAGGAATATAAATCATTTTGTTTTGAAGATACGTGCACGTGTATGTTCGTTGCAGCACTATTCACAATAGCAAAGACATGGAATCAACCCAAATGCCCATCAATGATAGACTGGATAAAGAAAATATGATGGCTGGATGGAGATACTCAACGAAATACCCTTTTCCCTCCATCCCACACCCCTCATGAGGCAGGGGCTGATTTTTGAGGACATCCTTCTGGCCACTTCTCACAGTAGACCTTCCAGCCCAGCCCATTGACCTGCGTTTCAGTGCCAGGGAGAGAGAAAAGGTCCAGCATTAAAAGTGAAAGTTCTACCTCACTAACATCTCTGAGAGCATAGGGAGAGACATGATGTTGACAGGAACAGTGTGGGTGGCCTGGTATCAGAGTGTAGCTTAAAGGGTGAGAGTGTATTCTGCCCACCTGGGTAAGGACCCTGCAGGTCTGTGACACTAGGAGGGCTCCAGAAGACAGAGTGAAGCTTTGATCGTCAAAGCTTCTAGCTCAGGAGTGGCTTGAATGGGGCAGGTCCAGGCCTGAGGTTCTGGTGACACCAGGCACCAATGACTTGAAAGCCATGGGAGCAACACCGCTTGGGGGAAGCAAGGAGGCATGGCCTCTGCAGAAGTCCTCATCCTCAGTGGTGCGTGATGACACCAGGAGGGATCCTCATGTGTGATGGTGAGCAGCATGGCTTTTGGAGTTAGCCTTCCTGGGCTTTATCTTGGCATCGCCACTTACTTACTAGTCCCTAATGGTGGCTTCTCTGTGGGGTGTTGTGAGGATTTGCTCAGGTAATGCAGGTGCACGATTGAACCCAGTGTCTTGCTTGTAGTTCTCTTTAGTGTTATTGTTCTTATTAAGGGGCTCGACAGGATGTGAGACCTCAGCAGAAGACTCCTGTGAAGGATAATGGAGCAGAAGGGAATGGGAAGGAGCCTCAGAAATAACAGGGGTCTTTGCAGCAGTGGGGGTGGGGCTGAGCTAGGAGAATGTTGCCTATTTCTGTGAGAGTGAATCTGTCATTTTTTGTTTTTTGTGTGTGTGTGTTTTGAGACAAGGTCTTGCTCTGTCGCCCAGCATGGAGTGCAGTGGCACGATCTTGACTCACCTGCCACCTCTGCCTCCTAGGATCAAGCGATCCTCCCAGCTTAGCCTCCCACATAGCTGGGACTACAGATGTGCACACCATGCCCAGATAATTTTTTTGTAGAGATGAGGCCTCACTATATTTCTGAGGCTGGTCTTGAACTCCTGGGCTCAAGCAATCCTCCTGCCTCATCCTCCCAAAGTGCTGGGATTACAGGTTTGAGACACTGCATCCAGCCAAATCCATTGTTTTTACCCTTAGGGCTCTGAGGCCTCAGGAGACATGAGTTATTCAGGCCAGACAGGGAGTGAAGCTAGGATTCACAGTGGATTTTCAATACTTCACTAAGAAGCTTGGATTTCATTCAAGAGGTTGTGAAGAACAACTGAAGAGAACTGTATTAACATTAATCTGAAGGTCTGTGCAAAGAAGTCAGAAAAGGGGAAGCTCCCAGAAAGAGAGACCAATTAAAAGATTATTACCATAGACTGTGGGAGAAAGCATAAGGAGCCGAAATAGGACAGTAGCGTCGAGAATGGAAACGAAGGGACAGATGTGAAGGAGACACTTGGCGACAGAGCTATCCCAGGATATATAAAGCATCTGCTTGCCCAAGTCTTCAATGTGTTTCAGTCCAGATCCTAGAGCTTTAGAAACTATGCAAACTAGCACCCTGCCATATACAATCCAGCAAGCTCTTAGATTTTTAGTTGTTTGCATTTACTGTTTTAAACAATTACATGATTTTTCCCAACTAAAATTCTAATTGCTTTATTGAACACTACATTGAATAATGATTCTCTAGCACAAATATCTTAGTTGATTTTCTATTCCCAGATCATTTTACATTTGTAGATTTTAAACTATTTTACCATCTGCTGACCCATTATAAATCAAATAATTTTTTTTTTTTGAGACAAAGTTTTACTCTTGTTGCCCAAGCTGGAGTGCAATGGCATGATCTCGGCTCACCGCAACCTCCGCCTCCTGGGTTCAAGGGATTCTCCCGCTTTAGCGTCCCGAGTAGCTGGGATTACAAGCATGCACCACCACACCCCGCTAATTTTGTATTTTTAGTAGAGACAAGGCTTCACCATGTTGGCCAGGTTGGTCTCGAACTCCTGATCTCAGGTGATCCACCTGCCTCAGCCTCCCAAAGTGCTGGGATTAGTCATGTGCCACCGCGCCAACCTCAAATAAATAACTAATAAAGTATATAATAAATGGCAAATATGATACTTAACAAAATGTCATGCTTTCTGTACTGTTGCTAACAATGTCCATTTCTCACATCAGTGCTTTATTTTCCTTTCATATTGATTTAAAATACTTATTCTCACCAGGTGCAGTGGCTCACACCTGTAATCCCAGCACTTTGAGAGGCTGAAGTGGGAGGATTGACCTCAGGATTTCAAGACCAGCCTGGGAAACATAGAGAGACTTCGTCTGTACTAAAAATTTTTTAAAATTAGCCAAGCATGGTGGTGTGTGCCTATAGTCTCTGCTACATGGGAGGCCAAGACAAGAGGATTGATTGCGTCTGGGAAGTTGAGGCTATAGTGAGCCATGATCACGCCACTGTGCTCCAGCCTGGGCAACAGAGCAAGACCTTGTCTCAAAAAAGAAAAAAAAAAAAAGAGTATCCTCTATATGAAAAGAAGAAAAAGAAAATTTAAAAAAAAGAACAGGAGAAAAAGAAATATGACAAATAAATCTATTAACAAATTATAACCAGATCACTAGGATTTAAGACAAATATACTAACATTAATGGCTTGTTAATGCCATTACTTGCCACTGTGTTCCTGATTTAAGAATTTGGGGCCTGGCGCAGTGACCCATTCCTGTAATCCCAGCACTTTGGGAGGCTGAGGCGGGCAGATCACCTGAGGTCAGGAGTTCGAGACCAGCCTGACCAACATGGAGAAACCCCGTCTTTACTAAAAATACAAAATTAGCTGGGCATGGTGGCGCATGCCTGTAATCCCAGCTACTTAGGTGGCTGAGGCGGGAAAATCCCTTGAACCCGGGAGGCGGAGGCTGCGGTGAGCTGAGATCGCACCACTGCACTCCAGCCTGGGCAACAAGAGTGAAACTCTGTCTCGAAAAAAAAAAAAAAAAGAATTTGGATAGTAAACTGAGAACTAAGAATTAGGAACACTTAAAAAAGGAAGTAGAAATGCGCAAACCTGGGTGATTTCTTCAGTTTTCCAGGAATGAAATTATTTAATACTATTATGTGATATTATGCTTGCTTTTTCCTCAACAATTAACTGAGGCTAATGACACCTACCTCCCAATGTTATTGTGAGGATTAAACAAAGTAACTTCCGTTTTTCTTTTTGAGATGGAGTTTCACTCTTGTTGCCCAGGCTGGAGTATAATGGCATAGTCTCAGCTCACTGCAACCTCCACCTCCCAGGTTCAAGCGATTCTCCTGCCTCAGCCTCCCGAGTAGCTGGGATTACAGGTGCCTGCCACCAGGCCCGGCTAATTTTTTGTATTTTTAGTAGAGACGGGGTTTCACCATGTTGGCCAGGCTGGTCTCAAACTCCTGGCCTCAGGTGATCCACCTGCCTCGGACTCCCAAAGTGCTGGGATTACAGGCATGAGGCACCATGCCCGGCCAAACAAAGTAACTTCTGTTAAACTATGAAGTGTGATACATATGTAAAATGTTACCTTTTTCTTTTTTTTCTTTCTTTTTTTGAGAAAGGGTCTTGCTCTGTCACCCAGGCTGGAGTGCAGTGGGGCAAACAGCTCACTCACCACAGCCTTGACTTCCTGGGTTCATGTGATCTTCCTGCCTCAGCCTCCTAGTAGCTGGGACCACAGGTGCACGCCACCATGACTGGCCAATTATTATTATTATTTTGTAGATACTAGGTCTCACTGTGTTGCCCAGCCTAGTTTTGAACTCCTGGGCTCAAACAATCCTCTCGCCTTGGCCTCCCAAAGTGCTAAGATTGCAAGCGTGAGCCACCACGCCTGGCCTAATTTTTCTAAAATACTGAAATTTAGAGTATGTTTAGTTAGCATTCATGAAGAAAGTTAATCCATAAATGGAATGGATTTGAATTGAACATTCTTAGGTAATTTGTTAACCAGACACATTTCTCAGCCATCTTAACTGGTCCATGGAGATAACATACATTGTGGACAGATGACAGGTGACCCACGAGTACTTCCCCACTAGCATTAGCAGCCTGGCAGCACAAGACAGTTTATTTCCCAACAAGCCCCTTCTCTGGAGCCATAAAATAGCATCATCAATTTTTTTTTTTTTTTTTTAAGACGGACTTTCGCTCTTATTGCCCAGGCTGGAATACAATGGCACGATCTCGGCTCACCGCAACCTCTGCCTCCTGGGTTCAAGCAATTCTCCTGCCTCAGCCTCCCAAGTAGCTGGGATTACAGGCATGTGCCACCACACCCAGCTAATTTTGTATTTTTAGTAGAGATGGTGTTTCTCCATGTTGGTCAGGCTGGTCTTGAACTCCCAACCTCATGTGATCCACCCACCTTGGCCTCCCGAAGTGCTGGGATTAGAGGTATGACCCACCATGCCCAATCGCATTATCAATTTCTTAAGCTAAAAAGAGACTTGTATTAATTTATTAAATCAAGTCGTTATCAAATGCCTGTTTTAAACAGGTAAACTGAATGTTATGGTGGTTTGAAGCTGGGCAACCCACTTACAGTCCCTTATCATCAGCACAAGAGCAGAATTTGGGGCCTGACAGACCTTAATTTGAATCCTGGCTGTGGTCGGGCACGGTGGCTCATGCCTATAATCCTAGCACTTTCTGAGCCTGAGGTGGGAGGATCCCTTGAGCCCAGGAAACTGAAGCTTCAGTGAGCTGGGATCAAGCCACTGCACTCCAGCCTGGATGACAGAGCAAGATCCCATCTCTTAAAAATTTATAAGTAAACAAAAAATTAAAAGATCCTGACTGCCACAGAGAGAGAAAGGGAGGCTCTACATATATACAACTGTTCCTGTTATCTTTTGCTGTACAATAATCCACCCCAAAATCTAGTGACTTAAAATGACAATTTATTATAATTTCTACTAATTCTGTGGGTTGATTTGCTCAGCTGGGCAATTCTTCCTTTTTTTTTTTTTTTTTTTTTTGCGACAGTCTGTCTTTGTCGCCCAGGCTGGAGTGTGGTAGTGTGATCCCGGCTCACCGCAGCCTCCACCTCCCAGGTTCAAGCGAGTCTCCTGCCTCAGCCTCCCGAGTAGCTGGGAACCACAGGCGCATGCCACCATGCCCAGCTAATTTTTGTATTTTTAGTAGATACAGGGGTTTCACCATGTTGACCAGGCTGGTCTTGAACTCCTGACATCAAGTGATCTTCCCGCCTCCGCCTCCCAAAGTGCTGGGATTACAGGCACGAGCCACTGTACCTGGCCAATTCTCTCTTAGATTCTTTCAAGTAACTGCAACATGATGGTGGTTGGAAAAAGAGTCATCCGAAGCTCAACTAGAATGCACGACCGAGATGGCTTCTTCATTTATGTTGTCTTGTGTTTTAGTAGATGGAATAGCTACAAACTAGCCAGGAAACAATATCTGTCACTCTCCACGCAGCCTCTCTACAGGACTCACTTGGGCTTCCTCACGCTGTGATGCCTTCGTGATACTTGGACCTCTGACACAGGGGGCCGCATTCCCCCAGAACACCCATTTCAAGAGCAAGTATTCCAAGAGGTTGAAAACACAAGCTGTCAGTCCTTCTAAAGTCTGGAACTGTCACAGGGTTACTTTTGCTGCATTCTATTGGGTAAGCAGATACAGGGCCACACAGATTCAAAGGGAGGGGAAATAAACTCTATGAGGAGAATGATAAAGATTTTTGCAGCCATTTTAAATTCATTACAACGACTATGGAACATTTCCTAGATATATTAAGTGGAAAAAAAAAAGGAGGTTAAAGAATGTATGTTTAGCTGAGCACGGTGGCTCATGCCTGTAATCCTAGCACTTTGGGAGGCTGAGGCAGGCGAATCGCTTGAGGTCAGGAGTTCAAGACCAGCCTGGCCAATATGGTGAAACCCCATCTCTACTGAAGATACAAAAATTAGCCAGCAGTGGCTCACACCTCTAATCCCAGCACTTTGGGAGGCCAAAGTGGGTGGATCACCTGAGGTCAGAAGTTCAAGACCAGCCTGGCCAACATGGTGAAACCCCATCTCAACTAAAAATACAAAAGTTAGCCAGGCATGGTGGTAGGCATCTGTAATCCCAGCTACTCGGGAGGCTGAGGCAGGAGAATCGCTTGAACCAGGGAGTTGGAGATTGTAGTGAGCCGAGATTGCACCATTGCACTCCAGCCTGGGCAACAAGAGCAAAACTCCATCTCAAAAAAAGAAAAAAAAAAAGCTGGGCATGATGGTGCACGCTTATGATTCCAGCTACTGGGCAGGCTGAGGTGGGGGTATCGCTTGAACCCAGGAGGAGGAGGTTGCAGTGAGCTGAGATTGTACCACTGCACTCCAGCCTGGGCAACAGAGTGATACTCCATCTCCAAAAAAAAAAAAAAAATTGTATTTAGTATGGTATATTTGATTTAAAAAAAAAGGAGAGTTTTTTTGTTTTTGTTTTTGTTTTTGTTTTGTTTTGTTTTGTTTTGAGACAGAGTCTCACTTTGTTGCCCAGGCTGGAATGCAGTGGCGTGATCATAGTTCACTGCAGCCTTGAACTCCTGGGCTCAAATAATCTTCCCACTTCAGTCCCTCCAGTATCTGGGACTGCAGGCACAAGCCACCACACCCATCTAATTTTTAAAAAATTTCTTGTAGAGACAGGGTCTCACTAGTTGCCTAGGCTGGTCTTGAACTCCTCGCCTCAAGTGATCCTCTCACCTCAAGTGATCCTCCCACCTCAGCCTCCCAAAGAGCTAGGATTACAAGAGTGAACCACCACACCAGGCCAAAGGAGACTATTTAATTTACTTAATTTATTTTCTTATTACTATTTTTTTTTCTTGAGACAGAGTCTTGCTCTGTCGCCAGGCTGGAGTGCAGTGGCGCGATCTTGGCTCACTGCAACCTCCGCCTCCCAGGTTCAAGTGATTCTCCTGCCTCAGCTTCCTGAGTAGCTGGGACTACAGGTGCGTGCCACCATGCCCAGCTGATTTTTTTGTATTTAATAGAGACGGGGTTTTCACCATGTTGGCCAGGATGGTCTCGATCTCCTGACCTCGTGATCCACCTGCCTCGGCCTCCCAAAGTGGTGGGATTACAGGCATGAGCCACCATGCCCGGCCAAGACTATCTTAAAATGTGTTAGTATATGCTCAGATAATATCAGCAATGATACATGTGAACCTGGTAAGTGTTTTTAGGAAGGGGAATTAGATGACTGGGTGACAAAGATGGGAGGTGGAAACTTCCTATTGTATACTCTTTTTTATATGTCTTTAACTTTATATCATGTGCATATATTACCTATTCAAATTCGACATCAATTTTTATAGAGACATAACATTTGCCACAATTTATGTCACAAGTGAAATAAATATTGCTTGTGGTGGATAATCTGACAATACTTAACATAGTCAATTAAAGAAATATCAGTTTGTTACCAACTTTGTAGCTTCTTGATCTTCAGTGTGAAAAGCCTGTATAAAAGATCACTCTGTTAAAATGGAACCAGTGGTGAGAGCAGCTACAATTGCATAATAGAACATAAAACACAAATACCAGCTCTTCAGGGAGGAACCATAGCGCTAATTTCCACATTCTTTACATTTCTTCATTAGCATAACAGACAAATATTTAAACAATTCTTGCTCTAACAGGGCACATGATTTTTCATTAGAAATGGTTGCAAAATGGCTAGGTGCGGTGGCTCACGCCTGTAATCCCAGCACTTTGGGAGGCTGAGGTGAGTGGATCACAAGGTCAGGAGTTAGAGACCAGCCTGGCCAATATGGTGAAACCCCGTCTCTACTAAAAATACAAAAATTAGCCGGACATGGTGGCAGGCACCTGTAGTCCCAGCTACTCGAAAGGCTGAGGCAGGAGAATTGCTTGAACCCGGGAGGCGGAGGTTGCAGCGAGCTGAGATCGCGCCACTGCACTCCAGCCTGGGCAACAGAGCAAGACTCTGTCTCAAAAAAAAAAAAAAAAAAAAAAAAGGAAAGAAAGAAATGATTGCAAAACTTCGTGTTTAACTATTAAATCAGATTTGATTGAGTAAGAGGAAAGATAGGAAGAGAGAGGGAAGAAGAAACTTTTGTTTCTATCTGTGAAGTATTTTAATAAAAATACTAGAGCTACAAAACTAGATGTTTTACTTGGTGTGACTGAATGGTTTCTTAACTTTGAGCAACAGTAAGTCTCATCTGCAAATTATTGGCATCTCAGCTAGTATTACTAATTTGGGACACATTTAAAAAACAAGTTTTAAGAGTCATTTTCCAGAAATTGTCAGATAACTGCAACAGAACAGTGATGAGACTGAACTTATTACAAAAAAATGCTCATTTTCAACAACTGTACTTTGGGCCTATCTGATAGTCTTCCTGTTAATGAGGAATAGTTTAGTTTTTGGTTTTTTTTTTTTTTTCAAATAAATCAAGGGATTGAATTCTTCGTAACTTTTTCTTTTTCTGAAATGCAATAAAAATGTCGTTAAAATACAGGATTGCCAAGATTGATACTGGCTTTTGAAAGGATACTAATAATATTTTAGTTGCTAAGATTTATTTTTATATATAGAAAATACTCCTGCTATTCTTAAGAAGTATTTTAAAGATCCAAAGACAGAATTTTGATTGTAGCTTTTATACAATGTTGCCATTATTTTCCATGATTCTATTGCCAAAAAGGAAGGTATAGCATATGAGTACTATAAGCAGCCTGTGAATATCTTTGCTTGCAACAGAATTTAGAAGAAATGATAAATGTGTGCCACTTAAAGGGTATTGCAAGAAAACTGCAATGTTTTAAGGCAAAATGGGTCCACTGAAGTAAGAAAGCTTCACGTTAAATGGGAAAATAAGTCATGATAGCCTCTCTTAATTTGCCATGATTCAGTATGGGTAAGGAGAAGTTAAATGTAGTAGACATATGTTGTGTTTTTCTGGCTGTCCACCATCCTCCCCTTCCCCCTTCCTATCAGCAGCTCAATCTTCCCTTGGAAGGAATTTCCTGTTGTATGTTTTGTTAATGCATGGGCTATCCCTGGAACACACCTCCCAATGCTCATGCCCAGTACAGAAGCAGAGGGCTAGGTCCTTCCTCCAGCTGCCCTTTGGTGCCCCTGGGGAGGAGACACATGACCCAATTTGAGCAATAAAGTGCTCCCTACCAGGATTTTGCATCTTGAGCGAGTGAACCAGACCGGGGCCATCTGGGAGTCAGATTGCTCCCAGCGGCAGGAGCGTGGTACTGAGGCTGGGCATCTCTGCTGCCTCACCTCCATGGCGCCCCTGTATCCAACTGTATTCAAAGCCCTCTAGCCTTCTGTCATGTTGGTGAGTCTCTGACGCCTACCTGTGTTATTGAGATATGGGTTCTGTTGCATGTAACAGAAACCAAAAATAATGGATACTTAAGGCACAAGTTTATTTCTCTTTCACATAAAAGTTTGAACATAGGCATTTTAGGAACTCTGGTCGATCTGGAACCCAGAATACTCTGTCTGCTTTGCCATCCCCAAGGTATGGACTTCCTCATGGTCCAAGATGGAGCTACAGCCATCACATAAGTAATGGGAAAAAGGAAGAAGTATATACCTTCACCCTTCAAGGATAAGTTTAGGCTGGGTGCAGTGGCTGTCACCTATAATCTCAGCACTTTGGGAAGCCGAGGTAGGCAGATTACTTGGGCTCAGGAGTTCAAGAGCAACCTGGGCAACATGGTGAAACCCCAACTCTACTAAAAATACAAAAAGTAGCCAGGTGTGGTGGCACATACCTGTAATCCCAGCTACTTGGAAGGCTAAGGCAGGAGAATCACTGAAAACCGGGAGGCAGAGGTTGCAGTGAGCCAAGATCACACCACAGCACTCCAGCCTGGGTGACAGAATGAGACTCTATCTCAAAAAAGAAAAAGAAAAAAAAAAGCCAGGCATGATGGCATGCACTTGTAGTCCCAGCTGCTTAGGAGGCTGAGGTATGAGGATCGCTTGAGATCCAGGATGGGGCAGAGGTTGCAGTCAGCTGAGACTGTGCCTCTGCACTCCAGCCTGGATGATGGAGTGAGACCCTGCCTCAAAAAAAAAAAAAAAAAAAAAAAAGGATAAGTGTAGGAGGTTGCACACATTACTTCCGTTTATATCCCACTGGCCAGAACTTAGTCACATGGCTAGACCTAGCTGCAAGGGGGGCTGGGGAAAGTGGTATTATGTGCCAAGGGTTCTTACTGAAAGCTTTCTACTCTTTCCTGAGTAAAAAGGAAAGAACACAAATTAAATAACAACTAGCACTCTCTCACAGACCTTTCATAAATACTTCTTAAGACAGCCAGAGATGGCTTCTGTTACTTCCAACCAAGAATGATGTCCCACCACCCAACAGTCTCGTGTCTATTGTTCCCATTTATTTATTTATTTATTTATTTATTTATTTAATGTATTTATTTATTTGAGACAGAGTCTCTCTCTTCATCCAGGCTGGAGTGCAGTGGTGCGATCTCGGCTCACTGCAACCTCCACCTCCCTGGTTCAAGCAATTCTCGTACCTCAGCCTCCTGAGTAGTTGGGGCTACAGGCACACATCACCACCCCTGGCTAATTTTTGTATTTTTAGTAGAGACAGGGTTTCACCATGTTGGCCAGGCTGGTCTTGAGCTCCTGACCTCAGGTGATCTGACCACCTCGGCCTCCCAAAGTGTTGGGATGACAGGTAAGAGCCACCACCCGGCCTATTGTTCCCATCTTTATGTCCATGTGTATCCGATGTTTAGCTTCCACTTACAAGTGAGAGCATGTGGTATTTGGTTTTTTGCTCCTGCCTCGATTCTCTTAGGATGATGACCTCCAGCTGCATCCATGCTGCTGGAAAGGACATGATTTCATTCTTTTTTATGGCTGTGTAGTAGTGAATGGAGTATACGTACCACATGTTCTTTATCTAATCCATCACAGATGGGCACCTAGGTTGATTCCATGTCTTTGATATTGTGAATAGTGCTGCAGTGAACATAGGAGCACATGTGTCTTTTTGGTGGAATGATTTGTTTTCCTTTAGGTATGTATCTAGCAATGATATTGCTGAGTCAAATGGTAGCTCTGTTTTAAGTTCTTTGAGAAATCTTCAAACTGCTTTCCACAGAGGTTGAACTAATTTACATTCCCACCAACAGTGTATAAGCATTCCCTTTTCTCCACAGCCTTGCCAGCACCTTTTTTTTTTTTTTTTTTTTGAGACTGAGTCTCACTCTGTCACCCAGGCTGAAGTGCAGTGGTGCAATCTCAGCTCACTGCAACCTCTGCCACCCCAGTTCAAGCAATTCTCCTGCCTCAGCCTCCCGAGTAACTGGGACTACAGGTGCAAGCCACCATGCCTGGCTAATATTTTGTATTTTAGTAGAGATAGCATTTCACCGTGTTGTCCAGGCTGGTCTCGAACTGCTGAACTCAGGCAATCTGCCCACCCTGGCCTCCCAAAGTGCTGGGATTACAGGTGTGAGCAACCGCATCCTGCCTGCCAGCATTTATTATTTTTTGACTTTTTAGTAATAGCCATTCTGGGATAAGCATGGTGGCTCATGCCTGTAATCCCAGCACTTTGGGAGGCCGAGGTGGGTGGATGGCTTGAGCTCAGGGGTTCAAGACCAGCCTGGGCAACATGGCAAGACCCCATCTCTAAAAAATACAAAAATTAGGCGGGCATGGTATCACATGCCTGCAAGTCCCAGCTACGAGCAGCTGACACGGGAGGATTGCTTGAGCCCAGGAGGTCGAGGTTGCAGTGAGCCATGTTCACACCACCATACTCCACCCTGTGTGACAAAGCAAGACCCTGTCTCAGAAAAAAAAATTAATAATAATAATAATAGCCATTCTGACTGGTATGAGATGGTATCTCATTGTGCTTTTCCTTTGTTTCTTTAAAGATTAGTGATGTTGAACATTTTTTCATATGTTTGTTGGCTGCTACATTTCAACATTCTTTAATAATTTAACTCAACATAAGTCATCTATATGAGCTGAAATTACTATACCATCATATAGTCAGAGGTTATAGATAAATGCATGAAGATCATTTTTGCCTTGTCAAAATACTGTGCCATATACAGTTATCAATAAAGTGAGCGATGTAATAGTAAATCATTATACTCTCATGACATAAAAGAAAGAAAATAAAGTTAATATGTACAAATAATATTAATGCTGACTATGTAATGAAGCCATGTTTTCTTATCAGGATGTTCATGAATAAAATGAAATGACAGCACAAGGACATTTATTACATAATTTTCTACAGTAGAATAAATTCCTATATGTAACAGAAAGTCAGATGAAATTAAATTAAACTGAAAGGAAAATACTTGAATTAGACCAAATAAAGAAGTTCTGATGAAAAATTATTACAGGAATGGATTACTGAGCTTGTTACAGACTCACTGGAATGGACAATTACCTGTCTAGGATAACTTAATTATGGTTCTGCCTAGAGGCATGAGGCTGAGTTGACGACTTCTGCACTAGGATTTTATAGTTTTATTGAAAAAAATATAAAACCTGCACAGTTTTTAATTTACACTTTTTTTTTTTTTTTTTTTTTTTTTTTTTTTTTTTTGCGATGGAAGTATGCTCTTGTCTCCCAGGCTGGAGTGCAATGGCACAATCTTGGCTCACTGCAACCTCTGCCTCCCAGGCTGAAGCAATTTTCCTGCCTCAGCCTCCTGAGTAGCTGGTATTACAGGTGCCCACCACCTTGCTTGGCTAATTTTTGTATTTTTAGTAGAGACAGAGTTTCACCATGTTGCCCAGGCTGGTCTTGAACTTCTGACCTCAGGTGATCCACCTGCCTCGGCCTCCCAAAGTGCTGGGATTACAGGCGTGAGCCACCGCGCCTGGCCTAAATTTAAACTTATGAGGCATATAGTGGAATACACTCATTTAGAGATCAAACTATTGGCGGGGCAACAGTTTGAATAATAGTTCTCAACATCTAGTACTTTCCTTCACTTAAAGGAATACCACACTGAATTACCGTGATATTATACATTATAACTTAGGTTGCTCTTTTATATGGAAATATGAAATTACTAATCTACAAATATAGCCTTTCCAATAAAGCTACAGGATGCGTGGAGTAAAATCAGAATTCTCCATTATTCATTCCACTTATATGATGCAGGCAAGCGGGCAATCATTTACAAGTCAGTTTCAGATAAAAAACATCATTTAATCATTACATTGCTATCAACCTTGAAAATATCAAAGAGTCAAAGAGGTTAAGGAAGAAAAAACAATTTGTCCTATTTATATACATTAAAATGCTAGCAAAAATGGGTCTGTTTAAAAATCATAAATATTATATATATATACAGTTAATAGAGAGAATACAGTATACCAAAAACCATTCACAATTTTTCAGCTAAGAAATAGCAGTGTGGTACATTTCTTCACAGTCTTTTTTTTTTTGTATTTATTTATTTTGAGACAGAGTCTCACTCTGTTGTCCAGGCTGGAGTGCAGTGGCGCGATCCTGGCTTACTGCAACCTCCGCCTCTTGCATTCAAGTGATTCTTCTGTCTCAGCCTCCTGAGTAGCTGGGATTACAGGTGCCCACCACCACACCCAGCTAATTTTTGTATTTTATTTTATTTTATTTTTCGAGATGGAGTTTCGCTCTTGTTGCCCAGGCTGAAGTGCAATGGAGCGATCTCAGCTCGCCGCAACCTCCGCCTCCCGCGTTCAAGCAATTCTCCTGCCTCAGCCTCCCAAGTAGCTGGGATTACAGGCATGCACCACCACGCCCGGCTAATTTTTTGTATTTTTAGTAGAGACGGGGTTTCACCACGTTGGCCAGGCTGGTCTCAAACTCCTGACCTCAGGTGATCCACCCGCCTCGGCCTCCCAAAGTGCTGGGATTACAGGTGTGAGCCACCACACCTAACCTCTTCCCAGTATTTTATATTCATCATATATATTTTAAATAAATATTGCACATTTTCTTCTTTAAAGTATTTCTTTTTACTTAATTTCAGACTTATAGAAAAGTTGTGAAAATGGTACAAAGGACTCCTCTCTAACCCTCATCCAGATTTTCCAGATGTGAACATTGAATCACACTTGCTTTCTCTCGTCTCCCTCTTTCTGAACCTTTTCAGAGTAACTCAGAGATATGATGCCCCTTTACACCTCAATCCTTCACTGTGTATTTCCTAAAAACAAGGAATTCTGTTGCAGTGACCACAGTACAATGATCAAAATCAGGAAATTAATATTGA
The DNA here is from genome assembly GCF_029281585.2 of Gorilla gorilla gorilla. Taxonomy (NCBI): domain Eukaryota; kingdom Metazoa; phylum Chordata; class Mammalia; order Primates; family Hominidae; genus Gorilla; species Gorilla gorilla. The sequence continues at coordinate 29,789,124 of NC_073228.2, read as the reverse complement.
TACAAAACTATTATCTAATCTTGTTCATGGTTCACCATTTCTCCCAACAATGCCCTTTGTAAAAAAAAGAAAATCCCGTATCATATTTTGTGTTTGGTTATGTCTTTTTAATTTTCAGTCTTTCTTGCGGTGTCTTGATGTTGACATTTTGGAAGAATAAAGACCAGTTATTTTGTAGAATGCCCCTTAATTTGGAGTTGCCTGATGTTTCCTCAAGATTAGGGTCAAGTTATATGCTTTTCTGGCAAAAACACCACAGAAGTGATGTCATGTTCTACTTAATGTGTCCTGTTAGGAGGCACATTATGTCCATTTGTCTCATTCCTGGTGATGTCAACTTTGAGCATGGATCCTACATTTTCATTCACAATAGTAACAGAAAAATTCCTTATCTCTTTCAAAATTTTTAGACACATCATTCCAGTGTCTACAAAATATTTTACTTATGAATGTGTCATAATTTTATAACTGATCATATTTATGTTATCATTGCATTGGTTAAGAACCAATGCATATATCATATCATATCACAATGAAGTTAAAAATTTTATTGCACGCCTGATTTTAATAAAAATATTTTTAGTGTTTTTTTTTTTTTTTTTTTTTTTTTGAGATGGAGTCTTGCTCTGTGGCCCAGACTGGAGTGCAATGGTATGATCTCTGCTCACTGCAATCTCTGCCTCTGGGTTTAAGTGATTCTCCTGCCTCAGCCTCCCGAGTAGCTGGGATTACATGTGGCTGCCACCACACCCAACTAATTTTTGTATTTTTAATAGAGACCGGGTTTCACCATGTTGACCAGGCTGGTCTTGAACTCCTGACCTCAGGTGATCCATCTGTCTCGGCCTCCCAAATTTCTGGGATTACAGGCATGAGCCACCGCACCCAGCCAATCTGCCTTTTTTTATGGCTGCATGGTATTCCAAGGTATATATGTACCACATATTCTTTATGCAGTCTATTAGTGATGGGCATTTAGGTTGATTCCATGTCTTTGCTATTGTGAATAGTGCTGCAATGAACATATGCATGCATGTGTCTTTATAACGGAATGATTTATATTTTTGGGGGGTATACACCTAATAATAGGATTGCTGAGTCAAATAGTATTTCTGTTTTTAGGTCTTTGAGGAATCATCACACTGTCTTCCAGCAATGGTTGATCTAATTTACACTCCTACACATATTTTTTAGACAGGTCTCACTCAGTTGCCCAGGCTGCAGTACAGTGGCATGATCTTGGTTCACTGCAGCCAAAACCTCCTGGCTCAAGTGATCCTCCTGTCTCAGCCTCCCAAAGTGCTGGGATTACAGGTGTGAGCCACCATGCCTGGCACCTTTCTTCCTTCCTTCCCCGCTTCCTCCCTTCCTCTCTCTCTCTGTCTTTCTCTCTCTCTCTCTCTCTCTCTCTCTTTCTCTCTCTTTCTTTCTCTCTCTCTCTGTCGCTCTCTCCCTTCCTTCCCTCCCTCCCTCCCTCCCTCCGTCCCTCCTTCCTTCCTTCCTTCCTTCCTTCCTTCCTTCCTTCCTTCCTTCCTTCCTCTCTTTCTCTATTTCTTTTGGAGATGGAGTCTCACCCTGTACCCTGTCTAGAGTGCAGTGGTGCGATCTCAGCTCACTGCAACCTCCACTTCCCAGGCTCAAGCAATACTCCTGCCTCAGCCTCTTGAGTAGCTAGGACTACAGGCGTGTGCCACCACACCCAGCTAACTTTTGGAATTTTAGTAGAGACGGCATTTCACCATGTTGGCCAGGCTGGTCTCGAACTCCTGGTCTCAGGTGATCTGCCTGCCTCAACCTCCCAAAGTGCTGGGATTACAGGTGTGAGCCATGGTGCTTGGCTCCACATATTTGCCTTCTTGAGTGAGTGACAAAGGATTAGATCCAGAACACACTGCAGGATTATACCTATCCTAAGTACAAACTTACATAAAAATCATTCTTTATGTATATTGTAGCAGGAAAAAAAAGTCAAAAACTACTGTTGCAGAGAGACAGGACATAGAAATAGACCTGATAAATAAATAAGAGTGGGGATCATAAATATTGTCTTAAGCCTTTTGGGAACAACTAGATAAGCAAATGTAGCCAGTCAGAATAGTGGACATTTGTAATTTGCCTCTAAAGCATTTATTATTCCTTTTCTGAGTCACACCAAGGGTTACTGCATACAGCTGCACAGGTTGTGCACTGCACAATTCCAAGGGATGCCAATCACATTGCAGACTATGAGAATGGTGACCTTGGAGTTGTGCAGTGCACAGTCTGTACCACATTCCCAGTGATCTGGTCACAGCCCTGATTTTCCTTTGGGATCCACTGCTCACCCTCTCACAGTCAACACAATCTGATAGGATACTACCACTGGACCTAGAGTTATAACACGTGACTAGGCCTAATGCATCCCATCCCTCTGGCCTCTGGGTCAATGGTGGTCACATGAACTAAATCTAAACTAATCCACTCAGTTGAATCACAGAACTCTTAATGTGATTGTACAGCCTTATGACATAATTTTCCAAATAAAGACTGATTTTTTTTTACACTAACAGTACCTAATGAAGACAGCAACTGTATTAGTCCATTTTCACACTGCTATAAACACTGCTATAAAGAAATATCCAAGACTGGGTAATCTATAAAGGAAAGAGGTTTAATTGACCCACAGTTCTGCATGGCCGGGGAGGCCTCAGGAAACTTGCAATCATGGCAGAAGGGAAAGCAGGCACATCTTACATAGTGGCAGGAGAGAGGAAGTGAAGGGCGAAGAGTCCCTTATAAAACCATCAGTTCTTGGGAGAACTCACTCACTATCACGAGAACAGCATGGGGAAACCACGCCCATGATCCAATCACCTCCCACCAGGTCCTTCCCTCAACACCTGGGGATTACAATTCAAGATGAGATTTGGGTTGGGACACAGAGCCAAACCATATCAGGAACTATCAATTAAGTGTGTCAACATGAAGAACTTATGTTTTTCTCCAAGCACTGATGATGGCATCTTTACCAACTTAGCCACTCTCTTATCTGGTCTCTGGTGCTCAGTTGATGCCATTGAGATGGAGCTGCGATGGGTCTAGTAAATATATTCTTAGAAAAATGTTTTTCTCTGACCAAAACAGAGACTGAACTACAAGAATCACCATAATCTCTAAGTAATCAGCCAAGGCTAGAACAGAATAGGCCATGATGTATTGGGAGGTGGTGCATTCCCATCACTGCAGGTGATCAAACTCAGACTGGGCAATCACTCATAAAACACATAGTCAAGGAGTTACAAATGTCCACTGGGGGCCTAAACTATTATATTGCCAAGATGATGCCTGCAATGTGGGCTTTTAAATGGTAAAGATATTCAAACGTATACATATAAACAGAAACATGATATTCTAAGAATTAAATAGACTGTGTTATATAGATTTGCCTCCAACATTTTTGGAAGCACAAGGGTGTGATGATGCTTTCCCTTGCAGGGAAACTCAATTGTGATGCCAGTATGTCAAGATTATCAACCAGATTCCAGGGTGGTTTTCTTCACAATTTTGTTGAGATTGTCTATTTCTTCGTGCATTATATTATTTTTATGTCACTAATTTAAAATTTTAAGAAGACTTTTCCCATATATTTTCCCTATATAGCCATCGAAAAAGCACACACATAACACAGTGACTAATTTTTGTTGTCACTTATGTCTTTCACTTCACCAATTTGTTTACAGATTTATGGTTCATTGACTTTCACAGTTGGAAAATTAATGCTAACCCAATACTTTGTATAAATTTATTATGATTTTACTGTAAATTATTTTGCAGTAGATTGCTTGACTGACATGGTGTAAAACTCTATAGTATATAAATGAAAACATTAAGCAAGTTGAAGGCACAAAATCAGCTAGCACCCTAATATAGTAGCTTTTGAGTGTGAAACTTTATTTTTTAACGGCACAGATATCGTTAAGTGTACAGCTCAATGAATTTTCACAAACTGAACATATCCATATAATTCTCAGCCAGATCAAGACACAGAGTGTCACTAGCTCCCCAAAAGCCCCCCTCATATTTGCTCTTAGTCACTAGCCACACCCCCTAAGTCCATATCCTGACTTCTAATTGATAGGTTAGTTTTGCCTGCGGTAAACTTTATGTAAATGGGATAGTACATTAGGACCTTTGTGAATGACTTCTCCTCCTCAATTTAGGTTTGTGAAATGTAGCCATGCTTTTGCATGTTGTTTGTTCCTTCTTGTTGTTGTATACTATTCCATTGCTTGATGTACCACAATTTATTTATCCATGCTACTGTTAATTGAGCATTTAGTTACTTGGTTAGATTTTGACTATTACAAAAAGTGCTGCTGGCCGGGCATGGTGGCTCACACCTGTAATCCCAACACTTTGGGAGGTTGAGGCAGGTGGATCACTTGAGGTCGAAAGTTCAAGACCAGCCTGCCCAACGTGGAGAAATCCTGTCTCTACTAAAAATACAAAAATTTGCCAGGCATGGTGGCACACACCTATAATCGCAAATACTGGGGAGGCTGAGGCAGAAGAATCACTTGAACCCAGGAGGCAGAGGTTGCAGTGAGCCAAGATCTTGCCACTGCACTCCAGCCTGGGCGACACAGCAAGACTCCGTCTCAAAAAAAAAAATATATATATATATATATATATAGTGCTACCATGAACATTCTAGAACATGCCTTTTACTGAATATAAGTATGCATTTATGTTGGGCATATACCAAGTACTATTTTAATCCTCCAGCGGTAGGGTTAAAATGTCTACCTGCTATCTAATGTGTGCTCAGCCTCATGAACAATGATATATTTTTTCTAGTCATGATATTAAGAAGGCAGCTTACAGTTTTTCTGGTACAAGAAATATATGACATTTCAAAACATCCTAGTAAAACATTTGGAATGTATTTAGATCTTCATATACTTAAAGCCTTAACTCAGGAGTGTAAATGATTAACTTTTATTTTTATATCCCCACACTTAATTTCTATTTTGAGCCCCCATTCTGCCCAATGGCAGAAGAAACTTAATCTGAGTGAATGAAGAATGCCTCCTCCTGCCTTTCCTCGCTGCACCTAAGTTCCAGAAGCCAAAGTGATGCTGGGGCTGCTAGTTGCCATTTATCTGGGCCACCATGTGCTGAGACCCCACCGTTCCCCTGTGGGGCCTGCTGGCTCCTGGGGAGTCTTTCCGGTCCTGGCTGCAGGGCCTCTTCAGATCTGCTGGTCCCTTTGCCGGGGCAGGGTGGGCAGGCAGCCTCTGCGCCCTCTCTCAGGAGTGTGGCCTGCACGCTGCATGTCCACACTCGTGTACTGTGTATTCTCTTCCTCTGTGCCCATGTCTTGCTGCGTCCAGAGATACCCCTTGGTCCAGATTGGAGTGGGTAGCCTGGATCTCCATCTGTTCCTCCAAATCACTGTTGATGGCACGAACTTTATACCATGAATCTTCTAGGCCTTGGGAGTGTGAAACTCAGAAGCCCAGGTTGGTTCTTATAACACAAAAGTTTTTCACCTCTGTCATGCTTTCCTTGAAGCAGTGAATGCTGATGGCTGCAGAGGAATGGAGGCGTAGACGGAAGAGAATATTGTTCCACTACTTAAATATACCTTTTTCTTTTCTTTTTTTTTTTTTTTTTTTTAACATGGAGTCTTGCTCTGTCTCCCAGGCTGGGTGCAGTGGCTTGATCTTGGCTCACAGCAACCTCCAGCTCCTGGGTTCAAGTGATTCTCCTGCCTCAGCCTCCCGAGTAGCTGGGATTACAGGTGCCACCCACCATGCCCCACTAATTTTTTTTGTATTTTCAGTAGAGATGGGGTTTTGCAATTTTGGCCAATCTGGTCTCAAACTCCTAACCTCAGGTGATCGGCCCACCTCAGCCTCCTGAAGTGCTGGGATTACAGGACTGACCCACCGCACCTGGCCCTTTCATTCTGTTACTTCTTTGAACTCCATTCATAATTGCTTAATTAATTTTTTTTTTTTTGAGACAGGGTTTCACTCTGCCACTCAGGCTGAAGTACAGTAGTGTGATCTTGGTTCCCTGCAAGTTCTGCCTCCCAGGCTCAAGCCATCCTCCCACCTTAGCCTCCCAAGTAGCTGGGACTATAGGTGTGCACCCTCACACCTAATTTTTGTATTTTTGTATTTTCTGTAGAGATGGGATTTCACCATGTTGCCCAGGCTGGTCTTGAACTCTTGAGCTCAAGTGATCCGCTCGCCTTGGCCCCTCAAAGTGCTGGGATTACAGGAGTGAGCCACTGCGCCCGGCCATAACCCTTAATTTAAAAAACAAACAGACAAAACCTTTTCACAATACTACTTCAAGTTTGCCATGATAGCAACTTGATTTATATTAGATTGAATTCAGTGTAGGCTTTGGCAAAATTCACAGCTCTTTGTTATTTCTAAAATAGTTTCAAAATTCTAGATAAAAATTCAATAATAACAAACTATTATTAGTTTCCATGTATTAAGCACACAGTTTATGCCAGGTGCATTGCTATCAACCCTATATATATTTTCTTATTTAATGTTTACAGCAACCCAGTGAAGGAAGGCATTAGCTCCTCGGTTTTTTTGTTTGTTTTTGAGACGAGTCTCACTCTGTCGCCCAGGCTAGATGCAGCGGCATGGTCTCGGCTCACTGCAACCTCCGCCTCCTGAGTTCAAGTGATTCTCCTGCCTCAGCTTCCCAAGTAGCTGGGATTACAGGTGTCTGCCCCTACACCCGGATAATTTTTTGTACTTTTAGTAGAGACAGGGTTTCACCATGTTGACCCAGCTGGTCTTGAACTCCTGAACTCAGGTGATCCACCCACCTCAGCCTCCCAAAGTGTTGGGATTACAGGTGTGAGCCATGGTGCCTGGCCTATCTCCTCATTTTATATATGAGAAAACTGAGGCACAAATAGGTGAACTGGCTTGCTTGAGGTCACAGAACTATGCTGTGAACCCATGCAGCCAAGAACTTGCCGGGAACCTAGAGTCAATGCAAATAACCACCATGTTACAGGACCTCGATGCAGAGAAAGAACAGGATCTGGCAACTTTGTTATTACTTTCTCCTTTAAAACATTAAAATCCAGGAAGAAGTGCCCTTTCAGACAAGAAAAACTGATAGCTCCTTCCTACTGCTTTCTGAATCTTGGTTCCCACAAATTAAATAAACTAGTCTCTACTGTGTAAATAGCAGAGTGAACTGATGGAATTATTTGTTACAATTTCTAAGGTCAATTTGCAACATATAAACTTATATACAAGCAGGCAGTCATTGAAAATGTTTGCAGAAGGCTTATGAACTAAAGTTGATAAAAAGTATTAAACAATATGTGGACACACACACACATACATCCACCCTACAGAGCAGACAATCCCAAGTGCTACAGTGCTTGCGCAAATATCTTTAATGAAACTTAAGTTAATGCCTTCCAAAATAAAAGCAGCTGCTTGTTTCAATATTATCAGTGCGAAAGCTGTGATCTAAAGGCATCCGGTGGAATAAAAAGTCATTTTTATTTCACTACTTTAATCCCTACTCCTGAAATAAGGGAACAAGCCCCACAGTATTACATTTCACTTCCTAGTAACTAAAGGAATGTATACTCATAACAAAACTTCCTAACCTTATGGAAAGACACAATAGGGAAAAGGAAAAGTTCCCCAGAAAATTTTCTCTCCAGAGATTATCATTATCAATGATTTTTATTTCTTCAGATTTTTTTCTATTCATATATGAGGTCAGTCTCTATCTGCAGGTATAGCTTTTATAAAACACAATTAACAACTCCAAAAGCCTTAGAGAGCAATGGAGAACTTCATTACAGCTTTGAGAAAATGAATAACTGAAAATTGCATGCATGTCGCAATAAAACTTCCAAAATGTCCACGTTAGCCATTTTCCCTCCATCTCACAAAACTGCCCTTTCTCTCTTCCTCCAAACTCATAGCTACCTTGTCTCAAACCTACTTCCTCTTATTTCTTTTCCTTTTATGTTTTCCTATTCAAAAGTAAAGCAGTCTATAGGCATTTTCAGTTTTCAGCCTAAGTGACCCCATGGTTGAACAATTTGTCAAGTAAATGAAGAATGCTTCCCCCTTAGAAAGGTCCCCCAAGGGAGGACAGAAACAGCAACAGAAAACACTCATAATTTAATGTTATTGTCCTTTTCACACATATGTAGCTATATCTATTATAGTTTATTTTACTTTATTTTATTTTTGAGACAGAGTTTCGCTCTGTCACCCAGGCTGGAGTGCAATGGTGCAGTCTCAGCTCACTGTGACCTCCGCCTCCCAGGTTCAAGCAATTCTTCTGCCTCATCCTCCTGAGTAGCTGGGATTACAGATGTGCACCACCATGCCTAGCTAATTTTTGTATTTTTAGTAAAGACGAGGTTTCACCATGTTGGCCAGGCTGGTCTTGAACTCCTGACCTCAGGTGATCCACCTGCCCCAGCCTCCCAAAGTGCCGGGATTACAGCACTTTTACAGCATGAGCTGCCATGCCCAGCCTATTTTATTTTATTTTGTTTTATTTTATTTAGAGACAGTCTTGCTCTGTCCCCAAGGCTGGAGTGCAGTGGCGTGATCGTAGCTCACTTGGCTAATTTTTAAACTTTTTGTAGATATGGGGGGTCTGGGTATGTTGCCCAGCCTGATCTTGAACTCCTAGGCTTAAGTGATCCTCCTGCCCTGACCTCCCAAAGTGCTGGGATTACAGGCGTGAGCCATCCTGCCCAGCCTGTATCTATTATATAAGCTGGTTTTTTGGATTACTTTAATGCAAATGAGATTATACCATACTCTCTTCTCTGTCACTTCCTATTTTCATGTAATTTATGTTAGACATCTGTCAATGTCAGTATAAATACATCTAGATCATTTTTTATAGTTGTATACCTTTCATTACATGGATGTTTCACAATTTACTTAGCTAACTACCTATTGTTGGACCTTTGGTTATTTCCAAATTTTTGCTATTTTATATAATGCTGCACTTATATAAAATATAGTTTTATATAATTATGTTTAATTATGTACTACTACTGTATCTGACAACTGACTTGTATCAAGAACATACAAAGAATTGTTACAAGTTGCCAGGCAGAGTGGCTCATGTCTGCAATCCCAGGGCTTTGGGAGGCCAAGGTGGGCAGATCTCTTGAGCCCAGGAGTTGGAGACCAGCCTGGGCAACATGGGCAGACCCCGTCTCGACAAAAATACAAAAATTAGCCAGGCATAGGGGCACACATCTGTAGTTCCAGCTACGTAGAGGCTGAGGTGGGAAGACTGCTTGAGCCCAGGAAGTTGAGGCTGCAGTGAGCCAAGATCACACCACGGCACTCCAGCCAGCACGTCAAAGGCCCTGTCTCAAAAAAAGGAAGAAGCGGGGGAGGCAAATAAGTAGAGTATAAGCCACCTCATCCGACCTTATTGGAACCAGTAGTTGACTGGTTAATCAGTCCAAGCAAGGAAGCATAAAAACTGATGCATGTGCCGGGCATGGTGGCTCACGCCTGCAATCCCCGCACTTTGTGAGACCGAGGCGGGCCGATCACCTGAGGTTAGGAGTTCGAGACCAGCCTGGCCAACATGGTGAAACCCTGTCTCTACTAAAAATACAAAAAGTTAGCCATGCATGGTAGTACACGTCTGTAATCCCAGCTACTCAGGAGGCTGAGGCAAAAAAAGAAGAAATGCTATGTGAAGCCTTTTTATAAGTGCATTAATTTCATTCATGAGGGCAGAGCCCTCATGACCTAATCACCACCTTGAAAGCCTCACTTCTTAACATCATCACATTAGGTCTTAGCTTATAACATGAATTTTGGAGGACTCAAGAAAAAAAAAGTGAAAGACAACCCACAGAATGGGAGAAAATACTTGCAAATTATATACAAAGTAGGCCCACTTTATTTGTAGAAAATATGTAGCCAGACACAGTGGCTCATGCCTGTAATCCCAGAACTTTGGAAAGCTGAGGTGGGAGGATCACTTGAGCCCAGGAGCTCAAGACTAACCTGGGCAACATAGGGATACCCTATCTCTACAATAAATAAATAAAATTACCCAGATGTGGTGACATGTGCCTGTGGTCCCAGCTACTTGGGAGGTTGAGGTGGGAGAATCACGTGAGCCCAGGAGGTTGAGGCTGCAGTGAGCCAAGATAACATTAATGTACCCCAGCCTGGGCGATAGACCGAGACCTTATCTCAAAAAAAAATATATGCATATATATATTTATCTATCTATATATTCATATATAGATATAGATTAATATAGATATATAAACATATATTTATAGATATATAGATACATAAATATATAGCTATATATAAATATATATTTATAAATATATAGATATATATGTAACAAAATATGTTCCAAGACCTCCAGTGTATACCTGAAACTGCAGATAGTACCAAACTCTATATGTACTATGTTTTTTTCCTATACATACAGACATACCTATGATGAAGTTTAATTTATAAATTCGGCACTGTAATAGAATAACAACAATAACTAATAATAAAAGAGAACAATTAGAATATACTTTTTGTTTTTGAGATGGAGTCTTGCTCTGTCGCCCAGTCTGGAGTGCCATGGCGCCATCTCGGCTCACTGCAACTTCCGCCTCCCAGGTTCAAGCGATTCTCCTGCCTCAGCCTCCCAAGTAGCTGGGCCTACAGGCGCCTGCCACCATGCCCGGCTAATTTTTGTATCTTTAGTAGAGACAGGGTTTCACCATATTGGCCAGGCTGGTCTCCAATTCCTGACCTTGTGATCCACCCACCTCGGCCTCCCAAAGTGCTGGGATTACAGGTGTGAGCCACTGTGCCCGGCTAGAATATACTTTAATATAAGTTACATGAATAGTTTTCTCTCTCTCAAAATACTGTAGTATTTGGGATTGCAGCTGCCCGCAGGTAACTGAAACTGCAGAAAGCATATGGGGGACTATAGTATCTGACAAAGGACTTGGATCTAGAATACATAAAGAACTCTTACAACTTGATAATAAAAAGGATATAACCCAATTTTAAAATGGACAAAAGATCTGAACAGATATTTCTCCAAAGAAGATATACAAATGGCCTATAAGGGCCAGGTGCTGTGGCTTATGCCTATAATCCCAACACTTTGGGAGGCCAAGGCAGGTGGATCACTTGAGGCCAGGAGTTCAAGACCAGTCTGGCCAACATGGCGAAAACCCATCTCTACTAAAAATATAAAAATCAGCCAGGCGTTGTGGCGCATGCCTGTAGTCCCAGGTACTCAGGCAGATGAGGCGCAAGAATCACTCGAACCCGGGAGGCAGAGGTTGCAATGAGCTAAGATTGCACCACTGCACTCCAGCCTGGGCAACAGAGCAAAACCCCACCTAAAAATAAATAAATAAATAAAAATAAAAGAAAGAAAATAAATGGCCAATAAGCACAAGAAAATACACTCAATTTCTGTCTTAGTCTGTTTGTGCTGCTATAACAAAATACCTGAGACTGAGTAATTTATAAGCAAAAAAATTTATTCCTCACAGTTCCGGAGGCTGGGAAATCCAAAATCAAGGTGATAGCACGTTTGGCATTTGGTAAGGGCCTGTTCCATTGTCCCCGTTCTTGCAGTGGCATCTTCACATGGCAGGAGAAGAAAGGAAAAAAGAAGAAGAAATGTTATGTGAAGACTTTTTATAAGGGCGTTAATTTCATTCACGAGGGCAGAACACTCATGACCTAATCACCACCTTGAAGGCCTCACTTCTTAACATCGTCACATTAGGTCTTAGGTTATAACATGAATTTTGGAGGACTCCAACATTCAAACCATAGAAACATCATTAGCCATCAGGGAAGTGCAAATCCAAACCATGTTAAGATACCACTTCACACTCACAAGAATGGCTATAATAAACAGACAGATAATAACAAGTGTTGGAGAAAATGTGGAAAAATTGAAACACTCATATGTTGCTGGAGGGAATGTAAAATGCTTTGCAATGAAGTTGGAACTGCTTTGGAAATAGTCTGGCAGTTCCTCCAAAGCTTAAACATAGAGTTATCATATGACCTGGCAATGCCAGGCTTCATCATATTCCCAAGGGAAATGAAAACATATGTCCACACAAAAACTTATACATGAATGTTCATAGCAGCATTATTCATAATAGTCAAAAAGTGGAGACAGCTGGGTGTGGTGGCTCCCAACACTTTGGGAGGCCAAGGCGGGAGGATCGCTTGAGGTCAGGAGTTCGAGACCAGCCTGGCCAACATAGTGAAATCCGATCTCTACTGAAAATACAAAAATCAGCGGGACATGGTATATGTGCCTGTGATCCCAGCTACTTGGGAGGCTGAGGCAGGTGAATGGCTTGAATCCAGGAGGCGGAGGCTGCAGTGAGCCAAGATCACACCACCGTACTCCAGCCTGAGTGACAGACTGAGACTCCATCTCAAAAAAAAAAAAAAAGTGATAAACAGATAAATGAAATGTGTTATATTCCTACAACGGAATATTATTGAGCCATAAAAAAAAGGAAATAAGTACTGACACATGCTATAACATGAATGAACCTTGAAAACATTAGGTTACTTGAAAAAAGCCAGTCACAAAAGATCACAAATTGTATGGTTCCATTTATATGAAATGTCCAAATAGGCAAATCCTATCCTAAAAGAAAGTAAATTAGTGGTTGCCTAGGACTGAGGGATGGAGGAAATGGGGAGTGACTGCTCATAGGTATGGTATTTTTTTTTGGGAGAAATGAAAATATTCTAAAATTGATTGTGGTGGCCAGGCACAGGGGCTCACGCCTGTAATCCCAGCACTTTGAGAGGCCGAGGCGGGCGGATCACCTGAGGTCGGGAGTTCGAGACTAGCCTGACCAACATGGAGAAACCCCGTCTCTACTAAAAATACAAAATTAGCCGGGCATGGTGGTGCATACCTGTAATCCCAGCTACTCGGGAGGCTGAGGCAGGAGAATCGCTTGAACCAGGGAGGTGGAGGTTGCAGTGAGCTGAGATCGTGCCACTGCACTCCAGTCTGGCGAGAGAGTGAGACTCCATCTCATAAAAAAAAAAGAAAAAAGAAAAAAAAGAATGTTTCAGGCAAAAGGAAGAGAAGTGCAATGGTGCTATTTCAGGCAGAAGCTTGTCAGGTTTGCTGTGGTGTGGCTAATGTGGAAGGACTCAGTGGGAAGGAAAAGAGATGAGGGCACAGTAGTGGGCAGGGCCAAGATAAAATAAAGCCATATGCACATTTACATTTTTTCCTTGTCCAATATATTTCATTAAATGCAGACAAAACTTATTATAAACACATAACTTTTGATGTTTGTAAGGTCATCTGTTATTTGCACTCCTTTTTTTTTTTTTTTTTTGAGATAGGGTCTCACTCTGTCACCCAGGCTGGAGTGCAGTGTTGCCACCACAGCTCACAGCAGCCTCGACCTCCTGGGCTCAAGCACTCCTCTCACCTTAGCCTCCTGAGTATCTGGGACTACAGGCACATGCCACCATGCCCCACTAATTTTTTATTTTTTGTAAAGACAGGGTTTCTCCATGTTACCCAGGCTGGTCTCAAACTCTTGAGCTCAAACAATCTACCCACCTTGGTCTCCCAAAGAGCTAAGATTACAGGCGTTAGCCACTGTGCCTGGCTTGTTATTTGCATTTGTGATTTTAAAATTCCGTGTTTTTTATCACAAGATTGTCAGGTGCTTTCTGGACAGGAAATGCCTTAATTTATGACTCAAAATACAAACAAATGTAGGTGATCAAATGCATATCTATGTCTTCAATGGAAATATATATACATATAAGTCATTAACGAAGACAAATGAGAACATGAAATTCATGATATATTTTCTTTTCCATCACCTAGCCCCCTAAAGGAGAGATCTTTTTCATTCAGAGCCCTGGGTTTTGTTTTGTTTCATGATTTGCTTTTTTTTTTTTTTAAATAAGAGTTTATTTATTTATTTATTTGAGACAAGGTTTCACTCCCATCAGCCAGGCTGGAGTGCAATGGCGTGATCTCAGTTCACTGCAACTTCTGCCTCCTGGACTCAAGTGATTCTCTTGCCTCAGCCTCCTGAGTAGCTGGGACTACAGGCACATGCCACTGCATCCAGCTAATTTTTTGTAGAGACATGGTTTCACCATGTTGGCCAGGCTGGTCTTGAACTCCTGAGTTCAAGCGATCCGTCTGCCTCTGAGTCTCAAAGTGCTGGGGTTACAGGAATGAGCCACCGCGTGGCCAAAAGAGTTTATTTTTTAAAGGAAATTGACTTCTTTGAAAACGTAGAAATGAGGCCGGGTGCAGTGGCTCACACCTGTAATTCCAGCACTTTGTGAGGCCGAGGCAGGTAGATCGCTTGAACTGAAGAGTTTGAGACCAATCTGGTCAACATGGTGAAACCCCGTCTCTACTAAAAATACAAACATTAGCCGGGTGTGGTGGCAGGTGCCTGTAATCCCAGCTACTCGGGAGGCTGAGGCAGGAGAATCGCTTGAACCCGGGAGGTGGAGGTTGCAGTGAGCCAAGATTGCGCCGTTGCACTCCAGCCTGGGCAACAAGAACAAAACTCCATCTCAAAAAGAAAAGAAAAAGTAGAAATGAGGAAGCGGCCATATTTATTTTTTGAGATGAGGGTCTCGCTGTGTTGCCCAGGCTAGTCTTGAACTCTTGGGCTCAAGGGCTTCTCCTGCCTCAGCCTCCCCAGTGGCTGGGCTAATAGGCACACACCACCATGCCCAGCTCTACATACTGATTTTTTTTTTTTTTTTTTTTTTGAGATGGAGTCTTCGCTCTGTCGCCCAGGCTGGAGTGCAGTGGCGCGATCTCCGCTGACTGCAAGCTCCGCCTCCCGGGTTCACGCCATTCTCCTGCCTCAGCCTCCCGAGTAGCTGGGATTACAGGCGCCTGCCACTGCGCCCACTAATTTTTTGTATTTTTAGTAGAGACGGGGTTTCACCGTGTTAACCAGGATGGTCTCGATCTGCTGACCTCGTGATCCGCCCGCCTCGGCCTCCCAAAGTGCTGGGATTACAGGCGTGAGCCACCGCGCCCGGCCCATACTGATTTTTAAATTAAAAAAATCTACATTCTATATTCGCATCATAGCTTCTCCCTAATAAAATCTTTGTGAGTGTTTATGGGACTTATTCCCTGGAAAATCTGCAAGCAGCCTGGTAGCTTTACATACAGGAAAGCCAAAGGACAAACTGGGAATTACCTCAGAGATGGGGAAAGACTAAGGATCTTACTCAAATCAGTTGAGAATCAGCCTTAAGTATAAATGGGCCAGGTGTTGGTGGCTCACACCTGTAATCCTAGCACTTTGGGAGGCCAAGGCGGGCAGATCACTTGAGGTCAGGAGTTCAAGACCACCCTGGCCAACATGGTGAAACCCCGTCTCTACTAAAAATACCAAAATTAGCCAGGCGTGGTGGCACGTGCCTGTGGTCCCAGCTACTTGGGAGGCTGAGGCAGGAGAATTGCTTCAACCTGGGAGGCAGAGGTTGCAGTGAGCTGAGATCATGCCACTGCACTCCAGCCTGGGTGACAGAGTGAGACTCCGTCTCAAAAATAAATAAATAAATAAATATAAATGAAGCACAATTAACGTGTTATAATTTTATAGAGCAAAAGTTCATAAAAATAAATATTCTAATTAACTCTCCTACATCTTATAAACACTATTACCAAACCCATTTAAGATTGAAGATAAATTATATCATGGCATGGGTAAAGATTTTCAATAAGGAGTTGCTAGGATAAAAGCCAAAATTCTCCAGCATAAATTCACTGACAGGGATTTCTGTTTAATCTTTTCAAAATTCAAATACCCAATTTATTTCCTCTAGAGAATAACTTATGTAGAATCATAACCTCTTTGGTGGACCTTGATTTCTCCATCTGTAAAAGTATAGAACTAGTTTTGACTTAACAGTCAACAAATGCCTACCCTCTCCATATCTAGCTGATTAGAGTGCCCTCATGTGTGCATTTGCTGTAATGTTTTAGAAATCTGAAAAAGACAATATTAATCTCAGCAGTAATACAATAAATAATGTCTTCATTTGCACATTTATAGCAAATGCTATAAATATATAGCTCCAAGTATTACTCAGTAAAAGTTAAAGGCAAATGCTGTAGTAGGTTAATCTTACTGTCGTTCACTATCAAACCTTTCATATGCCAATTTTATCCTAAAACAGTGAAGTTATTGTTTTGGTTTCAATTTTAATTTAATGACTTAAAGGATTTTTTCCCTTAAAACTTCTAAGTATTTCATTATAATATTATTTCATCATTAGGCTTAAAGGAAAATATGTGGTCAATTGAGTTGTTATTTATTATACATGATAGCTTGACATCATCTTTTTAGGGATGGAAAACAGCTCCAGGGACCAAGTCTAACTCAGTTTTTTGGTATAAGAATTTACCTGTCGGCCGGGCGCAATGGCTCACACCTGTAATCCCAGCACTTTGGGAGGACGAGGCGGGCAGATATAGGTCAGCAGATCAAGACCAGGAGTTCAAGACCAGCCTGGCCAAGATGGTGAAACCCCATCTGTACTAAAACTACAAAAATTAGCCAGGCATGATGGCAGGCACCTGTAATCCCACCTACTTGGGAGGCTGAGGCAGGAGAATCACTTGAACCCGGTTCAAGTGAGCTGGTTGCAGTGAGCCAAGATCACGCCACTGCACTCCAGCCTGGGCAATAAGAGCAAGACTCCATCTCAAAAAAAAAAAAAAAAAAAAAAAAGAATTTACTAGTTTAAATCATAACAATTTCTTCCTACTCAAAGAGACTACATTGGAGGAAGCCAAAACAGAAGCTTATTTATTTATTTATATACTTTATTTATTTATTTTTGAGACAGAGTCTTGCTCTGTACCCAGGCTGGAGTACAGTGGTGTGATCTCGGCTCACTGCAAAATCTGCCTCCCGGGTTCAAGCGATTCTCCTGCCTCGGCCTCCCTAGTAGCTGGGATTACAGGTATGTGCCACCACGGCCAGCTAATTTTTGTATTTTTAGTAGAGATGGGTTTTCACCATGTCGGCCAGGCTGGTCTCAAACTGCTGACCTCAGGTGATCCACCTGCCTCAGCCTCCCAAAGTGCTGGGATTACAGGCATGAGCCACCAAGCCCAGCCTAGGGAAGCTTATTTTTTAAAAGAAAATACCCCAAAAAAATCAAAATCTCTTAGGTCCAATTGTAATTTTTTTTTGGCTTTTAAAAAATGTTAATGCCCTCAAATATTCTCCTATCCAATGTGGGCCAGGCTGGTCTCGAACTCCTGACCTCAAGGTTATAGGCGTGAGCCACTATGTCCCAACTCCATGCTAACTTTAGAGCTTATTTCCCATCCCATAAGATACAACACTACTTGTGTTACATAGTGAGCAGTGTGGGGAAGAAAAGCATAGAATTAAGTTAGTGACAAATCCAGTGAACTCAAAAAGAGGGAAAAAAACACTCCCAAACAATTGTTTTCCCCATATTCTATTCTCCCTAGAGGTAGTCCATACAGGAATGACAAAAGAAAAAAAAGGATACAAAATGAGAAAGATGTTCATGTGACATACAAGTACAGTAATAAAATCAACAAGCATATATGATATTTAAGCAAAATAGTATGTATGCATTGATGGTCATCTGATATAAATCCATCATTTCTGTTGGCCAACATCTAAAACCTTTACTTTTCTGAGGAGACAAGCTATAAATCTATACGGATATTTCTACAATGAGAATTCACTATTACATATGAACCAATATAATTTGATGTCAAATATTCACAATTAGGTTTAAAAAATCCCCTACTTGGCCGGGCGCGGTGGCTCATGCCTGTAATCCCAGCACTTTGGGAGGCCAAGGCGGGTGGATCATGACGCCAAGAAATCAAGACCATCCTGGCCAACATGGTGAAGCCCTGTCTCTACTAAAAATACAAAAATTAACTGGGTGTGGTGGCAGGCACCTGTAGTCCCAGCTACTCAGGAGGCTGAGGCAGGACAATCACTTGAACCCAGGAGGCAGAGGTTGCAGTGAGCTGAGATCGCGTCACTGCACCCCAGCCTGATGACAGAGTGAGACTCAGTCTCAAAAAAAAAAAAAAAAAAAAATTCCCCTACTTATGTTAAGAGTACCAAAAATAGGGCCAGGAATGATGGCTCATGCCTATAATTTTGGCACTTTGGGAAGCTGAGGTGGGAAGATAGCTTGAGTCCAGGAGTAAAATAGTGAGACTCTGTCTCTACAAAAAAATAGAAAATTAGCTGGATGTGGCACACACCTGTAGTCCAGGTACTCATGAGGCTGAAATGGGTGGATCACTTGAGCCTGGGAGGTCAAGGCTGTAGTGAACTGTGATCACACCACTACACCCTACACCCAGCCTGGGCTACAAAGTGAGACCCTGTCTCAAAAAAAAAAAAAAAAAAAAAAAGGTACCAAAAATCTATAGCTGTTTCAGGAATAAAATACATGTAGTTAGTGAGGTTTTTCTCTCCCACTGCTATGACTTAATTTTTGGTTGAGATGCTAAGCCAAACATCATTTTAAGTCTGTGGCCCAACCAAAAAATGGAATCATACTCTCCAAAGAATTGTACATTCCCACTCTAATTGCTAAAATAAAATGTTGGATTATGAAAATCAATTTTGTAGGTATCAATAAGTTATAAGAGCATGGCTTATTTAAAAAAAAAAAGTGGGCCAGGTTACCCTACATGAGCTGCAAAGCAAGCAAACTGAATTTTCTTATCGAAGAGCCCATCCTCATACTTAAAATTTCCCATGACTACATGGAAATTCTTTCACTTACCAGAAAGACCTGATTGGCAGTTTCACTGAGAGTTGCGTCATCTGGGCTGTCGACAGGTGTCTGACGTGTAAACTTGGAATCAAACTGACTTACATCCTCTTCAGATTGCTTTATACAAACAAAATAATTTAGAAAATAATGAATAGTCCATATGACATCAATCAAATGCACTGTAAGCTCTGGGAGCTCTTTTCGCAGGGGTTAACTATAATAAAGTATTAGAATAGTCTTAGCAGGCACTATTCTAATAGTGGAGAAATGCAAGTGGAAGAAAAAAATGCAAGTGGAAAGTACTGAGTCAAATTACATCTTCAAATCTTAAACATGCACTAAAAAAGATTTTAGTATACTGTTATTCCTATTAAAAATGTGAATATATTGACTGGGCGTGGTGGCTCACGCCTGTAATCCCAGCACTTTGGGAGGCTGAGACGGGCAGATCATGAGGTCAGGAGTTCAAGACCAGCCTGGCCAATAAAGCGAAACCCCGTCTCTACTAAAAATACAAAACATTAGCCGGGCGTGGTGGCGGGCGCCTGTAATCCTAGCTACTCGGGAGGCTGAGGCAGGAGAATTGCTTGAACCTGGGAGGCAGAGGTTGCAGCAAGCAGAGATTGTGCCACTGCACACCAGCCCAGGTGACAGTGCGAGAGTCTGTCTCAATTAAAAAATATATATATATATATATATCGAGCTCAAAACAAGCTGGAAAAAATGTGAATATCAATTTCCCCTCTCACAAAGCTTCAGTGTGCCTAGTCCACTGGCTAAATCCCTGTTTAGAGATAATTAGTTCAGTTGGCTACTGCAGGTTTGTAATAAACCTGAAAAACTACTGAAGCAGAGTTAAAACATGAATAATACTGGTAAGATGCTCCAGTTAAAGTTTCTTCCCACAGCTTATTTCATTCCTTCAGAAATCTAAAGGAGCAAAAATAATTTTCTATTCCGCATGGGTTATAAGTTATATTTCCTTGTGAAAGTATAGTTATCACTTCAGTTCTAACCATGGGATTTATTTATTTAATTCCTTCTCTCTTTCCCAAAATATCTGGTTAAACTCTTGGGCCAAATGTAAGAAGTAAATAATAATTTAGAATATCTGACCTAATACTAAAAGATGATGACCACATTGACCTTATAATTCTCTTAGAGCCCAGACAGTGAACCTGCACTCCCTGGAGGAATGGCTGATTCCAAGTGTGGGGAAAATGTACAAGATAAGCATAGAACATCAGTTTCCTTATTTTGCTCTCTCGTACAACACCAGACAATGTGCTCATGTCAAAAGGACTCAGAACCCAACATGAAGATGCACACAGCATTCACTGCACCCAGCATTCAACGAAGGGAAAAAATGAGCCCCAATAAAAATAACTGCCAGGTGCGGTGGCTCATGCCTATCATCCCAACACTTTGGGAGGCAGAGGCAGGTGGATTGCTTTTGAGCTCAGGATTTGAAGACCAGCCTGGTGAACATGGCAAAACCCCGTCTCTACCAGAAACACAAAAATTAGCTGGGCATGGTGGTGTACCTGTGGTCCCAGCTACTCAAGAGGGTGAGGTGGGAGGATTGCTGGAGGCTGGGAAGTCAAGGCTGCAGTGGACAGAGATTATACCACTGCACTACAGCTTGGGTGACAGAGTTAAGACCCTGCATCAAAACAATAAGTGAATAAATAAAAATAAAATAAAAATAACTGTGATGAAACACAAATGTGTTAAAACGTGTAAGTTCATAATATACTAAAAAAGAAAAACACACACACACACAAAGTTCATTGGTCAATTCTGGAAGATGCTAGGGAACTAATTCATTATTTTGAAAACTAGGAAAGAATCAAACATACATCCTGCCTTTCCTGTATGAACTGTACCTTGGGTAACTAACTGATCAAAGAGTTTCTCTTTATGAAAGAATTCCAGCTAACAAAGAAAGAAGAAATAACAGTTAGAATAAAACCATTTCACAAACACCTGATGAAACTATAAAAGTAGGCCAGAGTTTCTCAACCTCAGGGCTACTGACATTTTAGGCCTATTAATACTTTGCGTTAGGGGGCTGTGCTGTGCTGACTCTTACCCCTGAAGGTACCTATAGCATTCCCTCTCCCAAGCTGTGACAATTAGTGTGTCTCCAGACATTGCCAAATTACCCTGGTAGTGAAATGCTGACACAGGCAGTGACCACTAACATAACTAAAAAAACACACATACACACACACAAGTACACATTATGCCTCCTGATCAAAGCATATGTGATACTGAGAGTGTAATCTGAATCAGATCAACCACCTAAATTTAACTACCAGTTTTTGGAAATTTGGGGAACAGATGAACATGGTCAATGACACTCTGGGGATAATATCAGCAAAATCAAAATTTGAGAATTCTACAGGACAAATGACCCCGTTTCTTCAATAAATCACGAGGGGAATCTATAAATGAAAAGAGGCCTAAGAGACATAGTAACCAAACTACATACAGACCTTGATTAAATCCTTACAAACAGGAGAAAAAAAAAAAGAATGGAAAAACAACAACAAAAAAATTAGGTGGGGCAACACAGGGAGACCTCATCTCTAGAAAAATTCAAAAAATTGGATGTGGTGATGCACCCCTGTGGTCCCAGCTATATGGGAGGATCCCTTGAGCCTGGGAAGCTGAGGCTGCCATGAGCCACTATCATGCCACTGCACTCCAGCCTGGGCAACAGAGAAAGACCCTATCTCAAAAAAAAAAAAAAGAGAAAAAAAAAAAAAACCTGGGGAAACTGTCAACTTCTTAGGTGTGATGATGGGATGACAGTTATGTTTAAAGAAGATGATCTAATTATTTTTAAGCTGGGCAGTAGGTGTATGACAGTTCTCCTCCTTACAATTGTTTGTTGTTTTTTAAAGTGGGTCACATTATGCTCCATGACCAAAAAATAATCACCATCACCATCCTCCTCCTTCTCCACCTACAGCCCAAGAAATGGAAAAAGAAACTGTGTTTTCTCAGATTCTGAGGTGGCAGAAAGACAATAACACACTAACTCATTTACTCATAAACATATTGTTATGGGTTGAATCGTGTCCCTTACCCACCCCCAGAAAATTTCGTATGTTGAAACTCTAACCTCTAGTTCCTCAGAATGTGACCTTATTTGGAAAGGGTTATTGCAGATGTAATTAGTGAAGATGAGGTCCTACTGGAGTAGAGAGGAACCCTAATCCAATATGCCTGGTATCCTTATAAAAAGGGGAAATTTGGCCACAGATATGCACACAGGTAGAACACCATGTGAACATGAAGGCAGAGATCCGGGTGATGCACCTACAAGCCAAAGAATGCCAAAGATGACCAGCAAACCACCAGAAGCCAGGGGAGAGGCATGGAACATAACGTTTCTCACAGTTGTCGAAGAAACCAAGTCTAACAACGTGATCTAGAACTTCTAGTCTCCAGACCTATGAGATAATAAATTTCTGTTGTCTAAGCCACCCAGTTTGTGGTACTTTGTTGCAGCAAGCCTAGCAAACTAATGCACACATATTCTATATTTTGAAGAAAAAATTCCCAGAGAATCATATTTAAAATGGTTAAATTAAGCAAAATAAAACAAACCAAAAAAAGAAAAGTCCCAACCACCTGAAATATTTAATTTGTCTTAGAAAACTGACTTAAAAATATCTAATACAGGCCGGGAGCGGTGGCTCACGCCTGTAATCCCAGCACTTTGGGAGGCCGAGGCGAGCGGATCACGAGGTCAGGAGATCGAGACCATCCTGGCTAACACGGTGAAACCCCGTCTCTACTAAAAATACAAAACACTAGCCGGGCGTAGTGGCGGGCGCCTGTAGTCCCAGCTACTCCGGAGGCTGACGCAGGAGAATGGCGTGAACCCGGGAGGCGGAGCTTCCAGTTTGCCGAGATTGCGCCACTGCACTCCAGCCTGGGCGACAGAGCGAGACTCCGTCTCAAAAAAAAAAAAAAAATCTAATACAGTCAATTGCCACTGGCTTTAGTTCTTTCAAAGACAGTACAAAAATAAAAGATGCTTGGCTGGGTGCAGAAGCTCACACCTGTAATCCCGGCACTTTGAGAGGCTGAGGTGGGTGGATCACTGGAGCCCAGGAGTTGGAGACCAGCCTGGGCGACATGGCAAAACCCTGTTTCTACAAAAAATACAAAAAAATTAGCCAGGCATGGTGACACGTGTCTGTAGTCGCAGCTATTCGGGAAGCTGAGGTGGGAGAATCACCTGAATCTGGGGAGGTCAAGGCTACACTGAACTCTGATCGTGCTACTGCACTCCTTCCTGAGTGACAGAGTGAGACCTCGTCTCAAAATAAAATAAACAGGCCGGGCGCGGTGGCTCACGCCTGTAATCGCAGCACTTTCGGAGGCCGAGGCGGACAGATCACGAGGTCAGGAGATCGAGACCATCCTGGCTAACACGGTGAAATCCCGTCTCTACTAAAAATACAAAAAATTAGCCGGGCACGGTAGCGGGCACCTGTAGTCCCAGCTACTCGGGAGGCTGAGGCAGGAGAATGGCGTGAACCCGGGAGGCGGAGCTTGCAGTGAGCTGAGATCTCACCACTGCACTCCAGCCTGGGCGACAGAGCGAGACTCCGTCTCCAAAAAAAAAAAAAAGAAAGAAAGAAAAGAAATAGGCATTAGTGGCCAGGCACGGTGGCTCACGCCTGTAATCCCAGCACTTTGGGAGACCGAGGCAGGTGTATCATGAGGTCAGGAATTCGACAGCAGCCTGGCAAAGATGGTGAAACCCCGTCTTTACTAAAAACACAAAAATTGCACAGTGGCAGGTGACTGTAATCCTAGCTACTCGAGAGGCTGAGGCAGGAGAATCTCTTGAACCCGGGAGGCGGAGGTTGCTGTGAGCTAATATCGTGCCACTGCACTCTAGCCTGGGTAACAGAGCAAGACTCCATCTCAAAACAAAAACAAACAAAAAAAATGCATTGTTTTTTGGTTTAGGGGAGGGATTTTTTGCAGATATATGGACTGTTAATGCTCCAAGTCAAATCTTCCCTACTGGAGCATTTTCCCTTTTTAAGTTGCTTGATAGTATTATAATCAATAAAAATAGAGTTATTCCAGATATCAAAGTAGAGAGGGCTACTTCTTCAGTGTGTCAGCCGAGCATTCTACTACATGAGGTTAACTATCTTAATAAAATAAAAAGTGGTATTAGAAGTGTGAAGTAAGTATCCTTTTTATAATCAGAGCTTTTTCTTTCCACATTTTCCATTTGGAGTTTTAAAAGGATAAAATTCTAGGCCGGGCACAGTTGCTTATACCTGTAATCCCAGCACTTTGGGAGGCCGAGGCAGGTGGATCACTTGAGGTGAGGAGCTGGATACCAGCCTGGCCAACATGGTGAAACCCCATCTCTACCAAAAATATAAAAATTAGCTGGGCATGATGGCATGCGCCTGTAATCCCAGCTACTTGTGAGGCTGAGGCAAGAGAATCACTTGAACCCAGGAGGCAGAGGTCGCAGTGAGCCAAGATCACACCACTGCACTCCAGCCTGGGCAACAGAGTGAGACCCTGACACAAAATAAATAAATAAATATCAAAACAAAAGGATGAAATTCTAGACTAAATCACACAAATTTGCTGAATTTTGTGTTTTCCTTCGAGGTATGACTTTTTTTTTTTTTTGAGACAGAGTCTCACTCTGCCCCACAGGCTGGAGTGCAGTGGCATGTTCTTGGCTCACTGTAGCCTCCACCTCCTGAGTTCAAGCGATTCTCCTGCTCAGCCTCCTTTATATTTCATACAAATATAAAAATTTTTGTATTTTTAGTAGAGACGGGGTTTCACCATGTTGGCCAGGCTGGTCTCAAACTCCTGACCTCAAATGATTCATCCACCTTGGCCTCTCATAGTGCTGGAATTACAGGTGCACTTGGCCAATGTATGACTGTTAAATCTTTCTTCTATTCTATTATTGTCTTTATGATTATGATTCTGTCTTGTCTTATAGATGAGGGGAGAGTTAATGTGAATGTGGTGATGGATGAAGGATATCTTTTTACAGGTAGGTTAGATTTTTATTAACTCATTATTGAGCATCTATCATATCCCAACCTTCCAGGAGCTTGTGTAGTTGAGGCAGGAAAAATACATACAAGTAAATGCAATAAAACTTTATAGATTGCAAAGAACCTATGCAAGGTAAAGAAGGGGCAAGATGGTCACTTGCACCTAAGGAGAAGAAATTGAGAAATAGTTTTGTAGAGTGGGCAACACATGAGCTGATCCTTAAAAAAATGAAACCATGTTTGTCAGGGAGACAGTGTTTCTGATAGAGGGAAAAAAGCATAATTTTTGTATTTTCAATAGAGATGGGCTTTCACCGTGTTGGCCAGGCTGGTCTCAAACTCCTGACCTCGGTGATCCACCGACCTTGGCCTCCCAAAGTGATGGGATTGCAGGCGTGGGCCACTGTGCCCAACCAAGAAAAAAAGTCTAAATACACCTATAATAAGAAATTCAGTTACAGACATACCTCATGTTATTATGCCCTGCTTTATTGCATTTTACAGATACTGTGATTTTTACAAATTGAAGGTTTGCAAAACCCTGCATTTAGCAAGCCTATCAATGTCATTTTTCCAATTGCATGTCCTCATTTCATGTCTCATGTGTCATGTCTTGCAAATTTTTTTGTTATATCTATTATGGTAATCTGTGATCAATGATATTTGATGTTACTACTGTAATTGTTATGGGGTACCATGAACAGCAACCATGTAACACAATTGACTCAACTGGTTAAAAAAAAAAAAAAAGCATAAACGGCACCAAGATGAGAAATGAAACAGTATGGAACTTTAAGGAACTAGAAATAATTTGGCATAAGCTGGATCATAAAATGCTATCAGGAGTTTGGCAAGAAATAAACGTAAAGAGCAAGGAAGGAGATGTGGTAGGATCCCAAAAATACCCAGGTCCTAATCCTCAGAACCTGTGAATGTTAACTTATATGGGAAAAGTGACTTTGGAGATATGATTAGGAACCCTGAGATGGGGAGATTATCCTTATCTAAGTATACCTTAAATGTAATTACAACTGTCCTTAAGAGGGAGACTTGATGACAGAAAAAGTAGAAGGCAGTGTGACAATGGACGCAAGATGCTACAATGAGGGCTTTGAGGATGGAAGAAGGGACATGAGCCAAAGAATATAAGTGGCCTCTAGAAGTGGAAGGCAAGGGAACAGATTCTCTGCCAGAGCCTCCTGAAGAAACCAGCCCTGCTGACACCTTGACTTTAGCCCAATAAAACTGATTTCAGACTTTCACTCTCCAGAACCATTAAGAGAAAAAAGCTGTATTGTTTTAAACCACCAAGTTTTTGGTAAATTGTTACAGCAACAACAGGAACTAACACAAGGGACAAATCATAGAGGGCATTGACTACCAAATAAACGAGTGTGAATTTTATTCTGTGGAGTATGGAGTCATTCCAGGATTTTAAGCTAGAGACTATGTTATTAGATATGCAAATTAGAAAGATTTGCCGGGTGCAATGGATCATGACTGTAATCCATCACTTTGGGAGGCTGAGGCAGGTGGATTGCCTGAGCTCGAGAGTTTGAGACCAGCCTGGGCAACATGGTGAAACTGCATCTCTACAAAAAAAAAAGTTAAAAAAAAAAAAAGTTAACCAGGTGTGGTGGCACATACCTGTAGTCTCAGCTACTTGGGGGACTGAGGTGGGAGGATCACTTGAGCCCAGGAGGTTGAGGCTGCAGTGAGCTACAATTGCACCATGTAATCCAGCCTGGGTGACAAAGCAACACCCTGTCTCCAAAAAAAAAAAAAAAAAAGAAAAAAGAAAGAAAGATTGCCTCAGCAATATAGAGAATGGATCAATGGATGAAGGTGTGTGTGCAAGAGAGGAGTCAGGGAGAGCAGTTAGGAAGCAAATTGTCACTGTCCAGGCAAAAGACAATAAAAGACAGAGGTAATCATTATCAATGAGACTTGAGAGGAAGGGACATATATAAGAGATATTACAGATACAGTATTACAGGATTTGATTCCTGATCAGGTATGGAGTTTGGAAGAAAAGAAAGAGTAAAGGATGACTGCTTTGTTTCTGAGTTGGGTAGTTGGGTGAGTGATAGTGACAGTCACCAAAATAAGAAATTCAGTAAAAGATTTAGAAGTAGAGTTACCATTTTGGGTCATATTGAATTTGGGGTTCCTGTGAGACATCCAAAGAGAATTGAACCATACACAATTGAATATATAAGAATCTGGGCCGGGCGCAGTGGCTCACGCCAGTAATCCCAGCACTTTGGGAGGCCAAGGCAGGTGGATCACCTGAGGTCAGGAGTTCGAGACCAGCCTGGCCAACATAGTGAAACCCCATCTCTACTAAAAATACAAAAAAAAATTAACTGGGCATGGTGGTGGGTTCCTGTAATCCCACCTACTAGGGAGGCTGAGGCGGGAGAATCGCTTGAACCCATGAGGCAGAGGTGGCAGTGAGCCGAGATCGTGCCATTGCACTCCAGCCTGGGCAACAAGAACAAAACTCTGTCTCAAAAAAAAAAAAAAAAGATTCTGAAGCCACCTCTTTTTCCAAGACAAGCGGACTTAAAGTCAGGAGGGACACAGATATAGAGAACCTATGTAGATGTGGGAGTAAAATTCAAAGGAGTTTACCTAAAAGCTTCAATTTTCTTTGTAAAGTAGAAGACAGGATCATCTACTAACAGGAAGGACACAATGGTGGGGTAGGGAATTTCAAGAAGAGTATTGGTGATTTTACATAACTTTGTTTCTTGTTTTTGTTTTTAGTTTTATATGTGTAGGGGATACAAGTGCAGATTTCTTACATGTATATATTGCATCGTTGTGAAGTCCGGGCTTTTAGTATACCCATCACTCAAATAGTGAATATTGTACCCAACAGGTAATTTTTCAACCCTTGCTCCCACACCCTCCCACCTTTTGTAGTCTTTAATGTCCATTATTGCACTCTGTATGTCCATGTGTACTCATTGTTTAGCTCCCAGTTATAAGTGAGAGCGTGCAGTACTTAACCCTCTGTTTCTGAGTTATTTTGCTGAGGATAATGGCCTCCAGTTCCATCCATGTTGCTGCAAAAGACATCATATCATTGTTTTGGTGTCTGAGTAGTATTCCTTGGTATATACATACTCCATCCTTTCTATCCAGTCCTCCATCGATGGACACTTAGATTGATTCCACATCTCTGCTATAGTGCTGCAATAAGCAAAAGAGTGCAGATATATTTTTAATATAATGATTTTTTTCCCATTGGGTATATACCCAGTAGTGGAACTGCTGGATCAAATGGCAGCTCCATGTTTTAGTTCCCTGAGAAATCTCCATGCCGTTTTCCATAAAAGCTATACTAATTTAATTTTGTATAACTTTGATAGAAAATATGAACTAAAGTTAATAAGGAATACATGAAGGCATGCTGAGAAGTGCCAAGAGGTAACCATAGTTAAATACCATTAAAACATAATGGCAACCTTTTGTATGATTATATGATATTCTTCAGTTGGACCAAATTAGGAGATTCTAAGGCTCATGTACCAAAACAATGAAAGCATAGAGACTTAACTGTGTAGTCCAAGAAAATGAGTAAGTGTTCTAGTGTGGATGCAGAAAGAATGAGGTTGTGAACTTAGAGAAAAGTGAGAGAAGAGGAATGAAGTTCTCTATAAAGATATAACACGTGTGGTATAAGTAAGGAAGTAAAATAAATGGAAGAATTACAAGGTATTGGCCAAAAGTCAGCATGTTAGAATTTAAGGTTTTAGAGGTAAAGCATTTCTAGGTGATGACAAAGTCCAGAATGTGTCCTTGAGAGTTAACTAGTGTAGAATTTAAGAGATAGTCATTGAGGATAAGAAGGTCAAGAAATTTGGAGGCCAGTCATTGAATGAGTTATCTGAATAAAGGCTGGAATTCCTTATAATGATGCCAGGAGTTTTGGAGGAAGAAGACTATGGGTCATGGGACAAGCTCCTAAAGTGACCAAGAAGCCAGTGGGTGGCAATAAAAATAAGAGATAGTCATTGAGGATAAGAAGGTCAAGAGATTTGGAGGCGAAGTCATTGAATGAGTTATCCATATAAAGGCTGGAATTCCTTATAATAATGCCAGGAGTTTTGGATGCAGGAGAAGACTATGGGTCATAGGACAAGCTCCTGAAGTGACAAAGAAGCCAGTGGGTGGCAATAAAAAGAAAGCCAAATTCCATAAATCTCAAAAGAGAAGAGGTTTGGATTTGGTTGGAAATCAGCAGTTGCAATCTAGGAGAATGCCAAGCCCTGAGACAATTAGGACATAGAAAAATGAGCAGTCTTGGCAACAGAGCAAGACTCCATCTCAAAAAAAAAAAAAAAAAAAAAAGAAAGAAAGAAAAAGAAAAATGAGCAGTCTTATCTCAAAAATAAAAGCAAATAATAGAAAATTATATTAGGAAGAGGCAAAGTTCAATTAAGAAGGAAGGTTAAAAGCCTGTAAAGAGACTAAAAATACAGAGAAATTCATATTCTATTTCAACTCTAAGAGAAGGGTTGAAAAGAAGCTAGCAATAGAAAGAAAAATATCAAGTAATAAAACAGAATAGACTAGAGAGGGCAGAAAATTGGGAGGGGTTTTCATTCTGAAAAATGAGAGCAATATGGATAAAAGGTATGATTAGACCAATGCCCTTGAGGCAGACGCTCCCATGTCTTGTCAAAAGCCTGATCAAGTTAGCAGACTGGGAGCTTGCTCTTTTGTGTCTGAAGAGTCGTTCCTTTGGCTGGTGACGGGGATATTAGAAGCCCCAGTGGTGAAGAGAGTTCCAAAGCATCTTGGGGAAAACAACCCTTGTGCACATTTCTTCCTAGACACTTGTGCAGATGACTGGCTAACTCTCGAGACAATCTCCTCTCAATGGAAACACTGCATTGTTGTTCCAGAGGACTAAAAGCAAGAATTTTCTTTTGCTGGAATTGGAAAGGATTAGGACATCTGATTTGTCTGCCTTAACTGCATCTTTAGCTTTTGTTCCCTGCCAAGAGAGCTACTGTAAACATGATGAACATTCATAAAACCCACTGGACTTTCTGTAGGAAGTATGGCAAGCACCAATCCCACAAAGTGACACAGTGCAAGAAGGGCAAGGATTCTCTGTATGCCCAGGGAAAGCAGTGTTATGACAGGAAGCAGAGTGGCTATGATGGGCAGACTAAGCTGATTTTCCAGGAAAGGCTAAAACCACAAAGAAGATTGTGCTGAGACAAGAGTGTATTGAGTCCAACTGCAGATCTCAGCGAATGCTGGCTATTAAAGAGAACTGGAAGGAGCTAAAACAAGAAAGGGCCAAGTGATTCAGTTCTGAGCTTCATCTTTTGTTTTATTAAGAAAACAATACAATCTTGAGGTTATGCTCAAACAATAAAGAAAGAAATTGCATCTTCAAGCAGAGAAAAGAGCCATGGTGAAGGAAAATTGTACACAGTCATCCTAAGAGCAGACTGGGAGATGGTTGCAGGGGGCAAGGATAACTGGTGATTTCCACTCTCATAACCAGGAACTAAAACTAAGTTTGTTACCAAAGAAACTTGTTAGCTTTGTGTCTTATTCACGCTTGTGATAGTTTGGTTATCACCTGTCTGTTTCCCTCTAGCACTTTACATTAAAGTTCTAAGAATAAAAAATCTCTACATGCTAGTGGTCCTGAGGCACACAAAAAGAGGTGAACTTGGGAGGTTGCATCTGACTTCCTAGCCACCCTTAAGGAAGGAAGCACAAGAAATGCACTGTGTGTTGTAGCTACCAAGAAGAGGAAAGCAGACTCACCAAATCCCTGAGGCATGATAGAGAGCCAGACCAGGTTAAGGCAGAAGCCCCCAGAGATAGGCCCTGTATGGTGGCAAAACATGCAATTAAGAAAATTTTGCAAAATCGAGATTCCAATGTTTGCACAAAATTCTATTTTAAATGCAATGTTTCCCTTTTTGATACATTCTCTCACTCTACCTATTTACTGGTGAACGTTTGCATCTAATGGCTTACAGCCTAATTTTCACCACCATTGTTTTAGAAAACAGCTCAAAGATTATGTCTGAGCAATAGCTGGCATTCTTGCCGATTTATTTCATTAATGTTTAATCAGCAAATGATGCTACATGAACATTTTTCTTAATATAGAATCATCATTCTTCAAACTTTAAACCACTTTCACTTTTTACTTTTTAAAGGTGAGAAGGTTGATACTAGGAACCTGGAAAATTTTCTGGAAAATATGGGGATAAAGCTCACAGAAGATAAAGGCATGCAACTGCTGAATAATCTTCCAGTTGATGGTAAGCATTAAAAATATCACACAACCAGGCGTGGTGGCACCTGCTCATGGTCCCAGCTACTCAGGAGGCTGAGGTGGGGGGATTGCTGGGGCCCAGGAGGTCAAGGCTGCTTTGAGCAGTGATCACACCACTGCATTCCAGCCTGGATGACAGGGCAAGACCCTGTCTCAAAAAGTTTAAATTTAAAATATCATAGTAAAGCCAGGTGCAGTGGCTCACACCTGTAATCCCAGCACTTTAGGAGGCTGAGGTGAGAGGATCGCTTGAGTTCAAGAGTTTGAGACCAACCTGGGCAACATAGTGAGACCCCGTCTTTACAAAAAAAAAGTTTAAAAAGTAGCTAGGCATGGCTCCACATACCTGTAGTCCCAGCTACTTGGAAGGCTGACATGGGAGAATCACTGGAGCCCAGGAGGTGGAGTCTATAGTGAGCTGAGATCCCATCACTGCACTCCAGCCTGGGAGACAGAGCAAAACCCTGTCTCAACAACAATAAAATCACAGGATTCTTTGAAGAAGGCCGAGCATATGACCTTTTGTGACTAATACTCTCTATGTAAGGAATGTTCCATGTCCCACCAACAAAATGATTTCATCATATTGAGAACTGTTTCCATTCCTGAGTTTTATTCTTGAAAATGAAAAAGTATAAATTTCTGGAATAAAATATTTTAAAATGTATATTCTGAAATTATGTATGTTTTGTACTATTTTTTAAATATCTACATTGCTGCCTGAGACTTGGATTTTTCTCTGTCTTACAGCCAAAGGAAAGGTATTTGTGAACAGATTGATGAAAGAATTGAAGGTGAGTGAGAAGTACGATAAAAAGGCAGGTAAAACTGAGTTCCTCAAGCTTTACTGTTGTTTTCAAAAACCCTTCCTATTTCACAGTTTTCAGATTATTAATCCTGCTGTCCCAACTGTTTATTAATTCATTGTTTATCCTTATATGCTTTAGGCACACTGCAATCACTAAAATGGTTTAACTACAGTAGACTCAAAAACAGTGGTTCCCAAATAAAGTTGTGCATCAGAATCACCAGGAAAAAAAAAAAACACTGTCTTAGTATTCAGATCACTAGGCCCTTTTTCTGTCATATTGATCTTGGATTTCTAGAGCTAGTACCTAGAAGCATGTTATTAAAAAGTTTGAGGAGGAGGGTCCAAGATGGCCCAATAGGAAAAGCTCTGGTCTGTAGCTCTCAGCGAGACCATCGCAAAAGGTGGGTGATTTCTGCATTTCCAATTGAGGTACCCAGTTCATCTCATTGGAACTGGTTGGGCAGTGGGTCCAACCCACGGAGGGCAAGCACAAGCAGGGTAGGGCATTGCTTCACCCGGGAAGTACAAGGAGCCGGGGACCTCCCTCCCCCCATCCAAGGGAAGCCGTGAGGGACTGTGCTACCCCACTGGATTACTACACTTTTCCCACGGTTTCTGCAATCTGCAGATCAGGAGATTCTCTCATATGCCTACACCACCAGGGCCCTGGGTTTCAAGCACAAAACTGGGCAACTGTTTGAGCAGACACTGAGCTAGCTGCAGGAGTATTTTTTTGTACTCCAGTAGCACCTGGAACCCTGTGAGACAGAACCATTCACTCCCCTGGAAAGGGGGATGAAGGCAGGGAGCCAAGTGGTCTTGCTCAGCGTGTCCCACTCCCATGAAGCCCAGCAAGCTAAGAACCACTGGCTTGAAATTCCCACTGCCAGCACAGCAGTCTGAAGTCAACCTGGGACAATCGAGCTTGGTAGCGGGAGGGGCATCTGCCATTACTGAGGCTTTAGTAGGTGGTTTTCCCCGACAGTACTAAGAAGGCTGGGAGGTCTGGGCTGGGTGCGGCAAAGCAGCTGTGGCCAGACTGCTTCTCTAGATTCCTCCTCACTGGGCAGGGCATCTCTGAAGGAAAGGTAACAGCCCCAGTCAGTGGCCTACAAACAAAATCCCCATCTCCCTGGGACAGAGCACCTGGGGGAAGGGGTGGCTGTGGGCCACAGCTTCAGCAGATTTAATCATTCCTGCCTGCTGGCTCTGAAGAGAGCAGCTGATCCCGACAAGAGGGATTCTGCCAGCACAGCGCACCAACTCTGGTAAGGGACAGACTGCCTCCTCAAGTGGGCCCCTCACCCCTGTGCCTCCTAACTGGGAGAAATCGCCCAACAAGGGTCGACAGACACCTCATACAAGAGAGCTCCATTTGGCATCAGGCTGGTGCCCCTCTGGGACGAAGCTTCCAGAGGAAGGAGCAGGGAGCAATCTTTGCTGTTCTGCAGGCTTCACTGGTGACACCCAGGCAAACAGGGTCTGGAGTGGACCTCCAACAAACTTCAGCAGACCTGCAGAAGAGGGGCCTGACTGTTAGAAGAAAAACTAACAAACAGAAAGCAACAACATCAACATCAGCATAAAGGACCCCCACACAAAAACCCTATCCAAAGGTCATCAGCCTCAAAGTTCAAAGGTAGATAAATCCACAAAGAAGAGGAAAAACCAGTGCTAAAACACTGAACATTCCAAAAACCAGAATGCCTCTTCTCCTCCACATGATCACAGCTGCTCTCCAGCAAGGGCACAAAAGGAGTTTGTGCCTATTATCCAGGAGGTGGATAATAACAAACTCCTCTGAGCTAAAGGAGCATGTTCTAACCCATTGAACTGAAGCACTCCTCAGCAAATGCAAACGAACAGAAATCATAACAAATAGTCTCTCAGACCACAGTGCAATCAAATTAGAACTCAGGATTAAAAAACTCACTCATATTCTCACTCATATTCTCATATTCTCACTCATATTCTCACTCATAGGTGGGAATTGAACAATGAGATCACATGGACACAGGAAGGGGAATATCACACTCTGGGGACCGTGGTGGGGTGGGGGGAGTGGGGAGGGATAGCATTGGGAGATATACCTAATGCTGGATGACGAGTTAGTGGGTGCAGCGCACCAGCATGGCACATGTATACATATGTAACTAACCTGCACAATGTGCACATGTACCCTAAAACTTAAAGTATAATAAAAAAAAAAACCACTCAAAACTGCACAACTACGTGGAAATTGAACAGCCTGCTCCTGAATGACTACTGGGTAAATAACGAAATTATTTACCCAAATACCCATCAATCATAGACTGGATAAAGAAAATGTGGCACCATGGAATACTATGCAGCCATAAAAAGAAATGAGTTCATGTCCTTTGCAGGGACATGGATGAAGCTGGAAGCCATCATGCTCAGCAAACTAACAGGAACAGAAAACCAAACACCCCATGTTCTCCCTCATAAGTGGGAGTTGAACAATGAGAATACGTAGACACAGGGAGGGGAACATCACACACCAGGGCCTGTCAAGGGGTTGAGGGCAAGGAGAGAGAGAGCATTAGGACAAATACCTAATGCATGCAGGGCTTAAAGCCTAGATGACGGGTTGATAGGTGCAGCAAACCACCATGGCACATGTATACTATGTAACAAACCTGCACATTCTGCACATGTATCCCAGGACTTAAAATAAAAAATAAAGTAAAGATCAACAAAATTGATAGACTGCTGGAAAGACTAATAAAGAAGAAAAGAGAGAAGAATCAAATAGATGCAATAAAAAATGATAAAGGGGATATCACCACCGATCCCACAGAAATACAAACTACCATCAGAGATTACTGTAAACACCTCTACGCAAATAAACTAGAAAATCTAGAAGAAATGGATAAATTCCTCGACACATACACCCTCCCAAGACTAAACCAGGAAGAAGTTGAATCTCTGAATAGACCAATAACAGGATCTGAAATTGAGGCAATAATCAATAGCTTACCAACCAAAAAAAGTCCAGGACCAGATGGATTCACAGCTGAATTCTACCAGAGGTACAAAGAGGAGCTGGTACCATTCCTTCTGAAACTATTCCAATCAATAGAAAAAGAGAGAATCCTCCCTAACTCATTTTATGAGGCCAGCATCATCCTGATACCAAAGACTGGCAGAGACACAACCAAGAAAGGGGATTTTAGACCAATATCCTTGATGAACATCGATGCAAAAATCCTCAATAAAATACTGGCAAACCGAATCCAGCAGCACATCAAAAAGCTTATCCACCATGATCAAGTGGGCTTCATCCCTGGGATGCAAGGCTGGTTCAACATATGCAAATCAATAAATATAATCCAGCATACAAACAGAACCAAAGACAAAAACCGCATGATTATCTCAGTAGATGCAGAAAAGGCCTTTGACAAAATTCAACAACCTTCATGCTAAAAACTCTCAACAAATTAGGTATTGATGGGACATATCTCAAAATAATAAGAGCTATTTATGACAAACCCACAGCCAATATCATACTGAATGGGCAAAAACTGGAAGCATTCCTTTGAAAACTGGCAGAAGACAGGGATGCCCTCTCTCACCACTCCTATTCAACATAGTGTGGAAGTTCTGGCCAGGGCAATCAGGCAGGAGAAGGAAATAAAGGGTATTCAATTAGGAAAAGAGGAAGTCAAACTGTCTCTGTTTGCAGATGACATGATTGTATATCTAGAAAACCCCATTGTCTCAGCCCAAAGTCTCCTTAAGCTGATAAGCAACTTCAGCAAAGTCTCAGGATACAAAATCAGTGTACAAAAATCACAAGCATTCTTATACACCAATAACAGACAAACAGAGAGCCAAATCATGAGTGAACTCCCATTCACAATTGCTTCAAAGAGAATAAAATACCTAGGAATCCAACTTACAAGGGATGTGAAGGACCTCTTCAAGGAGAACTACAAACCACTGCTCAATGAAATAAAACAAGATACAAACAAATGGAAGAACATTCCATGCTCATGGGTAGGAAGAATCAATATCATGAAAATGGCCATACTGCCCAAGGTAATTTATAGATTCAATGCCATCCCCATCAAGCTACCAATGACTTTCTTCACAGAATTGGAAAAAACGACTTTAAAGTTCATATGGAACCAAAAAAGAGCCTGCATCGCCAAGTCAATCCTCAGCCAAAAGAACAAAGCTGGAGGCATCACGCTACCTGACTTCAAACTATGCTACAAGGCTACAGTAACCAAAACAGCATGGTACTGGTACCAAAACAGAGATATAGACCAATGGAACAGAACAGAGCCCTCAGAAATAATGCCGCATATCTACAACTATCTGATCTTTGACAAACCTGATAAAAACAAGCAATGGGGAAAGGATTCCCTATTGAATAAATGGTGCTGGGAAAACTGGCTAGCCATATGTAGAAAGCTGAAACTGGATCCCTTCCTTACATGTTATACAAAAATTAATTCAAGATGGATTAAAGACTTAAATGTTAGATCTAAAACCATAAAAATCCTAGAAGAAAACCTAGGCAATACCATTCAGGACATAGGCATGGGCAAGGACTTCATGTCTAAAACACCAAAAGCAATGGCAACAAAAGCCAAAATTGACAAATGGGATCTAATTAAACTAAAGAGCTTCTGCACAGCAAAAGAAACTACCATCAGAGTGAACAGGCAACCTACAGAATGGGAGAAAATTTTTGCAACCTACTCATCTGACAAAGGGCTAGTATCCAGAATCTACAATGAACTCAAACATATTTACAAGAAAAAAACAAACAACCCCATCAAAAAGTAGGCAAAGGATATGAACAGACACTTCTCAAAAGAAGACATTTATGCAGCCAAAAAACACATGAAAAAATGCTCATCATGACTGGCCATCAGAGAAATGCAAATCAAAACCACAATGAGATACCATCTCCCACCAGTTAGAATGGCAATCATTAAAAAGTCAGGAAACAGCAGGTACTGGAGAGGATGTGGAGAAATAGGAACACTTTTACACTGTTGGTGGGACTGTAAACTAGTTCAACCATTGTGGAAGTCAGTGTGACAATTCCTCAGGGATCTAGAACTAGAAATACCATTTGACCCAGCCATCCCATTACTGGGTATATACCCAAAGGATTATAAACCATGCTGCTATAAAGACACATACACACATATGTTTATAGCGGCACTATTCACAATAGCAAAGACTTGGAACCAACCTAAATGTCCAACAACGATAGACTGGATTAAGAAAACGTGGCACATATACACCATGGAATACTATGCAGCCATAAAAAATGATGAGTTCATGTCCTTTGTAGGGACATGGATGAAGCTGGAAACCATCATTCTCAGCAAACTATCGCAAGGACAAAAAACCAAACACCACATGTTCTCACTCATAGGTGGGAATTGAACAATGAGAACACATGGACACAGGAAGGGGAACATCACACACCGGGGACTGTTGTGGGGTGGGGGGACGGGGGAGGGATAGCATTAGGAGATATACCTAATGCTAAATGACCAGTTAATGGGTGCAGCACACCAACATGGCACATGTATACATATGTAACAAACCTGCACGTTGTGCGCATGTACCCTAAAACTTAAAGTATAATAATAATATAATAATATTAAAAAATAAAATAAAATAAAATAAAGAATAAAATGAACAGCAAAAGTGAAAAAAAGAGAAGATATTGGTCAACAGATATAAAGTCATAGTTAGGAGGAATAGGGTCTGGTGTTCTATTGTAGAACAAGATGGCTGTAATTAATAATAGTGTATTGTGTGTTTCAAGCTAGAAGAAAGGATTTTGAATGTTCTCACCACAAAGAAATGATTAATATTTGAGGTGATAGATATGCTAATTACACTGATTTGATTATTCCACAATGCTTACATGTATCAAAACATCACATCATACCCTTTAAAATACACAATTATTATTTGTCAGTTAAAAATATAAAAATTTTAAAAATATTTCCAGGGGATTATGATGGAGTAAACCCACAGACTTTATTTAGTTATTTATTTGTCTCCATTGTTTTAGCAAGTTTCAGATCCTATTGTGCAGACACATTTATAAAGGTTGATTTTGGTCTTAGTTCTCCTAAAAGCAATAAGAGAATCCCACAGCTCAGGGTTTAGAAATTCCTTACTTACATACCAAAAACCATGTTTACTTGACTAGTTTAATTGTTCTTTGCCCTTTCTGCTTATAGAATCGATGCCTAGGTGTGAGCTAGAATTACCCACTCTTTATATCATTACAAATTTTCTTGTATCCATCCCCTTATTTCTTAAGGAACAAAAGTGTCTTCAGATAAGAAGGAAATTTTCTTGAAAAGCATAGGAATTGATCTCAAGGAGAAAGAAATCCGGACACTGAATGACCACCTACCAGTTGATGGTGAGAGTTTTTAATATCAGTATACCCCTTAGTAAACCTTTGAACATGAGGCTAGTAGTGGGGCTGGAATGATTGAAGGGGCTGGAATGATTGAAGATAGGGTATATATGAAAAGAAATGAGAGAGTAAGACCTTCACCATAGCTACCAAACTGAACCCAATGCCTACCGCTTGGGAAGAATCACCAAGAATACTGCCAACATAAATGGCAAGTGTCAACTCCCTATGTAACACCACAGGAAATGCCAAGAATTAACAAGAATACATAGGACGTAAATCTTTTAATCCCTGCTGGTAATCCACATTAATAGCAATGACCAACACTGTGTGGTCCTGACACATGCAAGGCACTATTCTAAGTACTTTCACATATCAACTTATTTAATCTTGCAAACAACCCTAAAAGGTAGGTTCTGCTTTTATCCCCATTCTACATATAAGGAAACTAGGGCACAGAAAAGTCAAGTCACTTGCCCAAAGGCAGAGAGCTAGTAAATGATGGAACCAGGAAAAGAACCTAGGCAATCTGGCTCCAGAAACTGTCTCTTAACCACGATGCTATACTTCCATGAGCTAATAGAATTAACCAATTTTAAAAGGTATATAGTAATGTTACAGATGAAATTAATTAAACTTGGCGTATTTTAGATGGTCTCATGCTAGTGGAACTGAAAAAAATTCATCAGGAAATTTTGGGAAACTACTGTTCCCTAGAGGAAATTGTAAAAATATATAATTAATCCAAGTCAGTGAATACTGTATGTGCTTTTCTAAATCAGTGGTACCTTTCATGCTTCCAGTCCATCAACTTTAAAAACTATGATGCATCAGGCACTCTTCTAGGCCCTTGGTACCTTTGCCTTAATAAGTAAGCAATTTTCAAAACATGACTTTTTCTTTTGTTTTTAAATCCCTTCTATAGCTCTTTCAATCTACCAGTGCAATAAACGTAGATACTTGCGGTTGCCCTGTTGTCCTAGTATCTTGGAACATCACCAGCACAGTGATTTAAAGTGTGAGGCCCTTAACATAATTCTTGTAGAATACCTTGTATCTCTGTTTAATCATCTGAGATAGGATAGAATATTGTTTCAGAACCTAATGGGCCTCAGTGGAGCTAACTGGGGACATAGAAAGGGAAGAGTGTGGTGGCATGTTATTTACAGGCAGACTTTTATCCAAAAAAAGGATCTTCCTTGTCCTATTTAAAAGTTATAATGGTAACCATATTACTACTAATAATAAGGTATTATAAAACTATAAAATAATACCAGTCCAGGCACAGTGGCTCACCTCTGTAATCCCAGCACTTTGGGAGGCTGAGGTGAGAGGATCTCTTGAGACTAGAAGTTCAAAACCAGCCTGGGCAACAGAGCAAAACCTCACCTCTAAAAATTATTTCTTTTAATTATCTGGGAACGGCCAGGCGCAGTGGCTCACACCTGTAATCCCAGCACTTTGGGAGGCCAAGGCAGGTGGATCTCATGAGGCCAGGAGTTCGAGACCAACCTGGGCAACACAGTGAAACCGCAACTCTACTAAAATTACAAAAATTAACTGGACATGGTGGTACACACCCATAATCCCAGCTACTCAGGAGCCTGAGGCAGGAGAATTGCTTGAACCCAGGAAGTGGAGGTTGCAGTGAGCCAAGATCATGCCACTTCACTCCAGCCTGGGCAACAGAGCGAGACTCTATCTCAAAAATAAAAAAATTTTCCAGGGATGCTGGTATGTGCCTATAGTCCTAGCTACTTGGGAGAGTGAGGCAGGTGGATTGTCCAGCCTAGGCGACAGAATGAGTCCCTGTCTCAAAAAAAAGAAAAAAAAATACCGGTAAAAGATTGTCATAATCGCTGGGTGCGGTAGCTCACACCTGTAATCCCAGCACTTTGGCAGGCCAGGGTGGGTGGATCACGAGGTCAGGAGTTCGAGACCAGCCTGGCCAACATAGTGAAACCCCGTCTCTACTAAAAATGCAAAAAATTAGCTGGGCGTGGTGGCGGGCACCTGTAATCCCAGCTACTCGGGAGGCTGAAATAGGAGAATCGCTTGAACCTGGGACACAGAGGTTGCAGTGAGGCGAGATCATGCCATTGCACTCCAGCCTGGGCAACAGTGCAAAAAAAAAAAAAAAAAAAAGATTGTCATAATCAAAAAAGTATTTAAAAAGAACTAACAAAGATAAATTCTGTATCTAAGAATCTGGAATGTAATAATTTTAAAGCTAATTCATTATTTATAATATGTTTGCATTTTGCTATTACTATAATTTAGTAAATATTTATGGAGCATCAATCTTGTGCAAACCATTACACTAATGCCTAGGTGATAGTAAGAACGCAAAGTGATTCTTGGTATCTTGTCCTCAGATAAACTTATAGTCTTAGGAATATTACAAATAATACAACAGTGTGAACATATCTGAGCAGTGATGAATTGACACCCTTGACCAAGTCATAAATAGAAAATGAGTGTGTCCTTCAGCCCTGTAAGGTTCCAAACTGAATCTTGCCTGTAAGAGTAACAACATCTCTTAACTGCTAGCTTAACCTGCCAATCCAGTGTCTCTCAAACTTGCAATCTTACAAACTGCTTAAAATTTATCCGCTGACTTCCAGTGACTTCAGACTTTAATTTGAGAAATACTGATCAAAGAAACTAAGTACATGGTCTATGAAAATATATTTTAATTGAGAATGGTCATGGCAAAATAAAAGTTTTGTCATCACAAGTGGACTTTAACTGGATATATCAACATGATACTTATGTTGGCAACCTAAAAGCAACCAGATGTGGATACCAACACTCTCATCTTTTAGTGGATAACTTAGTGCCAGAGTCATCCTAAGCCTAAAGGTAAAGTCAGCGTTGACAAAAATGGAAATACCATTTTTAAACAAAATTTTTTAATTCTCAAATTTCCAACCCCTGAATAGACTAACTTACTAGATAATATATTGATTGTCCTGAAGGAAAGAAGAATGCTTTAAACTTTACTCTTGCATTGTGAAATGTAGATTTTGTTTGTTTATAGGATAAATAGTAGTAGCTATATTAATTAAATTCATGAGCATTGGACTTGGAAAAATAAACTTCTAGGGAAATGTTTTTGAATAATTGACTTTTGAGTTTCTATTTCAAAATTTAAGGACCTTATATCATTTTTCCATAAATCTTTTTGATGCTTTTTTCTCTTAAAGATAATGGGAAGATTGATTTGAATGTGATGATGGATGAAGTTAAAACTGTTACAGGTGAGTGAGATGTTACAGTAAATACTACATTGTGTGATCTTAAAGTTTTATATGGAACTATATTTTTAACACAATAATGTTTCTTCCACTCATTTATTTAACAATTATTTATAGAGTATTTACCACATGCCGGGCATTGTTCCAGGCATATAGGCTACATCAGTAAATACTACAAAGGTCACTGCCTCATGGAGCTTAGATTCTAGCAGGGGAAATAAGCAATAAACAACAAACATTAAACATAAGTACATTATATAATATGTTAGAAAGTTATTTATGCTATGGAAATAAGTGAAAAGTAGATAAAGGAGATTGGGAGAGCAGTGAGTGTTGGGGAAAGAGGCAGGTGTGTTTTTAAACAGATAATCAGGCCTTCTTGAGAAGGTGACATTTCAGCAAACACTTGAAAGAGGTGAGGGTTTTGACCATGTGGGGATTTCTAGACAAAAAGTGTTGCAGGCAAAGGGGACAAGGACAAAGGCAGGAGCATGCCTGGTATATTCAAAGAACAGCAAGAAGGTCGGTGTAGCTGAAGCTGAGTAACTAAGTAAAAAACTAATAGGGAGACTGGGCACGGTGACTCACACCTGTAATCCCAGCATTTTGGGAGGCCAAGGCAGGCAGATCACCTGAGTTCAGGAGTTCAAGACCAGCCTGGCCAACATGGTGAAACCCCATCTCTACTAAAAATACAAAAATTAGCCAGGCGTGGTGGTGCATGCCTGTAGTCTCAGCTACTCAGGGGGCTGAGGCAGGAAAATCACTTGAACAGGGAAGCAGAGGTTGCAGTGAGCTGAGATCAGGCCACTGCACTCCAGCCTGGGTGATAAAGCCAGACCCAATCTCAAAAAAAAGTAATGGGGGATGAGAAGAGAAAAGTAATGGGTGCATTACTTATTTTTGAAAGCCCTGCAAGGACTTGGGCTTATTTTCTGAGATAAACAGAAAGCTATTGTAGGGTTTAAAACCAAGGTGTAATATTATCTGACCTATGTTTTAATCAGATCTTTCCGGATTTGTTTTGAGCATAGACTGGGGGTGGGCTGGGAGGAAGGAATCAACAGTAGAAATAGGGAAACCATTTGGCTGGGCACGGTGGCTCATGCCTGAAATCCCAGCACTTTGGAAGGCTGGGATGGGTGGATCACCTGAGGCCAGGAGTTCAAGACGAGCCTGGCCAACATGGTAAAACCCTGTCTCTACTAAAAATGCAAAAGTTAGCTGGGGGTGGTGGTGCACGCCTGCAATCCCAGCTACGTGAGAGGCTGAAGCACAAGAATCACTTGAACCTGGGAGGTGGAGGTTGCAGTAAGTCAAGATCATGCCACTGCACTCCAGAGCAGACTCTGTCTCAAAAGAAAAGAAGAGGAGACTGGGCGCAGTGGCTCTCACCTGTAATCCTAGCACTTTGGGAGGCCGAGGCGGGTGGATCACGAGGTCAGGAGCTGGCTAACACAGTGAAACCCCGTCTCTACTAAAAATACAAAAAAATTAGCCAGGTGTGATGGCAGGCGCCTGTAGTCCCAGCTACTCGGGTGGCTGAAGCAGGAGAATGGCGTGAACCTGGGAGGCGGAGCTTGCAGTGAGTCCAGATAGCGCCACTGCACTTCAGCCTGGGTGACAGAGCGAGACTCCATCTCAAAAAAAAAAGAAGAGGAGAGGGGAGGGGAGGGGAGGAAACAGGGAAACCATTTTGAGGGCCTTTAGAGTAATCAGTGTTAGGGATGCTGGTGACACAACCAGGGTGGAAGGCAATGGCTGGATTCTGGACATATTTTTTAAAGAGTCAAAAGAATTTTCTGGAGGATTAGATACAAAGTACTAGACAAAAGGAGAAGTCAAGAATGATTCTAAAATTTTTGTCTTGAACAACTAACTAAAAGGGTAGTCTTGCCGTTAACTGAGATGAGAAAAGTTACCAGTAGTACAAGTTTGGGTGGAAGAAAATTAGGAATCCAATTTGGGACATTTTGAGATAACTAATAGACCTCCAAATGCAGATGTCAAGTACAAACTTACTAAACAGACTCAAATTCAAGAAATATATCTTGGGTAAAAATATAAAATTGAAAGTCATAGGCATATAGATGGTATTTAAAGCCATGAGATTGAATGAATTCACTCAAGGAGTGCGTATAAGTGAAGAAGAGAAGAGGACTAGAGAATGAAACCTGGAGTACTTCAATATTAAGAAGTCCTAAAGCAAAGAAGATGAGGAGTAGCCAGTGATGTAGGTGGAAAACCAAGATAATAAGGTGCCCTGAAAACCAGATAAGGAATATTAAATTAAGTTGGGTGCCCCCAGAAAACAAACCCTGAAACGAGGATTACATATACAGGTAGTTTGCTTGGGAAGTGAGCTCAGGGGAGCAGAGAAGTGAGACATAGATAAAAGCAGCCAAGAAAGTGTTTATCAAACAAGTTACCATTGCAGGTAACTGGAGCTTAATCGCACTGGGGAATATCTGGTAAATGACATGGCCTCAAGAGAGGGGTAATAGAGCTAGGTTATTTTCACACCAACTCATATCAGTCATTGGTTAAAAACTGCTTAAGGGAGGGGAAAGCAGTATTACTCTGCTGGCATTTCTAGCCATCTGAGCATAGGCAGAGTGAACTCTGGCAGCTGGAGAAATCCCTCAGACAAAGAGATACTAGTAACTGAAAGTGGAAAAGCATGCATTGATATGAGGGGATATGAGCAGGACATCTATAGCATCCGCTACAGTTACCAGACAAGAGGGCAAATCAATAGTCAAATGCTGCTGATAGGCCAACTAACATGAGAATCGAGAATTGACAATTGCATATAGCCACATGGAGGTCACTGGTGATATCCAAAGAGAAACTTCAGGTAGTGAGGATGAAAAGAAGCCTAAGTGGAATGAGTCCGAAATAATGGGAAATAGGATTTAGAAACTGTGTGAATATCTAAGGTGTTTCACTGCAAAAGAGAGAAAAGTGGAATAAGGGCATAAGTAAAGTGGTGAAAATGGTGGTAAGAGGCGGCTTCTTTTTTTAATTAAAGAGAGGAAAGAAGTAGTGATCAAGTGAAAGAAGAGGAAACAGTGGTTTGAAAAGA
Source organism: Gorilla gorilla gorilla (assembly GCF_029281585.2). NCBI lineage: Eukaryota > Metazoa > Chordata > Mammalia > Primates > Hominidae > Gorilla > Gorilla gorilla. The sequence continues at coordinate 29,744,312 of NC_073228.2, read as the reverse complement.
GGAACGAAGGTGTGAAGTAGTCATAAAGAAGAGTAGGAAAATTAAGGAACCAGCAAAGTATAGTATGATTGCCCCAGAGCATTAAAGACCCAACTGAGGTTCATGATCATCAATGTAAAGTGAGGGTAGTCAGCATAGTTCGCTTTAGTTCTAGTTAGCTACATGGCTGTAGGCACACAGTAGTAGAGACTTGCATTTAACCAGCAGTGGGATTTTGTCAAGTGAGTATATTAAAAGCAAGAACAGAGTAACTTAAAGCCAATCTTCTGCAAGATGTAAATACAGTTAAAGCTTTCCTTACTCACTGATGCTTTTAACTTCCTAGTCCTTTGTGGGTTCATCCTTCTTAGTGATATCAACAAAAGCCAGTCTTTGTCTAAAAGTATGTTTATTTTACAATCATCTTTGAATCATAGTTTGGCTGAATCTAAACTTGTAGATTGTCATTTTATCTTAGAACTCTGGAAACAAATGATTCTTTTTTTTTTTTTTTTTTTGAGACAGAGTCTCACTCTGTCACCTAGGCTGGAGTGCAGTGGCGCCATCTCGGCTCACTGCAAGCTCTGACTCCCAGGTTCACGCCGTTCTCCTGCCTCAACCTCCAAAGTAGCTGGGACTACAGGCGCCCGCCACCACGCCTGGCTAATTTTTTTGTATTTTTAGTAGAGACGGTGTTTCACCGTGTTAGCCAGGATGGTCTTGATCTCCTGACCTCATGATCCACCTACCTCGGCCTCCCAAAGTGCTGGGATTACAGGTGTGAGCCACCACGCCTGGCCATGATTCATCTTTGAATCATAGTTTGGCTGAATCTAGACTTATAGATTGTCATTCTATCTTAGAACTCTAGAAACTAATGCTGGTGTCTGTCCCTGAGGAGAGTATAATAAAGCTGGCTCCACAAGGTTGAAAAACTGAAAACTGGATTCAGCCACTACTGCAGGAAGGAACTGCATCTTCCAGCCTTTCAGACTCCTTCTAGCACTCTCCGTTGGCAGAATTTAACATGGAACCAGAAACATAGTTTACAGAGTCTCAGGCTCAGCATCATAAAGCTAAGTATAGAACGGTAGGATTGGAACTGAGAGACAATAACTAAATAGCTGAAAGAGTACCCTTTTGGCTACTCAGCTACAGTCCTTCTGCATATATTTGAACTTATATTTATCAAAAAAAAAACCCTCTGTTTCCACCTAATAAGATGCAACTATTCTTCATATAAATGAAGATATTCTTTTTCACCCTCTCCACAGAATGAGGAGAAACAAAGTTCCAACAGTCCATCTCAGGGAGACAGTCATACTATCTCTGAGCTGTGTTAATTACTTATCAAATTTAGTTACAGTGCTATCTGAATATTCTGTTACCTAAAGCCTAAATTGTAAAGTTAACATATAACAAAACTAATATTTAAATTAAAAATGGAAAGAGGGAAAAGAAAATATATACCATGTGCATGCGTGCACACACACACACACACATATACACATAGACATACATATATACACACACTACATATATATGTATTTATGTATTGATTGTTTTCTGGACTCTTTGCTGTTAAAAAAATAAGCTGTCTTAATTGGGTTTTTTTGTTTGTTTGTTTGTTTTGGAGGGGGACAGAGTCTTGCTCTGTCACCCAGCCTGGAGTGCAGTGGCGCAATCTCAGTTGACTGCAACCTCTGCCTCCTAGATTCAAGCAATTCTCCTGCCTCAGCCTCCTGAGTAGCTGGGACTCCAGGCATGAGCCACATGCCTGGCTAATTTTTGTATTTTTAGTAGAGATGGGGTTTCACCATGATGGCCAGGCTGGTCTCAAACTCCTGACCTCAAGTGATCCACCTGCCTTGGTCTCCCAAAGTGCTGGGATTACAGGTGTGAGCCACCACACCCAGCCTTAATTATTTATTAATAGCTACTTTTTCTCTTGTAACTTTTAAGATTATCTCTATCTTTGAAGTTTTCATTATAATGTCTCCAAATATACACTTCTTTTCATTTTTTCTGCTCAAGACTTGTGATTCCTGAAACTAAAAATTCATGCCTTTCATCAATTCTTGAAAATTCTTAGCCTTTATGTTTCAAATATTGCCTCTTCTCTTTTTCTTTTACTTTTGGACACTCCCATTATGTATATGATGGACTTTCTTATTCTGTCTTTCCTATCTTTTTTCCATATTTTCCACTTTTTATATTGTTCTCCTTTTTCTTAGAATTTCTCAAATCTCTCTTCCAGTTCACTAATTCTCTCCACAACTCCATCTCACACTGTTTATTGAAAATGCCAATAACAATTTTTTATTTCTAGATATCATTTTACATCTTTTGCACACTAGCCTGTTCTTTTCCTCAATTTTTTATTCTTATGCTTCTATCTATGCCCTTTCTTTCTCTTTAATAGGTTTAATTTAATTTAATTTATTTATTTATTTGAGTCAGAGTCTCATTGTGTCACCCAGGCTGGAGTGCAGTGGCCTGATCTCAGCTCACTGCAGCCTCCACCTCCTGAGTTCAAGCGACTCTTGTGTCTCAGCCACCCAAGTAGCTGGGATTACAGGCATGTGCCACCACACCCAAATAATTTTTTTTTTTTTGTATTTTTAATAGAGACATGGTTTCAGTGTTGGCCAGGCTGGTCTCGAACTCCTGGCCTCAAGTGATCCACCTTCCTCAGCCTCCCAACGTGCTAGGGATTACAGATGTGAGCCACTGTGCCCAGTCTCTTTAATGGACTTTAAATATGCAGTGTTTCAAATCTGTGTCCCTATCATGTGCTCAAGAACTTATCTCCCTGCTCCTGCTTGGGCATTAAAACAAAGCTGTTGCCAGATCTGGTCGGATAACCCACTAGGGTTATCTCCACATCAAACTGAGTATTTATCTCAGCACCATAGGAAAGGTTAATAAAAAAAGAAAGAAAAAAAATTGACTACATATCAACTTGACTCTTAAAACCCTCTCTATTCCTGAAACCAAAAATTTTTCTTCCTTTCTGACAAATTCAGCCATCAATCTACAATTATTTTGTCATTTTTTAATCCATTTTAGATATTTGTAGCAAGTAGGATGTCCTACTCTATTGTTTTGCTGGAAAAAGAAGTTGTATTCATAATTTCTAAGTAGTTTATGATCTCAGTTTCAACTTATTTAACTCAGCAGTTATTTAAAGTATTTTATTTATAATTTCCAAGTAGAGAGGATTTCTTAAATCTCTTTCTGTGGTTGATTTCACATTTTTTCTTCTTTTATTTTTATTTTATTTTATTTATTTTATTTTATTTTTTTTTTGAGACTGAGTCTCACTCTGTCACCAGGCTGGACTGCAGAGCGATCTCGGCTCACTGCAACCTCCATCTCCCAGGTTCAAGCAATTCTCCTGCCTCAGCCTCCCAAGTAGCTGGGACTACAGGAGCACATCACCACACCCAGCTAATTTTTGTATTTTTAATACAGATGGAGTTTCACCATGTTGGCCTGGATGGTCTTGATCTCTAGACCTCGTGATCCACCCGCCTTGGCCTCCCAAAATGCTGGGATTACAGGTGTGAGCCACCGCACCCAGCTGAGTTTAAATTATAATTAGAATATGACTAATATACTTTTTGCCTTTGAGTAATTTATTGAGATTTAAATTTTTGTCTTAAAACATGATCAATTTTAGTAACTGTTGCAATAATATTTGCCAAAAAAGTCATAGTCCTGCTTGTTAATTATGATTTTTTTTTTTTGAGACAGAGTCTCACTCCATCACGCAGGCTGGAGTGCAGAGGCCCGATCTCTGCTCACTGCAACCTCCGCTTCCAGGGTTCAAGTGACTCTCCTGCCACAGCCTCCTGAGTAGCTGGAATTACAGGCACATGCCACCACACCTAGCTAATTTTTGTATTTTTGTAGAGCCAGGGTTTCACCATGTTGGCCAGGCTGGTCTTGAACTCCTGACCTCAAGTGATCTGCCCACCTCAGCTTCCCAAAGTGCTGGGATTACAGGTGTGAGCCACCACACCTGGCCTAATTATGTTTTATATATTGAGCAGTTTCAATGTCAGTTTTACCCCTTCAAAAATTTTGTTTTCTTCACATAGTAAATACTCAGTAATGATCAAGTGAATGAACTCTCTGAAATTTCAATCAGTAATGTATTTTGCTTTGCTGATGTTCAAACAACTAATTAACTCATTCTGCATTTAGTTGATCACTGGCTATGTGCCAGGCATTATGCTAGATTTTGAGAGAAAGACATGATCCCTGACTTCCCAAGTTTACAATGTAATTATATAAATGTAAATTCACTCAAGGTGAAATATATTACAAGGAGTCAGATTTTATTGTCATTTTTAACTTACCCCATAATTAAGGCAAAAGAACAAGAGGGAAGGGGATAGGGAGGACCAAAAAGAAGAAGAAAGAAGAAAAAGAAAATTAAAAGTAGAGGTGTTCTTGTGGTATTATTTATATTAACCATGAAACAGCTCCCAAATTATTGAGAAATTATACAATTTCTGTTTTACTTTATATGATATTGTTTTATCATTGTAAGAGATTTTATTTTACTTAGGTTAAAAGAAAAATTTCTGACTCTCCTCCTTGACTCTAGATAGCTAAACAAGGCCTGGTACAGTGGCTCATGCCTGTAACCCTAGCACTTTGGGAGGCCAAGCCAGATGGAACACTTGAGGCCAGGAGTTCAAGACTAGTCTGGGTAACACAGGGAGAACCGATCTCTACAAAAAGTACAAAACATTAGCCCCATGTGCTGTTGCATGCCTGTAGTCCCAGCTACTCCAAGGGCCTGGGGTGGGAGGATTGCTTAAGCCCAGGAGGTCAAGGCTGCAGTGAGCCATGATCATGCCACTGCACTCCAGCCAGGATGGCAGAGTGAGACCTTGTCTCAAAATAGTAAATAAATAAATAAATAAATAAATAAATAAATAGCTAAACTAGCTTTTACTGTGCTTTGCTCTTCCCCCAGCAGCTCAGGATTATACACACACACACACACACACACACACACACACACATTATATATAATTATATATATACAAACACAGGTACATATATATGATATATAATGTTATATGTAGTTATAATGTTATATGTTAATCATAATTACATATGTTATATGTTAATTATAATTACATATAATGTATATAATTTGATATAGTTTGGCTGCGTCCCCACACAAATCTCAACCTGAATTGTGTCTCTCAGAATTCCCACATGTTGTGGGAGGGAACTACGGGGTGGTAATTGAATCATGGGGGCCAGTCTTTCCCATGCTATTCTCATGACAGTGAGTAAGTCTCATGAGATCTGATGGGTTTATCAGGGGTTTCTGCTTTTGCTTCTTCCTTATTTTTTCTTGCAGCCGCCATGTAAAAAGTGCCTTTCACCTCCCGCCATGATTCTGAGGCCTCCCCAGCCATGTGGAACTGTAAGTCCAATTAAACCTCTTTTTCTTCCCAGTCTCAGGTATGTCTATCAGCAGCAAGAAAATGGACTAATACATAATTATAATGTCATAATATAAAATATGACATAATTCTTATATTCTTACCTATGACTATTTCCCTTCCTCTAAAGGAGAGCAGATTCATGCTGGGGAGGTGAAAAATGTTCTGGAAAACATGGGAATAGAGATCACAAATAAGGAGCACAAAAAGCTGCTGAAAACTCTGCCAGTTTCTGGTAAGCATTTACATGTGTTCTGCTTCACTGATGTCTAAAAATATATTCATTCAGCACTTACTGAAGATCATTTTCTGTGTGGCACTATCTAAAACCTGAGAGAACAGGGACCATGTCTGATTCCCCAAGTCCTTACACTCTTGAAAATTTCAAAGAGGTTGGTTTTAAGGTTTTGTATTAGAAATTCTAATATTTGGAACAGTTGTTCAATTAAAAATATTTTTTAAAAGGCCCAGTCCTAGCATTTCTAAAAATCCTGTTATTATTATATTGGTTTAGGAAACATGAACCTCTTCAGTCAGAAGTCCTATCATAAGGCAATTTCTTTTGTCCCCCCTAGGAAAAAGATAAGACTTAAGGTATAAACTGAAAAAAAGTAAGAGCAGAAGGGGTAGAAAAGGTGAAGAAAGAAAAGATGAAGGTAAATTAGAGTGGAGAAAACAAGAAAACAAAGGCTATGTGTAGTTCAGCACGGTAGGGCACCACTAACAATAGTTCGTATTCTATCCAGTGGATAGGTTCACTACACTGAGTTTTCCAAATATCTTTCATTTCATTGAGATTAAATTGTAATAAATTTCTAAATTTTCCCTTCCTGTAAGTATATATTTTAATTTTTATGAATCTCTGAAAGCGTTATTAATCATGTTTTATCCTACAGCTGATAAAAAGGTGTTTAAGAAAGAATTATTGGATGGTGTGAAATCCTTCAGAGGTAAGTGAGGAAAAGGATAAGGACAATAATATTTGAGATTGTTCTAATTGGTTTTTTCTGATTACATAAATAAGCAGAAAATTATGCATTTTATTCAACAAATATTCAAGTGTCTACTAGATGCTGGGTATTTGAGAATAATCTGGAATCTATATAGTAGCATACAGAAAAAAATGTAATTACCCACAATTTCAAGTAATATTACCTTTTCTATTACAGATATCTTTTATCTTTTTCCTGTGCATATATGTGTATTATTAATTAAACTCTTACTAGAAATGTTACGTATCCTGCATTTAATCCTAAACTTTTAGTGTAATAATTTCACCATGTTATTTAAAATTTCTTTGTAAACATCATTTTAATTACTATATCATCTGGTTGTATTATAATTTACTTAATCATTGTTCTCTTGTTGAACATTTATTTAGTGTTTTTCTCTTATATGTCTCTGATCTTCATACATAAATCTTGATCCAACTTTAAAGTCATTTTCTTTGGATATATTCTTCTAGCAGGAATTTGCACCTGCATACATAGTATTACCATCATGCCCTAAACACAGTATATTATTTTTATATTTTTTATTCTTGTTCATTTGATGGATGAAAAAATTGAATTAATTTGATGAAAATATTGAATCTAATTATTGTTCTGATTTTTTTGTTATCAATAAAGTTGAAAATTTTTTATATTGGTGATATGTAGCTGTGGTCCCAGCTACTCAGGAGGCTGAGGCAGGGGGATCACTTGAGCCCAGGAGTTTGAGGCTGCAGTGAGACTGGATGGCAGAGCCAGACCCTGTCTCAAAAAATATATTAAAATAAAAACAATTTTTAAATCGGCTTTATATTGTTGTGTTAGTCCATTTTCATGCTGCTGATAAAGACATATCTGAGACTGGGCAATTTGGAAAAGAAAGAGGTTTATTGGATTTACAGTTCCATATGGCTGGGGAGGCCTCACAATCACGGCGGAAGGCAAGGAGGAGCAAGTCACACCTTACGTGGATGGTGGCAGGCAAAGAGAGAGAGCTTGTGCAAGGAAACTCCCCGTTATAAAACCATCAGGTCTTGTGAGTCTTATTCACTATCACAAGAACAGCATGAGAAAGCCCTCCCCGCATGATTCATTACCTCCCACCAGGTCCTTCCCACAACACATGGGAATTCAAGATGAGATTTGAGTGGGGATACAGCCAAACCATATCAATTGTTTTATATTTAAATCACAGAATTCTCACAAGGATAGCAGTTGTTTTCTCTTTAATGGAAAAAGAAAGCTTATTTTGAGGATTTTTTCATTCATCAAACATTAGACTGGCATAGTGTGGGGAGTGTGGTGGGGGAGGGGCTACAAAAAGCAGAAGATAGTTCTTTAATTTCTTTTTTTGTTGTTGTTTTTTTTTTTTTGAGATGGAGTTTCACTCTTGTTGCCCAGGCTGGAGTACAATGGCACAATCTCAGCTCACTGCAACCTCCATGTCCTGGGTTCAAGCGATTCTCCTGCCTCAGCCTCCCAAGTAGCTGGGATTACAGGCATGTGCCACCACACCCAGCTAATTTTGTATTTTTAGTAGAGACGGGGTTTCTCCATGTTGGTCAGGCTGGTCTTGAACTCCCGACCTCAGGTGATCCATCCACCTCAGCCTCCCAAAGTGCTGGGATTACAGGTGTGAGCCACCATGCCCGGCTGGTAGTTCTTACTTTCAAAGAGTTTATAATCTACTTAGAGAACAAAATATATACATAAAATCACTCATAGAAAATTTTGATCAGCACCATAAGACAGGGCAAGAAAAAAATTTAAGCTGGGCGTGGTGGCTCACACCTGTAATCCCAGCACTTTGGGAGGCCACTGTGGGTGGATCACGAGGTCAGGAGTTCGAGAGCAGCCTGGCCAACAAGGTGAAACCCCATCTCTACTAAAAATACAAAAATTAGCCGGGCATGGTGGTGCCCACCTGTAGTCCCAGCTATTTGGGAGACTGAGGCAGGAGAATCGTTTGAACCCAGGAGGCGGAGGTTGCAGTGAGCCGAGATCACGGCACTGCACTCCAGCTTGGGTGACAAAGCGAGACTTCGTCTCAAAAAAAAAAAAAAAATTTAAAATTTAAAAAAATTTTAAAAACATAAATGAAAAAGGAAAAAATTTTAAAAAAAGAAAATGTTTTTGTATCATTACATCTTTTAATCTATTGAAGTCCAAACATTGTTTCTATTAATATGAATGACCTCTTTATAGATTAAATATTAGCACATTGTCATATCTATTATAAATATTTTCTGAATTCGTTATCTGCTTTTTATTTTATTGTATTTTTGCAACATCTTTATTGAGATATAGTTCATATACCATACAATTAACCTACTTAAAGTGTATAATTCAATGGGTTTTAGTATACTAACAGAGTTGTGCAGTCTCACCACAATCAGCTTTAGAATATTTCAGCACTGCAAAAAGAAACTCAATACCCATTAGCAGTCACTACTTATACCCCCCAATTCTCGCAGACCTAGGCAACTACAAATCTACTTTTTATCCATTATGTTGTATTTTGATATATGGCCATTTTTCATGTTTATGTATTTAATTTTATCAGTCATTTCTTCTGTGATTGACTTTTAAGTCCTTTATAAGCTAGCCAAGTGTGTGAAGAATCACATATATTTAGTTTTCTTTGTTTTTCTATTATTTCACTTTTTACATTTAGTTATTTATCTGAAATATATATTGACTCTTTATTGACTCTTTTTAAATCCCCATATTTCAGAATGATTTGATCAAAACTACACCAATAGTTTTCTGTAATTTTCCCCATTAACTGGAGTCCTCCTTTATGTACAATTACACTTGGGAGATAATTTATTATTACTGTAGCAAATTTCAAATCTTACTTTTTGACAGAATAACATGATTTGGATGTTATCTCTGTCTAATTCATCAGAAATGCCAAACTCTTTACTTCTCCTCCCCAGTATAAACTTCTTCCAGAAGTTTAATTTTGGAAGCATATTCTGTTCCTGACGCCCACATGACTTGCTGTAAATAGCTTCTTTCTGCTTTCATTTCTGAGTAGGGGTTGAGGGTATGCATTTTTCATTTTATGACATCCTTATCTACTTTTTCTTGTTTCTATGAAGGAGGGCAGGTTAATGTCAATGACCTAACAAGTGTTCTACAAAACACTGGGTTCAGACTCGAAGCAAAAGAAATCAACGACCTGAAGACTCACCTGCCAGTGACTGGTGAGCATTTAAGACACCTTTATCCTGTAGATAATGACTAGTCTACTGTGAAAGCAAAGAGTAAAGACATGTTGGAGAGAGAAAAACTGGGGACAGAGATACAATTTAAGAGATTGTTAATAAGGTACAGGTGATAAGGGCCTTACCTGGAAACCACACATATATGGGGAAGACTGATTTGATGTGGTGGGTGAAAGGGAGGGAGATACTAAAGTGTGCACCAGAAGTTTATCACTTATGTGACTGCCAAAAAACAATTTTTAAGAACAGGGAGAAGGATAGCAGAGGAAGAAGAATGAAGAAAAATCTTTGAAATATAGTTGAATTGAGGTACTTATAGGACACTCAGTATCAGACAATTGAAAATGCATTCCCTAATTATTAGTGTTATTCATCTTTAAACAAGGTACATCAAACCATGAGAATCATCACCAGGGTTAAAACAGTGTCTCAGAGTGTCTCTATGAGGACAAGAATACCAAAAGAATGGAAAGATAGAATAAAGGAATATTTGAGAGATAAAAAATGGAATAAAAGAGTAGGATAAGGAAGAAAGAGATAACAGAAAGAGATGAGGGGAGGGTAAGAGAAAATAAAAAGTATAAGAAGAGATGAAAAGATATATCCATCAGGATATAGACCAATCTCCTATTTTTGAATTTTTATTTTTTTTTAATTATTTCAATAGTTTTGGGGGAACAGGTGGTATTTGGTTACATGGATAAGTTATTTAGTGGTAATTTCTGAGATTTTAGTGCACCCATTACCCGAGCAATGTACACTGCACCCAATGTGTAGCCTTATCCCTCACCCCACTTCTAACCTTCCCGTTGAGTCCCCAGAGTCCATTATATCGTTCTTATGCCTTTGCATCCTTATAGCTTAGCTCCCACTTATAAATGAGAACATACAATGTTCATTTTTCCATTCCTGAGTTACTTCACTTAGAATAATGGTCTCCAACTCCATCCAAGTTGCTGTGAATGCCATTATTTCATCCTTTTTATGGCAGAGTAGTATTCCATGGTGTATATATATATATATATATATATATACCACATTGTCTTTATCCACTCATTGGTCGATGGGCATGGGCATTTAAGCTGGTTCCATATTTTTGCAATTGCAAATTGTGCTGCTATAAACATGCATGTTCATGTGTCTTTTTCATATAATGACTTCTTTTCCTCTGGGTAGATACCCAGTAGCGGGATTGCTAGATCAAATGGTAGATCTACTTTTAGTTCTTTAAGGAGTTTCCATACTGTTTTCCATAGTGGTTATACTAGTTTACATTCCCACCAGCAGTGTAAAAGTGTTCCCTTTTTACCACATCCACACCAACATCTATTATTTTTTGATTTTTTAATTATGGCCATTCTTGCAGGAGTAAGGTGGTACCACATTGGGGTTTTGATTTGCGTTTCCCTGATCATTAGTGATGTTGAGTATTTTTCATACATTTGTTGGCTGTTTGTATATCTTCTTTTGAAAATTGTCTATTCATGTCCTTTGCCCACTTGTTGATGGGATTTGTTTTTTCTTGCTGATTTGTTTGAGTTCCCTGTAGATTGTGGATATTTGTCCTTTGTTGGATGTATAGTTTGCAAAGATTTTCTCCCACTCTGTGAGTTGTCTGTTTACTCTGCTGAATATTTCTCTTGCTGTGCAGAAGCTTTTTAATTAAGTCACATCTATTTATCTTTCTTTTCATTGCATTTGTTTTCGAGTTCTTGGCCATAACATCTTTCCCTAAGCCAATGTCTAGAAGAGTTTTTCTGATGTCATCTTCCAGAATTTTTATGGATTTGGGTCTTAGATTTAAGTCTTTGATTCATCTTGAGTTGATTTTTGAATAAGGTGAGAGATAAGGGCCCAGTTTCATTCTCCCACGTGTAGCTTGCCAATTTTCAGAGCACCATTTGTTGAATAGGGTGTACTTTCCCCACTTCATGTTTTTTGTTTTTTTGTTTTATTTTGGTTTTTTTTTGTAGATATGGGGTTTCACCATGTTGGCCAGGCTCCTGGCCTCAAGTGATCTGCCCACCTTGGCCTCCCAAAGTGCTGGGATTATAGGCGTGAGCCACCATGCCTGACCTGTTTACGTTTTTGTTTGTTTTATTGAAGATCTGTTGGCTGTAAGTATTTGGCTTTTTTCTGGGTTCTCTATTCTGTTCCGTGCCTATTTTTATACCAGTACCATGCTGTTTTGGTGACTATGGCCTTATAGTATAGTTTGAAATCAGGTAATGTGATGCCTCCAGATTTGTTATTTTTGCTTAGTCTTGCTTTGGCTATGTGGACTCATTTTTTGTTCCATATGAATTTTAGCATTGTTTTTTCTAGTTCTGTGAAGAATGATGGTGGTATTTTGATGGGAATTGCATTGAATTTGTAGATTGCTTTTGGCAATGTGGTCATTTTCACAATATTGAATGTACCCATCCATGAGCATGGGATGTGTTTCCATTTGTTTGTGTTGTCTATAATTTCTTTCAGCAGTGTTTTGTAGTTTTCCTTGTAGAGTTCTTTCACCTCCTTGGTTAGGTATATTCCTAAGTATTTTTTTTTTTTTGCAGCTATTGTAAAAGAGGTTGAGTTCTTGATTTGATTCTCAGCTTGGTTCTGTTGGTACACAGGAGAGCTACTGATTTATGTACATTAATTTTGTATCTGGAAACTACTGAATTATTTTATCAGTTCTAGCAGCTTTCTGGAGGAGTCTTCAGGGTTTTCTAGGTAGACAATCATGTCATCAGCAAACAGCAACAGTTTAACTTCCTTCTTATCGATTTGGATGCTCTTTATTTCTTTCTCTTGTCTGATTGCTCTGGCTAGGACTTGCAGTACTATGTTGAACAGAAGTGGTGCGAATGGGCATCCTTATCTTGTTTCAGTTATCAGAGGGAATGCTTTCAACTTTTCCCCATTTAGTATTATGTTGGCTGTGGGTTTGTCATAGATGGCTTTTATTACATTGAGGTATGTCCCTTGTATACCAATTTTGCTGAGAGTTTTAACCATAAAAGGATGCTGGATTTTGTCAAATGCTTTTTCTGCATCTATTAAGATGAGGATGTGATTTTTGTTTTTAATTCTGTTTATGTGGTGTACCACATTTACTGACTTGCATATGTTAAACCATCACTGCATCCCTGGTATGAAATTCACCTGATCATGGTGGATTATCTTTTTGATATGTTGTTGGATTCGGTTAGCTAGTATGGTATTTTGTTAAAGATTTTTGCATCTATGTTCATCAGGGATACTGGTCTGTAGTTTTCTTATTTGGTTATGTCTTTTCCTGGTTTTTGTATTAGGGTGATCCCGGCTTCATAGAATGATTTAGGGAGGAATCCCTCTTTATCTTGTGGAATGGTGTCAATAGGATTGGTACCAATTCTTCTTTGAATTTCTGATAGAATTCAGCTGTGAATCCATCTGGTCCTGGACTTTTATTTTCTTGGCAATTTTTTATTATCATTTCAATCTTGCTGCTTGTTACTGGTCTGTTTAGAGTTTCTGTTTCTTTCTGGCTTAATCTAAGAGGGTTGTGTATTTCCAGAAATTTATCCATCTCCTCTAGGTTTTCTAGTTTATTCATGTAAAGGTGTTCATAATAGCCTTGAATGATCTTTTGTATTTCTGTAGTATCAGTTGTAATATCTCCTATTTTGTTTCTAATTGAGCTTATTTGGATCTTCTCTCTTCTTGGTTAATCTTACTAATGGTCTATCGATTTTATTTATCTTTTCAAAGAACCAGCTTTTTGTTTCATAATTCTTTTGTATTTTTTTGTTTCAATTTCATTTAGTTCTGCTCTGATCTTGATTATTTCTTTTCTTCTGCTGGGTTTGGGTTTGGTTTGTTCTTGTTTCTCTAGTTCCTTGAAGTGTGTCCTTAGATTGTCTATTTGTGCTCCTTCAGACTTTTTGATGTAGGCATTTAAGGCTATGAACTTTCCTGTTAGCACTGCCTTTTCTGTATCCCAGAGCTTTTGATAGGTTGTATCGCTATTATCATTCAGCTCAAAGAATTTTTTAATTTCCATCTTGATTTCATTGTTAGCCCAACAATCATTCAGGAACAAGTTATTTAATTTCCATGTATTTGCATCAAACCCCTTTTAGAGTTTATTTCCAATTTTATTCCACTGTGGTGTCAGAGAGTACTTGGCTACTATTTCAATTTCCTTAAATTTGTTGAGACTTGTTTTATGCCCTATCATATGTTCAACTTGGAGAATGTTCCATATGCTGATGAATAGAATGTATATTCTGCAGTTGTTGGATAGAATGTTCTGTAAATATCTGTTAAGTCCATTTGTTCTAGGATACAGTTTAAACCCGTTGTTTCTTTGTTGACTTTCTGTCTTGATGACCTGTCTACTGCTATCAGTGGAGTATTGAAGTCCCCCATTATTACTGTGTTGCTGTCTGTCTCATTTCTTAGGTCTATTAGTAATTGTTTTATAAATTTGGGAACTTCAGTGTTAGGTGCATATATATTTAGGATTGTGATATTTTCCCGGACAAGTCCTTTTATCATTATATAATGCCCCTCTTTGCCTTTTTTAACTGCTGTTGCTTTAAAGTTTGTTTAGTGTGATACAAGCACAGCTACTCCTGCTCTGTTTTGGCGTCCATTTGCATGGAATATCTTTTTCCACCCCTTATCTTAAGTTTATGTGAGTCCTTATGTGTTAAGTGAGTCTCCTGAAGGCAGCAGATACTTGTTTGATGAATTCTTAGCCATTCTGCATCTTTTAAGTGGAGCATTTAGGTCATTTACATTCAACATTAGTGTTGAGATGTGTGGTACTATTCTGTTCATCATGCTGTTTTTTGCCTGAATATCGTGTGTGGTTTTGTTTGTTTGTTTGTTTGTTTTTATTGTGTCATTGTTTTATAGGTCCTGTGAGATTTATGCTTTAAGGAGGTTCTATTTTGGTGTATATTTTGGTGTATTTTGAGGATTTGTTTCAAGATTTAGAGCTCCTTTTAGCAGTTCTTGTAGTGCTGGCTTGGTAGTGATGAATTCTCAAAGCATTTGTTTGTCTGAAAAAGACTGTATCTTTCCTTTATTTATGGAGCTTAATTTCACTGGATACAAAATTCTTGGCTGATAGTATACTTTAAGGAGGCTAAAGATAGGGCCCCAATTCCTTCTAGCTCATAGGTTTCTGCTGAGAAATCTGCTGCTAATCTGATAGGTTTTCCTTCATGGGTCACCTGGTGCTTTTTGCCTCACAGCTCTTAAGATTCTTTCCTTCATCCTAACTTTGGATAACCTGATGACTGTGTGCCTAGGTGATGACCTTTTTGCAATAAATTTCCCAGGTGTTCTTTGAGCTTCTTGTATTTGAATGTCTGGATCTCTAGCAAGTTCAGGGAAGTTTTCCTCAATTATTCCCTCAAATATGTTTTCCAAACTTTTAGATCTCAGTGGCAACAGGGCTGAGATCTTGCCTCAGGCTATAAGCCTCCCCACTGAGAAAGCAAGGAGGGCTCTCAGACCTTGCCCTTCCCCACCTGCCCACACCATCAGCTGTGGTTTCTGCACTCCTATCTATACTTCCCATTTGCTCCCCTCTGGATTCTGCTCAGGAAAATTCATGCTCAGTTGAAATTACTACAAAGTTCAATTAGGAGCTTCCTTCACCCTGTGGCCCCTCCCCAGTTCCACTGGGCTGCCTTCCCCAAGAACCCCTATGAGATAAGGCCAGGAATGGCTTCCTTGGGCTGAAGCTGGAGACCAGAAGTGCCTACAGGGCTCTTCCTGCGGCTTCTTCTATTTTTATATTTTGCCTGGCTCCCTAAATCCATTTCAGCTCTACGTAAGGTTAAATCTTTCTCCTGTGATCTGGATTTTCAGGTTCCCCAGAGGGGACGTGTGTTCGGAGGCAGACTTTACCCCCTCTCACACTTTGGGAACTCACAGTTTTTCAGCTTAGACCAATCTTTTTTAAAAAAAATTAAAAACCGCATGACTGAGATAGTATTGGTGCTGAGTTGAAAAGACTCTGAAGAGGAGGGGAGGAGTCTATTCTTTCTTCAACTGAGCTTGATAGCTAACATTAGTAAGGAAGCAGATCACCAGGAATCTTGATTGGCATGAAGGGCTGGCTTCAAGTTTATAACAGCATGGAACACCATAGACTAGAAAGATTATCTTTTACTAAGGCAGACTTCATTATTCAAGGATCAAGGTCCTGATTTTTAAACACATTTTTTCTTTTATTGATTCACTCCACAAATATTTATTGAATGCCAATAATATGTCAACATTGTAATGATACTGCTGTATTTACTTGGCAAATGTTTTATACTATATCTGGGTAATGTATTTACTAGAAACTGAGAATGGTTAGGGGTACAAGGGCAGCAGAGATATGGCATCTGCCCTCAGAGGAGCTTACAGTCTTGGGAAAATACAACAGAACTAGGAAACATAGGGTATCAGGATCTTCTAGGCTAAATGATAATTATGCACTGAAGTTGGATGAGGAAACAACAAGCAAACTGAGTATTGTCTATTATTGCATGTACTCTCTAACCCAGTGGTTCTCAAACATTTTGGTCTCAAAAATTCTTTATGTGACTGGGCACAGTGGCTCATGTCTGTAATCCTCCCACTTTGGGAGGCCAAGGTGGGAGGATTTCTTGAGCCCAGGAGTTTGAGACTAGCCTGGCCAACATAGAGAGATACCACTGTTAAAAATTAATCAATCAATCAATCAATGAATAATTTTTTAAAAACTTCATGCTGTTCATGTGGGTATATATTAATATTTATTATATTAGAAACTAAAACACATTTAATAGTACTTATATATTAATTCATTTTAAAATAACAATATGGCTTCAGGAATCTGGCAGGGCCTTTGTCTCCTTGCACCCACAAACTGTGCTTAGTTCCACTCTTCATTGCTCCATGCCCTCCACTCAGGGAGGCCCAGGTGACTGTGCCACAGCCCCTGTCTTCTGTGACCTGAAGGAATTGGGAGATCCATAGGGAGGATGCCAGGACACTCAGAAGTTAGGAGATGGGCTAATGGGGACTAAGGACCATTAACCTAAAATAATCAAAAAGTCAGAATCAATTCCTCCTCCAAGATGGATGACTAGATGCAGCCTCAATTTTTTGGAATAGTTTCAGTAGGAATTGTACCAGCTCTTCTTTGTACATCTGGTAGAATTCAGCTGTGAATTCATCTGGTCCTGGGCTTTTTTGGTTGGTAGGCTATTTACTGATTCAATTTCAGAGCTCATTATTTGTCTGTTCAGGGAATCAATTTCTTCCTGGTTCAGTTTTGGGAGGTATACGTGTCCAGGAATTTATCCATCTCTTCTAGGTTTTCTAGTTTGTGTGCATAGACATGCTTGTAGTTTCTGATGCTTATTTTTATTTCTGTGGGGTCAGTGGTAATACCCCCTTTGTCATTTCTTATTGTGTTTATTTGGATCTTCTTTCTCCTCTTTATTAGTCTAGCTAGTGGCCTTTTTAATTTTGTCAAAAAACCAACTCCTGGCTTTGCTGATCTTTTGAATGGTTTTCAGAGTCTCAATTTCCTTCAGTACAGCTCTGAGTTTGGTTATTTCTTGTATTCTGCTAGGTTTGGGGTTGATTTGCTCTTGCTTCTCTAATTCTTTCAGTTGTGGTGTTAGGTTGTTAATTTAAGATCATCCTAACTTTCTGATGTGGGTGTGTAGTGCTATGAATTTCCCTCTTAATACTGCCTTAGCTGTATTCTAGAGATTCTGGTATGTTGTATCTTTGTTCTCATTAGTTTCAAAAAACTTATTGATTTCTGCCTTAATTTCTTTATTTACACAAAAGTAATTCAGGAGCATGTTGTTTAATTTCCGTGTAATTGCATGGTTTGAGTGATTTTCTTATTCTTGACCTCCATTTTTATTGCACTGTGGTCTGAAAGTGTGTTTGGTATTTCAGCTCTTTTTTATTTCCTGAAAATTGTTTTATGTCCAATTATGTGGTCAATTTTAGAGTATGTGCCATGTGGCAATGAGAAGAATGTATATTCTGTTGTTTTGGGGTACAGAGTTCTGTAGAGGTCTGTCAGATCAATTTGGTCCAATGTTGAGTTCAGGTCCTGAATATCTTTGGTAATTTTCTGCCTCAGTGATCAAATACTGTCAGTGGAGTGTTGAAGTCTCCCACTATTATTGTGTGGGAATCTAAATCTCTTTGTAGGTCTCTAAGAATTTGCTTTATGAATCTGAACAGTCCTGTGTTGGGTACATATATATTTAGAATAGTTACGTCTTCTTGTTGAATTGAACCCTTTACCATTATGTAATGCCCTTCTTTGTCTTTTTTGATCTTTGTTGATTTAAAGTCCATTTTGTCTGAAATTAGGATTGCAACCCCTGCTTTTTCCTGATTTCCATTTGCTTGGAAGATTTTCCTCCATCCCTTTATTTTGAGCCTATGGGTGTCATTACATGTGAGATGAGTCTCTTGAAGACAGCATACCATTGGATCTTGCTTTTTTATCCATCTCGCCACTCCGTGCCTTTTAAGTGGGCCATTTACCCCATTTACATTCAAGATTATTACTGATATGTGTGGATTTGATACTGTCATTGTGTTAGCTGGTTATTATGCTGGCTTGTTTGAAAAACTACATTTATTAATATCACCATCATTCTTATTAAAATAATATTTAAGTATTGGGAAACTATCGAGTCACAGTACAGATAATAAGGTTTCCAAAATTCAAATTGCTCTTCGAAAGCTTGAACTCAACCATTAAAACATCTGTTGTTAGGTTTTTTTTTTTTTCTTAAAATGACAGGATTACTTTGTTCATTTTCAAGAAGGTGTCTGGCAGATATCCTACTCTGAAAAACTATATTTTGTCCATTAGTCATTTTCTCCAGTGAAAATGGTATCCCATGAAAAAGCAGCTAGTTTTCTTGCAACTCAAACAATCATACAAGTTCTTTTCCTCAAGAAATCATCATAGTTCAGATTGCAGCTAAAGTGTTTTATGCACTCAAGGGTTAATATCTAATAAAAATTAATAACTTTTGCTGCTTTGCCAAGGACATCTTACTACAAGTATGTACAGTGAAGGACGCAGTGACTGCTAGTACACTTAGTTGTCACTGCCTTCATTCATGCAAAGATGCAGCAGTTTTGTCCAACATTGCTTTTGCACCATCAGTACAAATGTCAACACAGTGAAAATGGCAAAGGGTATTGGGTGAATATAGAGGTCCATGGCCCACGTGCTGAGAACACTTGCTCTAACACATCTCAGCCTTGCACTCAATGCAAGAGAACTAGATCTGAAAGGAGGAGGGCTGACCTATAGGATGGCGCTAACTTCAAACAAACAAAACTTCATTCACCATAATGCTCTGAATATTTTTAACAGCTAACAGTTTGTAAAATAAAAACAAGCATTCAATTAAGTTGAATGAATATATACTTAAAGCTTGAATCTTTTTTCCTCTGGTATGTGCTCCTTTGGATTGAAAAAATAATAAAAATTCTAGAATAATGCATTAAAAATTACTGTAATTCTGTTCACTAAATTTCAATTTAAGAAGTTTATATAATTTTTTAATTTTCAGTAGCTTCAACTCTGAATCTAAATTCTGAGTTTTCTTACAGAAAATGAAAAGGTTGACCTGGATGTCTTGATGGATGCAGCAAAAGCTTTTACAGGTCAGTGGGAATTTATATAAGACATAATAAAATTGAGATCTTAATGCTTTATAGATAACTACCTTTTAAAGCAGTAGTTTACCCCTTCCAGAAATAATTGATAAATTCATTCTGCCCTGTTACCATTTATTGATAATTTTATCTTGTTGACAACATTTTGGAATATTAAAGATTTAGGAAAAGTGTGGGTACTCTCAAAAAGAGGTATTAACTTGTCTAATGTGTAGGCCAATAACGTGTTCATTTCACTAGTGTTTAAAGAACCAAAATATTGGTGAACACAGTGAATCTCAGTGTGAAGTTTTCACAAAGGAAATGTGATCACTATGAACAATTAGTCCCATAATTCAGGCCATGAAGCAGAAACAGAAATATTACTTGCAGGTAGAATTACATAGATTCTATATACCATCTGTCTTAGTCCATTCATGCTGGTATAACAAAATATCACAAACTGGGTGATTCAAAAATGATAGAAATTTCTTTCTCAAAGTTCTAGGGGCTGAGAAGTCCAAGATCAAGACACATTTGATGTCTGGTGAGGGTTGCTCTATGCTTCAAGATGATGCCTTAAACACTGTGTCCTCACATGGGGAAGAGCAGACAGGCAAAAAAAAGGGGCTGATTGTTGTATGAGACCTCTGTTATAGGGGCCTTAATCCAGTTCACAAGCAAGGAACCCGTATGACCTAACCACCCCTAAAGGCCCTACCTGTTAATACTGTTGCATTGTGGGTTAAGTTTCAACATGAATTTTGGAAGGGACGCAAACATTCAAGCCATAGCACATCATAAGTCACTAAGCAGTTATGCCACTCCCCTGTTACTCCGCGCTATCCTGGCTCATACCCAGAACAGAAGTATCATCTGTTTATTTGGATTAAAGAATGCTTTCAGGTACTGAATCTCAAAATAACTTTATGTAAGTGAAGTCAACTCATGTATTTATACCTCATTGTGCAGTTAGAAATAGTGCTGTACCGGATTATATTTTTTTATAACTTGGAATAATTGAATCTCTTAATATTGTCTTCTGAAACAATTCCCATCTATTTGAAGGAGAAAAGGTTGAAGCTGATAACCTTAAAAATGTGCTGAGAAACATGGGGATCGAACTAACAGAAAAAGAACACTCGATGCTGTTAAAAACTCTGCCAGTCTGTGGTGAGTATTTAGCATACCATCATGGTGCTTGTGCATGGAGCTGTGGTATCATAGGCTTCTGGACAAGAAGTGTGAGAAACCCCCTGTGTTAGTCAGGGTTCTCTAGAGGGACAGAACTAGCGGGAGAGATAGATAGATAGGTAGATATATAGGTAGATAGATAGATGATAGATAGATAGATAGATAGATAGATAGATAGATAGATAGATAGATGAATTTATTAAGGAGTATTAACTCTCATGATCACAAGGACCCACAATAGGCCATCTGCAAGCTGAGGAGCAAGGAGAGCCAGTCCAAGTCCCCAAACTGAAGAACTTGAAGTCCAATGTACAAGGGCAGGAAGCATCCAGCACAGGGGAAAGACGTAGGCTGTGAGGTTAGGCCAGTCTTGTCTTTTCATATTTTTCTGCCTGTTTTATATTCTAGCCATGCTGGCAGCCGATTAGCTTGTGCCCACCCAGATTAAGGGTGGGTCTGCCTTTCCCAGCCCACTGACTCAAATGTTAATCTCCTTTGTCAATACCCCACAGACACACCCAGGATCAATACTTTGCATCCTTCAGTCCAATCAAGTTGACACTCAGTATTAACCATTACACCCCCTAAAAAATGAAATTCTGACATAAGAAACCCTGTTCTTGGCTGGGTGTGTTGGCTCACACCTGTAATCCCAACACTTTGGGAGGCTGAGGTGAGTGGATCAGCTGAGGTCAGGAGTTTGAGACCAGCCTGGCCAAAATGGTGAAACCCTGTTTCTACTAAAAATACAAAAAAAAAGGGGTGTGGTGACAGGTGCCTATAGTCCCCTACTCGGGAGGCTGAGGCATGAGAATCACTTGAACTCGGGAGGCAGAGGTTGCAGTGAGCCAAGATACTGGGCAACACAATGAGATGCTGTCTCAAAAAAAAAAAAAAAAAAGAAAGAAACCCTATTCTTGTCACTTGTGTTTTAATTTGGAAATGAGAAAGTTCTCTCTTTTGCATTCAGCGAGTAGGCCTCTGCTAAACGTTGTAATAGCTACACAGCTAAATTCTTCTGTAGCCCCCTGATGCACCCAACATTCTCAGTCCCTCCCCTTTTAGCCCTCCTATCTCCCCACAATCCGTCAATTAAAAGGGAAAACCGCCTGAGAGCAGGGGCCTCCAGGACTGTGTGCTTAAACTGTCAGTATCCCACCTGGTCAGTAGCACAAACAGCCCCTCAAAAGTTCCACCTGCAGGGCACTTGCACAGAACTACCCATAAAGACCCTAGAGGTCAGCCTGTGCTTCAGAACTGTGCCTCCTGCCCGGTTCTAGAGACCCCATGTAGATATCCTTTCCTCCCATCGCTCTTTGCCCCAGTTTTCCCCAGGCAAGAGTAAGGCTGCACATTGCCAAGGGGGATAGTGCCCTTGAGGCAGAAATAGCACCCTGGGCAGCAAATGCTCAGTACCCATTTGAATTCATCCCTCATATTCTTTGTGTGTGTGTGTGTGTGTGTGTGTGTGTGTGTGTGACGGAATCTCGCTCTGTCACCCAGGCTGGAGTGCAGTGGCACAATTTCCACACACTGCAACCTCCATCTCCCAGGTTCAAGCGATTGTCCTGCCTCAGCCTCCCGAGTAACTGGGATTACAGGCAACCACCACCACACATGGCTAATTTTTGTATTTTTAGTAGAGACGGGGTTTCACCATCTCAAGGCCAGGCTGGTCTTGAACTCCCGACCTCAAGTGACCCACCCGCCTCGGCCTCCCAAAGTGCTGGGATTGCAGGCGTAAGCCACCATGCCTGGCCCATCCCACATATTCTTAAAGCTGTGGTTACTCATTTTGTCTAGGATTTCCTCCAGATTGTTCTCTCAAAGGGCCAGTTATGAGAATTGCAGCCTACTTAGGAGTTTGGTTCTGAGACAACAGGAAGGAGAATGCAGATGGACTGTATCAGGGACTACACTACTACAGACACTGTAGTATACTATACAGACAATGCCAGGCATTGAGGGGTTTTTCAGTACTACAGATTCTCCTGCCATAGGATGGAGCCTGAGGTGGGGTGGTGCATAAGCCCTCTGTTCTCTATTCTAATTGAATTTCAACTCCATTTATGGAAAGAGTTTGTTCAGAAAACAAAAACAGTTTTTAATTTTTTATTTAAATATTGTTTTTTATTACTGTTCAAGTTGATAGCTATTTTTCATATCATCCCTTTAGGATCCTCCATTAGGGATAAAGATAGGAACACTTCATGGGCCCAGAGCATAGTCAGGGAAAGGAGAGAAAGGCAAAGTGCAAGAAAAGAAGAACAAGAATAAAGTAAAAAAAAAAAAAAAAAAAAAAAGCAGTAGCACCAGCTGGCCGCAGTGGCTCACGCCTGTAATCCCAACACTTTGGGAGGCCAAGGCGGGTGGATCACTTGAGGCCAAAAGTTCGGGACCAGCCTGGCCAACATGATGAAACTCTGTCTCTACTAAAAAATACAAAAATTAGCCAGGCATGGTGGTGCATGCCTGTAATCCCAGCTGCTCGAGAGGCTGAGGCAGGAGAATCACTTGAATCGGGAGATGGAGGTTACCGTGAGCCGAGATAGCACCACTGCACTCCAGCCTGGGTGACAGAGCAAGACTCTGTCTCAAAAAAAAAAGCAGCAGAAGCAGCACGTGTGTGTGTGTGTGTGTGTGTGTGTGTGTGTGTGTGTGTGTGTGTGTGTAGGGCACATCAACTACTGGCATGTGTTTCAACTAGGGGACAGATAGACCACACTGAGAGCAGTTCTTATCTTTTGTTATTATTTGAGGGTGAAATAGAATAAATTTCTAGGTGAATCATGTCTTATAAAAAGAGTTTCTTATCCTCTTTTTGACTTGAATTTTACCATATCTTACAGATGGAAAGGTGTATAAGAAAAAATTACTGGATAGTGTGAAGCCTCTCAAAGGTAAGAATACGAAAACAGCAGCTAAAATGTACTGGGCTTTACATTTGCTTTTTTGAATTTCTCACTGATTGGAATCTCGCTATTCCACTGTTTACTAATTCTGAATGTATGCCTCATAACCTACCATTCTTCCTTTGGTATAATTATATTTGAGCAAGGGACTGTTAGTAATATGTCACTGTAGCAAGTTTGAAATTCTGCTTTCAGCATGTATGATGGCTCACACCTGTAATCTAAGCACTTTAAGAGGTCAAGGCAGGAGGATCACTTGAACCCAGGAGTTCAAGAGCAGCCTGGGCAACTTAGGGAGACCCCATCTCTTCAAAAAATAAGAAAAAATTAGCTGGCCTGCTGGCATGCATTTGTGGCCCCAGCTACTTGGGAGGCTGAGGTGGGAGGATCACTTGAGCCCAGGAGGTCGAGGCTGCAGGGAGCCAGGATCATGCCACTGCACTCCAGCATGGGCTACAGAAAAAAATCCTATCTTAAAAAGAAAAAGAAATTCTGGGCCAGGCGCCATGGCTCACGCCTGTAATCCCAACACTTTGGGAGGCCAAGGTGGGCGGATCATCTGAGGTCGGGAGTTCAAGGCCAGCCTGACCAACATGGAGCAAGCCCATCTTTACTAAAAACACAAAAATTAGCCGGGCATGGTGGCACATGCCTGTAATCCCAGCTACTTGGGAGGCTGAGGCAGGAGAATCATTTGAACCCGGGAGGCAGAGGTTGCGGTGAGCCAAGATCACGCCATTGCACTCCAGCTTGGGCAACAAGAGCGAAACTCCATCTCAAAAAAAAAAAAAAAAAGAAAGAAAGAAAGAAAAGAAAAAGAAATTCTGCTTTCATTTAGGTTTGTTATCTTTATCACAATTTATCAAATTTGTCTAATTCTTTTTCATCCATATTACTTCAATTGAAAATTATAGCTCAATGTTGAGGGAGCATTTTCTCTTCCCAACTCTGACACTGAGTGGCCAATATATTATTTCACTCTCCACTTGATGTAAATGCATATTTAAAGTTAGCATCTTCTGGGCCGGGCACAGTGGCTCACACCTATAATCCCAAAACTTTGGGAGGCCGAGGCGGACAGATCACCTGAGGTCAGGAGTTTGAGACCAGCCTGGCCAACATGGTGAAACCCCGTCTCTACTAAAAATACAAAAATTAGCTGAGCGTGGTGGCACACACCTGTAATCCCAGCTACCTGGGAGGCTGAGGCAGGAGAATCACTTGAACCCGGGAGGCAGAGGTTGCGGTGAGCTGAGATCATGCCATTCCAACCTGGGCAACAAGAGTGAAACTCCATCTCAAAAATAATAATAATAATAATAATAATAATAATAATAATAAAGCTGGCATCTTCCACTTCTTCAAATTACTTGTTTTTCTTATTCCATCCTCTTAATTCCTAAGGAAAAAAAGTCAATGTCAGTAATCTGGAAACTCTTGTAAATAATATGGAAATCGAAGTTGGGAAAGAGGAATATGAGGACCTACTGAACCATCTGCCAGTTGATGGTAAGTGTTTCAGATACCACTGTACCTAGGAGAAACGCAGGGCTTCTGTAGGAAGGCTTCTGAAAGTAAACCTATTTTTTAACCTCTTTGAAAAGCTTATGAAATATTTCAAACATACCTAAAAACAGAGAATAACATAACAAACATTGTGTGCCCACTGGCCAGAGTTAACAAATGCTACTATTTTGCCATACTTGCTTCATACATTCTCCTACCTCCCTCCCTGTTTCCTTCCCTCCTTCCCTTACTTCCTTCCCAAGTAAACCTTTTTATAATAAGACAAAGTTTTATTAATAACTCAGTAAGACCGTTTTAACTAGACAAAACTGTTGGAGGCAAAGCTAGAATAATTCATTAGGAAGAAATTGCTAAATTTCTTATGAGCCCCTGGCTAAGATTTCCTTATTAGATGGCTCTTCCCCTTGAAAAACAAGCTTCCATCAGAGAGCCAGACAGCACATCTTTCAGTAGAGCCAGCACATGCCAATCCAAAATAAATAATTTTTCTCCCCTAATTCAGGGTTTCTGTTTTTAACTAGCAATGGGCAGGTGTAACTAAAGTAGGCCACTGCTATCAGCAGACATCTTCCATGCTACCTTCACCTGTAGCTGGCCCTAACATAGAAAACAGTTTTGGCCTAATTTGTAGTTTTTTGTTTTGTTTTGTTTTGTTGAGACTGAGTCTTGCTCTGTCACCCAGGCTGGAGTGCAGTGGCGTAGTCTCGGCTCACTGCAACCTGCACCTCCCGGGTTCAAGCGAGTCTCATGCCTCAGTTTCCCAAGTAGCTGGGATTACGGGCATGCACTACCACACCCAGCTAATTTTTGTGGGTTCGTTTTTGTTTGTTTGTTTTTTCTTTTGTTTTTGACATGAAGTCTCCCTCTGTCGCCTAGGCTGGAGTGCAGTGGTGCAATCTCAGCTCACTGCAACCTCCGCCTCCCAGCTTCAAGCAATTCTCCTGCCTCAGCCTCCCGAGTAGCTGGGATTACAGGCACCCGCCACCACACACGGCTAATTTTTTGTATTTAAAAATACAAATAATTATTTGTATTGTTTATAATAATTACAATACAATATAATATTGTGATGTTTCACCTTGTTGGCCAGGCTGGTCTCCAACTCCTGACCTCAAGTGATCCACCTGCCTCGGCCTCCCAAAATGCTGGGATTACAGGCATGAGCCACCTCACCCAACCTAATGTTTGTATTTTTAATAGAAGCAAGGTTTCCCCATGTTGGCCAGGCTGGTCTCAAACTCCTGACCTCAAGTGATCTGCATGCCTTGCCCTCCCAAAGTGCTGGGATTACAGGCATGAGCCACCCTGCCCAGCTGTAATTTGTAGTTTAAAACCTCACGCTCCCTAGGCTTAACAACATTGATAATTATCCATAATTTTGTCTGGCCCTTCCTCCTATCATGAAAAAAGTCACCATAAATTACTTTTTAATTGTAATGTTGTCCCTACAAGTTTAGCTAGGGGTCCTCAAAAATGCTTCCTGCTGGAAAATATTGTTACTGATGAGGTATTTTTTAGAATTCTTTATTTTTTTTTAATGACAATTTTTTTTCTCATCCAACAGTGTGACTATTTCCATACCACTGAATTTTTTCATTTGTTTAGCTAGCACATGCTATATGCAAAACAATGAACTAGAGAGTGGAAAATTTAAACCCA
This sequence comes from Gorilla gorilla gorilla, assembly GCF_029281585.2. NCBI lineage: Eukaryota > Metazoa > Chordata > Mammalia > Primates > Hominidae > Gorilla > Gorilla gorilla. Next base: position 29,717,685 of record NC_073228.2, on the reverse strand, counting down.
GTAGTATAATAAAATTAAGGCATAATTTCTGCACTCAAGTAGATTACAGTCTTGAGGGGTAGAGGTGGGAACATAAGCAAAATTTGGAGATTAAGAAGATAGCATTCCTTCAAGGTTTAAAGGTTCACTGTTTATGTACATAAGTGACTTCTAGGTTTCAAATTCAATCATGTCTACTAAAATATGCTCCCCTTATGGGTCCGAAGGAAGAGAAAAGCCTATAGAAGGAATTACTGTTAAACTTGCTTCATCTCAATGTTGAGTCATTTGATGCTGTATAGAAAGTGGTATTAATTAAGTAGGTGTTCACTTTAAACTTACAGCTTGATCTTTTTCTACCCTCTGTTTCTTCTTCACTTTGAGTTAAAAGAGTTACTAGAGAAAATTAGGAGAAATAGCTGAATTCCAACCTTTATATTACAACTTAAATTTTCATGTCAGTTGTCTAAGATTTGGTCTCTATGTCTGACTTGTCTTGTCTTACAGAAAATGAAATGGTTGATGTGAATGTGGTGATGGATGAAGCAAAAGCTTTTACAGGTGAGTCAGAAGTCATGGTGAGAAGGGCATTCATTTTTAACTAAGACCTTAATGCTCTATAGAGAAAAAAATGTAAATGTTTTTAAACAGTAGATTTTGGCTGGGCATGTGGGCTCATGGCTGTAAACCCAGAACTTTGAGAGGCTGAGGCAGGAGGATCACTTGAGGCCAGGAGTTCAAGACCAGCCTGGGGCAACAAAGCAATACCATGTCTCTACAAAAAAAAAAAAAAAAAAATTAGGTGGACATGGTGGCATGTGCCTGTAGTCCCAGCTACTTGGGAGGCTGAGGCAGCTGAGCCCAGGAGTTTTAGGTTGCAGTGAGCTATGATTACCACTGCACTCCTGCCTGGGAGACAGAGCAAAAACCTGTCTCATAAAAAATATATTTAAATAGTAGTTTTCTCTTCAGACTATTACTAACATGCTAAATTGACACCCCTACAAATGTAACAGTTAAATGTTTGTTTCATAATCTTACTCTTTGATTTGGGATTTTTCCTGTAGAGACTTATATTATGTAGAGGTTTGTTTGTTTTTTGTTTGTTTGTTTGTTTCTGAAACAGAGTCTCACTCTTGTTGCCCAGGCTAGAGTGCAATGGCATGATCTTGGCTCACTGCAACCTCCACCTCCCGGGTTCAAGCGATTCTCCTGCCTCAGCCTCCCGAGTAGCTGGGATTACAGGTGCCTGCCACCACACCCGGCTAATTTTTGTATTTTTAGTAGAGACGGGGTTTCACCATGTTGGCCAGGCTGGTCTTGAACTCCTGACCTCAGGTGATCCACCCACTTCGGCTTCGCAGAGTGCTGGGATTACAGGTATGAGCCACCGCACCTGGCCGGTAATTTTTTTCATAATTCGAAATCATTATTCTCTTCCTAAAATTCTTATATGTTAACAATTCCCATCTTTCCAAAGGAGAAAAAGTTAATGTCAGTAATCTGGGGAATGAGCTGAGGAAAATGGGGCTCGTACTCACTGATGAGGAGCACGAGAAGCTGCTGAAAACTCTGCCAATTCGCAGTGAGTATTTACCACACCCTTTGAAACTTGGATTTAGGGGCTTGTGTGTGAAAACTTCTTAAATTATACATGTATATGCCCAGTAAACCTCCTTTAGAAAACACAGTTATCACACTAAAAGACATCTTGGCCAGACGCGGTGGCTTCCAGCACTTTGGGAGGCCGAGGTGGGCGGATCAAGAGGTCAGGAGTTCGAGAACAGCCTGGCCAACATGGTGAAACCCTGTCTCTACTAAAAATACAAAAAGTAGCCGGGCATGGTGGCATATGCCTGTAATCCCAGCTACACAGGAGGCTGAGGCAGGAGAATTGCTTGAACCTGGGAGATGGGGGTTGCAGTGAGCCAAGATCGTGCCACTGCACTTCAGCCTGGGCGACAGAGCAAGACTCCATCTCTCAAAAAAAAAAAAAAAAATCTTGTTGCCTGTTTTTGTTGCTTATATTTTAATACCGAAAGCTAGCAACATCTTTCACCGGGGGTGTCCCACCATCCGGGCTATATTATCCTGTCCCCCTGGGAGCACTGCCTAATCTTATCATGACCGATGAGAAGGAAACCAGGGAAGAAAGAAAAGGAAGGAAAAAGACAGAAACAGGGAAATACTGTATTTTATTCAACCAGTGGATAGATTTATAACAGGGAAAGTGTTCTTTATCTTTGGTTTCATTCTTAAATGTAACAGAGAAGAAACTTCCAAGCAAATTGAAAGGGGTTTTTTTCCCCTGAAATTATGGATGTTGTGTTGTCTTTGTGCTGATTTTGTTAGTCTTCCCGTCATTTAACCCATATTCTGAATTGTGTCTTATCTTACAGCTAGTGGAAAGGTATATAAGAATAGATTGCTCAAAGGTGTGAAGGCCCTCAACGGTGAGTAGGAAGCATGGTGGAAGAGCAAGTAAAAAAAATCCTATGTTTGGTATTTTCTTTTAAATGTTCCAACTTCGCTTCCTGCCAATTTACTGATTCATTGTTAGGACATAACTTACCATTCTTCTTTGGATGCATTGACCTTTTGGGATATAAGTTAAAAAATCATATCACTATAGGAAGTAAATTAGTTGTTGTTTCAACCATAAGTCATTAGACTTGCCTGCTCCTTTCTATTGACCTCTCAGGGAAAACCAAAGCAGAACCCCCTAGATCAATATTAAGAGAAATACCCTATCTTTCCATACTAACACTGTGTAAGTAATTATTATTTCAATTGTTAATTAGAAAAAGATGTTTTAGAACACTAAAATAATACAAGAAAACTATGCAACTCTAACCACTTTAAAAAAAAAACTGATACAGTCTGGCACAGTGGCTCATGCCTGTAATCTCAGCACTTTGGGAGACCAAGGCAGGCAGATCGCTTGAGGCCAGGATTTTAAGACCAGACTGGACAACATAGTGGGACCCCATCTCTACAAAAAATTTTAAAATTAGCTGGGCATGGTGACACATACCTATAGTACTACCTACTTAGGAGGCTGAGGCAGAAGGATTGCTTGAGCCCAGGAGTTCAAGGCTGCAGTTCCATCCTGGGCTATAGAGCAAAACCCTGTTTTTAAAAGAAAAAAAGAAATGTAAGTTCTCCTATCTTCCACAAATCCCCTCCCCATAAAGGTAAATACTGTTAACAATTCAGCAGTTATCTTTCTCAATTCTTTCCAACTTTTAACTGACATATCTAAATCTAAGGAAATACACACACAGTCTGAGGAGATACACACACACACACACACACGTGTTAATAATTTCTTTGTATTCTTGTACTTTACCCTCCAATTGGGGTTTCTGATGCATGACCATGATTAACATTTTTCACTCTTAAACAATAACACTCATATTCTTATTCCATGCCCTTCTTTCTTAAGGGCCAAGGGTCAAAATAAAAAAGGTGGAGACTTTTTTGGAAAACATGGGAACTAAAATCAAGGATGAGGAACTTGAGGAACTCATTACCCAACTACCAACTGAGGGTGAGTATTACAAATATCTCTATGCTCTTCAGAAAAACCTTAAGCCCTTCCATTAGAACTGCTGAAATTAGCCTTTTTAGCATCATAATGAAGTAAATGTAAAAACTTAATTCTGACTCTTGATGAAATGCCATCTTCAAAAATGCTTTTGAAAAGATATGTCAGGTATGCCACTTGAAGCCTCAGTCATGCCTGGGAATGCCACACACTTAAGGAGCTGAAAGAAAAATGAATTGAACAGAACATTTAAGAGAAAAATTAAGAAACCTGAAAGTCAAATGATAAATTAGAAATGAATAGTTGCAAGCCAAAGAGCTAATATCCCTAAGGTAGCAAAAGCCCTTGTACATTGATAAGAAACATACTGATAATAGAAAAATAGGCAGATATACAAATAGGTAATTCATACAAGAGGAAATACAATGTACATCCCCAAATAACATATGGAAAGATGTTTAACCTCACCAATAATCATGAAAATGCAAAATAAAACACAACACTATCTTCATTCATTGGACTGGCAAAACTTAACAAGATTGATAAGATTTAGTTCTTATGAAAATATGAGGAAAGGGACTAACTGATAAATTTGGGGTGAGAGTTGCCACTGCTATATATACTTTTTGAAAAGTCACCTGACAGTGTCTAAGGGGGGAAAGTCTTCTCTTTTCCCTGGTGAATCCAGCCTACGTTCCTCATGCAGTATACATTATTTCTTTGTGCTGGGTCCTGGTCCCTGTTTTGCCACAGACTTGCTGACAAATAATTTAACCCTAGTTAATCTTAGTTTCCTCATATGTAAAATATCTTCAAGTTGAACTAAATGATGCTCTATGATTACTTCTTGCTCTGAAATTAATATATGTAATGCATGTAATGCAGTCTAGAATAGTCAGTAAATGTTAGTGATGATGGATGGTGGTGTGGTGGTGATGATGATGGGGAAGATAGAAAAGTTGTTAAAGAGCAGAACAAAAGGAGAGGCGCTCCAAGATGGCCAAATAGGAAAAGCTCCAGTCTGCAGCTCCCAGTGTGATCGATGCAGAAGATGGGTGATTTCTGCATTTCCATCTGAGGTACCTGGTTCATCTCATTGGGACTGGTTAGACAGTGGGTGCAGCCCACAGTGGGTGAGCTGAAGCAGGGCAGGGCATCACCTCACCTGGGAAGTGCAAGGGGTCAGGGGATTTCCCTTTCCTAGCCAAGAGAAGCCTTGACAGACTACCTGGAAAAATGGGACACTCCTGCCCAAATACTGCACTTTTCCCAAGGTCTTAGCAACTGGCAGACAAGGAGATTCTCACCCATGCCTGGCTCAGCAGCTCCCATGCCCACGAAGCCTTGCTCACTGCTAGCGCAGCAGTCTGAGATCGAACTGCAAGGCAGCAGCCTGGCTGGGGGAGGGGCGCCCACCATTGCTGAGGCTTGAGTAGGCCAGGAAGCTCAAACTGGGCAGAGCCCACCACAGGTCAACAAGGCCTACTGCCTCTAGACTCCACCTCTGTGGGCAGGGCATAGCTGAACAAAAGGCAGCAGACAACTTCTGCAGACTTAAATGTCCATGCAGACATGGACGTCCATGCAGCTCTGAAGAGAGCAGTGGTTCTCCCAGCATGGCGTTTGAGCTCTGAGAATGGAGAGACTGCCTCCTCAAGTGGGTCCCTGACCCCTGTGTAGCCTAACTGGGAGACACCTCCCAGTAGGGACCAACAGACACCTCATATAGGCGGGTGCCCCTCTGGGATGAAGATTCCAGAGGAAGGATCAGGGAGCAATATTTACTTTCTGCAATATTTGCTGTTCTGCAGCCTCCGCTGGTGATACCCAGGCAAACAGGGTCTGGAGTGGACCCTCCAGCAAACTCCAACAGACCTGCAGCTGAGGGACCTGAATGATAGAAGGAAAACTAACAAACAGAAAGGAATAGCGTCAACATCAACGAAAAGGTCATCTACACCAAAACCCCATCTGTAGGTCACCAACATCAAAGACCAAAGGTAGATAAAACCACAAAGATGGGGAGAAACCAGAGCAGAAAAGCTGAAAATTCTAAAAACCAGAGCACGTCTTCTCCTCCAAAGGATCGCAGCTCCTCACCAGCAACTGAACAAAGCTGGACGGAGAATGACTTTGACAAATTGACAGAAGTAGGCTTCAGAAGGTCAGTAATAACAAACTTCTCCGAGCTAAAGGAGCATGTTCGAACCCATCTCAAGGAAGCTAAAAGCCTTGAAAAAAGGTTAGATGAATGGCTAACTAGAATAAACAGTGTAGAGAAGACCATAAATGACCTGATGGAGCTGAAAACCATGGCATGAGAACTTCGTGACGCATGCACAAGCTTCAATAGCCGATTGGATCAAGTGGAAGAAAAGGTATCACTGATTGAAGATCAAATTAATGAAATAAAGTGAGAAGACAAGGTTAGAGAACAAAGAGTAAAAAGAAACAGACAAAGCCTCCAAGAAATATGGGACTATATGAATAGACCAAATCTACATTTGATTGGTGTACCTGAAAGTGATGGGGAGAATGGAACCAAGTTGGAAAACACCCTTGAGAATATAATCCAGGAAAACTTCCCCAACCTAGCAAGGCAGGCCAACATTCAAATTCAGGAAATACAGAGAACACCACAAAGATACTCCTCGAGAAGAGCAACCCTAAGACACATAATTGTCAGATTCACCAAGGTGGAAATCAAGGAAAAAATGTTAAGGACAGCCAGAGAGAAAGTCGAGTTAACCACAAAGGGAAGCCCATCAGACTAACAGCGGATCTCTCTGCGGAAACCCTACAAGCCAGAAGAGAGTGGGGGCCAATATTCGACATTCTTAAAGAAAAGAATTTTCAACCCAGAATTTCATATCCAGCCAAACTAAGCTTCATAAGTGAAGGAGAAATAAAATCCTTTAGAAACAGGCAAATGTGGAGAGATTTTGTCACCACCAGGCCTGCCTTACAAGAGCTCCTGAAGGAAGCATTAAACATGGAAAGAAACAACCGGTACCAGCCACTGCAAAAACATGCCAAATTGTAAAGACCATCGATGATGGGAAGAAACTGCATCAATTAACAGGCAAAATAACCAGCTAACATCATAATGACAGGATCAAATTCACATGTAATAATACTAACCTTAAATGTAAATGGGCTAAATGCCCCAATTAAAAGACACAGACTGGCAAATTGGATAAAGAGTCAAGACCCATCAGTGTGCTGTATTCAGGAGACCCATCTCAGGTGCAGAGACACATATAGGCTCAAAATAAAGGGATGGAGGAAGATCTACCAAGCAAATGGAAAGCAAAAAAAAAAAAAAAAAAAAAAAGCAGGGGTTGCAATCCTAGTCTCTGATAAAACAGACTTTAAACCAACACAGATCAAAAGAGACAAAGAAGGCCATTACATAATGGTAAAAGGATCAATTCAACAAGAACAGCTAACTATCCTAAATATATATGCACCCAATACAGGAGCACCCAGATTCATAAAGCAAGTCCTTAGAGACATACAAAGATACTTAGACTCCCATACAATAATAATGGGAGACTGTAACACCTCACTGTCAACATTAGACAGATCAACGAGACAGAAGGTTAACAAGGATATCCAGGACTTGAACTCAGCTCTGCACCAAGCAGACCTAATAGACATCTACAGAACTCTCCACCCCAAATCAGCAGAATATACATTCTTCTCAGCACCTCATCGCACTTATTCTAAAATTGACCACATAATTGGAAGTAAAGCACTCCTCAGAAAATGTAAAAGAGCAGAAATCACAACAAACTGTCTCTCACACGATAGTGCAAGCAAAATAGAACTCAGGATTAAGAAACTCACTCAAAACCACACAACTACATGGAAACTGAACAACCTGCTCCTGAATGACTACTGGATAAATAACGAAATGAAGGCAGAAATAAAGATGTTCTTTGAAACCAATGAAACCAAAGACACAACATACTAGAATCTCTGGGACACATTTAAAGCACTGTGTAGAGGGAAATTTATAGTACTAAATGCCCACAAGAGAAAGCAGGAAAGATCTAAAATCGACACCCTAACATCACAATTAAAAGAACTAGAGAAGCAACAGTGAACAATTCAAAAGCTAGCAGAAGGCAAGAAATAACTAAGATCAGAGCAGAACTGAAAGAGATAGAAACACAAAAAAACCCTTCAAAAAATCAATGAATCCAGGAGCTGATTTTTTTAAAAGATCAAAAAATTGATAGACCGCTAGCAAGACTAATAAAGAAGAAAAGAGAGAAGGATCAAATCGATGCAATAAAAAATGATAAAGGGGATATCACCACCAATTCCACAGAATTACAAACTACCATCAGAGAATACTATAAACACCTCTATGCAAATGAACTAGAAAATCTAGAAGAAATGGATAAATTCCTGGACACATACACCCTCCCAAGACTAAACTAGGAAGAAGTTGAATCTGAATAGACCAATAACAGGCTCTGAAATTGAGGCAATAATTAATAGCCTACCAACCAAAAAAAGTCGAGGACCCGACGGATTCACAGCTGAATTCTACCAGAGGTACAAAGAGGAGTTGGTACCATTCTTCTGAAACTATTCCAATCAATAGAAAAAGAAGGAATCCTCCCTAACTCATTTTATGAGGCCAACATCATCCTGATACCAAAGCCTGGCAGAGACACAACAACAAAAGAGAATTTTAGACCAATATCCCTGATGAACATCGATGCAAAAATCCTCAATAAAATACTGGCAAACCAAATCCAGCAGCACATCAAAAAGCTTATCCAACACGATCAAGTCGGCTTCATCCCTGGGATGCAAGGCTGGTTCAACATACACAAATCAATAAACGTAATCCATCACATAAACAGAACCAATGACAAAAACCACATGATTATCTCCATAGATTAAGAAAAGGCCTTTGACAAAATTCAACAGCCCATCATGCTAAAAACTCTCAATAAACTAGGTATCAACGGAACGTATCTCAAAATAATAAGAGCTATCTATGACAAACCCACAGCCAATATCATACTGAATGGGAAAAAACTGGAAGCATTCCTTTGAAAACTGGCAGAAGACAAGGATGCCCTCTCTCACCACTCCTATTCGACATAGTGTTGGAAGTTCTGGCCAGGGCAGTCAGGCAAGAGAAACAAATAAAGGGTATTCAATTAGGAAATGAGGCAGTCAAATTGTCCCTGTTTGTAGATGACATGATTGTATATTTAGAAAACCCCATTGTCTCAGCCCAAAATCTCCTTAAACTGATAAGCAACTTCAGCAGTGTCAGGATACAAAATCAATGTGCAAAAATCACAAGCATTCCTATACACCAATAACAGACAAACACAGAGCCAAATCATGAGTGAACTCCCATTCACAATTGCTACAAAGGGAATAAAATACCTAGGAATCCAACTTAAAAGGGATGTGAAGGACCTCTTCAAGGAGAACTACAAACCACTGCTCCTCAAAATAAAAGAGGACACAAACAAATGGAGGAATATTCCATGCTCATTGATAGGAAGAATCAATATCATGAAAATGGCCATACTGCCAAAAGTAATTTATAGATTCAATGCCATCCCAATCAAGCTTCCAATGACTTTCTTCACAGAACTGGAAAAAACGACTTTAAAGTTCATATGGAACCAAAAAAGAGCCCGCATTGCCAAGACAATCCTAAGCAAAAAGAACAAAGCTAGAGGCATCACACTACCTGACTTCAAACTATACTACAAGGCTACAGTAACCAAAACAGCATGGTACTGGTACCAAAACAGAATATATAGACCAATGGAACAGAACAGAGGCCTCAGAAATAACACCATATATCTACAACCATCTGATCTTTGATAAATCTGACAAAAACAAGAAATGGGGAAAGGATTCCCTATGTAATAAATGGTGCTGGGAAAACTGGCTAGCCGTATGTAGAAAGCTGAAACTGGATCCCTTCCTTACACCTTATACAAAAATTAATTCAAGATGGATTGAAGACTTACATGTCAGACCTAAAACCATAAAAACCCTAGAAGAAAACCTAGGCAATACCATTCAGGACATAGGCATGGGCAAGGACTTCATAACTAAAACACCAAAAGCAATGGCAACAAAAGCCAAAATAGACAAATGGGATCTAATTAAACTAAAGAGCTTCTGTACGGCAAAAGAACTACCATCAGAGTGAACAGGCAACCTACAGAATGGGAGAAAATTTTTGCAATCTACCCATCTGACAAAGGGCTAATAAGAATCTACAAAGAACTCAAACAAATTTACAAGAAAAAAATAAACAACCCCATCAAAAAGTGGGCAAAGGATATGAACAGACACTTCTCAAAAGAAGACATCTATGCAGCCGACAGACGCATGAAAAAATGCTCATCATCACTGGTCATCAGAGAAATGCAAATCAAAACCACAATGAGATGCCATCTCACGCCAGTTAGAATGGCAGTCATTAAAAAGTCAGGAAATGACAGATGCTGAAGAGGATATGGAGAAATAGGAACACTTTTACACTGTTGGTGGGAATGTAAATTAGTTCAGCCATTGTGGAAGACAGTGTGGTGATTCCTCAAGGATCTAGAACTAGAAATACCATTTGACCCAGCAATCCCATTACTGGGTATATACCCAAAGAATATAAATCATGCTACTATAAAGACACATGCACACGTATGTTTATTGCAGCACTATTCACAATAGCAAAGACTTGGAGCCAACCCAAATGTCCATCAATGATAGACAGGATTAAGAAAATGTGGCACATATACACCATGGAATACTATGCAGCCATAAAAAATGATGAGTTCATGTCCTTTGCAGGAACATGGATGAAGCTGGAAACCATCATTCTCAGCAAACTGTCACAAGGACAGAAAACCAAACACCGCATGTTCTTACTCATAGGTGGGAATTGAACAATGAGAACACTTGGACACAGGGCGGGGAACATCACACACCAGCGCCTGTCGGGGGGTGGAGGGCTGGGGGAGGGATAGCATTAGGAGAAATACCTAATGTAAATGACGAGTTGATGAGTGCAGCAAACCAACATGGCACATGTATGCCTATATATCAAACCTGCATGTTGTGCACAGGTACCCTAGAACTTAAAGTATAATAATAATAAAAAAGAACAGAATGAAAAAGAAAGAATATTCTATAATCTATTAATCAATTTTTCCTGTTATGAAAATATTTCCTAACAATACATATTTATTATTACTTTTATATAAATAATAAGACAATATGTAATTTAAAACCTCTTATAAGAAATAGCATTGGGATCACTGTCTTCCTTCTCTCCTACTCCTGTCCTTGTTCTTCAAAATCTTTCATGTAGATCAAGGACTTTTGACTTTGTGCCATGACCCCTTTGTAAATCCGCTGAATGGACCACTTCCGAGTGTAATGTTTTAAAATGTATAAAATAAAATAATAGGATTACAAAGAAGCTAATTGTATTAAAATATAATTTATCAAAACATTAAAATATAAATTATTAGTATTTATTAAAACATTTAACACTTTCTAGTAGCAGATCAATTTTTTTTTTTTTTTTTTGAGACAGAGTCTTGCCCTGTCACCCAGGCTGGAGTGCAATGGTGCAATCTTGGCTCAGTGCAACCACCGCCTCCTGGGTTCAAATGATTCTCCTGCCTCAGCCTCCCCAGTAGCTGAGATTACAGGTGCACACCACCATGCCCAGCTAATTTTGTATTTTTCGTAGAGATGGGGTTTCACCATGTTGTCCAGAGTGGTCTTGAACTCCTGACCTCAGGTGATCCACCTGCCTCGGCCTCCCAAAGTGCTAGGATTACAGGGAGTTAAAATTATTTTTATAATTTTAAAGTAATGATGAGGGCCAGGTGCGGTGGCTCACATCTGTAATCCCAGCACTTTGGGAGGCCAAGGAGGGCAGACCATTTGAGGACAGGAGTTTGAGACCAGCCTGGCCAACATGGTGAAACCCCGTCTCTACCAAAAATACAAAAAAAAATTAGCTGGGCATGGTGGTGCATACCTGTAATCCCAGCTACTAGGGAGGCTGAAGCAGGAGAACTGTTTGAACCCAGGAGACAGAGGTTGCAGTGAGCCAAGATCGTGCCACTGCGCTCCATCTCAAAAAAATAAAATAAATAAAAAATAAACTGATAATAAGCATGAGCAACATTTCAACATATTTGGAACAACTATATTATGATTTGAAAATGTCAGTGATTTCTATTAGTGACAAAGTCACAACTTATGCCACTATTCTTAGGTTTACTGCCTACATTAATAATTGAAGAAAATAATAAATTTAAGTTAATGGTTAGTGAAAAGAAAGACACACTTTTGGCCAAGCATTGCGGCTCACACCTGTAATCCCAACACTTTGGGAGGCAAAGGTGGGAGGATCACTTGAGGCCAAGAGTTCAAGACCAGCCCAGGCAACATAGCAAGACCCTATCTCTATTTAAAAAAAAAAAAAAAAAAAGGGCCAGGCACGGTGGCTCATGCCTGTAATCCCAGCACTTTGGGAGGCTGAGGCGGGTGGATCACGAGGTCAGGAGATCAAGACCATCCTGGCTAACACAGTGAAACCCCATCTCTACTAAAAATACAAAAAATTAGCCAGGTGTGGTGGCAGGCGCCTGTAGTCCCAGCTACTCAGGAGGCTGAGGCAGGAGAATGGCGTGAACCCGGGAGGCGGAGCTTGCAGTGAGCCGAGATGGCGCCACTGCACTACAGCCTGGGCAACAGAGCAAGACTCTGTCTCAAAACATAAAAGAAAAAAGAAAGTCTTTTTTTCCCATTCCAGCTCAAGACCTCCCTGAATTCTGGCAATACAGGGTCAATAGACCCAGGTTAAAAACTCCTGATACAGGTCACCCATCCAATACTCTGACCTCTTGTTCCTTGATATCTTTAACTTCAGTCATTTTTTTCCTCCCTTCCATCTTGATTACCACTCACATAGTAATGACCTAGAACTTGTCCTTCCCTAATACTTCATCACCTCCAAAATTTCTGTTGCATAGACTCACTCTCTAACCTTTTTCCTTCCAGTTCATTTACTATGCAGACATTTTTGCCATAACACCACATAGGAATTCCTGAAAAACCTCCTGTTCTGTAAAATTACCCACTAAAGTAACGGAGCTTATGGAGAAAATTCTGGAAGCACGCTCAAAATCTATGCCAGCTTGTAACCAGAACAGTACCAAAAGCACAAGGAAACTTGTACAGCCCAGGCAAATAGCACAGAGCAGCTGTAAGATATTTAAAAATGGGCCGGGCACGGTGGCTTATGCCTGTAATCTCAGCACTTTGGGAGGCCAAGGTGGGTGGATCACAAGATCAGGAGTTCAAGACCAGCCTGGCCAAGATGGTGAAACCCTGTTTTTACTAAAAATACAACAAATTAGTGGTGGCGGGCACCTATAATCTTAGCTACTCGGGAGGCTGAGGCAGGAGAATCGCTTGAACCCAGGAGGCGCAGGTTGCAGTGAGCCAAGATCACGCCACTGCACTCCAGCCTGGACGACAGAGTGAGACTCCATCTCAAAAAAAAAAAAAATTAAAAATGCATACACACACACACACACACACACACACACACACACCAAAAAAGGAGTTAAAGAGCTGGCTTGCCATTCTGAAATAGTGTAGATGGAAGTAGAGCTCTGAGCCAGTGAAGCTGGTTCCCCCTTCTGCATCACAGGCACTAATTTTTTAATTTTATTAAAATATGGAACAGAAAGGGCTCCAGCTGTAGCTCCAACCTAAGATTTTTTTTCTTGCTTGCTGAAGAAAAGAATTCCCTTCTTATTAAGGAAAAATTACATATGAACAAACACACTGTTCACATTACTGTGATATTATTCCATTTACCAATTGAATATGATGAAACAGTGCTACTGAATCATATGTTGTACCAGAACAGAGTATAGAACTCCAACTCCAGCTATTCCAGCCATGTGGAGACCTTCATGCCTTTGACCCTACTATTCTTTTATTATTCAACAACCCCACCAGCACCTCTCTTAATTTTCTCCCTTCCTTAAATTAGATTCACTGCCTCAACATCATATAAGCTTACAAACTCTCTGAACTTCAAATTTCCTTGGCAAAAACTTGGCCATCTTTTTACTCCATGCTTACCCCTGAACAGCTTAACATTGCTGGAGAAGATCACAAAGCCATGCTAATAGAACTCACTTCACATAATGGGCAGAAACTTCAAGTTAGCCCTTAACACTGCCAAAAAAGTCCCTGCTATGTTTTCCAAGTAACTTCACTTTCTTACTCTCAGAGACAATTTCACACCTTCTCTGTCCAAATTTCCAGTGTCTCCTCACCTCAACTCTCAATTGATGATGTCACCTCAAACTTCATAGAGACAATAGATGCAGTTAGAGAAGAAAGACCTCATTTTCCTACCTCCGTTTCTATGAACCTATGTATACCTATGCCCCATGCCCTGCCTTTTGTCTTACTATAAAGGGGAAAGAATGCTCCTTTCATGGGCCAGCCTTTCCACTTGCACCCTGGATCCTATTTCCTCTTGCCTTCTCAAAAACTTAACTCCTGCAATATTTCCCCTTTCCTGCATCATCAATTTCTCCCTCTCTGAAGTATCTCTATCTATATTTCTCTTGACATGCAGCTATGCTTTTCTCTCACACTTGCTCCCTCCTAGCTACCACATCATCTCTTGGTTCCTCTGCACAGCAGAGTTGCCTCAAAAAGTTGTCATTACTCGTCGTTTCCATATCCTCACCTCCCATTCACCCTTCAGCATTCTCCAATTAGGTATTTATCTCCACATTGGCACCAAATGAGCTCTCAACAAGACTGTCAATAATCTACTTCTTGCCAAGGCTCACAGTCAATTCTTTGTTCTTATTTTACTTGACATCTTAGCAGTATTTGACATAAGTGGCCACCCCCTTTTTATTAAAATACATTTTTCAGCCAGGCACGGTGGCTCATGCCTGTAATCCCAGCACTTTGGGAGGCCGAGGCAGGTGGATCACTTGAGCCCAGGAGTTTGAGACCAGCCTAAGCTACATGGTGAAACCCTGTCTCTACAAAAAATAAAGTAACTATCCGGCTGTGGTGGCACGTGCCTGTAGTCCCAGCTACTTGGGAGGCTGAGGCAGGGGGATCACCTGAGCCCGGGAGGTGGAGGCTGCAATGAGCTGTGATTGTGTGCCACTTCACTACAGCCTGGGTGCCAGAGCAAGACCCTGTCTCAAAAAAAAGAAAAAGAAATGTGTTTTTCTCTAGACTTTTAAAGCCCCATACTCACCTGGTTTTCTTCTTCCCTCACTGACATTTTCTTCTCGGTTTTCTTTCTGACTGTTCCTCCCCTGCAAGATCTCTAAATAATGAAGTGACCCAGGGTTAGACCCTTGGCTGTCTTTTTATCTACACTCTCCTCTTAGGAGATTGCATTCAGTCTCATTGGGTCAGATACCTTCTCTAAGCTGGTAGAGTAAATTTATATCTCTAGCTCAATTTCTCTAAGTCAGCAATAGCATATCAAACTAGTTATTTGGTATCTCCACTTGAATTTCTAAAAGTCATCACCAATTTAATGGAATTATTGGTTAATTCTCCTAAAATATCTCAAGTCCTCCCCAAGTCAGTAAAGGCATCCCATCCACCCTGTTGATTGGGGATGGTAGACTAGGTTTCATCTTTGATTTCTCCTTCCTTCATATCCCACATTTAAATCTAGGTTCATCAACACCTGTGAAAAGAAGGGAAAACAAAATTTCGAAAAAGAAATCTAGGTTCAAACTGAAAAATACATCCTGAATCCAAGCCCACTATTGCAACCACAGCCCAAGCCACTGTCATCTCTTTACTGGGCCAGTGAAACAGGCTCCTGTCTGGTCTCCATTCCTCCAGTTTCCTTATCCTATCCACACCAGCCAGAGTGATCTTTTGAAAGCTGCAATCAGGTCAAGTTACTCCAGTTTTCCGAGGCCTCCAATGACATTCCATTGCAATCAAAGTAAAATGCAGACTTTATCATCGTGCCCTACAAGGCCCTGCATGATTTGGCCCCTGTCACACTGACCTTCTGTCTCTCGATCATGGCAAATTCATTCCCACCTTAGGACTGTTGCACATGCTGTTCTTCTACTAGGAATGCTCTTCCCCCAACTCTTCACATGGCTACTCATTTCTCATCATTCAGCCTTCAACCCAAATAGACCCTGCTCTGAGAGGCCTTTCCTGACCTCCCTGTCTAAATCAATCCCATCCTCTATTACTGTTTATTATGTTGCCCTATTTTATTTTTGATAGCATCTTAACAGTACATCAAATTATCCTTTTTGTTTGTATGTTTATTATCTGTCTCTCTCACTACATTGTACACTCCTTAAGAGCCAGAACTCTGTCACCTTGCCTACTTTTGTATCCCCAAAGCCTATCCAAGTGCCTGGCACCTAGAAGGTGATACATAAATAGCTGTTGATTAATTGACTAAATAAAAGTACATAGGGTCAGAGTCGTTTATCCTCTCCCTATGCTTAACTGTAACCAATCACTTCTTAATTTAGACCACTCTGGTGGTCTCTAACACAAAGAAAAACAAAAAAATTGATAGATTTGTCACAATTAAAGCTTTCTTTGTTTCTAAGATAACACTCTTATCTCTGAGGATAAGTCCATAAAACTCTAAGGAAAAATTTAAAGATTAGTAAATTCTGGCCGGGCATGGTGGCTCACACCTGTAATCCCAGCACTTTGGGAGGCCAAGGTGGGTGTGGCTCACTTGAGGTCAGGAGTTCAAGACCAGCCTGCCAACATGGTGAAACCCCATCTCTACTAAAAATACAAAAAATTAGTTGGGCGTCGTGACGTGCACCTATAATCCCAGCTACTCGGGAGGCTAAGGCAGGAGAATCACTTGAACCCGGGAGGCAGAGGTTGCAGTGAGCTGGGATCATACCACTGCACTCTAGCCTACGCAACAGAGTGAGACTCCACCTCAAAAAAATAAAGAAAAGAAAAAGATTACTGACTTCTTATGATCTTCATAACTTCAGAACTTCATACAGCATTAATGGTGAGGGTCTCAGTAACATCAGTTCATCTGACTCTGGGGTATACTTTTCTTGCCTTACAGGTGAGACAGCAGTTGACCTGAATGACTTAATGGATGCTGTCAGTTACATCAAGGGTGAGTTGCAAGCTATAATGGAAAGATGTTGTAAGTAACATCTTAATATTTGCAATTAATATTGGAGAAGAATATTTTCTATTCATAAGTGTTCAGATTTTTCATATAACGTATGTTCCATTTTTGTGGATGCTGCTGAAGTTGAGTAAGCACCAGCATGGCACATGTATACATATGTAACTAACCTGCACAATGTGCACATGTACCCTAAAACTTAAAGTATAATAATAAAAGAAAAAAAACTTAAAAAAAAAACAATAACTAATCTGTATTTATATATCAGTGCCCATACTAGTCTCCAAAATTTTCCGCAAAACAGTTCTTCAAAGTAGTAATAGATATCAAGAGCCACAGAACTATTCATACCCTTTTCCCCACTAACCCCAGTCTTAGAAATTTATCCTTTAAAAATAGTTTTATTGAATAAAATGAAAAATTTTCAGTCTAAGGACTTTCATTCTCATAATCGTGAGAAAATTGAAAGTGATTAGAAATATCTAACCATACAGGAATTACTACATAAACCATGGCATGTCAGTTTAATGGGATACCATGTTAAAATGCTAACTGTAAAGATTATATGGCAACTTGGAAACATGTTTATGAAGGAATGATTTTAGGTTGGAAAAGCAAAATACGGAAGTGTACATGTATTAGATTTCCACATTGTAAAAGTACAGCCTTATTGCCAAGACCAAAATGGAATATCAAAAACTAAAAATGGTTCCTGTGTTAAGAGTGATGGAATTCTATCTTTCCCCTGTTACATTAATCTGTAATGTTGTTACATAAAACTAAGTCCCTATATGTATTTTAATGTGCTGTGGATTTTGCAACAACCCACCAGTCAATTCCTAACCCCTGGTTACTTTCTTCTTTGTAGCCACTTTCTGATTCTTTCAATCAGAATTAAAGATTTTTGTTTCTGATTCTCCTATTCTGGATGATAATGTATATAAGCACAGATAGTGTTCTTTGTCCTTTGCAAATAATTCTGTAATATTTTTGCAATTCATTTCTCACCCTTTCTAAGTAGAGGTGAGTGATGTCCAGAACTTAGACAACTTTCTAGCAAGCGAAGGGATTGAGCTCACAGAAGAAGAAATGAAGGAGTTGATGCCTCATTTGACATTTAACGGTGAGGTGTATGTTTTATAATTATGTTACCTTCTTAGAAGTGTATTTTTGGGCTGGGCATGGTGATTCACGCCTGTAATCCCAGCACTTTGAGATGCCAAGGCAGGTGGATCACCTGAGGTCAGGAGTTCGAGACCAGCCTGATCAGCACAGTGGAACCTCGTCTTTACTAAAACTACAAAAAATTAACTGGGCGTGGTGGTGGACACCTGTAATCCCAGCTACTCAGGAGGCTGAGGCAAGAGAGTTGCTTGAACCCAGGAGGGGGAGGTTGCAGTGAGCTGAGATTGTGCCATTGCACTCCAGCCTGGGCAACGAAGAGCGAAACTCTGTCTCAAAAAAAAAAAAGAAGTGTATTTTTGTCATCCTGTACATAACATCCTCAGAAATGATCCTTAGCTTTGTAACAACTAGAACATAGCTTCCCAAACTTAAATGTGCATATGAATCACTTGGTCGTCTTGTTAAAATGCAGATTTGGGGGCCAGACATGGTGGCTAACACCTATAATTCCAGTGCTTTGGAAGGCTGAGGCAAGAGGATCTCTTGAGGCCAAAAGCTCAAGATCAGTCTGAGCAATAGACTGAAACCCTGTCTCTACAAAAAAAAAAAAAATTAATTATCCAGGCGTGATGGCACATGCCTATACTCCTAGCTAATTGGGAGGCTGAGACAGGACAATCACTTGAGCCCAGGAATTCGAGATTGCAATGAGCTATGATTGCACCGCTGCATTCCAGCCTGGGCAACAGGGCAAGACCATGTCTCCTTAAAAAAAGAAAAAAAAAAAAAAAAAAAAAAAAAAAAAGCAGATTTTGGTTCAAGAATAGGGTAGAGCCTGAGATTCTACCCTCCTAACAAGCTCTCAGGTGATGCCAATGATGCTGGTTCACGAGCCACCTTTTGCCTATCAAAGACCTAAAAGATTTAAAAAAGACATGATATGTTAAGATTGTGCCTGACTTGCCAGGCGCGGTGGCTCACACCGGTAATCCCAACACTTTGGGAGGCCGAGGCGGGTGGATCACCTGAGGTCAGGAGGTCAAGACCAGCCTGACCAACATGGTGAAACCCCGTCTCTACTAAAAATAAAAAAAAAATTAGCCGGGCTTGGTGGCACACATCTGTAATCCCAGCTACTCAGGAGGCTGAGGCAGGAGAATCACTTGAACCCAGGAGCGGGAGGTTGCAGTGAGCCAAGATTGCGCCACTGCACTCCAGCCTGGTGACGGAGTGAGACTCCGTCTCAAAAATAAAAAATGAAAAAAAAAGATTGTGCATGACTTTCATTTCTTAAATCACAAATACAACCAATATGCTTAGTTGTGCCTGATGGTATGATTCCAGCCTGAAAAATAAGGAAAAATATTACAGCGAGTGAAACTAGAAAATAAAATGAGTATTAGGAAGAGATACACAGGGGAAGGAGGGGGAATTTGGGGTTGTTTGTTTATTGAAATTTTATTATTGTTTATGGAGTCTATTTACATGGCTTACTCACTGGCCCTTGTGCTATATAAATACTTTTTTATTTCTACCACTTTCTTTTCTGTTCTGATATCCCAGAAAAAGATGTTCTAAGTGCATCGGAGGATAGCGTTTCTTACTATAATGCTTCAGTGATGTTGTCAGAGAGTTTCTATTCAGCCTGGCCTTGAATTTAAAAGAGTATATTGATTTATTCAACCAACAAATATTTATTGGTCACTGAATATGTCAGGCCCTATACTAGGTACTAGGAATACAAGGATGAAGAAAGGAGACATACTTCGCTTTCTCTACGGAGCCCAACTGAAAGTAGGAGATGAGACACTGAACCATTAGGTTTCTCAAATCATGGTTTTATAGCAATAAATTTGAACCAAATTTATTGCAAACATATGTTGCAATATATATATGGATATGGATATGGATATGTTGCAAACATATCTCCATGTTCTGTTCTCTCTAGTTTTTCATTTCTTCCTTTTTGCCTATATTTTCTTCCTCTTCTCTCTTCAGTTGAAGAGATTTTGTTTTTTGTTTTGGGGACAGGGTCTGGCTCTGTCACCCAGGCTGGAGTGCAGTGGCATGTTATCAGCTCCTGGGCTCAACCTTGCAACCTCCGTCTCTTGGGTTCAAGCTGTCCTCCTACCTCAGCCTCCCAAGAAGCTGGGACTACAGGCACACACCACCACGCCCAGCTAATTTTTGTATTTTTTGTAGAGACGGGGTACCACCGTGTTGCCCAGGCTGGTCTCCAACTCCTGGGTTCAAGTGATACGCCTGCCTCAGCCTCCCAAAGTGCTGGAATTACAGGCATGAGCTACCGCACCCAGCCAGTTGAAGAGATTCTTTACAACCCTTCTTAATCCACTACTCTTGATCTCATCTACTCTCTTTCCAAAAATTATTCCTTTAATAATTCCTTTCCAACATATTCAGTTTCATTTATCTCTCTGTATCCTGCCTCTAAAAAAGGCAGATTGCCTTCAGATCAATCTTTACATAGCAATGGTCAGAAACCTTCATGACTCTTTCCTATGTTCCCAAAAAAGTCCAAACAAAACCCACGGCAACATAGCCCCCATGTACTTCTCAGCTTTCTCCTCCACTACTTCCAACATGTCATGCTCCAAACCAACTGAACTACCCACAGTTCCCTCAAAATACCTTGTTCCTTCTTATTTTTGTCCCTTTGATTAATATAATTTCCTAAAGCACAGAAAAGATGAACTGCTTTTTGAAAAGCAGAGATAGGGCCAGGCACAGTGGCTTAAGCCTGTAATCCCAGAACTTTGGGAGGCTGAAGTGGGTGGATTGCTTGAGACCAGGAGTTCGAGACCAGCCTGGCCAAACTGGCGAAACCCCATCTCACTAAAAATAAAAAAATTAGCTGGCATGATGGCACATGCCTGTGATCTCAGCTACTTCAGAGTCTGAGGCACGAGAATCACTTGAACCCAGGAGGCAGAGGTTGCACTGAGCTGAGATCGCACCACTGCACTCCAGCCTGGGTGACAGAGTGAGAGACCCTGCCTCAAAAAAAAAAAAAAAATGTAGAAATAGGTATCTCTTTCAAAGACTCATCCTTGCCAGGCACAGTGGCTCACACTTGTAATCCCAACACTTTGGGAGGCCAAGGCATGAGGATCACTTGAGGCCAAGAGTTCAAGACCAGCCTGGGCAACATATGGAGACCCCCATCTCTACAAAAAAAAAAAAAAAAAAAAAAAAACAAATTGTTTAATGAGCTGGGTGTGGTGGCACACACCTGCAGTCCCAGCTGCTCAGGAGGCTGAGGTGAGAGTATCGCTTGAGCCAGGGAGGTCAAGGTTGCAATGAGCCATAATCATGCCATGCACTCCAGCCTGAAGGACAGAGCCAGACAGAACCAAAACAAAAGTTCATCTTTTTTTTTCCATCATATTCACCTGACAGAAAAATGAATCCAAATTCCAAAGCAAACCAATGTTTCTAGTTCTTCTAACTCATGGAAGAATTTCAGCCTATTATATTGTTTTTAATAATTCCCAACTGTTATGAATTTTTATGTGACTGCCTCTGTATCTAAACCAAAATGTTTTACAGGAAATGGAAAGATTAATGTTAATTCAATAATGGAGGGCCTGAAGAAGTTTAAACGTAAGTGAAAATTTATTATACAATATAAAATTGTAATCTGATGCTATATGTGTATTTTTATCTGTGTTTTCTTGGTTATAAAAGTAATATATGTTCAATATAGAAAATTTCTATATTTAGCAAATGAAAAGATGAAAAAAGGAAATTTTAATAATTCTTAATTCTGTCCTCCAATGATAATCCATAATTTTATCACCACAAATTTTTTCCTTATGCATACATAATTTCTGTGCTTTTTTATCCATGTCCAATGTATTTACATTCCCTTTTCTTACTCATATTAAAATCTTACTTTTTTATAAATATAGCTAGGCCGGGCACGGTGGCTCACACCTGTAATCCCAGCACTTTGGGAGGCCAAGGCGGGTGGATCACCTGAGGTCAGGAGTTTGAGACCAGCCTGACCAACATGGTGAAACCTCATCTCTACTAAAAATACAAAAATTAACTGGGCGTCATGGTGCGCGCCTGTAGTCCCAGCTACTTGGGAGGCTGAGGCAGGAGAATCGCTTGAACCTGGAAGGCGGAGGTTGCAGTGAGCCGAGATTGTGCCATTACACTCCAGCCTAGGCAACATAGAGAGACTCCATCTCAAAAAATAAATAAATAAATATAGCTAATAATCTAAAGTTCCTTTCTGGATGCCTCTGAAATTTAATACATAATCTCAGTACTTTTTGCTTGTAGGCCCCTTATATTTAATTATTTCTAAAGTAAGTTTCTTATTGCCAAAATGCCATGTTCCAAATGAAAGGGAGATTTGAACATTATGCTGTGAAATTGATCAACAGAGGCAAGGTAAAACTTGTCTCTGCCCTCTTACCACACACGTACAACCTCAATCTTGAGTTCATTTTTAAGTAATCTTGATTTATTCTCTGCATCTGCATTCCTAACAAGTGCGACAAAAAAGAAATTTGCTGTGTCTCTGCAAGCCTGACTGTGTTTCAAAAAGGAGGATGTTGCAGGGCATGGTGGCTCACTTCTATAATCCCAACAATTTGGGAGGCCAAGACAGGCAGATTGCTTGAGGCCAGGAGTTGGAGAGCAGCCTGGGCAATATGACAAAACTCCATCTCTACACAAAATTACAAAAATTAGCCATGTGTGGTGGCATACACCTGTAGTTCCAGCTACTCAGGAGGCTGAGGTCGGAGAATTGCTCGAGCCCAGGAGGTTGAAGCTGCAGTGAACTGTGATTGCACCACTGCACTCCAGCCTCGATGATAGAGTGAGACCTTGTCTGTAAAAAGAAATAAAAAAGGAGGATGTAAGAATAATTTAAGGTGTATTATGCAAGTATCCACAAAATGAATTTTAATAGAAAATAAATTTAAATTCTGGGTACCCATGACTAATATTTCCAAGTTAGTCCTGTTGTATTTTATTTGTAAAAGAAAAAATATCTACCTTTTAATAAGTCCAGTCTATCCCATCTATTGCTGCTTTTGTTGTTGGTGCCAGAAAACTTTCAGGAATGTTCACTTGGTAGTTTTTATCCCCAGCATTTAAAATCATACTGCCAATTGGAGATACTGGAAACCATCTCCCATGGCCATGTATAAGTTCTATGTTCACCAATAAGTATTTTTTGAGCACCCAGACACTGTTCAAGAAAGTTTGGCAATGACCAAAAGATAAAGCAAGGTTCCCACTCTCACAAAAGCTTAGTTTTTGAGTACACAGTATATGCTCAATAAATACTTGTTGATTACCTGATAGAGGTTCTAGTCTCCTGCTTTCAGATAATTGAAGATTCACTAACCGAAGCGGCTGTATCAAGGTCATTCTTAAGATAATCCCTCCTATCTGGGCAACTCAGAACAAACAGTTCTGTAAAACTAACCCCAGGTAACATAAGCGAGTCACCCATATCAGAATTGGCTCTTAACCATTTATAAAGCCAGGAAGGCACAACACTTCAGATATCTTTGCTTACTTTTCTATCATTCTTCTTTCTCCTCTTCCACTTCTTCTCTTTTCCTCTTTTATTATCTTCTCCATATCTCTAAAAATATATTTTTTCTTTTGCTCCAGCTTCCCCTTGTTTTTCTAGTGCTATTCTTTCTTTTTCTTCCAGTCTCTTTATCAAACATATACATTTCGCATGGCTACCCAGCTCGCCCACATGTTTTCTTCACTTCATAAGCCCCAATCCACCTACTGCCACTGAAATATATTTTATTCTGTGAAGTCTACAGTGCCTTAAAGAAAATTTAGATGTTTTAAAGTATGTTTCATATTTTTAGAAATTTCAAATACTGGTTTCTATTTCAAAGATTCACTCAATAATACTACATTTTCACTTATAAAGTTTTCTTTGGCTGGGCACGGTGGCTCACGCCTATAATCTCAGCACTTTGGGAGGCCGAGGCAGGTGGATCACTTGAGGTCAGGGATTAGAGACCAGCCTGGCCAACGTAGTGAAACCCCGTCTCTACAAAAATACAAAAATTAGCCAGGCTTGGTGGCACACTCCCAGCTACTCGGGAGGCTGAGACAGGAGAATCGCTTGAACCTGGGAGGCAGAGGTTCCAGTGAGCCGAGATCGCACCACTGCACTCCAGCCTGGGTGACAGAGTGAGACTCCACCTAAAAAAAACTTTTAAAGAAAGTTTTCTTTATATAAGTATTAAGGGACAAATTTTATTTCTTAATGCCATATTGACACATTTGCCTTCAAATATACTACTGTGATTTAAGTCTTCACACTCAAATTTCAGATGACAGACATAGGCATAATGGCAATGGCATTTTTCACACTTAAATATCTTTTTCTCCCATTTCCATTTCACCATTTCTACTTTCTAAAGAATAAAGGTGAATTTCAGCTACCTAAGCATGATAACGTGGAAATAACATTCATATATGAACAACTTCAAGACCTGCTAAAATTTATGTTATTTGATGGTGAACATTCAGAACTTCACTCTGGCCTTCAGAGGCACTGGGGTTGTAAGGTTCCACATGAGAATTTCTAAAACTTTACTTACTAGGGACACAGAGAAAGTCTAACATACATTTAGAAAAAAAGTCGCCATATAAAAATAAAGTCTGCTCCTTGTCATCTTCTAAGTCACATTCTCAACCAGCATATTGCCACGTGCAGTGTCTAAGAATGGCATAGGATGCCTCTAGCAAACTAATATCCAGGAAGGGAGAAGAGCCAAGCAATAGAGAGAGAGGGAGTGACCAGATCAGAGGCAGGGAAAGAAAACGTGCTTCATAGGTGTAGGTTTTTCTGAATTCTACAGATTATGTGTTTTATATTAGAATTAATCCTTTCCCCATAGGAAAGATATTTCTTCTTTATATGTATTGCTTTCTGCATTATATATTACCTTATATAGCCTCTATAACCTAAAGGGATCACCAAGCATTTTCCATGTTTCTGTGTTTCATCATCTGCCATGGACCTTTTTTGATATTAAGATAATACATTATTGGTTTATCTGGCCAGGCCAAACCAAACCAAACATAGGAAACTGAGTTATTATAGCCACACTTTTTTCCTGAGTATTAATCTCCTCACGCTTAGAAAACAAAACTACTCCCACATTTTTAGAGGAAAGAAAAGAAAAAAAGTTAAATCTGTACTATTAAGGTTTTGGTTGGTTGTTGTTCTGGCCATAGAAAGGGGTGGGGTGAAGGAAGATTTTGCAGTTAGTTAATTATACCCACATATTTGATAGGATAATTCACTAGAAAGAAATATCTATCTCATTAAAAGGTATCTAATTAGTCAATACCTTCCTAAACAAAGCATTCATGAAAATGAAGTGGGTAACAGATCATCTTCCTCCTGAATCAACAGATTTTCAAAGTCATTCCACTTCTTTACATCCTAAAAGATGATAAATGAATAGTCTTGATTTCAATGCTGACACTATAGTGCTTTTCAATTTTTGCTTTTGGAGTGCAATGCATTAAGGCACCAAAAGAAACAATATGAAAGAAGATGGATATCCCATATAACCTTGACATTTTCTTAATTTTTTCACTCATCTGGGGAAAAAAATAAGATAAATTATGCCCTCCTAGTCTACTTTCCATAACTTCAGAAATTCATGTAATTTTGATTCTTAATCTTGTCTTTAAGCAAAAGGAATGGTGACTCTGCATAAGTTGAAAACTGCAAATGATATTAAAGGTGAGTGTGAAAGCTGATGTGAAGCCATTGTAAAGATGGGGCTTAATACTTTGACTTACATTTTTTAATACCTTAGTTACTTTCCCTAATTGTCTTGTCAGTTTCTATCCTCCATCTACTTGTCCATAAAGTGAATGAACACCGTTATCTCTCCAACTGTCTTTCTAAGTTCCTTGTACCTTTATAGTCCACACCACACTGAATCACATGTGATTATCAGGTATTTTATATTCTTTTCTAATGCTCCATTTGTGATTTTTTTAACCTCTAAGAACACTGTAGCCTATTTGGTATCACAGTACAATTTACAAAGCAGGTGTTCCTGACTCTGCCATTAAGGAAATTAATTCAGTTCATTGGGCTTTAGTGTCCTTAGCAGTAAAATAAAATGGGTGAGCACCTGGAGCACTGGCTCACACCTGTAATCCTAGAGCCTTGGGAGGCGGAGGCAGGAAGATCACTTGAAGCCAGGACTATGAGTCCAGCCTGGGAAATTCAGCAAGGCCACCTCTCTATAAAAAATTTTAAAATTAATCAGTTGTAGTGGCACTTGCCTACTGTAGTCCTAGCTACTCGGGAGGCTGAGTGGAAGGATCACTTGAGCCCAGGAATTGGAGGCTGCATTGAGCCATCACTGCACCACCGCACTTCAGCCTCAGCTAACAAAGAAAGAACTTGTCTCTTTTTTTAAAAAATGAAATGGGCATGGACACAGGGAGGGGAACATCACACACCGGGGCCTGTTGGGGGGTAGGGGGGTGGGGGGCTAGGGGAGAGATAGCATTAGGAGAAATACCTCATGTAGATTACAAGTTGATGGGTGCAGCAAACCCCCATGGCACGTGTATACCTATGTAACAAACCTGCACATTCTGCACATGTGTCCCAGAACTTAAAGTATAATAAAAAAAAATGTGGTAGGTTGGGGGCAGAATTAGGTTGATGATCTATTAGTTATCTTTCAGCTTTAAAATTCCAGGACTAACTTCTGTGGCTGAAAGGACATTATCAATAAAGTAAAAAGACAACCCACAGAATAGGGAAAAATATCTGTGAATTATGTAATTGATAAGGATCTAGTCTCCAAAATATATAAAGAATGCTGTAACACAACAATAAGCCTGGGCATGGTAGCTCACGCCTGTAATCCCAGCACTTTGGGAGGCCAAGGAGATTGCTGGGGGCCAGGATTTCAAGACCAGTCTGGGCAACATAGTGAAACCCCATCTCTACCAAAAATACAAAAAATTAGCTGGGCATGGTGGCCTGCACCTTGTAGTCCCGGCTACTGGGGAGGCTGAGGTGGAAGACTCACTTGAGCCTGGGAGGTCGAGACTGCAGTGAACCATGATCCTGCTACTGCACTCAACCCTGGGCAACATAGTGAGACCTCACCAAAAAAAAAAAAAAAAATCTAAGTAAGTAGCCTTTAATATAGTAGGCTCTTAGTAAATAATTGTTGAATTAATTTATAAATTAAGCCTTCCCTTTCTTTCTTTGTGTGTTCCTGTCCAGAATGGGAGGCAGTGTACCAAGCTTTAAAAGATTAGGTTAAAGTCAAATTATGCTCATAATGAACAAATCCCCCGAGCAGGAATAGGAAACCTCTAGAACTGCTGCAAGTGAAACCTGAAGCACTTTTAGGGGCCCAACTATATAACTAGCTAAGCCTTGGGTGCCAGAGATATCTGTATTTAGCCATGATAGACTAAAGACACTCCTAACTCCTGCGCTAGAGTATTTACAATGCCATGAGACGTGTCAGATCGTGAATACCTTGGTTTCTGCTTAAAACAATCTTTTCTGTAATTGTTCTTTTGAAAGCACTTTTCCCAATAATACTAAAGACAGTCTATGAGACTTTTTTTTGCCTCTCTTTCTAGGCTTAAACAATTAATGAAATGATTCTTAATCACCATTCAGTGAAGGCAGCTGAGTAAAATGTTTTAATTGAACAACTTTCAACTGACTGATGAAGACTTTCTCTTTTTTTTTGAGACAAAAGTCTCGCTCTGTCACCCAGGCTGAAGTGCAGGGGCGTGATCTCAGTTCACTGCAACCTCTGCCTCCCAAGTTCAAGCAATTCTCCTGCCTCAGCCTCCTGAGTAGCTGGGATTACAGGTGTGCACCACCACACCCAGCTGATTTTTGTATTTTTAATAGAGATGAGGGTTTCATCATTTGGCCAGGCTGGTTTCAAACTCCCGACCTCAGGTGATCTGCCCGCCTCGGCCCCCCAAAGTGCTGGGATCACAGGCATGAGCCACCACACCCAGCCTGATGAAGACATTAACATGAAAATATATTAATATAGAACTTGAAACAAAAATTCTCCCCCTTCCCTGAAATTCCAACAGTGTCAAAATGTTCAGATTTTATAAATCATACCCTCATATACACCAAGGGTGCTGAATGAACCACACTGAAGACACACTTGCTGTAAGGTTGGAAGGAGCTCCTGGGTCATTCTCTCCCTGGGCTTGAGCCTGAGCGGTGAATGAGGTCACAGTTGTGTGATGGAACAAACCCTTTATTGGATTCCTGATCTGATTGAAGCCCAGAAGTGGTAGGCAGCACGGCTTAAAAGTAGGTAAATATCGTGATTTTGTAGGATTCTATGCTAAGTCCTTTTTTAAAAATCTATTATCTATGAGAATTGAAGGTATTTTTTTAAAGAAATGATTATTTTGAGGTATGGGGATGATTTCACAGCACCTTTCAAATGCCTGAATTGTTGAGCCATTCCGGAGTTCCCAGCTCTGTGGTAGGTTTTCAGATTTTGAGGACTTGTAATTGAGTTGTTTAGAAACAACTGCCTTCTGGGCTCTGAGGTGAAGACCTGGGAAAATGGATCAAATTCTAACCAAACATTCAGAGACTTTTTTTCCTCATGGTTGAATAGTATTCAATTATCCATTATTCCTAAGTCAGCAACCGAGTTTTCTTGTCAGTGAACTATCAAATACACTCTACATTTTTTTATTATTATTATACTTTAAGTTTTAGGGTACACGTGCACAACGTGCAGGTTAGTTACATATGTATACATGTGCCATGTTGGTGTGCTGCACCCATCAACTCGTCATTTAACATCAGGTATATCTCCTAATGCTATCCCTCCCCCCTCCCCCCACCCCACAACAGGCCCCAGTGTGTGATGGTCCCCTTCCTGTGTCCATGTGTTCTCATTGTTCACTTCCCACCTATGAGTGAGAACATGCGGTGTTTGGTTTTTTGTCCTTGCGATAGTTTGCTGAGAATGATGGTTTCCAGCTTCATCCATGTGCCTACAAAGGACATGAACTCATCATTTTTTATGGCTGCATAGTATTCCATGGTGTATATGTGCCACATTTTCTTAATCCAGTCTATCATTGTTGGACATTTGGCTTGGTTCAAATAACAACAGAGGGGGAAGCCCTACCAACCCAGCTTCTGGTCCATAAGCCCTGTTTCTCAAACTATGCCAAGTCGAAAGGCGATGGTAATTCACGAGTTCCTTCCGGGGTCTAGGGTAGCAGAACTGCATTGTATCCCACCCCCATTCCTACTGTTAACCAAGACCACCTGGGCTTTTCCTCCCTGACTCCACCAAGATCGCACGCATGGAGGCCTTGCCACTGCCTCCATAGACGCCCGCCCCCAGTGCGCTCGGTCACCTCCCTCCTGCTGGCTGCCCTTGGGGGCAGCACCTCCCTCAGAGCCAAAGACATCAAGAGGATCCTGGACAGCGTAGGCATTGAGGTGGACGACGACCGGCTCAACAAGGTTATCAGTGAGCTGAATGGAAAAAACATTGAAGATGTCATTGCCCAGGGTATTGGCAAGGTTGCCCGTGTACCTGCCGGTGGGGCTGTGGCTGTCTCTGCTGCCCCAGGCTGTGCAGCTCCTGCTGCTGGTTCCACCCCCACTGCAGCAGAGAAGAAGATGAGGAGGAGGAGGAGGTGTCCAAAGAGTCAGACGATGACATGGGATTTGGTCTCTTTTATTAAATTCCTGCTTCCTTGCAAATAAAGCCTTTTACACATCCAAAAACAAAAACAAACAAACAAACAACAGTTGGTTCCCAAGAAGTGACAGGGCAGGGATGAGTCTCCCCAAAAGAAACCCTGGGAAAATCTACTTACTACTAGGCAGGTATCTAAGATGTAAACAAGTAGGCAAATACATTTTATTCTTTGTCAATTATGACTTGAAATGCTCTACTGATTTCATAATAAAATAGCATCTTTAAGTAACTTTTTCCATATATTTCCAGAATGCTCATTATCTGTGTCAAATGGCACCATTTTTATTATTTAAGGTGTACAACTTGATAATTTGATATATGTATACATTGTTAAACAATCACCACAATCAATCTAATTAACATATTCACTTCACTTAGTTACTATTTGTGTGTGTGTGTGTGCGTGTGTGTGTGTGTGTGTGTGTGTGTGTAGTGAGAACACTTAGGATCTAATCTCTTAGCAAATTTCAGGTATACATTACAGTAGTATTATTACCTGTAGTCACCATGCTGTTCATTAGATCTTCAGAACTTATTCATCTTCAAACTTTGTCTCCCCATATCTCCTTCCTCAACCACCATTCTACTCTCTGCTTCTATGAGTTAAACTATTTTAGATTATACATATTAGTTAGATCATATAGCGTTGGTCTTTCTGTGTCTGGCTTATTTCACTTAGCATTTATTTTTACGTAGGATCAGAGTGACACTAATTGAAGGGGGAGCAGTGACAAGCAACTTTGCTTAGAAATCTGGGAACAACGAAGGGGCCTTTCCACATGGCATTCCAACTTTACGCATACCTCTAACTTGAGTTTGCATCTATTACCATTCCTTGAGGCCCTAGACTTTTCAAACTCCAGGCTTTGAGCTGAAAAAGTTGCAAAAGAATATAAAGAATGAATCTGTAAACTGATTTCTTAATTGTATATTCTGAATTCCAGACAGAGTCACTGGCCACATGGCAGTTTCAGAAATTAAACCAAAACTTAAGCTGAATCCTCTAACAAAAGTACCCATCTCCCACAATAAAAGGTAGGTAATGAATGATTAAGGGTGATAAATGTATTATGATAAAGAATTATTAGTGTTACAGCTCTTTTAGAATTTTGTCTAGCAGGTTTTCCAATCTTTACTGGGAAGCCCCTAAAAAAAAGAAAATTATTAAGATTATTGGCCGGACGCAGTGGCTCACACCTGTAATCTCAGCACTTTGGGAGGCCGAGGTGGGCAGATCATGAGGTCAAGAGATCGAGACCATCCTGGCCAACATGGTGAAACTCCGTCTCTACTAAAAATACAAAAATTAGCCAGGCGTGGTGGTGTGCACCTGTGGTGCCAGCTACTCGAGAGGCTGAGGCAGGAGAATTGCTTGAACTTCGGGGGCACAGAGGTTGCAGTGAGCTGAGATCGTGCCACTGCACTCCAGCCTGGTGACAGAGCAAGACTCCATCTCAAAAAAAAATTATTAATATATTAAATGCTTATAAAGATTATGATGAAACAATTAAAATACTCTTCAAATATTTATTATAAGTTTAGTTATAAAACAAAACATCGGAATTGAAGAGAAATATTTTTTATGAAAAGAAAAAGATATACATCTTTTTTGATAGGAAGAGCAGAATTCTCCCTCCTGTCCTCCCAAAGGAGAAGCTGTTTTTATGTTAGGATACAAAATACCCTAGGGGGCTCAAGGAGTTATCAGTTATACCTTGAGATATTTTGAGTGCCAGTTTAGAGAAGAAAAAATTTAGAAGATCATAAAGAAGACCTAAACCCATAACCAAGTCAAAGTGTAGAAAAAGGGTCTATATTTCAAATATAGCTGGTAAACGAAAGCTGGTAAATTAGCCATGACTGACCCTGGGCTAAAATTGGGAAGGGAGATTTACCTGTGACATTAACAATGGCTTTTTCTTAGTCACCTAACAACAAATTTCAATAAACAGCCACTAATGAGCAAAAATGAGAGCCTGATTTATATTTTATCAGATCATAAGAAGAACTTTTTTTCTTTCACAATTATCCATTTACTTTCTATTTTGAGTGTATCTTTTCTAGTGTCCTTGACTATGCAAGCTATCTTTTGAGGGAGTGAGTTCCTTGTCACTGAAAGTAGTTAAGCGAAGACTAGACAATACTACATGTAAAGGGAATTCCTACATTAGATGGAAGGCTGGATTGGGTTCATTCCAAATGTAAGGTTCTTCAGTCATTTGAAACTTTGAAAAATAAAGTCTTTCTCCAATGTTTGATCCAAGATAAGGTCTGAAATTGTGCCAAGAGTGTCTTTTTAGACAGATAATAAGAACTTTACATTGCCTGGCCTGGCACGGTGGCTCACATCTGTAATCCCAGCACTTCGAGAGGCTGAGGCGGGTGGATCACTCGAGCCTAGGAATTTGAGACCAGCCTCTACCAAAAAAGATACAAAAATTAACTGGGTGTGATGGTGCACACCTGTAGTCCCAGCTACTCAAGGGGCTGAGGTGGGAGGATTGCTCGAGCCTAGGAGGCAGAGGTTAGGGTGAGCTGAGATCGCACCACTGTGCTTCAGCCAGGGCAACAGAGCAAGACCCTGTCTTGAAAGAAAAATAAAAGATCTTTACACTGCCTTGAATTCTACTTTCCTCCTGCTTCTTGAGAACATAGTATTTCTCCATGTATTGCATCTTCTACATCATGCAAAAGAAATTTGTTTATATTTAGAAATACAGATGGTCCCCAACTTAACAATGGTTCAACTTACCATTTTTTGACTTTATAGTGGTACAAAAGCCATATGCATCTGGTAGAAACTCTACTTCAAATACTCATACAACCATTCTGTTTTTCACTTTCAGTACAGGAGTCAATAAATTACATGAGGCATTCAACACTTTATTACAAAATAGGCTTTGTGCTACATGAGTTTGCCCACATGTAGGCTAATGTAACTGTTCTGAGCACATTTAAGGTAGGCTCGGCTAAGCTATGTAGGTTAGGCAAATTAAATGCATTTTCAATTTACAATATTTTCAACTTATGATGGGTTTATAAGGAGGTAACCCCATCATGAATCAAGGAACATCTGTACAATAAATATAAAATAACCTATCTGAATAAGGACAAACCTGAGCTTCAGAAATTACAGGTTGGGCACAGTGGCACACACTTGTAATCCCAACACTTTGGGAGGTAGAGGGGGGAGGAACACTTGAGCCCAGGCGTTCAAGACCAGCCTGAGCAACATAAGGAGATCTTGTCTCTACAAAAAATAAAAAATTAGCTGGGTATGGTGGCATGCACCTATAGTTCCAATTACTCAGGAAACTGAGGTGGAAGGATCCTTGAGCCTGGGCGGTCAAGGCTGCAGTGAGCCACGATCACATCACTGCACTCCAGCCTGGACTGCAGAGGGAGACTCTGTCTTGAAAGAATGAGAGAAAGAGAAGAAATTCAAGTAGATAATAAAGAGGAAGCACCAGAAGAAGAAAGCAATGTTAGTAAAAACTGAGAAAATAAGACAAGTTAGATAAAATTCCACTTTCAAAAGTTAAGAACAGTTTTGAGACTATCACCTCCTTTTCTCCCAGGCCCCTCTTTGAAAATGAGTTGAATCTAATAAGTACTTTAGGGGATACTAAATTAATAAACCATAATAATTTTTTGTTTAACTACAATGTTTAGTATTTCTTCTAGTTTTACTTTTTTTTTTTTTTTTTTTTTTGAGACAGAGTCTTGCTCTGTCACCCAGACTGGAGTGCAGTGATGTGATCTCTGCTCACTGCAAGCTCCGCCTCCTGGGTTCATGTCATTCTTCTGCCTCAGCCTCCGAAGTAGCTGGGACTACAGGCGCCCGCCACCATGCCCGGCTAATTTTTTTTTTTTTTTAATTTTTAGTAGAGGTAGGGTTTCACCGTGTTAGCCAGGATGGTCTCGATCTCCTGACCTCGTGATCCACCCGCCTTGGCCTCCCTAAGTGCAGGGATTACAGGCATGAGCTACCTCGCCCGGCCTAGTTTTACTTTTTAAACTGCTTCTTATAAAGCCACAAAACTATCAGATTTCATATTTTTTAAACTTTTAGTTTTACAAGTATCAAAACTAAATGCACTTTAAATAAATTTATAAAATTGGTTATAATTAAATTTTGGAGTTAAATCACATTTACTTAAATGTAATTAAATTTTATTTATCATATTATAAGCAAACTCAGTTTTACATGCTATATTTTTGTGTTCTTAAACTAATAAATTACTTCAGATCTGTACAAAGTATCTTGAAAGTATTAATATGTTCCTGCCTTTTCCAGATTTTACTTTCCTCAATAAATGAAAGGTCACCCAGGGTTTCAAATTTTCAGAGGTGTTCTCTATCTTTATTTTGCTCTCTTATACATACACCCATACATATGCTGGTAAAAATACAATTTGACGATTGTAAAATAGTTGTAAAAGTTATAAAAAAAAAAGTTGTAAAATAGTCATAGATGCAAAGGTTTCTCTGTAAGGGTATTCACCACAACAATGTTTATACTGTTTTAAAATTTGAAACTCAAGGCTGAGAGTTGGAGCCAGCAAAAGAGAAAACTGAAACAACTTCTCTTTCTAACAACAGGAATAGTGTAAAGAATTATGGCCTTGATTTTTGGAGTCAGACAAATCTGGGTTTGAATCTCAGGTCTTCCATTTACTATCTGTATAACCTGAGACAAATTATTTAAT
This sequence comes from Gorilla gorilla gorilla, assembly GCF_029281585.2. Taxonomy (NCBI): domain Eukaryota; kingdom Metazoa; phylum Chordata; class Mammalia; order Primates; family Hominidae; genus Gorilla; species Gorilla gorilla. Next base: position 29,683,326 of record NC_073228.2, on the reverse strand, counting down.
TGCTCTGAGCTTCTGTTTCTTATTTTGTAAAATGGGGGAAATCGTAACTGGTTTTTTGGGGTTTGGTTTTTTTTTTGAGATAGGGTCTCACTCTGTCACCCAGGCTGAAGCATAGTGGTGCAATCATGACTCAGTGCAGCCTTGACCTCCCAGGCACAAGCAATCCTCCCACCTCAGCCTCCTGAGTGGCTACGACTACAGGCCTGTGCCACCACACCTGGCTAATTTTTTTTTATGTTTTGTAGAGACAGGGTCTTGCTACGTTGCCCAAGCTGGTCTTGAACTCCTGGGCTCAAGCGATCCTCTTGCCTTGACCTCCCAAAGGGCTAGGAGTACAGGTATGAGCCACCATGGCTGGCCTGAAATTATAATTTTTTAAGGGAAGGGTGATGGGCAAGTTTAGGGCAGAGGAGGATCTCAGTGGCCAACATTTTCTCACTGTTCATCCTGTAGCTATGGGCTATCCTAAATAGAAGATCCCTTAGGATAGTAGACTGGATACATTGAGATGCTACAGTCATTCCAGTAAGCAGAAACTGATGAATAGGACTAATATCTGCTGGCTTCACATATGTAGTAAATCTAAATATTTTCATATCTTTCCTCAGGGATAGAGACTTACCAGGATCTCTTCAATGCCAATTACAACACAAAGAAAAGAAGCTAAGTGCTTCACAAATGGCAGGTAATGAGAATCATCCTCAAAATTGAAGCATAAACAACAGCTCCTTAATATGTCTGATCCTTTCTTCTCTAAGAAAGATCTGAGATTTCAAGGGTTGTCTACACCACCATCATTTGAGAGAAAGGGAAAAAACCTTACATTTTTGTGGGACAGGAGGGAAATTGCTTTTAAATGGACATCTCCCTAGAATTTAGGCAGTGCTGGTCAAATAACTGTATTCAAAGAAGAACTTGTGGGTATGGAAAAGAACAAACGCAAAAAGAACAAAAATAACAAAAGAACAAATATAAATCAAGTAATAAAGAACACAAACACAGCTACAGTCCTAGGATTTCTCAAAGAAAACAATATAAAATGAGCTACACTGGCTAAAGTTTATTCATCCAAACAACAAATATTTATTTAATGCCAAAAATGTACTAGGTGTGGGAAACAACAAAACAAGTCAGACGTGGTCCCTGCCCTGATAGGAAGTCTAATAGGGAAGACAGGCTGTTAAACCATGAACTTGCCAGGCACGGTGGCTCACACCTGTAATCTCAGCACTTTGGGAGGCTGAGGCAGGCCGGGCCGATCACCTGAGGTCAGGAGTCCGAGACCAGCTTGGCCAATATGGTGAAACCTTGTCTCTACTAAAAATACAAAAATTAGCTGAGCGTGGTGGCGGGCACCTGTAATCCCAGCTATTTGGGAGGCTGAGGCAGGGAGAATTGCTTGAACCCAGGAAGCGGAAGTTGCAGTAAGCCGAGATCTCGCCACTGCACACCAGCCTGGGCGACAAAGCGAGACTCCGTCTCGAAAAAAAAAAGCCATGAACTTGCTGAATAAATCATTTAAATTACAATATAACACAAGTTATGATAGGAAAAGTATGGAGTGTTATAGGAGCTTAAAGGAAAGCCTCCTAATTTGATCTTGTGAGGGAAGAAAGGGAGTCCCAGAGAAGGCTGAATGACGAATAGGAGTAAATCAGGCAAATAGCGCCGACAGAAGTGTTCTAGGCAGAAAGAACAGAATCTACAAAGGCCAGAGAAAAGGGAAAGCATGATGCACTAGAAAAATTCAAAGAAGTCAAGTGTGGCTGTGTTTGGGTTGCATCTGGTTTCTGAAGAGGCTGATGCTTTACCCCACTAAATTTAGAACCAATTTAGAAATTGACCCAGGAGACAGAAATGAATCAAAGAATCAATCCACCTTGACCAGCCGTGACAGGGGCAGTCCCTCCAGGGCCACCAAGGCCCCAGATAGCAAAACGTCAAATATGGAAACTAGAAAATGTGTTCTTTACAGTGCTTAATCCTCAACTTTCCTATGAGAGGTTAATTTGTTCATTCTATAATCAATCAACCTTTATTGCTGGGAATTTTGGTTTGGAAAACGCAAAGGATTGTCATGATCAGATTGGCATTTTTCATTGTAAAACTGAGCTAAATGCCTTAATAATAACAGCTTATGGTTTTATAGACCTTTAAGATTTCTAAAGTGCCTTAAGATACTTTGGTACTCATTTTAAGGGGTCTATTTTAGTCAGATATGGTGAGACATGCAGACACAGAAATGATGGCCACAAAGGAAGTTTTTCATACTCACAGATCCCTAGAAACAGGGCACAGCATGCCAAGCATGTGGGGCCACAAGAGGAAGCACCAGGGTCAGTCAGGAAGTGGGCAGGGGCAGCATGTGGACAAGAAACTCTATTGTGGTTTCTGCAACAAGGAATGGACAAGGCAGGGTAAGCAGGTATGGGGTTAGCTAGTTTAAACAACTTCAGTGGGCTCTGGCATGTAAGGGCTGTCCCTAGTTGTCTGGTACCTAGCCCTGGGATGACTAGGGCAGGGAAGTAGTGTCTCTGACTGTTAAGAGGTGGAGAAGGCAGGTGGTTGAGGATATGGTCTCTGGAATATGGCCTATGGAATTGGATGGTTTGCAGAGGAAAGACACACTCACAATCTAGTAGTCACTATTCTAGGAATTGACCAGCCCTGAGAGGGGCAGTCCCTCCAGGGCCAGCAAGGCCCCAGATATCAAAACATCAAATATGGAAACTAGAAAATGTGTTCGTTACAGTGCTTAATCCTCACAACTTTCCTATGAGAGGTTAATTTGTTCATTCTACAAATATTTATTGAATACTTCAAGATCCCCAGCATCTCCCATCCTTACTGTCAATTGGTCTGCTTACTTTCCCAAAGAAAACTGAAGCAATCAGATTAGAATTTCCGTAGACTGTCACCTCCATGTCTACCTCCTTACCAGCATCTGTATCCATATACTCTGCCTTCCACCAACTTTTTCTATTTGAGCAATAAAAATTAATAATATAGAATTGATTATAACCCAAAGTATAAAATAAACATCCATGAATCCACACTGATAGAAATAAATGACTAATTTTTTTATTTTTATTTATTTATTTATTTTTTCTGTGCAGTGGTGCGATCTGGGCTCACTGCAAGCTCCGCCTCCCAGGTTCACGCCATTCTCCTGCCTCAGCCTCTTGAGTAGCTGGGACTACAGGCGCCCGCCACCACGTCCGGCTAATTTTTTGTATTTTTAGTAGAGACAGGGTTTCACCGTGTTAGCCAGGATGGTCTCGATCTCCTGACCTCGTGATCCACCCACCTCGGCCTCCCAAAGTGCTGGGATTACAGGCATTAGCCACCGCGCCCGGCCATAAATGACTAAATTTTCAATAGGAAGAAGAGACAAATGGCAGAGGTAGCAATAGCTGGAGGGGGAAATGGGGTCACAATGTACTTTTTAAGGGAGAAACAGCAAAAGTTTATACAACAATAGGATTGATATAATAGAAAATGAAAAAATGATATTTCCCTTCCCTAAGAGGAGACCCTTTCTTCAGTAAATTTTGAATATGAGAGAGGGGATGAGTTCCAATCCACAAGGGAGGGATTGGCTCTGGGTAAGAGCATACAGTTTATTTGCAGCACAGAGAGAAAGGAAGATCATGCAGGTACAGGTGCTGGTCAGGAAGTAGACATGAAGGTGGGAGTGTGTAGGAATTCTATTTCTCTTCTTTCTAATCATCCACCCAGAATTACTTTTTCTTTTTTCCATGGTACATACCACCTTCTAAAATGGCATCTAGTTTACCTATTTGTTACATTTATATGAAGGCACAGATCTTTGTCTATTTAGCGCACTAATATATCCAAAGCACTTGGAGCAATACCTGGTCCATGGAAAGCATGCAATCAATATTTGTTGACTGCCTACTAACATGCAAGAGATAGTGGGAAAAACAGAAACAAGTCAGAGATAGTTTGGTTCCAGCCCTAGAGAAGCCTACCTTTTATCAAGGAGAAAGATGTTACCTTTTACATTACACACTTACAGTGCAGGTATCATTATCTCTGTAGGAGATTAATCACTGTTATACATAGAGACGCTGAGACTTGAATGTGATATGAAGTTAAGTTTTATTCAGGTGTCATTTGGGATATATTTTGTTCCAGGTTTATTTCCTCATTCTCTAATTTCAGAAAATACATACCTAATTTTGGCTCCAGTTAGTGCCTTGACTATTTCTTTGAAAAACTTTGGATTATACAAAACATACACACACACATATGTGATTTGGGTCCAATTTGACAAATTAGTTTTCTATTGCTGCTGTAACAAATTGCCACAAACATAACAGCTTAAAACAACACAAATTTATTATCTCACAGTTCCATAAGTCAGAAGTCCAGGTGGGTACAGCTGGTTTCTCTTCTCTGTGTGTTATAGGACTGAAATTAAGGTGTTGGCCAGCCTGTCCTTAGCCAGGATGGTCTCAATCTCCTGACCTCGTGATCCACGAGGATCTCCTGGAGGAGAATCTGCTCCCAGTCTCATTCAGATTTTTGGCAGAATTCTGTTCTTTTCCCTTGTAGGGCTGACATTCCAGTTTCTTTGCTGTTTATCAGCCAGGAGCTTCTCAGCCTGTTTAGCAAGCAGAGAAGTTCCTGGCTGATAAATCTACAATGGTGGGTCAGGTCTTTCTCATGCTCTAAACCTCTCTGATTTCTGCCACGTCTCTCCAGCTTCTAGCTATATAAGGGATCACGTAATTAGATTGAGCCCAGAATAATCTATCTTAATTATATGTGCAAAGTCCCTTTTGCCATGTAAGATAGCATATTCACAGGTTAAGGGATTATGGTGTGGATATCTTTGGAAAGCCATCTTATACCTACCAACACTTGGTTTTGCAACAGTTAGTTCATTCCAGTTCAAGTTCCGTGGAAGGATACTGTCCTTTATAAGAAATGTCTATTAAGCACTCATTTTTTTCGCAATCCTTTTTTTAGAACATGATCTCCAGTCAACTATATTGTCTGTCCTAGTCCTATTAGTGTATGTACTTCTTCTTGAACAACTGTCCTGAATAACTTAATCCTATTTCCCCAGCTTTCCAAGATGCCTACAACTTCTTCTACAAGGACAAAACTGGCTGTATTGATTTCCATGGACTGATGTGCACTGTAGCTAAGCTGGGAATGAATCTAACCAAGCATGATGTCTATAATGAATTGAAATGTGCTGATATTGATCGTGAGTCCTTTGGCTTCTCATTGTTTTTCTCATAAAAGATTTTTGTGAATATATAGTTTTCTTTTAATGACTGTATAAACATGAGAAACAAATCTTATTTACTTGCCCCCCCAAATATATATATATTTGTGTGTGTATATATTTGTATATGTTAAATATATATATACACAAATATATATAGTACAAATATATATATTTGTATATTATATGTTTGTAGACTATATATTTGAATACTATATACAAATATACATATATGTATATATCCATATATCTATGTATACACCACACACACACACATATATATATAGCCTTAAAGGGACACACACATATATGTGTGTGTCTGCGTGTGTATGTATGTATGTCCCTTTAAGGAGATCAGTGAGGTATGTGTACAAGTTGTGAAATCAAATTAATCCTAGAAAATGGACTATTTGAAAAACACTGTGTGGAAGCTAAGAGTGATTGTCTGATTTCAGTATCAAATTCAGGTTACCTGTCCTGATGTACAAAAGCAGTAACAATGTTAATAATGACATGTTACCAAGAGAATTGAAGCCTTTTGTTTCTGTTTGAATCAAAATAGAACAAGTCTTTCTTTTTCCATCAAGTCCCACCTATATTGAATTTTAAATGCCACAGCACTTTTGTTGGTATTTTTAAAGCATACAGATAATGTTTTTTTTTGGTTTGAGACGGAGTCTTGCTCTGTTGCCCAGGCTGGAGTGCAGTGGCGCAATCTCGGCTCACTGCAACCTCCGCCTCCTGGGTTCACACCATTCTCCTGCCTCAGCCTCTTGAGTAGCTGGGACTACAGGCGCCCGCCACCACGCCCGGCTAATTTTTTGTATTTTTAGTAGATACAGGGTTTCACCGTGTTAGCCAGGATGGTCTAGATCTCCTGACTTCGTGATCCGCCCGCCTCGGCCTCCTAAAGTGCTGGGATTACAGGCATGAGCCACCATGCCCAGCCACAGATAATGTTTTTAGTGAATATACTGACCGAATTATTAGTAGCCCAAACTGATATGCTGTGTGAAAAATATATTCAGCATATTATCTCCTCTCACCTCTCTCTCCACCCAACTGCTAGTGCCCTATTCAATCAACATCAGTTCCACCTGTCATTCAGTGTCACTTAAGGTGTCACTTGCTTCTACTAACTGTGTCAAAATTTTCTATTATTTCATGGAAACATACACATACCCCTCTAATAATACTCATCATCCTTCAATTTTAGAGGAAATGGAATACAGCTTGGGGATGTTATAATAGGAATAATAGGGGTGGTTATAGCATGGGAAGACAGGACAGATTCCTTGCAAACATGGCCGGTCTCTGAGAAAGGAGCAGGTGGACAGACTGCAATGGCTGGGTGCTCCTGGCTGGATGTTTACAACCACCGTTGCTTCTGTGGGCTGTGGAGGACTCATGTAATGGTGCTAAGACCACTTCGAGGAGACCAGGGCTCACCTGAGCATATTTCCAGCCCTCAAATGCTCTGTTTTTAATATTGAATCATCCAGAGTGTTTTAATTTTTATATTTAATATATACTCTGCTAATTAAAATACATCTTATCCTTGTCCTGAGTCTCAGATTTTTGTTGCAGGAGATGGGAAGGTGAACTTCTCAGACTTTATCAAGGTTCTAACAGATAAGAATCTCTTCCTCAAGGCAGTGGGTGAGTAGAGATGTTATGAACAGAAGGCAGTTGGGCAGCTACAACTCACTGCACAGCAAACATCATTCACAGGCTTCCAGTCGGGAGACAGGTCAGGAAGGTGTAGTCTGGGATGTGAGTTACTTTTGTACTGCTTCTCCAGAACAGTATTTGCTAAACAAATTGATACAGTGTTAACTACATCAAGCAGGCACTTGCACTGTCCAAACACCTACTGCAAGAGACACTGCCCTTTGGTCTCCAATGAGAACACTGAAAGAGTGACTGGTGTAGAAAAATGTGGCTGCCTTCTATAATGTCTGAATTATTTTGTCTTTTTTTTTTTTTTTTTTTTTTTTTTTGAGACGGAGTCTTGCTCTGTCACCCAGGCCGGAGTGCAGTGGCACTATCTCAGCTCACTGCAAGCTCCGCCCCCCAGGTTCATGCCATTCTCCTGCCTCAGCCTCCCGGTAGCTGGGACTACAGGCGCCCACCACCATGCCCGGCTAATTTTTTGTATTTTTAGTAGAGATGGGGTTTCACAGTATTAGCCAGGATGGTCTCAATCTCCTGAGCTCATGATCCACCCGCCTTGGCCTCCCAAAGTGCTGGGATTACAGGCGTGAGCCACCACACCCAGCCTATAATGTCTGAATTCTTTACCAAGTGTATGCAGTACTTTGGGAGGCATTCCTTTTATTTAAAAAAAATTTATGTTTCAGAAAAAGAAAAATGTACTCTCATGTAAATCTAGGGTGTCGATAATTTACTGTTCTTGAAAAAATACCTTCCCCACACTGATGAAGCCTCTACCCTCAGTGCTAGGGCTGGAGAGTCTGCTGGAGGTTAGAGAGCATTAAGGTGTCACATGCTTCCACTAACTAATAGAAAATAATTTTTCTATTATTTCTCCCCCAAGGTTATAAATGATGTGTAGTTGTACTTGAAATATTGTCATTAATCCCCTCATGGTTTGTTTATAAGTTTAACAGGCTGCCTTGGAAAAGCTAACCATTATTCATGTTTTCTAGGATAAACATTCCAAATTCCAAATACTGTATACAGTTTTGAAAATATATTCATTCATAAGCTATGAACTGTTCTTAGGATAAAGAGAAGTTATTTCTTACAAGTAGTACTATAGTAATGGGAGTTTGCCTAGAATCTTTGCCTAGAACCAGATAATAATCATTAACACAAAATTCATGTTTGTGTTAAAAATATTACTACGTTTTCTTAGAAGTTATTGAACTAAAAGTATTTTTTAACATTCCATTTTATTCTGTCTGCTCAGTAACCAAAATGGCCTTTCTACCAAATAGAACAGACTTTTAATGTTTTACTGTACCTCTAGTTCCTGACTTGATATTATTATTGTAAATAATCAGTAAAGAGGTGGTCAATTTCTTATTTCAGAAGGTATTTAAAAATCTATCTTTTGTTTTCCCTCCATAGTTCCAGAAAAGGAGACCTGTTTAGATTTAGCTGGCAACCCAGGAATCCTATTGTTTGAAATCCTATCAAGGCTTCTAGAGACTTCAGCCCTACCCAGAAAGTCTATAATAGAAATAGTAAGGTAAGTGAGAAGGAAAGGAGCAAAAACAGCCTTCTCAGAAGCATTATGAAGATATTAACATGGCAGTCAGCTCTCACTAACATCCAACTCCACAGGGTCTGGTCCAAAACTAAGGAGAAGAAGGTATCTGGGCAAATGCCCTTGTGCTACAACATGAGACCTTATTCCCTCATCTCCACAGTCCTGCCCAGCTCTAAAACTGCAAGGCTGACCTCAGACCACCTAAGGGCCCCACTGAGGACCTAAGACAACCAAGAAATTTTAGCCTCCTCTATCTCAGGCCAAAGAATTCCAGCAGAACAAGACTTTTCCAGGAATAATTTTGGGTGGGCTTAGAAATCCAGTTTGGAATATAAGACACTCTTGTTCATGCTGAAACTACCAGGGGCTCTCAAAAATCTCTGACTCAGAGATGAGGTACAGCAAATTCAGACCTCCGAAAGTAGCCTTTGGACTAGAGCAGAGCCAGAATTAGACTTGAGAATAAAGGATGAAGAAACATTCTCATCTTTCAAACCTTTAATTCTCATCCTTTAAATAAATAACACACACCAACTGCATTATTTATTCCAGCAAGTAGCGCTGAGAGTAAATCACCTCAATCTATTTTTATCATTATCTTAAACAAATGTTGCTATTATCAGTCTTTTCAATTCATACTCCTTCAAAGCATTCCAGTCTCCCACCTAGAGAGACTTAAGAGTGTAGAATTCCACCAACAATGTAAAAATATTCTTCTGCCCCTCAATAAGTAGTCTCTTTATACTCTCCTATCTCTCTGTCAGATGTAGAATAGAGGATGCACAAAATTCTACTTTTCATTCCAACTCAAAGACACTTAGTAAAGCCTGCTGTTGGTACACAAATTCAACACATTGTTTAACTTCTCAATCTCAGTTTCCTCATCTATAAAAAGGGAATGATAATAATAATACCTACCTTATGGGACAATTGTGGGGCTGATGTGTGACAATACATGTGAAGTGCTTAGCACATTATAAGAGCTCAATGAATGTTAGCTATTATTATCATGTGGAAGTAACTAGACTAAGCATACACATATTATCTTGAAAATTGAAGCTTCAGCTGGGCGCGGTGGCTCATGCCTGTAATCCCAGCACTTTGGGAGGCTGAGGCAGGCGAATCACAAGGTCAGGAATTCGAGACCAGCCTGGCCAACATGGTGAAACCCCGTCTCTACTAAAAATACAAAAATTAGCCAGGCGTAGTGGCAGGTGCCTGTAATCTCAGCTACTCGTAAGGCTGAGGCAGGAGAATAGCTTGAACCTGGGATGCGGAGGGTTGCAGTGAGCCGAGATCACTCCACTGCACTCCAGCCTGGGCAACAGAGTGAGACTTCATCTCAAAAAAATAAAAAAGAAAAAAAAAAAAGAAAATTGAAGCTTCGTTTAAAAAAAAATTATAGCCAGGCACCATGGATCGCACCTGTAATCTCAGCTACTCAGGGGGCTGAGATGGGAGGATGACTTAAGGCCAGAAGCTCCATACCAGCTGGGCAATATAGCAAGACCCTCATCTCTATAAAATTAAAAAAATTAACTAGGCATGGTGGCGAATACTTGTAGTCCAAGCTATTCAAGAAGCTCATTTGAGCTGAGGAATTTGAGGTTACAGTGAGCTGTGATTGTGCCACTACACTCCAACCTGGGCAACAGAGTGAGACCTTCCTCTAAAAAAATAAAATAAAAATAAATTTTTTAAAAAAAGAATATACATATTATCTAATTTAATCCTCACCTCCCTAATGAGTATATACTATCATCACTCCCACTTTACAGATGAAAAAACTGCAGCACAGGTCAGTTAAATAACTTGCCCAAGAGGGAATTGTACCTATATTTTAGCACAGTCTGATTCCAGAACTCGTGCTCTTATCCATCTCCCTATACTGCCTCTCACACCCAGTAAGTGCTTAGGAAATGTTAGCTGATGTTGGCATTTTTATTGTTATTGTGGTGTGGCTGTTATTTATCTGGTTATCTTATCTGGTTATTATTTATCTGGTCATCTTGCTAGTGCCTGATACCTAAGGAGATTTAAAATGTTTAAGACATAGTATTTAATGTATAAACAGAGACAATTTGAGAGGCTGAGGTGCATGGATCACTTGAGTCCATGAGTTTGAGACCAGCCTGGGCAACCTGGTGAAACCCCATCTCTACAAAAATTAGCTCTTTCACTCAGGCCCGTGGTGCCAGCAGGATGGGCAAGTGTCATGGACTTCGTGCGGCTAGGAAGCTCCACAGTCACTGACGAGACCAGAAGTGGCATGAAAAACAGTACAAGAAAGCCCATTTGGGCACAGCCCTGAAGGCCAACCCTTTTGAGGGTTGCATGAGAGGTGCTTCTCATGCAAAAGGAATTGTGCTGGAAAAAGTAGGGGTTGAAACCAAACAGCCAAATTCTGCCATCAGGAAGTGTGCCAGCATCCAGCTGATCAAGAATAGCAAGAAAATCACAGCCTTTGTACCCAATGGTGGTTGCTTGAACTTTATTGAGAAAAACGATAAAGTTCTTGTTGCTGGATTTGGTTAAAAAGGTCATGCTGGGCCGAGCACAGTGGCTCATTGTTGTAATCCCAGCACTTTGGAAGGCCAAGGCAGGTGGATCATGAGGTCAGGAGTTCGAGACCAGCCTGGCCAACATGGTGAAACCCCGTCTCTACTAAAAATTTAAAAAAATTAGCCAGGCATGGTGGAGGGTGCCTGTAATCCCAGCTACTCAGGAGGCTGAGGCAGGAGAATCTCTTGAACCTGGGAGGCAGAGGTTGCAGTGAGCCGAGATCATGCCACTGCACTCCAGCCTGGGCAATGGAGCGAGACTCCATCTCAAAAAAAAAAGAAAAAAAAGGTGATATTCCTGGAGTCTGCTTTAAGGTTGTCAAAGTGCCCAATGTCTCTCTTTTGGCCCTGTACAAAGGCACGAAGGAAAGACCAAGATCATAAACTTTAATAGTGAAAACACTGTAGTGATGGGCCAGGCGTGATGGCTCACGTCTGTAATTCCAACACTTTGGGAGGCCAAGGCAGGTGGATTCCTTGAAGCCAGGAGTTGGAGACCAGCCTGGCCAACATGGTGAAACCCCGTGTCTACTAAAAATTTAAAAATTAACTGGGTGTGGTGCTGCGCACCTGTAATCCCAGCTACTCAAGAGGCCAAGGCACAAGAATTGCTTGAATCTGGGAGGTAGAGGTTGCAGTGAGCCGAGATCGCACCACTGCACTCCAGCCTGGACAACAGAGTGAGACTTAGTCAAAAAAAAAAAGAAAAAAAAACTGTAGTGATAAATTTTTATATGCAAAAAAAAAACAAAAAATTAGCCACCATAGTGGCACATGCCTGTTGTCTCAGCTACTTAAAGGGCTAAAGCAGGAGGATTGCTTGAGCCTGGGGGTCAAGGCTACAGTAAGCCATGTTCACCTCACTGCACTCCAGCGTGGGTAACAAAGTGAGACCCTGTCTCAAAAGAAAGAAAGAAAAAATAATAATTATATATGTACACACACACACACACACACATATGTATATATAAATGGAGAGAGAAGTCAGAAATATGTGGATATTTAAATAAATATACAGAAGTAACATAATTCAACATATGTTAAATAAATGTCAAATAAGTGGCAAAGATAATTATTTAATTTCCTGAGAAAGCAGGTCTTGATTTGGTTAATGGTAGAATTTGATAGGTATTCACATAGTTGATACCGTTTATTGAATATGTATTAAATGCAAAGCTCTGAGCAAGCACTTTACATACATTAGTTTTTCCCTGGCTAATAACTGGTCTTCCTGCTTGCACTTTTGACTGCTGCTCCCCTGCTCTGCCTGCTGAACAGCCTACTCACAACACTCCCTGTGCCTAGCTGACTCCTTGACTCCTACAGCACCAAATGAGTCTTCCAAATGCCGCAGATCATATCACTCCTCTGCTCAAAACCTTCAAAACCCTCCCATTTCCCTCAGAGTAAAAGCCAAAGTCTTTTTTTTTTTCTTTTTTGAGACAGGGTCTTGCAGTGGCACCATGATGGTTCACTGAAGCCTCAACCTCCCAGGCTTAAGTGATCCTCCCATCTCAGCCTTCCAGATAGCTGAGATTACAGGTGTGCACCATCACACCTGGCTAATTTTTCTATTTTTTGTGGAGATAGGTATTCACTATGATGCCCAGGCTGGTCTCAAACTCCTGGGCTCAAGAGATCTGCTCACCTCAGCCTCCCAAAGTGCTAGGATTACAGGCGTGAGCCACCACCTGGCCCCAAGCCAAAGCCTTTACAATGACATATTGGACCTCTATGTGTGCTGCATTCCCCTTTGACCTCTTTGACTTTGTCTCTGTTACTGTGCTGTAGCCATGCTGGCCTCTTTACTCTTCCTCATGTACATCAAACACGCTCCCACCTTAAGGCCTTTGCACTTGCTTTTCCCTCTATCTGGATACTTTTCCCCTGGATAGACCATGACTCACTCAACTCACTCTCACTACCTTTGGGTCTTTGTTCAGATGTCATCTCAGCAAAGCCTTCTCTAACCACCCTGTTTAAAACTGCAACCCTCCTACCACTCCCTGTCCCCACTTCTCTGCTTTATTTTTCTTCATACTATTCATCACCTTTTAATATGCAATAAAATTTACTTATTTATTTTATTATCTGTATTCTCATGCTAGAATGTAAGTTCCATGAGAACAGGAATTATTTTTTGTGTGTTTTATTCACTGCTATCTTCCCAGTGTGTATTATAGGAAAATGCTTGATATACACCAGGAGCTCAGTAATTATTTGCTGAATGACCTCCATTTAATCCCCAAATCAAACCTGTGAGGTAGGTCCTATTACCTCCATTTGTATATAGGCAAGGAGAATGAGGCACAGAGAAGATCACACTGGGATCTCCAGCCCAGATCTTCCCTCTAGGGTTTCCATCTGCCTACTGGGCATCTCCATGTGTAAGCCCCACAGCCACCTCAAACCAAAGGTAAAAACTTAATTTATCTCTTTGTCCACACATACTTCTTTTTTTTTCTTATTTTTTTATTATACTTTAAGTTCTAGGGCACATGTGCACAACGTGCAGGTTTGTTACATATGTATATATGTGCCATGTTGGTGTGCTGCACCCATTAACTCGTCATTTACATTAGGTATATCTCCTAATGCTATCCCTCCCTCCTCCACTGACCCTACGACAGGCCCCAGTGTGTGATGTTCCCCACCCTGTGTCCAAGTGTTCTCATTGTTCAATTCCCACCTATGAGTGAGAACATGCGGTGTTTGGTTTTCTGTCCTTGTGACAGTTTGCTCAGAATGATGGTTTCCAGCTTTATCCATGTCCCTACAAAGGACATGAACTCATCCTTTTTCGTGGCTGCATAATATTCAATGGTATATATGTGCCACATTTTCTTAATCCAGTCTATCATTGATGGACATTTGTATTGGTTCCAAGTCTTGCCATTGTGAATAGTGCCACAATAAACATATGTGTGCATGTGTCTTTATAGCAGCATGATTTATAATCATTTGGGTATATACCCAGTAATGGGATTGCTGGGTCAAATGGTATTTCTATTTCTAGATCCTTGAGGAATCGCCACACTGTCTTCCACAATGGTTGAACCAGTTTACAGTCCTACACAGTGTAAAAGTGTAAAACTACAGTTTTACACAGTGTAAAAGTGTTCCTATTTCTCCACATCCTCTCCAGCACCTGTTGTTTCCCGACTTTTTAATGATTGCCATTCTAACTGGTGTGAGATGGTATCTCATTGTGGTTTTGATTTGCATTTCTCTGATGACCAGTGATGATGAGCATTTTTTCATGTGTCTGTTGGCTGCATAAATGTCTTCTTTTGAGAAGTGTCTATTCATATCCTTCACCCACTTTTTGATTAGGTTGTTTGATTTTTTCTTGTAAATTTGTTTAAGTTCTTTGTAGATTCTGAATATTAGCCCTTTGTCAGATGGGTAGATTGCAAAAATTTTCTCCCATACTGTAGGTTGCCTGTTCACTCTGGTGGTAGTTTCTTTTGCTGTGCAGAAGCTCTTTAGTTTAATTAGATCCCATTTCTTAATTTTGGCTTTTGTTGCCATTGCTTTTGGTGTTTTAGACATGAAGTCCTTGCCCATGCCTGTGTCCTGAATGGTATTGCCTAGGTTTTCTTCTAGGGCTTTTATGGTTTTAGGTCTGACATTTAAGTCTTTCATCCATCTTGAATTAATTTTTGTATAAGGTTTAAGGAAGGGATCCAGTTTCAGCTTTCTACATATGGCTAGCCAGTTTTCCCAGCACCATTTATTCAATAGGGAATCCTTTCCCCATTGCTTGTTTTTGTCAGTTTTGTCAAAGATCAGACAGTTGTAGATGTGTGGTATTATTTATGAGGACTCTGTTCTGTTCCATTTGTCTATATCTCTGTTTTGGTACCAGTACCATGCTGTTTTGGTTACTGTAGCCTTGTAATATAGTTTGAAGTCAGGTAGCGTGATGCCTCCAGCTTTGTTCTTTTTGCTTAGGATTGTCATGGCAATGTGGGCTCTTTTTTGGTCCCACATGAACTTTAAAGTAGTTTTTTCCAATTCTGTAAAGAAAGTCATTGGTAGCTTGATGGGGATGGCATTGAATCTATAAATTACTTTGGGCAATATGGCCATTTTCACGATATTGATTCTTCCTATCCATGAGTATGGAATGTTCTTCCATTTGTTTGTGTCTTCTTTTATTTCATTGAGCAGTGGTTTGTAATTATCCTTGAAGAGGTCCTTCACATCCCTTGTAAGTTGGATTCCTAGGTATTTTATTCTCTTTGAAGCAGTTGTGAATGGGAGTACACTCATGATTTGGCTCTCTGTTTGTCTGTTATTGGTGTATAGGAATGCTTGTGATTTTTGCATATTGATTTTGTATCCTGAGACTTTGCTGAAGTTGCTTATCAGCTTAAGGAGATTTTGGGCTGAGACAATGGGATTTTCTAAATATACAATCATATCATCTGCAAACAGGGACAATTTGACTGCCTCTTTTCCTAATTGAATACCCTTTATTTCCTTCTCCTGCCTGATTGCCCTGGCCAGAACTTCCAACACTATGTTGAATAGGATTAGTGAGAGAGGGCATCCCTGTCTTGTGCCAGTTTTCAAAGGGAATGCTTCCAGTTTTTGCCCATTCAGTATGATATTGGCTGTGGGTTTGTCATAAATAGCTCTTATTATTTTGAAATACGTCCCATCAATACCTAATTTATTGAGAGTTTTTAGCATGAAGGGCTGTTGAATTTTGTTGAAGGCCTTTTCTGCATCTATTGAGATCATCATGTGGTTTTTGTCTTTGGTTCTGTTTATATGATGGGTTACGTTTATTGATTTGCATATGTTGAGCCAGCCTTGCATCCCAGGGATGAAGCCCACTTGATCATGGTGCATAAGCTTTTTGATGTGCTGCTGGATTCGGTTTGCCAGTATTTTATTGAGGATTTTCGCATCGATGTTCATCAGGGATATTGGTCTAAAATTCTCTATTTTTGTTGTGTCTCTGCCAGGCTTTGGTATCAGGATGATGCTGGCCTCATAAAATGAGTTAGGGAGGATTCCCTCTTTTTCTATTGATTGGAATAGTTTCAGAAGAATGGTACCAGCTCCTCTTTGTACCTCTGGTAGAATTCAGCTGTGAATCCATCTGGTCCTGGACTTTTTTTGGTTGGTAGGCTATTAATTATTGCCTCAATTTCAGAGCCTGTTATTGGTCTAGTCAGGGATTCAACTTCTTCCTAGTTTAGTCTTGGGAGGGTGTATGTGTCCAGGAATTTATCCATTTCTTCTAGATTTTCTAGTTTATTTGCGTAGAGGTGTTTATAGTATTCTCTGATGGTAGTTTGTATATCTGTGTCCACACATACTTCTATAGTTCTTCCACTTGAGCTTCAGATCTCAGTGCATGGTTTTGCCATCTCAGTGTATTTACCCAACTGTCTGAGCCAAAGGCGCAGCATAATCCCCAGTTGTCACTGCTCTCTCATTCCCTACATCCAACCAATCACTAAGCCCTGTCTATCTTACCTCCTCAACATGAAAGCCATGCATTTCTCTCTATCCCCACAGAAACACCCTAGCGTAACTAAGTCACTATCTTCTTGGACTTAACTGTAGTATCCTGCCTTGTCACTCTGTTTCCACTTTTGCCATCTCCATCCACTTTCCACACTGCAGCCAGATCATAACTGAATATATTAGAAAATATTTAAGTGGCCTACAATGCCAAGCACAAATCTAATCATATCATCACATCACTTACCTTCTAAAAAGCCTACAGTGACCTCTCATGTTTCCTATGAAAAAGTTCTAACTTAATGTGACATTTTAAAAGTCCTTCATAGTATATCCTTTGCTTAACCTCCAGTCTCATATGTCTCTCTCTGTCTCTCCACAGAGTCTTGCTCTCTTATCTCCCAGGCTAGAGTGCTGGAGTGCAGTGGTGCGATCAAGGCTCATTGCAGCCTCTACCTCCCAAACTCAAGCAATCCTCTCATTTCGGCTTCCTGGAGTAGCTGGGACTACAAGCGTGCACTACCATGCCTGGCTAATCTTTGTATTTTTTTGTAAAGACAGGGTTTCCCCACGTTGCTCAAGCTGGTCTTGAACTCGTGACCTCAAGTGATCCACCCCCATCAGCCTCCCAAAGTGCTGGGATTATAGGCGAGAGCAGCTGTGCCCAGCCTTCATCTCTTGTAACTTCCCCTCTCACACCCTAGATTACATTTAACTCGGGTCCTCAAATACTCCATGCTCTCTCACCTCCTGGTATTTGCCTAAAACAGTTTCCCCCTTTGTGAGTCAGTTTCCTAGGGCTGTCATAAAAAATTACCACAGCCAGGAATGGTGGTGCAGGCCTGTAGTTACAGCTACTTGGGAGGCTGAGGCAGGAGGATCCCTTCAGCCCTAAGGGCTCTGGGCTATAGTGCACTATGCCAATCAGGTGAGATTTAGATTATGTCACATTAGTTAAATACTTGTAATCCCAAAGCTTTTGGAGCCCAAAGCAGGAGGATCACTTGAGCCCAGAAGTTCAAGACCTGCCTGGGCAAGGTAGGGAAACTCTCTACAAAAAACTTAAAAATTAGCCAGGCAGGGTGGCTTGCACCTGTGGTCCCAGCTACTCAGGAGGCGGAGGCAGAAGGACTGCTTGAGTCCAGGAGTTCAAGGCTGTAGTGAGCCTTGCACCCCTGTACTCCAGCCTGGGAGACTGTGAGACTCTGTCTCTAAAATAATAATAATAAATAGCAGGCTGGGCGCGGTGGCTCACGCCTGTAATCCCAGCACTTTGGGAGGCCGAGGCGGATGGATCACTTGAGGTTGGGAGTTCAAGACCAGCCTGACTGACATGGAGAAACCCCGTCTCTACTAAAAGTACAAAATTAGCCAGGCATGGTGGTGCATGCCTTTAATCCCAGCTATTCGGGAAGCTGAGGCAGGAGAATCGTTTGAACCCAGGAGGTGGAGGTTGCAGTGAGCCAAGATCGTGCCATTGCACTCCAGCCTGGGCAACAAGAACAAAATTCCATCTCAAAAAATAATAATAATAATAATAATAATAATAATAATAATAAAGACAGCAAATACAAACACAAGCCACTAGTTTTGGTATGTAATATACATGAAACAGTTATAAAATATAATGTGACATAAATTGTTAAGCAAAGATTAGAATTTCAAGGAAGAAAGGAAACTATAGACTAGAGCAAAAGTTCTCAAACTTGCACTGTGTCAGAATCAGCTGGAGTGATTGTTAAAACACATTGCTAGGCTACAGTATTTCTAAGTTAGTAGGTGTGTAGTCAGGGCCAAGAATTTGTATTTCCCACAATTTGTATTTTCCCAGTGGTGCTGAAGACCACATTCAGAGCCATAGAGTATATAGAGAATACTCTGAGGGAAAGAAAAACTGAGGCTTGAAGGACCTGGTGGGAATTAAATTACATTACGCCATTTTCACAGGCAAGTGATGACATTGTGGATGGTTGAGTTCAAGGCTAGGGAAGAAAGTATCTGATCATAAGTCAGACTCTAATCAGAGCACCATAGGCACATTTCCTACCAACCACTGCTTCAGCCCCCACATTTAGAATGAGTCCTTTCCCTCTTCCTGAGAGGAAAGGAAAGGTTGTCTGTCACCATCCCAGAGAGTAGTGAAGCCTCCCATTGCTGTAACAGGAAGAAATCAGCCTATGTATTAATGAGAAGCAAGGTCCTACACTTTGTCCTCTGAGACAGCATGAAGTGATGCTCTTCTGCTCAGAACACTGAGATGTGAGAGGTTCCACTGCCAAAGCAGTGAGAAGCAAGTCCTTCCACCTCAGCAGCAGTAAGCAGATCCCTACCATAGCTGCAGAGAGAAGTCCACTGTTCTGGCAGCAAGGAGGAAGCTGATCACCACAGTCACTGATATTCGAGGCATGCATGTTTGTAAGTCAGATGTTTATACTATGGATCAGAGTCCTTTATCACATACAGCCTGCCAGCTGTACTTATTCTTAAAGAATGTATAACCTAAACACCCAGTAACACATCTTCTAAGTCTGTTCATACACATACGCTCCAAAAAAAAATGATAGGAAAGAAATGCAATCAATAGTGACTTACTCCAGATTGTAAGCTTACTGGTAGTATTTTCTTTTCTTTTTTATACTTTTCTATGTTTTCCAAATTCTCTGCAATGAGAATTTCTTTTAATTTAAAACAAAAGTTGCATTTTTAAACCTAACACAAAGTAATAATAATTAATGTTTGCATTCAAGCTGGTACCACTTAAGTGTTTGTCAAGGATCATAATTCATAAGTATTTTTCTAAACAAAACAGGGAGGCCAGAGCTGGACATGATAGCTGGACATGATAGCAGGTACCTATAGTCCCAGCTACTCAGGAGGCTGAGGAGGGAGGAGAATTTGAGCCCAGGAGTTCCAGTCCAGCCTGGCAACATAACAAGATCTCATCTCTCTCTAAAAAAAACAAAAACAAAACTCTGGGAAGCCTTGGGGAAAAAAAGGAGACCAAAAGCCAAGGAATACAGATATAAATAGTCAAATGGCCTGTGGAAGGTATCAGTAAATATTCTATAAATATCACAGAAATAGGCACTCAAATATTATTGAATGAATATGCAAATTAGATTTAAAATAAGTTTCTTCAGCATATGTAACTAGCAACTTGACTTTTTAAAATTTTTGTCCTATATCTCTTTGTATCCATTTCTGAATTACTTTTTTTTTAAAGCTATTTCCAAAGAAAATTCCAGCATACTGGCCCAGGAATGTTGTGGAGTCCCTACACTATGGGCTATGGAAAAAGGACACTTAAGCCAGACATATGCACGCCTCCAAGCTCAAGCATGGCTGCCTTTGCTAATGCTGCCCGGATTGCAATAATGAAAGAAAAGGATTTATTTAAATTTCTTGAAGAGCTCAAGAGTAAGAGCCATTTGTTCTCTCTCTACTGTTGTAAAGGATTTATTTGTATATGACTGGTCAGAAAGAAGTACTAGAGCCCAAATGCCATAAGAACAGGACTGCAGCCTATTCTGAGTGACCACTCTCTGTCACATAGATGTCACTTGAAAGCAAATGTAGATGTAACTGAATCCTCAGACACCTGATGAAGCCTAGAGTCTGTGGATGGGTGGGGGGTGGGAGCAGGAGAGTGAAGAATGAGGGCCATGGCCACTGAGAAGAGTAGACAAAGCAAAACAGGCACCACATGGTGGTCTTTTATGTGAACTTCTTCTTACATTGTTTGTGATACCATTTTTGTTTTTATCTTTTTAGGATGCAATTCCGGTTCAGATAGCCCATATTCAAAAATACCCATCTTTCCATTGTTCCCTAATGTGGATGGGGTGGTGATGGGAAAGCCATTCAAAGACATGCAGAAATTAGAGATGCTAAGAAGAAAGGAGCCTTTGCATTTCTTTGAGGATTATTTTTTCCATAAAAGAGACTGGAAAACACAGGTGAGATTTAGATTATGTCACATTAGTTAAATACTTGGATTTTTAAGCACTAACTTAACAGAACTAATAACATGCTTTTTACAACAAATAGTTTTAGTCATTATTTTCAAACCAGATGCCATAGCCATGTTCCTAAATTTAAGTCCAGGCATTAACATTTCATTTAATTTCAACAAATAGGTAAACTTACTAAAAAATACAGCTTTGGGGTTGGGGATGGGGAATATAGGAATAATAACAATAAAAGTTTCTCCAACCCTATCTCTGACTGCTCCCCCAACCACTCAGGGACCAGAAGCTGCACTCTGGACACCCTCCATCCACTCTAGATTGTGTTTGGGCAAACACCATGAGATGAGAAGACCAGGCCCGCAACCCAAAGGGGCAGTGCTGTGATGGAGGGGCCATCCTGCCCTCGACTAGATCCCCATTTATGGTCCCAGCTGCACCTTCTGGCCTTGCTTCAAGTTCTGTTGACTCTAGTCTTTTTGCCCCCCCTCCCAGGATATACTTTTGTCATCATAAGTTTTAAGGTCTCCAGCAACTATGCCCAAGTTTCTAGATAAACTCTCAAGAGGCTCTGGCCTCATCCCAGGTAAGGCCTCTACGCCTAAGAAACAGAATGGAAACTTAACTGGAGGCCAGCCCACCCTGTGGAGCTCTGGGTTCCAGAGGTCCATGTGTTGTTCACATCACTATACAATTCCTAGAAGGCCCCTCCCCACATAGAGTTTAAGAGGCCCAGAGGGGTATCACTGTCACAAATGACCTCAAGTTCAGACTTTATCTTTCACCAAATGAAGTAACACCCACAGGCAAATATCACTGAGAAGATGGAAATAAGAGGACATTTATCCTCTTTTAAACTTATGTCCCAACATTCAACTACTCCTCCACCCCAGATGCTTATCTGTTTATTGTCAATCTCTCCAACTAGAATATAACATTCATGTACACAAGGGTTGTATTTCTTTCACTAAGGTATCCCTATCATCTAAAATAGAATTTGGTCCACAGGTAACTCAGTATTTTTTGGAAGAAAGAATACTGTAATACAAATACTTTATTTCCTGAGAGCATACTATATGCTAGATTGTCTCTAATAATCTCAGCAGAAATAATGTCAATAGCTTCCTAAATGGTCCCCTTGCTTCTACTATTGTCCCCTTCAATCGATTCTCAACCCAGCAGCCAAAGTGGTTCTGTTAAAATCAGATTGAAACCCTCCAGTGGCTTTTCATATCACGCAGAATGAAAACCAAAATTTTTATAACTTGTTACAATGTCCCACACAATCAAAACCTGAGCCTTCCAATAATTGTAGCCACTAGTAGCTGTTTAAGTTTCAATTAATTAAAATTAAATAAAATTACAAATTCAGTTCCTCAGTCATACCAGTCACAATGCAAATGCTCAACAGCCATATGTGGCTAATGGCTACTATACTGGATGACACAGAAATATAGAAAATTTCCATTATTGAGGAAAATGTTATTGGCCATCACTGATCTAGGCTCTCATTGCCTATCCAACAATCTCATCGTCCGCTGCTCACCGTCCAGTGCATTCCACTCCATCCTCAAGGCCTCTTTACTCTTCCTCTTACAGACTAGATGTGCTCTCACCTCATGGTCTATGGCTTTGCTATTTCTTCTGCTCTAATGTTGTTCCTCAGAGAGCTGCATCATAGCTCTCCCCTCACCTCTTTTAGGTCTTGTCTCAAATGTCACTTTAGGAGGCCTCTCTAACAACCCCATTAAAATAACAATCCCCACATTGTCATTGTACTAAATGCCACTGAATTGTTCACTTCACATGGTTCATTTTATGTTACATGAATTTTCACTTTAATAATTTTTTTTTGAGTCAGAGTCTTGCTCTGTTGCCCAGGCTGGAATACAGTGGCATGATCTTGGCTCACTACAACCTCCACCTCCCAGGTTCAAGCAATTCTCCTGCCTCAGCCTCCCAAATAGCTGGACCACAGGCATGCGCCACCACACCCGGCTAATTTTTGTATTCTTAGTAGAGATGGGGTTTCACCATGTTGGTCAGGCTGGTCTCCAACTCCTGACCTCAGGTGATCCACCTGCCTCAGCCTCCCAAAGTGCTGGGATTACAGGCATGAGCCACCACGTTTGGCCAATAAATTATTTTTTAAATAAGTATTTAAATAGCTGGGTGCAATGGTACATACCCCTAATCCCAGCTGATTAGGAGGCTGAGGGAAGAGGATCATTTGAGCCCAGGAGTTCAAGGCTATAATATGCTATGATCATGCCTGTGAATGCACTGCACTCTAGCCCGGGCAACATAGTGAGGCTCCATCTCTAAAAATAAATTTTTTAATTAAAAATAAATTTAAAATAAAAATTTTTGAACAAATAAATATATATATGTATTCAAATAAAATCACAACCCCCAATACCTTACCCCCTTTCCTGATTTTTTTCATAACACATTACCATCTATTACATATTTACTAGTATATTACCTCTAATACACTACATATTTATATTTATTATACTACATGCATACATATGTATATTTACATCTATACCTACTGTATATGTACTATATTTACAAATATTATAATATACTACATTTAATGCTATTTCTATTAAACTATATGTTTATAGTTATATACACATATAGTATATCTAATATACTATGCAGTATATTACATCTAATCTAATATAATTGTATATTTATAAATGTTCATTAGAGGCTGGGCGCAGTGGCTCATGCCTGTAATCCCAGCACTTTGGGAGGCCAAAGCAGGTGGATCACCTGAGGTCGAGAGTTCGAGACCAGCCTGACCAACATGGAGAAACTCCATCTCTACTAAAAATACAAAATTAGCTGGACGTGGTGGCATATGCCTGTAATCCCAGCTACTCAGGAGGCTGAGGCAGGAGAATCGCTTGAACCCAGGAGGCAGAGGTTGTGGTGAGCCAAGATCGCACCATTGCACTCCAGCCTGGGCAATAAGAGCAAAACTCCATCTCAAAATAAAATAAAATAAATGTTCATTAGAACCAAGAAATAGGCTGGGCACAGTGCCTCATGCCTATAATCCCAGCACTTTGGGAGGCTGAGGTGGCTGGATCACTTGAGCTCAGGAGTTTGAGACCAACCTGAGCAACATGGTGAAACTCCGTCTCTACAAAAAAGAAAAGAAAGAAATGGTACTTTCAAGTTTCAGAAAGTAACTGAGTTACATGAACACTACTTGACCCCACACATAGACTCCCTATGACCACGTTAAAATATTGGATAGGGCTGGGTATGGTAGCTCATCCCTGTAACCCCAACACTTTAGGAGGCCAAGGAAGGTGGATTGCTTGAGCCGAGGAGTTCGAGACCAGCCTAGGCAGCATGGTAAAATTCTGTCTCTACAAAATATATATATATATATATATATGAATACTGGACGAAATAAAATGACAAACATTCAAAAATGTATTCAAAAGAAAGGAAAACCCCATGTTTCAGAAAGCAAGAGAGAGAGAGAGAGAGCGCCTAAAGCCAGAATAACAAGTTCACAAGTTAACAAGTGGTAATAGATCTCGGCCCTGATGAGTTGGGATTGGGGTTTAGATACCCATTCAGGGTCAGGAGATGTGGATCCCCGGAAGTAAGCAACTGGAATTGAAACCAGTATCTGTAAGGGTTGCCCTCTCAGTAAAAGGAGGAGTAAGAAACTCAGTCCATAGCCAAGCTTGGTCTGCTGAAAGCTCTGAATAGAGAAGAAAGTATTCTGTGAAGAATTTGAAACTCAGGATTGTAGGATGCATGGATTCAGAATCTGAATTTATAGTTTCCACATTGGATGAAATCTCCAAGCAGTAAAATTACCTTAAAAACCGGTTTTAGATTGGTATTACCTTGGGATGTCTGCCAGACACAAACATAAACACATCCATATCCTAGGTTTGCACAGCTTATATCAAAAATCTTTTAAAATCTCTTTTAAATATAGGTTAACAAAAATTACAAGCCATACAAGGAAATAATCTACTCTCAAAAAAAGTCAGTAGATAAACAAGAGGAGTATCATAATTTGATATAGCAGATCTTTAAAAGACTGTAAAACATGTTTTAAATTATTAAAGAGAAGTGTTTAGTAATGACTGAGTATTTTTAGGAATGACTGAGAATTTTTCTAAATTGATAAAAGATATGAATTCTTAAATTGAAGAAAACACCCTGGAGCAGCATATATAAAAGAAAATACAACTTGAAACATTGCAGTTGAAAATGAAGACAAAGAAAACACTTCAAAAGCAACCAGAGGCCAAGCACAGTGGCTCACATCTGTAATCCCAGCACTTTGGGAGGCCAAGGCAGGTGGATCGCCTGAGGTCAGGAGTTCAAGACCAGCCTGGCCAACATGATGAAACCCCATCTGTACTAAATACAAAAATTAGTCGGGCATGATGGCACATGCCTGTAATCCCAGCTACTTGGGAGGCTGAGGCAAGAGAATCTCTTGAACCCAGAAGGCAGAGGTTGCAGTGAGCCGAGATTTGCACCACTGCACTCCAGCCTGGGCCACCAAGCAACATTCTGTCTCTAAAGAAAGAAAGAAAGAAAGAGAGAAAGAGATAGAGGGAGGGAGGGAGGAAGGAAGGAAGGAAGGAAGGGAGGGAGGAAAACAGACAGAAAAAATAAATAACTTACAAAGGAACAAAAAGTAGACTAACAGGAGACTTCATGCATGCAAAAATAAAGGCCAGAAGACAATCAAATAATATCTATAGATTGAGGAAAGAAAAGTATTTCCAGCTAAGCTATCATTCAAGAGGGAGAGTAAATAAAAACACTTTCAAGGCCGGGCATGGTGGCTCACACCTGTAATCTCAGCACTTTGGGAGGCCAAGGCAGGCGGATCACCTGAGGTCAGGAGTTCGAGACCAGCCTGGCCAACATGGTGAAACCCCATCTCTACTAAAAATACAAAATGTAGCCAGGCGTGGTGGCGCGTGTCTGTAATCCCAGCTACTAGGGAGGCTGAGGCAGGAGAATCACTTGAACCCAGGAGGCGAAGGTTGCAGTGAGCCAAGATCCCACCACTGCACTCCAGCGAGACTCTGTCTCAAAAAAAAAAAAAAAAAAAGAATGTTTGACATTATAAGGGTGTTGTTCATCTTGCTTGTCTATAACTTTAATGTGATTTTTTCAAATTTTCCCCAAGGGTTTTTGTTGTTGTTGTTGAGACAGGGTCTCAACTTTGTCACCCAGGCTGGAGTGCAGTGATGTGATATCAGCTCACTGCAACCTCTGCCTCCCAGGCTCAAGCAATCCTCCCACTTCAGCCTCTCTAGTAGCTGGGACTACAGACACGTGCCACCATGCCCAGCTAGTTTTTGTATTTTTAGTAGAGATGGGGTTTTGTCATGTTGGCTAGTCTTGAACTCCTGGGCTCAAGCAATCCACCCTCCTCAGCCTCCCAAAGTGCTGGAATCACAGGCATGAGCCACTTTCATGACTCTGTCTCAAAAAAAAAAAAAAAAAAAAAAGTCTCAATCATTAAAACGGTGTGATATTAACAGACAGACCCAAGGAAGAAAATAGAAAGTCCCAAAATAAATAGAGCTATGTGGAGAATTTTAACTTAAGGAAAACGTGACATTTCAACACAACAGGAAAATGATAGATTATTCAACAAATAGTGCACTGAGTAGGCATCTGAGGAAAAAAATGAGATTCACACTTCATATACAAATTGCAAATGGATGAAATGTAAAAGGAATAAATGGAGGGTCAGAGAGAAAGAAAAAGAAAAGAAACCTTAAACATACTGAAATAAACTCTGGGAAAGCCTCCCTAACTGTGATACAAAAGTCAAATGCATTTTTAAATAAAAAGATATTAATTCCACCGCTTCAAGATCAAAAATCTCCATATGGCCAAAAAAAAATCACAGTTGCCACTCATAACACAAAAGGCTAACTTCAAAGAACTTCAAATTCATAAGAAAAAAATAACCTATATAAAAATGGGCAAAGGGTATGAACAGACAGTTCTCAGAAACATGAAAAAATATTCAACCTCATTCCTCATAAAAGATCCAAGTTAAAACTCTCCTCAGATATTTATCTTTTCATATTATATTGACCAAGATGAAAAAACATGGGTATACTCATAAGTTACAGATAGGTTTGTAAATTGGTTCACCCTCTACAGAGGAAATTTGGCAATAATTACCAAAAGGACAGACCTCACACCTTTTGACCTAGCAATTCCAGTCCTAGGGCACCATCTAGGATATACAGATATTTTTGCACATATGCCAAATGCCACTCCTGAGGGACCCAGAAAAAAGTCTAAACAAACAAACAAATGGTTTGGCAATAACCTTATAAATTATATACAAATCCTTCTATAATAAAATATACTTTATTATGTCTTTTTGTTGTATAATTCAAATTAAAATGTATTACTAACCTTCTTTTTTAAATATGCATAAAGGCAGCAAATATAAAGTCTATGGACCCTGCCTCAGGTTATTCAAATAACATCCTCACCATTGATCAAATGCTCAAGAAAAAGCAGACTTGTACAGTGGCCAGTGCAACTGCTATTAAACAACATGTGAGTATTCCTTGTTGAGTTCCTTCCCAGAAATCACTGACAAAAATATTGTCCACTTCAATACTACACCATAAAACCAAGAGAATTTTTATCTGCTCTATGTCTTTAAAATGAGACAAGGTTGTTTCTCATGTTTACCCATTGTAATAACACCATTTCTTTCTCTATAATCAAATGGATTCAAATGTTAAGTGTTATGATTCATCCTGCTATTCACCTATGCAGCTATACTCACTGTTATTTCTGGGACATTCATTTGTGTTATTCCAGAAATATCAAACTAATTAAGGTAGTTAACCAACAGTCACAGTGAGTAGTGTACTCAGAGATTCATGGTGAAAGAATCTTACATCCTGAGGCCTCTAGCCCTGGGGCACCAGCTGCACCAGGGCTAAGAAGCTTGAGAAGATCAATAGTTTGATATTAATACATTGGAAATCTTGGCATTAGGTAAAGAACAGCTAGGGCAAGTATTCTTTGGGCTATCTCAATCTATCCTCCTTGGTTCAGCTGCCACCTATGTACTGATTACTGTTAAAGTTGTCACTAACCTAACTTCTTTCCTCTATTTCTGTCCTATCTCACTGACCACTTGATGACCATTTCTACCTCTACGCAGGGTCTCATAACATAACAAACTCAACATGTCCAAAACAAAACTCATCATCTTCTGCAGCCAACTGGTTCTCCCCTGGGAATTCTGTATCTCAGGTGTTTGTTTGTTTGTTTTGTGTGTGTGTGTGTGTGTGTGTTTAAATAAGGTCAACTTTTATTTTAGATCCACGGGGTACATGTGCAGGTTTGTTATGAGAGTATATTGCATGTGTCTCAGTTGATAGCATCTACTCAGTCACTGAAGCTAGAAGGCCAGGAGCTATCCTTAACTCGGGTTTTTTCCTCATTCCTCACATCTGCTAATCCCCAAGTCTGGCCGATTGTCATTCTCTAAAAGATTTTTCAGGGCTGGGCATGGTGGCTCACACCTGTAATCCTAGCACTTTGGGAAGCTAAGGCAGGCGAATCACCTGAGGTCAGGAGTTTGAGACCAGCCTGGCCAACATGGTGAAACCCCGTCTCTACTAAAAATACAAAAATTAGCTGGGCATGGTGGCGGGTGCCTGTAATCCCAGCTACTCGGGAGGCTGAGGCAGGAGAATCCCTTGAACCCAGGAGGCAGAGGTGGTGATGAGCCAAGATCGTACTACTGCAGTCCAGGTTAGGCAACAGGGCAAGACTCCGTCTCAAAAAAAAAAACAAAAAAACAAAAAAACAAAAGAAACCACATTTTTCAAATCTGTCCCCTTCACTCCATCCCCATTACCACTGCCTTAGATGAGGCAGTCTCCAACCTGGTATCCTCCAACCATTCTCCACACAGTTGCTAATGATCCAACATGAAGAGCCAACCATGGCACTGTCCTGCTTAAAAGTGAACATGTCCCTCTCAATGATGGCAATTTCAACTCTATTTTCTGCTTAAGGGATTTATTTCACTTTCATTAGAAACAGTGGGTCACTACAGCATGATTTTCACTGAGGAACAGGCTTTTGCTAGCCTCACAGAGATTGCTGACTTATAAGATTAAGTGTAAGGGCCTGCCTGTCCTCTGTCATTATTTATTCCTCCCACTTTAAACTTGACACTCCAGCAACACCAAGTGCCTGAACCCTCCTACCACACCTCCAGGATATTTACTGCCTTGGGGTCTCTGTTTATGCTGTCCCCTCTCCGCTTACCACTTACTCCCCTCACCACTTACTCCCTCAATTTGATCACATCCTTGAGGACCTACTCAGCTCAGCATCTTCTCCCAGTCAGTTCTCCCTATCCTAGGCTGAACTGAGTGGCTGAATTGGCCCTCCTGTTATATCCCTAGCCTATCTCCATACCATACTTCAACCTATTTTAGTCCATTGTATTTTTCATATCCTTATAAAATTTCTTATTACCTCATTATTCCCAAGCAGTACATTTTGATTGTCCATCACCTCCTAGCTCACACGTCCTCACGAGGCACCACCTAATGTATAGATTCAGTGACTTTCGAGTAGCCCAGGGACATAACTCTTGGGGTATCTATCATTGTGGTCCACAAATCAAAGCTACTTTAAGGTAACTACAATAAACTTCTGGTCTCTCACTGCAGGTGAAGAGAGCTACTGATACCTATAATTTAGGAATTGCCCTTGAACACCGAAAAGAAATGCTAAACCTCTGGCAGAAGATCCGAGGGGATTTGATTGGGATAGACTCTAGAAATGAGTCCTTTTATGACACCTTTTCTACTTATACATGGTCCTGGAATGTTTGCCAAGAATTACTTTCTCCTAAGGACTTAAGGTTATATGATGCCTATGTGAATAGAAATTCCTCCCATAACTGCAGATCCTCTTCCTCATCAGATACCAGTGAATGTGACACAGACTCAGGAAGGAAAAAGAAAACGGAAAGGTTTAAAGGGATTTCAACAATGAAATTTCTACATTTTCTAAACAGCTCATCACAAACTACTTTTTCATAGTTATCAAAATTATTGTTTCTTGCTTTTGTCTAAGTACATTCTTAGAAGCTGGAAATTTTGACATCTTTTGGATTCTGACCAGTAAAAAAGTTTAAGTCATAAAATGGTTTCCCTTTCCTAAATCTTTTTTTTTTTTTTTTGAGACAGAGTCTTCCTCTGTCACCAGGCTGGAGTGCAGTGGCACGATGTTGGCTTACTGTAACCTCCACCTCCTGGGTTCAAGCCATTTTCCTGGCTGAGCCTCCCGAGTAGCTGGGATTACAGGCACCCACCACCACACCCAGCTAATTTTTGTATTTTTAATAGAGATGGGGTTATCACCATGTTGGTCAGGATGGTGTACGATCTCCTGACCTCGTGATCCGCCTGCCTCGGCCTCCCAAAGTGCTGGGATTACAGGCGTGAGCCACCGCGCCCGGCCCCCTTTCCTAAATCTTTACTAGTAAATAGATGCTGGGCTGTTAGTTCCCTAGCAACCAGCTGCACTCTGCTGCCCCTACCTGGCTTAAGACTGCCTAAGCCTCATCAGGAAGGAGAAAAGTTGGCCTGAGCTAAGGGCCCTCCAAGCAATAAACCTCTGAGTTTATGGTGAGTGTAAACTGGGTTAGGTTTTCAATTGTTTGTGAAAGAGACTAGAGACAGCAGCTGAGGATGACCTTTCAGTTTCAGGGAATAAGATCAGCAAGCCCTAAATGAACCTTGATTAAATTTGGGTATTCCCAAGGCTCCTTAGCTACACACCTGCACACTTAGATTGCTCTTACAAATAGCTAAACATAGCCAGGTGCAATGGCTCATGCCTGTAATCCCAGCACTTCGGGAGGCTGAGGCGGGCGGATCACCTGAGGTCAGGAGTTCAAGGCCAGCCTGGTCAACATGGTGAAACCCTGTCTCTACTAAAAATACAAAAATTAGTCGGGCGTGGTGGCACACGCCCATAATCCCAGCTACTCTGGTGGCTGAAGCGGGAGAATTGCTTGAACCTGGGAGGTCGAGGTTGCAGTGAGTTTATGGTGAGTATAAACTGTGATTATGCCACTGCACTCCATCCTGGGTGACAGAGCAAGATTCTGTCTCAAAACAAAACAAACAAAATGAATAGCTGATCACATCCATTGTATCTATTGTTGCTGTTCTTTAATGCATTTGATAAAGAAGCACATATATAACTATATTACAAGTTTGGGGGATTGTAATTTTTTATTATGGTAAAATACACATTACATAAAATTTGCCCTTTCAATCATGTTTAAGTGTGTATCATCCATTACTGGGTTTTTTGTTTTGGTTTGTTTTGTTTTGTGTGTGTGTGCGTGTGTGTGTGTTTAGAGACAGGGTTTCACTCTGTCACCCAGGCTGGTATGCAGTGACACAATCATGGCTCGCTGCAGCCTCAACCTCCTGGGCTCAAGCAATCCTCCCACCTCAGCCTCTCACGTAGCTGGAACTACAGGGGCACACCACCATGCCCAGCTAATTTTTTTTTATTTTTGTAGAGACGCGGACTCCCTATGTTGCTCAGGCTGGTCTCAAACTCCTGGGCTGAAGTGATCCTCCCACCTCAGCCTCCCAAAGTGTTGTTATTACAAGTATGAGCTACTGTGCCCAGTCCCATTGGGGTATTTTTCTGTGGTTCTCAAGGGTTGCCCACAGAGAGACAGACCACTTTTGGACTCAGGAAATCTGGATGTACCAAGACTAAATCTATATTAACCTTCTGATCTACTGTCAGGATGGCAAAATGTTTTATTTCTTGTGCCAATTCTGATCTAAAAATGTAAGGGATGAAAAAAAATATAAGGGATGAGATCAGCTATTTGTAAATGTTGTCCGAGAAGCTGGTTTGCAGGTGTGTGGGTGCAAACCAGTCCATCACACTCAACATATAGAACAAATGCTTTTTAAATCACTATTCTAGAAAAATTTTGACCCAGAAAAAGGAAAAGATATGTCCAATATTGATGGGGACAATGCCTCATAATGTAAAAAAAAAAAAAAAATTGAGACAGAGTCTCACTCTGTTGCCCAGGCTGCAGTGCAGCAACGTGATCTCAGCTCGCTGCAACCTCCACCTCCCCAGGCTCAAGCGTTTCACCTGCCTCAGCCTCCCAAGTAGCTTGGATTACAGGTGCGTGCCACCACACCCAGCTAATTTTTGTATTTTTAGTAGAGATGGGGTTTCGCCATGTTGCCCAGGCTAGTCTCAAACTCCTGAACTCAAGTGATCTGCCAACCTCAGCCTCCCAAAGTGCTGGGATAACAGGCATGAGTCACTGTGCCCCGCTGTAAAATTATAAAATGCCAGGAAAAAGCAATGAAGATAGTGCCCCCAAAACTGTTTATTGAAATGGCCTTGAGGTAATTTTGTGAGTGTTAACATGAATAGTCAAAAGAGTCTAAATATACCTGCTATTATTTATAAAGATACAATGTTGGAGAGAAGAACTAACCTTATAGATAGATAAGCAGCCATATTTTCTAGCTAAAAACAAGATTTATGACTTGACAAGAGACTTTTCATATGGCTGTGGGTATAACAGGGAATCTAGGAGATATAATTTGGATGCCAAAATGTTACAATTCCTGGAATATTTCCTTGCATCAGTGAGATAACAGGGCAGAATATTTTTAATAGGATCTGTCCTGGAAAATCTAAAATGTACAGCAATACATTCTTTCTATTAAATTGTCACACACTGTTGATGACAGTGTAAATTGGCATCTCTGTGCTGAAATATGGTATAGCAAGAGGGTACTCACCCATCCATTCATTCATCAATTATCTACTGAGTTGCATACTGTTTGCCAGACCTAGTTCTAGGACCTGGACATATAACAGTTAACAAACAAGTAAAATGACTTAACCTCACAGAGCTTAGTGATGGAGCTAATTGTAACCATTGACTCAGCAATTCCTCTCCTAGAAATTAATCGTAAAGAAATAATCATGAATGTACAAAATTATTTCATTACAAAGATGTACACCATGTTGAATTTTTTTCTGGTTTTTTTTCTTTTTTTTTTTTTTTTTTTTTTGAGACAGAGTCTCACTCTGTCGCCCAGGCTGGAGTGCAGTGGCGTGATCTCGGCTCACTGCAACCTCCACCTCTAGGGTTCAAGCGATTCTTCTGCCTCACCCTCCCGAGTACCTGGGACTACAGGTGCGTACCACCATACCTGGCTAATTTTTGTATTTTTAGTAGAGACGGAGTTTCATCATGCTGGCCAGGATGGTCTTGAACTCCTGACGTCGTGATCCACCTGCCTCGGCCTCCCAAAGTGCTGGGATTACAGGTGTGAGCCACTGCACCCAGCCATTAAATTTTTAATAGTATGAAACTTAAAGTGACCTAAATGTCCAATAAAGCATGATATAGCTATACGAAACAATACCAGAAGGACATTAAGTGATGTTGTAAAAGAATATTTCGAACAAAAGAATAATGTCCCCAAGTTATTATTAAGTTAAAAAGCAGACTACAACTGCTAAGTGGCATGGGAGAACTTCAAGGCGTTGTTCTAAAACTAGATTGTGACACTGATTACACAAATACAGATTTTTATGAAAATGTATTGAACTGTACACTTAAAATGGATGAATGTAATTGGGTTTTCTTGTTGTTGTTGTTGTTGTTTGAGACGGAGTCTTGCTCTGTCGCCAGGCTGGCCTGCAGTGGCACGATCTCAGCCCACTGCAACCTCCGCCTCCTGAGTTCAAGCGATTCTCCTGCCTCAGCCTCCCGAGTAGCTGGGATTACAGGCACCCACCACCGTGCCCGGCTAATTTTATTTATTTATTATTTATTTATTTATTATTTATTTTTTGTGTGTGTGTGAGAAGGAGTCTCGCTCTGTCGCCCAAGCTGAAGTGCAGTGACACAATCTCGGCTCACTACAACCTCCAACACCCAGGTTCAAGTGATTCTCCTGCCTCAGCCTCCTAAGTAGCTAGGACTACAGGAGTGTGCCACCACACCTGGCTAATTTTTTGTATTTTAGTAGAGATGGGGTTTCACCATGTTGGCCAGGATGGTCTCGATCTCCTGACCTCGTGATCCACCCACCTCGGCCTCCCAAAGTGCTGGGATTACAGGTGTGAGCCACCACATCCAGCCTAATTTTTGTATTTTTAGTAGAGACGGGGGTTTCACCATCTTGGTCGGGCTGGTCTCGAACTCCTGACCTCGTGATCCACCCGCCTTGGTCTCCCAAAGTGCTGGGATTACAGGTGTGAGCCACTGCGCCCGGCCAGATGAATTGTTTAAAACAATTAATTTAATTGTTTAAAAACAAAAAAGCACAAAGCATTTTGTTCTGAAACTATTTTAATGTAAAGTCACTTATATAACTAAATTAGAAAGAAAGAACTGGGATGATATAAGCCAAAGCGTTAATGAGTCAAATTAATGGTGGGAAGAAGTATTTTCTTTTGTTTTATCGATATCTTCTAAATGTTCTATAATAAAAAATCTATTTTGCAATAAGAACACACAGGCCAGGTGCAGTGGCTCATGTCTGTAATCCCAGCACTTGGGGAGGCCGAGGCAGAAGGATTGCTCAAGACCAGGAGTTCGAGGCCAGCCAGGGCAACATGGCAAAACACTGTCTCCACAAAAAATGCAAAAATTATCGGGGTATGGTGGCACAAACCTCTAGTCCCAGCTTCTCTGTTGGCTGATGTGGGAGAATCACTTTAGCCTGGGAGGCAGAGGTTGCAGTGAGCTGTGATCATGCCACTGTACTCCAGCCTGCGTGACAGAGTGATGCCCTATCTCAAAGAAAAAAAGGAGAAGAAAGGCCGGGCGCAGTGGCTAACGCCTGTAATCCCAGCACTTTGGGAGGCTGAGGCAGGCGGATCATTTGAGGTCAGGAGTTCAATACCAGCCTAGCCAACATTGTGAAACCCGTCTCTACTAAAATACAAAAATTAGCTGGGTGTGGTGGCGATGGCCTGTAATCTCAGCTACTCAGGAGGCTGAAGCAGGAGACTGGCTTGAGCCCGGGAGGTGGAGCTTGCAGTGAACCGAGATCATGCCACTGCACTCCAGCCTGGGCGACAGAGCTTCGTCTCAAAAAAACAAAAAAACAAAAAACAAAAAAAACAATTAACTACCCTTGTCCTTGGCTAACAACCTAAAGCAATAATCCAGAATGAGAGTTTTTAACCTTTACAAGCGTTAAACCCATGCCACCCACTGAGCTAGAAGAGTTCTCCTTACTTACCACCAGAGGGACCCTTAGTTCCTCTGAAACGTGGCGTTTCTGAAGCTACAATCCAGTATAAAGTCTGACACCAGAGAACTCACAGCCATGTCAAACTTATGAAAAATTATTTTAGGTGCTTCGAAAAATAGGTTTTACAGGCCAATCAAATATAATTGTATAAAATTAAGTTTAGGCCGGGGGCGGTGGCTCACTCCTGTAATCCCAGCACTTTGGGAGGCCGAGGTGGGTGGATCATGAGGTCAGGAGATCGAGACCATCCTGGCTAACACGGTGAAACCCTGTCTCTACTAAAAACACAAAAAATTAGCCGTGCATGGTGGCGGGCGCCTGTAGTCCCAGCTACTGGGGAGGCTGAGGCAGGAGAATGGCGTGAACCCGGGAAGTAGGGAGCTTGCAGTGAGCCGAGATCACGCCACTACACTCCAGCCTGGGAGACAGTGCGAGACTCCGTCTCAAAAATAAATAAATAAATAAATAAAAATAAAAAATAAAGTTAAGTTTAGGATACTTTAGCACATTTCACAGAAAAAAGGCCAAAGCTGTTTGACATTTAAAATGTCTCCACTGGAACTAATATAGTAAATTAGAGTGAAGAAAATGAGCTGTCTGCAAGAAAATATGCAGTGGGACTGTTGATTGGGAACACTAACAGCTTTTAGTGAGGGGAGAATAAAAGCCCATAGATGAGAAAACAAGATGTCAGAAATAAATGTAAATCAACCACCATATCTGCAAACAGCTGGCCTTGAGAAAAGATAAAAATTCCTTGTACTTGTTTCTGGGTACGGAGCTTGTGTTCAAAATGTTTCCAAAGACCACAAGAATGGCAAAAGCATATTGTCTTCAAATGAAGTACAACTTCTTTACTATCTTTTTGATTAACTTGTGTATTTTTCTTCCTGATTAGAGAGGCTTAGAGCTTGTTCCCATTTCTTTGGAGGAAAAAGTATAGAATCATTCATTGCTCCCCGTAGTTTTACCTACAGAAAGAATTTACAATGGAATAAACAATTACTGGCTGGGCGCGGTGGCTCACGCCTGTAATCCCAACACTTTGGGAGACCGAGGCGGGCAGATCATTTGAGGTCAGGAGTTTGGGACCAGCCCAGGCAACATGGTGAAACCCCATCTCTACTAAAAATACAAAAATTAGCTGAGTGTGGTAGCGCGCACCTGTAATCCCGGCTACTCAGGAGGCTGAGGCAGGAGAACCACCTGAGCCCAGAACATGGAGGTTATAACGAGCTGAGATCCGGCTACTGCACTCTAGCCTGGGAAACAGAGCAAGACTCCATCTCAAAAAAAAAAAAAAAAAAAAAAAAAAAGTACTAATTACCCATGTGCTATGTCTAGCACTGCACTAACCCTTTCCTTTTTTAAAAAAATTCATCTTTCCCTTTATTCTGACATTATGACATTAAATAAAGTCCAAGAGGTATTGGGCTGATCCTTGTTTGGTCTCTGCCCTTTCCTTCTTTTCCAAGTGGTATTCATCATGCTTCTCTTGGAAGTCTTCTCAAATAACCGTATGTCTATAACACACTTTCTTCTAGATTCTTTTGAGAGTCTATTTGTATTAGATCTAGAAATAGAAATGTAAGGCTGAAATGTATTACTATGACAAACTGTTTGTATGTGTGTATTACAATCTTAATTGTGCTAATAAGGATAATTATAATAAATATAATATGCATGATTCAAAAAGGTTAGATGGTTATAATTTAAAAAAAAAATTGTCGTTGGATATTCCATTTCAGTTGCTAAGCCTCGTGTTCTCTAATCTCATATCTCCATCTCCCCCTACCCCAACCAAAATATATATACACACTGTGTATACATATACACCCACACTATGAAGAGCTGAATATAGAAGCTGGAAATTGCCCTGTTTCTTCCCGCTGCTTGCTACCTTCTTCAGTTCTGGACATCGGCTCCGCAGTGGAACTAGGTAGCCTCAACTCTTATAATGATTCAAGATTTTTCCTGTTTTACAACTTGAAGGAAGCTGGGGAACCTGTTAAGAGGATCCCAGCATTGAACTGGGTCTCAAGTGGAATGTCTCCCACTTTCTGCCTAACCTGCACGTCCATCAGCACCTCATCAACGAGAAACGACTCCTCCGGGGAGAATTTCCTCCTGCCTGGTCCCCTTCCCTAGAGAGCCCTTCGCCAACCCTGGGACAGACCCAAACGACAGCTCCCGAGCGCCACCCGGACCAGACTCCAGGGCCGCCCGGTCCCGCCACCCTTTTTCCCGCCCAGACTCCGCGTCTTCTGAAAGAGGGTGTGACCCGCAGGAAGTTCTCGCGTTACGGAAAGTAAAGTGTTTCCGGCTCCGGTGTCATGGCCGGCTCCTACCCTGAAGGTGCACCTGCAGTCCTCGCCGATAAGAGGCAGCAGTTCGGAAGCCGGTTCCTGAGCGATCCGGCGCGCGTCTTCCACCACAATGCCTGGTAATCACTCTGCCCCTTCGCCCGGCCTGTCGCTGGCCCTCTGTCCCGCCGCCTCGGAGCACTCCGAAAAGCCCCTGACCGCCGGCCACGAGTCAAGCTGCCCTACCCGAGGCACTCTCCAAGGGGAGAGAAACTCCTAGGCCAGCGACTCACCCTGCCCGCAGCCAGGACGTGAGGCCCCTAAGCTGCCCGTTTGATTTTCTCAGGGACAATGTGGAGTGGTCAGAAGAGCAAGCCGCGGCGGCGGAGAGAAAAGTCCAGGAGAACAGTATCCAGCGGGTGTGCCAGGAGAAACAAGGTGCGCTTAAATGGGCTCTCATTGGTATCAACAGCCAGCGTACTGCCGAACGCGCCCTCCCGGAGAGGCCAGGGAACCGCGGCCGCCCAGGAATCCCTTATTCCTGGCCTGATGCGGATCTCAGGAGTAGAGCGGGACAGGGAGGGGATGAGCAAGGAGAGAAAAGGGCTGCATTGTAACAAAATCTTAAGTCGTAGAGGGTTTTTTTATATATAGTTTTACTTTGGAGGAGGGTAATGTTGTCTTTAATTATGTTTAGTAGATCCACGTTGATATGGCTAGCCAATGACAACTGTGTGGTCACGCGATCATCTTAGAACCTGTACTTTTTACTTGATTTGCATTTTCCATGAGGAGATGTTTCCACTGAAGCTTCATTTAAGTGATTAGATTCTAAATATTGTTGGGAGGGGGGCTAATGACTGGTGACTGTGTGTCTATTACTTGTGTGATGGTTATGAGAATTTAGGGCTTTAGTCAAGGAAAGGTGGATGCAGCAGAGTGGAGATAAGTCTGGCCAAAGAAAAGGAGGCCCCTGCTTGAGAGGTGGATGATTTCACTGCAAAATATCCCTAGATAGTAAAACTAGGACTGATTGTTTCAGACAATTGAAGATAGGACTACAAATTTAGTACCCGCTGAAAGAGTTCTGTACAACAAAAAGATTCCAGTTACAAAACATTCACCCTGCATATTTTGACAGCAACTAGATCAAAGCAAGTTAATAGTTGAAAGGGATTTTGAAAATCATGTGGTTCAATATTCTCTTTTTATTGTTAAAGACACTTGGACCACAGGACATTAAATGCTTTTCCCAGAGGTAAGCAGTCAGTAGTAGCAGTAGTGGAACTAAAATCCTGTTTCTTAGGGAGTCTTGGTTGATTCAGTAGGTGAGTTGTGAGTTGTTAACACACTTCTTAGTGGATTCCAACTTCTATTGTCACTGTCCTGCTCAATTTGTTAGGTTTTTATTCTTTCTACTACACTAGTCAAGGCCCCCTGAATTGGCAAGAGCAGTAAACTGAAATCTGGGACTGTCATGATCACCTTAAAAACAGCCTTCATTTAAACTGTCCATACTTTTTTTTTTTTTTTTGGAGATGGAGTCTCACTCTGTCACCAGGCTGGAGTGCAGTGGCACGATCTCAGCTCGCTGCAATCTCCTCCTCCCTGGTTCAAGCGATTCCCCTGCCTCAGCCTCCCGAGTAGCTGGGACTACAGGTGTGCACCACCACGCCTGGCTAATTGTTTGTATTTTAGTACGGATGGGGTTTCACCATGCTGGCCATAATGGTCTCAATCTCCTGACCTCGTGATCCGCCCACCTCAGCCTCCCAAAGTGCTGGGATTACAGGCATGAGCCACTGCACCTGGCTACTTCTAGGATTTTTTAATAGTTAAAAGTCATCTGGCTGGGCGCGATGACTCATGCCTGTAATCCCAGCACTTTGGGAGGCCGAGGCGGGTGGATCACGAGGTCAGGAGATCGAGACCATCCTGGCTAACACGGTGAAACCCCGTCTCTACTAAAAAATACAAAAAATTAGCCGAGCGTGGTGGCGGGCGCCTGTAGTCCCAGCTACTCAGTAGGATGAGGCAGGAGAATGGCATGAACCCGGGAGGTGGAGCTTGCAGTGAGCCAAGATTGCGCCCCTGCACTCCAGCCTGGGTGACAGAGCGAGACTCTGTCTCAAAAAAAAAAAAAAAAAAGGCATCCAAAGATGTAGGAGGACACTTGATAGATAGTAAGTTCTCTGGTTGATTGTTCAAACAGAATTTAGACTCTCCTATAATGACGGATAGGGGCATTCGGGTATAATGCCAGATGGCAGGACTAAGTGACCTCAGAAATGCCTTCAGTTCTGGGACTGTGGCTCTACCTGAGGATACTTTTAGTATTAAAGTGACATTTGGTAAAGCAGGATAATTGACATTAGATATAAATAAAATATTTGAGAGCTGGTTCTTAAAACTTTTTCTTATATATTTACAGTTGATTATGAGATCAATGCCCACAAATACTGGAATGACTTCTACAAAATCCACGAAAATGGGTTTTTCAAGGATAGACATTGGCTTTTTACCGAATTCCCTGAGCTGGCACCTAGCCAAAATCAAAATCATTTGAAGGATTCGTTCTTGGAGAACAAGAGTGAAGTATCTGAATGTAGAAACAATGAGGATGGACCTGGTTTAATAATGGAAGAACAGCACAAGTGTTCTTCGAAGAGCCTTGAATATAAAACACAGACACCTCCTGTGGAGGAGAATGTAACTCAGAAAATTAGTGACCTGGAAATTTGTGCTGATGAGTTCCCTGGATCCTCAGCCACCTACCGAATACTGGAGGTAACCTTTTATTGTCTTGGTAGTGGGATATGTGAAGCTATTATATTTGTGCACATGAGGTAGCATAGAGAAGCTGACAACAAAAGTAACTTCTATTGGATGATGCTGACTAGACTTGACCCTTATATTAGCCTGGAATCACCTCCATTTTTGAACTGATAAAATGCCCTCAATGCAGACCAGATATCTGGTGGTCATGATGGACAAAGATCACACGAGAACAGCATGTCACTTCCAAAAATTGTATTAATAGCATCATGCTGTACCTGTCACATGCCACTGCATCATACAGGTGAAAGAGCTCAACATGATCATGCTATAACTCTGGAAAAAAGTTCCAGATCAGAAGAAATTGTTGCTTCTCTTCTAATACAGTTACAGGAGTGGAGAGGGTAGTTAGGATGGTGCCTGTTTCTTAGGCCTGGGATAATTCTCTTCCTCTGCATTTGGATGGTGTTGCAGAGTCTAGACCTGGAAAAATGTCTAGATGGGTATAATGTAAATTCATAAATGGGGACTGCGCACGTTACTGGAAGCTGGTTCTGGAACTGGTTAGCCTTGGGATTGAGTCCCATGGTGTGATCTTAGACAATTTCCTTACCCTCTCTGAGCAGTGAGACTGCTGCCTCTGCACCTTGTAGTTATGAGGATGGAGATAATGTATGTAAAAGGGCTAAGAACAGTATCTGGCACATAGTTAAGCCCTTAATAAATAGTTGCTGTCTTCATTACCACGCAGCACTGTGTTTAGGACAAGGTTGTCAGGGTCCCCTTTTCATACATTCTTCAGCACAGTCTATTACAAATATTTTCACAATAATAATATAAGCTCAGTAAGAAAATACTTCATCTACAGGACCATTTGCTAGAACTCAAAAGATAAAAGCAATCCTTGCCCTTTTTTCTAGACCACCTCGTTTCTGCTAATAAAAACCCATGCTCTTGTCTTTTAAGGGTTCCTGAAGTCAACATCAAAATCAACAAATGTCATGGGTACTGTTTAACTCTGGTCACTACACCTTCCCTAATACAATTAGGCCAGATTCTTGTTGATTATTATTTTTCTAGCTTTTCTAGCTTTAGGGAATTAACTCTGGAAAGTTCTGTGATTAATAGTTCATTTCTGTCTGCAGGTTGGCTGTGGTGTGGGAAACACAGTCTTTCCAATTTTACAAACGAACAAGTAAGTATGTTGTAAAAGTTTATGATAGCAAAGAAGATAAAAGTGAAGGTTGGCTGGGCGCATTGCTTCACGACAGTAATCCCAGCACTTTGGGAGGCCAAAGCAGGATTGCTTGAGGCCAGGAGTGTGAGACCAGCCAGGGCAATGTAGCAAGAAAAAAAAGTAAAGGTTTTTTCAAAACTTTGCTGCATCAAACTATCAATAATGGTTATTGGAAAATATGGATTATGTCAGATTCAGATTTCTACATTGTTCATTTATGGATTGTTTTAATTTGATTATCTTTGTCATTTGGAAAATTAGACTTAAAACTTGCTAGTGTTAACGTTTAGTGCCTTCTTCTTCTTCTAAGGAACAAATGTGTTCAACTTTTCCATTCTCGTGATCTCTGAAGAACAGTCAGTAGCTGAGTTGTCATCACCCCCATGGTAGAGTTGAGAAAGCTAACATACATGAAGATGTCTCATGTTCTGATGAAAACACACTGGTTTTGTGTACTTAAACAACGCTTCTGACACCAAATGTGCGGGGTTTTTGCCAACACTGACCAATTCAACAACAGCTGGGTGTCTTACAATTCAATTCTGACACTGTCTACTTGGAGTTGGTATCAGATCCCACAAGTTAAGGGTTCGGTCCGAGAAGACTGCCTCCCACTTCAGATGCCAGTTGTGAATCTGGCCCTCCGTGTTTCTGCCCTACAGGCTGTAAATCAGGGTAGCCCTATCTCCAGTTCAATAATTTCCTAGAATGGCTCACAGAACTCAGGGAAACACTTTACTTACATTTATGTGTTTGTTATGAAGGATACAGATGAACAGCCAGCTGAAGAACTAATTAGAGTGGGGTTCAGAGGATCTCACGCTCAGGAGCTTTGACCCTGAGGAGCTCAGTGCAGTGTCCTCCTAGCACACGGATGTGTTCACCAACCTGGAAGCTCATCAAGGGTTTTTTTTTAGTTTTGAGACAAGCTCTTGTTCTGTCATCCCGACTAGCACACAGTGGTGTGCCCATAGCACACTGCAGGCTCAAACTCCTAGGCTCAAGCAATCCTCCCACCTCAGCCTCCCAAGTAGCTGGGACTACAGACACATGCCACCATACCCAGCTAATTTTTGTTTATTTTTTGTAGAGACAGGGTCTCACTTTGTTGCCCAGACTGGTCTCAAACTCCTGGGCTCAAGTGATCCTCTTGCCTCGGCCTCCCGAAGTGCTGGAATTACATGCATAAGTCACTGTTCCCAGCCTCAAGAGTTTTTATACAGCTACAACACAGACTCATGGGAAAATTAATTTTAAAAGGAGAAGAAGAAAATAGTTTTCATACAACATAATCTGCATTTCTATTCAGGACATTGGTGGGTGAAGCTGAAAGTTCCAATCGGTTTGCCCTTACTAGTGTTGGCCCCACCCCAGGTCATCTCATTAACATAAATTCAGTGTGGTCCTGAGGGAGTTCATTATGAATAACGAAAGATACAGAGTCTTGCTTCATCACCCAGGTTGGAGTGCAGTGGCACAATCTCGACTCATTGCAACCTCCGCCTTCCGGGTTCAAGTGATTCACCTGCCTCAGCCTCCCTAGTAGCTGGGATTAAGGGTGCATGCCACCACACACAACTAATTTTTATATTTTTAGTAGAGACAGGGTTTCACCACATTGGCCAGGCTGGTCTCAGACTCCTGACCTCAGGTGATCCACCTGCCTCAGCCTCCCAAAGTGCTGGAATTATATGTGTGAGCCACTGCGCCCAGCCTGCTGAGGAAATTCTTAAGGTTTTTGGAACTCTGTGCCTGGAACCACAAAGACCAACACCAGATATATTTATTATACCATATCTGTTTTGTTTTGTTTGAGACGGAGTCTTGCTCTGTTGCCCAGGCTGGAGTGCAGTGGTGTAATCTTGGCTCACTGCAACCTCTGCCTCCTGGGTTCAAGCGATTCTCCTGCCTCAGCCTCCCAAATACCTGGGATTACAGGCATGCGCCACAATGCCCAGCTAATTTTTGTATTTTTAGTAGAGATGGGGTTTCGCCATGTCGGCTAGGCTGGTCTCGAACTCCTGACCTCAAGTGATCCACCCGCCTCAGCCTCCCAAAGTGCTGGGATTACAGGCGTGAGCCATGGCTCCCGGCCCTATAGCTGTTTTTAAACCCCTTGTGGAAATGGCATTCCAGTTCTGTATGCATTACTGGAATCCACTGTTTCTCAAAGGTTTCATATAATATATACTCTGCCAATTTAGCCCACAGTATTCATTAACAGGATTAAGTAAAACATTAGCCTCATTACTAATATACACTTAAATATTTCTACAATTTGTTCTCAGAAATTTCTAAGAAAATGGCAAGTCCTAGTAGCTAACACTGAAGAAAAGAGATTGTTCTGCTCTTGAAGTTACAGTCTGAGGAACCCACCTCAAATGGGAGATTGACTTAGCTTCAAGTTATGGCCATTAATCATCAATATCATCAATGAATGTAAAACTGAATGTAGATGGCATCTTTGCCACAGCCTCTTTATGCCATTTAGATAAGATCGCTGTGTTCAGTATCTTGCTAGAACCCACTTGTTCATGTAATTCACTGGCTTAGAATTGACATGTTTTCTACTGCCTGTGAAACAGGTTTAAATTGTTGGGCATAGTTTTCAAAGTCCTCTACAAGAGTGTGCCCTATAAAGTATGTCCTCTTATCCCTCAGTGCACTGTTCACACCTTGCATGTCTTCCCCTGACTCCATACCTTTCCAAAATGTCCTTTGTTTTTACTACACTATTTCCTTCCTTCCTCACATTCTAGATCAGAAGCATCTAGAAAACTTCCCTAGTTGTTATCGTCCAGCTGCCTCACTCTGCAGTTCTTTTTTGAGACAGTCTCACTCTGTCACCCAGGCTAGAGTGCAGTGATTCGATCTCGGCTAGCTGCAACCTCCGCCTCCCAGGTTCAAGCAATTATCCTGCCTCAGCCTCCCGAGTAGTTGGGATTACAGGTGCCCACCACCACGCCTAGCTAATTTTTGTATTATTGATTGATTGATTGGTTGATTGAGACAGAGTTTTGCTCTTGTTGCCCAGGCTGGAGTGCAGTGGTGCGATCTTGGCTCACCGCAACCTCTGCCTCCTGGGATCAAGCGATTCTCCTGCCTCAGCCTCCCAAGTAGCTGGGATTACAGGCATGTGCCACCATACCCAGCTAATT
This sequence comes from Gorilla gorilla gorilla, assembly GCF_029281585.2. Classification (NCBI taxonomy): domain Eukaryota; kingdom Metazoa; phylum Chordata; class Mammalia; order Primates; family Hominidae; genus Gorilla; species Gorilla gorilla. Next base: position 29,639,006 of record NC_073228.2, on the reverse strand, counting down.
TTGTATTTTTAGTAGAGACGGGGTTTCTCCATGTTGGTCAGGCTGGTTTCGAACTCCCGACTTCAGGTGATCCACCGGCCTCAGCCTCCCAAAGTGCTGGGATTACAGGTGTGAGCCACTGCACCCGGCTAATTTTTGTACTTTTTAGTAGAGATGAGCTTTCACCATGTTGGCCGGGCGGGTCTCGAACTCCTGACCTCAGGTGATCTACCCACGTCGGCCTCCCAAAGTGCTGGGATTACAGGCATGAGCCACCATGCCCAGCCCACTCTGCAGTCTTTACAGCCTTTTTATGTTTCTTGAGTTACCCTATTGCCCGGATCCTTTTTTTTTTTTTTTTTTTTTTGAGACAGGATTTCTGTCACCCAAGCTGGAATGCAGTGGTGCCATCACAGCTCACTGTAGCTTCAACCTTCCAGGGTTCAGGTGACCCTCCCACCTCAGCCTCCCAAGTAGCTGGGACAACAGGCGTGTGCCACCACCCCTGCTAATTTTTGTCTTTTTTGTAGAAACAGGGTTTTGCCATGTTGCCCAGGCCAGGGTTCTTAATATTTTTTTAATGTATCTGATAAAGCCTTAGGATCATTTCTCAGGCTAATGTATTTTTCGTTTGTTTTCTTTTTATATATAACAGCTTTACTGAGATATAAAGTGTGTAATACAGTGGTTTTTTTGTTTGGTTGGTTTTTGTTTTGTTTTGTTTTGGTTTGGTTTTGAGATGGCATCTTGCCCTGTTGCCCGGGCTGGAATGCAGTGGCACGATCTTGGCTCACTGCAACCTCTGCCTCCCAGTTTCAAGCAATTCTCCTGCCTCAGCCTCCCGAGTAGCTGGGATTACAGGCGCCCGCCACCACACCCAGCTAATTTTTGTATTTTTAGAAGAAACGGGGATTCACTGTGTTGGCCAGGCTGGTCTCGAACTCCTGACCTCGTGATCTGCCTGCCTCGGCCTGCCAAAGTGCTGGGATTACAGGCGTGAGCCACTGCACCTGGCCGTAATACAGTGGTTTTAAGTTAATTCAGAGAGTTGTGCAGCCATCACTGCAGTCAACTTCAGGACATTTTCATCATCCCAGAAAGAAGCCCTATACCCATTAGCAGTCACTCCCCATTTCCCAATTTCCCCCAATCTCTAGCCCTAAGCAACCACTACTCTACAAATGCACAAATCTCTATATAGCTTTATCTTGGGCTAATTTTAAGTATATGAAGTAAAATAGAGAAAACCAATTATTTTGAAATACAGTTCTATCCTCAGGGCCCAATTAAGGACTCTGATTTTAAAAATAATACTCTTAGCCCTTCATATTCACCTTTGCATCCGAGGATTCAAGCAATCATGGATTGAAAATAAATAGTATAGGCCAGGCGCAGTGGCCCATGCCTATAATCCCAGCACTTTGGAAGGCCAAGGAGATAGGATCACCTGAGCCCAGGAGTTCAGGACGAGCTTGAGCAACATAGTGAGACCCTGTCTCTACAAAAAAATTAGCCGCCGGGCGCTGTGGCTCACACCTGTAATCCCAGCACTTTGGGAGGCCAAGACGGGCAGATCACAAGGTCAGGAGATGGAGACCATCCTGGCTAACACAGTGAAACCCCGTCTCCACTCAAAATACAAAAAAAAATTAGCCAGGCATGGTGGCAGGCACCTGTAGTCCCAGCTACTCGGGAGGCTGAGGCAGGAGAATGGCGTGAACCCGGGAGGCGGAGCTTGCAGTGAGCGGAGATTGCACCACTGCACTCCAGCCTGGGTGACAGAGTGAGACTCTGTCTCAAAAAAAAAAAAAAAATTGCCAAGCATGCTGGCATGCACCTGTAGTCTCAGCTACTTTGGAGGCTGAGGCCAGAGGATTGGTTGGGGCTGCAGTGAGCCATGATCACACCACTGTACTCCAGGTGACAGAGCAAGACCCTGTCTCAAAAATCAATCAATAATACAATTTTTAAAAATATAACTGTTTACATAGCATTTATATTGGGCATTATAGATGATTTAATGTATGCAGGAGGATGTGTGTGGGTTGTATGCAAATGCTACACCCGACACCATTGTGTAAGAGACTTGAGCTGGATACCAAGGGACAACTATATGACCTGTAGAAAACTTAAAGAAAAGCACAGGCCAGGCGTGGTGGCTCACTCTTGTAATCCCAGCACTTTGAGAGGCCAAGGTGGGCAGATCACCTGAGGTCAGGAGTTCGAGCCCAGCCTGGCCAACATGGCGAAACCCTATCTTTACTAAAAATACAAAAATTAGCCAGGCATGGTGGTGGGCGCCTGTAATCCCAGCTACTCAGGAAGCTAAGGCAGGAGAATGGCTTGGACCCAGGAGTGGAGGTTGCAGTGAGCTGAGACCACACTATTGCACTCCAGCCTGGGTGACAAAAGCAAAACTCCGTCTCAAAAAAAAAAAAGAAAAGCACAAAGAGGCCAGGCACGGTGGCTCATGCCTGTAATCTGAACACTTTGGGAAGCCAAGGTGGGCAGATTACTTAAGGTCAGGAGTTCAAGACCAACCTAGTCAACATGGTGAAACCCCGTCTCTCCTAAAAATACAAAAATTAACAGGGCATGGTGGTGGGCACCTGTAGTTCCAGCTACTCAGGAGGCTGAGGCCAGAGAATCACTTGAACCTGGGAGGCAGAGGCTGCAGTGAGCTGAGATTGCCCCACTGTACTCCAGCTTGGGTGACACAGCTGAGACCTCGTGTCTCAAAAAAAAAAAAGAAAAACATAAAGAAGAAAACGACGCTTGCCAGGCGCGGTGGCTCACCCCTGAAATTCCAGCACCTTGGGAGGCCGAGGCAGGTGGATCACCTGAGGTCAGGAGTTTGAGACTAGCCTGGCCAACATGGTGAAACCCCGTCTCTACTAAAAATACAAAAATTAGCTGGGCATGGTGGTGCGCACCTGTAATCCGAGCTACTTGGGGGGCTGAGGTAGGAGGATCACTTGAACCCAGGAGGCAAAGACTGCAATGAGTCTTTGAGAAAGCAGAAGCTGAGTCTGATAGAACTTAGCCCGTGACCTTAATGGGTACTCGGCAGATGCAGCTGCCTGGCTGATTAGAGAACAGGACAGGCATGGACCCTGCTTTCAGAGCAGTGCTGTGGAATAGAACTTTGTGCAGTGATGGAAATGTTCTGCATCTTCACTCTCCCTTATGATGGTCACTAGCCACGTGTGAAATGTATCTAATGGGACTGAGAAACTGAATTTTTAATTTAAGTAGCCACAGGTAGCTAGTGATTACCATAGCAAATGCTGCAGTTCCCCAGGTTTTTAGTCTTGATTATACCTCCCAGAAGTTGTCTGCTCCAAAGGTCAACAGTTCAGCAGGAAGCAGAGCCCATGGCTTTGAGAGGCTGGAGGTATTGCATACTCCCAAAAATCCCAGTGTCTCACTCATAATGAGCCCAACAGTGCAGAAGAGCTCTGGGCTGTTGTTTCTAAAATGCAAGCATACAGCCTTCCTCCTCTCCCATTTTTATTTAGACCTGTACTAACAGAAAGAATTCTGGCATTACAAATTGTTTTGTATTTTGATGTCTTCAGAATAAATATATAATGTGCTTCATAATTGAAAGCAATTTTGATGGTTTTAAAATCAACATTTTTTGTGTTGCTACCTTGTGCTGAGACTTGTGCTAGATAGTGAGGATACCAAGAAAAATAAGCACAGGGATTTTGTGTTGTTCATCTTTATCTCCTCAGCATTTAAGATAATACCCAATGCATAGTGGGCTCTCAGTAGTGTTTGGTGAACTAATAAGCGAAAGATGTAATCGCCACTGTCAAAGCACTCACTCACTATGTGGTGGGGGCCAACAGACAGGTACAGATGTGTTCCTGGTGTGGAGAAAGTGCCAGGGTGGCTCAGCGAAGCAAAAAGAATTCTTGTGGTGCTATCAAGCAAGGCTTCATTTGAGGGAAAAGTAGGATTTCTGTAGGTGGAAAAAGAGAAGACATTGATTTGAAACTCCCTGGTTGTTTTATAAACTTCATATTAGCTATGTCCACAGAGCCTCCAAAAGGATATAATTCAAAAGGGATTTTAACCAAAATGAAATATGTTGTGACTAATAGATACAGTTTATTTGAATGAATGATAGTTTTTCCCATTTGATATTTTAACTGTGCTACACAAGAATGAGAGTAGACATAGCTCGATTTGTAGTCTCATTGTTCTGTCTTTTCTGCCCATTTCAGTGACCCAGGACTCTTTGTTTATTGCTGTGATTTTTCTTCCACAGCTATAGAACTGGTCCAGGTGAGTACAATGGGAAATTACCTATTGGTAATTTCCACTGATTAAAGGGAAAAGGTTCTCCTAAAAATCAAGGTCTCTGGCTGTGTTCTTATACAATCTGTGTTCTTACGGTCTAAAAGTAAAAGATTTACTGATAACGAGCATACCTTGTTTTATTGCAGTTCACTTTATCACACTGTATAGATGTCGTATCTGTTCATATATTGAAAGTTTGTGACAACCCTGCATCAAGCAAGCCTACCGGTGCCGTTTCTCCACCACCATATGCTCACTTAGTGTCTATGTGTCATGCTTTGGTGATTCTCAGAATATTTCAGACTTTTTTACTGTTACGTATGTTATAGTGTGTGATGTTACTGTTGTACTTGGTTTGGGGTTCCACAAATCACATCTGTGTAAGACGGTCAACTTAATAAATGCATGTGTTGTGACTGCTCCACCAACCTGCCATTCCATTTCTCTCCCTCTCCTCAGGTATCCTTGTTCTCTAAGACACAATATTGCAATTAGGCCACTTCATACTCTACAGTGTCCTCTGTGTGTTCAAGTGAAAGGAAGAGTTTCACCACGTTGCCCAGGCTGGTCTCGAATGATAGCTTACACTTGTGTTGTAATTATTAAATTTAATACACAATTGCATAAACTAATGAAATACGATTGCATGCCGGTGCGGTGACTCATGCCTGTAATCCCAGCACTTTGGGAGGCCGGGGTGGGCAGATCACGAGGTCAGGAGTTCAAGACCAGCCTGACCAAGTGAAACCCCGTCTCTACTAAAAATACAAAAAAATTAGCCGGGCTAAAAATACAAAAAATGGCGCATACCTGTAATTTCAGCTACTCAGGAGGCTGAGGCAGGAGAATCACTTGAACTCAGGAGGCGGAGGTTGCAGTGAGCTGAGATCGCGCCACTGCACTCCAGCTAGACAACAGAGCGAGACTCCATCTCAAAAAAATAAAAATACATTATTGGTCGGCCACAGTGGCTTAACGCCTGTCATCCCAACACTTTGGGAGGCTGAGGCAGACAGATCACTTGAGATCAGGACTTCAAGACTGGCCTAGGCAACATGGTGAAACCCCATCTCTACTAAAGAAAAATACAAGAAATTATCCAGGCATGGTGGTGGGCACCTGTAGTCCCAGCTACTCAAAAGGCTGAAGCAGGAGAATCGCTTGAACTGGGGAGGCAAAGGTTGCAGTCAGCCAAGATTGTGCCACTGCACTCCAGTCTGGGCGACAGTGAGACTCCATCTCAAAAAAAAGAGAGAGAAAGAAAAAAAAATAGTTTATTGCTAAAACATGTTAATAATCATCTAAACCTTCAGCAAGTTGTAATCTTTGCTAGTGGACGGTCTTGCCTTGATATTGATGGCTGCTGACTGATCAGGGTGGTGATTGCCAAGGGCTGGGGTGGTCGTTGCTAAGGGCTGGGGTGACTGGCAATTTCTTAAAATAAGGTAGCAATGAAGTTTACCGTATCATTTGGCTCTTCCTTTCATGAAAGATTTCTCTCTACCATGTGATGCTGATAGGATTTTGCCCACAGTAGAGCTTCTTTCAAATTGAAGTCCATTCTCTCAAACCCTGCTGCTGCTTTATCAACTAAGCTTGATGCCATTTCAAAACAAAAAACCTTTCTTGCCATTTCTAAACAATGTTCATAGCATCTTTACTGGAGTAGATTTGATCTCAATAAACCACTTTCTTTGCCCAACCGTAAGAAGCAACTCCTTATAGATAAGGATGCTGGTTTAAAAAAAAAGAAAGAAAGAAAGAATAAGACTAAAAAACAAGCAGCAACAAGATTGCAGCAATTCAGTCACATCTTCAGGCTTCACTTTTTTTTTTTTTTTTTTTGAGACAGGGTCTCACTGTGTTGCCCAGGCTGAAGTAGAGTGACACAATCATAGCCCACTGTAGCCTTGAATTTTGGGCTCAGGCGAACCTGATGAGATGATTCCATTGGGGTTCTTTGAGTTACAAGTAACAGAAACGTCTAGACAAACTCAAAGCAATAAGGTAGAATGTCATAGAACCTAAGGGCACAAAATACAGCCCCAAGTTCCTGGTATCTTACCTGTCATTGTCCAGGGCCCATTTGTTTTTTCCCTCTTTGCATACCAGTTTTCTCTAGTCAGTATTTCCTAATTTTGCACGTGGCCCCAACGTGCTTGCTCCTCTCAGTCCCTTACAAGCTCACCCTGTTCGGGGGTTCATGGTGCCTCACTAAAATGATTGTGTCCCAGTTCTGAAGTCCCTGGAAAGTCTAGTTAACACAACCTAGCTGATAAATAACAGCAGCCCTGTTTGAATCAGCTTTGGCCAATGAGAAACAAACTCACATATTTGGAGAAGACGGACATTGAGGGTAGATGCCTTAAAATGTATCTGTTATGGCTGGGCGCAGTGGCTCACACCTGTCATCCCAGCACTTTGGGAGGCCAAGGCCAGCAGATCACGAGGTCAGGAGTTCGATACCATCCTGACCAATATGGTGAAACCCCGTCTCTACTAAAAATGTGAAATTTAGCTGGGTTTGGTGGCACGCACCTGTAGTCCCAGCTACTTGGGAGGCTGAAGCAGAAGAATCGCTTGAACCCAGGAGGCGGAGGTTGCAGTGAGCCGAGATCGCGCCACTGCACTCCAGCCTGGGTGACAGAGCAAGACTCCATCTCAAAAAAAAAAAAAATGTGTCTGTTACAATTGGCCAGGCATGGTGGCCAGCACTTTGGGAGGCTGAGGTGGGCAGATCACTTGAGGTCAGGAGTTCAAGTGGCCAACATGGTGAAACCCTGTCTCTACTTTAAAAAACACAAAAACTAGGCCGGGTGCAGTGGTTCATGCCTGTAATCCCAGCACTTTGGGAGGCTAAGACGGGCAGATCATCTGAGGTCAAGAGTTCCAGACCAGCCTGGCCAATATGGTGAAACTCCATCTCTACTAAAAATACAAAAATTAGCCAGGTATGGTGGTAGGTGCCTGTAGTCCCAGCTACTCGGGAGGCTGAGGCAGGAGAATCGCTTGAACCTGGGAGGCAGAGGTTGTAGTGAGCCAAGATCATGCCATTGCACTCCAGCCTGGGCTACAAGAGTGAAACTCCATCTCAAAAAAAAAAAAAAAAATACAAGAACTAGCAGGATGTGGTGGCATGCACCTGTAATCCCAGCTACTGGGGAGGCTGAGGCAGGAGAGTTGCTTGAACCTGGGAAGCAGACGTTGCAGTGAGCCGAGATCGCACCACTCCATCCTGGGCAACAGAACAAGACTCTGTCTCAAAAAAAAAAAAAAGTCTGTCACAATTATGTATAATGCCGTTAGGGCAGATTAGGAATTGGTAGTGCCATGCTTTTAGAATTACTCATTCAGTTAAAGACCAAATGAATATTGAAGCCTATCTTTACTTCAGTTTTTGATAACAAAGTAAATTTTCTACATCTACAGAAATAGATTTTCCTGAAGAATTCTATGGTTTGTGTAATATTTTCTAGTTGGGAGTTATTTTAAATCGTGTGCTTTGTTGTTTGTTTTGAGACAGGGTCTCAGTCACTCAGGCTGGAGTGCAGTGGTACAATCAAGCTCACTGTGGCCTTGATCTCCTGGGCTCAAGTGATTCTCCCACCTCCTGTGTAACTGGGACTACGGGCACATGCCACCGCACCTGGCTAATATTTTTTTTTTTTTTTTTTTTGGCAACGGAGTCTAGCTCTGTCGCCCAGGCTGGAGTGCAGTGGCGTGATCTTGGCTCACTGCAACCTCCGCCTCCCAGGTTCAAGCGATTCTCCTGCCTCAGCCTCCAGAGTAGCTGGGATTACAGGCGGGTGCCGCTGCACCCAGCTAATTTTTTTGTATTTTTAGTAGAGTTGGGGTTTCACCGTGTTGGCCAGGCTGGTTTTGAACTCCTGACCTCAGGTAATCCGCCCACCTCGACCTCCCAAAGTGCTAGGATTACAGGCATGCACCCGGCATTTTTTTATTTTTTGTAGAGATGAAGTCTCACTATGTTGCCTAGCTGGTCTCAAACTCCTGGGCTCAAGTGATCCTCCTGCCTCAGCCTCCCAGGGTGCTGGGATTCTAGGTGTGAGCCACCGTGCCTAGCAGATCGTGCTTTTGGTTTGTTTGTTTGTTTGTTTTTGTTTTTGAGACAGAGTCTCCCTCTGTCGCCCAGGCTGGAGTGCAGTGGTGCCATCTCAGCTTACTGAAAGCTCCGCCTCCCGGGTTCACGCCATTCTCCTGCCTCAGCCTCCCGAGTAGCTGGGACTACAGGCACCTGCCACCATGCCCGGCTAATTTTTTGTATTTTTAGTGGAGACGGGGTTTTACCATGTTAGCCAGGATGGTCTCCATCTCCTGACCTCATGATCCGCCTGCCTCGGCCTCCCAAAGTGCTGGGATTACAGGCGTGAGCCACCGCGTGCTTATTTAAAGTATGTGCTGTCTCTCTCCTTAACGAATGTTTTTTTTTTCCCTGTTGGTCACTCATTTTCGTGATCGTTTTCCAATTCTTAGATCTGACTTCATGCATGAGAAGTACAGAAAGTACACAAGAATAAAGAATAAAAGTAGGGGAGTCAGGAATGTTCTATTTTAAAAGCAACTATTAGATTCCTCACTGTCTCCCTTCAATTATTCCTGATCTTTACTCTGAGTCCTCCCTGAAATAACATGCTATTAGATTGATGCAAAAGTAATTGTCGTTTTTGCCGTTACTTTTTTTTTTTCTTTTTTTAGACGGAGTTTCACTCTTATTGCCCAGGCTGGAGTGCAATGGTGTAATCTCGGCTCACTGCAACCTCTGCCTCCTGGGTTCAAGCGATTCTCCTGCCTCAGCCTCCCGAGTAGCTGGGATTATAGGCATGCGCCACCACACCCAGCTAATTTTGTATTTTTAGTAGAGATGGGGTTTCTCCATGTTGGTCAGGCTGGTCTCGAACTCCTGATCTCAGGTGATCCTCCCACCTTGGCCTCCCAAAGTGCTGGGATTACAGGCATGAGTCTCCACATCCTTGCCATTACTTTCAATAGCAAAAACCGCAATTACTTTTTCACCAGTCTATATAATGATTAGAAATATATCCCCTACTCTGGAGGGTGAGACAAGTGATCCTATCGCGTGAACCCAAGAGTTTGAGGCCAGCCTGGGCAACATGGGGAGATTTTGCCTCAAGAAAAAAAAGAAAAAAGAAATATATCCCTCTTTGTGAAGTAGCAACAGTTACATTTAAAATTTAAAACAAGATAATCTTTTCTTTAGGCTATGTTAATATTTTCTAACTTACTTGTCTCTTCCACCTGTCTGCAGACAAATTCAGAATATGATCCTTCTCGGTGTTTTGCCTTTGTTCACGACCTGTGTGATGAAGAGAAGAGTTACCCAGTGCCCAAGGGCAGTCTTGATATTATCATTCTCATATTTGTTCTTTCAGCAATTGATCCAGACAAGTAAGTTTGGGTCCCTTGGCTGGTAGTGTCACAAAAAGAAAGCTTTGGTGAGGGACCTTTTTTTTTAAAATAGGGTCTTGCTCTGTCAGCCCAGGCTGGAGTGCAGTCGCACGATCATGGCTCACTGCAGCCTTAACCTCTTGGGCTTAAATGATCCTCCCTCCTCAGCTTCCCAAGTAGGTGGGACCACAGGCACGTGCCACCAATCCTGGCCAATTTTTGTGTTTTTAGCAGAGATGGGGTTTTGCCATGTTGCCCAGACTGGTCTTGAATTCCTGGGCTCAAGCGATCCTCCCACCTTGGCCTCCCAAAGTGCTGGGATTATAGGTGTGAGCCACCATGCCCAGCCTAGTGAGGGACCTTGATATTAGAGTTGGGCTCAAAGTAAAAAGAGTTTTGTTTATGTTCTGATAGACACAAAGAAGCCACACCATTTGTAGTGATGTGAGCATATCAGCCATTTTCCTAAATTTGTCTTGATGTCCAACTTCTGTTCTGGCCTCGAAACTTCTGCAGTAGTTGGTTCTTCATTTCCTTGTTGTGGCTCAACATTGGGAAAGAATGGGAAATCAGTCTCTAATGAGTATGTGGGGAAATTCCTATTGATAGTCTCATCACATGCCGTTTTGGAACTGTGAACTGTGGGTGTCACAGCTCTTAGATAATGTCTCATTATTGGCTTTTTATTTTATTTTATTTTATTTTATTTTTTTGAGACGGAGTCTCGCCCTGTCGCCTGGGCTGGAATGCAATGGCGTGATCTAGGCTCACTGCAACCTCCGCCTCCCCGGTTCACACAATTCTCCTGCCTCAACCTCCCGAGTAGCTGGGATTACAGGCACCTGCCACCATGCCCAGCTAATTTTTGTATTTTTAGTAGATGCGGGGTTTCACCATGTTGGCCAGGCGGGTCTTAAACTCCTGATCTTGTGATCTGCTTGCCTCAACCTTGCAAAATGCTGGGATTACAGGCGTGAGTCACTATGCTGCTATGCTGCCCTTTTTTTTTTTTTTGAAGACGGAGTCTTGCTGTGCTGCATCACTGGCTGGGGTGCAGTGATGAGATCTTGGCTCACTGCAACCTCCACCTCCCAGGTTCAACCAATTCTCCTGCCTCAGCCTCCCAAGCAGCTGGGATTACAGGTGTACGCCACCATGCCTGGCTAATTTTTGTATTTTTTTTTTTTAGTAGAGATGGTGTTTCACCATGTTGGCCAGGCTGGTCTCAAACTCCTGACCTCATGATCTGCCCGCCACGGCCTCCCAAAGTGCTGGGATTATAGGCGTGAGCCACCACGCCCAGCCTATTGGCCTTTTAAATGCTTTAAATAAAACAACCTTATTAGCAACATGAAATTTACATTGAACCTTAACTAAGGTGTTCTCTGATGCTTACAGTGTTTTAGAAAAGTGTGATACAGAATTCTATAAAATCAGATTCAGATTAAAGGAAAGTCAAATGCTATATCCTAAAATACACCATTAAAACTTCATATGCATAGGTAACCAGTGGTCCTGTGACACTACCTTCTCTTTTTTTTTTCTGAGATGGAGTCTCACTCTGTTGCCCAGGCTGGAGTGCAGTGATGAGATCTCAGTTCACTGCAACCTCTGCCTCCAAGGTTAAAGCGATTCTCCTGCCTCAGTCTCCCGAGCAGCTGGGATTACAGACAAGCACCACCACACCTGGCTAATATTTTTTGTATTTTTAGTAGAGACGGGGTTTCACTATGTTGGCCAGGCTGGTCTTGAACTCCTTACCTCAAGTTATCCACCCACCTCGGCATCCCAAAGTGCTGGGATTACAGGCATGAGCCACTGTACCTGACCAAAACTACCTTCTCAAGGAAGCAGAGTCAGATGGTGGCTAAGAGATTCAGACACCATTGACTAATTCCATGGAAGCCCTTGTCACTGCCAGAGTGCAGTGAGTCTGGACAGGCTGGGGGTTGGCACATGTTAGGGTAAACTATACCCATGAAATCATGAGATTAGAGACTTCAAACATCTCCTCATTCTGTGTCATCAGAGTCCTGCAAAGGATGATTAAGTAAATTAGTGTTAAAGGTCAAGGTAAGCTGGTGTTAGGAAGCCAGATTACATGACTAGAGACTGCAGGGACCAGTGATTGAGATCCTGGTTTATCTTCCAGAGTCCAAGGACCCCTCGCTGGCTGCACAGGATAGGAGCTTTGAGTGATTGACCTTCCTCTAGAAGGCCACACTTCCTCTAGAAGGGTACTGAAGTCATCCAACCTGAGAGGATGAGTGTGAAATAAAGGCATATGCAGGATAACCCAAAAGGCCTACCATGGTTTTAAACTTTAATAATTGCAGAGGTTGACCAGGCACAGTGGCTCATGCCTATAATCCCACCACTTTGGGAGGCTGAGGTGGGAGGAGTGCTTGAAGCCAGGAGCTCAAGACTAGCTTGGGCAACAAAGCAAGACCTTTATCTCTACTAAAAATAAAAATAAAAAAATTTAGCCAGGTGCATATCTGTAGTCCCAGCTACTCAGAAGGCTGAGGCAGGAGTATGGCTTAAGCCCAGGAGTTTGAGGCTGCAGTGAAGTGAGCTATGATCACACCACTGCACTGCAGCCTGGGTGACAGAGTGAGACCCTGTCTCAAAAAAAACCTATGACCTTAGAAGTATCAATGCTACAAACTTTTTAAAAATTGATATGGACTAAAACAAATTATTAAAATTTAAAATTCAAGCCAGACACAGTGGCACACACTTTTAGTCCCAGCTACCTAGAGACTGAGGCAGGAGGATCACTTGAGCCCAAGAGTCCAGCCGAGGCAACATAGCATAGCAGGACCCCAGCTGTTTTTTGTTTGTTTGTTTGTTTTCTGAGACGGAGTTTCACTCTTGTTGCCCAGGCTGGAGTGCAGTGCTATGGTCTTGGCTCACTGCAATCTCTGCCTCCCAGGTTCAAGCGATTCTCCTGCCTCAGCCTCCCAAGTAGCTGGGATTACAGGTGCCTGCCACCATCCCTGGCTAATTTTTTTGTATTTTTAGTAGAGACAGGGTTTCACCATGTTGGCCAGGCTGGTCTCGAACTCCTGACCTCAGGTGATCTGCCTGCCTCGGCCGTTTTTTTGTTTTTTGTTTTTTTTTAAGTGGGAAACATTCATTATGCAAAATTTAAATAGACTTTGAAATTTTTTTGGTGAAGTTTGTAGCATTTAGACTTCTGAAGTTATGAAAGCTTCAACCTGCACCAAGACTTTTGAAGAACACTGCATATGGAAAGCACAGACCTAAGTGTAAAACCCTCTGTCTGTTATACTCACTTGCATACTGATTGTATTGTAAGTTCTTGAGGACAAGTCTTCAATTAACAAACAGAAAGATACAGCCCCTACATTGAAAGAGCTCAGGTCTAATGGTGCAGGCAGATAAGTCACCTAGCAGAACCCACTGGATGCTCAGGATTCAGCTCAGCCACAGGCGCACAGGGCAAAGATGGCTATCTAGGACAGTGGGGAAGTGAGCCAGATGGAGAGCAGAGAACTTTTGTTTGTTTGTTTTTTGGAGACAAAGTCTCAGTTACTCTGCGGCCCAGTCTGGAGGGCAGTGGTGCAATTTTGGCTCACTGCAACCTCCACCTCCCAGGTTCCAGAAATTCTCCTGCCTCAGCCTCCTGAGTGTCTGGGATTACAGGCACACGCCACCACACCTGGCTACTTTTTGTATTTTTAGTAGAGATGGGGTTTCACCATTTTGGCCAGGCTGGTCTCAAACTCCTGACCTCATGTGATCCACCTGCCTCAGCCTCCCAAAGTGCTGGTATTACAAGCATGAGCCACCGCACCCCGCCGGGAGCAGAGAACTTTCTTACGGCAGAAGCGGGCTGTCCTCGGGCCCCTTCAGGCTGAAGGCAGTGGATCGAGGCCACAGCTGTGAGCAGGCAGCTAATGTCCTTCAGTTCTAACTGAAGCAAGAGTAGAGGAGCTTAGATCTCAGACTTGGTGTGTCAGTTGAGGAAGTCCACTGGCTTTTTGGGATATGCTACAGGGAAAGAGAACCCCGTCTTTAAGGAGACCTGATTGACCGTCATTCCCTGCTGCTCCACAGGATGCAGAAGGCTATCAACAGGCTGAGCAGGCTTCTGAAACCTGGGGGGATGATGCTTCTGCGAGATTACGGCCGCTATGACATGGCTCAGCTTCGGTTTAAAAAAGGTATTTTGAAAGTGCTGAATCCTAACCACTAGAGATCATGTCCTTTGCAGGGACATGGATGAAGCTGGAAATCATCATTCTCAGCAAACTAACACAAGAACAGAAAACCAAACACCGCTTTTTCTCACTCATAAGTGGGAGTTGAACAATGAGAACACATGGACACAGGGCGGGGGGCATCACACACTGGGGTCTGTCTGGGGGTGAGGGGGCTGGGAGAGGGATAGCATTAGCAGAAATACCTAATGTAGATGACGGGTTGAGGGGTGCAGCAAACCTCCATGGCACATGTATACATACGTAATAAACCTGCACGTTCTGCACATGTACCCCAGAACTTAAAGTATAATTAAAAAAAAAAAAGGTATTTGGCCACTATAATCAAAAAATGGTGCTGCCATCAGAATAGAAACTCTAGAATTAGAACTCCTTATATAAAGCCATTTAATATGTGACAGAGTAGTATATTTTTTAAGAAAACTGAAGAGGCTTGTATAATCTAGATATTGAGGTCTTTTTAAGCAAGACAGCTACCTTTAGAAGAGCTTTTATTAGAAAGACATTTGAAAGACAGCCGGGCGCAGTTGCTCATGCCTGTAATTCCAACACTTTGGGAGGCCGAGGCAGGTGGATCACCTGAGGTCAAGAGTTCAAGACCAGCCTGACCAACATGGAGAAACCCTGTCTCTACTAAAAATACAAATTAGCCGGGCATGGTGGCGCATGCCTGTAATCCCAGCTACTCGGGAGGCTGAGGCAGGAGAATCGCTTGGACCCAGGAGGCAGAGATTGCAGTGAGCCAAGATCACACCATTGCACTCCAGCCTGGGCAACAAGAGTGAAACTCTATCTCAAAAAAAAAAAAAAAAAAGATATTTGAAAGACATAAATAATTTTAAATGTGGCATGACAAAAGATGCCATTAAAAATGTAAAAGGCAAATGACGGAGTAAGAAGGAATATTTTCAGTGCATATAATAGATAAAGACTTAATATCTTTGCTCTTCAAGGAGCTGTCATGAAACTGATAAGGAAAAGATCAGTGACCCACCCAAAAAACAGGCGAGGAGTAGTCAGTTCACAGAAGAACATATCTAAATGGCCAGTAAACAACACATCAAGGAAATAAAAATAACGAGTTAGTACTTCTTATTGCTGGCCAATTCAAAGAAAGAGGTGCATTCCTTCATTACTGGTGGAAAAAGAAACTGTTACAGCCTTTTTTTTTGAGATGGAGTTTTGCCGTTGTTGCCCAGGCTGGAGTGCAATGGCGTGATCTCGGCTCACTGCAACCTCTGCCTCCTGGGTCCACCCGCCTTGGCCTCCCAAAATGCTGGGATTACAGGTGTGAGCCACTGTGCCCAGTGTTACAGCCTTTTTTTTTTTTTTTTTTTTTGAGACGGAGTCTCACTCTGTCTCCCAGGCTGGAGTGCAATGGCACGATCTTGGCTCACTGCAACCTCTGTCTCTTGGGTTCAAGCAATTCTCCAGCCTCAGCCTCCCGAGTAGCCGAGACTACAGGCATGTGCCACCACGCCTGGCTAATTTTTTTGTATTTTTAGTAAAGACAGGGTTTCACCATGTTGGTCAGGCTGGTCTCGAACTCCTGACCTCAGGTGATCCACCCACCTCAGCCTCCCAAAGTCCTGGGATTACAGGCGTGAGCCACTGCGCCCGGCTTACAGCCTTTTTTTAAGCACCCAATTATTGTTCAATCCAGTCATTTTTTTGAATATAGTCAAGAACTAGCACATAATACATGCAGGAGCAAAACTTTGTAAACAAAGTGAATGCCTCTGGATAGGGAGATGTCGTGCTTGTCACCTGAGGTGGACCCCATACCACTGAACTTGGAGGGATTTCTGTTGTGTATTTAGTGAGAGGAGAGCAATGTGCAAGGGAGTATTTTAAACTCCATCCCCCTGTACCAGTATCTGCAGGGAAATAAGTATACACTTGTGTGATGATGTGGGCATTCGGGAAGGTCTAGAAGTATGTGCCAGGCTGGTAAACTGAGGTAAGGTCAGGGAGGTTAGCAGCAGAAGGGAAAGCATGTTCATGATCAAAACAGTATCTGAGTTGTATTTATGATTCTGTAGACATGTGAAGAGACATGCAAAGGACAGTCACCACCAAAATGGTAATGATTGTCTCAAGTTTCCTTAAACTCAGCTATATTGCTTAATTAAAAAAAATAAAAATAGGCCAGGCACGGTGGCTCATGCCTTTAATCCCAGTACTTTGGGAGGCCAAGGTGGGTGGATCACCTGAGGTGAGGAGTTTGAGACCAGCCTGGCCAACATGGTGAAACCCTGACTCTACTAAAAATACAAAAAATTAGCTGAGCATGGT
Source organism: Gorilla gorilla gorilla (assembly GCF_029281585.2). NCBI lineage: Eukaryota > Metazoa > Chordata > Mammalia > Primates > Hominidae > Gorilla > Gorilla gorilla. Next base: position 29,622,750 of record NC_073228.2, on the reverse strand, counting down.
GGTGGGAACCTGTAATCCCAGCTACTTGGGAGGCTGAGGCAGGAGAATCACTTGAACCTGGGAGGCAGAGGTTGCAGTGATCTGAGGTCATGCCATTGCACCCAGCCTAGGCAACAAGAGCGAAACTCCATCTCAAAAAAAATAAATAAATAAAAAGTTTGTGCTGTTAATTTAATGGGGTTGGGAGAGTGAACAAGTTGTTTTCATCAAACAGTTCTAGAGTTTTGGAGTGGGGTGCTTAGGAACCTCATGTTTTCTGACATTGTGACTTACTCCCGTTGAGCTGCTCTTCCCGAAGCACTGAGGCAGGAGTGCTCTCCACCCAACAAACTGACCTCTCAGTTAACATTCCTTAGCAATGCGAGTCAAAGAAGTGCTTTAAAGTGTCTCTGATTTTTAACACATCACTCTGCAGGTCAGTGTCTATCTGGAAATTTCTACGTGAGAGGTGATGGAACCAGAGTTTACTTCTTCACACAAGGTATGAAACACTCATCTTTTTACACTAAAAGTCCCCAGTACCAGATGAGATGGTCTTCAAGGCACGTTCAGAAGGAAAACTATCTGGCCCCTCCTGCCTTTTAGGCAGGCCGTTTCCTGCGGTTCCCCACTGCTCACACCCTCCTCCACCCTGGGCTAGGCTACCCATGGCAGCCAGCCACTCGGGCCCCCAGGCAGCCCTGGCTTGTCCATGCCTTCAGTCCTGCTCTGCTCTCCCTGTCTGCCACTGTCCAAAATGGGAAGCCTGCCCACTCTGCAAGGCTCATCTCCAGTCCAGCCTGTTTCACCCTCTACACGGGGTTGTGCTTTGGTGTGCCTGGGTCAGGGTGAACCCTGGGTTCTAGGGGTGCTGGGAATTGCTCTCCTCTGCAACTGGCCTATCCACAGCCTTCATCCTTCACCTGGGCCTTCCGAATTCTCCGTTCCTGGGCCCTTTTTAGGGTCACCTTCTTTGAGCCTTTGGTTAAGATGATGAAACCACTTTCCTAAAACAATTGCTTTGACATACATAGATATTTTTGCATAAATTTTAAGGTGTTCATAGAGCCTAAAGGCCAAATATAAACCAAAGGTTTTTAAAAAAGAAAAAACCGCGGCCCATACGCAGTGGCTTCCCCTACCTAGACATGAACTTGCTGTTACCAAGCCACCACTGCGTTTATAACCAAATGGCCATGTAAAAAACACGACAGTAACTTCCCAGAGCCCCTTTTAACAAGGACTTAGTAGATAAAAATGCCTTTTCTTGAGGGGAAAAATGCATAAACATCTTTTATTTTCCACACTAGAGGAACTGGACACGCTTTTCACCACTGCTGGACTGGAAAAAGTTCAGAACCTGGTGGATCGCCGACTGCAGGTGAACCGAGGGAAGCAACTGACAATGTACCGGGTTTGGATTCAGTGCAAATACTGCAAGCCCCTTCTGTCCAGCACCAGCTGAGAGGCACCTGCTGCCAACACGATGCAAGCCCATTGTGTTTCCGGGCTTTTTAAAAAAAAAATTTGTAGCACTGGGCGTGGTGCATGCCTCTAATCCCAGCCACTCAGGAGGCTGAGGCGGGGAGGATCCATTGAGCCCAGCAGTCCAGCCTGGGCAAAATAGTGAGAGACCCTGTATCTGAAAGTAATAATAAAAATAAAAAGAATATAAATGAGGTCTCGTTGATGTTGAACAATTCAAGAATTCAGACTTGAACCTTAAACCTAGGAAAAGTTACTTTGTATCAGGATTCTAACAATTATGCTTCATATTTGTGAAGTCCTTTAAAACATAATTTTCTCAAGTTCTTTCTTTGAGATCTCAATCTGTCTTAGCATTTTGTAACTAATAACTGAAATTTTATTCAAAGGAATTGTAAACCTTAAACCACCAGTTTATTTCCATGTGAAAAAGTGTTACATATGACAAGTGTTTTTTGACTGTAATTGCGTTAAATCTTTTGAGAATGTAAATGCCGGGCTAGGCAATTGCAGTTAATACATACAGAGGTTAGTGAAGGGCTTATTAAGTTGTAGGGGAAGCAAGCTGGGAAGAATCAGATCAGATATTTTCCTGACAAAAAAAAATGACCCTATAGAGAGCATCAAAATGTGGTGTTCTTGTTAAGTAATTGATCGTGGTCTTCGCTTTAATCTTAGTTCCGCCAGGCACGGTGGCTCACACCTGTAATCCCAGCACTTTGGGAGGCCAAGGCGGGCAGATCAGCTGAGGTCAGGAGTTGGAGACCAGCGTGGCCAACATGGTGAAACCCTGTCTCTACTAAAGATAAAAAAATTAGCTGGGTGTGTTGGTGGGTGCCTGTAATCCAGCTACTTGGGAGACTGAGGCAGGAGAATTGCTTGAACCCAGGAGGCAGAGGTTGCAGTGAGCTGAGATTGCGCCACTGCACTCCAGCCTGGGCAACAAAGCAAGACTCTGTCTCAAAAAAATAAAAATAAAAAAAATCTTAGTTCCATGGAATTTTAAGCATTGTTCCCCCTCTCACCTGTGTCTAAAGAATTAAAAGAATGTGGCCGGGTGCGGCAGCTCATGCCTGTAATCCCAACACTTTGGGAGGCTGAGGCAGGCGGATCACGAGGTCAGGAGATCGAGACCATTCTGGCCAACATGGTGAAACCTCGTCTCCACTAAAAATACCAAAAAAATTAGCTGGGCATGGTGGCACACGCCTGTAGTCCCTTGTAGTCCCAGCTACTCGGGAGGCTGAGGCAGGAGAATCGTTTGAACCTGGGAGGCGGAGGTTGCAGTGAGCCAAGATCATGTCACTGCATTCCAGCCTGGGCAACAGAGGAAGACTCCGTCTCAAAAAAAAAAAAGAAAAGAATTTTCACTTTTTGCAAAATTATCTTTTTTTAATGCACCCTTAAGTGTTTGACACAAAAGGAATTGAGAGAACTTCTTAATTTTAACCACATCATCACTTCACTTCTGAATGTGATCATTATCAGTGTTAGATGACTTTTTTTTTTTTTTTTTAAGGAGACAGGGCTCTCACTTTGTTGCCCAGGCTGGAGTTCAGTGGTGCAATGATAGCTCATTATCACCTCGAACTTCTGGCTCAAGCCATCCCTCCGCCTCAGCCTCCTGAGTAGCTAGGGCTGCAGGTGGGCACCATCATGCCTAGCTAATTGTTAGATCCTTTTTTTTTTATGTTCTGCATTTTTTCAATTATTTTTACATATTTCTCTCTTTATCCATGCAATTATAGGCTATATCCTTAATTTTAGAAAGTAAGAACTTTTCAACCAGGCGTGGCGGCTCATGCCTATAATCCCAGCACTTTGGGAGGCCGAGGTGGGCAGATCACTTGAGGTCAGGAGTTCCAGTCCAGCCTGGCTAACATAGTGAAACCCCGTCTCCACTAAAAAATAAAAAATCAGCCCGGCATGGTTGTGGGCGCCTGTAATCCCAGCTACTCAGGAGGCTGAGGTAGGAGAATTGCTTGAACCTGGGAGGCAGAGGTTGCAGTGAGCCGAGATGGTGCCATTGCACTCCAGCCTGGGTAACAAGAGCGAAACTGCATCTCAGAAACAAAGATGCCTAGCTTTCACCTTGTTGATGTTTTTCTAAATTTTGGAATAATAAATTTATATAGGAATACTGCAAGAATAGTCCATTTTTTTCTGATGTCCCAACATCACCAAATATATCCATCACAAGTAGGAATACATGGAAACATTAATGCCAGCCACTAACCATTCATGTTTACCCAGTAGTCCCAATAATAGCTTTGTCACACAAAAACATGATTATGTTGGCTGGGCACAGTGGCTCCTGTAATCCTAGCATTTTGGGAGCCCAAGGCAGGAGGATGACTTGAGGCCAGGAGTTCAAGACCAGGCTGGGTAATGTAGCAAGACCCTGACTTTTTTTTTTTTTTTTTTTTTTTTTTTGAGACGGAGTTTCGCTCTTGTTGCCCAGGCTGGAGTACAATGGCACGATTTCGGCTCACCGCAACCTCCGCCTCCCAAGTTTAAGTGATTCTCCTGCCTCAGCCTCCCAAGTAGCTGGAGTTACAGGCATGCACCACCATTCCCAGCTAATTTTTTGTATTTTTAGTAGAGACAGGGTTTCTCCATGTTGGTCAAGCTGATCTTGAACTCCCGACCTCAGGTGATCTGCCCGCCTCGGCCTCCCAAAGTGCTGGGATTACAGGCGTGAGCCACCACGCCCGGCCAAGACCCTGACTTTTTAAAAAATGTTAAAAATAGGCCGGGTGCGGTGGCTCACGCCTGTAATCCCAGCACTTTGGGAGGCCAAGGTGAGCGGATCATTTGAGGTCAGGAGTTCGAGACCAACCTGGCCAACTTAATGAAACCCCATCACTGCTAACAATACAGACCTGGCACAGTGGCTCACGCCTGTAATCCCAGCACTTTGAGAGACTGAGGCAGGTGGATCACCTGAGGTCGGGAGTTCGAGACCAGCCTGACCAACATGGAGAAACCCCGTCTCTACTAAAAATACAAAATAGCCAGGTGTGATGGCGCATGCCTGTAACCCCATCCACTTGGAAGGCTGAGGCAGGAGAATCACTTGAATCTGGGAGGCAGAGGTTGCAGTGAGCCGAGATGGCACCATTGCACTCCAGCCTGGGCAACAAGAGTGAAACTCCGTCTCAAAAAAAAAAAAATACAAAAATTAGCTGGGCATGGTGGTGGGCACCTGTAATCCCAGCTATTTGGGAGGGTGACTCTAGAGAATCATTTGAACCTGGGAGGCAGAGGTTGCGGTGAGCCGAGATCGCGCCATTGCACTCCAGCCTGGGCAACAGTGAGACTCTGTCTCAAAATAAAAAACAAAAAAAGTGTAAAAAATAAATAATTGCATTGAATTTATTAGTTGTGTCTCAGTCTCCTTCAGTCTACAGTTTAGGCTTGCTTTTGCACCTTTGCATTTTAAGGTAAGAGGCTATTGTGTAAACTCGAATTGGGTTTGTTGGTGTTTCTTCATGATTTGGTTCAGGCTCTGCATTTTGGGCAGGAATATTCAGAGGTAATGCTGTGTTCCTCCCATAGGATCGTATCAGGCGACACATGATTATGAATTTTCCCATTATTGGTGATGTCACTTAGTTGTGTTGTCTGCTGGGTTCTGCCACTGTAAAGTTAATAAGTATTTTGTAGGGAAGTGCTTTGAGACTAAATATCCTGTTCCTCATCAAACTTCTACCCCCTAGTTTCAGTATCTATTGCTGTTTTTTGGCTGAATAACTATGATAGTTGCCAAATAGTGGTTTCTGATCCTTCCATTCCTTCTACACTGATTGGTTGGTATTTTGTACAGAAAAGCTTTCTCATATCTGATTTACTTGTCTCAATATGGACCCATGGGTATTTGAGTTTCTTGTGGGGTTATTTGTTGTTGTTTTTGAGACAGGCTCACCCAGGCTGGAGTGCAGCAGCACGATCACTGCTCACTGCAGCCTCGACCTCCCAGGCTCAGGTGATTCTCCCACCCCAGCCTCCCAAGTAGATGGGACTACAGGCATGTGCCACTAAGCCTAATTTTTGTATTTTTTGTAGAGACAGGGTTTCATCATGTGTCCCAGGCTGGTCTTGAACTCCTGAGCTCAAGCAATCCTCCCACCTTGGCCTCCCAAAGTGCTGGGATGAGCCACTGCGACTGGCCCCACTTAATGGGTTTTCAGAGGTGGGAGCAAAGAATGAAGGGAGGAAGAGAGCTCCCATCTTTTCCATTATTGTATTTACTTAAAACTGGAAAAAACTGAATCACTGGGATGGTATTTCATTTATCTTTTGAAATGAAGAATAGATACATTAATTTAAATGATTCTCTAAAGACTGTCCTTCAGCATCCCTAAAGCATTTCAAAACTATAGGCACAGTTTTTATTTTATCTTTCTGGCACCTGGTTTGGGCTTTGGGCTTAAGATTAAAAAGATGAGCCTTCTCCTGCCCCTGCTCCCTTTTATTCCCTGCCATCTGCTAAGCTCGACTTTTTATCTCTCAGGCCAAATTTGACTCTGCAAGGGACTTTGCATAACGTTTCATCCTCAGAATCGCTAATGATGGGCAGAGGACTGTTACATTTGTTGGGAGGGATTAAAGTATATGACCTCAGTGCCACTTAAAAAATAAATACTGTCTCAACTATCAGTCTGGCTCTGAATGGTATCTCTTAATATGCTTAATGCAAGAATGGTGGGTCGGACGTGGTGGTTCACGCTTGTAATCCCAGCACTTTGGGAGGCCGTGGCTGGCGGATCACCTGAGGTCAGGAGTTTGAGACCAGCCTGGCCAACATGGCAGAACCCATCTCTACTAAAAATAAAAAATAAAAAAAATTTAGCCAGGCATGGTGGCGGGAGCCTGTAATCCCAGCTACTGGGGAGGCTGAGGCAGGAGAATTGCTTGAACCCAGGAGGCGGAGGTTGCAGTGAGCAGAGATTGCACACCAGCCTGGGTGACAGCGCAAGACTCCATCTCAAAAAAAAAAAAAAAAAAAGAAAGGTGCTATGTGGGGCTGGAAGGTGGCTCCAGGTGTGAAGCTGCTCAGGAAGTTGTGTGGTTTCAGTGTGAATCTAACAGAAGTGTTTCTGAAACTGATTTACCTTCCTAAGTCATGTTAATTAGGGTGAGAGATAAATTCAATGTTGTTTGAAAAATGAGAGGCAGTTTGAGACAGATGCACTGGAGCTATTGGAGTGAAACCATGTTCCTGAAGGCAGCGATCACCCTGAAAGTGGGTTTTGCGCTGTGAAAGGGATTCTTCTCCTGGTCTTGCAGGATTCATGCAGAGCCTGGCCTCTGTTAATGCTATCAAATCTATGTACAATGGGTCGGCCACCTCTTTTCATATAAGTTCATATTCTCTTGGGCTCTGGTTGGAAAATTAGGACTTGGAAACAGTGAGAAAGGGAAAACTCTAACGTGCTAAGACATCCTACTTGGATGTAATTGATTCCTATCTTTGCTTAAAGACATACTTTAGTAGGAGTAAGGAGTTCTCTCTGTGGCTTAAAAGATGAGCTCAGGACAAGCAGTTTCTTTCAGTCTGTTCACAAAGGCCTGTTCTTTGGTTTGTGGCTGCAGCTGCTATTTTCAGGGCCTGGCTGCGTTGATGCGTTGCAGATTTGTGTGTGCTTCCTACTTTGGTCTACAGGTTGTGATTTGGGAACCCTGGTTAAGAGGTAGAAGAAGTGCTCATGGTGAATTTCCCAGGTGAAAACACTGAAACATTGCATGATGACTGCCTCATTTTATTTAAATAAGTGTCTTGGCTCAAGGTTGGACATTGTCCCTGTAGCCAGAGAAACACACTCCATGACCAGGTTTCAGGACAAATCACCACAGTCCGATTTAATACCCCACTGGGTACCCTGAGACATCGTAGCCTTGACTCCAGCCTCAAGCTTGGCATCTTTACCCACAGATGAGCCTCACACTGCCTTCATTCATTCATTCTCTACTTCCATTCTCTGAATTTGGATTTTGCCATTAAAATTTAGTGTTATAGCCAGGGGTGGTGGCTCACACCTGTAATCCCAGCACTTTGGGAGGCCAAGATGGGAGGATCGCTTGAGTCCAGGAGTTCAAGACCAGCCTGGGTAACATAGCAGCATCCTGTTCATATTAAAAAAATAAAAAATTAGCCAGGCGTGGCGGTGCCTGCGTGTAGTCCTAGCTACTCAGGTGGCTGAGGTGAGAGGATCACTTGAACCCAGAAGTTCAAGGCTTCAGTGAGCTCTGATCACACCACTGCTGGGCGACACAGCAAGACTCTGTCTCAAAAAAGAAAAGAAAAGAGAGAGAGATAGAAAGGAAAGAAGGAAGGAGAGAGGGAGAGAGAACGAAGGAAAGGTAAGAAAGAAAAAGAAAAGTAGCCGGGTGTGGTGACCCATGCCTGTAATCCCAGCTACCGGGGGAGCCGAGGCAGGAGAATCGCTTGAACCCAGGAGGCTGAGGTTTCAGTGAGCCGAGATCACACCACTGCACTTCAGCCTGGGTGACAGAGTGAGACTCCTTCAAAAAAAAAAAAGAGAGAAAGGGAAGAAGGAAAGAAAAAAAAGAAGGAAAGAAGGGAGGGAGGGAGGAACATTTATCAGCAGTGGCACGCTTGAGAAACCCTCTAAGGGTGAGCAGAGTGGCGAGGGCCCTGAAGAGCCCTGCTACTGACAAGCCCCCGTCACCCTCTTCAGCCTTGCTTCTCATTACCCCTCAATATTTTGTGGGCGATTAAGGCCGACATTCAATCGAGCTCATTAAATTATGAGTTTCTGACAGGGTGCAGTGGCTCATGCCTGTAATCCCTTTGGAGGCCAAGACGGGTGGATCCCTTGAGGTCAGGAATTCAAGACCAGCCTGGCCAACATGGTGAAAGCCTGTCTCTACTGAAAATTAGCCAGGCATGGTGGTGAGTGCCTGTAATCCCAGCTACTTGGGAAGCTGGGGCAAGAGAATCACTTGAACCCGGGAGGCGGAGGTTGCAATGAGCTGAGATCCTGCCATTGCACTCCAGCCTGAGTGACAAGAGCAAAACTCTGCCTCAAAAAATAAAAAATAAAAAAGGCCAGGCACGGTGGGTCACGCCTGTAATCCCAGTACTTTGGGGGTCCAAAGCAGGCAGATCACCTGAGGTCAGGAGTTCAAGACCAGCCTGGACAACATGGTGAAACCCCGTCTCTACCGAAAATACAAAAATTAGCTGGGCGTAGTGGTGTGCATCTGTAATGCCAGCTACTCGGGAGACTGAGGCAGGAGAATAGCTTCAACCTGGAAGGTGGAGGTTACAGTGAGCCGAGATCAAGCCATTGCATTCCAGCCTGAGTGACAAGAGTGAGACTCCATCTCAAATACATAAATAAATAAATAAATAAATAAATAAATAAATAAATAAATGAGTTTCTTGGGGGACCATTGTATTCTAAACACAGCAGACTACCAAAGCCCGCAGCCCATGGTCAGTGCCCAGTAAGTGGGGACTGAATGCCTGAATAGCTTCTTCCTACCCTGCCCGCTGCCCCCCACCACTGCACAGACACCCTGGATACACAGTTTGTATTCAACTTAAAAAAAAATCATACAAGGTTGCAAATATCAACAGCTCAAGGTGGCTTAAACAAAAAACAACAGTAGAAGGGCACAGGGCGCCTCCTGGACCCCACCCTGGGAGGTGTGTGGTTGCCCTCACTCCTGCAGCCTCTTTAAGGACCAGCTCTCTGCTCCTTAGTGCACTTGTGGGAGGCAGCTGTAACCAAGCTCCTGAAGTTTGATGTCTCTGTAAAATGGGTGTACAGCATGTGCATGTGTGTGTGTCTAGGCAGGCAGTTCCCACAATGGCAGGCAGAATCCCCAAAAAGGCATCCGTAAGAGCATGATTTCCTAGACTTCAGCTGGTTTATTTCATCTTCCCAAATATTGATATCTGAGTAGACCATTATTGAATCTTTTTACATTATGTATATTTTTGGCCAGGCGCAGTGGCTCACACCTGTAATCCCAGCACTTTGGAGGCCAAAGCAGGCATATCACCTGAGCCCAGACCAGCCTGGCCAACATAGTGAAACCCCATCTCTACTAAAGAAAAAAAAAATACAAAAATCAGCTAGGGGGGTGGTGCTTGCCTGTAGTCCCAGCTACTCAGGAGGCTGAGGCAGGAGAATCGCTTGAACCCAGGAGGCGGAGGTTGCAGTGAGATTGTGCCACTGCACTCCAGCCTGAGTGACAGACAGAGTGAGACTCTATCTCAAAAAACAAAAAATTTTTAAAAAAATTTATATTTTTACTTAAATGTGTTTATTTATTTGTTTTTATTATTATGTTTTGAGATGGAGTCTTTCTCTGTCACCCAGGCTGGAGTGCAGTAGCACGATCTGAGCTCACTGCAACCTCCGCCTCCCAGTTCAAGTGATTCTCCTGCCTCAGCCTCCTGAGTAGCTGGGACTACAGGTGCGTGCCACCACGCCTGGCTAATTTTTTGTATTTTTAGTAGAGACGGGGTTTCACCATGTTGGCCAGGATGGTCTCAATCTCTTGATCTCGTGATCTGCCCACCTCAGCCTCCCAAAGTGCTGGGATTACAAGCGTGAGCCACTGTGCCCGGCCTTAAATTTATTTTTAAGGGATTTTTTTTAAATCACTGCTATAAAGGTAAAATAAGTACTGGTTGCCATGAATTGAAAGTATTTTTGGGCCATGTGCAGTGGCTAACCCGTGTAATCCTAACACTTTGGGGGGCCAAGGTGTGAGGATCACTTGAACCCAGGATGGCTTAAACCCTTTGAGGAGTTTGAGGCAAGCCTGGGCAACATAGTGAGGCCCCATCTCTATTTAAAAATAAATAAATAAAAATAAAAATGTATTTCAAAGATAAATACAATGAAAACAAAACAATATCTGAAGTTCCAGCTGGATGCCTTTGGGGCCAAAGACTTGGAGCACTAGGTCTGGAAACAGGAGTGAACGCATCAGTCACACCTTTCCTGGAGCTGTCAAATTTGGACGAGGAGATTCCAACAATAAACCCATAAATCCTCTAACACGTGGGCGTGTGCCAGGAAGAACCAAGCAAGCTAGGGAAAATAGAGAGGTGGCAGGGATCAGGGAAAAGGCACACTCTGAGGTTGGGAGTGGGGACAAGGAAGGCCTCCTGGAGAAGGTCACGTCTCTCATGGAACATCTTCTCTGTGGGAGGAACAGCCAGTGCAAAGGCCTGAGGCTCATGGTGGATTCTCCACCCACCCAGTGTGGGGAACGCTGCATCATCAATCTTAAGCTTGGTACCATTGCTCACTCTCGTAATGAATGTATCTGCCTCAAGCACATTTTTTTTTTTTTTTTCAGACAAGAGTCTCGCTCTGTCACCCAGGCTGGAGTGCAGTGGTGCAATCTCGGCTCACTGCAGCCTCAACCTCCTGGGTTCAAGCAATTCTCATGCCTCAGCCTCCCTAGTAGCTGGGATTACAGGCATGCGCTACCACACGTGGCTAATTTTTTTGTATTTTTTGTAGAGACAGGGTTTGGCCATGCTGGCCATGCTGGTCTCAAACCCCTGGCCTCATGTGATCCTCCTGCCTTGGCCTCCCAAAGTGCTTGGATTACAGGCCTGAGCCACCACACCCAGCCCTAGCACATTTTAATGAGTACTACCCAAGCGCATTAGGTACTGAGAAATGAGTGAAAATGATTGCCAGCTTCCAATCAACCCTCGTGTGCAGGGTCTGGATTCTTCTCGGTTCATTTAGGAACTGTTAAAGCTGTGAGGTCAGCCCCGCTCACAAGGGTCTGGATTATACAGCAAGATTATTTTGCTTTTCTTTATTTTTCCCCACCCCACTAATCGTGCTCCTAAAGCAAGATTATTGATCTGTAATCTGAAACATAACTGACAAGCTGAGGGGATCTCCCCAGGAAGGGAAGCTACTTGAGAAACTGAATTTAGATCAGAAGTTGATTGTTCAGAATACAACTGAGCCCAGAGATTGGATGGCACCAAGGGAGGTTTCTGTCAAGCCGTCCCGTTCCGAGATGCCCCATCGCACCCACGAAGCAACTGCTGAGCAGGTTGGCACTAACACGAGCTGGCGTTTGTCCAGACCTTAAGACTCTTTAAATAGCTTTTCATATATTTAATCCTCACATTGCCTCTGTGAATATAAGCGTAATTATCTCCATTTTACAGATGAGGAAATCCGAAGTTCAGGGGGGGTAAATGGTTTACCAAGGTCAGACGACCAGTGTTAATCGTGAGGTAATTAGCCTTAGATTAGGGAGAGGTAGTTTGATATAAATGATATCTGACATAATATACGGGTTTAGACATTTTTGGCTCCAACCAATGATGCCAGTCCAGGAAAATGTTACACCTGCTCAGATGTTAACCCTGCTGCGGGCTGGAGGAGAAGGCACCCTCACCCCAAACCTCCCCAGGAGAAGAAAACCCTGCAGCTATCAGAAGTTTTAGTAAAACAATTATCAACAGTCCATGCAATCGGCTACATAATTTGTGTTTGTGTTGCAACACTGTCCAAATTGCAACATTTTCATCAAAATAGAAAACTGAAATCCCCCATCTTTACCCTATGGGCCAGGTCCTCCTGGGGTGAAGGGGGAGCTGGGATTTTTTTTTTTTTTTTTTTTTGAGATGGGAGTCTTGCTCTGTCGCCCAGACTGGAGTGCAATGGCGCGATCTCGGTTTACTGCAAGCTCCGCCTCCCGGGTTCACGCCATTCTCCTGCCTCAGCCTCCCAACCCCCAACCAGTAGCTGGAACTACAGCTACCACGCCCGGCTAATTTTTTGAATTTTTAGTAGAGAAGGGGTTTCACCGTGTTAGCCAGGATGGTCTCGATCTCCTGACCTCGTGATCCACCCACCTTGGCCTCCCAAAGTGCTGGGATTACAGGCGTGAGCCACCGCGCCTGGGCAGGGGGTGCTGGGATTCTAATCCCTCATGTTCAAGGGGTTCCGTGGAGGCTTCACAGGCTGTGGCCTGTTCAGTTACAGAAGGGCCCACGCTTGCTTTCATGCCCTGCGATTGCTGTCTTGAGATTCCTTCTCCTTGCTTCTTTCTTTTCCTTTTTTTTTTTTTTTTTTTTTTTCCGGTTGGTTGGTTGGTTGATTTTTGAGACAGAGTCTCCAGTCTCACTCTGTTGCCCAGGCTGGAGTGCAGTAGCACGATCTCGGCTCACTGCAACCTCTGCGGCCTGGGTTCAAGCGATTCTCCTGCCTCAGCCTCCCGAGTAGCTGGGATTAGCCCGGCAAGAATTCATTTTTTTCTTTTCTTTTCTTTTTTTTTTTTTTTTGAGACACAGTGTTGCTCTGTCACCCAGACTGGAGCGCAGTGGTGCGATCTGGGCTCACTGCAACCTCTGCCTCCTGGGTTCAAGCAATTCTCCTGCCTCAGCCTCCCGAGTAGCTGAGACTACAGGTGCCCACCACTACGCCTGGCTAATTTTTGTATTTTTGTTTTTTTTTGTTTTGAGACAGGGTCTTGTTTTGTCGCCCAGGCTGGAGTGCAGTGGCAGAATCTTGGCTCACTGCAACCTCTGCCTCCTGGGTTCAAGTGGTTCTCCTGCCTCAGCCTCCAGAATAGCTGGGATTACAGGTGCCCGCCACCATGCCTGGCTAATTTTTGTATTTTTAGTAGAGATGGGGTTTCACCATGTTGGTCAGGCTGGTCTCGAACTCCTGACCTCATGATCCACCCGTCTTGGCCTCCCAAAGTGCTGGGATTACAGGCGTGAGCCACCACACCCAGCCTAATTTTTGTATTTTTAGTAGAGATGGGGTTTCACCATGTTGGCCAGGCTGGTCTTGAACTCCTGACCTCACGTGATTCCACCCACCTCGGCCATCCAAAGTGCTGGGATTACAGGTGTGAGCCACCACACCCAGCCCAGAATTATTAATAATTATTTTTAACGAGGGGCCCCGCATTTTCATTTTACATTGGGTCTCGCGAAGAACCCAGCCAGTCCTGCTGCTGCCTCTTTCTTGCTCCTTCTTCCTCCTTTTTCCTCTCCTTCACAAAGAGCTGTCTGCTCTTGCCTTTTTTTTTCCTTCCTTCCTTCCTTCCTTCTCTCCTTCTTTCTTTTCTTTTTTTTTCTTGTCTTTCTTTTCTTTCTTTCTTTTGACAGAGTCTGGCTCTGTTACCCAGACTGGAGGTGCAGTGGCACAGTCATAGGTCACTGCAATTTTAATTTTGAACTTCTGGGCTCAAGCAATCCTCCCCGCCTGAGCCTCCCAAGTAACTGGAATTACAAGTGTGTGCCACCATGCCTGTCTAATTTTTTTAAGAGACAAGAGACTGCGTGCGGTCTCACCATGTTGCTCAGGCTGGTCTCAAAGTCCTGGGCTCTAGTGATCCTCCCGCCTCTGCCTCCCAAAGTGCTGGGATAATAGGTGTGAGCCGTAAGCCACTGTGCCCAGCTCTCTTGACTTTTTTTTTTTTTAGACGAAGATCACTGCACAATCTTGGTTCACTGCAACCTCCTCCTCCTGGGTTCAAGCGATTCTCCTACCTAAGCCTCCCGAGTAGCTGGGATTACAGGCACCCGCCACCACGTTTGGCTAATGTTTGCATTTGTAGTATGCCGGGAGGACATTCCCCTCCCTTCTGATCCTCCTCCCTTTCTAAGCCCCTCTCCACTCTCCTCGACCCCTGGGCACCTTCAAGCAGACCTTCTAGACATGCCAATCCTATACCCTCAGGCCTTGCCCGTCTAACAGTCCTTCCCTGACCTCCCACGACCCCTCGGTCCCACAGCATCCCAGGGTTTGTCTTTCTTTCTTGATTGTCTCTCTCCCTCTCTCTTTCTTTCTTTCTTTCTCCTCTCTCTTTCTTTTCCTTCCTTCCTTCCTCTTTTCCCTTCCTTCCTCCCCTCCCTCCCTCCTTCTCTTCCTTCCTTCCTTCCTTTCTTCCTTAAGACGGAGTTTCACTTTTGTTGCCCAGGCTGGAGTGCAATGGCACAATCTTGACTCACTGCAACCGCCTCCCAGGTTCAAGATTCTCCTGCCTCAGCCTCCCAAGTAGCCGGGATCACAGGCACCTGCCACCACGCCCGATTAATTTTTGTATTTTTAGTAGAGATGGGGTTTCACCATGTTGGTCAGGCTGGTCTTGAACGCCTGACCTCAGGTGATCCACCCGCCTCAGCCTCCGAAAGTGCTGGGATTACAGGCATAAGCCACTGCGCCTGGCTTTGCATTTCTTATGACTCTTTGGCAGCATCCTTGTTCCTGCTCACTTCTGCCTCCTGCCTCTAGACTCTGGGCTTGCCCCTTGGGTCCGGGGACCTGGTTGATTTTGCTCACAGTTGTATCCTCAGTACCTAGATTTGCCTGGCACATGAAGGTGCTCAGTAAATATTTATTGGGTGGGCAAGTGCTTAGAATGTCACCTACAAGCCATGTCCCTGAGAGTGTCAGGCACCAAAGGGAGGAAAGACAAGTTTTGCCATCCAATCCAGCAGGAAACAGCAGGGCTGGAGATGGACCTCAAAACCTGCAGAAAGGAGGGGCTCCCTAAGTGTTCCTTCTAAGCCACGCATTCCTGGGAAAGAGCAGGACAAAAGAGCCAGCCAGGGAGCAAGCCTGTCATGGAGAGGAGGCTGCATCAGGATGGTTTAGACGTGTGGAAACAATTCTAGGCTCCACAAGATGACAAGAGTGAATGAGCTGATCCACTTTGAATCTCTAAGTGCTACCAATACAAGAATAATTCCCAAATCTATGTCACAAGCTAAGGATCTCTCTTGAGCCTTGAACTAGTTTATCTAAATAACTCCTAGACATATCTCTCCCTTAGCAGGGCCCCAGGCACCTCAAATCCAATCTCTCCAAAGCAACCCCTAAGAGCAGGGGCTGGGGTTGAAACCCTGGGGTCACCATTTGTTCTCTCTGCCATCTTGGCCAAGTTAAAGTTCTCTCATGCTGTTTTCCTCGACTGAAAATTGAGTATAAACAATAGAATAGGGCCAGGCACAGTGGCTCACGCCTGTAATCCCAGCACTTTGGGAGGCTGAAGTGGGTAGATCACTTGAGGTCAACAGTTCGAGACCAGCCTGGCCAACATGGTGAAATCCCATCTCTACCAAAAATACAAAAAATTAATTGGGTGTGGTGGTACACGTCTATAATCCTGGCTACTCAGGAGGCTGAGGCAGGAGAATCGCTTGAACCCAGGAGGCAGAGGTTGCAGTGAGCCAAGATTGCACCACTGCACTCCAGCCTGGCAACACAGCAAGACTCCCTCTCAAAAACAAACAAAACAAATGACAGAACAGGCCAGGCGCAGTGGCTCACACCTGTAATCCCAGCACTTTGGGAGGCCAAGGCAAGCAGATCATCTGAGGTCAGGAGTTGGAGACCACCCTGGCCAACATACAGTAAAACCCTGTCTCTACTAAAAAATTACAAAAATTGGCCGGGCGCGGTGGCTCACACCTGTAATCCCAGCACTTTGGGAGGCTGAGGCAGGTGGATCACGAGGTCAGGAGATTGGGACCATCCTGGCTAACACGATGAAACCCCGTCTCTACTAAAAATACAAAAAATTAGCCAGGCATGGTGGTGGGCGTCTGTAGTCCCAGCTACTTGGGAGGCTGAGGCAGGAGAATGGTGTGAACCCGGGAGGCGGAGCTTGCAGTGAGCCGAGATCATGCCACTGCTCTCCAGCCTGGGCGTGAGAGTGAGACTCCATCTCAAAAAAAAAAAAAAAAAAATTACAAAAATTATCTGGGTGTGGTGGTGCACGCCTGCAGTCCCAGCTACTTGGGAAGCTGAGGCAGGAGAATTGCTTGAACCCGGGGGGTAGAGGTCGCAGTGAACTGAGATCATGCACCACTGCACTCCAGCCAGGGCGACAGAGCAAGACTCCATCTCTCAAAAACAAACAAACAAAAACCACAAAAATTAGCTGGGTGTGGTGGTGAGTGCCTACAGTCTCAGCTATTCAGGACGCTGAAGCTGGAGAATTGCCTGAACCTGGGAGGCTGCTGTGAGCTGAGATAGAGCCACTGCACTCCAGCCTGGGCGACAAAGTGAGACTCCATCTGAAAAAAAAAACCAACAAAAAACAATAGAATACACATAATTAATTAATAGAGCAGTCCTAGTGGCCCCCATAGTGAAATTCTAATGCCTTGCAGAGAACAGAATCAAATTGTCAACCTCTGTAGGCTATTCTGTATTCACAGATTCATTTGTAGAAGATGCATTTCTTTATACGTTGTGTTTTTAGCAGTTACAGTGATGGCATGTTCCTTGGCAACTTCAGCTTGGAGAGATGAGATTTGTAGCAGAAAGCACTCATCTGCATTTCTTCTCTTCCATCTCAAAGAGCAGTGAAGAGGCTGTAAGGCCGTCTGGTTTCTGAGGAACTTCAGCTTTACCCTCAGGCAGGTTCCGCTGCTCCATCAGGCCTATGACACTGTTAGGGGCCCTGGAAATTGTTTTAATTAATTTTAAAATCAGAAGAAAATATGCATATAATAATAATGAATATTATGAGAATGAATCTAGACCAAATGATGATCCCTTACCCCCGCCCTTGTCCAGGTGAATGGAGAAGGCCATGCATGTGTCCTGAGCTGAGCCAGTCAGAGCCCCTGCCCCGACCCCAGATGGAGAGGACAGCCAGCTCCAGGCAGCAGGATCTGGATAGTAAGCGCTGGGGAGCTCTGGGAGGCCAGGAAGGTGGAGGGAAGGCAGCCACGGAATATTCCAGGGTGACAGCATGGCAGGCCAGGGTGAAAGGAAGTATAAAAGCCCCCAGACAGGAAAATATCTGCATTCAAGCAGCTAAAGGCAGGCCCCGGAGGGTCCCCGGCAAGAATGGTGGAGGAGGCTGGAGATGAGATAGAGGCAGGGTTGGACCACCTGGACCTTATAAGCCAGAAGGAGCTGAGATTTTTTTTTTCACTCCAATGAGCAGCTATTAAAGGGTTTTAAGGGAGGGAGTGACCAGATCTGATTTACATTTTGAAGAGATTAGCATTGTGGAAAGTGTACTGTGGAGGTGGGGCAAGAGCTGAGAGCCACATGGAGGGCCCTGGATACTTCTGGACTCTGAATGGGGGGCCAGCCTTCAGCGATGGAGGTGAGGATGGAGACAGGTGGGTCCAAGAGGACCTGTGGGTGGAGGGGCTGGAGGGGGAAAGGAAAGGCTGTTATCAAGGATAAATGGTGGTGATGGACGTGCTGTTCTGCTCCTGAGCTGGGGAAGAAGGGAAGACATGAAGACTTCTGTTCAGACCCATTGAGGTACCCATGGCACACACACATGGAAGTGTGGAGAAGGCAGTGGAACATGTCAGTCTGGAGTGGGGGACACAGGTCAGGGCTGGACGCCCCTGGATGCTGGAAGTGTGGGTGGCATCAGTGCACAACTGGTGTTTGAAGCCACAAATCTCTGAGTTAGGGAGGAAATGGGAATGTGCTGTGACCCAGAAACTCAGAGGAAACTGCCCTTGTTGAGTCCCTGCTGAAGACAGAGAATGAAGACAAGACAGAGAAGGATCCTTTCTTTCTTTTTTCTTTTTTTTTTTTTTTTTGAGATGGAGTTTCACTCTTGTTGGCCAGGCTGGAGTGCAATGGTGCCATCTCAGCCCACTGCAACCTCCACCTCCCAGATTCAAGTGATTCTCCTACCTCAGCCTCCTGAATAGCTGGGATTACAGGCGCCCACCATGCCCAGTTAATTTTTGCATTTTTAGTGGAGATGGGGTTTCGCCATGTTGGCCAGGCTGGTCTCTAACTCCTGACCTCAGGTGATCCGCCCTCCCAAAATGCTGGCATTACAGGCGTGAGCCACTGCGCCCAGCGAGAAGGATCCTTTAGATCTGGTAATGCAAGTGGCTCCTGACTTTGACCAGAGCCCTCTGGGTGGAGGGAGGAATCTGGAAGCCAAATTGGGATGGGAAGGAAGAGTAAAACAGCATGATCACCAGTGCCTGGCCTCATCCCTGCCTAGGCTCTGGATTAAAAAACAGCTATGAGCTGGGTATAGTCCCAGCTACTCGGAGGCCAAGGCAGGAGGATGGCTTGAGCCCAGGACGTTGAGGCTGTGGGTGAGCTACAATTGCACCACTGCATTCCAGCCTGGGTGACAGAGCAAGACCCTATCTCTGAAATAAAAAATATTTATACTTAAAAAAATAGCTATATAGGACATTTTGGGGGCAAATGGGGAAATTGGAAAATGGACTCCATATTAGATAATACCTTTTTTTGTTGAGACAAGGTCTCACTCTGGCATGCAGGATGGAGTGCAGGGAGCTCACTGCAGCCTCAACTTCCTGGGCTCAGGGAGTGATTCTCCAGCCTCAGCCTCCTAAAGTGCTGGGATTACAGGCGTGAGCCACCACACCTGGCCTGTATTAGATAATATAGCAGCTCTGAATTTGTTGTGTGTGATAATGGTGTGTGGTAAGAGAGAAACTGTAGGAGACACACATTGTAGTATTTAGGGCAGAAAGAGTAGATACTTGAAACTTTCCAGTGCTCCAACAATAACAAAAAATTAAACACATACCCCATACACAGAGAAAGCACAGATGGCAAAATGCTAATTGGAAAAATCTAGGTGAAGAATATTTTAATATTTTTTCAACTCCTCTTTCAGCTGAATTATTTCCTTACAAAGTTGGGTGCAGCCGGGTGCAGTGGCTCACTCCTGTAATCCCAGCACTTTGGGAGGCCGAGGCGGGTGGATCACCTGAGGTCAGGAGTTCAAGACCAGCCTGGCTGACATGGTGAAACCCCGTCTCTACTAAAAATACAAAAAATTAGCCGGGTGTGGTGGTGCATGCCTGTAATCCCAGCTACGTGGGAGGCTGAGCCAGGAGAATCACTTGAAACCCAGGAGGCGGAGGTTGCAGTGAGCTGAGATTGCGCCATTGCACTCCAGCCTGGGCAACAAGAGCAAAACTCCGTCTCAAAAAATTTAAATAAATAAATAAATAAATTAGCTGGGCATGGTGGCGGGCGCCTGCCTGTAATCCCAGCTACTCCGGAGGCTGAGGCAGGAGAGTAGCTTGAACACAGGAGGCGGAGGTTGCAGTGAGCTAGATCTTGCCATTGCACTCCAGCCTAGATGACAGACTGAGAACCTGTCTCCAAAAAAAAACTAAGTTGGGTGCGGTGGCTCACGCCTGTCATCCCAGCACTTTGGAAGGTCGAGGCCGGCAGATCACTTGAGGTCAAGAGTTCAAGACCAGCCTGGCCAACATGGTGAAACCCCATCTCTACTAAAAATACAAAAATTAGCCGGGCTTGCCGGGCACGGTGGCTCACGCCTGTAATCCCAGCACTTTGGGAGGCCGAGGCGGGTGGATCGCCTGAGGTCGGGAGTTCAAGACCAGCCTGGCCAGCATGGTGAAACCCTGTCTCTAATAAAAATAAAAAAATTAGCCAGGTGTGGTGGCAGGCGCCTGTAATCCCAGCTACTCGGGAGGCTGAGGCAGGAGAATAGCTTGAACCCAGGAGGTGGAGGTTGCGGCGAGCCAGGATCACACCATTGCACTCCAGCCTCGGCAACAGAGCGAGAATCTGTCTCAAAAAAAAAAAAAAAAAAAAAAAGAGGCCGGGCGCGGTGGCTCACGCCTGTAATCCCAGCAGTTTGAGAGGCCAAGGCAGGCAGATCACGAGGTCAGGAGATTGAGACCATCCTAACACAGTGAAACCCCGTCTCTACTAAAAATACAAAAATTAGCTGGGCATGGTGGCGGGTGCCTGTAGTCCCAGCTGCTTGGGAGGCTGAGGCAGGAGAATGGTGTGAACCCGGGAGGCAGAGCGTGTAGTGAACCAAGATCGCGCCACTGCACTCCAGCCTGGGTGACAGTGAGACTCCGCCTCAAAAAAATTTTTTTTTAATTTTAATTACAAAAAGGAAGGGTGACTAGCAGGGTCAAGAGAAAGTTTCATACAACTGAGAAATTTTTTGAAGAATGGGAGCATGAGTGTGTGTTGAAAGCAATGCTCATGGAAGGGAGGAGGAGAAGGTGATTATGTCAGCCAGGGGTGAGAGGTGCAGGGCAGAATCCTGGAGGAGCAGGTGGATGGCCCAGAGTGAGGGCCTGGAGGGTGGTCTTTGCCCAGTGTGGGCGGCCACACGTCAGATGGGCAACTTGGTGGGGGGCGTTCCTGTCTGATGACTTCCCCTCTGTCCTCTACGTAGGATATGAGGCTCTCTGCTAAGAAGGGCCAGGAGAGCAATGGGGAGGTTCCTGCAGGGAAAAACTGGTGGGATTTGTGGGTTTGTGTTGACGATCTGGGTGAAGATTGTTTATTGGTTTAGGGAGGGAGACAAGAGGAAAGATTAAGTCCCCACACCTCCAAGACTCAGTTTCTCCATCTGTAACATGAGGAGATTGAACTAGGAGATCTCAAAGGACTCTGAACTCTGGTACGCTCATGGTCCCTTTAGGAAGTGATGGGAAGCATATACTGAATAGCACGAGCCTGGGTTATTTAAGAATTAAGGATAGCGGCTGCTCTGCCTATGGAGTAGCCATTCCTTTTTTTTTGAGACAGAGTTTTGCTCTTGTCACCCAGGCTGGAGTGCAATAGCGCGATCTCGGCTCACTGCAACCTCCGCCTCCCAGGTTCAAGCGATTCTCTGCCTCAGCCTCCCATGTAGCTGGGATTACAGGCATGCGCCACTACCACGTCTGGCTAATTTTTGTATTTTTAGTAGAGACGAGGTTTCACCATCTTGGCCAGGCTTGTCTTGAACTCCTGACCTTGTGATCCACCCAACTCGGCCTCCCAAAGTGCTGGGATTACCGGCGTGAGCCACTGCACCTGGCGGAGTAGCCATTCTTTTATTCCTTTACTTACTTAATAAACTTCATTCCACTTAAAAAAAAAAAAAGAATTAAGGATAGCTGGTAAAAACTAGACAATTGCCTAAGAGGTTTCTAATTGAGGATTAAAACCAATAAATACAAGAAGGCCAGGCATGGTGGCTCATGCCTGTAATCCCAGCACTTGGGGAGGTTGAGGTGGGCAGATCACCTGAGGTCAGGAGTTCGAGACCAGCATGACCAATATGGCGAAACCCTGTATCTAATAAAAATACAAAAATTAGCAGGGTGTGGTGGCGTGTGCCTGTAGTCCCAGCTACTCAGGAGGCCAAGGCAGGAGAATTGCTTGAACCCGGGAGGCAGAGACTGCAGTGAGCCAAGATTGTGCCACTGCACTCCAGCATCCTGAGCGACAGAGTGAGACTCTGTCTCCAAAAAAAAAAAAAAACAAAAAACAAAAACAAAAAAACCAATAAATACAAAGAGGCACGTGAAAGGCAGACTGCTGGCCAGGCATGGTGGCTCACGCCTATAATCCCAGCACTTTGGGAGGCCGAGGCAGGCACATCATGAGGTTAGGAGAGTGAGACCATCCCGGCTAACACGGTGAAACTCCGTCTTTACTAAAAATACAAAAAATTAGGTGGGCGTGGTGGTGGGCACCTGTAGTCTCAGCTACTCAGAGGGCTGAGGCAGGAGAATCGCTTGAACCTGGGAGGTGGAGGTTGCAGTGAGCCCAGATCTCGCCACTGCACTCCAGTCTGGGTGACAGAGCGAGAATCCTTCTCAAAAAAAAAAAAAAAGAAAATGAAAAAAGAAAAAAAAAGAGAGGTGGGTGTGGTGGCTCACACCTGTAATCCCAGCACTTTGGGAGGCTGAGGCAGGTGGATCACCTGAGGTCGGGAGTTGGAGACCAGCCTGACCAACATGGAGAAACCCCATCTCTACTAAAACTACAAAATTAGCCAGGCGTGGTGGCGCATGCTTGTAATCCCAGCTACTCGGGAGGCTGAGGCAGGAGAATCGCTTGAACCCGGGAGGCAGAGGTTGCAGTGAGCCAAGATCACACCACTGCACTCCAGCCTGGGCAACGAGAGCGAGACTCTGTTAAAAAAAAAAAAAAAAAGAAAGAAAGAAAGAAAAGAAAAAGAAAAGCAGACTGCTTAAGGCTTCAGAGCACCCCTGGGGGAGTGAGGAGGTGGCCCAGAGGCCGAGGCTCTGATATGCATGACGAGGTGCTGTTTGGGTGAACACGGTGTGGGGTCCTTTTCAGAGCATATACTGCTTTCTCCTTGCTCTGGCCGAAGTTCACATCACACAGCATGAAGTGAAACAGCACATCAATGTGATGAACACAGTTAACACTGAAGAAACCTGTATGTGCGAGCAAATATAGCATGAAAGGGTTCAGGGATTTTTTTTTTTTTTTTTTGAGACTGAGTCTCACTCTGTTGCCCAGGCTGGAGTGCAGTGGCACGATCTCCGCTCACTGCAACCTCCCACCTCCCAGGTTCAAGCGATTTTTCTGCCTCAGCCTCCTAAGTAGCTGGGACTATTGGCACGTGCCATGATGCCCGGCTAATTTTTGTATTTTTAATAGAGTCGGGGTTTCACCATATTGGCCAGGCTGGTCTCAAACTCCTGACCTCATAATCTGCCCACCTCGGCCTCCCAAAGCGCTGGGATTACAGGCATGAGCCACTGTGCCCGGCGTCCTGTTTTTTGGTGTGTGTGTGTGTGTGCGTGTGTGCGTGCGCGTGTTTGAGACGGAGTCTCCCGTTGTCGTCCATGCTGGAGTACAGCAGTGCGATCTCGGCTCACTGCAACCTCTGCCTCCCAGGTTCAAGCAATTCTCCTGCCTCAGCCTCCTGAGTAGCTGGGATTATAGGCATGTGCCACCACGCCTGGCTAATTTTTTGTATTATTAGTACAGACAGGGTTTCACCCTGTTGGCCAGGCTGGTCTTGAACTCCAGGCCTCAAGTGATCCACCTGCCTCAGCCTCCCAAAGTCCTGGTATTACAGGCGTGAGCCAATAGTGCCTGGCCAATAGTTTTTTATTTTTATTTTTAAAGGGACAGGGTCTCCCTCTTTCACCCAGGCCGTAACCCTGAACTGCGAGGCTCAAACGATCCTTCTGCCTTAGCCTCCCAACTCCCAAGTAGCTAGGACTACAGGTGCACACCACCATGCCTGGCTAATTTTTAAATTTTCAGTAGAGACGGGATCTTGGTATGTTGCCCAGGCTGGTCTCAAACTTCTGGCCTCAAGTGATCCTTCTGCCTCAGCCTCCCAAAGTGCTGGGATTACAAGCGTTGTGCCACAGTGCTCGGCCAACAATAGATTTATAATATCACTGAGGGCAGGGATTGTGAGTCATCATCAGCTCCCCAGTGACTGGCAGCATGCCAGGAATGGGGGAGGGGAGAGAGGGAAGGAAGGGAGGCTTCTCGGCCTGACAGTTCAGCCAGGTGCAGGCACTGTCATGTTCATGGCCACCAGGCATCTGCCAAGCACCAGGCTCTGTGCTGCCCACTTTACACAGATGGTCTCATTTGGCCTTGATGACAACCTGTGGAGGTTGGTATTATTTACTCCAAGAGGAAACTAAAGGCAGAGAGTTTAAATAACTTGCCAAAAGTCACATGGCAGAATCAGGATTTGAGCTCAGATATGTTAAACTGAAGCTTGTGCTCTTGACTGCCTGGCTGTGCAGTCTTCCAGAAGAGCACGGCATGGACTTCTGGAATTCTTGCAGCCACTCGACTCAAAAGCAGTTAGCATAGTGCTGAGCACAGGTAATAGGGCATTTGACAAATGCCAGTGACTGTAGACTGAATGATTGACAGTCTGAATGAATGAATGAGTGAAGTGACTTCCTGTCTTGTGAGGTTTTCCTCTTCAAATGGAAGATTTCCCCATAGCCTTTGAATGCTCAATCTAATTAAGGCAAAAAGGCATCAGAGAATTGCAGGGCCTTTCCTTTATTAACTGTCAAGTTCAATCTGGAGGCTGTTTACGTGCCAAGGTCAGAGATCAGTCTTTAGCTGCTCTCCTCTCATTCATCTGGCCAACCTCAGAACATAAAGTTTATTGATGCAAAACTGATTGGCAGGCTGGGCTAACGAGCTGGCGGGAACAGGGAGTATCAGAAAGAGTTCTAAGCCAGCGTCGGCTCAGCCCGGCTCCTTTGCTGTCCTAACTTCCCTGTGCTCTAGGTTGCAGGGTCACACCTTTCAGAAGTGAACCCCAGAAGAGTAGCAAATGCTGCCTGGCCTTTTGGCAGTTCTTATGGAGCCCAGTCAAGAGCAGGAGGGGGAGCAGTCCTTTTTCCTGGTTTTGTCTATTAACGTGGAAAGAGCGAGGCTTGGAAGATTAGGTAGTATAGTCTTTTTTTTTTTTTTTTTTTTAGACAGAGTCTCACTCTGTCGCCTAGGCTGGAGTGCAGAGTGCAGTGGTGTGATTTCGGCTCACTGCAAGTTCTGCCTCCCGGGTTCGTGCCATTCTCCTGCCTCAGCCTCCCAACTAGCTGGGGCTACAGGCGCCCCCCCACCATGTCCGGCTAATTTTTTGTGTTTTTAGTAGAGACGGGGTTTCACCGTGTTAGCCAGGATGGTCTTGATCTCCTGACCTCGTGATCCGCCCGCCTCAGCCTCCCAAAGTGCTGGGATTACAGGCGTGAGCCATCGCGCCCAGCAGTATAGTCTTAAGACTTCACAAATCAAAGAAATTCGTGTGTAAGCCTCGTCAGGACTGGGGGTCGTGAAGAGGAAGGTAACTGTTATGCCTACAGTTTGCAGCCAACCCATTAGTAAGCAGCGCCTGTTTGTGGGGAGCTCCTGGCAGTGCCTCCTCCTTCATGCCCAGCAGGAAAGAGAGGCTGGGAAGGATGCATGGGCCACATGCCTGGCTCCACTTGCAGTGCCCCCAGGATAAAAGCCAGGAGGCCGGGCGGGCACGGTGGCTCATGCCTGTAATCCCAGCACTTTGGGAGGCCAAGGTGGGTGGATCACGAGGTCGGGAGATCAAGAGCATCCTGGCTAACACGGTGAAACCCCGTCTCTACTAAAAATAAAAAAAATTAGCTGGGCGAGGTGGTGCACGTCTGTAACCCCAGCTCCTTGCTAGGCTGAAGCAGGAGAATCTCTTGAACCCGGGAGGCCCAGGTTGCAGTCAGCTGAGATCGCACCACTGCATTCCAGCCTAGGCGACGGAGTAAGACCCCGTCTCAAAAAAAAAAAAAAAAAAAAAAGCCAGGAGGTGGGCAGTCAGGAGAGGCAGGTGGACCCGGGAGCTGTGTCTTCTTCTACTCAAGATAGGGAAAGTACAACTCCCCTGGTTATTATCAGGACCAATTGATTTTGCCTGATCTGAGAGAAAACATCCTGACCACAGGTCACTTGAAATGCCCTGTAATTCAGAAACAGTGGCTGTCCACAGCAGACAGCTATCTGGATTTAAGACCCCAAATTCACACACCACACCACAAACTGTCCACTTACAAGCAAAAAAATAACAAACAACCAAGCCCCCAACCCACTCTCATTTTATTCCCTTGGTTCCAGGTCTTCTCTGAGCAGGTCATGTCTCCTGGTGTGTTTGCGTACAGGCTGTGGGGCTGGGGGGAAGGAGTCCTTTTTCCTCTTACCCCAGGCAGGGCTGGCTCCAGGTTGCACAGAGCTCCACAGAGAAAACTGCTCACTGCAGAGAAGGGCAGGGTCCAGCCCAAGCTCTACTCTGATGAGCTCTGAGATCGGGGGTGGTGACTTCATCTTCTATCTATGGCTTGGAACAATGATGATGACCATGACCCTCTGGTTTCAGTTCAGTCAATGAATGGGGAGCAAATTGCTATTGTCAGGCACTAGGCTAGGGAGGTGATTCAGAAAGGCTCCCAGAGACCCACACACCAATCACTAAACTAATATAACACGCTAAATACTACATCTACAGTAGGGATAAAGTGTTTTAGGTACACAAAGGGAGTTGAGAAAAGCTTCAGAGGTTTTCAAAGTGGTTTCCAGACCATCATCAGCCAGCCTCACCTGGAAAGTTGTTAGAAATACAAATATCAGCCCCACCCCAGACTGGCTGAATCAAAAATTCTGGGGGTGGGGCCCAGCAATCTGCATTTGAACAAGCCCTCCAGGTGATTATGATGCAACCTAAAGTCTGAGAATCACGTAGAGGTTGGAAAACTACCTTGCAACCAGCAACCTGTTTTTGCAAATAAAGTTTTACTGGAACACAGCCATAATCCATCATTCAGATATTGTTTGTGGCTACTTCCCTTTTAACCAGCAGAGTTGGTAGTTACGACAGAGACAATAGGGCCCGCAAAGCCTGATTCTGCCAAATGACTAGACTAGATTTCCCATACTAGGGAGCATAGCCTAGATTTTTTTTCTTTTCTTTTTTTTGAGACAGAATCTCACTGACATGCAGGCTGGAGTACAATGGTGGGTTCTCAGCTCACTGCAACCTCCACCTTCTGGGCTCAAGTGATCTCCCAACCTCAGCCTGCCGAGTAGCTGGGACCACGAGCATATGGCAACACGCGCAACTAACTTTTGTATTTTTTTTTTTTGTTAATTATTATTTTTTGAGACCGAGTCTCGCTCTGTCGCCCAGGCTGGAGTGCAGTGGCGGGATCTTGGCTCACTGCAAGCTCTGCCTCCTGGGTTCACGCCATTCTCCTGCTGCAGCCTCCCCAGCAGCTGGGACTACAGACGCACGCTGCCATGCCCGGCTAATTTTTTGTATTTTTAGTAGAGACGGGGTTTCACCGTGTTAGCCAGGATGCTCTCCGTCTCCTGACCTCGTGATTCGCCCGCTTCGGCCTCCCAAAGTGCTGGGATTACAGGCATGAGCCACCGCGCCCGGCCCTGTATTTTTTTTTTAAAGACATAATTTTATTTATTTATTTATTTATTTTTATTTGAGAGGGCGTCTAGCTCTGTTGCCTGGGCTGGAGGGCAGTGGCGCGATCTCGGCTCACTGCAAGCTCCACCTCCTGGGTTCATGCCATTCTCCTGCCTCAGCCTCCCAAGTAGCCGGGACTACAGGTGCCAGCCACCACACCCGGCTAATTTTTTATTTTTAGTAGAGACTGGGTTTCACCTTAGCCAGGATGGTCTCGATCTCCTGACCTCGTGATCTGCCCGCCTCGGCCTACCAAAGTGCTGGTATTACAGGTGTTGAGCCACCGCGCCCGGCCTAAAAGACGTTAGTTTGCATGTTGCCCAGGCTGGCCTCGAACTCCTGGGGTCAAATGATCCACTGCCTCGGCCTCCCAATGTGCTGGGATTACAGGCGTGAGCCACTACACCTGGCCTCTTTTTTTTTTTTTTTTAAGAGACAAGGTTTCAACATATTGCCCAAGCTAGACTCAAACTCCTGGCCTCAAGCAATCCTCCTGCCTCAGCCTCCTAAGAGGCTGGAACTACAGACAGGTGCATGCCACTATGCTTGGCTCCTGTCTATGGCGGAGGTTGCAGAGAGCAGAGATTGTACCATTGCACTCCATCCTGGGCGATAGAGCCAAACTTTGTCTCAAACAACAACAAAATCCCCTTAGAGCTCTTTCCTAGCAACCAAACGTTTTTCCATTTTGTTAGGAATTGGAAGAAGAGAGGAAAATAACTGGCTAAGTAACTACTCTATATCAAGCACGGTTACAAGGCATTTTCCAACATTATTTCAATTTTAATGAAAGCTGCTCATGAAATTAGGTTTACTGGGTCACAGTTTTCAGATGAGGAACCTAGGACAGGTGAAGGGACAGAATTGGAACCCAGTTCTGTCATACCACAGATGCCCCACCTGTTCTACACTGGCCTGTCAAGAATAACAATAATAATTATTATTATTTTAGAGACAGAGTCTTGCTGTGTTGGCCAGGTGGATTGCAGTGGCACGACCTCGGCTCACTGCAACCTTCAACTCCCAGGTTCAAGCGATTCTCCTGCCTCAGTCTCCCGACTAGCCGGGATTACAAGTGCCCACCACCACGTTCAGCTAATTTAAAAAATATTTTTAGCAGAGATGGGGTTTCACCATGTTGGCCAGGCTGGATCTCAATCTCCTGACCTCGTGATCCGCCCGCCTTGGCCTCCCAAAGTGCTAGGATTACAGGTGTGAGCCACCCCTCCAGGCCCAATGATTATTTTAAATAATAATTATTTTTTTTGAGACGGAGTCTCGCTCTGTCACCCAGGCTGTAGTGCAGTGGTGTGATCTCGGCTCACTGCAACCTCCACCTCCTGGGTTCAATGATTCTCCTGCCTTAGCCTCCCGAGTAGCTGGGACTACAGGCACCCGCCACCACGCCTGGCTAATTTTTTTGTATTTTTAGTAGAGACAGGGTTTCACCGTGTTAAGACAGGATGGTCTCGACCTCCTGACCTCATGATCCACCTGCCTCGGCCTCCCAAAGTGCTGTGATTACAGGCGTGAGCCACCACTCCCAGCCTTAAATAATTACTTTTATTTTATTATCATTATTTTTGAGACAGGGTGTCACTCTGTCACCCAGAATGGAGTGCAGTGGTGCCATCTTGGCTCACTGCAACCTCCGCCTCCAGGGTTCAAGCGAATTCTCCTGTCTCAACCTCCCAAGTAGCTGAAAGTACAGGTACGTGCCACTATGCCGAGCTAATTTTTGTATTTTTAGTAGACACAGGGTTTCACCATGTTGGCCAGGCTGGTCTCGAACTGCTGGCCTCAAGTGATCCACCCGCCTTGGCCTCCCAGAGTGCTGGGATTACAGGCGTGAGCTACCGCACCCAGCCTACTTTGAAACATGGGATCATCGGCCAGGCGCGGTGGCTCACGCCTGTAATCACAGCACTTTGGGAGGCCGAGGTGGGCGGATCACGAGGTCAGGAGTTCAAGACCAGTCTGGCCAACATAGTGAAACCCCGTCTCTACTAAAAACACAAAAAATAAGCCAGGTGTGCTGGTGTGCGCCTGTAATCCCAGCTATTTGGGAGGCTGAGGCGGGAGAATCGCATGAACCCAGGAGAAAGAGGTTGCAGTGAGCTGAGATGTGCCACTGCACTTCAGCCCGGGCGACAGTGTGAGACTCCGTCACCAAAATAAAATAAAATAAAATAAAATAAAATAAAATAAAATAAAAAGATCCTCTAGCCCAAATCCCTCCATCACAGAAGCAGTTGGAGTAGCTTGAAAAGCTTAGATGATAGGCCCATGTGGCTTGTCTGTGGAAAGAGCTAGGCTGCAAGACACCTCTCACTCCATTGAGTGCTTTCCTCTTACTCTCCTTTCCCGATTTAAGACATTAAATCATTTAAGACATTAAATCATTTAAGACAGTGTCATTTGGTCAAGTGCGGTGGCTAACGCTTGAAATCCCAGCACTTTGGGAGGCTGAGATGGGCGGATCACCTGAGGTCAGGAATTCGAGACCAACGTGGCCAACATGGCAAAACCTCGATTCTACCAAAAAAGAAATTTTTTGGTAGCGCTGGTAGCGCGTGCCTGTAATCCCAGCTACTCAGGAGGCTGAGGCAGGGAGAACTGCTTGAACCCGGGTGGCAGAGGTTGCAGTGAGCCAAGATCGCACCACTGCACTCCAGCCTGGGCGACAGAGCGAGACTCTGTCTCAAAAAAAAAATAAATTTTTAAAAAGACAGTGTCATTCGATGGAGTTGCTTTCTTGATCGTTGGCTGCAATTAAAGACCTAGCCTCACTGTCTTTTGTGTTGCCTTGGACCGGCTTTTAGGTTCTACCGCCCTAACAGGCAGTGGAGGCTGGCCTTGAGTGGTAGTCCTCCATCTCGCCCTCTTTTCCTACCCTCTACCCCCAACCCCCGAGCTGCTCTCCTGTCTTCTTCCAACACTGTTCTCTTGGGAATATGCATGTCCAACTTCCCAAGCAGTCTGGGATCTGGAGTAAGATGACTCTTGGTTTAATGAAGTTTTTCCACAGTGCTTGCATGTGCCCCAAGGGTTTGGAAGGTTGGAGAACTAACAAAAAGCAAAGCGCCATCCTGTGTCGTTTAGGCAGGTCTGTGTTCTGTTAAAATATGGAAGAATTAAGAGAAGAACGAAGAAATAAGGGCAGAAACTCCACTGGGGAGTACTTGTCTAACCCTGAAAAAGTTCAAGGCTGTTGTTCAAGGTCTGAATTTTTCCCTTGAGATTTGCTTGTAGTCCTTCAAGTCATCTTCAGACATCTGATCAAGGCAGCATCCGCGGAAAATTATAAGGTGGGTGGCTGCACTGGAGCCTGTCCTGGCTCAGGGGAGCCGGTGAAGAGTGATTTTTTTCCCTTGGCGTTGGGGGGTTCAGAGGGGGTGCCCTCTGCTATGCAGGAAGCCCTCCTTGCCCGCTAGATAGTTCTCATTCCTCAGGAGATACTCTGTGAGGGGCCGGCGTGTTTTCTCCATCTTGGCACTTACCCTCAGACCCTCCTAAGTACCCGGGAGGGCCGTGTTTTTCATCGGAGGTTGAAATGGAACCTCCCCCTGGGTGCCCGGGGAGAGTACCTTGGGGGCAACGCCCCTCCTTCCGGAGGGCAGCATCCCGGCGGGGGCGGGGGCTCGGCTTTGATCCCAGGGCACCTTTTGTCCCTGGAGACGCTCTGCCAGCCAGGTACGTGGAGGGAGTGCAGCCCGCCCTCCGGGGCGACGCGCGGGGCTGGGGCGGGCCGGCGACTCCGGGGAGTGGCGGCCGGGAGCCCGCGAACGCGGGTGGGCGCCGTCGCCTCACTAACCGGGCGCCTCCGGGAAGTCCGGGCGGGGTCCGCCGCTCGCACATAGGATTAGCGTCCTCTAAACTCCATCCCTGGGAAAAGCCGCCGCACTTCTCACCCAAACTCGCGGAGCCGAGGGGTTGGGGAGGGGTTGGGCGGGCGCGGGGGCCGGCGAGGCGGATCCGGGAACGGGTGGACCCGGGCGGCCAAGCCCCTTCAGCGCCGGCCCAACCGCCCCGGCCCGGGCCAGTTCAGCGGGGCGGGGGCCGGTGACACAAAGGCGGCGGCGGGTCCTCCGGGCCTCCGGCCTCGGGCAGTCGCAGGGCGCCCCGGGCCGCCCGACCTCCCCTCGCGTCGCGGCCCGTCAGCCGGCGCCGCCCGTCGCCCGCCCTCAGCCGTCCGGCGAGGCGCGGCTTCCTCCGCCGGCGCGGGGTCCCCTGGTTAACCCCTGCCCGGCAGCGCGGCCGCTGATTGGAGAAGGCGGGGCGCCGGGGCAGCGGGGACCCCCCCCCACCTTCCTCGTCCCCTCCCCCTCCTCCCCCACTGTCGGCGCTTCCCCCACCCCCCCAGGACCCCCCCTGCCTCCCAGCCGTGCAAATCTCGCGAGGAAACACGCGGTTTCACTAGTGTGTTTACACCGATCACTACTAATCCGGACCGAACCGATCCGGATTAAGGGGCCGGAGGCGGGTCTTGGGCACCAGCGGTTCCGACCCCCCCGCCCTCCGCGCCGCACCCGAGTGGCCCCCAGCCGAGCGGGCCCCCACCTCCTGGCCCGGCCTGGGCCCTCCTGCGCCTCCCTTGGCCTTTGTCCGGCGCCAGGAGGCCGGTCCCGCGCCCCCCGCGGCCGCCCGGGCCCGGGCCCGCGTCGGGCGCCTGGCTCTGTACGCGAGCCCGGGGATCTGCGGCCTTCGTGCCCCCCCTCCCCCGCCCGCCCTCTCGTGGAGCCCGGCGCCGGCGGCGGCTGCCCGGGCGGGGGGTTGCGGCGCTCAGGAGAGGCCCCGGCTCCGCCCCGGGCCTGCCCAGGGGGAGAGCGGAGCGGTCCGCAGCCGGGTCGGGTCGGGGCCCCTCCCGGGAGGAGCGTGGAGCGGCAGCGGCGGCGGCGGCAGGTGAGAGGCTGAGCCCCGGGCGGGGGAGGGCTCCAGGCCTGGGGCATTAACCGTCCCGGGGACCCCTTTGGCCTGAGGAGCCTGCGACCTGGGCCCAGCTCGGGTCCGGCTCCGGACCGCAGCTCCTGGGCGCTGAGGCGGGAGGGGCTCCCTGAGGGCTGCGGGTCGCTGAGGGGACGGGCAGAAGATGGGGGAGGCCCAGGCGGCCCCGGCCTGGGATTGGGGCCGGCGGCCGGAGGAGAGACGGGGGCCCCCCGGCAGCTGGAGGCCTCGGCAGCCTCCCGGGCGCCCCCGAGAGCCGGCCCTCCCTTCCTCCGTGACAGGTGGGCCTGGAGTTGGGAAAGTTTGGAGCCGGCGAGGGGCGCCGGGACCAGGCCCCATCGCTCCTGCTTCCCGGCTGTGGGCTGCAGGGAGGATCCTAGTCCAAGGCCCCGCTGGAATTAGACGGAGTGGCTATTTCCTTAACATGAGTTGACATTAAACGGAATAACCGCCGGGGCGTCATTTTCCGGGCCGGGCCTGGGGATGGAGGTTTGGGAAGTGTTGCGAGA
This sequence comes from Gorilla gorilla gorilla, assembly GCF_029281585.2. Lineage (NCBI taxonomy): Eukaryota > Metazoa > Chordata > Mammalia > Primates > Hominidae > Gorilla > Gorilla gorilla. Next base: position 29,590,105 of record NC_073228.2, on the reverse strand, counting down.
GACCTTGGGGTTTGGGAGAGACTGCAACCTCTGCCATTCCGACCTCGATTAGGGTAGGGCAAGACGCGAGGAAGGCCACGGGGGAAACTCATTCTCCCAGTCTCTTTTTTTCCTTCTTTTTCTTTTTGTAAAGATGCATTTCAACCTTTCTGAGAATTTCCTAATTCTCTCTCTAACCTGCACTTGTATGTGTGGGTGAAACTTTAATTTGTCACCTTTTCATTCCCCTTTGCCCCAGGCTCTCAATCCAGGAAGGGAAATGAAACTGAAGGACTTGTAAGGGGGTTGTTACTGGAGATTGTAGAGTTGTTGGATTGCAGAGGAGAATGTTCGATTCATCTTTTCAGTAACTTTAAAATCACACCAACCATTCCAACTACTTGATAATGTGTTCGAAGGGGTTCTATGTAATATGTTTCTTTTCCACTGTTAATATTAAAGAGAGGTTTTCAATGGGTCTTGTAGGAGTTGGTCTCTTGCAAAGGATGGACATATTTGCTGAAAGTAGCCTCTGCATTAATTGGTTATGGAAGTTTAAAAATGGTGTCCTCCTGCCCCTCCCTGCTTGGAAGAAGGGCTAAAAGCAGATGTCCAGAATCAAGAGAAAACTACTGCAGGGAGTGGTCAGAAAAAGATTTTTTAAAGGGATTGTTATGGAGCTATATTAATTTACTGAGTGAATGGAGGTGGATGGTTTTGCCATGGGCTCTCTATTAAATTTAAAATAATTCCTTTTCTCATGAGCTACTGTGAGCTCTTCAGAGAAAGGAGCTGTATAATAGTGTTTTTGCAGTTATTTGTAGCTTCTGATTCATCCTATATTCTTTTGAAATTATTGTCAATGATTCATATTTTTAGTTTAAGGACTACTTCCTGAGTGGGAAATAAATATCTGAAGATACTTAGCTAGATTAAGGCTGATAGAAGGAATTTTCTTTTTGCAGGCTAGTTCTTGTTTTGTTCTTTCCCCTGTGCTCAACTTTTACCGAGATTATATGAAGGGTTTGAGGGGTTTATTTTTGCTGTTAAAATCAAATCAGAACTAGGGAAGAAAAAGTGGCTGTCATAGAAGAAGACTTCTGAGCTGCTTTAAAACTTTTCAATATATTACTGTTTGATGCAGCACATAGTAGTCTACCACTTGTATGCTATATTTACTTGAGATTTACCTGCATTTGATCTTTCAGTGAAATAATTACTGAGTTTTGTTCTACAGAAAATTGCCTCCTCACATTTTAGTGTTTATGGTTTCACAGCCTACTTTTTCTTTTTCAGTAGAAATGATGGAAGAATTGCATAGCCTGGACCCACGACGGCAGGAATTATTGGAGGCCAGGTTTACTGGAGTAGGTGTTAGTAAGGTGAGTAAAATGATGATCATGAACACTATTCATATTCTAATTTAAACACATTTTTTAAATGATTAAGAGCAATTTGGGTAGGCCCTTCTGATAGTTTGCAGGGGAGAAGATTTGGGTCTTAATTTCAGTGAACTTTTAGATCCTACTAGTCATTCCAGTAGTCATTTAACATAGTAGGTTTGAAAATGTTCTATATGGGAATATATGTTTCTTCTTCCTTTCTGGTATAGGAGAGGTTTCTCATGGTTCTTGTTACAAGGAAACTAACAGGATGTGTGTATAGATTCTATGCCATATTTTGTTAAAACTTGTCAGCCATTCAGAAAGAAAATTACAAGGCATTGCATAGCTTTGTTACATTGGACTTTGGAGGTAGTTACATGCTAGAGTATTGAAAAATTGGCCTCTGTGAAGTCTGCAGACTCTTTACTGGTTGCACCCCCAGACTGGTTTGTTGCTCTTCTCATTCTTCCTTCTTAGTTTTTATTTTTGTTGCAGGAGCATAATATTAGATTAGGCCCCCATTAACGGGCACGTATGAAGTTAAGCAATGTTATAGTTTCCTATGCATGTTTATGTACCCACTGGTCCACCCCTCTGCTCTCATAGGATGATTTTACAATGTGTAAAATGTTTGATTTTAATACAGTACGCAAAGTATATTTACGATATTTTATTTAAAAGCTTTATTGGTCCAAGATCATATTACTTGGGCTTGAGATGTGTGAACGTATGAGCTACTGAATTTTTTTTTTTTGAGACAGAGTTTTCCTCTTGTCGCCGAGGCTGGAGTGCAATGGGGTGATCTCGGCTCACTGCAGCCTCCACCTCCTGGGTTCAGGTGATGATTCTCCTGCCTCAGCCTCCTGAGTAGCTGGGATTACAGGCGCCCGCCACTACGCCCAGCTGATTTTTGTATTTTTAGTAGAGATGGGGTTTCACCGTGTTGGCCAGGCTGGTCTCGAACTCCTGACCTCAGGTGATCCACCTGCCTCGGCCTCCCAAGTGCTGGGATCACAGGCAGGAGCCACTGTGCCTGGCTGAGCTTTTGATCTTTAACCAGTGTGATACAACATTTGTTTCTGTGCTTTTCAAGAAATCCTGTCTCATGGTAACCTGGGTGTTGATCTCGTGCTTTAGTTAGTAGCTTCTCCAAGGAGAAGGCGTGTTGAGGTTTAGTTGGAAAAATGGGCTTCTTTGATGGGTCTCACAGTTTTGGTGAGCCGGGATAGCTTGATAGGGTTTTGTTTTTTTTTTTGAGTCAGAGCCTTGCTCTGTCACCCAGGCTGGAGTGCAGTAGCATGATCTCGGCTCACTGCAACCTCTGCCTCCTGGGTTCAAGCGATTCTCTTGCCTCAGCATCCTGAGTAGCTGGGATTACAGGCATGCACCACCATGCCTGGTTAATTTTTTTTATTTTTAGTAGAGACAGGGTTTCTCCATGTTGGCCAGGCTGGGTCTCGAACTCCTGACCTCCAGTGATTTGCCTGTCTTGGCCTTCCAAAGTGCTAGGATTACAGGCATGAGCCACCACGCCCAACCAGCTTGATAGTTTTTGTTTATTCAACAAATATTGAGCACCTGCTGTATGCTAGGCGTTGTGCAAGGTGTTAGGGCTGATGCTTGAGCACAGTACCTCCACATCTGCAGTATGGGGAGAGAGAGATGATACCGTGATGAGATCTGTATTAGAGCTGTGACAAGGTGCTGTGGGAACACAGGATTTGTTACATATTCTTAATTTCTTTGGCCACTTAAACAGTTTACTTTTGTGGCACTTTAGAGTGGCTGTGCCTCTGGACGTTGTATACTGAAGTTACATTTACAAATGTAAACTCTCTGATCTAGGTGAAGTAGCTTCAAATAGAAGTGAGCAATATATTTGAATACTAAATTGATCTCTAAATGACCTCTGATGTGTCTTTTTAACTTGAAGATTGAGCATAAGGCTAATATCCAGATCTGTCTGTTTAAATGGTCCCCCCACCCCCGCCTCCCGTAAGTCAGTAAGTTTGTATTCAAATTTTACATAGTTTAAGCTCACTGATCTTTGGATTAGGGTTGTTGTTCTGTTTTTAGGTTCGTGATGGCTGTATCCAAGTATACTTTTGATGGAGTAGGGCATAAGTGATAAGAATGAGTGACATTCAACATGTTGCTGTCTAGACCCAACTTAAAGTCATGTAACTAAGGTATCAGAAAACTTTAATACAGTAACCTATCTGTTTAATAGAAAATTCTACCTTTAACATAGAAAGAAGTTCTCTGTACAGAAAAAGAAATTTACCTATTTCCAGTTTTTTTGTTTGTTTTTGAGAGGGTCTCACTCTCTAGCCTAGGCTGGAGTGCAGTGGCATGATCTCGGCTCACCTCAACCTCCATCTCCCAGTCTCAAGCGATTCTCCTGCCTCAGCCTATAGATAGCTGGGATTACAGGCCTGCGCCACTACCACCCTGTTAATTTTTGCATTTTTAGTAGAGATGGGGTTTTACCATGTTGGACAGGCTGGTCTTGAACTCCTGACCTCAAATGATCCACCTGCCTCTGCCTCCCAGAGTGTTGGGATTACAGGCATGAGCCACTGCACCCAGCTTTATTTCCAGTTGTTTTTATTCCATTAGTTGTTTTTTTTTTTTTGAGACAGAGTTTTGCTCTGTTGACCAGGCTGGAGTGCAGTAGCACAATCTCGGCGCACTGCAATCTCTGCCTCCCGGGTTCAAGTGATTCTCCTGCCTCAGTCTCCTGAGTAGCTGGGACTATAGGCACCTGCTACCATGCCCAGCTAATTTTTGTATTTTTAGTAGATGGGGTTTCACCATATTGGCCAGGCTGATCTCAAACTCCCGACCTTGTGATGTGCCTGCCTCGGCCTCCCAAAGTGCTGGGATTATAGGCGTGAGCCACTGTGCCCGGCTTAAGTAGTCGTATGTTATTTTGATATTTCCAGTCATGGTAAGTATATTGATTACAATGAATTAGTTATTTGAGGACTAGCAGGAGAGTATTTTTTTTTTCCATAACAAAGAAACTTGAAGAAAAAAATTAATTCTGTAGTTTGCGGAGCCGGGAAAAGAAAATCTCCATTTCGTATGACTTTTTTTTTTTTTGAGACAGAGTTTCACTCTTGTTGCCCAGGCTGGAGTGCAATGGCGCGATCTCAGCTCACTGCAACCTCCGCTTCCTGGGTTCAAGCAATTCTCGTGCCTCAGCCTCCCGAGTAGCTGGGATTACAGGCACGTGCCACCACACCCGGCTAATTTTTTGTATTTTTAGTAGAGATGGAGTTTCACCATGTTGGCCAGGCTGGTCTCAAAATCCTGACCTCAGGTGATCCACCCGCCTCAGCCTCCCGAAGTGCTGGGATTATAGGTGTGAGCCATCGCGCCCAGCCTTTGTATTACTTCTTTTACCAGTAAGACATCGTACCTCTCAGACTATTGATTTGAAATGGGGGCGTGGAGGGGATGATGATACTGGGAGAAAAGGGTGCTTTTGGAAAAACTCCTCTCCCTGGCTTTGAATTCTCATTTCGGATCATTATTTCCCAATAAGAATATCGCTGTGTTAGGGCCAGGCACGGTGGCTCACGCCTGTAATCCCAGCACTTTGGGAGGCTAAGGCAGGCAGATCACGAGGTCAGGAGATCGAGACCATCCTGGCTAACATGGTGAAACCCCATCTCTACTAAAAAATACAAAAAATTAGCTGAGCTTGGTGGCGGGTGCCTGTAGTCCCAGCTACCCGGGAGGCTGAGGCAGGAGAATGGCTGAGTCCGGGAGGCGGGGCTTGCAGTGAGCCTGGGCGACAGAGCAAGGCTCCGTCTCAAAAAACAAAACAAAACAAAAAAAGAATATCACTGTGTTGATGACAGCTTTGTATTTCAAAGATCAAAAAAGATTTCAGCCCCTGCAGCTCCAAATAAGAGAGCAGAGTGACTTCCCTGTGATGGTGCCATCTAGTGGGACTGGTTCAGCCTCTTGGGCTGTCTCTTGAATTTCTCCTAACTATTCATAACATTTTTCAGTACTTTTTGATATCCATAGAAGGAAGAAAGTCAGTGCCACTGTGGATTCTTTCCTAGTGGACAAGAGTGTTACAAGTAGCTACAGCCTTTGAACTTTCTGGTTGTTGTAAATCTTCTGTTGTATAACTTTCGAGTTTTTTCCACCTGCAAATTAGATATACACTCCATTACTTAGACTAAAACAAAATGGCCAAATCTCCACATCTATTACTTATATTTAAGTTGCTCATTACCTATATTTAGGTTTTTAATTTTTTATTTCTAATTTTCTTGCATAGTGCAAATTTTTAATTTTCTTGCATAGTGTGTTTATAGGTAGGTACTCAATTTCTCAGCATATTTACTTCATAATAATGGTAAAACAAAAGTCATTTATTTTGGGCTTTGGGATGCACTATTTGGTTTTTGTTTAAAAGATTGACGTTTTCTGTCATGAACTGATGAGGGGAAAGTAGTGTAATGTGCACCCAAAAGTCTATAGCAGGCTTCCTAGTCTAGCTGCCCCTTTTTAGGAGGACCTGGAGCCATCGTCTTAGCAGTTTTGAGGTGATAAGGTTAAACTGGGTTGTGAACCTAGTAATTTCCTGGTTTTTTTTTTTTTTGAAACGGAATCTCACTCTGTCGCCCAGGCTGGAGTGCAGTGGTGCAATCTCTACTCACTGCAAGCTCCGCCTCCCAGGTTCACGCCATTCTCCTGCCTCAGCCTGCCGAGTAGCTGGGATTACAGGCGCCCGCCACCACGCACAGCTAATTTTTTGTATCTTTAGTAGAGACGGGGTTTCACCGTGTTAGCCAGGATGATCTCGATCTCCTGACCTCGTGATCTCCCCACCTTGGCCTCCCAAAGTGCTGGAATTACAGGTATGGGCCACTGCACCCGGCTGCTAGTTCTTTATGTCTTGTTGACCTGACATGTGAGCTGTCCTACCTCTTTTTTTGAGACGGGGTCTCACTCTGTCACCCGGGCTGGAGTGCAGTGGCGCGATGTCGGCTCACTGCAGCCTCTGCCTCCCAGGTTCAAGCGATTCTCTTACCTCAGCCTCCCCAAGTAGCTAGGACTACAGGCGTGTGCCACTATTCTCAGCTAATTTTTATATTTTTAGTAGAGACGGGGTTTCACCATGTTAGTTGGCCAGGATGGTCTCTCTCTCTTGACCTCATGATCCGCCCGCCTCGGCCTCCCAAATTGCTGTGATGACAGGCGTGAGCCACCGCGCCTGGCCTGTCCTACCTCTTTTTTAAGACCTCTTCCTGTAAGCACTGGATAATCTACTTCTAGTAATGTGAAACTGACTATATCTTGAATTCATATGTTTTCAATCAACCTGTTGCAGTTTATATTTCACACCCTGCTCCCTTTTGACAGTTTAAGTACAGATAGTCTCAGCAGTTCTGGAGACCATGTAAAGTAGGCAGAATTTCACCCTTGCATGCATTGTTACTTGTACCTAGTTGAATATCAATGCTAATACAGTAGCAAATACTTATAATACTGTGTGCCAGGTACTGTTCCAACAGTACAACAAAAGCAATAAGAAGTGAATTTAGATCTTTTATAACAGGGATAATAGTTAACAAATCTGTACGTAATCAACTCACTGGATTAATAGGCATTCTCCATTCTCTCTTTATAAGCCATACTGACTGATGCTTATCACATTGCTCCCACCAGTTGAATTATAGCCATGTCAATGATCATTTTACAATAACTTACACTTGTGTTGTAATTATTCAATTTAATACACAATTGCATAAAGCAATGAAATATGGTTGCAGGCCGGGCGCAGTGGCTTACACCTGTAATCCCAGCACTTTGGGAGGCCGAGGCGGGCAGATCACGAGGTCAGGAGATCGAGACCGTCCTGGCCAACATGACAAAACCCGTCTCTACTAAAAATACAAAAAATAAGCCGGGTGTGGTGGCATGTGCCTGTAATCCCAGCTGCTCAGGAGGCTAAGGCAGGAGAATCACTTGAACCAGGGAGTCGGAGGTTGCAGTTAGCCGAGGTCATGCCACTGCACTCCAGCCTGGGCGACAGAGCGAGACTCTGTCTCAAAAAAAAAAAAAAAGAAAGAAATATGATTGCAAAATGAAAGAATTGTTTCCAAGAGAACTAAGTTAACCGCCCTAGAAAGACTAGATAAGTCAGCATGCTCCTGTAGTCCCAGCTGCTCAGGAGGCTGAGGCAGGAGAATTGCTTGAACGCGGGAGGCAGAGGTTGCAGTGAGCTGAGATTGCGCCACTGTGCTCCAGCATGGGCAACAGAGTGAGACTCTGTCTCAAAAAAAAAAAAAAAAAAAAGTAAGTCAGCAAGGAGATATCTGTAAAAATTTATGATATTCTTTTAATCTGCAGGAATTCTTTACTTAAATCCTTGGCAAGTATCTTTTTTTTTTTTTTTTTTTGAGACGGAGTTTCACTCTTGTTGCCCAGGCTGGAGTGCAATGGCATGATCTCGGCTCACCGCAGCATCTGCCTCCCAGGTCCAAGTGATTCTCCTGCCTCAGCCTCCCAAGTAGCTGGGATTACAGGCATGCGCCAACACGCCCGGCTAATTTTGTATTTTTATTAGAGATGGGGTTTCTTCATGTTGGTCAGGCTGTTCTTGAACTTCCGACCTCAAGTGATCTGCCTACCTCGGCCTCCCAAAGTGCTGGGATTACAGGTGTGAGCCACTGCGTCCGGCGGCAAGTATCTTTTAAGTTCTCACTTTTTTTTTTTTTTTTTTTTTGGAGACGGAGTTTCACTCTTGTCGCCCAGGCTGGAGTGTAGTGGCATGATCTCTGCTCACAGCAATTTCCACCTCCCGGGTTCAAGCGATTCTGCTGCCTCAGCCTCCCGAGTGGCTGGGAGGTGCCCGCCACCATGCCCAGCTAATTTTTGTATTTTTAATAGAGACGAGGTTTTACCATGTTGGCCAGGCTGGTCTCGAACTCCTGACCTCTGGAGTTCACCCGCCTTGGCCTCCCAAAGTGCTGGGATTACAGGCGTCAGCCACCGTGCCCGGGCCAAGGAACTCTTTTTCTATCTTTTATAAATTTTTAAGTCTGATACATCACATTATATAATCAAATTGACTTCTGAAAAGGTATTTAACCAACTGATACCTTTCTTTTCATGTAGTTCATTGCAGCAATTAGAAGCTTTCAGTTATGAATATCTAGTGTCAGCTTTTTCACATACCAAAGTCACTTTCATTTTTTAAAAATGTTTGTATGTCTTACATTTAATTACATGCCTGACAATTCTCAACAAGTATGAATGCTGAGAAATGGCCTATACTTATACTGATGCATTTTAAGGAACTGTGGATTAATTTACTTTAGTATTTATTTGATTCCCTCCTTATTTCACATGTAGTCAAGTACCAACACGTGCCTCTTTCTCTGAAATTTCTGAAGTGTTTTTCTGCCCCCATTGCTACTGCCTTAATCCAGACTGCTTTTATTCATAACTCGAAATTCTAGTTTGGAAGTCTTGCACCCTTTCTGTTCTTTTATTGGTTACCACAGAAATTACAACACATATTTTTAACTTATCAAAGGTTAATGTTAATACCTTTGTCTTCCTCTTGGTCAGTATGAGGGCCTTGAAGATTTTTTATTTTTTTGAGATGGGGTGTCACTCTGTCACCCAGGCTGGAGTGAAGTGGCATGATCATGGCTCACTGCAGCCTTGACCTCCTGGGCTCAGGTGCTCCTCCCGCCTCAGCCTCCTGAGTAGCTGGGCCTACAGGCACACACCACCACACTTGAATAATTTTTGTAGTTTTTCTTTTTATAAATTAAAAAAAAAATGCCTCCCATCAGCATCTTGCAAATTTTTGTATTTTTTGTAGAAATGGTTTTGCCATGTTGCCCAGTTTGGTGACCTTGAAGATTTAACTCCATTTATTCCCCTCACAATTCATATGCCATTGCTGTTCTGTATTTAATTGTACGTGTGTGTGTGTGTACATTTTTTTTTTTTTTTTTTTGAGACATGGTCTCACTGTGTCACCCAGGCTTGAGTGCAGTGGTGCGATCTCGGCTCACTGAAACGTCTGCCTTCTGGGCTCAAGTGATTCTTCTGCCTCAACCTCCTGAGTATCTGGGACTAAAGGCACGTGCCACCATGCCCGGCTAATTTTTCTTTTTTTGTATTTTTAGTAGAGATGGGGTTTCATCATGTTGGCCAGGCTGATCTCGAACTCCTAACCTCAGGCGATCCGCCAGCCTTGGCCTCCCAAAGTGCTGGGATTACAGGTGTGAGCTACCGTGCCCAGTCTGTATGTTTTCTAGAGCACTTTTAGGTTTATAGAAAATTGAGCAGCTAATGCAGAGTTCCCATATACTTCCTCACCCTACTTTCTCATTATTCACACTTTACATTATTAGTGTCTTTGTTACAATTGATGATACGTTATTAACTAAAGTCCATTGTTCACAGTTGTCTACTGGCTTCCATTGGGCTCTTTATTTTTATTTTTATTTTTATTTTTTTGAGATGGAGTCAACTTGCCCAGGCTGGAGTGTGGTGGTGCAATCTCATCTCACTGCAACCTCTGCCTTCCAGGTTCAAGCAATTCTCCCTGTGTCAGCCTCCTGAGTAGCTGGAATTACAGGCGCCCACCACCACGCCTGGCTAATTTTTGTATTTTTAGTAGAGATTGGTTTCACCATGTTGGCCAGGCTGGTCTTGAACTCCTGACCTCAAGTGATCCACCTGCCTTGGCCTCCAAAAGTGTTGGGATTACAGGCATGGGCCATCACACCCAGCCAGTTATAGAATATTCACAGCCGTTATCTTGTCATATATTGCTTCTGTCTTATTCTGTCTTCTCTGGCATGCTAAACATATACTAGACCTTCTCATTGTGTTTTCTCTGCCTCTTACCCTGTCTCTTGTATTGCTTGTCTTTTTGTTTTCTTATCTAAATACTTGGTAGTTTCTTGTGACCTATCTTCCACTTGATTAATTTTCTCTTTAGATTTGCCTAATCTACATAAACCTATACGTTGAAATTTTATAAGAGCTGAGTCACTCTTATCCTGAGGGTGTAGCCCATGGGTCTGCTAATGTATGGGGTGGCTTTCCCACTCTCCCCTCATTGGGCAGGGTCTGGGCTTTGACTTTCTTCTCTCCCTATACTCCCAGGCCTCTTAAATTATAGCTTAATTTCATAGATTTTTCTTTTTCTTTTTCTTTTTTGAGATGGAGTCTTGCTCTGTTGCCAGGCTGGAGTGCAATGGCATGATCTCGGCTCACTGCAACCTCCACCTCCCGGGTTCAAGCGATTCTCCTGCCTCAGCCTCCCAAGTAGCTGGGACTATAGGCACGTGCCACCGCACACAGCTAATTTTTGTATTTTTAGTATAGACAGGATTTCACCATGTTGGCTGGGCTGGTCTCGAACTCCTGACCTCAGGTGATCCACCTTCCTCGGCCTCCCAAAATGCTGGGATTACAGGCATGAGCCACCATGTCTGGCCTAATTTCAAAAATTTTTCTTTAGAATTTAATCTGCAAATGACTTCAAATTGAAATCATTTTTTATTTTTAAATTTTAACTTTTAGCGACAGGACTTCATCCCCAGGCTGGCCTCGAACTCCTGGGCTCAAGTGATTCTCCCATCTCAGCCTCCTAAGTAGCTGAGACAACAGGCATGTGCCATTGCACCCAGCAGAAGTGATTTTTTGAGTTCTGGTCTTGTGTCTCTGGATTCTTGACTTCTTACAGAAGTAATTCTTTATTTCATTGCTTTGCAGTCAATAATATAAAACTAACACTTAGTGTGTGTGAACTCTTATGTCACTATAAAGTTTACCTCCTCGTGACTTTCACTTCTCATCTGCTTCCTTCTTCCTTCCTGCCTATAAGTGGTTGGCATTGGCGTTGTCATCACTCTTGGCCTTTAAAGTCATTTATTTCCTATTCTCTGTTTACTTTTAGTTAAATTCAGATTAAATGGAAAGATTTCTTAAAATTTTATTTTTAAGAAAGGCCATGAGAGGGTAAGCAAATAAGGTATATTATCAGTGGTTTCTTATTTCATACCTGGGTCTAGGGATAATTTGACTTAGTTCTATTCTTCCTCTCTACCTTGTCTGGGTCTTAAATTGTTAGGTTCCTCCTGGTGGTATGTTTCACTTGATCCTGGCTACTACTAGATGTGATGGGATTAGTTTGGAATCTACTTCCTAATATGTTGGCCATGGTTGGCTAAATACTTCATATATTTATTTATTTATTTTTGAGACAGAGTTTCGCTCTGTCCCCAGGCTCGAGTGCAGTAGCGTGATCTCGGCTCACTGCAAGCTCCGCTTCCCGGGTTCAAGCAATTCTGCCTCAGCCTCCCTAGTAGCTGGGACTATAGGTGGGTGCCACCATGCCCTGCTAATTTTTGTATTTTTAGTAGAGATGGGGTTTCACCGCGTTGGCCAGGATGGTCTCGGATCTCCTGACCTCATGATCCACCCGTCTTGGCCTCCAAAAGCACTGGGATTACAGGCGTAAGCCTTCACACCCGGCCCCCATATCTTACTCTTAACATATCCTTTTTCTAAAAAACTGCATATATTGCAAAGTATTGGAGTAGGAATAATATAGCTTTGATACTAGAATCTGCTAAGAAGTTAGCTAGCTCTAGTTAACTTAGGAGTCATTTCTATTCTCTGGGCACTTCCAATTTAAGAATTTTATGTTTGATGAACTACACAAAAAGAGGAAGCCAGATTTGAGATACAGGATAATAAATTCCAAAAATTCCAGTTAAGTATTAATAGTGTGAAAGAATGAGTGGTGGTATTAAAATATAAACCTTCAGGAGTAAAGGTTCTATAGGATAAAATCTGCCAAAATTATTTCCTTCATTTTGTATATATATAGCCTTTTGGGAACATGGGTTGCATACAATAAAATAACGATACTAGAAAAATACCATAGGAGCAAGAAAAGTACCTTGTTTTGCCCATTAAATATACTCTGAAGACAGCAGTGAGGAAAATAAAGGTGAAACATTTTTCTAAAAATAGTCTCAGAATAAGGATGGTGTCTGTTTTCTAGTCCTAACTAGATGAGGGAGATAGAGATTTGTTATTAAACTGTTTTTTTTTTGTTTTTTGAGACTCAGTCTTACTCTGTCGCCCAGGCTGGAGTGCAGTGGCACGATCTTGGCTCACTGTGATCTCTGCCTCCCAGGTTCAAGTGATTCTCCTGCCTCAGCTTCCCGAGTAGCTGGGATTACAGGGACCTGCCACCTTGCCGGGCTAATTTTTGTACTTTTAGTAGAGATGGGGTTTCACCATGTTGGCCAGGCTGTTCTTGAACTCCTGACCTCTCAGGTGATCCACCCACCTTGGCCTCCCAAAATGCTGGGATTACAGGCGTGAGCCACTGCGACTGGCCCAGAACTTTTTCATCTTCCCAAATCGTAACTCCATGCCCATTAAATAATAACTCCCAGGCCAGACACAATGGTTCAAGCCCATAATTTCACTATTTTGGGAGGCCGAGGTGGGCAGATCACAAAATCAGGAGTTCGAGACCAGCCTGGCCAACATAGTGAAACCCCAACTCTACTAAAAATACAAAAAAGTTAGCCGGGCATGTTGGTGGGCACCTGTAATTCCAGCTACTTAGGAGGCTGATGCAAGAGAATCACTTGAACCGGGAGGCGGAGGTTGCAGTGAGCCGAGATCATGCCACTGCACTCCAGTCTAGTCGACAGAGCAAGACTCCATCTCAAAAAACAAAACAATGACAACAAAAAAACCTCCCAATAACTCCCCAGCCCCTGGCAACTATCATTCTGTTTTCCCATCTCTGTGAATTTGACTACTCTAGGTACTAATGTGAATGAAATCATAGCAGTATTTGTCCTTTTGACTGGCTTGTTTCACTTAGCATAGTATCTTCGAAGTTTATCTGTGTTGTAGTATATGTCAAAATTTCATTTCCTTCCTTTTTAAGGCTGAGTAATATTTCATTGTATGCATATACCACATCTTGTTTATTCATTCATCTGTTGATGGACCCTCGGGTTACTTTTACCATTTGGCTATTGTGAATAGTGCTATGAAAAAACAAATGCTGCTGCTATGAAAGTGGCTGTAGTCTTGCAGTCCCTGCTTTAAATTCTTGTGGCTGCAGACCCAGAAGTTGAATTGTTGGATCATATTAAACTGTACTCTTTTGTTGACCTCCTCTCAGGCCTTATTAATAAGGGACAGCTAGAAAATAGTGGTTCTTTTAATTCACATTCTACAAAAGCTTTAGAAGTCTTAGAAATCCGGTTAACATATGCAGATGAACTAGTAATGACAGTCAAATTGCAGCTATTACAAATAGTATTATTGGCCCAGTAAGTAAGAACTAAGCTACCATGTAACTTGGCAAGTTACATGGGATAGCCTTTTTTTTTTTTGAGATGGAGTCTTGCTCTGTCACCCAGGCTGGAGTGCAATGGCACAACCTTGGCTCACTGCAACCTCCGCCTCCTGGGTTCAAGCGATTCTTCTGCTTCAGCCTTCCAAGTAGCTGGGATTACAGGTGCCCACCACCATGCCCGGCTAATTTTTGTATTTTTAGTAGAGACGGGGTTTCACCATGGTGAGCCACTACGCCCAGCCATAGGATAGACTTTCATGTTAGTCAAACCGTAGGTTACTTTTAGAATATCACACATTTGCTAATTTGCTATCCAGATTTGCTGTACTAGAATTTTACTGTATTTTATTTTGTTTTGTTTTTGAGACAGGGTCTCACTCTGTTGCCTAGGCTGGAGTGCAGTGGTGTGATCTCAGCTCACTGTAACCTCCGTCTCCTGGGTTCAAGCGATTCTTCTGTCTCAGCCTCTCAAGCAGCTGGGACTACAGGCGTGTGCCATCACGCCTGGCTAATTTTTGTATTTTTAGTAGATATGGGGTTTCACCATGCTGGCCAGACTGGTCTTGAACTCTTGACCTCAAGTGATCCACCCACCTCGGCCTCCGAAAGTGCTGGGATTACAAGCATCAGCCACCACGCCCAGCCAGAATTTTATTTTAAAATTGAGTACATCAGTACCTGGCTGATTTTTGTATTTTCAGTAGAGATGGGGTTTCACCTTGTTGGCCAGGCTGATCTCGAACTCCTGACCTCAAGGGATCTGCCTGCCTTGGCCTTTCAAAGTGTTGGGATTACAGGCATGAGCCACTGCATCTGGCCAATATTTTTGATAGAGAAGGGGTTTCACCACGTTGCCCAGGCTAATCTCGAACTCCTGACCTCAGGTGATCCACCCGTCTCAAGTGATTCACCTGCCTCGGCCTCCCAAAGTACTGGGATTACAGGTGTGAGCCACTGTGCCTGGCCCAGATGCATTATATAGCCTTGAGGCATTTATAATCAGACAAACAGGGACTCAGTTGCCTATGGCACATAGCTGAGGATGGATATGCTGATGGGAAGGTATTATGATCCCAGAATAAGGGAGTATAATTAACTTGTTCATTGTGTATTGCTCAGAAAGCAGAATTAAGATTACTGTAGATTGGCTGGGTGTGGTGGCTCATGCCTATCATCCTAGCACTTTGGGAGACCGAGGCAGGTGAATCACTGGAGGTGAGGAGTTTAAGACCAGCCTGGCCAACATGGTGAAACCCCGTCTTTACTAAAAAATACAAAATTTAGCTGGGCATGGTGGTGGGCACTTGTAACCTCAACTACTTGGGAGGCTGAGGCAGGAGGATCCCTTGAACCCGGGAGGCGGAGGTTGCTGTGAGCCAAGATTGCACCACTGTGCTCCAGCCTGGGTGACAGAGCAAGACCCTATCTCCAAAAACAAAGGAAACGATTACTGTAGATAAACAGCCTCATGGCCGGGCATGAGGTGGTGGTGAGCCAAGATCACACACCATTGCAGTCTAGCCCGGGCAACAGGAGGGAAACTCCATCTCAAAAAACAAAAAACTCAGAACAATTTTGATACAATATTATTAGGAATAAATTAAAGAATGATTAGTATAGGATAGCTTGGTTTTGAAGCTTAGCAAAAGAGTTTAGAGTCCAGGGCAGAGGCCTTTTTTATTTTTTATTTTTATTTTTAGATAGGGTCTCACTCTGTCACCCAGGCTGGAGTGCAGTGGCGCAGTCTTGGTTCACTGCAACCTCTGCCTCCCAGGCTCAAGTGATCCTCCCACCTCAGCTTCCCAAAGTGATGGGATTACATGTGTAAGCCACCACGCCTGGCCGAGGCGTGTTTTTAAATAATTAATCTTGTTTAGTTTCCTTGAAGTCTAGGTATGTGGTAAAAAATTTTAAAAATTATATATATATATATATATATATATATATATATTTATATTTTTTGGAGACGGAGTCTTACTCTGTCACCCAGGCTGGAGGGCAATGTCATGATCTCGGCTCACTGCAACCTCTGCCTCCCAGGTTCAAGCGATTCTCCTGTCTCAGCCTCCCAAGTAGCTGGGATTATGGGCGCATGCTGCCGTGCCCAGCTAATTTTTTTTGTTTGTTTTTTAGTAGAGACGGGGTTTCACCGTGTTGTCCAGGCTTTGGTCTCGAACTCCTGAGCTCAGACAATCCACCCACATCTGCCTCTCAAAGTGCTGTGATTACAGGCGTGAGCCACCATGCCTGGCCCCAAAATTAAAATTTTTTACTAGTTAATATATAGTACACAATTCAGAATCTTTCACAGATATACAGTGAAACATCTCTTCTACATTTCTCCCTTATCCACCTGGTTTCCTTCCTGGAGACAACTGTTAAAAAGTTTCTTATATTTGAGAGATGTATCTGCAAATACTTATGTATATTCAACCCTTCCATTTTTAAAAAATGCAAGTATATTATATAAACTATTGTGCATTTTGCTTCTTGTGCTTAAGATATTTCAGGAATTGTTTTACATTCATACATATAGAGCTTCTTTTTTCTTTTTTTCAAGGCTGTTTTGTATTTCATTGTATGGCTGAACCATTTCCTGTTGATGGACACTTAGATGGACAGCAGTGTTTTGTTGATATAAATAGTGCTGTAGTGAATAATCTTGTACATAATGTCATTTAACACACATTCAGATACATTTACAGGATAAATCCCTAGAAGTGGAATTGCTTTTTTCAAGGATATATGCATTTGTGATTTCAGTAGATATGGCCACATTCTTCTCCATGGAGAGGAGGAATTTGTCTCCCATAGTCAAGTATGGCAAGGGGTGGACAGGCATCAGGGTCCTTGAACTCTGTGAAATGATAGGTAAATATTTGTGTGTGTGTATGTACATGGATGTATATTTTTCTTTAGAAAGAGTCCATGGTTTTATTATGTTCTTAAAAAGTTTTTTGGGGCTGGGCATGGTGGCTCACGCCTGTAATCCCAGCAGTTTGGGAGGCCAAGGCAGGTGGATCACGAGGTCAGGAGATTGAGACCATCCTGGCTAACATAGTGAAACCCCGTCTCTACTAAAAGTACAAAAAAAATTAGCTGGGCATGGTGGCGGGCACCTGTAGTCCCAGCTACTCAGGAGGCCAAGGCAGGAGAATTGCTTGAACCTGGGAGGCAGAACTTGCAGTGAGCCAAGATCGCGCCACTGCACTCCAGCCTGGGCAACAGAGCGAGACTCCATCTCAAAAAAAAAAAAAAAAGTTCTTTGGCCAGGGACAGTGGCGAGGCCCAGCACTTTGGGTGGCTGAGGCAAGAGGACCATTGAGCCTAGGAGTTTGAGACCAGCCTGGGCAAAGTGGTGAAACCCAATCTCTCCAAAAAATACAAACAATTAGCCGGGCATGGTGGCGTGTGCCTATAGTCCCATCTGCATCTGTCCGGGAGGCTGAAGTGGGAGGATTACCTGAGTCTTGGAGGTCGAGGTCAAGGCCAGAGTGAGTTGTATATGCACTTCCACACTTCAGCCTGGGTGACAGAGTGAGACCCTGTCTCAGAAAAAAAAAATTCTGTGACTCAAAATAGGTTAAAGAAACCACTGACTTGTAGTTAGTTGACCTGAATTAAGTACACTGCTTTGTTTTTCCCTACACAGTATTTTTCTCTTACAGGAAGTATTTGAGCAGAAGCTATGTACATAATTATTAGAGATGTTGTGTGGAGAGTCATTGTGGAAGAGACTGGACTAAATCTAATTCCCAACCTTTTACTGTTATTCCTCCCACTCTTGAGACCATGTTTTAAAAGGCTTTTTCCCCCATTATTAGACTGAATTTATTAAGCAGTACTTTATTTCTCCAATTTTATTAATGAGAGCTTTAGATAGTTTGTGGTAAGTTTTACTCCAGGGAGTTGAAATCCTTTCATCTATTAGGAGTTGATAAAAGTTGAGCTAAAGTCAAGCCAATCTGACATTTGTGTTGTATTGTATTCTTTTGAGACAGAGTTTTGCTCTTGTTGCCCGGGCTGGAGTGCAGTGGCATGATCTAGGCTTACTGCAACCTCCACCTCCCAGGATCAAGTGATTCTCCTACTTCAGCCTCCTGAGTGGCTGGGGTTACAGTCCCGTGCCACCATGCCCAGCTAATATTTTGTATTTTTAGTAGATATGGGGTTTTACCATGTTGGTCAGGCTGGTCTCGAACTCCTGACCTCAGGTGATCCACCCACCTTGGCCTCCCAAAGTGCTGGGATTACAGGTGTGAGCCACCGTGCCCAGCCCAATCTGACATTTTAACTAGACTGTGTCAGTGAAAAATAATTCAGAGACCCTCATTATTACCTCTTGGACTTACTGAAGATATGAAGAACAAACCTTTATACCTGATAATGTCCATATTTCTTTTGAATTCTGTGTGTGTAAAATAGGTTTAAATGAGGGCTTACATTAAATTCTGCAAGTACTATTGCAAGGAAAATTTCATTCGCCGTAACAGATTCCTTAGGGCTTTCAGGTTTTGGGATATTGGAATTAATTTGTAATATACATATTATCAAAAGTTATAATTCCTAGTTTTTAGGTCTTGGAGAGAAAACAGCAGCACCATGTAAAGAATTAGAAAGTTAAAAGATTTAGTTAACTTAAACATAGTTGATAGTGTCGTATAAAGCCCCCTTTTTTTTTTTTTTTTTTTGAGACAAAGTCTTGCTGTGTTGCCCAGGCTGGAGCACAGTGGCACAGTCTCGGGTCACTGCAACCTCTGCCTCCTGGGCTCAAGCGATTCTCCTTTCTCAGCCTCCCAAGTAGCTGGGATTACAGGTGTGCGCCACCACACCCAGCTAATTTTTTGTATTTTTAGTAGAGGTGGGGTTTCGCCATTTTGCCCAGGCTGGTCTCGAACTCCTGACCTCAGGTTATCCGCCTGCCTTGGCCTCCCAAAGTGCTGGGATTACAGGCATGAGCCACCGGGCCTAGCCAAGCCCTGTCTTTTTTACTGTATTATTACTTGGTAGCTCATTTTGAAAGAGGATTTTTCTAGAGATGATTAGAATATTTTATGTGGGGAAAAGTGAGTTAGACCTGTATGTCTTGCTTGATACTGGAGCAAAAGTTAAAAGGTCTCAGCTCTTGATCAGCTATTTCTTTGGTTTATTTTTTTGTTTGTTTGAGACACAGTCTCTCTCTGTCACCCAGGCTGGAGTGCAGTGGCGCAGTCATGGCTCTCTGCAGCCTCAACCTCCAGGGCTCACGAGACCCTCCCACCTCAGCCTCCCTGAGTAGCTGGGACCGCAGGCATGTGCCACTGTCCCCAGCTAATTTTTGTATTTTTTGTAAAGACGAGGTTGGCCAGGCGCAGTGACTCATGCCTGTAATCCCAGCACTTTGGGAGGCTGAGGCGGGTGGATCACCTGAGGTCAGGAATTCTAGACCAGCCTGGCGACCACGGCAAAACCCTGTTTCTACTAAAAACATAAAAATTAGCTGGGCTTGTTGGTGTGCGCTTGTAGTCCCAGCTACTTGGGAGGCTGAGACAGGAGAATCGCTTGAACCCAGGAGGTGCAGTGAGCCGAGATTGAGCTTCTACATTCCAGCCTGGGTGACAGAGTAAGACTCTGTCTCCCAAAAAAAAAAAAAAAGGACGGTGTTTTGCCACGTTGCCCAGCCTGGTCTCGAACTCCTGGGTTCAAGTGATTCGCCCACCTCAGCCTCCTGGAGTGCTGGGATTACAGGTGTTAGGCACCGTGCCCAGCCTATTTTTTACCTACTAATAGTGCTCAGTAAGGAAAACAAAGAAAATTGTTACATACTCTGGACCAGAACTCAAGGAGCCATTTGTTGTATAGTATTATTTGTTTGCCAGTTAAGGTGGCTCACGCCTGTAATCCTAGCACTTTGGGAGGCCGAGGTGGGCGGATTGCCTGAGCTCAGGAGTTTGAGACCAGCCTGGGCAACATGGTAAAACCCTGTCTCTACTAAAAATACAAAAAATTAGCCGGGCATGGTGGCGTGTGCCTGTAATCCCAGCTACTCGGGAGGCTGAGGCATGAGAATTGCTTGAACCTGGGAGGCAGAGGTTGCATTGAGCTGAGATCGTGCAATTGCACTCTAGCCTGGGTGACAGAGCGAGACTCAGTCTAAAAAAAAAAAAAAAAGAAAAAAAGAATTATTTGTTGTGAAAAACTTATTTTAACAAGTTCTCCAAAGTTTTATTTATTTCTAAAATAAAAGATTAGAACAAAATTCTTATTATGGGCCGTTCTTACAGAACTTTTTAGAGTGCCATTTGCTATAATGGGATCCTGCTTTTACTAGCAAACCTTTTATTACAATGAATTTCCTAGATCGGGTCTTTATTATTATTATTTTATTTTTTAAAGAGATGAGGGTCTCCCTATGTTGCCCAGGCTGGAGTGCAGTGGTATGATCATAGTTCACTGCAGCCTTAAACTCCTGGGCTCAAGTGATCCTCCCACCTCAGCCTGCCAAGTAGGGAAGACTACAAGTGTGTACTACCACACCTGGCTAATTGTATCTTTATATTTAAAAGAATGGAAAAAGATACTGTATGAACAGTATCACTAAATATAAAAAAGCTAAGTATAAACACTAAGTATAAAAAAGCTAGAGTGATTTTTATTAGACAAAGGAGACCTCAGAACAAGAAAAATATTGCGAGGCGTAATGAAGCACGATTCATCACGAAAGAAGGATCAATTTTTTGAGAAGACACAGCGGTCCTAAATGTATATGCATCCAGTAACAGAGTGGAAGCAAAAACTGACAGTTGAAAGGAGAAATAGACAAATCCACAATTACATTTGGAAATTACAACATTCTTCCTCAATAACTGATAGAACAAGCAGGCAAAAAATCAGTAGGGTTATAGAAGATTTAGACAATACCCTCAATGGACTATATTTAATTGACATTTATAGAACACTCTGCCCACATTCTTTTCAAGTGCACATGGAACATTTACCAAAATAGACCATATGCTGGGCTACAAAACACATTTCAACAAATTTAAAAGGATTGAAATGTGTAGTGTCTACTCTGACTACAATGGAATTAAATTAGAAATGAAAAAGATATCTGGAAAATCTCCGAATATTTGAAAGTGAAATAACATACTTCAAAATAACCTTTAGGTCAAAGAATTCACAAAGGAAATTAGAAAATATTCATAGCTAAGTAAAAATGAAAACACAATATCAAAATTTGTGATACTAGAAAATATTTGTGGGCCGGGCACGGTGGCTGACACCTGTAATCCCAGCACTTTGGGAGGCAGAAGTGGGCGGATCACGAGGTCAGGAGATCGAGACCATCCTGGCTAACACGGTGAAACCCCATCTCTGCTAAATATACAAAAAATTAGCCGGGCGTGGTGGCAGGTGCCTGTAGTCCCAGCTACTTGGGAGGCTGAGGCAGGAGAATGCTGTGAACCTGGGAGGCGGAGCTTGCAGTGAGCCAAGATCGTGCCACTACACTCCAGCCTGGGTGACAGAGCAAGACTCCGTCTCAAAAGAAAAAAAAGAAAATATTTGTAATTAAATGAAAATGAAAACACAGTATATCAAAATTTGTGGGATACAGCTAATACAGTGCTTTAGAAGGAAACTTCAGCTTTAAAAGAAAGGTCTAAAATCAGTGACCTAACATTTTGCCTTAATAGAAAGAGAAATCTAAATAGAAGAGAAATAATAAAGAGCTAAAGTAAATGAGATAGAAAACAAGGCCGGGTGAGGTGGCTCACTCCTGTAATCCCAGCACTCTGGTTGGCCAAGGTGGGCCGATTGCTTGAGTCTAGGAGTTTGAGACCAGCCTGGGCAATATAGCAAAATACAAAAATATTAAAATACAAAAATACTGGAAGAAAAAGCAAATAAAAAAAAAGAAAGAAAGAATGAGAATCTGAATAACCCCATATTTATTACAGAAATTGGATTAAAAATCTTCCCACAAGGCCAGGCATGGTGACTCATGGCTCTAGTCCCAGCACTTTGGGAGGCTAAGGCAGGAGGATCACTTGAGCCCAGGAGTTTGAGACCAGCCTGGGCAATATAGCGAGACTCATCTCTACAAAAAATATAAATAAATAAAAATTAGTCAGGTGTGGTGGTGCACGCCTGTGGTCCCAGCTACTTGAGAGACTGAGGTGGGAGGATTGCCTGAACCCAGGAGGTTGAGGCTGGAATGCAGTGGCACAATCACTGTCACAAACAAACAATCAAACGAAGTCTTCCTAAAAAGAAGAATCCAGACCTACATGGCTTTGTTGGTAAATTCTACCAAACATTTAAGGAAAAAATACCATCTTTTTTTTTTTTTTTACAAATTTCACAAGACATTTATGAGGCCAGCATTATTACCTTGATACCAAACCAGACCAAGACATTAGGAAAAAAGAAAACTGTAGCTCAATATCCCTCAACATATATACAGAAATAATTAACAAAATATTAGAAAATTGAATCTAGCAGTGAATAAAACCATAACTAATTGGATTATCCCAGTTGCAAAGTTGATTTAGCATTAGAATTCATTGTAATTCACCATATTAATAGAATAAAGGAGAAAAGCTAAGTGGCTTTGTAATAGTTACCTAAAAAGCATTTGACAAACTTTTAACACTATTTGTGATAAAAGCTCTCAGCTAACTAGGAATAGAAGGGAACTTCTTTAATCTGATAAAAGGCATTTATGAAAAATATATAAGTAACATCATACTTATGGTAAAAGAGTGAATGCTTTCTATATAATACTCCAAACAAGTCAATGATAATTGTTTTCGCAACCTCTATTAAACATGTTCCAAAGGTCCTAGCCAATGAAATAAGACAAGTAAAAGGAATAATCTTACAGATTACAAAGTAAAAGTAAAACTATTTATTCTTTAGATATCATGATTGTACACATAGAAAGCCCTAAGCAAGCTATAAAAAAGCTACTAGAATTTAAGTTTAGCTAGAATATAAATCAGTTTGCAAGATCTAGTTGTATTTCTCGTACTAGCAATGAACAATTGGCAGTTGAAGTAAAAGCAAAAAAGAAAAAAAAAAGCAAATCATTTATAATAGCATCAAATAATGTGCAATGTTAAAACATTCCCCAAGAACAGAAGAAATTATTTTATATTCTTGTTTCATGGATGAAGGCATTCAGGTGCAAAGGATTAAAGAACATTAATTTGTTCATAAGCATGTCTTTATAAACATCTATGTAGTAGATACTGTGCTAGGGATATAGTAGTGAATAAAAACATTGACCTGTGCCCTCATAAAATTTATAATCTAATGGAAATTGAAGGGAAAAATAAATGTAGGACCTCAGTTTCCGGCTTTGGCTTAACTTTTTTTTTTTTTTTTTTTTTTTTTTTTTTGAGATGGAGTCTCGCTCTCTCGCCCAGGCTGGAGTGCAGTGGCGCCATCTTGGCTCACGGCAAGCTCCGCCTCCCAGGTTCACGCCATTCTACTGCCTCAGCCTCCCCAGCAGCTGGGACTACAGGCACATGCCGCCATGCTTGGCTAATTTTTGTATTTTTAGTAGAGATGGGGTTTCACTGTGTTAGCCAGGATAGTCTTGATCTCCTGACCCTGTGATCCGCCTGCCTTGGCCTCCCAAAGTGCTGGAATTACAGGTGTGAGCCACCGCACCGGGCCTGGCTTAACATTTTTTATTTAGATGAGTGGTTCAAAGCTTTTACTTTTTAGTTATAACTTTTTTTTTTTTTTTTTTTTGAGACAGGGTCTCACTCTGTCACTTAGGCTGGAGTGCTGTTGCACGATCTCAGCCCACTGCAACCTCTGCCTCCCGGGTTCAGGTGATTCTCATGCCTCAGCCACCCTAGTTGCTGGGATTATGGACGTGTGCCACCATGTCTGGCTAATTTTTGTGTTTTTAGGAGAGATGGGGTTTTGCCGTGTTGGCCAGGCTGCTCTTAAACTCCTGGTCTCATGTGATCCTCCCGCCCCAGTCTCCCAAAGTGCTGGGATTACAGGCATGAGCCACAGCACCTGGCCTAGTTATAACTTTTTTTTTTTTTTTTTTTTTTGAGACAGAGTTTCCCTCTTGTTGCCCAGGCTGGAGTGTAATGGCGTGATCTCAGCTCACTGCAGCCTCCCCCTCCCAGGTTCAAGCGATTCTCCTGCCTCAGCCTCCTGAGTAGCTGGGATTACAGGCATGTGCCACCACCCCAGCTAATTTTTTTTTTTGTATTTTTAGTAGAGACGGGGTTTCTCCATGTTGGTCAGGCTGGTCTGGAACTCCCGACCTCAGGTGATCCACCCGCCTTGACCTCCCAAAGTGTTGGGATTACAGGCGTGAGCCACCACGCTCGGCCAGTTATATCTTAAATATTGTGACTTGTTGAATAATTTGGCCCCTATGGGTGGCAAGTTATTTTGTTGTAATACATGCTTGGTAGTTCATAGGGTGGTTGAAACTGGTTGATTGGTTAAAGTTTCATGTTAAGGATGGTCCATGCAGGACTCCCATATAGGGGAAAAGAAGTAACTAATAATCTTCATTGAGCACTAACTATATTTCAGGCACTGTATTACCCTCATCCCCAACATATAGTACTGTTTTATTTAATCTTTGAAACATCCATAAGGTAGGTGGTTTTTACTCTTGAAATCCACAGATTTCAAGAAGAGCTAATAGAACTTAAGTGATTTGCCCAGTTTCATACAGTGGTTCAGAGATTTAGTCCCACACCTATTTGACTGTAAACTGTCAGGACCAGCTGTTCTCTGTTGATCATACCCTTGGACCATCCCATGTGTTCCTAGTCAGGAGGAAATGCAAGTAAATGAGATTAATTTTTTAGGCAGGGCATGGTGGCTCATGTCTATAATCTGTGCACTTTGGGAGGCCAAGGTGGGTGGATCTGTAGAGCCCAAGAGTTTGAGACCAGCCAGGGCAACATAGTAGGACCCCACCTCTACCAAAAAATTAAATTAAAAAAAGCCAGACATGGCGGCATGAACTTGTAGTCTCAGCTACTTGGGAGGCTGAGGTGGGAGGATTGCTTGAGCCTGGGAGGTTGAGGCTGCCGGTGAGCTGTGATGGCACCACTGCACTGAGCCTGGGCGACAGAGCGAGACCTTATCTTTAAAAAATGTATATATATAGTGCTAATTTTGAGTCTATTTTATTATTTATTTATTTATTATTTTGAGACTGAGTCTCACTCTGTCGCCCAGGCTGGAGTATAGTGGCGTGATCTTGGCTTACTGCAACCTCCGCCTCGCAGGTTCAAGTGATTCTTCTTCCTTAGCCACCTGAATAGCTGGGACTACAGGCGTGCGCCACCATGCCTGGCTAATTTTGGAAGTCTTGGTAGAGACAGGGTGTTGCTGTGTTGCCCAGGTCTCGAGCTCCTGACCTCAAGTGATCCACTTGACTCAGCCTCCCAGAGTGTTGGAATTACAGGTGTGAGCCACTCTGCCTGGCCGTGATTTTATTTTAAAAGTACGTCACTCACAAGAAAAAACACTGTCAGGATTTCTTGTCATGCACCTCACAGCTGATATGTCAAAATGCCAGTTTTATTTCTTATTTTAAAATTTTGTTTCAGAGGCAGGATCTTGCTCTGTTGCCCAGACTAAAGTGCAGTGGCGCAGTCATAGCTCACTGCTGCCTCAAACTCCTGGACTTAAGTGTGATCCTCACAACTCAGCCTTCCAAGAAGTGAAGACTACAGTCATGCACTACCATACCCAGATTTTTTTTTTTTTTTTAGTAGAGACCGGGTCTCACCACATTGCTCAAGCTGTCTTGAAGTCCTGGCCTCAAGTGGTCCTCCCGCCTTAGACTCCCAAACTGTTGGGATTACAGGCATGAGCCACCACATGCAGCTCAAGACACCAGTTGCTTTTTTCTTCTTCTTTTTTCTATTTTTTTGTTTTTATTTTTGAGACACCATTTTAAAAATGCTTTTAATACACTGTTTTCAAATTTTTTTGAGACATATTCTTGCTATGTCACCCAGAATGTTGGGTGGAATGTTGACTCCTGCATCTTATTGTTATACCAATTCCAGGCTGGAGCGCAGTGGTGCGATCAAGGCTGACTGCAACCTCCATCTCTTGGGCTCAATTGATCTTCCTACCTCAGCCTCCTTAGTAGCTGGGACTACGGGTGCATGCCATCATGCCTGGCTAATTATTTATTTTTTTTTGTAGAGATGGGGTTTTGCCATGTTGCTCAGGCTGGTCTCAAACTCCTGGGCTCAAGTGATCCTCCTGCCTCGGCCTCCCGAAGTGCTGGGATTACAGGTGTGAGCCTCCGCACCCAGTCAATACACTTTAATCCAAGTCAATGTCTATTTAAATTTTAAGTTAGTTTAACTCTGAGCCATGAGCCTGTACCTTGGAAATATGTAATTTAGAGTCATAAGTAACAGTTATCTAGCTGAGAGTCATATGTGGGTTATACCAAATGTACTGCCATCATGTGATTATAGGTTAGTAGTGTAATTTTTGGAATTGGCAGGTCACAGATGAGATTGCCATGGCTTGGTGGAAAGCTCTCCCAACTGTCTTCTCCAGACAGATAGGTAGAACCTGGAACCAGTGCTAGGACGTGTGTGTATGTAGGAGGTAGTCATTGGTTATATGAACTTAAAGTTGCTATCTTAACTTCTGGGCCTTGAAGGAAGGCCATATTAGTGACGTCTGCTTAGTTCTTTATAGTAAACTTGTTAACGCTTGTGCCACAGTCAAGAACCAGAACTGGAATGTTGACTCCTGCATCATCTTACACCAGTTCCAGTAGGAATTTTGTTATACAGTTTCTACTGGAGATGGCAGTGGGATTTTTTTTCTTTTTTTCCCTCATATGTGAAGTAATAGTCTCTTCACAACAGAAGAAGCCACAGAACTAAACTTATTGGTCACTGAATTTTCTTCAAGGTTACATACCTCTTGGGTATTTTAAATCTAGATTATGTTCATTTTTATATTTTTGTTCTCATTTTTCTATTTCTTTGTTTTCTTTACTGTGAATGTGCTCCAGGATTTTGTACAGAGCTTCTAGTTTCTGTCTGTAATTTAAATATTGAATTTGTTCTCGATAAAAGAGAACTTTTTAGCATAAAGAGAAAGCTAAAAACATAGATTATAGGCCCCATAATGAAATGTGTAGTAGTTGCATATGGCTAGTGCTTCTCTGTGTATTGGAATTGTACTGTTTTCCCTTAGAATTTGTTTTTTCTTCAATGATTAATTTTCAGTTATATAAAGAATGTTTGCATACTTTTATAATAATGAGAACTGTAATAGCTCATTTTCCACTCAGCAGATGATTTTGGAGATCTACCAGGTAGATGTTGATACATACAGACCTAGTTTGGGTCATTGTTCTTTAAATAATCATCCTGTAAACACATTTATTTACAGTGTTTTGTCACTCATTGAAAGTGGGGTTTTTTTTTGGCGGGACGCAGTGAGTTACATCTGTAATCCCAGCACTTAGGGAGGCTGAGGCAGGAGAATCGCTTGAACCCAGGAGGCAGAGGTTGCGGTCAGCCGAGATCGTGCCATTGTACTCCAGCCTGGGCAAAAGAGCAAAACTTTGTCTCAAAAAAAGAAAAAAAAAAAAAGGTAAACTTTTTTTCACTTGACCTAGAACTCTTCTGTTTATACACATCAAGGAAGAATTTAACAGATTTCACATCTGTTTCACTTCTAGGAATGTTGCAAGGTCTCTGGGAGTCAAACTATTTTGATGGCTATTTTGACTCTGGTATGGTGTGAAAAGGTAGTACTACTAGTGACTAAAATGAAAAGCATAGAGACCTTTAGTTTTTTTAAATGGCGTTATCTTCTTTACTGGAGTATGGGGTAGTTTGACTTTGTTGGCAGCTATGCTTCTTTATACCTAGGCAGGCATAACTTTTGTCTTCTGTTCTCAGTCCCTTTTAAGCAGCCAATTTGGTCTAAGGAGGAAATGAAAACTTTAGAAACTCAGTAAATGTTGACATTTAAACTTTTACAGGAGTGAAAGATTAACCTTTGGCCTCTATTCTACAAGTTTTTCTTAGTTTATATGAGCCTCCTTCGTGGTGCTAAAGGGCTGGTAGTCAACATTTGCATCTTAACCTCAGTGTTCATGGATTTATAATTTATCCACAGAATTTTCTCTAGGCTTGTAACTGAAGTATTTTTTAAGATCCCCCTAGAAAAAAAAGTACATTTTAAGTATATTAGAAACATGTTTTATTTTTGCAAACTGTACTCTTTTAAAAACAAGAAACTTGACTCTTGTTCATCTTCTAAACTGTCCATTTGATTTTTTTACTTAGAAAATTATTATCAGCAGGAGACGGGAGGTAGTTTAAATGTTGTCATAGACAATATAACTTTTATGGAGAGATCTTATCAAAATTAGTTTTGATTTAACAAATCAGACTAGTTAAATTTGTTTAAATTTGTGAAATTAACAAATTTAAACTAGTAAATTAAAAAATTTTCCTTTTTTTTTTTTTTGAGTCTGTGGGTGGCTCTTTTAAAAGATAATTTTCCCTCCCAAGTGATATGGATATTAGTAAGCATTCTCCCAGATAGCTATTATATAGCAAATGACAAGTAACAGACTATTTTACTAAGAAAATAAGATAAAATGCCACATAGTTAAACTTAAATAATGTGGACAAAGAAGCATTTAATGTACAAGAGTATGAATTTACCATTCAATTTATGGTTTTAGGAAAACTAGAAAAGAGGAGGAAAAAACAATAAATATGCAAGAAGAAATAAATACATTGCAAAACAGAAGAATGGGAAATAATCAAGAGTTGGAAAATTAGGAAACAAAAGGCAAAATGAAGGAGAGTACATCGGATATAACAAAAGGTACTGAGGACTTACAAAAAGAAAATACTGGAAGTGAATGTTGTTAGTTATATGAAAGTCTCAATGAATAAATAATTTCAAAGATACTAGGAATTAATACTGACGAAATAAGACATAAAAATCAGAATAGGGGCCGGGCGTGGTGTTTCATGCCTGTAATCGCAGCATTTTGGGAGGCCGAGGGCAGGCGGATCACCTGAAGTCAGGAGTTTGAGACCAGCCTGGGCAACATGGTAAAACTCTGTCTTTACTAAAAATACAAAAATTAGCCAGGCGTGGTGGTGTGCGCTTGTAATCCCAGCTACTTGGGAGGCTGAGGCACAAGAATCGCTTGAACCCGGGAGGTGGAGGTTGTAGTGAGCCGAGATTGCACCACTGCACTCCTGCCTGGGCAATAGAGTGAGACTCCATCTCAACAACAACAACAACAAAACCAGAATAGACTCCTGTAACCAAGAAAAAAATTGAGGTGATTATAAAACTACTTCCTCCTCTCTAGGTGTTGGTGATTTCTCCTAACCTTTTATTTTATTTATTTATTTATTTATTTTTCGAGACAGGGTCTTGCTCTGTCACCCAGGCTAGAGTGCAATGATACAAACATAGCTCACTGCAGCCTTGACCTCCGGGGCTCAGGCAGTTCCCCTACCTCAGCCTCCCAAGTAGCTGGGACCACAGGCATGGGCCACCACACCCGGGTAATTTTCTAATTTTTTGTAGAGATGGGATCTTGCTATGCTGCCCAAGCTGGTCTGGAACCCTTGGGGTCAAGTAATCTTCCCTCCTCAGCCTCCCAAATTGTTGAGATTATAGGTGTGAGCCACCACTCCTGGTCTCTCCTAACCTTTTAAGAAGTGGATACTTCTCATGTTGAATAATATGAGAGAAGTAAACAACTCTTGACAGCAAAATGACAAACATGAAAAAGTAAAAGTGAATGTATAGATGTTTAAAATAAAATAAAAATACTAGTAAATGGCCACAGCAGATTATTCCTTTGTTTTGTTTCAAGTAGTTTATCCTAGGAATGTCAAACAAGTTCATGTTTAAAAACTCAGTAATATTTCTAGAGTCAGTGCTGTGGTTTGAATGTGTTCCTTCCAAAATTCAGGTGTCGCCAGTGTATTAAGAGGTGATTAGGTAAAGAGAGCGCCTCCTCTCATGAATGGGACTAGGTATCCTTTTAAAGGCTTGATGGCGTAGCCTTGTCTGTTTTTACACCTTGCCATGTGAGGACAGTGTCCGTCCACTCTTGCCCTTCTGCCTTCTACTTTGTGAGGATGTAGGATTCCTTCCCTCTGGAGGACACAGTGTTGAAGGCACCATCTTGGAAGCAGAGCCTGGACCCTCACCAGACACCTAACCTGCTGGTGCCTTGGTATTGTACTTCCCAGCCTCCAGAACTGTCAGAAATTAAATTTCTGTTTTTCATAAATTACCCAGTCTGCTGGGTGCAGTGGCTCATGCCTGTAATCCCAGCACTTTCAGAGGTGGAGGCGAGCGTACTGCTTGAGCCATTCGAGACCAGCCTGGGCAAAGTGGTGAAACCCCGTCTCTACATAAACACAAAAATTAGCCAGACGTGGTGGCATGTGCCTGTAATCCCAGCTACTTGGGAGGCTGAGGCAGGAGGATTGCTTGAGCCCAGAGGTCAAGACTGCAGTGAGCCAGGATTGGAACACTGCACTCCAGCCTGGGTGACAGAGCGAGACCCTGTCTCAAAAAAAATTACCCAGTCTCAGGCATTCTGTCATAACAGCACCTACAGACTAAGTATGGCTTAATGGTGAGAAGTACTTTTTTTGAACCAGATAGCCTTGGTTCAGATCTTGGCTTTGCTTCCTAATGACTGTGTGACCTTGAATGAGTTTATTGATCTTCTTATGCTTTCCTCATCTGTAAGTGAGTAATAAGAGCAGCTACCTCACAAGGTAGGGCAACCATAACAGATACCACAGACTGTGTGGCTTAAACAACAGAAATTTATTTTCTTATAGTTCTGAAGACTAGAAGTGCAATAGCAAGGTGTCAGCAGATTTGGTTTCTTCTGAGGCCTTTCTCCTTGGCTTGCAGATGTCTGCCTCCTTCCTGTGGCCTCATATTGTAGTCCCTCTGTGTGCATACATGTCTGTGCGTGCTCACTTGCTCTCTCTCATTCTTTGTCCTGATCTCCTCTCATAAGAATACCAGTTTTATTGGATTTACGCTTCTATCTCCAAATACACTAAAGTACTGGAGATTAGGGCTTCAACATAGGAATTTTGGGAGGACACAGTTCAGCTCATAACAGGTTGTTATGAGGGTTAAATGCCCTGATATACCTGGCCCTAGCAAATGCTACCTAAGTGTTGGTTATCATTATTATTACTTTACAATAATAAGTAATACATAAAACCCCAAAAACTTTAGAAAAATCTTTTTTATTTCAGAGTGATTAGAGATTGGCAGGAAGTTGCACAAAATGTATAGGAAGGTTCTGTTCATGCACCGTGCATCTCTCCTCATGTATAATTCTAGTACATTATTAAAACCAAAAAATTGACATTGGTACAATCCATAGGACTAATTCACATTTCAAGTTATACATGAATCATTTGTGTGTGTGTATTACACTTCTAGGCAATTTTATCACATGTGTAGCTTGTAACCACTACAGTCAAGATGCAGAACTACTTCATCACAAGGCTCTTTGCTGCTACGCGTTTGTAGCCACACCCACTCACTCTCCCTTGAAAACTTAATTCTTGACAACTACAGATCTATTTTCCTCTATAATTTCATTATTTCATAATTAATATATATAAATGGAGTCACAAAGTACACAACCTTTTATTTTGAGACAGAGTCTCACCCTGTCACTCAGGCTGGAATGCAGTGGTGCAATCTTAGCTCACTGCAGCCTCTGCCTCCTGGGTTCAAGTGATCCTCCCATCTCAGCCTCCAGAGTA
Organism: Gorilla gorilla gorilla; assembly: GCF_029281585.2. NCBI lineage: Eukaryota > Metazoa > Chordata > Mammalia > Primates > Hominidae > Gorilla > Gorilla gorilla. The sequence goes on along the minus strand of NC_073228.2, from coordinate 29,558,546 downwards.
GCTGGGACTACAGGTGCACACCACCACGCTAGCTAATTTTTAAATTTTTTGTAGAGACAGGGTCTCACTATATTGGCCAGGGTGGTCTTGAATTCCTGGGTTCAAACAATCTTGCTGCCTTGGTCTCCCAAAGTGCTAGGATTACAGGTGTGAGCCACCGCACCCAGCCTACAGCTTTTTGAGATTGGCTTTTTTTCACTCGGCATAATTTCCTTGAAGTTCCAAGATTTTGCATATATAAATAGGCCATTCCTTTTTATTGCTGTGCAGTGTTCCATGGTGTGGATATAGTACACTTTGCTTAACCATTGCCTCCATGAGGACATTTGGTTTGTTTCCAGTTTTTGGCTATTATGAACAAAGCTACTCTGAACATTCTTATAGAGGTTTTTACACCAACATGTTTTTCTTTCTCTGGAATAAATGTTCAAGAGTGCAATTGCTGGGTCAAATGATAAGTTTTAAGTGCATTTTTAGTTTTAAAAGAAACCGTCAAAAAAGGCTTTACCTTTTTACATTCTCACCAGCAATATATGTAAGTGATTCAGTTTCTCTACATCCTTGACAGCGTTTAGCGTTGTTGCTATTTTTTATTTTAACCATTCTTAAAGGTGTGTAATGAAATCTCATTGTGGTTTAAACTTTTATTTCCCTAAAGGCTAACGTGTTGAACATCTTTTCTTGTGCTCATTAGCCATCTTTACATCACCCCTCCTTTTTTTTTTTTTTTTTTTTTTGAGATGGAGTTTTGCTCTTATTGCCCAGGCTGGAGTACAAATGGCATGGTCTCGGCTTACTGCAACCTCTGCCCCCTGGGTTCAAGCAATTCTCCTGCCTCAGCCTCCCGAGTAGCTGGGATTACAGGCATGCACCACCACGCCTGGCTAATTTTGTATTTTTCAGTAGAGACGGGGTTTCTCCACGTTGGTCAGGCTGGTCTCGAACTCCCGACCTCAGGTAATCCGCCTGTCTCAGCCTCCCAAAGTGCTGGTGAGCCACCGCCCCCGGCCTACATCCTCTTTAGTAAAATGTCTATTCATATTTTTTGCCAATTTTCTAATTGGAATTCTTTAGATAGTCTAATCTCAAGTTCTTTGGTAGATGTGTGACTTGAAAATATTTTCTTCCAGTCAGTAATTTGTTTCCTCATCCTGTTTACAGGGTCTTACTCTGTACTTTTGATGAGCTTCCATTTATCAGTGTTTCCTTTTGTGGATTAGAGCTTTTGGTGTCAAGTCTAGGAACTGTTGGCTTAGTTCTAAGTTGTAGAGATTTTTCTCCCCTTTTTTCCTAACAGTTTTATGTTTTACATTTAAGTTCTTGATCTATTTTGTTTTTTCTCTTTTAAAATTTTATTTATTTTATTATTATTATTTGAGACGAAGTTTCGCTCTCGTTGCCCGGGCTGGAGTGCAATGGTGCAATCTCAGCTCACTGCAACCTCTGCCTCCCAGGTTCAAGCAATTCTCCTGCCTCAGCCTCCCAGGTAGCTGGGATTACAGGCACCTGCCACCATGCCCAGCTAACTTTTTGTATTTTTAGTAGAGACGTGGTTTCACAATGTTGGCCAGGCTGGTCTTGAACACCAGACCTCAGATGATCCACCTGCGTCGGTCTCCCAAAGTGCTGGGATTACAGGCGTGAGCCACCACACCCGGCCGAGTTAATATTTTATAAGGTGTAAGCAAGGTGTTTTTTTGTTTTGTTTTGTTCGTTTGTTTTGCCTATGCATCTAGTTGTTCCAGTAGCATTTATTTAAAAGTCTCTTTTTTTCAATTTATGTAATTTATTAAATTGCCTTTTTTTTTTTTTTTTTTTAAAGAGACAGGGTTTTACTCTGTTGCCCAGGCTGGAGTGCAGTGGTGTGATCATAATTCACTGTAACCTTGCACTTGCACTCCTGAGCTCCCGCCTGAGCCTTCTAATTAGCTAGGAGCTAGGACTGCAGACAGTGCCACCATGGCTGGCTAACTTTTTCATTTTTTTGTACAGATGGGATCTCGCTTTATTGCCCAGGCTGGTCTCAAACTCCTGGGCTCAAGTGATCCTCAAGCTATCCTCCCACCTCATGCTCTCAAAGTGTTGGGATCACAGGGGTGAACCCTGTTAAATTGCTTTTATACTTTTGTAAAAAATCAGTTGGATACATTTATGTGGGTCTGTTTTTTTTGTTTTGTTTTGTTTTTGGGATGGAGTCTCGCTCTGTCACCCAGGCTAGAGTACAGTGGTGCGATCTTGGCTCACTGCAACCTCCGCCTCCTGGGTTCAAGAAGTTCTCTGCCTCAGCCTCCTGAGTAGCTGGGATTACAGGCACCCGCCACCACGTCCAGCTAATTTTTTTGTATTTTTAGTAGAGACAGAGTTTCACCATCTTGGCCAGGCTGGTCTTGAACTCCTGACCTTGTGATCCACCCGCCTCAGTCACCCAAAGTGTTGGGATTACAGGTGTGAGCCCACTGCGCCTGGCCAAGGGTCTGTTTTTATAAGCTGTGACGATTAAATGTGCTAATATAGAATGTCTTGCCTGTAAAGTGCTACGTTATGTGAGCTTTTGAGGATTGTGTTTAAAAAAAGTGCTACGTGTTAGTTATTGTTATTACTTTACAACACAGCAAATAAATAATAATTTTTTTTTTTGAGATGGAGTCTCGCTCTGTTGCCCAGGCTGGTGTGCAGTGGTGCGATCTCAGCTCATTGCAACCTCCACCTCCTGGGTTCAAGCGATTCTTCTGCCTCAGCCTCCCAAGTAGCTGGGACTACAGGTGTGTGCTACCATGCCTGGCTAATTTTTGTATTTTTAGTAGATATGGGGGTTTCACCATGTTGGCCAGGCTGGTCTCAAACTCCTGACCTCAAATGATCCACCACCTCAGCTGCCCACAGTTCTGGGCTTACAGGTGTGAGCCACCATGCCCAGTCAATAATAATTAAAAAAAAAATTTTTTTTTAGATAAACTCAATAGTCATTCCTACTTTGTAATTTTAAAAACAATACAGTTTCAAAAACTTTTTAATTGTGGTAAAATACACATAACATAAAATTTACCATCTTAACCTTCTTTTTTTTTTTTTTTTTTTTTTGAGATGGAGTTTTGCTCTTGTTGCCCAGGCTGGAGTGCAGTGGCGTGATCTTGGCTCACTGCAACCTCTGCCTCCCGGCTTCAAACCATTCTCCTGCCTCAGCCTCCTGAGTAGCTGGGATTACAAGCGCCCGCCACCACACCCGGCTAATTTTTGTATTTTTAGTAGAGATGGGGTTTCGTCATGTTGGCCAGGCTTCTCTCAAACTCCTGGCCTCACGTGATCCACCTGCCTCGGCCTCCCAAAGTGCTGGGCTTACAGGCGTGAGCCACCGCGCCCAGCCCTGAGCCACCGTGCCCGGCCCATCATCTTAACCATTTTTAAGTGTACAGTTCAGTAGTAAATACATTCATATTGTTTGCATCCAATCTCCATAACTTTTTTTACCTAGGAAAATGAAAACTGAAATGCCCATTAAACAACTCCTCATATCTACCTTCCTCCCCAACCCCTGGCAGCTACCATTCTACTTTCTGACTCTATGAATTTAACTATTATAGGTGCCTCATCTACCACAAAGTATTTGTCTTCTTGTGACTGGCTTATTCACTTAGCATAATGCTCTCAGGGTTTATCCATGTTGTAGAATGTAGAATTTCATGTATACACCACATTTTGTTTATCCATTCATTTGTTGATGGATATTTGAGTTGCTTCTACCTTTTGGCTATTGTGAATAATACTGCCGTGAACATGGTTGCACAGCTATCTCTTTGAGGCCCTGCTTTCAACTCTTTTGGGTATATTCCCAGAAATGGAATTGTGGTATCATATGATAATTCCGTTTTTGAGGAACTGCCATAGTTTTCCATAGTGGCTATGCCATTTTATATTCCCATCAACAGTGTACAAGTATTCCAGTTACTCCAGATCCTCACTAATACTTGTTATTTTGTAGGGTTGGTTGGTTTTTTGTTTTCTTGGTAGTGGTCACCTCAATGGATGTGAGGCGGTGTCTTTTTGTGAGTTGCAGTTTCCTAAAATTAGTGATTTTGAGCATCTTTTCATGTGGTCATTGGCCATTTTTATATCTTTGGAGAAATATCTGTTCAAGTCCTTTGCCCATTTTTTCATTGGGTTGTTTATTTTGTTGTTGTTGAGTTGTAGCAGTTATTCATATATTTGGGTTATTAATGCCTTACCATATATGTAAATTGCAAGTATTTTCTCCCATTCCATGGGTTTCCTTTTTATTCTGTTGATTGTGTCGTTTAATGCACAGATTTTAAATTTTGATGTCTATTTTATGTATTTTTACTGTTTTTATCTCTGCTTTTGGTGTCACATTCGAGAAATCATTGCTAAATTCAACGCTGTAACACTTTCTCCCTGTTTTCTTCTTCTTCTTCTTTTTTTTTGAGATGGAGTCTCTGTAGCCCAGGCTGGAGTGCAGTGGCGCGATTTCAGCTCACTGCAAACTCCTCCTCCCGGGTTCAAGTGATTCTCCTGCCTCAGCCTCCGAAGTAGCTGGAATTACAGGCGCCTGCCACCACGCCCAGCTAATTTTTGTAGTTTTAGTAGAGATGGAGTTTCATCATGTTGGCCAGGCTGGTCTCAAACTCCTGAACTCAGGTGATACACTCACCTCGGCCTCCCAAAGTGCTGGGATTACAGGCGTGAGTCACCACGCCTGGCTCTCCCTGTTTTCTTCTAAGAGTTGATTATAGTTTTAGTTCTTTTTTTTTTTTTTTTTGGCTGTAAATTTATTCAATGCAAAAGAATCCTCTCCAATTTTACTGAGGTGGCTGACCACGTCCACAACCAAATCCGCCTCTAAACTAGAATTCGGTTGCTGACCCAGCCCCAGCCTCGGCTTTCTTGTCGGCACCAGGTAGCACAGCACTCCTCACATACAGACCTTTAGGCCGAGGCCTGCCAGTCTCTGGACGGCTGCGGCGTAGGGTGGCAGGCACAATCTCCGGGGGCAGATGAAGGTAATCACGGAGATACTGGATACCCTCATTGGTAAGGTGCCAGTAGAAATGTCTCCAGGCAAAGTGTTCTTTCACGTAGCCTCGGCACTTGAGAGACTGCATGGCCTTCATGACATGAAGGTTGGGCACATTCTTGTCTGCCAGCTCTGGGTGCTTAGGCATGTGGACATCCTTCTTGGCCACCATGACTCCCTCCTTAAAAAGGAGTTCATAAATGGCAATCCCGTTCTTCTTAGGCATCAACATGTCTGCGGCTGCAGGGTCCGGGGCCAGGGCTGGAAAGCTAGTTTTAGTTATTATGTTTAGGTCTTTGATGTGTTTTGAGTTAATTTTTGCATGTGGTAATGGTCCAACTTTCATTTCATTTGCATGTACATATCCAGTTTCTCCAGCACCATTTTTTGAGACCGTCTCGCTCTGTCGTCCTGGCTGGAGTGCACTGGCAGTAATCTCAGCTCACTGCAACCTCCATCTTGCAGGTTCAAGTGATTCTCGTGCCTCAGCCACCCGAGTAGCTGGGATTACAGGCGTGTGTCACCATGCCCAGCTAATTTTTGTATTTTTAGTAGAGGTTGGGTTCGCCATGTTGGCCAGACTGGTCTCAAACTCCTGACCTCAAGTGATCCGCCTGCCTCACCCTCCCAAAGTGCTGGGATTACAGGCGTGAGCCACCACACCAGCCTCCAGCACCAGGTTTTGAAAAAATTGACTTTCACCATTGAATAGCCTTGGCACCTTATCAAAAATCATTTGACCATGTATGTGAGGATTTCCTTCTGGCGGTCCATTCTTTTCCATTGATATATGTCTGTCTTTAATGCCAATACCACGATGTTTTGATTACTATAGCTTTGTAATTTTTTATTTTTTATTGATTGATTTGTTTATTTTGAGACGGAGTCTCACTCTGTTGCCCAGGCTGTAGTGCAGTGGCGCGATCTCGGCTAACTGCAAGCTCCGCCTTCCAGGTTCACGCCATTCTTCTGCCTCAGCCTCCCGAGTAGCTGGGACTACAGGCGCCTGCCACTGCACCCAGCTAATTTTTTGTATTTTTAGTAGAGACGGGGTTTCACCGTGGTCTCGATCTCCTGACATTGTGATCCGCCCGCCTCGGCCTCCCAAAGTGCTGGGATTACAGGTGTGAGCCACCACGCCCAGCTGAATTTTTTAAAATTAATTATTATTATTATTTTTTGAGATGGAGTCTCACTTTGTTGCCCAGGCTGGAATGCAGTGATACAATCTCAGCTCACTGCAACCTCCACCTCCCAGGTTCAAGCGATTGTCCTGCCTCAGTCTCCCGACTAGCTGGGACTATTGGTGTGCACCATCCCGCCCGACTATGTTTTGTAATTTTAGTATAGATGGGGTTTCACCGTGTTGGCCAGGCTGGTCTTGAACTCCTGACCTCAGGTGATCCGCCTGTCTCGACCTCCCAAAGTGCTGGGATTACAGGCGTGAGCCATTGCGCCTGGCATGTAGTAAGTTTTGAAATCAGGAAGTGTGGGATTTAGTTCTTTTTCAAGATTGTTTTGTCCGTTTGGGGTCTTAGCCCATTTATGCTTAGTGTTTCATTATTGGGTTGCTAAGCTTGTGGCAGTTATTGATATGCTACTGTTCAAGGTCATCACCAAGGTCTGATTTTTCACAGAAAAAATTTGCAACCTCGGGCATAAATGGGTTAATATAGTTTTTAATGGTAAAGCTTTAGAGGTGTTACCATGAAAATGAAGAACGGAAAAATGTTTTCTATGATTATTATTTCATGTTTTATTCAGTGCAGTAAAATGTAAAACAAATAAGAGGTATAAATTATAGAAAGGAAGATAAAACCTTGTTATTTACAAATGCTGTGATTTTATACCTAGACAACTAAATGGAAAGGAACAAACTGGGCCTGGCGCAGTGGCTCATGGCTATAATCTCAGCACTTTGGGAGTCTGAGGTGGGCGGATCACTTGAAGGCAGGAGTTCCAGACCAGCATGGCCAACATGGTGAAACCCCTTCTCTACTAAAAATACAAAAAAATTAGCCAGGTGTGGTGGTGTGTGCTTGTAATCCCAGCTATGTGGGAGGCTGAGGCGGGAGAATTGCTTGAATCTGGGAGGCAGGGGTTGCAGTGAGCTGATATCACACCTTTGCACTCCAGGCTGGGCTACAGAGCGAGACTCCATCTCCAAAAAAAAAAGAAAGAAAGGAAAAGACTGAAAATGATTAAGAAGAACAATTCAGTAAAGTGACTGGCTAAATAAAAACCATGAAAATTAATAATTTCTGTATATCAGCAGTAACATAAAAATAGGAAAAATTGCTTTTAAAATTAAGTAATAAACATGTTTTTATTTTACTCATAACTGTTTTGTTTTGAGACAAGGTCTTGGCTCTGTCACCCAGGCTGGAGTGCAATGTGCAGTGGCACGATCTTGGCTCATTGCAACCTCTGCTTCTCGGGCTCAAGTGATCTGCCCACCTCAGCCTCCAAGTAGCTGGGACCACACCATGCCTCACTAATTTTTAGTATTTTTGGTAGAGATGGGGTTTCACCATGTTGGCCAGGCTGGTCTCTAACTCCTGAGCTCAAGGGATCCACCCACCTTGGCCTCTCAGAGTGCTGGGATTATAGGAGTGAGTCACTGCTCCCAGCCTGTTTTGAGTTAATTTTTATGTTGATGTGAAGGAAGGGTACAACTTCATTGTTTTGCCTGTGGCTATCTACTCCTGGCACCATTTGCTGAAAAGACTATTCTTTCCCTCGTTGAATTGTGTTGGCACCCTTGTCAAAAATCATTTGACCACAATTATGGATTTATTCCTGGACTCTCAATTCTATTCCATTGATCTAACCTTATGCTAGTACTGTACTGTCTTGATTACTGTGGCTTTGTTTTTAGGTGATGAAGTATGAGCCTTCCTACTTTTTCAGGATTGGTTCCTAGCAATTCCATATGCATGTTAGAATTTGCGTAATTTCTACAAAGAAGTCAGCTGGGGCCGGGTGCGGTGGCTCACGACTTTAATCTCAGCACTTCGGGAGGCGGAGGCGGGTGGATCACCTGAGGTCAGGAGTTCGAGACCAGCCTGGCCAACATGGCGAAACAATAATAAATTATTATTGTTTATAATATAAAATTATTTCTTCCTCTTGATGCTACTGTGTATGGAATTGTTTTCTTCATTTTCAGATTGTTCATTGCAAGTATAAAAAAATGGATTTTTGTCTATCAATCTTGTATTCTACAACCTTGCTGAACTAGTCATTAGTTATAAAACGAAGGCTCCTTGTGGCTGTTTTATGCCCTGGGTCTCTCCTACAAACTAGCCAGTCTACAGTCTAGGCTGTATCTTCATTACATCCAGGAACCTCTTTCCACTTGCCTAGTACCACAACCCCTATTGTTTTTGGGAACACCCTTAGACTGAAACTTGTCACACTCTTGCAAGTGAAGTTAGGTCCTTTGAGATACTCTGTGTTCCTGCTTCTTCCCTTAGGCAAAGTATCTGAGCCAGGGTTCTAGTGGTAGACTAGGTGGGGACAATGGCAAGCTTTTCTGTGAATGCTACCCCAGCTCTAGGAGGGTATGGGGCAGGTCAGCAGCCTGGGGTCCTCTTGGCTTGTCTCTCCTGTTGTGGAACCACTGTCCCATGAGCTGGGAGAGAGGGTCGTTGGATTCCCAGTATTCTCAGTGTGTCATGCCTGTGAAAGAGCCCCTTTTCCACAAGTAGGGATTGAGCAGAAGAAGGGAGCCCCTGCCTCTGAGAGTACTTGCCTGAGACAGCCTCAGCAACAGAAGTCAGGGCAGGATGAGAAACGCTGAAGTCGCATTCTTCCCAGGAATAAAGAGAGCCCTCAGGGATGGGCGCGGTGGCTCACAACTGTAATCCCAGCACTTTGGGAGGTCGAGACAGGCAGATCACCTGAGGTCAGGAGATCGAGACCAGCCTGGCCAACATGGTGAAACCCCATCTCTACTAAAAATACAAAAATCAGCCGGGCATGGTGGTGGGCACCTGTAATCCCAGCTACTCGAGAGGCTGAGGTGGGAGAATCACTTGAACCCAGGAGGCAGAGGTTGCAGTGAGCCGAGATCACGCCATTGCATTCCAGCCGGGGTGACAACAGTGAAACTCTGTCTAAAAAAAAAAAAAAAAATCATCAGGCTTCTTCTTCAGTTTTGCTATCCTCTTAGGATTAAAATTTATTTATTTATGATTTTTTTTTCTTTCAGGGACCACTTAATAGTGAGTCTTCCAACCAGAGCTTGTGCAGCGTCGGATCCTTGAGTGATAAAGAAGTAGAGGTAAGAAGCTATGTTCATGGCAGGACTTTTCATACTTGTACTTTTGGGCCAGGTTTGGTGGCTCAAGGCTATAATCCCAGCACTTTGGGAGGCTGAGGCGGGCAGATTGCTTGAGGCTGGGAGTTGGAGACCAGCCTGGGCAACATAGTGAGAACGTGTTTCTACAAAAAAACTTAGCAGGGCGTGGTGGTGCACACCTGTGGCCCCAGCTACTTGGAGGTGGGAGGATCGTTTGCACCCGGGAGAATGAAGCTGCAGTGAGCTGTGATGGCACCACTGTACTCCATCCTGGGCGACAGAGTGAGACCCCCATCTCACAGAAAAGATAGCACTGCTTAATTAACTCCCTGGGTGCTGTTAGACTCTGTGTAAATTGCTCCCCTTTGAGTTGTGTGCTCTTTGCATATGTACAGTTATGATGTGGCCCTCACGGGTTTTTATTATAATCATGTGTGGATCTTACATGTCTTAAAATTTTTGCATAGTTGCCATCAGTAAAGGATAGAAATTTGCAATATTGTTCCTATTTAAATGGAAGATAAAATTGATTGGCTGATTTTATTTTTACAACATTTTTCAAGACATGGCCTCGCTCTGTCATGCAGGTCAGAGTGCAGTGGTGCAATCATAGCTCATTGTAACCTGACACTCCTGAACTCAAGCAATCCTCCTGTCTCAGCCTCCTGAGTAGCTAGGTGCCACCGTGCCTGGCTAATTTTTAAAAATATTTTTAGAGGCGGGGCCTTGCTGTGTTGCCCAGGCTGGTTTGGAACCCAAGCCATCCTCCCACCTCAGCCACCAAAGTGCTGGGATTACAGACATGAGCCACAGTGCCTGGAGAAGATTTTTTTGTTCATTTGCTTAACTATTCACAGCCCTCATGCATGAGATTTTTTTTTTTATTTGGCACATAACCTAGCTGCCTGTAGATGGGTCTAAGTGTAAGTCTGTAGCCACCTACTTTGTACTTTGCAGATCTCTCCTTTTTGGAAAAAAGATTGGATTTAAAGTAGAAGTAGTGTAACAACAGTTTTCTGAGAACTTAACATATGGTGGACATTTGTCCTACATTTGTGCTCTATTAAATATCTTATGAAAGTTTTGTAGCAGCTCTGATTTACAGATGAATAAACTCAAGCTCTGATATTTTAAGCAGTTTGCCAAAAATTGTGTGGATGGTTTGGTTCTAGACCCTAATACTCTTTGTTATACTCAGTTTTAAGAGGAAGACAGTGATTCAGGACTTGTCTGGGCCAGTTATATCTGTTTATATATTCAATATTTTGTGCATACTCGCTGTTTTTCCTAACGTGAAAAATTTACCAAAATGCTAATTGTGACTTATATGGTATTTGACAGACTCCCGAGAAAAAGCAGAATGACCAGCGAAATCGGAAAAGAAAAGCTGAACCATATGAAACTAGCCAAGGTAGTAATAATTTCGTATCAACAAAAGTACTCAATTCTAATGTACTTAGATAGAATTTTCTAACTCATACTAAATAATTAGTTTGTACACAGAGATTCCTGATAAAGGAGGTTTGTGTATCTTAAGGGAATATCGGACTGTTTATTACTGACTTGCCATTTGATATACACCTGACAAAACAGTGTTAGTTCTTCGGGGACTCTTTGTTTTCCCTGTTGTAAGCTAACAATCTTCTTAGCCACAGGTTTTTCTTTACACCAAGCATATATTGTACAAAAAAGAGGTTATGTCAGAGTTTTAACTCTGTCTTTTGTTAGATCAGTGATTTGTTAATGACAGCCAGCTAAAAGTGCTTCATTTACATTACTGTCCTTTCTGCCTCCTGTTCTTCCATGGCAGTTGTTTAGTTGAATATTGGAACCCATTGGGATAAGTCTGTAAACATGATGGTTATAATGCCAAATATCTTTATATAATCAAAGAAAGAAAAAATGGCTTGGCTTTTTTTTCTCCCATTCTAAGGAATAGAAAGCCCAGTCTTGTTGCATCCTTCTTATCTTTTAAAATCTACAGATAATTCATTTTGTCTTTGGGAGCAAAATTCTCCCAAAGCGACAAGAAAAATTACAGAATCTTAAAGCTGTGAAAAATTCTTCCTTTCACTGCTTGTTCAGTCCTTTATTTTATGGAGGAAATAGTCTGTTCTTGGGCTAAGGTATTTTGGCTCATTTGTTACAAGTAAAGCTGACACTTGGGTTTATAGCAATGTATGTAGTTACTGAATGTATAGTACATTTTAGTGAATGATGGTTTATATGTGTATTGGAAAAACTGTATTTACTTTGGTTTCATTTTCAGGGAAAGGCACTCCTAGGGGACATAAAATTAGTGATTACTTTGAGGTAAGTTACATTTTTTGAAAAAACAAACAAACAAAAAAACAAAACAAAAAAAACTCTATAGTGATTTTTAAAAAAAACCCTAAATCCTTGTGTTCATTTGAGGCTTTAGAAAGTAATATTTTGGCCAGGCGAGGTGGCTTACGCTTGTAATCCCAGCACTTTGGGAGGCCAAGATGGGAGGACCGCTTGAACCCACGAGTTCGAGACCAACCTGTGCAACATGGGGAAACCCTGTCTCTACAAAAAACAGAAAAAATTAGCCAGGTGTGGTGGCACACACTTATAGTCCTAGCTACTTGGGAGGCTGAGGTGGGAGGATCACTTGAGCCTGAGAAGTCGAGGCTGCAGTGAGCCATGATCTACTGCACTCCAGCCTGGGTGACAGTGAGACCCTGTCTCCAAAAAAAAAAAAAAAAGAAAGAAAGAAAGTAATGTTTTGCCGTTACTGTACTCTTCTTCCCTTTCTCCCCATCTTCATCAGTTAATGCTGCCCCATCTCTCAATAAGAGAAAACTGCTGCTGCCTTCCTAAATTTAAATTTATTATGTGTCTTGTCTGTGATGATATAAGAATTCACAAATGAGGTGATTTTTCTCTTGGCCAGACGAGGTTTTGTGTCTTACAAAGATTGAGGTGGAATGACTTGGACTCTTCTTTTGTCCTCCTCCCTTTAGTACAGTGGAACATGTAGTGAGTTCCCTGACCCATCGTTAGTGGTTACTAAAGACACTAACATCCACTGCACCACTGCATTTCTGCTTCGTGTATTTGGAGACAAGAAGGGAAAACATTCTTCTCTCATGTCCTTTCAAAATCATGGATACCTTCAGCTTTCTAGCCATGTTTTCTTTATATCTTGGTATATTTCTGCTGGAGCTCCTTCTTAAAAATCTCATTAAAAATTAGCAGAATTTGACTTGTGTGGCATTTTCTCTCTAGAGTAAGATGTGTTAACTTAAAGGGGCCATATAATTAAGATCTGTTTGTGTATTAATCTTTTACTCTCCTTATCTGAAGCATAGTACTGTTTTGAATTATTCATATCGGTTTTTCCCTGTTGGCCAGTTTGCTGGGGGAAGCGGGCCAGGAACCAGCCCTGGCAGAAGTGTTCCACCAGTTGCACGATCCTCACCGCAACATTCCTTATCCAATCCCTTACCGGTAAGCATTCACCTGGAGAAATTTGACACCTGTTGTAGGAGACAAGATGCCCAGAAACACTCAAGCAAAGTTTCTCTTTCATTAATTACCCACAGGGAATGAAGCATTAGGGAGAAAAGTTCATAGTTTTACCTATGAATCCCTTACTTTGATTCAAATCTGTTGTCAGTAAATTAGCTTTTTACAGAAGAGCCAATCCTAATATCTCTATATAATAAATTACCTCTAATCCTACAGCTCAGTAGTCTATCAAAGAATTGCTTCCAATCGAAACATTAGGTTTTTTCCCTTGCCAAATTTGTATGTTCCTGTAGGGTTTATTTTTATTTTAAAATTTGACCAGCTTCTGGCATAATTGAGTTATCTCCAGAGCTTATTCAGTAATGTACTAGAAAAACTAATGCTATACAGATTTGTGATAGGTATGTTTCCAGCCTGTAAAAGAGATCTGAAGGTCTTAAAAACATTATACCTAAGTTAATGGTTCTCAGTTGGTGGCAGTTTTGCCCCTCAGGGACATTTGTGAATAACTGGAGTCATTATTGGTTGTCACTGCTTGGAGGTATGGGGATGACACTATAGGCATCTACTGGGCAGAAGTCAGGGATGCTGGTAAACATTCTGTAATGTTAGGACAGCCTCCCTGCAAAAAAGAATTACCTGGTCCAAAATATCAGTGGTGCCAAGGTTGAGAATTCCTGAGTAAGCTAACATAGAATTATGTTTATTTGCTCCAGTGTCTTCGCATTATTTGTTGATACTGTGTAAGACCTCTTACTCAAGAGTGTGCTCTATCCCCTAATACCTTAGGTATTGCCTCTGGGATCTTGGGAGACAGGGTCTCTGGGACAGAAGTTTTTATTTTAGATCACTGATTTTTAGGAAAGTTGTTTTTCTTTGCCTTGGTAGAGTTGTGTAATAGTACTCATTTCCTAAGCGATTTAGGCTTCTGTATTGTTAAAGTATTTTAAAATGTACTTTCTCCCCCTCTACTGTCTCATAAAAACCTTCATTAGGATTATTGTAATTATTAAAGCACTTGTGAAAACATAAGTTAAACTTATGAAAACAACTAAGAAGTTTTGGCTATTACTGTGTCATCCTTGCCACATATATGTAATTTTTTTTTTTTTTTTTTTTTTGAGACAGTCTTGCTCTGTCACTCAGGCTAGAGTGCAGTGGTACGATCATGACTCACAGCAACCTCTGCCTCCTAGGCTCAAGTGATTCTCCCAAATCAGCTTCCTGAGTAGCTCGTACTACAGGCATGTACCACTACGCCCGGCTAATTTTTGTATTTTTTTGTAGAGGCGTGGTTTCACCATATTGCCCAGGCTGGTCTCAAACTCCTGAGATCATGTGGTCTGCCTGCCTCCACCTCCCAAAGTGTTGAGATTACAGGCATTAGCCATTGTGTCAGACCATCCTTGGCCATAGTTTAATATGTTAGAAATGTTTGATGATAGATCCAATTTGGGCAGGTTGAGGTTTGTTAGTTAACTGTTGAAGAGGCCTGTGTCTCTGTTTTTCTTAAGTTTCAAACCAATTAAAGTCTAAAAGATATTAAATGAGATTGCAGATTATTTATTTGGGACAGATACGTTTTGTAGAATTTCTCAGTGTTGTCTATCACTCTTTTCTTCCTGAAATGCCTTTTTCATTTGGTTTTTAATGGTGTGACCACCCATCTCTCATGTGTCAGTTTAGGTTGAATCTTACCTGAAGACAAAAGAGATGAACTCAATGGTCTGTAGACATTTTTGCCAGCTATATGAATGTGGCTGAGCCTCATCATCATGCAAATCTGGGTATAGATGAGGTGTTAGAATAGAAACCAAAGCTTAATCCTCCACCTTTTCCTTGCCTGCCTCTAGGCAACTCAGCATGGTTGGAGGAAAACACATAACCAAGGTGACTGACTGATCTGGTCATGAGCACTGGCCTCATGTGTACCTCTCACTGCCTGCCAGTCCTACTGTATTTCTACTTAGTTCCCTTTCCTCCATGAATATGTCCTATTTTTGTCATCTCCTGCAAACCTCCAGCAATTCTTCTGCTAACTGATGGCCTTCCTTTTTTATGTTACTGAGAAAATAGAAACAATCAGAAGAGCATTTCCACATGCTCCTACTGCAGATTTGCCAAGCTCCTTGCATCAGTACCCACATCCATCTGCCTTTGAGATGAATGAACTTGCTAGCCCTTCACATGGGTCTGGTCTCCCCAATAATTATGTATCCAGCTGTCTACTTGACATTTCCACTTGTACTGCTTGAGCATGTCCAAAAAGGAACTCTTGCTTTCCCTTCCCTACCATAACAATAACATTGAACTGCTCTTCCTGTAATCTGCCTTGTCCTGGTAAATGACAGGTTACACCATCTGGTTTTTCAGGTCACAGCCTCATGCCCCAAATGTAATCCATCAGAAAATCCTGTTTTTCCTTTAAAATGTATTAGAATATGACCACTTTTCTATTTTTCCAGTTCACTGCATTAGCTTTCAAAGTAGTCTCCTTGTTTTTGCTCTTGTTTCACCTAGTCTTAATGTAATAGCCCGAGTAATTGTTAAAATGTTCAGATACATCCCAGCACTCGTCTGCTCAACACTTCCTAGACTGAAGTCTTTATGTGACCTAAAAGCTCGTGCGTGATCTGTGCTCCCCATCGTCCACCTGATTCTGACATCTGCAGCCATTCTCCCTCTCCTTCATGCCACTGCAGCCACACTGGCCTCCTTGAGCTCTGTGAAAAACGCTTTTGCTATAGGGTCTTTGTACTTGTTATTCCCTCTTCCAGGAACATTCTTTTCTCAGATATCAGCAATCTCTTCATCAGGTTGTTGCTCAAAAATGACCTTAGCTAAGCAGTCTCCCTTAGCCAACTTCTCTAAAATAGCAGTCTCTCATACCTTGTCAATTTGTTCCTAACTGTACTTTATTTTAATTCCAGGTTATTGGCACCTGACACACCCATGTACATACATTTTAATATATATTTAAATTTTTTTGTTGATTCATATTTATACGTACAGAAGAGTACACATTGTAAGTCTACAGTTCGCATGAATTTTCACAACGCATGAATTTTCACAAACTCTACAAGCACAAGAAATATTACCAGTGCTGCAGAAGTCCCCCTGAGTTCCCTTTCAGTTACTAAACCCCTCCCTGCTGCTGTGGATAGCCACTAGCCTGACCTCTAACAACATAGATGAATTTTTTTTTGTATCTTGTGTAAAAGGCATTCAGTGTATACTCTTGTGTCTAGCTCCTTTTGTTGCACGTTACTTTTGTGAGGTTTATCCATTTCATTGTGTATTTTATAGGTCATTTATTTTCATTGGTGTGTTGTAAGTTTAATTTTCATTTAATAATTTATATATTTTAATTTTGAACTATATAATTAGTTAATTGCCCATCTTCCGACTAGATTTTTTTTTTTTGAGACGGAGTTTCGCTTTTGTTGCCCAGGCTGGAGTGCAGTGGTGCGATCTTGGTTCACCGCAACCTCCGCCTTCCAGTTTCAAGCGATTCTCCTGCCTCAGCCTCCCGAGTAGCTGGGACTACAGACACGCGCCACCACGCCCAACTAATTTTTCTATTTTTAGTAGAGACGGGGTTTCACTATGTTGGCCAGGATGGTCTCGATCTCTTGACCTCGTGATCTGCCCGCCTCGGCCTCCCAAAGTGTTGGGATTACAGGCATGAGTCACCGTGCCCAGCCTAGAATGTTAATCTCATAAGAATGGGGATTTTGCTTTGCTTTGTTTACTGCTGTCTCTTGTTACATAAAGGTGTAATTTTTAAACTAATTTCCCCCACTTGACATGTAAGCAATAATGTCTTATTTCATTTTCAGTCTCCAGCATCCAAAACAGTGCTTGGGACACAATAGGTGTTGAAAATTGTGCTGACAGGGAAGAATAGATGTATAAAAAATTATTTTCACCTTTTTTCCTATAAAAGATTATTTTGTATTTGTGTTAAATATAAAAAATAAAGTATGTAAAACATGAAAGTTTTCATGCAGGAGTTGGCAAAAGACAGGTCACAGCTGGCAAGCTAGGAATGATTTTTATTTTTTTAAATTTATTTCATTTTAATTTATTTTATTTTTGGAGACAAAGTCTCACTCTATCCCCCAGGCTGGAGTGCAGTGGCGCAATCTTGGCTCACTGCAACCTCAGCCTCCCGGGTTCAAGCGATTCTCCTGCCTCAGCCTCCCGAGTAGCTGGGATTACAGGTGTGCACCACCATGCCTGGCTAATTTTTGTGTTTTTAGTAGACATGAGGTTTTGCCATGTTGGCCAGGCTGGCCTCTATCTCCTGACTTCAAGTAATCCACCCGCCTCAGCCTCCCAAAGTGCTGGAATTACAGGTGTGAGCCACTGCGCTTGGCAAGCTCGGAATGATTTTTAGATTTTTAAAAGGTTTTAGAAACGAAGGATATATGACAGAGACTGATGTGGCCTGCAAAACCTAAAATATTTGTCTGGTCCTTCACAAAAAAGCTCTCAGAAAATCACTATAAAGTTAACTCTATGTAATTGTTACATAGGAAGGTAGACTATTTCCAGCAGCTGGAAACCTACATGCTGTTCCCTGATCACAACTCCCACTACCCTAGAAGTGATCACTTGGCTAGTTTTTGTGGTAATCATTTTGGTTTTCATGTAGTTTAAACTATCCATGTCTGAATCCATAAACAAAATTGTTTAGTTTTGCCAGTAGGTAAACTCAGTGTTTAAATCTTAGGTATTTTTATTTTTGGCTGTTCTATCAATTATTAAGAGCAGTGTGTATATTTGTATCTCTTGCTGTGATTGTGGAAGTTGTCTGTTTCTTCTTATATTAAATTTTGTTTTATGTATTATGACTCTCTTCATCTCTTTAAAGCTCTTTGCTTTATTTTTTAATTTTAATTTTTATTTTTGAGACAGGTTCTCGCTCTGTTGCCCAGGCTGGAGTTCAGTGCACGATCTCGGCTCACTACAACCTCCGCCTCCTGGGTTCAAGTGATTCTTGTGCCTCAGCCTCCCAAATACCTGGGATTACAGGCATGCATCACCATGCCTAGATAATCTTTTTGTATTTTTAGTTGGGTTTTCTCCATGTTGGCCAGGCTGGTCTGGAACTCCTGGCCTCAAGTGATCTGCCTGCCTTGGCCTCCCAAAGTATTGGGATTACAGGCATGAGCCCCCGAGCCTGGCTGAAGCCCTTTGCTTTAAATGTGGTTTATCTGATATTTAATATATCCAAATCATTGTGAGGTATAACTATTTCCATTCTTAATACTGTCAAATTTGCATTATTATGTTTTCTATCTTGGGCAAATACCGTATAATTAGATTTTTTTCTCTTACGTGTAAAATTTTTTATTATCCTATTTACATTCAATATAATTACCACTACATTCAGTTTAGATATATCATCGTTTAATGTGTTTTTTATTTATCTTGCCTGTTCTGTGTTCCTTTTTCTTTAATTTCTTGCTTCCGTTTAGATTGGATTTTTTTTTAAGTCATTTTCTGTTTTCCTCCTCTGCTAATAGCTAGGCTGTCTTTGGTGTTTCTCTTAGAAAGTACCACATACCGCAGGGCGTGGTGGTTCACGCCTGTAATCCTAGCACTTTGGGAGACCTGGGGACCCACGTGGGAGGATTACTCGAGCTCAGGAGTTCGAGACCAGCCTAAGCAATATAGTGAGATCCCTGTCTGTACGAGGCAGGCAAATCATGAGGTCAGGAGTTCGAGACCAGCCTGGCCAATGTGGTGAAACCCTGTCTCTACTAGAAATACAAAAACTTAGCTGGGCTTGGTGGCAGGTGCCTGTAATCCCTGCCACTCAGGAGGCTGAGGCAGGAGAATCTCTTGAACCCGGGAGGCAGAGGTTGCAGTGAACCGAGATCACACCACTGCATTCTAGCCTGGGTGACAGTGCGAGACTGTCTCAGAAACAAACAAACAAAAAACAACATTTAAAAATTAGCCAGGCATGGTGGCATGCACCTTGTAGTCCCAGCTACTCAGGTGGCTGAGGTGAGAGGATTCCTCGAGCCTAGGAGGTTGAGGCTGGAGCGAGCCATGATCACACCACTGCGCTCCATCCTGGAGCATAGAGTGAGACCCTGTCTCAAAACCCCCAGAAAAGAAAAAATAAAAATAAATTACCACATGCCAAAATTTGAAGTCAGTTGTATCTTCATCCTCTACCAAATAAAATCGTGTCCCCAAAACACTGTTTACTCTGCTACTGATTTGGTGGTAGTGGTGTATGTTTTTATTTTGCCTTTTTTTGGTCTCATAAAATATTACTGTTCAGTGCTATCAGTGTTCGTTTAGGTTTATCTATATATTTACCTCTTTGTACTTCTTTCCTTTTTGCATCCTACACCTTCCACCTGGGGTCACTTTCCTTCTGCCTAAGTATTCCTTTAGTATTCTTCTAGAATATATCTGTGAGGGATTAACTCTCTAGGTTTTTGTTTACTGAAATAACTTTATTTTGCTCTTATTCCTGAAAGGTATTTTTGGCTGTGTATATTTTTAGGTTCGCTTTCTTTTTTTTTCTTTTAACACAATTGAGCAGTAATTCATTAGCATGTTCTAACCCTCCATTATTACTATTAAGAAATCAGCTGTCATTTGCCTGTTGTTTCTTTGAAGGTATCTGCTTTTTTTCCCCTGGCTGCTTTAGCTATGGTGTTCTGTAGTTTTATGATGATGTGTCATTTCATTTCTCTTGCTTGTGATTTCTTGGACTTCTGGAATTTGTGGGTTGGTGTCTTTCATCAGTTCTGAATAATTAGCCATTGTCTCTTTGAATATTATCTCTGACTTGTTCTTTTTTCCTTCTCTTATGAAATTCTAATTAACCATACATTATACTTTCTAATTTTATTACCATGGCTTTTGACTTTTTTTGTATTTTTGTTCTTCTTGTCTTTATATACTCCATCATGGATAATTTCTTCTTGCCTTTCAGTTCCCAGATCCTGTTTTATTGTTTCTAATTTGCTATTAGCTCTATTGAATTGGTTACTGCCTTTTGAAGAAAAAGAATTACATTTCCTGCAGATATTTTCAAGCCTGTCTTTTATTTTTTTAAATATGGTAGACACAATTATTTTATAATCTGTTTGATAATTCTAGCATCTGAAGCTTTTATGAATCTGTTTCTGGTGTCCCTTGTTTTTCTTAGTTGTTGTTCATGGCTTTATTTCTTTTATGCTTTGTTTTTTAACTGTGTACTCCTCATTGTTCTTGAAAAATTTTTTGGGGGGTTTCTTCAAGATCTAGGATGAATGAATGAAGATGTGTTAATCCAGGGAAAATTTTTATTTGCTCTTTCCGAGTACCTAGAGATTTTACCTCTTTTATATACCACTTTAGTGAATTTATGGCGTATATTTTGTTTAGTTTATTTTGTTTGCTTATTTCAACTGCTAGGAAATACTGATTTGGATTGTGTCAACATTTCTCAAGACAACCCCCAACTCTTACACTGCCAAGGCAACTTCCTGGCAGCCATCTGAGGGTGGGGGTAATTTTTCTTCTGGTTTACCCTTTCCTTGAGAATGTAGGTAGCTCTTTGGAGGCCCAGCTTGAAGTGGGAAGGGTTTCCTATTGAACCCTCTCCCTTGGGTGGGCTTTGGTCTGTGACTATCTGCTTGATACCATGTTGCCCTGAAAATGGAAATTCAAGATCTGCAAGTGCCCTTAGGCCATATGTGGCTTTGGTACTTCTTTTACCTGTCTTATGTTCCTAATTTCCCTTAGATTTTGCTCTGGCAGATCCCTAATACTTTATCAACTCTTCAATGCTTTTAATGTTTTTTGTTGTTGTTGTTGTTCGCCCATATTTTATCCTATCTGTATAGTTTTTTTTTCCCCCCCAGGGAGACGTTGGTTCAAACAGGAAAGGCTGTAGCCTACATAGTATATTTACAGAAATGTTTTTAAATCTTTCAATCCTTGGCAGGTATTTATTGAATATATGGCAGAAGGTTTAATTTTACTGTTGCAGCTCATTCTCCCATGCAGTGAGAATGTTGTCATCAATGGGTATCACAGGTGTTCTGGAGCCTGGGTTTAAACTGTTACATTTGCTGGGGTAGGACTCTACTCATAGATTCAAAAACTAATTTCTTTGTCAGGATCATTTTACTTTTATTTTTTTTGACATGAAAACGTTAAAGAACTATTCCTGATTAAGGAAAATTATTTCCTTTATTCATGCAGATTATGAAAGTTCAACAATTCAGAAATGGTGAAATAGAAAGTTCCCTCCAAAAGAACTGTTATTAGAGAGTATGGTGGGCAAATATTTCTAGACTTTTTGAGATATACATGCATGTTTATATAATAGGTTTTCTTATTTCCATTGTATTAGTTTATTTAACCAGTATCTTGTAAGCATTTGTATTCTATAAGTAGTGCTGCAATGAACATCCTTATACATACTTATTAACTTATGCATTTTTCCCAGATAAATCCCCTAATAGTAATTCCCAGGTCAGAATATGATCATTTAAAAATGTCATCACATAAATTGCTAGAAGGTTATTAGCAGTTTGAGAGTACCAATTTTTTCACACCCTGCTAATAATACTGAATTTTATCATTGTAACCTTTGGCATAAAGAAAAATACCTTGTTTTAACTTGCATTTGTTCATTAGTTATATATATTAAACATCATATGTTTAATGGCCTTTTGGATTTCTCTTTTAATGCTTGTTCAGGTCCTTTGCATATGTCTCTTTTGAAATACTTGTGTGTTTTGGTTTTTGTTTTACTGATAGGTAAAGCATTATTTATTAAGATTTAATAAATTATTTATATTATTAATTTGTTATATTGTAAATATTTTTGCTTGTTTGTAATCTTGTCTTTTAACTTTATGTTGACTTTTACCATTCAGATGTAAAAAAATTGAAGTAGTTAAATTTATCAGTGTTTTTCCTTTATGACTTATGGGATTTGTCTTATTCTTAGATGTTCCCATATGGTGTATTCCTATATGGGGTGTGTGTGTGTGTGTGTGTGTGTGTGTGTAATTTTTTTTTTTTTTTGAGACAGGGTCTTGCTGTGTAGCCCTGTGTGTGTGTGTGTGTGTGTAATTTTTTTTTTTTGAGACAGGGTCTTGCTGTGTAGCCCAGGCTGGAGTGCAGTGGTGTGATCTTGGTTCACTGCAGCCTCTGCCTCCCGCGTTCAAGTGATTCTCATGCCTCAGCTTCCCGAGTAGCTGGGACTACAGGCATGTGCCACCATTCCCAGCTAATTTTTGTATTTTTAGTAGAGACAGGGTTTTGCCACGTTGGCCAGGCTGGTCTCAAACTCCTGACCTCAAGTGATTTGCCCATCGCGGCCTCCCAAAGTGCTGGGATTACAGGCATGAGCCACTGTGCCCTGCCCATGGTTTATATTTTTAATGTCATGTTTAAAAAGTCCTTTACCACTGGAAAATTCTAAAAGCATTTGTTTATTTTTTCTTCTTGTAATTTTTTATATATGATAAAAGGTAGGAATCTACTTTTCCCTTTTTTTCTAATATCTGCACAAATGTCCTACCATCTTTTTAATAAGTTCCCGCTAATATGAAATGCACATTAATCACAAGTTATATATCTATATTATATAGATCTGTTTCTGAATTCTGTATTCTGTGCCACTGGTCAATCTGTCTGCTTCTGTATCTGTATGATACTGTTTTAGTTAATGTAACATTGTAGTATGTTTCACTATCTGGTCAAGTTTCCCTGATACTTTTTCTGAAAAATTATGTGGCTGATTATGATTATTTTTTTAAGTGAACCTTAGAATTTATTGTGAAATTCTACAAAAACAACTGCCCAAGAAAGCATGAGAGAGAACCTAGATGACCACTATACCACCATAAGAATATCCCTTGGAAGAGAAAAAGGCCAAACACAAAATTTAAAACATTAAACTTGGGTTTTAGAGAAATTTGATGTTTGTAGAATCTGAACCCAGGAACATGATATTACCGTTTAACTTAGATCATCTTTTATATTCATCTGTGAAGCTGTATAGTTTTTCTTCAAAGGTGTTCTGCATGTTTCTTAAGTTTGCTTTCAAGTATTTCACAGATTTTTGTTTGCTACTTTGAATCTGCTTTTCCTTCTGTTACATGCTCTGATTAAAATCAGTTGGGGAAGCTATCAATTTTAGTGTATTTATTTTGTATTTGGCCATCTTACTGAACTCCTTTTAATTGTTATAGTAATTTTTCCATTGATTTGCTTGGTTTCCTTTGTGAATGGTTATATCATCCAAAAATGACACTAAAAATCTTTAATTTCTAATATTTTTACTTCATTTTTTTCTTTTTTACATTGGCTAAAACTTTCATAATAACGTTTAATATGAGAATGTGTTACTTTTGTCTTGTTTTCTAGCTTTAATTGAAAGGGTCTCCAGTCTTAGCACCATTAATTATGATATTTTAATTTTTCAAAAACATACTCTTCATTGCATTGAAAGTGGATAATTCCAGTCTTTTTTTTTTTTTTTTTTTGGAGATAGAGTCGCTCTCTGTTACCCAGGCTGGAGTGCAGTGGCTCAGTCTGGGCTCACTGCAACTTCCGCCTCCTGGGTTTAAGCAATTCTTCTGCCTTAGCCTCCCGAGTATCTTGGATTACAGGTGCCCACCACCACGCCTGGATAGTTTTTGTATTTTTAATAGAGATGGGTTTCACCACGTTGGCCAGGCTGGTCTTGAACTCCTGACCTCAAGTGATCCGCCTGCCTTGGCCTCCCAAAGTACTGGGATTACAGGCATGAGCCATCGTGCCTTGCCAATTCCAGTCTTTTAAGAGTTGCCTAACAGTGTGCATATCCTTTTTGGTATCCAACAGGAAGAATCTTAATTTATCCCTCCCTAAAGTTAATGTAATGAATTACATTAGTAGATTTTCTAATGTTGAATCATTTTTAGGTTTCTGGAGTAAGTTATGTGTAATTGTGATGTATTATCCTTTTAGTATACTGTGGAACTTGTTTTGCTTTCATTTATTTTAGATTTTTGCATCTAAATATAGTACAGCGAGAATAGAATTGAGAGTGAAATAAGCTTCACCTAAAAAGTCACGTGACAGGCCAGGCACGGTGGCTCATGCCTGTAATCCCAGCACTTTGGGAGGCTGAGGCGGGCAGATCACCTGAGGTCAGGAGTTCGAGACCAGCCTGGCCAACATGGTGAAACCCCGTCTCTACTAAAAATACAAAAAAATTAGCCAGGCGTGGTGGCAGGCACCTGTAATCCCAGCTACTTGGGAGGCTGAGACAGGAGAATCGCTTGAACCCAGGAGGCAGAGGTTGCATGCAGTGAGAGCAGAGACTCTCCATTACACTCCAGCCTGGGCAACAAGAATGAAACTCCATCTCAAAGAAAAAAGAAAAAAAAGTCGTGGGACAATGTCTTAATTTTCATTTACCTACAGGATAGAAATAATATTTCCTGTGTAGGGTTGAGGGCATTATGAAGTTGATTTGTAGAATTCTACAAAGTAACATGTAAATTCAGACTCTCATAAATATAGAACCATTAAAATATAATGTCAAAGAATTTGAGTAAGATAGTCACATTTTTAGATAGGTTATAATACAATGATAATGTTGGTATGCTCTCCATAATTATTTTTAGAGAGGCCTTTTTAAATAAACCGTTCATCTTATATTTGATAACTGTTTTTAACCCGTTGCATGTTTGGGCAGTATCAGATTATCTTCCTCATGTCATTTGTGTGTTTCTTTACTGTTTTCCAGCGACGAGTAGAACAGCCCCTCTATGGTTTAGATGGCAGTGCTGCAAAGGAGGCAACGGAGGAGCAGTCTGCACTGCCAACCCTCATGTCAGTGATGCTAGCAAAACCTCGGCTTGACACAGAGCAGCTGGCGCAAAGGGGAGCTGGCCTCTGCTTCACTTTTGTTTCAGTGAGTACAAAGCCTAAGTTAATTCAGATCCTTTCCATTGCCCTAGTGCTCCTTGATGAGGTTGGATTAATTATTTTGATAGAGAGATAAGGACATTTCTAATACTTTTTTTAAAAATGTGATCTCCCCTTATCATCATTCCCAAACATGTCTAATTCTACATCACTTCTAAATATATTGTGTTTTTCCCAGTCTCCCTTGGTTCAAGCTCCTGAGGGAGACTGCTTTGTCAAAGCCTGAACCCACAATGGGAAGGAAGGAAAGCATAATCTTATATTGACAAAGAAGAAAATACAGATCAAATTCCATTAGTAACCAAGATATAATTAAAAATAGAGTCTCCGAGTTCCAGCCATCATCTATGTAAGTTAATACTCAAGTCAGTACAGTTTTAGTATGTAGGCAGGCATTCTCACAGCAAGTTACTGGTCATTTACCCCGTGTAGTATTTGGGCTGTGTACACACTTGCTTACTCACCCCTTCAGAGTGTTGGTACACTTAACCTTTCTCAGGAATATTTGGCTACCTGTTTGCTCCTTTCAGCTTACTTCTTTCTCTATCTTTGAAGAACAAGAATTTGAGTATTATGAAAGTTTGACCTCATTTCATAAGGCGCTATGAGTGCAATTTGAACCAAATGTTACTTTTCCTGGTTTTTGGGCCCTGCCAGGTCACCTGTTTGTTGCCAAGGGTGCCAGAGTAATAGAAAGCCCCGTCGCCGTATTCCTATTCCACTTTCAGGGGCATCTTTCAGAACTAAGTCACCACTCATCCAGATTTTGTCCCTCTTACTGGTTCATTTTGTCCAGTTATAATTTAAGTTTCCTGTTTATTTGTCCTGTGGTGTCTATAAGTCTTCACACTCCACCAACTGTGTTCAAAAAGGTGCTGAAAATGGTGGTTGTCTTAAGGAAAGGAAATAGAAATAATAAAACAGTTAACCAGATAGGAAACTGTTGTGCATGATATGGAATGTTTTCTTATAGTTATGATAGCTTTACCTTAAGAAAGAGATACAACACTCCTTGAATAACGTCATTTCATTCAACATGGTTTCGCGATAGTGTTAATTAGACACTGTGAGCTGGCGCCACTGTCTGTGTGGAGTTTGCATGTTTTCTCCATGTCTGTGTGGGTTTTCTTAGGGCACTCTGGTTTCCTCCTGTATCCCAGAGATGTGTGCATTAGGTTCATTGGTGTGTCTACGGAGTCCCAGTCTGAGTGAGTGTAGGTGTGTGTGTGCAACAGAATGGCTTCCTGTCCAGGTCTGGTTTCTGCTTGCACCCTGAGCTGCCTGGGATAGGCTCTGGGTATTCACCACTCTGTACTGGAATAAACAGATAAATCATTATCTTACTTGTTTTTATTAATCTTACTTAAATGTATGTAGAGCTCACTTTTATTTCAGTGTTTAATGTTAGAAGTGTTTTGATCTTTAATCATCAAAGGAATGGGGAAACTTCTTGTGTGAAGACAGTATAGTCCTATCCCCAGGTAACAAAGGAAATATACGTACTTTAAGAATGGGAGAATTGACCTATATAATATTGTGAGAGGGACTGACAGCAGTATGGAATAGTTCCTTTGAGAATGCAGTATGCTATAGTATTGTTCTAAAGAATGTATGTGTGTCATTCACACATTTCGAGATTGTTAATGTTTATCATACACTTACGTTTGTTAAATCTTTGTGTTTTTTTTTTTTGAGACGGAGTCTGGTTCTGTCGCCCAGTCTGGAGTACAGTGGCCTGATCTTGGCTCACTGCAAGCTCTGCCTCTCGGGTTCACACCATTCTCCTGCCTCAGCCTCCCGAGTAGCTGGGACTACAGGCACCCGCCACCACGCCTGGCTAATTTTTTGTGTTTTTATTAGAGATGGGGTTTCACCATGTTAGCCAGGATGGTCTCGATCTCCTGACCTCGTGATCTGCCCGCCTCAGCCTCCCAAAGTGCTGGGATTACAGGCGTGAGCCACCGCGCCTGGCCTTTGTTAAATCTTTATCTTGGATCTTACTTTTCCAGAAAAAACCTTGGATAATTAGGGAGTTATTTGTCTTTTGGTCATTTTTAAGGCATTAAAATGACCTCTTTTTCACTTGAGAAGAGTTCCCTTTGTTTACTCCACAAATACGTACTGAATGCCCACTGTGTAATGAGCATAGTTAAATACACAAGATTTGGTCAGCAAGAACTTGTTCCCCGTTCCATCTTCTGTAAAAAGTATGGTTATGTAGGCTTGTGGTGGATGCACATGAAGGACCACCTACTCAGTCCTATCAGCTGACGCACTCCGTTATCAGAGGAGTAGCAGATGCTATAGCCAGGTTGTTCTCATGTGGAAAGAGGTGGCAGAGACGAGTAACAAAATGATCATGTATGAAGAAGGAACATGGAAACAGTATGAAAAACAAAAGTCTAAATGCTCTGGTACAGTTTTGTTTCTCTTTGCTTCTCAGCAGTACTAGCCAGCATATAAGCTTAGTAGTATAAGGAAAGAAAATAGTAAAAGGGTTAGTATTAATATACAAGTGTAAATCAGCAAAGGAAAGCAGATTCCTAGAAAAGTAGGCAAAGACTGTTTTTGAAAAGAAGGCAAGTGGCTAATAACATGAAATAATGCTCAATTTTGGCCATAGAGAAGTGCAAAATAAAACAAGATAACATTTTTGACCTAGCAAATTGGCAAGGATTAATAAGTTTGATAGTTCTTGGTGTAGGTGATAGTTTAGAGATACATTCAGTTTTATTCTGTCTATAAATTGTTGAAGTCATGTGGACAACTTGGTAATGTATCTCAATGTTAAGTTTACATATCCTTGGGTCCAGAAATTCCATTCCCATAAAATTACACAAAGATATTTATTGAGGTATTGTTTATTGTTGCAAAAAATCTGGAAGCAGTTTCCCTTCCAGTGTTTCAGAGGATATGACCTTCGCATCAGACCTCATCTGACGTAATTCATTAGCAACTGTTGATCACTTCTTTCTTCTCTAAGCATACGGTCTTCACTCGGCTTCCACTCTTGATTTTTCCTCACATTCTCTATCTCTGAACATTAGGGTGTTCCAGGGCTCTGTCTTCAGTCTCATTTATCTACCTTCATTTTCTTCCTAACCTCCCTCTCTTTTTTTTTTTTTTTTTCAATTGAGACAAGGTCTCACTCTGTTGCCCAGGCTGGAGTGCAGTGGTGCAATCTCAGCTCACTCCAACCTCCATCTCCTGGGCTCAAGCGATTTCCCCACCTCAGCCTCCCAAGTAGCTGGGAGTACAGGCGTCGGCTACCATGCCTGGCTGATTTTTGTTTTTAGTAGAGACAGAGTATTGCCATGTTGGCCAGGCAACATGGTCAACTCCTGACCTCCATCGTCTCAAACTCCTGACCTCAAGTGATCCTCCCGCCTCGGCCTCCCCAAAGTTCTGGGATTACAGACGGGAGCCACCACACCCAGCCTTCTTAATCTCATCTAGTTCCTTTGTTACTAAAATTTAACTCCTATGTGCAGAGGACTTCCAAGTTTATCCGTCTAGCCCAGAGCTCTGCCCTGAATTTCAGGCCTGTGTCAGTTGCCTCCAGTCATTTCCTTTTTATGTCTAACAAACATGTCAAATGTAACATGTTCAAAACTGAACTCTTCCTTCTGTTCCCCACCCGAAACCCATTTCTCCTACGGCTGCCTTTCTCCTCCTCCTCTTCCTCTTCTTTCTCCTTTCTTCTTTCTTTCTTTCTTTTTTTTTTAAATAGAGACAGAGTATTAGTGTGTTACCTAGGCTGTTCTTGAACACCTGAACTCAAGTAATCCTCCCAGTTTGGCCTCCCAAAGTGCTGGGATTTTAGGTGTGGGCCACCGTGCCTGACCTCCACAGCCTTCTACTTCTCAATAACTGTCAACTTTTCTCCTTCTAATTGTTACAGCTAAAATCCTTGGAGTCATTCTTGTCTTTCTCTTCTTTTTATATTATATGCCAAATCCAAATCTATCAGTAAAGCTTATTGATTTTACCTTCAAAATATGTTCAGAATTTTTTTTTTTTTTTTTTTTTTTTGAGACAGAGTCTTGCTTTGTTACCCAGGCTGGAGTGCAATCTGGGCTCACTGCAACTTCCACCTCCCAGGTTCAAGCCGGTTCTCCTGCCTCAGCCTCCCAAGTAACTGGGATTACAGGCGCGTACCACCATACCCAGCTGATTTTTGTATTTTTAGTAGAGATAGGGTTTCACCATGTTGGCCAGGCTGGTCTTGAACTCCTAACCTCAGGTGATCCACCCGCCTTGGCCTCCCAAAGTGCTGGGATTACAGGCATGAGCCACTGCATCTGGCCTATGTTCAGAATTTTACCACTTCTAATTCTCTTCACTACTGCCACTCCAACTTAAAACCATTGTCTCCCACTGAGATAACTGGACCCATTGCTTTGATCTTTGTTTTCTTTTAATCTGTTCTTAACAAAGCAGAGTGATTGTGTTGAAACGTAAGTCCAGTCATGCCACTCCCCTGTCGAAAAGTCCTTAAAGTGGCCCTGCATGGTTTGTTTTCCTCCACCCTGACATGTTTTACTACTATCTACCTTTCTCATCAGATTCCATGCACGCTAGCCACCTTGTTTTCTCAAATACTCTGTCTGAGTGATGCTCTCACCTCGGGGCCTTTGCGTTGGCTGTTGCCTTTGCCCTAACATTCTTCACCTATATATCATCATGCCCCGCTCTCTCAGTTCCCTCTGGTTTCTGCTTATAGTTACCCTATTAGAGAGGCCTACCCTGGCCACACTATAAAATAGCAACTTCTCCCCACCCACCCCACCTGTTATTGAGCTCCTAGGCCCTGCGTTGTTTTTCTCCTTAGTCTACACCAGCTGACGTACTATGATGGACTTTTGTCTGACTTCCCCCCACTGGAATGTAAGCTCCATCAGGTCAAGGACTTTGCTTTGTTCACTTGTGTATCTCTAATGCCCAGAACGGGACCTGCTCTAATAGGCACTCAGTGTAATTATATGTTGCATGAGTTAGTAAAACTATTCTTTATAGAAGGACTGGTTAAATGAATTGTAATACATTTGTACAGTGGAATGCTATACAGCTGACAAAAGAAGTGAGGTAGCTGTATATACACCAATGAAAGATTTCTAAATATGTGTTGATAAAAATAGCAGGTGGCAGAATATTAAGAATTTGATCTTTTAAATGTTTAAAATTATTACATAATTCTATGTTTTAACATAGGAAATTTGAGGTTTTATTTTTAAGAGAGAGGTCTCACTATGTTGCCCAGGCTGGGGTACGGTGGCTATTCACAGATGCAATCATAGCATTATAGCATACTATAGCCTTGGAACTTCTGGGTTCAAGCAATTCTCTTGCCTCAGTTTCCAGAGTAGCTGCAACTAGAGATTGCACCACAGTAGCTGCAGCTAGAGATTGCACCACTGCACTCCAGCCTGGGTGACAAAGTGAGACTCAGTCTCAAAGAAAAAAAAAAAATTAGTATTTGGACTCACAGTCTAGTGCTCATTCTATACCACCACACTAGCTCCCAGTATGAAGACTATCTGTTTGTACAAAGACAATATATATCAGGCTAGAGAATAAGATATCTGAGCTGACCTCTCACTTTTAACTTTATGACATTACAACATACATAAAGATCCAGTAAGAAGGGAGATGTAGAGGGATTAGAAAAAGGTCATTTCCTCTTCTATTGGTGAGAATGTTGTCAGGGAAAATCATAAGCAAATAGTTACCTAAATTATGAAAATAGAACATGCACATGACCCGCAAGAAATTGAGGAGATGGAGAAGAGTAAAATTCTTCCCTTGGATTTCTCAGAGAGATAACTACTGTTAACAGTTTGTGTTTTGGATTTTCTAAGGATTACCATTTTAATGTCAAATAATGTGTTCCTTATTTAATCTTATTTATTTATTGGTGGAGACAGGGTCCCACTGTGTTGCCTAGGCTGGTCTTGAACCATCCTCCTGCCTTGGCCTCTCAAAGTGTGGGGATTACAGGCTTGAGCCACTGTACCTGGCCTTATTTAATCAACTTTTAAGTAAGATCTATTTACTCCTCGTTATGAAAGACAAATTTAACATAACTTTCACCCAGTCTTTCTTTCTTTTTCAGTTGTTTAGTTATTGTTACAGTATGAGTGTTTGATATTTAGTTTGTTATTTTAACTACAATTGAGTCTTTTCTGCTTTGTAAATTATTCTAAGACTTGAAAACAAGGAACATTTACAATATTATGATTGTTTCATTGTTGGGCATTGCAAAACCAAATGATTTTATTGGACTCACTGAAGAGAGACATTGAATTAGTTTAGATTGAAACAGTTCTTGTTGTCAAGGTCTACTGGATCTTTTTTTCCCTTAATGGCAAGTCTGTTGTTTCCTTAAAACTTGTGTCTTTTAACATTATGCAGATGTTCTTCAAAACTTGATTTTTTAAAAAGGTAGTTTGCTTTTTTTATGCCAAAGTATTTTAAAATACAATTCAGAAATCTTGACCTCCTATCTCTAAATAGTTAAATAGGCATTTTTAAAAAACATGTTAACATTTTGCTAGATAGCGAAATTAGCATTATAACGTATCTATTAGCATCTATAAAATAGAACTTTCTTCTCATCATCTGTGCCTGTTGCTCTACACTGACGTACATTTCTACTAGAAAGACAGGCTAAATGCTTAGTTCTTTCCTTTTAATTACTAATGAGGCTTTTAAATTTTTTTTTAACTTTTAAAGTAGGGAGTTGTTCGATAACTGTGACAAATAGCTTTCTCTTTGATTATCATGGCTTCATGGATTTTCATGGGTGTACATCAGTAAATAGAATCATTCTTTTTTGGTGCCAGTTGGTCACGGCTTTATCCTTTTACCAGTCGACGGACGTTTAGGTTGTTTCCACTTCTTGGCTATTATGAATGATGTTGCTATGAACATTCATGTATAAGACTTTGTGTAGACATACGTTTTCGTTTCTTTTGGATATATGCTGGAGAGTGAAATTGCCAGGTCATATGGTAACTGTTTTTGAGGAACTGCCAGACTCTTCCACAGCAGCTGCACCATTTTACATTCCCTGCAGCAGTACATTCCAATTTCTCCATGTCCTTGCCAGTACTTGCTATTGTCTCTCTTTTTCATTACAGCCATCCCTAGTGGGTGTTAAGTGGCATCTCATTGTGGTTTTGATTTGCACTCCCCAAAAAACTGGTGATGTTGAGCATTTTTTCATTTGCTAATTGGGCTTTTGTGCATCTTCTTTGGAGAGATCACTATTCAAATCCTTTTACCCATTTTTAAATAGTGTTGCCTTTATTGTTAAGTTCTAAGCATTCTTTATATATTCTGAATATTAGATCTTTGTCAGCTATATGATTGGCAAAGGTTTTCTATTCTGTGGGTGGTCAGTTTACTTCTTGACGGTGTCCTGTGAAGTACAGAAGTTTTTAATTTTGAGAAAAGTTCAATTTATCTGTTTTTTTTCTTTTGTTGCTTATGCTTTTAGTGTTGTAGCCAAGGCTTCACCTAACCTAAAGTCAAGAAAATTTACTCTTATATTTTCTTCTATGTGTTTTATACTTTTAGCTCTTATATTTAGGTCTTTTTTCCATCTTGTGTTAATTTTTGTGTGTGGTATGAGGAAGGAGTTCCAACTTCATTTTTTTTGCATGTGTATATCCTATTGTCCCAGCACCATTTGTTGAAAATACTGTGCTTTTACCATTGAACTGTCGGCATCATTTTCAAAAATGAACTGACTTACAGCAAGAGGTTTATTTATGGACTCTAAATCTGCTCCATCTATATGTTTGTTATATTAGCCCATTCTCACACTGCTACAAAGAACTACCTGAGACTGGGTAATTTATGAAGAAGAGAGGTTTAATTAACTCATAGTTCTGCAGGCTTAACAGGAAGCATGACTGGGAGGCCTCAGGAAACTTACAATCATGGGAGAAGGTGAAGGAGAAGCAAGCACCTTCTTCTCAGGAAAGAGAATGAGAGAGTGAAGGGGAAAGTGCCATGCACTTTTAAACCATCAGAACTCGTGAGAACTCACTCACTATCATGAGAACAGCAAGGGGGAAATATGCCCTCGTGATCCAATCAGCTCCCACCAGACCCTTCCCCTGACATATGAGGAGTACAATTAGACATGAGATTTGGGTGGGGACACAGAAAAAACCATTACCACCTGTCTTTATGCCAGGACTACACTGTCTGAATAACTGTAACTTTGTAATAAGTCTTGAAATTGGGAAGTGCGAGCCTTCCAACTTCTTTGGGTTTCAAGATTGTATTGGCTGTTTGGGATCTGTTGCATTTCCCTGTGATTTTTAAGATCATCCTTTCAGTTTCTATAAATAAACCAGATAGGATTTGATAGCAATTGTGTTGAATCCTTAGATCAATTTGAGAAGTATTGCCTTTTTAACAGTATTAAGTCTTTCAATCCATGAACACAAAATATCTATTTAGGACCCTTTGATTTCTTTCAACAGTGTTTTGCAACTTGCAATATATAGTCCTATATTTCTTTTGTTAAAATTATTCCTAAGTATTTATTCTTTTTACGCTATTGCAAATGGAATAGTTTTCTTAGTTTTATTTTCAGATTGCTCATTGCTAGAGTATAGAAATACAATTGATTTTTGTATGTTGATCTATCATGATGGAGTCTTGCTCTTTCGCCTAGGCTGGAGTGCAGTGGTGCGATCTCAGCTCACTGCAAGCTCCGCCTCCTGGGTTCAAGCGATTCTCCTGCCTCAGCCTCCCGAGTAGCTGGGATTATAGGTGCCTGCCACTATGCCCAACTAATTTTTTTGTATTTTTAGTAGAGATGGTTTCACCATGTTGACCAGGCTGGTCTCGAACTCCTGATCTTGTGATTCACTCACCTCAGCTTCCTAAAGTGCTGGGATTGTTTTAAAGGTTTAAGCAAGTTTTAAAACGTTAATTGTAAAGAAAATTCTGTGTGTAAACATATTAGCTAAAGTTAAAAAGGTATCATCCAGTTTTTCTGGGACATCCTTGTCTTTCTTGTTCATGATTTTTAAGGGAAAATATGAGGTCTTTAAAAATAAATATTACATTAGCCAGGCATGGTGGTGTGCACCTGTAATCCCAGTTATTTGGGAGGCTGAGTCAGGGGAATTGCTTGATCCCAGGAGATGGAGGTTGCAGTGAGCTGAGATTGTGCCATTGCGCTCCAGCCTGGATGACAGAGCGAGAGACTGTCTCAAAAAAAAGAGAAAAAGTATCATGTTTACTGTATGTTTTTCAGAGGTGGTCATTTTTTAGGTTAAGAAAGTTCCTCTCTTTTGTTGTTGTTGTTGTTTTTTAAAGACAGGGTCTCATTTTGTCACCCAGGCTGTTGGAGTGCAGTGGCCTAATTGTGGCTCACTACAGCCTCAACTGCTTGGGCTCAAGCCATCCTCCCACCTCAGCCTCCCCAAATAGCTGGGACTACAGGTGTGTGCCACCACGCCCGGCTGATTTTTTGTTTGTTTGTTTGTTTGTTTGTTTGTTTGTTGAGCAAAGTCTTCCTTTGCCACTGAGGCTGGAGTGCAGTGGCATGGATGTCGGTTCAGTGCAACCTCTGCTTCCCGGATTCAAGCAATTCTCCTGCCTCAGCCTTCTGAGTAGCTAGGATTACAGGCTCACACCACTGTGCCTGGCTAATTTTTGTATCTTTAGTAGAGACAGAGTTTCACCATGTTGGCCAGGCTGGTCTTGAACTCCTGACCTCAAGTGATCTGCTCGCCTTGGCCTCCCAGAATGCTGGGATTACAGGCATGAGCCACCACACCATGTCCTGATTTCTTTTGTAGAGACAGGGTTTTGCTATGTTGGCCAGGCTGGTCTGGAACTCCTGAGCTCAAGCTATCAGCTCGCCTTGGCCTCGCAAAGTACTGCGATTATAGGCGTGAGCCACTGCACCCGGCTGAGAAAGTTCCCTATTCTGAGTTTGTTGATTGTTTTTTGTTTTTTTTTTTTTACATAATGAAAAGGGTTTTTTATTTCAGAGAAATTTTGTTTTACTGTTTCTTCGATTATTTCATTTCCTCTGTTCTTTTCTCTAGAAAGCCATTAGATAGTTTCAGGGTCTCTGTGCTATTCATGTTTGTTTTCTTTTGTGCTCCATTTAACCTTTTGTTTTATCTTCTGGGAGATTTTCTTATTTTCTTTTTCTTTTTTTTTTTTGAGACTGAGTCTCACCATGTCACCCAGGCTGGAGTGCGGTGGCGCGATCTTGGCTCACTGCAACCTCTGCCACCCAGGTTCAAGCGATTCTTCTGCCTCAGCCTCCCGAGTAACTGGGACTATAAGCACATACCACCACACCCAGCTAATTTTTTAAAATATTTTTAGTAGAGACGGGGTTTCACCATGTTGGCCAGGCTGGTCTCGAACTCCTGACCTCAGGTGATCCACCCGTCTCGGCCTCCCAAAGTGCTGGGATTACAGGCGTGAGACACCGCACCCAGCCTCTTCTGGGAGATTTTCTTGACATTGTCTTTTAGGTTACTGGCTGTGTATTCAGCTGTGTCCATTTTGATATTTAACCCACCTATTAAATTTTTAAACTTTGATAATCTTATTTTGTCAATTTGATTATTCATGTTCTTTACTTTTTTAATTTTTGTAGGTACAGTATCCTCTTGATCCTCTCTCAACCTATTTTATTTTTTTCATCTTAAGAACCTTTAATACAGTTATCTAAATGCAGAGTTTCAGTTTA
This sequence comes from Gorilla gorilla gorilla, assembly GCF_029281585.2. Lineage (NCBI taxonomy): Eukaryota > Metazoa > Chordata > Mammalia > Primates > Hominidae > Gorilla > Gorilla gorilla. The sequence goes on along the minus strand of NC_073228.2, from coordinate 29,523,035 downwards.
TGAAATGAACCAAAGCAGTTTGTCATTTCATACTATAAAATATTGAAAATCAAGTGCTAAACTGATACTTTACTTTTAAAGTTGTTTATTGAATTATCTTTTAACTCTTATGATTAGGTATTGTTTTTTCGTCTTGGATTTTTCCTTTTGTGCTGTTGGGGTTGTCTTGAAAATGTATTTAGCTTAGTGGAATGAGGGATTAGAGTGTTGGCATGGATTTTTTTTTTTTTTTTTTCTTTTTGGTAACATAGTCTCTTTGTTTTCCAGTTTTGCATTTCTAGATTTTAACACAGGACCAGGCACAGAGGGTCACATTTAATGTTGAATGAATGATCAGTTACAGCATTTTTTTCTCTAACGGATCTGAGCATTGTCACATGAGATCCCTATATTGTGTAGTACCTTTTACCTTTTGAAAACATTGTTTTCATTTTCATGAGGATTTTCTGCTTCCCAACTGAGGAATTTCCTAACTGCCTACGTCCTCAGTTAACTTTTGCATTTTTACTTATCAACGAGCTATTTATATGTGTATTTTTACAGAAAGCTTTAATTTGGAAACATCTAACACCCTTAGTTTGCTGGAAGACAACTTAGAGTCAGAAATAAGCATATTTAAACCCATATACCATATATCAAGACATCTGTAAAGGGCCTTTTAGATCCCTCTTCTATGGGATCTGGCAGCACAGAGCCATTCCTACAACTCCCAAAAGCAGATCTCTATCCAGCACAGACAGACCCGGGTAGGCTGATGATCAATAACCAATGGAGGGGTGTATTTGCTGCATAGGAATAAATGGTAACCTTAGATAGTCTATGATTCCCCTTTGTCTTCTCTATTTCTCTGTTGGTATCTGATTGTTTGTATTATATTCAGAACTTGCATTATGGGTAATTAAAGTCCTTTGGAACGTGCTTTAAGTTTTTGAGGCTTTTCTTTACCCTTCTAGTATATTGGAGCAGAAATGCTTATACTGCAGCATGGTGTTAAGGAAAGTGCACATGCTGTTTTTTGTTTACGGTATTCCACGGAAGTTAAGTGCACACACTTTGAACTTCCTAACTGCCTACTTCCTCAGTTTACTTTTGCATTTTACTTATTAATGGGCCATATATATATATATGTGTGTCTTTTTTATTTTTATTTTTTTTTGAGCTGGAGTCTCACTCTGTCACCCAGGCTGGAGTGCAGTGGTACGATCTCGACTCACTGCATCCTCTGCCTCCCAGGTTCAAGCGATTCTCCTGCCTCAGCCTCCCAAGTAGCTGGGACTACAGGCATGCACCACCACACCTAGCTAATTTTTTATATTTTTAGTAGAGACGAGGTTTCACCATATTGGCCAGGCTGGTCTTGAACTCCTGACCTCATGATCTATCTGTCCTGGCCTCCCAAAGTGACGGGATTACAGGCATGAGCCACTGCACCCGGCCCTATGTGAGCTTTAATTTAGAAATATCTCACTACATCACTTTCTAACACCCTCAGTTTGCTGGAAGAAAACTTAGAATCAGATATAAGCATATTTAAACCAATATACCATATATCTAGAAATCTGTAGAAGTGTCTTTTAATAATTTGATTCTTTTTTTTATTTTTTATTTTTTGAGACGGAGTCTTGCTGTGTCGCCCAGGCTGGAGTGCGGTGGCATGATCTCGGCTCACTGCAACCTCCACCTCCTGGGTTAAAGCAGTTCTCCTGCCTCAGCCTCCTGAGTAGCTGGGATTATAGGTACCCGCCCCCACGCCCAGATTATTTTTTTTATATGTTTAGTAGAGACGGGGTTTCACCATGTTGGCTAGGCTGGTCTTGAACTCCTGACCTCATGATCCACCCACCTCAGCCTCCCAAAGTGCTGGGATTACAGGTGTGAGCCACTGCACCCAGTCTAATCATATGATTCTTATTGGCTCTTATTATAAATATAGTTCAGACAGTCATTTGTATAGAAACACATTGTAGGGCCGGGCGCGGTGGCTCACACCTGTAATCCCAGCACTTTGGGAGGCTGAGGTGGGGGGATCATGAGGTCAGGAGATCAAGACCATCCTGGCTAACCTGGTGAAAACACCGTCTGTACTAAAAAAAAAAATACAAAAAATTAGCCGGGAGTGGTGGCGGGTGCCTATAGTCCCAGCTACTTGGGAGGCTGAGTCAGGAGAATGGCGTGAACCTGGGAGGCAGAGCTTGCAGTGAGCCGAGATCGTGCCACTACACTCCAGCCTAAGCGACAGAGCAAGACTCCATCTCAAAAAAAAAAAAAAGTAAAAAAATAAAAATAAAAAAATAGAAACACATTGTAAAAGGAGAGGATTGTAAAAGCAATCAAATGATAACTGAAGGAAATCTTCAGTTATACAAATGCTTGTATCCTAGTCCGTTATAATACTTGAGGTTCATAATGATGACCCTTAGTTAGTAAGGAAAGATTGGATTTGCTGCATCCTAGAGTAGAGAACATATTTAGTTATTTGGAATTATATAGACTTGGTGCTCCCCCCGAGACCCCCACCGCAAGACGGAGTCTTGCTCTGTCACCCAGGCTGGAGTGCAGTGGTGTGATCTCAGCTCATCGCAACCTCCACCTCCCGGGCTCAAGCAATTCTCCTGCCCCAGCCTCCTGAGTAGCTGGGATTACAGGCGCCCACCACCACGCCTGGCTAATTTTTTTTGTTTTGTATTGTTTTTTTTTTTTTTTAGTAGAGATGAGATTTCACCATGTTGGCCAGGCTGGTCTTCAACTTCTGACCTTAGCTGATCCACCTGCCTTAGCCTCCCAAAGTGCTGGGATTATACGCCTGAGCCACCGCACCCAGCCTCAAATCATAAACTTTTTTTTTTTGTTTTTTGAGACGAAGTCTCACTCTGTTGCCCAGGCTGGAGTGAAGTGACACAATCTTGGCTCACTGCAAGCTCCGCCTCCCAGGTTCAAGCGACTCTCCTGCCTCAGCCTCCCCAGTAGCCAGGATTACAGGTGTGCGCCACTGCGCCTGGCTAATTTTTTGTATTTCCAGTAGAGATGGGGTTTCACCATGTTGGCCAGGCTGGTCTTGAATTCCTGACCTCAGGTCATCCACCCACCTCGGCCTCCCAAAGTGCTGGGATTACAGACATGAGCCACTGTGCTCAGCCTCAAATCATAAACTTTTTAAAGGTTTATCCCTGACCCTCTAAGTTAGGTTATGTGCCTTGTTATATGCTCTTTTAGCACTTATCCTAATTGTGATTGTGTATTTATTATATGATTGTTTATTCAAAAGTTTCTTTCAACAAATATTTACCAAGTGTTTAGTAAATCTTGTTTTGGATTGTAAGCTTCATTAAGGCAGAGTAAGGACTGGGTCTGTGGTTTCTCTTGACCATGTGCACCTAGCACCTAGCACAGTGCTTAGACATACGGAGTACTTAATAAATAGTCATTGAATGGATACATTAAAATGGCGTTAATAATGCTGCCTATCTGATGAGGCTGTTGTGAGCTTTCAATGAAATCGTGTGTAGGAAGTGCTAGTTTGCTCACAGGCTGGTGGTAACAGTCTACTGTGGTCATTGAGAGCAGTTATTGTGGACACAACCCCCAGTTCTGGTCACCTCACCCACTAGCTCTGTGAACTCACATAGGTACTTAATATCTCTGATTTTTATTTTATTTATCTGTAAAATGGAACTAATAATTACAACCACCTTATAGGACAGAGTCTTGCTCTGTCACCCAGGCTGGAGTGCAGTGGTGTGATCTCATCTCACTGCAACCTCCGCCTCCCAGGCTCAAGCAATTCTCCTGCCTCAGCCTCCTGAGTAGCTGGGATTACAGGTGTGCACCACCGTGCCTAGCTAATTTTTGTATTTTTAGTAAGATGGGGTTTTGCCATGTTGGCCAGGCTGGTCTCGAGCTTCTGGCCTCAAGTGATCCACCTGATTCAGCCTCCCAAAGTGCTAGGATTACAGGTGAGCCACTGACCCAGCCTCCTTATAGGATTTTGTAAGAATTAACCTGTGACAATGACAGTGAAACATTTACGTTACAGTAACTTGTTCAATAGTTGGTGGTTATACCATTGTTAATATGTTAATGAGTAAGAACAGTAATCAAAAGAATATGTAGAAAGTATCAGAAGAAATACACATGTGGAAATGCTGTATTCTCTGATGAGATAGTAGTACTGTATTTTTACCATTCCATGATTCTCAGAATATTGAATATTTTCTACTTATGTCTGTGATGGGTCATACTTTGTTAGCTGCAATTTTACCTTGTTTTAAAAAGTACTATTAGGCTAGGTGTGGTGGCTCACGCCTGTAATCCCAGCACTTTGGGAGGCCGAGGCGGGCAGATCATGAGGTCAGGAGATCAAGACCATCCTGGCTAACACAGTGAAACCCTGTCTCCACTAAACATACAAAAAATTAGCCAGGCGTGGTGGCGGGCGCCTGTAGTCCCAGCTACTCGGGAGGCTGAGGCAGGAGAATGGCATGAACCCGGGAGGCAGAGCTTGCAGAGAGCCCAGATCGTGCCACTGCACTCCAGCCTGGGTGACAGAGCAAGACTACATCTCAAAAAAAAAAAAAAAAAAAAAAAAAGTACTATTGAGAATATAATATAATTAACCTGAATAGGTTAATAACCTGAATAGGTTAATTATATTGTGGAACCTAAACCATATAAATTTAAAATGCCTTAGAATGCCCAGTCAGCAAGTGACAGTATTAGAAATCAACCTGGATTTTAGACCGCTGTGTGTGTTCATGGATAATGTTTGTGTGTTTAGGAGACTATTCTGAATAGTGGTTCACAGTCCTTTACATGCATCCCCTGTGCATTGGATGCTTCTCTAGCCTTTTCTGACTAAAGCATATGAAAATACAAGTGAAAAAGGCAAGTTATTACAAGAATAACTTTTCATTTTCTCTAATTTTCATATTTTAAAAATTCATTTGTAAGCATTTGATACTTTAAACCTGTTTACAGGAACTTGGTATAAACCACCATGTCCAGCCCTTTGTCTCATACTTGAATTGTTTTACTTTCTTCTTGGCCACGTGGCCCTGACTTCTCACTTTCATAAGAAGGGGTTTGTATTGTGGAGATACAAATTATGGAGTTGTTTGCATTAATACAAGTGTTTGTGGAAAAAGATGCCAAACTTTCCTGTGATTGGTAATGCACCTTTATTGTAGGCTCAGCAAAACAGTCCCTCATCTACGGGATCTGGCAACACAGAGCATTCCTGCAGCTCCCAAAAACAGATCTCCATCCAGCACAGACAGACCCAGGTAGGTTGGTGATCGATAATCAATTGAGGGGCATACCTGCTGTGTAGGAATAAGGGCTAACCTGTGTAGCCTGTCATTCTTCTCTGACTTCTCTGTATTTCTCTGACCACCTCATTATTTGTGTGTATTATATTCAGAACTTGCATTATGGGTATTTAAAGTCCTTTGGAAGGTGCTTTAACTTTTTGAGGCTTTTCTTTACTCTTCTGGTGTATTGTAGCAGAAATGCTTATGCTAAAGCATGGTGTTAAGGAAAGTGCACACCTTTTTTTTTTTTTTCCCCCCCCTACAGTATTCCACAGAAGAAAAGTACCTACGCTTTGAAGGCCTCTAAGTTCAGATTCTGGCACTGTGGCCTAAGTTCAGATTCTGGCCTGGGCCTCAGTTTTTCTTAGTACAAATCATCTGTGAAAATATGGTTGATTTTCATGATCTCAGACAGTGTATACAAAATGTTTATTAGTAGTGTACTTGTAGTAGGCTTTCAATAAATGTTAATTCCCTAATTTATGAAAGTAGTTAATGTATTCCTTTTCCTGCTTACTTATTTATACCTGGCTAAACTTCTCTCAGATGTGAGATACCAACATGGTTTACTCCTTAAATTGTGTTCAGAAACTCTTTAATTTAGGGAGTATTCGGAACATTTGAGGATTGTATCTGCAAAGGATGGTGGCTATAGCTTCCATTTTGTAGTTTTGAGTATACTGGGTTTTCTTGAAGGCTCTTTTGATACTATATATATTACCTTCAAGACAGGATCGTTGGCAATCTAGGAGAATTTCTTAAATCTCAAGAGGTGTACAACTCCCTGGAGCACATTTGAATTTTATCTAAATCACCAGCTCTTGTATAGTTCAGTTAGATAGTTGAGACTCAGGTAGCTTCTTCTCTTCCCTTCTGATTGCTCTCTGTTTCCACCAGATGGCGCATTTGTTCCTTAGAGAGTTGTGTCAAGTCTCCTGTGAGATCCTTTTCTATTCAAAGTTAGTTTCACTTCTGGAGTAACGTGTTTCTACACTGTTCAGTGCACAGTCGTGAGAATTCATACATTTGATTCCAGAATTAACATGTGTTTGAAGTGTAGGTGTAGTGGGACATAAGGAACCCAGCAGAGGACTTGAAGAATGAGATGAGACAAGTAGATTTCATTTCTTAAGCCATGTGATTCTAGGCCATTTGTGTGCAAGTGCTTTTTTCCCCCCCTCCGAGAAAGGTAATGAGAAGAGTGTGATGACATATAACATGTTGAGACTAATCCTAAATTTGTTTTACCTTTGTCTCTGTAGTCCGACCTCACAATAGAAAAAATATCTGCACTAGAAAACAGTAAGAATTCTGACTTAGAGAAGAAGGAGGGAAGAATAGATGATTTATTAAGAGTAAGTATTAAAATGTGGTAAGAGATTTTATAGCAAGCACCATTTGTTATATATATTTGGATTATGTACATATCATAGAAGTAATTACTATAGCCAAATAACAATGAAATAATAAACATTTGGGTATTTTTCTTTAATTGAGGGAATCTGAGTAGGAACCAGGTTCCTGCATTCTTAACACTACCTTTAAATTGGAAATCTTATACTGTAGTGTTTTAATGATTGAATTTATATTGGAGAAATAGATATGTGGAATGTTATATTTCATCTAGAACTGTGGGAATAAGTATAAAGTGTTGTTTTCCCATTCCAGAGAAGTTATTTTAATATTGTTGAATTTTATAAGCTATTTCAAAGGACTTATTAGCCCATTTTGCTTTTTGTACCTTTTATAACCTACTCACCCAAACTTTTTTATGCTTACAAAAGAAACCTTTAAAATGCTTCATCTGGAATTAAATAGATACCACTAGAAAATATCAATATATTTTGAATATGCAATATGGCATGACTGACTCATAGTTTTTAAAGAGTAAAAAGGGCCGGACATGGTGGTTCACACCTGTAATCCTAGCACTTTGGGAGGCCAAGGCAGGTGGATCACTTGAGGTCAGGAGTTTGGGACCACCCTGGCCAACATGGTAAAAAGGAACCCTGTCTCTACTAAAAAAATATAAAACATTATCCTGGTGTGGTGGCAAGCGGCTGTAGTCCAGCTACTTGGGAGGCTGAGACAGGAGAACTGCTTGAGCCTGGGAGGCGGAGGTTGCAGTGAGCCGACATTGCGCCACTGCATTCCAGCCTGGGCGACAGAGTGATACTTTGTCTCAAGAAAAAATAAGAAAGTAAAAAGGACCGGGCATGGTGGCCCATACCTGCCACTTTGGGAGGCTGAGGCAGGAGGATTGCTTGAGATCAGGGGTTTGAGACCAGCATGCATGACACAGCAAGACCCCATTTCTATAAAAGAATACAAAATTCGCCAGGCATGGTGGTGTGTCTGTGGTCCCAGCTACTGGGAGCCTGAGGTGGGAAGATGCTTGAGCCCAGGACCTCTAGGCTACAGTGAGCCAAGTTCACGCTGCTGTGCTCCAGCGTGGACAACAGAGCAAGACCCTGCCTCAAAAAAAAAAAAAAAAAAAAAATTATACATGCTCTTTACAAAATACAGAAAAATGTGTCACTCATAATTCCATTAATTGGGATTAAACATTTGGTACATTTTTTTTTCAGTAATTTTGAGCTGTTTGAAGTAGATGTGTGTGTGTATATATATATACACACACACACACAAATCAATATATACATAAATGTTACTGATTTATGAATAACATTGGCTAGCATTTTTCTCTTCTCTAGTGATTTAGAAGGTATAGGTTTAATCCTTATTTGTGCTAATGTGGTAGTTAATCTGACTCTTTAGGGTCCTGAAACCTCCAGGGCTACTGTGACACTGCAAGGTGGGGATCAGCAGCCTTGCCTTTGTCAGTCTTTCTTACTAGGCTTTGGGTACAATTTTGTTTGAATATATGTTTAATAATACAGATTATAAAAGTCACTGTACTCATGATGATCTGACTTCCAAAATTTTTTTACTTGTATTATATTTCTGTACTTAATAAAAACATAGGGTAAAATAGTGTATTTTGACTCCTTTTTATATAAAACCTGGAATTCAGCACATAGCTAAACTAAGTCTGGCCTTTATTAGTAAAGTCTGGTGTGTTTATATTATTATTAATTTTTTTTTTTTTTTTTTTTGAGACAGAGTCTTGCTCTGTCACCCGGGCTGAAGTGCAGTGGCGTGATCTCAGCTCACTGCAACCTCCGCCTCCCGGGGTCAAGCAATTCTCCTACCTCAGCCTCCTGAGTAGCTGGGATTACAGGCGCCCGCCACCACGCCCAGCTAATTTTTGTATTTTTAGTAGAGACGGGGTTTCACCATGTTGGTCAGGCTGGTCTCGAACCCCTGACCTTGTGATCCACCCACCTCGGCCTCCCAAAGTGCTGGGATTACAGGAGTGAGCCACCGCGCCCAGCTATTATTATTAATTTTATATATTTATTTTGAGACAGGACCTCACTCTGTCACCCAGGCTGGAGTGCGGTGGCGCAGTCTTGCAAGCTGTGCGCTCCCCAGTCCCCGCCTGATGTGATCCTCCCACCTCGGCCGCCCAAGTAGTTGGGACTATAGGCATGTGCCACTACATTTGGCTGTTTATATTATTAATTAATTAATTAATTTTTTGAGACAGAGTCTCACTTTGTCACCCAGGTTCAAGTGATTCTCCTGCCTCTGCCTCCCAAGTAGCTGGGATTACAGGCATGCCCCACAATGCCTGGCTAATTTTTGTATTTTTAATAGAGATGGGTTTTTGCCACATTGGCCACACTGGTCTCGAACTCCTGACCTGCAGTGATCAGCCTGCCTTGGTCTGCCAAAGTGCTGGGATTACAGGCGTGAGTCACTGCGCTCGGCCTATATTATTATTGTTAAATTACCATTTTTACTGCTATATATGATACTAAGTTCTTATGTATAGAGTATAGGCAGAGGCAGCTTTATGACCAAATTTGTAGTCATTGTTAGACTTGTTTATTCAACTGATTTCAAAACTTATCAACAGTATTTTTTTATTTATAGTTTTTGTTTTATCTGTTGATGGTGGTACATTTTTAAGTGATTATTTTTCAGCAAGGATTTGTCAGTGTTAAATTTTCTCTGCCTTGCAGACCTGAGAATTCTCTCTTTTGCCCTCCCATGGAAAGACAACACTGCGTGCAGGATTTTTGTGTCATAACCCCTTGTTCTGTTCATTCTGCCTCTCAAATATAACACGCGTTCTCTCTCTCTGTTTCTCCTTCAGTTTTTCAAGCATTTCGTATTTCAGAGAGGTTCATGACCAAAGCAGCAAACACCATAATTTGTTAAATATTACCCCAGGGTGTATCTATATGTGGGTTTATATATTTTTATTTGGAAAATGTGTGATTATGTCTAACTATGCTTTTATCCCTCTTTATATTGGTTTATTCTTGACTCTTAGCTTGAATCTCTGATTTCTCTCCTTTATTTCTAACATGTTATGTCTCATTTTAATATGATTGCCCCTTTCTTCTGAATCTCATTAAACACTGTCTTCCATATATTTCTGGCATTTACTGCAGCTCGTGTGAATTTTGATTTTATTGTTTACATTTTTATTTTTTGAGACAGTGTCTTGCTGTCGCCCAGGCTGGGTGCAGTGGCACCGTCATGGCTCACTGCAGCCTTCATCTCCCAGGCTCAAGCAGTCCTCTCACTTCAGCCTCCTGAATAGCTGGGACTACAGGCATGTGCCACTGTGCTTGGCTAATTTTTTTATTTTTTGTAGGAAGAGGGTCTCACTATGTTGCCCAGGCTGGTCTTGAACTCTTGGGCTCAAGCAAACCTCCTACCTTGGCCTCCGAAAGTGCTGGGATAACAGACGTGAGCCACCGTGCCAGGCCTATTATTTACATTTTAAATTTCCCTGCTTTTTTCCCTCATCTAATATACTTTCTTACCCCATCTTGTATATTCTCTAGGGTTTTTGGTTCCTATTTCCTAGATATCATGTCTTTTTGCATTTTATGAAATATGACAAGAAGTATTCTAAAATGCTCTTGATTTCTATGGGTGATCATTTTCATTGTTTTCAAGCTGATTTTCTGTATTCCTTGGGCCTATTTTTGTTGTTGTTGTTTTTATTTACTATTGTTATTTTTATTTCCTTTCCTCCATCTTTGAATGAGGAGACCCATATGTAGTCTCAGCACTGTGTTGTATTTTTCATTGTTCGGATATGTATACTTGCATGGAGTTGCTCTTATTCCTGTTTTTATTCATTTGGGTGCTGGTTGAATTGCCATCGAAGATTTATAATGAAATGGTTTGTGGGTGTAAAAAGCTCCTTGCCAAATTCCAGTATCTGTCAGGGTTTTGTACAGAGAAGCATTGCTGTACTGAGAAAGAATTGTGGGTGTGCCTTTCTCCATCATCTGACTCTTTAAGATTGAGATGACAGAGTATGAGAAAAACTTGAATCCTAACTTGGTACTGCTTTAGGAGTTTTAAAAAAATGTTTGCTTATGTTTTCTAAGAAGCAATATGTTTCCTTCACTCACCACTGCCCCTTCTACTCCGTCGTCTTCAGACTGTTGCAGTCTTTATTTGTATGTAGAGCAGTACTAAAGGAGTAGATAAATAAAAAAGGAAGACACAGAGGGCAGCTGCCTTGTTTTTAGGTTGATTAGAACTTGTGCTTCTAGAAGATCTAGAGGATCGACAGTGAGGGAAAGACTACATGTCTTGTATATTCTTTCAGACGTCATTCATTGAATTTTGCCATTTTAGTAAGATGTTGGGTATGGCTGCATTGGGAGCTACTAGCCAGCTGCTTTTTTTTTCTTTTTTTTAATTTAAAAAAAAGGACACAGTGTCTTGCTCAGTCTCCCAGGCTGGAGTGCTGTGGTGCAATCACAGCTCACTGCAGCCTCGACCTCCCAGGCTCAAGCAATCCTCAGCCTCCCGAACAGCTGGCATCGGAGGCGCATGCCACCACACGTGGCTAATTTTCAAAATTTTATAGAGACTAAGGTTTTGCCATGTTGCCGAGGCTGGTCTTGAACTCCTGGGCTCAAGTGATGCTCCTGCCTTGGCCTCCCAGAGTGCTGGAATTATAGGCATGAGCCACGCGCACCAGCCACCAGCTGTTACTTTAAACATGAACTCATCGAAGACATTAGTGTCAGAAGCCACAAAAACTTAGAATTCTTAAAATTTTAAATAACTGCCAAGAGGTTGATTGATTTCATACATTTGATTATAGATTTCAAGGGAACACTCACCTTATGAGTAGACTGGGTTTTCCATATACATTAAATGGTCTTTGCTTTGTAGATTCTTTAGTATGAATTTGGTAATCACACTTACCCAAATGTAGTTACACTCTGCCTTTGATAATATGGTTCTGTACAAAAACTAACAGGAAGAAATTATGCTGATGGGGAGAGGAGAAACATTTGGAGACAGAAGCTGTTTCTCATGGGTTACTTTAAAAATGATGCTATATTATACAAAAGAAAAAGTGATAAAAATTTTTAATGAAGCTACAAAGTCTCAAAAATTGAGTATCGTGTGATATCTTCTGTTTGTGCCTTTTAGTATTTTAGGAACACATAACAGGTTTTTCTTTTTCATAATTTAAGTGAGTTTTTATGAGGTAACATTATTTGCTAGAAGAGCTGAGATCTTTTTTTTCTTTTTTTTTTTTATAACACAAAAGGAATAAATTCAGGACTTGCAAGTCAAATTCGTCCTTGGGTTAGTGGTTCTTTCCTTCTCTGTTATTGCAGGAGGCTTTAAGTTTTTAGTCCACACTGTAGGCTTCTGACCACAGCTAAATTAGCTGTATATTTACATTCTGGCATTCTTGAACCAGGACCTTGTTTGTTTGTTCTGTCTTTTGTGGGCATGGGCGTGCCTGGCTTCTCTGGTGAGGAACATTTATGCAAATTTATCTTTCTTAAATACGACTAGAAAAAGAACAAAGCAAACATAAAATTCAGTAATTTTTTTGTATGTGCTTAATCACTCTTTGTATTTTAAACATTCATTGTAGTTTAATTTTTTTTTTTTTTTTTTTTTGAGATGAAGTCTTACTCTGTCACCTAGGCTGGAGTGCAGTGGCGTGATCTTGGCTCACTGCAACCCTCGCCTTTGGGTTCAAGCGATTCTCCCGCCTCAGCCTCCCGAGTAGCTGGAATTACAGGCTCCCGCAACCATGTGTGGCTAATTTTTTTATATTTAGTAGAGATGGGGTTTGACCACACAGGCCAGGCTGGTCTTGAACTCCTGACCTCAAGTCATCTGCCCGCCTCGGCCTCCCAAAGTGCTAGGATTGCACGCATGAGCCACGATTCCCAGCTTTAACATTTTTAAAATTATTATTTTGTGATAGCTTAGGTGTTTGTGATTACAAGAGTAGCTGTAACTGGTTATTGGCAGGAGCAAAATATGATCAGTAGAAAAACATGCCCAAATTAGTAATTCAATTTATCATTTACAAATAGATGATATGTTATGAGAGAATAAAGGAATGAATTATTTACTTTTTCTAAGACATAGTTACTTCTTACCTGTTTGAACTTTAATTTTGCTTTTGATAAAACAACATATAGAAATGATTTTTTTTTCTCTCCCTAGAAACTGCTTTTCCATTAATCTTCTTCCTTGGAGCTAATTAAAAATTTTTTTCTCATTGAAGGCCAACTGTGATTTGAGACGGCAGATTGATGAACAGCAAAAGATGCTAGAGAAATACAAGGAACGATTAAATAGATGTGTGACAATGAGCAAGAAACTCCTTATAGAAAAGGTCAGTGAATAATGTTGATCTAAACTCTGTATCCCAAGATACTCAATGTGTGTCATTGTGTGGCTTCTTATTCCTTACTTGAGATGAAAATATTTAAAAGTAGAGCTTTTTAGGAACATGATTTGACAATTAGAATTTTTTCCTTACATGGACACCAGACCAAGCATCCAGAGTGTTAATTTGGGATGTGCTTTGTTGCTGTGCATTGCTTTGAGTGTGATATTGAACAGAGACAGCTTGTCCTAGTTGAGTTTATTTGGGGTATTGCTCTCCTGTATTCTTATATTCATTCTATCAGTTGAAGTGAGTATCCTATTACTATTAGAATCATTAACAATAGTTGCATTTTTGTTTCAGAGATGGCATTTAGAATAACTGATGTATATAATAATGTGATAATGCTTTGTGCGTTAAAAAATTAAAGTTGTCATATACCTGCATATGATTACTTAATTGGCTGATGTCCTCTTTATTATATTCATTGGTTAATTATCACTTATCTCTGTTAATAGGTATTAGTAACTATTAGAATTTTTTTTTTTTTTTGAGGCTGAGTGTCATCCAGGCTGGAGTGCAGTGGCATGATCTCAGCACACTGTAGCCTTCGCCTCCCAGATTCAAGCAATTCTCCTGCCTCAGCCTCCCGAGTAGCTGGGTTTACAGGCATGCGCCACCATGCCCGGCCAATTTTTGTATTTTTTTTTTTATTATACTTTAAGTTTTAGGGTATATGTGCACAACATACAGGTTAGTTACATATGTATACATGTGCCGTATTGGTGTGCTGCATCCATCAACTCGTCATTTAACGTTAGGTGTATCTCCTAATGCTATGCCTCCCCACTCCCCCCAACCCACAACAGACCCCGGTGTGTGATGTTCCCCTTCCTGTGTCCATGTGTTCTCATTGTTCAATTCCCACCTATGAGTGAGAACATGCGGTGTTTGGTTTTTTTGTCCTTGCGATAGTTTGCTGAGAATGATGGTTTCCAGCTTCATCATGTCCCTACAAAGGACATGAACTCATCATTTTTTATGGCTGCATAGTATTCCATGGTATATATGTGCCACATTTTCTTAATCCAGTCTATCATTGTTGGACATTTGGATTGGTTCCAAGTCTTTGCTATTGTGAATAGTGCCACAATAAACATACATGTGCATGTGTCTTTATAGAAGCATGATTTATAATCCTTTGGGTATATACCCAGTAATGGGATTGCTAGGTCAAATGGTATTTCTAGTTCAAGATCCCTGAGGAATTGCGGGGTTTCGCCATGTTGGCCAGGCTGGGCTTGAACTTCTGACCTCAAGTGAGCCACCCGTCTCGGCCTCCCAAAGTGCTGGGATTACAGGTGCTCACCACTGCGTCCAGCCTATTTCTTAGAAGTTTTAAGAAGACAGTACTTCCTAATGACAATATTACAAGAACAAACAAGAGGTTTGAGATATACTGGAGATTTATTTTCCTGAAATCTTTGGAATGTTGTTAAAAAGACAGGAAACACTGTCTTTCAGTAAAAGTGAAATGGATTATTTTATTGAGGCCGAAGATACTGGGGGAAATTTTGTTTCATTCTTTGACTCATTAATCAACTTTATAGAAAAGAAACCACTTTTTAAAATTTTTTCTGAGAGTGAGAAAAAATAAAATATATGCTAATCCAGATAATTTCTTTGAAGTTTTAGAATACTTCCTGAAATCAGCATAGATTCAGCCAGTTGTACTAAACTCTAAATAGCATACTACAAAAAGTAAACATAATGCTGTCTCTGAGTTCTCACAGGAAAACAACTCTCTCTTTGCTAGGAGTAGTATATAACAAAATTTAAATTTGTTTCCAAAAGAACTGAAATTGTAGTGTCTACTTATTGACTTTCTAAATAGGGAGTATTTATTGAGTATCTGCTACACCGTGATGCAATATAAAGCAGCATAAATGGACTGGGTGTGGTGGCTCACGCCTGTAATCCCAGCACTTTGGGAGGCCAATGAGGGTGGATCACTTGAGGTCAAGAGTTCGAGATCAGCCTGGCCAACATGGTGAAACCCCATCTCTACTAAAAATACAAAAATTGGCTGAGTGTGGGGGGGTGCGCCTGTAATCTTAGCTACTCTGGAGGCTGAGGCACGAGAATCACTTGAACCTGGGAGGCGGAGATTGCAGTGAGCCTGAGATCATGCCATTTCACTCCAGCCTAGGTAGTAGAATGAGACTGTCTCAAAACAAAAAACAAGCAAAAAAACACACAAATGGAAACGCAATCATAGAGTGCAATGTTATCTTTCATAGAATTTGAATACTTTAAAAATTTTAAAACTCTTATAACTTAATTATAAAAAGACAACTCATTAAAAATGAGCAAGAGACTTGAACAGATAGTTTACAAAAAAAGAGTGTATAAAAATACGCAAATGGCAAGCGTGAAAAGATGTTCAATGTCATTATCCATCAGGAAAACTCAAGGTAAAACCAGCGTGAAATAGTACTACATACCCAGTAGAATGACTAGAAATAAAAAAAACCTGACAGATCCAAGGGTTGGTGAAGATGAGGGGCAGCCTGATTTCTTACACCAATAGAAATGTAAAATATTACAGCTACTTCAGAAGGTTTTTGGACAGTTTTTCTATTTGAGATAAATACGTACTAAATCCTGTGATCCAGCAGTTCCTCTCCTGGCATTTACCCAAGACAAACAAAAGCAAATGTTGGCCGGGCATGGTGACTCACACCTATAATCCCAGCACTTTGGGAGGCTCAGGGAGGAGGATCACTTGAACCCAGGAGTTTGAGACTAGCCTGGGCAGCACAGCGAGACCATCTTTATTCTTAAAAACAGAAGAAAGCAAATGTCCATAAAAGTACTTGTATGAGAATATTCATGGGAATTTTATTCATAGCCAAAAAGTGGAAACATCCTAGGTGTCTGTTAACAAGTGAATGTAGATACAAATTATTATATTGTCATACAGTGGAATACTACTCAGTAATAAAAAAAGAATGAATTTCTCATAATAGAACAGCTTGCATGAATCTAAGAAACAAAAGACACAGTTCCTGCCATCAGAGGGGTAACAGTCTACATGAGGGTGGGCGAATAAGACACATTCACATATATAAGGAAACCTATTCAGATGAGCAGTGCACATATTAAGAATTCACTAAAATTAGCTGGGTGTGGTGGCACACACCTGTAGTACTAGCTACTCAGGAGGCTGAGGTGGGAGGATCATTGGAGCCAGGAGTTGGAGGCTGTAGTAAGCTGTGATTGCACTGCTGCACTCCAGCCTGGGCAACAGAGTGAGACCCTGTCTCTTAAAATTAAAAAAAAGAAAAGAAATTCACTAAAATAAATCAAGGGCAGGGGACTAATTGGAGAAAGCTATAAAGAAGAGGAAAAATGTGTTCTGGGCATGGAAAACTGCAGCTATAAATTGCCTGTTGGTTGAAATAGACAGGACATCTTAAGGACTTTTATCCCATGGCATCATCTCTCACAGTACTTTATTCTTTTCCTTTGAATTCTTTACCACGTTTGTACTTAGAATTACCAATTAATATATTTAGAGGATATAACTCCCCCTCTCTCTAGGCTGTGAACACCAGTTTTTTTCTATGTCCTATACTTAACATTCTTACAGTTCATGACGTATAATTGGTTTTAAATAAACCTGTGTTCAATGAATGATGTTCTCACGAATCAGGAGTATATAAGGTGTTCTGGAGTAAGAATTCTGCAGGGAGGCAGATCTTCTAGCGCATTGAGGAGTTTTTCTTGTCTGGATCCAAAGTTTGGTAGCAGAGACCCATGGAAGATTTGGAACATCAAACTGGAAGTGTGCAAAGTGGTGTTCTGAGAAGATGAATTGGTAGCAGTTCTCTAGAAAATATTAGATAGAGAAGAAACAGAAAATAGGGAAACAGCTTAAGAGCTAGGCATTGATGTGGCCCAAATGTGAGATGCTGAACTCTAAGATTAAAAACATGTAGGCAGGCTGGGTGCAGTAGCTTAGGCCTGTAATCTCAGCACTTTGGGAGGTGGAGGTGGGCTGATCACTTGAGGCCAGGAATTCAAGACCAGCGTGGCCAACATGGCGAAACCAGTCTCTACTAAAAAATACAAAAATTGGCCGGGTGTGGTGGCTCACGCCTGTAATCTCAGCACTTTGGGAGGCCAAGGCGGGCAAATCATGAGGTCAGGAGTTCAAGACCAGCCTGGTCAACACAGTGAAACCCCGTCTCTACTAAAAATACAAAAATTAGCTGGGCATGGTGGCATGTGCCTGTAGTCCCAGCTACTTGGGAGGCTGAGGCAGGAGAATCGCTTGAACCTGGGAGGTGGAGGTTGCAGTGAGCCGAGATCCCACCACTGCACTCCAGCTTGGGCAACAGAGTGAGACTTCGTCTCAAAAAAAAAAAAAATTATCCGGACGTGGTGGCATGCACCTGTAGTCCCAGCTACTCAGGAGACTGAGGCAGGAGAATCGCTTGAACCCGGGAAGAAGAGGCTGCAGTGAGCCAAGATCATGACTCTGCACTCCAGTCTGGGTGATAGAACAAGACTCTGTCTTAAAAAAACAAACAAACAAAAAACCAACCAAACAAAAAACCCCACACACACATAGGCAGATTGGGAAAGCTTTACCTGTGAAGAACCTGTGGTTGTTTCATTATTCTATCTTGTCTACTTTGTTTGAATAGGAATAGTTAGTCATCCGAGGAGTCATTACTGACTGTTCTGAGAAGGTGTATGGTTTTCAACAGTATGTTTCCTGATAATGTTAAATGTTTTAGTTTCTAAGAAGTGTCTTTATCCATGCTAATTGGTATTGAATTCCTTTTTTTGTCTGTTTCTCCTAAGTCAAAACAAGAGAAGATGGCGTGTAGAGATAAGAGCATGCAAGACCGCTTGAGACTGGGCCACTTTACTACTGTCCGACACGGAGCCTCATTTACTGAACAGTGGACAGATGGTTATGCTTTTCAGAATCTTATCAAGTAAGTGAATTGTTATGATTAAATGGAGAATTGAAAAGTTCGTTTGGATTTTTTAGGTTTTCTGTAATTGTAGTCATTAATAATCCTAGTATTGGTAGTCATCTTTTCAGTTAGTTTTTAGTCACCACATGTCGAAAGAAATGTATCGAATGAGGTGAAGTCCTGAAAAAAACGACACAAGTAAAATCAGGAATACAAAATGAGTTCCAGAAAATAAATAAAGTATGAGTTCAGTCTAGGCGCCGTGGCTCACGCCTGTAATCCCAGCACTTTGGGAGGCCGAGGTGGGTGGATCATGAGGTCAGGAGTTCAAGACCAGCCTGGCCAACATGGTGAGATCCTGTCTCTACTAGAAATACAAAAATTAGCCAGGCGTGGTGGCAGGCGCCTGTAATCCCAGCTACTTGGGAGGCTGAGGCAGAGAACTGATTGAACCTGGGAGGTGGAGGTTGCAGTGAGCCGAGATCGTACCACTGCACTCCAGCCTGGGCGACAGAGCAAGACTCTGTCTCAAAAAAAAAAAAAAAAAAAAAAAAAAGAATGAGTTCTGCATTAAAACTTAAAAGAATCAGAATTGCTGAAGCTAAGGAAGAAAAACTTAGGGTTTGACTTTCTATCTTTCTAATTATATAATGAATTTTCATTAAGAGTCTATTGAGCATTTCTTCTGGATCCACAGAAAAATGAAATGTGAAAGGACCTGAGAAAGAATTTCCTGAGATAAGTTTAGGTATAAAGCAGAATAAAACCACTGAAGAACTTTATAGGACATGTTCCTGGGATTATTTAAGGAGACAGTGTCCAGTCATCAGAGAGTCACTTCCTGGAAGGCAGTGGTGACCAGCCCCACTGCATGTGCCTGTGTGCAGCTTGGAATCTTGAACATTCATTGTCTTTGTCATAACTTTTGATTTGAAACATTCAGGTATTTATTCCAATGAGGGAATTAACATTTAAAATCCTCAAATTCCAACTGTGTGACTAGCTACCGTTAGCTTAGATCTTTAAATGTATATAGATATCTTCAGATTGCAGTACCTTTTGGTGAATCTTCTTTTTTTTTTTTTTAATCTCTAGGTCATGATGAGTTGGAAGGTTCTATAGACTGCCTTTCTTTCCTGTGTTTTTTTGCTGAAATAGCTTGTTGAGTATGAATTGGAAAGCATGTGACTACTTTTGAGTAATAATGAAACAAATAAGAAACTTATGCCTGAAAGAAAATACAAATATTGATGCTATTTATAATATTTGTTAAAACTAACCTCTGAGTTAGACGTTAGTAGTCCTTGTTTTATGTGTGAAACATTAACCTCCAACTTAGATTAAGCATATTTTTGCTTCATGATTATTCCTCATGTATGTATATTTTGGGTGTGAAGAGGCTTTCAAGTCAAAGAATACCTTGGAAGGAAAGCACAGACTTTTCTTAGGCCGGCACCAGACATTCAGAGCAGCATTCACTCTGCGCTCTTAAGCATAGGTGGCTGGTGATAGCAGAGGTATCAGGGCAGTGTAAACAGCAGTTACATGGAGGTGTGATACCTGTTTATAACATCCTGGCCAAGACATGCAAGTTGTCCTGGAAGTGACATACCATCCAGTTTCCAGATTTGTTAAAATGGAATCAGAAGAAGATAAAACTTAAGATCCACATAGTGGCCAAAGCCACCTAATGCTTACACTGACTTATAGTAGTGGTAGTCACTCTGAGCAGCCCTGTCAATGGCTACTATTTAGATAGCAGTCTTTTTAGACTTTGATTCAGGAAAGATGGTGAGCTTGTATAGAGATGTAATTAGTTTTAAGTTTTGGCCGGGCACAGTGGCTCTTATCTGTAATCCCAGCACTTTGGGAGGCCGAAGCGGCTGGATCAATTGAGCCCAGGAGTTTGAGACCAGCCTGGGCAACATGATGAAACCCTGTCTCTACAAAATATACAAAAATTAGCTGGGTGTGGTGGCACACACCTGTGGTCCCAGCTACTTGGGAGGCTGAGGTGGGAGGATGACTTGAGCCCAGGAGGCAGAGGTGAGTCATGCAGTGAGCCGAGAATTGTACCACTGTCCTCCAGCCTGGGCGACAGAGCCAGACCCTGTCTCATAACAAAACAAAACAAAAAGAAGTGGTTAAACTTACTGCTTATAGTAGCAATATTTTATCTCTTACTGTAAAAGCAGCTTGATGCCCACAAGGGTTTGGAAATCTGTATGGTAGAGTACAAAATGATGACTTTGCTATAGAGCCACCAGATCAGAGGAAGTGAGACTATGTAAATGAAATCCCTAAGTAGGACTCTTCACTGTAGGTGGATAGCACTGTTTTACCATTTTAAGTCATATAAATGGCCAGAAATCTGTGTCTTCTCTTGGGAAGCTGTTTCTGGCTGATGTCTATTAATTATAGGTATTTTAGTTCCTGAAATTTTGCTTTAATAAATTAATTTCCTTCAGTATAGAAATTGAAATTCTCTAGTTGTAAAAGGCTATATCTAATAACCTCAGAGGTCACAATTCTGCACATGAGAAACTCCAAGACATGTGAAGTAATTTGGTGGGTGAAGTAGCTGAACACTAACAACATTACTAGGTTTTATGGGAAGAGACAAACCTAAAGGCATTTAAAAAATGAATCAGATAATCAAATATAGCCTCAATAGGACCCTTAGCACCATTTTTTGTTGTTGTTGTTGTTGTTATTTTTGTTCACTGGTTCTTTTTTTGAGTGATCTTTAATTTCCTAAAACAGAAGATTCATTGTCTAATAGGAAAATTATATCAGATTTGTAATATTTTTTGGCCAGTTTAGTAATTTTTGCTTTCCACAGTATGTTTGAATCTTTTGAAAAAGTAGCTTATTTTATAGTTCTGAGAAAGTAATGTTAAATACTAAATGTTAATGTTATTCAGTATACCACTTTTTGTTTAAAGAAGTCTCAAACAGTCCATGGCAAGGCAATAAAAATTCTTTACTAAGATTTTGTTTATGTTGAAGTAAACAAAATTAAAGTAATGGGATTTGGCCAGATGTGGTGGCTCACACCTGTAATCCCAGCACTTTGGGAGGCTGAGATGGGCAGATCACTTGAGGCCAGGAGTTTGAGACCAGCCTGCCCAAAATGATGAAACCCTGTCTTTACTAAAAATACAAAAATTAGTTGGGCATGGTGACACACGCCTGTAATCCCAGCTACTCGGCAGGCTGAGGCAGGAGAATTGCTTGAACATGGGAGGCAGAGGTTGCAGTGAGCCAAGATTGTGCCACTGCACTCCAGGCTGGGTGACAGAGCGAGACCCTGTCTCAAAAAAAAAAAAAATAATGGGATTTGACCTGTGTACAAAATTGTGATCATTTAAGATGCATATAACTAGAGGAAGAAATTACAGCATTGTAATGCTAGTCCAGGTATTTATTCTGAAGTGTAACAAGTTCCAGTATCCATTTCATTTATTTTATTTTGAGACGGAGCCTCACTCTATTGCCCAGGCTGCAGTGCAATGGCACGATCTCGGCTCATTGCAACCTCTGCCTCCCGAGTTCAAGTGATTCTCCTGCCTCAGCCTCCTCAGTAGCTGGGGTTACAGGTGCCCACCACTATGTCTGATGAATTTTTGTATTTTTAGTAGAGACGGGGTTTTGCCATGTCGGCCAGGCTGGTCTTGAACTCCTGACCTCAAGTGATCCACCCACCTCGTCCTCCCAACCAGTATCCGTTTTAAAGCAATTTACGTTAAACCATCTGATTCTCAGTCATATGATTCACTCATTTTGTTGATTTTATAAACATTAGATCTTCTTTAGGTATCGTATACCATTTCATAGCTCCCAGTTTATACAGAATATATTCAATCCTGGGAATCTTTAAAAATCTCATCTGGGCTGGTTGTGGTGGCTCATGCCTGTAATCCCAGCAGTTTGGGAGGTCGAGGTGGGTGCATATCCTGAGGTCAGGAGTTCGAGACCAGCCTGGCCAACATGGTGAAACCCCTTCTCTACTAAAAATACAAAAATTAGCCGGGTATGGTGGCGTGCACCTATAGTCCCAGCTACCCAGGAGGCTGAGACAGGAGAATTGCTTGAACCTGGGAGGTGGAAGTTGCAGTGAGCTGAGATCACGCCACTGCACTCCAGACTGGGTGACAGAGTGAGACTTCGTCTCCAAAAAAAAACAACAACCCATCTGGGATATTGACATGTTGTTTGAAGTTTTGAAGTTTCAGACCTCTCAGAGATGAAATAGATAACAGATTATTTAAAATAATTTTGTTTAAATAATGACTGGAAATACGTGCTTTTTTTTTTTTTTTTTTTTTTGAGATGGAGTGTTGCTCTGTTGCCCAGGCTGGAGTGCAGTGGCGTGATCTCGGCTCACTGCAACCTCTGCCTCCTGGGTTCAAGCAATTCTCCTGCCCCAACTTCCTGAGTAGCTGGGACCAGGCACACACCACCACTCCCGGCTAATTTTTGTATTTTTAGTAGAGACGAGGTTTCACCATATTGGCCAGGCTGGTCTCAGACTAAGTGATCCGCCCGCCTTGGCCTCCCGAGGTGCCGGGATTACAGGTGTGAGCCACCGCACCCGGCCACATTTTTAAAAATACCTTTACTACTAGTTACTTCCTGTATGGTTGAAGTGTAAAATGTAGTTTTGCTGCTGAAGTACCCGCATTTCAGTTGCTGGGATGCTGTAACAAATACCATAAACTGGGTAGTTTAAAGTAACAGAAATGTATTCTCTCACACTTCAGGAGTCTGAAAGTCTGAAATCAAGGTGGGGCAGGACCATACTTCCTCAAACCTTTAGGGAACATCTTTTTTTGCCTCTTCAGCAGTGTGGCAGCCCCAGGTGTTGGGCTTGCGGCAGCATAACTCCATTCTCTGTCTCCTCTTCACATGGTGCTCTCCCTGTGCGTCTCTGTGTCTTCTCTTCTCATAAGGATACCGGTCATATTGGATTAAGGTCCTATCGTGTCCAGTATGACCTCATCTTCACTGGTAATATCTTTATTCACCCTATTTCCAAATAAGGTCATATCCTGAGGTACTAACGACTTTAACATATCTTTTGGGGGACACAACCCATAATGGTGCAGAAGATTGATTGTCTTGTTTCTCTTTTGCAGGCAGTGGCTTGGTAAATAGAGTTATTTAGATTTGAATGAGATGGATTTATTGGGTCCTCAATACTTCTGTAAAATATAGAAGAAATATCCTCTTGCTATGGGTTATGAAGGGCGAGCGCTCTCTAAAATTGATGCTGTACAAGAAATATTTAAGGATCAACTCTGTGAAAGGCACTGTTAATGCATGCTGGGGGATATACGGATTGCTAAGACACGATTCCTGTTCTATGAGAAGTTACAGTTTGACATAATCCAGCCTTTGTACTCCCAAAATAAATCTAAATGAAGTACCACTGATAGACTCTCTTTATTCTTTTCTTCTTCAATGTAAATAGCTAAACAGTTTCAAGAACATCAAGAATTGATACGGGAATCCTTAAAATACGTAACATTGATCTTTGGTGCATCAGCTTTCATGTTCAAACTTTCGTTCTCAGAATGTGCAGTTTAGGATTTCCCTAAAGGTGTTTTGGAATCTGTGTCCCTTGTGTTATGGTTTATATATATGATGGCTGTGGGGAGCATTTCTTGGTGAATCTGAAGAGATTAAACATATGAATTGTCCTTGAAAATAATAGATTATTTTCATGTTTGATGAAGGTGATTGCTAAAATCTCAATTTTGCAAAACACTGTTAATCTTCAAAGACAAAATGTTGTGGCACTCCACTAAGCTACTCTAGTTTATAGTTTAAACTGTATATTGTATGTTTATCTGTAGGGAGTTCAGAGTGTCTTACATTCATGGCCCCTGAAAAGGGTAGAAATGAGCTAAAGATGTTTACTAGTTTTTTAATTGGGAAATTCATGTTCAGTTAAGGTAAATGTTTTCTCCAGAATAAAGATTGTGATTTTTTACTTAAGGATTCTGTGTCTCAACCCAGATTTCTTTCAAGCCATGAATTATATATATAGTTGTCCCTTGTGGGGAATTGGTTCCAGGACCTTCCTCAGATACCAAAATCCATGGATGCTCAAGTCCCTGATATAAAATCTGTAGTATTTGCACATAGCCTATGCATATCCTCCCATATACTTTAAATCACCTCTGGATTACCTATAATACCTAATAAATGTAAATGCTATGTAAATAATTGTCATACTATATTGTTTATGGAATAATAAGGAAAAAAGTTTGTACATATTCAGTATAGATGCAGCCATCTTTTTTTTTTTCCGTGTATTTTCAATCTGCAGTTGGTTGAATCCATGGATATGGAGAGCCAACCTTATATATGTTCTGTGAGTAGGGATGAGGAGGTCTAGCTAATGATAATCAAAAAGAATTTTCAGGCAAACAGAAAACTCTTGAATTATCATTTTCATTTTGCTGTTCGATTGATGTCTGATCAGTGACCTGGCTCATCTTGAATCCAAGGGCATAGTATTATCAAGTGACTGGCTGTTTCTTTGTAATACTCTGATTAGGTTAATTTTGCATACAGCATTGCCCTTCTAGATATGTTCAAATAAACTGTATTGTGGGTATCTACCTTAGAGTAATCTTGGTTTTCTGCTTGTCGTTCTTCCACGAAAGATACTGTACTGAATCTGGAAAAGATCTGACAGCAATGTTCAGGGAAGAGGGTAGAGCAACTTCCATTTGAGTGTAGGTTTTAAAAAATTAGATTTTGCCGGGCACGGTGGCTCATGCCTGTAATCCCAGCACTTTGGGAGGCTGAGGCGGGTGGATCACTTGAAGTCAAGAGTTTGAGACCAGCCTAGCCAACATGATGAAACCCCGTCTCTACTAAAACAATACAAAAATTAACTGGGCATGGTGGCGCACACCTGTAATCCCAGCTATTAGGGAGGCTGAGGCACGAGAATCACTTGAACTTGGGAGATAGAGCTTGCAGTGAGCTGAGAGCTGAGATCGTGCCACTGCATCCCAGCCTGGGCAACAGAGTGAGGCTCTGTCTCAAAAAAAAAAAAAAAAAAAGATTTATTATTCCACAAAAATGAAGGTTGGTTCCACAAAAGAGAATGTGTGGAAAAGCACAGTAGAGGAAGAAGGAGAAGGGAGCTATCATTTGATTGTCAATTATAATGGGTGACTTAAAGACTAACCTGTTAGATGGTTAATCTCCGATTTTGTATGTTTTTATATACCAAGTCTGTAAACCTTAATATCTGTTAGGTGGTAGGATACATGAGAGAAAGTGTTTGTTTTTTTTACAATGGAGTTTTTATTGGTCCCGTAATTTGTAAACTAGTTAATCACAGAAAAATATGACATCTTATTAGGAAATACTCTAATGGTAATGGTGTTAGATTAACTGCAGTTGTAAAATATGTTTTATACTAATTCATTTTGTATACTATTCCCTAAGGAGTTCTTACTAGTTGGAAGACTTCATTGTGCTTTCTCCAAATGTATTTTTCTTTTAAAAACTTAATCTAGGTGTCACTGTATCAGTGGGCGGGGTTGACGTGTAGAGTAGTAATGGCTCCCTTAGACTAGAATAAAGGATAGGTCTAAAAAGAAAATCTTGTTTACTTTCTTTAGCATCCTACAAACTTGGTATCTTTTTACGTAAAACTGAGAAGCTTTCATCCAAAGAAAAATAAAAAAGAACTTGGAACTTTTTACAACTTTTAAAATACGATTTTTACTTTTAATGGGTTCAGATCAGAGAATTGTTTCCTTAGCTGTTAAAAAGGAATCAGAAAATTGTTCCTTCTGAGTCAGAAAACAAGGTCACAATAGAAATTTGATATGTTCCTTCCTGTCCACTCTGAAAATAGTAATAACTAGTGTCTTAAAGCACAGACTCATTCCCAGAAAACATCTATCACCAGTTATTTGGCCCTTCCAATCTGAAGTTAAAATCAAATCTCTACTTGACTTAAAGGGGCTTATTTTTTCTGAAATTGGATACACAAGTGACAAATTGTGTGTGTTCCATAGCTGTGGTAAAACTTTTGACTTTCTTTCTTTGTACAACGTCTTTTATATCTCTAGGCAACAGGAAAGGATAAATTCACAGAGGGAAGAGATAGAAAGACAACGGAAAATGTTAGCAAAGCGGAAACCTCCTGCCATGGGTCAGGCCCCTCCTGCAACCAATGAGCAGAAACAGCGGAAAAGCAAGACCAATGGAGCTGAAAATGAAACGTATGTTCTTTATTGACGTGAACGCTGAGACACCACACCCTGCCCCCAAATACAAATGTTGATTGTCACCGGCAATTGTTTTAAATTCTTGGGGTCACTCAGGTTTAAACCTTCTTTTCAGTTACATTAATGGATTTGCTCAACTCATATAAATGCCATGTAAAATTAATTGATTTTCTTAAACCTGCTCTTTCTTTAGGGCATTTTGAATGAGAGGGAAAAGTAATGTCACTTGACATCATGACTTTTGGCCACTCCTGATTAACAAATAAGATGCCATTGTACTGAAATGATATTATTGCTTACATGTGGCTGCAGGGTGTGGTACACTAGTATCATCTTACGGGAGTTACCTGGCTGTTATTTCAGACTGAAGAATGCTCTTTACTGGTCAAAAGAGCACTTAGTTAATAGTCACAAACTTAGGATAAGCCCCCCAGAAAGCTGTTATGTTAGAAAAGGACATTGTCCCAATAAGCCACAACTTGATCTCATCAGAATGGTTTCCTGTTCTGGGAATCTAAGGAAAACACCAGTATCTTAAACTGCAGTACAGTCATCTTTTTCTCTGTCACTCAACAATATTTACATAGCTACCATGTATAGGAGGAGTAGAAAATTCTAAGCACAAATGCCTGCCTTCTCCATTCTTTTCTTCCTTTCTGTTTAACTGAAAGTAAGTTTCATGTCCAAAGATAGCTGCAGATAAAAGATATATAACTTATCAACTAATATGTCATTTGCTTTATGTTTTCATATTAGTTCACAAAAACAACACATAATCCACTTCAGGTATAATAATACTTATATTATATTATTGTTAAAAGTCTGGCATCCTAGAAGTGCATCTTCTTTCATTCTAGTGAGAAAGATGGCTTAACACCAATCCTCACCCCATACATATCTGATGTTTTGGGAAGTCTTTTCCTTGATGTTCGTTTAGTAAGTCTATGTTAAATGCTTATTTTATGCTAGGCCCTCTTCTGGGAATACAGAGCTAAAGGATACAGCCCCAGCCTTAGGAGCCCACAGTTTACTTAGGTGAGATGAACAGACGAATAAACTAATAATTACATTAAGTATAGCGATAAAAATGTGCATAATGAACTTGGAAAACATCTTCATTCATATAACTCCAAATTTTGTTGTTGTTGTTTTTTTTTTTGAGACGAAGTCTCACTCTGTCGCCCAGGCCAGAGTGCAGTGGTGCTATCTCGGCTCACTGAAACCTGTCTTCCGGGTTCAAGCGTTTCTCCTGCCTCAGCCTCCTGAGTAGCTGGGACTACAGGCGTGCACCACCATGCCCAGCTAGTTTTTGTATTTTTAGTAGAGATGGAGTTTCTCCATGTTGGCCAGGCTGGTCTTGAACTCCTTACCTCAAATGATCCACCCTCCTCGGCCTCCCAAAGTGCTGGGATTACACGTGCGAGCTACTGCACCCAGCCCAAATGTTACAAAACTAGAGTCTCTTTTTCCCTTGATTTTAAAGACTAGTCAAGTGCAATAATGAGAATGAGAAGAGGGGAAGAGTATTGAGTCTTAAATATAAAGTATTTTCCTTTCAGCAAGTCCAAGTAGGGGCTCAAATTTGAAAGATTGTCCAGGCTAATTAATCTGACCAATGTTTTCTTTCATGACTCCTGTGTGTATTTTGTGAAGGGACTTTCCCTCTAGTATTATTTGAAAATTATTTAATGCTAATGCACAAAACCATTGGCTTAGGAGTGATAAAGAAGGCATAGGGGCCGGGCGCGGTGGCTCACGCCTGTAATCCCAGCATTTTGGGAGGCCGAGGCGGGCGGATCACGAGGTCAGGAGATCGAGACCATCCTGGCTAACACAGTGAAACCCCGTCTCTACTAAAAAAATACAAAAAATTAGCCGGGCGTGGTGGCGGGCGCCTGTAGTCCCAGCTACGCGGGAGGCTGAGGCAGGAGAATGGCGTGAACCCGGGAGGCGGAGCTTGCAGTGAGCCGAGATCGCGCCACTGCACTCCAGCCTGGGCGACAGAGCGAGACTCCGTCTCAAAAAAAAAAAAAAAAAAGAAGGCATAGGTTGCTTCTTTGCCACAGAACAATAATTAGAATGCAATCTAGGCTAGTAATGTATAAGCAATTGCCATCTGGAGTCCTGTGTAAAATCCAATCTGGAAGACTTTCAGTCCAGTTTTTAATTAGAGTATCTGTGACTTGGCTCTTACTTTGACCAGAAGCCAGAAGTAGGCCTCTGGGGTCTTGGAGTGAGCCATATTATCCTTTCTTGGCCCCGAACCTGTTTCGGACAGAGAATTCTTAGCCATCATTTTTAATTTTTCTGTTTTTCGCTGGTGTGGAATGGAGTAAAAGATACAGGTATTTCTGCATCTGTAAAGAGATAGCCCTAGTGGGTGAGTTTCTTCTTCTTTCTATTTTTTCTTGAGTTAGACCTCAAAGGCTCTGTTCTGGTTGATAGGATAGATATTTCCCCTTTCTTCTGCTATTTAGAATATATCTAAACAGTGATATCTAAAAATATTAAATATCCGTATATGCTTCTAGAATGCGAAGAAGGTAAAGATGGAAGAAAAAATAATTCTCACTTGTTCATCTTTTTTTCTTTTATTTTCTTTCTTTCTGTCTTTCTCTCTCTCTCTCCTTCTTTTCTTTTCTCTTCTTTCTTGAGACAGAGCCTTGCTCTGTTGCTTGGGCTGGAGTGCAGTGACATGATTATAGCTCACTATAGCCTCAACCTCCTGGGCTCAAGCAATCCTTCCATCTCAGCGTCCTGAGTAGCTGGGACTACAGGCATGTGCCACCATGCCCAGCTTCTTTCTTCTTTTTTTCACAGAGACAGAGTGTTGCTTTGTTGCCCAGGCTGGTCTCAAACTCCTGGCTCCAAGTCCTTCCCGCTCAGCTTCCCAGAGTACTGGGATTACAGTGAGCCACCAAGCCTGGCCACTTGTTCATTCTTGAGATATAAGGATGCTGTTGGAGTAGTTGGAACATGAAACACATGACTACCCATCAAGTCAGCCCTTTGAGAGTTGATTTAAATAGCATTTTCAATATTCTTTATACGTTGTCATTTAATAGTCACGCTTTCTTAGATAGGTATTATCACTTGCTGCATTTCAGGAAACTGAGTTAAAGAGGTTAAATTTGCTTGCGCAAGGTCACATGGCCAGTAGCTTAGTAGTGCTTTGAACCCTAGTCCTCAGACTCCAAATCCTAGACTCTAATTTGCTGCTATATCTTTCTCTTTGTTATTACAGTATCAAGGTTTAAGTGTTAACAAGAATAATCAAATCCATTGGCTTATTGTTTTGCCCTCTAAAAAATTTTTAGAGAATTTTTGGCTGTCTCTGAATGAGTTTTTATCTTAGTACTATATGGCACAAAACTCATTTCAAAAATAATATAAAAATATGGCTCACTTTTTTTTCTTTTTTATGTTTTGCAAATTAGACTTCTGGCTTTGAAGTTCTTCCCTCACATCACATCTGGTAAATCACAGAAGTTTTCTCTTGTCAGAGGACTACAAGATAACCCATCTTTCAGTCATTTTAACTGAGTCTGAAACTGAATATGTCTTATAGTATATTTGAGCATTTCTCTTTAAACAGGCAAACTATGATTTCTAGTAGTTTACTGAAACTTTTACCACTGTTTTTCAGGTTAACGTTAGCAGAATACCATGAACAAGAAGAAATCTTCAAACTCAGATTAGGTCATCTTAAAAAGGTAAGTATAATGAGAAAATCTCCCTGGAGAAATGTGATACCTAGTTTAAATTTGGGGTTGAAGCTGTTTGGTCATTTGGGTGAATGTAATAGTAGCTGCATATAGCAGCAGAAAGCTTCAGTGACTGCTTTCGCTGTCATGTCTTGTAGCCTAATGGTAGAACTCATATTTTTCCATTTTCTTTCTTTTTCTTCTTCTTTTTTTTTTTTTTTTTTTTTTTTGAGTTGGAGTCTCACTCTGTCTCCCAGGCTGGAGTGCAGTGGCACGATCTTGGCTCACTGCAACCTCCACCTCCCGGGCTCAAGCGATTCTCGTGTCTCAGCCTCCTGACTAGCTGGGATTACAGGCACGTGCCACCACACCCAGCTAATTTTTGTATTTTTAGTAGAGACGGGGGTCTCACCATTAGGCTGGTCTCGAACTCCTGACCTCAAGTAATCCTCCTGCCTCGGCCTCCCAAAGTGCTGGGATTACGGGTTACAGATGTGAGCCACCATGCCTGGCCTATCTTTGCATTTTCAAGTCAATTCCAGCAACCCAGTGAGAGTGTTTTTCCCCCTAGTGATCTATCAGCAGATAATTCTGTACATATCGTAAGGCTTCCCAAGTGGTTATCCTTGGAGTAAAATTTAAATATGTAACAAGAGCAGATGGTTTTGAAATTGATGTGAAGACTCCTGTCATATTTTAAATCACATAGCAGCTGTTATTCCTTGCCTAAACTAGCTAAAAAGAGAAAGTCTTATGTGAACCTTATTCAAACACAAAGGCACATAACATAGAATTTGTTATTGATGATGTTCACTGAGATATCTTAGATGTGGATTACTCAGCTCTTAAAATTCAGAAGCCCATACATTGGTCGATGCTCTTTATAGGTGATAATGGTCAGTAAAGATTTACTAAACTGCTTTTGGTATGTGTGCTTTTGTTTTTTATTTCACATATTAGTTTTCATGCTGTTTTCCCACTGGGTTCTCAGAGGTTGTTAAATAAGTAGAACTTGCTGGGGATGGTGGCTCACACCTGTAATGCCAGCACTTTGGGAGGCTGAGGTGGGTGGATCACCTGAGGTCAGGAGTTCAAGACCAGCCTGCCCAGCATGGTGAAACCCCAACTCTACTAAAAATACAAAAAATTAGCTGGGCGTGGTGGCATGTACCTGTAATCCCAGCTACTCGGGAGGCTGAGGCAGGAGAATCACTTGGACCTGGGAGGCAGAGGTTGCAGTGAACTGAGATCGTGCCATTGCACTCCAGCCTGGGTGACAACAGCGAAACTCCATCTTAAAAAATAAAAATAAGTAGAACTTAAGTCACCAAGTGTAATCCATACTTAAAGATGAGAACCAGATAGATAACCTGATTTTTGTAAAAAATGTTTCCATGTCTAAATGTATATGCACAAAACATTCCTGAAAACTTATGTAAGAAACTTAATAGTGGTTATTACATCTCAGGAGTGGGCATGGAGAGGAGGGAGGAGGAGGGTAAGGAACTTTTACTTTTCTTACTGAACTCCTCTGTATGGTTTGAATTTTATTATTTTCTATGGGCTCATTTTTATGATTAAAATTCTTATCGCTTAAAAAGAAATCTTTCAATGCAAAGCACCTTCCTTTAGCCTTTCATAAGATAAATGTCTGCTATTGTTTTGAAATAAGATCCTGAAAAGGTAAAGTTCCCCCTATTTTGTGATATTTCTTTCCTTTTCGCTTTAGGAGGAAGCAGAGATCCAGGCAGAGCTGGAGAGACTAGAAAGGGTTAGAAATCTACATATCAGGGAACTAAAAAGGATACATAATGAAGATAATTCACAGTAAGCTACTTCGGGGCATATTGGGTTGGAGATTGCTAAGCATTTTATGATATGAATTGAATGGTCTAGAATAATGTGTTTGCTTAATGTAAGTTACATAAATGATTCCATAGTGTATTTAGCTCTTTTGTAGCATCTAATACAATTTTGTGAACAAAATTATGATTTGCCTTGGTTTAAATATACAATTGTATTAAATTTATATATTAAGTATATATGTGTATACATATAGCATTTTTACATGAATAAAGATTACTAAAACAATATGGCTTTGTAATTGTAAATGGTTGAGATATGTTGCATATTCAGATTTTCCTACAGAGCCTTAAGAAAGGGAAGATGGGTCACAGTGTGGTGTTGTGGAAAGAGTATTGGGTTGAGATGACACTCGGTTTCTGAATGACCTTTAAGGGCTATTCAGGTGTTGAGATTTTAAGTAAGACTCTTAAGTTCAGTACATTAATTGTAGATGAATTGAAACTGGGAAAAGTAGGTTGAAAGTAGAAAGGGGTTTTTATAAGTAATCTGTTTTTTCTCCATATTTTTTGGACCCTGAAACATTTTTTCATAAAGCCATAGCTTGTATATTTTTGTTTGGCTTATATGAGCTTTGGACCTGTCTTTCTGTTAAAGTGGCAGACAACAGCAGGTACCACTTCCTGAGAGCTCTCTGTGTATCAGGCTTGGTCCTAAGTGCCCTTAGTGCTCTCATTTAATCCGCAGGATAACCCAGTCATCTTTAATACATTAATCAGAAAACAAGCTTAGAGAAATTAAATTAACTTGCCCAGGGACCCATAAATAATGTGACCAAAGAGTTCAACTTGGATCTTTTTCATCTAAACCACCATGCAGTAATGTCTCTCCAGATAGGCATCCTCCTGTCTTAAAATCCATGTAAAGTAACTTCAGAATTAATAGTGAGATTGTTTAAGATCAGGAACTAGGTAAAAATATTTTTAAATTTGTTTTTGCCAGAACTTGTCATTTCTTTATCATATTATTAAGAAACTACCCAAGGTAGAGTCTAATATGGGGAACACAGTTATATCTGTCTTAAAGAGAGAATAATGAATGCACATAGAACATGTGACTCACTTTAAAATCAAATCTGTTTTTAAGGAAATAGCAAGTGTCTTGGAATTTTACTGTATGTAGTTTTGAAATGGTGGGAACATGTGGCCCTTGAATAGCTTGGAGGAGCCAAATAGCACAATCTAAAAATCTCTAATCTACCCTCCTTCATTGTATAGCAGGGCAGAAAAAAGGAGGAGGAGCAAGAAAGGTCTAGTGTAGCTACACTGAGACCAGCACCCAAGTCCTGTGGCTCTATAGCTGGTGCTGTTCATTGTAATTATGCTGCCTCTTTGAACTGTGTAACTTTATACTCAGTATTTGCCATGTTGATGTTGATTGTCAAACTACCAACAGCAGCTATAATTATATGTATAATGTGTTAGATATTCTGGGAATTTTGCAAGCGTGGAAGACTGTAGTCCATGAACTCAGGGTGTTACATGTTCCCTGTTTCCACAGATTTAAAGATCATCCAACGCTAAATGACAGATATTTGTTGTTACATCTTTTGGGTAGAGGAGGTTTCAGTGAAGTTTACAAGGTAAGTATAAGGAACTGGATACAAAGACTGGGGGTTAAATTATCGGCTCCTACCAACTTGGAGAACATTAAGAATACTGATAATTGTAGGTTGATATCCATTGGTTGAAATTCAAAAACTTTAAAAACCTGTATCTTTGGGAAAACAGCTTTCAATAAACCTAAGTGACCAAGCAGAATACAGTATTGCCATTTTCAAGTTTGAAAAATAAATAATTATAGATTTAAAAAACAAGAAGGAAATATACTGGGTCGTGGAATTATGATTTTTATTCTGGTTCTGTACTTCCTGCCTCATACATATTTGTTAGAAAAAAGTATGTGCTATCTTTCTTTCTTTTACAGAATAGATGTGTCAAACCTATTTCCAATAAGAATAGGTTTTTTTTAATTGGAAAACCTGCTTTTTGTTTTAGAAGTGTTCTAATATCATTTACTAGCACTGGCAGTCTGAAAGAGTGTCCTGGCTTAGAGTGCTTCAGTTGGGCTAGCGAAGTACAGGCTGCTGAGCTTCCAGGTTGATTTTTACCAAATGAGGGATTCAATATGTTTTAAATATAGCTACAGATCCATAACATGTGGATTTAATTTTTCTACGTGTTTCTGGCACCTGTCTGTAAAGTACAGAATTGTTTATTAAGTAGTCTTTGTTGCATAGCTGTCCCTTTCAGAAGTACAGCTTTCACTGTTAGGATTTATGTTATGCTCATATGAATTTATATGTGATAAATCTTTTCAGTAAAATAGTTTTCATTGCAAATAAAAACGGTAAAACTAGTTCTACTGTTTTCTTATTTTAATTTTTTTTAAATTGTGGTTTTATTTATTTATTTATTTTAGAGATAGGGTCTTGCTCTATTGCCCAGGCTGGAGTAAGGTAGCACAATCATAGTTCATTGCAGCCTCAAACTGCTGGGCACAAGCAAGCCTCCTGCCTCAACCTCTTGAGTAGCTGGGACTACAGGCCCAGTGCACTAATTTTTAAATTTTTTCTAGAGGCGGGGTCTTGCTACATTGCCCAGGCAGGTCTCAAACTTATGGGCTCAAGCAATCCTCCTGCCTTGGCCTCCCAGGGTGCTGAGATTACAGGTGTGAGACACTGCACCCAGCTGTGATTTTATTAAGTATATGTTTCAGTGGCATTAAGTACTTTCACAGTGTTGTGCGACTGACATCACTACATCACTGTTCATCTCCAGAACTATATTACGATTAGTGCACCACTGTACTGGTTTTGATATTCTAGTATCTTTTTTTTGTTTTTGGAGACATTGTCTCACTCTGACACCCAGGCTAGAGTGCAGCAGTGCAGTCTCGGCTCACTGCAACCTCCCACTCCAGAGCTGAAGTGTACTCCCATCTCAGCCTCCCAAAGTGCTGGGATTACAGGTGTGTACCACCATACCTGGCTAATTTTTGTATTTTTTTTATAGTGACAGGGTTTCATCATGTTGCCCAGGCTGGTCTTGAACTCTTGGGCTCAAGTGATCACACCTTGGCTTCCCAAAGTGTTGGGGTTACAGGCATGAGCCACTGCACCTGGCTTCTAGTATCTTATTTGTATTTTTAAATCTGTGTTTATAAGTAGGATTGGCCCATAGTCACCTTTTGTATGCAAGCAGCTTTGTCATAATTTGATGTCATAATTATCCTAGCTACTTAGATAGAGTTGTGAAGTCTCTTTTTTTCCATGCTCTGGAACCCTTTTCATCACTTGGGAATTGTTGGCTCCTTGAAAGTTTGTTAGAGTTGACTCATAAAAATTCTTGGGCAGGACAGACTCTGTGGCTCATGTCTATAATCCCAGCACTCTGGGAGCCAAGGCAGGAGGATCACTTGAACACAGGAGTTTGAAACCAGCCTGGGCAACATAGCAAGACCATGCCTCTACAAAGAAAGAAAAGAAAAATCGCCTGGGAGATGTTGAGTTAGTGGAAGACATTTGGCTGTGTTTTCAATTTCTTCTACAACTATTGATATATTCAGATTTTTCTCTCCCTTCTTAAGTCAGTTTTGGTAATTTAATTTTTCTAGGAAATCTATTTCATTTAGATTTTTTTTTCTTTTTTAATAGAGACAGGGTTTCACTATGCTGCCTAAGCTGGTCTCAAACTCCTAGCCTGAAGTGATCTTCACCCCTCAGTCTTCCAAAGTGCTAGGATTACAGCCACCATGCTTGGCCTAGATTTTTTAAAAATATTTTCCACATCTTAGTTACTTCTCTGTTCTTGTAAAATTTTTATTTTTGTGTTTCTTGATTGATAGGCTAGAGATTAGTCAGTGTTGTGATTAATTTTTTTCCTAAGAATCAACTTTTTTGTTGATCAAAACTATTTGGTTAGTTTTCTATTTCATTAATGTCTGCTTTCATTCCTTTCTGCTTTCTTCATTTTTATTTATGTTCATTCTTAAGTCAATGCTTAGTTTATTTTCTTTGTAATTTTTTATTGTAAAAAGATAGATATAAAATTTACCATCTTAACCATTTTTAAGTGTGTAGTTCAGTAAAGTACATTCACACTTTTTGTGAAATAGATCTCAAACTTTTTTTCATCTTCCAAAACTGAAACTCTGTAGCCATTAAGCAACTTTCCTTTCCCCCTCCTCCTTGTCCTTGGAACCATTTTACATTCTGTTACTCTGAATTTGACTATGTTTAGATTTCTTACAGAAGTGGACTCATACTACGTCTTTTTATAATCAGCTTATTTTACTTAGCATAATGTCCTCAAGGTTCATCTGTGCTATAGCATGTGACAGGATTGCCTTCCTTTTTAAGGTCACTTAATATTTTATTGTATGTACCACATTTTGTTTATCCTCCTCTGTCGATGGACACTTGGGTTGCTTCCATCTCTCGCCTACCGTGTATAGTGCTGTTGTTTTTGTTTTTGTTTTGTTTGTTTGTTTGTTTGTTTTGAGACAGAGTCTTGCTCTGTCGCCCAGGCTGGAGTGCAGTGGTGCAATCTCGGCTCACTGCAACCTCCATCTCCCCAGTTCAAGTGATTCTCCTGCCTCAGCCTCTTCCAGTAGCTAGGATTACAGGTGTGCACCACCACACCCAGCTATTTTTTTTTGTATTTTTAGTAGAGACGGGATTTCACTGTGTCGGCCAGGCTAGTCTCCAACTCCTGACCTCAAATGATCCGCCCATCTCTGCCTCCCAAAGTGCTGGGATTATAGGCACAAGCCACCACACCCAGCCTATAGTGCTGTTTTGAATTTGGGTGTCCAGTTATCTCTGTGAGACTCTGCTTTCAATTCTTTTGGATGTATACCTAGAAGTGTATGTAATTTTAAATCATCAAAATAGGTTCTTGGTGCCTCCCAGTTACTTTTAGTAATTTGATCATCCTATTTTTTCCTAATGTATTTCTTCAAACATTTTATTTCTTTTTCTCTTGAGACAGAGTCTCACTCTGTTGTCCAGGCTGTAGTGTAATGGTGTGATCTTGGCTCACTGCTGCAACCTCTGCCTCCCAGGTTCAAGTGATTCTCCTGGCTCAGCCTCCCGAGTAGCTGGGATTACAGGCGCCCGACCCCACACCCGGATAATTTTTGTATTTTTTAGTAGAGACGGGGTTTTACTATGTTGGCCAGGCTGGTTTCAAATTCCTGACCTCGTGATCTGCCTGCCTCGGCCTCCCAAAGTGCTGGGATTACAGGTGTGAGCCACCACGCTGAGCCCCACACATTTTATTTCTGAAATCTAAATACTTCTTACAGTGATGTGTGCATTTAATGTAGTTTTTCTTTTGCTGTTCTCCACTCTCCAACATCCTTTCTAAAGTCAGTGGTAGGTCACAGTGTCTTGGATTTAGAAGTACAGTGTAGTAGTTAGAGAAAATTATGCTTGAAATAGCATTGGTGCTCTTATAAATTGGGTGGTATTTAATGTTTTTTTCTTTTGTGGTTTTTTTTTTTTTTTTGATACGGAATCTCGCTCTGTCGCCCAGGCTGGAGAGTGCAGTGGTGCTATCTCGGCTCACTGCAACCTCTGCCTCCCGGGTTCACGCCATTCTCCTGCCTCAGCCTCCCAAGTAGCTGGGACTACAGGTGTCCGCCACCACGCCCGGCTAATTTTTTGCATATTTTTTAGTAGAGACAGGGTTTCACCGTGTTAGGATGGTCTCGATCTCCCGACCTCATGATCCACCTGCCTCGGCCTCCCAAAGTGCTGGGATTACAGGTGTGAGCCACCGTGCCCGGCTTATTTAATGTTTTTAAAAATTATTTGAAATGGTTTTCTACTGTGAAGCCATAATGGTATTCATGATTGTGGATGGACTGAAGATTCTTTAAGAAAAGAAGTTCAAAAGTTTCCATTTTTGGCCGGGCATGGCTTTTACTGCCTCTAACCCAGTATTTTGAGAGGCCAAGGTGGGAAGATTACTTGAGGCCAGGAGTTCAGAAACAGCTTGGCAAACACATTGAAGCCCTGTCTAGATAAAAAAATAAAAATAAAAAATGTTGCAATTTTTGTGAAATAAGATATTATGTCTGAAGTGAGTGGTTTTTATACTTTAAACATACTGGTTTTAATTTGGTATAAATGATGGAAGTTTCTCTATTTTATAAGCAGCTCTCTCTACATGCAGTGCTTACCCAGAGAAACTTAGGT
This sequence comes from Gorilla gorilla gorilla, assembly GCF_029281585.2. NCBI lineage: Eukaryota > Metazoa > Chordata > Mammalia > Primates > Hominidae > Gorilla > Gorilla gorilla. The sequence continues at coordinate 29,484,961 of NC_073228.2, read as the reverse complement.
TTAGATAGATCTGTAAAGTAGTGATCACCCTATTTATGGACTGTTTTCTGCACTTGTTGCCTTCATCTATTTGTATATTTGTGGAAATTAGCAGATAGGTGATAACAGTGTTGAAACTGAAGTAGTAAGCTTTTAATCTAAACTTTACAAACTAAGAAAAACTATTCTAAAGGAGCTATGCAATAAATTCTTTTGTTTGAAGGGAAATCTTCAATTGAATTGAAAGATTACTTTATCAAATTATGATTTACACCCAGCTTCCTCAAAAATCCATGTTACCTTTTTCACTGTGCTATAGCAAGCACTACCTAGCTGATGCAGGACTTGCTGGCAGTGGTGGCCATTGGGGAAAGCTGGTTCCTGCCTCTGGACAGTGCTGGAGAAGTGACTTGGGGTGACTAACTTCAGCCATTTTTGGGATTAGAAACTGCTTTTAGGCCAGGCGCAGTGGCTCACGCCTGTAATCCCAGCACTTTGGGAGGCCGAAGCGGGGCGGATCACCTGAGGTCAGGAGACCAGCCTGACCAACATGGTGAAACCCCATCTCTACTAAAAATACAAAAATTAGCCGGGCGTGATGGTGCGTGCCTGTAATCCTAGCTACTCAGGAAGCTGAGGCAGGAGAATCACTTGAACCCGAGAGACAGAGGTTGCAGTGAGCCGAGATCGCACCGTTGCACTCCAGCCTGGGCGACAGAGCGAGACTCCGTCTCAAAAACAACAACAACAAAACCACTTTTCATTTACCCAGCATATAGAGATGGGACTAAAGGCAGGGCTGTTTTTTGTTCTTGTTTCTCTTTTTATTTTAATAAACAATATGCCAAATTACAGGGTTATTTTGTAAACAGTCATACCAAAGAAGTATATTGTGAGGGGTTATTTTCTCCAGGAGGCAGGCAGTGTGTGTCCCTGGAATTTCAAAAGTGACAGGATGTTTGAAGCTTGTAAAGTCCCAGTGTCAACTGAAGGATAAGAGACAAACTAAGGCAGACAGGTCCCAGACGGGAATAGATGGTGTCCAGAAAGAGAATGGTTGGGAAATGATTCTGAAGGCAGGGGCTATCTTTCTGTTTGTGGTGTTGGCCTGGTTTTATGTTCTAAATCCCTTGGTGCCAGTGTGTCTGGAGACTTCTGAATTATCTAATCACAAGTTTCAAGAAGGTGGTTGCAACACTGATATAAGTATGTGATGTATTTAATAATGTATTTTGGACTTTGATTATGTTATATGTTAAATTAAAGCTTCACATCAGTTACCTGTAATTTTTCTTAACATTTACCCAGTATATAATTTATTCTCTTTATAGGCATTTGATCTAACAGAGCAAAGATATGTAGCTGTGAAAATTCACCAGTTAAATAAAAACTGGAGAGATGAGAAAAAGGAGAATTACCACAAGTAAGTGATACTTGAATGTCTGACTTTTTAAAATTAAATAATACCTGTAGTTTGAGCATTATGCTACAAGCTTTACGTGCATTGTTGTTGGTTTTGTTTTATGTAATCTTCGTAACTGCCCTGAGAGAATAAATACATTCTCAGTGTTACGACGAGGAAACTGATGCTTACAGAATTGGAGTAACAGGAAGTGGCTGAGCTGGTATTTAAATCCCGACTTTCCTGAATCCAAAGCCCTAGGTACTCTTAACCTTCCCTTCCTTTGTGGCTAGAAATAGCTATAGTAAATAAAGCCTTAGAAATCATTTTTGCTGGCCGGGCACGGTGGCTCACGCCTGTAATCCCAGCACTTTGGGAGGCTGAGGCAGGCAGATCACGAAGTCGGGAGATCGAGACCATCCTGGCTAACACGGTGAAACCTCGTCTCTACTAAAAATACAAAAAATTAGTTGGGCGTGGTGGCAGGCACCTGTAGTCCCAGCTACTCGGGAGGCTGAGGTAGGAGAATGGCGTGAACTCGGGAGGCAGAGCTTGCAGTGAGCCGAGACCACGTCACTGCACTCCAGCCTGGGTGATGGTGCGAGTGCGAGACTCCATCTCAAAAAAAAAAAAAAAAAAAAAAATTGTTGCTTGTCTATAGAAACTAGACCCTAGGGAGCTGCTGGTGGGCTGTTTCTGCTACTTCAGTCATTTCCTTCTGGAAGAGACTGGGGGCACCTGTTTGACTTGTTCAGCCTCTCTGTGCTATGTTCTCCTCCCGGTCACAGTTTGCCCATCTCAAAGTTCTTGGTCTTCAGGGTCCCACTTCTGTGCTTGCTTCTCTGTAGAATAGTACTAGTGGCAGCCTTCATCTGTACTTGGGGTGTGGGGTAGAGAGGGGGGGCTTCTTTAAAATGAATTGTTATAATATGCACAGCTGTGAATTGCTTTGTTCCACTGATGTCAGGTTTTGCCTATATCTCCCCAAGCTTCTGAACGTTGGAGTTCATGGCTCATTTGCTTTAGAGGCTATGCAGACTTAATTTGCTATTACGTTCCCCACTGGGCTTAGTTTTGTTTCCTTGTTGTTGGTACAAGTATTGAATCAGACAAGTCCTGCCCTTGAAAGGAGGGGACAGGCTTTTTTGACAAAACAAACACCTCCTTTCTATAAAGGCAGTCTTGTTTTTTTTTTGGTGTTTTTTTGTTTGTTTGTTTGTTTTATAAATAATAATTTGGAAGGGGAAAAACAGTGGTCTTTGAAGTAGCCCTTTAGTTGGCTTCTAGCCTGGTCCAAGGCAACTCTTGCTCTATACCTCTTGTTCATCAGGGACCCAGAAGTTCTTCCTGTTCCAGACAGATGGGCAGTGGTGCTCAGCACTGGAGGAGGGAAGGTTCCTGCTACATTAAGAGCAACAGGGCTTAGCAGAGGGAGAAGGGATGACCTGTGGCACCCTGCGTGTGTTTCTTAGGTGACTGGCAGCTGCAGTCCAGATGCTCCTGAGGAGCCGTTACATTATTATAAGAACATTCCAGTCACTTGATATGTAGGGATGAGTGGCACACCGTAGTGAGTGCCAGGAGCACTTCAGAGAAGGAAAGCACATGTTGTTCTGACCAGTTATAAATGAGCAATGCCCCTACTGTATTGAGACCCTAAGAATGCCTAAGGGTGTTGGACCAGTACATGCTTCTCTTTAAAAATGCCCTGTAGGGACCAACCTTGGTTAACCTCGAGAACATAGTTCCTGTGCTGAGACGTATATGTATTTTGCCTAGTCTCAGTATCCGGGTTTCTGGCTGACCTTGCAGAGAGCTCTAGTGTTGGATACCACAGCAACTGCAGGTGGGCGTTCTACCCATCTAGCCTTTTGAAACACTGAGGAGTGGAAGCCGGGCCTTGTCCCTCCTTCAAACAGTTGGCAAGCACTCTGAGGCCTGGTGGGTATGGATTGGGTGTTTTCTCACATATGTCTCTACCAGACAGAATCAGAGAGCACGTGAAGGGGATGGTCCTATTTGTCTAAGTTCTTTCCATTCAAGTTCCAGGCTGGCATTGGTGCCTTTCTACTCTGTTTCCTCATCAGAGGGGGGATCATGGTGCCTGAGCTCATCTGAGGAGGGGGCATTTCCCATTTGGCAGACACCTTGGGGAGAGGGTGTGTGAGTTCTTGTGACCTTCATTCTTGCTTGGGCAGCTGGGGGGAGTTCTTTTTTTTGTTTTGTTTTGTTTTCCAATCAGGAAGCAGCACTGAGGAGACAGTTCTTAAGTACCTCCACCTTTCTTTTGAAAGAATTGGCTTTCTAAGTGATACGAAATCATACTCATGCATTTCAGGCTATAGAAAATGGCGAATTGACAAAATGTCATTAACTGCTTTGAACTAAAAGGAGACTTACTATCAAGCACATAACGGACATTGATGAGTGCTTTAAAAATTCAGTATTAAACTAAAAAGTAGTACACTTCAGTGTTGTGACATTATAAAATATGAAAATGCTGTAACCCTGCTAGTAAGGTCTGTTAATTGCGTTTCCATTCATGGGGATGACTTCCCAGTCCCATCTGGAATCAAGACATTTATTCTGGTAAAAAAGAAGGCAGATTTCGAAAGAAAATAAAAGGTGTTTGTTTTGTTGTATTTTGAATTTTGTTCTGTCACTTCATTCCTCTCCTCCTCCTACCATAAGCAAACAAAAAGTAAACTGATTGTATTTTATTTATATTATAAAAACACAAATTTTATTAAAAATTTTTATTTTAAAAATTTAGTATTATGACTCCTTTAACTCAAATAACATATTAAAAATTCTGCCGTAGGAAAAATTTCACTTAAAATTATTTGCAGAAGTAATTTGTATCAGAGTTAGTATGCTTTTATATGATACTCTATTCTAATTTTTTAAACATAAAAGTAAGCATTTTGAAAAATCTAAATATATGTTAACTTATAAGAGAGTAAAAGACATTTTGGTGGATGAGTTTCTTCCAGTTTCTCATTAAATTCTCTGTGTTTGTAGTGCATGGATCTCTTGGATTATAAGTTGAAAGTTGAACATGGCTTAGTCATTGCCTTGCTGATGAAGTAAGAGATGCGGTTTTAGAGCTGGGCACAGGTTCAGCGACACTGCAAATTCCCTTAATTGGCGAGAACTTTGAATGACATTTTGATTCTTAAATTTTTGCTGCCTTTTGTTTCCTGTGTTTTCTGTACCTCAACAAGAGAAATTGGTTTCTGCTGTAAAATGCACAAAATCAAGAAGTTAAAACCAAAGGGTAGAGCGCTATACATTTATAGCATGCTAGAGTGAAAAATAACTTAGAACAGTGATCTGTTTAGTCCCTAGATTTTTAAACTTTTTGTTTGTTTTTTGTTTTTTTGAGACAGTCTCACTCTGTTGCCCAGACTGGAGTGCAGTGGCGCGATCTCCACTCACTGCAAGCTCCGCCTCCCGGGTTCACGCCATTCTCCTGCCTCAGCCTCCCGAGTAGCTGGGACTACATGTGCCTGCCACCAAGCCTGGCTAACTTTTTTGTATTTTTAGTAGAGACAGGGTTTCACCGTGTTAGCCAGGATGGTCTCGATTTCCTGACCTCGTGATCCATCTGCCTCAGCCTCCCAAAGTGCTGGGATTACAGGCATGAGCCACCGTGCCCGGCCTTTAACCTTTAAAAAAAAAAACAAAAAACAAAGAAACAAACAGCAGCACTGGCTGGGCACGGTGGCTCACGCCTGTAATCCCAGCACTTTGGGAGGCAGAGGTGGGTGGATTGCCTGAGGTCAGAAGTTCAAGACCAGCCTGACCAACATGGTGAAACCCCGTCTCTACTAAAAATACAAAAAAAGTTAGCCAGGCATGGTGGCAGGCACCTGTAATCCCAGCTGCTCAGGAAGCCGAGGAAGGAGAATTGCTTGAACCCAGGAGGCAGAGGTTGTGGTGAGCCAAGATCGCGCCACTGTATGTACTCCAGCCTGGGCGACAGAGCGAGACTCCGTCTCAAAAACAAAAACAGCGGCACCCTTATTTTATCAAATGCAATATTACAAGGAATCTTAATGTATTTAAAAATGCAAGTGTGCTGGCAGAAAGGGGACTGATGATTCTGTGACTCTGCAGTTGCAGAAGCTCCGTGTAGGAGATTATTTGGACATAGCGATTACCCCTCTTAATCAGGTGCCACCTCCTTCAGGGCACATGAGATCATATTAAATTCTTTTTGAGATAGGGTCTCACTATGTTGCCCAGGCTGGTCTTTAACTCCTGGGCTCAAGCAGTCTTCCCACTTCAGCCTGCCAAAGTGCTGGGATTACAGGCATGAGCCACCACACCCAACAAGATGGTATTAAATTCTCTTTACTGTTTCTTGAATGTATTTTTCAGTCAGTTTTGTAAAATAAAAATGTACATACTTTTTCCTCTCCTGCTTATTGCCCTTAAGCCTTTAAATTCTAAACAAATTATAATGCATCCTATTTAGGAGCTAGATTTGGTGATGTGCTATTGTATGATTACTAATAGAAAATCTGGGCAGGGCGTAGTGGTCCATACCTGTGATCCCAGCACTTTGGGAGGCCGAGGCGGGTGGATCATGAGGTCAGGAGTTTGAGACCAGCCTGGCCAATATGGTGAAACCCGGTCTCTACTAAAAATACAAAATTAGCTGGGCATGGTGGCGGGCACCTGTAATCCCACCTACTTGGGAGGCTGAGGCAGAAGAATCCCTTGAACCCAGGAGGCGGAAGTTGCAGTGAGCCAAGATGGCACCACTGCACCCCAGCCTGGGCGCCAAAGCAAGACTGTCTTAAAAAAAGAAAAGAAAAAGAAAATCTGTATGTTTCTAGCCCTTCTGTAAAATATGAAGAAAAGTGCTCTTAGCACTCTGTGTAAAACTGTACTGTTAAATATATGTAATTAAAAAAAAAAAAAAAACCAGCGTGGAGCTACTTTGGAATTGAGGGTTGGGGAGGCCAAAGCTACATTTGCTGAGTGTCTGCAGCAAGCTCACTTCAAAACATCCAGTCCAGTGATGCCGAAACAGAAGCTCAGAGAGGTGGAGCCACAGAGCCACAGCAAGGAGCCAGGCCTCTGTGTTCCCAGGGTAGTGTGTGTTCTAACACCTGCCTCAGTGCTGGCAAGTCGTTTTTTGGAAAAACGTAAAGATGATGAAATGAAGCGTCAGGGGAGGCAAAATGGCCAAAAGTGGCAGCTTGAAAACTAAGCCCAAATAGTTTCCATTGGGGAAAAATATATGTAATTACTTTTAGATTCCTATTTCTCCCTTTCCCCGCTTCCCCTAATTTTTTCCTCAGCTTTTCTTTAGTTAGTGCTTTCTTTGTATTTTTGGTATACTGGAGTTTACCGGTTTCTGAAAACATCACTGTTTTTTAGTTTTATTTTACCGTACTACGGAAAGTGTGTCTTTTCCAACTAGCCTTATAACAAAATGTCCTAAGCCAAATAGTGCTGAATTACTTAAAATATCAGTTACTGTCTTTGTAAATAAGAACTACATTCTTTCTTTTTTTTTTTATTTTTTTCTGAGACGGAGTTTCGCTCTTGTTGCCCAGGCTGGAGTGCAATGGCGCAATCTCAGCTCACCACAGCCTCCGCCTCCTGGGTTCAAGTGATTCCCCTGCCTCAGCCTCTTGAGTAGCTGGGATTACAGGCATGCGCCACCACCCCGGCTAATTTTGTATTTTTTTTTTTTTAGTAGAGACAGGGTTTCTCCATGTTGGTCAGGCTGGTCTTGAACTCCCGACCTCAGGTGATCTGCCCACCTCAGCCTCCCAAAGTGCTGGGATTACAGGCACGAGCCACTGCGCCCGGCCAGAACTACATTCTTAAAATAGTATTGGTAATTATATTGTGTAAGCATATTCTGTTCTTCTAAAATTCAGAATATGAATATGTCAGACTATACAGTACACTTTTGTTCCTTATGAAATGATTTAAACTAGAAAAGTACCTTAAAAATGCTAATCATATTAGTCATATGTTGCTTAACAATGGGGCTACATTTTGAGAAATGTTAGGTGATTTTGTTGTTGTGCAAACATCACAGAGTGTACTTAATGTAAGCTTAGATGGTATAGCCTACTACATACCTAGGCTGTATGGTATAGCCCATTGCTCCTAGGCTACACACCCGTATAGCATGTTACTGTACTGAATACTGTAGGCCAGTGGTTTCCAGCCTTTTTGGCACCAGCGACCGGTTTTGTGGAAGACAGTTTTTCCATGGACCGGGGACAGGGGGAGATGGTTTCAGGATGATTCAAGCGCATTACATTTGTTGTGTACTTTATTTCTATTAGTGTTACATTGTAGTATATACTGAATTAATTACACAGCTTACCATAATGTAGAATCAGTGTGAGCCCTGAGCTTGCTTTCCTGCAGTTGAACGGTCCCATCTGGTGGTCATGGGAGACAGTGACAGATCATCAGGCATTAGGTTCTCATAAGGAGCACACAACCTAGATCCCTGGTGTGCACAGTTCACAGTAGGGTTTGCACTCCTATGAGAATCTGTGTCACTGCTGATCTGACAGGACGTGGAGCTCAGGCGGTCATGCGAGCTATGGGGAGCAGCTATAAACACAGATGAAGCTTTGCTCACTCACCCACTGCTCACCTCCTGCTGTGTGGCCCAGTTCCTAACAAGGCACGGACCTGTACTGGGTTGGGGACCCCTGCTATAGGCAGTTGTGTTACTAATTGTGTATCTAAGCATATCTAAGCATAGAAAAGGTGCAGTAAATATACAGTATAAAAATGGTACAACTGTACCATTAATAGAATTTGCAAAACTGGAAGTTGCTCTGGGTGAGTCAGAGTCTAGGATACTGTTGTACACTACTGTAGACTTTATAAAAACTGTACACAGCGGCTACACTACATTTATTAAAAATTTTTTCTTCAAGTATAAATTAACCTTCACTTACTGTAACCTTTTTGCTGTAGAAACTGCCTTTTTTTTAACCTTTTAGACTCTCATAATAACACTTAGCTTAAAAAAATCACGTTGTATGGTTGTATGAAAATATTTTCTTTCCTTGTATCCTTATTCTATAAGCTTTTTTCTATTACAATTTTTTTTATTTTTAAACATTTTTTGTTAAGAACGAAGGCACACAACTCATTAGCCTAGGCTTGCACAGGGTCAGACCATCAATATCACTTTCTTCCATCTCCATCTTGTCCCACTGGAAGCTCTTCAGGGCCAATAACATGCATGAAGCTTTCACCCCCATGATAACAATGCCTTCTCCTGGGATACCCTCTGAAGGACCCGCCTGAGGCTGTTTTGTAGTTAATTTTTTTTTTTTTTAATAAGTAGAAGTGGTACACTCTAAAATTTTTTTTGTTTTTTTGAGATGGAGTCTCACTCTGTCGCCCAGGCTGGAGTGCAGTGGTGTTATCTCACCTTACTTCAACCTCTGCCTCCTGGGTTCAAGTGTCTCTTCTGCCCCAGCCTCCCAAGTAGCTGGGATTACAAGTGCACACCACCGCTCCCTGCTGCTTTTTGTATATTTAGTAGAGACGCAGTTTCTCCATGGTGGCCAGGCTGGCCTCAAACTCCTGACCTCAAGTGATCCGCCTGCCTCAGCCTCCCAAAGTGCTGGGATTACAGCTGTTAGCCACCACCCCTGGTCTCTAAAATTTAAATAATTAAAAAGTACAGTGCAGGCCAGGTGCCGTGGCTCATGCCTGTAATCCCAGCACTTTGGGAGGCCATGGCAGGCGGATCACTTGAAGTCAGGAGTTCAAGATCAACCTGGCCAACATGGCAAAACCCCCTCTCTACTAAAAATACAAAAATTAGCTGGGCGTGCTGGGATGTGCCTGTAATCCCAGCTAGTTGGGAGGCTGAGGCAGGAGAATCGCTTGAACCCGGAAGGCAAAGGCCACAGTGAGCTGTGATCACGCCACTGCACTCCAGCCTTGGCAACAGAGCGAGACTCCATCTCAAAAAAAAAAAGTGCAGTACAGTAAGCCCTCACTTAATAGCAGTGATAGGTTCTTGGAAACTGCAACTTTAAGGGAAACAAGGTGTAACAAAACCAATTTTACCATAGGCTAATTGACATAAACAAGAGTTAAGTTCCTGTGGCATATTCCTGGTCACAAAAACATAACCCAGCTTCTAAATAAAGACTAAAACACTTCTAATACTAAACGTTGAAATATATATGAGCTTTATATACATTTAAGAAAGTTTGATAGAAACAAGGTAACATTTACCCACTCATTCCCCACTCATGGTTAAGGGTGGCCAGAGCCTATATCAGCAGCTCAGGGGCAAGGTGGGAGCCACCCTAGACAGGATGCCATCCCATTGCAGGGCGGGTACACACACACACACACACACACACACACACACACACACACACCCCATGGGGGTATGCCAGTGAACCCAACACATGTGCCTTTGGGATGTGGGAGGAAAGCAGAATAACCTGAGAAAACCCACACAGATAGGGGAAGAACAAACAGACTCCACATGGACAGTGGTGCTGACCAGGAATTGATTTTTTTTTTGAGACGGAGTCTAACTTTATCACCCAGGCTAGAGTGCCATGGCGTAGTCTCGCCTCACTGCAACCTCCACCTCCCAGGTTCAAGTGATTCTCCTGCTTCAGCCTCTTGAGTAGTGGGGATTACAGGTGGCCACCACCACGGCCAGCTAATTTTTGTATTTTTAGTAGAGACAGGGTTTCACCATGTTGGGTCAGGCTGGTCTCGAACTCCTGACCTCAGGTGATCCAGCGACCTCAGGTGATCCACCCGCCTTGGCCTCCCAAAGTCCTGGGATTACAGGCATGAGCCGCCGTGCCTGGCCCTTTTTTTTTTTTTTTTTTTAAATCAGTGTTATAACAAAATGATGTTATTTAAGGGCCTGCTGTATAGTAAATACATAAACCAATAATGTATTCATTTATTATCATTATCAAGTGTTATATACTGTAGATAATTGTTATGTGCTAGACTTTAATATGGCTGGCAGCACAGTAGGTTTGTTTACACCAGCATCACCACAAGCGCGAGTAATGCATTGTGTGGTGACATCATGACTGCTGGGTCACCAGGTGATAGGAATTTTTCAGCTCTGTTGTACTTTTTTTTTTTTTTTCTTCCTCAGTTCATGGGAAGCTCTGTTATACTCTTATGGGACCCCTGTCATATGTGTGGCTTAGCATCATTGACCGAAGGGTTGTTATGCAGTGGATGACTGTATCAAATTCGCCATTCTAAGAAAACTGGGGTTCCATAATTTCACATTTCATATTTTATTAGAATAAAGTAAAGCTAATAGCACTTAAATTGTTTTTGTAAGAAGGATTTAAAAACAAAAAAATACAAAGTACTGCTAATTGATTTATGTAACAGATAATCCTTTAACCCAAGGGGTTTACATGCTAAAAATGACCCCTTTGACGTTACCCCAGCATATATACATTTACAGATATGATGTATCAGCTTTAGAGGAGGGGGGAAAATAACCGTCCTTGTTATTTTAAAATCTATGATACTTGAGTATACGTGGAAAAGAGGTGTAATTATCATAGAATGAACTTGAAAGGGATGAAAAGGGTTGACATCCATTCACTTAACAAATATTTGAGCACATGTTATTTTATTTTAGTTTATTTTTGGAGATGGAGTCTCGCTCTGTCACCAGGCTGGAGTGCAGTGGCGCGACCTCAGCTCACTGCAACCTCCAACTCCTGGGTTCAAGTGACTCCTGCCTCAGCCTCCCGAGTAGCTGGGACCACAGGTGTGCACCACTACGCCCAGCTAAGTTTTATATTTTTAGTAGAGACGGGGTTTCACCATGTTGGCCAGGATGGTCTCCATCTCTTGACCTCGTGATCCACCCGTCTCGGCCTCCCAAAGTGCTGGGATTACAGGCGTAAGCCACTACGCCCAGCCAGAGCACCTATTATTTTCTCAGTGGCTTGGTAGATTCCAGTGGAGAAAATAGGATGAGCAAAGAGAAAAGTCAGATGAGGGACCAGATGGACCTGAATGGAATTAACATGTGGAGACAATAGAGAAATGATTGAATATTTAGGAGGATCTTTGAAGAGTTCTAAAAGGCAGGCCAATATACCTTCTTAATTTTCCCTTTTGTTTACAGGCATGCATGTAGGGAATACCGGATTCATAAAGAGCTGGATCATCCCAGAATAGTTAAGCTGTATGATTACTTTTCACTGGATACTGACTCGTAAGTGCTGTGCCGTTTTACCTTAACAGTTATATTATTTTCTTGCAATGCTGATTGTTCATGGAATAGAGCTGAACTCTGGGTCCAGGACATACCCTCTGAGGGAACCAAATAATTTGTGGACAAATGATCAAACATAAATTCAGATTTGGATCAGCAAGAAACCTCTAGGCCAAAGGACATGTGTACTTGTGTGCCAGTAAATGTTTAACAGCCAGCTTGGTATGAAGAGAGACAGGGCTAATTTATAGTGTTTGCCAGTTTCCGTGGTGTAGATATTCCTCCTGTGTCTAATTTTGATGTACCACCTGTTTATTTTTGTTTTTTTTTAAACATCTTAATTATAATTCACATACTGTATGATTCACACATGTAAAATATACAGTTTAGTGGTTTGTAGCATATTCATAGATACATGCAACCACCAGAGGCAATTTTAGAATTTTTTCACCATCTCAAACCCCATCATACCTTTTACTACTGTTCATCTATTCCACCATTCCATTCCTCTGCCCTAGCCCTAATCTGTCTGTTTTATCTCTATAGATTTCCTATTCTGGACCCTCATATGCATGGAATCATATAGTATGTGGACTTTTATTACTGGCTTCTTTCACTTACCATGGTGTTGTCAAATTTCATCCTTGTAGCATGTGTCAGTACTTCATTCCTTTTTATGGCAAAATAATATTCCATTGTGTGGATATACCACATTTTGCTTATAACGGTTTGATAACCAGCTCACAAAATTCTTGAAAATTTAAGTCAGCTCTTGGAAACTGGCATGAGTTGGTGCCAGCATGCCACTGACGTGCACTAGTGAGTGTAGACTGTTCAAGAGAGTTTCTGCTCACCCCAGAGACTGTTATGAACATTGACAGACCTTTTTAAAAAGTACTGGCTGTGTGATTTTATCCTAGACTGAGATAAGAAATGTGGCACTAATGAAGACAAGGCTCAGTGCTACATGTTGAAATACAGGCTCATAGGCTTATAGGATGTTAGAATAGGAAGAGATCTCAGAGTCCAGCCTTTTCATTTTATAGGTGGATTTTGAGGACCAGAGAAGTTAAATAACTTGTCTGAGATAGTTATTAATTGTGGGCATTGCTATATTTTGTTACTTGGTATAGGTAACCTCCCGTGCCTCTGGGTTTATCCAGCAGTTTAGCTGGATATATCTCAGCATTTGGAAATGTTTCTCTGTAGAAGTCTGAACTGAATCAGAATATACCCTAGGTCTAGACTTCAGGTTCCCTCAGCCTCCCAGGGTAATTCTAGGAGTTTGGTCTGTTCTAGCCAACAGTCTCAGATATGGCTGTGCAGACAGCTGCCTTACATTTAGAAATAACCCCAAAGAGGACTATAATTCCCTTTGGAAACATGACCTGGGCCATTCTCTCAGGGATTTCTTCTTATTTGGGTAGCCCTGGCACTGAGCTTAGCCATGTGTGTTTCACGTGGAGTGGAATTTTTTAAAAAAGATCTAGTTAGAGGGCAGGATTGGGAAACAAGGGGCGGGGCATGACATTACTGTTTTGCTTTGAGTAAATTTCTTGAATACTAGGTAGACCCCCCTCTCTGAACTATTAAGTTCAAGAACTATTTCAAAGTTAAATATCAGGCTCAAATTATCTGCTGTTTTGAATTGTATACACACTTTTAACTAATGTGAGAAATTGAGTTGGTTCTATACTATTCTTGAGTTGATTACTTTGTTCTTCCTATTGTATGTATGATGAATTTTCACCAAAAATAAGTCAGACCATGATTTTTAGAACATCTTCTGAGAATTGTTTGGGTATTAAAAGTGAGGCTTTATTTTCTTTTCTTTCTTTTTTTTTGGTTGTTTTCCTTTTTTTTTTTTCTGAGATGGAGTCTCGCTCTGTTGCCCAGGCTGGAGTTCAGTGGTGTGATCTTGGCTCACTGCAACCTCCACCTCCCAGGTTCAAGCGACTCTCCTACCTCAGCCTCCCACGTAGCTAGGATTACAGATGCACACCACCATGCCTGGCTAATTTTTGTATTTTTAGTAGAGACAGGGTTTCACCGTGCTGGGCCAGGCTGGTCTTGAACTCTTGACCTTGTGATCCGCCCGCCTGGGCCTCCCAAAGTCCTGGGATTACAGGCTTGAGCCACCGCGCCCGGCTGAAAGTGAGGCTTTATTTTCAACTTGCATTTGGGTCAAAGAATCATTCCATTGAGCATGAGTCTATATTTCAGATTTCAGAATCTCAGATCAGAGGAATCTATAAATTTCAGACATTTCTTTTTTTAATTTTATTTTATTTGAGATGGAGTCTTGCTCTGTTGCCCAGGCAGTAGTGCAGTGGCATGATCTTGGCTCACTGCAACCTCCACCTCATGGGTTCAAGCAATTCTCCTGCCTCAGCCTCCCAAGTAGCTGGGATTACAGGCATGCGCCACCATACCTGGCCAATTTTTTGTATTTTTAGTAGAGACAGAGTTTCACTATGTTGGCCAGGCTGGTCTCAAACTCCTGGCCTCAAGTGATCCACCCATCTCTGCCTCCCAAATTGCTGGGATTACAGCAGACATTTGTTTTCAAATAGGGTGCTAGCATGCCCTGCTACGTTTCTTAAGATACATAAGATATTGTTCAGTTTGTGGTGTCCACAGGACCATGTGTGTCCATGTTCAATTGCAGTGTTTTATGAAGGCCTCAAATTGCTCAGTGGCCCATAGCGCTCGCTAGTCCTGAGTCTGTTTGCTCTCAGTTCTGTTCCTCACCCTTTCGCTGCTCTGTATCTTTGGGGGGTTAGCGCGTGTAGGCTGTGTTTATCAGGCCCATGTGTCCATTGGTGTTCTGCTGGTTGCAGCCAATGGGAAGGCAGAAATGGGAGGGGGTCTCCACCTCCTCTCCCTCCCGCAATTCTAGTTTCCCCTGGTGACGCTGGGTTCTGATTTCACCATCTCCTCCCTTCTGGCCTGCTTGCCTGAGGGTGCTAATGGCTTCCTGCTGTAGATGATCTCTAGGGTGCCTCACTGACCAGTTTGTCTTCTCAGCTCTTCCATCATCTGTGTGATCAGTTCCCTGAATTAAAGTCTCTCTGTTTTAAATGTTCAGGTGTGTTTTTTTTTTTCCAGGCTAAACCCTGACTGATACACCCACATTGTCACAACTTAGAAAACTTCAAAACGTATTCATCCCTCAGGAATATTCAAACAGTTCAGGACACCTTACTTCAGAGTATAATGCCTTGGAAGATAGACACATGACCTGTGATGCCACCAATGGCATATGGTTTTATGTTTGGGTCTGTATGACATATTGACATAAGGGAAGGAAAGAGAACCCACATACATTTGTTAGAACCATAGATACTATACTTTACAAGCTCTTTTACACCTTGTGTTTAAGAGAAATTGTAGTGCAGTATTGTGCCAAGCTGTCAGAAGACGTAGTATGCAGTCAGTTTTTGGGACATGGGCAAACTCTAGATTCTTCCTCATTGCCAGCCCTCAGGATTATATAAAATGTTTGCAGTGCGAATTGTGTACCTAGCCAAAATTGTGCCACTGCACTCCAGCCTAGGCAGCAGAGTGAGACGGAGTCTCAAAAAAAAAAGAGAGAATTGTGTACTTGATCACATTCTGGTTGTTTAGACGTGGATGTGTGGCATGGGTGTGTAAAGGAGCCCCTTCCAAGAAGATACCTAGCTTAAATACATTATAGTTCTTATCAGTATTCTTATAGTCTAGACTCAAGAAGAGGTCTGCCATGGGTGAACTTGAGCACAACAGATTCCCACATTGAGGGTGTGGAAACTCTTCAAGAGAATAAGCAGTTTCTTACCAGAAACCCCTCAGCTAATACTGAATAAACAATTGAAGAGTATTTTAAGGAACAAAGAAGAAAGAAGTGAGAAGCTGATGACCTGAAGTTTTCACGTGGGACTGATTTAGGTAGTCTTAATCTGCTTGCTCTTATTCCATGGTTAAATATTGGTTTATTTGTCTTTAGGTTTTGTACAGTATTAGAATACTGTGAGGGAAATGATCTGGACTTCTACCTGAAACAGCACAAATTAATGTCGGAGAAAGAGGCCCGGTCCATTATCATGCAGATTGTGAATGCTTTAAAGTACTTAAATGAAATAAAACCTCCCATCATACACTATGACCTCAAACCAGGTATGTCTAACTTTTAGGAGACAGTATTAGTGGGTTTTCTTTGGTCTTATGACTTTTAATTTGATAAAGTTAGAGAATTTCACAGCAGCCAAGAAAGGCTAATAACATCTGACTTTTGATTGCCTGGGTAGGTGTGGGAAAAAAGAGTCCTGGCCAAGCAGCACTGGGTTTAGGAGGGCGTGTTGGATTAAATACTCTGGAGAAACAATACCTTTATCTTTGGAGCCAGGGCAGTTCATGATGTAAGTCTCATTAAGAAAGAACTGTTGCAGCAAGTTCAGTTTTGTTTTTTTCCCATGACTCCTACTACATAACAGTCCCTCTGCTTCAGGTCTCTTTGATAAGAGCCCCCAAATTAATAACTTATTTTTACTTATATGCCTCCCATTTCAATAAATTTCAAGCAGAATTTTTCATCTTTTTGTATGGTTATTATCTAGCTTTGATGTTCATCAGCAAAGAGTACAGGGCAGCTAGAGTCCTTACCTCTATTTTTTATTGTTATCTTCAGCTGTGTTTTAGAAATCTGCATAGTTCTATAGACAACTCTAACAGCTTAGCTTGGGCATTAGGAAGATGGTCCACATTTACCTTCTGGTGTTGCAAAATTGTAAACTTTGCTTTACTCTTCTGGTAGGTGCATATTGCGTCTCATTGACTATTCTCTAATGTTCTAATACAGTTCAGATGACTAAAACATTAATTATGATGAAATTTTTTTAAAGATGGCTATTTTGTGAATGAATTTTCCATAACTGAATTCAACACTTTCCTGCAATGGGAGCTGTAGGCGGTGCTGTGGTGCTAGCTTTGGTTTCCTTACATGGTTTCTTTGATTCCTCCCCCACACCCCAAGTGCTGTTCTAAACAGGGTAGTTTAGAGATCCTCACTGAAAGTTCAGATGAAAGTTTCCCGTCAGTTTTGACCAAGTGAACAAGGATATTTTACTTTGGCCAGTTATTTTTATTTCCAGAGCTCATCATAGTGGTGGTTTTGGCACATTAAGCAGGTGATTCTTGGAAAATAGAAGTTTCAGCAGATGCTGAGGACTCTCCCTGAGTATCCAGAGTCCAGATTGCTTGATTCCCAGGATTTGGATGTTTGCTTTTGCAAGAGTTTGAGTTCAGTTGTCCCCTTCTTATCTGCTATTACTTTGGGTTTTTCTCTTAAATCAGTAAGTCTCTGCTTATTCATGAAGGTTTTTATTTTTTAGGTAATATTCTTTTAGTAAATGGTACAGCGTGTGGAGAGATAAAAATTACAGATTTTGGTCTTTCGAAGATCATGGATGATGATAGCTACAATTCAGTGGATGGCATGGAGCTAACATCACAAGGTGCTGGTACTTATTGGTAGGTATCCAGGAGCTCTGCCAGGTTGGCTATAGAGATGTGGCTCTGCTATGCTGAAGTGTTGATAATGAATTAATTGCTGTATGCTATCTGCTAGGCAAAAATGCCATAAACCAAAGCAGACTTTCTCCCCAAATCATTACTGTCTTTTCAGCAGTTTGACTCTTGGTATTTATATTAATTTGTCTTAATTTTTCTTTCCTTTCTTGAAAATCCTTAAGAAGGAGAGCTTATATGTGTCCAGGTATTTGAAATGTATGTTTTTTGTACAGAGTTGGCCTTGCAAGTCAGTAGAGAACAAGGTTGCTCATGTGGTGTATATAAAGAATGGCCCCAAAATCTTTCCGTCCAAATACAGGTCTCTCTTCATGGGTTAATGGGATAAAGGATTTGTCTCAAGAGTTGCCTGAGGATGTTGGACTGTAGGGAGTTATGAAGATCAGGATGAAACATAACTATAGCGCATATGAAATCTATACAGGAAAAAGTGACTACAATTTACCGGAAGTTTATCCATGTCTGTTAGCCATGATCTAAAAGTTTTTGAGGCACATTTCTTCACATCTCTTGTCACCTGTCTTCCCCTAGCCACCCGCACCCAAGCTAGCTCTGCCTGCCAGTTTTATGCTTCTATTTCTGCCTACTATTACTTTTGGCCATTAGAACCATAAAAGATACCTGAAACGCAGGCCTTTAACTCTATGGTTGTAAAAGTGTGTTAATAAAGCTTCCTCTTCCATTTTGAGGTGGTCACACAAGCCACATATTGGTGTATATAAAGAATGGCCCCCAGTTTTTTTTAGTCCAAATACAAGTCTCTCTTCATGGCTTAATGGGATGAGGGATTTGCTTCAAGAGTTGCAAGAGAAGGCTCTATAGCACCAACGGAGGGGCAACACATGTTATTTGTACCCTAGGGAAGGTGGTCAAATCACTTTATCTTTGGAACTGGAAGGTCCTAGGCCTTAGCAGAGAGTACTGACTGGGAATCAGAGGTAGAGGAGGAAGCAGAGGGGCACGGCGTTCAGAACACAGCATCAGCCCTGTGCTCATCGTGAAGCCTGCCAATAACACCATGGACACGATGCCCCGGTTTCTGTTGCTCCTTACTGCGTGTGGAAATGGTACCTGTCGTAAAAAGTCAGTCCCTAAATTAAAACTTTGAAATTATAGATTTAAAATAGAAGCTGCATTTACAATGTTTATTCACTGTGGTGGTTATTGTGGGCTAGTGTTCCTGTCACTAAGTGATACAAAAATATCTGCTGCTGAAAATTCTAGAAACAGGTCTATACCTCTGCTATATAAATTCACTGGAATTTGGATTTGAGCTTTGTGTTTGATCTTTTTTTTTTTAAAGCACAGTTTTTTTGCATTTAGAATAGTTACTGCTGTAGTTGCTTACCTACAAAAATTCAGTGATTAGAATTTAAGTAAAAATTATGTGATGCTAGGGATTTTGCTTCAAAGTAGTCTGTTGGGAGAAATGGTGGAGATTGGCCACATGTTGATAATTCTTGAAGCTGGATGGTGCTTACTTAGGGGGTCATTTTACTGTTCTTTCTACTTTAGATTATAGTTGAGATTTTTAATAATTTAAGACAGGGCTTCTGAGAAGATTAAGTGTTACAGGTTTCTATGAAGGTTTGAAGAGTCTCCAAATTGGTAGAAATACTGTCGTAATCACTATCTTCAGTATGTCAGATAAAAATAATCCTGAAGGGTATAACAAATTATAAGTAACTATTTGCAGTATTTACTGGTTACAGAATTCTTCTACATTGAATACTTTATTTATTTATTTATTTATTTGAGACGGAGTTTCGCTCTTGTTGCCCGGGCTGGAGTGCAATGGTGTGATCTCAACTCACTGCAGCCTCCGCCTCCCGAGTTCAAGCGATTCTCCTGCCTCAGCCTCTCAATTAGCTGGGTTTACATGCACCCGCCACCACACCCAGCTAATTTTTTTGTATTTTTAGTAGAGATGGGGTTTCACCATGTTGGCCAGGCTAGTCTTGAACTCCTGATGTCAGGTGATCCACCCGCCTCGGCCTCCCAAAGTGCTGGGAATATAGGCCTGAGCCACCACGCCTGGCTGAATACTTATTTTAAAGAAGTGACCCATAGACTATGCCTTGAGAATAATTGTTTTTTTGTATGGGGATTTTGATTGTGATGGAATATGCAACTATATATATATATATATATATATTTTTTTTTTTTTTAGCACAGTTTAGTATCATAGAGCTGTCTTTTACTCTCCTCTCAAAATCCTTGATAGTAAGTTAGAATGCTTATTATTTTCAGTATTATTTGGATGAAGAATTAATTTCATTCACTTACAGGTGGAGAAACTGAGACCTAGAAAGGGATTTGCCAGACATGTACAATCAAGTGACAGGTCTTTTTATATTCTAAAAATCTTGCTAGCCAGGTGTGGTGGCTCATGCCTGTAATCCCAGCACTTTGGGAGGCCAAGGTGGGCGGATCATGAGGTCAAGAGATCGAGACCATCCTGACCAACATGGTGAAACCCCGTGTATACTAAAAATAAAAAAATTAGCTGGGCGTGGTGGTGCACGCCTGAAATCCCAGCTATTCGGAGGTTGCAGTGAGCTGAGGTCGCACCACTACACTCCAGCCTGGCAATGGAGCGAGACTCTGTCTCAAAAAAAAAAAAAAAAAAATCTTGCTAACTTATTTTTCTGCATTTGGATGAGCTCAACAACTCCTATTCTTCCCTGCCACTGCCATAAAAAAGTCACAAATACATTTAAATGGTCATTTTAGAATTAAGGTTATACTTATCCAAGATCATATTTAAGTTATGTATATTAAAAAATCAAGAACTGGCTAGGTGCAGCGGCTCACGCCTGTAATCCCAGCACTTTGGGAGGCTGAGGCGGGCGGATCATGAGGTCAGGAGATCGAGACCATCCTGGCTAACACGGTGAAACCCTGTCTCTACTAAAAATACAAAAAATTAGCCCAGCGTGGTGGCACACGCCTGTAATCCCAGCTACTTGGGTGGCTGAGGCAGGAGAATCGCTTGAACCTGGGAGGCAGAGGTTGCAGTGAGCCGAGATCGTGAGTGAAGTGGGACTAGTGAGAATATTTACCACTCTTAGGAAATTGAGAACTATTTTGATGCCCTATAGGGACATTACTGCCTCCCTAAGTTAGAGTGTCTTTTCTTACTTTGAGATGGGGGTCTCACTCTCTTGCTGGAGTGCAGTGGCATGATCTTGGCTCACTGCAGTCAACCTCCCCCAGGCTCAGGTGATCCTCCT
The DNA here is from genome assembly GCF_029281585.2 of Gorilla gorilla gorilla. Classification (NCBI taxonomy): domain Eukaryota; kingdom Metazoa; phylum Chordata; class Mammalia; order Primates; family Hominidae; genus Gorilla; species Gorilla gorilla. Next base: position 29,464,548 of record NC_073228.2, on the reverse strand, counting down.
GCCTCAGCTTCCCAAGCAGCTGGAGCTACAGGGGTGTGCTACCAGGCGCAGCTAATTTTTGTATTTTTAGTAGAGATAGGGTTTCGCCATGTTGCCCAGGCTGGTCTCGAATTCTTGAGTTCAAGCGATCTGCTGGCCTTGTCTTCCCAAAGTGCTGGGATTACCACACCCCGCCTAGAGTGTCTTTTCATTGACTTTCCATATAAGTCTAAGTTGGCTGTTAAAATTCATATATTTTGGCCAGGTGTGGTGGGTCACACCTATAATCCCAGTACTTTAGGAGGTCGAGCTGGGAGGATCACTTGGGTCCAGGAGTTTGAGACCAGCCTGGGCAACACAGTGAGACCCCACCGCTACAAATTTTTTTAAAAAACTACCCAGGCATGGTGGTGCCTGCCTTTAATCCCAGCTACTTGGGAGGCTGAGGTGGGGAAACCACCTGAGCTCGGGAGGTTGAGGCCGTAATGAGCCATGATCACGCCACTGTACTCAGCCTGGGTGACAGAGCAAGACCCTGTCTCAAAAAAAAAAAAAAAAAGATATTTCTATTTTCAACAAGATATTTTATTTTGTCTTTTTGTACATGTCTTAAACTTATATGATCATTATTCTAATAATTTATATTTCTTTTTTGTCCCAGGTATTTACCACCAGAGTGTTTTGTGGTTGGGAAAGAACCACCAAAGATCTCAAATAAAGTTGATGTGTGGTCGGTGGGTGTGATCTTCTATCAGTGTCTTTATGGAAGGAAGGTAAGTTAGAAGGTTGATGGAGAAGCTTGATCTCTTTCTTGGGTGGCACACACACACACAGTGCCTTGGTATGGATTAGTCTCTTGGAGTTAATTATTGGGTTATACAAAATAGAATCCTGAAAGGAGTGGTTTAAAGAAAATACAGACTTAATAATACAAGCCTTATTCGTAAGCAGAAATCCTCAACCCTAGGGCACCTAATGAGTTCTGCTGGGCTGTTAAAAACATGCACTTTTGCTGTTCTCAATTAGATCTGGAACATGTATTTATTCTGATAGTAAGTATAGGGATTTACAAAAATCGTTTATTTATTAAAGTATACAATCTTCCCAAGAACCTGGGGGCCCCAAGAACCAAAACTCAAAATATCCCCAGAATCTTTATCGCCAGCCATCCCATTAGTTGAACCTATTATTAATGAAAGCGTGCTTTATATTTCTATACTGGGGAGATGGTGTCAGGATGTATTCATTGTTACCTCTGATCAAGGTGACATATTTCAACAAGTGGTAAACTACACCTAATGAATTGTCATATTTGTTTTTCCTTGTGAACATGCCTTATAAATGTATATATTAGGATCCATTTGTGTATTTATGTTCCTGTTGCTGTTTTTGTGTGTTTGTTTGTTTCAGTGTTTCCCAGTAGGCTGTGGGTGTAAGCCAGATGGGAGTTCTGTGTCTCCTTTGAATTCTTAATATTTTGATTACATTCCCCAGACCAGGCTCTTAATTCAGATTATACCTTCCTCTTTAGCTTCTCCTTGGTCTGTCTGTCTTTTTTTTTTTTTTTTCTATCTCACCTCTCTAAAACAGGGAAACTATTCAGAGGTAGTAGGCTTAATTATTATTTACATTCCCTGACAATGTTGAATTGCTGCCGATAACAGCAGTAGAAATTATCTAGAAATAACTGTTTGAGAGAGATCTCAGTAGAACCAGTATAGAGAGACTTGAGTTGAACTTGTTTTTAAGAATTTATTAGAAAATGGCAGCTCGGTGACCAGGCGTGGTGGCTCACACCTGTAATCCCAGCACTTTGGGAGGCCGAGGCAGGTGGATCACGAGGTCAGGAGATCGAGACCATCCTGACTAACATGGTGAAACCCTGTCTGTACTAAAATTTCCAAAAACAAAACAAAACAAAACAAAAAAATTAGCCGGGCGTGGTGGCAGGTGCCTGTAGTCCCAGCTACTTGGGAGGCTGAGGCAGGAGAATGGCATGAACCTGGGAGGCAGAGCTTTCACTGAGCTGAGATCGTGCCACTGTACTCCAGTCTGGGCAACAGAGCGAGACTCCGTCTCAAAAAAAAAAAAAAAGACAAAGGAAATGGCAGCTCGGCATAGATGAAGCCATTAAGTAACCCCAACTCTTTCTTTTTCCCACTCTGTCCTTACCCCTCTTGGTTTTGACTTCCTTTCCTTCTCTTTTTCTGTTTTTTGAGTTGGCCTGAGGCACAGGTGTGTATTTCTTAGGGCCGCATGTATCCCTCAGAGCAGGTGAGGTTGCTGGGTCCTGCTCTAGATCTCCCTTTTCTCTGGTGTGAGCAAAGCTTAGCAGAGCATTAGGATATAGGAGATGCTGCGTCTGGTCCCCACTCTGCTTTGACCTGGTAGTTGAACTGTGAGCAAGTTACATATGCTCTGAGCTCTCAACCCCTTTTATCTATAAAGTGAGAGAACTAGAGGGGATTGTCTCCAGAGTTCCTTGCAGCAATTCAAATTAGAAGATGTCTTATCCTTTTCCTTCCCTGGGGTATTGAATTGTTTTCTCTATAATTTTCATCAGAGGCCCACCTTATTTGTTTGTTTTTATGTGACAGCCTTTTGGCCATAACCAGTCTCAGCAAGACATCCTACAAGAGAATACGATTCTTAAAGCTACTGAAGTGCAGTTCCCGCCAAAGCCAGTAGTAACACCTGAAGCAAAGGTAAGTTTTGTTTGACCCATTGGCCAACAGAAACGACTGCTTTGCTTTCTGTATTACTTTTTTGGGTAATAGTGGATGGATTCTTCAGTGTGAAATTCAGCAGTTAATAAAAATATTAGGATAGGCATGAATTAATGTTCCTAAGAACACTTGACAGAAGAACATTGCTTACACCCTGACCATCCCATCCCCAGTGCCAGTAGAAGGAATGTTGATAGGTGGGTGTTTTAATCTGGAAAGGCTCCCTAGAGTCAGAAAGGGAGGGAGAGCAGACTCCAGTTGAGAGAGAACAGGTGTGTGGATGTCACGAAAGATACCCAGCTTCATCTGTATTCAGGGATTATGATTAATCTGGGGAGCTAATGCCCATGTAGGAGAAATTATGTAAGAGTACTAAGGCATTTGTATTAGTCTGTTCTCATGCTGCTAATAAAGATATACCCAAGACTGGGTAATTTATAAAGGAAAGAGGTTTAATTGACTCAGCTCAGCATGGCTGGGGAGACCTTAGGAAACTTAGGTAACCACCCCCATGATTCAGTTACCTCCCACCAGGTCCCTCCCATGACACGGGATTATGGGAACTACAATTCAAGATGAGATTTGAGTGGGGACACAGCCAAACCATATCAACATTATAGGGTTAAATGTCAGGTGAATGGTAAGCAGTAAATTCTGTTGCAGTTGGTGAGGGCATAAAAAACTCAGTGAGGCAAAGGAAACATGGAATGGGAAGTGGTGAAAAGGAAGCTATAAATAATCACTCATCCTTGCCACATCTGTAAACCAAGATTCTAGTAGCCAGCCTACTTTTTCCTTGCTATTTTATTTATCTCTATTTATTAACCAGTTCTACTTAGGTGAGTGGTAGCCAGCCCCATTGGGTGCTGTGGTCATTTAGCATTTTTAAAGTCAAAGTGAGCAGTTATAAGTCTTTTGTTGTTGTTGGTTTGAGACAGAGTCTCACTCTGTCACTGTGTCTGGAGTGCAGTGGCATTATCTCGGCTCACCACAGCCTCAACCTCCCCAGGCTCAGGTGATCCTCCCACCTCTGCCTCCCAAGAAGCTGGGACTACAGGTGCGCATCACTGCTCCTGGCTATTTTTTTGTATTTTTTGTAGACAAGGGGTTTCGCCACGTTGCCCAGGCTGATCTCGAACTCCTAGGCTCAAGCCATCCACCTGCCTCGGCCTCCAAAGTGCTAGAATTATAGGTATGAGCCACTGTGCCCAGCCAGTTACAAGTCTAATCTCTTTTTTCGGTGTTTGATCTCTGCTGTTCCCTCACAGTGTACCTATGTGACATAGGTTAGGAAAGAACCTCTTTTCCAAGTGGTTTAGCTGCCATGTCACAGGGTAAGAATTAACATCTTTAGCAGTTGTTTATAATTCCTGACTGATGGCTCCCTGTCCCCATTGTTCAACAGTTTAAGTACTGCGTAACCAAGAAATCAAATCTGCAAGGGAGAAGTCCCATGACACATCCCTAAGGCAAATGCTGATTTCCTGACTGTCCTAGGAGAGCTGGAGAGAGGCTCAGCTTTGAAGCCTGGTTAACCTAATTTTGGTGTCAGCTCTACACTCAGTAGTAGCTGTGTAACTTTAGGCAAGTTAAACCTTTTAAGCTGCTTTTCCTTATCCATAAAAACAGAGACAAAAACATCTTCCTTAAAAGGTGTTAGTAGCTAGGTGCAGCGCTGTGCACCTGTAATGTGCTATGATCATACCTATGAATAGCCACTGCACTCCAGCCTCAGCAACACAGTGAGACCCTGTCTCAAAAAAAGAAAAAGAGAAGGGTGGTTGTGAGGTTTAAGAGGACTGGTAGCACCTAACCCTTGGCAGATTCTCTAGCTAGCTGCTCTCACTACCCACGCCACAGCTGCCACCCAGAGTCGATACTGAGGGACTTGAATACGTTGTCTGGTAGATGTTTAATTCTCCTAATCTGTCAGGTTTTTCAAGACTATTTCTTTATATAATATAACTTTTGTCAAATTTTCATGTTTATTCAATAAACAGGTGAACAAATGTCTCCAAAACTTTAGAGTCTGTTAGATGAACTTGTTATGAAGAATACAGAAGTATCTCCAAACGTTTCCGTGCATTATCTCCTGTGTCCCTGTTTCTCCTAATCCTACCCTCTTCTCTTCCTGTCCTCCCACAACAAATATTTACTGAATGCCTGTGAAACACTAAGACACTATTCCGGGTAGTGGAGATGGAATCGAATATGTAGTAGTGAACTCTGCAGAACAGTTCCCTACCCTTAAGGAGTTTATAGTCCACTTATGAGAAAAACAATAAAACAAAAAGTGGATACATTTCAGATGGTGACACATGTTATGAAGAAATAAATCAGAGTAGGGGGATGAGGAGGTGGAAACCTCTTTTTTTGATGGCATGGTTAGGGAAGCCTCAAAGATGAAGTGACAGTTTGAGCAGTATCTTGAATGGTATGAAGGTGGGAGCCATGATTTGCAGGAGCCGTTAGATCTGCAGGGGAAAGTATTTTAGCAGAGAGAAGCTCAGATGTGAGAATGAGCTTTTTGCAGGTCCACAGAGCAAATGGGAAGGTGGTAAGAGAGGCAGGAGGGTGAGGGTAAGTGTGAGGGAAGGCAGTTGCAGGTTTTAATCAGGGCAACTATGTGAGTTGATTGCTGTTTTAAGAGCTGACACTGGCAGCTACAGAGAAAATTCAAGGTAAATGAAGTTTACTTGGCTGAGTGCCATGGATCACACCTGTAATCCTATGGGAAGATGAGGTGGCAGGATTGCTTGAGGCCACAAGTTTGACACCAGCTTGGGAAACATAGTGAGACCCATTTCTACAAAATATTTTAAAAGTAGCTAGATGTGGTGGGGCACGCCTTTGGTCCTAGCTACTTGGGAGTCTGAGGTAGAGGATCACTTGAGCCCAGGAGTTTGAGGCTACAATGAGCTATGATCATGCCCGTGCACTCCAGCCTGGGTGACAGAACGAGATCTTGTCTCTAAAAAAAGTTTTAAAAAACAGTTTGACCAGTATTTAAGCCAAGATAACCTGTTTAACTCCAATTCCTTGTCTTTCACCTAGAAAGGCTCATTTTTAAAGGCCAAGGATCATTATGTTCATTTCTGTGAATTGTTTTTATCTTCCAAATGCTTTAACCAAGCCAGTACCTGTAAGTTTTTAATTTTGAAAAACCAGGATTGGCATTGTATTATTAATTTGTTTATCAAACATGGGGGAAAACCAAAAAATCAGTAGCTTGATTCATGTTGTAGATTTTGTTTCAAATCAACTTTACTTTTTAGAGCAGTTTTAGGCTCATAGCAAAACTGAAAGTATAGAGTTCCCTTATACTGCCTGCTGTACCCATGCACAGCCTCTGCATCGACATCCCCTGCCAGAGCAGTCCATTCGAGAGAGCCAATGAACCTATCTGTACCGACACATCACATCCTTGTCACCCTCATGTAAAATACTGAGTTTCTGTAATAATGACGTTTTAGATTTTTTTAAATTAATTTATTTAAAATAGTTATATTGAAACTGATTAAACAACTAGCTAAAAAATAGGAAGAAAGAAAGCAGGAAAAGACAGATAATCTATATAAGGGCCTTTATGCTAAGACTTACAGAAACTAAAACTACATAGCCTCCATATTGGCAGTCAACTGGAATTCCGTGTGCAACCCCACTCACTGCATTTTTGGGTCTACAGTATTATTGCAGATGCAAGTCCTTTTCACGTTTCCCTTTATGACACAGGGAAATAATTTTATAACCTGTGACACATCATAGTGTTAGTCGTTGTGTGTCTCCTGACACTTCATATGGTGACAGAATTTTCGCTTCCTCAGGAAGTTCACATGAGGCCATGGTTTGTAGATGGAGGACCGTGAAGTTAGATCGTTCCCATCCAAACCAGCGAAGACAAAGAGAGATTTTTTTTTTTTTTTTTCTGTTGGTCTTAGTGCTTTGGGGACAGGAGTATTTAGAGGTCGTGCTTCCTTTTTCCTCCCTTCAGTAATGGCTCGGCCCTTTCTGTCTGAGAAGGGATTGGTGGCAGCAGAGAGGTACTTCTGTTGGTGCTTCTCCTTCCCTTGTGTTCTTTGGGTCTGCCTGGTGATTTCTGAGGAAGGCCTTAAGCCCCTTCTCTTTAGTTGATATTTGCTCTGGGCCCTGGCAGCCGATAGAGAGCCTTAGGGTTCCCTCCAGGGGTGCCAAGACTATCTGCCTCTGTCTTCAAGAAACTCTCCTTTGCAGGCGTTTATTCGACGATGCTTGGCCTACCGAAAGGAGGACCGCATTGATGTCCAGCAGCTGGCCTGTGATCCCTACTTGTTGCCTCACATCCGAAAGTCAGTCTCTACGAGTAGCCCTGCTGGAGCTGCTATTGCATCAACCTCTGGGGCGTCCAATAACAGTTCTTCTAATTGAGACTGACTCCAAGGCCACAAACTGTTCAACACACACAAAGTGGACAAATGGCATTCAGCAGCGGGTTTGGAACATAGCAAATCCGAATGGATCTGATGAAACCTGTACCAGGTGCTTTTATTTTCTTGCTTTTTTCCCATCCATAGAGCATGACAGCATCGATTCTCATTGAGGAGAAACCTTGGGCAGCTCCGGCCAGGCCTTGTAGGAAAAGGCCCCGCCCGAGGTTCCAGCGTCAACGGCCACTGTGTGTGGCTGCTCTGAGTGAGGAAAAAATTAAAAAGAAAAACTGGTTCCATGTACTGTGAACTTGAAAACATGCAGACTCAGGGGGGTCCCTGATGCAGTGCTTCAGATGAAGAATGTGGACTTGAAAATACAGACTGGGCTAGTCCAGTGTCTATATTTAAACTTGTTCTTTTCTTTTAATAAAGTTTAGGTAACATCTCCTGAAAAGCTTGTAGCACAAAGGCTCAGCTGGGGATGGTGTTTGACTTCGGAGGAAAAAAGTTGCTATTGCCCGTTAAAGGCACTAGAGTTAGTGTTTTATCCCTAAATAATTTCAGTTTTTAAAAACATGCAGCTTCCCTCTCCCCTTTTTTATTTTTGAAAGAATACATTTGGTCATAAAGTGAAACCCGTATTAGCAAGTACGTGGCAATGTTCATTCCAATCAGATGCAGCTTTCTCCTCCGTCTGGTCTCCTGTTTGCAATTGCTTCCCTCATCTCAGTAGGGAAAAAATTGAGTGGGAGTACTGAGATGTGTGGGTTTTTGCCATTGGACAAAGAATGAGGTTAGAAGACTGCAGCTTGGAGTCTCTCTAGGTTTTCAACTATTTCTTCACAATTTGAACACTTGACGGTTGTCCCTTTTAATTTATTTGAAGTGCTATTTTTTTAAATAAAGGTTCATCTGTCCATGCAGTCCTCTTGGATTCTCTGAATGTAGTAACTATGAAGCTATGCCAAAGGTAGGCAGAAAATGGGCTTGGGAGCCAGACACTCCAGGGATCAGTAGTTCCTACCCATAGTCTTTGTGTGCTTGCTAAATGGTGTACATTTCTTGTTAACCACGTTATTAAAACTTGATCAGCACATAAGCTTTCTTCTGTTAGATCTTTTGGCAGCAAACAACCTTCCCCCCAAGCCTCTGAATTTTGTGGGTGTGTGGTGGTGTGTGTCTGTGTGTGCATGTACACACACACTTTGTCTAGCTCACTTTAAAAGATTCATCAAATGGAATTTTAAAAATAATCTGAAAAGAAATAGATATTTCAGGCCGGGCCTGGTGGCTCACACCTGTAATCCCAGCACTTTGGGAGGCCGAGGTGGGTGGATCACGAGGTCGGGAGTTCGAGATCAGTCTGGTCAACATGGTGAAACCCCATCTCTACTAAAAATACAAAAATTAGCCTGGCGTGGTGGCGTGCGCCTCTACTCCCAGCTACCCGGGAGGCTGAGGCAGGAGAATTTCTGGAACCCAGGAGGCGGAGGTTGCAGTGAGCCGAGATGGCACCACTGCAATCCAGCCTAGGCGACAGAATGAGACTCTGTCTCAGAAAAAAAAAAAAAAAAGGAGAAATAGATGTTTCAAATATGAACATTCTTTTGGCACCAATTTTCTTTTTTTAATTTGGTTGTTTCTGAGATGTATGATCAACTGAAGATGGAGCTGAAATGGGAGACGGGTGGCCCCACCGTGCCCTTGAAACAGCAGAGCACTCCTCAGTAGAGAGGGAGGGAGCCAAGAGCCTGAACATGTGGTCGCCAGCTTGGAATGTTACTGACATATGTGGCGAGGGCTTAGCCAGAAATATTTAAAGATGTAGTATTCCGGCCTGCGAGTTGTCTGGGCAGGGAGGGAGAGTCAGAAAGGGTAGAGAGCTCTCAAATAACTCATGACTCTAGTGTTCCTTTCACATGTGAACAGTGTCACTGATGACACATTTTCTAGGACCTTCGTTTGTTTTGTGGACCTGCCTCAGTCTCCTCAGTATCAGGCGATCTTAAGGGAAGATGGAGTGTTTCAAATTGGAGAGAAGTTCATGGGTAGGTATCATCCTGTGGAATTCTGAATGCAAGGAAGTCAACCCCAGAGGCCTTGGTACCCCCAGCTTTCTAAAACTACTTTATTACAATTTATATGTATATACACATGCACATATAAACGTGTGCATTTATGTATGTGTGTATAGTACCTTTTTTTAAAAAACATTTCCTTCAAGCTGCTAAGCAAAGGGTCTCACAGGTCGAGCACAGTGCTGAGAGGATGGTGTCTGCATAATGAAGACATGGATGAAGCTGAGACCGTGTTCAAACTCACTGAAAACAATGAAGTTCTATTCCTTTTTTCTTCCTCTCCAATGATCTTGCAGTTGATTTGTTTGTTTTTTAATTTTTTAACATTTTTTTAACGTTGAAAAAATGCTGCGTCTTTCTTTAAGCCTTCCCAGTAACTTCCTGCCTTTTTTTTCCCCGTGGGCTTTTAAGTGAAGCTGCAGGATTTTATCTTTCAATCTGCCCTTTCTACCCTTATCCTATTGAAAGGATGCCCTCTTCCCTTGCTTTTTTGGTCTAGGGCCTGTTTGGAGCTAACTAGGCTTGGCTGAGTCTGGGCAAGACCTTCTTCCGAGGCATGGACAAGCCCCAGAGAACATGCAGAACATTGACCTTTCCATTGACTGTCTTTCAAGCAGCCAGTGAAATCACTAAGTGGGGTTCTTCCATGACATATTTTGTTAATATGGGTTTCACTTTTTCCAAGAATAGTCCCTTGTTGCCACAATGTTGATTTACTTTACACAATGACAGTATGTATTAATTTGTAATTAAACCCATCCAGATTGTTTTAGCCTTTTCCCAATGGGATGGGGGAGGGAAGAAGGATATTAAAATAAGTTTTAAGAAGCAAATTTCCCAGCCTCTTGATTTGACTCTAGTTCTCCAGCTTCACGCAGGGACCTGACCACCTAGGGTGTAGATTGGGAGAATCCTGGCAACAGGCTGAGTCTCAGGGCATTGCAGGCGTGGGAATGTGTTGATTCATGCAACACCTTTGGTACCTTCAAGTGTGCCAGGAATGATGCTTGTTGGTGGGAATACAGTGAACAGGACAGGGAAGGCCTGGCAATCTAGGAGTCAGCAGTCAGGGAGTAAGGGCCCAGGAGGGAAGGAACTGGGCTCGTGCAGTGTGAGATGGGCAGCTTTAGATGGAGACTCACCAGGAAGAGCTGTATGTCCCCACTTCTGTGGCAGACCTGTACATGTCAGCTATCTAAAAAAGGGTTCTATTTCCCTCCTTCTATCATTCTCATTGCCGAAGCTATCTGCCTCATTTCTTAAGGCAGAATCACAGAAGGGTTAAGAGCCTAGACTTTAAAATTAGGTTTGGGTTTAGACCCCACCTCTGCAAGCTTCAGAGATATCTCCTTGCACTGTGGGAGTAAGGAGTAGAGATAAGATATGTAAAGTGCCTGGCTTGCTCATAAGAGGGGAATCAAAAAATGTGGTTTAAAAAAAGATCACAAGATCTAGTAGTGGAACCCCAAGTTCACTAGTGTGAGGTTCAGAGCCTTCTACTCACCACATACCACATGCAGACCTTTGAAGAGACTGCCCCTTTGGCTTGAGGTTCAGTATCAACCTCTATCTTACAAGGCCAGCAATCTCCTCTTCCCCTGGCTCCAAAACTGCTTTTGGCTGAACCTGGGAGAAGCATCTCTATGGACAAAGGTGTCCAGCAGCGTCAGCATCACCCGGGAGCTTACAGAAATGCATACTCTCAGGACCCACCCATTCCTACTGCGTCCGAAACAGAAGGGGAGGGGCCTAACAGGCTGTTTCATCCTCCAGGTGTTGCTGATGCAGGCTCCAGTTTGAGAACACCGCTGTAGGCTACCTGACTCCCAGGCGGGATGGACACTGAAGAGTACCAGTCCTGCCACCCTTCCTGCCAGCCAACTACTGCAATAAGGGTGGGGTCATTAGAGAGGGTGGCTATGAGGCCTCTTGTGAACTCACCCACTTGGAAGACAGGACTATTATTTTCTACATTGGGAAAAAACTCCAACACTGTCGGCTGTCCGACAGCATATGATGTCATACATAGTTGCCTTTATGGGGAGCACCTGGAGGGCCCCTACAACATATCCCTTGCACAAGTACCTAACAATACACTGAAGAAACATTCACCCATTCGGGCAAAGCTTCTCACCCTTGGCCTTCTCTTAAAATATAAAACAACTATTTATAACATTTTCCTTTCACCTGAGGGGTCCAGGGCTGCAGAAGGAGCTGGCTAAGACCTGGGTCTGCTTATGAGTCCACCGTGGCCCACCGGATGAGGGAGGGGTGAGGAGGGCCAGGGCTGGATTGCAGCTCTTTGGAAAGCTGGGAGAGAAGAGGTCGCAGGAAGAGGAGGAGGGTTAAAGAGGTGGGGAGTGGCTAGAGACTCAGGTTGCTGTTGAGTTCTGTGGTTGGGTAGGGGGAACCTGCCAGAGGCTGGAAAAACAGGCAGGCCTGGGAGCAGGTCTGGGACCTGGTGGGGGCAGGGAATACAAGAGGGCTATTGTGCTGGGGGAGCCCAGCAGGGGTGTGAGACAGGCTGGAGTCAGCAAAGGGGTGTGTGTGTACATGTGTGAGGCGCTGGGCAGAAGACCCCGTGGTGAGGGGGTCAGAGAGCAGCTGGCTGACTGACTGACTGACTCCTGGGTGTGGAGGGAAGTGCCCATCTAGAGAGCTATGCTGTCCTCAGCCTTGCAATCAGTCTGCAGCTGTGGTGGCTTCCCCATGTGCCATCCAAGGCTTTTCACCCTGAAAGCTGCTTGGAGAGGGAGCAGAGGTCGATAGCAGAGAGAAGGGGCTCTAGCACTTGTGCTTTGCAAAGAAGTTTCTCGGCTGTGTTGCTTCACAACCTAGGCATATGCAAGGTAGGGGCAACTTGATGGGTTTTTTCCTTCTTTTCCTTTTTTTTTTTTTTTTGTTGTTGTTATGGAGGCAGGCTCTTGTTATGTTGCCCAGGCTGGTGTTGAACTCCTGGACTCAAGTGATCCTTCCACCTCAGCCTTCTGAATTGCTGGGATTACAGCATTGTGGCACTACGCCCAGCCACTCTCTGATTTTACATGTGGAAACTTAGGCCTAGAGAGGTTTGGTACGAGCAGTGGGTGGAGCAGGAGTGACTGGGGAGGAAGGGCCTACAGGCTTGAACACTGGGTGAGGTGGAGTCTATGAGTGCCATCTTTTGGGCAGAGGCTGCTGTGGGTAAGGGCTGCACTTCGGCTCCCCTCCGCCAGACTCCCTTCACTTTGTCCCTCCCCTGCCTCATGGCTTATGGCCCTCAGAAGAAATCTACTGGGAGACTCAGCCAGTGTGGGCAGCAGACTGGCTCTGCAGTCCTGGGCTGGAAGTGAACTTAGATGGGAAAATGGAGGCGTGGCTTTGCAGAATGTCAGTGCTGCCTGTTCCCTAAGCCCTCTCTGCTCCTGTCACGCTCATAGATTAGGAAGCCATAAGCCCGTCCTGCCCCTAGAAACTGCATCTTCCTGCTCCGGAGTGTCCTAATTGGGTAAGTGAGAATGGGACCCTCTGCCTTGGCTTCCTTAAGGTTGCTGTAAGGCATAAAGGGGTTGTGGGAGAAAACAGAGGGTGAGGCTGGTGGCCACTTCCATGTCACAGTGGCCCCAGGAGAGATGTCCAGAGGACATAGATGTCCCCCTAGTGGGGGTCTTGGCTTGTCATAGTGTCAGACGTGAGCCCTTTAGCCTGGCTCACATGCCCTAAGAGCAGGGCTTGCCTCTGGGCAGCACATCCAGGAAGGCCTTGCTCCTTTGCATCTGCGACCCTCTCAACCCTCCCCACAACCTGCACACCAATACCCCTCCTCCGGCATTCTCTGCCACGTCAGCTGGACAAAAGTGCCCAGCTTTGGCATCGTAGAACAAGGTCATAGTACAGCCCTGAGTGAGGACTGCGCTCACGCCACAACTCCACAACTTGCTGTGTGACCTTCAGCCAGGCACTCCCACTCTGAGCTACAACTGCCGCATCTATGAACTTCATGCATCCACTCAGACACACCTGTTGGGCCCTTCTGTTAATGCACTGGGCCAGGATTTGTGGGTGTTAAAAAGGCCCCTCAGCTTGGCTCCTGCCTTAAGGAAACTTACAGCTGAGAAGCTGAGTGGGAGCTGGGAGGTGGGAAGTTGCGTAAGAGCGAGATGAGACCCTGGGGATGGAGAGAGGGTACTGAGCTGGGCCTTGAGAGAGGAGCAGAGTTCACTAGGCTGAGGAGGGGAACATAGCAGCAAAGGGTCTTAGAAGCTTCACAAACAATGTGTGTCACTGCAGGGCCCCTATGATCTCACACATCCTGGCCTCTGCCAGTGCCGTTCCATCGCTTTGGCCGCCTGAGCATCTTGGAGAACTCAGCTTAGGCGTCACCTCCAGCCTTCCTCTGGGCTGTCACAGCGCCTTGTGCATCTCTCCCTTGCTCCAAACACCATATCGTGTTGTTGCAGCATGAGCTGCCCCTTGGGAAGCCTGGGACCAGCTGAACGCCGCTGCCTCTGAAGGGGACGTAGAGCCAGACAGGTGGGGTGAGGGAACTTAGGTGTGAGACCCAAGGGGAGCTCTGGGCAGTGTGTCAGATGCAGTTCCTCAGTCAGGTGAGCAGACTAACATCTTAACATCTCAACCAGAACATATACCCCAGCACAGGGCTTAACTCGTGCAATGCACTGTGACATTTAGTGTTTTACTGCACTTTGAAAATGCTGGTCACCACCCACTAAACAGCTGGAAAACATTGCAGTGCTTCCCAGGTGCCCCTGTCTCCTACTTGCTGCTCTGCTGAGGGAGGTGGGGCCAGCCTCCTGGGACAGGGTGGAAGTGGTGGGCCAGCTGGATGAAGCCTCCTGGCTCCTGTTCTGGTCCAGGCTCTATTCCGCCAGAGGCCTGGGCTGGAAGGGATGGATCAGGGGAGGCTCTGCATCTGCAAAACCTGGCCTTCCGCTGGGCCAGGATCAGTGAGAGCCATAGAAAGCTGTTGGCAGGGACTGGGCCTTGCTTAGAAGGCTCAAGTACTGAGACTAGAGGAAACCTCACCCTGCCTGTCCTTCCTGAGTTGGGGAGACAGAGGGAAAGGTCGCGGAGCATCTCGGGTGACATCGTGAAGATGCAGAGCTGCCAGCCCAACTACAGCTGTGGCTCAGAGGAGGCCTGGACTCCTGGCTCGGCCTCATCCTCAGTGCAGGGACAGGCTCAGAGGCATTGCGGTTTCAGGTCAGGGGAGGCCCTTGTAGAGTAGTCAGGGTGATACTGTTACCAAATTGAACTGGGGTCTGCTTGCCCATTGCAGTAAAATCAGGCACTGATGCTGAGATTTGCAGCGGGAAAAAGCATATTTATTGTTTGGTGCCTAATAAGAAGAACAGGCAGCTAGTGCTTAAGACCCAAACTCCCTAAGGCTGGGTGTGGTGGCTCATGCCTGGAATCCCAGCACTTTGGGAGGCTGAGGCAGGGGGATCACCTGAGGTCAAGAGTTCAAGACCAGCCTGGCCAACATGGTGAAACCCATCTCTACTAAAAATAGAAAAATTAGCTGGGCGTGGTGGCGCATGCCTATAATCCCAGCTACTTGGGAGGCTGAGGCAGGAAAATTGCCTGAACCTGGGAGGTGGAGGTTGCAGTGAGCCAAGATTGCACCATTGCACTCCAGCCTGGGCAACAGTGCAAGACTCTGTCTCAAAAATAATAATAAAATAAAGACCAGAACTCCCTGGTGGCTTACAAGCAAGAGTTTTTAAAGATGGGGTTACATTTCAGGATAGCAGAAGCTTCAGGCAAAATTTTAAACCAAGAAATACATGGAGGGTATATACACTGGTCTGGCTCGTGGCAAAGAACACTGGTCAGAGTTCAGTCCCCAGCTCCCCCTTATCTAAGGTCTGTATAGTAATAGAGGCATTTTCCATCTGGTGGAGGTTTCTGGAAACATCACAAGAAGATATGTTAAGAGGTTATCTTTTAGTTTCTATGGGGAATCAAAACACCTTGTGAGTGACTTGCTTGTGAGACTATTGTTACTTAGCTTCACATTTATCAGATTGCTATTTTATTTTTGTAGAGACCAGGTCTCACTATGTTGCTCAGGCTGGTCTCCAACTCCTGGCCTCAAGTAATCACCCCACCTTGGCCTTCCAAAGTGTTGGGATTACAGGTGTGAGCCACTGTGTCCGGCTTCATTGACTTTTTAAGGCTAGCTAAGTGCCGGGGATGTCATTTAAAAGGGACTGAAGACTTTTCCTTTATTTCCATGCTTAGGAGGCCCAGCAGAGCCCTAAGTGGCGTCCTGCTCCATCTCAGTGACTCCCTTTCCTCCCCGCCTCCCCAGCTGGGGAGGGCAGTAGAAAGTTCTGGGGACTCCATCTCACTCATGCACAACTGGTTCTTCAGCTCAGCTCTGTGATGCCCTCTTTTCCTTACTGCGGCGCCTCAGGGCAACCTCTGTCCTTCTCTGAGCTCCCCTTAGCCAGCTTGCTCCTGACCTGCTCAAGCCTCCCCAGTGGAGACAGGAGCCAGCGAGGATCTGAGAGTCATTTGCTTTGTGACCCCTGCTGCAGCCGGGGTTCGCAGTCCTGAGCCCTCCCGCTTTGAGCTTACTCCGCTGGCAGCTCACAACGTTTTCGTGCTGGCTCCTCCAAGTGAGAGTCGATGTCCAGATTCCTAGGCTCATGGAGAGGAAATCTGTACTTCCTGCTTCCTGGAAGACACTGTGAGGTAACTATCTCTTAGCCCTTGGTAGAGAAAAGGCTGGGATTTGGGGTCCCTTTAAAGGATCCCTCTTCTTTTTTAGACAGGTCTTGTTGCCCAGGCTGGAGTGCAATGGCACCATCTCGGCTCACTGCAACCTCCGCCTCCTGGGTTCAAGCGATCCTCCTGCCTCAGCCTCCTGAGTAGCTGAGATTATAGGCATCCGCCACCACACCTGGCTAATTTTTTGTATTTTTAGTACAGATGGGGTTTCACCATGTCGGCCAGGCTGGTCTCAAACTCCTGACCTCAGGTGATCCACCCGCTTCAGCCTCCCAAAGTGCTGGGATTACAGGCGTGAGGCACCCCGCCTGGCCTAAGGATTCCTCTTCTAATACAGGCCTTGGGTTGGAAGTGAGTGGATATAAACTCAGAGGCTTTCCTGGGATCGGGGAGCCCTTCTAGGTGTTCTCCACAGAAGGGAGAAGGGAAAGAACCTAGAGAAAGTGGGCAGAATTTTTGTCAGGTTGTAACTGTGGCTGGATGAATGGTGAGGAGGGCTGGGTGGACCAGTCAAGAGAAGACAGACCAGCTATAAGGTTCCCCAGTCATGTGGGTGTGGGAAAAAATAGTTCCTTTAAGTTACCCTTGGAAGAGGTTGAACTAGATACTGAACTGTGGGTCTTTCTGGATCCTGAGCCTGCCTTCTTCCTTCCCTCTTTAGCCCAGTCCCCTCTAGGATCCTTGGTGGTGTAGACGAGGGTGTAGCCAGATGGACTTGGAGTGGATTGCCTGAGTGGAGCCCCGGGGATTTGAGATGCAGGAGCCAGGGAGAAGAGAGGGTGAGACCCACTTGGGCCAGCCCCACATTTGGCCAGTCCTCTTCCCTGGCTTGGAGAAGGTGCAGGGTGGGGCAGGTCATACAGAACCCTTTGGGGTCACTGCCTCTTTTCTAGTTGCCTCAGGCAAGGACTGGCCAAGTCTTTTTTTTTTTTTTTTGAGACAGAGTCTCACTCTGTCACCCAGGCTAGAATACAGTGGCGCAATCTCAGCTCACTGCAACCTCTGCCTCCCAGGTTCAAGTGATTCTTCTGCCTCAGCCTCCTGAGTAGTTGGGACTACAGGCGCCTGCCACCACACCCGGCTAATTTTTGTATTTTTAGTAGAGAAGGGGTTTCACCATATTGGCCAGGCTGGTCTCAAACTCCTGACCTTGTGATCCGCCCATCTCAGCCTCCCAAAGTGCTGGGATGACAGGCGTGAGCCACCGTGCCCGGCCTAAGTCTTTCTTTATAGCCTCCTACCCTACCAAGCCATCCAGTTGCATTTTCCCTCCCTGTCTTGAGTTCTTCTTTCCTAAGCTTCTGTTGTAGACCTGGCCTGCTGGGGTGCTCTGCTCCCCTGGGAACCCTCTGGCTGGAGAGGCTGCTGAGCCACAGAACCAGAGAAGAGGAGAGTAATGCCAGAGGATCCCTAAGCACAGTGAGTAATGACACCAAAACTTACACCTCACAGGGCACCTGAGACTCAGGGAAGGGAAATGACTTGCTCGAGGACATGTGGCTAGTGAATGGCAGAGCCGGAACTCCCACTCACCTCCACTCCCCAGGCCTGGACTCACCCCACTGCCCCATGCCGAGCTGTTTATGGACACACATTTATTAGCCAAAGTGAGCATGCTTCTTATTAGATTACTTTACACTTTAGGGTACCATTTTTGTACACAATTAAATATGGAGATGTTCAGAAAATGCAGGGATGTTGTATTGTTTTCCCAGGCAAAGTAAAACTCAATGTTACAATCCGATAAAACTGATCTGTGCAGATTTCATGGGCAGGGTAGGGTGGGAGGGTAGGGGAGAGACAGGCAGGGTGAAGGGTAAGGACCCTGATGTCCAAATGGCAAAGGAAGATGGGAGATGGAGGAGACCACATTCCCTGAACATCCCCATTCATCCAGGGGCCATGCCATTGCTTTACACTTAACATTTAACTCCCAAGGTAGGAAACATCTCAAGTTGCCCCACTTAGAAGTAAGAATTATTGTGAGCTCAGAGTTAAAGCATTAATAACTTGCTGCAGGTTACAAAGCTGGGAAATGGCAAAGCCAGGATTTGAACTCAGGTTTCTCTGGATCCAAAGTCTGTACTCCTTCCACTAAACTGTTTGATTGATTGATTGATTAAAGACAGGATCTCGCTCTGTTGCTCAGGCTGGAGTCCAGTGGTGATTATAGCTCACTCCAGTCTCAAATCCCTGGGCTCAAGTACTTCCCCTGTCTTAGCCTCCCAAGTAGCTAGGACTACAGGTGCATACCACCATGACCACGCCCAGCTAATTTAAAAAATTTTTGTAGAAGTGTGGTCTTGCTATGTTGCCCAGGCTGATTGTTAACTCCTGGCCTCAAGTGATCCTCCCACGTTGGCTTCCCAAAGAGCTGGGATTACAAGACCTGAACCGCCACACCTGGCGTAAACTGGTTTTGATGAAATTAGCAGACCCACAGGGGGTCTGCTAATGGGTAATGCTAATACAGGATTAGACCATTCTCTCATTGCTATAAAGAAATACCTGAGACCAGGCCGGGTGTGGTGGCTCACGCCTGTAATCCCAGCACTTTAGGAGGCTGAAGCGGGTGGATCACCTGAGGTCAGGAGTTCGAGACCAGCCTGGCTAACATGGTGAAACCCCTCTCTACTAAAAATAAAAAAAATTAGCTGGGCGTGGTGGCACGCGCCTGTAATCCCAGCTACTCAGGAGGCTGAGGCAGGAGAATCGCTTGGACCTAGGAGGTGGACGTTGCAGTGAGCCAAGATTGTACCACTGCACTCCAGCCTGGGCAACGGAGTGAGACTTGGTCTCAAAAAAAAAAAAAGAAATATCTGAGGCTGGGTGATTATAAAGAAAAGAGGTTTATGCTCATGGTTCCACAGGTTGTACAGGAAGCATGATGCTGGCATCTGCTCAGCTTCTAGGGAGGCCTCAGGAAACTTACAATCATGGCGGAAGGGATGCAGCAGTTCACATGGCTGGAGCAGGAGCGAGACAGAGAGTGGAGAGGTGCTGCACACTTTTAAATGACCAGTTCTCGTGAGAACTCACTCACTGTCATGAGAACAGCATCAAGAGGATGGTGCTAAACCATTCATGAGAAATCCACCCCCATGATCCAATCACCTCCCACCAGGGCCCACCTCAAACACTGGGGATTACAATTTGACATGAGATTTGGGCGGGGACACAGATCCCAAACCATATCACCCTCAGTACCTGTTGCTGGCTGACGGTCAGCATCTAGGGGAGAACCATTCTCAGCTTCAGTTCCACGATAGGGAATACCATCTTGGCAAAAATCCCCTGGACAAGTCAGAGACCTCACTAAGTCTCCAGCATCTAGCCTGATGCCTGACACATACTGGCCCTCAATAAACGGCTGTTCAACTGTGGGCACAGGAATGGTGAGGAGGCTGTGGGCACAGAGGACGCTGGCCCTTCTTTGGAAGCAGATGAAGGTCTGGGTGTTGATGAGGGGTTCCTCGAAAGTCCCATGCTGCTCACAACACCCAACACTCCTACAGACTGTGACCATGTTCTGTTGACAACTGAGCCTGCACAGGATCTTTATGCAGTAGGGAACTGGCCTGGATTCTCCACAGGGAGAATCTCCCAGATGTTTCCCCGCTTTCTGCCCCAAAGTCAAGATCAAAAGCAGTTGGCAGCTGCAGATATCAGCAGAAGTCAGTGGAACACAGTGTGGAACCATGTCGCACTGGAGGAGGAAGTCTCACCCTTGACAGAGACTAGAACTGGGCCTTAGAAGCTTGAACCAACCTTTGTCCCTGCGAGAGCAGCACACTTTTGTGATGCTCAGCCCTTGCGTCTTCTTTGCCTGGAATATGGCAAAACGTTTATTTTCCCCACTAAATGAGGCTCCTCTAGGGCTGCAACTGTGTTTGCCCATCTCTCTTTGTCTAGCAGCTAGCACAGGGCTAGCAGTCGGTGCTTGTTGAGCCGGTGGGTGAAGAGAGCACACCTCCTGTGTGCCGGGCATGGCGGGACCTGGTGCCGGCAATTGGTGAGCTCCATGCTCTGCGCTGGTGATGTCAAGGGGTGGGCTTCTGTCCTGCCACTGATAGTAGGAGGGAAGGCCGGCAGGAAACGCCGAAACCTACTCAAGCTGCTGGAGAAGGGGGAATCCGGCCCTGTTTCAGGGGAAGGAGTATCCTGTGTTCTGAGAGCGAGAGAGCAGCTTAGCCGGCAAATCCTTAAATCCTTCAGAGATTACCGGATTGTGCAAGAGGGAAGGCCAAGAGGGGGACCTCTGAGGCAGCTCCAGCATGGCCTGTTGTGTGCAGAGGACTGAGATCCCAGAACACGCCACACCAAGAAGACATGTCCCAAGGGGCAGTGGAGCCACAGCCACCAGAAGGGACCTGGCCCTGTCGGACCTGCTGAAGCTAGCCGTGGAGTGCAGGGGCTTTGTTGGTCTGGCTGCTAACCAAAGGGTGGCTAATGGGACCCTTTCCAGGGGCCTCTAGGGGATTTCAGCGGGGGCTTGCTTCGAGGCTCTATTACCACTGGACTGTTTACCAAGAGCCTCAGCCTGACAGAGATGGGAAGAGACGAGTGAGCATTTCTGACCCAACACCCCCACTGCAGAGTTGGGGAAACATTTACCCAAGATAGGAGGAATAAAAAGGAAAAAAATTGAATTTATTTCCAAAAAACATACCAAGGTGGACAAGATAGGAAACAATACAATTTATATTACAGTTTTATTATTATTTAAAAATTTTATATTAACAAAATGAGATGGGATCTGCCTATGTTGCCCAGGCTGGTCTTCAACTCCTGGGCTCAATCTCCTCGGCCTCCGAAAGTGCGATTACAGGCGTGAGCCACCGCACCCGGCCCATATTACAGTTTCATAGTGTTTCTGATTGCTCGTGGTAGGAGAAATGTGTCTTCTTTGCACTTGGGGTCTCAACGTCTCAGTCCTGCCCTATGTCCCGAGACCCCAAGAGGCTTTCCCAAGGTCAGGCAGGGAATCCGCAGAGAGGCAGGGCTGGACTCCAGCATCCTGACTCCCCAGTTCGTGCTCTGTGCTGCAGAGATCTGTTGCGTAACACTGAGTAACTGTGGATTGTCTAACCTTTTATGAAATTTCCAGCTGGTCTTTTGCTACCGGCCAGCAGTCCAGTTGGTGGGAATGATGATGCCGGTCTTCTGGGACGTCCAGTGGACAGATTTTCCCCAGGTTTCTGGATGCAGCCCCAACAAGCAAAAGTGCTACACTCCTGCACCGGGGACACTGACACAGGGGTCACGAAAATGCTAAAACAAGACGTGCAAGAATTGTTGCGCTCCGCACACATAACAAGGGCTCTGCCTCCCCCTCCCCCAATCTTCGCCCTGGTGGCCAGGCCCTGGGCTCCGCCCCTTCCCCACCAGACCGGGGGAGGGGTCCTCCTCGGCATGGAGGTAGGGGATGCTGTGCTGCTGGAGACGTCCGCAGAAAGAGGCGGGATGGCGGGGCGGATGCTGGCGGCCCGGGTCTGGCCACCTGGGTCAGCTGCACGCCCCCGCCCCGGGCTGGCCGGACCTCGTAGCCCAGGTCCCACCACGCCGTGAAGTTTGCGGAAAGTTTTGCAGTTGCTTCCCCGCCCGCGCCAGCGGGGGAGTTGTGACGCAGCGTCTGGGGCTCCTGGCCGGGACAGAAGACAGGGAAGGCGAGGCGGGGAGAGACTGGGAAACAGAGCAGCAAGAGAAAGGGCGCACGCTGGGGTCCTCCTGGACCCGGCGTGTCCTCCTCTCCGCCACCCCTTTCTCTCCCTCCCGACGCTCTCGCCCCAGACCCGCGCCTCCTCCCCTTCCCCTCCCACGCTGCCCACTTCCCTTCCCTTCTACCCCTCGAACCCTCCTCCCCGGTTCTGCGCTCCTCCCTCCGCCCTCCCTCCGCCCGGGCTGCCTCCTCCCTCCTCCTCCCCGGGAGGCATCACTTCGTCCCGACCCGGAGGAGGACGCGAGCCCCTTGCGGGCGGTCATCACAGCCCAGCCTCGGGGCTGCCACAGCGCGTTGCGCCCGTGCGCCCTCGGTCCCCGCGTCCACTGAGCGCCGCGCTCGGGGATGGGGCCCGGCCGGCCGGCCCCCGCGCCCTGGCCTCGTCACCTGCTGCGCTGCGTCCTGCTCCTCGGGTGCCTGCACCTCGGCCGTCCCGGCGCCCCTGGGGACGCCGCCCTCCCGGGTAAGGCGCTGCCAACTTGGCCAACTTCAGGGCCCGGGCGGGGGGAGCGCCGAGGCGCGGGCCGCTCTCGACTTTTCCCTCCTTTTCCCCCCTCTTTTCTCCAGAAGCGTGTGTGCGTGTGTGTGTGACTGGGTTTTTAAAACTCGTCTCCGCTTTTCTGAAAGCGGGGGAGGAGAGGGGAGGAGGAGCGCGCCTAGAGGTGGGGGAGGACCTGAGTGGAACCAGATGTGGCGGGCGGCGGGGGAGGGGAGCGCGGGGGACTCCAGCAGCCTAGGAGGAAGCGGGTGGGCTCTTGAGGACCCCCGCGCATGGCGCTCCCGGACCACCCGGCGCCGACCCGTCCTTGGCAGGGGACCTGCAGGGCGCGCCCGGGGAGCCAGGGCTCTCTGTCCGGGAGTTCCCGGGCCCAGTCTCCTCGCTCTGCCCCAGGACTGATGCGTTAGGACGGCTTTCCAACTATCCGCGAGGGTTCGTTTCCCCCACCTTCCCCCCGCCCCCTGCATCTCGTGGGCGTTGATATTTTCTTTTCCGCACTTAGTCTTCAAGGAGGCTTGTGGCGCGCGGCATCCGCCCCGCGTGAGCTCGGCAGCCCTGTGAGGAGGCTCCTGCCACTGGGACGCAGCAACAGGCTGGGCGCCGCCGTGCTGTGATGTTGCGTAGCGTGGGCAGCTCTGGGCACTCTAGTGGCCCTCCAGAGGGGACAGATCTTGAGCGGCAAAAGAGCTGCTAAAGATTTTAAAACCCAACGAACAGGAAACAAAACAAAAATCAGAAAACCCCAAAACTGTGCCGTTCTCTTCCTGCTCCTTATTCAGGGGTAACAGTGAAGTGTGGGGACAGACAGATCCCTCGCCAAGAATCTAAGAGTTGAAAGGAAAGATCCACTTCCTGGGGGAGTGGGGGTGGGGGTGTCTGGAGTGAACCGGGGAATCGCCCGGCCCAGCTTGGTCCTGCTGGCTGTTTAATTGGGGGATGGGGACAGTCCGTGCAGTGTCTGCAGTTTTGTGCAAGGACCAGACAGCCCCCTGGAGAGTCTGGGGCCTCCAGCCTGGCCCGTGCTTGCTGGGTTGGCCTGGCGTGACGTAGGCACAAGAGACATATCTGCCAGATGGGAAAGGTGGGGGCCACGGTGACCCACATTCACACCAACCAGAGACCCCCGGGGCACTTCTGGGCCCACCTGGCATTGAATGTGGGACAGACACAAACCAGGCGGGGTAACCCCCTAACCCACTGCAGGGCGGCCTCACAGGCAGTTCCCCTACCTCCTCGCAATCCTGCCTTCCTCTGCTCCTCTGCGCAGGGCCTCAGGAGGCAGGCGGTGGGAAGGGGTGGGGAGGATGACCGTTCCCAGAGCTCCAGAGCACACTTTAAAGCCAGGCCCTGGGAGAGAGTTGTGGCCAGAGTGCTGACTCGGCCTTTCCCCCTGGAGCTTTTCATAGAGGGGGCTGGAAGTGCCTGGTGAGAGGCCCGGTCAGGGAGGACAAGGACGCCTGGAGTGTCCCTTCTCCTCCTGGTCTCTGTGCCTGGCCCTCCCTGGGGCTGTGTCCAGGGATGAATAGCCTCAGAGGGTCTCCTTCCCGTTGGCAGTGCATTGACCACAGCCTGAGGAGGCTTGGATCTGGGTGGCAGGCAGTGTGAGGTCTTCCAGCAGCAGCTGAGCAGGAGGAGGATGGAGCTGCTGCAGGTTCCTTCCCTCGGAACTGTGCCCTCTGCCCAGAGTGCGCTTGCCCCTGCCCTGCCAAATTCCACTGGGCCCTACCCTGGGAAGCCTGTTCAGAGCCTCTGGGCCGAATTCCTTGCCCGAAATGCTGGCAGCCCCTAGTACCTGGTGAATTACGTTGTCGTTGGGAGGAATTCACCAGCACCAGGGACCAAATAGCCCAGGAAATGCATGTGGGAGGTAGGGTGTGGCAGGCCAGTGCTGCTGGGGGTGAGGCTTATGCCAGGCAGGGCAGGGGCTGCGTGTGGGCAGTTTCCTGACCACCATGGGGGAGCCCTGTGTGCCCAGAGCACGGGGCAGGGGCAGCGAGGCGGCAGTGCCTTCTTGGTGCGTGATGGTGGAATCCATCTTTTCTCCACCTTGGTGGAGTGGCCCGCGGAGACTGTCATTGGAAGGAGTCCTCTTTGTTAGTTGCCGTATTACCGCATTTCTGGAGCATGCAGTTTGCTCAGCCTTGAGCCAAGTTCTTGGGGAGGAGGGAAGGTAGAGAAGAGTGTAAGATGCATCCTCTGGAAAAAGAAAATCGTGTGGGAGAATGAAACATAGAACAGTGAACTGCGTAGGGGGCAGGATGCCATTGGTGGGATGCCTGCCTGCCTGCCCAGACCCACGCTAAACGCTTCATGTGCAAGTTCCCATTTCATTCTGATAACAACCCAAGGAGATGGTTATTGTTGGACCATTTTTGCAGTTCAGGAAATGAAGGCTAAGAGGGGTCTGATCATTTACATTGGTCACACACTTAGTAAGTGAAAGGCTGGAGTGTGGATGCTTCCCGTCTGGAGATTGGAGGCAGGAGAGACCGTATGGGCCAAAGGGTGGCCAAGGCTGTCTGGAGAGAGGCAGGAAGGGGCCACCGGGCTGGGCTCTTCTGGGGATGATGTGGAAGCTTGCTGGCTGGGCCGGGGAGAAGGTTGAGTGAAAGAGATGCCTGGGAGGCCAGAATGGGGATGGGACCTGCAAGCTGGCTGTGGGGAACCCCAGGGGACCCTTGGAGGTTTCCGAGCAGAGGAATGAGGGGATAGTTGCTGGGAAAGGGGCTTCTGGGAGCTCCAGGGATCAAGTCTCAAGGCCATGGGGTGAGGAGACCTCAGGAAATCTTCTTGTGGGGAAGGTCGGTGCTGCCTAAAGGACAGGGAGGGAGGCATCGGGTACTTGGGGCTCTGACCAGAGTCAGCCAGACCAGCTCCCTACACTTCCGGCCCAGCTTCTGCTGAGTCGTGGGGTTCAGAAACTTCTTACTGTTCCCCCACGCAAAACTCAGTTTTCCTTGCTCCAACCCTCTGGCTCTCTGTGAGTCATCAGGGCCCAGGAGGTGCCCAGCCGAGCTGTGGCTAGTGCTGGGATCCTGGCTCTCTTCTGGGTTCACCTGGGCAAGGTGAGGGTACATGGAGGGGAGGAAGAACCCCGGGTTTTGGCCCCCATTTTTCACACCAGAGAAATCCTGGCTTTCTGATGCACATAGGGCACCGTGACTTGGCTCAATGAGATGATTTCAGAAGTGCCATGCAGTTCTCAGGCAGATATTCATTTGAGTTCCTCATCAGTTTAAGCATCGAGGAGGAGTCCTGTTGCACCGTCCATCCCCCCGGAGGGATGGAGCGATGGCACCCACGGCTGCGCTGTGCATGTGGTGGGCGCCGTGCTGGGTCCCGTGCTGGCAGTAGCTCTTCGGCATCTCCCATCTCTGAGCAGGTGTCACCCTTGCACACACCTGGCGTGAAAATGTTAAAGATGTTAAGGGAGGCACTCAAGGCTGTGCCACCACACCACTAGAAGGTGTTACCAGTGAGATTCGAACCCGGGAGTGGTTACAGAGCCTGAACGCTTCAGTACCATACAGCGTTTCCATCGCATGAAGCACTGTCAGTGTGTGTGTGTTAGGAAAGCCTGGGAAATTCTGCCTTATGTGTTCTCCCCGCCCCCATAACTCCAAGCCCTCTAGGACACCTCTCAATGTGTCCCACCAGGAGGACTCCTGAGGAGGAGGGTGGAGCGAGCAGCCCTCTGTCACATGTCAGCGGTCTGGGCGCTTGGGTCACCCACTTCCTTGTGGGTCCAGGAGGCCCGGACCGAGCTGCCTGCAGTGTCCTCAGGATCTCTGAGGGACCCCCTCCAAGAAGGCATTGATAAGTGAGTGACTCAAGGTGCCCCAGCCTGGCACTCCAGCTTCCCTGAGGTCAAGGATTCACATGGTTGCTCATTCATTCATTCATTCCTTCAGTGGGTGTCTACTGAGCTCCTGCAGAACTGAAGTAGAGATGGCCATGGCCTGTTCTTTATTTGAGACCTCCCCACCGTGTCTCCAGTGGGGGTCCCTGGACTTGGAAGGCCTGAGCACTGCTGATAGGAAGCGTGTCTTCCTGTTTAGGCCTACGTGAGATGGGAGGGGGCTGCTTTCCCACGCCTGGGTCCTGTGAATCTGGGTGGGGTGGGCCAGTGGGGTGGTGACGTGCTCCTGGAGCTCACCCTGGGCCCTGCAGATCTGTCACTCCTCAGCTAGGGGTTGTGCCAGTAAACGGCAGCTGGATGAGGGCTCTCCAGTGGCACCTGTGACACCGGGGGACTGCCGGGGTCCACCAGCTGCAGCCCTTTAGGAAACAGATTGGGTCGACCCCGTCAACTGCACACTGTGGCCCCTCGTGGAATTCCACCAGTTGTTTCCCTTCTTGCACTTCCCCCTGGCCCCTCGTCCCTCCTTCCGCCGCTGGGCACCAGCCTCTTGGCTCTGCACTCTCACAGCGCAGACCCTTCCACCTGCGCTCTGCTCCCCTCAGCCTCCCAGTCCTCCCGATTTCTCTTTCTCTGACTGTGCATTCTGCCCTCCGCAGCTCTGGTTTTTGTTGTAGAAGAAGGACCAACTTCTTCCTAGTTTCCCCGGCCCCCCATGCCTCTGGTCTCTTGTCCTGCCCCAGCCTTCTCCACCTCCAGGCTTCTGCCCACGCACGATCACTTTGCCTGGTGTGCCTCCCCTCCCCTCTTCTTTCCCACCTTCCAGTGACCCTTCCTTCGAGACTCAAGGATCCTGGGGAGGACACTGAGGGAGCCTGGTCCCTGCCTCTTGGGCTGACCTGGGGTGACGAGAGACAAGCACACAGACATGGCCCATGGTGACAAATCCCAGATTGGATGGGTGGCCTCTCTGTTTATCTCCTTCCCAGGGATCACCTCAGGAGGGCACATGTAGGGAACACTATAGCCAGCCTTCCTCAGCCTTCCCCAGCCTTCCCTGAAGGCAGCCGGGTGCGAGGCTGAGCAGTGGCCCCTCCCTCCTGTAGATGAGGCAGGAGCGTGGGCATGGCTGGCAGTGTTTCCCCCCCTCAGTCCTCTGGAAATGTAAATAGGGACAGAGTCGGTGGGACCAGGATTGATGCCACTCACCAGCTATGTGACCTCAGGCAGAGGCTCAAGTGTCTTCATTTATAAGATGGGAAAAATCAATACCTCTTGTAGAGGTATTATAAGATTACATACAAATGAGATCATGAACGTATGAGATATGTGCCTGGTACACTACTGGGCACAGAATAATTTCTTAGCAAACAATACTAAATTATTGCTATTTTTATTAGAAGAAAAAGGGTGGGTGCGGTGGCTCACGCCTGTAATCCCAGCACTTTGGGAGGCCGAGGCGGGTGGATCATGAAGTCAGGAGATCGAGATCATCCTGGCTAACACGGTGAAACCCCATCTCTACTAAAAATACAAAAAATTAGCTGGGTGTGATGTGGGGGCGCCTGTAGTCCCAGCTACTCAGAAGGCTGAGGCAGGGGAATTGCTTGAACCCAGGAGGCGGAGATTGCAGTGAGCCAAGATCATGCCACTGCACTGCAGCCTGGGCAACAGAGCAGGACTCCGTCTCAAAAAAAAAAAAAAAAAAGAGAAAACATGACTATCAAGGTTCCCAAATATGATAAAACACAGTCTTCAATATACAAAATCCTGCTGGACACGGTGGCCCATGCCTGTAATCCTAGCACTTTGGGAGGCCGAGGAGGGAAGATTGCTTGAGCCCAGGAGTTCAAGACCAGCTTGGGCAACATGACGAAACCCAGTCACTACAGAAAAGAAAAAAATTAGCTGGGTGTCCTGGCTCATTCCTGTAGTCCCAGCTACTGGGCAGGCTGAGATGGGAGGATTGCTTGAGCACAGGAGGTTGAGGCTGTAGTGAGCCACGATTGCATCATTGCATTCCAGCCTGGGTGACAGAGTGAGACCCTGTCTCAAAAAAAAAAAAAAAAAAAAAAAATCCTAACTACAGCTGTCACCAGAAAGGGGGTCCAATCCAGACCCCAAGAGAGGGAACTCACGCAAGAAAGAATTTGAGGCGAATCCATAGGGAAAAGTGAAAGCAGGCTTAATAGGAAAGTAAAGGAATAAAGAATGGCTACTCCATAGGCAGAGGAGTAGCACTGACGGCTCAGCTGCTTATACAATTGTTACTTCTTGATGATATGCTAAACAAGGGGTGGATTATTCATGAGTTTTCTGGGAAAGGGGTGGGCAATTCCCGGAACTGAGGGAGTCCTCCCTTTTTAGACCCTATAAGGTAATTTCTTGACGTTGCCATGCCATTTGTAAACTGTCGTGGCGCTGATAGGAGTATCTTTTAGCATGCCAATGCATTATAATTAGTGTATAAAAAATGGGCAGTGAGAATGACCACAAGTCACTTTTTTTTTTTTTGAGATGGAGTCTCACTCTGTTGCCCAGGCTGGAGTGCAGTGGCGTGGTCTTGGCTCACTGCAACCTCTGCCTCCCAGGTTCAAGCAATTCTCCTGCCTCGGCCTCCCAAGTAGCTGGGACTATAGGCATGTGCCACCACATGTGGCTAATGTTTGTACTTTTAGTAGAGATAGGATTTTACCATGTTTACCAGGCTGGTCTTGAATTCCTGACCTCATGATCTGCCTGCCTCAGCCTCCCAAAGTGCTGGGATTACAGGCGTGAGCCACCACGCCTAGCTCAGAGATCACTTTTGTCACCTTTTAGTTTTGGTGGGATTTGGGTGGCTTCTATACTGCGTGCTGTTTTTTCGGCAAGGTCTTTGTGATCTGTGTCTTGTGTCGACCTCCGGTGTCATCCTGTGGCTTAGAATGCCTAACCTCTTGGGAACGCAGCCCAGGAGTTCCCAGCCTCGTTTTACCCAGCCCCTTTTAAAGATGGAGTTGCTCTGGTTCGAACACCTCTGACACAACTTTTTTTTTTTTTTTTAAGACGGAGTCTCCCTCTGTCACCCAGGCTGGAGTGCAGTGGCACAATCTTGGCTCACCACAACTTCCACCTCCCGAGTTCAGGCGATTCTCTTGCCTCAGCTTCCCAAGTAGCTGGGACTACAGGCACGTGCCACCATGCCCAGCTAATTTTTGTATTTTTAGTGGAGACGGGGTTTTACCATGTTGGCCAGACTGGTCTTGAACTCCTGACCTCAGGCGATCCACCCGCCTTGGCCTCCCAAAGTCCTGGGATTACAGAAGTGCACCACCATGCCCAGCCCCATTGTTTTGTTTTTAATTGAAGCAGGTCTGAACCTGTTACTTCATTGCTTTTTTTTTTTTTTTTTTCAGAAATAGCCTCAATCAGAGGCATTACTTCTTCGTGACAGTTTGCTAACTACTGTAAGTGCCAAAAAGTAATCATAGTTTTTCTGAAAGTAAATTGAAATACCAAAGAAAAAAAATCCCACCCTCAATGGTCCTACCCCCTAAAGCCCCTCAATTTATCACCATCCTCTTTATCACCTTCCTCTTCATCCTTACACTTCTCTATTTAACCTTCATTTAGGGAAGGATAAGGAGCTTCCTGGGACTCCGGAATAAAACCAAGACAGACTAGGGAACACTGGGATGGTTGGGCATACCTCTCCCCTTTTTGCCTCTAGTTGCCTTTAGCCTACTGTCTAAGGGACTGCCTCCAAGGGTCATACTGATGAGGCTCCCTAATTACTAAATTAAGTGACCTTTCTTAGGCCTCACCTTGCAGCATGCATGCTGTTCATTGGCCTCAATTGTAAGAATGGGCCAGGCATGGTGGCTCATGCCTATTATTCCAGTGCGTTTGGAGGCCACGGGAGGAGAGACTGCTTGAGGCCAGGAGTTTGAGACCAGCTGGGGCAACATAACAAGACCCCATGTCTACAATTTTTTTTTTTTTTTTTTTTCTGAGATGGAGTCTCGCTCTGTTGCCGAGGCTGGAGTGCAGTGGCGCGATCTCCGCTCACTGCAAGCTCTGCCTCCCGGGTTCACGCCATTCTCCTGCCTCAGCCTCCCGAGGAGCTGGGACTACAGGCGCCCGCCACCACGCCCGGCTAATTTTTTGTATTTTTAGTAGAGACAGGGTTTCACCATGTTAGCCAGGATGGTCTCGATCTCCTGACCTTGTGATCCACCTGCCTCAGCCTCCCAAAGTGCTAGGATTACAGGCGTGAGCCACTGCGCCCGGCCAATTTTTTTTTTTTTAATTAGCTGGGCACAGTGGTGCGTGCCTGTAGTCTCAGCTACTCAGGAGGCTGAGGCAGGAGGATTACTTGAGCCCAGGAGTTGGAGGCTGCAGTGAGCTATGATTGCACCACTGCACAACCTGGGCAACAGAGTGAGACCCTGTCGCAAAAAAAAAAAAAGTAAAAATGCATGCTCAGTGGAAAACATTCAAACCATACACAAGTAAGTGCAAAAAAATGTGAAGTCCACTCCCCTACACTGATTACACACTAGCACAGGCCACAGTCTACCACTGGTAGATTCTATGGGTAATCTTCCCAACCAAGATTCCCTAGTGAAGATTAGTAGTAGTTCATTGGGTAATCTTCTGATTTTTAAAATGCATATGCATACACGTAAATACTCCTTTTACCCAAATAGGCCCATGTTTTAAACTCTTCTGCAAAATAATTTTTATTTTATGTATACTTAGCAATCTTGCCACAATCGTCTACAGAGCTGCCTCATTCTTATTAACGGTGCTCAATATTTCATTGTTACGATATACTTGGTTCAAACAAAACAAAATTGCTTCCCTACGATGGACTGTTTTCTGGGGTTTGTTGTTGTTTTGTTTGTTTGTTTGTTTGTTTTGTTAGACGGAGTCTTGCTCTGTCGTCCAGGCTGGAGTGCAGTGGCGTGATCTTGGCTCACTGCAAACTCCACCTCCCGGGTTCATGCCATTCTCCCACCTCAGCCTCCCAAGTAGCTGGGATTACAGGCACTCACCACCACGCCTGGCTAATTTTGTTTTTGAATTTTTAGTAGAGACGGGGTTTCACCGTGTTAGCCAGGATGGTCTCAACCTCCTGACCTCGTGATCTGCCTGCCTCAGCCTCCCAAGTGCTGCGATTACAGGCGTGAGTCACAGCACCCGGCCTGTTGTTGTTTTTCAATTAAAGACAGAGTCTCACTATGTTGCCCAGGCCTGGCCTTGAACTTCTGGGCTCATGCGATTCTTCTGCCTTGGCCTCCCAAAGTGCTGGGATTACAGGCGCAAACCACTGCACCTGGACCAATGGACACTTTTGAAAACTCTCTTCCCCCAGCCTTTGTGGTGTAATTTACATCCACAGTTTCCTCCCTTAGGGTCTTCCCTTCCACCCTCAGTCCAGAGCTGGCATTACTGCCAGGTTAGCGCTGCTAAGGGGCAGCTTGAATCAATGTAAACTTTCTGAATTTAGAATTTCTGCTAGGCTCGGTGACTCATGCCTGTAATCCCAGCACTTTGGGAGGCCAAGGCAGGCGGATCACCTGAAGTCAGGAGTTCAAGACCAGCCTGGCCAGGTAAAACCCCCGTCTCTACTAAAAATACAAAAATACAAAATGGTGAAAACCTGTCTCTACTAAAAATACAAAAATCAGCCATGTGTGATGGTGCATGCCTGTAATCCCAGCACTTTGGGAGGCTGAGGCAGGTGGATCACTTGAGGTCAGGGGTTCGAGACTAGTCTGGCCAACATGGTAAAACCCTGTCTCTCCTGAAAATACAAAAATTAGCTGGGCATGGTGGCACATGCCTGTAATCCCAGCAGCTCGGGAGGCTGAGGCAGGAGAATCACTTGAACCCTGGAGGTGGAGGTTGCAGTGAGCTGAGATCACGCCATTGCACTCCAGCCTGGGTAAAAGAGGAAGACTGTCTCAAAAAAAAAAAAAAAAGAAAAGAAAAAAGAAAGAAAAAGAAAGAATTCCCGGCCTTCTCAGCGCTTGTGCAGGTCAAGCTGAGCTCCTTACCGTTTCCATAGCTCCCAGTACTGCCCAACCCGGACTCTGCTCGGGCTTTTTTTCCCTGCCAGGAGCACCAGCTTCCCAGGGGGCTGTCTCTGAGTCCCAACTCACACCTGTGACCTTCTGATTGCCCTCAGCTGGAAGAAGCCTTTCTCTCCATGGCTGCTCTGGCATTTTACTGCTGTCGTCCCTCAAACACCTCCAGAGCAGGGCCTTTTTGTCACTGCACAGGTTCCAGCACAGTACCTTGGCCACAGTGGCATTTGTTTTTGTTTGTTTGTTTGTTTGAAACAGGGTCTTGCTCTGTCTCCCAGGCTGGAGTGCAATGGCACTCACGGGAGCCTCAACCTCCTGGGCTCAGGCGATTCTTCTGCCTTAGCTTCCCAAGTAGCTGGACGACAGGCGGCGCCACCACTCTATTTTGTTGCTCCTAGTTTTAGTAGTGGTGGGGGGGGGGGTCTTCCTATGTTGCCCAAGCTGATCTCGAACTCCTGGGCTCAAGCGCTCCTCCTGCCCCAGCCTCCCAAGGTGTTGGGATTACAGGCGTGAGCAACTGTGAGGCTGGCATTTGGTATTATTTAGTAAATATTTGTTGAAAATGAAAAAAGAAAGACAAGTGTTCCAAAGAATTTTTTTTTAAATAGGCAATGAGAGTTACCCTTCTAGAATTTTACATGATGCCACGGTCATGAAAAACATATGGTTTTAAATTAAAATAAACAGAAAAAAGTCCAATGTACTAGAAAAAAATTCCAGAAGTGGATTTAAACTGTTATAAGAAAATAATGTGAGACACACCAGGAAAAACACACTAATAGGAAAAGGAATTTTTACTTTTAAATGTTATGAGGACAGCCGGGCGCGGTGGCTCATGCCTATAATCCCAGCACTTTGGGAGGCCAAGGTGGGCGGATCACGAGGTCAGGAGTTCAAGACCAGCCTGGACAACATGGTGAAACCCTGTCTCTACTAAATACAAAAATTAGCCAGGTCTGGCGGCATGTGCCTGTAATCCCAGCTACTTAGGAGAGTGAGGTAGGAGTGTCGCTTGAACCTGGGAGGCAGAGGTTGCAGTGAGCCGAGGTGGTGCCATTGCACTCCAGCCTGGGTGACAGAGTGAAACCCTGTCTCAAAAAAAAAAAAAAAGAAAAGAAAGAAAGAAAGAAACAATTAGCCAGGCATGGTGGTGGGCGCCTGTAATCCCAGCTACTTGGGAGATTGAGGCTGCTCTTGAACTCCTAACCCTGGAGGCCGAGGTTGCAGTGAGCTGAGATCGTGCCACTGCACTCCAGCCTGGGTGACAAAGTGAGACTCTGTCTCAAAAGCAAAATAAAACAAAAATAAATGTTATGAGGACACCTGGATTATAATTAGAAATTTTAATTTCAGTTTATAGTTGATCACACTTGAGGAAATTCAGATAGCAAGCTGTCACATAGAAAGTGCAAGGATTGGGCCGGGCACAGTGGCTCATGCCTGTAATCCCAGCACTTTGGGAGGCCAAGGCGGGTGGATCACCTGAGGTCAGGAGTTTTGAGACCATCCTGGCCAACATGGTGAAACCCCATCTCTACCAAAAATACAAAAAGTAGCTGGGCATGGTGGCACACTCTTGTAATCCCAGCTACTCAGGTGGGGGAGGGGGCTGAGGCATGAGAATCACTTGAACCCAGGAGGCAGAGGTTGTGGTGAGCCAAGATTGTGCCACTGCACTCCAGCCTAGGCAACAGAGTGAGACTTTGTCTTAAATAAATAAATAAATAAACAAACAAAGTGCAAGGATCACTGGAAATGAAGGAAATTAGCTTCCTTTAACTACTTAAACTAGCAAAAACAGAAAAGCTAGTATTGGCAGAGCTGTGAAGAAGCCAATATATCTGACTGGGGGACTGTAAATTGGTTGTTTTTCAGGATTCAATCTTTCGGACAATATGTAAGAAACTGGATATGTAAGACTTCCTATCCTTTGATGTCATAATTTTACTTTTGGTAATTTATAAGATATTAATCTCAAAGATAAAAAAAATGTTCTTAGAAGTGTTTTTAAGAGACTGGGTCTCACTCTGTCGCCCGGGCTGGAGTGCAGTGGCACAATCATAGTTCACTACAGCCTCAAACTCCTGGGCTTAAGCAATGCTCCCGCCTAAGCCTCCTGAGTTGTTGGGACTACAGGCTTGAGCCACAGCCTTTAGTAGCAAAAAAAATTGGAAACCACATGATGGATGATTTACGTGACTTTAAGTGACAAATATATGGCTAATAATTCTTTTTTTTTGAGACAGAGTTTTGCACTTGTTGCCCAGGCTGGAGTGCAATGGCTCGATCTTGGCTCACTGCAACCTCTGCCTCCTGGGTTCAAGCAATTCTTCTGCCTCAGCCTCCTGAGTAGCTGGGATTACAGGCACCTGCCACCATGCCCAGCTTTTTTTTTTTTTGTATTTTTAGTAGAGACGGGGGTTTCTTCATGTTGGTCAGGCTGGTCTCGAACTCCTGACCTCAGGTGATCTGCCTGCCTCGGCCTCCCAAAGTGCTGGGATTACAGGTGTGAGCCACCATGCCTGGCCAGCTGATTCTTACAAGGAAAGTTCTGAGTACTGTGAGACAGTCTTACAACATTTAATATGGACATACTGGAAACAAGATGCATACCTGACATTCATCTGTCCGTTTATTCATTCAGTTAACTGGTGTTTTTGTTTTTGTTTTCTTTCCTGAACATTGAAAACGTACCAGGCATGGTATTTGGTGCTGCCAACACCGTGGTGAGCAGGCTAGGCATGATTCCTGCTTTCCTGAGCAGGAAGCAGTCCCTTCCCAATATAGAGTGCCATAAATAATCTCAAATGTACACTGATTTCATTTGCAGGTGCACTTTTTGTTTTGTTTGTTTGTTTGTTTGTTTTTGAGACACTGTCTCGCTCTGTTGCACAAGCTGGAATGCAATGGTGGGATTCACTGCAGCCTCGACCTCCTGGGCTGAAGTGATCTTCCCCCCTCAGCCTCCGCAGTAGCTGAGAATACAAGCACACCACCACCACTGGCTAATATTTAATATTTTTTTTTTTTTTTTGAGACAGAGTCTCGCTCTGTCGCCCAGGCTGGAGTGCAGTGGCACGATCTCGGCTCACTGCAAGCTCCGCCTCCCAGGTTCACGCCATTCTCCTGCCTCAGCCTCCTGAGTAGCTGGGACTACAGGCGCCCGCCA
The DNA here is from genome assembly GCF_029281585.2 of Gorilla gorilla gorilla. Taxonomy (NCBI): domain Eukaryota; kingdom Metazoa; phylum Chordata; class Mammalia; order Primates; family Hominidae; genus Gorilla; species Gorilla gorilla. The sequence continues at coordinate 29,429,307 of NC_073228.2, read as the reverse complement.
CCATGCCTGGCTAATTTTTTTGTTTTTTGTTTTTTGTTTTTTGTCTTTTTTTTAGTAGAGACAGGGTTTCACCGTGTTAGCCAGGATGGTCTCGATCTCCTGACCTCGTGATCCGCCCGCCTCAGCCTCAGCCTCCCAAAGTGCTGGGATTACAGGCGTGAGCCACCGTGCCCGGCCTAATTTTTATTTATTTTTTAATAGAAACAAGGTCTTGCTATGTTGCCCAGGCTGGTCTCAAATTCCTGGCCTCAAGTGATCTACCTCAGCCTCTCAAAGTGCTGGAGTTACAGGCATAAGTCACTGTGCTTGGCCTGTAGGTGCAATTTTTAAGTTCATTAAGAGAAAAATCGGCTGGGCGCGATGGCTCATGCCCGTAATCCCAGCACTTTGGGAGGCCGAGGTGGGTGGATCCGGAAGGTGGAGGTTGCAGTGAGCTGAGATGGCGCCATTGCACTCCAGCCTGGGCAACAGACCGAGACTCCGTCTCAGAAAAAAAAAAAAAAAAAAAAAAAAAGAAAAGAAAGATGGAGGCAATCGACTGCTCTAAAACCTTAGACCTAGGAACAGGAACCTGTCTGACAGTGGGGAGAATGACTCCCAGACAAACTAGCCTGGCTGAATAGGAAGGACTCAACGGGAAGCAGCTTTGCAGTCATCTTGGTCCCCAAGGAAAGGGGATTCTGGTATTACCCCATAAAAATTTAACCTCATTCCTGAAGGATCTAAGTATGTAAAGGCATTGATGGTTTGCAAAGAGCTTGGAAGCACTGTTTATAGTAGCAAAAACAAAAATGTACTTGGAAAGAGATACGGATAAATTATAGAATAGACACAATGAAATGTAACACAGCGGTGAATGAATGGACCCCAGCTATTTGCAACGACATGGGTGAATATTAGATACATAATGTTGAATGGGGGAAAGATCCCAGAGGACTGCATATGGTACAATACTCTTTCTCAAACCACTGGAAAAACAAAAAACAATACAGTGGGCACCCATATACTCTTCACCTAGAAGCACCAGTTGTTAACATTTTGCCACATTTGCTTATCTCACTCTGTGTGTGTGTGTGTGTGTGTGTGTGTGTGTGTGTGTGTGTGTGTAGTGGGTCTGTTTGGTGAAACTTTGAAAGTTATAGACATGACATTTCACACCTAAATACTTCAACATGTAACAACTAAAAACAAAGACATGCTAGTATGTAACCATAATATCTAATCACACCCAAGAAATAGAGCGGATGCAATTTTTTTTCTCATATGCAGTCCGTGTTAGGATTTCTCCATTTGTCCCAATAATGTCCTTTATAGCTGTTTTAAAATTCAGAATTCAATTAGGTGTCATGTCTCTTTAATCTCCTTTAATCTAGAATAGTTGCTTGGCCTTGTTGTCTTTTATCGGCATTGCATTTTTGAGGATCCCAGGCCAGTTGTTTTGTAAAACGTCCCACAGTCTAAATTTGTCTGATTGTTTACTCATTCCTGGATTCATATTAAACGTTTTTGGAAAGGGAACTCATGGGTGATGTTGTGTCCTTCCATTCTGTCACACCAATGTCAATTTGTTCCCTTACGCTAACTTTGACCATTTGTTTCAGCTGGTGTCTACCAGATCTCTTCACTAAAAAGGTCCCTTTTCCCTTTTTCTGAGATGAAGTCTCACTGTCACCCAGGCTGGAGTGCAGCAGCACGATCTCGGCTCACTGCAACCTCCACCTCCCAGGTTCAAGCAATTATTTTGCCTCATCCTCCCAAGTAGCTGGGATTACAGGTGCCTGACACCATGCCCGGCTAATTTTTGTATTTTTAGTAGAGATGGAGTTTCACCATGTTGGCCAGGCTGGTTGTGAACCCCTGAGCTCAAGTGATCCACGTGCCTCGGCCTCCCAAAGTGCTGAGATTACATGCATGAACCACCATGCCTGGCCTCCCCTTTGTATTTAGTAGATAACCTAAGGAATTTGAACCATAGTCTTAAAAAAGCAAAGTTGTTCATAGTAGCATTATTCATAATAGCCAAAAACTAAAAACTAGTGCCAAACTGGAAACCACCCAAATGCCCATCAGCGATAGAATGGATGAATTGTGGCAGCTTCACAAAATTGAATATTTGACAGTGATGAGAATGAACAAGCTCCAGTTGCATGCCACAGCATGGATGGACTTCACAAACTGAGCCAGACGCTACTTTATACCATATGACCCAATGTATAGAAAACACCAAAATAGCCAGGCGCGGTTGCTCTCGCCTGTAATCCCAGCACTTTGGGAGTCCAAGGCAGGTGGATCACCTGAGGTCAGGAGTTCGAGACCAGCCTGGCCAGCATGATGAAACCCCGTCTCTACTAAAAATACAAAAATTAGCTGGGCATGGCGGCAGGTGCCTGTAATCTCAGCTACTCAGGAAGCTGAGGCAAGAGAATCACTTGAAACCGGAAGGTGGAGGTTGCAGCGAGCTGAGATTACACCATTGCACTCCAGCCTGGGTGACAAAGAGTGAAACTCCGTCAAAAAAAAAGAAAAGAAAAGAAAAGAAAAAAGAAAATACCAAAATAAAAGACACAACTCATTTGTGCTGTTTGCAGTCAGGAGAGTGGTTACCTTTAGTGTGGGAGAAGGGTACTCAGCAACCAGGGAGGGTTTCAAATAAAATTTAAAAGAACAACAAACAGGGAAGGGATCTGTAACAAACATGACAACTAGCTCATATAAAACTATGAGAAAAACGCAGGAACCTGCAATAGTTTTAAGGCAACTAAGATCAAAATAGATAAGACTATAAAAGATCTGAACGGAGTTCACCAAGAGGAAATGCCAGTGTCTGATAAGCCAATGGAAAATGTTTAAAATCACTAGCAAAACAATTTCACCTCTCGCAACAGTGCCAGGAAAGATTGATATAATAATATGTTCAACGTAACATTATAATTAGGAAATTCTATTTATAAGTTAAAGTAATAGCTAGGAAATGATGAAATGAAACGTGATATTATATCATGGAATAATATACAGCCATTAAGATGATTTTTACGAATATTTTTAAGGACACAGAAAAATCCCTTTGCTGAAATGTTAAGTGAAAAAAGATCCAAAAATGTTTGCGTGTGGATATGTGCAAGTATATTTATGTATATATACGTGTAGTACGTGTGTGTATATATATGAATAGAAATATTTTGGATGTATAGATAAAATTGGTAGAAAAACCACAGCAAAACTAAAAGACTGTACTATGCTACCTACTACATAATATATTATTTAACAGGGGTGATTGTAGATGAAATTTTTCTGTTTTAAACATGTCTGGAGGCTGGGTGTGGTGACTCCTGTCTGTAATCCCAGCACTTTGGGAGGCTGAGGTAAGTGGATCACTTGAAGTCGGGAGTTTGAGACCAGCCTGACCGACGTGGTGAAACCCTGTCTCTACTAAAAATACAAAAATTAGCCAGGTGTGGTGATGGGCCCCTGTAATCTCAACTACTCGAGAGGCTGAGGCAGGAGAATTGCTTGAACCCAGAAGATGGAGGTTGCAGTGGGCCGAGATCACACCACTGCACTCCACCCTGGGCAACAGAGAAAGACTCCGTCTGGAAAAATAAAAAAACATGTCTGGAGGCGGGATGCCGTGGCTCACGCCTGTAATCCCAGCACTTTGGGAGGCCAGGAGTTGAAGACCACCTTAGGCAACATAGCAAGACCCCATCTTTACAAAAAATAAGAGATAAACATGTTGGTATCTTGGGCCATGGAGTGGCAGCAGGCATCTTTTGCTTGTGATCAGTCAGTCACGTGACCCCAGCAGCACTTGTGTCCTGTTCCCAGTACCATCCTGTAATTGGTCAGAGGATGAGCATGTGACTCCTCATAGCCAGTCAGAGCCTCCCTGGAAGGTGGTGTTTTTCAGCACAGCCTGCAGATCCTCATTTGGGACTTACCTGAGAGCATAGGATTCCTCCACGCTGGTGGTCGAGGGTCAGCCTCCGAGATTCTGCGGGAGAGACTCTCAAGGGTCACCAGCTGGAGCTGGTTCTGTGTCTGCAGGGAACCACTTGGTGCTCTCTCCATTAATAGCCCCCTACCGCAAGTTTCCTCTTCTTTATCTTTGTGACTTAGCCCAGTGTTCACAGAAGGGGTGGGGTGGAGGGCTCAAACGCTGTCATACACGTTTGCTTTTCGAAAAACAACAGGACACAAAATTTTATAAACATGAAATGACAGTACCTGGTACGTGACTCGAATGCAACTCAGAAGGGTGCCAGTAAGTTAGGGAATTGGCCTTTGGAAGGCTTCCTTCTTTTTAAAAACTATAATGTTTCCATATAATGTTTGTGTAACAAATGAGAAATGGGAGACCCCATTATCATTTACTAACGGTAAATTTACATAAAGTAAGCCAGGGTCAGCATCAGATAATTCCGTATAGCCCATGTTTTAAACCTTCACATTCCTCCATTTCACAGATAAAGAAATTGAGCCTGAGAGGCTAAGAGACAGGATCACAGGAGCAAGGAATGTGATCCAGGTCTGGTTCCTTTGCATGGTCCTCTAGAAACATTATATACATTCATCGCAAAAAAATATATATATATTATATATATACACACACATATATATAATATACATATTGTGTGTATATATATACACATAATATGTGTGTGTGTGTGTATATATATATTTTATATATATATATATATTTTTTGAGATGGAGTCTTGCTCTGTTGCCCAGGCTGGAGTACAGTGGCATGATCTTGGCTCACTGCAGCCTCAATCTTCTGGGCTCAAGCAATCCTCCCATCTCAGACTCCTGAGTAAGCAGGACCACAGGTGTGCACCACCAACTGCAGCTAATTTTTTTTTCTGTATTTTATGTAGAGATGGGTTTTTGCCATGTTGCCCAGGCTGGTCTCAAACTCCTGAGCTCAAGCAATCCACCTGCCTCAGCTTCCCAAAGTGCTGGGATTACAGGTGTGAGCCACCGCACCTGGCTTTCCCTGTAAAAAACTTTATAGAGATGTTTTCATGTTGTTTCATAATGTTCTTCTTTCATTCAGCAATATGTCATCAATGTATTTCTGCCCAACACTTCTATTGGCTACATAGGGTTCTGTTGTGTGAGTGGACCATAACTTATCCCCTATTGGACATTTAGGTCATTTCTCTGTCCTTTTCTCTTTTTTTTTTTTTTTTTTTTTTTTTGACGGAGTCTTGCTCTGTTGCCCAGGCTGGAGTGCAGTGGCACGATCTCGGCTTACTGCAAGCTTCGCCTCCCAGGTTCACGCCATTCTCCTGCCTCAGCCTCCCGAGTAGCTGGGACTACAGGCGCCCGACACCATGCCCAGCTAATTTTTTGTATTTTTAGTAGAGACGGGGTTTCACCGTGTTGGCCAGGATTGTCTTGATCTCCTGACCTCGTGATCCACCTGCCTCGGCCTCCCAAAGTGCTGGGATTACAGGCGTGAGCCACCGCGCCCGGCCCCCTCCTCTCTTTTTTTAAGAGACAGGGTCTCATTATGTTGCCCAGGCTGGTCTTGAACTCCTGGGCTCAAGCTATCCTCCTGCCTCAGCCCCAAAGTGCTGTGTTTATAGGTGTGATGCCACCATGCTGGGCAGGTCATTTCTCATTGTCACTGATAGAAGTGTCACTGTGTACATCGTAGCACACCAGACTCCTTGCTCAGACCTGAAGTCGGATGTGGATCCCAGTCAGGGTGAAAAGGTGCTTGACCTACGTCAACTTGATGCCTCTGAAGGCACCCACTTCTTTGTTGTCAGCAGTGTCTGCTCCTTGGCACCAGGATTGGGTGGTTGGTCTCATCCATCTGGAGCCTCTCCCAGAAGGATCTTCTTTGGTTTACTCGTTTGCTCACCCTCTCCAAATGTGCTGGGTTTAGTGTCGAACTCTGCATATAAGAGTTCAAGTCCCGCAGGGTTAAGTTTGAAACAAAGGACAGATGCACACCATATATTCCCTATCTCTTTTTAATTATCAAATACATTAATTGTAGCAAATACAAAGAGAAGAAAATAAAAATCAACAGCTATCTCATAAGTCAGTCATAACCACTGTTAACACCTGGGTGTGTACAGTTGTTCTGGAACCCTGGTGTACCCCAGAATTGCTTGGGACTCTTGTTTACAATCTAGATATTCCATCACTCCGAGATTCTAATTCAGTAGACCTGCTCTAGGGCCCACACACCGGCATTGCAAATAAGCTCCCCAGGCGATTTGGACACCCAACTTTAAGAACAAGAATGCAAAGGCGTCTTTCTAGACATTACTTGATTTAAAAGAAAATAAAAATGAAGTTATACTATATATTCATTTTTGCTTTTCCTTTTTTTTTTTTCTTTGAGACAGAGTCTTGCTCTATCACCCATGCTGGAGTACAGTGGCATGATCTTGGCTCACTGCAACCTCCGCCTCCTGGGTTCAAGTGATTCTCCTGCCTCAGCCTCCTGAGTAGCTGGGATTACAGGTGCATGCCACCATGCCTGGCTAATTTTTTGTAATTTTAGTTGAGAAGGGGTTTCACTATGTTGGTCAGGCTGGTCTCGAACTCCTGACCTCAGGTGATCCACCCGCCTCGGCCTCCTGAAGTGCTGAGATTACAGGTGTGAGCTGCCGCGCCCCGCCATTTTTGCTTTAAAAAAAAAAATCAGCAATGGAATGTGAACTTCTGTGTCTAAATACCCTTTATACATTTCTGTTGTGTGCATAGTATTCCATTAGACGAATATATTTCCATTTACTTAGTCAACACTATATTGTTGGACATTAGTTGCTCCCCCATCATTGCTATTGTAAATAATGCTGTGTAGCTAAATCTTTGTATACATTCTTAGTTCTTTCCTGAAGTTAAATTCCTAGGAAATGAATTCTGGGGTGAAAGTATTCATTCTTTTGAAGGTTTTTGATAGATGCTGCCAATTTTTCCAGCAAAAAGATTGCCCCACTGGGGCTGCTACTCCCATGAGCTCCCTTTGTGAGGAGCCGTGAGGTGAGATCTTCCCATCCATGATCTCAGCCATCCCTGCCAACTACCCAGCGGGCAGCACAAGGTACCTGCTCAGTGGTACCTGCTAAGTGCTCAGTAATTGGTCTACGCAGTGGACAGGAGGAGTGTTTTCTCCACCAACCACAGGAGGACACTGAGAGTGGAGGGGTCAAGTGACTCGCTCAGGAACTGGGACTCAAAGCCAGCTTTGAATCTAGAGCCTGAGTTCTCTTCACCACCCCATTAATTTTTGATTGATATTAGAGAGGGAAGAACAGGCCGGGCATAGTGGCTCACGCCTGCTATCCCAGCACTTTGAGAGGCCCAGGCGGGCGGATCACTTGAGGTCAGGAGTTCGAGACCAGCCTGGCCAACATGGCGAAACCCCATCTCTACTAAAAATACAAAAATAAGCTGGATGTGATGGCACACGCCTGTAATCCCAGCTACTCAGGAGGCTGAGACAGGAGAATCACTTGAACCCGGGAGGCAGAGGTTGCGTGACTGCACAAGGGTCCTGGTGAGGGTCCCAGGCCAACTCCTGTCCCAGTGTCTGCCAGGCCAAGGGGTGTGGGCGCTGCCCCACCTCTTTCCACACTTTCCCTTCCAGCTGCGTTGTGAGTGACCTCATTTTCCCTTTACAGCTGCCCTTGGAGTTTATTTCTGCAGAACCGGAATGTGGCTGAAAGAGTGCACACCCTATCTGCCCTGCCCTAGCCCTTCCAGAGAGCCCCCTACTTTTCCCTGACACACCCTCCTCTTCTCCTTGCATCTCCCTCCTGGGAGACCTGAGGAGGGGTCCAGAGTTCAAAGACAGAAACAAATGGTGGTTGCAAGGGACTGGGCACCCATGGGAATTGGGGTCGGGGCAGGACTTTGCATCTGGACCGTGGGTTTATTTTTCTTTTAATTCTTCTGAAGAGCAGCTTAAACACTGGAGTCCTTGGCCGTATTTCCTCTTATCGTTTCTTCTTATCCAGATTGCAGTGTCTGCTAAGCCTGGTTCCCAGGCTCTCCGCTGTGAAACACAAACAGATTCTTGAGCTCGCTGCCCAAAACTGGGCAGATGCTCTTGCTTAAATATCAAAAGCAGTAATGGCCTTCCATTGCTCTGTGCTCCCCAGGTACAGAGGGACAGGAAGCCTTCTCTCCCTTTGTCCTCCCAGAAACCCAGGAGACAGGTCTTATTCGTGTCCTTCCCAAATCGAGGCTTGCGGAAGTGAGGCAGCCAATCCCAGGGCCCAAGGGTCCAAGCAGAGGTGCGAACCTGGGTAGGTCCACATTCTAGAGCTGCCCTCCCAAGCCCTCCACCGTGGTGCCTCCTGGAGGTGGGGGCAGGCCCGGCTGATCTGTTGTCACAGAAGTTGGCAACTGCTTAATCTTTGGCTAGAATTTTAAAGGGAGATATTGGAGGTTCCCAAGCAAGAACGATTCTAAATTCACTTGACTTTAAAGAGTGCCATTTGGGCGCAGTGGCTCATGCCTGTAATCCCAGCACTTTGGGAGGCTGAGGCAGATGGATCACTTGAGGTCAGGAGTTCAAGACCAACCTGGCCAACATGGTGAAACTCCGTCTCTACTAAAAATACAAAAATTAGCGAGGCATGGTGGTGGGTGCCTGTAATCCCAGCTACCTGGGTGGCTGAGGCAGGAGAATCCGTTGAACCCAGGAGGTGAAGGCTGCAGTGAGCCGAGATTTCATCACTGCACTCCAGCCTGGGTGACAGAGAGAGACTCTGTCTCAAAAAGAGTGCCGTGCCTTGCTTTTAGAACCAAACAAGTGATCTTTGAATGTTGCCACGTCAGGAGGGCAGGGAATTGCCAATGTGTAGAGCAGCAGCTCATTAGGAAACGTGCCTTGATTTCTCATATTGTGCTGTGCTTCAAATGTGTCTCATGTCTCCTATGCAGCGTGTCACAGTGTCATTTGACATCAATCATGTTGGCAGGGCAGCAGACCCCCCCCCCAACCGATACATACATTTTTTGTTTTGTTTTATTTTGAAATAGATACAGCCTTCTTGTCATTCTTTTTTTTTTTTAATTTTTTTTAAAATTTTTTTGAGGCAAGAGTGTCGCTCTATTGCCGAGGTTGGAGTGGCACTATCTCGGCTCACTGCAACCTCCGCCTCCAGGGCTCAAGTGATTCTCCTGCCTCAGCCTCCTGAGTAGCTGGGACTACAGGCACCCGCCACCACACCCGGCTAAGTCTTGTATTTTTAGTAGAGACGGTGTCTCACCATGTTGGCCAGGCTGGCCTCGAACTCTTGGCCTCAAGTGATCTGCCTGCCTCAGCCTCCCAAAATGCTGGGATCACAGGCATGAGCCACCATGCTTGGCCGTCATTCTTAATAGACACCAGGATACTGAAAAATGCTTTGCCACTCAGAAAAACAAGGGTCCAAGCATGATACTATATGGCCACTCTCATTCCACTTCAGTGTGTGTGTATGGTGGGGGCACAAAAGGGATGGGTGGAGACTGTGGCAAACTGGTGAGCCCACACCCCTCCCAGGTGGGCAGCTGCACCAGCTCTTGTGGCTGGCACCCTGCAGGCATGCTGCCTCGACTGGAAATCTACATTTTTATGTGTAATCTCTCTCACACATCCTGAAGCCAAACACAACTTGCCTGTGGGCTAGCATCTAAAATACGGAGGCTAGCTGGAGTCCGCTCTGGAATAAATCTGCCTGGCCATCCTTCCCAGCTCTTCCCCTTTTTAACTGTGTTATCAAGATGTTAATCTCTCAGTTATTTAATACCTCAGTTTCCTCATCTGTCGAGTGCAGATCAGAATTTTGCCTACATCTGAGGGTTGTTATAAGGATTAATGAAAAGCCTTGGAACCCACTGTCTGGTGCCTGGACGCTCATGGTTAATGCCTGGCATTCTTTGTGTCTCTTTTCACAAGCGCAGGGTGACCACAGGTCCCAGTTTGCTGGGGGCAGGCCTGGTTCATGCTTGTGGTGCTGGTGTAATGATCACTAACTTGCCATTTCATTGTCGGTATTGACGTAAATGATATGATTTGCCTAGAGAAGCAAATACTGGCACAGTGCTGTTTAGGGCTCTGATGAGGTTTAGACCTAATAGAAAGGCCATGGTCCGAGTTCCTTGAACATCCCTGGACAAGTCACTTAACCTTTCCGTGTTCAGTTTTCCCGTTCTAAAGGATTGGCAAGATGAATTCTAAGATCCCCCCATTCACAGTCATTCTGTCATTTGACAAACATCTTTTTTTTTTTTTTTTTTTTTTTTTTTTGAGACGCAGTCTCGCTCTGTCGCCAGGCTAGAGTGCAGTAGTGCGATCTCGGCTCACTGCAACCTCCGCCTCCTGGGTTCAAGCAATTCTTCTGCCTCAGCCTCCCAAGTAGCTGGGACTACAGGCGAGCGCCACCACGCCCAGCTAATTTTTGTACTTTTAGTAGAGACAGGGTTTCACCATGTTGGCCAGAATGGTCTCTATCTCTTGACCTCATGATCCGCCCACCTTGGCCTCCCAAAGTGCTGGGATTACAGGCGTGAGCCACCGCGCCCGGCCGACAAACATCTTTCACAAGCTCAGACTCATGCCAGGCAAAGGTCCAGGGCATGGAGAAGCCAGGGGCAGAGCCTGGGTCCTCAGTGGGCGCTTGGCCAGTGAAAACCTCCAGTGCAGGTTGTTGGGAATCTCTACCTTTTTTGTCAAGTGTTACTTGAAAGACCATTACCAAGAAATTGAATTGAATGTTAATTTTTTTTTCCTTTTTTATGGAGACGAGTTTCACTCTGTCCCCCAGGCTAGAGTGCAGTGGTGCGATCTGGGCTCACTGTAACCTCCTCCTCCCAGGTTCAAGCAATTCTCCTGCCTCAGTCTCCTCAGGCATACACCACCACATCTGCCACCATACCCAGCTAATTTTTGTATTTTTATTAGAGATGGAGTTTCACCATGTTGGCCAGGCTGGTCTCAAACTCCTGGCCTTAAGTGATCCACCTGCCTCGGCCTCCCAAAATGCTCGAATTAAAGGCGTGAGCCACCGCGCCCTGCCTGACTGTTAATATTTGAAACCTCAGTTTCTCAGGAACTAATCATTCTGGTTGAATACATTTCGCTACACATTTGTTTTGTTTGTGGGGGGGGGGGGGTATCTAAGTTGTTGTTTTTTTTTAAGTCAGAAAACATAAATTTTCACTATGGAAAATTGTAAATTACAGAAAGGCCCAAAGGTTTTCTTCATTTCTGCTGACTCTTCAATGAACCAGAGGGGCACGTGTAATATTTCCGCTTTCGGTTACTCCCCACCCCACACACCTTGTAGACACTTTGTCAAAACTACATTTAAAAAAAATGCTTTCCCCCAAGTTCGTATGGATGTCTCCTAATGAAGTCACTCAGTCACTCACTGGTTCGTCCTCAATCAACCAGGCGTGGAGTCCTAACCTGTCCATGATTTTGAAAAAGGACAGGCGCACAACACCCCCGCACGGAGAAATGAACAGGTGTGGCTCGGCAGAGGCCTTCCGCACCTGCGTTATGGAGTGGTGGCCGCTGTCGGCGATGGGGTCTCCGCGAGGGCACAAGTGATCGCGTGGCCACGGCGAGGCTCCGCCTCCGCCCCCGCGCTCCGGGTCCCATTCCCGAATTCTGCCCTCAGCGGCCTGGTCAATGAGGTTGGATCGTTGGCCCAGAAAGCCACTTCCTGCCGCGACTGGAGCCAGCCGTCGTTGTGAAAATTCCCCCCACGGGGAAGGAAGTGGCTCTCGGGCTGTTTATTTTGGCTGCGGGCTCGCAGACGGCGCCGGGGGCAGCGGCCACGCAGACCGGGCATTTGTCTAGCTGGGCGGGAGGCGGCGGAGCGGGAAGTGTCACAGATTGAGGGGCGCACGGCGGTGGAGGGAGGGGCGCCCAGTGGAGAGGGGGCTCACGGTGACGGAGGAAGTGGCGCCGCTTGGGGGGGTGCACGATGGCAGGGGGAGGGGTGCTCGGTGGACGGAGGGGCACACGGTGGCGGGGGGAGGGGCGTGCCGCAGATTGAGGGCGAACGGTGGCTTGGGGAGGGGCGCTCCTTGGAGTTGGGGGCGCACGATGGCGGGGGCAGGGGTGCCCCTCGGGGAGCAGAAGCAGAGAAGACTCGGAACTCCAAGAGCAGGTGGATCTGGGAGCCCCAGATCCTGGGCACTGGGTTGGGGGAGAAAGGGGTCAAGGTGTGCCCGCCCCCGGGATGCTCGGACTCTGGGGATCCAGGCCTGGTGACCCCCGGTGAGGAAGAGCCAGTGGGAGGAAAGGGCCGGGCGCTGCCCGGAGCAGAGGTTGGAGGCGAGAGCGATTGCTGCTTGCTGTAGCGCGGCCGCTCTCCAGTTCCTCTGGCAAGGGGCGCCTGGGGGAGGACTGAACGAAAATACTGTGATGCTTTGGTCTAAGACAAAAGCCAGCAGGGGATGAGATCAAACACCATGACACTGCGAAGGGGAACGCCAGCGCGGGTGAGGATTTGCCTTCCCAGAGAACCCCAGGGGCGGGGCTAGCTTCCACTCAGCCCGCATTACCCCCACCCCCGCCTCCACCCCCGAGGCGGGGTCTGGGGGATCAGCAAAACCGCGGGAAAGGTGACAGTCGCCTTCCCCACCACCGCCTGCATTTAGTAGGTGGAGGGACAGTCCCACCTCTCCACCCATTCCCTGCCAGAGTGTGATTTAATGTCTTCCTAGAACACAGGATATCACAGTCTGCAACACAGAGATTTGAAGTGGGGAGAAAAGCATCTCTGGAAATGACTGGTGGGGGAAACCCGCCATTGCTCTACAAAGGGTGGCCTGTGACAGCAACAGCGCAACACTGGGACTGTGTGTGTAGGTTTAGGCACAAGCGCTTTAAGCTGTGGGAGGAAAGCAGTTTGGCCTGGCTGGGATGGAGGGGCTGTTGGGGAGGAGGGAGGAGGGTGTGAAAAGGGGAAGGTGGCTGGTAGAGGGAAACCCGCCATAGTTCAGGATGTCGGTGGGGATGTTGCACAGCTGGGCAGGGTATTGGGCTTCCACATCATGTAACCCCCCGTCCTCCATGGAAGCGATGTCCCCCTCGTCCAGCCCAGGATCTAATGTGCATGCATGTACGTGGACACAGTCTCTAGCCAGGGGTGGTGCGGGGTGGGGTGCTGGGTCCCCAGGGTTGGCCTCTTAGCAGGGTGGGGCTGGCAGCTTCTGCTGACTCAGGGACATTTCCAGGCCTGGCCTGGAGGTTAAGCAGCTCATTGAAAACAGCTGCTCCTCTTGGCTGGCGGCCCTTTCAGGCGGCCTCTGGCTCTCCCTGGGATGACCCCTCGCCTCTGCGTGGCCTGGGGAGGGGCAGTGAAGGGAGAGAGGCTCAGAGGCTGGAGGCCACCCTGCCATGCCCTCAGGGATGGAACTGAGTCCCCTCCAGGGCTGGCCAGCTGTCCTCCAGCCCCCAGCTTTCCAGGAGCTAAGCCAGGTGGTCGCTGGGCCCTGCATTCCTGCCTGCAGCCTTTGCTCCTGCGGTTGGGCAGCTTGGACCGCCTTTCTTGTCCTTGGAATGCCTTCCTTGTCCTTGTCTCTGCTTGTGCCTTTCAGGGTTTTATGTGACATGCCTCTCATTCAACACATATTTGTTGAGAGTCCGCTGCATGCCAGGCACCATGCTAGAATTAACTTCTCATCTGCCTCCTTCATCTGTGATGTCTTGTGGAGAGCAGCCGTCTTATCTGAGGTCAGACCTCTGGCTGCCTCTGTGGATGGGCTGAGTCCGGGGAAACTGCAGAAACAGCTGAGGGTTTTGCTCCAGAGACACAAACTGTTGTCAAGCCTTTGCACTCAGCCTCGCGACTTCACCAAAGCATTGTGTGCCTTGAAGCAGACAGGACGGGAGAGGAGGCCTCAGTGACCATCAACAAGGAGGGAGGAGATGGGTTACTCAATGTAGGGCAAATTGCTTTAAAACCCAGTTGCCCATGAGCACAGGCATGTTTCCCAGGTGATGACCTGGATGTCTGAGAAACAAGAAGTGTGGACTACATCAGAAATATTCCTATCAAACTAGACACGGTGGCTCACACCTAGAAATCCTGCACTGTGGAAGGCCAAGGTAGGAGGATCAGGAGGTTGGGGCCAGGAGTTCAAGATCAGCCTGGGCGACAAAGCAAGACCCCGTCTCTACAAAAAGTAAAAACAATTAGTTGGGGCTGCGTGCGGTGGCTCACACCTGTAATCCCAGCACTTTGGGAGGCCGAGGCGGGCGGATCACGAGGTCAGGAGATCGAGACCATCCTGGCTAATGCGGTGAAACCCTGTCTCTACTGTAAATACAAAAAAATTAGCCGGGCGTGGTGGCGGGCACCTGTAGTCCCAGCTACTCGGGAGGCTGAGACAGGAGAATGGCGTGAACCCAGGGGGTGGAGCCTGCAGTGAGTGGAGATCGCTCCACTGCACTCCAGGCTGGGCAACAGAGCAGACTCCGTCTCAAACACAAACAAACACTTTGGGAGGCCAAGGTGGGTGGATCACGAGGTCAGGAGATTGAGACCATCCTGGCTAACATGGTGAAACCCTGTTTCTACTAAAAATACAAAAAAATTAGCCGGGCATGGTGGCGGGCGCCTGTAGTCCCAGCTACTCGGGAGGTAGAGGCAGGAGAATGGCGTGAACCCCGGAGGAGGAGCTTGCAGTGAGCCGAGATCGCTCCAATGCACTCCAGCCTGGGCAACAGAGCGAGACTCCGTCTCAAAACAAACAAACAAACAAAAAACAAGTAGCTGGGCATGGTGGGGTGCATGCCTATAGTCCCAGTTACTCTGGGGGCTTAGACGGGAGGATCACTTGAGCCCAGGAATTCAAGGCTGCAGTGAGCTATGATCATGCCACTGCACTCCAGCCTGGACAACAGAACGAAACTCTGTCTCTTAAAAAAAAAAAAAGAAAGAAAGAAAAGAAAAAAAGAAAGAAATATTTCTATCACACTTCATTTATCTGGAAAGTTCATTTCTATCTATCACCTTCACCCCCAACCGTGCAGACTTAAACTTTTCCATGGATTGCTTCATGAGTTCAGCCTCTCCAGCTTCATTATAAACGCATGAGGGCAGAGGCCGTATCTTCTTTTGATTCCTAGGCTGGAATGCAGTGGCGTGATTATAGCTCACTACTGCCTCAGACTCCTGGGCTCAGTTATTCCTCCTGCCTCAGTCTCCCGAGTAGCTGGGACCACAGGCACATGCCACCACACCTGGTTAATTTTTTTTTTTTTTTTTTTTTTGAGACGGAGCATCACTCTGTTGCCAGGCTGGAGTACAGTGGTGCAATCTCAGCTCACTGCAACCTCCGCCTCCTGGGTTCAAGCGATTCTCCTGCCTCAGCCTCCTGAGTAGTTGGGATTACAGGTGTGCGCCACCATGCCCCGCTAATTTTTGTACTTTTAGTAGAGATGGAGTTTCACCATGTTGGCCAGGCTGGTCTCAAAACTCCTGACCTCGTGATTCACCCGCCTCGGCCTCCCAAAGTGCTGGGATTACAGGTGTGAGCCACCACGCCCAGCCTACACCTGGCTAATTTTTAAAATTTTTTGTAGAGACGGGATCTCACCATGTTGCCTAGGCTTGTCTTGAACTCCTGGGCTCAAACGATCTTCCCACCTTAGCCTTTCAAAGTGCAGGGATTACAGGCATGAGCCACTGTGCCCAGCATCTGGTTCATTTTTAATTTCCCTTACAGTGCTTCATAAATGATTATCATCTGTATGGGATAAGAAAGCCCCCAAAGGAGCAGCCAGAAGGATGATTAGGAGAATGGGCTGAGGGTCCAGCCTCCAGGCACCTCCTCTGACATGGCCTTGGTGCTGCAGCCGACCCAAGAGGCTGGTCTGACAGGTCAGAGGAGGTCCTAGAGCAGTAACCTCCCAGGAAATAAGGAGAATGGGACAGAAACCCAATGCAGACAAGCTCATTAAAAAAGGAATGCAGGAGCCCAGCTGGCTGCAGATGATCCTGAGTGTTTCACAGAATGGAGGAAAGAGCCTCAGGGATTCAGGGACAGGACATCCAGCATCTTTGGGACTCACTTCCTCTCTTTCCATCTCTTTGTCCCGTTTCACTCTGCTTCTCTTTACATATTATCCTCTCATCATAGGAAGCATGGCCATTGGCAGCCCCAGCCTAGCAATCTTAACAAAAAGAGAAAGCTTTATGTGTTCCAGGGGAGTTCTCTGATCAGCCCTGTTTGAGTTATGTGCCCCATCACTGTGGCCAAGGGGATAGACACTGTCATCAGCTCAAGAGTGAGCCTTGTGCCCACCCACACATCCACATAGCCAGAGGTACACAATACAAGGAGAACAAGAAGGGGATGGGAAGTTTCCTGGGCAGATAAAGGCAGCTCAGTGAGGTCACAGATTGTTATCGTTGCCATGTCTTCATTGTAGAGCCCAGTGCCCTGCCAGACCATATGGTGATAAGGGCTGGGATCATGTCTATATTGTTCACAATACCCTCAGTGCCTAATGCCCTGCTGGCATCTATGAAATTCTCAATACATCATTGTTGGATGAATGAATGAATAAATGAATGAATCACACCCAGCCAGTGCTCAGTGCACAGCTCCCTGCCTAGCTTCATTCATTTCTCCATTTGCTCAGTAAGAACATATTGAGCCACAGCTTGATGCGTAGCACTGTGCTAGGCATGGGTCGATTGCCTACAAAATGCAAGAAGTGGTCTTTGTCCTTGGGGAGGAGGCCCTTGTGAGGGGCCCTGCACCTTCTGTGGGGGGCACTTTTGCTCCCTGCACTGACACCTGATGCTCCCATGCATATGGATGAGGCTGGGGGGTGGGTGAGGCTGGAGGGGCCCTCTCTGGATGGGGGTGGGGGGCATCAGTCCTCTGCACTCTGAGCTCCCTCTGCCCGCTTTGTATGTGCTTGATGAAGCACGGGTACAAAGAACACAGAGCCAGCTCTCAGGACGCCTTTTCTCTTTCCCCAGCAGTTCCAGCCCAGCCTGAGCGTGCACTCCCCCTCTACTAGGCCTTGGAGAAAGAGCCTCTTTTCAGTGAGGGCCCAGGCCCACCGGCCACTTCGGGTGGAAAATGCTCTCAAGAACCCCCTGACCCCGGCTTGGCAGAGTCCCCCCGGATCCACCTACAGGAATCCCCCCTCAGCCTCTCCTTTGCTTTGCAGAGCTCCTGCACGCCTCTCCTCTGCTTTTTGATTCCTCAGCCTTTTCTCATTTGCTGCCAAATGAGAAAATGCAAGAGGTTGCCTTTGTCCTCTTTTGCTGCCAAATGAGAAGATGTGACCTGTGTTCTTCAGTGCCTCCTCCACACTGCAGTCTTCAGATCTCTGCCCAGCGGAGTCTCTCGGCCCTTGGGAGGCACAGAGCTCCTTGTAACGCCCCCAGACACCTGGGATTTTAAAGGCTTGTTTGCTCTTATGCCCGGCATTTCTCCTCTAACTGGATTACAAATCCTGTGAGGGGAGGGACGGTGCTGCGAGTTTCCTTGTGGTCCCAGCATTGCCTGGAACGTGCCATGCACCTAGCAGAAAGTTGGGTGGATTTGAACCCAGAGCCTAGGATGTCAGAGGGAGGAGGGGCCTCGAAACTGTGCCTCATGTGACAAAGGAGGAAACTGAGGCCTGAAAGGTACTTCTGTTGGACATTCTAATCTCGTCCCCCTTCTGGACTTCAGTTTCCTCTGTCAAGTGAGGGGAGGTTGGCCTGACCCTGGGAGAAGCCCCTCCCGACTAACCTGGACCTCTTTCAGACCCTTCATTCACCGTTTGCTACAACTGCTACAGCCCACCTGGCATTGATTTAGCACACTTGTGGATTTTCTGGCTGGGGAGGAGAGGAAGATAACGTCCTCTTGGGCTGTTGTGGGCTCACGTGAAGTTTTGGGCTTCGTTTTCCAGTCCTATCTCTGAGAAACATCTACAAAACAAGCAATAATTTTTTTCCTTTTCCGGCCCCAGGCCCCTTTGGTTACCTCCTGCCAAGGCCATTTTCTGTTACTACTGCCTGGAGTAGAGTTTCTGAGAACCAGATACCTACTCCTTAAAGGAAGCTTGGGCAGGTATGGATCAAGTCCTGGAGCTGGTTTCTGGTTTCTGGTGGGTGGCTGAAAGGTGACCTAGTCTGTTTGGGCTGTTATAACACAATACCGTTAACAGATGGCTTGTAAACAATAGAAATGTATTTCTTATGGCTTTGGAGGCTGAGAAGTCTAAGATCAAGGTCCCTGCCGATTCAATGTCTGGTAAGGGCCACTTCCTTGTGGACAGCTATCTTCTCACTGTACCCTCACATGGTGGAATAGGTGAGGGTCTCTCTGGGGTGTCTTTTATTAGGACACTCATCCTATCCATGAAGGCTCTTCCCTAATGACCTAAGCACCTCCCAAAGGTCTCACATCCTAATGCCATCACCCTGGGGGTTTAAGATTTCAACACAGGCTGGGCGTGGTGGCTCACTCTTGTAATCCTAGTACTCTGGGAGGCCAAGGTGGGAGGCTCACCTGAGGTCAGGAGTTTGAGACCAGCCTGGCCAACATGGTGAAACTGCGTCTGTACTAAAAATACAAAAATTAGCTGAGCATGGTGACGCAGGCCTGTAGTTCCAGCTACTTGGGAGGCTGCTGAGGCAGAAGAATCGCTTGAACCCGGGAGGCGGAGGTTGCAGCAGTGAGCAGAGATCGCACCACTGCACTCCAGCTGGGGCAACAGAGCGAGACTCTGTATCAAAAAAAAAAAAAGCTTTCAGCACATGAATTTTTGGAGGTTGACACATTCAGTTCATGGCAGGAGGGAAGGAGCAGGTTCAAGGCAGGGGACCCAGAGATTAGCTGGGCAGTTGTCCTAGGGGTACTTTAGGAAGCTCACTTTGTCCTGCCCAGAGAGGAACCCCATCCAAGTGCTGTTAGAGGACAGAGGGACAGGGTCCCTGCCCCAACCTACACTCCCATGGTGGTGTTTTGAGCATCAGTGACAGGAGCTGTGGGTACTATGTTTTAGGAAAATTAATCTGGCTGTTGGAACAAGGAGCAGAAAAATAGGCTGGTAGTTTGTGATTATTATCTAGGCATGAAATTCGTTCATTCATGCATGTGTTCATTTGTTCCTTCAGTATTTAAGCATCACTGTGTGTCAGGCAGAACTGTAGGTGCTGGGGTTACAGTGGTGGAGAAGACAGAAAACAAGAGAGTGTCAGATAGCGAGTTCTGGTTCTGGAAGTGGCAGAGTAGCTTGTGTCAGTCTAACTCTCTGGCCAAGAATGCTTATAGACTAAGGGAAAAATATAAAATATGGTGATTATGGTGATTTGAAGGCAATGAACAGCAATTAAAACCAGACAGAGGTAGAGAGGAAAAAATCCTTGAAAGTAAAAAGTAAACCTGGCACATTTAACCAGCTTTTCCCTGAACACACTACCTGGTTTGAGGAGCTCATACACAAAGTGGCAGTTTTACCGGTTAGAGCTTGGGGCCACTAGAAAGGCTAACATTGAGAGGAAACGTTAGGAAAGCAAGGAGCCATAGAAATTCCTTCTACAGATTCTCCTTAAATCCTTGGTGACTCCTGAACTGTGCATTTGCAGGGTAGGGCTCTAAGCAGCCCAGCAAGAAACAGCAGCTGGGAGGTAGAGGTTTCAGTTGCTATCTGGTGCTGAGGAAACAGAGTTTAAAATTTAAGTTCCACCAAGTTTGAGGGGCTTAGTAATCACCTAAGGTTTTCTTTTGAAATCCCAGAAGGGCCTCACCTTATGATTAAATCCAAGGTTAAGAGCCACATCTGAAGACTAAAGGCAAAACTCAAACAACCCCACCCTAGCAGAGCTTAAAACCAAACCTCCACAGGAGCAAGGTAATCCACTGGTAATTTAACTGCCTGCCATAACAAAATCCAGCATTCTTTAGAGGAAGATTTTTTTAAAATCCAGATTCCCTTTAACATAGCATCCCTGACGTTCAGTATACAACAAAAAAGTCCAGACTCCTTATGACATTATCCACAATGTCCAGCATATAATAAAAATTAGCAGATAGTAGGCAACAGGAGATGACCCATAATCAAAAGAAAAAACAGTCAATAGATGCAGATGCACAGACAACCCAGATGGTGAAAAAAATCAGATAATAAATGCCATGAAGAGCATTATAATCAAGTGATATGATAGAGAGTAACTGTGGTCACTTTAAGATTGAGAGGCCAGGAGGATCTCTCTAAAGATGTTACCCTTTTTTATTGTTTGAAATGTGAAATGCCAGGTAGAGGAAATAATGCATAGGCCCAGAGATAGGAAACAGCCAGGCTTGTTCAAGGAAGAACAAGGAGGTCTAAGGGACTTGAGCAAGGTGGAGTAACAAGATTTGAGATCAGGCCGTTAGACAGGACCAGATCATGTTAAATTGTGGCTCATAGTAAGAGGCTGAATCTTATTTGAAGAATGATGAATCATCTTTGAAGTAATTCAAGCAGGAGGAAGACTTACCTGCCTTCTGTTGTTGTTGTTTTTTTCCCTTTTACTATGAATGAGGCTGTCATTTCAAATATTTAAGAGGCAATTGCATTTTCTTCTTTTGCTTTCTATGCATATCTCTTCTTCATTTTCTACTGCATTGTTGATACTTTCCTTAAATTTCATGTATCTATTTTTTTGGTAGAAGCTCTTCTTTCTTTTCTTTTCTTTCCTTCCTTCCTTTCTTTCTTTTCTTTCTTTCTTTCTTTCTTTCTTTCTTTCTTTCTTTCTTTTTCTTTCTTTCTTTCTTTCTCCTTCCTTCCTTCCTTCCTTCTTTCTTAAGACTAGTAAAGTCAGAAAGGAGGAAAGAGTAGAACAAAGACTTTGGTCTGTAACTGACTATGAACAACCAATTGAGATAACTCACCATCTTTGGACCAGCCAGAGGCTCTTTTAATATTGTGGACTTAACTATTTGCCTCTAATAAGGCACATATATTTTTGTCATTTATTTGAATTTTGACCTTGCTGATGGCATTATATGTTGCCATGAAAAAAATCTTTTTATGGGAAAAAAGTTCTTATGCTATTGAATTCATCACTGTTGTCTATGACCTTCAACATTCCAATAATATTTTTAAATTTTTTCTAGGGCGGATTTATATCTTTAAAAGATTATTCTAGGCCAGGTGCGGTGGCTCATGCCTGTAATCCTAGCACTTTGGGAGTCTGAGGAGGGCAGATTCCCTGAGCTCAGGAGTTTGAGACCAGACTGGGCAACATGGAGAAACACTGTCTCTACTAAAAATACAAAAAAATTAGCCGAGCATGGTGGCATGTGCCTGTAGTCCCAGCTACTCGGGAGGCTGAGACAGAAGAATCGCTTGAACCTGGGAGGCAGAAGTTGCAGTGAGCCAAGATTGCGCCACTGCACTCTAGCCTGGGTGACAGAGCAGGACTCTGTCTCAAAAAAAAAAAAAAAAAAAGATTATTCTGACTGTCTTTGGAGAATAGACTATAATAGGATGATGAGATCAGCATGGGGGAAGAGAGAGAATTTGAGATTTGGACCCAGGAGATGAGGGCCACATTTCAGCTCCTTCCCTTAACAATCTTATGACTCTTGTCATCAAATTGCTTCACCACCCTCAGCCAATTTCTTTACCAACAACATAGCATAATGCTGATTTATAGTCTTCTTACTGTGCCAGATCCTGTTCCAAATGCTTTACATGTATTATCTCATTTCATCATTACCAGAGTCTTAAGATGAGGAAACGGCAGAGAGATGAAGCACTTCGCCCAAGTCCCATATTCAGTGGCAGACCTAGAATCGAAGCACTAGCTGCTGGGCACGGTGGCTCATGCCTGTAATCCCAGCACTTTGGGAGACCAAGGTGGGCGGATCACCCGAGGTTGGGAGTTTGAGACCACCCTGACCAACATGGAGAAATCTCAACTCTACTAAAAATACAAAAAATTAGCCAGGTGTGGTGGTGCATGCCTGTAATCCCAGCTACTCAGGAGGCTGAGGCAGAATTGCTTGAACCCAGGAGGCAGAGGTTGCAGTGAGCCGAGATCGTGCCATTGCACTCCAGCCTGGGCAACAAGAGCAATAATCCGTCTCAAAAAAGAAAAAAAAAAAGAAACAAAGAAAAGAAAATAAACACTAGCAGTTGGATTCATCATTTCAAGACATGAAAAGTATCCTGGGGAGCTAGTGGCTAGTGGATGCAAAAGTTCTTTGGAGATTGGATGTACTCCATATGTGTGTTGTGTACATAAGTGGCAGTCAGGGAACAAGAGGAAGGTGATGGATGTCACAGAGATCTGGGTTTGCTTACTGGGCGTGTGACACTGGGAGTAGGTCACTTCATGTCTCTAAGACTCTGTCTGTCTTTTCTTACCTTCCTTCCCTCCCTCCCTCATTCCCTCCTTCCTACCATCCATCCCTCCCTCCTTCCTCCCTAGTTTCTTCCTTTCTTTCTCTTTCCTCCTTCCTACCCTCCCTTGCTCCTTCCTTTCTTTTTCTTCACTGAAACATAACTCACATATAGAATTTACCCATTTAAAACATATATTTAATTGGGATTTAGTTTATTCACAGCATTGTGCAACTATCATGACAATCTAATTTTAGAACATTTTCATCATATCCCCAAAAGAAGCACCGTGCCCTTTAGCAGCCACTCCCCTTTCTCGTCACCCACAGGCAACCATTAATTTGCTTTCTGTCTCTATGCATTGAAGCTTCATTTCTTACTCTGTAAAGTGGGTGTGCTGTGGTGGGGGGCAGGTTGGATTTCCCCCAGTGACTTCTACAGAGGGTGCCTGCTCAGCGAGGAGATAGGTGGAAAGAGGAAAGGTTGAGGAAGCCAAAGAATTAAATTGCTGCGTAAAAATTAAGGCGTGAAATAGTTCAGGGGTGGGATGAGTGGTCTGGGAAGATCCTAGAAGAAGGAAAGGATGGAACCAGTGCAAGGGGCAGGGGGAAGGGTGAGACACAATGCCTCCGGATCAAAGAAGAATTTTGGCAGAAAAACCACGCCATGTAATAGAGATTGAGATTGAGGTTGCAACGTGGTGTGTGGTGTAAATGCCTCCACTGCTCCTCATAAAATCTTCAGAAAAGTATACAGGTGATGTGCCAGGTGGAGTTGGGTTTGCTTTTGAGGGTGGTACAGAGGACTGAGTCCTCCCTCCTGGTGAGCAAGGGCTAGAACAGAGGTAGTCCTGCAGGCCTCTGCCTCATCTGGGCACAAGGGCTTAGCACTGCCACTCATTTCCACCTCAGAGGGTTGGTAGTGAGGACCGAGTGATTTAACGTATGAGTGACAGCTCACCATCCTGCGCTGGGCACATGGTAGGTGCCTGTCAGCCACACCGGTCATCAAGGGCCAACCAGGAGAGCCCCTGTGATGCCTTCGTGTCCTGCCTTCCCTTCCAGAACCCAACGTCTTCCTCATCTTCAGCCATGGACTGCAGGGCTGCCTGGAGGCCCAGGGCGGGCAGGTCAGAGTCACCCCGGCTTGCAATACCAGCCTCCCTGCCCAGCGCTGGAAGTGGGTCTCCCGAAACCGGCTCTTCAACCTGGGTACCATGCAGTGCCTGGGCACAGGCTGGCCAGGCACCAACACCACAGCCTCCCTGGGCATGTACGAGTGTGACCGGGAGGCACTGAATCTTCGCTGGCATTGTCGTACACTGGGTGACCAGCTGTCCTTGCTCCTGGGGGCCCGCACCAGCAACATATCCAAGCCTGGCACCCTTGAGCGTGGTGACCAGACCCGCAGTGGCCAGTGGCGCATCTACGGCAGCGAGGAGGACCTATGTGCTCTGCCCTACCACGGTGAGGGGCCGCTTGCAGGCGGGAGGGTGGGGTCCCCGATGTCCAGGGGACTGGAGCCATGAGGGACAGATTCCCAGCGACAAGGCCTTTGGACTCTGTGGACCCTTGGCAGTCACATGTTTAATTATAATAGGAAGCATTTTTTAATAATTAAGAAAATTAACTTCAGGCCAGGTGCGGTGGCTCACGCCTGTAATCCCAGCACTTTGGGAGGCCAAGGTGGGTGGATCACTTGAGGTCAGGAGTTCAAGACCAGCCTGGCCAACATGGAAAAACCCCATCTCTACTAAAAATTCAAAAATTAGCCAGGTGTGGTGGAGCATGCCCATCATAGTCCCAGCTACTTGGGAGGCTGAGGAAGGAGAATCGCTTGAACCCAGGAGGCAGAGGTTGCAGTGAGCTGAGACTGCGCCACTGCACTGCAGCCTGGGTGACAGAGCAAGACTCTGTCCCCCCACAAAAAAAAAGAAAAAAGAAAAGAAAAGAAAAAAGAAAAATTAACTTCAAAGCATTTAATTTACTTTTGTAAAAATTTCAAAATACATGCTTGTAAAGTCTTCAAATAGTATACAACTATATAACATAAAATTAAATGAAAATTCCCTTCCCCCAGGCCCACTCTCCAGGTGAAACCCCATTGTAGCCCCCCATGTTGTCTTAATGCCTATCTTGCATGTGGTGAATGGGGACCAGAGTCACCATGTGAGGGGCTGGCCTCTTGTGGTGGACAGCACCGTCCTGGGGGGGCCTTTCCTGGGAGACCCCCTGAGTTCCGAGATAGAACTTTGTGGGGACACAGAGCCCATGGGCTGGGTAGCTGAGCAGAGATTCCATCAGGCTCAGCCCTCTGTGGATGACTTGGAGGCCCTCTTACCCAGCTGGAGTTTGGATGGGATTAGGGGTACTAGGGAGCCCCTTCCCAGCCCTATGAGGTGTGCAGCAAGACCTCTCTCTGGTTCCTGGGCTGACTCAACAGCAGAAGGAGCCTTAAAGCCACTATGGGGTGCCATTGCCTCTCCCACCTGCTGACTCCTGCGAACACCCAACACCCTGGGTTTTAGGGGATTTCTCCTGAGGGTCGAGGGGCGCGGCAGCGTCTGGTGTCCAGATGCCAAGAGCCTGGCCCATGTCCACCCCCTGCAGAGGTCTACACCATCCAGGGGAACTCCCACGGAAAGCCGTGCACCATCCCCTTCAAATATGACAACCAGTGGTTCCATGGCTGCACCAGCACGGGCCGCGAGGATGGTCACCTGTGGTGTGCCACCACCCAGGACTACGGCAAAGACGAGCGCTGGGGCTTCTGCCCCATCAAGAGTGAGAGCGGTTGGAGCCGTGGGGGCGGGGGCAGTGTTCCTGGAGGGAGGCTGGTGCTGAGGGGCCCCGGGGCCCAGGGTGAGATACTGCCCCCTCCCCTACCTAGTGCAGCCTTTTGGTGGGGGAGGGTCTGCACTCCCGAGGGACCCTGGAGGGGGCCTGAAGGAGAGGGCTGTCGTGGTGGCAGGTAACGACTGCGAGACCTTCTGGGACAAGGACCAGCTGACTGACAGCTGCTACCAGTTTAACTTCCAGTCCACGCTGTCGTGGAGGGAGGCCTGGGCCAGCTGCGAGCAGCAGGGTGCGGATCTGCTGAGCATCACGGAGATCCACGAGCAGACCTACATCAACGGTGAGCCGGGGCCTGATGCCTGCTCGTGCCTCTGGAGGGCCCGGGCCTTTCCGCTTGTGGGTTGGGGAGAGGGCGATGGGGAGGTGGGGAGGCTGGGGCTGGGGATCCCCTGTTCAGTGTCCCTCCTTGCTGTCAGGCCTCCTCACTGGGTACAGCTCCACCCTGTGGATCGGCTTGAATGACTTGGACACGAGCGGAGGCTGGCAGTGGTCGGACAACTCGCCCCTCAAGTACCTCAACTGGGAGAGTGGTGAGACACAAGGTTGGGGGCGCAGGGCAGCATAGGGGCCCCGCGGGCTCTTGGCCTCCCATGGACTCCTCTCCTCATGTCCTCCTGCAGAGGGGCAGTGTGGGTAGGGGAAGCACCGACCTCCACCCCCCTCCCCAGACTGCGCCCCCCTAGCCCATGTAGGGCGGCGCTGCCCCAGGCCGAAGGTCTTGGTGCATATGGACTGGGTGCCAGCCTCCACTCACCTCTTCAGCCACCCCTGTGGGCAGCGGGCACCAGAGCACCCAGCAGCCTGGCCGGGGAGGCCGGGGCGGGGCTGGTACTGGTTACTGGGTAGAAGGTTCAAGGCGATGTGCACCCAGGTTAGAAAGCGCGGAGGACCCCGTGGTCTGGGGCGGAGCTGGAGCTGAGCACCAGGCTTCCCGAACTGGCTCAGGCTTCCGAGGGAGCAGAGGGAGGTAGGAGGTTCTGAGCAGGGCCCCGGGAGCCACGGTGTGAGCTTCTCTCTCCGGGGGTGCTGGCGCCCTGCCCTCCCCACAGACCAGCCGGACAACCCCAGTGAGGAGAACTGTGGAGTGATCCGCACTGAGTCCTCGGGCGGCTGGCAGAACCGTGACTGCAGCATTGCGCTGCCCTATGTGTGCAAGAAGAAGCCCAACGCCACGGCCGAGCCCACCCCTCCAGGTGAGCCAGGGACTGTGCCGCAGGGTGGGGAGGGGCTCCCAGGGCCAGGGACACAGCCACAGAGCCGTGGCAGGCCCAGCCTCTCCTCCGGTTACCACCACAGCACAAGGGGACTCTGATCCTCTGACTCTTATTTCATTGTTCAGTTAAAGTCTGAGCAAATTGGAATATGTCATTAATTCATTTGGGGAACATGTGCTGAGATCTGTGTTAAATGCTGGCAATACCCACTGTTACCTCGTAGAGACCACAGTCTGCTGGAGGTGACAGACATCTCAATGCACAATTAGACTATCCCAGGTCATGAGTGATTATAGAAATATGGATCAGTGTTAGAGGAGCATAGAGAAGAAACTGATTCAGCTTCTGAGAGTTAAGGAGGGGTTTATGGAAATAACATTTGATTTGGGCCTTTCAAATTGAGTCTAAGTTTAAAAGATATAAAGAGGTGTGGGGGAAGGGCATTCCTGGCAGAGGGAACAGCATATGCAAAGGTGTGGAGGCCTAGAACTACACTGCAGCTTTAAGGGGTGGTGAGTGATGGCTGGGCACCGTGGCTCACACCTATAATCCTAGCACTTTGGGAGGCCAAGGCAGGAGGATTGCTTGAGCTCAGTAGTTCGAGACCAGCCTGGGCAACATAGCGAGACCCTGTCTCTGCAAAATATTTTTTAAAAATTAGCTGAGTGTGGTGATTGATGCATGCCTGTCTACTAGGGAGGTCGAGGTGGGAGGATTGCTTGAGCCTGCAAGGTTGAGGCTGCAGTGAGCCTCGCTTGCACCACCGCACTCCAACCTGGGCAACAGAGCGAGACGAGACCCTGCCTCAAAAAAAATAAAAAATAAAAAATAAATAAAATAAAAGAAAAAAGAAAAAAGAAAGAAAAAGAAAAAAATGGATGGTGCCTGTTGCAGTTTGGGTAGAGTATAGATTCTAACCACTTCAAGTATGGTCCTCCAACCAGCAGCACAGCATCCCCGGAGGGCTTGTTAGAAATGCACAGTCAGGCCCGCCCCAGAGTAATTGAATCAGAACCTGCATTTAACAAGATCCTCAGATGATTCATGTGCAGGTACAGTTTGGGAAGCCCTGGCTTAAAGGGCATGGTGAAGAAAAGGCAGGTTGCAGCCAGTCTCTGCAGGGTCTTGGCTGCTGGGCCAAGTTTGGGTGGGGCCAGGTAGGCTGTGGGGAGCCTTTGTAGGTGTTTAAGCCAGGGAGTGTCTGGTTCTCGTTTGTGATCATAGAGACAGCTTTAGGGGCCTTGTGGAGGAGTTAGAGCAATGGACAGGGCCTGCTTAGGGATTCTGCCCCTTACTGCTGTGTGGCCCTGGGCAAGCAGCTTAGTCTCTGGGGTGCAGAGTCCTCATTGCAAATGGAGAATAAAGCCACCCCCCTTGCAAGGTTGTTGTGAGGAAGGCTGGAGATCTGGCCTGGCACGAAGGAGTTTTTCTGTAGTTGGCTGTGGATGTTTACTATGGTGTAGGTTGGAGGGGCTGTGCAGTTTCCTGGGAAGCTGTGGGGCGGTGAGGAGACTTTTACAAAGAAAATATGGCAACACACACACACACACACACACACACACACACACAACACTAACCACAGACAGTAAAGAGCTTACAGAGCAAAACTTCTGCTCCTGACCATGGAAGTCTTGCCAATGATCGACTGAGGACTGGTTTTTTTGTTTGTTTGTTTGTTTGTTTGAGACAGGGTCTCACTCTGTCACCCAGGCTGGAGTGTAGTGGTGCGATCTCGGCTCACCACAACCTCCACCTCCTAGGCTTAAGAGATTCTCGTGCCTCAGCCTCCTGAGTAGCTGGGATTACAGGTGGGCATCACTACTTCCCGGCTAACTTTCGTATTTTTAGTAGAGACGGGGTTTCACCATGTTGGCCAGGCTGGTCTTGAACTCCTGACCTCAGGTGATCTGCCCACCTCGGCCTCCCAAAGTGCTGGGATTACAGGCGTGAGCCACTGCACCCCGCCTTTTTATTTTTATTTATTTTTTGAAACAGAGTCTCACTCTGTCGCCCAGGCTGGAGTGCAGTGGCACAATCTCCACTCACTGCAAACTGCGCCTCCCAGGTTCAAGCGATTCTCATCCCCAGGTTCAAGCGATTCTCATGCCCCAGCCTCCCGAGTAGCTGGGATTATAGGCATGAGTGTGCCACCACGCCCGGCTAATTTTTTTGTATTTTTAGAGATGGGGTTTCACCATGTTGCCCAGGCTGGTCTCGAACTCCTGTCTTCAAGTGATTCACCCGCCTCGGCCTCCCAAAGTGCTGGAATTACAGGCGTGAGCCACGGCTCTGGCCTGATTCAGGACTGTTGACCACTGCTTTATCTCCCATTCCGTAAGGGGCCAGGAGCAGAAGCTTGAAACGTCAGCAACCCGATCTAGGGCACCCCCACCTCTAGCTGGAGGGAGCCTTGGGCCCCAGTCCAGTCCTCCCACAAGCACCTTTCTGAAGGAAGGGGCCCGCTGGGAGGCCCGGGTGTGGGCATGCCTAGCCTATCTGTGGCCCCTTACCAAGTCCTCTGTCCTCTGGGTCTTCCCGGACCTGCAGACAGATGTAAGACCTCGGATTTCCGCCCCTCTGCCCAGCCCATATCTCTCTGCACGAGGCATATTCTAGGCAGGTTCTGCTTTCCTGGTCTCATCACTTAAGTCCTGTCATTTCGAAGGCAGGCGCCGTCGTGTCCCCAAAGCATCCACATTTCCCAAGCTCCCTTCCGGTCCTTGAGGCCCCTCGGGTCTCAGCAGCCACTAAAATCCGCTTGTCTGGGGCGGCAGCCTCAGATCTTAGCTCATTGGCTAACAAGAGATGATTGACAGGTCCTGAGCCAGAGAGCGAGCCCAGTCGGGCTCTCAGTCCGCCCAGCTTTGCCGGGTCTCCAGGAGCAGGTGTGGCTGGACCACTGGAATCCCAGTCTGAGGCCGTGTTCTAGTGGGCGCGCACTTTCCTGCCCGACTAGGCAGAATCCTGCCCGAGCCTGACACTGTGGGTGGTTTGGTGAAGTCCTGTTTTCTCTTGCCAAGACCAAGTAAGGGCTTGTTTGCCTCAGCTGCCCTGGGACCCCAACCCCTAGAAGGTGAACCTGAAAGGCATGGAAATCGGGGCAAGGGAGGGCCTGGGACGGGTGGATTTCTCAGCCCTGGGGTTCAGGGTTAGGAGTTAGGAGCGGGGAAAGAGTCCCAGCTGGGGGATGGGGCCGGCCGAT
The DNA here is from genome assembly GCF_029281585.2 of Gorilla gorilla gorilla. Lineage (NCBI taxonomy): Eukaryota > Metazoa > Chordata > Mammalia > Primates > Hominidae > Gorilla > Gorilla gorilla. Next base: position 29,399,720 of record NC_073228.2, on the reverse strand, counting down.
CTGTAGTGACTTTGAGCCACCTCCTAATGTTCTCGGCTGCCCGCCCACCAAGACCTCAGATTCCTGGTGGGCCTGCCTGGGCCCCATTAGTGGCTCAAGGTCCTGTTTCCCAGTTTTCTCCCTCCTGGGCTGCCCAGACCTGCACAGAGTGGGTGCTCAGTAAATGTTATTTGAGAGAATAACAGTGATTCCATTTACTAGGCAGGGGGCCATAAGCCAAGCTTGAATCTCATAGCAGGAAACCCCATTTACAGAGGGAGAAACTGAGGTTCATGGGGCTGGTTTGTCCTGACTTTCTACCCATCGTTTATTGACTGATTGATTGATGCATTGATTGAGATAAGGTCTTGCTGTGTCGCCCAGGCTGGAGTGCAGTGGTGCAATCATGGCTCACTGCAGCCTTGACCTCCCCGGGTCAAGTGATCCTCCCACCTCAGCCTCCTGAGTAGGGGGACCACAGGCGCACATCACCATGCCTGGCTAATTTTTTATTTTTTATAGAGATGGGGTCTCCCCTTTGTTGCCCAGTCTGTTCTTGAACTACTGGGCTCAAGCAATCCTCCAGCCTTAGCCTTCCAAAGTGCTGGGATTACAGGCCTGAGCCACCATGCCTGGCCCACCCATCGTATTCTGAGAGCCACAGCCAGAGGAACTGTTCTGTCCTGGGTGGAATCTGCCACCACGACTTGGGTCTCTGCCCCGGGGATCCAGCAGCCCTGTAAAGTTTTATTTTTTTTTTTGGCATTTCCAAGACCTGTGGTGGGGACCGGGATTGATCTGGGAGAGTTTGGAGACGAGGTGACTGGGAGGCCTCGCCTGTGTTGACGTCAACCTAGTGGGTTGGTTCCCAGACTGGGCGGCTCAGTCCCTGAGCAGCAGCCTCATGGGTCTCTGCAGACAGGTGGGCCAATGTGAAGGTGGAGTGCGAGCCGAGCTGGCAGCCCTTCCAGGGCTACTGCTACCGCCTGCAGGCCGAGAAGCGCAGCTGGCAGGAGTCCAAGAAGGCATGTCTACGGGGTGGTGGCGACCTGGTTAGCATCCACAGCATGGCGGAGCTGGAATTCATCACCAAGCAGATCAAACAAGGTGAGGAGCTGCCCGCCCACGTGTCTGGGTGGAGGGCAGGGCCTCCCACTGCCCCACCCATCCTGTCCAGGAGCCTCAGAGAATGTTCCTTCCTCCCTACTGGTGGCTGAGGCTGACCTCTCAATGTTTTCTCTCCCCTCCTCTCCTGCTGCACCCCCAGAGGTGGAGGAGCTGTGGATCGGCCTCAACGATTTGAAACTGCAGATGAATTTTGAGTGGTCTGACGGGAGCCTTGTGAGCTTCACCCACTGGCACCCCTTTGAGCCCAACAACTTCCGGGACAGTCTGGAGGACTGTGTCACCATCTGGGGCCCGGTGAGATCTCCCTCTCCCTATCACAGGGCCACAAAATACACCCCCAACCTCCAGGTGCCACCCCAGCTGAAGGACATCCTAGTTACTATCAGAACCTGCCTGGAACCTCTTACCTCTCAGCAGTCCCCCTCCTCCCCACCAATGCCTTCCCTTCCACTGCCGGGGCTTGAATCCTACCTCCACCTCCACCTCCAACTAGCCAAGTCACCTTGGGCAAGTTACTAGAGGGTCACTGGGGAGATCAGAGGAGTTAATTCTCGTGAAACCTTAGGCACAGTGCCTGGCGCATTCTTGGTCTCCTCCCAGCTGCCCTTCCCTGCCAGAAGGTGGCATCAGAACCCACATTATGTGCAGATACTTTGCAAGCAGGGCTGCAATCTGCCAGCCCTCGCCCCCAGTGCTCTACCCAGTCCAGGGTCCTGTCATCTCAAGAGATTGTTGGGTTTTATGACAATTTGCCATGGTTTGGGCTTAGATGTGGTGTAAGTGAAGGAATTGATGGAGGGCTTCAAGCAGAGATGAAAGACCCTTAAAAAAGGGACAAAGCCAGCTGAGTGTGGTGGCTCATGCCTATAATCCCAGCACATTGGGAGGCCGAGGCAGGCGGATCACTTGAGGTCAGGAGTTCGAGACCAGCCTGGCCAACATGGTGAAACCCCATCTCTACTAAAAATACAAAAATTAGCCAGGGGTGGTGGCAGATGCCTGTAATCCCATCTACTCCAGAGGCTGAGGCAAGAGAATCACTTGAACCTGGAAGGCAGAGGCTGCAGTGAGCTGAGATTGCACCACTGCACTCCAGCCTGGGTGACAGAGCAAGACCCTGTCTCAAAAAAATAAAATAAAATAAAATAAAATAAAAAGGAGAAAGCCGTAGGGACACAGACCACCCTTCCTAGGGACAGACAGGATGTTCTGCTGTCACATACTGCAAACAGTGCTGGGGACTGTAGTGGCAGTCATTTGCCTTAGGGGATGCTATTTAAGAATTTTAAAACAATTATGTATTGAGTATCTACCATGTGCCAGTCATTTTTCTGGGTGCTAGGATACACAAACACGCCTGCCCTCAGGATGGAGCTTAGAGACAGACATACTGCTGGCTGGGGGCCTGTGGATGCTGGGGGCCTGTGGATACTGGGGAGGGCGAAGACAGAAGCAGGGGCCGAGGACTAAATTCCTCCTCAGCTTCATCAGCTGAGATTCTGGTCTGGGCACACTGGCCTCTGCTCACTCTGGCCCTGCAGGCACTAGCTAGACGCCTTGGGAATCCAAGCTGTCTATCCTGCCATCAGTTACTCTAACAATCTTAGCCAGTTTGTTTTTGATATTTATAAAACGAGTTATCAATAATGTAAAAGGACGCCTTTCCTTTTTTTTTTTTTTTTTTTTTTGAGACGGAGTTTCACCCTGTCGCCCAGGCTGGAGTGCAATGGCACGATCTTGGCTCACTGGAACCTCTGCCTCCCAGGTTCAAGCGATTCTTCTGCCTGAGCCTCCCAAATAGCTGGGATTATAGGCATGCACCACCACAACCGGCTAACTTTTTGTATTTTCAGTAGAGATGGGGTTTCACCATGTTGGCCAGGCTGGTCTTGAACTCTTGACCTCAAGTGATCCGCCCACCTCGGCCTCCCAAAATGCTGGGATTACAGGCATGAGCCACCACGCCGGGCCAGGACGCCTTTCCCATTTAGACAATGCTTGTTAAGTTTCAAGGCGTTTGCACATGAACTGCTTGTGCTCTCATCCACCCTGTGAGGCTTATGGGTTCATCCCGCCTTCCCCATTGCACAGCTGGGACACAGAGATGTCAGAATCACACAGTAAGTCAGAGACAGGGCCAGCTCTAGGAACCAGATTCCAAGAAGGATTTGGGAGATTTATGGGGAGGTGGGGGTTGAGATTCTTCCTCACCCTGTGTCCGTAGGAAGGCCGCTGGAACGACAGTCCCTGTAACCAGTCCTTGCCATCCATCTGCAAGAAGGCAGGCCAGCTGAACCAGGGGGCCGCCGAGGAGGACCATGGCTGCCGGAAGGTGAGGGTGTTTCTGGAGCTGCCCTGAGTGGGGCCACCTGTCAGAGGGGCTACCAGGGGAGGGAGGGGTGGATGAACTCCTGCTGCCTTGCATGGCATCGCCCTCTCGTCGGTACCCCCTTCCCTCAGCTCTCCAAACTGCTCCTTTATTGAAGGAGTGATACTGGATGGGATGGGACGGGTGGGCGCTGTTGGGAGGAAGCAGAGCTCCCCACCCCCAGTCCCGGTCCTGAGTCCCTCCCCATGGGGGAAGCCACTTCCTCGAGACAGCAGAGAACAGGGAGGTGGGGGCTGGTCTACCCCCGAGTGCCCCCTCAGAGTCCAGCCTAGTCATGTCAAGCAGTGGCTGCCGAAGTGAAGTGTGGCCCCTGTGCACCGCCAGTCCTGCCTTTCCCCTCCTCTGCCGTCTGACACAGGGCGTGTGCTGGTCTGTCTCCCCTGGAGGAGTGAGGCCACTCAGGGTGGGGCTGCACCTTCCCCCTCCTTGTGTTCCCAGCCCCAGTGGGCTTCCAGAGGATGTTCAGGGAGGTTGGGGGGGGTTGGTCAAGGAATGAAAGCTGTGTAAGTGAGTGGGGGGTGAGTGACTGAGGGTGTGAGGGGGTGACAGACCCTCTCCTCCTCCAGGGAGTGAAGCAGGGGTGTAAATGCTGTGATGGGTGCGGGGAGCTTGCTTCTAAAAGACACTGCTTGGCCCTTGGCCCCCCACAGCAGCCCCTTGCAGCCAGGCTGGCTCCTCACTCTGTTTTCCTTTGGATTAAGCCCCTACCACACCCACCTGGACCCCAAAGCCTCCCCCAGAAAATGAGCAGGAAACACTAACAGGCATGGCCCCATGGGCGAGGAAGCAGAGGGGAGAGCAGAGCCCAGCTGCGGAGTCTGTGGACTGGCAAGGACAGTGCCTGGCCCAGGGGCTGTGTCATGGCTGCGAAGAGGTGAAGGGAGGAGTAGAGAGGAATTACCAACTTCTCTGGCACCAAGGCCAGCCTGGAATTTGTGTGGGGAGTGTTGAGGGTCCATGGTTAACAGCCCAGGATCACCAGGGGTCTTAGCACAGCCCCTGCCAGCAGATGAGGCCCCCACCACACATACCACATCTGCTTCTCTTCTGCCTTGGCTCCTGCCAGCCTCGCCTGCCAGGGTCTCGTCTCTGAGCCTCTCCTGCCATCCCCGGGCCAGGAGCATCCTGCGCCGACTCCAGCTTTGCCAGGCCCTCGAGGACTGCCCATCCCCTCTCCATCCTGGCAGCTCTCCCCAGCTTTTAGCTGTGGTTTCCCAGCCAACAGTAATTTCCCCACTGTGTCTCTTGGTTTAAATGCCCAAGAGAGGAGCCTGAAGGGCCATTCATCTTCCCGAGCCAGGTCACTGGCCGGTCGCTGGCGGCCTGCCGATCAGCCACGCTGGGGCTGGGCCTCCACCCCAGCTTCCACAGCTGTGGGTGATGGTGGAGGGGGAATGTGGAGAAACGAGGTGCAGAACACAGCCCAGTACTCAAACCAGTCCCCTCCGTCCTTAGCACGTTCAGTGATGTCCCTGATGGCATCTCCCACTGCAGGATTTATGGGTGAGGGTGGAGAGTCATCCTCCCTACAGACACCCCTCTTCTGTCCACTCTTGAGCCAGGGTTGGACGTGGCACAGCCCATCCTGCTACTGGCTGGGAGAGGACCAAGTGACCTACAGTGAGGCCCGGCGCCTGTGCACCGACCATGGCTCTCAGCTGGTCACCATCACCAACAGGTACAGCAAGGGCGGGTGCCCTGACTAGCCCTTGCCCATGTCTGGGCCTAATGTGGTCCCTTCAGCAAACAGGGTAGCATCCGCCATCATGCCCAGAGGGACCTGGAGTCCTTTGAACCTCAGTGGGCTCCAGGGCATTTTAAAATCTTGTCAGAAGAATGACTCTCACTTGTTAAGTGACCCCAGTGTAGGGCAGGGCCCGGGCAGGCACAGGTGTGGGCTGGATACTTGAGAAAGAGAGGCCTTGGTTGTGTCTGATTTTCTCTACTTTCTTCTCAGCAAAGCAAGGGGTGCAGAGAGTAGAAGGGGCAGCTGGGGGTTCCATAAATCAGCTGCAGGGCTCCCAGGGGTCCCTGCTTTCTTGAGCAAGTTATTGGTCGGGTGCAGCACCCGAGCTCCCATGGTAGGGCGTCTGGCCTGTGGCTGGGGGATTGGGAAGCAGGGAGATCCCTGCCCTGACCAGCCCGTCTCCTGAAGGTTTGAGCAGGCCTTCATCAGCAGCCTCATCTACAACTGGGAGGGCGAGTACTTCTGGACAGCCCTGCAGGACCTCAACAGCACCGGCTCCTTCCGCTGGCTCAGTGGGGATGAAGTCATGTACACCCACTGGAACCGGGACCAGCCCGGTGAGCCCCTTCTTTGACTTGCCTTGGTGAAGCGAGGAGGGAGGCCGAGGTGGACTGGCCCTGCCAGCACCGAGCCCCAGGGCTTCCCCGTAAACAGATCATTGGTGCACTGTGGTGTAGTGGCTATGAGCACAAGCTCTGAAACCAAACTGCCTGGCTCCAATCATGACTCCGCCATCTATTAGCTGTGCATCCTCTGAGCCTCAGTTTTCTCATCTGTCCAGTGGGAATAATGATCCTTTCCTCATAGGGATGACATGAGTCTTAAATATGTGTAAAATGCTAATATGTGTAAAGAGTTAATGTGTGTAAAGTGTCTAGATTACTTCTCTATCTGGGCTCACAAAAAAGAAACAAATAATCTCTTCTCTATCTGGACTCATTTAAAAAATGTGTTCAGAATACTGAGCTCAATACAAGTGCTTGTTATTACTGTTATTACCATTTCACATTCATTATCTTTCTAACCCTTTCAATAACCTGATGAGGTAGATGATGAAGCAGGCTCGGTGAGGTTAAGCAGCTTGCCTCAGCCCTCACAGTGGGTGAACCCAGAGCCAGGGCTCTGCCTCCATTCCCTTCCTCCCTCCTGGCTCCAACCCCAGAGAGCATGTCTCTGAAGAGGTGGCCAAGCTGGTTCCCAGTGTGAGGGCCGTGCTAGTGCCCTGCCGGGATGTGAGGGAGGACCGGACTATGAATCCTTCTCAGAGCCTGGGTCTCCGTTCCCTCTCCTTCAGGGTACAGCCGTGGGGGCTGCGTGGCGCTGGCCACTGGCAGCGCCATGGGGCTGTGGGAGGTGAAGAACTGTACCTCGTTCCGGGCCCGCTACATCTGCCGGCAGAGCCTGGGCACTCCAGTGACACCGGAGCTGCCTGGGCCAGATCCCACGCCCAGCCTCACTGGCTCCTGTCCCCAGGGCTGGGCCTCGGACCCCAAACTCCGGTATTGCTATAAGGTAGGGCAGCCTGTTGGCCGGGTAGGGGGCAGGGGGAGGACAGGAGCAAAGAGACAGTTTGGGTGGAGGTCCCAGTGGGACCAGCCACAATCCAGAGACACACCAGGCTGCAGACGGGTGATTTCTGGTGAGACTTGTCCATGGAATCTGGAGGCCTGGTGCTCAATAATCATTTGAGGAATTGAGGGAACCACAGATCATTGATTTCAGAGGTTCCCAAATGTTGGGGCCAGCCTAGCTGTTCTTCAGAATTGCTTGGGGAACCTGATAAAAATAAAATCTTGGCCGGGTGCAGTGGCTCACACCTGTAATCCCAGCACTTTGGGAGGTCAAGGCGGGTGGATCACGAGGTCAGGAGATCGAGACCATCCTTGCTAACATGGTGAAACCCCATCTCTACTAAAATACAAAAAATTAGCCAGGTGTGGTGGCAGGCGCCTGTTGTCCCAGCTACTCGGGAGGCTGAGGCAGGAGAATGGCATGAACCCAGGAGGCGGAGCTTGCAGTGAGCCGAGATCGTGCCACTGCACACCAGCCTGGGTGACAGAGCGAGACTCCGTCTCAAAAATAAATAAATAAATAAATAAAAATAAAAATCTAGGCTGTCACAATGGAGATTTAGATTCATTAGGTCTGGATTGGGCCTGGTAATCTGTATTTTTAACCACGCTAGGTTTGGGAGCCACTGGCAGAGTCCGAGGTCTTTTATTATGCACAGAAACTGAAGTCTAGGGAGAAGAAGGGACTTACCCACGTTAAGCTGTGGCTCTGCTGGGATTAGAGCCCAGATCTCCCTGCTGGTCAGGGGATGGGGCTCAGGGGCACTCTCCAGGAGGTGACTGTGCCAGCTCCCCTCCCCAGACCTCATCTGCAGATGAACAGGATTGTCCTTAGCTAGCCTGAGCCCCCTGTCCAGTAAGGCTCCAGCCCCCTCCTCTGCCATGGTGGGAAAGGCAGTAGGTGCCCCCTGAGGGGTGGGCCAGTGGGGACAGCTTAGACAGCTGGACTCTGCCCCTGCAGGTGTTCAGCTCAGAGCGGCTGCAGGACAAGAAGAGCTGGGTCCAGGCCCAGGGGGCCTGCCAGGAGCTGGGGGCCCAGCTGCTGAGCCTGGCCAGCTACGAGGAGGAGCACTTTGTGGCCAACATGCTCAACAAGATCTTCGGGTACTGAGCCGGGCTGAGGCGTGGTAGGAGGGCACCCGCACACCTGTGGGAGCAGGCATGGCCGACAGACCCTTGGTTTTGTTGGGCGAGCGGGGGGGATGGCAGAATGTGGGTGACCCCAGGGAGGCCTGCATCTGCTGCTGGTGCCAGGACCATCTTGTCCTCACTCAAGTAGCCATGGTGCCCTGGCATCTTGGGAGAACAGGCTGGTGTGATCCATGCACTCACAGGAGACTGTGTTTTGCTCACCATCATCCCCCCAGCAATGCTCCAACAGACCCACAAACTTACATACGTACCCCCCACCCCATTGCAAAATCTCCCACACGCTGGTCCTGGCAAGTGTTTCCCCTCACCTTACACCATCCTACAATGACCCACACTCCTCAATCCACAGTTTTTCCTGAGAGATAGGAGGAGAAAGGCCGCAGCTATGAGGATTTGCCCATGGGCCTCCCTCTGAGACACCACCTCTGTCCTGGGCTCTGAGCATCAGCACGTGGAATCCCCTAGCACTGGGAAAATCCAGGTGGATCCGGGCTTCCTGATAGCTTAATTGAAGGGATCTCTCCTCTCAGCAAACACTGAAATTACATTATTTGACTCATAATTACAATAGCTCATGGTCATCACTTCTCACCATGTACCAGGCACTGTGCTAAACATATAGTCCTCACTCAAGCCTCCCGACAACCCTATGGAGTAGATGTTAACCCCTGACCCTTGTGGGTTGATAGAGAGGTTATTTGCCCAAGTTCATGGGTGAACGGATACTTGAATCCAGATTTATTTAACTCCAGAGCCGTAGATCCCTGCCACCTCCTCATCTGAACTTCCTAAACTCCGTAAAGTAAAAGCCTGCAGAATCTTGCTGGACAGGGCACTCCCACCCAAAAGGAACCCAAACAAAGGGGAGGGGCCACTGCCCCTTGAGTGGATGGCTTGGTCCAGCTCTCGCCAGCTCTGTCTTGGGGGGAGAACTTTACCGAAGTGACCTCAACGCTGTATCGATGGGTCAATGTGAAGCCCAGATGGAGAGGCCCCAGGCCCGCTGCCCCCGGTCCCAGCTGCAAGGGACACGGGGCACGTTTGGGTTCCTGCCCCTCTCACTTCCCATCTCTTCCGTCCCCACTCCTGGGTTGTGCTGAAGTGAATCAGAACCCGAGATCCACGAGCAGCACTGGTTCTGGATCGGCCTGAACCGTCGGGATCCCAGAGGGGGTCAGAGTTGGCGCTGGAGCGACGGCGTAGGGGTGAGGGGGCCTGGGGTACTTGGGACAGCGAGGCGGGGAGCTTGGTGGGCGGGGCCTGTTTGGGGCGGGGCCTGGAGGTGGGCGGGTTTTCTTGGGGGCCGGGCCCCCGGTCGGAGCCGGCTTCAGGAAAGCAGGTCCGAGAGGAGTCACCCGGCCCCGGGTGAGAATTCCCAGCTCAGGCCAGGCCTTCTTGTTCACCTGTTCTGGGCATGGGGGCGGCCTGCACCTTGCGCCTCACGTTCCTCTTCCCTCCACCCGCCTCCTCCAGTTCTCTTACCACAATTTCGACCGGAGCCGGCACGACGACGACGACATCCGAGGCTGTGCGGTGCTGGACCTGGCCTCCCTGCAGTGGGTGGCCATGCAGTGCGACACACAGCTGGACTGGATCTGCAAGATCCCCAGAGGTTGGCTGGAGTGGCGCTGGGGGACGCGGGATGGAGCGAAGGGTGGCGGGGCCAGGAATTCCAGGGAGGGTCTCCTTTCCTCACAACGTCTTTGTCCTTGTTCCCCTAGGTACGGACGTGCGGGAGCCCGACGACAGCCCTCAAGGTGAGCACCCCCCAGCCCATCCCGCTACCCATCGCGTGGGAGGGGGCGGCAACTCTGGGGTAAGGCCCGAGAGGCCTGAATGAAATGGAGGGGATGAGGAGTTCCGGTCGAGAGAAGGGGGACGGGGTTGGCTCGGACGGAGGCAGCCGCAGCCCTGTTTGCTTCCGTCTGGGAGGCGAGGCAAGCCTGGGGCCTGGGGCCTGGCACGGTGCCTGCCTGGGTCCGGTGTGCCTGCAGGTTCGCCTGCTGCCGCCTGGCTCTGCCCCGGCCCTGCCGCGCCCGCCTCCGGGGCCTGGCGTGCAGCCTCGGCCTGGCCGCCGCTCCCACGCCCGCGCTGCTCCTGCAGGCCGACGGGAATGGCTGCGCTTCCAGGAGGCCGAGTACAAGTTCTTTGAGCACCACTCCACGTGGGCGCAGGCGCAGCGCATCTGCACGTGGTTCCAGGCCGAGCTGACCTCCGTGCACAGCCAGGCGGAGCTAGACTTCCTGAGCCACAACTTGCAGAAGGTGGGCATTGGATTGAGCAGGGGGCTGCAGGCTGGGGGAGGGCAGGCCCGGGATGAGGGCAGGGGGCTGCCTACCCACACCTGCCCGCCTGGCTTCTCCAGTTCTCCCGGGCCCAGGAGCAGCACTGGTGGATCGGCCTGCACACCTCTGAGAGCGATGGGCGCTTCAGGTAGGAACCCAGGCAGGCAGCAGATGTGGAAGGGGGCTGGTTGTCCACACACGGAGCACAGAGGCAGACTTGCATTTGAATCCAGCCCTGCCCCTTCTTTGCTGGCTGTGTGGCCTTGAGCAAGAGACTTAACCTTTCTGGGCCTTGGTTTTCTCATCTGAAAATGGGAATATGAGGCCTGCCTGGTAAGATTTTTGTGAAGATTAGAAATAACATATGCGAAGTTCTTACGCAGCATCCAGCACATTAGTTACTAAATAATGGCAGCTCCTGTTGTGTCTGGTGTCATTCATCATGACTAAGGCCCTCTCGGGGAAGTGGGCAGAACATATGATGATCCGGGGGCCTCTTTGTATTTGGTGCCTACTTACCATGTATTGGGGGGCTTGAGGCAGGAAGGACCAGGAGCACCTGGGACTCAGAATTTGAGCTTGTCTTTGCCCTTGGGCTTCCTGCCCTGGAGTCCTCAGGGTTCTTTTCTGGAGCAGCAAGTGTCCAGGGACAGCTGGGGCCTTATCTAGAGGCACCAGGTCCTTGGGTCTTTGACTGCCCTGAGCTCAGTAGCTCCACCCCTCAGCCTACAGCCACTAAACCCCAGAACCTGGGCTCTTCCCTGCCCCCATTCCTGCGGCCTTCATTGCTGCATCCAGTGGAGGCCCAGCTGGGGGCCGGTGCTGGAGTTACCTCTGCTCCATGCCATTGCAGGTGGACAGATGGTTCCATTATAAACTTCATCTCCTGGGCACCAGGCAAACCTCGGCCTGTCGGCAAGGACAAGAAGTGCGTGTACATGACAGCCAGCCGAGGTGAGGGCAAGGTGGGGGCAGAGTGCGCAGTCAGCTGTGCAGAGGGTTGATGCTGGGCGAGCCTGGGCAGAAGTCATCAGTCTGTTCTCATTGTCTTTGTTCCCACAACCCAGTAAAGGCTAGACTCAGCGAGGGGTGGACCTGTCTCCATGGTCCAGAAGACTTGAATTCGGAGCTGGACACAGGCCCTGAGCCTCTGCCCAGACTCCTCTCAGGGCATGAGGCTGAGTGTGCTGCCAGCCATGCCCTGCCCTGTTCTGCCCTGGGGGTGACTGCCCTCCCCTCCCCTTTCTGCAGAGGACTGGGGGGACCAGAGGTGCCTGACAGCCTTGCCCTACATCTGCAAGCGCAGCAACGTCACCAAAGAAACGCAGCCCCCAGACCTGCCAACTACAGCCCTGGGGGGCTGCCCCTCTGACTGGATCCAGTTCCTCAACAAGGTAGGAGGTGGCAAGGGGGCACCCAAGGGAGTCAGGGGAGAGGACATGAACAGGGAAAGGCTGAGCCTCAGGAGTCCTGGCCTTTTGGCAGCACCAAACTCATGGCCTCTTGCCTGTACCCACCAACTTCTCTTTCACCTGGCCCCAGTACCAGGGCCAGACTCCTTGGAAAATGACTCAGTGTAGTAGCACCTTCCAGTCCTCCGGGAAGCAAGGTTGTCCAAATAATTTGGTGAGTTTTCTAGATCAGTGATTGCCAAAGATTTTTTTTTTTTTTTTTTTTTGAGAAGGAGTTTCACTCTTGTCACCCAGGCTGGAGTGCAGTGACGCGATCTCGGCTCACTGCAACCTCTGCTTCCTGGGTTCAACCAATTTTCTTGCCTCAGCCTCCCGAGTAGCTGGGATTACAGGCAACTGCCACCACCCCTGGCTAATTTTTGTATTTTTAGTAGAGATGGGGTTTCACCATGTTGGCCAGGCTAGTCTCGAACCCCTGAACTCAGGTGATCACCTGCCTTGGCCTCCCAAAGTGCTGGGATTACAGATGTGAGCCACCGCGCCCGGCCTGATTGCCGGCCTGATTATCAAAGATTTTGATAATGAACTCCTATTAGTAAAACAAAATATTGAGCTTACATAACCAAACTATGTGTGTGTACATTTAACTTATATATGTATGTGTGTGTAAATAAAACCTACTTCCATACTAATATGACTAATATTATATATAGTAAAATATGTATAAGAACAAAAGAGTATAAAACATTAGCTAAAGATTTTTAAATACTTCTAAGTTTAAAACATTTTTTTGGCTGGGCGTGGTGGGTCACGCCTGTAATCCCAGCACTTTAGGAGGCTGAGGCGGGTGAATCACCTGAGATCAGGAGTTCGAGACCAGCCTGACCAACATGGAGAAACCCCATCTCTACTAAAAATACAAAATTAGCTGAGTGTGGTGGCACATGCCTGTAATCCCAGCTACTTGGGAGGATGAGGCAGGAGAATTGCTTGAACCCTGGAGGCGGAAGTTGCGGTGAGTCAAGATCGTGCCATTGCACTCCAGCCTGGGCAACAAAAGCGAAACTCCGTCTCAAAAAAATAAACAAAGAAAAACAAAACAAAACAAAAAAAAACTTTTTTTTTTTTTTTTTTTTTTTTTACTAGTGGTATGAAAACATTTTTTTTGTGCTCACTCAAAAGTGATTAATTGGCTGGGAGAGGTGGCTCACACCTGTAATCCCAGCACTTTGGGAGGCTGAGGCAGGAGGATGACTTGAGCCCAGGAGTTCGAGACCAGTCTGGACAACATGGAGAGACCATGTCTCTACAAAAAATAGGAAAATTAACCAGGTGTGATGGTGCACACTTGTAGTCCCAGCTACCCAGGAGGTGGGAAGTGGGAGGATCTCCTGAACCCAGGAGGTACAGGCTTCAATGAGCCGTGGTCATGCCACTGTATACCAGCCTGGGCAATGGAGTGAGACCCTTTCTCCAAAAAAAAAAAAGATCAATTATAATAATTGTTGTTTAATATGCTCACTTTGGCAGCACATGTACAAAAAGTGAAACAATACAGAGAAGATTAGCATGGCCCTGCACAAGGATGCTATGCAAATTCCTGAAGCGTCCATATTTTGCGTAGTTCATGAAAGTTGAAGGTTGTTCAACAAAAAAATTGTCTAAATAATTTTAATAAGAGCAATGTGATTACATGTACTTCACGTTTTTAAAAATTTTTAGTCTGACACTTTATGACTCATGACTCACAGGTCTAACGTGTTGAAAATCAAAGTTATTTCAAAACATGCATTTCATGGTGGCTATAGATTAAATATGCCTCACAACGACAAATAGATTGAAGTGAAAAAAGTTCATCCATCATTTCTAAATAATTCTCCCCATTTTTAGTCCTTCTACCAATTAAACAAACATTTTTGTTTAAAAATTGGCTAGTAGGCTGGGACGCTGAGCACTGGGAGGATCACTTGAAGCCAGGAGTTCGAGACCAGCCTGGGCAATGTAGCAAGACCCTATTTAGAAAATTCTTTTTCCAAGTGTTTTGAGTGTGCAGGTAGGAAAGTTTGGGGCACTGACATTAATCACTATGGATGCATTTCTCAACAGGTTTCTACAACACCCCCTCCATAGTGTGAGTTTCTTCCCCACAGTCGTTATTTTTCCATGCACAGGCTGATTTATTAGACCTGATTAGTCCTTCATTGTTTTTACCTGGTGATTGACAACGAGTTCATACCAGGAAGAGAAGGTTGTCATTTTCCTTGTTATGTGCCAGGGTAATTGGCATTAATCTCAAGCCATGGCTTCTTTGCAGGACATTTTAAGAACACTTAGCCCTGTTGTGAAGATTAGATTAGTTAACACTGAATAATATAATCCACAAATCCTTGTCATACACAGGAAGGCAGCCAGCCTCTTAGTGTCATGGATCTCCTGCCCTCCTCAGAATATTCAAAAGAACATTACACGGCCAGGCGCTGTGGCTCGTGCCTGTAATCCCAGCACTTTGGGAGGCCGAGGCGGGTGGATCACCTGAGGTCAGGAGTTTGAGACCAACCAGGGCAACGTCGCAAAACCCTGTCTCTACTAAAAACACAAAAAATTATCTGGGCATGGTGGTGGACGCCTGTAATCTCACCTACTCTGGAGGCTGAGGCAGCAGAATCGCTTGAACCTGGGAGGCAGAGGTTGCAGTGAGCCGAGATCGAGCCACTGCACTCCAGCCTGGGCAAGAGATTGAGACTCTCTCTCAAAACAAAACAAAAGAAAAACCACAAAAAAACAAATTACACCTCTTCTACCTTAAAAAATTAAGGCATGTATATCATTAAAACTTTGGAAAATACAGAAGAGAAACCAAAACTCACCCAACACTCTCTAGAGATCACAGCTATCAATATTTGTTATTCTCCTTCCTGCCTTTTTCCATGGAATTGAGCTCATACTAAATAATATAATTTCCTACCCAACTCTTCTTTCTCTGTATCATATTTTGAGCATCTCTCATGTTATAAAGTTTTTCCAAAAACGTGTTCTTTTTCCACCCACTTTTTAAACAGAATATATTTTATATATGTAATAGGTCCCATTCTTAATCATCATTGTCAAGATACCAGTTACTCTCCTGCCCTGTGGAAAGTTCTGTTTGTTTTTGTTTTTGAGACAGGGTCTTGCTCTGTCTCAAAAACTGCTGGAGTATGGTGGTACCATCATGGCTTACTTACTGCAGCCTCGACCTCCTAGGCTTAAGTGATCCTCCTGCCTCAGCCTCCTGAGTAGCTGGCACTACAGGCTCATGCCACCATGCCCAGCTAATTTTTCTATTTTTTTTGTAGAGATGGGGTTTTGCCATGTTGTCCAGGCTGGTTTTGAACTTCTGGGCTCAAGCGATCCTCCTGCCTTGGCCTTCCAAAGGGCAGGGATTACAGGTGTGCACCACTGTGCCTGGCCTGTGGAAAGCTCTGGAAGTATGCTAGGGTGTTCACTCCTTCACTGCCTGCCCTCACACATCTTGCTTTACTAGTTCTGTGCCCTTCTTTGTGTCCCTATAGCGTTTGGATGTAGGTAAAGCATTTATGGCAGCTGTCCCCAACCTTTTTGGCACCAGGGACTGGTTTCTTGGAAGACAATTTTTCCATGTACTGGGGGAGGGGAGGGATGGTTTTGGGATGAAACTGTTCCACCTCAGATCATCAGGCATTAGATTCTCATAAGGAGCATGCAACCTAGATCCCTTGCATGTGCAATTCATGGTAGGGTTCGCACTCTTATGAGAATCTTGGCTGGGCGCGGTGGCTCACGCCTATAATCCCAGCACTTTGGGAGGCCTAGGTGGGCAGATTACCTGAGGTCAGGAGTTTGAAACCAGCCTGGCCAACATGGTGAAACCCTGTCTCTACTAAAAATACAAAAATTAGCCAGGTGTGGTGGTGGGCGCCTATAATCCCAGCTACTCGGGAGGCTGAGGCAGGAGAATAGCTTGAACCTGGGAGGCGGAGGTTGCAGTGAGCCGAGATTGCGCCATTGCACTCCAGCCTGGGCAACAAAGCAAGACTCCATCTCAACAACAACAACAACAACAACAAAGAATCTAATGCCCTGCTGATCCAACAGGAGATGGAGCTCAGGCTGTAATGCCCCTTCGCCCCACTGCTCACCTCCTAAGAGGCTGGGGACCCCTGGTTTGTGGGACAGCCTCTTCCACTAGCTTTAAGCTCCTGGAGGGCAGGGCCACTAGCACCTGCCATACCCCTTAATACACTTGCACGTGGCAGGGATGCCCTGAGTGTCGGCTGGACTGAGCTGAATACCCTCTCCCTTTAGCTGTCACTTCTTGCTGGTACTGGTGTGACCTTGCTGCTTCCAAGTTTATGATGAATTCTACTCATGATTTAAGTTGGGCCTCAGCATGGCTCTGAAACTACTTCTGTGAAACCAAATCCTTAAACTTTGTGACAGACCTCCAAAAATCTGCATTATTTCTGGGCTTACAATTTTTTACCCCAAATCTGCCATCTGCATCAGTAAGGATGGTGCTGGAGCTAATTATTAATAGTCACAGCTCTCACTGGTTAAGTGCCTACTGTGTCATGCACTGTTATCTTTAATCCTTAAAATGATCCCCAAAGACAGGCTTTGTATTACCACTTTACAGAAGAGTAAGTTGAGGCCATAAGGTTGTCAGAGCTGGAATCTCACATCTCCCCCTTACCTGAATCCCACCCCTGTCTTTATGACTCCAAAGCTTCCCTACACCCTTTCTTTTTTTTTCTTTTGAGACAGTTTCGCTCTTGTTGCCCAGGCTGGAGTGTAATGGCGTGATCTCAGCTCACTGCAACCTCCGCCTCCTGGGTTCAGGTGATTCTCCTGCCTCAGCCTCCCAAGTAGCTGGGATTACAGGCATGTGCCACCACGCCTGGCTAATTCTATATTTTTAATAGAGACGGGGTTTCTCCATGTTGGTCAGGCTGGTCTCGAACTCCAGACCTCAGGTGATCCACCCGCCTTGGCCTCCCAAAGTGCTGGGATTACAGGTGTGAGCCACCATGCCTGGCCAACACCCTTTATTTTCCATCACACTGCCTCTGAGCAGAAAATCATTAGATATTCATTTTCCTAAGAAAGAGTCTTCACTTGATGAGAGATTTCCTACCCAGGGCTTTTGTTTGTTTGTTTGTTTGGAAACCTTATAGAGCTAATGAAAGTGGGAAAAGAGAAATGTAAAATTACAGAGTTAGAAGCTGCTGCTAATAGATCATTCAACAACAGAGATAAAAGTGTCCTAGGGCTGGGCGCGGTGAAACCCCGTCTCTACTAAAAATACAAAAAATTAGCTGGGCATGGTGGTGGGCTCCTGCAGTCCCAGCTACTCAGGAGGCTGAGGCAGGAGAATGGTGTGAACCCAGGAGGCGGAGCTTGCAGTGAGCCGAGATGGCGCCACTGCACTCCAGCCTGGGAGACAGAGTGAGACTCTGTCTCGAAAAAAATAAAAGTGTCCTAGAGATGATCGTGTAAGTTCAAAGGGCAAGATAATGGATGTCAGACAACGTTCGGAAGGGTGTTTAGCAGAAAGCAAGATAGATCCTTGTCCCCATCTTCCTAGTGCTTGGCCTAGGCACTGTTGTCATAGCCTTTGATGGCCCAAAGAAATCCTCCCATTTGAAGATCCCCTGGAGTGTGGGCAGGTGTGTGTGAATCTGCAGTGCCAAGCTGGGAGGTGCTGGAGGCTGCCAAGCAGACCCAGCTGTCCTGGTTCTCAGATACTGTTCTCTCCCGGCCCTCAAAGGCCCCCCGGGACCTGCTGCTGAGGGGCGCGCAGTGGCCTTTCTGGGTTTGTGGATGGGGTGGTGGGGCTGGCCATTACATCCCCACCTCTGCCCCACAGTGTTTTCAGGTCCAGGGCCAGGACCCCCAGAGCCGGGTGAAGTGGTCAGAGGCACAGTTCTCCTGTGAACAGCAAGAGGCCCAGCTGGTCACCATCACAAACCCCTTAGAGCAAGGTAGGGCCAGCCTATGGGGAGCCCCAGTATCCTCTGACACTGTCCCCCCAAATAGCTATAGCAGAGTCACTCACAACTGTCTTCTGGGGACCATAGCATTCATCACAGCCAGCCTGCCCAATGTGACCTTTGACCTTTGGATTGGCCTCCATGCCTCGCAGAGGGACTTCCAGTGGGTGGAGCAGGAGCCTTTGATGTATGCCAACTGGGCACCTGGGGAGCCCTCTGGCCCTAGCCCTGCTCCCAGTGGCAACAAACCGGTGAGGATGCCCTCCCTGTTCCCCTCCGCACCCCGCTGCCCTAAGCCTATGGGGCTGCCTTTGCCCCAGCATCTCTTGCCCCAGGGTCTCCCTTCTTCCAGCCTCTTTGCTCACATTGCAGCCTTTTGGGGACAGTAGCACAGGGAGGCAGCTGCTGGGGCTCCCCTGAGCAGCTCCCTCCCCCCAGACCAGCTGTGCGGTGGTCCTGCACAGCCCCTCAGCCCACTTCACTGGCCGCTGGGATGATCGGAGCTGCACGGAGGAGACCCATGGCTTCATCTGCCAGAAGGGCACGGGTATGTGTCACCAGTCACCTGGGAAACCCCAGTGGGGCCCTGGCACCGGGCTGGATGCTGGGGCCATGCCAGGAGGAAGGAATCATGGTCCCTGGCAGAGTGGGGCTCTGCTTGGGAAGCAGATGGGCAGAAAGGCAACGTGCCAATAAGATGGAAAAGCAGTAGCACCCACAGGTCTCAGGAGGAAGATATGGGGGTATGGAGGGCTCGTTGGGTCGGGGGAAGAGCTAGACGCTGGGCTGCATGAAGTGCTGGCACGTGTGGCGTCAAGGACCCTGAGGTTCCAGGTCCAAGACACCTCCAGCTCCATGCGTAGGTGGCCTCTGCCCCAGGTTCCTTGGGTAGGAGGAGGTCAAGGCCCTCGCCTCCCTGTCCATTTGTTAGCAAACATGTATTATCAATAATAACAGGGCTGACACCTACCAAGCCTTGGTCTGGGCCAAGCGCGGAGTCTGGTGGAGACCTGGTCTTTGCCTGGTGTCCGGCCTTCTCCTGGCCTTGTGCCTGGGAACGGGGTGAGGGAAGCAGAGTCCAGCCTGAACCCTGACCCCTTCCCTGTAGACCCTTCCCTGAGCCCGTCCCCAGCAGCGCTGCCCCCCGCCCCGGGCACTGAGCTCTCCTACCTCAACGGCACCTTCCGGCTGCTTCAGAAGCCGCTGCGCTGGCACGATGCCCTCCTGCTGTGTGAGAGCCGCAATGCCAGCCTGGCCTACGTGCCCGACCCCTACACCCAGGCCTTCCTCACGCAGGCTGCCCGAGGGCTGCGCACGCCGCTCTGGATTGGGCTGGCTGGCGAGGAGGTGGGCTCCCGACGCTTTTGCCCTGGGCCCCAGCCTTGCCTGGGTTCCCCTCCCTGCCCCTTCCTGCCCCCGCCTTATCTGCACCCTATCCTGACTATTCCCTTCCTCCCACCCCATGGCCCCCCATGCCCAGGGCTCTCGGCGGTACTCCTGGGTCTCAGAGGAGCCGCTGAACTACGTGGGCTGGCATGACGGGGAGCCGCAGCAGCCGGGGGGCTGTACCTACGTAGATGTGGACGGGGCCTGGCGCACCACCAGCTGTGACACCAAGCTGCAGGGGGCTGTGTGTGGGGTTAGCAGTGGTGAGTGCCCACCTGCCAGGGCGGGGGCATGGGCAAGGTGTCAGTGGCCCCAGGGAGGGTGCTGAGCCACTTCTTAATCCTGTACCCCCACAGGGCCCCCTCCTCCCCGAAGAATAAGCTACCATGGCAGCTGTCCCCAGGGACTGGCAGACTCCGCGTGGATCCCCTTCCGGGAGCACTGCTATTCTTTCCACATGGAGCTGCTGCTGGGCCACAAGGAGGCGCGACAGCGCTGCCAGAGAGGTGGGTGACCAGGCCAGAGCCCACACATGGCGGGCAGGTGGCACCTCCTCTCGTGGGCACTCAGACCCATGAGTACATCCCCACACTGCTCTCTACCCATAGGCAGCACTTACACAAGATGCCCTCATGCTCTCACATGCGGAGACCATACATGACACTATATGTGCATATGCTGCCCCCCACACACTTGCACACATGCACACACACACACATGAATCCACAGACTCCACACCATCCTCTACTCAGGCTGCAGAGAAGAGGGCTGGGGCAGCTCTGGGGGACTCTGCCCCGCCGGAGACCCATCCGCCCTGACGTGGGCCTTCTTTGCATCCAGCGGGTGGGGCAGTCCTGTCTATTCTGGATGAGATGGAGAATGTGTTTGTCTGGGAGCACCTGCAGAGCTATGAGGGCCAGAGTCGGGGCGCCTGGCTGGGCATGAACTTCAACCCCAAAGGTGGGTGCCCTGTGTGTGGGATGGGGAGATCAAGCCTCAGGCTGTAAGGGGCTGCCCTCCATTTTGCCCTGAGCCTTGCCCTGGGGCTTGTCGGGGGACAGGGAGTCAGTTCTAGAACACGCCTGCTCTCCTCCACCTACTCCTGCCCCACCTTGTCCCTGCTCCCTCAGCGCCTTCTTTCCTGCAGGAGGCACTCTGGTCTGGCAGGACAACACAGCTGTGAACTACTCCAACTGGGGGCCCCCGGGCTTGGGCCCCAGCATGCTGAGCCACAACAGCTGCTACTGGATTCAGAGCAACAGCGGGCTATGGCGCCCCGGTGCTTGCACCAACATCACCATGGGTGTCGTCTGCAAGCTTCCTCGTGGTGAGCGCCGGGCAGGCCCATGCTCAGCTTCCTTCCACCCCGTGCCGCTGGTCCTGGGCTGGGGCTGGGGGCTGCTTCACAACTGTAGGGGGCACAGCCGATGGGAAGGCCTGAACAGAACGGACTGCGGGCAGCTGGGACCCCCGGGATAAATTAGTCTGTGGGATGGACTGGACCTGAAACTTATCATCCAAACTAGACCACAAGGCTCGGGGGTCAGCAACCCCCTGTCACTTTGTAGTGGTCAAGGGCATGGACAGAGTTCAAGTCCTGGCCATGTCACTTATCAGTGGTGTGACCTTGGGCAGAGTCTGTGGCCTCAGTTTCCTCGTATGTAAAATGGGAATAATAGTAGTCCCAGACTGATGTGGTGGCTCATGCCTGTAATCCCAGCACTCTGGGAGGCTGAGGTGGGCGGATCACTTGAGGTCAGGGGTTCAAGACCAGCCTGGCCAACATGGTGAAACCCCATCTCTACCAAAAAGTATAAAAATTAGCCGGGCGTGGTAGCACATGCCTGTAGTCCCAGCTACTTAGGAGGCTGAGGCATGTGAATTGCTTGAACCGTGGAGGTGGAGGCTGCAGTGAGCCGAGATCGCACCACTGCATTCCCGCCTGGGCAACAGAGCAAGACCCTGTCTCCAAAAAAAAAAAAAAAAAAAGTCCCGACCTCCTAGAGTGCTAGTGAAGCTAGTAAAGATGAGGTGAGTTAGGGAAGGGGCTGACACCCAGGCCCCCCACGAGGGCTGGGCTGAGACCTAGCTGAGTGCAGCATGGCGTTTTCCCTTTCTGGGGGAACCTGAAGTCTTGTCTCTTGGGCCTGTGCCCCCACAGTAACCAGAGGTAGGATGGGAGGGGGAACTAGAGCCTCTTTCTCCCCAGACCTCCTGGCCCAGGCCTGTGTGCTTTGTATGTTTACTTAAGTGATTATTACGATGATCACTGCTATTATTAACTGGCCCCCTCCTCTTGCCCACAGCTGAGCAGAGCAACTTCTCCCCATCAGGTGAGTGAAAGGCAATGCCCCCGGGTGGGCAGGCAGGAAGCACTGCTGGGCCTAACGCCCACTTGGCCATTCACGCCCACTTGCCTTGGCAGCGCTTCCAGAGAACCCAGCGGCCCTGGTGGTGGTGCTGATGGCGGTGCTGCTGCTCCTGGCCTTGCTGACCGCAGCCCTCATCCTTTACCGGAGGCGCCAGAGCATCGAGCGCGGGGCCTTTGAGGGTGCCCGCTACAGCCGCAGCAGCTCCAGCCCCACCGAGGCCACTGAGAAGAACATCCTGGTGTCAGACATGGAAATGAATGAGCAGCAAGAATAGAGCCAGGCGCGTGGGCAGGGCCAGGGCGGGAGGAGCTGGGGAGCTGGGGCCCTGGGTCAGTCTGGCCCCCCACCAGCTGCCTGTCCAGTTGGCCTATGGAAGGGTGCCCTTGGGAGTCGCTGTTGGGAGCCGGAGCTGGGCAGGGCCTGGGCTGGTGGGGTGCCACCCTCCCACAAGGGCTGGGCTGAGACCCAGCTGAGTGCAGCGTGGCGTTTCCCTTTCTGGGGGGGCCTGAGGTCTTGTCACCTGGTCCTGTGCCCCCACAGGAACCAGAGGTAGGATGGGAGGGGGAACGAGAGCCTCTTTCTCCCCAGAGCCCCCGGCCCAGGCCTGTTGATCCGCGCCCCAGTACCCCCTTCTTTGCAGAGCCCGAGGAGCCTCCCCTGTCCCCTCGGGCAGATCTGTTGTGTCTCTCTTCCCACCTGGCAGCCTCAGCTCTGTGCCCCTCACCCTGCTCCCTCTCGCCCCTTCTCTCCCACCCCTTCCTTCTGAGCCGGGCCCTGGGGATTGGGGAGCCCTCTTGTTCCTGATGAGGGTCAGCTGAGGGGGCTGAGCATCCATCACTCCTGTGCCTGCTGGGGTGGCTGTGGGGCCTGGCAGGAGGGGCCTAGGTGGGTTGGACCTGAGAACCAGGGCACGGGTGTAGTGTCTGCTGGGCTGGAGATAAGACTGGGGAGAGACACCCCAACCTCCCAGGGTGGGAGCTGGGCTGGGCTGGGGTGTCATCTCCTGCTGGGCGGGGGTGGGCTCTGCCCCTGGAAGAGTCCCCTGTGGGGACCAAAATAAGCTCCCTAACATCTCCAGCTCCTGGCTCTGGTTTGGAGCAAGGGGAGGGGTTGCCAGAGTCCTGGGGGCCCCAAAGGAGCAGGAGTCTGGGAGGGCCCAGAGTTCCCACCCTCTAGTGGATCCAGGAGGAGCAGCACCCGAGCCCTGGAGTGGCCCAGTACCCTTCCAAGAGGCCACAGTCCCAGCCAGGACAAAGTATGCGGCCCATCCTGGTGCGACAGCGTGGGACAATGTGAACATGGACTCGAAGACATGGCCCTTTCTCTGTAGTTGATTTTTTAAATGAGTCATTATTGTTTTTAAAAAAAAAAGGAAAAAAGAAAAGCAAACAAATAAAACACCTTTAAGAGGCTTGAAAGAGAAGGTTCTGCCTTGTCCTGTGGTGAGCCTGCTTCTTCACGTCTGTCCCTTCGGAGATAACTGTTGTTTTGGAGCTTGCACCACAGGTGTTTTCTGCAGCTGGCCATTTTGCATCTGTCTCTGGGCCTCTAGGGGACACTCTCACCCCCGATCTTCTTTAGGAGCTCACCCCTCTGGGCCTGCGCCTCCCTCTCTCTGTTCCTGGAGGCTTGAATGTGGGTGAGAACTCAGGAGCCAGGCCATCTGCTGCTGAGCAGCCAGCCGTGCAAGCTTGGGCAACTTAGCACACCTCTCAACATGTGCACAGTGGGGAGAACCGGACCCACCTCCTAGGGTTGTTTTAAGGATGTGTGAGGATCAAGGGAGCTCATCTGTGCAGAGCACTTAGAACAGTGCCTCTGGGCTCTGCAAGCGCTAGGCGTTACTGCCGTTTCTGGGCTGCGGCTCCAGGGGAGCACTTGATGTGTCCGGGCCGGCCCTGGGTGGGGGCTCCACATCACCGTCCTTCCAAGGCAGCCATCATACCTGCCCTCTAACAGCCTGAAAGTTCACATGTGTCCTTAGGGAGCCTGGGCTCTGAAACCACAGAAGGCAGAATGGACGGCAGGACCTTTACTCACCTGCTTGTTCATTCAGCCGGTATTTGAGCTGGAGATGCCAACAAAGGAAGGTTAACCAACGCCAATCGGGCGAGGCAGGGGGAAGCTGCTAATGTGGCCTGTGTGTCTGGGGAGGGTCTCACTAGAGGGAGTGAGATTGACTGCAGCCTGAAGGAGGTGGCGGAGTGAGCAATGCAAATATCTGGGCCAGGGCTAGGGGGGCATCCCTGGTGCTTTAGGGGACCAGCAGGGAGGCGAGGTGGGCTGGGGCTGAGATGAGTCAGGCAGGGCCAGATTGTCCAAGGCCCTGAAGGCAGTGGTAGAATGTAGCATTATTTTCAGGATAGTGGGAAGTCAATGGGAATGGCCAATCGGGCTGACCTTTTAACAAGATCATTCTGGCTAGGAGTTGAGAAATAGACAATGGATGGGAAACGGGGGAGTGAAAGCAGGAAGGCTGGTGCGGAAGCTCTTGTAATAATTCAGGCACAACAAGACGGTGGTTTGTTGGGATCAGGACTGCAGTAGTGGTCAGATTCTGTGTGTGTGTGTGTGTGTGTGTGTGTGTGTGCGTGCGTGTGTGTGTGTTTTGCCCTGTTCATGATATTTAAAATAAGTTTCCACTTTTATGAATAGACAATGCAGTCACGCAGTTCAAACCTAAATGATATCCCAAGATAGATGTTGCGCAAGTCCTGCCCCTGCCCGTCGCCCTCCAGCCTATACCCTCCTGCCCTGTCAGTTTCCTGTCTTTCCAGTGTTTCTTTGTGAAAGCAAATGAACGCCAGATTGGACTGAAGGGATGGCGGATGCCCTTGCTGGGGATGGGATCTGCCTGGGGAAAGGCAGTGGGAGTCAGGAAGCACTCCAAGCTTCCCGCCTGGACTGCAGGGTGAATGGGGTGCTGTTTCCTGAGACAGGAGCCCTAGGGAGAGCCCATGAGCTGCTGGCCTGAGTCCAGGACTAGGGTGGAGCCCAGGGGACCCCCTCCAGCAATCCTCTCTGTGCCGCCCCAGCAACAGCAGGACCCATGGAAGGCGCCTAATCACTCAGGGGAGGGAGTCCCAGTCCTGTGGGAGGTTCACCCTGGAGTGAGTTGCTATCTAGCCCTGCAGCCCAAACAGCTCCCTTTGTGAGTTAAGTGCCCTGCCACTGGCCACAGTGAGAGGTGAAGCCAGCTGGACTTCCTAGGTTGAGTGGGGACTTGGAGAACTTTTCTGTCTTACAAGAGGTTTGTAAAATGCACCAATCAGTGCTCTGTAGCTAGCTAGAGGTTTGTAAAATGCACCAATCAGTGCTCTGTAAAAATGCACTAAACAGCCCTCTGTACCTGGCTAGAGGTTTGTAAAATGGACCAATCAGCACTCTGTAAAATGGACCAATCAGCAGGACATGGGCGGGGACAAATAAGGGAATAAAAGCTGTGTCCTCCCCACCCACCCCACCCCCAGCAGCAACCCGCTCGGGTCCTCTTCCATGCTGTGGAAGCTTTGTTCTTTCACTCTTCACAATAAATCTTGCTGCTGCTCCTCACTCTTTGGGTCCGTGCCACCTTTAAGAGCTGTAACACTAGGCCAGGCATGGTGGCTCACGCCTGTAATCCCAGCACTTTGGGAGGCCGAGACAGGCAGATCATGAGGTCAGGAGATCAAGACTATCCTGGCTAACATGGTGAAACCCCATCTCTATTAAAAATACAAAAAATTAACCGGGCGTGGTGGCAGGCGCCTGTAGTCCCAGCTACTCGGGAGGCTGAGGCAGGAGAATGGTGTGAACCCAGGAGGCAGAGCTTTCAGTGAGCCGAGATTGTGTCACTGCACTCCAGCCTGGGCGACAGAGTGAGACTCCGTCTCAAAAACAAAAAAAAAGAGCTGTAACACTCACCGTGAAGGTCCGCGGCTTCATTCTTGAGGTCAGTGAGACCACGAACCCACTGGAAGGAACCAACTCCAGACACAACACCACAAGAAACACTGGGGAGAGGCCCCCCAAGACCCTAGTGACTCTAACCTTGGGAGAGAAGAAAGGTCAAGGGGTGAGGTCCGGATCACTAGCTCGAGGGGTGGGAGGGAGCAGTGGAGGGACGGAGGACCCCAGTGGCCAGAGCTGCCCTCGTCAGTGGCTGGTGCCTGCTCTCCTCACGTCTCTCTGCCTTGCTCAGGTGACGAGTCTCCCCAGGGCCCTGCACCCACCTGCAAGCATTTCAGACAGCGTCACGGGTGCCTGGAGGCTACCCCTAGACCTCGTTCTAAGCCTGCCCAGAGATGACTAAGGGAGGCTCCTGCATCTCTCTGAAGGGGCAGAAGGCAGGCTCTGGGCGCCGGCCACTCACCCTCTGGCTCAGGATAGCCCTGGTGGCAGTCTCCTTCCTTTCTGCTCATTTCATTTCAATACATCAAGCACCTCCTCTACATACCAGGCTCTTTGCTGGGTGGCAGATGCCCCCAAGCCTATCCTGGCAGGCCTGGGCAATGAGCACTGTATGCCAGGCGCTAGGCCCAGCCTTCACTTGCAGGGTTAACCCACCCCGCTCTGGCCACCTGGATCTGTGAATGAATGGGAGAATGCGGCCGCTCTCCAGAGAACAGCATTCTCCCAACCGCTTCTTGTCGCGCCAGATATGGCCTCCTCGAAGGTGTGCTGGCAGAGCTGGCCTGGCCCAATGGGCAGCCCTGTGAGGCCGCAGGGGCGAGGAGCCGCCAGCCACACCACATGGCTCTCCTGGAACGGAGCCGCCTGAGCCCAGCCAAGCCGCCTCGAGCACCAGGGCTTGAGTCCATTGGAGGCACAAGGCAAAGAATTGCGACTTGAGGGAGGGCCCGGAGGAAGGCAGGCTGGAGGGAGGGAGGGCGGGGAAAGGACAGCAGGGAAATGAAGGGGGCTGTGAAAGACCAGCACCAGATGAAAGTACCGAGATGTTCCGGACAGGCCTGATTTTCTTTATCTTCGGGGCTGGGACTGCCAAGAGGCCCCGGGGAAAGCCTGCAGGCTTCACTCCCACCAGAACCAGCACCATTTGAGGGGCAGATTTCAATCCTTCCTTGGCCAGACAAGCAGGCGGGATGCCAGCGCTGGAGAAAGGGGAGGAGGAGGAGCGGTGGGCAGGCCTTTCCTGCTGGAGGTGGACACGCTGGGGGCGCTGAGGTTCAAGGCCACACAGTGAGGAGTGCAAAACCTTAACCGTCTCCTTGGATCGGCTGATGGCAGAGCTTTAGTTATAGCCATTTCAGGGAAATCCTGGTCAGTTAAGGTTTTCTAGTGCAGTTGGGATTTTCGCCTATATTTCCAGGTGCCTGTAAGGTCCTATGGAGCGTCCAGGTTTCACAGCTGGGGGAGGGACATCTGGTTCCCGGTCATTTATGTCCCTGCTGGCTTATGCAGGGGTGTCCTGCCCTTCTGCATCTCCCTCAGGGACTTGGGGAACCTTGGATGGTGTCTTTCCTCATACTGGGGCTGCAGGGGGCTCAGAACACTGCCTCTGACCCACTATTCCTCCATGACAATGATAATAACAAAATAGGTATTATTTACTATGTACACGCCCTGTTCTAACTGCTTAACACGTATTAACTCACTTAATCTTCCCAATACAACATAAGGTAGGTGCTACTGTCCCCCTCTTACAGATGAGAAAGCTAAGGCACAAAGGTGAAGAACTTGCCATGCCACCTCTCCTCCCTGCACTGGAAAACGTGTTGTGGGGTGGGCAACAGGGCTGCAGAGAGCCCCTCGAGATCTTGCAGTCAGGCCTGGGGACTAAAGAACTTTGTCCCAACCTCTCATGCCTGGAGAGTTTTAGGGCTATTTTGAGACTTGAGGGCTAAGAATGACCTCTTTCCTTCTGAGCCTCCACGGCCTCCCTTCCCAAAGCAGTGGCGGAGGGACACCTGGGTCTCCTGGGCTGTGGGGTACAATGCATAGAAATAAAGTGGGGCTCAGTTGACGTATTAGACATTTATACCATTGGGGATGCTTTATTTTATATTTTAGCATTATTTATTTTTATTTTTTATTTTTCTGAGATGGAGTCTTGCTCTGTCACCCAGGCTGGAGTGCAGTGGTGCGATCTCAGCTCACTGCCTCCCGGGCTTCAGCGATTCTCCTGCGTCAGCCTCCTGAGTAGCTGAGATTACAGGCACCCTCCACCAGGCTTGGCTAATTATTTTTTTATTTTTAGTAGAGACCAGGTTTGACCATGTTGGCCAGGCTGGTCATGAACTCCTGACCTCAAGTGATCCGCCCACCTCGGCCTCCCAAAGTGCTAGGATTATAGGCGTGAGCCACCGCACCTGGCCTCATCACTGCCTTTTAATAAATGAGGCTGTCCTCTTGGAATCTCAAGCCATGAAAAGCCCCATATGGCAGGCAGACTCCTGCCAGGAAATCAAATTGATAGTGTGGGTAGTCCCCAGCTCCTCAATGTCTACCCCACCCTGGACCTCATGGGAAGCATTCCTGGTTGGGTAAATCCCTGAAACAGTTTTGGCCGGGCGCCGTGGCTTACGCCTGTAATCCCAGCACTTTGGGAGGCTGAGGCGGGCAGATCATGAAGTCAGGAGATCGAGACCATCCTGGCCAACATGGTGAAACCCTGTCTCTACTAAAAACACAAAAATTAGCTGGGTGTGGTGGCGAATGCCTGTAATCCCAGCTACTCGGGTGGCTGAGGCATGAGAATCGCTTGAACCCAGGAGACAGAGGTTGCAGTGAGCTGAGATCATGCCACTGCACTCCAGCCTGATGACAGAGCGAGACTCCATCTCAAAAAAAAAAAAAAAAAGAGTACAGTTTTTCAAAAACCTGATTTTCTGATGTAAACCTGTGATGGTCTCCTCAGCTGCCTCAAACACTGTCACATCCTACTGTGGATTCAAGCTGTCAGGATGTTTACACGGCCACCTCAAATTCCATTCCGCTGTCTACAAAAACTTATTTTTAGACGTGCACTGTCCCTTCTTATACATTCCTCAGTACTGGATCCTGGACAAATCTTTAGTCAACCTTAAAGTTCAGTTCAAAAGGCTCGTTTTCTCATAGAGCTTGAGGCCATGTTTGTGAGTGGAGGAACTTGAGGTTTTAGGAATTTTATTTAGATCATGGAGATATTTTCGACTCAAATGGCTCTTAACTTTGATCTTGGGTCTAGGCTGCCTGGTTGAACGTACTACTGGTTTTCTTTCTTTCTTTTTTTTTTTTTTTTGAGATGGAGTTTCGCTGTGTTGTCCAAGCTGGAGTGCAATGGCACAATCTCGGCTCACTGCAACCTCCGCCTCCTGGGTTCAGGCAACTCTCTTGCCTCGGCCTCCCAAGTAGCTGGGTTTACAGGCATGTGCCACCATGCCTGGCTAATTTTTTTTGTATTTAGTAGAGTTGGATTTTCGCCATGTTGGTCAGGCTGGTCTCGAACTCCCGACCTCAGGTGATCCACCCACCTCCGCCTCCCAGTGCTGGGATTACAGGCGTGAGCCACTGTGCCCAGCGAACCTACTGGTTTTCAAGAGTTGCATCACTTTAACTGGGACATATCGGAAGAGTGGGACCAGATTTTAAGGTGAGTCAAGCCTGGCCTTCCTAAAACCCTATTGACTCCTTAATTCAGCTCAGGGCACCCCTTTGCCGCAAAATCTCATCCTCTGAGACCCCCAGAAGAGGGTGGGTCGGGGAAGCAGGGGCCTCTCCCGGTCTGAGAAGTCTTAAAGGCTGG
Organism: Gorilla gorilla gorilla; assembly: GCF_029281585.2. Taxonomy (NCBI): domain Eukaryota; kingdom Metazoa; phylum Chordata; class Mammalia; order Primates; family Hominidae; genus Gorilla; species Gorilla gorilla. Next base: position 29,370,568 of record NC_073228.2, on the reverse strand, counting down.
GGGGGAGAAGTGCCGCCTCCTCATTTCATCTTTCTCTCTCGTCCTCCTCTCTCTGCCCTTTTTCTGTCCCTCCCTCCATTTTTTAGAAAATCTATAGAGGCAATGAGCTTTAGCAAATTTATCCAGTTGTGTAAATATTGCCACAAAGCAGCTTTATAACACCTCACTCACCCCCAAAAGTCCCCTGGACCCTATTTGCAGTCAATCCCTGCTCCTTTCCCAGCCCCCAGCAACTACTGATCTGCTTGCTGTCTCTCTAGTTTTGCCTTTTCTAGAAATTGTGTAAAATGAATCATATACTATGTAGTGTTTGGTGTCTGGCTTTTCTCACTTAGCATAACGTTTTTGCATGTACCGTAGTTTGTCCCCTCCATCTTTTATTATTATTATTATTATTATTTGTGACAGGGTCTTGTAGCCTTGTCTACAAGGCTGCAGTACAGTGGTGCGATCATGGCTCACTGCCACCTTGACCCCCTAGGCTCGTGCGATCCTCCTACCTCAGCCTCCCGAGTAGCTGGGCCCATGAGGGTATGCCACTACACATGGCAAATTTTAAAATTTTTTTTGTAGAGACAGGGTCTCGCTATGGCCCAGGCTGATTTCAAACTTCTGGGCTCAAGCGGTCTACCTGCCTCGGCCTCCCAAAGTGCTGAGCTTATAGGCATGAGCCACCATAACTGGCCCTTTTATTTTTATTTATTTATTTTTGAGATGGAGTCTCGCTTTGTTGCCCAGGCTGGAGTGCAGTGGCGCGATCTCAGCTTACTGCAGGGGTTCAAGTGAATCTCATGCCTCAGCCTCCCAAGTAGCTGGGACTACAGATGTCCACCACCACGCCCAGCTAATTTTTTTTTTTTGGTATTTTTAGTAGAGACAGGGTTTTGCCATGTTGGCCAGGCTGGCCTCCAATTCCTGACCTCAAGTGATCCATCCTCCTCAGCTTCCCAAAGTGCTGGGATTACAGGTGTGAGCCACCATGTCCAGCCCTTTTATTGTTTTTTGGCTTACCTTTGTTTCTCTCTCTCTCTCTCTCTCTCTCACACACACACGTACTCAAACACACTCGCACTCAAACACACTCGCACACACAATTTTCTCACTAACCCTCTGACCTTCCACCCCAAGTCCTGACTTGGTCTTTGGGCCCTAAGATGCAATCAGGAAAAAAAGTGTGGAGTCCACACCCCAGTTGGGTCCTAAGTGGGTACCTACAGGGGCAGCCACCATCCAGCCTGCCCCAGCCCATGCGGGCCCAGGATGTAGCATCCCCAGTGATGGTGGGAGCAAGGGAGAAGTAGAGGTGAGGTGAGGGGCTGTGAGATGTGCTTCCCCCTCCCTCCAGCTTGAGACCCTTGGCCTCTGACCAAGGCAAGTGAAATAAACATGAACGAAGCTGGGAGAATAATGTCAGTTTACTGAATGAATACATGGCTCGAGTCCATTCAGGGTGGAGTGAGGCCTGGCAGGTGCCCTCAGCAGTAGGACTCCAGGCCACTGGACCTGGCAGGGCTTCTGGGCTAAGGGGGCAGCACCAGGCCAGCCTGCCAGGGGCTCCACAGTCCCAGGCTGCTTGACCTGTGCTGTCTGGGACTAGACTGGTCGCTGTGGCTGCCCATAGATGCTCAAGCCAGACCCCAAAAGAGAGTGGCACGAGGTGAAAATCTAACTGTGAATGCTTTGGTTTCAGTTTCAGTAAAGAGGAGGAGGGAGGGAGGCACTTGGGGACGTAGAAAGAAGGGCTGGCGGGAGAGGTCTCCGCTGAGCTCCACAGTTGGCTTCCTTGCTAGACGACCTGGCTTTGAGAAATGCTGCCTTCATTTCCATCTCCCAACTCTGAATCTGGAAGGCAAGAAGATGTTTCAGGCTGGAGGGCTGCAGCAGACCGTGGGTCTGTTACAGGGGGCACGGCACTGCTGCTTCATCTTCTCCCACCCCATCCCTGAGGCCCAGCCACCCACATGGCCACAGTGCCTGGAACAGTGTGGGGAACAGAGACCTGCAGTCTGGGGCCGGGGAATCCAGACTGCCCCACTGGGGTTTCAGCCACACCAGCTTCCCCCAAAGACAGCATCTTGGTCATCTCCACGTCCCCACATAGCCTGGTGCAGCACTTGTTTTCAGGCTGAATAGCTGCAGGGGCCATTGCTTCCTCTCAGGGTAAGGCCCCACTTGAACCCCCGCTTCCTAATTTGGCAGGGAAGGGGGAACGGACCCAGGTGTTTCAGGAGTCTTTCAGAAATCAATGGCTGGATGCAGAGGGACAAGTGATAGGAGGGGGAAAGGGAGGGAGAGAGCAAGAGGCACTGGGACGCAGTGCAGTCCCAGTGGAGGAGGTGGAGTTGGTGGGGGTGGGTGGTCTCCTTTATTCTTCGGGGAAACCCTTGTCTCAATATGTTTCTTTCCCCCTTGGCTTGAGTGAATGCTCTCTGACAATTTAGAAACAGTTTAAGCCAGGCGTGGTGGCTCACGCCTGTAATCCCAGCGCGTTGGAAGGCCGAGGGGGGCGAATCACTTGAGGTCAGGAGTTCGAGACCAGCCTGGCCAACATAGCAAAACCCCATCTCTACTTAAAATACAAAAAATTAGCCAGGGGTGGTGGCGGGTGTCTGTAATCCCAGCTGCTTAGGAGGTTGAGGCAGGAGAATCGCTTGAACTTGGGAGGCAGAGGTTGCAGTGAGTCGAGATCGTGCCACTGCACTTTAGCCTGGGTGACAGAGCGAGACTCCATCTCAAAAAGAAAAATAAAAAAAGAAAAAGAAAAAAGAAAAGAAAGAAAGTTTCTGCCTGTTGTGGAAGAAACTGTTGCATGGAGCAGGAGCAACTGACATCCCCTCAATCCTACCTGGACCCTCTCACCCTCTCAGTTCTACCCACGGAAGCCCAAGCCCCTGAGCTGCCCCCATCCCCTCGTCCATCCTGCACTTTCTCCAAAAGCCAGTAGCCTTGACTGGGTGTTTGGGGAGGTGCTCTGGCCCAGCCTTTGGCCAAGGGCCCTCACACCCGCCCCTGTTCCTGCCCCTGTCCTCATCTGTTTGCATATCTGCAGGAGGTATTGCCCCCGCTACCGACCCGCCACCCCTTGTCTTGGTGACACTGGGAAGTTATTTGTGCCACTGGGAAGCAGCTGTCCTGGTGCTGGCTCCTGCGCACACCCAGGGACTCTCCCCAGCTGCCCTAACCTCGGTTTCACTTGTGGCATTTGTGTGAGGCTTTGGTTCTCACGTGCAAGGGAGGGGGGCCTGGTCAGCAGGCTGGCATGGGCACCACAGAGCCACAAAGAGGCTGGCACCTCTCTGTGCTACCTGGTGTGCCCTGATGTTTTGCCTCTTTTCCTCCTGTGTACCTGAACCGAGCTAGGGCAGCAGGTCACAGCTGTGACTCACCTCCGGCAACCCATATTAACAAAGTGCTGCCAACCAGGCGAGTCATGCCAGGATGCCAGGGGACCAAGGGAGTGTGGCCTATGGGGGAGGCTGGGTGCCCATGGCTCTGCCAATGGCTACCCTGGCTCTTGTCTTGAGAATGGCTCTGGCGGGAAGCCAGGCCAAGGCTGCGACTGGTCAGCACCCCAGGATGGTCCCTCTGTGCTGGGTTCTCCTCGGCCTTGGCTGTGCCCACCCGTGTCTGGGGTGTGTGCAGAGCTGGGGGCAGGTAGAGATGGCCTGGGCCTCCAGGGGAGAACTGGCTGTCTCCACCTTGGGGCCGAGAGCGGCAGGGGAGGGTTGGTGATGGGGTGGATCCTCGAGCGGGTCCCAGTTCCCGGAGGAAGGATGACAAATGAGTGGGGGTCACTCCCTCTGTGGGACCATTTGCCTCGGAGCAGCAGGGAAGGGCGGCAGGTTCCCTGCCTCCCGTGGAGACTCTTTTTGGAGCACCACCCTAGGGATGTTCTTCTGCCCTCCGGAGACGTCGGTCTTCCCTGGGGCCCGGGCTCAAGGCCAGGGTGCCCCAAGCCCAGGCTCCAGGGTGTGCGGGGAAAGGCTCGGTCCTGCTCGGCGCGGCTCGCCCTGGGCACTAGGGGTCGCCCCTGCCCAGCGGAAGCCACGCGGGCGCGCCCGGTCGCCGCAGGTTTCCCCGGACCGGGAAAAGCAAGGCGTCTCCGGGGCGGGGCTGGGGAGGGGGCGCCTGGGCGCGGCGCCCGGACACTGCTGCCTTGTCCTCCCGGCCGCGGCTGGACGGAGCGCGGGGCCGCAGCAACCAGGCCGGGCTCCCCGTCGCGCCCCTTCCGGAGCGGGAGGCCCTCGCCGAGGCGGAGCCTGGGACGCGCGGGGCGGGCGGCGGCGGGGAGCCGCGGGGCCGAGGCGCAGGGCGTTTTCCCCGGAGGTGCGGCGTGCGCCCGCGACACAAAGGTCTTTTAAAGACCTCGCAGCGCCCTTCCCGACTACGGAGGCTGGTGGCCCGGGGGGCGAGGCCGGGGTCGGGGGTGGCCGCGCGAGGGGGCGCTGGGATCGGCCGGACCCCGCGGTTGCGCCCGGGCTGGGACTCCCGGGCTCCTTTTGTGAGCGGAAGGCAGGGCCCTCTCCGGGTCTCTGAAAATGGTCAGTTCGGCTTCGCAGGGCTGCGTGCCCGGAATAATAAATTGGCTTCTCTAGGGTCGTAATCTGGGCCCCACCCCGAGCAGCTTTGAGCTGGTTCGCGCCTTCCAGGCAGGACTACTGGGGGTTCTCAAAAGCACCCCCGCGGTCGGCTGTGTCAGGATCACCTGGGTCCGGTGTGAACACGATTCCAGGGCCCCACCCCATCGCCTGAAGCGGAATCTCTGGGCGGGGCCCAGGAATCCGAGTTTTTGGTGAGTTCCCGGGTGATTCTGATGGCAAAGCCCATGTGGGAGCCACTGTTCTAAGGGCTTTTGGGACAGGCAGTTGTGAAATTTTCCCCCAGAAGAATCTCTGGGGACCCAGTTGTCACACACCGCTGGATTCACTGCGGTGTTGATTCTGCCTCCTGATGAAGTTCTTCCCGAGTCTGACTTCGAGCCCGCCTGCTTTATTAAGCACGTTTTTCTCCAGTCTTTTTTTTTTTTTTTTTTAATGGAAAAAGGAACAGGGAGAAGACTTTTCTCGAACCTGTTTGCAGAGAGCCGTCTTGCCCGCTTTGAGGGCCCTTTCTCGGGAGACCTGTTTGCTTTGTTCAACCTCTGAATTCAGCAGACCCCAAATCCACCAAGGCCACTAGCTTATGAGTGAATGTGGTCCCTTCAGGTAAGGGCCAGACAGCCCCTACCAGGGCTTGGGGAGGGTTTTCCTAGAGGAATCCTGGCAGTAAAAAAACCAACCCCCAAACTCTCCAAGTGCTGGACGCTGGAGAATCCCAGCAAGGAAAAGGAACAAATCTTATCTCATGCCGGAAGATAACCTCTTCCCTTTGTTGGCGCCTTTCCTTGCGTTCAGGATGAATTAAAATTCTTATCTGCTCTGCATCCAGTGAACTTGGCCTCGCCTTCCTGATTGTTTGCTGCGGCTGACTTTCCCAAGCTTTGTGGGGTTATTTTTGCCTCTGGGTGGTGGTCATTCCTTCCTTCCATGGCATTTGGTTCCACACAGTCACAGAAAAAGAGTAATTTAGCAAACACCCTCAAAATGGCAGGACTGGCCCCCAAAACCTACTTTCATTTTCCTCTGTTCTGGGTTGTGGGTAATTTCTTGACAACTACAAGAAAGAAGACAATGAGAAATGAATTGTTTTTTCCAATACAATGGTGAACAGATGTATAACCTCCTAGTTGCAGGAACGTTCTAGGAATCCCTTACACCACTTTAAAGGGGCAGGAAAATGGGCAGAGGTGCTGAGGGCTGGGTGAGTGCTAAGCATTGGCAGGGCGCAGCCTCATCCTAACGAGAGCTGCAGCCATAACCTGGGTCACCTTTGCTGTCTCGGGCTTCTAAATTTGGCAGCGAGGACAGACTCGCTTCCTTTGAGCAATTGATCTGAATAGCAGAATCCCATTCTGATGGTCCGAATCACATTTACAGGCTGTGGGGGTGAAGGCCGTGCTAATTGGCCACTTGCCTCACCACTGGCTTTGAAACAATCGCTTGTATTCTCTGCCCGGCAGGAAGCAGCAGACCCATCAAGGCCCTGGGCTCACTCTTTGTTCTGACTTTATGGCATTTTATGCCACAATAAGAAACACTGTGTACTCCGTGGGAGCCCATTGTGCCAGGCTGCAAGGATGTGGGCTCCGGTGCAGAGGGCCTGGTGCTCTTCCCCAGGAAGAAGAGGGGCTTTGTGACAGCCTGGGGGACAAAACAAGGGGTGCCGGACACTGTTACTGAGGCAACTGCCTGGCCAGTGTGGAGGCAGCTTTAGTCCCTGGGACCGTTTCTGTGCCCAAGGAGAGGGAGGGCAGGGGAAGGATGGAATTTCATCTAGAGTAGCAGGTCCTGGTTACCCGGTAAATTATGCATCAGGACTGGGCTAGCCACTGCCTCCGTTTTCTCTGGGCTCCTGAGATAACCTCCACCTGCCTCAAGATTCTGTGCCAGCTGATTGTATCTATCTCATCAACTCTTGTTCCATCAGGAAATTGCATCTTGGTGAGTGGGAAGTTTTTGTAACTGTGGACCAAACCTGGGCTTCCCATATTTTGGGTTGATCTGGTCCTTGGAGGGAAGAGCTTTCGGTTTTGTAGAAATGATGTGGATAGGAACTGGGGTAGGCACAGTCCATCCAGTCTCACACGTGAATGAACCAACGGGGATTTGAGAATGGCTTCTAGATCGTACCTGCCCCTCCGGCCAGCCCCGGGGCTCCCTTCCCCTGCACCTAGCCTGAAGTTTTCCACCATTAACGACACACCTGGGGCAGAAGACAGAGTAGGGTCCTTGCTCCAGGAGATCGTTGTAATAATCAGATAGAGACAAGACCTGAGCTGGGAGGAAGCCAGGACACGGGGGATGGGGGACCAGGCCCTGACAAACGGAGTGCTCCGTGTGGGGGCTGAAAGGGAAGGAGGAGAGGGAAGGCAAGGCCATTTAGCCTCACCTCAAAGGTGGGGTAAAGTGAGGCTGGTGGGTCCTGTCTTCTCTGGAGATGCTCCCCGATGGGAGGAAAGGCCAGCTTCCTGCTGGCCACTTGCAGAAGCCAGCATTCAGTACTTCCGCCAGCCTGTCCCTCACCCCAGACCCACCCCTGTCCTTCCCATGTCTGATGCTAGCACACGGGCCCCCTTATTACCCTGTGCCATTGCAGCAGCCTCCCGGCTGGTTTCTTTCCCCTCCAATGTGGCTGCCCAAGTTCTCCTCCCAAAACCCACATCTCCTGGCCTGCCAATCCCAGGCTGGAAACTGTTCCATGGCCTCCAGAGCCGCTCACAAACCCTTCCCGTCCCGCTCCCTGCCTGCACCTTAGGCTCATTCTCTGCCCTCCCTGGCCACACACCTCCCTGACTTTCCCCAAACATGCAGGTCTTTCCATGTCTCTGTGCGTTTCCATTTCCCTCTGCATGGAACACTCTTTCCCATCACACCTACCCTTGCCCACCTGCCAAACCCTCCAGGATTCTGGGTCAACATCATCCCCACGGTGGATCCATTGGTGAGAGCAATAATGAAGCAGGTTTGCCACCAGGCTCCCAAAGAAGTGGGAACACTGACTGCAAAGGGCACAATCTGATTGGATGAAAAGCGAGGCCTCAGAAGCATTGGCACGTGTCCGCGAAGAGCCTAGCTGGAGGTCTGTCCTAGAGGAGGGGCGGAAGGAGGGGCGAGAATGGCAGCGCCCCATTTCATCCGACTGCTCTGTGTTCCTCACATCTGACCCAACCTTCCGTTACAACACAGGCACATTTGTGGATACTCTTGGTTACATGTGTGTTCTCTCCTTAGACTCTGAGTCTCTTCTAGGAAAGGAGTGTCTTAATCATCTTTGTATTCCCAGAAGCTGGTTTAGAGGCTAGTATGTAGTAGGTTCGCAGAAAATCTTTGAATAGCGGCTGAGGTGGGAGGATTTCTTGAGACTAGGAATTGAAGACCAGCCTGGGTAAACTAGCAAGACCCCCATCTCTACAAAAAATAAAAAATTAGCCAGGCGTAGTGGTGGATGCATCCCAGCTCCTCAGGAGGCTGAGGTGGGAGGATCACTTGAGCCCAGGCATTCAAAGCTGCAATGAGCTGTCATCCCGCCAGTGCACTCCAGCCTGGGCAACAGAGTGAGACCCTGTCTCAAAAAGAGAAAGAAAATCTTTGAGTAAATAAATATATGTTGAACTTGGAAGTATTCCTTTACCTGGAATATTGTTCTCTCTGCAAATTTTGTACTATCACTTTCTCCAAAACATAACTCAGGACTCGCCTCCTGGAAAAAGTAGGTTCTTTTTTTTTTTTTTTAATCTTTTTGAGACAGTCTTGCTCTGTTGCCCAGGCTGGAGTGCAGTGGTGCAGTCTCGCCTCACTGCAAGCTCTGCCTCCCGGGTTCACGCCATTCTCCTGCCTCAGCCTCCCCAGCAGCTGGGGCTACAGGTGCATGCTGCCACGCCCAGCTAATTTTTGTATTTTTAGTAGAGACAGGGTTTCACCGTGTTAGCCAGGATGGTCTTGATCTCCTGACCTTGTGATCCACCTGTCTCGGCCTCCCAAAGTGCTGGGATTAAAGGTGTGAGCCACCGCGCCTGGCCAAAAGGTAGGTTCTGATTCAGTAGTTGACTGCATCAGAATGTTACTAAGCACCTATTAGGTACTAGGCATTTTCTAGGCACTGGAGGCCTGTGAGATATAAAAGAGATAAAGGTTCCCGTGCCCAAGTTGTTAATGAGTGCCCCCAACCCATGCAGGCCACTTCCTTATCTGGCAAAATCATTTGGGACGTCAGTAAACACTCAATGTTCCTGGTATCCATAGTGCCAGGGACATGGTCAGCAGTCAGATGTGACTCACTGTGTGCCCAGCATCATAAGAGGCAGGCATGGAAGGCCTGGCTTTGCATTCATGTAGCTCACAACTTCACTGAGGAGACCAATTGTTTATGGGATTGCAGGAAACCCCAGGAAGCCCCAGCCAGGGAAGAGCTTATGTTGTCAAATTCACAGCCTGTAGGAATTCACTGGGTCCACTAGTTCTCTTGCACAGGTGCTACTTTCCAGTTATTTCCTGGTTTTATAAATATGTGTCTCCTCTTTCAACTCCTTGACAAGCTCTTTATGGAAAGGGACATCAGGGCGTCATGTCTAGCGTCTAGTAGCTTCTTTCCCTGATCCTCATCTCCGCACCTGGTACAGGGCGGTGCATGAATGGATGAGAAATGATCACCACCATTAACAGGCATTTGTCAGCCGGGCACGGGGGCTCACACCTGTAAGCCCAGCACTTTGGGAGGCCAAGGCAGGTGGATCACCTGAGGTCAGGAGTTCGAGACCAGCCTGACCAACATGGTGAAACCCTGCCTCTACTAAAAATACACAAATTAGCCGGGCACAATACACCGATAATCCCAGCTACTCAGGAGGCTGAGGCAGGAGAATCACTGGAACCCGGGAGGCAGAGGTTGCAGTGAGCTGAGATTGCGCCACCACACTCCAGCCTGGGTGACAGAGCAAGACTCTTGTCTCAAAAAAATAAAACAAAAAAAACGAGGCATCCATCACTGGGTCTCTTCATGAGACACAACCAAGAAACACAATGTGAGTGAGTTCTCCAGTTCTGGTAGATGAAGGAGAGGGAGGGAGGGCTTCTCTCCTGACTTAGTGCCTCTCTTTTGCTCAATGTTACCATCAGATTCTGAATGTTTTCTACAAGAAATTACTGAGATGCAAATCAAGAAGTGTGAATTTAACAAGAGCCAGTTGGTTTCCTACTTTCATTTGGGTGCCTTTTTTTGTTTTTTGTTTTAAACAGGGTCTCACTCTGTCACACAGGCTGGAGTGCGGTGGCACAATCATGGCTCACTGCAGCGTCAGCGTCCCGGCAGCATCAATGGCACCGGGCCTGGGTGCCTCTTACCTGGTTATCTGTACCTGTTACTGCTCGGTGGTCTAAGTGGGCGAGATCAATTTCAGGGTTTCTCCAATTCAATGTGAGCTTGTGGTGAGAGAAGAGTGTCCCTGGTCCCTCCTGCTGCTTTTTGCTCTGGTTCCCAGCTTGCTCCTTGCAACTTCTTCCTAGTCCAGGACAGATTTACTGGGAGTTTCTTTAGAGGCAGTGCTTTAGGGCTTTGGTCTTCATCCATTGGGTTGTACCGTTTGTCGTTTGTCATGTTTGCTTTGCAAGCCTGGTGGCTAATGTTGCTTGCATTGGCTCACTGCTCTTGGGGCCATCTGTAACCTGTATCAACCCCGGATGCTTTGAAGTTCAGTGTGCAATAAAAAGTTCATTAAAAAGATGTGGAATCATGAAAATAAGGTTACAGAAATGTTAACAAAGGATCATATCCTGCTTCTGGTACTTTTCTTTTTTAAAAAATGTATTTCTCTGAGAAATTTATGTCAGCATTAAAACCATGGAAGAGTTTAGGAAGGACAGGCCTGGGTCAAAAGGAGGGTGAGATTCTTGAGGAGATATCTTGGCAGAGCCCCAGCCTGTTTTCTTAATTGAGAGCTCAGGGTCTAAGGAGAGAATGTGAGCCAGAAAAAAAAAATCTAGGTTTCTTATGACTAACAGTTTGAACCCAGCTTTTTTTTTTTTTTTTTTTTTTTTTTTTTTTTTTTTTGAGACAGAGTCTCATTCTGTCACCCAGGCTGGAGTGCAGTGGCACAATCTCAGCTCACTGCAACCTCTGTCTTCTGGGTTCCAGCGATTCTCCTGCCTCAACCTCCCAAGTAGCTGGGATTACAGGCGTGTGCCACCACACCCAGCTAATTTTTTTGTAATTTTAGTAGAGACAGGGTTTTACCATGTTGGCCAGGTTGGTCTCAAATTCCTGAACTCAAGTGATCCTCTAGCCTCGGCCTCCCAAAGTGCTGGGATTACAGGCATGAGCCATCACACCCAGCCAGGTTCCTCTTTTTCGCAGGTCCTCCATGTTTGGGTGCCCACACGTAATACACAACCAGCCCCTGCATCCTTGCTCTCCTCTATTTTTGGGGGGCAAATATCCTAGAGGCTCACTCGGTTATATGACCATTGATGACCATTTAATTACTACTCATGTTTAATAATAAGCAATTATGTGATCATCACTTACTTTTCAGCCAGAGGGTCACCATGTGTACACTTAGCAGCTGCTAAATCTTAGTCCTAAAAATGATAGTCCCATATCCTCCCAAGCGACCGTGAGGACCTCAACAGCTTGCACATCTAATAAACAGCACTGCAGGGTTTTCAGGGCTGCCACCGGACAGCTCTGGGTCACAGCCAGACTTACCCTCTCTCTTTCTACCTGGTTGTGGTTGAGCCTCATGAGTTCTGCAAACCTCTGCTCATAGAGGTGAAGCAGCAGCACCAGGTACAAGCCTGAATTCATCAGCTCGTTTTGTGCCTACAAATGGAAAAGAAAGCTCTTCAGTTCATCTGTAAAATAGTCATGGTCTAAATTGTGGGATGCAGGGTAACAAGGCTAAGAGGTGACAAGAACTGGGAGAAGAGCCCAAGCTCCAAGGCAAGGCCTGCTCTTGGGGACCAGAAGACAGAGCAGGAGGAGATGCAGGGTAGAGGCCAGGGCAGCCACTCCCCTGGGATTTTTCACTATCCAGTGGAGGATGCTCGGAGAAAGTTCCATTTTCCAGGCTCAATCCCATTCCACATTTATTGAGCAGTTACACATGCGAAGCCTTGAGCTGGATGTTGTGGGGGAACACAGGGCAAAAAGCCTCAGAACTCCCTGCTGGGAACCCATCACCTGGTGTCGGGGAGAGAACTTCATCCGTAAACAGCTCCAGTACAAGCTGGATGTGTCGGGTGCTACAACAGAGATGCACCAGGCCTTGTCCATAACGTTCTCAGCAGTCACAGATGTCCCCTTGTGAAAGGCTTCCTGAGGAGCCTCATTTGCCCCCATCATTCCTTCGCTTCCCAATCCCTAAGCATTCGTCTTGATCTTGCATATCACCTTTTGCACTTGTTAACGTTTCCGCTTTTTCTTGAGGAGTGGGCTGTGTTTTTTTTCTCGCTGGTGCTCAGAACAGGCGCTACACAGGGAGGATGTGATGGTCTGGCTGGCCATGGCACTTCTCTGTCCTCAGCACTTGGGCTTTGCTGCCAAGAGTGGCTGTGCTCACTCTAGACCTTTCACAGACCTTCCATAAATCAGTGGTATTAGTAACAACTACTATCCCTCTATAGGGGAAGGAGGGGAAGGCCCTTTCAGTCCCCATCTTTCCCTTGAGTGGGGGTCTTGGGATGGGCCAGGCTGTGCTCACAAAGCCACCCAGCCCCCGGGGACTAGAGTCCCCAGCAGAGGGCATGGCCCCTTCCGTCACCCTTGGGAAAGCTTGCAACTGTGACTCTGTCGGCCCAGGATAACGATGCGTGGGCGTGAATGACACAGTGAGCACTCAGTGTCTCATCTGCCTTCTTCCTGCAGCAGCGCGGGTGCCACATCTTCCTGTTCTCATTAGATCCAGGGCAGCTCAGGAGGTTGGCACAGAACCCACCTCTCCCAGGACCAAGCAGCTGCCAGAAAAGGCACAGAAGTTGAGCAAGGATTGATATGCTCTTCCTTCTGAATCAGTGCCAACTCTGGATCTTGGTGACAGCCGGCCCTGAGATCACTGCTGCAGGCCTCTCCACCATTCTACAGATCCATCTTCGAAGGCCCCAGTCCTCTGTCCTTAGCAGTTAGCCTCCTATTTTTAGCCTTTGGTCGTGTTTTTTGTGCTCTGCTGACCTTGGCCTAGAGTGAGTAGAGAACAAGTTGCTTGTTTGCATTATTTCTGTTTTATTTATTTTATTTTATTTTTGAGACAGACACAGTCTGCCCAGGCTGGAGTGCAATGGCGTGATCTCGGCTCACTGCAACCTCCACCTCCCAGGTTCAAGCAATTCTCCTGCCTCAGCCTCCCGAGTAGCTGGGATTACAAGTGTGCACCACCACGCCCAGCTAATTTTTGTATTTTTAGTAGAGATGGGGTTTCATCATGTTGGCCAGGCTGGTCTCGAACTCCTGGCCTCAGGTGATCCACCTGCGTTGGCCTCCCAAAGTGCTGGGATTACAGGTGTAAGCCACCCTGCCTAGCCACTTTTTCTGTTTTAATTGCCTCCTCCTGCCCTCCCCGTGAGTCTGTGCCTGCCTCCGACTGTCTCGCCAACCACCTCTTCTGAGAAGCCTTCCTCACCTGGCTTTTAGCTCCTCCTCACCAACAAAGCCTTGGTCCTTATTTGTTTACCTCGTCCCCGGCTTCCTCCTGCAAAAGCTGCCAGTGGTTCTCACACCAGTGCTCTTTGCCAGCCAGCTTTTATGCTCGAGACACCGGGATGCATAATGACAAATCAATCAGCTAGAAAATGGTTTGGAACTATCAGGTTTGTCAAAGCATTCAGGGAAATCATTTACTTTTTATGACTCAATAAGGCCCAGAGGCATGCAGATGGGAGAATATCCACTAATGTTTTCTGCAGATAATTTGAAAAGTCACTTCTAGCAGATTGTGTCTCTTCTCTGATCTGTGGGAGGGAACCTGCCACACGGCGCCATCAATCTCGCCGGCTCGGTTCCTTCATGTGCGCCCTTTGCAGAGCTGGTGATGCTCGACAAAGGGGCTCGGGGCTCAGCCCACCAGTCAGAGCAGGCGTAGCAGGCGTGTGATAGTCAACTCCAAATCAGCCTTTATACTCCTGAGCTACAAGTGGGAGGGATTTGTTAACTCAAAGAGTTCCACCGCACTTGGCTGGCCAGGGCCAAATGAACGAGGTTTTGGAGCAGGGCTTACTGGAGCTACGGCTCATCCACTCCTTCCTTGTCCCAATCACATCACACTTTGACTCCCACGTGGAGTTCCCTTTGTGTGCCAGACTGAAGGGAATGGGGGTGGCATTAATAGGAGGGGGCGGGGACATTAAAAAGGAGAAGGCATGTGAAACAGCGCAAAAGGGCTCCGGAGATCTCAGCCCACCTGCCAGCTGTTTTCTTCATTTTGCTAATATTCATTTAGGCCAAGAGACTTGCTACTGACGGAAATTCTCAATATATTCCACTTAAAGAAGCTGACAGCCTGGCTGAACGTTCTATCAAGTCTTCAAATATATTCAAGAGTGCTCCTAGGTATAAGGGTGATTAGGTGACTGCGTGTGTCTGAGGACATCTGTCCTTGGCTGAGATGGAGCCAGGCCAGGCCTGTGCTTCACAGCAATGACAGCCTGAGGCCCACTGAGACTCTCCTGTGCGGCAGAGCAAGGATGGCAGGGGTGTGTTCCAATTCAGTGAGCAGGGGCCCCTGGAGTGCACCTTACCTGGAAAGCGCTGTCGGCTAAGGTGGGCAGTGCAGGGCCACCGGACACTGTGACTTTAGGCAGAGTTTTAACTGTGCAGGGCCAAAGGGACTCAATTTGTAATGGAAGGGAAGTAACCTCTGTTCTGCCTGTTTCCTCAAAGCATGATAGTAAAGTGAGCTAATATATGGGATCTCGCAAAACCAACACATCCTACAAGAGACAAGATTTAAAGACAGGATTCCAGGTAAATTGTCTGGGCGTTAAGATCTGTGAGGGCAAGACCTGCATCTGTCTTGTTTGCTCCTGACTCCTAGTGCCTGGCCCAGTGCCTGGTATACTGTGCATGCTTTATAAATATATGGACAGATGAAGCAATGAGAAAAAAATGCATAATTGTGATGGATCAGACAGTGACCCATTCAGCCACAACTTTTGAATCTAGTGGCTCCAGGTTTAACATGCATCAGAAATACTGAGCAGGCCTTTTCAAACACAGTTACTAGGCAGTCTCGTCCCCTCCCCTCCCCCTTCTCCTCTTTTTTTGAGACAGTCTCACTCTGTTGCCCAGGCTGGAGTGCAACGGTGTGACCTCGCCTCACTGCAACCTCCGCCTCCCAGGTTTAAGCGATTCTCCTGCCTCAGCCTCCCGAGTAGCTGGGATTACAGGTGTGTGCCACCACTCCCAGCTAATTTTTGTATTTTTAGTAGAGACGGGGTTTCACCACATTTAGCCAGGCTGGTCTCCAACTCCTGACCTCAAATGATCCACCCACCTTGGCCTTTCAGAGTGTTGCGATTACAGGCGTGAGTCACCGCGCCTGGCCTCACTGCTCCTCCTTTCCTCCCTGCATTTCTGATTCAGCTGGACTGGAGTGGGCCCAAGAATGTGTACTTCTAACAAGTTCCCAGATGATGCTAACGCTCCTGGTTTGGGGACCACCCATTTTTGAGAACCACTGATCTAAACTAAGGGTGAGCACGTGATAGCTGCTAAGCTGAGTCTGGCCTGTGGATGTGCTCTGGTTGGATAGAAGGAAGCAAGAAGGAAGGTAGAAAAGAAGAGCATGACCATCTTTAGTTGGGGAGAGCACTTTCCATTTTGCCACAAATGCCACCACGCCCAATGGCAGGCTACCTAGAAGATTACCATCATTTGTTGTCTGCCTGGCCTCTGTGGTATTTGAGTGTGTAACCTGTGACCTAAGCTTTCCTTAAACCTGTTTTCACCTCATCCATTTTGGAGGCTAGAATGTTATTTGGCTCGCCACATGCTGCTATCCAGGAGTTCTGCCCTCCACCCCAAAACCGAGTGCCCAACCAGCATCCAATATGAGTCCTGCTTCCAGGCGACAGCCAATGCTCACAGGAGCAAATGTAGGCTTGCCTCACACACAGCACTACCGAAAGAGTCAGGAGAAAGGAGGGCTGTACTGCCACAGGCCCTGACAGACCTAAGATGAAACCGCCAGGTCCCTGGGGTCCCACAGCTGCTCTTGTCTAATGATCCCCTCTCCAGATGCTTGTAGGAGTTCCTGATCTAGCCGCTTGAGGCCTGGTAACAGACCTTGACCTTGGGCCTCATACTAGAATAATCCGAGTTCAGTGCCCTGTTAGCACCTGTGAGCAGCATCTGCCCTGCTCCCACCAGAAGTACAGAACTAAGGTAGGAAAACGTGCTCTGACGGGAGCCCCTCCACACTCTCAAAGGCCACCGACAGTGCTGACCCGGCACCTAGAGGACACGCCCTGATCTGTGCTCAGGTCCCAGGGGAGGCGTCCGTCCCAGATGTCACAGACTTCACTCCAAGGCCTGGTGGATAGAAGGCCCGCTCCTCTCTTTCCTTCAGCTGTTAAACATCTCTTCTTCAGAAAGGCCTTCTCTCGTTCAGAGAGCAAGTCGGAGTCCCGCAGCTGTTCCCGCAGCGGCCTGCATGGTCCTTGTTTTGACCTCCACCTGCAGGAATTGCTGGCTTCAGTCTTCGCTGCTGGTCTGTAGGGCCCTGCGGGTCTTGGGTACGGCAGCATTTTCAGCACAGTATCTCACAGGCAGCAGGTGCTCAATAAGTATTTGAAAATTTAGTTAAACTGGCTGGGTGTGGTAGCTCACACCTGTAACCCTAGCACTTTGGGAGGCCAAGGTGGGAAGATCACTTGAGCCCAAGATTTTGAGACCAGCCTGGGCAACAAAGTGAAACAGACTCCATCTCTCAAAAAAAAAAAAAAAAAAAAAGCAGGGTGTGGTGGCACACCTGTGGACCCAGCTACTTAGGAGGCTGAGGCAGGAGGATCCCTTGAACCCAGGAGGGACCCTGGCCCCATCCCAGAGCTGGGGTTAGACCTGGGTTGGGCCTGTGTATCACTATTTTAATAGAAAAAAAGAAGATCTGCAGCTAAATGTTATAAGTTATCATTTTGGGTGGTAAATTATAAGAAATTTTTGTATGGTTTCTGTAATTAAACAAAAGCAAAAAAAAAAAAAATCTAAGTGGGAAACTATATAAGAAAAACAGTTCACTAGTCAGTTAGTTTGAGGTTAAGTGAGAACCAGGCTGAGCTGAAGCCAGTTCTAGGTTTCTTTTGGTTTTGCCCCTTTTTTGGTACATGTCTAGACTTGTACACGTCTAGAAGTGGTGCCACTTCTCCAGAAAGGAACCCATTTGCCAAGGACAAGCAGCAGGAGGGTGGCCAGGAGGCCCAGGTGAGCCAGGTTTGGGAGCGAGGGGAAGGGACCAGGCCCACAAGGCACAGGTGTCCATGTCACCTCCACGTCCAGGCTGGTGGCCTCCTCAGCGGGGCTTGTCCCCTCAGTGGGCTCACCACGCCTCGGGGACGAGCTGAGGTTCAGTGACATCGTAGATATCTTTGTGTTCAACAACAGTTGCTTCAGTCTTTATCTGTGGCGAGCTTCAGAATTCGCCCAAGTCAGGCTCCCTGGGGCCTGGGGTTTCGCCCAGGCTGTGAGCAGACAGGCACTATGAATTCCCAGCAGGTCATGGGGACAGTCAGGACTGCAGTGAGGTGTGAGCCCTCAGCCGCCGCCAGACAGCAGCCGCCCATGCTATGACCTGGCTGTCCCCACAGGGCGGGCCTGGCAGCCTAGCTGCCACCTGGGATGATAATGCGGGCATTTCCCAAAAGCTCTGATGGCTTGTGAAGTTCTCACTGAAACGAATTTAAAATCATTCCTGCTTCCACGTGGAGCAATGACTGTGCTGGATGCTTTCTGTCTCTCCTGCAGATCCGCACCCCTCCTGCTCTGTGGCCCAGGGGCCGGCCCCATGGCTTTCCCCAGCCGGGCTTCCTTGCCCTCTGGCTTCCCGTTGGGTTTGGCCCATGGGAGGCCCCGGCAGGAGACCCGAGGGCGGAGGAGGGAGAAGCTGGGTGTCTCTTCCCAATCCCTCTCTGCTGGGCGTGGTGTGACAGTGGTTGCTGTCTTCTCCTGAAGGCCACAGGCTGCTGGTGGCTGATCCTTAGCTACAGCGCTCATGACCCTGGCCACACTGCTAGTCCCAGGACGCCTCCTCATTCCTTGCTGCTTTCTTTTGCTGCCCAGATTTCCCTCCTCCCTTCTGCATTCTTCACTTGCCCCTTTGAGTGTGCCACCATCTCTTCCCACCCAGATCCTGGCTGATACAATTACTGTCATAGTTCTTTCTAGAAGGTGCTTGTAGCCAGTTGTCTTAACATGGAGGGTGCGGTGGGGCCGAGGATATGGATGTGACCCAGTGGGGCTGGTTTGTTTTGTTAGTTCACTGATGGACTCTAGGCCAGTCATTGGTGCACGTAGCTTTCTCCCCTGAGTGCCAAGTCAGTCGAGCGTCTCTGTGGCTGTAATCTGACAGTTCTCATGCGTGGAGCCTCCTCTGCACACACTCTGTCTATGAGGTGATGTACTCGAGTCTTTTCCTACATCCAGACCTGTGAGGTGTGAGTTAACATCTCTCACCTTCTACAGATAAGAGAACTGAGGTGCAGAGAATTGCCATAGTCTCTTCAAGGTCATGGGGCCACTCTGGGGAAGAGAGTAGGGTTTAGATTGAGATCTTAATCAAAGCTGGTAGGCTTTTCAGTGGGACCTGCGGCCTCACATGAGTGCAAACATCTTAGTACAAATGGAAAAATGTGCTGCTGTTGGGTCAGTTCTATAAATACCATTGATAAAGGACATTAGATGGTGGCAGCAGCTTGGCAGAGGGAGAACCATGTGGAAAGGCTTGGGGCCAAAAGGGGTCTTTTCTAGACAAGGCATTCCCCTGGGCTGCACGGTGTTTGTGTTGTCAGTAGATTGCTCTGATAGATAGTATTCTGGGCAACCCATCCTCATGTGAACACGTCCTCCTTAGGAGATTTGGCAGGCTCCGTTGCCCAGAATGATCTATTTCTTGAGATGAACCTGTCGGCACCCTGGCTGGCACCTGACCTCAGGCACTGAGAGGTTCTGGTTTCTTTCAATATTTCGCCTCCCACATGCTCAGCGTCCAGGAATGTGAGTCGCTCTATTTATCGTCTCAGATCTTAGTGCCTGGTGGTTATGATGCAGTGATGTGAGACCTTCAGGCCTCAAAACACTATTTATTTCTCAAGAAGTCCTTCTCCTCTCCCCTCCCCTGCCCTCCCTTCTCTTCCTCTCTTCTTTTCTCTTTTTTCCTTTTCTTTCTCTAACCTCCTGATGCCTAACCTCTGTAATGCTGCTGTGGCATTATGCCCTTATTCACTGAACTCTTCAAATATCCTTCATTCTTGTCAATATTTTGTTCTTTGGTCTACACCCTTAAAATTTTAAACAAGGAAACTGCAGAATTGCCTAGACTCACACAAATCATTTTGACTTAGCTGTCAAAACGTTGGCCAAAAAAAGGTCTGGTAAATATTAATTGACTGCTTATAAAGTGGAAATCACCTTCTAGATCAGCCCATCCAATAGAATACACTCAGAGGTACAAACACAAATCACAGATGTAATTTCAAAATTTCTAGTAGCCACATTAAAGAAGTAAAAAGAAACTGGTGAAATTAATTTTAACAATATAATTTATTAACCTAATATTTTCAAATGATCATTTCTGTATGTAATTTTTACTTTTTTTTGATATTTTACTTTTTTGGCATTAAGTATTTGCCTAAGAAAATCTTTATTTCTCCTTTGCTCTTGAAGGATAATTTTGCAGGGTACAGAAATCTAGGTTGGCCAGTTTTTTCTCTTAACACTTTAAATATTTTGTTTCTCTGTCTTCTTGCTTGCATGCTTTCTGGGAAGTCAGATGTCATTCTTATCTTTACTCCCCTTTAGGGAAGGTGTTTTTCCCCTTTGGCCTCTTACAGGATTTTTTCTTTATCTTTGATTTTTTTTTCCATTTTAAATATGATGTGTCATGGTGGTGGGTTTTTTTGTTTGTTTTCTTTTGTTTTGCTTTTGGCATTTATCTTGTTTGGTGTTCTCCGAGCTTTCTGGATTTGTGATTTGGTGTCTGACATTAATTTGGGGGAAATTCTCAGTCATTATTGCTTCAAATATTTCTCTGTTCCTTTCTCTCTTTATTCTCCTTCTGGGTATTCCCATGATGTGTCTATTACACCTTTTGGATAATTGTCTCACAAGTTCTTGGATATCCTGCTCTGTTTTCTTTTCTTTTTTTCCAATCTTTGTTCTCTTTGTTTTTCCATTTTGGGCAGTTTCTATTGGGATATGCTCAACTCAAAGATTCTTTCCTCAGCTGTATCCAGTCTACTAATAAGCCCATCAAAGGCATTCTTCATTTGTTAGTGTTTTTCACCTCTATCATTTCTTTTTCTTTCTTAGAATTTCCATTCCTCTGTGTACACTGCCCATCTGTTCTTAAGTGCTGTCTACTTTACCTGTTAGAGTCCTTAGCGTATTAATCATAGTGTTTTACATTCCTGGTCTGGTAATTCCAACATCCCTGCCATATCTGAGTCTGGTTCTGGTGTTTGCTCTGTCTCTTCAAACTGTGCTTTTCACCTTTGAGTATGTCTTGTAATTTTTTCTTGGTAGCCAGACGTGATGTACTGGGTAAAAGGAACTGCTATAAATGGGTTGTTAGCCATGTGGTGGCGAGGTGTGGGGAGAGGGGAAGTATTCTACAGTCCTTTGAGACTCTAGGTCCCAGTCTGAGTGAGCTTGTGCCTCTGGACTGTGAACTTCACAAGTGCTTCTCAGTTTCTCTATCCTCCCCCTCCCACCTTAGGTGGGACAAGATGGCTAGAGAGGGCTGGAGTTGAGTATTTCCCTTCTTCCAGTTAGGTATGGCGCTCTGATAAAACCTCCAAAGGTTAGGCTCTGGTTAAATAGTTTCTCCTGAGGGCAAACTGTTAGTAAGAACAGAAAGCTCTGGCTTATACCAAAATGGTTACTTTCCCCCTCCCCCTGCTGGAAGCATGAAGGAATTTTTCTCTGCTATTCACTGTAAGCACCTGGTTGCACTCCTGGACAGAAAACTCACTGAAGTGTGGGGATACCCTTATGACAGGGTCCCCCTGGAATTTTTGACTCTCAGACTTGTCTACACTGAGCATCCAGCAGTTCATTAATTACAGCTTAAGGTTGCTTGTCCAGCACTGGTTTCCATAGAGCTTTCTGCTCAGGAGTCTCTGCTCTGGTAAGTTGTGATTTTTTTTTTTTTTTTTTTTTTTGAGATGGAGTCTCACTCTGTCGCCCAGGCTGGAGTGCAGTGGTGCGATCTCGGCTCAGTGCAACCTCTGCCTCCCAGGTTCAAGCGATTCTCAAGCCTCAGCCTCCTGAGTAGCTGAGATTACAGGCATGCGCCACCACGCCCAACTAATTTTTGTATTTTTAGTAGAGATGGGGGTTTCGCTGTGTTGGCCACACTGGTCTCAAACTCCTGACTTCAAGTGATCCACCCACCTTGGCCTCCCAAAGTGCTGGGATTAGTGATTCTATCTGCCTGTCTTTCCAATTTTAGGGGCAGTGATTTGCTCTGTGACTTCACTTCTCTTATGGATCTAAGAAGGGTTGTTGATTTTGCACTTTTTAAAGCTTTTTACTTGTTGTTAAAACGAAGTGACAACTTCAAACTCTTTACATATTGAACTGGAAAGTGTACTAAGTCTTTGAAACTTGGTGTTTAAAATTAGGTGATATAATACCCCCCCTTTTTTTTTTGGTACTGTGTCTTTGAAATTTGGTGTGTATGTGACACTTACAGGATATGTTGATTAGAACAAGCCACCTGTTCATTAGCCACAAGTGGCTTGTGACTTCTATATTAAACAAAATAGTATTAGGTTGGTGCAAAAGTAATTGTGGATATTGCCAACAAAAGTGGCAAAACTGCAATTACTTTTGCACCAACCTAATAGTTCTAAATGGAAGACTGTTTGCCTGAGAATTGGGTGATTAACTGTTATCTCAGGCACAAATCAACTTCCCACTTGAGGGTAACTAACTTTTTTACAATATTAGAAATGCAGTCCAAATACCCTAGGAGAGTTAATTCACTAGGTGTTAAAGATCAGCCAGTAGGCATTTACCTCATGTTTATTAGCTGTAGGTAAAGCAGTTCCTTCTTATCCCAGGGTTACTTGGTATTTAAATTAGGGACCATTTCCTCCAAGACCCTGATTTTTTTTTTCTCTTGTTATTAAATTACTTCTGCAAACGTGGGTGTGGAGCTTGCCAGAATTTTTTGGTATTTTTCTGCGTCCAGTTGCCCACTGAAGCTTCTTACTTTTGTTCCCAACAGCAGGGCAAACTCAACCCAGGACAAATAAGACTTCCAACTCTCGGCCAGGTGCAGTGGCTCACGCCTGTAATTGTAGCACTCTGGGAGGTGGAGGCAGACAGATCACTTGAGGTCAGGAGTTCGAGACCAGGCTGGCCAACATGGAGAAACCCCTCATCTCTACTAAAAATACAAAAATTAGGTGGGTGTGGTGGCACACGCCTGTAATCCCAGCTACTCAGGAGGCTGAGGCGGGAGGATCACTTGAACCTGTGAGGCAGAGTTTGCAGTGAGATTGTGCCACTGCATTCCCGCCTGGGCGACAGAGTGAGACTCTGTCTCAAAAAAAAAAAAAAAAAAAAAGGCTTTTCAACTCTCTAATACTCTAATTTAGTGGCAGGTCTTCTCAGAGAAGTAAGCTAAATGGATATTGTCAGACTCCTGCCAGCAGAGACCTTCTATATTTCTTAGATCAGGGAAGGGGAATGTCTTCTCGCCCTGCCCCTCTAACATACTTTAACCTGTGGAGGCAGAGTGGCCACACTTCTTACCTGAGATTGCTGGTGCTTCTGGCAGAACTCAATCATGTTAAAGTCACCTAGGTCAACCAGCAGGCCTTGCTTACACATCTCACAGGTCTTCACGGCACCAAGATCTGCTCCTTAGATTGGATAAAGAATTATATGTACATATAACCATGGGTCTGTTTGTGTTAGCACTTTGGACAGGTGATATTTGGGGAGTGAACTTGTGTGTGTTATGAATTCTGAGCTTCAGTGACCTTCCTTTAAAGCCAGCCATCTTCTGTAGAAAATGACCTTGAATCTGAGAGCTGAAAAATTTCCTTTGTAGTCATCTATTATGCAAGCTTCATAGAAGTGAAATTCCCATGACTTTTAAATAGCAGATCTTGCTTTCTATTTTAATATAAACAGGATGGTTCATAAACTTGGAATTGCTGCACAGAGGCTAAGAGTCTGTAACACAGGTGTTTGTAAAAAGAGTGAATATTCAGCTTTTTTTTTTTTTTTTATTGTAGACCCAACACAGGTCCAAGTAAATAAATTAGTGAGGACCAAAATAGATGGCAGAAGCTATTCTCGATCAATGGCTTAAAAATCTGCCTTTACTCCTGCCCAGGTAACATTCCCACCTGAGAACAGTGAGGGAGCGAGGGGCCAGGTGTGGGTACTAGTTACAGTAGTACCCAGGGCCAGCTCATCAGCCTGAGCTCAGACTCATCTGGGAAAAGAAATATGAGAAGGCTTCCTTTGTTGCTGTTTTTATAAAAACAGGCATTCTAGATCAGCATTTTTATCCTATTCCCCAATGCAAAAGTGGAGGATGCAGAACTGGGCTGTTATGTCTAAGCAAACATTCTGCCAGACAGTTTTTCCCCCTTAGTTGCGGCTTTTGACTAATGATGTACTGGTGTTTATTTTATGCATTAGAAAATAGAAGACCTATTAGTTACCTGCATGTATTTGGTAAAAATAGGGCTTGTGCAGTTTCATACCTCCATTCTATTTCCCCACTGGGGATATAAAGAACCAGTAAATAATAGAGACTTTCAAAGGGCAAGGATGAACAGGAAGTAATCCCTTATCTGCATTTTGTTCGCTTGACTTTTTTTTTTAGCATCATTCAGTAACGCTTTAGGCTACCAAATGTCCCATGAGTCTTCCGATCGAATCCTACTGAACACACCCATACAAGCGTTGACATTTATGAGCATAGCAGCATTTTCATGACATGTTTCACAGGTAACTTTTTCTGTGTTAGATGTTTAATTGGCCCAAATTTCTAGGAAGATAAAGGATTGCATGGCAGAGTCGTTAGCAACCAAAATCCACTCGTTTTCTTCCCTCTCTGAAGGACTGAATACTTTGCTCATTATATGGATATGCGTTTAAGCATCTTGATCAGTGGACTTATATTTCTTATGCTAGGGAAGTCGCATAAAACGGGCTCCATGGATGACACAGTAATATGATTACCCCACGTGTTCATTCTCTGATTCCATGGTGTGCTGTCCTTGGTGAGGGGGCGTGGCAACACCTCATGGGGACAGGGTAAAGCTCTAAGTCTCCCTGCAGCCTGGATAGTGACGGCTAAGGAGAAGGATATGGAAGACGGGGAGAAATAGGATCTGGCTGTGGGGGGATATGTTTTCAGAGAGGTGTGTCTGAAAGAAGCCGCAGCTATTTTCTGATCAAGTTGCTCTTTGCACTGATGTTCCATGCGTTTTTCTTTTTTTTTTTTTTTTTTTTTTTGGTTAAAGTTGATCTCATTCCTAAAGCCATGCTTTAAAGAAACCTTCTGTTCTCTGCCCAGAAAACTACAGCTGACCTACCGATGTGGTTGTATTTAGGTTATAACCTGCTCAGGGAGTTGAGAAGGTGCCGCACACCCAGTTATAAGATGCTAGGGAGCTGACAAAATCAGCACATGGAAATTTCTTTATCTAATATGGTTCTAGACAATCAGATCAGCGCTCTTATCCCTATTGCTAAAAGGCAGCTTTGTTTAGTTTCTTAGGTGACCCCCAAATAAAAGGAAGTAGGATGTGTGTGCTGGGGGTCTCTCATGAGGGACCTTCTGAAGTATTTTGCTGGGTGTCTGCTAGCTGGGCACGGCTACTGTGTGTCTGCTGAGCTTCCACCGCTGACCCACTTCTATTTCCTTCCTCCTGAGAGGCGATCTTAGCATCTCTGCTCAGGCCTCAAGCAGAGGTAGAATTCAATAGCATTTGTTCCCAGGAGTCTTCTCTCAGATAGAAGCAAAAAACAAAAAACAAAAAACAAACCAAAACAAAAACAAACAAAAAACCCCCAACTCCCTCCCATAGTTTAAAGACAGCTTTTATGAGCAAGGATCTGGAGCTCAGCCACGTGTCCCTGAGTCGCTGTTCTGCGGAGGAGAGTGAGCTGATGACAAGGCTCCGGGGCCCACACCGTGGTGCCTCATGTTAATTACATGTCGTGGCACGTTCACTGCACTTCCTTCCCCACCTACCTGATGTTATTTTCACTTTCAGCCACTTTTTCAGGCACTCTTGATGAACAAACTGCAGGCTTCCCACACAGCCGCAAGGCTCCAGGAGGGGGTTGCTTGGGGAACCCCCGGCTATCTGACAGATGCGACACAAGTCTCCCTCCTCCTCGGAGTCCTCCTCCAGGAGACTAAATGGAAAACAAGCCCTCGTGACCAGGAGGCTACACGTTTGCAGTTTCTACAAATACCAGTTCCCAGAGCATTGACAGAGAAGGAAGAGGGCTCCTGGTACTCACCCACTGCCCCCTCTGACCCTACTGAGATGATTTTTGATAACACAGGCACAAATTCTCTCTGTTTTTTTGAAACAGAGTCTCACTCCATTGCCCAGGCCGGAGTGCAGTGGCACAATCTTGGCCCACTGCAGCCTCAACCTCCTCAGGCTCTGGTGATCCTCCCACTTCAGCCTCCCAAGTAGCTGGATTACAGGTGCATGCCACCACACCTGGCTATTTTAAAAATTATTTTGTAGAGATGGAGTCTCACGATGTTGCCCAGACTGGTCTTGAACTCCTGGGCTGAAGCGATCCACATGCCTTGGCCTCTCAAAGTGCTGGGATTACAGGTGTGAGCCCCTGGGCCTGGCTGAGGCACAAATTCTTGTAACAGGCTTCTTTGCAATTGTCGATACGTGTAAGCTGACATGGAGGACCAGCACTGCCACCATAAATCAAGAGGTAAAGGGAAATGGCTACAGAATCATTTCCAAACTGGAGTCAAGGCCAGGAGCCCCTCTCCCTGCCAGGAAGTTTGTGGGGGTGACATACTGGTGAGTGCATGGGATTCGTGGTCAGGGGGCCTGGGTTTGAGGCCAGCCTCTGAAACTTGTGAGTTGTGTGACTTTGGATAAGTTCCTTAATCTTCCCAAGATCCTGTTTCCTCATCTGTACAATGAGGGTCATGGTGATAACACTACTGCCGCCTACTTCCTAGGGCTGTGGCCAGGCTGGCTACGTGTGACAATGAGGAACCTGTTCTGCAAACTGTAAAGTACATCTAGTGTCTGGCAAGGTGTTGTGCACAGAGTTCACTTAATAGATGTTGGTTTAGGTGGATGATGAACCAATAAACCTGGACACAATCTCCCGAATAACACCACACATGCCAACAAATGACGTCAGCATTCCAGAATGTAAGCGCTGGAATCTGATGAAGATAAGAACTAACGAAAATGTAAGTAAAGATATTTGTGTCTAATAAGTGGTGAGTGAAGAATAGCTGGTCGATGTTCATGTTGGGAGGTTTTAAGAAGCCTAAGGCTATTTTCTTTTCTTTAGAGTCCTCACGGGACTGGGGCCATCTGGTCAAGGAAAGGAAACTGGCTAGAGACTAAAATCAAAAGAGGAAGAAATGGACATTGCTCTGGATGGAGAAATATATGCTCAATTTCTTGAAAGACTTTTTTCCCCACGAAAGGGCAGCTCAGTGTAAAGAAGCAGAATTACAGTTTTCCATTATGGACATTCTCAATAACTTAAAGACGTTTTCAACATTCAGATTTCAATACATTTCAACATAATTTCCATATTTTCGTAAGTAATCAGGAAGAACATGTGTACATGGGAGTGAGTGCTCCAACTGGTGAAGATAAACTAGAGGGAGATCTTGCAAGTTTGAGAAGGTAGGCAGAAAAGTGGTAGAAGATTATTTTTTGTTGTTGTTGTTTGTTTTGAGATGGAGTCTTGCTCTGTCACCCAGGCTGGAGTGCAGTGGCTCGATCTCAGCTCTCTGCAACCTCTGCCGGATTCAAGCGATTCTCCTGCCTCCGCCTCCCGAGTAGCTGGGATAATAGGCGTGCACCACCACACCTGGCTAATTTTTGTATTTTTAGTAGAGATAGGGTTTCACCATGTTGGCCAGGCTGGTCTCGAACCCTTGACCTCAGGTGATCCTCCTGCCTTGGTTTCTCAAAAGTGCTGGGATTACAGGTGTGAGCCACCACACCTGGCCTAGAAGATTTTTAATTTAGGCAACTACACGGGATTTGCATTTGGAAACAAGTGCTCTAAATCAGTGGTTTCCAATAGAAAATAAATGACCATCGGGTTCACCGGTAGAGATTTTACAAACAGATTCCTGGGCTCCACCCTTAGAGGTTCTGGTTCAGTATCTGGGGCCCAGGAACCTGAACGTTAAGATGGTCATGCAGGTCTGAAGATCACTGATCTCAACAGGAGGACGAAGGGCTCTGTGGTGAACTTGTTATGGTTGATAAATATCTGACTCTTAACTTAAGGTCCTCCATCTTCTCAAAGGTATAGGTGGGGATCCACTGGCTACCCTACTTTGCAAAAAAAAATTTTTTTTAACAAAAGTGAAGAAGAGACAGAAAATCACAGAAAAGAAAAGGAGAATCAAGCATAAAATCATTACCCCAAAGTAACTGCTTGTTAATAGTTGAGACTGGCTGGGTGCAGTGGCTCACACCTGTAATCCTAGCACTTTGGGAAGCCAAGGCAGGAGGATGGCTTGAGCTCAGGAGTTCAAGCCCAGCCTGGGCAACACAGCGAGACCTTGTCTCAAAAAAAAAGAAAAAAATATATAGCTTGGTGTACTAGCCTCTGGTATTACTCCTGTGCACTTACTGTTTTATAGAATTGAGACTGCTTTTAGGATTAGCTCAAGATAGCAGGCTAAGCACCCCCATCAGTCTCCTTTCCCACACAAATCTCTTAAAAGACCAAAAAAGAAAATTAAATAGAATGAATCCACAATAGTGCTGGAAAACAAGCAGGCCAGAAATAATGAGGAATTCTTGGAAAGTCGATGAAGATATGATGATATTGACGAGAGGAAAGGAAATGGCAACCCAAGGCATTCTCACAGAAGCATCGAGAAGGGAAGGGCAGACCCAGGGAAATTCCAGACTTGGGCTGCACCAATGCAGGGGATGGGGCAATTATGAGGGTACGAGCTCAAGAACTGCTTCAGCACGAGGGGACCAGCTGCTGCCCCCTTTCAGATACCCTGTGATGCAGGCAGCAGGTGGCATAGTGCCTCTCCCAGGGGAACATTCTGTCATTGTATTCCAAAGAAAGGGAACTCTCCATAAAGGTCAAAGTTTTTTGTCTTGTTAGAGACAGGTCTCACTCTGTCGCCCAGTGGCAATCATAGCTCACTGCAACCTCAAGCTCCTGTGCTCAGCTGATCCTCCCACCCCAGCCTCCCAAGTAGCTGTGACCACAGGTGCACGCCACCATGCCCAGCTAATTTTAATTTTTTTTTTTTTCTTAGAAACAGGGTCTCCTTTGTTGCCAGGACTGCTTTCAAAGTTTTGGCCTCAAGCAATCCTGCCTCAGCCTCCCAAAGTACTGGGACTGTGGGGAGTGAGCCACTGTGCCTGGCCACAGGTCAAAGTTTTTCAAAAAGTTCATGAATGACATTCAATTACACAAAACCTCCCATTCAGGAAACTGGATCTCAGAGGAGAAAAAGCACACAATTGCCGGGGACAGCGTGCTGGCCACCTCTCTCTACTAAACCACCCATTCCTTCCTTCATAAAACAACTGGGGGCCACCTGTCACATGTGGAAACCACCAGCATGAATGAGAGGGGACAAGGAAAATAAGTCAGCTGACTCTAGAGGAAATGAATTGTTTAATGAAGGGAGGAGGTAATTCTCAGGAGGATTCAGAGAATATTGGCAGCTGCTACGTAAAAGGAACAACAAGAGATAAGGAGGATTTCTGGGGATTTAAAAAAATGTGATTAACGAAATAAAAAATTCCAGGTGAAACAATATTAATGGACAAAATATAATTCAGGCTAAAAGTCTAAAGCTAGATATTGATTGATCCACCAAGAAGAGATCAGCCATGAGCTTTAATGCACTAAATAAAAGCAAAATTCTTATACATGCAAAGGAGAATGGGCAAATCCAAATCAGAGTGAAGGATTTTAATCAATGTCTTTCAGAAATTGACAAACTCAATGGAAAAGAATAAAGTATGAAGGGTTTTTTTGTTTGTTTGTTTTTAAGACAGGGGTCTCACTCTGTTGTCCAGGCCGGAGTGCAGTGGCAAGATCTTGGCTCACTGCAGCCTCTGCTGCCTCCTGGGCTCAAGTGATCCTCCTGCCTCAGCCTCTCAAGTAGCTGGGATCACAGGCACATGCCACCACCCCGGGCAATTTTTTTTTTTTTTTTTTTTGTAGAGACGGGGTTTTGCCGTGTTGCCCAGGCTGGTCTTGAATTCCTGAGCTCAAGGAATCTGCCCACCTTGGCCTCTAAAAGTGCTGGGATTATAGGTGTGAGCCACTGTGCCTGGCCTGAAGGATTTTAACATATGTATTTTATATATGTATGCCAACAAAGAGAGAAGAAAGAATGTACAACCTTTTCTAATGCCATAGCATATTTATAAGTATTGAATATGTATTAGGGCACAAAAAATACTGTTCATATTTTCTGAGATCACAATGTAATTAAATTAGGATGGGCAATAAAAAATTTTGAAAAGAGGGTAACAAAGAGAGATTATATATGTATTTATATATAGATGATATATATTTATTATATAAATATACTAAAAATATATTTAATCTATGTGTGTATATATATACATATATATGTATAAATATACAATATAAATGTATAAATATATAAATATATATGTATTTTTAGAGACAGGGCCTCACTTTGTCACCCAGGCTGGAGTGCAGTGATCACAGCTCACTGTAGACTCGACCTTCTGGGCTCAAGGGATACTCCTGCCTCAGCCTCTAGAGTAGCTGGGGCTACAGACATGTGTCATTACACCCAGAGAACATATATATTTTTTGTAGAGACAGGATATCGCCATGTTGTCCAGACTGGTCTTGAACTCCTGGCCCCAGGTGATCCTCCCACCTTGGCCTCTCAAAGCACTGGAGTTAATGGCATGAGCCACCACGCTCAGCCCTCAAATATTTTTAAAAAACCATAAATCAGCCGGGTGCAGTGGCTCACACCTGTAATCCCAGCACTTTGGGAGGCCAAGGCGGGCAGATCATGAAGTCAGGGGTTCGAGACCAGCCTGACCAACATGGTGAAACCCCGTCTCTACTAAAAATGCAAAAATTAGCCGGGTGAGGTGGCGCCTGCCTGTAATCCCAGCTACTCAGGAGGCTGAGGCAGGAGAATTGCTTGAACCTGAGTGAGTGGTGGAGGCTGCAGTGAGCCGAGATTGCACCACTACACTCCAGCCTGAGCAACAGAGTGAGACTTCGTCTCAAAAAGAAAAAGAAAAAAAAAAAACCACACAACAAAACCCCAAAAAACAAAAACAAAACCATAAATCAACAATAAATGTGTATAATTGATGGAGCATTTCAGGCAGTGAAAGTCCGAAAACAGACTGATAAGGATAGTGTATGCCAAAGAAAGCATTTCAAATTAGTAAGGAAAGGATAGAATGATTGTGGATTAATGGAATAAACATTTTTAAAAAGACCTTAGAACCTCATCTAATACCATACATCAAAATATATTCCATATGAATTTAAGTATAGCTACCATATATTAAGCGCTTACTGTATGCTAGTCTATGACACACATAAATGTTTAAAACCTCATTTAGTTGTCACTATTCTTTGAGGAGTATGTATTGTTATTTCTATTTTTCTGGATCAAAAAACAGGTTTTTAGAAATGAAGGAACCTGGCTGGGTGTGGTGGCTCATGCCTATAATCCCAGCACTTTGGGAGGCTGAGGCGGGTGGATCACAAGGTCAGGAGTTCGAGACCAGCCTGCCCAATGTGGTGAAACCCTGTCTCTACTAAAAATACAAAAATTAGCCATGCATGGTGGTGGGCACCTGTAATCCCAGCTACTCAGGAGGCTGAGGCAGGAGAATCGCTTGAACCTGGGAGGCGGAGCTTGCAGTGAGCCAGGATCGTGCCACTGACTCCAGCCTGGGCGACAGAGCGAGACCCCATCTCAACAACAACAACAACGACAACAAAAAAGCAGTGAAGGAAACTGCCAGAATCATAGAGCTAAAAGTTGGTAGAATCAGGAATGAAATCTAGAACCATAAGATAGCAAAGCCCATGTTTCTAACCACTATGATATATGAAAGGAGAATATAACAATACTAGACAAAAACAATTATGGATGCTTGAGTGAGCGTTGGAGTTTCTAAGCACGGCACCAATGCGAAAGTGATACAGGAAAATACTGACAGATTTGATTGAAAGTAATGTTAAAATTCCACTACATCAAAAATATATACATAAAATGTAAAGTAAATAAATGGGAAAAGTAAAAACATATCTGTAAAATATTCGACAAAGAATTACTCTTTGCTTTTTTTGAGATGGAGTCTTGCTCTGTTGCCCAGGCTGGAGTCCAGTAGGGCCATCTCAGCTCACTGCAACCTCTGCCTCCTGGGTTCAAGAGATTCTCCCACTTCAGCCTCCCAGATAGCTGTGACTACTGGTGTGCGCCACCATGCCCTGCTAATTTTTGTATTTTTAGTAGAGATGGGGTTTCATCACGGTGGCCAGGCACTGGTCTCAAACTCCTGACCTCAAGTGATTCACCCACTTTGGCCTCCCAAAGTGCTGGGATTACAGGAGTGAGCCACTGTGCCCAGCCAAAAATTACTAATGACAAACATTAAAAAGCATAGAAATTCCTGGAACTGGAAAGGGCGTGGAGAAAGAGGACCCTCATAGAGTGGTGGTGAGATCGCTAACGTGTAGAACTTTCCTGAAGCACAATTTGACAATATACATTAAGAACCTTAAGACTCTGCATTCCTTTCATCAGCAGTTACACATTTAGGAAGTTTTTCTAAGTAATTAGTTATGCATGTGTTAAAAAAGGAGACTGATCAAATCATAATAGACACATGTAATATAAGCAGCCCTCAAAAAAATTGACGTAACACTGTAAGTTGAGAAAAGGATTAAAAAGCATAGAGTTTGGAAAGAAAGAAATCAAACTACTAATATTTTTTACAGTTGAAATTATTTTGTATTTTGGCAAAAATACAGAGAAAACATATAGTCCGTTGGATTTCTACATCTTAGCAACAAAGAGTTAAAATTAGAATTTAAAATACTGTTTCAATAGCAAATAACAACAAATAAAAGAACCAAGGGATAAATTAAATAAATGACTTTTATGAAGAAAACCACAAAACTATACTGAAAGACATTAAAGAAGACACAAACAAAAGGAGAGATACAGCATGTTTATCAAAGAAAAAGTCAATATCGCAAAGATGTCGATTCTCCCAGAATATTCTATAGATTAAATGCAATTCCAATAAAAATCCCAACAAGTGGATTCTTAAGTATACAGTCAAGGACTCTTTAAAAAAGTAGGGAAGGAGGCTTACATCATCGCATATCAAAAGTTATGAAAGTTGCAGGCATTAAGACAGAATGGCATTAGATTAGGGAAAGACAACAAAAGACCAATGCAACAGAATAGAGAGCCCTGAAACTGGGGCCTGTTGAGGCATGTTCCAAAGGAGAGGTGGCTGTGCAGATCAACAGGGAACTATCCCAAACACTTGGATATTTCATATTCATAAGTGGGAAAAAATAAAGCTTACTTCACATCACATATTAAGAACCGCTTCACATTTAAGTCCAAATCCATTTCACATTAAATCCTAAATATAAAGCTAGAGATTTTACAAGAAAATAGGAAGAATAGCATAATGATATCAGGTTAAGAGAAGGATTTCTTAAGCAAGACAAGATACAAATTGCAATCCAAAAAGAAGATGGGGCCGGGCACAGTGGTTCAAGCCTGTAATTCCAGCACTTTGAGGGGACGAGGCGGGCTGATTGTTTGAGGTCAGGAGTTTGAGACCAGCCTGGCCAACCTGGTGAAACCCCGTCTCTAATAAAAATACAAAAGTTAGCTGGGCGTGGTGGTGCACACCTGTAATCCCAGCTACTGGGGAGGCTGAGGCAGGAGAATCAATTGAACCTGGGAGGTGGAAGTTGCAGTGAGCTAAGATCACACCACTGCACTTCAGCCTGGGCAATAGAGCAAGACTCAGTCTCAAAAAAAAAAAAAAAAAGACAACATAAAGAAAAAGACAAACTAGACAAACTACAAATTGGGAAAAGATATTTCCAACACACAACTGTTGAAAGATTAAATTAATAGGCCAGAGATATTAAAATAAAATACAGGTATATTAAAATAAAATACAAATACTCTAAAAGAAAAATGAGCTAAAGACATAGATATTTGGCTAAGCAAAGTGGCTCACGCTTGTAATCCCAGCATTTTGGGATGCTGAGGTGGGAGGATTGCTTGAGGCCAAAAGTTTGAGACCAGCCTGGACAACGTAGTGAGACCCCATCTCTACAAAAAAATAAAGACATCAATATTTCACAGAATGGAAAACACAAAATGGTCATTTAATATTTAAAAGAGCATATAAAATGCCTAACTTCATTAAGTCATGAAAATGCAAACTCAAGCTACAATATCATTTTATTCCCATCAGACTGGCAAATTTGAAAAGCCAATCAATATGAATGTTGTCAAGGATGTATAACATTAGACATGACTGGTTTGACACTAAATTGGCATTATTTAGTACAGTGGAAAATGTGTTCACCACCGGCCCACCAGCCCACCAGCCCAGCTCTTCCACTCCTAGACAAGATCCCAGAGAACTCTTCCACATGAGCCAGGAGACATTTACAAGAATGTTCATGCAGCGCCATTTGCAGCAAACAATAAAGGACACGAATGTCCATTGACAGAATGGCTAAATTGTGGTATATCCATATGAGAGAATACTTTGTAGTGTGAAAAGAATAAACTAAAGCCAAATATATCAATAAAGATACATCTCACTAAGGATGTAAGAGGAAAAAGCAAGTCACAGAAGACTAGAGATTCTATTTCTACAGAGTCAAACACTTCCTCAGAGTTCATAAATATACACAACATATTGTTTAGAAAAACTGGCTGGGTCGGTGGCTCATGCCTGTAATCCAGGACTTTGGGAGGCCAAGGCGGGTGGATTGCTTGAGATCAAGAGTTCGAGACCAGCCTGGCCAACACGGTGAAACCCTGCCTCTACTTAAAAATACAAAAATTAGCTGGGCATGGTGGTGTGGGCCTGTAATCCCAGCTACATGGGAGGCTGAGGCACGAGAATTGCTTGAACCCTAGAGGTGGAGGTTGCAGTGAGTCGTGATCATGCCACTGCGCTCCAGCCTGGGAGACAGAGTAAGACTCTCTCAAGAAAAAACACAAAAAACATATAAACATATGGTAAAAGCTCAAAGCAAAAAACCCCAAAACACAACACAACGAAATGCAAAAGGATGATAAACGCAATACAGGAACGGTCAGGGTGGGTGTGGGGAGCTGAAGGTGGGATGATGAGAAGATAGGGTGGATGAGGGGCTCAGGAGGGCTCCAGTGTGTAAGGAATGTTCTGTTAGCTGGACGGTGGGCACAGGGGTGTCTGGGTTTGTGTGTGACGTGTGCGCTTTAAAAATTCTCTGAAGTGTACGTATGTTATGTATTAATTTATATGTATTACGATAACTGAGGTGAAATTTTAAAAAAGTGTGATTGAGAAATAGGATTAGATATTAAATTAAGGCATATTAGAAAACAATATCAACAGATACTCACTAAAAATTGCATTTATATGCAAAGATAAAAGACTAGAAACAATGTTTTTAACTGTTTATCTTTGGATGATAGGGTTACAGGTGATTTTTCTTTTAAGTCTGTATTTTTAATATTTCCAAAAAGGAACAAATTTGAAATAATAAGAAAAGCATAAAGTTTATTATATACAGAAAAAAGAGAGTGTCTGGATAAACTATTAATAGGTACACGAATAATAGCTGTTTAATGCAAGACCATGCCTGGAAGTGAATGCATTTTCAAAGAAATTATTTTTAGCTCAAGGGCATCACTTTGGGATGGTAGAAATTTAGACTTCTGACAAGTAGGTCTGAAGCTGTATTTCTGGGGAGGTGAGGATTGGTAGGTGTAAGGTCTCTTGCCCCTTAACCATGGGTCGGTCTTCTGGTAGCTTAATGTGGAAAAGAAAAGGTACTGCTAACTAGAAAGTTACTTCATTACTGGAGTTGGATAAATGATATTTATTAATAGGAACAGGTATGCATTCTATGTTCCATTTTCCTCTCGTTTTTACATTTCTAATTCACAGCCCACATGAGTCATGCTAATATACACAAAGAGGGCTCAGATTCCAAGAATCAATTTCCAGATCAGTAAGCCAAGATCAGAGCATGGTAAACACCTATCACAAATGAAATGGTAGAATCCTGACATGGTGTTTAATGATGGCTTTACAAAGTATCACATTTCATAGCTGTGAACTATCCCCAAATCATCTCACAAAAAAGGAAAGATCAAAGAAAAGGGCAATTCAGAAAAGATCTTATTTCTCTCTCTCTCTTGCATGAAAAAGAGCACATAAAATAGAAGCAGTGGTTACCCCAGCGTGGCCCTTCAGAGAACCGAGGTAACTATGGTAACTAAGAACGGTCTTTTAGTTCGCAAGGTTCGAATTCTACAACTGTTGGTTGGATTTGGGGTAAGTCCCATAAGGGAGAGCTGCGAACTTCAAGTGTGGAATGGTTCATTCTCTAGGGAGATAGCAACCTTTTCCTAAAAAATCTTGGTTCTTCGTTGCTGGAGAGAAGAACAAGCCCTGTGAAGCAGTCAGAGATCCTTATACCCAGCAGACTTAAGGGTGTGGTATTCAAGGAAAAAAACACTTTGGGAAATACAGAAGAAACTGATCAGGAACACCAGACTTTTCTTTATAAATACGTATGTTTAAAGAGCAACAAAACAGAGACAATTTTCTCAAAATAAGCAACCACTAAAATGTCAAGGAAGGACCCATTTATGACTTAAAATTCCCATGGCTCTCTAATGAAAGCAATGCTAATTTCGGCCTTGGGAAAGTGGAAAAAATATATAATTATGAAAAGTCCTCACCTTTCTTGCAATTTCTTGAGTTTCTCAGGGTCTGCCTTTATCTTACTGGTTTCCTTTTCATCTGTGAAACCAGAGGCTGCCATCCTGCTCCCATTATCATTTTGATTTGGGAAATGAGACACTGCAAAGAAAGTAAATGGTGTATTTTCTTGCAGAGACCCAGACACATGCAAATGGCCTTCTGAGTTCATTCTTGATGGAGAGGAGCTGGAAGAATCCACTAAGGACAAATTGCCCTGTGGATTTAGTAAGAGATCTGTATATAATGGAGCCCCCTGAGGCTGGCTTGTTAAAGTAGTATCTTCTGCTTCCCTGACAGCAAATTCGTGTGCACTGTTTACTGGGAAATAATTATGGTTTTCGGCACTGGCAAATGGAGTCCTATTTCTAATGGGAGACAGTGGTTGGCAAACATGAAACCCTGAGTTTCCCTCTGAGTCTGAGCTGTGAACTGAAGTCGATGACATTGACAAGTCTACTGGAATATCATCTCTCAGAGCAGAATCCATGAATGATGCAGGAGGGTTATAGGATGAATTCACTGATGATCTTGGAGATATTGGTCTGCCAGAAATAAAGTAGTCAAGAGAATTTTGAGAACTGTTTAAATAGTCTTGCCAGTATCCTTCAGAATCATGGGTGCCAGGCCTATGTTCCACAGAAATACGATCACTCCATGCATTTTCAGCATTGACACCAACCTCTTGTCTGGGCTTGGATTTGGTGTCCCACGAAAGAGGGCTCTTTTTCGCATTTTCACTGCCACCTCTGTCCTTCTCTGTAGCAGATTCCCTATCAGGCAGCCTGGGGTCTTGGGACAACCTTTGCCCAGCAGAAGACCGCTCTGTTGCTGGCTCCATTGCATTGCTTATTCTCAATGAGCCATGACTGGGCTCACTTCTTCTTGAAGAATGACCTCTGCAATTTTCAGCATTTTCTTCAAAATTTTTATTTTTGGCCTGAGGGGTCGATGTCCCCCCAAATCTACTTCTTTTGTGATGGGAAGGAGAACGGGGTGAGCACATACCAACCCACAGACATTCTTCAAACTGGGTTTCCTCTTCAGTGTTCTCTCTTTCTCTTCTTCTGTTCAATGACAAAAGGGAATAAAAGTCTTCATCTCGGAACCTAAATGATGCCTTTCTTGGCCCTCCTACAGTGGTGGGTGTGAGTGGTGGCCCCGAGAACTCACTCAATACTTGAGGACTATTTGTTCCTTGGAAGGCCTGGGACAGGGCTGGATGCAGCTCACTCTGGGAAGGAGCACTCGGGTCTCCTTTTTTGGCTCTATCAGGGGGGTTCTCAGTCATTGGCTGTGACGATGGGACCAAGTTTCTTCTCTCTCGATTTGGCCTCTTCAGCTTAGTGTTACACATCAGGCCTTCTTGTTGAACTACTTGATCTGCATTGAGAAAAGACACATTTATCATTCCAGTAAAAGGGCCCATGGATGAAAGGCCTCTAGCACCAAGTGCAAAATTGCCCTTTAAATGCAACAGACAAGACCTAGAGAAGAAAACAGACACGGTCAAAATGGCTGGAGGTACAAGAGGAGCAGAGCCCAGCAGCCTTCATTTTACTGCCCCGTATTCTCCTTTGTACCCCTGTGGTCCTAGGGAAACGGGGGGACCCTGAGGATACAGATTCTTTCTGCAGACGCTCCCGGAAGACTGGCCCAGCCCCAGCCAGTCAGGACTGATGATGCGCAAATCTCACACTAAATACTGGCTTTTGTTCCATACGTACTGAAAGGGAAAACCACCACTCTGGGAATGACTTCTACAAAAACCACCAGCCCTTTCTCATCCACGTTCATTCAATGTACATTTATGACACCCTGCCTCCCACGCAGCTTTACAAGAACTTAAGAGAAGTATAGTCTTGGCAGATCAGGAGGAAGGCTATAGGAGCTGGCACCCGGGGAACACTGGGGATTTTGGTCATGTTTACTATTTAGTGAAAATAAAAATTATAAATCGCTCGTGAAATCGTTATCTTCTCTTTGTCACTAGCCCCAGGTCAATTCTGTAACTTCTGGCTGCCCTAGAATCCCTACTATGAATTCCTACACAGAATCACTGAACTGGCCAGAAGCATGCTAACTGTCTCTCTCTGTCTCTCTCTGTCACACACACACACACACAACTTAAGCCTCACAACCCTGTGAAATAGGTAACACAATCATACGACATTATAACTTGAGAGTACCAAGGCTTAGGGCAGTCACATAACTAGCCCAAGATCCCATTTCCAGTAAGTGATGGAATGAACATTTGAACCCACGCCTGCTCGATACTAGGGTTTGTGTTCTTAACCACCACCCTGTGTTAGCCCTTAAGAAACTGGCTGGCCTTCCGATTTCCTTGTGAAAATGAGAATCCATTGAATTCATCATGGTGTGTGTGTGCTGTTGAGGGTCTTTTACCCTCTTGATGTGAGAAGGAAACTGACAGTACTTCTCTGATGCCACTTACCTTTATTCCCTCCTGACATCGGCCTCCCCCCGCTTTGTTCTCCTCTCTGCGATTGTGTGGGATCTGATGAGATGCTGCTCTTTTTATCATTCCATTTCTAAAGCGGTTCACCCTGTAGAGTGGACAGGACTCCACGGGCCCTGGAAGGTCTGTGTTGATAACAGCTCGGGCTGGTGAAATGCAAATCCTCAGAGCATCGGGCACCACCAAGGGCCAAGTCAATTCTGGCTCACTTTAATTGGGGCTCCTCACAGGGGGGCACCAGTGTGAGTCTCTAATGTCCTAACACTCGGGCAGCTTCTTTTATTGTTAACTGCATGGGACACTCAGCAACGCAGTATGAATCTTGACTCATCAGCTCTTCTAGAAATCAGTTAAGCTCTCCTCTCAGGCCCCTCCTGGGTTTTATAAACCCCGGTTAGAGATGCAGCAGCAATTCAAGGATGCTTTGAGCATCTGGCTGTGGAACTACAGCACTGGAGCTGGTGGCGAGGCCACTCCAGACTGGGCCGACCCCCATTTTGGGAACAAATGCTTCTACGTAAGCAACTGAATTCTCCTGATAGTTTTTTAAAATAGAAAAGGGGGCTGGGGGCCGTGGCTCATGCCTGTAATCCCAGCACTTTGAAAGGCCGAGGTGGGCAGATCACTTAAGGTCAGGAGTTCAAGACCAGCCTAGACAACATGGTGAAACCCTATCTCTACTAAAAATACAAAAATTAGCCAGGTGCTGTGGTGTGTACCTGTAATCCCAGCTATTTGGGAGACTGAGGCAGGAGAATCGCTTGAACCCAGGAGGCAGAGGTTGCAGTGAGCCCAGATCGTACCATTGCACTCCAGCCTGGGCAACAGAGTGAGACTCTGTCTTAAAAATAAATAAATACATAAATACATAAATCAATAAAATAGAAAAGGGATCTAGAGGAGTTGGCAGTGCAGGCTTTGGCTGATGACTTTTTTTTTTTTTTTTTTTTTGAGACAGAGTTTCACTCTTTTTGCTGGAGTGCAATGGTGCGATCTCGGCTCGGCTCACAGAAACCTCCGCCTCCCGGGTTCAAGCAATTCTCCTGCCTCAGCCTCCTGAGTAGCTGGGATTACAGGCATGTGCCACCAAGCCCGGCTAATTTTGTATTTTTAGTAGAGACAGGGTTTCTCCATGTTGGTCAGGCTGGTCTCCAACTCCCGACCTCAAGTGATCCGCCTGCCTTGGCCTCCCAAAGTGCTGGGATTACAAGTGTGAGCCACCGTGCCCGGCCGGCTGATGACTTTTTGTTTTGAATTTGTTGGAGGGCCTTGGAGGTGAGCTCACAGCGCTGGAACCGGAACCTTCCAGTCATTCCCTGAACGCACATGACCCATCCCTGTGAGGAGAAATACCCAATGGGCAAAAGAATCAGCAAGGGCCGCTTTTGAAAAACAGAAACTGGAAGCTCAACGGGAGCCATTAGCTCATCTCATAGAGGCCACTGAGTTGCCACGGAGTGATGCTGGCCTGGGGGACAGGAGAAGTCCCAGGGTATGCGCGGTGTGTGCGGCTCCTGCAGATTCCTGAAACATGCATCTTCACCCCTGTCTCGTCACCACAATGGTCTTCCTCTTTAAAAATTCAATCAGAGCTTCTCTGCAGTGTGTGTGTGTGTTTCCCCTAAAGGTGGCAGACTGTGCCATTCTCGATTTATGCTATTTTAACCCTATTTTTTTTATGTCTATCAAATAGAGAGCAGATTTCAGGAGCTCTAGGGCTGGGAATAGACAGGCACATTGGTATGCCAGGGATGTGCTATTCATAGACCAGGCCCTGCAGATGCTGCAAATGCTTCTCTGAGGCCCTGGGCTCCAGCTGTGAGTGAAGTGCCTGCCATCTCCAGGAGTTCTAGGGCAACAGAATGAAACCAGAACAAGCATCTGTCTGCCTTAAGACTATGCCTTTGGTCTCGACTTCTTGGTGTGCTTGACCAATAGTTTCCTACATTCCAACAGCCACACACTTTTAACTTTTTTCCCTCTGGTTATAAAAGTGGTTTATCATCATTGGAGAAAATTTGGAAACTATAGAAGAGGATGAAGAATAAAATAAAAATCCCCCATAATCCAAAACTCGGATGATCATTGCTATTGTTCTGGAATTCAGAGTGGGTTGCATACTCAAGACCCCAGGGCTGTTTTCATCCTGCAATTGTGCTTTGGCTCAGCTTCTTTTTTTCTTTCTTTTTTTTTTAATTTTAGAAACAGGATCTTGCTCTGTCACCCAGGCTGGAGTACAGTTGTAGGCTCAAACAATCCTCCTGCCTCAGCCTCCTGAGTAGCTGGGACTACAGGTGCATGCCACCACACCTGGCTCATTTTAAAATTTTTTTCTAGAGATGGGGTCTCACTTTGTTGCCCAGTCTGGTCTCGAACCTCTGGCTTCAAGCAATCCTCCTGCCTTGGCCTCCCAAAGTGCTGGGATTACAGGCATGACCCACCGTGCCTGGCCATGGCTCAGT
Source organism: Gorilla gorilla gorilla (assembly GCF_029281585.2). Lineage (NCBI taxonomy): Eukaryota > Metazoa > Chordata > Mammalia > Primates > Hominidae > Gorilla > Gorilla gorilla. The sequence goes on along the minus strand of NC_073228.2, from coordinate 29,329,601 downwards.
ATTTGAACAATGAATTTATTACCCTTAGGTGGAACATATATATTGTAGCTTACCACAGGCTCCATAACCCATTATGCATCTGTCCTGCTATATCCACCTGCTCCCTGAAGGCATTTGAATTTATAACCCAGGGCTCTCTTATCAAGAGATATTTCTTAACAAACAATACTGAAGTGAAGAAATTAAATATCTTATTATGAGCATTATGCCATGCCATTAGCTATTCTTTAAGAACATGATATTAATTATAGTATAAAGGTATATATTATAATTTGTTAACTCTTCCCCTATTGTTGGGTATATAGGTTGTTTTGAGGTTTGACTGTCAGTGATTACAATGTGATAAATGTCCTTGCTCATACATTTTTGACTATATATTTTCTTAGACTAGATCTATGGGAGTGAAATTGCTAGGTCAAAAGGTATGAACTTTCTAAGAGGCTTTGACACGTTACCAAAGTCCTTTCCAGAGAGTTTTTACCAAATGACCCAACAGGTAGGCTATGAAAGCATCTCTCTCATAACTGTCACCAGCAATCCATGTCAGTAGCATAGACACAACAGTGCCCAGGAATGTTCGTTGTTAGTTTCACTACTAGTATTCTGTATCATTTTTAAAACCTTAGTCAAATTTACGTCATGTAGATTTACATTTATTACCTTCTGAGGTTGAACTTTTTAAAAAACATGACCTATACTGTCTCCAGATGAACTTTAAAAAAATGTTTATTAGCCATCTGTACTTTTTTTTTTTTTTTGTGAGACAGAGTCTCACTCTGTCACCCAGGCTGGACTGCAGTGGTGCTATCTCGGCTCACTGCAAGCTCCGCCTCCTGGGTTCACACCATTCTCCTGCCTCAGCCTCCCGAGTAGCTGGGACTACAGGTGCCCGCCACCACGCCTGGCTAATTTTTTTTTTTTGTATTTTTAGTAGAGATGGGGTTTCACCATGTTAGCCAGGATGGTCTCGATCTCCTGACCTTGTGATCCACCTGCCTCGGCCTCCCAGAGTGCTGGGATTACAGGCATGAGCCACCGCGCCCAGCCTGGAAATTGTTTTTTTTTTCTTTTCTTTTTTTTTTTTTGAGATGGAGTCTCACTGTGTCACTCAGGCTGGAATGCAGTAGGCACGATCTTGGCTCACTGCAACCTCCACCTCCCAGGTTCAAGCGATTCTCTTGCCTCAGCCTCCCGAGTAGCTAGGATTACAGGCGTGTGTCACCACGCCCAGCTAATTTTTGTATTTTCTGTAGAGACAGGGTTTCACCATGTTGGCCAGGCTGGTCTTGAACTCCTGACCTCAAATGATCCGCCCACCTCAGCCTCCCAAAGTGCTGGGATTACAGGCGTAAGCCACCATGCCCAGCCTCCTTCCTTATTTTTCTATTAGGTATTTGTGTTTTTCTTATTGATTTGTGAGAGCTTTCTGCATATTATCTCTGTCATATTTGCTTCAACTCTTTCACTGATACAATTCAAATACCTGGCTCCTACTCCATTTTGTGCAAACCACTTTAGAATGTGAGAAAAGAAGCTAAAGGGAGACTTGTGAGGAAATAATTTGGGGAGATAAGGAGCCATGGGTATAATGGGACATTAGGATGAATTCTCATCAGGTCACAGGATGATGGGCGATGACTCCTGGGTGCAGACAGAATTGTATGAGTCCCATCCGTGGGTCCAGGAACATTTTACACATGGAGACGCTTACCTTTCTCCTTCCTTCCTTCCTTTCTTCTTTTTTCTTTTTTTTTGAGAAAGTGTCTCACTCCATTGCCCAGGTTGGAGTGCAGTGGCATGTTCACAGTGCACTGCAGCCTCGATGTCCTGAGCTAATTTTTTTTTTTTTTGGAGATATGGGGTTTCACCATGTTGGCCAGGCTGGTCTCAAACTCCTGGACTCAAGTGATCCTCCCACCTCCGCCTCCTATAGTGCTGGGATTACAGGGGTGAGCCACCCTGCCTGGTGAACCTCACCTTTCAAATAATATTCAACAGTTCATTAAGGGTTGTTGGCAGGAGAGAAACTATAAAGAGTTCAGTGCTCACTGTGTGGACTTATTCTGTGCTGGGTGCTGGTCAGTGTATTATTTTACTTAGTTATTATAACAATGCAATGAGGTAGATTTCCTTATCCTTATTTTAAGATAAAGGAACTGGTGCCCAGAGTGGCTACTTTAGCACCCAAGATGCCATTGCTGGAAGGAAGAGCTGGCATTGGAGCTGAAGGCTGCCTTAAAGCTCATGCCCTTCCCGGCAGAAGGCATTGATCACTGGGACCCCATGGACATCTCCTTGCTGCAGACTCATATATGCAGATTCCAAGCCATCAAAATACTAACACATTCTTCAATATGTATATATGTCCACAACCATCTATATCACATTTAAAAACAAAGGCAGGCCGGGTGCCATGGCTCACGCCTGTAATCCCAGCACTTTGGGAGGCCAAGGCAAGCAGATCACTTGAGGCCAGGAGTTTGAGACAGGCCAACATGGTGAAACCCCGTCTCTACCAAAATACAAAAAATTAGCCGGGCATGGTGGTGCGCGCCTGTGGTCCCAGCTACTTGGGAGGCTGAGGCATGTGAATTGCTTGAATCCGGGAGGTGGAGGTTGCAGTGAGTCGAGCTGGTGCCACTGCACTCCAGCCTGGGCAACAGAGGGAGACTCTACCTCAAAATAAATAAACACAATAAAAAAATAAAACAAAGGCAACTGTGTTCATTGGTCATGACATAATGTGATGCTCAGCGGTTTCCTAAGAGAAAGAATGGGTCCATGGCCAGGTTGACTGTGAGGTGATGCTTTCCATGAGTTCCAAGGGGGTGATACAGCAAACCCGTCTTTGGGAATAAAGCATAGATTCGTTCCAATATTGTGTATTTCTCACACATTGTGATCTCTCTGAGTTGAGCGCCCTGGGTCAGAGGGGAGAAGATCTCTGTTGGGAGGTGAGCAGCCTGTCACCCACAGACACATATCCTCCCTATCCCAGGAACTAAGTGAGAACAACTGCCAGGTGGGACATGCCCCAGAGTTGCAGATCCACTTCTCTGCCTTCCCCAACCCCTGCCATCTACCACCCAAATGCCATCCACCACCCAAATGCCCTCTGGAGCAGCTGTATAGCTGGTGTCCACTCAAAACCAGTTACACTCATGGAGTTATGGGAGAGAAAAAGATACCCCCCCGACCCCGCCTTCCCCTTTTCCCACCAGCCTCTCTTGGAGGAAAAAAAACGCCAAAAGCCCTAGGATCATACAATTTGCTTTTAAAGCTGTTTCATTTTAAGGTACATGCACCTCATTTACTTAAAAGTACAAATATCTAAAAACCATAAAGAATTCACCGGGTAACAGCAAAAATCAGTCCTCCTCTCCAAGGACAAAGGTTCGGGAGCCCCGGGTCCTCACCTGCTCCCCTGGGAACTGGCACCTTTGCGGGCCACTGCTGTTTCTGTCTGCTTCTGTCCCCAGACGCTCTCGGGCTGTGCGATTCTGGGCTGACTGTAAATCTCCTCAGGTTTGGCTTCCTCTTTCTTAATAAAACCATTGGTGCTTGGTCTGCTGAAAGATGCAAAGTCTTTTCAATAATTATTTTGTTTACAGGAAAATGTCTTCAATATAAAGAATGTTCAAAGGGCCCAGCAATGTTTGGGGGTGGGGTTAGGTGGAAGGGCAGTCAAGAGAAGGGACCCAGGAGGTCACAGAAGAGCTGGATTTGAAATCTGGTTTCATGTAACCATGTGAGCTTGGGAAAATCACTTCACCTCTCCAAGCCTCAGTTTCCCTACCTGCTACATGGAAATAATCATGCCTCCTTCATAGGATCACCTGAGGTCAGGAGTTTGAGACCAGCCTGGCCAACGTGGTGAAACCCCATCTCTACAAAAATACAAAAATTAGCTGGGCATGGTGGCGCATGCCTGTAGTCCCAGAGGCTGAGGCAGGAGAATTGCTTGAACCTGGGAGGCGGAGCTTGCAGTGAGCCGAGATGGTGCCATTGCACTCCAGCCTGGGCAACACAGCAAGACTCCATCTCAAAAAAAAAACAAAAAAAGCCTCCTTCATAAGCACCCATGACGCCTGCGATGCAGAGGCTGAAGGTAGGGATCTTTCCTTTTGCTAAGAAGTTTCGTCTTTTTTTCTTTTTTTTTTTTTTTAAGATGGAGTCTTGCTCTTGTTGCCTAGAGTGGAGTGCAGTGGCATGATCTTGGCTCACCGCAGTCTCTGCCTCCCAGGTGCAAGCGATTCTCCTGCCTCAGCCTCCTGAGTAGCTGGGATTATAGGTGCCTGCCACCATGCCCAGCTAATTTTCGTATTTTTAGTAGAGACAGGGTTTCACCATGTTGGCCATGCTGGTCTCAAAGTCCTGACCTCAAGTGATCTACTCAGCTTGGCCTCCCAAAGTGCTGGGATTACAGGCATGAGCCACTGCGCCCAGCCTTGCTAAGAAGTTTCTAGGTTTCAATCCATAGGTGTTGGGATGTTCCCGCTAGTAACACTGTCAAGAGCCTTCTACAGTTGGGACACGCAATGGCCCTGCCTCCCAAGTGCTCATCCAGGTTTGAATCACAACATATTTTGTATAATACCTGCATATTTATATCCTCAGGTTTATTAGCAAACATGCCTGTACAGAAAGGTTGCAAGCATCTGGGAACCGTATGCCTTTCTCTTTCCTGTCCCCTACCCTCCACTGTGTTGGGACGATATTCATAGGAAGACAGTAGCTGGGGTGCTATTGTGGACCTAGTTTCCAATGAACATTTTCTTTTTAATCCACATTTTGAATTGGGTTGCTAATTGATACAGTTTTGAGTTTCCTCTTCACATGTATTTAGCGTCAGTGCACGTGAATGTGGAGGAAAAGTTCTAGTATATTCCACGCATCTCTACAAGTTCTTGGGTTTACAAGGCAGTTACATTGTGAATATCTGGACGAAATTCCCCAAGATCATTTGTCTGGCTCATCTTCTTTAGACAGTTTAGAAATTTCACAAATAGATGTAGCCAGCTGGTAACATAGGGATAAAGCCGGCGAAGGCCCCCGACTTGTGTGTGAGAGCACAGCCTTTTTTGGCACATGAGGCAACTGGATTCATGTTCCAGAGTGTAAGTTGTAGTCATGTGAATAGTTTTCCTCCAGATTCAGGAAGGGAATTAAAGTTCTTTCTGGCAGCCCATGAAACCTAATTTAATACAATGACTAGGTCTACTTACTTCTGACGGGCCCCAGGAGGGCATGGCAGTGGGTCCTGCAGGCCAAGACAGAGAGGATCATGCCCCGCAGGGAACTTACTAGAAGAGGGAAGCTGCTGGTGGCGTCGGAGCAACTTGGGGCAAGTTGGTGGAGCCCAGAGAAGTTGTAGGTGTGAAAGGAGAGAGTGAAAGTTCTCTGGAAAATGAGAAGATAGTCTTGGGATGGTGTAGGATGTTGATTAGACATGATTTTGCTGATCAAAAAGGGGGTGAGAGGAGGAAGGTGAGAGAGTGAGAGACAGAAAGAGAGAGAGAGAGAGAGGGATCAGGTGTTTTACACTAAGGGATCCATCACTGAGGGAAGGAGGGAAGCATTTTCCCACTACCAAAAGTTGCATTCCTTGAACATAGAGGCTTCTCCCTTATCACCTGAGACCTCAGACCCCCTCAGTTCTCAGAAGTCCTGCCTCCTGCTTTCCAACTCATGGAGAGAAGAGGAAGAAACAGAAGAAGGGCCAGGGAAGGGGCAGGCGTGGGGCTCAGGCCAAGTCTAGAAGGTCAGGACCTGGCCCCAAGGTCCTGAGGATAAGAATTTCACTTTGATTTCCAGCAGGAATCCCAGCAGAATATTCAAAGTTCCCACGCACCCCAGGCAGCAGAACTTCACACTGCCCAGAGGCCACCGAGCCCCGCCACTGCATTCACCTTCACAGGGAGGGATGCTTCTGCTCATGGGACCTTTCTTCCCCAGACTGCACCAGCCAGAAGGTCCTCCGAGGTCTGTTTCCGGTTTATTCCACCAAGTCGGCTCTGACTCTGCTTTGGAAAAAACCCTTACTTTCAGCGTTTTTAAAAAATGGCCTTTAGCGTTTAAATATTCTAAAATTGCTTAATGAGTATGTCTTTTCTCTCCAACTAGCCTGCACGCTCCTTAAGAATGAGGATCGTCTCTCAGCCAGTCTACACGTTGCCTCATACTGCTGTGCAGGACAAGTATTAATTGCCTTGTCGTGCAGGACAAATATTAGTATGATTTGTGAGGCTTGAGAAGATGCATTCAGCCCAAACTACAGAGGAACTTCAAAACTAGAACACATTTTTTTGTTGTGCAGAACGCCCAAGATGGCTTAAGATAAAAGGTTATTTAATTTGTTTTCTTGTTCAAAAAAACTGCTTTCTTCAAAGCATCAGATCTCTTAAATGATTGCCAAAACCATTACCATGTGTCCTCTAATCAAGTTCTCAGCAAACTAAAATAATAAAGCTGAACAACTGGAGATTGTTGTACTAGGCCTGGCAGTGAAGAAATCGCCGCTATTAGTGTAGGCAGGATCCTCTGACCTTTGGGAACTTTAACCTCAGTTTCTGCAACTGTAAAATGGTCCATCTTGTTACTGTGAAGTTTAGCAAAAATGTACATAAATGGCCTAACTGGTGCATGCTAGGTGCTAATAATGGTAGCTGCTGCTTCTACCGTAAAGAATACTACCACTACTACTGAGAATAATAATGGGAAATCTGAAGTCATTCCCATGAGACAACTGAATTTGACCAGAAACTCACTGTTATGCAGACTTCACAGGTTGGGAATAACTTATTCAATAGCCTTCATTCCGGTGTAGTTCTTGTTGATTCTCTCCCTCAATCCTTCTTTTATAAAATCCAAAAGGCAAATAGCAACTCTTTATATTATGATTTGTTCAACAAATACCTGTGTGCCTTTGCTATGCTATAATTTGAGGGTTCACAAAGATGAGCAAGATGTTGCCTCATGACCTTAAAGATTATTATAATCTAATTTGGCTGCACTGCTGACTTCTTCCCTGTGATACCCTTTTGGTTCCATGGAAAACAAAACTCTTGCAAAATATTTTCTCTTCTCTGTCTGTAAGTGCAGTCACAAATGAGGTGACCTAGATTGCACAGTTTGTGTGTACATGGGTTTAAGAGTTTCTAGGTCCAGGCACGGTGGCTCACGCCTGTAATCCCAGCACTTTAGGAGGCCAAGGTGGGTGGATCACGAGGTCAGGAGTTCAAGACCAGCCTGGACAAAATAGTGAAACCCCGTCTCTACTAAAAATACAAAATATTAGTTGGGCATGGTGGCACGCACCTGTAATCCCAGCTACTACGGAGGCTGAGGCAGGAGAATCACTTGAACCTGGGAGGCGGAGGTTGCAGTGAGCCGAGATCACACCACTGCACTCCAGCCTCCAGGCCGGGCGACAGTGCGAGGCTCCATCTCAAAAATAAACAAACAAACAAACAAAAAAGAGATTCTAACATTCAGCCAGGCATGGTGGCTCATGTCTGTAATCCCAACACTTTGGGAGGCTGAGGCAGGAAGATCACTTGCGCCCAGGAGTTTGAGACCAGCCTGGGCAACAAAGTGAGACTCCTGTCTCTACAAAAAAAGAAATAAAAAAAATTAGCTGGGTGTGCTGGCACATACCTGTGGTCCTGGCTACATGGGAGGCTGAGGCAAGAGGACCATTTGAGCCCCAGGAGGTCGAGGCTGCAGTGAGCTGTGTTTGCACCACTGCACTCCAGCCTGGGCAAGAGCACGACATTGTCTAGAAAAAGAGTTTCGAACCCTCAATTTGTATACCAAGTTCCCATCACTTCACTTGCATGAAAAGTGAATCAAATTTCAGACCTTTGGGGGCTAGGATGGGTCTTTACCATGTCATGGATTCATAATCTGCAGGAAGACCAAGTCCTATTTACCCTGGACGATGAAATTACCTTCCTTTTCAGGTAGCAGGACAAGCCCTTTGCCTTATAGAAAAGGAAGGGGTTTGTGTTCAGGAGTTTCACTGCCAGGTAACTCAATATCCTGTTTATCAGTGAATTTTGGGAAGACTTTGGTTTGCTTTGGACAACATACAGACCCCTACTTCCAGGATCTGAGCAAGGTGATGCCTCCAGTTTTAAAGAAACCAAACAGCTGTTTAGATTAAAGGCATCTGCCTCTGTTCTCTTGACAATGCTGGGAAACTGTGATTGTCGACTGAAGACTTCTTAATTTGACCAGGAAAGGGGAAAAAAAAGGTAGAAATCTCATATTTGTACAAGACCCTGACAAGTGAGAACCAAGTCCATTCAGCTGTTCACGTTCGGCTCCTCCCAACACTTATCATCCACAGATAGTTCTTTATAGACAAAGTCGAAAAGGAAGCATAAAAGGGAAATACAGTTCCGGAACCCTTATCCCGCCCCACATTACTTTGACTGGGATCCCTGGTGCCTAGGAGGTGCCAAGATCCCAATGGAGAGACAACTCTTTGAAAAAAAAAAATGTGCTTTCTTTGGATCCTGGGAAGAATTACAGCTTAAACGCAGGAGCCAATGTTGCCTTGGGGTAATAGGCAGCTTTCTGTGCAGTCACAAATAATAGGTCGCGTCTATTTGCCTATTTGAGTGTGCGAGAAATGTGTGTTGTCTCACGTACCCAGAGGAGATCTTAATTAAAGCTTAATTATGTACCATAAATATGTTTTATTTTGGAACTCAGGGGTGGGATTTTTGATTTTAGGAAATGTGATGCCTAATAAGTAGGCAGGAAAGGGAATGTAAACATCGGCTGAGCCTTTTCATTTGTCCCTCCTCCGAGTGGTTCTGAATGGGTTTCGGTTCCAGTGTGTGCCTTCAGAACGGCCTGCCCCTGGTGTCACCGCTCAGGGCGGCCTTGGCGTGTGCATATTCACATAGCCAAGGGTATGATCAGACGCATTAGGAGAGCCTGTTTGGTTTCTGGGGGTGACATTGCACAGCGTGCCAGCTACAGGAGGTAAGAAATCAAATGAGTCTCCGGAGAGGATGGGATTTTATTGGTCGCTCGCTCCTTTGGCGCTAGAAGGTGCAGCCCCAGTGCAGTGGCCACGCTGTCCCATCTTCCTGCTCCCCCGAACACCACACCGCCTGGTATTGTTCTTGGTGTTGCCTCTGGCCCCTCTCCTGTCCACCTGCCTTCCGGAAGCCCGAAGTCCCCTCTCCCTGACTGCGCTGTGCTGTGTGCCTTGCAAGAGTGACTTACCACATGAGGTAAATCCTACTGGGCCTTCTGGGGCCCTGAAGGCACAGCACAGGGGTTTCAGCCGGAGTGGGGCAGGAGATGGGGAAGTAGCACAGTGCGGCCGGGGACTCGGGCACGGGGTCCGGGGAGATGGAAGCGGTGCTTGTGAAGGAGGGAACGGTAACCACAGGGAGAGGACAGTCGGGAGGTTCCTGGGCCACTGGGGAGGCAGGTGGCACTAGTGGCAGGAGGAGGCAGCAGTAATTGGTATTGGGCTGCAGGACAGGGGAGAAAGCGAAGACGGAGCAGTAAGGGGTGTATTCAACACAGAACAGGGGGTGCTTGCTGCTGCCACCTGCACAAAAGAAAAAGAGCAGTCAGGAAGCAGCACTGGCGGTGGGGGGAAGGACATAGAAACGTCTGCGAATGAATCCAAACTCAAAAATTGTTCTCCAATGTCATAGGAGCAGCAGGCCTGGCTCCTGCCCAGGAGGCACCTGGCCTAGATCTCAGCGTCACTGAGGAGTTAACCAAGGGAAGCGGCACCAGCATCACACCCTGTTCCAGCCAACAGTCTCCAGCGTCCCTGACAGATGTCGGGAAGTTCTTTTCCCCGTAAGATCCCGGAGAATGTCCTGAGGCTGCCATGTGGAAGCTCTGGGGCCTTTCTCGTCTCCCACTGCCAGCCTAATGAGCTGTGCTGGTAGCAACAGATGGCGCCCCGCAGGGTCTCACTTGGGTAAGGCTCTCTCCCTCAATCCTCCAGCTGCCCCCGCTAGCAGGCTGTAGTCATGCCCTGATCTGGCCTTTCTGCTGCGGAGGGGAAGCTTGGGAAAAAGAGAAAGAAAGGAGAGAGATCCCAGCGGGATCATGGGAAGGGAGAAAAATCAAGCTGGGTGAAAAGCAGGTAAACAAGAGAGATGTCTCGTTGAAGCTGATGATCTGTTCACTAACCTCACACTCAAACTGCTAACCTCGCTGGAGGCAGAATACGGGTGCCCGATGGAGTCATGAGTCAGAGCTACCCCCTCACGCCTGACAAATCTCAGCTTTGCCACTAACCAGCTGGGTCACCTTGAATCGACGGCTTACCTGCCCGGAACCTGTTTCCTCACCTGCAAAACGAGACGGGTGTTTTTTCCAGCCTTGCTCCTTCAAAGGTGGTTCACAGACCAGCCACATCGATGTCACCTGGGACTTCTTAGCAATGCAGGATCTCAGCCCACCCAGACCTTCTGAATCAGAATCTGTAGTCGCTCAAGAGCCCCAGGTGTTTCTCATGAATGTTAATGTTTGGAAAAGCAAGGCTGTGAGACAGCTGCCCAAACCCTGGTGATGAGAATCACCTGTTGTTCTTGTTCAAAAATAGTTTCGCAGGCCCCTTTACTGGAGATTCTGATGCTGTGGGTCAGGGACAGGAAGCAGGAATTTTTATTTTTATGAAGAACCTCCCTGGTGATTTTTATTGTCAGAAAAGTTTGGGAGATGCTGCAGCTAAAATCAGTTCCAAGTCTAAAATCCACAGTTGTAGCCATCCAGTTGAAAACTATCACCTAAGGCTGGGCGTGGTGGCTCATGCCTGTAATCCCAGCACTTTGGGAGACCGAAGCAGGCGGATTACTTGAGGTCAGGAGTTCGATACCAGCCTGGCCAACAGTGAGAAACCCCATCTCTACTAAAAATACAAAATTAGCCAGGCGTGGTGGCGCATGCCTCTAGTGTTAGCTATTTGGGAGGCTGAGGCAGGAGAATCGCTTGAACCCGGGAGGCGGAGGTTTCAGTGAGCAGCGATCGGGCTATTGCACTCCAGCCTGGGTGAAAGAGCAAGACTCCATCTCAACAAAAAAAAAAAAAAAGAAAAGAAGAAGAAAAGAAAACCATTACCTATCATGGAGGGGTCTCAGTCCTTAGTGCCATGCTACAGAGAATTCGAGTAAATATTATCCACTTCTTTCTTCCTAAATGGCCTCTGGAGTGGCTCCTATTTCTCGGGATCATTTTTCTCCCTCTAGCTGTCTTCACTCATTCTTCTCTTTACAGTTGTTATCTCCCAAAGTCCCCCCAGCATCTCTCTTCTTACTCCATCCACTCTTTCAGGGGAGACATTCTTGCCATTTCAGCCACCTCTTACTCACTGCAGGCCCTTGGGTCCTACCAGCAAGTGCTCTGGGAGGAAGGGGAGTGCTCTGTTGGGCAGGAGACCTGGGTCCCCAGGTGCTTCCTGGCATTGCCACCTCTCTGCCCTGCCTGCACCTCAAAGGCAACACTGCAAAAGGGGACCCACCCTCTCCTTGCTTCCTCAAGCCTTGGCAGACGCAACCTCCACTGACCTAGTTTCCTGGGCCAGATTCCTGAGCTCTCTTTGATTCCTCTTTCTTCCTTATCCCTACATCCAAGTCACCAAGTTCTGCCAGCTTTACCTCTTAAATGGCCCTCAAGCCCACTCCCTCTTCCTATTCCCTCTGCTTTTTTTTTTTTTTTTTAATAGAGATGGGGTCTTGCTATGTTGACCAGGCTGGTCTTGAACTCCTGGCCTCAAGCAATCCTCCCATCTCAGCCTCCCAAAGTGCTAGGATTCCTTACAGGTGTGAACCACTGCATCTGGCCTTCTTCCCTCTGCTTTTGCTCCCGCTCAAGCCCTTCTCATTTCTCCCCCAGTCCCCTGCAACTGCTACTTGTCTGGTCTCTTGGCTGTGTCTGGCCACCCTCACACTCTCAGCTGGCCCTTCTCCATGCTGCAGTCAGAGTCAGCTTTTAAAAATCCAATCTGATTGCATCACTTTCCTATGCAGAGCCCTTCCAGGACTGATGCCCCGTCGCCTCCAGCATGACATTTAAGGCCCTTGGAGGCCTGATCCTTGCCTACCGGTGGGGCCTCAACTTTATATTTCCTAATTTGTAGCCTGACCCTAAACCAGAAACCAGAGCTTCTCTCTCTCTCTCTCTTTCTTTTTGAGATGGAGACTTGCTCTGTCGCCCAGGCTGGAGTGTGGAGTGCAGTCACGTGATCTCAGCTCACTGCAACCTCTGCCTTCTGGGTTCAAGCGATTCTCCTGCCTCAGTCTCCCGAGTAGATGGGATTACAGGTGTGCACCACTACATCTGGCTAATTTTTGTATTTTTAGTAGAGATGGGGTTTCATCATGTTGACCAGGCTGGTCTTGAACTCCTGACCTCAAGTGATCCACCCACCTTGGCCTCCCAAAGCGCTGGGATTACAGGCGTGAGCCACCACGCCTGGCCCTAAACCAGAACTTCTGAAACTCAAATGTACATAGGAATATCCCTGAGATCTTCTTCAATGCAGGTTCTGAGCCAGTCAGTCTGGACTGGGGCCTGAGGTTCTGCATTTCTAAGAAGCTCTCAGATGATGGTTTCTGCTACTTGCCTGGGGACACTTGGAGCACAAGGCCCTAGATTATCTATAGCTCCTCGATATGTGTCTCTCCCTGTCTTCCTTGCTCCCTCTCCTCCGTTCCTTTGCACACTCAGTACCTGCTGCCAGGCACATCTTTCTTGCCCTCTTCACCTGGTTAAACCCCTGTCCTTCAGGATTTTCACTCCACCTGGCCCTGCCCACAAGCTCTTAGAACTTACCTTGGTCAGGGTGTGCCTTGCACTATCTGCCCTTATTGGAATCCTGCTCACCCACCAGGCTGGGAGCCCTGGAGGGCAGGCCCCGTGTGTTTTGTATTCTGGTTCCCCATTACCCGGCAGGTAAATACGTATAAATGAAGTGCTGAATGAATGAGCAATGGATGAGTACAACAATTTGCGCTGGTATCATACACCCTGGGACGTGGGGGACAGTTGGATGTATTTGCTAACATCCCCATAGGTACTGGATAAACGGATGACTTCACTGATGATCAAATCGTTAAAATTTTTAATAATCAAATTATAACCACTTTTGTTGTTGTTGTCGAGACATGGTTTCACTCTGTCGCCCAGGCTGGAGTGCAGTGGCACAATCTCGGCTCACTGCAACCTCCTCCTCCCGGGTTCAAGCGATTCTCGTACCTCAGCTTCCCAAGTAGCTGGGATTACAGGCATATGCCACCACACTCAGCTAATTTTTGTATTTTTAGTAGAGACAGGGTTTCACCATGTTGGCCAGGCTGGTTTCTAACTCCCAACCTCAGGTGATCCGCTTGCCTTGGCCTCCCAGAGTGCTGGGATTACAGGCATGAGCCACTGCGCCCGGCCAAATTCTAACCACTCTTACATCTCAAATACAAGTGTCTTTGGTCAAGCAGTGTTCTTATGGAGACATTAGCCCTGGAGTAGTTGGCAGTGTTGGGAGGAGGGTTCATAAGCAGAGGAAGGCCTGGGGATTAACCTTTGCCTAAAGCCTGGTCTACATCCAGGGTTTCCACCCACCTATCTACCTGGTGAGACTGGCAAGGATTCCATTTTACTGATGAGGAAACTGAGTTCAGAGAAGTTGTCCGCTCACATTTATGGGGTTATAAAGTGATAGCACCAGGATTTGGAGCCAAGACTTCATTCTGGGCTCTGCGACAACCCCGAGCCTCCCTGTCTTGAGAGCATGTATCATAATAGAGAATATGATTCTCTATTAAAAAGTGGGAGTATCCACTTAAATTGTTTTGTTTTTTTCTAACTTGGCAGATAGCTTGGAAAGTTCCTGGACACTAGTTGGACTTGCCGTGAAAACCATTAATCTTGGCCTTTCAGAGAAAATCTTCAGAAGAATTTATTTGCAAGGTGAATTATGAGGATTTAGGATTTGCCCTCAAATTTCTCTTTCAGGCTGCTCTTCAAATAAATATTTCCCCATCCAAAAGAGACCACAGTTATTTTAGATGTTTGTCTCTTAACATCTGAATGCACTGCTTTTTCTTAGCTTTACAAGAACCCGTCCTCACAATAATCCACTCCACAGCTGAAAAGCCTTGTTACTCCTGCAAATCTGAACCCAGTAATGACTAACATTGCACCCAGTAAGAAGTGAGGATAATTTCAGAACACCTGGCCTTGCTTTAAAGGGCAAGATTTTGGAAGCAGGTTCACAGGACTCCATCCAGATCTGTCTTCCTGGCACACAGCTCAGGGGACCATGCCCAAGCTCCAGGTGACAGCAGAGGGCAGGAGAGGGGACGCTTGCTTCCCACACGTCTGGCCCTAGGGTAGGGAGCTCGTTAGGACTCCAGGTGCCAGAATCCCACAGCACAGTGGCCTCTGGATGCCCCTTCGTGTCCTGGAAAGGAGAGGTGGCTCCTCTCCAACTCAGGGTGGGGCTGGGAGAGGTCTTGACAGCAGGCAGGCCTTGGAGGCCACCGCAGCTCCCCAAATGTCCCTGTGCCTCTGCACTCACTGGGCCTGCTAGCTGTTCTGGGTCTCAAGGGTATATATACAATTCTGAACATGTAACTAAGGACATGTCACTCCACTAGGCTCATACCTCACCCTACACCAGCGTTCATGATGTGGGATTTCTGAGCTGATTGCACGTGAGACCCGGCCAGGTCTTGACTCACTGCCTGAATTTTCCACGTTTTTCTGGAGATAAAGCCTTTCTCTGGCTTGGTGAATGCTGTCTGATTCTTCATCTTTTTCCATTTGGCATTTTGCTTTGAAACTCAGAGTGTTGTAAAAGTAGTTGCACCTGCATTTATGTTAGAGATTCTAAAAAATACAACTCTGAGCTGGGTGCTGTGGCTCATGTCTGTAATCCTAGCACTTTGGGAGGCCAAGGCGGGAGGATCACTTGAGCCCAGGAGTTCAAGACCAGCCTGGGCAACAAAGCAAGACCTCGTCTCCATAAAAAGTAAAAAAATGGCTAGGTGTGGTGGCTCATGCCTGTAACCCCAGTACTCTGGGAGGCCAAGGTGGGTGGATCACCTGAGGTCGGGAGTTCAAGACCAGCCTGACCAACATGGAGAAACCCTGTCTCTACTAAAAATACAAAATTAGCTGGGCATGGTGGTGCATGTCTGTAATCCCAGCTACTCGGGAGGCTGAGGCAGAATAATTGCTTGAATCCGGGAGGCGGAGGTTGCCGTGAGCCGAGATCGCGCCATTGCACTTCGGCCTGGGCAACAAGAGCGAAACTCTGTCTCAAAACAACAACAACAACAAAACAAAACAAAAACAGAAAAAGTAAAAAATTAGCCAGGCATAGTGGCGTGTGCCTGTAGTCACAGCTACTTGGGAGGCCGGGGTCAGAGGATCACTTGAGCCCAGGAGTTTGAGGTTGCAGTGACCTATGATTGCACCAGTACACTTCAGCCTGGGCAACACAGTAAGACCCCATCTCTATAATCAATCAATCAGTCAATCAATAAAATACAACTCTGATTTTTGTAAAGAAAAAAAGATGTTTTGGGAGGACAACCTTAAGACAAAGAAAACAAAGTTTTCTAGTCCCATCTCCTCATTACCTGCTGCTCTCATGTGCTAGGAATAATAATGCAATAATTAATTGAGTTGCCACAGCGGCAGGGACTGTCCTAAAGGCTGGATGTATGTTTTATCATTGAGTTCTCACAGCAATCCCAGCAGGCAGGATCTATTTCTCCCCATTGTACAGATGAGGAAACTGAGGCACAGAGATGCTTTACTTGGCCAAAGGTAGACAGCAAATAAATGGGGCCCAGATGCAAATGCAAACATTTTGACTCCAAAACACTTGCCCATAAACCGCATGCGCCACTGCATGGAGAGAGATAACAAGGACCACCACAAGTCACTCATCCAGAAGCAGTTTCACGGACTATACAAACTTAATTTAAATGTGTGAATTCCTTCTAACAGGATGAAGAGCAATCTGATGCCTTCTCAGTTACAAATCTGTTTGTAGAGGGCATTGATAGTTCCTATATTTTAAATAGCTGTTTTGGAGGTTCTAGATGGCAGATTACATACAAAGAAAAATGCTTTTTTGATGACATGGATTATCATTACATAGATTTGCAGTGAGTCGAGCCATGTTCCCCAGCTATATATTTTTTTTCAGTAAAAGTCTGGTATAACACAGGAAGTTATACCAGATTCTACTTCTGTAGCCTATTAGGCAGATGTTGCGAAGGAATTTCACTGTGTTTGATGCTTCAATTTCATACAGAATCCCAGGTCTGACATGGAAGAAGTTTTGATGACTTACTGCCAACTTTGTATCACCCCCAAAATGCTTTAGAGAAACACCTCTCTACAGAGGAAAGCAAGGAACTGTGACTTTAACTAGTGAATTGGATCAACGTGTCCAGCTAATTCAGGTACCAAATCCTATTTTTCTGTAACAGCAGAAAACTGTCACGACTGCCACCGAGCTCAACTTTTCCTGAACAGACTCAGCTAAAATCCTTGCCATGTCTCAGTTCTCATTTCACTATGCTAATTAGGGAGCCCAGAGGGTGAGTCTACAGATGTAAAATGGACGGATCTTAACACATCGATGCTTTGTTTTTAGCCAGATTGCTGCACAGCTGATTCCACTTCTGCAGCAACTGCCATCCATCACCAGGACTGCTCTGCCTGGGGACAGCCAGGCCACAGCCCTGCTCACGGCTGCATGGGTCTCGGACGTGGTCTAGGGCCGGAACGCAGTGATGAAGCTGGCGGTTTGTAGAGGCTTTTACTACAAGTAACGTCCCTCATTTGATGAAATAGATATCTTTCTGCCAACTTGGCTCTGTCACTGAAACCTGGTGTTTTTGTCTGGTAATTCTTCAAATTTGATGTTTTGAAGAATGTTAAGTGAATTAATTCCTCCTTTTTGTCAGTGCTATAAGTTCCATACAGAGTTTGCTCAGTCTGAAGTACATCTGTATTAATTAGACAAACTAAAGCATTGGGTGTATCTAAACGGTTCCTTTTAATGATTTTTCTCCACGATGACAAAGCACAGTATACAAACAACCACCTGATTTTAGCAAGAGGGCTAAAAATTATATTGCATAAATGGAGTTGCATTATTTAAACTTAAATTCAGGCCAGGCGCGGTGGCTCACGCCTGTAATCCTAGCACTTTGGGAGGCAGAGGCAGGCGGATCCTTGAGATCAGGAGTTCGAGACCAGCCTGGCCAACATGGTGAAACCCTGTCTCTACTAAAAATACAAAAATTACCCGGAAATCGCTTGAACCGGGGAGGCGGAGGTTGCAGTGAGCTGAGATCGTGCCACTGCACTCCAGCCTGGGCAACAGAGCGAGACTCTGTCTCAACAGAAACAAACAAACAAAAACAACAACAACAAAAAACAAAAAAACCCTGAAATTCAAACTTTTGCCATTAAAAACATCCTCAATTCGATAAATTACAACTTGTATTTTGAAATATTGGTGGAATGACCTTACCTGCTCTATTTCAACCTTAAACAGCTGAATTAAAAGCCTAATTCCTACCAAAAGTCTTTAAAATGAGAAATTAACTGTGATGATACCTTCCCCTGATTAAATAAGAAGCAAGAGTTGGGGCTTTGCCTGAGAGGACATCATTTCAGAAGTCAATTTGGTTTTGACTTCGTTAAAGCAATAAAATGTGGGTGGTTAATCTGAGTGAAAGCTGCCACGTTCTAAAAATGTGTGAAGACTTAACTGGATGGGTGGTTGCACCGCAGAAGCTATTTAGGATTGGAAAGTAGCTGTGATTTGGATTTTAATGAATTGCACACTGTTGACGAATTCTTCAGCAGTTAGCCTGGATCCTTTCCACTCAACTTAGACCTTTCTGCCTAGTTACTCCAACTTAAACCTCAGTTCCTGGAGGAATCAAGTTTGTCTTATAGCTGTTGTCTTTGATGGAGATGAGCCCGAGAGACATTAAATTTTCAGTGAATTTTATCCCCTTTCTGGATACTATTAAATCACTCCTGCCCCAGGCAGAAGACTGGTCTTTACTCTAAGGCAGCTAAAGAGTGACTATTTTTCCAAATTGCACAAAAGGGAGGATTTATCAAGCACCTTTTCTCTCAGAGAGGACAAACCCAGAACAGGAAAACTTTATTACTTTCTCTCTTGGCTATAAATTATGCTATTCAGATGTATTTGAAAGCTTCTCTTTATGCTCTTGCTTGAGCCATAAAACTTGATACCTGGGGCCAAATGCCTTTATCCCCAAGAAGGGTGAAGAAGATGAAAAGGCAGCAGCTCTAGGCGGAAGCCACACAAATGACTGGGCAGAAAATGCGGGCGGTGGAGAAAGTTACATTGCACGATTCATGCCTCCTTGACCTTATATTCTACTCTGAAATTAATGTTACTGTTTGCATAGGATCACTGGCCTTTCAAAACCTGAATTAGCCATTCAGAAAACACTAGGTTTAACCAATACCATCAATTTGATTGTTGTTGGTATACTTATTTATTTTTGAGGCGGGGTCTTGCTCTGTTGCCCAGGCTGAAGTGCAGTGGTGCCATCTTGGCTTACTGCAACCTCCACCTCCCGGGTTCAAGCGATTCTCCTGCCTCAGCCTCCCGAGTAGCTGGGATTACAGGCGTGTGTCACCACACCTGTTTTTGTATTTTTAGTAGAGACAGGATTTCGCCACGTTGGCCAGGCTGGTCTTGGACTCCTGACCTCAAGTGATCCGCCGGCCTCAGCCTCTCAAAGTGCTGGGATTACAGGCGTGAGCCACCGCGCTTGGCCTGTTGTTGTTATTTTTAATACCGGGATTTTAGATCTGATGAATTTCAATAAGCCAGCCACTCACCTGGAGAGGGTTCGCTGGGGTCCACTTTCTCTGCTTTCCTTACAGTCGTGGTATTTTTATGTTTCTGCTTGACTGATGTTTGGTCAATTGCTGGAAGTTTGGAGTCACACTTAAACGCAGATATCTTGATAGATGATCTTGGTTCAGTTAGAGCATCCTCCTCACTAGAACTCTACCAAAAATGAAATACGTCTGAGTATCAGTGGCCAAGTAGGTCAACTTTGTTAGGCAGAGAAAACAGAAATGAGGCAAATGCAGTGACCCTCTCCAGCAATAATCCTAGAGTCTTCTGCCAGGTCAACACGCCCGTTCACCAGAGAGATTCAGATGGAATGGGCGGAGCAACTTAGAAATAATGGCAGAGTTAATGATTCTGTTTTGTAGAACATTATGAAAGAATGCATTTTTCTGTGAGTGTGTTTTGTAGAACATTATGAAAAGAATGCATTTCTGACCCTTAAGTAATTTGATGACCGATAAATAGCGCATGTGCTTTTAAACTTCTTATTGTTTGTTATTTGAACTACTTTGGAGATAGGCTAGAAGAAAAAATGTTCCTTATGTTAATCATACACTTGACAATGAAAAGGAAATGTAGATAGTGTGACGGAGGCAGATTAAATCAGACCTCAGTTTCAATACTCTGCGTTACTGGGTGCAACACGAGACAGACTAATCTTTTAAAAAGTCCCCTCCTTGTCATTCTTCTATAAAGAAGTCAGTATAAATCTATGCATGGACAAATCATGATTCCTGCTGTGTCAGAATATCTCAACACAGCCATGCCGACGCAATAAAAATTATCCAGGCATGGAACAGCTTTATACTTGGCCACACTTACACCCACCAAAGAAAGGATGAAAACAATATAAATATCAGAAACCTGGTCTTAAAGGTGATTTAAGTACAGCCTGATGGCTTTAGGTCCTGGTGTTGGTATGACTTGCTAGGCTATCCATTCTGCAACAAATAAATCACTAGGTTCCCCCTTCCCCGACCCTGGGGGGGTCGTCGCGGTGGGGGTGGAGGGGGGCACTAAGCTCTCTCCTCCATTGCACATTAGTCCAGTGTTGGAAAGTCCTGTGAAAATGTGGTCTTTTGCAGGCATAGAATGCTAAATTAACATCCCTGGTACCTCCCCAACTGTTGCAATTTGTATTGATCTTGCTCACCGTTCTCCCTGTCAGTTGTGGCATTTTCATTTCACAGGCTCCTGACTCAGGAAAATACTCTGAGTAGCTTTGAATTATTGGGTGTGATGTAAGACAAACTAAATTCTAAAAAAGTCCTCTACTTGTCAGTCTTCTGTAAAGAAGTCTACATAAATCTACAGGTGGACACATCATTATGCTCCAAGATGATGAATCATGCTTTTAAATTTAGAGTTTGGATACAGCCTTCAAACAAATAATTCTTGTTTCTCCACACAATTTCAGAAAACAGACCACCCTCAGATAAAGGGACCAGAAAAGCACAAGACACAACAAACTGACTGTTCTTCCCTTTCCTTTTCGATTTTGCTATTTAATTGAAATCCTTGCAAATAACTCTGAAATGTCAAAGATGAAACATTAGGTCATTTCTTTTTTCTTTTTTTTGAGACAAAGTTTCACTCTTATTGCCCAGGCTGGAGTGCAATGGTGCCATCTTGGCTCACTGCAACCTCCGCCTCTCGGGTTCAAGCAATTCTCCTGCCTCAGCCTCCCGAGTAGCTGGGATTACAGGCACCCACCATCATACCCGGCTAATTTTTGTATTTTTAGTAGAGACGGGGTTTCGTTATGTTGGCCAGGCTGGTCTCGAACTCCTGACCTTAGGTGATCAACCCATCTCAGCCTCCCAAAGTTCTGGGATTATAGGCATGAGCCACCATGCCTGGCTAAAACATTAGGTCATTTCTGAACATGAGATAGGTTCTCTATTCTCAGAAAAGAAAAAGCGGGCACATTTTAAGTATGACACCTAAGAATGTCATTGTAATTGGGTCCTGGAAGTCACAGTCCTGGAATTGGGTCCCAAGAAGAGCATCAATGAATAGGGGACAGAATTTCTTCCATAAACTGCCCAACACAATCAGCTCACTGCAGTGGGTTAAGTCAACTCCCACAGGGCCCTGCAAGTCAGCCCTTTATTTCCAGCCAGCAGAAATGCAGGAAAAATGCTCCAGGCAAGGATGACCAACACCTGTGTCATCATTATCATCATCATCATCAGCAGCAGCAGCAGCAGCAGGTGTCCGCTCAGCTCATCTTAGCGGATCCATTTCCACTACCCCCAGCCAGGGCCGGAATTCTTGGCTTGCCCCAGGCTGTGGTGAATAGGGAGGAGACCTTTATTGGTTGAGCTGTTAAGCCACGTTTATCCTTCCTCCACCCATTCATTAAACCTCAAGCCTTTAGTGCACTGAAGAGGTGAAAGCTTGACCAATTAAACCATCCTGTTACCTGCGGGATTGTGAGCCTACATTGTGAATACATCCTTCTCTGGTTCAATCAACCTTATTTCTAGGTAGTAATCATTAAGAGTCTAGAAATTGCAGCTAGAAGTTGGTGTTTTATCAGTTGTAAACCGAAGGTACAATGGCAAGAAGTGTAATACTTACAAATGTGTTAATGGACTTTTTTCCTGCTTGCCTCATTGAGAAATCTTTAAATCACGTCCACCTTTTGGTCTTTATTCTGTCTTCTTACGTTCTCAGCCATTTCCCTCTATCCTCTTTCTTTCTTTCTTTTTTTTGGAGACAGAGTCTTGCTCTGTCACCCAGGCTGGAGTGCAATAGCGCGATCTCAGTTCATTGCAACCTCGACCTCCCCGGTTCAAGCAATTCTCCGGCCTCAGCCTCCTGAGTAGCTGGGACTACAGGCACACGCCACCATGCCTGGCTAATTTTTTGTATTTTAGTAGAGATGGGTTTTCACCGTGTTGCCCAGGCTGGTCTCGAACCCCTGAGCTCAGGCAAGCCGCCCGCCTTGGCCTCCTAAACTGCTGGGATTACAGGCGTGAGCCACCGCGCCCGGCCTATCCTCTTTCATGAAAACCCATTGTATCACGCAGGGAGGATTGTCCTTGAGTGGGAGAAGTTGTAGTAAACCATCCTGGCACTGAAGTGTGGTATTTAAGGCCCTGGAGCCCAGCTCCACGGGAGTGAATCCCAGCTCTTGCACATAGTAATTGTGTGACATTGGGTTAGTTCATTTCTCTGGAGCTCAGATTTCATTTGTGAACAATAGTATCTACCTTTTGGTGGTTTTGTGAGGATTACGTAATATATATACGTACGCATAGCACTTAGAACAGCACCATATACATGTAACCCAGCAAGCGCCATGCAAGTATTGGCTTTTATAATTAGCCATTAATTCATGTTCAGCCATTTATAAAATTAACTAGCTAACTACTGAACATTTACTACCTATGGTTGAAATTAAAGTCAAAGTCCCCAATGAAAAATCCTATTGGATTTCACCTATTCCAAAAGGGTGGTATGAAAGGAGACATGGGTTAGTTCCAGACCGGACTCTTGGTTTCTTCTCCAGGGAATATAATCTATAATAGTATGACAATCTTATAAATGGCCAGTTGAAATTTATCTAGTTTTAAGAAAATATGGTGCAATGGTTTTTGAGACAGTAAAGCTCTAATGGCAAATATTTGACAACATTAGAGATAATCAAACAATAATAATTAAAATTTTAATTTTAAAGTTGATTTTAAAATTGCATCTTTTCCTCTTGTAATTTTGAAAAATAATTACAATTTTCATTCCTTCCTCATGTGTCCCCAAGTTGAAATGTCACCTGGAGGTGGAGGCAACAGCACACTGCTATTCCTTTGGGGGACGAAAGCCAGCTCTATCTTTAAAAATCAAAGCCCACGACATTAAAAACAAACAAAAAACCAAAATAAAACAAAACCCAACCTACGTGACACTTAAGTATACTTCACATTCTCTGCTGAGAATCTGATGAAAGTTCTAACAGAGCCATGTTAACTAAAATAAGTTGACGAAATCAGAATTTTCTTGAGAATCGTCATTTTTGTACTTAAGGTTTTCCAAAGACCCCGAACTTGCTCTACTGGCCTCATGTCTAATAAAGTAGAGTTATCACTCTGCCCAGGGCTACGCGCTTTCAAAAGTTCACAGAAAGGCCCACACTGAGGAGAGAAGGAACTTAACTGGGTAAGTAGCATTGGGCAGTGAGGTAATGACATCATGGTTCAAGTAGACATCCTGGAAGGTGAAAACGCATGGGTTGAGAAGGGGGATGAATCTCCTTGGGAATGTGAGAATGATTCAATTCTTAACAACTAGGACCTAACAATACGGTGTCTGAAATGATAAGGCGACAGTGAACAGAGATGACCCGAAGAGCAAGTAGACTAAGGCAGTCGGGGACAGAAAAGACTTCAAGTTATTTTCCAACTATTGCCTGATGGCTCCTTTCCAAGAACTGGGAAACTGGTTCTTAACTGATATGCCATTTCTGTCCCTCCCCGAGAGGTGCTACTGAATTCTGATTGATGTGTACCAAACCCATCTTTGCCGTAAGTCACGTGATGGAGGCTGAGCTAAGTGGATCTATGATATAGTGCAGGGCACAGCTTGCTGTGGATGGGAGGGAAAAGGCAAAGAGTAGTGTCAAGCTGGCGCCAGACTGTGTTGAGTACATTTGAAATGAACTTGGTCTCATGAGATTATAAAGGAGTGTGATCAAGGCAGTGAACCTCAACCTTTAAACAGTGACAACATGGGAAGGTCGATCAAGGGACTGTGTGTGCCACCTTCAGAGCACTGTCCCCAAAGCCCACGCTCAAATTGTGCTTCAAACACAAAAACCACCTTAGGGAATTGAGGGCAGCTTGTACAAATAGCATTCTGGATAGGACGGTTACCTTTACGTAGTCATGAAATGTAAAATATGTCCTGCACAAAGTGCTGTTGTAGCACAAAGCAAGCAAAACTTTCTCTTGTCTAGAAAAAAACTCTTACAGCAGCAAAATTCCTCCCGTGTGTTCAGGACAATTTTGAGTGTGCCAGAATTGTACGCTTGGACAATAAAGAACGAGGCTCAGTAGGCTTTTTGGTCTTTCTGGACTCAGGTACCACCCACCTGAATCAAACTGCTTCTGACTCTCATCTGTCTCCCCTATCTGAAGATGTGGCTGCCAGGTGGAGCTGGGTAAGACTAGGCACTACATGCCCTTGGTCTCCATTTTGCCTGAAGATGCTTTTTGGAGGCCAGGCGCAGTGGTTCACGCTTGTAATCCCAGCACTTTGGGAGGCCAAGGCAGGCAGATCACTTGAGGCCAGGAGTTCAAGACCAGCCTGGCCAACATGGTGAAGCCCCGTCTCCACTGAAAATACAAAAATAATTAGCTGGGCGTAGTGGCATGCGCCTGTAATTCCAGCTACTCAGGAAGCTGAGGCACGAGAATTGCTTGAGCCCGGGAGGCAGAGGTTGTAGTGAGCTGAGATTGTGCCACTGCACTCCAGCCTGGGCAACAGAGCAGGACTCTGTCTCAAAAAAAAAAAAAAAAAAAAAGATGCCTTTTGGAGTCAGCTGGGCTGCCAGATTGCCTAAATATCACAGGCACCTGTCTACCATCGAGTTCCACAGAGAACACCCTCCCACCTACAGGCTTCTCTCAGATTTTCAGTCCAGCAAGTTGAAACGACCCAGCCTGCGGCCCTGGCTGGAGAGTGGCCTCAGTGATTTAAGTCTTCATAACATTCCATCACTACGGGGGTGCCCTCTGAAGGAGAGGCATGTGGGTCTGCTTGCTTTGCGATTACTATTCAGCCCACTATGGAACGGCCAGAGTGAAACTTCGCGCTGCAAGTTACTGACATGGCAAGCAGGACATGCTAGGTACTTCTTATGATGCCAGGCAATCCTTTGTGTGCTGCAGAAATCACTGTTCAGTTTACATGGTTGGTGACCACACATTTTCCCCGCTTCCAAATACTAGGGACACCTGTCTGTAGTATTATCTGGCTGTAGCAGGAGCAGGGTTCTGTGTGGTACGAAGACAAAAACGAAGCAGTATGTGGCCAGGAAATTGATAGATTTTAAAAACCAGAATGCAGCTGGGCATGGCAGCTCACGCCTGTAATCCCAGCACGGTAGGAGGCTGAGGCACTTGAGCCCAGTAGTTTGAGACCAGCCTGGGCAACATAGTGAGACCTTGTCTCTACAAAAAATAAAAAAAAATTAGCCAGGCGTGGTGGTGTGCACTCATATTCCCAGCTACTCAGGAGGCTGAGGCAGAAGGATTGCCCACGCCTGGGAGGTTGAGGCTGCAGTGAGCTGTGATTGTGCCACTGCACTCCAGCCTGGGGGACAGAGCAAGACCCTGTCTCAAAATAAATAAATAAATAATTGGGGCCGGGCGCGGTGGCTCACGCCTGTAATCCCAGCACTTTGGGAGGCCGAGGTAGGCAGATCACCTGAGGTCGGGAGTTCAAGACCAGCCCAACCAACATGGAGAAACCCTGCATCTACTAAAAATACAAAATTAGCTGGGCATGGTGGTGCATGCCTGTAATCCCAGCTACTCAGGAGGCTGAGGCAGGAGAATCACTTGAACCTGGGAGGTGGAGGTTGCAGTGAGTTGAGATAGCACCATTGTACTCCAGTCTGGGCAACAAGAGCGAAACTCCGTCTCAAAAAAAAAAAAAAAAAAAAAAAAGAAAAAAAGAACGCTAAAATGCGGTGTTTAATAGTTTAATAGCACATTGAGATTGCCCTTGACGTAGGTGTCTTTCAGATATGGTTTTGCTACAATGTGTTTCCCCTTCATCCTTTATTTGAATTCATATTCTTTTAGCTGAGAGGAGCATCTGAGCAACACCAGGGGGCTTGGACATCAAATGGAGATCATCGATGAAAATGCTTCCTATTCAGAATAACAGGTCATTAAACATGGAAGTCAACTGAGATGTATCATATGCACCTATTATGTCTTTAACACCGTGCTAGGCTCTGTGAAGGATACAGAAATAAGCTGACAAGGAGAGAGGTAAGATTAATGACTTACCAGCAAAACGGAAAACAATGTTTAATCAAGGGATACGTTCTGTTGCACCCATTCTAAATGTCATGGAAAACCCCTGGGAAAAGGTGAAAGGTCAAGGGAAGGTGGTGGTGTGTGCTGGGACTTGAAGAATGGGTGGGGTCTGGCTAGGCTGGAGGCAGCACATGAGCCGCAGGATGGATGGAGTGAAAAGAGCAGGCGTGATTCTAGGACAGCCAGGCAGGTGGCTTGAGCATGGGGTGAGGAGGAGGGTGTGGGCCAGATTGTGGGGAGCCCTGAGATTCAAGCAAATGTGATAGAGAGTGGGGTCCCACTGAAGGTTTCTGAGTAGAAGAAGCTTAAAGTAGTACTTACAATTTAGCTATATGTTTCTTTTAGAGAGAGAAAACAAAACATCCTGCAAATTTGCCAGTCAAATAATCTCTTTGTGGTTTCAATGGTTTATTTTTGTAAAGCATTATTCTTTTCTTTATTACAAAAGAAATGCATGCTCAGAATGGAAAAACAAAGACAAGCATAAAGATATTTAAAACATTCAAAAACCAATTAACCTTGAAATAAAAGCTTTGAATTGGTTGGTCTGTATTCTTTTTTTTTTTTTTTTTTTTTTTGAGATGAAGTCTCCGTCTGTCGCCCAGGCTGGAGTGCAGTGGCATGATCTTGGCTCACTGCAACCTCCACCTCCCAGGTTCAAGTGATTCTCCTGCCTCAGCCTCCCAAGTAGCTGGGATTACAGGCATGCACCACCACGTCTGGCTAATTTTTGTATTTTTAGTAGAGATGGAGTTTCACCATGTTGGCCAGACTGGTCTTGAACTACTGACCTCAAGTGATCCACCTGCCTCAGCCTCCCAAAGTGCTGGGATTACAGGTGTGAGCCACCTGTAATGCCCGGCCCTGTATTCTTTTAGACACTTTTTAATGACTGATGGAGACTACTACCTTTCTAGCAAAATCCCTTCTAAATTGCTAAGAGTTGAAGTCGGGATGTGTGGTTGCCCATCTTGAACTGAATCGTTCAGCCCCTGCACCTACTGCCCCACTGCAACTCAGGAGAAAGGTCTCACCCAGGGGAGTATGAGCAGAAGCAATGTGTGCAGCCTCCACAGAGAAAATCTCTGGCCCTGCACCTCTGCCTATCACCTTCCTGTGAGCTGGAGAGCAACAACTTTGAAAGTCATATGTTGAAGACGGCAGAACCAGCATAAGCCTGAGTCCCCGAAAGTCTGAGAAGTGCTGCCTGCTGACCTGCACATCTCACCAGGACTGTCACATGTGCAAGAGATACACTTTTATCTTGTCGACTGAGCCACTGCATTCTTGGTCCCTTTGTTACAGCGGCTAACATTACCCTAACATAGAATTGTAGCATTCATATGGGCCAGGTGCAGTGGCTCATGCCTGTAGTCTCAGTACTTTGGGAAGCGGAGGTGGGTGGATCAAGAGGTCAGAAGTTTGAGACCAGCCTGGCCAACATGGTGAAAGCCTGTCTCTACTAAAGATACCAAAAATTAGCCGGGCATGGTGGCATGGGCACCTGTAGTCCCAGCTACTTGGGAGGCTGAGGCAGGAGAATCGCTTGAACCTGGGAGGCAGAGGTTGCAGTGAGCCAAGATCATGCCATTGCACTCCGTCTCAAAAAAAAAAAAAAAAAAAGAATTGTACCATTTATACTGTTTTACTTAACAATACATTGCAGCAATAGATACCTTTCTAGAACTGTTTTCAACTTTATTTTGAAAAGTTTCAAATCTACGGAGAAATTGAAAGAATAGTACAAATCACACCCTTTATTCTTTACCTTGGCAATTTGCTTTCTCTTTTTATATATAGTCTTTTTCTGAACATTTTCAAAATGATCACACTTCAAGATACTTTACCCCTAAATACTTCAGCAGGCATCTCCTATCAAAATAGACATTCTCCTGCAATGCCACAATACCATTATTTTACCTAAGAAAATTTAATCATTCCATCATATTTTCTAATACACAGAGCAGATTCGAACCCAATTGTCCCCAAGATGTCTTTTTGGGTATACATTTGGATCAATGATTCAGTCAAGGCACAATGTCTCTTTAGTTTTTTAATCTAGAACAATTCTCTGGTCTTTTTGGCTTTTTAATTATTTTTCCCATTTTGAAGTGATCCAGTCAGCTGTCTCATAGAATGTCTTACGCTCTAAATTTGATTGCTCCTCATAACAAAATTCAGTTCAATCGTTTTGGGTGTGATTATTTTATAGGTGGTGTGGTGTCCTTCTTTATAATATCCTATCAGCAGATGCCTTTTAGGTTGGCCCAATATTGGTAAATGCTGTGTTTGATCTATAGGATAAGGTGGTGAACACCAGATTTCTCCAATGTAAAGGTACATTTTTTCCCTTTGTAACTAGCAGGTAATCAGTGGGATAGTTCTTTGGCACTGATCGAATAGCCTGTCCCTAAGTAGTATTTTACCCAGTGATTTTAGCACCTTTTAATGTGCTTTGCCTATATTGATAATTACATTGGGGTAGCAAAATTGATGATTTTCTAATCCTACATTTGTTTGTTTGTTTGTTTGAGACAGAGTCTCACTCTGTCACCTAGGCTGAAGTGCAGTGGCGTGATCTCGGCTTACTGTAACCTCCGCCCCGCAGGTTCAATTCTTGTGCCTCAATCTTCTGAGTAGCAGGTACTATAGGCGCACGCCAACATGCCTGGCTAATTTTTGTATTTTTAGTAGAGACAGGGTTTCACCATGTTGGGCAGGCTGGTCTCGAACTCCTGAGCTCAAGTGATCTCCCCACCTCGGCCTCCCAAAGTGCTGGGATTGTAGGCGTCAGCCACCGCGCCCAGCCTAATTCCACATTCCTTTTACAATTATTAGCTAGCATTCTTCTCTAAAGAAGTATTTTCTTCCCCTTCCCCTTTCTCTTTTTTCTTTTTATTATCATTGCATTCTCAAGGATATGTTTTATTCAATTTTTTTTTCCTCAAATTGTGCCAAAAATGGTGAGTGGCAGTTCATTCAAGTTGGCTTTTAAAAATTTTTTTCAATGTTTGTTTTAGATACAGGGGGTACATATGCAGGTTTGTTACACGGCTATATTGCACCAGGTCATGAGCATAGTACCCAATAGATAGTTTTTCAATCCACATCCCCCTCCTTAGTGCACTTAGTAGTCCACAGTATCTGTTGTTCCCTTGTTTATATCCATGTGTGCTCAATATTTAGCTCCCACTTATAAGTGAGAACGTGTGGTATTTGGGTTTTTGTTCCTGCGTTAATTCCCTTAGGACTATGGCCTCCAGCTCCATCCATATTGCTCCAAAGAACATGGTTTCTTTCTTTTTTATGACTGTGTAGTACTCCATAGTGTATATGTACTACATCTTCTTTATCCAATCCACCATTGATAGGCACCTACATTGATTCCATGTCTTTGCTATTGCGAACAGCATGGCAATAAACATACATATGCATGTGTCTTTTTGGTATAATGATCTATTTTCCTCTGGGTATATACCCAGCAATGGGATTGTTGGGTTGAATGGAAGCTTTGTTTTAAGTAATTAGAGAAATCTCTAAACTGCTTTCCACAGTGGATGAACTAATTTACATTCCCAGCAACAGTATGTAAGTGTTCCCTATTCTCCACAGCCTTGCCAGCATCTATTGTATTTTGACTTTTTTTTTTTTTTGAGACAGAGTCTTGCTCTGTCTCTCAGGCTGGAGTGCAGTGCACGATCTTGACTCACTGAAACCTCGGCCTGTTGGATTCAAACGATTCTGAGGCCTCAGCCTCCTGAGTAGCTGGGATTACAGGCGTGCACCACCACACCCAGCTAATTTTTGTATTTTTAGTAGAGACAGGGTTTCACTATGTTGGTCAGGCTGGTCTCAAACTCCTGACCTCAGGTGATTCACCCGCCTTGGCCTCCCAAAGTGCTGGGATTACAGGCGTGAGCCACCGCACCTGGTCTGTATTTTGACTTTTTTTTTTTTTTTTTTTTTTTTTGAGACAGAGTCTTACTCTGTCTCCCAGGCTAGAATGCAGTGGCATGATCTTGGCTCACTGCAACCTCCGCCTCCCAGGTTCAAGTGATTCTTCTGCCTCAGCCTGCCTAGTAGCTGGGACTACAGGCGCCCGCCACCATGCCTGGCTAACTTTTTGTATTTTTAGTAGGGGCGAGGTTTCATTGTGTTAGCCAGGATGGTCTTGATCTCCTGACCTCATGATCCAGCCGCCTCAGCCTCCCAAAGTGCTGGGATTACAGGCATGAGCCACCACGCCCAGCCTGTTTTGACTTTTTAATAATAGCCATTCTGACTGGTGTGAGATGGTATCTCATTGTGGTTTCGATTTGCCTTTCTCTGATGATTGGTGATGATGAACATTTTTTTCATGTTTGTTAGCCATGTATAGAAATGCTACTGATTTTCACACATTGTATTTCTTCTTTTAAAAATTGTCAGCCCCGGGCCAGGCGTGGTGGCTCATGCCTGTAATCCCAGCACTTTGGGAGGCCAAGGCGGGTGGATCATTTGAGGTCAGGAGTGCAAGACCAGCCTGGCCAACAGGTTGAGACCCCCGTCTCTACTAAAAATACAAAAATTAGCTGGGTGTGGTTGTACGCGCCTGTAATCCCAGCTACTCAGGCAGCTGAGGCAGGAGAATCACTTGAACTCAGGAGACAGGTTGCCATGAGCGGAGATTGCACCACTGTGCTCCAGCCTGAGTGACAGAGTAAGACTCTGTCTCAAAAAAAAAAAAAAAAAAAAAAAATTGTCTGTTCATATCCTTAGTCCATTTTTTAATGAGGTTATTTATTTTTTGCTTGTAGATTTGTTTAAGTTCCTTATAGATTCTGGACATTAGACCATATGATCATCCCAATAGATGCAGAAAAAGCTTTCAATAGAATCCAACATCCCTTCATGATAAAAACTCTCAACAAGCTAGGCATTAAAGGAAGATGCCTCAAAATAATAACAGCCATTTATGACAAACTTACAGCCAACATCCTACTGAATGGGCAAAAGCTGGTAGCATTTCCTTTGAGAGCTGGAACAAGACAAGGATGCCTACTCTTACTGCTCCTATTCAACATAATACTGGAATTCCTAGCCAGGGCATTCAGGCAAAAGAAAGAAATATAAAAGGCATCCAAATAGGAAAAGAAGAAGTCAAACTCTTTCTTCATTGACAATATGATTCCACACTTAAAAAACCCTAAAGACTCTACCTCAAGGCTACTAGAACTGATAAACAATTTTAGCAAGGCTTCAGGATACAAAATCAACGTACGAAAATCAGTAGCATTTCTACACATCAATAGTGCCCAGGCTGAGAGTCAAATCAAGAACACAATCCCACTTACAATAGCCACAAAGAAAATGAAATGCCTAGGAATACAGCTAACCAAGGAAGTGAATGATCGCTACAAGGAGAACTACAAACACTGCCAAAAGAAATCAGAGATCAACAAATAAACAGAAATGTTTATTCCATGTTCATAGTAACATGAACATGTAATTCCACGTTCATAGATTGGAAGAATCAATATAATTAAAAGGGCCATACTGCCCAAAACAGTTTACAGATTCAGTGTTATTCCTATCAAACTACCAAGGTCATTCTTCACAGAATAAAAAATGCTATTCTAAAATCCATATGGAACCAAAAAGGAGCTCAAATAGCCAAAGCAATACTAACCAAAAAGAACAAAGCTGGAGACATCAAATTATCTGACTTCAAACTATACTATAAGGCTACAGTAACCAAAACAGCATGGTACTGGTACACAAAAAGACACATAGACCAATGAACCAGAATCAAAAACTTAGAAATAAAGACACACATCTATGACCATCTGATCTTAGACAAGCCAACAAAAAAAAGCAATGGGGAAAGGACTCCCTAATTCAATCAATGCTGCTAGGGTAACTGGCTAACTACAGGCAGAAGAATGAAACTAGACCCTTACCTTTTGTGCTGTGGAAAAAAAAAAAACTCAAGATGGATTAAAAATTTAAATATAAGACCTCAAACTATAAAAATCCTAGAAGAGGCTGGGCATGGTGGCTCATGCTTGTAATCTCAGCACTTTGGGAGGCCGAGGTGGGCGGATTACAAGGTCAGGAGATTGAGACCATCTTGGCTAACACGGTGAAACCCTGTCTCTACTAAAAATACAAAAAAAAAAAAAAAAAAAAGAAAAAGAAAAAAAGAAAAATTAGTCGGGCGTGGTAGTGGGCGCCTGTAGCCCCAGCTACTCAGGAGGCTGCAGCAGGAGAATGGCGTGAACCCGGGAGGCGAAGCTTGCAGTGAGCCGAGATCGCGCCACTGCACTCCAGCCTGGGCGACAGAGCAAGACTCCGTCTCAAAAACAAAACAAAACAAAACAAAACAAAACAAAACAAAATATCCTAGAAGAAAATCTACGAAGTACCCTTCTTGACATTGGCCTCAGCAAATAATTTTTTGCTGGGTCCCCAAAAGCAACAAAACAAAACAAAAATTGACAAGTGGGACCTAATTAAATTAAAGAGCACAGTAAAATAAACTATGAACAGAATAAACAGACCACCTACAGAATGGGAGAAAATATTTGCAAGTTGGCTTTTGATTGAGTATTTGCATACTTCTTCGCTTTCTGGTACAATAAGAAATATTATGGCCTTGCCTTGTACTTTACCTGCCTCGCACCTAGAATCAGCTGTCTTTCCAACAAGTGCTGCTTCTTTTTTATTTTCTATTTTTTAATTTTTTTTTCTGAGATGACGTCTCACTCTGTCACCCAGGCTGGAGTGCAGTGGCACCATCTTGGCTCACTGCAACCTCCGCCTCCCAAGTTCAAGCTATTCTCCTGCCTCAGCCTCCCAAGTAGCTGGGACTACAGTCATGTGCCACCACGCCTGGCTAATTTTTGTATTTTTAGTAGAGATGGGGTTTCACCATGTTGGCCAGGCTGGTCTTGAACTCTTGACCTAAGGTGACCCACCTACCTTGGCCCCCCAAAGGGCTGGGATTACAGGCGTGAGCCACTGTGCCCAGCTGAAGTGCTGCTTCTTTTTAGTTGAGAATGGTGTTTAGAAACCAGTATCTGTGTGTGAAGTGTGTTCATGGTTACTATAGTGACACTGTTTCTAAGTTCTTTCGATGAAATAAATTAGAAGTATATATTTAAAAATTATGGATTCACTACAATATTTTTAATATTTAACAGTATACATTTTTTTTTCTTTTTTTTTTCTTTCCGAGACAGAGTCTTGCTCTGTCGCCCAGGCTGGAGTGCAATGGTGTGATCTTGGCTCACTGCAACCTCTGCCTCCCGGGTTCAAGTGATTCTCCTGCCTCGGCCTCCTGCATAGCTGGGATTACAGGTGCGCTCCACCATGCCTGGCTAATTTTTGTATTTTTAGTAGAGACAGGCTTTCACCATGTTGGTCAGGCTGGTCTCAAACTCCTGACCTCGTGATCTGCCCACGTCAGCCTCCTAGACTGCTGGGATTACAGGCATGAGCCACCATGCCCGGCCTACACTATTTTTAAAATTTAACACTACAGGGTTTTTTTCCTTTCTTTCTTTTATTTATATTTGTATCACTTTTCTCTCATATTTATCTTTGTTCCTTAATTATACTAATACACTTATTATATTATATATTAATATATTTATTTGTTTTGCCCTGCAGTAAACATGAAATAATTTCAGAATTATCATACAAATATTACTCTAAGAATAAACCTACTAAATAAAGTTTATTATTTCTTTGAAGTTCTCTTTGTCTTTAGAATTTATTCTTCATTGTATAGAGACCATCATTCTTTTTGTTGGTCATGTTGGTTGTTTGCAACTTTTTGCCATAATAAATCGTGCTATGAGGAATATCCTTGTATGTTTATGCATATCTTTAATTATTTCTTTAAGTTCCCAAAAGTGGGAATTTACATTATTAGGTTAAAAGCATCATAAAGATTTAATTTTTTTGTTCCTAAATTGTCCTCCAGAAATACTGTACCAATTTGTTTCCAGATGTATATGAGAATGTCAGTTTCCATATAACTCTTCCAACTATTATATATGTTTTAAAGTCTATCATTTTGCAAGAAGATTGTAGTTAATTTGTAACGTGTGTAATTTAAGAGTAATTATTATACATGCTTATGTATTGCACTTATTTAAAGTGTGTTTTCTACCTATTTCTAAAAATGGTCTGAGATAACTTAGTTGAACTCAGAGAAAACAGTTAAAAATGGAATAAGGAAAGGCAGACCTAATCCAGGATGAAAACTCTCAGAGCAGTGGATACTTGTGAGAGGGACAGGTGCAGGAATTGACTAGGAAGGGGCCTGAGGAAACTTCATGGGGTAATGAGAACTTGATGGGGGTTTGGGTTACACAGATACATGCATTTGTCTGAACTCATCAAATAGTATACTACTCTTAAAATTTGTACAATTCACTGCAAACAATTTTTATCCCTAAAGCAAAAACTGGAAAAACAAATTGAACAATCAGAAACACAAAAGCCATAAACAAATTGTCAACTCTAGTTAATGATGTACATGCCCAAGTATATAGGGGTGCAGAGCACTGATGTCTACAAACTACTTTGAAATGCACCAAAACACAAGATGGATCAATGGATAGGATGTAATAAAGCAAACAGAGCAAAATGTCAACACTTGTGGAAACTGGCTGGTAGGTATATGGATAGTCACTGCATAATTCTTTCAACTTTTCTATATGTATGCAAGTTTTCATAGTAAAATGTTGGGGGAAAATGGAGCAGAAATATAGATACATTGATATATAGATATTATAGGGCTATGAGATGAACTAGGCACTTTGTGGGAACACTGCCAGCTTTCTCTCTCTCTCTCTTTTTTTTTAAGACAGGGTCTCACTCTGTTGCCCAAGCTGGAGTGCAGCTCACTGCAGCCTCAACTTCCTGGACTCAAGCAATCCTCCCATGTCACCCTCTTGAGTAGCTGAGACTACAGGCATGTGCCACCACACCAGATAATTTTTGTATTTTTAGGAGAGACGGAGTTTCTCCATGTTGGCCAGGCTGGTCTCAAACTCCTGAGTTCAAGTCATCCTTTCAACTCAGCCTCCCAAAGTGCTGGAATTACAGGCATAAGCCACCATGCCTGGCCACTAGCTTTCTCTTGTATGGTCCATAATACACACTTATTTCATTAGATTGAACATTGCTTCCTTTATGATATCATCTAGTAACAATGAGAAATCAATAATCAAAACAAGAAAGGTCAATGTAAGACAGATTTGGAAAGATACGTCTTATCTTTAGTGTTTTAGGATAAGCATATACCTCCATGGAAAAGGCACTGTAACCATACACTGAGGATAAGGGAATGATGAGTAAAACAAAGGGCTTGCCCTTATAGAGCTTACAGTCTAGGTGTGGCTGTAGATCATATAATCTAATAATTATTAAACAAATGTAAAAGTAGTAGAGTCACAGACTTTTTTTAAAAAAAGGAAATATGAACACCCATAAGAACATGGAATGGGGGATGGAGGTGTCCTAATCTAGTTTGGGGGTGTAACTAGTGAGCTGAGAGAGACCTCCCTATGGAAGTGACCTCAGCTGCAATCTCAGGCATGGTGGGAGGGGGTGAGTGCTGCAAGGGGAGGGAACAGCATGTGCAAAGGTGCTCTATCAGGAGGTGGCCGGGTACTTCAGAGCACACAAAGCCAGTGGGGGTGAAATGCAGAGCTGTAAGGAGAGCTAGATCTCGCAGGGCCTCGTTGGTTACATCCTCAAGCTAAAAGCCACAGAATGCCATGGAGGGATTTTAAGCAGGCAAATAAAATGGACTGAGCTCTGCTTGTCAATATCTATTTTTTTTTTTTTTTTGAGACAGAGTCTCACTCTGTTGCCCAGGCTGGAGTGCAGTGGTGTGATCTCGGCTCACTGCAAGCTCTGCCTCCAGAGTTCCAGCAATTTTCATGCCTCAGCCTCCTGAGTAGCTGGGATTACAGGTGCACACCACCATGCCCAGCTAATTTTTGTATTTTTATTAGAGATGGAGTTTTGCTATGTTGGCCAGGCTGGTCTCAAACTCCTGACCTCAAGTGATCTGCCAGCCTCGGCCTCCCAAAGTGCTGGGATTACAGGCACAAGCCACCACCCCCAGCCTGCTTGTCAATATCTCTCTACTTGTGTTATAGAAAATGGGATCTGGGAGCAGGAGTGTGAGTGTGAACACTGGTTAGGAGGCCACTGCAGTAACTCAATGAGATGGTGGCAGACAAGATGATCCAGATGGATTCATAGGTATTGAGGAAGTGAAATGGAAAGGACTTGGTGACGAATTCAGTGCGGGGGGAGATGCAGAGAAAATGTCCCATTCTGATGCATAATATGGTTTGGCTGTGTCCCCACCCAAATCTCATCTTGAATTGTAGCTCCCACAATTCCCATGTGTCATGGGAGGGACCCAGTGGGACGTAATTAAATCATGGGGGTGGGTCTTTCCTGTGTTGTTCTTGTGATAGTGAATAAGTCTCATGAGATCTGATGGTTTTATAAAGGGGAGTTTCCCCGCACAAATTCTCTCTTTGTCTGTTGCCATGTAAGAAGTGCCTTTCGCCTTCTGCCATGATTATGAGGCCTCCCCAACCATGTGGAACTGTGAGTCCATTAAACCTCTTTTTCTTTATAAATTACCCAGTCTTGGGTATGTCTTTATCAGCAATGTGAAAATGGACTAATTACAATGCACAAAAGGAAAAAGGAAGGGCCACACTGGGACCTCTAGCATGGGCCTGTTGGGCTTGAGGTGTCTTTTGAAATGCCTGAGTGAGACAGTGAGTAAACAGCTTGATATTCTGATTTGGGGATCAAAGTGAGGTTTGGGTGGGAAATGTAGGCCTGGGAGTCATTGGCAGTTGACATCTTGACTTTGGCTGCTAAAATGTTCAAGAAGCAGAGTTTCTTGGGGGCAGGGCATTCACTTGCATGGGAAAAAAATTACATCTTTATTTTCTCCAACCTCTAATGAAATCTCAGCATATTTTTCATCTATGAATGCAGGCAACAAGCCACAGCAGCATTAGCAGGACCTGTGATTTTTGTCACCATTAGAAATCACAGATATTTTCACATCTCATTAAATTGGTTGCAGATGTCTCAAAATACCCTTTACACCCATCGCTTGTTATTTAATGTGCTAATAAAGAAGCATGTATATTACTCAATCACAACTTTCCAAAAATATTTTGATGACTATTTCAATAAAAGTGGGTTCCTTTGAAAGCCCGTGTATCTGATTTTATGTTTTTGAAAATATTATTCTGAGAAGGGGATCTAGGGAGTTCACCATGCAGCCAAAGAGGTTTGCGGCACAAAAATGAGATAAAACACCAAGGAAGAGATGAGAAGAGAGCCCATCCTCGAGGAATCCCAAGGTTCAGAGCCTGGGTGGAGGAGGATGAGAAGTGGAGAATGAGAAACCACCCCTGGAGACAATGGGAAACCAGGAGGAGCAGGTGGCTTTGCAGAAGCTCAGAAGGACAGTGTGTCCAGGAGGGGCTGGTGACCAAGCAAATGGACAGCCGCTGTGAGGTCAAGCACAGTGAGGACAGAAAGAGACCCGCTGCGTGCAGAGACGGGGAAGTCATTTGCTGAAGAGCCATTTCTGTGGAATGATGAGCATGGAAGCCAGATTGGAGTGGGCTGAGGAGTGAGTAGGAGGTGGGGAAATGGAGTCAGTCAGTGTAAATAATTCTTTTGAGAACTTTGGCTGTGAAGGGGAAGAAATAAGTGGAGGGGGATGTGGGATAAGGAAGGGCTGTTCTGTTCTTTTTTGCCGAGAGATCTCAGATCACAATTAAATGCGGATGGGAAGGCTCTGGCACAGAGCAGGGGATCCAGATGGGAAAGGGATGAGACCCAGGCTCATGGGATCCCAGGCACAGGTGGAGAGGGCGGTGATGGTGGGAGACAGGGGCTGGAGTAACAGTAAGCTCAGGAAGTTTCCAGCTGAGGAACACTATGGCGTGAGGTGGAAGAGAGGAGGGCGTGAAGATTAGGGAGAAGGAAGACGGTTTGAGGAGGAAGACAGCGTTGACCAGAGAAGCGGGGCAGCACTGAGGAATTCCAGAGGCTGTGGCCTTTCAGCGGCATCACTTTTGAAAGTTGAGTGACTTTTCTCCAGCAGTGGCCAGTGGCCTGGATATGAGGCAGAAGATGATGGATGGGTGGGATTTCACCAGACAGGTGTAAAAGAACACAAAAGGACAAGAGAATTATTAAGAGGGTCAAGCACAGGACCTAGGCTGTGTAGGGAGGACACATCAGTGCGGAGCGGACAATCACAGGGCAAGGAAAGAGGAATCCACGGGCGAGAGGTTCCCCAGAGGTGGAGGACGTGTCACTGGGAAATGGTTAAACAGCAGAGCCGGAAGGTCTGGAGACCTGTGATGATCCAGCGATTTTGGAGATGAAATTCTTTTGGGTGATGACACCACCTGGGATGTGTTATTGGGGATGGGGGTGGCAGAGTGGGACGGAGGAGGGCACTTGAGGAGGGCACTTGAGATGCCAGGATGTGGCTGGCTTAGCCTGGAGGATGCTGGAGTCAAGGATTGTGGCGGCAGATCAGGAGATGTGGTGGGGACAGAGACTGAACTGCCTGCCAAAGTCTGCACTGCCAGGGGACTAACAGTGGCAGGAATGACAAGGGGGAGAGGATGGTAGAATGAAACAGCACAAGCCTCGGTGGATGGTGTTTCCACCAGAACCTGGTGGGCAGTGGTCTGGAGCAGCAGTGGGAGTAGGACAGCCTCAAGGAAAAGCCAGCTTCACTGCGGCAGGGAGGGGAGGGAGCTCTGAGAAGGGGTCTGAGGTGCATTTCCTGCGCTGCAGGGAGGATGCACTGCTCACTATTTCCCAGACCTGCCGCCCCTCCTTGACTCAGAGTCTTCCTTCCTCCTGTAATGTCCTCTCTACCACAGCTCCCCAGCCCCACCTCCAGATTCCCAAATCTTGTCAGTGATTTAAGATCCAGCTTAAAAATCTGCATCCTCCCCGCCCGGCCAGCCGCCCCGTTCGGGAGGGAGGTGGGGGGGGTCAGCCCCCCGCCTGGCCAGCCGCCCCATCCGGGAGGTGAGGGGCGCCTCTGCCCGGCCGCCCCTACTGGGAAGTGAGGAGCCCCTCTGCCCGGCCAGCCGCCCCGTCCGGGAGGGAGGTGGGGGGTCAGCCCCCCGCCCGGCCAGCCGCCCCGTCCGGGAGGGAGGTGGGGGGGTTAGCCCCCCGCCTGGCCAGCCGCCCCGTCCGGGAGGTGAGGGGCGCCTCTGCCCGGCCGCCCCTACTGGGAAGTGAGGAGCCCCTCTGCCCGGCCAGCTGCCCCGTCCGGGAGGGAGGTGGGGGGGTCAGCCCCCCACCCGGCCGGCCGCCCCGTCCGGGAGGTGAGGGGCGCCTCTGCCCAGCCGCCCCTACTGGGAAGTGAGGAGCCTCTCTGCCCGGCCAGCCGCCCCGTCCGGGAGGGAGGTGGGGGGGTCAGCCCCCCGCCCGGCCAGCCGCCCCGTCGGGGAAGTGAGGGGCTTCTCTGCCCGGCCGCCCCTACTGGGAAGTGAGGAGCCCCTCTGCCTGGCCAGCCGCCCCGTCTGGGAGGGAGGTGGGGGGGGTCAGCCCCCCCGCCCGGCCAGCCGCCTCGTCCGGGAGGGAGGTGGGGGGGTCAGCCCCCCGCCCAGCCAGCCGCCCCGTCCGGGAGGTGAGGGGCGCCTCTGCCCGGACGCCGCTACTGGGAAGTGAGGAGCCCCTCTGCCCGGCCAGCCGCCCCGTCCGGGAGGGAGGTGGGGGGGTCAGCCCCCGGCCCGGCCAGCCGCCCCGTCCGGGAGGTGAGGGGCGCCTCTGCCCGGCCGCCCCTACTGGGAAGTGAGGAGCCCCTCTGCGCGGCCACCACCCCATCGGGGAGGTGTACCCAACAGCTCATTGAGAACGAGCCATGAAGACAATGGCGGTTTTGTGGAATAGAAAGGGGGGAAAGGTGGGGAAAAGATGGAGAAATCGGATGGTTGCCGTGTCTGTGTAGAAAGAGGTAGACATGGGAGACTTTTCACTTTGTTCTGTACTAAGAAAAATTCTTCTGCCTTGGGATCCTGTTGATCTGTGACCTTACCCCCAACCCTGTGCTCTCTGAAACATGTGCTGTATCCACTCAGGGTTGAATGGATTAAGGGCGGTGCAAGATGTGCTTTGTTAAACAGATGCTTGAAGGCAGCATGGTCGTTAAGAGTCATCACCACTCCCTAATCTCAAGTACCCAGGGATACAAACACTGCGGAAGGCCGCAGGGTCCTCTGCCTAGGAAAACCAGAGAACTTTGTTCACTTGTTTATCTGCTGACCTTCCCTCCACTATTGTCCTGTGACCCTGCCAAATCCCCCTCTGTGAGAAACACCCAAGAATGATCAATAAAAAATAAAATAAATAAAAAATAAAAATAAAAAAAATGGGAAAAAAAAAAATCTGCATCCTCAAAGGCTGGGTGTGGTGGCTCACGCCTGTAATCTCAGCACTTTGGGAGGCTGAGGTGAGTGGATCACAAGGTCAGGAGTTTGAGACCAGCCTGGCCAAGATGGTGAACTCCTGCCTCTACTAAAAATACAAAAATTAGCCGGGTGTGGTAGCTTGTGCCTGTAATCCCAGCTACTCGGGAGCCTGAGGCAAGAGAATCACTTGAACCTGGGAGGCGGAGGTTGCAGTGAGCTGAGATCTTGCCACTGCACTCTAGCCTGGGCAACAGAGCAAGACTCCCATCTCCACAAAAAAGAAAAAACAAAAACAAACAAAAAAACTGCATCCTCTATGAAGCTTTCCCAGGTCTCCCCCTGGCCTTTTTTTTTTTTTTTTTTCAGATGAAGTCTCACTCTCTCGCCCAGGCTGGAGTGCAATGGTGTGATCTCCACTCACTGCAACCTCTGCCTCTCGGGTTCAGGCAATTCTCCTACTTTAGCCTCCCGAGTAGCTGGGATTACAGGCACCCACCACCACGCCCAGCTTATTTTTGTATTTTTAGTAGAGACGGGGTTTCACCATGTTGCCCAGGCTGGCCTTGAACTCCCGACCTCAAGTGATCAGCCCACCTGGGCCTCCCAAAGTGCTGGGATTACAGACATGAGCCCGGCCCCCATAGTCTTTTTATTATGCTCATCAGACACAGTTTTGAACTACAGACATTTGTATAATGCCTTAGTTTACCAACACTGTCAGCCACTCGGGGGGGGGCGTGGCTTATTCATTACCATCCCCATGGTACCCAACACGGTGTCTTGCACACAAGTGACTTTAGTTTCCTTATTTTTTATTTTTAAATTTTAAAAATTTTATTTTATTTTTAATTGACAAATAATAATTGTATTATAATTTCTGAATGAATAAAGCAATATAAAAACAAAATAAAAGAGTTTTAGGATGAAATGCTGTATGCTATAAAATATGTGGAATGCAGGTATGAACCTGAATAATTTTATCTCGCAATTTAAAATTTTTAAAATTTAGATATCTGAATTTTAACGTCTTTTCAATTATTTATTTATTTATTTATTTATTTATTTAGAGACAGGATCTCATTCTATCTCCCAGGCTGAAATGCAGTGGTGTGATCATAGCTCACTGCAGCCTTGAACCCCTGGGCTCAAGTGATCCTCCCACCTCAGCCTTCCAAGTAGCTGGAATTACAGGCTAATTTTTAAATCTTTTGTAATGATGAGGTGTTGCTATGTTGCCCAGACTGGTCTTGAACTCCTGGGCTCAAGTGATCTTCCCAACTTAGACTCCCAAAGTGTGGGATTACAGGCATGAGTCACTGCGCTGGCCCTTAAATGGTTTTTAATAAGTACTGTGGTTTTAAAAACTGGAAACATTTTTCAAAATAGAGAATTTAAAGAAAATGTAGTAAACAAACACATAGCGCTACTTACAAAGGAAAAAAAGACATTTTATTATAATCTCCTCTCACACAATGTCTGAGCTGCTAAGACCAATCAACACAGGGAACCCTTTGGGTCAGAGGTCACCAATCCTCTGCACCAACAATTCACTGAGCTGGGATAACAATTGGTGCTTCTATCAACCCGGCCACATGGCAGGATCACCCTGGTGCAAGGACGAGGCTGTCTTGCCTATGCGTTGAAAAAGGCAGGACAACTTTCTGGAAGCATTTGCAATTCAAACGGACAGTTCTCCCATTTTAATGTCATGCCCTATTTTAAAATCACCTAGAGGAACTCAGACGAAGCACAGAAATGAAGGAGAAATTAAGCGCTGCTGGCTTTGCCCAAGATAGCTAGTACTTGTTTGCTGCATTAATGCTGCTGAAGATCTCCAGCACCCTGGTCTGCCTACAGAGGGGTTTGCACACCAGTATTCCAATTACTCTATAACCTAATCATAAAATAAATAGCCAGTTCAGTCTGGTGAGTTATCTGGCGGAATCTTCAACCACAACAAGATAACCTCCCTTATAATGTACAAGTGAGTCCTGGGTCAACTTCAGGCAGTTCTGAGTTTCCTCCATCTACTCAGAGCTGCAACCCTGCCATTCTTATGCCTTTGCATCCTTGCCTACCTGTGACCAAAGGAATCTGGTGTTTTAAAGAAGCCATCTGACCCTCTGTAGAGCGGTATGCCAGGAAAAGAATGCTTTATTTAGCTGGCTGGCTACTCTGGTCACCACTTGTTCCGGGGTTTCAAGAGGGTCTGATCATAACTGACTAATCTTCTAGCCCAAATGGCCACTGCAGATTGGCAGCCTTACCAAACCATTCTTCCGTCAATCATTTCAAGCCAGGTCACGGAGCATTCTCCACTCCAAGTCACATTATCCCCTTTCTTCTCTTGCCCAGGGTAAGGATCCCTATTCTGGCTATTACGGCGATATGGTTACAACTTTTGATAGGTGCACATTCCTAAAACATTCTTGCAATCAAGGTAAGAGGTGGAGCTCAGACACTGGACCAAATTGAGGACTAGATAAAACGGGGATGGGCTGCAAGCAGCTTTCCATAAGACATGCCCAACAATGTGCCATGTCAGTTTACCATTGCCATGGCAACACCTGGGAGTTACCACTCCTCTACATGGCAGTGACCTAAAGACCCAGAAGTTAATACCTTTTCCTAGAAATTTCTGCATAATCTGCATGCTATTAAAAGTAGGTATAGCCTGGGCGAAGTGGCTCATGCCTGTAATCCTAGCACTTTGGGAGGCCAAGGTGGGCAGATCACCTGAGCTCAGGAGTTTGAGACCAGCCTGGGCAACATGGTGAAACCCCATCTCTACTAAAAGTACAAAAAATTAGCCAGGTATGGTGGTGGGTGCCTGTAATCCCAGATACTTGGGAGCCTGAGGCACGAGAATCACTTGAACCCGAATCGCTTGCAGTGAGCCGAG
Organism: Gorilla gorilla gorilla; assembly: GCF_029281585.2. NCBI lineage: Eukaryota > Metazoa > Chordata > Mammalia > Primates > Hominidae > Gorilla > Gorilla gorilla. Next base: position 29,286,257 of record NC_073228.2, on the reverse strand, counting down.
ATCCTGCCACTGCACTCCAGCCTGGGTAACAAAGTGAGACTCCATCTCAAAAAAAAAAAAAAAAAAGAAAAGAAAAGAAAAGTAGGTATAAATATGACTTGAGAATGGCCCTGAGCTGCCACTCTGGGCACACTGCCTATGGGGTAGTCCTACTCCACAAGGAGCAGTCCGTCTGCTGCTGCTGTGCGCCACCACTTCAATAAAAATTGCTGCCTAACACCACCGGCTTCCCCTTGAATACCTTCCTGGGCAAAGCCAACAACCCTCCTGGGCTAAGTCCCAAGGTTGGGGCTCACCTGCCCTGCATCACAACTGTCAGTCATCAAATATGCATGGAGCTCCTATTATGTGCTAGGCATTGGAAATATAACCACGAACAGTGCCTCCTCTTTTGACTAGCTCCCAGCCTAAGGGCGGAGGCAGACAGAAAGATGTACCCCATGGTGGGCATGAGCCCAGAGGGTGTTCTAAGAATACAAAGAAAGGACGAGCAAAACCACTCGACCCCCAGGAGAAGCTCCAGAAACTTTTTTCAGAGGAGGTGCCCTCAGAGTTGAGGGTGCACAGAGGCTGGGCAGATGAGCTCGGGAGGTAGGCAGGGGTCAGGCACACAAGGGCCTTGGGTACCTTGCGAAGGTGTCTGAATTTGATCCCAAAGACAATGGGAAACCACTGAAGAATGTTTAATAAAGGAGTGTTGTGATCCAATTTGATCCTAGAGGGATATATCTATCTCTCTTATAGCAGCCTGGAAGACTGCCTGTAAGGGGAAAAGTAAAGACAAAATCATTAGGGAAATGACAATAATCCAGACAAATCCCAGCACTTTGGGAGGCTGAGGCAGGTGGATCACTTGAGGTCAGGAGTTCAAGACCAGCCTGGCTAATATGGTGAAACTCTGTCTTTAGTAAAAACACAAAATTAGCCGGGCATCATGGCGCACGCCTGTAGTCCCAGCTACTCAGAAGGGTGAGGATCACGCCACTGCACTCCAGCCTGGGTGAGAGAACAGGACTCTGTCTCAAAAAAAAAAAAAAAAAATCCAGACAAGAAAAGAGAGGGCCCTACAAAGGCAGGTAAAAGTGGACAGATTCGAGGGAGAGGAGAGGAGACAGTCAGGTTTCAGTGTTTGATTGCTGGAAGTAGGAGGAGGAGCAGAAGAAAGAGAAGGCAAAGTCTAAGATAATTTCCAGGATTCTGGCTTGGGCAGAAATAAGAACTTCAGGAAGGGGAAACAATTTGAGGGGAGATGATGATGTATTCAGCACCATGAGCCTGAGGGGCTTGTGGGACCTGCCACGGTGAACAGAGCAACGGCTAAAATGGAAAACAAACTCAAAGGAAAATTCCCACAGATCCGCACTTGTCAAACCGTGGGCTGCACATTCTCTCTCCATGACGTGCGTTTCAGGCTCCAGATGCTGCGTGCAGAGCTGCGTTCTTACCCAGTGCACCTCGAGGGCGCAGAATCTGAGCTAGAGTCAAGAGGGCGGCTGTGAAGAACACCACACCAGGTGTTAAGGGTGACTCACAGCCTCCCAGGGTGGGGCCCCCTGGCAGCTAGAACCAGCGTGTGCATGCGCGACCTGCCTCATCAGCACACAGGCCTGGGGCCAGAAAGAAGAGAGGCCCGACCCACAAGGAATCTGAGAATGGGCAAGCAGAAATTAGAGAAAATTAAAAGCATGACTCATGGAACACACATGCCACATCCTAAGCCGTGGCTGCTTTCATGACACTGTAAAGGGTGTCAGTGGGTTGACATTGACAGATTAATGGGAGGACGTCTCCCCAAGAGCCGTTTGAAAGTGGAGAAGCTAAAGGTTTCACGGACACGATAGGATGAATCAATAGGGAATGAAAGGAGTCATGCAGATATACCCAGGTCATAGAAAAACACAAAATGCAAATCGAGCCAGCCTCCACGGGCAGCTGAGTCACCCGAGAGCTAATATTTGCTAGAAGCCGCAGTATGCAAAGCATTGTGCTATGGATTATGCAGGGCTGGATTCTGGGAAACAAAACCCTTCCCTGGCTTATGGGGTCTTGTTTTGTTTTTGAGCTTGACCATAATCTGGAGCTGTGCTGTGCCACAGAACTTTCTGCAGTGACGGAAGTGTCCTAGATCTGCATGGCCCAATATGGCAGCCAGATGGCTGAGTGCAGTGGCTCACACCCGTAATCCCAGCACTTTGGGAGGCCGAGGCGGGTGGATTACCTGAGGTCAGTAGTTCGAAACCAGCCTGGCCAACATGGCAAGACCCTGTCTCTACTAAAAATACAAAAACTAGCTGGGCGTGGTGGCGGGCGCCAGTAATTCCAGCTATGCGGGAGGCTGAGGCAGGAGAATTGCTTGAACCTGGGAGGTGGAGGTGGCAGTGAGCTGACATCTCACCACTGCACTCCAGCCTGGGTGACAGAGCAAGACTCGGTCTAAAAAAAAAAAACAAACCAAAAAACAAAAAATAATATGGCAGCCACTGACCAGACGTGCTCTTGAGTGTGTAACATGTGGCTAGTGCCACTAGGGATCTACACAGTACATTTAATTTTAATTAATTTAAACTTAAAGTTTAATGGCCACATGTGCCTAGTGGCCACTGTGTTGAAAGGCACAGTTTTAGACCTTTGCTGCTCTCATGCATGGCTGGACATTCTGACTTTTTAAGCCATTGCAGGCTACTTGAAAAGACTTTATTTTTTATGTTAATCTCTAAAATTCATGTGGATTCTCATGAACAAAACAATTACAGTGTTTACGTTAGGTAACAGCCTTCCTCTGGAGGCGCACCTTGCTTGCTGGTACAGTCAAGTGACTTCATTGATGTGAACAGCACACTGGGCCAGGCCTGGGGCACTGCCAGCTGCTTCTCGGTATCAGGTTCACTGCCTATGCCCCCTTCCAATGTAACCTTGAGTCCTGGTGACCTGGAATCTAAATATTTAGCACTCGGTTGCCAACAGTGAAAGGACTAGAATCTTATTTTTATTAGCAGAGCAAATGGTGCACTTAAAAAACTGACAGTGATCTCTACCTTCCTTCCCCATGAAGTAAATGCAGTGAGAACGTGTCCTCAGTCCTTGAGGCTTGTGCATTTGGAACGACGTCCTTTCCAGTGAGGATACATGATCTTGGAAAGATGAGAAGGGCCCGTGATGTGTTGCTTTCTAGAAGCTTGCGGCTCACCATGTCCTGTGCCAATTAATCATTTTCATCATCTTCTATGGGGAAATCGGGGCTCCTGTCCCCTCTCTGTGAAGGTTCGCGGGGACAAAATTCCTTCCGTGCCTCTGTCAATCACAGCAAGCTCCTCTGGGCCAGCAGCTGTCTCGCCGGTGCCTGGGAAGGAGGGGCGTTGCTTTCTCCTTATATCCAGAAGCCTCTTTGCTTTTTAGTCTACTAAATTACCCACCTTCTAGTGGGTTATGCAGAGCCACTATTTATTTCCCTGTTAAATTCCAATCTGATGAAACAGTTCACAGGGTTGTACATAACTCTGAAAAGGCTCTAAAATTAAGTTGCCGTATTAGGTTGGCTTTTAAAAATGTGGCCTGGGACTGGGCTGAGGGATCCTAGAAGCCTCAGAACCTTCTCCTCCACCAATACCTGTTGGAGCATCACTTGCAAGTATATTTGGACACCAAGGCAGTTTATAATGTACTGTAATGTCAGTGTGCCACTTAGGAGTCTCCTTCGTTTTCACAATGATCCCACGAGATATGCATAATAAGTATCTCCTTGATGGGAAACTGAAGTGCTTGCAAGTGGTTTGCCTGAATTCACACTGTAATGAGAGGCAGAGCTGGCCCTTCATAAATCCTTTCTACTATGCCAAGCCACGAATGTAAATGTATTTAGGAAGTACCACTCTAAAGAACTTCTCAGTGCAGGCTTGATAGGTATTGCTTCATCTTGGACTTAGATGAAATCCAACTGCTGCATAACCAGCAGTTAGAGCCACTGGTTGTGGTGAGGAGGTTATGCCAGGATGAAGCAGCCAGCAGGTTAACTGTGTGTTTGGGGATCTGCCCACCTCAAGGCAGTTGTCTGGAAGGATACCTTGACACTGAAGCCATTATTTGATGGTAAATGCCTTGTTCATTCCAGGCTCATCAGAATTGTGACAACTGGAGTCTGGGTTAAGGAATGAACAAGTGATGAAAATTGCAATATAAGTGTCAAAATTTGGTAGTGGTAAGAAGCACATAGTGACTGAACGGTGGAAAAATTTCCATGGATTAAGCAATTCACTTTCATAACAGCCACTCAATCAGAGAAGGAACCTGCCTTTACAAATCAGAGGCAAATGCTATTTCGAGTTTTCAGGTGCTGCAATCTCCAGGAGGAAATGACTTGGGATATTTCCACCTAGGGAGGAAGGCTTTGTTTGAGTTTACATCATCTCACTGAGCTATATATCATTCTCCTGCCCCTTTCTGATTGACGGAGAATCTTTTGCAACTCTAGTGCCTGATGCAACATTCAATACACTGAGCTCTGGACATTGGATCTGTCTGACCTTGGTTCTCTTTTGAGACATGCCAGCCTTCTTATTCACAGCTTCCCCTGAGAGACTAGCTCCAGGACCTCCCTGGAGTTGTGGACCCTGTGGGAAGAGGCTGAATAAGTTCTGCATCCCCTCAGGATGGGCAGCCTATACTCTGAAGGTTTGCAAACAACTGTTTTTTTTTTGTTTTTTTTGAGACGGAGTCTCACTCTGTCACCCAGGGTGGAGTACAGTGGCACGATCTCAGCTCACTGCAATCTCCGCCTCCCACGTTCAAGCAATTCATCTGCCTCAGCCTCCCAAGTAGCTGGGACTACAGGCACATGCCACCACGCCCAGTTAATTTTCGTATTTTTAGTAGAGATGGGGTTTCACCATATTGGCCAGGCTGGTCTTGAACTCCTGACCTTGTGATCGCCGGCCTTGGCCTCCCAAAGTGCTGGGATTACAGGTGTGAGCTACCACGCCTGGCCAAATAACTGTATTTTAATAAAAATTGGGCTAGGGGTTCAAATCTGGGAGGGGAATCTCCAAACCAATCCATGATTTTGGGGGTTGAAGATTTCCTGGATCTGGCTTGAGTTTCGTAAGAGATCTCTGGCTTCATTTATATCAAGCAAAACCCAAAGGATTGAGCCAGGCAGGATGGACGTTATGAGAGCACAAGTTGAATGGCTGTTAAGAATGATGCATTCAGTGACACTTCCTCTCACCCTGCCCTTCCTCTGCTTTTGTGTCCAGGGGCAAATCCTCCAGTATCCCCCAAAGAATATCTCTAATGCAGAGAGCAAAGCAGAGGTGAATTTCACTGTGGAAAATTTTGATTGTGTCACTTTTCTCAGTAGAGAAGATGAGGCCTTGATGACACTTGTGCAATCAGGGCTCAAACGCTTGGGAGATCATTATCTGGAGAAAACTGAGATTATGTAAGCAATGTTTCTTGTTCTCTGACACACTGAGGGACAGTGTCATAGTGCAAACATAAAATATCCTGTCCTCGTATTTTAGAGGAAAAATTGCCAGTTTTTTTTTTTTTTTTTGCATTTTACTATGTTTTTCTTAAAAAAATGTTGTATTGGCTGCTCCTGAATGACTACTGGGTAAATAACGAAATGAAGGCAGAAATAAAGGTGCTCTTTGAAACCAATGAGAACAAAGACACACCGTACCAGAATCTCTGGGACACATTAAAGCAGTGTGTAGAGGGAAATTTATAGCACTAAATGCCCACAAGAGAAAGCAGGAAAGATCTAAAATCGACACCCTAACATAACAATTAAAAGAACTAGAAAAGCAAGAGCAAACAAATTCAAAAGCTAGCAGAAGGCAAGAAATAACTAAGATGAGAGCGAACTGAAGGAGACAGACATACAAAAAACCGTTCAAAAAATCAATGAATCCGGGAGCTGTTTTTTTGAAAAGATCAACAAAATTGATAGACTGCTAACAAGACTAATAAAGAGGAAGAGAGAAGAATCAAATAGACGCAATAAAAAACGATAAAGGGGATATCACCACCAATCCCACAGAAATACAAACTACCATCAGAGAATACTATAAACACCTCTATGCAAATAAACCAGAAAATCTAGAAAAAATGGATAAATTCCTGGACACATACACCCTCCCAAGATTAAACCAGGAATAAGTGGAATCTCTGAATAGACCAATAACAGGCTCTGAAATTGAGGCAATAATTAATAGCCTACCAACCAAAAAAAGTCCAGGACCAGATGGATTCACAGCCGAATTCTACCCGAGGTACAAAGAGGAGCTGGTACCATTCCTTCTGAATCTATTCCAATCAACAGAAAAAGAGGGAATCCTCCCTAACTCATTTTATGAGGCCAACATCATCCTGATACCAAAGCCTGGCAGAGACACAACAAAAAAAGAGAATTTTAGACCAGTATCCCTGATGAACATCAATGCGAAAATCCTCAATAAAATACTGGCAAACCAAATCCAGTAGCACATCAAAAAGCTTATCCACCATGATCAAGTTGGCTTCATCCCTGGGATGCAAGGCTGGTTCAACATAGCAAATCAATAAATGTAATCCATCACATAAACAGAACCAGTGACAAAAACCACATGATTATCTCAATAGATGCAGAAAAGGCCTTTGACAAAATTCAACAACGCTTCATGATAAAACTCTCAGTAAACCAGGTATTGATGGAACATATCTCAAAATAATAAGAGCTATTTATGACAAACCCACAGCCAATATCATACTGAATGGGCAAAAACTGGAAGCATTCCCTTTGAAAACTGGCACAAGACAGGGATGCCCTCTCTCACCACTCTTATTGAACATAGTGTTGGAAGTTCTGGCCAGGGCAATCAGGCAAGAGAAAGAAATAAAGGGTATTCAATTAGGAAAAGAGGAAGTCAAACTGTCCCTGTTTGCAGATGACATGATTGTATATTTAGAAAACCCCACTGTCTCAGCCCAAAATCTCCTTGAGCTGATAAGCAACTTCAGCAAAGTCTCAGGATACAAAATCAATGTGCAAAAATCACAAGCATTCCTATGCACCAATAACAGACAAACAGAGAGCCAAATCATGAGTGAACTCCCATTCACAATTGCTACAAAGAGAATAAAATACCTAGGAATCCAACTTACAAGGGATGTGAAGGACCTCTTCAAGGAGAACTACAAACCACTGTTCAACGAAATAAAAGAGGACAAAAACAAATGGAAGAACATTCCATGCTCATGGATAGGAAGAATCAATATCGTGAAAATTGGCCATATTGCCCAAGGTAATTTATAGATTCAATGCCATCCCCATCAAGCTACCAGTGATTTTCTTCACAGAATTGGAAAAACTCCTTTAAAGTTCATATGGAACCAAAAAAAGAACCCTCATTGCCAAGACAATCCTAAGCAAAAAGAACAAAGCCGGAGGCATCACGCTACCTGACTTCAAACTATACTACAAGGCTACGGTAACGAAAACAGCATGGTACTGGTACCAAAACAGATACATAGACCAATGGAACAGAAAAGAGGCCTCAGAAATAACACCACACATCTACAACCATCTGATCTTTGACAAACCTGACAAAAACAAGAAATGGGGAAAGGATTTCCTATTTAATAAATGGTGCTGGGAAAACTGGCTAGCCATATGTAGAAAGCTGAAACTGAATCCCTTCCTTACACCTTATATAAAAATTAATTCAAGATGGATTAAAGACTTAAATGTTAGACCTAAAACCATAAAAATCCTAGAAGAAAATCTAGGCAATACCATTCAGGACATAGGCATGGGCAAGGACTTCATGTCTAAAACACCAAAAGCAATGGCAACAAAAGCCAAAATAGACAAATGGGATCTAATTAAACTAAAGAACTTCTGCACAGCAAAAGAAACTACCATTAGAGTGAACAGGCAACCCACAGAATGGGAGAAAATTTTTGCAATCTACCCATCTGACAAAGGGCTAATATCCAGAATTTACAAAGAACTTAAACAAATCTACCAGAAAAAAACAAACAACCCCATCAAAAAGTGGGCAAAGGATATGAACAGACACTTTTCAAAAGAAGACATCTATGCAGCCAACAGACACATGAAAAAATGCTCATCATCACTGGTCATCAGAGAAATGCAAATCAAAACCACAATGAGATGCCATCTCACACCAGTTAGAATGGCAATCATTAAAATGTCAGGAAACAACAGATGCTAGAGAGGAAGTGGAGAAATAGGAACACTTTTACACTGTTGTTGAGAGTGTAAATTAGTTCAACCATTGTTGAACTGAAGACAGTGTGGCAATTCCTCAAGGATCTAGAACTAGAAATACCATTTGACCCAGTGATCCCATTACTGGGTATATACCCAAAGGATTATAAATCATGCTACTATAAAGACACATACACACGTATGTTTATTGTGGCACTATTCACAATAGCAAAGACTTGGAACCAACCCAAATGTCCATCAATGATAGACTGGATTAAGAAAATGCAGCACATATATACCATGGAATACTATGCAGCCATAAAAAAGGATGAGTTCATGTCCTTTGCAGGGATATGGATGAAGCTGGAAACCATCATTCTCAGCAAACTATCACAAGGACAGAAAACCAAACACCACATGTTCTCACTCATAGGTGGGAACTGAACAATGAGAACACATGGACACAGGGTGGGGAACATCACACACTGGGGCATGCCATGGGGTGGGGGGCTGGGGGAGGGATAGCATTAGGATAAATACCTAATGTAGATGAGGAGTTAATGGGTGCAGCAAACCAACGTGGCACAAGTATATCTATGTAACAAACCTGCACGTTGTGCACATGTACCCTAGTACTTAAAGTATAATTTAAAAAAATGTTGTGTTGAGTGGGGTGAATAATAAAATTATTGGGAAATAAGATCCATATAAACTGTATTATAGAAGCTATTTCACATAATTACTTTTATGTATACAACCATGGCCTTTTTCAGAAGTGGTCTGAGTGTTTTGCAATGATGGTTTAAAGAATGCATAATTTGTATAGCAGGAAGAAGAAAACTATAGGAATCTGACACCAGCTTGTTTCATAAGCTTAAGTGTGAAAAGGAACATAAAACTTCAAATCCTGCATATCCCAAACGCATGAGTATTGCACATAAAATGGCTGTGACTATGCGCATGAGCCTCTGCATGAAAGTTCCCTGCAGAGGAACCCAGCTGCCCACTTGTTTAGCAATTCCAATCTGGGAAGACTGCTACATGCTACTGTTTGACTTGAATTATATTTTCTTATCTGTCCTTGATCTTATTTCTGAGTGTAAAAATGTGAGAATTTATCTTAATGCTAAAAATATGTTGTTCTAGTCAAACTAGATTTAATTTTTGGATTAATCTCACTCCTTAAGTTTAATCAGCAGCAGGCATTATATTTAGTCTTTGACTAACAGGAAAAGATCCAGGCAACGTGTTCTTGGTGCTGCCAATATTGTGAGATAGTCTCTTTCACCTTCAGGCTCTAAGTGAAATATTTTACTGTACGATTTTATATTCCTTAATAGAGAGCATATCTCTCTCCCAGGTATACATCTACATCTATAAACATCAATCACTGATGTTTTTAAGGTGTCCTTTGAACATTAAATAACCACAGTGTGAACATCCTAGATTAAAAAAGAAATCTCAACAAGAACTTGATTGATATCACGTATTCAGGATCTATCTCAGGATCCACGCCATTGATAGGAAAGAAGGCGTCTCTCCTCTAGAGTATATTTCAGGCATAAAATATTAAATAGGAATTCATAAAAGGCATATTACTCATCTTAAATCAATTCACCATGCTAACAATCAGTGTTGAATACAGCTTGTGGTATTGAGCTCTTACATAGGGTAAGTTAAATTATTAGATAAGATCTTAAACATGAAATATGATCATAGAGCTTAGCAATTCAGAGCACCTTCTCTGGGGTCAGACTGCCTAGAATGGAATCTCTACCACACACTGGCTGTGAAATCTTAGGTAAAGTTTTGTAACTTCTCTAAGGTCCAGTTTTCTCATCAGTAAAGTAGGGCAAAGATGGATAGATACATAGATAGATAGATAGATAGATAGATAGATAGATAGATAGATAGTTAGATAAATAGATAAGGATAGGTGATAGATATATACATTTATGAGAATTAAATAAGCTAATATGTATAAAGTGCTTCGCACAGTGCCTGGAATGTTGCAAACACTGAAATAATGGTAACTGCTTAATTATTATTATCATGATATTATTATTAATCATATTACCATCATATTGTTATTATCATCATATTGTTATATCATTCTAAGCAAAAATATTTTATCATCATATTGCTATATCTAGGCAAAAATATTTAAACAATTGCCAATTATTACATGATACAGTTATTACCACACTTTACTCTCTTCCTTCATCAGAAATAAAAACTAGGCCCAACCTTGCATCAAGTTAGACCATATGCCACAGAGATGATGCTGTGCTTAAGAAGGCCCAGTGCCTCCAGCTCTTATAGAGTTGCAGCGTTTCTCATCTGGATGGTGTCTCATAGACCATCTGTGTCAGGACCTTTATCTACAGGAAAGAAGAGTGAGGCCCAACCATGGTGAGGCGTGAAGACTGCAGAGCTGGGAGCCACAGGGGTGGTGTCCCCAGGAAGGGAGTTCCCAGCCCTAGGCTCCTTCCTGCCCCTGGCTCTCCCTGCCTTGACCTTTGGGAATCTGCAACATCTCCTTTTTGAGTTGGCTTTTTCCTACATCACACACACACACACACACCACCACCACCAGCAGCAGCAGCAGCCCCAGGAGACTGTCTCCCAGAATTCTTCATACCTGTTTGGAAGATGACCTGCTAGAAAACCGGGATCTCTCAAAACTTGTCTCTTGCCCCCAAAACTGATCGCGTTTCTTCTCATTTGGGTCTCTTCTATATTCCTGTCGTCTCAGACAAGCCTGAAGAACAACAATAAAATGTTTGTCTTAGGACCATGGCAAGCTTGGGTAACTTTATGCTTAACTCCAATGGTGAGGAGCATGAAATAAATGATATGCATCTCCAGGTGTTCATCAAATACCTCTCACCAAGTATAAAGACCAGGTATCACTCTTCCCTTTGCTTAAAACGCTAGGTCAGACGTAATAGCCATTGCTTTAATAAATTCAAACAATAAACATACTGAGAGGCATTTTGTCAAGAATGTACCCAACTGTTGCCTTCTCAAGGAGGGCAGCACGTGTTACACCTTGTGAATTTCTCTTTCTGGTCATTCTCTCCATGGCCCCTCCCTCTTCCTACCTTCACTATACTGTGACCCTGGAGATGACACCCTAGTTGCGGGATGAGAATTGTCAACATCAGAGCATGTGTGTTTCCTGCACTTGGAATCTCCTCTGTTAGAAGCTCTCTTGGCAAAACCGGCTGATCTACTAAAAAGCCTGCTGCTGTGGCCTTGCCTCTCTTTAGTTTCCTCTGCCTTCTCTTCTCCAGGCCAAATTAATTGTCAGAGTTGCAATGTATATTAATTTAAGCTTGAATTATACATATTTTTTTCCTATTGTAGGTAGTTGTTTGTGGTTTTGAGCCTGTTTCTCCTGCTGATCATTGAGAACCCTGAGAGTAAGGACAACTTCTTATCTTTGAATCCCCCAGCATCCAGCATTTAATTTTAGCTGAATTGCAGCTGGCCAGGTGCCCAGTGGCTCATGCCTGTAATCCCAGCACTTTGGGAGGCCGAGGCAGGTTGATCACTTGATGCCAGGAGTTCGAGACCAACCTGGCCAACACAGTGAAACCCTGTTTCTACTAAAAACATAAAAATTAGTTGTGGTGGCACATGCCTGTAATCCCAGCTACTCAGGAGGCTGAGGCATGAGAATTGCTTGAACCTGGGAGGCAGAGGTTGCAGTGAGCCAAGATAGTGCCACTGCATTCCAGCCTGGGTGACAGAGCAAGAGTCTGTCTCAAAAAATTAATAATAATAATTTTAGTTGAATTGCATTTTTGCTTTGGAGGAAAATACCAATCCCTAAGTGCAAAATAAGAAAAATAAAATTACCAATGAAAATAATTCCCCATGTTTCTTAACAAAATTAAAATAAAATCTGGTACCAAAATATTTCTCCTGTAGTACTAGGACTGAACAAACCTGAGGATATCATGTACTATGGAAATTTCAACTGATTTTAAGTACCTCAAAATAGTAAAAGTTTTTTTTTTCCCCCAAGATGGAGTCTCGCTCTGTCACCCAGGCTGCAGTGCAGTGGCACGATCTTGGCTCACTGAAACCTCCACCGCCCTGGTTCAAGCGATTCTCCTGCCTCAGCCTCCCAAGTAGCTGGGGTTACAGGAGTGTGCCACCACACCCGGCCAATTTTTGTATTTTTAGTAGAGACAGGGTTTTGCCATGTTGGCCAGGCTGGTCTTGAACTCCTGACCTCAGGTGATCGGCCTGCCTCAGCCTCCCAAAGTGCTGAGATTACAGGCATGAGCCACCGCACCCAGCCCAGTAAAACTTTTTTGGAATGTTTCTATACTTGCAGATCCAGTAGCCCAATTCAACTTTGCCTTGCCAGGGCCAAATTATCCACTGTCATAGAAAACGAATTTGAAGTAAAGACCAACAACATTGTTTCTAAACTAGGCCTGACAACTGCCCTTCCTGGCTGGGTTGAGAAAGGAAAGATTCCTTCAGCACGTTTCACGCCCTCTGTTAGAAAAAGCATCTCCTTCCGTGATGCAGTAGGACCTACCAGAATTTCATGCCATGAGTAAGCCTGACATTATGCTGTAAGGTTAAGAATAGAAATGACCTGATACTAACAAAACATTTACTCCTTGGAATTGGGACAGTTATTCACACCGTGCTTTATGTCTGAATTGCAGGTAACACCCTAGCCTCCGGGCTCATCACAGTAGCCAAGTGGTCACCTGCAGGAAGTGGAATCCTAGATTCTGGGGAGAAAGACGCAGCTTCACTCCAACTGGCTTGGGAAGGGACAATATCTGTCCCACAGTTAATCTTCTTTCCAAAAACTATGCCACATAGATAGTAAGTCACCATAATAAACACTGGACGCTGTTTGTTTTAATAATTTAAGCAAGAAAAACCAAAGAACACTAGGCAGTAACCATAATAAATAAATTAAACAAAACAAACAAAAAACACCCAATCATAGAGAAACCCAGGTAATCCTAAAGGGAGTCGGCTGGAAAGTGTGACGAAGTTCAGCTAAACGTGTGCCTTTGTTGTTCCAATCCTTTTACAAGGACTTCAAATGGGAGCTTGTGTTTGGAAAGAGCACTGGCGTGGAGTGTTGTTTCCGAAAGGGGCAGATGTCTGTGCCGTCCTAACCTACTGGTATTAAAGGCAAAAGAAGAAAATGCTGATGGGCTGAAAGTGGAGGAGGCAGTGTTAGCAAATGCACCAGGACCAAGGCAGATTTTGTGGGATGAACAGAATTCTTGTGGGCTGAGTGTTTTTTGAAAATTCTCTCCAAGAATGCATACGACTTAAATATTTCTTTACCAAAAGGGGAGGAAGAATAGATTGGTTTGCAAAGTTGAAAAAAAATTTTTTCCCTCTAGTTCCTTGTTCCTCTTTTTACAGAGGAGCAGAACAAACCAGTGGCAAGGCAGGTACTTAAACTTTTATCTTGACAGAGCCAAGCAATCTTTCTGTGTAAATCAAACATGAATCCTCTCAAAGTTATAGCTTTGCTGAGAAGGAACACAGGGGCAGAGCAAATATCCAGACTTACAGTCGTAGAAGCAGCAAGAACCTTTGCCTTATTCCCTGCAAGGGCTGGTTTTCTTTGTATTTGCAATTGTAAATGATTTTTTGTCAGCTGTTGATGTTGTTTTTGTGCGGGGTGGGTGTGGGGAGCCTAAGGTGACTGGGCAGGGGAGGACGGAATCCATGGGTCAGGAGAGGAATGGATTTGTAATTCATAACCACCAGCGGCTTCCCTTAGCCTGGACTTAAAGAACATTCTCCCCTTTCAATTGCACGTGTCAGGATTCGGATGGCTATAAATAAGTCTCTGATCACGTGGCAAAACTGGCCGAGGGCAGTCTTGAAATTGAAGGCTTCAGGTAACTTTTTATTTCTTCCTTCTGGGGAGATCAGGGCTTCTTCCTTCCCTCCTCCATTGGTGTTGACCCCCACCCCCCTAGTGCGTCCCCCTGACTACAGCATACGTAGTCAGGCTGCCTTCTGTACAGAAGGTACCACTGTGGGGGCAAAATGCAGAATGTGCATCAGTGTCTGTGGGGATGACGTGGGTTTTGTGACTCACTATAACTCAATCCTGGTAAACACGACAATCCCCAGCTCTGCCACTTTCTAACATAGTGACCTTGGGCGAGCTGACTAATGCCATTGATTCTTGCTCTCCTCATCCGTAAGAGGAAGTTGCAGATTGTTGATACGTTAACATCAACAAGGCATACAGTTGGTGATATGTTAATAATGGCTGGCCCTTGGGGAGTGTTCAATCAAAGGTGCCTACTAACACCATCACCATCACCACCACCACCACCTCCATCATCACCACCACCTGCACCACCACCACCACCTCCATCACCACCACAACCATCACCACCCACCACCACCACCTCCATGAACCACCAATACCTCCATCACCACCACCACAACCATCAACCACCACCACCACCACCTCCATCACCACCACCTCCATCCATCACCACCACCATCACCTCCATCACTACCACCACAACCATCACCACCACCACAACCATCACCACCACCACCACCACCATCACCACCACCAGCACCTCCATCACCACCACCACCTCCATCACCACCACCACCACCTCCATCACCACCACCACCTCCATCACCACCACCACCACCACCTCCATCGCCACCACCACCTCCACCACCACCACAACCATCACCACCCATCACCATCCCCTCCATCAACCACCACCACCACCACAACCATTACCACCACCACCATCATCTCACCACCGCTGTCTCCATCAACCACCACCACCTCCGTCACTACCACCACCTCCATCACCACCACCACAACCATCACCACCACCTCCATCAACCACCACCAACACCTCCATCACTACCAACACCTCCATCACCACCACCTCCATCACTACCACCACAACCATCACCACCATCACCACCACCATCACCACCTCCAACACCACCACCACCTCCATCACTACCACCACCACCTCCATCACCACCACCACCTCCATCACTACCATCACCACCTCCACTGCCACCACCACCTCCACCACCACCACAACCATCACCACCCATCACCATCCCCTCCATCACCACCACCACCTCCACCACCACCACAACCACCATCAACCACCACCATCACACCTCCATCAACCACCACCACCTCCATCACCACCACAACCATCACCACCACCTCCATCAACCACCACCAACACCTCCATCACTACCAACACCTCCATCACCACCACTACCTCCATCACCAGCACCACAACCACCTCCACCACCACCACTACCATGTCCATCAACCACCACCACCACCACATCCATCAACCACCACCTCCATCATCACCACCACCTCTATCAACCACAACCACCACTACATCCAACGACCACCACCACTTCCATCACCACCACCACCACCATCACTACCATTTCCATCACATCTCCATAACCACCACCACCACCTCCATCACCGCCACCACCACCATCAACCAACACCACCACCTCCATCACCACCAAAACAATCACCACCACCACAACCATCACCACCACCACCACCACCACCACATCACCACCAAACCCCACCACCCATCTCACCTCCCCACCATTACCACTGCCGCCTCTACCACCACTGCCACTCCCATCACCACCAGCAGCTGTCACAGCCTTTTAATTGCTGTTCTCAATCCCATTTCCTGGTTTACTTCTATAACTATTTCTAAAGTCAGCCTTTGCCAAAGCATATGACTCTGATGTTGGTCGCAGAAGAAGAGAGAATCTTTCTGTCTAGTCCTGAGGTTCATCCTTGTTTTTCTGCCCTGTAAGTAGAGGTCTGTTTCCTATACCCCAGCCAGCCAACTGAGCAGCTCCTGCTCTCAGTCATTCAGGGTCACAATGAAGCCGCTTCTCTTCAACATTACAGCTCTCTGAGTCCATAGTTGTGCTCAAAGTTCCTTTTGTTTCTTTCATTATCAATCTGATCCCTCCAGTCATCATGTGACTTCAGAAGCCATGTGCCCCAGGAACACTTCCCAGCCTCATAATTCTGGTATAAAGCCATCAGAACCACGACCCGACTTTACATCTCCAGCCAGAATGGCATCTGTTCCTCTACCTCAGGATGCACTTTGAGAAGTGGGAGTTGCCACTTCCTTCAGTTGGTTTCTTTTTGTTGTTGTTCTTGCGATCTGACTTGCATACCCCAGAGTCTAGCGTTTTAATTGTCCTCGGTAACATTATTAAAGTTCATTAATTTTAAGAGGTCAAGAAATCAAAGGCACAAAAACAGTTTGAGATAGTATTCCCCTCCAGCTAGTTTTTTTTCCTGTTTTGGCTGTGAAGAGTAGAGCAACACATACCTCAAAGGTGAGCCAGGAGGAGAATCCCTCACCTCCGTCCCTATGGGAAGAAAAGTTGATTTATCCCCAGTCCAGCTCCCTGAGTGGACAACTCCAAACCCTCGCCACCCGCTATAAAGTCACCTATCGTGTCCTTGAACACATGTATATTGAGATATTTAGTTGATTTGCACTTGAAAGAATCAAGATGAATAAGCGACATGAAATGAAACCAGTTTGAACACATTTAATAGATTATAGAAAATCACTCTGAAATGCCAAGTGTAATCTTTGCCTTCAGCTTTCCAGTGGACATTAATGGCTAAATTCTGCCTCCAGTTACATAAATCATTTGATCAAAAAAAAAAAAAAGAAAAAAAAAGCTAGGCAGCATGAAAATCCTTGAAGCAATAAAGCCAAATTCTGAGATGGCATATAATTATATACTAGTTACCAGATTCTGAAATAGCATGCAATATGCCAAATAGATGTTTATTTCCTCTTGTTTTCTCAAAAGGGTCCCACCCAACCACTGAAAGGAGTAGTATCAAAATAACTCAGGGCGAGGTTAGCCCTCCTCTCTTGCTGCTAGCACACAGACCTGCAAAGGCACTGAGAATTTGCTGCATACCAACACTTAGCATATTTTAGGCTGCAGCAGGAATGGTTTACACAAGAGGTTTCTAAAGCCTTCAATTGGAGCCAGTTCATTAAAGGTGAGTCAAATACAGGAAGGGACACATGCCAAAGTGCAGATGATTTGGGATTCGTGTCTAGTTATTAGGTCTTACACTATTTGTATGTCCTGAAATGGGGAATCCCTGGTCACACTGGACCTGGAGTGAAAGCTGGGATTTCCATAGGAAGTCACTGGCCAAACTCATTGATGATCCAGAGTGCCAATATCCACCCACCACAAAGTTACCATAGCGAATTATCTAAATGCACATGGGCTGTCTATGAGCTGAGTTACTGAGGGGTCACTAACATCATGCAATTGATCCTTTTTTTTTTTTTTTTTGAGACAGAGTCTTACTCTGTCGCTGAGGCTGGAGTGCAGTGGCGTCATCTCGGCTCACCGCAACCTCCGCCTCCTGAGTTCAAGCTATTCTCCTGCCTCAGTCTCCCGAGTAGCTGGATTACAGGTGTGCACCACCACACCCGTCTAGTTTTTGTATTTTTAGTAGAGACATTTAGCCAGGCTGATCTCAAACTCCTGGCCTCAAATGATCCACCCGCCTCTGCCTCCCAAAGTGCTGGGATTACAGGCATGAGCCACTGCGCCCGGCCTACATCATGCAATTGATTCTTAAACCACTACTTTAAATTCTTTCTGGAACCAGGCAAGGGATAGATCAATAATATAACAAAAAAAAATTTGCTGCTCCCTGCAAAGTAGTTACTGTGGGTTGCTATTTACTTACTTCAATGATATTTAGAACATCTTAAAGACAACCAGATTTATTTTTTGCAGACCTTGTGGTAAGTGGTTTTGAAAATGCTCAATGAGAGTGGATTTGACTTTTAGGAATAGTCACAAGTCAGCTGGCTCTAAGTCTGACAAGCTTAGTTGGTAGCCAAGTTAGGCAACACAGGCTTTCATGAATGTCAAGGCAATTGGTTCAACATTGAAGAGGGAGACTCAGCCCCTGCCCTTAAGAAGTCGTGGTCCAGGTTGAGAGGATGTCACACAAAAGACAACGTGCAGCCGGGTGCGGTGGCTCACGCCTGTAATCCCAGCACTTTGAGAGGCCAAGGTGGGTGGATCACTTGAGCCCAGGAGTTCGATACCAGCCTGGCCAACATGGTGAGACCCCCGTGTCTCTATAAAAATACAAAAAATGTAGCTGGGTGTGGTAGCACATGCTTGTGGTTCCAGCCACTCAGGAGGCTGAGGTGTGAGGATAACTTGAGGCTGGGAGGTTGAGGCTGCAGTCAGTTGTGACTGCACCACTGCACCCCGACCTGGGCAACCACTGCACCCCCACCTAGACAACAGAGCAAGACCATGTCTCAAAAAAAAAAGAGAGAAAAAAAGACAATTTCCAATGCAGTTTCATAAGCTCTGTGCAGGAAGCATGAAAAGAGTGCTGCAGTACTAGAGTGGTGGAAATATTCTGAAGTTATGATAGTTATGGCTGCAAACTTGGTAAATTTACTAAAAGTCTTTAAACTGTACACTTAAAACACGTTGAATTTTATGATATATAATTTTTTTTTTTGAGACCGAGTTTCACTCTTGTTGCCCGGGCTGGAGTAGAGTGGCACTATCTTGGCTCACTGCAACCTCCACCTCCCGGGTTCAAGCGATTCTCCTACCTCAGCCTCCTGAGTAGCTAGGATTACAGGCACCTGACACCATGCCCAGCTAATTTTTTGTATTTTTAGTAGAGATGGGGTTTCACGATGTTGGCCAGGCTGGTTTCGAACTCCTGACCTTGTGATCTGCCCGCCTTGGCCTCCCAAAGTGCTGGGATTACAGGCGTGAGCCATCACACCTGGCCAGTAAAGTTGTTTTTAAAAACAGCTACTATGTGTATGAGCACAGAGATTCCCTTTAGTTCTAAATTAAAACTATGATCCTCACCACCTTTGCCCAGGGGAGCAAGGGGAAGAAGGGGGAAGAAGACGTTGGCAAAGTGGTGACGTGTAGGTTGGTTTTGCTTAGGTTCTGAGTCTTGGGCCTGCCTTTAAGTGAGGGAAAGCACAGAGGAGTATCCTATATTCCAATGGTATCGCCACATTTACATTTTAGATAGGTTTCAAGGAAACAGTCTGACAGATGGCAGGACTGGATGCTAGGAGGCCAGTTATAAGGATATTATAATGGTCTTGGACAGAAATTAGGGAAGTTGGAACCATGGGGTGGCAACAGAGTAAAAAGGAAGGCACAAGTGCGTGAGTTCTTAGGTACACTTGGCAGGACTTGGTAACTGGTGGGATGGGGATGAGGAGGGAGAGGAAGAGACAGGGAAGGCTTAGACCATAGGAGGGGCAGCAGGGAGATGGACATGGGGATACAACCATGGACATATTTGATTTCAGCTGCCTGTGTGACATCCAGGTAGACATAGCCAACTGGGAAATACACATATGACTCTGATACTCTGGGGAGACCCAAGATTACAAGTCTTAGTATACAGTGGTGGTTGAACCATAGCAGAGGATGAGATGAGTCACAGTGACCTTGTGAACTAGAAAAAAATTGGGCTGAGAACGGAACCCTAGGGAAATTAACATTTGAGAGCCAGGGAGATGAAGAGTACATAGAAAAGAAAATGGAGAAAAATGTGAGAGAAACAGGAAGAAAATCAAGAGAGTGTGATGTCAGAGAGCCAAAGGAGGCTGGATATGGAGGCTCATGCCTATAATCCCAGCACTTTGGGAGGCTGAGACAGGAGGATGACCTGAGGCCAGGAGTTCGAGACCAGCCTGGGAAACATTAAAAAAAAAAAAAAAAAAAAAGAAAGAAAGCCAAAGAGTCATGTTTGAGAAGAAAGGAGTAATAACGTCAAAGGTAGTTATGACTGCAAAAAATAAAGACTGGGAAGGACCCCGGTGAATTTGGTTACTGACGTTAGCAGAAGAATTTCAGGAGAGGAGAGCGGACGTGATGGTCGGGCTGAAGCAGGACAGGGAATCCATGGGAGGGCAGGAAGCAGAGACAGAAATGGAGCTGGCTATTTGGGGACATCTGGGATGAGGCAGGAAGAAGCCAGCGCTGCAGCTAGAGAAGGACACGATGCCTACAGAAAGCTTTGCTCTTTTGTTCTTAAGATGGGAGAGACTTAAGCACGTTCGTGGACTAAGCCAACAAGAAAGGAAATGTCAAAGCTACCAATGAGAAGCCTGTGGATGGCAGGGGCTGGAGAGCAGAGGGCCTCAAATCAGGATCTCAGGCTGGGTACCAGCAGGAAGAGGGTCACTTCATCCTCCAAGATGTGGGGACTAGATGGTGTGTAGCCTGGAGCGAATGGGAGGAGGCTGAGTGGGTTCTCACCTGCCGGCCTTGGGGTCTTCATTTTGTTTCGTGTGAGTGTGTGAAACCGGGCAGGGAGTTCTTTGTTGAAACTATGGAGGTTGGAGGTTTGAAAAGGGTGAAAAGGTTTAAAATCGTGATGATAACAGAGGGAGCTGATGGACAAGTAAATGTGTTGACGTGAGTCATCCTTCATTCTTTTCTTTCCCTCACTCCGCCTCTCCATCTATCAGCAAGATGTCTGTTCTGCTTCTATTTCCTGGGCCGGGCTACTTCTCACCACCTCCACTCCTACCACCCCGGGCCAAGTCACCAGAATCTCTCTACTGAATTTCTATCATAGTTTCCTTACAAGTTTTCCTGCTTCTTCTCTTGCCCCTTCTAGTCCTTTCCCTATACCGCAGCCAGAGTGACCCTTAATACAACATAAATCAGATCATACTATTCCCCCACTTAAACCATCCAATAATTCTCACAGTGATAAGAATAAAATTGGGCCAGACACAGTGGCTTATGCATGTGATCCCAGCACTTTGGGAGGCCGAGGTGGGCAGATCACCTGAGGTCGGGAGTTTGAGACCAGCCTGACCAACATGGAGAAACCCCGTCTCTACTAAAAATACAAAATTAGCCAGGTGTGTTGGCGCATGCCTGAATCCCAGCTACTTGGGACGCGGAGGCAGGAGAATCGCTTGAACCCGGGAGGCAGATGTTGCGATGAGCCAAGATCGTGCCACTGCACTCCAGCCTGGGCAACAAGAGCGAAACTCTGTCTCAAAAAAAAAAGAAAAAAAAAGAATAAAACCTAAATGCCAAGCTATGTTCTGTGAGACCCAGTGTGACACTTCCGTACTTTCCCTGGGTTCATGTGTTCCAGCCCCTCTGGCTACCTTTGGTTTCATCCAGGCTGGTTCCTGCCTCAGGGCCTTTGCACTGTCTTTCCTTCCGATTGGGAAGCTCTGGGGGGATCTTTCCCATAATTCACCTCAACAGTCAAGTGTCACTTCCTCAAAGAAACCTCCCCTGCTTCTAAGGGATCACTGCCTCCAACCCCTTAACCTGTTTTATTTTCCTCATTGTATTTATCAATAACTGAAACTACCTTACACATTTCTACTTGTGTAAGTCCTTCCCCCCCTTAATCCTAGAATAAGAATTCCAGGAGAACAGAGGCTTTGTTCAGCACATAGTAGGCACCAAATAGATATTGGCTGAATGAATGAATGAAAAGGCAGTGTTAAGAGCCCAATGGAGATTAGAAAATAAAACGGCAATGGCTCAAAGCCACACAGTTGTGTGATTTTCTTCAACAAGGACCATAAAACTATAAGATTGATTTTTTCCTACGTGCCTGTTCTGGAGACAATTTCAAACAGGAGCCGGGTGGCAGAGGCATCTTTGTGAAAAGCAGTTAGACTCCCAGGGCGACCAGTGTGGATGTTTATGTTCTTATTTATTTTGCAGAAATGCCCCCGATTTTCTCGTCTTCTTATACGTGGGTTGGCACGTTGTGGGAGGAAATTGCTGACTCTGTTTCCAGCCCTAAAGCTAAGCCATATTATACAGGTGAAATCAGGTTACTGAGATAGGTCTGGTTTCCTTGGTGACCTGGGAGCTTTAGTTATATTTGAAATTGCTAAGAAGGGGAAAAACCTGATAACAGCAGCTCTGTGTTTTCCTCAGGGAAGGAGCGCTTTTCAATCCTCAGCCCAGGCTGAGGACGTGCCTTCCTGATTGGCGAGGGCTGAGGTCCCACTTCCGGTGGGATGACTGACGCTTTTTACCTGCTCCCAGGATCCCACAACCTAGTCTGGCAAGTTTGTCCTATGCCAGCTCCGGGTGACTGCAACCTCAGGATTCCTCAGGCTCCCTGTGTGTTTTGGTTTTGCATGTAAACACTGTAACTAGGGGGACCAGCAGTTAGCTCATTGTAAAATGTGCAAACCACCTTTCTTCTGGTGGGGATGACAACAGAAGGGCGTGTTATTTTCCAAATGGTAGGGCGACCCAGTTAACTCTTTCATGTTTTCTTTCCTTCTCAGTTGGTTTGTCAAATTTAAGCCCTAATGCCACTGGTGGACAAGGGCTCCATGCCAAAAACTGAGGGAAGTACTTTTACAGTGTTTATTTCATTTCTTTTTCATGATAATACTAGAAGTGGATACAACCATTATCCTTGTTTTTTTGTTTGTTTGTTTTTGAGATGGAGGAGTCTCGTTGTGTTGCCCAGGCTAAAGTGCAGTGGCGCGATCTCGGCTTACTGCAACCTCTGCCTCCCGGGTTCAAGCGATTCTCCTGCCTCAGCCTCCCGAGTAGCTGGGGCTTCAGTGCCACCACGCCTGGCTAATTTTTTGTATTTTTTGTAGAGACAGGGTTTCACTGTGTTAGCCAGGATGGTCTCGATCTCCTCACCTCATGATCCGCCCGCCTCGGCCTCCCAAAGTGCTGGGATTACAGGCATGAGCCACCGTGCCCAGCTATCCCCGTTTTTGTTTTTTTTTTTTTTTTTTTTTACAGACGAGGATACAGAGAGGTGAAGTGGCTTTTGCTAGTTACATACCTAATCGGTGGGTTTGGATTTTAGAAAACTTTTACTGCTTATCATACGTCGATGCTGTATTCTGAATTCCCTCTAAATACTGGAAGAGAAGGCAGAAGACCATTCTTGCTTTCTGCAATTACCTGATACTCAGAGTCCACCTTATGCTGCATGTCCCGCAGATACTGAACATCGCTGAAGAACTTCTGCCTGTCCCTTGCGTCATGCAACATGATTCCTAATCCCCGACCTGCACAGAAAAGATAAACAAATGTGCTGTGTTAGAGTCCTTTGTCGTGATGCCGTATTTGGATTTATTTTCATCTAATTGCTTTTATTTGTGTATTCATCTAATTTCCCTTGTTTGAAAGGCACAGATGCTCCTTTCAAGCTGAAGGGACTTCTTGTGTTGCTGTTGATGCCCTTACAGTCCTCCTGTTCCAGGCATAAATAATGCAGCCACCTTCATCAGGCACTTCAGTGTTCCTGTCCTGGTTACTCAGAGGGAGTTAGATTGACAGACACCTGATTCGGTTCTAGAGCATGACGAAAAGGAAAACCTGAGAGCCTAGCTAAATAAGCAGTGACCAAAGTTACAGGCCCCTGGTTACTTAAATTTATTTATGTAACAATGATTGCACCCTTATTTCTATCCAGGGACTGTGCTGGGCACTGGAGTATAGCAAGCAGCAAAGCAGACACGACCCTCATCTTTGCTCTTTTTTTCTTTTTTCTGAGACGGAGTTTTGTGTTTGTTGCTCAGGCTGGAGTGCAATGGCCAGTCTCAGCTCACTGCAACCTCCGCCTCCCGGGTTCAAGTGATTCTCTTGCCTCAGCCTCCCTAGTAGCTGGGATTACAGGCGCCTGCCACCAGGCCTGGCTAATTTTTGTATTTTTAGTAGAGACAGGGTTTCATCGTGTTGGCCGGGCTGGTCTCAAGTTCCTGACCTCAGGTGATTCACTCGCCTCAGCCTCCCGAAGTGCTGGGATTATAGGTGTGAGCCACCACACCTGGCCTGTGTTGCTTATAATCCAGGGTGTGAGACTGACTTTGAGCAAGTGAATCCTAACTATGATAGGCCCTCTGGAGCAGAACTATGGGGCTCTTTGAGAGCGTTATTATGGGAGGGCATAACCTGGTCTGGAGGGGTCAGGCAAGGTTTTCCTTAGGCAATGACACTGGGTTTGACAGAGTGAGCTAGCTGAGAAGTGGGACAGAGAGGACAGCAGGTGCAGAGGCTTCAGGCATGAAGGAGCAGGTGCAGATGAGGCAGACGGGAGGGGAGCAGTGCAGCTGGAGCAGAGATGAGGAAGGAACAGCCCCGGAAGGGCTGCAGGGGAGGCAGGGGCCAGCTCCCATGGGGCCTCGAAGGTCATGATTCAAAGAGTCATAGGAAACTCCTGAAAGGTTCCAGTCTGGGAAGTAAATGATTAGATTCGTGTTTTTATTTATTTGTTAATTCTTTTTCTTAGAGACAAGATCTTGCTCCACCATCCAGGCTGGAGTGTAGTGGTGTGATCATAACTCACTGGGTATAGTGGCTCACGCCTCCCGAGGTGAATCACTTGAGCCCAGGAGTTTGAGATCAGCCTTGGCAATATAGCAAGACCATTTCTATTTAAAACAAATTGAAAATTATCCAGGTATTGTGATGCATGCCTATAGTCCTACCCACTCAGAGGCTGAGGTGGGAAGATCGCTTCAGCCCAGGAGTTAGAGGCTGCAATGAGCCATGGTCATGCCACTGCACTCTAACCTGGGCAACAGAGCAAGACAAAATCTTTTTGTATTTTAAAAGGATCCCTCCAGTTGCAGTATGAGAATGGATGGGGTGGGGGTGATGGTGGTAGAGTAAAAAACAGAAGTGGGAAGACCATTGGGAATATTTCATAGTAATCTAGATGTGATAAGATGGCAACCAGCATTGGGTAGCAACAGTGGAGAGAAAAAGGAGGAGGAGGTGGACAATGGGGAGGGAGAGGGGATCATAGCTACTCTTCTTATTTTTTTTTTGAGATGGAGTCCCGCTCTGTCGCCCAGGCTGGAGTGCAGTGGGGCTATCTCGGCTCACCACAACCTCCGCCTCCCAGGTTCCAGCTATTCTCCTGCTTCAGCCTCCCAAGTAGCTGGGATTACAGGCGTGTGCCACCACACCTGGCTAATTTTTTATTAGTAGAGACGAGGTTTCACCATATCGGCCAGACTGATCTTCAGCTCCTGACCTCAGGTGATCTGCCCACCTTGGCCTCCCAAAGTGCTGGGATTACAGGCATAAGCCACTGCGCCGGGCCAATAGTTACTCTTTACCGACCCTCTGGAAGGGATAGGCCTTGTTCTAAGCAGTTACATCAATTAATTCATTCAATCTTCTCAACAACGCAGTGAGGCCAGCACTAGATCTCTATTTCGCAGGTGAGGAAACTGAGGGCCAAAGGGATTAAGTAACTTGCCTAAAGTTACAGAGCTAGTGAGTGGAAGAGTTGGGATGTGAACCCAGAGAGTCTCGCTCCAGTACCCACACTCTTAACCAAGGGATTCAAGGGATGCTCAGGACAGAAAGTCATCAGGGCTTGCGATTATATGAATGGGCCAGGGGTGGAAGTCTCAGGGATGCCCAGGTTACTGGCTTGAGCAGCCAGTGGGTTGGTGCCAGCATTCCCTTCAGAAAACACAGGAGGAGCTGCTTTGTGAGGAGACAGCATGGCGTCACAAGCGTCTGCGGTGCGGCAAATGGAGATGTCAAGTGTGCTGTCAGACACAGGGATCTGGAGCTGACCGGAGAGGTACAGATTTGGGCATTGCTGGGATTCTGTGATAACTGAAGTTGAAGGAAGAATGGGAACGAAAAGAGAAAGAGGACACAGGGACAAAACCTCGTGAAGAACACAAATATTTAGAGAACAAGCCGCTGAAGAGAAACTCTGCGGAAAAAAAGGAAAAAGCCAGAGAGGCAGGAAGAAACCAGGTGGGTGCCGTTTCAGAGATGCCCAGAAGAGAGGGTTTCAAAAAGGAAGCTATTAATAACCTTGGTGAGAGCATTCATTGGAGTGACGGGGCTGGGAGGGCTGCAGAAGGTTGTGTAAATGGGAGGCAAAGGCGTGGAGATCATGCTTTCAAGAAGTTTGGCTTTGACTGGCATGGCCCAAATTTATGGCCAAGATATCTAAGCTCACAAAGGGATAAAATGGCACTGTTAATAACGACCCCTCATCTATGGGGTCATCAAAGCCCCCACACTATTCCTGCTTGTTGTCTACTGAAGCTCTTTCATTTATTTCTACACACACACATATACATATTTTTTACAACTGCTGTGTGTGACAAGGGCTGCTAGGCTCTGGGGAAACATCAGGATGGGACAGGCGACATCTCTACCTTCAGGTGTATACGTTCTGCGGCATTCCCTCGCTCCTCCTGTTTATTCAGTTGTGCAGATATTGGCAGAGTCAGGCTGCCCCTGACTCATGGTGACCCAGCGTCTGGTCTGGTAGTTATGAAATCTCACATGGTTTATCGTCTGGCCCTGAACAATGGGGAAAACTTGTGCTCGTCTCTTGGGGGCTATTTTCTCTGGAGTATGGAAAGTTGGTCTTTTGACAGTCAGAATCTGAAACTACAATCCAATGTGTATTTCCAGTCTACACACAAAACATACATTTTGTCTCTGAGCATTTTAATAATCACTTATGGGACTATGATTTAAAAGATCACTTTTAGCTTTTCATCTGAATGTGTACCTGCATAGAATGAAGCTACCTTTGCACTCTTTTCAGAAAACGATGGTGTTAAAACAGGCAGAAGGATAAGCTCCTGCTGCTACTGTGGGAAAGAGAAGCCTGTCTGAATCTTATTCAGGCAGAGACCATAAAGACTCATAATAAAAATATGTTAATGGTCACTAAAGGGGAGCATCCCAGAGTCCACTTGGATGATACATTTTGGTTGCCAAAGTTAATATAGAAAGCCGGTTAATCTATCACGGCTTTAGAGCAGGGTTAATTTAAGGAGGCTTCTAAGTCAAGAGGCATGAAATAACTTTGTCTAAATAGGTAGGAAGTAGCACCCTTTGAATTATTTGCTAAGTAATTCAAATCTCTGACTTCACAATCACCTACCAAATAAAGGACTTTAAAATACCTGTAATCCCAGCACTTACAGAGGCCGAGGCGGGTAGATCACTTGAGGTCAGGAGTTCGAGATCGGCCTGGCCAATATCGGTTTTGCCAATATGGCAAAACCCCATCTTTACTAAAAATACAAAAATTTGCCGGGCGTGGTGGTGCACTCCTGTAGTCCCAGCTACTTGGGAGGCTGAGACAGGAGAATCACTTGAACCTGGAAGGCGGAGGTTGCAGTGAGCCAAGATCGCACCACTGCACTCCAGAGAGAGACTCCATCCCCTCAAAAATAAATAATAATAATAATAATAATAAAAATAAAATTGCCTACAAAAGTCTCTCTTCCTTCCCATAAACTCTCTATTACATTGTATTTTACAATATTTAGAAACATCGTGGTGCCACATGTAATTTTTTATTTAAATACATCAAGTCTTCATGAGATTAAACAAATATTACGGGAACCAAGAAAACGGTATTAGTGTCAGACCAAGAAGATGGTGGGTTACCTCAGTTTAAGCAAACATTCTCTGTGTTTGCTTGAACTTCATACCGCACTCAGTTTGAAAAACTGACCAGGATGAACAAGAAACAGAAATAACAGTATGGAAATAAAACTACATGAGATAATGCTTAATTCATGGATCTCAGCTTTGTGGGCCTACTCAACCAGATGGCCACTTGAAGCCAAGAATTTTTCCCCAGCAAACACAGAGGGTTGGGGTGGGGGTGATAATAAAATGTGAGCAAGGCGCATGTTTCTAAAATAGCACTCTGTATTCTCTTCTATCGCTCACCTTTGAACTGCTTCTTAATTTAAAACCCACTCATGGTTATGCACACTTCTGTTTTAAGTCTTTCTGGTGATTATGTCTTGTGCCAAATCTGTGCTTTAGAAATCAACATAAGAAGCCATATTAAGTAGGGAGAGAGAAAGGAGGAGGGAGTTGGAGGCAGGTGGAGAAGGAAGGAGGGGGTCCTGCCTTGCTGAAAGCAAGAGCGAGTAATTCTTCTTGGCCTCAAAATTCTACATATCTGTGAAATTTTAATGGGGAATATTCTAAGAACTTTGTGACATACACGTTCTTCTCTAGTGTAATTTTCCAGTGAATTCCAACCAAGTTTTCCTGACTGAGGGGAACAGAATCTGATTGTAGAATGTTTTTCAGTGCTCCAAAAGTCATGCATACGTACCATCCTTCTGTTTTATGACCACATTTGTCAAAAGAACTGATTTGAAGGAGGCTGTTCTTAATAACAATCAAGTTAACAATCAAAGTCTTATTGGTTTCTTACTATGTTCTCATAAGAGAAGGACATCACTAAAGTTAATATTCTGTTAAGCAATAAAGGAAAATGTAAACAATCTAACCTCCTCCTTAGACAGAAGGTTGCTTTGAAATAAAATCTA
Organism: Gorilla gorilla gorilla; assembly: GCF_029281585.2. Taxonomy (NCBI): domain Eukaryota; kingdom Metazoa; phylum Chordata; class Mammalia; order Primates; family Hominidae; genus Gorilla; species Gorilla gorilla. The sequence continues at coordinate 29,257,631 of NC_073228.2, read as the reverse complement.
AATGGCTATTGTTAATACTGGACAATCAGGCTCAAAAATTACTCCCTTTCCACAATTAGGTGATTGGAGAAGGATTTTAGGAGACCTTATTCAACCTTTTCCCCAATTGATTAATTTGTAATGTCAAACATTATAGGATTTGTTTAAATCTTAGCTCTAAAAAAAACTTTGCATTTTAAAGTCTTAGCTTATAAACATGTCTTGAGTATAAGCAACAAAGTTTGCGATTTGGGCCCAATTTAAGAATACTGTGACTGCAGAGAAAAAGGGGGAATTGGTTGGGAAAGGTAAGGAGATCTTTCAACTCTTCCAGCCAATTTGGCTTAAGAGTTGGGGGCGGGGTGGAGGGTGGGGAACAGACTTGTTTTTGGCGGTGACTCTTCATTTTACTGTGAAACTAGGAGAGATAGGTGGTCACATTTCGACCATCAAGCCCAGAAGAGAGGAGAAACTCAACGTGTAATTGGGAAACTCTGGGGGAGGAAACGTCACAGGTTTGACAAGCAATTCAGTGCCATCATTAATAACAATATCCAGCCAGGGAAACATAACGAGACCCCTTCTTTACAAATAATTTAAAACATTAGCCAGACATGGTGTTGGCCTGTGGTCCCAGCTACCACCGGGAGGCTGAGGCGGGAGGATCGCTTGAGCCTGGGAGGTCGAGGCTGCAGTGAGCCCTGACTGCACCGCTGCACTCCAGCCTGGGAGACAGAGCGAGACTCCTTCTCAAAAATAAACAAAACCAATATCGACCATTTCGCATTCAGAAGCCCAGTGGGCCATGGTCTGTGTATACGTTTTCTGACCAGTGGCGTCTGCAGGAAAGAATGTGGGTGCGGGCGGCTGCCAGTGAGCAAAGGTTCACGGTCTCCCCCAAACCTGTCCCTTTGAGACAGAAAAAAGCTGGGGCTGGGGTCAGCCGAGGTGAGGGGACGGCCAGGCCACCGGATGTCAGGCCCGGTTTCCCTCCAGAATCTTGTAAGTCGAAAGGGAAGGTTGTCCCCCATCCTGGGAGAACTGGAGCGGAGCAGCGGGGGCGAGGGGGCCGTTACCTGTGGGTCTGCCCTTCCTCCCCTGCCGGGGCTACAGGGGTCGAGGGGCTGGGCGGGCGGGCGGGCCGGTCCAGGGCGCAGGAGTCGCCCATTAATTGCGCGGGGACGGCCCTGAGCTCCTCTTCCTCCTCCTCTTTTTGCTTCTTCACTCCCTACACCTGCCCCTCTTCCTCCTCCTTCCCCGAGGCTGCTTTCCGCGGCGCCGGCCGCCTTTGCCTGGGGCGGAGGCGGTGGGGGCGGCTACCGGGCGTCCTCCGGTTTCCCTAGCAACCGCGCCTCCCCGCCCCCGCGCGACCAGGTGCAGCCGCGAGAGCACGGGGCGGGGTGGGGCTGTGGCCCCGGGGTCCCAAGCCAGGCGTGGGCGCCAGCCGGTTGCCGTGGGAACGAGGCGGGCTGCAGTCGGGGAGTCAGAGCCACGCTGGTGGGCAGAGAAGAGATGCCCAAGGAGGAGGCGGTTGGCTTTGTCTGGGTGCCCAAGCCCAGACCCAGATATCCAGGCCTCCGCTCCCTTCCCTGAAAGGGTGCTGTGCTTCATAAAAAATGAGATTAGAAAACGAGAGAGGAAAATATTTTTAATGGAATCAGGGAATGTGAAAAGCGGTACATGCGAAGGGGGAAAGATACTGCAGTCCTGGAGTTCGACCTCTGCAGAGGACATCTGGAATGCTCTGGTCCAACACGATAAAGAAGAAATAAGCGATGAAGCCAGGCACCCAGTCAGTGGCAGAACCGACATTAGAGCCCAGGCCTCTTCGTAATCAGTCGTCTTCACCCACTTTCCAAGGAGAGAGGTGCTTAGAGGCCTAGACCAGGCCCTACAGCTTTGGAGCCAGGGCACCAGAACCGCTACTACCCTCACCTTCTCTGTGCCAGGTTGATTTCTTTCTTTCTTTTTCTTTTCTTTTCTTTTTTTTTCTTTCTTTCTTTTTTTTTTTTTAGACAGAGTCTCGCTCTGTAGCCCAGGCTGGACAGTGCAGTGGCGCGATCTTGGCTCACTGCAACCTCTGCCTCCGGGGTTCAAGCGATTTTCATGCTTCAGCCATCCGAGTAGCTGGGATTACAGGCATGCGCCACCACACCCGGCTAGTTTTTGTATTTTTTTTTTTTTTTTTTTAGTAGAGACGGGGTTTCTCCATGTTGGCCAAGCTGGTCTTGAACTCCTGACCTCAAGTGATCCGCCCTCCTGGGCCTCCGAAAGTGCTGGGATTACAGGCATGAGCCACCTTGCCCGGCCTTGCTGGGTTGATTTCTGTCTGTGGTTCTCATGGGCAAATATGACTCCCCTATTTACTTTGCATATTTAGGCTCTCAACTTGTCAACTGATGTCAAGTTAGGGTATTTTTGATTGAGTGGAGAGTAAGGTAAAGGAAGAATAGAAATTCTTGGAACTTTCATCAGTGCCCGGAATCCCTAGGTGTCTGTGGTTTGACCGTCTTCTCAACACCTCCCCTTCCCCCCATTCAGTTGGTGCCAAGTCCTTGGCAGCGTCACATTCTTCTTTTCTTATCACTCTAGTTTTGGGCTCCATGACCTAGTTTTGGGCTCCATGGATTATTCTGAGGGCCTCCTGGCCACACCCTGGGCGCCTGTCCTCCACACCCTATCTTCACCATTTCCCCCATCCTATAAACAGCCTACATCTAATGTTGCTGGCCCCCTGCTTAAAAAGCCCTGAAAGGTTCCTCACTGCCTGTGGAATGAAGTCCAAACTCGTCACTCTGACTTTCCCTGTGCCCTCCCCCACGGTTTCCTTTCTTGGTTTTTCTCCTTCATCACTTCTTCACTCATACTTCAGCCAGATGGGACTATGTGTTACACACTGAACATTTTTCCTTGCCTTCACACCAGCTTCAAAGACATATCATGAGCTGGGCAGAGTCTAGACAAATGTACTTAGCTGAAGTCTTTCCACTGGGCACTTTCCCATCTGAACTTCACTGGTCCTCCAGCAGACCCTAGGATCTTTTCATCCCTAGTAGCCCAGTCCATATTCTGTTCTTGTTCTCAGCTGATTATCAAGTATTCCTTAGTAAAGCATTAACTGATAATTGAAGTATTAACTGATAAGGATGTAACCTAAGAACTTGCCTCATGGTTTTTGCCTTTCAAAAGGATATGCTTTGGGCCAGGCATGGTGGCTCACGCTTGTAATCCCAGCACTTTGGGAGGCCGAGGCAGGGGGATCACCTGAGGTCAGGAGTTTGAGACCAGCCTGGCCAACATGGTGAAACCCCATCTCAACTAAAAATACAAAAATTAGCCAGGCGTGATGGCAGCCACCTGTAATCCCAGCTACTCAGGAAGCTGAGGCAGGAGAATTGCTTGAACCCAGGAGGCGGAGGTTGCACTCCAGGCTGGGCGACAAGAAACTCTGTCTCAAAAAAAAAAAAAAAAAAAAAAGGTTGGATGCGCACACTGGGTTGAAACTATAATAGTAAAATGATAGGTAGGGAGCTTGTTCTGTTGGCGCGAGGACCCACCTCAAATAAAAATAACAGAGGAGGAAGTTGAAGCCCAGGTTCTCACCTTGTTGAAGGTAAGGGACATGACCAGAACATGTGGTAAGTACCAGAACCAGGGTTCAAAAACAGGGCTTTCCATCTTCAGTAGCTTGATGTTGCCCACTACTAAGAAAAGCACCTTGGTACTTCCTGTACCCAGATTTGTCTCCTTCCACTTCAAGATCTATTAAAATAATACTATCTATCTCAAAAGATTGCTGTGGGAATTAAATGAGAGAGGACAAGCAAAGCATTTCACATCATGCTTGGCACATAGCACTCAATAATTGGTAGCTTTGCTTTATAAGGCATACCTTAAGATTTTATTGCATGTGAATGTTAACCATAAATATTTAAAGATTTTTATTTATTTTTAATTTTTTAATTTTTTTTTTTTTGAGCCAGAGTCTGTCACCCAGGCTGGAGTGTTATAGCGCAATCTTGACTCACTGTAACTGCCGCATCCCAGGTTCAAGCGATTCTCCTGCCTCAGCCTCCTGAGTAGCTGGGACTACAAGCACGTGCCACCATGCCCAGCTAATTTTTGTATTTTTAGTAGAGACAGGGTTTTGCCAGGTTGACCAGGCCAGTCTCAAACTCCGGACATCAGGTGATCCACCCTCCTCGGCCCCCTCAAAGTGCTGGGATTATAGGCGTGAGCCACTGTGCCCAGCCTAAAGATTTTTAAATAACAAGGTCTGGAGAAGTCACTTCATATCTCAGCTTTAAACTCTTCCACATGTCAAGTGTTCTTGAAAATTAAGTTATATGAAAAAATCATGGTGCCTTTGAAAGAGGGTAATAGTGCCCAAGGTCAGCTCATAAAAAGCTATAGAGCAACTCCAACTTTAGTGTTTAATGAGTAAATTTAAGCTAGGCATGTAAATTACAAATAAGATTAGTTCTGGCATTAAAAAGCAAAGTCCTTAGGAGGAGAAATATTAAAATGAAGAAGAAAAACTTCTCCTGGTTGGGGAAAGGATCCTACTCTTCATTATTTCCTGCACAATGTTCCTGGTAGAGATGAATAAGTAAACAAAAAAACTTAAGACTTAAGTAGATGGTAGATTCTAATGCTCCCTCCTGCTGATCTAACAAAATACCTTAGACTAGCTAATTTGTAAACAACAGAAGTGTATTGCTTACAGTTCTGGAGGCTGGGAAGTCCAAGATCAAGTCATCTGCAGATTTGGTGTCTGGTGAGGGCTCACTGTGTTTTGTATATAGCATCTTCTTGTTGCATCCTCATATGGTGGAAGGGACAAACTCCCTCAAGCCTCTTTTATAAGGGCCCTAATACCATTCATCATGGTGAAGTCCTCATGACCTAGTCACCTCCCAAATGGCCCGCCTCTTAATACCACTACAATGGGAATTAAAAGTTAACATGAATTTTGGAAGGACCTAAGCATTCAGACCATAACAAGCATGAAAAAGTTCTTTAATTATATCTAAGAGTTCTGCAAAGAACAACTTCAAGTATAAAGTTTTGAAAGTAGACTGTGTATTAAGTTTCAGAAATAACACTTTTGAGGGAAATATTTAATGCAAAGAGTAAGCTGTGCAGAGGAATAGGCATACATTCTAAGTCTCCCAAGGTTTTTGAGACAGGGATATCCAACAGCTTCATGGACACCTGGCCCGGCTACTCAGTTGAGCTGGAGCAACCCACCCTCTATCTGCCTAATATTATCTCTTCCTGAGAGAGAGACAGAGTCTAACTAAGAGAGTCTCTTTGTAACTAACTATTCAGAAGCTCTCCTATTGGGCATAGAGTTTTATGCCAAGTGACTTCAGAAGCAGGTGGCCTCCCTCAGATACAACTTAAACTCGGTCATTTTTGCCTTGGTCATGGGATCTCACCATGACTAATGGGTTCCTGTTCTCATCATTGAGGCCAGTGTGGTGTTGCCTTCATCCATGCACACAACATGAAGCGCAGCAGTTTGTTTGCAAAAAGAATCTCTAGGAATAGCTTTCTTGAGAAGGGAACTGTGGACATGTGAGTCCTTTAGAGCTCCATGGGTTCTCCTCCAGCATGCCATTGTGCAGGGGCTTTCCCTGATTCATTTTCAAAACTGGCTAATGACTTATTGGGTATACCAGGGGCCGCTGTGACATTCTGCATTCATCTTGTAGCTGTATTTGGCCAGACTGTGGGTATGCAATGTGACAATCTCTCAGTGTCACTCATTAAAAGTCATCCTTTATTGATGTCATTAGATGGTTAGAGAGCTTGGTAGGCTTTCAAGGTGAGCCTTCTGGATTATGTACATACAGTTGGCCCTTAAACAGCATGAATTTGACCTGCCCAGGTCTACTTATAGACCCAGGTTTTCTTCCACCTCTGCCACCCCTGAGACAGCAAGACCCACTCCTCCTTTTCCTCCTCCTCCTCAGCCTGCTCAGCATAAAGACAATGAGGATGAAGGCTTTCATGATGATCCACTTCCACTTAATGAATAGTAAATATATTTTCTCTTCCTTATGATTTTTTTTGACAGGGTCTTGCTCTGTTGCCCAGGCTGGAGCGCAGTGGTACGATCTCAGCCCACTGCAACCTCCACCCCCCAGGCTCAAGTCATCCTCCCACCTCAGCCTCCCAAATAGCTGGGAACACAAGCGCATCACCATGCCTGCCTAATTTTTTTTTTTTTTTTTTTTGGAGATGTGGTCTCCCTGTATTGCCCAGGCTTGTCTGAGAATCCTCAGCTCAAGCGATCCTGTTGCCTAGGCCTCCCAAAATGCTGGGATTACAGGCATGAGCCACCACACCCAGCCCAATAATAGCATTCTAAATAGGGACAGATAATATTTCATTGTGGTTTTGATTTGCACTTCTTTGATATTAGTGATGTTGAGGATTTTTTATATACCTGTTGGCCATTTTTATGTCATCAGAGATGGCTATTCAGCTCATTTGCCCATTTTTAAGTTGGAGATATATCTCCAACTTAAATGTGTGTGTGTATATATATATATCCAACTTAAATGTGTGTGTGTGTGTATATATATATATATATGGCTGTTGTTTGAATTCCTAGTATATTCTGAGTATTAATTCCTTGTCAGATGAATAGTTTGCAGGTATTTTCTCTCATTCTTCAGATTGTATCTTCACCCTGCTGATTGTTTCCTTTGCTGCACAGAACGTTTTTAGTTTGATATAATCCCATTTGTCTATTCTTATTTTTGTTGCCTGTGCTTTTGAGGCATATTCATAAAATCTTTGCCAAGACCAATGGCTTCAAGTGTTTCCTCTATGTTTTCTTCTAGTAGTTTCACAGCTTCAGGTCTTATACTTAAGTCTTTAATCCATCTTGAGTTTATTTTTGTGTATGGTGTGAGATAGGGCTCTAGTTTCATTCTTCTGCATGTAAGTAACCAGTTTTTCTAGCACCATTTATTGAAGAGACTGTCCTTTCCACAATGTATATTCTTGATACCTTTGTTGAAAATCAGTTGGCTGTAAATATGTAGATTTATTTCTGGGTTTTCTGTTCTATTCCGTTGGTCTATGTGTCTCTTTTTATGCCAGTACCATGTGCTTTGGTTACTATAGCCTTGAAGTATATTTTGAAGTCAGGTAGTGTGATGCCTCCAGCTTTGTTCTTTTTGCACAGGTTTGCTTTGGCTATTGGGGTCTTTTGTAGTTCCGTATGAATTTTAGTATTGTTTTTTCTATTTCTGTGAGGAATGTCATTGGTGTTTTGATAGCAATTGCATTGATTCTATAGATCACTTTTGGTAATATGGTCATTTTCACAATATTAACTTTTCTAGTCTATAAACATGGGATGTCCTGTGAGATGTCCAAAGACATCCCATGTTCACAGACTGGAAGAATTAGTACACACAGACACAGACACACACACACACACACAAATATGTACATATTCCGATGGAGGTTATTGAAGACCCAGGATTTGGTCCTTGATTTGTAGGATCAGAAAATTCACTTTATTTAATTCAGAACTGACCTCTTTAGAAATTGATTCTTAATAACCCCACTCAGAAGAGATCATTTGTTATCCACCTGACCAAGTTATTATTTTATCTCAGAGAATGAAGCTGGCAGGCTGACCCTGGTCATGTGCTTGAGGTACTTCCTCCTGGTGGAAAGGCATTCCTAGGAGATCAAATTAAAGATCTGAAGATTTGATGAATATTAAATTACATTAAAGGGAATTGAATGTCCTTTTTTTTTTTTTTTCCCGAAACAGACTCTTGCTCTTTAGCCCAGGCTGGAGTACAATGGCGCCATCTCGGCTCACTGCAACCTCCAACCCGGGTTCAAGCAATTCTCCTGCCTCAGCTTCCCGAGTAGCTGGGATTACAGGTGCCTGCCCTGTAATTAGCACGCCTGGCTAATTTTTGTATTTTTAGTAGAGATGGGGTTTCACCATGTTGGCCAGGCTGGTCTCGAACTCCTGACCTCAGGTGATCCACCCACCTCGGCCTCCCAAAGTGCTAGGATTACAGACGTCAGCCACTGCACTCGGCCTGTTCTTAAGGGATACATCTAGCAGATTGACGAGGCCTTAACGAATGACCTTCCTCACCTCAAAGGACATTTCAGCCTGGATGACTGATTTGGATTATTTACCTCAAAGTTTTTGGAGACTTTTACCACATCTTTCTCTCAGGTAACTGCCGTTTTGCTGAACTTCAAGGGACCATTTCTCTTATGCCATTAACAGCATAGTTTGGAGTTGAGAAGACCTAGGTTAAAATCCTAGTAGTGGGATTTGTTGTATCATAGCGAACAATTCTCAACACCCTTTGAATTTCGAGATCCCTGTAGTTAAAAGTGGAAATAATCAGAGCCTTCTCAATGGATTGTCATGAGGATTAATGAAATAGTGTATGTAAAGTTTCTGGCATTGTGCCTGACACAGTAGCTGCTCAACATACGGTAGCTATCATTATTGCTTACATCATGTACGTAGATTTCATTCTCCTTGCTGAGATGAGACACCCTAAAGTACATCACCCATGCATTTATAAAGCATCTCTAAAAGCTGTTACTTTGGCCGGGCACAGTGGCTCACACCTGTAATCCCAGCACTTTGGGAGGCCGAGGCGGGCGGATCATTTGAGTTCAGGAGTTCAAGGCCAGCCTGGCCAACATGGTGAAACCCTGTTTCTACTAAAAATACAAAAATTAGCTGGGTGTGGTGGCGGGAGCCTATAGTCTCAGCTACCTGGGAGGCTGAGGCAGGGAGAATTGCTTGAATTCGGGAGGTGGGGGTGGCAGTGAGCCAAGATTGTGCCAATTCACTGCAGCCTGGGAGACAGAGTGAGACTCTGTCTCAAAAAATAATAATAATAAATAAATAAAAGCTGTTACTTCTTTAAAATGCTCCTGATACCTTTGTGGTTAATTTTATATTGATTATTTTTTATGCTGAATTTCAGAAAGTGACATTTTATGATCGTATCTCTGATTTTTGTTAGAGATCATCTAATTTCATGAAACTGAGAGCGTATCCAGTTTAGAGCTTGCAGCCATACATGAACTGTGTGAAATTTAGTAATGTCTGTTGGGCTTTCATAGGGCAGATATTTGAGATCCAGTTCTTTTGTAGAATAAAGTAGACTCCATTAGAGACTGGCAAATTCCCTATAATTAATTACAATTTTTTTAAAAAAGCATGTCCTCTGGGAGATCCCTTAGAATTTTCCTCACTTGTAACTGTAGCTGATCTATTGTGCTGTTTTACAAAGAGGGGGCAAACTCATTAAAGTTTTTGGATCCTATAGTACTGAAATATTTCTCAAAAGTTCAAATGGGCTTTGATTTATTTATCTGTTTTGGAAGCTTCAGACTTTTCAAACCCTTCATTATGCATCTGATACAAGATTGGATGTGATTATAGGAACTTTGAGAACATAAAACATACTGCTTTTTTGCATTTCTGAAAAATTCTTACCAAAAGGAAGAATTTGACTTCTGTCCAGAAGGAGTATCTGATTTGTTTGGACTCTGGATAAACTCGAGCTGTGCATATTTGGCCAAGAGTTTGATTTGTGGACTGATCATCGAGCCATGGGCAAGACTCAGGCTTCAGAAAGCAATGTCAGTGTCAAGAATCCCACATGAGCATTAAATATGCTTCTGGACAGATAAACACTCGAGCCAAAAAAAAATCCATCTCATCAAGAGGGCAGAGGAACATAAGCACGGAGCAACTTCTGAACCTTCAGGAAGTGGATGCTACTCCACAACATTTTGTTTTTGTTTTTGTTTTGAGACAGTCTTGCTCTGTTGCCCAGGCTGGAGTGCAATGGTGCGATCTCGGCTCACTGCAACCTCCGCCTCCCGGGTTCAAGCAATTCTTCTGCCTTAGCCTCCCAAGTAGCTGGGATTACAGGCATGCGCCACTATGCCCAGCTAATTTTGTATTTTTAGTAGAGAAAAGGGGACCCCCATACACTGTTGGTGGGAATGTAAATTAGTATAACCACTGTGGAGAACAGTTTGGAGGTTCCTCAAAAAACTAAAAATAGGACATATGATCCAGCAATCCCACTGCTGTGTATATATCCAAAAGAAAGGAAATCAGTATATTGAAGAGATATGTGCACTCCCATGTTTATTGCACCACTATTCACAATAGCTAGGATTTTGTTTTGTTTTGTTTTGAGACAGAACCTTACTCTGTCACCCAGGCTGCAGTGCAGCGGCACAATCTCGGCTCACTGCAACCTCCGCCTCCTGGGTTCAAGCAATTCTCGTGCCCTAGCCTCCTGTACCTGGGACTACAGGCACGCAGCACCACACTTGGCTAATTTTTGTATTTTTAGTAGATGCAGGGTTTCACCATGTTGGCTAGGCTGGTCTCGAACTCCTGGCCTCTAGGGATCCACCTGCCTCGGCCTCCCGAAGTGTTGGAATTACAGGTGTGAGCCACTGTGCCAGGCCTCTGACAAAGCTAAGATTTGGAAGCAATCTAAGTGTCTATCAACAGATGAATAAATAAAGAAAATGTGGTACATATACACAACGGAGTGCTATTCAGCCATAAAAAAAAAAATAAGATTCTGTCATTTTCAGCAACATGGATGGAACTGGAGATCATGTTAGGTGAAATAAGCCAGGCACAGAAAGACAAACATTGCATGTTCTCACGTATTTGTGGGATCTAAAAATCAAAACAATTAAACTCATGTACATTAAGTGTAGAAGGATGGTTACCAGAGGCTGGGAAGGATAGTGGGGAGGGGGTGGAAGGAAGGAGGATCATGTTAATGGGTACAAAAAATAGAAGGAATAAGACCTACCATCTGATAGCACAACAAGGTGACTATAATAACTTGTCAATTAATAATAACTTAATAGTACATTTTAAAATAACTAAAAGAGGGCCGGGCATGGTGGCTTATGCCTATAATCCCAGCACTTTGGGAGGCCGAGGCGGGTGGATCACGAGGTCAGGAGATCGAGACCATCCTGGCTAACACGGTGAAAACCCGTCTCTACTAAAAATACAAAAAATTAGCTGGGCGTGATGGTGGGTGCCTGTAGTCCCAGCTACTCAGGAGACTGAGGCAGGAGAATGGCATGAACCCGGGAGGCGGAGCTTGCAGTGAGCCGAGATCGCGCCACCGCACTCCAGCCTGGGAGACAGAGCAAGACTCCGTCTCAAATAAATAAATAAACAAACAAACAAATAAATAAAAATAACTAAAAGAGTATAACTAGATTGTTTGTAACACAAGGGATAAATGCTTGAGGGGCTGGATTTGCCATTCTCCATGATGTGATTATTACACATCGCATGCCTGTGTCAAAACATTTCATGTACCCCATAAATATATACACCTAATATGTACCCACAAAAATTAAAAATTAAAAAAATTAAAAAATAAATAAACACTGACTGACAAATGCTAATGAGTGCCAGGACACTAATAGAGTGCCACAACAGAGAATATTGGGAGGAGCAGGGAGACCCTATTTACACAGGTGATCAAAGATGACCTCTCTGTGTGAGACCTGAAGGATGAAGAGGAGCCAGCTTCCGGGGGTGGAGAAAACAGGACTGAGATGATTGTAAGGTGAGAGAAAGCTCAGGGGATTCAAGAAAGCTTAAGGTGTGGCTGGAAGACTATTGTGAGGGAAGCCTGGTGAGGTTGTGAGAGTTGGAGTTGGGTTTTATTCTAAGCACAATGGAAAGCCATGGAATGGCTTTAAAGTGTATGTGCATTCCTCTGTGCGTATGTATGTGCATGCATGTATATGCGCGTGTGTGTGTGCATCTGACATATCGTCTGGAGCATATTGTAGAGACCCATGAGAAGGTTCCCCACTAGAATTGGTAGTTATGACCTCGTGATCCCTACTACAGCCTTTGATGAAACGTCAAAATGTCACTCAAGCATGAGCTTGTCCATCAGCATGAGACATGATCAAATATGAATTATCAAAGAAATTTTCCCCAGTTCTGGGACACACACATGACCAGATGTTCCATGTTGGGTAGCGTAGCCTGATTTTTTTTTCTGATGCTGAGTTTTGCTCTTGTCGCCCAGGCTGGAGTGCAACGGGCGCGATCTGGCTCACTGCAACCTCCGCCTCCCGGATTCAAGTGATTCTCCCTGCCTCAGCCTCCCAAGTAGCTGGGATTACAGGTGCATGCCACCATGCCTGGCTAATTTTTGTATTTTTAGTAGAGACGGGGTTTCATCATATTCGTCAAGCTGCTGACCTCAGGTGATCCGCCCGTCTCAGCCTCCCAAAGTGCTGGGATTACAGGCGTGAGCCACCACACCCGGCCGCATATCCTGATTTTTAACTTCCAGCCTCTTGTTCCAATGCAATCCTCATAATGTCCCTTACTGATGTCCCTCTTTGTTGCATCCTGGGTCTTGCTCCTTTTACTCCCCTCTCTTTTCTTTCTCTTTTGATCTCTGCCTCTCCTTCCTCTTCTCTCCTTTCCCCTCCCCTCTCCATCCTTCTTCTCCTTCTCTTCTCTCTGCCTTTCTCATTAAGAGTCAAAGTTCCTTGCCAAACCACAGCGCTTAGGTTTCTATTTTCCCGAACAGATTTCTTGGCTGGTTTTACAGACTTTTCAATTGGTTCTCTCTTCTGCTTCCATGTAGTCTCTTCTCTGTTTCCAGTCACTGCTCCTAGACACTCTCCTCCCCTCCCTTAACAAGCCTAACCCCTAGGTTACAAAGTTTGAAAAATGTCAACAGGAAAAAGGGCTCTTCCTGTAGCCCTGTAAAAAAGAAGACGTGAAGGAGTTAACCTCGAGCGACATCAGTCTCCAGCCATCAGTACAGTGAGGCAGTTCTTGAAAACCAGACAGAACAGAAGGTATCACTGTGCAACGTCCCTTCTGTGGCTCACGGCGCCCTCTGAGTCAGGATAATGAGAGAACATTCTTAAAACATGACCTAACCACGCTCTGTCCTCAAACAAATTCCTGGATGTGTGTGGAGTAAGCTCTCCCAGCAAGCCTGAGCACAGACGTGCGGGGCGGGCTTGTTAGCACTCTTCTGAGTTGCTCCCTTCACAAAGCCACCTTCCCAGCCAGTTCATTTGTATTAAAGTAAACTTTTAAAAATAACCAGTCAGTCTGTCCAGCAAACATGCTATGGGCCTGTTATGGCTGTACTTTCATAATTTTATATTGTGGCGACTGGGTCTCTGTCTTGGGGGGTATTTGGGGGCCTTTGACTTCACACTGTAGCAGGAAGAAGTTATGCAAAATTCTCGTCAGATATAGAAAAAAGGAAACGGGATATCATTCATTTCCGGAATGGAGCAGAATCACAACACAGTGATTGTGATTGCAGAGTGTCCTTTATTTCACCTACACCTGAAGTTGTGTGTGTGTGTTTGTGCGTGTGTGTGTGTGTGTTTAATACAGGCGGCTTATCTGAGTGATTTTAAGAAATTAATTTAATTGAAAAATGATTAAATTACAAAGAGAGGAAAAAGCATTTGGTTGGCATCACGTGGGGTCAGAGGCCACTGCTAATGCAATATTTCATCAATTGCCTCATTGCTATTCTTTCAATGATGTGATTTAGTTTCTCAAATAGCTCTTATCCTGGCAGGCTTGCCTTAGATACATTGTACAGAGGCCTTATAATCATTACAATGTATTTACTTAAACATTTTAAAAGCAATTAAGCACTTTTAGATATATTTGTGTATGTGCGTGCGTGCATGTGTGTGTGTGTGTGTGTGTGTACACGTCCACAGAGGCATTTTATAAATGTCCGGACAAGGGTTCTGAGTGAACACTAGGACAAGTGTTGAATTTATCCACTGTAGTGCCCTTCATGCATTTCAAAGAGCTCCATGCAGACTCATGTTAAGCTTTTTTCATGCCCTTTGAATATACCACTATCTCCCTTTAATACACTGAAGAAACAAGAGGACAAAGAGTCTCCCTGTGTTCCTTATCCAAGGCCACACAACTGTTGCTGGAACCTTGAGCTTTCTGAGTGCCAGGCACTTACTTGCAGTATATCGAACGCTGGGATATGGTGGAGGTTTAGTTTGTTAAAAAGTGTGATAGCCCTATGATTGTGGGAAAAAGTTTCTACATACTTTGTTTTTTATTTTAATGCAGGTCAAGTCATTATTATGGTCTTTCTCTTAGAAAGCTACTGAGGTTGGGTTAAACAGTAACAGGGGTGCTTGGGAAAGGGTAGAGCAACATTTTGGCAGCATATGAATGGGTATGTGTGCACATGGGTGGTAATACCGCATGCCCTGACCTGTCCTATGCCTCTTCCCCTTCACCTTTGTTTCAAAATGTTGTGTCCAGCGTTGAAAAATGCAGGCACAGTTTGATGCAGGTGTTTGCAACTTCCTTCACCCCAAATGCCATGGTGGTGGGGATGCTAGGCTCTCTTAGCATCCCCCTCCTCGTGCTGCATGAGATGGGAAGGCAAAATCATGTATTCATTCATCAAACGCTGATCAAGCACTTAAGTGCTAAGTACTGTTCGAGGTTCTGCGGATTCACAGAGGAATAATATTCGGTCTTTGTGCTAGCGGGGAGGTAGGAAAGTAAACAAGGCCATAGAGTAAGCTCTACGATAGAGGTAGATGTGGGCCTGGGTGGTGGTGGGGGCACAGGGGCGATGAAGGAGAGGAAAAGGAAGGTTCTCACGGTGAGGGATGGTGAAAGGCCTCCAAGAATTGCTGGAGGCCCCATTCGGTGGTGGGTGCTGGTGCGTCAGTTCCCTCTGAGAGGAAGCATTTCTCAGCAGCACCAAACACTGGCTAGACCTTGAGCTAGATGACGTTTGTTGTCAACTCTCCCAGCCTTCCTGTCTGCACCCTTTCCCTCCCTGTCTGGAAGGAGGCTCCCAACAGCCTTTTCAAAATCTGCTTAGGGCAGCTATGCATAATCAATATTTATTGAATCAAATTGATCTGAAAAGTATTCACACTACGGTATAAATGGCTCATACAGGGTACACCTGGGCACATGTACCTGGAAGCCTCAAGCTAAAAGAGCTTTTGCCAGCTCAGCAGGAGAGCTTCATAGCATGTTGGAGGCTCCTACACCCGAGTGCACATTTTCTGGATGGTTGCCCACTTTTTCTGTACTTTAAGCTGGCCCTACTTCCAAGCGCCCAGCCTTACATGTTTTCCCTTCCCTGCCCACTATTGTGGCTATATGATAAGGCAGGATGAGGGCCGATAACTGCTAGTCTCAGACCTTTTGGCTAGAAATGCCGCAAGACTACAGCAACAACTGCTTTGAAGCCTGGGAGAGACCAGTGATGAAAAACAAAGTTGCGGCCAGGCACAGTGGCTCATGCCTGTAACCCCAGGACTTTGGGAGGTCAAGGCGGGCGGATCACTTGAGGTCAGGAGTTCAAGACCAGCCTGGCCAACATGGCGAAACCCTGTCTCTACTAAAAATACAGAAATTAGCTGGGAATGGTGGTGCATGCCTGTAATCCCAGCTACTTGGGAGGCAGAGGCAGGACAATCACTTGAGCCCAGGAGGTTGCAGTAAGCCGAGATGGTGCCACACACTCCAGCCTGGGTGATAGAGCAAGAAAGAAAGCAAAAGTAAAACAAAGTTGCAGTGAATGGGACTGGGCGTTTAAATGTCTCTTTTAAATGCACTCACTATTTTGGTTCATGGTTTACCACTCATATGTTTCCTGCATGAGGGCAGAACTGGTGTGGCACATACATTGGAATTCTACCTCTAATGTGAGATAGGAAGCAGGGGGAACTGACCAGGAACCTCCACCTTATTCCCAGTCATAGTGTTCCACTAGGATTCTCCCATGGACCATATTTCATCATATTCACAGAAAGTACCACATTTGTTTCCCCAACCATCAGGGTTGTATAGTTACAGTCAGTGCCCTGTGCAGTAAAGACTGGCAATTGGATGTTTTTCAGACCCTCAACTGAGTTCATTATGAGAAGCCGTCTAAAAAAACAAACAAACAAGCGAACAACAAACTACAGTCTTCAATTAAAGGTTCAGAGGCCAGGCACAGAGGCTTATGTCTGTAACCCCAGCACTTCAGGAGGCCAAGGCAGGCAGATCACTTGAAGTCGGGAGTTCGAGGCCAGCCTGGCCAACATGGCGACACCCTGTATCTACCAAAAGTACAAAAAATAGCTGGGCATGGGGTGGTGCTCGCCTGTAATTCCAGCTACTTGGAAGGCATGAGAATCACTTGAATCACCCAGGAAGCAGAGCTCGCGGTGAGCCGAGATTACGCCACTGCACACCAGCCTGGGCGACAGAGCGAGACTCTGTCTCAAAAAAAAAAAAAAAGAGGTTCAGAAAGTGGACACCTTTTAGCACTGTCTAATAGAAATATGAGTCATATAAGTAATTTCAAATTTCCTAGGAATAATATTTAGAAAAGTAAAAGGAAATGGGTGAAATTCATTTTAATAACATATTTTACTAAACCCACTAAATTGAAACATTGTCGTTTCAACATGTAATGAATATTTTTTATTTTTAGAATCAGAGCCTCACTCTGTTGCCCAGGCTACAGTACCGTGATGCAATCATGGCTCAGTCAACCTTGAACTCCTGGGCTCAACCCATCCTCCCACCTTAGCCTCTTGAATAGTTGGGACTACAGGCCTGTGCACCACCACACCCAGTGATTTATTTTTATTTTTATTTATTGTAGAGATGGGGTCTCACTAGGTTGCCCAGGCTGGTCTGGGACTCCTAGGATCAAGCAGTCCTCCTGCCTCAGCCTCTGGACTACAGGTGCATGCCACCTTGCTCAGCTAATTAAAACATTTTTTTTTTTTTTTAATGGAGACAGAGTCTTGCTCTGTCACCCAGGTTGGAGTGCAGTGGCATGATCTTGGCTCACTGCAACCTCTGCCTCCTGGGTTCAAGCAATTCTCCTACCTCAGCCTCCCAAGTAGCTGGGATTACAGGCACCCGCCACCACGCCCGGCTGATTTTTTGTATTTTAGTAGAGACAGAGTTTCACCATGTTGCCCAGGCTGGTCTCGAACTCCTGAGCTTGGGCAATCCACCTGTCCCGGCCTCCTAAAGTGCTAGGATTACAGGCTTGAGCCACCACGCCCGGCCAACATTTTTTTTTTTTTTTGAGACACAGTCTTGCCATCCAGGCTGGAGTGCATTGGCACGATCTCAGCTCACTGCAACCTCTACCTCCCAGGCTAAAGCAATTCTCCTGCCTCAGCCTCCCAAGTAGCTAGGATTACAGGTGTGTGCTACCATGCCCAGCTAATTTTTGTACTTTTAGTAGAGATGGTTCCAGCTACTTGGGAGGCTGAGACGGGAGGATGGCTTGAGTCTGAGAGGGTGAGGCTGCAGTGAGCTCTGATTGCGCCACTATACTCCAGCCTGGACAACAGAGTAAAACCTTGTCTCAAAAATTAAAAAGAAAAAGAAAGAAAATGAAGAACAATGACCACACCTCCATATGTGTGTGTGTGTGTGTGTGTGTGTGTGTGTGTGTGTGTGAGAAATGAATGTTCTTTGCTGGCAATCTGACATACAGGAGAAATTAACAGAGTTAATGGCTATTCTGGCATCTGCTCCCAAGCCACTGAGACCACAGAATTAGAGGATGGGAAGGGACCTTGGAGATCTTGTTAACTGTGTCCTGGACCCTCATTGCAAGGAATCAGATTCAATTGGCCTAGGGAGGGGTCTAAGTATCAACATTTTTAGACGTCCCCTAGGTGATTCTAATGTACGGACGGGGCTCTAAATGCAGAAACATCCCTTTCGTTTTATAGGTGAAGAGACAGGGGCTAACTGAGGTCAGTGACTCATCTTACAGCTTGTTAGAGGCAGAGTGAAGCCCAGAATCCGGATATTCTTCTCTACCCAGCTCACACAGAGGACATTTCCATAATACCTTCATCGTGGGTCATTCTCTTGCTTAACCCCAGAGTTGCTCTCATTTTGAATTGAGACACATTCCTCCGCTTAACCTAGCTTAGACACAAACTTCAACAAACTTCTCTGAACCCTTACTTGCCAAGAAAATCTTCAGATCAGTGAAAACATTGAAGTGATTCTGGTCCGGGACCATGGCTGTAAATGCCTCCCATTTTAGACCCAACTGGGACCTGACACCCTATACTGAATATAGAGTTTAATTAGAGGGTACAGGGAGGGGCCCCAAAGAAGCAAACACTTGAGTCTGGTGAGTCTCATTGATGCACAGACTAAGCCAGACTGACCCATTAACAGGGTCTCACACTCAGATATATCTGAGTGCAGAGCAGGTAATGCATGTGAGTAGTGTGGGTTAGGTGGGGGCTCTGGCCCAAGCTCCTCCTAGCCATGCGGGGAGGATGCAATGCAAGTCCAGTCCTTCCAATTTCTCAAAGAAGTCGCAAATTCGGGTTTTTGTTTGTTTTGGTTTTTGTGAAAAACCCTGTTTTGTGAATGTTGGCAACTAGTTTGATTTTTAGAAAAACACTGTAAGAGTCAAATAAAACCCACTCGTGAGCTATATTCTGCTTGTGAGGCTTCAGAGTACATCTTTTAGATAAGTCCAAGACTTTTTTTTTTTTTTCAGATGGTCTCGCTCTGTTGCCCAGGCTGAAGGGCAGTGACACACAGATCACTATAGCCTTGACCTCCTGGGCTCAAGCCATCCTCCCATTTCAGCCTCCCGAGTAGCTGGGATTACAGACATACACCACCAAGGAATATGACTTCATCATATTCAATATCGAGTTTTACTGGTTTCTAAGATGTTGGCCTAATACCATCATGTAGGTTGAGCATCCCTAATCCAAAAATTCAAAATCTGAAACTTTTTTTTTTTCTTTTTTTGAGACGGAGTCTTGCTCTATCGCCCGGGCTGGAGTGCAGTGGCACGATCTCAGTTCACTGCAAGCTCCGCCTCCCAGGTTCACGCCATTCTCCTGCCTCAGCCTCTTCAGTAGCTGGGACTACAGGAGCCCGCCACCACGCCCGGCTAATTTTTTTGTATTTTTAGCAGAGACGGGTTTTCACCGTGTTAGCCAGGATGGTCTTGATCTCCTGGCCTCGTGATCCGCCCGCCTCGGCCTCCCAAAGTGCTGGGATTACAGGCGTGAGCCACCGCGCCCGGCCCAAAATCCGAAACTTTTTGAGCGCCAGCATGACACGACTAGGGGAACGTTCCACACTGGACCTCATGTGATGGGTTCAGTCAAAACATTGTTCCATGAACAGAATCATTAAAAATATTGAATAAAATTACCTTCAGGGTATGTGAATAAGGTGTATATGAAACATAAATGAATTTCGTGTTGAGACTTAATTCTGTTCTCAAGATAGCTCATTGTGTATACAGAAATATTCCCAAATCTGAAAAATATCTGAAATTCGAAACACTTCTGATCCCAAGCATTTCAGATAAGGGATATTCAACCTGTCCTTACCTTGCCTTAGACATTGTGAAACTGATGACAGTCAACACTGGTACCAGAAGGAAAAGTAATTCAGAAGTCCCACCTCTGTTCCCCTTTTAAATGTTACTCATTTTCTCACTTTCCACTTTATTATTTCTTTTGGGTGTGGCACTTGTGATTTTTTTTTTTTTTTTTTTTTGAGACAGGGTCTCACTCTGTCACCCAGGGTGGAGTACAGTGACACGATCATGGCTCTCTGCAGCCTTGACCTTCCCAGTCGAGCTCAGGTGATCCTCCCACCTCAGCTCCCGAGTAGCTGAGACTGCAGGCATGCACCACCACACCCGGCTAATTTTTGTATTTTTTTTTTTTTAAGACAGGGTTTCACCAGGCTGCCCAGGCTGGTTTCGAACTCCTGGGCTCTAGTGATCCACCCACCTCAGCTTCCCAAAGTATAGGCACGATTCCACGACTCCCAGCCATAAATTTTCATAATGAAGTTGAAATTAAAGATTATTACAGTTCGTAAGATCCATATAATTTATTTCAAAGTTCTTTTTGAAGTTGTGAGTCAGGCTTACTAGCATCACCATGGGATAGATACTAGTTCTGCTATACACAACTATGTAAGGAAAAATGTTTTCATTCACTGCAAAATGAGACGGAAGCTTACATTGTAGCACTGGGGCAACCTGTTAGCCAATGAAATGATATTGCAAATAAAAAGCAAAATTACTCTTACCCACATTCTTCATTTTAAGAAAACACCCTTGGATAAGTACATAAAGTGAGAGTCCTTGATTTGAACTAATCTAAGGTATTAATGATAACAGGTGAATGCTTAGATAATGATTTAAGAGTTGATGCTAATTTACCCTTTAATTGGAAGTATTTATAAAGCAAACATAAATATAAGTTATTTGTGAAGCATATGAGATGAACAGAAAATATGCATGTCATTTGTATTTTAGTTATTCTTCCTACACGTACATAACCTTGATTTTTGCCACAGTTCCTTTTTCTACATGTAAAAAACTTAATTAGATTGTGTGCTTGTGACAATCAGTTTCAAGTATATTTCTGTGAGAAGCTCCACTGTCCCCAAATAACCAGAGGTAGGTAACAGTTTCTGACAAAAGCTTGAGGGAACAGGATTAAATGATAATTACAGCGATTATATTTTATCTAAAACCTTCAAGTCTCTGGAAAGCTGCTTGGTTTCTATTTTGGGCCATGCTGCCCACATATCTTAACGACAGAATTTATGCATAATTTTGCACTTCCTGTTTTTATCTCTGTTTGGGTGTATTTATTACTTCATATGTGGTGATGCAAGGCTCATTGAAAGGTCCATTTATATCCTGGTTATCTGCATGGGGATCTAGCTGCTTTTCTCTCGCTGTTTCTAGAACTCTCACTGTAACATTCAGATTTGCTGGCATCCAGCCTTTTCCAGCACATATACATTCCGCTCCCTCAGTGACTCTATTTATGGGAGTCTATGTGATTTACTCAAGACTAATAAAGACCGTGTAGAAGGATGGGTCGTGGATTTATCCATCCATGGAATTTTAGCGCATTCAGAGGAAGGTTTATCTTCTTTTCTTCCCCCGCTACCCCCCAATTTAATTAAAACAACAAAAAAGGCGTTAGTCCAAATGAGTGACAGTTGGCAGATCTGCGTTATTTAACTGGAGGGACTCCCTAGTTTCTGATGCTTGGAGATGGACAAGTAATTACCTCCTGTCTGTGACTATTTTCTACCAGGCTAAGCCCAATGTTTATTGTAAACTATCTGCCATTAAAAGCTGTAATAGCAAGCCTTATGTTCCCACACCATAAATTTGACTTGCACTGTTTTTAATTTACCTTCATATTTTATTATATTCTTTGGAATGTTTCATTTTAAAGGAAGATAACGGGAGAATGAAAATTGAACAAATTCCAAATTCACGCTTGAATAAAGATATGCTTAGCACACATATTTTTTGCATATACCCAGACCACTGATGGCCACTTTCTGAATATTGGCAGCTTCTCTGTAACTATTAGAGGTAGTTGCTGTAAATGTATCACTTGTTAAATGGTCCTGAAAATAGCCTAAAAATTAAAGTTTAAGCAGACCACATGGGCTGAGGGCAGTGATTCTCAAACTTTTGCATCTCATGAACACACTTATTCGAAGACCCCAAAGAGCTTTTGTTTGTGTGATTATATTTATCAATACTTACTGCATAAGAAATTAGAGCTGAGACATTTAAAAACGCTTATTTATTTATTCGTTTAAAAATAACAATAGGGCCAGGCACGGTGGTGGCTCATTCCTGTAATCCCAACACTTTAGGAGGCCGAGGTGGGAGGATCACTTGTGCCCAGGAATTTGAGACCAGCCTGGGCAACATGGCGAAATCCCGTCTCTACAAAAAATTTTTAAAATTAGCCAGGTGTCGGCCGGGCACGGTGGTTCACGCCTGTAATCACAGCACTTTGGGAAGCCGAGGCAGGTGGATCATGAGGTCAGGAGATCAAGACCATCCTGGCTAACACAGTGAAACTCTGTCTCCACTAAAAATACAAAAAATTAGCCGGGCATGGTGGCAGGCGCCTGTAGTCCCAGCTACTCAGGAGGCTGAGGCAGGAGAATGGTGTGAACCCGGGAGGTGGAGCTTGGCAGTGAGCAGAGATCATGCCACTGCACTCCAGCCTGGGCGACAGAGCGAGACTCGGTCTCAAAAAAAAAATTAGCCGGGTGTCTTGGCATGCCCCTGTGGTCCCACTACTCAGGAGGCTGAGGTGGGAGGAAAACCTGAGCTTGGGGGGGTCGAGGCTGCAGTGAGCTGTGGTCACACCACTGCGATCCGGCCTGAGCGACAGAGTGAGACCTGTCTCAAAAAACAAACAAACAAAAAAACCCCAAACCAATAAATCATTATATGTTAGCATAAATACCATTTTTAATGAAAAATAACTATTTTCTGTAGCAAAAAAAAAGTTTAATAAGAAGAGAGAGATTGTTTTGGATTCTGTTTGACTTTAGAAGACAGCTGGAGTCTCATATCTGCTTCTTCAGTCTGCTGTAATATGTTGCTTTGCTTGAAATATATGAAAAAAACCTGCCCCTACACAGATACGTAGTTGTAAAAGGGAATATTTTAACAGCCTTTTCAAATAATTATGGATATTCTGCTTTGATCCCAGACCAAAACTTGACAAGTGGAGGTTTTTTTTTTTTTTGAGATGAAGTCTTGCTCTGTCACCTAGGCTGGAGTACAGTGGTAGGATCTCAGGTCACTGCAACTTCCACCTCCCAGGTTCAAGTGATTCTCCTGCCTCAGCCCCCCGAGTAGCTGGGACTACAGGTGTGTGCCACCACGCCCGGATAAATTTTGTATTTTTAGTAGAGATGGGCTTTTGCCATGTTGGCCATGTTGGTCTTGAACTCCTCACCTCAAGTGGTCCACCTGCCTCAGCCTCCCAAAGTGCTGGGATTACTGGTGTGAGCCACCACTCCCAGCCAAAATAAACATTTCTGTTTTTTTTTTTTTTGACAGGGTTTCCCTCTATCACCCTGGCTGGAGTGCAATGGTTCAAGTGATTCTTGTGCCTCAGCCTCCCAAGTAGCTGGATTACAGGAATGCGCCACCACTCCTGGCTAATTTTTCTTTTTTTTCCTTTCTTTCTTTCTTTTTATTTTATTTTATGCTTTTTTAAAGCAGAGGCAAGGTTTCACCATGTTGGCCAGGCTGGTCTCGAACTCCAGACCTCAGATGATCCACCCGCCTCAATCCAAAGTGCTGGGATTATGGGTGTGAGCCACCACGCCCAGCAATTAAGTGTTAGTTTCTTAAAGGTTAGTTGCAATGTGGAAATTAAAACCCTTTCAGTGGATTTTTTTTTTAAACTAATAGATTTTTTTTTTTTAGAGCAGTTTTAGGTTTAAAGAAAATGAGACCATTTGGAGGGTTCTTATGTGCCCGCTTTCGCCACATTTTCCTATATTAACATCATGCATTAATGTGGCACATTTGTTAACAATTGATGAATCAATAATACTGTACATGATTATTAAACTAAAGCTCATAGTTTACATTAGGATTAATTATTTGTGATATACAGTTCCATGGGTTTGGACAAATGTATAATGACATGTGTCCACTATTATAGTAACATATAGAATAATTTTACTGCCCTAAACACTCCCTGTGCTCCTCCTATTCAGCCCTTCTCTTCTTCCCCTGAATCTTTGGCAACCACTGATCTTTTGATTATCTTTATAGGTTGCCTTTTCTAGAACATCATATACACTTGACCTTTAAACAGCAGGGGTTTTAACTGCACAGGTCCTCTTTCACGAGATTTTTTTTGTGTTGAGACGGAGTCTCGCTCTATCTCCAGGCTGGAGTGCAGTGGCGTGATCTTGGCTCACTGCAACCTCCGCCTCCTGGGTTCAAGTGATTCTCCTGCCTCAGCCTCCCGAGTAGCTGGGACTACAGGCATGCCACCATGCCCAGCTAATATTTTTAGTGGAGATGGGGTTTCACCATGTTGGCCAGGCTGGTCTTGAACTCCTGACCTCAGGTGATCCGCCCGTCTCGGCCTCCCAAAGTGCTGGGATTACAGGCGTGAGCCGCTGCACCTGGCCAAGATTTTTTTCAATGAAAGTTACACAGAATGTGCTTGCCTCTCCTGTCACCGCTCCCACTTCCTCTACCTCTTCTGCCCCTGCAACCCCTGAGACAGCAAGACCAACCCTCTTCTTCCTCTTCCTTCTCAGCCTACACAGCGTGAAGACAAGGATAAAGACCTTTATTTTATTTATTCTTTTTTTTTAAGGTGGAAGTCTTGCTATGTTGCCCAGGCTGGAGTGCAGTGGCATGATCGTAGCTCACTGCAGCCTCAAACTCCTGGGCTCAAGGAATTCTCCCACCTCAGCCTCCTGAGTAGCTGGGACTGCAGGTATGCACTACCCTCTAGGCCAAGGATAAAAACCTTGTGATGATCCAGTTCCACTTAATAAATAGTAAATATATTTTCTGTTCCTTGTGATTTTCTTTTTTCTTATTTTTTAAAAGACGGGGTCTAACTCTGTTGCTGGGGCTGGAGTGCAATTGTACAATCTTGTCTCACTACAGCCTCAACCTTCTGGGCTCAAGCAATCCTCCTGCCTTAGCCTCCCGAGTAGCTAGGACTACAGGTACGTGCCAGCCCACCTGGACAATTTTTTTTTTTTTTGTAGAGAAGGGGTCTCACCATATTGCCCAGGTGGGTTTTGAACTCCTGGCTTCAAGCAATCTTCCTTCCTTGGCCTCCGAAAATGTTGGGATTCCAGGTGTGAGCCACTGCCCCCAGCCGGCCTTTCCTTATGATTTTCTTAATATTTTTTCTTTATTTTAAGAATACAGTATATATATATATATATATATTAGAAAATACATGTTAATTGGCTGCTTATGTTACCAGCAGGGCTTCTGGTCAACACAAGACGATTAGTAGTTATGTTACTGGGGACTTAAAAGTTATACTCAGATTTTCAACTGCACCCCTACCCCCCTGTGTTGTTCCAGGGTCAGCTGTAATTGGAATCATACAACACATAGACTTTTCAGATGGGCTTCTTTCACTAAGCAATATGCATTTAATGTTCCTTTTTGTGGATTGAATGCTCATTAATTTTGATCACTGACTGTTCCACTGTATGAATATACTACAGTTTATTCATTCACCTTTTGAAAAATATCTTGGTTGCTTCTAGTTTTTAGCTATTATGAATAAAGTTACTATAAACATTTGTGTGCAGATTTTTGTGTGGGCTAAGTTTTCAATTCTTTTTGGTAAAACCCTAGGAGTATGATTGCTGGGTCAGATGGTAAGAATACATTTAGCTTTACAAGAAATGTAAACTGCCAAACTGTCTTCAAAAGTGGCTGCACTATTTTGCATCCCCACTAGCAATGAATGAGAGTTTTTATTGCTCCACATCTTTGCCAGCATTAGGTATTAATAGTTTTTTGGATTTTAGCCATTCTAATATGAGTATAGTAGTATCTCATTGTTGTTTTAATTTGCAATTCCCCAGTGACATATGATGCTGAGTATCTTTTCATGTTTATTTGCCATCTGTGTATTTTCTTTCTTTCTTTCTTTCTTTCTTTTTTTTTTTTTTTTGAGACAGAGTCTCACTCTGTTACCCAGGCTGGAGTGCAATGGCACAATCTCAGCTCCCTGCAACCTCCGCCTCCCAGGTAAAAGTGATTCTTCTGCCTCAGCCTCCCAAGTAGCTGGGACTACAGGTGCGCACCACCACAGAGGGCTAATTTTTATTTTTAGTAGAGACAGGGTTTCACCATGTTGGCCAGGCTGGTCTTGGACTCCTGACCTCAAATGATCTGCCTGCCTTGGACTCCCAAAGTGCTGGGATTACAGGCGTGAGCCACCATGTCCAGCCTACCATCTATATTTTCTTGGGGGAGGTAGCTTTTCAACTCTTTTGCCCATTTTTTAAATTTGGTGGTTTGCTACTGCTGAGATTTAAAGTTTTAAGAGTTCTTTGTGTATATTGGATACTGGTCTTTTATCAGATAAGTGTGCTTTTTAATTTTTTTTTTCTTTTCTTTTTTGAGACAGTCTCACTCTGTTGCCCAGGCTGGAGTGCAGTGCTGAAATCATAGCTCGCTGCCGCTGTGAACTCCTAGGCTCAAGCCATCCTTCTGCCTTAGCCTCCTGAGTATCTAGGACTATAGATGTGCACTACCATGCCTGGCTAATTTTTATTTTATTTTATTTTTTATTTTTAAATTTTTCTGTAGAGATAAGTCTTACTATGTTGCCTGGACTGGTCTCAAATTTCTGGCCCCAAGAAATCCTCCTGCCTTGTTATATTTTTTTTCTTTATCAGATGTGTGTTTTGCAAATATTTTCTCCCAATCTGCAGAGAAAATATGTGGCTTGTCTTTCCATTCTCTTAAACCACTGGATCTTTCACACTACGACCGTTTGGTGCCACTGCCCTGATGCCTGCTAAACCATCAGTGTTTGTGTAACATCACACTGTTGTTTGTGTAATATCAGTGCAAATTGTGTAACGTCACAACAAACACATCATTGTTTGTGTAACATCAGTGCAAATTTTAATACAAAGGAAAGGCAAAAGACATCTTAGTATTATTGTGAAAATAGTTTTAATTTTGCGGACATACGATCGAGGCCCATGGACCATACTTTGAGAACTACTGGCCTAAAGCAAACAAGGATAGCCTGTACTACTCTTTAGTTCAGGCCTCAGTAAGACCAAATAGAATAAGAAATTTGAATTTTACAAATATGTAATGTTAATTTACTTTTCTGCAAAAAGAGGTTTGGAAGACACATAAGATATATAATTCATTGAGCTTGGTGTTCTAATTCATTAGGAAGAGCCCATTGTGTTTACATATTTTTTGCTGGTGATTTTTGAGAGAACATAATTTTTATTATTTATTTATTTATTTTTTGAGACGGAGTCTCACTCTGTCGCCAGGCTGGAGTGCAGTGGTGTGATCTCAGCTTACTGCAACCTACAACTCCCTGGTTCAAGCGATTCTCCTGCCTCAGCCTCCTGAGTAGCTGGGATTACAGGCACGCACCACCACGCCCAGCTAATTTTTGTTTTTTTAGTAGAGACAGGGTTTCACCAGGTTGCTCAGGATGGTCTCAATCTCCTGACCTCGTGATCTGCCTGCCTCCCAAAGTGCTGGGATTACAGGCGTGAGCCACTGCACCTGGCCTATAATTTTTATTTTTAAAGAAATACTTTGTATGTGTATGTGTGTCTGTGTGTAAATATATCAAGTAGAGTGTATGGGCCAATGAATGTCTCTCTCTTTTTTTTCTGGAGTGCAGTGGCATAATCATGGCTCACTACAGCCTCAAACTCCTGGGCTCAAGTGATACTTCCACTTCAGCCTCCTGAGTAGCTGGGATGACAGGCGTGCACCACCACACCCAGCTAACTTTAAAATTTTTGTAGAGATAGAGTCTATGTTGCCCAGATTGGTCTTGAACTCCTGGGCTCAAGCAATCCTCCTGCCGCAGCCTCCTAAAGTGCTGGGATTACAGGTGTCAGCCACCGTGCCTGGCCCTAAATGTCTCTTAATGGCAAATAATAGGTAGATAATGCCTAGTAACGGGTTTATGATATATTTGTCTATATAGACAAACATATAGTACCCCAAACTTTTTCCTTTTTCTCCTAGAAAGAAAAAGCATGTTTTCTTTCCTTCTGGTAGATGTACTTTTCCCTATTCCTTCCATTAAGTGCAACCCAAAACCCTGAATATTATATATTAAACAAACATGAGAAGACTCTGAAAGGTGGGGAAAAAAAGGAGGGCAGAATGTCTATGGACTGCAGGACCTGAAGAACAACATTGCAGTGACTTACTTTGTTTTTATTTTTGACTCATATACACCAGACTTGGAGTTGAAAAAGGTAGTAACTGGAAATGCCAGCAGGAGTAGTCAAAAAAAGCCCAACCAAAGCCCGCTGTCTTTAGCCAAAGAACCATGGAAGGGGCAGCCTAGCAAGATAGAAAAGTTCTAAACATCGCTATGGATTGCATTGTGTCTCCCCAAAATTCATGTCGAAGCCTTAACTCCCAGTGTAATTGTATTTGGAGATGGGGCCTTTGGGAGATAATTAGGGTTAGATGAAGTAATGAGAATAAGGCCCTCATGATGGAATCAGCAGCTTTATAAGAAGAATGGTGGGGTTGGGTGCAGTGGCTCACATCTGTAATCCCAGCACTTTGGGAGGCCGAGGTGGGAAGATCACTTGAGGTCAGGAGTTCAAGACCAGCCTGGCCAACATGGTGAGACCCCGTCTCTACCAGAAAATACAAAAATTAGCTGGGCATGGTGGTGCATGTCTGTAATCCCAGCTACTCGTGAGGTTGAGGCATGAGAATCGCTTGAACACAGGAGGTGAAGGTTACAGTGAGCCAAGATTGTGGCCTGCTGCACTCCAGCCTGGGAGACAGAATGAGACCCTATCAAGAAAAAAAAAAAAAAGAGGAGTGGAGAGAGATCATTTTCTCTGCCATTTGAAGACACAGTAAGAAGCTGATCATCTGCAACCCAGAAAGAGAGCCCTTGCCAGGAACCAAATTGGTTAGCACCTTGATCTTAGACTCCCTAACTTCCAAAACTGGGAAACATAAATGTCTGTTGTTGAAGCCACCAGTCTATATTTTGTTGTAGCAGCCTGAGAAGACTAATACAGGCAATAACTGCTCTACACAGCCAAACACCGCAGCAAACCCTTTGGCCCCCACCCATGCCAACAAAGGCTGAGTGGGGAGCCTACGATTCCACCCTTATGAGGCTATAATGAGGCACCTCACCCACCAGGGTTGTGTCAGAGAAGGCCAAGTAGAGAGTCAATAATAAGTCCACTCTCCACCTGGCCCCCATGGTATCAGTGGAGACCATGTGGGAAGCCTACACTTACACCCCCAAAAGGCAGTAATGAAGTGCTCCTCTTCATTCCTGCTCAGTGGTATCAGAGTAGGACTAGCGGAGAGTCTAGACTTTTACCATCATCCAATGGTAATAAGGCAACCCCCATCGCAGTGTCAGTGGAGACCACCTGGGGAGCCAGAATGCCAACATCTGCCCAGCCATAATGAGAAGTGTAACTAAGATGCCAACAGAGGCTGAGTGAACCTAGTCTTCTACCTCCACCTGGCAGTAATGGGATGGTGTCTTTCCTCCTCTGCTGGAATAATGTCAAAAAAAGCCAGCTAAAATAAAGAGTTAACATAAAATTAATAGCCTTATAAAAATGTCCAAGTTTCTTTTTTCTTTTCTTTTTTTTTTTTTTTGTGATACAGAGTTTTGCTATTGTTGCCCAGGCTGGCGTGATCTTGGCTCACCGCAACCTCCGCCTCCCGAGTTCAAGTGATTCTCCTACCCCAGCTTCCCGAGTAGCTGGGATTACAGGCATGCATCACTGTGCCTGGCTAATTTTTTGTATTTTTAGTAGAGACAGGGTTTCTTCATGGTGGTCAGGGTGGTCACGAACTCCCGACCTCAGGTGATACATGCGCGTTGGCTTCCCAAAGTGCTGGGGTTACAGGTATGCACCACCATGCCTGGCCCAAAAATGTCCAAGTTTCAACTGAAAATCACTAATCATACCAACAGCCAGGAAGTTCTCAAATGAAATGAAGAAAAGCCAATCAATAAATGCCAATACCAAGATGACAGAGATGTTAGAATTATATGACAAAGATGTCAAAGCAGCCATTACAAAAATGCTTCAAAAGCAATTCTGAACACACTTGAAACAAATTAGAAAGTAGACAGCCTCAGGAAACAAATATAATATATAAAGATGAACCAAATGAAAATTTTAAAACTTAAACACAGTAACTGAAATTAAAAAGTCAGTGGTTGGACATAATACCAGGATAGAGAGGGAACAGAGAAAAAAATCAGTGAAAGGAAGATAGAATAATAAAAAGTACTCAATCTTAACAACAAAGTACCCAAAGGAATAATGGCTGAAAACGTCTCAAATTTGTTAAGAGACAAGAAGATGGGCAAACCTCAAAGAAGACAAAGCCCAAATAAATCTATACCAAGACACATTATAATGAAACTTCTGAAACCCAGAGACCAAGAGAAAAATCTTAAAAGCAGCCAGGAAAAAAAAAAAAAAAAACACCCAGGGAAAAAACCTATTTGAATGACAGTGGATTTCTTATCAGAAACCATGGGGGCCATAAGTAAGTGGTACAGTGTTTTTCAAGTGCTGAAAGAAAAGAACTGTCAATCCAGAATCCTATAGTTAGTAAAAATATTCTTCAGAAATGAAGAGGAAACCAAGATAGTCTCAGATGAAGCAAAACTAAATTTTTCACCAGCAGAATTACTCTAAAAGAATGGCTAAAGGAGGTTCTCTAAACAAATGTAAAAACAGAAGAGGGAAATTTGGAGCATCAGAAATGGAAGTGATAAAAGAAGAAAAGTTGGAGCATCAGAAAGAACACAATAAGCAAAAAAGGGGGAGAGTAAACACAATAGTTTTTCCTTCTATTCTTCAGTTTTTGTTTTGTTTTGTTTTGTTTTGAGACGGAGTCTTGCTCTGTCACCCAGGCTGAAGTGCAACTGCACAATCTTGGCTCACTGCAACCTCTGCCTCCCGAATTCAAGCAATTCTCCCTGCCTCAGCCTCCCAAGTAGCTGGGATTACAGGTGCCCACCACCATGCCAGGCTAATTTTTGTATTTTTAGTAGAGATGGGGTTTCACCATGTTGGTCAGGCTGGTCTCAAACTCCTGACCTCAAGTGATCTGCCTGCCTCGGCCTCCCAAAGTGCTGGGATTACGGGCGTGAGCCACCGTGCCCAACCTATTTTTCAGTTTTTTAAAAATATATTTAATAGTTGAAGTAAAAATGACATGTTTTATATGGTTCTAAAAGTATGCAGAGGAAATATTAAGACAATTGTATTATAAATAGTGGAGGGCAACAGGATTTAAAGGGAAACACAATTTCTATATTTCATTTAAACTGGCAAAATAATGACACCAGTAGACTATAATGGGTTATGTATATATAATGTAATACCTACGGCACTACCTAAAAAGTTATACAAAGCTTTTCAAAAGTTATCCAAAATGCTGTAGGTAAATCAAAATGAAATTTTAACAGAAGTATGAGTAACCCACAGGAAAGCAGAAGAAAGAAAACAGAGAAATGAAAAATAGAACAAACAGAAAGGAAAAAATAAAATCAGAGATTTAAGGCCTAACATATCAATAATTACACTAAATGTAAGTGGTAGAAGCACGTCAACTTTAAAAGAGAGAGATTGGCAGAGTGGATTTTAAAACACAACCCAACTGTATACTGTCTACGAGAAACTCACTTCAAATATAATGATATAGGAAGGTTAAAAGCAAAAGGATAGAAAAATATGTCATGCAAACATTAATCAAAAGAAAGCAAGGGTGGCTGTATTAATATCAGATAAAGCAGACTTCAGAGCAAAGAAAATTTCCAGAGACAGAGAGGGCCATTATATAATGATAAAAGGGTCAATCCACCAAAAAGACATAGCAATCTTAAATGTGTATGCACCAAACAACAGAGCTGCAAAATACATGAAGTAAAACTGATAGAACTGAAAGGAGATATACACATATCCAGTTAAAACTGGAGAAAGATAACAGGAAAATCTTCAAACTAAAGAACACACATCTAAATAACAAACGAGTCAAAAAAGAGATCTCAAGGGAAATTAAAAAATACATTGAACTGGGTGAAAATAAACATACCATCTTTCAAAATTTGTGGGACGCAGCCAAAGTAATACCGAGAAGGAAATATATAGCACTAAATGCATATGTTAGAAAAGAGGAAAAGTCCAAAATCAATCTATGATCCCCCTGTAAGAACGTAGTAAAAGATGAGCAAAATAAATCCAAAGTGAGAAGAAAATAATAATGAACAAAAATCAATGACATTGAACACACGCTCAAATGGAAAAACCAATTAACCAAAGATCTGATTTTTTGAAAAGATCAATAAAATTGACAAACCTCTAGCAAGACTGACAAAGTAGGAAAGAAAGACACAAATTGTCAATATCAGGAAGGAAATAGGTGAAATCACTATAGACACTGCAGACATCAAAAGGATAATAAGGGAATACTACGAACAACTCTAAATATTATAAATATGACAATCTAGATGAAATGGACCAATTCCTGGAAAATCACAAAGTACCACAACTCATCAATAGGAAATAGATAATTTGAGTAACCCTACAACTAAAAAGAAATTGAACTTATAATTTTAAAACTCCCTGAAAAGAAATCTCCAGGCCCAAGTTGTTTCACTGGAGATTTCTACCAAACACTTCAAGAATTATTAAACCAATTCTTGCCTGGGTGCAGTGGCTCACGCCTGTACTCCCAGCACTTTGAGAGGCTGAGGCAGGTGGATCACTTGAGCCCAGGAGTTCGAGAACAGCCTGGGCAACATGGCAAAACCACATCTCTACAAAATATACATATATAAAATTAGCCGGGCATGGTGGCATGAGCCTGTGGTCCCAGCTACTCAGGAGGCTGAAGCAGAAGAATCACCTGAACTGGGGAGGCAACTCCAACCTGGGTAACAGAGCAAGACCCTGTCTCATAATTAAACCAATTCTACATTATCTCTTTCAGAAAATACAAGAGGAGCGAGCACTTCCCAATATTGGCAATATTTTATAATGCCGATATTACCTTAATACCAAAACCAGACAAAGACAACACAGAAAACTACAGACCAAAATCATTAGTGAATATAGATACAAAATTCCTTAATAAAGTATTAGCAAGTAGAATTCAGCTATATTGTAAAAAATGTACACACTAAGACTAAGCAGAGTTTTTTTCAGGGATGCAAGCCTGGTTCATCATTCAAAAATCAGTCAATGACCTCCACTATATTAACAGGCTAAAGAAGAAAGATCACATAATAATATCAATAGATTCAGAAAAAGCATTTAACAAAATTCAACAGTTATTCATGATAAAAACTCCCAGAAAAACAGGATTAGAGAGAGACCACCTTACTTGATAAAGAGCATCTATATGAAAAAATAGAACAAACAGAAAACAAAAAATAAAATCACAGATTTAAGACCTACAGATTTAAGGCCTACAGCTAACATTTTACTTAATCATGAAAGACTGAAGCTTTCTCCCTAAAGTTGGGAACACGGAAAGGACGCTGCTTTTATCACTTTTATTGAACATAGTGCTGGAAGTCCTAGCCAGTGCAATAAGGCAAGAAAAGAAAGTAAATGGCATACAGTTTGGGAAGAAAGAAATAAAACTATCCCCATTTGCAGATGATGTAATTGACCACATCGAAAATCCAGAAGAATCTGCCAAAAAAAAAAAAAAAAAAACCTCATGGAACCAATAAGTGAGATCAACAAGGTTGCATGACATGAGATGAACATATGAAAAAAAATTATATTTCTACAAACTAGCAATGAACACGTGGACATCTAAATTAAAAATGTAATATTAACAATCACTCAAAAATATGAAATAGGTATAAATCTAACAAGACAAGTACAGGACATTTATGCTGTAAACTGTGTAATGTGATGAAAAATAACAAGATCTAAATAAAGGGAATAATAGTCCGTGTTGGTGGATTGGAGACTCAACATAGTAAAGATATCAGTTCTCCCCAAATAGATATAGTGGTTTAATGCAATTCCCATTAAAAACTCAGCAAGATCTTTTGGTAGCTGTAGACAAGATTATTCTGGAATTTATATGGAAAGTCCAAACAAAAAGCTAAGGGGCAAAACCCGGGCTGGGATAGGGCATGAGGCAGTGCGTTGGGACATCCCTTGCATCAGGCTCAACAGTGCCTGTCACTGTGTGGGTGGCTGGGATGCTTGGGGTGGGTCAGGGGCAGGTGTAGCCTCTTTGCCTCATTGTCCCCTAGCACCACAGGCTGCCAGCACCATGAAGTTATGGACTTTGGCACACGTCTTTGACCACCTGTGGGAAATTGTTACAACAGTTGCAATGCAGAAATATCCAAACTCTATGAGCCTGAGTGTGGTTGGAGTTGATGTGTTGGACAGACATATAGATCCCTCTGGATCCCTTCTCAGCACAGAGAGGGGGCTGCTTCCATTGTGAAGTCTCTAATTGGTGCAGCAAGAACCAAAACATATGTGCAAGAACATTCTGTAGTTGATCATGTAGAGAAAACAATGGAACTTAAATCTACTAACATTTCATTTACAAATAAGTTTTCAGTAGATGAGAGACTTATAGAAAAGCCACATCCTCAGGACAGAAAAAATCTATTTTGACTCAAGAAGCCATAATCACTGTGAAAGGAGTCAGCCTCAGCAGTTACCTTGAAGGACTGATGGCAAGGCTGAGAAGCAATGGAATGGGTAATACACAAATTAAATGCTGAGATTGAAGAGCTGTTGGCCTCTGCAAGAGGAAGCATAGGGACTCCGATGGCAGCAGCAGAGCATTTGCAGAGAAATAATCATGAAAGTTGTTAGACAACGTCGGTTACCCCAGGTCTCTCCAAGCTAACTATATATTTATTTGTTATTTTAAAAATAGAACTATCTTTTAGGTAGAATTTTTAAAAATATGCTGATGTAAGGCTATGTGACTTTTGATCAAAACAAAGAGATGCAGGGCTTCTAAATAAAAGTGATCATTAGAAATTTTTAAAAAGAAAAGCTAAAACAATTTTGAATAAGAAGAGTAATGGGGGAGTAATCAGTCTACCCAATTTCAAGGCTTACTCTGAAGCTACAGTAATCAAGACTGTGTAGTGTTGGCGAAGAGAGAGACACATTAGACACATATATTAATGTAATAGATTAAAGAATCTAGAAATAGACCCCTACAGATAAGTCCAGTGGATTTTTGACCGAGATGTAAGAACAGTTCAATACAGGAAAGATAGACTTTTCAACAAATGGTGTTGGAGCAACTGGATATTCATAGGTGAAAAAAAGAAAAAAAGGAACTTGGCCTAACTCACACATCTTATACAAAAATTAACTCAAAAGATTGTGAACTTAAATGGGAAATGTAAAACTATAAGATTGTTTAGAAAAAATAGAGAAAATATTTGGAATCTAAGCTTATGCAAAGAGATTTTAGACTTGACCCACAAACGGGATCCAGAAGAGGAAAAATTGATATACTTGATGTCATGAAAATAAAAAAATTTGCTCTGAAAAGACCTCATTAAGAGGATAAAAGCTCCCTATTCAATAAATGGTGCTGGGATAACTGGCTAGCCATAGGCAGAAGATTGAAGCTGAACCCCTTCTTTATACTATGTACAAAAATCAAAGTCTTTAATCCAACTTTAAGATGAATTAAAGACTTAAATGTAAAACCCAAAATTATAAAAACCCTGGAAGACTACCTAGGCAATACCATCCTGGACATAGGAACTGGCAAAGATTTCATGACAAAGACATCAAAAGCAATCACAACAAAAGCAGAACTTGACAAATGGGATCTAATTAAACTTAACAGCTTCTGCACAGCAAAAGAAACTATCAACAGAGTTAACAGACAACCTACAGAATGGGATAAGATATTTGCAATCCATTCATCTGACAAAGGTCCAATATCCAGCATCTATAAGGAATTTAAACAAATTTACAAGAACAAACCAACCTCATTAAAAAGTGGGCAAAGGATATGAACAGACAATGTTCAAAAGAAGACATACCTGCAGCCAACAAGCATAGAAAAAAGCTCAATATCGCTGATCGTTAGAGAAATGCAAATCAAAACCAAAATGAGATACCATCTTACACCAGTCAGAATGGCTATTATTAAAAAGTCAAAAAGTAACAGATGCTGGTGAGGTTGGAGAGAAAAGGGAACACTTATACACTGTTGGTGAGAGTGTTAGTTCAACCATTGTGTAAAGCAGTATGGCAATTCCTTAAAGAGCTAAAAGCAGAACTACCATTCAACTCAACAATCCCATTACTGGGCATATATCCAGAGAAATATAAATCATTCTACCATAAAGACACATGTGAGGCCAGGCGCGGTGGCTTACACCTGTGATCCTAGCACTTTGGGAGGCCGAGGCGGGCAGATCACGAGGTCAAGAGATCGAGACCATCCTGGCTAACACGGTGAAACCCCATCTCTACTAAAAATACAAAAGATTAGCTGGGCATGGTGGCGGGCGCCTGTAGTCCCAGCTACTCAGGGCAGAAGAATGGCGTGAACCCGGGAGGCAGAGGTTGCAGTGAGCCGAGATCGCACCACTGTGCTCCAGCCTGGGCCACAGAGTGAGAATCTGTCTCAAAAAAAAAGACAAAAAAAAAAAGACACATGCATATATGTTCATTGCGGCACTATTCAAAATAGCAAATACATGGAATCAACCTAAATGCCCATCAATGACAGATTGGATACAGCAAATGTGATACATATACACCATGGAATACTATACCACCATAAAAAAGAACAAAATCATGTCTTTTGCGGGAACATGGATGGAGCTGGGTGCTATTATCCTCAGCAAACTAATGCAGGAACGGAAAACCAAATATCGCATGTTCTCGCTTATAAGTTGGGGAGCTAAATGATGAAAACTTATGAACACAAAGATGGGAACAACAGACACTGGGGTCTACTTGAGGGTGAAGGGTGGAAGGTGGGAGGAGGGGGAGGAGCAGAAAAATAACTATGGATACTAGGCTTAATACCTGGGTGACAAAATAACCAGTACAACAAGCCTCTGTGACATAAGTTTACCTATATAACCAACCTGCACGTGTACCCCCAAACCTAACATAAAGGTTTTTTTTAAAGAGGATAAAAAGACAAGTTATGTGCAAATTTCTGTAGAGAAAATATTTGTAAGCTACATATCTGAAAAAGGACTAGTACTGGAATATATAAAGAACTCTCAAAACTCAACAGTCAAAAAAGCAAAAATCCAATTAGAAGGTAGAGAAAAGACATGAAGAAGATAATACAGATGGCAAATAAACACATGAAAAGATGTTTAATATCATTAGCCATTAGGGAAATGCAAATTAAGACCACAATGAGATACCACTACATGCCCACCAGAGTAGCTAAAATGCAAAACAGTGAAAACACCAGATGCTAGCAAGGACACTGGATCACTCATACATTGCTGGTGGAAATGAAAAATGGTACAGCCACTCTGGAAAACAGTTTGCCAATTTCTTTAAAAATTAAACATGCAGGCTGGGCATGGTGGCTCATGCTTGTAATCCCAGCACTTTGGGAGGCTGAGGCAGGTGGATCACCTGAGAGGTCAGGAGTTCAAGACCAGCCTGGCCAACATGGTAAAACCCCGTCTCTACTAAAAATACAAAAAAAATTAGCCAGGTGTGGTGGCAGATGCCTGTAATCCCAGCTACTCGGGAGGCTGAGGCAGGAGAATCCCTTGAACCCGGGAAGAGAGGTTGCAGTGAGCTGAGATTGCGCCACTGCACTCCAGCCTGGGCAACAAGGCGAGACTCCGTCTCAAATTAAAAAAGAAAAAAAATTAAATATGCAGCCAAGCACAGTGGCTCACGCCTGTAATCCCAGCAGCTTGGGAAGCTGAGGTTGGTGGATCACTTGAGGTCAGGAGTTCAAGACCAGCCTGGCCAACACAGTGAAACCCCATCACTACTAAAAATACAAAAATTAGCCGGGTATGGTGGTACATGCCTGTAATCCCAGCTACCCTAGAGGCTGAGGCAGGAGAATCGCTTGAACCGGGAAGGTGGAGTTTGCAGTGAGCTAAGATTGCGCCACTGCACTCCAGCCTGGGCGACAGGGGGAGACTCCATCTCCAAAAAAAAAAAAAAAAAATTAAACATGCAACTTCCATACAATCCAGCAATCACACTCTTGGACATTTATTTCCCCAAAATGAAGACTATATTCACACAAAAACCTGTACATGAATGCTAACCCTACTTGTATTCATTATAGTAAAAACTAGACACCCAGATGTCCTTCAGTAGGTGAACAGTGAAACAAACAATGGTCCATCTGGAATACTTCTGAGCAATAAAAAGGAACAAACGATTGATAAACACAACCACCCCTGGATGACTCTTGAGAGAATTATGCTGAGTGAATAATAAAGTCAATTGCAGAAGTCTATATACTGTATAATTTTATTTACATGACATTCCTGAAATGACAAAATTATAGAAATAGACTCATGGTTGCCAGGGGTTAAGGAGTGGGGAATGGTAGGGAAGTAGACACGGTCATAAGAGGTAACATGGGGGATCCTTATGGTGATGGAAATGTATCCTTTGAGTCCAGATTTCAGCTGGTCTGCAGCAAGGACTCTCCCAGCGGTAGGGAGGCTCACTCAAAAAGTCATGGCCCAGGGCCGGGCGTGGTGGCTCACACCTGTAATCCCAGCACTTAGGGAGGCCAAGGCAGGCAAATCACAAGGTCAGAAGTTTGAGACCAGCCTGGCCAACATGGTGAAACCTCGTCTCTACTAAAAATACAAAAAAATTAGCTGGGCATGGTGGCGGGTGCCTGTAGTCCCAGCTACTGGGGAGGCTGAGGCAGGAGAATGGCGTGAACCCGGGAGGCGGAGCTTGCAGTGAGCCGAGATCGCGCCACTGCACTCCAGCCTGGGCGACAGAGCGAGACTCAGCCTCAAAAAAAAAAAAAAAAAAAGGCATGGATCTAATACCGTAGATGATGGGGGCGGCTGTTATAGACTTCATCTGAGTCTCCTGTGGCTCCCACATCCAGCCTGGTATGAAATTATGGCAACGTTAACAAAACAACAACAAACAATCTATGTCTTAGAGATACTGAAGAATGTACAGGTGGGACAGCTGATGAGAAATGCTGGATTCCATGCTAAGGAGTTTGGTTTGTATTTTGCAGGCAAACGGCATCTATTGAAGGATTCTAAGTAGAAATAGTTACAAGATCAGATTTGCAATTTTGAAAGGTCATTGGCTTTTGTCCCAGTGGCGTCCTTAATAGCAAAAGAAAGTCCTGAATCGCGGGTCGTGCTCTGTTGTCACCTCTCCCTTTAATCTGAAATGCTTCCTCAGTGTTTTCATCGTCCTTCATGAACTTGACATTTTTAAGGGTCTGGCTGGTTATTTTGAAGAATGTTCCTCGATTTGGGTTGGTCTGAGGTTTCCTCACGATCAGATTCCGCTTATGCCTTCTAACACAAATACCCAGAAATAACGCTGTGTCCTTCCCCACACATCATATCGGATGACAGCTTCCATTCATTGTGGCATTTAGATCACTCGGTTAAGGTGGTGACTGTCAAGTACCTTTATTGCAAAGTAATTATTTTTCTCTTTGCAATTATAAATTCATTATCTTTCTTGTGGAGTGATATTTTGAGACAATTGTAAATATCCCGTTACTCCTCAAATTTTTACCCTCTAGTTTTAGGAAGACTTTATGATTCTTGCCTGAATCGTTTAATACTATCACGGTTGCCAAGTTGGCAATTTTCTACATCTGTCATTCCTTCTATATTTATCAGCTGGCTTTCTTCTGTAAAGCAGAACTTTCCCTTCTCCCCCACTTATTTACTTAAATATGCACAGAGAGAGAGAGAGTGGGGGCGGGGGGGACATGTATTCTCATTTTATTCAGTGAATCCCTTGACTTTCAATCATTCTGCATCGTGTCATTATGTTTTATGTGTTTCTCTTACAAACAACACATAGATAAATTTTTTCCAGATTGACTTTTTTTCTTTTTCTTTTTCTTTTTTTTTTTAGACAGGGTCTCACTCTGTCACCCAGGCTGGAGTGCAGTGGCATGATTTCGGCTCATTGCAACCTCCGCCTCCTGACCTCAAGTGATCCTCCCATCTCGGCCTCCCAATGTGCTGGGATTACAGGCGTGAGCAACTGCACCCAGCCTCAGATTGACTTTCTAATCTTAAAACAGTAAGTTTTTCATGTATATGTGTTGTGAAAATAATATATATGGATTTTTTTATGCAAAAAAGTAGATTTATATATGTTCAAGTAGAAAAATATCTAAAATGTGATCTTAAGGGGAAAAGTTGCAGGAAAGTGTGTATAAAATAAGCCCATCCATGAGGGGAAAAGGATATGTGTACCTCTACTTTCATAGTCATAAAAATTTCTGGAAGGTCACACAAGAAGTGGGTTAACATTGGTTACTCTAAGAAGGTGGCTGGCGGGTAGAGGTCTATTCCTAGCTTTGTATATTACTGGAACTTTAACATCTGTGAACAGGTTTTACTTAGACAATTCAAATGCCTGATGTTTGCCTGCTCACAGCCTTTGACAGATACAGACACTTGCACGGCCATGTGGTACCCGAGGCTGTTAGAGTTAATTCCAAGCTGGATGCCACATAAGCAGGTGAGATGCGGGGCCAAGGGAGGCCCCTGACAGAGGAGGACATCTGAGTGAAGTTCCAAAGTGAGGTGTCTCAGCTTCGTGGAAAGCATGTAAGCACTGATGTTAGGCAAGCCCAAATTTGAGGCTAGCTACTCACTCCCTCTGTGAACTTTGGCAAGCTTATGAGCTTCTGCAAGTCCTACGGGATTGCTGGGAGGATTAGAACTGATCATATCTGTGGCTGGGCATGATGGTTCACGCCTGTAATCCCAACACTTCGGGAGGCAGAGGCTGGTGGATTACCCAAGGTCGGGAGTTTGAGACCAGCCTGGCCAACATGATGAAACCCCATCTCTACTAAAAATAAAAAATTAGCCAGGCATGGTGGCGGGCGCCTGTAATCCCAGTTACTGGGGAGGCCGAGGCAGGAGAATTGCTTGAACCCAGGAGGTGGAGGTTGCAGAGAGCCAAGATTGCACCACTGCATTCCAGCCTCGGTGACAGAGCGAGACTCTGTCTCAAAAAAAAAAAAAAAAAAAAAAGATAGTATCTGTGAAGGGCACTGAAGAAGTACTGGTGTAAACATCTAATATATTTTTGAAAGATGAGGAGGTGGCAACAAAAAGAAGGAGGGAGTCCAAGAGGGGAACAGCACGTGGTGTGCTGGGCCCGAGCTGTGGGTGTTGGCCTGGGGCAAGTGTAGAGAGACACAAGGACAGCTTATGGCGAGCATTAAATCCCACGCTAAGAAGTTTGGTTGTATTTTGAAGGCAAAGGGCATCTACTGAAGGATTTTAAGTAGAAGTTGTTACAAGGTCAGATTTGTAATTTTGATAGGTTATGGGCCGCAAATTGAGGGCCAGGGTGGAGGGTTAAAAGTGAAATTAGGTAAGCCAATTAGAAAATTGTTGTAGTAATCTGGAAGGCAGATGAAGACGACCTGAACTAAAGCATTTAGCTATGAAGGACGTGGAAAGCATTAAGACCTAACACCTGTCGGATGCAACAGTCAAGGGGAAAGAAGGAAAAAACCAGAGAACTTTTGTCTGAAGCAACTGTGTGTATGGTGGTGAGTGCAGATAGACAGATAGAGAAATGGATCAGGAGGAAAGAAGAGTCCAGTTTCAGGTATATTGAATTTAACATGTCTTTGGGGTTTTCCATTTTTTGTTTTTTTGAGACAGAGTTTTGCTCTTGTTGCCCAGGCTGGAGTGCATGGCGTGATCTCGGCTCATTGCAACCTCTGCCTTCTGGTTTCAAGCGATTCTCCTGCCTCAGCCTCCAGAGTAGCTGGGATTACAGGCGCCTGCCACCATGCCCAGCTATTTTTTTTTTTTCTTTGAGATGGAGTCTTGCTCTGTCCCCCAGGCTGAAGTGCAGTGGCGCGATCTCAGCTCACTGCAACCTCTGCCTCCCAAGCGATTCTCTTGGTTCAAGCGATTCTCTTGCCTCTTGGTTCAAGCGATTCTCTTGCCTCAGCCTCCCAAGTAGCTGG
Source organism: Gorilla gorilla gorilla (assembly GCF_029281585.2). Lineage (NCBI taxonomy): Eukaryota > Metazoa > Chordata > Mammalia > Primates > Hominidae > Gorilla > Gorilla gorilla. Next base: position 29,215,815 of record NC_073228.2, on the reverse strand, counting down.
GACTACAGGCAAGTGCCACTACGCCCGGCTAATTTTTTGTATTTTTAGTAGAGATGGGGTTTCACCATGTTAGCCAGGATTGTCTTGATCTCCTGACTTCGTGATCCACCTGTCTTGGCATCCCAAAGTTCTGGGATTACAGGCATGAGCCATCACGCCTGGTCCCAGCTAATTTTTGTGTTTTTAGTAGAGATGGGATTTCACCATGTTGGCCAGGCTGGTCTCAAATTTCTGACCTTGTGATCCACCCGTCTCGGCCTCCCAAAGTGTTGGGATTACAAGCATGAGCCACTGCACCCGGCCCAATTTTTTCTGTTTGTTTTTAGAGACAGTCTTGCTCTGTTGCGCAGGCTGGAGTGCAGTGGCAAGATCATAGCTCACTGCAGCCTCGAACTCCTGGGCTCAAGCAATTCTTTTGCCTCAGCCTCCCAAGTAGCTGGGACTACAGGTGTGCTCTACCAAGTGCAGCTAATTTTTTTATTTTTGTAGACACAGGGTTTCACTGTGTTGCTCAGGCTGGTCTCGAACTCCTGGCCTCAAGCAATCTTCCTGCCTCGGCCTTCCCAAAATGCTAGGATTACAGGCATGAGCTACCATGCCTGGCCTTAAGTCTTTAGATCCTATAACTGGTGATGTGGTAAGCTGCTAGATCTGTGAGGCTTGTACTTAAAGGGAAAAGCCTGTACTGGCATTAAACACTACTTTGTTAGTGCTTGAGAGGATGGATGGCCAGAAAGGCCGTGGTTATTTTGGGTAATGGTCAAGCATGCCAGGGTTAAGACACCTGGTAGATGACTAAGTCTTAAGATTCTAAATGAAGGCTGATCACAAGTGTCAGTGTCAGCAACAATCAAGACATAAGGGTGTGTTAGAAGCTTCAGGATGACACCAGGAGGGCTTTGCTCAGAGTTAGGAACACAAAAATGACCAGATTTTTTTTTTTTTTTTTGAGATGGAGTCTTGCTCTGTTGCCCAGGCTGGAGTGCAGTGGCACAATCTCAGCTCACTGCAATCTCCGCCTCCCAGGTTCAAGAGATTCTCCCCGCTCAGCCTCCTAAGTAGCTGGGATTACAGGTACACACCACCATGCCCAGCTAATTTTTCTATTTTTAGTAGAGACGGGGTTTCAACATGTTGGCCAGGCTGGTCTCGAATTCCTGGCCTCAAGCGATCCTGGTGCTTGGCCTCCCAAAGTGCTGGGATTACCGGCATGAGCCACCACACCTGGCCAGTAACCAGATGATTTTCAATGTCTCCAGCAAAAGCCTGAATTGTTTGTGCTTTCAAGGGGAACTAGTAACATGACAGCAGGCAGATCACAAGGTCAAGAGATCGAGACCATCCTGGCCAACATAGTGAAACCCCGTCTCCCTAAAAATACAAAAATTAGCTGGGCATGGTGGCATGCACCTGTAGTCCCAGCTACTCGGGAGGCTGAGGCAGGAGAATCGCTTGAACCCGGGAGGTGGAGGTTGCAGTGAGCTGAGATTGCGCCACTGCACTCCAGCCTGGCGACACAGCGAGACTCTGTCTCAAAAAAAAAAAAAAAAAAAAAAAAATTCAAGAAGCCAGACTTTTCCTTTTCAATAGGCACCGAGCTCTATGTCACTAATGGGGCAAATGGGGCTCTTTTCTGTGGACGAATGGATGCCTTCCCATGGTTTCCAACCTGGGTCCCTAGAGGAGAGGATTCCTCATCATCCATGGATTCTCTCAGATTGCTCGGTTGCATGATATTAGATGCATGTGTGCATTTTCTGGGGCGAAAGGCCCCCAAATCATGACCGCAGCAACTGATCCTTTTCTTTCTCTGACTTTCTTTTTCCACCTTCCTATTTCCCGTTTTTTCTTCTCTCTTGCCTATATGCCTTGTGTTTAATAAGCCATGGGAGGAATTTACTTACTCCACTGTCTCGCCCTGATCATCCCACATATGGCTAAAGTGACTGCTGACTCCTGGTCTAGAATGGTGCTTTCCAATCTTTAAAAATGCGTGTATAATAGAACTTCCTCTGAACTGTTTGTTTTATGAAAGAAAATTTTGAATGGATCTTTATAGAAAACCAACTTAACAAAATAAAAGAAGGAGCAGTTATGTATGCAGAGGGGGAAGTCTGGGCCCTACCCACCAGGCCATTCCACGGACCCTGAGGGACCCCCAGAGTTCTGTGGAATCCCAGGTTTGAAAACCACTGGTCTAAAGCCGGGTGTTGGGGCAGAAATCCAGAGAGTAATTCCAGAGAGTTCCCCAAGGGAGGAGCACCCAAGTCCTCGAGGAGCCACATGGTTAGTATATTTCTGACCTGCGAGGTTTAAAAGCCTATCCTGACGGGGCAGCTTGAGGAGCTCTGGCTAGCCTTGTCAGTTATAGAATGTGGGTGAACCCGATGTTGCAAGCCCAATGTTTTCATCAGTTTGATCACCTCTATTCATGCCTATACACTCCAGGTTGTAATGAAACTTCTGTCCAAGGTGGCCATTTGTGAATGATCTGGAGTAGAAGAGTTTGTAGGGCTACCTGCAAATCATCTCTAGGGCTGAAAAAAACCAAAAAACAAAAACTCAATTTAAACTGCAGAAGAGTGTATATGAAAAGATCCCTTTTCATATTCATGCATCTTCAAATGGCTACTGGATATTTGAGAAATGATTATGAAATTATGTCAAATAAAGTCATTAGTCCCTGTTCTAGCTTAACTCCTTTTTGACTGTCCATAATGAGTACATGGGTATCCATTGCCTTCTTCATCTTCTTCTTGGGACAAAGAAGGGGACATCTAGACAGTATGTCATCTGTAGTCTTGAAGATTTTAAAGTAGTGGTGGTGGCTGGGTGCGGTGGCTCATGACTGTAATCCTGGCACTTTGGGAGGCTGAGTCTAGGGGATCACTTGAGGTCAGGAGTTCGAGACCAGCCTGGCCAACATGGTAAAACCTGTCTCTACTGAAAATACAAAAATTAGCCGGGTGTGATGGCACGTGCCTGTAATCCCAGCTACTGAGGAGGCTGAGGCAGGAGAATCGCTTTAACCTGGGAGGTAGAGGCTGCAGTGGGCTGAGATTGTGCCACTGCACTCCAGCCTGGAGGACAGAGTTGGACTCTATCTCAAAAAAATAAAAATAAAAATAAAGTAGTTGTGGCTACTCCGACTAACAGCAAAAGTGCCCAATGCTTCAAGGCACCATGAAGACATGCGGCCTGGCCCCTTCCTTCCCTGGCCCTTGGAGAGGCTAACCTATCCAGTTGCTAACAGACAGGTTCTTTTGGGTAACTTGGATGTTTCCATTCTCTTGAGGTTTGGTGCCCAGCTTGCAGGCCTAGTTCCCACTCTTCTCCATCTAGTTTTTGGATAGATTCTCTTACATAGCTTGGCTAAGATTATTCAACCTTCTGGGCTCAACTCTTCTGAAGCTACACTCATTTGAGGTCTCACTCCCCCATAAGAGTGCCATTCCTTCTTCTACTGAGGGCTTTTATCACCTGCCTGGACTTGGATTGGGCTTGTTCCATCTAGTTCCCTGCCACTCCTCTCACCCCTGCTTCCTCCCTGCCACCTGGCTGCAATTCCTGAGTGGGATACCCTTACTCCCAGATAGGAACATAAACTCCAGAAACAGTCACTTCGACAGGCCATGCCTTTATTTAGGTGAGGATATCATTGCCCAATAATTTCTTCACAACTCTTCGCTTAGATCCTGTATCACATTATATGTTGATTATCTTCAGTAACTATATTTCAGGGATTGACTTTTTTTAAATGGCCAGACATTGTTCAGGGAAGGGCTCAGTGATTAAGGCTGTGATCAAACACAACACCACTATTCGTGTCACTAAAGTAATAAAATGGATTTTCTTTTGTAATTTGCAAACTGTGCTCCAAAAGAAATTCCACTAGACTGTAAGCATGAGGGCAGGGGCTGTGTTTGTTCTGCTCATCACTTTATGCTCAGCACCAAAAAGAGAACTTGAAAAGTTGTAAGTGCTTGACCAATGTTTGTTGAGTGAATGAGTAGACGGATTTCAAAGAATGTCTGGAGCAGAAACAGTATCATTCAGACAAGCAGATGACCTGGTAATATCCACCATCTAAAAGTTATTGGTGAAACCCCATCTCTACTAAAAATAGAAAAATTAGCCAGGCGTGGTGGCGTGCACCTGTAGTCCTAGCTACTCAGGAGGCTGAGGCAGGAGAATTGCTTGAACCTGGGAGGCAGAGGTTGCAGTGAGCCAAGATTGCACCACTGCACTCCAGCCTGGGCCACAGAGTGAGACTCTGTCTCAAAATACATAAATAAATAAAAGTTCTTGTATTCGTCCATTTTCACACTGCTGTAAGAACTGCCTGAGACTGGGTAATTTATTTAAAAAAAAAAAAAGGTTTAATTGGTTCACAATTCCAAATGGCTGCGGAGGCCCCAGGAAACTTACAGTCATAGCAGAAGGCAAAGGGGATGCAAGGCACTTTCTTCACAAGGTGGCAGGAAGTAGAAGCGCCAAGCGAAGGGAGAAGAGCCCCTTGTAAAACCATTAGTTCTCATGAGAACCCACTCACTACCACAAGAAGAGCATGGGGGAACAAGCCCCCATGATTCAATTACCTCCACCTGGTCTCCCCCTCAACACAGGATGATGGAGATTATAAGGATTACAATTCAAGATGCAATTTTGGGTGGGGACATAGCTGAACCATATCAGTTCTTTAACCCACTGGCTTAGCACAGAAGTCATGATACCTGTTTTTCTTTGATACGGTTTGGATTTGTGTCCCCACCCAAATCTCATGTCAAATTGGAGGAGGGGCAGAATTCCCCCTTGCTGTTCTCGTGATAGTGAGTGAGTTCTCATGAAATCTGATGGTTTAAAAGTCTTCCCCCTTTGCTCGCTCTCTCTCCTGCCACCCTGTAAAGAAGGTACTTGCTTCTCCTTCGCCTTCCACCACGATTGTAAGTTTCCTGAGGCCTTCCAGTCAAGCTTCCTGTTAAGCCTGCAGAACTGTGAGTCAATTCAACCTCTTCATAAATTACCCAGTCTCAGGTTGTTCTTTATAGCAGTATGAGAATGGATTAATACATTCCTGCTTTATTCCTTATGCTCATGTGAAAATATACTGCAAGTTGCAATCCCGAAGAGTTAGTAACAATTAAATCAGAAATGCAAACCTCAGGATCATCTACATATTGGAGCCATGTGTGCCAATGTTGCTCCAGAGGGACCCTCTGCAGAGGCTGTTGGTCAGTTCCAAATGTCTCAGTCTTTCCATTATAAGTCATTATTACCAGAAAATTTAAAAAATGTTTTCAAGTACAGTTCAGCTCTTTAGATAGATTTGTTTTTCTCTTCATGTGGTAGAATCACATCTGGACATCAGTTAGATATATTTCATCTAAAAATAGCATTTATCCAATTTACTGTCACTGGAGGAGGTTTTTTTTTTTAAGGCAGTCTGCTTATAATGCTCTGTAGTCTTTCATGGCTCACTGCCATTTAATATAAAAAAAGAAGGCATCAGATTGATTGTACATGTAAGTGTGTGTATGGAAGCACAATGAAACAATTAGTTTTATAGACTGAAAAAAAAAGACAACTGCCTTATCATTCCCCTTTTATTCATTTATTTTTTTGAGCTGTCACTGGTTACGTCGTTAAACCTTAAACTCAGAATCAGTGTGAACTCCACCAGATTCTTTTTAGTAATTACTTCAGGGCCACAAAACATGAATTTGGGGATTTTTTTTTTGGTCTGTTTTATTTGAGACTGGATTCTTTTTACTTATTTAGTGTGCCTTCTCAGCAACCTGCTATTTGGGTTTAGAAAGAAAGAAGGAGAGCTGTGCGTGGTGGCTCATGCCTGTAATCCCAGCACTTTGGGAGGCCAAAGCAGGAGGACCACTTGATGGAGTTTGGGCCAGCTACTTGGGAGGCTGAGGCTGGAAGATTACTAGAACCCAGGAGGCAGAGGTTACAGTGAGCTGAGATGGTGCCACTGCACTCCAGCCTGGGTGACAGAGACAGAGCGAGACTCCATCTCAAAAAAAAAAGGAGACAAATTAAAAGGAGTCAGGAAGAAGAGAGAAAGGAAAAAAGAGTAGAGGGTTAAAGCGCAGGCTCATGGAAGCCCATGGAGCAGGTGGCACACATTTAGAAGCCGAAATTGGAATTAAATCTGACTAAAGAAAAATCAGCAAGCTGCTGCTTCTACCTAAGGCACTGACATGAATCTGAGTTGGCTCTGAAAGGGACAGATTATAAATAAGGAAGCACTTAACAGTCTATTCCAACTGCACATTTATCAAGGTCCTCCTTCGTTCTGGAGACATTTATCTTCAGGGACAGGACTCTGACCCTCCTTGCCTTGTGGCACTGGGTCTGTCTCCCGGAAGAGAACTTTGTCTTTTGAGCTGTGGTGTTTGCCCTTTTTCTCTGAAGGCACATCCTCCCCCAACTTCCCCCATGTGATGCGGATAATTTCTGTTTTCAAAATACCTTTCAAGCAGAGTTAATGGGTCTGACCTGTCGTGATTGTAATGTATTGCCCCCTGCTTGTCAAAGTGGCGTTCCTGGTCCTCAATTAGTACAGCCTGGGCTTGGAGACCCTTTCCATGCTTTGGGGAAGGATTTACCTGACTGCCTCCGCATCCTCTCCCCTTCTCCTTTGTGGCCTTTGATAGAAATGTTTAAAATGGCAGAGAGGCTGGGCGCAGTGGCTCACGCCTGTAATCCCAACACTTTGGGAGGCCAAGGTAGGCGGATCATTTGAGGTCAGGAGTTCAAGACCAGCCTGGCCAACATGTGAAACGCTGTCTCTACTAAAACTACAAAAATCACCTACCTGGGTATGGTGGCAGATACCTGTAAACCAGCTACTCAGGAGGCTGAGGTGCAAGAATCGCTTGAACTCGGGAGGCAGAGGTTGCAGTGAGCTGAGATTGCTCCACTGCACTCCAGCCTTGGTGACAGAGTGAGACTCTGTCTCAAAAAAATAAAAATATAAAGTAAAATGGCAGAGAGGTGTTAGGGCTAGAGCCTGAGCCGTGATGTGGAGCAACAATGGCTGAGTTGTACAGCAGGTCAATCCAGGACCTTCGTATCATCACTACCAGGCTTTAAACAAGTGTGCTAATATCTGATCTGCCCATGGGGATGAGCTTAAACACACCCACTCAGAAAACTCTCTTCAAATCCATTAACAGAGGGGCCTTTCAATTCCTAAGCATATCCAGCCTGTAAAAAGTTTTGCAATATTCAACCCTGAGATTGGACCTGTTGAACCCTTTTCATTTTGTGAACTATTTTTGTAGATTTTTTTGACACATCTCGGCACAAATGAAACAACAGACAATGTTTTAAGAGGAGTCTCTCATTCGACTTCAGTTATTTGCAACCTTCATTTTTCACCTTTAAAAATTTAACAGATATGTGAGTGGAATAACATTAATTTCTACCACCCACAATAGTTCATTAGTGAAATAAGGAAAGTATTTAATGGATTTGTGCTTGGTGTGCCTAAAATTATTTCACCATAACAAAAGGTCTTGAAAGACTAAGAAAAAGTCTGATGACAATTAAATTGCCTATCTGAACAGGAGTACTGTATAGCAGGAAAACATAGTCTTAAAATAGCTCATTGTAGAGCTGGAAAAGAGAGGGAGAAATACATAAAGGAAGCACAAAGGTGTTGCATATGAAATGAAAATCTTTTTTTAAAAATACCAACACGGTACTTGTTCTTTGCTTGTGCAGAGTCCCAGATTTTCACAATCTTTCATGCTTCCATTTCATTTCTGTGGGGGTGTGACTTGCTTCAGTTAGAATCCTAAGCAAACTCCATTTCTCTGCTTTAAAAGGTAAAACTTCATTCTTCCCAGATGTACAGTAAAGCTTTGGAGGCTTCACGTTTTGAAACCTACTGATTAAGAATTTGACATTTTCTGCGAAAAAAGCCCAGTAGGGCACAAAGACAGCAGGAGGGAAGGTTCAGCAAACAAAATTTCCCCCCGCCCTTTTCATACAGCACCTTCTATATAACATCAGGGGTAGAAGAGACTGTAGCAGTGATCTCATCCATAGCCTCTTTTACAGATGAAGAAAATGAAGTACAGAGAGGGTGAATGGTTTGTCCAAGGGCACACAGCCGGTTAGTGGCCAAAGAAGACAATCCTATCCGGGTCTTTCCTGAACTATAGCACCCAAATACCAGTTCTTTTCTTTTTTTAAATTATGTATTTATTTATTTATTTTGAGACAGAGTCTCACTCTGTTGCCCAGGCTGGAGTGCAGTGAGCAACCTCCACCTCCTGGGTTTAAGCAATTCTCCCAAGTAGCTGGGATTACAGGTGCATGCCATCACACCCAGCTAATTTTTGTATTTTTAGTAGAGACAGGTTTTTGCCATGTTGGCCAGGCTGGTCTCAAACTCCTGACCTCAAGTGATTCACCTGCCTTGGACTCCCAAAATGCTGGGATTACAGGCGTGAGACACGGTGCCTGGCCCTGAACACCAATTCTTGCTTATTTATTTGATAAATGCTTGCCAGGGAGGGCTTCAGCACAAATCCATTTCATAGCTTCGTCTTTATTAATGCACTCGTTGAAAGCAATGCATTTTTTTGTGATGTCCTCTAATGCAGCATTATCAGGAAGAATGCTTCAGTTCCATGCCCTCTGCTCCTCCCGAGCCCAGCTTAGTACAATTTGAAGATGACCTGCAGGTCCCACTGCAAGGCAGCAGGTTGCCCACAGCCTTTGGTTTGTTAGGTCAAGGAATGGGTGAGTCTGGCATGTGGCCCTCCCCAGGGTAGGGATGTTCTGCAATCTTCTGGGTCCCAGGAGGCTCATTTGTCTAAGTCTTAACTCTTCCTGCTCTTTTTGACTCTGAGAGGAAAACGCAAGAAATGAAACCCGAATTTCTTTTTTATTATCTGGTAACATTTTGCCAAAATAACTGTTTTTTGTTTTCTGGTTTTCAATCTGGTTGTGTTTTTATTTTCTTAACTTTAAAAAATAATGTTTTGGGCCGGGCGCAGTGGCTCACACCTGTAATCCTAGCACTTTGGGAGGCTGAGGCAAGTAGATCACAGAGTTGGACACCAGCCTGGCCAACTTGGTAAAACCTCGTCTCTACTAATAATACAAAAATTAGCTGGGTATGGTGGCGCGTACCCGTAGTCCCAGCTACTCGGGAGGCTGAGGCAAGAGAATTGCTTGAATCCAGGAGGCAGAGGTTGCAGTGAGCCGAGATTGTACCACTGAACTCCAGCCTGGGTGACAGAGCGAGACTCTGTCACAAAAACAAACAAACAACAAACAAAAAAACCCCACAATGTTTTGGCTGGGCACAGTGGCTCATGCCTGTAATCACGGCACTTTGGGAGGCCGAGGTGGGTGGATCACCTGAGGTCAGGAGTTTGAGACCAGCCTGGCCAGCATGGTGAAACCCTGTCTCTACTTTAAAAAAATACAAAAATTAGCTGGGTGTGGTGGTGTGCGCCTGTAATCCCAGCTACTTAGGGGACGGAGGCAGGAGAATCGCTTGAACCTGGGAGGCGAAGGTTGCAGTGAGCTGAGATCACCCCATTGCACTCCAGCCGGGGTGAGAGGGCGAGACTCCACCTCAAAAAAAACAAACAAAAAACAACGTTTTAAGGCTAGGCACAGTGGCTCACGCCTGTAATCCTAGCACTTTAGGAGGCTGAGGTGGGAGAATCACTTGGGCCCAGCAGTATGGGACCAGCCTGGGGAATATAATGAGACATTGTCTCTAGAAAAGCTTTTTTAAATTGTCCAGATGTGGTGGTGCATGCGTGTAGTCCCAGCCACTCAGGAGGCTGAGATGGGAGGATTGCTTGAGCCCAGGAGGTGGAGGCTGCAGTGAGCTGTGATACACCATTGCTCCCCAGCCTGGGTGATGCAGTGAGACTCTGTCTCCAAATAATAATAATAATAATAATAAATTTAAAAATATAAAGAAATAAAAACCAATATTTTAAATGATAAATAGTTGTCTCCTGAAAGGTCAAGAGAAGGGTTGGTGTGAACTCTGGAATTCAGTGTGCACTCCGCCATTTCATTCTAATAATTTAGTGCATAGCTCTGTGCTGGGCACTTGGTGTGTGGAGAGTGGGATTAGAAAAAAACAAGACAAAACCAGATGTGAGGGTCCCTATACCCATACCCGAAGAGTTTTTAGTCCTGGGGAAACAAAACAAACATGACAGAAGCAACTAGAAATTATAGGTAGGTTGCTGTTCATAAAATAACCATTATGGGCCAGGCGCGGTGGCTCACACCTGTAATTCTAGCACTTTGGGAGGCTGAGATGGGTGGATCACGAGGTCAGGAAATCAAGACCATCCTGACCAGCATGGTGAAAACTTGTCTCTACTAAAATAAAAAAATTAGCAGGGCACAGTGGCGGGCGCCTGTAAGCCCAGCTACTTGGGAGGCTGAGGCAGGGGAATTGCTTGAATCTGGGAAGCGGAGGTTGCAGTGAGCCGAGATCACACCACTGCACTCCCGCCTGGTGACAGAGCGAGACTCCATCTCAAAGGAAAAAATAAATAAATAAATAAAATAACCATTATGGCTAGCCCTAGCCCCAGGGGATCTTATAAAGTGGCTGGTATTTAGTCTCTTCTTTCTGTCTGTGTTTTCCCTCCTTCTGTCATCAAGCAACTCACCCAGATGCAGAGGAAGGTTAACAGGGCTGGAACTAGGGTGAGGCCAGTGAGCTACACAACTTAAGGGGACTCCAAAAGTTCAGTACTGCAGACCAAAAATATTCAGGAAAAAACCCAATAAGAACAAATAATACAAATAAGGCCAGGCACAGTGGCTCACACCTGTAATCCCAACACTTTGGGAGGTTGAGGCAGGCGGATCACCTGAGGTCAGGAAGTCAAGACCAGCCTGGCCAACATGGTGAAGCCCTGTCTCTACTAAAAATACAAAAATTAGCCAGGCATGGTCGCGGGCACCTGTAATCTCAGCTACTCAGGAAACTGGGTCAGGAGAATTCATTGAACCTAGGAGGCAGAGGTTGCAGTGAGCTGAGATTGCGCCATTGTACTCTAGCCTGGGTGACAAGAGCGAGACTCCATCTAAAAAAAAAAAATACAAATAAGAAAGCAGTACAGTATAGCAACTATTTACATAGCATTTACATCATATTGGATACTTTAGTGACCTAAGGATGATTTAAAGTACATGAGAGGGCGTGGATAGGTTATACGTGAGTACTATACCATTTTACAGAATGGACTTGAGCATATGTGGATTTTGGTATCTGTGAGGGGTCGTGAAACTAATGCCTGCTGGATACTGAGGGGCAACTGTATAGTCACATGGAGGGTGTTGCATTTTAGGCCAAGGAAACAGCATGAATAAATTGATGGGGGCCCTTATCATACATCTCCTCTTTGAGTATCATCAAGCACTTTGGTGCTGCCAGAGTTCAGGGGAGTGTAATACTTAGAATTTTTATGGTTGCAAGTAACAGGAAATTTGACTCAGAATTGCTTGGCATAAGAGGTTAGCAAACTTTTTCTGTAAAGTGCCAGATAGTACATATTTTATGCTTTGCAGGCCGCATAGTGGCCAGAGATAGGGGAGTTTTCTTCGGTAATTCAATGTCAACAAGGACCTTGTGTTCCAGCTCACCACACTGTATTTCATAATGTTGGCAGCCAGCATAACCAGGGACTTCAGGGTCTTTTTCTATGTCTGGAGATTAAGAGGACCATTTTAATGAAATATTTTAAAAATCTGAGTTAATGCCAAAAAAAAAAAAACCCACGATGAACAAAATGTGAACATTTTAAATAAAGAGAGGACTCGCATTACTAATTTTTTCTTTTGGCCTCAGGTTCCAATATGGCTTGGTATGGCACTGAGAGTTAATGGCCAGAAATACAGTGGAATATGGCGAGTGCGTGTGTGTGTGTGTGTGTGTGTGTGTGTGTGTGTGTGTGTGTGTGTGTGTGTGTGTGTAGAGGGAAAGAGATGAACCACAAAGCCAGAAGAAATCTTAATCACAGAAGCTTAGTTCAATCAATTTTACAGGTGCAGAGCTGAGAAATTAAGTGTTTTTCCATGAATCAATCACAGAGATCTTTAAAAAGATTAAAGCTCAGATCTCTTGACCACAAATCCCGTTGATACTTACACAGCAGAGGCTTCTAAGACAGAGGAAACTCACATCTCCCCAGAGGAGGCAAGCCCAATGATTTGATCCAAATCAGGGCATATTCTAGGGCCACTCTACATAGAGATAGAGGGGTTTTTGTGTGTTTGTTTGTTTTTTCGTGATGGAGTTTCTCTCTTGTTGCCCAGGCTGGAGTGCAATGGCGTGGTCTCGGCTCACTGTAACCTCCACCTCCCAGGTTCAAGCGATTCTCCTGCTTCAGCTTCCTAAGTAGCTGGGATTACAGGCATGTGCCACCACACCTGGCTAATTTTGTATTTTTAGTAGAGATGGGGTTTCACCATGTTGGCCAGGCTGGTCTCGAACTCCTGACCTCAGGTGATCCACCCACCTCGGCCTCCCAAAGTGCTGGGATTACAGGCATGAGCCACTGCGCCTGGCCAAGATAGAGGTTTTAAAACAGTTAAGGGTCCCAGAGCACATGCATGATCTCTCTTTAGATACTGTGCCACTAAGGATTCCAGAAAAATAAAACATGGCCCAGAGATGCAGCCACAGCCTCTTTTTGGATGCCAGCGGTTCCTGTTCCTCCTCGCTCCTTCCCATCCAAGTTTAGGGGAGCAAAGACTATCCTATGTGCACACGACAGCTCTGAACACAGCAAAAGTTCTGAATAAGGCAAAGGACAGCTGCAGCCTGCTGTTCCAGATCTCACTTTTTCTTTGTCCCCTTATAGGCTTTTGCAAAGCTGTAGGTCCCATGGAGGGTGGGTAACTGGTCTACAAGGTCCAGGGATCTGTTCTAGGTCGTAGGATCAACTCATCTCAGTTTCCTTGGGGCTTTCCTACTTTTAGCACTGAAAATCTCAAGTCCCAGGAAATCCTTCAGTCCCAGGCACACTGTCACAGCTGGTCAGAATCACTTTAGGTGCTTGAACCCAAGAGGCAGAGGTTGCAGTGAGCCAAGATCGCACCACTGCACTCCAGCCTGGGTGACAGAGTGAGATTCAGTCTCTCACACACAAAAAATCACTGTAGAGACCAGCATCCACATTGGGACCCCACTGTGAGTTCCAGAGTCATTGTGGAGGTGGGGTGTTGACCTTTTCTCAAGAATAGGGTAGAACTCCCGCGTGTGGAGTAAAGGAGTGGATGAACTTGTTTTTCAAGCTGGGGGATAGGAACTTCTGGTAAAACCTGTCTTTCAGCCTCTGATAAGAATCAGAATCTTTTGGCCAGGGTCTGTAGGCTGAAGGCAATAAGGGTTTATCACTACCCCCATGGCACCGGGGCTGCAGGCCAGAGGTATCTGGTGAGGACCTTTGGGTGACAGGAAAGCATTGACACTGATAACAGGCAGACTAGAAAATGCTGAGATTCAATCCCTGCCACTCCTGGAATCAGGGCAGAGGGAATGGGGGCAGAAACTTTTGTATCCAAATCTACCTCCAGGGACTGGGTTTCTAGGACAACACTCCCTCCCATGCAGCCAGCCACAGAGCATCTCCCCAGTCACCTGGCTCAGCCTCCCTCCCAAGACAGGGCTGCTGGAGGAAGTGCTAAAGACATGAGATCCTGTCAACACTTGGGTGGTGAGGGGCAGTCTCCCACCTGGATTTTGAGAGGTAGCTGTGGACAGGAAGGCAAGAGAGGGAATGAAAGGTTGGAAAGCCCATCAGAGTTACCTTTCCCCCTCTGGTGTGTGCGCACGTGCGTGTGCACACACACACACATACATGCACATTTATGTACATTCCACCCTGATTAAAGCATTGTGAACTCTTATGAGAGGAAACAGAAATGTGAAGTCCTGACTGAGTCCACAAGTGAAAGCTTAGTGAGTAAGTGTCTGAGCAGGAAAAGGAGTCCAGGTGCCCATTAGTTCCGGCAAATTCCCACAGTTCAGGATCTCCCTGAACAATTTCCACTGGGCTAGGAGAGTCAGGGTGTTGTGAAGATATATTCAGCCTCTAGTAATAACTTCCAACATACTGGAGAGAACAAAGACTGGAGAGGTTCCAAAGAGATCACCTGCTACAGAAGGATCTGACGAGGCTGTAAGGTTATGGAATGGGTAGGAGGAAAGGATAGGACTTAGATAGAAGGAGACTGGGGGGATGTGGAAGAGGAGGGAGTCAAGGGTTCCATTCAGAGAGGTGGGAAAGGTTCAAGAACAGCCTGCTTTGACATAGATAATAGTCTTTATTGCTTTACGGTTACTGATGTATATGTCTATTATGTCTAATTCGTCTTCCACCCATCCCCTCCACTTTCAATTTACAAGCTCCATGAAGACAGGGCTGTGTCTTATTCAACTGTGTATCTATGTTAAGTGCTTAGCAGAGTGCCTTTAACGTCATACAGGCTGGGCGTGGTAGCTCACACCTGTAATCCCAGTGCTCTGGGAGGTCAAGTGGGGAGGATCATCTGAGTTCAGGAGTTCAAGACCAGCCTAGTTAACACAGTGAGACCACATCTCTACAAAACATTTTTTTAATTAGCTGGGTATAGTGGCATGTACCTGTAGTCCCAGCTACTTGGGAACTGAAGGAGGAGAATTGCTGGAGCCCAGGAGGTTGAGGCTGCAGTGAGTCATGATCACACCTCTGCACTCCAGCCTGGCAACAGAATGAGACTTTGTCTTTGAAAAACAAAACAAAACAAAAATCATACATATATGTGTGAATATGTATATATCATACATATATGTATACATATATAAACATATTAAAATATATATACACATATGTGTATATATATGTGTGTGTATATAGATAGATAGATAGATACACGTGTGTGTGTGTATCTATATATATATATATATTTTTTTTTTTTTTTGAGATGGAGTCTCACTCTGTTGCCCAGGCTGGAGTGCAGTGGCGCAATCTCAGCTCACTGTGACCTCTGCCTCCTGGGTTCAAGTGATTCTCATGCCTCAGCCTCCCAAGTAGCTGGGATTACAGGCACCTGCCACCACACCTGGCTAATTTGTGTGCTTTTAGTAGAGATGGGGTTTCACCATATTGGCCAGGCTGGTCTTGAAATCCTGGTCTCAAGTGATCCACCTGCCTTGGCCTCTCAAAGTGCTGGGATTACAGGTGTGAGCCACCACGCCTGGCCAAAAGTCATGCATATTGAAGAAACATTTCTGACAAAAATTGAAGTGGAATTTCAGAATGAGTTTATTAAAGTTTAAGACATATATCTTGGGACAAAGAACGTCTACCACAAATGTAAAAATAAGCCTGGTGAAACAAACTGATGTCCACATCCAAGCCCCCAAAATACAATTATGAATTATTTCTGTTAAAGCTTAAGTATAAAAAGTCACCCAGACTTTTTCATCAAGATCTTCATTGAGACCATGCACATCTTGTCAACCAATACAACTTTGTCTTTTTGAAAATAGTCCATAATTCCATGTAAACCAGAATGATCAATTCAGGTAAATCAGAAGGGCTTGGTATTTGCAACCTCTGTGTATTATGCAGGTTGGTTCTATGTCAGGGACAGCAAATGCCTAGCACCGGTGAGCTGCTGACTGCTGGCTGAAGCCATTGTGATGACATGTCATGACTCCTCAGGTTATGCATCTCTTCCATTTCTCTTTGACTCCTATTATTGTACTTCTTTCCCCACCTTCTATTCCTCTTCTATATTTTCCTCTTTGTCTTCCTATATCAAAGAGTCTAATCATTGCCCATGCATGCACACCCTTCTAGGTGTTTCTGTCTCTTTTCTCTACCACATCCCTCCCCAAGAGTGACAGCTGCTGGTTCCCACTCTTCCTGAGGCCTGATCACTCAGCTTTTCCTTGGAGTCCACGAGGTTCCTTGGAGTCCACCATCCTCCTCATACTTGAACTTGTCTAAGTAGATTTCTGTTCTTGCAACCAAAATTACCCCAAGCCCCTTCCTTCTGGCCTCTGCTGTAGGGTAGGCCCGCCAGTGGCACCTGGAGGAACTGCTCAGCCAGGACGTCAAAGGGCTAACACCCAGCCTGCATGCTATGAAGCATCAGAATATCTGGAAATGGGTGGATGTTGGTTGAATTTTCTATTTGTTAGTGGAATGTTTCAGCATCTTTTGGACAAGGCTCTCTGGCTAGCGTCAGCACCTTGTTAAGACCATTAAATGAATTTTGTGGTGCAAGACAAGGAAGATTCACGTTAATATTGCCACTAAGCCCTACCTATATGGGAGGCTTAGCTGAATATAGGTGATCAGGGATTTCTTTCTCTCTCTCTTTCTTTCTTTTTAAAGAATGGCAAACATTAAAATTGGGAAATAAAGTGGACTTTAGACTTTATCTCCCTAAAAGGAATGGCTGTAGAACAGCAAAACCTTCTTCTATTTCCAGAAGGGAATTGTGGCAAGAGAATAGAAGCTTTACGGGGAATTACTGGTATTATCAAAGGCTTTTCAAAATAGACTTGAAATGAATAGTTGTGTGCTGGTTTTATTACTGCTTTGCGAGTTTACATTTTGTTTTTGTATGGTATTTTTCTCTCCTCTATGAGACGGTTGCTAAGGCATGAGAGCAAATAACCTTTATTGTGTTGAATTTGGGACCGAACACAATTATCTTATAATTTGGGTTCATAGTGTCATTTTTGACAGTTATATTATGAGCTTTTTGGGGAAAATTGAGCCCACATGCTGTAAGCTGCTTCCTCTTCAGTTGCCCTTCAAGTTACAACATCTATGCTCCTCTATTCCCCCATTCATCTGCACTTGGGCAGCCTTGGGGCCAGATGCTGCTTGGAGGCAAACCAGACGATCCACTGTGGGCACTACCAAGCCACAGCATAGTCTGCTCTGAAGAGGCCCTGTCCCCTGTCATATGTTATTTCCAGGTGACTACATGGACATGGGTCTCAAGGGATGCTGCAAATGGTTATTACTAAAGGTATGTTGCATTGCTCACAACAAAGGGAAGTCATAAGTCAACAGAATTTTTGTACATCAAGCCAATGTTCTTAGTGGCCTTCGTGACTATTTTGGAGATGTTTTATCTTCATTTCTTTCTTTGTTTCTTTGTTTCTTTCTTTCTTTCTTTCTTTCTTTCTTTCTTTCTTTCTTTTTTTTGAGACAGAGTCTCACTCTGTCACCCAGGCTGGAGTGCAGTGGTGCAATCTCGGCTCACTGCAAACTCTGCCTCCTGGGTTCACCCCATTCTCCCTGCCTCAGCCTCCCAAGTAGCTGGGACTACAGGCGCCTGCCACCCCACCCAGCTAATTTTTTGTATTTTTAGTAGAGATGGGGTTTCATGGTGTTAGCCGAGATGGTCTTGATCTCCTGACCTCATGATCTGCCCGCCCCGGCCTCCCAAAGTGCTGGGATTACAGGCATGAGCCACCGCGCCCAGCTGTTTTATCTTCATTTCTGACTGGCCTTTAGTTGGCAGCACTTCTTACCTAATCTATCCTGTAGCATTTTTGTAAAGGAAGGTAATGAGCTATAAATAAATTTTGAAATGTACCATGGGAATACATTGCTTACAGAAATCCTTCTTTAAATAACAATTATTTTCTCTGTTCCTTCCCATTGCCCTAGTAGAAGTTTGAGTTCCCCCATAGCACACCCTGAGATAAGAGTTTAAGTGCAAATGGTTTTCTAGGGAGTAATGTCAGGAAACACCAGTGGGATGTGAGGAAGTGGTACAGGGAAGGGAAGGACATCAATAAGAGATACAGCATCAAATAGGTTACTACTGTGGGTAAGTGGGGCTAAATCCTGCCAAGGAACCCTGGGAGGCAGCATAGAAGACACACCTCAGAGTTATACCACCTAAGGGCGAGGGAGCTGGGGTATTTATATACCAACTCCTTCAGTCATTAGTCGAGGGCTGCTCAGGGGTGGGAGTGAGTTGCCATTTCCCAGCACTTCTGCCTTCTACATGGGCAGGGACTACCAAAACCCAAGAAAGCTCTCAGGCAGAGATGTTAAGTGCTGATAGTTGGAAGCCAAGCCAGTATATGCTGAAATGTAGAGGCTGGGAGGCTGTGGCCAGGACACCAGCAACATCTGCTACCCTTAGCTCCCCGGAGCATGTGAGAAGTCAACTCTCCATTGCTCCTGAGAATCACCACCAGCATTTTATTGTGCTTAAGACACACATTGTCTTCTATGTGCATTTTCTGCAAACCTAAAAAGGGTTGTAAAGACTTATTAGAAAAGTGAAGTGTTTTCCCTCAAAATATTTCTTTATGTAGAAATACGAGGAAATGGAGCCAGTGACCACAATAAATAGATTAATAAAAATCCTTTTCAAAATGTCCCCACCCATCATTTTCAGTGGATAGAGGATATAGATGCTAACATGTACAGCCTTTATTTTCAATATGGTCTTTAAACCACGAGCAGTGGATTCTCATGTTTGGCATAGGCTCACCCCTTAGATGCTTTTTGAAAGTGTCTACATATCCCTGGGTACCTCATGGACTGTGATGTGGCAGGGAAACCATCTGTAAAGTGCCCAAGTGGGCAGAGGCCAAATGGGGTTATGTGATGCCTGTTTTTGAGGGAAAATACTTCATTTCCCTAATGACAAGTCTCTAAAAGCCATTTTTCTTTCTTTCTTTCTTTTTTTTTTTTGGTTTGTAGAAAATGCACATAGAAGACATTTACCAATAAAAGCTGGTGGTGATTCTCAGGAGCAACAGAGAGAGTCGACTTCCTCTCACGTGCTCCAGGGAGCTAAGTGCAGCAGATGTTGCTGGTGTCCTGCCCACAGCCTCTCAGCCTCTACATTTCAGCACATACTGGCTTGGCTTCCAACTGCCAGCACTTATATATCTTCCCCTGACAGCTTTCTTGGGTTTTGGTAGTCTCTGCCCATGCAGGCAGAAGTGCTGAGAAATGACCACCCACCCTCACCCCTGAACAGCCCTCAACCAATGACTGAGGGAGTTGGTATATAAATACCCCAGCTCCCTCGCCCTCAGATGGTATAACTCTGAGCTGTGTCTTTTATTCCTAGGCACCACCTCCAAACACACTCACAACTGAAAGTGTGATTCAATCCAGCCATCTTAATTCCATCAACATCTCTTGGAAGTTCTGGATCTTCTTGTCCCCAGTGAGTCCTGCTGCTCTATTTATCCCTAATGGCACTCTGGCAGCTGAACCAATCATACCCTACTCAAGCTCCTATTGCTTTGAGGGTTTTTAAGTCTCTCTAGGTTCCTAACATAGCATTGGAAAGGGATCTTGGTGATGAAGAAAATTAAGCTCATGGAGTCTCTGTTTCACACAGATGCCACAAGAGAGTTGAGCTGAACTTCTTGAGATCCACATTAATGAACTGGCATCTGGGCAACATGGAACCCAGAACAGTTGTATATCAGGTCTGCCTAAATGGTAGCCTGCATCCGTTATCAGATCCATTGACCATTTCCATTTTGATTCCTAATTCTTGTCCTGGCTATGTAATTTGTGACATTTCAGAGCTAGAAAAAACCTTAAAGATCATTTAGCCAACTTGTTTTACTAGTAAGAACATTGCATTCTAGTGTGGTTAGGTAATTTACCGAGAGTTCAACAGCAACTGAAGAACTGAGCCTGGGGGACAGAGCCAGACATTTCCCACTTCGCTGCAGCAGCATTTCTCATTGAATTTGGTAGAAGCAAATGCTTCGTTTCACAGAGTTTTTTATTTTTTAAATGCCTGCTTAAGGCAGTGCAAGGTACTGTAGGGGATTTGAAGAACAAGTGCCCTCATGGCTCTGAGCAATGCAAACGTGAAGAAACCATTACACGGTATAGCAGAGATATTTTATTTTAGTATGTGGGTCCATGTGATAAACTGAGGCACTCACCCTGGCCCTCATGCTCTGATAAGCTTGCTGCCACAGGTGAGGAATCTATCCTTCCTAATCTGTGCTAGGACTCAGGGGTTCAGGGTGTGGCAGATGAGACAGGAGCTGACATCCATGTATGGTTAGGATAAGGGAGTAAACCGCCCCACTGTGTAGTCCCGTCTTCCTTGGCCAACCTGACTTTGCAAGCTGAGCCTGGTTGCCTGGCAAGAAGATGCCTGGCCTTGCTTCCATACACCTGCAGCCACATTCTGGTTGCACAGCCTCAGGCAGGTACTTAATCCTTTTAAAATTCAATGTCTTCATCTCTAAAATACTATAAATAACAGCATCTACAGTGTTGGCTGGTGATGAAGACTAAATGAGGTAACACATGAAATTCTTAGTACTCAAAAAATCCTTCTTATTATTGTCATTTTTACCCAGTTGCCACCTTCGCCCCAGCCCTAAAATAGCTCGCATTTCTCCATCTCTTCTATAGAGTTTCCCTATCATCACTTTCCCCCCAGCTTGCCACTCACTAACAATTTTCTCCCCATTCTCTTGCACTGTCTGCTTACGCTCTTTGCCTCTTGCTTCTGGCTCTCTTTCTCCCCCTATTCCTACTCCTCCCACTGGTCTCTATACCTTCTTACACCTCCTGTTCATTTCTCATTCCGTTTCCTATTTTCTCTGTTTTCTTGCAATTTATGTCTTTCATCCCAGCTCCCCAATTCCCACCCCCAGCCATTTTCCTGTTCCCACGCTACCAGGTTCTCTTTCTTCTCTGCTACTATTTCCTTCTCACATTTATCTTTCCACCCCTCTCTTCCCCCTTTTGCATCCCCTAGCTGCCCCTTCCTAGGCACCCCCTACTCTGCCCTCTCCCATCTTCCATGCCCAAGGAACTCAACCTCCATCCCTGACCTCTTCCCTTCGTGGTTTTTATCCTGGAAGTGCACTTGCCTGCTGCAGTAGGCAGCCTCTGGGATGGCCACAGATGTGGTCCCCACTCCTGGCTTTCATGTTCTCATGCCCCCATGGAATCCACTCCCCTTCAGTGTGGGCTGCACCTAGTGACTCGACAAGTACAGCAAAAATGATGGGATGTCACTTTTAGCTTAGATTTTAAAAGACTGCCGTTTCTGTCTTGGCTGCTTTTTGCCTCTGAGGAAAGCCAGCTGCCATGTTGTTGTAAACTCTCTGAATGAGAGAGCAACAGAGCAAGGAACTGAAGTCTCCAGCCAACAGCCAGGGAGGATCTGAGGCCCACCAGCAGCCACAGGCACAGGGCTGGGAGCAGACCCTCCCCCAGAGGAGCCTTGGGATGCTGTGGCCCTTCTGACACCCAAGTCAGAGGCACCTAGCTAAGAGGCTCCTGGATTCCCAACCCACAGAAACTGTGAGATAATAAATGTTTGCTGTTTTAAGCTGCTAAGTTTTGGGGTCATTTGTTGTGCAGTGATATTTAAAAGGCAGAATTGGGCCAGGCATGGTGGCTCACATTTGTCATCCCAGCACCTTGGGAGGCTGAGTTGGGTGGATCATGAGGTCAGGAGTTCGAGACCAGCCTGACCAATATGATGAAACCCTGTCTCTACTAAAAATGCAAAAAATTAGCTGGGCGTGGTGACAGGCACCTGTAATCGCAGCTACTTGGGAGGCTGAGGCAGGAGAATCACTTGAACCGGGAGGCAGAGGTTGCAGTGAGGTGAGATTGTGCCACTGCACTCCAGCCTGGGTGACAGCATGAGACTCCATCTCCAAAAATAAAAAATAAAACGCAGAATTGTCCTCTATGGACCACCATTCAGCAACATTTTATCTTCTATGGCCTTGAGCAAATTACTGTCATTCTTTGGGCCCCCGTATCCTCATGACACCTAGGCTCGGAGTCTAGTGTCCCAAGTGTCCTATTCATAGGATAGGGTCGATAATGTTAAGGCGTATCTGTCCTGTTCTGTTTCCCATAGGAAGCCTAGTGAAACCTGTACATCGTATTTTAAGTTCCATATCTTTATATTTGCCTCACATTTTTCACTCCTATTATCTGAAGTCTGTTTCTAATTTCTGACAGAATTGTAATGGCTTATTGTGTGCCTTGCTCTGCATGACATGCCAATTTCATTTTGGAGTCACGGCTATTGTCTTTTTCTCTGCTAATCTCTCTTGTTTTGCAAAACTCCAATAGAACGTGTGAACATAGAGAGTTGCCCTTGTGCCTGATCTTGGCTCTGTGTGGCCCCCAAACAGGGGTGGATGATAGACAGCCTGTCTGCCACCCGAAGCATCTTTTCTTGCTTAAAAATTTGCTTTCCAGATTGCAGACTCCTTTCCAACTCCAGCAAAGCCTGGAACACATTAAATAAAAGCAGAGCTGAAATTGGATGGAATGTTTCAGCCACTTAGATTCAGACCTCTCTGGGGGAAGCCCATGGGGAAGGGACCGGGACATGCCCCCATGGATAACACAGGGGAAGAGGGCTTCTATGCTGTCCTCATACCATTCAAGCCTTAAACAGAGGCAACACATTTTTCTTAAGCAGGGCCTGTAACCCAGGATCCATCACTTATGTATGGTGTCCATGGCAACCAGGCAATGGTATGGGATCCCTTCTCACTGGGGAATTCCTTTTATGGCTCATTTCCGAAACCAGCATGGCCAGTACAGGAGTCTGCCGTTTCCCAGTTGCTTAGCAACCAGCTCCTATGCTCTAGTCACTAGAAAAAGCCGACAGTTTTTTTTTTTTTTAAGAAAGTGTTTGTCATCAGAATCATATGTTACATTCTCTCTACTTTGTCTCTTTAGAATAAAATAATTAGTGTGTGATAAGGATGCAGAAAGGGCAACTGCTCCCTGTTGTTAAAGCCTCTGCTGCTCCTGGCGGGCTGTTTTAGGCAAGGAGAGAGAGAGGAAAATGTTAGCATGCTTTCGGTTGGTAATTAAGCAGCTCGAGCCATCTGCACATGGAAAGCTCTACATTTTTAACGTCTCGTGGGGGCATCAAGTAAGTACAGGGCCAGCAATCTGTGTGCTACATCCCTTCCCAAACCAGAAAATCCAGACTCCACCCACAGGTGTCATCTCTCCTCGGCTTCCATTCCTTAGGGGGTTGGGGAGGCCGGGATGGGGTGAATTGGCTTGTTGAGTTTTAGGTACAAGGGCACAAAGATCATGCAGCACCCCCTCTACTGTTACAGCAGTGGTTTTCAACTAGAGGTGATCTTGTCCCCCAGGTGACCTTTGGCAAGGCCTGCAGACATTTTTGGTTGTCACAACTGATGGGGGAGGGGGATGTTACCAATATCTGTCTAGTGGGCAGAGACCCAGGGAAGTTGCTAAATATCCTACAATGCAAAGTGCGGCCTCCAACAACAGAGAAGTATCTTGCCCCTGATGTCAATATCCCAAAGTGGAGAAATCCCAAGTTAGAGAAATCAGAATATCTGTCTTGTTAAAAAAAAAAAGCTAGCATGACAGCTGACGAGAAAAAATTTTCACAAGGTAAAGGGTGGACAGATCAAAACCCATTCAACAGATATCATTCCAACCGAAATTTCTGTATAGCAAGGAACTCCTGGGCCCCTACCAGCAAAAGTGTTGGGCAGAGCACCCTTTGGAGTTATGGCAATGGAAGGAATTCGTAAGCCGACCTTCCTAGAAGGAAGGAGAGCAGAGTTGGAATGCTCTGTCCTGGCTTCCAAGGGACTTTGGCATGAGACAGATCCAGCTTCACATTCTGGGTCTGCTGTCTATGCACTATGGGTTCTTAGGTATTTCACATAATCTCTCTGGGACTCGGTTTTCTCAACTCTAGAATGGGAATCTAAGTGAGTATTATGAGAATTACATGGCGGAACGTGTGAAATGCCTGATCCCTATTGGGCCCTGGATATTAGCTCCTCCCATTTCCCCTCTTGTTTCAGCCTCAGGAACCCAGCTGCCCCCTCTCCATTGCTGGGTACTTTGGACTTTTGAGGAATATGAACAAATGTACTGGTCCTATAAATGACTGAGGTCAGTTTATTCAGCAACAAGCAAAGGACAAAAGCACCACTTTTGGAATTTTGGCTGGTAGCCTTAGACTAAATTTAGGCATGAGGGACAGAAAAACCCAAGAAACGGGTGAGATGAGAGGCAGTATTGCATTGATCAAGAGTATGGCAGGCCAGGTGCGGTGGCTCATGCCTGTAATCCCAGCACTTTGGGAGGCAGAGGTGGGTGGATCGCCTGAGGTCAGGAGTTCCAGACCAGCCTGGCCAACATGGTGAAACCCCATCTGTACTAAAAATACAAAAATTAGCTGGGCGTGGTGGCAAACGCCTGTAATCCCAGCTACTCAGGAGGCTGAGGGAGGAGAATCACTTGAAACCGGGAGGTGGAGGTTGCAGTGAGCCGAGACCGTGCCACTGCACTCCAGCCTGGGTGACAGAGCAAGACTCTGTCTCAATAATAATAATAATAATAATAATAATAATAATAATAAAAAGAGTATGCACATGGCTGGGCCTGATGGCTCATGCCTGTTAAATGCGGCACTTTGGGAGGCCAAGGCAAGTGGATTGCTTGAGTCCAAGAGTTTGAGACCAGCCTGGGCAACGTGACGAAACCTCAACTCTACTGAAAATGCAAAAAATTAGCCAGGCGTGGTGGCACACGCCTGTAGTCCCAGTAACTCAGGAGGCTGAGGTGGGAGAATCACCTGAGCCCGGGAAGTCCAGGCTGCAGTGAGCCGTGATCATGCCATTGCGCTCCAGCCTGGGCACAGGTTTCAAGTCCAGCTCCCCATTTACTGGCTGTGTGTGACCTCGAGCGAGTGACTTGGCTGAGCTTCACTTTCTCATCTATGAAATGGGGTTATTATTATATCGTCTAGTACTATGTAAAGATCAAAGATAATGTATATAAAAGTGCCTAGCCTGGTGCCTAATATTAGGTAGGCACCTGATAACTGATAACATACATATTCATATAAACAATCTTCCTTTTTTTTTCTTTGAGATAGAGTCACACTCTGTTGCCATGCTAGAGTGCAGTAGTGCGATCCTGGCTCACTGCAACCTCCACCTCCTGGGTTCAAATGATTCTCCTGCCTCAGCCTCCTGAGTAGCTGGGATTACAGGCGTTTGCCACCACGCGTGGCTAATTTTTTTTTTTTTTTTTGAGATGGAGTCTTGCTCTGTCACCCAGGCTGGAGTACAGTGGCATGATCTCTGCTCACTTCAACCTCTGCCTCCTGGGTTCAACCAATTCTCCTGCCTCAGCCTCCTGAGTAGCTGGGGCTACAGGTGCCCGCCACACGCCTGGCTAATTTTTCGTATTTTTAGTAGAGATGCGGTTTCACCATGTTAGCCAGGATGGTTTCGATCTCCTGACCTTATGATCCTCCCTCCTCACCATCCCAAAGTGCTGGGATTACAGGTGTGAGCCACCGTGCCCGGCCTTTTTTTTTGTATTTTTAGTAGAGACGGGGTTTTACCATGTTGGCCAGGTTGGTCTCAAACTCCTGACCTCAAGTGATCTGCCCACCTCAGCTTCTCAAAGTGCTGGGATTACAGGCGTGAGTCACTGCACCTGGCCCACTTGTTTTTTTTTTTTAAGTAAAACTGTCGTGTGTCGTCCAACCCCAAATCTTCACTGGTGCTGACAGTGAGGCTAAGGGCTGTGTATTAGGAAGAATGTCCTCTCTTATCCCATCTAAAACAGATTTCCCTCAGTATGATATGCTAGTGCCAGCCATCACGTTATGTAAGTAATTTTTGAAGCTATTTCTGTTTTTAGCCTATTCTACCTCTTGGGGGGTAATGAGTTCCATACATTTAGCAACCATTTTTAACTTGCTTGAAATCTTGAGAAAATCTCAAGAAACCTCTTCTTTAAAAAAATTATTTAAATTGACAAATAATAGTTGTTCGTATTCATGGGGTAGCTAGTGATGTTTTGATACACATGATGGATAATGATCAGATCAGGGTAATTAACATATTCATAATCTCAAACATTTATCATTCTCTGTGTTGGTAACATTCAGTATCCTCCCTCTCCCTATTTGAAACTGTATAATATATTATTGTTAACTATAGTCATCTTACAATGATGTAGAACAATAGAACTTACTCCTCCTATCTAGCTGTAATTTTGTATCCTTTATCAAATCTCTCCCTACCCCTCCCTTCCTCCTCCCCTTCCTGTCCTCTAGTATTCTCTGTTCTACTTTTTACTTCTGTGAGATCAACTTTTTTTTAGCTTCCACATATAAGTGAGACCATGCAGCGTCTTCATTCTAATAAGCTGGGGTTTGGTCTATTTTCACATTATCTGTACTTTTCATAATTCTTGAAACTGCAGTATATCCTGTCAACCTCCAGCCTTCACCCTGACCTCATACAGAAGCCCCTCCAGCCCCTTAATCACTTGAAATGCTTTGTGAACTCCCTGCTTTCTTTCTTGAAATGTATCAACCAGAACTGCACATTCCAGTCTGCGTTAGAAACAAAGGTTAGCCGGGCGTGGTGGCAGGCACCTGTAGTCCCAGCTACTGGGGAGGCTGAGACAGGAGAATTGCTTGAACCCGGGAGGCGGAGGTTGCACTGAGCCGAGATTGTGCCACTGCACTCCAGCCTGGGCGACAGTGCAAGACTCCGTCTCAAAAAAAAAAAAAAGGAACAAAGGTAAAGTGATGTTTTCTTTCCCTACCACCCCCACCACCTCACCCCCTTATTTTTTCTCACCCCCTTATTTTTTCTAACAATTTCCCAAACTTGGTTCGCCTTTGGGTGCCAGAGCACTTTCCTGAGCACTCTGCGATGAGTCCCAAGTCCCTTTCCTGGGTCACAATGGTTGGTTCATAGTGGCAGCAGCTCGTCCTCTATAGTTTGTACTTTTTCTCCTTGTCACTCTTATTTCCCACTGAAGTTTATCTGCCAAAGTTGTGCCCACTCACCCAACCTCATTTCACCTCACCAGTTGGCTTCTGTCTGTATTTTTTTGTTTGTTTTTTGTTTTTCGGTTTTTTTTAGACAGAGTATCACTCACTTGGTCGTCCAGGCTGAAGTGCAGTGGCACGATCTCGGCTCACCGCAACCTCTGCTTCCTGGGTTCAGGTGATTCTCCTGACTCAGCCTCCCGAGTAGCTGTCATTACAGCTGTGCACCACCATGCCCAGCTAATTTCTGTATTTTTAATAGAGACGGGGTTTCACCATGTTGGCCAGGCTGGTCTCGAACTCCTGACCTCAAATGATCCACCTGCCTCGGGCCCCCAAAGTGCTGGGATTACAGGTGTGAGCCACTGCGCCTGGCCTCACAGTCGGCTTCTTGTTGAACAGACATCTAAAAGCCTAGAGATTGCACTCCTAAATTGTTGTGTGATCCCACCCGATTTCACCCAGTTGACTGAAGCTCTTTGGAAGTGCGGCTCTAAATATGTCATTGCTAAAATTTTTTCCTTCCACAGGGGATAATTAAATCATGTCAAATATAGAAGCAACTTGCTCATCCCTCCCAAGCAGATTTATGGAAACTCACCTGGAAACCACCACAACCTGGAAAGGTGGCAGGAGGATGTTTATCAGGCACGTATGAGCCCAGCTTCTCAGAAGATAGACACAGGTGCCTTTGTCTCTGAACAAGTGGCAGGAGCTGGAGCCACAGTCACACTGGGGTTCTGAGTGGCTTGAGATGGGACATTGTGAGGTTTACCAGGAGGACCAAAAGCACTCAAAGTATGTGGAGGTCAGAGCAGTGGCGAAGAAGGAGTCCAGGCGGGCTGGGGAGGGGTCAAGGGGCATCAGGCAGCACGTCTGGGAGCCAGGATGACAGATGGGAGATTCAAAACAGGGCACCACTAGAAGCCTGAAAGGAAGGCAAGGTTTTATCAGGGTAGGAACTGAGCTCTGGAGAAAGAACAGGACAACTGGCCATGGCTGAAAAGGGGGCACAGGGTCAGCAAGTTGAAGACAGATCCTTATGATAATGAACCAGGGTGGAAACAGGAAAAGAGGGTTTGATGCTTTCTTTGGGGCAAACGATTCTCTCCCTATTCCTGCAACAATAGCACAAGTTCCTAGATCAGTCATTTGGTCCATTAGCAGCTAATGCTGGTTGTGGGTATCACACCAGTAGATGGCCATCACCTTCATAATGCTCCTGCACAATGCTCAGCTCATGAGTTCTCCAAGGAAAACATTTCTGTGGTGACTGTGTTTGGGATTTTTGCAAACTACAGGTCCTTCTTGGGGATTCACAGTGTACATTAGCTCTGAATGTGTGCAGCGTGCATTTTAAACACTCTGCCAACTCTTGAGGTATAGAAATCTGTTTCATTGTTTTTAATTTAATGTTTCTCAAATGTAGTTGACACCCGGGTCCAACAGGATCCTTTTGTTATATAACAACCCTGAACATCCTGTGGACACACCTTGAGAAACATTGTTCTAGAACATTCCTAATCTGGTGTTCCTAGGCCCTTCACAGCCTGGGCCTGCCCTTGTTTCCCAACTTTTCCTTCCTTTATTTTCTGACATTCCAGCCACATTAAGCTCTTCCCTTGCACACGCTCCTGTTGCACATTTCCTTCTTTCTTGCTACAGCAGGTGATTCATCATCTGCCCAAAAATGGGAAAAAAGCTGAGCCCTGCTCACTTCACCTCACTGTCACCCCCATGTCTGTCTATCTTTTGAGACCCACCTCAAAAGGAGCCCTGGATTCATTCTCTGCCCCATCTCTGCTCCTGCCTTCCTGTTCCTATAAATAATCCTTTGCCGCCTCTGATCCCTTCTGTCCTGGTATCTGTTACTGTCAGGGCACTTCACGTGTTTTACTTTGTATAAGGCCATTTATGCCTTTTTTATTCAAACAGAATCCACATCTCACTTTTGTACCCACCCCCACCCCCCCCACCCCCCCACCAACAGAACACAGCATATTTGTAGGATTGTTAGCGGGAGCAGAAAATATGATGCCAAAACTTCTGAGGTTGGGGTAAGTTCTCTTCTCAACATTCAGGCCAGAGTTGGCAAACACCTGGCTCACCGGCTGCCAACCTGTACTCTCTCACTAATGGCACAGACTCATCAGAGAAGGCCCCAGGAGCTTCTCAACACAGTGCTCCCAGCAGTCATGATCAATGGGTTAGAAAAGGCATGAGAGAGGAAATCTGTTATCCCTGATTTAGACCTTTTGCCAAAGTGAAAGTTAGAATTTAGTAAGCTGAATGTGGGAGCTGTTAATGCTACAGACCAATGACTGTCCTCTAACAGAACAGAGCAATTAGCAAAAGTATTCATTATACTTTCATGTTCATGTCTAGTCTCAAGGCTAATTATTTGTATAATTAAGATGTTACCAAATGCAAACAATTGATGAGCCTGATTTCTTGGAATGAAACATGAGACTTATGAAATGTAAATAGCTGTGAATCACTAACAGCTTTCCTTTACTTAGGCATTCTACCAAGGCATAGCCCTGTTACATTAAAGAAACAATGGAAGTATAATCCCATTCATATTTTTTAGATGACAAAACAATATGACGTATGAATTTAAATCATAGAAAAAGCACAGGTTTTAATTCTCACTCCACCATTTTCTAGCTGTGTGCCCTTGGCTGTGTTACATAAGCTCAATTTACTCACGTTACTTACAGAGAGATGTCAGTTTCCACATTCAGAAAATGGGTGTAATAGCCCCTAGTTCAGAGGACTGCTGTGACAATCAAATGAGTTAACATGTGGAAAGAGTGCACAATCAATGTGAGCCATTGTTTTCATTATTCTACTTGTATCTACATATTATACTTTGATAATGATCGCTTGGATTTTTTACAGTATATAAAAAACATTAGAGAGAAATGGAATGTATATAGATGTCTCGCTATAACACCATCTGTGTGTTACTGAAAAGCTTCCATGGTCTAAAAATGGCCACAAGCCCCAAAATAACAGGGTTGGTGGGGAAAAAAAAATAGGGTTGGGACAGTCTACTCAAAACCTGGCTGGGTGCAGTGGCTTACGCCTATAATCCCAGCACCTTGGGAGGGTGAGGCCAGAAGATTGCTTGGGCCCAGGAGTTCAAGACCAGCCTGGGCAACATCGTGAGACCCTGTCTACACACACACACACACACACACACACACAAAATTAGCCAGGCATGGTGGCACACACTTGCAGTCCCAGCTACCCAGGAGGCTAAGGCAGGAAGATTGCTTGAGCCAGGGGAGGTTGAGGCTGCAGTGAGCTGTGATTACACCACTACGCTTCAGCCTGGACAACAGAGCAAGGCCCTGTCTCAAAAACAAAACAAAACGAAAAACAAAAACAACAACAAAAAAACTATGCAATTGTAACCAGAGCACTCACAAAAACAATGTCAAAACTAATGAAACATTACCCCAGTAAGCCTCAGCTTTCACAAACATTTGCACACCGCATCCCAGCCTTGAACCCTAGGGCTCCTCCTGCCACTTTGAGATATAGGCCCTGGAGGGCATTTGCTTCTAACAGGGACCAGTTTTATCAAAATTAAACATTTGATTTAAAGAGCGGTGTTCTTCGCTAACCCATCCTTCTAATACAAACAGAAACGTTTTCACTGCTTCTTCAACAGCACCCTCAGTTTTTCCAGAAAGCTTGACAAGAGAACAGCATAGTGGTTCCCAAATCACTAAATCAGTCAGTCCCTGCAGCTAAAGAAGGCAGCTGTGTGTATTCTCAGCTTTTTCTTAAGGCCTCCATAGAGTGCTAAGGTTTCCTCTTATTAAAGAGGTAGTTATTGTGAGAAAGCTGGCTCCTGGCTTCAAAACATTTACATGCTGGGGGAAAAAAGTGCACAGGAACCCACATGACATCTGTGTTATACCAATTCCCCTGTTTACTCATGGCTTGTGAGGTCGCTCATATATAAGAAACATTTGTAGCAACAACAGTTTATATTGAATATCTCCAATCTGCTAGTTGATGTGGTAAGAACTAAATAGAAGCCATGTGATTTAATCTGCACATTAGTCAAGTGTGGTAGAGGTAAGGTATCCTTACCTTTGAGGCTCAGAGACATTAAATAACTTGCCTGAGATTACAAGTTTTTAAGTAGTAAAGCCAAAATTCCTACCTGGAATCTAACGCCAAACCTCATGCCTTTTGAGATCACACTATCCCTACTAAGGATGGCTGGAGGCAGGAAAGAAGACCGACATCCCTGGCCATGGTAATGAGTGAAAGCCTGATTCCTAACCACGAGTCACTAACATTTAATTGCATTTAATCCTCACAACAACCCTGCTACACCGTTATTATTACCACCAATTTGTAGATGAGGAAACTGAAGCTCATTCATCAAAAGACAAGCAACCCAATTTTTAAAAATAGACTGAAGATTTGAAGGAAGAAACATCCATTAGAAAAATGCAAATCAAAATCACAGTAAGATGGCACTTGACACCCACTAGACGGGTGGTGATTATAATAAAAAAGACATAATAACAAGTGTCGGTAGTTGGTGATGATGTGGAGAAATTGGAACCCTCTTACACTGCTGGTAGGAATGTAAAATGGTGCAGCCACTTTGGAAAACAATCTTTCAGTTCCTCAAACAACTAAACAGAGTTATCATATGATCCAGGAATTCTGCTCTAGATATATACACAGAGAAATGATAACATATCTACACACAAAAAGGTACATGAACATTAATAGCAGCATTATTCATAAAACCAAGTGGAAACCAAAATTTCCATCGACTGATGAATGGATAAATAAAATTATGTCCATTTAATTAAATATTTGGCAAGAAAGAAATTAAATGCTGATACATACTACAGTCTGGATGAACCTTGGAAACTTTATGCTAAATGAAAGAAGCCAGCCACAAAGGACCACATATTGTATGATTCTATTTTTTGAAATGTCCAGAATGGGCAAGTATATAGAGACAGAAAGTAGAATTGTGGTTGCTTAGGGGTGAGGATGATGAAGGGTTTGTGGGGCAATGGCTACGGAGTACAGGGTTTCCTTTGGAGTGAAGAAAATGTTCCAACGTTGATTGTAATAATGGAAGTACAACTCTCTGAATATACCAAAAGCCTTCGAAGTGTACACTTTAAATGGGTGAATTGTGTGGTAATTGAATTATATCTCAATAAAGCTGTTTTTTTAAAAAAAAATCTTTAAAAGATTTGAACAGGCACTTCCAAAAGGAAGCCATCCAGATGGCCATAAGGATATTTTTTAAAGTGTTCAACATCATTAATTATCAGGGAAACACAAATTAAAACCACAGCAGGCTATCTCTACACAACTACTAGGATGGCTAAAATTATAAACACAAAATTTTGGCAAGGATATGGAGTGAAAGAGTTAAAAATATATTACCCTGGCATATTAACTATTTAAGCTAAAGGCACTTGAAAAATAGCAGATGCAAAAAAGAAAAAAAATCACTTTGACCTTCATGCTGTTTCTTAAAAGCAGAAGATAAATTCCTCTGTGAAGATGCCCTCCCTATTCTAGGAGAAGAGGCAACAGCCTTATCTTCAAGGACAAGAAGTAGAGACCAAGAGAATTCTGTACAGACCTTGTCAAAATAACTCTTATCATTTAACCCTCCCCACATAATTTAGTTGCTTCTTCACAACTAGCTATTGTCCAGTTCAGTAGATAAGTAACTGACTCTAACTTCTTCCTCAGGTCTTTGTTTCTTTCTGAGGACTCTTGTGCCACGTAAAACTTTTATTATGCCTTTCTCCTCTTTATCCATCTTAAGTCAGTTTAATTCTCAGACCCAACAGGGACCCTAAGAGGATGGGGGTAGAGATTTTCTGCTCCTGCAGAATCAACTGGAACTCTCATACATTGTTGATAGAAGTGTGAAATGGTACAACCACTTTGGAAAACAGTAGTAGTTTCTCATAAATTTGAACGTGCACCTGCCCTATGGCCTTAGTTTCCAATTCCACACCTAAGTATTTGCCCAACAGAAATGAAAGTGGATGTCCACAAAAGTCTTGCACAAGGATATTTATAGCAGCTTTATTCCTAATAGCCAAGAGCTGGAACCAGACTCTTAGTCTGTTTTATGCTGCTATAATAGAATACCTGAGACTGGGTAATTGATTATGAACAGAAATTTATTTGGCTCATGATTCTGGAGGCTGAGAAATCCCAGAGCATGGTGCCAGTATCTGACAAGGGCCTTTGTGCTCCATCATCCTATGGCAGAAAGCAGAAGGGAAAGAGCAAGCAAGCAAGAGAGGGCTAAACTCACTTTTGTAGCAACCCACCCTTGTGATAACGAACCCACTCCTGAGATAATGGCATTAATCCATCATGTCCACCCTCTGCCCTCATGGCCTAATCACCTCTTAACAGTCCCACTTATTAATACCATCACAATGGCAATTACATTTCAAAATGAATTTTGAAGGGGACATTCAAATCATAGCACAGTCCAATTATCCATCAATAGGAGAATGGATTTTTAATACTTTGGTATATTCATGCAATGGAAGAACACTGAACAATAAAATGGAACAAATTACTGATACATGCAAAACCACGGATGCATCTTTCACACATTCTGGGCACATAAGCCTGACACAAAAGACTATATATTATATGGCTCCATTTATGTGAAACTCTAAAACATGCACAAGTAATCTATGGTGCAAAAATGAGAAGGTGCAAAAATCTGAAAGGCAATAGGATGGATTGGGAAGAGACATACTGGAACTTTCCAAGATGATGGAAGTGTTCTAAATCTCATAGATGTGTACATTTTTCAAAACTCATTGAATTGTGTAGTTAATATTTGTGTATTTCACTGCATATAAATGTTACCTTATAAAAGAAACAATTTTGAAGGTTTGCTTTTCACAGTGGTACTGATCAGAAATTCTGAAACTTTTTTCTATGTATTGTAAATGAGTAAAGATATTCAGGATAATGGGATCCAGGTTTCTCACTATAGAGGGCAGAATTAATATGGAAAAGATGCACCCTGCAGTGTTGGTTCGGAATTTCACACTGGAAACATCAATATGAACTCATGATTTTGTGTATACGTGTGCAAGCACGTGTGTGTTTGCTGTGAGAGCCTATAAACAATACACGCCAGAGGCCATGAGCACATTTAGAGCTAAGATCTTCGGTTCCAAATACTATTTTCCACCAAAAGGAACCAACCACTGGAGAAAAGACTGACTCTAGGGCTTGAATAAGGAATATACAAATGAGCCTGGAACATCTTGTACACCAGAGAGTGCTTGAAGGAGCTCCCAGTGGCCAAATATGGGGCAATTTGAGCATCATAATAAATAATAATACTAATAGGTTATAATCTATTCAATAAAATAAGGCTCTATGAGTTGATACTGATGTAAATAAAGGAATAAATAAATAGGGAGAAGAGAAAGCTCTTCTTTATAGTAGGAAGCCAACCGATAGTATAGAAGGAATGGTGGAGTTAGATAATCATCAATGGATGTTAAAACTCGTGGGTGAATTTTTGATGGGGAATAGCATATTTACATACTCTCAAAATATCTCCTAATAAATTACATATTAATTACACAGAGAAAAATAGTAACTCTACAGTGGAGAAACTGGGCAGACACCACTATAACCATGTGATCAAATGTAACATCACCAACATTGGGACAAACCTCCATCATGTGTGTCATGATACAATGCACTGACAAGGGCACAGCATCACTTCAGTGGCATTCTGCCAAAAATGCAGAACCTGAATCTAATCGTGAGGACATATTGCATAAATGCAGTCAGAGAGAGGGAGGAAGGGGAGAAAGAGGAAGAAGGAGAGAGAAGCAAATGGGGCAAAATGTAATTGGCAAACACAAGGGTATAAGCGAGTTCCTTGCACTATTCCTGCAACTTTTCTGTAAGTTTAAAATTGTATCAAAATACAAAGTTACCAAAAATGTTGGGAAAGGTGCTGTGAGATAATTCCCTGTGGGTCTCCCATGTTTCTGTCTGTCTTGTGAGCAGAGGCACAGATAGTTGTCCCAGATTGTCTTTTCAAAGATATTTGTATAGTCAAGAGCCTTGAAAGATAGAGTCTGAATCCCCTGCTGGAGATTTGTTTACTGTTGAGTATAATAATATACTGTCTCCCTCCAGGGCAAAGGTTGGGTAGGTTTGCTTGCAGCCCATTACAGAAAATTTGTGTTCCCTAAGCTCAAGGCACCTCAGCTTTGATGAAACTCTACTTTGTGCACAGCATCCACCAGAACCCCTCGGTGTTACTCCCGTGAGACTTCAGATGCAAAAGGAACTGATGCAATCACTAAGCTCATGAAACTTCACGTGTCATGAGTAATAAAGTCCGTTGTCTCCAACCCAGGAGTCTTGTGTCCTCTGCCAGCATCCCTGAAACTGTAACAGACTAACTTGCTTACAAGTATGAAGAAGTCTCAGCCCCTTCACAGTTTGATGATTGCTCATGTATTTGGGAATTGCCCACATATTTGGGAATCGTGTGGCTAGAGATCTGTCTGGAGGGAGTAGACAGAATTGATGTCAAACAACAGGGAAAAATGAGGAGGGTACAACAGGGACTTAACAGTCAAGAGGGAGTGGTGATTAAGATAAGAATTCTGAGATTTGCAATAATGGGAGCAAGACTATGGCACCAATAACATTAGTGACAAATTCATTTTCTGGGGAATTTTTGGGGGCTTGCTTGTTTGTGTAGTTCTTATCACATATGCATACATAAAATAGAGACCCAAGAGATGTTATTCATCTGGGTTGTTAGCTAATTGGTGCCAGAGAATGTGGACTTACTTTTTATTTTTTATTTTTTTTTGCTCTTAGTAGCATATGACACAGTGGTTGGCATAATAAATGCCTTTTAATCGATTGTTTCCATAAGAAATAGCACTATTTTTGTGCTGGCATTCGTGGTAGAGAGAAAGTGAGTTTTCATGAACCCCTTTTGCTATGATCTGAATTTTTATGTTTCCTCCAAATTTATATATTGAAATCCTCACCTCCAAGGTAATGGAATTAAGGGGTTGGAGCCTTTGGAAGGTGATAAGGTCATGAGGGAAGACCCTTCACAAGTGGGATGAGTGCCCTTACAAAAGAGGTCTCAGAGAAACCCACCGTCCCTTCTGCCATATGAGGTTAAAGTGAGAAGACAGCTGTCTAGAGAAAGTGGGGTTTCATCAGACAGGGAATCTTCCAGTACTTTGATCTTAGACTTCCCAGCCTCCAGAACTGTGAGAAATAAAGGTCTGTGGCTTACAAGCCACCTCATCTACAGTCTTTTGTTATAGCAGCCCAAACAGACTAACACACCCTTCATACTATTTCACTAAAAAAAAAGAAAAAGCTTTTTAATCCTCATTATAAATGTAATTAATGTTTACTGGAATAAACAGGAAATTTTAAAGAAAAAAATTAGATCATCCTAATCTCACTATTCAGAGAAAATCACCGTTAATATTTTAGCTTATTTTTACTTGGTACAAAATTGAAATTCTTCTTTTTGGTTGTTTTTTTCTTTTCTTTTCTTTTTCTTTTTCTTTTTTTTTTTTTTGAGACAGTCACCCAGCCTGGAGTGCAGTGATGTGATCCCGGCTCACTGCAACCTTTGCCTCCCAGGTTCAAGTGATTCTCCTGTCTCAGCCTCCTGAGTAGCTGGGATTACAGGCGTCCACCACCACGTCCGGCTAATTTTTGTATTTTTAGTAGAGGCAGGCTTTCACCATGTTGGACAGGCTGATCTCGAACTCCTGACCTGGGGTGGGCCACCCACCTCAGCCTCCCAAAGCGCTGGGATTACAGGCTTGAGCCACCGCACCCAGCCCCTGAAACTCTATTGTATGTACTTTTGTATCTTGCCTTTTAAACCTTTTCTATTATATTGAAATGGTTTTATAT
The DNA here is from genome assembly GCF_029281585.2 of Gorilla gorilla gorilla. Lineage (NCBI taxonomy): Eukaryota > Metazoa > Chordata > Mammalia > Primates > Hominidae > Gorilla > Gorilla gorilla. Next base: position 29,178,984 of record NC_073228.2, on the reverse strand, counting down.
CATTAAATTTTCTTTGGAAGCATAACTTTAATAACCATGTATTATATTTAGGCTGGGCATGGTGGTTCATGCCTTGATATGGTTTGACTCTGTGTCCTCCCCTCAAATCTCATTTCAAATTGTAATCTCCATAATCCCTACGAGTCGAGTGAGGGACCAGGTGGGAGGTGATTGGATCATGGGGGCAGTTTTCCCCAGGCTTTTCTCGGATAGAAAATGACTTCTCACGAGATCTGATGGTTTTATAAGGGGATCTTCCCTCTTTGCTCCTCACTCGTCTCTCTCCTGCTGTCATGTGAAGGAGGTCCTTGCTCCATTCCCCTTCTGCCATGCTGGTAAGTTTCCTGAGGCTTCCACGGCCATGTGGAACTGTGAGTCAATTAAATCTCTTTTCCTTACAATAAGTTACCCAGTCTCGGGTAGTACTTTTATAACAGTATGAGAATACATGCCTGTAATCTCAGCACTTTGGGAGGCCAAGGCAGGAGGATCACTTGAGCCTAGGAATTCAAGATCAGCCTGGGCAGCATAGGGAGACCTCATCTCTACAAAAAATTTTTAAAAATTTAGCTGGGCAGGGTGGCATGTACCTGTAGTGCCAGCTACTCAGAAAGTTGAGGTGGGAGGATCACCTGAACCCAGGAGGTTGAGGCTGCAGTGAGCCATGATTGCTCCACTGCACTCCAGCCTGGATGACACAGCAAGAACCTGTCTCAAAAAAATCGAATACATCTATATATATACTGAATCTGCCATCATATATTTAGTTATTTTTCCAGTTATGATCATTATATTATTTCCAATTTTTTGCTTGATTTTATGCAATAAACTCTGATTATTTGTTTAGGATTAATTTCTGTGGGTGGAATTACTGGATGAAGTCATTGCCAGCTAGCTTTCTAGAATAGTTCTTCCACTTTGCCACTCCATATACAAGCATACCAGTATGCATATATTGCCTGGTAAAATCTTAACCAAATTTAAACCATCAAATTTGAATTAAAAGCATGTATTTTAATTTGCAATTATCAATTATCAATAAGTTTGTACTTTAAAATATGAATATTAACATTTGTATTCTTACTCCACAATTTGTTTGTGTTCTTTGCTCACTTTTAAAATTGAGACTTCAGTGATTTTGTCATTGATTTGTAAAACTGCTTTAAGCATTAAGGTTGTTAACTTTTTCTCTATCATAATTGTCACTTTTTTGTATAATTTATTATTGCCTTTTAAATGTTGTCATTTTTTGAAAGATAGAAGTTAAAATTTTAGGCTGGGAGCAGTGGCTCATGCCTGTAATCCCAGCAATTTGGGAGGCCGAGGCAGGTGGATCACCTGAGGTCAGGAGTTCGAGGCCAGACTGACCAATATGGTAAAACCTCGTCTCTGCTAAAAATACAAAAATTAGCCGGGCGTGGTGGTGTGTGCCTGTAGTCCCAGCTACTCAGGAGGTTGAGACAGGAGAACTGCTCGAACCCAGGAGGTGGAGGTTGCAACGAGCCGAGATTGTGCCACTGCACTCCAGCCTGGGCGACAGAGTGAGACTCAGTCTCAAAGAAAAAAAAAAAAAAAGAAGAAGTAAAAATTATATGTGGTTAAATCTGTATTTCCCTTTTTTTTTTTTTTTTTTTTTTTTTGAGACGGAGTCTCGCTCTGTCACCCGGGTTGGAGTGTAGTGCAGTGGCGCGATCTCAGCTCACTGCAAGCTCCGCCTCCCAGGTTCACGCCATTCTCCTCCCTCAGCCTCCTGAGTAGCTGTGACTACAGGCGCCCGCCACTGTGCCCGGCTAATTTTTTGTATTTTTAGTAGAGAGGAGGTTTCACCGTGGTCTCGATCTCCTGACCTCGTGATCCGCCTGCCTCGGCCTCCCAAAGTGCTGGGATTACAGGCGTCAGCCACCGTGCCCGGCCCTGTTGTGTGTTTTTATACTACTTTAAAATGTTCTGAAATGTATGTGGTAAAAATTCTGATGGGAGACACTAACTTAATTTTTCCCAGAATAATCATTTCCCTCAGTATGAATTATTAAATATTCTATACTTCTATTAATTTGAGATGTCCTTTTAATCATATGCTAAATTCTTATATACTGTGGGGAAGTGGATCTTACTATTTTTGCTACCTCCACAAAACTCAAAATCACAATATGCAAGGATTTGTAACTGGAGAGTTTGATCCTAAAGGGAGGCTTAACAAAATTTCCAGCGGATGGCGTGCATTGTTGAAAAAAGCCCTTCTTTTTGAAAATTACTATGTTAGAAGACACATAATCTATTTTGTTAATCTAGTTACAGATTCTCGTGCTTTGTTTATTGTAGCTCTTTTAGCATACTTTTCTAGTAGAGTTAGCCTCCCCCACTTACCTTCTTTTTAAAAAAATTATTGGTTATTTTTGCTTATTTATTCTTTTGTATGAACTTTACAATTTCTTTATCAAGCTCCTCACTTGGATAGTAATTCAACTTACATTAAGTGGGTATGTTAATTTGTAAAGCATTGCCATTTTAGATTTGTCATCTTTTATGTCTCTTAGTCAAATTGTATGCTTTTCTTCACGTAGGCTGTTACTTGAAACTTTACCCTATTGGGTCTTGGTTTATTTTTGTCGAAATCCAATTTTCACTCTTTTGCCTTTCACTCACTTCCTCTTCTAGCTAGGTTCAGTTACTTTTTCATGTGAGGCCATATGGAGTAGGCCAGTGGTTCTCAGACTTTAATAGGCATTAGCATCACCTGAAGTGCCTGTTAAAACACAGATTTTTCTGATTCCATAGTTCTGGGATTAGGCCCAAGAATTTGCATTTCTAACAAGTCCCAGGTGATGCTGAAGCTGGTCCCAGGGATTACACTGCAAACCACTGGTATAGACCAATGCTTCTCAAACTCTGATTATTTAATAAACTCTTATTAAATAATCTTATCTGATTAATATCTGATTAATAACTTATCTGATTAATTTTAGCTGATTAATAACTCTTATCTGATTAAAATAAACTCATTCTTATCAAACGTTAATGTGTGATATGGTTTGGCTGTGTCCCCACCCAAATCTCATTGTGAATTGTAGCTCCCACAGTTCCCACATGTTGTGGGAAGGACTTGGTGGGAGGTAATTGAATCATGGAAATGGATCTTTCCTGTGCTGTTCTTGTGATAGTAAGTCTCATGAGATCTGATGGTTTTATAAACCGTAGTTTTCCTGCACAAGCTCTCTTCTCTTGTCTGCCGCCATGTGAGACAAGGCTTTCACCTTCCAACATGATTGTGAGGCCTCCCCAGCCACGTGGAACTGTGAGTCCATTAAACATCTTTCTTTTGTAAATTGCCCAATTTCGGGTATCTCTCTATCAGCAGCATGAAGACAGACTAATACAATGTGCATGGCAATTACACACATGGTTAAATGCAGGTTCTGATTTAGTAGGTCTTCACCAGGATCTGAGATTCTGCATTCTTAACAAGTTCTCAGGCCAATTCTGCTGCTGCTTGTCCACACACCACACTTTCAGCAGCAAGGGAATAGAACAGAATGAAGAGTGTGAGCTTTGTAGTCTGACAAAACTGAGTTTGAATCCCAGTCTATACTTACTAATTGAGTAACCTTGAGCAAATAATTAATTTAACTTTTCTAAACCCAGATTTTATATTAAATCAAAAATAACAAAGCCTATTTTGTGAAATGATGTTATCTGGCACAAAGCAAATAATGTATGTTTTTTCTCTGACTCATAACTCAGAATTGTATTTGCCCTACAGAATATTGACTCAATACCAGAGTCAACCCAAAACTATGGGTCTTTTGTTTATAGTCTAATTGCAGGTAGCTTCATTTGAATCTCTAGGGTGGCATTTCTCAAACTGTGTTCCATAGAGATGTTCTTTAATGTTCTGTGGTCAAATTCATTATAAGCATATTTTCCTTTACATTGTTGAGCATAGTTATAATAGCTACTTTAAAATCCTTGTCCGCTAATTCCAATATTGGGGTCCTCTAGGTGTCAGTCTTTGTTGATTATCTTTTCTCTTGTAGGAGTCACATTTTCTGATTTCTTTGTATGCTGAGTAATTTTGGATTGCATTCTGGACAATGTGAATGCTATGGTATAGACATTCTGAATTTTATGATGTTCCTTTAAAGAGATTTCCGTTTTTGTTTTAGCAGAAAGTTAACCTGCTGAACTCACACTGCAAACTCTGTCTTCCTGGAGAAAGACATCACTAAAATCTCAGTTAATTTATTTTTAGCTGGGCTTCTTGGAATCTGCTCCATGCATGCATGGTTCAGATGTCAGCCAGAGATTTATACATAGAATTTGGGCCTCCTCCTTTCTGGTTCTCTCCTTTCTGAGATGTCCCCCACTTGCTAGCTGCTATAGTTATCCAGAGCTGTGTTTCTAGTTCTCCAAGTAACACTGAGCTTCTATTTGAGTTTTAACCATTCTTCCTGCAACAGCTCTCTGTAGAGCCTGTTCTGGGACCAAAAGCTGTAAAAATGGGAAATTCATCCAATGCCATTCCCTTCTTCAGTATTACAGCCCATTTTTGATCATTTTTTAGTAACTTCAAATAGTTGTCTGTATTTTTTGAGAGTATATTTTCTCAAGAATTTAGTCTTTGTCTACAGAAGGGTTGGTCTAACATGAGTTACTTGCTCTTTACTAGAAGTGAAACCTGTGTGATTTTCTTTAATCTAGTATTCCCTAAAGAGATTCTTTATTTGGCAGAACCTTATTAGCATATCACAGACCTTAGTATTTTAAAGAACCCATTATTGGAAAGTGCTATTCTCAGATTTTTCTCCTGGGAGGTTTAGAAAATGCTGATAAAATTAGGAGATTAGATAGTGATGAAGCAAAATGAGTTTTGAAGGAAAGCTGTTGGAAATAAACTTGAGAAATGCATGAAAAATGCAGTGTTTCTCTTAATACTCTTCAAGTAATATTCTATGGGGAAGGGTGGTGGTTTTCTACGGCATTGCTCTCTGAAATTAGAATACATTCCCAATTCCTTAATTTCTCTTAATCTATTATTAGGCAGTTGAGTTCCATATATTTATTTCAACCCTTCTTGAACCTACCCATGTGGAAGGCAGAAGTGCTGGGACATGACCACCCAACTCAGCTCCAAAGCAGCCCTCACACAACGACGGGGTTGGTATATAAATTTATCTCAACCCTTCTTGAGCCTGTTTATATTGTTAATGTTATCTAATTTTACCATTAAATAAAAACCAAAATATTTGTTTAGGAGAATTAAGGCCTTTAATTTTATTTTGCTTAAAGTCCCAAGCCCAAAGGTTGGGAATATGCTACAATGGACCTACACAAATAAGTAAATAATACCAAATACTACACACAATCCATACAACCAAAAAGATTCAAGTAACCACCATTTTTTTCTGCCCTCTCATTTTATTTATTTATTTATTTATTTATTTATTTATTTATTTATTTATTGAGATAAGAGTCTCACTCTGTTGCCCAGGCTGGAGTACAGTGGTGCGATCTCTGCTCACTGCAACCTCCGCCTCCTGGGTTCAAGTGATTCTCCTGCCTCAGCCTCCCAAGTAGCTAGGATTACAGATGCATGCCACCATGGCTGGCTAATTTTTGTATTTTTAGTAGAGACAGGGCTTCACCATGTTGGCCAGGCTGGTCTCAAAATCCTGACCTCAGGTGATCTGCCCACCTCGGCCTCCCAAAGTGCTGGGATTAGAGGCATGAGCCATTGCGCCTGGCCCTACCCTCTCATTTTACTAGAAAAGGTATTAAATAAATAATTTGATATTAGAAAATAACAGGATCAGTAAAGATTCAGCCTAACCTAACACCCATCTTTTAACTACAATGGATGTACAAGTAATAAAACTAAGCCATGATAGTTGCTATTTAGATAAATAAAACTTGAGGTAAAGTGTCTTTTTGATCACAATAGAATAAATTGTTTTCATTACTGCCAAGTAAATTTTATTGTACTCTATTTCTCTGAAAATTGGCAAACAGTGTATCATAATAGCATAGAGAGGGAGGGGCCCAAGCTCAGAGGCCAGATACCCTGGGGTTGAATAATTCCTCAGTATTATAAAAATTAAATTAGATAACATTTGTGAAATACATACTGTATATAAAATACCTAACATAATGGCTGACACTCAGTAAATGGTTTCCTTCTTCGATCTGGTTTTTCCAGGACTGCAAAAAGGAAATTCTTGATAGAAAACCTGGACAGAAACATTTTATTTTATTTTTTAACTTGAGGCAGACAAAGGCATGAAAGAAATGTGCCCTTTTGTTGACTGATTGACAGCTCAGATCCCAAACCGAACCAGAATTTTCAAAAGGTGGACCTGATCTCGTAACATTGTAAATCCAGTATCTATACGGTTCATGAAAATTGTTTTCCCATTGCTTCTACCTTTATTGTCAAGCTGTCAAAATAGCAACTTCCTACTTAAGTTATATTTATGCAAGCATATAAAGTGCTTTTTATTAAATTTACTTTTGGTTGAATTAGATGGACTATTTTAGAGGAAATAAATCATTTGTATAATGGTGAAGAAATTGACCTTATGGGCACCTTCCTAAGAATGATGTTTCATTAGTGCTGGATCAGCTTTTGGTATCTGCAAGACAATCTGAGATCTGGAGACTAAGGGTAGTATATTTCATTTACATACTCCATCAGGCTCTCTGCCTGGGTCCTAACTCACCTCACCAATGGGCTTACTTTTGTCTTCATTCTTTGTTCCTGATATATATATAGGCCAGTGCATTTGAGACAAAACCAATAAGAAGGCAGGAGCCAGGAGCTGTTTCTAATCCAAGCATCTCACATAGGTCAAACCTTTAAAGACGGGAATGAAAATGAAGCTGTCCACTCTGGTCCATTGTCAAAGAGGTCACTTGGCACTCATCTCACAAATGGGGTAGAATAAAAGATGGGAGGAATGGAGTGCGATGGGGCAGGGGGAGCCGATATGCAGAAATGACCAGGCAGAAGGTTAGGCCCTTGGTTTCTCAGTCTACAAATCCTGGCTGTGATTAGATTTGGTACCGCACACTTTTCAGAGATTGCTGGGGGAGAAATCACCTGCCACCTGCATTCTGCTGGTTGGATTTGCTACTGACGGAGAAGGTATAGGCTTTACCCAGGACCGCATTTTTTTTTTTTTAACTGCCTTACATGTGCCAATGCCACAGGAAATTGATGGTAACCAATTGTCTATGTGCTTTTGTTAGCACCTCTTTTCTGCTGTGCTGGGCTACACAATTACCACAGCCCTTGAGAATGCTTATTGTCGATAGGAGTAATTTTGCATCCCATCCATTTAGTGAAAAGATGTGAAAATTGATCCAGCTTCTACGATAAGACTGGAACCAGGGTGCAGGCTACAAATGCCTTGGAAATAAATATATGTCCATCATTGTTTTCATTAGGTATTGCTGTAGCCCAGCCTCCAGGGAAATGAACTCAAGTCCAGCTGTCTTGCTGTAGAAGTTCAGATGTACTCCCAATCTGGTTAAGTGGGCTGTCAGTTTCATTTATTGTTAACTATTTGTAGTGGTTATCAAGTAAGGGGTTGGCAGTCTGAAGAGTACAATTCTGTTTTATCCACAGACAGGGGACAGTGTAATTCGACACTGGCTGCCAAGGAGGAACTTGTCCTTTCTATCCAGCTTATTGTCTGGGCTCTTTTTTTATGATTTCAAAAGTCTCTTCAAAAGGGCAACAAAATTAGCCTTAAATAGTATTTCTTGGATTGCCTTTAACAACGGCGATAAGGCCAAAGCTTCTAGTCTTGACAGAAGTGGTTTCATTACAACTTGTTTTTATCTTGCCAGAATAAGCAAGGAACTTAAAAATGTGTTTTCATTATGGCTAAAGACTGTGTTTCAGCTGATGTCTCTTGCAAGGAAAGAACAATCTGCAAACTCCATTATTATGTCTCTCATTCACTTTCTGCTCCTAAGGCAAAAAGATTTTTGTGTTTTTTTCTTTTTTGTTGTTGTTGTTGTTTTAAAGAGGCCCTCTATTTCAATTAGCACAATTAACATATCAAGAATTTGTGTTTCCATAAATTCTACATTTCACTTCCAGGAATCAGACTTTAAAAATGACCTTCATTTACCAAGAGCTGTAATCAAGATGAAAATCTTCACCCTAAAAACTAACCTTGGAAACAGAAGGCTAAAAAAAGAAAAAGCATAATACAGACTGTGTTTTCCAAGTCTTCTTCCCTTGCCTGGTGACATTAGCCTGGCTTTGATCTATAGACATGACATCATCTATAGGGTGTGCCTTGTGCCAAACATACTACATTTCTTTAACCAAGACAGTGGTTTTGTGTAGACTTAGAGATCAAGGCTAAACAGCTTCAGAGCTGGTCTGAGTCTTCACAGACAAACAGGTCAGAGCATATGTGAGTTACACAACTCCTGCAGACAGCCCAGCCTCTTCCTCTGTGGCCCGCTGGAGAGTTTACATTTGTCAATGACTTCCTTCAGGGCCTGGCTCAAGATTCATTTCCTCCAAGAGTCCCTCTCCTGCTAACTCACCTCACTCAGCCCTTCTACCTCATCTGCTGATTACTCATACCCTTTTTCCTGCTCTGCCAGGCACTCGGTTCTATTTTACCTTGTGACCGTTCTCTACATTTTTACTTTATCCTTTGGCTAAATTAAAATTGCCTGGAAAGTAGGGCCTGTCTGCTGCTACTTTTGTGTGCTTAGGGAGCATGTTAGTGCTACACGTACCATAGTGTCTTTTTCTTTTCTCTTTCTTTTTTTTTTTTTTTTAGATGCAGTTTCGTTCCTGTTGCCCAGGTTGGAGTGCAATGCGCAATCTTGGCTCACTGCAACCTTCGCCTCCCAGGTTCAAGCGATTCTCCAGCCTCAGCCTCCCGAGTAGCTGGGATTACAGGTGCCCACCACCATGCCCAGCTAATTTTTTTTGTATTTATAATACAGACAAGTTTTCACCATGTTGCCCAGGCTGGTCTCGAACTCCTGACCTCAGGTGATCCACCCGCCTTGGTCTCCCAAAATGCTACTAGGATTACAAGTGTGAGCCACTGCGCCCGGCACACAGTTTCTTAATAAGAGAGGAGTGTTCTGTGGTTGTTGTGTTAGGCTTGGGACCCTGCCTTTGCCCTCTGTTCGTAAAAGCCAAACTCACTGCTTCAACAGCAGGGAGTCTTCCCAGTCCACTCGGGCAATGGCATGCCACCCTGGTATAGACCTCTCTGGTTTGACCCCAGAAATCTGTTCCAAGCTTCTCTCCTCAGTGACTAACATCTCGTGAGTTTTACTTTCCAAGGTAGGGATGGGGAGGTGGGGAAGAAGGGTGCCTGAGCACAGAGCCACGTCAAGTGGAGAGCAGGGGACCCAAGGAGGATGGGAGCAGACCTTTAGGTACCACAGGGAACAGTGGAGGAGCAGGTAGCTGGGGAGGCTCAGGTTGAGGAGGGGCCAGGGAAATTTAGACCAAAAGTATTCAGAATCTATGCTGATATGAAGAATAGTCAAAGGTGCAATTAAAGCATCTGAAATAAAGATGTGAGGTCATGATTCTAAATCCAGCCTCATATTTTCCTAGGGCATATGTGCTGGGGAAATATGAAGCCACAGGGTAAACAAGGCACTTTTTTTCTGGAATGTCAGCCTTACCAACCACTTTATAAAGTTTCCAATTACAAATGAATTAACTTAAGCAACTGCTGCCCACCACCCCCCGCCACCCATCTTTTTGGAGGGGTTCACTTGTCTGGGAAGCCCATGAAGCTTCAGGTATGGCTGGATCTAGGTGTTCCAATGATGTTGTCAGAGCTGTAGCTCTTTCCATCTTTATGCTCTGCTTGGCCTCATTCTGTGTGGAGGCTTTCTCCAAGTTACAGTTAAACTGACTGCTGGCAACTCCAGTCCTTATTCTCTTTGCTTAGCCACCCACAGAAGAGAAATAACTTCTTTCTCTTCATATTTATACACCAATTTTAAAAAAGAGACTTCAGGTTGAGTGTGGTGGCTCACACTTGTAATCCCAGCACTTTGGGAGGCTGAGGCGGGTGGATCACCTGAGGTCAGGAGTTTGAGACCAGCCTGGCCAATGTGGTGAAACCCCATCTCTACTAAAAATACAAAAATTATCCAGGTGTGGTGGCGGGTGCCTGTAATCCCAGCTACTCAGGAGGCGAGGCAGGAGAATGGCTTGAACCCGGGAGATGAAGGTTGCAGTAAGCCGAGATCCCACTATTGCACGCCAGCCTGGGTCACAGAGCAAGACTCTGTCTCTAAATAAATATATAATATAATATAATATAATATAATATAATATAATATAATATAATATAATATAATATAATATAAAACGAGACTTCAGTTGGCCCTGCTGGAGGCAGGTACCCATGGAGTACCATGCTTGACCTTGCCTATCTACAGCCCAGCCCTGTGACCAAGGATCCAAAGCAATTATAAATGACAGCCCCACAGCAAGGATGCAGTGAGGGGGACTGTGTTTTCCTTCTAGAAAAGGATCCTGGTAGACAAAAACTCCATGTCCATGACAGTCAATGTTGAATAAAACATTTTTATACTCAAATAATCCCACTTTGAGCTACAAGCAGGAATACATGATCTACCTTCTCCCACTGATAATGGAAGTTTGATGAAAAAGTTTGAGGAGCACTGATGAAAATACATAGCTTTTTAAACCCACAGCTACTGTGTGGAGTTAGATCTGACTGTACTCACACTGAATGTTGTACCTTTCAGAGGGAGGCCTGACCTGTGTTTGTGTGTAAGATTGCAGGCCCTGTGTCTCTAATTTCACGGAGAGCATTACTTGCTTCACGGACCAGATGGAACTAAATTGTCAGATGGTGGGCAGCTGCAACAAGAGCCAGTCATGGGTGTTGTCACCCATTTTCACCCCAGTGGGGTGGACACCATAAACAGTGGTATGAGGATATGAGAAAGGACTGGGGAAGCTACAGGAAAATGTGCAAATGTATAAAAGGAAGTTGGCATGGAAGAGCTCATGGCTCTTGTCAGGACACATAGTATCCCACTGATCCAAAGATCTGACCTGTATGTGCGTGTCCTGCCTGGCATCCAAGCTGCCAGGATTTCATGCTCCCCAAGCTGAGGTTACACCACAGCAGGGTTGTAGCAAGTGCTGCCAGTGCTCTGCGCATATCCCTTTGCCTTACCACTTCTGCTGTAGAATGTGAGACTTCCCATTGCAAGAACCTGCATTTCCCTGCCTGAGGGTGCTCTCTGGCCGCTGCTAGTGTGGCACCCTGGAAATGCCCGGAGATCATTCCCCCAGGGCAGCCCTTAGTCAATGACTGGCAGGATTAAAGAAATACCGGAGCTCCCCATCCCTTGGAGGAGCCTGTTCTGAGTATATTCCACACTGGTGCTCAGACTCCCGCAGTGGGATTGATCTCCAGTTGTCCATAGCTGTGGCTAGCTTGGTAGCACCTCCTGTACTGTCTGCTTTCCTTCCCTTCTATCATGTGCTTCCACACTTACATCACTTAAACTACTTGCACTTGATTCCGCATCTGAGTTAACTTCTTTTTTTTTTTTTTTTTTGAGACAGAGCCTTGCTGTGTCACCCAGGCTGGAGTGCAATGATGTGATCTTGACTTACTGTAGCTGCTACCTCCCAGGTTCAAGTGATTCTCCTGCCTCAGCGTCCTGAGTAGCTGGGACTACAGGAATGTGCCACCATGCATGACTGATTTTTGTTTTTGTTTTTTTTTTTTTTTGAGATGGAGTCTCGCTCTGTCGCCCAGGTTGGAGTGCAGTGGTGCAATCTTGGCTCACTGCAACCTCTGCCTCCTGAGTTCAAGCAATTCTCCTGCCTCAGCCTCCCGGGTAGCTGGGACTACATGTGCGCACCACCACGTCCGGCTAATTTTTGTATTTTTAGTAGAGATGGGGTTTCACCATATTGGTCAGGCTGGTCTCGAACTCCTGACCTTGTGATCTGCTCGCCTCGGCCTCCCAAAGTGCTAGAATTACAGGCTTGAGTCACCACGCCCTGTCCGTTTTTGTATTTTTAATAGAGACAGGGTTTCACATTCACAGGTTGGGCAGGCTGGTCTTGAACTCCTGACCTCAAGTGGTCCACCCACCTCAGCCTCCCAAAGTGCTGGGATTACAGGCGTGAGCCACTGCACCCAGCCCTCATCTGAGTTAACTTCTGGAGTAACTCAAACCACGGTGAGAGTTTTCAGAAAAAAATCTCAGGATCTTTCCTTAGAATGGAGAAGGCTTTCTGTGGTTTTTGGATAGGAACAGTGGACCCATAATGCAAATGTCCACTAATGTCTCTGTAGATTCATGTGGTTATTAACTCTTCTATTAGAGCTATTCTGAGGTTATAGAATGATCTGGGGAGTCAACATGATCCCATAACACCTCTATTGGTTAATTATTGTATAACAATAGTCACCTACCATCATTATAGTCTCTTATTACTACAGTTCATGCATCTAGGAATTGGTTGGGGTTTGGCTGATCTAGGCTAGGATTGCTCCATGCATCTATCGTCAGCTGGAGCTCTCTTCTATACTGAGTCTGGCCGGGCAACTCTACTCTGTGTGTCTCTCTTCCCCTCCTGTGACCAGCCAGCCAACCTGGACACATTCTTCTCTTTGCAGTGGCAGAGGTGGAAGGGTACATGTTCAATTGAGCAAATGTTTTTTAAGTCTCTATTTGCATTACATATGTGAATGTTCCTTTGGCTCAAGTAAATCAGATGGCCAAACTCAGAGGGTAGGAAAATGCACTTTTTCCCTTTTGGGGATGAGCGGCAGTCACGTGGCAAAAGATATGGAAAGAAGGAGAGATGAAGAACTGAGGCCAAATCTACCCTACACCTATACATCTGCTGTCCTAAGTCTCTACCATTCTGCTCATCTACCCCTGGGAGATTCTGCAGAGAACACTTGGCTGTCATCAGCTTTTATAACTAGATTCTCAAGGAAATTAATTCTAGCTTGCTTCTTTTTCTTAGAAAGGACTCATTATTTTTTCTCTAATGCAATAAACTTTTTATATAATTTTCCATGAATCCAATAAAGATGGCCATCTGAACTTGTCTTAGTACTGAACTAATGAATTTGCAGTGAAATGTGTATTTCGATAGCTGACTTATGAAGGGACCGAATTGGAAATCAGGAACTCTGCTTCCAGACAACACACAGATTTCCAGAAGTGTTTAATTTGAGGATTCCTTACTTCTTAAACTCCACACAGACCATGCTCAGGACTTCCTGAGACATGCTGAAATGGCAGTGTAGTAGAAACACTTATCAATATTGATGCTAGTCCCATTTTGTATTGTCTGTCCATCAGAGGAGAAAAAAAAGATTTATGACTCATTGTTTTCCAAAGATGCTGCTTCCTCTGCAGTTTTGCAGGTTGTTTTTGGATACAATTTTCTCCTTGTTTATACAATGCCCACTGAAGTGCTTTTTATATCCCAGGTTTGTATGTTTACAGGCCCATCAGCCAATTTCATACATTATTTTCTGCCCCATAGTTGTCTTTGGTGGTTTGAAACTGACTTGATACATAAAAAACAAACAAAACATATCTAGATTCCGCCAGTGCCATTAAAAATAATCATATTGTTTGACCTGTCCCTCTGATGATAACCTTTCATGATAGTTCTGTTTCCTTAGATCTGTCTTTTGGGATTGCCTTTGGGCGATTTCTGAAGTGGTAGGTTTCTGGAGTTCTCTAGGGAATTGTCCTAGGTTCTTTGGAGCCAGAGTTCCATTATCTGTGGGAGCACAGGAAGGAATTTTACAGTAATTCTGCTACAGTGAAACATTTGCCTTCAGGCCGGAATTGAAAATAGCAGCTGGAAGGACATTTGGAAAGAGGTTTGGGGGGTGGGGGCGGTTTGTGGGAGTGCAGGAGAGGTGGAGACAGAGAGAGCTTTCACATTTGGATAAAAACACTAGCTACAAGGCAAAACGGAGACAGGGCTGGCATCTTCTACCCTTGAAACTATCCCAAATTAAATTCTCCTCGGGCTTGGCTCTTAAAGCCAGTTATTTCAGAGCCGTGAGTGTTGGCCAGGGTCAGCACTTGCTCTTGGTAATGAACGCTGAGCGCCACAACTCCTGGATGATGACCAGACACACCGGCCCAGTTTCACCACTGCTCCTCCCACAAAAAGTCACCATCCAAAATGTGGACCAGTTCCCTGGAGTCACTGGTAATTGAACAACTAAATTTCAGCCCTCTGAAGACTTGGGGAAGACATGTTCCACCTCTACCCACAAGTGTCGTTGTAGTAAAGGACACAAATTATAGAAGGTTTGGGCACTGGCCTAAGAAATAAAAGAATTTCAACTAGGAATAGAACCATCTACAAAACCATGCTTTAAGAGATAGTTGATAGCTAGTGTCCAAGATCATGGGCCCCAGTGAACCACACCTTCCAGTGTTAGTATTTGTGCCTTGCCAAACTGTGTCCAGGGTTGGTTCCTTCTGGTGGGTTCGTGGTCTTGCTGACTTCAAGAATGGAGCTGCAGACCTTTGCAGTGAGTGTTACAGCTCTTAAAGATGGGACGGACTCTAAAGAGTGAGCAGAAGCAGCAAGATTTATTGCAAAGAGTGAAAGAACAAAGCTTCCACAGTGCGGAAGAGGACCCCAGCCAGTTAAGGCCGCTGGCTGGGTGGGGTGTGGCCAGCTTTTATTCCCTTATTTGTCCCTGCCCATGTCCTGCTGATTGGTCCATTTTACAAACCTCTAGCTACAGGGTGCTGATTGGTGTATTTTTACAGAGCACTGATTGGTGCATTTTGCAAACCTCTTCTAAGAAGAGTTCTCCAAGTCCCCACTCGACCCAGGAAGTCCAGCTGGCGTCACCTCTCAAAACTTCCTCCCTTTGAGTCTGGGCTGCCTTGTGACTTACTTGTGACTAATAGAATAAGGCTTAAATGACATTGTGTGACTTGTGAGGCTAGATTATAGGAAGTCTTGCAGCCTCTGTCTGGGTCTCCTAGACACAACTTCTTGCTTCTTGGGACACGCCCACTAGAACCTAGCCACCAGCCTGTGCACAGTCCAAGCTACACGGAGAGTCCATATGTAGGCGTTCTAGTTGACAGCCCAGCTGTGCTCCTGGTTGACAGCCAGCATTGACTGTTACTTCAGATGCCTCCAGCCCCAAACCCCAGCAGCCATTGTCCACAACCATATGAGATATCACAAGAAAACTGCCCAACTTGCAAGAATGAACACACAGAATGATAAGAGATAATAATAAATTATTTTAAGCCAGTAGATAACTAGAACAGAAATTATATATTTGCACACAGCTATGTGTGTATATATATATATATATGCTTTTGAATGGATCCATCAATGATGGATCAGTTGAATGATTTTCATTTGCTCATGTATTCATTGACTCAACAAACATCTATTGAGCATACATGTCAGGTACTATGCTAATCTCTGGGAATATAGTAGTGAACAAATTAATTATGGTCTTGCCTCTGAGGAACTTACAGTCTAGTAAGGGAAGATGACAATAAACAAGCAAACACATAAATAATTGCGAACTTATAAATCATGTCTTTTTTTAATTTGAAAAAAAAGAACATGGCGCTATACCAGAATGAGAAAGGAAAATCCAGCCTAGCCTGGTAATATGGTTTGGATTTGTGTCCTCCTCCATAATGAATTGTAATCCCCAGTGTTGGAGGAGAGGCCTGGTAGGAGGCGATGGGATCATGGGGGTGGATTTCTCCCTTGCTGTTCTCATAATAGCGAGTCCTCCTGAGATCTGGTTGTTTAAAAGTGTGTGGCACCTTTCATTTCACTTTCTTCTTCCTGCTTTTGCCATGATTGTAAGTTTCCTGAGGCCTTCCCAGTCATGCTTCCTGTACAGCCTGTGGAACCATAGAACCAATTAAACCTTTTTTTCTTTATAAATTACCCAGTCTCAGGTAGGTCTTTATAGCATTGTGAGAATGAACTAATACACCTAATAATCAGTTAAGGCCCCTCTGAGGAGCTGACTTTTAAGTGGAATCTGAAACGCAAGAAGGAGCCAGCTACATTAGGGGTGGAGAATGCAGAAAGCTTTCTAGAATAAAGGAACAATAAAGACCCTAAAAGTGGGAAGAGGCTTGGGATATTGGGAGGACCCAGAGAAAGCCATGATGATGGAGTAGAGGGATCTAGGGGAGAGAGGCCAGAGAGGAAGAACTGGACCAGAGCAGTAGGCTTGTAGGCCATGGTGTGGGGTTTGGATTTTCTCCTAAATGCAATGGGAAGCTATTTAAGGCTTTTAGCAGGGGAGTGACATGATCCAATTTACATTTTAAAAAGGTCACTCAGACAGCCTGGAGGATAACAGATTGGAAGGGGCAAGAAGGGGATGAGGGAGGCTGCCATCCAGGTGAGGTGACGAGGTGTCTGAAGCTGCAGGTGGGACCCTGGGAGGCACCACACAGCACCTGCTTCCTGCTGCACCTCAGACGGTTCCAGCAGCATTTGTGCTAAGGCAGGTCTTCTACGAAGTGTACTAGTGACTGATAACAAATGCTGTAGGCCTATAGTCACATCCCGAGAATCTCTCTGTTGTTTCTGCAATGCACACACTATCCTGCTTCTGGCTTGATAGATCAACAATGCCTACAGCTCACTCAACCCCGTGAGGTGTGTGTCAAGGGGTGCTCAGAGCCTGCTCCCGACCCCACTCCGGTGCACCCTCATCTCACACAGGATGCCGCTCCAGGGGTGGCTGTGGGTGAAGGGCTGTAGGAATATCGCCCGCCCACCCCCATCCCGAGCCAGCAGCAAATCCTGTATACTGGGACATGTGATGTCTGAAGTGCCAACCCATCTGGTTGACCAGATTTGCTGCCTTGATGAAGCTGTCTTTCCTGACCAAGTTGGCTGTTGTTACCAACAGATACTGGGTCCTTGTGCTGTTGTTAAATTAGTTGTGAATAAAAGGAAACCAGAGCAACTAAAGCCTGCGGTCCCCATAGGCTAGAGAAAACCTGTCGATAGCAATCATTTCCTAGGATGGTCATTACAAAGGTATTTAGCTCTGCATGTTCAGTTCCCCTCTGACTTTCACCGGATTTATAGATTGTCCTTTCATAGGAACTGCCAGGCACATTTCTGACAAAAATATCTGCATGTACGTAGCCAAATGTGTGTGGCAGGCACTGAACTGAGCACGTTGGGGAACAGATCCCATCACCTACCTACTCACCAACCTCACCTTAAATCTGTTTCCCCCAGCACCATCTAACTACTCCCTGCTGTGAATTTAAGAGTTAGGCTGGGCATGGTGGCTCACGCCTGTAATCCCAGCATTTTGGGAGGCTGAGCTGGGCGGATCACTTGAAGTCAGGAGTTCGAGACAGTGTGATTAACATGGTGAAACCCTGTCTCTACTAAAAAATACAAAAATTAGCCAGGCGTGGTGGTGGGCATGTGTAATCCCAGCGACTTGGGAGGCTGAGGCAAAAGAATCACTTGAACCCGGGAGGCAGAGCTTGCAGTGAGCCGAGATTGCGCCATTGCACTCCAGCCTGGGCGACAGAACGAGCCTCCATCTCAAAAAAAAAAAAAAAGAGTTAACCTTTGGCCAGGGCAGTGGCTCACGTCTGTAATCCCAGCACTTTTAGAGGTCGAGGTGGGTGGATCACTTGAGGTCAGAAGTTTGAAACCAGCCTGGCTGACACGGTGAAACCCCGTCTCTACTAAAAATACAAAAGTTAGCCAGGCATGGTGGCAGGCACCTGTAATCCCAGCTACTCTGGAGGCTGAGGCAGGAGAATGGCTTGAAGCTGGGAGGCAGAGGTTGCAGTGAGCCGAGATCGTGCCACTGCACTCCAGCCTGGGCAACAGGGTGAGACTCCATCTCAATGAAAAAAAAAAGAGTTAGCCTTGATCTCTCTCTTCCTCCGTACTGGCATTTACTGAATATCTCCAAACCACTCACTTTTCTCCCCTGCCCACTGCTCTCCTAGTCCAAGATGCCTACAGCAGCGACCTCTCAGGCCTCAGTGTCCAGACTCCTCTGCTCTTCTCCCTGCAGCCTTGTTCTGAGCTCCCCAGACTCATCACTCCCTGCTCCCACCTCATCCTCTATACATCAGCCATATTCATTGACCATTAGCCCCTCAAGTGTGCTCTCTCCCAACTCTGGGCATTCCCATATCTCAAAGAGTTGACAGATTGCCAACTTCAGCCCTGCTTTGTTTTGTAAATTAAGTTTTACTGGCACCCATCCAACCCCATTCATTGATAGGTTATCTGTGGCTGCTTTTGTGCTACAACAACAAAGTTGAGTAGAAAACTTTGCCGACCCTCCATATACAATTTCTTCTGCCTCTCCTCTTCTTATGTCCTTTCTCCATGTTCATACCTTCCTTCCCTTCACTTGGTTAATGCCTACTTACCCTTCAGGCCTTAGACTGGAAATAACTTCTTCCAGGAAGTCCTCCCTGACCACACCCTATCCCCTGTATATGTTCCCATGGCACTCCATTGTTGAATCACAGCAGTAATTACAATGGCCTGCTTACTTAGACAAGTCTGTATCCCCACTAGATTGTATGTTCCTTGAGGACAGAGGCTGGGTTGTAAACCCAAAATATCTGAGACAGGTCTCAGTGAATTTAGAAAGTTTGTTTTGCCAAGGTTAAGGACGTACCCATGACACAGCCTCAGGAGATCCTGGCCACGTGTGCCCAAGGTGGTTGGGGTACAGCTTGCTTTTACACATTTTAGGGAGACACAGGACATCAATCAATGTGTGTAAGATGTACATTGGTTCGGTTCAGTAAAATGGGACAACTCGAAGTGGGGGCTTCCCAGTTAGCAGCAGGTAAGAGACAAAAGGTTGCATTTTTTTGTGAATGCTCAGTGAATCTTCATTTTTACATAAACAATAGGGCAGAGGGAGCCATCCGATATGCATTGTCTCAGGTGAACCTCAGAGGGGTGACTTTAAATTCTGTCTGTCCTTTGTCCACAAGGAATTTCCATTTGTCTAAATATTTAAATGTTATAAAACAAGCTAACAAACAGTTCAATGAAATACCTTTATACTCTCAGCCTAAGAAGTATTCCTTCATATGTAGTGAAAAATACATGTAAAGCTATGATTTGTATGTGATTAAAAGTTGGCAAACTATTTAAGATGATTTAATCGTTATGAATGTCCAGGTGTTCTAATATTTTATATTCTTCTGTTTATTTTATAACATTTACTCTTCTCTTTATTTTGGCAAAAATCACTTTGTTATTGTAATCTAGATTTTCACATAATGTGTGTTCAATTGCTAGTAATCTAAAGGATTAGAAATAAAATTAATTGCATTAAAAGTATACAAAATTTGGATATATTTTCAAAAAAGTAAATCAAAGTAAAAGCAAAATATGAATATTTACTTTATGTTTTTTCTGCTAAATTAATCAAAACTCTATATTAAAATTAAAAGGCAAAAAATATATAATTAATGTCAAAATTTTAAATCAAAATGATTCAAGCTAAATTTTTAACTTCGTGAACATTTAATGAAACCTTATTAAAGATATATGTAAATAAAAGGATTCCAATTCTACTATGCAATGTCTATTGGTTGGCAATGTAAAGAATTGGTATCATTTCATATGCTCTATCTAGACCTACATAGGCACAAATATAATATGATTTGTTTAATATAGTTAACATCAAGCTACTTGATAAGCACCCTCGGAACTACAAATTGAAAGAATACTAAGAGAAGCAAGAAAATGGACGCTTAGCCCTGATGGGAAATCATACCTTGTTTTGTGACAATCTATTGCATTCATGTCAAGAGGAAAGGTTGGACAACTTATTTGTCTTTTCTCTTACCTAAGTCGTTCCTCTGCTCAAATCCTCCTTGCTTGCCAAAGAAACGTCTTCTTCCAACATCAGCAGCGGCACAGTCCACAAGCCTTTGTGGTATTCTGACATGGCCATCTTTTGTTTGAGGACACACTGCAAGGGACAGAGGGAAGGACTTTCCTGACTCCTGAACGGTGTTAGCCACAAGAGTAGTTGTTTTGAGTTATAGGTTATGCTGTGCCAATGCTGAGCATGGTGCCCAAGTGACAGAGGCACCCTGTCTTCTTTTTTTTTTTGAGACAGAGTCTCCCTCTGTCACCCAGGCTGGAGTGCAATGGCACAGATCTCGGCTCATTGAACCTCCCAGATTCAAGCAATTCTCCTGCCTCAGCCTCCCGAGTAGTTGGGATTACAGGCGACCGTCACCACGCCCAACTAATTGTTGTATTTTTAGTAGAGACAGGGTTTCACCATTTTGGCCAGGCTGGTCTCAAACTCCTGACCTCAAGTGATCTGCCTGCCTCAGCCTTCCATAGTGCTGGGATTACAGGCATGAGCCACCGCGCCTGGCTATCTTCTTTAATAAGTTTATTTTTGTGTGTATTTGTAAAATGCAGCATCCTCTAAAGTGAGGGGCCGTGGTAGAGACCTCTTTTGGGTGGGTGGGAGGGCAGTACTCCTCTCCTGTCCACTGTTGTATCCCTCCTGCTTACCATAGAGTCTGGCACACAGTAGGTGCTCAATACATGCTGACTTGGGCACAATGAAGAATTTTTATTGTTTTGGACCAATGAGGCACTAAGTCATAAATGACTGCTCTCTGGCCTAATCGCCATTAAAATATAGCCATCTAGTAAAGCAGGGGTCAGTCAACTTTTTCTGTAAAGGGCCAGATAGTAATAAATAGTTTTGGTTTGGTGGTCCATATGATTTCTGTTGTAAATACTCAACTCTGCTATTGTAGTGCAGAAGCAGCCATAGACAATACATTAACAAATAAGCATGTCTGTGTTCCAACAAAACTTTATTTAAAACACAAGTGGGGCCAGGCTCGATGGCTCATGTCTGTAATCCCAGCAATTTGGGAGGCCAAGGTAGGAGGACTGCTTGAGCCCGGGAATTTGAGACCAGCCTGGGCAACATAGTGAGAGCTCATCTCTACAAAAATAAATAAATAAACAAACAAACAAATAAATAGCTGGATGTGGTGGTGTGCGCCTGTAGTTCCAACTACTCAGGAAGCTGAGGAGGGAAGATTACTTGAGCCTAGGAGTTTGAGGCTGTCGTGAGCTGCGATTGCACCACTGCACTCTAGCCTGAGTAACACAGAAAGAGACCTTTTCTCTAAAAAAAACAAAAACAAAAACAAAAAACAGGTGGCAGGCCAGATTTGGCACATGGGCCATAGTTTGGCAACCACTGCACTAGAGCATAGGAGGAGAGGGATCCTGCTAATGAGGAGGAGAAGGCAGAGTTGAAAATATTTAGGAGGTGGAATTATTGGGAGTGGATGCCCCTTAGTTATTGCAGCATACCAGCAGAAGCCTGAGCTGAAACTGCCGGGAGATGCCAAAGCATCCTCAAGGCTTGCCCTCCTTCGTCTGGGTGGCTGTTCCTCCTTCCTGGCTTCCCTGGTTTGTCACCCCTGCTCATGTTTGTCTTACTATAGGTGTCTCCAGATTTCTGGCTTTCTCAGTGCTTCTACAGCCTGGCTGTGCACTAGAATCACCCAGGGTGTTTATTTAAAATGTCCCTGCCAAGACCCGTGTATTAGCCGGCTGGGGCTGCTGTAGCAAAGTACTGCAGACTGGGTGGCTGAAACAACAGATTTCTTTCCCTACTGTGCTGGAGGTTACAAGCCCAAAATGAAGATGCTGTCAAGGCTGGTTTCTGGTGCGGCCTCTCTCTTTGGTTTGCAAATGGCCACTTTCTGTGTCTTTTTTTTTTTTTTTTTTTTTTTTTGAGACAGAGTCTCACTCTTTCACCAGGCTGGAGTACAGTGGTGCGATCATGGCTCACTGCAACCTCTGCCTCCCGGGTTCAAGCCATTCTCCCTAAGCCTCCCGAGTAGCTGGGATTTCAGGCACATGCCACCGTGCCTAGCTAGTTTTTTGTATTTTTAGTAGAGACAGGGTTTCACCATGTTGGCCAGGGTGGTCTCAATCTCTTGACCTTGTGATCCGCCTGCCTCGGCCTCCCAAAGTGCTGGGATTACAGGTATGAGCCACCGCACCTGGCCTCTCTCTGTGTCTTTAAGTGGCCTTTTCTCTGTGCATGTGCAAAGAAAGAGAACAAGAGAGTGCTCTAGTGTCCCTCCCTCTTCTCATAAGGACATCAGTCCCATCAAATTAGGGTGCTACTCTTATAATCTCATTTAACCTTCATTATCTCTTTAACAGCCTATTTCCAATCATAGTCACATTGGAAATTAGAGCTTCCACATGTGAATTTTGGGAAAATACAGTTTAGCCCATAACACCAGGTTTTTGGATTCATTGGTCTCAGGTGGAGTCAAGGTACTGACTTTTTTTTTTTTTTTTTTAATAAAAGCTGCCCAGAAAATTCTAATGCTCAGCATGTTTGAGAAGGACTGGTAACCAGTTGATATTCTGGCTCTGGTCTTATTAACTCAGCTCTGTCATTCTTCCAGGACAAAAATGCAGTTAATAGCTTGCCATTTCCATGCTTGGTTGAACTCTTTTGGCCAGCCCCCACTTCAAGGGAAGGAGAACTGGATAATATGTAGAAGGAACAGCAGGAGGAAGGAGATTTCCAGGTTTCTACTTGGCTGGTGGCAGGGCCATTCCATAGGCAGGAGCAGGTCTACAGGTGAAGGTGATGTGATTGTCTGTGTGATGATGACTGAGCTGCCTCTGAGACAGGTGCACATTGTTATCAATAAGTAAGTCTGGAATTGAGAGGAGGAATCTTGCCTAGAAATAAAGATTTTAGTCTTTATCAGCAAAGAGTTGGAAGTTAAATGCATGGGAATGAATTACTTGGAAAATAGGGGCAAAAATGGAAACCTGGAGAATTCTAGCACTTAAGAGAGGAGGAGAAAAAGAATTTCCAGTGACTATGACTAAAAGCAGCCATTTGAGTTAGTGGGAAACTAGAGGAATGGGTATAAAGGAGGAAGAGGTCAGTGGTAAAATGTAACCAAGGGTCAGGCACAGTGGCTCAAGCCTGTAATCCCAGCACTTTGGGACGCTGAGGTGGGCGGATCACCTGAAATCAGGAGTTTGAGACTAGCCTCACCAATATGGTGAAACCTCGTCTCTACTAAATGTACAAAAATTAGCTGGGTGTGGTGGCGCATACCTGTAAACCCAGCTACTTGGGAGGCTGAGGCAGGAGAATTGCTTGAACCTGGGACACGGAGGTTGCAGTGAGCCAAGATTGCGCCACTGCACCGCAGTCTGGGCGATAGAGCGAAACTCTGTCTCAATAAATAAATAAATAAAGTAACCAAGAAGCTAAATTTTTAAAAATCTGAAGCATCTCCTGGATTTGACAATTACAGGGCACTGGCAAACATTGTGAGAGGTGGTGACCTGAGCTGGATAACCTGAGTCTGTTCCTGCTCTGAGCAGGATGCTGACCTGGATGGGCAGTGTCAGCAGATTCCCTGGTTTTCTGGATTCTGGGCTGGGCTTGCCAATGGAAAATACTGGCAGGACGTGAGAGGGAAGGAGGAGGGAAAGGGTGAAGTATCGATTCACCTTGCTTCCTTGAGGTGAGGGTTCCCGGGGCTGGCTGCATTCCTTGATGAAGGCCACCATTCCTGTTGGGTGGCTCTCTCCACACAGTGCCCCCTGTAAAGCCTCTTCCCCCTTTTCCTGCAGACCTGGGGTAGTGCAGCTTCCTCCTCTTACCAGCCCCTGCAGTGCCACACTATTCTTTTGACTTTTCTCTATCTTGTCAGCATCTTTGTAAATAGACCTTCTACTAAACCCTCCTCAAATTACTCAATGTAGTCTGGGCACCGTGGTTCATGCCTGTAATCCCAGCACTTTGGGAGACCAAGGTGAGAGGATCGCTTGAGCCCAGGAGTTTGAAAGCAGCCTGGACAAGATAGGGAGATAACATCTCTAAAAAAATTAAAAAAAAAAAAATTAGCCAGGTGTGGTGGCATGCACCTATAACAGTCTCAGCTATTCGGGAGGCTGAGGTGGGAAGATTGCTGACACCTGGGAGACCAAGACTGCGGTGAGCCGTGATGGTGCCACTGCACTTTAGTCTGGGTGACAGAGTGAGATCCTGTCTGAAAAAAAACCCAATTTAAGTGTGCCTTTTGTTTCCTGCTGGGATCCAGACTGATACAGGGCTCTGTCCAAACTGAAGTGGGTTGGGGAAAGAGTGGGAGAGTAGGGAATATAAAACGTTATTTTGAAGAGTACCATAGAAAAGTACAGACAGTAATAGAAATCTACACCAGAATTTAAAAAAGGAGATTTTATCATTTTGCTTCAGTTTTTTTTTTTTTTTTTTTTGGAAAGACAGAATACTAAAGATGAGGTTTCTTTTGGTTTCTGTCACAACGTCTGTCTCCTCTATCTCTCAACAGAGAGTGAATTAGGTATGAACCTCATTAGGTATGAACCCTTCTAGTCCATTTTTGATAATTTACTGTTAGTATGTGTTTTTGAATTTATCTAAATGCTTCCATACTGTATATATCATTCAGCAGCTCCCTCAAACCCTTTTTTTTTAGACAGAATCTCTGTCTGTCTCCCAGGCTGGAGTGCAGTGGCATGATCTCAACTAACTGCAATCTCTACCTCCAAAGTTCAAGCGATTCTCTCACCTCAGCCTCCCGAGTAGCAGAGACTGCAGGCGCGCACCACCACGCCCAGCTAATTTTTTGTACTTTTAGTAGAGACAGGGTTTTGCTGTGTTGGCCAGACTGGTCTCAAACTCATGACCTCAAGTGATCCGCCTGCCTTGGCCTCCCAAAGTGCTGGGATTACAGGTGTGAGCCACAGCACCTGGTCCCCGCTTTTTTTTTGACTACACTTTTTTGTTTTTGTCTTTTTTTTTTTTGAGATCACATCTCACTCTGTCACCCAGGCTGGAGTGCAGTGGTACAATCTCCACTCACTGCAACCACCACCTCCCAGGTTCAAGAAATTCTCATGCCTCAGCCTCCTGAGTAGCTGGTATTACAGGTGTGCGCCACTGTGCCCAGCTAATTTTTGTATTTTTAGTAAAGATGGGATTTCACCATGTTGGCCAGGCTGGTCTCGAATTCCTGGCCTCAAGTGATCCACCTGCCTCGGCCTCCCAAAGTGCTGGGATTACAGGCATGAGCCACTGCACCTGGCCAGAACTACACTTTTGAGAACTATCCATGTTGATATTTACAGAGCTAGGCAATTTGTTTTAACTGTTGTATGTTTTATTATATCTTATTTTATTTATTTGTTCTCCTATTAATGAATATTTTTATAATTCCAATTTTCCACTATTATAAACAATGCTGCAATAAAAATCTTTATACCTTTCTCCTGATGTATGAGTGTTTCTCCACCATCTATACACAGAAGAGAAATTGCTGATCATAGGGTTTGTGCATTTAAACTTTACTAGATATTACCAGATTGACATTCATCCACAGACCCTGGTAAGTAGTTCTACAGACTCCCACAAACAGTAGGTGTAAATTCTCATTTACTTGTTCCATGTTCAACATTTTATATTGTAAGAGTTTGTGGTTTTTGAAAATGTGATGATTATAAAATGGTATGCAACTCATGTTATTAAACATTAATATAATTTTGGAGTAGATAATACATGCACACAGTATAAAATTCAGAAGCTACAGGAGCATATACAGTGGAAAGCAAGTCCTCCCTCAGCCCCTGCCCGTTAGCCACTGTCTTAGTTCGTTTGTGCAAAATACCATAGACTGGGTAATTCACAAACAATAGAAATTTATTTCTCATGGTTCTGGAGGCTGGGAAGTCCCAGATCAAGGCATAAGCAGGTTTGGCATCTGATAAGGGTTTGATCTCTGCTTCCAAGCTGGTGCCTTGTTGCTGCATCCTCTGGAGAGGAGGAACAGTGTGTCCTCGTGTGAGACAGAGACAGAGGGCAAGAAAGGGTCAAGCTCCGTGTGAAGCCTCTTTTATAAAGATCTTAATCCCATTCATGAGGGAAGAACCCTCATGACCTGATTACCTCCTAAAAGGCCCCATGCCTTTAAAGTCACCACGATAAGGATCAAGTTTCAACATGAAATTTGGAGGGAACACCATCATTCAAACCATAATCTCCACTTAGTTCTCTGCTCTGCTGTCTGTTTCTTGTGTGCTCTTCAGATACATTTTATGCAGTTACATGTGTGTAGTAAAACATTAAACTTTTTCTATCCCATTTCTTTTGTCTCAGTAGATTATACAGCTTTATAGATTCAATGTTAATTGTTTTCATTTCATACATGAGCTCTATTTTCTTAGATCCAACAAGCACAGGTTTGGGTGACTACTTGGAAAAAGCTCACAATCCCTAAAGTCAAGAACCATCAATTCCAAAGGTACCATTGCAACTGCTCTAAGGGACTTAGGGGACCTCTACCTCAAGTTTCACTCTCCTAGAATTTCCAGTGGAAGCTTGCAGACTAGGTCCTTTTATCTGCTATGGTACAGTCAGAAAAACAGATACCCCTCTAGGTATCTCAGATAGAAGGAGGCTTATACAGGGAATTAAAGGCTTAAATAACTCTAGGAAAGCTGCAAGAGTGATAGTGATCGGGACACCTCTTTCAGGAAATCTGGTAGTGCAGGAATCACAAGGAAGCCGCTGCCATTGCTCTCAGCTGCCTGTAGAGCCAGTTGGAGTATTTTCAGGAGAACACCCAAAAGTTTTAGGCAAAATTCCATGTCAGCCATCTGCTGCTGCCTCGAGAAAACAATGGCTTCTCCTTTTCTTCCCTACCAAATCTCATGCAAGTGCCTCTCATTGGTGGAGTCCGGGCTGAATACTGTTGGCAAGATCAGGGAAATGTAGTTTCCAAGTTTGTCCTCCTGTAGAAAAAGACAGAGTCCAGAAAGGCAGATGTGGTACTGAGTACCCACAAATGGCAACTGGCGGGGTTCCCAATAACAATCTCCCTCTCCCTGCTTACAAACATGATTTCATTACTGAACTCTGTAATAGTTCATTCTGTCTCTATTAGGGGCATATACTACATAATTTATGTTACAGGTTTTATATAGATCAACAACAATTAAGCACCTATTTTATCCTCCACATTGCCTACTTTGTGGAAGACTTAGGGAAGAGTAACACAAAAGGGAAAAGATAGAGTTCCTATTGTTAAGAAACCAAGTGTCACTTACTAAAAAGCTTTCACGGAGACCCTACTGTGTGCTCACATCAGAAACCCTAGGAAAGCAGACTGACATGGACTCATACAGTCGAGAGACAAAAATCTGCATAGGAATGATAACAACCAAATTCAACATAGAGATTACCAATAGGGAGGGAAGGAACACAGGCAGCTACAATTGTGTAAGTCATATTTTAAACTGGATGGAGTGTACACATTTGTGTATTTTATTTTTATTTATATTTTTTCCTCTGGCCAAAATATTTAATAATAAAACCTTTTTTTTTAAAGAACTAGGCAGGGTCTCTGTCCTTAGGGAGTTTACATTTTGATGAGAGAGGTCTCTCTCTCTCTGTCTCTCTCTCTCTCTCACACACACACACACACATAAACACACACACACACACAAGAAATGGGCAAAGATATAGCATCGAGCTGCTGTCTTGGGTAGAAGAGCATCCTGGGAACCCATCTTTATGGAGTTCATCAATGAGATCAAGAAGAGAAATTATATATGAATTCTGTTAAAAAGGTAAATTTAATGTTGGTGTAGACTTTCATCTTTAATCAAGGTAATTGAATATGCCCCCCAAAGTTCATGTGTTGAAACATAATCCCCAAAGCAACAGTGTTTGGAGGTGAAGCCTAATGGGAGGTGCTTAGGTCATGAGGTCTCTGCCCTCATGAATATATCATTATTTTAAGAGTGGGTTTATTATAAAAGTGAGTTCGACTCTCTCTCTCTCTGACTCTCTCTCTCTAACTTTCTATCTCTCTCTCTCACTCTTTCTCTCTCTCTTGTGTGTGCTCCTGCCCTTCCACCTTCTGCCGTGGGATGACTCAGCAAGAAGGCCCTCACCAGATTCAGTGCCTTGATCTTGGACTTCTCAACCTCTAGAACCATGAGCCAAATCAATTTCTTTTCATTATAAACTACTGAGTCTTTGGTATTCTGTTACAGCACCACAAAACAGATTAAGACATTGATGATACTTAACGTCTTTCTTGTTTTGCAAGGGAAGACAGAATAAAGTTAATGCTCCACCTCATGCTGACTTTCAATAATTCTATATCCAACAGAACACTCTATAGACTGCAGATGCAAGTGTGAAGGGAAATGAGATAAGGTAGTGAGCAGCATGAGGTAAAGGGCAGGTTGGTTTTGAGGCAGGCTTCCATTGGGCAGGAAGCTGGAAATGAGATGTAGGGTTTAGAACAGTAAAAAGAAGGGGAAAGAAAAGGGGAGGAAAAGACAAGCATTCAAAATTCACTTAAAATTAAGACTATACATTAGGTGTCATGGAGAGTTCAAAAACAATAAGACATGTCCCCTGACCTCAGGGAACTTAGAGAAGCATTTGCCCGAAGGCTCAGAATGCTCATAATAGGCTGGGTGCAGTGGTTCATGCCTGTAATCCCAGCACTTTGGGAGGCCGAGGAGGAGTCAGTCAGGCTGAGGTCAGGGGTTCAAGACTACCCTGGCCAACATGACCAAACCCCATCTCTATTAAAAATGCAAAAAAGTTAGCCAGGCATGGTGGCACATGCCTGTAGTCTCAGCTACTCAGGAGGCTGAGGCAGGGGGAATGCTTGAACTGAGAGGCAGAGGTTGCAGTGGGCCAAGATTGTGCCACTGCACTCCATCCTGGGTGACAGAGCAATACGGTCTCAAAAAAAAAAAAAAAAAAACCTCACAGTGGTACTCAGTGAGCCATGCGCTTTACAAGGATGCTCTTATTTAATTCACACACTAACCCGGTGAGGTCAGCTCTCCTAAGCCCATGTTTCAGGGGAAGAAACTGAACACAGAGCAGTTCTGTAACTTGCTCCCCTGCAGCAAGGGGCAGAAGTAGCACCATTCTTAACTGTTGCCCTTGCCAGGCCTGAGAGATTTCAGTGGACAATGGAAGTGATGAAGTCTCCTGGAAATATTTGTCTCTAGAAAAGAGGCATAATTCATTCCTCAGCCCCCCTTCCCAGGTGCCACAGGTATATTTTTTGACTCTACTATTTTTTTTAAACCACATTTCCTTCTTCTCCTGCCCTCCCTAATTCCTCTCTTCATGCCTGTCTTCTCTTTCTGTCCCAGTCTTTCCCAAAGCCTGCAATAACATATATTCAGATAGTAAGCTATGCTTTTAGTTTTCCAAATTGTCTTCTTTCTTTGCATCCATGTTTGGAGGAAATAGAATACGTAAACCCTTAAGACTCTTCTCAGACTATGATTTTGCCCTCAGTACTGTATCATTCCCATCAGCTTAAAAGTATAGCTTAGTACTCTCATCTTAGAGAAAAAAGTAGCTATTTTTAAAAAAACCTGTCCTTGATCCCACATGTTCCTGCAACCCTATTTCTCTATTCTCCATTTATAGCAAGTCATCTTATAAAAAGTCTGTAGCCACTGTCTTCATTTCTCACCTCTCATTCTCTCTTCATCCCACTTCAACTGGCTCCTGTCCCACTCTATGCTGATATCTTCCAAATTTATACTTCTAGTCCCAACCTTCCTTCTTAACCAGCTGCCTCCTTCACATCGAATTTGGACATTTAATATGCATTTCCAAGTGAACATGCCCCAAGGCAAATCTTTGCTTCCCCAGCCCAACCTACTACTCTCCAGATTCTCCTTATCTGGCAAGTAGGTCTGCGACGGGCCTAAGCTGGGAGTCTACAGACCACCCACTCCCTCAGCCCCCAACACTGAATCCACCAGGTGGGATCCACCCCACCTCCAGAATATCCCAAATCTGTCTGCTTCTCTCCATCTCTGTCTTCATCCAAGACGCTATCACCTCTTACTGGAATTACAGTTATAGCCTCCTTATATAATCCATTCTCCACATGGTAGCCAGAGTAATATTTTAAAATGCAAATCAGATAATATCACTCCTCTGCGTAAAATCCTTCCATATCTTTCCTTTGCGTTTAGCATAAAATCTGTCCTTCAGGGTTCTACATGATCAGGTTTCTGGTCCTCTCTCTGACCGGATGACCCCTCCCCTGCTCACCAAGTCCCGGCCATACTTTCAATCAATCCTCCCACCTCAGCCTCCTCAGTAGCTGGGACCACAGGCGTATGCCATTAAGCCCAGCTAATTTTTGTATTTTTTATAGAGATGGGGTTTCACCATGTTGTTCAGGCTGATCTCAAATTCTTGGTCTCAAGTGATCCTCCCACCTTGGCCTCCCAAGGTTCCAGGATTACGGGCGTGAGCCACTGCACCCAGCCTTGAGATCTTTCTGTTCAATAAGCACGGCAAGCTTTGAAGCTGCTGTTCTAACTGTTCTCTCCCCCTTCCTGGATTATGAATTCCCTGGATCTTCCACAGGTGGCTTCTTCCCAATATTTGGGCCTCAAATATCACCTTCTCAGCGTTCCCTCACTAGCCAATTTAACTGAACTACTCTCGATTACCCTGTCCTCTTTTATTTTCCAATTAACACTTACTACTACCTGATGTGCCATTGTTTTGTGTGAGTGTGTTCATCATAGAATGTAAGCTCTGTGAGAACCAGAACCTCGTCTTTTTTGTTTTTTGCCACATGCCCTGTACCTAGCAGGGTGCCTAGTACACAGTAGGTACTCAATAAACATTTGTTTTAAAAATTAATGAAATATGCCAGGCGCGGTGGCTCACACCTGTAATCCCAACACTTTGGGAGGCTGAGGCGTGTGGATCACGAGGTCAGGAGATCAAGACCATCCTGGCTAACACAGTGAAACGCTGTCTCTACCAAAAATACAAACAAAAAAATTAGCCGGGCGTCGTGGCGGGTGCCTGTAGTCCCAGCTACTAGGGAGGCTGAGGAAGGAGAATGGTGTGAACCCGGGAGACGGAGCTTGCAGTGAGCCGAGATCGCGCCACTGCACTCCAGCCTGGGTGACAGAGTGAGACTCCGTCTCAAAAAAAAAAATTAGTGAAATAAATTCATGAAAGATAAGCTCCTTGAAGTCTGGGACCATTATGACTCATAAATTTCTGTATAACTTTTCCCAACTACCTCATCACATTGCCACATTATCTTATGAGTTCTCAAAATACGGTTCTTGATGATGAAACCATAGACAACAAATTTACCTTAAAAATCTAGGAAGAGCTAGGTACGGTGGCTCACACTTGTAATCTCAGCATTTTGGGAGGCTGAGGCAGGAGGATTGCTTGAGCCCAGGGGTTTGAGACCAGCCTGGGCAACATAGTGGGACCTTGTCTCTACAAAAAATAAAAAATTAGCCGGGCATGGTGGTACATGCCTGTGGTCGCAGCTACTGGGGAGGCTGACGTGGGAGGATTACTTGGGCCCAGGAGTTCAAGGCTGCAGTGAGCCGTGATTACACCACTGCACTTCAGCCTGGGTGGCAGAGTGAGATCCTGTTTAGAAAAACAAAACAAAAAGACAAAAATCTGGGAAGACAAAGGGACTGTTCTAACTGTTCCCTCCCTCTCCTTGGATTATGAATTCCCTGGATCTGCCACAGTGGGCTTCTTCCCAATATTTGGGCCTCAAATGCCACATTCTTGGCCTTCCTGCACCACCAAATTTAACTGAACTACTCTTTATCACCCTGTCCTCTGAGACAGGGTGTCCTGAGATGACCTTAATGTATGCTTTTATTTTAACGAAAGTTTCTGATGAAAAATTTGTTGTGATAAATCTAACGGTTACACCAACTGCAATCCCCCAAATCTTGGAATCTTTCCTGGGTCTGGGGTCCAAATCTTTGACCCAATAGTGGTTGACAAGACCCAAAGCCAAAGCATTTCCTCACCCCCTTAGTCAATCACCCTCATCTCCCTTTCCCCTTTTACCCTCTGAACTCTCGGGGCAATGAGTATTTAATGGTTTTGAAAATTCTTCCTTTCCATCAAGGAACAGTGTTAATAATTCCATCCCCTGAAGAAATTTCCAGGGTTTTAGAGTCGATATGATAAAACGCCTTTTAAAAGTGGGCTATAGGTGCTTTTCTAACCACTCTGTGTAATTCTAATAGATTGCATAATTCCTTACAAAGGTCCTGGATGCTCACCACCCACATCTCCAGCCTAAAACTAGGTTATGAGTAAAATGAAAAGTCTGCAAAAAAAACAAAAAAACAAAAAACTCTTCAATTTTCAACTTCCCATAAAGTCCTCAGCTCGTTGCATACCTCACAGGCATGGAAATCCAGATTGTGCAAAGAGGTCAAGAACCTAAATAATTATTCCACTCGTAACCAAACAGTAATAGACACTCCCTTTGAAATTGTGGAAATTCTCATTTCCACACTAAAGCCAAGGGAACACAGCCGGGATGTGATGTCAGCAGGCAAGAAGACTGAAAGTGGACTTTGATTAATTACCTGATTGGTTCCTGCCCCACTTGGACCTGAATGAAGCGAGTCTGCCACATTGAAAGGTTTGGGGAATTTTAGGTGGAAGAGGGGTGGGATGGAACGGAGAGGCTTTATCTAGTCTGAACCATTCATAGTTTGGGAAAGTGCCCAAGTGAAAACAATTGAACACCAAATCATTTTCCCACGAGGCTGGCAGAGTTCTTCATAGACTATTAAGTTTCAACCGCTTTGTAAACTCTATGAAGACATCTTTAAGGCCCTACTTTTTTCCCCCTGGAGAAATGTCTTCACTCCAAGAGGTTAGCCTAGGAAGATATCATCATCTTCAAGCCACAACAACCAATCCCCTAGGCCCCCCATCCTGAAATTCTTGAACCCTGTGCTCCACCCTAACTCAGCTCAGGAAACTGATAAGCAGCTGTAAAAATAGACGTAAAACATTCTCTCCCATTCAAATCAGCGGGCACAGTTTGCACTTTAAAAAAAATGGGGCCAGGAGGTTGTTCTTTTCCATTTTTAAAAAAGTTATGGACTAAAACACAACTAAGCAACCCCATGTATTACAAAGTGAATTTGTCTCCTTATTAGCTCTTATGTAGCTTATATGTTTGTATGTATGTATTCATTTAAAACTCTGTTTTGTCAACATTTTAAAACATCCACAAAGGTAGAGAGACTTGTACATTGAATATCATACAGACTCAACACCCAGCTTCAATGATTATCAATGTAAATTCATTCCATTTTAATGTTCTTCTGATAAAACACAAAATCTCAGAGCACATATTCAGGGCAACTTAAATCTATGCTCCTGGGTTGAAAAAAATATATATGCACACAAAAGCTTGCCATGAGAATGTATCCATGTACAACATTTAATTTTTTATAATACATATTAATTTCTGTGGAGTTTTTGGTCAAAAGAGTAAAACTTCACAAATTCTGACTAATTAGCTACAACCCTGTCCAAACTGTTGAAAAAGTTGCCTTATATGACTTTTTATTATTTATTTATTAATTTTTGAGATAGTGTCTTGCTCTGTCACCCAGCTTGGAGTGCAGTGGCGCGATCTCAGCTCACTGTAGTCTCTGCCTGCCAGGTTCAAGCGATTCTCCTGCCTCAGTGTCCCAAGTAGCTGGGATTACAGGCATGCACCACCATGCCCGGCTAATTTTTGTATTTGTAGTAGAGATGAGGTTTCACCATGTGAGCCAAGCTGGTCTTGAACTCCTGACCTCAGGTGATCTGCCTGCCTTGGCCTCCCAAAGTGCTGGGGTTACAGGTGGTGAGCCACTGCACCCAGCCTTATACAACTGTTTAAAAGGCAATTTTATCACTTCCAAATGATAATATCATAAAAGTATTGCCAAGGAGAGTTTCTGTCAGATTTGCCTTAATAAACACACAAATGGTAACTATAACCTTATGAATTATCTTTGCATGCAAATAGGTGCTTCTAAATAATTAAAGATATATTAATCAGCTTGGGCTGCCATAACGAAATACCATAGACTGTGTGGCTTAAACAACGGAGATGTATTTTTTTCACAGTTCTGGAGACTGGAAGTCTGAGATCAGGGTGCCAGCAGGGTCAGATTCTAGTGGGAGCTCTCTTCTTGGGTTGCAGACAGCCACCTTGTCACTGTGTCCTTACAAGGCAGAGAGAGAGCAAGCTCTCTGATGTCTCGTCTTATAAGGATGCTAATGGCCAGGCACAATGGCTCACACCTGTAATCCCGGCACTTTGGGGGGCTGAGGTGGGCAGATCACTTGAGCTTAGGAGTTCAAGACCAGCCTGGGCAACATAGCCAAACTCTGTCTCTAATAAAAATTCAAAAATTAGCCAGTTGTGGTGGTGCACCTGTAGTCCCAGCTACTTGGGAGACTGAGATGGGAAGATCCATTGAGCCTGGGAGGTCGAGGCTGCAGCAAGCTATGATTGTGCTACTGCACTCCATCCTGGGTGACAGAATGAGGCCCTGTCTCAAAACAAAAAGGGGTGGAGCACTAATCCCAACATGAGGGTCCTACCCTTATGAGCTCATTTAAACCTACTTACCTCCCAAAAGCCCCATCTCCAAATACTGTCATGTTGGGGGTTAGAGCTTCAATGTGTGAATTCGGGGGTGTAAAATTTGGTTCCTAATAAGCTTTAGACAAGTTCATCACAAACATCACAAATTCCATATTAGACAGAGCTAGGGGGGATAGCTGCTTTCGCTACAAACAGTTTAGCTTGGAGTTTATAGTTAACTATCAAAGCTTACCTAATAATGCTCAGCATAAATGCTAAGATCTTCTGAAAGTAGAACACAAACCTGGCTTGTGTTTTTTTAAAGATCAGTGAATTTTTTTATTGACAGAAATTAGGATGCTTACCAAGAGACCTGGAAAAAATCCAGGCTTTCAAACTTCCCTTGGAATTTGCAAGTTGGTAATTCATTATTCTGCTCCTGTCCTGATAAGTCATGGTTTCTGTGGCTGCCCAGCTGTTGGTGGCTGAACTCTCCCACAAAGGTGACCCCACTGTAAAAGTGAAGTCATCGTGACTGAGCATGGCTGAGAACTCCCCTTGGGAGGTGCAGGGGCATTGGTTCTTGTAATAAGAACTCTCTGACTGGAGATGAAAGTGCTTTGGGAACATGGGGCCAAACCTTTTCAACTAAGAGCAGGAAAATGGTACTTCGTGAAGGGTATTTGACTTGCCAACATCCTGAGATATAACTTAAGAATGATCTATAACTGGCTGGGCACGGTGGCTCATGCCTGTAATCCCAGCGCTTTAGGAGGCTGAGGTGGGCGGATCACCTGAGGTTGGGAGTTTGAGACCAGCCTGACCAAAATGGAGAAACCCCTAAAAATACAAAAATTAGCTGGGTGTGGTGGCGCATGCCTGTAATCCCAGCTTCTCGGGAGGCTGAGGCAGGAAAATTGCTTGAACCCAGGAGGTGGAGTTTGCAGTGAGCCGAGATCGTGCCATTGTTCTCCAGCCTGGGCAACAAGAGCAAAACTCCACCTCAAAAAAAAAAAAAAAAGAAAAAAAAATCTATAACTCATCATAGTGAAATATTTTTCTTCTTAAAATTTATTTTCCAGTTTTTATTTTAGAATCAAGGGGTACATGTGAAGGTTTGTTACAAAGGTGTATTGCATGATGCTGAGGTTTAGAATAGAGATGAATCCGTCACCCACTGGGTAGTGAGCACAGTACCCAATAGCTAGCTTTTCAGCCCTTACCTACCTCCCTTGCTTCCCCCTCTAGTAGTCCCCAGTATCCATTGTTCCCATCTCTATGTCCCCACATACCCAGTGTTTAGCTCCTACCTATAAGTGAGAACATGCAGTATTTGGCTTTCTGTTTCTGCATTAGTTTGCTTAGGATAATGGCCTTCAGATGCATCCATGTTGCTGCAAAAGACACAATTTTGTGCTTTTTAATGGCTGCATAGTATTCCATGGTGTATATGTAGCACATTTTCTTTATCCAATCTACATAGTGAAATCTTGTCTTGATATTCTCCTGGAAGCTGGAAGCAGATATTGAAAATGAGCATGCTTAGTTTGAGGAGTAGCAACAAATTGACTGGACTATAGCTCATTATACATATACTTATTATACTTTATTTATAGTATTACTGCTTGAGGGCTAAGATTATGGGCTTGGGAATTCAGGAAGTTCTGAATTCAAATCCTGACTCCAACATTAGTAGCTATGTGACCTTGGGCTAATTTCTAAATTTCCCCATTAAAAAAAAGAAAATCTCTAAAATGAAGATAATACTACTACCTACCTTCTCTAAGTGGTTATAAGGAATAAATAAGATAACGTATATAAGTAGCTTGGCATAGCATCTGGTATAGAGTAAGAGCCAAATAAATGGTGAGTACTATTATTTGCCCAGCATAATTGAACTTCAACCATTATAATTAACTACACTTGTGAAATCCGAGTGAAAGATTGCTTTAGTTATCGCAACAACCGGAAACACCTTCTCCAAGGGAGGGAGGTGGTTTTTAGAACTTTTCTCAGTGTTAGTTTGCATATCTTTGGGGTATTTTAAAAGGTGCTAAGCAGTATTTGTTAGCACTTTACAGTATCCTTCTGGTTCATAGGATTTTTGTAGCTTATTTGCCACTTACATAAGAAGCTGTGTCTTCTTTAAGTCCCACTTTGCAGGAAATAGTGGGGCTATTTACCACGTACTTTTCAGAAATAAGTTAAGCAGTAAGAAATTCAGGCAAGGTTCTGGGGATACATATACAGCACAACAACATAAATAAGGGGTCTCCATGTAATATACAATACCACTAAAAATAATAGTTTACTTCCCCAGTGGCATATAAGGTGCCTGAATGGGCTTCTCTGATTATTGCAATCATAGTGACAAGAGCAGCTTGAGCTGTCAGGAGCCCTGGGGTGTACCCAGTGAGATGGCCCAGCCTAGATTGGCCTCTATTTCCCATTTATTGTGAGGAATGCAGCGTTTGCCTTGGTGAGTGTGAAATTCATCTGTCGATTTCGAGGGGGAAGCTGGAGGCCGAAGATTAAGTGAGAAGACAAAAATCTTTCGGCAAAACATTGTGAAGTGCTAATACAGAAATAATGCTCTCGAGTCTCATTTCCCACCAGTGAGGTGCTTGAGAATAGTGGGTCTGATTAAGACAGAGAAAAAATGTGCCAGAAAATAAAAAGTGGAAGTCTTGCTTTGTGGTCTCTTTGCTCGCTGCAAAAATTTTCTGAGTACTAAGAGCAACGAAGGGTTGGTGGAACATTCTGTATTTATGAATCGTGTAAATCAAATCTTATTAATTGAATTCTAAAACAAGGGGGTGATTAGAAAATTATGGAGGAAAATGCTTCATCAGTGTGAAGCCTTGCCAGCTGCTGCATTGGTGTCGTAACACATGCCTTGGTAGAATTACGGCATTCTGGTGCCAGGAGCGTCCCAGTTAATCAGATCTGTTAGGATATTGGACAACCGTGCAAGCTTGGTGGGCCTGTGACTATGTGTTCAGATTCCCTTGTCCTAATGGTTATCACACAGTATTTCTCAGTCTTTAATACTATAACAACCCCTTCTAAAGGTGAATAAAAATTCTCTATTGATGATTAACGTTTGCGGAAATTATTTTGAGTATAATTTTTTTTTTTTTTTTGAGACAGAGTCTCAATCTGCCATCCAGGCTGGAATGCAATGGTGCAGTCTCGGCTCACTGCAACCTCCGCCTCCTGGGTTCAAGCAATTCTCTTGCCTCAGTCTCCCAAGTAGCTGGGATTACAGGCACCTGCCGCCACGCCCAGCTAATTTTTGTATTTTTAGTAGAGACGGGGTTTCACCATGTTGCCAGGCTGGCCTCAAACTCGTGACCTCAGGTGACCCGCCCACCTCAGACTCCCAATATTTTGAATTTAACATTATCTTAAAATGCTATTTTAAGATAATGAGAAATATTATCTTAAATTTATTTAAGAAATTTATTTAAGAAATAAAACCAGGTACAAAATCCTAGTATTTACAGTTCTTATAAACCAAAGGCTTTTTTGTTTCGGATTAAATTTAAACAGAATTATGGAGCCAGTGATATTTAAATTGACAATACTAATTTAAGGAGATGGATGATGTTATTTTGCTGAACTAAATAACTGATTACAACATAAACATGGTACTACTGATTGCCACAGGGCAAGTTCTTTTGATTTTGGTGCATTTATAAAACGACTTCTCTCAACTTTTTTTAATTTGAACTATGAGATTACCTTAATTAATATGGTAGCAATGCATCATTCACATACGGTGGCCAACTCTGCTCTTTTCTCATTTGCCAGGGACAACTGGGGAATGCTATGCTATGCCAATTTGATCACAAACACAATGCAAATGTGAGTTAACTCATGAGGCAGTACTCAGTTATGAAGTAGTCATCTTGTTTTTGTTTTGTTTTTTGAGATGGAGTCTCGCTCTGTCACCCAGGCTGGAATGCAGTGGCACGATCTCGGCTCACTGCAAGCTCTGCCTCCTGGGTTCATGCGATTCTCCTGCCTCAGCCTCTGGAGTAGCTGGGATTACAGGCGCCCACGACCATGCCCAGCTAATTTTTGCATTTTTAGTAGAGACGGGGTTTCACCACGTTGGCCAGGCTCGTCTTGAACTCCTGACCTCAAATGATCCAACCGCCTCGGCCTCCCAAAGTGCTGGGATTATAGGCGTGAGCCACCGTGCACGGCCTGTCATCTTGTTCTTAATGAAATGTTCTATGGTAGCCCTTCACCAACATGGCTGTTGAGCACTTAAAGGGGACGACTGCAAACAGGAACAGAATTTTTAGTTAATTTCCATTTAAGTAGCCACTTTGTGACTAATGGCTACTGTGCTGGATCGTGCAGAATCCTAGTTCATACATTTATTATGTTTTTTTTTAGATGCTCGTTGAAATAAAATCACCAGCTGTGTGAGTAGGGCAATGTATTTAACCTTTCTAACCCTCCGAGCTTTTATCTGTAAATTGGGGATGACGAGATATAACACATTTAATCACTTAGCACAGTGCCTGGACAGGAACAGCACACAACCTCCAGTGTTGCAAATGGGTGATGGGCCTGGGGGAGGGTCTGTCCTCATCAAAGTTTCCATTACTGCTTCCTCAAGCCACTCCTGGGCATGCTTATTTTTTGAAATACATGATTGACGTTTTCTCCAGCTTATCTGAAGTGTTATTAAAGGCCTCTTTAGATAGTGTTGCAATTTTGATTAATCTATAACAGGTAAACTAAATAAAAAGAGTGTGTTTACCATGCAAATGTAGCTTCCATTAGTCACTTGCCACGTAGCCTTCTGCCTTCCTATTAGATTACCCCCTACCCACCACCTCCAGTGAGCTGCTTCTGATCTCAGATAACTGTCATAGATGCATTGAACAGCCAGGGCGTTTAGGACCTCATCTTGATTTGTCTGGAAAGCAGGAAGCCTAAATCCCCTTCAGGCTGTGGGGGAACATTATGAAACAGGCTGTTACACTGTCCCCTCTGCTTCTGCTCCTGTGGGGATGCTCTTCCACTCCCCAGGCCCAATTTACAACCCCACTTTCTGACTGGTAAACACCCTGCATTATTTTTCAGAATCTGCTCAAGCTTCCCCTCATCTACAGAATCTTTCCTGACCCTCCAAGATAAAATGGATCTCCTCTATCCTTGCCTTCACCCTGTATCTTACATAGGCTTCCATCATAGCTGCCGTAATTTTTCGTATTTATTCTTACCTTATGTTATGGATAGTGTTGTGTCCCCCAGAAAGACATGGTGAAGTCTTAACTCCAAAAACCTCAGAATGGGACCTTATTTGGAAATAGAGTCTTCGCAGATATCATTATGTAGTTAATGACACCAGTAATACTGCAGTAGGGTTAATGATACCTGTAATACTGGAGCAGGGTTGGCCCTTAATCCGATATGACTGGTGTCCTTATAAGAAGAGAAGAGTCACACACATGGATGCACAGGGGGAGAATGCCATGTGACAATGGAGGCAGAAATGGAAGAGCTGCAACTGTAAGCTAGGGAATGCCAAGAATTGCAGAGAAAGCACCAGAAGCTAGGAAGATGCGAGAAAGGATTCTCACTTCCAGGTTTCAGAGGGAGCATGGCCCTGGGGACACCTTGATGTCAGAATTCTTGCCTCTAGAATCTTGAGACAATGAATTTCTGTTTTTTTAAGCCACCCAGTTTGTGGTACGTTGTTAAGGCAGTCCTAGGAAACCAATACACCTAACTAGACCATAAGTTCCTTAGAAACAAAGACCTTGTTTGATTTATTTATGTGGTCTTGGCAGTTGTTGCAGTGTCTGAACCAGTAAGAGGGATCGGCAAACCTGGCTGAATGGATAAATGAATGAACACAGAACTTGTTCTTTTGCCTTAACCTGGTCTTAAATTGGAACTGCCAAAAAATTACTTTAAATCTTTTTTCTTTCCTTTTTTTGAGATGGAGTCTTGCTCTGTCGCCTAGGCTGGAGTGCAGTGGCTCATTGCAACCTCTGCCTCCCAGATTCAAGTGATTCTCCTGCCGTAGCCTCCCGAGTAGCTGGAATTACAGGCACCTGCCATCATACCCAGCTAATTTTTGTATTTTTAGTAGAGACGGGGTTTCACTGTGTTGGCCAGGTTGATCTCGAACTCCTGACCTCGGGTGATCTGCCTGCCTCAGCCTCCAAAATGCTGGGATTACAGGCGTGGCCGCTCCTGGCCAAATTACTTTAAATCTATTCAGTGCTACTGCATATGGCCACACAGACTAGGCACTGCATGATTCTAGAGTTGTGCAATGAGGTGACCTTCAATTGTCACTGTATAACTTGATCTACATAAAGAAAATCAACAGTACAGTGAACCACCATGCCATCTGTTAGAAAAACCACTACCGTTGGGAGATTCAGCTCTTACTCACCCAGCCAAATAGCAAAAGCCATAAGTAGTTATCCTCTAGGGCAGGCTTTGGTAAACTACGGACCTCTGGCCAAGCCTAGCCTACAGCCTGTTTTTGTAAATAAAGTTTTACTAAAACACAACCATGCTCAGTAATTTACATACTGTCTATGGCTGCTTTAGTGCCGCAGTGAGAGAGCTGAATGGTTGTGATGAGCAGTGGATGTGCTGGAGCCTGTAAAGCCTAAACTATTTACCATCAAGCCCCTTACAGATAAAGTTTGCTGAGCCCTGCTCTAGATGATTTAAATTAGT
Source organism: Gorilla gorilla gorilla (assembly GCF_029281585.2). NCBI lineage: Eukaryota > Metazoa > Chordata > Mammalia > Primates > Hominidae > Gorilla > Gorilla gorilla. The sequence goes on along the minus strand of NC_073228.2, from coordinate 29,137,719 downwards.
AGATATTGCCAGAATGTTTCACATTAAGTGATAAAGATCCCACTTTGAAACTGAAACCACTCATTTTATCACACATTAGAAGATTCTACACTACTAGCGTTAATGTAGACATGCCAAAAAGAAAATTATGTGTAGAAAATAATGTATTTCTTCCTCAAAATGGGAGGCAGGGGTTAGAAATAAAAGAGTGTGAGAGCTTATTTATGTGTATATGTGAATAGGAAGGTGTAGGTGGGGTAAATTCCAAGCAAAAACATAACATATGCAACTTACACAATTAGGTGCTCTATATAGGAAATGTTTTGAACTGTGTCCAGCTACCCAAATTGGAAAGAAGCGAGAGCTGGAGAAATGGATAGAGACCTATTATGAAGTCCAGGAGGAGAAATGTTGATGAGAAAAGTGCTGCCTGCAGTTTTTTTCCTTCTGGAAGGTATTGTGGAAAGTCTTAGACCTTCCTGAGCAGTACCTTGCATCAAGTACGTGCTGCTATGTGATCCCATCACCCAGGCCTCAACTGATTGGTCCAAAGCTGGATGCTTGATCCAAAGGTCAAAGGCCAAAGGCCTGTGGAAAACCTGGTACAAGGGCTCTGCCCAGTAGGAGTGGATACTGGCCACACCAACCACATGTTTTCTCCTGGGGAGTTTGAACTAGAACCCCATGGAGACATCAGCAAATCTATGTATATTATATATCAAGAATGTTTCACATTAGGTGATAATAATACATTGATATATAATATATATCAAGATTAGCAAATATTATATATCAAGATTAGCAAAAGCAGAAACAGAGTAGTTGTCACTACAATGACAGGGCAATTGTTACCTAAGAGGATAAGTAGAAAACCTGGTCATAAAAGCGACATTGTGTCCTGCATGATGCTGCCGTTTCCAGAGGTCTGACCTTGCCATGGGGGCTGCATCATTAATCACGACCTAGTTTGTTCCTCTCTTTGAGACAGGGTCTCAGTCTATTGCCAAGCCTGGAGTGCGGTGGCATGATCATGGCTTACTGCAGCCTCAACCCCCGGGGCTCAAGTGATCCTCCTGCCTCAGCCTCCCAAGTAACTGGGACCACAGTCACGTGCCACTACACCCAGCTAATTTTAAATTTTTTGTAGAGACAAGGTCTCACTATGTTACCCAGGCTGGTCTCAAACTCCTGGGCTCAAGTGATCCTCTCACCTCAGCCTTCCAAAGTGCTGAGATTATCGGCAAGAGCCACCATGCCTGTTCTATTCTATTTTTGCTGCTGTTCAGCGATGGGTTTAGTTCATAGTCAGCTAAGTTTTCCTCTTTTATCATTTCAGCCATGCTCTTCCCATCCTCTGTTCCTGTAACTCTCTGTCTTTTATCTGCAGGTGCCTTACAAACTCTAACCTTCAACCAACCCCACCATGTATTTCTCTTCTTCTACATGTGGGTGGTTTAGGGCTGCAGGAAAACATATTACTCACCCACTGTGTGGGTGGCATTGTGAGTGCATGGCTTCTAACCTCAGCGGGACCCGCTTGTCTATTTGGAAGTTCCTTTATGTGTCTGTATTTGGCTCCCTCTACTATTCCTCACAGCTGGTATTGTAAAGTTTCAGCACTCTCCAGGCTTCCGTCTTGGCCCACTGCAACCTCCGCCTCCCAGGTTCAAGCAATTCTCGTGCCTCAGCCTCCTGAGTGACTGGGATTACAGGCATGCACCACCATGCCCAGTTAATTTGTTGTATTTTTAGTAGAGATGGTGTTTTGCTACGTTGGCCAGGTGGTCTTGAACTCCTGGCCTCAAGTGATCTGCCCGCCCCTGCCTCCCAAAGTGCTGGGATTACAGGTGTGAGCCATCACCCCTGAACAGGCTTCCATTTTCATGGCTTACCTCGAATCCGATCTCAGAGAACTCAGAGTCCTCAATTTCCGGACTCCCTCCAGCAACTTATAGAAACCTGTACCCTTTTCTTTCCTGCTTTCCTGTTTCTAAGGAAAAGGTACTGCTTCTTCTGTTCAAAGCTAATCCTTCCAGCTGCGCTCCAGATTCCAAGATCTATTCTTGATTCCAACCTTGTTCCCATGCAGTTATTCCCTCTCATTCTTACATCTGCCATTTCTTCCTGGTCCATGCTTTCTTTCCTTCAGATTATGTACAAGTTCATCCTCCTCTTTAAAATGCCCTTTTTTGACCCTTCATAACCTACTAGCTAGCATCTTACTGAACTCATTCATTTTAAAGCTGCTCATCTTAAAAGGTATAGAAAATTCTGGAAATTTAATATGGAGAACCAAAGTGATTTAAGAGAACCCCATCTCCCAGTTCAAGTACATAGAAATGCTGCTTAAAATATAACAAGCTTTTAAATTTTAAATAAATAATGGAGTTCAAATTGAGTAACAGGTGTCTCCAGGTCCTAGAAATGAAAGAAGTTTTAAAAACCAGAATGAGAGAGAACAAAAAGCAAATGGCTATTGGGATGTTGGAGTCTGAAATAGGTCTTACTGGTTGGAAGCTGGGGTTCCAACAGCAGCATGAGGAGCAGAGTGTAGGTTTCAGAACCCATGTTGAGGGAGAGTGAGCCTCAGCGACCAACATCCAGCTCCAATCTCAAAGATCTGCAGCATGTACAAAATGGGAGCTACAAAAATTCCTCTAACCAGCCTCTGAAAGTGTTAGCCAAGCTGGATATCAACTTGAGGCAACATATGGGAAAAGATTTATCAATGAGAAAGCAAAACTCAAGGCCACCGTACCCATCAATGGAGTGTTGGACCTGAACTCACACCTCCCATGTGGTTCTGTGATCCTAGCTGAGGCATTAACATGAACACTTATCCAGAACAAGTGATACCCAAGGGCCTTCTGCAGAGACAAATGCAAAACTGCCCTGTAGGGACATTCCTATAACCCAGAGCATATGGGACCATCCTCATTGAAGATAAGCTTAGAATAAAAATTTATAAACTAGGCAAGAAAAAAAATCATTTCAAGAGTTAGCATGAACAATTCAGAAGAGGATTTGCGCTCTTTTTTTTTTTGAGACAGAGTCTCACTCTGTTGCCCAGGCTGGAGTGCAGTGGCATGATCTTGGCTCACTGCAACCTCTGCCTTCCAGATTCAAGTGATTCTCCTGCCTCAGCCTCCCAAGTAGCTGGGATTACAGGTGCCTGCCACCACACTCAGCTAATTTTTGTATTTTTAGTAGAAACGGCGGTTTCACCGTGTTGACCAGGCTGGCCTTGAGATTCACACTCAGAACTAGAAATAATAGCCCAATCTGAAAGAAACTTTCAAATGTTTAAAAATGTAATAGAAATATAAAGGAAAAACAGTGTCTATTAGGCAACAAAGGGACAGTATTAAAGAAGAGCAGGTGAATCTGAAAAAAAACTCTAGAAATGAAAACTAGTTTTTGAAAATTAAAACTCAGTGGTTGGTTAATAGTAGTCTGGACATAGCTGAAAAGAAAAGCCATCAATTATCTAAGAAATGCAGCTCAGAAAAAGATAAAGGAATAATGTGAAGGAGGAGTTGGGGGTCATGGAGGACAGAATGAAAGGGTTCAAGGTGCATCTCATTGAGTTCCAGAAGGAGAGTGTGATATCCTTATTGCTGACTTTCAAATATTTTCTGCTATCCCTCTGGACACATGGGATATTTGTGTACTTCCTCACCACCTGGAACTTAGGTGTGGTCATGTGACTTACTTTAGCCAATGCAATGTGAGCGGAAGTGATACATGTCTCTTCTGGGCAGGTGATTGAAGAGTCATTGCACACAGGAAGCTGAGGCAGGAGGATTGCCTGAGTCCAGGAGTTCGAGGCTGCAATGAGCTATGATCTTGCACCACTGCACTCCAGCCTGGGTGACAGAGAGCGAGCATGCCTCTAAAAAAATAAAAAATAGAAAGACTCAATGCACAATTCATAACACTCTTATTTTATTTTATTATTAATTAATTTTTTACTTCTGCCAAGGCAACCAGCAGCATTCCAGGTGGTGGTGGTTCTGTCAACTGAATTTCAGACTAAAGGCAACACAGGGCAGAGTCCACCCCTAATGGACATGTAGCAAATGTGAGGAATAAATCTTATTGTTTTAAACTATAAAGATAGTGAGATTGTTTGTTCTGCAGTATAAGATAGTCCATCTTGACTGATATAGGGAAAATGGCAACAGAGACGACAGACATCAAAGAGCTAATACACTTTTCAGAATTAAAAAATGATATGAGTCTTTGGATTAAATGAAAATATTGAGTCCTGCGTAAGACAAAAACAAATCCACAATCAGATGCAACATAATGAAACTGCCAAACATAAAAGCATACTTCATCTAGTTAAATCATCATCATCACTCTATTACATCATATTACCACTCACATATCATATGTGAAGAAGCCAAATAAGTCTGTTTTATGGCTGCAGAGAGAGGAAGGTGTAGAAGCAGAATTCAAACTTAAATCTGTCTCCCAAAGCCCATCCTTTCCCAAATCTCATTTGAAATTTCATTTTCACTTTACAACATTCCTGTAAAATGACTTATTTTCCCACTTTATAGATAAGAAAACTGAGGCTCATCAATGTTAGATGACTTGTCCAAGCACATAAAACCATAAATGGTGGGGCTCAGGTTTGAACTCAAGACTTGTTGGCTTCGAAGGCCAGACTTTTTTTTTTCTATGTCATACTGCCTTCCATAATTTCTCTAGAATTTAGCTTACATATTGTTATCATTAAATTTTCCACGTTTACTCTCCAACCACAGTGGTCTTCCTGCTCCTCCTAGAACACACCAGGTATGCTTTAGTCTGAAGTCTGCCTTTGCTATTCTTCTGCCTAGAATGTTCATTTCCCAGACAGCACAATGACTCTCCATTCAGGTTTCAGTTCAAATTCTTTTTGTTTTGTTTTGTTTTGTTTTGTTTTGTTTTGTTTTTGACACAGGGTCTCACTCTGTCACCCAGGCTGGAGTGCAGTAGCACAATCATGGCTCACTGCAGTCTTGACCTCCTGGCCTCAAGCAATTCTCCCACCTCAGCCTCCTGAGTAGCTGGGACTATAGGTGCACACCACCATGCCTGGCTAATTTTTTTTTTTTTTTTTTTTGGTATTTTTTTGTAGAGCTGGGTTTTCACCATGTTGCCTAGACTGGTCTTAAACTCCTGAGCTCAAGTGATCCTCCTGCCTCAGCCTCCCAAAGTGCTGGGATTACCTGGCTAAATTCTATCTTGATAGGCTGGCCTTCCCTGACCACCTTCATCCCTAATGTTCCATCATCTTACCCTGCTTTATTTTCTTCATAGGTAGTATATTTATCCGGCATTATCAATCAACATATTTATGTGCTTATTGTCTGTCTCTCCCTCTCTAGTAAAAGCTGCATGAGAGCAGATTCTTTATTTTGTTATATTTCCTCAGTTGCTTAATAAATATTTGTTGGATGAATGAATGAACAAATTAGCCACAGAGTGTCTGCTCTTAGCACTACTGAACCTCATAAGAATAACAGGAAGTAAAGACCCTGGGACACATGGGAGAGCAGACCTCATCACAAAGCAGGGCTAGACATGAGGCAGCCTAGCAGCAAAGTCAAGGCATTATCTACACCCCAGCCTTTTCATTCAAAGAACACCTAATGCTCTTTATTTTATTTTTTATTTTTATGTGTTTATTTTTTGAGACGGAGTCTCACCCTGTCGCCCAGGCTGGAGTGCAGTGGCACGATTTCAGCTCACTGCAACCTCTGCCTCCTGGGTTCAAGTGATTCTCCTGCCTCAGCCTCCTGAGTAGCTGGGATTATAGGCACACGCCACCATGCCCAGCTAATTTTTGTATTTTTAGTAGAGACGGGATTTCCCCATGTTGGCCAGGCTGGTCTCGAACTCCTGACCTCAGGTGATCCACCCACCTCAGCCTCCCAAAGTGCTGGGATTACAAGCGTGAGCACCGTGCCTGGCCCTTTTATTTTTTTGAGACTGAGTCTCACTCTATCACCCAGGCTGGAGTGCTGTGGCACGATGTCGGCTCACTGCAACCTCCGCCTCCCAGGTTTAAGTGATTCTCCTGCCTCAGCCTCCTGAGTAGCTGGGATTACAGGTGCCTGTCACCATGCCCTGCTAATTTTTGTATTTTTAGTAGAGACGGGGTTTCACCCTGTTGGCCAGGCTGGTCTCGAACTTCTGACTTCAAGTGATTTGCCTGCCTCAGCCTCCCAAAGTGCTGGGATTACAGGGTGTGAGCCACTGTGCCCGGCCTGCCCTTTACTTTAAATGCCCCACACATGGTCATATGAAGAGATTGGTTTACCTTACCCACCTTTGACTGTACAGTCTGATCCTTTCCCCCTAATACCTTAGTATTCACTCACTGGGTCAACAGTACTTCTTCCTATGAGAGGGTGAGTCCACAAAGGGCTGCTCTGTCATTCTCCACCATGTGTACACCTGTATTTTCTCCTTTTCTTTCCTTTTCTACTCTTCCATGCAGCAACAACTCTGTGAGGTGGATATTATGACCTCTCCCTGGCTTCATTTCATAGGTGAGAAAACCTCAGCTCAGAGAAGCTAAGGGATTTATCCAAGATCACACAGCTGTTAGGAGCCCAAGCTTGGATTTGAACTTAGGATGGATGGTGTTATGGGTTGAATTGTGTTTTCCCCCCAAAAGATATGGTGAAATCCGAACCATCCAATACCCCAGAATGTGATGGAATGTGATCCAGTCATGGAATAGAAATAGGGTAGTTGCTGATGTAATTAGTAAAGGTGAGGTTATACTGGAGCAGGGTCGGTCCCTAATCCAATATGATGGTGTCCTTACAAAAAGAACACTATGGCTGGGCGCGGTGGCTCACACCTGTAATCCCATCACTTTGGGAGGCCGAGGCGGGCAGATCACATAAGGTCAGGAGTTCAAGACAAGCCTGACCAATATACTGAAACCCCATCTCTACTAAAAATACAAAAGTTAGCCAGGCATGATGGTGGGCGCCTGTAATCCCAGCTACTTAGGAGGCTGAGACAGGAGAATTGCTTGAACCTGGCAGGTGGAAGTTGCAGTGAGCTGAGATCACGTCACTGCACTCCAGCCTGGGCAACAGAGCAAGACTCTGTCTCAAAAAAAAAAAAGGAAAAAAGAAAAGAACACTAAGTGAAGTGACAGGGATGCATGGCGAGTACCACGTGATAATAGAGGATGAGAGGCCCAGAAGCACCAAGGATGGCAGGCAAACCCCCAGAAGCCAGGAAAAGGCAAGGAAGGATTCACCAACAGGTGTCACAGGGGGTATGGCCAAACTTCCAGCCTCCAGAACAGACATAAATTTGCGTCATTCGAAACTACCCAGTTTGTGGTGCCTTGTTACAGCAGCCCTGGGAAACCACTGCAGGTGGTGAAGCCGTCTTTCCTCTGTGCCACGCCATCTTCCATCTTTGGGACAGAGTTGACTTATATGGCATGAGCTGAGAAGGAATGCATGCCAAAAGGGTCTGCAGACTTCACTTCATCTGAAATACCAGGAAGTGCCTAAACCATCTTATTCACATTGATATCAGTGAATATGAAGAAGTTAAGTCCCTCAATTGTCTTGGGACAAGCTGGCTCACCAGGGAGAGGACACCAGAGAAAATGAGCTATTCCCCCAGACGTCTCCTCAACAGGTGTTTGTTACTGCCTTCCTCCCAATCCCCAATTTAGGCTGATACCTAGGCACCTCCCTAATTATACGCAAGATGCTTTCCTCTTCTGTTCTTTTTTCTTCTCCTCTTCCCCAACTCCAACTTACCGCTACTGTGTTTCTTCAAGTTTTCTGTGGTTTTGCCTTAAATCTGGCAGTGGCATCAAAAAGCGTTCCTTTAATCCCACTGGAAGAAAACCGAATACCAAAATATCTGATCCCTGCTCCGCTACTTCAGTGCACATGGATTCCTTTGAACAATGTTACCACTCTCCCTGGTGATGCTGTCAGGGCAGGGAGTTGGGGATGGAGAAGGCAGAGAGAGACAGGATTGGTGCAGCAAGGAGGAGACTCGAGAGGGTAAAAAGGCACAGGACAGTAGATATGGACATGGGTGTCTGAGGGTCGCCAGCCCTTCCTCCTTGAATAGATGTTCTGAAGCCTCATGACCCTTAGGAAATAAGCATTTTCCGGTATTCTATTGCTTTTTGTTCTGAATCTTTGGTATTCTGATTTTTAGAAGTGGAAAAAATATTTTGATTTAAGCCATATGGTCTTTTCCTCCTTCCACTGGAGCTGTAGGAAACTCACAGGGGCAGGTGTGGAAAGCAGCGGCAGCAGGGTGGGTGGGTACATAGGCTCCATGTGTCTACAGCTTGTGCAATTCTGTAGCTATGGCAACCGTGTGCAATGCCACTCGCGTAGCCTCATAACACGGCCCGAGAGTTACCCCTGGCTCCTCAACTATTCCTCTTCAATGCACTATCTGTGCTGCTGTTTCCTAGCTACCATCGCTATGTTAGATTTTTTTTTTGAAGTCGTGCTCAAGTATTGTTTCTGTCTGCTATGCTTGTTGTCACTGCACCTTAGTTCATCTGATAGCACAAGTAGATAGCAAACCCAAAACCCATTTCTTACAGATACTGTTGGTTGTTAACAATTGTCTGCATTTTTTTTTTTTTTTTTTGAGACAGAGTCTTGCTCTGTTGCCCAGGCTGGAATGCAGTGGCGCGATCTCAGCTCACTGCAACCTCTGCCTCCCAGGTTCAAGCAGTTCAAGTGATTCTCCTGCCTCAGCCTCCCGAGTAGCTGGGATTACAGGCGCCCACCATCATGCCCAGCTAATTTTTGTATTTTTTGTAGAGAGGGGTTTTCACCATGTTGGCCAGTCTAGTCTCGAACTCCTGACCTCAAGTGATCCGCCTGCCTTGGCCTCCCAAAGTGTTGGGATTACAGGCGTGAGCCACTGCGCCTGCCCAATTGTCTGTACTTAAACACGTTGTGTTAGAAAGATTCTTGAGGCCGTGGTCTGAATGAGATGACCCCTTGAGACTTTTTCTAGTTCTGCCAGTCCATGCTGGGTGGGCTCTGTCAGAGCTAATGATACTGTCAATTGACTGCCTGCCTACTGAAAATCTGTTTTTTTTTTGTTTTGTTTTTTTGTTTTTGCCAGTTGTTACAATTTCCTGACAACAACAAGAGTAGTAAAATTAAAGTAAAATTTATAGCAATATATGCAAATATATCATATCCTATGAAGATTGTACATGAGTAATGTATGCATATGTACCACATAAAAGAAAGCTGCATTGTGTTAATTCTGAGAATATATGCACAAATGGTTTCTTTTATTTATTGTTAAAAACCATCTCCAAATGCTCAGAAATATTTCTGTTGTAATTAAATTTAAATGTTTTTTAAAAAATTCATGGGAGTTGGTAATTTACTATGTTCATATTTTAGTTTCCTTATGTTTGGTCATTAAGTGCGGTATCATAAACAGCTAAGATTTAAGGCCCTTCACCTTCCTGGGCTTCAACAGAAGCAGGATGTCAACACCCATAAGTTACAAGCAGTCTCCCCAAGGGACTGTAATACAAAATACACTTACAATTGAATTAACTTGGGAGAGGATTCTGGGAAGCTGACAGCATCAGCAGCATAGTTTTTCATTCTTTCTAAATCCTTGCATAAAAAAAAGAGAGAACAATTAGATAGAAAAACCAAAAATCCATGAGCAGCGTTTACTGCAAAACTAGGTGACAAGTGAGCCCCGCAAAATACAAGTGGGCAGAGATAAACCACCAACAGTTACAAGACATGCAGGGTATCAGTGTCTGTGTGGGAAAAAGAATAAAGGAGCTGCATCTGACAGGCCTGAGAACAGGAGGACCCCAAAATAGCCAACAGGCATTCACTGGAGAGACGTCAGGCCCATCTGAGAACAGCAGCTGAAACTGGTAGGGCTTTGGTCCAATACCAATGTCAAGCCCATGGGGACTAAGTCTGAAGGGGCTGTAGATGCCTAGCTCCTCTGAACTCTCAAAATCAACCTGCCAGGTCCCCTTTGCCAGACAGAGACTCACACTAAAGATAAGTTGCTTGGGGTGGAATAAAAATTGAACAGGACATGGACAAAAGATGAGGGAAAGAAAAGCTCCACGCCAAAATAGTGAAATATCATAAAGCAAGCTGCCTTATGTTTTAACACTCCTCCAAATCAAGAGAGGGAGTTCTGTGAAGTAGGAGAAGTTTTTTCAATGCAATTTTACAATAAAAGTTCAGAAAAACTAATTTTACATGAAAAGAAGCAACATTATACAAAAAATTAGCCAGGCGTGGTGGTGCATGCCTGTAGTCTCAGCTACACGGGAGGCACAAGAATCACTTGAACCCAGGAGGCAGAGGTTGCAGTGAGCCGAGATTGTTGCCACTACACTCCAGCCTGGGCAATAGAGTGAGACTCTTCTCAAAATAAATAAATAGACCGGGTGTGGTGGCTCACGCCTGTAATCCCAGCACTTTGGGAGGCCAAGGTGGGCGGATCACCCGAGGTCAGGAGTTCAAGACCAGCCTGGTCAACATGGTGAAACCTCGTCTCTACTAAAATTACAAAATATTAGCTGGGCATGGTAGCAGACACCTGTAATCCCAGCTACTCGGGAGGCTGAGGCAGGAGAATCGCTTGAACCTGGGAGGAAGAGGTTGCAGTGAGCCTGGGCGACAAAGTGAGACTCCATCTCAAAAAAAAAAAAAAAAAAATGAAGGGGAGCATATACAAAAATTTTTAAAATGTTTTCATTAGTCATTTTGGTAATAGTATTTTTATTCTGAGATTGTTGTATATTTAATAGGAAATGAGACAATGAGTAATTGTGGGATATTCTCATTCTATAAACCTCTATCTCCTTGAGATAGGGCTTCTTGGTGTGGAAGAAAGGGGATACAGATAGAATAGAGGAGATTAAGAGAAAGCTCCATGAGGCAGGGCACGGTGGCTCATACCTGTAATCCCAGCACTTTGAGAGGCTGAGGTAGGAGGACTGTTTGAGCTCAGAGTTCCAGACCAGCCTGGGCAACATAGCAAGACCCTGTCTCTAAAAAGAAAAAGAAGAGAGGAAAGCTCTGTAGTCTTGAATTTGAATTGGAATTATCCGTATAAACTCATGAGGTATTTTATCTTTAAATATATATATTTGTGTGTGTGTATGTGCATTTCCTTTTTCTGTCCATTGAAAATACTGTCCATTCTGTCTATTGAAAACAATGGCCAATCATTGAAAACAATGCCCAATCCAGCACCAAGAAATATCCCTAACCCCCAGATGTGTTCTTGAAATATCATTTCTCCTTAAAAGAAATCAGTGCATCTTGGAGAGATGGCTGATTCCAGGACTAGGGTGGGAAATTTACAAAATGAATCTTTTGTCAAACTAGATAGCAAGGAAATTATCAAAGGCGACCAGAATTGTGTCAAAAGTATGAAGGAGCCAAGATTAAGAAGTTCCTACTGGCCAAAGACAGAGCAATTTGAGTTTCATGAAATAATAATAATTTCAATAAATTAAAAGCTATCAAATATGTTTAAACCACTGAGTTCAGAATGAGATTTCCAAAGAGAAAATGCTTACCTTCGGGGATAATGGAGAACTAATTCATTATTTTGAAATCTGGTAAACAAGGGGAAAGAATCACACATTTATCTTGCCTTTCCTATTATCACTGGGTAACCAAATAATAGATAAGGAGAAGTGCCTCCTTATAATAGTTTTCCAAATAAAAAATAAAAAAGATAGGATTATAATATCACCATTTTGTAATCCCAGTGAATTAAAAGATATAAGTATTAAGCTTCAACAGCTGCTAATGTCATGGAAGATAAATAACCAGACATGAGGTGCTTTCTATTGCCTTGCCAGACACCAATTCCTTGGCAACGTCCCTAAAAGAGAAATATCAAACACCATGTAACTACTATAGTTTTGACAGTCACTTTGGAAAGAAATAGAACTTGAGTCTGCTCCAGTCTCTGGATCTAGCAGCCAAATTTCAGGAAATGCAGAGAACAGAGGAACATGCTAAATCTCACCACAAGTGCACAATCAGCAAAATTCAGACTGTGGGAAACTCTCCAGACAAAAGAGCCTGGTAAGTTGTAAGGAAAAGAAAGGGATAGAGGAGAACAAATAGCTTAAAAGAGAGTTTAAAAACATATCACTTTTTTTTTTTTAATGGACAAGACTAAACTACAGTGTCTAGGAATGCACGTTTGAGTAAAAACAATTATGACAGTGCAAGAAGGTGATTTCTATAAAAGTCAGGACAATGGTTACTTAGGAGAGTGGGGCTAGTGACTCAAACTGGACACATGGAAGGGGATTCTGGAGTAGGGGATAAAGTTCTATTTCTTGATCTTAGTGGGGTTTCAAGGATATTTGCTGTATAAAAACTCATTTTACTGTATATTTTATGTGATTTTATGTATCTTTATTTTATTTTATATCAGAAAGATGTTTTTGAGAAGACAAGGATCAAGCTTTGTATTTTTTTATTTTCAAAATTGACAACAAAACTCCTTTGATGTACAATTCTGAGTTTTCACAAACATATAGTCATATAATCAAAACCACAATCAAGATATAAAACAGTTTCATCACTTCAAAACATCCCCTTTTGCCCCTTTTAGTCAACTCCTCCCTCCATTCCGAACCATGGCAACCACTAAACATACCATTTTCTGTTCCTATGCTTTCGGTTTTCCAGAACATCATAAAAACAGAAACATAAGATATGTATGTAGCCTTTTGAGTCTGGTTTGTTTCACTTGGCATAATGCTTTGAGGTTCATCAAAGTTAGAAAACTTATCAAAGTTCCTTTTTACTTCTAAGTAGTATTCTGTTGTATGGATGCAGCTCAATGTGTTTATCCATTTAACAAAAGGACATTTCGGTTGTTTCCAGTTTTGGCCATTGTGAATGAATACAGCTGCTATAAACATTTGTATACAATGTGAAAATAAGATTTCATTTCTCTTGAATAGATACCTAGAAGTGAAATTGCTGGTTTATAGGTTAAGTGCACGTTTAACTATATGAGAAATTGTCAAACTATATTCCAAAGTGACCATACTATTTTGCATTCTTACAGGCAATATATGAGTTCCAGTTGCTCTATGTCTTCACCAGCACTTGGTATTGTCATTTTAAAGCCATTCTAATACATGTGTAGTGGTATGTTATCATAGTTTTAATTTGCACTTCCTTAATGACTTTCATGTGTTAAATATATGAAAGGATGCTCATTTGCCATCTGTATATCTTCTTTGGTAAAATGCCTACTCAAATGTTTGCCCACTTTTTAAAAGCAAATTATTGGTTTTCTTATTGTTGAGTTGTGAGAGTTCTTTATGATCCCTTTCTCTATTGAATTGCTTTTGCACCTTGGTCAAAAGTCAATTGGCCACATATGTGTGGGTCTATTTTGGACTTCTTATTGTGTTCCATTGATCTATGTTTCTATCCTTTCACCAGTACCATACTATGTTGAACACTGTGACTTTATATTAAATTTTAAAATCAAGTAGTATGAATATTCTAATTTTGTTATTATTTTTCAGAATTGTTTTGGCTATTCTAGTTCCATCGTCTTTCCATTCATTTCAGAAATAGGTTTTCAACATACACCAGAAAGAGAGAGAGAGATTTTTTAAATTAATTAAGGGAGCTAAGATTTTCCCTATTTCTAAATTGATAGCTTTACTTCTGCTTCTGGTTATGAGTAACTCTTTTTGTTGAGAACAGCAATAAAACTTGGTTAAAACACAAAACCATAGCTCTTTCAGAGAGTAAGCAAGGTAGTCAGAACTTCAGGATCATAAAATCCTTAAGAAAAGGGAATAATAGCAGAGGAGTGAGCCTGACTTTCTGATTTGCAAATACATCTAAGCATTTGGTGACTCCTAAGTTGCACGTGTGTAGGAAGAGACACCAAGAAATTTAAAAAGCAGCTACTACAAGGCTAAAAAGCTAAGCAGAGATGTCTGCAGTTTCATGGTCCTAAGGAGACATAAATTGGAGTTGAGCATCCATCAAGAAGAAAGCACTCTTGTGAACAAACAAGGTTTTAAATGGTGACTCCTCAAAGGACTATGTTATAAAAATAAGAGCAAGCTAGTCTTACGTGGATGAAGATGATGTGCCCAAAGTCTATCTCACTGCCAGAAAAAAGCAAACTCTTCCATGGAGGATGATACCATCACCCAGAGTCTTATAATTGTTCATAGACAAGATCTGGCATTCAGTTAAAAAAAAAACAGTAATGCCAAAAAACTGGATCAAATGACTGAAAATCAAGAGACAAAGGAGACCATGAAAATAAACTTGTAGGTGACAAACATCTTGAATTTTTAGCCAGATTTTTAAAAAGTAACTGTGGCTAGTATGTTTAAGGAATTACGTGAAACGAAAAATTTCGCCAGATGGACTGGGTGTGGTGGTTCATGCCTGTAATCCCAGTACTTTGAGAGGCTAAGGTGGGAGGATTGTTTGAGGTTAGGAGTTTTTGTTTGTTTGTTTGTTTGTTTTGAGACGCAGTCTCACTCTGTCACCCAGGCTGGAGTGCAGTGGTGCAGTCTCGGCTCACTGCAACCTCCACCACCCAGGTTCATCCCATTCTCCTGCCTCAGCCTCCCAAGTAGCTGGGACTACAGGCGCCCACCATGACGCCTGGCTAATTTTTTTTTGTATTTTTAGTAGAGACGGGGTTTCACCATGTTAGCCAGGATGGTCTCGATCTCCTGACCTTGTGATCCACCCGCCTCGGCCTCCCAAAGTGCTGGGATTACAGGCGTGAGCCACCGCGCCCGGCCAAGGTTAGGAGTTTTAGAACAACCTGGGCAACATAGTGAGATCGCATCTCTATAATTTTTTTTTTTCGAGATGGAGTTTCACTCTTGTTGCCCAGGCTGGAGTGCAAAGGTGTGATCTTGGCTCACCACAACCTCCGCCTCCTGGGTTCAAGAGATTCTCCTGCCTCAGCCTCCTGAGTAGCTAGGATTACATGCATGTGCGACCACACCTGGCTAATTTTGTATTTTTAGTAGAGATGGGGTTTCTCCATGTTGGTCAGGCTGGTCTCAATCTCCTGACCTCAGATGATCCACCCCCCTCAGCCTCCCAAAGTGCTGGGATTACAGGTGTGAGCCACCACACCCAGCCAAAAATTATTTTTAAAGAAAGAATTCCACCAGATAATTTGAATGCATAAAAAATAATTAATTATAAAGCCCAGATGGAAAAACATAATAACTGAAATGAAGAATTCAAAAGATTAGTTTAACAGTATTCGAATTGGCAGAAGAGATTAATGAACTGGAAGACAGGTCAAGGGAAAATATCCAGATTGAAGCACAGAGGAAAAAGTATGTCATATAGAGAAAAGAGTGTAAGAAACATATGGGATATGAAGAAAGATCTTATATGATTGTCAATAAGGTCCCAAAGGAGTGGAAATAAGGAATGTGGCAGGAGTCATATTTGAAGAGACAGTAGCCAAGAATTTCCCCAAACTAACAAGGCATTAACACACAAATTCAAGAAGCTCTATGAATTCAAAGCAAGATGAATACAAAGAAAACCACACCTAGTCAAACCGCAAAACCTAAACACAAATATAAAAAATGTTAAAATTAGTGAGATTTTAAGAACGCATAATTTATCTTCAAATAGCAACGAAAGTTAGCAAAGACTGACAGCTAGCTTGTCCAACAGAAATGATGGACACCAGGAGATGATGCAATGGCATCTTCAAAGAGTAGGAAAAAAATTACTGCAAACTGAGAATTCTATACCCAGCAAAATAATGGTGAAATGGAGAAGAGGTGGGGGGAGTTCTATACCTTTAAAAATGAAGATGAAATAGAGACATTTTCATAAAAATAAAAACCTAGAGTTTTCATTGTCAGCACACATGTACTAAAATAAATCATAAAGGGAATTCTTCAGATAGAAGTAAAAGAAATCCCAGCTAGAAGCCCAGAAATGCAAGAAGGAATAAAAAGAACCAGGAAATGGATGTCTAAAGTAATATTGATTGTTTAAAACAACAATAATAATGATGTCTTGTGTTTAAAATGCTCTTCCTATACTCTTTTATACAGCTGAATTAAACACCCATCATCACTCAAACACAGCATGTACATTCTTCTCTCTGTATTTTTAGCCTCTCTCTTACCCATCATTTGAGGCCAAGTTATATCATAATACCTTCAGGAAGTATTCACTGACCACTCCTTCATTTATATCTTCTCTCCCACCTCTCTAACTCAGCACCATGTTGTCTGGGTCACTTATTTAGAACTTTAAGTTTCTGTTCTCTTTTTGTTTTTATTTCATGTTGTGTGTCTTGGTTTCTCAAATAGATTGTATATTTAATGTCCTTTCTATGTCTGCTATAGGCTGTCTATATAGTATATGCTCAATAAATGTTTATGGGATAATTAAATTTGTTGAAGAATAAATTGGTAATGAGTGACTGACCTTGTTGTTTTCTAAGACAGAATCTTCCATCAATTTGTTAATTGTTATTCTGAGATTTGATAAAGGAAACTAATATAAATATAAACAAGAAAAGCTTTAATAAGGTCTTGGATGAAAAATCCATGAAGGACAGATTGGATGTTCATATTTCATCTTTAACCTTTTGAAATTGATTTGATGCCTCTTTAATAAAATCTTTCTTGGTATCCTTGTCAAATGTATAAGGCTGGTGAGAGTATATCACAGGTATGTCATTTATTTCATTCTAATATGAGTCATTGTACTATTCTGGATGTTAAAGAAATAAAAGACACAGCCCTTGAGCTTTCCAGAGAAAAAAATCTAACTGGAGGCTAAAACACACACCCATAAACCAACTTGAGGTAAAATCCAAAGAAACATTTTAGTAACGTCAAGAAATATGGTGTAGTGTAGACTAAAGCTGCAATAGATAAGAAAAAGAAAAAGAAAAAATGATTACACTTGGGATGTGTTTATTATAAGGAAGGCATCTGAAAAAAGGTAAATTTTGGCTTTAAAGATTAGATGGAAATATACAGAAAAGAAGGGGCATAGATTTTTCTAAGCAGTGAGAATTACATGCAATACACGGAGGCAAAATAGTAAGTTATTATACATTCAGGCATCTATAAATAGACAGGCTTGAGGAATCAAGGGAATGTATGAAGCTAGAGAGAGGTGGAGGAGCAGTTGATAGAAGACATCAAATATGTTTATTTTTGAACTAGTGTGGAATTCTCTTTCTCTTTTCAGTAGAAATAACCTTCACTGTCAACAGCCCAGTCAGACCCCTTAGCTGATATGACGATCACAACTTCCTAGGCTATTATTTGCAATAATTTCTGCCATATGAGTGTAATGGGAAAAATACACTGCAAAGTGAATTGCTTTTGAAATGTATTGCATGCTGACATTTGGGAAATTAGATCCTGAACACAATGCATCCTGATTATTGAGGTGCCTTGCCACCATGAAAAGATAAATACAGTCCAACCATTCAAAAAATCTGCATGTTAAATTAATTTAAAGTTCTGTCCTTTGGCAAGGTTCTTCTCAAAACTTTTGGTCACTATTCAGGCAAATAACCATGAGCATACACTCTCCCTGGCCTAGATAGCCTACGTGGGTCTGAGGAGTCCAGAAGTGCCCTCGTTCAAACATAGCTCCATCTTATGAGGAATCCTGCTGTGCTCATTCTCCTATGTACTCGACTGCTCCAGTGCTAGAGGTGCCTGTGCTCAGCTGGCATCCTTTCCATTTCCTGGGAGAAGCACAGCCATGCTCTCTTATGAAGAACAAACAACTCTTCACATCTCCATTCCCACTCAGCAAATTCCTCCGGCACCATCAACCCATCTCATCATGAATGTGCATTTGCTTTCCTCTGTAAAGTTTCTGTATTGATGGGCTGCTGAGCTGAGCAACAGTAATTTCAGCAGTCCTGGCTCCACAAGCACAGGTCAGGAATGGGTTTGAAGAAAGCTCTTCTGAAGATATCACAAATTTTGCTGTTTTAAGCCAAGGCCTGCCTTGTTTACTGAACACGTCCAATTTGTGTGCTGAATAGAGCAATATAATGAGAGGAAGGGAAGATGGACAGGGAAATAATGGGACCTCACGTGCAGATTACAAACAGAACCTAGAAATTAACTGAGAATGCTAAAGAGGAAGAGGAATATGAAAGCAATAGTGAAGGGTCAATAATTTCCACATAAATCAGACCAGATGATTATTTTGATCATTAAATTGATTTAACCACAGCTTTATATACAATCAGAGTACATGGCTCTATATATAACAACAGCTCTTGGTTGTAGTCAGAGAGGACTGGGTTTGTTTGAGTCCTGGCTTATTGCTTACCTGATTAATGGTTTTGGTTATGCTACTTACCCTCTCTTAGCCTCTGTTTCTTTATTGCAGTAGATACTATTAGCCTAAAATGAGAAGGCTAATAGTATCTACCACAATAAAATTGTTGTGAGGATAAAAAAAATATTAATTAGGATGCAGTATGAAAAAAATAAAAGTTAGCTATCTTTATTTTTGAAATGTATGTAAGTCTAATTTCTCCAAAGTAAATTGGTTTATATTCACCAGGAGGAATGTCTAATTAAAAGAATCTTATTCTGAGTCTTGTGGCAGCAGATTATCACTATCTGATCTTTCTTTTACTTCTGTATTTTCATTGAGTTGGCTTACATGAAGCTGCACTTATAAATTTAAATATGCCTCCAATACCACTCGGCAAGTCTTCTTATAGAGAGCTAGATACATATTTAATAAACAGTTAATATAGTTTGCAACTTCCCCAAAGTAAATTAGGTGAAAAATCCCAAACGCCTGAATTTGGGGAAAAATTTACACATATAAATATGAATATATTTATTTATTTATTTATTTTTAATTTTTTTTTTTTAGATGGAGTCTTGCTCTGTTGCCCAGGCTGGAGTACAGTGGTGCAATCTCGGCTCACTGCAACCTCCACCTCCCCGGTTCAAGCAATTCTCCTGCCTCAGCCTCCCAAGTAGCTGGGACTACAAGCGCATGCCACCATGCCCAGATGATTTTTGTATTTTTAGTAGAGATGGGGTTTCACCATGTTGGCCAGGCTGCTCTTGAACTCCTAACCTCATGATCCACCTGTCTTGGCCTCCCAAAGTGCTGGGATTACAGGTGTGAGCTACTGTGCCCGGCCGAATATATTTATTATTGTTAGCCCTTGTTACAATGCTGCCATTTTATAAATCAGGAAACTGCGGCAGAGAGAGGTTAAATAGCTTGATCAAAGTTACATTGATTGCTGGGCACATCCTCTCCATCCTTTTCCAGGTGCCTTATACCTAAGTATTATCCAAAACTACCTCTTCATTTCAGCCTGCAAACCTCTTCCTATATTCCTTTTCTCAGTTAATGGCATCACCATCCACCCAGCGATCCAAGCTAGAAATCTGCGAGCCATCCTAGACTTCTCCAGCTTCCTCATTCCTCATCACACTAAGTCCTACAGTTTTATCTATCAAATATTTATTGAATCTGACCTCCTCTTCTCCATTCTTATCACCACTGCTTTTCATTCAAGCTTCTATCATTTCTCACCCAAACTACTACAACTGTCTCCTCACTCATCTCTCTGATACTAGCCCTGCTGCCTTCACATCAGTCTTCTAAACAGCTTCCAGGATGATATGTCTAAAACACAAACTAATCATGTCAATCCCCAGTTTAAAAACCTTCCATGGTTCCCAATAGAGACTGTTTTTTGTTTGTTTGTTTCTTTGTTTTTGTTCGTTTTGTTTTGTTTTTGAGACAGAGTCTTGCTCTGTCGCCCAGGCTGGAGTGTAGTGGCGTGATCTCGGCTCACTGCAACCTCCGCCTCCTGGGTTCAAGCAATTCTCCTGCCTCAGCCTCCCGAGTAGCTGAGATTATAGGCGTGTACCACCACATGCAGCTAATCTTTGTATTTTTAGTAGAGACGGGGTTTCACCATATTAGCCTGACTGGTCTCGAACTCATGACCTCAAATGATCCAAACGCCTCGGCCTCCCAAAGTGCTGGGATTATAGGCATGAGCCACCACGCCTGGCCGACTGCTTTTAAAATAAAGCCCAGTCTTCCTAGTATGGCCCTTGTGATCCCAAAGAACACCTCTCTCTTAGTCCTAACAAAGTTTAATTAAAATGAAGTCTTTGTGTGATTCTCCCCGCTTTTAGACTTTGGGCTCTTGAAAGGCAGAGACAAAGTCTTTTCATCTTTGTAATCTCAGTATCTACCAATGCCAATTAAAAATTATTGAACCCAAATGAAATGATGACATTATATTTGAACTTAGTAGATCAGCTTACACTTTTAAAAACAGTTTTCAGTCAGGTGCAGTGGCTCATGTTTGTAATCCCAGGACTTTGGGAGGCTGAGGCAGGAGGATTGCTTGAAGCTAAGAGTTCAGGACAAGCCTGGGCAACATAGCAAGACTGACTCTAAAACAAAAATTAGCCAGGCATGATGGTGCATGCCTGTAGTCCCAGCTACTTGGAGGCTGAGATGGGAGGATTGCTTAAGCCCAGGAGTTTGAGGCTGCAATGAACTATGATTGCACCCTACTGCACTCCAGCCTGGTGACAGAGTGAAACCCTGTCTCTAAAATAAATATATGCAAATGGTATTTGTTTTCTGTTTTGTTTTTTTGAGACAGAGTCTGGCTCTGTCGCCCAGGCTGGAGAGCAGAGGTGCAACCTCGGCTCACTGCAACCTCTGCCTCCTCCTGCCTCAGCCTCCCAAGTAGCTGGGACTACAGGCATGCACCACCATGTCCAACTATTTTGTATATTTTAGTAGAGATGGATTTTCACCATGTTGGCCAGGCTGGTCTCGAACTCGTGACCTCAAATGATCTGCCCATCTCAGCCTCCCAAAATGCTGGAATTACAGGCGTGAGCCACTGTGCCCGGCTGCAACTGGTGTTTAATACTTTTAAAAATTGAGATATAATTAACATACCATAAAATCCACCTTTTTAGTATATTCAGTGGCTTTTGGTATATTCAGTTATACAACCATCACCACTATCTAATTCCAACATGTTTTGTCACCCAAAAAAGAAATCCCTTACCCATTAACCATCACTCTGCAGTCTCCCCTATTTCCTTGCCAGGATTTTCTGGATGGGTCAAGTCTAATCACACGAGTCCTTAAAAGTCCCAGCTGTGACATCAGAAGAAGAGTTAGAGAGATGGCGGTGTGAAAGGATTGGATGCCTGGTTGTTAGTTTTGAAATATGGGAGACTGTATCCAAGGATCAGAGAGAGGCCTCTGGGAGCTAAGAGAGAAGCCCTCAAAACTTTCACCTCCACCAAGCTGAAAGCTCTCAAGAAAACTGAGGCCTCAATCCTACAACTGCACGGAACTGAATCGTGCCAACATCTGAATGGGCAAGGAAGCCTCCAGCAAGGATCACAGTCCTACTGACACCTTGATTTTTAGCCCAGTGAGACTCATACTAGATTCTGACCTACAGAATTATAAGACAATACATTTGTGTAGTTTTAAGCCACTAAGTTTGTGTTAATTTTTTATAGTAGCAGTAGAAAACTAATACAACACAGACTTCTATAATTTTCTTTTTTACAAAATAGTGTATCTTGAAAATTGTTTTATATAACATGTCTTCTTCTTCTCCTTCTCCTTCTTCTTCCAGAGTCTTGCTCTGTTGCCCAGGCTAGAGTGCACTGGCGCAATCTCGGCTCACTACAATCTCTGCCTCCCAGGTTCAAGCTATTCTCGTGCCTCAGCCTACCATGTAGCTGAGATTACAGGTGTGCGCCACAATGCCTGGCTATATTTTTTTTTTGTTTTTTTGTATTTTTAGTAGAGACGGAGTTTCACCAGGTTGGCCAGGCTGGTCTCGAACTCCTGACCTCAAGTGATCTGCCCACCTTGGCCTGCCAAAGTGCTGGGATTACAGGCGTGAGCCACTGCACCTAGCCCCCTTATTCTTTTTGATGGCTGCATCATACTTTATTTAGATGGCAATTTAAAATACTATGTTTTATAGTAGCAATTACTACATAATTCATCTTTGGCTTAGTGGAGGGTAGCTTGATAGCATATTCCCAGATTACCCCTGGTTCACTTTCTTCTGCTGGTATGGAATATTTGCATCTGTGGTTACTCCATGGTCTGAAGTGGTGGAATCCTCTTTGGGATCTCCCCTCTTTGTGGCTTGCTATGGTCTGAATATTTGTGTTCCCCCAAAATTCCTATGTTGAAATCCTAACCCCCAAGGTGAGAGTATCAGGAGGTGGGGACTTTGGAAGGTGATTAGGTCATGAGGGCAGAGCCCTTGTGAATGGAATTCTTGCCCTTACAAAAGACTCTAGAGAGGACCCTTACTTCTTCTACCATGTGAAGACAGAGCAAGAAGTTTCCATCCTTGAACCAGACAACAAGCCCTCATCAGACGTAAAATCTGCTGGCACCTTGATTTTGGACTTCCCAGCCTCTAGATTAATGAGAAATATATTTCTGCTATTTATAATCTACCCAGTTTATAGTATTTTGTTATAGCAGCCTGAATGAACTAAGATAGCACTTGTTGACAATAATGATAAACATCATATTGGTGCAGTGACACCAACACCAGACCACATAAACCCTAGGTTTTATTGGTAGAAATTGCAGTAAATGAACAGATGCATGAAATGATATTTATGAAGATTAGCAGATGAGGAATTTATTGCAGTCTTTGTTCCCTAGCAAACAGTATTACCAGTTTCTGCATTACAGTAAGTGGTGGAAAAAACTTTAGTTACATAGGATTAGTAGCCAAAGAAACACCTGCCACAGATTAGAGAAAGGCAGGTAAGGGGCAGGCAAAGTTTCAAAAGAAATGCACTAAGCCTTCCCTCCTAGAAATAACAGAAAGCGGGTAATGAGTAGGGAAGAGCAGATCTGGTAGGACACGGCAGCTGAGGGCTCATCCTGGCTGAGCAACATTTTTCATCAAGATGATCAGACTCAAAAACAAAACAAAAACAACTATTGAGCTAACAAGTTCAGCAAGGTTGGAAGATACAAAATTAGTGTACAAAAGCGATTGTATTTCTATGCACTACTGATGAAAAATCTGAAAACAAAATTAAGAAAACAGTCACCTAGAATAAAAAATAGAAAACATACAAGTGGTCAATAAGCACATGAAAATATGTTCTCTTATTTACCAGAGATTGAAAGAAAATATGTTCAACATCATTTGGGAAATGCAAATCAAAACCACAAAGAAATACTACTTTATACCCGATAGGAGAGCTATAATCAAAAGGACAGAGAACATCAAGTGTTGGAGAGGATGTGGAGAAATTGGAAGTGTCATACATTGCTGATGGGAATGCAAACTTGTGCAGCTGCTTTGGAAAACAACTTGGCAGTGCCTCAAAAAGTTAAATACAGTTACCATATGTCCCAGCAATTCTAAGTATATACCCAAGAGAATTGAAAATGTATGTCCACACAAAAACTTGGATGCAAATGTTCATAGTAGCATTATTTGAAATAGCCCAAAAGTGGAAACAACTCAAATGTCGGTCAACTGATAAATGAATAAATAAAATGTGATATAGATATACAATGGAATATTATACAGCCACAAAAAGGAATGGAGTACTGACACATGTTACAATGCAGAGGAAACTCAAGAACATTATACTCAGTGAAAGAAGCCACACACAAAAAACCACATATTGAATCATTTTATTGATATTAAATGTCCAGCATAGGCAAAGCTATAGAGCTAGAATGTACATTAGTAGTTGCCTAGGGGTAGGAGGCGGAAATAGGAAGTGACTATTAATGGGTAAAACATTTCTTTTTGGGGTGATGAAAATGCTCTAAAATCTATTGTGACAGCAGTTACACAGCTCTGTGAATATACTAAAAATCACTGAATTATATACTTTAAATGATTGTTCTTATGGTATGTGAATTACAATTCAATAAAATATTGTATGAAAAGACAAGACCAAACAAGACAAATTAAATGCAAAACTGGTCAGTTATACCTAAAAAACCAGGGAGTAGGTGGTGGTGGGGGGGGATATAAAACGATGCCAGCCTTTCTTTTCTGTCTTGAGTAGGGCTAAAATGGGGCTCTGATCAGGTTGGCAGGAATTATCCCTTCAAATAAGAGATAGTAGGAGTCAAGGAGGCAGAGAAAGAATTTTACATTTTCAGGTTCACTCCAAAACTCTGGCTTGGGTAACTTTTTCCAGTTTGAGCTGCTAAGCTGCTCTTGGAAAGAGCTGTCTAGTTCTGCCTATTCTGATCAAGGTCTTGAAAGCATAAGTGAAAAGTGCTGGCACAAGTTTATCCCAGTCCAGGGCCTGACTTCGATGCCAAATTTAGCCTTTGGCAACTTCTTTTCATTGAGAGTCCCTGAGGACTTGTTTGACCTCCTTTTGGAAAGCTGCAAGGGAATTCAGTCCTGGACTGTCGCCCAGCAAGTAGGGAGTGGCTCAGCAGGCTGCCTAATCCTCTGTTAACTGAAAGATAAGGTGCACCCGAGCACAGTCCATTGGAAGGCCAATTCCCTATATGTGGGATCTGGACTAGGAATTTTCCAGGTATATAAAGATAATTCCCAACATTAAATATCATAATCAACTTGAGAGGAAATCTTTTGAAAATGTATTGTACATATTCCTGCCTTTTTGTACTTAGGCTGTTTTTCAACTGGTAATTAAAAGATTACATGGCCACTATGGAAAAATTGGAAAGGGTAGTACCATTCTCCTTCTCCAGAGTTAACCATTGCTAACAGTTTAATGTGTGTTCTTTTTTTGTTTTTTGTTTTTGGTTTTGAACCTTTAATGAGAAAAAAATATATATACTATTGAGCTCAAGAACACTGGTGTGTCATTGGGTCAAGGGTTAGGGATACACGTGGCAGAATTCGGAAATAGTATACATCAACAAAAATACACACGGTCATAACAAGAAAAACTGGTGCCTGGCACAATCAACTCTCAGTTTCCTCTTCACTCAGCAGCATGTTGGGGATCCTGTGGCTGATTGAGAACATATGTCCAGACTCTGGGCACTGCAAGGTGCCCCCCATCACTTCCACCTCCAGCAGCAGGAGGTGCATGGTCCTCAGAAACTCTTCATTCTCCTCATATCCCTCAACCGGCCCTTTAGCACCTGGATCAGGTGCAAGTTATCAGCCACCTCCAGGAACACCGCCCACTCCACCTTGGGTATCATAGGCGCCGCCATGAAGTGGGGGTTGAACTCCACAGGGCAGATGCAGACCTCGGTGGCCTGGAGGCACAGGGGGAAGCCACGGGTCCCACCCCCAACACATGCGAGCTCAGTAGATTCTTAATGTATGTTCTTTCAGACCATTTTCTATGTGTCTGTAAGCACAGATACACATGTATGTGCACACACATGCTACCCCATAGCAGTTTTTTAAACTTAAAAAAAAACATAAATGATATCATACTCTATTGGTCCACTTGTTTTTGCATTTAACTATATCTTCAAGATCTTTCCATGTCAGAACATATAAATCTACCTTATTCTGTTTATTTATTTATTTATTTATTTATTTAGAGACAGGATCCTGCTCTGTTGCCCAGGTTAGAGCTGGAATGCTGTGGCGCAATCACAGCTCACTGCAGCCTCAACCTCCTGGGCTCAAGTGATCCTCCCACCTCAGCCTCCTGAGTAGTTAGGACTACAGGTGTGCACACCAGATCCGGCTAATTTTAAAAAATTTCTTATAGAGATGAGCTCTCATTATGTTGTCCAGGGTGGTCTCAAACTCCTGGGATCAAGCAATCCTCCTGCCTCAGCCTCCCAAAGTGTTAAAATTACAGGTATGATCCACTGTGCCTCATCTACTTTATTTATTGATTTATTTATTTTGAGACAGAGTCTCACTCTATCACCCAGGCTGAAGTGCAGTGGCATGATCTTGGCTCACTGCAACCTCCACCTCCTGGGTTCAAGCGATTCTCCTCCCTCAGCCTCCCGAGTAGCTGCGATTATAGGCGTGTGCCACCAAGCCCGGCTAATTTTTGTATTTGTAGTAGAGATGGGGTTTCACAATATTGGCCAGGCTGCTTTCGAACTCCTGACCTCGTGATCCACCCGCCTCGGCCTCCCAAAGTGCTGGGATAACAGACGTGAGCCACCGCGCCCAGCCATTCTTTTTAAGGCCTACATAACATTCCATGGTATAAACATTCTACAATTTATCAAACCATTTCCTACTGAAGCATATTCCTATATATCTAACTTTTCTTGATGATCAAGAATGTTGAAATAAGGACTCTTATACATATATAATATATTCGTGTATATGTTAGAGTATTTTGGGGGATAGGTTCCAAGAAGTAAAATTATTTAGATTTTTGATACATCTGGAATTTATTTTTCAAACTTTATATTTTAAAATAATTTCAAACTTACAGAAAAGTTGCAAGAATGGCACGATGAACTCCCATAAAGTCTTCACTTGATCCTCCAATTGTTATTTCATCACATTTGCTTCATCTCTTCTCTCTCCTCCACTGTACCTGTACACTATATATGTATTAGATATTTTTTCTGATGCATTTGAGAGTAATTGAGGACATGAAGCCCTTAACTCATATTTCCTAAATACAAGGGCATTATCTTACCTAAACTCAGCACAAGCATCAAAACCAGGAAGTAGACATACAAAACACACTGATTTATCCAACCCAGCATCATAAGGTTCATTTTAGGCTTCTCCCTTCTCCAACACAGAGAAACCCATTCTCACCATCCTCAATATATTTCCTAATTTTCTCAATACCCTTGTAAATAACAAATGTCCCTGCCATGCTGTCTGCCTCCTGTGTGCCTCCAGCTGTGCATTCCCAGCCACACTGGCCTCACCCTGCTCGCTGCTTCAGAACTTGGTCCATACCAGTCACCGGGAAGAAGGAGTTTATTTTTGAATGGTGTGACGTAAAAGATATATATATATATATATATATATTTTTTTTTTTTTTGAGACAGGGTCTTGTTCTGTCACCCAGGCTGGAGTGATCTCAGCTCACTGCAACCTCTGCCTCCTGGACTCAAGTGATCCTCCTGCCTCAGCCTCCTGGGTAGCTGGGACTAAAGGTGTGTGCCCCCATGACCGGCTAATTTTTGTATCTTTTTTGTAGAGATGGAGTTTTGTCATGTTGCCAGATATATCTTATTTTCTTAAATGCATAATCAGTTGTCCCGACACCCATTCTCAGTCGTTTGAAATGTTTCCATACATGCTTGTGCCAGTAGCTGATGATCTATTCTCTTTCTTTATCTATTTTTCTGTTTGTGAGCCAATACCATACTCTAATTACTGTTGTTGTATAATATGGTTTGTTTGTTTATTTACTTATTTTTAGCCAGTGGCAGTGGCCTATATAAAATGTTTTGATACCTGGTAGGATGAGGTTCCTCATTGTACTTAAAAAAACGTCCCTGCTGGGCGCAGTGGCTCATGCCTGTAATCCCAGCATTTTGGGAGGCGGAGGCCAGTGGATTGCTTGAGTTCAGGAGTTTGAGACCAGCCTGACCAACATGGTGAACCCCATTTCTACTAAAAATACAAAAATTAGCTGGGCATGTTGGCATGCACCTGTAATCCCAGCTACTCAGGAGGCTGAGGCAGGAGAATCACTTGAACTCGGGAGGCGGAGGTTGCAGTGAGCCAAGATGGCACCACTGTACTCCAGCCTGGGTGACAGAGCAAGACTTTGTCTCAAAAAAAAAAGTCCCACCTCTTCTTAAGTATGTATTCTTCCAGATGAATTTTAAAATTAACATGTCAATTTCATTAAAAATCCTATTGTAATTTTGATTGGAATTACACTGAGTTTATCAAATATTTGGGTAAAAATGGCATCTTTCCAATATTGAGTCTTCCTATCAGGGATCATGGTACACCTTTTCATATACTCAGGTTTTTAAAATGTCTTCCAGTGAATATTTGGCTTTGTGTTGGCATCACACATACATTTTGTTCCTAGGTTTCAGACTTTTTTTGGTGGCTATTATTAATGGGATCTTTTTGTCCCATCTTCTTTCCATATCTTTCCATATATTTCTATATATTTCTTTCTATATATTTTGTACATAGTTGAGATTATGCTGCACACATCTTGTCTTTTAAATTTATTCCATAAAAACTTTCTGACTAATATAGTTCTTATGGTTGCATAATCGTCCATCAAATATTTACATAAGATAATTTACTGAACTACTTTTAAACATTGGTTAACTAGATTGTTTCCAATTTTAAAGATGCTAAATACTACTGTTATAAACATCTTTTTATATAAATCTTTGTTCTGTTTTGAATTATTTCTTAAAATTTATAAGTGGTATCTCTTTTTTTTCTTTTTCTTTCTTTCTTTTTTTTTTTTTTTTTGAGATGGAGTCTCTTTCTGTCACCTAGGCTGGAGTGCAGTGGTGCAATCTTGGCTCATTGCAACCTCCACCTCCCGGGTTCAAGCGATTCTCCTGCCTCAGCCTCCTGAGTAGCTGGGACTATAAGCATGTACTACCATACCCAGCTAATTTTTATAATTTTAGTAGAGATCAGGATTTCATCATGTTGGCTAGGCTGGTCTCAAAGTCCTGACCTCAAGTGATCCACACATCTCGGCTTCACAAAGTGCTGGTATTACAGGCGTGAGCCACCGCGCCCAGACTGTAAGTGATATCTCTTTTTTTGTTTTGAGACAGAGTCTTCCTCTGTCGCCCAGGCTGGAGTGCAATGGCACGATCTTGGCTCACTGAAACCTCTGCCTCCCCGGTTCAAGTGATTCTACTGCCTCAGCCTCCTGAGTAGCTGGGATTACAGGTACGTGCCACCACGCCTGGCTAATTTTGGTATTTTTAGTAGAGACGGGGTTTCACCATGTTGGTCAGGCTGGTCTCCAACTCCTGACCTCGTGATCCGCCTGCCTCGGCCTCCCAAAGTGTGTTTTGTTTTTTTGAGATGGAGTTTCACTCATGTTGCCCAGGCTGGAGTGCAATGGCGCGATCTTGGCTCACCGCAACCTCTGCTTCCTGGGTTCAAGCGATTCTCCTGCCTCAGCCTCCTGAGTAGCTGGGATTACAGGCGCGCACAACCACACCCAGGTAATTTTGTATTTTTAGTAGAGATGGGGTTTCTCCATGTTGGTCAGGCTGGTCTGGAACTCCCGACCTCAGGTGATCCGCCCACCTAGGTCTCCCAAAGGGCTGGGATTACAGGCATGAGCCACTGCGCCTGGCCTGTAAGTGATATTTCTTATGCACAATACAGACATTCCCTGAAAGGTCTTGGATAACACAAAATTATGATAAGTTGAAAACATCTTCATACATAATTGTTTAAATTTTTAATGTTTTGCTCCTATTCAATTTACTTATTCACAGACTGGTCCTACATTCTTCCTATCACTTAGTTTCTTTGGGGACGTGATTAGTGTGATGGCTAATATTGAGTGTCAACTTAATTGGATTGAAGGATGCAAAGTATTTTTCCCAGGTGTGTCTGTGAGGGTGTTGCCAAAGGAGATTAACATTTGAGGCAGTGGACTGGGAGAGGCAGACCCACACTCAATCTAGGTGGGCACCATCTAATCAGCTGCCAGCATGGCTAGAATAAAGCAGGCAGAAGAAATTGGAAAGAGCAGACTTGCTGAGTCTTCTGGCCTTCATCTTTCTCCCGTGCTGGATGCTTCCTGCCCTTGAACATCAGATTCCAAGTTCTTCAGTTTTTGGAGTCTTGGGCTTACACCAGTGATTTGCCAGGGGCTTTTGGACCTCCCGCCACAGACTGAAGGCTGCACTGTCGGCTTCCCTCCTTTAGAGGTTTTGGGACTCAGACTGGCTTCCTTGCTCCTCTGCTTGCAGATGGCCTATTGTGGGATTTCATTTTGTGATCCTGTGAGTCAATTCCCCTAATAAACTCCCCTTCATATATACAACTATCCTATTAGTCCCTTTAGAGAACCCTGACGAATACAATTAGAAGGTAATAAAATGGGAAATACACAAATAGCAGTGTCATAACACAAGCCGATGCAGTGAGAATCTGTGTGGGAACAGAAGCTCTGCAAGATTGCCCATGGAGGGCCATTATCTCCTTATATCTGCAACTTCTGGCCTTATGTACCTACTTTGTGGTGTTCATTTGTACACTTGACTTCTTTGCGTTTCTTAATGTGATATGAAACCTCCCACATCTTAAAATTTTATTATGTGCCTTATGGAACTATTTACATAAAGTTGAGTGTTGCCTAACTCAGGAAGTGTCTTTATATGAATGTAATTTAACCTTCTTGTTTACTCACGGTTAATATAGACATCAGTTTTAAAAGTTTCTTCCCCAAGGCTTATGGAGGTATGTAGGGCTGTTTTCCCCTACGCTAAAGGAACTAAATTACTGTGCTTTTTGATCATTAAGTTAATATTTATACTTTTTTTTTCATCTACACCTTGCTTAAAGACATCTAGCTTTCAGCTGGGCGTCATGGCTCATGCCTGTAATCCCAGCACTTTGGGAGGCCAAAGCGGGCGGATCACTTGAGGCAAGAAGTTTGAGACCAGGCTGGCTAACGTGGTGAAACACCATCTCTACTAAAAATACAAAAAAATTAGCTGGGCATGGTGGTGGCTACTTGGGAGGTTGAAGCACAAGAATTGCTTGAGGGCCAGGCGTTTTGGCTCATGCCTGTAATCCCAGCAATTTGGGAGGCTGAGGCGGGCGAATCACGAGGTCAGGAGTTTGAGACCAGCCTGGCCAACATGGTGAAACCCCATCTCTACTAAAATTACAAAAAATTAGCTGGGCGTGGAGGCGGGTGCCTGTAATCCCAGCTACTCGGGAGACTGAGGCTGGAGACTCACTTGAACCCGAGAGGCGGAGGTTGCAGTGAGTCAAGATCACGCCACTGCACTGCAGCCTGGGCGACAGAGGGAGACTCCATCTCAAAAAAAGAAAAAAGAATTGCTTGAACCAGGGAAGCGGAGGTTGCAGTGAGCCGACGTAGCGCCACTGCACTCCAGCCTGGGCAACAGAGAAAGACTCCACCTCAAAAAAAAAAAACATCCAGCTTTCCAGCTTTCTCTTCTCACTGCTGTCTGCATGACTGCAGTGATAGTTTTTCCTCCTTCCAGTTTATTGCTTTTACTTTTCTATGGGTTTGAAAATCAGATTCCCAGCTTTCTAAAATCAAATCCAAGTAAAAATTAATAGGTCCTGAGAAGGGGCTTTGATGAATGTCTAGGAGTAATGGGCATGATCTTCAGGGCATAAACATAGTGGTCTCCGTTTCTCCAGAGGCCTTTTTCCATCTCCTTTATTCCCTTGGTTCTTTGCTGTGCTCCTGATAGATCAGATTTTCAGATAGCCAAGTTCCAAGTCGGTAATGAAATGAAGTTTCATTACAATTACTAGGTTGGTAACAATATGTTAAAATACCCCTTTCCCTTTTCCTCTATTGAATTCTGATTTTTTTTTTTTTTTTTTTTTTAGACAGAGTCTCACTCTGTCGTTGCCAGGCTGGAGTGCAGTGGTGCAATCTCAGCTCACTGCAACCTCCGCCTCCCAGGTTCAAGTGATTCTCCTGCCTCAGCCTCCTGAGTAGCCAGGACTACAAGCGCATGCCACCACGCCCAGCTAATTTTTGTATTTTTAGTAGAGACGGGGTTGCACCATGTTGGCAAGTTTGGTCTCGAACTCCTGACCTCGTGATCCACCTGCCTTGGCCTCCCAAAGTGCTAGGGTTATGGGCATCAGCCACCACGCCCAGCCGGAATTCTGATTCTTTACTCCCCTTTGTTCCTTTTAGGGTGCGTGTCAGGCTGGATTGACTCAACATAGTCAATCTGAAGCTCACTGGGCTTCAGCTGAGTGGGATAAGGTCCAATCTACACCTTCATTTCCTCTATCTTTTCTTCCCCCCACCTCTTATATATATATATATATTTTTAATTTTTATTTTCCTTTTTTTTTTTTTTTGAGACAGAGTCGCTCTCTGTTGCCCAGGCTGGAGCGCAGTGGTACAATCTCGGTTCACTGCAACCTCCATCTCCCGGGTTCAAGCAATTCTCGTGCCTCAGCCTCCCCAGTAGCTGGGATTACAGGCACACGCCCCCACCATTATTTTAAATAATTAAAACCTCTCTACATTTCACATCAACCAACTATAATTCTCTTATTTAAAAAAAATTGACATCTGTCTAAAGCCTCATTTGATTAAAAAGAAATTTAAGTGTATTCCATTATATGAAATAAAACAATTTACACAACCCTTTGTATTCTTACCTTTACTTTTACTCATGCCTAATTGATATGGCCTGTGGTACTAAGCCATAATTGTGGGCTCATTCTCTGCAATGGACAATCTTTTTCTTTTGCCGCTGACTGCCCCCCACCCCACTCCACCCTGTAGCTAAATCAAATGCACAATGAGAGGAGACAGAGAGAGACAGAACGACTGAGTCTGATAGAAAAAAAAAAATAGAGGTCAGAAGTGAGAGACAGAACATGTTCTAATGGCAGCTGAGTCTACAGATCCACCATACTCTTATCCTTGGCTTCCGGGAGATATCCCAGTCCTTTATTGAATTTGGAATTCCCTATAGGTGGAATATAGTAATATTTATTAACTACCTTATAACTACTTATGTGCTCTGAGTGAGGGCATATATCAGGTTCATGAAAACCCACACAACTATTGGAGAGACAACTCAAAGTTCAGGTCTTGTATGTGGTGGCTCAGTGGCATAATCTTTGTATGTGGGCATTTTTTTTAACATGTTGCTCTTGAAAAATAAATGTGTTAACTATAAGCCCAAAGAGGTGATCATCAATGTTTCAACTTTAGATCAACTAAAACTTTCTTGTATTATACAATGTCATCCCTCAGTCACTTTTTATACATTGAATTGTGACATTTATGCATCTGCCGGTCTGCTGATGACTGGATATTTTAAGCTCTTCTTACACAGTGGCACAGCCTACCAGTCAAGAGTCTATTTTCTTTTCTTTTTCTTTATTTTCTTCTTCTTTCTTTTTTTTCTCACTCTGTTGCCCAGGCTGGAGTGCAGTGACATGATCATGGCTCACTGCAGCCTCGACCTCCTGGCTTAAGTGATCCTCCTGCATCAGCCTCCTGAGTAGCTGGGACTACGGGCCTGTGTTACCATGCCTGGCTATTATTTATTTTTTGTAGAGATAGGGTCTCACTATGTTGCCTGGGCTGGTCTCTACCTCTTAGGCTCAAGTGATACTCTCACCTCTGCTTTCTAAAGTGCTAGGATTACAGGCATGAGCCATCGTGCCCAGCACGGCCTATTTTTGGTAGCATCACTATTTTTGGTATATGTTTATGTAATCATTTGAATACTTTATTACATTTTCCCCGCTATTACAAATATGAGTCAAAATTGGAAAAATAAAAATGCTGATGCTAGTAATAAGCAGCGTAAGTTTTTGAAACAATACAATTGAGCAAAGGAGGAGTCATTGGATATATACAAAGCCGTGAAACTTTAGCTTACCCTGTCAGGTAGATATTAATTAGGACAAAATTAGAACATATAATACATGCTGGAAATACATTATCAAAGATTGTATCTTAAAGGTGAATTAGGCCGGGCGTGGTGGCTCACACCTGTAATCCCAGCACTTCGGGAGGCTGAGGCAGGTTGATCACCTGAGATCAGGGGATCGAGACCAGCCTGACTCACATGGTGAAACCCCATCTCTACTAAAAAAAATACAACATTAGCTGGGCATGGTGGTGCACACTGTAATCCCAGCTACTCAGGAGGCTGAGGCAGGAGAATCACTTGAACCTGGGAGGCAGAGGTTGCAGTGAGCCGAGATTGTGCCACTGTACTCCCGCCTGGACAACAACAGTTAAACTCTGTCTCAAAAAAAAAAAAAAAAAAAAGGTGAATTGCAAGTAGGAATTGAATACTATTTTTCAGCTCCCTAGAAAAATCTCTGCTCCTATAATATTCAATGCATTTAATTTTTGCGTAATCAATGTTTGTACATGTTACCAGGAATATATTAAGCAAGAAACCGGGTAAGAATGGATAAAAAACTAACTAGGGGTCCACCTGTACGGAATTCCAGACTCATTAAAGGACTGGAATATCCCTCGGAACCTATAATGTATTTGAGAAACAAGATGCTTAAAACATTTAAATATATAATATGTAATACAGTATACTATAGAATTAAGTGTCAACATGAGTAAAACAGTAAGTTCTGTAATAAATCACAGAAGGAGGGATACAAGTTTGACTGGGATGGTATGGAACTTCTTCTTGAGTTCTTCGCTTTCTTGAGGAAAGCAAAGCAGTAAAAAGAAATGGATGGAGCAGAGAAGGAAGGGACCAATCTCTTAGGTCAAAGAATGGACCTCTTTTGAAGATGAGTTGTTTTCTTAATAAAGACAAACCGATGTGAACTACAAATAGACACATTTCACGTTTAAAGAACAGACCATTGAGCAACAAGTATGGCTGAATAGGAGAGCATTTACTAATAAGGAGAAAAGACATCAGTTGGTAAAAGGTTAAAAAGATGGGCCTGGACCAGACTGCACAGGGTGTTTCTTACTGCCCAGGAAAGGAGACATCGTGGAGTCTTTCAGCAGGAGAATGACAGAAAGGCAGAGTTTAAAACACTCATCTAATAAGATGGATTTGAGCAGGGAGGGACAACTGGTAAGAATCTGGTTAAGAAGATGTTACTATTTAGTGAGCTAAAGAAGATGACAGCTGATAGTCAAGGGTTGTGCCTGTGGAAACAGAAAAGAATAGTTCTAAAACTACTGCATGGGAAAAATTAACATAATCTACTGTATAACTAAATGCAGGGAGCAAAGAACAGAGAAGTATCAAAACACAACAAGGTAACAAGTCTAGCAGTCTAGAAGACAGGGGTATCAGTGACAGAGCAGGGGAGTCAGAAGGGCTGGTTTGGGAGAGAAGAATGAGAGATGGTTTTGGCATATTTTGTATTTGTAGTAGCTCTTTGCCGCTTTTGAGTTACAAATCCCTTCCTTTGAGAATCTAATGGAACCAATGGATTCCCTCTTCAGAAAAAATAAATGCATTCATACTTAAACACATGTTGCACAATTTATAATGTACACCCCTGGAATTGGCTGCAAGAGAGCTCTTGATCCAAGCTGGGCCAATCAGAGCCCTTCCTGGAATTTTTGTACTCTATATCCAGAGAATCAAGTCAGTCTCTCCTTTCTAGCTAAATCTGTGAATGCTGTTAGCTGATGTATTTTACAACACATGAGCCTGAGAAACAGAGAGAATGCTCAAATGTAGAATGAGAAGAGAGAGAGAGAGCCTAATACAAAAGGTCAGAAATGAGAGACAGAACATGTCCTAATGGCAGCTGAGTTCATGTCTTTATTAAGAAAGCAACTCATCTTTAAAAGAGATCCATTCTTTGACTTAAGAGGTTGTCATATTCATTCCCTCCTCTGGACTTTCGTTGAGCTCTCAGGGCCCTTCCTTCCTTCTTTCCAACCATTTCTTTTTTCTATTCTGCTTTTCTCAAGAAGCAGTTCTATACCATCCCAGTCAAACTTGTATCCCTCCTTCTTGTAATTAATCACAGAACTTGCTGTTTTATTCATGTTCAGACTTAATTCTATAATATGCTATATTATATATTTAAATGTTTTAAGCATTCTGTTTCTCAAATAGATTATGACAGTTAAGCAGGCAAGACTTTCCTCAAATCAATTCTATATGCCCTATGGCACTTATCACAGCTATATACGAACAGTAGGTGCAAATACTTGTCAAACATTTATAAATGTCAATGTAAAAATATATGAGCATTTGTTTATTCACATTTTACATGCATTTTTCATTTTACAAAAAAGGGATTTACTAGAAACTTCTTTTAAGTAGTAGCTCCTCTATGTGGAAATGTTTTTAAGTGTTCATCTAGAAATATTAAATATTCATCAAAAGGCTGAGGTAGAGTTGGTGGGGAAAATGTTGAAGCTATTGGGTAAGTCATTAATTGCAGATCAACAAGAAATGAGATTATGAAAAACAATCAATGACAAAAATCTCATTTACATCAACCTTTTAGAAATGCTTCCATTGTGTGACATGGCTCAATTTTTTTTTTTTTTTTTAGTGGGGGGGTCTTACTCTGTTGCCCCAGCTGGAGTGCAGTGGTGCAATCATAGCTCACTGTGGCCTCGAACTCCTGGCCTCAAGTGATCCTCCTGCCTCAGTCTTCTGAGACTCTGGGATTACAGGCATGAGCAACTGGCAACCCACATTTAAAAAATATGTAATCTTTGTTCTCCTTTACACTTTATATGGCAATCTCCTCAGGGTAACTGATAGAGAATAAAGTTTATGTCTAGGTTCAGTTTTTGGCTCTACGCATCATTCAGTGTAAAATTGGGCTGGTTATTTAACCTCTCAGAACCCCCCTCATCTAAAAAATTAAGATAATACTTATCTGATAGGATGTTGTGGGAATTAAATGAGGTTGTGCATATAAAGTAGCTGGTGAAATATTTGCTGCCAGTAGGTGATCACTCAGTGGTGGGTGGTATGACTTTTTATTTAGGGAGAGAGAGTTGAGGGAAAAGGGTAGAAAAAGGTGAACCTGATGGTTTACTTAAGAGACTTAGAGGGCTGGGCGCAGTGGCTCATGCCTGTAATCCCAGCACTTTGGGAGGCTGAGGCAGGCAGATTGCTTGAGCCCAGGAGTTCGAGACCAGCCTAGGCAACATAGCGAGACTCCATCTCTATAACAATATAAAAAATTAGCTGGGCATGGTGACATGCACCTTTGGTCTCAGCTACTCAGGGGGCTGATGTGGAAAGGTCACCTGAGTCTGAGAAGTAGAGGCTGCAGTGAGTCATGATGGTGCCACTGCACTCCAGCCTGAGTGATGAGGGTGAGACCCTGTGTCAAAAAAGAAGGAAAGAAAGAAAGGAAGGAAGGAAGAAAAAGAAAAAGAAAGAAAGAAAGAAAGAAAGAAAGAAAGAAAGAAAGAAAGAAAGAAAGAAAGAAAGAAAGAAAGAGAGACTTAGAGGTAGCCAGGGAAGACACCATATGCAGAGGTGGGTGATAGTGCAGAGTTGAAAGGGCAAGAAAGGGCATTTTGAATGATACAGATGATGCTAAAATGTTGGGAGGTATACGGTAAGGATGGGCTACATTATGAACAATTATTTGCAGGTTCTTATTACACGGCATACGTTACATTTCCAAATTTAAGTTATAGACTAACGTCTTTACTAGAATGGATTTTTAGTAGGTAATAAAATTAGTATTCTCAGGATTTCAGGTAATAGTGACAGAAAAGGGAATCAGGGAGAGGAGTTGAGAACAGAGGTGGCTTCTTGCTGCAATGTTGCTCTCTGTCCCTACTATACCCCACCCACAACTCTGTCAGGGACATATTGTTTCCTCCTCAAAGTTAGAGTGTGGCAACAAATTATAAGACTGGACAGTAGAACGACCTGGAAGAGAATTGGCAGAATAGAAGGATGGTGGATGATCAAAAGGGCGAAGCAGTGAGTTCATTCCTGGACACTGCCCACATGAAAATGGGATTTGGGAAAGGTTGGCTAAAAGAAGTGGTGACTGATCTTTGGAAGTATGGTGAGGACAGTGAGTCAGAGTTACTCACTTTATCAGCGCAGGAGACCATGTGGGTTACAGCTATCAGAACTTACTGTGGGTAAATCCAATAAAGAGCTCTGTTGCTAAAACTGAACAATTACAGTGTTTTTCTAATTTCCAGGAAAAATGGGTTTAAAGGTTTTCATTTTGTGAATTATTATTAATTTTTTGGTACTTCCTACCTTGTAAAAAAGTTGCAAATAAATTTAAAAACACAGACATACTATTTCTTAAAAACACATTATTTTTTGGCTGGACACAGTGGTTCACGCCTGTAATCCTGGCACTTTTGGAGGCCAAGTTGGGTGGATCACATGAGGTCAAGAGTTCGAGACCAGCCTGGTCAACATGGCAAAACCCCATCTGTACCTAAAATACAAAAATTAGCCAGGGGTGGTGGTGTGTGCTTGTAATCCCAGCTACTTGGGAAGGAGGCCGAGGCACAAAAATCGCTTGAACTCGGGAGGCGGAGGTTGCGGTGAGCTGAGATGGCGCCACTGCACTCCAGCCTGGGTGACAGGTAGAGACTCTGTCTCAAAAAAAAAGAACAACAACAACAACAAAAAGCCCCCATTTTTTTTATTATGTGATTATGTGGAGATTTGCATAACCATAAAATTGCCAGATTTAGTGCTTGTAAAATTGTGTCAATTCCATATGGCAGAGTTAAATCTATCTGTATTTCATGATGCTCCACATTGAGCACCATAATTTCTAGACTGCCACCTGAACTAGTTTGAAAACCAACATTACACCCCTGACTGCCTTTTGTTATTTCTCAGAGAAGGAATGTTATTAGCCTCAGTGGAACTCGCAGGGAAAGGCTTAGATACAAAGTAATCTTAAAAAAAAAAAAAAAAAAAAGACCGAAGGAGAATTAAATAGGGTAAATTCAAGTGTAAGAAGGATAACATAACAGCTCCTGTTTCCTGAGTCCTTATTGTGTAACAGGATTTGTGCTAAGTATTTTCCAAAATTTTGTTTCATCTTTACATCCATCTGTGAGGTAAGTATTAATATCACCCACGTTAGACAGATGAAGAAAGGAAGGTTCAGAGACCTGTTCAAGGTCACACAGCAGGTAAGTGTTGTGTGACACTGAGATTCAAACTGAGGTTTTCCGACTCCAGTGATGATGACATTGTAATGCTTCTTTGTGTGTATGTGATTTTAAAAAACTGACATGAAGTGCACAGATCTTTTTGCATATGTATACACCCGGGTAACCATT
The DNA here is from genome assembly GCF_029281585.2 of Gorilla gorilla gorilla. Taxonomy (NCBI): domain Eukaryota; kingdom Metazoa; phylum Chordata; class Mammalia; order Primates; family Hominidae; genus Gorilla; species Gorilla gorilla. Next base: position 29,098,784 of record NC_073228.2, on the reverse strand, counting down.
AAGATATTGAATATTTCCAGCAAACCAGAAGGCTCTCTCCTGTCCCCTCTCAATCAATTCCCCTGAAAGTAATCACTACCTTGCCTCTAATACCATAGGTAGATGGGTTTTCATTAGATTAATCTAACTTTCTGGAGTTAACACCAAAAGATTCCATATGTCAGCCCTTCACCTTGCCATGTTAGCTGTATTATTCAAAGCTGCTCTAGCTCTGACTTTGCAAGCATTCACTGTAAAGAAGAGCTGTTGGATGGACATGTTCATATCCAGTTTCTTGTATTGTTCTGAAATTAATACTAATTTTTGAAAGTTGAAGAAACTCCTGGATGAAGTGCTACAGGATGGGGCAGATTAAAGTGCTGTTATCAAACAAACCTCTCTACCTTGGAAGCGCCACAGACAGAGCTTCCTTGATTGATGTAATTTGGCGCATCTATTTCCAATCATGTCATCTGATTAAGAAGTTGGATGACCACGAAAGGTCATCTCAGTTTATGGAAGGGAAGGCGAGCCGGGCAGAGTTGGTAACGGTGATTGCTTCGCATCATCTTGTGGCACGCGAAGATGTTTATGTCCCAAATATCTTCTACAGCCGACTTGCTGTTTTATGATAGGAGGGAAACAGTAGAGGGGAAGAAGATCTAGGTGGAGGGTGAAATATCACCTAACATCATTCGACGAGGTATTAATGTGGTGGCTTTCCCGCCCTTGTCGACCAGCTCTTAAAACCACGCTACTTCTTAGTCAACCTGGCAGTGACAGAAGCAGCGCCACGACTTTACCTCAGGTTTGCAAGCTGTGGTTGGTGAATTTTCAGCCATTATTCTAAATAACAGTCTCGGTCTCCCCACAAACCCCACTGTTGTTTTGTTTTTCTTTCTCATCCTGATTCTCCCCACAGCCAACCGTGGCCTTTTGAAGTCGTCTACAAACTACCACTGAGAATCCGGGAAAGAATAACTGACACTTGTAGGCTTCGAGGACTCTCAGAGTGATATGTGCCTGAGGTGACCGAAGTGGGGGAGATCTAGGAGAGCGTTCTGGTCATCAAAGCAGGAGGACAGGCCCTGAAATGGGCGCACGTGACAGCAGCAGCCACCTCGAGAGTGACATCACCCCTGAGGGCGGAGCCCAACTATGTAGGGCCTTGTTAGTTACCGAGCTTCCTCCCTGCTGCCCCTCCAAATGCCACCCACAAGTCCGAGCCCCCCGGGGATACGAGAAATGCCAGGACATCCCAGAGCGCCAGAGCCAGGGCCCCGTCTTTCCGCGCGGAGGAGGGCTGCGTCCCCACTCCCTCTTCCAGCCGTTCCCCACCCCCAAACTGTGGAAGGGGCGGGGGCGCGCGCGCTCCACCACGCACGCGCCCCCACGCACGCGCGCTCCCTCCGCGCTCGCGCCCCTCCCCACCCCGGCCCGGAGGGGGCGGGGCTGCGGGCGGCCTCAGAGGGTGCGACGCCCCCAGCGCGGCGGCGGCGCTAGCGAGCGGCCGGCCGGGCGCGGGTGGCTGGGCGCGCTGCTCCGGCGGGGCCCGCTGGCACAGCCGCCTCGCGCGAGCCGCCCGCCTGGTGGGGGAAGCTGCGAGCGCTCCGAGCGCCCGGCCTAGGACCGCTGGCGCTGCCCTCCCGCCGCCACCGCCCTCCGCGCCTCCTTCGGGCGGCCCCGCCCCCATTCCCATCCCCCTCGCGCTCACCTCCGGGCTGTGCCGCGCGCTAGGCGGAGCGAGGCGCCCGCCGCCGCCGAGCCGAGCCGAGGGGCGAGAGCTGGCCCCCGAGCCGCCGCTGACAGGAGCACCGCCGCGGGCTGCGCTCGCCAGCTGCGAGGCCCCGCCGCGCCGTTCCGGGGTGCAGACTCGCCGCGGGGCGTTGGAGGACTGCTAGGTGCTCCGGGAATCGCGGGCGGCGCCGGCGGGCGGCGCGGTCCTCACAGGAGACCCCGGGGACTGGGGCTTGACCCGGAGGTGCAGAGAGCCCCTCAGAGCGGCAGGTAAGGGGCCCGGGGAGCAGGGCGAGGAAAGGTCGCTTCAGTGACAGGGTCGTTCGCCTCCACAGCCTCGGCTCCGGGGAGAGGGGCGGGGGCGAGCGGGGAGACGGCGAAATGGGCAGCGAAGTGCCTCGGTGTCCAAGGCGTGGGGAAGGCTGGCTCCGAATATGACACCAAGGCGGGCTTCAGAGGCGTGTGGGGTCGCCACTTGGCTGTCACCGAAGATGTCATGGAATTTGGTACCTAGAGCGTCTCTGGATGACGGGGACCAAGGATAAGATGCGAGGTGGATTGCTAAACGTGGCGGGGAATGTGGTGCAGAACGCGTTGCAAAATGTGCCCCCAGAATGCAGCATAAAAGTAGTTGTGAAATGTGCCAGGTAAGGCACAGGATGGGCTGGCCTGTGTGGCGTTGAAATTCATGGTCGAAGTGTTATTAGCGATATTAATAATTCCTCTGGGAAAGGAGGTGTAGCATAATAAAAGATTAATAAGGTTCATTGCTAGATATTTTGCCATAGGAAATCGGGAGGAGCTATGATAAGCTATTTTTTTTGAGGCAGAGAAAGTAACCACGTGAAAGAAAAAAAGCAAATTGTGTCTGGCTGTGAGATTGGAAAGAAAAAATAGGGCTAAAATAATTCCAGGTTTTGCCATCAGCGTATAGAGCACTGGTACAATTGTATCCAGTCTTCATTTCCAGGTGTGCAATGTTTAGAATGGTCTTCACAAAACATAAACAATGATAATTAACATTAGGAAGAAGATTTGGTGTTTCGGGTGTCTTTCACTCTCTTCTCTGCTCCTCTCCAGGAAAAGACACAAACAAAACCCCAAACGTCTTGACCATAATTATGAGTTAAAGATCATTAGGCAAAGGGAAGTATTTTTCGTATGTGCCCTTTTCCTGATTTTTACACAGGTGAAAATACCTGTAATGAGGAAAACAAAACAGTGTGGTGAACAAAAGGGATAGATTTTCAGGCATTTTGAGGGGTTGGAGCCAGTATCTATCACAATGGTTAATTATAGAGAACGGCAGTACTAAAATATTCTTGTATGTTCTTGGTGTTGGGATGGTGAAATAAAAAAAAAGAATACAGTAAATTGGCATAAAAAGCAACAACATGGATACTGTCAGTGGAGTGCTTCTTGCAGCATTTCCCAGGTAGATCCTCTTAGGGATGTGAGCACGAAATAAAACGTTAAACATTCTCTTTCTCCCTCTCTCCTGCTCCCCTCTGTATCTAAATATTTATTTATGTCTCTATATAGATATATGTGCATGTATATTATACATACATAAGAAATTACCCACATGCTGCAAAACACTGTGACTTCCATTTAAGAACATCTGTTTCGAGAGGATTGTCAGAACATAGCTGGAATTTCAGAAGTAACAAAAGACAACTCCATGATCTATTTAATGTAACTTATATGTATACATACAATGAGTGTGAATATACTATATAACAAAAGCAGAAATATGGAAATGTGTTCGTTAGAATGTACTTAATTATTGATGAGATTTTAATGTTTTATGTTATAATTCTTGTAAAGAAATTAAATTACATGTGTGAATGCTGTTCTCATTATAGTAATTTGCCAGATAATCTGAAAATTCATACTGATTGGCTTTCCCTTAGATCCAAATTCAGCCATTGAGGGATCATTTGCTTCAAAGACAAAAATAGATTTTCCTTGGTGATTGATTTTGGGTTTTAGTCTTTTCTGTAGATATGTCCCTTACCTTGAGAAGCTGTTGGGGCTGAAGAACAGAGGAAAGGGCCAGAGGAGAATAAAGAGAATTCTGTTGGGTCTTCCTGTTTTGTTCTGACTGTAAGCCATATGTACTGCCACCCCCTACTGTCTGTAGGAAGAGGTGTTACAGAGCCCGATTCTTTTCTTGTTATCACTGCCCCCTTGTGTAAGGGAAGAAATTGATAGTTGCGCTCGGGGAACCAGTCCTCTCAGATTGTTCTTGATAGAGTATTATGTAGATCTGTGAATCACCTATTTTCTTCAGAGTTGAAGGGCTTTAAACTTACTGTTAATCAGGCCTCAGATTTGGTGTCTATTTTAAATATAGGTAGCATTTGATATTAGGAGTTCAGATTGCTTAAGAATGTTTTTGGTACTTTCAGGAAGAGGGTGCAATACAATTACTACTACATTCTTCCCTTATTGTATGCAGGGGATTGGTTCCAGGACCCCCACATATGCCAAAATCCTTGCATGCTCAAATCCCGCAGTTGGTGTATGGAACCATGTATGGGGAAAAGTCGGCCCTCAGTATACTCGGTTTTTGCATCCCGTGAATACTGTATTGCTTGAAAAAAATCTGTATAGGAGTACACCAGCACAGTTTAAGCCCATGTTGTTCAAGGGCCAGCTGTACTAGTAGTAGCAGCTCACATTTATGTAGCACCTATTCTTTGCCAGTCCCGTTGTACATTGTTTTAATCAGTTCCAACACCCTATGAGGTATGTGTTGTTATTTCTGTTTTACAGATGAGAATCTGAAACACAGAGAGGTTAAATAACTTGCCCAATACTATATAGCTGAGAAGTAGAATAGCTAAGTTTCCATTTAGGAATGCTAGCTCCAGAACCTGTGCTCCTCATCAATATGCTATATTGCCCTCTCACTCAAGGTAGTATTGGCAAGGCATAATTAAAATGCATGTGCCCATCATAAAGCAAGTACTATAGATGTGGATAAACCTGGACAACTCACATAGATGTTAAGTCTGCATATATACAAAAGATACAGTTATTTGCAGTGTGAACATTTCTCTTTAGGAATTTGTTTTTTAACTTATTTCTGGGATTATGCATAGAGGAGTATTAGTACTTTTTATGTGGTTAAGGAAATATTTGTGATGGTGGTTGGTTTGAAGGGAACTTCAGAGGTAAAAAGTTAATTTCAAGTAGTTTAATATAGTGTGTGTGTGTGTGTGTGTGTGTATGTGTGTATATAAATACACATTCATACACACACACACACACACAGCCTTTTTAAGAGCACCAATAAACCTTTACTGCTTATTTTCTGTAGGGAAATTAAGGATAAATTACAATATTTTTCTTCCTACTCATATTTTTATGATCTCTTTTTCATTTATATTAAAAAGTACCATAATTAGCACAAATGGATTAGATGCCTATGTACATTTTACCTCTAATGTCAACAAATGTTCAGATTTTTCTCACACTTAAACATTGTTTTATAAGATATTGACCACATATGACAAAGTGTTTATAAAAATGTGTAAAATATAAAGACTTCACAATGCAGCCAACACTTACATGCCTTTTACCCAGTTTAAGAAATGGAACATCATCTTTCACAATTATAATAGTTATTTTCTTCTCTTAGCCAAATTGCTTCTGCCATTCTTTTTCAACAGAAACCTTTCCTTATTGTGCTGCGAATTGCATATCTCATGTAACCAAACACTTCCCTTTTTATATACATTTGTCGATATGGGAATTCAATATAATCTACTGCTTATGGCTAAAACTTATTCAGCATATATGGTTATGTAACTTAATATATTTAATAAATTGTCATACACTCAGACTATGCTTTGTATTTGTATTGGTTACTGGTTGGTAGTTCATTTGAGCATACTTCACTTGTAAAACTTAATTTGGTTTGCAAATCAGGATTTTACTAACATTGTTAAACATTAATGGATTATTTCCCTCTTCCGTCATGGATTCTTGACTGTCCCACGCTAGCTCTGTTTTTTCTTGTTTTCCCCATAACTGCCTTTGCTCTTTATTTCTTAAATGACTCTGTATGAATTATTTTGAATGGAGAGGGAAGGAGACCCTAGAAAGGAGTATACTAATCCAGTCGTTTCAAAGGGGACTATTAGGGTAGTTGGTACTGATTGAATATATGGTAGAACAAGTGTGCATAAAAGAAATGCATGAAAATCCTCTCCTTGTCATATTTCTTCCTTTTATAGTAGAATTAAAATGAGATCTGAGACACTCTGATTGGGCACACTAGTTGAATATTGTTGGATTGAACTTACCCAGAATCACCAATGTTAGCTGGGATATTTTTGCTGACAGTACAATATGCAGATTTTAATTCAGGGAGCTAGAATAAGCTGTTGCAGAGGGGCTGTTTACTCTTCTAGTACTAGTCTAATCAAGGCACCAAATATTATAGTTTGGAAGCTAGTTCAATTATTTGGACTTTTTTTTTTCTTTCTGAATGACTTGAGACTCAGTATTGTTATATTTGCTTAATGTGCCTGTAGTCATCAAATGCTGTGATTATTTTGAGGGAAAGGCACTCTGTAAATATACTATACAAATAAATAGTTTAGACTTCGTTGTAATACCGTGAGAATACCGCTTGGTTTCTTTGAATAGCGTCTTTTGTAGTAACTTGCATTAGATGAAGACTGTTTAAAATGAAAAAAAAAAATGAGTTAAGGAGATGTGTGTATGGTGATGCAGAGTGTATATCCCTGATGAGTTTCTTGAAAAGGCCACGGAGAGAAATAGGTTAAAGAAGAGCTTAAAGACTAGAGCTATGTTTTCCCACTCAGCAGTCTCCTGCTGCCCTTCGCTTTCCCTTTCTTTTCTCTTTTCAAGACAGGATCTCACTATGTCTCCCAGGGTAGAGTGCAGTGGTGTGATCTTAGCTTATTGCAGCCTACGTCTCCCGGGCTCAGGCGATCCTCTCACCTCAGCCTGCTGAGTAGCTAAGACTATAGGCATGTGCCACCGTATCCAGCTAATTTTTGTACTTTTTGTAGAGACAGTGTTTCACTCTGTTGTCCAGGCTCATCTCAAACTCCTGGACTCAAGTGATCCACCTGCCTTGGCCTCCCAAAGTGCTGGGATTACAGGTGTGAGCCAACTGTGCCCAGCCAGTTTTCTTTCTTTTAGAGCAGGGGTCTCTAACCCCTGGACCATCATGGCCTGTTTGGAACCAGGGTGCACAGCAGGAGGTGAGTGGCTGGCCAGCCAGCATTACTGTGTGAGCACCTCCTCCTGTCAGATCAGCAGCTGCATTAGATTCTCATAGGAGCTTGAACCCTATTGTGAACTGCTCATGAGAGGGATCCGGGTTGTCTGTCCTTATGAGAATCTAATGCCTGATGATCTGAGGTGGAACAGTTTCATCCCCAAACCATCTCTGCCCCCCCACCCTCTGGAAAAATTGTCTGGAAAAACTGGTCCTTGTTGCCAAAAAGGTTGGGGACCACTGTTTCAGAGGACATTTTACTTTGCGTATTTAAGATTCAAGGTAATATTAGATGGAGAACAGGAACTTTGGGTCTGAGTTTTAGAAGGCTAAAGCAGGTTACGCAATTAGTGAAAAAACTTTCTGGGACCTTTTTTTTTCTAGAAGGGTCAAAGTAACTATAATACCATAATTTTTTCTGGAAACAAATTTATTAGGTCAGTTTAGTTTAAAAAATCTTTATAAATCATGTGAAAGCTGTGTTTGTGGATATGTCATATAAGTTGTTTTTTTGTTGTGGGCCACACATGACGTATCTTGTTATGTTCAGTCTCTTGTTTGCTCTTGAATACTTGAAGGTAAGCGTTACTAAATTTAAGAGTCAAAATAATTGTGTTAGTGTTCTCTTATGCCTTTTCTTCCCCGTAATATCAGTTTCTGTCTTTATTCACTACATGGTTTATAGTGCATCTTAAACTCCTTTCTTTGTTTATCAGAACTTAAGAGAGTCTCATGTCACTCATTTAAACTGAGTAGTTGCATTATAGAAATGATCTCGTTGGTGTGTTTTTTAAAAAATCCAATTGCTGAGGAAACACCTTTAGTGTTTTTGTCAACTTTGCCTACCTTTCTTCCATTGCGTTGCTTCCAGAGTGATCTTTCTAGATAGTCATTTGATCATGTCACTTTTTTCTTCAGAATCTTTCACTGGCTCCTCATCACTGAATGGATAAAGTGGAAACTCCTTAGCAAACCATTTAAGGTCCTTAATGATCTGGTGCCTGCCTCCTCTAGACTCATTGCCTGCCACTTCTGTCTTCAAAGTGCTTTAGCGGTAGTAAACTGTGTGTGGTTCCTTCAGTATGTAGTATTCTCTTACCTTTTCATGCCTTTCTTTATGAAGTTCTTTTTTTCATGGACTACTCCTGCCCTCTCCTTTGTTCTCTGGGCAAACTGCTTCACAGCCATCATGCCTTAGCCCAATGTCTTCCGAGTGAAGAAGGTTTTGCTTACTCCTCCAGGTGGGCTTGGGCATGATGTTCTCTATCTATTCTCCCCTTGCACTTGATGTATATAGTAGTTGCCACATTTTTTTTTTTTTTTTTTTTTTTTTTTAGACAGCGTCTCACTCTGTTGCCTAGGTTAGAGTGTAATGGCGCCATCTTGACTCACTGCAACTTCTGTCTCCTGGGTTCAAGTGATTCTCCTGCCTCAGCCTCCTGAGTAGCTGGGATCACAGGCATGTGCCACCATGCCCAGCTAATTTTGTTATATTTTTAGCAGAGATGGGGTTTTGCCATGTTGGCCAGCCTGGTCTTGAACTTCTGACCTCAAATGATCGGCCCGTCTCGGCCTCCCAGAGTGCTGAGATTACGGGCATGAGCCACCATACCCGGCCGTAACATATTTTAAATATTTAATATGACTGGTTCATCACTAATGTGTGAGCTTTTAAACAGGCACTGTGACTTTTCATCTTTTCAGCATCAGTATAGTTAGTACATAGTAGGTGCTCATTATCTACTTATTGAGTGAGGATTGTTGACAGTTATCTCAGTTATGCCTTTGAAACCTCATCTCTTATTGTGGAATTAGAGGAAACTTTAGGCACCAGGAGGTAGGTTTAGAGAAATATGCACACCATCTAAAATATTACTCAGAGTAAGTCCTGGACTGTAACTAAAACTAACCCTAAAGATAAACCAGATTTTGTTCTTTTTTATGTTTGCTGGTGGCAAGAGGAAGATGAGAAGATTCTCTGAACTTTAGCCAAATGATTTTCTTTGTACAATGCAAGAGTTGCCAAACTATAGCCCATAGACCAAATCCAGCCCATTGTCTGTTTTTGTATGACCTGCAAACTAAGAATGGTTTTTTCAATTTTAAGCAGTTGAAAAGATATCAAAGGAGGAATGATACTTCATGACATATGAAAATTAAAGGAGATTCAAATTTCATTGTCCATAAAGAAAGTTCTATTGGAACTTAGCCATATTCACTTACTTACATATTGGGTATTGGGTGCAGCAGCAGAGTTGACTACTAGTTGCTATCGAGACCATACGGCCTGCAAAGCCTAAATATTTACTAGCTAGCTCTTTAGAGAATAAGTTTGTCAGTCCTTGGTCTATTACATAGCCTGTGCCCATTAAGTGTTCATTGAATATCATGAGTTGGAGATATACCAGCTACTTTTTTGAAGGGCTTCGCAGGGCATAATTCCTTCTATTTACTGAGAAGATTGGCCACTTTGCTTTTGTAATGATTTATCTCACAGGCCCCTGTTGTACCTCTCTGATGACACCCTTATTATATCTAACACTGAATAAGACTCTCACAAAGTGTGTTTCAAGATTCTATTCCTTTTTTTTTCTTTTAAAAGGTGGAGAGGAGTTTGGAGAACAGCATGTAGTAGAATGTTTTTCTTCGCTCACATCTCAGTTTCTCATATACATTTTTTGCAATAAAAGATCATTGTTATATTTTTAAAAACCTTGATTTTGTATATTAGTTTGTTAGGCAGACACCTTGTGTGTAAAGTTTAAAAGTTGAGTTGGATTAGTTATGTTGGAAAAACTGGGGTATTTTTATGGAGTGTATTAACATATTTGTTCATTTAAATATTTATTGACTACTATGTATAAGTTGTTAATTTTACTACTATTGTCTTTGACTTGGAGATGGAAATTTCATATTCTTCCTTAAAAGCTAAAATTGTAATTCAGAATCCTGTGTCTTACATATTTTTTCTACCCCTGGGAAAAATATAGTTCAAAAAAATATGTAGCATACTATTAATATTTGCCACTTCCCTAAAGTTCAGTAAGCCAATGATGATAGATTTTACTGTTTTCTTTATGTGGCAAAGTGTTATGAAAAGGCAGTGATTGATATATTCCTTTTCATAGATATCAGCCAATGTTACAGACATAAAATTCATAAAGAAAAGTACGTAAGCAATAATAGTGGAAAACTTTTGTCATTCCAGATGGATGATCTTTGGACCAGGTAGCCATTCTTATTTCCTTGTCTGTAATACCATGCTAGCATTATCATATGATGATGTAGCTGATTATAAAGATTGACAACATTAAGAAATATGGCCCCAGTTTTTTACTGCCATAGAAATCCCCTGGTTAATCCAGCCTTATAAGTAGATTATAGTTATTGAACTTGGAAACGAGAGTGGGTATATAGAGATTGTGATTTAGTCATTTTATGCTTGGAGAATCTGCTTCAAATCTCAGATCTCAGGCAATTCTGTCTGCCTAAATGAAGGTAGTCACTTCTTAGCCCTTTATTCCTAATCTTCCATTGGGCGGAGGAATCCCACAATTTCTAGTTCTGGTTGCTGAAATTTGGTAAGGCACAGCTAGTTAGGTTATAGGTTATAGAAACTTGATACATATTTGTTGTACTCTGTAATTCTATTTCTGTTCAAATTCCATGGAATCCTCTAGGGCACCCTGGGATTGTAAACTAGTGTGAATGAATGTAAATAGCTTTAGTGGGCCTATGGAATGAAGACTTATTAAACCACATAAATAACCATCCAGCCACATACACCCATATTCTGCTTCAGGATCAGAGAATCAGCTTTTCCATTTTCGGGCTTTTTTTTTTTATTCTTATTTTTTTTTTATGTAGAGGCAGAGAGACTTTGTTTGAAAGCTGTTATTCAGACATTCCTATATTATAGGATGACAGTACTGTTGCTCAGTTGTAAGTTTAGAAATTCCAATGATGAGACCAATATATATTGGAAAGAATATGACTTTATGAGTTTTGAATCATGAACATGAGTTTGAATTACTGCTCTGTCACTAATTGTATGAGGGACCAAAAATCTATCTCACAGGGTTTTTATGATGATGAAATGAAAAAAATCTTGGTGAAAATCCTTAGGACAATGGCTAGTACTTAATAAATGGTAATTTTTATTAGCCTGTGGAAAGTATCCTAAATTTTTCTTTTTTGATATATGCCAGCTCCTCCCAATTTTTTACTGGCATTGTCACTCCAGCTTTTCTTTGTTATCTTGTCTTGATTTCCTTTTCAGCCTTGCAAGGCATTTTAGAAACCCATGGTAGTTTGGATACTGATTTATTTTATTCATATCCTTAAATTTTCTTTTGTGAAGTATTTGATAAAAGCTGAGAGAAAGAGTTTTTGAATAACTGTAAACCGAAAAACTCAGATACTGCTGGGCCTACTCTTTTTATGCATTTTTTTGGACTATTTCTTTTGAACACTACTAACTTGACAAAAATTAATTTTAATCCTTTCTATAAAATCTCAAATCATAGTGTTTCTTGAGATGAGCCCCTTGACAACTTTTTTTCAGTTTGATTATGTAAACAGTTTTAACTTCTACAAATATTTTTTTGTGAATAATAACTTGAACTTTGCTCCTTACACCCCTACCCCCAGCCAGTGCCTCAGGTTGACAGCTTTTTGTAATCTTTCTTTTTTAAAACATTGTATGTGACAGTCAGTCAAGGTGGACTGCTTGGAGGGTTTGTCTGTTTTGTTTTTTTTTTTGATATCTACCTACTTAATAAAAAAGGGACTTATCTATTTACAGTGTAAAATAATATATTGGAAAATTTTGCCCCTTTTTCTGTGGTATAATCAGTTAACTATTTAGAATCTTGTAAAAAATAAAGTAGAGGTTCCTCTTCAAAGAAACTTTCCTCCCCGTCTAATTAGGAATAAATAGTAACCTCTTAGAAGCAAAATTTATTCAAAGATCTGTGCTAACATTCTTAAATATCTACTAGCTGTAATAAAAAAAATCAATGTACTTTACATTCTTAGCTCTCACAATTTAGCCTAAATACTTGCCCTGGCATGCTTATACTGGTCCAAGAAAGCATTAGGTCATAGCTTGTTCCTCTTCCTTATTTGGAAGTATTTTTACCTTTCTTAGCATTCCACAAGTTACTTCCTCCTTCCTTTGTTCTCCTCTGCCTTTGCCTCTTTTAAAAAGTTCCAAGTCGCTAGCCAACCGTGACAAATACAGAATGTGAGGTCCCGTTCCAGCTGATGGCAACCAGACACTGCAGTAAGGTGGACGCGTCAGGTTATAAATGACCCTGTCTCCTTTGTTCCATGTACTCTTGTGGCAAAACTGTTGGCGAGTGTACCCTTTCTGCAGAAAGTAAAAATGGCCTTGCTGAGAGAATTAAATTTATGTTCAGTGCTATTTCTTTGCAGCCCCAAGGAACAAGCATTCTGTTTCTAAATAAACATTTTTTACATATAACAATCCCATTTTTCCCTAAGCTTCAGTTATTTCTGTAGCACTTTGTCAATTTCTGCTTATCTGTGTATCTTTAGTATAATTATTGAATCTTTTTCTTTAAATGAACTTGACTCATTTTCTCTTAGTTTCATCTTTAGTTTTCCTGATCTTTATAAACTGATAAGTTTGTGCTAGTTATAAACTAAAGAATAGTTCATCCTGAAGACATTTCACTTAGTGCACTTGGGAAAGACTACTTTTATGCAAATTTGGTTCCAGATTGGATTGTTTTGAATTTTAAAATAACTTCATATAATGAGTCTTCTCCTTGCTTTAGATAATTTAATTGTTTTTGTCTTTGGATATGTTAAATGTAGGCATTTATTGGTTGTCAACAAATGTTAATTGTCATTACTTATGATGGGCAGCTGGGGTATTTCTCCCCTATCCCCTAACATTCTACCTATTTTTTTTAATTACAAAAGTAATATTCTCCCCATCCCCTAACATTCTACCTATTTTTTTAAATTACAAAAGTAATACATCTGCTTGCAACCACTAAAATAAACAAACTCTAGGAGTCAATAAAGAAAAAGTTAATATTTTCCTCTCCCCTCGGGTTTCTCCCTTCTCTAGTTATATTCCTTGGAGTAGCCAACGTTAACCAACACTTTGATGAGGAGTATTTTTTCAGTGTGTTTCTCTTTGCTCAAAAATATATAAGCATATACACATAAATATACAGGCTTCTTGTTTTTCTAGTTAAATAGGGATCATATTATTTATTGCTTAGTAACATGTATTATTCATTTAACAATATATCATGGCTATCACTTCAGTTCAGTAAATGGAACTCTAATTAATTTTTAAAAGCTGAATAATATTTTATAGTACACTGTACCATAATTTATTATGTTATTTCCCAACTGATGGACGTTAAGATTGTTTCCTTTTTTTGCTATTATAAACATTAGTTCACTCTTATGACTAGAGAAGCAAACATTTGAAATAAAGTATTAGCAAAATAAATCTAGCAGCGTGTTTAAAAGGTAATACACTATGATCAAGTAGAGCAGGAAGGCAAGGGCATTAAAATATTAAAATATTGTATAATAACACATTCTGAGATGAAAACTACATGATTATTTCTCTTTTTTGGGGGAGAGTTAGGGGCTTTGTATTGTATTTATACAAAATAGCATAGGGAGATACCTGCCCATGTGGACAGCAGTCCAAGTTTTATACAGTTCTTTGGTCTTAAAAGTTGATAGACAAAAGTCTTTATTCTGGGGTCTTTAGAGGGGACTCTATGGGTCCTGTGCCTTGGCCTTGACCTCGTTACTGGCCATTGGTTGCCAAAGCTTAGTATGTTGACAGTATGGACAGCTGGGAAAGAGACTGGGATGGATGGTGTGGGTGATATCCAGTTCAGGGCTGGTACCTTTTAAGAGTACCAATTTGATTACTTTGGGCTTGAGGAGCAGCTTTTTGGCCTCTGTATAGGTGCTCATCGCCTTGGAAATGTTGGCCTGAATCTTTTCGAGGACATTTTTGTTGGGCTTGTTGGCAGAATTATGCATTCCTTAGAATCTGAATGTCGTGAAGCCATTTCTGTGCCATTTTCAGGACTGGTCTTTTGTGATATTGTTCTTGGATTTGGCCGTATCTGTACTGCTGGCTGCAACTGTGGGAGTTGTGGAGACTGGAAAGAAGAGCCCCATGTTGATTTCAATAGATGCCAGCAAAGCATTTGATAAAATTTTGGAATAATTTCCCCAGAATGTATATGGCATAATTTCCTAATCTTTACTTGAATGAAGATGTCTTTTATCTTGATTAGTGAAAGGTATTTTGACCAGACATAGTATTCATGGATCATAATCCTTTTTTTTCATGCAGCATGTACACGTTATACCACTGTCTTCAAGCCTTTTGTGCGGATGAAAAGTCTGATTCTCCTTTCTTTATAAGTGTCTTCTATACATGCAGTTTTACCATCCTTATATGCCCTGAGATTTTCAGGTTTAATCTCACGGTATACTTTATCCCTTTTATATCATGAGAAACCCAATGTTGCCAGTAATTCCTGTCTTTATAGTTCTGTGTTTCTGCCTTTCTGACCCCAGTTTTTTCTCTTTTTTTGGTCTTTAAAGTAAAGATCTTTTACCTTATTTTGCAATAGCATGTTAACCGTTTTGGTCTGTTATATGGGCATGTCTTTCTGGCATGCCTTCATTGTCTGTAGGGATATTCTACTCCTATTCTTTCATTTCTTATACTAGCAACTTTGTATGAGATTAACCTTGATACTTTTCTGTGACTCATTTTTATTTGAAATAAATTTTAAAAATATTTTAGAATGTGGCTGGGTTTAGGAAAGCATTTTTTAAATTTACAGAGCCTTCTCTTCTCTTGCTTTTCTGTACTTTTAAAAAATGTGGCAAGGCAGGGCACGGTGGCTCACGCCTTTAGTAATCCTAATATTGGGAGGCTGAGGTGGGAGGATTGCTTGAGGCCAGGAGTTTGGACCAGTCTGGGCAACAAAGTGAGACTTTGTATCCACAAAAAATTTTAAAAATTAGCTGGGTGTGGTGGCACATGCCTGTGGTCCCAGCTACATGGGAGGCTGAGGCAGGAGGATAGCTTGAGCCTGGGAGGGTCTAGGCTGCAGTGAGTCGTGTTAGCACCACTGCAACTCCAGCATAGGCAACAGAGTGAGACCCTGTCTCAAATAAATAAATGAATGAATGAGTGAATGGCAGCTTGCTTTCTGAAATTTCCTGGCCTTATTCTCCTCCACTAGTTTGGCTTGAACCTTCTCTTTCCTTCATCTCTCTTGTCTGACCCCAGTTTTCACCACTGTATGACTCTGAAACCTTTCCTCTGTGCGTTTTAGAGTTTATTGTCAGTCACCTGTAAAACACCGTTTCTTTTTAACCTCTTCTCTAAACAATACCTCGATTTCCTTACTGTACCTGAAACTGAGCTCTCTTCCTGAGGGCACTCCTTCCCCTGAAGAGTTCTTTAGTGGTGGCTTCTCCTATTGGGAACAGGGATGTTCTGTTTGTTTCTTATTGCTGCAGCTAGACTTCTGGGCTCTCTCCCACTACTCCAGTCATGTAGTTGTTGGTGATTTCAGGATCCATACAGATGCTTTTCATATAGGTTATCTGTAATCTGAAAATCCAAAATCTGAAATGCTCTAAACTTAGAAACTTTTTGAGTGCTGACATGACAACTCAAAGGAAATGTTCATTGGAAGATTTCAGGTTTTCAGATTTGGGATGCTGTGTGGTACATATATTCCAAAATCTGAAAAAAATTTGAAATCTGAGACACTTCTGGCCCAAAGCATTTTGGGTAAAGAATACTTAACATGCAATACTCTGGCTTCCTGACTTCCTCTCCTCCATTGATTTATCTTAGCCATTCAACTCTGTGGCATATCCTGTGCAGATGCTTTTAAACTTTCAGGGCATCTGCATTAACTGGGGAGCTTTGAAAAACTATAGATGCCTAGGACTCACTCCCAGAGAGTCTGATTTCTTTATCAGTTTCTGACATTTTACTCTCCATCTACCACCTCCTATTTTTCTGGCTTACTTCTAGTACCCAAGAATCTTAATTCTTTCATCTCACTGGGACTTTCTCATTTGCCACCTTTTCTGTTACATCGTACCCTCATATCCTCATTTCCTTTTCCAACTAGCTGAGTTCCCAAAGCCTGTCATTACACTTGCTCTTCTGAGTCTACTTTCAACCCTCTTGACTTCTCTCCCTGAGTTGTTCTTGCTTGGCCAAACCTTGATGAAAACCAACTCCATCTGTTTTATATCTGTATACTTGTAGGTGAATATGGCTCGAGCAAAGAGCTATGTTGACTTTCAATTCTTGGCTAGTGCTTAATGACTTTAAGTTCATGGTTTAGTGCTGCCCAGCTGTCTTGTTAACTCTAGTTCTTTCACGTTCCCATTGCTTAGATATTATATCTTTTCCTTGCATTCACATTGTGAGTATTTCCATTCCATCTTCTCTCTCAGCTGATGACCTTGCTTTCTGTTTCATTAAGAAAATAGAAATAATCTTCCCACCACCTGCATCTTTACCAATCTTATTATGAAATAACTGTCTTTTTCTCTGTTGAAGGTCATTTCCTTCAGTTGTCCATTAGAACCTACCCCTCCTCACCTTCTCAAGGATATGTTCCTGTAATTCTTCCTCTTTTCTCCTTTTCTGCTTTGCTGTCAACATAACTCTCAGACCACTAGACCTATTATTCCCCATTTGCAGCTTTCAGATTATTCTCCTTCTTTCTTCCCTGAAAGTCTCTAGCTTTGTATCTCATGTCATCTGACTATATTACCTACAACCTCTTATTGTTGTTGACTGTATCTCCTGGTTCATTGTAGGGCATTCCTTACAATGATTTCTGATACTGACTACCTTGAATTAGGCCAGACTTCACAAGTTAAGGGCACAGTCCTCCGTAAGACTACTCTTCAAACACTAGCTGCAAACTTGGGGGATTTCAGAGGCACCCTCATTTTTGAGCAACTAGCTAAAATTTAGGGATTCTTGCTACTCCCTCACGTTTGATAATTCATTAGAACAACTGATAGAACAGGAAAGCACTATAGGTTTGATTATGGCTTAATTGTGTCATAAAGGATACAAATCAGCATCATCCAAAAAGAGACACATAAGGCCGGGAGACTCCTAAATGTGAAGCTTCTGATGTCTTCTCCCTGTGGAGTCAGGATACATCACCCTCCTGGTACAAAGACATGTAGCAAATCATACGTTGTTTACACAGTGTCCACAATCTTCTGTGGCATTTCATATGTAAGCATGACTGATTGAATCATTGGCCACTGATGGAAGTAAGTCTTCATCTCCCTGCCCCACCTTGGTCAGTCTCGTATGGGTCAAAATCTCAACTCTTTAATTATGTGGCTGGGTTCTCTAGCCTAGCCAGCACCTATCCTGCATCATTTTATTACCACAGACTATTTAGGGACCTACCATGAGTCATCTTGTTAGCATAAATAATCAGAGCTCACCATGAATAACAAAGACACTCAGGAAATTCCCAGGATTTAGAGACTACCTTTCAGGAACTGGGGACAAAGGTCAGCAAAATTCTCTATTACACAGGATTCCACCTTTATACTTAAAAACAAAAAAATTAGTTCTTCCCACCTTACCAATACTATTTCTAATGTTAATTCTTGGTAATTTTGATCATGTAGATATTTTTTTCAACATTTTGATCTTTCAGTCCTTTGAATTTATTTCCTTCAGTGAAGTTGTCTTCCAATTTACCTCAACCATTCACTCCCATAGTCATACCCTAGATCTTGACTAATAGCTGCATCCTCCCCATAATTTCAGTTTCATGCATCCCAATCTCTGACCACCACTTGCTGTCTTTCAGTCTTTCTCCCTTTAGTACCCTGACTCCAATAATCCTTTAATCCCACTAGGACCTCTAATGCGTTGTTTCTACCACCATTTCATGCTGTCTTACCCTCTTGATATCCTCACTTCTTTCTTACTCAGCTTAAATCAATCATGATTATCCCAGTACATATCCCTTGACACCATTTTCTCTTTCTCAATTCATTGTCTTTGCTGAACTAAAACCACATTTTTCACTTTTTCTATGCCTGTACCCGTAAAGTTGAATGTGTTTAGTGAAAAACACACAGCCCTACTAATTCGTTTCATTTAAAATTCATGATCACAGACCTCAAATGGGACCCTAATGCTGCTAGATAATCATGCCATATATCCTTAGTCTAGGAGGTGGGAGAATAGGTGGATGATTATTTCACACTTTGCCCTCTCGTCTCACACTTCTAGTACTTATTGACATTCTTTTTCTCAGCTAATGACATTTCTTTCTACTTTACTGAAACAGTTGAAGAGAACTTCTGTAGAGGCCCACAGTCCTATCTACTATCTACCAGCATTTACATGCACATATTCTGATAGTTACCATAGAACTGTGCTCCTTCTGTCTATAGACAACTCTTTCATTTGTTCACTGGCATATCCACTCTTGCCTACTCAAGAACATTACTTCACCAATTCTTTCCTCTTTTAGTTTTTTTTTAAAAACTGATTCCGTCTCATCAACATTCACATCTGTCATTTCTTCCATGTTAAGAAGAAAAAGTTATCTTCACTTCACTTCCCCTTCCAATTACTACTCAATTTCTCTGTTCCATTTTGTAGCAGGAAGAGGGCTCCACTAGCCCCAGCTGACATCCAGACTTTGTTAAAAAGGGCATGGTCATGGCTCCCCCAGTGGCAGAGAAATCTTTACCATGCTATCCTGGCAGAATTTTCTGGAAATCTGCCCTCCAGAACTTGCTGGAAATCTGCTCCACCAAGGAAAGGTATTATAAGTGGAGATGTCTCACCGAAGGTACGCCATTACAAAACCACCAGAGGCAGGGTTCTGGGAGAAGGTGCTGACCTTCGGGTAAGCCTACCTCCTATGTAGTACAGGAGCGGGACATTGGAGAAGATGCATGTGGTGTAGCAAGCAGCTTGATGCTGTAGAAGCCATTTGTGCTGCAGGAACCAAGTGCTGGAGAAGCCATACACACTGCAGTAGCCTGCTGAGCAAGCACAGTGGAACCTAGATACAAAATCCTTGGTTCCTGCAAAGTCTCTGTAGTGCCTTGTAGTCATAAAGCTTAACATTGAGCCGGGTGGCAAAGAAAAGATATTTTAAGGGCTCAGATCTGTTTTTTCAGAGCAGGCAAAAAAGGAAGAATTTGGAGCTGAGAGGCAGTAAGTTACTAGTTAAGGTCTCATTCTCTTTCTTCTTTCGAGCCTCCCTAGGTTTGGATCCTATGGTAGCCATTTTGTATAAAGGAATAATAGAGACAGAGGTAAATACTATTTACCTCCAGAAAAGGGCATGCTGCTGCTTCTGTCCAGTAACTGGAGTGGGAGGCTGAATCAATCTGATTTGTTTGGGGACTTTGTTGTCACTTTAGTTTATTTCAGTCCACCATTGGCTTTGTATGTTTTGAGGGTACAGTCAGGATTTTTTCATCAAAAGGGGTTGGTATCTGCACTGGCAAGTTTTCAGAAATCTCTTTGTGCTTTATAGCTGAATCCCCAGCTTTCTTTTTATTTTATTACTATTTTTCTGTATTTTTGATCCTCATTTGGTTGAAAGCTCTCAGCTTTCTAAGAGGAGGAAACTCACTCTCTGTGTTACAGTTTGGCTGCCACATGTTTTTGATTTATCCTTTCTGTGTTTATTCTTCTAAAAAATTATTATGTATGTGTATATTTTCTTATTTCCTCTTAATTCATACAGAAAAGGTGGCATACTATAATACTCTTGCATTTTGCTTTGTTACTTGACAACATATCATGGAAGTCATTTTATATTACTTTATAGAGATTTTATTCTTTTTTTACAGCTATATAGTACTCCATTATATGTATATCCTGTAGTTTATTCAATCAGTGTCCTATGTTTGGGTATAGGAATGTGCCCAAATGTAGGTTTCCAGTGTGTTGCAATACAAAACAATAGTGTAATGAATGATCTTTTGTGTATTATCTTCATATTGTTGGAGTCCTTTCTCTCTTGAATCCCTTCCAATGAGGATTTTACCCTCACTATTCCAGTGAAACTGCTTTTATGAAGGACTTTAGGGGCCTCCTGTGCTAAATACAATAGTCAATTCTTAGTCCTGTCTCTTATGAACTCAGTCTGTACTTCTTGGATAATCTCATTCGGTCTTACATCTTTGTTTACTGTCTGTGTGCTGATAAGTCCCAGATGTATATATCCAGTCCAGATTTCATTCCCAGATTTCAGATGCATATATCCAGCTGCTTGCTTGACATTTCTGCTTGGATGCCTAATTGACATCTTAAGCGCATTTGCCCAAATTGAACTTTTCACTATCCCCTTCTCTCCCCCATCTATTTTGCTTGCAATCTTTTCCATCTTTTTGATAGCAGCTCCATCCTTCTACTTGTTCAGAACGTTGGAGTCATCCTTGATTTCTCTTTTTCAGTACCATATCAGTCTGTCAGGAGATCTATTGGTTATGCCTTCAAAACATACCTAGTATCTGACCACTCCTGACTACCTCCACCCAGGTCTGAGCTACTATCACTTACCTGAGATTACTGTAACAGCCTCCTAACTGGCCTGCTTCTACAGTTTCTTTTCAACACAGCAGCCAGATAATCATTTAAAAATATGTCAGATCTTGTCTTTACTCTTCTTAATACCTGCCCTATGACTTTCTACCTTGCTCAGAATAGAAACTGTAGTTCTCACAAGAACTAATAAGGCCCTACACATTGTGGCTTCAGTCATTGCTCTGATCTCATTTACTTCTACTCTAACCCCTCCCTTCTGTCCCCTGATGCCCTGTGCTCTAGTTATACAGGCCTCTTGCTTTTCCTTGTACATATGCTCCTGGCTTCAGACCTTTGCGTTGACTGTTTCTTCTGCCTGGAATTATCTTTCCCCAGTTATCTGCATAGTTTACTTCATTACCTTCTTCATGTTTTTGCTTATCCTGTTTAAAATTGCAACACTCCAACCTCCTTTCCCTTAACCTCCAATGTTCCTGTTCCCCTTCTCTGCTTTATTTATTTCTTCCTGTAGGGCTTAATACCTTCTGACTTACTGCAGTTTTACTTATTCATATAGATTCTGAGCTCACTACAAGCAGGGACTGCTGACTCGTTTTTTGCTGTATTCTTAGTACCTAGAATAGTGTTTGGCAGATAGTAGATAATTAATAATCACTTGTTGAATGAGTTCAAGGAATTAACTAGTCCTCTCTGGAACTGAGAGCTCTTTAAATCGTTAAGGCCTAACTCTGTTTTTTTCAGCTTAGAACAAATTTTAGCATGCCTCAGTGCTACCTGAAGAGCTTGCTAAAACACACCTTGTGAGACCCCATTCACCAGTTTTTGATTTAGTAGATCTAGGTGGAGCTGGATAATTTGCATTTTTAACAAGTTCTGAGGTGCTGTTGATGCTGCTGCCCCAGAGACCACATGATGAGAACCATTAACTTAGAAAAAGTTTTGTCTTTGATTTTCACCTCCATTTGTTTCTCTTCTCTTTTTGAAACTCTCACATTGGGATTACTGAATCTGTCTTCTGAGTTTCTTAGCTTTGTTCTCATGATTTCTATTTTAAAAATATTTCCCAAATTTGGTTTTCTGAGATATGAATATACTTTTAAATAATGACCACTTGTGATTTTTTTAACTTGGAAATAAGATTTTTTAATTCCAGAAATACTTCTGTGTATATTAATTGGGCCTCCTTAAGAATTCTCATTTTTTTATTTAAGATTACTTCCTTTTTTTCATTGAATTTTATTTTTGTAACATCTAGCTATGTTGGATTTGTTCCAGCTATGTTACAGGGTTTGCTCTCCTTTTAGGCTACTGTGGTTCTCTTAAACGGCATTCAATTTATTTTTTATTATTTTTTTTGAGACAGAGTCTTGCTCTGTTGCCCAGGCTGGAGTGCAGTGGCGCGATCTTGGCTCACTGCAAGCTCTGCCTCCCAGGTTCACGCCATTCTCCTGCCTCAGCCTCCCGAGTTAGCTGGGACTACAGGCGCCCACCACCATGCCCAGCTAATTTTTTGTATTTTTAGTAGAGATGGGGTTTCACCATGTTAACCAGGATGATCTTGATCTCCTGACCTCGTGATTCACCCTCCTCGGCCTCCCAAAGTGCTGGGATTACAGGTGTGAGCCACTGTGCCTGGCCCGATTATTCTTTCTTTTAGTACCTTTAAGGCAGACTGATGTCTCTGGAAGTTGTAGACTAACAATGATTGAAAGATTGCACGGGAAGTTTTTGTTTTGTTTTGTGCTGTATTGGGCCTTAGTCATAAATTCTTTTAAGGAGCAACTATATGAGAATAATGGTACCCCAGGATTTTGTCACATTTAAAATTGGGGAAGACAGAGTGAGTATACCTAAAGATAAATACCATAGAACTTAATGAACTATCTTATTACAATGTGGTGTATATACACAATGGGATACTACTCAGCCTCTTAAAAACGAGAGAAATTATGTCATTTGTGACAACATAGGTGAACCTGGAGGACATTATAAGTAAGCTAGGCACAGAAATACAAACAACACAGGTTCTCACTGATAGGTGGAATCTAAAAAAATTGAACACATAGAAACAGAGAGCAGAATGGTAGTTACCAGAGGCTGAGGAGTGGGGGGAATGGGGAAATGTTGGTCAAAGAGGGTACAGTGTTTCAGTTAGGAGGAATAAACATTTGAGGTGATGGATATGTTAATACCTTGATTCAGGATTCAGTCATTCCACATTGTGTACATGTATCATAACATCACTTTGTACCCCATAAATAAGTATGATTATAATTTGTCAGTATCCAACAAAAAATAATTTTAAATTCAAAGCAAATACCTTCAGTTGGAATTTATAAATTAGTAATTCAATTTACCTTTTTTGAGTTAATTTTTTCTTGTAAATTTAAATTCTGCATTCGTAAGTCCCCTGCTTTTTGAGATTCTGCTTCTCTGTCTGGTGATAACCATAGTTAATCTTCTGCTGTTATCCTTTCAGATATTTTTCTATGCAGTTGCATTAACATTAATGTACATATAAATGTATATTTCATCTATTATACATAAATGGGTCATACTATTAATATATGTATTCTGTATTTTTCCCTTTTCACTTCATATGTTTTAGAGTCTTTTCCTGAGTCCATATGTATAGCGTTATTTCATTAGTTTGAACCCAAACAATGCTTGTAGTGAATATCGTTGTATCCTTTTTTTTTTTTTTTTTTCTTTTGGAGACGTGAGTCTTGCTTTTTCACTCAGGCTGGAGTGCAGTGGCGCGATCTTGGCTCACTCCAGCCTCCACCTCCTGAGTTCAGGCGATTCTCCTACCTCAGCCTCCTGAGTAGCTGGGACTATGGGCTGGCACCACAACACCCAGCTAATTTTTGTATTTTTAGTAGAGATGGGGTTTCACCATGTTGGCTAGGCTGGTCTCGAACTCCTGACCTCAGGTGATCCGCCCATCTTGGCCTCCCAAAGTGCTGAGATACAGACGTGAGCCACTGCATCTGGCCCATTATATGCTTTTTTTAAAGGATAGATTTCTAGAAGTAAAATTCCTGGGTCGAAGAGTGTCTTTACTTAATTTTGGTAGATATTGCCAAATTGCACCTCTTCCAAGAAGGGCTATTCTAGTGTACATGGCTCCCAATTGTATAAGAGGTCCTGTTAGTCTCTCATTCTTCTAGTAGGTATTATGGGTTTTAATTTTATCAGCCTGTTGAATACAAATATATTTAGTTTGACTTTTCCCATTTTTTAGGAAAGTGGAGTATATATATCAGGGGAGTCATTTGTATTTTCTCTTCTGTGAATTTCCTATTTGGATGCTTTGCCTCTGTTTTTATTATGTTGTTGGTTTTTATTGTTTTGTAGGAGTTCTTTATATAATTAGAGTAATCCTTTGTTGTTTTAGCTAGAGGTATTTTCTCTTGATCATTTATTTGCTTGTTTAGTTTTGGGCACGTTGTCATTTGTCTTACGGAGTTTCAAATTTTTATATGTGTAAATTTGTAATCTTTTCTTTCAAAGATTCTGGAATTTACGTCTTTAGGAAGCCCTTCCCCTGTAGATTTTAAAATAGTTTCAAGGTTAATTTCCTGAACTGTCTCTCACAGGAGTTTGTAGTGATTCTTCATTTTAATCACCTCCATAGATTTCAATAAACTGAAAGTTTTGCCAGAAGAACATCTGGAACAATTGCTTTCAATGTTGTGAATGCATGTGAAGATTACCAGAAAAATTGGTAGAGAAAATAAGATTTTAATGGATCTTGCAGGACTCATAAGGAGAAGCAAAGGGAGAATATTAAATAGGAGGACTAGGATAATTTGTAGAGGAAAGATTTAACGGGATAATACGTTTTCTTAGGTGGTAGGAGGGAGCTGGCAAAAGTGTAGGTTAGTGGGGTTTGAAATGTAAGTGGGTTAACTGAAACTTTGCCCATAAAACTTTATTCCTCTCTGTTGTATCTCCACTTTTATTTTCTGACTCTGTCTTGGTCTGTTCTCACCCTTTCTCTGTCCCTTTCCCTGATTATTTTATTACCTATCTTTTCTAACTACTTTGCTTCGTGTTATATTCTACTCTTCTGTATTGTGATCTAGAAAATTATCTTAGTAATATTCTCTTTTAAAGACATTTTGTAATTTAAAGTCAGAGTACTGTTATTAAAAAAAAACATTTTCTTTATCTTCATCTGACCCTTCATAACTCTCCACTTAAAATTTTACTTTATCTGAAACAGAATCCTTAGTTCTCCTTTTGTTTATTCCTCCCTCAGTCCTCCCTAATTTTGACCTCTATATGCTGTCTAATTTCTAACAGCTGTCACAAATGTATATAGTTCATTCCATAGCATTTAGGACAGTAGCTTGCATAATGTAACATACAATGTTATATACTGCATTGCATTAATTATGCTGTAAATACTAATGAATGAACATATAAGCTATCATAATATAATGTTCACCTAATTGCATTTTTTACTTCTTTCTACCTCATCAAGGATACCTTTCTTGATTAAAGCTATTCATTCTTTGATCCTCTACTGATAGAATTATAATCTTAATGAATATAATACACATTTTTTAATAATGGTGTTGTGTGTGTGTGTGTATGTGTGTTAACATCCTGCTGTTTCACTGCTCTACTGATGAATAATTTAACACAACTTTACTGATGAATAATTTACCATATTTTGTTAAATGAGAAGTCTTGTGGAATAATTGCCTTTATTGATCTGAGTGTTGGATCCTTTTTCTCTAGGTTCTTTTACATACATACTGTGTTAGGATTGCATTCAGCTGCATGTAACAGAAACTCAAGTATAGTGTTTTAATCAAATAGGATTTGTTTTCTTCAGGCCACAGGAAGTGTTTATGGCAGTTCCACAATGTCATTGATGACACAGACTCCTTCTATATTTCTTCTCTGCTGTCCTTTTTCTTTTTTTCTTGTCTGCTATCCTTGAGGGTGGCTTTTGCCATATGAGTGCAGAATGGCTATTTCCACTCCTGACATCTTAGCTTTTTATCAGCAAGACAGTAGTTTTCCTTGAAGCCTTGCCCATAAGCCTTTTGCTTTTATCTCATTGGTTATAACTGTATCACATGGTGGCCATAGGATGCAAGGGAGTCTGGGAAGTTGATAGTTTAGGCACATTACTACCTTATCCAAAATTGGTATTATGCTAGGAAGAGGGTGAGAATTTGGGGTAGGTAATTAGCATTTGGCAGGTGGTGGGCAATCATACATCTCTATTCCTTAAGACATCCCTGAAAGTTAGACAGTATCATGTTCATTGCAGAAGAGAAACTGAGGGTCATCAAGGCTAGGTGACTTGTACAGAGTCATAGAATTAGTAATTGATAGAGCCAGGATATGAACATAGGTTAATCTATGTTCAAAGGCCATACTCTTTCCGTTACATGATTTCTGTTTTTACCCACTTAGCAGTATGGTTTAAGAAAATATATAAATATCTAAAATATTTTAATAAAATGTGATGCTTTTTTAGACTAGTTTGTTGGTGTTTAATAAATTATAGTTAATACCATAGGTTCCCTGATGCTCAATCTTTTGGATTTGTAAAAATAATGACTTACTGGGTCAGAGTCAAGATAAATTGTGAATGCTGTGAATAACTTTGTTGAGGTCTATTTGGGTGGAGGATTATCACTAGCATTGTATAATGTCTGTGGCTGACTCTACAAATTAAACTAGAAAATAATAACATTGAAGTTAACCTGGAGATTGTTATAAAACAGATGGTTTCAGGTTTCTTTTACTGAGTTGACTTGTAGTCTATGATTTTCATATCACCACACACCTAGACGTTAATATTTCTTAGCATGTTTCACAAAAAACCTAGTGTATCAAATTATAAAGTGTCACTAACCTGATATTTTGATAAATGTTCTTTCTTTCTTTTCTTTTCTTTTTTTTTTTTTGGATACAGAGCCTCACTCTGTTGCCCAGGCTGGAGTGCAGTGGTGCTATCTCGGCTCACTGCAAGCTCCGCCTCCTGGGTTCACGCCACTCTTCTGCCTCAGCCTCCCGAGTAGCTGGGAATACAGGCACCTGCCACCACGCCCGGCTAATTTTCTTTGAAATTTTAGTAGGGATGGGGTTTCACCTTGTAAGCCAGGATGGTCTCGATCTCCTGACCTTGTGATCTGCCCACCTCAGCCTCCCAAGGTGCTGGGATTACAGGCGTGAGCCACCGTGCCCGGCCATGATAAATGTTCTCTTCAAGAATAAATTTGCCCTCAAATAGGCAAAATATACCTTATTTTGCCTTATGTCCTTTCAGTTTTTTCATTTGCCGATACCAGCACTTCATGTACCTGTTTGGGCCACATTTTTTTCCTTGTAGTCTTAGTCTTTCCAACGTATTCATGTACTTTATTTTTAAATGTGTCAAAGAGTTTATAATAAGCTGTATGGGTGGAAATACTACAAATAAAAACTATTATTTACATTGGGAGAAAAACCTAAGTTCTCCTCCTCTCCGTCTTTTCTTCCTCTTCCATGAACCCCACTGCCAGGGTTCAAATCTCGTGGACTCCAGTGATTATAGTTTGGTTGGGGAGGAAGGTTTGCATTAAGGAATAGTGGGAACTTCCTCATCTCTTCCAGTGGGGGACTTTGAATGTTAGAATAAACTAAACTTACCA
The DNA here is from genome assembly GCF_029281585.2 of Gorilla gorilla gorilla. NCBI lineage: Eukaryota > Metazoa > Chordata > Mammalia > Primates > Hominidae > Gorilla > Gorilla gorilla. The sequence continues at coordinate 29,071,543 of NC_073228.2, read as the reverse complement.
CTTCTGATAAACATTTATGAATGTTACATGCCATACGATGAGCTTACATGCTAAAGGTATCAAGATGAATTTAAAGAAAGACGTTATGTCACAGTATATTGGGAAGAAATGACTAAAAGCACAGGTTCTGGAATTGGAGAGACCTGCGTTCAAATTCTGACTTGCTTCGTTTGCTAGATGTGACAAATTATTTGACTCCCTTGAAGCCTCGGTTTTCTCATCTGTAAAAGACCTTTTTGTGGGATTTTTTGGTTAAATGAACAAATTTACCTAAAGTGCTTAGCATAATTTCTGGCATATAGTAAGCATTTCAATAATTATTAGTTTCCACTGTGATGATGATGAAGATACAGTGGGGGAGTAAATACATAATCCAGTGGAGAGAAAATGAGTTTTTTTAAAACAACATAATAATTATATATATTTATGGGGTACATAGTGACAGTCTGATATCAACGTATAATGTATAGTGGTCAGATCAGGGTGATTTAGCATATCCATCATCTCAAACATTTATAATTTTTTTATGTTGGGAACATTTAATATTGTCCTTCTAGCTGTTTGAAACTGTGTAATATATTATTGTTAACCATAGTCATCCCTCAGTGGTGTAGAATACTAGAATTTATCCCTCCTATCTAGCTATAATTTTGTATCCTTTAACAGATTTTTTCCTGTACCTCCCTATACCCTGATAACCCCTATAACCAACCTCTAGTATCCTCTATACTGCTTTCTACTTCTATGAGATCAACTTTTTTAAAGCCTCCACATTTAAGTGAGAACATATAGTGTTGAACTTTCTATTCCTGGTTTATTTCACTTAACATAATATCATCCAGTTCCAGCCATGTTGCCATGAGTAACAGGCTTTTATTCATTTTTTTTGCTGAATAGTATTCCGTTGTGTATATATAACACGTTTTCTTTATCCATTCATCTGTCATTGGACACCTGGTGTGATTCTATATCTTGGCTATTGTAATTACTGCTGCAGTAAACATGGGGGTACAGATGTCTCTGTGATATACTGATTTACTTTCCTTTGGATAAATGCCCAGTAGTGGGATTGCTGGGTCATATGGTAGTTCTGTTGGTAGTTTGTTTTGTTTTGTTTTGTTTTGTTTTGTTTGAGACAGAGTCTTGCTCTGTCGCCCAAGCTGGAGTGCAGTGGTACAGTCTCGGCTTACTGCAACCTCCACCTCCCAGATTCAAACGATTCTTCTGCCTCAGCCTCTCGAGTAGCTGGGACTACAGGCACGTGCCACCACACCCGGCTAATTTTTGTATTTTTAGTAGAGACAGGATTTCACTATGTTTGCCAGGCTGGTCTCGAACTCCTGATTTCGTGATATGCCCACCTTGGCCTCCCAGAGTGCTGGGATTACAAGCGTGAGCCACTATGCCCAGCCTGTTTGTAGTTTTTTTGAAGAACCTCCAGACTGTTCTTCATAGTGTCTGTACTAGTTTATAACCCTACCAATGTTGTGTAAGAGTTCCCTTTTCTTTACATCCTCACCAGCGTTTGTTATTTTTTGTCTTTTTGATAATAGCCATCCTTACTGGAGTGAGAAGATATTTCATTGTGGTTTTGCATTTCCCTGATGATTAGTGATACTGAGCATTTTTTCATATACTTGTTGGCCATTTGGCCATTTCTGTGTCTTCTTTTGAGAAATGTCTGTTCAGATTGTTTGCCCATTTTAAAATCTGAATCTTTCCTTTTTTTGCTGTTCAGATGTTTAAGTTCCTTGTGAATTCTGGATATTTATCCCCCATTGGATAAGTAGTTTGTAAATATTGTCTACCATTCTGTAGATGGTCTTTTCACCCTGTTGATTGTTTTCTTTGCTGTGTAGAAGCTTTTTAGTTCGAAGTAATCCCATTTGTGTATCTTTGCTTTTGTTGTCTGTGCTTTTGAGGTCTTACTGGTAAAATCTTTTCCCAGACCAGTGTCCTGAAAACACTCCTCCTATGTTTTCTTCTAGTAGTGAATTGATTTTTATATAGGGTGAGAGACGGGGTCTAGTTTCATTCTTCTGCATATATATATTCAGTTTTTTCAGCACCATTTATTGAAGAGATTTTTCCGCAATGTATGTTATTGGTTTTTTGCCAGAAATCAGTTGGCTGTAGATATATGGATTAATTTCTGGGTTCTCATATCTGTTCCACTGGTCTATGTGTCTGTTTTTATGTTGGTACCATGCTGTTTTGGTTATTACAGCTTTGTAGTATCTTTTGAAGTCTGGTAGTGTGATTTCTCCAACTTCGTTCTTTTTGCTCAGAATTGCTTTGGCTATTTGAAGACTGTTGTGATTCCACGCAAATTTTAGGATTTCTTTTTCCTATTTCTGTGAAGGATGTCATTGGTATTTTGGTAGGGATTCTATTGAATTTATAGATTGTTTGGGGTAATCATTTTAACACTGTTCTTCCATTAGCATAAGACATTTTTCCATTTGTTTGGATGCTCTTCAATTTTGTTCATCAGTATTTCGTAGTTTTTCTTATAGAGGTCTTTAACTCCTCAGTTAAATTTCTTTCTAAGTATTTTATGTTTTGTAGCTATTATAAATCGAATTGCCTTCTGGATTTTTTTTTAGCTAGTTTATTGTTTGTGTATAGAGTACTACTGATATTTGTTTGAATTCGTTTGAACTCGTTTATTGAATTCGTTTATCAATTTTATGAGTTTTTGGTAGGGTCTTTAGGTTTTATTTTATTTTTTATTTTAATTTAAAACTTTTTTGCATATAAGATCATGTCATCTGCAAACAGGTTGTTTGACTTTCTTCTTTGTAATTTGGATGCCTTTTATTTCTTTTTCTTGCTGGATTGCTCTGGCTAGGAATTGCAGTACTGTGTTGAATAAGAGTGAAAGTGGGCATTCTTGTCTTGTTCTAGTTCTTAGAGGAAAAGCTTTGAGCTTTTACCCATTCAGTATGATGTTAGCTGTGAGTTTGTCATATATGGCCTTTACTGTGTCAAGGTACTTCCTTTTATTCCTTATTTATTGACAGTTTTTTTTTTATCATGAAGGGATGTTGAATTTTTAAAAATGCTTTTTCTGCATCTAGAGATGATTGTATGGTTTTGCTCCTTTATTCTGTTACTGTGATTTATTACATTTAATAATTTGTGTATATTGAACCATAATTGCATTCCTGAGATCAATCTCACTTGATTATGGTATATTATCTTTTTGATGTGTTACTGGATTTGGTTTGTTAGTATTTTGTTGAGAAGTTTTGCTTCTATGTTCATTAGGGATATTGGCTTGTAGTCTCCTTTTTTTGTTGTGTCTTTGTCTGGTTTTGGTATTAGGGTTATGTTGGCCTTATACAATGAGTTAGAAAGAATTCCCTCCACTTCAATTTTTGGAATAGTTTGAGAACTCTTAGTATTAATTATTCTTTAAGGCTTTGGTAAAATTCAGCAGTGATACCATCTGGTTCTGGACTTTTCTTTGCTGGGAGACTTTTTACTGATTCAATTTTTCTGATTACTGATTCAGTCTCAGTGCTTGTTGGTCCATTGAAGTTTTCTATTCTTCATTTGGTCTTGTTAGCTTGTATGTGTCCAGGAATTTATCTATGCCCTCTAGGTTTCAAAATTTATTGACATATATTCATAGTAGTCTAATGATCCTTTGTATTTCCGTGGTATCCATTGTGATATCTACTCTTTCATTTTTTATTTTATTTGAGTCTTCTCTTTTTTTGTTAGTGTAGCTAATGGTTTCTCAATTTTGTTTCTGTTTTCAAAAAACCAAATTTTTGTCTCATTGATCTTTAGTATTTTTTTTTGTCTCTCAACTTCATTTATTTCTGCTCTGATCGTATTCTTTCCTTATATTAATTTTGGGTTTGGCTTGTTCTTGCTTTTCTAGTTCCTTTGAGATGCATCCTTAAGTTGTTTATTTGAAATCTTTCTAGTTTTCTGCTGTAGGCGTTTTTCACTGTACACTTGTGTCTTAATACTACTTTTGCTGTCTCTCATAGGTTTTTGTATGTTGTGTTTCTATTTTCAGTTGTTTCAAGGAATTTTAAATTTTAATTCTTATTTTTTTCCTTCATTCATTGGTTGTTCTGGAGCAGGTTGTTTTATTTCCATGTGTTTGTATAGTTTTGAATGTTGCTCTTGTAATTTTTAGTTTTATTCTAGATATCTTGCGGTCAGATATTTGGTATGATTTAAATTAAAACAATGTTTTAGACTTCTTTGTGTCCTAATTTGGTCAGTTCTGGAGAATGTTCCATGTGCTGTTGAAAAGAATGTGTATTCTGCAGGTGTTGGGTGAAACACTCTTAAGTGTCTGTTAAATCCATTTGGTCTGTGGTGTAGTTTAAATCTGATGTTTCTTTGTTGACTTTGTTGAGTCTGTCTAGATGAACTCTCCAGCGCTGACAGTGGGTGTTGAAATCAGTCTAATGTTGATAAATTCCCATAGTTTTGGCTTGTCTGAAGTATTTTATTTCTTTTATCTCTAAGGATAGCTTTGTTGGACATAATATTCTTGACAACCAGTTTTCTATTTATTTCAGTAATTTGAATATATCATCTCATTCTCTCCTGGCCTGTGAGGTTTCTTCTGAGAAATCTACTCTACTAAGACTAATGGGGATTCCCTTATATGTGGCTTGATGTTTTTCTCTTGTTTTTAGAATTCTTTTTCTTTTACTTTTGACAATTTGACTGTAATGTGCCTCAGACCTCTTCGGCTTGAATCTGTTTGTGGTTCTTTGAGCCTCCTAGATCTCGACGTTCATCTCTCTCCTAAGACTTGGGACATTTTCAGCTACTATTTCATGAAATATATTTTCTACGTTTTTTCACATTTCCTTTCCTTCCAGAATGCCTATATGCTAATATTTGCTCACTTAAAGGTGTACCATAAATCCTATAGGCTTTCTTCATTTTTTAAAATTATTTATTGTCTTCTGTGTTATTTCAAATGACCTGTCATCAGAGTTCAGAAATTCTTTCTTCTGCTTGGTCTAATCTATTGTTGAAGCTCTCAACTGGATTTTTTATTTCATTCATTGAATTCGTCATCCATAGAATTTGTATTTGGTTCTGTCTTATGATACCTATCTCTTTGTTAAATTTCTCATTCAAGTTATCAATAATTTTTCTTACTTTGTTGAATTGTCTATCTGTATTCTCTTGTATCTTGCTGAGTTTACTTAAGATTATTATTTTTGACATTTTGTATATTTCCTTATGATTGAGACCTGTTACTGGAGAATTATTGTATTTCTTTGGAGGCATCATATTTCCTTGCTTTTTCATATTTGATGGGTCCCTACATTGATTTCTTATGCATCTGATTGTAAAGTCACCTCTTCCAATTTTATGGAGTAGGTTTCATAGGGAAAGACTTATTCATATGAATGGGTCTTGGCATGCCGGTTAGGTGGGGCATGTTGGCTCTATTTCTGGGCAGATGCTGTAGTGTAGTGTCCATGTAGTTTCTTCAGCTGTAACTCATGCTAGTTATGTTTGCAAATGTCTCTTTGGCCTAGGCTGAGAGAATTTTTGGCAGTAGTGGTGTGGCTTTGCCAGGGGTAGGCTCACTGGGCTGTTTCTCAGATTGGAGGTCCCTGTGTGCACATAGTGGGTTGGCTAACTTGGGGCTGGGTTTGGAAGCCGGGGACATTACTCTGGCTGGGAGCACATGCATTTGGCTGCTCAGCTGGCCTGGGACGTACCTGCCAGGAGCAGCCTTCAGGGTTATTTCTCATGCCCAGGATGCAAGCACACACCTGCTTGGCTGACCTAGGGATGTGTTTGCCGGGGGTGGCCCATGGGGCTACTTCTCTGGCCCTTGATTTGGGTGTAAGCTGCTGGTCTGGTCCAGGGGTATATCTGCTTGGGTGGACCACAGGGCTGTTTTTCAGGCCTGTGGCACAGGTGTCCAGCTGCTTGGCTGGCCAGAGGCTTGTGTTTGCTGGGGGTGACCTGTGAGGCTGTTTCTTAGACCTGAAACACAGGCGCATGACTGTATGGCTAGCCCAGAAGGGGAGGGATGTCTGCTAGGGGTGGCCCACAGGGCTGCTTCCTGGGCCTGGGATGCAAGTGAACAGCTGCTCAGTGGAACTGGGGGTATGTCTAGCAAGAGCAGCCTGTGGGGCTGCTTCTCAGGCTTGGGATGCAGATGCGTGATTGCTTGGCCGGCCTGGGGTATTACCAGACAGAGTGGCCTGTAGAGCTGTTCCTCAGGCCTGAGGCATGGTTGCACAGCTGCTCAGCAAGCCTGGGATCATGTCTACCAGGAGTGTCTCCAAGAGCTATTTCTGAGGCCCTGACTGCAGGTGCATGTCCATTGGGTTAGCCATGGCCTTGTCTGCAGGGAATGGTGCACTGCCGGGCTGTTTCTCATGCCCTGCATATGAACATGTAGCTATTCTACAACATATCAGCTACTCAGAGACTTGAGGGCCTCTCCCGCTGGGGGAGTACATGCAACAGTTTGGGCAGCTCTAGGGCAGGTTCATCCTGGGTAGGACTGCCAGACTGTTCCTCTGGCTATAAGTGAGGGCAGTGGGAGTTGGTTCTTTGCTGTGCAGGACCAGAGTCACAGCTATTCCTGGGCCCCGACTTTGTGCTCCTGGGGTCGTGGTGTTCAGCCACTGGTGTGGAATTCGTGGTATAAAGATGGAGCCCCCGTGCTGGAGAGGTGCAGTGGCTACTGGCCCCCAGATGAGGGCGCACTTCAGAGGTGGCCCTGGTCTCAGGATAGCACCATGTTGCAGTATCTGGGTTCACAGAGCGTGAATGGGGGTTAGGGAGTGCACACCTTGTGCTCCTAATCTAGGAACTGCATGAATTCCCCGCAGCTCTTCTAACAGGGGTCAGGGCTTGTGAGGACTATAGGAGTCTCCTGTTGTAAGGACTGTAGATATTTGCGGTGGCAATGGGGACTAGTGGGGTTCTTCTGCCTACCTTTTCCCTGCAACGGGAAGTCTTTCCTGACTCCAGGCAGATCTGATCCAGGTGGGAAGATAGGGCTACAGAGGCTGGGTACCTTCATGCTGGTCTCCTGGACTTCCAGTCACAACGGGTGCATCTTCACACCCTACTGTACCCCAACACTCTCCCTTTGACATTCCAGTCAAATCTTAGCTGTTTGTTGCCTTGGTCCTTTCTTGTGGTGGGTGGGAAGTGCAGAGGGGCAAGGAGTACAGGGAAGGGGTGCAGGGGACGAGCATTAGGTGTCTGTAGTCAGCTATCTTGCTGAAGTCACTGAGTTTTTTTTGTTTGTTTTGTTTGCCGCAGACTTAATAGGAATTCCAGCAGTAACATGATTAAAAAGCCATGTTAGAAGATTAATATATTCCATATTCAGTATAGTAAGTTTCTGCTAAACACTATCTTTTTGATTTACCTATGATATTTTTGCTTGTTGAGAGTAATAATTTTTATTACAAGATAAGGGACAGATATCTGGGAAATCAGATTACTCTGTTTTCAAGATGTCTTAGACTAGACTGACTTTATTTTATTTTGAGACATAGTCTTGCACTGTCACCCAGGCTGGAGTGCAGTGGTGCAATCTCAGCTCACTGCAACCTCTGCCTCCTAGGTTCAAGCGATTCTTCTGCCTCAGCCTGCCGAGTAGCTGGGATTACAGGCGTGCACCACCACACCTGGCTAACTTTTTTTTTTTTGTATTTTTAGTAGAGATGGGGTTTCGCCATGTTCACCAGGCTGGTCTTGAATGCCTGGCCTTAAGTGATTTGCTCACCTCGGCTTCCCAAAGTGCTGGGATTACAGGCGTGGGCCACTGTGCCTGGCCAAGATGGACTTTCTTGCTCTAATTAACGTTTTTTGTAGGTTTTCTTCACTTAAGCTTTGCTCACACCATAATGAGGTTTTCTCTGATTGTTTGTTGGGATTAGTAATGGCATTCATGCAAGAATGGTGTATGAAGTTTATGAAGTTTAAAAGCAGTCGATGTACAGTGAGATCATGTATTAAGGCATGGTAACAGTTGCTTTGGATTACAGCCAAAAGTAGGCAAATCAGGAATTTGGAAGAGAATAAAGAACGGAAGCAATTTTTTTAGTGGTATACAATTAGGGCAAAAATAATAAGATGATTCTCACTGAGTATGATTTTAGATGCCCCAGATTTTCAAAATCAGTACTCAGGTATGGCTTTGAAACTTTCAGAAGACAAACCAGTACTAGCTGCAGTTTTTCAGCATGCCCAGGAACTGAGCATTAGACACCAAAAGAAGCAAGATTAGTGTTCTACTTTCATTCAGGTTGGAGAAAAGGAGCCAAAGATTTTGTATAAAGTTCCCCTTGTACTTTATTTCTGGGATGTGAAAATTATTTTACTTATGCAAAAGCATATAGTAAGTACTTAACGAATATGTTTACTTAAACCTCTAAATAATCCCCTCTCTCTTATAAATTTCCTTTACACTTTATCTTTCTCTTGTGATACCTAGCACCTTCTAGTTTGAATTTTACTTGAGCTCACTTCTCTTTAATTCTCATTAATGGACTGATGCTTCTTTTAGGCAGAACTGCTTGTTAACCTTTTAAAAAATTATCTGCAGTACCTGCTGAGGGCCTTATACTTAGTTTGTTCTCAGTAAACAGTGAACAGATAGAAGATCAGAAGACATTTGGTTTTTAAAATTTATAGATTAATATTAGAAAAAGATCTGAGGCGGCATTGCCATCTGTATTCATGCAGTAGAGAAGTGTCGCTGAGTGCAAGAGATATAATTTGCGAAGAATTTTCACTAATGTGTTTCTAAAATAAGTTTTTTGCTGTGTTAGTGTGTTTTGGTTGTTTCTTAATGTTATTTATAAGAATGCTTAGTGCCTGGACTTAATCCTTTAAAATAACAGTTTAATTTTAACTTCACAGGCATGCTAAACCTGTTCATTATGTGCTTGGAGAAACCAAGGGAAGGTGAATGATGCAGGAAGTAGTAGTGGTAGTTCCATGTATTCTTCTTCATTAGCCCTTTTACTGAACTGGTGACAAAAGAATTCTGTAATATAACTTTAAAATATTTTATTAGATAATGGCGTGGTCATTGATGGAGCTAATCCAGCTATCTAGAGAAAAGCCATTCCTGCAAAGCTCATAGAATCAAAAACCCCTTCCTTTTTTTTTTTTTTTTTTGAGGCAGAGTCTTGCTCTGTTTCCCAGGCTGGAGTGCAGTGGCGCAATCTTGGCTCACTGCAACCTCCGTCTCCTGGGTTCAAGTGATTCTTCTGCCTCAGCCTCCCGAGTAGCTGGGACTACAGGTGCGCACCGCCACACCTGGCTAATTTTTTTTTGTATTTTTAGTAGAGATGGGGTTTCACTGTCTTGGTCAGTCTGGTCTGCTCTCGAACTCCTGACCTCGTGATCCGCCTGTCTCGGCCTCCCAAAGTGCTGGGATTACAGGCATGAGCCACTGCACCCGGCCAAGGCATGCTTTTTGGTTAGAGAAGTTTGGTGAGTAAAAACTAATAAAGGATGGTTGAGCAACTTAGCGATGATACTAATTTACTGGGCTAGAAAATACCAGAGGAGGGTTGTTCATAAGAGAGGCCTGGAGTGAAATTTGGTTATCCAGATGATAGATGACAGCAAAGGCAATGGATGAACTAGGAGGAGAGGACACTGAAAAAGGAATTAATTAATTATTGAGAGAGTCTCATTCTGTCACCCAGGCTGGAGTGCAGTGACACGAACAGAGCTCACTGCAGCCTTGACCTCAGGCATAAGCAATCCTCCCACCTCAGCCTCCCAAGTAACTGGGACTGCAGGCATGTACCATCATTGCTGGCTAATGTTTTTTTTTTTTTAAATTTTCTGTAGAGATCAGGTCTCCCTATGTTGCCCAGGCTGGTCTTGAACTCCTAGCTCGAGTGATCTTCCCACCTTGGCCCCCCAAAGTGCTGGAATTACAGGTGCGAGTCACTGTGCCCTGCCATGATTTTTATTTTTTAAAGACGGGAGCATCTTGAAATGCTGATGCAAATAGCTATTAAAGGATGAGTTTCAAAATACAGAAGTCAAAATATAAGAGGTTCCTGGGTGAATGAGTGGGAGTGGGATACAGAGCAAAGGTAGATAATTTGACCTCAGAGAGAAAAAGGAATATGTCTATTTTAATAGGAGGAGAGAGTGTGTGTTAATGGGCTTAGGTCTGTAGGTTTGTTGGTGGGTAGTTGACAGAGTTCTTTCTGATAATTTTTATGGCATGTATTTTTCTTTGTGTTATGGAAGCTGAAAATATGGGTTGAGAGTGATGCAAAGAAATGAGGTCAGAGAATGTTCACAGGGAACTGACTAAAAAAGCAGTAGATTGCTAAGAGGTGAAAAGGGTCAGTTGAGATTTGCAAGCATAGATTTCTGACATATTTGGTATATCACTAACTAATACGACTTTCTTTAACAGTGTTCAGCCGCCTTGGTATAGTTGGAATCAGCTTGAATTTTGATTTGTATCTTATGTGGAATCAGAGAGCAAAGGGGCAAGGGAGTTTGGGGGTTTGGTGGGAGAGTGATTGAAATGACAGATCATTTTCTTGTGGGAAAAATTAGTAAATACAAAATAATATTAAAAAAACAAATGAAATGATGAATTTTATGCATGTTTTGTGCATGTTTTCTTGTGCTGTTGCATGCCAAGTTTGACCCTCTGCGTGTGTGGGTTCTGTGTCTGCCAGCCATGGATCAAAAGTATTAAAACTAAGTAGATAGGCTGGGCACGGTGGCTCACGCCTATAATCCCAGCACTTTGGGAGGCCAAGACGGGCAGATCATGAGGTCAGGAGATCGAGACCATCATGGCTAACATGACGAAACTCTGTCTGTACTAAAAATACAAAAAAAGTAGCCGGGTGTGGTGGCGGGGGCCCGTAGGTCCCAACTTCTCAGGAGGCTGAGGCAGGAGAATGCCGTGAACCTGGGAGGCGGAGCTTGCAGTGAGCCAAGATCACGCCACTGCACTCCAGCCTGGGTGACAGAGCGAGACTCCGTCTCAAAAAAAAAAAAAACTAAGTAGATAATACAAATAAATATAGTATAAGTATTTACATAACATATACATTGTATTATGGTTATAAGAATCTGGAGCAAAAACAAATGAAATGATGAATCCAGGATTCCAGTTGAGAGAGAGAGGAATTAAAGACCAGAGGAGACTGACTAGGACCCTAAAGCCTTGATTTTCATCTCATTTATTGAAATCACTTCTTAATGTCTGGATGGGTGGAGTGGTGGAGGGGAGTTTTACACACGTTTTCTTGTGTTATTTCATGCCAGGTTTGACCCTTTGTGTGTGGGGTTCTGTGTCTGCCAACCATGGATCAAAAATATTAAAAATAAGTAGATAAATAATACAAATATAGATAAGTATTTACATAGCATTTACATTATTAGGTGTTATAAGAATCTAGAGATGATTTAAGGTATACAGGAGGATGTGCATAGGTTATATGCAAATACTGTATCATTTTACATAATGGACTTAAGCATCTGCAGATTTTGGTATCCATAGGGTGAGTGTATGGGGCAAGTGTGGGGCTGTCTTAAAATGAATCCCCAGCAGATACCCAAGGATGACTGTATGCGCTTATCTTTCCCTATAGCAATCTAACTAGAAACCTTTAGGGTTGCATAGACAAGATTGAGTATAAGATTTATGTTTCTGTATCCCTTGCATAGCCATGGCCCATCCCAGTGTAATAGTTCTTATGTGATATGTTGTGAGATTCTGCTGTCCTCTGAATGCTTCAGACATGGTATAAATTTTTGATCAATGTATAAAGTGTCTTTTTGTCATAATGAGTATACTATTAGTCCAGTATTTTTTGTTTCACTGATTTGTTAAATGATATGGAATAACTTACTGTAAGAAAAAGTGTAGAGTCATTTTAGTGCCAAATAAAAAATTCAGGTGTTTTTATTGAGAACTGAGGACTTTACTCTTACGTATAAAAAGATACATATAATACAGTAAATGATTCTTAAATAGCAACATAGCATTTGGACCACCACATTAATAGTGTGACAACTCTTCATGCTTTTATAGACACTTGAGACGTTGTTATATGCTTCTGTAACATATGACATATGTAACTATGTTATACATATTGGCTACTATTATAATTTGTTTCCTATTGCTGCTGTAACAAATTTCCACAAATTTAGTGGCTTAAAACAACACAAATGTACTATTTTAATACTTCTTACAGTTCTGGAAGTCAGAAGTTTGAAATGAGTTTTTTATGGGGCAAAAACTAATGTTTTGGCATACCTGTGTTCCGTCTGGAGACTCTGGGAGAGAATCTGTTTTTTACCTTTTCCAGCTTCTGGAGGCCATCTGTGTTACTTGGCTTGTGGCTACATTGCTGTGATGTCTACTTTGGTCATCACATCTCCTCTTCTGATGCTTCTACTACCCTTTTCCATTTTTTAATGACATTTGTGACTACATTGGGTCTGCCTGGGTAAAATTCAGGAAAATCTCCCTATTTTAAGGGCCTCAACTTGATCACATCTTCAGAGTCCCTTTGCCATGTAAGGTAACATTCACAAATTCCAGAAGTTAGGATGTGGTCACCTTTGGGGAACCTCTATTGACTTGGTTTGATTTTGTTCTTGCTTTTTAAGTTTTGGCTATTCTGGGTCCCTTGCCGTTTCCACGTTAGTTTTTAAATCACTTTCTCAATTTCTGAAAGGAAAGTAGCTGCGAGTTTGTTAAGTATTTTGTTGAATCTACAGATCAATTTGGAGACTATTGCCATCTTACCATTAAGTCTTTCGATCCATGGACATGGATGTCTTTCCATTTAATTAGGTCTTCCTTAATTTCTTTCAGTGATGTTTTATAATTTTCAGTGTACAAGTTTTATACTTTTGTTAATAACAATTTTTTATTCTTTTTGATGTTATTGTAAATGTATTTTTTAATTTCATTTTTGGATTGTTCATTGATAGTCTAAAGAAATACAACTAATTTTTCAGGCCAGACATAGTGGCTCATGCCTGTAATCCCAGGAATTTGGGAGGCTGAGGCAGGAGGATTGTTTGAGGCCAGGAGTTTGAAACCAGCCTGGTCAACATAGCAAGACCCCGTCTCTGCAGAAGAAAAATAAAAAAAAATTAGATGTGTTAGCATGTGCCTGTAGTCCCAGCTGCTGTGGAAGCTGAGGCAAGAGGATTATTTGAGCCCAGGAGTTTAAGGCATCAGTGAGCCATGCTCATGCCACGCACTGCAGCCTGGATGAGTGAGAGCCTGTCTCAAAAGAAAAAAAAATACAACTGATTTTTTAATGTGTATCTTGTGTCCTGCCAATTTTCTGAATTCATTTATTAGCTCTAATAGTTTTTTGGTGTATTCTTTAGGATTTTCTACATATGAGGTCATGTCATTTGTGAGTAGAGACTGAATTATTATTTCTTCCTTTCCAATTTGGATGCCTTTTATTTCTTTTTCTGCCTAATTGCCCTGAATAGAACTTCAAGTACAATGGTGTATAGAAGTGGTAAGTAGAATTTTTTTTTTTTTTTTGAGACAAAGTCTCACTCTGCCACCCAGGCTGGAGTGCAGTGGCGCATTCTCAGCTCACTGCAACCTCTGCCTCCTGGGTTCCTGGGTTCAAGCGATTCTCCTGCCTCACCCTCCTGAGTATCTGGGATTACAGGCATGCACCACCACACCTGGCTCATTTTTTTTTTTTTTTGTATTTTTAGTAGAGATGGGGTTTTGCCATGCTTGCCAGGCTAGTTAAATGGATGGTATTTTCTTGTCCAACTTAGGAGGAAAGTGTTCAGTTTTTCAGAATTAAGCATGATGTTAGCCGCAGGCTTTTTATAGATGCCATTTATCAGACTGAGGATGTTTCTTTCTATTTCTAGTATGTTGAGTATTTCTTTTTTAATCATGAAAGGGTGTTGCCTTTTGTCAGATGCTTTTTCTGTGTCTATGGAGGTAATTATTAAAGTTTTTGTGTGTTACTAATTTGGTATATTACATTGATTTTCATATGCTGAACCAACCTTGTATTCCTAGGATTCACTTACCAGTTCTTGAGTTTGAGAAAATTAATCTAGGGTATGGTCATCTGAAGACTCATAGTCTGAGATTTCCCTTAGATGATTAATTTCACCTTTGTCAATAGAGTCTGGAGTACTGCCATCTGTCTTTTTGCATTCTTCTTCTGATAAAATAATTGTGATACATCTTCCTCTGGAAATATTCTTCTCTTTGACATTTTGGGTAGAAAATGAAAATTCTTGTATTGTTAACTGTGTTAAATGAAGAGCTTTAACAAAGGCTACAAAGCTGATGTGTCATATTTCTTTTATATCTTCTTGAAAGATGATGCAATACTTTGGGCAAAGCAATAAGAAAACTGAAGAAGGATGAAACGGTGATCACTTATTTCATTATTACATCATTCTTTTAGATAAATCCATCATATTTCCATTTTCTTTGGATTTTTTTCTTTCTTTTACAGTTTACATGCATTGTAGAATAATAAAGCCGTTTTTTTCAAGACCTTTTATAAATCCTGTTATCTTGTCTGGCTGGCTCACATTGTTTCCTGGGAAGGCCAGCCTGCAGTGGCTTAGATAATGTTGACAGTTGTAGTTGGTTTGGAGTGGACGAACAAGGGACATACTAATTCTTAGCTCATAATGTAAGGATCCAGAATCGGGTGGATTGAGAACTCAGTTGTAAATCTATCTGGAAATATTTGATAAAATATTTTATAAAATACTTGACTTAGTTGAAATTCAGAAGTTAGGCAATTTAGTCTAATGGGGAACAAGGTTGGTGGAGGGTGTTGAGGTAAAGAAACACTGGGTCAGCTAGCTCCCAGTATTGGCCACCAGATGGCCCTGGAAGTTTAGGTGTTGTATGAAAGAGCTTTGAAGGGGTAGAAAGAGAAAGCAGTACATGACCTGATAATAAGTATTGCAAAAATGAGGATTCATAATTGAAGCAGTGCTTGTACTACATACAAGGCTGACCGGAACCCATCATCAGTTACTTCCCTTTCTCAAGACTTCTTTATTAATTGTCTCGTTTCCTTCCTTTGCCCTCCAGTCTTGAAGGAGATTGCATAATTTGAAGCTCTTCAGTGCAGTTCAAAATTTTGCTTTTAGGGAAATTATCAAAGATTATCAGCTGGGCATAGTGGTGTGCGCCGGTAGTCCTAGCTACTCCGAGGCTGAGATGGAAGGATCCTTTGAGCCAGGAGTTCAAGACCACAATGAACAGTGATAGCACTGCTGTAATTATAAGAACTTCCAAAGTTATGTCCTAGAATATATCTGAGGCATCTAGCAATTTATCTCAGTCAACACTTAAAGAAGGCCTTTCTTGATAATTATTAGTCCTTCAGCATGCCTTTCACAGAGGAAAAAACATGCAATTTCCAGATGGTGGACAAATGATTTGTCTTTCTTGTATTGGCTTGATCCTATTACTGTATATAACTTTTTTTGAAACAGAGTTTTTACGTTTTCCAAAAGCCTCAAATTCATGCTAGATTTGTGTTTCTGTCTAGTATTCTCATCATTCACACTGTTCAAGCAAACTAAATATGGCCTGAGAAGGACTCCGTACTTCTATATTTGAGTCCTTGTGGACAAACTGTAACCCAGCGTAATAGGCAGACAAGATTAAAAACTTCACTTAGGAGTACGCGCCTGTAGCAATAGCTGAGTCTTAGCAAATCCCAGCAGCCATGTTTCAACCACTCATAGACTGCTGTGTGTTCAAATAAGGCAAATGCCAACCTGTAACCAGTGCAGCTGTTTCTGTACCTCACAGTCGATTTCTGTCCGTCACTTCCCTTTTTTTTTGTCTATAAATTTGTTCTGACCACGAAGCATCCTTGGAGTCTCCCTGAATCTGGTGTGATTCTGGGAGCTGCCCGATTTGTGAATCGTTCATTGCTCAATTAAACTCGTTTAAATTTAATTTGGCTGAAGTTTTTCTTTTAAGAACACTATTGCATTTGTCATTGGTTGTTTACTTCTCCCAGTATGATTAAATACATACTCTTTTGAGTTCTTCCATTCTTCTCTATTTCTCTCTTCATTTTTTTTGAGATTATTTGTGATTGTATTTTTTAGAGCCTCTCATGCTTTCAGCAGATATTCACTAAATTTTCTTTTCTTTTTCTTTGTTTTTTTTTTGAGATGGAGTTCCGCTCTTGTTGACCAGGCTGGAGTGCAGTGGCGTGATCTGGGTTCACTGCAACCTCTGCCTCCCAGGTTCAAGTGATTCTCTTGCCTTAGCCTCCCAAGTAGCTGCGATTACAAGTGCGCACCACCACGTCTGGCTAATTTTTTTGTATTTTTAGTATAGATGGGGTTTCATCGTGTTGGCCAGGCTGGTCTCAAACTCCTGACTTCGGGTGATCTGCCCGCCATAGCCTCCCAAAGTGCTGGGATTACAGGTGTGAACCACCACACCCAGCCTCTTTTTTTGTTTGTTTTTTTTTTTTAAGAGAAAAAAAGGACAGAGTCTCACTCTCTTTCTGCCACCCAGGCTGGCGTGCAGTGGTGTGATCATAGTTCACTGTAACTTTGAACTTGTGGGCTCAAGCAGTTCTCCTGCCTCTCAGCTTCCTGAGTAGCTGGGACTACAGCTGTGCACCACCAATATTTTCATGGTGTGCATTATTAACCCTGCATCTTATCTGTAATGTTTAAAAAGTTATTGGAAGTGTTTATTAAATGCATTAGTGTGTGTGTGTTGTATTCTCCTGCAGAAATTTCTCAGAGGAGAAGCTCTATGTTGACAAATGCTAGAAAATGGATAGCATTTACTTTAAATATATGTAGCTTACTTTTTATAATTATATGAACAGATTTGTATTCAAAAGGACTCTGAAGGTCATATCCAAATTATTATTGTGGAGAAAATCATAAAAGGAGATTGTATGGATGGACTGGAAAGATAATATTTAGTTCATCATTTGGATCAGTTTGTGGTCATATTTTTATAATTAGAGACTTTCAGACAATATCTTAATATATTACTTTACATTATTTTTAATTTTCTTACCATTTGAAACATTTTCTTCAATCTTTAAACTATTAAAGCATTTTAATGGTATAATTTATTTATTTGGCATAGTTCTAATGTCAAGAAACTTGTTTCTCAGACTGGAAACCAGGTCAAAAATAAGAATAAGCCAATCCACCACAAAACCAAAAATGAGAATAAAAGTAATATAAAACCATTTAAGCAGGAAGTAGATATAGAAAAAGATATTTTTTAAAAAGCTGGCAAACAGGCTGAGATGACAGAGAATTCAGAACATGGTTAGAAATGAAGATCATTGAGATTCAAGAGAAAGTCAAAACCCAATACCAGGAATATAGGGAATACTGTAAAATGAAACAGGAGCTGAAAGATGAAATGGCCATTTTAAGATCCAGAGTGATTGCATAGAGCTGAAAAACTCACTTCAATAATTTCATAATACAATTGCAAATATTAACAGCAGAATCAACCAAGCTGAGGAACGAATCTCAGAGCTAGAAGACCAGTTCTCTGAAATAACTCAGACAAAAATAAAGAAAAAACAATAAAGAAGAATGAACAGAATCTCTAAGAAATATGAGGTTGTGTAAAGAGATCAAATTTATGACTCATTGGCATCCCTGAAAAAGAGGGAGAGAAAGCAAGCAACTTGGACAACATATTTGAGAATGTCATCCATGAAAATTCGCCCGACCTCACTAGAGAGGGCAACATTCAAATCAGGAAATGCAGAAAATCCATGTGAGGTGAATAGCCCCAAGACACATAATCATCAGATCCTCCAAGGTTGAACTGAAAGAAAAAAATGTTAAAGGCAGCTAGAAAGAAGGGGTGGGTCACTTAAAAAGGGAACCCTGGTTAACAGCAGACCTTTCAGCAGAAATTCTACAAGCAAGAACAGATTGAGGGCCTATATTCAGCATTCTTAAAGAAAAGAAACTCTAACCAAAAATTTCCTGTGTAGCCAAACTAAGCTTCATAAGTGAAGGAGAAATAAGATCCTTTGCAGATAAGCAATTGCCAAGGGAATTCATTACCATCAGACCTGCCTTACAAGAGATCCTCAAGGGAGTGCTAAATATGGAAAAGAAAGACCATTACTGGCCACCACAAAAAACACACTTAAGTACATAGACAGTTGACACTGTAAAGCAGCTATACAGTCAAGTCTGCATCATAACCAGCTAATAGCATGATGACAGGATCAAATCCACGTATATCAGTATCAACACACATAGAGTCAAAGTAAAGGGATGGAGAAAAATCCATCAAGCAAATTGAAAACAGAAAAAAGCAGGGATTCCTATTCTAATTTCAGACAAAGCAGACTGATATAGTTTGAATATTTGCCCCTGCCCAAATTTCATGTTAAATGGTAATCCCCAATGCTGGAGGTGCGGCAGGGCCTTGTGGGAGGTGTTTGGGTCATGGGAGCAGATCCCTCATGTCTTGGTGCTACCTTTACAGTAGTGAGTCAGCTCTTGAGAGATCTGGTCATTTGAAAGTATGTGGCACCTCCCCCCAACACACACTGTCTCTCACTCCTGCTCTGGCCACTTCATGTGGCTGCTCCTGCTTCACCTGCCATGAGTAAAAGCTTCCTGAGGCTTCCCCAGAAGCAGGTGGTGGAGCTGTGCTTCCTGTACAGCCTGTAGAACTGCAAGCCAATTAAACCTCTTTTCTTATAAATTACCTAGACTCAGGTATTTATAGTAGTGCAAGAACAGCCTAATACACAGACTTTAAACCAACAATGGTCAAAAGAGACAAAAAGGCATTACATAATGGCAAAGGATTCAGTTCAACAGGAAGACCTAACTATTTTAAACGTATGTGCACCCAACACAGGGGCACCCAAATTCATAAAACAAATTATTAGAGACTTAGATAACCAACACAAATTTGTAAGCTTTCTTAAAACATTATGAGATTTTTTTTGTAACTTTTTTTTTAGCTAATCAACTATTATTAGCATCAATGTGTTTTATGTGTGGCCTAAGATAATTCCTCTTCCACTGTGGCCCGGGAAAGCCAAAAGATTGGACATCCCTGGTATATGGCCAAAGCAATGTAAATTGTTCTACCAAAAACACATGTGCTTGGATGTTCATCATAGCTCTGTTCACAATAGCAACATCATGGAATCAACCTAAATGCTCATCAGCGGTAGACTGGATAAAGAAAATGTATATATGCACCATGTAATACTATGCAGGCATAAAAGAATGAGATCATGTCCTTTGCAGCAACATGGACAGAGGAGCTGGAGGCCATTATCCTAAGCACACTAATGCAGGAACAGAAAACAATTACTTTATGTTCTCACAAGTGGGAGCTAAACACTGAGCACGCATGGACACAAAGAAAGGAAGAACACACACCAGAGCCTACTTGAGGATGGAGGGGTGTGGAAGGTGAGGATCAAAAAATTACCTATTAGATACTGTGTTTATTACCTGAGTGACAAAATCTGTACGCCAAACCCTGTCACACGCATTTTACCAAGAAAACAAATCTGCCCCTGTCCCCTTGAATCTACAATAATAAGTTAAAATAAAAAGCTGGCATTAGAATGGAAATATTAACAGGATGTCATGATCATCAAAATAGTACAGAAGTACTTAATAGTTAATTTGATTACATTATTAATTACATAAACATTTTTATGCATGGGATGTTTTACTTTTTTTAAACAACAGGATAAGAAAAGGGCTTTAAATATACAGGAGGGATGAACATTGAAAATGAAAATTGATTGCCTGTTAATAATATAGCAGAAGAAGACATTGAAATAGGTTGTTGAGTCTCCGGCCTTGGTGGACCATTAAGAAGTCATTACTTCTCCTGAATGGTTTAGAATGAGTGTCACAAACATAAAAGCTTAGGGACCATGTAGATAACATAATGTTCAAATCAGCTAAGTGTAAGAAAATTAGAAATGATTGGGGGCCTGTGAATGGCTTGTTATTGTCCTGTCCAGATATTTCACTTGCCAGGAATGTATCTGATGATTCCTCCTGAGAGAGTGAACATTTTAAAATTTGGATACAAAATTTGGAAAAGTAGGGTAAAATTTAGATTTACATTAGTGTCAATTAGACCAAACTGCCTTCTCCCACTTAGCTTCAATTTGTGGAGTTTCTATATTAATATTTTATTATGATCAGTTTTCTATTGGTATGTTAACTTGAGGAAAATCATTTAATCAAAATGTAACTATGAGATGAGTAGCTTTATGTTTTACTTTTCTATATATTGAAGTAATTAAAAAATGTTTTAGAACTAGCAAAAGAAAAAACCCTCTATATCTTCAAAAAGTAGCCATCACTATAATTTATGCCACCCACCAAAATATTTTACCTAAATCAACTTAAGTATGTCCTCCTGGTCTTTTTTTGACTCTTAGTAAATTTTAAGTAATAAGTTGCTGTTTTTATGATAATGATAATCTGCGCTCATTTTTTTCCTTTCAAAACTTTGAACAACTATGTGTAAATAATCAGAGTTTGAGTTAGAAGTTCTAAGTAAGCCTAGAATATTCTTGGTTTTCCCTCAGATAAAATTTTGAACTATTCCTACAATTTTCATGCCTTTTCTTGATTGCCTGGTACACATTCACTCTAGGTAGTCCTCATTGTTCTGGTTGATTTAAAATCATTTCTCGCTCAATGAAACTTACTTTTATTATGCCCCTTCTTTACTAAGTCAGTAAATCTGATGAATTGTGTCTTTGCTCAGTTTATTTACTCATTCAAGAAATGTTGAGAGTCTACCATGAACTAGGTGTTGTGGTTAAAAAGATTAATAAGACCAGGTTTCCTTTTCGTTTTTCTTTTCTTTTTTTTTCTTTTTCTTTCTTTCTTTCTTTTTTTTTTTTTCCGAGATGGAGTCTCCCTCTGTTGCCCAGGCTGGAGTCCTGTGGCACGATCTCAGCTCGCTGCACCCTTTGCCATCTGGGTTCAAGCGATTCTCCTGCTTCAGACTCCCAAGTAGCTGGGACTACAGGTGCATGCCAGCATGCCCGGCTAACTTTTTTGTATTTTTTAGTAGAGACAGGGTTTCACCACACTGGCCAGGCTGGTCTTGAACTGCTGACCTCTAGTGATCTGCCCGCCTCTACCTCCCAAAGTGTTGAGATTACAGGTATAAGCCACCGCGCCTGGTCAAGACCAGATTTCTTTATAAGGGATTTGATATGGACAGTGGTATACAAACAAAATATATGTAATTGATAAATTCAGCAAATATTTAGCACCTCCTGTGTATCAAGTATTATTTTACATTTACAGGGCTGTAGCAATGAATTAAACAGGCATCTTCTCTTCCCTCCTGGAGCTTATATTCTAGTAGGGAAACTGATAAGACAAACAGGTATATAAGATGTCTTTTGGAGGTAAGTGTTTGGGGAAAAACACATAAGAAGTTATGGGTGACGGTTTTGGAGCATAAATCATACCACAGAGTTGCCCTCCCCTGGAATTAAGGAAGCTGGTCTTTTGTATCTCAATGATTAATAATTAGTCATTGACTGAGAACCTCTCTAGGGTAGAAGTAGTAAGGCATGAAACTTTCTGGGCAAGATGGTGCCAGTTAGCCAAAGGCAGTTCTCTGGAGAAGTGGGGGAGCATCTCCAAGCCATTAACAGCTCAATTATTTACATTTTAAATAGTTTTAGTTATTGCATGTATATCCACTACTTACAGTTTACTGTTAACATTTTATTTTGTTATAATTCATCACATATCTGCCTCTCTATGCCTCCATCAGTCCATCAATCCACCTTATTTTTTGATGCATTTCAAAGTAATAATCTGCAGACATCTATATGCTTTCTCCTATTTAAGCATGAATATTATTAAGTGGATTTTAGCATTTGTTTACATTTTTCATTCGAAAAAAGTAATCATCTTCAAAACATATAGAATATTACCGTCATCCTAGAAAGGTTCCTCGTGCCATTTCTAAGTTAATCTCCATACCTACCCCCAAGAGACAACCATTATTCCGATTTTTTTGGCATAGATTATTCTTGAAGTTGGTATAAATGTAATAATGCAATGCATATGCTTCTATGTAAAGGTTCTTTCACTTGGCATATTATATGTTGTGATTTATCTGTGTTGACTATATGAGTAGTTCATTCCTTTTTCTTGCTGAGTAATATTCCTCTTTGTGAATATCCCATAGTTTATTATTCGTCTGTTGATGGACACCTAGTCTAGGTATAGGGTATTATAAATCTGTTATGAAAATTGTTGTACTAGTCTTTTCATTATGCATATATGTTTTAATTTCTCTTGGGTAAATAGTAGAGGTGGAGTCATGCATTAGGTGTACAGTAAGTTTCATAATAAACAGCTATATTTTTCTCCAAAGCCATTGTACCATTTTATACTCCTAAAATAGTGTGTTGGAATTTAAATTACTCTTCATTGTGATCAATATTTGATATTGTCAAACTTTTTAAAGTTAGCTCTTCTGGTGGGAGTGTAGTGGATAGCTAATTATAATTTGTATTTCTGCAATGACATATAATGTTGAGCCCTTATAATTTGGGTGTGGGTCATTTATATATCTACTTTTTAAAACTACCTGTTCAAATCTTTTACCCATTTGAAAATCGATTGTCTCTTTATTACTGAGTTGTAGGTGTTCTTTATATACAGTAGTCCCTCCGTATCCACATTCCAAGACGCACCCCCCAGGATGCCTGGAATGACAGTACCAAATCCTGTACACGCTATATGCAGTAACTGATCTGATAACCAGGGTGGCAGCTAATTGACCAATGGGCAGGTGGCATATACAGCATGGATAAACTAGACAAAGGGATGTTTTACCTCCCAGGCAGGATGGAGCAGGATGGTGTGAGATTTCATCAGGCTACTTAGAATGGTGTGTAATTTAAAACATGAATTATTTCTGCAGTTTTCCATGTAATATTTTTAGACTGCAGGTAACCGAAACCATGGAAAGCAAAACTGCAGATTAAGGGGGACTACTGTATCTTGGATGTAAGTCCTGTGTTATATATGTTTTGTGAATAATTTTTCCCAGTTTGTGGCTTGCCTGTTTTCTTTAATGTTATCTTAGCAGATGTTTTTAAATTTTTAATAACCTCCAAATATATGTTTTTTTAAGTGGCTGTTGCTTTCTATGTTCCTAAGAATCCTTTGTCTACCTGTAAATAGTGAGACAGTCTGTTTTTTAATTTGTTTGTTTTTTTTCAAACTGTACTCTGCTTTCTTGAAGATACTTCCCAGAAACAGTCATGGTATTTCAGGCAGGACATGGGCAGACAATCATTAACAGTATACAACAACTTTCAGACTCCTTCTTTGATGGACCACCAAAAATCAGAAAGCCACTATAAAACCCATGAAGTCTTCATTTGATGCTCAGAACAGGGAAAGTTTAGAGGGAGGGTTGACATTTCACATTTAGCTGTTGTTTAACAACTTTTCATGAGCCAGCCCTGACTTTCAGGTAGCGAAATGAAAATGGCAAAATTTATCTGAAGATCCTCAACTGCTGCTCTTTTGAGGGGCGCCATCTCAGTGGCATCACTGGAAGGTTCAGATTGCCTGACACACTGGTAACCAATTACTGGGGCTCAGGTCCCAACAGGTGTTTGGGCCTAAGGAGTTAAGTCTGTGCTGAAGGTGGAAAGGGAGAAGAGGACATAAGAATGAATTTGTTTTTTCATACCACGTGGCATTTGTGCCAAGGTGGCTATGTGTGTCAAAGTCAGGAAATCCTTCCTCCTGGGAGCCAAGAGGAAGTTTCTTAAAACTAGAAGGGAAAAGGTGTTTTCCTTACATCAATCCAGCTTTGGATACATTCTAGTAGTGATATATGCCTCTTCCCCAAAAAGCAACAATGAAGTGTTCTGTGTGCTAACAGCATAGCTTAAAAAAAAAATAAGGAAAACAAAATTCTGCATTTATATAAAACTTGATAAAAAATAGTATTTCAAACCATACAGTCACCAGAGGTCCACAGTTGTCAAAAATGCACACACTTCACTTGGTATCTCCGGCACCTTCAGCTTTCAGTGCCTGCTCTGTTTTGGCATTTCCATTTTCTGCAAGGTTATTCCCCTTACCCCCTTTGGGTACCTTCTTTCCCTTCTTTACCAGGGGCCTTTTTTGGCTTTGGCTCTGGTTTTAGAGGAGCAGGTTTAGCAGACAACCTTGTGGATTTTCTCTGTGGTTTATCCTTCACATTGGCTTTATCTGGTTTAGTATCTATCCCCTTCAATCTTTCTCGTGGGCATGGTGGCATCAGTGGTGGGATGTGGGCACTGATCACAGGGATGCAGTGACTCATGGGCTTTGGTTGATCTGGAGGTTGTTGTTGCCTCCGTCTTCACACTGCTCTGAATTTTTTAAAAAAAAATCTTCATAATTTTAGCTTTTATGTGATGTTTATTTTGAATTAATTTTAATAGAATGATATATAGGTCATTTTTTTAAAAAAATACATAATCTCTTTGTTTCACCACGATTTGTTGAAAAGACTTTCCTTTACCTATTAATGACTTGGTCAGAAACAAATGGCTATGTAGTGTAGGTCTTTTTCTGGACTGTCTGTTCTATTCTGTTGATCTACTTGTTAGTACTTCTGTTGATACCATATTCTCATCAACAAGAAAGAGCTGTAGAGTAAATTTTGAATTCAGGTGGTATAAATGCCCAAGCCTTTTTGTTGGTTTTCAACATTGCTTTGGTGTTTTCATTTCCTTGCATTATCATGTGTGCTTTAGAATCAGCTTTGCAATTTCTAAAAAATAACAACAAAAAAAAAGCCTGCTGGAATTTGAGACTGTTATCTCTTTAGAACAATTTGGAGAGAAGTGACATTTTAACAGTAAGTATTCAACTTTTCAATCCATGAACATGGCATATCTCCACTTACTTAGGTTGTCTTTAATGATTTCTTTTTGTTACTGTTAAGCAACATTGTAGAGTTTTCAGTGTCTTTTGTTAAGGATATTTCTGTGTCTATGTTCATGGGGTATGTTGGTCTGCACTTCTCTTTTCTTATAATATCTGTAAGGTTTTGGGATTAATATCATGCAATACTCATAAAATGTGTTGGGAAGTATTTCCTTTTTCTTTTATTTTCTTAAATAATTTTTATAAAATTGGTGTTATTTGTGCCTTAAAAGTTTGATAGAATTCACTAGTGAAACCACTTGGCTGTATAGTTTGTGTGTGTGTGTGTGTGTGTGTGTGTGTGTGTGTGTGTGTGTGTGTGTGTGAAGAGTTTTGATAAATTCAATTTCTTTAATAGAGATAGGGCTATTTTATATTTTTTGCTCAACATTTTGTTAATTTTGACAAGTTATATTTTTCAAAGAATTTATACATTTTATATTAAATGTTAAATTTGGTATAAAGTTGTTCACAATATCTTATTTTTTTAAATTAAGGATCTGAAATGATGTCCTCTATTTCATTTCTGATGTTGGTGATTTCTTTTTTCTTTCCTCAATCAGCCTTGGTTTAGCAGATTTAATACTTTTCATAAATCTGATGTGTGGCTTTGCTGATTTTATCTGTTTTGCATTTGTTTTCTATTTCATTCATTTTTTTCTTTTTACTCTTTTCCTTCCTTCTACTTTCTTTGAGTTTTTATTTGCTGCTTGCTTTTGAACTTTTTGAAATAGAAGCTTAGATACTGATTTTCATCCTTCACTTCTAATACATACATTTAAGGTATAAATTCCTTTAAAATCATTGCTTTAGTTTTATCCTGTGAGTTCCCATAAGTCATTGTTATTATCATTCATTACAAATATTTAAAAATACCTGTTGTGATTTATTTACTTTGTTCAACTTATGGGTATTTAGAAGTATATCACTTAATTTTTAAGCAATAGGAGATTTTCTAGATTAAAAAAATATTTACTTCTAGCTTAATTGCTTTGTGGTTAGGGAATATACTCTGAAAGATTTCAAAATTTACTGATACTTTATGACCTAACATATGGTCCGTTTTGGTATGTGTTTTGTGTTATAGTTTGTTTTTATTTGGAAGAGAAATTTGCTTATATATATTCAAGTCTAGTTATTTAATTGTGTAGTTCAAACATATCATAGTTTTTTTTTAAACCTTCTTGATCTTGTAGCTATTGACAAAGGTGTGTTGGTCTCCCATGTAACTGTGGATTTGTCTGTCACCTTTTAGTTTTGTATACTTTTTGTTTTAAATGTTTTCAGGCTTTCTTATTGGGTCCATTGATTTAGAATTATGATATCTTGGCTAGATGAGATGGCTCACGCCTGTATTCTCAGCACTTTGGGAGGCCAAGGTGGGAGGATTGCTTGAGCCCAGGAGTTGGAGACTGGCCTGGGAAACATAGTAAGACCCCATCTTTAAAAAAAAAAAATGAGAAAAATTAGTGGTGTGTGGGAGCTCACACCTGTAGTTCTAGCTACTTGGGTGGCTGGGGTGGGAGGATCACTTGAGCCCAGGAATTTGAGGTTGCAGTGAGCTATAATCACACCACTGTTCTCCAGCCTGGGTGACAGCATGAGACCCTGTCTCAATATAGACAAAAGAGTTATGCTATCTTCTTGTTGATAGGACTTTTTAATTATTAAGAAGTGCCTTTCTTTAGTAATGCATATTGCCTTAAGTCTACTTTGCCTGATATTGGCATAGTGATGCCACCTTTCTTTTTGTTGGTGTTTGAATGGTATATCTTTTCCTGTCATCTTGCATTCAGTTCATCTATGTTTATAGTCTTCTACTAGAGTGTTGAACATAGTAATGGATATAATTTGAGTTTAAATTATAAACCTTACTATTTGTCTTACATTTATCCACAGATCTATGCTACTTTTTCTCTTACGTCTTACTTTCTTTGGTTTAGTCAAATGTTTTTACTTATTCGTTTTATCTCCTCAGTTTGCTTTTAATGAATATCCTAGAGATTACTACATGTGTTTTTGAGTTATTGAAGTCTAACATGAATTATTACTTCTCTTCTTGGGTAATACAGATATCTTAGAAACTTCAATTCCATTACCCTACTCCTTCCTTTTTTATTGTCGTCATGCATTTTAAATCTATATATTTTAAAGAACAGCCTATCATTGTTATTTTTATAGTCATTATTTATTAATACTTAAGAACATATTTACCCTTTCTATGGCTCTTCCTTTTTGCATGTATATGCTTTTTTCTAGTATCATTTTTCTTCTGGTGGAAGAACTCCCTTTTAGTAATAAATTATTTGTTTTTTCTTTTGATTTTCATTTTGCAAAGATATTTTTAAACTGAGACTAAATTGCTTGATTGGCGCCAGTTTTTTTTTTTTTTCAGAATTTTTAAGTCATTATTTTTTGCTATTCATCATTACTGTTGAAAGTATCTTTCAGTTTGTTGATTCTTACTACTTTAAATGTGTTTTTTGGGGGGTCTGGCTGTTTAAAAGATTGTCTTTAGTTTTTAGCAGTTTGGCTATGATTTGCTTAGTGTTTTTCTTTGTAGTTATTCTGCTTGAGTTTGACAAGCTTCTTTCAGATGTGGCTTCATGTCTTTAATTAATGTTAGACAATTCTTGGTTGCTCACACTTCATATATTGCTTCTTCCCAATTTTCATGCTCTTATGAAATTTCAGTTATACATATGTTAGAACTTTTCAGTGGTTCCATATGCATCTAGTACTCTTTTCTATAATTTTTTGTCTTTATCTCTCTATGCTTTGGTTTGGATATTTTCTGTTGACCTGTGTCCCACTTCATGTTTGCTCTATTTAATTTGCTGGACACACCAAGTACTTACAACACTTTTGGGAAATTTTGCTGTTGAGAAGAGTGAGGATATAAGAGCAGTCATTGAATTGTGGTGGAGTAAAGAGTGGGACTTTCTTTTTGAACAAGATAGACTAAAATATGTTTATGTTATGATTGGAATGATTCAGGAGAGAGAAAAAGAATTAAAGCTGTTTGAGAGAAAAGGAAGATGATTTTTTAAAATAAAATTCTTGAGAAGGTGAGAGAGGATGTAATCCAAAGCAGTCAGAGAGTTTTCCTTTGGTAGGAGTGGGACATGGAATAAGCACGGATTCATGCATAGCCGTAGTCTTGTGAGATGGAATTCTGGCTTGACCAGTGGAAATTCTGCAGGTGCTGTAAGTTTCTAGAATGAGTGTGTGGTGGTGGGGGGTGAGGGGGCGGTGTGTGTTTGTGCGTCAGGTAGGAAAATTGTCCAAGAATGGAGAGTCAAGTGAAAGGTAGACAGTATTTATAGCTACCTAATTATGTTTTCTATTGCTGTGCATCCTCAGTGATATCTACCTTTATTTCTTAGGGTAGTCAAAAGTATTGTATTCTTTTAAGGAATTATTTAAATGTTTAATAGTCTTTTTTATCATATAGTTACAGTTTTGTACTATATATTTAAACATAGTTAATTATCTTTTTCTGGTTTAGCACTTTTATTACTTTTTAATTTTCATTTTTAATTATGGGTAAATAATAGTTGTATATATTTATGGGGATAAACATAGTTAATTCTTTATAATTAATTTTAAATTCTTAGTATTTTGAATAGACAGGTTTTCTTTTTTCTTTTTAAATTTTTATTTGTTTTTACTTTTTGTGGGTACATAGTAGGTGTATATATTTGGGGTACATGAGATGTTTTGATACAGGCATGCAATGTTAAATAAGCACATTATGAAGAATGGGGTACCTGTCCTCTCAATCATTTATTTATTGAGTGGCAAACAGTCCAGTTGTACCCTTTAAGTTATTAAAACATGTACAGTTATTGACTATAGTCACCCTCTTATGCTATGAAAATAAAGTTTTCTTAAACACATTTTCCTATATTTTCCTTTACAGTTTTGCAGTAGAAGAGTATAACCATGTTTCGGAATAGTCTCAAGATGCTGCTTACTGGTGGGAAATCAAGTCGTAAAAACAGGTCAAGTGGTAAGTGACTATGCTACATTTATTGTGCGCGATATTTTACAAATACAAGTTCTTTTAGGGTCCTGAATTAATGCTGTAACACTTTATTAATGCTTAACTTAGAACTTAAAAGAAAGTTTACATTTCTTTGGGCTTTCATACTCTTTATTAAGAGGTAGGAACACTTGAATGCTTATCAGGAATAGTCGAAAGAAAGGAAAACCTTGTGAAGACAAATATTTATTTCTAATATGTTAGAGAGTAATGTTTCTGTGCATTTGCTTATTAAAAACCTTCTAGACCTAAGTTTATGTTTTTGAATTAACACATGAAATTATTGCAATCCTAGGCACTCTTTGGGGAAGGAAATTATAAAAATAACTGTCCTCAAAGATTTATACAGAAAGTGAAATATAAGTTGAATTTTTTTATAGCCATTAAAATAAAGTTTATGGGTTTTCTTTTTTAGAACAAGGGGTTAAGTCTTAGGCTTTTGAGGTAAAACTATATATACTTTCTTGGTAAAAAATATTGAAAAGAAATGTATTAGAATGTTAGTTTTTAATTAATGAGTGGTAGACTTTTGTATTCTTCATAATCTTTTCAACTTATTTTTCTGCAGTTTATAAATTTATATTGGTACTGTATTTATTGTCATTGATTTCAAAATGTTTCTGTAATTCCAATTGTGATTTCTTCTTGACCCATAAGTATTTGGAAGTGTATTTACCAATTTCCAAACTGTTGCTGATTTTTTGTTTATCTTATTGTAAGAACAAACTCCCCTACATTAACAAAAGGAAAACCGTTTTTTCCTCCACTGCTCACACCAACATTTCTGGCCACCAAATATGTGGGTTTTTTTTTTTCCTACAGTGATTCAATTCAGTTCTCTGGTAGACACCAACTGTATGTCCTACAATTCAATTCAATTCTGACACTGTCTACCCTGAGTTAGCACAGACCCTGTGGGTTATGGTCTCAGTCCTACAAGACTGCTTTCCACTTCAGACACCAATTGCGTGTGGTGGATCCCCAGGTTACCCACAACCTCTGTCCGACTTGGCTACAAATCAGAGGTTCCCATGACCCCTTTCTCAGGTTCTATCATTTGTTAGAATGGTGCACACAACTCATGAAAACAGTTTCTTTACAAGATTATTGGCCTATTAAAGAATACAGTTCAGGAACAGTGAGATGGAAGATGTGGGTAGGGCAAGGTATGGGGGAAAGGGCCCTGGGCTTCCATGCCCTTTTTGGGTATGCCACCTTCTCAACATCTTCCATGTGCTCATCAACCCAGAATCCCATCGAACCCCATCCTTTTGGGTTTTTATGGAGGCTCCATTATGCACATATGATTAATTCATTGGTCATTGGTGATGAACTCAACCTTCAGCCCATCTCTCCTCTCCAGAAATCAGAGGGTAAGGCTGACTCTCATGGTAGGCCTCCCTGGCAACCAGCCCCTGTCCTGAGGCTATTCAGGAGCCCCCAGGTACCTACCATTTGTCTCGTTAGCATATAGAAAACCACTTTTATCACTCTGAAGACTCAAAAGTTTTAGAGCTGTGTGCCAGGAAATGAGCAGAGACAAATATGGTTTTTTTTGTTGTTTTGTGTGTGTGTGTGTGTTTTTTACTACGTCATGCTTCTTCTTATTGAATTTTAGCTTAATTATACTATTATCAGAAAATCTATTCTGTATAATTTTATTCTTTTGATATTTATTGAGATTTGCTTTACAGTTAATCATATAGTCAGTTTTGGTGAATGTTCTGAATGTACCTGAAAATAATGTGAATGTCACAGTTATTGGATTCAGTGTGGATCAGTTTTGTTAATGATGGCACTCAAACATTTCATATCCTTACTTACTTAAAAAATTATTTACTGAGAAAAGTGTGATGAAATACCACATTATGATTGTGAATTTGCTTATTTCTCCTGCTAGTTCCTGAGGATTTTTGCTTTGTATGTTTGGAAGCTGTCTTATTAGGAACATTCGAGTTTAGGATTGTTACACCTGGTGAATTGACCTTTTTAAAACCACTATGAAATGCCTCTCTTTATTTCTAATAATGTCTTTTGTTTAAAAGTTCATTTTTTTCTCATATTAATATAAGGACTTCAGGTTTTTTTTAATTAGTATTTGCAAAATATGACTTCTTTCATACTTTCACTTTCAACATTTCTGTATGCTTATGCTGTTAATAGCATATAGTTGAGTTTTCTTTTCTTTTATTCAGACATTTTTTTTTCTCTTAAGAAAGTCTTTGGTCTGCATTAATTTGGTCAGTCATATATTTCGGTATCTGTGTGCTGTCTACTTGGCCTATCCATTCTATGCTTCTTTCTCTCCTATCTTTCTTTTTCCTCTCTTCCTTTCTTTTGTGTTGATCAAAACTTTTTTTTTTTTTTTTTTGAGACAGGATCTCACTCTGTTGCCCAGTCTGGAGTCTAGGGGCACAAACACAGCTCACTGCAGCCTCAACCTCCTTTGCTCAAGCAATACTCCCACCTCAGCCTCCTGAGTAGCTGGGACTACAGGTGTACACCACCACACCTAGCTAATTTTTTTTTAAATTTTTTGTAGAGATGAGATCTCAGTACTTTGCCCAGGCTGTTCTTGAACTCCTGGGGTCAAATGATCCTCATGCCTTGGCCTTCCAAAGTGTTGGGATTACAGGTGTGAGCCACCATGCCTGGACTCAAAACATTTTTTATGATTCCATATTTTCCTCTACTAATTTTGAAATTACATACCCTTTTGAAATTTTTTCAGTGGTTACCTAAAGATTAAAACAATCCTTAGTTTATTGAAGTTTGATATTTAATTGCTATGTTTACCCTTTTCTTGGACAGTGCAAGAGCTTTAGATTCTCTTCACCTATCTTTAACCTCCACAAGACATTACTGTTCTATAGTCTCTGTTAGTTAGATATGCCCATATATTTGACCTTTTCATTGATTTTCATTCCTTCCTGCACCCCTCACTTTCTAGATAGAAGTAACTTTATCTGAATAACACCCTTTGTTTTGTTTTATTTTATTTTTAGAGACAGAGTTTTGCTCTGTCACCCAGGCTACAATGCAGTGGCACTATAATAGCTCACTATAACCTCAAACTTCTAGGCTCAAACTTTCCTTCCACCTCAGATTCTGGAGTAGCTAGGACTACAGGTGCATACCACTGCACCTGGCTAATTAAAAAAATGTTTTTGTAGAGATGAGATCTAATGGTTTCCCAAGGCTGGTCTTGAACTCCTAGCCTCAAGTGATCTTCCTGCCTTGACCACCCAAAGCATTGGGATTTCAGGCATGAGCCACCATACCTGGCCAAGAAGACTCTTTTAGAATTTACTTTAGTGAGGAGTCGTCTATGACAAACTTTACTTTTGTTTATCTGAAAATGTCTTTATTTTGCCTTCATTTTTGTAGATTTTTTCCTTTTTTTTTTTTTAAGAGATGGGGTCTCTCTGTGTTTTCCAGGTTGAAGTGTGGTAGTTATTTATAGGTGTAGTCCTAGTGCACTGCAGCCTTTAGACTCCCGGACTCAGGTGATCCTCCTGCCTTAGCCACCCGAGGAGCTGGGCCTACAAGTGGATGCCACTCTTCCTGGTTACTTCTAGGATACTTTTATGCGAGTATAATTCTAGGGTGCAGTTATTTTCTTTCAGTATTTTACAACGTTATTTATTGTCTTCTGGCTTCTTCCATTTTTTTCTGGTGATCAGCTGTCAGTCTAATTGCTACTCCTTTAAAGGCAACCTGCCATTTTTCTCTTTTAAGGTTTCTAGATTTGTACTGGTATGCCTAAGAGTATTTTTTTAATCTTTATCATTGAAAAAAATCTTTATATTCTGGCCAGGTGTGGCAGTGCACGCCTGATAATCCTAGCACTTTGGGAGGCCGAGGCAGGCGGATCACTTGAGGCCAGAAGTTCAAGACCAGCCTGGCCAACATGGTGAAATCCAGTCTCTATTAAAAATGCATAAATTAGCCAGACGTGTTGGCACATGCCTGTAATCTCAGCTACTTGGGAAGCCAAGGCAGGAGAATCGCTTGAGCCTGGGAGGCAGAGGTTGCAGTGAGCCAAGATTACACCACTGCACTCTAGCCTGGGCGACAGAGTGAGACCCTGTCTAAAAAAAAAAAAAAATCTTTATCATCTATTCATGCTTTTATTCATGTTTGTAAGATTTCTTGACTCTGTGGCATGATGTCTTTTGTCAGTTTTGGAAAACTATTACCCATTATGTCTTCAGATTTTAATTTTTCTCTCATTTTTTTTTTCTGGAACTCCAGTTATACATTTGATAGACCATACGCATATCATCTCTGACTCTTAACATTTTCTCTTAATCCTTTTGTCTCTATATGCTTTATGCTGGATATTTTCTTTTGATTTACCTTACATACTTTTCATACTTTTCTTTCTGTTCCTCAGATTGTGTAATCTCAATTGATCTATCTCTAAATTCACTGATTTTTTTCTTTTGTCTGCTCAAATCTGCTATCATGTCTACTGAATTTTTTTTCAATTATTGAATTTTTCAACTCCAAAATTTCTATTTGATTCGTTAAAAATTTTAAATCTTTATTGGTATTCTTTATTTGGTGAGACATTGTTCTCATATTTACATTAAGTTCTACTGACATAGTATCCTTTAGTTTTTTGAACATATTTAAAGTAGGCAATTTAAAGTTGCTTATATCTCCAACATCAGGGCTTCCCTCAGAGACAATGTCCACTGTTTGCATTTTGCCCCTTGTATATACGTCATACTTTCTTGTATCTTTGTATGTCTTGTAATTTTTTGTTGAAGCCTGGACATTTTAGATTATATAATGTGTTATCTCTGGAAATCAGATTCTTCTCCTCGCCAGGGATTTATTGATGTTGTTTTGATTATTTGTTTAGTGACTTCTCTGAACTAATTTTCCCGAGTCTGTGTTATTGTGCATGGCCACTAATGTCTTTGCTTGGTTTGTTTAGTGGTCAATTCATACTAGACAGAAGTTTTAGCAAAAGCACAAATTATTACATACTAGACTTTTGAATAACTACTGTGTTAGTAGAAATTATATTATTAAATCCATACATGTTAAGGTTCTACTGTAGTATTATAGCTAATTCCTTTGATTTTCTGGGTATTTAGTTATATCAGTAATGATTCTTAGGAGTCTGATTCTAATATTTATTCCCTGGTTTTTCACACAAATTGTTTACAATTTAGAATTATTATAAAAATAGTGCTTTGTATTGTGTATGCAGAGAATTCTATTTGTAGAGAATCAGAATTTTTTTCATACTAAGGGATTATTCCGAGGCAACAATAAATGTTATATTAAGAGAAAATGTATTTATGGAAAGATATCATTAGTGTTTTTATTATTACAGTTTTTTTCTTAACCCTTAATGAATAATTGGGTAGATACGTTATTCTTTATATTAATTGATGGCTCATGGCTTATTTTTGGGGTTAATAAGGGAAGTTTTCTCATAGGTATATAATTTTAGGGTTTTTTTTAAAATCAACTTAGTATTTAGTTTAAAAAGCATTTGTAATGAAGGGAATTATCTGTCTTAATTTGTCTTTTAAATAGCTGATCTGAATTTTTCTGTGGGCCACTAGATAAATATTTCACAGAAATAGTTTTTATATCAAATTTATTAAAATAAGATATTTATTTATTTATTTTTTATTCTTTAAGTTCTAGGGTACATGTGCACAACGTGCAGGTTTGTTACATATGTATACATGCGCCATGTTGCTGTGCTGCACCTATTAACTCGTCATTTACATTAGGTATATCTCCTAATGCTATCCCTCCCCCCGCTTCCCACCCCATGACAGGCCCCAGTGTGTGATGTTCCCCTTCATGTGTCCATGTGTTCTCATTGTTCAATTCCCACCTATGAGTGAGAACACGTGGTGTTTGGTTTTTTTGTCCTTGCGATAGTTTGCTTGAAATCAGATAAATTTTATCTGGCAGAGTTTTCCCCCTAACGACATGAGAATATTAGCTTTGAATTTTATAACAGTTAATTAAGATTTATGATGTGAAAATTATTTTTTTCTGATGCTTGTAGCAAGTACTCTGAAATTTTCTTAAAAAAAAAAACCCACTGTGTGGTTCTTTTAAATTAAATGAGCTATAAAGAAAATATGTTTATATTTTCTAAAAGTTCATATATATTAAATGTTTATATATATTTTCTTATTTTTCCTAACTTTATCACCTTAAATTATTTAATTAAAAGACTTCAAATACGCTTATTTGAGTCAAGTAATGCCGTTGTTTGATATCATTGTGTCATTGTTTTGGTAAATCATTATTCAAGTATGCTGGTGGGGGTGGGGAGATACTGGCAATTTCAGATATTCAGGAATTCAGAAAGATTAGTATCATAAGCATAACATAGCCTTTGGAGAATGTGCGGAAGGCAGGAGATAGAGAAACAAAAGTGAGCAAAGTACGTAAAACTTAAACACAGATAATTGCTGGTAATGTGCTACAAGAAGTAGAATTTATTCCAAGAATACAAAGATTTTTGTACATCAGAAAATTAACAGAACTTTTCCAATTAGAAAAAAATTTTAAACCACATTATTATATGTTGAAAAAGTATTTTATAAAATGGTATAGCAATTAAAAACATCATTAAGGCTGGGTGTGGTGGCTCATGCCTGTAATCCCGGCGTTTTGGGAGGCCAAGGTAGGAGGATCACGAGGTCAGCACTTCGAGACCAGCCTGGCCAATATGGTGAAACC
The DNA here is from genome assembly GCF_029281585.2 of Gorilla gorilla gorilla. NCBI lineage: Eukaryota > Metazoa > Chordata > Mammalia > Primates > Hominidae > Gorilla > Gorilla gorilla. The sequence goes on along the minus strand of NC_073228.2, from coordinate 29,035,803 downwards.
CTGTCTCTAGAAAAAAAAATTTTTTATGGCTGAATAATATTCTGTTGTGCCACATTTTGTTTGTCTATTCTTCCTTTGATGGGCATTTGGGTTGTTTGCATTTTTAATCTGTGAATAATGCTGTAGTGAACATTGGAATATGAGTATCTTTGAGTTTTTTCATTTCTTTTGGGTATATAGGAGTGGGATTTCTGGGTCATGTGGTAATTTTATGTTTAACTTTTTGATGAATTAACAAACTGTTTTCCACAGTGGCTGCACACTTAATATTCTTTCTGTCATGGCATGAGGGTTCCAATTTCTCCACATCCTTGCCAACAGTTGTGATTTTCTTTCTTTTTTTAAAATTATAGTAGGTGTGAAGTGGTATCTCATTGTGGTTTTGACTTACTTTTCCCTAATGATTAGTGATATTGAGGATCTTTTCATTAACGATCATTTTATGTCTTTGGAGAAATGCCTGTTCTAGTCCCTTACCTATTTTTGAATTGGATTGCTTGTGTTTTTGTCATTCACTTGGAGGAGTTATTTATATGTTCTGGATATTAATCTCTTATCAGATATGTGATTTGCAAATGTTTTCTCCCATAATAGGGGTTGTCTTTTCACTCCATGGTCATGAGGATTTACTCCTATGTTTTCTTCTAAGAGTTATGGTTTTAGCTCTTACATTTAGGTTGTTGATCCATTTGGAGTATTTGTATGTGGTATGGAGGAAGGGTCCAAATTCATTCTTTTGCATGTGGAAATCTAATTTCCCTAGCACTGTTTTTTGAAGAGACTATTCTTTCTCTACTGAATGGACTTGACACCCTTGCGTTACTTATAGCTTTTTAGATTTCATTCATGTTCCTGGTTCATAACAGAAAGGATGACTAATCCCTTATCAGTAAATGATAAAGATAAATGATGAAGATAGTAGATATTTTCTAAATTAAATTTTTTATTTTTTACTAAAATGATACAAATGTATGGGCTGCTGTAAATTTACAGTTAACTGATTTTTTTAAAGAACTATTTCTTTAGTTTCATTTTTTAAGTTTTTGTTCACTGTTCTGTCATATAGGATTTTAGTTTTTATACAGTGTTTTATTAATCAGCTTTAAATTGATGCACATGGAATACAGGGTTGTGTCCTGAGTGTCGTCTATTCGAAATGGTTCCCCTTAAGCCCAAACAAATTCTGAAACATTTCTTTATCTCCAGGTTTCCATGGAAATCATGTTACTTTTATACTCTCCAGTCACTCATCAGTGGATTCAAGGTTTTCTGTTCAGACTAGACATGGAACGAGTGTGATACAATTTTTTTGTTAACAAAACATCAATTTCTAGTGTAAGAAAAACAGTTATGGGTACTAAACCTCAAATTGATTAGAGATTATTTTTTAATGAAAAATGTTTCTTCTTGTAATTTATAGAGCTAGTAATTACTAGAACTTGTGAACAATATGACAGCAGCAGCAGGGTGCGGTGACTCACTCCTGTAATCCCAGCACTTTGGGAGGCCAGGGCAGGAGGATCTCTTGTGGCCAGAGATTGGAGACCAGCCTGGGCAACATAGTGAGAACTTGTCTCTAAAAAAAAGAATTAAAAAATAGCCAGACATGGTGACATGTAGTCCTAGTGAGACAGGAGAATCACTTGACCCTGGGAGTTGTTTGAGGTTACAGTGAACTACTAATGCACCACTGCACTCCAGCCTGGGTGACAGAGCAAGACCCTGTCTATGAAAAAAAAAGAGCAGTTATTTTCTAAATTAAACGTTTTACTTTAAAATAATTGTAGATTTACATGCAGTTGTAAGGAATAGCCAGGCGCCGTGGCTCATGCCTGTAATCCCAGCCCTTTGGGAGGCTGATGCCGGCGGGTCACCGGGAAGTCGGGGTTCAAGACCAACCTGGCCAACGTGGAGAAACCCGTCTCTACTAAAAATACAAAAATTAGCTGGCACACGCCTGTAATCCCAGCTCCTCAGGAGGCTGAGAGAGGAGAATTGCTTGAACCTGGGAGGCAGAGATTGCATTGAGCTGAGATCTTTCCATTGCATTCCAGCCTGGGCGACAGAGTGAAACTCTGTCTCAAAAATAAATAAATAAATAAATAAATAAATAAATAACAAAAAAAGGAATAATATAGAGAGATCTTGTGTATATTTGGGTTCCCCCAGTGGTAATCACTTACAAAACTATATAGTATAATATCACAATCAGGATATTAACATTGATAACAGTTGAGATACTGGACATTTCCATCACCACAAGGATTCCTTGGTTTGCCTTTTTATAGCAGTACCCCCTTCCCTCTTACGCCTACTCCCTTGTTAACCCCTGATAATAACTGCTTATCCATTTGAAAAATTTTATCACTTCAAGAATGTTATATAAATGAGTTGTACAGTATGTAACCTTTTGGGATTGGCTTTTTAAATTTTGCATAATTCTCACAGGACTCATCCAGGTTGTTGTGTATCAATATTTGTTGCTTGTTATTGCATGTATTCCATGGTATGGTTATACCACTGTTTGTTTAACCATTCACCCTTTGAAGGACAGCTGAATTGTTTCCAATTTGTGCTATTTTGAATAAAGTTGTAAAAAATATTAGTGTGTACAGGGTTTTGTATAAACATAATTTTTTATTTCTCTAGGGCAAATGTCCGGGAGTGCAATTGCCAGCTCATGTTTTAATTGCATGTTAATTTATAAAGGAAGTGCCAACTCTTTTCCATTTTCCATTCCCACCAGCAATGTATAAGTAATTGAGTTTCTCCTCATCCTTACCAGCATTTGGTCTTGCCACTATTTTTAATGTTATTTATTTATTTATTTATTATGGGGACAGAGTCTCGCTCTGTCACTCAGGCTGGCATGCAGTGGCGTGATCATGACTCACTGCAACCTCTGCCTCCTGGGTTCAAACAATTCTTATGCCTCAGCCGCCTGAGTACCTGGGATTACAGTTGCATGCCATGACCCCTGGCTAATTTTTGTATTTTTTGTAGAGACTGGGTTTCACCATGTTGCCCAGGCTGATCTCAAACTCCTGGCCTCAAGTGATCGGCCCTCTTTGGCCTCCCGAAGTGCTGGGATTACAGGTGTGAGATACTGTGCCTGGCTTTATGTTAGCTATTTTGATAAGTATATAGAGGTATCTCATTGTAGTTTTTTAAAATAATTTTTATTTATTTGTATAAATTTATCGAGTATAGGTGTGGTTTTGTTACATACCTAGATTGCTTAGTGGTGAAGTCAGGGCTTTTAGAATATCTGTCACCTGAGTAACATACATTGTACTCATTGAGTGATTTTCATTTCTGTAATGGCTCATCATGTTAATCATCTTTTCGTGTACTTATTTGCTATTTGCATGTCTGTGGTGAAATATCTCTTCTTGTCTTTTGGCTGTCTTCAATTGGATGTGTGTGTGTGTATTGGGTTTTGAGAGTTCGCTATATATTCTAGCCTTTGTCAGATACATGGTTTGAAAATATATTCTCCCAGTCTATAGTTTTTGTTTGTTTGTTTGTTTGTTTGTGTTTTGAGACAGAGTTTCGCTCTTGTTGCCAGGCTGGAGTGCAGTGGCCTGATCTCAGCTCACTGCAACCTCCCCATCCCGGGTTCAAGCGATTCTCCTGCCTCAGCCTCCCGAGTAGCTGGGATTACAGGCATGTGCCGCCATGCCTGGCTAATTTTTTATATTTTCAGTAGAGACGGGGTTTCACCATTTTGACCAGGCTCGTCTTGAACTCCTGACCTCAGGTGATCCGCCTGCCTTGGCCTCCCAAAGTGCTTGGATTACAGATGTAAGCCACTGTATAGTTTGTATTTTTAATCCTCTTAACAGGGCTTTTTATAAAGCAAAAGTTTTTAATATCGATGAAGTCCAATTTATCATTTTATTCTTTTTCTTTTTTTTCAAGACAGAGTCTTGCTCCATTGCCCAGTCTGGAGTTCAGTGGTGTGATCATAGCTAACTGCAGTCTTAAACTCCTGGGCTCAAGAAATCCTCCTGCCTCAGCCTCCTGAATAGCTGGGACTGCAGGCACACGCCACCATGTCTGGCTAATTTAAATTTTTTTTTATAGAGACGAGGTCTTATGATGTTGCCCAGGCAGTTTTACTTTTATTGATGGTGTGTTTAATTTCCGTCAACAAATATTTATTCATTAATCATTAAGTACTAAGTATAGTATGCTGGTTGCTTGATATTTGAGTCTGGGTTAAATTCTGTGTACCCCATGTACACAAAAGTCAGTTCATCTGTAAATACAAGGTGTTGTTAGAATCATGTGTGACTGTTTGTATTAGTCCATTTTGTATTGCTATAAAGGAATACTTGAGACTGAGTAATATAAAGAAAAGATGTTTGTTTATTTGGCTCACAGTTCTGCAGGCTGTGCAAGAAGCATAGCACTGGCATCTGCTTGGCTTCTGATGAGGCCTCAGGAAGCTTTTACTCTTAGGGGAAGGTGAAGCAGGATCAGGTGTGTCACATGGCAAGAGTGGAAATGAGAGAGGGGTGTAGGAGCTCTTTAAAACAACCAGCTCTTACATGAACGAATTAAGTAGAACTCCCTCATTACCATGGGGAGGGCACCAACCCTTCATGAGGCATCTACCCTCATGACCCAGATACCTCTCGAGGCCCCATCTCCAACATTGGGGGTCACATTTCAACATGAGATTTGGAGGGGACAAATATCCAAACCATGTCACTGGAATTTTTTTATCCATTGCATATTGAACTTAGTTAAAATTTTTATTGCGCTCTGAATAATGAATGCTCATAATAAACGATGTATGTGCAATAGTATGTAATGCAAGTATTTTTATACTAGAAAAATATATTTTTTCTTCCAGGGTTCTGTGGTTTGAATATGATGTGTTCCCACCAGAAGTCATGTTGAGGCATGGTCCCCGATGTGGCAGTGTTGGGAGGTAGTACCTTTAAGAGATGAGTTAGGTCTTTAAGGTGGATTAATGTCTTTCTTGTGAGACTGCATTAGCTTTTGTGAGAGCTGGTTGTTATAAAGCAGGTCAGCCTCCTTTTTCCCCTGTCTCTTTCAAATGTGCCTGCTTGACCTTCTGGTCTCTGCCATGAGTTGAAGCATCACGAGGCCCTCAACAGATGGGCCACCTGATCTTGGACTTCCCAGCCTTCACAGCTGTGAGCCAAAATAAACCTTTCTTCTTTATAAATTATCCAGTCTCAAGTATTCTGTTATAGCAACAGAAAATGGACTAAGACAAAATTGGTACTGAGAGAGTGGAGTTGTTGCTATAACAATACTTGAAAATGTAGAAGCAGCTTGAAAGTGAATAATAGATTGTAGAGGGAAGAATTTGCAGGAGCAGGCTAGAAAAAGCCTGTATTGCCATGAACAGAGCGTTAAGGGTAATTCTGGTGAAGACACCAAGAAATCCCTAGGACTAGGGGAATCTGGAACTTCTTTGAGATTACATAAGTGGTCATGAGCAGAATATTGATAGAAATGTGGACAGTAAAGACCATTCTGATGAGATTTCAGAGGTAAATGAGGAATATCTTATTGGGTACTGGAATAAAGGCTATTCTTGTTAGTAGCAAAGAGCTTGGCTGCAATGTGTCCATGCCCTAGGTCTTTATGGAAGGTGGAATTTAAGAATGACAAACTAGGCCAGGCGCAGTGGGTCATACCTGTAATCCCAGCACTTTGGGAGTCTGAGGCAGGCAGATCACGAGGTCAGGAGTTCAAGATCAGCCTGGGCAAGATGGTGAAACCCCATCTGTATTAAAAATACAAAAAAAGTTAGCCGGGTATGGTGGTGGGCGCCTGTAATCCCAGCTACTTGGGAGGCTGAGGCAGAGAATTGCTTAAACCCAGGAGGCAGAGGATGCAGTGAGCCGAGATCGCGCCACTGCACTCCAGCCTGGGCCACAGAGTGAAACGCCATCTCAAAAAAAAAAAAGAATGACAAACTAGGATTTCTGGTGGAAGAAATCTAAGTAGCAAAGTGCTCAAGATGCTGTGTAGCTACTTTTGGCCACTTACAGTGAGCTATGGGAGCAAAGGGATGATTTAAAGATATAGTTTATAATTAAAAGGGAAGCAGAGCATAAACATTTCAAAAATTCCCAGCCTGGCCATGTAAAGAATGAAAAAGAATGTTTGGAAAGACAAAACAAGAGTGTGACCTGATGACCAGTTACTAAAGAGATTAGCATGAATAGGGAGCCAGGTGCTAGTCATCGAATTCATGGGAAAATGGTCCCCAAGGCATTTGAGAGACCTTGGAGGCGGTACCTCCCATCACAGGCCCAGAGGCTGAGGAGGGCAGAATGGCTTTAGGAGATGGGCTACTACCCAGGACTTCAGGTGTCTGCTCCTTGTATGCCAGTGTGATCCTGCTTGGCTGCACCAGCTGTGTGGCTCAAGTGGCCCCAGGTGCAGCTTGACTCACCTCTCCAAAAGGTACATGCCATAGATTGTGACAGCAACATGCTGTGGTTCAAGTGAGCCTAGATGTGGCTTGTGCCACAGCTCCAGAGGACGCATGCAGTAAGCCTGGCAGCGTCTGTGTGGTGCTAATTCTGCAGGTGTGCAGAATGCAAGAGGTGTGGAAGAGTGCTTTTCTTCAAGATTTCAAAGAATGTTGTAGAAAGCCCACAGGCCCAAGCAAAAACTTGCCATGGGGTGGAGCTACCACAGAGGTTCCCTATAAGGGCAATGCCTATGAGGGACTTGGAAGTGGGGCTGCTGCTGCAGCCACTGGCAGCATGCAACACTGGCCCAGGAAAGCTGTAAGCACCAGTGTACAACTCTATCCTGTGAGAACAGTTATGTGGGCTGAGCCCAGCAAAGTCATGGGAGCTGGGTTGCCTGAGGCCTTGGGAGCTCACCCCTGCCCTGTTACCTAGAGTGTCCAGGTGATGGCACATAGAGCGAAAGATTATTTTGTGTGTGTATGTGTGTGTGTATGTGTGTATTTTTTTAAGACATGAGGTCTAGCTATGTTGCCCAGACTAGACTCGGAACTCCTGGGCCCAAACAATTCTTGCACTTCAGCCTCCCACGTAGCTGAGACTACAGGAATATGCCATTGTGCCTGGCCCTGGCCGAAAGATTATTCTGGAGTTGTAAGATTCAATGTCTGCTTTGTTCAGTTTGGGACTTGCTGGGGGCTGATTACTCCTTAATTTTTGCTTCTCTCGTTTTTGGCATGGGAATATTTACCTGCTGCCTGTCCCATTACTGTATCTTTGAAGTAGATAACCTGTTTTGATTTCACAGGCTTACAGGAGGATGTTAGAGTTTTGAGTTTGTGCTGAAATGAAACATCTTTCAAGGAAGTATCAAAATGTGGCCTTATAACAGAAAATAAGGATTCTGATTTGGTGGCAGAGGATACTGTGCTATAAAATAAAATGTGACTGGAGAGTGAACTAAGTGCTAAGAACTTTGAAATTGCATTTGAAACAAATCTGAACTGACTGGTTTTGTTTATATTCCACAAATTTGTAGCAATTCTGTAATAGTGCTTCTCATCAGATAGACACATGTATTCACACTCATGTGTTCACATCTATTTCCATTCATCCTTTTTTTATTGTTGTTTTAATATTATGGTTTTACTAACTTTACAAGATGAATTGTGATAATTTCTGTATTTTGTGGTGCTTCTTTATCATATAAATTATTTATTCCTTGAAAGTTTAATAGAACTGTTACCGGAAAGGGGTCCCGATCCAGAGCCCAAGAGAGGGTTTTTGGATCCCGTGCAAGAAATAATTCGGGGCTAGTCCATAGATTAGAGTGAAAGCGAATTTATTAAGAAAGTAAAGGAATAAAGAATGGCTACTCCTTAGAGCAGCCCTGAGGGCTGCTGGTTGCTCAATTTTATGGTTATTTCTTGATTATATGCTAGACAAAGGGTGGATTATGTATGCCTCTCCTTTTTAGACCGTATAGGGTAACATCCTGTCATTGCCATGACATTCGTAAACTGTGTTGGCACTGGTGGGCATGTAGCAGTGAGGATGCCCAGAGGTCACTCTCGTCACCATCTTGGTTTTAGTGGGTTTGGGCCGGCATCTTTACTGCACCCTGTTTTGTCAGCATGGTCTTTATGACCTGTATCTTGTGCTGATCTCCTGTCTCATTCTGTGATTAAGAGTGCCCTGACTTACTGGGAATGCAGCCCAGTAGGTCTCAGCCTTATTTTACCCAGCCCCTATTCAAGATGGAGTATACACACATTTGTATGTGTTCTGTATTTCACAGAGGAAAAGGACTTTTATGTGCATTACCTAATTTAATCTGTGTAGCAAATATATGAGAGACTTTATAGGTGAGATATTAAATGTATTGCCCAAGATTATACAGCTAGTAGGAATAGAAGCCATTGAATTCTCACTGTATGTATATTGCTGTCCCTGAATAAATGAGACAGTTGAGTGGAATTAAGTCTAAACTGAGACCTGGAAACTGTCTTTTCTTTGAAGTAGTGACTCAGATGTTAGAGATTTTAAGTTGCTAAGGATTATACCAGAGCAACAAGTAGCCAAAAATTTGGTGGCTTCTTGTGCTAGAGTTGAGAAATACTTTGAGAAATTTGTGTTAAGTTTTTGCTCTTTGATTTTTTTCTTGTTTTTCATAGAAACATATTAAATATATGTCAGTTTCCTGTATATTTTATTATTTGAAAAATCACGCTACTAGACATTAAATGTAAACTAAACTAATTACCATTAGTATTTCTCCATGGCTTTCCTCCTTATTAACTGTGTGTTAATACAGTTGATGGTAATTTTTTTTCAAGTATGCTGTAGAACATTGGTCTCAATCATTTTAACCTGCTTATATGTTCATACAATATTTACTGAAAATGTTAGGGATTCCCTACTAGAGTGGCACATGTGATGATTAGAAGTTGGTGAACGAAGTTTCATAATGTCTTCCAGTTGTGGACACCTTCTTCATTTTTACTATCTTTGGGTAGAATCTTTGGAGATGGGTAAGTAGGGAGAGAGGGTTGGAAGGTAGAATGGAATGAGAAATAGTGAAGGCTATTGAAGAATTTCAGCAATGAGGTGCCAAATACAGTCTTTAAATAAGAGATCACGGGGCAGGCATGGTAGCTCACGCCTGTAATCCCAGCACTTTGGGAGGCTGAGGTCGGCGGATCACATGAGGCCAGGAGTTTAAGACAAGCCTGGGCGACGTGGCGAAACTTCATCTCTACTAAAAATAAAAACATTAGCTGAGTGTGGTGGCACACATCTGTAATCCCAGCTACTTGGGAGGCTGAGGCATGAGAATCGCTTGAACCTGGGAGGTTGAGGCTGCAGTGAGCCGTGATTGCACCACTGCACTCCAGCCTGGGTGACAGAGTGAGACCCTATCTCAAAAATAAAATAAATAAAATAAAATAAAATAAAATATCAACATGAGTTGGTTAGGTACCTATGTCCTTCCATGATTCTGTAATATCTGTTGCTGGTGACCTTTGACTTCGTATCCTGTAAATCTCCCTTTTATTTTTGTTCATTCCTTTAAGCAACATTAACCTCCTCCTACTCGAGGACTCCTATGCATGCTGCTCCCTATGCCTAGAATGTTAGTTAGCTCCCTTACTTCATTGATATTTCTAATTAGAAATCACCTTCTTGGTGAAGTCTTTCCTTGCCACCAGATCTAAGACTCTAACCCCTTCTTCATGTCACCTTTTTATTTTGTCCTCCCTTTTAAATTTTGTCTCTGTAGCGATTATCATTATTCATCTTATATGTCTTGCTTTTCTGCTTTATTATCTGTCTTTCCTACTAGAGTACAAGTTTCATGCAAGTCCATTCTCTTTTACACTGCTGTATCCTCAGTACCTGCCCGGCACATAGCAAGTACTTAGTAATATTTGTTTTATGAATGAAAACATTCTTTATGACATTTTAAGGATGATAACTCTGGCATCAGTGTATAGAATAGACTGCAGTGAGGAAATACTAATTAAGAGACAATGAAAAGGCTCAAGAAGTGACAGTAGGAATAAAGAGACAGAGGATACACAAGGAAGACATTTTTGAGGTAGACTATATAAGATTTGTTTACTAGAGTGGCTGGGAAGTGAAAAGAATGGGAAGAAATAATTTGTTCTGAAATTTCTGGTTAGAGAGACTGGCACACTGGTACATTGCATTGTTCCAGGCCCATATTGGATATTCAGTGATCATATATTGAATGAATAACTATTCAGAGATAAAATGTTAACCTTTTGCACTAAATTTTGCTTTCAAATGTAATTTATTTAGCTCTGTGGTTTATTTCCATACTCTGAATTTCTTTGTAAATTACTCTTATTACAACTTTAGGATAATGCTTCCCCAGGACCTCAGAACAATTTTAAATGTTACAAGCCTTTTTAGCACTGTACTGCAATATTTTAGCCTAAAGATTTATTCCCTGATCATCTACTTTCATAGGTTGGTACTTTCAAAGTTTGCTGCATCCCTCTATGTTGGTAAAGAAGGAAGACAGAAAGCTATGTAAGGCTTATGCAGTCAGCACAAGTCGTTTTGTGACTAATTCTTTCCCATTTAAAGGAAGTACATTTTCATTCTATTTAGTTTCTTCCTATCCTCAACTTGTACAAGGCACTTGAAATTTAAAATAGTGGTTTCTTAGTACTGATTGAAGTTTCCCTGGTAAAACTACTTTCATAAATGATCAATTCACATTTTAACAACAATTTTTTTAAAGTATTAAGTTAAACAATTTAAACTGGTTTAGTTTGGACGCTATTGCTGAAGATCGGTTACTGTAAAAATCCAAGTGTATATCAGTATGCCACTTATAATTCTACATTCATAAATTTGAGAGTGTGCAACAAAGAAAAAAATATTGAGTGATAGACTGATTTTTGATTCTTTAAAAAAGGGATTTAAATAATGAGTTAAATATATGATTTTGTCCTTAATACGCTATTTTTCATAGGTATATTTTGATATAGAACAATGTTTGTGCCAAATTAAAATGATAAATTATTTTAATACTGTCAAAATTTTCATCTGAATATATTTAGATTTTTGTTTTCTTAGAGAACTTTATTTCAAAGAAAAAAACCTCTTGATAACAGATTTGTGCTTTTGCAAATTGATGGTATTAGTCTATACCATCTCATGGTCTCCTTATGATAATATAATTATGCTTCTGTTTTTTTGAGATATATGGGAATTTTAATAAAAACCCATACATGTACTCATAATAGTGAAAAGTTAATGATAGAACCAAGAAATGAGTGCGATATTAAAGGGAGAGTAAATGATAGTTTTAAAATTGGTATGATACAGCAATCATAGACTTTTTGTCCTCAAGGGTCTCTAGAATACATTTCTATAAATGGGAAGCATCTTTCTCACATATTTTATTCCTTACGTTAAAGAAACTCAATAACCAAAAATTTGACCTTAAAAACAAGTTCCGCACTCCCCCACCTCATTCCATTTTCGTAGAGTTTTTTTTCTATTCTATTCTGGTTTTATTTGACTCCCCAGAGAAAATAGGTTAACTTACTTTTTTCCAGATGTAGAGTGCTCTGACCTAGAGTCATGATTCTTTGATTTGTCACTAAAAATCTTGCCATCAGAAGTCCCGGTTCTTTAGAGGAGCCCCAAATGGATCTTTAATACCTTACCGAGATGGAAAATAAGCTGGTCATGTCTGTAAACCAAGAATGAACAAGGTAGGGTTTGTTTTTTCCTTTAATATTAATTTTTAAATATTTCACTTGTGTTACATTGAAGGAACAGGTAACATTGAAAATGTTATCTTTATTATTAGAATGAGATAGAATGTTTTGCCTGTGTAGGGGAAGTAAAACTTTACTTCTACTCTCAGGGTCTCCAGCTGGACCTGAGAATTAAATTGACATAAGACAGATTAATAGGGGAAAAGCATACAGATTTTTACATGTATGCCTCCACAGGGAAATGATGACCCAGACATATATGTACTAAGTTGGACAAAGAGTAGTAAACTGTAAAAACATAAAAAGACACAGGGGCTTGGGCTAGGGCAGTTAATCATGGAGAAATGGCTAGGAAGATAAGGGCTTGTCTTACAAGGTTGGTTGGTTCAGATTTGCCTCAACTCCCCATCTCGGGTGATAAGAATATTTCTTTTCTCCAGGTACAGGAAGGACAGCTTTTACATTGGAGTTTCATCTCCACTTTTCAGGAAGAAAAAGGAAAGTCAGAGTGCCCTTCTTGCATCTGCTGGTTTTCAAGTGCCTTTAGTTCAAAATAATCCTTATGCCAAAGTTACATGTTTTGGGGTAGCATATTCTGCCATCTTTCATATGGTAACTCCATGGCTCAATAACTTTCTACTGAAACGTCTTTTATAAAACTACTTCATATGTTCTCAGGCCAGTGTTGTTGTTAAAAGAAAAAAAGGGAAAAAGGAAAACAATTACTTCATGTAGTCAGTAGGATATATCAGTGAAATAATATTGATAAAAAGATATATGATAAAGATATAATACTAATTTTATTTATACAAAAAATGGTTTTACTATTTTACAGGAGCCTATGGTATTGAAGTATCCTTATGTATTTGAAGATTTAAACTTGGAAAAAAATACTTTGTTCATCTCTTCAATACAGTTGATTCAGATTCAGCATACATTGATTAAATGTTTATTATGCACCATGTTAAGTACTTTAACCTGAGTTATCCTCATATATTACACAGCCTACATTAGCTTGAAATGTGTATAAAAATTTGAAAATTTTGGGATTATTTCCTTTTTGCTCACTAAAGATTTTATTTTTGGACTCCATAGTTTTGATTAGGAAAGAACTTGGTAAATAATATTTATAATTATTGTAAAGCTGCTTAGCCAGTAGTCTGTGCCAGACCAAGAGTGTTACTTGGAACAGAAATATCTCTTATCCATTTTGTATCCTTGGTCTATAGCATAATGTTTTATAATACATATTTGTTAAATGGCATAAATGTTCTGAGAAAGTCATAACATTATTCTGGTCTTATGTTTTGTGATTTAAAAAAATTAGATATAACTAGTTTTCAATCATTTTGAAATAATTTACAAACCCTTTAGAACAGTGCTGTTCAGTACAACTTTCTCTGATGATAGATATATTTTATAAATCTGTGTTGTCTTATACTGTAATGGAAAGAACTTATAGCTGCCTCCAATTTTGGTTCATTAATTCACTCCACAAAGATTTTTTAGTGCTTACTGTATATCAGAAATTGTGATTCATGATGGAGATATTTCCTAGTCTCAGGGAGCTCAAAGTCTAATAAAGGAGAGAGATTTCTAAACCAACAGCAACAATATACTTGGAGGATAGGCTGGGAGGAGAGGAGAATGCAAGTTGAATTGTGAAGGACAAGTTAATAGTGGTCCAAATAGAGAAAGCAGCATTTGCTAGTAGATGGAGAGAGGAGACTATTTGGTTCATTCCAGTAACTGCAGTAATTCTTTCTATTTCTGGTACCTAGGGTGAGTAAGAAAGTTGCTAAAAAGAATGGACAGTTAATCACAGTAATCACTCATCAGTTAATGACATGCTTTGTGTGCCATGCTAAAGACTTTGCATTATATCCTTAAAGCTGCAAGTGAGCCACTGCAGGGTTTTAAACTGGTAAGTAAAAATCATTTTAACATCTAAGCTTAGTCCTCTTGACCCCATATTTATTAAACTTGAACTTTTTAGAGGAAATATGAACTTTATGTTAAAATTTGAATTTGATTAGATCCCGTAGAGTCTCCTCCCTGGTCAGTTTTGTTATTGTGGTAGTTAGGATGGTTAGAATTACTAGAGATACAATTTAAAATACTGAGACATTGAAGGGGATTTATACATTCATATAACTAAGAATTCCAGCAGTAGGACGATTACAGGTAAATTAATTCTGAAGCTCAACAGCATCACCAAAGACTCAATTTCTTTCTCTCTGCCATTTTCAGTGTATTGTTTATTGTTCTCAGGTTTGTCCTTACATAGCTGCAAGAGGACTGCAGTACCTTCAACTTTTACATCCACACACAGCATTAGCATTGTTCATAGACTACTAGAACAACTAATCCCTTCTTGGGTCCCTTTTTAAGTTAAGGGAAACTTTCCAGACAGACACCCCACGCCACCCCCCACCCCCCGATTCACCTCACATCCAGTTGGCCAGGTTATATCACTTAACCTTTCTTAAGCCAATTAATGAAATTGCAAATGTTGTTATTGAGATTCATTTACTAATCAAAGTTCAACCCCTGAGAACCAGCCTCCCTTGAAGCAAATACATAAAATAAAGTCAGTGTTCTTTTAGCATGAAATAAAGGATTGGATAGGCAACTAGTGGAGTCTGCCACTTTGTTTTTCTAACCTAGTTTTGGGTTTTTTTAATCTTAAAAATTAACAGTCTTTCTCACACCAAGAGTTAGAAGGACAAGCCCAAATTTGCCTAAGATAGGAAAGACAAGACCACCTTAAGTTTGTTAATAATCCAAATATTTTGATAAGAAGTTTGCAGAAATGTGGAGCTGTTGTAGTATAAATTAATCTTTCTGAGGCTTACCACTTCGAAGATCTTAAATGACATGGTTCTTGACTGCAAAGCTGAGGACTGGGCCCCAAACTATAGGATTTTAGTATCAGAGGCCTGCCTGGGAAACCAACCAGCAGATCATCCCAGAAGATAGATTTCTATGATTGTTCTTGACCAGGGGAATTCTCTTCTGGAATAGGAGTGGATGGGAGATTTGCTCCTATTTAATTTTTTTCCTAAATGTATAATTTTAATGACATAAATCTTTTTTGTACCTGAAAGAGGTCAGGTTTTTCCAAACTCAAGTATTAGAAACACATTTGTCTACTTTTTTGTTGTCACCTTTCATCCTAACCACAGAAGGCTTGGCTGGGGAATGTTCTTTGGGAGAAAGAGAATATTGAAGAAAAAATGATTTTTTTCAAAGTAAAGCCTGGCTATACTATTTGCTTCAAAAATTTACATCACACTTTATGATCTTAGCTCTGGTATTATTCATATACTAGTCACTATAGTCACTTCTTTACTCAGAATATTGTGTTACTTTGCTGTTCTACTTTGTTTCCATTTTAAAAAATGGTCAGACCATTCAGTTTTCCTTTCTGTTAAGCTTCCAGTGGATTCATGCTCTAAGGATGAGGTACTATTAGATACTTCTTTCCTTCCTTTCTGTGTTGTTTTTCCATCCCTGATTATAGGGTGAGCACTTAATGTGGACCAAGTAGAGTATTGGGGGACACAGCTTACTTAGAAATAAAAGAGATAGTCTTTGCCAGATTATACTACCTGTAATAAATAAACCAGTATTACTAAAATATAGTATGAGAAGTATTGTGATGAACCTTCTACATGGGGTACTAAGGGAGTTCCAAGGGAAGGACTCAATCTCAGACTGGAGGGAAATGGAACAATTCTTGGAGGAGGTGGTGACTATCACCAAGCCTACATAGCAGTTAGCCACTTTGAGAAATGGGGAAGAGGACATTTCAGGCACAGAGTACAGCAAGTGTAAAGACGAAGTTGTGAGAAAACTTGACACATTTTGTGAACTATATATAGGTAGTTTGGTACTGTGGTGGTTCACTCCCATTTCTTATATCTATTTCTTTCTGCATATCTATTTCATTCTCTTGCAACCTTGCACATTTGTTTTAGTTCAAATAGTAGAACATAGCTACCAACAACTGAGTTTTGTATGTTATAGTCCAGGCACCCAGAGAAGGATACTGATTCAGTTCTTTTGTTTTCACATCCATAAGCTCATGGGTAGGTCAACTCCGGTCTTATTTAGGTCTGGTGTCCACCCTTTGACAAGTCAGTTACACTTTGGACTAGGGTGTGGCTGAGGTTTGTGATCATCTCAGCTTGGGTTAGCTGCCTATCCCAGTGCAAATCATCTATGGTAGAGGGAGGGAGTAAATTAGTATGGGAGTGAGAGTTTTTAAAGGGCACTTCCCAGAAAGGGGTGTATGTGACTCTGAGTAGGCAAAATGACATGCCATCTGTGGGAGCTATTGCAGCAGCATCCAGGCAAGAGATAATGAGGGTCTGAACTAAGAGCGTGGCGGTGGTATGGAGAAAAGAATCGACTGAACTACATGATTGATTGGGTGTAGGTCAAATGAAGGAAGAGCCTTAGTCTTACTTTTTAATTTACTTAACAAAAATACTTATCAAGTGCTTGCTAGAGCTACTGGAGATACAGCAGTGCTATATATCAGATTACTAAAAGAACAACTTGTTCTATACTCACACATTCTGACACCAGATGTGTTCCATTAAACAATTCTCCAACTCTTCCAAAACCAACTGAGTATCCTACAATTTAATTCTGACGACCAGGAGTTAGTTAGACCCCACAGGTTGAGGACTAGTCCCCAAGACGCCCCCCACTTAGACACTAATTGCCAAGTCTAGACCCTTGTACTTCTTCTGACCTACAAGCTATAATTTCTAGGTGCCCATGGCTCCCTCCTCGGGTTCAGTAATTTGTCAGAACAGCTCACAGAAATCAGGAAGACACTTAACATTTGCCAGTTTATTATAAAGGATATTACAGAGAATCTATATGAACAGCCAGATGAAGAAGTACATAGGATAAGATCTGAGCATGGGAACTCTGCTCCTGTGGAATTGGGGTGCCCCACTCTCCTGACATGAGGTTCACTGACCCAGCAGCTCTGTCAACCCCATTGTTTAGAGTTTTTATGGAAGCTTCATTATGTAGGCATGATTGATTAAATCATTGGCCATTGGTGATTGAGCTCAATCTCCAGTCCTTTTCCGTTCCCCAGAATTTGGGGTGGGTGGAGCTGAAAGTTTCCCCTGATTTGATGATTGGTTCCTCTGGCAGTCATCCCCCATCCTGAAGCTATTCTGGGGCTTTCAGCCACCAGTAATCTCATTAACATACAAAAAGACACTCTTATCTCTCCTGGTAGTGAAATACCAAGGCTCTTAGTAGCTCTTGTGTCTATTACTGGGTGACTGAGATCAAATATTATAATAAAAGATGCCCTTATCATCCCAACACTATAAGGGTTTGAGGAAACTATAAGGGTTTTAGAAGCTCTGTGTCAGGAACTGGGGGTGGGAGGCAGAACCAAATAGATGTTTCCTATGTCATAATGATATAACTCAACTTACATTCAAGGACAACACCATGTTTATAAAGGAAGTTTCTGGGTTAAGTGACTGGGTGAATGATGGTGCTCTTCATTTGAGGTTTGGGGGGAAATGTAATGAATTCATTTTATGAAATGTGAAATTTGAGATGATGATGGGTTATCCAGGGGATGTTAGATATTTGGGTTATGGACCCACAGGAGAAGGCAGAGGAAGAGAGAGAGAATTGGAAGTCATGACCATCCAGTGGTAATTGAAGTTTTTAAAAACTATAAAGTAGAATTTACTTTTTTATTTTGGTGTTTGGTTTTATGAATTTTCACACATGTGTAAATGTGTGTAGCTACCACCACAATTAGCATACGTCACCTTACAGGTTACATCATGATATTCGTTTCTGGTCACTCTCTTCCCCCGTCCTTCACCTGGGAAACCAATGAGCTATGAAGATGGTTACACTAAACAACAGATTTTCAATGTAGATGAAACAGCTTTGTATGGGAAGAAGATGCCATCTAGGACTTCGTTGCTAGAGAGAAGTCAGTGCCTGGGTTCCAAGCTTTGAAGGACAGGCTGACTCTCGTGTTAGGGGCTAATGCAGCTGGTGACTTTAAATTGAAGCCAGTGCTCGTTTACCATTTCCAGAATTCTAGGGTCCTAAAGAATGATGCTAAATCTACTCTACCTGTGCTCTATAAATGGAACAATAAAGCCTGGATGACA
This sequence comes from Gorilla gorilla gorilla, assembly GCF_029281585.2. Lineage (NCBI taxonomy): Eukaryota > Metazoa > Chordata > Mammalia > Primates > Hominidae > Gorilla > Gorilla gorilla. Next base: position 29,017,908 of record NC_073228.2, on the reverse strand, counting down.
GCATGTCTGTTTATAGCATGGCTTACTAAATATTTTAGGCCCACCGTTGAGATCTACTGCACAGTGCTCTGATGGAAACATTCAAGGAGATTAATGTTATTCTCATGCCTGTGAACACAACATTTATTCTTTAGCCATGGATCAAGGAGTAAATTTTGACTTTTAAGTCATATTATTTAAGAAATACATTTTGCAAGGCTATAGCTGCCATAGATAGTGATTCCTCTGATGGATCTAGGCAAAGTAAATGGAAATTCTGGAAAGGATTCACCATTCTAGATGCCATTAAGAACATTTATGATTCATGGGAGGAGGTCAAAATGTCAACATTAACAGAAGTTTGGAAGAAGTTGATTCCAACCCTCATGGATAGCTTTGAAGACTTCATTGGAGGAAGTAACTGTCGATGTGTGGGAATGGTAAGAGAACTAGGATTCGAAATAAAGCCTGAAGATGCACTGAATTGCAGTAATCTCATGATAAAACTTGAATGGATGAGAAGTTACTTACAGATGTGCAGAGAAAGTGGTTTCTTGAGATGGAATCTGTATCTGGTGAAGATGCTGTGAACATTGTTGAAATGACAGCAAATAATTTAGAATATTTCATAAACCTAGTTGATAAAACAGTGCCAGGGTTTGAAAGGATTGACTTCAATTTGAAAGAAATTCTACTGAGTAAAATGCCATCAAATAGTATCATTTGCTACAGAGAAATCTTTCGTGAAAGGAAAAGTTATTTGATGTGGCAAACTTCATTTGTTGTCTTATTTTAAGAAATTGTCACAGCCACACCAACCTTCAGAAACTACCCCCCGATCAGTCAGCATCCATCAACATAGAGAAAGACCCTCCACCAGCAAAAAGATCCCAACTTGCTGAAGGCTCAGATGATAACATTTTTTAGCAAGAGAATATTTTTAAATGAAGTTATATACATTTCTTTTTAGATATAATGCTATTACAAACATAATACAAAGTTAATAGATTATAGTGTATCATAAACATAACTTTTGTCTGCACTGGGCAAACAAGAAATTTGTGTGACTCGCTTTATTGCGATCTTCATTTTCTTGCAGTGGTCTGGAACGGAACCAGCAAAATCTCTGAGGTATGCCTGTGTATGACCTTTGAAGACTGACTTCTTTCACTTGGCATAATGCCTTTGAGATTCATCTGAGTTGTTGTGTCAAAAAGTACTAGCGAGTGTTCCTTTTTATTGCTGAATGGTATGCCATTGTATGGATGTATTGTTTGCTCATTTATTCTCCCACTGAAGACCATTTGGATTATTTCCAATTTTAGGTGATTATGAATAGAGCCACTATAAACATTCATATATGGGTTTTTGTGTGAACATAAGTTTTCGTATCTGTAGGGCTGATGCCTAAGAAGTAGGATTGTTGGATCATATGGTAGTATATGTTTAACTACACAAGGAACTGCCAAGCAGTTTTCCAGAGTAGCTGTACCCTTTTCATTCCCACCAGCAACATATAAGAGTTCCAAATGCTCCACCCCCTTGGTAGCACTTGATATTGTCAATTGTAAAAAATTTTAGCTATTCTGTGTGTAGTGGTATTTCATTGTGGTTTTAATTTGCATTTCTCTGATGGCTAATGAACATCTTTTCATGTGCTTGTCTTCCATGTATCCTGTGTGGTGAAGTGTCATCAGATCTTTTGCCCATTTTTTATTTGGTTGTTTGTTTTCTCATTGGTGTATTTTAAGAGTTCATTGTGTGCTCTGTATACAAGTCTTCTGTTGGATACGTGTTTTGCTTGCTTTGTTTATTCTCTTAACAGTGTTAGATAAAGTTCATTTTTCTTTTTTTAATGGTTCATGTTTTTGCTATCATATTTAAAAAATCTTTGGCTAATCACAAGTCATAAAGATTTCTCCTGTGTTTCTTCTGAAAGTTTTATATTTAGATGTATGATTTATTGTTTTTTATATAAAGTGTGAGGTTAAGGTTGATGTGTTTGTTTTTGTATGGTTGTGTAATTGTTCTAACACCATTGTTGAAAAGACTACACTTTCTCCTTTGAATAGCTTTTGCACTGTTGTTAAAAATCAATTGACCGTATTTATTTAGATCTATTTCTGCACTGTCTGTTCTGTTAACTGATCTCTTTGTATCCTTTTGCCAGTACTGCACTGTCTTGATTACTGTAGCTTTATAGTAAGTCTTAAAATAGGGTAGTATAATTCCTCCAACTTTGTTCTTTTTCAAAATTGTCGTAGCTATTTTAGATCCTTTGCTTTTCTATATAAATTTTAGAATCATCTTGTCTATCTATAAAAAGATCCTTCTGGGATTTGGGGTGGAATTACATTAAATCTATAGATCAACTGGGATAGAACATTTTTTCCATGTGGGATCTTCTTTTAGTACATGAACATGTTATGTCTTTCCATTTGTTTAGTTCTTCCTTGATATTTTTCATCAGCATTTGGTAGTTTCCAGCATATAGATCTTGTACATGTTTCATTAGACTTACACGTAAGTTTTTTTTTTTTTTTTTTTGAGCTAGTGGTACAATAGTCCCCTCTTGTCCAGAGGGGATACACACCACAGCCCCCAGTAGATTCCTGAAACTATGGATAACACCGAACCCTATATATACTTATGTCTTTTCTTACACATACATATGTACCTATGATAAAGTTTAATTTATAAATTACGCATAGTAAGATATTCACAACAATAACAATAGTAAAATAGAACAGTTATAACAATATAGCAAATATGAATGTGGTCTTTTCTCACAAAATATCTTATTGTACTTTATTCATCCTTCTTGATGTGATCTGTTGATCTGATAACTAAGATCACTACTAAGCATATCCAAACGACTAACGGGCATGTAGGGTATACAGCATGGATATGCCAGAAGTTACTAACGGCAGGTACAGTATACAGCAGTAGATATGCTGGAAGGGATGATTTACATCCTGAGCAGGATGGCTTGAGATTTTGTCACACTACTCAGTATGGGGTGTAATTTAAAACTTATGAATTGGTAATTTATGGGATTTTCCATTTAATATTTTCTGACTGCAGTTAACTGTGGGTAACTGAAACCATAGAAAGAGAAATCACAGATAAGGGGGTGGGTGGACTCTTGTTTTTAAAATTTTGGTTTCTTATTGTACATTGCTTATATTTAAAACATATATATATATATATATATGCTGGGTGCGGTGGCTCACCCTTGTAATCTCAGCACTTTAGGAGGCTGAGGCAGGCGGATCACCTGAGGTCAGGAGTTCAAGACCAGCCTGGCCAACATGGTAAAACCCTGTCTCTACGAAAAATACAAAAATTAGCCAGGCATGCTGGCGGGCACCTGTATCCCAGCTACTCGGGAGTCTGAGGCAGGAGAATCACTTGAACCCGGGAGGTGGAGGTTGCAGTGAGCCAAGATTGTGTCACTGTGTTCCAGCTGGGCGGCAGACCGAGACTGCATCTCAAAAAATAAAATAAAACATATATTTTTTTTATTTTAAAAAAAAAATATATGATTTTTTTTTTACTTTGTATCCTATGACTTTGCTAAACTAACTTATTAGTTCTAATCGATGTTTTTTGTTTTTGTTTTTTAGTAGATTGCTTTGAATCTTTTAAGTGGACAATAATGTCTTTTGATAATAGGGAGAGTTTTATTTGTTCCTTTCCAGTATGTATGCTCTTTATTCTTTTTCTCATTTTATGGCACTGGCCAGCACTTCTAGTACAATGATGGCTAAGAGTCGGGGGAGTGGTATTCTTGCCTTGTTTCCTGAGCGTTGGCTGGGGGGAAACATTGCTTTTCACCAATAAATATGATGCTAGCTGTAGATATTTTATGGATGTTCTTTATCAAGTTGAAGTAGTTCCCCTGTATTCCTAGTTTTCTAGTTTTCTTCAAGTGCTAATTTTTTAAAAAAATACTTTTTCTCTGATCAAGTAATAAGATCATATGAGTTTTCTTCTTCGAACCGTTAGTATGGTAGATTGCATTGAATGATTTTCAAATACTAAACTAGTCTAGCATTTCCAGGATAAACCCCACCTACTCATAGTTTGTTGTTCTTTTTCTACATTACTGTATTTTATTTTCTAATATTTTGTTGAGGATCTTTGTTTCTATGTACATAAAGGGATTTTGGTGTGTAGTTTTCTTTTTTTGGTAGTGTCTTTATCTGGTTTGACATTTGAGTAATTCCGTCCTCATAAAATGAATTGGGAGTATTTTCTGCTCTTCTGTTTTCTGGAAGAAATTGTAGAATTTGTTATTTCTTTAAATGTTTGGTAGAATTCACCTGTTTAGTTATTTGGGCTTGGATATTTCTTTTTCATAATTTTTTTTAGACTATAGACTTTATGTAATAGTTATAGCAATATACAGGTTACTGTTTAATCTTGAGTGAGTTTCAGTAGTTATTAAGTGTTTACTAAAAAGGTGTATTTAAAAGACCAGGCTGTGCTATAGAATAACTTTATGACCTTGGGAAAGGTACTTTAGCCTTAACCTCTCTGTCCTTAATTTGTTAATCTGAAAAATCAAAGTTTTACATTTGTCTTTTTAAAGGTTTCTTCCAATTTTTTAATTCTAGTGGATAAGAGTGTATGTGTTTGAAGTTTATGTGAAAGGACTGTGACCCTCTCTTTCTTGTTTTATCTGTCATTTATTGAGTGAGCATTGATTTATTTAGATTCACTTTGCCTTTTATCAGATAAGTTCCATATTTCCTCCTAATAAATGAATTATTTGTTGATGAAAGGTATGGGAGGAAGGCCTGTTTATGCATTTATACATGATATGGTATGTAAAAAATTACTTTCATAAGCTATTTATGTGAGAAAATTAAGACATATCATGTGTTAGTCTTTAATGTTAAATTTTCTTGAAAAAATTATCAGTTTAGAATTTTAGAAATGTTAGAAATACATTTCTCTTTTGGTGATTGTCCTTCTGAATCTTCATGATTAAAAAATTCATTTATTTTTGGCTACTTAATAGAGACAATGTCTATATAAGTATTTTTTGCAAAATCATCTGGCATAGTGTTGTGCATTCTGTCCTTTTGTTGGATTAAAGCAAAGTGAAAGTAGCATACAGATTTACTGCTGAAAGAAACATCAAGTTGCAGGCTGCAGCTGGAGGATTTTACGTAGGCACCTGTGGGTTTGAGTGCGTTCAATATACAGACTGCAGTAGGAGGCTGGCACTGACTCTGCTGACTCCAGTACACTCCTTCACTGCTGTTCTGCCGATTTCTCCACTGTCCAGAAGACAAACAAAATGGTGCAGCACGTACAGGGCTTGGGAAAAAAATAACCGCCAATATGATCCAGAGGTGAGTTTGCTACAGTGAACAGGAGAGAAAATTGTTAACAAGATAAAAGGCTTGGATGTGGTTCAGTATGTCAGATGTCTTCAGCTGTTTTAATATTTGATTCTGGCCAGTAAGGATGAAACTGTTGTAGTTCTAAAATCTTCATGCCCTCTATATAAAGAGGTTCAGGTATATTGCATTTATAGCATTACTAGATGCATGCATGGTAGTTAATAAACATTTATATTTATACTAAACATGTGTAATGTGTGTGTCTATATAGATAGGTGTTTGTGAAGGTTATATCTATTAATACTGGATTTTTAAAAAGTAAGCACTTTTAGTTTTTATATTTTCTCTGTTGTACATTTGTTGCAGCTCCTGCCAATGTCTCTTTCCCTATATTGTTCATTTTATAATAGCAGAAAACATTAGTAGCGCGTTCTGTGGTGAGATATGGAAAATCAGTAGAATGAACCCTGGAGTTGGCACTTCATATTTTATTGATGACTGTAATGCAGTGTGAGTTCACATTGCACATAGTCTTGATTTAAATGATTACCTCTTTTATGAAAGCAAAATGTTTGTAAGAACAGCCATGTTGTAGACAGGGAGCATAAAATAAAGGAGAGGAAGTAGGACAAGTAACATTTCTCTGTCCTTGGTTTCTTGAACAATGTTCAGCATTGACTCAAGGCACTGTCATTTCAGAAGTACAGTATAGAAACAATTGAGCATCAAGCATAGATGAAACATGGAGGCTTAGTTTCCCACCCCGTCCTAGAAGCACTTTACTTATGTACTCACATATTTTCGGTTTCTGTGGCTGTGTTACTGGGTAGCTGTCCAGTTGAGATGAGATGTTTACTTAAGCCACACCCAGCAGAGTCAGCTTTTAATGTGTTGGGGGCACTATTTTAATCCTGTGCTGATTTGTAACCATCATCTATGGGACGCCTTTGAGTTGTAAAAAGAGGGAAAATACTAGATTCACAGGTTGCAGCTTACTATGTTTTTGAATATTTGAGTTGCTGTATTAATAGCACAGAAGAGCAGTATTTAAGTTATGCAGCATTTATCTATGGCAGAGAGAGATAGAGAATATGTGTATGGTTCCATTACAAGTGTAATGCAAGTATTCTGATCATATAGCTAAAAATGCTGCTGGTATATTATTTTAGTTAGTGTTGTGGGTAGTAAATTGGAGTATGACATTCAGAGTTCAGATTTTCTTATTTGAGAAAATATTTGTCCAAACATTTTAAATACTTGACTTAATTTTTCTGTGCTTTTAAAAGATTTGCAAAGGATTCAGCCTGAGCTTAGAAATGTATAATGTTTTATTCCATGCTAAAGACATTTTGTATGTGATAAGAATTAACAACTGTATGGCTGGCTGGCTGCCACTGTGTTGGATTACCTTACCCACCTTACTGTAGACAAAAATAATAAGGAGTCAGCATTAATCCTAGTAGTCTCCATAGTACTCATATTGTATATTTTCAGAAACTCCTTTTTTATAGCCAAAGCAAAGTGTTCTCCCCAAAAAGAAAAAAAAATTAAAAACAAATCTCTCATTTGTACTGTATTTCTTTGATTTTATCGAATAACACAAAAGAATAATGTGAGATTTTTTATGTCAAGTTTAGTGACAATAACTAACTACAGATTGAAATATACTATATTATTGAAATGTTTCGTGGATCTAAAATGTTATATAATCCTGATGGAATGTTGCAGATGAAACAAAGAAATCTGATTGGTTCCTCACAAGATACAGCAGCCTCGAAATCCATTCTAACTAGAGGCTTCTACAGCAGCCTGGGTGGTTAGTATCACGTAAAAACAAAAATGCCTTGGAGATGGGAAGGGGTTTGGAAGAGAAAATGAAGTCGCTAAAGCACTTCAGTAATCTTAATCATTGAACATTTTTTTTCAGCTTCTCTTTTTATTTTTATTTTTTGCTTTGCTTGTTGTTGCTTAAAAGGAGTGTTATATTCAATCGAGTTAATGAACTTTCTAAGTAGTATTCTGTAATGAACTAGAAGAGTCTCTCTAAAAAGAGTTTTATGTTAACTGATAGACTGGGTTAATGAATAACATAATTTCAGAACATTTATGAAATATGAATGAGTGGGACTTGTTGGGGGAAGGAGATGGATGAGATGGAAAAGAGCTCTGAAGAGCAGGACACTTATAGTAACTCTTTGGTCCCACCCTTTCCCATCATATTAAAATTGCATTAGATAATTTGTCATCTAAGACTTTAGTGATGCTTGATGAGGGCACATTGTTATTGACACGCAAACAGCAGGATGCTGCAAGTCAGAACAGGTGGAAAATTGTTTGCTGTCTGCTAGCTATTAGAAATACCCTTGAGATGTGAGAATAATGTATGTTAGCTTTTACGTATTTATTATTCTTGGCTAGATAGTCTGCTGGAATATAGTTGCAAATTATAGTACCAAATATGCAACCTTTCTGTGCGTTTACAGAAAATATTTAAAATATGCCTGTAGTTTATTCTACTAAAATTTGAAAATTCTTATATTTAAATGGTAATAGGTCAACTTCAGTTATAGGATCTGGGGGAAGGAAAGTTACTGTGAGCAGGAATGAGCATTTACATTAAGAGAATGAATAATATTGAAAGGAAGTAAAGCATCATAAAATAAAGCATATTAAAGAAAAAATATATAGATATGTCCTGATAAAAGTCAACTATATTTTGTAGTTTCTGTTCTGTGCTTATTTTCTAAATTATCCAATATGCTAATAGAGTCAGGCTGAAGGCAGCTGGCTGCAAGTGTTACAAGCTGAAAACAAAATGGCTGGCAAGGATTACTACTGTAAATTTGCAATAGAGAGCTGGATGCATTTAAGATATCTTTTGTTGAAAGAGTGTTAAAAAGTTAGATGATGAGGGAATGACTTGTATAAGCTGTTTTTGACAATAAACATTGTATTAAAAAATACTCGATTACAGCATGAAAACAAAAGGCTTTACATTCATTTTCAACTAAGCAATAAAAAACTCTTGTTAGTATTTATTTAGCCATCATTGTCTTTGTAATTTTAAGACCTAAGTAGTTTCTGAGGGTATTGTTTATGAATCTTTCAGATTCACAGTGTGGTTAAGGGTAGAAGAAATTAACAGTGAAGAATTTGTTACATTCTTGGAATGGGGAGGTGGAATTGAGAGCTAAGTTTCTGGGAGTTTTATATATTTTTTAATCTTCTAGACTAGCCTACATTAAGGATGGAAGACATAGAATAACTGGAAAACTTGGAGATAAAAATGAAAATATAGTTTACAAAGTAACAACATCCATAGATCTGTATTTTATTTTTTTCTATTGAAGACCTGTTCATAAAACTATTTGTATTTTAGAAAAGACTTTTCTTTGTGTAACCATAACCTATTTCAATTGATTTTTAGCAATTGTTGAAAGATTACATGACATGAAAATTGTTGATAGGCTTGGTTAGATTGAGAAATAGCTTCAGCAATTAATTAGTTAAGTAGATTGAAGACAGCACATACATTCACGTATCTTGTCTCTCACATTGTAAAGTCTATGTACTTTAAGAGGGCAAAAGTGTAAATATGTTATTGCCACTTCTCTAGCACATAGTATAATGCCCCATCACTTAATGGGTTCTCAGTAATTGATGTACAGATAATAATCACAAACATGTTTGATTGGTATTCACACACACATATACATATATAAACCCATACACAATTATAAACCCATATACATACATATATATAAACCCATACATAATGATGCTGATTTAATTTTCACAACCTTGTGGAATAAATTCTATCATTTTACTCATTTAACAGATGAAAAAACTGAGGCAGAGAGCAAGTAGTTAAGTGACTTGACCAAAGTCATATAGTAAATGGTGGAGTCGGGACTTGTACTCATGTACTTTGAACTCTTTCATCATCTTTTCCTCTAGTAATTGAAGATTAAGCTGTATTAGCATTCAACAGTATCTTTAGCCCTCAGAAGCATACATTATATGTATATTCTGGCAGAAACTGCAAAGCAGAGAAAACTTCTCTGCTACATCTTTCAAAATTGGTTTAACTGATGTTTTGTTTTCTAAAATCCCTTTTCAATCATTTAGCTGTAGCTGATGGCCATTATCATCATCAGTTAATGCAGATGTACAGTTCTGAAAGCAATTTAAAAGCCCATAGCAAGTATACACAGGAAGCAGTTGGAAAAATATATTAAGTTTTCTGTACTCCCCAAAATGGCTGCCAACATCTATCAGTCATCAAGCCCAGTTGATTAAAACTTCTGTGTATTTCTGAACTTTGTCTTCTCTTTACTTCTTCATTCTCATTTCTTCAGAATCTCATGTCACTTAAATTATTGTGTCTCCAATCTCAGTACCCTTTAGTTCATTCTCTATTTTGTGTTAAGAATGAATTTTCTTAAATGTTCATCTGATTTTTCTAATATGTGCATTCCATTAGTTCTCCAAATAAAACATGGCTGGTTTTTTACTGGTTCTCTTTGCTGTAACTGTATCCTAACACAGATGCACACAGATATAGATAATATATAGACCAGACAGATTTAGAATTTGATTTTAAAAGATTAATGTTTGAATCTCCTTTATCAGAGATGAAAATTATCAGTATAAATGTATCCATGAACGATTTTTGTTTAGTATTGTGTGTTTTAAAATATAATAGGTGGTATCATTTCCTCTGTATCATTCTGCAACTTGCTTTTTTGCTCTTGTTAGAAACTTAGTTTGTTTCTTTTATGTATTGTACAGTATGTTTCTTTTATGTATTGTATAGTATTCTATTTTATGAGCCCATTTCTTCCATCCATTTCCCTCCTAATATGAATTTGAGTTTTCTGGTCTTTTGTGTGTGTGTGATCACAAATAATGTTCCAGTGAATATCCTTACGTGCACATTAGTTTTTCTAGGAGCTATACCTAGAAATGGACTTGCAAATGTAGGTTATTTGCATTATCACTTTTACTACATGATTTCATTACTTTGTCACTTTACCAATTTATATTCTTAGAAGTGTCTGAGAGTTTTTTCTTTTTCCTATCCAGTAGTCATATGGTCAGATTTCTTCCTTTTTCTCAGTCTGGTAGGAGAAAGGTAATGTCCTAGTGATTTAATTTGTTTCCTTAATTTATAGTGAGGTTGAACATCTTTTCATATGTTTTATAGGCCTTTAGAGTTCCTCATTTGTTAGTAACCTCTTTATATCCTTTATGCATTTTTCTGTTGGATTATTTGTCTTTTTCTTATTGATTTATAGGAATTCTTTATGGATTCTGGGCAGGTTCAGCAAACCGTAGCCCATGGGCCAAATCCAGCCTGCCACCTGTTTTTGTGTGGCCTGTGAGCTAAGGATGGTTTTTCCATTTATTTTCCAATCATTCCAAAAAAAAATTAAAGGAGAATAAAATGTTGCAACCTATCAACATTACAAAAAATTCAAATCTCAGTGTTCTTGAATAGTTTTAGTGAGATACAGACGCACTCATTTATTTACATATTGTCTGCGCCTGCTTTTGCACCACAATGGCAGAGTTGAGTAGTTGTGACAGGGAGCATATGCTCTGCAAAGCCTATAATATTTACTTTCTTTATAGAAAAAGTTTGCAGACCCATGTTTTAGATTGATCCTTAGCCTGTGACATTTATAACAGGTATCTTCTGTCAGTCTGTACGCTGTCTTAAAACGTTCCCTTTGGTTTTAGGACTGAAACTCCAAACTTCTGTTAAATAGAAGTTTAAAATTTCAGTTTATTCAAATGTATCATTCTTTTTTATACTACGTGTTATTTCAGGAATCTTTCTTTACTCAGAGACTACAAATATATTCTTCTATATTTGAAATAGTTTTGAAGTTTTGTTTTTCACTTTGATATTTTTAATACATTTGGATTTTTTTCCTTTTTTCTTATTGTTTTGGTAAGGGGATTATGGTATGAGAAAAGGGTCTAATCTTTTTTTCTCATGTGGAGAAAGCCAGTTTTCCCCACCATATTTGTTGTTGAATACGCTTTTCTTTCTCCAGTGATTTATCATCCCAGCTTTCTCATGTACTAAGAATCTGTTATATTTGCATATGAGTCTTTTCTGGGTTCTTTTATTCAGTTCTTTCCATATTCTTTTTATTTAAAAAAATTATTTTTAAAAAGTAGAGATGGGTGTCTCACTATATTGCCTAGGCTGGTCTTGAACTCCTGGGCTCAAGTGATCTTCCCACATTAGCCTTCCAAGTAGCTGGGACTGTAGGCACACACTATCATGCCTGGCTTCTCTCTTTATTCTTTGATTAAATATTTCTATATTCTATTTGGTCTAAATGATTCTCATTATCCAACTACTTAATCATTGTATTCACTTTTCCTAGTTCCTTGGGAGAAAAATACAAAATGTAACACTCAAGAACTTTACTAATGATAAGTTTAGGGAAAGGAATATTGTTGTTAAATTTTGTATATTGCATATACAAAGGTCATACTGTTATCTTTAGTAAATTCTTTTTTTTTTTTTTGAGACAGAGTCTCACTCTGTTGCCCAGGCTGGAGTGCAGTGGTGCGATCTCGGCTCACTGCAACCTCCGCCTCCTGGGTTTAAGCGATTCTCCTGCCTTAGCCTTCTAAGTAGCTGGGACTACAGGTGCATGCCACCACACCCAGCTCTTTTTTTTTTTTTGAGATGGAGTTTCACTCTTGTTGCCCAGGCTGGAGTGCAGTGGCGCCATCTCGGTCACTGCATCCTCCACCTCCCGGATTCAAGTGATTCTCCTGCTGCAGCCTCCCGAGTAGCTGAGATTACAGGCGCCCACCACAATGCTCGGCTAATTTTTGTATTTTTAGTAGAGACAGGGTTTCACCGTGTTGGCCAGGCTGGTCTCAAACTCCTGACCTCAGATGATCCACCTGCCTTGGCCTCCCAAAGTGCTGGGAGCCACCACACCCGGCCTTTAATAAATTCTTTAACATATTTTAATCTCAAATTTCTAGTTTCATTGCCATTATTATTATAATCAAGTAATATAGTACAGATTAAGTACCCACAAGTGCATGGTATTATGCTAAGTACTTTAAAAAACATTTATGCATAACCAGTAAAGACAAAATATTATTTAGGCATAATGGGATGAAGTATAATTTATTTGAAAAAACAAATTTGAGGAATATTTACATAATATATGATTATTTGACTTTGTATTACTTTGATTTTCCAGTGAGTGTCTATATATTTGAATTTACTTATCAGTCAAAACAGAAAGAGGCTGTGTTTTTTTCTTGGAAGTGAAATGGAGTGGGGGAGATCTGATTTTTAGTCTATCAGTAGCTGTCTCTCTATATAGGGAGTAAGAGGTTTCTTGTGAACCATGTGACATAAAAATAGCCTATTACCAGTATCTTTTGAAATTTTTATATCTTCATATACGAAGGCAGGGATTTTAGGTGGAAACTGTTTTATCCCCACTCCTTAGGTATACAGTAGTTGTTTTTCAGGTGTCTGCTTTAGACATCTGAAGGTAGAGATCAGAAACTGAAAGAAAGCCAATATTAGAAAAACAAAAGTAGATCCAATTAGAAATGAAGCTGGAAAAGTAGAACCTTATAGATCGTGTTCAATTTTATATCTTCTGACGGGAGAACGTTTAAACATTCTAAGTATAAAGTGAGGTAACTGTTAGATTTGCATTTCTAAATGATTACTCAGTTATTTGTGGATATATGTTGAGAAGAGAATGGATATAGGAGTGGATGCAGGTTGGAGATGGAGACAAGTGGATGGATTCAAGAGACATTTAGGAGAGAAAATCAATAATATTTGATGATGAATTCATTGAGATGGGGAGCTCTGATGGAGAGTATCAGGTTTGAAGGGATGAAAGGAAGTTTAGAATTTCATGTTTCGATACTTTGAGTTTGAGGTATATTTGAGACATCCAAGTGGGTATTTCAAAAAGGCAGTTGTTATATAGACAGACTTTTCCAATTTATATACAAATAAATGAATAGGGGCTCCCTAGTAGAATAATGGATTTAAAAGTATGTAGAGGAAGAAAAATATCTTTTCTTCATTCATCACTAGGTTCATGACGGAGACCCCTAAAACAAAAGACAGATTTGTTAACAATAAAAAAAAGCATACAAATTTACTTAATGAATTTTATGTGGCAACTGAAGCCTTCATAAGGAAATGAAGACATGAAGAAGTGGGTAAATCTGTGTATTTTTAATGTTAGATTTGATGAATAAGTGGATAGCTGTGAAGAAGTGTGATTGGATAAAAAAGTGGAATTTTATGGTAGTAAACTGGGGGTGGGGTGTGGGAGTACTTAGCAAGACTTTTTATTAGGATTCTTTTCTGTATCCCTCTGTCTTCAGAGATAAAGGTGTTTCTTTACCCCAGGTATAGGTAGGACACCTCTTGAATGAGGGTCTTATGACCTGCTTTAGGAGAAGATTAAAAAATCCTTTCTAGGTTTTAGGAGTCTGCTTTAGGAAGAAGTGTGAGGGGAGGATGAGAGTGATCTTTCTGCTTCTGTTCTGTTAAATGCCAAGGTACCATATTTTAAGGTATCATGTCCTGAACTCCATCAAGTAAAACATAAATATTTGGGTTGAGTATTGAGAATTATTGCAGAACTCCAGTTTGAGAACACCTTATTTGGTTTTTGGAAAAACAAAAAGGGTTAGACAATTTCACTTCTGACTGTTCATGTTTCCCTCCATCTAGCTCTAGACCTGGAATTAATGAGGTGCTAAGTAGGGTAGTTATACATTTAAGTCTTTAATCCATCTTGATTTGATTTTTGTATATGGTGTAAGGAAGGGATCCAGTTTCAGTCTTCTTCATATGGCTAGCCAGTTATCCCAGTACCATTTGTTGAATAGGGAGTCCTTTCACCATTGCTTGTTTTTGTAAGCTTTGTTGAAGATCAGATGGTTGTATGTGTGCGGCCTTATTTCTGGGCTCTATATTCTGCTCCATTGGAGCTGGAGGCCATTATCCACAGCAAACTGATGCAGGAACAGAAAACCAAGTACTACATGTTCTCTCTTATAAATGGGAACTAAATGATGAGTACACGTGGAGACAAAGAGGGGAACAACAGACAGACACTAGGGCCTACTTGAGCGTGAAGGGTGGGAGGAGGGAGAGGATCAGAAAAAATAACTATTGAGTACTAGCCTTGGTTCCTGCATGATGAAATAATCTGTACAGGAAACCCCTGTGATACAAGTTTACCTGTGTAGCAAACCTCACAGGTACATCTAAACCTAAAATAAAAGATAAGGAGAGTAAGTCAGATTTTAAATTTAGCCCTTAGTAAAATGGAATATTATTTCTCCTTCCCAGCCCTCCATCTTCTGTTCTCTTAATGGCATTATAATCAAGCAAGTGAAATTCCCAAATTCCCAAAGAATTCTGAGGCATCCAGAATTCCCTTCTTTCTCTTGTTTTACTTATGCAAATTAATTAATTCAACAGCTATTTTTTGAGTACCTTCTATGTGTCAGATACTATTCTAGGCATGGCTAATAAAGCATTGAATATAAAATTATTTGTCCTCATGGAATTTATATTCTAGTGGGTGAAGATGACCAGAATTAAGATGAATAGGTAAAACATAGAATATATTAGTGATAAGTACTAAGTAGAAAAATAAAGCAAGGAAGAAGTAAAAAATGTGTATCTGTGTGAATATGGTGGTGGTGGGGTACCATTTTAGAGTGATGAGGGAAGGCATGATTGGGGGGACAGTTATGTATCTACCCAAAGGAGATGCAGGACAAGCCTATGCGGACATCTGGGAGAGAAGTATTTCAGGCAGAGGCCTTGATATGAGTATATTCTTAGAGTGTTTAAAGTACAATGAGGAGAGCCAGCATGCTTCAGAAAAGTCAGAGAGCAAGAGTGGTAGGAGATGAGGTCAGAGAGGTAATAGGGGCCAGGTAATGTAGAGCTTTGATCTAAAGACTTTGACTTTTACTTACAATGAGAAACCTTTGGAGGATTTTGAGGAGAAGAGTTTAATGATCTATTTTGTGTTCTAACAGAACCATTCTGGTTGCAGTATTGAGAATAGATTGAAGCTGGGCTGGGATGGAAGCAGAGAAACCAGGTTAGTCATGAGGGTGGCTGGGACTCAGGGTGGTGGTAGCAGAGGGTGAGAAGTAGTTTGGGTATATCATGAATAGCTGACAGCATTTACTGTTGGATTGTATGTGCAATGGGAGAGAAAAAGAGGACTTAAGGATGACTCCACGGTTTTTGGCTTATACAACCAAAAGAAAGGAGTTGCTATTTACAGAGATGAGGAAGACTGTGAGAGGAGCAGGTTCCTGGAGGACTATTAGGACATGTTAAATTTTGAGATACCTGTGTGATATAAAAGTGGAAATGAGGCTGGGCACAGTGGCTCACACGTGTAATCCTAGCACTTGGGGAGGCTAAGTTGTGTGGACCACTTCAGCCCAGGAGTTTGAGACCAGCCTGTGTAACATAACAAGACCCCATCTTAAAGGGGCCTTAAGCATAACCTCCAAAATAAAAATTAGCCAGGCCTGGTGGTGCACGCCTACTCAGGAGGCTGAGGTGGATAGATCTCTTGAGCCTGGAAAATTGAGGCTTCAGTGAGCCGTGATCATGCCCCAGCACTTCAGCCTGGGCAACAGAGCAAGACCCTGTTTCAAGAAAAAAAAAAAAAGAAAGAAAGTGGAAATATAGGGTAGGCAACTCCATAAATATGAACTTCATGGATGAGGTCCAGGTTAGAGATATAAATTTGGGAACCATCAGCATGATAAAACATAAAACCATGAGTCTATTTGAGATAACCAATGGAATATATATGGCAAATAATACAGATTAAAAAGTGAGCCCTGGGGCAGTCTATCATGTAGAGACTGGGGAGATGAGAAAGAATAAGCCAAGGAGACATAAGGAGCCCTGGAGACAGGAGCAAAACCAGGCAAGTGTGACATCTTGGATATCAAGTGAAGAGAAGACTTCAAGAAAGAAAGATTAACTGCATCAAATGTTGATAAATCAAAAAATAAAACTGAGAACTGACTGTTGGACTTAACAATGGACTTTATAAGAGATTTTGGTAATTGTGGATTATCTGGAATGATAGGGACAAAAGTCTTATGGGAGTGGATTTAAGGAAGAAAGGAAAAATAAATTGATGGCAGCGATTAAAATGACTCTTTCAAATGAGTACAGTCTTTGCAATTCTGTGTCCTAAATATTTCACAAGCCTACCCTTTTCTTCATATTCTCAATGTTAGTGCATTTATTTAGGCTTTCCTTTCCTCTGAGCTTATGGCAGTGATCTCTTTACTTTTAGGCCATGGTCCACACCATTGACTTAAATATATACTTGCCAAGGTTATCTTTTGAAAACACCTGTCAGATCATGCCACTCCTTTGCATAATGCCCATCATTTTCTTCCCTACATTTATAGCATAAAGTTCAAATTGATCATCACGAATAATATTTATGCCTTTTGTGATTATGCTTTTTATGATTATGCCTCTGCCTACTTTTCTAGTTTCATATCCTGCTTCTTACCCATACTTTCTGTGTTCTAGTTACATTGAACTCTTTAGATTTCTCTAAGTGACCTTTTCTTTCATTTGTGTCTTTGCAAATAAAATCTGGTACTGTTCCTGAAAACCCTAGCTCATACTTGAGAAGCTGTGGCTTCCCTGAGGTGTAGGTTAATATGAAGAAGGCAGAGGCTGTTCTAGGTTTTAGAGTCTTAGGAAAATGATTTATTTAGTTAATTTGTTTATTTATCTCTGGTATTATCTGTTGAAACTATATGTTGAGGGGGATACATGTGGATCTCACTTTTGGCTGCATATAGACTGATCCAGGAATCCATGGATCAGTCAAATATTCATAAATTAAACTTTATTATAGCTATGTATGTATAAATGGTTCCCGACTTAGGATGGTTGAATTTAAATGATCTTCCAACTATGATTGTGTGAAAGCGATGCATGTATAGTAGAAACTGTACTTTGAGTACCCATACAACCATATTCTTTCACTCTCAGTACAGTCTTTAGTGAATTACATGAAATAGTCAACACTTTATTAGAAGATAATGTTATAGTTTTAAAAAATTTGTGTTAGGTGATTTTGCCCAACTGTAGGCTAATGTCAGTATTATGAGTACATTTAAGGTAGAGTAGGTTAAGCTATATGTTCTGTAGGTTAGTTGTATTATATGTATTTTCAGCTTATGATATTTCTACTTACAATGGGTTTATCAAGACATAACCCTGTCATAAGGTGAGGAAAAAACATAGTGCACATCCTGCGGATAAGGCGGGACTGTTGTATGAATAACGTGCTGAAGAAGCACAGAAGAGAGAAGTTCTTTCTGGTAGGCATCCAGAAAGTCTATGTAGGAAGAGGAATGACATCTTTCAGTAAAAGGAACTTGTTGTTGGTCATGAATATGATAGATGAAGATTCCATTTGTTTAATATGTGCTTACTTTGTGCCAGATGTCGTCCTATATTTTGTGAATGTTACTACATTTGTTTCTCACAACCACATAGAACATTATGATAACAATTTCACAGATAAGGAAACTAAGATACAGATAATTAATTTTCCTAAAGTCATATAAATTGTAATAGTTCAAAGACTGAGTCCAGCTCAACTCTGCTAGACACCCAGCACTGTTAGTACATATTGGCTATAATTTCATTATGCAGTCAAGTGGAGGGAGCTACATTTTATGCAGAGGAGAGAGCATAAATTGATAGAGGCCTTATAATATGTTTGCTTTTTGAATGTCATTGAGTAGTTTGGTGCTACCATAGTATAGGGGAGTATATTATTTAGGATTTTTATGGTTGCAAGTAACAGAAAATTTGAATCAGAATAGCTTGATATAAGGGGTTAGCAAACTTTTTCTGTAAAGTACCAGGTAGTAAGTGTTAACTTATATCCTATGGTTTATTCCCTCTTGGTTTATAAGATAGCAGGCAGCATATTCAGGGGCTCCATTGATCTTTTCCCATGTTTAGGGAGATACATTCTTTTCCAGAATTTCTTTCTAATCACTTGAACTTAATCCCTCTTTCTAATCTCCATTGAACTTAATCCCATCGGGTTTAGCATGGTCTCTCTCTGTTGAGATGGAGTCTCGCTCTGTTGCCAGGCTAGAGTATAGTGGCGCGATCTCGGCTCACTGCAACCTCTGACTCCCTGGTTCAAGCAATTCTCTTGCCTTAGCCTCCCGAGTAGCTGAGATTACAGGCATGTGCTACCATGCCCAGCTAATTTTTGTATTTTTTTTTTTTTTAGTAGAAATGGGGTTTTACCATGTTGGCCAGGATGGTCTCAATCTCCTGACCTTTTGATC
Organism: Gorilla gorilla gorilla; assembly: GCF_029281585.2. Taxonomy (NCBI): domain Eukaryota; kingdom Metazoa; phylum Chordata; class Mammalia; order Primates; family Hominidae; genus Gorilla; species Gorilla gorilla. Next base: position 28,999,168 of record NC_073228.2, on the reverse strand, counting down.
TCCCAGCCTTGGCCTCCCAAAGTGCTGGGATTACAGGCGTGAGCCACCGTGCCCGGCCGTAAGTGGTCTTTAGTTTATGTTCCTGCTCCTTCCTTTTGTATTTTCTTTATATTTCATTCATGTCCTCTAACTCATGTGTGCTCTTATTGGCATTAAGTGTATCCAGTTCTTGCAGATTTGCATCTGCTTAGTAAAAGGGACCAGAGTTCATACCTGAATAGTAAAACTTTAATCTATATGTATCCATTGTATTCCTTGTGGTTTTAATAACCTCTACCACTCCTATTAGGGTTCTGTATTTTAGTTTCTAGAGTATTGAAGACAACCTCCTTCAACATTTTAATTCATAAAACCTAGTATTCTAGCAGATCATTTAGCTGAGAACACTAAAGATGAGCTTCGGCTAGATTAAGTTATTTTTCAACTGTCATGTTTTGATCCTGGATTGAGAGGAATAGTCACCCAGTTGCAGGAAATAACACATTTTTCTTGGACTTATTTATTCACTTTCTTATTAGACTTTCTCTAACTTAAATTCCTTCATAGGAAATCATTATATATGGAATATTCCTACGTAAATGACATTTCTTTACTAGGACTATGTTGGTGCCTAAATATAGCTGAGTTTAAAGCTGTCTACTCTGTGAGGTAAATTCTTATGACATTTTCCCTTTTGAAATAATGGGAAGAGAACAATCTATTAACAGTATTTCTCAGTATTGAAATAATATTGTTTTATATTATTTATAAATAATTGCTGGATTTAACAGTATGCTGATTAAAAAAACAACAAGTATTCTCTGATGATTATCTGAAATCTAGGAAACCCCAATTGAGATGGGCAGCCAGATCTTTTTTTTATTTCTGCACCTCTTACATCAGTGGGTTGTCCTTTGTAAAGTTTATGATATATTTGAAGTAAGTCTTTAACTTAAGTTTGATGTGAGTAAGTTCTATCATCATATACATACATAACTCTATTCTATTTCCTGTACTCTGGGGTAATCAGTATTATGCAAACACCTTCACTTTTTTGTTTTTTGACAACTGAAGGCCTTCTGTTTTGTCCATAAATATAGATGCAAGTATTATGTGAAGGAGGCCTTATCTGTAATGAAGGAATAGTGTTAAACAAGCAAAAACTTTAAAGTACTGTGTATCTTTGCAGTCTTGCTTTTTTGAGTAATGGATTCCTAGATTCTATGAGGATACCACAACCACTTTTAAAGAGGTTTCTAAGGCCAGGTGCAGTGCTCACGCCTGGGAGACCAAGGTGGGAGGATCACTTGAGCCCAGGAGTTTGAGACCAACTTGTACAACGTAGTGAGACCTCATCTCTACCAAAAAAAAAAAATATATATATATATATATGTATATGTGTATGTATATATATATATATATGTATGTATATATATATATGTGTGTGTATATATATATATATGTATATATATATATATGCCAGGGGTGGTGGCTCCCACCTACAGTCCCAGGAACTTGGGAGGCTGAGGTAGGAGGATCACATGAGCCCACCCAGGAGGTCGAGGTTATAGTAAGCCATGATTGTGTCCATGCACTCCAGCCTGAGTGACAGAGTGAGACTCTGTGTAAAAAAAAAAAAAAAAAAAAAAAGTTTCTACGCCATCTTGGGGCAGTGGTGATTTTAATTATTTTTTTAAAAATCTGTATTTACTTCTACCTGAGAGCTAATCATGACTTTTATGATTAGTTTCCACTGGGGTAAGATGTAATTAAAGTTTCAGTCTTAGAGAATTTTTCAAACTTACTGAAATTTTACTGTAATGTATTTCTGATTCATTTTTTAAAATTAAGGATGCTGGGTGTGGTGACTCACACCTGTAATCCCAGCACTTTGGGAGGCCAAGGCAGGAGGATGGCTTGAGCCCAGAAGTTTGAGACCAGTCCTGGCAATGTAGCAAGATCCGTTCTCTACCAAAAAAATTTTTAATTAGCTAGACAAGGTAGTGTGCACCTGCAGTCCCAGCTACTCCAGAGGTTTAGGAGGGAGGATCACTTGAGCCCAGGAGGTGGAGGTTGCAGTGAGTTGAGATCATGCCACTGTACTCCAGCCTGGGTGACAGAGTGAAACCCTGTCTCATAAATAAATAAGGCAATTAAAACATTTTAGATTATGATTTTGTCAAAATTGGTGACTGTTTTTTATCTTAACATCATTGGTTTGCTGACTTGAAACTATTTCTTAAGCCATTTCTTATCTGTATTTCTCCTGTGGATTGTTTTATTGAAACTCTGGCATTCTGCAGATTGCATAAATTTAAAATTATTGGAAGATTTGTTTTGTATTTATTTTTTCCCTTTTATTGTTTAGGAGAACAGTCCTGGTGAGGGGAAATGTCTGTGTTTTATTGATGTTACTTCTGACATAATTCAAAGGCAAGGATTTTTTTTTTTTTTTAAGAGACAAGGTCTCACTGTGCTCACTGTGTTGCCCAGGCTGGCCTCCAACTCCTGGTCTCAAGTGATCCTCCAGCCTCAGCATCTTGAGTAGCTGGGACTACAGGTACATGCCATCATGTCCAGTTGAGGGCATGTTTTGATGTTAAAACAGAGAATGCAATACATATATGCCATTTTATCCACATAGAAAAATAAGAAAAATGAAAATTTATGACATACCTGCATAGGAGTATTGTTTATTATAGTTGACTCCCAAGTAAAAGAGAAGAAGTATACTTAAATAAACAAATTAAATGATCACAAGGAAGGAAAATTGACTAAGACTGTATTTTTTTTCTTTTTTTTTTAATTATACTGTAAATTTTAGGGTACGTGTGCACATTGTGCAGGTTAGTTACATATGTATACATGTGCCATGCTGGTGCGCTGCACCCACGACTAAGACTGTATTTACACATCCTGATACCTCTGATATAAGATGCCATAGATTTCTGTTTTGTTAAAGTGAATCTTTATTCTACAATAATTTAGGACTTTATAATTTTTTTCTTTTTATAAAAACTTTTATTTTAGGTCTAGGTTTACACGTGCAGGTTGATTTATAGGTGAATTTGTGTCATGGGGGTGTGTTTTACAGATTATTTCATCACCCAGGAACTAGGCCTAGTAGCTAATAGATGTATTTTTTTTCGATCCTCTCTCTGCTCGCTCCCTTCACCCTTAAGTAGGCCCCAGTGTCTGTTGTTTCCCTCTTTGTTTCCATGTGTTCTCATCATTTAGCTCCCACTTATAAGTGAGAATGTGTGGTATTTGGTTTTCTGTTCCTGTGTTAGTTTGCTAAGAATAATGGCCTCTAGCTCCATCCATGTTCTTGCAAAGGACATAATCTTGTTCTTTTTTATGGCTGCATAGTATTCCATGGTATAGAAGTACCACATTTTCTTTACCCAGTCTGCCATTGATGGGCATTTAGATTGATTCCATGTCTTTGTTATTGTGAACAGTGCTGTAATGAACATACATGTGTATGTGTCCTTATGGTAGAACAATTTTGTATTCTTTTGGTTATATACCCAGTAGTGGAATTGCTGGGTTGAATAGTAATTCTGTTTTTAGTTCTTTGAGGAATTGCCACACTGCTTTCCACAATGAGTGAACTGAATACACTCCCACCAACAGTGTATAAGCATTACCTTTTCTCCGCAATGTGCCAGTATCTATCATTTTTTGACTTTTTTAGTAATAGCCATTCTGACTGTGTGAGATGGTACCTCATTGTGGTTTTGATTTGCATTTCTCTAATGATCAGTGATATTGAGCTTTTTTTTCCAAAAGCTTGTTGGCCACATGGGTATGTTTTATTTTGTAAAATGTCTATTCATGTCCTTTGCCCACTTTTTAATGGGGTTGTTTGGTTTTTTAAGTTTCTTATACATGCCGGATATTAGACTTTTGTCAGATGCATAGTTTGCAAAAATTCTCTCCCATTATTTAGATTGTCTATTTACTCTGTTGATAGTTTTGTTTGCTGTCCAGAAGCTCTTTTGTTTAATTAGATCTCATTTATCAATTTTTGCGTTTGTGGCAGTTGCTTTTGGTGTCTTTGCCATGACATCTTTGCCAGTTCCTATGTCCAGAATGGGATTACCTAGGTTGTCTTCTAGGGTTTTTATAGTTTCGGGTTTTACATTTGAGTCTTTACTCAATCTTGAATTGATTTTTGTATATGGTGTAAGGAAGGGGTCCAGTTTCAGTGTTCTGCATATGGCTAGCCACTTATCTCAGCACCAGTTATTGAATAGGATGTCCTTTCCCCATTGTTTGTTTTTATCAGCTTTGTTGAACGTCAGATGGTTGTAGATGTGTGGCCTTATTTCTGGGTTCTCTATTCTCATCTATTGGTCTATGTGTCTGTTTTTGTATCAGTTTTTGTTACTGTTTTTGCATGCTGTTTTGATTACTGTAGCCCTGTAGTATAGTTTGAAGTCAGGTAATATGATGCCTCCATCTTTGATATTTTTGCTTAGGATTTGCCTTGGCTATTTGGGCTCTTTTTGGGTTTCATATCAATTTTAAAATAGTTTTTTTCCAGTTCTGTGAAGAATGTCATTGGTAGTTTGATAGGAATAGCATTGAACCTGTAAATTGCTTTGGGCAGTATAGCCATTTTAATGATATTGATTCTTCTGATCCATGAGCCCGGGGTGTTTTTCCTTTGTTTGTATCATCTCTTTGATTTCTTTGGGAATTAATTTTTTTATGTTTTTTTAAAATCTGTTAAGAGATCTGGGTCATTGGACCTGTAGAATTTCCTTCAGTCTGAATTATGTTGTTTGTGTACTCAGACACAACTTAACATTTTCCCTTTGCTTTTCTTGAAAATCAGTAGCTGGATTTTGTTGAATATGTACTCAGGAACAATTAAACATTTTCTTCTGTACTTTGTTTTTCCTGAAAATTGACAGCTATATTCAGAAATTTGACCAGATTCAGGTTTGGTAGCTTTGGCAAAGCTGTAGTTGTGTTCCTATCATCACTTGTTTTTACTCTCTCTTGATGTTTTTAGGCACTGATCCCCAGTGCCTATACAGCTATTAATTCATTGCAAGTTGCAGAATGGTGATATTCTAATTCCATCTTTTGTGTCCCACTTATTATCCAAAATAATTTTTAGGGAGATTCCTCTTATGTATCCTTTGGCTATTAGTAATATAGGTAAGGCAGCATCAGAGCTTGATTTTTTTTTCATTTTCCCAGTTTTCAAGATAATTGGTTTCTTGTCAACCTCAGAATGTGGCCAGTTAGTGTTTTGTTTTGTTTTTTTGTTTTCTTTAAACATTTTATGATCTCCTGGCCAGTGAGACCCTCTTCACTAACCTTTTTGACATGACCATAATTGAGAATAGTCTTGATGGTTTCCTTACTATTGGGGATGTCAGATGTTCCAGGTTCATTTAGTACATTTCCTTTTCAGACCAGCTAATTCTTTAAGAAGTCCAGGTTTCTTTTAGTGGAGAATGGCATTTCAAGATCACAACCTGGGCACTAGACATGTCCACTGCTACTGGATCAGTCTGTTTCTAGGTGTTTTCAGTGGATAGAGTTAGGATATACCTGTGATTTATAAGATTGTATTGATGTTTCCAATATAGATTCAGTATTACAGAATTTTTACTGTACTTCTGTATTACCTTCATAGCTCCTTTCTTCCACACTGAGAAATCTGGTTCGTAAGGGAAGATAGAAATAGTGTGTCCCATAATTACTCGCTTGCTTTTATCCCTCCTTATATACAGAGAGTGGTCTGAGAATATTACCACCACCAATTACTGAAGTCAGTTAATTTTTGTTGTTGTTCATGCTGTCTCTATTCTTCCCCATTCATTTATGGTTGTACTGTACATGTATTGTCAGATCATGTAGTGATTACATACTACAATCTCTCTCTTTAAAAGTCCTCATTTGGGCTGGGCGTGCTGGCCCACGCCTGTAATCCCAGCACTTTGGGAGGCTGAGGCAGGCAGATCACCTGAGGTCAGGAGTTCGAGACCAACCTGGCCAAGATGGTGAAACCCCATCTGTACCAGAAATAAAAAAATTAGCTGGGCATGGCGGTGGGCGCCTGTAATCCCTGCTACTCAGGAGGCTGAGGCAGGAGAATCACTTGCACCAGGAGGCAGAGGTTGCAGTATGCTGAGATCGCACCACTGCACTCCAACCTGGGAGATAAGAGCGAAACTCTGTCTCAAAAAAAAAACAAGTCCTCATTTAATCTTAATTCTGGAAACAACTGCATATTTAATCTCACCACTAGTGCTTATTTTGATATCTTTCTAGTTATTTTGTTGGCTTAAAGTTCTTTTTCTAATGGAACTAGGAAGAACTAATAACAGTATTCACTGAGTTTTTACATGTTGATAGCAGTTTGTCTTTACCCCTTATACTTAAAGGTAAGTTTTACTGAATGTAAAATCTTTAGCTCAGATTCTTTGTGTATTTTAAATATCTTGTTCCATTTTATTCTGTTTCTTTTTCTTTATAAATCATGTTTTGGAAACGAGGTTTGATGTGTGCCTACAGTCCCAGCTACTTGGGAGGTGGAGGCTCTTTTTGAGCCCAGGAGTTTGAGACCAGGGTGGGCAGTGTAGCAAGACCCTGTCTCAAAATAAACAAATTTAATTAAAATTTTAAAGATTATGGCCGGGCACGGTGGCTCATGCCTGTAATCCCAGCACTTTGGGAGGCCGAGGTGGGCGGATCACCTGAGGTCAGGAGTTCGAGACCAGCCTGACCAACATGGTGAAACCCCGTCTCTACTAAAAATACAAAAATTAGCCGGGCATGGTGGCTGGCACCTGCAATCCCAGTTACTGGGGAGGGTGAGGCAGGAGAGTTGCTTGAATCCAGGAGGTGGAAGTTGCAGTGAGCCGAGATCACGCCATTGCACTCCAGCCTGGGTGACAAGAGCAAAACTCCGTCTCAAAGAACAAAAAAAACAAAAAACAAACAAAAAGATTACATGATAGTTTTGCTTAAATACTCAAATGATCCCCCCCTTTTTAAATCCAGTAATTTTAGTAGAATTTAGTGCATTGATCTAAGTTGATAATGTCAAGTATGTGTGTGTGTGTGTGTGTGTGTGTTTATCTTTCCATGTATATATGTCTATGTATGTATATACACATATTAACATAAATACATATATAACTAGGTGTATGTATACATATATAAAACATACATATACATGCAGGTTTTTTTTTCTGAAAAGAGATATTGAATTACAGTTTTTCTGTTCTCTCTGGTTTTCTTTAGAGATTCCTATTTATCCTTATGCTGGACCATCTTTGCCTGTCTTCAGTATTTGTCACTTTCCTGCAAATCCTTTTTAATCCCTTTCTTCTGTTTATTTGTTAAAAATTTTCCTCCCTTTAACCTTCTCTTTCTCTTAAGATCATTTTGTTTATTTGATCTTGCGTTTCTTCTAGTTTAGTCTTCATTACTGAAATGAATTTTATTTATAATTCTTTTCTGATTTGTCTCTTCATTTCTGAGTTTTTCTGATTCTGATTTGTATTGCTCTTTGGTGTGTTATCTAATTTTCTTAACATTTTTAGAACTTTCTGAAATTGCACATTACAGTTTTGAATTGTATATTACAGCTTTAATTTTTTTTTCATAAGCCTTTTTGGTGTACTTTCATTGGAGGTATTACGATGCTTTTTATTCTCTTTCTTTCCTTTCCTGTCTTTGGGATTTGACCTTGATGCTTTCTTGTTGATCATTTTTGTTTAAAATTAGTTTACCCAAGTATGTATAAGGAGACATGTCATGATAGCTTTTTCTAACTCCACATAGCTTTCTCTTTTGTTGTTTTTTTGTGAAGTGTTACATTGCAGCTTGCCTTCTAGCACTGTTCTCCTCTTGTACTTTGATTTAGACCTTCTCTTTTCTTTGTCCCTTTTGTCCATTTTCTGCTGAATTTTCATTCCACTTCTAGGACTTTCTTTTTAGCATGGAGCCGTAGCTTGGCACATCAGTTTCAAGAGTACCCATGGCTAAACTGGTCCAGCCTCTTCTGAACTTTCTACTGTGGGCCCCATGTACTCATTTGTTCTTAGAGTGGGCAAACACCTTTCATTGTCAGCTGCTGTTATCAAATTAACTCTTTGTATTTTCCAGTGAGTTGCATTCTAGTGATTGCGAGTTTCGTGGTCTGTCATACACCCTATTGCTCCCCAGCCCCCTCCTCCCCATTTTGTCTCATTTAGATGCTCATTAAGTTTCAGGTCTATAGCTGTTTTGTTTCTTCTTAGCAATACCCATTTATATTTTAGGGTTTGCAAAGATACCTTTTGTACAAAGGAAAATCCAACAGTATTCTTCTACTATACTCTTCATACAGAGCACTTCTGTGACCAGATGTGTGGGGGCATTTTTTCCCCACCACGCAATTCTTCAGTTCTCTGAAGACACCAATCAGGTGTCCTATAATTCAGTTCAATTCTGGCTACTTAGAGTTTAGAGTCAAATCCCATTGGTTAAGGGCTCAGTCCCACAAACATGACAGTCACTTCAGATGCCAGTTGCAAGTCTGAGTTTCTAGTATTTCTGACAAGGAAAAAAATTTGAGGTCCCCACAACCCCTTCCTCAGGTTTGAGCATTTGCTAGAATGTCTCATAGAACTCAGGGAAACACTTTACACGTTTAGCTGTTTATTATAAAACAATATGACTCAGGAACAGCCAGATGATAGAGATGCTTAAGGCAGGGTATTGGATAAAGAGCCCGGAGCTTCCATGCCCCCCTGGGGGGCACACCACTGTGCACATATTCAGCAACCCAGAAGTTCCCAAACTCTGTAGTTCAGGAATTTTTATGGCGGCTTCGTCACGTAGGCATGTTGGACTGTTAACTAAATCTCTAGTCCTTCTCTCCTTCCAGGAGGATGGGACATGATGGGCTGAAAGTTCCTAGCTTCTAATCATGGCTTGGTCTTTCTGGTGACCAGCCCCCATCCAGGAGCCCACCAAGAATTAACTCATTAGAACAAAAGACACTCCCGTCACCCAGGAAATTCCAAAGGATTAAGAGGCCTGTGTCAGGAACTGGGACAAAGACGTGTGTGTGTGTGTGTGTGTGTGTGTGTGTGTGTGTGTGTGTGTGTGTGTGTGTGTGTAGAGATATATCTTTTACAGTATCACACTTCGTTACCCAGTATTGTGTGTGTGTGTGTGTGTGTGTGTGTGTAGAGATATATCTCTTACAATATCACACTTTGTTACCCAGTATTGTAATTCTTGTTCCTGGGTAGTTGTTTTACTCTCTGTTATTGTTCTGATGATACTTATGTTGAAATTTTGGAAGATCCAAAAACTGTTCCACTGCCACTACCTTTTCACAATTTTCTTTATAATTTTTGATGGCCCAGAGTTCTTAACTAAGGTGTCTTCCATCAGTGTCTGACATGTTTAAAATATGTGGGCTTTTATCTGTATTCTGAGCTTTTAAAGATGCTGGACATCTACTGAGTATGTAGTCTTCAATATATATATGGACAGGTTCTACATAATGATTGCTAATGCTGTATAACTGTAAAATGACATGAATCAGTCATATAATTAATTCAAAGAAGTCTGATAGAATGAAAAAGTAAAAGTAATTTGGTTCCATTCAATTTGGGAGGTATAAGAATTATAGTCTTTATATTAAAAAATACTGGGGCCAGGCACAGTGGCTCACACCTGTAATCCTAGCAGTTTGAGAGGCTGAGGCAAAAGGATTGCTTGAGCCCAAGAATTTTGAGACCAGCCTGAGCAACATAGTGAAACCCTGTTCTCTACAAAAATTACAAAAAAAAGTTAGCCAGATGTCTTGGTGTGCCTGTGGTCCCAGCTACTCAGGAGGCTGAGATGAGAGGATCACTTGAGCCCAGGAGCTCAAAGCTGCCATGAGCCATTAAAACACCACTGTATTCCGTTGTGGGTGACAGAGCGAGACCCTATCTGAAAAACAAACAAATACACAAAAACAAACAATTATACAGTCATTTCACTAGGAGACTCTCAGAATTACTTTTAAAGTATCTCTTAATCTCTTAAGCTTGATCTAATATTGATACATAAATGCCTGTCCTATTCAATGATAAACTCCTTATAGAGCCTTTTTACAATTTTCCTTTTATATATTTCCATCTTTTTAAATATATTCCTTTTCAAATGGTTGGAATACAAAAATTATTGTGGATTTTATTGTCTCTGGATAATCTATTAATCTTTATATACTGTTTATTGTATATTAAGTTATAATTTAAAAATAAAAGTATATATTTATGACATACAATGTGATGTTTTGATATATGTATGAATTGTGAAAGGATTATATCAAGCTAGTTAACCTATCTAATGTCTCAAACTTTTTTTTTTTTGCTTTTTGCAGAGAATATTTAATATCTGTACTCTCAGCAATTTAAAGAATTATGCAGTGCACTATTATTTACTATAGTCACCATTCTGTACAATAGATTTCCGGCACCTATTTCTCCTATCAAACTAAACTCAATACCCTTTGAGCAGCATTTCCCCGTTTCTCCCTGCACACCCCTGCTCCCTCCAAGCCCGTAACAACCACCATTCTACTCTGTTTCAGTTATTTTGACTTTTTTAGGTTCCACATATAAGTGAGACAATGGAGTATTTATCTTTTTGTGCTTGACTTAGTTTACATAGCATGATGTCCTCCTGGTTCACCCATGTTGTTGCAAATGACAGAATTTTCTTCTTTCTTAAGACTGAATAGTATTACATTGTGTGTATTCACCCACACATTCACCACATTTTCTTTATCCATTCATTGGTTGATGAACACTTAGGGTGATTCCATATCTCTTGGCTATTGTGAACAGTGTTGTAATGAATATGCGAGAGAGTGCAGATATCTTTTTGACATACTGATTTAATTTCCTTCAGATATATACCCAAAAGTGGGAATTCTTGAATCACATGGTAGTTTTATTTTTAAATTTTTAAGGAACCTCCATACTGTTTTCTATAATCGCTGTACTAATTTTATATTACTACCAACAGTGTACAAGAGTTCCCATTTCTCCATGTCCCTAGCAACATTTATCTTTTGTCTTATTAATTATGTATGAGGTGGTAGCTTATTGTGGTTTTAATCTGCATTTCTCTGATGGTTAGTGCTGTTGGGCATGTTTATATATACACCTGTGGGCTCTTTATATGTCTTCTTTAGAGAAATGTCTATTCAGGTTCTTTGCCCATTTTTAAATAAGATAATTTGTTCTCTTGCTATTGAATTGTTTGAGTTCCTTGTATATTTTGAATACTAGCTTCTTATCAGATGTATGGTTTGCAAATATTTTTCCCATTTTGTAGGTTATCTCTTCACTCTGTTGATTGTTTTCTTTGCTGTGCAGAAGGTTTTTTCTTTTTTCTTTCTTTGAGACAGGGTCTTGCTCTGTCGCCCAGACTGGAGTGCAGTGGGTGACAGATTGCACCCAGTGGTGCGATCATGGCTCACTGCAGTCTTGACCTCCCAGGCTTAAGTGATCCTCCTGCTTGTTGTCTGTGAGTCAAGTCTTGGTCCTGTAGCCTGTGCCTGCAAGGTACGTCCTGTTGTCAGGGTCTATTGGGATGGGCCTGGACCTGGGTCAGCTGGAGCCTTGGCCCTTAGGGTCAGGCCTGGATCCTGGGGCCACAGATGCTAGCCTGGCAAAGGGTGGGTCTGAAGCTTGGGACTTTGAGAGCTGGCCTGGTTCTGGGGCTAGTGTGGAGCCTGTGGCTGGCCTGGAGTCTGAGTAGTTAGGAGCCTGCTTATAGCATCAGGTCCCTTGGAATGGCCTGGCGTTGAGATAGGTCTGGAGCCCTGGGTATGTGGGGCCAGCCTGGTGGTAGGGCAGATCTGGAGCATGGGGCTGCGGGGTCCAGCCTGGAGCCTGAAGCTGTCGGGGCTCACCTGGCACTGGGGCAGGCATGGAGGCTAGGTTTACATTGTAGTTCAAAAGCTAGGAGTGGGGACCAGGGCACAAAAAGAGATATCTACAGTGGAATCCCTCTAAATCTGTTTTGAGGAATGAGAAAGGAACTCTCAACACTCAGAATATGCCAAATGCTCACCACCCCTTTCCTGTTGTTTTATTTTCTGCTGCCCCAACCCCTGACCTTAGTGGTAACATCAAGAATTCACATAAGCCAAAATACTGAGAAAGGGGAACCGTCCTCTCTGATGGAGCTATAGTCCCAAGAGTTGTCAGGCCATTCTTTAGATTATTAATGAAAGCTTTTTTTTTTTTTCATTCTTCGTAGCACTGTGCTCCAGACACAGATATAGTCATGAAGTACATGCAGAGCAAGGTTACTATAGCCCTAGGTTTGTCGGTACCAAAAGAGGAGTCTTAGGGAAATGGAAAGTGCTGAAAAGATTGCTGTGAGGGGCACCTCAGAGTCAACCCCATTAAGTTTTTATGAGCTCCTGGAGTCACCCCTGAACTTCACAGGTGTGAATTTGGTCCTAATTGTCATACCATGGACTTTAGAACTGACCTAACAGATCACTGCCCAGCACCCTGACTGACCACTTCAGGGTACACAGGCAGTACAGATATCAATAGCAAAGGCTTTGAAAAATGTAACTAACATTTCCTGTAGTATTAAAGAAGACTTGGAGTTTCATAACTCAAAACATTCATAATGTCCGGATGCAACCAAAATTATATACAAAGATTGACATACAAATTACATATGAAATTGATACACAAAGAACTAGGAAAATAGCAATTTGCAAGGGAAAAGACAACAGATACCAACTCCAAGAGATGACCGAGATATTGGAATTATCTGACAAAGATTTTAATGCAACAATTATAAAAATGCTTCTCTTTGGGGTGAAATAATGAAGGAAACCTTTTATTGTTACTATAACAATTGATGCCTCTCTTCTGAAGTGTAATATATTTCAGCCTGAAAAATCTTAAATTTTTATCTCTCATGTATGAAATTAAATCAACACCCTATTTTTTATTTTATTAAAAATAATAATAAATAAATTCCCAATGGGAAAAAAATTAAAAAATACTCCAACAAGCAATCATGTGAACCTTCTTGAAATGAATGGAAAAATAAAGTCTTAAGAAAGAAATAGGAGATATATAAAGAAGAACCTAATGAAAATTTTAGAAATACTAAATATAAAGACCCAAACAAGAAGCAAACTTGATGGGTTCAGTAGCATAATGGAAGTGACTGCAGAAGGAGTCAGTGAACTTGAAGACAGATCCATATAAATTATCCAAATCTAAACAACAGAGAGAAAAGCGGGGGATGGCGGGGAAGAGAACCACAGGGATCTGTAGGATAACAACAAAAGATCTAGATTTATACCATTGGAGTTCCAGAAAAAGAGAAGGAAAAATGTGGTGTTAAAATAATATTTGAAGAACTTATAGCTGAGAATTTGTCAAATTTGGTAAACAGCACAAATTTACAGATTCAGGAAGCTGACTGAATCCTTAATAGGATAAATGCAAAGAAATTCATACCCTATCACTATGTGATCAATCTGCTGAAGACTAAAGATGAAGAAAAAGTCTTGAAAGCAGCCCGAGAGAAATAACACATTACCTAGAGGGGAACAACAGTTTGAATGACTGTAGATTTCTCATCAGAAAACATGCAGATCAGAAAGTTGTGGCAAAAATAGGCAGAGGATATAAATAAGAATATACACACACCAAATGGCCAGTAAAACATATGCTCAGCTTCATTATTAATGAGGGAAAGGCAAATTAAACAAGAATCAGATACCAATTCGCATTCTTTAGCAGAAATGAAAAAAACCTGAGTAGTATTGATGAGATTGTGAGGAAATGGGAACATTCACTTTTTGTGGAAATAAAAATTAACGCAACTGTCTTTGGCAGAAATTTGGTTGCTCTTATAGAGTTTTTGCATTATATTATTTAGTAGTTTCGCTTCTATATCTTGAACATGTGCACAAGGAGCTTATATACAAGCAGATTAGACATGTGCTATAGGAAATGGTTCATTGCAGACTTCCTTTTGAAGTACTATAAATTTGGAGACTATCTAAATCTTCATTAGTAAGAGAATAGATACAATTGATATATTCATACAGTGGAATACTAGAGTTAAAATGAATTCGACACAGATAAATTTCAAAACATAAGTATTAAGTAAAAATGGCACATTGCTGGATGATATAGTATCATTACACTTACATAGTATAAACATTTGTGGAAGCATATATATGTAATAAAAGTATAAAAACATGCATGTTTTTATTCTAGAGTTAAAATGAATTCTAGAGTTAAAATGAACGTCCACACAGATAAATTTCAAAACATAAGTATTAAGTAAAAATGGCACATTGCTGGATGATATAGTATCATTACACTTACGTAATATAAACATTTGTGGAGGCATATATATGTAATAAAAGTATAAAAACATGCATGTGATTTTACATATTAAGATATAGCAGTTAATTTGGGGAGGGATGGAAGAAGGGAAATTGTATTGGAGAACTGTATAATGAAAATATCAGCTGTGTACAACTGGTAGTGTTTTAGTTTAAAACAAATTGATGCAAATATGGGAAATCTTAAGATTTGGTGAAGTTTGATAGTTGCTATATCAGTGTGAGTTATATTTTTCACCGTATTTTCTATATATTAAATTTATTTACAATAAGATAATTAACTTATTTGTATATAATTTTGATAATTATGATTGTTATGAACATTTACATTATGAACATATTTCTCAGCTATTGGCACTGTTGAAATCTGAGGCCTGATAATTCTTTGTGGTGGTAGGCAGTCCTGTGAATTCTAGAATATTTAGCAGCATCCCTAGCCTCTGCCCTTTAGAAATGAGTAGCACTCTTCCAATTGTAACAATCAAAAATGTCCCCAGAAGTCCGTGGTTTGCTCCTGGTTGAAAATCACCAATTTAGAGACTACAAAGTGCTGTCACATGTGTTAGCTCATTTGAACCTCACAACAACCTTCAGAGGAAGATGTTACTTTGACCTCAGTTTTACAGATGAAAACACTGAGACTCAGAGAAATCATCTAAAAATGACAGATATGGAACTAAAACTCAGGTCTTATTATGCCCACATACTGACTTTTTGTGCATTTGTATGTACATGAGTATATATTCCCACACATTTCCTGGTAACCTTACTAAAAGTAGAATACAAATTAAACATTCTAAAAAGTTTCTTATTTTTGTATTTCATTCACAGGCATATTATTTCATATCTCCTCTAGTAATTTGTTGATGTCTGTCTCAGGCATCTTAGTGATTACTGGGTTCCATTGTGCTTTTTTCATGAAAACTTCTTATAAATAATTACAAATAAAAGGAGTAGGTCCTCTACAGAGGACTGTTGTATTCTTCTGTTTTGCCTGGGTCTGTCTTTTTTGACATGCCATATTTTCATTCTGCATTTGGAGAAAATAGGTTACCAATAGAAACTTTTGCTGGGCTGCTTTTATTTCCTTATTAACTATCATGAAGTGTTTATGTAAAACACTTGTTTACAGAAATTTTTATAAATGGATTTTCATATTCAAAATATAATTTTGGTTTCAAACCCAAGTATCAAATTCAGACTGTAGAAATGATGTACACATTAGTTTTTCATGAAAATAGGAAATGATATTACCACATAATCTAGATATTGTGGTTTTCAACAATGTTTATTTAGAATAAAAACCATAAACTTAAGGGGAAAAAAATCTCTTTCACAATGCATTGTGCACTTTTAGTCACCTCGCAAGAGCCTTTCTTGGGCACAGAGAAGATTGAGATGTAACATGTAATTAAGCAGTCAGGTATTCCATTCATTTGGGGTGGTTTTTGGGAATTTTACATTTTACTCACTAAAGGATTACCTAGAGAGAGCCAAGAAAAGGGTCCTTGAGCCCACGCAGCCATTAAACTTTCAGTGGCCCCTAGGCCGGACATCATTTGCAGAGCCGCCTTCTCATCCTTACTGGTCTTACTCTCAAGTCATTCAACTCATTCCTTTTCACAGAGATTGCTCTAATTAGCCTTCTAAACTAATCTCCCTGCCTTTAAATCAGGGGTCATTTCCCACTGGCCAAATCTAGGTCACTCCTAGTTTTTGTAGGGTCCATAATCTAAGAATGGTTTTTATATTTGTAAATGGTTAAAAAAATTAAAAGGATAATAATGCTTTGTGACATATAAATTATATGAAATGAAAATTTTAGTGTCCATAAAGAAAATTTTATTAGAGCAGAACCACATGTGTTTGTTCATCCAGTATTGAAAACCACCACCCTAGTCTCTACACTACTATAAGGGGTATCTTTTTAAAATGCAAATTATTCTAGGTAAATGTGTTTAAAGATTTTTTTAAAAAACATTAAGCCAGGTCAGCGTTCTTAGTTGTTTCTCACAGTGTAATTTCTATGACAGCACATTTCAGGTTAACATTGTGCCTCACTATAGGTGAGTTAAAAATGTTTCCATCTCAAGTAGTTGATTTGATAAGAGTAATTCATATATCAATGTCATGAGCATTGACCTTTTCACTAAAAAGAAAATGTATCATATTTTCACACTGTAAGCATTTAGAAAGAACTACTTTTACTTACTTCTTTTCTTGTTAGAGCAGCTTTTTTCTTGAATTCCTTGTAAAGCATGTATACCTAAGCTTGCTGTGATAGATTTCGTAGATGCGGGGAATAGATGCATGATAGGGACTTTAGTTACCTAAGCATGGGTATACAGAATGTCAGGTGCTAAATTTTCTTAATAGAGTGTAGAGTTTTTTTTTTTAAGAGTCAAGGTCTCCCCTTGTCACCCAATTGGAGTGCGGTGGTGTGATCATAGCATAGCTCATTGTAACCTCAAATTCCTGGCCTCAAGCGATCCTCCCACCTTGGGCTCCCAAAGTGCTGGGATTACAGGCGTGAATCATTTTGCCCAGCCCTAGAATTTCTTAAATAGTGGTCTTCATTAGAAAGGAGCAGTAATATAGACCTGGAGAGGGAGGGTTATAGGGTTGGCAGTGTACCAGAATTCCTACTGAGGTACTTTATTTTGGTTGTGGCCAGTTCATTGTCAAGAGAAGCTCTCTTTTAGTAGAATGAATAGACAGAGACACCAAACATGGCTTTTGGGAAAAACATTTTTTTTCTTTAGAGAATATATCTTTTGATTTTATATTGGAAGCACATAGGAAGGTTATATTGTAAGACTAAGTCCTCATAACCTGCTTTGTTAGAATGCCTCTATTCTGTAAAGGAATAATTGCTATAGTTACTGATTAGTGCTTTTTTAACATCGTTTTTATGAGAAAAGAATAAAACGGGAACATGAATTGAACTCAAAATATTTAATAAATTTGGGTAGAAATTAGTATCAGAGAGATGTATTGAGTCAAACATCCTTGGGTTAAAATCCAGTTTCATTTTTACTGGTTTTGTCATTGGATTTCAGTTAGTCACCACGAGTTTCAGTGTTCTCAGCTGTGAAATAGGTCTTTACTTCACAGGGCTTTGATGAACTATGTAAAATACCTGGCAGAGAGTACATAGTTAATTATTGGCTGCCTTTCTCTCTGTTCTTAAATTCATTTTAGAAAGAAGAGAAAACTTTAGGATTTTTGGACGTATTGAATATTAATTCACAAGAGAGTGAGGTAGAAGGAATCCTAGAGGGTTTAAAACTTAGAAATTAAATTTGAGTTGGCCCAGTTGAAATACTGAGCCTTATTAAAAAGAATCCATATAATTTATATAGTTGTTTACTTAGAATTTGATATACAGTTAAGAAGGATTGTAAATGTTCACATTTCCTTTAAAAGGACAAAATTAAAGAATTTAAGTTTTAATTTCAACAGAGGCAGATCAGTCATTCAGAGATGATAATCCATGAGTAGATTTTTGCTTTAATTTTTAAAAATAATGTCAAAGAAAAATTTCTTCTATTTGTCTTTCAGATAACACCTTATTTTGTCAACATGTCTATTTTTATTCAAATGTGGTAACTTATATAGTAACAGCAGAACTAAAATAATATTTAAACTGATTTATATTTAAAAAGTATTTTCATACTGGAGGAAAAAATATGGTTGCCTATAACTTTGAGTATCTTTCTATGTGATAAGTTATTTTACAAATCTGACTAAATTAGTGGAGTGTTTTACTAGATTACTGTGGACTAAGAGATATGAATATTTCCTGGCAATGTACTTATTATTTTGTGTTGTTGTCGTATATTTGGAATCGATTGATTAAATGCTACTGTACTTGCTAGTTTAACAGCCCTCTACAAAATAGAGAATAGTTGATATATATACATGAATTGGATTTAATTATTGCTAGGCCTTACATATAATAAATATACTTAAAAGGAAGCTTTATATCAATAATGAATTAAAAAACAGGCCATTCTGTTTAAAAAGCAATAGATGTTACTACACGAGCTCTATTAAAAAGAATAAACCATAGAATAAGTAGATGACAGAGCAAGAATACTCTTTATTAAACCTGCTTGCAGCTACTACCTCTTTTCCCTGTCAAGTTAAAAATAAGACAAGTGATTGTACGAAAGAACGAGCAAAGGAAATTGTTTGATGCCTTAATGCATTTTTCATCTGATTAAAGTGATAACAAATTTATAGGTGTATAGACCACTATGTTAAAGATTTTGCTTGGTTTAGTTTCATATTTTATATTATACTTTACATTCTTAATATGTTAATTTCTGTTTTACTGTGCCTATTTTAATGAATTTATGATGCATAATTTTTCTGTTTCTATATAACAAAATTGAGGCAATTATTTACAATAAAGTAAAATTTGTTTTAGCTTTTCTTAACGTGCATGAGGGAATTTACTGTTTTGGTTATTTCTTAAAAGAAGTTTTATATAATGAAATGGATTTGTTTCTATATAATTTTAAAAATCATGGTAAAATAAACTCAAGATTTATTTGGTTTTTAGCTTTTATTGATTTATTTTATAGGTTTATTGATTTTTATCTCACAAAACATACGCATGTAATTCTTATTATAGTAAAACAGTACTAGGGATTATTTGATGTACTGTTGTACTTTAGACAGAAAAAGCAGCTGTAATTAATTTAAAAGATTGTTTTAAATCAGGCCTTCTTAACTGGAATTCTGTGACTGAACTTTGGTGTTGATAACTTTCCTTCATTATATGCAAAGTAGAGTATATACATATGGGGGAGGGGAAAAACACCTGCACTTTCTTAAGACTTCAAGAGGGGAGTGTAAACCCACAAAAATCAGGGTAAGAACCGTTGGTTTATATAAGAAAAATCCTCAAATATTTTAATGATCCGGATTATAGGAAATACAAATAAATGATCAATATAGTAGTTTTAAATGTAGATAATGTCAGCGACACTGTTATGTCAATCTCATTATCTATTTGCTTATGCTCTTTTTAATTTTATGCAGATGGAGGGAGCGAGGAACCACCGGATCGAAGACAGTCAAGTGTAGACTCTCGCCAAAGCCGCTCTGGGCAAGGTAAATTTTCATCAAATTGATTATTAAATTTCAAAAAATAACGATAGATATTTCTTTCTAGTACTTAATTTGGAAACTAGGATATTGCCATGGTATAGTTTAGATATTCTAGTTTCTCATTTAGGATTTAAATGATATGATGTAAAAATCTATATATTATTTATTCAAGATATATGAAAATTAAATATTGTCTTGTGCCTGTTTTTTTAAATGATATTAACTTTTAAGTAATTTTGAAGCATTATGGTATATATCTGGATATCACTTTTGGAATGGAACCAAAAGTGAATTTTCAACAACAACATTTGTTGGAGTATCATCACACACTGGCTTTTTAAATTTCATCAATATAGTATTTGTTGTCTTAGCTGTCTCAGAAGAAATGGTTTTTGTTGGTAATTGCTATATTAGGATCTTCCTACTTATTTTCCTTTTCTATTTAAAATTTATTATCACAGGCCTTTGATTAATTTTTGAAGGGACAACTTCAAAACTAGGTAAAAACGTTCTGAGTCAGTGAAATACCCAGTTAGACCTTTTCTAACTTGATTAACATTGCATGACCACCAGCTCTGTATTCCTTTTTCTTTATAGTACTTACCACCTTCCTATTTATTCTGTTTATTTTCTCTGTTCAAAACTAGAATGGATGTTTCGTGATAGCAGTGATTTTTATGCTTTGTTCACTGCTGTATCCTTATGTGCCAATAATAAGTACATAGTATATAGTAGTCACTAAATAAATGGTGAATGAATGATCTGAGAGAATGAGTTGAGAACCCAAAATGATGAATAGATTATAAAATTTCAGACAATCATTTATTGAGTTTGGTTTTCAAAGAATCTTTAATGGCATAAAATAAAATAAAGCTGAGATTTACAAATGTGCAGTTTTTAATCCTGTAAAAGCTTCAGATTTATTTATTCTATAATCGTGTCCCTCTTTTTCTCCAACTTTGCTCTTCCCAGTTTTTAGAGCTGTACTATTTTTATAAAACTGTTTGTTGCAGATTAAAAAGAGGAATAGTATGAGTTGAAAATTTTAACTTATGCTAATACTTAATCATACTTAAGTAATAAGCATGTATTATGACTATGTCTGGAATTTATCTTATTCACTCTTATTTTCCCTGTAAACATATTTTGATATAAAAATGAGATTATGTAAAACTCTAAAAATAAAATTAGTACAAATTACTACTAAAATTGTAATTATTAAATGTCTTAAATTTTATTAAATATCAAATATAGATGTTTGAAATCACTTATCTAATTTACTCTGAGCTTTGTCAGTTAAAATATTTTTCAAATCAATGAGCGTAATTGAATTTTATTAACAAAGCTAAAACTTCAAACAACAAAACCAGGGATTTCTGTGATCCAGAGGACAACTACCTGATCTCAATTTGAAGTCACCAGGAATTGTATCATTGTTAGAGTTAATTGATAGTAAAAGCATGTTTCTTAACTTTTTAGAGATTTTATTTGTAATATCTCTTTATTCAAAAGAAATATATATATTTTTTGATATGGAATCTTGCTTTGTCGCCTAGGCTGGAGTGCAGAGTGCAATGGCTTGATCTTGGCTCACTGCAACCTCTGCCTCCCGGGTTCAAGCGATTCTCCTGCCTCAGCCTCCTGAGTAGATGGGATTACAGGCCCGGCTTTTTTTGTATTTTTAGTGGAGATGAGGTTTCACCATATTGGCCAGGCTGGTCTCGGAACTTCTGACCTCAAGTGATCCATTCACCTCAGCCTCCCAAAGTGCTAGGATTACAGGTGTGAGCCACCGCTCCTGGCCAGAAAGAAAATTATAAAAAACTATCTATAATGAGTTGAAATGAATGAGAAATAGTATTAGGAGTAAAAGATGGGATGAGTATAAAACGTTTGTTACCTCGAGAAACCCACTGAAAGATCAGTAAAGAAGGATTGGAAGGAGAAAATATCAACACAGTTTTAGAAACTGGAGAGTATATGAATAATTGAAAACTGAACTCCAACAGTAGCAGAGGAAATCAACAAAACAACCTCAAGAGGTCTCAAAAAGCTTGAGAATGGCAGTGTGTGGAAATGGAGATGCAGTGACAATTGGTTGAAAGTCAGATGAAGAAGCACTGGGTTTCTGGAACTTCCTCCCCAAAACCACCTAACCAGTCAGCTGGGCAAATGCTGAACTCCTCACCCCTAACCAAAAGCAAAATTTATCCTTAGGAGTGGGGAAAACCAGAAACACTGTAGCCTGGGAGACACCAGGCACAGTTGAGGGCAGAAGTCCCATGCTAAAAATGGGAGAATTGGACCTTAGATATCTCTCTCGTGTTTTCTCCTACTGGGCTCCCAGAATACTGGCAGTTAGACCTTCACATTTCAGGCAGGAGGTTGGAAAAAAAATGTCTTTTCTGGAGAATCTGACCAAAAAAAGGAAGATAAAAGAAGAAAGAGGAAATTTAGTCATCAGAGATTCCTGAAATAAACAGGCCAGTTAGCTCACTCCATGTATCAAAGCTCCAAATCAGCTTTTCAGTCCCCTGCCCTTAAATATGAGCAGCTAACAAAGATGAGTAGATATTTGAAGAAACTCTCTAAATGTATGAAAGATAGAAATTAAATGGAATAAAACAACTTGGAGAGACATACATTTTTGCAGAGGAAAATTATAGAACTATTATCCCCAGATATAAGAGAAAATAACCATGAAACAAGAAAGAAGTACATAAAAGTGATATTATGACTTTAAAAAAGGCTCTTAGACATTGAAATTCTGATAGTAAAAACCAAAAGCTTCGTAGAATTATCAGAGGCTAATGTGCTGAAAGAAACTCTGAAAAAATAGAGCAAAAGGACAAAAATAAGAAACGAAGGAGGAGTGTTAAGAAAAATCACAGGATCAGTCCAGGAATTTCAATATTCAAATAATAGTTGTCAAAAGAAACACCAGAGAAAATGGAAAAGAAATCATCAAGATGATTCAAGATAATTTTCTTAACTGAAGAGCATAAAGTTTCCTGATTGAAAAGGCTCACTTTGTGCTTAGTACAATGGATGAAAATAGATCCAAACTAAGGCACATTGTGGTGAAATTTGAAATCACTGGGGCCAAACAGATCGTTCATGCTTCTGGGGGGTGGGAGGGAATGAGTTGGCTTTGCACTTCTCAGTCGTAGCACTGGAAACTGAAAAATAAAGCAGCATCTTCAGTATTCTGAAGGAAAATAATTTTCAATCTCTGAATTCCATATGCATTGATACTATTATTCAAATATAAGAATAGAATTAGATGTATACATTTTCAAAAACAATCTGCCTGTCTTATACACTTTCTAAGGAATCTGTTGGAGGATGTGATCCATCAAAATGAAAAAGTCAGCCAAATGAAAGAAATGAATTACAAGAGACAGGAAAGTCAATAAAGCAGAAAGATGCTTCAGAATGACAATAGAAAGAAGGGGATAGAGGGCTAGCAGTTCAGATTGGAGTGGGTTAGAAGCCTCCAGAAGAGTCGTCTTCAGGAAAATGAGATTGGTAGAAACCTGATGCAATTAATTGTCTTTAGAAAAGTTTTAGACAACTGATGAGAGTCTCAAGGTTGAATTGGTGATAAATACATAAAATAGTAAGCAAAAGAAAGTTCTGAACTACAGGGAAAATAAATAATGTGTAAGAAAGGAGATGTTAGAATAATGTCGTCAGTTCTTTAGCAGAATCAGAGTAGTTGATGTCCAAGCCAGTCATCTCCAGTAGAAAACGTGATCAGTTTACTTAATTATGTGGTACAAATAGTTTCATTATTTATTTGATTTAGACTATTATGATAGGAAACAATGCTCTAAAGGAGGGCAAGTCTGACCTGTGACTTTGTTTTTGTATGGTTGGTGTATTTGATTTGCTAAGAATTTAAATTATTTTTGCATCTATATTCACATGGAATATTGACTTTTCATTTTCTTGTTTTCTAATGTCTTTATGTGGTTTTAGTATCAGAATAATGCTGGCCTCATAGAATAAGTTGGAAGTTTCAACTTCAGTTTCCTCCTCTTCAGTTTCCTAAGCTACATCGTGTAGAATTGATATTATTTCATGCTTAACTGTTTGATACAATTTCTCAGAAGCTAATTGGGCTTGGAATTTTATTTGCTGGAAGGTTTTTAAATGTGAATTCAAGTTATTTAGTAAATATAGGACTATTCAAATTATGTGTTTCTTCTTGAGAAACATTTTAATATCTGCATAATCTGTAGTGATGTAAGCATTCTCATTTCTGATACTGGTAATTTGGGTATTCTTTCTCACTGTCCTGATCATTTTGGACAAAGATTTGTCAGTTTTATACATCTCAGAGAACCAGTTTTGTATTTGGTTTCTGTATTGCTTTCCTGTCTTCTGTGTCATTGATTTATACTTTGTCCTTTATTATTTTCTTTCTTCTGCCTGCTTTGGGTTTAATTTTATCTTTTTCTTGTTTCTTAAGGTAGAAGCTGGGGTCACTGATATGAAAGCTTTCTCTTCTAATATAGGAATTTAGTGTTATAAATTTCTGTTTACTGCTTTAGTTAGTTACATAGATTCTGATAAGTAGTATTTTCATTTAGTTCAAAAATACCCTTTTGATTTTTTCTTTGACCCATGTGTTATTTAGAAGTATGTTGATGTAGTTTCCAAACATTTGGAAGTTTTTCAGATATCTTTCTCTTATTGATTCTAACTTAAATTTCATTGTGATCAGAGGACAAACTTTCTGTAGGTTGAATCATTTTAAATTTGTTAAGACTTGTTTTATGGCCCAGGAAATGATCTATTTTAATAACTGTTCTGTGTGCACTTTAAAAGAATGTGTATTATGCTGTTTTAGGGTGGAAGGTTCTATAAATGTCAACCTGATCACGTTGATTGATAGTGTTATTTAAGTCTTCTATCTTCTTGCCGATTTTCTTTCTACTTGTTGAACAGCAAGGAATATTGAAATCTCAGGCTATAAGTGTGGATTTGTCTGTTTCTCCTTGCAGTTCTGTCACATTCCTTGTACCACTGGTCCTCTGATAAGAAAAATTCCTCTTCCTCAGAGATTTATGTGTCTCTTCAGCTATAGCTGCTGGTTGTGAGATGGGCTTGCTTAGGAACAGGGCTGGATGAGAAAGGTAAAAGAAGAAAAAGCCAGGGGATTTCCCCCATTCACTCAGTCCCATATAGAGGCCCTCCATTCCCACTTTCTAACCACAAAGAGAAGACTTATTTTGTATCTCTTTGTGTTTGTTCCTGGTGTGTAGTTCCAGGATTTGGATTCAGGCTTGGGGTTTGGGGTACATAAAAAACAGCTGGAAACTCATTGCTGAACTGGTTGTACTTTAAGTTCTAGTTTTCTTCGACAGTTTGCCCACTATTGTTTTCTTTTCTGAGTCTCAGATTGCTGGTTCATCATTCTTTCCAGGATTTTCAGTTATATTCAGGGTTTTAGTTACATTCAGTTAAGGCATAGTGTGCTTACTTCATCTTAACCTTCTGTTTTATTACAATATAGATAGCATTCAAAATATTTTAAAATTAGTATGCATGAACATCAACCTACTGGGACAGATGCTAGTTCATTCAGAACGAATGCTAGCTGTAGACAGCTGATCCCCATATAGGTGCATATTGCCTGATAATCTGCCCTGCCTGATTGTGGATACAGTTTCATGTTTCTTCTCCAGTAGCAGCAGAAATATATATTGTCTGTTGGACTGTGCAAATGTCTTACCCTCTGTGCATGAGGGTCCTTTTCTTTCCTTTGTGTTAACAAGTTCCTTGGTCTCTGATCTGTCTCTCTGGTACAGTGGATTTTGACTCAAACATGCTCATACTTACTGTTCCAGTTTAGGGGCAGAGACCTCCAATGTCTTCTGCTTATTATATGTAGGAGATGGGAGACAGGCTCTTGAAATGTGACTGTAAAACTGATTGTGTTAGTTTAACCCCAGTATGACTGCCGCAGGTTAGGTGGTTATTTTCTACTTTCCAATAGCGTATTATATGTAATTGCACTATATTACTTATTATATTTTGTCTTATTTGTCTATTGGGTCTCCATTTTTCCTAGTAATGTAAGAATTTATTAATAGCAGGGTCTTTGCATACAGAACAGTGCTAGTGCCTTGTATTTAGGTTATCAAGTTTGATGAAGGAAACTACAATTCCTGGAATTCGGATTCTGTATTTCAGGAATCTTGAGTTACTTTATCAGAGTTGCTTTTTTTGTTTGTTTGTTTTACTGGCTCCATTTTCTGCATTAAATGATTTTTTTCATTAGTGATCATATATATGTAAGCAACTTACTTGGTTCTAGACATTAAGTGGGTAGATGAACCAGCATGATATGATTGAAACCCAGTTTTTATTTTCTTTTGCAAAAATAGCGTTTTGCAGGCATTGAGTTCTGGTGTACAAGATGTGTACTGGTGTAATGATGTCCACGAAACCAGCTCATGCTGGAAGATGGGAAAATGCAGACGGTGTGGCTTTGCATAATTTCCATTATTTGTAGCCAACTTTATTTGATTAATACATGCTGGTGTGTCAATAGAACTAGTATATTAAATTGTCAAATATACTATATTCTGATCCTCTTTCCTTGCAAATATGTAAAATATTTAGTAGAAATGAGATGTTTATGCTCTTGAAACACACAAATTATTCTTCAGTCTGGAAAGTTACAATGATTTCTTTATTGAACCAACTGTGGTTAATTACATAGAGTGACAAGGAAATTATTTCAATATTCAGTGTATTATTTCTTTATCTCAGTATAAGAATATATCTAGTATAGTAGCATTACCAATGAAGAAGACTGTTCTGTGTATGTGCCATGTTATAAACTAGGTGCATAATCCTCATTTAATTCTCAGAATAATGTTGTGAAATCACTATTATTTTCCTACAGGAAATATTAATTTTATATTATATTCTGGCTTTATAGTTATCTACATCCCAAGTTTCAAATCAGTATTGTTGGTAGCATGTATTTAGAACCTTTTCATTCTGATATATAAAGTATATATTTGTTTGTTGGTGGTTGGATAATATTTGGAAGATCTGAGCTTAAATGATAAATCCCTCTGAAATATCTTTATTGCTTGTTCTGTATTTCTTCAGAAATTTAATTTGTTGTAGATTTTTTTAAATTAAAACACTATTTTAATAAAATTAAACTTGAGATGCCTTTTGGAATACGTAGCCCCAACTTGAGGCCAATAATTCATTATTATTTAGAATGTTAGGGATATGTCTTAGAATGTATTGTTATAGTTTCATTAATTTTTTAAAAAGTTAATTTATACCAAACAATGTAGACATTTAAAAAGGATATGTTAAGGCTTCTTCCTGTTCCACTCTCCTAAAGTAACAAATACCTACATTCAGTTTGTATCTTTCCATGTTTTCCTCTGAGCTCATACTGGCATATGCAAGGATGCGTATGCATATATAAACCAGTTTGAAGGTTTTTGAAAAATAAATGCAGTTTTAGTTCTCCCCTTCTCTCTCAATTAACGGTATAGCATGGCCATCCCTCCAGGAACATACTTAAATTCTTAATTTCTTAAAATCTGTGTATTGGTTGATAGTCTAAGTAACCCATTATGTATTCCACTGTTTCTGCATATATGAGTGTTCAGATTTGCAAAGTGATTATGATAATTAATTTATAATCTTAAGCTCTTGGAATACGTGGCCCCAAGCACATTTTGTATCAGAACATATTAAATAGCCTATTTAGCTTATGATAATTGGCCCAATTAACACTAGAAGCCTTGTAGAAGCCGCTCCTTGCTTATTCACCTTTATGATAGAAAAGGAATAAAAAGCATGACAACTAAAAAGTTTGGAAGGCCGGGCACGGTGCCTCATGCCTGTAATCCCAGCACTTTGGGAGGCCCAAGGCGGGTGGATCACGAGGTCAGGAGATCAAGACCATCCTGGCTAACATGGTGAAACCCCGTCTCTACTAAAAATACAAAAAAAAAAGTTAGCTGGGCGTGGTGGCGGGCGCCTGTAGTACCAGCTACTTGGGAGGCTGAGGCAGGAGAATGGCATGAACCCGGGAGGCGGAGCTTGCAGTGAGCCAAGATCTTGCCACTACACTCCAGCCTGGGCGACAGAGCGAGACTCCATCTCAAAAAAAAGAAGTTCAGAAAAGGTATGAACATCTAGAAAGATTTTATTTTAAAATATTCTTATGTGAATTTTTCTGGTAAGAGATAAAAGTTATGAAAAAAACTTTGTAAGTCTTTTTGAAGGGTCATAAACAGTTGGATAAGAAATTACTAGGAAGGGATCTATTGGTAAAGCCTGGGGAAAATTATTATAGAGTTGATACATTTTTTGTTTTGTTTCATATGAAGAGCAGTTGGTTTTAATGTTTTTTTCCTAGTGAAAGATTGAAGAGCTAGTTCCCACAAGGGGGCAGAATAAGACAAACCTGAAAACCTTCACACTATAAACACAGAAGTGATAAATAATGTAACAAAATTTATTTTAAATTTATAGTTGATTTATTAAGAAGGAAGCGGAAATCACAAGGAGCTAGAAATGAGCAGAGAGGTAATTTTCTGATCGTCCTATGAATGGTACCATATATTGGCATATGTACCCACCTGTCCCCCAGCACATGTATGGACTGTAGGGTGATCATTCAGCTGTGGCCTTAGATTAGTATTGATGAGTGGAAGTATTGATGAGTGGAAGTTCATTTTGCTAAGTCCATGTATAAACTCCATCCCTTTGTTAATGAGGGTAGGGTAGAGTGGCTCGTTAGGCCATTTTCATTGGCTGAGACTGACTGAGTCCCCAGAACAGGCCATCTTGTTTACCAGGTTAAGCAGCCCCTTCTCTGCTGTGTTTGCTCTTTGTCAGGTATTCACATGGGGCATAAATTACTTCATGTGTGTTCCCTTTCAAAGAGATACAGCCAAATTCTTTGACACCAGATATCTTTGTAATCAGTTTTCTAATTGTTCCAAGTCTCTGAATATCCAGTAAAACCATTAAACACTGTCCATGAGTCAGTATAGAACAGTACCTCTGTTATCTCTCCTTACAATCAAAATGGACAATCAGGCCCTGCTCAAATTTCTGCCACAGGGGGGGCTTCACTTCTTCACTTCACCACTCCTTCAGGACCACCCCTGAATGGGGCTGCTGTGCTGTTGTCATCTACGTGTCATGCAGAGCCATGACATAACTACTCTGCCAGTCACTTCCTGTAGCTGTGTCTTCATCCAGACCAAGTGATGAGAGAACAGACAGAGAAAAAAGCAACAGCAATGAGGATGTACTTCACACCCTTGGGACCACAACTCCTGGGATAAGAGAAAAAGATTCCCTTCTCTCAGACTTCAGGTGCTTGCCCAGTCACCACTACCGTATCTGCCTGGGAACTGGGATGGAAGAAAAGGGGGAAAGGGAAAAAAAAAGGGGGAGATTTCCTCCAGTCTCTTGGAGCCATAAGGGCCCCTTTTTCTGATCTTACCCATTAGATACTTCTCTGAGTTTTGAGCTCGCCAAGCCAGGTAAAATGCAAGGAAAAAACGTAGTAAACTCAATACCACTTCAGAACTTTAAGTTCTGTGCTCCTTCCCCAGTCTGCCTGATAATATTTGTTTTCAGTCTTCAGATGGCTTTTGGATATTGTCAAATGCTTTTTATGGATCTGATCATATGGATATGATCATGTGATTTTTCTTCTTTAGCCTGTTCATGTGATTGATTTTGTTAATTGATTTTCAAGTGTTGAGCTAGTCTGGCATACCTGGTATAAATACCAGTTAGTCATGGTGTGTAATTCCTTTTATACATTTTTGGATTTGATTTGTAAATATTTTATTGAGAATTTTTGCACGTATGTTCATGAGAGAAATTTCTGTAGTGTTCTTGTTGTATCTGTCTGGTTTTCATATTAGGATAATGCTGACCTTATAGAATAAGTTAGGAAGTAGTCCTGCTTCTACCTTCTGAAAAAGATTGTAGAGAATATGTGTAATTTCTTCCATAAATGTTTAGTAGAATTTACCAGTGAACCCATCTGGGCCTGGTGCTTTCTGTTTTGGAAGGTTACCAGTTACTGATTAAATTTATTTAATAGTTACAGGCCTATTCAGATTGTCTATTTTTTCTTGTAAGAATTTTGCCAGACTGTGTTTTTCAAGGAATTGGTCATTTTATCTAGGTCATCAAATTGTGGGTGTAGAATTGCTTATAATATTCCTGTATTATCCTTTTAATGTTCATGAAATCTGTGGTGATACCCCTCTTTCATTTCTGGGATTAGTAATTTGTGTCTCTTTCTCTCTCTCTCTTTTTTAGCCTGGCTAGAAGCTCCTCAATTTTATTGATCTTTTCCATTTTTTTTCTTTTCAAAGAACCAGGACTTGGTTTTGTTGATTTTTCTCTATTGATTCCCATTTCCAATTTCATTGATTTCTGCTCTAGTTTTTATTATTTCTTTTCTTCTGCTTGCTTTGAATTTAATTTGCTCTTCTTTTTCTAGTTTCCTAAGATAGATGCTTAGATTATTGATTTTAGATCTTTCTTTTCTAATAGATATATTAAGCACTATAAATTTCAGTCTATCACTGCATCCCACAGATTTTGAAAAGTTGTATTTTTATTTAGTTCAAAATATTTTAAAATTTCTTTTGAGATTTCTTCTTTGAACTGTGTGTTATTTAAATGTGTGTTTACTATCCAAGTATTTTGGGATTTTTCAGCTATCTTTCTGTTATTGATTTCTAGTTTAATTCTGTTGTGGTCTTAGAGCAACCATTGTATGATTTCTATTCTTTTGAGTTTGTTAAGGTGTACTTTATTTCCCAGAATGTGTTCATTCATAATGAACATTCCATGTGTGCTTGAAAAGAATGTGTATTCTACTGTTGTAATGTGAAGTAGTCCATAGGTGTCCATTATAACCAGTTGATGGATGGTGCTGTTGAGTTCAACTGTGTCCTGATTTTCTGCCTGCTGGATCTGTCCATTTCTGATAGAAGGCTGTCAAAGTCTCAAGTGTAATAGTGTATTCATCTGTTTATCCGTGTAGTTCTATCCATTTTTGCCTCATGTTTTGATTCTCTCTTGTTACATACTCATCAGTCAAGACTGTTAAGTCTTATTGGGGAATTGACTCCGTTAAAGTGAGTTTTTTATAAGTAACACATTAGTTGGGTCTGTTTTTTTGACCCATTGTTACAATTTCTGACTTTTAATTGGTATATTTAGATTATTGACCTTTGAAGTGATTATTGATATAGTTGGATTAATATCTGCCATACTTGTTACTGTTTTCTGTTTGTTGCCCTTCACAGTTTCTATTTGTCTTCTACTCTTTTCTGCCATTTGTTGTTTTAATTCAAAATTTTATATAATTCCATTTTCTTTCCTTTCTTATATCACTTCTTTTTTCACCTTTTTTAGTGGCTGCCTAAAATTTGCAATATATATTTACATAAATTTAAGTTCACTTTCAAATAATACTGTACTATTTCATAGGTAGTACAGATACTGTGTAATAACAAAATATCCCTAATTCCTCCCTGGCATCCCTTATATCATTGTTGTCATTTATTTTACTCACACACACACAAGCATACATGCACATGTGTGTCTGTGTGTGTGTGTATATATATTATACACATAGCACACACAAGCATACATAAATATATTGTTGCTATTGTTTTGAACAACTTATGTGTTAGAACAATTAAGAATTTTTTAAAAAGTCTTTATCTTCACGTATTCATTCTCTAAAGCTTATCCTTTCTTTATGTAGATCAGACTTTCTGACCTATATCATTTTATTTCTCTGAAGAACTTTTAACATTTCTTGCAAGGCAGGTCTTCTGGGAACAAATTTTCTGTTTTTGTTTGGGAAAGTCTTTATTTCTCCTTCACTTTTGAAGGATGATTCTGTAGGGTATAGAATTCTAAGTTTGTTTGTTTTTTTAACCACTTTATTTCATTCTATCTTTTCTTGTATTGTTTCTGAGGAGATATCAGATATATTAATAATTTTTTCTTTGATTTCCTGTAGGTAAGGGTTTTTTTCCCTCTGGTTTAAGATTTTTTTGTTTCTGTTTGATTTTCTGAAGTTTGAATGTGTTTTACTGAAGCATAGTTTGTTTGGCATTTATCCTGCTGGGGGTACTCGGAGCTTTCTGGTCTATGGTTTGGTATCTGACATTAATTTGGGGAAATCTTCAGTCATTATTGCCTTAAATATTTCTTCTTCTGTTATTCCCATTATGCATATTTACACCTTTTGTAGTGGTTCCACAGTTCTTAGGTGTTCTGTTCTTTTTTCTGTTTGCTTTTCAGTTTTGAATGTTTTTATTGACATATCCTGAAGCTCAGACTCTTTCCTCAGCCACGTCCAGTCTGCTAATGAGGCCATTAAAGGCATTCTTAATTTCTGTTCTAATGTTTTTGATCTAAATTTTCTTATTCTTTCATAGAAGTTCCATCTACTTATATTACTCATTTGTTCTTGCATGTTGTCTACTTTTTTTCATGAAAGCCCATAGCATATTAATCATAATTGTTTACATTTATAGTCAGAACCAGTTTATAGCAGGGTGTTTAATCCCTGCTGTTGAGAGATGAAGCCAGCTGGACTTCCTGGGTTGAGTGGGGACTTGGAGAACTTTTCTCTTACAAGAGGTTTGTAAAACACACCCATTAGTGCTCTGTAGCTAGCTAGAGGTTTGTAAAATGCACCAATCAGTGCTCTGTAAAAACACACCAATCAGCACTCTGTAGCTAGCTAGAGGTTTGTAAAATGCACCAATCAGCGTTCTATAAAATGGACGAATCAGCAGGACATGGGCGGAGACAAATAAGGGAATAAAAGCTGGCCACCCCAGCCTGCAGTGGCAACTCACTGGCGTCCCTTTCTGTGCTGTGGAAGCTTTGTTCTTTTGCTCTTCACAATAAATCTTGCAGCTGGTCACTCTTGGTTCCGTGCCACCTTTAAGAGCTGTAGCAATCACCACGAAGGTCTGTGTCAGTGAGAGCACAAACCCATCGGAAGGAACCAAATCCGGACGCACTGTAACTGGGTGTGTTTCTAATCCTTGCTCTGTCTCTTCCAACAGTATCTTTCGCCTTTTAATGTGTCTTGCAATTTTTTGCTGAAAGGTAGACATGATGTTTTGAGTGGAAGGAACTGTGGTGAATAAACCTTTAGTAATGTAGTGTTCAGGTGTGTGGGAAAAGGAAGCATCTAAGTACTTTGGTAAGTTCTTGTCTTTTGGTGAGCCTGTACCCCTTCACTATGAACTTTACCAGTGCTTCTCTGTTTTTTTCTTTGTTTTTCTTTGTTTTTTGTTTTTTTTTCTCCCTTCTCATAGTTAGGTGGAACAGGATGGTTAGAGGAGGCTGAAGTTTGGTATTTTTCTTTCACAAGTGTGGTTAAGCTCTGGGAAAATAATTTCTCCTGATGGTTAAGAATACCACCATTCTCTGGTACATTTCAAAATGGTTACTTTCCTCTGCCCCTCCTGGAAGTAGGAGTGGATTTTTCTTCAATACTGACTGAGAGTCTCATAGTGCTCGAGGAGATAAAACTCACAAAAGATTGGGGCCCCTCTGAAACTGGGTCCCCTCAGAATTTTGATTTCTCAGGCTTGTCTGCCTGAGCCTCCAATAATTCATCAACTACAGTTCAGGTTTTCCTACTTCTGTATTGGTTCCCACTGAGGTTGCTGCTTGTGCGTTTCTGCATTCTCTATAGTCACCTGTCTCCAACTTTTGGCACAGCAGTTTACATTGTGACTTCCCTTCTCTAAAGAATGTAAGAAGAGTTGTTGATTTTTCAACGTGTTTAGTTTTTTACATGTTAGATGAAGTGAAAACTTCTAAGCTCCTTACATGCCAGATGGGAAACTAGAATTAAGCTCTATGCATTCTTTCCAGGGTTTATAGTTGTATTCAATGAGAGAGACGAGGTAGGGTATGCATACTCCATCTTTCCTGGAAGTGGAACCTAATTAAATTTTTCAAATATATGTCCTTACTGATTTTTTTAAACAATCATATGATTTGTTTCCTTGTATTAATTCTCTTGTGTAGAACAAGAGAAAATTTTTGGCTGAAGGCCCTCCTATGTGGTATATAGTCATAAGGTTTCTTTCCAGTGTGACTTTTCATATCTTTAAAGGCAAGGACTATTGCAGCTTTTCTAACATATTCATGACATATATGATTTCTCTCCTTTATATGTCCTCACCTTTTTCCATAGGCATAGGTTGAATAACTTCTGAAAACCTTCCCAGTCATTGCATTTATAGCCTTTCTTCCCAGAATGTGTCTAAACATGTTCAGTAATATTAAAGTTCCTGCTCAAGACTTTCCTGAATTCACCGCATTCGTTGTGTTTCTCTCATGTGTGTATAGCCATTGTAAGGTGAAAGTTTCTGCTTTTTCCCAGTCAGTGCTGTTGTCGAGTTTTCTCCAAAATGGATATCCGCTCTAGTGCACAGTAAAATCAGCGCTCCTACTAAAGGTTCCCACAGTCTTTGTGTTGAGTTTTTGCCCAGTGTATATTCTCTTGTGCACTATAAAGCAAGAGCTGTTTTTAAAGAACTTTACACACTGATTACAGTCATAAAGTTTGTCTTCGGTGTGAGATCTCATGTATGTTTTGGAGGTGACTATAGATCAAATACTGTCCTGCTCTAAAATTGTTCAAAGGGTTTCTTTTCATTTTGAATTCTCCCATGTCTCTGAAGGGAATAACGGTTACCGAAGGCTTTTGTACAGTCTTTACACTCATGGTTTGTCTCTTGTCTATGATTTCTGTCTCCTGCAGAATAACATTAGCACTCCTTTTGAAGGCTTTTCCATATAGATTTCATTCATAGAATTTATTTCACTAGGAGTCCTCTCTGTTTGCATCTCACTGATGCAGACAGACTGTTGAAAAGCTGAAAGTTGTTCATTTTCTCATGTCTGCTATTACTACTGCACTGGAGATTCTAGTCAGGGCATTAAAGCCTCTGCAAGTAAAGATGTCCCTCCTGTGCTGAGATTGTGAGACGAAAACACCGAAAGAAGACCCTGGGACAGAGCATTCCAGGCAGATGGAAGGGCCGGAGCTGAGTCTCCACAGAAGACTGGAGGCCTGAGTCAGCTTTGCCCCTCTGCCCAGCTAGGGGCTACCCTAGTACCCATGTCTCAATCAGTCTGAATTACATGATATACAAACGAGAGAAAGTCCCTACTGTTAAGATACTTTCATTCTTGAGGAGTGAGAGAAATAAAAGAAGAAAGTCATATCAGGTAATGATAAGTTCTGTGTGAATTGAGGGGGAAAGTGGGAAGGGATGAAGTCAGAGAAATTGGAAGGGGAGGAGGTAAGAGAATTAAGTAGGTGGGTGCCAGATCATGTAGAGCTTTGTAGACCATGGTAAGGATTTGGGTTCTAATTTTCTTCTGTTGCTGATTGACTGTATGATCTTTAATTAGTTATTAAACTTTCTCTGCTTAATTTTTTTTAGTATTTAATAGTATGTGAATGTGTGAGATAATTGCAGTCTCAGAGTGGTATAAATCTTTGCATGAAAGAACATTAGGAATAATTTAGGCCAAACCCCATTGTTTCAGACATACATGAAAGACCTTTGAGAAATTATGCATTGTTATTGTGTGTATTATGTTTAACATGCCTACACTCGTTTTAGGGACCAGACTACCACCTGTGCTGTTATTTTAAAAGTGTACTTTGGAGATAAAATATCCAATTAGAAAAGTTCACAAATCATAAGTGTACAGTGAGTATGTTATTACAAATTAGGTTTTTAAAAAGTCAGGTTTATTTAATTTATATAAGTAAAATTTGCCATTTTAAGTGTACATACCATGAATTTTTAAAACATAGTCATGTTAAATGCCACTAAATCAAATATAGCTTATTTCCATAAAAAGTTCCCTCATACCCCCTTGTAATTAGTTGTCTCCCTCAACCTAATCCCTAGCAACCACTTAAGTGTTTTCTAATACTATAGTATTTCCCAGAATATTCTGTAAATGAAGCCATGTAGTATATAGTCTTTTGACCGTATTACTGACTTTTTTTTTGAGTTTTTTTTTTTTTTTGTACTTTAAGTTCGAGGGTACATGTGCACAATGTGCAGGTTTGTTACATATGTATACGTGTGCCATGTTGGTGTGCTGCACCCATTAACTCATCATTTACATTAGGTACATCTCCTAATGCCAT
This sequence comes from Gorilla gorilla gorilla, assembly GCF_029281585.2. Classification (NCBI taxonomy): domain Eukaryota; kingdom Metazoa; phylum Chordata; class Mammalia; order Primates; family Hominidae; genus Gorilla; species Gorilla gorilla. Next base: position 28,963,412 of record NC_073228.2, on the reverse strand, counting down.
CCCTCCCCACTTTCCCCACCCCACAACAGGCCCCGGTGTGTGATGTTCCCCTTCCTGTGTCCATGTGTTCTCATTGTTCAGTTCCCACCTATGAGTGAGAACATGCGGTATTTGCTGTCCTTGCAATAGTTTGCTCAGAATGATGGTTTCCAGCTTCATCCATGTCCCTACAAAGGACACAAACTCATCCTTTTTCATGGCTGCATAGTATTCCCTGGTGTATATGTGCCACGTTTTCTTAATCCAGTCTATCATTGATGGACATTTGGGTTGGTTCCAAGTCTTTGCTATTGTGAATAGTGCTGCAATAAACATATTTGCGCATGTGTCTTTATAGCAGCATGATTTATAATCCTTTGGGTATATACCCAGTAATGGGATGGCTGGGTCAAATGGTATTTCTACTTCTAGATCCTTGAGGAATCACCACACTGTCTTCCACAGTGGTTGAACTAGTTTACAGTCCCACCAACAGTGTAAAAGTGTTCCTATTTCTCCACATCCTCTCCAGCGCCTGTTGTTTCCTGACTTTTTAATGATCGCCATTCTAACTGGTGTGAGATGGTATCTCATTGTGGTTTTGATTTGCATTTCTCTGATGACCAGTGTTGAAGAGCATTTTTTCATGTGTCTGTTGGCTGCATAAATGTCTTCTTTTGAGAAGTGTCTGTTCATATCCTTTGCCCACTTGTTGATGGGGTTGTTTGTTTTTTTCTTGTAAATTTGTTTAAGTTCTTTGTAGATTCTGGATATTAGCCCTTTGTCAGATGAGTAGATTGCAAAAATTTTCTCCCATTCTGTAGGTTGCCTGTTCACTCTGATGGTGGTTTCTTTTGCTGTGCAGAAGCTCCTTAGTTTAATTAGATCCCATTTGCCAATTTTGGCTTTTGTTGCCATTGCTTTTGGTGTTTTAGACATGAAGTCCTTGCCCATGCCTATGTCCTGAATGGTATTGCCTAGGTTTTCTTCTAGGGTTTTTATGGTTTTAGGTCTTACATTTAAGTCTTTAATCCATCTTGAATTAATTTTTGTATAAGGTGAAAGGAAGGGATCCAGTTTCAGCTTTCTCCATATGGCTAGCCAGTTTTCCCAGCCCCATTTATTAAATAGGGAATCCTTCCCCCATTTCTTGTTTTTGTCAGGTTTGTCAAAGATCAGATGGTTGTAGATGTGTGGTATTATTTCTGAGGGCTCTGTTCTGTTCCATTGGTCGATACCTCTGTTTTGGTACCAGTACCATGCTGTTTTGGTTACTGTAGCCTTGTAGTATAGTTTGAAGTCAGGTAGCATGATACCTCCAGCTTTGTTCTTTTGGCTTAGGATTGTCTTGGAAATGCGGGCCCTTTTTTGGTTCCATATGAACTTTAAAGTAGTTTTTTCCAATTCTGTGAAGAAAATCATTGGTAGCTTGATGGGGATGGCATTGAATCTATAAATTACCTTGGGCAGTATGGCCATTTTCACAATATTGATTCTTCCTATCCATGAGCATGGAATGTTCTTCCATTTGTTTGTGTCCTCTTTTATTTCGTTGAGCAGTGGTTTGTAGTTCTCCTTGAAGAGCTCCTTCATATCCCTTATAAGTTGGATTCCTAGGTATTTTATTCTCTTTGTAGCAATTGTGAATGGGAGTTCACTCATGATTTGGCTCTCTGTTTGTCTGTTATTGGTGTATAAGAACATATTACCCATTTTTAATTTTTGTGCACACATCAGAAGTTCATTCTTTTTATTGCTGAGTAAGATTCTGTTGCATGTATATGTCACAATTTGTTCATTCATCGGTTGATGGACATTTGGGTACTTTTCAGTTTGTGGAGAGTAATAATTTTTCTATTTGTGTGTGGGAGGAGGGACATATATCTTCATTTCTTTTGGGTAAATTCCTAGGAGCTGGATTTCTGGGTCATATGGTAGGTTTACTTACAAACTGCCAAACTGTTTCCCAACTTATATATACCAGTTGATATTGTCACCAGCAGTATATGAGAGCTCTAGTTCATTCTTGTCAACACTCGATTTTGCTGGTATTTTTTTTTATTTTAGCCATTTTACTAGGTGTGTAGTAGTAACTCCTAGTTTGAATTACCATAATGATTAATGATGTTGAGCATCTGTATTAGGCCATTCTTGCATTGCTATAAAGAAATACCTGAGACTGGGTAATATATAAAGAAAAGAGGTTTAATTGGCTCACAATTCTGGAAGCTGTACAGGAATCATGGTGCTGGCATCTGCTTGGCTTCTAGGGAAGCTTTAGGAAACTTTCAGTCATAGTGGAAGGTGGATGGGGAAGCCACCTTCTCACATGGCGGGAGCAGGAGCAAGGGGTGGAGGGAGGTGATACATACTTTTAAATGACCATATCTCATGAGAACTCACTATCACGAAGACAGCAACAAGCTATGAGGGATCCCCCTCCGGCCATCATCCAAACACCTCCCAACAGGCCCACCTTCAGCACTGGTAATTACAGTTCAACATGAGATAGGGGCGGGGGCAAATATCCAAACTATATTATCATCCATGTTTCTTACTTAGTGAAGCGTCTGTTCAGATCTTTTGCCCATTTTTAAAATTGGGTAGTTTGCATTCTTGTTCCTGAGTTAAGAGTTCTTACAGCCTAGCTACCAGTCCTTTATTAGATATGTGTTTTGCAAGTATTTTCTTTCAATCGGTACTGCTTTTCATTTTGTAACACTATCATTTGAAGAGTAGAAATTTTTAATTTTTGTGAATTCCAGTTTATCAGTTTTTTAATATGGTTCATCTTTTTGGGATCCTTTGTAAGAAATCTACCTGACCCAAGGTCACACAGATTTTCTCCTGTGTTTTCTTCTAAAAGGTTTATAATTTTATAGTTTTATAGTTTCTTCTAATAGTTTTACAGTTTTTTTTTTTTAACATTTTCAGCCTGTGACTAATTTCTCTTTGATGTTTTCATGAGTAGAAGTATGCTTCAAGGTCCGTGTTTTTGCATTTGGATGTCTAGTAGTTAACAAAATTATTTGTTGAAAATATCCTTTCTACATTGAATTATCCTTTCACCTTTGTCACAAATTAGTTGGCTATATGTGTGGTTCTTTTTCTGGATGCTCTAGACTGTTTCATTCATTTTGTGTCCATTGTTTTTCTAACACCATCTAAGCTCTGGATTACTGTACCACATAGTAGGTCTTGAAATTATATACTGTTTGGACTCCAGTTTTGGTTTTGTTTGTTCAAAATTGTTGTGGCTATCCTAGTTCTTTTGTTTTTCTGTATAAATTTTAAAATTAGCTTATTGATTACTATAAAAGTTAACTGCCTGCTATATTTCCATTGGGATTGCTTCAAACCTATAGATCACTTTGGAGACAATTGACATAGTGCTGTGGAGACTTCAGATCCATAAACATGGTACATTGCTCCATTTAGGATTTTTGGGTTTTGTTTTCATTTTTTTAGAGACAGTATCTCACTGTGTTGCTCAGGCTGGTCTTAAACTCCTGAGCTCAAGCAATTCTTCTGTCTCAGCCTCCCAAGTAGTAGCTGGGACTACAGGCACATGCCACAACTCCTGACTCTATTTAGGTTTTCAATTTCTCTTACGAGTTTCTTGTAGTTTTCAGAGTACATGGTATGTATTCTGTCAGATGTATTCCTAAATATTTTATGTTTTTAGTAGTGTTATTGTAATGATATTGGTTAAATGTTTTTTAAAATTTTCCAAATGTTCATTGCTAGTATATAGGAAGACACTTGATTCTTGTACATTAACTTTGTAACCTGTGAATTTGCCTTACTGACTTATTTTTTCTTATAGCTTTTTTGTAGATACCTTAGAATTTTTACATAGGCAATCATGTTGTCTGATCATATGATCCTATACTCGTTGTTAAACTTCTCGGGGCCTGTTTCTTGCCTGATGTGTGGACTTGTAAGGATGTTACAGAGTCACAGAGTGATGATACGAGCTCTGAGTTAAAAAGACATTTGGAATAATTTAGGCAAAACTCCTTTGCTTCTGTTACACATGCAAAATCGCTTTGTCTTTAGGGGCCAGTTTATCACCATGCTATATATTTTTTTCCTGTGTACTTTTTAAAAGTAAACTTTTATTGAAGCATGACATGTAAACTGAAAAATTCACCAATGATGTATACAGTTCACTGAATTATCACAAGTGAACATATTATGCTAGAGGTTTTTGATTTCTAGATTTTTATTTGTGGTTATTTTTATTACTTGAAAAACTAGAAGGCAGTTCTCTAGAATATGTATTGTCTTCAATGGAAGAGTTTCTCTGTTAACTTGAACTTTAATATCTAATAATCATTTATGTTAAGTATAATTCCTCGTGATAACTGAAATTTCAGTTGGATCGTAGTCACTCCTAACATTTCTTTGGTGTCCATACACTTTAGATTCTGCTGCATTCTGACCTCAATTTCTGAATGTCTAGTCACCAGGTGTCCAGCATAACTGAATTTTTTCTGTCAAGTTAGCAGTTTTTAAATTCTGCCACATCTCCATCATATTATCTCAGTCACTTTTAATTTGGTTGACTGAAGCAGGAAAAGAAAAGTAGAAAATAAAGATTGAGTAATGTAGAGTACCAGTAGGTGCTGTCTTACATGCTTGGTAAATTGGATTCCTCCCCCGCCCCCCTTTTTTTTTTAACTTCATGTTATAAAACTATACATGTATTACTTATGCTATGCAACTTTGCAGAAGCTCCCACTGGTATAGGCCAAGTATATGTCCCTGCCCCACTGATGCTTCTCTTGGCTCCATGAGTTCCTTGGGCCAATGGAATGTTAGTGAGCAGAGAGCTTTTTCTTTGTTGTTTTTTTCAGTAGAGACAGGGTCTTACTCTGTTGCCCAGGCCAAAGTACAGTAGTATGATCGTAGCTCAATGCAGCCTCAAACTCCTGGGCTCAATTGATCCTCCTGCTTCAGCCTTCCGAGTAGCTGGGACTACAGGTACACCACGCCCAGCTAATATTTTTCATTTTTGTAGAGACAGTGTCTTACGTTGTTGCCCACATCGATCTCAAACTCCTGGCTTCAAACAACCCTCCTGCCGCAGCCTCCCAAAGTGCTGGGAGTTCAGATGTGGGCCACTGTGCCCAGCCTTGAGCAGAAGTCTTAAGTATGTTCCTCTGATTTGACTTGGCCTCCTGCACTCCTCTTTTCTGCCAAGAAGAGCGTGCTACGTCTGTTCACTTGCCTTCAGTGACTGGGCCCAATATTGAAGACACATAGCAGTGTTCTGAACCTGACCATAGTACTGGTATCTAGCTAGCCCTATCATGCCCAACCTAGATCAGCTGACTCAAAGTCATTCTGAAGGCTCATGAGCATACAGGCAATGTAAACCACTGACATTTTGAGATTGCTGGTTACCCAGGAAAAAATGGTATATAATCAAATTCTCTGCTCACCAGTACTTTAAACATGTATTTTCAGTTTTTTCTCTGTAGCTACAATAAGTTCAGGCACAATTTATAGGACAAAGAAGATAGAAGAAAATAGTTTTAAGCAGAAAAGTAAAGTAGGACAGCCAAACTGGACTAATTGCAGTATTATTCCTTAAGGAGTGTTATTAATTTCTAAAATTATCAGCTAATTTTTAACATTGGAACATTTTAAGTGAAAAGAGGTGCTTCACTAAATCAAATATATTGCTTTCAAAAATCTAATGCTGATTTTTTTCAATAAAAGGATTCCTCAGTTAAGGAATTACACTAATGGCATGCCTCTTTGTTTATGTAACTGTAAAATACTGCAATTTCATATGAATCAATGTCAGATATATTCATGAAAGATTGGAAATCAAGGATGAGAGAAAGAGACTTGAAAAGTAAGTCTAGGAGATACAGTATTCATCTGACCAGAATTCCAGAGAGAGAAAAGAAATGTTGGAAGAGAAGATTTAGTCAGCATAGTAAGTGAAAGGGCCCAGAGATGAATGAGAAGAAAAAAAGTTAATCCTAGTAAAATTCCTGAAATCCAAGGATAGAGAATAAATCCTAGATTTCTCCCAACAGAAGTTTGGGATAAGATAATAGTGGCCTCAACTAAGGTCATGGTTGAAGAAATGGAGAGAACATGGCAGATTGTGGATTTGCCTCTCCTGAACATTTCATATAAGTGGAATAATACAAATGTGGTCTTTTGTGTCTGGCTTCTTCCACTTAGTACGTTTTCAAGGCTTTTGAATGTTGTAGCATGAATCAGACCTTCATTCTTTTTATGGCTAGATAATATTTCATTGTATAAATATGCCACATTTTGTTTATCCGTTCACCAGTTAATGGCATTTGGGTTGTTTCCACTTTTTGGCTATTATGAATAATGCTGCTGTGAACGTTCGTGTTCAAGTTTTTGCTTGAAAACCTGTTTTCATATCTTTGGGTATATACAAAGGAGTGAAATGGCTAAGTTATATGGTAATTCTGTGTTTAACTTTTTGAGGAACCACCGTCTTACATTTCCACCAGAAGTGTATGAAAATTTTAATTTTGCCACCAACTTTTTTTTGTTCTCCTATTTTTTTATTATACCCATTTTAGTGGGTATAAAGTGGTCTCTCATTTTGGCTTTGTTTTTCTGTAATGATTGTTGAGCTACATTACATGTTCTTGTTGGCCATTTGTGTATCTTCTTTGGAGAAATGTTTATTCAAGTACTTTGAAGTTGTTTTTTTTTTTTTCTTTTTCAAGAAATGGTCTCACTCTGTCACCCAGGCTAGAGTGCAGTGATGTGATCATGGCTCACTGCAGCCTCAACCTCCTGGGCGCAAGTGATCCTCCCACTTGAGCCTCCCAAGTAGCTGGGACTACAGGTACATGCCACTGTACCTGGCTAGTTTTTTAAAAAATATTTTTTGTAGAAATGGGATCCCACTCTGTTGCCCAGGCTGGTCTCAAACTTATGGGCTCAAGTGATCCACTTGCCTTGGCCTCTCAAAGTCTTGGGATTATAGGCATGAGTCAAGACACCCAGCTTTGCCCATTTTTAAATTGGATTGTTTGTCTTTTTGTTGTTGAGTTGAAGTAGTTCTTTATACCTTCTATTAAAAGTAATGGCAAAAAACTGCAATTATTTTTGCACCAACCTAATAAATCAGGGGTGTCCAATCTTTTGGCTTCCCTGGGCCACATTGGAAGAAGTATTGTCTTGGACCACACATAAAATACACCAACAGTAACGATAGCTGATAAGCTTTAAAAAATTGCAAAAAAAAAAAAAAAACCGTAATGTTTTAAGAAAGTTTATAAAATTTGATTTGGGCCACTTTCGAAGCTGTCCTTGTCCGCATGCAGCCCAAGAGCTAGATAAGCTTGTTCTAGATGTTAGACTCTATCAAATACATGATTTGGAAATATTTTCTCCCATTATGAGCATTGTCTTTTCACTCTCTTGATAGTATTCTTTGTTGCATACAGTTTTTAATTTTGATGAAATCCAATTAATTTTTTCCTTTAATGCTTGTGCTTTTGGTGTCATATCTAAGAATCTATTTCCATTCTTTGACTCTCCATTCATCATTTTAATGTTTTCTTCTGATGTATCTTCCAATTTACTGATTTGATGTCTAATCTACCTTTACATCTATTTATTAAATTTTTAATTTCTCCTCTGCTAAAATTTTAAACATTTATTTTCTTAAACATATTTAGCATATTATTTTAAATTCTGTCCCTCATTGTTTTGTATTCATTATTCCTTATGAGACTATTTCTGGTTTATATGGCTTCTGTATTTACTTTGTTCATGTTATCTTATCTCTGTTATTGTTAATTAAGGGCTAGATGCTGTATGTGATCAATTATATAAATAATTTGAGACCTGTGATGATATTACCTTCCTCCACAAAGATTTATGTTTGTTTTTAGCAGGCACTGTCAATGCAAAACTGTCTTAATTTAATTTTATGGGAAATATTTAGAGCTGAGCTTTAGTCCCTGTGAGAACCAGTCAAGTTTCAGTTCCTACTTGCTCCTAGAGTATAGTTCTTTGGGCTTTTAACAAAAGTGTTGGAGTTTTGCTATCTCCACTTTCACACCTTGGTGGGCCTTAGACTACACACACACACACACACACACACACACACACACACACTCTCTCTCTCTCTCTCTCTCTCTCTCTCTATATATATATATATAGATAGATATGTAAAAATTTATATATATATAATTTTATACCATATGTTTATGGTTCTAATTTTCCTTGGGAAAAGTTTATCTGAAGTACATAATTCTGCCATTACCAGAAGTGGAAGTCAACAGCATATAAGTAGAAGTAAACGGCATATAATTACTCTTTTTAAAAATTAGAACAGATTCAAAGATCATTATATAATAATGTCAGTCTTACCCACTTGAATTTTTATGTATTTTGTTGGAGGAGGGGAGAAAGAAATAGAGTTACAATGATCCTACTAGCAATTGTACACGATGGCTTGCTAAGCAGATAAATACCTTTAATGTGTGTCTTATCAGAAAAAAAAAGTAAGATCATTTATTTATACAACTTATGTGGAAATTATTTTCTTATATTTCCTTATATGATTGCATCTCTCATGATACAGTGAACACCTTATAAGAAGGAACCTTAGTTTACTCATCTTCAGTTTTGTAGTGCTAGACCTGGAATTGAGTACATAGTAAGTGTAGAAATGAATGCATGTAGTGAAAATACTTTGATTTTTCACAGTGAAAAATTAATATTTGTTGTTCTGAATTATCCTATAAGATGTATTTTAATAGGGAAGGCAGGATCTTTTCTCACCAGCTCTTTTGTTCCATCCCCTTCTAACAGGTGGCATCTCCACAGAAAGCGACTGTGCTTTTGAGCCAGACTACGCTGTCCCGCCACTTCCAGTGAGTGAAGGTATGCAGCACATTCGGATTATGGAGGGCATGTCTCGCTCTCTTCCATCCTCCCCCTTACTCACACATCAGTCTATCAGTGTTCGGCTCCAGCCTGTGAAGAAGTTAACTGGTAAGGACTTTACCTAAATTTAGTATGTTTAACAGGAAGCCTAACGATATGACACTTTAGGTCACGTCAGATGTATATATTTGCATCTTTAGGTTTTTCCTCTCTGGCCTTCCTAATGTCACAGACTCTTGACACTAAAAAAAAACTCCAACTGATTTTAATTTAGAGAATTAGAACAGTACTCAGTTTGACAGATTGATGTATTTATTTTCTAAATGACCCATCTGTTGTGAACATATTTTTCTAGGTTTTCAGGAAGTTCCTGGTTTTGCCAGAATACACTGTTGTTCTGATTTCATTTATCAGCTTGTTCATGTCAGGTTAACAGATGGAGACTTTCTAATTTTAGGATAATAGGAGCTTGATAGTTCAGCAAAGGTACATCAGTCGTATTTTATTTGAAATTGTTATTTGTATATTTTATATCTATTTTTAAAAGATAATTTAGATATTTTCCTCTACACTTGACATTAACTTCTTAGGATATTTACTATAATTCATAAGTTATGGATTATGTTGACTTTAATATGATCTCACAATATGTATTACCCATTTAGATCAAGTTGTTAGGTGTGAAACTGTGGCTTTATTAAATGAACTTTTGTCCTTTTACATCTTTTCAGGAAATAAATTTTAATATATAGTTGAAGAATGCTTATGTGTGAACATATGTAATCCTGGGTCACTTTGTTAGATTTCTTCTAGCATTATCAATATATCCCTGACGTCAGTAAGTTGACTAGTATTGATGGGTTCTGAGTGCATGGAGGCATGAAATTAAGTTATTCACAAAGGATATATCGACTGTTTCCTGTCTGACATTGAGCTAGACAGTAGAGAAGTTTGATTATCATTATGACAATTCAAAAGAAAATGAGAAATGAAATTTTTGGGCACTTCTGTCTATGTAGAGTGAAACTTTTTCACTGTTTATAATTTTCATTAAAATAATAGCATTTCTTCTATAGTTCTACAAAGCATAAATTATGCCTCTTTACATTGTGTATTATTGGCATTTTCAAAAAATAAATGAATCAAAGTCACTTTGGTCGTTAGATACTTCAGTCTAAAGACACTTTGGTCATTAGATTAAAAAAATAGGTAAAATAGCCTAAAAACATAATATCCTGAAACACCAGTTCCCTTCTAATGTCCAAAAATATGATGAATTTTATGTGATTAGGCTTAAATAAAATCTCAGTGCTTAGAAATTCTCCTTGTTTTACAGTCAAAGGTATTATTGATTACTAAAAATATAAAAATCCCAAATCTGTTGGTTGTCATGTGATGTGTTTCATTTTACCACACAGAGTGGAAAAAATAGTAAGTCCAGTTTCTATGTAGAAGTGAGCTGGATTGCCTGAAGTTTTAGAGATACCGCTTTCCTATCCCATTTGCCTGTCTTAATTTGAATGTCAACTTAATAGTCAACCTTTATTAAGAGATAACCATTAAATATAACAAAGTCAATAACATACCTAATATCACAGAGGTATTGTAGTGAAGCAGTAATGCAGAGTGTAATTGATTAATGACATATATGAACTTTTGAGTTTTAATTTTACAAGTATTTGAAGCTTCTGTAATTTCTCATAGTTTAATTTACTGAAGACTATCAAAGGCCTAACAATTTAATGATTAAGAATGCATTTCTCCAAAGAATGGTTCTTTCTTGGCATTAATTATCAAAATGCAATAATTTAATCAGGCCATTAGGACTACACTTAGTAATTTCTCCATTTCCATACATTCAAACTTTCAAGTGCCTTATATGTATTCATATTACCAACCAAACTGAATGAATAGGGCCAGAAGAGTCATCATATTCTATTTTCTTTGTGACTTTCTAATAGTCTCTTGTCTCTGGCACAGTTAAAAGCAGTTTGCTTATTATTCTTCAGTGCTTTTTACTTAATCATTCAACAGATATTTGTCTAAGGCCCATTACATGCCTAGGCACTGCTCTAGATATGATAGAGTGGTGAAAAGGACCACTAAGACCCCTGCCTTCAAGGATTTTATATTTCAGTTGAGAGAAGATGTAATAAACGCACAGCCAGTAAATAAATACTTGAATTTTAAATAGTGGCAACTACTACAAAGGTAATGCAGTATGGAAGGGGATAGAAACTGGGGTTGAGGTAGAGTTTCCTTCTATGGAATGACTGGGGAGAGTCAAAGGAGGAGATATTTGAGCTGAGTTTTCAATTTAAGAAGGAGCCAGCCATGGGAAGATCTGGGATCGGAGCTTTCCAGGCAGAGCTAACAGTCAGAACAAAAGTCCTAAAGCAGAAATGAGCTTGGCATGTTCAAGGAATGGAAAGAAGGCAAGTGTGGCCTGAGCAGAGTAAGTCTGAAGGGACAGTAGTAGAAAATGAGTTAGAGCTGGGGCACAATGGTGCATACCTGTCATCTCAGCACTTTCAGAGGCCGAGGCAGGAAGATTGCATGAGGCCAGAAGTTTGAGACCACCCTGGACAACATAATGAGACCCTGTCTCTACAACAAATAATTTAAACAAAATAGCTGGGTGTCATGGCATGCCACCCATATGTAGTCCTAGCTACCAAGGAGGCTACGGTGGGAGTGTTGCTTAAGCCCAGGAGGTGGAGCTGCAATGAGCTCTGTTCTCACCACTGCACTCAGGCCTGGGAAACAGAACGAGCAAGACCCTGCCACTAAAAAAAAATAAAAATAAAAAATAAAAATAAATAAATAAATAAAAAGAGTTGGAGAGGTGGGCAGAAGCCACAGTTTTTAGGGTCACAGTAAGGAGCCTACTCTGATTATAGGATTTTTTTTTTTACCTTATTTATTCTCTCTCTATTGTTTTTTCCTTTTTATTTTTATTTATTTATTTTTATTATACTTTAAGTTCTAGGGTACATGTGCACAATGTGCAGGTTTGTTACATATGTATACATGCGCCATGTTGGTGTGCTGCATCCATTAACTCATCGTTTACATTAGGTATATTTCCTAATGCTATCCCTCCCCCCTCCTCCCTCCCCTCACCTCTGGACACAGGAAGGGGAACATCACACACCAGGATTGTAGGATTTTAAACAGAGGAGGAACAGGTAGTAGTATGATCCAATTTACCTTGTAATCGAATCTTGTTGGCATGTATGTAGAGAATGAAGTATGAGGGACTAGAGTATCACATATTCATTAGCCTTGTGCAGTCAGCCCTCTGAATCCATGGATTCAACCAAACACAGATTGAAAATATTTTTCTTAAAAAAACCATCTGTACTGAACATGTAGATTTTTTTATAATCCCTAAACAATACAGTCTAACAACTATTTACATGGTATTTACATTGTATTAGATATTATAAGTAATTTAGAAAGGATTTGAAGTATACAGAAATATGTGCCTAGGTTATATGCAAACACTGTGCCATTTCATATCAAGGATTTGAGCATAATCCAAGGAAGGTCCTGGAACCAGTCCCCCATGGATACTCGGGGACAGCTGCATAGGTTTTCCTGATCTTTAAATAGTCATTATTAGTCATTGTCTCCACTTCTAATAAGGTGGGTACTTATGTTTTCATTTTGTAAGATATGACAAAGGAGTATCCTTTTCCTATCATTGTTACTCTGTAACCTTTATACTCTTAACATATTTATCTTAGTCTTCCATGCCGGTGTATGTAAAGACTCATTTGCAGATATAGGTCCATTTCCAAATAGTTTGACTCATTTTCAGTCTGGAGGGAGTAAGAATGGGTAAAGACCAGCTCAAGAATAGATATAGTTTAGAGCTTGAAAACTAATTTTTAAATGTATACACACCTCACTCTATTCAGTACAAAAATAAGTTAATGTAGTAAATGTGTTCAAGAGAGACATAGACTTTGTGGTCCGACTGTTTGGGTTTATATCCCATCTCTGAGTGTCACGTCACGACTGTTTGCTTCTGTTTCTTCATCTGTAAAATGGGGATAACAATAATACAACCGACTTCATGGGTGGTTGTCTTATTCTTATAATCACATTGTTTTATAGTTTTTAAAAACCGTGTTTAAGGGCTCAGAAAGTGTTAGCCGTTATTGTTAATAAAATTTGTTGAGAAATTTGTAAAAATTGCTTTTCATGTTAGATACCAGTGGGAACTTTAAAGCTTTATATGTTTTTAAAGTCGCACTTTTTAATGAGTAGTAGCAATAATAATGACAATAATTTTCATTATAATGCCTGTTGTGTGGCATACTCTTATTAGCTTGTGTTTTTGTCACTGGTGTCTCCACTTTACAGATGAGCAAATTAAGTTCATAGAGAGGTAAATGTCTTGCTGGAAGTAAAATGTCTTGTGGAGGATAATACAACTAGGCAGCGGTCAGAGTTAGGATTAATACCCAGTCCCTCCACGTGTGTCTCATTTTACCAAGAAGAAAATCGAGGTTTAGTGAAGTTAAATAGCTCATCCAGAGCATCTAGTATATCAATTAAGATTTTTATTGTTTCAAGTAATAAAAGATACAGCCAAATGGTTTAAGCAGTAAAGAAGACCTAAAAATTGGGCAGGTTTCAAGGTTCGTTGGACTTACTTAGGTATTGCTGTGCTTTGGGGGCGATGTGGAAGAGAGTAAGCAGAGGCTCCCTGTGGTCTCTAGATTCTTGCCCAGTGCTCCTTCCAAGATGCTTTCCCATAGTATCATAAAGATCCTCAGCATAGATAGATGAGTAAGGATGCTAAAACTTCATTCATTCAACTCTTACGGAATTTATATTATTTACCCATTATGTACATTTGTTAAATTTAGTAAAACTTAAATTTTGCATATACATATTTTGGGTAGGGGTGAAAACTGGTACAACCATTTTTATGGCAATTTGACAATATGTATCAAAATTATAAGGCACATAATCCTTAATACACCAATCTTATTACTAGGAGTTTGTTTTACAAATAAGCTTGATCAGATTTGAAAATGTGTATGTATGTGTGTACATATATGTGATATTGTTTATATAGCAAAAAATGAAAATCCAAATATTTCTCAATAGGAACCCATGTGTGTTTTTAAATGATACATATGCAGACATACATACAGACATGCATGCGTTTGTTGGTAGCCTAAAGAGATAACTCTTACTCGGAAGTGGGAGAGGGATGACATAAGTTTTGCTGTTTAGCTTTCTGTAAGTCTTATCGTGTATAAAATGCAAACTCTCTTGAGACAGTATAACAAAATGAACCCTGTCATTTCCTGACTCTGTAATCTCGCTCAAATTTGTTTAAAGTCTCTGTACTTCAGTTCCCTTATTTCTAAACTAGGGATGATAATAGTATCTACCCCATAGGAGTAATAAGAGAATTAGATTAATTAGTACATGTAAAGCACGTAAGACAGTGTCTGGCATAGAGTAAGTAGTCAAAATGTTAGCTAAAATTATTATTATAGTTTCTAAAGAGATGTGGGTATTGAGTGTTTATCAGCTATGTCAAATGTGTGTTCTGAGCTTTTGCAAGGTAGCCTTCAAGAAACAATTACGCTAAGTCAGTCAGTCTACTTTTCTGAGGAGTAATCTTCAAATACCAACATCAAATAGATTATTATCTAATCTCTGGGAGAAAAAATGGCCTGATTTTCAAAGTATTTGTTGCCAATAAATTGGAATGACCATGTGGCAATCCAATTTGGATGGTAAATAAGTCACAATAACTGATTTGATCATGCTGAGCCTGGATATTTTAGATGCTAGCTATGGCCAAAGCCATGAATAAAAAGGAAACATTTACTTGTTCCAGAAACATCCTGGGGAAATCTTTGAAAAGCTCTTTTGACATTGAAAAGGGCCTATACATAGTGTTATTCTACATAGTCTGATATATTTCAGTATATTCATGATATGTTCTTTGCATAATAATATACTTATCCTGCAATTTTTGAAAGCCTACTAGAATTCAAGATGTACTGTGGTGAATTTTATGATGGGAAAAAAATACAGAATTGCTGCAAAGATTAAATAAGATTTCTTAAACATATAATCTAACATATAACAAACATTAACAAATATTATTTTTCTTCTCATTTATATCTTGGAAAAAATGGAAACATAGTCTTGTTTTATAAACATCCTGGAAAAATTACTGAAAAGTGAATTGGAAAATATAAAGGGCCTGTAGATAGTATTAGTCTCTATAGTCAAGATTTATTTCAGCGTACTTATAATACTGTGGCATCTGAGTAAATATCTTGCAATTTTAGGATAAACATTGGAATTCATAATATAGTGTAATGAATTTGTTAGATTAAAAAATACAGGAGACATGCATGGTAGTCTTAAGTTCCATCATTGCTAACTGTTAGAGACCACATGTTTTTGTAAGGTTAAATGAGGAAATATATACTAAGACTTTTAAGCTCTTTTGGAATAATAGACTAAATTAAACTATTAAATCTGGACCTCATTCAGGGTACTGTTTCTAATTTGGTTTCTAACTATTTCTAATTCAGATTCTCTGGTTTATGAGATAAAGATTAGGCTATTGTAAAACAGTGTAGGATTGGAAAAAAGGGGGGGCCCTTATTTCCTTGAAGAGGTTATTTCTGTAGTCTTCCAAATCAAAAGTAGAGAATGTTAGAGGGTTATTACTTAATTCAATATAATAATTTCAATTATCATGAGTCAGTATTGTTAAAGAAAACCAGAGCTCGACAGTAAAGTGGTAAAAACAGATTTTAGTAAGGCTCTATTGCAATAGTGTAGAACTGGGCTCAATTCTGAATATAGTAAAGAATGTTGGGGATTTATAGCTAAGGAGCAGAGTGGGGCAGAGGATAGAATCAGTGGATGGAAAATTATTAAGAGGAAGCTTCAAGAGTAAGGGGATTATTGCCAAACCAACTAAACAGTGCCTTGCTGAAGGCAAGCTATGTTGACCAGATTATCAAGGGTAGGGGGATTCTCACTAAACTGAGTTAGCAGGATTCTTGCTACAACTGGGCCAGGAGGCTTGAGGACAAGGCCCACGCAAGAGTGTTGAAAAGAGGTATCAGCGGAACCTGACTAAAGTTTGGTTAAGGGGTGAGCCTTTGCCACTGCGTATATGTTGAACACCTAAAAGGCAGCATAAATTATCAAATAAATAATCCTTTTGTGATATTTGCCCACACTGGATTTCAAAATAATTAAACCTTCTCTCTCTTTTTTTTTTTTATTATACTTTAAGTTTTAGGGTACATGTGCACATTGTGCAGGTTAGTTACATATGTATACATGTGCCATGCTGGTGCGCTGCACCCACTAACTCGTCATCTAGCATTAGGTATATCTCCCAATGCTATCCCTCCCCCCTCCCCCCACCCCACAACAGTCCCCAGAGTGTGATATTCCCCTTCCTGTGTCCATGTGATCTCATTGTTCAATTCCCACCTATGAGCGAGAATATGCGGTGTTTGGTTTTTTGTTCTTGCGATAGTTTACTGAGAATGATGGTTTCCAATTTCATCCATGTCCCTACAAAGGACATGGACTCATCATTTTTTATGGCTGCATAGTATTCCATGGTGTATATGTGCCACATTTTCTTAATCCAGTCTATCATTGTTGGACATTTGGGTTGGTTCCAAGTCTTTGCTATTGTGAATAATGCCGCAATAAACATACGTGTGCATGTGTCTTTATAGCAGCATGATTTATAGTCCTTTGGGTATATACCCAGTAATGGGATGGCTGGGTCAAATGGTATTTCTAGTTCTAGATCCCTGAGGAATCGCCACACTGACTTCCACAATGGTTGAACTAGCTCTTTTTATATTTAACCTGTGAGGTTTTAGATAAGAAAGTAATTTTCTAGTTTTTTTCTTTTCATATTTGAATGGAAGTCACTCATACAAAGTGAAAGTTTTATTTATAGTATTGTAGTGTTTATTTATAAAAGGATTATTTGTAGTAAGTGTAGTATTACTGTATGTATTCTTTTGAGATATAGTAGCCCTGTCTTCCTACCTCTATTCAACCACCACTAAGGAAAGTTTGCGAAAGTGCCCAAATGACCCTTAATGAAGAGAGAGCCAAAATAACAAGTCATTGATACTTTTAAGATGAAATGGTTTCATTTCTGTCAGGTTAGATGATTTGCAAGGTTATGATGAAAATTGGAATGGAAGAAAAACAATAAGAAAAATATTTTTAAAAGTCAAATAAGATGAAATAAGTTGCTTGTCACAAAGTGATTTCAGTTTCCCTTATAAAGACAAAGTTATCAGAATGTATAAAAAGCATTTCCAGTGAGTGTTATTTATAATAGATGCTTCTAAACAAATTGAGAGGAAGTTTACAAATAAAGGAATGAAAAATATATACCAAATAAATGTTGAGAAAAGGATAGTATTATTTGCAATAATATTAAACACAAATAAAAAAGTTTTATTTCATATTTTATGCAGATACAATTCATGAAGTAGATGTTAACCATTATTGCTTTTTTATGCATGAGACAACATGGCATCAAAATGTATGAAGTTATCCAGAGAAAAGAAAACATATGTTCACACCAGAACTTGTACACGTATGTTCATAGCAGCATTATTTATAATAGCCAAAGAGTGAAAACAGTTTGATGTTCATCAGCTGATGAGTGGATAAATAAAAAGTGATATATTCGTATTATTTGGCATTAAAAATAAATGCTTTCATGATCCATGGTGAACCTTGAAAACGTTACACTAAGTGAAAGAAACCAGTCACAAAAGAACATATGTTATACAATTGCAGTTATATGAAATGTCCAGAATAGGCAAGTAATCTATAGAGACAGAATGTTAATTGGTGGTTACCTAAGGGAAAGGGGTCACCAACGATGGTATAGGTAGTGAATGCTTAAGGGTATAGGATTTCATTTTGGGGTGATGAAAATGTTCTAAACTTAGATTATGCTGACAATTGTACAACTCTGTGAATGAACTAAATCCATTAAATTGTACTTATATCTCAATAAGGAAGTTTTTTAAAAATAAAAACTTCATATAGTAAACATTAGCAATGAAAGGGAAAGTTGATGAATTTATATTTAACCCATTTATGCCAGAGGCTACAAATTTTTTCATGTCAAAAATCAGACCTTGGCCATGACCTTGAGCAGTAGGATATAAATAACTCCCACAAGCTTAGCGTTCCAATAATGGGACACTAGGCATAAATGGGTTAAGGCAGATTTCATGCCTCATAAAATGAACAGCTCATTAAAGGATATGGATAATTTGAATAATAAGCAATTAAACAAGTCATTATATTTCAGAATTGCTAAAAGATTTGGAATGTTCTAAACAAAAAGAAATAAGTGTTTGAGGTGATGAATATCTCAGTTACCCTGATTTGATCATTACATATTATATGCCTGTATCCAGATATTACATATACCCCATAAATATGTAAAGTTAATATGTGTCAAGTTTTTAAAAGCTTAATTCAGCCAAGTGTAGAACCTCATACTGAAAAACATAAGATTTCTTATACTTGTATTGTTTTCCAGCACTTGTGAACTGTTTATAAAAGTTGATTATAGGCCAGACGTTGTGGCTCACGCCTGTAATCCTAGCACTTCGGGAGCCCGAGGCGGGCAGATCAGAGGCCAAGAGATCAAGACCATCCTGGCCAACATGGTGAAACTCCGTCTCTACTAAAAATACAGAAATGAGCTGGGTGTGGTGTCATGTGCCTGTAGTCCCAGCTCCTTGGGAGGCTGAGGCAGGAGAATCCCTTGAACCCGTGAGGCAGAGGTTGCAGTGAGCCAAGATCATGCGGCTGCACTCCAGCCTGGTGACAGAGCAAGACTCCGTCTCAAAAAAATAAATAAATAAATAAAAATAAAAAATTTTAAAAAGTTGATTATATATTTGGCCATAAAGAAATCTCTGTACAATGCACATATTTTTCATTGAAAATCAAAATAGAATCTAACAACAGAAGATAGGGAGAAATTTCTTTGCTACTTCTAAAATTTTAAAGTTTTAAAATAACTTTTTAAAATAACTTTTGGGTTAAAACAGAAACCAAAATTGAAAAAAAAAGTTGGAAATTAACATGTATTATGTATTAAAACTTATGAAATGTAGCCAAAGTAGTACTCTATGGAAAAGTCATTACCTTGATTACTTTTATTAGAAAACAAGAAGTACTGAAAATAAATGAACTAATAAGGAGATCGAGGAAGACATAGTAAACATGAAGTAATCAATAAAGTTAAAAGGTAAAATGAATAAGCAAAAAACTAGTACTTGATCAGTAAAGCCAGTTTCCTTGAAAAGACTAAGATAATAGAGCAATCTTTGATAGAAGTGATCAAAATGAAAAAGAGGGAGCGAGAAAAGATAACATACAGAACATACAGAACAAGAAATTAATTAGTCACTAATCTTTTTATTATAAGGGAATACAGCATATAGCTTTATAGCAAAACAATACACACAAAAAAACCTTGAATGAGATGGAAGAAAACTGCTGTAAATTTGACTCAAGAAAACTTGAAATTATGACTAGCCTGGTAACCATAGAAATCAAAGATCTCCAAGAGTCATCAGACCTAGATGATTTTACAGGCAAGTTTTAGCTGAACTTACAAGTAATAATAATTATAATAATAGTAGTAATTAAAGATAATATTTTTGAGCTGTTACCCTATTCTAGACAGTGTTAAGTAATTTACCTATATGAGCAAATTTAATCTTCACAGCAAACTTAGTGGATAGTCAACAGTCTCTGTGTGAACACTTTCAGTGATAGTGAGCTTTCTTCTTTGTAACATAGCCTGTTCCTTTGTTCAGTAGTTTTAACTGTCAGTTCTCTAATTTACATGGATGGAAATGTCCTCCTTTATTGTTCCTACCCATTAGTCCTAGTTCTGCCTTGTAGAACTATACGACATAAATTAACCTCTTCTTTCACGTGGCAGTCTTTTATATCCTGGAAAGCAGCCATCATGTCTCCTTTTCTGTAGCTTAAAAGACTTTATTTACAGCCTGTCTGATATCAAGATGGTAGTACAGCTGTGTTATTTTCATCATCTTCTGCTCTAGTAACCATATGAAAATGGGCATGAGATTACTTTGAAATTACTCTTCCTTGTGACCCCTTATCAACTTTCAGTGAGCATTTTTTTCTTTTGAGAAATTGAATAGAAACTCCTAGTATCCACATTTTGGCATCCTTTAGTCCTGTAGTTCTGTGAATTTCCTGCATGGCTTTACAGAAACTGTTATTGGTAGTTTCATGTTCATGTCTTCCTGTCCTTTTAGAATTCTGAAAGGTAAATTGTGTGGGTCTGGATTTTGATTATGTGTATTTTAACTTGTCCTCAAAACTTGGTCTTTAATGTCCTCTTAATGATGTTTATTAAATATAATTTTCTTAATGGAGAACATTAAAGCAAAATCAGAGTTGTCTTAATTTGTTTAGGTTGCTATAAGAAAAAACCTCTGGGACTGGGTAATTCATAAAGAACAGAAATCTATTTTCTTACAGTTCTGGTGGCTGGGAAGTCTAAGATCAAGGCACCAGCAGGTTTGGTTGTCTGGTGAGGGCTGCTGTCTGCTTCCAAGATAACACCTTGTTGCTACATCTTCCAGGAGGGAGGGACATTTCGTCCACACCTGAGGGAAGATGGAGGTGTGAGATAATCTAACTCTGTAGCCTCTTTGATAAGGTCTTAATCCCAGCCACAAAGGGAGGAGCCTTTATATGGCTTAACTACCGCTTAAGGGTTCTACCTCTTTCTACTGTCATACTGGCCTTTAAATTTCAACACCTGAATTTTGGAGGACATGTTCAAACCATAGCACCAAGGGTTGAATAATGGATTGTTCTGTCTCTTGCTTAGAGCAGGATATTGTTAAGCATGGCAAACTTTGGAGTCAGATATACTTGGGTTCAAACCGTGACTTTGCTACTTATTAACTGTATGACCTTGGCCGTGTCACTTGACTACTCTGAGTATGTTTTCTTACCTGTATTGTATTATTGGTATTTCTGCATCACAGAGTATTGTATGGATTAAGTAAGATATGGCTGGGAATGGTGGCTCACACCTGTAATCCCAGCAATTTGGGAGGCCAAGGTGGAGGATTTCCTGAGCTCAGGAGTTTGAGAATAGCCTGGGCAACATCTCAAAATCCTGTTTCTACTAAAAATACAAAAAAAATTAGCTGGGTGTGGTGGCATGCACCTGTAATCCCAGCTACTCGGGAGGCTGAGGCAGGAGAATCGCTTGAACCCGAGAGGTGGAGGTTGCAGTGAGCTGAGATAGCACCACTGACAGAGTGAGACTCTGTCTCCCTGCCAAAAAAGTAATTAATTAAATAAGATGTGTGTCAAGAACTTAGTAAAGAGTTTAGCTCGTAGAAGGTGATTCATAAATGAAAGCTTATAATAAAATCACTACATGATTTATCTTTCCCATGCAGCAGATCTGTCCTGTTCTTGTCTGTTTTTTAATTCTAAGAACATCCCAGCAATCCTTTTTGCTATCTGCAAAACATTGCTCTTCTCAGCTGGGGCTCTATTCTTCGTGGACAATATCGTTAGATGGTTTTCCATTCTTCATCTTTGATTATGGTTTTCTACTCTTCATCTTTGATTATTTCCCCCTCTCTTTGTATATTTCTTCTTCGGGCACAATCTGTCTTTATCAAAAAATTTCTGATATGGCAATATTTATTTCTTTAGATGCTTCCATATGTTTATGATTGTATAAATTGCTTTTTATTTTATTTGTTTATTTTTTTGAGACTGTATCTCACTCTGTCACCAGGCTGGAGTGCAGTGGCACAATCTCAGCTCACTGCAACCTCCGCCTCCCAGGTTCAAGTGATTCTCCTGCCTCAGCCTCCTGAGTAGCTGGGATTACAGGCGTGCACCACCATGCCCAGCTAATTTTTGTATTTTTAGTAGAGGCGGGGTTTCACCATGTTGGCCAGGATGGTCTCGATCTCCTGACCTTGTGATCCGCCCGCCTCGGCCTTCCAAAGTGCTTGGGTTACAGACGTGAGCCACCGCGCCCGGCCATTGCTTTTTATTTTTAATCTATACCCTCAAACCATATTCTCTTTTAAAATTATTGACCATGGGCTCATAGCTTCTTTTCTCTACATTTTTAAAGAAATGTTTGCCTAAATCTGAAGTGTTGAATTGACGGTCCGGCATTCCTTTTAGTGCTGTGACCAATGAAGGGTCAAACCAAGGACACCTAGGACCTGAGATGGAGAAGGCAAGTTAGTAAGATAACAGTGTGGTAGCACTCATGAAGTAGATGCATAAGCAGACCCTAAAGATTAGGGTGGATCAGCAGTAGGGTAATTGTTAGGTGTCACAGGAAGTAAGTGGAACCTGTTAATCCAAGGGAATCTAGGGGGAGGCAGTAGGCAAAGTTCCAGGGAGGACAAGTAGTCAGCACCAAGAAAAACATCTAACATTGAGGACACAGTGTAAGGTAATGTTGTTTTTCAACAGATCTTTATGGAATGTCTGTAATGTGGCAGGGTTAAGGCTCAGAACTCTAGGACCAAAAGAACTGATAGGGTCACACTGGTCAAGAACCCAGCTGAACGAAGAACCCGTTTAGAGTTCTACATAGTCATTTGTAAACTCTGTCTGGGCAGATTAGTTCTTTTTGAGCTTCTGTTTCTTCATATGTACAGTGAAGATAATAACACCTTAAGGCTGAGAGGAATACAGAAATGTGTGTAGAGTTTCTTTTTGTGCCAAGCACTTCTTGTGACAAACAAGGGGGAAATAATAAAAAGAATCCTAACATGTGAAAAAGTTGTCAATCACTTGATTAATATCCTTTTTAGCTCCTGTGTTGTGTTTCCAAGAATTGGGTATCAGTTTTAAACATGGAAAATACCATGAAGATTACAGAAAAAAATCCTTCATTGTCCATCCTTCTTCTGTGACCTTCCCCAGAAAACTCACCATGATTTATGCCATGGTCCCTAGGAAGTCTAATTTTTTTACTTAATTGACCTTGTCCTTCTCTACTTGCTTAACTTCCCACCTGCTATGGAATGTGAGCAGTTTAGAAAGTGTCAAATGTGGAATTTAAGGGCTAAACAATTTTGGCCATGAGGAATACTTTTCAGTCACAAAGCATCACAAAAGTCAAATAAATATCCACGATTCAAAAGAAAGCCTTAGTAACTCTCTAAACAGGAAATAAATTATAGTATGGGATAGTATAAAGCTTAGAACAGAATATATGTTCACATTATAATAACAGAAATTTTTATAATGCTAAACTATATATTTATTCTCATTATAGAAAATTATGCACCCAAATTGACATTCAGCCCGTAAGAGTAATAAACACGTGGCATGGCAGAGTAACTCCCTCTCTTAGAGGAGGATTTTAAACACCAGAGGGCAGAGTGTTTCAGAGGACGTTTTCAGTTCAGCTGGCCTTTCTTAATTGTAAATGCACATCCTTACCTTGTCCGTCAGTCATTCATGGCGTGGGCAGAATTTCAAAAGTTAAGAAATGTGGTTATTTCATTTTACTTATTTTTTTTTTTTTTTAAGACACAGAGTCCTGCTTTGTCACCCAGGCTGGAGTGTGGTGGCGCAATCACTGCTCATTGCAGCCTCAACCTCCTGGGGTCAAGAGATCTTCCCACCTCAGCCTCCTGAGTAGCTGGGACTACAGGCGTGCACCACCATACCTGGCTAATTTTTTCATTATTTTGTAGAGATGGGGTCTTGCTATGTTGCCCAGGCTGGTCTAAAGTCCTGGGCTCAAGCAACCCTCTCACCTCGGTCTCCCAAAGCACTGAGATTACAGGTGTGAACCACTGTGCCCAGCCAAGAAATATGGTCATTTTAGAATTGTCTATGTGGTATTATCTGTTTTGATGACTTTGTTTAGATAGCACAATGAGCAGTGTTTTGAGTTATACCAGAGTTGGTTGAACATCTCTGTTTTCCCCATTTCTGGTTAATGTTCATGTTTCTGATTTCTGAAAATGATTTTTAGAAAAAATTATGTATACATCTATATCATTCAGTAAATTTTATAACTTTAGATTAATGAAGTAAGTAAAGTGAGAGAAAGGAGATTTGATATGTGTATCTTATGGCTCAGTATGCCCTTTTATGCCCTGCTTATCAATAAAAACATTCTGAAAGAACCACCTGCCAACTCATGACCTTTTTCAAATGTTACAGTTATCATTTAGAGGTAGCATCACACATCTGGGATAATTTTATTCAGGGTTTAGATAGTGAAGTCAACATATAAAATAAAAACTGAGTATAAAGAAAATTATCCTCAGAAATCCATTACATATCATTCACGACATTCATTAAACAGAAATACTGCTTCTCAGTATGTCCAACCCTGCCAGTTTATCCTTTAGAGTTGTAACTATTTGACTCTTTACTCTTTTTCTTTGACCACCAGATGAAGTAGTTGGCTGATGTATAGGGATCACATATATGATTTTTAAGAATATATTTCTTTTTCTTCTCTGTCACTCATTACCCTACTGCTGCAGATTGAAGTCCTGATCTGGAGCAGTAGCCGTTGCTAGGAAAGACACAACCCCACGTAGAAAGTTGGCCAAAGCTTGAATTGCTATAGCTAGTAGAATGGTTACTTTCTTAACTCCTGTGAGAATAGAGATTTCGTATGTACATCTCTTCATAAATATTACCCTACCTTTAAGCACAATAGAGTTTAGCACGGATGATTACTCTTTAGAGAAAGCTTTTAATATAGCAAGACTGAAAAAAGAATAAAAATAAAAAAGAATGTAAAACTGTGTAAGTTTTAGCATGACTTACCTAAATTAATCATAAAGGATAACCAAGGAGAAGAGCTTAACTCCTTAAATCTCTCACCACCCTTAAGTTAAATCCAATTTTTCAAACAAAACAAAACCTGTGTACTTTGTCTTTTGAAGTATTTTAATCATGTCCTCATCCCAGTTAGCTCCTACACAGCATAAGCAACGTTAGAAAAAATTATTTGTCGTCCAAGTTTACATTTTTTGCAGAACTTTTCTGGTATCTCTCTAATGCAAAGATCTGCTCAACATGACTTGATGATGGGGAGGTGGGAGAGAAAGTTGCTCTTTTTACCTAAGATATTGAATAATCAGTATTCTAAAAAGTCACAACTGAAGAGAATTTCCCTCAAAAATAACTACTGGCACAAGACAATATTTGAGTTAAAAAACTTACTAGGTAGAAGAGATTAGACTATCCAGGAAACAGAATGAGATATGCTGTCCATGGAATTTTCAAGTCAAACATAATAGCTCGTTTTTGAGTTTGCCCTACAGTTTTCTAGTTAGGTAGGATAAAAAGTAATAGGTTATTTTAAACAACTCAATCACTTTGCATGTTCTTTGATATTAACCATTCCATAGAAACCACTTATACTTCTTTATTACCAAGTTACTATTTTCTAAAGACATTTATAAGTCATGTTGAGGCAGTAGAATTACTTGTACATTATTATATTAAATAATCCTTGAACACTAGTCCACAGTATCTGTATCTACTATAATTCTAAAAAGAAATAGCTACTAGCTACTTGTGAAAAGTATATGCAGTGTGATGGGACACAATATCCAATCAAACATAAAACCTAGCCTGGAAAAATATTTACCCTTTCAGTCAATTTTCTGTGTTTATGGAGTTCTATTGAAATTCCACTTTTCATTTTTATCTTTGCTGTTTTGCTTAGATACTATTAAAAAAGATAATATAGATTTTTAGAATTTTAAGCCTTTGCTTTGTATTTATTTTTTTCTATTCCCACAGTAGCTTTAGGAATAAGGTAGAAAATGCTTTACTGAGATGAATCAGTGGGTCAGAGTAGTTAGGTGACTTACTCAGGGTTATATTTAGAAGTAGCAAAGCTATTAGTCCAACTACAGTCAAGACTAGTCAAATGCATGTCCATCCCACTACATTGCAATTCTTATTAGTCACATTTTACTGAGGTTCTTCATTTATGGAGATAAATGCATCATAAATCTATGACCAACAAATACGTAACTTTTCCAGAATTGGTATTATAATGGCAGTGTTGCCCACATAAGAGAACAGTATAATAGGTAAATTTACCTAATATTTTGCTTTGTATTGTATCTGAATATTTCATTAAATAAATGGTGATGGAAAAGTAACACAGAGATATGATATAGAACAATTTCATATAGAACTACCCTATCTAAATAGATGAAATATCATAGCATCAGTGACCCATGCTTAATAAATCTAATGAAAGATATTTTTCTGCACCAGTCATCTCAGAGCAACATCCAGAAGACTATAGAGAGAGAGTACCATTACGACAATCTATGCATTGGTGCTTTCACTAGCTCCCCCTTCTCCTGTGATACCGTTTGGAAGCTATCCTACTATCCCCTGGAAGGGGGAGCTCTTCCTGATTCCTGGGAGGTGAGGAAAAACTATGACAAGAAAAGGATTGTCCAGGCCCAGTTAGGGTGAGGCCTTTAGAAGCATGGAGTGGACCAGTAACCCTGTCTTACAACTGATTGACGGAGAAGTTTTCTTGTTCGTGAATGAAGGCTATGAGCATTTTTAGTGAAGTAAGTGTCTTTTGAAACTTTCTTTATCTAGAAGGAATACAGGTGATAGTATGCCTCTCTTTGAAATTGGTGTCATTGCTACTTTATTAGTCAATCAGTTGATAGTGCTGCAGTTTTGGTATATCTGATGCATACCATCTGAATGAAAGGCATTTAATTAGGGTTTTAATATCTCTAAGTATTTAAAAATGAATTTTCTGCTATCTCAAACTCTAGACAGTTCCTTACATTGCAACAAAATCACTGTATAATTTTAACACAACAATAAATTATGGAGATACTGCAGACCTATATTAGCTTGCTAAAGTATTAATATTTTAAATTACCTCAATTGCATTTTTTGTTGGTGCCTACTAAGTAACTGTTTTACAGCGTATATTCACACAGCTCTGATTCAGAAATTCAGAAGAGCAAAACATGAGAAGGAAACAGTAAGAGAGGAGTTTACAGCTTTAAGGCATGAGGAGCTTACAGCTTTTTAATATAAATTGCTCCCAGAATCCATGTCACAGATCCTTATATGGTGCTGCTTTTTTCCTCTTGGTTGCTATGACAACAGCAGTACTGCACCATTCATCAGCTCTGGACCTGGGCTGCACTGCTAGCCTTCCTTGTTACTCCTGAATGTTAAGAAGAACATCCGTGAATCATTCACTCTGTTAACGCTGCGCCATTAGAAACCTAAGAACCAGTTCTTCCAGTAATTTGCTCTAACAGAGGGTGAACTAAACTGCGCCACAGAGAAAAATTGTGTAAAAATATTTCTTTTATCCTAATGGAATCATACAACCTATATTTGCTGCAGTATTCTGAAAGGACAAGCTTATGTCAACCAATCTAATGAAAAGAACTCGTCTGTGTAATCTCTTGAAATCATTAGTTGTTCAAAACAGAATACCACAGTGCTTCTCTGGATACAAAAAGAAGCAGGTGATGTTGTTCGGGGTTCTAAACCCCTTTGGGAGCATCTCTTGTGCTTTGGGACCATAATCAACATCTGCTATAAGAAGTATCACCTGTAACGCACAGTAAGTTCTGGGCAGCGTAAAGAGCTGGCTGGAGATTAAAGTGTGGGTCATTCCTGATGTGTCAGGTCTGATAACAACATGACCAGTGAATAAGAAGCCTTTCAGCTTTTCTAGGGGAAAAGACTCTGTAGTATTGACTAGTGAGGAAGAAAAACTAAAACCTGTGAGTATGATGAGTAGAGTATTTGTTACATGGGTTTCTGAGCTGTAAAGTCTACTTTGTTCTTTATAGAAAAATAAACACAGCCTAAGATAATTTGACATCTAGTTTTCAAGGAAGCCATTAAGAAGCTGTATTTTGGCACATTTATTTAATTTTTAATTGTGTGTTCTTTTGCTTTATATATTTATATACATATATGAACCTTTTGAAATAGTTTTATATTTTAAAAAAGAATATGCATTGCAGAGAAGCCTGTTAAAAACTCAATTTTTCAATGTAAATGTGAAGGTTAGATTGTCTCTCCTGTTAGATTGCAATTCCAGAATAGAGCTCTACTTCCTGTTGCAGTATCCTTATAAATAAAATACCTTTTTAAAAAAATAACAATATGGAAATCTAGAATTTTGTAAACAAGCTTTCTTAATACATAAAATCATTCTTGTTATTTCATTAACTGGAGTGTTTACAAATGGACTTTCTTAGTTTAAGAATTTTTTTAACAACACAATTTGCAAGTTATGATATTTATTGTCTTATTTTCTCAGTTGAGTTTAGACTAAATTAGAAATTTACCTTTGTTTACTTGTATTTTTAGATCATTTGGTAATTATCAACAAGATATATTGATTTTATATACTGAATTTTCTTAAAAGACTCTTTGTTTTCTGGCTTTTAATTATTTTCTCTTTTTAGTTCCTCAGCTAACCATGGTAACTTAGAAATGTCTTGAAAGTAGGAACTTGGTTTTTCAAAATTAGGATATTTGTAGTGATCTTCAGCCACTTCAAAAAAGAAAAAAATATTTTCATTTAGTCTTATTCTTTCAATTACTTGTCTTCCTAAGTTGCTCTTATTGATTTATTGATTGATTGAGACAGGGTTGCCCAGGTTGGAGTGCAGTGGTGCAATGATGGCTTGCTGCAGCCTTGACCTCCCAGGCTCAAGCCATCCTCCTCCCTCACCCTGTTGAGTAGCTGGGACTACAGGCATGTGCCACCATATCCAACTAATTTTTTTTTTTTTTTTTTTTTTTTTTGAGACAGAGTCTCGCTCTGTCACCCAGGCTGGAGTGTAGTGGTGCAAACTCAGCTCACTGCAAGCTCTGCCTCCCGGGTTAACACCATTCTCCTCCCTCAGCCTCCTGAGTAGCTAGGACTACAGGCGCCCACCACCACGCCCGGCTAATTTTTGTATTTTTAGTAGAGATGGGGTTTTCACCGTGTTAGCCAGGAATGGTCTCGATCTCCTGACCCCGTGATCCACCCACCCCAGCCTCCCAAAGTGCTGGGATTACAGGCGTGAGCCACCACGCCCGGCCCTCTAACTAATTTTTTTAAAACACTTTTATAGAGATGAAGTCTCATGTTGCCCAGGCTGATCTCAGACTCGGGCTCAAGCAGTCCTCCCACCTTGGCCTCCCCAAGTGCTGGGATTACAGGTATGAGCTGTGGCTCCCAGTCTGAGTTGCTCTTCTGAAATGCACTTTATTTGGAAAATATATACGTCAGTGATATGACTAGGTTATTTTAATTTACACAATTAGCAAAAGAAGATTTTTGTTATTTTGTCATTATACCATTCAATTTCTTTTTTTTTTTTTTTTTCTTTTTTTTTTTTTTAATTATACTTTAAGTTTTAGGGTACATGTGCACATTGTGCAGGTTAGTTACATATGTATACATGTGCCATGCTGGTGGTATATCTCCCAATGCTATCCCTCCCCCCTCCCCCCACCCCACAACAGTCCCCAGAGTGTGATATTCCCCTTCCTGTGTCCATGTGATCTCATTGTTCAATTCCCACCTATGAGTGAGAATATGCGGTGTTTGGTTTTTTGTTCTTGCGATAGTTTACTGAGAATGATGGTTTCCAATTTCATCCATGTCCCTACAAAGGACATGAACTCATCATTTTTTATGGCTGCATAGTATTCCATGGTGTATATGTGCCACATTTTCTTAATCCAGTCTATCATTGTTGGACATTTGGGTTGGTTCCAAGTCTTTGCTATTGTGAATAATGCCGCAATAAACATACGTGTGCATGTGTCTTTATAGCAGCATGATTTATAGTCCTTTGGGTATATACCCAGTAATGGGATGGCTGGGTCAAATGGTATTTCTAGTTCTAGATCCCTGAGGAATCGCCACACTGACTTCCACAATGGTTGAACTAGTTTACAGTCCCACCAACAGTGTAAAAGTGTTCCTATTTCTCCACATCCTCTCCAGCACCTGTTGTTTCCTGACTTTTTAATGATTGCCATTCTAACTGGTGTGAGATGATATCTCATAGTGGTTTTGATTTGCATTTCTCTGATGGCCAGTGATGATGAGCATTTTTTCATGTGTTTTTTTTGGCTGCATAAATGTCTTCCCTTCTTCCATTTTTGAGACTTTGCCTATCTGTTTATACAAGTGCCTTTGCCCAATGTTTAGAAAGCCTTTAAATAGGGAGAATTAATATGTTAAGGGATAATGAAAGGGTTAATCATTTATATTAACAGTTATATATGTCATTAATAACAAGATTTTGCTTCCGTCATCTAAAACGGATCAAATAAATATTCACATTTTAACTATTGCTCTGCAAGTAAATAAAATAGGAATTTTAAAATTTATGTATATTTAATAATTGTGTACATTATAAGTTAATGCTTCTTTATGACTATCCTCACACATGTATGTATAGAAACAAAGGATTTTATATATCCATTATCTCTGAAACTATAATTTTTATTAACAGTAGCAAAGAGGCCGGGTGCCATGGCTCACACCTGTAATTCCAGCACTTTGTGAGGCTGAGATGGGAAGATCCCTTGAGGCCAGGAGTTCAAGACTAGCCTGGGCAGCACAAGGAGACCCCATCTCTACAAATAATTTTTTTAAAAAATTAGCCAGGCATGATTGTACATGCCTCTGGTCCCAGCTACTTGGGAGGCTGAGGCAGGAGAATCACCTAAGCCTGGGAGGTTGAGGCTGCAGTGACCCGTGATCACTCCACTATCACTCCACTGCACTCCAGACCAAGTGACATAGTGAGACCATGGGCAACAGAGCAAGACTCTGTCTCATAAAAAAAAAAAAAAAATTAATAACAAAGACTGGTTTAGGTACTTTTTAATGAGGTTAGTATTTTTAGTAGCAGATTTATTCATTTTCAAGTAATCTTTCTTGACCATATCCTTTGGTATTTTTTTTTCTGTTTGGGATCTTACTTATTATATATTCCTTAAAGATTGTATATTAACCTATTTGTTTGTTTGTAAACTGGCTAATGTAAAATCCACTATAGACCTCCCTATTTTAAGAGATGCTGCAATAAGTCCTTTTATAATAATCCCTATTATGCTGATTTGGTGAATCTGTATGTATGTTAGGTTTTCTTAAAGGCCATCCAGTTTATTTCAGCATGTAAAAATTCAAGTTGCAGATTTAACTGGCAGTGTTCTATGAAAAAAATAAGACTGAATACTTTGGATGATCATTTAGCCCCTCAATTTCAAACTAGTTTGACATCTTCAGTCTTACTTTCTGAAATTCTTTAAAAAGTCTTTTCAAGGCTGGGTGGTGACTCATGCTTGTAATCCCACCACTTTGGGAGGCTGATGTGGGTGGATTGCTTGAGCTCAGGAGTTGGAGACCAGCCTGGGCAAATGGTGAAACCCTGTCTTTACAAAAAATACAAAAAATTATCCAGGTATGGTGGTGCACACCTCTGGTCCCAGCTGCTTGGGAGGTTTAGGTAGGAGAATCGCCTGAGGCTGGGAAGTTAAAGCTATAGTGAGCCATGATTACTTCATTGCATTCCAGCCTGGGTGACAGTATGAGACCCTGTCTCAAAAAAAAAAAAAAAAACAAAAAAAAAAAACTATTCAATATTGTTCATATAACATACAACTGGGTAAAATCTTAGTTAATAGTAGGCGTTACTTTTTTGGGGGGAGGGAATGTGCTAGTGACTAGAATATAACAATTTCAAATGTAAACTCTTAGGTTTTTTCCCCTGGTTTTCACTAACTGAAACTTAAACATGTTGTCCTAATAATACTTCTGAATATCTGGGAATTTGTCAGTAATAAGCTTTTATTAGAAAATAAATACTTCATTTCTGTTAGAGTCTACATTAAGACATGAAGGACTCATATTGGTGATAAATTATTTTAAAAGGGTCATTTCTAGTTATCCTAGCTATTTTTTCTCATGGGAATTAATCATAATATTTCAGTGATAAATGTGTGTTTTTTATCACTCCAACATTATGTAAGAAAACATTTTTACCACTGTAAACTTTGCAGCTTAGGACAGGTTAACTTCTGTGAGGTTTCTCTTCTATAAGATGAATGAAATAGTGCATTTTTGTAGTGTCATTGTAGGCATTAAGAAAAATATGTAGATAAAGCATCTAGTATAGTACTTGACACAGGGGAAGCATTCTCTTAGTCTTTGATACTTACTTTCCCCCCATTCCTCTCCATTGGCCTACATCAGTGATTTTTGGACTTTTCTTTGGGAGTTCCTTTAGGGCAAAGGCATTTGAATACTTACCAAAGGGATCTGGGATGTAGCCTGAAGTGGTACCCAAAAGGAAACCTGGAAATTTCTTGCAAGTCTCATATTTCTTTAAAACAGTGTACATTCTACATGTATTTTTATTTTATAATAAAAATGTTTTCCAAAAAAATCTTTAAGTAAAACTCACTCTTCAGGAAAATATACTACATTTTCTCCTATAAATTTGCATACCCCAACATAATACTCCTCACCTATATGTATTCCCCAGTTGAAGACATGCTACTTAGATCATCGGGTCTGGGTATCATTTTAAAAATAGAAATTCTAATTAGCTGGGTGTGGTGGCATACATACGCCTGTAGTCCCAGCTACCTGGGAGGCTGAGGTGGGAGGATCGCTTGAGCCCAGGAGTTCTAGGATGCAGTGAGCTGTGATTGTACCACTGCACTGTAGCCTGGGCGACAGAGTGAGACTTCATCTCTTGCGGGGGGAGGGGGGAAGAGGGGGAGGGGAGGGTGCATATTTCCCTGGAGAAAGAGATTGAGAGGCAAGGATGAAAAACTCAATCTGGTTGAATCTGGAAGGCTTACTCAGTTCAAAAAAGTGAGTAGTGGTTTGAAGTTGAGTTAAGCCGTAGTGGGATGAGAAAGGAATATTTCATGTTGGAACTAGAGAAGAATGATCATAGAGAAACGGTTTAGCATTTTAAAGCCTGAGAAGTCCTACAATAAAGGGAACTTTTTAATTGTTTAATCTAGCATCTCTAAAACTTGACAGCAGACACTTTATTTCTTACATGCCCCTGCAAAACCATGTGGAACAAGTAAGTGTTCCAAGGAGCATGCTTTAGGAAATAACTGACCAAAGAAAGTTATGTCATTTAGAAGGAAAGAAGAGTGGTTAACTGCACAAAATGAAGTATGAAAGAAATCATCTTAGCACTCCAGAAGATATGGAAACATGGCTGGGTCTAGTGGCTCATGCCTGTAATCCCAGCACTTTGGGAAGCCAAGGCAGGTGGATTACTTGAGGTCAGGAGTTTGAGACCAGCCTAGTCAACATGGTGAAACCCTGTCTCTACTAAAAATACAAAACTTAGCCAGGCATGGTGGTGCATGCCTGTAATCCCAGCTACTTGGGTGGCACGAGAATCACTTGAAACCTGGGAGGCAGAGGTTATAGTGAGCCGAGATCACACCACTGTACTCCAGCCTGGGCGACAGAGTGAGACTGTGTCTCGAAAAAGAAACAAAACAAAAACAGAAGATTATGGAAACATAATTTACTCAGATTCCCCAGATAAATTATACTTTGCTTTAATATTTTAAAGATGAGTGTGTTTTTTAAATTGGAGAAAATACTGTTTATTATATAGACTAGAAAGTAAAATGGTAAAGTGACTTAAGTAAAATCTCAGAAGCAAAAGTGTACAAAATGCATTCAAGCGGTAAATAAATCAGTTTGTCTGGAACAGAGGTTTCATGAAGGATGCTCTGGAAGAGACAACTGGGACCAAAATGAGGAAGCCATTAGGGCAGTGATAAGCTAACATGGTAGCCATGGAAAATGTATAAAGAGAAAAAGATTTTGGAGGAATAAGCACATTGGTGACTGGCCAGTTATAGAGTACAGGAATATGAAAGATCTGCCAAAGATGATTATACAATTTTAAGAAGAAAAATGATGGCTTTGCTAATAGGAAAAGCTTAGACAGATAGCTGATTTTAAGAGATTGATACACATTGAGTTCAGGGTGGTAGGAGGATATAAGAGGGGAAATGTGGGCCAGGCGCGGTGGCTCACGCCTGTAATCCCAGCACTTTGGGAGGCTGAGGCGGGCGGATCACAAGGTCAGGAGATCAAGACCATACTGGCTGGTGCAGTGGAATCCTGTCTCTACTAAAAATACAAAAAAAATTAGCCGGGTGTGATGGCGGGCGTCTGTGGTCCCAGCTGCTGGGGAGGCTGAGGCAGGAGAGTTGCTTGAACCCGGGAGGCGGAGCTTGCAGTGAGCCGAGATTGCGCCACTGCACTCCAGCCTGGGCGACAAGGCGAGATTCTGTCTCAAAAAAAAAAAAAAAAAAAAAGAAAAAGAGGGGAAATGTGTTTTCAGCACTTTGAAAATAAGTAAGGTTTTAAGCTGTAAATTTGGAAGTTATACCCGTAGAGAGTATAGTTAAAACTGTAGAGTAGGTAAAATCTTTTTTTTTTTTTTTTTTTGAGATGGAGCCTCGCTGTCACCCAGGCTAGAGTCCAGTGGCGCTATCTTGGCTCACTGCAACCTCTGCTCCCTGCAACCTCTGCCTCCTGAGTTCAAGCAATTATCTGCCTCAGCCTCCCGAGTAGCTGGGATTACAGGTACCTGCCACCACGCCCAGCTAATTTCTTTTATTTTTAGTAGAGATGGGGTTTCACCATCTTGGCCAGGCTGGTCTTGAATGTCTGACCTTGTGATCCACCCGCCTTAGCCTCCCAAAGTGCTGGGATCACAGGCATGAGCCACAGCGCCCGGCCATAAGGTCTCTTTAGGATGAGAATTGAACAAATAGAAAAGGTAGGAAGTAAATATTTCATAAGAATTTACGAGGAATTTTCATGTTTACTCATTTTGTCTTTTCGTTGGCACTTTGAATTATTATGGCCCTAATCTTATTTATGAAGAAAACAAGACCTAATCAGGCTAACCATGAAGAATTTAGGCATAAGAGATCAGAGCTCCAACTTAGACCTCTCTCTGACTTCAGTATCTGTTCTCGGGGATCAAGAAGTAAATCTTAAGAAATACCACTTAAGGGACCAAAAGAGAAAAACCCACTTTAAAAAACAAATGAGATGAATAAGGAGCAGTATGAAAGATATTGAAGGAACCAAGATGGTGTAACTTTTGCTGGAAACTGAGGCTTGGAACCGTTTGAGTGACTAGGATCATGATTTTCTTGACATATGATTCTGCCTTTTGCTTTCCTGAACTGTAGTCCAAACTCTTAGCTGCAGTGGTCTACATTTGGCAAATATTTGTATTCTGTTTCATTAAAGAGGAGAAAGAAAGAGGCTACATAAAACCGGTGGGAGAAGGAAGCATTTAATGAGAAACTTACAGTCAAATACACTTCTTAGAGTTCTAATTGCTTTTTGGTGTCTGTGATATATAGTCACATGTAGCAGGGATCCCCAACGCTCAGGCTGCAGACTAGTACCAGTCCATGGCCTATTAGGAACTGGGCGGCACAGCAGGAGGTGAGCCTGCAGGCGAGCAAGCATTACTGCTTGAGCTCCGCCTCCTGTCAGATCAGCAGAGGCACTAGATTCTCACAGGAGCATGAACCCTATTGTGAAATGCACATCTGAGGGATCTAGGTTGCTTGACTCTTATGAGACTCTAACGCCTGATGATCTGAGGTGGAACAGTTACATCTCAAAACCATCCCCACCCCCAACAAAAATTGTCTTCCGCAAAATGGGTCTCTGGTGCCCAAAAGATTGGGGACCACTGATACATAGGACTCTTTAAGACTTTTAAAAATGAAATGTTTCTCTTTCTCCATTCAACATCCTTACACCAGTAAATTTCTCGTTAAGATAGCTGAAAGGATCCCTAAAGCAGTTAACTGTTTTACCTTAACTCCTGCAATATGATGTAATAGTTCAGATCCTGCGCTTACTAGCAGTGTGACATTGGGCAAGTTGTATAACTTCTCTGTGCTTCAGTTTCCTCATCTGTGAAATGAGTATAACAACTCCCTTAGGATTTGTAAGAATTAAAGGAATTTTTACAGGAAAAATGCTTACAACAGCCTCTAGTACATAGTAACTGTCCAATAATGATAGTTGATGATGATGCTGTCACTTAATAGCAACTGCATAATCCTATGTATCTCTCTATACCTTTCTTTACTTTAAAGTCCTCTGTACTTTTCCTTTTTTTCTTTGTTGAGAAGGGAAGCCGTTTTTTACCTTTACTAGGTAGGCTGAGTTTTTTAAGTGAGCAGAGAGTAGTTACAACTTGAATCAGAAGGCTTAAATTTATATGACAATATAAACATGCCTGGATTTAGAAAACATCTTGCTGTCAAATGGATACTGGTGGTGTCCTCTCCTGATGACAGTAATATTGTAACCATTAATGTTCAGAGTATTTCATTGTGAGTTTATATTACTTCCTGTGGGAACTGGTTTCATATTCAGTCCAAAACACTTGTTAAGTATGTAGTTTCTCCTTCCTTGTTTTATTTTAAAAGAACCCTTTACCAAAAAAGTATGATAAGTATATTGTCACATTGTTATGATATAATGAGAAGCTTTGATGTAATTGTGGTAAAATTATACATTCAGTACACAGCAGGCTTTTTCATCTTAGCATTTATTACAAATTTAAGTTTTAAATTAGTTAGCAATATAATGTAGCATAAGCTTATCTTACATAGTTTGTGTACTCTGGAGCCAGACTGCCTGGATTTGAATTCTGACTGATATGCCCTTACTTCTGTGTTCTTGGGCAAGTAACTTAACCTCTCCCTCAGTTTCCTCATCTGCAAAAAGCAGGTAGTAATAGTACCTACTACTTCCTAGGGTTATTATGAGGATTAAATGAGTGAATGAACAGTTTTGATCACAATAAGTGCTGAATTATTGCTGTTATTATTATTTAGTATTTGTGTGGTTTACGTCTTGTCTCCCTAAAAGGGAGAGACAGTATTTGTCCTTTTTATTATT
Organism: Gorilla gorilla gorilla; assembly: GCF_029281585.2. NCBI lineage: Eukaryota > Metazoa > Chordata > Mammalia > Primates > Hominidae > Gorilla > Gorilla gorilla. The sequence goes on along the minus strand of NC_073228.2, from coordinate 28,926,436 downwards.
ATATCCTCAGTCTTTAGCACAATGCCTGGCATATAGTAGATGTTCAATAAATATTTACTGAATAAATCAATAAAACATCCTGCACTTACCTAGAGCTTCAATAATATTCTTAGCTTGAATGCCTTCGGCTAAGCAGGCCAAAGCAGATAACACTATTATGATGTTAAGAGCCTTTACTCACTAAGGTTTTTTTAGGGGGGGGGTTAGTTGTTGCTGCTGCTGTTGTTTTTTGACGGAGTCTTCTTCTGTCGCCCAGGCTGGAGTGTAGTGGTGCAGTCTCGGCTCACTTGCAACCTCTGCCTCCTGGGTTCAAGCAGTTCTCCTGCCTCAGCCTCCCAAGTAGCTGGGACTACAGGCGCATGCCACCACACCTGGCTGATTTTTTTATTTTTTAATAGAGATGGAGTTTCACTATGTTGGCCAGGCTGGTCTTGAATTCCTGACCTCAGGTGATCAGCCCGCCTCGGCCTCCCGAAGTGTTGGGATTACAAGCATGAGCCACCATGCCCGACTCACTAAGGTTTTATTAAAGTGAGATCTTGAAAATTTGTGACTCACTGTTTTATTTATTGATCAGACTTGTGATGGTAAACACTTTTCAACTGAGGCTAGAAGTGAGTATGACACATGAGTCACGTTCCTTTTACCTCCCCACCCCCCACTGATTCTTAGGACTCTAACAGTATTATAGTGCCTAGAAAAGAAAGAAATAGCTCTCTTCATGCCGATTTTGACCTGTTTTTAAAGCTTATTACTGAAAGGTTATAATGTAAAAGGTCTGATATATAAGGTACTGCTTACCTAAGCCTGAGGCTGGGGACATACTGCAGTTATGACTAAGTTTCTCATTTTTAAGTACCAAAAAATGGACAGATTTAGCTTGTCAACACTGCGATTAAAATTTGCTGTTTTTTCTTGTTATTACCGCTGGGTATTCTCTGTTGTGTTCGATAAGGAATTCTCCTTATGGTACTAAATGTCTAATATTTTCTACCCTTCTCCATTCTGGGGATAAATCATTGCTTTAATGAACCATTTTTGTAGATATATTAATGTCTAGTCTAGTTTAGACTTATTTTAAATGATATTTCATTTGTTTATACAATGTGACATTGAACTATGAGCTACCTCTTCTACTTCTAACTTAATTTTAATTTGACTTTAATTCTAATTATATAATTTTTCCAGATTATGCCTTGGATTTTGAAAAGACATTTCTTATCAAGGTTCATCTGTCCAAAATAGTTTTATGTTTCTCTTATGCTTTTGACACTTTACTTCCCAAATCATTTATTATTGAGAAAATAGCTAGTAAAATGTCACAAAAATTGTATAGATTAGAGACTGAAATGTGACAAAGTAGAAATGATTTCTTTATGAAAATCTATTCATGCTTTAATTTCTTACTCCATCATGGTCCTTTCAGTTATGGGCACTGGCTTTCATTAGTCGCCATAAGAAACTGGCAGGATTTTATACTCTGCTTTATTTCCAAATCTAAATATTGACAATTAGTGCCTTACAAGCATGGTGGCATATGAAAATGTTGTTAGACTTCTCAGACCTTTCTCATTTTATTTGCGTTCTGCATATTACCATGCCCTGCACACTGTGAGCTAACTCTACCAGTTAGAAGAGAAGATTTCTTAACTGACCTTCCCCTAATCACTTGCAGGATTAAAGTTTTCATTCCCTTTGTGACACCTACTGACTGTTGTCAGGACGAGATGTGTATTAGAGGCCAGTAGGCTACCTTCTAATGCACCTGGGTACTTCTGTTATTCCTGTGGTGGACTGTGCTTACTTAATGAGAGGCAGTGAAGTTAATGCCCATTGTACTTGTTATTATGATAATATAATTAAATTACATATATGTTAGATACAAATACAGAAAGAAAGCACCTATAAAAGAGTTTCTAGGAAAATTATGTTAAAAGCTTTGGAAAAACTCAATATCAATAAAAGTAAGGTGCTAAAAAAATGCTGTAACTGGATGACTACTCAATAATAATTGTACATTTTAAAATAACTAAAAGAACATAATTGGGTTGTTTCTAACACATAGGATAAATGCTTGAGGTGATAGATACCCCATTTATCCTGATGTGATTATTACACATTATATGCCTGTATCAAAATAACTCATACACCCCACAAATGTATATGCCTACTGCATACCCCCAAAAATTAAAAATAAATTTTCAGTGAATTTGGGTGAAGGTATTTTAAAAATCTGTCTTTACTTAGATTGTCTAAGATTTGGTTTATTTTGAAAAAATTGACTAGATTATACATTTTAGTGCAGTTTACACAAAAAAGAAAAGTTGGAATTCATATTCAAACAAAAGGCCTTGGCCTTACAGCAAGAGTTTGGTTAATAAATGTACATTTATATTTTAAGGAAAAGTGTTTAATACATGTACCAACTTTTTCTTTGCTCATTTGCAACATTTTAGAAAAACCAATCCACTAATAGTCCCTGTTGGTGTAGGATAAGAGGACTTCCTGTATATATTACCTTCATATTTTTCGGTAGCCCTGACCAAGTTTGGGAGAATCCTGAGAAAAACCACAAATTATTCTCAGGAGAATTTGTGGAATAGACCTATGAATTATGGTCTTGTCTGTATATGACTTAGGTCAAAATTTAATTGTGAGTGGAAATTTGTGTTTAGTAACATGTCATTCCTATCTGTTGAGCCTACTAAATGCCCTCTCAAACTAGAGAGCTATGTGTAAAGAATCTTATGTTCTTCTTGGTTCAGTTGCATACTTACGGACGGTTTATAGAAGTAGTTAAGTAGCCAGACTTTGTGGGGTTTTTTGTTTGTTTTTTTGAGCCAGGGTCTCGCTCTGTCACCCAGGCTGGATGGCTCACACTGCAGCCACAGTTTCCAGGGATCCTCCCACCTCAGCCTCCAAAATAGCTGGGACTACAGATGCTACACCATGTGTCCGGCTGATTTTTTTTTTAATTTTAATTTTTGTAGAAATGAGGTCTCACTGTGCTGCCCGGTCTGGTATTGAACTCCAGTCTGGTGGTGAACTCCTGGGCCCAAGCAGACCTCCTGCCTCGGCCTCCCAAAGTGCTGGGAATACAGGCACCATGCCCAGCAGTACCTGGACTTTGTAGTAAGACATACAAGGTTCAGGTTCCAGCGTTACCACTTATTAGCTGTGTGAGTTTTTTACATGTTGTTCACATTTTCCAAGTTTCAATTTCCTCTCTTATAAAATGTGCATAACAAGAGTAGCTACCTCATAAGAATGTTATGAAGATGAACAGTGTATGTCAAGTGCTTAGCAATGTGCTTAACTCCTGAGGTCAGGAGTTTAAGACCAGCCTGGCCAACATGATGAAACCCCATCTCTACTAAAAATACTAAAAATACAAAAATTAGCTGGGTGTGGTGGTGCACACCTGTAGTCCCAGCTACTTGGGAGGCTGAACATAAGTAGCTGTACTTGAGAACAACTATGAGCAAGAAAGTTGGCTTCATATCTATAGTATTTTACCTGTTGTAATGATGAGTCCAATTAGATTAGACAAATAAATTATAATCACCACCTTATATTTTCTTTATAGTAATCTTATATGTCTATACAGTTATAAAATAAGAAATTGTGTGCATATGATGAGCGCTGAATATTACCTCATCTGTGTATGCTCATAGACATTCAAAACTTTTAAGTGATCTTTATTATTAATAATGTAATAATTTTGAAAACTTTTATAGAAGTATGTGATAGATTTACTAAAGTACACATATGGACAGAAACACATAAGACCAACTATGAGCAAGAAAGTTGGCTTCATATCTACAGTATTTTACCTGTTTTAATGATGAGTCCAATTAGATCAAAAAAATTATAATCACCACCTTATCTTTTCTTTATAGTAATCTTATAGATCTATAGAGTTATAAAATAAGAAATAAAGCTGGGAAGGCTATTTATATTTCCTCTCCAGTATCCAACTTAATTGTTTCTCTCATCTTAATCATTTTTGTTGTTATTTAGGTAGCACAATAAAACAATTTACTTGGCCGGCTCAGTGGCTCACACCTGTAATCCCAGCACTTTATGAGGCCAAGCCGGGCGGATTGCCTGAGGTCAGGAGTTGACCAAGACCAGCCTGGCCAACATGGTGAAACCCCAGCTCTACTAAAAATACAAAAACTAGCTGGGCGTGGTGGTGCACACCTGTAGTCCCAGCTACTTGGGAGGCTGAGGCAGGAGAATCGCTTGAACCTGGAAGACGGAGATTGCAGTGAGCCAAGATTGTACCACTGCACTCCAGCCTGGGTGACAGAGTGAGACTCCATCTCACAAAAAAAAAAAAAATTAAAAACCAATTTACTATCTTTTATTTGCTGTTTTGTTAATTCCTTTCCTAATAGGAGTTAGTGTTGACAATCACTTTATCTGTTAGTTTACTGCATATTTACATTTCAAGGGGCATAGTCTAACCTAAACTTTATTATAATTGAGTCTGTATAATAAAGAGTTTTATTATGGTTATTACTACTACACAATTATACATATCCTTTATTAAGGGCAAAGTAGTTTATTCTGCCTTGAGGCTCCCCTGAGAATTTAAAGCTCTGATTCAGTAAGTTTAGTAAACACTAAATTTAGAGCTGCTTGTGGTAATATACATACCTTACTGCATCTTACCTTGATATGCAAAGACACCACTAAAATCCCTGGATAATAAACATTTTGTTTTTCAGGAATCCAAAAACAAAGCACATTAACTTTATTCCTTCAGAGTTGTGGGAAAGTGAGTTCAGCAGAGTTTATAAGAGTCAACCAGCATCAGTGAAGATTCAGGGAGCTGAAACTGAGAAACATGAGGCAGATCACAAGACCAAAAACACTGCATGGAAACACAGGAAAAGCTTTTCAAGAATTGTGTCTAAATAGAGTTTACCTAAAAGAAAATAGCTCTAAGCAAATTACTGTGGACTGTGTTGTAGTATAACAACAGAAATATAAGACTGATTCTCCACCACAGTTTTTAAGTTCACAGCACAGTTTCATAAAGTAAAATATTTAATGGCAAGAAGAATGTAATTACTGTTACATCAGTATGCAAACTAAAATAAACCTAATCATAATAAAATCTAGACTTAAAAAATTGTCATGTAGAAAGTCTGAGGCTCTGCTGCTGCAGATGGAAAATAAAAGCTGGTCTGGGCAAAGAAAGAGGTCGGGATCACTTGTTGGTTGATTATGTTGGTTTCTTTCTGAACAATCCCATTCCACTCCCAGAGAAAAAGGGAAGGGGAGGATAAAACATGTATTTCTTACCAAGTATCACATCGTTTATTACTGTTTAAAACAATTACTTTGGTTTTTTTTTTCTACATTACACCAGTTGCTTAGGTTGGAATGTAAATTTGCTTTCATCACAAGACTGATCCAAATATCCAGTATTAACGGATATTTAAGTAAATGTAACCAACTTTCAAGTTTGAAAGTAATATCATTTCATATTATCATTTAAAGGACTTGTTAAAACACAGATTGCTGTGCCCCACCCTCAGAGTTTCTGACACAGTCATTTTAGTGTGGAGCCTGAGAACCTGCACTTTGAACAAGTTTCCAGGTGATGCTGGTCCATAGGCCACACTGTAAGACTCGCCAGCCTACATGAGCTCCAGGGTTCCATCAAGATTTGAAAGCTATTGAATACAGGAGCAGAACCTCCTCAATAGGATTTTGATATTTTTGTCTTTCATAAACACTGAAACTTTCTAAAGTTATTTGTTTCTAGCCATGGAAATATTTATGCATTGGAGTGCATACATTCAGCTTAAATCTAGCTTTAGTGCCCAATCTTATAAAAACTTTGGTTTTATTGTTTTCCTCCTTACCATATGTTGTTCCAGGCTTTAGGTAATTCTGTTTTTCTCTTTACCATACAGTGTTACATTAGTAAAATGACAGAAATCACAAGGAAGATGTATCGATTTATTTCTTTTGAGATTTGCTGTTTGGCTTCCATTCCTCTTTACAATATTTTGCAGCACTGCTTCTACCTCTATCCGACTACTGGGATTTTTTTTTTCAAATCTTAAACAAAATAATGTGATGAATAGAGCAATATATTTTAGTTAGTTTAAAAACCAGAGGTGGCAAGAGATTTATGAAAACCCAACAAAAGAAAGACCTCTGAGCCAAATCAGCATCTACTTTTTAAGTATTTATAGAACACCCTCTTACTACCATACAACCAAGAAGAGTAAGGCAAACAGTATCTCATGCCTTTGTGTATTTAAGGAAAGCCAGAATAAAAATTCCTGCTTCTACCCCTAAATCAAAGCCTTCTCTGGCAGAATGCTAGTTCTGTCCCTCCAGCTAGCTCTCTTTTTTCATGGTTTACTTTCCACCAGAGCTTTCTATACCCTGTTTGTCTCAGGAATTAATCATCTTCTTATCTTCCCTCTTCTCTGCTAGCCAGATTATACCAGGGTTTTAGGGAGATTGAAAAGCAACTTGTCCTCTTACAAATAATAGAAATTTCTGACAAATATTCTAAGGTCAGAGAAATATGATTCTTTACTCAGGGTTAGAATTACTAAGTATTCTCTGTTGTGATTTAGTAGCAACTGCACATTCCAGCAACAAGCCAGAAAGCTACTGGCCTTCACACTTAATCTTTGAAAATGCCTCAATAGTCATTTTAGTCTATGAGACAAAGACTCACTTTGTTTTTAATTTATCCTTACAGAATTGTGTTACAGTACTGGCACAATGTTCACATATATGCAAATAGTAGCAGGGTTTTTTTTTTTGTTTTTTTTTTTTTGTTTTTTTTTTTGAGATGGATGCTCGTTCTGTCTCCCAGGCTGGAGGGCAGTGGCGCAATCTCGGCTCACTGCAACCTCCGCCTTCTGGGTTCAAGTGATTCTCCTGCCTCAGTCTCCCAAGCAGCTGAGATTACAGGTGTGTGCCACCACGCCTGGCTAATTTTTGTATTTTTAGTAGAGACTGGGTTTCACCATATTGGCCAGGCTGGTCTCAAACTCCTGATCTTGTGATCCACCCGCCTCTGCCTCCCACAGTGCTGGGATTACAGGCGTGAGCCACCGCGCCTGGCCACTAGTTTTTTACTTCCCACGTTGATTGACTAGGATCTTCTTCAGCTTACTATCCTGAAGTTTTGAAAAAGAAAAAAAAAATGGAATAACCTTCCATAATTCTTTTTGTTTTCTTTGTTAATGCAAGATCTTTTGGGTCTGCCATGGAGAACTCAATTTGGAATTGTCAGTAAATGATGGCTCACTGTTATATACTTGCTTCCAGTCCAAGTCTGTTTCTTCCTCAGTTCTTTATTATATGTAAAACTATGTTTTCAAGGAATTTATGTAATTTTACCTAGTCAGCATATTTTCAGCCATTATTGACAGCTAATGCAAAATGGAAAACAGCAACATGAGTGCATTGTGTATTATTCTCAAAACACTATTCTGAGATGATTTTCCTGAAGCCCCTGCCTTAAAACAGTTTATAATCTAGTAGAGTTTGATGATTCTGACACATAGAATGGGTAGAATTTATACTGCAAATTTATAAAACCAGAATCATAAATCCAACATTATATAACTTAGCATGATTTTAAATCATAGTTGGTAAAATATTCAAAAAGGAACTGGTTTCTAGCATTCATATAAACACCTCTTATCCAACATATTGTACTTTTCCCTGTCAAACATACAAGAGCACTTGTACTAGTATCCTGTTATAATATGTATTCCACGCAAGGGAGTAACTTTCACCTATTACATAGCAGTTATCCTTCTTGTGGGGAGAGGTGGGGAAAGGGACAGACATAACTGAGGTAAGAAGTGTGAGTAAATTACTTCTTGTAATTTTTCATCTGCTCTAGATGCCAAACATTCTGACCAACTTCTTATAATTTTGTTGGTATGTCTCCATGTTCCTCTATTGCCTGTCATATCACCACCCCCACCACCATGGTCATTATATACTAATAACACCTAGCATTGAGCACATTATATATGCAAGGCACTATGCTAATTTTACAGAAATATGTCCATTTAAATCTTTAAACTTGAGAGGTGAGTGGCATATTATTTTAATAATTACATAGGCCACTTAGCTTAAAGATGTATACAGAGCATCTGTTGTGTACATGATCACTAAATCATGAGTCCAAGATCCATATTTTAGTTTCTGTTCCAGGGTAACTTGGTCTGTGGCCTTGAGTAATGCATTATACTTCAGCTGTCTATTACCAAAGAAAAATAAATACTAATTATTTTTTAGTCTTATCTATATTTTACCCTATAAATTTAATTATCAGAACAACTCAGATTATGGCTCACATTTTAAAGACAAGGAATCCAAGCTTGGAAAAGTTAAATAATTTGTTGAAGACTACGTGGTAGGCTGTGTAGCACAAGTCTTGCTTAAAAGCCCCTCCATTCAGTTACTGTGTTTTTTACTTTATCCTATAATTTCTTTTATCATACTCCACATAAATAAGAGAAGATAATACATACGTAATATTTCTATCTTGAAAGATGCTGGAAAAGATTTTTTTCTTCCAATTTAGGGGGCATACTAACAATTTTGACAACACTTACAAGAACATCTAGCCTGTTACTGTGGTGCACACCTAGCAGTTTGGGAGGCTGAGGCAGGAGGATTGCTTGAGGCCAGGAGTTCGAGACCAGCCTGGGCAACATAGTGAGATCCATCTCTACAAAAAATTTAAACATTAGCTGGGTGTGGTAGCATGCACCTGTGGTCCCAGCTACTTGGGAGGCTGAGATGGGAGGATTACTTGAACCCAGGAGGTCAAGACTGCAGTGAGCCGTGCTTGTGCCATTGCACCAGCCTGGGCGACAGAGTGAGACCCTAGCTAAAAATAAAAAGCAAAAAAACCCACAAAAACAAGTACATCTTGCCTCTTACCTTACAGTCATATCACTATCTGTTAGGTACTGTTGCATAGATTGTGTTTGTAAATATGTGAGTTAAATATGTAAAATCTATTTTGAGATATTTATTGAGAAGGTGAGAGTTACTCAACAAAGAAAGACAGTGCTAATATTCATCTTAATAATAGTGATGCAACTCATAAAATGTTGATCAGTGAATTTCCTTCCACTTTTAGGTTCTCAATATTCCTTTCAAAAGCCATACATTTTAAAGAGAAGTCATCAATCACTTTTAGCTTTTTTTTTTTTGTTGACAGCAATACTTTATATAAAATTTAAAAATAGGAAGGCCATATATTACAAAATTTTAACAGAGATAGGATTTCTGGTAAATTTTATTTACACTATTTTCTCTTATATATTTTATTTTTCCTATGATGAACCATGTTTATATAATACCTTAAATTTTAATGGAGTTATTTATCATAGCTACTTTAAAACTCAGAAGTTGGTCTGACAAATAGTTAGAATTGCTCGTATCAGTAAAGCAGTAATCATGTATTAGCCAATATATCCAAACTTTGACATTTGGAACTCCTTTTTATATTGTCAAAAACCTAGTACTCTTTAGATATACGGAAATGAAACCTAATAACGTTAAACTTATTGGCATTTGAGTATTGTGTTTCAGCTTAGCACATTTAAAAGGCTTTTCTGAGCTCAGATTATTGATTTGTATATGCAAAAATAATAAAATAGGTAATTGAAATTTACACTGCCTTATTTTATCTCATACACTGAGTTTTGCTGTTCACTGCTGTAAAGAGATGTCATTTACAACAGTTGCAGGCCATAGTAATTTGCCTATTTCCTTATAAGATAAAGATTTACAGATAAATGAAGATTTAAATCTCAGTTTCTTCTTGAAATGAGAATTTCTTTAAGTTATTCAAAATCCCATTGAAGTAATGTCTGTAGGAATATCCTAAGTTATTGTGGTCATTTTTTGAGTAACTGTTTCTTTGGATCAGTATGTTGTCTCCATATTTATTGCTTCTGTGTTCTATCTGTATATCAATGTGTCTGGTATATCCTTTTATGTGGCACAACATAATTGCATGAAAATAGAACTTATGTAGAAGGAACATACTTATTCTGAGTTACCTTGGATACAGCTTGGAATCCCCAGTTTTCTTAGGCCTTAAGTTCTAAGCAGATGAAGGACATGAACAGATCACTTATACCTCTATAAATATCTACACAAATGTAAACTAGTTAATTCATTCAGCAAGTAATAGTACTTGCTCTGTGCCTGGCACTATTATAGGCAGTACTAAGGATATAGCAGTATATAAAACAGACAAAGGCTCTACCTTTTGTCAGCCACAGTCTGAATAATAAACATATAGAAAATGCAAATTAAAATAACAATGAGAGGCTTCTTCCCACTATGATGAATTTACCAGTAACGGACTTGCCTTCCCACCAGAAACAACTGTTTTCAGACATTGGATAATTGACAGCATGGTAATGTGATCCCTGAGAGAAAGGGCGTGGGTTGAGGGTGACAAGAACTAGATGAATCCTGGCTTTCTGACACAAGGTATTCTGACTGTGGAGAACTCTAGCAGAGAATGACAGTCTTGCTGAATTGAGATCAGAGATTGAGGCGGCAAGGGCAACCAGAAGTTACAGAGTACTGGAGGACAGAGCTAATCCGAGACAACTGCAGAACTCTGCAGAGGGGTCCTTTTGCATCTTTAATACTGAGTTGCCGAGATGTGCAATGAGACTCCACGAGGCTAGAGAAAGAACTGAACAATTCCTAGAGTCCCAACAGGAATGGGAGATTTTTATTTTTTATTTTTTATTTTTTTTCATTCTGACCAGAAAGATCTTGTTAAAAACCTGGAGCATTCAGTGGAGATCCAAGTAAGAACACACATTAGTAGTAAGGCTAAACTAGCCTCAGAGTAAAAAATTACTCCATACCTGCCTAAATAGAGCTTAAAAATAAGTTCAAAAGGACAAACTGATCCACAACTGACTTACCTGCTTTGGAGGGCCAGGAACCAGCTACTTGGCCTGACTGTTAAAAGTTGGGCATAAAGAGGATGTTGATTTCTTTTGTGTTGTATACTTCAAATATCCCTCAATGTGGAAGAGCCAATACACAGCTAAAGTGTCTTTTCTTTTCAAATGTGTTTCCCTTGTAATTCTTCTTTGTTCTCAGTGTATTTTGTTGGATATCTTTTATAGAAAAGAATCCAGTCATTAAAGCTAGAAATTAAATGATTGTAGTCATTATAATGAAGATAGTTTATATAATCTGTTTGTTTCATGAAAGCCTCTCTGTGTTTCTGGGGTGACAAAGATTTGTTTTATCCATGAGCGCTTTTTAAGACTCACTTTGTATAGTAAAACTCTTATTTGTAATGTCTGTCTTTGCTTTGATTCTCTATACTATTCAATTAACAAATAATGATTAACCAGCTATCATATGCCAGATACTATTCTAGGCATTGTAATATAAAGCATTATATTTGATGAAAAAAGTTTGGAAATAAGTAAATAAATTTAGGTCGATCTTAGGTCCTGATGATGTATATTCAGCCCATTGGAAAGAAAGAGGGCTAAATTTAATACAGGATCTGCTACTTTATTAACTCTGCATCTCATTTTTATGAGTGTCCAAGGTATTATATTGAGTATAGCGAAGAATACTATCTTTTTATAAAACCTATTCTCCATTTTTCCTGGGCATATAGGTAAACTGCATATAACTGCATATTCCAGCTTTCCTTGCACTTAAGTGTGTCACATGACTGAGCTTGAAGGAGGTATGATTGGAAACAATGTGTTCCAGTTCCAGACGTTTCACAAAGTTCAGAAACTTTACATGTGCAATTTGTAAAAGACCCTTCCCCTTCCCACCCCCTGCGTCTCTGGATGCAGAGAATCCAACAAAGAACTCTGGGGCTGTAAGATACTGTTGGAACTACGTTATAGAAAGAAGCTTCCTACTGAATACGCATATTGAATGAGAAATCTATTGTATTGGGCTACTGAGATAAAGTTGTTTGTTTCAGCTCTTGGCCTACCCTAATACGAGGAGAAAACATAATTGTACTGTAACTGTAGTGATATATCTTTGTGAGAGGACCATAATTTTTATAAATACATAGGCTGAAATTGAGCTTGAGAAACTTCAGTCTTTCTCAAACAGTTCATTAAGATGAAAACATTGCTTTCTTTCTTTTGTATTAGTGCTAATAGCTCTTGTTCTGCTTGGACGGTTGTTGGAAGGGCTACTTTAGGCTGTGTACTTGCATATCCTGTCCCTCCTTGTCAATCTATATTCTTCTATCCTCTGAAATGAAATACGTCTCTTCACCATCTTACCTATCTTTTCCTTTCTCTTTCTTAATGATCAGAGACATATTTTTAAAAGATTTTTCTTTCTGTGCCAGGTTTGGTCATGATAAAATCCTTCACATATTTCAAAGTGTGGTAACACAATTTAGAAACTTTGAGTGAGAACCCACTCTAAAGCTTTCAAGAATGACCTCATGATTTACTCTCACTTTAATACAGTAACTACAGCTTTTCTGTATTGACATACCACACTTGTCTAAGTTACGAAGCTGCATTGTAACCATGCACGTAGATTCTTCACAGATTACACGTGTGTACCACACACAGATTCAGTCTGTGCTTCCTCTTTCTTCACTTTTGACCTCTGACTATGCCATCTGTGGAATTGAAGGCTATTAAAAGTATAGAGAACTGGATTAGCCCTTCTGAAAAGATGGCAAAAATTTTTTAAGAGGAGACTGCTCTGATTATCTATCTCATCAAATGACTAGATTGCTCAAATAATTATGTCTGTTCATATGAGAAGTCTTTTTTTAACTTATTATTTTCTCTGTTTATACTTGTTATCTCCCAATTCTCTTATTACCTAACCAGTATTCCAGTCATGACTGTAATGCCACTTGTATCCTTCATACTGAACACCAACTTAAATGCACTTGCCTAAATGTTTTGCTTATAACTCAACACAAACTAGACAGAAAATGGAGAATTAAGTCAAGTTGCTCTATTGAAATAGAGTTTGGCCGGGTGCAGTGGCTCACTCCTGTATTCCCAGCACTATGGGAGGCAGAAGTGGGTGGTTGCTTGAGCTCAGGAATTCCAGACCATCCTGGCCAACATGACAAAACCTCATCTCTACTAAAAATACAAAAAAATTAATCGGGCTTGGTGGCACAGGCCTGTAGTCCCAGCTACTTGTTTGATCCTGAGAGGTGGAGGTTACAGTGAGCCGAAATCGTACCACTGCATTCTAGCCTGGGCAACAGAGTGAGACTGTGTATGATGAAATAGAGTTTGGCCACTGGGCGTGGTGGTTCATGCCTATAATCCCAGCACTTTGGGAGGCTGAGGAGTATTGCTTGAAGCAAGGAGTTTGAGATCAGCCTGGGCAACATAGTGAGACCCTGTCTGTACAAAACATTTTTATAAATTAGCTGGGTGTGGTGGCATGCGCCTGTAACACCAGCTACTCAGGAGGCAGAGGTAGGAGGATCACTTGATCCCAGGAGGTCAAGGCTGCAGCGAGCTGTGATCACACTACTGCACTTCAGCCAGGGTGACAAAGCAAGACCCTATCTCAAGAAAGAAAGAAATACATGTTGGTACCTGCACTGTTTCTTAATTTCATTCATTTGGTATAGGATTTTCATGATTTTTGCCCCACCTGATTATAACTACTTTTTGTTTAACCTAATATTTTCTTGGAATTTCATGCTTTTGTTTAAATAATTTACTTTTAAAGAAACTTTATACTACTAGTCAAACTAGAAAATCAATATGATGAACATAACTAGAAGATTAACTAGAACATTAATCTGGCTACTTAAACCTTCAAATGATTCTGAAGCTCAACTCTGTTTGTTAAAAAGGAGGATTAGCTGATACTAGCCGCACATTAAAATTTTCTTCTTGACATATTCAGAAGGATTGACAGATAATTGCAAAGAGTAACTTTTGTAGAATTTCATTAGTCAGAATAGGCTAAACTATATTGCCATAACAAACCATCTTTAAAATGGCAGCAGATTCATACAACAAATGTTGGTTTCTAATTCACCCAACAAATGTTGGCAACTCTCCAGGGCAGCTGTCCTTTATTGCTGCTTCAATCTTGTAGTTTCACTATCTCAACGTGAGACTTTCATCATGATTTTTCTGTCAGAGGAAGAGACACGCTGTAGAATCATGCAGGGACTATGTCACTTCTGCTTTTATTTCATTGGCCCAAACTAGTCTTCTAAACTGCACAACAGCTGGTAATTGTAGTCACCCCTCTGCCTAGAAGGGAATGGAGACCAGGATATTGGTGGGCACTAGTAATGCCCACTGTGCTATGTAATTCAGTGCTATTTACTGCCGTTTTTATGGATGATTTTAAATCATCTTTTACATCCTAAAATCAGTCCCATACCTTGAGGACAGTTTTTTGTTTTGTTTTCGAGACAGAGTGTCATTTTGTTGCCCAGGCTGAGTGTAGAGGCACCATCTTGGCTCATTGCATCCTCTGCTTCCCAGGTTCTAGCAATTCTGCTGCTGCAGCCTCCCGAGTAGCTGGGACTACAGGCATGCACCACCACTACACCTGGCTAATTTTTGTATTTTTAGTAGAGATGGGGTTTCGCCATGTTGGCCAGGCTGGTCTTGAACTCCTGACCTCAAGTGATTCACCTGCCTTGGCCTCCCAAAGTGCTGGGATTACAGGCGCAAGCCACCATGCCTGCCCAGGAAGAGTATTATAAATGAAATAATATAATATTTGAAATCAAAATATCAGGATATGAATCTGTGATCTACCACTTAATTACTGTAATCTTGGACAAGAGATCTTATGATTCTGTTTTCCCATCTGCAAAACAGGATTAATGTATTTTACATAGAAAAATTACAAAGGTCGAATGAGCTTAGGTAAAAATTTAAATCAAAGTATAAAATAGGCTGGGTGTGGTGGCTCATGCCTGTAATCCCAGCACTTTGGGAGGCCAGTGTGTGCGGATCACTTGAGGTCAGGAGTTCAAGACCAGCCTGGCCAACATGCTAAAACCCCGTTTCTACTAAAAAAAAAAAAAAAAAGAAAAGAAAAATTAGCCCGGCATGGTGGTGCACAGCTGTAATCCCAGCTACTCCAGAGGCTGAGGTAGGAGAATTGCATGAACCCAGAAGGTGAGGTTGCAGTGAGCCTAGATTGTGCCACTGCACTTCAGCCTGGGTGACAGAGTGAGACTCTGTCTCAAGAAAAAAAAAAAAGTAAGAGTCTCAAGAAAAAAAAAAGTATAAAATAAACTGTTACACAAATGATGTTATTTTATTTGTTGTTACATAGCTTTTTTTGAAAGTGAGGTAATTGTTTTTAGAGCTGTGTACCTCACATTAGAACTGGGCTCTAGCAAGAAGTTTTGCATCACTAACTAAAAGAAATAAGCCATCTATAAGACCCAACAGAATGATCCCATTTCATCGGTCTTTCTAAAACAAAATTTAGGGATGTTTTCTCTTCCATTTAAATACTCATTTTAAAAAAATTGTTACATTTAATTCTTATTTGAGTGCCAAATAAGATCAGAGCAAAATTAAAAGTTTGTATAAAGCTCTATAAGAAAACTACCGTCTATAGATGTAATGTTGGAAAAAGTTTTTAAACTTTTTTACTTGATAAACATTAAAATGGTATCATTAATTTTTAAAACAAGGCAAAGTGTGATGATATTTATTTTAATTGATTGAACTAAGTTAGAACAAACTAAATTCATAAGCCAGACATTGCTACAGATTTCTTATACACTGTTGGTATAAAGTCTAGCCACATATATCTGAAGTAACTTGATTTTCTAAGTCACTTGCTCCTGTCCCAACTTCTTTCTTAATTTTCTGGTAGAGTTTGTAAAGGAGTGCTATTATTTCTTCTTAAGGTAGTTGATAGGATTCACCAGTGGTGACAACTGAGACTGGGCTTTTTTGTGGTAAGATGTTTAATTACTAATTCAGTTTATTTACTTGTTATAAATCTATTCAGATTTTTCCATGTCTTAATGAATGAGTTTTGATAATTTGTGTCTTTCTGTGAATTTGCCCATTTCATCTAAGTTATCAAATTTGTTGGCTTAAAGTTGTTATTAATACGCCCTTATAGTCCTTTACGTTTCTGCAGAGTCAATAGTGATGGCCCCATTTTTATTCCTAATTCGATAGTTCATGTTTTGCTGTTTCTCTTTGTCAGTCTAGAGTAAGTTTTTTCTATTTTGTTTATCTTTTCAAAGAATTAAATTCTAGTTTCATCATTTTCCTCTGAAAAGCAAATAAGTTTATTTGCTATTTCATTGAGTTCTGCTTTAATCTTTATGGTTTTATTTTTCTGCCTGATTGGGGTTTAATTTGTGCTTTCCAAATTTTTAAAGACATAAGCTGTGAGCATGTTTTTCTCCAGTTATTTTTCAATTGTTGTAACCATAAAATTTTCATGAAACTTTAAAAGAAGATAAATTAGTGAAATTAATGGGTCTTCTGAAACAAGTTTCTTAAAATCACCTTATAATTCCAATTGTTAATAGAAAATTAACTTATATTAAACTCTGATGAGTTGGGGGGCATCTGCAATACATTTTTCTCTTTAAATTGTGTAGCCTATGTGTTGTCCCATTTTCATGGCACTTGGCTTTCTCCTGTTTGTATCATAGCTGTTCTTCTTCTGTCTTACCCCCGATTAAGTTCCTTTAGGCTGGACACTGTCTTAATTATGTTTGAATCCCCTGAAGCATTTCTTACTGCTCTGTGCACATGGTAGGAACACAGAAGCATTCATTGAATTGAAGGGAACAGCTCATATGTTTTATGGAATTGGTTTACAAATAGTTATTGCAGGTTTCTAACAAAATAATTTTCATTTAAACTATCATTATTTGTATGTGAAAATTTCATGTAGCACCAAATTTGCATTTTTAACACATCTGAGTTTTCATGTTTGTGAAGTATCCCAATACTCTCAGATGATTATACTAATCCTTAAAAAGTTATCATGATGCCTTTTTTCATATTTATTACATAGTAACATTTCTAGTAGAGAGTGGGGCCTTTGTTATGTCACATTTTTTATAAAATGTTTAAAGAAGGAGATAAAGATGAAAAATTAAATAGGAATGTCATAATTATTCTAGAGCTTTTAGCAATATTTGCCTGTGTATAAAATTATCAATTTATATTTCACAGCTATAACTTCTGAACAAGAAATTACTAAATACAGAAAAGCATTTAGCTCTGGTATCACAACCTCTTTATTTTAATCAGTAGAAAACTTTATTAATATATTTGTGATAATACATGTTTTGAAATTGTTACCTGCAGATAAATATGCTAGTATACCTTCTCAAATTCCATTATTTTTGCTATTTCTTTGTAGCAATTTGCTGTGTCACTATTAGTGTATAGTTATTTCATCCCTTATTGAATTATTTATATATTTTAAATGATGACATTTCAGTTATTTGGCTCTGGTTACTTTAGAGTTTTTGTTTTATTTTCATTATTAGGAAGTTAGTATAAAAGTCTTTAGGTGATAAGTACTTTCTTTAAAAGAATTTAATATTCACATTTTGCTGGGTGCAGGGGGCTCTCACCTGTAATCCTAGCACTTTGGGAGGCTGAGGCAGGAGGATTGCCTGAGTCCAGGAGTTTGAAACCAGCCTGAACAACATAGTGAGACCCTGTCTTTAAAAAAAAGAAAAAATTCTAGAATTTAATATTCAAATGCTAAATTTTCAATAGACTCAAAGTCAGAATATTTTCTCCACACTTAGCTCTGTATTATTTATGGTATATATTCTAGTGGGGACTCTGTTTATATTGAGACCATATGCTATGAGTTGTTGCTGACTAGGTAGATTTCAATATTTTTTAAATGGATATAATTGCTGTGTTAATCTTAAAAATGGTGAAACTATGTAATGTTGCCTTTTTGCTTAGATAAAATGAATCGTTTTTTCATTTCTACAGTTGTTCACTATGATAAATAGAGATAGGAAAGGTTCATATGAGAGTCCATAGTAGATAACTAGTGGCCACATACTAATTGATACTTGTATTGGTAAACAAAGTCATCTTTACTTTGCCACACTGCATACATGTTATATTTCCTTTATATTTGTATAAATCACAGAGAAATCAGATATCTAATAGTCTGTTTTCAGGAATGTATACATATACTATATCTCTAGCTACAATAATATACATTCACATTTAAATAAATGTGTTCCAATTATTTGACACTTCAGCATAAATTGGATATAAAACTACACACAACAGTTTTTATATGAAATTTGGAGTATATCGAGTAGGGAACTAAAAGGCATAACACATAGTATTGGGGAAGATAGAGGGAGATGAGAGGTTT
The DNA here is from genome assembly GCF_029281585.2 of Gorilla gorilla gorilla. Classification (NCBI taxonomy): domain Eukaryota; kingdom Metazoa; phylum Chordata; class Mammalia; order Primates; family Hominidae; genus Gorilla; species Gorilla gorilla. The sequence goes on along the minus strand of NC_073228.2, from coordinate 28,908,049 downwards.
ATAAAACATGTACTTCATTTTTTATACTTACATAGAAGAAATAACTAGAAAGATACTTTGCAGCTGTGTATTAATTTATAATTGGTTTCAGAGAAGTATAGTTTTATTTGCATTATGAAGAGTCAGAAATTGTTTCTACAATAGACTAGGCTTTATTTGATAAAGATTATCATATCAAATTTTGATTTTCTGCATTGTATCTTTATTTTTGTTTTTTTCTTTTCTTTAGATAGTTACTTTCTCAGAAAACAGGGAATATGAATTATCATTTTTTTCCTCTTCACCATTTTTCACTTTTATCTACCCTGTGCCAAAATGTCAGATTCTACTGGTTTTTCCTTCTCTCTGTTTTTTTTTGTGCTTTATTTTATTTTTATTTATTGTTTTTGACCCCCCCACCATTTTACAGGAAATGAATAATTAAAAGGGAAAATCTCCTTGCATTTCCGCTTTCTGCAGGATGTTGCTTATGTCACCATTGAAGCACAACCATGAGAAATAGTTAATCAGCACATTAGATAGGGTAGGAGGATGCCCTTCCCACCTATTTCCAGATTTTAAACCTAACAGAGATCCAGGGTTAATAAGAAGGAAACAAAGAATGACACAAACACTATCTCTCCTTCTACCCTTCTTTCCCACTCCCACTACAGAAAATTCATGATATTCAAAGGTTTATTTTCTAGTAAATGTTTAGGAACTAAAATGTTATAAGATTCTGCATATGAAAGCTTTGTTAAAACTTTTTAAAATATAGTTTTCTCTTTCCAGATAAATTTCTCAATGTTTCTCTCTACTTCTTTACAATTCTATAGTTCAAATCTTTTCTTTCTATGTTGCTTCAAAGAGTTTTACAATTTACCTCTTATTTTTAGATCTTTGATCCATTTTGAGTTAATATTTTATATGACGTAAGATAAGGATCTAACCTTACTCTTTTGCATATTCAGTTTCCTCAAAACCATTTGTTGAAAAGACTGTCCTTTTCCCACTAAATGGTATTAGTACCCTTGTCAAAAATTATTGATGATACGGTTTATTTCTGGCCAGCCTTTTCTATTCCATTGGTCTATATGTCTGTCTTTATGCCAGTACCATACTGTTTAGACTACTATAGCTTTGTAGTAAGTTTTGAAATCAGAAAGTGTGAGAAATCCAAGTTTATTATTTTTTTCAAGATTGTTTTGACTATTTAGGTTCCCTTGAGATTTCACATGAATTTTAAGATGGATGTTTCTATTTCTGGGGAAAAAAAAGTCATTGAAAGTCGTTGGGATTTTGATAGGGATTGCATTGAATCTATAGATCACTTGGGTGGTGTACCATCTTAATATTGTCCCCCAGTCCATGAAGAATGGATGCCTTTTCATTTATTTGTACCTTCTTTAATTTCTTTCAGCAATGTTTTATAGTTTTTGGTGCACAAGTCCTTTGTTTCCTTGATTAAGTTTATGTCTACATATTTTTGTTGTTGTTGTTGTTGCTATTTTAAATTGAACTGTCTCCTTAGGTTTTTTTTCTCAGATTGTTCATTGTTAGTGTATAGAAATACAACTAACTTTTGTGAGTTGATTATATATCCTGCAACTTTACCGAATTTGTTTATTAGTTCCAGCAGGTATTTTTCTGGAGTCTTTAGGGTTTTCTACATATAAGTTGTCTTCTGCAAACAGATAATTTTACTTCTTTCTACTTTGGATGCCTTGTATTTCTTTTTCTTGCCTGCACAAACATTTTTATTTTCCTACCACACTGGACAATTAATGTTTATTAAGTTATCTTCAGGTTAACTTTACTAAATATACTTTATAATCTCAAATCCAACTTTGTGAAAATACTTTCTTGGTACTTTTATTGTTCTGCCTATCTTTATATTTATCTTTCATTTTACATTTTCTTGATCTTTGCTTTCATTTGGTCTGCCTCCATACTGTTCTCTCTGTATATTCTTATCTGAGTCTTCTGCCAGTTTCCTCCTAAAAAATCCCTTCTGCTATGAAACATTTACTAAAGACAATACCTCAGTAATTATTTATTATTTTAATGCCGTTATATTTCTTTGGACTAGATATACTTCAACATTATCTACAGCATTCCAGCATACAGAGGAACCTCGATAGGTAGATTTTCTCTTTTCACCATTAGCATTCCTGTGTGATGAATCTGATTGCTCTTATCCTCCCTCAACCACCTGCCTCCCAAGTGATCATGGGAAGAATTAGTGAGTATAGATAGTATTGTTATTTCTTCAAAATAGACCCCATATGGTTAATACTTTATAACTTAGGACTCTTTAAAAAACAACAACAACAACAACAACAACACAAGAGTTAAATCGGTAAAAGAATGACTGAAAAGAAATTCTAATAGCCAGGCGTGGGTGGCTCATGCCTGTAATCCCAGCACTTTGGGAGCCTGAGGCAGGCAAATCTTTTGAGCCCAAGGAGTTCCAGACCAGCCTGGGCAACATGGCAAAACTCTGTTTCTACCAAAAAAAAAAAAGAAATAATGAAAATTACCCAAGCATGGTAGCACATGACTGTGGTCCTGACTACTCGGAAGGCTGAGGTGGGAGAATCACTTGAGCCTGAGAGGAGGAGGTTGCAGGTTGCAGTGACCTGAGATCACACCACTGCACTCTCGCCTGGGCAACAGAGCCAGACCCTGTCTCACAAAAAAAAAGAAAAAAGAAAAGAAATTCTAACTTTACCACACATGTTGATACTGTCACAGATGAGGCCTTGATTTGTATTTCATTACAGCTTTTTTCTTAAGAAAATTTTCTTAATGAGCAGTTTGCATGTGGTGTTTGTGGATTCTCTAATCCAGTGTTCACAAACTTTAGTGTGCCATACGATCACCTGCAGGGCTTGCTGAATACAGATTGCTGGGCCCCCACCTTCCAGAGTGTCTGACCCAGCTTATCTGGGGTGAGGCCTGATCATTTGCATTTCTGACAAATTCCCAGGTGATATTATACTGCTGGTCCAGGCACCACATTTTGTGAACCCATGGTCTAAAGAATACTGTTTAACTTCCATTCTGTATCACATATTTATTGTTGTCTAACTTAGACCATTTTGATTTGGATACTCTACTAAGGCATAACATATTGTATTTTCTTCAACATGATTCCCTTCTCAATTAAAAAATAATTGGTGATATCACTGTTCTCATCCCCTTAGACATCTTTGTTTTACTACCCCCATGCCTCAACATATATGCACGGTTCAGACTTCCAAATCATGCTGAATCTGTGATGACAACAGCAAAAACAATAATAACAGCTGTTGTTTTTAGAACGTTTATTCTGGGCTAGGTACTGTTTTGAGGATTTTATTTGAATTAATATAATCCTCACAAATTGTCTTTGATATTATTAGCCCAAAATAACTGATGAAAGGAAACAAACACAGAAAGGTTGTTACAGCTAGAAAAAAAATGAATGAAATAGGACTCTAATGTAAGCATTCTGGTTTCAGAGCCCTTACCCTTAATTCCTGCACTCTCAAATTCCTCACTAATGTGCTGCCATGTTATGCTGTCTCTATAGTATGTCTGAAACTACTTTCTTACTTTGTTTTCTGTAGCCATAGCCCTCACTAGTCCATGTATTAATAAACTTAATAAGTGAGCTATATCACTGTATCCAAGCACTGTGCTTAAATACTTATACATGTTTGGAATTAGTTAAGCCTCATAACAATACTGTGACTTTATGAGGAAACTGAGGCTTGGTAAGGCTAAATAACTTGCCTAATTTCTTACTATTAATATATGCTAGAATCAAGACCTAGATTTTTCAGATCACTCTACTTAACCTCTAAGCTGATATGCATTCATCTGCTCAACCTCTGCCAGATTCTGTAAGTCAAGTCATTGAGGGCATAAGAATCGATGTTCCCAGTGTCAGTTCCAATCACTTATTTGTGCAGTAGTTTCTGTTATGTCTTACATCACAATAAAATGCCAAGTTTGGGCTTTAGATTGTTCCTACCCATCTCATCTCAACCACTTTCTTTCTTCTTTTAACTATCAGAGAAAGCCTTTTAATGTGGAATTCTCTTACGTGAATCATCTTATGTACCATTTTTTACAGTGAAGCATATTAAAATTCCAGGCTTCCAGGTAAAACATTATGCCCCATCTTCCAACTGGCCCTTCTATGTTCTCCACCAAGCAATATTATGACTATTGTTCAACTTATCATATCTGTGATTGTCCCTGCTGTGTTTGACTTACAAATGACACTAGTTTTCTGTGACTTGGATGAGAACACCATTATCATCTACCTTATAAAACAGTTTAACTTTATTATTAGACATGCACAGTACCCCATGGATGAGGGAAGAGGTGAAGAGTAGATAGAAGAAAGAATTAAATGTCTCCTGTGAGCTATAAAGATAACCTCAGTTGGAATTTCCTGAGAAGGGAAAATAAAGAAGTTGGTATACATCGAGCTTCATAGATCTAAAATAACTCTCTTTGCTGGAGAATTGTGTATTTTAGTAAGAGGTTTTATTTTTTTTCCTCTGCCAGATCTATTTAACTTCTGATTAACACCATATAGTCCATACTGTCTTCACAGTCTTCAGCTATTTCCTTTTTTCTGTATGATCTCTAGAACCCTGATCTCTTCCCTTGACTTCATCTCATAATTCTTGTACACGCCTCATACCTCCCTTAAGTTCTCCTGCCATCCTTCACTTTTTTTCTTACATTTCTACCTTAAGTTTCTGGTCTGTCTACTAGCCCTAAATTTCATTATTAAAAAAATGTTTTTAAGATTTTAAGATATATAGAGTCCCTTGAGCAGGGACCTGTGCTGTCTTTGTCAGAACTCAGCAGGTAAAACAGTTACTCTGATGCCATGACAATGCTTTAATAAAATTCTAGTAAAGGACTTAAGAGCTTTAAGGATTAAATTTTACTATATAATCATTTTTCCTATACTAAGCAGTATTGAATAAATAAACTGTTTCATTATTTTTAAATCTGTTGGTGAAATTATAATGAAAGAGATTCTAATATTGGCTATTAGTAGCCTGCATATATACATATAAATCACTTGAGATCTTTATTTGTAATAATGATTTTTAAAAACAGGCTCAAGCCTCACACTCATAGCAAAGGTGAGAGTTCTGCTATTCCAAACCTTGCTTTTGACAGAACCGTACTGTTAGGACTCTTAATGTTAGGTCTTTGTTGCCATGGAGACAGTAACAGGCTTTATTATTATTTTTTAACATACACTGAAAATATACATACCCTAAGGTGTAAAGCGTGACTTAGTTGTCTGTTGGTTTTGAGTACTGACACATTTTGAAAATAGTTTCTATATACTTTTAATACTTGATTTTTATCCTTCAAAGAAAATGAAGGAGATTTCTGACCATTGTGATAACAGAGTTGTATATTACTTTTTACAGGGTCTTTTAGGAATAACGTAGAATCTCTTGTGGGTCAGTAATGGATGAGGACTTTGACGAATATGCAGAAACTTTTGAGAAAAGTAATGTGATCTTAGACACATGTCTTGGCCGCCTGTGATTATGACACTAATATATAATACAAACAAATCAATTTCAGATTCAACTAATACTTTTGTGCCAGTACTGTGCTAAGCACTGTAACCCTATTATAGTTTATTTAATAGAACTCAGTTTGAAAGCACCTAAGCAATCCTCATATTTTAACTTTTACAATAACTGATTATTCGAATGTGTATCAATAGCATTTCTGAATTTTCCCTCCTAAAAATTAGTAAATAAAATGTATACATACTTTCAATAAGTAAAACTTTCAATTCATGAGTTATACTTTATTCCTTACAAGAATGAATGGATTCCATGGCATGAGATGTTAATATTCCATAGGTATCATAATTAAATTGGTAACTAAATCACATGTCTTTAGCTTCTAGTGTCAAACTAGCAGGGCCTAGTTAATACTTTAGTCCACCAGCAGTTTTGACTTCTTACATTAATAGCTGAGAAGTAAGGTAATTGATTTTCTTGTTAAGCTACGTAGATTAGGCCTGATGGCTTATATTTAACCCTACTTATGGTGTTTATCATGACCAAGTATTAGAGTAGTTATTTCTGGATAACAAAAACCTTTTGGTTACAGTTATTATAAACAAAACCTTGAAACATAGTCCTGTGCTTTCCTTAGTTAACATCTGTATTTAATGGCAAAAGAAGCCAAAGTAAGAAAGCTCTTTGCTTTATAAAGAGAGAGAAATAAGGTAACAGACAATCACAATTTATACTAATAGTTTTGAATATTAGATTTTAGCTTTTCCAGTTTTCAGTGACTTTTAGCAAGACCCATCTCCTCTATGAAGAATGCAGTTAGTTTTTTTTTTTTTTTTTCTGGCTCAAAAAATAGGGTAACCTGATCTGAGTCTGACAGAGTGTGTCGTTCATTTAAGTGCTTCCATCTGTTGCCTGCTGTTCCCCTTACTCATGACCCCTCTATGTTTCTCTCTTTCCCTTTTTCCTTCTCTTTCCCTGTTTCTCTCCCTTCCTTTCTCTTTCTTTCTGTCTTGCTCTCTCTGTCTCTTGCTTGCTCTCTCTCTCTTTTTGTTCTTAGCCCCTCTGAGGAAGGCAAAGTTTGTTGAGAGCCCACGAATTCCAGAATCCGAGCTTGGCTCACCAACCCTCACTTCAGCTCAGAAACTGGACGTGGATGCATACTGCCCTGGTAAGCATGCATGCAAAGTGTCTGCTTTGAAAGAGGGAGGATTGGATCAGGCCCATCCAGCAGAGCAGTGTTTTGCATGTATACTACTCATAAAAACATGTTACCTCTTTTGCAACGGATTGCCTATTCTTCTTAATAGAACATAGTTTTTACTGAATGCCCTGTTTTGACTTTGATACAATAATGAGAGTAAGTATTGAAAATAATTTCAAAGGTAATTTTCAAAAGAATTAAAATAATTTTGGTAGATAAGTAGTTTTAGGTAAGTAGGGTTACTTTTGTGATTTGAGATACTTGAAGAAATTTTGCTGTGGCCATGTGCAAACAGAAATGTTGAAGATGTGAATAAGAATATTCATTCAACACTAGACACAAAAGTGTTCTATGCAACACTTTTGCATACAACCTTTATGCCTAATTCCTGTTGGATTTCTGGTGATTATAGAAAATACTTGTGATGCTGGAAACATTAAACTTGAATTAGAAAAGAAATATAGGTTTCCGAGATGGACTCCTTTTGGATACAGATACTTACTTTTAGAAATACCTCTTGTGAATGGCCTGTAAACACATGTGAGAGTTCACTAAAACCCTTCTTGTGTGGGAGCCAAACTGAGAAAGACTCATTATCAATGCTTAGATTCTTTCAAACTTAGATGAGTTGCCTGGCAACATCCTTTACACTCTCTCTACAGTGAGTCTATAGAGCTGTGTCAGAAATGTTCACAGCTCTAGCTGAGTATACAGATTAGAGCATTAGTAAAGGAAGGACCTTGGAAGACTTGGTTTTAGGTCTTTTGTTTATTCCTGCTTATTAAAATTGATGTTAAACCACAGTGAATACAACTACTACATATTTACAGCATGAGGGGTCAGCAGAGTAAAATGATTCCTAGTTCTGGGGAAGGTATCAGTATCTGTGATCTGAAATGTCAGTATAATATACCTTCGAAGCCAGATGAGACATAGTAAAACAAAAAACAAAACAGTAGGAGAAAATTTGGGCCAAACCTCATAAAATGAGAGACGTTTCATTTTATGAGTCAATTTTGAATACTGAAAGACCTTGGGGATTTTGCTTTCCTTCGGGGTATTGAAATGGCTTCATCCACTCTTACAGATAACCATTCTTTTCTAAATCAATCACAGTTTTGTATTAGGAACCAGCTTTTCTGTTTCCAAAAGGAACAAAGTAGTTCTTTAAATGGTACTATAGCACACGATTAGAAGAATCTTTCATGTTTTGAGGTATTGTCATGCTTCTTGGGCAGTCGAATATTGTACTTTGCATTTCTTCATGCAAATTTTAGTGTTATAAAGTAAAATAAGTGTGCTAATTTTCTATCCCTTTCTTGAGTTTTAGAAGGAAAACCCTATCAGAGGCCTTTTCTTTTCCAGATTTGCAAGTCAGAATGACTGTCATGGGGGCCTAATCTTTCACTTCCTGATTGCCCATCTGACATCTTTAATCTAATCTAAAGCTAAAGTCTTATTCAGGTGATTATTTATGTATATTTTCCACAGGCATGAATTCTTTGTTGAATTAGAATTAAACTAAAGCTCGGTTATGATTTTTAGAAAGCAAGGAAGAAACTAAAACACAATATCAAAGTGCTGCTAAAAAAGTCTTTCCTTTTCTTATCTGAAACAATTTTAAAGCATAGAAACTTTATAGTGATTTGCTCGTTTCTAATCAAGTTATTAGATGCTCTGAAAATTAGTTTCTACCAAGATAAGAATGGTAACCTGAGGATTGAAGCTATTACCTCTACATAGTATCAAAAATTAACAATAACCAAATGAATTGATGAGTATACTCACAAACCAAAAAGATTTTGCATTTTTTCATGCAAATTTTAGTATTATAAAGTGAAATAATACTTAATTTTTGAATTTCTTTCACATAGGATATACTAACACCACTGATGATATTTTATTGTACATTCATACAGAGTAATACAGTTAAGGCTACTAGTGTTCTGATACCTTCTTGTCTGCCTGCTTTATTCATTATCACCTGAAAATTTAGGAAAATACTTTGTCTCCCAGAGGCAACAATCACAAACTGAAGGTTAGAGCAGTGGTTTTCAAACTTTAACTTACTTCAGAATTACCTGGAAGATTTGTCCAAATGCAGATTGGTGGGCCCCCAGAATTTCTTACTCAGTAGGTCTGGAGTGGGTCAAGAATTTGCATTTCTAACAAAATCTCAGATCATACTGAAGCTGCTGTTTGAGATTCTATGCTTTGAGAACCAATTGGGTTACAGGGCTGCTGCAGGCTGCTCACTGTACAGTCATTGTTCAGTGGTTCAGTGAACAATGCTGAAAGTCTTTGGGGTTCCTTCTACCACTATTGATATCTGGGGAGTAACTGCCAGTGTTGTTTCTGTGTTATCTATACTTAAACCTTTTGGTAACTTTTGTGTCTGAGAAATGGACTTATATATTTTTCTTGGTATGTCTTTTTGTACCTGACATCTGTGTACCCATGTCTAACTTTTCTGTGTTGTCCTGCATGTAAAAGGAAATTGTGGATCAAACCAAACCAATTCACTGATGGTTAAGTCCAAAAGTGTAGGGAAAGCTACTCTGGAGTATAGCTGTTGAGCTGGAACATTAAATTGAGTGATTCATTATATAGCATTATCTTCTATAATATCTAATTAAAGGTTTACTGTTCCTCAAGTTACATTTGTTGTATGCAAAAAATGTGGGAAAAATACAATCAAACAGTATGTTTTGATTCTGCAGCTACAACTGCGGAGATAATCGATGGTGTTAAGTAAACTACCAGAATAAAGGGGATGTTCCGGGAATTGTGTGTGTTAATTGTCTCACAGTGGGGAAACTAAGATCTAGAGAATTCAAGTGATTTGTCTAGGGTCACAAGCAGGATTTATTGTTCAATTCTTGAAGTGGACACAATATAGTCCAAAAATATATTGCCCTCTAATCCTGTCACTGTGTAAATTCCACGAGCATTCCTTACTGTCCTTAGATTTAAAAGCAGAAAATTCAGTTAAGTATGAGATAGAGTCATATTCTATTTTTATGAAAAAGGGTAACCAACTGTTAGTGATTTCAATAAAGCAATTTCCAAAATAAGAAAATAGATTCATCCTACACTCTATCACTTTTCTATCTACAGTATTACTTATTAGGTGTGTGATTTGGGGCAAGTCACTTAACCTTTCTACCTGTTTCTTCATCTGTAAAAATAGAGATGATAATTTTAAATCAGTTTAATATATATAAAGCACTTAGAAGAATGCTTGGCTCATAGTCAGTGCTCATAAATGTTAGTTGATTTTATTATTTTTGCAGTGATGATCCTAAGGTATAAGACAAGGTCTTAATCAGAAAAAATACTTAAAGGTGTAGGGTCATTTTTTGTTAAATGTGTCCTGTTGCATTTCAATTCTGATTTTTCTCTGATGAATCTTATGGTCTGGAGCATGTCACTTAACTTTTCCGTTCCACAGTCTCCTGTCACAGCAACATTATTTCTATAATTTAACAAATTATGCTTTTATATAGATACATGAATATATATTCATAGGAAAAAATTTCTAGAAGAGTACACCAAACCGTACCACTGGTTGCCTAAGGAGGGGGAGACTTTGAATTATTGGAAAGTTAGAGTAGGATTGTTGTGAGATAATGTTAGTTAGCAGAGATTATATCTGGTTGGTGGCATTACAGGTGGTTTTAATTTTCTTTCTTGGGCAGCATGTATTAGTGAATAAGAGCTTATGTTCTGGAGTTAGATCTAGGTTTAATTTTTTTCTCTTCCACCTACTAGCTGTGTGACTGATAAAAATAGACCTATCTTAAAAAAAAAACAAAAACAGCAAAAGAAACAACCTATTATCTCATAGGATTGTTACAGAGATTAAGTGAAATATAATGTATATGCCACATGCTTAGCTCAGGCAAAATAAACAAGACATTAGCACCCTTTCTGTTACTCATCATCATCATCATTATACTTTTCTGCATTTTCTAAAATTTCTACAATGAACTTCTGTTGAAAATTTTCAGTAATCTGATGACACTAAATGATGGTGATACTCTTTTTATTTTAGTTTTTTAAGTGTTTCTGTTTCACATTATAATATAAAATTTCTAGTATAGAAGTGACCTTTGACACAGATAATGGTAGGCCAAGTTGACAGTTTTATAGGACTTTTGACTATATGTGCATGAAAGGTTAAGGGCCAAAGCCCACACCAGTCTTGAAATAGGCAGGCTTTTATCAACACCAAATATATTCAGAGGAATTTGAGATTAATCTTTTTATATGGATTCTTTTAAATCTCTTAAAAAACGGTAGTGTCTTTCAAAGGACAGTGTTATTTAGGGTGACAGCAAAATTAGCATATATTTAAAACTCAAAAAGAGAAAACAGTTTGATTACAGTTAGTGCATATTCACATTTGTATATATTCTGCACCTGTAAAATTTTTTTTCATTTGGATTTTTTATCTGTATTGTACATTCTATAGCATAAGTACAAGCCATTGTAAGCAAAGTGTTTTATTTAAAGTGAGTAGTTCCTTGAACTGTCTTTTCCCAACTCCTGTATAGTCATGGTCATTTCCATTAAAATCAAAGGATGATTTTTTTTTTCATTTTCTTTCTTCCATTTAAAAAATTTCCGAGAACATTATAAAATGTTATCTTTATCCTAAATAATTAACCATGCTTCTTTGGTTTTGCTACAAACTATGTGTTTGTACATAAAATCTTCTGTATGATTTTGCATTGTCCTATGAGTACCAAGAGCCTTTTCCTCCTGTTTCATATCTTTTGTTATATTGTGTTTGTATTCTGCTTTATTGTAAATACAGTAAGTATGAAACAGAATTTTTAACCTGAGAAATTGATGAGCTTTGGGGGGAGTCTTAGCCCTTTAAAATGATAAGTAAAAACTTGCTACATGTACATATGTACTTTTTCCAATCACAGGTTCTCAAGACAGTTGGTAACCTCCCTTGCACCAAATAAAAAGAAAGAAGAAATGCTATTGTAAAGGTTGAAATGGAAAAAAAAAAAAAAGCGCCTGTTAATTATTAGAACAACAAGAACAAAAAGCTAAAAGTTGTATAGTGGATAGACTTGAGAGGAGAATGAAAAAGGAAATAATAGAACTATGGGATTGGCCTATCAGGATATGAAGTCTGAAGTAGAGATTAGGAGACAAATGGAACAGAAATAAGTTGTGTATTAGAAGTATGAGATAATGCCTTATTACTGGTTATGGAAATAAGCATAAGAACTAGAATATGAATGTAAATGGCTTTTCTTCCCCACACTTTCCTATCCATGTAAGTTCTTTTTTTTTCTCTCTCTCTCTCTCTTTACACAGAGATGAGATCTCCCTATGTTGCCTAGGCATACTGCAACCACCAACTCCTGGGCTCAAGCAACCTTCTGCCTCAGCCCCCTGAGTAGCTGGGACTACAGACTCATGCCACCACACCTGTTTAATTTTTACTTTTGTAGAGACAGGGTCTCACAATTTTGCATAGGCTGGTTTCGAACTCCTGGCCTCAAGTGATTCTCCCACCTGGGCCTCCCTCAGCACTTTTGCTGAGATGATAGGCGTGAGCCACCATGCCCACCCTACTTTGAACATTTTTAGTTGTTTTCCTGATCTTTAGTTTTTCATTGTTTGTGATGTGAGTTTTAATCTTCTGTAGTTAATGAAATTTTAGGAAGGGGATCGGGGACAATTGTGTTCCTCTTTGGTGGGTACAGTTTCTAGGTAGATAAGGGAACTTCAGAGAACAGCCTCATCCTATACTTTGGGAGAGGCAGAAGATTGAGACAGGAAGTGGGAGGGGAGGCCAGAAAGCCCTTGAGGCTGCTTCTTTAGTTCAGCATGTCAAGGGACCATATTTTGGGGTATGATTTTCTGTGCCCCAGCATTTAGAAGATTAATAATCTCATCACACTAACTTTTAGATAACTTTTCTAAGGTGTTTTACATCACAAAATCTGAAGGCTTGGCCTCTGAATGTGGTGTTTAGATCCGTAATTTAGTTAGATATCCAAAGGGGCAATATTTTCATTAACTGTAAAACCATTTTAACTTTCAGCTTTTGAAGAAGTAAAATGTTCTGGTTTAGAGTAAAATGCCAGTGGTTTAGAGCCAGACTGCCTGTGTTCATATACCATTTCTGCTACTTACTACTTGTGTGACTTTGGGCAAATTACTTAACCATGATTTGTTAATTTCCTAATTTCCCTCTGTAAAATGGGGATGATAATATTACCTATATCACAGGAAGGTTGTAAAGATATGACATATTAAAATATGTAAAATAAAAATATAAACATACATAAATACATAAAATATGTAAAATAAAAATATAAAATATATTTATTTATTTTTGAGACAGAGTCATACTCTGCCACCCAGGCTGGAGTGCGGTGGCAGGATCTGGGCTCGCTGCAGCCTCCACCTCCAGGGCTCGAGCAATCCTCCCACCTCAGCCTTCCAAAGTGATGGGATTACAGGAGTGAGCTACCACACCTGGCCTCATAATGTTTTATGTTGACTTTTTACTGCCTTTTTTCTAAGGATATTGTAGGTAAAGTTATGTCTTTTTTTCAATGAATGCTTCACAAAAAGAATAAGATTTCATGTATACTGTAGTTATTGGGCATCTTTACATGCAGTCTATATATAAATACTAAGTTGTGTTGTGTGTATGTGTGTTTATTTTTAATGGGGTCAGTTTTTTATAGTGGTGTCTAGTTCAGGCTTGGGAACAGAGAAGCTTGAGTTCAGTTCTGGCTGTGCTACTTTATTAGCTGGTGACTTTTATTTAATATCTCTAATCTACTCTGGTTCCTTGTCTATAAAATGAAGATAGTAATATCACTCACTCCATAAGGTGTTTGTGATAGTTAAATAAGCTAGTACCTATAATTTAGTTAGCACAATGCCTGGAACATCAGTTATTGCTAACAACATATTTCTCACATGTATATACTATTACACATTTATTTCTTGGAAAAAAAATGTGTTTCTTAAGCAGAACATATGTTCCTGCAGCGCAGTGTTCAGGAAGAATTCTGTGGGAGCAAAGAAGGGACAGAAAGGGACTCTTCACTTGGGTTTTGACACGCAAGAAGCTGGAATTCTGTATCTGATGTTTCCACTGCCATCCTTTACCTCTAAGTCACTTAAAATCCTCTTAGTCTTTTTGTTTTTTCTTATCTAGAATTTATAAATTATCACATTTAAATTTGTAAGACTTGCAGGAAGTGTTGGTTAAATTCTGTTTATTGAGTGTTCTTCAGAGTAGGTATTTGTATTATCTATTGTTACATAACAAATTACCATAAAATGTAATAGCTTAAAACAGCATTTGTTATCTCATTTTCTATGTGTCAGGAATCCAAATGCAGCATAGCAGAGTTCTGTGGCTCTCACAGGTTGCAATCAAGGTGACAGCTGAGGCTGTAGTCATCTTGAAGCTCAACTAGGGAAGGATCCTCTTTTGTGTTTATACACATAGTTATTAGAAGGATTCAGATCTTCATGGGCTGTTGAACTGAGGGCCTCTATTCCTCACTGGTTTTCACCCAAAGGCCACCCTCAGTTCCTTGCTATGTGGGCCTCTCCGTAGGGCAGCTCACAACATGGCACCTTGTTTCATGAGAGCAAGCAAGCAAGAGGTAGAAAGGGTACCAGCAAGACAGTAACAGTTTTTATAACCTAATCATGGAAGTGACATTCTATCACTTTTTGCCATATTCTCCTCATTAGAAGCCAGCCAGTAGGTCCAACTTACACTCAAGACTCACTCAAGTGGAGGGAATTACAAAAGGTCGTGATTACAGAAGGGACGGGGATTATTGGGACCCATTGAAGAAGTTATGATCTTAGTTCTCTTGGTTTAAAATAAACTTAAGTGTCTAGTTTCTATTGGAAACATAAGTACTGTCAGGAAGTTTTCTGAAGAATGTTTTCACTGTCTTTTGAAAATATTTTTAGCTCTTATTTAAAAAGTTATCCATATTATATAAAATGTCAACTAAGCTAAAATAAGAAAATATACGTAATCCATGACCCCACTAATCAGAAAGCCATTGTTAATATTTTGGAATATGGCCTAGCAATCTTTTTACATACAGTTGGCCTTCCATATCCACAGGTTCTACAGCCACAGGTTCAACCAACCACAGATTTAAAAAATTCACACACAAAAATAATAATACAAGAGTAAAAACTAATACAAACAATATGGTGTAATAGCTATTTACATAGCATTTACATTGCATATGGTATTGTAAGTAACCTAGAAATGATTTCAAATATACGGGAGGATATATGTAGGATATATGCAAATACTACGTCATTTTGTATACAAAGAGCTTGAGGATCCATAGATTTTGGTATGGGATTGGGAGGGGGGTCCTGAAATCAGTCTCTTGCAGATACTGAGAAATGGCTGTATTTTATTCATCTGCTCAAGCTGCCATAACAAAATACCATAGATTGGGTGGCTTAAACAACAAACCACTGTTCATATAGTTCTGGAGGCTAGAAGTTCAAGATCAAGGTTCTGGTTGATTCAGTTTTTGGTGAGGGCATTTTTCCTGGCTTGCAGATAACTGCCTTCTCACTGTGTCCTCACATGCTTTTCCTCTGTGCATGCATGTCAGGAGAGGGAGGGAGAATGAGAGCAGAGAGGTTTCTCTTCTTATAGGGACACTAATCCTATTTGGATCAGGGCTGCACACTTATGACCTCATTTAACATTAATTACTTTCTCCAAATACAGCCACACTGGGAATTAGGGTTTCTACAAATAAATTTGGGGGAGACACAAACATTCAGTCCATAATATGTACTTTTAAAGTAAAGGCGATAGATTGGGCACAGTGGCTCATGCCTGTAATCCCATTGCTTTGGGAAGCTGAGGTAGGAGCATTGCTTGAGGCCAGAAGTTCAAGGCTAGCCTTGGCAACATAGACCCCATCGCTACACAAAATTAAAAAATAGTTTAAAAAACTTAAGGTGATATTGTATATATCATGTTTTGAAATTGACTTTTTAAAATTATGTTGTATGTGTTTTTACCTTAAGAACTATTCCATCATTTTTTTCTCCTGGTAGGGCATTTCATTATATAAATGTAACATAATTTTTAAAAACCAATATACTGTTGCTGAACATTTAAATTGTTTTAATTTCTTGTTGTTATAAAGGTGCTTCAGTGAACATACTAATTGCTGAATGATTGTTCATATCTACCGTTATTTCCTTAGAATGAATTCCTTGAAATGGAATTGATAGAAATCCAGGATTATTCAAAATCTTAAATCTTTATATTACTAGATTTCCCTCTGGTACATTTCTTCCAGAAATGTATCAAAATATTTTCCTCAGAACTTTCACCAATACTACATATTTTTGATGAGTATTGCTTTTGGCTTTTTTAAAATTTGTGTGTGTTTGTCTCCTCACATGTCCTTCAGAAGCCTTTTGTATCACTTTAACCCCCCATGGTCATCCTCAAATATTTTTGGCTTTTATAGTCTGTCTTATATAGAAAAGCATTGTGTATTTGATTTTGTTCACATGTTAACTGTGTCTCCTCACCCAGATGTATTATGACTGAAAAGGATGTAGAGGAGTGGTAACGCTTGCCAAACTAAAAAGGATGGATAGGCTTGCTTGCTACCTGAAAGTGCAGTTGAAGCCTCATCCTTTAATGAGTTTTCTCAAAACACAAAAGTTTTCTTCATAACCGTTGTGAAATAAAATGTATACCAGCCTGGGCAACATGGCAAAACCCCATTTCTACTAAAAATACAAAAAAATAGCTAGGCGTGGTGGTGTGCACCTGTGGTCCCAGCTACTCAGGGGGTTGAGGTGGGAGGATCGCTTGAACCCAGGAGACAGAAGTTGCAGTGAGCTGATATCAAGCCACTGCACTCCAGCCTGGGTGACAGAGTGAGACCATGTCTAAAGTAAAATAAAATAGGTAGATTCCATATACTCTGAACAGCTTTGTGTTTTTCCATTTGTTGCAGTCACTTTCTTCCCTCTGCATTGCTAAATCTAATGCTTGTTTCCAGTTCTCATTTTATTTAACTTACCTGCAACACTTAACACAGTTACTCACTCCCTCTTCCCCAAAGCACTTATTCTGTGACTCCAAGTTATCACATTATTCTTGTTTTCTTCCTAATTCTCGGGCATCATTTTCATAGTCTATTTTGCTACTTCCTTTTCTTCTCCCACTTCTAAAAGTTGGAATACTCTAAGACCTGGACCATAGATACCTTCTCTGTGCTCACTTTGTTGGTATTCTCATTCAGGCCCACATCTTTTAAGGACATGTATATATTGATGACTCTGCTGTCATCACTAGATTTACTTTGATGACCTCTAAGACCCTGCTCAAGTGTACATCCACCGATTAGTAGTAGGTGCTCATGCTGTCCCAGTTGTTAAATATTTTTAATACTAGCCCTACCCTGTTCCCTTGCCTTTTTAAAGATCTTTGCTAAAATGTCACCTTTTCATTGAGACTTTCCATTGACACTATTAAAATTGCAACCTGCAGGTTACTGACAATCTTGACAAGCCACTTTGGTAGAATCTTGATGGCAGAAATTTGATCGCAGGCTGGGCGCGGTGGCTCATGCTTGTAATTGCAGCACTTTGGGAGGCCAAGACGGGAGGATCATTCGAGGCCGGGAGTTGGAGACCAGTGTGGGCAATATAGCAAGACCTCAACTCTACAAAATAAAAATAAAAAGCCAAGCATGGTGGCATGTGCCTGTAGTTCCAGCTGCTTGGAAGGCTGAGGCAGGAGGATCACTTGAACCCAGGAGTTTGAGGCTGCAGTGAAGTATGATTGTGTCACTGCATTACAGCCTGGGTGAAGAACAAGACCCTGTCTGGAAAAAAAAAAAAAACTGAGGGTTTAAAAGTGAGTGGGAAAGAGGAATTGTAATCAATGAGTATAAACTGCTCTTTCAAAGAATTCTGTGATGAAAGGGAACAGAGCAGTAGGGAAGTAGCTGTAGGAGACTATGAGACAAGCAAGGATTTTCTAAACTAGAATAAATTTCAGTTTATTTTAAATAAACTAGAATGCTGTGCTCTGGTAGAGGGGAAATTGATGATGCAGAAGAAAGGTAAGAAATGCTGAAATAACACACTTGAGTAGATGACAAATGAGATAAAAAGTAAAAATGAAGGGGTTGACTATGGAAAGGAGTGAACTAACTAGAAAAAAGGTTATGGGAACAGATGCAGCAGGTAAGTAGGTAGATATGGTGACGTGAGCTGGTAGAAAGCCTCTTCTGATTGTTTTTATTTTCTAAATTAAATGGAGAGTGATGTAACCAGCTGAAAGTGAGGATGAGGAAAGAAATACTGAGGTTTGAAGAAAGAGAAGAAGCCATGGAATGTGTTCCGAGAGTGAATGGATTAGGGAAATGTAGTAGGATTGCTGGGCAGTACCAATGTCCCACTTAACGTTAGTGGTCATTAATTTCACGAGGGACTTGTTAGCAGACACGTTTAACTGTACTGGAACTGTATACTGGAGATACACATTAGGTGAAGAATTGGACCTTAACCAGGGTTGGGGTTTGGCCAGATTGGAATGAGAAGATTAAAGAGGATCAAGGGAGTTGAGGGTATTTGCAAAGGAGTGATTATGGTGATGACTGTGAAATCTAAGCCAAGCAGGAGAGGAAATGAGAACATGAGGGGTGAAGGACAGTGAACTTGTATAGATAGATTCAGTGGGTTTTAGGTACCAATAGGCTGAAAGAAATGAGCTAGAAATATCAAGTGGTTGTCAGAGGCATTTAAGATTAAGGTTGTGGACAGTTTGTAGTCATTAGTAATGACAGTATTAAGAATATAACTATGGGAGTGGGTGACTGAAAGAGGATTGGGGAATGAGATCACCGGAGGGGAGGAGGTCAGCAAACTGAGGCCAGAAGATCATCTGTGTGAATAGAAAAATTGTTATTGTAATACTGTTGGAGAGTATGAGAGTAAACCAATAGCTATAATCTTCAAAGAATGAGTGGTCTGACCTAAAGTCTAGAGAAACTACAAGAAGGGAGGACAGTGATTGGTACAATTTGATGATGTAGGATTTTAAGCTGGAGTGTTACGGAAGAAAGTAACTTACTATATACTATTATACATCTCTAATCTTTACCACTGCCTTTTATTCTGATATTTTCCTTCTTTGAAAGGAAATATTTAATATTTGTTGAGGACTATAGTAGTAGGCATTGGTCTGAACACAAGGGATGCAGTGATGAAAATGCTGAATAGAATCCTGTATTCATAGACCTTGTAGTTTAGCGTAGCTCATTTAGCACAAACCAAATCTCAGTTCCCTGGATCCTAGTTTAGGAAATCCTATTCTAAGGATATCTGTCTTAAATCAGTAAATATAGTCCAAGATAGTAACTGGGTATAGTAATTTTCTATAATGTATATAATACATGTTTGTTTTTTGGCATAAATACATTTGGCTGTTTAAAGACTGGCTACATTATTGATGAGAGGAATAATGTTATACTTTGAAAATTTTTTAAATAGTAGTAGTAGGGAAAGATACAGTACAAATGGGTGCTAAGTTACTTTTGTTCTTGAACATTCCTTTCTGTGTTGGTCAAGAAAAACAAATCACTACTGGGAGATAAATTAGCAAATCTTAGCTGCAGCATCAGGAGCTTTTTTTTTTTTTTTTTTTTTTGTAAGAGACAGTATCTTGCTTTGTTGGTCAGGCTGGAGTATAGTGGTGTGATCATAGCTCACTGCAGCCTCAACCTCCTGGGCTCAAACAACCCTCCCACCTCAGCCTCCCAAAATACTGGGATTACAGGTGTGAGCCACTGTGCCTAGCCAGCATCAAAATCTTAATATGGCACCATGAGAGATTTTTCTAAACCCAGACCTCATGAAAGTGGCATGAAGTATATTACATATTTTTAGTCAATATACTTTTATATAAAAGCCAAAACACATCACAGTAAATATAAAGGAAACTGAAGCTATAATTGCATTAATTATAAGTTTTAAATGAAGCAGTGAATGTATTAGTCAGGGTTCTCTGGAGAAACAGAACCAATAGGTTATAGATAAAGATATAGAGAAAGGCATTTATTATGAGGGATTGTCTCAGGCAGTTATGAAGGCCATAAAGTTCCAAGAACTGCCACCTGCAACCTGGAAGCCCAGGAAAGCTGGTGGTATAGTAATCCAGTCCAAAACCGAAGGCTTGAGAACCATGGTGTAAGTCTCAGTCTGAATCCAGAGGGCTGAGAACCAGGAGCTCCAATGTCCAAGAGCAAGAGAAGATAGATGTCACAGCTCAAGCAGAGAAAGCAAATTCACCCTTCCTCTACTTTTTTCTTTTATTCAGACCCTCAGCAGATTGGACAATGTCCATTCACATTGGTGAAGATGATCTTCTTTACTTGGTCTGCCAACTTAAATGCTAATCTCCCCTAGAAACACCCTCACTCACCAGAAATGTTGTTTTACTGGCTCTCTCTTAGCCCAGTCAGGTTGACAAATAAAATTAACCATCAGAATGCACTGTCTGGCCAGGTGCAATGGCTCACACCTGTAATTCCAACACTTTGAGAGGCTGAGGTGGGAGAATCGCTTAAGGCCTGGAGTTTTGAGTCCAGCCTGGGCAACATACCGAGACCCACCCCTCTACAAAAATAAAAATTAGCCGGGTGTGGTGGCTGTAGTCTGAGCTACTTGGGAGGCTGAGGCAGGAGGAACGCTTCAGCCCAGGAGTTTGGGGCTGCAGTGAGCTATGATAGCACCACTGCACTCCAGCCTGGGCAACAGAGTGAGACCCTATTTAAAAAAAAAGAAAGAAATGCACTTGACAAAGTTCCAGTTTATGCCCAAAAAGCTTTCAAATTGGAGATACCTGGTTTAGTGTGTCTTCTCTGTATTTCGGCGTATTTGATATGTGCCATTCCATTGCCTGGAAGCATGAATTGTTCATCCTTGTCTTCCAACAGAAAAGTTCCATAGTGCTACTGATACTCTAGCCTTTTCATTTTAAAAGCTCCCTGCTGCCCTTCTTAAAACGCTCTGTAGGTCTTTCCCATTACCCAGTCTGTACTGCTACACTGCAGTGGATTACTTCTTCCTAGAATGGTGCTTTTCTTTTAAGCCTAGGTAATTACATCATATTATTTATTGTGCAACTTCTAGAAGACATCCCAGATTTGGAAACCAACAGAGAATAAATTTGTCATTTAGATAAATGTGACTTTTGATGATATGATATTACTTTCCTTACTCTGATCAGTGTATCAATGCCTTTCTTTCCACATTTGAATGAATTGTGCTATTGATGAGGAAATCCAGGCCAATAAGGGAATAATATGGAAATATAACACCGAGGAAGTAGTGGATCTTTACCATATTTTGTATGTCAAACATATGTTTGTTGAAAGCAAACAATAGAAACCTCAGTTTAAAACACAAAGGAACATTTCAGTAAGAAATATCAGTCTTAGAAATTTCAGTCAAGCACTGAAGGTTCTTGAGCTGGTCAAATATTGCATCCCATTTAAGCCAAATAGTCATCATCATACATTGATGTGCATGTAGTACCCGTTGTAGACTGGGGGCAGTTTTGTATGCCAGGAAACACTAGTGCAAGAGTTGCTAAACAGTGAATACTTTCCACCTCTGTATATCCCATCTCTACAGTGATTCCAATTTCCAATGGGAGAGAATCAGAAGAGTAGGAAGTTGTGATGGAAGATTGTAGTGTAAGCATTTGAAACCCTGTTCCCCTACCAAAGTGCCAAACTAATGAATTCTTTAATGCAAAAGGAAGAGTTTGTAATGTCATAAAAATTGTATTCCTAGATAGCACAGAGAGAGAGAGAGAGAGATTGTTTGGAGGACTTTTTTTCCATTTATCTGTGTATGTCTAAGTTATGTAGGATTATTAAATACTAAGTAGACAAATTTACTTACTGTTTTTAGGAAGCATATAAAGGAACAAAGGCAAATAGTTAGAAAATCACTCAATCATAGAAACATAGATTTCTATAAAATTTATATTCTTTATTAGCTTCTGCTAGGAGTCCTGAGCTCTGAAAGAAAGGTCAGAGAATTTAAGATTCTAACTGCAAAAGAAAACCATTAAACTCACTGCCTTAGGTTTGAATGTGGAGCTCAGAACAGTAATGTTGAGAATATTAGAACTTGTCCCATTGGTTGAATTTCTCATTAATGGAGAAGAACCCTATAAGAAGTCAAAGCTGGCATCTTTAGGTATACCACTTTTACCCATAACAGTGTTAGATCTCCACAGCCCCATGCAGATGGCTACAAAAGCTTCTTTTCTCATCAGATAACATATATATGGGGAATATGTTCGAGTTGTAAGGGTTTGGTTGAAACATAGGGTTTATGTGTTCCCGTGGGGCTAAGAATGGTGCCCATAAGCACTACTGGTAGGTCTGCAGTGCAGTTAAGGGGATAGGAATAAGAAAGAGAAAAAAAGGAGACAGAAGCTTGGGTGAGTGGAGAGAATACAAGAAGGAAGGAAGGAAGGAGAGGGAAAAGAATTATGAATGGAGAAAGAAAGCATTCTGGTAGTGGGAATTCCAGTGCCATTCATTGACGCTATGCCATAGATGTAATTCTTGTGCACACAGTAAAATTCAAGAACCATTGGTTAATGGTTAGAAACTAACTTTGATCTAAGTTTGAACTCTGTACATTTGTATAAGCTACTTAACCTCCTTAGTCTCAGGTTCCTCATCTGTGAAAAGGTAATAATACCTACCTCATAGCATTGTCATGAGAATTAAATATTACCTAAGTAAGTAAGGGGCTTAGCACATAGTGAATACTCAAAAATGATAATATAATGAAAAAATGTAATTATATTGTATGTTCTACAAGTATAAAATTTCAGAAAATGTGGTTGGGTTGGTGGCATTTACATGACAATCTGTTCATTAATGGGTACACTACAGTGAATGTTGTTTTCTTTTGTTTTCTAACTTAGTTTATTTCATTTTTAAACTGGCTTAATTTTTGCTTATCTTTAGTTCAGTGGTTCTTAATTTTTATGGTCACATGCCCTTTTAAAAAACTGATGAAATGTATTAATTAACTCTATAGAAAACTACACTTAGATACAAAATTTTGCCCACTGTCTGGGTTTCCAAAAAATAAATAAATAAAACATTTAGGTTTGTTTGCCCAGTGTAGTAGTTTTATGTGAAAACTAGTCTGAACAAACCAAAATTAATAAGAATCAAAGATTTAGAGTGTTCAGGCCTGGCACAGTGGCTCACCCCTGTAATTCCAGCTACTCAGGAGGCTGAGGCAGGAGAATCACTTGAGTCCAGGAGGCAGAGGTTGCAGTGAGCCGTGATCGCACCACTGCACTGCAGCCTGGGTGACAGAGTGAGACTCTGCCTCAAAAAAAAAAAAAAAAAAGAAAAGGAAAGAAAAAAAGATTTAGAGTGTTCTAACCAAGTTGCATTATTGCTAGCTCCCATTCTATACCCTAAAGCTAGGCATCTAAATACTCCCCTCTGCAACTAGAGAAATTCCCTAAAAATTGATTCTTTAACTTATGCCCTAGGTGAGTTAATTTTTAAAAGGCAGTAGCTGGCCAGATACGATGGCCCGTGCCTGTAATCCCAACACTTTGGGAGGCCAAAGTAGAAGGATTGTTTGTGGCCAGGAGTTTGAGACCAGCTTAGGCAACATAGCAAGACTCTTATATCTTCAAAAAGAAAAATCAAAGAAGGCAGTAGTTTCGGAGGAGAGGTGGAGGGGATGAGGAAGGGTAAGTAGAGAAACACATACTTTTCAAGAGATGAGGTCCTATGATTTCATATAATTTTGTGTGGCTTCCCTAATTAGGCATTATTTTTCCCCAGTTGCATGTTAATAATGACTCGTGCCATTGATAGCTTAATATGGATCTAGTTTTTCTACCTACCTGCAAGGGACCATTCTTCCTACTTTTCTGTTCTCTGGACCCTTCACAGTGAGAGATGTGAAACTATGAAAAACATCTCAGACCACCATCTTAACTTCCAACTTACATTTAATTTTAAAACAAATTATTCTAGAGAATGTATCCAAAAACTGGTAAGCCAGCATATACTTAAAAATTAGAATGCCTTCAGGCTGTATTTATACTCTGCAATTCAACATTACTTTATCATGTCCTATAACCATTACCCCTAGCCATGTGAGATATGTTAAAACTGCTTGTGTCCTGAAGATATTTGAGTTTGTAACCTTTGCTATGGCTTAGTGGGATTCCTTACTTTTTTTTAGAAGGTGGCAAGGAAGGATTGGAGAGTGGGAGAATGAAAATATCCGTTACTCACTTACTGTTAAAACATACAGTTTCAAAGGATTTGCAGACTTCTCAAACAGCATTTATCAGAGGGTCTCAGATCAAGAGTTCCTGATTTAGATCCTTTATTAGCTTAGACGTATATGCTACTGTTTGGGATATCATTTGTTCTCAGCTATTATGATTTAGCTATACCTGGAGGAATCATTATACATGATTGAACAATTTAAATGTTAAGTTGCTTTGGAAAGGAAAGAAAGGAGAGTTTCCTCAACCAGTTACCTCTAGTGGTGTTGGAGAAATGGTCATCAAATGACTCCTGTTCCTGTAACTTTCTCTTTCCTTCCTCCATCTCCACCACTCATCCTCCTAAAGACACTAACCCTTTTACACCTTATTTTTACAGTGTTAAGAATTATCTTGTGAGATTAGCTATAGTCCTCTAATCCTCACCTTTACTGTTTCCGTTGCCTATTACTTATGTTAGTTCTTTTGTATTTTCATGCCCCTAATTATTTGTATATGTTAGATTCAGTATTTGGAAATATTTGTAGAAATAATCTGAAGCTAGGATGATGATTTTTTCTCTCTCTCTCCAGCTGATCAGTCATTTCTCCCTGGTTAACAGATGCTTCCCAGTGCTGAAGTGGCTCTCTCTAGGCAGTACCTCCATTCTAAATTCCGTCTTTTCCCTGATAGTGTCTTGGTGATTCATCACCATCATGTCAGTTATTTAATGCTTTAAGAATTTTTAAAATGGCCGGGCATGGTGGCTCATGCCTGTAATCCCATCACTTTGGGATTGGATCATGAGGTCAGGAGATGGAGACCGTCCTGGCCAACATGGTGAAACCCCGTCTCTACTAAAAATACAAAAATTAGTTGGGTGTGGTGGCACG
Organism: Gorilla gorilla gorilla; assembly: GCF_029281585.2. NCBI lineage: Eukaryota > Metazoa > Chordata > Mammalia > Primates > Hominidae > Gorilla > Gorilla gorilla. The sequence continues at coordinate 28,883,071 of NC_073228.2, read as the reverse complement.
CCCCTGTAATCCCAGCTACTTGGGAGGCTGAGGCAGGAGAATCACTTGAACCCGGGAGGCGGAGATTACAGTGAGTCAAGATCCCGCTATTGCACTCCAGCCTGGCAACAAAGTGAGACTCCATCTCAAAAAATAATAATAATAATAATAATTTTAAAAATTTAGGGCAGGCGCGGAGGCTCACGCCTGTAATCCCAGCACTTTGGGAGGCCGAGGCGGGCGGATCACGAGGTCAGGAGATCAAGACCACAGTGAAATCCTGTCTCTATTAAAAATACAAAAAATTAGCCAGGCGCAGTGGCAGGCGCCTGTAGTCCCAGCTACTCAGGAGGCTGAGGCACGAGAATGGCGTGAACCCAGGAGGCGGCGCTTGCAGTGAGCTGAGATCGCGCCACTGCACTCCAACTGCACTCCAGCCTGGGTGATAGAGCGAGACTCTGTCTCAAAAAAAAAAATTTATTGGCGGGGCACGGTGGCTCACACCTGTAATCCCAGCACTTTGGGAGGCCGAGGTAGGCAGATCACGAGTCAGGAGATTGAGACCATCCTGGCTAACACGGTGAAATCCCGTCTCTACTAAAAATACAAAAAAAGAAAAAAAAAAAAAAGTTAGCTGGGCGTGGTGGTGGGTGACTGTAGTCCCAGCTACTCGGGAGGCTCAGGCAGGAGAATGGCGTGAACCCGGGAGGCAGAGCTTGCAGTAAGCCGAGATCGCACCACTGCTCTCACAGCCTGGGCAACAGAGGGAGATTCCATTTAAAAAAAAAAAAAAAAAAGAAAATTATTTTGTTCAGTTGTTATTAGTTATCCTCAGCTGGAAGGTCTTCAATTACTGAAAAGTCCCTGCCATTATTTCCTTTGGGGGAAAAATTCTAGCATTTGTTATTTTTAAATTGCACACACATCCTAAAGTATGTAAAAGTATTTTTTTATTTTATGCTCACAATGAAGCTAGACAGGAGTAGACTGTGCTTTAAAAGACTCTTAGAATGCCACCTATTTGGACACAGAATCCCCATTAAATTCTGGGGAATTCTATATATTCTGAAATCGAAATGGTATTATTAACCAGTTGATTACTTGTAATACAAAGAAGTTCCCTTTTCAAGGAGGCTTCTAGAGTTGGACTACAAGATCCATCTCTTTGAGCAAACTGTCTTATTTGGACTTGGTACTAAATCTCAAAGGAATTAGAATTTTGCATCAAAATTTTGACAAGTTTTGCCTATTGTTGTTATGGTACTACGCATGATACTGAATTGCTCAAAAATTTGCCTTTCTGCTTCTGATCTCCATTTGGTGTTACTCAGTCTGTTGGCATTAGATTGGGAGTGGGGTGGGATAGAGAATATAGTCTACTTCATCCAGCCACAAATCCCAAATGTCCCAAATGTATTTCTTTTTTTTTGAGATGGAGTCTTGCTCCCTCGCCCAGGCTGGAGTGCAGTGGTGCGATCTCAGCTCACTGCACTCCACCTCCCAGGTTCAAGCAGTCCCCTGCCTCAGCCTCCCGAGTAGCTGGGATTACAGGCGCACACCACCACACCTGGCTAATTTTTGTATTTTTAGTAGAGATAGGGTTTCACCATGTTGGCCAGGCTGGTCTTGAACTCCTGACCTCATGTGATCCGCCTGCCTCCGCCTCCCAAAGTGCTGGGATTACAGGCATGAGCCACCGCACCCAGCCCCAAATCTATTTCTTAGATCATTGAAGTAGGCTCAGCATTATTATTTTCTGCTTTTATATTACCTTCTACAGTAGTCACAATAGTTACATTATAATTCTGAGTAGGTGAAGCTGATGTTTATATTGCTGCCAGAAAAAAAATTTTAATAGAGAATAAGAGCTATCATGCAAAACAACTGGAGAATTTCTTTAAGTGTTTGAAGAGGATTATGAGCCACAAGCTTTAAAATACAGTCTAGATTTCTATTTCTTGGCTCTGTTGCAAACCAATTTTGAAAGGAATGTTGTTATCTGATGAATGTTATCTGATGATTAATGTTTTATTAAAACTGAGTATCAAAAGGCACATAATACATTTTTGTATTATAACACAAGATGCCTACTATATCTACATATTAAAGACTTACTCTTCTGTTAATCCCTGTAGATCCTCTTTGGTACTGTGGAACAGAAAGCTGCCCTTAAAATCTAAAGGTATTATTTGTTTTACATAGTTTCTTTTACATGTCTTAAAGTGAAAGAGCATTGGTTAGAATTCATTTGTGTAGAAGTAAAACTTCCATTACAATGAGGGGCATAAAATATGGATGCTGTTTTCTGGTTCCTTACCAGAGCAATGATATTTTATTTTCTTGGTTAAACTTTATTCTATACAGTGAATTATCCAGTACAATAACTGCCTTATCTCGTCCCTAACCAAGTAACATTTTTTATAATGACACTGATTATATGCTGGTTGCCCTGGAGAGAAGAAAGAATTAAACTACAGCTGAGTCATCGCAGCATTTTTCTTTTTCTTTCTTTTCTTTTCTTTTTTTTTTTTTTTTTTTTGAGATGGAGTTTCACTCTTGTTGCTCAGGCTGGAGTGCAATGACACATTCTCAACCCCCGCCTCTCAGGTTCAAGCGATTCTCCTGCCTCAGCCTCCTGAGTAGCTGGGATTACAGGCGCCTGCCACCATTCCCAGCTAATTTTTTTGTATTTTTAGTAGACAGGGTTTCACCATGTTGGCCAGGCTGGTTTTGAACTCCTGACCTCAGGTGATCCACCCGCCTCGGCCTTCCAAGGTACTGGGATTACAGGCGTGAGCCACCACTCCCGGCCATCACAGCATTTTTCTAATGAAAACTTTTAATAACTGCAGTCCCTCAGTCATTTCTTCTCAAACATCCAAACAAGAAAAAATAAACACTAAAATTATGAAAATCACCCATTTAAATAATTTAATACATCATCTCCTTTATGCTTGCTACACTGTATCCGTAGTGATGTAGTCACTGAAACATAGTAGGTGTTCACTAAATGTGTGCTGAATGAGTGAAATGAACCTAAGAACTCAGAGGAAGGGAAAAAGAAGAAACTTAGTACATTATAAATATATATAAATAACATATGTTCTCTCTACTAAGAATTTCTCTTTAGACTTTCTAATTTACTTCAAAAAGGCTTATAAGCCTGAACAACTACAACTATGACTTCTTAATCTGTGTTTATAACCTAATTTCACTACCTTAGGGGTTAGGAGGGTAGGGAGTGGTATATCTTTTAGTGGTCTTTGATTTTTCATTGTTTTAAATTTCTGCTAAATTATCTTCTTCCATGGAAGGGAGGCTACATACAAGGTAAATGCGAATGGCATATCAGAAGGAAGGTGCATAAAACTTTACTGGATCAGAATTCTGCCATATCCACCACCTAAGATCAATCAGTGTGAGGGAAAGGGAATAAATGTAATTAGATAACATAATTGTCTATAAAACAAAGAGAATTTCAGGAAAATATCTGTTAGCAAAATATAACACATTTATCCTCAAAAATCAAGGAAAAAAGAGAAATACATGAAGTTTATCTTAACACTATCCTTTGAGAGACTGAGTGTGTAGACAGACAGTGACCATATATAAAAATAGAACTCTGTCCTCTGGTCTGCAGCAACCAACCCAAGAAGCCAACCTGCTACCTACAAGTCAGACCGCTGTCTCTAGCAGACAGTCCAAGAAGATAACAGTAACCCTTGTAACAATCAGGACAAAATGGCCAGGGCTTGATTATTAACTGATGACCTCTCTAATTTTTGCCCTTGCTTCCAACTTAAGACCAACTGGAGAAAGCCAAATATGCACCCGTAATCAATCTCATGGTATGCCCTGTTTCTAGTTAACCTGCCTGTAGCTTCTCCAAGCCAGGTGCTTCCAGTTAGGGCATATCTGAAGCCTTTCCTTTTTTCTATTATAAAACTTTCCCATTCCTGTGCCTGCCTTTGGGTCTCTGCCAAATGCAGGTGATTGTGGCTGACTCCCCTGCTGTAGCAAGTGCTGAATAAACAGGCTTTTCCTGTTAATATTGGGGTGATCTTCACTTCATGCCCTTTTCACATAATTACACTGTTCTAAGAATATGTATGACTTCTATGCTTGAACATACATACACAAAATAAATTTTTTAATAATAATCAGACTTATTCATATAAAAAAATTAAGTGATGTAACTGGCTTCCTTATGCTTTATGAGAACAATAGCATAGCACCGATGGTAGTAAAAATGACAAGAACACTATTTCACCTGGAACAATAGCTGCTATAATTCCACTCTACAAGTTCTTTCTTTTACTGGCCTGGGTTGTTAACACCTTTACCTTAGCATCCTCCCCTACAGCCACTTGTGCCATTCTCTTTTGTTGGTACCTTATGACCTTCATGACAGCTGCCATGCTGTCACTGCCAGTGACAAAGGCAGATTTTTGACATGACTTTGGCATCTATTAATGTCTTAGTGATGCATAATTTTCCACATTAATTGATTTGACTTAGTCATCTCTTGGCAGTAAAGCTGTGCAGGGTGAGGTAAAGCCCTTTTCTGGTATACTCTTTCAATTCTTTACAGTACTTCTAGTTTTACAGCTCTTTTGTTACCCTCATTTTCTTACAGCCTTATACTACCTCCACTCCACCTACCTTTATCCCCACTTCGAGAAACTTGAAATCTGTTTCCTGGAATTAAGTTGGAAAACACAAAGTTTCAAAGTGTTGCCCCCCCAAATTGTTGCTCCTACGAACACTAAAGAAAGTTTCTGTATACATTTAGGGACATGCTTGAAGAATTGAGAATGTAATCTTTGTCCATCTCCATTTCTGGTTTAAGAAACGTGATGCTAGAGCTAATTAATTCCTTAGCATATCATCATTATTTCTCCCAAATTTGGTGTAAATAAAGCCCCTGGTAACCTGCTTTGATATGTCAGTATTCCAGAGTAAATGCGGAGATTCCCCTCTCCTACTCTAACTACTTTTACATTACATAAATATGTTTGTATATTAGCAGAGCAATATATAAACACAAATATCTGTGATATAGATTTCTATAATTGCATTTATATAAATGTAATTACATATATAAATGTGTTCAGAAGAGAAGGTCAGTGAGGTCACTATATAAAAATGAATGGTATTGCTATATTCTAGCAAAGAACCACTGGAAAATTAAATCCAAAAACAATTTAATTTACAACAGCATCCAATATCATAAAATTATCAGAGATAAATTTAGCAAAATTTGATCAAGACTTGTACACTAAAAATTATAAATAAACATTGTTAAGACCAATTAAAGACAACCAACAGATTTCTCATGTTTATGGATTATAAGATCCAATATTGGTAAAATAGCAATTTCCCCAAATTGAGTGAACATAATCCAAAGAAAAAAACTATTTGTAGACATTTGCAAACTAATACAAAAATGCAAATGACCTAGAATACCCAAAGCAATTTTTCAAAAGAATAACGAAGTTTAAAGCAATTTTACAAAAGAATAATAAAGTTAAAGGACTTATTTTTAAATAAAAATGTTAGGGAAATTAAGTGGAGAAACGGACATTGACCCTTACCTCATACCATACACAAAAGTTAAGATTTAGCTGAGGCTGAAGGATTGCTTAAACCTAGGAGTTTGTGACCAGCCCTGGCAACCTAGCAAGATCCGGTCTCTAGAAAAAGTTTAAGAATTAGCCAGGTGCAGTGCTGTGTGCCTGTAGTCTCAGCTATTCAAGAGGCTAAGGCAAGAGGATTGCTGGAGCCCAGTAGTTTGAGGCTGCAATGAGCTATGTTGGTGCCACTGCACTCTTACCTGGGCGACGGAGTGAGACCCTGTCTCCACAAAAAAAAAAAAAAAAAAAAAAAAAAAAGATTTAGACCTAAATGTAAGAGCTAGGACTGAATCTTTGCAACCTTGGGGCAAGCAAAGATTTCTTGGATAGGACATGAGAAATGTGAGTCATAAAAGAAAAATGTGCAAAATTGGACTTTACCTAAATTTAAAAGTTTTGTTCTTCAAAATACAGTGTTTAGAAAATGGAAAGTGGAGCCATAAAATAGGAGAAAATATCAATGTACATATACCTGACACCCTTGATCCAAAATAAATAAAACCTTACTACTAATTAACAAGAAGACAACTGAATTTTTTTTTTTGGCTTGAAACAACCACCATTTTATTATGACAACTGAAGTTTTAAAATGGATGAAATATTTGAACAGTTGTTCACAAAAGAAGATGTAAGAGTGGTCACTAAACACGTGAAAAGATGTTCAACACCATTATCAGGAGAACTGCAAATTAAAACCAGAATGAGATACCACTGTGTATTTATTAGTATAACTAAAATTAAAAAGGCTCTCACTGCCAAGTGTTGGTGAGGATATGGAGGAACAGGAACTCTCATGCACAGCCTGGGAGAGTATAAAGTCACCAGTCACTTTGGAAACTGGCAATTTCTTATGAAGCTAAAATTATAAACTTTATAACTCAGCCATTACACACCTATGTGTTTTCCAAAGAGAAATTAAAATATATGTCCACTTAAAGACTTTACATGGACATTTATAGCACTTTTATACATATCAGCCAAAAACTGGAAACAATACAATGTTTATCAGCAGGGAAACAACAAAATGTGGTATCCATACAAAGGAATACTGCTCAGCTATGAAAAGGAGCAAACTATTAACATACTCAACAACATGACAATCTGTAAAACAGGCTGAATGAAAAACCAGACTAGAATACATACTGTTTAATTCCTTATATAACCTATTTAATTACTTATATAAGCTTATGTAAGATTATAGAAAACAGAAACTAAAATAACAGAAAAAAGGCTGGTTGCGGTGGCTTACGCCTGTAATCCCAGCACTTTGGGAGGCTGAGGCGGACGGATCACAAGGTCAGAGGATCGAGACCATCGTGGCTAACACAGTGAAACCCCGTCTCTACTAAAAAATACAAAAAATTAGCCGGGTGTGGTGGCGGGCACCTGTAGTCCCAGCTACTCGGGAGGCTGAGGCAGGAGAATGGCCTGAACCCGGGAGGCGGAGCTTGCAGTGAGCCGAGATTGTGCTGCTGCCCTCCAGCCTGGGCGACAGAGCAAGACTCCATCTCAAAACAAACAAACAAACAAACAAACAAAAAACCAAAAAAAAAAAAAACAGGAAAAAGATAAGTGGTTGCCTGGGACTAGAGTTGAGAGTGAGTTTGCCTGCAAAGGGACACATACAGACTTCCAGAGAGTAATGAAAATGTTCAGTATCTTGATTTTGGTAGTTTTACCAGATGTATATGTTTATCAAAATTTACTGAATTGCGGCTGGGCACGGTGGCTCACACCTGTAATCCCAGCACTTTAGGAGGCTGAGGTGGGCGGATCACTTGAGGTCAGGAGTTTGAGACCAGCCTGGCCAATATGGTGAAACCCCATCTCTACTAAAAATACAAAAAATTAGCTGGGCATGGTGGCACACACCTGTAGTCCCAGCTACTCAAGAGTCTGAGGTGGGAGAATCGCTAGAACCCAGGAGGTGGAGGTTGCAGTGAGCCATGACTGTGCCATTGTACTCCAGCCTGGGTGACAGAGTGAGACTCTGTCTCAAAAAAAAAACCCCAAAATTTATTGAATTGTATATGTTATATAGGTAATAGTTTATTATTTGCCACTTATAGTTTTAGAAAGAGAAGATCAGTAGATGAATAGGAAATGAATTGAATCTGGAATAAGATAGCAACTAGGTGGTAGTGAGTGAGTAGGAAAATGACTAAGAGAATGCTTAGATTGAGCAGAAAATATATGGTAAGAAAAGCCACTAGAATTTTATCATAGTCTGCTAATTAAGTTATGGTTGTATTTGAGTCAAATACCTAAAAATTAAATGCCTACAATAATGGTACATGAGAAACCACCCCAAAACTTACAGCAACCAAAAATAAGCACTTTAAAAAACTCATGGGCTTGCAAGTATTGGTTGAAATGGCTCTGATCCGTGCTGTAGGTTGGCTGGATGGCTCTAGCATTCAAGTTGAGCTCATCATCTGTGATTGTTTCTGGGTTCAGGCTGAAGGGGTATCAGCCAGGAGCTTCTCCTGGTGTATCACCAGAGCACAAGAACACAAGTTAAACTGTACAGGCACATTTCAAGCCTCTCTTCGTAACATCGCATTGTCCAAATAAAGTCACTTGGACAAACCCAAAAAAGTTTTATTGTGGGAAGTATAAATAAACATAACCCAAGGTACTTCTATGTCCCTATCCTCCAGTTTCAACAATTATCTCTATTTTGCAACTCTTGTTTCTTAAATTTCTTCCCTCTTCTATTATGCTCAAGGGCACTAATAAATATGGAGCAGCGCCTTAAAACCAACTGCCCTGGGCCAGGTGCGGTGGCTCACGCCCGTAATCCCAGCACTTTGGGAGGCCAAGGTGGGCGGATCACAAGGTCAGGAGATCGAGACCATCATGGCTAACACGGAGAAACCCCATCTCTACTAAAAAAATACAGAACATTAGCCGGGCGTGGTGGAGGGCGCCTGTAGTCCCAGCTACTCGGGAGGCTGAGGCAGGAGAATGGCGTGAACCCGGGAGGCGGAGCTTGCAGTGAGCCGAGATCGCGCCACTGCACTCCAGCCTGGGCGACAGAGCAAGACTGTCTCAAAAAAAAAAAACAACAAAAAACTGCCCTATGGGTGCACGTAAGCTAGAGGTGGTTGCTTTGATTCTTGAAAAGTAGTGGGCATTGATTCTTACAGCTAGGAGCTCAGTTTTGGAAGGATGTGGAAGAGCTTCCGTGCCTTTTTCAACATTTGTTGTGACAAATTGTGGCCCCTGCTTTTAGCAGCTGCTTATTTTCTCACATTCCTCAGAAAAATGAAAAATTCAGGTAATCGTTCAAGAACTAAGAAATGAAAATATAGCCAGGTTTGCTTTGGCAGTTGGGCCAAGCTAATCATTGTTTTTACAACTCTGTTAAAGAGAAAGCATGAGTTTATTTGATTAAATATGGCACAAATTTCTAAGTCTTGAAATAGATGAGAATAAGCAGTTTATACTCAACAAATCAGAAAATGTAAACAGTCTGATGTGCAAATGCTAAAAGAATGCTGAGAATTAAGAGAGGCTGGGGAACTAGAGATATAGTGTTTGTGTATTATTTGTGTGCAGCTTGCCATGTTAGGAATACAGATTAGGAATTTGGATACATTGGCTATTAGACATTCATTTCTTGGCACAGTTTTAATCATTGTTTAATCCCTGTGCACACTGGCTACCTTAAGTAGAAGGTACTTTTTTCAAATGTTGTAAAGTGTAAACCATCTCTGACTGGAGAACTGGCATCATCAAGAAAATAATGACCAAAATATATTCTGAAATATTCAGTACCTGCTTTTTTACAGAATCCTCTTTTTGAGGGGGCCTGTATTATATTTATCACAGAGTTTAATTTACTGTGATTTAATTAAACTTTATTTTTTTATTTCCCCCGTGAGACTATAAACTCCTCAAGAATAAGGGACTGTGCTCATTGTATCATCAGATAATTCTGCTAGAGGCTGTTAAAGATAAAAATATATTAAGTAGCTATTTAGACGATTTGTACTTAATAATCACAGTTTTCTTGGCAGGATGATGAAATGGTTGAGAACATAGGCTCAGGAACCAGATTGCTTGGACTTAAGTATTGTCTCTGTTACTTAACTAACTCTGTAACCATAGACAAGCAAGAACTTAATCTTTGTGTGCCTCACTTTTGCTATTTGTAAGATAAGAAATGTTGTGAAGATTAAATGATTTAATACATATAGTGCATTTAGAAAAGTACAGTAATATCTCAATAAGTTATTGTTACAGTCATCACTACTACTACTAATAGTACTATCAACATTATTCCAGAAATAAACTTCAAACACTGTTTTAAAATAATATTAAATATGCTGCATTTAATCAGTTGTGATCAAGTCCTGTATTTATGTTGAAATGGCAAGTCAAACAATTTGAACCTACAAATTGTTCCCTCTGCTCTTTTTCCCTGACTCTACTGTTCAATGTCAAACTCATCCATTAATTTCAAGTACACCCTCCTCTAAGAATCCTCTTCCATCCCTTTCCTCCCCTCACCCTCCCAAAATAAGGATAATTGTTTTGTCTCTGTGCTCTTCCTAGCACTTCCTTTAATTTACAAAATATTTCTTCTAGGCTGGGCATGGTGGTTCCATGCCTATAATCTCAGCTCTTTGGGAGGTCAATGCAAGAGGGTCAGGAATTCAAGACCAGCCTGGGCAACATAGGGAGACTACATCTCTTTAAAAAAAAAAAAAAAAAAAAAAAAAGCCTGGGTGTGGTGGCACATGCCTGTGGTACCAGCTACTCAAGAGGCTGAAGTGGGAGGATTGCTTGGGCCCACCTGGGAGTTCGAGGCTGATCGTGTCACTGAACTCCAGCCTGGGTTGACAAAGTGAGACCCTATCTCAAAAAAACAAAAAACAAAAATAGTGGCTTCCCTCTATCCTTAATGCCATTGCTCCACTTTAAGTTGTTAGCTGATACGAGAAGAGTGGTCAAGTAAAGTTGTTTGTGATTTGTTGGAAGATGTTGGAATATGTTTAACACTCAATGGGAAAAACTCATCTGAAAGCACGAGTATGAATTTGAGAAAGACTAATCTTTTTTATCAAGTTTCCCTGAAGACAGGCTTCAGTAAGATCCAAAATATAATTGGAAAGATTCATTTTAGATAGGAAATGGGACAAAATTGCTGTTAAAAGGAGGGAAGGATGATAGAGTTGATGGGTTCAGGACAAGTATTACTATTTAAACAGTATCACTATTTAAAAGGATGAATGATGTATAGGCAGATTTATATGTTTGTGTTATCAGGAAGCTGAGAAACTTTCTAGTCTTTTTGCCTCATCCTCCTCCAATCCATTACCCTCAATGCAACCAGAAGAACCTTTATTATATTCAAATCTGATTGTGTCCTTCTCTAAGAAGTACTTACTTCATGCTTTCAGAAAATATTTCTTGAATGCCTCCTATGTGTTAGGCACTGAGAATATAGTAGTAGAAAAAAGTAGGCAAAGGCCTGGCATGGTGGCTCACACCTATAATCCCAGCATTTGGGAGGCTGAGGCGGGTGAATCACCTGAGATCAGGAGTTCGAGACCAGCCTGGCCAACATGGTGAAACCGTGTCTCTACTAAATATACAAAAAGTAGCCGGCCATGGTGGCAGGTGCATGTAGTCCCAGCTACTAGGGAGGCTGAGGCGGGAGAGTTGCTTGAACCTGAGAGGCAGAGGTTGCAGTGAGTCAAGATTGCACCACTGCACTCCAGCCTGGGTGACAGAGTGAGACTCCATCTCAAAAAAAAAAAAAAAAAAAAGAGTAGGCATAGTGATTTAATTTAGCTCCAAATTAGAGGGACGTGTGTGTTCCTACTAAATTTGCAATGTCACAGAGCCGCCTCTTCTTTCTGCTTACTCTTCTCAGTAGAGAGGAGGGAGAATAAATAAAGATACTCTTTATATAACTGCCCATGGTTTGTTAGTGATACATATCTTTAATGGTCTTCTGATAATAACCTGAATTTACCCAGGGTTGATGTTGGAAGGGCTTCTGTCCTCTTGCTGTTGGTCCTCTCTCTAAACTAGCTCACTGTAGGTTTAGTTGGCCTAGTGGAAGGTAGATGAACCTGAGTGGTATAGACTGCCCTCTACAGTCTCAACTTTGGGGCCTATAGGCACAGGCATGAACTTCTTTCTAGGCATGTTGAAAACCATGAACCAGGTGAGGAAGGGAGAAAGTTGTATTGTCATGCCTACTGAAATGGAACATTTCAACAAGCCAGCAGGGAGAAAGGTAGTCCCAGAGGTCTGTATTTAAAATGCGTCTTCAAGGTCTTTTGTTCATTGCCCTGTGGGCCCTACTTGCCAATTCCAGGAAAACAGAAATTTCGCTTGACACCGACACCTCGTACCACCTTAAATTCTGCTTTGTCTGGTAATAATATTGCCTCTCGGAATGGTTGAACCTCCAAGGACCACATTTAGCAGGTACAGCCCCCTCTCCAAGTGGATTCACCAGCATCTGTCAACCAGAAAAGCTGGAGAGATCTAAGGCTGTTGCTGTTTCCGTTGCTCTTGGCTCCTCACTCTTCCCTTGTTATTCAGTGGTTACAGAAAATGAAGCGTCACTCCTGTTCTCATCTACCTTCAGCTTCCAGCGTACTTGCCTCGTGTCACTACCACCCTTATTTTGACAGTTGTATCACTCCAGTGAGGTGTAGGTAGTAGGAGGAAGAGAAGTTGAGAACTTGTGTTCTGGCTGTCATTTCCACAGAATTCCTAAATAGCCAATTTAAAACAAAGGTTTTCAGAGGAAAGCGTGGGGTGCCACCACTGCCACCAGCACTGCTGTGCCAGAGCTGAGCCCTGCCTCCCCTTCTTCCTGACACCACCGCTCATGTCCTCCAGCCTGTTCCTACAATCTGTTGAAACTTGGTAGAATACTATGAAGTTCTAGGCATGTAGAGACATGCCCACCTGGCTCCCTCCGCTCCAAGGTTATTAAAGAGGCATATTGGAAACTGGCACCAAAGTGGCATCCAGATAAAAATCCTCAGAATAGAGAAGAAACAGAAAATTCCGACAAGTAGCTGAAGCATATGAGATATTATCAAATGCTAAAAAATGGGACATCTGTGACAAATATGGCAGAGAAATTAAATGGTGGAGGAGGAGTTGGAAGTCATTTTGACAGTTCGTTTTAGTTTGGCGTCACATTCCTGTAACCCAGATGATGCCTTCAGGGACTTTTTTGGTGGAAGGGACCCATTTTTATTCAACTTCTATGAAAACTCATTTGAGGACTTTTTGGGGGAATCAAAGGGGTTCCTGAAGAAGCAGAAGCTGAGGAACAGTCATTTTTCTCCACCTTGATTGGATTTCCATGTTTTGGAAGTGGATTTTCTTCTTTTGATACATGATTTGCTTCATTCAGTCATGAGGTCATGGAGGCCTCACTTCATTTTCCTCCATGTTATTTGGTGGTAGTGCCATGGGCAGCTTCAAATTTGTATCAACTTATACCTAAAATAGTTGATGGCAGAAAATCACTACAAAGAGAATTGTTGAAAAGGGTCAAGAAAGAGTCGAAGTCCTTACCGATAAATGGTGAGGAGCAGCTGCTACCCTTGCATAACAAGTAACTCAACACACTCATTTGAACAGAAATGTTAAACTATAACAAGCACCATTGAGGATTAAGGAACATTTCTTTGAAGATTTCAGATGAATTCGACTTTCTTTTTCATTGTACCTAATCTAGAGTATTTATAAACAGCTCGTTGGAGTCCCTATTTGTCTTAAACTTTTGAATTTGTTGATGAGGCCACATAATAGGACCTTTTTTTAAAACTTCAAAATAGTAAATCTCTGTATGCACTTTGCTTTCATTATTAAATATACTTAGTTGAACCTTGACTCTTGAGTAGTGGTAGGACAAGATTGTACACTTAACACCAGCATGGATCTGCTTTTCCATTGTGTCTGAAATGTGAGCCAGGTGTAGTGTCAAGTGACGTTAACATTGCCAGCATAAATCTTCCACAGAAATAATTCCTATTTTTTTTCTGTCAAGTGAAGTTAACATTGCCAGCATGACAGCATGAATCTTCCACAGAAATAATTTCTATTTTTTTCTCTATTTAGTAGTGTAAGATATTAATGCATTCATCATAATACATTTCTAGTTTAATATAAATTAAGGATGTTTTCTAGTTGTGGATGAATGCTAGCAACTTAGTTTTGACAGTGGTTTAAATTAGTAATGTTAAGCTGAAATTTAAAAACTAAAGTTTGAGAGGGTCGAAAATTTACCTGCTGCGTATAATGCATACTCATTATTCGAGTGATGGGTACACTGACAGTCCAGACTCCACCACTGTGTCATACATGCATGTGTGAAATCTGAACTTGTATTCCCTAAATATATAAAATATTTTTTAAAATTTAAGTAAATCTGGTAAACTGAGTCTTTGTCATTTGTTTTTTAAAAAAAGAAATGCAAATGTGTTTGGTGCAGTCTTTCCTGAGTGGGAAAAAATAGATAAAAGTTTTCATTAGTTGAAGATCTATTTAAACCATAACATATTTCATATATAATTTCCTTGAAATCTCTTGTTTCTAAAATTATGTCTTTATAAGACAGGAACTTTAAATGAAAGATCTAAATGTTTAGAGTAGTAAGTTTGCTGATATTTAATTAGTGTCCCTTATCTGAGCAACTTAAATAGCATTAAAATATGTAGCTTAAATATGTAGTGTTATTTGTTTTTTTCATAATTCTAGACTTGTTTCTTAGAGTAAAAAAGCATAAACAAGTATTGTTGAGAATATTGTTTCATTCTCAAGGTCAGTACCCTAAGTTTTTAATACATTTTTTGTAATTTTGTAAAAATTATAAATACAGAAAGGAATGCAAATAACAATTATGCCTTGCTATGAAAATGTATGAAGTGAACACAAATTAAGATATTGTATGTTTTCAGCAGTTGAGAAGCTTCCTTCATGCTTCCTCTGCATCATTATCCTCCCCGTACAAACGTACCCGCTGTTCTGACTGCCATCATCATTTGTTTTACCAATTTCTGAACTTTATATAAATAAAATCATTTAGTATGTATTCTTTTTTTTTTTTTTTGGAGATGGAGTCTTGCTCTGTCGCCCATGCTGGAGTGCAATGGCATGATCTCGGCTCACTGCAACCTCCGCCTCCCAGGTTCAAGCTATTCTCATGTTTCAGCCTCCCGAGTAGCTGGGATTACAGGCGCCTGCCACCACACCCGGCTAAATTTTTTTGTATTTTTACTAGAGATGGGATTTCGCCATGTTGGTCAGGTGATCCACCCACCTCGGCCTCCCAAAGTGCTGGGATTACAGGTGTGAGCCACTGCGCCCGGCCTTATGTATTCTTTTGAATCTATCTTCTTTTGTTCAGTAATATGGTTTTTTTTTTGGGGGGGGGGGGCGTTGGGGACAGAGTGTGAGACAGGGTCTCACTCTGTCACCCAGACTAGAGTACAGTGGTGCAATCACGTTTCATTGCAACCTTGAACTCCCAGGCTCAAGCCATCCTCTTACTTTACCCACCTGAGTAGCCGGGACTACAGGCGTGCACTACCAGGCCTGGCTTCTTTTTTTAAAAAATGTTTTTGTGGAGCTACGGTTTTGCCGTGTCACCCAGGCTCGAATAGCTGGGACTACAAGCATGTGCCACCACACCCGGGTAGTTTTTGTATTTTTTTGGTAGAGAAAGGGTTTCACCATTTTGGCCAGGCTAGTCTTGAACTTCTGACCTAAAGTGATCCACCCGCCTCGGCCTCCCAAAGTGCTGGAATTACAGGCATGAGCCACTGCACTTGGCCTTGACGGACATTTTCAACTTGGGCTATGATGAACAGTTTTATGAACATTTGTTACGTGTCTTTTGATGCACCTATTAGTATACTTTTCCTTTTTTTTTATACAACTAGTAGTGGACTTGCTGAGTCATATGGTTTCTGTAAAATAGCAAACATTTTCCAAATTTGAAACCATACATTTTTTAAATGCCAAACCTTTTATCCAAATTTGATGCTACCAGTTTACATTCCCATCAGCACAGCAGTGTTTCAGTGTTCCTTTGCCCCCTACTGTCAGATGCTATTTTGTTTGTTTTGTGTGCCATTCTGCACTGTACATGTGTAGCAGTATCTCATTGGAGTTTTGATTTGCATTTCCCAATAATATTGAACACCTTTACATTGCTTATTAGCTATTTGGATATTCTCTTTTGTAAATCCTGTATAGATCTTTTGTCTATTTTTTAATTGGATTGTCTTTCTTTTTCTTGTTGATTTGTAGTAGTTATCTCACTCTGTGGCTTGCCCTTTTACCTTCTTAATGGTGTCTTTGGTGAAAAGATTGACTTTGCCAGTCTTTTTTCTTAATGGTTGTTGCCTGTTGGGCCTTTCTAAGAAATATTTACCTAGTTCTAGGTCATAAAGATATACTAAAAGGTCATTTTCCAGAAGCCTTATTGCTTCACTTTTTACCTTTGGGTCTATAATCTATATGAAACTTATTCTTTTAAGGACAGGATTTACTTTTCCATATGGATATCATATTGATCTGTCACCAATACTTGAAAATACTCTCATGTTACTGAAACACTGCAGTGAAACTTTTGTTCTGAATCAGGTGATTATATAGAGAGAGAGATCTGTTTTTGGATTTTTAAACTCTGTTCCATTGACCACCTTTTTATTTATGCTTTTGTCTAGCTGTGTCTTAATTACTTTAGCTTTATATTAATCTTGATATTAAGCAGTATGCCCTTCTCTCTCTCTTTCTTTTTTTTTTTTTTTTTTTTTTTTTGAGACAGCGTCTCACTCTTGTTGCCCAGCCTGGAGTGCAATGGCTCAATCTCGGCTCACTGCAACTTCTGCCTCCCAGGTACAAGTGATTCTCCTGCCCCAGCCTCCCGAGTAGCTGGGATTACAGGCACCTGCCACCACACCCGGCTAATTTTTTGTATTTTTAGTAGAGACGGGTTTCACCATGTTGGTCAGGCTGGTCTCAAACTCCTGACCTCAGGTGATCCACCCCCCTCAGCCTCCCAAAGTGCTGGGATTACAGGTGTGAGCCACCGCACCCGGCCTTTCTTCAAGTCTTCTATACTATTCTTGGACCTTTCCATTTCCATGTAAAACTTATAATCCCTTAGCCTTTATGGTGATATATTCCTCAACCAGATTTCTGGGAGCGTAGCCTAATGCGTAAACACACTGCTTACAAAGAGCCAAAATAAAACCAAGAACTACAAATTTAAATAGTTTTAATCAGCGTAATGCATGAGTGCTGTATGATTTATTTTGTGTATCACAGTCTCACAGAGATTGTTTTTCAACAACCAGACATCTGTTTCTCATACCTCAAAGTTGTCGTCATTATTAAAGAAGTTACAGAATTCCATTCAAGGAAAGTACTGTCTTTGTTTAGGGACATACCTTAATTGGAGTGTATTGTGTTATGAAGATGAGACCCTCTTCATATCACCTGGATGGTCATGGATGAGACAAAAATATAGGTCAAATAATTGATATGATGACTTGAGAAATTTTGAGAGTTTTGAGCAAATTCAGTGGGCAGAGGGGAACTGGGGACTGATGCCTGGCAATATGGTGAGAGACTGGACTTAGAGATGACAGTATAACTTAGGAGTAAAGAGCCTGAGGTCTAGAGCCAGATTGCCTGGCTCAGCCACTTACTAGCCATATGAATTTGGTAAGTTAATTATTCTTTGTATGCTTTATTTTCATTATTTGTAAAGTATGGATAATATTGCCTACCTTGTAGGGCAGTTTGATGATTAAATTAGTTAATATAGGTAAAATGCTTAGGAATAGTACCTGGCGTGTGCAATTAACTAGACTACAGACCTTACTCAGATTTGGTTAATGGTATAGTTAATTGCCATATATAGCTAGCTATTATTATAGCTAATAAAAGTTATAATCTGCCCCAGAAAGAGAGAACAACCACCAAAAATTATGTTTTATATATATATATATACATATATGTGTGTGTTTGTGTATATACAGACACATACACTTATGTGTTTTTTGAAGAAATGTTCTAAGTTTGATGAAAACTATAAACCCACAGATACAAGAAGTTCAATGAATCCTAAGCACAAGAAACATGAAGATTTCACTAAGACACAATATGAAGCTGCTTAAAAATAAAGAAAAAACTATTAAAATCAGTCAGAGAAATCACAGACAGTGGAGAAACAAAGATGACAGCACACTTCTCTTTGAAAAAAAAATTCAAGACAGAAGACAAGTGGGGCAGCATCCTTTTTTAAATTCTTTAATTTTCAAATTTAGGAATAGCATCTTTAAATTACTGAGACAAAGACACTATCAACCTAGAATGGTATACCCTGAAAAAATATTTTCAAAAATGAAAGCAAAGTGAAGATTTTCTCAAACATATAAAAAATGGAAGACTTTATCACCAGTTGACTTGTACTATAAGAAATGTCTAAGAAATTTCTTCAGGCAAAAGAAAAATGATACCACATGGAAATTCACAGAACTATACACAAAATGTACCCAAAAAACCCCAACCACAACAAATGAGTGCAGGCAAAATCTGACAAAATCAAGCTGGCCAGGGTGACATGCAACTGTATTCCCAGCATGCTGAGGGTGCTGAGGTTGAGAGGACCACCTGAGCTCAGGGGTTCCGGAACAGCCTGGACAGCAAAGCTGAGACCCCATCTCTTAAAAAAAAAAAAAAAATCTGGCTGGCTGCAGTGGCGTAGTCCCAGCACTTTGGGAGGCCTAGGTGGGCAGATCACGAGGTCAAGAGATCAAGACCATCCTGGCCAACATGGTGAAACCCCATCTCTACTAAAAATACAAAAAATTAGCTGGGCGTGGTGGTGGGCGCCTGTAGTCCCAGCTACTCGGGAGGCTGAGGCAGGAGAATCGCTTAAACCCAGGAGGCGGAGGTTGCAGTGAGCTGAGCCCCACTGTACTCCAGCCTGGTGACAGAGTGAGACTCTGTCCAAAAAAAAAAAAAAAAAAATTGGCAAAATCTGAATAAGGTTTGTAGTCTAGTTAATTGTATTCTCCCAGTGTCATTTTCCCATATAACTCACTGTGGTTATGTAAGATGTTACCTTTGGGAAAACTGGGTGATGGGTACATGGTTCTATCTGTACTGTTATGGAGTTTTCATATTTATTAATAACGGCTATACTGAAACGTAATTCACATACCAAAAAATACATCCTTTTAAGATGTACACCTCAGTGATACTTTAGTATATTTACGGACTTGTGTAACTATCACCACTAATTTTAGAGCATTTTTATCACCCCCCCCCCCCCCAAAAAAGTCCCATGCCCATTCACAGTCACTCCCCACACAACCCAGTCCTAGGCAATGGCTTGTCTACTTTTTATTTCCACAGATTTGCCTATTCCAGACATTTCATACGATTGGAATCACACAATATGTGGTCTTTTGTGTCTGATTTTCTTAGCACGATACTTTCAGTGAGTGTTCTTTCATTTTATGGCATGTATCAGTATTTCTTTTTTTTTCATGGCCAAATGTTCCCTAATGGGAATATGAGACATTTTATTTATCCATTCATCATTTGAGGGACAGGGGGGTTCTATTTTTGACTGTTATGAATAACACTGCTATGATCATTCATGTACAAGTTGATGTGTGTTTTCAGTTCTTTTGGGTATATGCCTAGGAGTAGATCTGCTGAGTCACATGGTAACTCTATGTGTAACATCTTGAGGAACTGCCAAACTATTTTCAAAGTGTCTGCACAATTTTACATTGCTACCATTATTGTATGAAGATTCCAATAAATTTCACTATTTCTTATTGCTTGTCTTTTTTGTTTTAACCATCCTAGTGGATATAACTTGATATCTTCTTGTGGTTTTGATTTGCATTTCCCTTAATGACTAATTATGTCAAACATCCTTTCATGTACTTATTGACCATTTGTATACCCTCTTTGGTGAAATGTCTATTCCAGTATTTTGCCTATGTTTTAATTCATTTATTTGCCTTTTTATGGTTGAGTAGTAGGAGTTCTTTATATAGTCTGGGTTCAAGTCCCTTGAACACATGAGTCACATATATTTTCTCCCATTTAGTGGTTTGTCTTTTCACTCTCTCGATGGTATCCTTTGAAGCATGACACTTCTTAATATTGATGAAGTCTGATTTATCTGTTTTTCCTTTTGTCACTTGTGCTTTTAGTGTCATATCTAAGAAATCATTGCCTAACCAAAGGTCACAAAGTTTACTACCATGTTTTCTTCTAAGAGTTTTATAGTTTTAGCTTATACATTTAGGTCCACAATACATTTTTGTTAATTTTGATATATGAGGTAGGGCTTCATCTTCATACCTTTGTTTGTGGTTATCCAGTTGTCCCAACACTGTTGAAAAGATTATTTTTTCCCATTGAATTGTCATTGCATCCTTCTTAAAAATCATTTGGCCAAGGCAGGAATGGTGACTCATGCCTGTAATTTTAGCACTTTGGGAGGGTGAAGTGAGAGGATTGCTTAAGCCCAGGAGTTCAAGACCAGCCTGGGCAACATAATGAGACACCATCTCTACAAAAAAATTGTTTAAAAAATTATCCAGGCATGGTGGTGCATACCTGTAGTCCTAGCTACTCAGGAGGCTGAGGCAAGAGGATTGCTTGAGCCCAGGAGGTCGAGGCTGCAGTGAGCCATGGTTGTACCACTACATTCCAGCCTGGGCAACAGAGCGAGACCCTGTCCTAGAAAAGAAAAAAAAGATCAATTGACCATAATGTAAGAGTATATTTCTGGACTCTTTATTTCATTGGTCTATTCTGATGCCAGTACCATACTGCCGTGATTAATGTTGCGTTGTAATAAATTTTGAAAATAGGAAATGTGAGTCTTCCAACTCTGTTCTTCTTTTTAAAGGTTGTTTTTTAATTTTGGGCCCCTTATATTTCCATATAATTTTTATGATCAGCTGGTCAATTTCTGCAAAAATAAGGGAAGAAGGAAAGGAAGCAAGTAAGCAAGCAGCTGGAATTTTGATAAGGATTGCATTAAATTGGTAGATTGATTTGGGGAGTATTGATATCATAACAAAATTGTCTTCCAAACCATGAACATGGAAAACCATAATGCACCCTCCCCCACCCCCGCAAAAAAAGAAGATTTGATACACACAATATGGATGAAACTCATTCTAAAATACACATTGCCTCCAAAGACCAGACAATCTTTAAAGTATGTCAGAGAATTTTCTTAAATTTTTTAAAATCCCTTTCTCTGTTCTTAAAAATTAAGAACCCAATAACCCTGATAATTAAGCACTGATTTCTGTCTTTTAAGCTACCACTATTTCCATTAAATCCTCCCTTTTAGTGATCTTCAAATGGCCCTATTGTTAATTGTAATGAGGGGGAAAAAGGCTATCTTTATTCCACTGGCCAGACTTTTTTCTCCTGGTAAATTTTCATTTTGCAGGCAGAGAGGTTTTATCATAGCAGTTGCTTGCAAGTGGGAAGTAGAAATGAAACAAAAAGGGAAGAAAAATGGTAGTATTTAAGGAAGAATGCAGAATCAACGTACACTAAGTAGGAAAAAAATGAAAATGCGTGACCTGGTGATATTTTAAGCATATTTTAAATGAAATGGTTTGGAGGGGAGGACCTGGCTTTGTGTTTCAATATACAGTATTTGAATACACTATTATGTTGGTGCAAAAGTAATTGTGGTTTTTGCCATTACCTTTAATGGTGCCATAATGGCAAAAACCTCAATTACTTTTGCACCAACCTAATAAATTCCTGCAAGTGAGAAGCTGTTCATCTGGTCCTACAGAGCAACTTCAAAATATGTTTCAGATATTCCCACCTTTTAAAAAAAAATTATTATTTATTTTTCAGACAGGATCTTGCTCTGTTGCCCAGGCTGGAGTGCAGTGACATGATCATGGCTAACTGCCACCTCGGCCTCCTGGGTTCAAGCAATTCTCCTGCCTCAGTCTCCTAAGTAGCTGGGACCACAGGCGCGCACCACCACACCCAGCTAATTTTTGTATTTTTTGTAGACACGGGGTTTCACCATCTTGCCCAGGCTGGTCTTGAACTCCTGGGCTCAAGTGATCAACCTGCCTCGGCATCCCAAAGTGCTGGGATTTCAAGCATGAGCCACCGCGCCTGGCCCCACCCTTTTTTGTTTTCAGAAGTAACTATTTTTAATTTATTTTAAAATAGGAAATGAAAGTGGAATAGGGAAGAGGTTACTGACAGTTAAGTCTGTAATCTAGAAACCAGAAAGGAAGTGCCTCTACTGTTTCTACTTTATTCCACCAGAAATCCTGGCATACTTTAAGGAAGAGGAGACAGAGGCAGCCGTTGATAATCTAAGACTTAAGATGGAGGGATTCGCAATTAGGTCCCTGTCTGTTATTTGAGAAGCCCCCACTAATTCATCTACTAGGCCTTTCATAATGTGTAAAATTTTACTCAAGATCAACAAATAAGAAAAGTTCAAAACAAATGTAATTGCCAAAGATAGTTTTTTCGTATCATAACCTGGTATCGGATTTCTTTCGTTATAGAGTGCACGACAGATAATATATTAATGTCATCCTCAAATGATATTTTGAGACGAGGTAAGTAAATAGGAAAGAAAAAGTAGATTTAGCAAGGTTTAAAAAATACCAGTCAAACCAGATGAAAAGGACCTGGTGTGGTAGCAGTATCTAATATAGCCACTCACAGAAGAATTCTTGAACTTCTTTCTGCATTAGTACTTGGAAGTACTGAAAGTAGTAATGTAGAAAGGGTTGCAGTATCTGTCTCTTAAGAACCTCCATTCGATTACCTTACTTAGTGTTTACAACATGCTTTGTTAGGATTATTGAGATTAACATACTATGAGCAATATGCCTATTATTACAAGTTATCTCTTATTCAGACATTCTCACCGTTTGTAATATTTCTTTCCAGTGAGGAAGACACTGTGTTGTGCTCATTGGGAGCATAAGATTCTGGAGTCAGGGAGCTCAAGTTCTAATCCTGGCTCTACCATTTACTGGTTGTATTACTTTGAGCAAATAATTTAATGTATCTGTGCCTCTATTTTCTCATCTGTAAAATGAGGGTAATAATTTCTACCGTAGAAAGTGGAATCTAAAGTTATGAAGGTTAAGTAAGCTAATATATGTAAAGTGTTTACACTAGTGACTTGTACATCATAAGCATTATGTAAGTATATGCTAAATAAATATATACTCATTTTCCATATAGATTACAAACTTTTCAAAGTCAATGACTATATCTCCGTGTTGTATAAATTCTCGTATCTGTTGTTAACCATGTACATAGGAAACACTTATTATCAGAGTAACTTTGTAGGAGACAGTGAAATAGAGCCCCAGAATATCTAGAGGTCTGGAATCTACGATGAGAAAAATTTGCAAAAGATTAGTTAGTTTAACCTTTAGGAGGGAGGAAAGTGTTACTCATTAATTTGAAGAGACCAGTTTTGCCTTTTCATTTTATCAAGGAATAAGAAGCTTTCAATTGTTCTTGAGAAAAAAATAAGTATCTAAATGTTTATAATATAAAAATAACCCTACTGATTCTCTTATTTCTGTTCTGTGGCAAAGAAATCTATTTATGTTGCCTCTGGGAGGATAATAGGAGAGGAAAAATAGAGCCTTGTTTTTCTACCTTGACATACATTCAGTGAGAGTTTTGTAGAGATTTTTCACAGATGGTACTTGAGTTCAGTACTAATATACAAAAATACACATATACCCTATCTCTGACCCCCAGCTTGTGACTTTATTAGAGAAGTTGATATAAATGTTAAATGGAATAATACCAATGCAGATCTTACCTTCTTAGCATTTGGAGTGGTTTACTGTGTAATACTGAATATCCTAAATAATAGGATATGATTGTGTTTTGTGATGCTTTTGTTTTGGCATCAAACCGTATGACACTTCAGTTAATGCTTGTAATGCTAATGGATATATCTGACCCCATAAAAAGATTTTTGTAATGTCCTTTAAAATATGTGCTACTGTGGATTGTTACAAGGTGAGATTAAATGCTCTGAATTTAGAACAAAACCTGAATAAATATGGACGGTAAGTCAACCTAACA
Organism: Gorilla gorilla gorilla; assembly: GCF_029281585.2. NCBI lineage: Eukaryota > Metazoa > Chordata > Mammalia > Primates > Hominidae > Gorilla > Gorilla gorilla. The sequence continues at coordinate 28,859,315 of NC_073228.2, read as the reverse complement.
TAAACAGATACTCATTTTAGGTAAATTTTTTTTTCTGCCTCACATTTATAATCATTTTGAGTTCCCTGGCTCATTTTTATTTGATTCGTGTAAATATTTTACTTGGAAGCGAATTTATATTGGGAGTGAGTAGTCCAAGAAAAACCTCATAACTTTGTAATTTTTGAGTTAAAATGTGAAAACTAAAGAAATGACCAAAGTGAATGTACAAATAGTTGCAGAACTAGACTATTTTATTTTGAAAGATTCATGTTCTTCAATGCCTTCTTGTTACAGGTGATGCTGAACAGGAGCTTGGCCCCCCTCCATCTGTAGATGAGGCAGCAAACACACTCATGACTCGTCTGGGTTTCCTCCTTGGAGAGAAAGTCACAGAAGTTCAGCCAGGTGACCAATACAGCATGGAAGTACAGGATGAAAATCAGGTAAGCTGTTTGCTATCACCTTTGTGAAACATGGTGTGAATCAGCTTATTATGCCAGAAATAATCCCAATTGTTGAATGCCTTTTGAGGCCTAGAATACAACTTAACTTTCCATAATCACTATTATTTCTTCAGTTTATGAATAATCTTTTAGCTTTAGTCTTAGATTTAACAACCCAAAAAGCCACTTTTAGGTTTTGATTGATTTAATGAATGAACGAGCAAGCCAACAAATAAAATTGACACGTATATAAGCACTGCACCCCAAATTTGCAGAATATACATTCTTTTCAAGTGCATGTGGATTATTTACCGAATTGGTTATATGCTGAGCCATAGAGCAGGTCTTGACAAATTTCCAAAGATTCCAGTTACTGTGACCACAGTGGAATTTATCAATTACAAAATGATAATTTAGAAAGTGGGATTTAAAAGATTACTTGGATCATTAGTTCAGATTTTCTGCTTTTCTGAAATACATATTTAAAACTAGTATTTCTTTTTAAGCACATCTTTAGCTATATCCTACAAGTTTTGTTATACTTAGTTTTTATTCCAATTTAAAATATTTTCTCATTTTTTTGTGATTTCCTCTTGGACTCAAAGGCTACTTAGAAGTATATTACTCAATATCTAAATATTTGGGGATTTTCTAAGTATCCATCTCAGAAAGTTAAAAAAATCTACAATTTAAAAAATATTTTATAGTTTTCTTTCTTTTTGCTATTTTCATTTTTTTCAGTTTAAATGTAGCAAAAAAAAGTACTAGAGTCAGATTCATTTATATGATCTTAATCTTCAGCGTGAATGTCTGATAGTGAAGCGTTTTATTCAGGAGATGACAAATTAATTTTAAATTGCATATTTTATTAATAAATATTAGTGAAGAGTCTATATCACATACTACTTTTGTTACAATGAGATATACAAGGATTATTTGAATATATTTATATATTGTGTGGATAAGTTCAGATGTTCCAGGGCGCTGTCCTCAAGCCTCACTCCTTAGGTTATTGGTTTTGCTAGCTGCACATTATTTAAATACTATCTTAACTCCCAAATTATCTCTAGCCCTGCCTTTTCTCCTTTACTTGAAATTTGTATATTTAGCTTCCCACATTATATTTTCTACCTAATGTTTAAAATGTATCTCAAACTTAACATGTCAGATTTCTCCCTAGAACCTGTGCCTTCTGCAGTGTTTCCCATATGAGTAAATGGTATCACCTACTTGCTTAGGACAAAAGCATTGGAGCCATTTGACTTCCATCAGACCCACATTCACTCTTTCAGCAAATCGTAGACCCTGTCTTCAAAATATGTACTCAATCTGATCCCTTCTCACTATTCCCACTGCTATACCCAAATCCAAGCCACTGTCATCTTTGCCTGTGCTACTGCCATAGGTACTAGAATGTAAGGCTGGAAGGCTGGGATTTTTGCCTATTCTACCCGTTGCCGTATCCTCTGCCCCTAGAACATTACTGTCATTACTAGGTGCACAGTAGGTATTTATTATATGAATAAATGGTCTCCTAACAGGTCTCTGTGTCCTCTCTTGCCCCCCTGTAGTCTGTTCACACAGTAACCAGAGTGATCCTTGTAAAATATGAATCCAATTCTGTCACTTTGCTTGTAATCTTCTACTGTATTCCCATCATACTTAAAATAAAATCTAAAATCTTTACTGTGGCCCAGAAGGCTACACCTGATCTAGTCACTTGCTACCTCTCCTACATCACTTCCTACCCCTCTCCCTTTCACGCACGGCTCTCCAGCTACATTGGCCTCCTTGTCGTTCGCCAGACACATCAGCTACATTCATTTTTACTGGAATGTTCTTCCCCCATAACTCACTTCCTCACTTATTCAGTGTTCTGCCTAAATGTTACCTCCTCAGAGAGGTCTTACTTAATTCCTCTTCTAATAATTGCACCTGCCCATCCATATACCCCTATGCTTCTACTTTATTTTTTCATAGCTCTTACCATTAACTGATATTACATTACATGTTTAGTTGTGGGGTTGTTTTACCTTATGACAAGAATGTATGTTTCATGATGTCAGAGCTGATGATTTTTTAAATCAATTTACATTGTAACTATGTCAATATGCTGTGCTCTGTGAATAAAAAATGGGAACGATATCGTTGAGGGATTTTTTAAAATTGGGAGCAATAAAACATCTGTTTCACCTTTCATTTCTTGATATTCATGTCAAGTTAAAATGTGACTGTTATAGTAATGACCAGGTAACTTGATGTCATATCTTATAACCCGAATATTTTTCAAGGACTCTGTCATTTCTACACAGCTACATTTCCTTGGATGATAAAATTTGTACTTGTTGTTCTTGAGATTCTGCATGTCACAGTGATTTCTGCATAAAGTCACAAGTCTATGGAGTGCACCTTACTTGTACATTACTGAATAACGTAATCTTAAGTAAATGAGTAGTATCATTGATTTAGTTAAAGCAATATGGTGTAGTAGAAAAGCCATTAAACCAGGAGGGAGAAAATTTGTGTTCTAGTTCCAACTCTGCCACCTACCATTTTGTAAATTTGGACGTGTCACTTAACCTCTCTGAGCTTTATATTTTTCATAGGTAATAATAACTGACATTTATTAAATACCTACTGTGTACCAATTATTGTACTAATTGTTTTACTTGCACTATTTTGTTTAAGCTTCTTCACAACCCAGTGTGGTAGAGTTCATTCATATTCCAATTTTCAAATAAGATGTGGAAACACACTGCCAGAAAGTGATGGAATGGTATTCATATCCAGGCAGTCTGCTTTTATAATCTATGCTCTTAACAGCCACACCATACTGTTCCAGTGTAATGTGAAATAATAACACCTGACAGGGTTGTTGAAAGGATCAAGTTAAATCATGAATTTGAAAGTACTTTGTAAGCTGTAAAATGTCATATAAATAAAAAGTATAAAATAATATGCAATATAGTTAGTATATAAATATATGCAGGAACTGTGTGATTTGGGGGAAATTACATCATAGCTTTCGTACTTTCATTGGTTTCATTTTCACATTTCTTAAGTGGGGGAAATAACATACATTATGCCTCTCATACCAGGTTGATAAGGAGTAAATGAGACAATATATAAAAATATTTTTAAATTGTTAAGCTTTATACAAATGTAAAATACTAATAATGAAGCTAAATGATAGCCTTCTTGCAGTATAATATACACTGGAACTATCTTGGAACCACACAAGAAAGTGGCTAAATTGATCATTTGAATTTCTGGTCTCAGGAAGATTATTAAGAAGTAGGAGGTCATGTTAATTTGGTGACTTTTTTCTGAGCTAAACAGTATATTAACAAAGATAAACTGCTATGCTTAGGAAGATCATGTAGTGATGATATTCTCAAAATAGTAATGACAGAATCTAATGCAGTCAGCATACATCATTTTTCTGCAAAAAAAAACAAAGCATGAAAGTGATATTCACCTGACCCCTTTATTCCTTCAGTAGTTTCCAAGGTATTCAAATGGACCTTATGAATTTCCTCTTTAGCTTCTTATGTTGTGTATTTGTAGGACCTTTAAGAGATCCAGATTGGGAGCCTTCTTAGGATCCTTCTGGAGAACATTAAGGGCAATGGGAAAAACACTGAAAGGTTTAGGAAGTGCAGTGGCTTAAATAGACATCCATTTTAGCCTACAGCATGAAGAATAAATAGTTGTCTTTCTCTAGCTCATTAACTAGTCTCCTTAAGTAAATATGAGGCCTGCCTTTTAAGTCATAAGCCATGAACAACTTTCTGTTTTCTAAATGGCTTGATATTTAAGCTTTGCTTTTACAGTTAAAGCTTTTAAGGTACACATTCTGTGATATGTGCTTTATTTTGCACAAAATAGAGTAAAAATAAGTAAGTGCCGTTTGGGCTTAACCTCCACATTGTCTATATTATGCATATAATATGATTTTCTTTCACAAAGAACAGAATGAGAATCTTAGAACAGAAATGAGTTGTTATAAAAGTAATAGATTCATATCATAATAAAACTTTTCTTCTTTTTTTTTTCTTTTTTTTTGAGACAGAGTCTCACTCTGTTGCCCAGGCGGTAGTGCAGTGGCACGATCTTGGCTCACTGCAACCTCTACCTCCTGGGTTCAATGATTCTCATGCATCAGCCTCCTGAGTAGCTGGGAGTACAGGAATGCACCACCACACCCAGCTAAATTTTGTATTTTTAATAGAGATGACATTTTGCCATGTTGGCCAGGCTGGTCTCAAACTCCTGGCCTCAAGCAATCCACCTGCCTCAAGCCTCCCAAAGTGCTGGGATTACAGACATAGGCCACCATGCTGGGCCTAAAACTTTTGCAATATGGAATGACTATAGCTATATCTAATGTAAAAGACCTGAGTACAGTTCATCTACTCACATGTGTCTCAGACTGGGAGTGGGAGGTTAAAAATCGTTTGCCACATTTCTAACCTGAAGGATTCCAATTCCAATTCAGTAAGTCTGGAGTGGGGGCTCAGTATCTGTCAGTTTTGTAAGAGAGCTTGCATGTTTGTTTTTTCCATGTCACAAGTGATATTACTGTGTGCCTAGTTAGGAATAATTGCTCTGTAAGGGAAAAAAGATTTTAAGGTTAAAAAAAAAATCATTGCTCTGGTAGACCAGCATCATATTATAAAAATAGAGATTTTAAAAAATTGAAACTCTCCTCTTCTCTGGAGAGATAACATATAATAGAAGAGAAATTTGGATACATTTGAGAGCTTACTGTGTTAAGAAAAATCAGATTCTAATATTATTGATATGATTGAAAAGATTTACTTGGTTGGAGGGTAATGAGAATGTCACTTGTTCTTGGTTGAGTCAAATGTACCTTTTGTAACCTGGTTATAGTATTTAAATTAAAATCAAAACCTAGATTCAACAGAGATGATTCAACACAAGGGACTGCATCTAGGAATCATCTTAGGATGAGTTGAAGAGCCTTAATATTCTCATAGCTAGTTATCAACACATTCTCCAGTTATTAAATTTTAGCGGAAAGAGTATGAATAGAGACTCTATTTGTAAAGAAGTTGAAAGGCTTCTTTTAAATTTAACATTTAAAGATGTTAAATTTATCATTAGTGCGTCTTCAAGTAATTTTGCTGCTGATCACTTAACAGTTTTAAAAACGATAAAATGTTGGCCGGGTGTAGTGGTTCACACCTGTAATCCCAGCACTTTGGGAGGCTGAGGTGGAAAGTACACATTCAGGAGTTCAAGACCAGCTTGGCCAAGATGGTGAAACCCCATCTCTACTAAAACTATAAAAATTAGCCAGGTGTGATATTTGGCGGCTGTAATCCCAGCTACTCGGAAGGCTGAGGCAGGAGAATCACTTGAACCTGGGCAGCAGAGGTTGCAGTGAGTCGAGATTGTGCCATTGCACTCCAGCCTGGATGACACAGTGAAACTCTGTCTCAAAAAAAAAAGGGATAAAATGTTTTTAGTGTTTGAAAAAATATACTTTTATTCACTATTGTAGGAATTTATTTGTGTAGAAAGAGTTGAAGAAAAGTGAATTGTCATTAAATTAGGTAAATCAGAATATATTACCACCAACCTTTTTAGTAATTATTCATTCCTTCACATCAAAACTTAAAAAGTAAATAGCTTCAAGTGTAAGAATCATTCAGGATACAAAGTGATCTCAGGCTGTAATGCTGTTACAGAGAAGTTATTTAGGTTTTTATTAAACTAATATTAATTCTGTTTTATTAGACAGACTTTTAGAATAAGGCATTTTTCACTGCATTCATGTATTGTCTCTGGACAGCTGCCTGTGTATCGAAAAGACACTTCCTTGCACTAAGAACTTTATTTCTTCCCAGCTGTAGAGATTTTTTTTTCCCTTCCATCTAAAGAAAATTATTGGCTGGGTCCAGTGGCTCACGCCTGTAATCCCAGCACTTTGGGAGGCTGAGGCGGGTGGATCACCTGAGGTCAGGAGTTCAAGACCACCCTGGCCAACATGGTGAAACCCCATCTCTACTAAAAATAAAAAACTAGCCAGGTGTGATGGCGCATGCCTATAATCCCAGCTATTTGGGAGGTTGAGGCAGGAGAATCGCTTGAACCTGGGAGGTGGAGGTTACAGTGAGCCAAGATTGTGCCATTGCACTCCAGCCTGGGCAACAAGAATGAAACTCTGTCTCAAAAAAAAAAAAAAAAAAAAAGAAAGAAAATTATTAACAAGGCAAAGTTCCAGGTCTTCCAAAAAGTTTTATTGATTGTAAGGAAAACTTGCAATAGCAGGGAGAACTTGTGCTTAATAAAAAATTTCTCTATTCTATTAATGAATGGCAATGATAGGGCACTTGTCACTGGAAATTTTGTAGGCAGAAAAACTGGCAACAGTCTCTGTTAAGTTCATCAAGTTTCACATTAATTTGTAGACCCCAAAGTCCTTATCCGAGAAAGCAAAAACAAATAGAGCCTAATAGATGTAAAAGCTATGCATGTAGTTTTTTTTTTTCATCAAAGCATTTATTTTATCTTAAAATATACTTTAACAGCTGATCAGGTTATCTTACTTATTCATGATTCCAATTTTTCAGACCTCAGCAATCACCCAGCGGATAAGTCCTTGTTCCACTCTGACTAGCAGCACTGCCTCTCCACCAGCCAGTAGCCCCTGCTCTACACTCCCACCCATCACTACAAATGCAACTGCCAAGGACTGCAGCTATGGGGCTGTTACTAGTCCAACCTCTACCCTTGAAAGCAGAGATAGTGGCATCATTGGTGAGTTGGTTTTTATATTGATAATTTTGTGTCCTTTTTTTCCTTTTTAAAATAATTACACAAGCTTAAAGTTTTTAAAAATTCTGTTTTTGAATTGTTGAGATGTATATATAAAACTTTCCTGGTCTTTTTAATGATGCTGGAGAGAGAAACTTAAGGGTAAACAAAATGAAAGGTATTCCTCCCTACTTAACCACTCCTTATCAGGATATTCCCTGATAAGAAGGAGTGGATTTAAAAAAAAAACTTCTGTCCACTTCTTCCTGTAAATGCACGTACATCAACTATCTACCAACAGAAGTAGTTCAGAAAAAGTTCATTCCTTACTGGTATAGTCGAGAGTTTTATGAAAGAAAGGTGAGATTAGATTAAGTGGCGAAAGAGTTATGATTTGAGTTGTTCTGGGTCTATTTGTGCAAACCATATATTAGTTATTTGATTAGTTTTGGGAGCCCCTTTAGACTTTGTTTTTCTTCTTGTCAATAAGGCAGCCCTGTTTTTTACCTTCTGCAAAGTAGAAAAATGGTATTTCTTTGCTTATGATTTGAAACCTTATACGAATACATTTTTATGGCAAGCTTGGGCATAAAGAGAACTTGAAACTTAGAAGTATTCAAGCAAAGAAATTTTCCATTTAATTTTTCCCTTGTGAATTTTCTAATACCTTTTTTTTTTTTTTTTTTTTTACCAAAGATCCTAGTTGACTACTTAGTCCTAGGAATATATCTAAATAATCTTCAACCCAATTAGCAGTTTGCAGCAGAAACTAAAACCACTCTGATAAAGGCAATGCTGATTGGGACATTATGTAATTTATTATCTCCGGTAGACTCTAGGTAAACATTTCATCAGAGCCAGACGTGTACTGTTGGAGGCTCATTCATGTTCAGGAGATAGGCCATCATCATTTATATGTATTGTTATGATTCAACACCTCTTGCTATGAAAATCATATAGGATATTTCTAGCTCAGGAAATCTTTCATCATATTCAAAATTTTGAGTGATCTTTCTTGAGTAATATTTCCTATTAATGCATTTTGACAACTAGAAAATATTAAAGTATTGTGATTACTCTTTGGGACACTGTTCTAATGCTCTTCTTATAGTTAGGTATGGAGATATGAAGAGTAGGGGAAGAACATAGTTCTGGAGCTTCTCAGTTTTTATGGCTATCAAGTTGTATAATGATTCAGACATTGAACATTATTCTATACCATTGTCATTTACAAAATGCTAAAAAAATTGCATTTCCTTTAATAATGGAGTTACCAATAGACTCCTTTTGACAAATAAGTCTGTGTACATTTTCTAGTCAGAGATAAGAATTTAAAAATAGTATAAAGCTATATATTTATACTCTGTGAGAAGATAAAATGGAAATTGGGCTTCTGTCCAAAACATAAATGGCATTTCTGGGTATTCCTTTTCTACCTAACAACCAGATGATGACAGTGTCATAGTCTCCAGCAGCTTTATGTAGAATAAAGAAGAGGAAAGAACATAGGTGGTAATAAGAATAATTTTAATTAAAAGTTATTTATGGCTAGGTTTCTCTTCAGACTCCCAAAATTATAGTATATGCCAACCCCAATTAAGTATTTAGGAGCAGAGCATAAATGGGGAATGAATGTGTTCCATCATCTATGATATTGCACATGTGAATGTATGGGTTTATATGTATACATAGGTAGACAAAAGTGATTATGTTTTTTCCTCTCTCGCTCTGGGCCCCAGGTGCAGAGAGCTTAATTAATAATACTCCTCAGTATATACAGATTGGTCTGTACAAAGCTCCTCTCAGTTTATTACTTTTCCCTTTATCCTCAATCCCATTTCATTGCAGCCATACTATTATATTTATATAAGTCCTTGAATATGAATGTGTCCTTGAATATTATATGTTGTTTTTTGTGTATGTTTGTGATTTTAATTTATAAAGTGGCATGTTAATACAGATCTTATTCTGCTTTTTGAAATCTATATGAACACCAAATTTCTTGCTTCTGATGATGTAAATATTCTTCACATTTTACTTGCGAACACTTAGGTTACTTCCAACTCCTCTACCATTTGTACAAACCTTTTCTGGAGTTTATACCTAGGACTGGAATTACCGAGTCATGGGGCATATGATTATTTAACTTCATGAAGTACTCCCAGATTATTATCCAGAATAGTTACAGTAATTCACATTCTCATCAGCAGTATATAAAGCTTCTTTTCCCTTTTCTCGTTCTTTGTTGACACTAGCCCAGTTCTAAAATCTGAAAACTCTTAAAACTGTACGTTTTTTAAAATATAAATTTACATCAAATTCATTTGGCTGTAAAATCTTACCTGAGCTAAGATGAGGCTACTTACAGTCTTTATCCTACTAAATATGAATATCTATACATTTTATTGTAGAAATGTTAATATACTTGGTTACAGGATACTATTCCCTGTGCCATATACAGTATCTGTGTCTTTTTACTTTTTTAAAATATGAGACATTCTGTATTTTGAAACACATCTTCAGAGTTTCATATATGTGATTATAGACCTGTGTCATCTGACTTTCTGATTTTAGTAAATCTGATGGTTATAAAATTGTCTCATTTTAATATGCATTTCTTTGATTAGTGTAGAGGTTCTGCAGCTCTTCATATGCTCACTGCCTATTGTATATTTGTTAAGGGAGTCATTCAAATGGAAATAGGTAAAGTTTTGGGAAAAGAATAATCTAAAGAAGGCAAATCCAAAGAGAAGAAAACAGAGGACTGAGCACAAAATCTTAGAGTACATTCAAAGAGCAGGGAATTGGAAGCGGGAGAAGAATGAGCCAGTGGACACCAAAAAAAAAGTAGTCAGATAAATAGGAGAAAACTTGGGGCAGTGCAATGCCACCAAAGCCAAGGGAGACACATGTTCCAAGGAAGGGGTGCGGAAAGGTTGGTCAACAAATGACAAAAGTTGAGAAGACAAAGGAAAATGAGGATGATTAAAGAATAAAAGTAAATATTTTTCCCACATTTGGCTTCCTTCTGTAGATATAAAAAATACATATTTATTTGTTTAGAAGTTGTGGCAAATGTTAATGCCGTGACTGCAAAGTGTATCCCTAACTTACATAAATGCACATCGGTGTGTGGATTCATTCATTTTAAATAAATACTGAGTAAATAAAAATATTTTTACAGCAAAGTTGCAGGATACAAAATCAACACCAAAACAAGTTGTATTTCTATATCCTAAAGATGAAAAATCCAAAAAGAAAAATAAGGAAACAATTTCATTACAGTGGCATCACAAAGAATAAAATAGGAATAAATTTAACCAAGGAGGCAAAAAAAAAAAAAAATTCTACATTGAAAACTGCAAAACATTGCAGAAGAAATTTTAAGACTTAAATGGAAAGATATCCTGTCTTCATGGATTGGAAGACTTGCTATTGTTAAGATAACAATATTTATCAAAGCCATCTACAGATTCAAATCAATCTCTATCACAATCCCAACAGTAGTCTTTGCAGAAATAGAAACATCCAGCTGGGAATAATGGCATGAACTTGTAGTCCCAGCTCCTTGGGAGGCTGAGGCAGGAGGATCATTTGAGCCAGGAGTTCAAGTCCAGCCTGGAAAACCTAGCGACACTCTGTTTCTAAAAAAAAAAGAAAGAAAGAAAGAAAGACTCATCCTAAAGAAGAAAGAAAGAAAGACTCATCCTAAAAGTCATATGGAATCTTAAAGGACCCTAAGTAGCCAAAACAATCTTGAAAAAGAGCAAAATTGGAGGACTCACATTTCCTGATTTCAAAACTTACTACAAAGCTACAGTAATCAAAGCAGTATAAAGAGACCAGAAATAGGGGGCCAGGTGCAGTGGCTCATGCCTGTAATCCCAGCACTTTGAGAAGCCAAGGCAGATGGATCAGTTGAGGTCAGGAGTTTGAGACCAGCCTGGCCAACATGGTGAAACCCCATCTCCACTAGAAATACAAAAAGTAGCCAGGCGTGGTAGCAGGAACCTGTAATTCCAGCTACTGGGGAGGCTGAGGCAGGAGAATCACTTGAACCTGGGAGGCAGAGGTTGCAGTGAGCTGAGATCAAGCCACTGCACTCCAGCCTGGGCAACTGAGCAAGACCCTGTCTCAAAAATAAATAAATAAATGAAAATAAAGAGACCAGAAATAAACTCTTGCATATATGGTCAAATGGTTTTTGACAAGCATCCTAAGACCATGTGGCATGGACAGTCTTTTCAACAATTAGCGTTAGGAAAATTGAATATTGACATGCAAAAGAATGAAGTTGGTCATTTACCATCTACCATATACAAAAATTAAAATGGATTAAAGACCTAAACATAGTAGTTAAAAACTGTAAAACTGCTCAAAATTTAACCAAGGAGGCAAAAAAAAAAAAAAAAAAAAAAAAAAACAACAACCTCGTACACCGAAAACTACAAAACATTGCAGAAGAAATTTTTAAGACTTAAATAGAAAGACATCCTGTATTCATGGATTGGATATAGGAGAGGAACAGAGGACATAGGAGGAAATCTTTGGACATTGCATTTGGTGTTGATTCCTTGGATATGAACCAAAAGCACAGGCAACAGAAGAAAATAATACATTGGACTTGACATAAATTTAAAACTTTTGTGCATCAAATGATACTATCAAGAGAGCAAAAAGGCCGGGCACTGTGGCTCACACCTGTAACTTTGGGACAGGTTACACAACTTTGGGAGGCTGAGGCAGGTGGATCACCTGAGCTCAGGAGTTCAAGACCAGCCTGGCCAACATAGCGAGACCCCCATCTCTACTAAAGATATAAAAATTAGGCATGGTGGCACAAGCCTGTAATCCCACCTACTCAGGAGGCAGGAGAATCACTTGAAGCCGGGAAGCAGAGGTTGCAGTGAGCTGAGACCACACCACTGCACTCCAACCTGAGCGACAGAGCAAGACTTCATCTCAAAAAGAAAAAAAAGAGGGCAAAAAGACAACCCACAGATATTGGAAATAATGTATCTGATAAGGGATTAATATCCAAAATATATAAAGAACCCCTACAACTCAACAACAACAACAAACCATTTCAAAAATGGGAAAAAGACTTACATAGACGTTTCTCCAGAGAAGATATACAAATGGCCAATAGACGCATGAAAAGATATTCAACATTACTAGTCATTAGGGAAATGCAAACCAAAACCACAATAAAACACTGCTTTATACCCATTAGGATGACGATTATAAAAAGAAAGTGGAACATGACAAGTGTTGGCAAGGATGTGGAGAAATTGGAACTCTCATACATTGCTGCTGGGAATGTAAATGATGCAGCTGCTGTGGAAAAGAGTATGGCAGTTCTTCAAAAAGTTCAACATAGAATTGCCATATGATCCAGCAATTTCTCTTCTAGGTATATACCTGAAAGTATTGAAAGGAAGGATTTGGACAGATACTTGTATGCTGATGTTCATAGTGGCATTTTCACAACGGCCAAAAAGTGGAAATAATACAAATTAATATGGACAGATGACCGGACAAACAAAATGTGATATATACATTCAATGAAATATTATTCACCTTAAAAAGAAATGAAATTCTGATGTATGCTGCAACATGGATGAACTTTGAAAATGTTATGCTGAGTTAAGCCAGACACAAAAGGATTGTATGATATATATGATTCCACTCATATAAATGGAATACCAGAGTAGCTAAATCATAGAGACAAAAAGTAGAATAGAGAATACTGAGTGGGGCTGCAGCGGCATGGGGAGTTGGTGGGATGTGGAAATAGGAAGTTATTGTTTAATGGATACAGAATTTCAGTTGGGGATGATGAAAAGTTCTAGAGATGGATAATGTTGATGTTTGTACAACATTGTGAATATACTTAGTGCCCCTGAATTATACACTTAAAAATGGCTAAAATAATTTTATGTCGTGTATATTTTACCACAGTAAAACATTTTTAAAAGAATATTTATTAATATGTATATGGTATAGACAATAAGAATATAGCAAATACCTGACTACCTCTCTTACCCTATAACAAAAATGACCTGTATTATATGCTAAAGCCCTCTTCTGTATCTCTTCCCATTTCTGTATTCATACCCTACCCTGAGAGGTCATCTGAATTTTGTGATTATCATTCCAGTACTTTCTTTCATGATTTTGCCACATTTGTATCCCTAAATAATTTATTATTTAGATCTCATGTTTTCATTTTCGTATACCTGAAAGCATATTTATGCAAATTTCTTTTTTTTTTTTTTTTTTTTGAGACAGAGTCTCGCACTTTCGCCCAGGCTGGAGTGCAGTTGCGCAGTCTCGGCTCACTGCAAGCTCCACCTCCCGGGTTCATGCCATTCTCCTGCCTCAGCCTCCTGAGTAGCTGGGACTACAGGCACCCACCACCACGCTTGGCTAATTTTTTGTATTTTTAGTAGAGATGGGGTTTCACTGTGTTAGCCAGGATAGTCTCGATCTCCTGACCTCGTGATCCGCCCGCCTCAGCCTCCCAAAGTGCTGGGATTACAGGCATGAGCCACCACGCTCAGCCACAAATTTCTTTTGTGCTTGCTGTTATGTACCTCAGATACATTCGTGTTGTTGCATTTTAGTCTGCTTGTTTTTATTGCCATATCATATTCTACTGTATGAATATAGCACGTTTGTTTATTCATTCTGTTGATGAAAAGTTGAGTTGTTTCCAGATTTTTGCTCTTGCAAATAGTGCTGCTGTGATTATTCTTGGGCTTGTGTCGTTAGTCATATGTATGATTCGGAATGTTAGAAGTGAAATTGTCAGATTATTAGAAATGTGTCTCTTTCAACTTTATAAAATAATTTCATCTTTTATGAAACTATACCAGTTTATACTGCCACTAGCAATATACTATAAAATGTTCCATTTGCTATAGATCTTTCCCACGTTTGATATTGTCAGGCTTCATTTTGCCAATCTGGATGATATGAAAGTTATCTAATTGTGAAATTAATTTGTGTTTTCTTGATTACTGATGAGGTTAAACAATCTTTTCACATGTTTATTAGCCAATTAGGTTTCCTCTTTTGTGAAATGCCTGTTCAAGTTTTTGCTTATTTCCTAATGTGATTTTTCTTTTCCTTACAGATTTGAAGGAAATCTTTATTTTTTAATAGGAAGCCTTAATTTTAATGTAGTCAAGTTTTTTTATTTTTTCCTTTGTATTTTATATTTTTGTGAAACTTTGCTTTGTCATTTAAGTCCTTAAAATCACCTAGAATTGGTACAAGAGTACCAATTTATGTTTTTCTATACAAATAACTAGTTCCATTACCATGTTCACATGCAGTGTATTGCTGCCAAAAGCATAAATGTCTAGGTCTTTTTCTGAGCTTTTATTCTAGGTCTTTTTCTGAGTTTTTATTCAATCCATTGGTAAATCAATCTCTCCTTATAACAATATTGTGCTGTCTTAATTACAACCGCTATAAGTCTTGATACTTGGTAAACAGAGTCCCCTAACTTGATCATCATCTTAAGGATTCTCGGCTATTCTGTACCCTTTCTTCTCCCAAATAAATTTAAGAATCAATTTGCCAAACTCATGAAGAAACCCTTTTGAGATTTTTATTAGAATTGCATTGAAACCATAGATCAATGAGTGATGAATTTACAACTGTTTCCAATATTAAATCTTCTAATCCAGGAATATATTTTTTATCTCTTTCATTTAGAGCTTCTTTAATATCTTTCAATAAAATGTTCTAATTTTTCAGTAGGGTCTGGTATATCCTTTCAAAGATCTTTTTTCCTAGATGCTTTATATTTTTATGCGTTTGTCAGTGTTACGTCTTTTTCATTATACTTCTTACCTATTGCATAGAAATATGTGGAGATTTGTATATTGTATTCAGCACTGTAGCAAAGTCTCTTATTAAATAATTTATAGTTTTTTTGTGGTTTTCTACATATACAACCATATTGTTTGCAAATAATGACATTTTTATGTTTTCGTTACCTTATATCATGTATTATTTATTGATTGATTGATTTCTTCCTATTTTTTTTTTTCAATTTTTTTGAGACAGAGTCTCTCTGTTTCCCAGGCTGGAGTGCAGTGTTGCAATCTTAGCTCACTGCAGCCTCCACCTCAAACTCCCGCTGAAGTGATCCTCCCTCTTCAGTCTCCTGAGCATCTGGGACTACAGGCGCATGCCACCACACCCAACTAATTTTTGTATTTTTTTTTTGTAGAGACAGGATTTTAACATATTGCCAAGGCTGGTCTTGAACTGCTGGGCTCAAGCAATCTGCCCGCCTCAGCCTCCAAAAGTGCTGGGATTACAGGCATGAGCCCCTGCACCCGGCCACACTTTTTTTTTTTCCTTGTTGTACCAGCTAATTCTTTGGCACATTGAATTATAGTGATGGAAGCAGTCATCTTTGTCTTGTAACTGATTTTTAAAGGAATCCTTTTTGTTTGTTTGTTTTGTTTTGTTTGTTTGTTTTGAGATGGAGTCTCACACTGTGGCCTGGGCTGGAGTGCAGTTGTGCCATCTCGGTTCACTGCAACCTCCACCTCCCGAGTTCAAGTGATTCTCCTGCCTCAGCCTCCCGAGTGGCTGGGATTACAGGCACGCACCACCATGCCTGGCTAATTTTTTGTTTTTTTTTAGTAGAGACAGGGTTTCCCTATGTTGTCCAGGCTGGTCTCGAACTCCTGACCTCATGATCCACCTGCCTTGGCCTCCCGAAGTGCTGGGATTACAGGCGTGAGCCACCGCTCTCGGCCTAAAGGAATGCTTTCAGTATTTCACTATTAAGCATTATGTTCCTGTAGATGTTTGTAGACATCATTATCAGGTTTTTAAAATGTTTATTTCCAGTTTGTTATGTATTTTTAACCATAAGCAAATATTAATTTTTTCAAATGCTTTTACAAATATCTGTTGAGGTGATGAAATAGTTTTTCTCCTTTATTCTCTCAATGGTGTAAACTACATTAATTTTTCAAATGTTAACCTGATTTTGCATTCCTAGAACCACGTGTAGTTATGATACATTTTTAAATAAATCAACTTATTTTCTAACACTTTGTTTAGGATTTTTGAATCTATATCCATGAGTGAGATTTGCTTGAAATTCTCCTCTCTGATTCTGCAATTGTCAGGTTTTGCTATCAAGGATTATGTTAGCCTTATAAAATAGGTTGAGCTCATCCAAATATAAGTACTCCCCAAGGCTGACTCTCAGCCTTTCTATTGTCATCTTTCTCAGTCTGCTTTCCCTGTTGGGATGACTCTCTCTGTTCCTTGACTCCTATTTCGTATTTTGAGCTCTGATTTTTGGTTCCACAATTTCTCTGTTTATTACATTCTTTTCATCATGGACACATGTCCAGGAATAATCACACAAACCAAATCTTACTTTCTTCATGAAGCAGACTCTGATTATCCCTCCCTTCTCTGGATTTCCGCACTATTTACCTCCCTCCTCTACACTTATGAGACTCATTGCCAATAACCAGTATAGTTACTTATAGTTATATATTTATTTTCTTTATGTAAGCTTCTTAATGTCAAGATTTATGTCTACTACTTTTTATTTACTCTCAGGATTTAGCATAATATCTAAATTGTGGTTTATGTAAGAAGTCTATAGGGATATAATTATTAAATAACTAAACATTTTGAGTAAATAACATAGAGCAACACAATGTGATAAAGAGTAACCTTTTTTTCTGTCCTCTAAATACTTTGTGGAAGATTGGAATTATCTGTTTCTTGAATATTTAGTCAGATTTGCTCTTAAAATAATCAGGGCACTGTCTTCATGCAATAAATGCACATTTCAATTTTAACTACTGTTTCTATATATTATGTTTAATACTATAGAACATTTTAGGTTTTCTTTTTCTTTTTGAATCAGTTTCCTTGTAGTTTTTAATCTTTTTAAAATTTTTTAGCATAAAATTATCCAAAATATCCTTTTATAATGACATCCCTACCTACCCAAGAACCTAAGACAGATACCTGAGAGGAGCCCTTGCCTCCTCCCTCTCTTTATATTTCTCATCCCTGTATTTTATTTTCATCCTTCATAGCATTGCTTCAATGGTCCTCATTATCTCAGACTTAGATTAATACAGATCTTTTTGTCTACTTTTCATCTTGTTCTTTCTGTTGTTTTTCACTCAGCAACCAAAGTAAATTAATTGAAAATCAATTACTCATTTGATTCTCGGTTACCTAAAAGATAAAGTGAACTTCTTGAAAACAAAGTCTGACCATATCACTCTTTTGGCTCTCATTTGCCTGTAAGACTTATAGGTAAATGAATTTACATTTTGTAGATTGATAGGCTTCCTTTGACCTAGGCCCTCATGATCTGGTGATGGCCAGTTTCCCCAGCCTTCTCTCCCACTTCTTTTTGCCTTGGATTTATTGTTCTAGCAGCAATAGTTTTTTTTTCATTTCTGTGATTTTGTTCATATTGATCATTCTTACTATGATATCATCTCTCCTCCTAACATTAGAGGAGATAATAGATTATCTCCTCTAATCTTTTATCGTAAATCCAGCTGAGAAGTGTTCTGTCACCACCACTACTACTCCTCCCACCTTTCCTCAGCTCTGCACTTCCAACTGCTATTCAGTACATATTATTACTCCACTTTCCCAGTAATACCTGCGCCTATCTGTATTATTAAATTTAACACATGGTATTATGCATAGTTTTTGAGTCTACTTTTCCCCCATTGACTGTTAATTTCTTGTTAGCAGAAACTGCCATGTTCATTTTTTATCTATAGCATTTAGTCCAGTGACTGGCACATGGTAGCATAGTAGATGCTCAATAAATGTATAAAAAGAAGGAAAGCTTAATGATGGGAGAGGAGGGAATGAAAGGCTCACCTGGCATTTTGTTGTAGTTGTTTTGTTTTTTTTTATTATACTTTAAGTTCTAGGGTACATGTGCACAACATGCAGGTCTGTTACATAGGTATACATGTGCCGTGTTGGTTTGCTGCACCCATTAACTTGTCATCTACATTAGATATTTCTCCTAATGCTATCCTTCCTCCAGCCCCCCACCCCACAACAGGCCCCGGTGTGTGATGTTCCCCACCCTGTGTCCAAGTGTTCTCATTGTTCAATTCCCATCTATGAGTGAGAACATGCAGTGTTTGGTTTTCTGTCCTTGTGATAGTTTGCCGAGAACACCTGGCATTTTTTCAATTCATTTTTTGGCAGTGCTTAGAGTGACTGTTGGGTACAAGATGAAACTTTATTGAATTTTGAATGAGATTAGAATTCTCCATTGACTAATTTTGTTCTCTTAAGTTCTCTATGATTAATTTTGGCAAAACGACTTTCATAATTCCTGCTGAGCTTCTTCCTGTGTTCTTTTGATATTATTAGATTATCTATAATTGGATATCATCTATATTGCCATACATAAAAATAGCTATAGAAATATGTTCATTCAAGCAGAAGGAATGGTGCTTGAAGAAATACCTAGGTGGAAAGACAAGTGAGCCATGTAATGACAGATATGTTTGGTTTGTGCAAATAATACAACAAAAATGCAAAATAACATCAGTGCTTACATTAGGAAAATGGAATGTCCTCCTGCTCTTTGTTTTTATTCTGTTTATTTATTATTTTATAGAAACAGGGTCTCACTATATTGCCCAGGCTGGTCTTTGAACTCCTGGCCTCAAACGATACTCCCACTTCAGCCTCTCAAAGTGCTGGGATTATAGGCATGAGCCACCATGCCTGACCCTCTTTGCTTTTAAAAGCCCTTCTTACTATAAAATGTAGCACTTAAATAAGCTCCATAGACCAAATGAATAATTGTGTCTTTGTGCCACAAATTAACTCAAAACTTTCTACCACCTATCAGGACTACTTTCATCATTTTTATTGATAGATCTCATGTTTTCAACAAATCTGTCAGCATTACTCTATTCATTATTCAGTAGTTGCTCATTTTTAATTTATGAGACATATATCTGCTAACACTTATGTTCAAAATAAGGTAACTAATATTGTCAGCCTTGATATAATTCTAGCTAAGTTTACAGAGGCTTGATGTTGTAGTTAACTAGTCACCAATAAATATGTGATTATTTATAAAGTCTTTGAAATATTGAAAATAGTGAAACCCATTACTACCCTCTCAGACCTTTACAAGTGTAATGTTTCAGTGTTTGGAGGCTACCGTATGTGCTCATGGTCTGTCAGAGAAAAGGGCTATGTTTCTGGCATATATACCAGGGTTAGAATACACAGAGACAAGTACATCTTAGCCAACTGTGACAGGGTACCTAAAGACAGAAGCATCTGCTAGGACACACAAAGAAAACACCACAAAAGGCAAGGAATTAAATAACAGACACTTTGCATTTAGACAAGTCCTCTGGGAAGCAGGGGCTTGCATTCTCTAGCTTTCAGTGTACAACCCATGTAGCCATGTAACTCCAAGCTTCCAACTAAGAATTACAGAGCCAGCTGACCAAATGAAATTATATTTCAGTCAGATTTTAGTGAATGAAAAAGACTTAAGTATATTTTAATAAGACAACTTCCAGAAATCAGGATAAGTATACATTTATTTAAACAATACAGACACATAATATAAATATATACAACTATATACTATCAATGAATACATTTAGAAATAATTATAAAACATGCTGTGGAATTCATACAAATCTCATCGGGGAAGGTGCAACATTGTATTTGGTGGCAAAAAGTTTAAGAATCATTGGGCTATTACTGAAAGACTGAATATGTGAAATGAAGTTTTCATTAAAATGAATAGTTTTGGCACATGCTGAAATAATATGATAACTTAATAATGACTTGAACATTTAAATTAGCTTTAAGAATATCTAGCCCCTGGTTCCCAACATTTTCAGCACCAGGACTGCCTTAGCATATATTTCTTAGAAAACAGAGCCTGAGACAAAAGTTTATATGTTAAGACCTTTTTAACAGAGTACAAGCCAGGGAAGCAAGCGTGAAGGAAAGGGGGAGTGAGACAGGAAAGGAAAGAGAAAAAATGTAAGGGAAGATACTACAGAGCTGGCAAAGGTGAGAGACCACATGTCTCTGAACCATGGAAAGGAGACTCCAAAGAGGATTTTTCTGCTAACTCCCTTCCTGTATTGGTCACAACCTGGTGAGTATTATCTCCCTTATTCTTCCTATTGCACAAAACCAGTAGCCCTACTATATCTTACGTGTCAGTGACAATAGAGAAGTCCAGGGACAGAGGAGAGAGACTGTATAGCATGCACATGAGGTAAGGTATTGATTGACTTGTGCCCAGGATCAACACAAATGACTCGGAGCAGCCCTTGTAGCCAACCCCTCAGTCTGAAGCCAGAGGCATTAGTAACACAGACCTAACTCCAACCCATGAGAATTGTTCAAATCGTTGTGAGGGCCACTTTGGCCAAACAACTGGCAGGTGACTATATCTAGGATTCTGCTTTAGTCCATTCAAATGGCTATAACAAATTATTTTAGCTTGGGTAATTTACAAGCAATTGACATTTGTTACTCACAGTTCTGGAGGCTGGGAAGTCCAAGATCAAGGCACCAGCAGATTTGATATCTGGTGAGGGCTCATGCCTTGTAGCTTGAAGCCTTTGCTGTGGCTTCACATGGCTGAAGAGGCAGACATGCTTCCTCAGGCCTGTTTTATACAGGTACTAATCCCATTTGTGAGGACCTAATCAACCCCCAAAGGCCAGAACCTTTAATACTATCACATTGGAGATTGTAAGTTTCAACACATGAATTTGCTGGGGGACACAAACATTCAGAGAATAGCAGGTGCCAAACCCAGTACAGTCCAACCCTTGTACCACATTGATCCAGTAGTATCCTCTGAGTATCTGGTCTCACCCTGGGAAGATGATGTGATGATGCTCTCAATTCTTTCCTGAGAGGGTAGGTTCTAAATCCAGTCCTTCAAGGTGGTAGTCAGTTGTAACCTCCCAAAAAGCCTTAGAAAGGGTTAGTAAACAAAGATTTAGGTCCTTGCTGCTCCATGTAGTCCTAGAGACCATAATGCATGCTCATTATTTCCCTCTACCCATTTCAGAACAAAAAATATCAAAATAGATTTAAGAACAGGAATGATCTACAATTGAAAGTCATTTCATAATGATGAATGGATCAGTTTATCAAGAGGAAATAACCTAAATGTTTATGCAACTAACAAAACTTCAAAATGAGAGAAATCCATAATCAGATTTCAGCATTCATCTCTCAGTAGCTGATAGAACAAGTAGAGAACCAATTAACATATAGAGGATCTAAACCATTCCATCAACCAACTTGACCTAATCGTCTTTTATTGAACAATGTGATAATAAAAAATATGTCTATTTGGTCTTTGTCCCTGGTTCCTGACACAGGGTTCCTAAATACCTTTGAATTTTCCGAGTCATAGGAGCATCTTGGCAGGCCCCTAGATAGCTTCAGCATAGGGAATGGTCACCAGAAAGACCAGGGGATGACTATGGTTACACTTTTAGCCCTACTCCAGACTTCAGGGAGGGGAGAGAGGCTAGAGATTGAGTTAATCAACAGTGACCAATTATTTAATCATGCCTAAGTAGTGAAACCTCCATTTTAAAAACACCCTAAATGATGGGGTTCAGAGAGCCTTTGGATTAATGAACACACCAAGGTACTGGAAAAGGCATGCCAGGAAAAGGGATGGAGGCGCCACACTTTTATTTTATTTTATTTTATTTTATTTTGTTTTGTTTTGTGTTATTTTATTTTTATTTTATTATTATTTTTTTTTTCTGAGACGGAGTCTCACTCTGTTGCCCAGGCTGGAGTTCAGTGGTGTGGTATCAGCTCACTGCAAGCTCCACCTCCTGGATTCACGCCATTCTCCTGCCTCAGCCTCCCGAGTAGCTGGGACTACAGGCGTCTGCCACCAAGCCCAGCTAATTTTTTGTATTTTTTTTTAGTAGAGATGGGGTTTCGCCTGTTAGCCAGGATGGTCTCAATCTCCTGACCTCATGATCTGCCTGCCTCGGCCTCCCAAAGTGCTGGGATTACGGGCGTGAGCCACCGCTCCTGGCCTATTTTATTTTATTTTGAGACAGGGTCTTGCTCTGTCGCCCAAGCTGGAGTGCAATGGTGCGATCTCGGCTCACTGCAGCCTCCACCTGCTGGGTTTAAGTGATTCTCGTGCCTCAGCCTCTGGAGTAGCTGGGATCACAGGCACGTGCCATAACACCCAGCTAATTTTTGTATTTTTAGTAGAGATGGGGTTTCACCATGTTGGCCAGGCTGGTCTGGAACTCCTGACCTCAAATGATCCACCTATCTCGGCCTCCCAAAGTGCTGGGATTACAGGCCTGAGCCACCATGCCCGGCCAGCTCCACACACTTTCATACCTGCCCTCTGCCCCTCTTCCATTTGATTATTCCTGAGTTGTACCGTTTATAATAAAACAGTAATAGTAAGTAAAGTGCATTCCTGAGTCCCGTGAACCATTCCAGCAAATGATTGAACTCGAGGAGGTTGTGTGAATCCCCACTCTATAGCCAATTGGTCAGAAATACAGATGACAACCTGGGACTTGCAGCTGGCATGCAAAGTGAGGACAGCCTTGTGGAAGTAAGCCCTTAACCTGTGGAGTCTGTGCTAACTCTGGGTAGTTAGTGTTAGAATTCATATGAATCATAGGGCACCAGTTGGTGTCCAGATAATTGGCAAATTGATTGTTGGGTGGCAGCAAAAACTCACACATATGGTATCAGAAGTGTTGTGAGTAAAAGTAGTTCAGTAGTCCACCCAAAAACAGCAGAGTACAGATTCCTTTTTAGAAGGTTCACCAAGACAGACCATATTCTGGTTCGTAAAACAAGTCTCAATAAACTTAAGTGGACTCAAACTAAACAATGTTCTCTGACCACAGTGTGATTAAACTAGAAATCAGTAATAGAAAAATATCAGGAAATTTCACACATCTTTGGAAATTAAATAACACATTTCTAAATAATGCTCCAGTCAAAAGAAGGTGGAAATTTAACAATATTTTAAATTAAATATCAGTGAAAACAAAACATATCAAAATTTGTGGAATATACCTAAAGAAGAGCTTAGGAGGAAATTTATAGCATTAAGAGCTTTTTTTAGAAAGCAAGTTTTTAAATCAATGAACTGAATTTCCAGTTAAACTAGAAAAATAAGAAGTTCAACCGAATGTAAGCAGAAGGTAGGAAATCATACAGAGCAGAGATCAGTTAAATAGAAAACAGTGGAGAAAAACAATGAATTAAAAGCTGGTGCTTTGAGAAAATCAGTAAAATCAATAAACCTCTACCTGTACTGACTAGGACAAAAAAAGAAGATACAAATTACCGCTATTAAGGGTGAGGTAGGGACATTATTACAGGCCCCACTGACATTAAAAGAATACTAAAGGAATGTCACAAACAATTTTATTTTTTAAAATTATTTTTCTTTTTCTCTACACTGGGAAGAAACTTAAATGAACAATTTTAATGTCAGTAAATTTGACAATTTAGATTAAATGGACAAGTTCATTGAAATAAATAAACTATCAGAGCTTACTTGATAAGAAAGAACCTGAATAGCTGTATTGAATTTGTTGTTTAAAACTTTGCCATAAGGAAAACTTTTGGTCCAGATTCATTGACAGGTAAATTCAACCAAACATTTAAAGAAGAGTAATACCATTTCTACACAGACTCCTCCAGGAAGTTAAAGAGGAACAACTAGGAGGCCAATATTGTTACCCTAAGAACAAACCAGACAAAGACATGACATGAACAGGAGAGTACAGACCAATTATCTCTCATGAATGCAGAGTTCTTAACAAAATTCTAACAAACTGAATCTAATAATATATAAAAAGCATAATGTCTCATTACTAATGGGTTTTATACCAGGAATTGAGGTGGTTTCTACATTCACGAATCAATCAGTGTAGTTAATCATTAATAACAGACTAAAAAAGAAAAACTGTATGATCATCTGATAAATACAAAAAAAAAAAAACAGCATTGGTTAGGCACGGTGGCTCACGCCGTAATACCAGCACTTTGGGAGGTCGAGGTAGGAGGATCACTTGAGGCCAGAAGTTCGAGAGTTGCCTGGGCAACATAGTGAGATCCTGTCTCTACAAAAGTTTTTAGAAATTAGCCAGGTGTGATGGTACACACTTGTAGTCTTAGTTACTCAGAAGGCTTGATCCCAGGAGTTCGAGGCTACAGTGAGCTGTGATCATGCCACTGCACTCCAGCCTGGGTAACAGAGCAAGACCCCATAGAGAGGAAGGGAAAAAAAATCGACAAAAAGTTAAAGTAGGAATGGATGAAAAATTTTTAAATTTGATAAAGGGTAACTATGAAAAACCTACATCTAATTCATACTTAATGGTAAAAACCTGGATGCTTTCCCTTGAAAATCATGAACAAGACAGATTTCTACACCTATCACTTTTATTCAATATTATGTTGGCAGTCTCAATCAGTGAAATAAGATGAATAAAGTAAGTAAATAAAAGGCATCTAGATTAGAAAGGAAAAAGTAGAACTGTCATTATTTCCGGACGTGATACTCTGTGTATAAAGTTTAAGAAATCTACCAAAAATAACTGTTAGAAACTAGTGAGTTAGCTGGACGCGGTGGCTCACCCGTGTAATCCCAGTACTTTGGGAGGCTGAGGCGGGTGGATAGCCTGAAGTAAGGAGTTCGAGACCAGCCTGGCCAACATGGCAAAACCTCCTTTCTACTAAAAATGCAAAAATTAGCTGGGTATGGTGGTAGACACCTGTAATGCTAGCTAAGGGAGGCTGAGACAGGAGAATCGCTAGAACCCAGGAGACAGAGGTTTCAGTGAGCTGAGATCACGCCACTTCACTGCAGCCTGGGCAACAAGAGCGAGACTCCATCTCAAAAAAGAAAAAAAAAATAGTAAGTTTAGCAAAGTCTCAAGGTATAGGATCAATATGCAAAAAACTATTGTATTTCTCTGTACCAGCAACAAAAAAAATGGAAATTGAAATAAAAGGGTCATTTACAAAGCACTAAATTGTGAAATAGAGATAAATTAAAAAATACATGACCTGCACAGTGAAAAGTGCAAAACATGCTGAGCAAAATTAACAAAGATATGTGGGAAAATATACCATGTTCAAAGATCACAGTACTCCATACTGTTAAGATGTCAATTCTTTCTAAATTGATCTATTCCAGGGGTTGGTAAACCGTGGCAGGCAGGCCAGATCTGGCTACCCACCTGTTTGTCTCCTGAAAGCTAAGAATGATTTCTATATTTTTAAATGGTCACATTTTAAATTATTATATAAATAATAATATGTAACATAAATTATTGTAACATCCAGATATGTAACATTTGTAACATCCAGATATGTAACAATCTGGACGTTGCCTACTGGCCCACAAAGCCCAAAACATTTACTATATAGCTCCCTAAGAAAAAGTTTTTCAATTCCTCATCTATACATTCAGTGCAATCCCAAACAAAATCCCTCCACCTCCCAGGTTCAAACAGTTCTCCTGTCTCAGCCTCCCGAGTAGCTGGGACTACAGGCGCATGCCACCATGCCCGGCTAATTTTTTGTATTTTTAGTAGAGACGGGGTTTCCCCATATTGGTCAGGTTGGTCTTGAACTCCTGACCTTAGGTGATCCACCCACCTCAGCCTCCCAAAGTGCTGGGATTACAGGCATGAGCCATCACACCCAGCCCACCATGGTTTTTAGTAGAAATTAACAAGCTAGCACTGTATACCTATGTAACAAACCTGCATGTTCTGCACATATATCCATTTTTTTAGAAGAAATAAAAGCAAAAATTAAAAGAAAATTTAACGACCTGATATTATCATTTGTATGGAGTTAGATTAGCCAGAACAAATTTTGAAAAAGAACAAAGTTGGAGGATTTATACTACCTGAATTGAGGTTTACTATAAAACTGCAGAATTCAAAACAGTGTGTTACTGCTGTAAAGGTGGACAATGGAACCACATAAAGAGTCCAAAAATAGGCTGAGCACAGTGGCTCACACCTGTAGTCCCAACACTGTGGGAGGTCGAGGTGGGTGGATCACTGGAGGTCAGGCATTCAAGACCAGCCTGGCCAACATGGTGAAACCTCTCCTCTACCAAAAATACAAAAATTAGTGGGGCATGGTGTCACGTGCCTGTAATCCCAGCTACTCAGGAGGCTGAGGCAGGAGAATCGCTTGAACCCAGGAGGCAGAGGTTGCAGGGAGCCGAGATCGTGCCATTGCACTCCAACCTGGGTGACAGAGCAAGACTCCGTCTCATAAAAAAAAAAAAAAAAGTCCAAAAATAGACCCACGCATACACTAGCAACTCATTTTTGACAAAGGAATCAAGGCATTTTAGTGAGAAAAGGCTATTTTTTTCAGCAAATATTAATATTACAGAATAGGCTGGGCACAGTGGCTCATGTCTGTAATCTCAGCACTTTGGGAGGCTGAGACGGGCAGATCACTTGAGGTCAGGAGTTCGAGACCAGCCTGGCCAGCATGGTGAAACCCCATCTCTACTAAAAATACAAAAAAAATTAGCCAGGTATGGTGGCGCGTGTCTCTAGTCCCAGCTACCTGGGAGGCTGTGGCAGGCGAATGGCTTCAACCCGTGAGATGGAGGTTGCAGTGAGCTGAGATCGCGCCACTGCACTCCAGCCTGGGCAACAGAGCAAGAATCAGTCTCAAAAAAAAAAAAAAATATATATATATACATATATATGTGTATATATATATATATCTCAGAATATTTGCATATCCATACACAAAAGAAAAAACAGTCTGTCTTTACCCTACCCCACATACAAAAATTCAACGTGGATCATAGACTTAAACCTAAGAGCTAAAATTATAAAACTGCAAGAAGAAGTAATAGATTTAACATAAACCTAAGTAACCTTGTGTTAGGCAAAAATTTTTAAAATTGAACACAATCATTAACCCTAAAAGAAAAATAACTGATGTTTGACTGCCAAAATTTTAAATATTTACTCCTCAAAAGTTATTAAGAAAATGAAAAGGGCCTGGCACGGTGGCTCAAGCCTGTAATCTTGGCACTTTGGGAGGCCGAGGCAGGCAGGAGGTCAGGAGTTCAAGACCAGCCTGGCCAACGTGGCAAAACCCTGTCTCTACTAAAAAAAATTAAAAAATTAGCCAGGCGTGGTGGTGGTGGTGGTGTGTGCCTATAATCCCAGCTACTTGGGAGGCTGAGACTGGAGAATTGCTTGAACCTGGGAGGCAGAGGTTGCAGTGAGCCAAGATCATGCCACTGCACTCTAGCCTGGGCAACAGAGTGAGACTTCATCTCAAAAAAAAAAAAAAAAAAGAAAGAAAATGAAAAGGGAAATTATAGATGAAGAGAAAATTTTTCAAACACTTATCTCATAAAAGAGTTCTATGCAGAATAAGTAAAGAATCCTCACAGCTTAATACAAAGACATACAACTTGAATTTCAATAAAATGAGCAAGCGATTTGAACAGATACTTCACAGATGAAAGCATATGAATGACAAGAGATAGATGTTCAATATCAATAATCATTAGGAAAATGTAAATTAAAACCATAATTGGATATCACTGTATACCTAGTACAATGTCTAAAACTCAATACCAAAGATTGGCAAAAATGTGGGAGCAGTTGGAATTTTCAGACACTGCTGGTGTGAGTGTAAAATGGTACAGCCACTTTGAAAACTCCTTAGGCATTCTTTTATAAAGTTCAGCAAAAATCTGCCATTTGACCTAGCCATGCTATTCCTAGGTATGTACAAGAGAGCAAGAAAATCATATGTCTACGCAAAGACCAGTACTTGAATATTCAGAGCAGCTTTATTCTTAATGGCTGAGGTCTTAGTCCATTTGGGCTGATGAAACAAAATTCCATAAACTGGATAGCTTATAAACAATAGAAATATATTTCTCACAGTTCTGAAGAATGGGAAGTCCTGGATCAAGGCAGATTCAGTGTCTGGTGAAGGCCAACTTCCTGTTTCGTAGACAGCATCATCCTCACATGATGGAAAGGGCGAGGAAGCTTTTTTGGTACATTTATATTGGGGGATCAACCCCACTCAGGACCAAATCACTTCCCAAAGGCCCTACCTCCTAATACCATCACCTTGGGGGTTAGAATTTCAGTGTATGAGTTTTAGGAGACACAAGCATACAGACCATAGCAGCTGAAAACTTGAAACAACTCAGATGCCATCAAACTAGCAAATGTATAAATACTGTGATATATCAATTTTTAAAAAATGGAATGAACTGCTAATACAACATCATGGATAAATGTTAAAAGCATTTTGCTACATAAAACAAGCTTGAAACAAAAGACTGCATACTGTATGATTCTATTTGTGTGAAATTCTACAAAAGGCAAAACTATAATGATAGCAAATCAGCAGTTGCCAAGGTGTAGAGTGGTGGGTAAAGGTGGAGGATTGATCGCAAAATGTCAGGAGGCAACTGTATGGGATGATAGAAAGTTGATTACAGCATAACTGGATACATTTGTCAAAACTGCATTTTTTTACTTAAAGTATGAATCTTATTGTATGTAAATTATACCTTAATAAAACTGATTAAACACACACACACACATACACACTAGCATGACACAGCTATTTTACTCCTAGGCATAGGCCCAAATGAATTGAAAACAGGTAGTCAAACAGATACTACATGAATGTTCCCAGCAGCAGTATTCACAGTAGCCAAAAGGTGGCAACAATCCAAATGCCCACCCACAGATGAATGGATAAACACATGTGGCATATACACAATGGAAACTTAGTGATGAAAAGGTATGACACACTGATACATGCTACTGCAACATTGGCGAGTCTCAGAAACATGCTAAGTGAAAGAAGCCGGACACAAAAGGCCAAATATTATGTATTCCCTTCTTAGTAGATATTTAGAATATGTAAATTTATAGAGACCAAATGCAGACTAGTGGTTGATTTGAGGGGAATATGTAAATTTATAGAGACAAAATGCAGACTAGTGGTTGATTTGAGGGGGTGGGAATGATAGTAACTGCTTAATGGGTATGAAGTTTTCTTTTGGAGCTGAATAGAGGTGATGGTTGCACAACATTGGGAATGTACTAGATGCCATTGAATTTGTTCGCTTTGATGCAGGTGCACCCCAAAATTAGAGCTTAGCCCAAGAAGGTTCTTGGCTTCTCTCAAGAAAGAGTTCAAGAGTGAGCCAACAGTGAAAGAAAGCAGGTTTATTGGAGCAATAGTGTATAGCAAAATGGTTGCTCCAAGAGAGAGCAGGGCTATCCCATAGGCAGAGGAGCCCAGAGGAGCAGAGTACAGCAAAGTGGCTGCTCCATAGGCAGAGCAGCCCGGAGGAGCACAGCAGCAGTGTGTGGCAACAGTAGCAGTCCGAAGCAGGAGCAACAGCAGACACAGCTGCAGTATACATTGCTGGCTAGCTATATCTGTACCCACTCTTAATTATTATATATATATATATATATATATATATATATATATATATATATATATATATGTATATATATAATTAAGGGACAGGGTGTTAAGACTTTTCTAGAAAAGGGGCAAGGAGTTCCTGAAACCATAGAAGGTAACTTTCAGGTCATTGCCCTAGTGCGTTGCCATGGCATTTGTAAACTGTCATGGCAGCAGTGGAGTGTCTTTAATAACGAGCAGTGAGGGCAAGCAGAGGTCACCTTCATCACCCTCTTCTGATTTGGGCCATTTTCTTTACTGCATCCTGTGTTTAATCATGAGGGTCATTACAGGTGGGTGCTGATCTCCTACCTCAACTTTAAAGTGGGTAGCTTTATGTTATGTGTATTTTACCTCAAGCACACATACATAGTTACCCTAACACATAGCCACAATTTTCTTTGGGTGAGAATCAGAGGAATATTTTACTACAGTGGCATTGCAAAGCCCTTGCCCAAAGAGCTCCAACTTCCTTTTCAATCCTAGACCAGTGAATTCTGGTCTGTGAACTAATTTAGATCTGCAACCTAAGGGACTGCCATTTTCCACTATGCCTGATGTTAGCCTCTTTTTAAAAAATAAAGTAAGCAGCATCCTAATCTGTTCAACCATCTTGCCACTAGAAACATTGTCATCTGTTAACCATCACCACTGATACTTTTAGTCAAAGCACCCTGGTTGCTCTCCCAGACTTGCTGATTTTTTTTTTTTTTTTTTTTTTTGAGACGGGGTCTCCCTCTGTCGCCCAGGCTGGGGTGCAGTGGTGTGATCTTGGCTCACTGCAGCCTCCGCCTCCCAGATTCAAGCAGTTCTTCCACCTCCGTCTCCCACGTAGCTGGAATTACAGGGGCACACCACCACGCCCAGCTAATTTTTGCATTTTTAGGAGAGACGAGGTTTCACCGTGTTGGCCAGGGTAGTCTCAAACTCCTGACTTCAGGTGATCCACCCAAAGTGCTGGGATTACAGGCGTGAGCCACCACACCCGTCCCAGCCTTGCTGATCTTTACAATAATATATCCTCCTTGCATCTGAGAAATACGTGCTGCCAACTGGCCTCTGTATCCTCACTGATATTAGAGACCCCAGTTCTATGATAACATCTCCCTATTAACTGCACTTAGAGAGGATGGTCACCTTCAGGCTTTTCAAAGATGTCAGTGTTCCCCACCACTGCCACCAGTACATTTCTTACTGCCTTAGTGAAAGGAGTGTCCATTAGGCCTCCAGGGAGTGGAGAGAGGTCATGGTATTATTGGTCTTATGTGGTAGTCCCTTCTAATCTCCACCACTGTGAACCTTCTGACTCGTTTGTCAGTACTATGCCCAGGAAGTTCTAGCTGATCATCTCAAGCTGATTTCCTATAGGCCATCATCATATCCAGGTCTGAAGGAACCATCCTCATATAGATCTCCTTTGTCTCCTATATCTTTCTTTCTCCCTATTTTATTCCATTTTAATTAGGAATTAAACATGATCAAGGCTTTTTGCATCTTTTATCTCCCTCTACCCTTCACAGACCCATTGAAAGAATTGTTCTCACCTTTTCTTAATTTCATCTCCCTCTCACTTTGGAACCATTGGCATTCCAGTTTCTGCCTATACTACTCACCCAAGGTATTATCTAGATCACCTCCATATAGATCAAGCCAATAATGATTTTTAGTTCTTATTACAGTTAATGTTTTCTGACGCATGTTTACTTTTTGAAACTCTCTCTTGCCTGACTTGCCCACAGTCTCCTTGTTTTCCTCTTCTTTCTGGTTGTTCTTTCTTAGACTCGTTTGCAGGCTCTTCTTGCTTTGCCTAATTGTGTTTCAGTGGGTGTCATTTTAGGCCTTCCTCTCCCATCACTCTACAAACTTCTTAAGAGACAATAGTCAGCTCCTAAGGTCAGCTCCTCTGAGGTATTTATTGGTGACAAAGTCACAAAAACTTCTAGTGCTTCTGTGGCTTGTTACCTACATTCAGAATAGAAGTTCTAAATTTCAATTAGAAATCAAAAAATGACAGCTCCTCTCTGTCATTCTAGCCAGTGGTGTGCTGTGGCCAGCTAGCACCTGCAAGATCCAGTTTTTAAGATTTTGGTAATTTTGTGAGCCAGTTAAGTCATAGGTAGCTTGAGTGTACATTTATACCATGGAGATCAGCAAACACTGCAAATCAGAATTTTGTTTTGTTTTTGTCTTTTGTTTGTTTGTTTTTGTCTTTTGTTTTGTTTTGACAAAAGTCAGCTCCTCTGACTCTCTATTCTCCTGAGCTTCAGTTTAATTATCTCACTGTCTACTGTACATCTTTATTTGAATGCCCCATAGACACTTCAAATTCTACATGTTCCTGAGCTAAAATTATGTTCCTCTTAATCCTGCTTCTCTTCCTGTGTTCCCTAAGTAGATGGTACCACCATCTAGCCATTTGCCCCAGCCAGAAACCAGGATATTATTCATGACGGCATTTTTACCTCATTCTTTACATCTAATCAAATTATCAAGTCCATTCATTCTTTTTCATCTCCTTTGTCATTTCTTAATACAGGTCAATATTTCTAACTCGGATTGCTATAAAACCTAACTTTTCTGTTTGCCTTCAATCAGGTAATCCTCTGACACAGGAGATCATGAATTTGGATTGTAAAAAAAGATTACGTTTTCATTTTTTGATTTCTAATTGAAATTTAGAACTTCTATTTTGAATGTAGGTAACAAGCCACAGAAGCACTAGAAGTTTTTGTGACTTTGTCACCAATAAATACCTCAGATATTTTCATGTTACTTGTAGGTATCATAAAATATCACACTTGTCACCACCTTGAAAATATAGTAGACTTGCACTAGATCTTATCACTTAATGTTAATGAAACTCACAAATTACTGTGTCACAAATCTATTTTTTATTATTTTGATTACTGTTTTTCAAAATAATTGATTTCTCCTGTTTTTGAATTTTATTTCATGCATTTAGAAATATTATGGAAAGAGTCTTTTTAGGCATCACCAGACACCGTAGGGGGTCTGTGGCAACACCTTACTGTAATGTATTCTACTCACTAGAACCAAAGTAATCTTTCCAAAATGTAAGTTTAATTATGTCCCTCAAAAGCCTTTAATCATGTGCCTCAGTTGCCCTTAGGAGAAACCGGGATAAAATCTAATCCCTTTAATATGGCTTATGAGTTCTAGTCTGATCTAGACTCTGTCTCCTCTCTGTCATTCTAGCCAGTGGTGTGCTGTGGCCAGCTAGCACCTGCAAGATCCAGTTTTTAAGATTTTGGTAATTTTGTGAGCCAGTTAAGTCATAGGTAGCTTGAGTGTACATTTATACCATGGAGATCAGCAAACACTGCAAATCAGAATTTTGTTTTGTTTTTGTCTTTTATTTTTTAATTTAATTTTTTAAAAATTTCCAGGATACACGTGCAGGATGTGCAGGTTTTTTACGTAGGGAAATGTGTGACAGCAACTTGCTCCACCTATCAACCCGTCACCTAGGTATTAAGCCCCGCATGCATTAGCTATTTATCCTGATTCTCTTCCTCCCCTCACCTTCCTTGACAGGCCCCAGTGGTGGTGTTCCCCTCCTTGTGTCCATATGTTCTTATTGTTCCGCTCCCACTTATAAGTGAGAACATGCAATGTTTGGTTTTCTATTCCTGTGTTAGTTTGCTTAGGATAATGGCTTTGAGCTGCATGTCCCTACAAATGACATGATCTCATTCCTTTTTATGGCTGCATAGTATTCCATGGTGTATATGTACCACATTTTCTTTATCTAGTCTATCATTTATGGGTGTTTGGGTTTATTCCATATCTTTGCTATTTTGAATAGTGCTGCAATGAACATATGTGTGTATGTATCTTTATAATATAATAATTTATATTCCTTTGGGTATATACCCAGTAATAGGATTGCTGGGCCAAATAGTATTTCCAGTTCTAAGTCTTTGAGGAATCGCCACACTGTCTTCCACAATGGTTGAACTAATTTGCATTCCCACCAATAGTGTAAAAGTATTCCTGTTTCTGCACAGCCTTGCCAGTGTCTGTTGTTTCTTGACTTTTTAATAATCACCATTCAGACTGGCGTGAGATGGTATCTCATTGTGGTTTTGATTTGCATTTCTCTAATGATCAATGATGTTGAGCTTTTTTCATACGTTTCTTGGCTGCATAAATGTCTTCTTTTGAGAAGTGTCTGTTTATGTCCTTTGCCAAGTTTTTAATAGGATTGTTTGTTTTTGTTTTATTTTTTGTAAATTTGCTTAAGTTCCTCGTAGATTCTGGACATTAGACCTTTTTTCAGATGGATAGATTACAAAAACTTTCTCCCATTCTATAGGTTGTCAGTTCACTCTGATGATAGTTTCTTTCGCTGTGCAAAAGTTCTTTAGTTTAATTAGATCCCATTAGTTAATTTTGGCTTTTATTGCAATTGCTTTTGATGTTTTCATCATGAAATCTTTACCCATGCCTATGTCTTGAATGGTATTGCCTAGATTTTATTCTAGGGTTTTTATTGTTTCGGGTTTTACATTTAAGTCTTTAATCCATCTTGTTAATTTTTGTATAAGGTATAAGGAAGGGGTCCAGTTTTAGTTTTCTGCATATGGCTAGCCAATTCTCCCAGCACCATTTATTTATTTATTTTTCATTTATTTATTTTTTTTGAGACAGAGTTTTGTTCTGTCACCCAGGCTGGAGTGCAGTGCTCCAATCTCGGCTCACGGCAACCTCCGCCTCCTGGATTCAAGCGATGCTCCTGCCTCAGCCTTCCAGGTAGCTGGGATTACAAGCATGCACCACCATGCCCGGCTAATTTTTGTATTTTTAGTAGAGATGGGCTTCACTATGTTGGCCAGGCTGGTCTCAAACTCCTGACCTCAAGTGATCCTCCTGCCTCAGCCTCCCAAAGTGCTAGGATTACAGGTGTGAGCCACCATGCCCGGCCCCAGCACCATTTATTAAGTAGGGAAGCCTTTCCCCATTACTTGTTTTTGTTAGGTTTGTCAAAAATCAGATGATTGTAGATGTGTGGTCTTCATTTGTGAGATCTCTATTCTGTTCCATGGTCTATGTGTCTGTTTTTGTACTAGTACCATGCTGTTTTGGTTACTGTAGCCATCTACTATAGTTTGAAGTCAGGTAGCATGATGCCTCCAGCTTTGTTCCTTTTGCTTAGGATTGCCTTGGCTATATGGGCTCTCTGTTGGTTCCATATGAATTTTAAAGTAGTTTTTTCTAGTTCTTTGAAGAATGTCAGTGATAGTTTAATGGGAATGGGTTTGAATCTATAAATTACTTTGGACAGTATGGCTATTTTCACAATGTTGATTCTTCCTATCCATGAGCATGGAATGTTTTTCCATTTGTTTGTGTCTTCTCTCATTTCCTTGAGCAGTGGTTTGTAGTTCTCCTTGAAGAGGTCCTTCACTCATCTTGTTAGCGGTGTTCCTAGGTATTTTATTCTCTTTGTAGCAATTGTGAATGGGAGTTTATTCATGATTTGGCTCTCTGCTTGTCTGTTGTTAGTGTATAGCACTGCTTGTGATTTTTGCACGTTGATTTTATATCCTGAGACCTTGCTGAAGTTGTTTATCAGCTTAAGAAGCTTTGGGGCTGAGATAATGGGATTTTCATTTGCACACAGACAGTTTGACTTCCTCTCTTCCTATTTGAATATGCTTTATTTCTTTCTCTTGCCTGATTGCCCTGGCCAGAGCTTCCAATACTATGTTGAATAGGAGTAGTGAGAAAGGGCATCCTTGTCTTTTGCCGGTTTTCAAGGAAAATGCTTCCAGCTCTTCCCCATTCATTATGATATTGGCCATGGGTTTGCATAAATGGTTCTTACTATTTTGAGATATGTTCCATCAATAGCTAGTTTATCGAGAGTTTTCAACATGAAGGGATGTTGAATTTTATGGAAGGCCTTTTCTACGTCTATTGAAATGATCATGTGGTTTTTGTCTTTCCTTCTCTTTGTGCGATGAAGTACGTTTATGGATTTGTGTACGTTGAACCAGCCTTGCACCCCAGGGATGAAGCCAACTTGATCGTAGCTAAGTTTTTTGATGTGCTCCTGGATTGGTTTGCCAGTATTTTTTGAGGATTTTTCCATCAGTATGCATCAGGGGTATTGGGCTGAAGTTTTCTTTTTTGTTGTATCCCTGCCAGGTTGTGGTATCAGAATGATGCTGGCCTCATAAAATGAGTTAGGGAGGAGTCCCTTCTTTTCAGTTGTTTGGAATAGTTTCAGAAGAAACGGTACCAGCAACTCTTTATACCTCTGATAGAATTCAGCTATAAATCCGTCTGGTCCTGGGTTTTTTTTTGGTTGGTAGGCTATTTATTACTATAGGCTATTTATTACTGCCTCAATTTCAGAACTTGTTATTGGTCTATTCAGGGATTCAACATCTTCCTGGTTCAGTCTTGGGAGGGTGTATGTGTCCAGGAATTTATCCATTTTTTCTAGAATTTCTAGTTTATTTGCATAAAGGTCTTTATAGTATTCTCTAATGATTGTTTGTATTTTTTTTTTTTTTGAGAAAGAATCTCACTCTGTTGCCCAGGCTGGAGTGTATTGGTGTGATCTCAGCTCACTACAGCCTCTGCCCTCTAGGTTGAAGTGATTTTCGTGTCTCAGCCTCAAGCGATTTTCATGCCCCAGCCTCCTGAGTAGCTGGGATCACAGGTGTGTCCCACCATGCCCAGCTAATTTTTTTGTATTTTTAGCAGAGACTGGATTTTGCCATGTTGGCCAGCCTGGTCTCAAACTCCTGACCTTAAGTGATCCTTTCACCTCAACCTCCCAAAGTGATGGGATTACTGGTGTGAGCCACTGTACCTGGCCCAGTTGTTTGTATTTCTGTGGGGTCAGTGGTGATATCCCTTTTATCATTTTTTATTGTGTTTATTTGATTCTTCTCTCTTCTTTATTAGTCCAGTTAGCAGTCCATCCATTTTATTAATTTTTTTCAAAAAAACAGCTCCTGGATTTGTTGATTTTTTTTGAAGGGTTTTTTGTGTCTCTGTCTCCCTCCGTTCTGCTGTAATCTTGGTTATTTCTTGTCTTCTGGTAGCTTTGGGGTTTCTTTGCTCTTGGTTTTCTAGTTCTTTTAGTTGTGATGTTAGTGTATCGATTTGAGATCTTTCTAGCTTTCGATGTGGGCATTTAGTGCTGTAAATTTCCCTCCAAACACTGCTTTAGCTGTGTCCCAGAGATTCTGGTACATTGCCTCTTTGTTATCATTGGTTTCAAATAGCTTCTTGATTTCTGTCTTAATTTCTTTATTTACCCAGGAGTCATTCAGGAGCAGGTTGTTCCATTTCCATGTAGTTGTGTGGTTTGGAGTGAGTTTCTTAATCTTGAGTTCTAATTTGATTGTGCTGTTTGTTATGATTTCAGCTCTTTTGCATTTCCTGAGGAGTGTTTGACTTCCATTTATGTGATCAATTTTACAGTAAGTGCCAGGTGGTGCCAAGAAGAATGTATATTCTGTTGTTTTTGGGTGGAGAGTTCTGTAGCTATCTATCAGGTCCACTTTATCCAGAGCTGAGTTCCAGTCCTGAATATCTATTAATTTTCTGTCTTGATAATCTGTCTAATATTGACATTGGGTGTTAAAGTCTCTCACTATTATTGTGTAGGAGTCTAAGTCTCTTTGTAGGTCTCTAAGAACTTGTTTTATGAATCTGGGTGCTCCTGTATTGGGTGCATATATATTTAGTATAGTTAGCTCTTACTGTTGAATTGTCCCCTTTACTATTATGTAATGCCCTTCTTTGTCTTTTTTTAAATCTTTGGTGGTTTAAAGTCTGTTTTGTCAGAGACTAGGATTGCAACCCCTGCTTTTTTCTGCTTTCCATTTGCTTGGTAAGTTTCCCTCCATCCCTTTATTTTGAGCCTATGTGTGTCTTTGCATTTGAGATGGGTCTCTTGAATACAGCATACTAAGGGGTCTTTACCCAGCTTGGCACTCTGTCTTTTCATTGGTGGGCCATTTAGTCCATTTACATTTAGGGTTAATATTGCTGTGTGTGAATTTGATCCTGTCATCATGATGCTAGCTGGTTATTTTGCAGGCTTGTTGATGTAGTTGCTTCATGATACTATTAGTCTTTGTACTTCAGTGTGTTTTTATAGTGACTGGTAACATTTTTTTCCTTCCCATATTTAGTGCTTCCTTCAGGAGCTCTTGCAAGGCAGGCCTGGTGGTGACAAATTCCTGCAGCATTTGCTTGTCTGAAAAGGATTTTATTTCTCCTTTGCTTATGAAGCTTAGTTTGGCCACATATGAACTTCTGGATTGGAAATTCTTTTCTTTGAGAATGTTGAATATTGGTCCCAAATCTCTTTTGGTTTGTAGGATTTCTGCTGAGAAGTCCACGGTTAGCCTGATGGGTTTCCGTTTATAGGTGGCCTGGCCTTTCTCTCTGGCTGCCCTTAATGTATTTTTCTTCATTTTGACCTTGGGGAATCTGATTATTATGTGTCTTTGGGTTGATCTTCTCACGGAGTATCTTACTGTGGTTCTCTGTATTTACTGAATTTGAATGTTAGCTTGTCTTGTTAGGTTGGGGAAGTTCTCCTGGATGATATCCTGAAGTATGTTTTCCAACTTGGTTCCATTCTCCCTGTCTCTGGTACCCTAGTCAGTCATAGGTTTGGTCTTTTTACATAATCCCATAGTCCCTGGAGATTTTGTTCATTCCTTTTCATCTTTTTTTCTCTAATCTTTTCTGCCTGTCTTATTTCAGCAAGTTAGTCTTCAGGCTCTGAAATTCTTTCCTCCACTTTGTCTATTTGGCTGTTGATACTTGTAGTTACATTGTGAAGTTCTTGTGTTGTGCTTTTCAGCTCTATCAGGTCATTTATGGTCCTGTCTCAACTGGTTATTCTGGTTAACAGCTCCTGTAATGTTTTATCATGGTTCTCAGCTTCTTTGCATTGGGTTAGAACATGCTCCTTCAGCTCTGTGAAGTTATTACCCACCTTCTGAAGTCTACTTCTGTCAATTCATCCATCTCAGCCTCCGCCCAATTCTGTGCCCTTTGCTGGAGAGGTGTTGCAATCATTTGAAGGAGAAGAGCACTCTGGCTTTTTCAGTTTTCAGTATTTTTTCATTGATTCTTTCTCATCTTCGTGAGTTCATCTAGCTTCAATCTTTGAGGCTGCTGACCTTTGGATGGGGTTTTTGTGGGGACATTTTTTGTTAATGCTGTTGTTGTTGCTTTCTGTTATTTGTTTTTCTTTTAACAGTCTCCTTCTATAGGGCTGCTGCAGTTTGCTGGGGGTCCATCCCGTCCTGTTCACCTGGGTCCCTCCTACAACTGGAGGTGTCACCAGTGGAGGCTGCAGAACAGCAAAGATTGCTGCCTGCTTCTTCCTCTAGGAGCTCCATCCCAGAGGGGCACTGACCTGATGTCAGCGGGAACCCTCCTGTATAAGGTGTCTGGCGACCCCTGTTGGGGGTTCTCACCCAGTCAGGAGGCAGGGGATCAGGGACCTGGTTAACAAAGCACTCTGGCTGCCCCTTGGGCAGAGGGGGTGCACTGCACTTGGGGGTAATCCCACTTGTCTGGACTACCCGGATTCCTCAGAGCCAGCAGCAGGAAAGACTAAGTCCGCTGATCAACCGAGACTGCGGCTGCAACTGTGGCTACCTCTCCTTCCGGGGAGATCAGAGTTCTGTTCGTAAACCCCTGGCTGGAGTTACTGGAATTCCCACAGGGGAGCCCCAGCCAGTGAGGAGGGATGGATCAGGGTCTGGTCTAAAAAGGCAGTCTGGCCACAATCTGCCACAGCTGCTGTGCTGTGCTGTGGGGAATTCTTCCTGGGTCTAAACCGCCCAGTCTCCCTGGCACCAGTAGGGGAAAAACAGCATACTGGAGCTGCAGTGATGGCTGTTGCCCCTCTTCGCAGGAGCTCAGTCATCTTAGGTAGGAGGCAGCCACAGTCATGATGGCCACCCCTCCCCCTGGGAACTCGGTAGTCTTAGGCAGTTTCCAGCCAAGAGGCCGCCGAGAATCTGCACAGCTCTGTGCTTGGGTCCCAAACCCTGGTGGTGTGTGTGGGCCCACGAGGGGGATCTCCTGATCTGTGGGTTGCACAGATCCATGGAAAAAGCGTGGATCATGGATTCTTGGGCAGGGTAACACAGTCACTCACTACCACCTCCCTTGGCTGGGGGTGGGAGCTCCCCTTGCCCTGTGTGGCTCCTGAGTGGGCCATGGCTCCACCCTGCTTTTTCCTTGCTCTCCATGGCTCACGCCAACTGCCTAGTCAGTCCCAATAAGAGAACCTGGATACCTCAGTTGCCAGTGCAGGATTCACTCACCGTTTTCATTCTTCTGTGTGAGAGCCTCCAAACGCATATATTTCTAGTCAGCCATCTTGGCCCCTCCGGCCTGTTGTTGTTTTTTAGAGAGCCAAGATGTTAAACTTGTACCAGCACACCACTGGCCCCAACCCACCTCCAGAGTTTTAGTCTATTGAATTTACTTAATTCTTACGAACTTTGCTGTGCCCTTGTGAATGTTTTTGTCTTTGGATAAACCATTGTTTTTTCATCTTTACCTGACCAACTCAACTTGGTCGACAAGAGTATTCTCTAGTCCTCAAGTCTGGGTTAGATTTCTGTCTCCTTTCTCATAAAGCAAACCTCTTTTTCCAACAGGTAAAGTAAAATAAAGTAAATTAAGTAAAGATAAAAGACCAAATTTAGGTGAATTTGAAGTTGTTACCTGGAATGGCTGGGAGTTGGGTAGGTATTGCAAGGACTTTTATTGAAGTCCTTGACCATTATTGAAGATGCAGTCTTCTCAAGAGCTAATAGTTCAGTACCTATTTAATTGTTTCGCAGTATCCTAAAATATTATAGAAAGCCTGATTGATCTCTTGCACCTATTCCCCTACCACAAATATAAAGCCTTTTCCACATTAAGAGTACAGTACTATATTCCTAGCAGACATAAACACTTCACCAATACTGAATCCATTCTTCACAGCTTAGCTTATGTGTCTTTAAATACTATGTCCTCTCATTACATTTTTTCCCCAAAAGTAGGCAGTTTCTTGGCTTAAATAATTTCCCAGGTAACATATACACTCATATCATTGGTAACAATATTTTTAATGTAAGTAGTAGAAAAAAATGCCCTGAAGAATGAGGCCGATTATTTTCGTTCTAATATTTCATTGTTAATGTCTGCAGTGTCCTTCTACGCTGAGGGTCTCCTGAATGTTCACTGCATGCTATTTTCCTATGACTTTTGTAGATAACAGCAGGGCTTTAGCCTCTGTGCTTTCCTTTGTTTTATCTCTCCTATTATCATGTGGGTATTACAGAGCTGGGTGCTAAAAGTTTTTTTTTTAATTTAAATATGAAAAAACCCTTAAAATATAGTTTCTACTCTCCAGAAATGTACAGTGTAGTAAAGGAGGCAAGGTACATCTACAAAAGAGTTAAGGAACAACATAAGATAGTAAATGATTAAGATTCCAAGTAATTAGTTGCCTGTGAGACTACTTGTTAGCTATATAAGTGGGCAAGATGCCTAATCTGCACATTGGTTTGGTTTCCTCATCTGCATAATGAAGATAGTAATATCAGTCCCGCTTAGAGTGTTCTGTTGATAATTGAATGAGTTACTATATCTCATTGTACAATTTAAAGGTTATAAGGTGATAAGTATGAATTTATTATGATTACCAGTATTAAAGCTTATGATCTAATACAGAAGAAAGAATATCTTGCTTAAAATGTATATGAGCTTTTTCTGAGGTGATTTTTTTTTTTTTTACCAGTTATCAAAAAAATCACTTTGGCCTTTGGGTTGTTAGGCCCCTGGAGTTACTTTTTAATTCTTTATTTGTTTTCCATATTCTTCCTTTGGAAAGATTTTCTGAGTTTCAGAAACTGTTTTCCAGATTTGCTACCACATACTATCCTTGGTTTTTTGTCCCCAAAGACCAGCCAAAATGTAGGAATATAATTTTCTCTGCTTTCTTTTTGTTAGCTGTCTTTCCAAAATGAGCATGGGTTGTCTATTTTTTAAGATTTTACAACTAATCACTAAAGGGGAAATAGAGTATAATAAATACGGGAACTTATCTTCCAAAATCTCATAAGGTTTCCAAAGGGTTCTGTGATATTTCTGATTTCCTTTCTCAGGTGGGGCCCAAAAGCATATACCCTCATCTCTCTTTTAATTCTTAAGTTTATAAAATTTTCCCTCTTCCCACTTCTCTACCTTTTTCTAGTTTACTTAGATTTCTTCTTCCTTAGCCTTTTACTTTTTGTGACAACAAAGTCAGATTTTCTTTCTTAGAGAGAAATTTAGGTCATCCTTTATAATTCATCTTCTTCCCATGTTATTAGAAAATCCAGAACTCCATTTAAATTTGCAGAGAGAGAACCTCACTAAAAACGACTGTGGAAATTACCTCATGAGCTTAGGTCTCTTCTTTTGGCAATAGGTACATTCAAAATATAAGAAGAGAAAATGAACTAACATATAAAAACTCCTCTGGGATGATATCTTTTATTCTTGTTTTATAATTATTGCTAAAAAATTATAATCTAGATGTTAATGTTTTTAATCCTTTCATTTCTAGCGTTAATTAAAATTTTTCTATTTGTGTATAATTAGTAGTAAGACTATATAAAATTCAAGAGACCTTTCAGTTTATTTTATTAAGGTACTTAAATCCATAAAGTTAGAGCTACAGAGATCTGTACAAGAAGGGCCTGTTATTGCTTACTTATTTGGGCAGGTTCTGTCGCTTCTATTAGTTCCTGCTTAGGGACTGCTTATTTTATTCTAATTCTTTGTTACATATTAGAAACAAGGAAATAAATTTAAATGAGGAAAAGAACAGAATAAAAAGAATATAGAGATCTTTTAGGGACCACTGAGGCTCTCCAGCAATCCTTGAAGATTATATAAATTCCCTTTTGATGAAATTCTGAAAATGTTACCACTAATAGGCCTGAGCTGTAGGTCCTCTAGGACTGATACATGAATTTTTTTAGTTTATTTAAATAGAGTTTTTGAAATATCTGAGAGATGACTGTATTTTGGTTTCAGTTATGTAAACATCATGAAAGAAGTGAAATGATCGTCAGTAACTTTTAAAAATAATGTTACTAAATATTCTTATTATCTAATCATGAATTTACATAATCATAAACAGATTAATCTCTACTTTAGATTTTCTTTTAAATTCACTCTTTAAATTTTATAAATCAGTGAAGTACAAGGCAGTTTTGTTACATGCATAAATTGCATAGTGGTGAAGTCTGAGTTTTTTAGGATATTCATCACCCAAATAATGTACATTGAACCCACTAAGTAATTTCTCATCATCCACCTTTCCCCCACCTTGTAACCCTTCAGAGGCTCCATTGTCCGTCATTCCATTTTCTACTTCAATATGTGCACATTTTTTTAGCACCCACCTGTGAGTGAGAACATGGAATATTTGTCTTTCTGCGTCTAACTTGTTTTGTTTAAGATTTCTAGTTCCATCCATGTTGCTGCAAAAGACATTTCATTCTCTTTATGGCTGAATAATATTCCATTGTGTGTATATACCACATTTCTTTATCCATTCATCTGTTGATGGACATTTAGGTTGATTCCATATCTTTGCTATTGTAAATAGTGCTGTGATAAACATGCAAGTGCAGATATCTTTTTGACATATGGATTTCTTTTCCTTTGGGTAGTTACCCAGTGGTGGAATTGGTGGATTGAATGGTACTTCTATTTTTAGTTCTTTGAGAAATCTCTGTATTTTCCTTAATGGTTGTTGTAATTTATATTCCCGTTAACGGTGTATATGAGCATTCTCTGCATCCTCACCATCTGTTATTTTTTTATTTTTTAATAGTAGCCATTCTGACTGGTATAAGACGGTGGTTTTAAGTTGCATTTCTCTGATGATTACTAATATTGAGATTTTTTTCATGTACATGGCCA
The DNA here is from genome assembly GCF_029281585.2 of Gorilla gorilla gorilla. Lineage (NCBI taxonomy): Eukaryota > Metazoa > Chordata > Mammalia > Primates > Hominidae > Gorilla > Gorilla gorilla. Next base: position 28,815,564 of record NC_073228.2, on the reverse strand, counting down.
TTCGTATGTCTCCTTTTGGAAAATTTCTGTTTATGTCCTTTGCTTACTTTTTAATGGGATTATTTGTGAAGTTTTTGTTGAGTTGTTTGAGTTCCTTGTATATTCTTAATGTTAGTCTTGTCAGATGTATAGTTTGTATATATTTTCTCCCATTCTGCAGGTTGTCTTTTCACTCTGCTGATTATTTCTTTGGCTGTGCAGAAGCTTTTTAGTTTTAGTTGCATTTGCCTATTTTTGTTTTCGTTGCCTGTGCTTTTGAAGTCTTAGTCATAATTTCGTTACCTAAACCAATGTCCAGAAAAGTTTTCTGTATGTTTTCTTCTAGTATTTTTAGTTTCCAGTCTTAGGAGTAAGTCTTTAGTGTATCTTGAGTTGATTTTTGCATATGGTGAGAGATAGGGGTCCAGTTTCATTCCCCTGCATATGGCAATCCAGTTTTTCTAGCACCATTTTTTGAAAATGGTGTCCTTGACCCAATGTGTGTTTTTATCAGCTTTGTCAAAGATTAATAACTGTATGTATGTGGCTTTATTAAATTCATTTTACTCTTTTTTTTTCAGCTACATTAACAAGCTATTCTGAAAATGTGGAACGCACAAAATATGCTGGGGAAAGCAGTAAAGAATTAGGATCTGGAGGAAACATAAAACCTTGGCAATCTCAAAAATCCAGCATGGACTCCTGTTTGTATCGAGTAGATGAAAACATGACTGCTTCCACCTATAGTCTGAATAAGATCCCAGAGAGAAATTTGGAAACAGTGTTATCTCAATCAGTACAGTCTATTCCTTTGTATCTCATGCCACGGCCAAATTCAGTAGCAGGTAAGTTTTTGTTGTTGTTGTTGTTGTTGTTGCTGTTGTTAAATAATCATTTTACTCCAGTATATATTGAAATGAAAATAAATCCTGCTCTGACAGTATTTAAATTTTCCATTCATCTTTTCTGACTAAGCTGTTCTTTTGTGTTTGGGTAATATACATGTATATATTATTTGAATCTGGGAGAAGGTTCATCTTCCTTGAGTGATTGCTTAGTTCTGCTCCCAAAATATACAAAAACACATAGAAATTCAGAAACAGCCTATAAAATACATCATCAAACAACTAAAAGTCTTTTCTCTCAATGAGAAGTCTTTGAAAGAATTTTAGTTTGAGGTTTTAGTTCTTTTCTTAAAATCTTAGTTTTAAAAAACATTACTAAAATTGGCATATCTCAGTGTAATTTGTATTATCAGAAATCATCATCCATAGTTTGTAAAAGTGGAAGGCAGACAAGAATTCAGCTTTTCCTCATCCCGTGAGTTTCAGTAATTTCACAATATCCTGGCTATCATTTCATGGAAGAATCACCAGGTGGCTACATTTCTAAAGAATAATTCTGCAATACCACTAGCAAACTCAGTTAAAAAAAAATTGTATTAGTCCATTTTCACACTGCTATAAAGATACTACCTGAGACTGGATAATTTATAAACAAAAGAGGTTTAATTGACTCACAGTTCCACACAGCTGGGGAAGCCTTGGGAAACTTATAATCATGGCAGAAGGCAAAGGAGGAACAAGTACCTGCTTCACAAGGCGGCAGGAGAGAGAGCAAGCACACAGGGGAACTGCCAGTTTTAAACCATCGGATCTAATGAGAACTACCTCACTATCACGAGAATAGCATGAGAGAACCACCCCCATGATCCAATCACCTCCCACCAGGTCCCTGACACTTGGGGATTACAATTCAAGATAAGATTTGGGTGGGGACACAGAGCCAAACCATATCAGAAATGATATAGCGTGGTGGCTCATGCCTGTAGTTCCAGCAATTTGGGATGCTGAGGCAGGAGGATTGCTTGAGGCCAAGAGTTTAAGACCAGCCTGCGCAACATAGTGAGACCTTGTCTCTAAAAAAAAAAAGAAAGAAATGATACTGAGGGTTAAGTGGTTGAAATACGGAGTCATCATTCCTTAGCAACTACTCTCCTCAAAATTGATGTCAAGGGGTATTTTTACTACAGCTAAATTGCTGTTTAATAATTCAAACCTGGGACTTTTGAAGAATAGTTGAATGTTCGGACTTTTCAAAATATGTCATCATCTGGACTTTGTCCAGACTATAAAATCAAAGTTATGTTTGCTTCTCTTACTTTCCTCATGAAGGCCTGGATAGATTATCTCACTGATAATTACTCCTTATGTAGCTGATAGTGTAATGCTTCTTGCCATTCCCATTTCCCTTTCCTACATGTTCTTTGTTTTCTGGGAGACCATCAGCATCTGTCATCAGGTGTGATTATAGGGGAAATGGCTCATCTGAAAGATAAGTAACTACGGAAGATTTTAATATTAATTGTTAAAGATTATTCACTTTTATATAGTGACAGGAAATTTTGTATCCTAGGACCTTCTAACTATGTCGATCCCCAACTACCATGTCATATTAGAATCTTAGAATGCTGTTGTTTTAGTCTATTCTTATACTGCTATAAAGAAATACCTGAAACTAAGTAATTTATAAAGAAAAGAGGTTGAATTGTCTCATGGTTCTGCAGGCTGTACAGGAAGCATAGCAGCTTCTGCTTGACTTCTGAGGAGGCCTCAGAGAGCATTCAATCATGGCAGAAGGCACAGGGGGAACAAGCACCTCACATGACCAGAGCAGGAGGAAGAGCAGGAGGAGGAGGAGGTTGCACACACTTTTAAATGACCCATTCTCTCGAGAACTCTCATATTACAAGAACAGCAAGGGGGAAGTCTGCCCCATGATCCAGTCACCTTCAACATTGGGGATTACAATTCAGCATGAGATTTGGGCAGGGGACACAGATTCAAACCATATCAGCTGTACATTATGAAAACTTCCAGGCAAGCCTGAGTCTTTTCCGAAAAGAAGCATGTAAATCCTTGCTCATGTATAAATAGAGGAATGTAACTACCAACCATAATAGTATGTCCCAACTTACTTCCTAACTAAGCTACAATGATTTCTAAGGAACTTCTGGTTCTATTATTTGAGAAAGGCACTGAACACTTAGTAGAAGACAGAGAAGCTTTGTTTCAATGAGTGGAACTATGTAGTCAGTCTGAATGAACAATGTTAATTCAGGGCTATGAGTCTTGGTCACTACTTAACATCAACATTGTGTATTACCGTCTTCTTCCTACTTACTCCCCATTATATTTTATGTGTATCCCTTAGAACCTTTTTTCACTGTGTTAATCAAGGACCTTCTCATTTGTTTAAAAGCGACTCAGCTCTTCCTCAGGCTTCCCTTAGCCCTAAGTGTATCCCAGAACTGTTGTACTTCCCTATTAGCCAAGTGCTCCCTCTCTAGTTGTATCCTGTACCTTCAGAGCAGTGCCAGAACTGAACAGACTATGGGAAGAGAGAATGGAACAAGCAAGCTGGTTAATTTAATGTTTTGCTGTTGGTCTCAGAAAGCCATCAGGACCACATGTAACTAACCACTAGACAGTATTAAGCTTTGAGGCAACTACCAAACTATCTCCATCTAATTCCTAGCCACCTTCCCAGGCTGAACTCAAATACTTCCTCCTTCATGAAACTTTCTCCAGTCATCTCCCAGCCACAAGTAATTGCTTCTTCTTCTAGAAAGCATTCTCTTTTTGTGTTGGCAACAGTCTACTTTGTGTTATGTGCAGCTATTGTGTATATGTGTTGGTCTGACTGTCACAGTCTAAACTTTTTGACATTAGCAACTGAGAAGACTCCAGTAGAGGTTCCATAGTGAGTGAACTAATGAATGAATATATGCATGAACCAACCAATCTGTGATATCAGCTTTAAACAAAAATAACAATGTAGTTAGTAAATCTAATGATAATTTTCTTCATCTTACTATAGAATATAGTCGTCTCATAGGAGAGATTACCCAGAAAAAGGTGGGGTGGGGGCTTATTTACAGAAAGTAAGCTCTATATGAGACGGTAGTATGAGCCAGTTAGAAAACAGTTTTGGACTTACTAGTATCTCACAATTTCTTTTCTTCCAAAATTATAAACTGTAGTTCTCTTTAATATATGGAATGTATAAACAGCATTTATCACTATTTGCTAACAACTGGCAATATATATTTTTCAGTGGTTAATCAGAAGCCTTTATTCAATTAGCAGTGTAATGGTGTTGGGGAAAAAAATGGAGATCTTAAGAGATTTCTGTTTCTCTAAGAGAGCAGTCAGCAAACCAGGGCCCATGGGCCAAGTTTGGCACACTGTATTTTTGTAAATAAAGTTTCATAGCAGCAAAACCACACTGATTTATTTATTTATGGCTACTTTGCTCTACCACAACAGAGTTCAGTAGTTGGAACAGAGATCATAAGCTCTACAGTTAACATTGTAGTGACCTACAAAGCCTGTATAAAAAGGGCAATCCCAACCTTCGTTCTAAAATCTTACCCTGGCATTGGATTCAAGTCACCCCTCGGCGATACATCTCAGCTATACAGGTCATATACAGTGTTAGCTGTGCATAGGGACAGAAACTGTTTTAGACTTTATGAAAGTTTCATGATGTGTTTCACATGACTTCATGAATTACATAGAGAATCAGAAATGTGTAAAAATTCCATGAGAGGACATTGTTACTCAGCTATACTGATACTAGATAGCAAAGACACTAAACGGATTTGAAAGAGACAAAAAAGCTGAAATTGACCCTTAAGTTTTAAGTTTTTGTAATATGCATTTAGCTAGACTCATCATCAGTGTGGTGCATAGACAGTGCCTAATAGTAGATTGGTCACCTGCTTGAGTCTAGAGCCCTCATTTCCAAACTTAGGAATTTTCATTTTGGTGGTGGAGAAGTCTCTTAATATATTCGTTCTCATTTTCTCTTGACTTCTTTTTTAGTTTATTGAAAAGAATATAAAATTACTTTGCTCTTCTTAAACAGACATATCTCTTGAGATTCATTATTTTACCCAAAAAAAATGCTAACTGTGAGCTTATGAGATGTCTAAGACTCCTATACTCCTATAAAAGCCAGATAAGCTTTTCCTCTCAGTGTCTGTGAGGCTAATACTATTGTAAACAAAAAATACAGAAGGAAAGGTAAAAGCCACTCTCCTCTCTATACCTAATACCTCTCTCCAAAGGTTAATATTTCTTATGATTCTTTAAAATATATCTATATATATAAAACATTATAATATCTATATGTGATATATAATCATATATACCTATACATGATCCTCTGTATCTGTGGTTCCATATCCATGGATATGGATGGCCAACTAAAAGGGACTTGAGCATTTGCAGATTGCGGTATCCTATTGCAGATAGCTCCAGGGGTTCTGGAGCTAATTCCCTGCAGGTACCAAGGGATGACTGCATTTAATTATAATATATGTAAGAGAGATATGAGGTCAAAAATGAGTGGGATTCATTCAAAAGAAATGAAAGCATATGTTCTTAAAAATATATACATAATCATCACAGTTTTATTTGTAATAGCCAGTAACTGTGAGCATCCCAAATGCCCATCAACAGGTGAATGGATAAACAATTGTGTATCCATACAGTGAAATTCTACTCAGCTACAGAGGGAAATGAATTACGGATACCACAGCAACATACATGAATCTCAAAATAATTATTCTATTTGAAAGAAGCCAGATTAAAAAAATATATGCTGTATGATTCCATTTGTATAAAATCCTAGAAAATGCAAACTAATCTGTAGGCACAGATTTCCTCTGTTATACTGCGACCATCTACAAGTACAGGTGCCCTGTGGGAATTAGGGCTCAGGAAAGTGGCACAATGTTGATCCTCTGGCTACTGCTATTGCTCTGAGTAATAAACTGTCTTTCATCTCCGACCCAAAGTTTCATATCTTTTTCCAGCATCCAAGCTTGTTAGTTTACAGATTCTTCACAATTCTTGACAGTGAGATATCGCTATACCCAAACCCACAAAATTAAAAGAAATGGCAATGGCAAGCAACACAAGGAAATGCTGCAATTGAAATTATACATTGATGGTGGGAGTATGTTAATAAGTTGGTACTCCATTTTGTAAAGTTGTTTGACAAGATGTTTTAAAGGTATATAAAGCTATATATGCATGTTATCTAAAACCTCACAATTCCATTTCTGAATAGAATGTCCATGAGAAATGAGTGCTTTTGTTTATGAGAAGACAGATAAAATAAAGTTTTATCAGTTTTATTCATAATATCTAAAAACTGAAAACCATTCACATGTCCATCAACAGTGGAATTGATAAATTGTATGCAGCAATGAAAAAGAACACACTACTGTTATAACATCGTGAATATATTTCACGGATGTGATATTGAACAAAAGAAGACTCAAAAGAGTGCCTTCTGTATAAAGTATGTACATTTATATAAAGTTCATAGAAACAAAATGATCACACTTCTATAATTATAGAACTAAAGTAGTGGTTACCTTTGGTAGGATTATTGACTAAGGGAGCTTTCTGTATCTTGGTCTGGATGGTAGTTACATGGATTTATACTCATGAGAAGACTTCAAAAAGCCCATGGAAAACATACTTAAAAGATACAAATAAAAAATATAAACTTTATTTCTCAACGTAAGTTCCATCAAGTTCAAGACACTTTTGTAAGTGATGATACCAGCCATTTAGTTCATCCCTAAAGAACTGAGTGTCCTGGGAATTTAACCATGTCAATTAAGTCTTTTTTACATTATAAACTGAAGAAAAATGCATGCCTTTTACAGATTTTAAGATTAAGAAACAAAAAAGTCAGAGCCAAATCAAGACTGTAAGATGGATTTCCCATCTAAACTTGCAAAATTGCCTTTGTTTGATGAGAGGAATGAGCAGGAGTATCATTGTGGTGGAAAAGGATTCTCTGGTGGAGCTTTCCTAGGTGTTTTTCTGCTCAAGCTTTGGCTTGCTCAAAACACTTTCATGGTAAGCAGGTGGGTCATTTTTGGTCCTCCAAAAAGTCAACAAGCAAAATGTCTTGATCACCCCAGAAAACTGTTGCCATGATGCTTGCTCTTGACTAGTCCACTTTTGCTGTGACTGGACTATTTCCACCTCTTGGTAGCCCTTGCTTTGGTTGTGCTTTGTCTTCAGGATTGTACTGGTAAAGCCATGTTTCATCCCATTACCGTTCTTCAAAGAAATGCTCCAGGATCCGAATCCTACTCATTTTGTTTTAAATTTTCATTGAAAGCATTTCTCTTTTCTGCAGCTGATCTGGGGACAATGGTTTTGGCACCTATTTAGTGGAAAGTTTGCCCCCATTTTAATTTTTCAGTCATAATTGTGTAAGCAGAACCCATTGAGACATCTGTCATGTTGGCTATTGTTTGTGCTGTTATCATTTGTCCTTTTCAATTGGGATACAAACAAGATGAATTTTTGTGGATGGTCTGCCACTGCAGGCTTCAACACTGTCTCATCCCTTCTTAAAACAAGTTATCCATTTGTAAACTGCTGATTTCTTTAGCGTATTGTCTCTGATATGGTTTGGCTGTGTCCCCACCCAAAACTCATTTTGAATCATAGCTCCCACAATTCCCAAGTGTTGTGGGAGGGACCCAGTGGGAGGTAATTGAATCATGGAGGCAGGTCTTTCCTGTGCTGTTCTCATGATAGCGAATAAATCTCTTGATTTCTCATGGTTTTATAAAGGGGAGTATGTCATGTAAGAGGTGACTTGCTCCTCCTTGCCTTCTGCCATGATTGTGAGGCCCCCAGCCATGTGGAACTGTGAGTACATTAAACCTCTTCTCCTGTATAAATTACCCAGTCTAGGGTATGTCTTTATTAGCAGTGTGAAAATGGACTAATACAGTCTCCATAAATGTTTTGTAAAAATCAGTGATTTTACTGTTCTTCCACCCAGGCTTCACCATAACTTTGCTGTTTATCCTTGCTTCAATTTTAGCAGAATTCATGTTGCTCTGATAAGGGCTTTTTTCACACTAATGTCTTGTTCTTAATGCCTCAAACTATATCCTGTTCAGACATCTTATAATAAGTTAGTATGAATTTATTTTGATGCAAAAAATTTTTGAAATTCATCCATAGTTTTTTCATAAGATGCATTTCAATGAACTTTTTGAAGACTCTCACATGTATAAAAATAATTAAACTATACACCAAAGATTTATATACTCTACATATGTAAATCATACCAGTTTTTAAAATATATAAAATGTGGCAGGGCACGGTGGCTTATACCTGTAATCTCAGCACTTTGGGAGGACAAGGTGGGTGGATCACTTGAGGTCAGGAGTTCGAGACCAGCCTGAACAACATGGTGAAACCCCGTCTCTACTAAAAATACAAAAATTGGCCAGGCGCAGTGGCTGACACCTGTAATCCCAGCACGTTGAGAGGCTGAGGCAGATGAATCACGAGGTCAGGAGTTCAAGACCAGCCTGGCTAACATGGTGAAACTCCATCTCTACTAAAAATACAAAAACTTAGCTGGGCGTGGTGGCAGGCGCCTGTAATCCCAGCTACTCAGGAGGCTGAGGCACAGAGAATCCCTTGAACCCGGGAGGTGGAAGTTGCGGTGAGCTGAGATCGTGCCACTGCACTCCAGCCTGGGCAACAAGGCGAGACTCCTTATCCAAAAAAAAAAAAAAAAATTAGCTGTGCATGGTAGCGTGCACCTGTAATCCCAACTGCTCAGGAGACTGAGGCACATGAATTGCTTGAACCTGGGAGGCGGAGGTTGCAGTGAGCCAAGATTGCACCAGTGCACTCCAGCCTGGGATACAGAGTGAGACTCTGTCTCAAAAAAAAAAAAAAAATTATATATATGTAGGCCTGTTGTCTTTGCAGAAGGATTTTCTCTTTTCTTTGGTGTAGAAATAGCAGTCCTAGGAAACATAACAAGATCTTTGTCTGAATTATCTATTTTTAGTATTGCTTAATAAAACCTAATAACTACAACAAATAGATAATTTATTTAAAATGTTTCATTTTATTGAGTATATAAACCTAAGATGAGTACCCAAACTGGCCAGAACTTTTTGTTTGTTTGTTTGTTTTCTAAAGCAGCAGTCTGTGTGTGGATTTTTTAAAAATTTTTTTTAAAAACAAGTACATTGAGTCTTATTTTATATATTATAAAATTCACCCATTTCAAGTGTACAATTCAGTAATGTTTAGTAAATGTAGCAAGTTGTGTAACCCTCACCATGAATCAGCTTTAGGACATTTTCATTACCTCAGAAAGATTTCTGCATCTATTTAACATTATTCCCATTCCCTCTTCCAGTTCCCAGGCAACCACTAATTGACAGAGTCTATATATTTGTATTTTCTGGAAATGTCACATAAATGGAGTCATATGGTGTGTCGTCTCTTGTATCTGGCTTCTTTCACTCAGCATAATGTTTTTGAGGTTTATGACATATATATATATATATATATCAGTAGTTTCTTCCTTTTTATTTCAAGTAGGATTCCACTGTATGACTGTACCATATTATGTCTATTCATTTACCATTTGATAGACATTGTTTCCAGTTTTGGTCTATTGTGAATAGTGCTGCTGTGAACATTTGTTTGCAAGTGTTTGGGTAGACATATGTTTTCATTTCTCTTGGATGGATAGATACCTAGGAGTAGAATTGCTGAATCTTATGGTAAGCTTATATTTAACTTTTTAAGAAATGCAAAAATGTTTTCCAAAGTAGCTGTACTATTTTGCATTCCCACCAGCAGTGTACAAGGATTCCTGTTTCTCCACATCTCCTTTGTTATTGTCTTACCTTTAGCTGGTGTGAAATGATATTTCATGAGGTTTTAATTTGCATTTTCCTAATGACTGCTAATGTTGAGCTTATTTTGTGTATTGTTATCTATTCATTTATTTTTTAGTGAAATATCTATTCAAACTTTAGCACATTTTCATATTGGGTTATTTTCTTTGGATTTGTAAGAATTTGTTGTATATTCTGGATACAAGTCACATCAGACATGTATTTGCAAATACTTCAGTCTGTTGCTTGTCTTTTTGTTTTCTTACTGGTATATTAGGAAATATAAAAATGTCAAATTTTGGTGAGGTCAATTTGTCAATTTTTTTTCTAATAGACCATGTTTTTCATGTCACTTTTCTCTTTATCTTTTTAATAGAAAACATACTGTTTATATCATGTTTTATAAAACTGATTTCTTTACGACATTGGAGTTTGTTTTAACTCAAGTATTGGAAAATACTTCCTGAAATACTTAATATTTTTTCCCTCTTGTCCCTCCTCTTCCCCTACTCATGTTAAAAAAAAATAGAAACAATTACATCATCCTAAATTGTTACATCTGTAGACTAGACCTTAATTGTGAATGATTTTTTTATTTACCACAATTGTCTTCCCATAATGTTAGTCTTTCTGGCTAGCAGAGTGCTTTAGATTCTTAAGCAGTACATATCACTCTTCCTTAAAGGAAGGGTAAAAGGTAAATATACCATCAGAGATCAGATAGCTCTGTCCTGGAGAACAAGATTATATGCTACTGGAGTAGTACATATTGACTGTGTTGAACAAAATACTTCATCAGAAAATTATTTCTTGTCAGTGTTGAACATAATACAAACAGACCTACTTTGGCCTACAGGGCAAGTCATAGGTCAGGGAATAGTTTGTATTAGGTTGTTTTTTGTGTCTGGAAACCATGGTTTCAGGATGCTCAGAAAGAGGCAGAAAAGGAAGCTATAAACCAAATGACTCCGTTATTTTCAACACTTAGTAGATTGTAGATTGAAAATTTTTCCAGAACGTAGAGAAATAAAATTACTTTCACAGGGAATTGCCCAGCTAAATATATAATGTATGTAAATATTTGATAAAACCACAACCTCTGGTAGCTTAAATGATTACATATCTAAACCATTTTTAAATTAAATTTTCTCATCTCAGGAGGGTCTGCTCTTTTCATTTAGCTCTAGATACACATACTTTCCTTTCCTTTCTAATGGGTACATAGAAGTGGTTCCCTAAACTGGGGAGAATCCGATGCTAAATCTCTGGTGAACAGGAATAATTGAGGATTTCAAATATGAAGTGAGCTTGAAATAGGAAAAAAAAAAGTCAGTATATTCACACTTATTAAATTGTTCTAAGCATCTGAACGTCAAGGGCAGGATGGGGATGGGAATGATGAATGCCAGTAATAAAAAGCCTTATTCAGATCCAACTTTTAAACTTCTCACCTTTTTTAAACTTAATTTCTGTGTGACTAATATAATTATTTATTTTAGAGACCAAATGATGTTGAATAATAATGTGAAAAATACCACTTGAGTAACTTTTAAAAACCTGGGTTAATAATTGTTTAAATGGTCCTTGCCATGATACAGATTTCTTCCCAATTTGGGAAGAGGATCACCTTCTATTGCCTAAGCTCCTTAGCATCTTTTTAGGACCACATCTTCTGGCATGACCAGGAAATTTTTAGGGGATTATTTAAAATCCTTGAGGCTGCTACTGGATTGAACTGTAATGAATAAAACTATATATATTATTCCATAATGCCAAGATTCTTGATTTTAAAAAGAACAGAAATGACTTGTGGCTTTTGTGACACTTTTGTGGGGAGAATGGAGTCAGCACATATGCAAATATTTATGGTGAATTATTTTTAAAAATATTTTTCTAAGCTTTTAACTTACATATGACATAAATGGAAGAAATATATATAGTAAAAATTTTTAAAATCATGAGTATTTTATTTACAGTATTAAAATAGAAGTTTGACTAATATGTTGGTCAAATAGATTCAGCTGTATACTTTTAAAAACATAAAGACTCCAACAAGTGAAGTTCATAGTTAAAATAGATAAAACAATTAACACTCCATGTTCCACATATGAGGATAGTACTATTTGCTGAAAACATGAAAACTTTTAACTCAAATGATAAAGTGATTAAAGTTGAGTTTTGGCAGTCTGCAACATTAAGGCTTGGAATTTTCTGGAGTAGCTCAGTTTTCTGAATATAAACTTAGCTGTTCATACACCTTTAAATTAAAATTCTAAAATGTTAAAAAGATTTAACAATGTGTTTTGTTTTCAAAATGTAAATTGCTATTGCATATTTGTTTTTAAGCCTGTGTGTTGGAAGGAAGTAGAAGACTCTTGTGGACTTGTGGTTGCATGGCAGAAATTATCAGAGTAGGCAGTCTACGGTCATCCTTGATGTCCAAAAATGAGATTGGCAGTGAATTGGAGGGATGTGGGAAGCAGGAAATGTTTGCTTGCAACAGCTGTCGTCAGTGCTTTGTGTGAGAATGAGAGGTCTATCAGGGAAACATACAAACAACAGAAGTCAGCTAAAATATAAACTCTGGCCATCTACTTGTTAGTGCTTGGAGCTTCATGTTTTCCTAAGGATCTTAAGAATCAGGTAAATACAGAACGGGAATCTAGGGGAATTTAAGCAAACCCAATCAGGAACTTTTAATAGAGATTTTGCAAAAATCAAAAATGGGCTTTTCAGCAGTCAGAACGTTGGCTTTATGTATCAAGGGTATAAGGACAGCAGAGTGGCTTCTTGCCCAGGCAGGAGCAAACATACAGTGTCATTCCAGGTTCCTTGCTCAAGTCAGCTAGAATGACAATTTTACTACTATAATCTGTTTGCATTAGTGGCAACTGATATAAGAAGAAACAATTCAAACTGTCTTCCAAACTCAGTATAGAGTTATCTCTAAAATGTTGTATACCAAATGTCTGTTAGATTTCTTCTGCCCACTTGTAGTGTATTTAAATTATTTTAACTTCAAAAATGCATGTCAGTTAAATGCTCTGAGTTGTCCTCAGCTGTTACAATCTGATGAAATCTAAAAAAAGCTGTTCTTTTTTTCTTTTCCCTCTTCCTTCTCAAAACAAGTCTTTTAAATGACAAACTTTGTGGATTTACTTTTTAAAGCTTTTTCTCTTTACATAAAAATTTTGTTACAGATTTGTTTTTCTGCTTTCTCCATTCATCTGAACTCACCTGATTATATCTTATACTTGTATCTGGAAAGTGTTAGTTAAATATTATAGTATTTATTTATTTATTTATTTATTTATGGATGAATGAATGAGGCAGGGTCTCACAGTGTTGCCCAGATTGGTCTCGATCCCTGGGCTCAAGCAATCCTCCAACCTAATATCTTCCCAGTATAATGTTAATTTAATCTGACAGAACTATCTCAAAAATTTTTACAGTACAATTGCGTAGTAAGACTAGCGCTATAAGGTAGGAACATATGTGTCCCTGTAGAGCTGTCATTGGTGTTTGTATGAGATGATGATGTACAAGGCATTGTTGCTATAGCCGACTCCTTCAAAATAACCCAGTAAGACAAAAGTTAAGTTGTTGTTTGCTCATTGTTAAATGTAGCTGAAACATGAAATGTGCATATAATAATGGTTATTCGTTCATTAGACAAGTATTTATTGAGCAGGTACTATATGCCAGGCACTGTTCAAAGCACTTAAGTATCATCATTAATAAACAAAACAAAGATTCCCATTCTCATGTAGTTTACGTTATTGTTGGGAAAAGTAATGTTAGTAAGTAACGTTACCCAGGCTGGTAATTTATAAGTAATTTATATACTATGCTAGAAGGTGGTGTATGCTATGGAAAAAAGAAAAGGGGGATCATGAATATCTGAAGGAAGATAATAGAAACGTTGTTGAAGCCAAGCATATTATTTTAGTGATATCTGTTAAGCATTAAGAAAGCAAAACAGTGAGGAGGAGGAGGATCGTGCCAAACGGATTATGAAATCTAAGTAGGACCAGTCTGGAATTTAGTTCTACATTGAGCATCATGTGCAGGGCACTCTGATTTACTCTGAAGTGGTAGAATAATGAAAGATGAATCGGGCATTTCCTCTTGTTCTCAAGAACCTACTACAATCAGTGAAGGAAGGCAGACATGTAAACACCTACCTGAATAACACAAATTCTAAACAGCAGTATATATTTATGTGGTTGCTGAGAAGGAGAAGCAATTAATTCTGACTGGGAGATTGATTAGGAAAGCAAGGAAAGTGCAGCCTAAGCAAAGTTTTGGCAAAGGGAAAGATAAGTTTGACGCAGTTTGACCAAGCCTTTTTATCAGAAAATGATATACAAATGGAAAAGATCCAAATGACTGTGAGGAAGAGTACAACTAGGTACAACTAGAAGAACAAAGGGAAACCCCTAACAGAAGTTTGTGTCTCCTGGCTGATCTTTCCAATATTTGTCTCATATGCCTTTAAATAATCTATTTGAAAGGAGAAGAATTTTGAAAATGATGAAGCAAAGAGAAACTAAAAGAGGACTAGGGACAATGATTAATAAGAAAAAAAGGCAGTGGAAAATGATAGATTCAGATAACACCAACCATAATTGTAGTCCCAGATTAAAGCCATAGTTCCCCATTTACTGATTGGAAAGCTGTCTAAGCCCAACATCAGGACCCCAGAGCTATTGCATTTGATATTGAATATCACTGCTTTTTTTTTTTTTAAGGTCATTGTACCTCTATTTGGATTTTTGAAGGAATGAACTATTCACTCAGTTCAGTGATGGCAATGTTTGTCTTTTTCTTCTAGTGTCATTTGTCTGAAATTGAGAAATGTGCTCATGCCAAAGCATATTTACTATATTTCTTGGTTTTGTGAAATAAATCAAGGCGATAGAATAGTGATGTTCATCTTCCTAGGTATTTCAATAGTAAAGATTAGCTTAACTTGGCCGGGCGTGGTGGCTCACGCCTGTAATCCCAGCACTTTGGGAGGCCGAGGCGGGCGGATCACGAGGTCAGGAGATCGAGACCATCCTGGCTAACATGGTGAAACCCCGTCTCTACTAAAAATACAAAAAATTAGCCGGGCGTGGTGGCGGGCGCCTGTAGTCCCAGCTACTCGGGAGGCTGAGGCAGGAGAATGGCGTGAACCCGGGAGTCGGAGCTTGCAGTGAGCTGAGATTGCGCCACTGCACTCCAGCCTGGGCGACAGAGCCAGACTCCGTCTCAAAAAAAATAAAAGATTAGCTTAACTTGTTAAAACCACACTAAATATTGATATTTTACAAACCACCAGCTTTTATTTAAATATAGGAAGTTAAACGTGAGAAACTAAACCTGTGGCTAAAAGTACTTGCCAGAAGATTTTTTGATACAAAAATTAAAATGAATTACATGACTATTATTTAATTGGAATATGTTCTCCACAGTATAAGGTCTCTCATAGTTTAATCTTTAAAATATTAGATGAGTATAATTTTTTAAAAATATATCTGTATTAGGCTTCTTTCTTTTTAATTTTTATGGGTCATAGTATATGTATATATTTATAGGGTGGGTGAGATATTTTGATACAGGCATACAATGTGTAATAATCACATCAGAGTAAATGGCATAACCATCACCTCAAGCATTGATTATTTTTGTTGCAAATGTTCCAACTATTCTCTCTTAGTTATTTTTAAATGTACAATATTGTACATTTTGTTGTACAAAATTATTGTTGACTATAGCCCACCCTGTTTTGCTGTCAAATACTAGATCTTATTCATTCTGTCAAACTGTATTTTTGTACCTTTTGACCATCCCCACTACCCCCACCCCAGCGACCCTTCCCAGCCTCTGGTAACCATCATTCTACTCTCTGTCTCCATGAGTTCGGTTATTTTAATTTTTAGCTCTCACATATGACTGAGAACATACAAAGTTTGTCTTTCTGTGCCTGGCTTATTTCACTTAACATAATGACCTCTGGTTCTATCCATGTTGCTGGCAATGACAGGATCTTACTCTTTTTTATGTCTGAATAGTACTTCATTGTGTGTATGTACCACATTTTTTTTACCTAGTCATCTGTTTTTTGTTTTGTTGTGTTTTGTTTTTTTGGAAGGAGTCTCGCTCTGTTGCCCAGGCTGGAGTGCAGTGGCGCAATTACCCAGTCTTCTGTTGACGGACACTTAGGTTTCTTCCAAATATTGGCTATCGTGAATAGTGCTGCAACAGACATGGAACTGCAGATACTAATTTTCCTTCTTTGGGGTATATACCTAGCAATGGATCATATAGTAGTACTATTTTCAATTTTTTGAGTAACCTCTGTACCGTTTTCTGTAGTGGCTGACCTAATTTACATTCCTACCGACAGTGAACAAGGGTTCCCTTTTCTCCACATCTTTGCCAGCATTCATTATTGCTTGTCTCTTGGATAAAAGTCATTTGATAATATCTCGCTGAAGTTTTGATTTGCATTTCTCTGATGTCAGTGATGTTGAGCACCTTTTCATATGCCTGTTTGCCGTTTGTATGTCTTGTGAGAAATGTCTATTTTTGCCCATTTTAAAATTGTGTTACTAGATTTTTTTCCTATAGAGTTATTTGAGCTCCTTATATATTCTGCTTATTAATCCCTTGACAGATGGATAGTTTGCACATATTTTCTCCCATTCTGTCGGTTGTCTCTTCACTTTGTTGATTGTTTCCTCCCTTGTACAAAGCTTTTTAACTTGATATGATCCTATTTGTTCATTTTTGTTTTGGCTGCCTGCGCTTTTAGAGTATTACCCAAGAAACCTTTGCCCAGACCAGGGTTCTGAAAAATTTCTTCAGTGTTTTACTTTAACAGTTTCATAGTTTGGGGTCTTAAACTTAAGTTTTTAATCCATTTTTATTTGATTTTTGGTTTTGGGTTTTTTTGACATAGGATCTCGCTCTGTCACCCAGGCTGGAATGCAGTGGCACAATTATGGCTCACTGCAGCTTTGACCTCCCTGGACCTCAACCTCAAGTGATTCTCCCACCTCAGACCTCGAGTAGCTGGGACTATAGGTGTGTGCCACCCACGCCCGACTAATTTTTGGTTTGAGGGTTTTTGTTGTTGTTGTTGTTGTTGTTTTTGGTAGAGACAGGATTTCACCATGTTATCCAGGCTGGTCTCAAACTCCTGGGCTCAAGCAGTCAACCTGCCTCGGTCTCCCAAAGTGCTGGGATTACAAGCGTGAGCACTGTGCCTGCTGCTTGGGATGGCTTTGGCTATTTGGGGTCTTTTGTGGTTTCATATAAATTTTAGGATTAGTTTTTCTATTTCTATAAAGAATGTGATTATTATTTTGATAGGATTGCTTTGAATCTGTAGATTGCTTTGGGTAGTATGGACATTTTAACAATATTGATTGATTCCAGTCAATGAACATGAAATGTCTTTCCATTCCTTTGTGTCCTCTTTAATTTCTTACATTATTGTTTTACAGTTGTAGAGATCTTTCACTATTCTACTTAAATGTATTCCTAGTTATATTATTTGTGGCTATCATAAATGAGATTACTTTCTTGATTTCTTTTTCATCTTGGTGGCTGTTGGCATATAGAAATGCTACTGTGGTATGAATGTTGATTTTGTATCCTGCTACTTTACTGAATTTGTTTATTCTGTTTTTTTGTAAAATCTTTGGGTTTTTTAAAATATAAGATCATATCATCTGCAAACAAGGATAATTTGACTTCTTTCTTTCCAGTTTGGATGCCCTATATTTCTTTCTCTTGTCTGATTGCTCTAGCTGGGACTTCCAGAACTATGTTGAATAACCATTGTGAAAGTGGGCATCCTTGTCTTGTTCTAGTTCTTGGAGGAAAGGCTTTTAGTTTTTCCCCATTCAGTATGATACTAGCTATGAGTCTGTCGTATATGTCTTTTATTGTGTTTAGGTATGTTCCTTCTGTACCCAGTTTTTTTAGGATTTTTATCATGAAGGGATGTTGAACTTTAGCAAATGCTTTTTCAGCATGAATTGAAATGATTGTATTATTTTTGTCCTTCATTCTATTGATATGGTGTAGCACATTGATTGATTTGTGTGTGTTGAACCATCCTTGCATCCCTGGGTTAAATCCCACTTGGTCATGATGAATGATCTTTTTAATGTGCTGTTGAATTTGTTTTGCTAGTATTTTGTTGAGGATTTTTGCATCAGTGTTCATCAGGAATATTGGCCTGTGGTTTTCTTGTTTTCATGGGTCTTCATTTGGTTTTAGAATCAGTGTAATCTAGCATCATAGAATGAGTTTGGAAATACTCTCCTCCTCTACTTTTTTGAATAGTTTGAGTAGGATTGGGAATAGTTTTTTTTTTTTTTTTTTTTTTTTTTTTTTTTTTTTTTGAGACAAAGTCTCACTCTGTCCCCCAGGCTGGAGTGCAGTGGCACTATCTCGGCTCAGTGCAAGCTCCACCTCCCGGGTTCACACCATTCTCCTGCCTCAGCCTCCCGAGTAGCTAGGACTACAGGCGCCCGGCTAATTTTTTGTATTTTTAGTAGAGACGAGGTTTCACCATGTTAGGATGGTCTTGATCTCCTGACCTTGTTTATGATCCGCCTGCCTCGGCCTCCCAAAGTGCTGGGATTACAGGCGTGAGCCACCGCGCCCGGCCGGCAGTAGTTCTTTTTTAAATGTTTGGTAGAATCCAGCAGTGATGCCATTGGATCCTGGGCTTTTCTTTGCTGGGAGACTTTTTATTATGGTTTTGATCTCATTACTTTGTCTATTCAAGTTTTGCATTTCTTCATAGTTCAGTCTTGGTAAGTTGTGTATGTTGAGGAATTTATCCATTTCTTCAAGGTTTTCCAATTGATTGGTATATAGTTGCTCATAGTAGTCTCTAATGATCCTTTGAATTTCTGTGGTATCAGTTGTAATGTCGTTTTCATCTCTGATTTCAATTTATTTGGGTCTTCTCTCTTTTTTTCTTAGTCTGGCTAAAAGTTTGTCAATTTTATCTTCTCCAAAAAAACTTTGCATTTCGTTGATCTTTTGTATTTTTTGTTTCAATTTCATTTATTTCTGCTCTAATCTTTATTTCTTTCCTTCTACTAAGTTTGGGTTTAGTTTACTGTTTACTTTGTTCTTTAAGAAGCATCATTAAGTTGTTTATTTGACTTTTCTTTTCTTTTTTTTTTTTTTTTTTTTTTGAGACAGTCTCACTCTGTTGCCCTGGCTGGAGTGCAGTGGTGTGATCCCAGCTCATTGCAACCTCTTTCCCCCAGGTTCAAGCGATTCTCCTGCCTTAGCCTCCCGAGTAGCTGGGATTACAAATGCCCACCACCATGCCTGGCTAATTTTTATATTTTTATTAGAGGCAGAGTTTCACCATGTTGGCCAGGCTGGTCTCAAACTCCTGACCTCAAGTGATCCACCTGCCTTGGCCTCCCAAAGTGCTAGGATTACAGGCATGAGCCACTGCTCCCGGCCTCTGCCTTTTTTATGTAGACACTTATTGCTGTAAACTTTCCTCTTAATACTGCTTTCACTGTATCCTATAGGTGTTCCATACTAGTTGTGTTTCCATTTTAATTTGTTTCGAGAAATCTGTTAATTTCCTTCTTAACTTCTTCATTGACCCACTGATCATGAGGAGCATATTGTTTAATTTCCATGTGTTTGTATAGTATCCAGAGTTCCTCTTGTTACTCATGTCTAGTTTTATTCCATTGTGGTCATAGAAGATAATTCATATGATTTTCTTTTAATTCTTTAATACTTGTTCTGTGACCTAACATATGGTCTGCCCTTGAGAATGATCCATGTGCTGAAAAGAAGAATTGTCTATTCTGCAGCCATTGGATGAAATGTTCTATAAATATCTATTAGATCCATTTGGTCTATAATGCAGATTAAGTCGAATGTTTCTTCTGATTTTCTGTCTGGATGATCTGTCCAATGCTGACAGTGGGGTGTTGAGGTCTCCAGCTATTATTGTATTCAAGTCTGTCTATCTCTTTAGCTCTAATAATAATTGGGTGCTCCAGTGTTAGGTGCATATGTATTTGGGTGCTCCAGTGTTGGGTGCATATATATTTACAGTTGTTATATCCTCTTGCTGAATTGAACCCTTTATCATTATGTAGTGACCTTCTCTGTCTCTTTTTATAATTTTTGTCTTGAAATCTATTTTGTCTGATATAACTATAGCTACTCCTATTCTTTTTTTATTTCCATTTACATGGAATATCTTTTTTATCCCTTTATTTTCAGTCTGTATATGTCTTTGTAGGTTAAGTGTGTTTCTTGTAGGCCACAGATAATTGGGTCTTGTTTTTTGTTTTTTGTTTGGTTGGTTGGTTGGTATTTTTTTTTTTTTTTGGTCCATTCAGCCACGCTGTGTCTTTTGATTGCAGAGTTTATTCCATTTACGTTCAAGGTTGTTATTGATGAGGAAAGACTTACTCCTGCCATTTTGTTATTTTTCTTCTCATTGTTTTGCGTTCTTCTTTCTTTCCTTCCTGCCGTCCTTGTTGTGAACGTGATTTTTTTCTGGCAGTATGTTTTAATTTCTTGCTTTTTATTTTTTGTGTATCTGTTGTTGGCTTTTTGGTTTGAGATTACCTAGAAGCTTGCATATAACATCTGGTTTCGGTTTTTGTTTTTGAGATAGGGTCTCACTTTGTTACCCAGGGTGGAGTGCAGTGGCGTGATCTTAGCTCACTGCAACCCCCACCTCCTGGGCTCAAGTGATCCTCCCACCTCAGCCTCTCTAGTAACTGAGATAACAGGTGCACACCACCATGCTCAGCTAATTTTTTGTAGTGTTTTGTAGAGATGGGGTTTTGCCATGTTGCCCAGGCTGGTCTTGAGCTCCTAAGCTCAAGCAGTCCACCTGCCCTGGCCTCCCAAAGTGCTGGGATTACAGGCGTGAGCCACCGCACCCAGCCACAGGTAACATCTTATAACCCATTTATTTCAAACTGATAACAACTTAACACTGATTGCAAAAACAAACCAACTAATAAGCAAAGAGAAAACTAATAAAAACTCTCTACACTTTAACTTCATCTCCCCTGCTTTTTAACTTTTTATTGTTTCTATTTATATCTTATACTATCTATGTCTTGAAAAGTAGTTATTATATTTGATAGGTTCAACTTTTAGGCTTTCTACTCAAGATATGAGTAGTTTATAAATCACAATTACAGTGGTCTGTGAACTATACTGTTACAGTGAGTTTTGTACCTAAGATAATTTCTTATTGCTCATTAATGTCCGTTTCTTTCAGATTGAAGAACTCTGTTTAGCATTTCTTGTAGCACAGGTCTGGTGTTAATTAAATCTCTTAGCTTTTGTTTGTCTGGGAAAGCCTTTGTTTCTCCTTCATGTTTGAAGGATGTTTTCCCTGGATACGCTATTCTACAATAGAATTTTTTTTCTCATCAGCACTTTAAATATGTCATGCCATTCTTTACTGGCCTGTAAGGTTTCCACTGAGAAGTCTGTTGCCAAATGTAGTGGAGCTCCTTTGTATGTTGTTTCTTTTCTTTTGTTCCTTTTAGGATCCTTTCTTTATCCTTCACCTTTGGGAAAGTATCTTGAGATAGTCTTATTTGGGTTAAATCTGCTTGGTGTTCTATTAGCTTCTTTTACTTGAATATTAATATATTTCTCTTAGTTCTCTGTTATTCTCCCTTTGAATAAACATTCTACCCCAGTCTCTGTCTCCTCTTTAATGCCCAAGGCAGGTCCAGAAATGCTGTCCAGGAGCCAGGGCCTGGAGTCAGGAACCTTGAAATCTACTTGGTGTTCCATGCTAGTGCAGTGGAGCGGGCACCAAAGCCACAAGATAAAGTCCTTCCCACTCTTCCTTCACCTTCCCTCGTGTAGAAGGAGTCTCAACACCCCAGGCCCATGGCAAGTACTGCCTGGCTACTGCTCATGTTCACTCAAGGCCCAAGAGCTCTTCATTCAGCTTGTGGTGAATGCTGCTAGGCCTGGGTCTCTCCCTTCAGGGTAGGTGGCTCCCCTATGGTCCAAGGCAGGTCCAGAAATGCCATCCAGGAGCCAAGGCCTGGAATTGGGGAACCCAGAAGCCCTCTTGGTGCTTTACCCCCATGGCCAAGCTGGTACCCTATCTATAAAAGAAAGCCCCCTTCACTCCTGCCTCTCTTTTCCTCAAGCAGGAGTCCTCCGTCAAACAGGGAATACACAGAGTCACACCTAAGGTCAGCATGGCCCTGGGTCTCATCCAAGGCCTGTGGCAAGTGCTGTGTGAGTACTGCTGATGTTGATTCAAGGCTCAAGGGCTCTATAATCAACAAATAATGAATCCTGCCAGTACTGGGTCCTTCCTTTCAAGGTAGGAGGTTCCCTTCTGGCATGGGGTGTGTCTAGAAAAGTCTTCTGGGAGCTAGGGCCCGAAATAGGGGCCCCAGAACTCTTCCTGCGGCCCTATTCTACTGTGGCTAAGCTGGTATCCAAGTTCCAAGACAAAGTCCTCTTTACTGTCTCCTCTCTTCTCCTCAGGTGGAAGGAAGGCATCTCCCAGAGCTGTGAGCTGCACTGCTTGGGGTTAGTGGAGGGGTGACGTTAGCACTCCCTTGGCCACCCCAGCTGGTGTCTCACTAGGTCACCTGCACCCAAAGTTTTAATATGATGTTAAAACCAGGTACTAGGATTGCTCACCTGATTTTTGGGTCTTATGAAGGTGCTTTCTTATGTGAATAGTTGTTCAGTTTGGTGTTCCTGCAGGGGAACAGGGAAACAATCGTTGGAGGGTATTATTTGACTATCTTGTTCCACCTTCCCTCGTAGGCTTTTTTCCCTTAATACAGCATTTTGCTGCACTCCATTTTATACATTTCTATTATCATTTTTACTCACTATTAATGAAAAATACATTCTCTTTTAATTAAAACGTGTCAAACCATTTTAATGTGAGCCATTTTAATAAACGAACTCTCCTAGAACCTTGCTTTGAAATTATATACTGTGCCATTAATATTGCCATAATGGTAACCAGAAATTTCTGTCGCTCACCTAGCTGTTAAGATTTTATTTGAATTTTGCTTTAATGTGAATAGAAGATACTTATTTCCATTAATCTTCTTTTCAAATTACTCTTCAGTTTATCAGCTTAAAAAGTACCCTATAATTATTTTTATTTTCATATGAAAAATAGTGTTTTGGGAGCTTTTGTTTGTTTTTTCATTTTGTTTCTTACTGCAGAAAATATTTCAAGCGCAGAGAGCTGTGATTTATTAGTATATGATATACAGGGTACATTACTTTGCATTAGCAAGGTCACTATTACTGCTCTTTGAAGCCATAAAACAGAATTAAAAGAAAGTGACGAAGATGAATAAGGAATAAAAAATAAGCTTTTAAAAAGAGATTTAAATCTGTTTAGCTTTAAAGTGGGAAGGAAGGAGGCACTCACTGTACTGAGAGTCAGGATACCTGGCTTCATGGGCTGCTCTACTGCCAGTGACTGAATCACTTTAGACAAGTCACTCCACTGTTTCCTAATCATAAAATGAGAGGATTTGAATAGATCAGGAGTCAGCAACTTTTTTATTAAAAGGCAGCTAGTAAGTATTTTAGGCTTTGCAGGCCACATGGCCTATATCACTACTTAGCTCTGATATAAATGATACTGTATTTAAATGAATAAGCAGGGTTCTGTTCAAGTAAAACTTTATTAACAAAAACAGGTAGCAGGCCATATTTGGTTCCCAGATTATCATTTGCTGGTGTTTATACTAGGTGATCTTTTAAGATTTCTCATCTGGGTGCGATGGCCCACGCCTGTAGTCCCAGCACTTTGGGAGACCAAGGTGGGCCGATTGCTTTGAGCTCAAGAGTTCAAGACCAGCCTGGGCAACACAGCGAAACCTTGTCTCTACAAAAAATTAGCCAGGAGTTGTGGTGCACGCCTACTCGGAAGGCTAAGGTAGAATCGCTTGAACCTGGGAAGCAGAGGTTGCAGTGAGTCAAGATCACACCACTGCACTCTAGCCTGGGTGACAAAATGAGACCCTGTCTCAAAAAAAAAAAAAATTCTTTTGCATCTACATTCTGTGATATTGCTTTATTATCAACATCACGTATATGAAAGGGACTGGTGTTCAATTCTTTTCTATCCTGTATCATTTAGGGGCCAGTCAGGAGACATAAACCACATACTTATTTTAACAGAGTAAGGGTTGAATTTGATAATATAAATAATTGTTGGCTGGTCACGGTGGCTTATGTCTGTAATCCCAGCACTTTGGGAGGCCAAGGTACAAGGATCATTTGAGGCCAGGGGTTCAAGACTAGCCTGGGCAATGTGGCAAGGCCCTATCTCTACAAAACAAATTGTTTTTAAATATTAGCCAGGTACAGTGGTGTGCGCCTGCCTCAGCCTCCCAGCTACTTCAGAGGCTGAGGCAGGAGTATGGCTTGAGCCCAGGAGATTGAGACTGCAGTGGGCTGTGATTGTGCCACTGTACTCCAGCCTGGGTGGCAGAGTGACTAGTTTATCTCAAAAAAGAAAAAAAAATCATTAACTAGGTTTAAAGAACTGAAAAGATAGTAAGAAAACCTTGAGGTATCATGGATTTAACAACTGCAGGAAGTAGTTACCACCTGTGGACCTGAGGAAACAAAAAGAGGCAAGAATTATTAAACTATACAAGATTGGAAGAAAGGCCTCACAAAGCTGACACCTACATCTCCATGAAGGGGATCCTGCTCAGCTGAGGCTAATACAAGGGCTCCAAGAAGGGTTCTGTGGAGATTAGACCCAGACCACTAAGAACAAGGCACTGGTCACCCAGTGCCAGTATCTGAAGACATGAGATGAGGTTAAAAACTGCAAACTAGATTCGACTGCTGCTCCTGGAATGAACTGCCAATGCTTGGCTGAACAAGTAAGACTAGGGTAATGCTGACAGGAACAGGAAGGGACAAATTATTTCTCCAGTAACCTTAACAATTAACAAAGTCCACCTTTTTGGCTAACCAGCATCCATACTCACCCTTCTATATTTATTTGAGCTTCCAAACTATACATGTTTGAAACTCCAAACATTTTCAGCACAACAAACTCTGTATTTTAACCTAACAAGATGGAAGTATCTTTCATGTAATTGAAGACATATTTACCTCTCCAAAATGAGGCTAGTTCCAACAGTCACTTTAACTATGTTTAGATGATATAACACTATCCATCTCTGGCTATGTTAATTATTCCTCAAACTCTGGCACAGTCCTATCTGAATGGTTTGTTATCTAAAAACTAAATTGGAAAGTTAATTTACATCAAAACTTGCATTTATAAAATAAGGGAAAGGAGGCGAGAAAAAGAATAAATTAGTATAACACACACACACATATATAACAAAAGCAAGGAACAAAATATGCATAGCTGCTATAGTCGTCATTTCTGTAGCTAGTTATGAAACTGAGATTGATTTTTTTTCTTTAAGAGACAAGAGTCTCACTCTGTCGCCCAGGCTGGAGTTCAGTGGTGCTCACTGCAGCCTCAAACTCCTGGGCTCAAGCAATTCTCTCACCTCAGCCTCCCAAGTAGCTAGCACTACGGATATGCACACTATACCCAATCAGTTGTTTTGTTTGTTTGTTTAATTTTCAGAGATGAGGTCTTGCTTTGATGCCCCGGCTGGTCTTAAAGTCCTGGCCTCAAGAGATCCTCCCACCTCAGCCTTCTTAGTAGCTGGGATTACAGGCGCAAGCCACCGCACCCAGCTGATATTTGTAACTTTTTTCATCTACTGCCTATCCCATGTGTCCTTTGCCCTAAGCCAGGACCACATCTAGTCGGGGTTCTTTCCCTGGTAGGATGTCCTAAGTCTTCATTCTTGATGGGTCTGAATCCCTAGTAGTCCTCTTTTTTTTTTTTTTTTTTTTTTTGGTAGCTACATAGATATCGATAAAGAATCAAACAAAAGAAAATAGACTTCGGTTAAAGCAGGAGGCATTGGATTAAACATAAGAAACAACTATGGGCCAGGGCCACCCCCTGAGTCTTGGCCTAAACTCCTCTCAACCCCCAAAAAAGAAAGAAAGAATTCATGGAAACATTAGAACAGCAATAGGGATGGTTTTGTCGTTGTCCCTAATGTTTTAAAATAAGACATTAGATACCTCTTCTGGGTAGTTTTAACTTCAGAATGCTGAGATAAAAATTTTTTTTAAATACTTTTGCTACTCTTTTACTCTCTCTGATGTAAAATGTGGCATCTAACTTCCCTTTCTTAGTTTAAGTTCCCTAAACTAGCTTTCAAATACTTATTTCTTTATAGAAATTATATCTACAATTTGGATAAATTCCTTTAGCTGGGTTTCCAGTAGACCTAGATAACTAAGACGGGAAATATAAAGCGTGTGTATTGTTAAGCACATTTTAATCGGCTCTTATCATAGTTGAGCACAGAGAAGAACATTAACGTTATTAAATGTAAAACTCTGTATATTAATAGTGATGAGCTGACTCTGAATTTTCAGCCTGCCAAGAAATCTTTTAAAAAGAGCTTTTACTGAAAATCTTGCTTATTTAAGATAGAAAAGTAGGATAATTATATATTATAACTAAATGAAGATCAAATAAAAGCAGAGATCTAGAGCAGACAGGACACATCCTGGCACTCTTTATGATAACTGGTCCAAAGTGTCAGTAAAACAATTGGGCATTTCAGAGTTATAAAAGTTGGTTCAAACACTTAATTATAAAAATGTCTTTTGAAGCTTAAAGTACCATAAAATGTGCCAATTATATTTCACAGAATATCACTTTGATTTCTCTGTAAATCAAATCTGAGTTGTTTATTTTTTGTTGTATTTATTCTTGAAATTAGCTGATTCTACCTTTTAAACCAAAGAAAGCTAGTGTAATCTACCATGTTATAGAACAGGAAAGAATTTTCCTCTGCCTTTGTAGATGTAATACAAAAGAAAGTCAGCAAGCCTGTTCTTGAAACCATACTTTACCCAAACAGCCCTTGGTCCCCTTTCAACAAATTAATTTAATAAGCATTTTTGAGTACCTATTTTATGCCAGGCATAATGCATTTATTGAGAATAGAATGTAAATAAGACATAGTCCCTGCTCATGTAGAGCTATTAGAATTCTACAGCCTAAGCCATACTCAGATGTTGAAAGATCAACAGGTATATCACTCTGCTATTGGTACAATAATGCTGTGTAACAAACTATACAAAAATATAGCAGCTCAACATAATCATTTATTTGTACCCACTCATCTCAGGTTAACTATGGATTGATTGGTCTAGGCAGTTTGGTTAGGTTTGGCTCCAAGCTGGAGACTGGCTCCAGATCTACCTTATTCTATCCTCCTTGGACCAGTGGGCTAACTGGACATATTCTTTCATAATGTTGGCAGAACCAAAAAAGACAAGCCCAGTTCTACAAACACATTTTAAATCCTTCCTTGTATCACATCTACTAATATACCATTAGTTAAAGCAAGTCAAATGATCAAACCCAAATTCAGGGGCAGGGAAGTGTACTCAACCTCTAATGGGAATTACTGCAAAATGGGATTGAGGGTCTGGTGGTGAGAACTGCAAAGACAGATGAGAAAGAGCATGTATATAGGAAAGGCTGAAGAACTGGGGGCAGTATTTCAGTTTGCTCCAGGCATGTTTTGGGGAGCAGCAAATGCAGAGATAACCAGTAGCTCCCTTCCACTGCCTTTTTTGGACTATTATGACCAAGCAAAATGCCAGTGTCACCAGAGTGTTTCACCTCGCCTTTGCAAGGAGAAACTGGGTTATCATTGTGTCTTGAATGTGGAGAACTTGGATTGAAAGCTTCATTGTAATATTAAAGTTATTTAATTGAGTAATTTGGGGAGATGGTATAAAGTTAAAAGATTTCTCAACTTTTTGTGTTGAGAAACTACCTATTTTTACAGTATGTATATGGAAAGTAAGCTGCTAATAGTGTGTGTGGCTTGCTGGCATTGGAGAGGCACAGGAAAAGAGCAAAGAAGTCATTACCAGCCTGGGCAACAAAGAGAGACCCTGTCTCTACAAATAGTAATTTTAAAAAATTAGCTGAGCGTGGTGATGCATGCCTGTAGTTCCAGCTACTTGGGAGTCTGAAGTGGGAGGAGACCCTGAGCCTGGGAGGTCAAGGCTGCAGTGAGCCATGACTGCACCACTGCACTCTAATCTGGGCGACAGAGTGAGACTTCGTCTCAAAAAAAAGAAACTCATTACCTTCTCCTGTTGCCAGCATCACTCCCAAATATATTTACCATACTCTAAATGTCATGATATCAAGAGTTTACTCTGTTACAATAGTCGCAACAGTTTCTGAGCTCTGTGTAGTCCTTGTGCAGAGGAAGATTTTTGGTGAAAGCTTCTGCTTAGAATCAGTTACAGGTTGAGTATTCCTAATCTGAAATGCTCCAGATTCATAAGTTTTTGAGTGCTGACCTGATGCTCAAAGGAAATGCTCATTGGAGCATTTCATATTTCAGATTTTTGGATTATGAATGCTGAACCAGTAAGTATAATGTAAACATTTCAGAATCTCCCACAAAATTCAAAATTTAAAACACTTCTAGTCCCAGGTATTTCAGGGAAGGGATACTCAACCTATATCAGTCTTCTTAATCAACTGACTTGTCTCCCTGGGCCAGTGGTATGGCCTCTGTTTGGGATTGATTACCCATTTTCAGAGCTGCTGTGGAATACATATGAATTGGAATCTATATCTCTGAAAAGTAGGATATCCTAATACAAAGGACTCATATAATGACTAATGTTTTGTAACTACTTAGTAAGTGTTTTAGGTAATATTTATGTTCAAAGTATCCAGGAAAGGAAGGGAGATGATGCTTGTAGTAGTAGTTTTAGTAAAATTAGGGGAATAGTTGTGCTCAGACTCTCCTAATATTATTATCTTAATATGGGAGAGGCCAAAAATTACCCATAGGGATTCTTAGCAAAGACACAGAAATCTTCCAAGCATCTCTCCAGGCAAGAAGCCCATGCATTTCTCTTAAGAGACTAGACAGAATGTCTTCATTGTTACACTTTCTGTTTTTTTTTTTGTTTCCCTTTAAAATAAAAGCCATAATTCAAGAAAAGCATGTTGCACACTACCCAGCACATTATAGGTGTTTAATAAATACATGTTCATTCCTTTTAGTTCTTTTCACCTTAGTAATAAACTTTTAAAAAGATTATTCCTTCTTCTTTTTGATATAAGCAGAAGAATCATCTGTACCATCAAGAGAAAGAGAGGGTAAGAGGTAGAGAAATAGAACCATATTGCTAATAACAAGAGTTATGCGAAGTTGAAATATGGTGTATCAAGAGATAGTGACATGTTCAGGCATAAGCTATACAACTACATTGAAAGAGATAACAGAGTTGAGCATTGCACAGGTGTTGGATGGGATAGCCCTTAAGGTCCATTCCATTCCTGTAATTTTAATAAAATATTAATAAAATTTTAATAAATTTCTAATAAAATATTCTTTTGACTGCTATCTGCTACATTCTTTAGTAAAATGTTTCCTTGCTCATCTTTTTTCTTTCCTATACACTGATTAGAAACTATGGTAAAAGTATTGTTACGGCACAGTGCTGACATTTTTTTACTAACAATTTTGTTATATTTGTTAAATGAATGAACAGATTAACAAATGAATATCAGTACCCAATGTCAATCATCATAAACAACTTATATATGAGGTTGGAGATGTAAGTTTACTTACTGTCATAATTCTTGTTTCCTTATGCTGAGGGAATTCTGAGCTGTCTCCCCTTCCTTTTTTGCTTCTTAGTTTATATTGAAGAGCTTATTTATAATCAGCTATTTGGTAAGGTAGTATATATCATTGGTGGCAAAATTGGATTTCTTGATTAAAATTTTGGATTATAAAGTTTTTGAGGCAAATGACCATGTAATCTCAACACATCATACAATACAGAAATATACTCCCCAAGTATTTGGTGGCAAAACATTTGAGGCCCAGCAGCCATAAAAAGATAATCTTAGGGGTTTTTTTCCCCTCTCACCAACTCAAACCAGTTGTTAGTAATAAGTTGGTAGCTGATATTTTCTTCCTTTTTTTGTGGTGTTGTTGTTGTTGTTGTTGTTTGAAACAGGGTCTCTCTGTTGCCAAGGCTGTAGTGCAATGGCATGATCATGGCTGGCTGCAGCCTTGACCTCCCAGCCTCAATCAATCCTCCCATCTGAGCCTCCTGAGTAGCTGGGACTACAGGCGCACACCACCACGCCTGGCTAATTTTTTTGTGCATTTTTTGTGGAGACATGGTTTCGCCATGTTGCCCAGGCTGGTCTTGAACTCCTGGGCTCAAGCGATCCACTCTCCTCAGCCTCCCAAAGTCCTGGGATTACTAGCATGAACCACTGGTAGCTAATATTTTCAAACAATAAAATGGATACTCTAGTATTTCTTATAATTTGAAACATTTTTGTAAAATGAATTTTTTCTTTCACTCAGTTTTTAGTAAAAACCCATTTACTATTTCTTTTGATAACAAAGAAACTTCCTTTTTGTTACTGTCTCTGCAGCTTTCATGATCCAGACATTCAGAGGCAAGATGGCATTTTAAGCTTTTGGACTAGCATTTTGTTTTTCATTTTAAATCTCAAATCTACCATTATCTATTTCTTTTATGAAGTAAGGGTTTATGTTTATTTGCTTAGTTTGTTTTGCTTTTTGAATAGGAAATATTTAATCCCTCTGTTTAAGGTTATAGAACCTCTTAGCAAGCACAGGTTTATTATGTACTGTCTTAAAGTAGCAAGTGAAATGAAGGGTTAATATTTTTTACAAACCACTTATTTGGATTTTTAAAGGCATAAAATACATGTATTTTATATATATTACATATTTTGCATATATATTTTTTGCTGGAGTAAGCCCTGATTCCAAAGTTCTGGAGATACAGACTAGCTGAAAGACATTTTCTGAACTTAAATATTCTAACTAAACTTTTCTTTCTTGTCAGCCACCAGCTCTGCCCACTTGGAAGACCTTGCTTACCTGGATGAGCAGAGACATACACCTTTGAGAACTTCTCTACGAATGCCAAGACAGAGCATGGGTGGTGCTCGCACACAGCAGGATTTAAGAGGTTAGAACCACAGAAGGGCTTTAAGGATGCCCGGGAACAGATGGAAATGGGCAAAAGCCAAAAAGTTGCTTTGTCTCCTATTCCAATACTTATTTAAACCTCCCTTAAGAAGTGAAATGATCCGTTTTAGCATGTGACCAGTTCATTTCTGCTGAGTCTAGAGAAAGATAAACACAAATACATTGTACTCCTCATAGACAGGCATTGTGTAATTATCAACATTTGGAAGCATTAGTTCCTCGAAATTCTGAAAGAAAACAGATGTAAAGAGGCTGTGGTAATGGGGGAAATAACCTTTCTAAGATCTTGGATTTCAGAAGTGACTGCGGACCAGATTCAGTCCTAGCCGTATTGCAGGTGAACTATGCTGATCATAATGTATAGGTTGAGCATCCCTAATCTGAAAATCCAAAATGCAAAATGCTTTGAAATCCAAAACTTTCTGAGTGCCAACATGACACCACAAGTGGAAAATTCCACACCTAGCCTCATGTGATGGGTTGCAGTGAAAACTTTGTTTCACAAAATGTTGAGTAAAATTACCTTCAGGCTATGTGTATAAGCTGTGTATGAAACATATGAATTTCTTGTTTAGACCCAAATCCTATCTCCAAGATCTTTCATTATATATATGCAAATATTCCAAAGTCCAAAAAAATCTGAAATTCAAAACACTTCTGATCCCAAGCATTTTAAATAAGGGATACTCAGGCTGTATTTTGCTAGGGAATTTTTTTCATTTTTGTTTTAGTGGCCATTTCTAGTAACATGCAATATTTTATTATCTTGGTCTTTTAGAAAGTGCCTATAATCCTGGCCTAGCAAGAGCTACACAACCTATCCTTTTCTCACTCAGGTACCTGTTGCCTTACCTTCTTTGTGGCATGCTACATGCTTCTCCAAGCTGGCACCAGATCTTTTTAAAGACTGTCATTTTGTTACAGTGATGGTCTAGTTGAGGAGCCTCTTATTCGTATTTCTGTGCCTCTCGTTTGCTCAAAATGAACCAGACTGTCTCTGATAGCTTTTAACAGATAGTCTTATTTCTCTGGTATGTTAGCAATCTCTATCTCTACCACAAGTGTGTTTTTAATTTTATCTTACGGATTATTTTCATCTTTCTTTAGCTCTCTTCTTCACCCCTTGTCCTATTCCCTACTCTAAGCAGTATAGTGCAACGTGTACAATTCCCACAGGAAGGAATTTATACATGTCTGCTGTCCACTCTAGACATCATTATGCTAACAGTTTTTCAGTGATGGCTAAGCAAATAGGATTATAAAATAATTGATTGTATTGCAACAATTACCATACCTCCCATCAACAGCAGTTAGTTGATAGCCTCAGTCATACTTTTAGTTCCCAGTCCTTTTGTCCATCCTGCTTGCCAGTTCTTCAGTTTGTCATATACCAGTTGCATGGCATATGCAACTGTGTGTTTACAGTCCAGAAAATGGAAATATATCAAGCACTAGTTTAGACTGATTACATCTAAAGTCTGAATAAATTTGATCAAGAGACCAAATAATTGATTTGCGCCCCGACCAGAATGCACAGCTGTAATAAAGAAGATTGGACAGAACTACTGATCTATATGGACCTTCAGATTTGATTGAAAATCTGCCACATTGGCATCATCTTCCATCTCATTACTAAAAAACATACTGACATTGTTGACTTTATTTTCTGCTTTACTAATCATTGAATAATAGATGTTATACTACATAGAAAAGAAAATTATTTGACAGATTTCAGCAGTGAAATTTTTGGGAAACCTTTATATTGAGTTCTGTTGATATGTGACAGTACCTATCTGCTTGTAGTATCTGAAGATTTAATAAGGTCTTTAACAGATACATTCTGGTGAGCTTGATGTTTACAAATACCAGTTTTATCTGGAATGCAACAAAGATCTTTTCCATTGCATTGATCTTCAGCCAAAACATTCAGTGAAACAACAAAAGCACATTCAAAGATTTTCCCAAAGCTTACCTAAATCTTTAGGAAGGGCTCTGACTGAATATTGAATTTCTAAAAATACTAATTTCATATTCCTTGCAAATAATGTCTTAACTTATTGTTTACATTAATACTTAAGCTGGAGTTTGTCCATTGATGAAGATGCTATGATGTTAGTATTTCAGTTCCTTGAAGTCATCTTTATTTTTCAAGAGCTTTCCTTTTAGCAGTCTAAACGGTTAGAACATGCCATCCAGCTGGGTACATTGATCCATAAAAAGCAAGGTGTTTACTTAGCAGTGTAAAGTATACTAAAACTAGTAATAACTTTAATTCAGAATTTTCAGAATTTAGAGTCCCTGAACAATAATCCTCTCTCAAAAAGTAACATGTTATCTTAATTATTGTTTACAGATGAATTGTATGGCTTAGGATACAACTTAAAACACATTATCAAGAAAGGAAAGCAAACTTGGGCAGATAAACTTTCCTTATGTTTCTTCAGACCTGCTTGGCAAGCCTTTATAATATGTGATTATTATATCCACAATGTTGTACTTTATTTCAGAAAAAATCAGATTTGTTTTCCTGGAATAATTTTTAAAAACATGTCACATCATGCTTTCTAATTTTATTTAAAGGAATGTACAAATTACAGTCATATTTCAGTTTGACATATTTTTCTTCTGATTATGATTAAAATGAAACTACCCCCAAAAAAGTAATGAAATGATTGAAAATCTTTTTTAGTCTGCATTAAGGTATATCTTTCCACTTTAGAATAGAGGTGTATCTTTCATACATTTTAAAGGGTACTCTGACAAGTTCTGTGAAATAGGTTTTTTTTAACTTTTAAGTTTAGGGGTACATGTGCAGGTTTGTTATATAGGTATGAGTCATGGGGGTTTCTTGTACAGATTATTTCATCACCCAAGTATTAAGCCTAGTATCCATTCATTATTTTTCCCAATCTTCTCCCTCCTCCTACCTCCTCCCACCAGTAGGCCCCAGTGTTTGTTGTTCCCTTTTATGTGTCCATGCGTTCTCATCATTTAGCTCCCACTTATAAGTGAGAACATGCGGCATTTGGTTTTCTGTTCCTGCATTAGTTCACCAAGGATAACAGCCTCCAGCCTCATCCATGTTCCTGCAAAGAACATGATCTCGTTCTTTTTTATGGCTTCATGGTATTCCATGGTGTGTATGTACCACATTTTGTTTATCCAGTCTACCATCAATGGACATTGAAGTTGATTCCATGTCTTTGCTGTTGTGAACAGTGCTGCAGTCAACATACGTGTGCATGTGTCTTTATGATAACAATTTATATTCCTTCGAATATACCCAGTGATTTTACTGGATTGAATGGCAGTTCTATTTTTAGATCTTTGAGGAATTGCCACACTGTTTTCCACAGTGGTTGAACTGATTGTGGAAAACACTCCCACCAACTGTGTATAAGTGTTCCTTTTTCTCCACAGCTTCGCCAACATCTGTTATATTTTGGCATTTTATTAACAGCCTTTCAGACTGTTATGAGACGGTATCTCACTGTGCTTTTGATTTGCATTTCTCTAAAGATCAATGACACTGAGCTCTTTTTCTTTTTTTTTTTTAATTTTGCTTTAAGTTCTGGGATACATGTGCAGAACATGCAGGTTTGTTACATAGGTATACATGTGCCATGGTGGTTTGCTGCACCTATCTACCCGTCATCTAGGTTTTAAGCCCCGCATGGATTAGGTATTTATCCTAATGCTGTTCCCCCCCTTGCCCCGACATCCCCCAACAGGCCCCAGTATGTGATGTTCCCCTCCCTGTGTCTGTGTGTTCTGCCATTGAGCTCTTCTTCATAAGCTGGTTGGCTGCATGTATGTCTTCTTTTGAAAAGTGACTGCTCATATCCTTTGTCCATTTTTTTTAATAGGGTTATCTGTTTTTTCTTAACAAATTAATTTAAATTTAATTAATTAAATTTCTTAACTTAAAGTTCCTTGTAACTTAAAGTTCCTTGTAGATGCTGGGTATTAGACTTTTGTCAGAGACATCGTTTGCAAAATTTTCTCCCATTCTGTAGGTTGTCTGTTGACTCTGTTGATAGTATCTTTTGCTGTGCAGAAGCTCTTTAGTTTAATTGGATCCTGTTTGTCAGTTTTTGCTTTTGTTGGAATTGCTTTTGGTGGCTTCATCATGAAATCTTTGCCTATTTCTTTATCCAGAATGGTATTGCCTGGGTTGTCTTCCGGGTTTTTATAGTTTGGGGTTTTACATTTAAGTCTTTAATTCATCTTGAGTTAATTTTCTTATGTGGTGTAAGGAAGGGAGCCAGTTTCAGTCTTTGCATATGGCTAGCCAGTTATCCCAGCACCACTTATTAAATAGGGAGTCCTTTCCCTATTGCTTGTTTTTGTCAGTTTTATTGAAGACCGGGTAGTTGTAGGTTTGCAGTCTTATTTCCTGGTTCTCTATTATGTTCGGTTGGTCTATGCGTCTGTTTGTACCAGTACCATGCTGTTTTGGTTATTGCAGTCCTGTAGTATAGTTTGAAATTGGGTAGTGTGGTGCTTCCGGCATTGTTCTTTTTGCTTATGATTACCTTGGCTATTTGAGCTCTCTTTTTGGTTCCATATGAATTTTAAAATAGTTTTTTCTGGTTTTGTAAAGAGTGTCATTGGCAGTTTGATAAGAATAACATTGAATCTTACCAATTACTTTTGGCAGTATGGCCATTTTAACGACATTGATTCTTCCTATTCATGAGCATGAAATTTTTTTTATTTGTTTGTGTCATCTCTGATTTCTTTGAGCAGTGTTTTGAAGTTCTCCTTATAGAGATAATTCACCTACCTGGTCAACTGTATTCCTAGGTATTTTATTCTGAAATAGTTTTTTAATCACAATTCTGGTTTTAAATGATCCTAGAGATGGTAGTTAATGCTTATATACACTGTAGTATACCCAGTAGATAACTAAGTTTATTGACTGACTGATTTCAAGTGTAGAGACTGTCTGAAATAATATCCTCTGGATGTATGTCTAAAGAACATTTGAGGTGGCAAGCCATGCATTGATTGGGAACTTCATATAGGCAGAATCTTGTACTATTCTGTTAAGAGCAATGTTTCTCAAACTTTTTGGTCCCGGGACCCTTTTATACTCATAAAAAAATTACACAGGCGGCTATGGCTGTCCCTGTAATCCCAGCACCTTAGAAGGCCAAGGTGGGAGGCTTACTTGAGCCAGAAGTTCAAGACCAGCCTAGGCAACATAGGCAACATAGCCTAGGCAACAACCCTGTCTCTACAAAAAAATTTAAAAATTAGCCATGCATGGTGGTAGTCCTAGCTACTCAGGAGGCAGAGGTGGGAGGATCACTTGAGCCTGTGAGGCCAAAGTTACAGTGAGCCATGAGCCGTTATTGCTCCACTGCACTCCAGTCTGGGTGATAGAAGGAGACCCTGTCTCATTTTTAAAAAATTATTGAGCTTATATTTATATGGGATAAATTGATATTATCATATTAGAAATTAAAAATAATATGTTAAATATTACTTTGTTTAAAATAATGTTTTAAAATAATAATAGGGATTGTTGAAATACTCATTTATTCATTTTTTTTATAAATAATAAACCCATTACATGTTAAAGTTATGTAAGCTGTGGAAAATTCCACTGTACACTTGTGAAAGAATGAGAGTGGAAAAAGGCAAATAACCTCTTAGTACTGTAAATATAGTTTTGACTTTGCAAACTCCAAGAACATATCTCAAGAATCTAGGGATCCCCAGATGACGCTTTTATTTTATTTTAGGATCACAGTGTTTAAAAACAAGTTTTGTTGGCTCTACACCTCCAAAGAGCTCCCAAATCCAACTACTTTTCACTTCCTTCAGTACTGCCTCTCACTGAGACTATTGCAATAGGCGAGCTTAGTGGCTTTCACAGTGTGGTCCTGGGACCAGCAGGAGTGGCATTATCTAGGAAGTTTTCAGAAATGCAGATTCTTTAGCCCCATTCCACACCTACTGAATCAGAAATTCTGAGAGTGGGGCTGGCAAGCCGTGTCTTAAACCTTCCAGGTGATTTTGCAGATCACACTTTTAAAACCACTAGTTTAGAGGATGTCATTGTAATTGAAGATAAGCTTTATGCCTCAAGGTCCATCAGTCTATTTACAAAAGTGCAAAAATGCGTAGTTTGAGGGCTGGTTACATGTTATTCATGAACATGATTTAACAATACAGGCATAATTCATTTAACAGGTGCCTTAATAGTAACTGCAGTTGTTTGATGATAATGGTAGTCTTTTGACTGCTGAAGCAGAAGTTGGGATAACATCTCCAAGTGGGATATTAATATCAACATTGCTTCATTAGTTAAAAAGTCCTTTTTTTTTTTTTTTCACTCTTCGAGACAGCTGTTTTGAACAACTGTTCTACAAAAATTGATGTTTCCAGAAACCCGGCCCAACGGGGGAGAGGTCATGTGAGTCAACTGTCCAAAGCAACTTAACAGATTCCTAGCTGTCAACCATCCAAGAGCTTGAATACTAATGATAAAAGTCATAGAAGATTGTGTACTAGTACAGAGTGTATAGCTAGCTAACCTACTACAAGCGCCTTTTCTAGTCCCAAAGCCTAATGTCTTTGATAGATATTAATTTGAATTAATTTAACTAATAAAGTTTTTAACTTAAAATTTTAAAATTAGGCTGGGCATGGTGGCTCACACCTGTAATCCCAGCACTTTGGGAGGCCGAGGTGGAGGGATCACCTGAGGTCAGGAGTTCGAGACCACCCTGGGCAACATGGTAAAACCCCATCTCTACTTAAAAAAAAAATACAAAAATTAGCCAGGCATGGTGGCATGGCTAATCACTTGAACCCTGGAGGTGGAGGTTGCAGTGAGCCAAGATCGCGCCACTACACTCCAGCCTGGGCAACAGTCTCAAAAAAATTTTTTAAATTATTTTTGGCTTCATATTTTTAAATTTAATCACCATTAGGTTAATGTGGAGTTATGCTAAAAATTATCTACCTGAAAATGTCCACTCTTTCTGATCATCTTAATGAAAGCTCTCTCATTCTGCAGAGAAAGATAGAAA
The DNA here is from genome assembly GCF_029281585.2 of Gorilla gorilla gorilla. NCBI lineage: Eukaryota > Metazoa > Chordata > Mammalia > Primates > Hominidae > Gorilla > Gorilla gorilla. Next base: position 28,777,618 of record NC_073228.2, on the reverse strand, counting down.
CTAAGTTTGCTGCCTATTACAAGGAAGGAAGAAATAGTTTATTTTTATGGATAAATGTAATAAATCTTATGATGGGTTATATAAAGGGAACCAAGAGGAGTTAAAATATACAAGGCAAATTGCAGCATAGTGACTTTGAATGGTAGCTACGTGGGTTAAATTAACAACAAATTATTAATATTAAGACTCTAACCTGCCTGGTCTTAAATTATAACCACACTCTTCTACTTGAAGAAATTATATATTGCTAATTAAAACTTCATTTCTCAATATATGGTGGTTTCCTTAGAACTTTTACTAAATCTCATTACATAAAAAGCCATTCAGAGGCTTTGTGTTTAGTTATTAGCTACTTTAATAGACACTAGGTTGGAGGGCATATGAACAAATGATAGTCTGATTCATTGGCAGAATTTATGTGAAATTGGCCCTGCCACAGTTAACTTGGTTTTATCAAAGCAATAAATTTAATTTTTATCAAATCTGTGCTTCACACCATTTATGAGTCCCGTACTGTTCTGAAACAATGAATCCTTTATGACGATGACTAAGATGCATGTCATGAAGCTAAATGCTCTTACATTAGCCTACTGAGTCACACATCCCTGAGGTTGCTTAGTCATCTTGATCGTTGCCTGGCTGGCTCTCACATTTACAAGGGAATATTTCCATCAGTCTTTTCTACCTCATTGTTCATTATTTCATCCCTACAAGTAAGATTAAATTTTCTTAAGTAGATTCAAAACCCAAGGAAAAGGTTGCATGCACATAACTTCCTGTAGTAAATATTATATGGGTAGATTGTAAGTTTTAGTTGTATGAGGTTGTTCCCCTCACCCCCAACCAGCTCTTCTGCAGAGAAGACTGTGAAGTAACATGAACAAAACTCTCATCATGACATCTAACTCTGCAAGATATCTCACTGGAAATACTTTAAAATGCCTTGAGTGCAGTAAAGAAAAATAACACACTCTTAATAACCTATTTTGATGTTTTGATCTAAATTAAAGAATAAACTTCCCAATTAATCTTATTATTTTCCTCAAAAGTGACTAGGTCTATTAAAGTAACCATAATGCCAATAAATTTACTTAGATAAGACTTTGCAAAAAAATTTTGTAATTCAGTAAAATGATCTAAGTTTTTTAATCTTGTAGTATATAAAAGGTTTGTTGTGAAGTAACTTCCCCAGATGCTCATAAAATTACAGAACTAGATGATTTCATTTTAAGGCCACAAACGAAAGGCTGTTTCATCAATGAGAGTTCACTTTAAAATGTTTTATCTTAAATTTCAACGAATTAAAATAGCCAGTTTTTATATTCCCAAAAATAAATGTTGTATATCACCTTAAAAGCCGACACTCTAAGAGCACAATACTTAAAACAACTGTATTGCCATAGTTATAAATATTTTATCAAATATTTCCTATTTTAAAAGCTTTACTGTTTTATGTTTTCTCTACATTTTCAGGTATTAATGTGAGGAAGCATATAAAAAAGCAGGAACCTTTGGGAGAACTGGGTTTTCCCTTTCTTTTTTTTTTTTTTTTTTTTAACTGTTCTCCAAAGATCTTTGTTCTCTTTCTGAAAATTCCACTCAGCAGTGACTGCAGATTTTTCTCAACAAATGTTTTCCCATAAGACCAATGTCAGAAAGCTGAAATTTAATATGGAAGTTATTCAAAGATTCAAAGTAAGATTTTTTTCATAGTAAAATAAGCCTTCCCCCTTTTTTATCCCCACATTAATAGAAGGCAATGGACTTTTTAAAACACTAAGACAAATGTTAACAGTGAGACACTCTTCAAAAGGTGTAAAAGTGATAGCATACATTTATTGGAGTTCTTACTCTTTGTGGGCACATTGCTTAGAGCTTTAAACATATTCTTATTTAATCCTCTCAACTCTTTAAGTAGTGGTAATAAGGAAACTATGTCATAGACAACATAATATAAAAAGCAATCGGTAATACAGTAATAGCAGTACATTGGCTTGTGGTAGATACTCTGTACTCTGCGGTATTGGAGATGGCAAAGACTGTTGAATATTTCAGCAGGACCTGTGATCAGAGAGGTTGCTTGATGATTCATTCACCCAAACCAGCTTCGACTCCTCTCTTCCTAAATAGTACTTCAGTTTTCCTCTCACTTGAGCTTTAAATCTTGGAGTCAGCGTTGAAGCACCATCTACATTATCTCCTATATGCACTCAGGACCAGACCCTGAGGGTTCAGCTCTCACAGAGTTTCTCACATTCTTTCCATATTCTCCATTCTCAATATTGCTAATTAGCTTGCCTCCCTCCTTTGGTCTTTCCATCTTCTTCTTTTTTTTTTTTTTTTTTAACTTTTATTTTAGGTTCCGGGGTGCGTGTGAAGGTTCATTACATAAGTAAACTTGTGTCACAGGGGTTTGTTGTACAGATTATTTCGTCACCCCGGTATTAAGCCGAAGACCCATCAGTTATCTTTTCTGCTTCTCTGGTCTTTCTGTCATCTCATCAGTATAATGCCTGGTGCCAAAGTAATCTTTCTAAAATGCAGCTCAGAATCATGTCATTTCTCTGTCTTACAGTTATCATTGCCAGCATCCTTGTTCAGTTAGTGTGCAGGAATAGAAATTAGCAACATTTAAAAGCAATTTTGAAGAAAACAAGTTACAGTTTATTACCTTTAAAATTAACTCATTGATACTTAAGAAAAGCTAAAAAAAAAAACCTTAAAGAATAGACACTGCCAGATGGACAATGAAATGGAACATGTAATGGAAAAGAACTAAAGGAACAGAGATAGTAAGATAATGTATAAGAACATGCCAACACAATGCTTAATGAATTTTATTAATTCAGCAAAAAACAAAGACTAAAATTATTTCTATGCCAGATGAGCCATCAGTATTTGGCATCAGTATTTTTAGTACTTAAAAAGAGGTAACAGGCCAGGTACAGTGGATCATGCCTGTATTCCCATCATTTTGGGAGGCTGAGGCAGGAGGATCACTTGAGGCTAGGAATTCGAGACCAGCCTGGGCAACACAGTGAGACCTGTCCTTACAAAAACTTTAAAAATTAGCCATGCACGGTGGTACACGCCTGTAGTCCCAACTACTCAGGAGGATCACTTGAGTCCAAGGCTGCAGCTTCAGTGAGCTATGATTGTGTCACCACACTCCAGCATGGCTGACAGAATGAGGACCTGTCTTAAGGAGAAGGACAAGGAGAAGCAACAGAGTAACAAGGCAATCTATGGAATAGGAGAAAATATTTTCAAACCATGTATCTGATAGGAGTTAATATCCAGAATATATAAGAAACTCCTACAACTCAATAGCAACAAAACAATGTTTAAAAATGGACAAAGGACTTACATAGACATTTCTTCAAAGAAGACATACAAATAGCCAATAGGTATATGAAAAAATGCTCAATATCACTAATTGTCAGGGAAATGCAAATCAAAACCATAATGAGATAGTACCTCACACCTGTTAACATGGCCATTATTTAAAAAAAAAAAGAAAGAATAACAAGTGTTGGTGAGGATGTAGAGAAATTGGAACCCCATACACTGTTGGTGGGAATGTAAAATGGTGCAGTTGCTATGGAAAACAGTATGGAGGTTCATCAAATATTTAAAATAGAACTGCCATATGATCCAGCAATCCCACTTCTGGGTATTTTTCCAAAAGAACTGAGATCAGGGTCTCAGAGATATTTTCACTCCTATGTTTATTGCAGCATTATTCACAATTGCCAAGAGACAGAAACTACCTAAATGTTAAAGGATGAATGGATCAAGAAAATGTGGTCTATATATCAATGGAAAAGAGATCCTGTAATATGCTACAATATGAATGAAACTTGAGAACATTCTGCTAAATGAAGTAAGCCAGTCACAAAAGGACAAATATGACATGATTCCACTTACATGAGGCATCTAAAGTAACTATCAGAATAGAAAGTAGAACAGTGGTTGCCGGGAGCTGGGGGAAAGAGGAAATGGGGAGTTCCTGTTCAATGGGTATGAAGTATCAATCATGAAAGATGAAAAAGTTCTAGAGGTCTGCTGTACAACATTGTGCTTATAGTTAGCCATGCTGTACTATTCACTTATAAATTTAAGAGGGTAGGTTTGTGCTTTAATTAGCCTCTCCCCCTATGGAAGAACAAACATCAGGAGTAGGCAACAGATGGCACTGAAATGTGAAGGTGAGGGGAAGTCCATGATGCTGCCAAGACTCCAGAAAGTGATTGAGAAATGTGTAAAGTGAAAAGACTTGAGCAGAGTTCGTCATCAAGAATGGGAAGACAGGATGAAAGCATGACGTCACTAGCATTTACTGAGCATTTACTATGTACCAAGTTTCATGCTAATAACTACATTATCATGACAGCCCCATGAGGTATATGTATCCCCTTTTACAGAGTAAGAAATCAAGATGGAGAGAGGAGTTAAGTAATTTGCAAAAGGTCACAGAGTTGTTATGTCTGAGCATATAACCTACCCTGATATAATACCTGTGGTTAAATGATCTTAGGGGCTATAAATTAGAAACAGAGGATTGTGACCCAAAGGAGAGGTAAATTAAGATATATATAGAGTGTAGCTGATCTAGTAAAAGGAAAAAGCTCTAAGCCTTGCTAGGAAATACTAAACTCATGAAACCCCATGCTTTTATATAGCACCTGTCCTATCACATAATGTTTTCAAAGGACTAAAAGTCTTAGACTAGGTGCAGCAATCCTCACTGGTGAGCACTGTACAGAAAGGACACCTCAACAAGGAACATAGTGTTTTCAAAAATAAACTGATTGTTCCCAAGGAGTCCCCCCCACCCGTTTTTAACTTTTTTTCCCCTGTGTCTTATGAGTGAGATTAAAGTTTTAGATCAAATTCTAGAAAGGTCTTAGATTGAGAATCATCAGCTCTAGAGAGTTCTTTTCAGAGACATGCCTGACTTCATTGACCCTGTTTTTTACGAAAGATTATGGGGAAGTGGGGAGAAATGAAGTGGCAAAGGGATTCTGTGAAGGAACAAGGGAAATAACATTTGAGTCATTGTTAATTCATAGTCAGTATCACTCAGTTCTCATATGTTTAAAATCTGATTCACGTAAAGCTTTTTTTAGCACTAAGAATCTTAAAGATTTCATCCAAGTCCTTTGTTTCACATTTAATGAAACTGCCTCCAAAAGCAGTTAATTCCACTTGCCCAGGGTAATAGAATAATAAACCATGAACTAGAATCCAGATCTAACTTAGTTCATTTCTCTTACCCTCTCCACGATTCTGTTACACTCTCAAATTTCAAAGATTTGCCAAATCTCAGGATGAAATGTACTTTTCAGTCTAAATAGTTAAAACTAAACCCCAGATATGTTTTTTAATTGTTGGGTAAAAAAGTAAAACCTAGTTTTTTTTTAATTCAGTTTAGGTATTGATCTACTCTCTATATAGAATAGACTGTAGGCTGCCAAGTAAATATCATATCTTCTTAATTATTGAGGATGTCTGCTAATAGTGAAGGTTGATCCTTTCCCTCCTCTTTTTAAAAGAGTTGCTTTTTTAAGAGTCCTTCCCACCATCCTTTGTAGTAATTAATTACTAAGATATTATGAAAATATCTATCTCCCAGCTTAGTCACTTTTGTTCTTGTTTTCTCCCTTTTTTCTTTCCACTAAAAATGACTTGTTTAAATACATCTGTTACTTCTTTGTCTGATTCTGTTTATTAGCAGAAATCTGATAGGGTTACAAAAATTGCTAGGTAGATTTTATGTAATACTGATCTATAGGGACAGGTTGCTCTGCTGAATGCTTCTGGAACTTCAGTAGGTCTTTTTACCTTGGCTAACACCTACCTATAAATAGGTAGCTATACTGGCTGTACTGTAAGAACTACTTGCTGAGAATTTTTAAGCTAAAAATATTCCTCTCAGAGTTAATGAGGTAAAATCATCATCTGGCACCTCTGGCCTGACAAATGAATGCGCACTTTGCTAAAGCATTTTAAAGCCATAATAAAAACATGTCTGAATTCCAGCTTTTGTTAGTGGAAGAATTGCCTTTTTGGACTAAGCCTTCCATGGATAACAATTAAGAATTATGAACAAAATACAAAAAATAACTATTTGAAGGCACTGGAGAGTGGCAGAAAGCAGATGGAAGTGGGAAGTGAGTTTACATTTGAAATATAGGGACCAAAACTTATATTTGGAATATAAGGACAAATTTGTATTTTCAAGTTTGTAGCATTTTGCTTAAGGACTCTTTCCAATCTGTGGATGGCTTCAGGTGGCAGAAAGCCACAGCTTTACTTACTTGAAGTATCAAAGGACAGAATCCCAAAGCTGGCAGAACACTGGAAAGTTAGCAAGGAATTTCTAAAAGAAAGGGAGCTGCAGAGGCGGTGGGTCCCAAAATGTGTGTGTAAGCCTTGCCCCAGATCCTTGGCTGACTACTGAACCATATATGTATAGAAGAAATCCTAATAAGCTCTGCAAATAAAGAAACACCCAGAAGCTGAAAGAACTTTTCAGCTGCTTATTATAACCGAAGAGAATTTGAATCCGGCTAAGTTAACTTGAACAAAAATCAGCATACTTGAACAAAAATCAGCATACTTGAGAGGAACATAACAGAATCCAGATGTTCTAAAATGTATCTGTTAAACCCAGTGTAATTGAATAATGTATCCCAAAAATTCATGTCCACCCAGAATCTAAGAACGTGACCTTTTTGGAAATAAGACCTTGCAGGTGTAATTAAATTAAAATGAGATCACGCTAAATTAGGGTGAGCCCTAAATCCAATGACGGTATTTTTTAAAAAGAAGTCACACAGAAGTACACAAGGAAGGGGGCTATGTGAATTTGGAGGCAGAAGTTGGAGTGATAGAGCTATATAAGCCAAAGAACACCATGGATTTCTAGGAGCCACCGGAAACTAGGAAGAGGGAAAAACTTTCTTGAGCCTCAGAGGGAGCATGGCCCTAGGGACACCTTGATTTTGAACTTCTAGCCTCCAGAACTGTGAGAAAATAAAATTTGGTTGTTTTAAGCCACGAAGTTAGTGGTAACTTGTTATGGCAGCCCTAAGAAATTACTACACCCAAGAATGTAGTAAAAAGGAAGGAAATATTATAATAAAGATAAGAGCAGAAATCAGTGGAGTAAGAAATAGATAAACATTAGCAATAATGAACAAAGCCAGAATTCGTTATTTGAAAAAATAAAATTTATGAACCCCATAAATAAAATTTATGAATCTTAATATTGCTTAAGAAAAATGGGAGAAAACACAAATTACTAATATCAGGAATGAAAGAGGAGATATCACTACACATTCTACAGACATAGAAAGGATAATAAGAAAATATAAAGAGATATTATAAATGCCAGTAACTGCAACAACTTAGATGAAAATAACAAATTTCTTGAAAAGCACAACTTACCAAAACTAACACAAGGTGAAATGAAATATCTCAGGGTCTCTATTTCCTTTGAGAAATTGAACCTGCTATCAGAAACCATCCACCAAATAAAACTTCATGATCAAGTGGTTTCACCACTGAATTCTATCAAATATTTAAGAGTAGGTGGCTAGATCATCTGACAGGTATATGTTTAACTTTTTAAGAAACTGCAAAATGATATTCAAAGTGGTTGTATCATTTTCGTTCTCACTATGCATGTATGAGAGTTTCAGTTCCTCCCCATTCTTGTTGATACACAGTGTGGTCAATCTTTTAAACTTTTGATATTCTACTACTATGTAGTGATGTCTCACTGCGCCTTTAATTTGGATTTCACTAGTAACTGATATTGATAATCTTCCTGTGCACCTATTTGCTATCTGAACATCCTCTTTAAGTTTTGAAACTTTTTTTATCTAGTTTGGATGCATGTCCTTTAACAGATACTTGATTTACAAATATTTTTTCCTCATTTATGACTTCTCTTTTCATTCTCTTAACAGTGTCTTTTGAAGACAGAAGTTTTTAGATGTCCAACTTGTGAATTTATGTCTTAGAGGACTGGCCTTTTAGTGTTGTGTTTAAGATTTCTCTGACAAATGAAAGGACACAAGTATTTTCTCCTAGAAATTTTGTAGTTTTATGTTTTACATTTAGGTATCTGATTGATTTTGAGTAAATTTTTGTATATGATGCAAGATATGTGTCAACATTCTTTTTCTTTTCGGTTTCTTCTTTTTGGAGGGGAAGATACGGATACCTAGTTGTTCCCGCACCATTTGTTGTAAAGACTATTCATCTACTGGATTCCTTTTGTACCTTTGTTAAAAATTATTCATCCATAGATACATAGTTCTATTTCTGGACTTCTGTTTCACTTATCTAATAATATTCTGTATTGATACTAATAACATACTTTATTACTGTAGCTTTATAGTAAATCTTGAAATCATGTCAACACTCCAGTCTTCTTTTTTAGAGTTATTTCAGCTATTCTAGATTCTTTGCATTTCCGTGTGAAGCCTTGTAAATTTCTACAAAAAAAAAAAAAAATCTGCTAGAGTTTTTATGGAGATTGCATTGGATGGATGGATGGATGGATGGATGGATGGATGGATGGACGGACGGACGAATGGACGTACAGACAGATCAATTTGGGGGGGGAAGATAGATAATTTGGGAGAAAATTGACTTATCAGTATTGAATCTTCCAACCTATATAGTATATCTCTGCAGTCATGCAGACCTTCCTTAATTTCTATCAGCTGTATTTTCTAGCTTTCAATATATAAATGTTGAAAATCTTTTATACTTATCCTTCAGTATTTCATATTTCTTATGCTGTTGTAAATGATATTGCTTTTAGCTTAATTTCTAATTGTTCATTGCCAATATATAGAAGTACAATTGATTTTTACCATATTGCTCTTGTATCCTAAAACCTTGCTAAACTCACTTATTAGTTCTAATGACTTTTTTTAATAGATTCAGTAAGATTTTATGCATAGATGATCATGTTGTCTGTAAATAAAGATAATCTTAGTTCTTCCTTTTTCTTTTTCTTGCCTTATTACTCTGACTAGAACTAGTACAACGTTGAGTAGAAACAAAGAGAGCGGAAATTCTTGCTTTTTCTTGGTCTTAGGTGGAAAGCATTCAGTCTTTCACCATTAGATATGTCAATATGTTCTCCATAGATGTTCCATATCAGATTAAGGAAGTTCTCTGCTGTTGTTAGTTTGTTGATAATTTTTTTTCAATCAGGAATTTATATTGGATTTTGTCAGAATTCCTCAACATCAATAGAAGTTATATTTTTCTTTTTTAGTTAAACATTGCAAATCACATTGATTGATATTTGAATCTAACTTCGCATTCCTAAGAGAAAACCTACTTGGTCATGACTTTTTAATATATTGATGGATTCAATTTGCTGCAATTTTGTATTTACTGTTTTGCATTGATGTTCATGAGAGATATTGGTTTCTAGGGTTTTTTAATGTCTTTGTCTGGTTTTAGTATCATGGTAATGGGAAAGTATTCCCTCCTCTTTACTTTTTTTTAAAGCATTTCATTTGCGTTCCATTCAAAATACTTTCAAATTTGTCTTTTGACTTTTTCTTTGATTTACATGTATTTATTTCTGGGGAACTTCCAGATATATTTCTGCTATCGATTCCAAATGTAATTTCACTGTTATCAAAGAACATGCTTTGTATGACATGATTTCTTTTAAATTTATACAGAATTTTTTACGGCCCAAAATATGGTCTGTCTTCATAAATGTTTCATATGCAATTGAAAAGAATTTGCTATTTTACAGTAGACACTTCTATAAATATCAAGTAGGTCAAATTGTTTTTTTCAAGTCTTCTATATCCTTGCTGATTTTCTACTTGTTCGCTTAATTATTAGAAGAGAGACATTGAAATCTTTAGCTGCAAGAATGGATTTTGTGGATTTCTGTATTATTCCTTGTAGTTTTTGCTCTTTGTGTTTGGAGCTCTGTTATTAGAGCGTGTATTTAGGACTGTTACGTATTCTTGATGCACTGACCCAGTGATCATTAGGGAATGACCTTTTTTTAATCCTTGATGATACTCTTTGCTCTGAAATTACTTTGTCTAATAATAAAAACCACTCCACCTTTCTATTATTTGTGTTAGCATATATTAGTTATCTTTGTCCATACCTTTAATTTTAGCCTATTTGTTTATTTATATTTACAGTGAGCTTCTTGTTAGCATCATAGTGATGGGTCTTGCTTTTTTATCCAATCTGTCTTTGGCTTCTAATTGAAATATTTAGATCATTTACTTTTTTTTAATTAGGGGAGGTTTAAATTTATCTTCTTGCTATTTGTTTTTCATTTATCCTATCTATTCCTTGTTCTCATCCTGCTTTTCTCTATTTTGCTACCACATTTTGATTATTTGTATGAGTATATTTTTATCTCCTTAGTTAATTAGCTGTACTCTTTGTTATTGTTTGTTCACTGTATCATGTATACTATGTAGGTTTGACTTATTACAGTGTACCCTCAAGTGATATTACACCATTTCATGTATAGTATAAGAGCATTACAATAGTTATGTCAGGAGTGCCCCTCAGTTCACGGATTCCCTGGGAAGACTCACAGGACTCAACAGGAATATAGTCATTCCCACAGCTATGCTTTATTATAATGAAAGGATACAAAGGAAAATCAGCAAAGGGAAAAGCCACATGGTGCAAGTCTGGAGGAAATTAGACACAAGCTTCCAAGTACCCTCCCCAGTTAAGTCACACAACATACACTCAATTCCTCCAGCAATTAGTTGTGACAACATGTGTGAAATATTGTATACCGGGAAAACGCATTAGTGATTCATTGCCCAAGATTTTTATTGGGGTGTGGTCATACAGACCCCCACCTTGCCTAACACATACCAAAATTCCAGGCAGCCAGAAGGGGAGCAGGTAAACCACATTGTTTATACAAACTGTTTAGGTACAATGAGCCATTCTTACCAGTTCTGGGAATGGTAAGAACCCTCCTGAAATCCAAGTTCCCAGACTCCTGCCAAGAGTCAACCTTGTAAGCAAGCTTTCTGAGGGGAGCAGCCTCAGACCTGTTATATTAATTATTTCTGCACCGTGTATATTTCCATTTGTCCCCTCCCAACCTCTATGTTGTTGTTGTCAGACATTTTACTTATATAAATGTTATATACCCCACAATACAGCAGTTAGTTTTATCTTTTAAAGAGTTTTAACCAATAAGATAAAAATCTTATGTATTTATCCATGCGTTACCATTTCTGGTGCTCTTCATTTCTTTGTGTTAATCCATATTTGCATCTGGTGTCTTTCCTTCTGCCTGAAGGACTTCCTTTAACATTTCTTGCATTGTGGATCTGCTAGGGATTAATTTATTCAGCCTCTATATGTCTGTAAAGGTCTTTATTTTAATATGATTTTTGAAATATTTGAAAGATGTTTTCACTGGGTAAAGAATTCTAAGTTGATAGATTTTTTTTTCCTTTCCATAATTTAAAACTATAGATCCACTGCCTTCTCACTTGCATTATTTGTGACAAGGAATCTGCTGTTATTCTTTCCTTTGTTCCTCTGTACTTAATGTCATTTCTTCTCTAGCTGCTTTTAAGATTTTCTCTTTATCACTGTTTTGATCAGTTTGATGTACCTTAGTGTCATTTTATTCATGTTTCTTAAACTTGAGGTTTATTGAACTTCTTGGATCAGTGGGCTTATAGTTTTCTTCAAATTTGGAAATTTTGTAGCAATAGTTTCTTTAAATATATCTTCTTTCCCCCACCTTCAGAGACTGCAGTTACAACTATATTTGCCCACTTGGAGTTATCTCACAGTTCACTGATGCTATTTTTATTTTGGAGGGTCCCTCTGTGTTTTTAATTTTGTGTAGTTTCTATTCCTGTGTCTTCAAGGTCATTCATCTTTTCCTCTGTAACGTCAAATGTGTCACTAATTCTATCTAGTGTATTTTTCACTTCAGCTGGGTGTGTGTGTGTTTGTTTGTTTGTTTGTTAGTTTTGAGATGGAGTCTCTCTGTACTCTTTGTTATACACCCAGCCTGGAGTACAGTGGCGCAATCTTGGCCCACTGCAACCTCTGCCTCCCGGGTTCAAATGATTCTCTTGCTTCAGCCTCCCGAGTAGCTGCATTACACGCAGCCGCCACCACACTTGGCTAATTTTTCTATTTTTAGTAGAGACAGGGTATTGCTGTGTTGGCCAGGCTGGTCTCAAACTCCTGACCTCAGGTGATCTGCCTACCTCAGTATCCCAAAGTGTTGGAATTACAGGTGTGAGTCACTGCACCCGGCCTCATTTCAGATGCTCTAATTTTATATCTAGAAGTTCAATTTGAGTCTTATAGCTTCCTTGTTCATACCTTTTGAGCATATTTAATACAGTAATAATCTGTTTTAAAATATTTCTCTACTAATTCTAACATCTGTCTTATTTATTAGTCAGTTTCAATTGATTGATTTTGTTTCTCCTAAATATGAATCATATTTTCTTGCCTCTTTGCATACTGATAATCTCTTTTTGGTTATCTAATGTTGTGAATTTTAGCTTATTGGGTGTTAGAAATTTTTGTATTCTTATACATATTCTTAAGCTTTTTTCTGAAATGTTATTTGCAGACAATATGATCAGTTTTCTGTCTTGCCTTAATCATTTGTTAAGCAGGACCACAGCAGCATGTATTCCAGGTCTAATTGTTTGGTACTTCTGAGATAAAACCCTTCTGAGTATTCTACTGAATGTCCTGTATATTTTTTTCTTTTTTCTTTTTTTTTTTTTTTTTTTTGAGGAGTCTCACTCTGTCACCCAAGCTAGAGTGCAGTGGCATGATCTCAGCTCACTGCAGTCTCCACCTCCCGGTCTCAGCAATTCTCCTGCCTCAGCCTCCTGAGTAGCTGGGACTACAGGTGAGCACCACCATGCCTGGCTAAGTTTTTGTATTTTTAGTAGAGACGGGGTTTCACCATGTTGGCCAGGCTGGGTCTCGATCTCCTGACCTCAGGTGATCTGCCTGCCTCGGCTTCCCAAAGTGCTGGGATTACAGGCGTGAGCCACTGTGACTGGCCGAATGTCCTGTAAATTTTTCCATTCTGGCTGGTAGGAACAGGTACTATTTATGGCCCTATGTAAGAAGCGGATACTTTTTTTTCTAATCTTGGATAGATCTTTTCTCAGCCTTGGGTAGTTTCCTCACATACACATGCCAGTGAGTACTCCGTTGATTTCTCAAGGGTTAATTTCCACAGATCTCCAGAATTATTTCTGCACAGCTTTCTTCTTCCCAGAACTCTGTCCCTTGAACTCTCACTGCCTTGGTCTCCTGGGATTCTCAGCTCCACCTCCTCAAGTAAGGGAATGTGTCAGATTCTGACTGGGTTCTCTCTCTTTGCATTGTTTAATCTCTGTGTATTTTGGAATTTTCCAGCTATCTTTCTGTTATTGGTTTCTAATAATTCCATTGTGATCTGAGAGCAGATATTATATGCTTTCTATTTTAAATTCATTAAGGTCTGTTTTATGGTTAAGAATATGGTCTGGTTTGGTAAATACTCTGTGTGAACTTGAAAAGAATGTGCATTCTGCTCTTGTTGGGTAAAGTCATCTATGGATGTCAGTTATATTCAGGTATTTGATGGTATCGTTGAGTTCAACTGTGTCCTTACTGATTTTTCTGCCTGTTGGATCTGTCCATTTCTGTTAAAAGGATGTTGAAATCTATATATGAGATCTATAAGGATCTTCATATGTTTTTGGAGAATTTACCCCTTTATCATTATGTAATACCCCTCCCTGTTCCTAATTGTTATCTGTTAGATCAATTCAGAATAAAAAAAAATAAAAGTTTGTATCTTACCTTCACTTATTCCTTCTTTAGTGCTTTTCCTTCCTTAATGTAGATTTTAGTTTCTGACCTATATTATTTTCTCACTCTAAAGAACTTTTCTTAACATTTCTTGCAAGGCAAATCTGGCAACAGATTTCCTCAATTTTTATTTGTCCAGGAAAGTCTTTATTTCTCCTTTACTTCTGAAGGATAATTTCTCAGGGTACAGAATTCTAGGTTGGTGGGGTTTTCTCTCAATGTTTTAAATATCTTACTCCCCTCTCTTCTTGCTTGCATGGTTTCTGAGAAGTCACATGTAATTCTTATCTTTGTTCCTCTATAGATGAGGCATTTTAAAAATCTGGCTTCTTTCATGATTTGTTCTTTATCGTAGTTTCAAAATGATATGCCTAACTATAGCTTAGGGGGCATTTATTATTGTTGATGTTCTCCGACCGTCTTGTGGTTTGCTGTCTGATATTAATTTGGGGAAAATTCTCAGTCATTATTGTTTCAAATATTTATTCTGTTCCTTTTTCTCTTTTTTCTCCTCCTGGTATTCCCCATTATGCATATTTACACCTTTTGTAATTGTTCCACAGTCACTGGATATTTTATTCTGGGTTTTTTTCAGTCTTCGTTCTCTTCGTTTTTCGTTTGAAAGTTTCTGTTGATACATCCTCAAAATCAGAGATTCTTTACTCTGATTTTTGTCTATTAATAGACCATGTACAGTCCATTAATAGTCCCATTAAAGGCATTCTTCACCTCTTTGGCAGTGTTTTTTAATCTCTAGCATTTCTTTTTGGTTCTTCCTTAGGATTTCCATCTCTTTGCTTACATTACCCACTATTGTTGCATGCTGTCTACTTTATCCATTAGCGCCTTTAACGTGTTAATCATAGTTGTTTTAAATTCCCTGTCTGTGTATTACATCTCTGCCATGTCTGGTTCTGATGCTCACCCTGTCTCTTCACATTGTGTTCTTTGCCTTTTAGTATTCCTTGTACTTTTTTCTTGATAGCTGGATATGATCTACTGTGTTAAAGGAACTGCTGTAAGTGGGCCTTTATTATTAATCATGTGGTAGTGAGCTGTGGGGATGAGGAAGCGTCTGTAGTTCAGTAAGTAGGTCTCAGTTTTTTAGTGAGTTGTGCCTCTGAACTATAAGCTTCATAAGTGTTCCTCAGGTATTGTTTTCCTTCCCCCACTTCAGTGAGAGAGGAGGACTAGAGTGGGAGACAGTTGGGTATTTCCCTTCTCCCACATGGAATGCTTGCCTTCAGTTAGGCACTGATAATACTCCAGCAGGTTGGGCTCTGGTGAACTAGGTTCCCCTGAGGGCAGGCCTTGTTAAGAGCATTGTGCTTTGGCATGTTTCAAAATGGTTACTTTTCCCCTTCTTCTGCCAGAAGCTTGAGGGGATTTTTCTTCATTATTTACTGTGAGAACCTGGTTGGGCTCCTAGAGGTAAGTCACACAAAATGGTGGCGGCCCCCATCTCTGAGTGCCCCTGGAGTTGTTAACTCTCAGACTTGTCCACATGGAGCCTCCAGCAATTTGTCAGTAGCAAGTCAGGTTTTCCTACCCTGGCTCTGGTTCCCACTGCATTTTCCACTCTGGTAAGCTGTGACTCCCTGACTGTACTCAGTGGTTTGCCCTGTGCCCTCACCTCTTATGGATCCTGGAATTGTTGAATTTTTAGTCTGTTCAGGTTTTTACTTGTTGTTAGGATGAAGTGGTGACTTCCAAGCTCCTTACATGTGAAACTGGAAACTGGAAGTCTCCCTTCTTACATTGTGGCCTGGAAATGCTTTCAAGGCAATAAGTGGGCAGTCACAGGATTTGCCTCATTTGTTTTCCATCTGAGGAATCACTGTTTTTCATTGCCTTATGTCTGCTGTCTTAAAACCTATTGTTTCATATATTTTGTGTAAAGGTTTGTTTATTGTTTTAGGTGGGAGGGTTAATCTAGTGCCGCTTACTCCATCTTGGCCAGAAGTGGAAATTCATGTCAAATTTTTAAAAAGAATGTTATAGATGGAGTAGACCAGAACATAAACCAGTGTCTCATTAGAAGGTAACCGTCTTGGTAGTTAGAATTAGGTTCTCTGTAAGCTACAATGCATATTGTACTTACAATAATGAAGAGTTAAATGAGTCATTGTTTACATAACAATAAACTTAACATGTAGTATTAGCAAGACTTTAGTTACTAAATGGATGGATGTGGATCCAGCCTTCTCAATAACTTTTCTAAATGAAAGTGAGTCTTAAAAAAAAAAAAATTCATACTGTCCTCTCTAAATACTAACTCTGAGGCATTTTCCCCCTTCCCCCAGCTTCCTATAGGAAATACTATTCACTCATTATCAGTGCCTTGGCTAGTATCCAGGTCTTACCTGTGACATGCACAGAGCTTGGAAAATGATTTTTCTTCCCTCTCGTTATTTAATAGTCTTCTTGTTTATGACAGTAGCCTTTAAACAGGGAATGTGTTCCTGAAAGATGGCAAACAAATGATTTCATTTTCTTTTATTATATAGTACAGAGCAGTGATTTTCAAAGGCTGGGTTTGCATCCTTAACTGTCTTCCCCTAGCCTTCCTGTTCTACCAAAACCAAGTCTATACACATTTCTCTGCAGTTGAGAGTGGAAATCATATTAGCTTTATTCACAAATCCGTTTACTAAACATTATGGAACGTACATACCCTCTGACAAGAACTGGAATGTACATACCCTCTGACAAGAACTGTAGTGACACTAGGTTGGGTGATTATGGTGGGGTGAGTTAATGAGATGCAAGGGTAGCAGTGTAGGGATGGACATCATCATGTCAGATACAGATATTTGGTGGCTTTATACAAAAAAATGTGAGAAATGCAAGATTATCCATTAAAATAAAAGCAAAACATCTTGAGAACCTAAATTATATGGCTATCATTCATTGAGAACTTACTAGGTTCTGAGTAAGGACTTAACATACGTTTCCTCGTTTAACCTTATTAGGTAGATGCTCATATTATCCTCATTTTACAGATGACAAAACTGAGGCTTAGAGTGAACCAGCAACCCCTCCAAGATTACAGCACTATAAACAACAGTGGAATGGGAAAAGAGGAAAGGGATTATATCTAAGAGATATTCCTCAAGAATAATTGATAAGACCTGTGACAAATTAGTTGTAATGATTAAGGAGGAAGAAATTATGGGTAAGTCCCAAGTTTCTATCTTGGAAGACCAGACAGATGGTGATATTTCATTAACTGTGGTAACAAATGGAAAAGAACGAATAGATTAAGGTAAGCGAGATAAATTTAGCTTTAAACATTTTAAGTTTGAGATTTCTATTGGATATCCAAGCAGATAACTCTTCTAAGTTGTTGGAAATGCTGTACAGGAATGAGGTCTAGAATAGAATAAACTTGGGCACCATCACCACTTAGATTGTGTGAAAGACACTAGTGTCTTCCTTTGAGATTGATAAGACAAAAAACAATAAAATATAGAACCTAGGATTGGCAGTATTTTAAAGATGGGCAGAAAGCAGGAATCATTAAAGATATATCAGGAGGAGAAGACAAGAAAAGAACTAGAAGAAAGTGTCGTCACGTTAAGCCCAAGAAAGGAGGCTATTTCAAAAAGTGGGGATGGGTAAACAGTGTGAAATACTAAAAAGTGATTAAGAAGCATAAAGACTGAAAATAAATAATTTGATTTAACAGAAAGTATTTAGTGACTTTAACTAAAACAATTAGAGCAGAATATTTTGGGTGGAAGCCAGGCTATAAATTATTGCTATGAAAGTGAAAATTGCAAACATGGTTCTTTCCAAACTTTGGGTGGTAAAAGGAAGAATGGAGATGAAGAAGCAGCATCAAAGGGAAGATGGCTCAAAAAGGGCCAATATGTTTTGGTATCCTTTTTGTTTAGTTTTGTTTTAAATAAGTGTGTGTGGGAGGGGGTGATTATGATTACACTGGATGTCTCTGTTGGCTTGATGATATGGATGGTGATAACAGCTAACACAGTTAACAGCCAGACACTGTCCTAAGCACATCACATGTATTAACTCATTTTATCTCCACAGTATCATTAACCCTATTTTAAACATGAGGAAACTGAAATATCAATAACATAAGCAGCTAGCCTAAGCTTGCACAGAGATACGAAGCAAACTGAGGCAGCCTGACTCCAAGTCCACAGTTTTACCCTCCCTGCTATATGCTTCTGTGCTCACCCAAAAAAGTGATTCTGCTTTATTTATTCTAATTTTCTTTACAGAATGTATCTAGAGTGAACATTTTTCAGACCATTATCTTTAGACTGTGTTTTAGGACCTGATTCAAATTGCTTTCCATTCTTCAAAAACTTATCTCCTGGGATAGGAATAGCTGCCCACTCTAGTCCTATTCCTGAGCACCAAGAATAGACAGACTTGACTCTTGTAAATGGAAGAATGAGTTTCTTCTAGAAACTCAGTAGAAAAATGAGCTCCTACCATGGCCTTAAGTATTAAGAAAAAATAAGTGTGTGTTTTGCCTTTTTTTTGGTGCTAATGTGATACCAGGTTTTGTATGAAGCACATGTGTTTTCCCTGTTTTATGTAGAGAATAGCATGCATGGAATGAACCCCAAAAATAAGCCCCAAATTATCTTTTGCTCAAAGGAACAGAGGTACTTAGAGGCTAGACTTTATAGTCATTATAGAAGAATGTGAGGAAATACAACTCTGCTTTTATTTGCGCCAGACTTTGGCTGTGTTACACACACTTTCTTCTGCCAGTCCTGTGACTGACTTCTCTTTAAATGATTCATGGTTGTTTTCCATGAATAAATATGCGTTAGTCAAGATCCAGTTAGAGCCCCCACTTCCCCTTCCCCTCTTTTCCCTAGCTGCAGCTGTTTATATTTGCATTTGACTGGACATATCTGTTAGCCTTAATGCGTTTTTCTTTGTTTATTAAAGGTTTACACTTTGCCTTAGTTGAAGAAAGGTAAGGTTTTTGTTTTTGTTTTTTTTCCTGTGGGTGCCCGCCACCCACCCACCCAGAGTGCAGTACCATAATCACAGCTCACTGCAGCCTCAACCTCTTGGACTCAAGCTATCCTCCCACCTCAGGCTCGGACTACAGCCACATGCCACCACACCCAGCTAATTTTTGTAATTTTTGTAGAGATGAGGTTTTGCCATGTTATCCAGGCTCATCTTAAACTCCTGGGCTCAAGCAGTCTTCCCACCTTAGCCTCCTAGAGTGCTGGGATGATAGGCATGAGCCACTGCACCCAGCCCCTACATTTTCTTTATAAGCCTAGATATATAATTATAATTATTGATGATCTCACAGAAACTTTCCTAGAAAGAATTCATTTGTCTGCCATAAGCCTAATTTACATTGAAGAGATAGACACAGTGATTAAAGACTGGAGGAGTTCTTAAATCCTTAAAGAAACTACTAGGCCAGGCGTGTTGGCTTATGGCTGTAATCCCAGCACTTTGGGAGGCCAGAGCTGGCAAATTGCTTCAGTTCAGGAGTTCGAGACCAGCGTGGTAAATGGTGAAACCCTGTCTCTACAAAGAAATAACAAAAATTAGCCCGGCATGGTGGCATGTGCCTGTGTCCCAGCTACAGGAGGCTGAAATGGGAAGATTGCTTGAGCCTGGGAGGTTGAGACTGCAGTGGGCTGTGATCACACCACCGCACTCAATCCAGCCTAGGCGACAGAATGAGACCCTGTCTCGAAAAAAAACAAAAAGAAACTGCTTTCCCAAGTTTATCTTATTTGTATGCCCTATTAGAATGCTTTTCCTTTTTATGTTTTTCCCCAAACATTTTATTAGAAAAATTTCCAGATATACAAAATGGAAGAATTTTACAACAAACACTCATATGCCCACCAACTTGATTTCATCATAAACATTTTACTGTCTTATTTTATCACATCTGTTCATCTACCTATCTCTTTATGCACCTATCATTTCTTATGCATTTCAAAGTAAATTGCAGGTATCAGTATACTTTACTGGAATGCTTTTAGAGGGGTGGAGTGGTCTTCCTGCTCTGTTGCTGCCTTGGCTGTACCATTTTCTGGGTGCTGCGGATAAGAAAGTCACATTCTGTTGCTAAATGATATGGATTAGTTCATCTTTCTTCCTTAGCTCAGCTATAGTTGGCGATGATAACTTGTCACTGAATTACTTCAGTGGTTTTTGCCTTAGAAAATCTCTTGGAAACCAGCAGATATTGAAAATAAAGAAACATTTATTTAGGCATGTGAACCCCACAGAGAATATTCATTACATTCATCCCCGTAATGCAGGCCAACAGTGCTTTCTTGTTCATATGTTCTAAATTTATAGTTGAGTACATAGAAAGTAGGGCTTTCTTTTATCATATTGATCTGATAAAAGCCCTAGGTTTTGAGGTACAGAAACCATCCATTTCTGGGCTGTTTTTGATGTCTGCAGTTGTTTTGCCATATGGTACTGGGCTAGTTTTGTCTGTGTTCCTCTCTTGAGGCTTTTGTGAATTAATTACGTTTTTAGAAAATTTTTAAAATAACTTTTTAAAATGTCAAAGCTTTCTCAGTAGAATAAAATATGATGAGGCATTATGTCAACATGAGAACAAGTTATCTTAATAGACTATTTCTCAGAAACTGAGGCCTTTGAGTCTATACTTATTCCATGTTATAAATTAGCATTAGTCATATTCATGAAAGCCTCCTTTGAAACAACATGTAAAGTAATCTTGGACCTGAAGAGATAAGTCTATTTAGAAAGCAACGAAGTCTCTGAATAGTTCTCCACTCTAGAAAGGTCATCTCTGGCCAAGCATGAAAATTCCTAAAGGGAAGTACAAAGAGAGATAAGGGGAAAGAAGCTGGCTTAGCCAGTCATATAAGCCTAATCAATTCTGGTCGTCAGTGGGATAACTCATGCCACATTCAGATTTAATAATCAAATCCTTTAGAACAAATACAACATAATATAATAGAAAAGGCCTGGATTTTAGAGTGAGAACTAGGTTTTGGGTCTAGTTCTTAAACTAACTACGTGGCCTTACATCCCTATAAGACTAATTAGACTCATCCATAAAAATACTGTAAGAATTTTATGAGGGGCCCATAATTCCATTTGTCAGGAGAGCCCACAACTGAGGCAGTCCTGGGTGAGGTTTATCTCCCTCTTTTTACGTCCCCAAGTCATGGAGCCAGCTGATCTTTCTATTTCCTGTTTCCTGCCTAAGACTACTCGGCTAGAGCTCAGTGCATCTGTCTGAATGTCTGCTTCTCCATCAAGGGCTCTCAGATGCCCAAGAAACCCCCTGAGTGGTTAGCTACTTCCTGCTATCAAATGACATCACAGAAAAGCAGAGTAAGAAGCTCTAAGAATCAGTCCTTGCCCTGAAGCAACCATTAAGCTGGCAAAAAATGACAAAATCATCTTTTTCACAATTCTGGAATCTAATCAAAACTTAAAGCTACAAGAGAAGTGCCTAATGAAGAAAGAGGTTACTCAATTTCAGCATTTAATGAAATCTGTCAGATCACTGGCTGACCACTGATAATAGAAGAGAGACTTCAGTGACTACACACAATAAGGAGTAGAGTCATTGCAAAAATTGTTTGGAAAAGTCACTAAAGGGACAACAGTAGGGCCAAAATAAGCAACAACAGCAAGCCCTGTGAAGGAGGCAGAATCTGATATCCAGACTTACCACATTATAATATTCAGAAGGCACAGTTTTTGATACAAAATGACAAGGCATACAAAGAAATAGGAAAATTTGGCCTATTCACTGGAAAAAATAAATTGACAGAAGCCATCCCTGAGGAAGCTGAGACATTGGACTTATCAAACAAAGACTTTAAATCAGCTGTATTAAATAGGGTCAAAGAGCTAAAGGAAACCATGGATGAAAGGATATCAGGAGAACAATTTATGAGCAAATAGAGTATATCAACAGAGACAGAAATTATAAAAAGGAAACAAATAGAAATTCTGGAGTTGAAAAGTACAATAGATAAAATTTAAAATTGACCAGAGAAGTTCAACAGATTTGAGTAGGCAGAAGAAATAGTGAACTTGAAGATAAACAGTTGGAATTATTCAGTCTAAAGAAGAGAAAGAAAAAAGAATATGGAAAAATGAACAAGCCTAGAAGATCTGTGGAACATCATCAAGTTTGTAAATGTGCACTTGAGTCTCAGGAGAAGAGAAAGTGAAAGGGTCAGAAAAAAAAATCTACAAAAAGCAAACTAACAAACTTGAGCTAATAACATGAATTCAGCAAAGTTGCTGGATACAATATCAGCTCACAAAAAGCAGTTATGCTTCTTCTATATACTGTATTAAGGTTTAATGTTGTTAAGATATTGGTACTACCCAAAGGAGTCTACAAATACAACACAATCCCTAGCAAAATTCCAACAGCCTGTTGGGCAGGAATGGAAAAGGAAATTCTCAAATTCACATGGACTTGCAAGGGGCCCTGAATAGCCAAAATGATATTGAAAAAGAACAAAGTTGGAAGTGTCAAACGTCCCAATTTCAAAACTTATCATAAAGCTGTATTAATCAAAACACTGTGATACTGGCATAGGAATACACATAAAGACCAATGTAATACAATTGAAAGTCCAGAAATAAACCCCATACATCTATAGCCAATTGCTTTTCAACAAGGGTGCTAAGTCTAGGAAAGAGTAGTCTCTTCAGCAAATGGTACTGGGACAACTGGATATCTACCTGCAAAAGAATGAAGTTGGACCCTACCTCACACCATACAGAAAACTCAAAATGAATCAACAACCTAACCTACAGATAAGAGCTACAACTGTAAGACTCTTAGAAAAAGAGTACAGGAAAAATCCTCATGACCTTAGATTGGGCAAAAGATTCTTAGCTATGACACCAAAAGCATGAGGAACAACAGTAACCAAAAAATAAGATATTTTGAACTTCATTAAAATTAATTTTGTGCATCAAAGGACACTGTGAAAAAGATGAAAAAGCCCACAAAATGGGAGATAATATTTGCAAATCATGTATCTGATAAGGGTCTATTGTCCAGAATATATTTAAAAAACTCCTACAAGTCAACAACAAAAAGACAACCCAGTTTAAAAATGAATAAATGACTTGAATAGACATTTTTCAAAGAAGATGTACAGATGTCTAGCTTATGAAAAGATGTTCAACATCATCAGTCATTAGGGAATGCAAATTAAAATCACAGTGAGATACTATTTTACACCCGCTAGGATGGCTGTAATAAAAACAAAAATAATAAAAACTAACAAGTGTTAATGAGGATTTGGAAAAATAGGAACTCTTGTACATTGCTGGTGGGAATGTAAAATAGTACAGCCACTGTGGAAAACAGTTTAGTTGTTCCTCATATAGTTAAACATAGAATTGCTATATGATCCAGTAATTTCATTTTTAAGTATCTACCCCAAAGAATTGAAAACAGGTGCTCAAATACATACACACGAATATACACAGCACCACTATTTGTAGTAGCCAAAGGTAGAAACAATCCAAATATTCATCAGTGGATGAATGGATAAGCATCATGGTATATATGTACAATGTATATTATTCAGCCATCAAAAGGAATGAAGTACTGATACAAGCTACAACGTGAATGAACCTTGAATTATGCTAAGTGAGAGAAGACAGACACAAAATGTCACATCTCGTTTGTGAGATATCCAAATAAGGAAATCCACAGACACAGAAAGTGAATTGTTTGCCAGAGACGTGGGAAGGGAGCAATGGAGAATAACTCTTTAGTAATATAGGGTTTTATTTTGGAGCAACAAAAATGTTTTGGAACTAGATGGAAGTGGTGGTTGTGCAATATTGTGAATGTACTAGATGCCATTGAATTGTACACTTTAAAGTGGTTAATTTTATATTAATTTCACCTTGATTTTAAAAAACTTATGTGAAGAATATATGTAAAAACCTACAATCATGAGAGTTCCTTTTTTATTTATTTATTTTATATTACTTTAAGTTCCAGGATACAAGTGCAGAACTTGTAGGTTTCTAACATAGGTATACATGTGCCATGGTGGTTTGCTGCACCTATCAACCCATCATCTAGGTTTTAAGCCCCACATGCATTAGTTATTTGTCCTAATGCTCTTCCTCCCCTTGCCCCCACATCCCCCGACTGGCCCTGGTGTGTGTTGTTTCCCTCCCTGTGTCCTTGTATTCTCAGTGTTCAACTCCCACTTATGAGTGAGAACATGCAGTGTTTGGTTTTCTGTTCCTGTGTTAGTTTACTGAGGATGATGTCTTCCAGCTTCATCTATGTCCCTGTAAAGGACATGATCTCGTTCTTTTTTATGGCTGCATAGTACTCCATGGTGTATATGTACCACATTTTATTTATCAAGTCTGTCATTGATGGGTATTTGGGTTGGTTCCATGTCTTTGCTATTGTAAATAGTGCTGCAATAAACATGTGTGCATGTGTCTTTATAGTAAAATGATTTCTATTCCTTTAGGAATATACCCAGTAATGGGATTGCTGGGTTAAATGGTATTTCTGGGTCTAGATCCTTGAGGAATCGCCACACTGACTTCCACAATTTTTTAACTAATTTATATTCCCACCAACAGTGTAAAAGTGTTCCTTTTTCTCCACAGCCTCACCAGCATCTATTGTTTATTGACTTTTTAATAATTGCCATTCCGACTGGCATGAGATGGTATCTCATTGTGGTTTTGATTTGCATTTCTCTAATGGTCAGTGATGTTAAGCTTTTTTTTTTTTTTTTTGTATGCTTGTTGGCTGCATAAATGTCTTCTTTTGTGAAGTGTCTGTCCGTATCCTTTGCCCACTTTTTGGTGGGGTTGTTTGTTTTTTTCTTGTAAATTTGTTTAAGTTCCTTGTAGATTCTGGGTATTAGACTTTTGTCAGATGGGTAGATTGCAAAAAGTTTCTCCCATTCTGTAGATTGCCTGTTCACTCTGATGATGGTTTGTTTTGCTGTGCAGAAGCTCTTTAGTTTGCTTAGATCCCACTTGTCAATTTTGGCTTTTATGGCAGTTATTTTTGGCATTTTTGTCATGAAGTCTTTGCCCATGCCTATGTCCTGAATGGTATTGCCTAAATTTTCTTCTGGGGTTTTTATGGTTTGGGGTTTTACATTTAGGTCTTTAATCCATCTTGAGTTAATTTTTGTATAAGGTGTAAGGAAGGGGTCCAGTTTCAGTTTTCTGCATATGGCTAGCCAGTTTTCCCAGCACCGTTTATTAAATAAGGAGTCCTTTCCCTATTGTTTATTTTTGTCAGGTTTGTCAAAGATCAGATGGTTGTAGATGTGTGGTGGTATTTCTGAGGTCTCTGTTCTGTTCCATTGGTCTATATGTATGTTTTGGTACCAGTACCATGCTGTTGTGGTTACTACAGCCTTGTAGTATAGTTTGAAGTCAGATAGCATGATGCCTCCAGCTTTGTTCTTTTTGCTTAGGATTGTCTTGGCTATACAGGCTCTTTTTCGGTTCCATATGAATTTTAAAGTAGTTTTTACCAATTCTGTGAAGAATCTCAATGGTAGTTTGATGGGAATAACATTGAATCTATAAATTACTTTGAGCAGTATGGCCATTTTCATGATATTGATTCTTCATATCCATGAGCATGGAATGTTTTTCCATTCGTGTCGTTTCTTACTTCCTTGAGCAGTGGTTTGTAGTTCTCCTTGAAGAGGTCCTTCACATCCCTTGTCAGCTGTATTCCTAGGTATTTTATTCTCTTTGTAGTGATTGTGAATGGGAGTTCATCCATGATTTGGCTCTCTGCTTGTCTAATGTTGGTGTATAGGAATGCTTGTGGGTTTTGCACGTTGATTTTGTATCCTGAGACTTTGTTGAAGTTGCTTATCAGCTTAAGGAGTTTTTGGGCTGAGATGATGGAGTTTTCTAAATATAGAATCACGTCATCTGCAAACAGACAATTTGACTTCCTCTCTTCCTATGTGAATATGCTTTATTTCTTTCTCTTGCCTGATTGCCCTGGCCAAAACTTCCAATACTGTGTTGAATAGGAGTAGTGAGAGAGGGCATCCTTGTCTTGTGCCGGTTTTCAAAGGGAATGCTTCCAGCTTTTGCCCACTCAGTATGATATCAGCTGTGGGTTTGTCATAAATAGCTCTTATTATTTTGAGATATGTTCCATCAATACCTACTTTATTGAGAGATTGTAACGTGAAGGGATATTGAATTTTATCAAAGACCTTTTCTGCATCTGTTGAGATGATCATGTGGTTTTTGTCATTGGTTCTGTTTATGTGATAGATTATGTTTATTGATTTGCATATGCTGAACCAGCCTTGCATCCCAGGGATGAAGCCCACTTGATTGTGGTGGGTAAGCTTTTTGATGTGCTGCTGGATTTGGTTTGCCAGTATTTTACTGAGGATTTTCGCATTGATGTTCATCAGGGGTATTGGCCTAAAGTTTTCTTTTTTTGTTGTGTCTCTGCCAGGTTTTGGTATAAGGATGATGCTGGCCTCATAAAATGAGTAAGGGAGGAGTCCCTCCTTTTCAATTGTTTGGAATAGTTTGAGAAGGAATGGTACCAGCTCCTCTTTGTACCTCTGGTAGAATTCGGCTGTGAATCCATCTGGTCCTGGACTTTTTTCAGTTGGTAGACTCTTAATTATTACCTCAATTTGAGAACTTGTTACTGGTCTATTCAGGGATTCTACTTCTTCCTGGTTCAGCCTTGGGAGGGTGTATGTGTCCAGGAATTTATCCATTTCTTCTAGATTTTGTAGTTTATTTGCATAGAGGTGTTTATACTATTCTCTGGTGGTAGTTTGTATTTCTGTGGGGTTAGTGGTGATATCCCTTTTATCATTTTTTATTGTGTCTATTTGATTCTTCTCTCTTTTCTTCTTTATTAGTCTTGCTAGCAGTCTATTTTGTTAATTTTTTCAAAAACCAGCTCCTGGATTCATTGATTGTTTCAAGGGTTTTTCTTGTCTGTATACTCTTCAGTTCTGCTCTGATCTTAGTTATTTCTTGTCTTCTGCTAGCTTTTGGATTTGTTTGCTCTTGCTTCTCTAGCTCTTTTAATTGTGATGTTAGGGTGTCAATTTGAGATCTTTCTGGCTTTCTGATGT
The DNA here is from genome assembly GCF_029281585.2 of Gorilla gorilla gorilla. NCBI lineage: Eukaryota > Metazoa > Chordata > Mammalia > Primates > Hominidae > Gorilla > Gorilla gorilla. The sequence continues at coordinate 28,750,619 of NC_073228.2, read as the reverse complement.
GGGCATTTAGTGCTATAAATTTCCCTCTTAACACTGCTTTTGCTGTGTCCTAGAGATTCTGGTAAGTTGTGTCTTTGTTCTCATTGGTTTCAGAGAACTTCTTGATTTCTGCCTTAATTTCATTATTTACCCAGGAGTCATTCAGGAGCAATTTGTTCAATTTCCTATAGTTGTTTGGTTTTGAGTGACTTTCTTAATCCTGAGTTCTAATTTGATTGCACTGTGGTCTGAGAAACTGTTTTTTATTATTTCAGTTATTTTGCATTTGCTGAGGAGTGTTTTACTTCCAATTATGTGGCTGATTTTAGAATAAGTGCCATGTGGCACTGAGAAGAATGTCTATTCTGTTGATTTGGGGTGGAGAGTTCTGTAGATGTCTATCACGTCCACTTGATCCAGAGCTGAGTTCCAAGTGCTGAATATCCTTGTTAATTTTCTGTCTCGTTGGTCTGTCTAATATTGACAATGGGGTGTTAAAGTCTCCCACTATTATTGTGTGGGAATCTAAGTCTCTGTAGGTCTCTAAGAATTTGTTTTATGAATCTGGATGCTCCTGTATTGGGTGCACATATATTTAGGATAGCTCTTATTGTTGAATTGATCCCTTTACCATTATGTAATGCCCCCTTTGTCTTTTTTGATCTTTGTTGGTTTAAAGTCTGTTTTGTCAAAGACTAGGATTGCAACGCCTGCTTTTTTTTTTTTTTGCTTTCCATTTGCTTGGTAAATTTTCCTCCATCCCTTTATTTTGAGCCTATGTGTGTCTTTGCACGTGAGATGGGTCTCCTGAATACAGCCCACAGAAAGGGTCTTGACTCTTTATCCAATTTGCCAGTCTGTGTCAGGTTTTTTGTTTTGTTTTGAGATGGAGTCTTGCTCTGTTGCCCAGGGTGGAGTGCAGTGACATGATCTCGGCTCACTGCAACCTCTAACTCCCAGGTTCAAGGGATCCTCCTGCCTCAGCCCCCCTAGTAGCTGGGATTACAGGCATGCGCCACCATGCCTGGCTAATTTTTGTATTTTTATTAGAGACAGTTTCGCCATATTGGCCAGGCTGGTCTCAAACTCCTGACCTCAGGTGATCCACCTGCCTCAGCCTCCTAAAGTGCTGGGATTATAGGCATGAGCCACTGTGCCCGGTCATCTGTGTCTTTTAATTGGGGCATTTAGTCCATTTACATTTAAGGTTAATACTGTTATGTGTGAATTTGATCCTATCATCATGATACTATCTGGTTATCTCACACACTAGTTGATGCAGTTTCTTCATGGTGTCATTGGTCTTTATATTTTGGTGTGTTTTTGCAGTAGCTGATACTGGTTTTTCCTTTCCATATTTAGTGCTTCCTTCAGGAGCTCTTGCAAGGCAGGCCTGGTGGTGACAAAATCCCTCAGCATTTGCTTATCTGGAAAGGATTTTATTTCTCGTTTGTTTATGAAGCTTAGTTTGGCTGGATATGAAATCCTGGGTTGAAAATTCTTTAAGAATGTTGAATATCGGCCCCCACTGTCTTCTGGCTTGTAGGGTTTCTGCTGAGAGGTCTGCTGTTAGTCTCATGGGCTTCCCTTTGTAGGTGACCTGGCCTTTCTCTCTGCCTGCCCTTAACATTTCTTCCTTCATTTCAGCCTTGGAGAATCTGATGATTATGTGTCTTGGGGTTGATCGTCTGGTGGAGTATCTTACTGGGGTTCTCTGTATTTCTTGAATTTGAATGTTGGCCTGTCTTGCTAGGTTGCGGAGGTTCTCCTGGGTAATATCCTGAAGTGTGTTTTCCAACTTGGTTCCATTTTCCTCCTTTCTTTCAGGTACTCCAGTCAATCACAAGTTCGGTCTTTTTACATAGTCACATATTTCTTGGAGGTTTTTTCGTTCCTTTTCATTCTTTTTTCTCTAATCTTGTCTGCGTGCCTTATTTCAACAAGATGTTCTGGATATCCTTTCTTCTGCTTGGTCGATTCAGTTATTGATTCTTGTGTATGCTTCACGAAGTTCTCGTGCTGTGTTTTTCAGCTCCATCAGGTCATTTATGTTCCTCTCTAAACTGGTTATTCTAGTTAGCAGCTCCTATAACCTTTATCAAGGTTCTTAGCTTCTTTGCATTGGGTTAGAACATGCTATTTTAGCTCAGCGGAGTTTATTACCCACCTTCTGAAGCCCACTTCTGTCAATTTGTCCATCTCATCCTTCATCCAGTTCTGCGCCCTTGCAGGAGAGGCGTTGCGATCATTTGGAGAAGAGGCACTCTGGCCTTTTGAGTTTTCAGCATTTATCATTGATTCTTTCTCATCTTCATGAGTCTGTCTAGTAGTAATCTTTGAGGCTGCTGACCCTTGGATGGGGTTTTTGTGGGTATCTTGTTGTTGATGCTGTTGTTGCTTTCTGTTTGTTTTTCTTGCAATGGTCAGGTCCCTCTTCTGTGGGGCTGCTGCAGTTTGCTGGGGGTTCACTTCAGGCCCTATTCATCTGGTTCACTCCTGTGCCTGGAGTTGTCACTCGAGGAGGCTGGAGAGCAGCAAAGATGGGTGCTTGCTCCTTCCTCTGGGATCTCTGACCTCAAGGGGCACTGACCTGATGCCAGTAGGAACGCTTCTGTATAGGGTGTCTGACAACCCCTGTTGGAGATTCTCAACCAGTTGGGTGGCACGGGGAGCAGGACCTGTTTATTAACAAAGCACTTTGACTGTCCCTTGGTGGACGGGGGTGCTTTGCTGGATAGGGGGCCTTGTCTGGGCTCCCTGGATTCCTCAGAACTATGCAGGAGCAAAGACTAAGTCTGCTGGTCCCTGGAGACTGCGGCCACCCTTCCGCCTAGGGACTCAGGCCCAGGGAGATTAGAGTTCTATCCCTGAGTCCCTGGCTGGAGTTGTTGGAGTTCCTGCAGGGAGGCCCCGCCCAATGAGGAGGGATGGGTCAGGCCTGAAGAGGCACTCTGTCCGCGGTCTGCCACAGCCAGTGTGTTCAGCTGTGGAGGACACCTCTTGGGACCAAGCCATCCAGCCTGCCCAGGGAGCTTAGTGTGTTAGGCAGCTATCAGTCCTATTGTTCACTGTTGCCCCTTCCCCAAGGAGCTCAGATGGCTTAGACAGCAGGCAGCTGCAGCTGTGGTGCTGGTCACCGCCCCCACTACCCCCAGGAGCTTGGTAGGCTTAAGCACATTCTAGCCGAGTGGCTGTTGAGAATCTGTGCGGCTCCATGGTTGGGACCCTAGGCCCTGTTGGTGTGGGCTCACGAGTAGGATCTTCCGATCCATGGGTTACACAGTTCCGTGGAAAAAACATGTTTTCCCAGGCTGGGTTGCATACTCACTCACTGCCTACCTTGGCTGGGGGTGACTCCTCTGCCCCGTGTGGCTCTCAGGTGGGCCGCCGTACCACACTGCTCTTCCTTCCTCTTTGCGGGTCACACCAGCCACATAGTCAGTTCTGATGATGGAACCTGGGTACCTCGGTTGCCGGTGCAGGATTCACACAGTGTTATGGTTCTTTTCGATGGGAGCCTCTGATTGCCTCTGCTTCTAGTCAGCCATCTTGGCCCCACCCGCTATGATTTCCCTTTTTTCTTCTGTCTTTCACATGTAGTCTGTATTTAAAACTGCTAGACATTATCCTTTCTCTAAGAGTTTGCAATCTGGTTGGAAAAACAGTATTTAAAATGTTAATAAGTAGTGTAAGTCAGCGTATAATTAAGCACTAAATTATATGGAGGAAACTTAGTTTGGGAAGAGGAAAATAAATGAGGACTAGATTGATTAAGGAAGATACTATGAAGAAGATGAAAATTAACCTTGACCGTAATATATGGACATGGTATGAAGAGAAGAAGAGGGGCATTTCAGGTCAAAGGGACCACCTGCACTAAGGCACAGGAACTGGATTGGAGCAGTTTGTCAGGGTACTCTGTGAAGACTGCCTTGTCTGCCTCAGATAGCACATGGTGGCAGGCTGTGAGGCGTGGACACGACAGAATTGAGCCATGTTACAGAAAGCCGTCAGAACCTAGGGAGGAGCTTAGCTTAGATTTGATACAGCAGAAAACTGCACCTTCGGACGGGCTAGAAGGGAATGACGTAATGCGGTCATTGTAATAAAGAATTGGTCTGGCATAATATCCAAAACGGAGTGACTGAGGCAGGAAGTAAGGGAAGCCAGGTAGGAAGCAAGGAGAGTAAATGTAGCAAAAGTCTGAGCTAGGTGGGAGCAGTTGGAAACCAACAGAGGTAACTGATACAAGAGATCTTTCTAAGGAAAAATTCGTAAGACTTGAAGACAGACTGGGATTGCTTGGTTAAGTTTACTTCTTAAATAGCAGGAACTTTCATTTTAATTATACTCAGGATGTTTGTGATATAATGACACCCTGATATAATAACAGAATACTTCACTCATCTCCTCTACTAATACATAAAAATTATTTTAATAAAACTCTCTTGATTCCCTTCTTCAATATTCATTCATTCAACAAATATTTACTGAGCCTTTACTATGTACCCCAGACTATGTACTGATACAATGATGGTTCCTGCCTTCATAGAGCTTGCATTCTAGTTAAGAAGACAGGAATAAGCAAGAAAACAAAAGAATAAATATTGTTAGATTGTAATATGTGATAAGAACATAAAATAATTAGTATTTATGATAAATTCTCCAAGAGAAACAAATAAGCCCTCTGGCTAAAAGAAAATTATGGGGGCCAGGCATGGTGGCTCACGCATGTAATCCCAGCACTTTGGGAGGCCAAGGTAAGATCACTTGAGGCCAGGAGTTCAAAACCAGCCTAGGCAACATAGCAAGACCCCATTTCTACACAGAGTTTTTTAAAAATAGTCACGTATGGTGGGACATGCCTTTAGTCCCAGCTCCTTGGGAGGCTAAGGCAGGAGGATTGCTTGAGCCCAGGAATTTGAGGCTGCAGTGAGCTATGATTGCCTCTCCAGCCTGTGCAACAGAACAAGACCATGTCTCTTAAAAAAAAAAATGATGAGCAGTAGGGAAACCAACTTGAAAAGCTTATCAGGGGAAGCCCCTCTAACATAGTAGCATTTACGCTGAAACAAGAAACTGGAAGGCCAGAAGAGCTGGGGCATAGACTGAGGGGGAAGTGATGTGAGATGCCTGCAGGGGTAGGTAGGCAGGGTCCAAATCATCTAGAGCCTTGAGCACTATGGGAGGGAGTTTTGATTTTATTCTAAATGCAATAAAGAACCACTGGAGGGTTTTGCGTAGGGGAGTGATATGGTCCTTTTATCATCAGACAGGCCCAGTGCCAGCACTGGTCTTTCCAGCCTCAGTCCGGGTAGCAATAGGAGTAGTCGATAAGAAGGACCCTTTCTTTTCTAGAAAACTACCATTACTTTGTTAATTCTTATTTTATGGGCTCCTTAGTCTTCTCACCCTGCTGCCCTTTCCTATGTTAGCAAGTGCTTATATCAATTCATGTAAGTTTCCTTCCCCCAATGTAATCTAAAAATAATTATCAGCTAACTTGTCTAAGATATTCAGACCTTCATCCTACACATATTCCTCATTTCAGTGGCCTACATAAAATAAAGGCCTTAAATAAAATAAAGAGGATTTCTGCTACATTTTTATATTCTATAGAATTCAAACTCAGAGTTTCAGGGCTTGTATGAGTGTAGAACTGTCACATAATCACAGAAGAATATTGGTGTGGTTCTTTGATTTTCTATAGAGATTAATTCAGTGAACAATTTTGTTTAATGCAGTTGAAATTTAAATTTGGGCATACTCTAATGTATCCAGAGTTTGTTGTTGTTGTTGTTGTTGTTGTTGTTGTTGTTGTTGTTGTTGTTGTTTTTGAGACGGAGTCTCACACTGTTGCCCAGGCTGGAGTGCAGTGGCGCGATCTCAACTCACTGCAATCTCTGCCTCCCGGGTTCACACCATTCTCCTGCCTCAGCCTCCCGAATAGCTGGGACTGCAGGCGCCCGCTGCCAGGCCCAGCTAATTTTTTGTATTTTTAGTAGAGATGGGGTTTCACCGGGTTAGCCAGGTTGGTCTCAATCTCCTGACCTTGTGATCTGCCCGCCTCGGCCTCCCAAAGTGCTGGGATCACAGGGGTGAGCCACGGTGCCCAGCCTGTATCCAGAGTTTTAATCCTTTCCTCCCAGATGTTGAGGAAATTATATCTCTAATTCATATTTAGTGGGGGAAGGCCTTTACATAACAGAAAGAAAGCAGGAAAGCTATTTCTATCCCATAGTAAATTTCTTCATATATTTTAATTTTGGTGCTCTTCAGCTCCGTAATCCCTCAGACTTGAAACTGTGGAAAAATCTTTGGCTTCTTCCCCTCCCTATCCCTCTACATCTAGTTTTTTGACAGGTCCTACATATTTCTTCACTCTTTGCTGTTTCATTGGTGTCTCCCTTGTTCAGGCCTTCATCACATTTTCTGGGACTATTATAGTGAGCAGTCTTCAGGGTATCTCCAGTCTGTCTTCCCTCTCCAGTGAGCCTACCCTAGTATTAGGTCCACTTCAGTGGGTCATCACTGCCTGTCACTCAAAGGAAATATAAACCAAGTACTCAGCCTGACATTCAGACTGTCCTGGCAGAAATAGCCAATTTTATATATTTATGTATTTTTTTATTTTTAAAATCATTCTGTAATAGCTACAACAGTTAAAATTTGTAATTACATATACCTTGTTTTCATTGTCTAAAAATGTATACACAATAAAAGTGGGAGAGAGATAGCCAGGACATATGTGCTTGTGTGTTTCAATTGATGTAGTTTAATTAGTTGTTGGATTTGGCAGTAGTTATATACACCCATGCATGACAGAATAATTTGTGATTGTGATAAAATATTTGCTTATTTTGTCTTTGGGTAAAATAACAACCAATTCATTTTGCAGCTTTTTAAAAAATAGCTAATATTCCTATTGAAAATTTTTTTTGGAAAAATTATAATTAAAGATATAATTAATCATATCATACCTTCACTATTTTTGTTTTGGAGTATTGTTAGCTTCCATCTGTATATACTATAAATTGTAATCATAATATATATTGTTTTTTATTCTACTGTTTTACTAAATTTTATTTCGTAAATACTTCCACATTTCCATGATTCTGGAAAGTACTGCTTTCTATTTTAATGTCTATGTAATTTTTGGTAGATATACTGTAGTGTACTAAATCACCTTTACTAACACCATACATGCTGCAAAAAATGTGAGTGTGTGTATGTATGTATGTGTTAGTGTGTGTGTGTTTGCACTTTTCTTATGAATCATTTCCTTAGAATAAGTTCCCAGAACAGGATTTTAAGGTCAAATTGGCATTTGCAGAATGTCAGTTCTCTAAAAGTTGGACACATTTACAGTGCTACCAGTAACTGAAGAAACTAATATTTTTTCAAAAGATGGTTTTGAATATGATTACATACCAAAAAACCGTATTTTTTTCTAATGGTAGGTATAGTTTGCTTTAATTTGTATTTATTTGGTTATGTCAAAGATAAACATTTTTAAATGTTTGCTTTCTAAATTGTTGTGTGAATTATCTGGGTTTTTAAAATATGACATTAAAACAAAATCGTTTTCAAATGTGTAATATATATCTGCTAAGATGAAATAATTATCTGTCTTTGGTTTAAGAAGATGTTTTATGGTTATTTCAAGAAATCCATTTAATGAAACTTAAATGGAGCATTTTCTGATTAACTGTCAGAACTGAATGAATAAAATCGAAAAGATTTCTTATGGTAAATTTCAAACTAATTCTGAAAATTATTTTTGAAACTATGTATTTTTCAAAATCTATTGAAAAAATAAGAATAATGATGGGAGACTCACAATTAACTAGTACATAATAACAACTAAATCAGCGTGACACTGATGCGGTAGTAGACTTACAGATAAGTGGAACAAACTAGATAAAGTAAAAACAAACCCAATATAAATAAGATAAAGTAAGCACTACAAATTGGTGATAATTTAAATTGTCACTGGTAAAATTTGTTAACCCTTTGGGGAAAAAAAAAAGTTAGATCCCTACTCTATACCAGACTCAAAAAAGCACTAGGAAAAAAAAATGTTAATGTTTTTATACTCTTGGATTAAGAGGGAACTTTCAAAGAACAACACTAAAGGCAGAACCCATAAAGAAAAAGACTGACAAGTTTGGCGACATAAACTGTTTCAACTTTTACAAATTAAAATAGAAGGAAGAGGCCAGGTTTGGTGGCTCACACAGTAATCCCAGCACTTTGGGAGGCCAAGGCGGGTGGATCACTTAAGGTCAGGAGTTCGAGACCAGCCTGGCCAACATGGTGAAACCCCATCTCTACTAAAAATACAAAAATTAGCCTGGTGTCGTTGCACACGACTGTAGTCCCAGCTACTCAGGAGGCTGAGGCAGGAGAATCACTTGAACCTGGGAGGCAGAGATTGCAGGGAGCCGAGATTGCGCCACTGCACTCCAGCCAGGGGCGACAAAGCAGGATTCCATCTCAAAAAAAGAAAAATATTACTTCTAAAATAAAAGGAAGAAAGAAAAATTTTAAAGGCAAAGAACTGAGAAAATTATTTGCAAAAAGTAAATATGAAAGGCAAAAGATTAATGTCCTCAGGGTTAAAAATGTTCTCACAAATTCAGTAAGACAAACGCAGGCATTCCAATCGAAATGTGAGTAAAAGCCATGAACAGGCAATTCACAAAAGAATTCAGATAGCCAATACACATGTTTTTAAAAAAATCACCTTTCACACACACAAATTACTTTTCATACTCAAAATATACATTAAACACAATGAGATGCCATTCTTAACTAGATTAACAAAGATAAAGAATAATAATACTACCCCGTGATGATAAGACTGAGAGGGATATGGTCATTTTCACGCATCCAGGATAATCTTTCTGGAGAGCAATTTGGTAAGGTGTATCAAAAACACAACCCATTGACCCAGAAATTTCACTTCTAGCATTTTGTTTCAAGAAAAATAAGGCAGGTGTGCCAAGGTGAATATACAATGATGTGTATTGTACCACTGCTTGTAGTACTGCTTTTCGTGAGAGGAACTAGAGCATTGTAGATAAGATTCAGATTGGTAAAAGACCTTAGGCAAATAACTTAATCTCTTTTTGCCTCTGTTTTATCTATAAAATGAAAGTAGTAATAACTATCATCAGACTGTTGTGCCAGTTAGCGTGCTTAGAAATAGTTTCTGGCATATAGTAAAGGCTATTTCATTGTTAGCTGTGATTATAACAGTGGAAAACCAAAATAATCTAAACATACAACAATAAGATATTGGTTAAATAACTTACGATTTAGTTATATAATGGAAGAGTCTACACATATTAAAAATGATAATATAGATTTATGTTTTATCATGTAGAGAGATGTTCACATTACATTGCTAGGTGAAAAAAGTAAATGATGAAACAGTATATATAGTATGATCCCATTTTTGTTTTTAAAATAAGTATATATGGTACAGGCAAAACTCAGAATACAAGCTAATAGCATTTCTCTCTAGCTAATGGAAACACAGTTACTATTTTATCTACTATCCCTAAGTTTTCTATAGTGAAAATATATTGAATAAGAATATAGTAAAAGCCAAATAGAGGAAATAGTTGGGCAGTTTCTCAGAAAAGTGAACCTAAGAGTTTCCATATGAACCAGACATTTCACTCCTAGATATATAGCCAAGAGGATTGAAAACATATGTTCACATAAAAGTTGTACATGAATGTTCATAGCAGCATTAATCAGCCAAAAAGTGGAAGCAGCCCAAATGTTTATTAACTGATAAACAAAATATGGTATATCTATACAATGGAATATTATTCAGCAATAAAGTAATGAATAATATTAAGCCAAGTAAAAGAAGTCAGAAGTAAAAGGCCACATACTCTATGATTCTATTTATATGAAATGTCCAGAATAGGCAAACCTTTACAGGCAAAGTAGATTACTGGTTGCCAGGGACTGGGAGGAGTGACGATTGGGAATGACAGCTAATAGATATAGGATTTCTTTGGGGGTGATGAAGGTATTCGGGGATAGATAGCGGTGATGGTTGCAGAACTTAGTGAATATACTAAAAACCACTGAATTGTATATTTTAAAAGAGTGAATTTTATGGTTTGTGAATTACATCAGTAAAATAGTGTTTAAGTAAAATAGAATCTATTAGCTATGAGACACTAGATTTTAAAAGGATTTTTGGCAAACTAAAGTTTATTTTTCATCAAATTCTAATAATTATAGGTATGGATTTTTAAAAAGTAGTTTTTTTGTTCTACCAAAAAGACATATGCATGCGTATGTTCATTAAAGCACTAGTGACAGTAACAAAGACATGGAATCTCCCTAGGTGCCCATCAGTGGTGGATAGGATAAAGAAAATGTGGTGCATATACACCATGGAATACTATATAGCCATAAAAAAGAATGGAATCATGTCCTTTGCAGCATCATGGATGCAGCTAAAGGTCATTATCCTAAGTGAATTAACACAGGAAGGAACAAAAAAACAAATTATACATGTCCTCACTTATAAGTGGGAGCTAAACAATGAGTACTCATGGCTCATTGACGTAAAGATGGTAACAGTAGACACTGGGGACTGCTAGAAGGGGGAAGAAGATGGGGCAAGGGTCAAAAAACTATTAGGTACTATGCTTAGTACCTGAGGGACAGAATCATTCATACCCCAAACCTCAGTATCATGCACTATACCCAGATAACAAATCTGTACATGTGCCCCCTTGAATCTAAAATAAAAGTTGAAATTACTAATAAATACAAGAGTAAATTTTGTTACAGAAATGTGAATCAGGGAATTATAAGTGACCCTGTAGCTTTATCTCCACAGCTTCCCCTAACCCCCTACAACCCCACTTTAGTTAATGAGAACTTTGGGCATTTTGTTTCTGTTGTCAGAATTTGGCTTTATATTTTAAATTATTTGCACTACTTTTGGAAATTTTATCCTTTTTTTCTTATTATTATACTTTAAGTTTTAGGGTACATGTGCACATTGTGCAGGTTAGTTACATATGTATACATGTGCCATGCTGGTGCGCTGCACCCACTAACTCGTCATCTAGCGTTAGGTATATCTCCCAATGCTATCCCTCCTCCCTCCCCCCACCCCACCACAGTCCCCAGAGTGTGATATTCCCCTTCCTGTGTCCATGTGATCTCATTGTTCAATTCCCACGTATGAGTGAGAACATGCGGTGTTTGGTTTTTTGTTCTTGCGATAGTTTACTGAGAATGATGATTTCCAATTTCATCCATGTCCCTACAAAGGACATGAACTCATCATTTTTTATGGCTGCATAGTATTCCATGGTGTATATGTGCCACATTTTCTTAATCCAGTCTATCATTGTTGGACATTTGGGTTGGTTCCAAGTCTTTGCAATTGTGAATAATGCCACAATAAACATACGTGTACGTGTGTCTTTATAGCAGCATGATTTATAGTCCTTTGAGTATATACCCAGTAATGGGATGGCTGGGTCAAATGGTATTTCTAGCTCTAGATCCCTGAGGAATTGCCACACTGACTTCCACAATGGTTGAACTAGTTTACAGTCCCACCAACAGTGTAAAAGTGTTCCTGTTTCTCCACATCCTCTCCAGCACCTGTTGTTTCCTGACTTTTTAATGATTGCCATTCTAACTGGTGTGAGATGGTATCTCATTGTGGTTTTGATTTGCATTTCTCTGATGGCCAGTGATGATGAGCATTTTTTCATGTGTTTTTTGGCTGCATAAATGTCTTCTTTTGAGAAGTGTCTGTTCATATCCTTTGCCCACTTTTTGATGGGGTTGTTTGTTTGTTTCTTGTAAATTTGTTTGAGTTCATTGTAGATTCTGGATATTAGCCCTTTGTCAGATGAGTAGGTTGCGAACTTCTGCACAGCAAAAGAAACTACCATCAGAGTGAACAGGCAACCTACAAAATTTTATCCTTTTTTAAATGCTCGGTTATTCTAGTGGCTTTCAGGCAGTTTTAAATGAGAGTGCACACATGTATCTGTGCGTGTGTCTGTGTTTTCTCAAGTAAGCCACCATCTCTGTATCCCACCTTGTGGTGTGTAAGTGGTTCAAGTATGTTCTACAGTAACATATGAAGTATAAATTATCTCATTTTCCCCTTTGTGATTTCTCTTTCTCGTCTTTCCATCTCTTTCCCACTCCTGGCCTTTCTTGTGCTCCAAAATATTTGAAAAATGGAGTTAGAGTGTAATACCTTATTTTTCATTCTTTCCTTAAGCATTTTTTGAGCACCTAGTATATATCAAGGCACTGTGCTAAGGTTAAAGAAACAAAAATGAAATACCTGGTTTCAGACAGATAAAGTGATACATCTTAGAGCGGCTCTGGGAACAGTTTAGGAAGCCGTTTAACCCAGATATGGACCATCAGGCAGGACTTCCTTTTACCATCAATATAATTAGTAGATCTTCTTTTAAAGCATGTCACATCAATTCTGCATTTTTAGAAAACTGTTGACAGTATAGTTTATTCTTGGCCCTTAGCACACCCCATAATTATATAAGCACAGAAAAAAATCTTGAGAAAAACTGTGTGGATCTATCCCCAAGATAGATGTATAAGCCAAAAATTATTTTTTAATTGGCATCAATAGTAAGCAGTACAGGCGCAGAGACACTGGGTGAAGGCCTGCTTTCTGCTCAACTGCTTAGAATGTTTAAGATCTTTTAAACCATCAGAGCTTTTGGTGGCCTTGCTTCCCCTAATAATACCTACTAGATTTAAAAAATACTAGCATGAACTTAAAGGAATTACTATTCTCATTGGTGGTTTTAAAGAAACAAACAAGCCTCTCTATACTGCTTTCTTCAGGACTGATTTTCAACTGGTATGTACTGGTATAGCCATATTGGTTGTGAAATATTGAAATATGTTACTGGTTAGTAAAGAGCTGCTGTGGTAAGCTGTCTAGATGCCCCGCCACAGCCTGGCCTTTCCAACAGGAACTTCACTCCTGCACCTCTCCACAATCCAACAATTAAAAGGTTATCCCGTGGCATAGCAGGAGGCCTTTAGGACCCTTCTTCTTCACTAGGCTTGCATCCGTAGTGATTGCTGGTGCTTGGGCCATCCCTTCCCTGTAATAATTTTGAATATCATCCCGACTTTCGGACTGATCGAGTAAATCGTTAATGTTTTATCAGTGTTTGTGTTCTGCAATTTACAGTATCAATTAGCTCTAGCTCACCTGTGTTGCTTATCTGTATAGAATCAACATTCGCAGTTGCATTATTTCTGAATAAGCCTAGGATGCCATCATATGATAACTCAAGTCCCTAAAGCACACTGCATTTTTTCTCTCTGTTTCTCTCAATGTTGACAGTTTGACCTAAGTTCTGCATTCTCTTGTTCCTTTCAGTTCGCTTTGCACCTTATAGGCCTCCAGATATCTCCTTGAAGCCTCTGCTCTTTGAAGTGCCCAGCATCACTACAGAGTCAGTGTTTGTTGGCCGAGATTGGGTTTTCCACGAAATAGATGCTCAACTTCAGAGTTCAAATGCCAGCGTGAACCAAGGAGTAGTGATTGTGGGAAACATTGGATTCGGCAAAACTGCCATCATCTCCAGACTGGTGGCCCTCAGCTGCCATGGTACAAGGATGAGACAGATCGCCTCAGACAGCCCACATGCCTCCCCCAAACGTACGTATTCCTTTTTAAAGAACTCCGTTTCATTGGCGCTGAAGTTTTTCTGACATATTTATATTAGGTCGTATATCCTTTTATTTTCTCATCTGCAAAACCTGACTTCCACGTGAGGACTATTCATTCAGGTTGAGAGAAAGATTGTAATACTCTATTTACATCTAACCCACATACCCAGTAGACACCTAAGCGTGACGAAGAAAAACCTTTCTCGTGGAATAAGTTTATGACTCTTCCGTGCCGGCTGTGTGGTTGGACTGTCCTCTAGATAACGACCGCAGCAATTGCCCGTAGAGCGATTTGCATTCATCACTGTTGGATTTTGCTCAGTCTGTGCCCAGTTCTTCTTGTTATTTGCCAGCACAGTCTGTTTGCATCCTTCATTTCTTTGCTGTTGGCGTCACTGTTGCACTGCTTGGACTTGAGCTTCGTTGTGTCCTTGAAGGGGTTCTCTCCTGCTTCCTTGTGAAAAGGTGCTGAGCTCTCATATGTATTCAGGCTTCTTTCATCACAACCAGGGGGCAGCCCAGTAATCACCACCAGGGTCTTACTGATTTATTTTTAAAACACTCATATGGTACTTACTATGTGCCAGATACTCTCTTAACTTTTTTACAAATATTAATTCATCACATCCTGTTACCAGCTCAATGAGGTTGTCTTCATTTCACAGAGGCCCAGAGAGGTTAAGTAAGTTCTCCTAGGTTTTACAGCCAATAAATGGTAGAACTAAGCAGTCTGGTTTCAGAGGCCATTCTCCTATCCATTTTACTGTGCTGCCTCTCCTTACTGGTGAAACTCACTTGAGTAAAGAAAATAAATAGAAATGTATCAGTGTTCTTCTTATACATACTACATGTATAGAACCAGTTTACCTGGTTTCTGTTAGTTAGAAGAGAACAAAAAAAGAAACTATTGCTTTGTTAGTCCAAATCAATAATCTAGCCCACCACAGACTTTCAGACTGCAACCACTAGAAATGGTTTGTGTGAGATAATAGTAGTTACAGGGTCTAGCACAGTGCTGGAAACTTAACAGGAACTCAGTGAAGACCCTCCAAACTTATTGACTTCCTGTTGAAGCTAGTTAGCAGCCTTGTATCATTAAGGAGGCAGATGGCCTCTGATAAACTTATGGATGTCTAACGTGGAAGAACTGGTGTCTTGGAAGAAAACTGAATCAAAATACCTCTTTACCAGGGTATGGTTAAGAATTGGTATGGAAGAATTCTTTTCTTCAGAGGAATATAATGCTTAGTTTCTAAATGAAGCTCTTCTGAGGTAGATTGCCATAGTACTGTGGGAGTCAGGAGCCCAGGGTTTGTGCCCCAACACTCAAATTGACTAGACTTTGTGAACTTGAGAATTTTACTTGAATTTTTTAGAGCTCAGTTTTCTTATTTGTAAAATGAAGAAGTGTGACTAATTGATCTTTCAGAATTGTCTCTGCTAAAATTTTGATTCTGAGAACACATCTTCATGGTTAAAAGTAACTTTCCACACTATTCCAGTGTTTTCCTTTGAGTGTTTAAGTATTTATCACTCCAAACTGCTGTTTATCTGAGTAGTTCAAGTGGCTTGCAATTTGAATGTGTCAGAAAGGAAGCCAGAAAGCTCAAGCTTTCTGTGACTCCTCTATATATCAGAGTTGCAGATAACAGAGTGGTAGAATCATGCATGACAGAAAATAAATCCCAAGGACAAGAAGAGTTGCTTTCACAGAAAGCAGAGGTACCTGGGGATCTCTCTATGAGCCTGGGGGAGCAAGAGTTTATAGAAAACAGCCCATGTGCTCCCCAAAGCAGAGATTCTTTAAAGGTAGTTCACTAAGTTATTCTGTAACATCCATTGCCTTCAGGAGAATCTCCAGAAACACCAAGACACTCCCCATTCATGAGATAAACATCCGTTGTTGAGACTGTAGATTTGGCCTGACAGTTAACTTTCAGAATTTGAAAGGAGTTAAGAGAGCTAAATATGCGGTTCTGTATATCAGAATTACTCAGAACCAATGTTACCTTATACAAAATAATTTTTGTTACGATTTATTGATGGCCAAACTATATTCTACCAGTGCCATCTTAACCAATAGAAGGGTCAAGAATAAGTGACTGATATAATGCAAGCTACTTTTTGGCACAAATCTGTTACCTATATGAACTGGTGTTGAATATGTTACTGGCAGCAGCAGCAGTTTTTTCACTAATAGTAAGAATGATGTCTGTATATGGAGGGTTGGCTTAATTTTTTACAGAATATAAGTTATTAATATGTTATATTAAACTTAATATAAGTTATTATATATAAACTTAATATAAGTTATTATATTAAGCTTGGATGGGTCATTTGGAACCTCACTGGGTTTCTTAATCCTTGGGTGATGATACTAATTAATAGTTGTAGTGATAATAAAAAAACATGGGAAATCATTGGAGTTCCCAACTTCTTTCTCTGCATCATCTGTCATTCTTTCTTCTGCGCCTGTCTTCTTTCTGTTTGGTGTTCAGAGAATAGTAGAAATAAAAGCTGAGCACCACTGCTGTGGAAGATAGGAGCAGTTTAGCCTGCAGTACTGCCTTGCTTGGCTGTCCTTCCCCCACAGAAACTCAGCCCCCCAGCCCGCCCCCCTCCTTGTCATTTCCCTGGAAAGGTATAGAAAAGCTGTCAAGGCAGGCACTAGCCTGTCATCCTGCTTTCCACCTACTCTCCCAAACCTGACACCCCCATCAGTCTCCACCACCACCACCACCATTATCCACACCCCCAACACACACACACACAAAGAACAAAAATATTTTGTGAAAACAGACCTGTTGTGTAATTCAGGATTATTACATTAACTACAGGTATTCTCAGTATAGTAGTTGGGGAAGCTCTAATACAAGACTGTATGTGTCTATCACTAAAAGTCTCAATGTAGTTATTATTTGGATTTGACATTTGCCAACAGCTGCCAAGCCCCCAAACAGCTGTTAAGTAAATAAATCCTACGTTCCTACTCTGTTCATTTCAGAAGTCTCTTTTGCCAATGTGCTATGCACATTGACTATTGCCTACCTATTAACTTTTATTTCTACTGTTGTCTGAATACCAAACAGAAAGTAAGGTGTTTAGACAAAAAGGAGGGCATTTCCAAAAGGAAATAGCTAGAAAGACAGAGGGCATTTGGACAGTAATTACCCACAAAATCAAATACCAGATAAAGCGGAATAGAGTAGGGGAAGGAAGTGAACAGCAGAAATAATACAGTAACATACAATCACTGAACTTCACCTCAACCCAAATGTCACACATTCCTTGAGGCTTCTTTCACTGCCATCCTCCATGCCCACCCCCCTGCAGTTATCCAGAACTGTATCCAGTGACCAAGAAATTTACTGCACCAGTTAAATGAAAGAAGTCTAAATTCACTCCTACTGGTAGGGAGTTAAATGAGGACTACTTTTTCCTATTCTTCCTTCTTTTCAATCACTATTGGCCATCAAATAACAACTTCTAATATTTACTTTGTTATCTATTTTTAAAGTATGATCTTATTCATAAATATAGCCTATAATTTCTACTAGTAACAATAAATTTTCTAAATAACAAGAACAAATTGAATTTTTTTAAAAATCTTAAAATAGTTTTATTGAGCTGTAACTCACATACCATGTAATTCACCCATTTAAAGCATTCAACTCAGTATTTTTAGTATAATTCACAGGGTTGTATAGCAATCACCATAATGTAACTTTAGGCCATTTTCATCCCCTTAAAAGAAGCTCATGCCTGTTAGCAGTCAATCCCCATTCTCCTCTTAACCCTCTATTTCCAGCCCTAGGTAACCACTAATTTACTTTCTGTCTCTACAGATTTTTCTGTTCTGGGCATTTCATATAAATAGAATCATACAATATATGGTCCTTTTTTTTTACTGACCTCTTTGATTTAGCATAACATTTTCAAGGGTTTATCCCCGTTCTAGCATGTATCGGTATCTCATTTCTTTTTATTGTTAGTAGTCTATTGAATGGATGTTTTGTATTTCATCTATTCATCAGTTGGTGGGCATTTAGGTTGTTTCCACTTTTGGCTATTATGAATCATTCTTCTGTGAACACTTGTGTACAAGTTTTTGGGTGGACATGTGTTTTTATTTCTCTTAAGTATATACTTAGGAGCAGAATTGTTAGATCATAGAACAAATGGAATTTAGCCATTTTTCCTTAAAGTTTTTATGATTATCTGATGCAAACATCTAAATCTTTTTAATCCAGATGTGGATGCCAACAGAGAGCTGCCACTGACACAGCCACCTTCAGCCCACTCATCTATCACCAGTGGAAGCTGCCCAGGAACTCCGGAAATGCGCAGGCGGCAGGAGGAGGCTATGCGAAGACTAGCCTCGCAGGTACAATATGATTCCCACGTTGGGGATATGGTAGTTCCATTTTAATATCAAGGAAGCAAAGATAGGGAGACCTTTGGCAAAGTGAACAAAAATACATAAAGCTATACCATGAGAACGTGGAGGAAAGTTTCTCTTTCTTTGCTATTCCTAGAAAAATACTTTATTGTGATGGGATCAGAACCTTAGAGTTGGAAAGAGCCTTAGAAAAAAAGTCTTCTAGTGAATAAATAAAGAAGTTGAGACCGAAGTGGGTTAGTTGGTTGGTTTGTTTTGAGACGGAGTTTCGCTCAGTTTCCCGGGCTAGAATGCAGTGGTGCAATCTCAGCTCACTGCAGCCTCCACTTCCCAGGTTCAAGTGATTCTCGTTCCTCAGCTTCCTGAGTAGCTGTAGCTGGGACTACAGGGGCATGCCACCACACCAGACTAATTTTTGTATTTTTAGTAGAGACGGGGTTTTGCCATGTTGGCCAGGCTTCTCTCAAACCCCTCATCTCAGGTGATCCACCCGCCTCAGCCTCCCAGAGGGCTGGGATTACAGGCGTGAGCCACTGCGCCCAACCAGAAGTGGTATGTTTTACCCAACATCAGGGTATAAGTAATCAACAGTTTTAAATTTTCATTCCTAGCTTAAAACTCTTCGTGCTATACTACACTGTCCATAATATTTTTTATACATTTGAGTTTGAAATTTCTATTTTTTTCAAAATAACATAAACACATAGAAAATCAAATAATGCTCAAAACCAGCAGTGCTCTTCCTCTACCCCACCCATCTTCTCTCCACAGGCAGCCCCTTTTACCTCTTAAGGAAGTTTCTCTGATTTTCACCTCCATATTTCTAAATACTATTCTTATACTGCTAAAATTTTTATTAGTTTACAAATTACCTATTTCTTCTTCTTATGGATGTTGGGAATTATAGTTGTTTCACCTTCCTTCTTCCTACCACCATCCCAATACAATTATTGCATGATTTTTGGCTGAATCCATACTGTATATAGTATTTTCAGTATTAATACTGTGCAAATACATCACTCTGGTGCCAAGGATAACATTTCCTTCTTGAACGATTTTGTTTTTCCTAGGGGTTTATGAAATGCCTCATTTTAAAATTTGCTTATTTTTCTTCAAATCTTTGGCTAAGTCATTTCATAACCCTTAATGTAGTTTTGTAAAATTTCTGTCAGTACAGTTTTCCACACTTATGAGTTACATTTTTTACCCTGGAGGCCTCCGTCCTAGAGCCCTCCATCGAGCTCAGTCTGGACCTAGGACACTCTGAAGGCTTACCACCTTGTTCTCCTGGGAGTTCCTGTCCCTTCTCTTTTGTATTTCATCCCATGTCATATTCTTTCTCGATTTTATTCTTCATTTTGGTGGAGCATATCTTCCAGTAGCTTCCTAACAAAAAATGCATAGGACATAAATTTTTTGATACTTACTGTTTCTAAAAGCATCATTATTCTATGCTTATACTTGCTTATTTGTTTGACACAGTATATCATTCTAGGGTAAAAATTATTTTTTCTCAATTTTGAAGGCATTGCTCCATTGTCTTGAGCTTCCAATATTGCTACTAAATACTCTGATACTGTTCTTATTCCTAATCCTTTATATATACCTTGTTTTCTCTCCAAATGCTTTTAGAATCCTTTTTATCACCATTGTTCTTGAGTCTTTTTCATTTATTCTGTTGGTACCTAGCAAGCCCTGGAAATATTCTTTAATTCTGAGTAATGCTTTTGTATTATGTATGATGATTTCCTCACCACCATTTCCTCTATTTTCTCCTTCTACAACTCGTATTAATAAAAAATTAGATTTCTGGCTGGGCGCAGTGGCTCATGCCTATAATCCCAGCACTTTGGGAAGCCAAGGTGGGTGGATCATCTGAGGTCAGGAGTTTGACACCAGCCTGACCAACATGGCAAAGCCCCATCTCCAAAAAAATACAAAAACTAGCCAGGTGTGGTAGCATGTGCCTGTAGTCCCAGCTACTCAGGAAGCTGAGGCAGGAGAATCCCTTGAACCCAGGAGGTGGAGGTTGCAGCTAGCCGAGATTGCGCCACTGCACTTTTAGCCTGGGCAACAGAGTGAGACTCCATCTCAAAAAAAAAAAAATTAAATTTCCTATACTGATATGATACTCTCGTTTTCTTAACTTTTCTGTTTTCTATACTTTTGTTTTTTGGTTTTTTAATCCACCTTTGAGAGATTTCTTCAACATTACTTTCCAATCCTTTTACAAAAAATTTATTTTTGCTCTCATAGTTTTAATTTGTAACAGTTCTTCCTTTTCTCCAGCTGTCTCCTTCTTTTTATAGCATCCTGTTCTTGTTTTATGGATGCAATGTATTCTTTACTTAGGCACTGAAAAACTGATTAGAAGCTTGTGTGTGTAGAGAGCTTGACCATAGAACATTAAGATGATCCATCCACCCTTTTTTTGAAATGCCCAAAAGTCAGTATTCCTAAGTTTTTTTCCTGGGCTGTTCAAATTCTCTAGCAAAGAATCCTCCAGTCTTCTGACTGGAGAGTATATGTCTTGGGTGCCAGCATTTTGGAGCTGGGCAGGAAAAGAGGGCTGGAGCTTCACTGTTCACTATCAGACATTTACTTAAGCCCCTTGTTTTCGGTCCTGCACCTGATCTCTACCTTGCTCAATGTGTGGTGTCCCTAAGTCTAGATTCTCTCTTCTTTAATTTCTCTAGTTCTCTTTCCTGTGAGTGTTGGGGAAGGTAGTCACCTGGCTGGACAGGGCAGGGATGGGAATCTGGGGATCTAACTTCTTATATAAACTTCAAATAAATTCTGTGTTTTCAGGTCCCTTCACCCTTCTCTTCCACAGTACCCGGTGTTTCTAATTCCTATGCTTTGTGGAAGTTTTACAGATGGTCTGTAATATTGTAAGGTTCAAATTTTTCATAGAAATACACTCCAGCTCCAAGCCAGAAACAGCATGTTTTCCCAGATACATTATTAATTATCCCCACTCCTTAGTACACCCTCATCTATAAATGGGCTTCTGCAAAATCTGAGATTTCCCTCAATTCATTGCTAAGTCATTGTAGCTTTAAAAGACATCTCTGTTTTTTTCTGAATATCTCCTGTGTAAACGGTCTCTATCCTCTTCTTTAGAACAGTTAGAATCCCTGTAATCCCAGCACTTTGGGAGGCCGAGGCGGGCGGATCACAAGGTCAGGAGATCAAGACCATCCTGGCTAACATGGTGAAGCCCCATCTCTACTAAAAATACAAAAAATTAGCCGGGCATGGTGGCGGGCGCCTGTAGTCCCAGCTACTCGGGAGGCTGAGGCAGGAGAATGGCGTGAACCTGGGAGGCGGAGCTTGCAGTGAGCTGAGATTGCACCACTGCACTCCAGCCTGGGCGACAGAGCAAGACTACGTCTCAAAAAAAAAAGAACAGACTAAATATCTATCTTAGAAATATACAGATGTTAAAGTGCTTCCAGCACTTCAGTTATTCAGTCATTCAGTTACTCACTTTAGATATACATTTGAAGGACCTATAATCCAGGACTGAAGATAAATCAGTGAACAAAACAGACACAATTCCTGCTGTTATACAGTCCACATTCTCATGAGAGAAAGACAATAAACAAATACATATATAGTATGTCAGAAGATGATAAGTGCTAAGATCACAGAGAATTAATTCTCCTCACTTTGTTACATCTTATTCTTTCTCTCATCAAGAGAAGTCCCAAGATGTTCATGTTCAATATTTGGAAAACATTACATGTCATAAGTAGGAAATTAGTGACTACTGTTTATACTTATTTGAGGCATGATTACATGTTAAATTTCATGATTGTGTCTTCCTTAAGCAAAATATAAATTAATCTAGTTGCACCTAGACATGGAATCCTGTTCAGCTTATAACATTGTATCAGAAGTAGCCACTTAGCTTAAAACTGAATGTTATCCCAGTTATTGTGCTACGTGTTACAGTTCAGCTACACAAAAGTGTTCTGTAGACGCATAGAGCAGAAGCCTGCAATCTTGCTGCTCACCTATAGCAAACCAGTAAGCAGAAATTATCTTTTAAATAGGATTTTCAAATTAGTTAATGTTTTGATGAGGTAGACTAACATGAAAATTTAAAGTGTTCTTGAAAAATCTCTCAATTTGACATATTCTTGGTGTCATTTCTTTGTATGTCAGTAATTATCATTGGTATTTCATAACATTCTTCCTCTTTCTTGTGCGTCTAGTTAACTGAGAACACTGGAGAGTTTTTGTCACAACTTTAGAACTATTTCATTTATTGAAGAAATACTTTCCATTTGAAGCAAAGATTTTGATAGGTTGGCATCTCTCAAGCGTGTCTCCACTTAACATTGCATATTTCTTCTAAAGCGTAATCACGGTAGAGGGGCAGGGAGATCTCATTCAGGGCCTTTCCTGGATATATGAATTTAACTCCAACAGAGATTTCTCTAGGTTTTGAATCTGTTGTGCCCCTGTGGTAATACACACAAAATTCACGAGACAAGGAGAAGTTGGCCTCCCTTTATGGAAGGCTTAATGTGTGTTATGGGCTTAGTGCTATTTACCTTATATTTGCTATATCATTTCTTCATTTTTACCTTAACCCTATGAGGTACATCATTATCTCATTTTACAAATGAAGAAACAGTGACTTCAGTGATTAATTTTTTCAAAGTCATACTGTTAATAAATAGCGAAGTGAGGATTCAGAGTCAGTATCCTCCCCTGTAATGTGAATACTATGGTTATCCTCATTTTACAAATGAGGAAACAGAGGCTCTGAGGTTAAATAACTTGCTTGAGACCATAAGCTAGTACATGACTGAGTCAAGATTTAAACTGAGGCAGGCAAAGTCTATACTCTTAAGCACTGCACGAAGCTGCTTCTCTAGTGTGACAGGAAGGAATTTAGTTTAGTGTTATTTTGGAAAATCCATCCATCATTTAAGGTGGCTTCACAGCAAGAAAATTATAATGAAGGTGTACTTTCAGTCATTTTGCTGACCTAAAATTCTTCTTCAAAAAAGGTTTTTATGCAACTAGAATCTCCCAACACATTAAGCAAGTTGTCACTGACTTAGTCCTTAGATTAAGAAGGTAATATATCTGAAATGAGTTCATTAGAGAAAACAGCTAATTTTAAGAAGTGTCACAGAGATACAAAAAGCAAAGGTTTTTTTTCCCAAGGAAATCTATGTAAGAAAAAAATTAAATGTCATCCTTGCCAAGAGACAAGTTCTGTACTATACT
This sequence comes from Gorilla gorilla gorilla, assembly GCF_029281585.2. NCBI lineage: Eukaryota > Metazoa > Chordata > Mammalia > Primates > Hominidae > Gorilla > Gorilla gorilla. The sequence goes on along the minus strand of NC_073228.2, from coordinate 28,727,275 downwards.
AGGGGGTGTCAGATGATCATGGTTCCTGAAATTGTTGCAGTCACTATTAAAGCTGTCAGCCAAAGAAGTAGTCATTTCAGTAATCCTTTAATATTGAGCGTTTTGAGCATAATGTGGAAATGTAAGCCAGAAACATGCACACACACACACATACATACACAGAAAATGAAAAACAATAATGAAGAATAAGATTTTATTTGTGTTGTAGTGATTATTTTTAAAAATATTTTCATTTAGTAGAAATGAGATCCAAACTAAACAACACATACCCCATAGATGATGTTTTATAAAATTTGTCTAGGGCTTTTCTTCTCTAAAAATTAACACTGACGTTTTACTGTCAGACCCAGATTTCATCTACATTTGGAACACTGAATATGGGAAAACAGTCTTGTTGTTTATTGTTAATTTCTGTGTTGTTTTTATTTTCTACCTCTTCCACTAGAATGGGTCAGTGTTTAAATGTTCACCACCATATCCCCAGCTCCTACACAATGCATGGCACATAAATATTTGAATGAAGAAATTCTAGTCAATTCTCTGTACTGAGTAATCTTTCTAAAACATTTGTTTTTTGCTACTTAAAGCCATCAAATAGCTCCTCCTTGCCCTTGAATGAAATCCAAACTCCCTTCTTAAAATATCATAAAAATTGTAATGAAAGGACCTCTGCTTTTCCCAGGACCGGTTATTTTAGACTACATAATTCTTTGTGTGGGGTGGGGGGCGGGGGGTGGGCAGGGGCAAGGCGGATGTTGTCCTGTCTACTATAGGATATTTAGAAGAAGTGACCTTGACCTCTGTGCTACCAGTAGTACTCCCTCAACCTCTAATTAAGACAACCAGAAACGTCTCCAGAAATTGCCAAATGTTTCCTGGGGAGCAAAACCACTGCCAGTGGAAAACCCTCGCCATACCCTATCTTCCACCATTCCCCACTCACTTACATTGCTAGCCACACTAAAATTGATTTCAGTTCCTTGAAAGTAAAAAGCTATGTCTTGCCTTAGGGCCTTTGCATACTTTTTTCCCCTGCCTGGAAAACTGCCACACCTTGGTTCACCCCTTGTCCTTCTTCATGTCTCAGCTTAAATATTGCTTCTTCTAACAAAGCTTTCTCTGGCTCTCCTAAATTACCTTAAGGTGCCCCAGCTGTGTGTTGCCCTAGCACCCTATGTTTCCTCTCTTCTATCACACTATTATTATTACTTGTTTAATTGCCTCTGTTTCCTGCTAAACTGTGGAGGGCAGACAGGGGTCATAGCTATATTACTCATTATTATAGCTTTAAAACCTAGCACAGTGCCTGATATACAATGGAAGTTCAATTAATATTTGTGAATGAATGAAAATGTTAGTATTTTCTATTAGGAAATCTTGGAATATTCAGCTGGGTACTTATACATGATAGTGGTTCCCAACCAATTTATAAGGTCAATTCAGAATCAGATTCATGTGTTCCGGGAATGAATCTTGTTTGATAATCTGGAATTCCACCAATCCTCTAAGACAAAGTTTCATAAACTGTAGATTGAATGTACTTAGACTGTTTATGTGTGCCAGATCAGCATCTCTAGGAATTCCAGATGAACTAAATAAATTAGCCGCTTTTCTTTAAAATTTGTATTTGTTATCGGCCCTAACCTCCTTTGGCTCAAGTAATCAGTAATGTATAATTGAATAGTAGCAATATACAGGATACAGCTGTTTAGATCTAGAATTATAACAAAGATAAACATTATCCTGATCTAAGCTACAGCTAATTAAACAACAGGGCTCTGACTACCAGCCATTGAGGCATACTGTAAAGCCTAAATCAAAACGGTGTGTTTCTAGTATGTGAATAGACAAGTGGAATAGAATAAAAAGTTCAGAATTAGACCCAAGGACATGTGGACACTTAGTGTATGATGAAGGCGGTATTTCAGATCATTGGGATAAAGGTGGACTTTTTAATTAAATGGGCTGAGACAACTAAATAACCATATAGATAACTCATATCTCACACCATGCACAAGAATAAGCAAATGGATTAAGGATCTAAATATTTAAAAATGAAACCATGCAACTAATGGAAGAAAACTTAGTAACTTTCTCTTTAACCTTGGTGAAGAGAAAGGCTTTCTAGGATCTAAAGCTAGAGGAATAGAAGAAAAGATTGACAGATTTGGCCACGTGAAAAAATTTTACCAGCCTGGGCAACATAGTGAGACCCTGTTTCTATGAAGAAAAAAAAAATTAGCTGAGCATAATGACACGTGCTTATAGTCCCAGCTACTCGGGATGCTGAGGTGGAAGGATTGCTTGAGCCCAAGAGGTATGGGCTGCAGTGAGCCACAATCATGCCACTGCACTCCAGCCTGGGTGATAGAGTGAGACTGTCAAAAAACAACAACAACAACAAAAAAAAAAAAACTTCTAATGTTGCATGACCAAAAAATACCAGAAACAAAGTCAAAAGACAACTGATAAACTGAGAGAAAATATTGACAAAAGAGCTCAGAAGTACAGGCAACAAAAGGAAAAATAGACAAATGGAATGACATCTAAACTAAAAACCTTTTGCACAGCAAAGGAAACAGTTAACAAAGTGAGGAGACAATTCACAGAAGGGGAGAAAATCTTTGAAAACCATACATCTGATAAGGAGTTAATATCTAAAATATAAAAGGAACTCAGACAATTCAATGGCAAAAAACAGCCTGATTAAAAAAATGGGCAAAGGACCTGAACAGACATTTCTCAAAAGAAGGCATACATGTGGCCAGCAGGTACATGAAAAAATGCTCAGCATAACTAATCATTAAGGAAATGCAAATTAAAACCACATTGAGATATCATCTCACACCAATTAGAATGGCTTTTGCCAAAAAGACGAAAGATAAGTGTTGGCAAGGATGTGGAGAAAAGGGCACTCTTTACGTTGTTGGTGGGAATGTAAATTAGTACAGCCATTATGGAAAACAGCATGGAGGTTCCTCAGAAAACTAAAAATAGAGCTATCATATGATCCAGTAATCCTGCTTCCAAGTATATATGCAAAGAAACTGAAATCAATGTCAAAGGGATAGCCACACACCCATGTTTATTGCAGCATCATTTGCAGTAGCCAAGATATGGAACCAAGCTGAATGGATTTTTTAAATGTGTTATTTTTTTAAAAAAGCAGTTTGGAAATTTCTCAAAGAACTTAAAACAGAGTTACTATTCAACCCAACAATCCCATTACTGGGTATATACCCAAAGAAATATAAATTGTTCTATATATAAATATAAAGACGTGTGTCCATGTGTTCATCGCAGCACTTTTCACAATAGCAAAGCCATGGAATCAACCTAGATGCCCATCAGTGGTGGCCTGGATAAAGAAAATGTGGTACATATATACCATGGAATACTGTGCAGCCATTAAAAAAAAAGAATGAAATCATTCATGGTTTTTTTTTTTATTATACTTTAAGTTTTAGGGTACATGTGCACAATGTGCAGGTTAGTTACATATGTATACATGTGCCATGCTGGTGTGCTGCACCCATTAACTCGTCATTTAGCATTAGGTATAACTGCTAATGCTATCCCTCCCCACTCCACCCACCTCACAACAGTCTCCAGAGTGTGATGTTCCCCTTCCTGTGTCCATGTGTTCTCATTGTTCAATTCCCACCTGTGAGTGAGAACATGCGGTGTTTGGTTTTTACAGCAACATGGATGCAGCCGGAGGCCATCATCCTTAGCAAATTGATACAGGAACAGAATACCAAATACTGCATGTTCTCGCTAATAAATGGGAGCTAAACATTGAGTACACATGGACACAAGAAAGAGAACAACAGACACCGGGGCTCACTTGAGGGTGGAAAGTAGGAGGAAGGTGAGGATACTACCTGTCGGGGTACTATGCTCACTGTGGGTGACAGTCATCTGTACACCAAACCCCAAGCAATTTACCCATTAACAAACCTGCCCATGTACTTTCTGAACCTAAAATAAAAGTTGGAAGAAAAACAGAATTTTAAAACATGGTATGTGTATGTGTATATGTGTGTGTGTATTCATTGTGTGTGTGTGTTTGTATAATGGAATACTACTTAGCCTTTAAAAAGAAGGAAATCCTGTCTTTTGCAAGAATATGGATAAAACTGAAGGACATTATGCTAAGTTAAATAAGCCAGAAACAGAAAGACAAATACTGCATGATCTTTCTTGTATGTGGAATCTAAAAAAGTTAAACTCATGGAAGTAAACAGTAGAAAGATAGTTACCAGAGACTGGAAGTGTGAAGAAGGAAGGAATGGGAGAAGTTGTTGATCAAAGGTGATCAACAACTTCTTCCTTGTACAAATTTTCAGATAGATAGGAAGAATGAGTTTTAAGATCTGTTACAAAGCAGGGCAACTACAATAATATATTTCAAAATAACTAACTTTTAAGTGTTTCACCATAAAAAATGATACAATAGGGAGGTGATACATGTCAATTAGCTTGGTTTCATCATTCCACATTATATACATATATCAAAACATCACATTGTACCCCATAAATTGATGCAATTATGATTAGTCAATCAAACATAATAATTTAAAAATCTACCACTTGTCAACTTTTAGCATAGTATCAAAGAAAAACATCCACCTTCCCTTCTCCAACATATGACTGGCATTTCCTCTTGTACTTGAATCCAAAACAGTTTCTTGGAGCATACTGAATGCAGAGGCAGATTTGGGAGTCTATTGCAAAAATTTACACAGTGCCACTTTCTGAAATGTTTGCTTTGAAAAATAGTTATTTTCATAAAACATATTCTTAGATGTCAGCATGATAGGTTTATTATTTTTTTCAATGAATCAATAAAAATTTTAAGAAAAAATGTATAGCATATACTACAGATAAAGAGTTAATATCTCTTATATTTAAAGAACTCTTAAAAATTGAGGAAAAGACCAAAACATGATGGAAAAATGGGAAAAAAATAAACAGACAACTCACAAAAAAGAGATTAAAATGGCCTTGAAACATTTTGAAACATGTTCAAACTCATAACTAAAGAAATGCAAACTAAATCAATACTGAGATACCAATTTTTTACCTATCAACTAGCAAAAATTTTAAAACAGGACAATTTAAAAACTATTCTGTTGTCAAGGCTGTGGGAAAACAGACACTCTCATAGTGGAGCACGCCTGTCAACACCATTTTTCTGACAGCATGTGTTTGCTTCATGTCTCCATGTCACATTTGGTAATGCTTGCAATATTTCAAACTTTTTAATTATTACTATATTTGTTATGGTAATCTGTGATCAGTAGTCTTTGATGTTACCATTGTAATTGGTTTGAGATACCATGAAGACAGCAAATTTAATAAATGTTTTATGTGTTCCGATGACTCTACCGACCAGCCATTCCCCCATCTCTGTCTCCCTGGGCCTCCCTATTCTCTGAGACACAATATTGAAATTAGGCCAATGAATAACATCATAATGGCCTCCAAGTGTTCAAGTAAAAAGAAGAACCGCACATCTCTCACATTAAATCAAAAGCTAGAAACAATTAAACTTAGTGAGGAAGGCATGTCAAAAACCCAAAATAGGCTGAAAGCTAGGCCTCTTGCACCAAACAAGTAATCAAGTTTTGAGTAAAAGGGAAAAGTTCTTGAAGGAAATTAAAAGTGCTGCTTTAGTGAACACATGAACAGTAAGAAAGCAAAACAAGCTTTTTGCTGATAACAGAGAAAATTTTAGTGGTCTACTTAGAAAATCAAACCAGCCACAAAATTTTCTATAAGCCAAAGCCTAATCCAGAGTGAGGCCCTAACTCTCTTCAATTCTATGAAGGCTGAGAGAGGTGAGGAAGCTTCAGAAAAAGAGTTTGAAGGTAACAGAGGTTGATTCATGAGGTTTAAGGAAAGAAGCCATCTCCATAACATAAAAGTGCAAGGTGAAGCAGTGCGTGCTGATACACGAGCTGTAGCAAGTTATCCAGAAGATCCAGCTAAGATAATTGATGAAAGTGGCTACACTTAAACCATAGATTTTCCTTTTTTTTTCATTGTTTTACTTTACATCTTTATTACAGATTTTCTGAGACTTTATTTTTAAAAAAACAAATTTATTCAGGATCATAATTTGCATGACAATAAACAATGGTTTCGTGGGTTCCAAATTCTTAAAGGTGACCATACCAATTTAAAATACAAGTCATCTTTTTGATTTGCAGCACCTGACTTAAAATATAATTCATCTAATGCATTCATTAAAAGTGTCCGTTCTTTTATAAGAAAGATATGTTTTAATTGCTGTTTTCCAGACTGTTAAACATGGGTATATATTATTTTTAATTGGTTAGCAGAATTTTACTCACATAATTTATAGCCACAACAAGAGCCTCTAGCCTCTCTGAATGGACTTCCACTGAGAACAATGATGATAATAAATATCTAAAATGTAGGCGGAGCACGGTGGCTCCTGCCTGTAATCCTAGCACTTTGAGAGGCCGAGGTGGGTGGATAACCTGAGGTCAGGAGTTCAAGACCAGCCTGGTCAACATGGTGAAACCCCATCTCTACTAAAAATACAAAAATTAGCCGGGCATGATGGCGCATGCCTGTAATCCCAGCTACTTGGGAGGCTGAGGCAGGAGAATTGCTTGAACCCGGGAGGCAGAGGTTGCAGTGAGCCGAGATGGCACCATTGCACTCCAGCCTGGGCAACAAGAGTGAAACTCCATCCCAAAAAATAATAATGTATCTGGGGTGTGCCCCTACTTGACATTGCCAAGTGTGTTTCCAAATATTCTTAGAAAATATGGTTTTTAAACACATGCATAATATTCTACCACATGATGCATTATCACTTCTTTAACCATTTATTTCCTAATTGTTTATATTATTTGCAACTTTTTGATATATAAATAACATTGTGATCCATACCTTCATTCATAAGTTTTATGCAAGACTGATTATTTCTTTAGAATGATGTCAAAGAAGTGGCTTACTAGTATAAACAGTGCAAATGGTCTAAAGGCTTTTAGTGTACTTTACCAAATAATTTCCAGAATAGCTTGAACAAATCCCACCAACAGTATGTTATTGTGCCCACGAAGTGGACTTGATAACAGTGAAGCAAATTCAACCACAAATCTATTAGATTCTCATCCATCTCTAAACTGTCATGTCAAAGAAGCAAGGTATTCTTCTTCGTATTACTGGTGAGGAAGCCAAATTGGAATGCTTTTTAAAAATCACTCAGCATTAGGTCAGTAAAGTAATCAACAGAAATGCATCCCACAAAAAGATCTGGGTTTTTCAGAAAGAATTAAGAAGAGAGGGAAAAGTCAGTAGCAAATGACCAAAATTTTTTGTCTAAATTCTATTTCATACATAGACAATCTCTCCTATTTATTTGACTTTGGCAATAAAAAACCAAACAACCTTGTACAGAACAGTGAAAATGCCAAGAATTAAGCCTACAGTTTTACTGTAAGATAAGAGTGTGTGTGTGTGTGTGTCTGTGTGTGTGTGTCTGTGTGTGTGTATTTATTTATATTTAAAAGACTTCTCTCCATTTGGCGGTATCAACTCTCAGTTCCAGCCGTTAAATACAGACGTATTTTCAAAACTACATATTTACTTCTTCAAGATCTTCGATGCTGTCATCATCCACCTCTGGCTGTTTTTTCTGAATGATATCAATTATGTCATCCGTAGAGTCTTCCTGAATAATTTCATCCTCCCCTGTTACTGAAGTACCACAGGAGAATTTTTGAGCAGAAAAATCTTTGTGCTTCTTTAAGATCAACTTCAAAAGTTGCAAAGCCACCCACTGTTTTTACATATTTCTTCTTTGCTCTGGGAATTTTGGCTATAATAACCTTTTATGGTACAGTCTCCTTTTTTGGTTTTATTTGACCCCTTCCACCTCTCTTCTGTTTTTTCTTCTCCCCTTCCCCTGCTATTCCTTGACCCTTACTAATTCCACTTCTTGATTGGGTGAATTTTGTACAGTAAGTTTTTCAAATTCATTTCATTTAGCAACATCAGGCATATATTCACAGTACCCTGTTGGTAATGAACAGACTCTGCAATAAAGGACTCAAAGTGAGTAATCAGCATCTAACTTGGCACTGTTCCTTGGGCCTCCTTTGCAATCAGCCCCACTGGATTTAGAAATGCCAGCAGCCATTTCACAAACCCAGGTGGTCGCACAGGCCCCGCTGCCTCTACTTCTACCACTATGGCCAGTTGAAGTGACACATACAGCTTGTCTTCCCTGGCCAGGGCCACCCGAGAGCAACGGTAGATTCTTAGTGTAGACAGAATAGCCTTCTGTGGGTAGCTGGTGCCACCTAGGACTTTCATAGCTAGAGAGAAGTCAATGCCTGCCTTGAGAGCCTCAAAAGACAGGCTGACACTCTTGTTAGGGACTAATGTAGCTGGTGACTTTCAGTTAAAGCCAATGTTCATTTACCATTCCAAAAATTCTAGGGCCCTTAAGAATGATGCTAAATCTACTCTACCTGTGCTCTGTAAATGAAGCAACAAAACCTGGATGATAGCACATCTGTTTACAGCATGGTTTACTGATTATTTTAAGCCCACTATTGAGATCTACACAGAAAAAAAGATAACTTTCAAAATACTACTGCTCATGGACAATACATCTAGTCACCTAAGAGCTCTGATGGTGACATACAAGGAGATTATTATTGTTGTCATGTCTGCTAACACAACATTCTTTAGCCCGTGGATCAAGGAGTAATTTTGACTTTTAAGTCTTGTAACTTAAGAAATACTTTTCATGAGGCTAGAACTCCCATAGATAATGATTGTTCTGATGGATCTGGGCAAAGTAAATTGAAAAGGATTTTCAAGATTTTCATCTGGAAAAGATTCACCATTCTAGATGCCATTAAGAACATCTATGATTCATAGGAGGTCAATATTAACATTACTAGGAGTTTGGAAGAAATTAATTTTAACCATCATGGATGACCTTGAGAGAGGTTCAAGACTTCAGTGGAGGAAGTAACTGCAGATATGGCAGAAATAATAAGAGGACTAGAATTGTAAGTGGAGCCTGAAGATGTGACTGAATTGCTATAATCTCTTGATAAAACTTGAATGGATGTGGGGTTGCTTCCTATGGAAGAGCAAAGAAAATGGTTTCTTAAGATGGAATCTATACTTGATAAAGATGCTGTGAGCATTGTAAAAATAACAATAAGGGGTTTAGAATATTACATATACTTAGTTGATAAAGTAGTGCCAGGGTTTGAGAGGATTAACTCCAGCTTTGAAAGAAGTTCTCCTATGGGTAAAATCCTATCAAAGAGTATCACATACTACAGGGAAATCTTTCATGAAAGGAAGAGCCAATTAATGCAGCAAACTTTATTGTCTTATTTTAAGCAGTTGCCACAGTCACCCATCCTTCAGCAATCACCACCCTAATCAGTCAGCAGCCATCAACATCGAGGGAAGACCCCCCTACACAAGCAAAAAGAGGATTCACTGGAGGCTCATGTGATCATTAGCATTTTTAACAATAAAGTATTTTTAAATTAGGGTATGTACATGTTTTTAGACATAATGCTATTGCACACTTAATAGATTATAGTGTAAACATAACTTTTATATGCACAGGGAAATCAAAAAAATTGAGCGACTCACCTTATTGCTCTGTTTGTTTTATTTTGGTGACCTGGAACAAAACCCACAATATCTCCAAGGTATGCCTTTATACATACTTGTATTTCTTAGCTCTGTTCAGTGAGAACCCAAAAGCAATGACACATCAATACAATAATCACAACTGGTGTCCAGATCTTTTTTCTTAATATCATTCTCCAATAAAAAGAACAGAGGCTTTTTAGAGAAGTAGATGATCCCAGAAGCAGGGAAAATACAAAATAAGTCTAGAACATCTTTTGGTGCCAAAAAGCAAGAACTTGCTCAAAAAAAGATAGAGGCTTCTTGAAATAACACAGCAGTCAACCTGAAGGAGATCCTAGTGACTAAAGCTGGAACAAATTGAGCAACAAAATTAATATAGTATTGAATTATAACCAATAGGATAAAATAAGCTCATACTTATTAAATCAATAATAAATAAATAAATGGGAGATAAGGGAGAACTCTTTCTTCCAATAGGATTCTAATTAATAAATGTAGAAAGAAACAAAGAGGGGAATAGAAAATCACTATTAGGCAAACACTCAGGAATTACTGCTGCAGACAAGATCCACTGATAGATACTAAAATTAATGGGCAAAAGTTTAAGGAGAAACAGGATTTGCATAGCCTCAAACGTGTCTCCCTTAAGATATTTATTAACTACAAAGGGAAAGATGATAGTAGAAGAACCTAGCAGAACCTTAACAAAGTGATCAAGGGCAACATTACCAGTTGTGTTAGGCCATTCTTGCATTGCTATAAAGAAATGAGACTGGGTAATTTCTAAAGAAAAGAGGTTTGATTGAATAGTCCTGCAGGCTGTATGAGCATGGCATGTGTCCAGCTTCTGAGGAGGCCTTGGGGAGCTTTCATTCGTGGTGGAAGGTGAGATGCTAGCAGGCACATCACATGGCCAGAGCAGAGCAGGAGGTGGGTTGGGGAGGTGCTACACACTTTTAAATGACCAGATCTTGTGAGAACTCACTCACTGTGGTGAGGACAGCACCAAGCCTTGAGGGATCTGCCCCCATGACCCAAACACCTCCCTCCAGGCTGCATCTCCAACATTGGGAATTACTTTTCAGTCTGAGATTTGGGCAGGGACAAATATCCAAACTCTATCACCAGTAGAAAACATCACTATCATGAACCCTGTGATATGATCCACAAAGAGGGATAAAACACTGTTTTTCTGGTATTCTTGACAAAAACTCTCAGTTACATCATGAGAAAACATCAGACAAACCCAAATTGAGAGTCATTCAACAAAATAACTGATCAGTACCCTTCAAAAGTGTCAAGATGGCCGGGCACAGTGGCTCATGCCTGTAATCCCAACACTTTGGGAGGCCGAGGTGGGCAGATCACAAGGTCAGGAGTTCGAGACCAGCCTGGCCAATATAGTGAAACCCCATCTCTACTAAAAATACAGAAAAATTAGCCGGGCGTGGTGGTGTGCACCTGTAATCCCAGCTACTCAGGAGGTTGAGACAGGAGAATCACGTGAACCTGGGAGGCGGAGGTTGCAGTGAGCCGAGATCGCACCATTGCACTCTAGCCCAGGCAACAGTGCGAGACTCTTTCTCCAAAAAAAAAAAAAGTGTCAAGGAAATAGAAGACAAAGACTAAGGATCTCTTACAGACTCCAGAAGACTAAAGAAAAATAACTAAATACAGTATGGAGTCCTGGATAGAATCCAGGAACAGGAAAAGACATAGTGGAAAAACTGTAAAATTTGAATAATGTCTATAGGTAATAGTATTGCCAATGTTAATTTCCTGGTTTTGATAATTTTGCTATAGTTATGTAAGATGTTAATAATAAGGGAAACTGGATGAGGGATAAATAAAAAGTCTGTGTACTACTTTTGCAACATTTCTGTAAGTCTAAAGTTAGTTCAAAGTAAAAAATTAAAAAATAAATAAAAGTCCTACTGTCAAAAAAAAAAATGGTAGGGCTCCAAGCTGGAAAATTACTGAGGCAGAACTCTAGCCTGGGATCTATTCTTAGCATCTAGTCCCAGCATGAGGATTAGAATCAGAATTGAGGGACTAAGAGAAAAGGAAGAGAGAGTTGTTATTTATGGTGAGCCACCAAGTCCCAAAAATATTAAAAATCAGACTTTAGAGTTGGAAGGGTTTTGCTGATTAGGAAATCAATCGGGTGGTAGTGAGGAAGAAGACATTCACAGAAGGAGTAATGAAAAGGAACATGGAGAGTAAGCGTGTGACAGCTGACCTGGGGAAGGGCAGTTGCGATATTAGTTTAAGTGATACAAATGCCAGTCAGTATGGAAATTAGAATTTTATTTCCAAACAAATTTCAGATATTCAAAGCTGCCTTCACTTTATGTGAGATTAGCTTAATTCTGTCACTGATCCTTCATTTGAAGTAGAAAATGGTCTATGGAGAGTGAAGGCCTGTGACTCAACGCAAGCGTGACATTTTTGCTGCCACTCAGTCAGTCCCTTTGATGAAGTTTATGACTAGTTTTCTCATTTTTTATATACAGCATTAAATCAAGAGATTTTATACACAAGGCTGTATTGACCTCTAGTCTTTTCTTTCTGTATATAGCCCACAGGCCTGCCCTTTTCTTTCTTCCCTCACAAGAGTAACCTAAAACTTACTTGCTATCTTCCTCCAAAGAAATAATGCAACTCTGCTCATATCAGATATGCTGTGGATGAAATTGTTTTAAGAAAAAGTTTAGGAATTTAACAGAAGGAAAACTTGAAATGAAAAAAATAATGTAAGAAAGACATAGCTAAAAAATGAAATTTAAACAAGTTACTTTGAAAGACAAGAATTCGCCAAGGAGAAAGGTTTTACCTGCTGATTTATTATGGGTAGACTAATCCTGAACCATTCCCAAGGAGTTGTAATACTAGTGACTATGTATGATGACTTTCTCAAAGGTGTAGGGAGTGATCTAATATCTCTTACCAAGCGCTGGTACTAATGAGAAACTGAAGGGAAAGAAATCTACATTTTCAGGCTTGTTTTCTATTTTTATACAGAGGGAAAGTTATACATAATATTAATAGAAAATTTGGAGGAAGTAACATGTTTTTGACAGATTGTATGTGCATATACCTACTACATAACTACTTTAGAAGTCTAGTAAATAATCTATTTTGAGCCACAGTGCAAATCTAATGAAGATGTTGCCTGAATTCTGCAAATGCATCAAGACTTTATATTTGGAATGCCAAAGAAATATCTAAAAATTAAAAGAGAGGCAGCCACAGAAGGTGCAACTTTATTTATTTTTAATATTCTTAGTTAAATTTTCTGCCTCATACCTTTGTGGATATCATATTTTTTACTATAATTCTAAGTAGTTATTGCTGGAGTCAAAAATGTTATTAATTTTTACAAGATCATCTTGTACCAAAAATCTTGAACTCTATTAATTCTAATAGCTTGTTTTTCTCTATATAGATAACTATATATTTTAATAATAAAAACTATCTTTTCCAATTAAGTCTCTGCTCTTCCTATTTCTTTTCTTTTTCTTTATAGTGCTACCCACAATCACTCATATTATATTGGATAGTAGTGGTGAAAGTGGGCATCTTTGGCTTCTTTCCAATCTTTTTTTTTCTTTTTTTTTTTAATTTTATTTTAAGGTCAGAGGCACACGTGCACGTTTATTATATAGGTAAACTCGTGTCACAGGAATTTGTTATACAGAGTATTTCATCACCCGGGCATTAAGCCTAGTACCCATTAGCTATTTTTACTGATCCTCTCCCTCCTCCCACTCTCCGCCCTCCGGTAGGCCCCAGTTGTTGTTTCCCTCTACGTGCCCATGTGTTCTCCTCTTTTAGCTCTCACTTATAAGTGAGAACATGCAGTATTTGGTTTTCTGTTCTTGCATTAGTTTGCTAAAGATAGTGGCCTCCAGTTCCATCCGTGTTCCTGAGGAGGACATGATCTCATTCTGTTGTACAGCTGCATAGTATTCCATGGTGTATATGTACCACATGGTTTTTATCCAGTCTGCCATTGATGGGCGTTGAGGTTGATTCCATGTCTTTGCTATTGTGAATAGTGCTGCAGTGAACATACGTGTGCATGTGTCTTTATGATAGAACGATTTGTATTTCTTTGGATTATACCCAGTAATGGGATTGCTGAGTTGAACGGTAGTTCTGTTTTTAGGTCTTTGAGGAATTGCTACACTTTTCAACAATGATTGAACTAATTTACACTCCCACCAACAGTGTATAAGCATTCCTTTTTCTCCACAACCTCACCAGCACAGAAGGTGCAACTTCAGCATTGTCTTTTAGATGAAACATTCAGCCAAGAGCACAGATGGGTTTTTTTTAATAAAATCAGTAAAATAATGCTTTTTCTAAATATCACAATTTTTATCTTTAAAATGATATCTTCTTACTTTAGGATGTTGCAGCTGATTTTCTCAGCTGTGCTTAGCCTCAACATGTGGAATCAATTGAAGTGAAATATGATGAAAGTTTATATTGATGTTGAGGTTTGCTGTTTGCTTTTTATCAAGTGGAGATTTGTACCCATGTAGACCTAACAACTGGCATTCACTGTTCATTGAGAGGACAGATCAATTGCTGACAGCCTTTCTCTTCAGGTTCCTTACCTTCTGTTTAAGATAGATAAAATACAATAGGTAAAATAATCACCAGTCTATCTGAAGAAAAGTGGAGATTTTTAAAATACAACCTCTGATTTCTACTTTCTATATTGTGCTCAGACTTCATTGCTTCACTCACAGGCAATTCCTATCTTCAGTTTTGTATATGTAGTAACATTTCCTGTATTGTTTGGGGTTTTTTTATGTTTAATGAGAAGGATTTCAGGTGTTTAAAAAATATTGACATTTCCAACATGTGTTAAAAGAACTAGGATGACCATACCAGTAGATGAGGAGTCTTTTCAAAGCAGAGCTCTTTAGTAGATGACTGGCAGATGCCTGATGAGTTAGAGGTGGTGTTCTCTTAAGAGAGGCCTGAAGAGCTGGAGTTCATATGTCTATGAGTGCCCCTAGGGCAGATTTCAGTTGCCGGTATATAGGCACAAAGCTAGTAGCTGAAAAAGACAGTATACAGATCCTTAAGAATGATGGCAGTGAGGAGGATAAAGATGGTGATGATAAATGGCAGCATCAGCTGACATTGCTGTGATTAGTAGGTGCTGAGCACCATGCTGAGTGCTTTCTCTACATTCAAGCTGAATCTCCCCCTTCCAGTTTGGTATTTTCTACACAATCCAATCCCTTTTCTGGGTAGTAATGAGCCAGAAAAGTGGTCCAGATTAAAATCCCGTTTGTACTTGCCCTGGAGGCAAAGAGAACAGCCAGAAGACCTGGGATGAGTGCTGTGCAGATTCTAACAAACAAAAAACAGACCCTAGAACTCCAGGTCCTAGCCAGTCAGCCCAGACCCTGGATGGTGTTAATGCTTATAAATTTTCCATGTTCTTTGATTTTAAGACCTACATCTAACAAAAATCTCACTCCTTTCCTTCTTCCTTTTATCTAATTCTGATACTCTTTTTCTGTCTCTGCCTGGGTGCTCAGAAAACATTTAATGCTAATTTTAAAATCTGAATTACTTTATTTTTATAAGACTTAGTTTATAACACACCTGTAATCCAAAAATTGAGAGAAGTATATGTGTTTGTTGAGACTAACATGATTTTTCTTGGATTATTTTATTCCTCATGCTTTGTTTAAAGATTAGACTATTTCCTATACTGCTCCATGCTGAATAAATGTTAGTGATATCAATGTAAGTCTTTATTTTCAGACTTGCTTCCTATTTCTTATAATCCAGAGGAAAACTCCATTTTTATTTACAAATTTTATTCTGGGTTATGATATCATATGCATACAATAGAAGTAATGTATCAAATTTCTGATCTTACATAAATCAGACGTTTTCTGAGTTAGTAGCTTTTATATTTACTTGGAAAAGTTGAGGAATGAAGAGACAAAGAAGTATTACGTAATACTGAGATATTAAGTGATTTCTAGTATAATCACTCAATAGCTGATAATCATAGCTATTGCTCTTACTACTGATAAGCCTGTTTGCATTCTCATCTTTCTTTTGCAGGTGGTTGCCTATCACTATTGTCAAGCAGATAATGCCTACACTTGCTTGGTGCCAGAATTTGTCCACAATGTTGCTGCCTTGCTCTGCCGCTCACCTCAGCTGACAGCCTATCGGGAGCAGCTTCTTCGGGAACCTCACCTGCAGAGCATGCTGAGCCTTCGGTCCTGTGTTCAAGACCCCATGGCCTCCTTCCGGAGGGGAGTTCTGGAGCCACTAGAAAATCTCCATAAAGGTACAGATAAGGCCCAAAGGAGGGGAAAGATGGAGGTTTAGAGCCCAAGTTCACCCGGGTCATACTATAAAAATGATTAATTTTATCACATTGCCAAAACTAAATGTTCCATAGCTGGATATCCTGTAGGATACAGTTAACAGACAAGAGATTTTACTTGCAAAAAAAAAAAATCCAGCAGTAACTACTACTTCCTCTTTTCTTTATAAAAATTCTTATTCTTATTTCCAAATAGAATGCCTTTTCCTTGTCCTGAAGATAGTAGAGCTTTCAGTCCTTTCTGTGAAGTTTAAATAAGTCAGTAAATTTGTGGCTCCAACGCAGTGTTGTGAAGTTTCTATGGTTAGAAATCCCCCCGTAATATGTAATATTAATAAAAAATGTATTTTATTACCCCATCAGTTCATGTGAAGTGGAATGGCATCCATGGTTGCACAATGCTCTGTATAAACCAGAAATCATTTAACTGTACACTTTAAAATCTACTTAAGGGGCATAAGGGTATTTTACGGTGCATAAATTGTATCATAGGAGAGGTGTTATTTTTTAAAAGTGAAAAAAATTAAATGAGATCCATCTCCCACTCATGCTCATGCCTTTCCTCCCTTTTTCCTCTGCAATTCTAGTGTTAGCAGTGGCCTAAGTGCAACCATTTCCTTGAAAATGGCACCTGCCTTCTTAAGTCTTCCTGCCCCATACTCTTAACAATGTTTTGTTAGTGCCAGAAGCCAAAGAAAAGGATGCGGGTATGCATAAAATTCCTGAGCAATCCTGTTTATTCCTGAGAGACTTAGACACCTTTCTCAAGGGCTTTGGAGGCACTAATAAGGAAAGATGGTTTATAATTTCTCCTGGCCGTCATCTTCAGTTATTTCAGCTTCCATGCTGGTTACTTGGATATCAGAATTTCTCTTTCTCCTCTACTCTGATGACTTCTGTCACTACCTTTGCTACCTGTTACCTTTTTAAACATTGCCGTTTATCCACAAGTATTTTTAAGCCTATTTCCTGGACATTCAGTCAATCTCTAAAACCTGTTAATTCTGCCTTCATCATGTTTCTCACACCCACTTGGCTCAATTGTTTCTAGCATCATTACCACAAGGACTGTTCATCTGCCCATAGCATCATATCTATAATTACCTCATCCTGGTCTTTCCTGGTTCTCTAGTTTAGTGCTCTTTCCACGTCATGACACACTTACAAAATAATAAAACTTTGTATAGCATACTGGGATAAAAATTTATAATTCCTCATTGCTGGACATGACTGGCCCTGAGGAGACAGCTCTGCCAAGCCTCAGATGTCCTGAGGGCTGAATTTTAAGTACACTTCTAAACCATTCATGGCACACCTGGTGGGGAAGTTCTTCCCCAGTCTCTCCAGTCTTCTAGACTTTATGTGTTTCTTCCAGATAAAGTTTTATAAAACACTTCTCTGATCACATAATTCCTCAATTCATAATCCGCTGATTGCCTATTGCCTTCTGAATTAACTTTCAATTCCTTGTTCTGACATTCAAGATGCTTGATGGCCAGTATCCAACCTACTTTTCAGCCTTATTATTCACTGTTATCGTTAGGAACCCTGTGTTTATGTGTAAACTAAAATATTCACTAGTCCTCAAATACTCCCCTAGATTTTCCCACCTCCATATATTTACTCATTATTTTCTTTCTTGATATACCTTCTTCTTACATCTCTGCCTCTCAGAATTCCACCCATCTATCAAGGACCAGCTTAAATGCTACCTCATTCATGAAATACCTACTGATCTACCTGCCCCCCTCCAGTCAGAAATGACGTCCTTCCAAATAACATTAGATCCTTTTTCAAAATATATGTATGTATTTATGGTACATAACACATAAAGTATAACAAGAATTTAAAATTTTATTAACATTTATTAAATATTTACCATATGCCAGATACACTTTGCAGTTTATAAGAATTACTTTTGTACTTATCCCTTTGAGTAAATTGTATGTTATTGAAATTAGGAACTTTGTAAAATTCAACTTTTATCCTTCACAGTGGTTACCTCACCTTGAACATTAGGCATTTTAGGAAATACGTTTTGAACAGATAAATGAATATAGAAACTGCTCACATGTAGGAGTACCTTGAAAGAAACACAGTGATACAAGGATCTACACCTTACAGCCAATTCAAGAAGATTATCCATCCCAGCACTTTGGGAGGCCGAGGCAGGTGGATCACAAGGTCAGGAGATCAAGACCATCCTGGCTAACACAGTGAATCCCCATCTCTACTAAAAAATACAAAAAATTAGCCGGGCATAGTGGCGGGCACCTGTAGTCCCAGCTACTCGGGAGGCTGAGGCAGGAGAATGGCGTGAACCCGGGAGGCGGAGCTTGCAGTGAGCCAAGATAGTGCCACTGCACTCCAGCCTGGGCGACAGAGCGAGACTCCGTCTCAAAAAAAAAAGAAAAGAAGACTATCCAAATGCTTACAGTCAGCTCTGGCATAATTCATATGTTTTATAGTTTTGCTACAAGATATATCTGCCTCTCATTTAGGTCTCCATAACCAGCTTTAGCGATCTCTATTATAAATACTGTTCTAAGTGGATTTAATTACTTCATTTTATTTCCATGTTTTTAACTCACCCTTAAATCACCATTATGAGCAATAGCTGGAAACACAATTTTCCAGCTGGAAATACTAAAATTTATTAGAGTGACCCAAAAGAACTTGAGAAATAAATAAGAATTTTTTTTAGAGATAGAACAAGCAAAATGGTAGATGTATAAGCAATAATATCAACAATTACATTACATGTAAATGGGCTAAGCACTTATATTAAAAGGTAGAAACTGTCAGACTGGATAAAAAGCAAGACTCAACCATGTGCAGTTTTTTAAATATAAAGACACAGATTGAAAGTAAAAGGATAGAGACTGTATAAACATGGAGCATAAGAAAGCTGGAGTGACTATAGTAATCTCAGACAGAGTAGACTTCAAGACAAGAAGTATTTCTAAAGAGGCATTTGGTAAACATAAAAGGGCCAACTCATCAGGAACATGTATTAGATGTATGCACCTAATAACAGAGGTTCCAAATTCATGAATCAAAAATAGACCAAATTAAAGAGAGAAGTAGCTATAGTCCCAACTACTCTGGAGGCTGAGGCAGAACAGTGTAATTAATGACTATCTAGTTATTTAATGTTTAGCATATTTTTATCCCGCTGAACTATAAAAGCTGCATAACCATTGACATAGCAGCTAGTATGGTAACTGGAACATAAAAGGAATTTAGGCTAGGCTTGGTGGCTTATGCCTGTAATCCCAGTGCTTTGCGAGGCCAGGGCAGGAGGATCACTTGAGCCTAGAATTCAAGACCAGCCTGGGCAACATAGCAAGTACCCATCTCAACAACACCACCAGCAGGCATGGTGGTACACAGCTGTAGTCCCAGCTACTCAGGAGGCTGAGGCAGGAGGATCACTTGAGCCCAGGAGGTCAAGGCTGCAGTGAACCAAGATCATGCCACTGCACTCCAGCTTGGGTAACAGAATGAGACCTGGTCTCAAAAAGAAAAAAGAAAGTTAATCAGTGTAATTCATCATATTAACAAAATAAAGGAGAACATCCACATAATCATTTCAATAAATGTACAAAAGCATTTGACAAAATACTACATCAGGGGTCCCCAATCCCTGGGCCAAGGATGGATATAGGTCTGTGGCCTGTTAGGAACCAGGCCACACAGCAGGAGGTGAGCGACGGCTACCGCCTGAGCTCCGCCTTCTGTCAGATCAGCTGCAGCATTAGATTCTCATAGGAGCACGAGCTCTATTGTGAACTATGCGTGCAAGGGATCTAGGTTGCGCACTTCATCTAATGCCTGATAATCTGAGGTGGAACAGTTTCATCCCTAAACCATCCTCTCCACCCTCCACCCCAGAAAAATTCTCTTCCATGAAACCAGTCCCTCCAAAGTACACCAATTAGTGATAAAAACTACACAAACTAGGAGTAGAAGGAAGTTTAGTCTGATAAAGGACAACTCCAAAAATACATGTAGTGAAATGTTGAATGCTTTTTTCCCCTAAGGTCAAGAGCAAGACAAGAGTGTTCCCTCACTCTCACCACTTATATTCATCATTCCACTGGTGGTCCAGGATAGTACAATAAGAAAATAAACAAGCATGCAAATAGTATAAATATTGGAAAGGAAGAAGTAAAACTGTCTTTATTTGCAGACAACATAATTGTTTACCTTAGAAAACTCTAAGGAATCTACCCAGAAAAAAGAAATCTGACTAGAACTAGTAAGCACAAAGCTTTAGGCTATAAAGTCAATATACAAATATTTCTATACTAACAACAAAATACTGAAAATGAAATTTTAAAACTATGTGGCAGTTTTAAAACATGGCTACAAATTCTTTGACATTACTTCCACTAATAGTTCAACCTGGGTCCCCTCCCTTCGTAACTGGGCAGGCTTGCAACTGCTTCAGCCAACAAAATGATGCTATGTGACAACTGAGGGAGGTCATAAATAGCCATGCAGCTTCCATCTTGTTCACCAAAGCACTTGCTTTGGGAGGCATGTATTGCCATGTATGAAACCTGACTACCCTGAGTCCACCATGCTGCAAAGCACAAACCACAGGGAGAGTCTGGTTGACTGTCCCAGTGCTCATTCCTGCTCTGCCACCAAACATACGCTTGAATAAGCTTCCAAATGATTCCAACTTCCAACCCCCAGCCCCAGACATTCAGGTAACCCCTTGCTATTCAATATAGCAACAAATAAGTAGAATAAATACGATTTTCAGTGGCACCAAAAATATATATAATACTTAAAAATAAATGTATGAAAGATGTGTAAGACTTAGTGAAAGCACAGCAAAAATATTGCAGAGTGAAATTAAAGAACTTAGTAAGTGGAAGAGATATGTCATAAATGTGGATTGGAAGATGTCAGTTTTTCCTTAAACTATTCTATAGATTAAACATAATCCTGGCTGGTTGCAGTGGCTCATGCCTGTAATCCCAACACTTTGGGAGGCCAACGCAGGTGGATCACCTGAGGTCGGGAGTTTGAGACCAGCCTGACCAACATGGAGAAACCCCGTCTCTACTAAAAAATACAAAGTTAGCTGGGCGTGGTGGCACATGCCTGTAATCCCAGCTACTCGGGAGGCTGAGGCAGGAGAATCACTTCAACCCGGGAGGTGGAGGTTGCAGTGAGCTGAGATCATGCCATTGCACTCCAGCCTGGGCAACAAGAGCAAAACTCTGTCTCAAAAAAAACAAAAACAAACAAAAACAAAAAACAAAAAAAAACACATAATCCCAGCAGAATTTTTCTGTAAAAATGGACAACTTTTAGAAATGCAAAGTACCAAAAATAGCCAAAACATTCTTGAAGAAGAAAGTTGGAAGATAGGATCTGGTTTCAAGACGTACAGAATTACAGATTACTATAATAGTCATGACAGTGATATGCTAGTAAATGTTTAACAACCAGCTCAGGGATGGGGGGCTGATTTGATGCTTAAAAGTTTAGCAATCAGCTCTCATGAGCCAGCTTGAGTCAGGTCCAAAATTCCACAGACAGGATTGTATTCATACAAGGATAGAAAATAGATCAATGGAACAGAATAGAGAATCCAGAAATAGACCCACATATGCAGTCAATTGATCTTCTCTAAGGTGCCAAGGCAATTAGAGAATTCTTGTCATCAGATGGTACTGGAACAACTAGATAAATGTTTGGGGAAGGGGAAATAATCTCAATCCTTACTTCACACTATACACCAAAATTAATATGAGATGGATCACAAACCTAAATAGAAAAGTTGTATCTCTAAAGCTAATAGAAAAAACATAGAATATCTTCACAAACTTGGAATAGGTAAAGATTTCTTAAGGACATAAAGTATCACTAATTATATAAAAATGATGACAAATTAGACTTCATCAAACTTAAAAATATTTGCTCAACAAAAAATACCACTAAGAAAAAGGAAAAGCAAGTCACCAAAGAGGAGGAAATATTCACTATGTTTCTGTGTGTGAGAGACAAAGCACTTGTATCTACGATACATGTAGAATGCAAACAGTTCAGTTTTTAAATGGACAAGCGATTTAGACACTTTACAAAAGAAGATACGTCAACAGCCTACAAGCACATGAAGAAGTGTTTAACATGAGTAATCAGGGAGATGCAAATTAAAATTACAATGAGAATACCACTTCACACCCATTAGAATACCACTTCACACCCATTAGAATGGTTAAAATTTAAAAGAATGAACATCCAGTGTTGGTAAGGATGAGAAACAACTGGAACTCTAATACATTGCTGGTGGGACTATACAATAGCGCTACTACTTTGGAAAACTATTTGTCAGTTTCTTTTTTTTGAGACAAGGTCTCTCACTCTGTAGCCCAAGCTGAAGTGCTGTGGCATGATCACAGCTCACTACAGCCTCAACCCCTTCGGCTCAAATAATCCTCCCACCTCAGCCTTCTGAGTAACCGGGGGCTACAGGCATACACCACCAAACCTGGTTAATTTTTTTTTTTTTTTTTCAGAGATGGGGGTCTTGCCATGTTGCACAGGCTGGTCTCATACTCCTGGGCCCAAGCAGTTTTCCCGCCTCAGCCTCTCAAAGTGCTGGGATTATAGGCATGAGCCACCACACCCAGCCAACAGTTTCTTACAAAGTTAAATGTACATCTACTTTATGACCAAGCAACTCTATTGCTACGTATTTACCCAAGAGAAATGAAAACATATGTCTACAAAACACTTGTACAAGAATGTTTCTAGCAGCTTTATTCATAGTCGTCAAAAACTGGAAACAGCCCAAGTGTCCATCAACAGAATAGATAAATAAATTGTAGTACATTCATTCAATTGAATACTTCTTAGTATTAAAAAGGAACAAAATAATAGTACAATCAGTGTAGAAGAGTCTCAGAAACGTGTTAAGCAAAAGAACAAGTGTCTGCAATGATAGAAATAAGAACAGTGGTTTCCTATTGAGGACTGACTGGAGGAGAACCTAACAAATTTCTGGAAGGATAGAAATGTTCTAAATTTGATCACAGTATTGCTTACATGAGTACATATAGCTGTCAAAACTTATCAAAGTGTATAGTTAAGATATTTGTAATTCACTATATATAAATTTTGTTGCAATAATTTTTAATATAGAGTTATTTTTTAAAGGTAGCTAGAGTTTTTTCAATGGAAAACACTTTCAATTTAGAGTCAGAAGCTAGATTTCAAATTATGTATTTTCTTTGAAAAATGAGTCAGTATTTTTCACATTACTTTAAAGTTCCACAAGTACAGTGATTAAAATACATACACGCACACCCACATGCTCATATAAAACAAATGAAAAAGTTTTGAAGTTTCTTAGTACACTTTTGCTTTAGCTACCAATATGAAATGAAAGGAGACACAAATTGTTTTGTTTTGTTTCGTTTTGTTGGGACAGGGTCTCACTTTGTCACCCAGGCTGGAGTACAGTGGCAAGATCATAGCTCACTGCAGCCTTGACCTCTTGAGCCCAAGCTATCCTCCTGCCTCAGTAACTAGGACTACAGAAGCGCACCATCATACTTAGCTAATTTTTTTCTATTTTTTGTAAAGATAGTGTCTCACGATGTTGCCCAGGCTGGTCTGGAACTCCTGGACTCAAGTAGTCCTCCCACCTCAGCCTCCCAAAGTGTTGGGATTACAGATGTGAGCCACCAGGCTCAGCTGAGACACTAATTTGTTACCACACTGAAGGAAAGATAACTCAGATATTATGTGAAGCTTTTCAGAACAAAGATATTGTCTGATATGAGTCTTCTTTTTCAATTTCAACAATTCCTATATATACCAGTAAAAGAATCTCATGTGCCAAGATTCAGTTCTGACTTCAGTACTAGCTACTATCTCTTCTCTTGCAGTCTCTGTAATTCTTATTTCTCTCAGGCATCTAGGTAGAGTCTTACAATGGAACTACTAAGGAAGAAAGTTCACGTATTTGTTAGGAATACATGTAAGTGGAGGCAGTGGGGAATCCCTGGTGAACGTGTATTTACAAGGGATTAAAAATAAGGATTTTAAAGGGCTTGGGAAACCTTTTTAGTGACTTGTCACCTAGAGCAGTGGCTCCTAAGCACCAGTCCATTTAAAGTTTTTAGTTAGTCCATGACAAAATAAGAAAATAGCAACAGCTCAGAATTTGTATGGATGTAGATATAATGTAGTTTTCCATATATATGTATGTAAAGATTAGATAATGTCCCTCCTACTTTTTTAATGTTAAAATCCTTTTTATTCTATGAAATATGGTGATCGTGGATGGTAATTATATTTTACATGTTCTTACATGGCAAAATACGAAGCAGCAATCCTTTGTTAGTCCCCAATTTATTTTTATTTGTAAATTTTTTTTAAGCTACTGATTTAAAGTACTACTCTAAATATCCACAGAAATTTGAATGAGTGAACATACTGAAGCATTCTTATAGGCTGGTTGCATTTCAAAGTGAAAATCTAAAGAACATTAGTATCTCACCTCTTAAATTTATAATTGAGAAACCTTATCATTTAGCAAAGGAAAATGAATTATTTCAGGAACAGTTCTCATTGTTTTACAGCATCAGTAGCATTAGGAAATTATTTGCATTTATCGTTCTGAATCCTAAAAATTATGATATCCTTAGATAAATATGCCCTCCTTACTTCCTAAATGATGACATTTTTTTTGACACCTACATTAGTAGGTGACTTGTAAGTAATTCCTTCAAAACAGGGGAGATCTCAAAAAAAAAAAATAATAACCAGAATTTAGAAGAATAAAATTAGCTTTATTAAGGGGGAAGGCAAGTACCCCCTTTTAAAAATAAAAAATAATATATCATCTACTTTACTCATGGGCTTAATCTACTAAGAATTTATGTAAATGAAAATGTAATTTTATTAGCAAATGAATTATTCATTCATTAAAATGTCTGGACCATAATCTACTACACATTACTGATCTTCACGCTTGAGAATGTGTTTGCAATGATTTCCCAAAGAAAATCCCAACAGATGCATTATCATCAGCTGTTTTGTCTACTGGAAAATCATGACTTTCTTATGAAGGAACCTGGTTGAAGTTATTAAAGGAGGTGTAATTGAAGGGCGGGGACAGTGGTGTGCTGGTAAATTTTTAACAGCCACCTGGAAGAGGAGGACTGATTTGTAATATTTGCCAATTTTTATTGTGTAAATATTCCCACCATAGACAATTCCAAGCTACCAGCTGTTTAACAGTCAGAGCTTGAAAATATTGCAGTGGGCTCTCCTGAACCAGTACAGGGATAGATAGCTCCAGCACAGTGAGTGATACTAGCTGATGGTGCTTAGGCAGGCAGAATGCAACTAGAAAATTCCTCTATGGAAATTAAAGGCATGGTTAAGCTTAAGGGAGCCAGAGCCTTCAAAATCAAGAACATAACACCCACCCCCCTCGTTGTTTGGGTAAATCCCAGTTAGTTCCAAGCAGCTCCTCTTTCTTCCTTAATACTTTGCACTCCCTGAAGGAATTTCATGTTTTCTTAGTGCTTCGTCATCTAGAATACCACTCCATTAGTAGTGATTGTTAATAGAGCTGGAATCCATAGTTCGTTTCACTCCCTAAAAACTTGGCAGATGAAAGTAATTGTTACAACTTCATAATTTGAGAACTGATTTGGATATTGAAATTAAATCTCTTTTACAAAGTTTATGCTTTAGGAGAAAAACAATAAGGGCTTATTAATCATTGCAAAAGATCTGTATATTTTCAAATATGGAAACAAAATAGTATGTTCAATAGTATGTTCAGTTTCAATTGGTCTTGACTTTCAAAGGCAAAAAGAGCCAATTTTGTATGCAAGTCCACAGACATTTTCTTCTGTCCTCAGCTTCATCTTCTTTTTCCTCCTCAGATAAAACCTGTTTCTCACTCCAGGTATCTGATGACTGCTTGTCCTCTTCCCTCTGCTTTCCCCCTTTCAGAGCATGTGAGATCCTGCTAACTAATAACTTTTACTTGTTATTCACAATTCACTTAGACTAAAATGTTCTTTCAGTGTGGAAATTTTTGAATCTCTTATTGTTGAACCAAGAATCAATAAGCATTTATCAAGTGCAGAAGCCTGAAATCTTCCCAAGCTGCTTCGTCAGCATAGCCCTAAAGTTAAATTGATTTTGTCAATGCAGGATCATGTGGAGTCCAAGAGAGAACTGGACACAAACACAGCAGATGTTTGTCTTTCCCACTTGACTCCTCCACCTTTGGGAAGATCATGCAAGGGACTGGTCTCATTGCCGCTGCTTTAGGTATAGTCTAGGAAGCTGCTACGGTGTTGGGATCTAGCCACCTGGTTCAACTCTGTCTAATGCCTGGGATTCCTTTTCTCTGTTACTCTGTCTCTTCCTTCCCACTACACATTCACATTCACATGCAGTCCTATGTACTGTTTTAGACTTTAGACTTTACATAAACCTTTTTGGGGACATTCCCAAAAGAACATATGATACTATTCTCTTTAATGCTGTCAGATAGGGGGAAAAAAAAAACAGAACACATTCTACTCAGCTTTTTCATGTGTAAGAGAAAAATTACTTCCCATGTGCAAATTTTCTTAACCCCAATACTCAGGCTGTCTCACAACTATTAATATGGAGATTTCTGAAAATGATGATATATATACTCATGTGACAAAAGCCTTCATACCTGATTAAAAGCAAAATGAATTTACTAAGTTAATTTTTCCATGCCCTTAGAATAAATTATGTAGCCTGAGCATTCACTAAACACGTGACAAGCCTTTTCTAATATTTTGTTCCAAAGAAATATGTGATCAAAGATCCAATAAGAACTCATTTATCCACTTGGTAATTATTAAGTAATGTGTTTCTTTCTATCTCAGAGAGAAAAATCCCAGATGAAGATTTCATCATTTTAATTGATGGATTAAATGAAGCAGAATTTCACAAACCGGATTATGGGGATACAATTGTATCGTTTCTGAGTAAAATGATTGGAAAGTTTCCTTCTTGGCTCAAACTAATTGTAACAGTTAGGACCAGTTTACAGGTATGTGTTTGTTTGCTTTTAAACCATAAATGATTCCTCTTGGAAAGAGCTTAGACTGAAAAAGTTCTAGGTCCTAGTTCGTAAACTTCTACTATGTCCTAGAGCATTACGAAGAATAATTCCCGAAGAATTAATCTAATATTTTGAGAGATATGATCTAGAAAGACATTCTTTGTACGTGACTCTCAGATTCCCATTCCTGTTGCTCTGGATGAGGTTTAATAAAATGTTCCTCAAAATAGCAAAGTCAATTTTTCTAGACTGTTCTGAGGACAGCAGTGTAAAGATGATCTCTAACACTTTGACTTTCGTTTAACACTTTTTAATCATTTAATGCTATGCAAAATTCAGTTCAATCTACACCCTAGAATGAGATTTTCTGGTTCCTCCCTCTGCTTCTACTTGAACAACTCTTCTATAGCATGAATATGGACTTTCTTCTATATCTGTCCTCCTTTAACAAAAATTGGCAGTATTAGGGCTTTAGATTAAATTTACTACAACTGGGAGAGAAGGTTTTTTTTCTTGTTGTTGTTTTTTCTAATTACTTTCCCTTCTCACTCACTGGTCACTTAATGGCCTGGAATAAGGACCAGGAATGTGAGACTGAGCCTGTAAAAATATATGGGCTAAAGATAAATGACTCTGCTTTCCCCAGCCTTCTCATTGTAGCTGAGTTGGTGTCCCATTCTTTACATATTCACACTTGGTTTGGAACAATGTTTCTCATTCTTTTTATAAAAATTATTTCCTCCTATGATGAATATTAAAATCTCAAACATTATACGCTCATCTCACTATTTGGATGCAGCCCCCTTGTCATAAGTGCTGATGTACAGAAAATAGTCTGTACATTTAAGTCCCTCCTTTCCCCCTCTGCCAGGCACTTAGCATTATTTCCATATATTGACCAATTAGCGTTACTGTCTTCCATGATGAGAAACTATATTTCTAATCCTGGCCACCACCTTACAGATGTTTATTATTAATCTCAAAGTAGTTTGAGCTAAAGGATATGGATAAATCAATATAAATCCATCTTTACAACTAAAAATTATATAACCTATCATTATTAATAGCTTGATTGTTAAAAATGAAAGATGAATGAAAGAAACCTCCAGGAATGTAATCTCTGACTGCTTTACCAAATGGATGCTTTGGAGATGTTATCCTCATACATATTCTCACATAATATCATGTGCAGTCTCAAAAGAAATTGTAAGTGTTTCCGGATAGAGTAGGTGACTTTAATTTTTCAGCTGTGCCAAAAGAAAAAGTACTTCAACTAAGAATTTTTAAAAATTATTTCATTTCCGACAGTGAAAGAATTTATAGGTTTTAGAAAATGAGCCTTCATTTATATTTGATCATCATTATTTCCACAAACATTTCTTAAGTACTTAAGAGTATTTCAGGGACTGTTCTAGGGGCTGGAGATTCAAAATGAACAAGACAGGCAATATTCCCATCCTCCTAAACCTTATATTTTAGTAAGGAACACAAAAAACAAATGAGCAAAAAGTTAAACATATACTAAAATTACAGGTAGTGTTGAGTGCTATGAAGAAAAACAAAATAGGGTGGAGGGATAACTGGATAGTAGTTGTTTTAGATAGGATATATAGGAAAGGCCTCTCGTTTAAAAGTGATGAGATCTGATCTGTCTTTTTTAAAGATTTCTGTCAACTGGCCGTCTACATAATAAAATGTAAGGGATAAAGAGTCGAAGCAGAAGTATAGATGAAAGGTAATGGTGGCTTAGACTAGAGTGATAATGATGGGGACCATGTGAAATGGTCATATTTTGTTGGACTGTATTTTGAAGGAGAGTCAAAGGACTTGATGATGGGCTGAATGTGGGTGTCAGCAAGAGAGAAGACTCAAGAATGAATCCTGGGTATGTTGTGAGCAAATGGGTGAATGATGATTTGAGGACAATAGAAAGATCACAGATATCTTCTAGAATTTGGTGGTAGAGTCAGTGGTAATGCCATTTATTGACATGGGGTGAGTTTTGTGGCGGGGGACAAAATTAAGTACTGATTTGGTCACATTGTCTGTGAAATATCCAAATGTAAATGTTGAGTAGACAGATAAAAGATGGGACTCAGGGGAGATGACTAAGCTAGAAACATAAAGTTAGGCATGAGCCACATATAGATAATATTTAGCACCATGGGACTAAAGAATCTATTGATGGGAGTGAGAATGGCTAGAGAAGAGGAAAGAACAGAGCCCAGAGCCCTGGGTGAGCTGGGAAATAAAAAAAAGAGCCAGCAAAAAAGGAAGGTTAAAAGTGGCCAGTGTGCTAAGAGAGAAAAGAGGGGAACGTTCTCTGGGAGCAAGCTGTAGAAAGTGACTCCAAAAAAAGTGCATTGAGGTGAGATGCATTGTGTCGAATATTGCCGAGAGGTTGAGGAAGATGAGAACTGGAACTTTATTATCGGATTTGGCAAAGTGAAAATTACTGATGCCCTTGACAAGAACCATTTCAGTGAGGTGGTGGGGGTGCAGCCTGATTGGAACAAATGGAGGAGAGAATGGGAAGGAAAGAATTATAGATAGCGAATAGAGAAAACTTTTGTGAAAAATGGGAACAGAGATACAGGGTAGTAGCTGGAAGGAAGAATATGGAGTTTATGT
Organism: Gorilla gorilla gorilla; assembly: GCF_029281585.2. Lineage (NCBI taxonomy): Eukaryota > Metazoa > Chordata > Mammalia > Primates > Hominidae > Gorilla > Gorilla gorilla. The sequence continues at coordinate 28,697,513 of NC_073228.2, read as the reverse complement.
ATGTGTGACCCAGCTGAGAAGAAACAGATGCAGGAGAGGGAATGGGTACTCACAGGAGCAAAGTCCGTGGGTAGGTAAGAAAGGATGGAATCCAGTGCATAGGAGTAGCCACAAAGCCATATCACCTTCCCCCAATAGAATTTCCAACAGATTCTATTGGAATCTGTTACCAAGGTGCCAGGCTTCCTACTGTTAGAAGTGTACCTTTCAGCTAAGGTATCTCCAGAAGGCCCGCATTTAAATGTAGTCATTTTATACATCTGTGTTGTGTGGGAAATTTTTTTTTAAATAGTCATTTTATTAGGAGAGTTAGAAAGCCAACTTTTTCTAAGCCATTCTTTGAATCTTTATACATTTCTCTTACTGACTTGTACTTGGCATTATGCCCTGGTTTACACTGAGAAAAATTACAGCAAAAGAGTTATACAGCACTCCATTTTCTATTTGTTTAAGGAGTGTTGTTTAGAATGACGATCATGAAATCACTCCAAAAGCACTCTTTACAAAGACCCATTTAAAAATATATCTTAAGTCTCAATGTTAGGAGAAGTTGTGTCCCTTCTATGCAACTAATTTGTTTTACTTTTTGGATACTAATACTTGATCATGTTTCCCTGTTTGGCCACTTCGAAGTTCAGAATACATTTGTGAACCTCACAGTTTATCACAAGAGTTAGGGGAAACTGAAGGTCTTTCTGTCTCTTTCTCTCTCTCCGTCTTTTTAGGAAATTACCAAGCTGCTGCCTTTCCATAGGATTTTTTTGGATCGACTAGAAGAGAATGAAGCCATAGACCAGGACCTGCAGGCTTACATCCTGCACCGGATACACAGCAGCTCAGAGATCCAGAATAACATTTCACTTAATGGCAAAATGGACAATACTACATTTGGCAAACTCAGTTCTCATCTCAAGACCCTCAGTCAAGGGTCCTATCTATATCTGAAACTTACATTTGACCTCATAGAGAAAGGCTATCTAGTGTTAAAGAGCTCTAGCTACAAAGTAGTTCCTGTTTCGCTCTCAGAGGTTTATTTACTCCAGTGCAATATGAAGTTCCCAACCCAGTCTTCCTTTGACCGGGTGATGCCTCTCCTGAATGTGGCAGTGGCCTCTCTCCACCCACTGACTGATGAGCATATCTTCCAGGCCATCAATGCTGGGAGCATTGAAGGCACACTAGAATGGGAAGATTTTCAGCAGAGAATGGAGAACCTCTCCATGTTCCTAATCAAGCGCAGAGACATGACTCGTATGTTTGTACATCCTTCTTTTCGAGAATGGCTTATCTGGAGAGAAGAAGGAGAGAAAACCAAATTTCTCTGTGATCCCAGGTAAGACATATATCTGTGATAAGCAATTCTGAGTCTGTTTTCTGTTTATTGCATGGAGTGTGAGTATTGAAAGTAGAAGTGTTCTTCATTGAACATTTCACATAGAAGAGACATCATCTGTGTTTCTTCTCAAGGCAAGGCGATAATGAGGTTAGCTAATTTATTGTTTTACAATGTTATTTCCTTAAGACTCAACATCTGCATAGATATTTAGAATGCTATCCTACATTCCTGTGTTCTTCTAAATAATTTTCACTGACCCCACAGGGTTCACAGGCAGTTAACCATTTAATGGACTTCCTCAGTATTATTATTCTGATATGAAAAAAGAATTGATATATTGTAAATCTCTTTGATTTAGAGCAGAATCATTTCAAAATTTTTATTGCCCTTTTATAAAACCTTATCATTATTAAAGTTTCCAATGACTAAATCCATTAAAGTCCAGCCAGTGCTAAGCTTTATACTAGAAAATAGAATCTTAAACCTCCTAGCTGAAAAAGATTTGAAGAGATCAGCTGGTCTATCCATGCTGCCTTTAGATATGTAAGGTGTCATTATCTCCATTTTGCTATAAAGGCCTTAAGATGCTGGATCAACTTGCACAAAGTCATAAAGTTAATACATGGGAGAAGGGAGGGGCACGCACCAGAATAGGGATCAAAAGTGCATGATATATCCCACCACTCCCCACCCCACACTCACAACAGGGTCACTGATTTACCCCAGCACTCTTTCCCAATGAGCTTGAACCTGACTTGAGAATCTTTCTCAACTCAAACCAGACTAGATATGAAACTGTTTCCCTTTTTATTGCATGAAACCTAGTTCTCTGGTATCCTGGTCAGGGTGTGCTTTTACTCCGTCATACTAACATTTTTAAAGACGTATTCCTTTAATAAAGTTGGTGTTTTCAAAAGCCGGGTACGTTACTGACTTCATGGAAACAAAGAAGACACCAACAACATAGCTGGCAAATGCAGAGCTTATTTTGGCTCAAAAAGAAGAGGCCAGATTTGACTATGCCTCACATGTGACTCATCAGAAAGAATAAAACTCTGTGTTCATGCTGGGGTTTTATTGCCCTTCACCGTGTCCTTCACCAGGCCTTATTAGAGACAACTGTACTGCGGGCATGCTGCTCAGCCTACTCCATGGTGATTCATCAGAAAATTAGTTCCAGATTATGATGAAGATATTAAGCCAGGCAGTAGACTTTGTAGCATTTTTCCTGAGAGGGAAGCTTTTTTAAAGAAACATGCTGTAGTGGAAAGAACATAAACTCTTGAGTCAAATTACCTGCATATAAATCCTGCCTCTTCTAGGAACTTTGACCTTTGGAAAAAGTTACATAGTGTTTCTAAGACTTAGTTTTCTTATCTACATAAGAGCAATAATAATGCCTTTTTTCTAGAGTTGTTGAGAAGTTAAGTGAGGTCATATAGTATGATGCCTAGAATAGTACAGAGTAAAAGAAACACTTGGGGCATGTTCTTTTTCCTCCCCTCACCCTGCAGTAATAGACCCTTCTGGTGTATCTTAGTTAAATCCTGTGGCTAATCGGATAGCGACGCCATCTTCTGCTGTTATCATTTTGGAGCACAAGATTTTAAAAAGAAACAATAAAAACAATCCAAGTCCCTTCTGTGAATTGTATGATGTTCCCAAAAGGATTTTACTATAAATCCTACTAGAGCTGTTGTCAATATTTAATACATAGAACTGGCAACTACATATATAGGAAAAAGAAACTAATGTAGAATTGCCTAATAAATGCTTTGAGATCAGTTCCCAGAGAAACTTTGCTAGCTGATCTAGGACCTTAGATCCTGGGACATCTCAGAGGATTGAAAGCTGAGGTCCAAGGCAACCAGACTACCACTGAATTAATAGTATCCTTACAACAGATGAAATCCTCAGGGGCTCTCAGAGGAGAAAATACGGCTTTTATACAGCCATATCATGACTATACAGGCTTTGCCTTCTCAACATTGCCTATTAACTAGGAGTTTTGCAGCAACCGACTGATGCACTGGGACAAGAGGAGCAGGTACTTCCAACTTCAAATCCTGTATAATCCGTTCCCTGATGATTGAATAGCATGGCTGCTGAGAGATCATCTTATTTCACTTAATGGCAGAGAGTAAAATTGTAAACAGGACCAGAAGTTATCAAAAAAAGCTTTCTTAGATTTCATTTCAGTTGGAACTCAGCCCGCTCCCCAGCAATGGCTGGCACCAACCTTGTTACTAAAGTACTGAAGTATTGATCTCAGTGCTTAAGGCTCCCTAGGTCAATGAGATGGAAATTCACTAAGAATTTAATGCTATTGGCAAAGCCCAAGCTGGTCTTTCAAAGCAGCTGGCTGCACTTGTTTTCCATTTCAGGCAGGTCTGATTAGCAGGACTCTCTCCAGGCACGGTTTGTCTTTGTGGCCTTCAGCCTCCACTTCTTGCACATTGTTTCTCCTTCTGTTCTCCACTTTCTCTCCTTCTCTCTAAAGCATCTTTCAGTAGATCAAAGAAGACCAATTCAGTGCCTCTGAAATCACACCAGGTAAGCCAGTGCCTGACATGTCCATCTCTGTGGTGTAAGGAGAGCTTCCAGAGGCAACACAACATTCTTACCCTTTTTAGTCCATTTTCCTGGGCTTTCAGCACTCAATTGTTCACCCTGAACTTATTGACCTTATTAGGAAGTTAGACATAGATGCAAATATTCTACTGATGCCAAAAAGTAGTTGATCTTCTCCAGAAATAGGCTACCCAAGGAGGTTGCTTCTGCCTGAGCTGAAAAGAGTCAGTAATCTGAGAATGGTGCTGGAAGCAGGAAATAGCAGAGCCAGAGGTTAATGCTACAGCTGAGAATGAGTTTTCATTATTTTGAATACCAGACTGCTTATTGTCTCAGAATCTGGGCAAGGACTTGACCTACCAGAGAGAATGACCTAATGTTACATAGATGTATCATTGTCTCATTGTCATAGAAATAAATGAGTAACAAGGTGAGTAGAGTGAGAGAGAGAGTATGTGTGTGTGTGTGTGTGTGTGTGTGTGTGTGTATCTAACTGTAAGCAGAGTATCACTGAAGAATCTTTTAGATTTGCAGTTTAGGTAAAATATGCCCCTTGAAGCAATCACAAACCTTAGACCATACCACCTCATTCTGCTCTCTGTTTCCCACTGTTCATCACTGTCAGCCTTCTGACATACCCTGAACTTAATCTGTCCTATGTTTTATTCTCTTGGGCACGGAGATATCAGATTAACTCACTAATTTAATAAGCAAATTCCTGCTATTATGCTAATAGTAAAGAGATGGAAAACCTATTTGAGGCAACTTGTGCATTTAAAATAAGACGTTTGAGAGAAGTAGTCATCGGCCTTTGTTAGGCAACCTTTTAGTGACTCTCATAGTAGAAATTTAAGGCTGATAGAGCAGACAATCGGAGCTACCAGCCTTGTGGTGCAGTCCAGTTACTGCTTAATATTTCTATATCGCTTTAGGCTCGCCCTGAATAAATCTCCACTCTGTTCTGTTTCTATTCCTCATTATCTCGATTTTCATGATATCTAACTTTCCCTTCCATAGGAATGGCTCTCAGATTAATATTTGTGTGTATGTGTGTGTGTGCGTGTGTGTGTGTGTAAGATTTTGACAGAGATTAAAAGACTCTACTGCGTTATTATGTGTGTATTTTTGTGGGGTTTGTTTTTATTTTTTTAATACAGTATCTCACTCTGTCACTCAGGCTGGAGTGCAGTGACACAGTCACGGCTCACTGAAGTCTCAACCTCCTGGGCTCTGGCAATCCTCCTACCTTAGCTTCCTGTGTAACTGTGACCACAGGCACATGCCACCATGCCTAATTTTTTTTGTTTGTAGAGACAGGGTCTTACTGTGTTCCTGGTCTCAAACTCAGGTTCAAGCCATCCACCCACCTTGTACTCCCAAAGTGCTGGGATTACAGGGATGAGCTACTGCACCAGCATTTTTTTTTTTTTTTCGAGACAGAGTGTCCTGTCACCCAGGCTGGAGTGCAATGATGCGATTTCAGATCACTGCAACCTCTGCCTCCTGAGTTCAAGCAATTCTGCCTCAGCCTCCCAAGTAGCTGGGATATTACAGGTGCCTGCTACCTCGCCTGGCTAACTTTTTTGTATTTTTAATAGAGACGGAGTTTCACCAATTTGGCTAGGCTGGTCTCGTACTCCTGACCTCAGGTGATCTGCCCACCTCAGCCTCCCAAAGTGCTGGGATTACAGGCATAAGCCACCGTGCCCAGCCTAGCCAGCCTTATTTTTAAATGTTTGAATAAGATAACAAGAAGCTTGTTGTGAACTTCATGTAATGAGTATTGAGTTGATACAACCTAATGAGATTGTGTTGTGGGAGCCTAAGGTTGTGATCTGGGAGCCTAATTTGGTTTGACCTGATTTCCTCAAATTAAAGACAGCAAATCCTGTGATAAATGGAAAGGAAAAAGGCGACACAAATCCTACCTATACCATGGGATAGTTGAGTACTTACTTGATTCTTTATGACCAGAATTGATTGCTTATAATAAGTGGTTTGTCGAGGTTTTTCCTAATTTATTTGACCATATTAGTAAGTGAATTACACGTTGGAGACCTGATGCTCCAAAATCCATTGTCACAAAGCAGGGTGTCAGAGAACAAGCAGTTTGTCTAAGGAAAAAGAGAGGGTGTCCTCCCCAAAGTGAAAAATAACTGTGCCAGAGGTCTGTATAACAGGGCTTCTTATAGAATAGATGGGGTTGAAATGACTACAAAATAAATGGTGAGTTGAAGTTTGTGTTGATTTTGTTTTTTAAATCTAAATATGAGCCTCCGGGCAAGATGACAATTAACCTTACCCTCACTGAAGCACAAACTTTGAGGTTACTGCTCCTGATAGCCATTGCAGGCTCCCAGAGCAGACCCTTAAACTGGAGGATGGGTTCTGCTTTCTCAAAGCATTAGGAGAGAATTCAGCAAAATGATGAAGCATGGGAAGGAAAAAGGGCCTCTTAGAGCTAAATTAACCCTTAGGAGGCTTGGAAGAGTTAAAGCAGAGAGAAGAGAATGTACCAGACATCTTTTATTCACACTTTCAATTCTTTTTTAATTTTTAATTTTTGTGGGTATATGGTATATACATACATACATACATATATATATATATATATATATATGGTTTCATGAGATATTTTGATATAGGCATGCAGTGTGTAATAATCACATCAGGGTAAAATATCCATCACCTCAAGCAGTTATCCTTTGTGTTTCACACAATCCAGTTATACTCTTTTAGTTATTTTTAAATGTTTGATTAAATTATTTTTTACTCTAGTCACCTTGTTGTGCCAGCAAATTCTAGGTCTTATTTATTCTTTCTATGTTTTGTACCCATTAGCCATGCCCCCACTTTCCACCAACCCCTCCCCAGTCCTGACTACCCTTCCTAGCTGGTAACCATCCCCTACTCTCTATCTCCATGAGTTCAATTATTTTAATTTTTAGCTCTGACAGATAAGTGAGAACACGCAATGTCTGTCTTTCAGTGCCTGGCTTATTTCACTTAACGTAATGACCTCCAGTTCCATCCATGTTGTTGTAAATGACAGGGCCTCATTCTTTTTTATGGCTGAATAATACTCCATTGTGTATATGCACCACATTTTGTTTATCTATTTGTCTGTTGGTGGACACTTAAGTTACTTCCAAATCTTGGCTGTTGTGAGTAGTGCTGTAACAAACATGAAACTGCAGATATCTCTTCAATATACTGATTTCCTTTCTTTTGGGTATATACATAGGACTGGGATTGCTGGATCGTATGGTAGTGTCACAGGATCTTTGGGGTGTTGCTTTGCCAGACAGAAACCTCTGTGGCTGACAGAGCCTTCTGCCTGAGTATTGCTCACACCCTTTGGGATCGTTCTGCCTACTCAGCTCAGCAGGCTGCACTCAGCTCGTGCTACTGGCCCAGATCCCACACCTCCCAAGGGTGAGCCAGGCACGGAACAGTGAGCAGTGTATGGACAAGAGAGCATGGGGTCCGGCCACTGCACAACCAGGCACGCTGGCTGCTGCAGCAGGGCAGGCAACTCCAGGCACCAGCACAGGTGCCGGCTGCATGTGAGGCTGCGGTTGTACCAAACATATTGCACGCGGCTTCCACTGCAGGCAACCACGTCTGGACAAGGGGAATGCGGTGGCGCCTGGAAGCTTGGAGACACCAGGAACCGCTGAGCCCAAAGAGGGTGTCACAGCCATAGCTCAGGGAGTCCCTAGGTCTGGGCTCCTCAAAGAACTGCAGCTCTTCCCTCCTTCTCATCGTCCACAACGTGGAGAGCAGTGGGGCATGTTTCAGCCCTTTCAGTCCCGCCATTCAGCAGGTCCTGAGGTCTTGTCCTGCATCCAGGAAGAATGATGTTCATGGACAACTGGAGAGTGAGCAATGCAGAGAGGAGCTTCATTGAGCAACAGAACAGCTCTCAAGAGATCCAAAGTGGGAAGCTCCTTTCCGCAAGCAGGTCATCCCTGCAAGTGTCCAGTTCTCACCAGAGAGGAGACCTGGATTGAGTAGCTCCTATGCACAGGCAGGTTGTCCCGACAAGTGTACAACCCTCAGCGGAGAGGAGACCTGGAATGGGTAGCTCCTATCTACAGGCACTTTGTCCCACAAGTGTGCAGCCCTCAGCGGAGAGGAGACCTGGAGTGGATAGCTCCTATGTACAGGCAGGATGTCCCGACAAGTGTGCAACCCTCAGCAGAGAGGAGACCTGGAATGGGTAGTTCCTATCTACAGGCAGGTTGTCCCATCGAGTGTTCAGCTCTCAGGGGAGAGGAGACATGGAGCGGGTAGCTCCTATCTGCAGGCAGGTTGTCTCATCTCTGTGAGTTTGGCTGAGTCCAGGGTTTTTACGGGCTTCAGAAGGGAGGACATGCATGCTAATTGGTTCATGGGCAGGCCTGGAAAAAGCACCATAAGTTCTCACTCAGGGCCATGGACTCCACTCAGAACTGACAGCCCAGCCCCCATGCTTCAGGCCGTTTATGGCCTGAAGGTGGGGCTTCACTGGGGACCCACCCCTTTCCACCCAGGAGCCTGTCTGCCTCCTGCCACCATCAATCATGTCATCCATGGCACCCAGGCTGTTCATGCCGAGAGGCACCTGCAGGCCTGCACCAAGCCACCCTCAGCCTACCCTCAGCCTCCCTCCCATGCTCATCAGCACCCAAAGTCCAGAGGGGACTGAGGCAGCATGGGACTGGCGTGTCAACACTGCCCTGAACAGACATACACCTGGCCGGGTCACAACAGTGCCCAGCTTCAGCCTCAGCTTTGCTCCGAAATCAGAGTGGGCACTGGGAGCAGGGAGAGGCCAAGTAGAGCTGGCACTTCTGAGCCTGCAGGGGTATGGGGATCTTCCCGGGCCCCCAAGAGCACATGGATGCCCAGGTCTGCAGCCATGGCTGGGCAGGGCTCCCACCCTGACAATTCAGGAGTGGGCAGGGCTCCCGTCTGTTTACAGCTCACCCTAGACTCTATTTATAGTTTTTTTAGGAACCTCCAAATTGTTCTCCATATTGATTGCACTAATTTACATTCCCACCAACAGCATACAAGTGTTCCCTTTTCTCCACATCCTTCTCAGCATTTGTTAATTGCCTGTCTTTTGGATAAAAGCCATTTTAACTGGGATGAGATGATATCTCGTGGTAGTTTTCATTTGAATTTCTGTGATGATCAATGATCATATACCTGTTTGCCATTTGTGTGTCTTCTTTTGAGAAATGTCTATTCAGATCTTTTGCCCATTTTTAAATCATATTATTACATTTTTTCCTATAGAGTTGTTTGAGCTCTTTATATATTCTGGTTATTAATCCCTTGTCAGATGGGTAGTTTGCAAGTATTTTCTTCCATTCTATGGGTTGTCTCTTCACTTTGTTGTTTCCTTCCTTTGCTGTGCAGAAGCTTTTGTAACTTGATGAGGTCCCATTTGTCCATTTTTGCTTTGCTTGTCTGTGCTTTTGGGGTATTGCTCCAGAAGTCTCTGTCCAGACCAATGTCTTGAAAAGTTTCCCTAATATTTTCTTTTAATAGTTTCATAGTTTCCGGTTTTAGATTTAAGTTTGCAATCCATTTTGATTTGATTTTTGTATATGGCGAGAGATAGGGATCTAGTTTCATTCTTCTGCCTATGGATATCCAGTTTTCCCAGCACCATTTATTGAAGAGACTGTCCTTTCCCCAAAGAATGTTCTTGGAACCTTTTTTAAAAATGAGTTCACTGTAGATGTATGAATTTATTTCTAGGCTCTCTATTCTGTTCCACTGGTCTACATGTCTGTTTTTATACCAGTACCATGCTGTTTGGGTCTATAGTATAATTTGAAGTCAGGCAATATGATTCCTCCAGTTTTGTTCTTGCTTAGGATAGCTTTGGCTATTCTGGGTCTTTCACTAACACTTGACTATTAGTAGATGAGCTTACCTCCCTGGGACTATTAGTGCTTCATCTCTTTTCAGAGTCTAGACATTCTTCACTTCTAATTCTTCTCTATCTTCCACTGAGTGGTAATCAGTCTTCTGATGTCATAGTTTAGTTGTGTGATTTCCAAGAAGATATTTCATTGACCTGTAATATTATTGGGGATTTATCTAATTTGCCAATGAATATTTTTTCCTATTATCCACTTTCTAACCCCCTATTGGCATCAAGAGTAAATCTGAGACTCATATCTGAAGTAGTGACCCAATGTCATGGTTTTGTGATATGACAAACGGGAGGAACTACGTGAACTCTAATATATATTTTGAAATATGTTCAATTTGCCAACACATTGAATGTCTTTTAGCTTTACAAGTTTGTTTTGTCTCAGCATAAATCATGGGATCGACATCTATTAGTCAAATAGGCAAACTGTTCCCATCTTTCACCCTGTCAGACCATTAGAAGATGGGCCACAGCAACATTTTTTTTTTCGTTTTCCAAATCCAAAATGAAATTTGGAAAAAGCTGCTAATTAGAATTCTTCTCCAAACCCAGTTAAAACTGAGAACTACTTATTCTGTCATAAAAACTTATGAGAGATTTCCTAAGTCTATATACAAACAGAGATATAGTTCTGCTTGTGATAAGTTGGAAAGAGTGCATCGTTTTATGACTTGGCAAGAATATACTTGATCTTAGCCAAAAGGCCCAGAAGTGATGACTTGGCAAGAATAAATGCTTAACGTTTACTTATTCATGAAGCATTTACAGGCCAGGCAAGGTGGCTCATGCCTGTAATCCCAGGGCTTTGGAAAGCCAAGGTGGGAAAATCACTTGAGGCCAGGAGTTCAAGGTTACAATGAGGTATGTCATGCCACTGCACTCTAGCCTGGGTGACAGAGTGAGACCCTGACTCTTAAAAAAAAAAAAAAAAAAAAATTACAGAACAGCCAACTAATGAAAACACAGAGGAGACTTATATCTATATTGTTTGTAAAAGGTAATACTGCTTTATGTGTTTAAAAATACATATAGAGCTTTTTTAAGGTAGATATGTTCAGTATAGTGAATACTGGTTACAGCAACTTAATCTAAAATGAGGTGGAAGTAGGGCAGGCGATTTAGGGAAATTTCTTGTACTGAAAGTAGCACAGGAATTAGAGGCTAATTATTCTATTAATGAGTCTCTGAAGCAATACTGGCTGGATCAAAAGATAAGAACCCCACAAGTTTTCCTAGGTTGTCAAACCAAGATTAATGGCACAGCAGTCAGGAGGAGCTATTGCCGGTGTAGTGCAACATGACAGCATATTCTCTTTTTTGCAAGTAAAGCAATTCACTCGGCCATCTCTAGAGACTTTCAAAAGTGGGTAGATCTCCACATCTTCAACACTAATAGCGTTCCATCCTCTCAACCGTAAGAAGCCACAGCTGTGAGACATGAATTTACTGTAGCCGTCCACATATCCAGTTGGTTCTACCACCCAAATTTTACTTGCAAGTATCTGTTTGTTTCCATCTCTCATGATCATAATGACCACATCCTGGGATCTCACATGGATTACTTTCACCTCTTAATTGGTCTCCCTTCTTGCCCTCTTCGAGTCCATTCTCCACCAGCAGCCAGAGCAATCTTATAAAAACACAAATCAGACCATGTAACCTCTTCCTGAAAATCCTCCAGTGGCTTTCTATGATTAGAGTAAAATCAAAGCCAGATTGTTCAAAGCCCTGTATTTATAGGTATAGCTTCTGCCTCCCTCCCTGAATTAAGTTCATTCTTTCTCCCTGTTATTCACAATTTTCTGCCAGTTTCTAGAACTTGCACTTTCCCACCTCTGTGCCTTTGCACTTAACAGTTGCCTCCATCTGGAGCTCACTTTCCCAGGCATCTCATCACATAGAAAGATCTCTCACTCCTCCTTCAGATCTCAGCTTAAATGCCACCTCCTCAGAAAGATTTCTGCTTGTCACGTTATCTAAGTAAGTGCCTCCTGGTTTATATCTTAGTCATAACATGCTTTTTACCTCCTTTCTAACACTTATCACAGTTTATTATTAATTGTAGGTGAATAGTCGTTTTTGTCCACTTTTCTGTCTAAAATGAGCTCGATGAGGACAAGAACCTTCTCTGTATTGCTCACTGTGTCTTCCTAATGATTAGTAGAGTGCCTGGAACACAGTAAGTGCACAGTAAATTTTTTTTTGATGACGAACTAATGAGCCAACAAAGGAATGATAAGTGGTACTAATTTTAAGCTAGCAACTTCAAATATTTGAGAAACTCTTTCCACAATTCAACAGATAGTATCTTTTGTTCACTTTGTTACCTCCTGCCATGCCTCGGGAGTTAAGTGAAGACACGCATTTCAGCAAGTATTCAGTGAATATTTATTAAGTAATATATTTAAGGCTCTGTCTTAAGCACCGCTGGGAATACAAATACAAGTAAGATCTGTCTACCAAGACTTACAGGTTACTGTTTTTAACAGACACATTTATAACTAGCTATAATTCAAGGCAGAGTGCTGTGCTAGAGGTATAAACAAAGAGCTGAGGGGCATGGAGGAGGAAGAGAGAAGTGATCAATTTTCCTATGACTACCGTTGGTGTTTCAAACTGACATTTCAGTGGAATCATAGCTCTTCTGCCTCATGAAGCCCTGCCAGCTACCTAAAGACTTCTTGTTGGAACAGAGAAAAGATGACCATTTTCCTAGAGCTAGAGATGCATTAACAGAACAGAAAGGCAGTAGGAAGATGTGAGGCAAAGTGGGAGAAAGCAGCAAATTCCTATTCAGATTCTATATTTACAAGAAAATAATGCTTTTCCACTCATTTCTACAAAGGTACCTTTTGGTCATACTTACAGTTTACTTTCACAAGGGTCATACATTTCCATATTGACTATAAAACAGTAGCACAAGGGAACCAGAAATATATTTTGAATTCAGCTTCCATGAGAAAGCCATGAAAAAATATGCCGAAGCAGTTACTGACTGATAAGTGAAAAATGGAAGAAATAATTTTCACCAAGAAGCATGAATATCATTTGCTGAGAATGGATAGCCACAAGCAGACTATAAGACAGCAACAACTAAAGTTTAACTGTTGGCAGAATTTTTAAGAAAAGAAGTGGAAAAGATCAGGATTGTTAACCTATTCTTAATACTTGAGTCATATGCACACTCATTTCACAGTCTTAACAGCGACAGCAGAAATATCTGCAAATTCAAAGTCAAATTGAGTACTGAATTGGAAAGTGAATCTGGAAGTCCTTGCATTGCTCTTCCTTGTACCCACTTGCTTGGTTTTATTCATTCATGAAACACAAAACACTTAGTGAGCTTCTTCTCCTCTACACCAAGGACTATGCTGACCACTAGAGAAACTTAGATGGCTTAAGACACCCCTGACACTAAAGCCATTATACTCTAAAGCAAGCTTGTCCAACCCACAGCCCATGGGCCACATGTGTCCCCGGGAGGCTTTGAATGTGGCCCAACACAAATTCGTACACTTTCTCAAAACATGATGAGATTTTTTTGCAATTTTTTTAGCTAATCTGGTATCTGTAGTGTTAGTATATTTTATGTGTGGCTCAAAACAATTCTTCTTCCAGTGTGGCCCCAGGAAGCCAAAAGATTGGACACCCCTGCCCTAAAGGGAAGTCAGACACAGCAACCAACAATAGTGCCATAGTACAAAGTATTGTAGGAACCTAGACAAAGAGGAAATACTTTTCAGAAGAGGTAACGTTAAAGTTCAGCCTGGAAGTATGGGTTGAATTCCGTTAAGCAGCAAGGGAATGCAGCAGAAAGGAAAAGGTAATGGCAGTAACAGAAACAAGGAGGAGTGAGAAAGTATGAAATGCCTTTGGGGAACTGTGAGCAGCTATGATGAGAGAATAAGATGCATGATCAGGAAGAGAGGATGATAGGAGGTGTCACTGGGAAAACCTTAAATGCCATATTTAAGACTTTATAATTCTGTAGGTAACAGGGAGCCTCTGTAGCCTTTTGAGAAGGAAGAAACAAAGATCTGATAACTCTGGTGATGTGAAAGATAGCTCTGACAAGTGATGTATGGAAGATGAGTCGAAATGAAGGGAAGAGACTGCAAGTTGGGCTACTAATTAAGAGGTTTATAGCAATAGTCTAGGTAAGGAATGGTAAGACCTATAACGGGAGAATAGAGAGCAGAGTGTATGTGGGAGAGATATTTTGGTGATACTCAAAAGCACTTGGTCTTTTTTTATATGGTATGTGAAAGGTCAGGACAGAGGGATCAAAAGTGACGAGATTTATCTTGAATGATAGATAATAGTGATGCTACTAACCAACACAGAACTTTCTGAATGGAGGAGGGGCTCTAACATGAGCAAAGGCAGGAGGAAGAACAGGCTTATGGGGAGAAAGTGAGTCCTATTTTGGACATGTTCATAATGAATTGCCTCTGAGGAAAGATGCACAGAATATATTTAGGAATGTGCCTTTAGAAAATAGACAAAGAGAATGCTCAAGGCATGCAGCTATAAATTTGTGCATTACCAGCAAATAACTGACAGTAGAAGCCATAGTACTAAACGAGATCACCCAAGAATATAAAGTAGGAAGTTTAGAAGCATGAAACAGAATAGTTACATTTAAATGCTAAAAGAAGATGATGAGCCAAATAGTAATTTAGAGGGGAATTAGAAAGAGAAACAAAAGGAAGTAAGGTCATGGAAGTCAAAGGAGAAGGCAGTTTCAAGGAGGGGATGCTCACCAGTACCTTGTACTGCAATAAGGCAAAGGGTAAGAGGCCATATATGGCTTTTGCTAGAATACGTTGCATAGAATGGTTGGTAGCAGAAGTCCAATTCCCATAAGTTAAAAACTACATGTGAAATGAAAAAGTAGAGACCACTACCATAGACTCAACTTCCCAAAATTTTAGCACTGAAGGAAGGGAAAAGTTTGACCATGTTGGTTGACACTGGAAAACGGGAAGATAAAAAGTAAGAGACTAAACATAGAAGAGAGGCAAAGGATGATGAGTTCTAGAAACCTGGCTATCAAAAGGGCAACTTAAAGTCCTTTTTGAACAAACCTTTTTGAACTTTTGGAAACCCATATCTTTTTAGTTGCCACACTTGTGTTCCTAGTAGGGCTCAGGAGCTACAGAACATTAAGAACCTGGCCAGAAGACACCTTTGTCCAACTGGCAGAAAGGGAGATGGAGGCACGGGGATCCTTGCTAGAAGGACTAAATTCCCCATGTCCTAAACAATGATTATCTGATGGTATCATCTGAATTTCTCAGAGGAATTAATCTTACTGAAAATACCACTTTATCAGGTCATCCTACAAGTTACTTTTTTGCAAACACAAAGACCCCTAGTAACAAAAGAGAAACATCCATTTAAAGGAACTTCCCTCTTTCACCTTTCGCTCTTTCTGGTGGGCTCTGGTAGGGAATCTATCGATGATACCATAGTTTAAATACTTTCAGCTAGCTGTGAGTTTGAAAAATTACTTCATGTTGGCTAGGAATGAGTGGTTTGGAATAGACAGGCTTTTATACTGGAAGGCTGCTGGGGATAGAAAGTGACTCATTACTGTCACGGGACACAAGGACTCCTCTTCCTTTTTTCTCATGGAGTGTGCTTCGACAACCTTGTGGAAAGGAATAATAATTTCAGCTTTTTTTTTTTTTTTTTTTTGAGACGCGGTCTCACTCTGTTGCCCATGCTAGAGTGCAGTGGCATGATCTCAGCTCATGGCAGCCTCTGCCTCCCGAGTTCAAGTGGTTCTCCGGCCTCAGCTCCCTGAGTAGCTGGGATTATAGGCATGTACCACCATGCCGGGCTAATTTTTGTGAGTAGCTGGGATTACAGGCATGCCCCACCATGCCGGGCTAATTTTTGTATTTTTAGTAGAGACGGGGTTTTATCATGGTAGCCAGGCTGGTCTCGAACTTCTGGCCTCAAGTGATCTGCTCGCCTCAGCCTCCCAAAGTGCTGGGATTACAGGTGTGAGCCACCTCGCCTGGCCTAATTGCAGTTTTTAATCCCTCCATCCTTACCTTCCCTACACAAAAAAAAAGACCAAGTGCTTTTGAGTATCACCAAAATGTCTCTCCCACATACACCCTGCTCTCTCTTCTCATTTAATAGGTCTTAGCATTTCTCACCTAGCCTGTTGCTATAAACCTCATAACTGGTGTCCCAACTAGTATCCCAAATATCTAATTTATGAGGATATTATGTTTGTTTCTGCCCATTTTCACTGATATTGAGGTAAACAGTTCCTTAGTCCTCCTTTCTTTTTTTTTTTTCTTTTTTTTTTTGAGACAGAGTCTCTCTCTGTCGCCCAGGCTGGAATGCAGTAGTGCAATCTCGGCTCACTGCAACTTCCGCCTCCTGGGGTCACGCCATTCTCCTGCCTCAGCCTTCCGAGTAGCTGAGACTACAGGCACCCGCCACCACGCCCGGCTAATTTTTTGTATTTTTAGTAGAGACAGAGTTTCACCATGTTAGCCAGGATGGTTTCGATCTCCTGACCTCGTGATCCGCCCGCCTCGCCCTTCCACAGTGCTGGGATTACAGGCGTGAGCCACCACGCCCGGCCTCCTTAGTCCTCCTTTCTACTCTTTCTTCATCCTTCTATCCATCCCCTGTTAGCAATCCCTCAAAAACTAATTTTCTTGTTTTATTTAAGGTAATGCTAACTACTGAAATAAGTAACCCCAAAACCTAAGTGATTTATCACAATAGAAATTTATTTTTCACTCACATGAAGTCCAAAGGCACCACATGTTTTGGAAGAGGTCTGCCCTGTACCATTTTTCAGAGACGCAGGCCAATGGGGGCTCTGCCGTCTTTCACACACTGCTTCCCAGGGTAATTGTTGTTTTCATCAACTGGCAGATGGGGGAAGACAAAAAACAGTGAAAGAGTGGAAGATTCTTCTGGGCCAGGTCTGAAGTGAATATTATTTCTGTCTGCATTTCGTTAACCAGAAGTGAGTCACATAACCCCACTTGAATGCGAGGTCCCTGGCAAGGAAGCCACTTGCCAACAAGCACTCTTGACTTGGAAGGGGAGCACAATCTTTGGAGGCAGCCAGCCATCTCTGCCTCATAATTCTCGTCTCACTAGGTCTCTTTAAATAACCCACATTAACCTCTGTAATGTAAAGACACTTCACAGCAGCACATATTATTTCCGCCAAAATTATAAGATAGGCTTTAGATTTTAAGAATTTTCTTGCCAGCTAGCTGTAACTATACCACTTTGTCACATCTGACCCTCACACAGAATATCAAAGCACCTGGCCAGGTATGGTGGCTCACGCCTGTAATCCCAGCACTTTGGGAGGCCGAGGCAGGTGGATCACCTGAGGTCAGGAATTCAAGACCAGCCTGGCTAACATGGTGAAACCCCATTTCTGCTAAAAATACAAAAAATTAGCCAGGCGTGGTGGCGTGCACCTGTAATCCCAGCTACTCAGGAGGCTGAGGCAGGAGAATCGCTTGAACCAGGGAGGCAGAGGTTGCAGTGAGCTGAGATCACACCATTGCACTCCAGCTTGGGCAACAAGAGCAAAATTCCGTCTCAAAAAAAAAAAAAAAATCAAAGCACCTAAGTGTTGTTTCTCTGAAGCATTAGAAGGTTGTATATTAAGTTTGTCATCATAATGAAATCTGTGTGACTCCATATTAGTAACTCTGACTAGAACAGTGAGAAACTGTCCATGCTAGAAATATCCAGATTTATTTGTTAGCATGTTTTGGTACTACAAAGAGAAACTTTAAGACTAGCTATCTCCTGGGGTGCTAAGTGAAAACCTGTTAGAAAAACAAACATAATGCCATTGTATATTTTGTGTGAAACAACTGTTATCCAACTTCCATAATGTTAAATGAGGATAGAGGGGAGTGATTCTTGCTTTAGAAAGGGTTTTTCTCTAAAAGACTCCATAGCTCTGAACTCTTCAGGTACAGGATCATCAACTGACAGCAGTTCCTCACTGCCTTGTAACCCGTAGTTATCCAGAAGTGAGTGTCATTTGTCTCCAGTATCAAGGGACTACTCATGCCTACAAATGAGAGTGCAAGTAGAATTTGCTGTCTGCTATCCTGGATACCACCTTCTCTGACTTTTGTCAAAACACGCATATTTATCCAGCAAAGGGGAGAAGGGAGAGTGCTGGGGGAAGGATCCTCAACTGTGACCTGTGATCAACTTTCTCCTAAAATATCTAAAATCAAATATACCTTGAATATAAGATTTACTATCCTCCTGAAAACCTCTGGTCTACATGAGAAATTTATATTCTTCCTGTTAGCGTAATTTTTAGCTTGTTTCTTAGGGACCAGTTAGCTCTGTCCTTATCCTCCCCTCTGCCTGAAGTTACAATTCCAAGTTGCATTTGCTAGCAGTGAACGGCATCTGTACCCCAGTAATTTTTCCCTGATCTGTGGACTTCTCTTCTGGCTGCAAAGGTAGTAGGGTACAGTGTGGAAGGGTAAGGATCAGGGTTAAGGACAGGGTATCACATTTCACCCTGCTACACACATTAAAGACTAAAGTTCCATTTGAACACACAGTCATCTTCCTATATGTTTAAAGTCATTTGTGGTTACTGGTCATTCCTTTAGTTTAGCGTTACACTAGTTACTCTGAAGAATATAAAAGAAATATAAAATAAAATGCATTCGCTTAATATGTCTCACTTAATTCTTACCACAGTCCTGAGAGGTAGATATTACTATCCCTGTCTCACAAAGAGGTTCAGTGTCTTGTCCTAGGTTATAAAGTGTGTAAGTGGCAGAACTAGGATTTAAAAGTAGGTCTGTTTGACTTTTAGGGATGAAGAGGCAGCACTGTGAATGCCAGTAAGGAAATTTGTAAAGTAACTTTGAATCATAAGGTGATATTATATAAGCTATGTGAAAATAATTCTCTTCTGTCTTCACTTCCCTACCCCATGGCCTTTATGACCATATCTGAACCCATATTAAAGTTGATTATGATTACCATCTTTTTTTTTTTGAGATAGGGTCTTGCTCGTCACCCAGGCTGAAGTGCAGTAGCACGATCACAATTTGCTGCAGCCTCAACCTCCCAGGCTCAAGTGATCCTCCCACCTCAGCCTCCCAAGTAGCTAGGAGCACAGGCACATGCCACCACACCCGGCTAATTTTTTAAATTTTTTGTGGAGATGGGGTCTCGCTATGGTATCCAGGCTGGTCTCAAACTCCTGGACCCAAGCAATCCTCCTGCCTCAGCCTCCCAAAGTGCCGAGACTACAGGTGACAGCCACTGTGCCTTGGCCTCATCATCTTTAATTATAAAGGGAAAGCATAGTTGTGCTCTGTCATGCTTTAAAACATATCACGCTTCCTAGAGCTGTCTCTACCTTATTTCTTACCTACTCTTTCTCAAAATGCCAGTCAAAAAGTGTCAAAATCATGATTGCTGATTTTAATTATGTTAAAATTAAAGAATTCAGAGTTTATACTATACAAATGAGTATATTGTTCTTTACAGTGGTGGATTTTTTTTCACACAAGTGTGCTCTGAAACAAAGACCAAGTTGCTAATCTTAGTGTGGTAATTGAACTAGATTTCAGTGGAACTAGGTTTCAGTAGAACTAGATTTCAAAAACACTGAAGTTCTCATTCTAGCTCTTTTACTTCCTAGGTATGCGAGCTGGGTCTGTCCCTCAATCTTGCTTAGTCTCTGTCAATCCTCTACCATAATATTGGGAGTAGTATTTACTGCTATACCTATGGTATAATGATTTTTTGAGAATCTAAAAATTATCAAAGTATTTGTCTGGGTGCAGTGACTCAGGCCTGTAATCCCAACAGTTTGGGAGGCCAAGCCGGGCAGATAACCTGAGGTCAGGAGTTCAAGACCAGCCTGGCCAACATGGTAAAACCCCATCTACTAAAAATACAAAAATTAGCTGGGCATGGTGGTGCACGCCCATAATCCCAGCTACTTGGGAGGCTGAGGCAGGAGAATTGCTTGAACCCAGGAGGCGGAGGTTGCAGTGAGCCAAGATCATGCCACTGTACTCCGGCCCAGGCAATGGCATGAGACTCTGTCTCAAAAAATAATTATTATTATTATTAAGTATTTTGATTTTTCAGTTGTTGTTGTTGGTTTTTTT
This sequence comes from Gorilla gorilla gorilla, assembly GCF_029281585.2. NCBI lineage: Eukaryota > Metazoa > Chordata > Mammalia > Primates > Hominidae > Gorilla > Gorilla gorilla. Next base: position 28,677,511 of record NC_073228.2, on the reverse strand, counting down.
TGTTGTTGGTTTTTTTTTCTTTTTTTTTTTTTGAGTCAGGGCCTCGCTGTGTTGCCCAGGCTGGAGTGCAACGGTGTAATCATAGCTCACTGCAGCCTCGACGTCCTGGGCTCAGGCAGTTTTTCTGCTTCAGCCTCCCAAGTAACTGGAACTACAGGCACACACCAGCACAACTGGCTAACTTTTTAACTTTTTTGTAGAGACAGGGTCCTGCTTTGTTCCCCAAGCTAGTCTTGGACTCCTGGACTCAAGCGACCCTCCCACCTTGGCCTCCCAAAGTGCTGGGATTACAGGTGTGAGCCATCATGCCTGGGTATTTTGAAAACCTTAAGATACACAGGTGTAAGATGTTATTATTTACTCATCCATTCTGCAAATATATACTCCTATTATCTAGACTCTGTTGAGGATAGAGGCCGTGCTTTTTCCCACGTGTGGAGTAGAGCAGCATAGAAGAGTGCCCTGCAGTGGGTGCTGTAATGGAGATGTGTACCAGGTACAACAGGAACCTAAGGAAGGAACCCGTGAGTTTATCGGGGGGCACCAGGGAAGGCTTCACAGAGGAGATGATGTGAGTTGCCATTTGAAGAATGAGAAATTGTTTTTCTGATGAACTAAACAGGAAAGAGAATTCCAGGCAGAGGGAAAGCATGTTTGAAACCCAACAGATAATTTACTCTGTTCAGAATTGAAAGGATAAGGTAAAAAGGTAAAGACAGACAAATAGGCAAGGGACAAATTATGGAAAGCCCTTGGATACCATGCTAAGGAATTTAAATTTTATATCAGAGGGAAAATAAAACTAGCAAATAATTTTGAGCAGAATTTTGATCAGGTTTTTGCAATGTAGATTATTGGGATGGCCAGGGAGTGAGCAGTCAAGAATAAAATGAAGAGAATGAGATACTTGTGACTTTTCAGGAGAGAAAGTATAGGAGAGGGGGGAAATAGCTACTACGTTTTATGCCTGAGTAACTGGCAATATTTAAAAAAAAGAGAGAGAGATGGTTTTGAGGGAAAGCTCCAACTTCAAAAAGTGAGTTTGATAGTGATGGAGGTGGAGAGATCCAGCAGACCGAGAAGCAGAATTAAATCTCAGTGCTCAAGATGTCACCATGGGAGCCAATATAGAATGTACATTGCTGTTTCCCCTTATGTCCTACATACCACAAACTTTGAGTCCAGTGTACTGATCAGAACCATCCTTTTAGTAATAATGTAGCATGCTTGTATTCAGAAAGAAATGAACTATAGTTGCCACCTTCATCTTATCCTTGACCTGTATTGCTTGCTGTTTCTCCTCAGTGCCTGATGCAAAAGCAAGCAGTTATCTCTAGCCAGCTGAAATGAAGACTAGAGAAATGCAGACATCTCACCAGCATTTCTTAGTTATGGTGGTAAAATGAAAACACTAGGGTAAAGTCAATTCTGTGTCTAACTGAAAGTTCATTTCCTTGTCAAGCACAGGCTTTTTTACATTAATCCCAATAGGCATGAATTCTCATTAACAGCCTAAAGCATAGATAGTGGATCAGAGACTTATATTCAGAAGTTCTAGTCACAGTGGAACAGCCATGGATGAGTAACTTAAAGTAATAATTCTTATACCAGGGAGGCTACAATAATTTTACTGTTAAGAACTGGACGGAATTTTGAGATCTTGAGAGTAAGATACTTCATAAATGCTTTGTATTGTTGTCTAACTTCCATATGGTCTGTTAAAATAACTTATTCAAAAAGAACAATCTCTATTGAAAAAACTAAAATAGGCTGGGCGCAGTGGCTCATGCTTGTAATCCCAGCATTTTGGGAGGCTGAGGTGGCCAGATCATGAGATCAGGAGTTCAAGTCCAGCCTGGCCAGCATGGTGAAACCCCATCTCTACTAAAAATACAAAAAATTAGCTGGGCATGGTGGCACATGCCTGTAATCCCAGCTATTTGGGAGGCTGAGACAGGAGAATTGCTTGAACGTGGGAAGTGGAGGTTGCAGTGAGCCGAGATCACACCACTGCACTCCAGCCTGGGTGACAGAGCGAGACTTCATCTCAAAAAGAAAAAAATAAAATAACCTATCAACTAAATTGAGTTTTCATGGGATAAATAAGAGTTCAGGGCTGGGTGCGGTGGCTCACACCTGTAATCCCAGCACTTTGGGAGGCCGAGGCGGGTGGATCATGAAGTCAGGAGATCCAGACCATCCTGGCTAACACAGTGAAACCCCATCTCTACTAAAAAATACAAAAAAAAAAAATTAGCTGGGCGTGGTGGCAGGCGCCTGTAGTCCCCATATGTTGTGGGAGGGACCCAGTGGGAGGTAATTGAATCATAGGGGCAGTTTCCCCCATGCTGTTCTCGTGATAGCTGATAGTTTTATAAGTGTCTGGCATTTCCTCTGCTGGCACTCATTATCTCTCCTGCCACCCCGTGAAGAGGTGCCTTCTGCCGTGACTGTAGAGTTTTTAAGTGTCAGTAAAGAACTTGGAACACAGGGGATGGGACAGCTCCCATCATATAGGAATCATCAAATGGATTTCATTCCAGTAAGAGTTTAAAAAGGGACTTTAATTTTTGCCTTTACAGAATTTCTAAATTGTAGTGGATACCAGGTCACCTTGTTTGATTGGATAAATTAACCATAATAGAAAGGAAGTTATTTAATTGGGAGAATGTCTCAGACAAGTGTAGCTTGCATGGAATCATCAGTATCATCTGAAGGTGTGAGTCCAGGGTTCTTTCGAACTCATAAAATCTGGAAATTGCCCCTGAACTCTTTTTTTTTTTTTTTTTTTTTTAGTTGGAGTCTCACTCTGTTGCCCAGGCTGGAGTGTGCAGTGGCACAATCTCGGCTCACTGCAAGCTCTGCCTCCCAGGTTCATGCCATTCTCCTGCCTCAGTCTCCCAAGTAGCTGGGACTACAGGTGCCCACCACCATGCCCAGCTAATTTTTTGTATTTTTACAAAATGAGGCTTGGGGCTTGCACCCTCTGAAGCAACGACCTGAGCTGTATATTTGTCCCTTTTAGCCACAGCTGGAACGCAAGATACAAAGTCTGGAGATTGCACAAAGCAGCAAGGCCCTGGGCCCAGCCCACTAAGCCACTTTTTCCTCCTAGGCCTCCAGGCCTGTGATGGGAGGGGCTGCCATGAAAACCTTCAACGTGCCCTGGAGACATTTTCCCCATTGGCTTGGTGATTCAACATTTGACTCCTCATTGAGTATGCAGATTTCTGCAGCTGGCTTAGATTTCTCCCTAGAAAATGGGTTTTTATTTTCTATTGCATTGTCAGGCTGCAAATTTTTCAAACTTTTATGCTCTGTCACCTCTTGAATGTCTTGCTACTTAGAAATTTCTTCCACTAGATACCCTAAATCATCTCTCTCAAGTTCAAAGTCCACAGATCTCTGGGGCAAGGGCAAAATGCCACCAGTCTCTGCTAAAGCATAGCAAGAGTCACCTTTACTCCTGTTCCCAACAAGTTCCTTATCTCTATCTGAGACCACCTCATCCTGGACTTCATTGTCCATGTCACCATCAGCATTTTGGTCAAAGCCATTCAACAAGTCTCTAGGAAGTTCCAAACTTTCCCACATTTTCCTGTCTTCTTCTGAGCCCTCCAAACTGTTCCAACCTCTGCCTGTTACCCAGTTCCAAAGTTGCTTCCATATTTTTGGGCAGCACCCTACTCTCTGCAGTACCAACTTACTGTATTAGTCCATTCTCACACTGCTGTAAAGAAATACCTGAGACTGGGTGATTTATAAAGAAAAGAGATTTCGTTGACTCACATGGCTGGGGAGGCTTCAGGAAACTTATCATGGCAGAAGGCACCTCTTCACAAGGCAGCAGGAGAGAGAATGAGTGCCAGCCAGGGAAATGCCAGACACTTAGAAAACCATCAGATCTCATGAGAACTCACTATCATGAGAACAGCATGGGGTAAACCGCCCCCATGATTCAGTTACCTCCCACCAAGTCCCTCCCATGACACGTGGGGATTATGGGGGTTACAATTCAAGGTGAGATTTGGGTGGGGACACAGAGTCAAAGCATATGAGCCATAGAGAGACGGTTCTAAGTGTCAGCAGTTCTTAGAGGCCATAACAAATGGGTAAGAAAACACATCTCAGAGGTGATCTAGTGTCCTTTCTTTAATGCCAGATTTTTTCTTCTAAAAAAGTTTTATTGAACATTTTTATATGCAGTAGACTATGTTAGGCACTATGGAAGATATAAGTAATTCAGATTTCTTTCGTGAATGTAAATAGAAATACAACCCTAAATATACATACATGTCACACATACATACACACACACATTAACACTTAAAAGAAGTGTATCATTAGGATGCTTTGAGCTGGAAAAAAAAACAAAATACCAATTCAAATAGATTAAACAGAACAGAAATCTGTTACCTCATATAACAAGTTCAGAATTAGGGCAGCTAATAGGGCTCAAACTTTATTTTTCTGCAATTATTTTAGCCTAGGCCTCCTGTTGACTTTGTCCTCAAGCCAGCCGACCACATGATTTACAAGAAAACTAAGGCAGTTCTGGACATCATGGGCAGATAAGACAATATCCAGAGGCAGATAAAAGAGCTTTCTCTTTCATAAACAGGTTTGGGATCTGTTAGCAAGGAGATAATGGGGAACAGATGCTATCAGGAACCTCAGTCTAGTGGAGGAGAGAGTATGTGACAGTATGGCAAACACTGTGGTAGAGGATATACAGTCTACACTGGCAGCCATAGAAAGAAAGCCCTCCATTCTCAGCTGGAGGGAAAGGGTAGGGGCTTGGTAGAGGCTGATCAGAGAAGACGTCACTTGGGGAAGAGGTTGTAAGTCCAGTTTGGGTCGTGTTGAGTGTGAGGTACTGAGACCTCCAAATGGGGAAGTACAATAGACAGTTGGATATATACTGGCCTAAGGCTGAGAAGAAAAGTCTAAATAAAAGAAAAAGATACAGAATATAGGTGGTGGTCAAGGCTTTGAGGATGGATGAGCTAATCTAGAGCGAGGAAAGAATAGGACCAAGAATGAGATTCTGAGGAACACTGACATTTAAGCATGGGTGGAATGAGAGTTGCTGACAGAGACAGAAAATAAAAATGAAAATCTTGTAATGCCATCTGTGTGTGGGATGGGTGTAAGCCAACTATAACTGACATTTTGTGGTATTTATACATGTGATTTGGATAAGGAACTGCCTAGGAACCTTTCAGTACCCATTCTTTGCCCAGGAGCAGGTGCCCTTCCCCAAAAAACCAGTTGAACGATATAGTTTTGTTGGAGATATGACTGGACCTGAAGAGTCCCCCAACCAAAGCAGAATTGGGGTATTAACATTTCTATTAAAATGAATCAGACCGGACGCAGCAGCTCATGCCTTTGGAGGCCAAGGCAGGTGGATTACCTGAGGTCAGGAGTTCGAGACCAGCCTGGCCAACATGGCGAAACCCCATCTCTACTAAAATAGAAAAATTAGCCAGACATGGTGGCAGGCGCCTGTAATCCTAGCTACTCAGGAGGCTGAGGGAGGAGAATCACTTGAACCCAGGAGGTGGAGGCTGCAGTGAGCCGAGATTGCGCCACTGCACTCTAGTCTGGGCAACAGAGTGAGACTCCATCTCAATAAATAAATTAATTAATTAATTAAAATGAATTTCTCTTTTTTTGCAGGAGTGGTCACACGTTACTTGCCTTCTGGTTTTCCCGCCAAGAGGGAAAACTGAACCGACAGCAGACTATTGAACTGGGACATCACATCCTCAAAGCACACATTTTTAAGGTAATTAAAGCAGTTGGAACCATTTTTCCCCCATCTCTAGCAGACTTTCATATGCTTTATGTAAGAGACTATTTCAGTGTAGTCCCTGCCTTCTGAAGTTCTTTTGCTGCAAACTTGGTTCATCTCCCAACACGTATGGCCTGTTCCTCCCTAGGCCTTTAGAACTACATAGTACATCTCCCAGTGTAACTAACTGATAGGCTTTTCAGGAAATGTATATGTATAATCATTGACAAGGTGCGTATACACCTATAGATGTGTGCTCTGTACATGACCTATCATCTCCTGAGGACAGTCATATTGTAGCAATTAGTTGCAGGTTTTCATGATGTCTAAAAAATCACTGAGGGCAATTACTCTTTCCATTTTTTAAAATTGTTTTAGTGACAATAATAACATTCCTGGTGCTATGACTTTCAAACCAACACTAACCTTCCTTGGAGCTACTTCCCCCAAATCTGTCTTCAAATTATATCCCAGTTTTTCTCCCATTAGTTTGAAAACCTTTAAGAACTCTATAACATCAGCTTCTCTCTCAGCCTTCAAAAGGCTGAAATGGAGGACCAAAAAGAGGACACATAATTTGTTTGTGCATGTATGCATTCATTTGTTTATTCATCACTTACTGAGGCATTAAACTAGGTACTAGAGATACAAAAACAAAAAAGATACAATCCCTAATCTCAAGGAATTTGTAGTTCAGATAACAGTTTTGGGTTAACCCACAAAAGTGGAGAAGGAAGTTACTGTCCTAATTTTTCTGTCCCACAATCTGAGAGTTCCAATCCCTACAGCCTTTTCAGAATTCTTTTCCTGCCTCAGGATGGAGAATATGGGTATCTTAAACAGTTCTCTGGGTCAGGCTTCCCCCACGGGATATTATTAAAAAATGAAACCATTGTCTTCAGAGAGAAAGATGGCATTAAGGATAACTTCAAGAGCCTAGCAAATTCTTCCCAATATATAAGCACAGAGCCAGAGCAGCCTGGTCATCAGATGGACAGAAGTGAAACCCACAGTGACACATCTTGTATTTGAATCTTACTTGTCTTGTCTAACAAATCACTGTACCAAAAATGACCTTACTTAGTAGGAGCGGAGTGGAGCTAAAATAACTGGCAAGGTATGGCATTCCAGTTTCAAGCAGACTAAAAAGTAGCTAATAATTCCATAAACTCTAAGAGCGTTGTCCTGCTGTTAGATAGTAACTGAAAGACAGTAACTTAAGCATTAACCTTTTAGCATCACTATCTGCCTAGAATCAGATGCAAAAATGAAGCTAATCCCTGCCTTTGCTGCCCCATAAAATAAATACCACATTCACAGAGAAGTAGCATGAAGCTTCATTTGACCAAGCTTCATTTGACGAAGTATTTTATCCCATACATGGAAACGTACATTTAAACATGCCCTCCTGTCATTAGCACAGTTTTATCTTATACTAATGCAGACAGCATGGTTGCCTGAGATAAGACTGGCTCCATGTGTGATTCAAGCCATAAATACTCTAGTGTACAGCATATGGTGATGACGTGACTGCAAGCTGAAGAATGAAGACTTGGACTATGGTTTTCCTGGTGCTGCAGTTTACAGGATCCTTTAAATGCAGTGTTCCCTGTTGAGAGGCTTTAACTTCTCCCAAACTGCTAGAATTCTCAATCTGCACCAGCTGTGGGTCAAAGACAAATATAGACTTTATGGTTAGAAATAGTTCCACTTGAAACTTCTATTCAGCAGTGACACGCAATCCAATGGGTACTTTTTTCCAATTAATTTTACATTTCTCTGGTTTTATCTTCATAAAGGTGATGTTTGTAAATAACCCGCTTTAAAGAAGCTCATTGGATAAGCCCCCAAGGTTAGTTTTTGCCATGATCTTAAGATACCTGAGCCACAGCTAAAGATCCCTAAGATGAGATTGCTCTTGTTTCTTCATGCTTTCCCTGTTTTCTTAAGTATTCAAAAATCTTGAGCAAGCTTATCACTGGCTGCTAAACAGTTTTGTAAATTTAGATTCTAAGGAAGGGACTCCATTACCATTTATTGCCGACAAAAAGATCCCTTACCTGAGCAATAGTTACAGATACTGAAGAGGCACTTTTTCAAGCTATTTGAACATAAAATTCTCTTTAAGAAACTGTGAGCTTAGAATTTAATTATGCGTTATTTTTGGCTACATCCTGGCTGGTAATGGGATCACACTTCTCTACCTGTCATCTTTGTTGAATTGAACCAAACTGAAGCTCTTTTCTCCCATACTTCACAGGAACAAAGGGTCAACTCCACTAACCAGAAGAAATCAAAAGTCCATAGTACAAGTAAAGCTAATAATCCAAGTCCAAAGCTATGTATTTCAGGTGTATTTCTTATGTGTCTACTCCAGCCTCAGTGCTGTTCTCAGTGCTGCTTTGTGGTCCATTTACTGGACCATTTAGTTGACATTCATTTACCAAGGTCCATTCTTACTCAGCTCCTTTTCCCATTTCTTTTTCCTCTAGCTCTTAATAAAGCCAACTGATGAAACAAACAGCCTAACTTGTGAGTCACTGAAAAAGATCAAAGCTACCAAGTGTGACTTCCTTTAACTATTTTCCTCCCCTCACCAGCAAATCAATCTATATCATTATCAATTCTTACCTCTTTTTTTCTTGTTTTAGAAGAAAAGATGTTCCTATTCCTCTTTAATTGCATTATGAAATATAGAAAAGTACAGATAATTGCATGTAATCAAATATTATCTACCAGATTTAACAAATGTTAACATTTTTCCATGTTTGCTTCAAATATTTTTCTTTATTTTTAAGAAACGAGTGTAACAAATATAATAGATAACGCTTTTGTATTTCTCTTTTACCCCATTTCTCTGTCTCCCTTAGAGATAACTCCTATTCTAAATGTGTTGGGATTTAGCACATGCTAACACCCCTAACATGTTCTTCTCATCTATATTTTACACTTTTCCAATGTAGGTTCCTGTTCATAAACAATATATACAACTATTTCAGGTTTTTTAGTGCTATAAGATTCTATAACTTTTTTCTCTTTTTCACTCAACATTCTGTCTTTGAGATTTCTCTATAGATGTAGGTCAGTGATTTTCAACTCTGGCTATACATTAGATTCTCTTGCAGAGTTTTTTAAAAAATACACACACATTCCTGAGCCTTACTCCCAGAGATTATGAGTCATTGTTCTGGAGTAGAACCTATGCTTCATTTTTAAAATAGACTTTATTTCTTAGACCAATTTTAGGCTTATATAAAAGTTGAACAGAAAGTACAGAGTTCCCACATGCTCCCCCAACTACAATTTTCCCTATTATTAACATCTTGTACTGATGTGGTACATTTGTTACAATTGAGGAACCAATAGTGATACATTATTATTAGCTGCAGTCCATCCTTTATGTTAGGGTCCACTCTATGTGTTGTACAGCTCTGTAGATTTTGCCAAATGCATAATGTCATGTATCCACCATTAAGTATCTCAGCATAGTTTCATTGCACTAAAATTCCTTTATCCACCACCTATTCATTCCTCTCCTCTTACCCTCCTCAACCCCTGGCAACCACTGATCTTTTTACTGTTTCTGTAGTTTTGCTTTTCCCAGAATGTCATATAGTTGGAATCACACAACATGTAGAATGTTCAGACTGGCTCCTTTCACTTAGCAATATGCATTTAAGATTCCTACATGTCTTTTTTGGCTTGATAGTTCATTTATTTTTATTGCTGAATAATATTTCACTGTAGGGATTTACTACATTTTATTTAGCCATTCATCTATTAAAGGACATCTTGGTTGCTTCCAATTTTGGCAATTATGAATAAAGCTTCTATAAACACTAAGAGGCAGGTTTTTATGTGAACATAATTTTCAACTCATTTGAGTAAATGCCTTAGTAGTGCAATTACCAGATTGTATGGTAAGACTATGTTTAGCTTGTAAGACATTGCCAGACTAGTTTCCAAAGTGGCTGTGCCATTTTGCATTCCCACAGGCAGCGACTGATCAGTAGTATTTTTGAAAAGCTTCCCAGGTGATTCTAATGTGCACCCCAGCTAGTTGAGAAACCACTATTCTTTTCTTTTCCTGTTTGAAAAAATCACTATTCCACATCATTAATTTAAAGATGGCAGTATAGCAAGCATGGTAATTAAGAGATCAGACTCTAAAAACAGACTGAGTTCAAACCCTGTCTCTCCTAATTCCTGACTGTATGACTTTAAGCAAGTTGTTTAACTTTATTTTTTTATATTTTTGGAGACAAGGTCTTAGTCTTCACCCAGGCTGGAGTATAGTGGCACAATCACAGCTTACTGCAGCCTTGAACTCCTGGGCTCAAGCAGTCTTCCCACCTCAGCCTCCCAAGTAGCTAGGACTACAGGCAAACACTACTACACCTGGCTAATTATTTTTATTTTTTGTAGAGATGGGGGTCTCACCATGTTGCCCAGGCTGGTCTTGAACTGCTAGTCTCAAGCCGTCCTCCCTCCTTGGCCTCCCAAAGTGCTGGGATTACCACCACTAATCTTACTAATCTTTAAAATGGGAATAATATTAGCCCTTACTTAGTGGTTGTGAGGATTTAATTCATTAATATATATAATCCTCAGAAGAGGGGCTAGGATCTCTAAAGGCTACACACATATATATATTTGGGGTTAAGAGTCACCAAAATATAGGTGACTCTTACCTACATTTAATAGTTATATATATAAATGTTATATATGTAACAATTACAGTAGAAGTCCCTTTATATCTTTCCCTTACCCCATTCTCCTCCCTCCCCAGTGATAACCCTTATCCTAAAGTTAGCATACATATGTCAACAGAAAGGTAACTGTTACAGGTCTTAGATACAATTTTACTTTAATTTAATAGTTGGGAAAAAAGCATATAATGCTTAGTTGAATTCATAAGTGTGATGTCTTAGGAGTAGAAGAAATTGTCTGGGATTAAAAAGGACAATTTTGGAGAAGAGGGCCAAGGATGGAAAATGGTTTGGAATTAAAGGTAAAGGGAGAAAGCAGCAATCAGCTGTTTTGTCTGTTTTAGTCTATTATAGTTGCTACTTTTTCAGCTAAGATCAGAAGTGAGGTCCTGAATCAGATGCCAATTACTTTTCCTTTTTTTAGTTGGTATAATGGAAGGAACATGAACTTTAGAGTAAAAACAGATTTGGCCTCTAATTCTAGCTCCAGGAGTTGTGTTTCCTCCTAAATAAAAATAGTGATAAATTCTACCTCCTAGGGCTGTTGTGAAGATTAGATTACATTAGAGAAGCTAAATCTGGAAAGGCCCTAGCACAGAACCTGACACATTGTAGATCTGAATAAATGTCAGATTTCCTGCCTTTTTTTCCTTCAACCATCATATGTAAGACATGTCTTCCATTGCTAAAAGCTTCCTCTGTTAGACTATGGATATTTCTTAATGCTGATTTTTCTCTCTGAATTCATTAATATAGTTTATCATTCCTCAAAAGGTCTTGAGGCCCACACATATTATAAATTAGGAGATTGAGGCCCAAGTGGGGAGTCACAGCTAAGCTTCCTGGTCTTCCAGGATCTACAGTGCAGGTGCACTCAAGAACCTAACTTGTCTGGACTCCAACCCTGAGTAACATTTAGAATTCTTCCTAAAAGATCTGGAACTATTCTATTTCATATGCCAAAATAACAATCAGAACTACTTAGTGATGTATTTGCTTCAGTTTTGTTTGCATGTAAACTGCATGGCCAAATGAGAGTTTGTAATTGATGTCCCTGTTACTTGCACAAATTAAAAGAGCTTCTGAAGTAATAATGAGCAATCAGAAGCTGCCATTACCCACCTTTCCTACTGGGTGCCTGCATGGGTACTATAGTAGACAGATTCAGAACAGAGCCCAGCCTCCTCAAGGCCAGAGAGAATATGGACCATGTAGAAATTAGGTAGCCATTTTTAAATAATCAAGGAGGATGAAAAGGGAAATAATCTTGTGGTGTGAGGGGTTAAAACTGGATTCTGTTTCAGCCTCCCAGCATAGGATTGTGTTTCTGGGCACCCAAAGGTCTACTCTGCTAGGATTTGACCCAGCCTTTTGGCTCATGCTCTTAGGATAGAATGGAACGAGAGGATACGTAGAAATAATTAGCACCATCCTTCCTCATTTTATCAAGCTGTGGATTTTTTGTTGAGAATGTATAAACACTTGCAGCCACTTTGATAAAGCCATGTCAAAATGTCGCAAAATATATCAACTTCTTGAGGCATATTCTATAGATATATATGCATAGGTGTATAAAGATACATGTACATGGATGATTATTAAAAGCTATAATAGTGAGGGAGAACAAAGCCTAGAACTACCTAGTAATATGAAAGTGTTTTAAAGCCAGTAACAGTGTATGGACCTTATGTGAATCCCAATTCAAACCAAAAAAATTTTAGTTCCTTTTTTTAGCTAATCAAGGGAATTTGAACACTGTTGGGATATTTCATATTATAGAATCTTTCTTAGTTTTAGGTATGTTTTAAAGAGTTCATATCTGTTTAGAGACACTGACTAAAATAATTAAATATTAACTGATAAAATATCTGGGATTTTTCAAAATAATCCCATCAAGGGAAGGGGATATGAGCAGGAGTGTAAATAATACAAGGTTGACCATGAGTTGAAAATTACTGAAGTGAGGTGATGGGTACATGAGAGCTTTATTATACTATTCCTCTCTACTTTTGTAAATAACGTTTTAAATTTTCCTTAATAAAAAATGTTTAATAAAGTAAATTTTACGTTGTTTATATGCACTTGTATGTATGTATTTTGCATATATATAGAAAACGTGTTAAATAATAGACACTAATGTGTTAATAGGAGTCACCTCTTAGGATTGAGATGGGAGGTTTATTTTTAATACCATATTATTTTATTTGATTTTTATAACAAATTTGTATTATTTTTATAATTTCAAAAACTGAAATGTAGAAGTCTTTTTTCCTTCTGTTTTTTGGTTGTTGTTGTTTTTTGGTTTTTTTGAGACAAAGCCTCACGGTGTTGCCCAGGCTGGAGTGCAGGAGCACGATCATTGCTCACCACAGCCTCAAACTCCCGGGCTCAAGCGATCCTCCCACCTCAGCCTCCCAAGTAGCTGGGACCACAGGCATGCCTGTGCCTGGCTAGCCAGCATGCCTGGCTAATATTTTAATTTTTTTGTAAAGATGTAGTCTCCCTACATTTCCCTGGTCTCAAGCTCCTGGGCCCAAGCAATCCTCCCACCACCACCTCCCAAAGTGCTGGGATTACAGACATGTACCACTGCACCTGGCTGAAAATAAAATTTTTAATAGGAAAGTTCAATGATTTAATTTTTGGTTGCATCAGAATATCCCCACAGGGAGAAAAAAAAAAGGTGCCTGTGTCGGAAAAGCCTTTAAAACATTCGTGTATCTAGCCTTCCCACAGCATTATTCACCTTTCAGGCTTTCCTCTAGTGTGAGAATTCCCTCTACAGGAAGTTTTTTCCTAACCCACTTTAGAGACCCTGAACCCTCTATGGGAAGACCTTGACCACCATGACTAGAGGTCTTGTTAGATGAATTTATAACTCATAAGTAACTGACACATTCCTCCTTTGTAGATGCCTCTTCCCTAGTATGCCGGATAAACACACCTTGCTGATTTTGGGTATATGTAGGTATTCTAGGCAAGAACATTCTATATTTCAGGGACAAAGAAAGCAGAAGTAGCTTAAGTTTTTAAAAGAAGTACCTCCCTATATCTCTTATTACAACCCAAATTTCATTGTTAATATCTTCCTGCCCTCAGGATTTCCTTCTTTAACTGATTTGATCCAGATATTGACAGAAGAGTAAGATGATTGTCAGAGAGTGTCTAACAATCAGGAGATCTGAAGAACAAATTATTCTAACTTCCTTCTGGGGAAGCCCATGTGAAAAGGACAAATATTAGTACATGTCGTGGGACCTGTGCCAGTGATACTAGGAGAAAATTTGTTGTGGATGGCAATCAAGCCTGTATTGCTGTTTTTTTCCTGAGGATAAGCATATGTAATCATTTTGGGATATATTAGTTAAGGTGAAGAACACTAGCTGCTATTGACAAACCTGCAAAATCTCAATGACTTAACAAAGATTTATTTCTCCTTACATCACAGTACAGTGCAGATGTCTGGGCAGGCTCCTTCCATGTAGTAGTTCTAAAATCACCTTGGGCCTCAGAATTCTCCACTGGATCTTCTACATCTGGCCTGTAATCAAAAGGAACAATAGAAAGTGTAGAGAAATATGCAGGAAGTTTTGGAGCCAAGCCTGGACATGACATATTATTTATGCCCTAATTTTATTCACCAGAATTCAGTCACATGGCCTACCTAACTGTAAAGGAGGCTGGGAAATAGAGTTTTTCCAAATGTTCAGGAAGAAAATGAAATGGAAATCAGTGATCACATTGCATTATTTCTGCCAGAGTGTGTAATTTAGTAACTTGAATTTAAGAGATTTATTGAAGAAGGCTAATAAAAAAGATATGGAAAAATAAATTATATCCAGATAGAAAAGAGAGGTGTTGAGTAGACGTGTTGCTAAGGGCTGCAGAGATAGAGACTGTTTCAGTTAGCTTGTTCCTGCAGGACTGGTCTTTGTCCCCCCACCTAGGCTTTGCTTGGCATGAACATTGTTAGGGTGAGACTCCGCTCTCATTCATTAGTACCAAAAACAAAGAGGCCACTAATTCACCACTGATGCTACTTTTTTTTGCTGGGCTACTAATTTAATTGTCTGTATTTCTTATTCAGGGTTTGAGTAAAAAAGTTGGTGTATCATCCTCCATCCTCCAAGGTCTCTGGATCTCCTATAGCACAGAAGGTCTTTCCATGGCACTGGCGTCTTTACGAAATCTCTACACTCCAAATATAAAGGTAAATTTATAAAGAAATTATAAATATGATAAGGAATTAACTATGAAAAAATAAAACTAGAAGGACATTAAGTAGCTATTTAGTTGATCTTTGACTTGTCTTTCTTATTAGCCTTTTATTGATAATTTAGTATATTTTAAATTGTTAAATTTTATTCTATAAATTAGAGACTAGCTCCATTGTCCTCTTAACTTCTATAAGCTGACTCTGACACATGGGATCAGGTCCTGCTGGTTCCAAAGAGTAAATTGATCTCAGGTAGCCTTTGTCTTGGTAGGAGCTTTTCTGACCAAGAGCTCACTTCGTAGAGACTATGTTCAGCACTACAGTATAGGAGGCAATTGCTCTAGTTACCATGCCATTTATGTAAAGGAGATATTTTACATTATCTACCAAAGGAAAAGAAAAAGGAGCACATGAGATTATAAAATAAAGCAATTACTAAATGCTACTAGACACTGTTGTAGAATGTTAGATGGTTTAATAAAAGATGACTAAAAGGATGTGACTCCTGTTTGTCTAATTATTAGTTCTGTTTATTTATTTCTAGGTCAGCCGACTGCTGATTTTGGGAGGTGCGAATATTAATTACCGGACAGAGGTTTTAAATAATGCTCCAATTCTATGTGTTCAGTCCCATCTTGGTTACACAGAAATGGTAGCCCTGCTGCTGGAGTTCGGGGCCAATGTGGATGCCTCTTCTGAAAGTGGCCTGACTCCCCTGGGATACGCTGCAGCAGCAGGGTACCTGAGCATTGTGGTGCTGCTGTGCAAGAAACGGGCCAAGGTACTGGCTGCCCAGCTCTGCTGCTTTTCTTCCCTTTTTCTTTATTTTCGATGCATGCTCTTTCTTATCTCCAGTGTTACTTCATGAGTCTGGGTAGAGTATATCAAACCATGATGGAGAGCAGATCAGAGAGAGTGCTGGTTCTGCATATGTGCAGGGCCACTGACATCCATCCTGCAGGAGCACACAGTTCTAAACCCTTTGAGAGGTGCTTGGGAAACTGCATTTATCAGTAACCACAAAAAGTTTCTACCTAACAACCCAGAAATGATCTGTTGGGCTCAGAAGAAGCCTCTTTTTAACAAAGAGAGGAAGGAGAAGTGAGGAAGCAAGGAGACTGCAGTGGCAGGTCTGGACCAAATGACACCTGCAGGCTCTAAGCCTTTCATGTGTAGAGAAGAAAACTTAGCCATGGAGATGAGAACAGGACCAGACACCTTCATCCTGTCCTTGAAGACCACCACTCTAGAGATAAGGGGAGAAGATGATTCTCCCTATTTATACTCAGACTGACCAAGGGCACCTCGAAGTGCTTCTGTTAGTACTGATCAGTTCTCTGAAAACATTTCCAAAATATGTTTGCTTTATGTATAAAAACTCGATTTCACAATATTGGTGAAAAGAAAAATGCTGGTCTCACAAATGTGGGCCTCTGGGAAAAAAAATCTGGCCTCATAGTATTTTGTTTCAGTCCTGAAAACAAACTGAGGACTTTAGTGGTTTCATAGTGAAATACAAGTCTTAGTATGACTTCATTCTGCGGTATTCAGTGCTGTTACCAGGGGAGAAAGTGGGACTCCTCCACTCCTTTGGGAACTGAGACGTAGGCCTCTCAGTGACATCTCAGAGCCTTAGAAGTTTACTGTAGCACAGTGATTGTGCACCTGTGACATCCCATTCATTTGAATGGACACCTCTAGGAACAATGATAACTGGGCCTCGTTACTATTTTCGTTTTCTTTTTAGAGACAAAGTCTTGTTCTGTTGCCTAGGCCAGAGTGCAGTGGCATGATTGCAGCTCACTGCAGTCTTCAGCCTCCCCAGTAGCCAGGAGTATAGGTATGCGCCACCACACTCAGCTTTATTTTTTTCCTATTTTGTAGAGGCAGGGTCTTGCTATATTGCTCGGAGGTTTGCTAAAACTCCTTGGATCGAGAGATCCTCCCACTGTGGCCTCCCAAAGCGCTAGGATTACAAGCGTGAGCCACGGCAGCCAGCCCTTCTTACTATTGCTGTCACTTCATATTCTGATCTTAGCTGGGTCTTTCCTGCTGTTCAGCCCTTACACTGCCAAGCCATCCTTTTCTTCATCTTTCATTGTTTTCCCCAGAGCAGAAATGTAACTCATATGTACTTCTTTCAAGATCCTATCACACCTCTTCTGCCCTTCATCACTGTGATCAAGCTCATCTCAAGGTGCCTGTATCTCAAAACTCTTATCAGTTCTTACGTACGCTCACCTCTACTTTGCCTTAGAGAAGGAAGTACTTACCTTCCTTTCCAGAGCAATTGTCTCCACCTCTACACTCTTAACCCACGGTGTTGCTCATTCTCTCACGTTATTTCATTCTTTTTCTAAATTCACACTACCTTTTTTCTCAGTTTCTACAAACCTATGAATGTAGAAACCTACCTAACCTAAAAAAGAAATGTTCCTCTCCCTTGCTAACCAGAAGCAACATCCCATCTCTTCCCTTTCACCTCTGCCAAACCTGTCCTAAGAGTCCTCTATACTGGCTACATTCACCTCTTTATTACTCCTTTACCACTTGCATTCTGGCTTCCATGAATGAGAGAGGAGGCAACTCATTAAAATGATAAGCTTTAGGATCAAACACAACTGGGTCAAATCCTGTGTCCATACTTAATTTATACGAGGGCTTGAACAAGTCACTTAACCTCTCTCAATCGCACTTTTCATCTATAAAAAGGGTGTTTAAAGAGTCAGTGTAAGCATTGAAAGAGATAAAGCCTTTTTTTAAAAGAGGTGTTAAAGTCTCTTTTAATCTTATATAGTGCCTAATAAATAGTATCTGTAAAAAAGAAAATAACCCAACCTCCCTACATTCTACCAAGCTGCTCTTTTAAAAGTCACTAATGACTGCCATTCACCAAATAAAGCAGCTTTGTCTCATTCCTCACGTCTCTGAGCCCCTCCATAGTATTAGCAATAATAAACCTTTTTTTTTTTTTTTTTTTTTTTTTTAAACAGAGCCTGGCTCTGTTGCCTAGGCTGGAGTGCAGTGGCACATTCTTGGCTCACTGCAGCCTCTGCCTCCTGGGTTCAAGCAATTCCCCTGCCTCAGCCTCCCAAGTAGCTGGGACTACAGGCGCACACCACCACGCCTGGCTAATTTTTGTATTTTTAGTAGAGATCGGGTTTCACCATGTTGGCCAGCCTGGTTCTGAACTCCTGACCTCAGGTGATCCGCCCACCTTGGCCTCCCAAAGTGCTGGGATTACAGGCGTGAGCCACTGTGCTCGGCCAGTAGTAAACTTTTAATGTCATTTCCCACTTCTCTGGCTGCCCCTCTCTTCTTCTTCTGATAGAGCTGTTCACTGAGATCCTCTGGTCTTCCTTCCGTCCTCATACTCGCCATGGCTTCAGCATTAAAGTCATAGGCTTTGGCGTCAAACCCGACTGGGTTCTAGTTCTCCTACGTACATTTTGGTGACTCTTAACCCCAAATTGCTAATTTCTGAAAGTGTTTTTGAGCTGTAGTTTCACATTTGTAACTGCTTCCTTGGCAGGCATGTTCATATCCCTGACTAGTTAGTTCCTCAGATCCAGCTTTCTAAAATCACTCAGCATCTTTACCCTCCTCTTTCTGGATTTTCAAAGTCTGCTAATGTTGCCTCCGTTTTTCTCAGAACTAGGGAGTCATTGACATCTTTCCCTCCTTTGCCCTTCCTAATTGATTTAGTGGCCAGCACTTTTCAATGTTATCCTCAAAAGAGCTTGAGAAGCTACTCCTTGGTCTCTACCCCAACTGCCACTATCCCCCTGAATTATTCTTGGAGTCTTCTTGTGTGACAAACCCGTTTTTCAGATTCTCATCTCATCTATTACACACCGTCCCCTTAGCTTTTGTAGAGCTTTTATTTTGAAGTAATTTTAGACTTTCAAAGATACTGCAAAAATAGTGCAGAGACCCAACACAAAGAAATGATACACGTTTGAGGTGATGGGTATGCTAATTACCCTAATTTGATCATTACACATTGCATACATGTATCAAAATATCACACTGTACCCCATAAATATGTACAATTATTATGTGCCAATTTAAAATAATAAAAGTAAATAAAATAATTCTCTTGTAGGCAAAAAAAAAAATGCATAGAGTTTCTGTATATCCTCCATTCAGCTTCTCCTAATGTTAATAGCCTAAGTAATTGTAGTCTCATTATCAAAACCAGGAAAGTAATTTGGTGATAATACTATTAACTAATCTACAGACCTTACTGAAATTTGTCCAACTGTCCCACTGATCATTTTTGCGTTAGAGAATCCAGGTCAGGATCTCACATTACATTTAGTGTTGTGCCTCCTTAGTCTCCTCCAACCTGTGAGAGTTTCTCAGTCTTTGTTGATCTTTTATGAGCTTGACAGTTTTGAAGAATACCAGCCAGTTGTTCTGTAGAATGTTTTTCAATTTTAGTTTATCTAATGTTTTCTCACTGTGAGATTGAGTGTATATATTTTTGGCAAGAATACCACATAAGCAATGCTGTACCCTTATAAAAATGCAGCACTAGAAGTCCCTGCTGTTGATAGGTCTTATTACAGGTGGTGTTAACCTCAGTCACTTGGCTACCCTAGACCTGCTCACCAACACACTGACCATATATCAGTGATGACGCGACATTGTCCAAGAAAGTACATACCAAGGCCACTGCACAATACCTGTCCAAAAAGGCCTCCAATATGGAATAATGTTCTTCATTATTTCAGAAGTCTTTTTCTTCGCTGGATTCTTCTGAGCATTTGATCACTCTAGCTTAACCCCTACTCCAGAATTAGGAGGACATTGACCCCCAACAGGCATCTAAGGTAATGTCTTCCAGGTTTCTCAGCTCTGAAGTTACTGTTTTTCCTTTTGTAATTAAGAAATATCTTTTAGGGTTATGCTTTTGAGACTAGAAAGATAGACATCCCGGTTCTTGTCATACTTTTGTCCACTAATATTAGGATCCATCAGTGATTCTTGCTGCAGTAATTATTATTATTTTATTTTTTTTTTTTTTTGAGAGGAGTTTCACTCTTGTCGCCCAGGCTGGAGTGCAATGGCATGATCTCAGCTCACTGCAATCTCCGCCTCCCAGGTTCAAGTGATTCTCCTGCCTCACCCTCCGGAGTAGCTGGGATTACAGGCACCCACCACCACACCCAGCTAACTTTTGTATTTTTTAATAGAGATGGGGTTTCACCATGTTGGCCAGGCTGGTCTCGAACTCGTGACCTCAGGTGATCCACCCGCCTCGGCCTCCCAAAGTGCTGGGATTACAGGCATGAGCCACCATGCCCAGCCACTGCAATAATTATTGCTTTGATGTTTGCCTAACAGTGATTTTCTACTTCCATCATTCCCTCAACATTTATTAATTGAGATGTTACTGAAAGGGAAAGCGATCCCTTCTCCCCCATATCTTTATTCAAGTATTTATTGATATTACTATGAAGTCATGGATATTTATTTTATTCCATAGCCTGAAATCCATTACCATTATTATTCATTTTCATTGTTCACCTTGCCCCAGATTTGGCCATTGGGAACTCCTTCAAACTGATTCCTGTGTCCTTTCAACTTCCCTCTATTAATTTTTGAGCATTTTCAGACTTTCTGACACCACAAGATGTTCTAGTCTCATCTCTTACCCCAGTCCTGGAATCAACCATTTCTCCAAGGAGCCATGGTTTCTTTTATCCATTCGCTTAGTTTTTGAAAATACAGTTCTGAGCATGAAAACACTCAATGACTTTACTGCCTATTGGTTACAATTCAGACCACTTAGCCTGGCATTCAGAAATATCCATGCTCTGTCCCAAAAGACCTTTTCCGCCTTAGAGTTTAAACTTCCCTTTCATGTGCCCTACTCTTACAAAAAGTAGAATACATTAATCATTTTCCATCTCAGCCAGTCAAGATAGACCTTTCTGTCTGAATCTGTTCCTGATTCTAGCCAGGAATTAATCTTTCCTTCCTCTGAAATGTTATTTCACTTTTACGTTCCTTTAAATTTATTGCATACTCCTTTGTTGGACAGGCTCTTGTCACATTAGTCACATCTCCCCTACCTTGTTGGAGAGTCCTTGAGAGCAGAACCTATATATTTACTGTCTTATTCACCTAAGTGCTACTTTGCCACATACTCTGTATTCAGTAAATATTCACTATATGGATGGCTGGATGGAACTGAAATCAGTAGGAAAGCCAGAAACAGAACTTATATTTTCAACTGATCTAACTACCACAGGACAAGTACCACCTACCTACCAGAAAAGGCTACTCATCTAATGAAAGGCTACTCATCTGTTGAAACGAAGGCCCTTCTGGTAAATCAATCTTGATCAGGGTCTTCTTTCAGCCTAAACTTGTAACCAACACTGAAATTATGAAGACTGCTATCGGTGCACTAAGCCAGAAGTGCCTCTAGCCATTTGGGGCAGATCTTTGAGAGTCCTCCCTCCTGCTGGAAGAGAGAAGCAGACTTTGCCAAAGTTTGGTGGTCAAATGATTCATGATGTGAGATGTTTTGCTTCTTTGGAAGGCCAAAAAATTGTAGCTTCATAATGTTTTTCTTCTCTTTTTTGATTTCAAAGATAATTTTTTTATGCCAGCAGAGCTACCAGTTTCTCAAATCTTGGTCTAAAATGAACTATTTGAGGAGACAAAGAAGAATTTACCTCAGGAAGACAAAGCTCAAACTGAGAGCTTTGGTTTTTTTTTTTTCTTGGAATGCGAAAACAAAAGTCTGACCTTTTCTGAGGAGAAGAAGTTCTTCCCAGAGGGACATTTAGCATAGTTGTAGCTCAGTAATAATCTAGGCTGAGCAGAGTCTCCTGAATTTGCTCAGAGATTGGTTCCAGGAGTGGAAAGGATGATTCTTAGTAGCCTAGGCTTGTGCAGTGGCGGATGTGACTAGATTGCGAGCTCAGCCACAAGTCTGTGTTCACACATATCTCCTGTCCTCTCCTCTTAGGTGGATCATTTGGATAAGAACGGGCAGTGTGCTTTGGTTCATGCTGCACTCCGAGGTCATCTGGAGGTTGTCAAGTTTTTGATTCAGTGTGACTGGACGATGGCCGGCCAGCAGCAAGGAGTATTTAAGAAGAGCCATGCCATCCAACAGGCCCTCATTGCTGCAGCCAGCATGGGTTATACTGAGGTAAGAAGTAGGCAATAGGATTGTTTTTTCAAGCTATGTATTGAAGGACCCAGGAAACCAGGAGAAAAGATTGCACGAAGACAAAATTGCCAACCAAATTAATGTGAATTCGTGATCGCTGCTCTGAATAATAAGGAGATTAAACTCCATGAAGCACTTTACTCAAATGCCAAGGTCCCTCAAATTATAGGTATAGAAAGGTGCGAGTTGGAAAGGACCATGGAAATGATCTAATTATTCTCCATGTTTTCCTCCCTGTTTAACAGACAGTGGCACCAAGGCTCAAAGAGATGAATTATTGAGGTGTAGTCACATGGTTAGATAATGTGGCACAGGAATAGCATAACATTTAGAATCTCAGAAGGACCAGATTTGAGTCCCAGCCTCGCTATTCATTAACTCTAGCCCTTGAACAATTTACCTAATCTCTTAGAAGTTTAGTTTCCCATCAGCAAAGTGAAGCTAATAAACTCCTTTATACAAGGCTATTATAAGGGATGCTTGGTAAACTGTTAAACATTATACAGTTTATTTATTAATGATAATAACAATAATAGTGGCAAATGTAGGGAATTGGTAGTGTGCTAGGAAATGTTTAACAACCAACCGTGAAGAGGGGTGTGGGGTGGAACAGGGGTGTGTGTTTGTGTGTGTGTGTGCATACGTTTATTATAAATTTTACTGATAGAATGTGTTGCCGTGGAATACTACACAGCCATAAAAAGAACAAAATCATGTCCTTTGCAGCAACATAGATGCAACTGAAGGCCAGTATCCTATGTGAATTAACACAGGAACAGAAAACCAAATACCACATGTTCTCATTGATAAGTGGGAGCTAAACATTGAGTACCTATGGACATAAAGAGGCAACAGTAGACACTGGGAACTACTGGGAGGGGAAAGGAAGGGGAAAGGGTTGAAAAACTGTTGTTATCCTCACTACCAGGTGTTGGGAACTTTTGTGTCCCAAACCTCGGCATCATCCAGTACACCATGAAACAAACCTGTACATTCACTGCCCTTGAATCTACAATAAAATTTGAAATAATTAAAAAAAAAAAAAAGAGGCTGGGCGTGGTGGCTCACGCCTGTAATCCCAGCACTTTGGGAGGCCAAGGCGGGTGGATCACCTGAGGTCAGAAGTTGGAGACCAGCCTGGCCAACGTGGTGAAACCCCATCTGTACTAAAAATACAAAAATTAGTCAGCCATGGCAGTAGGCATCTGTAATCCCAGCTACTCGGGAGGCTGAGACAGGAGAATCGCCTGAACCCGGGAGGCGGAGGTTGCAGTGAGCTGAGATCATGCCATTGTACTCCAGCCTGGGCAGCAAGAGCGAACTCCATCTCAAAAAAACAAACAAACAAAAAGAATATGTTGCACACAACTTACAAATAATAATGAACTATATAATACTCTTAATTGAAAGCTTTTGTTGCTTTTTGCCAAATTTTTAGCTAACCTGTGGTTGTAACTTATAACGAAAGTTTGACAAATGGAGCTGCATCCCAGTTTGCTCTTTTCTCAATAACTGTATTGCCGTTAAATCTGATATGTGATCTACTGTTAAACTACTTCTCATCCACATACGAACTATATTCATTGAACTGAATCCTCTTTCAGCTTTAGCACTAAATGAAGCCCTGATTTATAATGTTTGCCAGTTTCAAGGGTGTAAATACTCCCATCATGGCCAATTTCAAGCTACCAGTGTGACATCACTGAAACAAAGAGGGGAGGAGATGCATAGTAGCATGTTGTGATGTAATATTCCCACCGTGCAGACAAGACATGCACAATCAATATAAATAACCTCAACAGCATAGATAATAGTAAGATATAGTTAAATAATAGGAAGTTGCGAGATTTGAGTATTCTTTAACCTTTGTTTTTAATGTTAATTTATTTAATTGCTATTCGATTTCTAATAAACAACTGGCTTTCAGAATTTCTGAGAATTTAACAGTCAGCTTTCATGGGCCAGTGCAAGCATGGGATAATCAGCAAAACAGCTACCATATCAATTGAGCTGACATGTCACCAAGGGAGTGTTAAGTAATATTAAATTTGTATCATCTATGGGAGGTTTTTGAACCCTGTTCAGTCAAATTCCCAGAAACAGAACTGTCACTTTTCATTGTGTTTAGAGATTTTTCTCCCTTTACTAGTTGCAGAACAGTCCTTACACATCTGAGAGGAGAAAGGAAGATAATCACTTTACTCTGAGGAAACACAGGGCCAGATGCAGTGGCTGACACCTGTAATCCCAGCACTTTGGGAGACCAAAGCAGGAGAATCACTTGAGGCCAGGAGTTCAAGACCACCCTGGACAACATGGCAAGACCCACATCTCTGGGGAAGAAAAAAAAAACTTTTTTAATTAGCCAGGTGTGGTGGTGCATGCCTGTAGTCCCAGCTAATCTGGAGGCTGAAGTGCAAAGATTGTTTGAGCCCGGGAGGTCAAGACTGCAGTGAGTCATGAACACATTACTGCACTCCAGTCTAGGTGACAGAACGAGACCCTGTCTCAAAAAAAAAAAAAAAGAAAGAAAAACAGGCCCTCAGTTTTCTCATGTTTATTTTCTATGGCTTTTTTATAGGGAGGAGGAAGGATTGCTGCTTTAACTTAAATATGAAGAATATGTAATTTTTAAAAAATCACATGCTATATAAGTGAATTGCATTCTAGAGAAATGTGTAAACCATACCTGATAAGACAAATGCTCATCATGGAAGCTGTGAGTTTCTTTATTAGGACGGTCAATTCTGATTCCTTTTGTGTGCAAGAGATTTAGTGATACTTGGATCATCCAAGCATCTTCCAAACCTCACAGGCTAGTGTCAATAGCATAGTTTTCCACCTGAAGTTTGAGCTGACACAACTTCTTGTTTCAGATTGTCTCCTACCTACTTGATCTTCCAGAAAAAGATGAAGAGGAAGTAGAGCGAGCACAGATCAACAGCTTTGACAGTCTCTGGGGAGAGACAGGTACCTCTCATGGACGTTGCCCTCAAGAATGTGTTGTGTTTGTGTGGACTCTCGAATCTCACCCCCTTATTTTTTCCCTGGCATACATTTGGCAGTCTTCTGTCTCAGGCTTTTGTAATGGAGGCTGATTCAGCCAAACTAAACAGTCAAGCAGTTTTCCTCTTTCAATCCTCTTTGCCTATGGATTCTCCATACTCTTTGCACCAGAGTCTTCTTTCAAACAAAACTTTTTCCCTCTCTTGTTTCCAAATATTTTTAAAAGACTGAAAGTTACCTTACAATGTGCCAAACCAGAGCAGAAAATTATTGTGGCCTGTCTCCTTTTTATGTGATCCTTGTAGTAGTTAGGAATAAATATTTCTCCCATCAAAATAACTCTTTCCCCTTGCATTTGTTAACCAGGATGTTAAATTTTCACCCACACCTCTGGCTTAACCAAATGTTACTGTAATAGCGTGGTATCTGACACAATTAATCTAATACATTATGAGTAAAGTTGCTATCTGGATGCACAATGAATGCCCAGCCTCATGCAGTTCCTGTTGGTCTGTAGCAAATCAGTTTCTGTATCGTTCGGTACAATGCAAACAGAAGCCTCTTCCTTGTGGCCTTTGCAGGAAATGATTGTTGTCTTCCCTCCAAGTCTAAACTGCAGCATCTGGAGAAACATTAGTAACCTTGGATGTGTTTTTATGAAACCAGGGCAATGAAAACTGTAGAGTAACCCCAGATATGTGTGATATTTTCCAGGAGAAGTAGACCAATATTGAGATGGCCAATCTAGGGAGAATATTTTACTAAACAAGAAGGGTATGCATTTGGGTTAGGATAAGAGTGTTATTAAAAATAAGAGGTTCTTGAACTCATTTAAAATTTATAAAGACCTATTGTGGCATTTCTTCTCGTGACGAAGTCTTACACACATTTCCTGACTTCTTTAACATCATGTGGAATGGTCCAAAACTCAGGAATTTGCTTCTCGAATAATCCCTCCTTTTGTAAGATCCAAAGGGAGCAGATGCCTGGCAGCTGCAGCTTAAGAGTCCATGACAGATTAAAGGAAAGTGTACAGCTGGAAACAGCTGCTGTCTCTGGAGCCCCACCCTGAGGGAAGCCAGAGGACAGGCTGAGGGGAAGGAACTGGGCAGGACATCAGCCGCTCTGGAGTATGCATATGTGTGTGACCTAGAGCTGCAGGAGGGACATGTTGGTGTGTTTCTATCAGCACAGCCTTCTCCAACAGTGTTGCCACATCTCCAGCAGACCCTTTGTTGCCAAGGGCATGGCGGTGTAACCACTGACAGCAGCAAAAAGAGTCGTGTCCCCATGGTGATAATGAATAGAAATTACAAGACTAATAGTCATAGCGATGAATATCAAACACATTCTAATGGTGTACTTGAAAGAAATCCTTAAAAATATTCAAGAAGGGCGTGAATTAAATGGAGGACTTATTTTTATTGACATGAATTTCTTATTAGAATAAAATTTTATGGCCTCAGGATTTTTAAAATATTTTATTCCTTAAAGTATACAATAAATTTTTACAGTGAATTTTGTACATATGTACCATATCTCAAGATTTTAAAAAATCAAAACTTCATGTGTTTGCTTGTAATCAGAATTGTGTTGCGTTTGACTTATGCATATATACAATATAATTATAATATTATAAACATGAAGAGCTACTTAAACATGAGTTAAGATGAAATTTATTTGTAATATGATTTCTTTTTTTTTTTTTTCTTTTTTTTGAGACGGAGTCTCACTCTGTCCCCCAGGCTAGAGTGCAGTGACACAATCTCGGCTCACTGCAACCTCTGCCTCCTGGGTTCAAGTGATTCTCCTGCCTCAGCCTCCCGAGTAGCTGGGATTACAGGCGTGCACCACCACACCTGACTAATTTTTTTTTTTTTTGTATTTTTAGTAAAGATGGGGTTTCACCATGTTGGCCAGGCTGGTCTCAAACCCCTGACCTCAGGTGATCTCCCCACCTCAGCCTCCCAAAGTGCTAGGGTTACAGGCATGAGCCACCGTGCCTGGCTGTAATACAATTTCTATATCTATGAAAAATTATTTTATTTCAGAAAAAATTCTGGAAAATAATGTTTATTATGTGACAGTGACCCTACAACTCATCACTAGTATAGAATGGACTTTGATTTACTGTTCTATCTACTGTGATGTTTATTAAACATACATGTGCCTTTCTAACTTATAGCACATGATTGTTTAAATTTTATAATGACCTATTGAATTTTGATGCTTCCTCCCATGACAAAATCTTATACATATTTTCACATACAAAAGTGGTCTGTGACCCAAAGCTAGTTGGTAGGGGCTCATATCTGCAACCAGGACCTAAGTGACAATTTTTAACCTAAGGAAAATACAATGGTCATGATGTTTCCTATAATATGTATCACTTACTCTATCAAATCTAAGACACCATTAACTTTAAGAAACTATGTAGCCATTATTTTATGTGCCACTACAAAAACAAACAACTTCTGCCAACTATACTGACACAATTCTTTATTATCACATTAATTGTAAGATGCATTCCAATTTCAGAGATGTTAAAATGTAGAGGGAGAAAGTGAATCTTAGAATATTAATTGGGATGTGATTTTTACATATTAGATTTTCTGAAGGCAGATCACTAGAGCATCCTGGTTGCTTTCATCTTCCATTTGCAGCCTCTTTATCTTTCCAGATGTCATCATCTTACATCCAGCTTTCACTATCTGCTGACCCCCCTCCCATCCCGTAGAGTTTTCACAGACTTCTTATGGAACACCACAGAAGAAAAGCAAACAAGGTGACAAGATTGTTCACCACACCCTCCTCTCCCTTGCGTTGTGGGCACAGACCAGGACCAGCGCGGAGAGCTTCTAGCAACTCTGGAGGCCAACCCTGGAAATACATGGCCCCAAAAAGAAACCAGAGTTTACGACATAAACTTACTAGATTCCTTTAATTCCTGCCCTCATCATCATTTGCCTAGATTATTGCAGCTACCTCCTAATTGAGCTTCTGCCTCTAGCCTCACCCTTTTGTGATACATCTCTCAGACTTCAGCCAAAGTGATCTTTTTAAGCCATAGTCTGTTTGTGTCACTTTCCTGCTTTCTGACCTTCATTTACTACTTGTAGGATTAAGTCCTTTAATGTAGCATAAAAAGACCAGTAATAATCTCCAGTCTCATATATTGCCTGTCTTCTCCAGTAATTCCAATAACAGTAAACATGTTGTTTTCCCCTCAGTGCCTTTATTCATGCTCTCCCTTGGCCCACCCCACACCTTCCATGCCTGTAAATCTCCTGTTCATCTTTCAGCATCTAATTCACATTATCATCTCTACCTGGAGGCCATCTCAGAAACCTCTTCCTCTGTGCCTTCCCTCATACCAAGGACATATCTCCATTGTGCATATCACACTATATTAACATATTCGTCTGTTTCCTTACTCAACCATGAGTTCTTTGAGAGCACTGTCTGACATATAGCTCAATAAGTGTTTTATTAATGTTATTTTGAATAGCAGTGATCAGTTTATTTCTCCCCAGCCACTTCCCCCTCCTCCCCCACCCCTTGATCTTACATGACCTGTCTGTGCTGGACTCTTGCAAGGTTGAAAGCAGATGAAAGAGTCATGTGTATCTCTGCGTTCTCTTTAGTGTCAGCATCCCATCCAAGCAGACTCTGGCTGTTTCCCCAACTCTGAGCTACATCCTGTCTGCCTCTTCCAACTCCTTAGATGTTTCCCGTTGAAAAAAGACCATTTCTGTCAGATCATCTCGTCAGATGCTGACAAGCTAGGAAACAAATTCTGTTACTGCTGTTTTAGGAAGAAAGTTGGCTCCTGACTGCTCTGTTTGCAGTTTGGTGTTTTATAGAATTGGCTTTACCTTCATCTCCTTTCTTTTAGAAAGTTTTAACAGTTTTCGATAAATCTCATATAAAATCCAGCCATACAACTCTTGCTCTTGGATTTTGAGAAGCCCAGACTCCATTTTACATAGTTGTGTTGTTCTGAGATGAAATTGGCCAGCTGTGTTAACCATGTCCAGCTATCAGCTGAAGGTTGCTGCCAAATGACACCATAACCTAAACAACAGAGATGATACAACAAAGAAAAAGGCCAAATGGAACATTCCCTCACATGTAAATGTGTTATCCAGTGGGGAGAAATGGGGCAGCCAGAGCCATAGAATTGTCAGACTGGACAGTATGGCTTTCCAGATGGTCACTGGTTGTGAATATTCAGATGTGTTCTGTGAACTGGCATCATTAGTGAGAGGCTTCATTCTGAAATTCTGTATTTTCTCTAGGATGCTGTAACTTCTTTCGTGAAAAATAATGTATTTGGCCCCCTCACATACAGAGGTTTGCTGCAACCTTATCAACCTAGTAACTACTTTAAACGGGTTTAGAATGTGGGTTAGAAATTTTCCAAATGGTTTGTTTTATGCACCGAGATAATTCTTATGGTTCCTAGTAAGTGTCTATCCAGTCAAATTATTAAACTACTCTTGTGTTCTGACCCATATATAGAACTCACAATTTGTTTTCTAACCTTTTAGAAATATGAACTTGAGAAAGAGGGAGCATCACTTATATTTAAAAAACAAGAGATAAAACTTCTTTGTCCAGGAAATAATTATAGCCATTAACACCTGAGCTCACCCACTCAGGGTTGGAAATGACCCTCACCTCAGATAGGACCAAGCCACTGCCCTCCTGTAAGGAACTGAAAAGAAATGCCAATGTCAGGAGTTCCAACTAAAATTGAAAATACACATAAGACAAGCCATAGATAGAACTGGTTTAAGAGTGCATGTATCTTCTAAAATTACCACATTTTACTTCATAAGTCCTTATCCTTGCAGAAGGAAGGAAAATGTTACTTGAAGGTTTATACTTGCGGAAATTACAGGTAGTTTTCATTTTGCATATGACTCAGTAGTGGATAAATTTGGCCAAGTCCAGAGACAAAATGCCATAATTTGCACTTAAGTGGAAATGAATGCAAATGTCCATTTGATGTAAATTTTACTTGCTTCTCTGAATACGTTTTAAAGTTTGCAAACTGCAGTATCTGTGCCTGCCAAATATTATCATTTTCTGGTTTGTTACTGGAGTAGGAGGCCATAATAAAAGAAGAACCTGCTGACTACTACATCAATTTTTTAAGTCAATTTGGGAAAAAAAAAATCTTTATCCTCTTTCTTTAAAATGAAGTATAACTCCTACATGTTCTAACAGTGTTTCCATACTCCATACCCCTCATTTTTTAAAACAATAGACTTGTGCACCTGAGAGCCCATGGTTAAATGAAACAAATACATATTTGTTAAAAGATAGATTTCATATCTCCAAACTCCTCTTTCTACTGTTGAAATGACACTCTGAGGACAAAATAGGCGTTCGTAAAATCTCCTTTGTATCAGAGATCATATTGTCAGTGGACAGCGGCACAAAAAGAAGAATGTTTCTGTTTTTTTCCTAATGTGTCTCTTAAACTCACTGTAGCTATTTTTACCTGTGACTTCATTATTTTATATTCAGAAGAAAATAGTCTTTGTCATACCTCTTCTCTCATCTTTAAGACTGCTACCTTGAATCATTCTAATCCTTATATAAAAAATGATTGCAAATGTACCAGAAACTTCTGTATCAACTAATGAAGAAAAAGAATGAAAACTGGCCCAAGACCTTGGACTGCAATTCCTAACTTTGGTTCTCTAGGCTTAAGAGCCCAGGGGTAGAGCTTGGCTGGAGGTAGTTCCCAGCTAATTCTAAAACAAAACAAAACAAAAAAAACTTTTTATCTCTGCAAAGACTCTTGTCTTTAGATTCCACCCACACGTAGACTAACAGAGTTTGTAGCTAGGAAGAGGTACCAAAGGAGAGGTAGACCAAAGCAGAGAAGACAGTCTGGTTAGGAAAAATGAAACCAAGTGAGTTTGATTAAAGGTGAATTTTCAATAGATTTATTATTATTATTATTGTCTCCAAATATTGGGAGGCAATTTAAATGTGTCTTTATTCATTATTTTTCTTTAGAACTTTTCTTTATGGAAAAGGTGGCAAAAATCATTATTCTTAGAAGTAAAGTAGCAATTACATTAATGAAACACAAGGATATGTCACGTTTAACATGGAGCGCTGGAGAGGACAAGAACTACCTATCCTCAATCTTTGTTCTCTGCCCTTAGCCCTAACAGCTGCAGCCGGAAGGGGCAAACTGGAGGTGTGCCGTTTGCTCTTGGAACAAGGGGCGGCAGTGGCCCAGCCAAACCGCCGAGGAGCAGTGCCACTATTCAGCACAGTGCGCCAGGGCCACTGGCAGGTAAGCAGGGCGACCACTTCCAGTCCCTCAGGCAGGACTGAGTTCTAGGTGAGGACTTCTGATGCACAGAGCAAAATGATCACAAGTAAAGTTTGGGTTACCCAGCAGTGATCAGGTTTGAGGACTTGGACCTTTGTTATGAATATTCTGGTTAATTGAGAATACGACAGTTAACATTCAAAACCATCACTTGATACAGATTGTATAGAAGGACTAACTACTTATGTCCTGGTGATAGAGTGACCTCCTTCTCACATTTCACAGCATCCAAAGACTCCTTGGAAGGTTCATTTCTCAGCGGACTTCTGCTAATCACTTACTTGCAGATGTCTGAGACTTACTAAAGGAAAATACAGTGAATGCAAATTCTAACGACACAATCCTTTTAGATGTTTGGATTCTGGATAAATGTTAATTTATACACTTAGGATGGAAAGGAAAGCACACTGATAATAATCTTCAGAAGTATTTCAATAGAAAAAAGGCTGTAGAAGCCAAACAGCCCTAAAGAGTTACCAGAGTCACTTGATTATGTTCAGTTCAGTTGCAAGTATTAACTACAGGCAGATTTGCAACCACTAGAGGGCAATAAAGGAGTGATTTATGTTGGAACTTCCGCTATGGGATTGTTTAATCCTACAGCTTGGCCTTTGTTAAGTTCTTTTTTACTTAGTAGCCGAGTCAGACATTGAGAGTTGAATCC
Organism: Gorilla gorilla gorilla; assembly: GCF_029281585.2. NCBI lineage: Eukaryota > Metazoa > Chordata > Mammalia > Primates > Hominidae > Gorilla > Gorilla gorilla. Next base: position 28,645,569 of record NC_073228.2, on the reverse strand, counting down.
TTCTCATTTGGCTGTCCCTAAGAGAGAGATTAAATCACATGGTACTAGGACTATACAGGTACTTATGGGGGAAGTGGAAAGATACATGGGTGACTCGTAGAGCAGTAGGAATTCCTACAGAGTAAGAGATAGTGTGCACGTGTCTTCTCAGCAGCTCTTCTTTGGGCTAATTGGTCCCTGTTTCTCTGCACTTGCAGATTGTTGATCTTTTACTCACCCATGGAGCTGATGTCAACATGGCAGACAAGCAGGGCCGCACTCCGCTGATGATGGCTGCTTCCGAAGGCCATCTAGGAACCGTGGACTTTCTGCTTGCACAAGGTTAGTCTTGGAATGCTAGAGCTGGCTGGCCAGTGTCCATAATTACCTGGTGAACTCATGATTTCCAGCAATGGATCCCAGGAGATGCTAAGAACAGATATTAATCCAGTTGGTTGGAAAATGAAAGGCTATCTCCTCCCCTCTTGTATTCAGTGTAATGCTTTTAACTCTGATACTCTCTATTTCCTTATGACTTGAGGGATTTAAATGAAATTAACATATTCTAAATTCTCATTCAGATCAGTAGTCTCCAAACTTTGATTTTTTTAAAAATATATACTCAATAAATGTTCATCTTCCGGGGATTGTGTTCTGACTTTATCAATTCTTTTGTAAGCCTGCACAACTAATATTTTTCTTGAATTCAAAGGAGGCAAATGCCAGTGAAGACCCCTGCTGACTGTGGGATCCTATTTGGGGGATCAAGATTATTACCCTGTAGTAATAAATTCCTTTTGACACTTACCAACATCCACAAATTCCTGGTGAATGGGAAATAAGTTAAAGGAGATGATGATCACACCACCATCATAAAGCACGTCAGGCTCCTGTTGGTTGCTGTGACCTCTATCACCTGTGCATAACAGTGGCTGCTGATGGTGGACCTCTGTAGTAGAAAAAGCTCATCACTAGTGACTCTGCAGTGCCATCTAGTGGAGCTGGAGCATTTACTTGAAGCAAGAGACAGCGGCAGTCATTCCAATTAGCCTCCACTATTAGTAAACTGGACCCAAATGTCTGTAATTATATCCACAAGCACATGTACTTTCCTTCAAGGAAACCAACCTCCTGAAGAATTATGCCTAGGCCAGAGCAGCTGAGGGTAGTTTAATTAGGAAGAAATTAGGTTTCTTCTAAGATTTCAAACTACAGCTCAGTCAGAGACTTACTGGATCTTTAGCTGTATCCCTCAAGTAAGATTTTTTTCCACAGACTCAGACTCAAGGCTGGGTCAGAATCCGAGAGTTGCTCTTACAGGGTGTGAAGTGGCTCTTGCCTTCCCCATATAAGCTACCAAAGAAATTTGGCTTCATGCTCTCTCTCTTCATTCTGCTGGGGAAGCAAGGAGGAGGAAGGATGGGCCTAGATTCTCAAGATAAGATGTGTCCGGAGTAAATATTCCAGAACAAACCAAGTCCACTGAAAGAGGCAGGAACTCTTGAGCCACTGATAACCTTTAGATAGCTGCAAAGTACCTGTCATGTGCCAGTAGAGGCTCCATAGCCATAGATTCCAGGTATTTGTTCTCCCTTACCAGTGAAGACATTTTCATCTTTGGACTGTTTCATTTTTTTCCACACTTAGAGGCTTAATGAATTCCACAAAGATTTATTTAGGCTATGTTATTAGCAGAACACTATACTAGGAACTATGAGTGGTTCTGATTTTTTAAATTAATACACTATAACCTGTGCCCTCAAAGGGTCTATAATGTGGCAAGGAAGAGATGAAACAAAGATAAAGCCTTAAAAAGCGGAGAATCCTGAGTGCTCTGATACAGGCGTCCTTTGAGTTAGACTAGGACAGACTTTGAAATTCGAAGAGGAAAAATGTTTTGTATTTAGGGAGAAGAAGTAACATAGATGAAAGGCCAAAGAGGAATGACAGGTTTGGAGAAATATGCAAGCTGTCTAGTAAAGTGTAAGGGGACTACGGAAAATAAAATTGGAAAGGTATATGGAAATGGAAAAGGACCAAGTTAGAAGAATCTGGACTTAATTCTAAAGGAATCTGGGGAGGCTTTAAAAATTTTAAATAAGGAATTGATGGCAGAGTTGTGCTTTAAAAACAATCACTCTGGCAGTATGTGAACAGCAGATTTGACAAAGGAGCCAGGAGATCAGTTAGGAGGAAGCCATCGTAATGGAACATATGAGACATAACGAGGTCCTAACCCAAGGGCAGTATCTTTCAGCATAGAACAAAAAAGGGCTATGTGCAAGAGGTATTTTGGATATGAAGTCTGATTAGATGTAGGAAATAAGGATAGAACAGTTAAAGATAACTCCAGAGTTGTAAGACGGACATTTGGGAGAATTGTGATTTCATTAACTGCATGAGAAAGAAAAGAGAGAAGAGGAAGATTACAAATTGGATTTTGGAAGTATTTAACATATTATGGATTTGTTTCATATGTATGTCCTTTTAATTTCTTCTCTTTCCTTATCTTTGGAAAAATCAGTTCATCTGTAATGTACATCCAAAACTTTCTTATCCTACTTTTTCCTCCACTGGATACTTTGTCCAGGAAATTTATAGATGTTGCATCTGAGAAAACGCCTTGGATTCTGTTCCGTATTTAAACTTATTCCATATTAGAGTCAGTGTTTTAATTGCAAACTATACCATTACATAAATGGCTCTCATCAGGATTAAGGGATGGTCCCTTCCAGCTTTTCATCCTCCTGTGGGAAACCACAGACTCTAATGACCTCCAGAGATGCAAAGGTGACAGGCTAGATAACTGCTGAGTAAACCCTGAGCCTGCTGTGGCAGGTCCTAAGCTTGAGCTGACATCTGAATCCTGTCCAGCTGAGGGGGCAGCCAAGTGTCCCGGTGCAGTAAGTTGATCTCTGATGTAGTTAAATATGACATGCCTACTGTGTGAAAAGCGTTGTCTTAGGTACTCTGCTAGCAAGTAAATGATTCACTTCTTACCATTGAAGGCCTTACAGTCTGGGCCTTAAGAACCAAATGTATATTGGATTTTAGACTGAATACAAAACAGCATGTCAAGTATGCTCGATCCTTTCAAGTGAAAATAGAAATGTTGAAGGGAAACAGATCCAGAATATGAAAGGGTGGGTGGAGAATTTCAAAGTGGGGATGGAGTTATTGAATAAGGCTGAGTAGTTTAAACTCTGAATTTTTTGTTTATTTGTATTTGTTTTTTGTTTTTGTTTTTGTCTTTTTTTAGAGGCAAGGTCTCACTCCATCACCCAGGCTGGAGTGCAGTGGCCTGATCATAGCTCACCAAAGCCTGGAACCCCTGGGCTCAAGCGATCCTCCCATCTCATCCTCCCATCTCAGCCTTCCTAGTAGCTAAGACTACAGGCTCACACCACCACACCTGGCTAATTTTTTAGTTTTTTGTAGAGACAGTCTCACCATGTTGCCCAGGCTGGTCTCAGATTTCTGGCCTCAAGCAGTCCTCCCACCTCAGCCTCCAAAAGTGCTGGGATTATAGGTGTGAGTTACTGCACCCAGCCAAATATTTATTTTTTTAATTGACAAGTAAAAATGGTATATGCAGTTATGTATCACTTAACGAAGGGGAGATGTTCAGAGAAAGGCATTTCAAGAATTGTGTCCTTAGGTGATTTTGTCATTTGTAAACATCATAGAGTGCACTTACACAATCCTAGATGGTGTAGCCTACTACACACCTAGGCTGTATAGTATAGCCTGGTGCTCCTAGGCTACAAACCTGTACAGCGTATTAACTGCACTGAGTTACTGTAAACAGTTGTAACACAGTGGTATTTGTGTAGCTAAACATATCTAACCATAAAAAGGAACAGTATTTATGGTGTACAACATGATGTTTTGATGCAGGCTGTATATCCCTTATCTGAAATGCTTGGTTATATATCGCTTATCTGAAATGCTTCTGTTGGGATTTTATTTTTTGCATTTTGAAGTATTTGCATTATACTTACTGGTTGAGCATTTCTAATCCAAAAATGTGAAATCCAAAATGCTGCAATGAGTATTTCCTTTGAGTGTCATGTTGGTGCTCAAAAAGGTTCAGATTGTGGAGCATTTCTGAAATCAGATTTTCAGATTAGGGATACTCAAGCTGTATATGTATACATTGTGGAATGGCTAAATCAAGCCACTTAATGTGTGCATTACCTTACACACTTTTTTCTTCTGGTGAAAACGCTTAAAATGTACTTTCACAACAATTTTCAAGTATATATTGTTATTAACTATCACTATGACTATAGTTAACTATAGAGTAGATTCAGTGTACTAGTTAGTAACTAGTACCATAGATCTCTTGAACTTATTTCTTCTTTCTAAGTGAATTTTGTGTCTTTGACCAACATCTCTCCAATCCCCCCCCCCCCCATCTCCTAGTTTCTGGTAACCACCATTTTATTCTTTGATTCTATGAATTTAACTTTATTAGATTAAACTCTAGATTTCTTTCATGGCCTGGGCTCAGTGTCCTCTCGTGTTTATTTCCCCCACCTGGGGAGGGAGAAGGGGCCCTGGCATCGTGATCAATGACAAACATGTCCTGGGCTCCTATTTGATGAGACTGTCTCAAGGAGTTAGCACTATTATCAATGGAAGGCTTCTGCTCAGCTCAGAAAACGTTCACCGAGCTCTGGTGCAGTGAGGGCCGAGGCAGGTGGATCACTTGAGGTCAGGAGTTCAAGACCAGCCTGGCCAACATGGTGAACCCCATCTCTACTAAAAATACAAAAATTAGCCAGGCATGGTGGTGCATGCCTTTAATCCCAGCTACTTAGGAGGCTGAGGCAGGAGAATTGTCTGAACCTGGGAGGTGGAGGTTGCAGTGAGCCAAGATTGGGCCACTGCACTCCAGCCGGGCAACAGAGCAAGACTCCATCTCAAAAAAAAAAAAAAAAGCAGCAGCAGAAGAAAATGCTCATTGAGAATTTATTACATGCAAATAGTATACATAAAAATAAATAATGGAATAAGTTGACTTATGTTAAGCATACTTAAGATGAGGTAGCAGTGAACTGTGAGAAGCTTCTTAGAGGCAGGAGGATGGAGATAGTTCCTAGAGAATGAGAAGTGAGGCAAGTCATGGGGGAAGAAAAGCTCTTCCACACATGGAGCAGCATGACCAAGAGTGAGGATGCAGGAGGATTGACGGGAGATCCGAGAGGCAGTGAGCACATCCATTTGGCCAAAGTGGAGGATTCTCACAGGGGAATAATAAAACAGGTATAGAGAGTAATTAGGAATAGACTGTGGATGACCCTGAATACTCAGTAAAACGACTGGAATCTGTTTTATTGAAAGCTTATAGGATGAACTTTTAACAGTTGAGATACAACTGGCATACCAGCATCAGTCTTAAAATGGAAATAGTCCAGAAACGAGCAGTGTTCTTTGGAGGAGCATGCCCCTTCAGCGCACTTCCCCTCCTGCTGTGTGATTCCATGTCTCCTCAGCCCTGTGCTATCACTTGCCTTTGCAGGTGCCTCCATTGCTCTTATGGACAAAGAAGGATTGACAGCCCTCAGCTGGGCTTGTTTGAAGGGCCATCTCTCAGTAGTACGTTCTCTGGTGGATAACGGAGCTGCCACAGACCATGCTGACAAGAATGGCCGTACCCCACTGGATCTGGCAGCTTTCTATGGCGATGCTGAGGTGGTAAGTACCTTTAAACAAGCCTCAAGAGAGCAGAGAGAGGGGCTATTCTCCATCCATACTACCTGGGGTTGAAAGTGGAGTGATATATTGATGATTCCTGATACAGAGCTCTCAGATCTATACTTGCTAGAGAGCAAGAATATTCAAAATGCTATTAAAGATCAAGGATATAGCTAAGGCCTGAAATACCATGGCGGCATAGCCTGGGGTAGGCCAGCAGTTGAAAAAGGGCAGGCAGCAGCCAGAGCCCTCGGTGGAACAGTGCTGAGCCATTACGCCTGTCCTAACTTCTCTGCTTGATCCGTGTCCTAGGTCCAGTTCCTGGTAGATCATGGGGCCATGATCGAGCACGTTGACTACAGTGGAATGCGCCCTTTGGATAGGGCAGTGGGGTGCCGGAACACTTCTGTTGTTGTCACTCTTCTGAAGAAAGGAGCCAAGATAGGTAGGAGAAGGGAAGAGGATGTTGGCCATCTGTGCCCAGGGGCCAGACTGGTCCAGTGGTCTGGCTGCCCTGGGTATTTGGTGTGAGTGTATATAGTTCCCCCTCCTCCCTGGCCCAATTATTGTCCAAGTGAACAGAGAGGCTCTTGGCCCAGGGAAAGCGCCATCTGAGCCATGGTCTGCAGTCCCCTGTGTCCAGAACCACGTGGTTCTCTACCATGTCCCTTGTAGCCTTAGCCAGGAGGCTGCTCTGGCCTTAAGCACCTCTCAGCACTGCCTCTGTTCCAGCCCCACTCTGTCAGCATCCTGGATCTCTGCACTGCCGTGAGCCTTTGCTTTCCCTTGCTCTGAATGTGCTTCAGACTCAAGTCCCTGCTGCCGCTGTCCCAGCTGCTCCCCAAGCCCACAGACCTATAGACGAGGGTTGGCTGATATGCTGGCTTTGTGCTGCCTGCCTCTCACTGCTGCTTTTTCCTTCTTTTTTTTTTTTTTTCACCTTCATCCATTTTTTTTTCCTCTCCTACAACTTTTTGTTTTCTCCTTTCTTTGAAGGTTGTCAGACGTTACCGAGTCGCCCACGAGGTATATTTCACCGCTGTCAGCATCAGGCGTGGTCTGATGGCTTGGTCAGCTTTGCCTTCTCCTCTTTGGTTTAGCCTGCATGAGTTCCCTACACCTCTGATCTTTTAATTTACTTCACCTTAAAAGAAGATTTTTTTTAATGACTGTTGTAGAGAATAACTTGAACTTTTGATAACTAACCTTGAAAAGCATAGTTTGTAAATAATTCAGGCATTTGTAAACTAATCAATTTAACCTTTTCTTTCTTTTTGTGGGTAAAGTCATCCTCAGTAATGTTGGTTTGTTTCACATCTGATTGACATTCGAACTGTGCTCCTGCTTCAAAGTGAATCCCAGGGAGTCCTAGTTGGTACTTATCATTTAAGGGAAACTTTAGAGTTATCAGTGGTTTCCCTTCTGCAAAGTACATATTTTAAAGTTAAGAGGCTAAACATCTGGGGGTTTTGAGTCCCAAATCCAAAATAAATTACCCTTTTTGGACTTTTCAAATCCTGTGGTAATGTTTAATATAAATCCTTTCTCCCAATTTCCTTATTTAAAATAATTCCAAACTGAGCCATTGCTTGCCCACATGCAGCACGCAGGCTTTGCTGCCCTCGCGTGGGGCAGGCTCACATGGTTCCAGTATTCTTATTTTAAGGTGAATACAAATCCAATGCAGCTTCTTGGCAGTGGGAGTTACTAAAATACTCCCAGGTCTAAAAGATGAGGTACTAATTGTGGAGCAAGTTGTTCTCTCAGCAGAAATTCCCCTAGGGTATTTTTTTCACCTAGCTTCCTACCACCCTTACATTGTATGAGTTTTTTACCCATCATGCATCCTGTACACTACAGGTCCAGCCACATGGGCGATGGCCACCTCCAAGCCAGACATCATGATCATCCTGTTGAGCAAGCTGATGGAAGAGGGGGACATGTTTTATAAGGTGAGGGGAGGGAGGGACACAGTTTTTTCAGAACAGCCACTGACTGTTTTCCATGTGTAGAATCTTACAAAGTCTTGATAATTCTCATCCTTTGCATAGAGGCAAAGGGAAACTACTGTTCCTCAGTGATGGCCTCATATGTTGGGGATCCTGGGGTTCTGCCTTACCAAGAGAGCAAGAGTAGCCTATAGTTGCCTGCAGCTGATCAACCTAAAGCCCTGGTTTCACCTGGTCACTCACCTGTGGTTTTGTCGATTTTTACATGGAATCTGTTAGGTAGGATCTGGAAACTCATGAGACAACTCAAACTAAAATTATGTAGTATAGCTATTTCCAGTATGTTGATCCTAGCTTTCATATGTCATAATATATACATAGATTAAAATGTATATAGTAACAGTAGCTTATCAGCATCCTTGAATAAGATAAGGAAACCAAGACAAATAGCAATTATAAGATTTGTTTGAAATCATTCACTGAATGACAATAACAAAAACTGTGGAGGCTTTTTGTACTCACAGTCTAAGCTGAAGGCTACATACCCTGACACAAATGAATTCCTTGGTCTATTACATGTCAAAGTCATCGCACTGGATCAGCTGGATTACCCTGTCCCGAAGCTTCATACAAATCCAACCCAGTTTTTGGCAGCAGTCATCACTGACACTTCCCCAGGACTAAAAGATAAGGAGAAATAGTTGTGAAGCATATTATTCTCACCTGTGTCAGGAGTGTACAAGTTCCTAGGAGCAGAATTCTATCTTCTAAGTACCCTTTGAATGAGTCATGGTAATCTAGGACTCTCAGGCTTTCAGGAAGCTTAAGCCCTGGCCTAACCTTGATTTTACGTGACTTCATAGAAGGTCCTCATTACCCTAGATGTCATATTTATGGACTTCACAATGGCATTACTCTCAGATTATGTCCTGGTTATAGCATAACTTCTGGTATTCTGAGGCGAGGAGTCCTCTTAATGAAAATATGCGGTGCCATTATTGTTCCCCTCAGAATTCTACCTTGAAAGACTCCAAATCTCTCCTTAGTGAATGGTGCTAAGGGAAAAGTAAAAGACTGGGATCCCTGTGGAGTTGTAACTATAGAGAAGGAATAGAGTGGATAAAGATCAGCTAAAGGGGTGGGAGATGCCGCCTGCATCTTTCTGGTCTCAGCTTATAGATTTTCAGATACAAAGTGGAAGAAAAGTTCAAGGTCGCTGTGGCCAGATCTCTAAATTGGTCATAGATTTACTTCCTCTTGGATAATCCCTCCTGCAACATCAGATGGAATCACAAACTCTAAACTTCACTTTTCTGCTGCCACCCTACTCCATGCCTTTCCAAAAATGGGGAACACTGATTGGTATTATTTTATGCCATGAGATTAGGGAAGCAACTGCTAGACTGCTTTAGCTCCCACATCCTTCATGAGGAAGAGAGTGACTTCTAGAGAGCCAGCCAGGTGGAGCGTCAGACCAAAAAAACAGTTCTCCAGACAAGCCAGAAATTAAGGAGGAAGTAATAACTTTGGAGTGCTTGGGGCTAGGAAGTCATATGTGTTATAGAGAGCAAAGGAACTTTGAAATGAGCATGGTCAGCCTCTTTGGAATCCAGTTGGGAAGTCAGGGTCCAGGGCCTTGCATTTGCCAAGGCTTTGCCTCCCTGGCTTGTATCTTGGGTATCCCCTCAACCTTGCCTTTCCTGCCAGGTGAGTTTCCTATAGAAAAGACTAGACCCTTCTGCCCTCACCATCAGGGCCAGAACTCCTCTCTAGGCTGGCATTTGGGAGGGTTAGCCCTTAGTAACAGCTGCTGAGAAGAGGAAGGGAGTGGGGACCACACTTCCTCAGCTGTTCAGCAGACCAACTGTGTGTTTCGCCATCTTGTGCTCCCATTAGAAAGGTAAAGTAAAGGAAGCTGCCCAGCGCTACCAGTACGCCCTGAAGAAGTTCCCTAGAGAAGGGTTCGGTGAGGACTTGAAAACTTTCCGGGAACTAAAGGTGTCTCTCCTCCTCAACCTCTCTCGGTGTCGCAGGAAAATGAACGTAAGTCCCTGTCACCCCAACTCCTTTCTGCAATCCTGGTAGCTAATAGCCAGTGTCACTCACTAGCTTTTACCAGGCCCCTGAAATCCTCCTCTGCCCCATTTGGAACTTGGTTGTCCTTCACAGAGCACTGACATTTGCAATTTGAAAGAAATCAAGTCTAAGTACAATCTGTATCTCAAACTGTAAAGAAATTAATGCTGCGAGTACTTTGCAGCTTTCTGAATGTTCATAATTTCACTGAAAGTGATGAGAATACCATCTTTCCCACCCCCATACCACCAAGTCAGTGTTCTGGTCTTTGGGAAAATGTGAGAGCAGTGGTCACTAGAATTCCAGTTGCAATTAGATGTGAATTGTAGTCATTACTCTCAGGTATATTCCCTTATCATTTGAAGAAGGGCTAAGAAGAGGGCTCGGACCATGGTCTTGAAGGTTTAATTTCTGAGGCTATTGAACTTTTCGCCTCTTTCCTCATCTTTGTATCCGAGCATGCTATGTCCCTTCTTGTCCTAGGGGGAATCTCAGAACTCCCCCTGGACCTTTATCGTCTCCCTGGTAAGCCGTGGTCCTTCCTGCCTACCTTGCAGACCCATCTCACATGTCCCCAGACACTGCTCCCTCAGCCACTGCCCTTTAACATAAAGACACTCCAAGCCAAGAACCCTCTCTCAGGTTTTGGAAATAGCTAAGATTGTGTCAGGAGTCTCTGACATCCACCTGCCAGAGGTCTCACAGTTCCTCAGGAGATAAAAATAATCCAAGCCAAACAGATGTATTGATCAATTAAAAACTCAGCTGGACAGAAGCAAGATTTGAACCTCATGGCCAGGGATCTTCCAGAAAGATTTGTGTGTGTAACCTTTAGATCATCCATTCCAGACCCTAAACCCTGACACTGGAAGGAGCCTGAGTTAAACCTGACTGTCTCAGAGAACACAGCCATGACCTTCAGAGGCAGAGTTAAACCTGACTGTCTCAGAGAACACAGCCATGACCTTCAGAGGCAGAGTTAAACCTGACTGTCTCAGAGAACACGGCCATGGCCCTCAGAGGCAGAGTTGCTCCAGGGTGCTGAGGGAAGTGGGGATGTGGAAGAGGCCCCCCAACCCCGGGAAGGGAGAAGGTGGCGGTCTCGGGAGACAGGTTTTCATGCTCATGGGGTCTCCTGTGAAATGAAAGGAACAGCACCAAGGCCTCCCCTGCACCAGCCGATGAGGATGAGGCAAAGCTCAGAAGTTGCTGCCAACCCACTGATCTCTTTTCCCTACCAAATAATAGACTTTTTTTAAATGCCCTCATATTTTTAGGAATAATGATGGTCCCAAAAGAACAAATAAAAGGGTAAGGCTGGAAGCAGAGCAGGGATAGAGGGTGACCCATAAAAGCTGAAATTCTTTCTAGCTCCACATTTGTTCAGAAGCGGTTGTTAATCACCTCCTGGGCCAATACTGTGCCAAACACCAGACGTCTGTCTTCTTAGGTAGAGGATTTCCCATCAACTTTTAAAAAATTTTTTTACCTATGCCCCAGGACCTTTGTTCTGCCCAAGGCCTTGTTTTCTGCCTTAGGACTCATGACTATAACCAGAGGCTACCATGCTATACTGTGGCTTTGACACTAAAAGAAGGGGAAAGCCTTCTCTTTTAGCTTAGTATTTAAGGGAATACTAAAAACCACAGGCTGCCTAGTCGGCGTTGTTCCCCACCCCACCCCCCAGTCTCTGTTTCCAGGGGTTCTCAGGAATGACATCCCTGTGAGCGTGTTCCTCTAGGGAGAGCGCAGACCTCAGTCACAGCCAGGGTCTTCTCTTGTTTTGTTTTATTTTTAATTTTAAGTGTTTCCTAAGTAAGGAGCCAGTTAAGAAAAGGAACAGATCAGAGAAGCCTCTGTGAAATAGAAAGAAAACGGTAATTAATGAGCACCTACTATGTGCTGGGAACTGTGCAGGGCTTTTAAATACTGTATCACACTTGATCCTACCTCTGGGGTAGGTATGGATGAGAAAATACACCATACACTTGGGGGTTATGAAGCTGGTCAGAGAATTGAACCCAGGTCTGTCTGACACCCCCTCTCCGTCTAGTCTCTGTAGTCAGTGCAGTTTCCTTTACAGACGTCATCCTCCCGGACTTTACAGGACACCTTCTCACCTGTCCCTTAGAAAGCCACAGTGTAGTGTGTGTAGCAGGAAGGTGTGGGGCTCAGACCAGGGTCCACGCGAAATGTGGACATGTGTGCGTTTGCCTCCTACATGCATGGATAACTTCAGGAGCTTCACTGGAAAGGGTTGGTGTTTGGCTTCCGGGCTGAGAACTTTATTAGAAAGGCAAAAAGAGGGAAAATTAAAACTATTTTAATATTCTGGGCAGATAAAGTCCAGTGAGCAGTCGCAGGGCTACACAGGACAAAGGCAGAAGGAACTTTCAGTCCACAGGCCCCGCGGCTTGAGCCATGTCAGGCACGTCTAGCGTCCCAGGCGTTCCATCCATGAATGTCAAAAAATGTACAAATAATTTGTTTTATTCCCAAGTTGTCTATTTTTTATATCTCATCAATGACTCATTTGCACACCTATTGTAATGACAGGATTTTGGAATGGCGGAGGAATTTGCTACTAAGGCCCTGGAGCTGAAACCGAAATCTTATGAAGCTTACTATGCGAGAGCAAGGGCAAAACGCAGCAGCAGGTGAGGAGAGAGAGAGAGGGTGAAAGCAAGAGGTCTCTTTTCTGAAAATTTGGCCAAGGCAGCGTCGGCCACCCTGGGGCATATGTACCCAAATACATCTCTGTCCTTGAGAACTGTCAGGGCCAAGCTTTGGGGATGACTCCCATAGTACAGCCCTCAGCTCGAGATCAGCAAATCTGCTGGGCTGTGGAGGCCACGAGTGTTTCACTTCGGGAGAAAAACACTTTTTCACTGGAGAATGGCAGCTTCTTCCAAGAAGCCTCTGCCGTATCTCAGGCATTTTTCAACCCCCAGAGCAGCTAGCATAAAGAGACAACGGCGACTTAAAGAAATCACTTAAGCAGAGCACCCCACCCCCTCTTTAGAGGGAAAGTAGGATGGTTCACTTAACATCACAGGTTCCTCTTCCTTCTCCCATAGGCGTTTGAGGAATCCCAGATTAGTTAGTCTTCCCTCTGGGGCTCTCCTCAAGTCTGATGGCATCAGACCCCTTTCCACCTAAACCATCACCCACCACACACACACAGTCAGGAGGTCCTTGCTGCCAGGATGGAGAGGACCCAAGAGAACACCATTCCACATTCCTAGTGCCCATCTGCTTTAGTTTGGCCACTGGGCAGAAAAGCTCCCAGAATAACCTAGAACCTGCCATCAGTGATCTTTGTGTAACTTGTCACTGTCTCTTATGCCTCCTGCCCTCCTCCCCAGCTGCATGGGAAAGAACTGCTTCAGGTTCACTGCTATGACCAGGGGCATATGATCCTGAAAATCACACCCAGGTTGAGGCTGGTGATGGTGGTGGCAGTGATCGCACTCTTACCTAGCTGGGGCAACGAAGTCCTCACAGAAACCTGACTCAAATTCTCCTTCCCTCTGGATAGTTCCTTTTTCACAAGGCCAGTTGCCCCTGTCAGGTGATATTAGTAGAGAAGATGGGAATGTCTCTGACAGTTCATTTCTTCATTTGTAAATTAGAGTCTCCTTGGAGTCAGCTCAGCTCCAGCCCCGAGTGACCTAGTCAGCAAGCCTAATGCGTGCCCCACTTTGATAGAGCAAATGGAGACACAGCAATTCTGAGAGATGAGGGTTAGAAAGGGCAGAGGACAGGGTTCTTGCCTAGAGTAGAACAGGCCTGAAATTTGGAGCTAAAATATTGAGAATATAAAGAAAAATTTCTGCTGGATCAGCAAGATTTTTAAATATGTAGTTTTTTTTGTTCCTAAGCTACTTGACAGTGACCCTGTAAATGACAACCCCACCCAACTCTCATACTGCCTGGTGTGTGTTTGGGCACCAAAACAACTTCCCGAAGGGCCTGGCTGGACTGACATAATGGGGCATTTCTCCACTATTCCCAGAGAGGCCAGAAGGAAGATGGAGGCCGAATGGGTTAGGGAATCATTCGGACTCTTCCAGAATGAGTCTTCCTGTTTCCTTCCCTATAAATCCAACTAAACCGAAATACCCCAGACTCCCACAGACGCCACCACAGCTCTCTGAGATAGTGACCATGTTCTCAGCTCTTGGTGATTTCTCTGGATTCAGAATAACTCCAGTTCCTGTGTTCACATTTTGTCAAGCAGACAGTTCGCAGCAGCCTTAGAGGACCTGAACGAGGCCATCAAGCTGTGTCCCAACAACCGTGAGATCCAGAGACTTCTGCTGAGAGTGGAAGAAGAGTGTAGACAGATGCAGCAGCCACAGCAGCCACCGCCGCCACCGCAGCCTCAGCAGCAGTTGCCGGAAGAAGCAGAACCTGAGCCACAGCATGAAGACATATACTCTGTACAGGATATATTCGAGGAGGAGTACCTGGAACAGGATGTTGAAAATGTTTCCATTGGCCTCCAGACAGAGGCCCGGCCCAGCCAGGGGCTCCCGGTCATCCAGAGCCCACCCTCCTCTCCCCCGCATCGGGACTCAGCCTACATCTCCAGCTCACCTCTTGGCTCTCATCAGGTTTTTGACTTCCGGTCCAGTAGTTCTGTAGGCTCTCCCACTAGACAGACCTATCAGTCCACCTCACCTGCCCTTTCTCCAACTCATCAGAACTCACATTACAGGCCTAGCCCACCACACACTTCCCCAGCTCATCAGGGAGGATCTTACCGTTTCAGCCCCCCTCCTGTGGGAGGACAGGGCAAAGAATACCCAAGCCCTCCCCCTTCCCCTCTCCGGAGAGGCCCTCAGTATCGGGCCAGCCCTCCAGCTGAAAGTATGAGTGTCTATAGATCCCAGTCTGGTTCACCCGTGCGCTATCAGCAGGAAACAAACGTCAGTCAGCTTCCTGGCAGACCCAAATCTCCATTATCCAAAATGGCCCAGCGGCCCTACCAGATGCCTCAGCTCCCTGTGGCAGTTCCCCAGCAAGGGCTCAGGCTACAGCCTGCCAAGGCCCAGATTGTGAGAAGTAACCAGCCCAGCCCAGCCGTCCATTCAAGCACCGTCATCCCCACAGGAGCCTATGGCCAAGTAGCCCATTCAATGGCCAGTAAATACCAGTCTTCACAAGGAGACATAGGAGTCAGCCAGAGCCGGTTGGTTTATCAAGGGTCAATTGGGGGAATCGTAGGGGATGGGAGGCCGGTGCAGCATGTCCAAGCCAGCCTGAGTGCAGGCGCCATCTGTCAGCATGGAGGATTGACCAAAGAGGATCTTCCACAGCGACCTTCCTCAGCATACCGGGGTGGCGTGAGATACAGCCAGACACCACAGATCGGACGCAGCCAGTCAGCATCCTATTACCCAGTCTGTCACTCAAAACTAGATCTGGAGCGCTCCTCCAGCCAACTAGGTTCCCCTGATGTGTCGCATTTAATCAGAAGACCTATCAGTGTCAACCCTAACGAAATCAAACCGCACCCGCCAACTCCCAGGCCGTTGCTGCATTCCCAAAGTGTAGGCCTTCGCTTCTCTCCATCTAGCAATAGTATCTCCTCCACCTCCAACCTAACTCCGACCTTCCGACCATCTTCTTCCATCCAGCAAATGGAGATCCCACTGAAACCTGCATATGAGAGGTCATGTGACGAGCTGTCGCCAGTGTCTCCAACTCAAGGAGGTTACCCCAGTGAGCCCACCCGATCCAGGACCACACCATTCATGGGGATCATAGATAAAACAGCACGGACTCAGCAGTACCCCCACCTCCACCAGCAGAATCGGACCTGGGCAGTGTCATCTGTGGACACTGTCCTCAGTCCCACGTCTCCAGGCAACCTGCCTCAGCCTGAGTCCTTCAGTCCACCATCATCCATCAGCAACATTGCCTTTTATAACAAAACCAACAATGCACAGAATGGCCATTTGCTGGAGGACGATTATTACAGCCCCCATGGGATGCTGGCTAACGGGTCTCGCGGAGACCTCTTGGAGCGAGTCAGCCAGGCCTCCTCCTATCCCGATGTGAAGGTAGCTCGGACTCTACCTGTGGCTCAGGCATACCAGGACAACCTGTACAGGCAGCTGTCCCGAGACTCTCGGCAAGGGCAGACATCCCCTATCAAACCAAAGAGACCGTTTGTGGAGTCTAATGTTTAAAAGACGTTTTGTTGGAGTGAGACCCATATGTTTTCACTGCACATTTTCAGGCTTGGTTTCCACATTTGAGGTAGTTCTCTGGCTTAATTTCTCATGTAGTTTCTGTGTGGTGTTCAGAGGTGGCAGCCCACATGCTGAAATCCTTTGCATGCAGCCGACTGGGAAGCGGCCTCCCGGGAGCCAGGACTTCAGTTTCTCTTGTCTGTGCCCAGCCACATGCTCTCTCCCTCTCTTCAGATGCCAACGAGGATATTTTCGTGCCGTGTGCTTTAACCCAGGGAGATCAGACACACTGGTCAGCTTTTTCCAGGAGACAATCGCTTTCACTGATGTTCTTGTTGTGTAATTGTCTTTTTCCTTTCTTAAAAAATAAGGTGTTCTTGTTCGTTTTCTTCTAGAAACTTTAGAAAGAGTGCGATGCCCCTTTGCCTTTGCATTCTTAGCCAGTGTCACCCACACAGCCAGCCGCAGCGCATTCTCATGCTGTGGCCCCTCCCCAGACCGCCAGCGCCCTGCAGCCACCAGGTCTACAGTGTGCATTAGGA
The DNA here is from genome assembly GCF_029281585.2 of Gorilla gorilla gorilla. Lineage (NCBI taxonomy): Eukaryota > Metazoa > Chordata > Mammalia > Primates > Hominidae > Gorilla > Gorilla gorilla. The sequence goes on along the minus strand of NC_073228.2, from coordinate 28,629,123 downwards.
TTATTGCTGGTCTTCCTAGGGGGTAAAAGGATCAGAGAGAGAAGAATTAAGTGCTAAATTGGAAGAAAACCCCAATATAATTATGTAAAATGTCACTACATTGATTTTCCAAGAGGCATTGTAGGAACATGTCAAAAACAGCCAGCCCTTTAAATATTGCAGTCAGCCAAGGAAATTAGATGAGAATTGTAGCTATTAAGAGAATTCACTGAGAGTTATTCTCTAGATTTTTAGCCGACAATTAACCACTAAAAGCTGCTGCTTTTCCAGGGTGGGGGAGGGAATGAATACATAGAAAAACAAAAAAGATTGTTCTGGATTCTCAGTGAAAGGCTATAGGAAGTCTGTTCTGGAGACATCTACTTTTTAGATCCTGGTACATCACTGAGTGTCGTACTCCACTAAAAGGAAACTCTAACCGAAGGCTGGCTGGTGTGACAATCCCGCTAGCTGGATCTTCACCTACAGCCAGATTTTGTTCTAGTGGCCCTCTTTCTGTAAACCCAGATGGTGTCATACAGAAATCGTTTCTTTCAGAAGCAGATTGGAATCTCTTGGGACCATGAGACTGAGTCCCAATATTTCCACCCAGGGTCATGCCCATTGTTGTCTACTTCCATTTTGAGATCTATAGTTTGATTATCTATTATTACAGGAACTGTTTCTTTTCTTTTTCTAGGAGTATTTATGAGAGTGTGATATTTTAAAGTCAGATGCAGCAAAAACTGTTTCAGGGTGAAGAAAGACCCCTTTCAGCCCTGTTTTGTAGCCCTGGGTGGGGGCATGAGATAGACAGCAAGCTTCTGATCTGGTCACTGTACACATCTTCTAGGTCTCGTGGTCATTTGGTAGGCTGACCTTTGAGTGAGCGAGGCCACTATTGAGTGGATAGCAAGAACATTGGAACCAAAGCCTCGGCGCAGGCCTGGCACTGGCTGTACATCAGCTCTTACAACTAAACAACTCAACTAAGCAACTGAAACGAAACAAAGGAGCATTCGTTCTCTGTTATTAGGAATCATTCTGCTCTGTTAGGGAAAGGCTACAGGAAGGGCAGTTTCCTGAATAAAAATCTGGCTGTGACCAGTCCCATGTGTCTGGTAAGTAAGTAAGTAAGTAAGTGCCCTTTGAAGGGATCATTAAGACACAGGGAGCATGAACCTGAGATCAGAAGCATTTCTTTACTAATTTAGATTCTGCGAAATAGACGGACCTCTCCACCCCCAAACCTAAAACAGGCCAGGACTTGTCTCTGTGCTGAAAGCAAATAGCGGGACTAACTCAAGCCCCAGCCTCTTTCCACCCTCCCTGATACCTAAGGACTGCTTTCTCAGCTAGACCAGGGTGGGCATCAGCGACACCTTCTCAGCTAGACCAGGGTAGGCATCAGCGTCCTCTCTCCATCTCTGTACCCCTCTCTCTCACATCAGGAAGATGAAATGTGTAGCTCTAGTGGCAACCTCTAGCCAGGAGCTCAGTGGCCTCTCAGATTGCTTTTTGGCCAGGTCTCAGCACTGCTGGCATCTTTACATCTTACTCTTTACAACTGCCTCTCGCTGAAGAGCCACTGCATTTTGAAGAATTTCTCAGTGTCTGTTAGAAAAGTGCTCCTGCTCATTTGGAACGCCACACACCACCCGCACTCACCTGTCCAGGCGAATGAGCAGGTCCTGTAGCTTTACGAATATGCCGCTGATGCCGCTTCTCCCCAGGGTCTCTCAGTTTTCCAGGACAAAAAGGAGATTTAGGGCTTATACCCTATGGGCAAAACACCTAAAATGTCAACAGTCAAAATGCCATTCTTTTTGGCCATCATAAGAGGGAGTAGGTATCACTGCTGCATGCCAGTCGTTTTTGACTAGAATATGCCAACCAGAGCTTGTTGGGGCAGGAGACGTTTTTCCTTACAAGCAGACTGCCTGTGCCCTGTGCCCTGTTTGCTACTTCACTGCCATGGAATGATCCGAGTACTGTATTTCAGAGCTGCCCCTTCCCCAGCAGCAAACACTCGCTGAGTCCATGTCTGGCTTCAGGTGGGAGGAAATGTTTCAGATGAAACTTACTCAATTCATACCACCCTGAAATGGAGGACAGAGGTGACAAACTTCAGTTTAATAGGTTTCTCACCAAGTTGTATGTTCCATTGGCCCAGGATTCTTGCACTAATGGGTTTCTATCACATCATGTCTATAAATGGGTGCACTTTACTGTTTGAATTTGTAACTGAAGTACTGGATATTTAAGTGTGAGTAATGTCTTCATTAGAAAATAGCAGAACCGCTCTTGTCTTTTAGTGTATTTTTCAAGAAAAAAGGAAAGGAAAGACATCAAGCAGTGGATCACAACATTTATAGCACAAGAAATAACTTGTATATAAGCATCAAAAAGATTAAGAATTTTTTAATATGAAAAATATTTGCAGTGATTTTAAAGTGCTTTTCCAGCAATGTTCTTAGGGACTCCTGAGACACGGTTACTTTATCTACTGGATCAGTAAGGCACACAATTAACAATTAACAATTAATGTTTATTTACAAAGTAAAGGGAAAACCTGTGTAACATGAGAATTTGGCATGACAAAATGGAGACCATTTTGTATCTGCTGTTGTATCTTGTCCGGGTTGCAGACGTGCACTATTAAAGTCCCAAGTTAATAGAGCACAAACCCTTCTCGCTCCTCCCCCATATGCCCCTCTTTTTAGATGTGTATAACTTAAACTCGATGGCTCAGGAAAATTCCACTAATTAGAATCATGTACAGTACCCCAGGTCGTTGTCCAGATATACAAGTTTGCTAATGTAGTTAAGCCTGGATTATTAAACACTTTTCCTAAATTATTGTAAACAGAACAGCTTAGAGAAAGGTATTCTCAGTCCTTATATTGTATAGTAGTTTATGAGCCCCTCTCTAAATATTGGTATTTTTATATTCCAGAGATGTACCCAATAGAAAAAATTAAAAATTAATCAGTATCTAATTTAATATCCATAAGTATTTTTCCTTAGATTTTAGTCACGTACAGTGGGCTATGTGGATGTCACTTGTGCTTCACCATAGTTTACCACTAGGTGTCACTGTGGCTCTGCACTGCGCTTGTTTTGTAGCAAAGAACAGCGGCATCCCCTCGGGAGAGAGGAGCTGCTTCCAGGGCAACAGGCAAGCGGGCTCAGAGGTTCAGGAGAAGGCAACAGAGGCCTAGAAGGGGTCTTCGTGCATCTGTGCCAGTTGTGCAAGACGAACTCTTTGAACACTACATGCTTTGGACTTCAGCCAGGCACAGGCTGGAAGAAGGTTGACCAGAGCTCCCTTGCTCTGGTAGAGGGATGGGTACGTGGAGAAGCCCCTTCTTCCCCATGAGCCTCCCTCCTCTCAGTTCCTCTCAGCCTCCAGCTTTTATAACTCCAGAAGCGTCACAGTTGGGTGGTTTGATTCAGAGAGAGTTATTTTTCTACTGCAGAAATGCCTTGGACAAAACCAGTGCTCACTGAATCTTTGCCACAAAATGGAACAGGCTATCCCAGGGGGCAAGAGGTGCCCGCCCCTGTGCCCAGCCTCCTCTTGATGCTCCCAGTGCCCAGCAGCCTCGCACACCCTGCCTGTCTGTTCCTGGGCTGCCCATTTCTCAAGAAACCGACCTGCAAAGGCAGCCGGCTGCTGCCTTCACACCGAGGGCTGTGCGGTCCTGCTGCTTGCTCACTGGGAGGTGCAGCTCTTTCTCCTCTTCCTCTAGGAATTCCAGACCGACCATCTACCATGACTAACAACAATGAACAAAGGGCTTAGGGGCAAGAGCTACCTGCAAAGACGTGTCATGGAACCCTTCACCATGCAATGCCTTGAACTCAGCTCTGGCTGCTCCCAAGAAAAGGTGGCTGGCTGGGGGCCTGGACAGAAGCACAATGGGGCTGGTGGAGCCACTGTGCAGAGCTACTTGAATAATCACTGGGTTTTCATCAACTCCTTTTGTCATACAGACCACTCAAGGGCTGAAGTGTTGGTAACCTTCATTTCGGTGTCCAAAGCCTCACAGCAGGTGAGCCACCCTGAGATGCTTGTGGCCACGTGGTGGCCACAGTCAGAGCTTTGAAAGTCAGTACCAAATGAACGCATAATTGGACACCAAAAATCAAGTGTTACTTTCATGTTTCCTCACCCCATCATCTCATTGCCTCCTGCTGACTCTGATACCGACGCTGAGCTGACTTGCCAGGCTGCCGCTGGATGCGTAGAGATCAGGCCAGCGCCGCGCTCATTTTTCCAGATAGACCTACTCTGTGGAATGGAAGTGCCCTAGCTGCTTTGTTTTTGTAGCACTTGCTGGCTGGATTTTTCTTTTGCTAATCGCTAACCAGAAAGTCTGGTTAGAGGGGGCTCAACTCAATCCCTTTGGTCCCCAGAGCCAGACAAGAGTTAATTCTGGAAATTTCAGTACTTGAATGTACCTGCCTTATTGCATACCAATTTACTGGGGGGGGGGGGGGAAAGTTAAGAGATGCCGGCTCCAGATCTCCACTTCATTCACAGGTGATTTTGGAAATCCTGTAAGTTACACTTCCTGTTCTGGTTTTGTTTTGTTTTTTGTTTCCTTTGGCTGATTCCTGCTGAGTGAGGCCAGTTCCTCATCAGGCTCAGGGCAGGTGCCTTTTCAGGCGTGGCCTCCTTTCCATCTAGCACAGCATCTTTGTCTCTGTTCTGTCTCCTCCAAATCCAAGATGATTTTAATTAGTACAGACATGTACAGTCTACAATTAAAGAGTGATTTGTACTAATATGATTTTGATTCTTCCTCCTCTTTGCTGTCCTTTCAAGACACTTGCTGGAAAAAGCTTTAATGCACTTAGTTTTCCTTTAGGTTTTCTATGACTCAGATGTAAAGGACTTTCTCTGTACAGTATATTATCCAATGCATGTTTGTTCTCTCTCCTGATATATTGAACACCACACAGTTGTGAAGCCGTGCAGTGGGGATGCCCCACACCCCACAGAGGCATCTACCCCTGTGTATAAGGAAAGACATTTTCCTTTGCTGTACTTGCTTGAGCAGTTTTATTGTCTGTACATGTGAGCTGTGTGAGATAGATGTGAAAAGTTCAAATGAATGCATTTTCCTGCCCCATGTATACAGATTGTCATCTGTACAATGAACTGTATGTATGAAAGCAAATGTACTTATTTATAAATGGCTAACACTTGGAAAACCATGGTGTTGTGATGCTTTTCTCCTTCCATTACAGCCTCTTCAGGGAGCTGGCTTTTAAGCTTACCCTCCTGAGGATGCAGTGATGGGGGCACCCTCCCTCAGGAGGAATTGGGCAGGTTAGGGCTAAGGCCAAATTCCCGATGATTTGCTTGGTCTCTTGTGGGACATTCAGAGCCACCCCTTTGTGCACTTATTTGCTCGGTCACGTTATTGAGCACCTCCTCTCCTCAGAGTTGGACACTGTGGTAGGCCCTCAAGAGAGCTGTGGACAAGAGACGCCGTTCTAAGGAGCTGTCAGCACAGGCTTGTGACATTTGTTGAGAAAGGGGGGCTTTTTCTTCATTGGAAGAGGTTTCTCTCTAGCTATACCCAGGGAGCACTGAGCTCTTGTTTCATTTTGTAGCTGAAGCTGCACCCAATCCAGCCACCCTACCAAAGCCAAGGCTGAGGTGGGCTGCCAGCTTGAGTGGCTGTGTTTAGAGGCTGCATGCTGAGAGGGTAGCGAGCAGAGGGCACAGCTCCCACTGCAGACCTAAGGGCTTCGTCACAACTGGAGGCCCACTGCTTCCAGGGGCTTTGTCTTTTCATCCGAAATCTGGTCGAACTCCAGTCCTCACCATATAGAGAGCTAGGCAGCTGCATTGTGAATGGAAAAGTGGCAGGTTTCCTGCAACTGGCTGGAGACTCAATACCTCCTAAAAGGGAGTGGGGAAGGGGGGGAGCAGCACTGAGCCTGCAGCCTTTCCTGTTTAACTGCTACCTCTGTGTTTACTTCAGGGACAAGCGAGGAGGGAGACCACTTCCTCTTGACATCAGATTTGTGCTAAACAAACATTCCTGCTGTGCATACCTGCATTTCCCAAAGCCTAGGGAAGCAGACAAACTCCAGGCAACACACAGCCCAGCCTAGACGCCACAATTGCCTTCAAAGAGAAGAGGGGACTCTGGCAGCAGCCACCTGCTCAATCTCAAAACCATTCCTGGGCTGCTCCAGTTATTTCATTAAAAAATGGGTAAGTCGGGGCCGGGTGCGGTGGCTCACGCCTGTAATCCCAGCACTTTGGGAGGCTGAGGCGGGCGGATCACAAGGTCAGGAGATCAAGACCATCCTGGCTAACACGGTGAAACCCCGTCTGTACTAAACAAAATACAAAAAATTAGGCGGGCGTGGTGGCAGTCACCTGTAGTCCCAGCTACTCGGGAGGCTGAGGCAAGAGAATGGCATGAACCCAGGAGGCAGAGCTTGCAGTGAGCCGAGATCATGCCACTGTACTCCAGCCTGGGTGACAGAGCGAGGGTCCATCTCAAAAAAAAAAAAAAAAGTCATTGGCAAAACCCCAGCTTTTTAATTTATATTTTATATATTTTTTCTTTCTATTTTTTTTTTTTTTTTTGAGACAGAGTCTCTGTCACCCAGGCTAGAGTGCAATGGCGTGAGCCCGGCTCACTGCAACCTCCTCCTCCCAGGTTCAAACAATTTTCCTGCCTCAGCCTCCCTAGTAGCTGGAATTACAGGCACCCGCCACCATGCCCAGCTAATTTTTGTATTTTTAGTAGAGACAGGGTTTCGCCATGTTGCCAAGGCTGGTCTCAAACTCCTGACCTCAAGTGATCCACCTACCTCAGCCTCCCAAAGTGCTGGAATTACAGGCATAAGCCACTGTGCCCGACCTAGATGTTTTGTTTTGTTTTTAGATGGAGTCTCACTCTGTCACCCAGGCTGGAGTGCAGTGGTGTGATCATAGCTCACTGCAGCCTCGACCTCCTGAGCTCAAGTGACCCACCCACCTCAGCCTCCCAAGTACCTGGGACCACAGTGCATGCCACCACGCCCTGCTAACTTTTGTTTTGTTTTGCAGAGATGGAGTCTTGTTATGTTGCCCAGGCTGGTCTCGAACTCCTGGCCTCAAGCTGTCCTCCCGCCTTGGCCTCTCAAAGTGCTGGGATTACAGGCATGAGCCACCACACCTGGCCAAACCCCCAGCTTTTTAAGAAGTCCTGGGACATTGGAGGAAAGGAAAAGGAGTGATTCATTTAAAAAAAACTATTAATACTTCTTAAAAAGAATTTACCCTCAACCTTAATAAAAAGCTACTCAGAGTAGAAGCAAACAGCAAACTCAGCAGCAGTCTGTGTAGATCCTCCAAAGCACTAAGACTTTCTTCCCCTGGATATCTGCTCATGGGTACCTTTTGGTAACTGCAGGCAGACACAGTACGCACGTGCACATGGTGGCCAAACTCCCCTGCGGTCGGCTGGGAATGGGTAGGCGAACCAGCGGGGAATGGAGTCACCCTCTTTCAGCTTTAAAAACGAGTTGGAGGAGCTTGGAGTCTTGGCAGCTGAGTTATTCCATTCTCAGGAATAAGATAGGGCACTGATAACAGGTATCATGTCTGGAAGGCCCTGTGATAAAGAGAGGGCCCGCATAGAAGAGAAGGTGCTCAGAGTCCATTCTAACAGGCCATCCTCTTGGGAGGTCCATTGTGTCCCAGACACTGTGATAGGGACTTCACATGTGTTCCCTAATGTATTCCTCACACCTCGACAGACGACACTGCTGTCTCCAAAACAAATGCAGAAGCAGATCCTGAGAGCTGAAGTTGCTCAGGGTCACAGAGGCACAGGTAGGCCTCTGAATCAGCCGCACTGACAGCTCTTCCCTCCACCACGCTGCCTCCTCTCTCAGAAGGGATGGTCTGAAAAGAGCAAGCAACCCGAATGGCGCCCCACGGAGTGCAGGCGCTGGGTCCGGGAGGATGGCTTGGGAAATGCCGTGTGCTTGTTTGGAGAAATAACTCTATGCCACAGTCAAGAGGAGTCGCTTTGGGACCCCAGTAAGAAAATGAGGTCCCTGCTATTATCCAGCCGGAGATTCGTAGAGGAAGAGGTGAAGTGGCTGGAGAGGGAGGCATCATCCCTTGGTGACTGGGATCACTTCAATATTCACAGAGACCCATAAGATTCAGAGGCTGGTGCAAAAAAAAAAAAAAAAAACAGAAATGAGATGCTGACTGAGGAACCAGTTTGTGACATGTATCAAGCCATGTGCTTTGAATGCTTTTCAGTAAATAAAGGTCCACACTCAGCTGGGCGTGGTGGCTCACACCTGTAATCCAGCACTTTGGGAGGCCAAGGCGGGTGGATCACCTGAGGTAGGGAGTTCGAGACCAGCCTGACCAACATGGAGAAACCCCATCTGTACTAAAAATACAAAAATTAGCTGGGTGTGGTGGCGCGTGCCTGTAATCCCAGCTACTCAGGAGGCTGAGGCAGGAGAATCGCTTGAACCCGGGAGGCGGAGGTTGCAGTGAGCCGAGATTGCGCCATTGCACTCCAGCCTGGGCAACAAGAGCGAAACTCTGTCTCAAAAAAATAAAATAAGAATAAAGGTCCACACGGAAGCCTTGATTCAGGAGGGACTCTACAGGTGCCCTAAGGAAAGACCTCTCCGTTCTGGCTCCTACACGTTAGAGACCAGCTACAATACAGAAGACAAAGTTGAGACCAATGCGGGGAAGCAGGGACTCCTGTTACCTTATTAGAGGATTTGCTGTTGGGTCCCTTTAAATAGTGAGCTCTGGTGAGTTTTTAAATTGCTTTAAATAAGTCAGAAGTCCCCAGCCCCAGGGCCACAGACCAGTATGGGTCTGTGGCTGTTAGAACCTGGCTGCACAGTAGGAGGTGAGCAGCAGCGGGTGAGCGTGACCACCTGAGCTCCGCCTCCTGTCAGATCAGCTGCAGCATTAGATTCTCATAGGAGTGCAGACCCTATTATGAACTGCGCATGCGAGGGATCTAGGTTGCATGCTCCTTAGGAGAATCGAATGCCTGATGATCTGTCACTGTCTCCCATCACCCCCAGATGAGACTGTCTAGTTGCAGGAAAACAAGCTCAGGGCTCCCATTGATTCTACATTATGGTAAGTTGTATAATTATTTCATTATATATTACAATGTAATAATATAAAATGCATAATAAATGTAATGTGCTTGAATCATCCCAAAACTATCCCCCACCCCCAGCCCTGGTCTGTGGAAAAATTGTCTTCCACAAAACCTGTTCCTGCTGCCAAAAAGGTTGGAGGCCACTGCTTTAAGTGACAAGGCACAAAGCGCACAGTACGATCCCACCCAAATTTGCCAAAAACTCACCTTCTGCCTGAGCCACATACGTGGATCTAAAGTGGAATCTCAGCTCATTCCAAAAGCTTTGCTCCTCTTCTTAAAAGGATCAAAAAGACCGATTTCAAAGGGGAAGGGGGTCCATTAAACACTAGGGGACCTTCCTTGCCAAGGCTCTTATCAGGTTCTTGCAGCTCCACCATCCAGGCCACCCTCTCAGGCTGAGAGTAAAGGGCTTATCTAACCATGTGGAAACACTGCCTCTGCTGGGTCGAGACTGGACAACCGCTGGGCCTTTTCAGACCCTAGGCCATGATCAATATCACTAATCACTTTACCTTCTGTGCCCAGCCTGTGGATATTCAGTTTCTCTCAGGCCTAGAGCTAACGTCATGTGTCTGGCTGCTAAAAGCTCCGGCTCCTTTTATTACCACAGTAAAGGAAGATAACAGCCGAGAGGTCTGCTGTAGACATTTATTGAATCATCTGTTGCACCAACAGCACATTGTATTTCACAGAAGATTGGCCACAGGCAAAATAAAATAACCCACCACAAATCCGTTTCTGGGGGCCTTCTTCAGCTCCTTAGTCATCCAGTGTTCACTTTGGCAAACAGACCAGTTTACAGACTTTTGTTGCAAATCTAAGGTTCCATTTCTCTCTGTAGCATTCCGGCTAGGGAGAGACACAATTGTACTTTGGTAGTTTGTCTAAGGCGGAGTTTTCCCACATGTAAACATTTCACTATACAAGTGTGGGCCAGCTGATTGAAGAACTGACGGCACCCCTACCCCTGAAGAGTGTACAGTCTAAACAGGAGGCGAACACTGTCATCCGGACAGGCTGAGAGGAGGCGGGGAAAGGGGCTCGAAGGAGCCTGGGCAGACCCTGCTGGGGAGGGGCCTGGACTACAACCATCTGCTCCCAGAAATGACACTGCCTGAGGCAGGAGCCACAGCAAAAGCCAACTATGGGAAATCTGAGCATTAGAGGAGACTGGCCCCTTTCTCTAAGATGGCCTCACGTAGGAAAAGGGCAGCCATTACAAGAAGAGTCGTCAGGTTTGGAAATTGTATATTAAGCCCTTCACTGAAGTACACTGTGTCTGTGTCTGTCTCAAGCTAAGCCATGCTCCTCAAACCCCCAAAAAGAAAGGAAAACAGGGAGAGAACAGTCACCAGATCCAAGAAGCACATGATCAGTGTTCTTTTTTTTTTCTTTTTTGAGCCTGTCGCCCAGGCTGGAGTGCAATCTCAGCTCACTGCAAGCGCCATCTCCCGGGTTCACACCATTCTCCTGCCTCAGCCTCCCAAGTAGCTGGGACTACAGGCGCCCGCCACCACGCGTGGCTAATTTTTTTGTATTTTTAGTAGAGACGGGGTTTCACTGTGTTTGTTTGTTAGTCAGGATGGTCTTTTGATCTCCTGGCCTCACACACGATCAGTGTTCTAATCACACTATTTCCAGGCCGAAGCCAAATGGTGACTCAGCTAACATGACACTCTTTATGGGGCTGGAGTGATGTGCAGACACCACGGGGGATGACTGTAGTTCTGACTCCGTCCTGACTTCCTGGAAAGATGGGCAGCAGATAAGGAGAAGGCTCATCCTCCAGAACAGAGGCAGCAGCTCCAGCAGCCCCAGGGGGCTCCAGCCACAGCCAGCAGCAGCGGTTTTTCATTTAAAAAATTCTAAGGTTTGTGCCCTCTCCCTCCCAGCCTGAGCAGAGCCTGGGTGAGCCTGGGAGAGGAAACCAGAGCTGAGCCGCAAGGGGGGTGCTACAAGGAGGGAGCCCCAGCAGGAAGGGGCTGCAAGGTGCCCCCCATCCCCAACCCCCATGTCTGGAGCAGCCTGGGAGGAGGCCTGCCTGCATCTGCCAAGAGAAAGTCTGTCTGAAGTCATGGGCTTCTATCCCCTCTCCCACCAAAGCCGTCCTAGGGCTAAAGGGTTAAAGAAGAGGAAGGTCAGGACTACAGCTGGGCCACAGCCTCATCTCAGAGCTTCCCAGGGGCCAGTCCCTCCCCTCTCCTGGGGAACCTTGCTCTCACCACCAACATACTTTACACATCGTATCACTTGCTCCTCTGCCAAAGGCCAGGCCCATTTGTGCCACGTGTTATTCAGGCTGGAGGGACTCCTTGTTTGAATTCAGCAGCCATTATGGCCTTTCCAGGCCTGTCCCTGAGGCCCCCCCCAGTTTCCCCTGGCCTTGCCCCAGGCATCTGCTGCCGGGAGGGTGGGGCCTCCTCTCTCGCTTCTTTAAAGATCTGTGCTCTGCGACCAGGACTGAACACCCGAAGTCCTACCCAAAGCCTTCTGCACTGAAGGGGGCAACAGAGACACGGGAGCTACACACAATGAACTGGTCTATAGCAGTGGAGAAAGGAGAAGCAGAGGAGGCGGAGACCTGACCCCAGAAAGCAGCACTCAAATAGATGCAGCTGCACCCACGCGCCCGCCTGCTGCCAGAGTCACTCTCCGGAGCCTGCAGTCCTGAAGACGCCTCAGCAGGGGCAGGCAAGAAGACACCCCTAGGGCTGGCCGGGCGCATCACTGGGAGCCGGGGCTGTCTCCCTCCGTCAGCGTCTTGAAGTCCATGGAGAGGGCCTGCTCTTCCGCCTGGGAAGGCCGCTTCCAGTCGGCCCGGGTCAAGATGTAGAGCACCGCCCCACCGAAGCAGGCCAGCAGCAGGCCCAGCACGTTGGCCAGGACACCCTCGGGCTCAAACGCGCTATACTTGCCCCTGCAGGGGTGAGAGGAAGGGAGAAGCTGCCCAAGGGGTCACAATTAGGCCAAATGCCCTTTGTATCCTGGGCCTTAAAGATGCCATGGGGATTCCAGCACCAGCCCCTGCCTCCCTGCCCTGCCTGAAGAGAAAAACCATCCCCCCACCCCCAACCAGCAATCTCCAGCTATGGCTCACAGACAGAAAGAGATGGGTAATGTAAAAATCTAGATCAATATTCTAGCTCTAAGCAGTTGTCCTGCAGATCCTGCTGCATGGTGGGAATAAATAGAGTGCCCATAGCCTAGAAGTTTCTTTGAAAGGGTAAAATTAAGAAAGCTAACCAAAGCCAAGCCCCACGCACCCAAATCTTAGCAAGCATAACTACAGCCACCAGTTGTGACGCCATGAGAGGCGGCTCAGGAAGCCACAGCTGGGGAAGCTGAAGGCAGGGTGAGGTCTGTGCAAGGGTGGCCCAGGCCCTGCCCTCTCCCACCCAGGACACTCACCCGAGGTTGAACAGCAGTGCCTCCTTCAGGCCCAGCAGGGCGGTGCCCACGGAAAGGAGGAAGATGGTAGCACCAAAGAAGATGTGCTGTGGGCGGTAGCGGCTCCGCAGGGAGAATGAAGCTCCGGGGAACAGGAAGAAGCTGAAGCCCACCAGCCACTAGGATTTGAAAGGAGACGGTTCCGGGACAGGGCGGCCGGACACCCCAGCAGCCGAGGTCGGCGAGGCCCACACCCACGTGCCCACATGGCGACTGTGAGCCCCTCAGCCCTGCCTGGTTTCCTTCCTCCTCAGCACAGTGGTGGGAGGAGCACTAAGCGCTTAGGGACAAGGGACCGGTCCCCCAACGCTTGAGGCCTTGGCACACTCGGAAAGCTGGGCTTGTGGCCAAAAGTGCTGAGTCAGCCATGGGGCGCCTGGGAGCTGGGCACCCTTGGCCGCCAATCCTAGCTTTGCACCCACACAGGCCTGGGAAGGCAGCTCTCTCACCTGCACGCACCCCAGAAATCAGGCCCTTCCATGAGGTACATTTCAGCCCAGCTCCCCTCCCCCTCCCACCTCCCTGGTAGGTGGCCCCAGGCCCGGGGTGCTGGAAGGACTCACCTGCACAAAGTACAGGACAAAGACAAGGATCCCGCACCAGCTGTGTAGGCTGTACAGGTCAGCGTAGCCCTTCTTCCTGTGGTAGTCGAACACCGCCACCAAGCCTGGGCCAGAGACAGGTCATATGAGGACAGGGTTGGATGTGGAAAAGGAAGGTGTAAGATGACCCAAGGGAACCAGCTAGCGGGACTTCTGGGCTTTAGTCCCAGCTCGACGGCTGCCAGCACCTAGTGGCCCTGCAGGGGATGTTTGGGGTGGGGGCGGGCCCATCACAGCTCTGGGGAGGGAACAGAGCAGGTGAAGCGGCTGTTTGCCATACCTGAAGAGGCAGGCAGGTGGCGGGGAAGGCCGCGCCCGGGAACTCACCAACCAGGGCGATGACGAGCGCAAAGATGTGCAGCAGCCCGTGCAGGACCTTGGTGGTGCGTTTAGCTTCGTTCCTGAAGACACGGTAAACCAGCAGGGCTGTGGGAGGTGAGAGAGGGAACGTGAGTGCATCCGCCTGCGCATGAGGCCTCCTGCCCCAGCAGCAAGGAGGCACCTTGGTGGAGAGGTAATGTGAGCTGACGGCTTGTAACATGAGCCTAGCTGCAGGAACCGGAGGAGAAAGCCAGGTTCCCTGGGGACCCTGGCCAGCTCCTGGCCTTCTCTGAGGGCACCTAGGGCTGTGTGCACCTTAACACCCCTCCCCCACCCTCCAACCTCCCCCAGCTGTGCACAAAGAGGGCAGGGCCGGAGGCCCACAGTCCCCACCACCAGGACAGGCAGTGAAGGCAGCGCCTCTGCCCTCGTCCCCACCTAAAGGAGCTGCCCGGCCCAGCAGACGCCCCACTCCACCCACCTTCTTGTCAGGTGTCCTGCAAATTCCAGGCTGTGTTTGAGGTCCACTGTTGGTCACACTGAGGTAACAAGCAGCCTCTGAGTTCACCTGTTAGCCACGTGGCTCCTCACACAGGCCCCCACCTAAGCCTGGGCAGATGGTCCTACTCCTAGCAAGCAGGCGCCTGGCTCCCAAGCAGAACCTTGTGATCCCAGCCTGATCTCCCGCGTCCAGAAGAGGTGGGCAAGGCCAGGTCACGTGAGGAATGCCTCTTAGCTTTCTGCTGCTCAGGGGTGGCACTGTCACCAGGACCACCTCTAGGAAGAGCGGGTCAACCGGATGGAGATCCCGCTTCCTGGATCCCTGGCCTGGAGGTAGGTGGAGGCCAAGCACTGCCTTGCTCCTGCCCCAGGGGGAGGCACTCTAGCTCTGCCAAGTCCAAGAGCAACAACACACATGCGCACGCACGCATACAAACTCTCACATATGATTACTTTTTTTCCCTCAATTCAAACCACCCCTGCAGCAGGGCCTGGCTCGGAGCCTCATTCCTTTCCCTCTGCTGCAAGAAGTGCCCGCCTTGGATGCTGTGTGTGGAAACGAGGTGAAAATGCTGGACCAGGCTGGAGAGGAGCTGCCACTCACCAACCTCAGAGCCTGGGTTTGGATTCCATCTCCCCAGGCTCTGAACCAGCTTCCGTCTCTGTCTTTTCTCGAATCTTAGATTTGTCCAACCAGAAGAGACCGCAGGGGTGACAAGACCCCTGCAAACTGCCTCTCGGGGACTCCCACAAGCCCGGGAAAAGAGGAGCGGCCCATGGGACTCACCATTTCCCTGCAGGAAGATCAGGCCTATGACCATGCAGAGGGGGTGCGCGTTGAACTGCAGGTCGCTCTCCCAGGCAATGCCGCCTCGGTACAGCCCGAGCCACGCGCCAGTCATGGCCACCAAGGTCAGGCCCAGCAGCTGGGAGAAGGCCACGTAGTAAGGCAGTGCTGCGGGGGTGGTTGCCGCGGCCCCGCCCTCCATGCTGAGGCAAACGCTGCAAGAAAGAGCAGAGCTCAGAGGAGCAGCGCACAGCACCCCGAGATGCGCACAGAGCCCCTGAGATGCACACAGCCCCCGCAGATGCACACAGCCCCCCAAGATGCGCACAGGCCCCCCGAGATGTACACACCCCTCAAGATGCGCACAGCCGCCCCCGGAGATAAGCACGGTCCCCCCAGATACGCACAGCCCCCCCGAAATGCACACAGCCGCCCCTGCTAGATGCGCGCAACACCCCCCCGGGTTGCGCACAGCCCCCTCCAGATGCGCACAGCCACCCCGCTAGATGGGCACAGCCCCCCCGAGATGCACACAGCACCCCCAGATGCGAGCAGCCCCCCTGAGATGCACATGTCCCCCCCACGGATGCGCACAGCCCCTAGAGACTGCGCCTGAGATGCGGCGCGGCTCCCCCCCACGGCGGCCCCGCCACCCTCCCCCGAGGCTCCCGCTGGAAGCAGCGCTCGCTCTCCTACCCGCAAGCCCCTTCCCACCCATCGTCCTGGGGCAGAGGTCTCAAGTCTCGGGAGTGGCTGGGGGGAGGGGCCCAGCCTCCCCACAGGGACAGGCGTGACCTGGGACACGACGCCAGGAGTTCCATATGCGATGAGGGTGCAAGGAAAGATATCCCAAATTCTAGTGAGCGCAAGGGCCCAGTGCCTGGCTTTGTCTTCTGTTTCATGAGGCCCTGGCCTTCCCTGGGTGGGCTTTACAGGTGAGTTACACAGGCAAGCGCGCTCCTTGACGGGAAGGAAGGGGCTGGTCACACCTTTTCTCCAGACGCATCATGAAGTACATCTCGGGAGAAATGGGAAGTCTCCCTCCCCCATCCTGGTTTTTAACTCCATGCTGGCGATGAGGAGGCCTCCCCACCCCACACCCAGGAGAACCAGCCCCGCTCCCCCCACGCCCCCCGCCCCGCTCCCCGCCCGGCCGCGCCTGCAGAGTAGAAGTGCCCCGACCATGCTGCACACAGGGACCTGTCAGCACACAGGGACAGGGCACTTCCCCTTCACACCCGGGGCGGGGCGGACCCGCACTCTAGAGGGGCCCTCAGGGAGGTTTCCAAAACTGAAGGCCCCCAGAAACGAGGCCTGCGAAGGGGCCGGGTAGAGCTCAGCACGGCTGTCCCAGGTGCTCGGCCCCACGTGGCCCTCCAGGAGGAAAGGAGAGCGGGTGGTTCCTAGCGAAGCAGCAATGAGAAGGCCCCGCTAAGAGCCCAAGGGAGTGCCCAGTGCCTGCACAGCTTCATGCCGGCCGGAGAGCACCCAGCAGCTGGGGATGGGAGGAGAGGCGGCAGGAGGAGAACAAGCGGGGCTCTCTCCCCTCACCCGGCAGCGGCCTGTGCGCCACGGAAAAGTGCTGCCATGGCCCACAGTTGCCACTGCAACTGCCACCACCATGGCCACCACAAGCAGACCCCAGAGCACTGCTGCTGGCCCCCATCCCGCCCCGGTTCCCCACTGGCCCCTCGCCACGGCCCAGCCTCTCCTGGCAGCAACTGTATCAGAACTAGGAGGACAGTGGCCAGCACAGGGGCACTGACCCCCTTCACACCCGGCACACGCTCTGCCCTGCAGTGCCCAGGAGCTGGTTTTCAGTCCCTCCCAGTGATGGGCTCCTTCTCTGCTGCCCAGTTCTCTCTGCCACATCCGACAACTGTTGGCAACTCCACCATTAAAGGGGGGGTGTGTGTGTGGGCCGGGTGCGATGGCTCACACCTATAATCCCAGCACCTGGGGAGGCCAAGGCGAGTGGATCACCTGAGGCCAGGAGTTCAAGACCAGCCACAACATGGTGAAACCCTATCTCTACTAAAAATATAAAAATTAGCCGGGCATGGTGGCTCACACCTGTAATCCCAGCTACTTGGGAGGCTGAGGCACTAGAATCCCTTGAGCTCAGGAGGCAGAGTTTGCAGTGGGCCAAGATCGCACCACTGCATTCCAGCCTGGGTGACAGAATGAGACTCTGTCTCAAAAAAAAATTTTTTTTAATTAAAAAAAAAAGGGTGTGTGTGTGCTAATAATCCACACGCACTGCAGTAGAATATGGATCAGCAAAAAAGGTAAAATGACAGGCCATCAGAATTTGATCTATATCCTCACACACCTTCTTCCTAAAACACATATGCCTGCTTTTATAGAAGCAGGATCATTTATTCCATTTTCTAACCTGCTTTTTAACTGAGGGCGTAGCACACATGGATGTTTGTGTCAATGGATACGCGCCCACATCATCATTTTCGTAACCTCACACTCTTGCATTGCACGGCCATTTTTTAGCCAACTAGTTCCCATTGTTCAGCATTTAGCTAGCTTTCGATTTCAGTTTTCCACCAAATAAACAACAGGATGTGGTCATCTGCAAACTTCTCTGCAGGTAATCCTGAAACAAGGGCTAGGTTCTGTTTTAGACTTCTGACACATTCCATCAAATCATCTCCCAGAAACATAGCTCCAATCCACATTCGCAGGGTGGACGGGAATACGGGATTCCAGAAGCCCCAGCCAACAATAAATCCTATTTTTGGAACTCCTGCCTCTGTCCTTATCTGTCACCTACACGGGTATCAGTTCTGTCCCCGCCACCCCAAATTCAAGCCCCATTTCTGACAGTTCACTACTCATCTCTACCTGGACATCCCACAGACGCTTCAAACCCAGCTTGTCCCAAGTCACCTTCTCTCCCGTCGTCACCAAGTTCTCTCATGCCCTCCCCACTAGCTAGCGGGGCTGCCCTTCTTCCGGGCCCAGGTGACACCTCAGCTCCTCCACAGAAGGCTGTCCAGGCCGCCGCATGCTGGGACCCCTCCCCTCACTTCCCTCCTGAGCATCCTCACTGCCCCACCCGAGTCAGGGCCTGCAGCTTCTCCCTCTTCAACGTGACAGACATGCCAGGGACAAAGCCAGCTCCCAACGTCATGCTGTCCCCTGCGCAAGTGCCCCCAAGTGCCAATGAAATGCCAACTGCATGGCATGATCCTGCCCGTTTCCATCTGCAGCCCCCACTGTTCCTGCTAGGCCCTCTAGAGGAGACGCCTGGGCTCACAGAATCCAAGGACATGGCCCAGCCTGGCTCCCTGCTGCGGGCCCACACCCCTGCCTCCACTCCTCAGGCACCGCGGTGCGCAGATCACTCTGTCCCCAGGCTCTCCCGGAGCCTCCTTACCCTCGCGGTGCCCTGTCTGCTCCTCGAAGGCAGGGACGCTCTCACTCCTTCTTGGGTATCTTTGGGTCTCTAATACCCCGAGTCTAACAGGAAAATGTACTGAAAGAAGTGCTGTCCCCCCCGGTCACTTGTCGTCTGTCCTCCTCTCCAGGTCGCCGCCTCCTTTATTAGATTCATCCCCAGAGAGCCTGGCTGCAGGCAGAATCTGATTAGCTACAAATTAGGAAGAACAGAGGGGACATCACCCCTCCCTCTGCTGGGTGACCCGGCAACTTCCTCACACCTCGTGGAGTACAAAGGGCAGGAGAGGCCTGCAGAGTGAGGGGCCGCTGCCCACTCCTTCCTTCCCACCAGGCTCCCTGGAAGACAGTGGACATCAGAGCCAGGCTCTCTTCTCGCAGCGACGACTGCCTGCGGCTTCAACATCCTACAGTGAAATGCCCGGCCTGGCCTCCCGGGGAGTCGGAACCATAACACTGTTTGCTCCCCACCATGGCAGGGCAGACGTGTGCTTGGTGTGTCAGTAGGGTGGGGACCCAACAGCCTGTGAGCACCTGCCCTGTGCTGGGCACTTCATGCCATCTCTCATGTCACCCTTAAATGACACTGTGTGGATAACACGAGCATTGCCCCAATTTGACAGGCCAGGAAATGGAGGCTCAAAGAGGACAAGCGACACGCCCCCAAATTCCCATCAGCAAATAGCAGCTCAACTCGACCCGCAGCCACCTGCACTTGGCCAGGTGCTAGGGCCACACAGAGGGGGCCTGGTCCATGCCCTAAAGGGGCGTGCAGATGAGCTTTGGTACAGACGCAATTTTCAGGTAAGGGTGGTACAAGTTCAAGCCAGGAGCTAATCTGGGCCTCCAAGACCCGTCCCAGCATGCACACGGAAGACGGCACCCCTGCTTTGATGTCTGTGGGCAATAGCATCTCTAGCTCTCCTGCCGAACAGTGGCTGCCTGCTCGTGGCTTTGGCCTTTCCAAGGCCCAGGAACTAGGGTGGTGCTGTCAGTCTTTCCAGAGACTGAGGCCAGCAAGGGTCTGTGTTGGAGCTCACTGAGGAAGCTGCTTTGACGCAGGGGAAGCTCCCGGGCAGTGCCCCCCCTCCTGTGCCAGTCCTCCTGCGTCCTCCCCGCCTCGGTTCCACCATGGCACTAAGCACCGGTGCGTGCAAGACAGCAGGCCCTGACCGAAGGCAAGAGGGAAGGGGTTACAGGAGGGCAAACGAGCCGAGGAAGATGCATTTCCATTTGCTCCTAAGGCGGGTGCCCTGGCCTAGGCAGCCCAGGCACCGGGGCACCTGGGCATCTGGGAGGAAGCCAGAGATGAACAGCGGCCTCTGGAATGACAGCGGCCTGCTTCTGATTGATTCAAAGGCGAGGCTTCAAAATCTAAGGGTGAGGATGAAAGGAAAGCCCATGGCTGGCCTGCAAGTGACCGCAGTCCATAGGTTCTGAGCGTGGCTCTGTGCTTTACAGGAGATAAGTGGAAGATCCCTTCCGCAACAGGGCTCTCGTGAGGCCATTCAGTGGACATAATTGATAACCCATTTGTGTGCAGGGAAGGGCTGTGTCCCATGCCAGAGGTGGGGGTGTACAGGGATAGACATTCTGATATCTCTGGACAGAATCTGACCCACCCACAAATGTGTCTGCTGCATTTGCAAACCTGGACATTGGGTGAGATTTCTCCCTAGGAAGCAAGGCTTTGAATCGTGGCCCTCATTTCACAGTCTTGACAGTGAGAATACTCTCTCGCCCTTCCCTCCTCACTGGGTGGCCCTGGGACACCGGCTGTTCTTGGGCCCTCTGTGTTCTCAGAGCAGAACTGTGGGCAGCAGCTTCAAGGCCTGGAAGCTGCCACTCCCCACCCCCAAGGGCTCCACTGCCCTGCAGACCAGAACCTTGCAACCAGAGGGAGCTCACGTAGCCCCTCACACAGTCACTTGCCTTCCTCTGTGACAGCTCAGGATGAGGGTGACAGATCTCTGGCAATTTCTGGAGCTTAGAGCTGTGAGAGTCACCCTCGTCCCCACCCACTCACCCCACCTGCAGCCAGACTCCACTTAATGCAATCAGCGCATTAGGGACAGCATGACCCACAGATCTTCACTGAGCCGAGCATTGCTGTCCCTCCCCATGCCCACTGCGTTTTATTAAAAGGCAACCAAGACTAATCTCATTATTGGGGACCAGACACTGCACATGGTGCACAGCCTCGGGGGCGGAAGGCGGAGCAGGGGAGGCTGGGAAGCGGGCAGCCTGGGCTGGCTACAGCCCTCCTTATCAACAGCAGAGTTCGAATTGAGTTAGGAAAGATTGTGACTGCGGAAAGGCCGATATCTCTTCTTGATGGGTGAAGGGGAAAACAGCTCAACTGCCCTAGAGCATCCTAGCATGTGATGAAGGAGAAAGCAAAGTGTGGTGTGAGCTACTAGGGTACTTTCTTAGCACCCCAGTAGCCCCAGGAAGAAGGGGCTTCCCAGGCAGTGCTCCCCATCCCATGCCAGTCCTCCTGCATCCTCCCCACACTGGTACCAGCATGGCACTAAGCCCTGGTGCATGCAGAGACACCAGGCCCTGACCAAAGGATAAGAGAGAAGGCATTACAGGAGGGTGAACAAGCCGCAGGGGCTGCATTTCCATTTCTCCTAGGGCGGCTGTCCTGGCCCAGGCAGCCCAGGGACCCGGAGTATCCAGGCTGCTTGGACCAGGTACCAAGGAACTAGGTACCCAGGAAGCAGCAGAGCCTGAAGTCAAACACTGAGCTCCTTTCTCCCACAAGACAGAGGGCTCCCAATGCTTACAAACCAAAATGTTTCCATTTCCATGAAAATCAGAAGAAAAAAATGAACATTTAGGGTTGAGGAAAATGTTGCAATTTTTTAAAACTTATTTTAATTAATTTTTTTTTTTTTTTTTTTTTTTTTTTGTTAACAGTGTCTACCTCTGTCACCCAGGCTGGAATACGATGGCATGATCATAGCTCACAGCAGCCTCGAACTCCTGGGCTCGAGGGATCCTCCCACCTCAGCCTCTCAAGTAGCTGGAACTACAGCTATGCTGAAATGCCCAGTTAATTTTTTCTTTTTTTTGGAGAGATAGGGTCTCACTATGTTGCGCGGGCTAGTCTCAAACTACTGGTCTCAAGCAGTCCTCCTGCCCCAGCCTCCCAAAGCTCTGGGATTACAGACAGACATGAGCCAGCCCTAAAATGTTTTGTTTTTAAAATTAATTGTAATCCAGTCTGGACTATACTTGTCTTTATACCAATGCAGTTGTAAAATATAATTTTTATTAATTTTTTTTTTATTTGAGGCTGGAGTGCAATGGCAAGATCTTGGGTCACCGCAACCTCCGCCTTCTGGGTCCAAGCGATTCTCCTGCCTCAGACTCCCCGAGTCTGGGATTACAGGTGTGTGCCACGATGCCTGGCTAATTTTTTGTATCTTTTGTAGAGACGCGCTTTCACCACTGCGCCGGGCCAATTGTTATTTTTTTTTTTTATGGAAGAAGGGGCCCATGAAGGCCAGAGGGCCAACGGCCCATGAAAGGCCCAGCGCAGCCCAGGTTAGAGAGATGTGATTTCAAAACAGACTCATTATTTATAACCATCAGCTCCTGGACAAGCCAAGTCCCTTCTCCAAGCCTGCTTCCTAATCTATAAAGTGGAGGATATCTGGATCTACCTTATTGAACACAGAAATAGTAAGTGGATAAAGGTGTGCCAGCGCCCAGCACAGTGCCTGCCACAAAGTAGGCATTCCATCAAAGAGCAATCTTACAAAAACGAAATCTGGTCCTAAGAGCACCTTAGAAAGAGTCACACTGCTGACACATGAGGTTTGGGGCCACAGAGAGCCAGATGGCAGCTGTCTCTAATAAATCTACACTCCCTTGCCGTCCACCATTAGCCCCCGCACACCAAGCAGAAGCTCCTGGGGCTGGAAGAACACAGGATGGTCTGCTTTTAATCTGTGACATTGTATATTCCCAAAATTCATTTATGAATTGTTCAGACAGTAGAGTGCTTTTTCCCAGTGAAGCTACACTTTCAGAGGGGCTTAATTTCTCATTCCCCTCCACCAATGCCATCTAATGCCACTGAACCATCCCGGTATTAGCAGGAGCCCAAGCTCTGCCTGCCAAGGAAAAGTGGTGAGGGCAGAAAAGTAGTAGGGCAAGGCTGGGCGCGGTGGCTCACGTCTGTAATCCTAGCACTTTGGGATGCCAAGGCGGGCAGATCACTTGAGGTTAGGAGTTCGAGACCAGCCTGGCCAACATGGTGAAACCCCGTCTCTCCTAAAAATGCAAAAATTAGCTGAGTGTTGTGGCGCACACCTGTAATCCCAGCTACTAGGAAGGCTGGAACAGGAGAATCGCTTGAACCCGAAGATGGAGGTTGCAGTGAGCTGATATTGCCCTCTGCACTCCAGCCTCCTGGCAACAGAGCAAGACTCCATCTCAAAAAAAAAGAAGGAAGGAAAGCAAGGAAAGCAAGAAAGCAATAAAGCAAGAAAGAAAAGGAGTGGGACAAGCAGGGTGGTTCCACCTCCAGCTCTAGGAGGCTCCTCATGCAAGGAGGTGGGGCTACCGCCGCCTCGTATTTTCCTGCCTCCATCAAATTTCGCCGGGAGAAATCCAGGCACCTAGAGGAGGTGGCAAAGCTTTTTTTTTTTTTTTTTTTTTTTTCATTAGCTATTAAAACAAAGGGGCAGAATCTAGGCGCCCTAGATGTAACTTCATTTACGGAGTCAGAAAATCCACAAAGGCTGCCAAGGTGGAATGAATGAGAGGAGGACGACCAGAAAGGAGAGTCTGGGAAGGGGACCCTAGATCCACACGGATGATACTCGCTCCGTGATACAGTCGGGGACAGGGCAGGGAGGGAGGGAGGGAGGGTGTCCCTGCCATCTCCCAGGTGTCAAGGTGGCGGCAGCTCCGCCCTCAGCGCAGTTGGCACCGGCCTGACCCACCACAGGGCCACCGAGGCCACTGAAGCCGTGGGGCTTTCCCACTCGGGAAACTCCCACCCTCGCGCTCAGAAGCTGGGGGCGTCGGGAGACACAGGCGGGGACCTGCGGCTCCACGTTGCAGCCCGGGCCCTGCTCGGGGCAAGAGGCGGTGGCTCCGGTTTCAGATTTCAAGAGGGCAGCCGTGGCAAAGGCTGGTTGGTCCATTTGCACCCTACCTTGCTCTAGAACGCGGCGCAGGAGCAAAGATCCAAACACGGGGTCACCAGCAAGCGGGGGTCTCGGTTCTAACTTCAGCAGAGACCCGGCACCCGGGCAGGCCAGGGCAGGGGCCGCCTGGACCGGGAGAGGCTGCGGCTCCGAGAGGGCGGGCGAGCCCTGCAGCCCTCGGGCCCAGGGTGCGGGTCGGCGCCGCAGTCCGGTGCGCGGCCGCAGGGGGCAGGTGCGAGGCTGGCTGCTACTCGGGAGCCCCGCGCTGTCCCTCCCTGCGCAGTCAGGGCTCACCTGGGCCGCCCCCGCCCCGCACCCCTGCGCGCTCCGCTCCCACGCCCAGCCCGGCCTCCTACCTTGCTTACCCGAGCGTCCCGCCTGCCTCCCCGCGCCGCGCCCGGGTCGCTCGGCCGGTTCCGCGGGCCGTGGCGCGACGGCGTCGCCATGGCAACCGGGCGGCTGGCTGGGCGGTGTCTCCGAGACCGGAAGTGGCGCACGCGGCCGCCGGGGCTGCCCCGCACGTGCCAGGTCCCCGCGGTTGCGGCCACGCTCGGGACCGGGCCCTGCCAGCTCCGGGCCCGCACGTGGGCGAACCGCGGCCATCGTGAGCCCGGCCTCGCGACCCCCCTCCGGGGCCCCCATGATCGGGGGTGCGTGGGGTCTGCGGCCTGCGGGGGTGGAGGGCCGGGAGCTCCCCCGGGCCTGCCTCGAGGGCCGCGGGATTCGCCCGTGCGAGCCCCGACTGCGCACGGAAGGACCTGGGGTCGGCCAGGCCTGGGGGACGGGACGGGCCCCGAGGAGAGCGGGTGCCAGGGGCGAGACCCGCCGCCCTTCCCCGGCTTGGTCCCGCGCTTCCTGATTTTCTCGCTCCACGCCTCCCATTCTGCCCTCCACCTTCTTCCCTGCCCCGCCCTCGCCCCGCCCGGGCCCAGGAGGCCACTAGATGTCAGACCCGGTTCGGGCCTTGGCCACGCCGCCGCTCCGGGAGCCCTGGGGGCACCTCCCCAGCCCCCACGGGGGAGACGATACTGCCGGGAAGGCCCGGACTAGCCCCCGCCCCCGCAGAGTAGCCTTCGGGGAACACCGATTCCACCAGGCTCTCACGAAAGCCGAGAGCTCGCCGTCCGCAGCTTCCCCTGCCCAAAGCGCAGAGAAAGGAGGGCGCCGAGGCCAAGACCAAGACCGGGAGCCAGCCCCTTCGGAGCCCGGTCCAGGCCCCCGGTCCAGGAAGTGCTGTGGGTAGATAAGGGGCCCAGCTCAGACTTCCTACAAGCTGGGAAGAAAGGGTTCTTTCCTGTCTGATGCCGGGCCAGATGTAGCAAGCGCCTAGGGGTAGGAGGGAAATGGGGTTTCCTCCCCGCAGAGGGAAACCGGCCTCCATTCAGGAACGCCCTCCCCCACCTGCCCTCCAGGCACCGAGGTTCTGGGAGGCCGGGGGGGGCAGGGAGACCTGCTTACTTGAATGCGCTTTGTGTAGACTGTGGGCTTCCCACAGGCAGTGGGCAAGATAGGCCCTGGGGATCCAGTACTCGCTTAGTACACAGAGAGCAGTCTCCAGCGCCAGGCGAGACGCACAGGCATGTCAGCTGCACATGGCACACGGTGGCACATGGCACACCTTCCACGAGCAGACACAACTGGCCGACACAGCAGGGCCCACCCCCTCAGAGGGACCAAGCTTAAACCCTCCAACAACAGAAAATTTTTAGAGTATCTTTCAGTTGGAGGAAATTAATGGATAATTTAAAGTAAGAAACAGTTTCCTTAGCGTGCTAACAGGCAGAATCCCTGTGGATTGAAGGTGGAACTGAGCCATGTCCTTTGTTTGGTCTGTGGATTTGGACGTGGAGGAGGAGTCCTGACCGGCTGAGCAGGGCTGAGTTCCCTCCTGAGAGCCCCGGGCCTTCAGCCCCTTCCAAAGCCAGGAGAGACTCCTGCTGAGGGGTGATAGGGGCCCTTTGGCTTCCCCCTCACCCCACGGCCCAGCAGCACGGGGCTGCAGGCTTTTCCCTTAGGAGGAAGAGCAGCCGCCTCCCTGCCAGCAGTGTTCTCAAGGGCCTGCTTCAGGTGGGGAGGGGTGGGTGAGGGTGTTCTGACTGAGGGAGAGGCCTGCACACCCGCTGCATGGGGGGGCTCATGGATACACCTAACCCATTTTAAAGAACAGGCAATGCCACCAAACTGCTCTCTGGCACTAGGGCCCAGAGGCCTTGCCCCAGCTCCCAGATGCCCCAACCCAGGACGACAGACACCCAGACTAACTACCTTGCAACCCTGTTCCTGCTGCCGAAGCTCCTGCCTTGGAAGCCTGAGAAGTGTGCAGTCCTTCAGCTTGGGAAAGGTGGGAAAGGAGAGGACCCCTCCTGCCCTTTCTTGAGTGGCACAAGATGAGTTCCAGGGCCTCCTGAGTTGTGCTAACGCCTGTAATCCCAGCACTTTGGGAGGCCGAGGCGGGCGGATCACCTGAGATCGGGAGCTAGAGACCAGCCTGACCAACGTGGAGAAACCGCATCTCTACTAAAAATACAAAATTAGCCGGGCGTGATGGCACATGCCTGTAATCCCAGCTACTCCGGAGGCTGAGGCAAGAGAATCACTTGAACCCAGGAGGCAGAGGTTGTGGTGAGCCAAGACCGCACCATTACACTCCAGCCTGGACAACAAGAGCAAAACTCCGTCTCAAAAAAAAAAAAAAAAGGAAATGCTGACTGTGTTTCCATGTTTCCACTCCCTTCCCACATCGCGGAACCATGCTAGCCTTTCTGTTCTCAGATGCACCAAGTTCACTCCCACCTCTCCACGGAATGTTCTTTCCTGGATCATCTCTGGTCACATTCTCTCAAATCTCAGCTCAAACATCACCTCCTCAGGCCTTCCCTGACCATCCAGAGGGCAGCTGGGGCAGGGATTAGGAGGTAGGAGTGCTCCTAGATTCCACGTGCTGGGAAGCCAGGCCTAGAGTGCCCCCTGGTCTCTGACAGAAAGCATTTAAGGAGCGGGAAACATCAAGGAAGCAGGCAGAATGTGAACAGAGAGCTGGAGACTCAGGCCGTAGACCCACCTGGCACCTGGCTAGTCACTTCTCCCTTGCTAGGGTTACCAGATTCAGAAAGAAGAGGAAAAAATTTAAAAAAGCCTTCCCAGTTAAATTCAGGCCGGGCGCAGTGGCTCACACCTGTAATCCCAGCACTTTGGGATGCTGAGGTGGGTGGATCACCTGAGGTCAAGAGTTCAAGACCAGCCTGACCAACAAGGTGAAACCCCGTCTCTACTAAAAATACAAAAATTAGCTGGGCGAGGTGGCAGGCACCTGTAATCCCAGCTACTTGGGAGGCTGAGACAGGAGAATTGCTTGAACCCAGGAGGCGGAAGTTGCAGTGAGCCAAGATTGTGCCACTGCACTCCAGCCTGGGCAATGGAGTGAGACTCCATCTCAAAAAAAGAAAACCAAAAAAAAATTCAAATTCAGTTAGTTTTTTCAGCATGAGCATGTCCCAAATATTACATGCAGCATACTAAAGATGTATTCCAGCTGGGTGCCATGGCTCATGCCTGTAATCCCAGCACTTTGGGAGGCCGAGATGAGCGGATCACTTGAGGTCAGGAGTCCAAGACCAGCCTGCCAATGAGGCGAAACCCTGTCTCTACTAAAAACACAACAATTAGCCGGGCATAGTGGTGGACGCCTGTAATCCCAGCTACTGGGGAGGCTACGACAGGAGAATGGCATGAACCCAGGAGGTAGAGGTTGAAATGAGCCAAGATCATGCCACTGCACTCCAGCCTGGGGTGACAGAGAGAGAATCTGTCTTAAAAAAAAGATGTATTCCTCACATGTGAGCAGATGTCCTGTGTTTCATCTGACAATCCTACTGCTCTTGCTAGGGTGTGGGAAGGGCAGGGGCGGGGCCTCCTCCAGTTCTAGCCCCTCCCGGCAATGGCTTCCTCCCTCATCTCTGAACCAGTTAACCCTCATTCAGTAGGGACTTCAGGCAGAGGCCCTGACCTTGGGCAGCAGAGGATACAAAGGGATAAGAGATGGATCCCCAGTCCTCAGACACTGTAAGATTCAAATGCACACCATTCATTCTTGGGAAAGTTTTATTTTTGTACCTTCTCTGTGCCAGGCACTAGGTGAGGTATTGGGGAACAGTGAACAAGACAGGCACCACCCTGTTCTCACAGGCCTTCAGTCAGGGGAGCTGCACAGAGATTTGGGGAGAGCCTTTGAAACTACTCTGCCCAAGCCCATCTCTGACCACCTTACAGAGGGAAAACCAGGATTAGGTACAGGGTATAGGAGGGCCCTCAACCCAGATGTGAGGGTCAGGGAAGGCGTATTGGGTCATGACAGAATTATGGAGCCAGAAGATGCTCAGGTGTTAACCCGGCAGAGATAGTCAGGGAGGAGGCAGGAGTGTCCCTGGCTACAGGAGCAAGGATGATGCGAGGGAAGGCTGTAGGGGGCTAACCTGCAACCCTCGGGGCTCCCAGGCTTATTTTCATAAGGATTTGCCGGAGCCAGAGTAATAGTGCAGAACTGAGCCACAGCCTGCAGAATCAGCACGCAGGAGCGCCAAGCCCTGTCCAGCTCAGGAGGGGGCCTGCCCTGAGGGACCTCACAATTGACAGACACAGCCCCTGACCCCATATCCTGCAGTGGGAGCAGCCTTAAGTCCGCAGGTATCATCTTCCGGGCCTGCTCCCTGAGGAACTTGAAAGTACGAGGCGACTTTGATGAGCTTAAAATAGACCAATTAGTCACTCAGGGAGGAAATCCATCTCCCAGCTTCGGGGGAGGGGACAGGAAAGCAGTGGCCCCGGCAGGACCCATCAGAGCAGCCAGCAGCACAGCGGCCATGTGGCAGGGCACCTGCAAGGCTTCCGGAGCCACCGACGAAGACCCTGAGTCACCTGCAGCCTCTGGAGTGTGGGGGGAAGGAGGCTGAGGGACGTCATTGCCTGTGAGTTGTCACCCTGCCCCTGGTTAACCCCAAGGCTGGTCAGTCTGGGAAAAACAAGACAGACAAAAGAGCCAAATACCACTGGGGCAAGAGGGATGGAGAGGCCATGACAGAGAGGACAGTTAAGCACCCCCCCCCCTTTTTTTTTTTTAAGACGGAGTTTCGCTCTCCTTGTCCAGGCTGAAGTGCAATGACAGCTCACTGCAACCGCCGCCTCCCTGGTTCAAGTGATCCTCCTGCCTCAGCCTCCCAAGTAGCTGGGATTACAGGAATGCACCACCACGCCTGGCTAATTTTGTATTTTTAGTAGAGACGGGGTTTCTCCATGTTGGTCAGGCTGGTCTCGAACTCCCGACCTCAGGTGATCCACCCGCCTTGGCCTCCCAAAGTGCTGGGATTACCGGCGTGAGCCACTGCGCCTGGCCCAGTTAAGCCACTTAGCCACTTTTACCTCTGCTGGGCCCAAGGGAATGGGACATGGGGCTGATAAGCAGGGCTGGGGACCAGCTTCACAAAGGAGGTGGCACGGCAGCCCTGGGCGCCACAGGCAAGAGGCAGCCAAAGGAATGGGCTTCCCCAGATGCCCAGTTCATTCCCAGGCAGCCCCTGGGGAGGCCGCCCTTTCCATGATGATTCCCTGGAGCCAGAGGAGCAGTGCAGAGCCCAGGTCACAGGCTGCACATCAGCACGCAGGAGCCAAGGATCCCATCCAGAGGAGGTCCATTTTCTCTCCTTCCTTTCTTCCAACAAAGGCTTACTGGCACCTGCTTATCCTAGGCCCTGGAGAGACAGTAACAGATCAGACACACAAGGTGTCTGCTTTCATGTAACTTACAAGAAGTGGGTAGACAGGGAATTAAAAAGTAAACTAATGTCTGGGTGCGGTGGCTCACGCCTGTAATCCCAGAACTTTGGCAAGCCAAGGCCGGCTGATCACTTGAGGCCAGGAGTTCCAGACCAGCCTGGCCAACATGGCGAAACCCATCTCCACTAAAAAAAATTCAAAAAGAAAAAAAAAATTAGCCAGGCGTGGTGGTGCATGCCTGTAGTCCTAGCTACTCGAGAGGCTGAAGCACGAGAATTGCTTGAACCCAAGAGGCAGAGGTTGCAGTGAGCTGAGATTGCACCACAATCTATATCTACATACACACATGCACAGAAACCTGACTGCACGTGTTTTGAAACACAGATGTTATGTTTCAACCTAACAAGCAGCATGAAGAAGAAGCAGAAGGGGACAAACGGGGCGTCAGGCGAGGGCAGGCACTTGTTGGGGGCACTAGGAAGGCTCTGGGAGGGAGAAGTGGGGGTGCGGGCCACATGAAGGTCTAGGGGAGGTGACTCCCATGGATGGAAGAGGGAGGGCAAAGGCGCTGAGCAGGAATGTGCATGGTGTCTCCATCCTGCCCTGCCCTCCTCCACTCCTGTCCCCATCAAAGGGGAAAGTCGCTGAGTGTGCAGAGATAGGCAGGAGGAGTGCCAACAGGCCATCAGAGAGGGCAGAGGTTGAAGATGTGAGGTGTGTATCAGGGACCCCACCAGCAATTCCTGGGATCCAGGTACCGTCCATAGACCCATGGCTATAGCTGTGCCTGACCACGTCCCTCACATGCCAGCGAACCTGGACATCAGGCCGAGCTCCCCTCATCTGGTCCTGAGAGTTTGCCCTGCAGCCAGTGCTGTGGCTGAGTGGAGGCACTGCAGCCCCAGCATTGCATTGCCCTGGCCGCCTCTCCCCTCCAGGAAGGAAATCACAAAGAGGCTGTATCCCCAGAGTGTCCTCCATCCCCACCTCCCCACTTTTCTCCCTAAGTTGGTAGGTCAGTCGGTCAGCTGCTCTGTGAGTGCAAGGGGCAGCAAAGAGCAGGAACAACCCCAGCTGTCTAGGACAGGGAAGCAAGTGTGCAAGGCCTGGGGTAAGGGATGATCACGGCCTTGGGTGATATCAGCAGAGTGAACATACTGCTGATAATGACTGATCACCTCCAGGAACCCGCCATAAACGGCGGGGCTGGGACTCCTGCACTTTGTTCAAAGCCTGTGAGGCTCTGAGGTTTCACCTGGCTCCTGAAGCTGCTCCAGCTCTGGCCACGCACCAAGCCCCTGATTCTCCACCCAGCTTCTCATCCCAGGAGAGCAGTGAGGATGTGGTGGCTGTTCTGAGCCAAAACTGCAGGGTGATGGAGCCACAGCCTGGAAGATGCCCCAACTGGACACACTGAACTTCGTGACTCCTCCAAGGTATCAGCAAGTCAGCTGCACAATTGTCCTGAGTGAGAGGTTTCACCTGACCCTGCTCTGCTCCCTCCTCTACTCCATCCTTATGCTTCTCTTGGCCCTGACCATTGCCTCCTGCCTGAGCATGCCTATCAGGTCAGCTGATTCTTGTCGAGAGCAGATTAGATTCAAAGGGCACGGTGACTGTAACCCAGAAGCTCCCTCACCCAAGAAGCCACAGTCCTCTAATCCCTCCCAGCCATTGGGAGACCCTCAGAGGTGGCCTGGAGCCAGAGGAGTCACACGCTCAGCTGGTGGCCCGGTTCCAGCTGGTCTCAGCCTCTGGACTCATCGCCCCTCCGGATCAGTCAGTGCTTCCTTCTCTTCCAGGGATCAAGGGGCGGCTCCTGGAGCAGGGGCAGGGCCCTCGTACTCTTACAGCAAAAGTAGCTCAGGGCTCCTGGGTGGGTTTGTCTCAAGGCCTGGCCTCAAAGCTCTCAGACCCAAAAATGTTCTCCAGAGGTGGGTTCTTAGGTTCCAGGGCCCACAGCTGTTGGAAGGAGGCTCTAATAAGTCATTACCCATTCCAGTTCTGTGTGTGCCCCTGCACAGCCTGGGAGGTGATGTCAGGTCCAGGTGGATGTGACTGAGTGCTCTCATCTGTCTGGAGGATTGTTTTCTCCCCTTCCATAGGCCCTTCTTCAGCTGATAAATCCAAGCACCCCCTGGGGCTCACGTTGGCCCAGCGCTCAGTCCTGGCCACTTCATGTCACTTTGGGGTCCAAGCCCAGCTGCTCCTCCTTGCCTGGACACAGCAGCAAATGTGATTGCCCCACACCAGGTATCTCAGGCTCCTAAGCTCTTTAGTACCCAGTGTAAAGACTCCCCATGACACCTCCCACAGTCCCCCATTGCACCCCCACAGTGCCCAGGTGCCAGGTCAGCACCAGCCTCCCCTAGCCGAGGCCCATCCAGACTCCTCTTAGGGTCTCTCCTCAGAAGCCCCTGGAGCCTTTCCCGCCAGCTGACCATCAGAGAGAAGGCATTGCC
This sequence comes from Gorilla gorilla gorilla, assembly GCF_029281585.2. Classification (NCBI taxonomy): domain Eukaryota; kingdom Metazoa; phylum Chordata; class Mammalia; order Primates; family Hominidae; genus Gorilla; species Gorilla gorilla. The sequence goes on along the minus strand of NC_073228.2, from coordinate 28,597,506 downwards.
CCCACTTCTCTCCTTCTCTGCACATCTGTCAACCCAGCCACCCTGCCCTGCTCCCAAGGGGGACGGCACGTGGGGGCCTCAGCCTGGCCCCAGAAGTCCACTGCCACATTCCCCGCAACATGTCATGCCTGTGACATCTGCATGAAAAGCTCTCTCAAGAGGTGCTTCGTTTTTGTTTTTTGTTTTTGAGACATAGTCTCACTGTGTCACCCAGGCTGGAATGCAGTGGTGTGATCTCGGCTCACTGCAGCCTCCACCTCCTGGGTTCAAGCGATTCTCTCACCTCAGCCTCCCAAGCAGCTGGGATTACAGGCACATGCCACCACACCCAACTAATTTTTGTATTTTTAGTAGAGACAGGGTTTCACCATGTTCACCAGGCTGGTCTTGAACTCCTGACCTCAGGTGATCCGCCCACCTCGGCCTCCCAAAGTGCTGGGATTACAGGCGTGAGTCACTGCGCCTGGCCAAGAGGTGCTTCTTAAAGCAAATGGCTCCAAGCGAGCTAAAAACTAAATGTCATTTTCTCCCCTAGGAACACCTCCTATGACCCATCATTGATGTCTTCCAGTGAATTTAGTTACTGAAGGGCTCTTGAGAAGGGCTTGGGGGGCCACGCAGGGGGGCAGGAAGCTGCCTGGGGCCAGAGACCCCTTCAGAGGACCTGGCCAGGCCCTAGACTTCTAGAGCTGAAGGGTGGACCCAAAGATGAATTTGCTTCTTGTGTCCTGGGTCCCCTGATAAAGACTGTATGAGAAGCCAAGTGGAGGAGGGTGCCTCTCCCCAGCCCCAGGCTCTCACAGCCACTTGCCCGGCAGTTGTCCCTCCCTCCATCCCTCCCCTCCCCTCCCTCCCCTCCCTGTGGGTCCCCCACATTTCTGTCTCTGCTCCCACTGCAGGCTGTTTTGTTCCTCCCTGACTCTGTCACCCTCCTCTGCTTCTCTGTCACAGTCTCTCTCCCTTCCCTCAGTCTCTGTCCTTCTGTCTGAGCCGAGGTTCCCTGGGCTTCCAGAGGCACATGATGGTCTCCAGCTCTTCAGAGAGTGGCTGCTTTCATTCCATTTCCTGGCCCCTGTCTGGGAACAATGAGGAAGAATCACGCAGGCACCAGGTCAGTGTCGTGGGGCTTTAGGGCCAGATCAGGCACCCCAGCCCCTGAGCTCCCAGTGGAGTCTTACTAGAGTTGCAAACATTTTTTAGTTTGCCAAGTAAAGACATTTAAAAAAAATAGTCCCTTATTCTCACCACCATTTAACAAAAGAAGTAATAAAATCTTAACTATAAAAAATAAATAAATAGAAAGGATGTTTGGAATAAAAGATATTGTGACCAAGAAAGGAATGCTGGCAACTTGGCTGATACATCTGGTTGATTTCAAATCTGTAAATCAGTGTTGCTGTTTTTGCCTCTTTATTGCTGACTACTGAACATTTTATCACTATCAGCCCTGCCAGGGAGCTGGCCATCGGGAGGCACTAATGGAGGGACTTGTGTGGTAGAGCAAGGCCTGAGGAAATGGAGGAGGCAGGGGCCACGCCAGGAAGGACTTTGCACTCACTCTCAGAGTGTGGATTTTACCCCCAAGGTGATGAGACGCCGGGGCAGGGCGCTAAGTGAACAGAAGCTGTGGTCAGATTGGAGCATCCTCAGAGCCATGTATAAAAATGGACTGGGGGCCGGCGCGGTGGCGCACGCCTGTAATCCCAGCACTTTGGGAGGCTGAGGCAGGTGGATCACCTGAGGTCGGGAGTTCGAGACCAGCCTGACCAACATGGAGAAACCCCGCCTCTGCTAAAAATACAAAATTAGCCGGGTGCGGTGGTGCATGCCTGTAATGCCAGCTACTTGGGAGGCTGAGGCAGGAAAATCGCTTGAACCTGGGAGGCAGAGGTTGCAGTGAGCTGAGATCGCGCCATTGCACTCCAGCCTGGGCAACAAGAGCAAAACTCCGTCTCAAAATAGAATAAATAAATAAATAAATGGACTAGGGAGAGGGACTGGGGGGACCAGAAGAGGGGGCCCAGTGGGAAATGATGAGGGTCTGTACTCAGGTGGGGAGAGTGGCAGCAGGGCTGGAGAAGAGGGGTGTTGAGGAGGACTTGAGGAGCTGGGCAGCAAAGGGCCAGACCAGAGGGGCCACCCAGAACTGGCGAGAGGTGTCATCCCTGTCCACATTCCCATAGGGACAGCAGCGGAGGGATCTTTGATTTCACTAGAGGCAGAACCAGGAAAAGTAGATTTAAGATTTGGGATTGGGCCAGGCGTGGTGGCTCATGCCTGTAATCCCAGCACTTTGGGAGGCTGAGGCAGGCAGATCATTTGAGGTCAGGAGTTCATAACCAGCCTGGCCAACATGGTGAAACCCCGTCTCAACAAAAAATACAAAAATTAGCTGGGCTTGGTGGCGCGCACCTGTAGTCCCAGCTACTAGGGAGGATGAGGCAGGAGAATCACTTGAACCCGGGAGGCAGAGGTTGCAGTGAGCTGAGATTGCACCACAGCACTCCAGCCTGGATGACAGAGCAAGACTCTGTCAAAACAAAACAAAACAAAACAAAACAAAACAAACAAAATAAAAGATTTGGGATTAAAGGATTGGAGGAACATCCTGGCTCCACAGAATGTGACACTTGATACCATCCAGCCGGAGTAGCCCAGGGCTTCACTCAGTCTGTGGGATGGAGAAGGAGGGACAGCTGGTGGCTCCTGGTGGGGACACGTGTCCCGTTTTGCCTCCATCTGTTGGGTGACCTTAGTCCGCCTACCAACCACTTTGTGCCTTGGTTTCCTTATCTGAAAAATGGGAATCAAATGGTACCTAACTCACAGGGTTGCTAGGAGGTTTCACTTCTCTGTGTAAAGCACTAAGATGCCTGGCTCAGTAGACACGGCCTCATGTTGCCATTTCACACGCCAGCGCCCACGCAGCACCCAGGCAGCACTGGCTAATGGAGGGCAGTTAACGTTGGTGACGTGGGGGAAGGAGGCACGATCTTGGCAAATACCAGGCCTGGCTTCAAAGGAAGGCCCAGGTTTGGGGCCACCTTCTGGGCTTGGGCTTAGGTGCAATTTTTTTTTTTTTTTTTTTTTGAGATGGAGTCTTGCTCTTTTTCCCCAGGCTCGAGTGCAATGGTGCAATCTTGCTCACTGCAACTTCTGCCTCCCGGGTTCAAGTGATTCTCCTGCCTCAGCCTCCAAGTAGCTGGGATTATAGGCACACACCACCACACCCAGCTAATTTTGTATTTTTAGTAGAGACGGGGTTTCTCCATGTTGGCCAGGCTGGCCTTGAGCTCCTGACCTCAGGTGATCCACCTACCTCAGCCTCCCAAAGTACTGGGATTACAGGCATGAGCCATCATGCCCGGCCTTGGGTGCTATTTTGAACCCCTTTGATGCCCTGTGAGCAGCTCTCACCTGCCACTCACCCAATGCCTGTGGGGCAGGGAGGTCGACGCTTCATGGAAATTTCCATAGGATGGATGCCTGGTCCAGCAGGGTCCCAATGGGCAGGGGCAGAGGCAGGCAGAGGAAAGGGTCACAAATCTCATAGCCCTAGAAGGCAGTGAGAAGAGGAACTGGCGGGCACAGCCACTCACATCATAGCAGAGGACCTGCACCGTCAAAGCCAAACTAGCAGCATGTCCAAGACCCAAATCCTTCATCTGCTTACCCTCCTTCCCACCTCCCCCAAAACTGTTTCTAGCATGTCCCCCTCCCCATAGAAGGCATCATCACCCCCTCCACTCTTCACCCTCCCCCCCCACACAGCCAGCCAGTCCACAGCTACCCCTTTCGGTCCCACCTGCAGCCAGCCCCTAAACCTACCACTGCCCTCAGTCGTGGGGTCTCTTCCTTCCTGCTGGTGACAGGGCCTTCTGAGTTTGCTAAGCACAGATCTACACTGCATCAAAGAGATCAGAGAGGTGACTGGGAAAGGCAGATTTGGTCATGGTCCTCCCCAGCTAAAAACCTGTTGCCCTCAGGAGGAAGTCTGAGCCCGCCTTAGCTCCATGGCCTCAGCTTCTGCAGTCTCCGTATCACCCACAGCTCACGGCCTCCTGCCGATCGGTCAGCACGTCTTTCCAGACCTTCTGCTTGAAATGCGAGTCTTCTAACAACTTGCCTGCTGAACTCCTACCCCTCCTTTCAGGGCTCAGCTTAAGCATCGCCTGTGGCCAGGGCTCAGGGCCTGCCCTGCACCTTTCACATCGCCTCTCTGGGAGTGGCTTGTTTAAACATCCCGGGAGCCTGGAGAGGTGGTGTCATAGGCATTTGAACCAGAGCGACTCCATCTTGAGTGAGGGCTAGGAAAATGAAGTTGGGACTTGCATTCCCAGAAAGGTATTCCCAGCCTCTAGACGTTTACAGTTAAGGAAATGGATTAATAATGTTTACTAACAAACCCAAACTTGGGAGTGTCTAGATATCCCGATATCTCGAGAACAAAGGCATTCCTAATTTTGCTTCAAAGATAATAATATTGATTCTTGCAAAATTTGGTAATTTTAAAAAGGAATCCTTTATCACAAACCCTGTAGCAGAGCACGTCTCCCCATGATCTTTTTTTATCCTATATATACAAGCACTGTACCTAGAGTGGATGCATTTCTCCTCTTACTTTTGGGAACGCCCTACTCTGTCTATGGAGTAGCTGTTCTTTCACCACTTGACTTTCTAAATAAACTTGCTTTTGCTTTGCACCGCAGACTTGCCCTGAATTCTTTCTTGAGCAAGATCCAAGATCCCTCTCTTGGGGTCTGGATCGGGACCCCTTTCCTATAACAGTGCGACCAGGCTGTCCCTGCTCACCAAGGTGTCTGGGCACAGGGTCAGTGACTGCTCTTCGTAGGTCTCGGTGAAAACCTGCGGAGGAATGAGTGAGTGTAAGAAAGGGAAGGAGACATTTTTAATTAAGACCAGGCAAGATTAGGCAATAGGAGAAAAGACAGATATGAGTCAAAGCTTACTCACATGTTCCTGGCCTGGGAGGCAGAGATAGATTGTCACTGTCCGCAGCCACGGCAGAGCTGGGCTGTATCCTGGGCCTGGAATGAAGAGGTACCTCCCTCTCCTCCCCTGCTTCCTGGGATTCCGGGCCTGACATCCTATAGCAGGGTACACTGGAGACAGGGCCAGATGAGTTGCCACACAGCATTGTCCCTGGCATGTCACCATTTTTTGTAATTTATTGTTTTTTACTGTGGTGAAATACACCTAACATCCGGGCACAGTGGCTTACACCTGTAATCCCAGCACTTTGGGAGGCCGAGGCAGGCAGATCACTGGAGGTTCGGAGTTCAAGACCAACCTGGTCAACATGGTGAAACCCCATCTCTACTAAAAATACAAAAATTTGCCAGGCATGGTGATGGGCACATGTAATCCCAGCTACTTGGGAGGCTGAGGCACGAGAATCGCTTGAACCCGGGAGGCGGAGGTTGCAATGAGCTGAGATCACACCACTGCACTCCAGCCTGGTGACAAAGCTAGGCTCCATCTCAAAAAAAACAAAACAAAACAACATCTTGCTCAGTAAGTTTGTGCTTGACCGAAAACTGAGGGGAAGAGCTAAAATGAGACGTGAAAGTTAAGATGGGATTGCTGAGTGAGTCAAAAGAAATTAAGATTGAACTTGACAGTCAGCATTTGAAAGAGAGAAGTCAGATGCACATCGACAAACTGGCCATTTTTCATATGGAAAAGATCTGAGGGTTTGCACTGACTCTCAGTTTCTTTTCTTTTTTTTTGAGACGGAGTCTCGCTCTGTCGCCCAGGCTGGAGTGCAGTGGCTCCATCTCTGCTCACTGCAAGCTCCGCCTCCTGGGTTCACGCCATTCTCTTGCCTCAGCCTCTCGAGTAGCTGGGACTAGGACTACAGGCGCCCGCCACTACGCCCGGCTTATTTTTGTATTTTTAGTAGAGACAGGGTTTCACCGTGTTAGCCAGGATGGTCTCGATCTCCTGACCTCGTGATCCGCCAGCCTCGGCCTCCCAAAGTGCTGGGATTGCAGGCGTGAGCCACCGCGCCCGGCCTGACTCTCAGTTTCTATATGAGCTGCAGCAGGTGAGGAGGCTGCCAGAACAACCTCAGCCCTCTTCGGCTGCACCAAGGGAAGGAATTGCATTAAGTGGACCAGGGCTCCCTCTGCGCTTGTTAGGCCAGCCCACAGGCTTTACTTAAATACGGGCAGCATAGTTTAGGAGAGATGTGGAAAATCTGCAGTCCATCCATGAGAGGATGACAGAGCATCAGGATACAGAGAACTTCTCTCCCCGGGAATCACTGAAGGCACTGTGTTTCTCCTGGAGAAAAGGAGACATGCTTAGACATGGTTGTGGCCGGGTGTGGTGGCTCATGCCTATAATCCCAGCACTTTGGGAGGCCAAGGCGGGCAGATCACCAGGTCAGGAGATCAAGACCATCCTGGCTAACACAGTAAAACCTCATCTCTAGTAAAAATAAAAAAAATTAGCCGGGCGCGGTGGCGGGCGCCTGTAGTCCCAGCTACTCTGGAGGCTGAGGCAGGAGAATGGTGTGAACCCGGGAGGCAGAGCTTACAGTGAGCCGAGATTGCGCCACTGCACTCCAGCCCGGGTGACAGATTGAGACTCCATCTCAAAAAAAAAAATGACATGGGGTTGCTACCTCTCATCTTGGAGAGTGGCCATGTCAAAGAGAAAAGACTCATTGTTTCTCTAGAAAGCACAGTGAAAAACAATAAGCCTGGCCTGGGGCGGTGGCTCATGCCTGTAATAATAAGCCTGGCCTGGGGCGGTGGCTCATGCCTGTAATCCCAGCACTTTGGGAGGCCGAGGTGGGTGGATCACCTGAGGTCAGGAGTTCAAGACCAGCCTGGCCAACATAGTGAAACCCCGTCTCTACTAAAAATACAAAAATTAGCCAGGCTTGGTGGCACATGCCTATAATCCCAGGTACTTGGGAGGCTGAGACAGGAGAATTGCTTGAACCCAGGAGGCGGAGGTTGCAGTAAGCTGAGATTGCACCACTGCACTCCAGCCTGGCCGACACAGAGAGACTCTGTCTCAAAAAAAAAAAAGAAAAAAAGAAAAAGAAAAACAATAAACCTAAAGATGAGGCAGGAGACACATTTAGCATAACAAAGCAGTTTCTAACAACCACAGTGGCTCAGCCCACAGAAGTAGTGAGCTTCTGTCCTTGAAAACGTTCGGATGTGGACAGGATGATGTCAAGGATACCAGAGACATTACTGGCCAGAGAGCAGCGTTTCCCGATTGTTTTCCCCTTCCAAGCATCCCATTCTTAAAGAATCTCATTTTTTGAAATGTAAAATTAACATTAAATAAATTTCACTTATTAAAAGTAGTGATTATCCCATTTTATCTTTATTTTATTTTATTTTATTTATTTATTTTTTTTTTTTTTGAGAGGGAGTCTTGCTCTGTCACCCAGGCTGGAGTGCGGTGGCATGATCTCCACTTACTGCAACCTCCGTCTCCTGGGTTCAAGTGATTCTCCTGCCTCAGCCTCCCGAGTAGCTGAGATTACAGGAGCCCGCCACCACACCCAGCTAATTTTTGTACTTTTAGTAAAGATGGGGTTTTGCCAAGTTGGCCAGGCTAGTCTTGAATTCCTGACCTCAAGTGATCCGCTTGCCTCGGCTTCCCAAAGTGCTGGGATTACAGGCATGAGCCATCGCGCCCAGCCTAATTGTCCCATTTGAGTAATGAAAAACCTATATACTATCAATCATCCGATGCTCAGCTTGGGGTTCACTGAATAGAAGAAGTGACTCAGCCTTGGGGGTCTGGAAGAGCTTCTGAGAAGCAGAGGTTGTGCCAGAGTGGGGTTTGAGGAATGACTCGGGGGTTCTACAAGCAGACAAAAGAGGGTCTTTGCAGCAGAGAGACTCAGAGGTGAAAACATCAGCTCTGGAATAAACTACTGAGTATAAAGTGGGACTGAGAGGAGGCTGGAAGCAGCAGGGTGCAGATTAAAAAAGGCTTGTCGGTTTGATGAGGGCCGTGCAGGAGCTTTGCCCAGGAAAACAGCATGAGTGAAGAGGAGCTGGCCAAAAAAGAAAAAAGAGATAGAATCCAACTGCCTTCAAAGTAAGACCTCCTGTTTATCAAAAGACAGCCCCCCCGCCCCCACCAAAGAAATTCATGCAAGTCACAGACTGGAAATGATATCTGCAACACATTTAAATGACAAAGGATTAATATCAAGAATATATAAAGAACTCTTAAGAATCAGTATGGAAAAGAACAGAAATGGGCAAAGAACACAAACAGGAATATCACAGAGGAGAAAGCACACATGTCCTGTAAACATATGCAAAGATATTTAACCTCATCAGCAACAAGGTAATGAAAATGTCATGCCCCTCAAATTGGCAAAAATTAAAAAATTGGACAGTAGTAAGTGTTGGTGAAGCTATGGAGCAATGTGGGAACTCTTATCCACTGTTGGTGGGAGTGCAAATCAGTGCAACTATTTTGAAAGCAATTTGATATCTGGATACCCTTGAACTTTTGCATACCTTTGAACACCTGCATAGCCTTGGCGCAGTGACTTTACTCTCAGTGTATTCCCTCCAGCAGTACTTCTCTCAAACTGTGGTGGAGGACCTGTCTTGTTTCTGTGTTAATTTCCAGTTTGTTTAGGGAATAATCCTTCTTATAAAATACAATAAAAATGAACCACTAAAAAATGGAATGAAAAAAAGGCATACAATTTACAAGCCCTGATATCTTGCTATTAGATTCAACAGACATAAAATTGCTTATGTATACCAAGGGGACATGTACAAAATGCTCCTGGCAAATCATTTTATAATAGAAAAAAACAAAAAGTAACTCAAATGTCCATTGACAGATCAGAGAAATAAATTGTGACATCATCACGTGACAGACTATTATAGAATTGTGAAAATGAATGAACTACAGCTCTACGCAATGACAAAAAAAGTCTTAGAAACATAATTGAGAGAAAGAAGTTTCTATCGCCCCAAAAATAAACCTGAAGCCTATTTTCAGTTACTTCTCCTTCTTCTTACCCCCAGCCCCAGGCAATCACTCATCTACTTCCGTCTCTATAGAGTTGACTTTTCTAGACATTTCCTATACATGGAATCTTACAATATGTAGTCTTTTGGGTCTGGCTTCTTTCACTTGGCACACTGTTTTGGGGGTTTCGCCCTTTGTTGTGGGATATATTAGAGCCTCATTCCTTTTTATTGACAAATAACCACCTATGTCGATATGCCACATTTTGTTCATCCATTCACCAGCTGATGACATTTGAGTGGCTTCCACTTCTCCGTGAGTTTGAAGGATGCTGCCTTGGGTGCAGGTCTTTGCACTGATGTGTTTTCATTTCCCTTGAATTCAAACGCAGGTGGTATTGTTATAAAGCTCTACAACAAGAAAAATTCATTAGTATGATGTTTAGAGATACATACAAAGTACTGAAACTTTTTTTTTTTTTTTTTGAGACGGAGTTTTGCTCTTATTGCCCAGGCTGGAGTGCAATGGTGTGATCTCGGCTCACCGCAGCCTCCGCCTCCCAGGTTTCAAGCGATTCTCCTGCCTCAGCCTCCTGAGTAGCTGGAATTACAGGCATGAACCACCATACCTGGCTAATTTTGTATTTTTAGTAGAGACGGGGTTTCTCCATGTTGGTCAGGCTGGTCTTGAACTCCCGACCTCAGGTGATCCACCTGCCTCGGCCTCCCAAAGTGCTGGGATTACAGGAGTGAGCTACCATGCCTGGCCAGTACTGAAACTTTTTTAAGGGAATAATAACAGCATTCAGGGCCAGGCACAATGGCTCACACCTGTAATCTCAGCACTTTGGGAAGCTGAGGTGGTGGATCACCTGAGGTTGGGAGTTCGAAACCAGCCTCACCAACATGGCGAAACCCGGTCTCTACTAAAAAATACAAAAATTAGGCTGGGTACGGTGGCTTATGCCTGTAATCCCAGCATTTTGGGAGGCTGAGGTGGGCAGATCACAAGGTCAGGAGATTGAGACCATCTGGCTAACATGGTGAAATCCCATCTCTACTAAAAACACGAAAAATTAGCCTGGCGTGGTGGCGGGCACCTGTACTCCCAGCTACTTGGGAAGCTGAGTCGGGAGAATGGCGTGAACCCAGGAGGCAGAGCTTGCAGTGAGCCAAGATCGCACCACTGCAGACAGAGCGAGACTCCGTCTCAAAAGATATATAATAATAATAACAATAATACAAAAATTAGCCAGGCATGGTGGCAGGCACCTGTAATTCCAGCTACTCCAGAGGCTGAGGCAGGGAAAATTGCTTGAACCTGGGAGGCAGAGATTGCAGTGAGTCGAGATCGTGCCACTTCACTCCAGCCTGGGCGACACAGTGAGACTCCATCTCAAAAAACAAAACAAAACAAAACAAAAAACACGAAAAAACCAGCATTCAGGGGAGTAGATGAGGAGCATGGGGGTGGGAAGAGAAGGACGAAGCTGGAGGCAAGGGTGATGGCTGGTGGGTTTATGGGTGCTCGCTTCGTATTATGCTCCATTACTTACATATATATTTTATTAGATATCATGTTTATGTATATATGCTACATAATAAGAAGGCAAGGCCGGGTTTGGTGGCTCACACCTGTAATCCCAGCACTTTGGGAGGCCAAGGTGGGTAGATTACTAGAGATCAGGAGTTCAAGACCAGCCTGGCCAACATGGGGAGACCCCCGTCTTGGAGGTGAGAATGGTTTGTTTAGACTCTAGACTAGCACTGTCTAGTGGACCTTTCGGTTGTGATGTGTATTAGTCTGTTTCCTCACTGCTATGAAGAACCACCTTAGACAGGGTAATTTATAAAAAGAGGTTTAGACTGGGTGTGGTGGCTCACACCTGTAATCCCAGCACTTTGGGAGGCCGAGGAGGGCGCATCACCTGAGGTGCCAATACAAAAATTAGCTGGGCGTGGTGGTGCGCGCCTGTAGTCCCAGCTACTCCGGAGGGTGAGGCACGAGAATCGCCTGAACCCGGGGGGCGGAGGTTGCAGCGAGACGAGATTGCGCCACTCCACTCCAGGCTGGGCGACAGAGCAAGACTCCATCTCAAAATAATAATAATAAGGCATTTTAAAAAATGAAAGCCTGTCTCCAACGCCCTAACAACCAAGGTTTCTACAGCAGCGACAGTGTGAGCACCGCACTAACTCCTACAGGGCTCTCAAAGGCCCAGGCACTGCAACGGGCGCCGGTGCCTGGCCTGAAAATCCCAGTCCCAGATATCTGCGGGGCTCCTCCATGCTTCCCCGGGGGCCTTGCTTCCCACCGACCACCCTTAGAACAAACAGCCCATCCGTGCACCCTTCTCCCTCCTCTCCCTGACCCCCCCCCGCCTGGTGTACTCTTCCATGAAGCAGCGTCAACCCGGATTCACATTTATTTGTTGTCTGTTGTCACCCAGATGCGTGTGCAGAATATGGCTCTGTGGGAGCTGGACCCCGGCTGGCTCATGGCCCAAGCCCCGACGTGCACATGCCTGGCGGCAAGGGGGCTCAGGAAATACTGCAGAGTTAACAGAAGCAGCCGGGCCTGTGATATGGATGGAGAGAACTGGGGCTATCAACCTGAGCTGCTCTCTTGACAGCTGAAAGCATAGGCTATGTTGCTGTTGTTACCCTGGGCAGACACGCCTCTGGTAAATGCATGATTTGTTAGATATTTTGAGGTCTGGAAAACAGTCATCAGGCCCTCATAAGCACCTTCAAGGACTCTGATATGGTTTGGCTGTGGCCCCATCCAAATCTCATCTTGAATTGTAGTTCCCATAAGCCCCACGTATCATGGGAGGGACCCAGTGGGAGGTAATTGAATCATGGGGGCAGGTTTTTACCATGCTGTTCTCATGATAGTAAGTCTCAAGAGATCTGATGGTTTTTTTTTTTTTAGATGGAGTCTTGCTCTGTCGCCCAGGCTGGAGTGCAGTGGCACCATCTCGGCTGACTGCAAGCTCTGCCTCATTGGTTCATGCCATTCTCCTCAGCCTCAGCCTCCTGAGTAGCTGGGATTACAGGTGCCTGCCACCACATCTGGCTAATTCTTTGTATTTTTAGTAGAGACGGTTTCACCATGTTATTCAGGATGGTCTTGATCTCCTGACCTCATGATCCACCCATCTCAGCCTCCCAAAGTGCTGGGATTACAGGCGTGAGCCACCGCGCCTGGCCCAATCTGATGGTTTTATAAAGGGCAGTTCCCCTGCATACACTCTCTTGCCTGCCGCCATGTAAGACATGCCTTTGCTCTTCCCTCACCTTCCACCATGATTGTGAGGCCTCCCCAGCCATGTGGAACTGTGAGCTCATTAAACCTTTTTTTCTTTATGAATTACCCAGTCTCAGGTATTTCTTCATAGCAGTATGAAAATGGACTAATACAGACCCCTAGGGGTCCAGGATCCCAGCTGGAGGTAACCATCCCTAGGTGAGCCTTAAAGTACTTTGCAAAGTTAGGATTCCGCATTTCCACGGCAGGGTGACCTCCTGGGGTCTAGGGCTCTTCATCACCCTCATTGGCATCATCACCGTCATAATCCAGACCCCAGACAGATGTGTCTGAAGGCAGTTGGGTGTGAGCCAGGAGCCCAGGGGGGACTGGGCTGGAGGTGTGAATAGAGAAACTGCCTTCAGCTTCAGTCTCAAAACCTACCACAGGATCTTAACCCCAGGTCTGCACTGAGCAGCCAGCACTTGTGGCTACTTAACATCTGAAATACGGCCAGTGTGACTTAGGAACTAAATTTTAATTTTACTTAACTTTTATTTTGAGACAAGGTCTCATTCTGTCACCCAGGCTGGGTGCAGTGGTGCAATCTCAGCTCACTGCAACCTATGACTCCCAGGCTCAAACAATTCTCCCATCTCAGTCTCCCGGGTAGCTGGAACTACAGACACCCACCATCACACCCAGCTAATTTTAGTATTTTTTTGATAGAGACAGGTTTCACCATGTTGGCCAGGCTGCTCTCGAACTCCCGACCTCAAGTGATCTGCCAGCCTTGATCTCCCAAAGTGCTGGGATTACAGGTGTGAGCCACTGCGCCTGGCCTTAATTTTAATTAATATAAAATTTTAAAATGGAAGCAGTGTAAATGTTTTTATATTAAACACAACTTTATTGCTATAGTAAGACTACATTTCACTCTGTTGAAAATTGAGCCTCTGAATTGAGATGTGTAAAATACACACCAGATTTTAAGACTTGGCACATACAAGAAGGTAAAATATCTCATTAATAATTTTTGAGCTGTGTGTGGGGTGGCTGCACCCTTGTAGTCCCAGCTACGCAGGAGGCTGAGGTGGGAGGATCACTGGAGCCCAGAAGTTGGAAGCTACAGTGAGCTATGATCACACCACTGTACTCCAGCATGGGCGACAGGGAAAGACCCCGTCTCTTAAAAAAGGGGGTGGAGGGGTTAAAGAAATAATAATTTTGATATTGATTACATGTTAAAATGGTACTATTTTGGATATATTGGGTTAAATAAAATATATTAAAATGAATATTACACCTTTTTTCACTTTTTCTAATATGGCTACTAGAAAATATAAAATTATATATGCAGCTCTCATTATATTTATGTTAGACAGACATTTCCATCATGATATGGCTTGGCTTTGTGTCCCCACTCAAATCTCATCTCAAATTGTAATCCCCACGTGTAGAGGGAGGGATCTGGTGGGAAGTAATTGAGTCATGGGGGCGGACTTCCCCTTGCTGTTCTCGTGATAGTGAGGGAGTTCTCACGAGATCCAATGGTTGTTTTTTTGTTTGTTTGTTTTCTGTTTTTTGTGTTTTTTTTTTTGAGACAGAGTTTCACTCTTGTTTCCCAGGCTGGAGTGCAATGGCACAATCTCGGCTCACTGCAACCTCCGCCTCCCGGGTTCAAGTGATTTTCCTGCCTCAGTCTCCCGAATAGCTAGGGTTACAGGTGCGCCACCACACCCGGCTAATTTTTTGTATTTTCAGTAGAGACAGGGTTTCACCATGTTGGCCAGGCTGGTCTCGAACTCCTGACCTCAGGTGATCTGCCCTCCTTGGCCTCCCAAAGTGCTGGGATTACAGGTGTGAGCCATCGCACCAGGTCTAAACCTCTTTTCTTTATAAATTAGCCTGTCTAAGATGGTTCTTCATAGCAGTGAGAAAACAGACTAATACACATCGTAACCGAAAGGTCCACTAGACAGCGCTGGTCTAGAGTCTAAACAAACCATTCTCACCTCCAAGCAACCCGGTTCCTCCTACATCCACTTTTGATTTAAGCTCCCTGCCTGGGGGCCCTAACCCTCTGATTCTCTGAAGCTAAGCCCTGCCTTCCTCCATGTGAAGCTGTCTTGCCTGTCCTTTCCTGCTGGTAGGAACCATCTTCCTCCCTTAATATCCACTATTTATACCAGACTTCAGCACTTAGGCTTGGAGAACTAATTTCCTCTTCAGCTCAATTTTTACATTAAAGGCAGTTAATACCCTTCTCTCTTAACTGAGCGCCTTGCATATAAGGAATGGTAACTGATGATTCTAACAGTATTAATAGCACCTTTTTTTCTGTGGTGCTTTACAGCTCAAAAAGGATCTGTCATCTCCCCACAACCTTAAGAGGGAGGACAGGTAGAGATTTTCATAGCCTTTGTACGCATGAGGAAACTGAGGCTCTTTGAGGTTATTTTGCACAGATCATAAGGCTTGTTAATGTGGCCCCCATTTTTCCACTGTAGGCCAGTGCTGTTTCCCCTCCATGTGCTTTTGGTGCCCACGTGAAAATGCAGACAGTTAAAACTGAATATAGAGCCAGGCGCGGTGGCTCACGCCTGTAATCCCAGCACTTTGGGAGGCCGAGGCGGGCGGATCACGAGGTCAGGAGATCAAGACCATCCCGGCTAACACGATGAAACCCCATCTCTACTAAAAATACAAAAAATTAGCCGGGCGTAGTGGCGGGCACCTGTAGTCCCAGCTACTCGGGAGGCTGAGGCAGGAGAATGGTGTGAACCTGGGAGGCAGAGCTTGCAGTGAGCGGAGATCACACCACTGCACTCCAGCCTGGGCGACAGAGCCAGACTCTGTCTCAAAAAAAAAAAACAAAAAAAAAAACTGAATATAGAAAGAAAAGACTAGCATGGTTGGGGAAACTAGGGCTGCTTCATGTTAGAGGCAAGACTTGAACTGAACTTTGAGGAATGGGCAAGCTTTGGCCAAACAAAGAGGAGTATGCGGACTTTTGGGGACAGAACCACAGCTTCTGTGAAAACCAATCCATAATCAGAGTTCTTGATTAACAAAGAATGATGGAATTAAACATTTGGACTTTTTTTTTAAAACAACAGTTTTATCAAGATATAATTCATATACCATAAAATCCACCCTTTTAAAGTATACAACTGAGTGGCTTTTAGAATATTCAGAGTTGTACAACCATCACTACTAATGTCAGAACGTTTCACTACCCCTAAAAGAAACCCCATACCACAGATTCCGATGCCGCCGGGAGCCCTGTCATGCCATGTCACATATATTATAGTATATATATGCCCAGCCATGGTCAACCCACCGTGTTCTTTGACATCACCATCAACAGCAAGCCCTTGGGCCACGTCTCCTTCAAGCTGTTTGCAGACAAGTTTCCAAAGACGGCAGAAAACTTTCCTGCTCTGAGCACTGGAGAGAAAGGGTTTGGTTATAAGAGTTCCTGCTTTCACAGAATTACTCCAGGGTTTATGTGTCAGGGTGGTGACTTCACACACTATAATGGCACTAGTGGCAAGTCCATCTATGGGGAGAAATTTGATGATGAGAACTTCATTCTGAAGCATACAGGTCCTGGCATCTTTTCCATGGCAAATGCTGGACCCAACACAAATGGTTCCCAGTTTTGCAACTGCACTGCCAAGACTGCGTGGTTGGATGGCATGCATGTGGTCCTTGGCAAAGTGAAAGAAGGCATGAATATTGCGGAGGCCATGGAGCGCTTTGGGTCCAGGAATGGCAAGACGAGCAAGAAGATCACCATTGCTGACTGTGGACAACTCTACTAAGTTTGACTTGTGTTTTATCTTAACCACCAGATCATTCCTTTTGTAGCTCAGGAGAGCACCCTCCACCTCATTTGCTCACAGTAGCCTCTAATCTTTGTGCTATCTCTCAGTTCCCTTTGGGTTCCATGTTTGCCTTATTCTCCTCCATGCCTAGCTGGATTTCAGAGTTAAGTTTATGATTATGAGATAAAAACTAAATAACAATTGCAAAAAAATAAAATAAAAAGAAAGAAGAGGCTGGGAGCGGTGGCTCACTCCTCTAATCCCAGCACTTTGGGAGGCCGAGGTGGGCCTACCAAAGGTCAGGAGATCGAGACCACCCCGGCTAACACGGTGAAATCCCATCTCTACTAAAAATACAAAAAAAATTAGCCAGGCATCGTGGCGTGCACCTGCAGTCCCAGCTACTCAGAAGGCTGAGGCAGGGGAATGGCATGAACCCAGGAGGTGGAGCTTGCAGTGAGCCGAGATCGCACCACTGCACTCCAGCCTGGGCAACAGAGCGAGACTTTATCTCAAAAAAAAAAAAAAAAAACAAAAAACCACGGAAAAGGCATTATATATTTGTGAGGACATGGACAGAAATATGTCCTGATTGTGATGCCACAAAGCACTGAGCCTACTAGAAGACGTCAGCAAAAGATCCCCTGAAAAGTGACTCCAAGCCATTCACTGCAAGGGATGGTTACACAGATGCAGAATACAGAAGGTCGATAGTAGCTTAATGCTACATCACAGCTTAACACTACATCATCCACCTCACTTCATCTCATCCCATCGTATTGTGTCACTGTGCTCACCATCACAAGAACAGGGAGGATAGCACAGGAAGATATTCTGACAGAGAAAGAGAGAGACCACATTTACATAACTTTTATTACAGTATATTGTTATAATTGTTCTATTTTATTATGTTATTGCTAATCTCTTACTGCACCTAATTTATAAATTAAACCTTGTTATTGGTATGTATGTATAGGAAAAAATATAGTGTATATAGGGCTTGGTACTTTCTTCAATTTCAGGCATCCATTGAGAGTCTTGGAATGTACCCACTGAGGATAAGGGGGGGCTGCTGTACATACTTTGCAAATATCTTCTCTCATCCCATGGGTTGTCTTTTCATTTTCTTTCTTTTTTTTTTGAGATGGAGTTTTGCTCTTGTTGCCCAGGCTGGAGTGCAGTGGCACACTCTCGGCTCACCACAATCTCTGCCTCCCAGGTTCAAGCGATTCTCCTGCCTCAGCCTCCCGAGTAGCTGGGATTACAGGCATGAACCACCACACCTGGCTAATTTTTGTATTTTTAGTAGAGATGGGGTTTCTCCATATTGGCCAGCCTGGTCTCGAACTCCCGACCTCAGGCGATCTACCCACCTCGGCCTCCCAAAGTGCTGGGATTACAGGTGTGAGCCACTGTGCCTGGCCGTCTTTTCATTTTCTTGATGGTGTCATTGAAGCACAAAAGTTTTAAATTTTGATGAAGACCAATTTATCTGTTTTTTCTTTCATCACTTATGCTTCTGGTGTCATATCTAAGAAACCATTGACTAACCCAAGGTCACAAAGATTTATTGCCTATGTTTTCTTCTAAAAGTTTTATGATTTTAGTTCTTACATCAAGGTCTATTTTAAGTCTTTTGTTTTGTTTTTTGTTTTTTGTTTTGAGACAGGGTCTTACTCTGTCACCCAGGCTGGAGTGCAGAGGCACAATCATGGCTCACTGCAGCCTCAACCTCTTGGCCTCAAGCAATCCTCCCACTTCAGCCTCCCAAGTAGCTGGTACTATAGACATGTGCAACCATGCCCAGCTAATTTTTTTGTAGAGATAGGGTTTCACCATATTGCCCAGACTGGTCTCAAACTCCTAAGCTCCAGTGATCCGCCCACCTCAGCTTCCCAAAGTTCTGGGATTATAGGCATGAGCCACTGCACACAGCCCCAAATTTTGTATATGGTATTAGAAAGGGGTCCAACTTCATTCTTTTACATGTGGAAATCCAATTGCCCCAGCACCATTTGTTAAAAATATTTTCTTTCCCATTTAATTGTCCTAGTGTTCTTGTCAAAAACAATTGAACATAATTGTACGGGTTCATTTCTGGACTCTCAATTCTATTCCATTGTTGAGCATATTTTTAAGGGCTGTTTTTCTCTCCTGTGGTAACTGGTGACTTGTACTTCCTGGAAGAGAGATGAAAAGATTCCCAAGCCAACTGAGTTACCTCACGTGGGTCAGGTCTCTGTGGCTCTCTGCACTGGCCTATTCATAATGGCATCCTCCTGCAGGATTTGAGCCTTCTCCTTTGTTGTGACGGCAGCCGAGGAGGTGGCTGACTGCCCAGACAGCCTTATCTCTTTCCTACCTCTCAAGGTTATTGTAAATACCAAATTAGATTGTTTATACACAAGAATTTAGCACTAAAGCACTATACAAATGTAAGCTATATATTTCTATTTATCCTTCTCCTTCACGAATAAGACCCTAAAAATAGAAGATATTTTTAATTTTTACTCACTGGGCTCAAGGTTGCAGTGTCTGTATTATTGCAAATTCCAAATTAATGAAGTCTGGCTCTTCTTATATTATTCCTGCAAAAGGCTGTGTGCTCACCCCCCGGAGTGTGAATACGAGTGTGGGTCATTTCCTCTTTCCTCTGCACCCTTCCTTCGATGAGGTCGTGCCCTGTGCCAGGCACCATGCTAAACTCTGAGAAAACCACAGAGAACAAGGCAGACGCCATCCCTGCCCTCCAGTAACATACAATTTAGTGATGAAGCTGGGGGATTTAACAAGCCATTCTAATAAAGCGTTACAGTGAGGGAGGTGCAGGGTGATGCCTCCAGCAGCCCTGGTGTCAGCTGCTCCAGGTCCAGGAGAAGACTTCCATTATCTTCCAACCCTGTTGGAAGTGGAGGCGGAGGCTGTTTATTGCTGACACAGTCCCTAACCCAGGGTCTATAGACATTGTGGAAATGCCTTGTAGTCAGACGGGAGAATGAACCAGCAGAAGCAATGCCCGCCCTCCACCCTCCTGAACAGGGTTCTCAGGAGCTCTTTGGAGGCGAGGCCAGCCTCTGGATATGGTTAGGCCTCAGGCTCTTCTCCTCTCTACTCATCTCTCCTCCCTTGGACCCCTCCTTCAGAGGCTGACAGAGCCCCACTCTCATCTCTTCCCCACCGAAGCCTCTTTCCACAGAAAGACTGCTTCCTCCCAGAAGACAGCAGCTCATTTGCACACAGACACCCACGGCCCTCAAAGCCTGGAAGGCCAAGCTGTTAGGACCCCTGAGAGCAGGGTGGCTCCTGGGAGGAGAGCTCAGGCCACCACCTTGCCCTCCCTGGCCCCTGGCCTTCGATGGGGCTGCTCTGATCACAAATGTCCACCAACGTAGCCCCCATGTCCTCTGGTGCACCCATGTCCTCTGGTATCCACTGGCTCTCCAAGCCAAACTGGGCAGGGAGGAGTTGTGAAGGAAAACTGCAGGTCAGGAGGGAGGCTGGCAAAGAGGGCCAGGGCCAGGCCTGACCCCAGCTCTCCTCTCCCGGCCCCGCTGCCGGCCGGTGTTTAACAAGGCCCTGCCTTCTCCCTCTAGGGCTAGGGACAGCCACCTTCTTCCTCTCCCCACCACCCCCTCTCCCCTGCAACACGTCATCTGACAAGTCAGTGCCATCTCACTGGAGGTGCATCTCACAGGAACGAGGGGTCACAGCCTCCTGCACACACTCCATGCTGCACAGCAAGGCGCACGTGTCCCTCAGAGCCCCAGACACCATCCCCCACTCACCCAGAAGCCCAAGTGATTCCCAACAGCCCCCAGCAGCCTAATGGGTTGGGGTCTTGGGAGCAGCTGTCCCTGGCTCCTTCCCTGATCCCACCGCCCAGCCTCACCCCACGGTTCCTCCATTGCCCCACCTCCCACTGCGCCGCCGGGCCTCTGCCAGGGTCAAGGGGCTTCCCGCCTCTGGCAGCAGACGCCATGGTGCCGAGGTGGCCTCCACAACCGCCCTGTGCGCCAATAGGACAAGACTGTCCTCCCTCCCCCACACTTGTCACCTTGAGGGACACGTGGATGAGACAGGAAAAGACAGGGGAGTGTGGAGACCTGAGGTGACTTGGAGCAAGCCTCTCAACCTGAGCGGCAATTTCTTCATCTGTAAAATGAGGGGGTTGTTCTCTTCTCTGAGGCTTTGTGTCTCTCTCAAAGCCTGCTAGCCTTGGGTTCTAGGACTCTGTTGGGATCATGTGTGATGTTTTCTGCTGAGCGACTGGCAGCCTGTGTCCTCGGGGGAAAGAGGGCAGGCGCTCCAAAAGCTCCTGCGCTCTGTGGCTCCCCCTCCCTCGCAGCCCCCCCGCCCCAAGCCCCAGGTGTGCCGGCCGCCCTGAGCCTCTCCAGCACCTCCCGGAGGCGCCTGCAAGACACCTAAGTTCCCCCTCTCCCTCCTCTCCCCCCCGCCACACCCCTACCCCCGGCAGGCGACGTCCCCGCCCCTCGACCATGGCCTGGTGAAGAAGCCGGCCAGGCCCGATCAGCCCCATCCCCGCCGCACGAGCGGCGCCTGCGGACAGCTCCTGGGGCCCCGGCCTTGTCACTCCGGAGGCGGGAGGCTCCGGGGGGTCGGGCTGGGAAGATCGAGGCGGAGGCCGCTAGGCTCCCAGGCCCCGGCCGAGGCTGCGCGGCCGCACGGTGGGCAGGCTCGGGTGTTCCGGCAAACTGCCGGGTCCCCATCTTCAAAAGAGAGGAAGCCCTTTCTCCAGCTTCCTCTGCGGGAGCCCGACCCAGCCCCAACCCGCCACCCCCGGGCTGCACCTCGGCCCCTCCCCGGCCCGCGCCGGGCCAGGAACCTCGGCCCGCGCCGCGGGGGACTTTGGAGCGGAGGAGGAAGCGCGGCGGGGCGGGGGCGGGGGTGTGTCGGGTTTTATAACCCGCAGGGCGGCCGCGGCGCAGGAGAGGGGGCAGCGCCGAGCACCGCGCACCGCGTCATGGGGGCCGCCTCGGGCCGCCGGGGGCCGGGGCTGCTGCTGCCGCTGCCGCTGCTGTTGTTGCTGCCGCCGCAGCCCGCCCTGGCGCTGGACCCCGGGCTGCAGCCCGGCAACTTTTCTGCTGACGAGACCGGGGCGCAGCTCTTCGCGCAGAGCTACAACTCGAGCGCCGAACAGGTGCTGTTCCAGAGCGTGGCCGCCAGCTGGGCGCACGACACCAACATCACCGCGGAGAATGCACGGCGCCAGGTGGGCGCCCGGGCCCGGGCGGGGGCGGGGCGGGGCCGCGGCGGCCAATCACAGCACGCGGCCGGCTTGTGGGGCGGGCAGGCTGGCGCCCCCGACCCGAACCCCACCCCGACCCCCCACCCTCGCCCCGACAGTCAGCCGCGGGGCCCGAGCGCCGGGCTGCACGCACGGCCTGCGCTCCCTGCATGCACGAGTTGGATGGATGAGGCTGGCTGCTCCCAGGCCGCGCCCGCCTTCGCCGAAGGTGCTGGCCTTGGCTCTGGGGCCCCCGCGCTCTCGGGCAGCTGCCTTCTCACCTCCGGACGCTGTCGCTGTCACCGTCACCGCACTGCACTGTCCATCCACCCTCCACTCGCCCGGCCTCTTTTCTGGTCCCAATTTCTGCTCCACCATTCCCATGAGGCAGATTCCCTCCAGAAGGAGGAAGCGCGGCTTCCGCAAACTAAGGTCTCCCGCAGGGATCTCCCCAGGGCCCGGGCTCTGGAAGCCCTTGGCCTTCCTCCCCTCCCCCAGCACCGTGGCTTCTCCTCTATGGCGTGCATCTAAGCGGGGTCCTCCCTACACCCTCCCCGCCCTCCTGATGCCCAATAGGAGGAAGCAGCCCTGCTCAGCCAGGAGTTTGCGGAGGCCTGGGGCCAGAAGGCCAAGGAGCTGTATGAACCGATCTGGCAGAACTTCACGGACCCGCAGCTGCGCAGGATCATCGGAGCTGTGCGCACCCTGGGCTCTGCCAACCTGCCCCTGGCTAAGCGGCAGCAGGTGGGCTGAGGGCTGAGGCAGAGCTCGGGGGCGGCCTCCTAGTGCCCCATCGTGGGGGTCGGGGGAGAGCAGCCCGTCAGGGAGGGAGGGACCCTGGGATCCACATGGGCCCTGGCAGAAGGGAAAGCCCAGGTAAGCACAGAATGGCTTTCTGAGCATTGATTTTTCTTGGAGATGGGGTGGGGAGTTACTTTCTGTTAAAGGAAGCATTCTGGAGTAGGAAGCCAAATTCAAATACACTTCTCCCTAGGCTGGTTTATGAGCTTCTTTGGAAGAGTTGAGAAGGGCTGGGTGTGGTGGCTCAAGCCTGTAATCCCAGCACTTTGGGAGGCTGAGGTGGGCGCATCGCTTGAGCCCAGGAGTTCAAGACCAGCCTGGCCAACATGGCAAAACCTCGTCTTTACAAAAAAAAAAAAAAAGATACAAAAAAAAAAAAAAAAGCTGGGCTTGGTGGTGCGTGCACCTACAGTCCCAGCTACTCTTGAAACTGAGGGGGAAGGATCACCTGAGCCCAGGAGGTCAAGGCTACAGTGAGCTGTGATTGCACTACTGCACCCCAGCCTGCGTGACAGAGTGAGACCTCCCCCCAAATAAAAGAGAGAGAGAAAAGGTTGAGAAAGACTGGGAAGTCACCAAAGCCAGAGAATGGGAGGGATCTGCCCTCACTGCAGGGTGGTGCCAAGCTGGGACTTGAATCTGACCCTGACTTTCAGGACTCCTGTCCCCCACTCCACACAGGCTGCCTCCACTGGCAGGGGACTCGTGTGTTAGTGATCAGAAGTGCCCCGGTGCCACTGAGTGGCCTTGTCCAAGCTACATCCACTCTGTGGGCTCCTCCTCCTAGCAGCGAGGGGAGGGCAGATGTCCCAGGGGCTGGTCACTGGAGCATTCCTCCCCTCTGACTCCCCAGTACAACGCCCTGCTAAGCAACATGAGCAGGATCTACTCCACCACCAAGGTCTGCCTCCCCAACAAGACTGCCACCTGCTGGTCCCTGGACCCAGGTACGGCCCTTGCGGCTCCCCTCTCAGCGGTGCCCTAGTGCTCCCACATTGCCCTGCTGCACTCCGGACCATGCAGTTGTGTAGGGTCTGTGGAGACAGCAGGTAAACCCAAAGGTGTTGCCCTCCAACTGGGGCTGGACGGTGCAGATACCCCCATGCCCTGCTTCTCTTGGCAAGTGGACTTCCGGAATCTCCAGCTGCAGCCCCCACTTCTGTGTGTACCTCGGCTTCTCCCATCACCCCTAGGCCTTCCTCCTGGCTGCCTGGTTTCCCTTTTCGTGGGTCCTCTCATGTTCCCCAAGAGCCCTCAGGCCAGGGACCCCTCGTGGCTTCCCCTTAAACCCCGCTCCAGCCCCCTTTACGAGCAGCTTCGAGGAAGGCACTCCATCCAATAGGCCGCTAAGTGTCTGTCTGGGTTTTGGCCTTTGGGTGTCCCCTTGGTGTCGACCACCTTAGGTGGTCATGTCTCTGGGGCAGGGGCCCTGCCTGGGTGTTTCTGTAGCTCCCAGCCCCCTCCCACCAGGCCTGTAGGTGGCCCCTGGCTCTGGGGGCACCGTGATGTTCAGGAAGCTGGTGGGAGCAGTGAGGACTGGTGCAGGCTCTGGTGAAGGCCGTTGAAGACTTCAACGTGGAGGCCTCCTCACCGACCCTGCCTGCCTGTGTCTCAGATCTCACCAACATCCTGGCTTCCTCGCGAAGCTACGCCATGCTCCTGTTTGCCTGGGAGGGCTGGCACAACGCTGCGGGCATCCCGCTGAAACCGCTGTACAAGGATTTCACTGCCCTCAGCAATGAAGCCTACAAGCAGGACGGTGAGCAGGCCTCTCCCTGTCCAGGAACCACACCAGGTGTCCTCTCTCAGCCGTCTCCCCAGAGTCCCAGCCCAGAGTCAGGCAGAGCAGCTGGTATGACAATTCCAGCAGGCCCTGAGTTTCCCAGAAAGTGGAGGTGGGACCGGCCTGCACCCAGTGTGCCTGGACTTTGCTGCTGGCCTGCCCCACATGGCCATCCTGCTGTCACTCCTGGCCCTGGTGCTCCTCTTTGCCTCTGAGAACCTCCAGGATCTGTTTAGCTGGCTGTAGCTAATTAGAAATTGTAGAGTGGCAACCCCCAAGCCAATTTTCCAGCTAGCTGCAGATCCACGGGCCTCGAGCCAGTGGAAGAGCCGACTTACAGCTGAGAGGCTGAGGTCCGAGCCTTTGGCCTGAGCTACATACCTCACCCCCACGCCCCCAGGCTTCACAGACACCGGGGCCTACTGGCGCTCCTGGTACAACTCCCCCACCTTCGAGGACGATCTGGAACACCTCTACCAACAGCTAGAGCCCCTCTACCTGAACCTCCATGCCTTCGTCCGCCGCGCGCTGCATCGCCGATACGGGGACAGATACATCAACCTCAGGGGACCCATCCCTGCTCATCTGCTGGGTAAGGACCTGGCCTCGCCTCCACATGAGTCCCAGGGAAGTGTGGGTCCCGAGGTAGGGGTGGGGGATGTCCAGGGTAAGGGAAGGTGGGTTGTGACCATCACATCTCACATGTGTGGGGCATCATACTGTTTGCTTCACATGCAGGAGACCATTTGTGTTCCCACTTTATAGGTGGGGACCCTGAGGCTTAGGGTCGTGAGGGACTTAGTGGTCAGAGAGCTAGGGGCCAAACCAAAGGCTCTGGCCCTGGGTCCAGTGGGGGAGCCATCAGCCTAGTTCATGCCCAAGGAAACAAGCACTGTGGCCCTGCCTCAGGATTGAGTGGCTGGGACCTGGCACAGCCAGAAATGACAGTGGCAGCATCTTGCAGCCCCAGGACATGTGGCCCTCAGAGGAGTGTGGGTGGGACTGATGTGTGAGATTTCTGGCCCTAAGCCAGGCCTGCAGCCCTTGAGGGCCCCAGGGTGCAGGTGCCGGCCCCAGGGTGCCACTCAGCAATGCATGGAGAAGCAGGCACAGCCAGGCAGGGAGCCAAGCTGTCCCATTCCTTCCTCATCTAGGAGACATGTGGGCCCAGAGCTGGGAAAACATCTACGACATGGTGGTGCCTTTCCCAGACAAACCCAACCTCGATGTCACCAGTACTATGCTGCAGCAGGTAAGCTCTGGGCTCAAGCCTGGGGTGGCGCGCAAAAAGAGGGAGTCAAAGATGGGCACAGGGGTGGGAAGGTGTCGGGTACTGAGCAGCAGCCTGGTATGTCTGTAGGAGCAGTGAGCTGGGGTCGGCCCCCTCAGTGAGGTGCCAGCTCCTCCCTCCAGGCTCCACAGTGGCAGGATGAGAGCAGCAACACACTTTCACTCATCTGCTGTGGGCAGTGAGGGCCCTGCCTCTGGGAATGGTGGCCACAGAGCAGAGAAGCTTTCATGCACAGGGAGTTGACCCGAGAGGGGGATCCAGCCCTGTCCCCAGGCCAGCCAGAGTGGGCTCCCCCTGACCTGGCTCCACACCCCGCCTCCAGGGCTGGAACGCCACGCACATGTTCCGGGTGGCAGAGGAGTTCTTCACCTCCCTGGAGCTCTCCCCCATGCCTCCCGAGTTCTGGGAAGGGTCGATGCTGGAGAAGCCGGCCGACGGGCGGGAAGTGGTGTGCCACGCCTCGGCTTGGGACTTCTACAACAGGAAAGACTTCAGGTCCAGACATGGGAAGAGCACATTCTGGGGTTCCCCAGTTCTGGGGCCCGGGGAAAGGCAGGCAGCACAGGCACGGGGAAGCTGGTTCCCAGGCCTGCCTCTACCCTACCCCAGCGCTGGTTGGAGGCTGGGTCTGTTCCAGGGCTAGGGGGTGTAGGAGGCCTATTAGTCCACCTTCCCTGGCAGCTTTGACAAATAGTCACCTCTGTACCTTGGAATGGAGGAAGAAGGCCCAAGTGGTGGTGAGCCAGGGCAGGGTAAAGAATTTGCTTGTTTCTGCCAGGCACGGTGGTCACACCTGTAATCCCAGCACTTTGGGAGGCCGAGGCGTGTGGATCACCTGAGGTCAGGAGTTTGAGACCAGCCTGGCCAATATGGCGAAACCCCGTCTCTACTAAAAATACAAAAATAAATTAGCCAGGGGTGATGGCGGGTGCCTGTAATCCCAGCTACTCAGGAGGCTGAGGCAGGAGAATCTCTTGAACCCGGGAGGCGGAGGTTGCAGTGAGCTGAGATTGTGTCACTGCACTCCAGCCTGTGCAAAAGAGTGGGACGCTGTCTCAAAAAAAAAAAAGAAAAATAGAAATTGCTTGTTTCTACTGCGGCTTCATGCCCCAGGGCAGCTCCCTCCTCATTCCTGTCTTTCAGGTGCCAATCTGCCCTGTGCCCTGGCCCTGCCCTGTTCTGCCCGTCCGTCACTCTCACCCTCGCCCTCTCTACGCCCCAGGATCAAGCAGTGCACACGGATCACGATGGACCAGCTCTCCACAGTGCACCATGAGATGGGCCATATACAGTACTACCTGCAGTACAAGGATCTGCCCGTCTCCCTGCGTGGGGGGGCCAACCCCGGCTTCCATGAGGCCATTGGGGACGTGCTGGCGCTCTCGGTCTCCACTCCTGAACATCTGTACAAAATCGGCCTGCTGGACCATGTCACCAATGACACGGGTATGGGAGGGCTGAGAGGCCCCCACCCAGCCTCACCTAAACCCCGCTCCACCCCACAGCAGGACCTCACTTGCCCCACTCAGCTCTGCCCTTCTTTCTGCCTCCCGGCCCCAGGTCAGGCAGGGTTCGGGATCCTCCTAGAGCCTCACGGTGCACACTGCGCCCAGCTCAGCACACCTGGGGGTCCTCTTCCAAGCAGGGCCCAGGGTCTCGAGGGCCAGCCATACCTTCTCTGCATCTCCCTGGCCTCACTTCCTGCTGCCCCCCGAGCCCACACTCTTAGGGGACCCTCTTCTCCCTCTGACCTCTTCCCTCTCCTTTCATCTCATCTCCCAACAGAAAGTGACATCAATTACTTGCTAAAAATGGCACTGGAAAAAATTGCCTTCCTGCCCTTTGGCTACTTGGTGGACCAGTGGCGCTGGGGGGTCTTTAGTGGGCGTACCCCCCCTTCCCACTACAACTTCGACTGGTGGTATCTTCGGTGAGAGGAGGGATAGAAAAGCCTTCGCCCCAACTAGCCCTCCCCAGCCTCCTGGACAGCCAGGCGCCTCCTGCCCCAGCCAGTTCTAGCCTCTCCTCTCTAATGATGTCCCCCGCTGTGACCCACCGCCTTCTCCTTTCCTGCCTGAAACTCCCTCTTCCAGGAAGTCTTCCCCAGTTCCTCAGGATGGGGAAGGGTTGCCGGGTGGAAATGCCTTTTCTACAAAAGCTAAATCCATCTGTTTGCAACCTCTAGGCCCTAAGACAATTTAACCATCCTTTTCCAGAACCAAGTATCAGGGGATCTGTCCTCCTGTTACCCGAAACGAAACCCACTTTGATGCTGGAGCTAAGTTTCATGTTCCAAATGTGACACCATACATCAGGTATTAGCGCCCCACCCCACCCACCCCCAGTACTGTCACACCCTCAATCCACTTCTCCTCCTGTGATCCTAGCTGCCTCATCCCCAGGGCTTGTCCCCATGCTCCTCCAGACCTCAAAGGCCTGGAGTTAGAGTGGCCCACTCTCCTGAGCCTGTCTTGGGTCTCCCTTCTCCCCCAAGATAGCTTCTGGTCCAGCCTCTGCCCTGCAGGAAGCTGGATGGTGCCTGGGTAAGGAACCCCTGTTCCTGGCCCCCCATGATCTTCCCTGACTCCCACCCTGTGCCTGCAGGTACTTTGTGAGTTTTGTCCTGCAGTTCCAGTTCCATGAAGCCCTGTGCAAGGAGGCAGGCTATGAGGGCCCACTGCACCAGTGTGACATCTACCAGTCCACCAAGGCAGGGGCCAAGCTCCGGTGTGTGGTGGGAAGCCGGGGGAAGTGGGAGGCAGAGAGGAGCGGCTGGCAAAGGGTGTGGCAGGAGGTGTCTGGCTGCTCTGACGGGGTGGGGGGCACCAACCACAGAGCTGGACTGATGTGGATGCCTGTCTCCTCGCTATCTCGTCAAGTATTTATTGAGTGGGCCTTCTGGCTGGCATGGGGCGAGACAAATGCCCCCTGCCACCATCAGAGAGATCCCAGGCCCCAGGGTCTTATTGCCACAGTTTCTGCAGTCCATTGGGGGGCGGAAGTGGCCAGGGGCATGTGGGCCGGGGTCCAGGAGCAGACTCCAGCCTGAGTCCCCTGTGCCCGTGGTACCCACTCTGCCCACCAGGAAGGTGCTGCAGGCTGGCTCCTCCAGGCCCTGGCAGGAGGTGCTGAAGGACATGGTCGGCTTAGATGCCCTGGATGCCCAGCCGCTGCTCAAGTACTTCCAGCCAGTCACCCAGTGGCTGCAGGAGCAGAACCAGCAGAACGGCGAGGTCCTGGGCTGGCCCGAGTACCAGTGGCACCCGCCGTTGCCTGACAACTACCCGGAGGGCGTAGGTAAAGCCCTGAGTGAGGGTGGTGTGGGGCTAAGGTGGGTCCTCAACTCTGGGCTTGGCCCAGGCCCCAGGTTCCTGGTCAGCTCCTACCAGCTGAGCCCTGGTACCCTGTCCTGGAGGGCCAGGCAGCCCCCCAAGCTCATCAGCAGGGCCTGCGAGTGGCGACAGGCATGTCTTTCCCCCAGCATCCTAGAGAGGGTGTGCTCAGACCTGAGGGCCCCTCCCCTTCCAGAGGAAGCCAGACACAAGGCTCTGTGAGGTCACACTGCGGGCTCCGCTCTTATTGGCCAGGGGACGGTAGCTGCAGGACTCTGCTCTCCTGCGGCCATGGGCCAGGGTTGGGCTACTGCAGGACTTCCCAGCCTCCTCTTCCTGCTGCTCTGCTACGGGCACCCTCTGCTGGTCCCCAGCCAGGAGGCACCCCAACAGGTGACAGTCACCCATGGGACAAGCAGCCAGGCAACAACCAGCGGCCAGACAACCACCCACCAGGCGACGGCCCACCAGACATCAGCCCAGAGCCCAAGTGGGACCATGCAGGGGAGGGGCAGGGTGCCAGGGGTGGGAGAGGTGGGGCCGGGTAGGGACAGGGGCAGGGTACAAGGGAGTGGGAGAGGGATAATGGCTTCTGGTGAGACCACAAACCTGGAGAGGGGAGGCAGAGGTTTGTCTGTTTCCCTGCACTCTGTCCCACAGACCTGGTGACTGATGAGGCTGAGGCCAGCAAGTTTGTGGAGGAATATGACCGGACATCCCAGGTGGTGTGGAACGAGTATGCCGAGGCCAACTGGAACTACAACACCAACATCACCACAGAGACCAGCAAGATTCTGGTGGGAGCCACCTCCCAACCCCCAAACCTGAGCATGTGCACACACACAGAGATGCTGTCCTGCTCACCACAGAGTGGGGCTGCCACCACATTTTAAATTGAATATTTAAAACAATACTCAATTTTGGGCCGGGCGCGGTGGCTCACGCCTGTAATCCCAGCACTTTGGGAGGGGGAGGCGGGCGGATCACGAGGTCAGATCAAGACCATCCTGGCTAACACGGTGAAACCCCGTCTCTAGTAAAAATACAAAAATTAGCCGGGTATGGTGGCAGGCACCTGTAGTCCCAGTACTCAGGAGGCTGAGGCAGGAGAATGGCGTGAACCCGGGAGACGGAGCTTGCAGTGAGCCGAGATGGCACCACTGCACTCCAGCCTGGGCGACAAAGCGAGACTCCATCTAAAAAAAAAAAAAAAAAAAAAAAAAAAAACTCAATTTCAGATTTTGATGAACATTTACTCAATGCCTGAGCAATTCTTCTTTCCTTAAAAATCAGTCTCTGGGAGGCCTAGGTGGGAGAATCACTTGAAGCCAGGAGTTGGAGACTAGCCTGGGCAACATAGCAAGATCCCATCTCTATTCAAACAAACAAACAAAAATCAATCTCTAGTAACAGAATAATTTGTACATAAATAAGTGGTGCTCAAGTCGTTTTTTAAAAGATTGAAAGCCCCTGTTTGTCTCCTCTACAAAAGGGGCTACACTTCCTCTTTACCCTCATTCCCTGCCTGTTTGGCTGAGCACAAATTATGCCACTGAGCCACACACTGTTACTGTTGCTTGGCACTTTGATCTGTTGCCTCATCTTTTTCTCAACAGCCTTGCAAAATTGGTGAGCTTATTCCCATTTTACAGATGGGATTTGATATTAACTCTGAGGTTCAGAAAGGCCACAGAGCTAATACCAAGCTGGCTCCTTCCTAAGGGCCTTTAAGACACTTGGGGGTCTTCTCTTCTCTGCCCCTGCCTGGATATGTGTTGCTTGACCGCAGGCATCCAGGGAGGGTGAGTACTGCATCCAGGACGTTATCAGCGTCCAGCTTGCGGAGAGTCTTATAGGCAAAGGTTGCAACTTAATCCCACTGCCCCCTCACCACCACCTCCAGCCCTCAGCTCCCACTTGGGGCCTCCCACTCAGAGGCTGCTCTGGAGCTCCTGGGCCCTGTGACACCATCCCCCTGTGCCCTCAGCTGCAGAAGAACATGCAAATAGCCAACCACACCCTGAAGTACGGCACCCAGGCCAGGAGGTTTGATGTGAACCAGTTGCAGAACACCACTATCAAGCGGATCATAAAGAAGGTTCAGGACCTAGAACGGGCAGCGCTGCCTGCTCAGGAGCTGGAGGAGGTGTGTGGCTCGCAAGGTACAGGGAGAGGGGAATCCTGGGGCAGTGAGCCCAACATGGTCTGGCCTGGCCTTCACGCTGCTTCCTCTTCCTCGTTGTATCAAGTCATGGCATCTGCCATGCGATGTGCACCTCAGAACTGCTGAGAGGGCAGCGCTCCCCAGCTCCCTGGCTCCCCACCTGCCAGCCCATGGGGCCTGGGGGCAGTGCAGGCCCCAGAGAGACCAAGTGCAAAGGAGTACAGCTCATTGCCTCTCCTTCCTCCTGCAGTACAACAAGATCCTGTTGGATATGGAAACCACCTACAGCGTGGCCACTGTGTGCCACACGAATGGCAGCTGCCTGCAGCTCGAGCCAGGTGAGAGCTCATGTGCAGGCTGAGTGAGAGGCGAGGGCTGGGATTGGCATGGGGCCCGGGGGTGCTGGGTGAGAGCACAGAGTTGGGCTCCCCTCGCTCTTGGGGTCAGCGTGCCCAGGAAATGCCCTTTCTTGTTTTCCACGAGGGGGGCTTCTCTGCCCCACTGAGAGCCGGCACCTACTTCATACCATGCCCCGATCAGCTGCCCCTCCCTCAGAACCGCCCTCTGCTTAAGGGTGTCCACTCTCTCCTGTCCTCTCTGCACGCCGCCCCTCAGAGCAGCGGGATCTCAAAGTTGTATTTCATGGGCTTGGACTCCAAATGGGGGGAACTCGGGCACACTAGCTCCCCCCGGCCTCCTTTCGTGATCGTGCCCTTGACTTCCTCACCTTCTCTGTCTTTCCTGAGCCCCTCTCCCAGCATGTGACTGATAAAGAGATTGAGTCACACAGCCCCTGAAAGCGCCAGACTAGAACCTAAGCCTCTGATTCCTCTCACTTCCCTCCCCAACCCTGCCACTTCCTGCTGGATAGAAGTAGACAGCTCTTGACCGTCCTCTTTTCTCCCCACTGGCTGGTCCTTCTTACCCCAGCCCGTTTGAAAGAGCTCACCCCCGACACAAGGACCCGCACACAGATACCTCCCAGCTCCCTCTCAACCCACCCTTTCCAGGGTTGGAGAACTTGAGGCATAAACATTCTTCCATGAGGAATCTCCACCCAGAAATGGGTCTTTCTGGCCCCCAGCCCAGCTCCCACATTGGAACAATGACAAATAGAAGGGGAAATGGAAAATAAACAGGAGAAACGGTTTTCCCAGGACAGGGTTTGGCCTACAAGTTGTGGATGTGGGTACGCATGCCAAGTGTGAGGGGAGGCTGGCCGGGTGTGGTGGCTCATGCCTCTAATCCCAGCACTTTGGGAGGCCAAGGTGAGTAGATCACTTGAGGCCGGGAGTTTAAGACCAGCCTGGCCAACATGGTGAAACCCCATCTGTACTAAAAATACAAAAGTTAGCTGGGCGTGGTGGTAGATGCCTGTAGTCCCAGCTACTTGGGAGGCTGAGGCATGAGAATCGCTTGAGCCTAGCCTGGGCAATACAGCAAGACCCCGTCTCTATGAATAAAATACAAAAAATTAGTTGGATGTGGTGGTGCATGCCTGTAGTCCTAGCTGCTAGGGAGGCTGAGATGGAAGGATTGCTTGAGCCTGGGAGGTCAAGGCTGCAGTGAGCCGTGATGGCGCCACTGCACTCCGGCCTGGGTGACAGAGTGAGACCCTGTCTCAAAAAAAAAAAAAAAAAGAAGGAAAGGAGAGAGGCTCAAGCACGCCCCTCACAGGACTGCTGAGGCCCTGCAGGTGTCTGCAGCATGTGGCCCCAGGCCGGGGACTCTGTAAGCCACTGCTGGAGAGCCACTCCCATCCTTTCTCCCATTTCTCTAGACCTGCTGCCTATACAGTCACTTTTATGTGGTTTCGCCAATTTTATTCCAGCTCTGAAATTCTCTGAGCTCCCCTTACAAGCAGAGGTGAGCTAAGGGCTGGAGCTCAAGCCATTCAACCCCCTACCAGATCTGACGAATGTGATGGCCACATCCCGGAAATATGAAGACTTGTTATGGGCATGGGAGGGCTGGCGAGACAAGGCGGGGAGAGCCATCCTCCAGTTTTACCCGAAATACGTGGAACTCATCAACCAGGCTGCCCGGCTCAATGGTGAGTCCCTGCTGCCAACATCACTGGCACTTGGGTCCCTTCATTTTCCTCAAAGAGGTGCTGTGAAACCCCAAGCCTAGGGAAAGGTAGATCCCTGGAGGAGGCAGGTAATGAGGTGTTGGGAGAGCCTGGCTGTGTCCCCTCTGTAGGCTATGTAGACGCAGGGGACTCGTGGAGGTCTATGTACGAGACACCATCCCTGGAGCAAGACCTGGAGCGGCTCTTCCAGGAGCTGCAGCCGCTCTACCTGAACCTGCATGCCTACGTGCGCCGGGCCCTGCACCGTCACTACGGGGCCCAGCACATCAACCTGGAGGGGCCCATTCCTGCTCACCTGCTGGGTAAGGGCACATGTCGGGCCTTGAGGAGGGTAAAGACGGACCACAGTGTGAGTGAGGGTTGGGACAGGGCTGACTAGAGGGTAGGGAGCAGGCTGGGGACTGAGAGGCTCCAGCCCTGTGGGGGAAGGTTGCCCAGGCTGGAGGGGGGTGGGCACTGGGAGTGGGGAGCCCCCCACTTGCATCTGGTGCCACATTCACTGCAGATCTATGTTGGGCAAGTCACCATGGATGGGGGAAGAAGTTAATAATCTTGTCCAGGAGACCACGGCACCCATCACAACATTGTGTGATCTTAGAGGGCGAGGAAGAGGCTGTGAGTGGGAGCTGGGGAGGCTTTGCCAAGAGGTGGCCTGTGAGCAGGGCCTCGGAAGATGACAGGGTTTGACAGATGGGAAGTGGGGGATGAGAGGACAGACGCAGTGTTCAGGCCAAGGGAACTGGAACAAAGAAGAACCTGAGAATGTAAATCTACTTCAACCCTGGACCCTCCTTTGCCAAGGGCTGCAATCTCAGATGCCCTGAATGTGTGAAGTAGGCAGTGAGGACAGTAAGGGATGGTAGGGAGTAAGGCAAAGCAGAGGCTACTGATTCTCTGCCCCTGATGGGCTGTTAGGAACACTTTCCTGGAGCAGAGAGACCAGACAGGCCCTCAGACCATTTAGAAACTATAAGGGAGGCCCCAGAGGACGGCCTGGCTGTGGGTCTAGCTCCCACACAGGCTGGGAGTCCAGCCCTCTTCAGCCCCTCTCTGGTGAGACCAAAGAACATCTGGTGATGTCACAGTGGATTTCAGTTCACCAACTGGGAAACGCAGGCCCCGGGAAGAAAAGCAACATGCCCAGCGTGGCCTGGGAGCTGCGGCAGAGCTGGCCTTAGAACCCAGCCCCTGACAATTGGTAAAAGGGGAAAGGGGAGCAACCTAACACTGATGCGCTCTTTCTCTCTCTCTGGCTCTCTCCCTGGCTCTCTCCCTCTGCTCTCTCATGTTCTCTCCATCACTCATCGCTCTAACCCTCTCTCACTGGTTTGCACTTTAGACTTCATCTGATGTCAGCCGAAGCTTCACCTCACTTGGCTAGGAAAGAGCCTTGAGTCCAAATCTGTTTTTGAGCCTTCCATTCATCCTGAGTTTCTTCCTTTTCCTCTGTCGTGGAGAACTAGGCTCTTTTCTTACACTAAACTCAGAGGCATCAGCCTCTCCTGAAGGAGACGGCTGGTTCCTGTCAGAGTTGCTGAGCTGCAGACACCGACCTCAGGTGGTGCGGAGGGGACATGGCAGAGTGGCTGGTGAAGAGAGCAGCCTGCCAGCCTTTCAATCCCAGCCCTGCCACTTAGGAGCCGTGGGCCCCCAGCGGTGGGGGAGGGGGGTCACTTAACTCTCCAGCCTGTTTCCTTTACTAGCCAATGGGAATCGTGACAGTACCTGGGTGCAGACAGGATTGAAAGTGAATTCACACAATGTTCTTGGTGCAGAGCCAATAAGAGGTGACCACTGGGGTGTAGGTGTTCTGGGGACCTGTAATGTCCTCACATGTCAGCAGTTGCTAGTCACATTGGTCTCCACTGCACATGGACAGTGAAGACCACCTGGATTCCCTGATAACCAGCAAGGCCCCCACCTAGAGCCAGGCAGTAATGACCTACTGGGCTGGATGTGCACACCAAAGATGATGTGTGTCAGGTGCCTCAAAGCTTGCAAACAGTAGGTGCTCAAGAAATGCCACTATGATTAGCAGGACTGGGATCTGGAGCACTCTTCCTGCAGGAGGGCATTGAGCCTAAGTAACATTTGTCTTTCCTCTCTCTGCCATCCCCCACACTCGCCTCCAGGGAACATGTGGGCACAGACCTGGTCCAACATCTATGACTTGGTGGTGCCCTTCCCTTCAGCCCCCTCGATGGACGCCACAGAGGCCATGCTAAAGCAGGTCCGCACCGGCCCAGGGGCAGGGAGGCCCTGCTGGGATGGGAGGGGCCCTCTGATTCAGGAGTTCCCTCCAGTTTAGCCCTCCCCCGGGATCCCCACGGCAGCACGCAGTCTGTCCCCGGAACCCC
This sequence comes from Gorilla gorilla gorilla, assembly GCF_029281585.2. Taxonomy (NCBI): domain Eukaryota; kingdom Metazoa; phylum Chordata; class Mammalia; order Primates; family Hominidae; genus Gorilla; species Gorilla gorilla. Next base: position 28,562,371 of record NC_073228.2, on the reverse strand, counting down.
CAGTTTGGGCAGAACTCCCTCTGCTTGCAGGGCTGGACACCCAGGAGGATGTTTAAGGAGGCTGATGATTTCTTCACCTCCCTGGGGCTGCTGCCTGTGCCTCCTGAGTTCTGGAACAAGTCGATGCTGGAGAAGCCAACCGACGGGCGGGAGGTGGTCTGCCACGCCTCGGCCTGGGACTTCTACAACGGCAAGGACTTCCGGTACATCCAGCTAGGGCTCAGGCCTCGTTCCTGAGCCCCACGGGCAAGGGAAATGAGCCAAGCAAAGGGTCCACTACTGTCCCCCAGCTGGAGCCAGCAGGGCAGGATGGGGACAGGGCCAGAGTTTGGGACTGAGTGTCTAGAGAGGCGTTGGCTTCTGGCAGGAAAACCCCATCCGCCTGATGGGGACTTCTGAAGCACGCAACAGCTCTGTCAGCCTGGCCGCTGGGAAGTGCTCAAGGTCCCAGTCCTGGGTTTGAGCATGGTAGGCTGCCCCGCCTCCCTCCTTGGGAGCAGCCCCTGCATGGAGCTGGCCTCTCCCTGGGGGCACATGCTGTGACACAGGGAGGCACACGAGGATGTTGGGGGCTCTGTACAGATCCACTCTCACCCCTGACAGGCTCAGAAGCTGCCTTCCTTGGAGGATGGCGTTTTAGTTACCTATTGCTGTGCAACCAAGCACCCCAGAGCTTAGCCTTACGAAACAACCAGTTGATTTTGCTTATGATTTTATGTGCCAGGAATTCAGGCAGTACACAGTGGAAATGGCCTTTCTCTACAGGGCTCCCTCTGTTGGGGGGCAGCTCTCACAGCCGGGATGGCTCAACGTGGGGCCATAGGTCCAGAGCCCCAGTTCTGGCTGTTGGTTGAGGTCCTCGGTTTTTCCCACATGGCAGATGCTGGGGCACATGTTCCCACTGGCCTCTTGGCTCACATGTTGGGTGCTTGGGGTGAGATGGCTTGGAACGGCTGGAGGTGGGTCAGGCATCTCTCCAGGCTAGCTCGGGCGCCCTCCCAGCGTGGCATCTGAGGTGGGCAGATTTATTACCTGGCAGCCAGCATCCCCCACAGCAACTACTGACGCAGCCAGTTCTCAAGGCTAGGTCCAAAACTGGCCCAGAGTCACTTCTGCCATGTTTTATTGGCTAGAACAAGTCACAAGTTCACCCAGATTCAAGAGAAGAGAAAAAAGTCCCTCCCACTTGGGAGAAGTGGCAAAGACCATCTGTCACAGCTGAAGAAGTGTCTCTTACAAGGAGAACAGACACGGGGAGCCTGAAACCAAACCCGATGGGATTCCCTGGGCTGTGCAGGCCCTTCCAGGCATGAGGACTCAGCCACAGGGCTGAGAGGAGACAGGATCTGGGGGATGAGAGCCTTTGTGGGGTCTTCCCTTTTATGGGGAGTCAGAGGAGAAGCTGGATAGACCCCAGCCTTGTGGCCAGGATGCTGGGCAGCTCTTCCTTCCCCCTCCCCGATGAGAATGACAGAAAAACAGGATTCACCTGAGCCAAAAGGCTTCCAGTTAGATCCAAGAGATAATTTCCCGCAGTTTGAATTGGTTTGCTAAACAACAAGGAAGGGCTGGGTGCGGTGGCTCACACCTGTAATCTCAGCACTTTGGGAAGCCGAGGCAGGAGGTCTGCTTGAGCTCAGGAGTTCGAGACCATCCTGGGCAACATAGCGAGACCCCATTTCATAAAAAATAAATAAGTAAATGAGAACAAGGAAGGACTGACGAGAGACGATGGAACCTTCTGGTTTGGGCAGCTCTGCAGCTGCCATTCATCCTGGCCATAAGAATTCTTGGGGTGAATAAGTTTGTCGCTGTTGGGCCGCATGAGATGCAGAATCGCCCACTCTCACCCCTGACAGAAACAGTTGTTTCCTTCAGGGAGCCTCCGTCTTGGGAGATAAAGCATGTGTACATGGGAACCCGCTGGCCACACATTCTCTAGAAAGTACACAATGTCCCAGTGCCTCTAGAGCAAGCACTTTGTACAGTCAGAAAGCAACAGGTGATGGGGGCTGGAGTCATTCAGGAAAATGGGAAGCAGAGGAATGGCCTGAACGGCCTGATGCTAGGGGCTTCTGCCCCTAGATTCCCTCTTAAGCACACTCAGTGGTTGCCCTTCCCCTCCCTCCCCACAGTGCTGTGTCCCCTGCATGCTGCAGTGCTGGGGTCTGCCCTGGGTGTAGCAAGCCCCACTGTTCCCTTATGCCCAGGGCTTCTCACTGTCTTCTCCCAACACCCTCTCCCCAACTCCACTATTCCTAGGATCAAGCAGTGCACCACCGTGAACTTGGAGGACCTGGTGGTGGCCCACCACGAAATGGGCCACATCCAGTATTTCATGCAGTACAAAGACTTACCTGTGGCCTTGAGGGAGGGTGCTAACCCCGGCTTCCATGAGGCCATTGGGGACGTGCTAGCCCTCTCAGTGTCTACGCCCAAGCACCTGCACAGTCTCAACCTGCTGAGCAGTGAGGGTGGCAGCGACGGTGAGAGAGAAGCGGGAGGCCTTGGTGGGCTGAGGACCAAGAAAGGGTGGTGAGCTTGGGAGGTGGGAAAGGGGCACTTAGTGGCCCATGGGCAGAGGTGTGGGGCAGAGCAATGGGAAGGAAGGGAGCCACCCAGACCATCCCAGGAGGCAGGTCACAGGGCCCAAAAGGTACAGCACCCCCACCCCTCCACAATCACAGGCACACCAGGGCCAAGCCGCTAGGATCCTGGGTCTGACAGCTGGGCTCCCTTCCCTTGCAGAGCATGACATCAACTTTCTGATGAAGATGGCCCTTGACAAGATCGCCTTTATCCCCTTCAGCTACCTCGTCGATCAGTGGCGCTGGAGGGTATTTGATGGAAGCATCACCAAGGAGAACTATAACCAGGAGTGGTGGAGCCTCAGGTTCTGGAACACTCCCACGGGATGTGGGCTGGGGGATCTCTGCGAGTGTCTGCATGTGCCTGGGTGTCTGGATGGGCCAGGGTAGGGGAGTGTGTGTGTGTGTGTACACTATTGTGTCTGTGCATATGATGTGTGTGTGTGTGTGTGTGTGTGTGTGATGGGGAAAACGGGGTGATTGTGCACAGAGGCCCAGCACGCAGGAGAATGGGGTGCCCAGTATAGCCCCAAGTGCAGGGACCCTCCTTCAAGTCAAAAATGCCACCCCCAGCCTGGTTCTCCCCAAACTCATCTTCCAACATATATTCCCACTCGACAGGCTGAAGTACCAGGGCCTCTGCCCCCCAGTGCCCAGGACTCAAGGTGACTTTGACCCAGGGGCCAAGTTCCACGTTCCTTCTAGCGTGCCTTACATCAGGTAACGGGAAAGGCAGGAGGGCGCATTGTGAGGGGCAGTACCCACAGCTTTGTGTTTCAACTGCGGCCACTGCCCGGTCCACAAGCTCTGCCAGTCAGGGCAGACCCGGGGGAGCCGGCCGCACGGTGCAGGTGCCTGGGCCCACTCACCCACTGCCAAGGCTGATGGGTTTTTTCTTGAACATTCTTTTGATGAGAGTCTGTACCATCCAAACAGTTGAACACAGAAACTCAACCTAATAATTGGCTAATGGTTACCAGACCTTGGTTAAGTAGTTAACATTAACCACGACTCATGGCTGGATCATGAGCTCTGCACTGTTTTGTTTTGCTTTTAAAACAAGACTGTGATTCTTTTACTATTATTGAACATTGTCTGCAATACAATTTGAATTGTATCTGGAAGCCCTTCTAGACACTAAAATGTAGGATTGGAGATCGGTTAAGGTGGGAGGCAGGGTTGCTGGGGCAAGTTACAGTCACAGGCTGGGGTCAGACAGAACTGGGTTCAAACCCCATCTCCATTACTGTTTCCTTGAGAAAATTCCTCAATTTCTGTGAGCTTCCATTTCCTGACCTGTGAACCCCATTTCACAGGATGCACAATGGCTAACTTCTTAGCATTCTGTCTCATCCACACCCTCCTCAGGGAGGGGTGGCCAGGACCCCACTATTCATCACTCTCTAGTGGAATGTAGCTGCACACTAGGTCTGCAGGTCACATGGCCACAGATGAGTGTGCCCAGTGCAGTCCCTCTCCTTCTGTGTGCCCCAGGAGAGCACTTGCTGAGGGCTAGCAAGGCTGTTTGTGATCCGGGAGGCTCCCTGGGAGGCTGGGGGCTAGAGAGACCTCAGGCTGGAGTTCCAGGTGCCCCCGGGCTACAGGTAGCCCAGGCCACCCCCAGAGGGCTGTGGCTGCCTCTGGCCCTGGCCTCCCGTGGTCCCTGGAAGCCCAGCAAGGGCAGGGCCCATGCCCACCTTGCCTCCTGGCACCTGGGATGATGCCAGCACATCATCAAGTGCTAATAACTGATTGTGGGATGGATGAAGTCTGTCCCCAGAGTCCAGGAAGAGGGCATCCCTGGAGCACCTCAGACAGGCCTCACCTAGACGGTGCTCCAGAGATGACACTTATGACAGGGCTCCCGCCTGCCTGCTGGAGTGGTCCCTGGGGTTCCCAGCTGGCGCTGGCTGTCACCCGGGAGCCAGCTGGTGTCATGGCTAGCTTCCCAGCTTAATGCAGACAATTCTCCAAACGGGTGGGCAAAGGAGACTTGGCTGCTCTAGAAAAACATTCCGTATTCTGGCCAGCAGCCTTCGCAAAGCACTTTTAGGAAAGACCAGGGAACTAGGTGGTACATGCTTGCACCCAGCATTCAAAGTGAGAGGCCTGTGCCAGTGGCTCAGGACATTTAAAACCTCTTCAGACTTTAAGCTGGGGAGAATCCTCCAGCCTTGACTGGCAGATTTCTACCAGGGAATTCGTGATGCTTTGGATAAGATCATGTAGGACTGGCTTCCCTGCCCAGACCACCCTACCAGATCCACACGGCCCATTTGGCCACACCTTGCCTCTACTTGCATATACCCCAGGGATGGAGACCTCACTGCCTCCAAAGCCACCTGCCAGATCTCTGAAGGGCTCTGCCCTGACCCCATGGAGCAGGCCCTCCTGAGTTGTGGAGGCAGCTCTGTGGGTGGGAGGCATCTACACAGGCACGGCTAGAAAGAGGCTCAGACAATGCTAAGAGCTGGGGTGGGGGAGCTCACCCTGATAGCTGTGGGCAGAGTTGGGGGGCCTTGGCTCTGCTGTACGCATGTGACTTAGTACACATCACATGTGATGTGCAGAAGGGCCTGGAGCCCAGTGGCACAAGGCCCTCAACCAACTCCACCCCGGGCCACGGCCTCGCTCTGCTCCAGGTACTTCGTCAGCTTCATCATCCAGTTCCAGTTCCACGAGGCACTGTGCCAGGCAGCTGGCCACACGGGCCCCCTGCACAAGTGTGACATCTACCAGTCCAAGGAGGCCGGGCAGCGCCTGGCGTGAGTGTCCTCCAGCCCTCCTTTGTTTCCATGCTCTGGCCTGCGCCCCTGGGCCTTGAGGGGTCCGGTCCGTCCACTGGAGCTTTTGTGGGAACACTTGCCATTTTGAGCCGGGAACTCCCACCTGCAGCGTGGGCCAGGCCTGATGTGCCATCTCCTTAGGCACCTGGAGCCCTGGGGCCCTGGGACAAGTTTCAGCTGGGAGTGGGTATGGAGAGTGGATGTCAGGTGGGGGCAAGAGGGGCCATGTCCTTCTGACTCTGCCTCCCTGTCTCATGCCTCCCCAGGACCGCCATGAAGCTGGGCTTCAGTAGGCCATGGCCAGAAGCCATGCAGCTGATCACGGGCCAGCCCAACATGAGCGCCTCGGCCATGCTGAGCTACTTCAAGCCGCTGCTGGACTGGCTCCGCACGGAGAACGAGCTGCATGGGGAGAAGCTGGGCTGGCCGCAGTACAACTGGACGCCAAACTCTGGTACCGCCACCCACCCCACCTCCAGCCCTGGGTCTTAACCCCCTCCCCAGGCTGGGCACGGCTGTGCGGCTGACCTCGGAGGCTGGCCCTGCCCCACACCCTTGCCCTGCCCTGCCCCACACCCTTGCCCTGCCCTGCCCTGCCCTGCCCATGCTGTCTCCTTGCTTCCCACTCAGCTCGCTCAGAAGGGCCCCTCCCAGACAGCGGCCGCGTCAGCTTCCTAGGCCTGGACCTGGATGCGCAGCAGGCCCGCGTGGGCCAGTGGCTGCTGCTTTTCCTGGGCATCGCCCTGCTGGTAGCCACCCTGGGCCTCAGCCAGCGGCTCTTCAGCATCCGCCACCGCAGCCTCCACCGGCACTCCCACGGGCCCCAGTTCGGCTCCGAGGTGGAGCTGAGACACTCCTGAGGTGACCCGGCTGGGTCGGCCCTGCCCAAGGGCCTCCCACCAGAGACTGGGATGGGAACACTGGTGGGCAGCTGAGGACACACCCCAGCCCACCCTGCTCCTCCTGCCCTGTCCCTGTCCCCCTCCCCTCCCAGTCCTCCAGACCACCAGCCGCCCCAGCCCCTTCTCCCAGCACACGGCTGCCTGACACTGAGCCCCACCTCTCCAAGTCTCTCTGTGAATACAATTAAAGGTCCTGCCCTCCCCATCTGAGTCTGTGTCCCTCACAGGGAAGCCAGGGACAGGGATAGGCTGCTTTCCTGCCTCCTGGCAGTCAAGTGGGTCCGTTACTAGGTTTGTTCCTCCATCCTCCTCCAGGAGCCAGGGAGGATCCCCAGAGCTCTGCCCCAGCACCTCCTGGCGCTGGCACCTGTCTTCCCTCCAGCCCAGGCAGCCGGCCACTGTCCTGCCACCGCAGGCAGCCCCTGTCTGGCCCAAGCACTGACCCACGCGGACTCTGGGAAGCAGACATCCTGGGCTGCTGGCCTCACATTTCCACTGGCAGTGGAGCCTTTCCCTGCTCCACAAATGGCCAGGTCCCCCCAGGGGAGGGCTTCCAGCTGTTATTGGCTGCCCCAGGGGGCAAGTACCTTGGAGGGCCTGCTTCAAGGAGGGTGCCCCCTGGAGGGCACACACCAGCCTAGTGCTTACCTTGGCTCCTGCCTGTACCAGCTCCATGACTCTCTGCTCGCGTGAACAGCCTTGGCTCTCAGACAGTCGTTCTAACACTGCCAGTGCAGAGGGGCCTCAGATGCTGGAGTGTGGCAGTGGCTGCACCTGCACAGGGATTAGCTGCCAGCAGCCACCCTGCTGGCGTCCCAGCACACACCTCCTCACTCCCCGCATTGGAGGGAGTGTCATTTTGAGGGACATTTTTATGACTTTTATGTGTATGTTTATGTAGAAATTTGGAAAATACAGAAAACTGTAAAGAAAATAAAAGCCCTTTATATCAACGTCAAGAGATAAGCCCTGTTGACGTTTTGGTGTACAACTTGCCGGACTTCTTCTCAGCACATGTGTATTTTAAATGGGATCACACCGTATTTACAGTCATACATCCTTTTATCACTTCACACAACTAGATCTGTTTTTCTGATATTTAAATGCCAGACTTCGAACTTGGCCAATAGAAGTTGGTCCATTTGCTGGGGCCAGGGGCTCCCCAGCCACCCCGGCCCCTCTGTCAAACCCTCAGCGCTGAGTCTCTTCTGGGCTTTGCTGATGCCTTCACCCTAGCTAGGTCCATCTCCCAATGTCTGTCCCCCTTAGTCCACAGCTTTTGCCCCCAATCCAGGTGCCGTGCGTGTCTCTGTGTGTCCGTGTCTGTGTGTGTGTTGTACACAGGCTTGGCTGTTACAGGCCCGTTCTGTAAGGCAGGATGTGGGGCTGAGGTATTTTAGGATTGAAAGCGGGTGGAAGTTTATGATTACATAGGACAATGGAATTTATAAACATGTCCTCTAAATAGTTCCAAGCCATCTACCACTGAAGACTTCTTGAATTATCCCCCCTTTTCCCAGCCTGTTTTGAAAGCTCTTTGTTTACCAGACAAAGGTCATCATCATATGACCCCCTTTGCTTTTTTTTTTTTTTTTTTTTTAAGACGGAGTCTCGCTCTTGTTGCCCAGGCTAGAGTGCAGTGGTGTGATCTCGGCTCATTGTAACCTCCACCTCCTGGCTTTCAAGCGATTCTCCCGCCTCAGCCTTCCGAGTAGCTGGGATTACAGGCGCCCACCACCATGCCTGGCTAAATTTTTGTATTTTTAGTAGAGATGGGGTTTAATCACGTTGGCCAGGCTGGTCTCGAATTCCTGACCTCAGGTGATCCACCCACCTCGGCCTCCCAAAGTGCTGGAATTACAGGCATGAGCCACCATGCCTGGCCCCCGTTTCCTATTTTTATGAACCACAGCGGTTCATGCTGCCTGTCAGAGCTTGTGGGCCGCGTGAGGTCACCAGCTTTCAACACCCAAAGGACTGCACTGCAGCTGGGGGAAGAGAAACTCCACACTGCATTGGCCTGGCCAGCCTTACCCTCTGGGCTTTTGAAATAGTATCTTTTTTTTTTTTGTTTTGAAACAGAGTCTCGCTCTGTCGCCCAGGCTGGAGTGCTGGAGTGCAGTGGCCTGATCTCGGCTCACTGCAACCTCCATCTTCCAAGTTCAAGCGATTCTCCTGCCTCAGCCTCCCGAGTAGCTGGGCTACTACTTCAGGCGGACGCCGCCATGCCTGGCTAATTTCTTTTGTATTTTAGTAGAGATGGGGTTTCACCATGTTGCCCAGGCTGGTCTTGAACTCCTGAGCTCAGGCAATCCGCCCACCTCAGCCTCTCAAAGTGCTAGGATTACAGGCGTGAGCCACCGCGCCCGGCCCAATAGTGTCATTCTTTAGATGCCTGCCTCTGCCTCCTTGGGTGAGTGGGGAGAGGCAGGGAATACCTGGAAGGTAGCAGAGGAAGAGGGGCCAACCCAATGTTTTCTACTGGTGGCCCTGAAGGCTGAGCCCATCCCCGTGCCTTGCCTGCCAATGCCGCTCTTGGGAGACCAGCTCTCACCTACGCTAGCCACAGGTGGTGGCTGCCAGACAGTTTCTCTGATCTGCACACCCCTCCCCACCCTCCACATTCCTCTGTCTGCCTAACCCCCTTCCCACCCACCCTGGCTTTTAACATAAGTGAAAAAGTGGCTAACCCCACCTCTGCACTTATCACCTGTGTGACCTTGGGCAGTTCGTTTTTGCAGTCTGCATTTTCTTTTCTTTCTTTTTTTTTTTTTTGAGATGGAGTCTCGCTCTGTCACCCAGGCTGGAGTGCAGTGGTGCGATCTCGGCTCACCGCAAGCTTGGCCTCCTGGGTTCACGCCGTTTTCCTGCCTCAGCCTCCCGAGTAGCTGGGACTACAGGCGCCAGCCACCACGCCCGGTTAATTTTTTGTATTTTTAGTAGAGACAGGGTTTCACCGTGTTAGCCAGGATGGTCTCAATCTCCTGACCTCGTGATTTGCCTGCCTCGGCCTCCCAGAGTGCTGGGATTACAGGCGTGAGCCACCGCGCCCAGCCTGCATTTTCTTTCTTATGGTTCTTATCAACCCTCTCAGGGTTGCCATGAAGATGAAATGAGATGATGTACAAAGTCCTAGTAGAGTGTCTTCTCTTTATAATGAATGCATCGTCTCCTGAGAAAGCTAGTTTCATAACAACCCCAGATCAGCCAAGTCCAGATCAGCACTCTCACTTGAGACAGGAAGAGGACCCGGGGCAACCAGGTGACAGAGCTGGACTGAAAACTCCCATCTCCCAGCTGCCTTCCAGGAACTTCCCCACCACACGTCCTTGCACGGTCAGTCAACTGTCTTCTTACTGGGAGCACGCAGAGCTCGTCCAGTGGGGGCCCACAGCTTGCCTCAGTTCCAGGAGTACTCAGCCATCTCCCCGTGTTGCCTCTCCCTCATCATCCCTCCCCGTGTCACATCTCCCTCAGCCTCTCCGTGTTACCTCTCCCTCATCCTCCCTCCCCATGTTGCCTCTCCCTCATCCTCTCTCTCATCCTCCCTGCCCATGTCACCTCTCCCTCATCCTCTCCCTCATCCTCTCCCTCATCCTCTCTCCCCATCTCTCCTCTCCCTCATCCTCCCTCCCCATGTCACTTCTCCCTCATCGTCTCCCTCATCCTCCCTCCCTGTGTCGCTTCCGCCTCATCTCCCCTCCCCATGTCATCTCTGCCTTATCCTCTCTCTCATCCTCTCTCCCCATCTCTCCTCTCTCTCATCCTCCCTCCCCATGTCGCCTCTTCCTCATCCTCTCTCCCTATGTCACCTCTCCCTCATCCTCTCTCCCTATGTCATCTCTCCCTCATCCTCTCCCTCATCCTCTCTCCCTATGTCACCTCTCCCTCATCCTCTCCCTCATCCTCTCTCCCAATGTCATCTCTCCCTCATGCTCCCTCCCCGTGTTGCCTCTTCTTCATCCTCTCCCTCATCCTCCCTCCCTGTGTCGCTTCTGCCTCATCCTCTCTCCCCATGTCTCCTCTCCCTCATCATCTCCCCTCACCTTCAAGGATCCCCATAAGACCCTGCCTGGGGCTTTCTATCTTGCCCTCTGTCTCCTAACTCTTGCTCATAGCGCTCACCCCATTTCCTGTCCTGTGTGCCTGGTGATTCCCCACCTGTGTCCTCCAGGCCCGGTGCTTCTGATTTTTAGCCTACTGTTTAATCTGGCTGTTGAGAGTTTTGTCGTTCCAATTTAATCCCTATATTTTTCATTTTAGCATCCCTGCTTCTTTCAAACCTCCTGGGTTTTCATAAACGCCTATTTTTGCCTCACAGATTCTGTTCTCTGAATCACTTTAAAGACCTGGTTTTTTTAATTGTGGCAAAATATACATAATGTAAACTCACCATCTTAACCATTTTTAAGTGTACAATTCAGTGGCACTAAGTACATTCACATTGTTAATTGTTGTGCAGCCATCACCACTGTCCATCTCCAGAACAGTTTCATTTTTCTGTGTGTGACAAGGTGCCCCCAAAAAGTGTGCTTACTCTGTTGTCCAGGCTCACTGCAGCCTCAACCTTCTGGGCTCAAGCAATCCTCCCACCTCAAGCTCCCCAGTAGCTGGGAGCACAGGCATGCACCACCACACTCAGATAATTTTTTTTAAGTTTTTAGTAGAGGCCAAGCATGGTGGCTCACGCCTGTAATCCCAGCACTTGGGAGGCCAAGGCGATCGGATCACTTGAGGTCAGGAGTTTGAGACCAGCCTGGCCAACAATGGCAAAACCTCATCTCTGCTAAAAATATACAAATTAGCCAGGTGTGGTGGGGGTCGCCTGTAATCCCAGCTATTTGGGAGGCTGAGGCAGGAGAAGCACTTGCACCCGGGAGGCAGAGGTTACAGTGAGCCAGGATCATCCCATTGTACTCCAGCCTGGGCGACAGAGCAAGACTCTGTCTCAAAAAAGAAAAAAAAAATTTTTTTTTAGTAGAGATGGGATCTCCTTATGTTGTCCAGGCTGGTCTGGAACTTCCGGGCTAAAGTGATCCACCTGCCTTGGCCTCCCAAAGTCCTGGGATTACAGGTGTGAGCCACAGTACCCAGCCTCTGTACCCATTAAACAGTAAAATCATACAGTATTTGTTCTGTCTCTGGCTTGTCTCAGCATAATGTTTTCAGTGTTTATCCATGTTATAGGATGTGTCAGAATTTCCTGCCCTCTTAAGGCTGAGTAATATTACATTACATGTATATACCACATTTTTTTTATCCATTCATTCATCCATGAACATATGGGTTTCCACCTTTTGGTTATGGTGAATAATGTTACTATAAACTGTAAAAAAAAGTAATTCAAAATCAAAGCTGTTGAAACTTTAAATTATTCTGAGCCTTGAAGGAAAGTAGTTTTGGGACCTGAGTCACTTACGGGCAGCTATGAACTTTGTTTCCCTGATTATAGATTACTCCTTTTCCCCTTAGCTACATCATTTTGTAAAATGTTATAAAAGACTGAAGGGTGCCATAGAAGTTCCCTTTCCTCTTTTCTGTTGAACTTCATTATAGATGATTAACTTCCCTCTTCCTTCTCCTACGCAAAGACCTCATGACTGTCACATTGTCCAAGATGTGTTAAATGTACTCTTTTAAATTGAAAAAAAGAAAATAAGCTATTACTAATCAAATTGCTGTAACTCATAAACCAAACTTATATGGGAAATGTTGTGATTCTACCTAATTTCTTAGTTTTCTGACTATAAAGTAAGACCTTAAACTTTTCAGCTTCAGAGCACTGACCCCATTTCTTTGGAGCCTGTGAGAATGGCCATCCTCAGCTTCACGCTCGAATAAACCTGTTAAACTGGATTCTGATCTTTTTTATTATTTCAGGTTGACAGAACACTGTGTACAAGTATCTGTTTGAGTCCCAGCTTTCAGTTCTTTTGTGTATATACCCAGGAGAATTGCTAGACCATATGGTAATTCTATGTTTAATTTTTTTTGAGGAACCCCCCAGACTTTTCCACAGCAGCTCTGCCATGTTCCCCCTAGCAATGCACAAGGTTTCCAATTTCTCCACATGTTGACCAACTCTTGTTTTCTGTTTTTTTGATAACAGCCATCCTAATGGGTGTGAAGTGGTGGCTTTGATTTGCCTTTCCCTAATAATTAGTGATATTGAGCATATTTTCCTGTGCTGATGAGCAGCTCATGTATTTTCTTTAGAGAGATGTCTACCCGAGTCCTTTGCCCATCTTTGTTTTTGTTGTCGTTGTTTGTTTGTGTTCGTTTGTTTGTTTTGAGGTGGAGTCTCACTCTGTCACCCAGGCTGGAGTGCGGCGAGGCAATCTTGGCTCACTGCAACCTCTGCCTCCTGGGTTCAAGCAATTCTCCTGTCTCAGCCTCCTGAGTAGCTGGGACTGCAGGCGCCCACCACCATGCCCGACTAATTTTTGTATTTTTTAGTAGAGACAGGGTTTCACCGTATTGGTCAGGCTGGTCTCGAACTCCTGACCTCAGGTGATCCACCCACCTCAGCCTCCCAAAGTGCTGGGATTATAGGTGTGAGCCACCATGCCTGGCCCTTTGCCCATCTCTGAATGTTTGAGTTTGAGGAGTTCTTTATGCGTTCTGGGTATTAATTCCTTAGCAGATCTGAGAGTAACAGATATTTTCTCCCATTCCATGGATTGCCTTTTTGCTCTGTTACAGTGTTTTTTGATATGCAAAAGTTTAAAATTTTGATGAGGTTCAATTTGCTTATTTTTTCTTTTGTTGCCTGTGCTTTTGATGTCATATCCAAGCAATCATTGCCAAATCCAATGTCATGAAACTTCCCTCTGTGTTCTAAGAATTTGGTAGACTTTGCTCTTTTGTTCCCTCTTTCTTCTCCTACACAAAGATCTCATGACTGTCACATTGTCCAAGATAAGGTGTTAAATGTACTATTTTATTATTTTTATTTTATTTATTTATTTTTTGAGACAGAGTTTCATTCTGTCACCCAGGCTGGAGTGTAGTGATGTGATCTTGGCTCACTGCAACCTCTGCCTCCCAGGCTGAAGCAATTCTCCAGCCTCAGCCTCCCAAGTAGCTGGGATTAGAGGCATGTGCCACCATGCCTGGCTAATTTTTGTATTTTTAGTAGAGACAGGATTTCACCATGTTGGTCAGGCTGGTCTTGAACTCCTGACCTCAAGTGATCCACCTGCCTCAGCCTCCCAAAGTGCTGGGATTACAGACATGAGCCATTGCGCCCAGCCTTAAATGTACTCTTTTAAATTGAAAAAAGAAAATAAGCTGTGATCCATTTTTGAGTTAATTTTTATACATGGCATAAAGACCTGCATTTTAAGTCCCTTTTGGATTGCTCTGCTACTTGTCCTTCCTCCATTGCAGTCTGCTTCATTCATTGTGTCTGCAGTTTAGCACAAGCTCTGGAACCAACCATATGAATTTGAGTCCCACTTCCACCATCTGCTGGCTGTGTGACTATGAGCAAATTCCTCAACCGTTCTGTACCTCTCTTCCCTCATCTGTAAAATGGGAGCGTTGATCACAGTACTTACCTCATGGGTTTCTTGTGAGGATCCATATGTTGAAAACCCCCAGATGGTCCCTGGCACCTGGAAATTGCACAGTGAGGGTTGGTAATTATTATTGTCCCTCCTAAAACTGGATTTTCTCTTATACTTGGTAAACTGTACCTATCAGCCATCTTCAGTTGGGTTGGAATGGCCTGCACAATCCCATGCATGCACCTGACGCTTGCAGGGGCTCCCAGCTTGGCAGAGACGCCATTTCCATCGGGATCAGCTATCCCCCCACACCAATGCTGCAGCTCTCTGGATGGATGCACCCTGACCTCCCCTGTGTTAGAGGAGAGGTGGGCGTGTTGAATCATGGAGGCAGACTTCCCCTTTGCCGTTCTCGTGATAGTGACTGAGTTCTCAGGATCTGGTTGTTTAAAAGTGTGTAGCACCTCCCCCTTCTCTCTCTCTCCTGCCACCATGTGAAGATGTGCCTGCTTCCCTTTCGCCTTCCACCATGATTGTAAGTTTCCTGAGGCTTCCCCAGCCATGCTTCCTGTACAGCCTGTGGAACTGTAGAGCCAACTAAACCTCTTTTCTTTATAAATTACCCAGTCTCAGGTAGTTCTCTATAGCAATGTGAGAATGGACTGTCTACATGCTTGAAGCAGGAAGGGAGACTTTCCTGTGAGCTCAGTCGATCAGCTTAACCAGAAGTGTCACTATTTTTTTCTTTCTTTCCTCATGTTATAAATATATTTTACCCATAATGGATCATATTTGGGGGTTATTTGGTCAGTTTCTCTAGTCGTGGTATCAGCCCATGTGTAGAGGTAGGGCCTTTTTGAAGATGTGAGCCATTGTGGGCTGAGAGTGATGGAAGGCAACACAGGGTACAGGGATTCTGAGTGTGGAGGGAAGTGAGTCTGAGGAGAAATCCAAGGTGAGACAGATGGAGCTGGCCTCCACAGACCTCAGTGCAAGAGTACTGGGGGTGACCACAGGCCTAGAGAGAGCCGGTGTCTTGCCAGCTGGTTTTCAGATCAGGCTCAGGTACTCATGGGCATGCACCCTGGATGGAGGGTGCCCGCCTCACCTCTCCACACCCCACCCAGTCCCTACCTCGTGTGCCCTCTCCTAATTGCAAACTCATAACATCAGGGTCTCCCTGGAGAAATAGGTATGATGGGGAGGGACCTGCACAGCCCTGGGGTTGATTGCACAGCCCATAAGAGAGAAAAAGCCCAAACATGTGAACATAATAGGTCAAGTTAGAAGAACCTAGAGAGATAACCTGGCTTCCAGAGACCCAGATATATCACATCCATCCATCCATCCAGCCATCCATCCATCCATCATCCCATCCACCTGCTCAGAAGTGGTCCCAGCCTATGGAGGGAGGGCCTCATCAATCCCTGGCCATAACCCAAGGGTGGCTCAAGCCCCAGGGAAAAGTGGCCGAGGAGAGCAGAACAAGTTCTGGCCTAAAAGTCAAGACGCCTGGTTCCTCCTTTTGGCTTGCCATTAGCTAACTACATGAACCAGATCATTTGGCTTGACTTTCTGGACCTCAGTCTCCCCACCTGTAAAATGGGGACAGTTGAACCAGGAGGTGGATGGGTATTTCCAGTTCTAACATTCTGTAGCTGAGCCTCTGGCCTCTGACATCACAATATGGAGCTGGCCTCACCCAGCTCTGCTGCTCTCTTGGTCATGGGAGCAAGGTGGACTTGCCCTGGACCTTCCCTACTTGTGCTCCTCTGTTATGGGCAGCTCTTGCCTTGGCTCAGGATCAAGGGTGAACACAGTTTAGGTGTGGCTGGGACCCCAAGAAGCATGGGACCAGACAAAGGGACTGGGTGCAGACAGGACCTTCTCAGCACATGATGCCCATATCCTTCCCTGCAGATAACTTCTACAATGAGACCGAGGCCAAGATCTTCCCGCAGTTTTATGACCAAACAGGTGAAGTTGTGTTGAACAAGTTCATGGAGGCCACTTGGAACTATGTCACCAACATCACCAGGAAAAATCAGGAGGAGATGATGTGGTACCACCCCCACCCCAGCCTCTCCTCTCTTTGCTCTTTTCAGGGATTTGGGACCATGGGGCACCACACCTCCTGCCCCCATCCCAAGCAAGAGGAACAAGGGAAGCCCCAGTGTACATGTCAAAGAGGGCTGCAAGCTCTGGGCCTCCTGGAAGCCCTAAACTTCCTCCGGGCAAGAATCTCCTGCTTCTTGTCCTTTGTAAATCTCACCTCCTTGCTTTTAGAGATCCAGGTTTCTGCCCTCTCCTTCTCAGCAAATCTTGCTCCCTAAGCCAATGGGATTAGGGAGTCAGTTAGGGTGCCATGGCCCTGGAGGTCAAGTGGGACCCTTCCCCTGTCCCCCAACCTTGGTGGCCCCCTTTGCAGCTGCACAAGGACATGGAGAGGTCCTAGTTCATGATTTACTTTGGCACCCAGGCCCGCCTGTTTAAAGTCACCGAGTTCAAGGACCCGGATGTGAATGGCATGCTGAGTAAGCTGCAGAACATAGACAAGGTGACTCTGTCCAGGGACGAGCTGCGGGAGGTGATGGATGGAACCCCCAGGCCTTTAGGCACATGCTCCCTGGTCCTAGGGGTCTGGTAGGGGAGACAGAGTGCCTGGGGCAGGAGGGAGGCAGGGAGTGGAGGAAGGGCAGGATCAGAACTTCCTCTGGAGAAGGAGAGGAGTAGAGGTGGGGGTACCGATCTCTCCTGGCTGGTGGGGCGAGCACTGGGGGGGGACCTGGGGCACCAGCCTACCCTGGGTAACACCTGTCCCCCCAGTATAACGAGCTTCTGGCCTACATGGAGATGACATACAGTATGGCCCAGGTGTGCCTGAATGAGGGGCCCTGCCTGTCCCTGGAGCCTGGTGAACACCCAAGCCCTGTCCCACCCAACCACAGAATCTCCAGCACTCAGTCCCTTCCAGGGGCCCCTCCCAGCCCCCAACCACCCTCCCTTATTGCCAGGAGGGTGAGGGAAGAGGCAAGTGGGAGTGGGTCCCCCATGGCTCCTTTTCTGAGCATAGAACTCGAAGTCATGGCCACCTCCAGGGACAAAGAGGAGCTGCTGTGGGCCTGGCAGGGCTGGCAGGATGCCGTGGGCCGCCAGATCTGCACCACCTTCGAGCACTATGTGGAGCTCAGCAACAAGGCTGCACAGCTCAACGGTGAGCAGATGCGATGCCACAGAGCTTGGAGTGATGGCAAGGAAGGGGCAAAGCTGAGCTTTCCCAGGGTGAAGGTGGCTGTAGGGCCCTGGAGACAGGACCTATGAGCCCTGCAGCTGGGCTCTCCAAATATTCATAGAGCACCTATGTGCTAGGTGCTGGGGAGGTTCTGACGACACATAGGTGAAAAGACAGGCACCTGCCCTCATGCACCTACGGTCCTGCAGGGAGACAGACCATATTCAGTAAACACCTGTCTCTCACTACCATCTGGGGTGATGCGGAATAGGAAGAGGCTGCTGAGAAAGAGAATGAGAAGAGGCTGCTGCAGACAAGTGGACAGGGAAGGCCTCTGACATTTATCCAAGACCTGAAAGATGGGCAAAAGACGGGAAGCAAGATGTGAAAGAAGAGCAGCCTAGGCAGAGGCTCCGCGGCAGGAGGAGCCGGTGCTCTGGAAGACCTGAAAGAAGCCCAGGTGGCCACAGGGCTAAGGATGAGGTGGGATAAGAGGGGACTCAGGGCCTTGCAGGCATGGTGGGGAGCTCGGATCATGGACTTTGCTCAGTGCCTTTCTGAAATGGGCAGGTATTCTCCCCGTTTTGCAAAAGAAGACCCAGATGGTCAGCGAGGTTGAGTGGCTTCCCTAGAAGGCGTCTGGGTCTCCTGTCAGCTAGGCCATGGCTAAAGGGTGAGATGGTGAGCTCCTGGTGAGTCCTCTCTCCTGTCCTAGGTTACAAAGACATGGGGGCCTTGTGGCACTCCAAGTATGAGTCGGATACCCTGGAGCAAGACCTGGAGCGGCTATTCCAGGAGCTGCGGCCACTCTACGTGGACCTGCACACCTATGTGCGCAGGGCCCTCCACCGCCACTATGGGCCCGAGCTCATCGACCTGACGGGGCCCATCCCTGCCCACCTCCTGGGTAAAGGCCCTGCTGGTGGCCGAGGTGAGTGCCAGATAAGGGCAGAGACTGTCTCCAGCCTCCTCTTAGCCCCTCTCCTCCTCTTCCAGAGAACACGTTGGCTCAGTCCTGGGTCAACATCTTAGACCCGATCCTGCCCTTCCTGAAGAAGATCCCAGAGGATGTCACAAAGATCATGAAAGTCCAGGTTAGTGCTTGGCCTGTCTGTCCCTGCCCCTCCCCATTGGCATCCTTGGACAAACAGGGCAGCGCCCCCCACACCCCCTCTTCTCCCATAGCACTGGAAGCCAGAGAAAATGTTGGAAGAGGCTGAGACATTCTTCACCTCCTTGGCGCTGCCACCTGCCCCACCCAGTTTCTGGAAAAAGTTGATGCTAATGAGGCCAACCGATGGGCGAGAGGTGGAGTGTCACATCTCTGCCTGGAACTTCTACCAGGACGACGATTTCAGGTGCTCACAGCGGCACCACACACCCGGCCCTCTCCTCTGCCCTGTCTGGCTGTCTTAGGTATGGGCAGGGGAAAGCCAGGGCAGAGGAGGGAGAAGGCAAGTGAGAAACACAGAAGGAAAGGTGACGTGAGAGGAAAGGGCTTGGTTGCTGGGTGGATATGGGGCCTGGAGTAAGAAAGAACAATTGCCGGCCGGGCACGGTGGCTCATGCCTGTAATCCTAGCACTTTGGGAGGCCAAGGCAGTGGATCACGTGAGGTCAGGAGTTCGAGACCAGCCTGGCCAACATGGTGAAACCCTGTCTCTACTAAAAATACAAAAATTAGCCAGGCATGGTGACATGTGCCTGTAATCCCAGCTAGGAGGCTGACGCAGGAGAATCACTGGAACCTGGGAGCCGGAGGCTGCAGTGAGCCAAGATCGCACCATTGCACTCCAGCCTGGGAGACACAGCAAGACTCCGTCTCAAAAGAAAAAAAAAAAAAAGAACAACTGCCAAGGCCTGTCTGGGCTCCAACCCGACCACCCAATCCCTCAAGGAGTCTGAATGGGGAAACTCCCCTTTCTCCATGCTCCTTGACCCATGCCCTTTGCTTGTAGAATAGAGAAGTGCACGGAAGTGACCACAGAAGACCCGCTCTCCATCTTCCACGAAATGGGCCATTCCAGTACTTCCTGCAGTACAAGAACCTCTCCGTCATCTTCCGCGCAGGTGCCAACCCAGCCTTTGAAGAGGCTGTGGGGTCTGTGATCACCCTCTCGGCCTCCTCCCACAAGCACCTGCTCAACATAGGCCTGCTCAGCCTCTAGCACCAGGACTCAGGTGATGAGGATCAAGGGCCCAGCAGGAGGGCAGCACAAGCCTGGGACCGAAGCTAGGGCTTGGTGGGGTCAGGGCTCTCGGGCAAAGCTACGGGAAGGAGATCCCAGGGGTTGCCTCTTGACTGCCCTCACCCTCTTCCCAGAGGATGAGGTCAATTTCCTGATGCATATTGCCCTGGAGAAGATCGCCTTCATCCCCTTCGGCTACCTGATGGACCTGTTTCACTGGAAGGTCTTTGACGGCACCATCTGGAAGGACATCTACGATCAGGAGTGGTGGAACCTCAGGTGGGTTGGGCACCATCTTCCACCAGATGGGCCATTTCCAGGACTTTCTGCAGCACGAGAACCTCTCTAATTTTCCACGCAGGCATTGAGCAGGTCTTTTAGCCTTTCTAGGCTTCAGTCTCCTCATCTGTGAAAAATGGACCCTGGTGATGGCCCCACCTGCTCCCTGGGTAGCTGGGAAGCTCACACAAAGATTGCAACTGAGCTTCTCTAATCACAGAACACTGACCACCAGGCAGGCCCTCCCAAACCTCCCTCCCTTCCTGGTGCCAGGCAATGGAGTGTGCGGGGGCCTGAGCACTTTCCTTTCTGGGGAAAGACTCCCCATGGGAGAGAGGCAGGTCCCTAAAATGCACGCATGCCTGCCTCGGGCTTAACATCCCCAAGCTGCCATGGGAACCCACCAGCAGTTGGGAGGCATCACTCTCAAGTGAGGGACCCCCGTGTTACACCTCATCACTGACCCCTGGCCATTTGATGGGATAATAAATGCCTGTGACCAGGGCTCCTCCATATGTGGCAGGCCTCGGACTGACCAGCTTCAGTCTGCTGGTCATAGTGTGATTCGGGGTTGCCAGAGGGTGCTCCTGGCTCTGCAACAGGCTCTTACTTTTTTTGTTTGTTTTTTGAGACAGGGCCTCGCTCTGTCACTCAGGCTGGAGTACAGTGGCATGATCATGGCTCACTGCAGCCCTGACCTCCCAGCCTCAACCAATCCTCCTTCCTCAGCCTCCTGAGTAGCTGGGACTATAGGTGTGCGCCACTATACTGGCTAGTTTTGTGTAATTTTTTTTTTTAAGAGATGGGGTTCGCCATGTTGCCCAGGTTTAAACTCCTGGGTTCAAGGGATCTGCCTGCCTAGGCCTCCCAAAATGCGGGGATTACAGGCATGAGCCACTGTGCCCGGCCTCTTATGTTTAATTTGAACATTTACAACCACCTTGCGTTGTGATCACTTCAAAACGCTCAGCTCACAGAAGCAACAGCTGAAGCTCACAGAGGTCACAAACCAGCCCGAGGTCACACAGCAAACGAGCAGGTGGCAGAGCTGGGAGCTCCTCCCCTTGTCCTCTCACTCCCACCCTTGACTTCAGGAGCAGGTCTCCCTGGTGGGCTTGGCAGAGTCTTGACCTCATGCCTCTCTAAGGTCACCCTCATAGGCCATCTGAGGCACCTGCAGGAGGCCTCTGTCAGCTCTGCCCATCACCCCAGCTGATGGAACCCCGGGGCTAAGCAGGAGGGGTGGCAATTCCCTGGGCCTTAAATAAGGCCCTGTCAACTGGGAGGGAAGCTCCTGACACTCTGTTGACCTTGGAGATGGTTCAGAGGCTCCAGTGAGCCAATGATGAAGCCTTGTTTTTGAGACAGGGTCTCACTCTGTTGCCCAGGCTGGAGTGCAGTGGTGCAATCATGGCTCACTGCAGCCCTGACCTCCTGGGCTCAAGCGATCCTCCTGCCTCAGCACCTGAGTAGCTGGGACTACAGATGCGCACCGGAACACCTGGCTCATTTTTGTATTTTTTATGGGGACAGGGTCTCACTTTGTTGCCCAGGCTGGTCTCGAACTCCTGGGCTCAAGCAATCCTCCCACATCAGCCTCCCAAAGTGCTGGGATTACAGGTGTGAGCCACCACACCTGGCCTACTTCCTTCCATTTTATAGACATTTTACAACAAGACTCGGAGACAATCAGCAACTTTCCCACAGTCGCACATCTCAGAGGGGCAAAAACAGACCTTCAGGTTATCAGGGTGTGACTGTGACTGGCTCTGCGTCCTGAGGCCAATTCCCTGATCTCCAAACCTTGGTTTCCTCATCTGCAAAATGGGAATAATAGTAGTACTGCCCCACAGTGATGTTACTCTTTTTTCTTCTCAAGACTTCTTACTAGATGAAATGACCTTGTTTATTGGTCTATAATCTGTCCCCCACTGTTAGGATGCAAGCAGGGGCCTTGCCTCCCCCGCTCCCCCACTGGTCCCTTCCCCAGAGACCAGGATGGTGTTGAGTGCATGATGCGTGAGTCTATGTGGAGAGCCAGACATGGTTCTGAGCATAGAGGAAGTGTTCAGTCAGTGTTAACTGCTATTGTTTTACTCTGATTCCCAATCCCATGTATTTTCATTTATTTAATCAATAAAAATGCATTAGGTATCCTCAGCCTGCCAAGTCCAGTTTTGATAGACACGTAGGTGCTTTGAAAAGAAAAAGGCAGACCAGGTGTGGTGGCTCACGCCTATAATCTCAGCTACTTGGGAAGCTGAGACAAGAGACTCACTTGAACCCAGGATGGGGGGTTACAGTGAGCTGAGATCACGCCACTGAACTTCAGCCTGGGCAACAGGGCAAGACTCTGAAAAAAAAAAAAAAAGAAAGAAAGAAGAAAAGAAGGAAAGGAAGAAAGGAGGGAGGGAGGGAAGGAGGGAAGGAAGGAAGGAAGGAAGGAAGGAAGGAAGGAAGGAAGGAAAAGAAAGAGGCTCTGAGAACCTGCCAGACACCACCACCAAGCCCTCTGCCTTTTCCCTGCCAGGTTGAAATACCAGGGCTTGTGCCCCGCTATTCCTCACTCAGAGGAAGACTTTGATCCAGGTGCCAAGTTCCACATTTCTGCTGGTGTGCCCTACATACGGTAAAGGTCTGGGCCCTGTTAGCAGTGCCAGTCCTAGGAGTTGAGGGGCGTGGGAACTGGGGTGAGGATTTGCAGGAAGGCCCTAGGTCCAAATGTCACCCTGTACCCGTGCCCATCTCTTCCTGTTGGGTTGCGCAGCCTTCTGAGGCCTCTGACCTAGAATCCTTTGAGCTTTTGCATCAGGTCCGGTGTAGAGGGCAGAGCTGATGAGAATATTCTAGACCATCCCTGCTGTCCCTTGGAGGAGAGCAGGTCAGAGGGGGGCAAGGGTTGGGGTGACTGCTGGTTCAGAAAGCTAGAGAAGGAGAGCCCCCCAGTACTCCAGGGTCAGCCCAAGACTGGGCCCTGCCCAAGGAGCCTCTGCTCAGGCAGTGACTGCTGACATGGGGCCCTCGTGGCCACTGCATGTCAGAGCTGCCTGGTCCCAAGTGCTCTGAGTTTCCCACTCCTGGTCTCCACTCCCCAGCCTGCCCTCACATTTCTCAACCAGGTACTTCCTCAGTCTGGTGCTCCAGTTCCAGTACCATGAAACACTGTGCAAAGCCTCGGGCCACATGGGTCCACTGCACCAGTGTGACATCTACAACTCCAAGATTGCCGGGAAGCTCCTGGGGTGAGTGCCCTCTCCTTCATTTGTTCTGGGCTCCCCCATCTCCCTTTAAGGAAGTCCTGCTTCAGGCTCCCTCTCCACACCTGACTACGTTAGACACCTTGAGCAGAGCTTCATTAAGCTTATATTCTAGCGGAATTTCTTCCTCATGTCAGACTGCAGTCTTTCCTACATTAATCAGAGCCCATTTCCTCTTGTGTAGCCTTCTGTGTTCAGAGACACTGCTTAGGCTGGGCGCAGTGGCTCATGCCTGTAATCCCAGCACTTTGGGAAGTCGAGGCAGGCGGATCACCTGAGGGCAGGAGTTCGAAACTAGCCTGGCCAACATAGTGAAACCCCGTCTCTACCAAAAATACAAAAATCAGCCGGGCGTGATGGCAGGCACTTGTAATCCCAGCTACTTGAGAGGCTGAGGCAGGAGAATCACTTGAATGTGGGAGGTGGATGTTGCAGTGAGCCGAGACTGCACCATTGCACTCCAGCCTGGGCAACAAGGTGAAACTCCATCTCAAAAAAAAAAAGAAGAAAGAAAGAAAAGACAATGTTTAGCCCCTCCCACTAACACACACACACATGCACACACATATGCCAGTAAGCCAAACTGTCCCAGATAGGAAGCCAGCACTGGGGTTCTACCTCAGGCTTTAGCCTTCCGTCCGAATCCCCCTTATCCTTTCCTTACAAGGTGCTGACCTACCCTCTCAACAGCACTTGGCACACCCTTGAGTGCAGTCTGTTTCTCCCACCTCTTCTTGGAGGTGCCCAAATCCAGTTCCCAGGCTGATCCAGGTTGCTTTCACAGTAGCCTCTTGGCATGCTTCTGGTCAGCCTGTGGTCCACTTTGACCCTTGAGTCTTTTTCTCTGCACTTGGTGTTTAGCTTATTCTTTCCATGCTTACCTATGTGGCAGTGGTTTTTAGTCCTAAAGCAAACCCTGAGGGAGTAGGGGACTGAACTGAAAATGTGAAGCATTTACTACTACAGGAGGCACTCTCTGATGAGTACTCTTACAGTGTTTCATATTATAATAATAGCTCTTAACTTTGCAAAGTGGATATTATTATCTGCCTTTTACAAATGATGAAACTGAAGGCAAGAGAGGTGGTGTCGTTGTGCGTCATTCATCTAGCAAGAAGCAAAGTCATGCTTTGAACCCAGAACTGACTCCAGAACACATTATCTTTCACCCTGTTCGCCTCCATCATTCAAAGAATACAGCCCCTGGTGAGCTTAGATCCAGGTCTAACTGGTTCCAAGATCAGCACTCCAACCTTGGAGATGTGGAGCTCACCCACCGACTTGATCATTTTCCTGTTGAATTTCAACGGATTTCAATAGGTCCATTTCCCTAATTGGTCAAGGTCATCTTGAGCTTTATTCCTGTCTCCTAGAGGATTAACACTGCCACAAATTTAGTATACTTTGCAAATTTAATGAGCATATTTTTGATTCCACCATGCAATTTATCTGTAACCACCAGGCCAGATGGGGTTTCAGGACTGATCCCCTGGGCTTTGCTCCTAGGGAGGGCTGCACCTTGCATGACTGTTGTCTCCCTAGTAGATTTGCTCTTCCATCCTTTCACGTCTCAGGGCTTTATTCTAGCTGATTGCCCAGCTTTGAGCTTTTCTGAACATGTTGAACATAACGGCACCTCTCTGCTCTTTGCATTCATATCTCTGGCTGCCTGTCATTTATTCATTCAGTAAACATTTACTTGTCCTCATGCAGACCAGCTGCTCTGCATTCAACAGGGGGAGATGAACCACAAGATAAATAAATTTCATGGCCGGGCATGGTGGCTCACACCTGTAATCCCAGCACTTTGGGAGGCTGAGGCTGGCGGATCACCTGAGGTTAGGAGTTCGAGACCAGCCTGCCCAACATGGAAAAACCCCGTCTCTACTAAAAATACAAAAAATTAGCTGAGAGTGGTGATGGTTGCCTGTAATCGCAGCTACTTGGAAGGCAGAGGCAGGAGAATTGCTTGAACCTGGGAGGCGGAGGTTGCAGTGAGCCGAGATCATGCCACTGCACTCCAGCCTGGGCGACAAGAGGGAAACTCCATCTCAAATAAATAAATAAATAAATAAATAAATAAATAAATAAATTTCATAATACCAGGCAATAGAAAGGGGCTTTCGTGAACATAGAAAGAGGATTAGGAGGTCATGCCGGGGGACCAAGGAGGGAGTTTTGTCCTCAAATGCAAGTGTGCAAGAAATAGCAGAAAGCAGGCATGGTGGCTCACACCTATAACCTCAAAACTTTGGAAAGCCAAGATGGGAGGATCCCTTAAACCTAGGAGTTTGAGACCAGAGTGGACAACATGGTTAGACCCTGTATCTACAAAAAATGAACAAAATTTGGCCAGGCATGGTGGCACGCACTTGTAGTCCCAACTACTCAGGAGGCTGAGGTAGGAGGATCACTTAAGCCTGGGAGGTCGAGGCTGCAGTGAACTGAGATCACACCACTGCGCTTCACCCTCGGCAACAGAGCGAGACCCCCGTCTAAAAAAAAAAAAGGAGAAGAAGAAGAAAGAGAAAAAAATAGCAGATATCTCTTTTCTTTTCTTTTCTTTTCTTTTCTTCTTTTCTTTTCTGTTTTTGAGACAGTCTCACTCTGTTACTCAGGCTTGACTGCAGTGGTATGATCTCGACTCACTACAACCTCCACCTCCTGGGATCAAGCAATTCTCGTGCCTCAGCCTCCAGAGTAGCTGGGATTATAGGCACACACCACCACGCCTGGCTAATTTTTGCATTTTTAGTAGAGACAGGGCTCTATCATGCTGGCCAGGCTGGTCTCGAACGTCTGGCCTCAAGGGATCCACCCACCTCAGCCTCCGAAAGTGCTGGGATTACAGGTGTGAGCCACCACGCCTGGCCAAGATATCTGTTTTCTTTTACATCAACTCACCTCTTTCATCCCACCTGATTGGTGGGATGTTTGACCTCAGTCATTTTCACCACTTCCCACGCTCACCCCACTCAAGGTGCACAGGGCTCTCAGGGTCTGACTTGGCACCAAAGCATGTGGCCAGTGAGTCATCTCTTGTCATTGCTCACCAGTCCCTGTGTGTCCCTGGCCAGACTCCTGCTCAGGGAAAATCCTGATTCCAGGCTCAGGACTTCACATACCATTTTGTGAGCCGTGGGCAGAGGAAAGGTTTCTGAGTAAGGAGGATGTCATGACCTTTGCAGATGATGAAATAGCAGCAGAGCCGAATATGGTTTGTGGAGGGGAGAGGGGATGTGAGTGCTTGCAGGGGGAAAAGAGAAAGATTCTTGGCTGCTCTTTTGCCTAATTGATCTTAAAACTTGGTTTTGCTACTTTTGATTCATCCTCCTAAATGTGATGGCCCTGAGTCAGGCTCTGGGCTGCTTCTGTTGGGAATGGAGGGTTGAATTGGGCCTGGTCAAAGTTCTCAGTCACCCAGCTTCACCCCACCAGCCATGGTGCGCCTGACCTTGTCCATGGGGTGTGTTGTTGTCACTTTGGAGTTGAAAGCTCCAGGCAGCATCTAGTTGTCATCTCTGCTGCTCTCTGGTCTCATGTCCTGTCCACATGGGCTGTTGGCTGCCCTTTGGTCAAACATCTTGTCCCACCCAGCCTGAAGGACTGTTTCTAAATGGGTAGATTCTCAATGGTTGAAGCTTTTCCCCTACTAGGTTCTTCCTCTTACTCAGGAGCCAGCATCAGAACCTCTTACCTAGAGTTAGTTGTGGTTTTTCTTCTCCAGTGGTATCTGCTAAGGCCCACTGACCTTTGGTTTCCCTAACTCTTTCTTTTCCAGTTGTTTATTAAGTGATGCGCATAAGCCTTTGCAAGCTACAAACCCTCCTTCATCATTGTGGGACTTAGTCCTCATCACAATGAGGGCAGGTATTCATGGCTCCCATTTTACTGATGAGGAAACTGAGGCCGAGAGAGGCTAAGTTGTCTGCTTAAGGTTATGCAGTCCATAAGTAGCACTGCTAGGTCAGGTTTAAGCCTGGGCCCTGTTAGTCTAGACCCTAGATCGTGACCTCTGGGCCTTTGGGTCCCAACTCTGTCCTGAGAGTTGGATCAAGGAACAACAGGTTGTGAAGGATAAACATCTGCCCACCACTGCCTCTCCTGGGGACTCTGGAGTGGAGAAGCCTGGAGCCCTGGCTTCAGCACACCTTATACTCCCATTGTGAGCCCAAGGGACCTAGCATAAAGTTCAACCACCTGCCCCTAAGGACTGGGTGTGCCGTGAAACACAGCTGACATTTGTGCAGCACTACAGGTGGCGTGCGGAGCACCTCCCATGCTCATGATGTTTCTAATCCTCCCAAACCCTCCCTGAAACCAGAAAGGGGTGAACAACTGCCACTATCTACCAACACCGAACACCTCACAGGAAACAGTGTCTCAGGACTTTATGCCTATTTGAGTCCAGGAGAATAATAATCATCACAGTATTACCAGTAGTACTAGTAATCACCATCATCATCAGTAGTTAACATGTATTGCCTGCATGCTATGCTCCCAGCACCGTGCTTATTTAATCATCACAATGGCTCTTCGAGGTAGATACCATTATCATCTCCGTTTTATGGATATGGAAACTGAGGCTCAGAAAGGTTACTTGCCCAAGGCCCCACAGCTACTAAATGGCAGAGCTGAGATTCAAACCCAGATTAATCTTCTTTCAAACTTGTGATTGTATCCACTACGCCAAGCTCTGTGGGAGAGTTCTGGCTGGCCAATCACTGGGGCCAGGATTGGGTGCACTGGGGGTCTCAGCTGCACCAGCTGATGCCCTTACACAGCCTCACAGCTGCACCCACTCCCCCAGGGATGCTCTAAAGCTGGGCTCAAGCAAGCCCTGGCCAGAGGTCCTAAAGATGCTGACTGGGGAGTCTGAGGTGTCTACAAAGGTCTTCATGACCTACTTCAAACCCCTACTGACCTGGCTGGTGACAGAACATGCAGCAAGGGGACATCTTAGGCTGGCCAGACTTCAGCTGTTCCTTTGAAGGTTTGATAATCTGACCCTGGTTCCAGCTCTGGGCCAGCCCCAGGCTCCACCTTACCCTGCTCTGTCCTAGTACCTACCCCTACCCAGCCTTAACCCCTGGCTCATTCATGACCTGGCTTGAATCAGCAGCACTGCTGCTGTGGGACCCTGTCTGTACCAGGCCTGCTGCAGCTTCAGCCAAGACCACCGCTCCCACCACAGCCCCTGGCTCAGTTGCTTCCTTGCACACTGTCCAGCTAGGTTGCCAGGCTGACATCTGAGCAAAGGATCAGCATCTTGCCTCTGGTCCCTTGCATGCAGGGGCATGTAGTCCAATCAGATCTCCTCTGACAGCCACAGAAGACCCCAGGGGTCCCTCTCCAGTTCTACCCACCCTATGAGACTCCCATGTCTTCCACAGAAAAAGACACAGACAAAGTGACATTCCTGAGTCTGAAGCTGGACCCCAACCAGGCTAAATTTGGGTACTGGGTGCTGCTGGCCCTGGGCTTTGTCATGTCTCTGGTGGTGCTGGGGCTGGCCTGCAGGCTGCAGTGCCTGGAAAAACAGTCACTGACTCAAGACACTGAGATATTCAGCCCACTGCCCAATGCCTCCTTCCTGGGCATAGACATGGAACCCTGCCAGGCTGCTAAAGGACAGTGGATGCTGCTGGGCCTCTGCCTTGTCCTGATGCTGTGCTCAATCAGCCTGGCCATCTGGATTTTCACACAGTAAAGCAGGAAGCCTCCATGGGTAAGAGCTGAATGGTGAAGCTAGGACTAGACACAAGTGAACTGGTGAGGCTGGGGGGCAGGAGGAGGGAGGCTGAGCCAGAGAGCTGGGGGGCAGAGGAGGGGACAGCCTGCATGCATAGTGCCCAGTTATAATTGGGTTCAGCTGTGGCAGATCTGGGTACATGTGATATTGTAATTGTGTGTTTGCAAACTCATGTATGTGAGGCTGTGTGCACAAACAACTGGCTCTATGTGATTCTATGTGTGTCCTGGGTTTCAGGCCAAACTCCTTCCCCTGGTGGCTCAGGACCTAAGGTTTTATTGACCCAGTGGCTGTGTCCCTGCAAACCAGCCCCCACCCCAAGTCATGCCCCGAATTGGTTCTGCACACAGCCTTGTTTTCTTCAGTAACCCGGCTATGGGACTGCAGTGCCCAAGGAATCTCTGCTCTGGTTAGAAAAAGGACTCTGCTTCAGTCCACTTCTGCTCTGGTTAGAAAAAGGACTCTGCTTCAGTCCACAGTACATAAAATGTACTCAAGTAGAACAGGACATTCCTTTACGAATCACCAGTGCCCAGTTTATGAGCACTGTGCTTTTATACCAACCAGCACATCTTTCTGCTAATCCTTGGGCCAGCCCTGTGTTGGACTACATAATCCAGCCCCCAAAAGCCCTTTGTTGACCAGTTGAGATGCAAGTAGCCTCACAAACTGCCCCATGGCTCTCCCTGCCCCAGCCCAAGCCCTTCCAAATGGAGACAGTGGGTTGCTGGGCACTGAGCCAGGCTTGATTAATGATTGACTTCTTTAATATTTAAACAAAGCTCATCTCCAACCACTCTGCTCTGGAGATGGCCTTGTTCAACACACACACACCTGCTGCCTGGCCCGTTGCCCTGGGGAGCGAGCATAGGACAAACAGCACCTTTTCAGGCTCAGTGGGGGATGGGGAGGACAGGAAGGAGGGAACTGGAGGAGAATACTTGGGAAATTAGTGCTCTAGAAACAAGCCTGGGGAAAGAATGGGAAGGCCTCTGCCTCTGCCTTTCCTAGTTCATTATCCTCAGCCTGGGTCTGCCTGCCATGAGGATCCTACATCCAATATTGGGGATTCAGAGCATCTGGATGGAGGTTGCATGGGCTCCTGGGGAGGCTGGGAGTCAGTGTCTGTCAGAGAATAGGGAAAACTTGAGGGGAAAGGGCATTATAGCCAGTAACTACAGAGAAGGGGTACCCCGGCTGCAACTGAGCTGGTGGGAGGGTGGCCAAAAGAGGAGACCAGGTCTCTCTGAATTAAGAATCTGAGCCCCAAAGTCAGGTGTTCAGGGGACAGAGATACTAGGCTGAGATCTCCATGGACCCTGCCCCTGTCCAGGTTTGAAAGGTCTTTCTGAGATCTGGCTGAGCCCAAGCACTTGCTCCAGCCCCAGGCTCTACAGCACCCTTGTTTGATGACTCTGTCCCTGCTCTTACTTTTCTGTGCCATAATGTCCTTATTTGTCCGTATTACTAGCTATCAGCTCTATAAGAGCTGGATGCACATCAGGAGTGTGCCCCTCTGTAACAACTCTAGTCAGCACAGGCCATGGTGCACAAAAGGGACTTGGAAAATGTTGGAATGAGTAAGTGAATGAATGAATGAATGAAATGTCCCACTGCCCAAGTCCCTCCGCAGAGCTCAGCACCCCATGTACTGAGCTCATGAGAAATAGCCCCTTCTTTTCCTCCACAGCCAGCCTGTCCAACAGAGGGGCAGCCAGGACATCTCTGCCCTCTTCTCATCCCCCAGCCACAGTGGCCAAAGAGGCCCCCACTAGGCACTGTGGCTCTGCATGACAAACGCACATCCAGCCCAGGACTCTAAGCCTCTCACCTGGACTCCAGTAAAAACCTCGCTGAGCCTCCTTGTCTAACCTCCCTCCCCCACCCACCATTGTAAAGTTTATGTCACCAGAATATTTCTTTCATGTCTAATTGCTTAAGAACTTGGTTGTTCATCAGTTTAATCTAGATGTTCGAAATGGCATCTGAGGGTCTTTATTAATTACCTCTTTCCTCCAAACTCACCTCTCCCACACCCCCTTGTTCCCCCCACCCCAGCCCCTCTGCACTGACATCACCTTTGGCCTTTGCCTAAGGTGCATGCCCCGTTTGAATGCTTGCCCTCCAAGATCAGGCTCAAAATTGCTCACCAAACCCTCTGCAGCACTACAAACCCACCCAGATGCTCAGTGAACAGTAGTCCCCTTCTCCCCTTCCTCTCCAGGAAGCCTCTTTCAATAAACCTATTCCCACCCCCATTTGCTTTTTCTAGTGTGTTCATTTTCAGTCAGTACTCAGTACTCAGACACTTTTATCAGTGGTCACTTGCTAATAGGTGGTTTTAAATCTGTTCTCCTTCCAAGATGTACCTGTATGCTAAGAGCTCTCAGGCCTCTGAAGAAGGCATCTTATTGCATACTTCTTTCTTTCTTTCTTTTTATTTTCAGATGGAGTCTCGCGTCTCGCTCTGTCTACCAGGCTGGAGTACAGTGGCGCAATCTCGGCTCACTGCAACCTCCGCCTCCCGGGTACAAGCGATTCTCCCACTTCAGCCTCCCGAGTAGCTGGGATTATAGGCTTGCGCCACCACACTCAGCTAATTTTTGTTTTTTCAGTAGAGACAGGGCTTTGCCATGTTGGCCAGGCTGGTCTCAAACTCCTGACCTCAGGTAATCTGCCCACCTCTGCCTCCCAAAGTGCTGGGATTACAGGCGTGAGCCACCGCGCCTGGCCCTTATTGCGTATTTCTTGCACGTCTTCATGTGTACTCCTACCCCCTCCTCTCAGGACCAGGCGCTGGCTGGACTTGGCAGCAGGAGCTCTGCATGGGACCTAGGTCTCAGCTGAGCTGGAGATCACTTGCTATAAGAGCAGGCCAGAGGCCTAATGGTATCATTGCCAGGGTCGGGCCCAGTGGTCAGACCCGGAAGAAAGCTTTCAGCCAAAGACCACCTGAGGCCCCTAACAACCCCATCTGTAGCCCCCCTCCTGCCTGGGAGACTCCCTGCACTGGGAGGGGGGACTGCCCTTTGGTACTGGGAGGGAATCGGAGAGGTGCTGAGGCCATTGGCCCTTGGGACAGGAACAGAAGCAGCTCCTCAGGGAAAATCTGCCCTATTCCAGGGCCAGGACCCCAGCCCTGCCCCGCCCCGCCCCGCCCCGCCCCGTAGGATGCAAGGCCCCGCCCCAGCCCCGTCGGGTCCCAGAGAAACTGCCCCGCCCAGCGGCCCCCTCCCCGCCGCCGGCGCGCGGCTTCTTTCAGCACCAAGGCGTGGACAGCTCCCGGGCCGGCGCAGAGGAGAGGAGGCCAGGAGGGCGCGGGCCAGGGAGGCGAGGGGAGGGCAGGGGAGCGCAGGAAAGGAAAGGAGAGGTGGGGCAGGGGTGGGGAGGGGAGGGCAGGGAGGGCAGACGCAGGCTGGCGGGCGGGGCGCGGAGCCCGGCGGCCCTCCCCGAGGGCGGCGCCCACCGGAGCCAGACGCTGCTGAGCCCGAGGACAGGCGGAGACGCCGGGAGCCAGGGGCGCCTGTGGCTCCGGGCAGGGGTCGCGGCCGAAAGATGCCGGTCCGCAGGGGCCACGTCGCTCCCCAAAACACTTACCTGGACACCATCATCCGCAAGTTCGAGGGCC
Organism: Gorilla gorilla gorilla; assembly: GCF_029281585.2. Taxonomy (NCBI): domain Eukaryota; kingdom Metazoa; phylum Chordata; class Mammalia; order Primates; family Hominidae; genus Gorilla; species Gorilla gorilla. Next base: position 28,530,251 of record NC_073228.2, on the reverse strand, counting down.
AAAGTGAGTGTGTGTATGTTGGGGCGGGGGGACGATCTGGAGTCCTGGTTCCGTGAAAGGGAGGGCTGGACCCCTTTACTAACTTCTAACCGGGCAAGGTGGTGAGTGCCGGGTGCTGAATGAAAAGTCCTCCCTTTGATGTCCCCAGCGCCTTCTCCTCCAGGGGGACCCGCTCGCCTTAAATGCTGTCCTCTTCTCTGGAACACAAGGAGCAGCGTGCAGCCGTTCCCTCCCTACCCCCTGCTGTTTCCTTGGTGCCCCAAGTTCGAACCTCCCCTTCCAGCCACTGCCTGCCCCCTCATCCGCGTCCTCCAGAGGCTTCCCTGAGTCCTTCTTTTCCTTCCTTTTCATATCCTGGTTCTGGTCTTCCCAGGAGCTTTCCCAGGCCTGACCCCCATCTGGTCACATCCCTGCCTCCCTTCCCCACACTTTTCCTGTTTCCAGGAGGCCTTGGGCCTTCCTTCCACCTCAAGACCCTCACTGCCCTAGTCTTCCCACAATCCCCAGGCCTGACTCCCTCCCTCATTCTGGTCACTGCCCTGCTCCTCTGCCTAAATTCCCCTTACTGCCACCAAGAGTGCTTATGATCTTTCCCTCCCAGCCGCTGGATCCTGGCTCCCATGGACTTTTTGCCTCCCACCTCCCACCCCAGGTCGGAAGTTCCTGATTGCCAATGCTCAGATGGAGAACTGCGCCATCATTTACTGCAACGACGGCTTCTGCGAACTCTTCGGCTACTCCCGAGTGGAGGTGATGCAGCAACCCTGCACCTGCGACTTCCTTACAGGCCCCAACACACCAAGCAGCGCCGTGTCCCGCCTAGCGCAGGCCCTGCTGGGGGCTGAGGAGTGCAAGGTGGACATCCTCTACTACCGCAAGGATGGTGAGGCATACTCAGGCCAGAGGCTTTGCAGGGCAGGCTTGGCCCTCTGTCTTGTCCAGCCAGGGTGGCCTTGGGGAAGGCACTGACCCAGGGTCCAAAGGGCCTGAACAAACCCTGTTTCTTCTAGGGGCCTTGGTTCCTCCACAGGCATTGGATATGATGCCTTCTGAGGTCCTTTGCAGGAGCTAGGGATCAGGCTGGGCCACCCACTGGTCCTGGCCTGGGGCAGGGCCTCCTGCTCTGCCATCCCTCCCCTGTGTCCCTGGTCTCCTGGCTCTCCACTCTCTCACTGTCAGCCCCAGCGGTCAGGCAGCTGGGATGGAAATTAACCTTCCCTCCTCTCCGTCTGCTCCAAGGATTAGAGGAGGAGTCACCTCCTGAAGACCTCTGTGGCCAGGCAAGGCATGGGGGCTTTTGGCTGGGAAAGTGGGGTGGGCCTGCCTCATCCAGTCTCAGCTCTTTGGGGAGACAGGGTCTGGAGTTTTCCCTGACCAGGAAGCTCATTCAGATGGAGTTTGGGTTGTTACTGCCAGCTGGAGCATACTGCAAGCAGAACACAAGCATAAGTCAGGAGCTGAAGACAGATCTCAGCAGCCCTTGGAAATCCTCCCCCACCCCCCAGGACCACAGGGTCCTCACTGGACCTGGCAGCATGGGTGGGAACGAGGAAAAGAGCCTGAATGTCCTGGGAAATCTCTTGAATCAATGGTCCCCAACCTGGTTCTGCATCAGAATTACCCAGAGCATGTTTTCCAAAACATGCTTTCTCTACAGAGAGGCTGACTCAGAAGGTGTGAGATGAGGCCAAGCGGGTGTATTTGGAAATATCTCCCTGGTGGTTCTGATGTCCTGCTTACTTTAGGAACCACTGGCTTAGGTAAATCCCTTCATTTCATAGATGTGGAAGGGATTTGCCCAAGATCCCACTGCTAGAGTCCAACCTGGGACTGGAACCCAAGTCTCTGGATTCCTCCCTCGGAGATTTCTTTTGAGTAATCCCAAGAGGAGAGAAAGGACCCCAGCCGCCTTTGTGTTTACAGGCAGGATTTCTGGGGAAGGAGGTGCTCAGGGGAGAGAAGTCCCCAGGGAAGGCAGGCATGAGGCCACCTGAGTGGAGATAAAGAATGGATGTCTCTGGATCGGGATCGAGGAGTGCTGAGAGCCCGGGTTTCAGGGGCCTGGAGTGTGTGAAACATGAGCATGTGTGTGCTTGCATGTGTGTGCCTCTGTGTGTGTGTGTGTGTGCTTGCAAGTTCACACCTGTGTGTGTGTGTTTGCAGGCTTCTCAGAGTTACAGCCTCTCGGGTAGGTCCTGGTTGTTCCTGCTGCTGCCACTTGAGTGAGTGGCAGTGGGAAGTGCAACAGGCAGTGGCAGCCAGGAAGGGACTGGGAAGAATCTGGCTTAGTGTGGCAGTACTCACAGGGTTAATGAACTCAGAATATTTTTAAAAGCTGTGACCTCACCTCCTCACATCATTGCAGAGGAGAGGTGGCAGTCAGGGGAGTGAGAAGGGTCCTGGGGAACAGGATGGGACAGCAGGAAATGGGGGTTACAGCAGGTCCTTTCTTTTCCTCTCCTTGACACTAGAGCTATACCTGATCCCAGATTCCTAGGGATGTCAGGTGATGGCTCTTGGGGTCCCCTCAGCACCCTGAAGGTGTCTGGGCAGAGGGCAGAAGTCAAAGCCTGGCCTTGGCCCCCTGAGATCAGGACTCAGATCGGAATCCTGTGGGAGTCCTCAGGTCTCAGAAGGGAACCTAGGAACCTTGTCTTGGGGGCTGACCCTCGGTGAAAATGGGAAATTGCCCACATACCTGGTGCCCCATAAGTCCCAATCTACTCCCATCCCACCCTCGGCCCTTCCCTATCTTATTGCCCAAGGCTTTGATTTACCTGGACCTTCCTGAAATTGTCCTGAAACCCAGAAAGGGGAGCTTCCTGGCCAGCATTACACTAAGGGAAGGATGTTGTGCTCAGATAACTGATGTTCACCTTAAGGTCCACTCTGACGTCATATAATCCTTTTTTTTTTTTTTTTTTTTTTTTTTTTGAGACAGGGTCTTGCTCTGTCACCCAGGCTGGCAAGAACATAGCTCAGTGCAGCCTCCCATCTCAGCCTCCTGAGTAGCTGAGACTACAGGCGCGCACCCTCACACCCGACTAATTTTTTAATTTTTTGTAGGGATGGGGGTCTCACTATGTTGCCCAGGCTGGCACATGATCCATTTTTGACCATATTCATGTACACGTATGGTCCTGCTGAGAGGCATCCTAATGGTGATTTCTTTCCTCCTCGGGTCAGTACCTCCCTTCCCCCCAACCCCCAACTCCAGGGAGGTGGGAAGGGGTCCTGAGCAGATCTCTAGCTGATTTATGTATAATCCTCTTTTCCTCTAAAGGGGTAATCCACTGAAAATTCTCGAAGTCAAAGTGGAGGGTTTGTGTTCACATAGCTCCACGTTGTGCAGCTACAGACATCTGGGCTCAAAGAGGCCAGGGCACTTGGCAAAAATACCCCAGGAGACAGCTCAGAGACCCCTGGGAAACTGGCTCTTCCTCTATTTGCCTTTGCTAGGAGTGGTGAGAACCTAACAGATAAGGAGGAATGGGGATGTGGCAGGACTAGAACTGGTGAGAGTTTGGCAGGAAGAAAGGAGAGCACTCAGATCCCCCCACTGTCACCCACGCCTGCCCCGCACTGGCACCTGCCCGGGAGCCCACCCCAGCCTGCCTTTCCCGGGTCCTCTTCTCTGAGGATCCCGAACCAGAGAGTCCCCTAATCCCCAAGCCAGATCAGAGGAGTCCTGGGACTTCTCCAGTCCTCAGCTCTTGATGAGGAGGATGGGACAAGGGGCTGCTGTCTGCCCCCACCCTCCTCCCATGTTTACCATATGCACATCTGTGAATGCCAGGAGGACCAAGCTAGGAGGCGGCATGCAGTGGCCACCCTCTCAGTGGCAGCTTTTTGGCTTTTTGTAGCACCAGCCTCTCCCTGGGGACTCACCACAGTGCTGGATGGGGTGTGCATCGGGAGATAGAGGTGAAGACAACAAGGAGGTTGTGAGTGCTGGGAAACTGAATGAAGGAGCACATTCAAGAGGGAGAGGAGAGGAGAGAGAATTGGGGTCTCCCAGGGGAGAGAAGTGGGGTGCCTTTGCTAAGAAAAGTAAGAACCTAGCATATAAGAAGGAATGGGAATTCCCAGGGGGCAGACAAACCTGCTGCCCTTGGTCAGAAAGGTGGGTGCTGGGAGGAGCTCCTGCAAGGAAGAAGCAGGCAGAGACTGTGGCTCCTCCTCCAGGGCCCTGGTGAGGGCACAGGAACACCATCCCTCCTGGGCATAACCTGAGATGGTACAGTTACCCACTTTTGGTCACCTAGATGTGGGCTTTTGTTGTGGGGGGGGGGCTCTGAGCCACGGGTAAGCAAGGACAACCTGGGGCAGGGGGAGAGAGAATGCTCTGGACTCTTCCAAATCCTCCTAGCCTCCTGTCTGCCTACCCAACAGGCCGCAGGCATGGGGGCAGGGCATGGGGTACCACACACTGGCACCCTACCCCAGCCCCAGCCCTCACTGCTATAACGGGCTGGTCTTTGGTCCATTCCCAGCTGCAGTTTTCCAATTGCATCAATTTTCCAGTAACATCAATTGCTGGGTGCAGCCACGCCAAGACTGTGCATTGACAGCCCCCAGCAGCTTAGAGAGCCCTGGAGGCCTTCTGCCCCTCTGCCCAGCTCTGCCTTCTCCCTGCCCCCTGCCAGGACAGATCTCTGCAGTGCCAGAGAGATTGACAATATAATCTGGCCTTAGGAGCAGTGTCCGAGGCCACTGGCCAAGGAGGATCCCTGTCTAGGTCCCAGCGTCCACGTGTCACCATGCCCCAGGCTGACTGGAGTTATGGGCTTGGGCCTGGGAGTCTGGGCCTATAGCACTATGTGCCCAGGAGTGGGTGAAGCAGGCAGGCACCTCTCCCCAGTGTGGGTGTCTCCCCTGGGCGCAGGCAGCAGATGGTAGATGGCTGCCTGGTGCCTGGGAGTCCAGAAATCCAATACGAGAGATTCCTACTCCCCAGGGAGGAAAGCGAGAGGGAGGATATGGGTGGCTCAGCTGCACCCCAGCTCTGATGGCTGTGAGGAGGGGCTGAGGACGAAACAAGGAGTCTGGTGGAGAGTCATTCCAGTGAGCTCCACAGCAGTGATACTCCCACCAGCGGCTGGCCTGCGTCCCCCACACGTGGGCTTCCATACACTCAGTCAACAAACAACACCTGGGACAGGTGAAACAGAGCCTAACCTGCCCTCAGGGAGTGCAGCTCTGCCTTCTCATCTGCGTGGTCACCTGAGGCCCCTGCCCCCTGAGGATCCTGCCCTTTGGGCCTGACATCTGCCAACAGTTTGAGTTGAGGGACATAGGACTCCCATGGAGAGGGTGCTCGTGGGGTGCCTGGCCTGGGGCTCTTGGGTATGGGGTATTTTGTTTGTTTGTTTGTTTGTTTATTTATTTGAGACAGAGTCTCGCTCTGTCACCCAGGCTGGAGTGCAGTGGCATGATCTTGGTTCACGGCAACCTCGGCCTCCTGGGTTCAAGCGATTCTCCTGCCTCAGCCTCCTGAGTAGCTGGGACTACAGGTGCGCACCACCATGCCCGGCTAATTTTTGTATTTTTAGTACAGACGGGGTTTCACCATGTTGGCCAGGCTGGTCTTGAATTCCTGGCCTCAAGTGATTCGCCTGCCTCAGCCTCCCAAAGTGCTGGGATTACAGGCATGAGCCACCATGCCCGGCCAGGCATGGGGCATTTTAGCTGGTATTGTTCCATCCACCAAAGGGGGCTGCAGCCAGACCCTGGAGGGGCAGAGTCTACAACCTGAGAGGAACAGAGCAGCCAGCCGCTGGGTGTGGGCTGCCCAAGATGATGGGGAAGGTGGCCAGAGGGGCCTGCCCTGCCCCCACACGGCCATCCTCCTCCCTCTGTGGTGCCCAGGCCACTACTCTGCCTGCTCCCTGGGCCCAGCCCTGCCTTGGGACCCCACACTCCTCCTAGGCCCAGAGCAGCAGCCTGGTTCTGGCCCCAGCACTCTCCTCCCAAACAAGTCCCTTCCCTTTTCCAAGCTATTGTGTCCTGCAAACCTAGGGATCCTCTCTCCATGCTCCCTCCCAGCCCTTGAAAGTCAGTTTCTGAGAACCTCAGGCTCTCTTCCGCAGAATGGGGGTCCATGCCTGCCCCCCAAGGACCTCCTGAGGCCAGATGTTCCAACTGGCCCCATGCCCAGCACTTAGTGTACTTTCAACAACAAATTCCTCCCTGCATCACAGGAGCAGGGCATCTTTGCAGGATGGGAATATGGGAAGAGAGCCCAGGGCCAACCCAGCTCCATGGGGTAGAATGCCCAGCCTCACCTCCCCACTTAATCCACCCCCATCTGCTCAGCTTTAATTACAGCAGAAGCAGATCTCGAGATTAAGCTCTGAGCTGATGGCCGAGCGTGGACTTGGGCCTGATCTGATGCTACCTTATCTCCTAATGAGCAGCTTAACCGCTCTCCCCACCTCTGCCCTGTGGGTGGAGCACCAGCTGCGCAGCCTCACCCACCCTCTGCCCAGTATCTCTGGTCACTGTCCAAGCCTCTTCACCCCAGTGGCTGCCCTTCACTTGACCTTCACTTGACCTTCACTCAGCCCCTTCCCTAGCCAGGCCACTGCAGGAGGGGACCCCTTCAGGGCCCACCCCCCATCCTCCCAATGGTGTTCGCAGCCTCCAGCTTCCGCTGCCTGGTAGATGTGGTGCCCGTGAAGAACGAGGACGGCGCTGTCATCATGTTCATCCTCAACTTCGAGGACCTGGCCCAGCTCCTGGCCAAGCACAGCAGCCGCAGCTTGTCCCAGCGCCTGTTGTCCCAGAGCTTCCTGGGCTCCGGTGAGGCAGAGTGAGGGTGGTGGTGGGAGGGACGCATGAGGGTCCCCTGGCCCTGGCTGCTCTGACTCCTGGCCCTGGTTTCAGAGGGCTCTCACGGCAGGCCAGGCGGACCAGGGCCAGGCACAGGCAGGGGCAAGTACAGGACCATCAGCCAGATCCCACAGTTCACGCTCAACTTCGTGGAGTTCAACTTGGAGAAGCACCGCTCCAGCTCCACCACGGAGATTGAGATCATCGCGCCCCATAAGGTGGTGGAGCGGACACAGAACGTCACTGAGAAGGTCACCCAGGTGCGGGCCTGCAGAGCAGGGTGTGCGGAGCTGTGCCAGGCCTCCAGGGTCCCCTCCCAGGCTCTGGGGCCTTGGCCGGTAAAGAGATCCTGCCTGTCCAGCCTCTAATATCTGGTTCGAGCCCCGGGCCTCCTGTCCTGTTTGAGACCTAAAGACCTGAAGGCCTGCCCTGAGGTCACAGCCCTTGTGCCCAGCTCCTAGAGCCAGAGGAGGCTGGGGTCAATAGGGCCTGTGAATGATGCCGCCTCCTAGGCCTGGAGAAGCCAGGGCAGGGGGTGGACATGGAGGCCACCATGGGGGCCTGACCAAGGCTCAGCCCGTCACAGGGAAGGAGAGGCAGAGAGGAGACATGCCAAGGCCATACTGAGAGGAGAGCTGGTGTGGGGGGGTCCCAGCCCTGTGCCAGCCCTTTGCCTTTGAGACAAAAGCCGCCCTCCCTACTTCCTTCCAACGTGAACACAGGATCCTCCTGCATGCTAGGCAGGGCAGGACGAGGCTGGCACCTCCAGCTATCTTTAATCAGCTTCCTGGGGGCCAGGCCCTGAAGGACCCCGGCAGCTCCTCCTTGGCCACCCCAAGGCAGGCTTCCCTGGGTCCTCTGCTCCAGCTCACCCTGCTGTCCCTTCTCATGAGGCCGGAAGCCCTGACCATTCCAGAGGGAAATGCGAGGAGCCCTGCCCGAGGCTCCAGTGACCACAGTCCTGGCACTGACTCCCTGTGTGACCTTGGCCAGGGGAACTATCAGCCCCCTTTCTAGGCCTCAGGGCTTACATCTGCAGGAGAGAGATGGACTAAATGGTCTCTGGGGACCCATTTGACATTGAGTAGTTCTGGCCCCAGAAGGCAGACAAAGCTGTAAGTCATAGCCAGGGGCCCAGGCCAAGGTTGAGCAATGCAGAGCGTGGAGGGGCCTGCTCCCAGCTTTCCTGGGGCTGTCCCTGTGTTGGGGCTGGAGGCAGCTCTTTTCCCCCCTGCTTGTTTTCACCTAAAGCACAGTTGCTGCTGGAACCAGGTGTGGGGAAGACCACTCAGCACCTCACTGAGCTCAAGGATCCTGAGGAGGGTGGGACGCCAGGCTGCAGGACTGTGTCCTCTGAGGTCAGGCAGAGTGGCCCAAAGGCCTGACCCTGGGAAGCCCCCCAGCTGCTTACTCCAGGACATCTTAGGTTGATGCCACTGTTGGTGGCTGCCACGGAGGGGGCTGTTAGACTGGAGAGTGGTCGGTGAAGACAGCCAGGCCTGGCTGGGCCCATAGTCCCGGCGCCTGCCCAACCTGCCTACCCGTTTGTTCCTCAGCTTGGCCCCTCTTGGTGTCATTCCCCTGCTCCATGTGGGTCCTAGGTCCAGGGAGGTGCCTGACAGATCTCAGGGGAAAGAGCAGGCGAGGACCCAGATCAGGGAAGTCACATCGGCCTCAACCAGAACTTAAAGAGCCTCGATGGCTGTGGCCTCACACTAGAGCCTGGGCATCCTGAGGGCCTTGCAGCTCTGGGGGACACTGGGCAGGGTGGGCTTTGCCACGAAGGGCCCTCGAGCTGGCTTTGGAGGCAGTGGGAGATTTTGGGGGTCCCCCTGTCTGGGGGCCCTGAGGAGCTGAGGAGCTCTATTCTCAGCCTACTTTAAACCACCCCCACCATTCCTTCTGTCTCCCTCCCACTCCCCACCCAGGCAGGCCTAGGGAAGGGCCTTGTTTCACCCTAGCAGGGTCCTAGCAGCCCTCAGGAGGAGGAGGAGCGGCTCTGATGCCCAGGGTGTGACGGCAGCTGCTCCTGATCAGAGCCCCAGTTTGCAGTGCTCATTCAAGGACCTGCAGTTGAGAGCCCATGTGGACCAAGAGCTGGGCACACAGCGGGGAGAGGACCAGTTAGGGAGCCAAACTCAGTGAGCCCATGGCTCAGTGGAGCACCACCATGCAGCTAGGTGGATACAGGGGCAGGGAGAAAATTAAAAAAGAGCCCAAGTCTATGTGGAGTCAGAGGGGGCTTCCTGGGGAAGTACGAGGCGAGGCCTCAAGGCTGAGCAGGTCACTGCAGGGTGGGGACATGGTAGCCCCACTCAAGGGTTTGGATGTCAGATAGGGACCCTCTGGTTGAAACCAAATGGATCTGCCTTACTGTGATCCCATCTGCTAATTGATTTGGTTTGCAAGGTCAAACCTTACATTGCAAATTTTCCTAAACCAGAACTATCCACCAGATCTCATCTGGTGGGAGAGGAGGTCCATGGAACACCCCTCTGGCTCCATCCTTGTCTGGAGCAGTGTCTGATGAGGATGAGGGAGGAGGAGGGTGGACAGGGAATTACTGTGTAGAGCAGCACCTGCCATCTCCGTGAGAATAGATGGATCTCACTAACTACATGAGAACAGATGCATCTCATTTCCTCACTACCCATGGCTTTTGTTGTCCTTTGTGATTCCATTTTGCAGATGAGGGAACTGAGGCTCACAGAGGTTACAAAACTTGCCCAAGGCTCACCTATAGCACATGTCAGACCTGGGATTCAACCAGGGAGGCCTGGCTTCAGTACCCATGCCCTTCCTAATGCCCTGGCTGTCTCTCATGTTGGGCAGCTGGGCAGAGCCAGGGCATGTTGTGCTGGGACCTAGAGATCCTGGGTTGATCACAGTCTTGGAGGCGGGGGCGGGAGGGGAGAAGGGAGAAGGGAAGGCTCTGCAGAAGGTGATGATTCCAAACCCTTGGACATGTGGGGAGGAGTCAGTTTTCCTTGGTGCCGAGGACCCGTTGAGGGTCCAGGTTGGCTACACCCCTACCCCATGGACTCTTTCCATGGGAGGCTCTGAGTTGGCCTCAGAGAGGGCACTCACTGGTCCTGGATCCCCAGGGCCCTCAGAAAGGAAGACATTCTTCTAGGAGTGACCTGTTCCCATCAGGAACCCTGACCATAGGGAGCTTCCTAAGCTCACCAGAGAGGATCAGCCCACCAGCTACCCCTTCCATGGGCTCTTGTGTGGAATGGGTCCATAGATGTCCATGGGCCTGGCCCTCCCCTGCCTGGCTCCACCCACTCCAGGATGTTTCCAAGGGAGCTTGTGAGCATCAAACCTGGGGTCGCTATGGGGCAGAGCCATACCCCTCCTCTTGCATCCCAACTCCTTTCTCTGCACTTCCTCTCGAGGCATCTGTCCCCTTAGGAACTTGCCTTCTCAGACACCCCCCACCCCATCTCTCCCTCATCCCCTCTGCCCACCAGAGCCGTGGTCACCCACCCTCTCCCACTATACCTTCCCCAGGCCTCAGCCCTCTAGGCCAGTCTCACCAGCGGTGGCTGCCCCATGCCTGACCTCTCTCGGCCCCCACCCCCAGGTCCTGTCCCTGGGTGCGGATGTGCTGCCGGAGTACAAGCTGCAGGCGCCGCGCATCCACCGCTGGACCATCCTGCACTACAGCCCCTTCAAGGCCGTGTGGGACTGGCTCATCCTGCTGCTGGTCATCTACACGGCTGTCTTCACGCCCTACTCAGCCGCCTTCCTGCTCAGCGACCAGGACGAATCACGGCGTGGGGCCTGCAGCTATACCTGCAGTCCCCTCACTGTGGTGGATCTCATCGTGGACATCATGTTCGTCGTGGACATCGTCATCAACTTCCGCACCACCTATGTCAACACCAATGATGAGGTGGTCAGCCACCCCCGCCGTATCGCCGTCCACTACTTCAAGGGCTGGTTCCTCATTGACATGGTGGCCGCCATCCCTTTCGACCTCCTGATCTTCCGCACTGGCTCCGATGAGGTAAGCAGACCCCCTCCAGGCCAGCAGCCATGGCTGTCCTCTGCACGCTGGCCTCAAGCCCTCCCTGCTGCACAGCACTGGGTACGGAGAGTATCTGGCACTGGACACCTTTGCTGAAGCACGTGGAGGTGGAGAGGAGGCCCCGAACATCTGTCACCTCCCAGCCCTGGAGAAGGACCTGCCAAGGCTGCACCCCCAGGCCTCTGTCCCTCTGCCCCCTCTCTGAACAGGCCCTGGTAAGAGGAGCAGGCTGCCCCTTCCAGGACGGGCACTCGTGTGGTCCCGGCCCCTCATGCTGACTTCCAAACTGCACTCACCCTGGAGGAAGAAAGGGATCCCCAGGCCACTCCCCCAGTGCACCCTGGCTCCCACCTTGCTCCCTAGCCCTCCACTATGTCCACCTGGCTGCCCATAGGTGACGTGAAGGCATCTACATGCCTTTCTCATAGCTTCCAGTCCCACGGTCTCCTCTTGCCCCCTCTCCTCACGATCAGCTTTTCACTAAAATCAACTCTGCCTTCTGTGTTCCAGTGCCCCCTTATCACCCCAGCCTGTCCAGCAGGGGGTGTCCAGCAGGGCTCCTCTGCTCCAAACCCCCCTAAGACCACCCCTCAACAAATCCACCCTCCTACCCTGCTGCCCCCACCTGGACACTGAGTGGCCTTCGTACTCACTTGTGTCCCATCACCAAACTTGCCAGCCTCCCGCCCCTCCACACAGCTGCCACAGCAACTTTCAGATCGCCTACCTGACCCTGTGTTCCACCCTCTGGGGTGTACAGGGTCCTCAGAATTTTCAGTGGCTTCCCAAGGCCTACAGACTAGAAGCCAAGTTCATGATGGACCCTGAAGCCCACAGGCAGCAGCCCCTGCCCGCCCTGCCCTTCCCAGGCGCGGCTCTCGCTGCTCCTCCATCTCCCGCATGCGCATCGGGCTGCAGTGCCACACTCGGTTTCCCACGTCGGCCACGCACTTCACACCTCAGTGCCGCTGCTCATGCTGCTCCCTGAGCCAGGAGTGCCCTTTCCCTCTCTCTCCTGTCTGTCTGGAGCCCTAGCCTCCTCTCTCCAGGCTCAGCTCCTGCGTCACCTCATCCATGAAGCCTCCCCTGACCTGCTCCTGCAGACTTGACCTCCCCTTCCTCTGTGCTCCCACTGGACTTCTGTCCTAGCAACCAGAACACTATTCTGAGCTTTAGGCTGAGATCCTCAATGTCCCATACTGTGCCACACTGCCAAGTGTGTGGCCCGGAGGAAGTTCTCCATAAATGTTTGTTGAATGACTATGTGGTTGTATGCATGAGTGAACAAAAGCAGGCCTGAGTGCACCCTTCCAAGGGCTGACCCCAGCCCTGTGACCATTTCCCCACCCCTCCAGACCACAACCCTGATTGGGCTATTGAAGACAGCGCGGCTGCTGCGGCTGGTGCGCGTAGCACGGAAGCTGGACCGCTACTCTGAGTACGGGGCAGCTGTGCTCTTCTTGCTCATGTGCACCTTCGCGCTCATAGCGCACTGGCTGGCCTGCATCTGGTACGCCATTGGCAATGTGGAGCGGCCCTACCTGGAACACAAGATTGGCTGGCTGGACAGCCTGGGTGTGCAGCTTGGCAAGCGCTACAACGGCAGCGACCCAGCCTCGGGCCCCTCGGTGCAGGACAAGTATGTCACAGCCCTCTACTTCACCTTCAGCAGCCTCACCAGCGTGGGCTTCGGCAATGTCTCGCCCAACACCAACTCCGAGAAGGTCTTCTCCATCTGCGTCATGCTCATCGGCTGTGAGTGAGACCTCATGCCACGGCCTAACTGCATGCTCTGGTCTTACCCGTGAAATTTTATGTGTAGTTTTGTACTGAGATAGAACATAACACATAGCAACAATTCATGCAGTACACTGATCCTAAGTGTGCAGCACAATGAATTTTTGCTGGTGTGTGCACCAAGTGTACACAACATTTAACACCCACACAGCCCATGCTATCTGCCAGGCACCAAGACAGGCTACATAATTTGCAGAGCCCAGAGCAAAATGAAACTGTAGGGACCCTTGTTTAAAAATTATTAAGAATCGGCCAGATGCTGTGGCTCAAGGCTGTAATCCCAGCACTCCGGGACACCAAGGCGGGTGGGTCACCCGAGGTCAAGAGTTCAAGACCAGCCTGGCCAATATGGTGAAACCCCATCTTTACTAAAAAATACAAAAATTAGCCAGGTGTGGTGGCACATGCCTATAATCCCAGCTACTTGGGAGGCTGAGGCAGGAGAATCAGTTGAACCTGGGAGGTGGAGGTTGCAGTGAGCCAAGATCTTGCCACTGCACTTCAGCTTAGGTGACAGAGTGAGACTCCGTCTCAAAAAAGAAAAAAAAATTATTAAGAATTTTTTGCCGGGCATGGTGGCTCACGCCTGTAATCCCAGCACTTTGGGAGGCCGAGGTGGGCGGATCATGAGGTCAGGAGTTCAAGACCAGCCTGACCAACATGGTGAAACCCTGTCTCTACTAAAAATACAAAAATTAGCCGGCGTGGTGGTACACGCCTGTAATCCCAGCTACTCAGGAGGCTGAGGCAGGAGAATTGCTTGAACCCGGGAGTGAGCCGAGGTCACGCCACTGCACTCCAGCCTGGGAGACAGAGCAAGACTCCGTCTCAAAAAAAAAAAAAAAAAAGAATTTTTCGACAGTGACAGCAGAGTATTAAACCAAATGCAGGGCTCTTAGCATGCGGCCCCGTGTGTCCACATGGGTTGTACACATGAAGCCAGCTCTGCCAGGCACTCTTTTAAACACTTTACAAAAGCCCACATTTCATTCCCTTCTGAGCCTAGTTTACAAAGCAAGAACCCAGATAGTGCTAAATTGCCAGAGGGCACACAGCTAGGAAATGTCCGAGTGACTCGATCCCAGCCCAGGGGTTCAGCTCCAAGGCTGTGCTGTTCTCAATCCCTGCTCCCAGCTGCCTGCCTCCCAAGACACCTGGTTTAGGAAAACAAGAGTCAGCGTGGAATTTTACACATAGATTGAGTTGTGATGTTCAGAGTATTTAGAGATGTGAAAGTCCAGAAAAACAAAAACAAGGGAAGAAAATGGATGAAAACAAGAAATTGAGAGTTTGCTCTTTTTTGTTGTTGTGGGTTTTTTTTTTTTTTTTTTTTTGAGACAGTCTCATTCTGTTGCCCAGGCTGGAGCTCAGTGGCATGGTCTTGGCTCACTGCAACCTCTGCCTCCTGGGTTCAAGCGATTCTCATGCCTCAGCCTCCCGAGTACCTGGGATTACAGGCGGGCACCACCATGCCCGGCTAATTTTTCTATTTTTTTGGTACAGACGGGGTTTCACCATGTTGTCTGGGTTGGTCTCGAACTCCTGACCTCGGGTGATCTGCCCACCTCGGCCTCCCAAAGTGCTGGGATTACAGGCCTGAGCCACCACACCCGGCGGAGAGTTTTCTCTTTATTGTATTTTTACAACTTAAAGGAGAAAACAGATCTGAACTTTAAAAATCCATTGCCTTCCTTCTTTCTTCTCGGGAGTTTGACCGCTAGGCCCAGTAAGATGCCAAGAGGCACAGGGCAGAGGGAGGAGGGCAGAAAGCCCAGGGGCCTTTGTCCCGCATGTGCCCTGGCGCTGTCCTGGTCACTCCTGACTTCTCCCTGGACAGAGGGGTCCCTCACCAGGGGGCTGCTGGAAGGAGGAAGACCTGGGTAAGTCCTGGGTGGTGTGGCCCAGTGGGGCCGCGGAGGAGCTCACTCTCCGCCCCGCCCCCAGCCCTGATGTACGCCAGCATCTTCGGGAACGTGTCCGCGATCATCCAGCGCCTGTACTCGGGCACCGCGCGCTACCACACGCAGATGCTGCGTGTCAAGGAGTTCATCCGCTTCCACCAGATCCCCAACCCGCTGCGCCAGCGCCTGGAGGAGTATTTCCAGCACGCCTGGTCCTACACCAATGGCATTGACATGAACGCGGTGAGCCCCGCCGCTCCGGCTAATGCCCCGGGCGTCGCGGGGGGAGCCAAGATCCTGCAGAGGCGGGGCGTCCCCAGAGCCCTCCCCACCCTCTCCCCCAGCCCCACCCCGGCCGCGCCCCGCTGGACTTGGCCGCCCGCCTTGCAGGTGCTGAAGGGCTTCCCAGAGTGCCTGCAGGCTGACATCTGCCTGCACCTGCACCGCGCACTGCTGCAGCACTGCCCAGCTTTCAGCGGCGCCAGCAAGGGCTGCCTGCGCGCGCTAGCCGTCAAGTTCAAGACCACGCACGCGCCACCTGGGGACACGCTGGTGCACCTCGGCGACGTGCTCTCCACGCTCTACTTCATCTCCCGAGGCTCCATCGAGATACTGCGCGACGACGTGGTCGTGGCCATCCTAGGTGGGTCCGGCGGAGTGGACCAGGCCTGCGTTGGGGATTGGATGGAAGGGGGCGGGATTGGAGATGCCCTGCCCAGGCCACCCTCTTCCTGATGAGGATTTTACTTTTACTGGCCAGCCACTTGCACGGCATGTGCCCAGGAGAGCTTTATACCCAGCTCGCTGAATCCTTAAAACAACCCTCTGCCGGAGGTCCCATTTTCCTGAGAGGGAAGTTGAGGCTGAGGGAGATCATGCTAGTCTGTGGCCAGGCAGGGATTCCAGGGCTGCCAGTGTGACTCAGAAGCCCAGGCAGGTCTTCCTACCTTCTTGCACTCTTGGGGAGTTTAGGGAGAAAGGCCAAGGGTCTTTCTGGGTGGAGGTGGATGCCCTGGCTGGGGACCCCAGTCTCATTCAGTGCAGACACAGGGATAGCTAGACACTTTGGAGGAAGAATATGAGCACTGGGCAGGGGGGACAGACAGGTCACAAGCAGCCTCTGCCACATACCTGCTGTGTGACCTTGGGCAAGTCACTTTGCCTCTCTGAGCATCACAGGGTCCTCTCGATTCTCATCTTCCTTGCCTGCCCCATGACTTCATCTCCACCCCAACTTCAGCCTCGCCCTCCTTTGGTCCCCATGACCTGGCTATCCTCCAGCCCCTCTGGACGGGTTCCCCTCGGGCAGCCCTCCCCCTTTGCTTCCTCTGGACTGCTGGTGATCTGCTCTCCTCGCCCCTCCTCACCTGACACCCTCCCCTGGGCCTGCTCCTCGCTCCCACGGCTTCAGCCTTCACCTGTGCCACAAGGAGCCCTGTCCTCACCCCACTGTCTCCTTAGACCAGAATATTCCATTTCTTCCTGGGCATGGCCGCCCTAGTATTCTATGAACAGATCAAACTCAATGTATCCCAACCTGAAATCACCTTTCCTCAAAACCAGCTGCTTCAGCATCCCCATCACTGTGAAGCATCTGCCTATTGCCCACGCCACAGTCTGCCAAGGGGGCATCCTACTTCGTTCCTGCCCACTGTCCACCAGCCAGACTTGTCCATACCTCTCCATCTCACACCTGTCTCCCTGTCCCTGCCTGGATCCAGCCCTCTTTGGGTCCTTCCTGGAAAGGTGTTGGGAACTCCTTTCCCATGGCCCTGCGTCTGGTTTACTCCCATGCCTGTCTTCCACCTTCTGCCACTGACCTGAAATAGACATCTGTACATCTGCCTCTTCTGCTCAAGATCCCTCCACAGTTCCCCATGGTCCATGCATGGCATCCCCAGTTATCCCAATCCGACCACCCTGTCCTACCACCCTCCCCCTGGTACTTCATGCTCCAGCCAAACTACTTAGAGTTCTCTAAATCTGTGCCCTTGCATGTGCTGCCACTCTGCCTGGAGCGCCCTACCCTGTGCCAGTCCGGCAGATCCCAGTTGTCCTCCAAGGCTGGGCTTAGGCATAGGTTTCTGTATGAGACCTTCCCTCACTCCCAGCCTACCGTAGACGTGCCATCCGTAGCCAGGCACGGTGGCTCACGCCTGTAATCCCAGCACTTTGGGAGGCCGAGGTGGGTGATCACAAGGTCAGGAGTTCAAGACCAGCCTGGCCAAGATGGTGAAACCCCATCTCTACTAGAAATACAAAAAATTAGCCTGGCATGGTGGCGGGTGCCTGTAATCCCAGCTACTTGGGAGGCTGAGGCAGAGAATTGCTTGAACCCAGGAGGCGGAGATTGCAGTAAGCCAAGATCACGCCACTGTACTCCAGCCTGGGTGACAGAGCGAGACTCTGTCTTAAAAAAAAAAAAAAGTGCCATCACATGGGAGGGATGATTATTATTAATAATAATTAAGAAGTTAATCCAATTTAAGTTTCAGTTAGAGACATGAAACCTCTCATTTTGTCCTGAGTAGAAAGAGACACTAGATCAGAATCTTTCATCTACTGGAAAACCATCACATTATAATGTTGCCCAGATTTCAAGCTTCAGGGTTTCATGTGTGACCCTGGCAAGCCCCTTCCCTCTCCAGGCCTCAGCCCCCTCCTTTGTGAATGCCCTTTGATCCTGTTCTCTTGTGGGGACATGTCCCAGCCTCCACCCATCCCTCTGTGCTAAACTGTTACTGCCACTTGCACTAACAAGTGGACTTTCTGGGGGAGTGAGAATCAAAGCAGTCATGCTCCGTGGCACCCTGGCCCTGGGCTCTCCACCCGAGCCCTGACAGTGCAGTGCTGATCACATGCTGTTTCTTCTGTCCTGACTGCCTTTCTCGTGGGGGCTGGTCCTTGTTTCTCTCGACACAGCCCCCACTTCACTTCCTCTGTAAGCCCCCTCCTCTCTGCCCCAGCCACCCCTGGCAGGAGGAGCCCCTCCCTCCTCCATGGCCCCATAACTCTTGGTTCTTCCTGTTTCTAGGGCTCTACAGATCATGCTGTAAACTTGTTGGCTGCTTACGTACCTATCTTGCAGGGATTTGGGAGGGTCCCTGTGGGTGGCACAACATCTTATATTTATATCCTTTGGCCAGCACAGCACCTGGCACCAGGAGGGCCCAGTACCCTTGCCACATACCACATACCTGAACATCACCCATGTCTACCCTGGGATATTCCCCCTTGCCTTGCATGGACCTAGTCAGTTGCCTCTTGCTTTTTTTTTTTTTTTTTTTTTCGAGATGGAGTCTCGCTCTGTTACCCAGGCTGGAGTACAGTGGTGCGATCTCAGCTCCCTGCAAACTCTGCCTCCCGGGTTCAAGTGATTCTTCTGCCTCAGCCTCCCGAGTAGCTGGGATTACAGGCCACCATGCCCTGCTAATTTTTGTTTTTGTTGTTGTTGTTTTTAGTAGAGATGCAGTTTCACTGTGTTGGCCAGACTGGTCTCGAACCAACCTCAAATAATCCACTAGCCTCAGCTTCCCAAAGTGCTGGGGTTACAGGCGTGAGCCGCTGAGCCCTGCTGCCTGTTGCTTTTTGAGTCACTTTCTCAAGCATCACCTCATCTGCTTCCCTGAACAGTCCAGTGGGGTTGGCAAGGCAGATCAGGTTTTATCCATTTTAGAGATGAAGACTCTGGGGTCCAGACAGAGGGAGCAACTTCCTGAAGCTTCCTTCACCAGGGCCATGCTGGTTACCTGGCCCCACAATCGGGAGTGGGAAGACAGAGAAGCCTCTGGCCCTGCCCTGGCAGAGTTAGGTGCTCTGGCCCTGGGTTCCCTGCACCCTGCTCCACAGCACCGGCAGGCCAAGCAGCAGAAAGACGTTGAGACAGATGTTGAGCCTTTAGGGCCCCTTCCTGCCCACTGTGCCAAAGAGTATGGGCTACAGGAGGGAGATTCTGATGGAGGGTGGTTCTGAAGGGCCTGGAGACAGTGAGAGGAGCCACACGCCGGATCTCTGTGCCGCTCAAAGGACACAGGAAGAGAACAGCCCCACCCCCACCCTGCCACCCACAGCCAGCACATCCAGCCATGTCCCCAGAGCTCTATCCCAGGCAGCAGGCCCCAGCCTAGAAGGATGTCCGAGGTTGGGGGAGGTCACGGTCAAAGGACCCTCATAAGGGAGCATGGAGTCAGACCCTGAAGAGACTCCCACCCCTCTGGCTGGCAGGAAAGAATGACATCTTTGGGGAACCCATCAGCCTCCATGCCCAGCCAGGCAAGTCCAGTGCAGACGTGCGGGCTCTGACCTACTGCGACCTGCACAAGATCCAGCGGGCAGATCTGCTGGAGGTGCTGGACATGTACCCGGCCTTTGCGGACAGCTTCTGGAGTAAGCTGGAGGTCACCTTCAACCTGCGGGACGTGAGTCAGGGCCAGGTGGGCCAGGGTGGGTGGAAATGCCCAGGCAGCCTGCTGAGGGCTTGGCCTGCCTGGCCTGAGGGCACCCATCTGACCAACACCCTTCCTTTCAACCCCATCCTGCAACCTTTGCCATAATTTCTTTTGTGCCTACCATGGCTGGCATCATGCTAAGTATGAGGATAGCTACTATTTATTAAGCAGTAGGGTGCTAAGGGTGGGGCTTCTTTTACATGATCTCCTTGCAAATGGTATTATTATCCCCAATTTTCAGATGAGGAAACTGAGGATTAGAGACAATAAATAAATTGGCCAAAGCCATTCAGCTAGTCAACGGCAGAGCCAAAATGTGAACTTAATTTGTCTGACTCCAAAGCCCAGGCATTCCTACTACATCATACCAAGCTGAAAAAGGGGGTGCCTTCTGTCCAGAGGGCTCACAGTGCCAGACACAGGGGCTGCCAAGAGGTGACAAAGCTGTCTCTTCTCATGCTCATCCCTCAGTAGAGGAGATTTTGACAACTCAAGAAAAATAAAGAGCCACAAAGTAAAACAGCCAAAGTTACGAAGGTATAAAGGAGAAGCCATGTGGAGCTCAAGCTTGCCAAGGAGTGGGACAGCCAGGACCGACCTGGGAATGCCCAGAGCGGGGTATCATGGAGGAGGAAACTAATGGGAAGAAGGGAGTGTGCATCTGGCAGGGAAACACAGAGCCCGGGCTATTTCTTCCCCGGTGCCCCGCCCCTCCACCTTGGGGAAGGGCTCTGCTGGCGTGGGCCCTGTGCCCAGCTTCCTGAGCATAGAGCTGGGTGGGCTTTCTGGCTGTGGACAGCCCTCCCCACACCATCCCCTCTCCCCCTCCTCAGTTTCTCCCCTCCCTCCCCCGATCTGCACAGGGGACTGACAGGTTAGGACTCTGCCCTGGGCCCCCAGCCATCAGGTGGCCAGAATGCCCAGCAGCTGGGCACCAGGACAGGAGGGGTGTGGTCTCTGCAGCCTGGGCCACCTGCCGGAAGTCGCCCAGGGCATCGCTGCTGTGCCCAGCTGCTTGTCACTCTTTCACCTAGTTGTGACAGCACCATGGGGTCAGGGCAGGGAAGAACAAAGAGGCCCCATCCCAGCTTTGGTTCCTGTTATTTCACCCTCTTGCTTCCCATAAGGCAGCCGGGGGTCTCCACTCATCCCCCCGACAGGCTCCTGGCAGCCAAGACCACCAAGGTTTCTTTCTCAGTGACAACCAGTCAGGTGAGCAAAGCCAGCCCCCACCCCCACCAGCCTGCAGCCCCTGCCCAGCCTCCTACCCCTCCCATGTCCCCTCCATCCTGCCTCCCCAGCACCACCCCACTCCATGAGTGGAGAGGGGCTCTCTCTCTAGACCCAGAGCTGGAGCCTTGGCCCGCCTTCCTCCCCAGTCTCCCAGTCCTGATGGTCTGTGTCCTCAGAGGCAGAGTGAGGGCTCTGTGGTTCAAATGCAACCCCCAGGGGTGTATGGAGACTAGCCAGCCCCCTGAGGTTCCACACCAAGGCATCAGGGGGGCCACTGGGCTGCAGCTCCCTGGGCAGTGAAACCAGTGCTAAAAGTCCTCACCCTGCCAGGGTCTCCCCATGAGCTGGGGCCCCAGTTCCCCTCTAAGGGCTACAGCCTCCTGGGTCCTGGGAGCCAGAACTCCATGGGGGCAGGACCTTGTGCTCCAGGGCACCCAGGTAAGGAGAGCCACTCCTCACACCCTGTGTCCCCAGGGCAGGTAGGGGGTGGGGGACGGGCTCTACTGAGAAGGGTCAGGCCTGTGGAACCAGCTAGGCCCAGCTGAGACTTCCCTTTCCCTCCTGCAGATGCAGCCCCTCCCCTGAGCATCTCAGATGCATCTGGTCTCTGGCCTGAGCTACTGCAGGAAATGCCCCCAAGGCACAGCCCCCAAAGCCCTCAGAAAGACCCAGATTGCTGGCCTCTGAAGCTGGGCTCCAGGCTAGAGCAGCTCCAGGCCCAGATGAACAGGTGTGTGTGCTGTGGTCAGGGCTGGGGGCTGGGCATGGGTAGCCCCTCCTAGTGGCTCAGAGACATCATAGGGTGCCAGGTGGGTTTTAGAATGGGGCAGGCCATTTAGCTGCAGGTCTCCCCATACCTGTCATTAAGCACAATTCCCCCGATGACTTCCCCTAGCAAACTCTGGAACATGCCAAGGGAGCTTCTCGGGGGAGGGGCACAACCATGTGCAGAAACAAATTCCATAGGTCCTGGGAAAGGGAGTGTGTCCTGTGGATGGCAGGGCTGTGGTAGCAGAGTGAGGGCTTAGAGGCACAACAGTCCAGGTTCAAATTCTGGCTCTGTTCCCTACCAGCAAGAGTGTGGGCAAGTTACTAAACAGCTCTGAACCTAGTTTGCCCTTTTGTGAAATGGGGATAATTGGAACATCCACATCAAAGCATCTTGGGGACTGAATCTTGTATGCTTGGTGCCTGCTCACTGGTGTTGTTAAGAGTCAGGGGTGTACCAGGGGGATTCTGGGCCGGGGCTGTGGATCCCAGTAAGGAAATAGCTTCAGGTAGGCCCCAGGCCGCCATTCCATCTAGCAGGAACAGCCCGCAGGCTACAAGATTGACAGCTGCCCTCAGGAACTGCTCTTACCAGCCCTGACCCTGACTGTGGGGTTCTGTCTGGCAGGCTGGAGTCCCGCGTGTCCTCAGACCTCAGCCGCATCTTGCAGCTCCTCCAGCAGCCCATGCCCCAGGGCCACGCCAGCTACATTCTGGAAGCCCCTGCCTCCAATGACCTGGCCTTGGTTCCTGTAGCCTCGGAGACGAGGAATCCAGGGCCCAGGTTGCCCCAGGGCTTTCTGCCTCCTGCACAGGTAAGAGGTGAGGGGATTCCCAGGGGCTTACCTGCGAGCAGCTGCATGCCTTCCCTACCCTGACTTGGTCACAGTGCGGCATCAGGCCCAGAGCCTCTGTGGCCCCAGAGCAGCCAGGGCTTCTGCTTACCTCCTTTATGATCAGAGTCATGATAGGGTTGGCCTGGGCAAGGTGCTGGCAAAGCCCAGAATGTGACTCCAGAGCCTGCAGCAGGACCCTGAGGTGTGGGAAGGGCAGGTACAATTTTTGCCTGATCCCATCCCTGAAATCAGGGTGGATTAACCCGCAGCCTGGCCTGGGGTGCATCCCTCTTTCTTGCTCCTCCCAGACCCCAAGCTATGGAGACTTGGACGACTGTAGTCCAAAGTACAGGAACTCCTCCCCCAGGATGCCTCACCTGGCTGTGGCAACGGACAAAACTCTGGCACCATCCTCAGAACAGGAACAGCCTGAGGGGCTCTGGCCACCCCTAGCCTCACCTCTACATCCCCTGGAAGTACAAGGACTCATCTGTGGTCCCTGCTTCTCCTCCCTCCCTGAACACCTTGGCTCTGTTCCCAAGCAGCTGGACTTCCAGAGACATGGCTCAGATCCTGGATTTGCAGGGAGTTGGGGCCACTGAACTCCAAGATAAAGACACCATGAGGGGACTGAAGGTGGGCAAGGTGAGAGTTAAGGATCTTGGGGAGGTGGCTGGGTGCAGTGGCTCGCCTGTAGTCCCAGCACTTTGGGAGGCCGAGGCGGGCGGATCAGACCATCCTGGCTAACACGGTGAAACCCCACCTCTACTAAAATTAAAAAAAAAAAAAAATAGCCGGGCGTGGTGGCAGGTGCCTGTAATCCCAGCCACTGGGGAGGCTGAGGCAGGAGAATGGCGTGAACCCGGGAGGTGGAGGTTGCAGGGAGCCGAGACCACACCACTGCACTCCAGCCTGGGTGACAGAGCGAGACTCCATCTCAAAAAAAAAAAAAAAAAAGATCTTGGGGAGGCACACAGCCTCCCAGATGGGCCTCTCCTAAAGTAGCTACAAACTGCTGATCCAGGTGACCCAGGATGGCGTGGGTGAAGAAGCTCACGACTTTTCCCAGCCTCCTCCAGGGCTCCATTTAAACAGCAAGCCTGGTGCAGGGTGGGAGAGTCTCAGGTGTGGAGGCAGCTTACAGGATTGAGGGGGCAGTGAAGAAAGAGGTTTCTGATCTACATGAGTACCTTGCTCTGAGCCTCCCAGCTCAGAACCCTCCAGCACCTCATGGCTCAGCACCAAGGCCCGGGGTTGATCAGAACTCTTACCATGAGCCTCTGACCTGGCTGGAGATGGAGGTATGTTCTGTGGCAGACATGTCAGGACAGACCTCCAGCTCTCTGCTCCTGATGGTTCTGTGACATTGAGTCTCTTGAGGGCAGTGGAGTGTCACGCAGCTAATAAAGTACACATTTCATGTTGGACTGGGTGTGTAACTTATCTGAAGGTCATTACGTCTTTGACTGTGCTGTGGCTTTCTCCAAACCCTTCTTGTAAGGAGCTGCAGACTTACCCTCCACCATATCCAGTGTGTTGGGGACCTGAAGGTGGTTCTGCTGGGCCCAGAGGCTCCTGGAGCCTGGGGCTGTTAGGCCGAGGTGAAGGGAAGCAGAGGCACTGGCTTGGTGGCCCTAGGGGATCATGACAACAGCCAACACTTCGGTAGCACTCGCCCTGTACCAGGCACTATGCTGACAGCTCTGCAGATACTTGTTCATCTAATCCTCAAAACAACCCCAAGGGGTTGGTATTATTATCCCCATTTTAGAGATGTGGGATCAGTAGCAGAGAGACTAAGACACCCAAACATGAGGGGGAATTCTGAGGTGCAGGTACTGTTCTGTTTCCTGATCTAGGTGCTGGTTACAGGTGTTCAGGTTGCGAAAGAGTGTGCTTCTGTGTGTAAATTATACCTCAGTTAAAAAGAAAATAAAAATAAAAAAAGAGGCCAGGCGTAGTGGCTCATGCCTGTAATCCCAGGGCTTTGGGAGGAGGATGAGGCAGGAGGACTGCTTGAGGCCAGGAGTCTAAGGTTACAGTAAGCCGTGATTGCATCACTGAACTCACACCCTGGGCAATGGAATAAGACCCTGTCTCAAAATGAAAATTTTAAAAATCATCCCCGTGCCCAACACAATAGGAAAAGGAGGACATAATTTCAACCTAGATGGTCTGGCTTTGAGAGCATGTGCAATTAACCACTGCTGAAAAGGGCTGTTGTCCAAGAACTACCTGGTTATTGGTTTTCAGTCCTTTGCTCCAGTGTTCTGTAAAAGAATTTCGAATATGTATATCCCCCTCATACATTTTTAAGTTGACATCTGAAATATTATAAAATACTTCAATGATACATTTAAATAGATGCAAAGGATATAATCTCAAGTGTCTTGTAAATATTGACACTTTATAAAACAATTCCATCCTTCATTTGTATTGACCCATTTCTGCCCAAATAGCAGTGATTGAGAGCCACCACCATCTATTTTAAAAACACAAGAAACCCTTCTTTAACATTGTTCTTTTTTCTTTTCTCATAATTCCCACTTATTCCTCCCATAGTTTTATCCTACATGTAATTTATTGGTATGCTTCAAAGCCTAATATTGATCACCCTATCATATGTTTGCAACACAAATATGTATACAGGCTGGGTGCAGTGGCTCACTCATGCCTGTAATCCCAACACTTTGGGAGGCTGAGGCTGGAAGATTGCTTGAGGCCAGGAATTCAAGACCAGCCTGGGCAGCATAGCTCAACCTGGTCTCTACAAAACAATTTTTTTTTAATTAGCCAAGCATTGTGATGCGCACCTGTAGTCCCAGGTACTACAGGGCTTGCTGGGAGGCTTGGGTGGGAGAGTCACTTGAACCTAAGAGGTCAAGACTGCAGTAAGCCATGTTCATGCAACTGTACTCCAGCCTGGGTAACAGAGCAAGACTCGGTCTCTTAAAAAAAAAAAAAAAAAAAAAAGTGGCTGGGCGCAGTGGCTCACACCTGTAATCCCAGCACTTTCGGAGGCTGAGGTGGGCAGATCACGAGGTCAGGAGATCAAGACCATCCTGGCTAACAGGGTGAAACCCCATCTCTACTAAAAATACAAAAAAAATAGCCAGGCGTGGTGGCAGGCGCCTATAGTCCCGGCTACTCAGGAGGCTGTGAGGCAGGAGAATGGCATGAACCCGGGAGGTGGAGCTTTTAGTGAGCCGAGATCGTGCCACTGCACTCCAGTGTGGGCAACAGAGCAAGACTCCGTTTCAAAAAAAAAAAAAAAAAAAAAAGTAGGTCGGTCATGGGGTGGCTCATGCCTATAATCCCAGCATTTTGGGAGGCTGAGGTGTGAGGACCAGTTGAACCCAGCCTGGGCAACATAGCAAGATCTTGTCTCTACAAAAAATAAAGGAGGCAGGAGGATTGCTTGAGCCCGGGAGGTCAAGGCTGCAATAAGCACTGTTTGCCCCACTGCACCACCACCTGGATAACAGAGCAAGACCCTGCCTCAAAACGAATGTGTATAAATTAATTGACATTTTAAAATTAATTTTTGTAACCTTAATAAGGCTTTAAGGGTTACATCTATTAGTAGTACAGTTGTTCAAAACAACATAAATATATATTCAATTTTCTAATAAAACTAAAATTTTATTGGAAATATACGTCATAAAAGAGAAAATTTCCTCCCCCCGTTAGTTCCTGTATCTGTGGATAAATATCATTATTTTTAATTAGAATAAGACAAGGTACCGCGAATTTTGTACTTCTTTTTCTTTCTTTTTTAAATTTTTTTTTAAACTTTCTTCTTTACAGGGGATTTCCTTTAGCTGGACATGGTGGCGGGCGCCTGTAATCCCAGCTACTCAGGAGGCTGAAGCAAGAGAATCACTTGAACCCTAAAGGCAGAGGTTGCAGTGAGCCGAGATAGTGCCACTGCACTACAGCCCGGGCGACAGAGACTCCGTCTCAAAAATAAAATAAAATTTAAAAAAAAAGAGGATTTCTTGGCCAGATGCGGTGGCTCACGCCTGTAATCCCAACACTTTGGGAGGCCGAGGCTGGAAGATCATTTGAGGTCAGGAGTTCGACACCAGAATGGCCAACATGGTGAAACCCCGTCTCTACTAAAAATACAAAAATTAGCTGGCCGTGGTGGTGCACCCCTGTAATCTCAGCTACTCGGGAGGCTGAAGCAGGAGAATCATTTGAACCTGGGAGGTGGAAAAATCATTTATCATTAAAAATTATATTTAGTGCCCAGAATGGTGGCTCAAGCCTGTAATCCCAGTACTTTAGGATGCTGATGTGGGAGGATCACTTGAGCCCAGGAGTTCGAGATCAGCCTGGGCAACATGGAGAGATCTCATCTCTACAAATAATAATTTAAAAATAGCTAGGTGTGGTGGCAAATGTCTGTGGTTCCAGCTACTCCAGAGGCTAAAGTGGGGGAATCGTTTGAACCTAGGCAGTCCAGGCTACAGTGAGCCCTTATCACACCAGTGCACTCCAGCCTGGGTGACAGGGCAAGACCCTGTCTTTAAAAAAAAAAAAAAAGTATTTAATGTTGTCATCCAACAATTCAATACAAACCTCCTTCAATTTTGATGAAAGCTGAGAATTGGAAATCATTTATATAAAGGTGTCATTTGGTCTCTGGCCCTTCCCCTTTTCAAACTCACAGGCACAGATACCTTTGGGGCTGGATTAGCATTTGCGTTGGGATCCACGGCGGGGAGGGTACAGGATGGGAACTGACAAAAACAGAGCCAAGCTGATCGGGTCGGTGCCTACCCCAGGATTCGGGGACATTTCTAGATCCTGCAGGAAAGCGCGGGAGGGCCTGACTCAAGCTGGCCTGGCCCTGAGCGCATCTGCGCGCCCGAAGCCTGTCCCTGAGGCACGGAGAGAGCAGCTTTCGGGTTAAAAGGGCCCTGGGAAGAGAGGGGGCGGGAAGGTGGTACCCGTTGGGCGCAGGCCAGGCTGCCAGGCCGCAGGGCTCTGTCCCGCGAAAGTCAGTAGGTCTTCCACTAAGGCAGAATTGTACTTTTACTCGACAGCGTGGAGAGGCCGCTCAGAACAGCAGCAGCGGAGGGGAAGTCAGCGCAGGTCACAGACGGTTTCACTCTCAGAGACTTGGCCTAGAACTTGGAGGCCCGCTGCTACAGCACGCTCGCCTCCAGGCCACCCACGCCCCCACCACCCGCACTGCGCCGTTATCTGCCTGACTGACATCTTGGCCAACCAATGACCTTTGGGGCTGCCAAAGCGCCTGCCTCCGAGAGTTGGGCGGGGCGAGTAGTTGCAATGACAAACATTTAACCCAATAGCGAGGAGATTTCAGACGCTACGGCCGCAATAACCAATGAGAAGAAAGAATCCTTTCGAAAGGACGTGCCAGGCAACCAACGGCCGGTGCCGCTGCGGGGGTCCGGCGGCTTCCGTTCCGAGAGGGCGGGGCGGCGTCCCAAAACGGAAGGTGGTTGTCGTCTGTGCCCAAGCTGGTTTGAAACTAGGGGTCGGGCTCGGCCGTCGTCGTTGTTTGTCGCCGCATCCCCGCTTCCGGGTTAGGCCGTTCCTGCCCGCCCCCTCCTGTCCTCCCTTCGGACCCATAGATCTCAGGCCCGGCTCCCCGCCCGCCGCAGCCCACTGTTGACCCGGCCCGTACTGCGGCCCCGTGGCCACCATGTCCCTGCACGGCAAACGGAAGGAGATCTACAAGTATGAAGCGCCGTGGACAGTCTACGCGATGAACTGGAGTGTGCGGCCCGATAAGCGCTTTCGCTTGGCGCTGGGCAGCTTCGTGGAGGAGTACAACAACAAGGTGGGCCGGGCAGGGGCTCGGAACCCAGCTGGCGGGGAGCGGGCCCCGGGAGCGCCCTTTCCGGGCTGGAGCCCAGGCCCCAGAACCCTCTTGCGGACTCGCCCTAGGGCCACGGAGCGGTTCCTCTGTCTGGCCCTGTGCTGAAGGTTTCGTACTCGTTGTCTGTCTCCTTTAATCCAGGCAGCATTCTTGTGTAGTCGGCAGTGTAGTGGGGAAACTGAGGCACGGTTTTGTGACTTGCCTGGGTCAGGCAGCTATTTCGGGGTGGAAACAGGTCTTAAAACCGGGTTTACGCCCCAAAGATACTCCATTTATTCCTTCCGTGCTCTCCACTCCTGCCGCATTGCTTTCGTTGGTGGGCGGGGAGGGGAAGAGGGAGTGATAGCTGTAAAGGAAAACGCAGGCGCTTCTATTGGTGGTCGTGCACTCCTGGCCACACTAGATTTCTATTAAGACGATCTATTGTACAAGCTTCCCCGCCCCCTACTCCCACCCCCCGGGTACTCATGGATCCTAGCCCTTCTGCCAGAATTACTGTTGCTCTTGCTTCTGATATCCATTCTCTCTAAAGCAATCTCTTTGGAAATCTGGGCCTGTGGCATGATCCCGCCGTTGTTTCCTGAACACACAAGGATGACAGGGCCTTATCTCTTGGCTTGTTTCGTGCTAGTACAGTTGTGTGACCTTTAGTAGTAAGTCTTGCTGGACATACATCAATTTGAGAATCCTTTATAGAAGCACGGTGTAGTAGGGGAGCTTTTAAACTGGCATTGCAACATAAACTCATTTTTGAAAGTTGAATAAGTCAGTTGGAAGAATTTTCTTTCTTCCTTTTACTCAAAGTTGTGAATGATAGCGATCAGAGCAACTGAAAGCTGTGGCTAGTGATATTTAAAGCCACTACTCCTGCTTTATGCCATGAACATCAGATTTAAGAAGAGTAAAACTGGCCGGGCGCGGTGGCTCACGCCTGTAATCCCAGGACTTTGGGAGGCCGAGGCGGGCGGATTACCTGAGCTCAGGAGTTCGCGACCAGCCTGGGTAACACGGTGAAACCCCTTCTCTACTAAAATACAAAAAAAAAAAAAAAAAAAAAAAGCCGGGCGTAGCTTAGTGCGCCTGTAGTCCCAGCTACTCGGAAGTCTGAGGCTGGAGAATTGCTTGAACCTGGGAGGCGGAGGTTGCAGTGAGCCGAGATGGCGCCACTGCACTCCAGCCTGGGCGACAGAGTGAGACTCTGTCTCAAAAAAAAAAAAAAAAAAAAAGAAGAATAAAACAGTTCAGTGACAAGGCTGATGAAGGGGGGAAAAAACCAGGTGGTCTAGGAGTGGGTCCTGTCTGGTTATTGACTAGCTGTGAGATGTTGCACAGGCCTGTTTTATTATCTGTGACCCACAGTTTGCTGTACGGAAGGGGTTCTGGTTTACATGTGAGGGTCTTGTAAAAAAGAAATTTGAACATTTCACAGTTTGTTTACAGTTTTTCAGGAGCACATTTGTTTCTCTAGAGTAGGTCTTCTTTGGAGTCCACTTTGAGAAGCTGATGAAAGCTATGGATTCTCATTGTCCAGACATTACACATACATGAACAATTTACAAACAAATCCAAGGAATATGCACTGATCTTTAAGTCCACCCATTGCCCGGGCGAGATAGAGCTTTATTTCCTCTGTTGCTTCTTTCTTCCTTATGGCCCATAGTGGACAGCAGAACTCGGAATGGGATTCACGATTCTGATGTGGACACCGTGTTAATAAAATTAAGACCACTAGAACTATTGTTTAAAGATACACGTGGAAAATAAAAAAGTATGTCTTTCAAAGGGCTTAAGTCTTTTTACACAAATTAATGTTTTTTCTTGTAAGTTTTTCCAGGGTCGTTGGGTAAGCAATAGTTACTCCTATTCCCCAGAGAGGAGAAACTGAGCCACAGTTAGGCTGCTTGGTAGGATCAGTGGAGTAGTCAAACTGCTGTTGCAGGAACTCTACCCCAGTTTGTCCTTTCATTTAGCAACTATCTGGAGCTTCCTCTTTGTGCCAGGCACACAGGTAGCATGGCTTAACAGTGAAATGCAAACTAATAACCCCACTATCAACAGCATAAGCAGTTAACTATATCTTAACTCACATGATGTAGGCAATGCGCTGTCTTAAAATCATTTTTGTGCCTCCACCTATCAGTAGATCAGGGTTCTTAAATTCTGTGTGCCATGGTCATCTGATACCAACAGACCCCTTCTCATAGTTATGTTTTCAAATGCATAAAACACATAGAATTACAAAAGAAACCACTTATGTTGCACTACAGATATAAACAACATGTTTTTAAAAGTGGTGATGTAGTCATATGTACTTTTAATAAATTAACTTATTGATTTACACCATCCACTGTAATTATTAATGTAATTTTGGAATGGTGACAAGGGTAAACAGCATTTCAGGATGCTTAACAACTGCGCTGTGGTGGGAAAAAATAATTCTCTTGCCGGCAAAGTCACAGACACTCATGCCACTGTGAGCACCTGACCCCATTTGTAACTGAAGGAAACAAAAAAATTTAGCTAGAGGTTAATGGAAATATGGGCATAATTTTCCAATTCAAGTTCACAGACCCCAAGTTAAGAAACCCTGCGAGAGAGAAGTATGCGTAGTGGTTGGTGAGCAGCAAATCCTGCCTTAAAGTGATTTCGCAGGCTAAGTTTGTGAGAAGCCCTGCCAAAGAGGTGGTCGACTTCATAATTTGGAGGAACTTTAGAAATATTGGTTGGAATTTTTAGACTATTGGTTCCTGCTTGCCATGGATAGTGATCACCAGCAGAGGATAAAGTAAAATGGACACAGCAAATTAACACTGATGAAAAAGGCTAGAAGTGGTCATCTTTTTAGTGTGGAGACATTCACTAAGAAAACATGGTTATAATTTTTAAAAATTTGCATTAGCATAATCATGTTTTCCTAATGTAAAATTGTTCCTAGTTGATCCATAGAATTAAGTCTGTCAACAGTTTAAGAAATTGACTTCCAGGTGTTCCTTCATGTGAATAAATTTGGGAATTGTTGCAGAGTAAAGAAACAGATTCTATCAACTACACCTGGAATAAAAAGCCCCATTATAGGGCTGGGTGTGGTGGCTCACACCTGTAATCCTAGCACTTTGGGAGGCTGAGATGGGAGAATTGCTTGAGCCCGGGAGTTTGATACCAACCTGGGCAACATGGAGAAACCCTGACTCTACAAAAACATTAAAAAATTAGCCAGGTATGGTGGCATCTGCCTGTAGTACCAACTACTTGGGAAGCTGAGGTAGGAGGATGGTTTAAGCTCAGGAGGCAGAGGTTATAGTGAGCCAAGATCACGCCACTGCACTCCAGCCTGGGCGACAGAGCCAGACCCTGTCTCAAAAAACAGCCTCATTATTGGTTAGTATGTTTCTACCTTCTTTTGTTGTGGTCTCTTGAGGGATACAGCAAGATTGGTGTTGGAGCAACAGGTTCTCTAAATTTTAGTGTGTGAGAATCCCGAGGGAGCTGCACATTCCTGGGCTCCACCCCTGAAGTTAACAGACTTGGAGATAGGTGACAGACACACTAGTGGTTGAGTGGTCCAGATGGCACTCTCAGAACATGGCCCTGGAGCTACCTTGGCATCTGTTGGCCAGAGGCGAGAATCTGATCTTTTTGTGTCTGCATGCTCCTAAACATTGGTTCTGCCCTTCAATCCAAGTTCACCCATGAAAAAAGCTCTGTGATTAGCCTGGGTTATCTAAGTCCTGCCACTTCCCAGTTTTGTATTGCCTTGGGCAAGTTATCCTCTGTGTCTCAGTTTCCTCATCTGTAAAATTAGGGCAATGAATAATAACATCTACCATGTTCAAAGATTAAATGAGTTAATATATGTAATGGACTTAGGAACTCCACCCAGCGTGGAATAAGCCATATAGAGATGTTAGCTGTTATTTAATTATTATCATTACTGTACCTGTAATTGAAATATAACCAAAGAGAATTATATGGCTGTTTAGTAAATTTAACTTTTGTATTTTCCAGAAAGGATTCAGGAATAAGAGGTCAGAAAGGTAGCTGAAAAGGTCATTATTTCATTCTCTGCCTTTTAAAGACTCTGGGGAAAAAATTCCCTTATCTCTTTCAACCCAACTCATTTTGTAGTCTAGCAGATTCTTATAGTCAGACTCCAAGTAGTGTAATTTTCTAGTTTAAATCCATTTTCTCTTGTTCTACCTGGCTTACCTACGTAAGTCAGATATAAGAATTTGGCATTTCTCCTGTGTTTTGACAATATGTTTGGTCTTTAGGCCCAGGTGTTATTTCCCCTCTTTTATTGGGAAAAGCTGGGTAGCAGTTCCTGGGCTTCTGTTCCACTTAAGTGCATGTTTCAGGGTTGGTTTTGATAAAGATGGCAGCGTGATTGGGATTTAGTTTGCCCCAATATTTAACTGACTACTTTGCTCTAAGATTTAGCATCCAGAGAGTATTTTTGAGGTTCTGAGGAGAGACTGTAGGTATATCTGATGCTTTTTGGAGAATCCTAGTAGTGAGTCTGGGTGGCATGACCACCTTGTACTTGAAACACTGGGATGGGTACTCACCTCGCCAGCCTGTGTTGATTCCTCTGAGGTTTTTAATACAATTACTTTATATGTTTGATGCATAATTATTTCGACTCTGGTATTTAATTTTTCATCTTGGTATTTGCGGTAGCCCTTCAGGATTATCATTCATTTGCTCATTAATTTAGCCGGTGTGTATTGAACACATACTCATGTGTTTTAGGCACAATGATGATACTGGGGAACCGTCTGTGGCTTTGTTAGTAGGTGTGAGATTGGCAGGAGTAAACACAATGTGTTTTGGTACACATCAGTACTTTTGATAGATATTTAGAATGTTGCAGTGTTCCAAGAGTCCCTGTCAAGACTGTCAGCAGGGGAATTTAAGACATAAAACTCTTCTGGTTTTAACTTCCTCCTTTTTCTAGACAGTGAGAGGACTCATTCCCTGTTGTGACCACTGGATAAAAGTGATAATGCTTAAAAAAAATGCTACTTTATTGCTTTTTGTCCTAATCTTGTTCGCATAGACTTATTGGAGATGCTGTCACTTGAACAAGGAGTGAATCTATGCTCTGTAGGTAGCCTGGGTTGCCTAAGGTCTTGCTGCCAAAGCTCTCTGGTCAGCCTCTGAGCCACAAGCCAAAGGTGTGCTGTGCCAGAATTCATCTTAAAGTTTAATAGGGCAGGACCTTGGGTACCTGCAGGCACTGGTCCTTGGTAATCAGTCAGGAAGAGGCTTGAAGAAAAAGCAAATAGAAAAGACCAAGAAAAGCTAGTGTATATTCTCAGAATATTATGTTAGCCGATTTTTGTTTTATTAACAATTGTGGGAAAATGTTCCAGTGACTGGAGTGTTATGTTGATTTGGATAACTTGGGAGCTTATTTTAAAAATTACATATACATAAACACATTCACCTTCATCTTCTGCACTAGGACTGTGTGTGTTAAAGTGGAATATGGCCAGGCGCAGTGGCTCATGCCTGTAATCCCTGCACTTCCGGAGGTGGCTGCGGGCAGATCACCTGAGGTCGGGAGTTCAAGACCAGCCTGACCAACATGGAGAAACCCTGTCTCTACTAAAAATACAAAATTAGCCAGACATGGTGGCGCATGCCTGTAATCCTAGCTACTTGGGAGGCTGAGGCAGGAGAATAGTTTGAACCTGGGAGGCAGAAGTTGCAGTGAGCGGAGATTGTGCCACTGCACTCCAGCCTAGGCAACAGAGCAAGACTCTGTTTCAAAAAGAAAAAATAAATCAGGGCCGGGCGCAGTGGCTTATGCCTGTAATCCCAGCACTTTGGGAGGCTGAGGCTGGCGGATCACGAGGTCAGGAGTTTGAGACCAGCCTGACCAACATGGTGAAATCCCGGCTCTACTAAAAATATAAAAATTAGCCAGATGTGGTTGTGTGTGCCTGTAATCCAAGCTACTTGGGAGGCTGAGGCAGGAGAATCACTTGAACCTGGGAGGCAGAGGTGTGGTGAGCCAAGATTGTGCCACTGCACCAGCCTGGGTGACAGAGTGAAACTCCATCTCAAAAGAAAAAACAAATTAGCTGGGAGTGGTAGCATGCACCTGTAGTCCCAGCTACTCAGGAGGCTGAGATGGAAGGATCACTTGAGCCCAGGAGGTCAAGGCTGCAGTGAGCCAAGATCTTGCTACTGAACTCCCGCTGGGGCGACAGAGCGAGACCCCCATCTCAAAACCAAAAAAACAAAACAAATGGAATCAGCACAGTAGCTATAGAAAGATGCTATTAGAAAGGATGGGGGGAAATGGAAAATAAGTGGCAGATAAAGTACCCATACTAAAAAGATGTTTTTAGCTTGGTTGAAAAATAATTGCCAGTCCTACCACTGTGAGTTCAAAGAACTTAAGAAAATACAGAACTTCAAGTAGAGATATAGAGGATTGGGTGAAATAAGGCATGGCAAAGAGAAAATGTAACATCAGCTGGCAGAGCACACAGGAAAGTAGTGGAAGAGAAAACTAAAATTATCACAGGACTAAAAGCCACATTGGAAACAGAATAAAAGCTGGGCACAGTGGTTCACTCCTGTAATCCCAGCTACTTGGGACACTGAGGCAGGAGACTTGCTTGAACCTGGGAAGAGGAGGTTGCAGTGAGCCGAGATCATGCCACTGTACTCCAGCCTGGGTGATGAAGTGAGACTTAAAAAAAAAAA
Source organism: Gorilla gorilla gorilla (assembly GCF_029281585.2). Classification (NCBI taxonomy): domain Eukaryota; kingdom Metazoa; phylum Chordata; class Mammalia; order Primates; family Hominidae; genus Gorilla; species Gorilla gorilla. Next base: position 28,495,833 of record NC_073228.2, on the reverse strand, counting down.
AAGAAAGAAAGAAACAGAATAAAGATGAACACACAGTGCTGAAAACAGTAAAGGTTAGGGAGGACAGATTGAAAAATGAAATCGAAGAAAACAATGAGAACATAATAGATGCAGAAAGTAAAAGAGATCTGACGTAAGTATAATTGGTGTCCGTCAGGAAGAGGACCAAAGAAATGAAACAAACTCAAATATGTGGTTAAAGAAGAACTTAGAAGTAAAGATTTGAAGTGATAAGTTCAAATTGTATCTCAAGAAAAATTGGCACTGAACAGTTGGCACTGAAACATTTCCTAGGAAAATTTCTTTTTTAAAAAATTTATCTTATTTTTCGTGTGTTTTGTTTTGTTTTGAGACAGTGTCTCACTCTGTTGCCCAGGCTGGGTGCAGAGGCATGATCCCAGCTCACTGCACTCTTGACCTCCTAGGCTTAATCGATTGTCCCACCTCTGCCTCCCGAGTAGCTGAGACTACAGGTGTACACCACCATGCCCAGCTAATTTTTGTATTTCTTGTAGAGGCAGGGTTTTGCCATGTTGCCCAGGCTGGTCTCAAACTGTGGGCTCAAGTGATCCACTGACCTCAGTCTCCCAAAGTGCTGGGACTACAGGCCTGGCACAGAGCCTGGCATCCCTAGGAACATTTCTATGTTTTAAGGATGAAGAAAGAATTATTTGGACACCAAGGCAAAATGATCAAGTCTTCTTTAAGAGGGGAAAAGAAATTAGGCTAGCTACATTTGATGACAGGAGGCCATGGAGCAATGTCTAGGAATGTACAAGTACTGTAGATTGTGCTGCTATAAATACTTGGGGATATACTTAGGCATATGTAAGGTTTATGTGGAAATAATAATGCTGGGGAACACAAAACAATACTTGAAAAATGGGAAGGTATTCTCTTTTCTTGTATAGTAAAGCTTGGTATCCTAAAGATGTCAGTGTCCCTAAACTTAATGTGACCCCTGTTTAAAATACCACAGTTGTTTTTTCTGGAGACAGGTTCTCACTCTGTCGCCCAGGCTAGAGTGCAGTAGTGTGAGTATAACTCACTGTAACCTCAAACTCCTGGGCTTAATCAGTAGGTGTCTCACTATGTTGCTCAGACTGGTCTTGAGCTCCTGGCCTCAAACAGTCCTCCTGCCTGCCCAACCCAAAGTGCTGGGGTTACAGGCATAGGCCACCATACCTGGCCAAAAATACTCCAGATTTTTAATAATGGTTTTTTAGAACCAGGCAAACTGATTGTTTCTACAGATAAATTTTACAAACATGCACACATTGTCAAAAAACTTCTGAAAAGGTGGACTAATGATGGATATTAAAACATAATGCAAAGATATAATAAGTAAGATCATTTGATACTGTAAGAACTGATGTATAAACAGAGTCCAGAAATGAACTCAGAATACAAAAAGAAATGTAGTCTGTGCTAAAGGTGATAGGAAATGAAGAAAAAATATTTTTAAGGCCAGGCGCAGTGGCTCACGCCTGTAATTCCAGCACTTTGGGAGGCGGGGGCAGGCAGATCACAAGGTCAGGAGTTCGAGACCAGCCTGGCCAACATAGTGAAAGCCCGTCTCTACTAAAAATACGAAAAATTAGCCAGGCATGGTGGTGGGCACCTGTAATCCTAGCTACTTGGGAGGCTGAGGCAGGAGAATCACTTGAACCCAGGAGGTGGAGGTTGCAGTGAGCCAAGATTGCATCATTGCACTCCAGCCCGGGTGACAGTGTGAGACTCCATATATATATATATATATATATTTTTTTTTTAGTAATTGGTATTGAAACCAGAAAAAAAAATTGGATCTCTACCTTAAGCTTTGTACCAGCCGGGTGCAGTGGCTCACACCTGTAATCCCAGCACTTTGGGAGGCTGAGGCGGGCGGATCGCCTGAGGTCAGGAGTTTGAGACCAGTCTGGTTAGCATGGTGAAACCCTGTCTCTACTAAAAATGTAAAAAGTAGCCGGGCGTGGTGGCAGGCGCCTGTGATCCCAGCTACTCGGGAAGCTGAGGCAGGAGAATCGCTTGAACCCGGGAGGCGGAGATTGCAGTGAGCCGAGATGGCACCATTGCACTCCAGCCTGGACAACAGAGTGGGACTCCGTCTCAAAGAAAAAAACACCTTGTACCAGAATTCCAGATAAATGAAAGAATGTAAACATATAACTGTAAAACACGGGAGAATCTTGGTGTGAGAAAGCCGTGAAAGTAGAAGTAAACTATATAAAAATAAAATCTCTGTAACAAAACCAAAGTCAAAAGATAAGTGACAAACTGAAAAAATACATGTAACGTCCTAGACAAAGAACAAATCCCTTAATAACTGCATATAAAGATCTGCAAATCACCAGGAGACCAGTCACCCAGTAGAAAAAGAGAAATAGATAGGAAGAGTTTCCAGAAAGGATATGTAAATGATTCTTGAATGTATGAAGAACTGAACCTCATAAGAAAAAAAAAAAAATGGAGTTTCAGCTAGATTAGGAAAAATAAAAAACCGTGGTAATCTACTGTGTGTGTGTGTATACACGTATGTGTAGCTTTCCCATGCAGTTGCTATCAAAATTTAAATTGGCATTATTTTCCACCTGGTAGTTCCGCTAGTGGTAATTCATCCTACAGCTATACTCATGTGGTTGAAATGACTAAAGTGCAAGGATATTCATTTTAGCATTATTTGTAAGAGAAAAATATGAAAATATTATTATTAGGGAAATTGTTGAATAAATTATGCTACCTCCATGCAGCTGTTAAAAGAATGAGCTAGCTTTTCATGTACTGATATGGAATATTTTAAAATAAATATTCGGTGGAAAAATATGTAGAAGAGTAAACACCTGTGTTTTTTAAAAGCATATGCATATACATATGTACACCCATATGTGGTTGTGTGTAGAAGGGATACACAAGAAATTGATAACATTGATTTCTCCAGGGAAAGGGACTGGGATGTAGGGGCTCTAATTTGTACTGTAATTGCTTTTATGCCTTTCAAAATTTGGGCCTTGTGTATGTATTACCTAGTAAGAAAGTTAGTAATAAAAAAGCTAACATTAATAAAAATTAAATCTTAGTAGAACTTCAGAAAGAGGAATAAACAGAAAGGAATGAATGAAGAAGCACTAGGCATATAGTAGCAAGAAGCAGTTCTTTTTATAGAGAAGAAGTCAGGCATGATAATATTAACATCAGATAAAATTCAAGGCAAAAATGTTGAAACAAAAGGAAATATTTTACATGTTAAACATACAGGCTGGGTGTGATGGCTCACAGCTGTAATCCCCACTACAGGCTGGGTGCAGTGGCTCATGCCTGTAATACCAGCACTTTGGGAGGCTGAGGCAGTCAGATCACTTGAGGTCAGGAGTTCAAGATCAGCCTGGCCAACATGGTGAAACCTTGTCTCTACTCAAAATACAAAAATTAGTTGGGTGTGGTGGTGTGTGCCTGTAATCCCAGCTACTTGGGAGGCTGAGGCAGGAGAATGACTTGAACCCGGGAGGCGGAGGTTGCAGTGAGCTGAGATCATGCCACTGCACTCCAGCCTGGGCAACAGAGCAAGACTCTATCTCAAAAAATAAAAAAGAAAAGTACAACCGACTGAGAATAAAAAGTGATAAGTCTTTACATATCTAATAGTATAGCATTTAAATAGCAAAAATTTTTTAAATATAGGGAGAATTTGGTTCATATGTTGGAAATTGTTAAGTGAAGTAGACAAAACAAGGATATAGAGGATTAGAAAATTACAGTTTGTTCACACCTGTAATCCCAGCGCTTTGGGAGGCTGAGGCTGGCAGATCATTGAGCCCAGGAGTTTGAGATCAGCCTGGGCAACATGGTGAAACTCCATCTCTATCAAAATATAAAAAATAGCCAGATGTGGTGGCACCATGCCTGTGGTTTCAGCTACTTGGGAGGGTGAGGTGGGAGGATCGCTTGAGCCCAGAAGGCAGTGGCTTGCAGTGAGCCTAGATCGAGCCACTGTACTTCAGTCTGGGTGACAGAGTGAGACCCCATCTCGAAAGAAGAAAATAATGTGTTATAAGTATAGAGAGCTTTGCATTCAACAGAAAATTCACTTTAAACAGTAACCCAATTTACAAAAACTCTGTATTTAGAAAAAAAAAATTTTTAAGTTGAAATCAACCGATTGGAAAAAAAATACTACATATCAAAACTTACAGGAAGGTAAGGAACCTGAAGCCCAGCTATATGCTAAGTGGCTTGCCCAAAGTCATATAAGGGGTAAAGGAGGGCCAGAACTGGAGTACTGTCTGTCTCCAGAGTGTTCAGAATAAATGTATGTCAATGTCCAAAAAAAAAAAAAAAAAAAACTTAGGGGGAAAAAGAACATGTTGAAAAACAGAGGAACACTTACCCTACCAGATTAGAATAAACATACTGGAATTGATATAGCCAGAGAGATAGGTGGAACTGAATAGAATATTTCAAAGACAACTTTAGTATATATAAATGTGAAATATGTGATAAGATAGAACTGTAATTCACTGGGTAAAAGATTACATCGTATGGCACAGTTGTTCATCTAGCAGAAAAATTTAGAACCCCTAATTCACAGTGTATGATGAAAACTAATTCCAGATCAAACGTCTAATTATAAAGGAAAGTCCACAAACAATATTAGAAAGTTGATCAGGAAATTTGTCATGAGGCAGTGGGGGTGCGCAGGGACACTCATTAATTAATTCCAGAGTCAACAAAGGAAAAGATTGGCAGATTCTATAGTACATACAAATAAAACATTTCTCTGTGAAAGATATGCCATGGACAAAGTCAAAAGACAGCAGAAAATATTTTCTTTTTTTATTTATTATTTATTATTATTATTATTATTATACTTTAAGTTTTAGGGTACATGTGCACAATGTGCAGGTTAGTTAATATATATACACGTGCCATGCTGGTGCGCTGCACCCACTAACTCGTCATCTAGCATTAGGTATATCTCCCAATGCTATCCCTCCCCCCTCCCCCCACCCCACAACAGTCCCCAGAGTGTGATGTTCCCCTTCCTGTGTCCATGTGTTCTCATTGTTCAGTTCCCACCTATGAGTGAGAATATGCACAAGAACAAAAAACCAAACACCACAGAAAATATTTTCTTTTTTTTTTTTTTCTTTTCTTTTGAGACACTGTCTTGCTCTGTGAGCTGGGCTGGAGTACAGTGGCACAATTCACAGCTCACTGCAGCCTCAACTTCTCAGGCTCAAGAGATTCTTCCACCTCAGCCTCCCAAGTTGCTAGAATTACAGACACGCACCATCCTGCCTGGCTAGTTATTTTTATTTTTTGTAGAGATGGGATCTCGCCATATTGCCCAGGCTGGTCTTGAACTCTGGGCTCAAGCAATCCTCCCACCTTAGCTTCCCAAAATAGTGGGATAATGGGCATGAGCCACTGAGCCCTGCCCGGCGGAAAATATTTTCAAAACATGACAGACAATAGTAGCTAATACTCAATGCAATAGAAAAATGGACAAAGGGTATGAATATCTAGTTCATAGGAGAGGAAATGCAAGTGATCAGTAAACAGGAAAAATGCTGACCCTCACAGGTAGTTAAGGGAAATGAGAATTGTGATATCATCTTTCCCTTTTAAATTTATAAAAATTAAGTTATTGCTTCTAGTGCTGTTGACAGTATGGAGAAATGAACACCTTTACATACTGCTGCTAAGAATGTTAGTTGCTACAGTCTATTTGAAAAGTAAGTTGGTGTCTATTAAAATTTAAAATGCACATACTTTCTAATACAGAAATCCCACTGTTAGGACATTGGCCTCCAGAAAAAAATACAGCAGTTCATAAACACATATGTACAAAGGCATGTAAATAAGTAGTGGCGGCTGGGCGTGGTGGCTCATGCCTGTAATCCCTGGAGCTCAGGAGTTTGAAATCAGCCTGGGCAACATGGTGAAATCCCATCTCTATTAAAAAAAAAAAACAACAACAAAAATTTAGCCTAGCATGGTGGTGGGCACCTCTAGTCTCAGCTACTCGGGAGGCTGAGATGGGAGGATCACTTGAACCCAGGAGGTGGAGGTTGCAGCGAGCTGAGATCGTGCCACTGCACTCCAGCTTGGGCGACAGAGTGAGATTCTGTCTCAAATAAATAAATAAATAATAAAAAATAAAAATAAGTAGCGGCAAGTAAGAGAAACAGTGTACAGCACTGGGGGAATCCCAGTACATAGATTAAAAGAATGATTTGGATCTTCATATTGCTCTGAGGGATGCCCATTATTTTGTCAAATTAATAGAGATTCATAGCCTTGGCTCTAGAATTTCATTTTTCTAAAAGTTGAGGGAAAACTTTACACTTAATGTATATATGTTTGACCATATAGAAGAATGTAGAAGCAACACACAACAAATTATGTGATATCTTGGGGATGACATAGAGGGATGTTAACTTTATACACACACACACACACACACACACACACACACATACATATATACACACACACCTGTGTTCTGTTTGATTTTATATAATGTGATACACTTTATAATCCTCTTATAATCTAAAAGTACATTTAAAGAATGTAATAAACCCAATTGGAATGTCATCAAAATAGATAAAACTTGTAAAAATGGACAAGAAAATGTTAGAGGATATAATGGTAAGGGGTTCAGGCTAGAACTCTGGTATCTAAATTCTAGCACTCACCTCTTTTTCCACTGGAGTCTTATCAAGGAATTTATATACAAATAATAGTAGCCAAAGGGGAAACCTAGCATCATTTTATTAATGACCGAACAAGAACCACTAATGTGGTGCTGCTCCCTGGTGAACTAAGTGGGGAAAATGCAGTTTGGCCTTGAAGCCTCAGTGAAACTTTCTGCTTTTCTACCTCTGACTCAAGGACAGACCCAATCTGACCTCTCCTACCCAGTTGTAGGTTCAGAGAAGCTGGAGCGGAGGATGGTCAGGCCCATTCTGAGGAGGCCAATTTGCCTGTCCATGTAGGAGCAGGATAAGCCAGAGCCAGAGAGCCATGGGACATGTCTGACTGTAGAGTGGTCAGGCCCATGCACCTGTCTCAGGCTTCAGCCAATCACTTCAGCAATTCTTCCCCCACCGGAGGAGCTAGTGAGTGGTGGGGACACCACTCACCACAGAAGAGCAGAACTCCCACGCTCAGTCTTCCCTCCATGGGGGACTGGGGCAAAAACTCATCCTTCCTATGGGCATAGGCGGAAATGTGGTGTTGGGGGATGAGGAGCTTAAAGAATGAGAGTGCTACTAACAATTTGTAACAGTACAGTCACGAATCTAGATGAGGAGTTGGGCTCAGTGGCTCATGCCTATAATTCCCAGCACTTTGGGAGGACCAAGGTGTCAGGATTGCTTGAGGCCTGTAATTGGAGGCTGTGGTAAGCTATGATCATGCCACTGCGTTCCAGCCTGGGTGAGAGTGAGACCCCATCTCTTAGAAAAAGAGAGAAAGTCCTTACAAATCAATAAGAAAGAGATATCCACAACCCAGTAGAAAAACTGGACAAATGTTCTAAGCTGGTGATTTCCCTGTAATGGTGAAGAGTTTGGGTTGTGTGATGGGACTGCCTGTATTTAAAATAGAGCTTTGTGGCCGGGCGTGGTGGCTCACACCTGTAATCCCAGCACTTTGGGAGGCTGAGGTGGGCGGATCACCTGGGGTTGGGAGTTGGAGACCAGCTTGACCACCATGGAGAAACCCTGTCTCTACAAAAAATACAAAAATTAGCTGGGCGTGGTGGTGCATGCCTATAATCCTAGCTACTGAGACAGGAGAATCACTTGAACCCGGGAGGTGGAAGTTGTGGTGAGCCGAGATCGCACCATTGCACTCCAGCCTGGGCAACAAGAGCAAAACTCTGTCTCAAAAAAATAATAAATAATAATAATAATAAAATGGAGCTTTGTGATATTGGGCAAGATAATTTAACTCAACATTCTTTACTGAAAGTGGGAAGAATAATAGTACCTACCTCATGGCAGTGTTGAGAGGATTAAATGAGATGATGTGTGTAAAGCATTAATAATGCTTATACTTGGTCCATGTAAGTGCTCAGTTATTAATGATTATTGTTATTCAAAAGTAAAGGCAGTCAGTGAACAAATATACTCAGTCTCTGGCCAGGTGCAGTGGCTCACACCTGTTATCTCAGCACTTTGGAAGGCCTAGGTAGGCAAATCACTTGAGGTCAGGAGTTCGAGACCAGCCTGATCAACATAGCGAAACCCTGTCTCTACTAAAAATACAAAAATTAGCTGGGCATGGTGGTGTGCACCTATAATCCTAGCTACTCAGGAAGCTGAGGCAGGAGAATCGCTTGAACCCAGGAGGCAGAAGTTGCAATGAGCCAAGATTACACCACTGCACTCCAGCCTGGGCAAGAGAGCGAGACTCCGTCTCAAAAACGAAATGAAAATCCCTGCACTTTGGGAGGCTGAGGTGGGCGGATCATGAGGTCAGGAGATCGAGACCATCCTGGCTAACACTGTGAAACCCTGTCTCTACTAAAAATACAAAAAAATTAGCCGGGCGTGGTGGCGGGCACCTGTAGTCCCAGCTACTCGGGAGGCTGAGGCAGGAGAATGGCGTGAACCCGGGAGGCGGAACTTAGAGTGAGCAGAGATGGCGCCACTGCACTCCAGCCTGGGCAAAAGAGCGAGACTCTGTCTCAAAAAAAAAAAAAAACAACAGTTACACTTATAGAATCTGTCCAATAAAAACATTTGCACACACATACAAAAATAAATGAGTAAGAGTAGTAGTATTAGCAAAAGTAGAGTAGTATTGTATTAGCAAACAATGGGACATAACCAAAACAACTGGATAGTTAAATTATGGTGTGCTTACCATAATCTGCTATAGAAGAATGAGGGAAAGGAGAGCTATTTGTACTGAAGATCTTCTAAGATTATTGTTAAAAGCAAATTGCAGAATACAGCTGACAACGGTAGCTGACACTGGTAATCCCAGCAATATGGGAGGCCAGGGCGGGAGGATTGTTTGAGCCCAGGAGTTCGAAGGAGACCCTATCTCTACAGACAATTCAAAAATTAGCTAGGTGTGGTGTCTGTGTACCTGTGGTCCCAGCTCCTTAAGAGGCTGAAGCAGGAGGATCGCCTGAGCCTGGGAGGTCAAGGCTGCAGTGAGCTGTGATCATGCCACCGCTCTGCAGTTTGGGTGACAGAATGAGACCTTGTCTCAAAAAAAAGTTGCAGAATACATTTTATGATGCAAGTCTATTTAAGCTTTTTTCTTTCTTTCTTTCTTTTTTAAACAGATGAGGTCTCATTATGTTGCCCAGGCTGGTCTCAAACTACTGGGCTCAAGTGATACTCCCTTCTCAACAGTCTCCCAAAGTGCTGGGATTACAGGTGTGAGCCACTGCACCTAGCACCTATTTATGCTTTTTTAAAAAAAGAAAAAACCACACACAAATACATGGAGAAGGATTTGGAAAGATGCACACCAAACAGCATCAGTAAGGATTTGTGAGGGTCAGTAAGCAGATGGGAGGCTTTACTCTTTTACTCTGTATTATATGCATATTCAGAGAGAACTTATATTTTCTTTCATCATTAAATTTAAATGGATATCTGAACAAAAAAAAATTGAACAACATGAGAGCCAATTGTAATTCCTCTCAATATTTGGTTGGCAACTTGGAGCAGAAGAGCCAGTGTCAGTTTGGCTGAGGCTAAAACACACACTTGTGCAAACACAATGTAGTCTTTGGAAAGAGAAACTAGGCTGTGTGATTAGAACATTCAGGTGGGCCAGGACTGTCTATTGTAAGTAGTACAATCTTGAAATGTTGAAGAAAACACAATCAATTTTGGAAAGAGATGAATTTCTGGTCAGAAATATTATAAAGTACACAACATGCTAAACTCTAGTTGTAGGCAAAGCTTACATTGTTTTGTAACAGCACATGAGATTTTATTTGGCGTCCTTCTTTTTTTTCCCCCCAAGACAGGGTCTCACTTTGTTGCCCAGGCTGGAGTGCGGTGGCACAATCACAGCTCACTACAGCCTTGACTTTCTGGGTTCAGGTGGTCCTCCCACCTCAGCCTCCTGAGTAACTGGGACTACAGGCCCGTGCAACCACACCTGGCTAATTTTTTTTACTTCTTACAGAGATGGGATTTTGTCATGTTGCCCAGGCTGGTCTCAAATTCCTCCTGGGCTCAAGCAATCCTCCGGCCTTGGCATCCCAAGGTGTTGGGATTATAGTTATGAGCCACCGCACCCAGCCTGGCATCCTTCTTAAATATAAGCATGTACCCTGAAACTTCACCTTGATTTTGTTTTGTTATTGTTTTTGTTTTTTGAGATGGAGTCTCGCTCTGTCGCCCAGGCTGGAGTGCAGTGGCGTGATCTCAGCTCACCATAACCTCCACCTCCTGGGTTCAAGCGATTCTCCTGCCTCAGCCTCCCAAGTAGCTGGGACTACAGGCATGCACCACCTCACCCAGCTAATTTTTGTATTTTTAGTAGAGCCAGGCTGGCCTCGAACTCCTGACCTCAAGTGATCCACCCACCTCAGCCTCCCAAAGTGCTGGGATTACAAGAGTGAGCCACCGTGCCCAGGTCCAATTTCGGATGTAGAAAGATACATGGTAGAATTGGGCATGCCCTAAGATATTCCAGAGAAGCTTTGCATTTTCTTCGGGGTACTGTATGTAGAAAGTTCTTAGTCTTTGCTTTGGTTATCAGTTATGTTAGGTTAGTGCAAAGGTAATTTGCAGTTTTGGCCATCACTTATGATGGCAAAAAAACACAATTACCTTTGCACCAACCTAACATTAAACTCAGGCGCTTTAAATTTTACACTGAAATACGTGAAAGCTAGCTTAGTTGATCTCTGTCATTAACAGAAACCGTCTCTGTTTTTGTTATTTTCTTGGCTTGATTTAACATTCGTTGCTCGCAAGAAACAGAAACCCACTCAAGGTAGTTGAAGGAAAGGGAGGTTTTCATTCAAGGGAGTTGGAGAATCGGAAGGCAAGAATGAGCCTCAGGCCTCTCATGGGACTGGACCCGGCCAGTGGAAAGCTGTTGTCTCACACCCTGCCCCACCTCACAATACTTGTCTCTTTTCTGCCCCTTTTCTTGCATGCTTGTATTCTCACTCGCTATGTATGCCAGCTTTCCCTGCAGCTCCATGCACGCTGCGTCTGTGGCCCTTTCCTGCCTTTTGCCTTCCAGGCTAAAACTAGATAGCTTTTGGGTCTTAATTCCAAATGCTTAGGAGTGAATCGGTTAGCTCAGAAGTCCAACCAGTTCAAACACCTGTGTCAATCTAGCACATTAATTCTCAACCTTGGCTATTATTTGATGTCACTGGGAGCTTTAATAGATACCAAAGCCTGTGTCCCATTACCAGAAATTCTGGTTTTAGTGGTCTGGGATGTTACTAAACCTAATTTGTTGGGATATGTTTAAGTTCCCAGAGGATTCTAACATAGAGCTGTGGTCCATGGTTGAGAAGCACTGATCTAGGAGAGAAGAGGGTCATCTTATAGGCGTGGAATGCTCAGATAGTGGGGTCTTGGCCTAGGTAGATTATTCTCCCAAAGATGTCCTCTAGGGTGTCCCCATTTTTGACTTTAACCTACCAGTCCTCTTTCTATATAGGGTGTGTTAGAATAACCTATGGAGCTCTACTTTAAGGAAAAAAAAAAAAAAAAAAAAAAAGCTCATGCCCAGACCTAGTAAATCAGAACCTTCAGAGGGTGGGGACCAAGCCGGCATAGTTTTTAAGCTGCCCTGCAAATTCCAACAATACCACCAGGCCTGATCTCCAGGCCGGGCACTCTCACATAGCAGCACCATCCACAGTCATGGCTTCATATATACCACTTTGGTGGTTTTTTGTTTTTGTTTTTGTTTAATTCTAAGGTGTCTCAAATCTTGGTCAGATATTTAGGAGCCAATACTATCTGACCTCTGAGTAACAAATGTACCTTTTTATTTTTAAATAGTCTAGATATCTTTTTGTTTTTGTTTTGAGATGGAGTCTCACTCTGTTGCTCAGGCTGGGGTGCAGTAGTACAATCTTGGCTCACTGCAAATTCTGCCTCCCAGGTTCAAGCGATTCTTCTCCCTCAGCCTTCTGAGAAGCTGGGATTACAGGTGTGCACCACCACGCTTGGCTAATCTTTGTATTTTTTGTAGAGACGGGCTTTCGCCATGTTGGCCAGGCTGGTCTTGAACTTCTGACCTCAGGTAAGCTGCCTGCCTCAACCTCCCAAAGTGCTGGGATTACAGGTGTGAGCCACCACACCCGGTCTAGATGTCTTTTTCCAAGTACTTTGGTAAGAGAAACTGGGAAGCACCAGCTATGTCAAGTGTGTGTACTACAGTGGGTTAAACATTACTGGTGGGGAGGGTGATTCATTACAGGGATGTTGGTCACATCAGCCTAATAGCCGACAGAAATGATAGGAAAGGCAAGGCGTGATGGCTCACACCTCTAATCCCAGCACTTTGGGAGGCCAATGCAGGCAGATTGCTTGAGCTCAGGAGTTCCAGACCAGCCTGGGCAACGCAGCAAAACCCCGTCTCTACAAAATATGGAAAAATTAGCCAGGCGTGGTGGTATGCACCTGTAATCCCAGCTACTCAGGGGGCTGAGGCACAAGAATCACTTGAACCTGGGAAGCGGAGGTTGCAGTGAGCTGAGATTGCGCCACTGCACTCCAGCCTGGGCAACAGTGAGACTCCGTCTCAAAAAAAAAGAAAAAAAAAGATAGGAAAAATATTTATTATATTCTTTGCCTCCTAGATACTGGTCCTCTCATATATATCCTTGATAGGGAAGCCTCCTCTTCCCTTGTGAGGGAGGGTGTAGGGAAACAGGCGTTTGCATAGTTAGGTGGTAAGAGTGTAAATTGCAAGGCAATTCAGAAAGTAGTGCTCTGCTCTATAGAAATAACTTACTAGTGCAGAAAAACATGATTAGGATATATATTGAGGCATTGTTTTTCATAGGGAAAATGGGAAGTAGTCTAACTGTCTTTTGGGATTAAATACATTGTAATTTGGCTATCTTGTGGAATGCTATACAGTTGTGACAATTAGACAGATTTATTTGTATTGGCACCAGCATGAAAAAGAAAATTGTCATGCAGAATATGATTGGAAAAAATTTTAAAATTTTTTGAAAAGAGAAAAGATGGCCAGGCACGGTGGCTCACACCTGTAATCCCAGCACTTTGGGAGGCCGAGGCTGGTAGATCACTTGAGGTCAGAAGTTCAAGACCAGCCTGGCCAACATGGTGAAGCCCTGTCTACTAAAAATACAAAAATTAGCCAGGTGCGATGGCGGGTGCCTGTAATCCCAGCTACTCAGGAGGCTGAGGCAAGAGAATCACTTGAACCCAGAAGTGGAGGTTGTAGTGAGCCAAGATCGTGCCACTGCATTGCAGTCTGGGCGACAAAGTGAGTCTCCGTCTCAAAAAAAAAAAGAAAAGAAGAAAATTGATATATTGTGTAAAGGAAGTGAGTTGCAGAATAGTATAATTATATTTATGTAAAGAAAATTTGTAAATCTGTAGGCAAGATCTGGAAGTAGTTATATCAAACCAAATGGCAATCACTGGTATAGAGGGATGCGGTGGCATTGAAAGAGGGACTTGTACTTTTAATTCTCTATACTTAGTACCTTAATTATTTGCAGTTAGTATAAATTACTTCTGTAATGCTTAAAAATACTTAAAAACTATAAAGAACTAGGGGAAAAAAGAAAATGAATGGTTATCTTTATGTGGTGGGATTTTAATTTTAATTTTTTGTGTGTGGGGGGCAGTATTTTTTATAAAGAAAAAGTTTTAATTTTCTAATTGGGGAAAATCATTTTTTTTTGAGAGTAAATTGGATTTTTATTGAATGAAAGTAAAGAACACAACTATTCAATGTAGACCAGAGCTCTCCAATAGAACTTTCTTTTTTTGGGGGGGGGGGGCATTATTAATTTTTATTTTTTTATTTTTTATTTTTTATTGATCATTCTTGGGTGTTTCTCGCAGAGGGGGATTTGGCAGGGTCATAGGACAATAGTGGAGGGAAGGTCGGCAGATAAACAAGTGAACAAAGGTCTCTGGTTTTCCTAGGCAGAGGACCCTGCGGCCTTCCGCAGTGTTTGTGTCCCTGGGTACTTGAGATTAGGGAGTGGTGATGATTCTTAACGAGCATGCCGCCTTCAAGCATCTGTTTAACAAAGCACATCTTGCACCGCCCTTAATCCATTTAACCCTGAGTGGACACAGCACATGTTTCAGAGAGCACAGGGTTGGGGGTAAGGTCACCGATCAACAGGATCCCAAGGCAGAAGAATTTTTCTTAGTACAGAACAAAATGAAAAGTCTCCCATGTCTACTTCTTTCTACACAGACACGGCAACCATCCGATTTCTCAATCTTTTCCCCACCTTTCCCCCCTTTCTATTCTACAAAACCGCCATTGTCATCCCGGCCCGTTCTCAATGAGCTAGCTGTTGGGTACACCTCCCAGACGGGGTGGTGGCTGGGCAGAGGGGCTCCTCACATCCCAGTAGGGGCGGCCGGGCAGAGGCGCCCCTCACCTCCCGGACGGGGCGGCTGGCCGGGCAGGGGGCTGACCCCCCCACCTCCCTCCCGGACCGGGCGGCTGGCCGGGCAGAGGGGCCCCTCACTTCCCAGTAGGGGCGGCCGGGCAGAGACGCCCCTCACCTCCCGGACGGGGCGGCTGGCCGGGCGGGGGGCTGACCCCCCCACCTCCCTCCCGGATGGGGCGGCTGGCTGGGCGGGGGGCTGACCCCCCCACCTCCCTCCCGGATGGGGTGGCTGCCGGGCGGAGACGCTCCTCACTTCCCAGACGGGGTGGCTGCCGGGTGGAGGGGCTCCTCACTTCTCAGACGGGGCGGTTGCCAGGCAGAGGGTCTCCTCACTTCTCAGACGGGGCGGCCGGGCAGAGACGCTCCTCACGTCCCAGACGAGGTCGCGGCCGGGCAGAGGCGCTCCTCACATCCCAGACGGGGCGGCGGGGCAGAGGTGCTCCCCACATCTCAGACGATGGGCGGCCAGGCAGAGATGCTCCTCACTTCCTAGATGGGATGGCGGCCGGGAAGAGGCGCTCCTCACTTCCTAGATGGGATGGCGGCCGGGCAGAGATGCTCCTCACTTTCCAGACTGGGCAGCCAGGCAGAGGGGCTCCTCACGTCCCAGACGATGGGCGGCCGGGCAGAGACACTCCTCACTTCCCAGACGGGGTGGCGGCCGGGCAGAGGCTGCAATCTCAGCACTTTGGGAGGCCAAGGCAGGCGGCTGGGAGGTGGTTGTAGCGAGCCGTGATCATGCCACTGCACTCCAGCCTGGGCACCATTGAGCACTGAGTGAACCAGACTCTGTCTGCAATCCCGGCACCTCGGGAGGCCGAGGCTGGCGGATCACTCGCGGTTAGGAGCTGGAGACCAGCCCGGCCAACACAGGGAAACCCCGTCTCCACCAAAAAAGTACGAAAACCAGTCAGGCGTGGCGGCGTGCGCCTGTAATCGCAGGCACTCGGCAGGCTGAGGCAGGAGAATCAGGCAGGGAGGTTGCAGTGAGCCAAGATGGCAGCAGTACAGTCCAGCTTTGGCTGGGCATCAGAGGGAGACCGTGGGGAGGGGGAGGGGGAGGGGGAGGGGGGAAGGGGAGGGGGAGGAAAATCATTTTTAAAAATTACGTCAGGACTTGAATTTCATGAGCCTTTTCTGAAAAATGAGGATGGCTTTTTTCTTGAATTCAAATTAAAAATTTAAGTCATTACCTCTTCTGAAAGCATTGAGAAGGTCAAGGAAAGATTGAATCTCAGCTATTTCCTGACTTCTCTCTTAGGTTAGGTACTATTTTTCAGAGATTGTAAACTTTGCTGAAATCACATCACCAGGGGTGATGAATTCCTAAGAATAGAGAGTCCTGGGCCTCACTTGACACTTACTGAATCAGAATCTTAGGCTGGAGTTGAAGGCCTAGGAATGTAAACCTCTTCAGGCAAGTCTGATAGCTAAGTTGGAAAACCATTGCTGTAGGCAGTACAAGCAGAAGTAAGACACAGGCCTATATTTAAGGCATTTACTAAGTGAAATAGCATAAGACAGTAATGTCAGTGCTTTCATGAGGCACTATGGGATTAGTCACCAAACAGATGGTAGAGATAAGCACTGAAAGAAAGAGCACTGGACCAGGAAGACTGTGAATGCCTTATGAAGGAGGCAAGATGTCATAATATTCAAAGCTCATATATAGAGTAAGATAGTTCTACGTAGAGCTGTTACATACAACTCGAGGTAGGTACTGTGAATATCCTCACTTTACAGATTGGGAAACAAGATGAGCAGAGTTAAGTAACATGTCCAAAGTCTTACAGCTAGCAGGTGGTTAAGTGGGGAGCCCTAGAAGCCCAATTCCACTGTGCTGTATTAACATTGGGCAGGATTTGGGTCAGTGGAAAGGATGTATGAGGATTTTACAGGTATAGAGGGAAGTGTAAGGAAAGGGATGGGAAGCAGTGACTAGATAAATGAAGGTGGAATATAAGGTAAGTTAGGGCTGGGTGGTAGAAAGTCTTGTTAGGCTAAGAGGATCCCAAGTGTCAAATGCTCACAAGATCGGATATTTGAAGCTTGGGAGGAAATCTCTGATGACTTGAAAGACATTTTCTCTTCCAGTTGAACTTCACAGTCTTATCTGCAAAGTTAGAGAGGGAGTTGGGGTTTCATGCTCCCTGGTGTATCCACAGCACTTAAAACAGTGCCTGACTCCTAAGAGCTGTCTACTAAATACTTCTTGAATGAATATATAAATATCTGGCTCACAATCTACATCAGAGACTTATTCTTTCTTTTTTCTTTGTTTTTTTGAGACAAGGCCTCGCTCTGTTGCCCAGGCTGCAGTGTGGTGGCGTGATCTCAGCTCACTGCAACCTCTACCTCCTAGGCTCAAACCATCCTCCCACCTCAGCTTCCCAATTAGCTGGGACTACAGGCATGCGCTACCACACCCGGCTAATTTTTGTATTTTTTGTAGAGATGAGGTTTCACCATGTTACCCAGACTGGTCTCAAATTCCTGGGCTCAAGCCATCCACCCACCTTGGCCTCCCAAAGTGCTGAGACTACAGGTGTGAGCCACCACACCCAGCCTCAGAGGTTTATTCTTTATTCTGCCCAATGAGCCTGAGAATTTAGCCTTTCATGTTTTTGTTGTTGTTGTTGTTGTTGTTGTGTGGGTACATAATAGGTGTATCTCTTTTGGTATAGGCATGCAAAACATAATAATCACAACTTGGAAAATTGGGTATCCATTGCCTCAAGCATTTATCCTTTGTGAAAATACAGAACACTTTACAAATTTCCGTGTCATCCTTGTGCAGGGGCCATGCTAACCTTTGTATAGTTCCGATTTGAGTGTGTGTGCTGCTGAAGCAAGCACTCTCATCTGGGTTTTTTTCCCGTTTCTCCTCCACAAAGGCTGATACCAAAAATTCCACGTTTCATCTAGAATCTTCCTTCTTTATGTAATATTTTCTGGCTGGGCGTGGTGGCTTATGCCTGTAATCCCAGCACTTTGGGAGGCCAAGGCGGGTGGATCACCTGAGATCAGGAGCTTGAGAGCAGCCTGACCGACATGGTGAAACCCCATCTCTACGAAAAATATTAAAAAAATTAGCTGGCTACAGTGGCATCTGCCTGTAATCCCAGCTACTTGGGAGGCTGAGGCAGGAGAATCGCTTAAACCTGAGAGGCTGAGGTAGCAGTGAACCAAGATCGCGCCATTGCACTCCAGCCTGGGTGACAAGAGTGAAAATCTGTCTCAAAAAAAAAAAAAAAATTCTGCAAAGGTCAGAATGTCAACTTTTTAGTTCCATGTAAAAACTGTTCATTTGGTCACAGTCCCTCTTGCGGCCATTCCTGGTTATCCCTTGCCATTCTCACTATCCCTTAATTTTTCCCCTGTTCCCCTCTGGGCTCCCTGCCTCCAGCCACCTCCTTGATCCAGTCTGTCCTGCCCAGCACTACCAGATGTGTGGTCCTCAGAGGCCTTGTAATCATACCACTGTCTTCTCAGACACCTTCATCGGGGGAAGGTGAAGGTTGCTTTTGGTGCCTTCCAGCCTACCCTCAGCACACCTTCCCAGCCGCATCTCCGCTGCACTCCCACGTGGCTCTCTCAAACAGGCCTGCGTGCTGCTATCAAATGGGTTATTTAGTTTGCCACCTTTGTATGTGTGACCCTTCTGTTCTACCTACCTGGGATGCCCTTCCCTTTCCTATTTGCCTACCCAGATCCTTCCTATTCTCCTTTGAAGACTGCTCAGATGCTTACTTTTTTCCTCAGGTGCCCCATTTGAATTATTGCTGTTTCCTCTCAATTGTTATCGATTATTATCTGTGTCATAAATAAGAAGTCAATCATGTATTACCTTGTGACATTACTTGCATTGCTATCTTAAGTGTTTTAGGACACTGGGTTTTGTCTCCTTTTACATCTTTATACGTTATCTCCCCTAACAATTATATGATTATTGAAAGTCTGTGGGTGCTCCATAAAATGAATATTTAGACTTAGTCATATGGATTTTTAAGAGTTAAACATGGATGACAGGATCTATGAATATACATAGAAAAATCCTTAGGAATCTACAAAAAAGCTACTAAAACTAATAACTAATGTAGCAAAGTTATAGAAGCCAAGATTAATGTACAAAAATCAGTTGTATTTCTATATACAGTACCAATGAACAATTGGAAATGGAATTTAAAACAGTTTCATGGTCGAGCACAGTGGCTCATATGTGTAAGTCCAGCATACTGGGAGGCCAGAGTGGGTGGATCACTTGAGCCCAGGAGTTCAAGACCAGCCTGGGCAACATGGCAAAACCCTGTCTCTACAAAAAATACAAAAATTAGCTGGGTGCGGTGGCTTGTACCTGTAGTCCCAGCTACTCGGGAGGCTGAGGTGGTAGGATCACTTGAGCCTGGGAGGTCAAGGCTGTAGTGAGCTGTGATTGAGCCACTACACTCCACCCTGGGTGACAAGCAAGATCACATCTTAAAAATAATAAATTAAATAAACACAATTTCATTTATAATAGCATAAAACTTATGTAGAAATCAAGTTAATGGGCCAGGCGCAGTAGCTCATGCCAATAATCCCAGAACTCTGTCAGGCTGAGATGGGCAGATCACTTGAGGTCAGGAGTTTGAGACCAGCCTGGCCAACATGGTGAAACCCTGTCTCTACTAAAAAATACAAAAAATAAAAATTAGCCAGGCGTGGTCATGCACTCCTGTAATTCCAGCAACATGGGAGGCTGAGGCAGGAGAATTGCTTGAACCTGGGAGACGGAGGTTTCAGTAAGAGGAGATCATGCCCCTACACTCCAGCTGAGGCGACAGAGCGAGACTCAGTCTCAGAAAAAGAAATAAAGAAATAAAATTAATGAAAGAATCATAAGAAGTACACTGAAAACTTTAAAACATTGCTGAAAGAAATTAAGGCAGCCAGGCGTAGTGGTTCACGCCTGTAATCCCAGCACCCTGAGAGGGCGAGACAGGCAGATCACTTGAGGCCAGGAGTTAGCGACCAGCCTAGCCGACATGGCAAAACCCCATCTCTACTAAAAATACAAAAATTGCCTGGGCGTGGTGGTGCGCACCTGTAGTCCCAGCTAAGGCATGAGAATCACTTGAACCTGGGAGGCAGAGGTTGCAGTGAGCCAAGATCGTGCCACTGCACTCCAGCTTGGGTGCTACAGCGAGACTCTGTCTCAAAAAAAAGAACTTAAAAAAGGCCTAAATTAATGGAGAAATGTGCTATGTTTATGGGTTGGAAGACTTAATATTGTAAGATGTCAGTTCTCCCCAAACTGCTCAATAGATTCAACACAATCCCAATCAGAATCTCAGCAGGCTTTTTGTAAAATTCGACAAGCTGATTGTAAAATGTACATGGAAAAGCAAAAGTAGAGAATAGCAAAACAATTTTGAAACAGAAGAACAAAGTTGGAGAACTCACTATCTGATTTTAGAACTTACTAGAAAGCTACTATAATCAAGACAGTTTGCCTACTAGCAAACAGATAGGCAAATAGATAATGGAACAGAATAGAGTCCAGAAATAGATGAATAAATACATGGTCAACTGATTTTCAATAAAGGGGTCAAGGTAATGCAAAGGAGAAAGAATTCTCAACCAATGATGCTGGAAGAGTCAGACGTTCATATGTAAAAAAGCAAACCTTGTTCGGGAGCTGTAGCTCACGCCTGTAATCCTAGCACTTTGGGAGGCCGAGGCGTGTGGATCACCTGAGATCAAGAGTTCGAGACTAGACTGGCCAAAATGGTGAAGACCCTTCTCTACTAAAAATATTAAAAAATTAGCCGGGCGTAGTGGCACATGCCTGTAGTCCCAGCTACTTAGGAGGCAGAGAGGTAGGAGAACTGCTTGAACCCAGGAGGTGGAGGTTGCTGTAAGCCAAGACTGTGCCCATTGCACTCCAACCTGGGTGACAAGAGCAAAACTCCGTCTCAAAAGGAAAAAAAACAACAACAAAAAGCAAACCTTGATTCATATCTTGTAGCATATAAAATTTTAACTTGAAATGACTCAGAGACCTAAATATGAAGCCTAAAACTAGAAAACTTTTAGAATAAAACAGGGAAAAATATTTGGGACCTGGGATTAGGCAAAGATTTCTCAACTAGGACAAAAAATTTTCTGGGTGCGGTGGTTTACGCCTGTAATCCCAGCACTTTGGGAGGCCAAGCCGGAAGGATCACTTGAGCCCAGAAGTTCGAGACCAGCCTGGGCAACATAAGGAGACCCCATCTCTACAAAAAATTTAGAAATTATCTGGGTGTGGTGGCACATGCCTGTGGTCCCAGCTACTCGGGAGGCTGAAGCTGGAGGATTGCTTAAGCCCAGGAGGTTGAGCCTGCAGTGAACCACGATTGCACCACTGCACTCGAACCAGTGCAACAGAGTGAGACCCTATCTCAACAACCCAAAATTGTACTGCCACATTGCACATAATGCAATATTATTCAGCAGTAAGAAAAGAAGCAACTACTGATACACACAAGAACATGGATGAATCTCAAGAGCAGTGTACTGAGTGAAAGTAGCCAGACACAAAGACTCAAGACCATCTGATTCTATTTATATCGTATTATGGAGAGACAAAACCATAGATCAGTGGCTACTTAGGGTAGGTATGAGGGGTTGACTGCGGAGGAGCCTGGGAGAACTTTCTGGGTTAATGGAAATGTTTTATATCTTACTGTGGGGGTTATACAACTGTACATTTGCCAAAACTCATTTAACTGTACACTTGAGTGGGTTTTATTATATGCAACTATACCTAACTTTGGGGGGAAAATGTCTGGAAGATACTGGTGTCTGAGACTGAGGTCAGAAAGATGAGTAGAAGGAATTCTATTTTGTGTTGACTGGTTAGTGCTTTTCCCCTTACTGTGGATCTTTACCAAATATCCCCACCATTCCATCTTCCAGTTGGAAGTTCATAAGCAAATGTACAGTTAGTGTCCCATTGAGCCAGATTGAGTTTGACAGCAAAGATTGGAAGTTAATGGTGGGCTAAAATTGACTCTAAGAAAAAGTGATCAGAGCTAGGTGGGACTTTCTCATCAATGGCGCCGACTTTTTTTTGCCAGTCACAGTGGTTTGGGCTCTCAAACGGTCATTTGACATACCTTTATGTGTAAACATAATGAGCCAGTGTTGAGTTTGGGGTTGGTGAGGGTTGTGCACTATTGGATTTTTAAATGAGCATTAGTTTGTTTAATGAAATTGCAAAGGGTGTTTCATATTCCTGGCCCCTGAGCACCAAATGTCCTCAGCACTTCAGTCATTGTGGCAGCCAAGAACCACCCCTGGTCATTTTCAAATACCTTAGGGGTTTCGGGGGAAGGTGTGCCTGGCCTGGCAGATAGTGCACTTATGTAGTTGGAGTCAAGAATGCAGACTTGAGTCAGAAAACCTGTAATCTCTGTCTCCTACTGGCTTTGCAGTGTTGAGTGTAACCACCCCTTTGAGTCTGGGTGTCCTTGTCTGCCAGAGGATGGTTGGACTAGATACCTTCTCATGGCAATCATTTTTGATTCTGCAGTTTAGTGTAGTACAGTGTCAAGACTTCTGTCACTGGCCAGGCATAGTGACTCATGTCTGTAATCCCAGCACTTTGAGAGGCTGAGGTGGGAGGATCAGTTGAGCCCAGGAGTTCAAGGCCAGCCCGGGCAACATGTGAGGCCTTGTCTCTACAAAAAATGAACAAAATTAGCTGTGTCTGGTGGTGCATGCCTCTAACCCCAGCTACTTGAGAGGCTGAGGTGGAAGGATCACTTGAGACCAGGAGGTGGAGGCTGCATTGAGCTGTGGTCGCACCACTGCACTCCAGCCTGGGCAACAGAGCAAGATCCTGTCTTTAAAACAAAAAACAAACAAAAAAAACCTCTGTCGCTGACCAGGGATCTAATGTATTTGCTGTACTGCTCACAAATGCTTATGTGGCTCAACTTTGGTATGTTACAGGTTCAGCTTGTTGGTTTAGATGAGGAGAGTTCAGAGTTTATTTGCAGAAACACCTTTGACCACCCATACCCCACCACAAAGCTCATGTGGATCCCTGACACAAAAGGCGTCTATCCAGACCTACTGGCAACAAGCGGTGACTATCTCCGTGTGTGGAGGGTAAGCGGATGCTTTATTAGCAGCCAGACAAGTGGGCTTTCTCAGCCTCAGCTGTTAGCAATGAAAAGTCACAGAACAGACAGGGGTCAGAGGCAGCGAGTGTCATTGCAGCGCAGGAGAAGCAAGCGAAGCTTAAATGGACTGGCCTCGTTTGGTTCAGCAGATTTTCTAGTATATCAAGTCAAGATTCCATGAAGTCTGGCTGCTGGCTGCAGTCAGCTCAGTCAACCCGAGGTGATGATGACAGCCTTCAGCGGAGGTGGGAATACTTGGGAACTCATATTCTGTTTGCAGCCAAGGTATTTTTGAGTAAACTAAATGAAATACCAGGCTATTGATTCTGATAAAGTGTGTGAGTGGATCTTGGAGGCTTCCCTCCACCCTCAGCTGAGCTCATCAGCAGCAGTGTCCTCTGTAGCATGGGCGTGGCCTTAGTACACCTGTGCAGAGGTTCCAGGCTGGGCAAAGTGAGAAGACCTCTCCTCTAGGAAGGTGCAGGGATGAAAATGTAGAAAACAAAGCTGGGCAGAGGAGAAAGTATGGGAAAAAGTAGCATTCAGGGAGTCCTGGGTTTATTACTGTTTTTGATAAAAATGTTTTCCCCTCATGTCTTATGTTTGCTAAGATATTTTCTAAACAGGGATTTTTTAAAAGACTTTTTATGAGGATAAGACTGGCTGATTTTTTAAAAAATTCTTGTTCCTTCAGGTTGGTGAAACAGAGACCAGGCTGGAGTGTTTGCTAAACAATAATAAGAACTCTGATTTCTGTGCTCCCCTGACCTCCTTTGACTGGAATGAGGTGGATCCTTATCTTTTAGGTAAGGGAGTTAGGGAGTATGTATTTCAGCTGGAAGAAGCCAAAATACATTTTCTCAGATGTCACACTGGGCCATACATCATCCTAGAACAAGGCTCAGTGGGAAGTAGGCTAGGCGTGGAATGTGGTTATTTATTAATTCGTTTGTGTGGGTGAGCTTTCCGTGTATGTAGATCTTGTCTCTCCAGTTAGAATCTAAGGTCCTACGGTGAGGACTGAAGACTTGACTTCCTCTGTGGCTCTGCCGGTAGCCCCCACCTTGTTTTCTGTAGTCTTTATGGTATGCTGCTCCCTGGGCTGAGCAGATGAGTAGACACAGGAGGGAAGCTTGCGTGAGAACCTTGGTCCCGTCAGCCCTGACTTGCACTGGTTGTTTGCAGGTACCTCAAGCATTGATACGACATGCACCATCTGGGGGCTGGAGACAGGGCAGGTGTTAGGGCGAGTGAATCTTGTGTCTGGCCACGTGAAGACCCAACTGATCGCCCATGACAAAGAGGTAATGATGCTTTTCCATTTCGTCTTTCCTCAAATGCTTCCTGTGCCTTCCGCACAGGAAGAGGGCAGCTTGTTCTCTCATTGTTCTGCAATTTATGTAGAAAATCATAACATAACATCTTCTTGTCTAAATTGACAATAGTAATGTATCAAAAATGGGAAAACAACACTATTGTAAACTAATGCTTTTTTTTGGCTAATGTAAATGACCTATTCTACGGTCTGTCATTGTTCTTTTCATGCCAGAGGTTGCTTTTTTAAAATAACAAAGTCTCTTATAGAGGAGCTGGGAACTGATGTGATTAAAAAATAACTTTAGAGTAATACTTATCTTGAAACAGATTAGATTTGGGGAGGAAAGAAGGGAGACAGGAAGAGAAAAAATTTTCTGAGAGACAAACGTAATTATTCATTTTTCTCTATAAATGTTTTACCAAATCCTAGTATGTTCACATAATCTTTATACTTTCATTACTGTTGGCAATGGAGGCAATGGAATATATTTTATTTTGATGGCGATGCTTCTGTGTTTATTGGGAAAACTGAGAAGAGCTATTTGTGATTGCTTTTTTTTTTTTGGAGACAAAGTTTTCCTCTTGTTGCCCAGGCTGGAGTGCAATGGCGCAATCTGGGCTCACTGCATCCTCTGCCTTCCGGGTTCAAGCAATTCTCCTGCCTCAGCTTCCGAAGTAGCTGAGATTACAGGTGCCCGCAACCACACCTGGCTAATTTTTGTATTTTTTAGCAGAGACAGGGTTTCACCATGTTGGCCAGGATGGTCTCAAACTCTCCTGACCTCAGGTGATCCACCACCTTGGCCTCCCAAAGTGCTGGGATTACAGGCGTGAGCCACTGCGCCCGGCCAATTGCATTTTAATCAAAGCATTCTTCTCAGTGATTTTGGAAAATCCCCGTAAGTCTTTTCCTCCTAGAGCCGTTGCATGCTCCTGGTACTCTCATCTCCTGTGGGTACTATTTCCTGTTCTTTTCTACCTTACCCTGCACAGCTAGGGGTATTAATATCTATACAGATAAAAAGAATGCCTTGATCTTAGGTCAGAAACTTGAGGTTGTCAACAGCATAGGAAGATGTGGCCCAGGTTATCATTCTTAGTAAGGGGTTGTCTTTGGCTTTCTGTACTCCTGAGGGTAAGCCCTGTTACAAGACTTCTAGAGTTGACTGCTGCTAAACCAGGAGTCAAATGAAGAGTTTGTCCCACAGAGAGGACCAGTAAGGAACTTCTGGAAACCCTCTTGGCATCAAGTTGAACAAGCGGCTACATTTTAGTTATATGACAACTTAGCCTGCTGTTGTCTGTTAGGTCCAACCCAGAAAATGGGAACTACTCTTAAGTATTTGAACTGCAGGGATTTAATCCAGGGGCTGCTTATACAGAAGATGGTAAAGCTGAGAAGCCACATAGGTAGCAGTGAGGTCATCCATAGAATGGGAGCAGCAGGAAGCTGCAGCTGCCTATAGGCCAGAAGGACCATGGGAGGAGGCAGGGTTCCTGGAGCCCAGGGGCTGGATTTACCTGGCAGAGACGCTTCTAGGAACAGAGAGAGGGGAGGGGAAATACCTTAGCTTTTCCCTGCCTCCCATCATCCATTTTCCCACCAAAGCCTCCCATGGCTGAACCAGCCAGAAGCAGCCAGCAGATCTGAGACCCTGCCAAATGCACGCTGTAGGAATCAGTTCTCTTGTGACACAGAGAAGAGCAGGGAGAAAGGCCAGGAATGGATCTTGACAGCAGACAGGCCTGGACCGGTAGCCTTGTCTTGAAGGAATAAACCTGAGAAAGGATAGTGGCTCTAGAGAAACAGTAATAGCACCTTTCTAGCACCTTTGATTTTTCTCAGTCCACCTTTCTCTAGGAAAAGACTTGTTTGGAAGGCTCTCATTGATACCTGGCAGATCAGTGTAGAAGAGGGTTTAGTGTACTTGGGAGTTGTCACCTTCCCTTGGTTTCCCAGTGAACCATGCTAGCAGAGCACTGAAGGAGCAGTCACTTAGAGCCGAGAGAGCATTACACACTCGGCCACGCTGCCCATGGCACCTGTGGGATCTCTGTCCCTGAGGGTTACCAGGAGCTGGCATTGGGGGGTATACATATTGATAAACATGGCTGTGCCTTAAAACAGCTGTACAGTACTAGACAAAGCCTCGATCTGTCAGCCATGTCAGGCCTGAGTGCCTCCTTGTTGATGACTGGCCCGGTCCCTTTTGAACCACTTCTACTTCCTGCCATAGAAAGACAAGCATAATTTCTTCATAGCCAGAAAAAAAAGGAATTCGTGAGGTTAAATAGCCATAGATGCTCATTTGGCAGTGTCCCTCTGTAGGCAGAACTTCAACACTGGAGCTGTAATATTTAGTGAGAAATTCTAGTCATGTCTCCCCAGAAGTCAGCTGTTATTATCCCCAGAAGATGAGTTTTGTTTGGCATTAGTTTTTCTGTTTCTCTCTCTACTTGTCTGTCTCTGGTTCTCTCTTCGTCCCTCTTCGTCCTCTTTTTTTTTTTTTTCTTTAAGACAGAGTTTCGCTCTGTCCCAGGCTGGAGTGCAATGGCCTGATCTCGGATCACTGTAATCTCCGCCTCCCGGGTTCAAGCGATTCTCCTGCCTCAGCCTCCCGTGTAGCTGGGATTACAGGCATCAGTCACCACACCCAGCTAATTTTTTTGTATTTTTAGTAGAGATGGGGTTTCACCGGGTTGGCCCAGACGGTCTTGATCTCTTGACCTCGTGATCCGCCCGCCTCAGCCTCCCAAAGTGCTGGGATTACAGGTGTAATCTGCACCCGGCCTTCGTCCTTTCTCTGAAGCTCTCCGTTGCTCTCTGCCTCTGTTTCCTCATAGACGTTAGTGATATGCAATGTTTGCAGCAAATAAAAGGGCAGAAAACAGTGATTCAGAACCTAAATTGATTCACTTATGATCACAAACCAACTAGGAGAAGAAACAACATGTCCTAGGACAAGAGGGTGCTACTAACCTATTTGTGAATACAGGAACATCTAGGCCTCCCGTGACTCAAAATTTCTGTTACCTCTTTCTTGCAAATGAGTCTCAGGTCCAGGTTTCACAGTAGAATCAGCTTGGCTGCTATTAAGTGGCCACAGGAGGGCTGCTTTCACCTCTGTGATTGATGATCTAGGCCTTAATGAGCTCGTAGACCTGCCTCTGATTGTGCACAAGGCCCAGGAAATAAATGTCTCATTCTTGTTGTGTGGCAGAAGACAGCCACTGTTCTGTTGGTCAGCAGGGTATGTGCCTTTGTTTTATCACAGGGGTTGGAGGAAGAAGACTTGGAAAGCAGGAATGTGGGAAGAAGCCAGCCAATTTCTATAGCAGAATGATCTTCCATCTTTGGGAAGCCACTGATATTAGAGCTCTCGGGTTTCAGTACTCACAGACACTGTTTGGGCTTCATTTACCTGCTTTTGTGTCATGAGCGAGGTTTAGATGAACTGGACGTGGCAGATTTCCCTCCTATAGGAAGAAGAGGTAATGGATCTGAATCTGACTGGAGCTTCTTATTCACCAACAGGTCTATGATATTGCATTTAGCCGGGCCGGGGGTGGCAGGGACATGTTTGCCTCTGTGGGTGCTGATGGCTCGGTGCGGATGTTTGACCTCCGCCATCTAGAACACAGCACCATCATTTACGAAGACCCACAGCATCACCCACTGCTTCGCCTCTGCTGGAACAAGCAGGACCCTAACTACCTGGCCACCATGGCCATGGATGGAATGGAGGTGAGCACTCCCCTCAGGCTACCATGGGCCCTGCCTAACTCCAGCACTGCTTAGTATATCTAGAAGGCTGGTTCTCAACTGGAGCAGTTTGGCCCCTGGAGTATCTTTGGGAATGTCTGGAGGCATTTTTGATTGTCACAGCTCTAGAGATGCAGTTGGTACTATGGCATCTAGGGGGTAGAGACCAGGGAGGCTACTAAATATCCTACAGTGCCCAGGACAGTCCCCCAGCAAAGTATATCCTACCTAAAATGACAGCAGTCCCAGGACTGAGAAAGCCTAATCTGGAATAAGAATTACTTGTTAAGAACCTTTAATTTTTGAAGAGTTGGAGTTAGAGCCAGGAAAAGCAATATCTAAAGAGTAAACCAAATCGTATGTGCCTATGGTGCTGAGTGAAAAAGCAGATTTTCCCTTCTGTAGTCTGGACAGATTCATCTAGCCTTAGCAAACAGATGTAGAAATGGCAGCCCTCTGGCCGGGCGCTCTGGCTCACGCCTGTAATCCCAACACTTTGGGAGGCTGAGGCAGGTGGATCACGAGGTCAAGAGATGGAGACCATCCTGGCCAACATGGCGAAACCTCGTCTCTACTAAAAATACAAAAATTAGCTTGGTGTGGTGGCGTACGCCTGTAGTTCCAGCTATTCAGGAGGCTGAGGCAAGAGAATTGTTTGAACCTGGTAGGCAGAGGTTGCAGTGAGCCGAGATCGTGCCATTGCACTCAAGCCTGGGAGATAGAGCAAGACTCCATCTAAAAAAAAAAGGCCAGGCACGGTGGCTCACACCTGTAATCCCAGCACTTTGGGAGGCCAAGGTGGGCGGATCACAGGTCAGGAGATCAAGACCATCCTAGCTAACATGGTGAAACCCCGTCTCTACTAAAAAAAATACAAAAAATTAGCCAGGCGTGGTGTCAGGCACCTGTAGTCCCAGCTACTCGGGAGGCTGAGGCAGGAGAATGGCTTGAACCTGGGAGGCGGAGCTTGCGGTGAGCGGAGATCATGCCACTGCACTCCAGCCTGGTGACAGAGCATGCTCTGTCTCAAAAAAAAAAAAAAAAAAAGAAAAACAAATGGCAGCTCTCTCTAGTCTGTTACTTGATTAAAGAGGTGAATTGTGAGTGGGGAGAATGCATTGGTTGTCCTTGGTTTGGTGGCACTAGCACCTCAGATTCTGCTTTGGCTGGGCTCTCATTCCATTCATCTGAGATGCATAGAATTCTTACCACATGCACCTGCTGGGACCTAGGATTACCCAGACTCCTGTTGCCTGTTTCTGCATCTCCCCTATCAGTCTAAAGGCCCAGTGTTGCTCAAGATAGAGACTATCAACTACCCGTGTCCTTTGTCTTCTTTTCCCTCAATCCTATGGAAATCCTGTCTCTAGTTCTTTAAATCCACAAATGAAAAATTATGCCTAAAAAGATTTTTGCATGTGGATAGTATTTTTTGTTTTTTTCTATGAAACTCTGATGATCCCAGGCCTTTTACTTGTTATTTCCGCAGGTGGTGATTCTAGATGTCCGGGTTCCCTGCACACCTGTCGCCAGGTTAAACAACCATCGAGCATGTGTCAATGGCATTGCTTGGGCCCCACATTCATCCTGCCACATCTGCACTGCAGGTAATCATGGTGGGGAGAAAGAAATCTGGGAGGGATGGAGGAAATCTGTTCTCTTGGCTCCTTAGAATTGTAGTTGTTACTGTTTTCTAAGGACAGTCTTGAGAGATTTATACAAAATGACTAGTTGGAGCCTCTCCACACTTGTGAAATTCAATCAGTACAAATTTTTAGACGATCTTGTACCCTCATGGACATCAGAACATCTTCCATATATGATTTACATCATGTGTCAGTTATAGGGCTGTGCCTTGTACTGTGCCCCTGAAATCTGGATGGCACAGAGGACTCAATTCCAGGAATATGGGGAAAGGGAGGCATCCCTCATGGATATAACAGAATCTTTGGGACTGTGAAGATCAATATCTCCATGGGACCTTTCAGATTTCACTATAACAAACCCACAGTGAGCTCTGGATGCATCGGAGGGCCCCACAGAACTTTGCCTGGTTGTGGTTTGTGACTTGTGGTTTTCATTTCACTGTTTCCCAGACCAAAGCTAGCACCCCTTACTGGCTGGGTGCAGTGGTTCACGCCTGTAATCCCAGCACTTTGGGAGGCTGAGGCGGGTGGATCACCTGAGGTCAGGAGTTCGTGACCAGCCTGACAAACATGGTGAAACCCTGTCTCTACTAAAAATACAAAAAAAATTAGCCAGGCATGGTGGCACGCACCTGTAGTCCAAGCTACTCAGGAGGCTGAGGCAGGAGAAGCACTTCAACCTAGGAGGTGGAGGTTGCGTTGACCAGAGATTATGCCACTGCCCTCCAGCCAGGGCAGCAGAATAAGACTCTGTCTCCAAAAAAAAAAAAAAAAAAAAAAGTACCCCTTAAAAATATGTTGGGCCAGGCACAGTGTTTCAGGCGTGTAATTGCAGCACTTTGGGAGGCTTAAGTGGGAGGATTGCTTGAGGCCAAGAGTTCAAGACCAGCCTGGGCAGTATAGTGAGACCTCATCTCTACAGACAGTTAAAAAAAGACTATGTGGGTGTGGTGGTGAATTCCTGTAGTCCCAGCTACTTAGAGGCTGAGGTGAGAGGATCCCTTGAGCCCAGGAGTTTGAGGTTACAGTGAGCTGTGATTGTGCCACTGTACTCCAGCCTGGGCAACCAAGCAAGACCCTGCCTCTAAAATAAATTTTAAAAAAAGAAAAGAAAGGCTGGGTGCAGTGGCTCACATCTGTAATACCAGCACTTTGGGAGGCCGAGGCAGGTGGATCACGAGGTCAGGAGATCAAGACCATCTTGGCCAACATGGTGAAACCCTGTCTCTACTAAATACAGAAATTAGCTGGGCGTGGTGGCACATGCCTGTAGTCCCAGCTACTTGGGAGGCTGAGGCAGGAGAATCGCTTGAACCTGGGAGGTGGAGGTTGCAGTGAGCTCAGATCGTGCCACTACCCTCCAGCCTGGTGACAGAGTGAAACCCCGTCTCAAAAAAAAAAAAAAAAGAAAAATATGCTGGTTGTCAATGCACTTTTATTGTAGAAATAATGCCAATCTGTTACTTAAATTGAAAACAGTACAGAAGCATATTTAAGAGCAAGGCAAAAGTCATCTTTTCTCCTTCCTATATCATTTCTGCCTCCATCCCCCTCTGCATAGATGACCTCTATCAACAGGTAATGTGTCTCCTTCCAGACCCTTTTGGTATACTTTCAGGGTTGTACATCTATGCCCCCAAATACAACTATATACTTCTTCCTTTTGCACTGATAGGATTCTGTCCTAGTCCTGTGATGTTTTGCTCCTTAACTTTTTTAGTGTGTTTTTTTTCTTCTCCTCACTAATCAGGAGCCTTATAATGGACAAGGTTTGTTATGGAGCCCAAGAAGCAATGTACTCTGGTGTTTTTCTGCCATTTGAGCATTATTTGGAAGGCATGAAGCTTTTCCTGATTTTGGCCCTCTGCTCATGCCTGTATGTCTCCTTGAAGAGCAGCTGGGGGCCTGCTGCTTCCTTCTGTACCTCAGATTGTGGTCTGTCTTCTTCATTATTGCCCTCTTTTTTTTTTTTTTCCCCCAGGGGTGTGGATAGGGAGGGATAGAAGAAGCAGAAAAGAAAGGTGTCATCCATTATTCATGGAAAGCAGGACTGGCCCCGTAGAAGCCCCATTTTCTGCTCCTGGCTGCTGCCTTTGTCTGGCTCACTGTTGTTTTGTGTGTTGCACCTGCCTTGAGCCCCTTCAACCGAAGGAGCTGTTGCTCAAGTGTGCTCGGTTGAGCATTGAGGAAAAGGGGCTTAGTGCTCTAGAGGTGCAATTCCCTGACCTCTTGGCATTGATTGTCCCTGGGAGAGGGATCTTGCACCTGGCCCAGACTATGCGGCCTTGGCAGGAGACTAGTATTGCCCACAATTAGCCTATCAGGGTTTAGTTTATTCAGGTTTTCTGTGTATCTGAGACCAGCTTTCATCAGAATGCATGGCAGAGTCAGGGTACACTGCAGCTCTGAAGGCCATTGCCTTATTTTTTTCTTTTTAAAAAATTAACTTACTATTTTGATTATAAAAGTAATATAGGCCAGGTGCGGTGGTTCATGCCTGTAATCCCAGCGTTTTGGGAGGCCGAGGCAGGAGAATTGCTTGAACCTGGGAGGCTTTGGTTGCAGTGAGCCAAGATTGCACCATTGCACTCAAGCCTGGGCAACAGAATGAGACTCCATTTAAAAAAAAAAAAAAAAAAAAAGTAATATGAGCACATTACGGATCACTTAGGAACTAGAGAAAAGTAAACATAAATCCTAACCTTGCCATCTTAGTATTGCCATCATTCTCATTTTAATATATTTCCTTCTAGTTATTTTTCATGTGCTTTTATATATTTAAAGTGATTACCATCTTTCTGGTGTTTCTCATAGCTATTTTCTTGGA
Organism: Gorilla gorilla gorilla; assembly: GCF_029281585.2. Taxonomy (NCBI): domain Eukaryota; kingdom Metazoa; phylum Chordata; class Mammalia; order Primates; family Hominidae; genus Gorilla; species Gorilla gorilla. The sequence continues at coordinate 28,463,513 of NC_073228.2, read as the reverse complement.
TTTTTTTTTTTTTTTTTTTTTTTTTGAGATGAAGCCTCACTCTGTCACCCATGCTGGAGTGCAGTGGTATGATCTCGGCTCACTGCAACCTCTGCCTCCCGAGTTAAAGCGATTCTCCTGCCTCAGCCACTGAAGTAGCTGGGATTACAGGTGTGCGCCACCACACCTGGCTAATTTGTATTTTTTTTTTTTTTTTTAGTAGAAATGGGGTTTCACCATGTTGGCCAGGCTGGTCTTGAACTCCTGACCTCAGGTGATCCGCCTGCCTCAGCCTTCCAAAGTGTTGGGATTACAGGTGTGAGCCACCATGCCTGGCCAGGAAAGAATTTTTTAACATCACATATCAGCACTACTTTGTCAGTCTTCTTCTATATAACACCTCACTGAAGCATAAATGTCCATCAAATAGGGAAGAAACGCTCTCATTATATTGAATGATCAGAGAATGATCTTTGTAACCACTCAAGTATTTTAAGCGGCTGCAAATGACATGTTTGGTATCCCCTTGTCCACTCCTGATACCTGACCCAGATGAGAAGGACTCATTAGTGCAGTGGATAGAGCCTGGGGACATCTGGGAGATGGAGTCAGGGCCTAGATTTGAGTTCTGGCTCTGCCACTCACTTGGCTGAATAGCTGTGTGATTTGGAACAAGTGCCTTAACATTTCTGAATCTCGATTTCCTCATCGATAAAATGGGGGCTTAAAATAGAACCGCCATCATGGGGGTGCTTTGTAAACTGTGACTTGCTCCTGAAATGCAGGGATCATCATCCGCATTGCCTCACTTGTGACCTTGCTTGCTGGCTTTCTTTGTCCCTAGCGGATGACCACCAGGCACTCATCTGGGACATCCAGCAAATGCCCCGAGCCATTGAGGACCCTATCCTGGCCTACACAGCTGAAGGAGAGATCAACAATGTGCAGTGGGCATCAACTCAGCCCGACTGGATCGCCATCTGCTACAACAACTGCCTGGAGATACTCAGAGTGTAGTGTTGGTGGCGCTGTGCCCACGAGGCAGGGGCTTTTGTATTTCCTGCCTCTGCCCCACCCCCAAAGTAAGAAGAAACATGTTTCCAGTGGCCAGTATGTCTTTCATTGCTTTGCACCCACTGTTACCAGAAGCTGCTCTAGGAGTTCCTGGCCAGTCACCCCATCGCCCTCTGTGGCAGACTCAGTGCTGTGTGGCGCCTCCTCAGCCCAGGGCTGAGTTTTAAGATTTTCTCTCCTTTCCTCTTCTCGTTTGGTTCCTCAATTAAAAAATGTGTGTATATTTGTTTGTCAGGCATTGTGTTGAGGAGCAGTTCACACACTGGCTGTGTCTATTCCTCTGCCCAGGTGTCTCTGTTTGCTGCCCAAGGCAGCGGTTCATGTCTCGTCCATGTCCATGTTCGTGTTAGCACTTACGTGGGAACAAATACCAATTTGTCTTTTCTCCTAGTATCAGTGTGTTTAACAAATTTTAACTTTGTATATTTGTTATCTATCAGGCTAATTTTTTTATGAAAGGAATTTTACTCTCCTGCTTCATTTCTTTGTCTTATAGTCCTCCCTCTTTGCACCTTCTTCTCTTCCCTCAGTGCCTGGAGCTGGTACTGGGCCCCTGGCCCCATGAGCAGTTTGCCTTCTTGAGTCACTGCCTGTGTAGTACATACCTGACCGGGAGTCCAAACCACCTTGGTGCTCTGAAGTCCACTGACTCATCACGCCTTTCTTAGCCTGGCTCCTCTCAAGGGCATTCTGGGCTTGTAAACAGACGTAGGAAGCCTCTGTTTACCCTGAAGCACCACTGTCCAGCCCATTGGTTCCCACTGGGAGCATGGTAGAGCTGAGAGAAACAGGCTCTCAGGGTACCTGACTTGAGGGGAATCGTTTCATGAAGCTGAACTTCAAGCATATTTCCAGTACATTCTTTCAGAGTCTGTTTTTCCATCCAAATATAAGCCCCAGGCCATTCCACTTAGTGTCTTTTCAATGATAGGCAAGAATGACATCTGAGTTGAACTTCGGTGCTTCTGTTGGTTGAGTTTACTGTGCCTGGTGGTATATTGGGCATTCTTTGGATTGAGTGTTCTGAGGTGAGAGAGTCTTCCCGAGAGGCATCCTGTCTGTGCTTCCAACCCTGAACAAGACCTTACATGAGAGATGGACTGATGGACTGCGGCAATCCCGGGCTGTCAAGTGGATTGATAGTTAAAAAGCATTATACTGTGGGTAATGAAAAGGGAGGAAAAAAAAAGAGGGAAAAGGAATTATAGACCCCCAGGGTCAGCCAGTTAAGAGCTCTACTCACACCTGTCAACCCCTCTCTCCCCCAGTTTAGGTTCTGAGCAGTATTGGACTTGTAGCCTGCAGTTGTCTTTTGACTTGCAGGCCGCAGGTGTCTTTCCGTTATGTGAATGAGTTCCATGGAGGGGCATATGTGTGATTCCACCATTAGATGAGCCCTTGGGGCAGGCAGTTTGGGATGTGCTCTTGGGGGAAAGTTGGCTGTTTCCTTGCGCTCTGCTCCTCCCTGAAGGTTTTTAAGTCCCTCTGAATTGCTCATCTGAGATTAGTAGAGTAGCAGGCCTGAAGGATGATGGTTTTGTCCTCTTTGGTTCTCACCTGCTTGAGAAGTAAAACAGTAACTTTGTTCTTCTGGGCCCTTAAGCTTTTTTGGTTAAGTCTTCTTTTTCAGAAGTAGATGTCATTATATGCCAAAAATCTAGCTCTTTGCTTTACCATACAGGCACCTGTCCCAAAGAAAAAGACTCTTTTTTTAGCCAGCGTATTTCCCCTTCTACCCTTTTACTTTGTTGTTCTGATTTTAGGACTCTGGCTGGCCATGTGCTTGTGGTTGCCTCTCCTGCATTTGCCACTGGATTTGCACTGCATCGTTTGGAGATACAAAGCGAGCAGTTCTTGGTCAGAACCCTCCTCTGCTTTTCATTGTGTTTGATAATGGTTACTGGGTCCTTCTCTCAAGGGTAGCAAGGCCAAGCTGATGGCTGCTTGTTTAGGAGGCCATCAGTTCCTTCCTGTGGAGAAGGGTCTGAAATGGAAGTCAGTGGTAGAAGGGGCTGGTCTGCTGGGCAGGGTTTACATCCACTGAGTTCTAAGATTCCTTTCCTGATCTGCACCTACGCCTGGTCTGTATGGTGGAATTTGTCAGCTGGAACTCAGAAACAACAACTTGAAAAAATAATAATAATTAGAACATATTTGCATAAGATAGCTATTTACTCTGGAAACCAACAACTTTTGAGATTTCCCTTGCCCTGTGGACACCCAGCTCCTGCCATCCTTCCTTAGGTCCTGCAGTACAGTCTTCCCCTGAATGCCACCGGGGACCCAGGGGGACTCCACCCCCCTAAGCAAGCACACACATACTCACAGTTGATGAGTTGCTGGTCTTTGAGTCCCAGCTCTCTTACCCTCCCTTTACTCCACCAGCCCGACGACCCATGACTGAGGAGGGGATTTCTACAGTCTCAGGATTTAGAAAGTCTCTAAGCCATCCATGCTCCAGAAAGCACCAATCTGTTGTAGTTGCAAAAACAACTCTGTAATTTGTTGAGGTTCTCAAACTGACAGCCAGCGAGACTGGGTGGGAGGCCCTGGATCTGTTCTCCCTGACTGCGGGAGGAGCAGCCACTAGGACTTTACCAGGAAGCCCACATGGAGGCTCCGCCAGGCTGTGGCCCAGCTGGTGATGGCCCTTTTGCTCCTGGCAGCCTGAGACACAGCTGCCTGTATTGTCCTCATCTGTTCTGACTGAAGGATGGAGGTGCTGAATAAATTAGGCCTCAGGCCTCTACCACCAGAGAGCTGGAGAATGGGTCCACGTCATTCAAGGACCTGAATTTTTTATGCTCAGGAGCATTGGAATCCTCTTCTTCTAGGGAGGAATTAGCCTGCAAGGTTAGGACTTGAAGAGGGAAGATATTTAATAACTGGGCGAGGATGGGTGTGGTGGCTCACAGCTGTAATCCCAGCACTTTGGGAGGCTGAGGCGGCCAGATCCCAAGGTCAGAAGATCGAGACCATCCCGGCTAACACGGTGAAACCCCATCTCTACTAAAAATATAAAAAAAAATTAGCCAGGGGTGGTGGCGGGTGCCTGTAGTCCTAGCTACTTGGGAGGCTGAGGCAGGAGAATGGCGTGAACCTGGGAGGTGGAGCTTGCAGTGAGCCAAGATTGTGCCACTGCACTCCAGCCTGGGCGACAGAGCAAGACTCCGTCTCAAAAAATAAAAAAAATAAAAATAGGTGAAAATTCCTTATAAATCCAGGATTGGCTCTGAGAGAACTGGCTAAGATTCAGGAAGAAACAAAAAATTCAGAATCCTACAAGGTTTTGATGACAATTAGGGCCGAAATTTTAGGAGGAGATGTAGGATGCAGGAGAAAATTAAAGTGTTTTCTTTATATCAGAGGAGGAAATAGAGGTCAGTGAAGGTCTGGGGTAGGGAAACATTCAGACTGTCCATTGCATGGCTGTGGAGTGAGACTGCCCTTAGCCTGGGTCAGCCTTCCTGGGCCATAAATTGGGCATCCATGATGCTAGGTAACTGTGGGAACAAGATGACAGCTTAGAGCAGCCATGGGTGATGTTTGATGGTAAAAAACCTACAGGCGTTTGGGGTCCCATGATTGTTCCAGACCATGACTCTTCCTGGTTGTGGGTTTGTTACAGAGCAGGAGAAGCAGAGGTTATTACAGTTATGCAGACTTTCCCCCTCCTTTTTCTCTTTTCTCTTCCCCTTGCTTTTCCACTGTTTCTTCCTGCTGCCACCTGGGCCTTGAATTCCTGGGCTGTGAAGACATGTAGGAGCTGCAGGGTTTACCACACGTGGGAGGGCAGCCCAGTACTGTCCCTCTGCCTTCCCCACTTTGAGAATATGGCAGCCCCTTTCATTCCTGGCTTGGGGTAGGGGAGACCATTGAAGTAGAAGCCTCAAAGCAGACTTTTCCCTTTACTGTGTGTACTCCAGGACGAAGAAGGAAGATCATGCTTGATACTTAGATTGGTTTTCCCAGGGAAGAGGGCGGAGCAGAGCAAAGTCACTGTGAACCCTGGGCCAGGCCCTGGCTGGGCCAGCTCCTGAGAGCGTCTCGTGTTGCAGACCCTTGCCCACTTCACCCACTTGCACCTTCTCCCCCTCCCACAGTGTCACTGCTGCTAATGGTCAAAGTCAAATGTGTGGCCACATGGGATGGGCCAGGTCCTCTCAGGCTACTTTCTGGATGTCATTTTTAAAATATGGAAACATGCAGGTGATTTCCCAAAGAGGCTTGGACTGGTATATCCAACGAGAAACAAATAAGCTAAAGAAAGTTTAAACTCAAGAAGAAAGATGTTGACAGTCTATGTAACAGCTGGAAAGTTTATAGGCACCCACCTTTGGGACAACCCAGTGATTATGAACATGTGATATCTACTATTTAAAAGAAATGTTCTCACCTTGGGTTGATTGTGGTATACCATGTGTTATGAAAATTGTTGAGCTGAAGCTTTGAATCGATTTAGTTGAGTCTGACTCACTTGCTTTGGTTCCTGTGTATTTTACTACCCCTCTTGTCGGTGACTTTCCTTCCCCACCCCACCCAGAGTGAATTTGTAGCATGATTGTATAAACCTCTATGTAGAAAATGGAGATTTCTTGTTCTGAAATGTTAAGCTCTAACTGATCCATTTCTGTGCCCTTTAGCCTAGTATGTCTGAACTTCCATTCTTGTTATATATTTAAACTTTCCCTCTATATTATAGGTTTTGTGGCATCCACGGTCAGGTGGAGAGGAAGCTGCCCCTTGCAGAACTGTACTGTAATATTTTTCTTTTATAAATATTTTCACAGGACTGATTGTACACAGGGCTTGTAATAAAATTTTAACACTGTGCTGTGAAACAACTATGGGGAATCTCCATTGAAGGCTACTTCATGGGCACCTGAAAGTGGAGTGTTATAGCTATGACTTTCTATTTCTTGTTTCCTAAGTAAATTAAACCTAATTTTCACCCTTTCATTCTGTTTCAGCCTCCTGTATAAGAAGTACCGTATTTTCTGCCCATCATACTTTGTAATAAAACTTGAACATGTATAGATTGACTGAATTTCTTTTTGTGACGAATTCAGTTCTTCCCATTTTGTCACTTTGGTCATGTTCCATAGACAGTGGCAGTGCCCCAGCCCGAGCCGGGCAGTCTACTCATCACCTTTTATATCCTGTTTAGTCATTCACTTGTTAATTCAGTGGAGTACCTCCTCTATGCCAGGGGACATGGCCCTCAAGTTGGTTGCAGTCTACCAGAGGAGACATCTACATAAATACTTGTGGCCGGGCACAGTGGTCTGTGATCCCAGCTGAGGCATGGGGGTGGCTGAGGTGGGAGGATCACTTGAGGCCAGGAGTTCAAGACCAGCCTTGGCAACATAGCAAGACCCGGTCTCAATCAGTAATTTTTATTTAAAAAAAATTTTTAGCCAGACTAAGATCTAAGACAAATCTTTTTTTTTGCATTTTTTTTTTTTTTTTTTTTTTTTGAGATGGGGTCTCGCTCTGTCACCCAGGCTGGAGTGCAATGGCGCGATCTCGGCTCACTGCAACCTCCACCTCCCGGTTCAAGCTATTCTCCTGCCTCAGCCTCCTGAGTAGCTGAGATTACAGGCATGTGCCACAACACCTGACTGATTTTTGTATTGTTAGTAAAGACGGGGTTTCACCATGTTGGTCAGGTTGGTCTTGAACTCCTGACCTTGTGATACGCCTGCCTCAGCTTCCCAAAGTGTTGGGATTACAGGTGTGAGCCACCGCACCTGGCATTTATTTTATTTTAATAGTTTTGGGGGAACAAGTGGTTTTTGGTTATGTGGATAATAAGTTTTTTTAATGGTGATTTCTGAGATTTTGGTGCACCCATCACCCAAGCAGTGTACACTGTACCCAATTGGTAGTCTTTTCTCCCTACCCCCTCCCACCCAAATTTTTAAAAGACAAAAAACAAAAAAACCAAATAACTTGCATTGTTGTGCGATAATGGATGTGTTTAGGCATCACCCCTCAGGAGGAGGTGATCACCTCTGCCTGTGTGGGAGCCACATGGGGTCAGCGAAAACTACTTAAGATGGATGCCTAAGCTGGGTTTTGAAGGCTGAGTAGGAGTTATCTGGAAATAGGGAATGTCCTTTAAGGCAGAGAGAACACCCATGTGCAAATCTATGGAGGCAAGAAAGTATGGTCATATTTAGAGAATTGCAGGTTGAGGTGGGGTGAATAGTGGGAAATGTAGCTAGAGATGTATACAGGAGCCAGGGCAGGGAAAGTCTCCCGCTTTGCAGAAATTTTAGACATTACACTTCTGTATGATCCTGGAAAACATACACAGAGAGGAGTCATCAGAATTGCATTTTAGAAGGATAGGCAATGAAAAAGTGCCTCTTCCTTCTTACAGGGTGAGAGAAAAACCCTGAACTAAGGCGGCGGCGGCAGCAGCAGCCACGGCAAGGATGGAGAGGACAGGGCACAAGTGAAGAGGGATGCAGTCATCAGCATTCAGTAATTTATTGGTTGTGAAGGAGGACAGAGAAATAACTCCCAGATCTTTTGGATTTGGACAGGTTCTGATGGCTGACTAGGAATGTCCAAGTCCCTGCTAATTTCCCAAACCTATGCCCCACACGGTAGGGTGGGGGAGTTCCTATCCCACTGCTCTTCAAATGCTGTGTGTCCTGGATGAAATACTACCCCCACTTATTTTTATTTTTATTCTTCATGTTGGGCCTTCATGTGAAGGAAGAGAAGAAAGGCAAACTGATTGGTTCCGTGAACCTGTATTCGGTAAGTACCTGCCATTGTGTCAGCTGATATGGAGCCGGTGGCAGTGGATCTGTGAAGGGAAGTATGTGCTCTTGAGAATTTAATTTTTTTTTTTTTTCAGACAGAATTTCGCTCTTGTTGCCCAGGCTGGAGTGCAATGGCGCGATCTCGGCTCATCGCAACCTCCGTCTCCCGGGTTCAAGCAATTCTCTTGTCTCAGCCTCCTGAGTAGCTGGGACTACAGGCATGTGCCACCACGCCTGGCTAATTTTATATTTTTAGTAGAGATGGGGTTTCATCATGTTGGTCAGGCTGGTCTCAAACTCCCGACCTCAGATCATCCACCCACCTCGGCCTCCCAAAGTGCTGGGATTACAGGCGTGAGCCACCGTGCCTAGCCGAGAATTTAAGTTTTATGAGTACCTGCTGGTCCTTTGGAACTGTGCTGCTATATGGTCTGACAATGTATATTTTGTGAGAAACACATGAGTCCTGCTCTCTGGTTTTTAAGGAGAAAACAGAGAGTAATACTATTTATAGGCTAGCCTATGCTGCGGCAACAAACCCCCAAATCTCAGAAACTGAGCACTACAAAAGCTTATTTTTTGCTTACACAAAGTCCTCTGGGCCGGGTGCAGTGGCTCAACTCTCTAATCCCAGCACTTTGGAAGGCTGAGGGGGACAGATAGCTTGAGGTCAGGAGTTTGAGACCAGCCTGGCCAACATGGTGAAACCCTATCTCTACTAAAAATACAAAAATTAGCTAGGCATGGTGGCGCACGCCTGTTGTCCCAGCTACTTGGGAAGCTGAGGCAGGAGAATAGCTTGAACCCGGGAGGTGGAGGTTGCAGTGAGCCAAGATCGCACCACTGCACTTCAGCCTGGGCAACAGAGCAAGACTCCATCTCAAAAAATAAAAATAAAAATAAACGTGTGACCTCCAGGTTGCTTATGGGGGGTGGGAGGGAGTACATTTTTCAGGATGGGCCTGGAAGTGGCTTACTCACTTTTGCTCCTATCTGCCAACTGCAAGGAAGGTCAAGTCAAGAAATGTAGTCTTCCTGTGTACCCTGGAAGAGGAAGTGAAGTAGTGAATAATTATGTCTCAGCCATACCAGCAAATCGGCTAAGTATCTGGACTAATAACTAATGTAATCTCATTCATTGAGAGCTGTTAGTACTGGACAACACATGGTCAAACCTAATGGAATGATACTTGTAGCCAGTCTTTAGCTTCCAAGGCTCATTGTTAGTTAAGTGATTTCAGTGATCCTGACAGCCAGGCGTCTAGAGATGGTTCAGTCAACTGAATTTATCTTGAAAGGTGGCTATTAACTCAGACTGAGAGAGTTAAAATCTGCCCTGCCATTCATCACAGATGCACAGACAGATAAAACCAGCTGCACAGTTAACAGGATATAGTACCTCTATCAAGAACACACTGCAATTTTTTTTTCTTTTTTTGGCAACATAAAGTGTCATAACAACTCCCTGAGTGACTACTGTTTTAAAAAAATTCACCGAGAAATTTCGTTCTCCAAAATCATAGGCTGACAAAGTTTGCTGTTTGCAATTGTATTTGTGAGAATTAAGGCTTATAGTCAGTCTTGCTTGGAGGAGCTGAGTCACTCTGACAGAGAAGCAGCCTTGATTTCCAGGCCAGGTATTGCGCTTCAGAGCAGGGGCTTCTGAACACAACAGTCCACATTTACCTTGACTTTGTACTTTCCGGGGAAACTGATCCCCTGGGTCCCCTTGGTAGTCCAGCTGATCTTAATCCACCTTTCACACAGGTCTGTGTTTCTTTGAGCCTAACTCTAATTTTTCACCTAACTTCCACCCTTCCCCATAATCCTATGACCAGTTTTTTCTTCGGTAAGACACTTCACCATTCCTCTGGTGTGCAGTCTCCCTTGTTGCAGTGAGTTGATAAGCCTAACTCTGTGCGACTATAGGTTTCCCTTGCTGGTCTCAGGCTGACTGGACTAGGGCAATCTCAAACCTTGTTTTAGCCTCTACACTTATTTGTGATTACAAATTCCATTAATTTGATTTTTGCTTCTCAAAGTAAATATTATATATATATTTTTTTCTTTTGTTTTTGAGATGGAGTCTCGCTCTGTCACCGAGGCTCAAGTGCAGTGGCGCAATCTCGGCTCGCTGCAACCTCCGCCTCCTGGGTTCAAGCGATTCTCCTGCCTCAGCCTCCTGAGTAGCTGGGACTACAGGCGCGTGCCACCACACCTAGCTAATTTTTTGTATTATTAGTAGAGACGGGGTTTCACTGTGTTAGCCAAGATGGTCTCGATCTCCTGACCTCATTATCTGCCCCAAATCGGACTCCCAAAGTGCTGAGATTACAGGTGTGAGCCACCACGCCTGGCCTGAATAAACTATTTTTAAATTGCAAAAAGTAATACTATATATGAATGGCTGATAAGCACATGAAAAGATGCTTACCATTAGTAGTCATTCAGGAAATACAATCAAAACCACAATGAGATAATACTTCTCACCCACAAGGATGGTGATAGCTGTAGTCAAAAAGAATAACAAATTTAGCCAGTGGCTCGCACCTGTAATCTCATCTACTTGGGAGACTGAGATGGGAAGATCGCTTGAGCCCAGGAGTTCTATGCTGCAGTCAGCTATGATTGCTCCACTGGACTCTAGCCTGGGTAACAAAGCAGGAAAAAAAAAATTCATGATATGGAGAAATTAAACCCTCATATATTGCTGGTGGGAATGTAAAATGATACAACCACTTTAGAAGACAGTCTGGCAATCCCACAAAAGGTTAAACATAGTTATGATATGACCCAGCAATTCCACTCCTAGGTATATAACTAAAAGAAGTGAAAACATACATCCACACAGCAATGTGTACATGAATGTTCACAGCCTCATTATTCATCATAGAAGGTGGAAACAACCACATGTCCACTGCCTGATGAATGGATAAATAAAACGTGGTATATTCATACAATGGAATATTATTTGGCAATAGAAATGAAATACTGATACATGCTACAACATGCAAGAATCCTGAAAACATCATGCTAAGTGAAAGAAGCCAGTTACCAAAGGCCACATAGCGTGTGGACCCATTCATATTAAATGTCCAGAAGAGGCAAACCCACAGAGACAGAAGTAAATTGGTGATTGCCTAGGGCTGCGGGAATTGGGGGGAAATAGCGAATGATTGCTAATGGGTACAGGACTTCTTTTGGGGATGATGAAAATGTAAAATCAATTGTGCACAGCTCTGAATATTCTATAACACATTGTACACTTTGAATTGGTGATCTGTGTGATCTGTGAAATATGTCAAAGCTGTTAATTTTTTAAAAAATGAGAACTGTGTTGGGCATAGGAAGTACAGTCCTACTCTCAGAGAATTTAGTATTACGGTAGAAACAGATATAAACATTTTGATATTTTTTTAAAAGGTAAGTGCTAAGGTGCAAGCATGTATGAAGGGCTATGGGCACCCACCGCACCTGGCTAATTTTTGTATTTTTAGTAGAGACAGGGTTTCACCATGTTGACCAGGCTGGTCTCAAACTCCTGACCACAAGTGATCTGCCAGCCTCGGCCTCCCAAAGTGCTAGGATTACAGGCGTGAGCCACCGCACCCAGCCCCATGGAGGTTCTTATATAATAAAAAATAAAAAATCTATGCTTTTGTGCTTTGCATCCATCATCCCATTTAGTTCTCACAAGCCCATTCTATGGTAAGGAAACTGAAACAGGAAAGTAAAGGAACTTGCCTAAGGATACACTAGAAAATGGAACAACCAGGGTTTGAAGCCACCCAGTCTAACCACAGAGGGCACAAGCTTGGACTTCACACTGTCCTGCTTCTCTCTTTCTTTTTTTTTTTTTTTTTTTGAGATGGATTCTCCTCTGTCGCACAGGCTGGAGTGCAGTGGCGCGATCTCGGCTCACTACAACCTCCTCCTCCCGGGTTCAAGCGATTCTCCTGCCTCATCCTCCTGAGTAGCTGGCATTACAGGCATGCGCCACCACGGCCGGCTAATTTTTTTGTATTTTTAGTAGAGACGGGGTTTCACCATGTTGGTCAGACTGGTCTGGCACTCCTGACCTAGCGATCCGTCTGCCTCAGCCTCCCAAAGTGCTGGGATTACAGGCGTGAGCCACCGCGCCCGGCTGTCCTGCTTCTCTACCTGATATGTCATGCCCTTTGGACTTAATCTCACCAGCATGGGAGTCACTACAAAGCTTTTCAGCAGCTGCCGCTTTGTTTCTCTCCATCTTCTAACGGATTCGGTTTTCTCTTTTGATACAGCAGAGAGAAAATGAAGAGGGGAGTTTAGCTCCAAAGGGCTTGTCTGATCGTTCTTCCTCTCCCAAAGGCCTGTGATTCATCTGAGTCTGTCCCAAACCATCTCTTGCATCTAGGGGCTTAAGTGCACTGTGGCTATTTACATAAAACTTTTTTACTTTAAAGCTCTAAGGGCTCATTTTGTGTTTCCAACTTTCCTATGTTGATAAAGCAAATATTAGATCCTTATTTATAAATAGGGAAGACGTTCAGAGAGATTAAACATTTGGGCAATTAACTTCTCTGGCAGCAGTTTCTTTCCCAGTACAATGAGGCCAACAACAAAATATCATTCTGGACTTGCTCAGATTTAGGCAGCAATTTGGAAGCAAAGTCAGTTTCATAACTCAGATGTGTCTCCACTAGAACATTATGAGAAACAAAGTCCGGCGCTCTCTAGGCAACCGGGAGGGCTTGAGCACTAACTAGATCTGCTCAAGGGCAAGAGAGGATCGAGTACCGTGCAGCCACGGAACGGACTTTGCGGGCAGTGGGGACGTGTTTTTGGAGGGAACCCGGTAAAGGAAGTGTGCTACGCCATCAAGGGCCCCCAGTCCCGGGTGCCTCGGGGAAGGTGTAGGGTCATTAGCTGTTGAGCCGCCCCGGGCGGGCCCAAGCCTTTGCGTCTCAGGTGACCGGCACAGGCGGCCGCAGGTTCCGGAACTGCTTGTTCCGAGAGTGGAAGAGACTGGCCGGCGTTGGCCGCTGCTGCTAGCAGCTTGAACCCCAAGGTCAGGACCGATGGCGGCTTGGGCTGCTGCCAGCCTAAGCAGGGCCGCTGCCCGATGCTTGCTGGCACGAGGCCCCGGGGTCAGGACGGCTCCTCCGCGCGACCCCCGGCCCTCCCACCCTGAGCCCCGGGGCTGCGGTGCCGCTCCGGGCAGGACGCTGCACTTCACCGCGGCTGTCCCCGCCGGGCACAACAAGTGGTCCAAAGTCAGGCACATCAAGGGTCCGAAGGACGTCGAAAGGAGTCGCATCTTCTCCAAACTCTGTTTGAACATCCGCTTGGCAGTGAAAGGTGAGACCCTGACGGTCACCCAGCACTGGCTGCCGCTGCCCTCTCAGTGCCCGCAGCCTCCCTTGCCTCTCGGAGTTGGGCCCACCTAGATCTCCGGCCCTTCACTTTGTTTTCCTTCCCCAGTACCCACCATTGCCCACCTCATAAATCCTCAAAACACCTACCCTACTTTGGAGGTTCTCACTCACCTTTCCAGACACTGAGCATCTGGCCAGTTTGTCAGAGAGGGAGCTGCTCTTGAGAAGATAAGCCGGTAAGGTAGAAGTGACTTCATCCTAGTCTAGCTGGGTACTTAATAGAAACAAGCCTTAAGAGTCAGGGCAGATGTGTGTCTCTCCTGAAGAGACAAATCAACCCCTCTGAAGTCACCTCAAGTACCTTATTGGTTGCGGCAGGGGCACTGAGTAAAGCTATTACTTAAGTGCTTAGGCCTTAGTTTGCTTCATTAATGTTTCCCCAAGACACATTTCCTTGGAAGGGAGATTTGCAGCCATGTCTTTTCTCTCTTAGGTCACCACATTGAAAAGGCTTTTTTTTCTGTTTAGGGCCAGACATCTGTAGGAGTAAAGGAAAAGTCCTGTAGAAAGCATGGACTTTGGACTGGGCGCAGTGGCTCAGCTTGTAATCCCAGGCCAGAGGTGGGCAGATCACTTGAGGTCAGGAGTTCAGGACTAGCCTGGCCAACATGGGGAAACCCTGTGTCTACTAAAAATACCAAAAAAAAAAAAAAAAAAAATTAGCCGGGCATGGTGGTGCACGCCTGTAATGCTGGCTACTCGGGAGGCTGAAGCAGGAGAATTGCTTGAACCCAGGAGTTGGAGGCTGCAGTAAGTGAGATTGCTCTACTGTACTCCATCCAGCCTGGGTGACAGAGCAAGACTCCATCTCAAAAAAAAAAAAAAAAAAAAAGAGAAACTATGGACTTTGGAGTCAGGAAGACTAGTTTCTGTCACTGACTAACCTTGAACAAGTAGCTTAACTTGAGTTTCTGTGAAACAAGGATAATACCCACCTTGAGGTAGTTTATGATTTATGGCACATCATAGGCATTCAGTTAATGTTAATTTACCCCCTCAGCTCATGCCTGGTATTTGTTTGCTTCCTTTTCTTCAAAATTCTTGATATTAAGTTCAAGCAACATTTATTTATTTATTTATTTATTTATTTATTTATTTAGAGACAGAGTCTCACTCTGTCACCCAGGGTAGAGTACAGTGGCATGATCTTGGCCCACTGCAACCTCCACCTCCCAGGCTCAAGTGATTCTCCTGCTTTAGCCTCCGGAGTAGCCTGGGACTACAAGTGTGCACCACCATGCCTGGCTAAATTTTTTTGTATTTTTAGTAGAGACAGGGTTTCACCATGTTGGCCAGGCTGGTCTCGAACTCCTGACCTCAAATGATCCACCCACCTCCACCTCCCAAAGTGCTGGGATTGCAGGCATCAGCCACTGCGCCCCACTGAAGTTCAACCAACTTGTGTTTATTTTGTGCCAGGCATGCCATTGGTACTACAAAGATGATGAGATACAGCCCCTACCCTCAGATTACAATGTCATGTGAACATTTCAATAATTATGCACAAAGTGCCGGGCGCGGTGGCTCACACCTGTAATCTCAACACTTTGGGAGGCTGAAGCCGGTGGATCACGAGGTCAGGAGATCGAGACCATCCTGGCTAACACGGTGAAACCCCGTCTCTACTAAAAATACAAAAAAATTAGCCAGGTGTGGTGGTGGCGGGCGCCTGTAGTCCCAGCTACTCAGGGGGCTGAGACAGGAGAATGGCGTGAACCCGGAAGGCGGAGCTTGCACTGAGCCGAGATTACACCACTGCACTCCAGCCTGGGCAACAGAGGAAAACTCTGTCTCAAAAAGAAATAATACAAATAAAATAAAATAAAAATAATTATTATGCACAAAGTAGTAGAGTAAGAGCAGTAATGAGTCCAGGAAGTGTTGTTACCATCTATAACCCTTCTTCATCTGATACAAAGTAGAGATCGCTGAAACCTAGCAGAATGAAAACCATCCCTAAAGACAATGAATTAGAAAGTTCTGGCCAGGCACGGTGCCTCATGCCTGTAACCCCAGCACTTTGGGAGGCCAAGGTGAGTGGATCACTTGAGGTCAGGAGTTTGAGACCAACCTGGCCAACGTGGTGAAACCTCATCTCTACTGAAAATACAAAAATTAGCTGGGCGTGGTGGCAGACACCTATAATCCCAGCTACTTAGGAGGCTGAGGCAGGAGAATCCCTTGAACCTGGGAGTGGGAGGTTGCAGTGAGCCAAGATGAGCCAAGATCACGCCACTGCACTCCAGCATGGATGACAGAGTGAGACTCTGTCTCAAAAAAAAGGGTATTTTCTGGCCAGACATGGTGGCCCACACATGTAATCCTGGCACTTTGGGAGGCCGAGTCAGGCAGATCACTTGAGCTCAGGAGTTTGAGACCAGCCTGGGCGACATGGTGAAAACCTGAATCTACAAAAAATACGAAAAAAATTACCTGAGTGTGGTGGTGCACACCAGTGGTCCCAGCTACTTGGGAGGCTGAGGCAGGAGGATCGCTTGAACCCTGGAGGTTGAGGCTAGAGTGAGCTAAAATCATGCCACTGCATTCCAGCCTGGGTGACAAAGTGAGACTTTGTCTCAAAAAAAAAAAAGAAAGTACTTTTCCAAAATACTTATCCAGGCCAGGCACAGTGGCTCACACTTGTAATCCCAGCACTTTCGGAGGCCAAGGTGTGTGGATCACCTGAGGTCAGGAGTTTGAGACCAGCCTGGCCAACATGGTGAAACCTGGTCTCTACTAAAAATACAAAAATTAGCTGGGTGTGGTGGCGTGCACCTGTAATCCCAGCTACTCGGGAGGCTGAGGTAGGAGAATCACTTGAACCCAGGAGGTGGATGTTGCAGTGAGCCAAGATCGTGCCACTGCACTCCAGCCAGCAACAGAGTGAGACTCCATCTCAAAAAACAAACCAAAAAAACCCGAAAATACTTCTCCGTATCCCACTGAAACACTAGTTAAGGTATTCTAAGGTAACTGAGAGCTAAATGGTGATTTGCCACTCCTTTGGCTTGGTGGGGCTGGAAATCCCTTTTTTTCTCCCATGTTGTAATGAGATGTCTTTGCTCACTCTTTTTTTTTTTTTTTCTTTAAATCTCAGAAGGAGGCCCCAACCCTGAGCACAACAGCAACCTGGCCAATATCTTAGAGGTGTGTCGCAGCAAACATATGCCCAAGTCAACGATTGAGACAGCGCTGAAAATGGAGGTGTGTACTGTTTGACATGCTTTTTATTGATCACAGCCTCTACCAGGCTCATGTCTGGATGGCCAACAAACACACCGTAAATTATCAGAGGGGCCAAGTGCAGTGGCTCACGACTATAATCCCAGCACTTTGGGAGGCTAAGGTGGGTGGATCACTTGAGGCCAGGAGTTTGGAGACCAGCCTGGCCAGCATGGTGAAACTCCATCTCTACTGAAAATACAAAAATTAGCTGGGCGTGGTGGCGTATGCTTCTAATCCCAGCTACTGGGGGTGCTGACGTGGAGGATCGCTTGAACCCAGGAGGTAGAGATTGCGGTGAGCCGAGATTGCACCACTGCACTCCAGCCTGGGCGACAGAGCGAGACTCTGTCTCAAAAAAAAAAAAAATTATCAGAGAGAACGGTAGCAATGTAGTTGACGACCTCAGCCTAGAGGCTTCTGAGAGCTCACTGTCCTTGGTCATTGGTTCTAGGAGCACAACTGGGAGTAGGATGCATAGGCAGTATGCGGGGCAATACAGTCAAGACCGGGACTGCTCAGCCAAGTTGTAGGGAGATGAGGTATTATAGAAAGAAGGGGCAGTGTGGGAGAAAGCCCTTATGTTAGGTGGAGGAAGTGTTTGTTTTTCAGATGTTTATGCCCTAAAGAAGAAAAGCCAGTAGAAAGGGAGAGGATGGGGGTGATAGCGATGGTGGGAGGGGCAGGTATATAGAGTCCACGTAAGGGTACACCTTTCTCTGGGGCAGGTAGGGAGGCTCTGAGGAAGTAATAGTTATCTTAATAGCTCAAAATTATTGAGTGCTTCCTGCAGGCTAAGCATGGATAAAAACTCTATGTGTGTTATCGAATCCTCAAAACCACCGTAAGTAGAAACTGAGGCACAGGAATGTTAGGTGACTTGACTCAAGTCACATAGAAAATGACAGACTTGAAACCAGATAGTCAGACTTTAGAGCCTGTGCTCTAACCGTTATGCTTATTGCCTTCATGTAGGCCATGGTGCAGAGAAGGTGGTGGAGACAGCAATTATTTTCCCCACCTAGTGGCCCTTTTTACCTTTGTGAAAGAGGAAGGGAGAAGTTATGAGTTGAGAATTCCTGGAAAGTTGCAGGACAGGGTGCTTGGAGTGGGGAATATTGAATATATGGACAAGGGATGAGTAGGGGCATGGAAGGTCCAGAAGAGATTAGTCCCTAGAGCTCTGGATTAATTGTTTGAATTTTGAGACCATGCTGTTTTCAGCAGCTCTTACGACAAGGCCTAGGTGTGTGATTTTTCACAGCAGTACTCGGCAGCCCAGGGTAGGGACCTTGAGACTTGACCGGTGGGTTTCTTACAGGATGGGGGTGTAGGAGGATGAGTCTGAGTGGGATTGGGTAGGGACTAGATGTGGCATTTGGTTAGGGATGGTAGGAAGCAAAGCTGAGAGATGGCTGATGGATTGTTCAGGGACCGGAGAAACAGACTCCTTCCAAGTTAGGGTTAGTACTTCCTGTTACTTCAAAAGTTGGTTAGAGGGTGGGGACAAAAATAAAGATTGAGAGCTCAGGCTCCAGCCTAGAGAGCCCATCCCATGGAGTTAGTTTTGCGATACTTGTGGTTCTGGGCTGACATGTGGGAAGGAATTGGGAAACAGGAAAATGTGCTTGTGTTGTTCATTGCAGAAATCCAAGGACACTTATTTGCTGTATGAGGGTCGAGGCCCTGGTGGCTCTTCTCTGCTCATCGAGGCGTTATCTAACAGTAGCCACAAGTGTCAAGCAGACATTAGACATATCCTGAATAAGAATGGGTAAGTGTGCGTCTGGGAGGAGTGGTAGGGGACAGAAGCCTTTATGTTCCAATTCTCTGCAAGGCAAGTACTGTTGATCTCTGCTAGTGTTTCAGGGTTTTGTTTTTTGTTTTTTTGTTTTTTGAGACGGAGTCTCACTCTTGTCACCCAGGCTGGAGTGCAATGGCATGATCTTGCCTCACTGCAACCTCTGCCTTCTGGGTTCAAGTGATTCTCCTGCCTCAGCCTCCTGAATAGCTGGGATTAAAGATACCCACAGCCATGCCCAGCTAATTTTTGTATTTTTAGTAGAGATGACAGGGTTTCACCATGTTGGCCAGGCTGGTCTCGAACTCCTGATCTGAGGTGATCCACCTGCCTCAGCCTCCCAAAGTGCTGGGAGCCACCATGCCTGGCCATGTTTCAGGTTTTAAGCACATTTGCTCCTTAGCAGAATCCAATGAGTTAATTGACTTTCCCTTAATGTAGTCTCTACTAGCAGGATCCCAAAGACTTGTTCATCGGATGTAGAAGGGGATCTTTGTCCTATTATCCCCATCTGTAGCCATATAATGCCCAAGTCTTAAAATGCTCCACCAGGACTGGCATCTTAATGGCACAGGAAATTATCAGCTAAGTCTGCTTCCTCCCAACTGCAATCAGGGCAGAAAATCGAGCGTGGGGACATTCTTGGGCTGTTCCCTTACCCAGCAGCAGCTGCATTTTCTCCTTGAGGATGCGATCTGCTCCATGTCTGTGTGTACTTCATAGACTGGGTGAGAAAGAGACAGTGATAGAATGATGAGCTTTATGGAGGCTGAGCTTCTAGAGGCATCCACTCATGCCAGCCTGTTTCCTTCCCTGTCAGAGGAGTGATGGCTGTAGGAGCTCGTCACTCTTTTGACAAAAAGGGGGTGATTGTGGTTGAAGTGGAGGACAGAGAGAAGAAGGCTGTGAACCTAGAGCGTGCCCTGGAGATGGCAATCGAAGCAGGAGCTGAGGATGTCAAGGAAACTGAAGATGAAGAAGAAAGGAACGTTTTTAAAGTAAGCATGAAAACATGGGTGTTTGGTGGGCTTCCAGGAGGACCCTGATAGATGCCTTACGCATGCCTCTTGGTTTCTTCCTTCCTGTGCAGGGTATAGGTGAGACAGTTCACATATTGTACAAACATTTATTAAGTGAATACTGAATAGGACCGACTCTAGTGAGGACTATGAGAAAGAGTCAAAACATTGAAAACGATGTCCCTGCCAGTGAAGAGCTCAAACCCAGTGATCCATTCCAGTACTGACATTCAGGACTTTGCAAGGTCCTGTCTGGCTTTGTCTCATTACCTCCTGGCTCCTCACCTCCTGACTTTCCTTTATCCCTAGTTTATTTGTGATGCCTCTTCACTGCACCAAGTGAGGAAGAAGCTGGACTCCCTGGGCCTGTGTTCTGTGTCCTGTGCACTAGAGTTCATCCCCAACTCAAAGGTGCAGCTGGCTGAGCCCGACCTGGAACAGGCCGCACATCTCATTCAGGCTCTCAGCAACCACGAGGATGTGATTCACATCTATGATAACATTGAATAACCAGGCTACATGTGCCCCCGGGTTCCTTCCTAGAAATGTGGCAGCCCATTCCAGCACACAGGCTTCTGCAGCAATCTCTGAGGGTAAAGCCGGTGGGAGGCTCAGCAGGCCAGGAGGCCCAAGGCCAGGACTTGCGACCTTGAAGCCAAAGGAATCTCACTTGTGGGGCCTCCTTGTCAGCTCTGCTGCTGTCTCAGAGCCATCTGGATGAGTGTCCCGACACCCTCTTGGATGCAGGGCAGGACCACCCAGCTGGTCAGACTGATGTTGGGTAGCTGGCCTCTGTGGGGATTGTAAGTGCCCTGAGGTGCTCTGTACTAGAAACTGCTTTTAATAATAACAGTGATTATTGGTTGCTGCATTGCTGTTGTATGGCTCTTGAGTCTTCCTGAGTTTGTGTCCAGCTGTTGGGATCCTCTGGACTAACTTTCAAGTCCCTAGGCTTAGCTCTACTACTCCAATCCCAGGATTATTTTTTTAATTGGCCATAGAAATGTAGTTGTATCCAGGCACTCCATGGTCTGATGCTGGTCTTACAGCCTAAACCTGTCATTCATTCATGCAACTAATATTTCTGGAACACTAGCTATATACCAAGAACTGTACTTATCTAGAGCATAAGCTATTCAGCTGGTGTCCTGTGTTAGATCCTGCTCTAGAAGGTAGGACCTGAACACAGGACTGCTCTTTACTGGAGCTGCCCCAGGGCAGTGTGAGCTGCTGTGCAAGCATCTGTTGCTCTCTTTATGTGACTTCTGTGCCCTTCTTTCACCAAACAGCTTAAGGTTCCAGCCCAGTAGGAAATCAAGTGCCAATGATAAGGGACTTGGCAGTGGCTCACACCTATAATCCCATCTACTCGAGAGGCTGAGGCAGGAGGATCACTTGAGCCCAGGAGTCTAAGGCTACAGTGAGCTATGATTGCACCATTGCATTCCAGCTTGGGTGACAGAGTGAGAACTCTTCTTTTTTTTTTTTTTGAGGCAGAGTCTCACTCTGTTGCCCAGGCTGGAGAGCAGTGGCACAATCTCAGCTCATTGCAGCCTTGACCTCCTGGACTCAAGCAGTCATTCCACCTCAACCTCCCAAGTAGCTAAAACTACAGGTGCATGCCACCACGCCCAGCTAATTTATATATATTTTTGTAGAGATGGGGTTTCACTATGTTGTCCAGGTTGGTGTCGAGCTCCTGAGCTCAAGCGGTCTGCACACTCGGCCTCCCAAAGTGCTGGGATTACAGGCATGAGCCACCACGCTGAGTCTGTCTCTTTTTTTTTGAGACAGTCTTGCTCTGTGGCCCAGGCTGGAGTGCAGTAGCATGATCTTGGCTCACTGCAACCTCCACCTCCCATGTGCAAGCGATTCTCCTCCTTCAGCCTCCCAAGTAGCTGGGATTACAAGCAGGCACCACCATGCCCGGCTAATTTTTTTTGTGAGTGGGAGGGGAGAAAATTAAACTTTATTTATTTTTAAAACCAAACCACCAGGAAAATATAACACAGCCTGGAAGCAGCAAATGGACAGGCTATATTATCATTTCAAGTAGTAAGCTGGTGAAAATACAATGAGGTTGCTATCAAAACAATAAGGTGCCATGCCAGGGCAGGAACACTGCAAGTTGCGAAAGCCCCAGGCAAAAATGGTTTTTGCTAATGGGGTCTGCCTCTCCTTTGCTATCAGGGAGTCAGCTCATCCTAGCCCAAGTTGCTTACTTTTTCTCCCTTGAATTTCCTGTTGCCAGGGTTTGTCTCAATTGTGCTTTGTTAATTCAGGGGGCTAAGTAGGTAGTGCTAGGTTTAGGCTTTCATTCCATCCGTTCTATAAAAACCAGGTTTTTCCAAATCCAGTACTTCATAACTCTGTTATAATCAAGTAGCCAACTGCTCTTCTTTTACTGTTCATTTCTAGATACTAGTATATATCACAATCAAAACCCCCTTCTCTTCACGGGGAAAGTGTTACTGCAAGATTGTCCTGTCATTTTGCTACACACAGCCTCAGGGCCCATCAGCCAGTAATTATGCTTCCCATAATTAGTATGTCATCGCCTCTCATGTTTTTGCATGGTCTCCAGGCTGAAAGATGCAGCATGTAATAATTTTAAGAAATCTACATCTACATCTTGATGACCAGAAATGGGGATCCTCAAGGAAACTTTCAAAGTTCTTATCCAAACTAGTCTCCCTCCCAATTCCACATCTTAAAATCAATTTGTATCGCCTTGTATAAATTACACAAAACCAAGAAAACAAAGACCCAGAAAACTTTTTTGCCCTTCTAAGCGGGTGACCTCATGGATTTTGTTTCACAGCTTACGGAAAATAGTGTGGTGACACTTCTGGTAAACAGGATGTTGGCAACAAAGAGAAAATATCTCTCCTCAAACTCCACCAACTCTAACCTGCCAGCCTGTTGGTACCTGTGTAATAAGAAGAGTCTAGTGCCTTGGAGGGCTCTGGCTTGTTACAGGGGAGATCCTTACTGGCAGGACAAGCACTGGCCATAGGATATATAAGCTCTAAAACTCTCCTGTAATATCTCTGACCCAATTTAGCACCACTTTTTTCCATTTCATTTTTTAGGACTGAAACATAAAAGAACCAGTGTCCAGAGGCAAGTGACATATGTCTTACACTTGTGGCCATCCTTCATTTCTTCATAAACTTTGCTTAAAAGACTAAAATTCCAAATTCCTTATAAAAAATATATTCTTGCCCTCAGCCCCAGTGGCCACTGGCAAAGACTGTTATTTCCCAATGGATAAGAGAGCCTCCTTCATCTTGGCCATAGTTAGGATGAGGTGCGTGTGGTCATCCACACACTTGGTCACACAACCGTCCAGCTGCTGCTTCACCTGAAGCTCCTTACTCCCAGTATCCATTGAATCTTTGGCTTTGTTGTTGCAATGCATGGCGCACCGGGCTAGGTGGTCCTGGAACTTCTCCAACTCACTGGTGAGCAAAGCCCGGGCTTGACCCAGAGGCACATGGCAGTGCTTTGATGCACTGGTGCACCTACTGCATGGAGGCCTGGCTGTCCTCACAACAGCTGGTGCTGCACCGGAACATGAGACCCTGCATCTTCCAGATGTTCTCTCTCTCCAGACTCTTCACCATGGAGTCCACCACCTCCTGCACCCACAGCTGCTGCAGCTCTGCCATGGCGTCCCCATACCGCCCTGCACCGTGCCACCCTGGCTAATTTTTGTATCTTTAGTAGAGACCAGGTTTCGCCATGTTGGCCAGGCTGGTCTCGAACTCCTGACCTTAGGTGATCCGTCCACCTTCGCCTCCCAAAGTGCTGGGATTACAGGCATGAGCCATGGCGCCCAGCCTCTGTCTCTCAAAAAAAAAAAAAAAAAAAAAAAAAAAAGGGACTTACCAGGGCCCACTTTGCCTGGGTCCCTATGCATCCTGGGATTGGTCAGAGTGAACCAATGAGAAGACTGAGCTGCTCTCAAGAAGGGCTACCACAAGCTGGTTTTGAAAGCTTCTTGGTTCTGAGAACAACCAGCCCTAGATCCTTTTCATCTCTGATGCCA
Source organism: Gorilla gorilla gorilla (assembly GCF_029281585.2). Classification (NCBI taxonomy): domain Eukaryota; kingdom Metazoa; phylum Chordata; class Mammalia; order Primates; family Hominidae; genus Gorilla; species Gorilla gorilla. The sequence goes on along the minus strand of NC_073228.2, from coordinate 28,440,174 downwards.
AATGATGTGGCACTGAGAACTGAAGAGGAAACGTGAACAGAAAGAAGGGTGAGGGCTGAATAAGAAGCCTCGCCAGTGGGAAATAGGGCCCTTGGTACCTTTTGCTCCTAATAGTCACATCTGTGTTTAGAAGGGCCAGGAACTCCCACCTCCTGCGTCGGAGCCTGTCAAGCATGTCAGGCCTAGAGTGGCTTTCTGATCCCTGTTATACACCTATTTATAAGTTATCTAAGCTAATTCTGAGCTCACAGTAATTTTCCTGAAGGAGCTTCAGGTAAATAAGGATGACAAAGAACTAAAACCAAATTTACTGTAAATGATAACTTCAGCTTCTAAGAAAAGAATTACTGACTCCACACTGATGTCAATAGCTGGAGAGCAAGGGCTACGAGGAAGAAAACCAGTGAAATAATCCATGGTCATGCCACTTGCCCAAATATCTGAATTGCTTATCATTAAAAAAGAGCAAATTTACGTTTATATGTGGCTTCATACTTTGTAAGATACGTTTACATGTTATTTATTTGATTTTCCCAACAAACCTATAAAACACTTTGGCCAAGTATTTTATGCACAAATGATTTCATACCAAGCAGGAAAGAACAGGTCTTACGCTGATAGACCTTGGTGTTTATAAAATAGCTCTGTTTTGGAAATTAATTTGGAGGAATCTTATTTATAATCTGAGAAATCTGTACTAAGGGAGTCTGCTCTTAAAGGGAACATGGCTAGTCATGTGAATAGATCTCTAATGTAGCATATAGAATCTTTATTAATATGGATTGTTGCATAACCAATTATCTTACATCAAGACATGCTTACTGTAAGGCACAGTAAAGGCTCCTGTGATGATGGCTCTGCACTGACCCCTAGTGGTGCCCTGCAGTCTCTCTCCTGCAGTTAATAGGAAAGGCAGAAATGAACCCTTCTTGAATTTGTTCTGCTGTCTCTATATCTGGTAAAGAGACCCTGAGCTATTCAAATAAAGATGGTCACGGCCGGGTGCGGTGGCTCCCGCTTGTAATCCCAGCACTTTGGGAAGCCGAGGGGGGTGGATCACCTGAGGTCAGGAATTCGAGACCAGCCTGGCCAACATGGTGAAACCCCGTCTGTACTAAAAATACAAAAATTAGCCAGGCATGGTGGCAGGCGCCTGTAATCCCAGCTACTCAGGAGGCTGAGGCAGGAGAATCACTTGAACCCGGGAGGTGGAGGTTGCAGTGAGCCGAAATCACACCATTGCACTCCAGCCTGGGGCACAAGAGCGAGACTCCGTCTCAAAAAAAACGTTAAAGATGGTTACATCCATATGCCAAGGTATTATGTTGCCACTAAAAATTATTTTTTAAAGAATCTTTTGTCAGAGAAAATGTTTAGAATATAACATTAAGTGGGAAAAAAGATACAAAACTACATGTATAGTGTGGTCCAAATTTTGAAATAGATATGTATAATTTTTTTAACATATTATATATATGAACTTTTTAAAAAAGACTAGAAGGAAATGTACTAAAATATCAAAACAGGTTATCTCAGGGTAGTGATGTTATTACTGAGCTTTATATTCTGTAATCATGTTTTCCTTTTTTCTTTCTTTCTTTTCTTAAGAGATGGTGTCTTCCCGGCCGGGCACGGTGGCTCACGCCTGTAATCCCAGCACTTTGGGAGGCCGACGCGTGCGGATCATAAGATCAGGAGTTCGAGACCAGCCTGGCCAATGTGGTGAAACCCCGTCTCTACTAAAAATATAAAAATTGGCTGGGCGTGGTGGCGGGCGCCTGTAATCCCAGCTACTTGGGAAGCTGAGGCAGGAGAATCATTTGAACCCAGGAGGCGGAAGTTGCAGTGAGCCAAGATTGCACCACTGCACTCCAGCCTGGGTGACAGAGCAAGACTCTGTCTCACAAAAAAAAAAAAAAAAAAAAAAAGAGAGAGAGAGATGGGGTCTTCCTGTGTTAGGCTGGTTTTGAATTCTGGGCTCCTAGGGATCGTCTTGCCTCAGCCTCCCAAAGTGCTGGGATTATAGGTGTGAGCCACTGTGCCCAGCCCCCATGTTTTACTTTTATCAGGTGACATAATTAAAAAAAAACCGAAAGCTAGTCTCACAGCATCTGAGAGTCTGGGAGTCAGATGCATGTTAAAGTCCGAGGAATGGGGTCCAGTGCTGGCTTGGCTTATCTTTGGTCATTGTCTTAGCAACATAAAATTATTCAAGGTCTTGAAGCCACCTTGGGCTTACCTTCAAGTGCCCTTTTAGTGGGATAGAAGTATCTGTGATAGGCTCTGTTCACAGTCTTGACTGTTATAAGAAGCACTCTTGTGCGTAGCCACCTCCCCTCTGCTAGAGGCCCTGGCTGAATCCAAGAGGAACAGTAAAGGCTCTGCCTCCAACCAACTGTGGAAATTCAGCCATGTGGTTGAGTTACTTTTTTTCTCTGAAACTTATAGCAGTCAATAAATTTTCAAACTTGAAGAGCCCCCAATTCCCAGACTTATTTGAATCCCCAAAGACACTTCTGGAGACATTCTGTGAAGAGAAAATAAGTCTGGCAAAAGGGAATGTGATGATAGATCCACAATACTCTTTTTCTTTTCCTTTTCCTTTCCTTTCTTTCTTTTTTTTTTTTTTTTTGGTGTGTGTGTGTGTGTGTAACAGGGTCTAACTTTGTCAGCCAAGCTGGAGTGCAGTGGCACAACCATCGCTCACTGCAGCCTCAACCTCTCAGGCTCAAGCAATCCTTCTGCCTCAGCCTCCTTGCATGCCACCATGCCCGGTTATTTTATGTTTTGAAGAGATGGGGTATTGCTATGTTGACAGGGCTGGTCTTGAACTCCTGGGCTCAAGTGATCCTCCCATCTTGGCCTCCTGAAGTGCTGGGATTACAGGTATGAGCCATCAGCCTGGTGCCACACTACTCTTAACTGAAATTATTCTATGTCCAGCCAATGAACAGGATAGCATTTTTACTTCTTTGTTCTTTTTATTTTTTGTGTATGCCCAAAAGGTAACATTTATTGTCTTTAAAAAGGCAAATCTTACATAAATAAATAACAACAACAACAACAACAAAATTCCCATTTAATTCTACCTCCTAAGATACAACCACCATTAACGATTTATATTTTTTCACTCTTTGGAGCCAGTCTGCTAGGGACCAAATTCTAGCTCTGCCAACAGCTAGCAACCTTGGACAAGAACTTAACCTCTTTGTACATGCTTCTTTACCTGTAAAATGGGGGTAATGATAGTACCGATTACATGCGGCTGTTTTGAGAATTAAGTTAATATATGTGAAGCACTTGAAACAGCACCTGGCAATAGTTAAGTGTTCAATAAATGTTGGCCTTTTTCTAAGTGTGAATGAGCACTTTTTTTTCATTAAAAAATTTTTTTGGCCGGGCATGGTGGCTAATGCCTGCAATCCTAGCACTTTGGGAGGCCGAGGCAGGTGGATTGCCTGAGCTCAGGAGTTCAAGACCACCCTGGGGGCAACATGGTGAAACCCCACATCTACTAAAATACAAAAATTAGCTGGGCTGGGTGGTGCTTGCCTGTAATCCCAGCTACTCGGGAGGCTGAGGCAGGAGAATTGCTTACACCCAGGAGGCAGAGGTTGCAGTGAGATTGCACCACTGCACTCCAGCCTGGGCCACAGAGCAAGACTCTGTCTCAAAAAAAAAAAAAATTTTTTTTAATTGATATGGGATCTTGCCATGTTGCCCAGGCCAGTCTTGAACTCCTGGGCTCAAGTGATCCTCCCAGCTTGGCCTCCCAAAATGCTGGGATTATAGGTGTGAGCCACCTTGCCTGGCCAGCTTCTTTTTTTTTTTTTTTTTTTTAAATAGACATGGAGTCTCAGTATGTTGGACAGGCATATCAGGGTCTTGATACGTAGTTTTGAACTCATGGCCTGAAGCAATTCTGCCTCAGCCTCCCAAAGTGTTGAGATTACAGGCATAAGCCACCACACCTGGCCTGAATGAGCATTTTTTAAAACTGAAAAGTGATCATGCTATATATATACTTTGCTTTAACCTTTTTTTTTTCACTTCACAATATATCCTGGTTACCTTTTAGTATTAGTATGGAGAAGTCTCTTCATTCTTTTTAATAGCTACATAACTTTTTTGGTATTAACGTGTCATAATTTAACCAGTCTCCTATCAATGGGCATTTGGATTGTCTGTTTTAAAAAAGATGCTAGGGCCGGGCATGGTGGCTCACACTTGTAATCCCAGCACTTCAAGAGGCTGAGGTGGGCAGATAGCTTGAGCCCAAAGAGTTCAAGACCAGCCTGGGCAACATGGCAAAACCCTGTCTCTACAAAACACACAAAAGTTAGCAGGGCATGGTGGTGTGCACCTGTAGTCCCAGCTACTTGGGAGGCTGGGGTGGGAAGATTGAGCCCAGGAGGTCAAGGTTGCAGTGAGCTATGATTGCACCACTTCACTCCAGCCTGGGTGATGGAGTAAGACTCTGTCTTCAAAAATAAAATGAAAATAAAAAGCCAGGTGTGGTGCCATGCACCTGTAGTATCAGCTACTGAGGAGACTGAGACAGGAGGATCCCTTGAACCTGGGAGGTTGAGCTTGCAGTAAGCTATGACTGTGCCACTGTACTCCAGACTGGATGACAGCAAGACCTTGTCTCAAAAAAGAATTTTCGGCTAGGCACAGTGGCTCATGCCTGTAATCCCAGCACTTTGGCGGCCAAGGTGAGCGGATCATGAGGTCAGGAGATTGAGACCATCCTTGCTAACACGGTGAAATCCCATCTCTACTAAAAATACAAAAAGTTAGCCAAGCATGGTGGCAGGCGCCTGTAGTCCCAGCTACTTGGGAGGCTGAGGCAGGAGAATGGTGTGAACCTGGGAGGCAGAGCTTACTGTGAGCCGAGATCACGCCACTGCACTCCAGCCTGGGTGACAGAGCGAGACTCCGTCTCAAAAAAAAAAAAAAAAGAAGAAGATAAAATACTGCATATACCTAAAAGGGAACATTATGGAAATTACATTCAGTTACTAACATCTCCATTTGAGGTTCACTTACTCATTTGACAAATATTTGTTTTTTAATGTGCTATGAAAGATGAGAGGCATGCTGATTTGAAACCAGCTTCTGTCTTTATGCTTAATTTGGTTGTTTTGTTTTGCTTTGTTTTGCTTTGTTTTGTTTTGTTTGAGGGTCTGGCCCTGTCATCTAGGCTGGAGTGCAGTGATAGGATCATAGCTCACTGTAGCCTTACCTCCTGAGCTCAAGCAGTTCTCTCGCCTCAGCTTCTTGAGTAGCTAGGACTACAGGCACACGCCACCATACCTGGATAATTTTAAATTTTTTTTGTAGAGACGAGGTCTAACTATGTTGCCCAGACTGGTCTCAAACTCCTGGCATCAAGCAATCCTCCCTCATTAGCTTCCTAAAATGTTAGGATTACAGACATATGAGCCACCACACCTGGCCTTTTTATACATACTTGGTTAAAGACAATTATTAGCAGGACACATGCTTTGATGAAGAAAGTACCCAGTGCTCTGACAGTATGTCTGAGGGCCTTAACCCGGACTTGGAGTTGTCTGTCTGAGAAGGCTTCCTGGAGGGAATGCTCTATAGGCTTAGCTCTTCCCTGAAAGAATGGAGGTGGGGGCAGGGCACGGTGGCTCATGCCTGTAATCCCAGCACTTTGGGAGGCCGAGGCGGCAGATCACGAGGTCAGGAGATTGAGACCATCCTGGCTAATGCGGTGAAACCCCGTCCCTACTAAAAAAAATACAAAAAATTAGCCAGGCATGGTGGCGGGCACCTGTAGTCCCAGCTACTCGAGAGGCTGAGGCAGGAGAATGGCATGAACCCAGCAGGCGGGGCTTGCGCCACTGCACTCCAGCCTGAGCGAGAGAGCGAGACTCCGTCTCAAAAAAAAAAAAAAAAAAAGAATGGAGGTGGGAGCAGAAGCGAAGAGGATTTCATGCAGAGAACATAGCACACACAGAGGTATAGAAGCAAGAGAAATTCATATTTGAGGAATTGCTGGTGGTTCTATGTGGCTGGGGCATAGAATTTGAATAATGGGGTTAACTATTATAGTTAAGGTGGAAATAGAAGGACGTGTGGCTGAAGAAGAAGGTATGGGTTGGGTCCTGAAGGACCTTCTTAACTACATTCACATATATGACTTATCCTAAGGGTGATGGGAAACTTTTTAGGGAGGGTATGGCAGAATCAGGTGTCCATTTCAGAAAGATCAATCTGTGATGTGAATATATGTTAAGAGGCTGTTACGCTTAAGTCATGCAGGTAAGAGATTTTGGTGGTTTGAACTAGGGTGGTGAAATGGGATGGGAGAGGAATGGACAGATTGGAGACTTGTTCAAGATTGGCTGTGGGGGAAAAGAAATAGAGAGAAAGAGCTATCTGATCATTCGAAGGTATCTAACTTGGGAAACTGGAGAGGGACAGAGAAAATATAGAACTATGGGGGAAAATGATTTCAGTTTGGACCCAAAATTGGAGGTTCCTGTGGGACACCCATGTCTGTGGAGTTCAGAAGAAAGACCTCCCTGAGCTAGAGATACAGCTGAGATTCTGGAATCCTCAGCGCATATGGTAACTGCAGTATGGGAATGTTTGAGATGGCTGGTTGAGACACAGACAGTGCAAATGAAGCCACAAAGAAGGCAGTTGTAAGAAAGGTAGAAGGTAAATCAGAAGGTTGTTTTCAGCTAAAGACTCAGGTAGATGTACTGCGGTTCTCTATGTGTGAGGCACTATTCTAAGTGCTGGTGATAGAGCAGTAAGCAGGACAAAATTCCTGCTCCTGCATACCTTATGTTTGTGGTAGTTGGAGTAGAGCAAACAAATAAATATATAATTTTAGCCACTGAGAAAAAAAACAAGGAAAAAATATACAAATACAGAATGATGGAAGGGAGGGGTCATTTTGGATGGGGTGATAAGAAATGACTTAAAAGCAGACGTTTGAGCAGAGACTTGAATAAACTGCAGAAATGAGAACATCTTGGCTTGGTAGTTTCAAAGAATGGAAAGAAGGCCAGAGTAGCTAGAGGACAGTGATGGAGGGACAGGATGGAGGGGCCAGCTCCTATTGGGCCTGGCAGGTCATGACAAAGAATTGGGGTTTTATTCTGAGTGTGATGGGAGGGAAGCCATTGGAGGGCTGACAGTGGGCAGGGGGTAGGGTGGCATGATCTGAATTACATTTTACAGGGATCACTCTGGTTGCTATTGGGGAACCATTTGTTGGGCTGCCACAGAGGAAACAATGGAGGCTAGATAGGAGTCTGGGGCAGTCATTCAGGAGAGTAGGTGGTGGCTTGGATAAGGGGGGTGGGATGAGAAGTGGTTGGATTCAGGTGTGTGTGTGTGTGTGTGTGTGTGTTTATTTTTATTGTATTTTTTTTTGAGACAGGGTTTCACTCTGTTGCTCAGGCTGGAGTGCAGTGGCACAATCTCGGCTCACTGCAACCTCCGCCTTCTAGGTTCAAGCGATTCTCCTGCCTCAGCCTCCAAGTAGCTAGGATTACAGGCCACCACACCTGGCTAATTTTTATATTTTTAATAGAGATGGGGTTTCACCGTATTGGCCAAGCTGGTTTCGAACTCCTGACCTCAGGTGATCCACCTGCCCTGGCCTCCCAAAGCGCTGGGATTACAGGTGTGAGCCACCGCGTCCGACCTGATTCAGATACATTTTGAAGTGGGAGCTGAAAAGATCTGCTGCATGTTTGGATATATGGGTGTCAGGGAGAGAGAATAATCAAGGAACACTCCTAGGTTTGTACAGAGGGTCTCTGACTTACTATGGTTCGGCTTATAGCTTTTTTTTTTTTTTTTTTCGAGACGGAGTTTTGCTTTTGTTGCCCAGGCTGGAGTGCAATGGCATGATCTTGGCTCACTGCAACCTCTGTCTCCCGGATTCAAGCAATTGTCCTGCCTCAGCCTCCCAAGTAGCTGGGATTACAGGTGTGCGCTACGACGCCCAGCTAATTTTTTATTTTTAGTAGAGATAGGGTTTTACCATGTTGGTCAGGCTGGTCTCGAACTCCTGATCTCAAGTGATCCACCTGCCTCAGCCTCCCAAAGTGCTGGGATTACAGGCGTGAGCCACTGTGCCCAGCCTCAGCTTATGATTTTTGACGTTATGATGGTTCAAAAGCTACACACAATTCAGTAGAAACTGTGCTTTGAGTACAACCATTCTGTTTTTCATTTTCAGTACAGTATTTGGTAAATTACATGAGCTATTCAAAACTTTCTTATAAAATAGGCTTTGTGTTAGATAATTTTGTCCAACTGTAGGCTAACTTAAGTGTTCAAGCACGCTTAAGATAGGCTTGGCTAAGCTATGATGTTCAGTAGGTCAGGTGTATTAAATGCATTTTCTACTTAACGATTGTTCATCTGATGGTTTATCTGGACATGGCCCCATTGTAAGTTGAGCAGCATCTGTGCTTTAGCAATTGGGAAAACAGAAAGGAGCATGGCGGCTCACACCTGTAATTCCAGCAGTTTGGGAAGTTGAGGTGGGAGGATTGCTTGAGCCCAGGAGTTTGAGACCAGTTTGGGCAAAACGGTGGGACACCCCCAACTCTACAGAAAATTTTTTTTACAAAGGCTCTACTCTACCTGACAAAAACTTATTCCTTAGTATTTAATTTCTCTTCTTAGGGAGAATTTAAATTTAATTAAGTAATTTAAATTAAAATTTTTTTCCTGGCAGGGGTGGATAATGAAAAAAAGGTTGAGAAACACTGGCCTAGTGCAAGAACATGGCCTTTGGGAGTCACACAGGCTTGGTATGAATCCTGGCTCCACTACTTGGACACAGTGCTTAACCTCTCTAAGCTTCACTTTCATCATTTAAATGCCCACAGTATTAGCATAATAACCTTAGAGTTATTGGAAAAATTAAATGCAATGACGTGCCTGTTATATTGATAAATACTAATTTTCTTTCCCCTTTATCCCCGCTTTCAAGAATAGAGATTATTATAGTTAAGGAACTCCAGTAAACTGGGTAGAGACCGAATCAAGTGGGAATATGGCAGGCTTAAGCTTGTTGGAAGAAAAAGAAAACAGGACAAGGGGGCTGATTAAATATACGGAGATGAGTGTAAAGAAATAAGGGAGGCTGCTTGCAGTGGCTCACGCCTGTAATCCCAGCACTTTGGGAGGCCGAGGCTGGCGGATCACCTGAGGTCTGGAGTTCGAGACCAGCCTGGACAACATGGTGAAACCCCGTCTCTACTAAAAATTCAAAAATTAGCCGGGCGTGGTGGCGCACGCCTGTTAATCCCAGCTACTTGAGAGGCTGAAGCAGGAGAATTGCTTGAACACGGGAGACGGAGGTTGCAGTGAGCCGAGATCGCGCCACTGCACTCCAGCCTGGACGACAGTGCGAGACTCCGTCTCGAAAAATAAAAAAGAAAAAGAAAATAAATAGGGGAGAGCCCAAGGTAATTCTTAAGGGATTTGACACTCAAGGCAAAGCCACCACTAAATGTTCTTAGTGGACAGTGGACAATGACATCTGAGGAAGATTATTCTGGAGCCTGACATATTACACTGGAACAGAGGCCGGAGAAAGGAGCCCACATTAATTGTGGTGGACTTGGAATCTGAAGATCTGAGTGTATAAAATGTTGAACAATGAAAAGGTTGGGGAAATTAATTATGGTCCCTTTAATTTTGAAACATCATGCAATCAGTACAATTGTTTTGGAAGGATATTTGGTGGCACGGGAAAACAGAATAAAATGTAAGCATACTACAAAACAATACAAAGCCATTTTTGTCAAACGCCTATCTAGGTAGGAAATAGATTATCTCTGGGGTGGGATCTTTTCTTTTTCATAGTTTTCTGCATTTTTCAATTTTCCTACAAAAAGCTTGTGTTGCTTTTATAAGAAAAAAGTTATTTTCTGAAAGAACCTCTGGCGGAACTCAGATTTCCAGGGACCCACATGCCAGCACTACCCCAGCCTCGGGTGTCTGAGGTACCTAGACCAGAGGGTGTGGCCCTGGAGGTGTGAGACAGGGAAAGCTGGGGTGGGCCGGCCGCCCCTGCCCGGGCCAAGAGCAGCGTCGGGACCGGAGGACCAGTCGGGGGATGGGGCCGCAGAGGTGGCCCCGCGCCGGGAAGTGCTCAGGCCAGACCCTCCCCACTCGTTACACGCCCCGTGCTGGGCACGGGGAGGAGCAGGACGCCACCCTCTGGAACCACCCAGATCGCTGGGGCCTCCGAGAACCCGGAGGGCGGAAGGCCTGAGGGCCCCCTGCAGCCGCCTACTCCTCACCCCAGCCCTAAAGTAGCCGGCGGGGAACTGCGCCAGCCCGCGCGCCCGCCGAGCCTTCGGTGACTGACGGGAGGTGGGAATGTGGGCGGAGCCTCACGCCGGAGCTGTGATTGGAGCAACCAACACCTCCCAGTCTCTCCCAAGAGTGGGAGACAGCACCAGAGAGGGATGCGCAGAGGCGGGGGCTTAGAGGCCTCTACGTGATTGGCTAACAGCGCAGGGAGCCGGGAGCTGTCCCGATGATTGGCAGGCGCTAGACAGCCCTCGGAAACCGCCTTGGATTCGCCCATTGGCATCCTGTGAGAGTAGGCGGGATTGGTTCATCGTGTGGTGCTGATGATTAGCTGGCCGCTGAGAGTTAGGGTGTTGGGAGAGAGTTGGGGGGGGACCGCGGGGGCAGCCGATTTCCTTCTTGTTATTGGCTGGTGAGGTGGGTGGGGGTGGTGCGACGGCCCAGCGGCTGCCTGGGATTGGTGGGGGCCGGCGTGAGTGACAGCCAGGGGGGCGAGCTGCGCGACCAGCGGTTTGTTTTTCGGAGCGTTCCTGAGGTGGAGAACGGTGGCCGGACGGAGAGACTGCGGGTCTGAGGGACTGGCGGGCGGGCGGGCCGAGCGGCGCCGCCGAGGCCGGGCTGGGCCGAGCCCAGGAGCGCCCGGGATGTAGCGGGCCACCCTGCCGATGCCACAGCGCCCGGCCGCGGGCGGAGCCGGAGCCGGAGCCTGGGGAGGCGGCGGGGGCCCAGAGCGCAGCCCGCGCCCCCCGCGCGGAGCCAGGCCCGCTGCCGTCCCCGCCGCCCGGGCCCCCGGCATGCAGCCCCGGCTGCGGAGGTGACACTCACGGACCTTAGCCACCGCCGCCGCCATCGCCACCATGGGTAAGTGTCGCCACCGCCCCGGCCTGTGCCCGCGCTGCTTCGCGACGCCCCGCCCCGGGCTGAGGGAGGAGGACCCTGGGCCACCGCCTGACAGGCATGGACAGCCCGCCCGGCCCGGGGCTGCTGACCGCCGGCCGCCCGCCTGCCCGCCTGTCCGCCTGTCCGCCCGCTCCGCTCGCGCGCCGCGGCCCGGGCGGGGGTTCTGGCTCCGCGGGGCGGCCCGGCCGGCAGAGCCCGCTAGGCAGCCCTCCTTCCGGGCGGCGCGGCGGGCGCATCCCGGGGAAGCGGCGGCGGGACCGAGGGCCCGTGCTCCGCGGGGCAGCCTGGCCCGAACGAGCCGGACCGCGAGCCCGAGGGCGGGGGAGCAAGAGCGCAGTGTGAGGCCCGGGCTGGAGGCTGCCGCAGGCCCAGCTGCTGTTGTGTCTTTTCCTTGATTTGCTTTTTTTTCCTGCCTGTGTCATTTCCTTCCCTTTGCTCACACAGGCCGGCCTGTGAGAGTTCCCGGGGCTTGCTCTCCAGCCCTGTGCGCGCCCCAGCGCAGGGGGGAGGGCGTGCGGGGCTCGGCTAGGAGGCGATTAAACTGGAATTGTGATCAAGCGCGCGGTTGACAAATGCGTGCTGCACGCAGATTGCTGGGGGTCAGGAGTTGGTCGGATGCTGCCAGTTAGAATTCACATCCTACTTTTTGAAAAATCCTGTTGCAGGGGTTTAATCCATTATTTTTTTCTTGCGGTATCCCTGAAATTATGTAACTTTTGAAAGAAACATTTGCTACACAAAAGAATTTCTCTGAAATCACTTCTTTTTTGTCAGTATTTACAATTTCTACTGTGAAGATGTAATCTAAGGAAAGCTTTTAATGTCTTCCGCACGTAGCATTTGAGTTGAATTATATTCCATATCCTTTTTGGTAATTTAGCAAATGACTACTGGACTAGACTAAGAAATAACATTTTAAACGTTCTTTACTTCTCCTGTCCAGACAGGTGTTGTGATACTGTTGTCACAAGTTTTGCAAAATATTTGGTATTGTCCTAAATAATAATAAAAGGGTAAACTTCAGTGAGAGGATCGTTTGCAAAACCTTCCGTTGCTTCTGTGAAGTGCCCCATGTGAAGAGGGAGCCTTAATGTTTGCCTTGCCCTATAGCAAGGTCAAGTCCTTTTTGTAGGAGGTTAACTGTACGCTGTGTCAAATTCGCCAGATATTGTTTTGTGACCCATCTCTACACCCTGGCTTTGAATGAATTGCCTTGTTCTAGTTCATGCTGTCCCTCATACAGTATGAGAAGGGTTTGTTCATTTGCTGGGCTTACTGTTTCCTTCTCATGCTTTCCTTCAGAAGTGCGTGCTCTTCTGAGGGAAGGTCTGCTGTGAGAGTGGACATAAAAGGAACCCAGTAAGGCCTGATATTTAAATACATAATTGAAGAAATGTTTATTGAATTTTTTTATAGATGAGACACAGAATTCTTGTCTACCCCAGGATTCAAACATTTATCTTGTATTATAGATTTTGAATAAATCTTCGAATTGATTTATGAGCCTATATTGTGATAGTCTTTCTTACAAGTCTTTTTTCTTGTCCTGTGGGGGCAGCTGTTAGTCCCAAAGGAGAGTGTGAAATACTTAAGGGTATGTAGACCATCCACTTCCTACTTTGTTGACTGCTACACCAGTTAGAGTGCCCACATGTGTTGACTACATCTCATTATCTAACATGAAAATAGATATAAACCTGTTTTCACATTTCAAGACATTTTCAAAAAGTTTATAAGTGTGTGAGTATATGGAGACCAATGATGGGGAGGAAGGAAACTATATAGGCTGGGTCTAGAGCCCCAAAGAAAAAAGGGCCAGGACCTCAGCATCTTCTCATTTGTCCCCACATCAGTTGTCCTCCTGTCAGTTTTACATGAAGACACATGTAAAAGGAACATGCAAGAGGAATTAACTTCCCTGGTGGCTGCAGTATATTAGGCAAGCTAGTTTAAGAACCACTGCCCTAGCTTTCTTCACTTTCCCCCATACAATTCTCTCCATCTTTTTTGTGAGGGGAAAGTAGATGACCTTGATACACTGTTAGAGCTAATATTGAATTCTTCTTGACACCTGGCTGTTCAATTTGCTTTGTATAGAGCTCATTGAGGATATGTATACACAGATATATTCACACACAGTCTCTCTCTTAAATACTAGTTTCCATTTTGGTGATGAAAATTTGAATTCCCAGTTTAGTTAGTTTGCTTTTAGTTGCTGTAGTTCTAAATAAACTCAAAGGATTGATGAGAGAGAAACATAGACTTCTTAGTATTTTAGTTATACTTGTTAAACTCCAGCCTCATGAAGAAAGGACTAAAACTTGAGTCTCTGCCCTGCAGGTTCTTTGGTTAAGTAAGAGTCATATTTTCCTGAGCTGTTCTAAGCCCAAGACTGAAGCCTGTTTGACAACTTGGGTTAATAAAAACAGGTCAGATTTTATATTGTCTATTAGCCCCAATGAATTTCTAGTGGAAATTATTTATCTCTGTAAATAATAGGAAATTTTTTTTTTGCTTTGATACTATGTGGCTATAAAAAATTGGGATTGACTGGTTGTTTTTTCTTGGTCACTCCAGAATTCATTTCCAGATTTAGTAATCATAGTGGCAAATGCTGTTCATAATACCTGAGATTGTTTATGTGGTCTTTTTATAAACACAGTCTGAAACTATATATCACTGAAAAATATGTAATAACTTGGAAATGTTACAGGAAACTATAGTGAATGGAGTACAGGATTACAGATGATCTGGTTCTGGTTTGAAGTCAGAATTATTGTGACTTACAAACACCTTGTCTAGGGTTCCAAGGCTGTTAGGAGCTCCCTGTTAGAATAGTCTCAATTCAGTTTGGCTAGAATCTGACCACCTATGTAGACTCTGAATAGTTAGCAGCTGTTTTGATTGAAATTTGAATCACAGTTTAATAAATCAACATGGCTATGTCATTACTAGATTTCTGATATTTTTAAAAATGACAATTGGATTTTAAAACTGAATTTTAGGTTGGGCATGGTGGCTTACACCTATAATCCCAGCACTTTGGGAAGCTGAGACTGGTAGATTGCTTGAGCCCAGGAGTTTGAGAGCAGCCTGGGCAACATGGTGAAACCCTGTCTCTACTAAAAACACACAAACTTAGCTGGGCGTAGTGGCATGCCCCTATAGTCCCAGCTACCCAGGAGACCGAGGTGGGAGGATCATCTGAGCCTGGGAGGTTGAGGCTGCAGTGAACCATGATCATGTCACTGCACTCCAGCCCGGGCAACAAGAGTGAGAGACCCTGTCTCTAAAACAAAAAACAAATAAAAAATAGCTGAATTTTAGGCATCTGTAAAAAGTAAGTATCTGTCCAACTGAGCATTACTTAGGGGAATACACAGAGGATAAGATGAGGTTTTTCTGGTTCTATGGAAGCTGTTAATTTATTCTTTGCCCATTTGTTGAATGCCTCGTATGTGCCAGGCATAGTATTAAGCCCTGTGCCTGTGTTATCCAGTCTTCAAGAAGTTACAGTCAGGTAAGGTGAAGCAGAAATATGTAAACAATTAAGTGCAAAAGCGTGTAAAGATATACAGGAGAGAGATCAATTCGGTCGTTTTGGTATTGACACATGTAATTCTATAGTCTCCAGTCCTTTGGGTTAATTTCACTAAACGTTAAAATGTAGTGGTGATATATATTGATTCTTATGAGGAATAAATGGCCTACTTTATAATATGTGTTTTAAGAATTTGAACCATCAATTAATATTGAATGCCTATTATATCTTAGAACAGAAAAACGCCAGCATTTGACTTTGAGATTTGGCAAAGGTTCAACCATTTCTTGAAGGATAAAAGTTTCTTATTAATTGAGGGTCTGGCCTTATTGCATATACTCATTGTAAAATGATGTTTGCCTGGGCATGGACAGGGTGGAGGCAGTGGAAGTATGTGGAATGTCATGAAGAGAAAGTAAAATCTGACTCAGGGACACTGAAGCACAGGCTCTCCTGAGTGAGCAGTGCGATCAGACGATCTGGTGGAGCTGGGTAGAACATTGTCAAGATGAAGAAATAACATCATTAGTTAAATGAAACAAAACAAAGATTAAAACATTACTTTGGGGATTGTATCTATGGAAAAGAGAGAGAGTGTGTGGCATAGTAAACAGACACCATATGGGATAACAATGTTTATTAGAGAATGTGGTGCTTCTGGCAACTTTTCTGGGTTGTTAGCCAAGGGAACTCACAAATGGGAAGTGCCTTAAGACCCTGCTTTGAGATACAAGTAATAGCTCAGTCTGGAAGAGTGGCTTCCTGCTGGAGCTAAAGAGAGGAGTATGTTGCCTGGCAGCCTCCATACCACAGGTTGGGGTACCAGGAGAAGAAAAACTACATGCCACTGGGGAATTACTTAAAACTGCCTAAGAGCTTCCACTTTTTAAGCCTGAACTCTAATCCTTGTTTCATAGATCCTTTTCTAGTTCCATGAATACTCCTCCTTTTCCTAGATTCTTAACCTCTTAATCTCTAAAATTAACCTCTTTCTCCTTATGCTTCTTCCTGGTAGCTTCTAAGTGTGTCAGACCACTCCCACTCTCAGGAAATCTTTTCAAAGTTATAAGCACACTATTACGCTACCTCAACTTGTTCACATGTAAAGTTCACAAATACTTTTTTTTTTTTTGAGATGGAGTTTTGCCCTGTCGCCTAGGCTTGAGTGCAGTGGCACGACCTCAGTTCACTGCAACCTCCGCCTCCTGGGTTCAAGCAATTCTCCTACCTCAGCCTCCCGAGTAGCTGGGATTACAGGCGCCGGCCACCATGCCTGGCTAATTTTGTATTTTTAGTAGAGACAGGGTTTCACCATGTTGGCCAGGCTAGTCTTGAACTCCTGACTGCAGGTGATCCACCCTCCTCGGCCTCCCAAAGTGCTAGGATTACAGGCGTGAGCCATCGTGCCTGGCCATGACTAATTTTTTGTATTTTTTGTAGAGATGGGGTTTTGCCATGTTGCCCAAGCTGGTCTCAAACTCCTGGGATCAAGTGATACGCCTGCCTTGGCTTCCCAGAATGTTGGACTTACGGGTGTGAGCCAATGTGCCCGGCCTGTCACTCTTATTTTCTTCAATCCTTTTTTTTTTTTCTGAGACAGTCTCTACTCTGTCGCCCAGGCTGGAATGTGTTGGCATAGTCTTGGCTCACTGCAACCTCTGCCTCCCAGGTTCAAGCGATTCCCATGCCTCAGCCTCCACAGTAGCTGGGATTACAGGTGTGCACCACCACGCCCAGCTAATTTTTGTATTTTTAGTAGAGATGAGGTTTCACCATGTTGGCCAGGCTAGTCTTGAACTCCTGACCTCAGGTGATCTGCCTGCCTCGGCCTCCCAAAGTGCTGAGATTGCAGGTGTGAGCCACCACGCCCAGCCAGCTTGCTTTTCTTAAAGAATCTTTAGTCTGTTAACAACTATGTAAAATCATCCATATAACCTCTTATATAACCATATAAGCTACTCATATTTAAAAATATTTATTTTTATACATTTGTGTTTGTATATTCTGGTTTATATATTGTCTAATTCTGTCTTTTTTTTTTTTTTTGAGACGGAGTTTTGCTCTTGTTGCCCAGGCTGGAGTGCAATGGCACCATCTTGGCTCACCACAACCTCCGCCTCCCAGCTTGAAGCAGTTCTCCTGCCTCAGCCCCCCGTGTAGATGGGATTACAGGCATGTGCCACCACGCCCAGCTAATTTTGTAGTTTTAATAGAGACGGGGTTTCTCCATGTTGGTCAGGCTGTTCTCGAACCCCTAACCTCAGGTGATCCACCTGCCTCAGCCTCCCAAAGTGCTGGGATTACAGGCGTGAGCCCCTGGGCCCTGCCAATTCTATCTTTTTTCTCATACAATTTTGTATTTGTGTGTTGTTTATCTTTTTATCCCTAGAGTTTGAACACCTTGAAATATCTTTTAAAACTTTCTAATGTATAATACAAGATAAGTATTCAGTAAATTGTTGTTAATGATTTATAAAAGTTCAGTAATAAAATTAAGTATTAGGGTAGATTAAATGGCCTCCAGTCTTTTTCCATTGACCTTTTCTCATTGATGATAATAATAGCCAGCATTTTTTTAGCATTACTGTGTTAGGTACCATAAGAAATAATTCGTAGGTTTTCTGTTGCTTTTAACTCTCTCAGCAGCTTTGTGAAATGATGCTTTATCTCCATTTTACAGATGAGGAAATTGAGGTTTGGAGAGAATAAATGATTTGCTCAGGGCCTCCTTACCAAATTTTTCTGACTCTGAAGTTCATATTCCTAACTGCTTCAGTCTAAGAAAGTTGTTATTTGTTGGTTTTTTTTTTGAGATGGAGTCTCGCCCTGTCGCCATGCTGGAGTTCAGTAGTGCCATCTCAGCTCACACCAACCTCCGCCTCCTGTGTTCAGGCAATTCTCCTGCCTCAGCCTCCCAAGTAGCTGGGATTACAGGCGCACACCACCACGCCCAGTTAATTTTTTTGTATTTTTAGTAGAGACGGGGTTTCACCATGTTGGCCAGGCTGGTTTCGAACTCCTGACCTCAAGTGATCCACCCATCTCGGCCTCCCAAAGTGCTAGAATTACAGGCGTGAGCCTCTGCGCCCAGCCTGTTATTTGTTTTTAAAAGTTTTGTTTGTTTTTAAAGAATGCCACATTGAAGGAGTGCTGATAATTCAGTTAGTCTCAGTCCATACCACAGAGATAACTGGCTTGTGGCAGCCAAGTGTGCATAGTGATGTTGCTTTTTAGAAGGAAAAAAAACAAAAACAAAACCTCAATCCAGGAAGAAATGCCTAAAAGAGCCACTTGATTTACTTCCTGTCTTTATACATGTCCTCTGAAATATCAGTTGAAGAACCTGTCTACCTCTAGGAATGTATTTTACTCTGACACAAAATTAGATTCTATAACCCTGATTCGCTTGTGTCAGTTGTCCCAGATTTCAGATGACAGTGCCAAACTTTTCCACTAGTGTGTTCTCAGCTCTGGAACTACTAAACAAGTTTGTTCATTAAGTAATGCCAGGAATTGGTTAGCTTCCTGGAAACAGAATTTGTCAACCTGATAAACCAGCTCTTATAATAGCATCATCTTATACAGAATTAGAAATGATTTCTTCAGTCATACTTGTGGATCTGACTTGAAAAGTGGTGTGTGTATGTGTGTGCCTGTATGTGTATTCACATCCATCTTTGTTCAATATCTGAGTTGAAAGAACTGAAAATTCTCAATACTTAGGGTGGTTAATGTTGTTACTGATAACTCCATGCATTCCGCTTTTAGGAGTATTGTTGGATGCTCCTCAGAAAACACTTAAACGTAGTCATAATCCTCCTTGTATTGATCCCAATTTATTATTACAGTTGGCCCAATTTTATATATATTTAATAATATCTAAGCCATTTAATATATAAACCTATACATATTATATATAAGCCAATCTTCCTAGCTTAGATGTTATGCTCTAGTTTTTAAAGTTTGGTTGTGAGGATAAAAATCAAAACAAAAAACCAAGTTCCCTTTTTGTTTTTGGGACAGGGTCTCACTGTCGCCCAGGCTGAAGTACAGTGGCATGATCATGGCTCACTGCAGCCTCAACCTCCTGGGCTCAAATGATCCTTCCACCTAAGCCTCTCAAGTAGCTGAGCCTACAGCGTGCACCACCATGCCCAGCTAATTTTTTGTATTTTTTGTAGAATGTAGTTTTGCCATGTTGCCCAGTCTGGTCTCGAACTCCTGGGCTCAAGCAATCCACCTGCCTCAGCCTCCCAAAGTGCTGGGATTATAGGCATGAGCCACCCTGTCCAGCCAGGTTCCCTTCTTTAAAGAAGTTATAGGGAAATTGTAGAAGGTATAAAATAATTGATGGGATATATATGTGTTAATTTGACAGATGTCTTTTTGTAGATACCCACTTTCTCCTCATTCATTATCCCGTTTACTGCATGCTTTCTATATTACAGCTATGTCACTCTCATACATACTTTTGTATATGTTTTGAAGTGGAATCATATGGGAAGTTATGCTCCTGGTGGTTTTCCTGCAAGTTTAAAATCTAATTTTACTTTCCTGAACAAGCAAAAACCTCTTTATAGGCAACTTTGTCCTTTTCTGTACCTCGTCAGAGGGCATATAGGGCACCAGAGCAGATTTCGTCTAGGAAGAGGGGAGAGGCAAATAAGGCGAGGGGCCAGGCACGGTGGCTTATGCCTGTAATCCCAGCATTTTGGGAGGCTAAGGAGGGAGGATCGCTTGAGCTCAGGTGTTTGAACTCAGCCTGGGCAACATGGTGAAACCCTCTCTCAATAAAAAATACAAAAATTAGCAGGGCATGATAGTGTGCACCTGTAGTCCCAGCTACTCTGGAGGCTGAGGTGGAGGATTGTTTGAGCCTGGGGGTGGAGGAGGCTGCAGTGAGCTGTGATTGCACCACTGCACTCTAGCCTGGGCAACAGAGTGAAACCCTGTTTCAATCAGTCAGTCAATCAGTTAATCAGTAGTGGGAGAAGAGACTTGAGCAGTTTTACTTCCTACATTTCATGCTGTTCGTTTCTTTCCACAGGGTATTAGAATATTTCCAAGGGACAGTGATAAAGGGCAGAAGACAGGCACTCTCTTTGGGTGGAATCTTTTGTATTTGCTTCTTTTAAGGTGTGCCCCAAGTCCCCAAATGGCTCAGTTGTCACCAAAGCAAATGTAACAACTCATCCCTCATGTTCCCTTCACGATCAACAGATTTATTCATTTTCAATCTCCAAATGCTATTTGAATGGGCAAAGATCTCTTAAAGGACCTGGGAAAAATTTGTACAACATGGAATTGGACTGGTTTGTGTTCTGGGTTTTGGCCAGTTGTTTTCAATGTATGAGAACTCTAGTACTCCATGCTATTTCAAGAAAAGGGGATTAAAAGTAATGCCAGTAAGGTGGAGACAGTGCATTGCTTGGTCAGCTTAGGGAGGAAAAACAATAGAACTACGCTTTGACTTCCCTATGGGAAGTAGAAGGCCTGTAAACCTGTAAAGAGTTGTGGGGGTTGCTGGTGGTGGTGGCATTCAAATGCTAGGCTTGTAAAACAACTTCTGTTCAAAGCAGTTACCTGAGGACCTTATTTGGTACCTTTTAAAGTGTGCTCTCCTCCTTATGATGCTTTAAGAATAAGTCTGGGATTGACACTGTGCCATAATCCTCTCTCTATGGATTCATCTTTTCATTCAGTACCATATTACATTGTACTGTGTTCTTCACTTCAATTTTTCATCTATTTTTCCTGGTTAAGTTTCTCTGGCACTGGACCAACTGCCCTGTTTGAGCGTGTCCCTTCCCTGCAATGAATTGGTAAATATTGCTGCAGGAAATCTGGAGGGCTATTAAGAAACCATTAAAGGCCATGCATGGTGGCCCACACCTGTATGTAATCTTAGCACTTTGGGAGGCCGAGGCAGGAGGATCACTGGAGTCCGGGAGTTGGAGACCAGCCTGGGCAACATGGGGAGACCCCATCTCTACAAAAAATAAAAAAATCATCCAGGTATGGTGGTGCATGCCTGTGTTCCCAGCTACTCAGGAGGCTGATGTGGGAAGGTCACTTGAGCCCTAGAGTTGGAGGCTGCAGTGAGCTATGATCACGCCACTGCACTCCAGCCTGAGTGACAGAGCAAGACCTTGTCTCGAAGAAAAAAAAGAATCCATTAAAATTCAAATTGCCATAGTCTGACCTTTTGGGCTGCATCTGATTATAGTTACAGGGTCTGTCATTTTACCTGGGCAGAACTCCCTGAGTATTAGTTATACAGTTTGTGAAAGAGCTTTGCTGGTCTGTATTTAAGTATCTTAATCCATGTGCTCTCTTTCATTGCAGACGAACAGGAGGCATTGAACTCAATCATGAACGATCTGGTGGCCCTCCAGATGAACCGACGTCACCGGATGCCTGGATATGAGACCATGAAGAACAAAGACACAGGTCACTCAAATAGGCAGGTGTGTGTGACCCTGGCAGAGCTAAGTGAGATTTGTTGGGGAGATGTTTTCAAATGGGAAATATACGAAAAGCCAAGGAGACTACATTACCAGGGTTGAATGCTTTTGACCCCTTCCTTTCACAGTCTGTTAAATGGGAAGTAATACATACCAACCAGGTATGGTTAAATGGTAAGTGATATTGGGAGGCCGAGGCAGGCGGATCACCTGAAGTCAGTAGTTTGAGACCAGCCTGGCCAACATGGTGAAACCCTGTCTCTACTAAAAAACACAAAGTTAGCCAGGTGTGGTGGTTCATGCCTGTAGTCCTAGCTACTCAGGAAGCTGAGACAGGAGAATCGCTTGAACCTGGAAGGCAAAGGCTGCAGTGAGCCGAGATAGTGCCACTGCACTCCAGCCTGGGCAAGACAGAGTGAAACTCTGTCTCAAAAAAAAAAAAAAAAGTTATATATGCCATGCAGTTATGGATCTATGATTTGGAGTCTTAAAACCTTGTGTAAGCATTTCATCTTTTATGGGGACAGTATTCATATACGTTTTTCCCCTTTACTGATATTTGGCAAATATTTAATTCAGATTCATGATCCCTAAGTCAGAAGGTTTTTAGCTACCTTACAGTATATAGTCAGGAAAAACTAATTAATTTGGTATTAGCTTATGTAAAATATAATTAAGAAGGTAAATTTATTAATTAAAATGTCACCTAGTATATTCTAAAGGCAATAATGAGTGATTTTGTTATTACTGTTTACAGTTATTTTACCTTATTAACCTTATTAACCTTATTGATAGTGCCTGTTTTATTGAGAGTTGTATGCTTCTTTAGGAAAACATTGCCTATTTTCCTTAACATTTAAACTTGTGTGTCATTGAGAATCTTCTTCTCACCTGTAGTGCCACTTACCTGTTTCCTGGGTACTTTGTTCTGCAGAGAGGAGTGAATGATGGGGAGCTTTCCTACCTAGTGGGTATCCAGTGCTGCGTCAGCTAGCTATATTGGGCATGTTTGATGAAAATTTGTGTATGACATTCTCCCTTTTGGTTCTGTTTGTTGTCAGCTAACCTCCTTTCT
The DNA here is from genome assembly GCF_029281585.2 of Gorilla gorilla gorilla. Lineage (NCBI taxonomy): Eukaryota > Metazoa > Chordata > Mammalia > Primates > Hominidae > Gorilla > Gorilla gorilla. The sequence continues at coordinate 28,417,871 of NC_073228.2, read as the reverse complement.
TCTCATTTGCACCTTGTTTACCAATTCTTCAGAATTGGTTCCTAGAGATAGTATAAGGCCCTAAAACTTTTCCTGTCTGTGGTCTGCTAGATAGAGCCTTCCAGAGTATTTCCTGCCTTTAGGAATCCTAGGGACCCCAAGGGAAGAGGAGTCCTTTTGTTTCATGTTAAAACAGAAGGATTAGTTTAAAAAGCTGCTTTTGTTGTTGTTACCTTATAGTACTGGAGGTATAAACAGATAAGGGCCCATTCTTACACTATTTTCATATGTTATTCAGTCTGACTGTGTGAGTTCTCCCTTGCTATAACTCATTTGTATTCAAAGCCACTTTTGGAAGGAGCATTTTACCAGAAGTGAGTCCCCTCCCCCATGCTTGAGCCTAATGACCTCACTTTCCTTCCTGTCTTCCTATGTAGTGTGTGCTTGCTAACATTGCTCCAGTTAGCTGATCTTTCTCCAGACTGGACTATTAGCATGAATATCAGTTAGTGGGTGAAAAGGGGAAGGTTTCTTGAATTGGAAGGCCCAAAAGGACGAGGCTGGGAAAAGGAGGGGTGGAATGGTCACTGGTAGTTCCTTGAAGGAGGATTCCTTTTTAGGACTCCTTCTGCTTAGAGCCTAAAAGCCATGATGAGGGAAGTCTTGATCTTTTGCTGTGCCTGCTGCTGCGCTGGTAGAGTGAGGTCAGTGGTTATGAAGGCAGAAGACTAAAAAGGATTGACTGTTAGGAAGTAATCTTAACAAGAGGTACTAGATCTTTGGATCCATGATTTACTTCAATGTTGTCAAACTTATGTTGCACGAAGGATACAAATTATTAACCTCAGTTTTTTTGTTTTTAAAGAAAAAACACAACAGCAGCAGCTCAGCCCTTCTGAACAGCCCCACAGTAACAACAAGCTCATGTGCAGGGGCCAGTGAGAAAAAGAAATTTTTGGTAAGGATCCAGATTACCTGTTAAAGCCAAAATGTACTTTTAAATCTGCTACTCATGCTGCAACAGCAGAATTCACTTCCCAGACAAGTTGTTTTAGTGGATTTGTAAAAAGCATTGGTTACCCGTGACCTGTGTTCAGTGCTTCTAGTCACCATTTCTCACAACAGTATTATTCATAAACAGCCTCTATCAGTGCTGTCCAATAAACTTTCTGTGATGACAGAAGTGTTTTGTATCTCTGCTGTCCAATGTGGTACTGTAGCCACTAGCTACATGTGGCTGTTGAGCAACTAAGGAACTACATTTTAAATTTTATATCATTTTAATTAATTTAGACAGCCACATGTGGCTAGTGGCTATTGTATTGGACAGCACGACTTTATGCACTATGTAAGGGACTGTTGATTTATTGGGCAAGAAATTATGTATATGCTTGGAGATGTATAGATATTCATTGGTATGTTCATTCCTTACACACATCACGAGTTTCTGTACATTGTGATAAGCTAATAATGGGAATCCTATCTAAGATTTCTGTTTTAAGAAGAATGTGAAGATGTGGAACTAGAACAGCTGTTTAGAAATTGAAGCTCAAAGTTTTATGTTAATATGGGCAAAAGGGGAAATAAAATGCTAAGATAGCTTTTCCTCTTAATGAAGTCAAGGTTATAGAATGGCCTGTCCTGGGAAGTGTAGCAGATGTTTTGCTTCTGACCAAGAGGGATATTCTTCAGCAAAATTCTGAAAGCAGAAAAAGACAAAGTCTCAGCAAATGCATTTCTAGGAAAGATGGGGTAAGAGGCAGTGCGGGGAAGATGTTGGGGAGAGGTATTTATAGCCTAGTATAATGAAAGGAGCCTGGTGATATTAATAATCATTTAACATCGAATTTTATAATTCACAGAGTTACACATTTATTATTATTATTGTAGTTTTCGTTAGCCTAGGCCTGAGATAGAATGAAACAGTTTTCTTCATTACCAGTTCTTCTGCCGGAAAGTCCATGCTTAGGAAGAGAGAGGAATGAAAGTTCAAAACCTAATTTAAATGGTGAAGAGTTGCCAAATTTGGTTAAGAAATGTCTAATTGGATTACAGATTCAAATTACAGAGTCCCAGTTGAAAGAAGCTAAGCATTTTGGCTAGCTGGAAATGTTGTTTATTCAAGGGTGGAATGGTGCTGGCAGAGGCAAACAGCCTTTCACTATGAGAGTGGCAGTGCTGGCTACAAGGCAGAGTCGAGACTGGCACAGCTTCATGGAGCTCAAGCTTGGCCCAGCAAGGAAAGCCAGAGGAGCTGTGGGTTCATTAACAGGATCGTTTGGGTGCTGAGGCCTGGAAGAACTGAAAAATCTAATTTAATATCTCTGCTTGGCAAGACTTGAGACATCCTTTTCCCTAAGTAAACAAGCTTGGTAAGTAATTGAAAAAGAGAATGGATTTGAGAACAAATAGGCAGCTATGGAAGTACATGGGCAGTGAGCTATTAACTATTTTCTAGGAGGTAGATTCAGTATTCTCTGTATTCTAGGAGTACAGAGAATACTGTACACTAGGAGCATTCTCTGTATTCTCCCTTTTGTATATTGGGTCTTTGGAAGCCTACAGCATGGTTAGAGCTGACTGAATATTCTTAGATGTGTGGCACATCCTACGTGTGGCTGGGTCCTATGGATAGTTTTGCAAGCCATGATGTGCAGTGTCCCTTTAGCAGTCATTAACTCACAGTGAGTTATCAATGGGTGTTAGTTCTCTGTGGGTCTGACAACTTAGTATAGTGAAAAGAGTGCTGGCCTGTGGCTGAACATGCTGGAGAAGAGCTTGCCTGGCCACAGGGACACAGCCACGCAGATACAGCATGTGTCTCCCATGTGCCAAGTGGAGCCCCCAGCCAAGAAGGCAGCCACACTAGCAGAGGGTGACGAGGACAATGACATTGACCTGTTTGGCAGCGACAATGAGGAGGAAGACAAAGAGGCAGCCCGGCTGTGGGAGAAGTGGCTGCGGTGGTATGTGGAGAAGAAGGCCAAGAAGACTGCGTTGGTGGTCAAGTCCTCCATCCCACTGGACATCAAGCCTTGGGACAATGAGACCAACATAGCCCAATTGGAGGCCTGTATGCGCTTCATCCAGCTGGACGGGCTGGTCTAGGGGGGCCTCCAAGCTGGTGCCCATGGGCTACGGTATCCGGAAGCTGCAGATTCAGTGTGTGGTGGAGGACGACAAGGTGGGGACAAACTTTCTGGAAGAGGAGATTACCAAGTTTGAGAGCGTGTGTAGAGTGTCGATGTTGCAGCTTTCAACAAGGTCTGAAGCCTTAGAGTGTGTGTGCGTGCATGCGCGCGTTTGCAAGTGTGTGAGGCCCTGCCACGATTAAAAACTGAGACCAACCAAAAAAAAAAAAAAAAAAAAGTGCTGGCCTAGGAGTCATAGAGTTGTTACTCATCTATTAATGTAGGATTTTATGATTTATAGAGTGCTTTCAACAACAGTTAACATCAATGTTATAAGCCTGTGTATAAGGTTTACACAGCTTTTACACAAAGGTAATTGAGTAGAGGCAGGAAGTAAATCCAAGCCTTCTGATTCCTAGTCACGGTAATTTTACCATGTATAAGTCATATAACCTTTCTGAAGTGAGTTTTTCCATCTGAAATATAGACTTAATACTCACTGTGTCTACCTCTTAAGATTGTTGTAAGATCATAGACAGAATGTGAAATATTTTGTACATTGTAAAACAAATGTACAAATGTAAAGTTGCAGTGGTTATGTCACTTCTTATGTTCTGGCACTGCAGGTGTGAGCTTTGGGGAAAGTTTCTAACTACAACTGTCCATAGTGTTGTGGAACTGAAAGGATTAAGGTTTTTCTCTTTTTATGGGATTATCATTACTGTTTATCTGATGATCTTTGCAAATTTCTGAAGCTAGCCTAATTTCTGAAAATCCCAGTGGAGGAAGAAATGGAATCCTTATTTCCATGGATTCCTGTTTCCCTTGAATCTTATCAAAATGGTAGGTAGATACTTGAACAGAGTCTGGGCTCTGGATCTAACCCTCCAGATGTTCATGAGTGGGTGCTTCAGAACAGAAAAGCTGCTTTCTTCATGATAGGCACAAGCAGGGCAGGGCCTTGGCTATCGTTTCTAGAGGAAGAGAATTCCAGGATCTGTTCCCCCAGCAGGGTCAGTGATTGAGCAGACTGTCTTTTGCTTTCAGTGTGAAAGACCTGGCTCTTCAGGACCTCCCTTCTCTTTCAAGGGTTGTTGATAAGATGGGCTGGCCAGTTTGAAAATAAGATATAAAACAACACACAAGCCTGGCATTATATTTTGTAAGAAGATTGCTTTATAATCGTCTCTTCCACTGATCTCCTACAACTTTCCAGAGTCATGCTTAAAAATAAAATTTTAATTTTCGTTGTATTTTTTTTCCTTTCATTCACTTACTCTCTTTGGCAAAATAAGGACTGCAATTCCAGAAATGTGGGGAGGCATCAAAGGTATGTAGCAAATGCAGGGAGAGAAATCAGTACAGAATCAGAGCGAGGATAAGAAGAATGATGGGTAACTGAGGCCTTTTTCAGGTCAAGTTAGTTCATAAACCTTTGGTTAATAAATCCTGATTTTTCTGGATTCTTGAAAGCTTTTTGGGCTACATGTTCAGCTGTTGAGTCCAGACTTTGAGAAGGTCATTTCTGCTTTAGTGTTATTGTCAGTTATTCCTGTTGCTCCTGCTGAGTCCCTGAATCTGTAGTTCAACCCGACAGCCCGCACTGTCTCTCTCCTAAGTGTGGCTGTCACTACTGCTCTCACCGGATTGCCTGTGGTGGGGAGGGGACATGAAGCTGCTTAGACCTGAATTTCTGTACTAGAACTTTTTTCTCAGTAGCTGACACCCTCCATTCAGTTTAACATGTGCCTATGGTCAAGCTTCTCAGACACACAAAAGAAATGTATGTCGGTCAGGAGTGGTGGCTCATGCCTGTAACCCCAACACTTTGGGAGGCCGAGGCAGGCGGATCACCTGGCCTGGCCAACGTGGTGAAACCCTGTCTGTACAAAAATACAAAAATTAGCTGGGCATGATGATAGGTGCTTGTAATCCCAGCTACTTGGGAGGCTGAGGTGGGAGAATCGCTTGTACTTGGGAGGCGGAGGTTGTAGTGAGCCGAGATCACTGCACTCCAGCCTGGGCGACAGAGCAAGACTCCATCTCAGAAAAAAAAGAAAGAAGAAAGGTATGTCATATTCCCTGTACCCCAGGAATCATGCAGTCTTACTGAGAAATGAGGACTACATGAAAAAAAGAAAGTATGATATGACTATGCCTCACTCTGTGGTACAGAGAGTAAGTGCTATAGAAGGCCAGGAAAATGAAAGATGAGCTTGGGCCAAAAGAGCTATGGAGTCATTTCAGGTGGAAGGGCACTTGAACTAGGCTGTGAAGGAAGTATAAACAGTTAGGTAGAACGGAGGAAGGGTGGCACTCCAGGTCAGGAAACAGAATGATTAAAGGCCTAGGGGAAGAAGCAAACATGACATATATCAGGAAACAAGGTGAGCTTTGATCTGGCTTTAAAGGGGGGTCCCTGTGGGGAACAAACAGTGTGAGATGATCAGGTAAACTGAATGAGCCTAAATCCCAGAGGGCTTTGAGTGATAGCAGAGAATTTAGACTTTATTCCATAGATAATGGGTATCACTGATTACCTTATGAACAAAGAAGGAACATGGTGAAAAAGGTGATTGAGATGGTTGGAACAGTAGAGGAAAGCAGAGTGGGTTGGAAATGGGGAGCTGAAATGTATCCTCACTCTGATTCTGTACTGATTTCTCTCCCTGCATTTGCTACATACCTTTGATGCCTCCCCACATTTCTGGAATTGCAGTCCTTATTTTGCCAAAGAGAGTAAGTGAATGAAAGGAAAAAAAATACAACAAAAATTAAAATTTTATTTTTAAGCATGACTCAGGAAAGTTGTGGATCAGTGGAAGAGATGATTATAAAGCAACCTTCTTACAAAATATAATGCCAGGCTTGTGTGTTGCTTTATATCTTATTTTCAGCTTTATACATTTATAAATGTATAAAGATATAATGCTTTATATCTTATTGACTCTGGGATCAAGGGGAAAGGGTCTCACTGAAGGTGATGTCAGGGGAGAATGGGAAGCAGAGTCTTATACTGGAGGCCTTTGAGAGGAGAATTGAAATTTGCTCCCTGGCTGTGGGGAGGAAAAGGAAGGAAAGAATCAAGCATTACTCAGAGATGTAACTGTGTAGCTGGGAGCACAGCAGTACCAATGTTAGAAATAGTGACACTGAGCCAGGCATGGTGACATGCGCCTGTAGTCCAAGCTGCTTGGGAGGCTGAGGCAGGAGGATCACTTGAGCCCAGGAGCTCAAATCTGTAGCGCACAATGATTGTGCCTGTGAATAGCTACTGCACTCCAGCCTGGGCAACATAGCGAGACCCCATCTCTGAAAAGAAAGTAATAGTTGAGAAGGGAGACTAGTTTAGGAGAGTAGTTGATATAGACACATATGGCTAGATTGAGTTTGAGATTACAGTGGGAAAAAACCTCAAGAGTGTGTGAGGTATGTGTATGTGTGTACGTTGATTTTTGTAGGTCCATAATCTGTTATCTGCAGTTCTGAGATCCAAACAGTACTACAAACTAAAGGGGTATTTTTAGTTTTTAGTTTCTATTTATTATTTTTTAATTTGTAGCAGACTCATTTGGCAACCAGACCTGTCCTGAATAGACACAGGGCAATTTATGGTCTTTCTTTATTCTACTTATTGTGAATATTCATACTTTTCATTGCAAAAATTAGGATAGCTTGGATAAAAAGCATGTACTCTGTTAACAAATAGACTCCAAATCTCAGTGATTTAACACAGTATGCCCAGTACAAGGAGGGGGAGAACAGTGTTGCCCAGAGTTACTTAGCAACCTGGATTGAGGGAGACTCCTCTGTCCTAGGACATGTGCCTGCCAGGGAAGAGAGTATAGAACTTGATTCTGTTCCTAGCTGTTGGTCAGAACTAGGGACAAACCCCCCAAACTAACTTTTAAGAGGTCCAGGAAATACTTGAGCATTCTGCCTCTACCACAGTAGTACTGTCTCAGACACCCCCCACTCCACTCCCTGGGGAGGCATCACATGATTTATAGAACATCTACCTTACTACCCCTCTAAATCCAAAACGTGCATTCTGAAACACTTTTGGCCCCAAGAATTTTGGCTAAAGGATAATAGACCTGTATTACCATTTACCAACCACTTGTATATCAGGTACTGTTCTAATCACTTTACCCAATTATATGATTTAATTCTTTTGATAATTCCATAAATTGGATACTATCATTCTCACTTTACAGATGAGGAAACTAAGTTATAGGTTAAGTATGAGGCTGCAGTGCCATTAGTTTTTTTTTTTTTTTCCTGAGATGGAGTCTTGTTCTGTCACCCAGGCTGGAGTGCAGTGGCGTGATCTCGGCTCGCTGCAACCTGCACTTCCTGGGTTCAAGCAATTCTCCTGCCTCAGCCTCCCGAATAGCTGGGATTACAGGTGCCCACCACCACACCCGGCTAATTTTTGTATGTTTAGAAGAGACGGGGTTTCACCATGTTGGCCAGGCTGGTCTCGAACTCCTGACCTTGTGATCTGCCCTCCTTGACCTCCCAAAGTGCTGGGATTACAAGGCCACCACGCCCAGCCTAGTGCAGTTAGGTTTAATGGCAAAAACTGCAATTACTTTTGCACTAACCTAAGTTCGAGGTTACACAGCTAGGAAGTTGTAGAGCCAAGATTTGAAGCAGGCAGTTGGACTCCAGTGCTACATTCTTAACAACTACATATTGGCCTCAGATACGTGGCAAGCAGATGAACCTTGCTTCAGTGATTGGGGCTACATATAGAGATTGAGGAATCATCTATTTAGAGGCCCACTGAGAAGTTGTATGCAGAGCAGGAGAAAGTCAGAAGTCGCAAGGTTGAGGAATGGTCACGTGTTTGGGGAGGGGTGGGAGAGGGCATGAACAAGAGGAACCAGCAAAGAAGCAGAAGTGGTCAGAGTGGTAGCAGGTTCCCTGTGCTGGGATAGAGTCACAGAAGTTGGAAATAGAGTTGGCCACCCAGCAGTGTGAAATGCCTCAGAGAGGACAAGAAGAATAGCTGGCTGGAAGGCATTGAATCAAATTATCTTTATCTGAACTTCCCTTATCTATGGCTTATTATGGTCAACCTGACGGGTGAAATTCAGATTTAGGGACTCAGAAGATTTGGGCATATCATGTGGTTCATGGAAGCTTGTAAGGCTGTCGTGGCATCAAAGAAGCATCTTTGTTTACACTGCTTTTTAGTCACAGGCTTGGTTAGTCTTAAGTAGCAGTGATTTGTGGTTTGGAACAAAAGTTTAATTCCCTTTCTGAATAAATTCATGTAGAGCAGTGCTTAGGTTATGGCTCATTATGAAATAAATTTAGTTCCTTCAGTTCCATAAAGGCACTGAGGAGATTCCTTCATTAGTATATCTAAATATAATGTTGTCCCAGGGCTGGGACAGTGGCTCACACCTGTAGTCCAAGCACTTTGGGAGGCCAAGGCGGGTGGATCACTTGAGGTCAAGAGTTCAAGACCAACCTGGCCAGGGGTGAAACCTCGTCTCTACTAAAAATACAAAAATTATTCAGGCATGGTGGTGCATGCCTGTAATCCCAGCTACTTGGGAGGCTGAGGCAGGAGAATCACTTGAACCCAGGAGACAGAGGCTGCAGTGAGCCGAGATCGCACCACTGCACTCCAGCCTGGGCAACAGAGTGAGACTCTGTCTCAAAAAATAAAAAAAAAATAAAATGTTGTCCCAGTTTAAGAATGAAAGCTGTTATGTGTGTATGTGTTTTTAACCTCGTTTTTTTTGTTTTGTTTTGTTTTGTTTTGTTTCAATTTATTTTTGAGACAGAATCCTTGCTCTATCACCCAGGCTGGAGTCCAGTGGCGTGATCATGGCTCACTGCAACCTCAAGTCCCCCGGGCTCAAGCAATCCTCTTGCCTCAGCTTCCCAAGTAGCTAAGACTACAGGCGTGTGCCACCACAAGCAGCTAATTTTTGTATTTTTTGTAGAGATGGCGTTTTGCTATGTCGCCCAGACTGATCTCAAACTCCTGGGCTCAAGCAATCCTCAAACCTCGGCTTCCCAAAGTGTTGGGGTTAGAAGCGTGAGCTACCACACCTGGCCCAAAACTTCTAAAAATGAAAAAAAAAAAAAATTAGACAAAAAACAAAAACAAAAACCTGAGGAAATATGTGAGTAAACTATGGACTTTAGTTGATATATCAATATTGATTAATTAATTGTAACAAAAAGAAATATACCATACTAATGTAAGATATTAATAATAGGGGAAACTGGCTGGGTGTGGTGGCTCATGCCTGTAATCCCAGCACTTTGGGAGGCTGAGGTGGACGGATTGCTTGAGCCCAGGAGTTTGAGACTAGCCTGGGCAACATGGCAAGACCCCATCTCTACAAAAAGTTACAAATTAGCCCAGTGTGGCGACGTGTGCCTGTTTGTAGTCCCAGCTACATGGGAGGCTGAGGTAGGAGAATCAGTCACCTGTGCCTGGGAAGTCAAGGCTGCAGTGAGCCGTGATCGTACCACTGCACTCCAGCTTGGGTGGCAGGAGTAAGACCCTGTCTCAATAATAACAATAATAATAATAGGGGAAACTGTGTACAAAGGGGAGAAGGATATATCAGAACTCTGCTCTGTACGCTCAGTTTTTCTGTAAATGTAAAACTGTTCTAAAAATAAAATTAATTAATTAAAATAAATAGAGCTACAGCAAGGTATGCTGGGCTGTAGGCAGGAACAGGTAAAAGGATGTGTAACCCACCCACAGGGGCAGACAGGACTACAAACTTCATAGAGCACTTGGGATACTCCAGATCCAGTTGAGGAAATAGTGTGGGAAGCTGGAGACCACACGTCAGAGCATGGCAACTCTGCTTTAGAGGACTCTTGTCATGGTAACTGTTTAGAATTTCAGGGGAACGAGAAAAAGAAGATAGTGAAAAACTGCTCTCAGTGCCTGTGTGACACTTAAGTTGTAGCATAGCATGGTAGTTAAGAGTCAGGCTTCCAGGGTTCAAATCCTACCTCTTCCTTTACAAGCGATATGACCTGACCTTTGGGGAACTTACTTAATCTTATTGTAACTCAGTTATTTTCTGTAAAATAGGGATAATAATGGTACTTGTTTTGAGGATCAGTTTAATTAATATATGTAAACGTGCTTAGAACAATGCTTGGTTTGTGGTAAATGCTCAATAAACGTTAGCTATTATCATTATTATTAATGGATAAAGTGGTCCATGTGTTATCTTACAGGATAAGAAGGCTATATCAGGGCTGTATATTTTTTGAGACAGGGTCTCACTCTATCACCCAGACTGGAGTGCAACGGCATTGGTCTCAGCTCACTGCAACCTCTGCCTCCTAGGTTCAAGCGATTCTCCTGCCTCAGCCTCCCGAGTAGCTGGGATTACAGGTGTGCGCCACTACTCACGGCACACTTTTTGTATTTTAAGTAGAGATGAGGTTTCACCATGTTGGCCAGGCTGGTCTCAAACTCCTGACCTCCAGTGATCTGCCCGCCTCGGCCTCCCAAGGGGCTGGGATTACAGTTGTGAGCCACTGTACCTCTGGCCTTTAATTGCCATTTTAAATGAATAAAGTAAATTTTCTCAGTTTTAATTTTGAATATGGTAAATACCAATAGATATAATCCACATAAGCAAAAGCTCTTTGGGGTCTTTAATAATTTTTACAGTGTAAATTAGAACCACTCTTGTAATTCATTGAACTGGAAGAGAAGTCTAGTCCCTTAATACCTTGGGAAAAGAGAGTCCTTTAGGCATCTACCCTTCCTTTCAAACTCACTCCCTTTTCTGTCGTCTTGTCTGTTTGCTATGTGTTCCTCATCTTCAAATACTCTTAAGTCCTCTTTCTTCCAAGCCACAGCCTATTAATTTGTCTTCTTCAATATAATTTTTCTTCATCGACTATGACTTCATTCTCTCCTTTATCTCTATTATTTGCTGGTTTCCTGCCCATCTTACCTTTCTTTTCCTCTACACCTGTTCTTCTGTAATATCTGTCTCCTTTCCCTGTCATTTTTTAAACTCCCTCAAGTTGTTTGTTTGCCCTTTTGCAATATCTCTTCCTCTTTAATTTGTTCTTTGTCATTTTAACATTTCTACTTCCTCTTATTTCTCATATTTATACTTCTGTTCTTCAATTCATTCAACCACTTAACAAATATTATTAAGCACAAATATTATATGCCATTTCCTTTGCCTGGCACTGGGGATATAGAAACATGATAGACTCGGGAGGCCGAGGCAAGAGAATCGTTTGAACCCGGGAGGCGGAGGTTGCGGTGAGCCGATATTGTGCTACTGCACTCCAACCTGGGTGACAGAGTGACACTCCGTCTCAAAAAAAAAAAGAAACATGATAGACCTGATCTCTGCTCTCCTGCAGTTTACAGGCTACTCATGATGGTCATTTTGGAAAAGGCTGGGAACAGTGTATAAGATCCTACTTTACCCCCAGTGGGGTAGCTTTGGGAGGGTTATGGGAAATCAGTGATAGTGGTACCAATGGCAGCAGCAGCAAAAACCAAATATTGCATGTCTATTATGTGTCAGGTATTTTACTTACATTTAGTTGTTGTAAGAACTCTGCAAGGTATGTTTAGGCTTACTCTACAGATGGAAAAACTAAGACTCACAGAGGATAAGTAACTTGCCTGTGGTCATATAGCTAGAAAGCATCAGCAGCAAAATTTCTTTTTTGTCTTCAGTCACATCAGCCAACAAGGAAATGTATCCTGGTCAGGAGGTGATAGAGTGGGAGAAACTGCCAGAGCCAATTGTAGAAATAGGGTGTGTATGAAGCTAGAAACAGCATGTCACAGCATAGCAACTGAGCTGGGCAGCCACCTAGGGATCTTACCCTAAGAGCTTTGTTGTCCCTGATGTTAGAACTGGAAGTTTTAACTCATTGGAAAGGAATGCCCATGCCCATCTGGGAAGAGAAGCTGGACCAGGAGCCATCAGGGATGTATGCCTAATGTTGCTAACGAACTGCCCAAGGCTTACTTGGCAATGGCAGGAGTGACACATTCCAGAGAATTCTCTAACCTGTCTATCATTCTTTTTGGCAGAGTGACGTCAGAATCAAGTTCGAGCACAACGGGGAGAGGCGGTAAGTCTGCCTTCTGATGAGTAGTTGTGTTCATGTATGCCAAAGTTCTCAGATAGCATTGAGTTCATGGAAGTCATTCCCCTGTCCTGATCCCTGTGGGGCCACTGGCTGGGTAATAGGGTGGATTGGGCATAAAGGGAGGAAAGTTTCACCCTTGCCTTGGCCTACTAATTGAACCTTGTTCCTATCTTAGCATTGGAAGCCATTTCAACTGCTGATGTTTTACTGTTCTGCTCTATTCTGCTGCTGTGGGGTCTGACATTTTATTAGGAAGTGAGGACTCTGGCCCTACTCAGAGTCATGGCTTTCAGACACACTGACACTGTGTCACCTGTGGGCATTAGAGGGAGGGCAGGATTCTCCTGTGATATGGTGCCATTACTATTCCCAGTAGAGCAGCCCTGGCTTTGTCCACATCAAGGGTCAGGTTGGTGAATTAGAAGTTTCTTTATGATGTCTCTAGGTCATGGGAAGCTGCACCAAGTCCATCAGTTGTAAAAGACTTTAGCTCCTTTGAGGACATAGAAAGAGGGAGTTTTTCGGTCTGTGTTCTGAATCTTACCTCATTAGGGAAGTGAAAGTAGTGTTACAAAACTCTTCTGTCCTTTTCTCCATTGTCAGTATTTTCATTATTGTTATTTTTTGTGGGAAGCCAAGGTAGAAGTTCTCAGTAGAAAAAATGTGACTATACTTAATTTCTGAAGTTATTTAAGGAAAACATTCAGAAAGCATACAGAACTCTGGACATGGGATATTTGGGACCTTGCATGTTTGCGCATGTGCGGCACATGTACACATAAATGTGCCTTTCGGTGTTTTTTCCACTCTTTGCCTTTCTTTCCCATTGATATACTACCCCCTGCCACCCCCAGCTTTCCTTTGCTTTGAGCATTTGGACAGGTGAAGAGCATACCCATTAGTATGAGGTCTTGCTACTTTAAGAGTCTCACCACAGGACCTTAGTACCTCTAAACATTCTTGATTCTGGTAGTTCTCTACAGTTGGTACCTTTCAGCCTACTTTGCAGCTGGCTCCAGAGGAGACCTGTGGCTACTATTCTCCCTTTGAAATACACATTCACAAGCCTACAGGGTTGTCAGAGGCAACCCAGTGGAAGCATTGTGGAAAAGTGTGGTCTGCAGAGCCAGGGTCCTTCTGCTCCTATGTGAGTTCCAGGCCTGGAGGGAGGAAGGTCTGAGCTCTGTCCCCAGCTGCTCTTCCTGTGTCCTGCCATTAGCAGAGAAGTTAAATTGTCACTTCATTGTTGCTACTTTTCACATTTTCCAACCTGAGTTTTAAAGGGATGGCCAAACTCAGAGCAGCAGAGTTTTCAATCAAAAGCATAATTGTGTTGGAGCCCAATTACGCAGTTAGGCTCTCCTGAATTCCCTGTTCCCAAAGTGGTATGCAGTTACAGTGAGCAGGCTTACACTGAGAAAGTGTATGTGTTTGGTTTCAGAGAAGCTGCCAGATTGAAACCACAAATATTTAAGGTGGTCAGGCAGGAATGGCCTTCTGAAGCCCTGAGCAGCAGAACGTTGCTTATCAAGGTTTTGAAAATGGTGCATTCTCTTTTTACGGAGCTATTTTCAGGAGCCATGGCATTTCAGTGTTTGTGTACTACATGTGGAATTGAGGACTTTATAAAGTTGGTGCAGGGAAGCCAACAGAGTTAGTACTCTGTGCCACACAGCTCTAGTTTCGTGTATTTCACGTCAGGATTTTGTAGAGAATGTCATTGTGGGCATTTTTAACTTTTTACCTGGAATATGGGTAGTATTTATCTAAACGTAGGCCCTTATAGAATTAGAATTCACAGGAAAGAGGAAAGAAGTCATGACTTTTCCCACTTATCCATGACAGGTATTCATTCTGGTGGGCTGACTTTCCCTTTACTTTGAGAATATGGGGACCAGACCCCTGACTGTCCTCCCTTTTGGCCCCAGGAGGGCTGGGGAGAAGGATTGTAGATTAAGATCTCCTTCCCTTTGGAAATGTTAATGACACACTGATGGGGGTGGTTGCATGGGTGTTAGACCTCTCTTTGAAGCACTGGCCTAAAAATGCCTGTTATTCAATAGGATGGCAGCAGCTTAGATCTTACCCAATCTGGAAGTCCTGGCCTCTGATCTTGACCAGACTTTCAAGCTGCTTTTGTGGGTTTTGAATGGCTCATTGCCAGGCCAAATGCAGAAGAATTTATCTCTGATCATGTTCCTTTTTCAATAGTGTGCTAGGGACATCTGAGTGGACTTCTGGTATTTTATCCAGAAAGGCTGGACCCTTTTGAACTGTTGCTGAGGCCTTGAAGAAGGAGGGGTATGATTTGCTATTAGGCATTAATAGAAAGCTATCCTCTCAAAAGCCTTCAGAAACACCTCTATCTAGAGAATCCATCTAGATAGCACCTAACAGTATCACTGCTTGGGACAGTTGATTTGGAAGAAAAAAATATAAGAATTACAGTCTGGGCCGGGCGTGGTGGCTCACGCCTGTAATCCTAGCACTTTGGGAGGCTGAGGCGGGCAGATAAAAAGGTCAGGAGTTCGAGACCAATATGGTGAAACCCCGTCTCTACTAAAAATACAAAAATTAGCCGGGCGTGGTGGCCGGTGTCTGTAGTCCCAGCTTCTCAGGAGGCTAAGGCAGGAGAATCGCTTGAACCTGGGAGGTGGAAGTTGCAGTGAGCCGAGTTCGAGCCACTGCACTCCAGCCTGGGGGACAGAGCGAGACTCCATCACACACACACAGAAAAAAGAATTACAGTCTCAATGGGTTTCCTAGTGGAGATGAAACTAATTTGGTTAGCAGTATAATTTCCAAAAATGAAAGGTGGTGATGGACAAAGGAATAAAACAGGAAGGAATTACCTTCTTGAGATGTTAGGCTTTGCGTGAAGGATAGATTATGGTTTATAATAATGGTCTATCAATGTTGCCCTGTAGAACTTTCTGCTATAATGGAAATGTTCTATATCTGTGCTGTCCAGTACACATATGGCTGCTGTACGTGTGGCTAATGAGCACTTGAAATGTGGTTGGTGAGACAGAGGAACCTTTTTCTTTTAAGACAGGGTCTCTGGGCCAGGTACAGAGGCTCATGCCTGTAATCCCAGCACTTTGGGAGGCTGAGGCAGGAAGATTACCTGAGGTCAGGAGTTCCAGACCAGCCTGGCCAACATGGTGAAACCCCGTCTCTACTAAAAATATAAAAATTAGCTGGGTGTGGTGGTGCACACCTGTAGTCCCAGCTACTCGGGAGGCTGAGGCAGGAGAATGGCGTGAACCCGGGAGGTGGAGCTTGCAGTGAGCCGAGATCGTGCCACTCCAGCCTAGGCGACAGAGCAAGACTCCATCTCAAAAAAAAAAAAAAAAAAAAAAAATAGACGGGATCTCTGTTGCTCAGGCTGGAGTACAGTGGTGTGATCGTGGAGCCTCCACCTCCTAGGCTCAAGCAGTCCTCCTGCCTCAACCTCCCAGGTGCCTGGGACAACAGGCACACTGCCATAGCCAGGTAATTTTTGTAGAGACAGGGTTTTGCCATTTTGCCCAGGCTGGTTTCACACTTCTGGACTCAAGCTATCCGCCTGCCTTGGCCTTCCAGAGTTCTGGGATTATAGGCATGAGCCACTGTACCTGTTCAGGAACCAATTTTCAGTTTAATCAATTTAAATTTAAATAGTCATATGTGGCTAATGGCTGCCATATTGAATAGTGCAGATGCAGTTCTAGATGATGAAGGCTTTTATGCTTCTCACTGATTTGAGCCAACCTGTTACAGAAGAACATTAAAGAAATTACCTGGTCAGATTTTATTAAAACCCAATGGTTTAGATCCCTCTCTCTTGTGGCTTATTGCTTCTTCCTCTGGTTACACCACTTCCCACTCCGGGGGAGCAGGGAAGATGAGAAAGAACCACACACTTCTTCCTCTCAGCATGGAAGAGGACAAGAACTGCTCAGGCCCGTGGCTGAATACTGCTTGCTCCAACACACACTAGTCTGATTTTATCCTGCTTAGGTGTACTAAGAGATGAAGGTTGTTTTAATAGGCATTTCTCCAGTCACATTGGGCATCTTTTCATGTGTTTTATTAGCCACTTACAATTCTTCTGTGAATTGTCTAATCTTTTGCCTTTTCTATTAGATTGTCTTTTATTGATTTTTTACAAGTATTTTCTCAAAGTTTGATATTTGTTTAACTTTGTTGATGGCTTATTTTGCAATCAGAAGTTTATTTATTTATTTTTTTGAGACAGAGTCTCTTGCTCTGTTGCCCAGGCTGGAGTGCAGTGGTGTGATCTCAGCTCACTGCAACCTCTGCCTCCTGGGTTCAAGTGATTCTCCTGCTTCAGCCTCCCAAGTAGCTGGGATTACAGGGCATGTGCCACCACACCCAGGTAATTTTTAAATTTTTAGTAGAGATGGGGTTTTCCCATGTTTGCCAGGCTAGTCTTGAACTCCTGACCTCAGGTGATCCACCCACCTCAGCCTCCCAAAGCGCTGGGATTACAGGCATGAGCCATCATGCCTGGCTTGTCTTCTGTATTTTATGTTATGGTTAGGAAGACTAGAGAGAGAGAGAGAGAGAGAGAGAGAGTTTTTTTTTTTTAGACAGGGTCTCATTCTGTCGCCTAGGCTGGAGTATAGTGGCATGATCACAGCTCACTACAGCCTTGATCTCCTGGGCTCAAGTGATCCTCCCACCTCAGCCTCCCAAGTAGCTCAGACTATAAGCATGTACTATCACACCTGGCTAATTTTTTAAAAAAATGTTTAGTAGGCAGGAGGGCTCACTATCTTGCCCAGGCTGATCTTGAGCTCCTAGCCTCAAGCGAGCCTCCTACCTTGGCCTCCCAAAGTGCTTGGCCCCCAAGATTTTTTTTTAATTCTGTATTTTCTTATATAAATTTGAGAGTATGTGTGTGTATGAGTTTCTTTCTTATATTCTTTTCTGTTTCAGTTGTCTCTGATTATTTTTAGTCATCTCTGTTCTAGAGTATTGGGTTGAACCCATATAAAATTGCCACTTTTATATATCAAAAATGGTCGGCCATCAGTAGTCTCATATAGTTCAACCTAATACATTCTGTTTCTTTTCAGAATTATAGCGTTCAGCCGGCCTGTGAAATATGAAGATGTGGAGCACAAGGTGACAACAGTATTTGGACAACCTCTTGATCTACATTACATGAACAATGAGGTGAGAAGGCAGATGGATGGGGCACGGACAAGAGGGGCAGATGCCTACCTTTTTTCTCCCTGTTTACCAGAGCCTTTAAAGTTTGTTCCTCTAATATCATCTGCAGGTTTTCATTTTCTAGACCCCCTTTTCTTAATTCCAACAACTGTGGGATTTCTGTTTTTTACTACATGGGAGATTACTTAGCCATCTCAGCCATCTCCATTCCCCCTACTCATTCAGTGCAGATAGCTCTAATATTCCATGGTGGAATCAGGTATGGTACCAGGGCTAGGGCTTATACTGTCTCCTTTACATTTTGTAGGAGTATCTTATTTTTTTCCCCCCAGCACAGCCTTAACAAGAAGCAGAGGGTTTAGCAGGGGCTAGGGAGGTGTGAAAAACCAGTGAGTAGGTCATCTATTACAGTCGTAAATGCAGGATTATTCTCTCAGAGTTTCTTCTGATTGGAGCTTATTTGTTTCAAATGTTAGCACCTGTTCCAATAAGTTCTTTAACTCCTCCTCCTCCTCACTCCACCCCAACGGTCCTTATTTACTTCTACTTTGAATATCACCCAGGAAGGAATTCTTTTGAATGTCAGTTTCTGGGCTGCTTTCCCAGCTCCAAGAAGAATATTACAGACTACAGTCAGCTTAGGCTGGTGCTTTGCAGTGTATTTATGCTGAGTAAAGAATGTGTACCTCGAGGAAATTGAGTTAGGGGTGCAAGACAAGAAAGCTGGGCAACATCATGACCCTTTGAGAACCAGATCATCACTGTGTAGTTTTATTTTATTTGATGAGGAGTTAAAATTTTTCTTTTAGTAAAGACTTTTCTGAATCATTTAGTACTCTTTTTCAGTTAATATTTCCATTAAGAATTCCTGATGTTTCTTTATTCTAAAGCCAAATATAAATCATTGTTATTATTTTAGTTCATACATGTCTTAACATACTCTACTAATGTTAATGATCAGGAGTTGACTAACTTACATTTGATTAATTTAAAATCCCTCAATTCCGTTCTTTTGTTTGCCCTTTAAACCCTGCACTGTCAGGATCTAAGAATCCCAAATGAAAAATCTACTGAGATTTTATTTATTTATGTCTTTGTAATTATAGTTTTATTGAGATTAAAAAATTTATCATCTAAAAGTATACCATTCAGTGGTTTTTAGTATGCTGATAGAGTTGTGCAACCAACACCGCTATCTAATTCCAGAACATTTTCTTTTTTTTTCTGAGACAGTCTTGTTCTGTCGCCCAGGCTGGAGTGCAGTGGCGCAAACACGGCTCACTGCAGCCTTGACCTACTGCACTCAAGCGATTCCCCCACCTCAGCCCCCCAAGTAGCTGGGACTACAGGCACACACCACCACACCCAGCTAATTTTTTTGTATTTTTTATGGAGGCAGGGTTTCACCATGTTGCCCAGGCTGGTCTCAAATTCCTGAGCTCAAGCGATCTGCCTGCCTCAGCCTCCCAAAGTGCTGGGATTACAGGCATGAGCCACCGCACTTGGCCTCCGGAACATTTTTATCACTCACAGTTTAATTGAGGTTTAATTGACTCACAGTTCAGCATGGCTGGGGAGGCCTAGCAAACTTACAATCATGATGGAGGGGAAAGCAAACACATCCTTCACATGGCGACAGGAGAGAGAAGGGCCAAGCAAATGAGAAAAAGCCCCCTATAAAACCATCAGATCTCATGAGAACTCACTCACTATCAGGAGAACAGCAGCATGGGATAACCACCGCCGTGATTCAGTTACCTCCCACTGGGTCCCTGCCACGACACATGGGGATTATTGGAACTGCAAATCAATATGGGATTTGGGTGGGGACACAGCCAAACCATATCAATGAGGGCTGCAGTTTCTCCACCATCCTTACCAACATTTGTTATTTTCTTCTTTTAATAGCCATCCTAGTAGGTGTAAAGTGATATGTCACTGTGAGTTTTGTTTTTGTTTTTGGTTTGAGACGGGGTTTCACTTTGTTGCCCAGGCCAGAGTGCAGTGTGCAATCATGGCTCACTGCAGCCTTGACATCCTGGGTTCAAGTGATCCCCCCACCTCAGTTTCCCCAGTAACTGGGACAATAAGCACATGCCACCACACTGAGCTAATTAAAAATAAATTTTTGTAGAGATGGGGGTCTCACTATTTTGCCCAGGCTGGTCTTAAACTCCTGGCCTTAAGTGATCCTCCCGCCATAGCCTCCTATGATTACAGGTGTCAGCCACTATCCCCAGCCTACTTGGTTTTTTTTATTTAACTCCCTTCCCAACCATTCTTATTTATTCCCACTTTGAATGTCACACAGGAAGAAATTCTTTTGCAATATAATATGATTTGCAGAACATTCTCCCATTCCATAAGTAGTTTTGAGATTTTATTTTAAATATGTACTGTTTTTGGCCAGGCATGGTGGTTCATGCCTGTAATGCCAGCACTTTGGGAGGCTGAGGCAGGCAGATCTCTTGAGCTCAGGAGTTCAAGACCAGCCTGGACAACATGGTGAAACCCCATCTCTACAAAAAGTACAAAAATTAGTCGGGTGTGGTGCCTCATGCCTGTAATCCCAGCTACTTGAGAGGCTGAGGCAGGAGGATCACTTTAGCCCAGGAGGCGGAGGTTGCTGTGAGCCGAGATTGTGCCACTGCACTCCAGCCTGGGCAACAGAGGGAGATGCTGTCTCAAAAAAAAAAAAATCTTGTATTATAAATTAGGAACTGTATAAGTTAATTGGACTTTTGCTTGATTTTGTGTTTGCCATACGTGTATAAAATCTGGCCAGGCGTGGTGGCTCACTCCTGTAATCCCACCAGTTTGGTAGGCTGAGGCGGGCAGATTACTTGAGGTCAGGAGTTCAAGACCAACCTGACCAATATGGCAAAACCCAGTCTCTACTAAAAAAAAAAAAAAAATTAGTGGGGAGTGGTGGTGTGCACCTATAATCCCGGCTACTCTGGAGGCTAAGGCAGGAGAATCACTTGAACCCAGGAGGTGGACATTGCAGCAAGTTGTGATTGTGCCACTGCACTCCAGCCTGGGCGACAGAGTAAGACTCTGTCTCCAAAAAATAATAAGAATAAGAATAAGATCTGACATTTGCTAGGTCCTAAGCAAGGCATACGTTTGCATCTTATGAATCTCTTAATACCAAGTATTCATAACATGCTCTGCTTTTTGCAGTGAGTGAGACTTATTTGTACCCTCAGGGACCTTCTATTTAATATTTCACTGGAACGTATGAGTGTATTAGTCTGTTCTCACGCTGCTGTAAAAAACTGCCCAAGACTGGGTAATTTATAAAGGAAAGAGGTTTAATTGACTCACAGTTCAGCATGGCTGGGGAGGCCTCAGGAAACTTATAATCATGACGGAAGGGAAAGCAAACACGTCCTTCATATGGCGACAGGAGAGAGAAGTGCCAAGCAAAGGGGGAAAAGCTCCGTGAGAATGGAGGAGGTAGTTTTCAGGTTCTAGTCACTGAATTTGCCCTTAAACAGAAAGATATTAAACCGTGCTATGCAGTCTAAATTTGTGTTTTTATTTGTATAACAATTTTCATCCTCTGACCATCCCTCCACCCCTTCTCTTCCTTTTCTGCTTGTTCTATTAATGTCAGCACAATTGGCAGTAGAGTGGGACATGATCCTACTTAATTTGGAAAAGAATATGGGGGCTATAACTGTTTGCAACTTGATGTTTTGAAGTAAGTGGTGTTTTTGGAGAGGCAGCTCTTCTCAGAAAGTATCTCACAACGGGGTACTGAGGTATGCTACAGCATGGATGAACTAAAAAACATTAAGTGAAAGAAGCTAGATGAAAAAGATTGAATCTTTATGAATTGAATTGAATATGTATGAATTGTATGAGTCTAAATGGAATGAAATGTCCAGAAAAGGCAAATCAATAGAGATAGAAAGTAGAGTAGTGGTTGCCTGGGGCTGGAGGTGGGAAGGAGGAGTGACTATAAATGGGCACAAGAGATCCTGTTGGAGTTCTGGAAATGTTTTAAAATTGGATTATGATGATGGTTGCACAACTATGTAAAGGTACTACAAATTTTTGGATTGTACATTTAGAGAAAAAAATCTGTATGGTTTCAACTAGATCTTTTAAGACCCCATAGTATCCAGTGAGATTGTTTTCCTCCAAACGTATTTTTATTTTTTGTTTATTTTATTTCTGCAAAGTGAAACATTGAGATAAACTTCTGTTTTATATTATTTTCCTTTTCTATGTCTTATATCACAGCTCTCCATCCTGCTGAAAAACCAAGATGATCTTGATAAAGCAATTGACATTTTGGATAGAAGCTCAAGCATGAAAAGCCTTAGGATATTGCTGTTGTCCCAGGACAGAAACCATGTAAGTAGCCCTTGTCATGGTCTGGCAGCTGAAGACAAAGCTTGCTTTCCTTCAGGAACTTGTCTTGCCTCCTTGACAGACATTTTCGTTCCTCAGCCACTGCCAAATTGAGAGCATAAGCACAGCACAGCCCACTTGTCAGTGGCCAGTGAACATTCTGCATTTGATTTCACCGAAAAGCCAGATTGTCAGTGTTAACATTGCATCTAAAGGTTATTTGACTTATGGTGAGGGAGGAAGGAAAATACTTTATGATAAAGAATAAAATTCTTGTGCTCTAAATTTATGTTTTTTCAATTAGATTTTGACCCCAACAAGAGAAATTTGATTCGTTTGGCAGTGCCGATTAGGAAAGACTGTCAAAGATTTGAGACTGTCATGCTTTATAAACCCAACTCCCACAATACTTTCCCTTGGAACACTTGTAGGAAACAAACTTTTCCTTTTGTTCAGTGGAAAAAGCCATGGGTTGGGGGCCTCTTATAACTTATCAGCTGTTGCTTTACCCAATGGCAGGCAGTCTGTAGGGTGTCAGAAGTGGGGAATTATCCCGTATGCACAGTTTCCTCTCCTGAAGGATTCCTGGAGGCCCGCATTTCACAAGAATGCTTGCAATCTGTATCTGTCTTCCAATTACTGATTCTTCTACCAGTTTTCTTCAGATGCATGTTTCTGAAGGTTTCTTGGCACCATTTCCTTTTCTTATGCTTGACAGCCTTTCCTTTTCTTTATGTAGACAGCCAACATGGCAGCATAAGTGTGGGTGTAGTGACTAGGACAAAGTTTAGGTGGAATGCTGCTCATGCTGACCATTTCTTTTCTTTTTTTTTTTGAGACAGAGTTTTGCTCTTGTTGCCCAGGCTGGAATGCAATGGTGTGATCTTAGCTCACTGCAGCCTCCGCCTCCTGGCTTCAAATGATTCTCCTGCTTCAGCCTCTTGAGTAGCTGGGATTACAGGTGCCCGCCACCATGCCTGGCTAATTTTTGTATTTTTTTAGTAGAGACAAGGTTTCACCATGTTCGTCAGGCTGGCCTCAAATTCCTGACCTCAGGTGATCCACCCGCCTCAGACTCCCAAAGTGTTGGGATTACAGGCGTGAGCCACTGTGCCCGGCCATTTTTTAATTTTTTTAGTAGAGATGGCGTCTCACTGTGTTGCCCAGGCTGGTCTTGAATTCCTGAGCTCAAATGATCCACCCACTTTAGCCTTGCAAAGTGCTGGGATTACAAGTGTGAGCCACTACACCCAGCCTGTGATGAACATTTTTCTATGTTGTAATTATAATTTGTAAGGATACATGTTTCTCTTGAGTGGATATACCATAATTTAATTAAATAACCATTTTTGCTACTGTTGGGACACAGAAACTGCTCCTGTTTTTTGCATTTATAAATATTTACATTTAAGAGTAATAATGGTAATGTTGGTGATGAAATCTTTCCTCCAGAACTTCCTCACCTAGACTTTAGGCTTCTTAATAAATGGAAGAATTATGATCCAAAATTGCTCTGTGCTCAGGAATCCTCACCTCTAGAACAGTGTTTCTCTAACTATCTGTGATGAAATATCAGTTTTGTTCTTTTGATTTCAAATCTGTCATGGACTTTTTTTTTTTGGAGATGGAGTCTCACTCTGTCGCCCAGGCCGGAGTGCAGTGGCGTGATCTCGGCTCATTGCAACCTCCACCTCCTCGGTTCAAGCAATTCTTCTGCCTCAGCCTCCCGAGTAGCTGGGATTACAGGTGCACGACACCACGCCCCGCTAATTTTTGTATTTTTAGTAGAGAAGGGGTTTCACCATGTTGGCCAGACTGGTCTTGAACTCCTGACCTTGTGATCCGCCCGCCTTGGCCTCCCAAAGTACTGGGATTACAGGCATGAGCCACTGTGCCCGGCCGTACCAGTTCTTTTTTTAAATACAAAAACTGAGAAGTGAAATGGAAAAATAAACTAGAGGTATATAAATTATAAGGCTACAGTTTTCATTAGTAGATTCAATAAACATAAAATCACTCTGCCAAATTGCTCTAAAGTTTTTCAAAGGGCCCTCTCCATTTCTTTACTTACTTGATGGAAGAGCAGGACGAGCAGTATACCAGTGTGTGGACTGGCACCAGACCAGATATCATACCTTAAGTACACTGCTCCAGGATACTATATCACCTGGTCTTCATCACCTCCGCTGATACTGTCAGTCACTTTGTTTCTCCACTTTGAATTTCCTGCATTTGTAGCAGTTGCCTCACCGCCTTTTGTTACCACCTATTCCTTTATTTCCCTTTTTTTTTTTGAGATGGGATCTTACTCTGTCACCCAAGCTGGAGTGCAGTGGCGCAATGACAGCTCACCACAGCCTCAACCTCCCAGACTCAAGTTATCTTCCTCCCATCTCAGCCTCACAAGTAACTGGGACTACAGGCGTGTGCCCCCATGCTTGGCTTTTTTTTTCTTTTTTTAATTGTTTGTAGAGACAGGGTCTTGCCGTGTTGCCCAAGCTGGTCTCAAACTCCTGGGCTCAAGCAATCCTTCTGTCTCAGCCTCGCAAAGTGCTGGGATTACAGGTTTGAGCCACCGTACCTGGCTGTTTCTCTTCTTGTTCCTGTTTTGAATTGTGCTATCTCTTTCTTCTTTGGATTCTTCTTCTTCTTTTTTTTTTTTTTTTTTTTAATTTGAGATGGAGTTTCACCCTTGTTGCCCAGGCTGGAGTGCAGGGGTGTGATCTTGGCTCACCGCAACCTTTGGCTTCCAGGTTCAAGCGATTCTCCTGCCTCAGCCTCCCCAGTAGCTGGGGTTACAGGCATGCACCACCACAACCGCCTAATTTTGTATTTTTTTTTAGTAGAGACGGAGTTTCTCCATGTTGGTCAGGCTGCTCTTGAACTCCCGACCTCAGGTGATCTGCCTGTCTCGGCCTCCCAAAGTGCTGGGATTACAGGCATGAGCCACTGCACCCCGCCTTGGATTCTTCTGATCCCTATATGGCAGCTTCTAATTTTCCTTCTGTCTTCATTCCTCACAAGGTACATAGTCTTACCTCTCCCACCTCACTTTGGCCAAGACCATGTCTGAGAGGCCTCAGTATTATTCTTGAGAACTCCTGAGTTTTGGTAATCACAGAACTATCTCTTTTTTTTATTTTGAGGCACAGTTTCACTCTGTCACCCAGGTACGATCTCAGCTCATTGCAACCTCCGCCTCCCAGATTCAAGTGATTCTCCTGCCTCAGCCTCCTGAGTAGCTGGGATTACAGGTGCATGCCACCATGCCCGGCTAATTTTTGTATTTTTGGTAGAGATGGGGTTTCGCACTGTTGGCGAGGCTAGTCTCAAACTCCTGACCTCAAGTGATCCGCATGCCTCAGCTTCTCAAAGTGCTGAGATTACAGGTGTGAGCCACCGGATCTGGCCAGTCTCTTTGTCTGAAAAGCCTCTCTCTAGCCTTGGTCTCTACCATCATTTTAAGATACTTCATTGTCTCCTTCTGTAGTTTTTGCTGTCCTAAGCCTCTGCTTTGGACCACCAACTTTTAGCTTATGCATCTAACTTTTACATTTGTCTTTCAGCTCTTGACCTTCTTAGGACTTTCTAGTCTCAGATCTTCCACTGTCATAAAGTAATATCAAGCTGAACCTTCTTTTGTAACTTGTATTTGTATACAATAAAAACTAAACACCTAGCCACTTTGTTTTGTTACCTCATATTCGCGTTGACAAAAATAAGCTTCTAATCTTCTCACCTAAATATTGTAAGTTAAAAATATCAAGGATAATTTAAAAGGTAATTCTTTTCAGTCCTTGTAAAATAGTGGGACAAGTGCAGGAAGATAAAACAAACCTGATTGGGCAGAATAGCTTCTTCTGGCCCCTGTTAAAAATAATAACACTGGGCCGGGCGCGGTGGCTCACGCCTGTAATCCCAGCACTTTGGGAGGCCGAGGCAGGCGGATCACAAGGTCAGGAGATCAAGACCATCCTGGCTAACACGTGAAACCCCATCTCTACTAAAAAATACAAAAAATTAGCCGGGCGTGGTGGCAGGCGCCTGTAGTCCCAGCTACTCAGGAGGCTGAGGCAGGAGAATGACGTGAACCCGGGAGGCGGAGCTTGCAGTGAGCCAGGATTGCGCCATTGCACTCCAGCCTGAGCCACAGAGCGAGACTCCATCTCATCTCAATAATAATAACATTGGGCTGGGCATGGTGGCTCACACCTGTAATCTCAGCACTTTGGGAGGCTGAGGCAGGCAGATTACTTGAGCCCAGGAGTTTGAGACCAGCCTGAGCAACATGGCGAAACCCTGTCTCTATTGAAAAAAAAAAACAAAAACGAAAATTAGCCAGGTGTGGTGCGTGCCTGTGGTCTTAGCTGCTTGAGTGGCTGAGGTGGGAGAGTCACCTGAGCCCGGGAGGTTGAGGCCGCAGTGAGCCAAGATTGCAACACTGCACTCCAGCCTGGGTGACAGAGTAAGACCCTGTCTCGAATAATAGTAATAATAACAACACCTAGCACATAAAAAGTGTTTTTATCTTTCACTTGATTTTTACAACTCTGAGGGTACCAGGGCAGGCGTCTATTGTCTCCAGTCTACATCTGGGGAAATTGAGACTTAGGGTGACTGCTCAGGTGAGGCAGTGTGTAGTGACAGAGCTGGTCTGAAATCCAGATGTTCTGACTTGTAGTCTAGTGCCTGTCAGTCACCATCCAGAAGAGGGAATTTTTTTTTTTTTTTTTTTTTTTTTTTTGTGATGGAGTCTCACTCTGTCACCCAGGTTGGAGTGCGGTGGCGCAATCTCAGCTCACTGCAGCCTCCATCTCCCGGGTTCAAGCGATTCTCCTGCCTCAGCCTCCCTAGTAGCTGGGATTACAGGCGTGCGCCACTACGCCCGGTTAATTTTCGTATTTTTAGTGGAGACGGGGGTGGGGGGGTGGGTCCTCACCATGTTGGCCGGGCTGGTCTCGAACTCCTAAACTTCAAATGATCTGACCGCCTTGGCCTCCCAAAGTGCTGGGATTACAGTTGTGAGCCACCACGCCCGGCCCCAGAAGAGGGTTCTTAGAATTATTGTAGTCCTTGGGAAACCTCACCCAGGTTCCTCCATGGTTGGAAATCATTAGAAGCCAAGCAGAAAGTATAATACTGTCCATGAGGAGAACTTGTGAGATGTTGTATCATTCTGTTCCCTGCAGCTTTGAAGACAACTGAGCTAGCAAACGTCCAGAAGACAAAATTTTCAAGGAGTTGGAGTCACTTTCATATATGAACAGTGTAAAAGTTTACAATGCTTGGCCAGGCGTGGTGGCTCATGCCTGTAATCCCAGCACTTTGGGAGGCTGAGGTAGGTGGATCCCTTGAGGTCAGGAATTTGATACCGGCCTGACCAACATGGTGAAACCCTGTCTCTACTGAAAATACAAAATTAGCTGAGCGTGGTGGCGCATGCCCGCAATCCCAGCTACTCGGGAGGCTGAGGCAGGAGAATTGCTTGAACCTGGGAGGCGGAGGTTGCAGTGAGCCGAGATTGTGCCATTGCACTCCAGCCTGGGCGATGAGCGAAACTCCGTCTCAAAAAAAAAAAAAAAAAAAGTTTAGAACTCTTTAGTTAGGAAAGACAGCCTAAGCATATATAATCAGAGTCTTTAAAGCGTTTAAGAGCATGGATAATGAAGACACAGATTTATTCACCTAATCTCAATTTGGATGAACTCCTTGAATATTGAGCATTATCTTAGAACAAAAAAGAAATAATTTGTATAACAAGTGATAAACCAGCCTGGGTAACATAGCAAGACCCCCATCTCTACAAAAGTTTTAAAATCAGTCATGGTGGCAAATGCCTGCAATTCCACCTACCTGGGAGGCTGAGGCGGGAGGATCACTTGAGCCAAGGAATTCCAGGCTGCGATGAGCTATGATTGCACCACTGCACTCATTGAGCAAGACCCTGTCTCAAAAACAAAAAAGATGATATATGTGGCATCTATTATTCTGAAATTGTATAGCTTCAAAGCAGATTTTAAAAAGGGCTTTAATAAATTCATGGATGGTAAAGCTGTAAATTTAATTAAATCACCTCAGATGCTTTCACAGCTATCATAACTATCATGGTCTTCCATGCAAATATCTCTTGGTACCACCATTAAAACAGAGGACTGGACAGGATGCTCTTGGTGATCCAGTGTGCCATTTCTTACCTTACATTCCCATGTAACAAACTAAAGCAACCCCTCTCCCTGCTTCACCTCTTCCCTGCATCGTTGAATCCACTTGCCAGATCGTTTATTGAGATAATTTGTGGGTGGACTTTTGTAACTTATTTTTCTACTGATCTCCTATCTTCCAGTCACTGAAATCTTGATGCACGTGGTTTCCTGGTAATTTTTCATATTGTTTGTGTTAGCCACAGCTAACTTCTACCCAGAGTCCTTTAGTGAGGTGTTCATGGAATGATCAAACACCATCTTCTATTTGTTGTCTTTAGAATGTTCTGCTAGCTACACAGTTCATACCTATGGGCTCTCCTGTCACTCTGCGACAGTCCCCTTATATTCTCAGGCATAGTCCCACCTTCCTCCTTCCTCTTTTTCCCACTTCTGAGTCTTATTCAAGGTGTCCTAAACCCTTGAAGCAACCTCATTTTTATTTACCATACCATTCCCTTTTGCCCCCTGAAATTGAGGTTTTCAAAATTTGGCTGAATATTACAAAATGTCAGTGCTTGGACTCTGTGTCCAGAGGTTCTGTTGATCTGAGGTGTCAAAATCTCCACAGGCAGCTGGGCATGGTCGCTCACCCCTGTAATCCCAGCACTTTGGAAGGCCAAGGCAGGCAGATCACCTGAGGTCAGGAGTTCAAGACCAGCCTGACCAACATGGAGAAACCCCATCTCTACTAAAAATGCAAAAAATTAGCTGGGTGTGGTGGCACATGCCTGTAATCCCAGCTACTCGGGAGGCCGAGGCAGGAAAATCACTTGAACCCGGGAGGCAGAGGTTGCGGTGAGCCAAGATTGTGCCATTGCACTCCTAGCCTGGGCAGCAAGAGTGAAACTCTGTCTCAGAAATAAAAAAAATAAAAAAAATTAGCTGGGCATGGTGGTGCACACCTGTAATCAGGAGGTGGGGGCAGAAGAATCACTTGAACCCGGGAGGCAGGTTCTGTCGCAAATAAAAATACAAAAAATTAGCCGGGCGTGGTGGTGGGCACCTCTAGTCCCTGCTACTCGGGAGGCTGAGGCAGGAGAATGGCGTGAGCCCAGGAGGCGGAGCTTGCAGTGAGCCATGATCGCGCCACTGCACTCCAGCCTGGGCGCAGAGCGAGACTTCGTCTCAAAAAAAAAAAAAAGCTCCACAGGCAATTCTCATGGGCAGCTAGGGTTGAGAACCATTACCTGCAATTGAGGCATGACTCACTTCTAAGACGTGGCTACTCAAAGTGTGGTCCATGTAACAGCAGTGTCAGCATCACCTGGAAGCTGGTTAGAAATGCAGGCTCTGAGCTCCACCCCAGACCTACCGAATCAGAATCTGCACTTGAACAAGACTGCAGGTGATTCATATGTGCATTAAAGGGTGAGAAGCTCTGCTTTGAGACCTTCACTGATTCTCTTCACCTGCTTTCTAACCTGTTGCCACAACCTCAACCTTTTCTTTTACAAATCTATGCTTGTGCTGGCCATTGAAATTCAGCTTTTATATATTTTATATATTTTATTTTATTATTTTATTTTATTTTATTTTATTTTTTATTTTTGAGATGGAGTCTTGCTCTGTTGCCCAGGCTGGAGTGCAGTGGTGCGATCTTGGCTCACTGCAAGCTCCGCCTCCCAGGTTCATGCCCTTCTACTGCCTCAGCCTCCTGAGTAGTTGGGACTACAGGTGCCTGCCACCACGCCCAGCTAATTTTTTGTATTTTTATTAGAGACAGGGTTCCACTGTGCTAGCCAGGATGGTCTTGATCTCCTGACCTCATGATCCGCCTGCCTCGGCCTCCCAAAGTGCTGGGATTATAGGCATGAGCCACTCCCGGCCTAGCTTTTAGATTTTTTAATTGAGGGTTTAGATTGTATGTCCTTTGGTACACATTTCAAATTCATGTTGCCAGGATTTATTGAATTCTCACTATGTGTAAGGCCCTGCATTCAGGCAGGTGGCAGGGTGCTCATCATGCACCTCCTCTTTGTGAGTGCAAGACTATGACCCTCCCTTGCCCTTCACTTGCCTGCCTCCCCAGTATGTGGCTTTGACTGTTGTTTCCTTTTTGACCCTTAGCAGAGAGCTATTGCACATCGGAGGCTTCAGCAAGAACATTCACTTCCCCTTGGTTCTGACTTCCCGTTAGAGCAAGACAGTTTTTCAAGACAACCTGCATGTGATAAAGTCTGGCATGGGGACTACAGGAGGTTGCTTGGCAGCTGAACTCTCCCCTGAGAGCGGGAAACCTTTTTCCTGGAGGACAGGATATAGAGTTTGTTTAGATCGGACTTTTTTTGTTAGGGGGAGGTGGAGGAGATAGAGGAGCAAGTAGAAACTTTGAACCAACTTGTTTGTAAATCCTGAGCTCTCACCCCGACTCTCACCAGTGCCCTGCTTATTTGTAATAGCATCCTGACATCACTTGATTACCTCCAGGGTTTAGTTTTAAGCTTTCTCAGTGCAAAGGCCCCCCTTTGTTGCTTAGTTTTCTCTGGCGGCTGGACTGGGCCCAGTGGAAAGAGTGGGTGGGTGCTGGGAGGATTGCTGACCCTCCTCTCAGGCCCTTGACCTCTGTCTGGCACAATGGTACTTATGATAGCTTTTCCCAGTTGAGCATGATCCTGAGATGATTTGCGTATAAACCCTGGAATCTTCTTAATTTTCAGGGAGTGATTATGGTTGGGAAAAAGAAGCATATTGAGCTACTTTTAAACATACATATATAAGCTGGGCATGGTAGCATGTACCTATAGTCTCAGCTAACCCGGAGGCTGAGG
This sequence comes from Gorilla gorilla gorilla, assembly GCF_029281585.2. Lineage (NCBI taxonomy): Eukaryota > Metazoa > Chordata > Mammalia > Primates > Hominidae > Gorilla > Gorilla gorilla. Next base: position 28,387,118 of record NC_073228.2, on the reverse strand, counting down.
TGGGAGGATCCCTTGAGCCCAGGAGTTTGAGTCCAGCCTGGGCAACATAGCAAGACTGTATCAATCAATCAGTCAATAAGATAAATACATATATAGCAACCAGAATTTTGTTGGGGAGGGAAGTTGCCATCATTCAGTCTCCATTCTGACTTCCTCCTCTGCAGAAATAATTTTCTGCTACTCTTCCTAAACTCTCTGGAGAATTTTATGAGAGGGTGTATTTACAGCTCTCTTTTCTGTTTTGCAGATTATTACAGGAATGCCTGTTATTCCTCCATGTCTGGATCATCACCTGTTAAACTGGGGCACTAGGTCTCAGCGCTCATACATCATTGAAACTATAAAACTACATTGAGCGAATAGTGGTTTGCTGAGACAAATAGAAGAGTGAGATTTGGGGGAAAGCTGGGTAACTCATGTATTAAAAGCATGAAGGTGGCTGAGCCTGCAGGGAGTCCTTAGGAAAAGGGTGAGAAGACCTTGATAGGCCTGACTGTGTAAAGATGTAGCTTGGCCTTTTTCCTCTTCTTTTACAGAACAGTTCCTCTCCTCACTCTGGGGTGTCCAGACAGGTGCGGATCAAGGCTTCCCAGTCCGCAGGGGATATAAATACTATCTACCAGCCCCCCGAGCCCAGAAGCAGGCACCTCTCTGTCAGTGAGTATTTCACCCCTTTTTTCTCCTCCTCTATTTTATCTGCCCACATTTTAAAAAAGCAACAAGTATTTGTTAATTAAATGATCATCAAATATTTATTAACTATTACTCTGTGTAGAGTAATCCTTTATGCCTTTATTTTATTTAGAGAGGAAGGGCAAAGAAATAACTGGGATGGTATCCTGACTCTCAAGGAACTTAAAATATAATGATATAGTAGTATGATTAAATTCCTTTTAAACATCCCTGAAAAAGTGATCGCCTCAGACATCTGCTTGAAGACTTCCAGCTGTGTTTACACTCACTTTTGACCATTCTTGTGAAGAATAGAGACTTGCAAAGTTAGGAATTGGGTCTAAGTTTGAATTTTGACCTTAAATCTCTTGCTTATGATTCCTGAGAAGTCTTTATACTTCAGGGAAGATAGTGACGAATGAAACTTTTGAGAGAGTAAAGCTAAGTTGTCTGGGAAGGAAAGGAGACTATTGACATAGTACAGTCATTTCTCTGTATTTGTAGGGGATTGGTTCCAGGACCCCTGTGGATGCCAAGGTCTGTGGATGCTCAAGTCCCTGAAATAAAATAGTGTAGTATTTGCATATAACCTACCCACATCCTCCCTCATAGTTTAAATCATCTCCGGGTTATTTATAATACCTAATATGATGTAAATACTATGTAAATAGTTCTTATGCTATATTTTTATTTGTATTTTTTTGCTATTGTTATTTTTTATAATTTTCCACATATTCTCAATCTGTGGTTGGTTGAATCCACAGATGCAGAACCTGCAGATGTGGAGGGCCAACTATATATACAACCGTCTGCTAACTAGTCAGAAAGCTCTGTGGCTGCTACCAGTCCTTCCCAGGACAGGAATCTAAATCAGGCCTGTGCATTATTACTTGTTAACCCAGGATTCCTCTGGATTCCACTTTTGGGAGTCTGGGGAGAAAGCCCCCATTTCTTGAATTGTGGAACTTGTATCAAAAGGGAAATCTGGTCTTATCAAACATCGTGTTGAGCCTGCTGCCTTAATGTTGTGGAGACCCCTGCTGCTGCTAGAAAGCCAGCTTTGCCCTTATCCATATAGGTAGAATTGCTTCAAATTGAACTGTCCTCTGAAGATCCTGAGCTGAGCTTGAGAGATCTAAGCACTGATCCTGTTGCTGAGTTTGTCTGTTTGCAATATGCCTCCTGAGGGAGTTACAGGAAAAATATGTTTCTGAGGTACTGACTTTGCCTTACTGAGTAACTTCTGGAATCCAGGCAAGTACTGGTAGTAAGTATTGCCAGGCTGAAAGTCTGTATATGAATTTCAGATTTCTGTAGATAATTGGGGAATGTGTTGGTTGAGGATGGAGAGCTAGTACCCTAGCAAGGAGAGCCTAGCCACAGCGTCTCTGGCCCTGGAATCTGTGTGCCTCAGAGCCTGGGAAGCTCTGCCAGTTTGGCCTCTTTTCCGTAGTCCTTGTAGAGATTGAGGGAATGGAGGTGGGCAGCATGGTCCCTTGTAATCAGTAAGGATTGATGGGGCAGTAACTGGGTCTCTTGCCCCCAAGCAAGAGCCTATGATATGTGCATGGAGGCAGGGGCTAAATACTTAGCCACTGGACCCTTTCTCCATGTTACTGGGAGCTATATATGGAAATGATTTTCCTGGCTGAGAATGCTGAGGAATGAGATTTCTGTGAAGTAGTTCCTGTTTATCTGGAAAATGGGCAACACAGCCTCTTAGCATACCTAGATCCTGGCTTCCTTCATTCAGCAAAGCATTAAGTACCAGCTGTTGGGCTGAGATGAATGCTGCAGTGAAGCATTTGGAAGAGCAAGGGTGGCTGGAGCAGATTCCACCTGGGAGAGAGGGGCTTTCACAGAAAAGGTAACATCAGAGCTGACACTCCAAGGAAGATTTACTGAGTATCAAGTAGAGAGAGATATCTCAGGCATAGTAAGGAGCACCTGCCAGGCATGATCACAAAAGAACTTGGTGGATTGAAGAACCCCAGGGGCTTTGCAGTGTGTGTAGGGTAAGGTAGATGTGGCAAGAGAATGGGCTGAGCCTGTGAGCGTTTCCATAGAGCCAAGAAATGGGAGAGATGATTTCTAACTGGAATGATCTGGAAAATGCATTCTGAGGGGAGCTGTTCCAGCTGGACCTTGAAAGATTGTGGAGGATTTCCATAGGGGACAAGGGGAGAGAGGAGAGGGCTTTTAGACTATTTCTGTGGAGAGCTCGCTATCCTTCAGGTCCAGGCTGGCTGATACATTTGGAGGAGGAATAGAGAGGCCAAGAAAGGATGCCTGGGTGTTTTCTAAGGGACTCTCAACTGCACTCAGACTCTTTTGGTAGGCAGTGGAAGCCACTGAAAATGTTTGCCCCTTATACCCATCACCATTATAATATTTATTATGTTGTCTTTTTTTTTTTTTTTTTTTTTTTTCTCGAGACAGAGTCTCACTCTGTCACCCAGGCTGGAGTGCATTGATGCCATCTCGGCGCACTGCAACCCCTGCTTCATGCGCTCAAGCAGTTCTTCTGCCTCAGCCTGTTACAGGTGCACACCACCACTCCCCGCTAATTTTTGTGTTTTTAGTAGAAACGGGATTTCGCCATGTTGGCCAGGCTGGTCTGACTGCTGACCTCAGATGACCACCTGCCTCGGTCTCCCAAAGTGTTGGGATTACAGGCGTGAGCCACCACGCCTCAACCTATCATGTTATCTTATCTCTCTTCCATCATACTACGTTTTTGTTCATTCATTCAAAAGATAATTACTGGCTGGGCATGGTGGCTTATGCCTATAATCCCAGCACTTTAGGAGGCCGAGTTGGGTGGATTGCTTGAGCCTCAGGAGTTTGAGACTAGCCTGGGCAACATGGCAAAACCCCGTCTCTACAAAAAATACAAAAATTAGCCAAGTGTGGTGGTGCATGCTTGTAGTCCCAGGTACTTGGGAAGCTGAGGTGGGAGGATCACTTGAGCCTGGGAGGCAGAGGTTTCAGTGAGCCACGAATGTGCCATGGTACTCCAGCCTGGGCAACAGATCAAGACCCTGTCTCAAAAAAAAAAAGTAATTACCAAAGTATCTACTAATGTGCCAGAAATATGGGAAGCAAAAAAGACACAGGCCCTGTCCCTGTGGCCTTTACAATCCATGGAAAGACAGACATTTACTTCTTATGATGTGATTAATGTATAATTACAAACTGTGACTGAAAGGTGTGTGGTGCTGCAGGTGGGCTATAACTAAGAAATGGGCTGGTCATGGTGGCTCACGCCTGTAACTCCAGCACTTGGTGAGGCCGAGGTGAGTGGATTGCTTGAGGCCAGGAGTTTGAGACCAGCCTGACCAACACAGTAAAACCCCGTTACTAATAAAAATGCAAAAATTAGCTGGGCATGGTGGTGAGTGCCTCTAGTCCCAGCTACTCAGGGGGCTGAGGCAGGAGGATCACTTGAACCTGAGAGATCGAGGCTGCAGTGAGTGGAGATTGCACCACTGTACTCCAGCCTGGGTGACAGAGTGAGTGAGACTCTGTCTCAGAAAAAAAAAAAGAAAGAAAGAAAGAAAGAAATGGTGGGCTATAACTAAGGGATGGGACCTGATCCTGATCTTGGGGCCAGGAAAGCCTTAGGCATGAATGGGATTTGGGAGTTAGGCAAAAGGGATGCAAGGAAGAGGGTTCCAGGCAGGGGATGTTACAAGAGCAGAGACTTGATGGCAAGAGGAAGTGTGGTATGTCAGAAATGGAAAGAAGTCCAGATAGCTGGAAAGCTGGGAGCAAGGGGAAGGGGAGGGCAGGATGAAGCTGGGGAGGGAGGCAGAGCCTTGTGGACCCTGGTTAAGATTCTGATCATTGCATGGAAAGTAGTGAAAAGCTACTTTAGAGTTTTTAAGTGAAGAGGAGTGGGTGGTGTTACATATTCGTATTTGTATTTTGAAAAGATTGATCTGGCTACAGTGTGGATAACAGATTGGAGGGGGCAAGAATGCATGCAAGGGAACTGCATTAGGCTAATGCAGTGGTCCAGGTAAAGAAAACTGGGCTTGGAGTAGGCTGATGAAGTGGAGAGAGGAAGGAGCAGGTGAACTTGTGACATTTAGAGGTAAAACTGACAGAACATGGCGTTTTGGTGGTTCTCAAAGTGTGTTCTGGGGATCCTGGGGAGTCCCTTGGATCCTTTGACCCTGTGAGTTCAAAATTATTTTCTTTTTTTTTTTTTTTTTTTTTTTGTGACGGAGTCTTGCTCTGTCACCAGGCCGAAGTGCAGTGGTGCGATCTCGGCTCACTGCAACCTCCGCCTCCCGGGTTCAAATGATTCTCTTGCCTCAGCCTCTGAAGTAGCTGGGACTACAGGCATGCGCCACCACGCCCAGCTAAATTTTGTATTTTTAGTAGACGGGGTTTCACCACGTTGGCCAGGATGGTCTCGATCTCTTGACCTCGTGATCCACCTGCCTCAGGCTCCCAAAGTGCTGGGATTACAGGAGTGAGCCACCACGCCTGGCCCTCAAAATTATTTTCATAATCATGCTAAGACATGACACTCAATTCTCTCACAAGGGTACAATGGAGGTTTCCAGAGGTCAGGTGCCTGAGGTGATGTCATCACCGTAATGGCTTAATGGCATGTGTGCTTGTATATGATTGTATTCTTAAAATTTCTTTTTTCCTCCACTGGTTTCTCCTGAGAAAATGTTTTTAAAATTTCTGAGTTTTAATTGCAAATACAGTAAATATCAGTTGATATATCCTACATAAATAAAAGCTAAGTGGCCTCAGTTTTAAGGTGCAGAGGGGTTCTAAGACCAAAAGGCTTAAGAATTACTATAGTATTGGATTGAATTTGCAGGTGTTTTCAGGAGGCTAAGGTGGGAGGATAGCTTGATTCCAGGAGTTTGAGCTTAGCCTAGACAACATAGTGAGACCCAATATCATTTAAAAAAAAAATGAGGCCGGGTTTGGTGGCTCACATCTGTAATCCCAGCACTTTCGGAGGCCGAGATGGGTGGATCACCTGAGATTAGGAGTTTGAAACCAACCTGACCAACATGGTGAAACCCCGTCTCTATGAAAAATACAAAAATTAGTTGGGTGTGGTGGCATGCGCCTGTAATCCCATCTACTAGGGAGGCTGAGGCAGGAGAATTGTTTGAACCCGGGAGGCGGAGGTTGCAGTGAGCCGAGATGGTGCCATTGCACTCCAGCCTGGGCAACAAGAGCAAAACTCCATCTCAAAAAAAAAAAAAAAAGGAAGGAAGAAAAAATAATTTGCAGATATTGAGAGAGAGGGAGGTAAATTACTGCTTTGTGGAGATGAATAAATGGCATCGCCTTTCACTAAGACAGGAATACTGGAAGAGAGCCTGGTTCCAGGTGCTGGGAAGGGGCAGACTTAATGTTTTAGACATGTTGGTGTTGAAGTGCCTCTGATACAGCCAACAGGAGATATCAGAGAGGCAGTTAGATATATAGGTCTCTAGCTCAGAGGGGAGAAAATCAGGGCTAGTGAAAAAATATTGGAAATTGTTATGTTGAAACCATGCACCCAGGGGAGAGTGCCTAAGCAGAGACTATAGAATGAGAAGAAAAGAGGGTCCATGATTGAGCCTTAGGAACCCAACACTTAGTGGCCAGTTAGAAGAGGATGAGCCTGCGAAGGACACAGAAAAGGAGTAACCAGAGAAGTAGGAAAGGAAATTAGGAGTGTGGGGAGAAGGCATTACACAGAAACAGCCAGGTTGGTAAGGACAGACCAAGGGTAAGAGACAGAAACCTGTTATTTTCATTCACAGATGTTTGAGTGCTTGCTGTGTGCTGGTACAGACAAGACTTTCTGGAAGGGAAACAGAGACAGAAGTCAAGGTATAGCATGAGAGTCTTGGAAAAGTCCTAGCAGTAGAAATGGGGTCCAAGAAGTCCTTGGTTAGTAAGCCTTAGCAATTCAGCCTTCCACTGGGTTCCTCTGTTGCCTCCTTGCCATCGTTGTTTACATACATGTGAATATTTAGTGAGTCTGCAGCAAGCAGGCTACTCAGTTCACACTGGAACATTTGCATTGATGGGGAAGCGCAGGGTAGCCCAATCAAATTCCAGACATGTATATTTGAGATTCTTCTTTATTTTGGATTGAAAATCAGCTTTCTCTCACTTTACCCACTGATTCTAGTGCTGCTCCCTTGAGCAACAGATAAACACAGATAAAATCTTTCATATGACAGTTTTTCAAACATGTGAAGCCAGGTATCATGTTTACCCTTTGTTGTTTCCATCATAATATGCATACCTTGAATTCCAGGTTTTTTTCAGGCCATTTAGTCTGTTAAACTAGTTCATGCTAAACAAAACAGAAACAAACAAAAAAACCCCTACTAAGTAATGAGTTAATCCAAAGGAGTTAATCTCTCTGTGGGGAGATCACTAGGCAGATAGGTGGAATTTCCTTACCTGAAGATATCCTCTCTCATACCTTGGCCTACGGAAATTCTACCTACCTTTGAAGCTCAAGCACTATTTTTCCATGATACATTGGGTGGTGCCCTTAAGCCATGTAACCAAGCCTCAACTAAAGGACTTGTCGGCGGGGCGCAGTGGCTCATGCCTATAATCTTAACACTTTGGGAGGCCAAGGCGGGCAAATCACCTGAGGATGGGAGTTCGAGACCAGCCTGTCCAACATGGTGAAACCCTGTCTCTACTAAAATACAAAAATTAGCCAGGTATGATGGCAGGTGCATGTAATCCGAGCTACTCGGCCGCTGAGGCAGGAGAATTGCTTGAACCCGGGAAGCAGAGGTTGCATTGAGCCAAGATCGTGTCACTGCACTCTAGCCTGGACAGACTCTTGGTCTGTCTCAAAAAAATAAAAAATAAATAAAAATTATCCAGGTGTGGTCGTGCGCATCTGTAATCCCAGCTACTTGGGAGGCTGAGGTGGGACAATCACTTGAACCTGGGAGGCGGAGGTTGCAGTGAGCTGAGATCGTGCCACTGCGCTCCAGCTTAGGCAACAGAGTGAGACTCAGTCTCCAAAAAAAAGAAAAGGACTTGTCCCTGCTACATTCTGACTCCTGTATGGTCTAAGTTCATCTTGTTAAGTGCCTTTGCCTCAGTTCTCACTCTGTCTTTCTCCTTATCTTGCCACTTTGTCCCATAGTGAGGCAAGCCATACTCCAGTGCCTGAGTGGAGGCAATCAGGTTTTTCTGGAGTTTGGTAGTGAAATGGTGGGCCTGCCAGTTGCAGTGGTGCGTGCCTGTAATCCCAGCACTTTGGGAGGCCAAGGTGGGTGGATTGCTTGAGCCCAGGAGTTCGAAACCAGCCCAGGCAACATGGCAAAACCCCATCTCTCTGTCACCCAGGCTGGAGTGCAGTGGTGCCATCATGGCTCACTGCAGCCTCAACCACCGATCCTCTTGCCTCAGCCTCCCAAATAGCTGGGACCACAGGTGCTTGCCACCATACCTGGCTAATTTGTTTTTTGTAGAGATGAGTTCTCACTATGTTGCCCAGCCTGGTCTTGAATTCCTGGTCTCAAGCGATCCTTCTACACCTCTGCTTCCCAAAGTGCTGAGATTATAGGTATGAGCCACCATGCCCAGCCCAGGATGTTCTTAGGCTAGAGATATGAGGAAGTGTATGAAGGGAGGGATAAAGACAGCTGAAAAGGAGGGGTTAAAGGTGATGAAGAGGAGACCATGGGGGAGCTGACTCCTGCTGGAGATGAATCAAGTCCAGGTGGAGGGTTTATAATGCTTTTGCAAGGAAGAGAGGAGCCCTCTCTGCCTCTGAGAGACATGGAGGGAAAATTCAGGCAGAGGACAAGAAAGAATGTTGAAAGGATGAGGGTAGATTATAGCGACAACTGGGCAGTAAACAGAGAGCAGTGCTCAGGACCAGCTTCCAGTCCTAGTACTGATTTGAAAGGGTAGAAGCCAGGACTGCAGAGGTAGTGACCATACACTTGGAAACAAAATGGTTAGCTTCTTTCATCTTCAAAGGTTTTTTTTCCCTCCTTGCTATAAGTTCTATGATGCTACATGAGATCAGAAACTTTGATGGTGGTAGCAGCTCCAAAATAAAATGGGAATTTTGAAAGTTGAAACATACAAGATGTTCTTAGGGTCTTATGGAAATTCTGCCCACTACTGTGTTCTACAGAGTGTGGTCCACTGTGAGCATATTGGTAAATATTAGTTAAGATTTTCTATTGAGAAAGAAAAAAATGTTTGATTTCTCTCCCCATCTCATCTGTCCCTGAAGAGAGAAAAGAGTTTAGGAAATAGTTAGTGGCCAAAAAAGCTATCTCTTTATACTTGCAGTGACCTGCACATTAGCACTGACCCAAAGCCCTAGAACTCCCTGCGGAGACAACTTCCTGACTGCATCAGCTTCCTGATTAGGGTTCTCCTATGAGAAGGGCTAGAATCTGAGAGCCTGTCGTTCAGCTTTAAGTCAGAGTACAAAGCAAAAGAACGTACCATATCCGAGGGTGAGAGTGTATCTTTGACTCTGCTTCTTTGGGTTAAGGAGGCTGGTAGAGAGCTAGCACGCACTGGGAGGAATGAGGATAGCTGGCAGCTTAAACCCCGCTTTTCTCCTTCTGTGTAAAATACCTTCATGGGAAACTGTGGGCCTCTCTCTGAACAGTGGAACTGCTACTGTGCTCCTTTGCTTCAGCTGGTGGCACAGATGGCGCAGTGAGGCTAGAGCAAGTTCAGGCTGGAATACCAGGGAAAGGTGTCCCAAGAAAGCCTGTGACCCCTGCCTATGCAGCCTTCTGAGACCTACGGAATGAGCTGTTTTGCATAGCTCTGTGCTTTGGGCTGTCTGGCTCATTGCTATCACTGCTGGTAAATATGTAGTTTTATGGTCCAGTATCCTATCCTGTTCAGCTCCCTGTCTCACTTGCTCTCAACTGTTGTGTATCTCATTGGCTCCCAATTTCTGAAATGAAGATTAAAAACAAAACTGAAAATGTCCTGGAGCAGTTCTGCCAACTCCTGGTTTTTCCATTCGGTTCCTCTGATAGCCACTGGTTTGGGGAGACTTCCTTTTCCTGCTCCAGCCTGTGGGCCTGTGCACAATAGCCGCTGGCACATAGCCCATCAGATAACAAGGCTGGCTCTCTGCAGGCACAGTGTGGATTGGAAAAAGTGAAAGTTTCTGGCTGGAAATAAAAGCTCAGAAAACCTTTGCTGTTTTTCCCCCCCAGACCCTCCTGGGTCTGTAGTGCTGGCCTCCTGTGTGCTAGTCCCATCCCACCTGTAAAACCATGGGAGAGTTCAGTGCAGCTGATGAAAGAGGGGACAGGTGTCAGGGGGACCATGGATATTTTATCCCAGGGAAGTCTCACCCCAGACACTCCATGTAACAGACTGAGGGCATTTCATCCTGCCTGGGCATAGTTTGGACCAGTGTCTGAGGTTTCATAAATAAGAGTTTTTCTTTCTCTCCAATCAATCCCTTACAAGAGACATTTTTATTTGTTCTAGGTAAAATGTATAATACAGCTCCAGAGTGTGTTGGTCAGAGTTCAGTTGTGCAGAGGAGAACCAACTGTAGCTAGTTTCAGGAAGAAGAGATTCCATAAACCAGAGGTGCACATTGTGGATTATGGAATCAATGAGGGAAGAAAGAGAAGCAGCCTCTAGGTTAAGACACACCACAGAGCGTCCTCCCTCTTCTGTAATCGGGAAGCCACTGGTCCAGACGTCCAGTGCCCCTCAGGTCTGGTCCACACCTGTCTGTCAACATCGACAAAGCTGGAGACCAGGTGTGGGGCCTCTGCTAACACTGTGGCAGAAAAACCAAAGGCTTCTGTGACTGCTCAGGAACAGCAGGAAGCCTGTTAATCTCATAGAAGTGCATGTGATTAGCTGAACCTAAAGAAAGTCTTAGAAATACAGCTTTTAGCCAGTTAGCTTCTGAAGTACAGGAAGGCACAGTAGAAGGGTGGAATCCATCTTACGCCTACCCCATATATCTGCCACATAGAGTGAAGGGTACAAATGGGATTTTACGGAGTTCCTACTGTGAGATGGGGTTATGCAGATATGTACCTGTGCCAGCACATTTATAACTTCCAAAAGAAATTATGAGGTAGATGGTTCTCCCCATTTTTGCAGTTGAGGAAATTGAGGTGAGAGCTTAGATCATTTAGCTAATGAGTGGCAAAGCCTGATCTGAACCCACGTATATCTAATTTCAAAGCTTAGTCTTTTCTCCGTGCACCTCACTTACCTCCTTAGAGTTGCTTCTGCTGCTGACAAATGTTGCTGACATGTGGACTGAATTGCCATAGAACTTGTGGACTACCAAGATGTCATCCAAAGCTAAAAGTAGGAAGCAGGCAGTAGGCTAATTTTTATAAGCAAAGGGTTAAATAGTGCTCTCTCTCTGTTTTGTGACATGATAAGACTTAGGAAAACCATCCTTTTTTTACAGTTGCACTGGAATTTTGTGTTACAGTAGCAAGGGAAGCAGCCAGGTACATGGGTCTATGAGGTCTGGGTCACTGGAAAGTGGAGTAGTTCCCTTGGTCCAGATTTCCCCTAAACCTCCATCTTGTCTTTGCCTACAAGCCCTCTGTTGGCCAAGCGGCATTTTGTATTCCTGGCCTCTGACTCCCAAATGACCATGGAGAAAACAACCCTGAATTTGAGCTGCATGAAACATGCCACTGTGGATGTGGCTCACACCTGTAATCCCTGCACTTTGGGAGGCTGAAGCAGGAGGATCCCTTGAGCCCAGGAGTTTGGGGCTACAGTGAGCTATGAACACGCCACTGCACTCCAAAGAAAGAAAGAAACATGGCACTGTGCTTCCCCTGTGCTGCCAGGAAGTCCCCACATTAGCCACCCTCCCACACCTGGCAGGCTGTCATATTTCCTTGTGGATGGGATCTCCATCCTCCATAGGGATTACTTATGGGGGACAGATGGCCTGGCCAGTTCAAGGAGAAGTTTTGTCTTGTGCCACTGTGTTGAGCAGCATGCCTGCCCTTTTTGGAAATAAATTATGGTCCCCAAATTGCCTTGGCTGAACTGTATGAGAGTCACAAAGCCTGTTTTCTCGCTTCGGCCCCACCATAAAGTCACTTATGGCTTTGGGGCTTGGGTTTCCCTCTGCGCAATGTGGATGATGATAATGCACCACCACTGCAGGGGTGTAGTAAGGGTTAAATGAGAGGTGACAATATTTTTTTAAGAAAAAAAAATTGCCTTGACTGATTTTATTGCTCTGTTAGTTCATGGTACAATATCCCTAAATTTACACTCAGAGTAACTTTAGTTTCTGTTAGGACTTAGAAAATAGGACAAATTCTCTTCCATGGGCTGTTTGAGACCATTTCAAAGGCATGGCTCAGATATCACTTTATCTCAGAATTGGTGGCCTCTACCCTGTGAGTGAGATGTTGAGACAGGAAATCCAGCAAAATTCTATGCCTGTTTTCAGAGCAATTTTGTTTCTGGCCTTTGCTCTGGAGTCAGGTGGGGAAGCCAGATTACTGAGGACCCCATGTTAGCTTTCCTGCCAGAGAGACATCCTTGGAGGGAGGCTGGGGTGATGTGTCCAAGAAGAGATTGGAAGTATTCTCCAATACCAGTTCAGTGGTGAATTCTCAAAATGTATTCAGCACAACCACATGAACCATATGTTCTGAACAACTGACTTAATATAGAAGAATTAAAGAGTCAGTTTCAACTGGGTGCAGTGGCTGACGCCTGTAATCCCAGCACTTTGGGAGGCTGAGACAGGCAGATCACCTGAAGACAAGAGTTCAAGACCAGCCTGGCCAACATGGTGAAACCCTGTCTCTACTAAAAATACAAGAATTAGCTGGGTATGGTGACGGCCACCTGTAATCCCAGCTATTCAGGAGGCTGAGGCAGAAAATTGCTTGAACCCAGGAGGCGGAGGTTGCCTTGAGCCAAGATTGTACCACTGCACTCCAGCCTGGGCAACAGAGCAAGACTCCATCTCAAAAAAAAGAGTCAGTGTCAGTTTCTTAAAGGTCATTGAAAAACAATAGTTTAAGCTTCTTGGAAAATGTCTTTCAAAAAGCAACCCTCTGGCCAGGTATGGGGGCCCATGCCTTTAATCCCAGCACTTTGGGAGGCCAAGGCTTGAGACCAGCCTAGGCAACATAGCGAGACCCTGTTCCTAAAAGTGCACACACACACACAGAGCAAGCCTCCCCGCCATTCTTTTTTTCCATTAAGTATTTTTCTTCCTTCTGAGGGTCTTTGAAATAGTGGGAGTCTCTCTGGCTCGGGGAGTTTGTTGAACTCCATCAGTCTGTCAGGCCCACCCTCTTTTCCGGGATGTTCTAAGACCCTGGACTGGGCTCTTGAGCACCCTCTGCTGTAGATGCTTAGTCCCTGGTGCACTACCTCTACTTCCAGGTACAGGCTGAGTGCTCCTGGCTCCACATGAGCTTTTTTGTTTTGTCTATGAGACAGGGTCGCACTCCATCACCTACGCTGGAGTGCAGTGGTCCAAACACGGCTCACTGTGGCCTCAACCTCCCAGGCTCAAGCAGTCCTCCTGCCTCAGTCTTCCAAGTAGCTGGGTCCACAAGTGTGCGCCTGGCTAATTTTTAAAATATTTTTTGTAGAGATGGGGTCTCACCATGTTGCCCATGCTGGTCTCAAACTCCTGGCCTCAAGCATTTCTCCTGCCTCTCAAAGTGTCGGGATAATAGGTGTGAGCCACTGCACCTGGCCACACATGAGTTTTTGAGCAATAGGAAATATATATACATATATGTATAAACATGTATACACACACACACATACATAAAACTAAAACTGTGTATCTCAGATTTTCCATCTGAGATACACAGATTTTCCATCTAAAACTGGTCTGGACTAGGGATCTATCATCAAAAAAGGAGAGAAGCCAGGCATGGTGGCACGTGCCTGTAGCTGAAAGGGGAGGATTGCCTGAGCCCAGGAGCTCAAGACTAGCCTGGGCAACAGAGTGAGACCCTGTCTCTGAAACAAAACAAAACAAAACAACAAAACAGAATAGAATGAGTCAGGTACTTCCCTAGGTCTCCAGCTACCAAACTTGGTCTCTCTTGCTTCCTTAGCCATTTCCACAGAGCATCTTGCCTGCAGTTCCATTTCAGAAAACCTAGTGCTACAGCCCCTGAACTAGACTGGAGAAACCAGCCAGCAAGGAAAGTAACCTGCATTGTTGAGGGATGGTACTACTCTATTCCTGGTGTCTGGGAATTGCTGGGTCGTGGGAGAGAGGTAAGGGGTGGTAGATAAGGGAATGGAGGGCTCTTGTGTCTCTGGTTTTCTAAACAACAGGATAAATTTGTTCCCTTCAGAACAGGAAAAGGGTTCAGGATAAGAGTCTTATGTTTAAGTTTTGAAGCTACAAGAAATATTTGTGTGGGTATAGTTAAAGCTTTTTTTAAACCTTCTGAAAATTGGCTCTTCTGGTTTGTCTGGTGAGCTTAGGAAGGAAAAAAGATGAACTTTTGGCCTCATTTTTGTCTTCTCTGATCATGGAAAGCAACACAGCCAGTCAGAAAAAGCTCTTGGGCTAGGAGGAAGGAGGACCTGATTTCTCGGACTCAGAATCCCTTATGGCAGAAAAACATTGCTCAGTGACTTACAAAGTGTGTCATTTGTAAGACTGCACACCTCTGTCATTCACTAACGTTAGGATGATAAACCATTTCATCTTACAAGCTGATGTGGTGAAAGTACCTGTTAATTGGTTTTATAGTCTCTTATCTGTAAAACATAAATAATTGTTTTTGGGTGTTTTGGGTTTTTTTTTTTTGAAGATTTAAGTTCCTTGAGTGTCCGTCTCCTCCTCTGTTAAGTAAAGCAAATGCTTACCTCTCAGGATTGTTGAAAGGATTAAGTGAAGTAACAAATGTAAAAATACCTTGTGGAATGATTGCCACTTAGCAGCCACTCAAAAAATATTTGCCAAACCTCTGTTGTAGAGATGTTGAAAATCAAGTGAGGTTAATTACTGTGAATGTGTAACAAAAAGTAAAGCACCACATAAATGCAAGATAATATCATTACTCAGACCCACCTGAGCAACATAGTGAGACCCTGTCTCAATTTAAAAAAAAAAAAAAAGGTAATATCATTACTCATAAGCCAGGAAGTGTGGGAGTGGGTAGGAATGGAGAAGCCTGCCTTTTGATCCTGGCCAGACCATCACGAAGGCCTTTTTACCTGATACAAGTAGAGAACAAATAAGGGGAGACACTGGCTGGGGGAACAGGGCAACAGAGAGAGATGCACAGGTATATTCAGTTACCTTTCCCTGGTCCCCACCCTCAAAATACTGCTTGGACCCAAAACTAAAGAGGACTAAGCTGATGTATTGAGCTGATGGGAGGAAATGGCATTAGTGCTCTAGAGGAAGAGAGAAGGTGACATTATGAAGGAGTAATTATATATAAGAATTTTTTTAAAAGCTAGTCTGATTGCCAGCTAAAATGGTCTCCTAGGGGTTATTCTGGTTTCTGTTTTGTGTCAAGGTTTTTTTGGTCGGATATGCCGTAGTGCCTGCTCCATCTCTGGAGTTTGTTTCCTATTAGGAAGGGACTTTGTTTGCCTGAGGGAGCTGGCACATGCTGGACGTTGGTGCCATGACCCATCTGAGTCACATTCCTGACCTCTAGGGCCTAATGCCTCTGAGTTGGCCCCATGCCTGCTCCTCTTGGGCCACACACCCTGGGCTCTGTTGTTGAAAGCCTCCTTTATGTGCTCTAGGCTCCCAGAACCCTGGCCGAAGCTCACCTCCCCCTGGCTATGTTCCTGAGCGGCAGCAGCACATTGCCCGGCAGGGGTCCTACACCAGCATCAACAGTGAGGGGGAGTTCATCCCAGAGACCAGCGAGCAGTGCGTGAGTATAGGGGGGCTGGGATATGCCTGTGGCCTGTATCAGCAGACCAAGGTCATAACAACGGGTTCTCAGTAGTCACAGTGCAGAACTGAGGGACATGAACCCCATTTGAAAGCTCTTTTATAAACCAGGCCTGCCCAAATATGGATTGTCCCTTTTTAAGGGCCAAATAACAATTTCTGCCAAAGATGGGATCTGAAGGATCTAAACTACATAGTTTCCTTGTTGTTGGGTGAGGATTTAACAGATTTTTCTTCATCGTGGTCCTCATTGTTCCTACAGGCAGGCACCACCATGCCCAGCTCATTTCAGTAGTGTTTTAACATATGACTGGTTCTAAAGTGACAGGTTATGTTTTTCATTGGATATATTTTAGTTTTGCTGTTTCTTGATGAAAGGTAAGGAGTAAACCATATCAAAATTACACTGTAGGATTGGTTAGGCTGATCATTTATGATGGTAGACAGTTGTATTAGTTATCTATTGCTCCATAACAAATTACCACAAACCTAGAGGCTTAAAACAATATACATTTATCATTTTCCAGTTTCCCTGGGTGAGGAGTCCAGGCATGACTCAAATGGGTCCTCTGCTGAGGGTCACACAAGACTGCGATCAAGGTGTCAGCCAGGCTGCCTGCCTTTCTTGAGTTTGAGGCTCTTTTCTAAGCTCAGATGGTTGTTGCCAGAATTCAGTTTTTTGTGGCTGTAGGACTGTGGTTCCTCTTTTCTTCTGAATGTCACCCAAGGGCTTCTCTGAGTTCCCTTCCTAGAGGCCACCTGCAGTTCCTTGCCATGGGGCCCTCTCACAACATGGCAACTTCTTCAAGGCCAGCAGGAGAATCTTTTGCTCCAGTCTGCAAAGATGGAGTCATAAAACATCACATAATCATAGGAATGAATATTCTATCCTCTTTGCCATAGTCTATTGGCTAGACGCACGTCACAGGTTCCACTTGCACTAAAGGGAAAGGCAGTTCATTGGGACTAATTGGAAGAGGGAGCAATCACCTTAGGGTGTGTCTACCACAGTGGCTCAGCCATTTTAGTGGCTAGCTTTTAAATTGGTGGCTTACTTGATGCAAATGGCAATTTGGCTTAGTGAACTCAGCAAGCGTGAGATCTCTAGCTTCATTCTGGTCTTTTCAATAAACTTGCTTTGATGTAAAAGAAAAGGCTGCTCTTACACTTTCTGGGATTTGGCCTGAGAAGGGGAAATTTCTTAAGGGGAAAATGTCCAACAGAAGGGCCTGTGCTGTCACATGGGAGATCTTACAAAAAGCTGATTCTTGTAACTTTTCTTTCATTATTCAAACTATGTAGGCTATGAGAAGCCCTTTGTACTCTTCTTCCTTCTATACTCCTGCCTTCCAGATAAATTCATGTTTGGAGTAGTGACCTGGAGTGCCATTAGCTGCACATTTCCTTTTTTGGGCGTTTTACTGACCATCCTTTCTGGTTTCTCTAACCAAGGCACTTCTGGACATCAGCTGTTCTAGGGTTGACTTGGGTGTAAAATCCCAGAGATTGCAGATGAGCTTGATTGCCCTCAGTCTGTGTCCCTCGCCATGGTCCTATACTCTGCCCCCTTCACTTTTTTACTTTGCCTGCATGGCCCTGGAAGGCATGGGAGGATTTGACTCCCAGTGAGGACAGACTTTTAGAAAGAGGCCAAGGAAGGCAGTGGCTGGGGATTGCCAAGGTCCTCCCCCCAGCGTCTGCCTCTTTAGCTGAAGAGAATTGCTCCTGGTAACAGGCCATTTGAGATCAATCTACTTCACAGGAACGAACACTGCATAGTATGTAATAAAAGAATATTCCAGTGTGACTTTACTGAAAAGTGAAAGTATGATAAGTTTATTTTTTCTCTAATCAGGTTTAAGCAATAATTGCATCTATTTACTAATTTTTAGAATGAGCAAAGCATGATTCATGTTAATTTTTTGGCCTAATTTTTCCAACAAAAATTATGTCAGTCTGGTCGCAGTGGCTCATAGCTGTAATCCCAGCACTTTGGAAGGCCAAGGCAGGAGGATTGCTTGAGGTCAGGAGTTCAAGACCAGCCGGGGCAACATAGCAAAACCCTGTCTCTACAAAAAAAAAAAAAATTTAATTAGCTGGGCATAGTGGCACACCTGCCTGTAGTCCCAGCTACTCGGGAGGCTGAGGTGGGAGGATCACTTGAGCCCAGGCTGCAGTGAATTGCACTCCAGCTTAGGTGACAGAATGAGACCCTGTCTCGAACAACAGCACCAACAACAAAATGCTAGCACAATGTAACGTCCTTCACTCCCTGCTTGACTTCTAACCATAAAGAACGTCATTTTTTACAAGAGCGTTCACAGGACTTAGCAGTTTTCCCCAAGGCCTCTTGTGAATCTTTGGTATTCTTCCTCCACCACACCTGCCATGTTATTTATTTGTCCATTTTGTCTCTTTCTGTTAACTGGTCTAAATTTGCCAAATATGCATCTGATGGATTTAAAGCAATTCTCTCCCATGTTGGTTTCATCCACTTTGGCTATCCTATATCCTTAGCAACATTTGCAGTTTTACTTTGCAATTAATTTGCCTTGATTGGCAGATTTTAAAAAATCATGTGTGACAACATGACTTAAAAGCATTTGAAATTATGGGTGGGGATGGACCCTAGTATTAAATGGGAAAAAATATTTGAGTTGGAAACTAATTTTATGGAGGTCATTAGTGAATTTTCATAATTCTGATACTTTGTTTCCCTATGTAATTTTTAAAAATTAATTAAAAAAATATTTAAACAGAAACAAGGTCTGACTATGTTGCCCAGGCTGGTCTTGAACTCCTGAGTGCAAGTGATCCTTCCCTCTCAGGCTCCCAAAGTGCTAGGATTACAGGCATGAGCCACCAAGTCTGGCCCCTATGTAATGTTTAATGTTGGAGCTCGGATAATGAATATTCTGAAATTGAAGACCCCACCCCCACTTTTGTGCAGAGAAAATGAAAGGGAGGACCTTCAGGACATTGATTGGAGAAAAAGGGATTCCAAAGGCCTTTTGTTGCTGCATTTGACCAGGGGCCAGAGAAATATTTTATTATATTTAGATATCTATTACCTCTGCATTGGACCAGGAACTGGGACATTTTTGTTCTGGTATCAGCTGTGCACTAACTAGTTTTATGACTTTAGACAAGTCTCCTAACCTTTCTAGGCCTGTAGTGCTCATCTGTGAAATGAGGCAATCCTTGTCTTTGTAAATTATAAATTATGGAGTGTAAACAGAAGCATTAAGGTTCCACCCGAACTCACTAGAAGGCTCAGCAGGGTAGTACCATCTCCAGCGCCAGGCTCCAGTGTTAATGAGCCAAGAACATGCCAACAAGAAAAGCAGAGCCTCTGCTTTGCTCTCCTGCCAGAGCTCCTTGGGATGCCAGCCAAGCATTTTTCTCCCTCCTGGAAACTTGCCTTTCAAACTAAGGGGGAGGATAGTACCTTTCTAACTATTCTTCCCATTGCATGGGGAGAAAAAGGACACTTTCATATTTTGACAAAAAGGCCCATTTGCTGGCCCTTGCCATAAAGCCTGGGTCACTGGGGGGAATTGGGGCTGGGGGTGTGGCTTCATTGTTTGACTTGCCTTACAGATGCTGGATCCCCTGAGCAGTGCAGAAAATTCCTTGTCTGGAAGCTGCCAATCCTTGGACAGGTCAGCAGACAGGTATGGGACTGTGGGTGGTTTGGAGGGTAATGCATAGGCATTTTTGGAATTGATGGGTTGAGGAAGAAGAGTTAGCTCTGCAGGCCCAGGGTTAAAACATCATGCTTCTAGGAAAAGCCTTCTCCTTAATTTCCCAAACACCATGAGAATGTTATGATGGCATAATTAAATGAATGTAATAATGGCTCATAAAATAGCAGCTCATTTATTAAGTACTTACTTTGTTGTTCTAAGTGCTTTACATGTTTTGACTTTCCATATAATATATGCCACTCTCGTACTTTTGGCCTCACTGCTGTGATCTGAACTGAGAAGGAGTGGACTGTCAGTGTTTTAGGGGGAAAACTGAATTCTCATCCATTGTTTTACCATCATTTTTTATTCCAAGTGTTTTTGGTGGAGTAAGAAACTGAAACCCAAAAACAGAATATCCAGAATGCCTAGTGTACCGTGCCACCTGCTTGGTGTATATCTTCTTCTTACACTTTGGGAGGAAACAAGTGGTGTCCTTTACATACCAAATCGCAAGGGTATGTTTGAAGAGGCCTTGGCATTGATCTTGCCACTCCCTCGCCTCTGCCTCATTATGCCCAAGAACACTTTTGATCACGTCTGTCTGGGCTTAGGACTGTGGTCAGAGGCTATGGAGAAGGTTTGGGGATTTTTTTTACCTTGTGTAACTGATTAATTGTTCATTTGGGTAGTGATATTATGACTATGGCTAAATTTGCATTGTCTTGCCTAATAGACCTGAGCACTGATGAGCACTGTCTTCCCTTTAGATATCATAGAATACAGTCATGGTTACTTGGTTTCCAATGTGTAGCCTTGTTTGGGGCTTGCTTTCCAACCAGGGGAGTAAGAAGGCACAGGCAAGAGTGCCAGGGCTTGCTGTCATAGACTGAGGGCTCTGCCAAGACAGGGATTGACTCTGGCTTTGGATTATCTCCTAAGCTTTGGAGGGGAAAGGGGAGAGAAGAGGACTACAGAAGGTCTAGTAGTTGGGAAATGAGGGGGCAGCCCCCTTGTGCCACTGCCTTGAGAGTTTCAAACCTGTGGCCCCTGCAAAAGGCCAGTAAGCACTCTTGTGTGAGGGAAAGGGCCATTCAGGTGGGTGCTGGGAAAGATAGCTAAATTTACCCGCCTCTCTATTCTTGGGTTTTTTCCTCTGTGCCTGCAGTACTTTGTTTTCTTCTCATTGTGAATGACCTGGACTTACTTCCTTGAGGTCCAGCCTGACTTGGGCTCAGGGCTCTCATCTTCCCTTCACGGGATCTGGGAAAGGGCATGAGATCTGGAGCCAGACAAACCTAGATCCAGTCCCAGCTCCACCAAATATTAGTTGAATGGCTTCAGACAAGTCTTTTAACCTCTCTATTCCTGAATTTCCCCATCTCCAAAATGGGATGGTGATGATTAAGGTGAAAGAAAGATGCCTGGTTTAGCAGCAAGAACATAGACTTTGGGTTCATAGACCTGGATTTAAAGTCTGGCCTTGAGTCACCGTGGCTCATGCCTGTAATCCCAGCACTTTGAGAAGCTGAGGCAGGCGGATCACCTGAGGTCAGGAGTTTGAGACCAGCCTGACCAGCATAGCGAAACCCCGTCTCTACTAAAAATGAAAAAAAAAAAAAAAGCCAGGCGCGGTGGCTCCTGCCTGTAATCCCAGCCCTTTGGGAGGCTGAGGTGGGTGGGTCATGAGGTCAGGAGTTCGAGACCAGCCTGGCCAACATAGTGAAACCCTGTCTCTACTAAAAAATACAAAAAAAAAAAAAAAAATAGCTGGGCGTGGTGGCAGGCGCCGTAATCCCAGCTCCTTGGGAGGCTGAGGCAGGAGAATTGCTTGAACCCAGGAGGCGGAGGTTACAGTGAACCCAGATCGCCCCATTGCACTCCAGTCTGGGCAACAGTGTGAGATTCCGTCTCAAAAAGAAAAAAAAAAAAAAAAAGCAAAAAAAATTAGCTGGGCATGGTGGCACGTGCCTGTAGTCCCAGCTACTTGGGAGGCTGAGGCAGGAGAATAGCTTGAACCCAGGAGGTGGAGGTTGCAGTGAGCCAAGATCACGCCACTGCACTCCAGCCTGGGCGACAGAGTGAGACTCCATCTTAAAAAAAAAAAAAAGTCTGGGGCTGGGCGCGGTGGCTCATGCCTGTAGTCCCAGCACTTTGGGAGGCCGAGGCGGGTGGATCACAAGGTCAAGAGATCGAGACCATCTTGGCCAGTGGCGCGTGCCTGTAGTCCCAGCTACTCGGGAGGCTGAGGCAGGAGAATCGCTTGAACCCGCGAGGTAGAGGTTGCAGTGAGCTGAGATGCTACGGCACTCCAGCCTGGCAGCAGAGCGAGACTCCATCTCAAAAAAAAAAAAAGTCTGGCCCTGTCTTCCTAGCTCTGTCTTTGAGCATATAAATAGGACTGTGTGTGCCTAATCTGTAGGGGTGTCTGTGAAGACAGAAACAGCCTAGCTGTTCATCAAGTGGATCTGCTATTATGTTATTTTTATTATATGGTGTATTTGCTACCTCACAGCGTTCTGAGGATTAAATGAGAAAAAGCTCACTTTAGAAAATAGGTAAGAAAGCAGCAACCTATCAACGATGATGCTGTGGCTGTTTTTATTACTGCCCTGGGCAAAGGATTCTCTTGGAGCTCTTTGCCTGTTACAGAGGTGGGAAGAAAGGCCAAGGAGGGAGAGGGCTGTGCAGCCAGGCTGGAGTTGGGTCAGATGGGGGAGATTTACCACTCAGGGTATTGTCAAATTTGGGTCACAGACTAGTGAAGGGAGGGTGGAGAAAGCAGGAGCTGGGCTCAGAAAAGGGCTATTTCCCGCAAAATCTGCTTCCCCCACCTAATGCTGTGGCAGGGGTTAGAAAGGGAGACTGCCTGGACGCCCTGCTTGGTTGCTGTGGAAGTGTGCGGGAGTCTGTTTTTTCTTTTTGTTTTCTCCAGCCCATCCTTCCGGAAATCACGAATGTCCCGTGCCCAGAGCTTCCCTGACAACAGACAGGAATACTCAGGTGAGTTCCACAGAGCCTGGGTGGGTAATGCAGGGTGTCTGGGTGGGGCCTCAGGTGGCTCTGCTTCGACTTTTCTGAGTCAGTAGCTCTCCTTGGGCTTGCTGCTTTGAGGTCTCAGGTGCCTTGGGGACTTGGGGGCTTAAGTGGCTCACATTGACCTACCCAGAAGCCAGTGATTCCCCTGTCTTACTCAGATCGGGAAACTCAGCTTTATGACAAAGGGGTCAAAGGTGGAACCTACCCCCGGCGCTACCACGTGTCTGTGCACCACAAGGACTACAGTGATGGTGAGTTCTTCTTCACCTGCTCCCTGCTGGCTGCCTCAAGAAAGGACAAGTTGCCATGAGGAGGGTGGGTTCGTCCATGCAGTGCCTGTATTTTCCTTCATTCCTGAGGATTTGTGGCCCAGACTTGAGGCATGGGAGACAGGAAAAAAACAAAAACAAAAAAACAGGGAAGATAGTATTTGTAGACCAGATGCTGCCACTGGGAACTCTGACCTTGGTTGAAGCCAGTGGTGTGCTCCAGGGGCACCATCTCTCCCATGTCCTCTTCTGCCCCATAGCAGCAGGTGGCCTGGGCCCTGTAGAGGGGTAAGGAGTAGGATACAAGGAAATCAGTGCCTTCGGGTGAGGCTTGGCCTTGCAAGCAATTGGGAGCCTGTCGGCCAGCCATACACCTTCCCTTCGGCCAGATCTCCCTGAACCAGACTACTTCCTAATTTCTGCTTTTGTCCTGATTCTTGGAGTGCTTGGGACAGCAGCCTCTGTGGAATGAGTCAGGTGGGAGTGCAGACAGGATGGGCTGGAGCTGGTATTATCTATCACTTCTGGCTGAGACCTGGTTTGTATATTCCGCCTTGTAGCCCGGGGTGTCTCAGACCTGGTTTGTACATTCTGCCTCGTAGCCTGGGGTGTGACTTGCTCTACTCTGGCCCTTGCACCCTTTCAGGCAGAAGAACATTTCCCCGAATACGGCGTCATCAAGGCAACTTGTTCACCCTGGTGCCCTCCAGCCGCTCCCTGAGCACAAATGGCGAGAACATGGGTCTGGCTGTGCAATACCTGGACCCCCGTGGTCGCCTGCGGAGTGCGGACAGCGAGAATGCCCTCTCTGTGCAGGAGAGGAATGTGCCAACCAAGTGTGAGGAGCTGTCCCTGGCTAGGAGGAGACTGCCCAGGTGGTCTCAGACAAGCTACGGGGGCAAACAGCTGGGCCCCTGGGACCCTTAGGCTCAGCAGGTGGTGGCTTTGGCCCAAATGCGCCACACGGGATAAGCCTTGGAGTGTCTGAAGCCTGGCTCCACTATTGTGTGACAAGCCTCTTCTCCTCTCTGATCTTTAGTTTTTCCATGTTTAAACTAGGGAAGAGCACACCCTTCATCCCTGCCATATTAAAGATATTTAGGGGCTTTGGAAGGAAATGCATTTGATCAATGCAGAAGAGCATTTAACCGTGACTTCAGCCAATCCTCTGCTTCTTAGGACTCTGACTTCAGGTCCGAGTGACTAGGGCACTGGGCTTGCTCCAGATTGTGGTGGAGATGCTCTGCTAAGAGATGATGTGATGGTGCTGGGTGAGGGGGAGCCTGAGCCAGAGACCCTGTTCCTGGAGAACGAATGGGATATTCATAAAGAATGTACACAAAGTAACTCTTTCCTTCTGCTCTCCTGTAGCTCCCAGTGCCCCCATCAATTGGCGCCGGGGAAAGCTTCTGGGCCAGGGTGCCTTCGGCAGGGTCTATTTGTGCTATGACGTGGACACGGGACGTGAACTTGCTTCCAAGCAGGTCCAATTTGATCCAGACAGTCCTGAGACAAGCAAGGTACACTTACCCCGTGGTCTGACTTCCAGTTCCCTCCTTTCAACAAAAATGCCTATCTTACCACACAGAGTAGTTGCTTGAGATGCTGTAGGTTGCTTCCTCTGTCATTCTTCCCAAACTCCCTTTCTGTCCATCCTGGTCCCACCCACAGGGTGAAAGGACTGTGGTCTGAAGAGCACCAAGCACCTGGCGGGGAGGGATTGGGTGTAAGGAACTAAGCTGATGCCAAAGTACCAAGTAACCCAAACTGAGAGGTGATGACCTGTGACACAGAGGGGACTCCCTCCCCTAGACAAGTATCTCTCCCCAGCCCTCAGCCCAGGAAGGAGCTGTGGGGCTCCTTCACTTGGTCCAGCTCTAGAGGAGGAATCATATGGCCTGTCTTTGCAGTTCAGCTTTCAACATCGCTTATACTTCAAGTTCTGTGGACAAACAGCAGTTACCTTAACTAAGCACCCACAGCTCCTTCTCCCACCTCCCTGCCTCCTTCCACCCATGGGAGTGCCACTATCCCAAGGCCTGCCCAGCATTGTGGCCGAGAGCTAGACAGTTAAGAGAGTCCCCCTTTTCTCCAACTGCAGTTCCCAAGGCAGATCCCTGTGAGGCCACTAACTAGGGCAAGCTGAGCTGAACCCAGGCGGGCAGAACTAGGGCCCTGAGAGCTGAGGCGACCACTGACCCCTCCCCTAGGAGGTGAGTGCTCTGGAGTGCGAGATCCAGTTGCTAAAGAACTTGCAGCATGAGCGCATCGTGCAGTACTATGGCTGTCTGCGGGACCGCGCTGAGAAGACCCTGACCATCTTCATGGAGTACATGCCAGGGGTACGTGCCCCTTGAATGCATGTGAGACACACACAAAAGAGGGCCTGACCTGGGGGCTGGGGCCTGCAGGAGGGGGGTCACCTTGGATAGGAGTTTGAACACCTGAGGCTCCAGAGGCCCAGAGGAGCAAAGTGAGGTGATGGTGGGACTTGGAGTCAGGAGGGCCCCGCCTCAGGTTGCAGTGGGAGTATGAGATGACAGCTGTCCTAGGTCCAGCCCTCCCCTGAGGCATGCAGGGCTGGCCCACTGTCCAGTAAATGCAGCCTTCATCTGGAGCAGAGAGGCCTCCCTGCTCCTGGATTTGGGTGGTGCTCTGCTTGAGAAGGACTTGTGGTACTCTCTTTTCCAAACTGCCTGACAGTTCCTGGCAAAATGCCCTGCCCAGCCAAATAGGAATTGAACAAATCACTCCTTTGCTGCCATGCTGGGGGCTGGAATGGGCTTGCCCCTCCACCAGCCCTCCCCTGAGGGGACTCCTCTGACTTCTTGTGGCCTCCAGGGCTCGGTGAAAGACCAGTTGAAGGCTTACGGTGCTCTGACAGAGAGCGTGACCCGAAAGTACACGCGGCAGATCCTGGAGGGCATGTCCTACCTGCACAGCAACATGATTGTTCACCGGGACATTAAGGGTGAGCAGGGCCAGGATACATGGAGTCCCCAGGACCTGGGTTCAAGTCTACCATTGAGTGCCTGCAGGGCTCAATCACTTAACCATTCTGAACTTTCTGAAAAGTGGGACCCCAGTTGTTTCCCTGAGGAGCTGGTGAGAAGATTGGTTGAGCAATATGAGAGAATATTGCCAAGTTCCCTCTACATGTTGGCTTTGGAGATGGTCATTTTGTACGGTAGATCTGAGACTCCCCTTCGCTAAATCCTTTGCCCTTTGCAGTTCATGTCTAATTCAGTGGTAGCCCTGCCCTCTCCAGCAGCTCTCAGTGACCCGGGGGTGGGGAGGATGGGAGAAAATGCAAGAGGGTCCAGGGTTGCAGCCTCTGCCCTTTCATGCCTCAGGAGCCAACATCCTCCGAGACTCTGCTGGGAATGTAAAGCTGGGGGACTTTGGGGCCAGCAAACGCCTGCAGACGATCTGTATGTCGGGGACGGGCATGCGCTCCGTCACTGGCACACCCTACTGGATGAGCCCTGAGGTGATCAGCGGCGAGGGCTATGGAAGGAAAGCAGACGTGTGGTGAGCACTGGGACATGCAGAACCCATTCTTCCACCCAGACCATAGTGGCCCCCCATTAGAAACACACCCTGGGGACTTTGTGGTGTGGCAGGAGGGAGTGTGCCCAGGGCCCAGGCTGCAGTGTGTGCAAGGGTATTGTTGGGTGCAGTAGCACACACACCACATGGGTGTGCTCAAAGCACACTCCATTAGAGCTGGGAACTTAGGCCATGGAAAACATCCCTCATGTTTGCTAAATCTCTTAAGGAAGCAGGATCCACTCTGAAGGCCTGAAGGCCTGGACCAGTCTCTCAACAGGAGCAGGCTTCTGTCCCTTCTCCTAGCACTCAAGACAGTTTGCACTTGCTCGACATAACCTTGTGTCTATCCTCTGAAATGGCCCCTAAGTCATGAGAGCTTCTCCCCTTGGAAAGCTATTGTGGTGGGCTGAATAATGGCGCCCACCAAAGATGTCCACTGCCTAATCCCTGGATCTGTAAATGTGATTGTATATAGCAAAGGGCCTTTGCAGATAGGATTAGGTTAAGGGTTTTGAGATGGATGGATTATCCTGGATTAAGGGTCCTTACAGAAGGGTCTCAAGAGGTCAGAGTGGCTAATAGGAGGTGAGACAATGAAAGCAAGAGGTTGGAGTAATACAAGGAGGGGACCATGAGCCACGAAATGCAGGTGGCCTCTAGAACCCAGGAAAGGCAAGGAAACAGGTTCTTCCCTCAGAGCCTCTGACAGGAACCAGCCCTGCCGCCACCTTGACTTTAGCCCTGTGAGACTGATTTTAGACCTCTGACCTTCAGAACTGTAAGATGATACATTTGTGTTGTTTTCCTGCCTCTAAGTTTGTGGTCATTTGTTAAGAGCAGCTATGGGTAGCTAATACAGTTATTGTAGAGTTCTTTCTGTCAAGGCTAAGTGATTCTCTTTTTCCCAATTTCAAGAAGTACCCAGGTGTGTGGTGAGTGTAGGTCCATGAAGCCCACGTGGACAGACATCCAAGCTGAGGTATCCCTCAGCTTGGCCTGTCCTGCACCTCAGCATGCTGTGAGAAAGGCGCCTCTTTCTGCAGTGGTGGGCAGGACAGCTGGGAGTCCAGGGCTGGCTGAGGGGTGACACGGGGTTCTCTCTTTCCAGGAGCCTGGGCTGCACTGTGGTGGAGATGCTGACAGAGAAACCACCGTGGGCAGAGTATGAAGCTATGGCCGCCATCTTCAAGATTGCCACCCAGCCCACCAATCCTCAGCTGCCCTCCCACATCTCTGAACATGGCCGGGACTTCCTGAGGCGCATTTTTGTGGAGGCTCGCCAGAGACCTTCAGCTGAGGAGCTGCTCACACACCACTTTGCACAGCTCATGTACTGAGCTCTCACGGCCACACAGCTGCCGGTCGCCCTTTGCTGCATGGCAGGGGGCTGCTGCTGGGCTCAGTGAAGTTGCTGCTTCTCCCAGGCAAGGCTGTGGACCATGGAGTGGCAGCCCAGCCAGCGTCGGTCTGTGCCCCTTCTGCCACTGGGGCTCAGAGCCGGGGTGGGGTGGCTGCAGCCTCAGGACTGGGAGCCCCCAGCCTGTCAGATCCAGGAGCTCCAGTGTCCTGAGCTCAGCATGGAGGGGTAGGGGCTGGGAACAGTGTGCAAGGCGGCCGTGGGCCCCACCCTCGGGGATGTGTCCTGACACTGCAATTGGCACCGAAGCCCAGAGGGTCTGGGGGCACAAGACTGACGCCAGGGTATGAAGAGTGTTATTTTCATTCAAAGTGTTATTTTGTTTTTCCTTCCAATGTCTGGAGACCACCAGGGCATCTCTGGGCTGGATGAGCTCCCACAAGCCTGAGGGAAAGGCCAGCACTTGCTAGCAGTGGCAGGCAGAGGCCCAGGCTGCCGTCCCCTAGAGTCCCAGGTTGGCTCTGCCAGTCCTGTCCTTTACCAAAGATGAATGAAGCAAATGTCATGCTGCCTTATTCAGGGAAGGAGGAGCCTGTCCTGCCTGTGGCCATGACCCTGCCTCTCCCAGGCAGGGGCCCGCGATGTGGAACTGCTGCCACTGAGGGGGGATCCAGTTTTGTCAATGCAGTTGTCTCTGTTTTACAAGTTGGAGTCACTCTTATGCTGTACCCAGTTTCTAAACTGGAGACTGTGTGTGCCCTCTGGGCTCTGAGTACCCCTGCTGTGGGCTTGGGCCTAGGCTGCATTGGAAAGAGCTGAAGGTTGTGGCCTTTGTGCTCCTGGCCCAGCCTTTGTTCCCCACTGGAGCAGAAGGGGAGATGGACGACATGGTGGGGGCATCTGGCCCGGCCAGTGCCCTGATCCCAGAGAACCCGAGGAGGTGTCTCAGGCTGCCTGAGTCGTGACCTGCTAGGCCAGAGCCCACTCCGTCTGGTAGAAGGGAAAGCCCATGTGCTACCACCAGCTGTGTCCAAAACCGCCAGCTCTGTTCTTCCTCAGCCAGCCTCGCCCATCCCCTTGAGGTCTCAGCCCCTTTCCCTTGTAGCTCCTCCCCTGGAGGGGGAATGGCAGCAGGGGTTGGGGAAACAGCATCTCCAAGCAGCTTAGAGTTGGCCATATTTACCTCAGCCTGGGCGCTGGTCCTTTCTTCCGGCCCCTCCCCTCCAAAATGTGCCTATTGCTAGAGCTCCTCCCTCTCAACACCCAGTTTCCTTGGGAGTTGTCATTAAAGGAAAAAAAAAAAAAAAAAAAAAGCCAGTGCCCAGGGATGGGCATCTCCAGGGAGCTGGGGATTAGTGCCAGGCAGCCCTGCCAGCCATGCCTACATCCCCATGGGCACAGAACAAGCCAAAGCCTTCGTTGTATGTTGACGATGCACTTTTATGAATGTAGTTTCTATCGCTGTTTTTAGCCTTTTCACATCATGTAATGTGAGGCCTTGTACTTGTTAATTTATATCTCAGATCATATTTGATGGTTTTTATATATATCAATTCTAGACTGTTACAGGTGACGGACGCCTCAAGAGAGAGAAGAGAAAATGAAAGCAGCTGGTTTTGCAGAAGTGTGTGTCGCATGCGCCAGTTGGGCCTGGACCCTCCTGTGTCCATCCCTGTTCCCCCAGGGGCTCTATCAGCCCCTGTACCCCACACTGCCCTCTGAAGACAGCACAGGCTCCTGCTTCCACCTCGGCCCTTGCCCAGGGTGGGGCCTGGCCCTCATCTTGACCAAAGCTGCTGTGTGGCAGCTCGGCCTCTCTACGACCCCATCTTGGTGGCTGCACACTCTTCCTGGCCCGCACCCCCATCCCCAGTCCCTGTTCCCCAAGAGGATACAGAGCACGGTGCTGGCTGACTCAACTGTGCGTCCCAGGTTCAGGGTCTTACAGAGCTCCACCCCCTGGGGTCTTACCTCACTGGGAATGTGTTTTGAAAATGAATTTGAAGATAAGCCAACAAACCCTGCACTCCAAAAAAGCAAAACAGACCCTAATAATTTTTTTGTGCCAAAAACTGTGGACATGCTGGCTCAGCATCCTCAGGACCAAGTTGTTGCTTAATTTATTGTTTTTTAATAACTAATCCAGATAAAAAGTTGTGGGGCTTCAGGGTGACCTGGGCCCAAAGGTTCCAAAGGGCAGTTCCTGGCAGCCCCAGGCTTGCTGTGGGAAGGGGCTGTGCTGTCACTTTCTCATCATTCCATGGGGTGTGTCTGCCTGGGCCAACTCTGCATGGAGAGGTCAGGGCTGGGGACAGTCCGCACTCTGCCACCCACCCCAGCTCTATGTCTGTGTCTGAATTGTGGATCGTGCAGCCATGGTTATTGTGGAACTGTGGAACCTGCAGCCATAGTTATTTGACTATATCTTGACCGAGGGCTTGCAGTGCAAAGCCAGGCCAGTGTTGCGCATTACTTACAATAAAAGGGATCATTTATATCAGAGGGGTCCTGTGGCAGTGCTTTCAGTTGTGGGGGGTGGAGGTAGGTTTTTGCTTAGCAGGGGCCAGGTATGGTGCCTGGCAACGAGCCTGGGCCTTTCAAGCAGAAGAGAACTTGACTCCAAGTAGAGGGGTCCTGGGGTGACCTGGTTGATACCACTGTCAGTCCAGAGGTGTCTGCCCCTTTCCTCCAGTTGCCCCTCCAGGAGCTCCACTGGGGTGGTCCCAACAGGGCTGTTACCAGGGTGGCACTGCTGGCCCTCACAACCTGAACGTCACCAGTGGCTGAGTTCCCGGAGCTTTCATGATATTTGGTAGGGTCTTCCTGGCCCAGAGGACTTCCTTCAGTCCCATCTTTGCAGGGCAGGGGTCAGGTGTCTCCTCCAAGAGCCACCTCTCCAGTACCCCCTTGTGGTCATCTGCTACTGTTGCTTAACCGAACCAAGATGATCCTTGCCATCTGAGACCTCTGGTGCGGGAAGTTGGCCTGCCCTGAGAGGCTCTGAGGCGCTCACTTCACACTTGGGAGGACCCAGGCCTGGGGCACCATCTCTGCTGAGTATTCGCTCTGCTCCCTCGAGGAGCAGTGCCTGCCTCAGCATAGTGACTTATGTGACACTGGAGCCTGTGGCCCAGCTCCCTGCCCTGTTCCACGGGGAGGCCACTTCGGAACTCAGGCAGTTGTATGGTGTGGTGGCAGCAGACCCTCCAGGAGTCTCTGTTCTCATCGATCCCATGTCTGGAGACATCAGGAAGTTGCATCTGGAGTAGGACAACCCAGACTTCTGCCTGTGTCCCACCGGGGCGCCCTCAGGTCCTCCCAACTTGCCTGGTTTGCTCTGCTGTGAACTCATCCCTCATTGTCCCTGGGTTTTCAGAGAAGCAGAGGTAGTTTCTCTGGATTTCCTGAGACAGTAGCTGTGACTGCACCTCCGCAGAGCTTGAAAAGGCAAGGGGATGATGACAGCAGCGAGGGGTAACGATGAGGGGGGACAATCCAGGGGTCACTAAAACCTTCGGCAGCACTTGCTGGGTCTGCTGGTTCCCGCCATTCTTCGCTAACAACTTACTTCCAGGTCAAAGGGCTGGGAAGAAGGGAGGGAGCTAGACAGCTGGAACCAGCCAGGGAACGCGGCAGCTCGCACCCCAGGCACTGAAGTGCAGCGAGGACAGGCGCCATCACCCACTGGCAGCCTGGCCCTCCCGCTCTCAGGCCTCTTCACAGTGGGGTGCATATGGTAAGTTGGTGGGTCTGAACCAACCCAGAACTGAGGGGTGAGGTGGAGTTTCAGTTCCAAAACCACTGTGGGTGTGACAGCATGAAGCCCTCGCTGTGAAGAGGAGCCCTCCCATTTCTCAATGGTGTGTGTGTCAGGGAACTGACACCCACTTCTAGCTCCCTGCCCCCATCAGGGCCGAGGTAGTCGGGGCTGGCCCTGTCCCCCCATGCCCGCCCCATGGTGAGTCTGCACCCTTCCTGTGACAGATCCCCCAGCAGGCCACACAATAGAGAATCTGGATCTATTGAAACGTGTTTAAAACGGGGTTGGTCACAACAGGATGGGCACAAATGGGAGCGGGGGAGGGGAGTGGGGCCGCACCAGCCCCTGCCAGTGCCTGAGGCTGCAGCCTGGCGAGTGCTTTTGCTTCTGCTTCTCCACGCTGGTTGTTCGAGATGGTCCCAAGCCCCACTGGGGCAGGCCCTGCCTTGCCCTGCAGAGGCAGGGTGGCTCCACTTCCCCATCTCCTCCCCCATGGGCTGCAGGGGCATTTATGATGCCCAACAGGTGGCACTGTCGCGCTCCTTCCTCCCTGTCTCCGTGGCTCAGAAACAGGTTAAGGGTAGAGGTAGATGGGGAGACGTGGGGGCCACACAGTCTCCGGTGGCAGTGAGGGAGCTTGGGACCCTGAGCAGGGCATGCTGACTCCTTGCTGGAGAAAAGGCACCTAGATAGGGGAGCTGGGCTTGGGGGCCTCCCAGGGGGTCCTGGGGTGAGGTGGGGAGGGAGGCTGAACGAAGCAGGAAGCAGGGTGGTGGGCAGACCCCAATCCTGGTTCCCAAACCCTCACCGGCTGCGGGAGAAGGAAGAGGGAAGGAGTCCTGGAGCAGAGCCCTGCCCTGGGCCCCTACGCCTGAGCAAGCCTCATCCCCTTCCCATCTGGCCCCCACGCAAGCCCAGCTCGACCTCCTTCCCACCTTCCCCCTGCCGGCTCCAGGCCCTCCGCAGAGGGGGTGGAAGGTTACAGAGGCCTCTCAGGCCGTCTTGGTGCCGGGGTCCACCTCCTTGTGGGCCCAGAGCTCCTTGTGCTGCTTGCGGCCAAACCCCTCGTCGTAGTTGCCTTTGCTCTTAAACAGCTGCTGGAAGTGGGGTTTGCAGTAGAACTCCCCGTGCAGCGCGGCGTAGCTGCCCAGGCTGCAGAAGCCAAACAACGGCGTCAGGTCAGGTCAGGTCGGGGCTGGGTTGGCAGGCGAGGCGGGGGCGGGCAGGGCAGGGGCGCACCTGAGCTTGGTGTGACAGTGCTTGCAGCAGAAGCAAGAGTTGTGGAAAATGAGCTTGTCGGCCACCAGCCGCTCCATGGGGTACACGGTCTTCTGGCAGGCGGCGCAGGTCTCCTTCACCTGGGCCCGCAGGCTGAAGGACTGTGCGGGAGGCTCAGCCAGGTGCTGCCCCAGTGCTCATCCCGCTCCCTCACACCCCTCCTCCCGCACACCTGGCCCCAGGCCCCTACCTTGGAGCGCTGCACCGTGCTGCTGCCGCCGCCTTTGGCGTCCTGAGGGAGAGGGGCGGTCAGGGCAGGGGCAGCTCCGGGAGGCCCTGGACCAGGGCTGCAGCCATCAGCCCAAGGCCCAGGGGCGCGCCGCTGGGCACAAAGGGGGCCGGCAAACTCTGGCGCCTCTCCCCTTCACCCCAGGCCAGGCTCCTGTCCGGGGGGCCCTCCCACCCAGCCGGGCACTTACATGAGAGGGGGTGGCCTGGGTGGCTCCTGCAGCCTGGAACATGGCTCGTTGGAGGTGGAAGCCTCGGGTGGAGACGCGGCACCCGCTGGGTTCTGCAAGGGGAAGTCAGTCGGGAGGGCCCCGCCAGCCCGGCCCCAGCCTGCAGGGTGGGGGGTGTTGACAGGCAGGGGCTGGGGGGATTGCGGTTGGGACTTTCCCTAAGTCATTTCCTGTTGCTCTTGGTCTTGCCACTTCCGCCCCTCACCCACCTCCCCCACCCCTGCTCCCCAGGGGCCGGGGTCCCGAGTGGCACCGTCCCTCGGAAGAACAAAGTTAGCGGGAGTGGAGGGGCCGGGGGCTCCCGCGCAGCCGCCGTGTGCGTCCCGCGGGCTGGGACCCCGCTTGGGGTGAGGGGAGGTCGGGGCCGGCGGGGCCGCGATGAGAAGCCTCTGCCCCGACCTGACCCCGGCCCTCGCTGCCCTGTGCCGCGCCCGGGCGTCGAGGCCTAGGCTGCGCAGCCCCTGGACAGCGCCCGAGGTCCCCGCCCGCCCCGCCCCTCGGCCCCCGACCTGGCCCCGCGAGGACGGGACCCCAGACCCCGACGCCGCGAGCTCTGCCAGCGGGTCTCGGCTCCGCCCAGCGGGGGGCCGGCCCTGAAACGAGGACTCGAGCCTGTGCGCCCCGGGCGAGAGCGGCTCGCGGACTCGCCGGGACCCCACGGGCGGCCCTCACCCCACACCCCTCGGCGCCTCTCCCGGTTCCGGAGTCGGACGCGGCCCCTCCCCCCGCGGCTCTCACCAGGCCCGGCCTGGGCCGCGGGGCGGGATCGGTCTCCGGGGGCGCACGGGTACGAGGAGGGCGCGGGCGCGAGCTGCTGCCGCTGCCAGTGGTCCCCGAGCCACCGCCGCCGCCACCGCCTTATCGCTGCACCGCCCCCGCCGGCCCCCGCCCCGCGCCCGCCCATTGGCTCCGCCGCGCCCGGAGCCGCCTCCGGGGCCCCGGCGACGCCGCCGACCCCCCTCCGCGCTTTGTCTTCCCCTCGCCGCCGTCCCCGCCTTTGTCTGTCCCCCGCCCCGGCTCCGCGCTCCCGGCTCCGCAGCGCCCCGCGGGCCTCGCACTCACAGGCCTCGGGTACCGGCCGCGCCGTCTGCCCATCCCGACGGCGGCCCGGCATGGGGAAGCAACGGTGGCAGGGACAGGATGGAAGGGCCGCGCTCCGCATCCTACGGGAGGGGACGAGTTCAGGCTGCGGCGGCTGCGGTCGCGGGACACTGGGCGCTCCCGGCCTGGCTCCGGGATAACCGGGCTGGGCCTGGGCCATTCACTGCCTCGGTTTCCCCCGGGTGGCCTCGCGCGTAGGCGCCGGCGCCCCCATCCCCGCCCAGAGCTGTGGGGCCTCAGAGACCCAGCCGGGGCGACCTCGGAGCCTGGCCCGGGGTCCCTCGGGCGGCCGAGTCCTCCCGCCGCCAGGGGCCGCCCCCGCCCCTTTGCGGCCCACGAGGCTGGCGGCGGCGTCCGGGCACGCGGTCTCCAGGCCCGGCCGCGAGGCTGCGGGGAGGAGCCTGCACGAGGGCCCGGCGGCCCCACCAGCCCTCGGCGCCTCTGCAACCCTGCGACGGGCTGGGGAGGCCGGTATGCGTGGTTCCCGGAGCACCCGTCCCCCGAGGCTCCACGTACTCAAGCGTTTCTGGGGCGGAATTCTGTGGGCAGCAACGGGGGCCCCCTCTCCAACAAGCGCACCTCATTTCTCACGTGGGAGCCGCGGCCCAGAGAGCTGAGGTGACAGAGCTTGGGCCGCAGAGCTGCTCCCTCCGTGCAGCCGCACAGCAGGCCGGAGGCACAGCAGGCGAGAGATGGCCACTCGCTTTGGAGCGGCGGCGAGGCCGGCGCCTTCCCGGGCACCAGGGACTGCGTGGCTTGGCCTGAAATCAGGCTAGAAGCAGCTCCGGGAAGCACAGCCCTGAGCCCAGCGCCTTCCCACACTGTGGCAGGAATAGCACTGGCGGCCCACGCGCTTGTCAGGGAACAGAACAGCTCCCGCCCGACGCCTGGCAGGGGAGCAGGGAGGCTGCAGCTTCCCCAGCGCCCAGCTGTTTCCCAGGCTGGCGGACTCCACGGACCGGCTCCGCGTCTCCTCTCCAGCTTTCTGTTCTCTCTAGAGGAAGATCTGCGTTTTGTCTGCACTGTGGGCCGACTCTCTAGTGGGGAGTGTCAGACCCTCTAAAGAGGCTGCCTCTCGGGAAAGCTTCCACACCTGTCATCAGATTCTCCAAAGGGGCTGTTTGATGCAAGAAACGGGAAGCCCCGGGGGTACTAGGAGCAGGGCTCGCTGCCACTGGGCATGGTGAGGCCCTGGCACCCTGTCCAGGACGGGCCTGTGGGCTGAGCTGCAGATGGGCATTGAAGATGCCCCAACAGCAAGGTGCAGAAGGCATCCGGAAGCAAAGGAAACTGATGACCAGCGTTAAAAACAAACAAAAAAAGGGAACTTGGCTCGGCGGTGGCTCACGCCTGTAGTCCCAGCACTTTGGGAGGCAGAGGCAGGTGGATCACGAGGTCAGAAGTTCAAGACCAGCCTGGCCAACATGGTGAAATCCCGTCTCTACTAAAAATACAAAAATCATCCAGGCGTGGTGGTGTGTGCCTGTAATCCTAGCTACTCGGGAGGCTGAGACAGAAGAATCGCTTGAACCCAGGAGGTGGAGCCTACAGTGAGTCAAGATGAAGCCAGTGCACGCCAGCCTGGGCGACAGACTGTGTTTGTGTGGCGGGGGGAGGGCGGGGCGAGGCGAAGGGAACTTGAGGTTTAAAGCAGGGGGAGGAGGGCCGGAAATGCTCCCCGCCCCCCCCCCCCCCCCCCCGCCCCGACACTCACTCGCCCCAGGCCCCATCCTAGCCCAGGGTCAGTGTCATTCCCTTCACCTTAGCCTCTCACTGCCCAAAGAGGCTTACTTTTCTTCTTTAAACTGCTGTTAAAATTTGGGAGGAAACGGAAAGCAAGGGCACCTGATGGTTCAGAGCAGCTTCAGGTTAGAGGGGCATTTGAGGTGCCCGAGCTGGGGGAGGGCCTTCCCCCTGAGGGACTGGGAGAAGGGTAAGCCGTGTGCCCTGGAAGCACTGCAGGGAGCCTCAGATTTGCACCCCCTGGCTCATACTCGTTGGCGCCAGCCAGCATGGCAGGGATGGGTGGGGCTGGTTCTTAGGTTTCCTGCTCTTTGGGTGCTAGCACCCAGGGTAAGGAGACACCCATGTCAGGTTGCAAGACAAACCCTTCTACCTCCTTTCCTGCCAAAGGCCACCAGCATCCTCTGCCTCAGTCTCAATCTTTGGACCTTTTTAGCTCCAAAGTGGTTTGATGACCACAGGCTAAAATTCATAGTCTTAAAATTTTAGATAGTTAAGAGACAGATCTGTTATAGGTTTTCAAATAAACTGGTCTATCTACTGAAAGAGGTCACTGCTGAGCTTCCGTGAGCACCCATGGGCCTGCTCTTGGATGGTGGGACAGCTCTCACCTGGGGCAGCACGGCCATCCCTGCAAGCACACACACCAGGAAGCAGCCTGTAGCCCCTGAGCTGACGCAGACACAATGCCATTCTCCAGCAGCGTCTCTGAAAATTTTAATTTGTTCTGACAACGAAACTAACACAGCATAAGGACTTAAGCCCTCAAGCTAGGCAAGACACTGATGGCCCTTGGAGAAAGCACCAGGGCAGCTGGCAGGAGGCGCTAAGATGGATTCTTGGTGGGAAAGGAATGAGGCACACACATAAACCGTGGGAAAGACTTAGATGTCAGGGCCCAAGCCAGAAGAGGGATAAGGATGGACTGTTCCAGCCTTAGTCTGTGCTTAAAAAGACAGAAATGCCCTTCTCTGGAATTATGAGGGAGAGGTCTGAGGGAAGGGAGGCAGGCAGCTTACTACTTGCCCTTTCACTGACCTATAGCGTCTGAGGCATCTGAGAGCAAAGTTAAATAGAATGAGGCTGGTTGCAAGCACTGGGAAGAGGTGGCGGTCCTCGGCTTTAAGGAGTCAAACCCTGGGCTTGGAATTCAGCTCCCAGGGCCAGAGCAGCATCTCTCTTCTGCGGAGGAGGTCACCTGAGCTCACAGGACTGGGAATGTCGGCTTTGGACCCTCCTGATCCCTGGTTGTTGAGATTCCCTTGTGTCTCAAAAGCCTTGGAGCAGTGAAGTGTCTCTCCAGGATTTTCTTTCCCAATCAGTCAGCAGTCAACTTTCCTGGAAGAATGTCCTTTCTACCCAATCTGCCCAGGAGGGCGGGAATGTGGCCGGCCCTCAGGAAGGGCCTCTGGGTGGCCTCTGCATCCCTGGCTGGAGAATGCGCACAGTTTGCAGAGGCTCAGAACTCCCAATCGTCCACCTCCAGCTCTTCCAGGTTTGTTACCAGGCCAAAGATTCCACTGTGGTCCTGAGACTGGCTGCCCTCAAAATTGGTGATGGGCGTGACAGGACGAAGCAATTCAGGCAAAGCCTCTGAGGCACGTCGCTTGATCTGGGGGAGAAGAGAGAGGTGGGTGACAGATCCTGTTGCTCTGGGTCCCAGGACACCATGGGGCAAGGAACCATGGCCTGGTGGCAGACGGGCTGTCGGAGCCAACTCCATGAGAGGAAGGAGCAGTGTCTTTCAGGGGCTTCGGAAGCGGGGTAGTTTCTCTCATTCAAAGGGAGGGGAGAGAAAGCTAAAGGGATTGTGAGTTGTTAGAACCAGAACTAGAACCAGAACCAGAACGAAGGGGCTACGATACCTGCTTGAAGAAAGAGTGGTTCAGGAGGGTGCTGGCACTGGGCCTGGAGGGAAAGGGGAGGAGAGACCGCAGCATCACTGCCGTGCCCCCAGCTTCCTGAAATCCTGCCACTTATGCCTCAGGCTTGGGTCCCCTCTCCCTCTCCCTCAGCTCATGGGAAGCAGTGGCCAGAGCTCCCCAGGCTGGCCTCTGACACACCCAGGAGCTGATCCCTCCTGTGTGTAGCTCCAGATTCCCCTGCAGAACCTTTGGGAGGTAAGTCCCTTCACACCCTGGCCTTACCCTCCTGAGCACCCTCTGCTCTCCCGAAGCCCAGGCCCAGGCCAGCAGGAATACCTGGCATCCGGGTTGCGCTGAAGGCACTGCTCCACAAAGTGGTGGAAGTGGGGGGAGAAGGTTCGGTGGTAGGGGTGGGAGGGCGAGTCGCCGTTGGAGGGCCGGGGGGTGCTGGTGGTCAGGCTGTCACTCAGGCCAGAGTTGGCCGCTGAGCGCGAAGGGCTCATGGTCAGCTCCTCAGCGGGGATGGTGCTGGTATCCAACAGGCAGGGCACTGTGCCGTTCAGTTTCTCTAGCAGCATCTGGGAGGACAGAACCAGGACCTGGGCTGTAGGGGGTGGGGGTCCCTGGAAGGCCTGAGAGTCTCTTCACAAATACACTGTTCCCAATATGCAAATGTGATCATTTGAAGAGTGGAAAAGGTGGAAGTGGAGTAAGTCCAATTTTCCCAAAGAAACGCTGGTCACTGGTGTGGCAGCTCCGCCCTAGCCAGGCCAACGTGAAAGGAGAGGGGTTGCACAAAAGTACCCGCTTTCGCCACGGCTGGAAAGCAGGGCTCACGGTTTCCGCTCTCCCTTTACAAGGCATCAAATTCCTTTTACTGTAGAGTCCTCACCCTAGAGGGAAGGAGCAGTCAGATGAACCTGCTTTGAAGCCCAGCCGTCTGCCATGCCCAGGTGGATCCGATGAGGTCTGAGAGGCAGTCCCTGCAGTGCCACAGTCTGGGCTGTCGCTGCAGCAGGCCACACGGGAGCAAGATGCCCAAGGGGAGGCCAGGCTGGGTGGCTGTTCCAAAGTACCCCAACTCAACACATATAAAACCAGCCCCACCTGGGACTCCTGTCCTCGTGGAAGTCCTCATGACCGCATAAGCTGTCCAAGCCAGAAACCTGGAAATTGCTCTAGAGCTGCACTAACGTGATAGCCACTAGCCACTTGTGGCTATTTCGATTTAAATGAGGTTTAAAATTCAGTCCCACAGTCTCACTGGTCACCTTCTAAATGCTCGACAGCCACACAGTCTCATGGCTCCCACGCTGGACAGTGCAGCCACAGAAGCCCTCCTTCGCTGCAGCAAATTCTAGTGGATGGTGCTGCTTCTAGGCCTGGACTTCTTGTTCCTCCTCAGTCACCTTTTCTTTCCTGAGCATCCTCTGTCACTGAATTATTTTACTGAGATCTCCTAGATTCCTCACATAGACTTCCATACCCGCCTAACTGAGCTACTGGATCTAATCCATCTGCCGGGGTGGTCTTTGTAAATGAGCTATCTTATGCTGTCACTCCTGTGCTTAGAATCCTCAGCACTGCTCCACAGGCTTTAGGACAGGAACCAGTGCTCTAAAGTGGCATCAAAGCCCTTCACAATGTACCCTTGCTTCCTTCTGCGCCTGTCACCTGGCAGCCCCCAAGAAGCACTGCACCTTGGCCATTTATACCATTTACACCTCCCTGCTGTTCTCCAGATCTGTTTTTTCTAGACTCTGGGTCTCTGCACATGCTGCTGTCTGCCGAGAAGAGTGTCCTAGTTCCTCCTCCACACAGGTGACTGCTGTCTGCCTTCCAACTCAAGGCTGCCTCCTCCCAGGACCTCCCTGGGCCCCTGCTCTGGGGGGCTGCACTCTGGCCACCCTCCAGCTGCCCCTACCACCGGGCAAGCAGCCTCTGGGTTCCGGAAGTGGCTTAATTAGAGCCTGCATCCTGCCCCTCCCAGTTCTAGACCACACTCCAAGTAGCTGGGACCCAGGTAATCCTTGCCCAAATAACCCCAAATCCATTTTCTGGATTTAATGAGGCTTGGATAAGCCTCTTCCCTGGGTCTGTTTTCCCAAGGGTAGACTGTGCCACTGACTGTGCACCCTTGGATCCTAGGGGTGGCCAAAGGACAGGCATCTGGAGGGGCATGAACAGAAGCTGAACTTACAGAATGGGGGTTCCAAAGGTGTCAGCTGGAATGCGGTTGAGAACTGTGGGAATTCTAAATTAGAAACTGACCTTCCAGGTATATTTATCCAAGTAGGAGGACAGAACATACTTTATACATTTATAAAAACTAGTTAGCTTAATGTATATGTTTTAAATAGATATGTAGCGTGTGGGCCTCCATTTG
This sequence comes from Gorilla gorilla gorilla, assembly GCF_029281585.2. NCBI lineage: Eukaryota > Metazoa > Chordata > Mammalia > Primates > Hominidae > Gorilla > Gorilla gorilla. The sequence goes on along the minus strand of NC_073228.2, from coordinate 28,347,053 downwards.
CACCCCTGCTCCCGGGCTCCCCTCCCCAAGCTGGCCTCCCTTACCACCAGGTTTGCCACAGGAAGTAAACAAAGAGTGAGGTCACCATCCCCCACTGGGTGGGACTTCTTGAAGGAAAAGACAGGGTCTTTCATCTTAGTATTCCTGGTCTGTGTCCTGAGTGTGAGAGCTACTCAACGAACATCTGTGGAAGGCAAGCAGGCAAGAAGGAAACCGACGGGCGGCAGGCTTACCTGGGTGGCAGGCATATCCTTAAAGGGGACATGGCCGTTGGCCAGTTCACAGGCTGTGATTCCCACACTGTAGATGTCAGACTTGGCATCATAACCCTGGAGATTCTAAGCCAGAAAAAAAAGGCCACAGATTACCCCATTTGGTCTTTGTTCTTAGAAAAAGGGTAGAACTAAAGAGAGGAAAAGGATGGCTGTCCCCACATCAGGACCTGCTGCTAATGGCTCTCCTTGCCTGTGCTACTGAAGACTAACTGGTATTTTACCACCTGCAACTGGCGATGCTCTGTAAGGAGTAGGAAGTGCCAGCCCCATGCCCCTGCTTAGCACAGGGATCCAGAGAGCAGCAAACATTTCCAAAATGCTCACTCTTCTCATAGGGTGCCAAGGGTCCCTAAAGGGAGCTGAAATTGCATCCAGTAGAGGTTAGGACCCCCTGGGAGGAACCACATCCATCTGCAGTGGACAGGTGCTGCCCACGCTGAGGGCTCCCTCCCTCCAGGAACCCCTTTACCCCACTGGGAGGTTGAGAGCCCCCGACTCCAGGCAATGCCTGAAGGCTCCCTTGGGAATCATGAGTTGGGTAGGGGAGCTCCTCTGGGCCCACACACAGACCTGCTGGAGGACCTCAGGGCTGAGCCACGGCAGAACCTTGACGCTGTACTTGGGAAAATCGTGGACCACTCGCTGCCGCTGCCCGTGGCTTATCATGCTGAGGTTGCTGCGCAAACCAGACAGGTAGACCTTCCCATCCACAGAGATCAGGATGTGGCTGGCTTTGACACTCCTGGGGAAGCGGGGAGGGTGTCATGGAGAGCAGGAGCCCCTCCTGCTACAAATTTTTGGTCTTCACACACTCCACCTGGCCAGCTCTCTCCTGTGTGCGTGTGTTATACAGGTATATGTGTATTTTACATATACATAACCATGTTTTTGTTTTTATTGAGATAGAGTCTCACTCTGTCACCAGGCTAGAGTGCAGTGGCTCAATCTAGGCTCACTGCAACCTCTGCCTCCTGGGTTCAAGCAATTCCTGTGCCTCAGCCAACCAAGTAGCTGGGATTACAGGTGTGCACCACCACACCCAGCTAATTTTTTTTTTCTTTTTTTTTTGAGACGGAGTCTTGCTCTGTCGCACAGACGGGAGTGTAGTGGCGCCATCTCGGCTCACTGCAAGCTCCGCCTCCCGGGTTCACACCATTCTCCTGCCTCAGCCTCCCGAGTAGCTGGGACTACAGGCACCCGCCACCACACCTGGCTAATTTTTTTTTTTTTTTTGTATTTTTAGTGGAGACAGGGTTTCACTGTGTTAGCCAGGATGGTCTCGATCTCCTGACCTCGTGATCCACCCGTCTCGGCCTCCCAAAGTGCTAGGATTACCAGCGTGAACCACTGCCCTGGAATTTTTATATTTTTAGTAGAGATGGGGTTTTGCCATGTTGGCCATGCCAGTCTTGAACTCCTGGCTTTAAATGATCTGCCTGCTTTGGCCTCCCAAAGTGCTGGGATTACAGGTGTGAATCACCGTGACCGGCCTATAACCAGGTTTTTTGTTCTTGTTGTTGTTGTTGAGACAGAGTCTCACTCTGTCGCCCAGGCTGGAGTGCAGTGGCGCAATCTCAGTTCACTGCAACCTCTGCCTCCCAGGTTCAAGCAATTCTCCTGCCTCAGTCTCCTGAGCAGCTGGGACTACAGGCACACGCCACCACATCCAGCCAGTTTTTGTATTTTTAATAGAGACAGGGTTTCACCATGTTAGCCAGGCTGGTCTTGAACTCCTGACCTCAAGAGATCCACCCCTTGGCCTCCCAAAGTGCTGCCACTGCATCCAGCTATAACTATGTTTTAATGAAAAACTTCAAATCAACATAAAATATCATGACTCCATTTACATATCACCAGATTAAAAGCTTATTTAGCTCTGTCATCCAGGCTGGAGTGCAATGGCACGATCTCGGCTCACTGCAGCCTCCACCTCCCAGGTTCAAGTGATTATCTTGCCTCAGCCTCCAGAGTAGCTGGGATTACAGGCACCTGCCACCATGCCCGGCTAATTTTTGTATGTTTAGTAGAGACAGGGTTTTGTGATGTTGGCCAGGCTGGTCTCGAACTCCTGACCTCAGGTGATCCACCCACCTTGGCCTCCCAGAGTGCTGGGACTGTTCAGTGCTCTTGTATGCTCTAGACCACCTCTTGCCCTACCTCCTAGGAATGCTTTTAATCTGTACTTTTTCTCTGTAGGACTCTTGTAAAGTGTACCTAGGGGTACTGTGTTCCGCATCCCATTCTTCCTTTTTCACTCAGGGCTGTAGTTTCCAGACACATCTGTGTTGCTAGCTGTGTAACTTTCATCTTTGCTTCTAATTGTCACCTTGGTTCTGGGAAGAGATCTAACGCTTTTACTCATCCATCCTTCTGGGGACAGACACTCACACTACCCCTAACCAACACACGTGTGAATGGTGACATCCAAACATGTCCCCTGATGGGTCTGCACGAGGGTTTCTTTAGGGTGTACATCCAGAAGTGGCATTGATGGTTCTGGTTCCGTGACCCTGACTGGCAGCACCGGGCATCTTCCACCACCTGGACAGGAGGCTCCCCGTCCTTGCCACACTGGGACTCGTCCAGCCTCCCAACCGCTGCCAGTCTCATGTGTATAAGGTGACATCTTGTTTTTCATTTGCTTTTCTCTGATTGCGAGATTTGAGTGGCTCTTCCTATGATGGGTTTGTCTTGGGGTTTCCTCTTTTGTAAACTTCATATCTTTGGCCCATTTTTCTTGCTTTGCTGTCCATTTCTTGTTGATTTGCAAGATTTCCCTGTTACTAATCTCCTGTGGTGACAAAGCTAATATCATCTGCTCTGTCACTTGTTTCTTAACCTTTTTCATGGTATCTTGTATTGGATAGAAATCTTCTTGATCTAATCAAATTCATCTATCTTTTGTCTTATGTTTTGTGCTTCTAAAATGTTGAGAAATTATTATATGCCTCAGGTCACAAAAACATTTTCTCACATTTCCTTCTATTTAAGTCTACAGTTTCACGTTTTACATAGAAGCCTTTAATCCAGCTGGAGTCCTTCTCTGTATGAGGAGTTAGGTAGGGGTCCAGTTTTACCATTTTCCCTACTATGAGCTGATTTCTTGACACTATCTACTAAGCTATCTGTCTTCGCCCTGGTCTCTCAGCATAAGACTGACTCTGGGTCACAGAAAGAAGGAGGCAGAGAGTGGAGTACAAAGGTCCACATCAGATGTTCCTCTCACACAACACTCAGGACCAAGCTGCTCAGCAAAGAGAATGTCAGTGGCTTCAGCACTAACAGGCTAAGTGACCATCTCCCAAGTCAGTGGCAAGGTCAGAATCCAGATCCTTCTCTCTCTTTTTTTTTTTTTTTTCAGACAAGAGTCTCACTCTGCCACCCAGGCTGGAGTGCAGTGGTGTGATCTCCAGCCACTGCAACCTCCGCCTCCCAGGTTCAAGCAATTCTCCTGCCTCAGCTTGTAGTCCCAGTTACTGGGACTACAAGCACGTGCCACCACACCCGGCTAATTTTTGTATTTTTAGTAGAGACAGGGTTCACTATGTTGGCCAGGCTGGTCTCGAACTCCTGACCTTGTGATCCACCCGCCTTGGCCTCCCAAGCGCTGTGATTACAGGCGTGAGCCATCGCGCTGGGCCCTGTTTCTTTTCAGAGCAAAGAGATCTTCAGCAAGAATCCAGATCCTTGATTTTAAACTCTGGCTTCATTAACTTCAGTCAAACTTCACTTTACCTGAAGGCTCAGGGGCATAGCTACCCACTGTAATCATGGGAAAGGCCGCCTAAGAACGCACCTGTGTACATATCCCATGTGGTGGATGTAGTCGAGGGCCTTCAGCACCCCCTGCAGGATGTAAGCAATCGCCAGCTCATTCATGCCATCCATGAAGTGTGTACAGATGAGATCTTTTGCAGAACCTGGAGAAAAGGATTGCATGGAGGCAGTGAAAGGTAATAGAGGAGGAAAACACAGGCAATCTGACAACAGAGTCCCAATAACCCCTTTCTACCAAGAACCCTTTCCCACTCACCGTATGCCATGAATGATGTGACAACCCACAGCTCATTGTCTGCAATAAAAGTGGCTCGATATGGCACGATATTGGGATGGTTGAAGAGTTTGGAGACATGCAGCTCGCCCTGGAAGCAATGATGAAGCTGAAGTCAGAACCAAATGGCACTGAAGGATGCTGCTCAACACAAAGATGGCAGCATGGACAATAGGGGGACCTGGCACTTTCTGGGTGTTCTCAGAGTCATGGGAACAGCCTAAGCAGGTGCCTGCCAACATAGGAAAAACAAGGCCCTGCTGCCTCTGCAGGGACCCAGCACTGCTTTGCCTCTGCCAGATAGGGAAACTGCCAACAACAAAGGGTGCCAGCACACTGACTCAGAGATGATGAAGGCAAACTGTTGACTGAAGACTTCTGAAGTTATAAGCTTATCTCAATTTCAAGGGCCAACGTATAGAATTCCTCTTTAAGATAAGAAAACAAAAAATATTTTGTTGTTGTTATTTGTAGAGACAAGGTCTCACTGTGTTGCCCAGGCTGGTCTCAAACTCCTGGGCTCAAGCAATCCTTCTGCCTCAGCCTCCCAAAGTGCTAGGATTATAGGCGTGAGCCACCGAGCCACTGCACCTGGCCAAAAATGTTTTCTTTTTTATTTTTTTGAGACAGGGTCTTGCTCTGTCACCCAGGCTGGAGTGCAGTGGTGTGATCCCGTCTCACTGCAGAATGAACTTCCCAGGCTCAAGTCATCCTCCCACCTCAGCCTCGCTGGTAGCTGCGACCACAGGTGGACGTCAACATACCTAGCTAATTTTTTTTATTTTTTTGTAGAGACAGGGTTTTGCCACGTTGCCTAGGCCTGCTTTGGCCTCCCAAAGTGCTGGGATTACAGGCGTGAGCCACTGTGCCCAGCCCAAAACTATGTTTCTATTATAAAAGAAAACATGGCCGGGCATGGTGGCTCACGCCTGTAATCCCAGCACTTTGGGAGGCGAGGCAGGCGGATCACTTGAGCCCAGAGTTGGAGACCAGCCTGGGCAACATGGCGAAACCCCATCTATATGAAACATACAAAAAATTAGTTGAGCATGGTGGTGCATGCCTTTAGTCCCAGCTACTCGGGAAGCTTAAGTGGTAGAATCACCTGTGCCTGAGCAGTTGAGGCTGTGGTGAGCTGTGATTGCACCACCGCACTCCAGCCTGAGCAACAGAGCCAGACCTTGTCTCAAATAAAGAAAAAAAAAAGAAAAAGAAAACATAGTTGATGGAGGAGAAGGCCAGCTGAGACTGGCTTCTGCTCCATCCTCAGACCCACCAAACTACTATGAACAGATGAACAGGTCCTAGAGCACCATCAGGTAACCACCAATTCAGAAAAAGTTGTAAATGAAGGAGGAGAGGGGCTGCAACTAACTCTACTGAAGGAAAACTGCCCCAGGCCCTGAATCTAAGCTGGCATCAGGAAAGGAGAGTCTAACTCCCAGGCACTTACTAGACTCACAGTCTCTCTCCGTTTTGTTTTGTTTTGTTTTTTGAGCCAGGGACTCAGTCTGTCACCCAGGCTGGAGTTTGGTAGTGCAATCTCAAACTCCTGGGCTCAAGCAATCTCCCTGCCTTGCCCTCCCAAAGTGTTGGGATTACAGGCGTGAGCTACCATGCCTGCCCCCTCTCTCAGTTTAACGAGAGAGTGGCTACTTGCTTCTCGAATAGAAAGGAATGTCAGGACTGGGCATAGTGGCTCACACCTGTAATCCTAGCATTTTGGGAGGCTGAGGTGAGTTGATTGCTCGAGCTCAGGAGTTTGAGACCAGCCTGGGCAAGATGGTGAAACTCTGTCTCTACAAAAAATACAAAAATTAGTCAGGTGTGGTGTGCCTATAGTCCCAGCTACTTGGGGGGCTGAGGCAGGAGAATCACTTGAGCCCAGGAGGTTAAGGCTGCAGTAAGCCGTGGTCCGGCCACTGTACTCCAGCCAGGGCAATAAAATGAGACCCTGTCTCGAAAAAAAAAAGAAGCCAGATGCGGTGGCTCACATTTGCAATCACAGCACTTTGGGAGACTAAGGCAGGCAGATCACCTGAAGTCAGGAGTTTGAGACCAGCCTGGCCAACATGAAGAAACCCCGTCTTTTCTAAAAATACAAAAGTTAGCCGGGCATGGTGGTGTGCGCCTATAGTCCCAGCTACTCGGGAGGCTAAGGCAGAAGAATCGCTTGAACCCGGGAGGCGGGGGTTGCAGTGAGCCGAGATCGTGCCACTGCACTCCAGCCTGGGTGACAGAGTGAGAATCCGTCTCAAAAAAAAAAAAAAAAAAAAAAAAGAAAGAAAAGAAAAAGAAAGGAACATCAGGCAAACAGGAGGCTGAGAGCCAGAAGATGGCCACTGGTGGCAGGGCAGGCGCCTTGTGTCTGGAACAAGATGGCCTGGGTTTGAATCCTGCCTCTGCCATGAGCAAGTTACTTAGCTTCTCTCTAAATAATAAATAAATGAATAAAAAAGCCAGAAGGGAGTGTTTGGAGAAGAAAAGGGAAATATAAATTAGCCTGAGCAGCATTTCAGCCCAATCCTTAGTGCCAAATGGCCAGGATTCTCCACTGAAAGCTTCCATAACTTCCGAACGTTTAGTCTCCCTTCATTTCTCTGTAATTCCTTGTAATTCCTATCAGAGCCAAGAGCCCACCCTCCCTCCATGTGACACACTCATGGTTTATTACCTGCAAGAATGTTACCATCTCATTGGAACAAGCTTCTAGGTTAATCCTCCGTACAGTCACGTACTCTCCTGTTGGTTTGTACCTTGCTAGATTCACAGTCATCAGGTCCTCAAATCCTTTGCCTAAAAGAAAAAGGGAATGCCACACGCAAGGACAAGAACAACAAAGGGTTTTAAGAAAATTTTCCTTTAAAAAAGGGACTTGATTTCAAAAGAAACTTAATGTTAAATTTTTCACGACCGTTACTTTTTTTTTTTTCCTTTTCCCAGCAGAATTTAATTGTTATGTTCATGGCTCACATTTCTTGATTTTTCTCTCATCAGTTCCTTCTCAGCCAACCTTTCTGACTCACTATGGCCAGGACACCGGAAACATGCAGCCACAAAGGAAAGATGGCAAAAGAGCTTCTTTCCTGGAAGTTTGATCTCTTCCCATACTTGGCAGAAAAAAACAAAGAAAACCCACAGAAGCAAGTCTGTGCCCATGAATCCTCGTAACTAGTGGATGGCCTCTGCTGTACACACATCTGGGGCTGCTGAGAAAGCTGCAGCAGCCCCTGGAGCAGAGAGCAGGAGAGTAAGGACAGCCCCTGCACATACCTATCACAGTGACCAGCTCGTAACACCCTCCCTCTGGCAGAAAGCTACTCATGACCTCCTGTTTAGAGAAGGATGCTATTGACTCTGAGCTCGCATCATTGGTCTAAAAAAGAAAAAGAAAAATAGGTTAGGAGAGAAAACTGGGGGTGGGATGGGCGTGGGGTGAAGGTGGTAATTCAGACCCACGAGGAGACTGGCATCTAAACACACACACAAATCCCGACTCAGTGCCAGCACTATTTGAAGAGAAACAAAACACCACATTCAGTGTAGTAATCAGCACTAATATCAGAGCAAGTGTTAGGGTTGTCTACAAATGAGGAGACAAGGACCTGTTCCCATCAAATGTTAATCTGCTTGTCCTTTCCAACAATCAATGCATTTGCTAAAAGCTATGAAATTCTCACTTGGAGAAGGGATGTCTAGAGAATGGAAGCGTGTTTGGAAAAGAGAAGCAGGTGGAGAGGTAGGGGTTCTCATGAATTTCCTGATGCATTAGGATCCTATTTTTAAGGTCCTGACCACAAGATCCCAAAAGGTCAAACACTGAATCTTGCTCTAGGGAAAATGTGGCCAGGAGTAGCCCCCTCTTTAGCAAACCAAGAGCCCGGGCCAGTCATTGCCTGACATTTCCAAGTGAAGTGGGAGAACCCTGATGCCCTGAGCTGCAGGCAAGGCACAGAGCTGTCAGGTCTCAGGCATCGTCCAGGCAGCTGACGTGGCCTGCTCCCTCGTTCCTGCCCACGTGTGCTGTGAGTGAAGCTGGAGTCCAGCCACTTAGGATGTGTCACAACTCTGGCCTCTAAGGTCCTAGAGGAAGGTGTCCAGCCATGTCTGAGTTTGTGCAAAACACATGGCAGACCAACAGCTCTTCTTTCAGCTTAATGGACTGTTTCCTTCTTCCACACCTAAATTTATGTGTATGATTTAGGGACTGTGACTGCTTTTCTTTTAGATTCTCTTTCTTTAGATGCACATCTAACTGAAATGGAGAAACCTGGGCCAGCTCATGTTTCATGGGCTGCACTCAAAAACCTGACCTCCAGGCAGAAAAAGTCCTTTGTGAAAGTATGAGAGGCTCCTGACCCAGCACTACTCAGAAGAGCACGAACTGAGAGTGTTCTGAAAAGGCGGTGCTTGAACAACTCTTTGGGAAGTGGCTCTGCAGAGGAAACCATAAAGATGATGGTGCTCTATACCTGTTAGATGACCAGAGTATACTTTCCAGAGCACTTCCACATTGCACATGATTCCTCCATAGCTCAGTCAAGTAGCCGGGACAGATCTTATCTCCACTTTTCACTAACAAAAACGAGGGCCAAGGAGATTACGTGACTTGCCAAAAATCAAAACGTGAGTACGTGGCACAGGATCCAGGCCCAAGCCAGTGAGATTAATCTACTACCCTGTTGGCTGACGTTTCACGTGTATCTGGTTTGTTTGTTGTTTTGTTGCTGTTGTTTTTAAGAGATGGGTTATCTCTCTGTCGCTCAGGCTAAAGTGCAGTGGTGAGTTCGTGGCTCACCGTGGCCTCGAACTCCTGGGCTCAATTGATCCTCCTGCCTCAGCCTCCCAAGTAGCTGAGATTATTGGCAGGAGCTGAGATTATTGGCTGTATGTGGTTTCAAAACAGTTGATGCTGCTGATGGGGAAAGAAACCCTCAAGTGGGCTCTGTCTCCCTCACCACTTACCCTGGCAATAAGAGGAACCTAGTCAAGCAAAATTAAGCCCTGTCACCAAATTCCATTTCTAATTTAATCAATTTTTAAATTTCTAAGATTTGGCCATATTGTTGTATTTCACTGTAGTTCACCCATTTTCACTGCTGTATAATATATTCAGCACATGAATATATCTCAGTTTATCCAATTCCAACTTTGATGGCTCATTTGGGTTGTTTTTCTGTTCTGCTATTATGGACTGTGCTACTATAAACATGTTTGAATATGTATCCTGACTAAAGCCTGTAATTAGGAGTGGCTGGAATTGCTAGTGACAGAGCATATGAACAAGCAACTGTTTGAGACAATGCCAAATTATTTTCCAAAATGGTTATACCAATTTACACTCCCACCAGCAATGTACGTGGTTTTTTTTTTTTTTTTTTTTTTTAGACGGAGTCTCACTGTCACCAGGCTGGAGTGCAGTGGCACGATCTTGGCTCAATGCAAGCTCCGCCTCCTGGGTCCAAGCAATTCTCCTGCCTCAGCCTCCCAGGTAGCTGGGACTATAGGTGTGAGCCACCATGCCTGGCTAAGTTTTGTATTTTTTTTGTAGAGATGGGGTTTTGCCATGTTGCCCAGCTGGTCTTGAACTCCTGACCTCAAGTGACCCACCCAGCTTGGCCTCCCAAAGTGCTAACATTACAGGCATGAGCCACTGTGCCCGGCCACATGTGTTCTTATTAATTTATCTTTTCCCCAACACTTGGTATTTTCAGATTTCTTAATTTTCGCCAGTCTCATGGATTTGATTTACATTTCCCTGATTACTAATGAAGATGAGGATCTTTTCATATATTTATCAGTCATGTGAGCGTTCTCCAAGGTGAAAATGCCTCTTCCTGTCTCTTGACCATTTTCCTATTGTTTCAGTGCAGGATTTCCCCAAAGTAGGCCCCACGGAACTCTGATTCTGCCAGTTGGATGGAAAAAGTTTCCATGTCCAGTGAAGTTAGGAAATGCAGCACACTCTCTCATGGAGGATCACAAGGTGTACGTCCATATTAAAGGCACTGAGAAATTCTGTAGTAAGAAAACTTAACTGTGTTTAACCCAGCATTTCCCAAAGAGATCTGTCTAGGGAACCTTTTGTGCCTAACATCTGTTAAATTTTGGGAAAGATAATTGGGAAAGGCTATTTTAAATAAAACATATGCTACAATACAAAGAGCATAGGCTTATGGGCCACATAGAGGCAGAATTTGTACTCAGGTCTGTTACTGGTTCTGTGACCCTGGGCAAGTCACTCTGATCTCTTGGGATCTCCATTATATCAGCAGCTGAATAATTTCCATCTCATAGTGTTGTATCTATTAGATGAGATAAAATATGTTAAGAGCTTAGTGCTACCTGGTGTATAAAAGACATTCAATACATGTGAATCCTATTCTCCTCCTCCTTCTATTGCTCTCTACTTTTTGGTGACTCTCCTGTTCAACAAATAAAATGGAAAAGAGAAAATGGAGGAAACAGAGAATCCTAAGCAGAGCTTGATCAGTAAAGTTGATTTGATACTGGTTTTTATACTTATCTGTGTTTTCTAATGCTCTCAAAATAAATTCTAGGATCATTAAATTTTATTTTATTTTATTTATTTATTTTTGAGACGGAGTCTCACTCTGTCACCCAGGCTGGAGTGCAATGGCATGATCTCAGCTCACTATAGCCTCTGCCTTTTGGGTTTAAGCGATTCTCCTCCCTCAGCCTTCTAAGTAGCTGGGACTACAGGTGCGAACCACCATGCCCGGCTAAGTTTTTTTATTTATTTATTTTTTTTAGACAGAGTCTCACTCTGTTGCCCAGGCTGGAGTGCAGTAGTGCGATCTCAGCTCACTGCAACCTCTGCCTCCTGGGTTCAAGTGATTCTCCTGCCTCAGCCTCCCAAGTAGCTGGGATTACAGATGCCTGCCACCACCCCTAATTTCTGTATTTTTAGTAGAGACAGGGTTTCACCATGTTGGCCAGATTGGTCTCGAACTCCTAACTTCAAGTGATCTACCCGCCTCAGCCTCCCAAAGTGCTGGGATTACAGGTGTGAGCCACCATGCCCAGCTAATTTTTGTATTTTTAGTAGAGACAGGGTTTCACCATGTTGGCCAGACTGGCCTTGAACTCCTGACCTCAAGTGATCCTCCCACCTTGGCCTCTCAAAGTGCTGGGATTATAGGCGTGAGCCACCATGCCTGGCCTAGGATCACTAAATTTTTAAAAATTATTATTATTATTATTTGAGATAGGCTCTCACTATGTCACCCAGGCTGGAGTGCAGTGGCAAGATGATGGCTCACTGCAACCTCAATCTCCCAGGCTCAAGCAGTCCTCTCAAGTGGCTAAGACTACAGGCATGTGCCACCACGCCTACCTAATTTTTGTATTTTTTGTAGAGATGAGGTCTCCCTATGTTGCTCAGGCTGGTCTCAAACTCCTGGGCTCAAGCGATTGTCTTGCCTCGGCCTCCCAAAGTACTGGGATTACAGGCTTGAGCCACCGCACCCTGCTGACTCTAGCTTCTTCAAACGATCTCATCTTCAGAATCATCTTAAGATCTTAAGATACTGGTTACCACATGCCAGGTACCTCACCAAGGTGAGAGAGATACACAACCAGGAGGCAAAAATGGAGCAGCAATTTGAGCAAAAAGCCTCAAGCAAGAGTTCTGAAATGACAACTCTCCATCGGTTTAGAATTCACAACGCTCATTTGGTCTTGAAGTGTCTCATTTTCTCAACCTTATATACCCCTAACTCCTGCACATATTCTTGCTCTGCAGATTCTGTTTTCTGAAGTATTAATCTATTCCTTAATAAAATCAATGTTAACAGTTAATAGAAAGCTCAGTGGGTTGCTTTCAGACCCAAACTCCCCACCCCAGCCTATGAGTATACAAATGATTTGGCCCTTGCCTACCTCTGTGATCTCATTCCACACCACGCTCGCCTGACTTGAACAACATTCCCACATAAACAAGCGTGTTCCAGTCTCAGGAAACTTGCACTAACTGTCCCTTTGGAACCCTCCTAGCCTCCTTCTTCCCTTGACCCTGCTATTTTTCTCATGGCTACCTCCTCAACATCACTGAGGTCTCAACTTAAATGTCCTTTTCAGAGAGACTGCCCAGCCAAAGTAAACTAGGCTCCTGGTCACATTATCAGACAGCCTTGCTTTCCTTTCTTCACAGAAGTTACCATTGCAGCTTATTTCTCTAAAATCTTCCACTGAAGTCTCTTCCATTAAAATGCAAGCACCAGAAGGGCAGGGACCTTGTCTGTCATGTTCACTGATGTATTCCCCCAATGCCTGGAACACCGCTGGCAAATACTTAAAAAATGAAAATGATTTAAGCAAAGTTTGAACTGAGGCTTTCTGCCCATGATCTTTTCATTCCCATGGGCTAAAGAAGAGAATAGGTCAATGCAGCCAGTTCCTTTGGTAACGGGTTCAGCATGATGACCTATGCTGGAAATGCCAGGCTCATAACGACACAGTCGTTAGATTCCTGTGTTACTCAGGACACTCTATAGATCAGAATCTGATTCCTGCATGTGAGAAAGTACTGCATTTTTCAGTAGGTAACAATATGGCCTCAATGAGAGGCAACTACTTTGTATCTGAAGGTCTTCACACATCTGCTCTCTAAGCAAACTCCTTAAAATTTCTCTCACTTGAAAGAGACTATGAAAGACAGCTGAGTCCTGAGATTCAAATATTCATTTTATGTACTCTAAATAACTCCCTTTGGAGAAACCACAGATAGATACTACTTTTTTTTTTTTTTTTTGAGACAGAGTCTTGCTCTATCGCCCAGGCTGGAGTGCAATGGTGCGATCTCGGCTCACTGCAACCTCCACCTCCCAGGTTCAAGTGATTCTCCTGCCCCAGCCTCCTGGGTAGCTGGGATTACAGGTGCGTGCTACCATGCCCGGCTAATTTTTGCATTTTTAGTAGAGATGGGGTTTCATTGTGTTGGCCAGGCTGGTTTCAAACTCCTGACGTCAGGTGATCCGCGCACCTCGGCCTCCCAAAGTGCTGGGATTACAGGCGTGAGCCATGGCGCCCGGCAGATAGATACTTCATTACCTATGTCCCTCTTCCTTGTCAGGCATGCATATAAGCTTATAAGACATATTGTCTACTAGGCTATACACTAAGACACATTCTTGCTAAGCCTAGGTAGAGAATGATTCATTAAACTATCAATGTGCTTAGTTAGTAACTTGACAATATTTATTTCTACTCTCCAGTATTACAGAAAACTACCAAAACTAACCCAAAAGTATTAGTTTTAGAAAATAAAATTCTTTTTCTTTTTTTTCTTGAGACAGGGTCTCACTCTGTCACGCAGGCTGGAGTACAGTGGCATGATCATAGTTCACTACAGCCTCGAACTCCAGGGCTCAAACGGATCCTCCCACCTCAGCCTCCCAGGTATATGCCACCATGCCAGGCTAATTTTTTTTTTTTAATTAGGGACAGAGTCTCACTGTCTCCCAAGCTGGAGTGCAATGGCGCTATCCTAGCTCACTGCAGCCTTGAACTCCTGGGCTTAAGGGATTTTTCTGCCTCATCTTCCTGGGTAGCTAGGACTACCAGTGTGCGCTACCATGCCTGGCTAGTTTTTTTGTTTTTAGAGATGGGGTCTCACTATGTTGCCCAGGCTAGCTTCAAATTCCTGGCCTCAAGTCATCCTCCTGCCTCAGCCTCCCAAAGTGCTGGGTTTACAGGTGTGAGCCACCACACCTGGCCTTTAGAAAATAAAGTTCTGGGGGCTGGGTGTGGTGGCTCACGCCTGTAATCCCAGTACTTTGGGAGGCCGAGGCAGGCAGATCACAAGGTCAGGAGATTGAGACCATCCTGGCCAACACGGTGAAACCCTGTCTCTACTAAAACTACAAAAAATTAGCTGGGCATGGCAGCGGGCACCTGCAGTCCCAGCTACTCGGGAGGCTGAGGCAGGAGAATGCCGTGAACCCGGGGAGGCAGAGCTTGCAGTGAGCTGAGATCGCGCCACTGCACTCCAGCCTGGGCGACAGAGCGAGACTGTTTAAAAAAAAAAAAAAAATGAAAAAAAAGAAAATAAAGTTCTTGGCCAGGCATGGTGGCTCACGCCTGTAATCCCAGCACTTTGGGAGGCTGAGGCAGGTGGATCATCTGAGGTCAGGAGTTCGAGTCCAGCCTGACCAACATGGTGAAACCCTGTCTCTACTGAATACAAAAAATTAGCTGGGTGTGGTGGCACATGTCTGTAATCCCAGCTACTTGGGAGGCTGAGGAAGGAGAATCGCTTGAACCCAGGTGGCAGACGTTGCAGTGAGCTGAGATTGCACCACTGCACTCCAGCCTGGGCAACAAAAGTGAAGCTCCGGCCGGGCGTGGTGGCTCACGCCTGTAATCCCAGCACTTTGGAAGGCCGAGGCAGGCGGATCACAAGGTCAAGAGATCGAGACCATCCTGGACAACATGGTGAAACTCCGTCTCTATTAAAAGTATAAAAATTAGCTGGGCGTGGTGGCAGGCACCTGTAGTCCCAGCTACTCGGGAGGCTGAGGCAGGAGAATCGCTTGAACCTGAGAGGTGGAGGTTGCAGTGAGCCGAGATCATGCCATTGCACTCCAGCCTGGGTGACAGAGCGAGACGCCGTCTCAAGAAAAAATAAAATAAGAAAAAAATAAAGTGAAGCTCCATCTCAAAAAAAAAAAGTTCTTGACTGGGCACAGTGGCTCACGCCTGTAATACCAGCACTTTGGGAGGCTAAGTAGGGTAGATCACTTGAGGTCAGGAGTTCGAGACCAGCCAACATAGTGAAACCCTGTCTCTACTAAAAATATAAAAATTAGCTGGGTATGATGGCACATGCCTGTAATCCCAGCTACTCGGGAGGTTGAGGCAGGAGAATTGCTTGAACCCAGGAGGCAGAGGTTGCAGTAAGCCGAGATGGCACCACTGCACTCCAGCCTGGGCAACAGAGTGAGACTCGGTCTCAAAAAAAAAAAAACCAAAAAAACACGAAAATAAAGTTCTTTATGAAACTGGCAATATGAGCTCACAGGCAATCTGGAATTGCATAAAATGAACTAGTCCAGTGATAGCAACTGCTCTGTCCCCAGCTCACTAGGAATGATTCTAAAATGGAGGCCTTCTACTTTGTGGATATTGTATAGGTCCGAACTCAAAGAGAGACCAAACTTCATTTAGGAAAACAAACAAACAAACAAGGAAACAGGCAATATTTTGAAAGGAAGAAGTCTAGATCATCTGACATTGCCACAAGAAACGCGGGTTAGTTCATCACACTGTTTCAGTTTTAGAACAGGTCTAAACTCAGATAAAAAGAATGAAATATTTAGCCCATTCTCTTTAAATGCAGCATGGCATAGTTTAATTAGTGCAATGTAATAATCTCCAACTGCTCATAGAAAGGACTAATTCTGTCAAAGTGTTTTCTTAGTTTCCCCCACCATGAAATGCATTTTATTCATTCTGAAGCATCTGAAAAATAAATAAGCAGCTGATATCCAGAAATGACCATAAAATAACTGTGTTTAAAGAGTTTAAAACAAAATACAGTAAAGCATACAAAGACAATATTCACAAAATGCTACCAAATAAACACATTCAACTTCCCACAAGTTTCACACAGGATAACTTTTGATATAACATCAGCAGCTGTAAAAATATAAAAATCCTATGTAATTGGCATCGTATTCTAGAAAAATAGCTAACTGAGCCTATAGGGAACGTTTTTGGTCTCCAGACTGGAAAGCATTTGGATCTGATAGAGAGGTGCTCCTGATTAGCAGATGACATAAGCACAGCCAAAGCTTTACTCAGAAATTCCCAGTCAACATCACTGTCCTTCACTCAACCTTAGGGCTGCTGCAGAAGCTGCAAATGTCTGCAATCTGAACAGAGTCAGAAGTCTAGGTAGGAAAGGTTCTTATCCTCTCTCCTTATAAGACACTGATTCATATATTCCAAAATAGCTTGGTACATTGTGCACATCTGGTGCTATTTATTTAAGTAAAATAAACTAGAAGAGAAGGAAACAGGGTAAGAATCTTGCAGCTTTCACCAATGAAAAAAGTAAATCTTCTGTTTTATACTTTTTAATTTTGCTTTTGTTTTTTAAGGTAAGAGATTTGAGGTCCTGTCTTATTATCTAGGCAGAGATATGTATTATCTCTGTGGACTAAAATCTATTATTAATAAACTAAGGACGGAAAATTTAATACCATTAGTCACTAAACAATAACCGTATTTCTGACTGTTGAAACTTACTTTTTTGGGGGAAGGGGTGGCAGTCGATTGGCAGGGCTGGGGAGGGGAGGAGACCTTAATCCCCAGAAGAGACAAAAACTACCTGAGACTTTTTTCAGTTTTCAAACTACATCCAAATTTTTCCAGGGTGAAACCTGAATCTCCACAAGTACAAAAATCACACTACAAATAAAGCTCAGTGACAGATAAGCAGAAACATAAAATGATAAGCCAACAAAACACACAAACTTCCACAAGAAGTCATCTCCATGCAACAGCCATAGTGCTAGGGCCTAGGAAGCCACTTACTTTTCTCCGAGTGTCACCCGGAGGCTGCTCTGGGGTAGAGAAATTGATTGTTGGCATTTTGTGTTTTAGCAGAAGACACACCCACATTCAGAACAGCAATTATTGTACTTAGGACTACATTTATTAATAGAAACCACTTAAAAGTCATTACAGCAAAAAGTGCCTGCGGGGCTACATATAAACACACACAGATCCACAGTAAAAATGCTGCAGAGAGATAGGGCTTTAAACATGGATCTATGGTTCTTCAAAAGGTGGCAAGGCTACTACTCTATGGGTATTCTTTACTGGATAGAACTCAACTCTTACATTTCTGGTCATACATTTACTTGGCATCAACACACAATGTTATTATGAATAGGCCAGTTCCTTATATTTTGTGAATAAACAATTCATTATATAGTTACAGAGATGGTTGGCCATTTCCCAGTGAGTGTGGGAACTAGAAAACATGTTTTTTCAAAAAAGGGCAAAAAGTTTTAATATAGCAACACGTGTATGAAGGACCATTACCCAACCTGATTCTCTAAAGTCAGATAGATTTGATTCTAAATGTAAATAAAGCAAAAGCATTTTGGCGCTCTGCTTGTCCTAGTGAAAATGAACAAAACAAAGGACAACTGAAATAACTTTCTGTTCTTAAGCCAAATTCTGTATGTGCTTTTGACCTTCTCTATTCTGTAAAAGTGATAAAAATCACCAAACTGAAGATTTTTAACTATAAAATACTGGGGTGATTATACATTTCTAATCATCTTAAATTATACAATTCTAAATACCTTAAACTACAAAATCAGAAAAGTCTAGTTACCAAGGAAAATGCTTTCTTCTTTTTTATTTTATTTTTTAATTTTTTATTTTTTGGAGGCAGAGTCTTGCTTTATCCCCTAGGCTGGAGTGCAGTGGTGTGATCCTGGCTCACTGCAACCTCTGCCTCCCGGGTTCAAGCGATTCTCCTGCCTCAGCCTCCCGAGTAGCTGGGATTACAGGTGCCTGCCACTACGCCTGGCTAATTTTTATGTTTTTAGTAGAGATGGGGTTTTGCCATGTTGGCCAGGCTGGTCTCCAACTCCTGACCTCAGGTGATCTGCCTGCCTTGGTCTCCCAAAATGCTGGGATTACAGGCGTGAGCCACCGCGCCTGGCCTACCTTTTTTTTTTTTTTTTTTTTTTGAGACGGAGTCTCCCTCTGTCGCCCAGGCTGGAGTGCAGTGGCGCGATCTTGGCAATTCTCCTGCCTCAGCCTCCTGAGTAGCTGGGATTACAGGCGTGCGCCACCATGCTGACTATCTTTTTTTGTCTTTTTAGTAGAGATGGGGTTTTCACCATATTGCCAGGCTGGTCTTGAACTCCCGACCTTGTGATCTGCCCACCTCGGCCTCCCAAAGTGCTGGGATTACACGCATGAGCCACGGTGCCCAGCCTCATTGTTTACTTTGAAACCATTTTATTCCCATTAATGATGGGAAGAAAATGAGAATAGGAAGAGAATGTGGTATTTTTGTTCCACTAGCCTTTCCTTTACTGTGCATCTAACTAATTCTTTCCAACTAAAATATAAAGAACTCATCATTATTCTAAACTCCCATTTGTCTAAAACATAATACTTTGACAAAGTTCACAAATATTACTAGTCCAGAAATTCTTTGAGATGTGTTAGGGAAAATAATAGATACCACCTAGTAACTAACAAGTTTGAGTTTTCAATTACTTAAACCTATCCCTGACCTCGTGATCCGCCCACCTGGGCCTCCCAAAGTGAAACCCTGTCTCTACTAAAAATACAAAAAAAATTTAGCCGGGCATGGTGGTGTGATCCTGTAATCCCAGCTACTCAGGAGGGCTGAGGCAGGAGAATCTCTTGAACCCGGGAGGCGGAGTTTGCAGTGAGCCGAGATCGTGCCACTGCACTCCAGCTTGAGCGACAGAGCGAGACTCTGTCTCAAAACAAAACAACAACAAAACAAAACAAAACCAAAAAAACCTATCTGGGGGTATTTTGGATCAGCTAACCAATGTACTCAATCTGATAATCTGTTTTTTAAATTTCCTTCTTATTTTATTTTTTGAGACGGAGTCTCAAAAACTCAGCCTTGCTCTGTCGCCCAGGCTGGAGTGCAGTGGCGTGATCTTGGCTCACTGCAACCTCCACCTCGCGAGTTCAAGCCATTCTCCTGCTTCAGTCTCCCTAGCAGCTGGGACCACAGGTGTGCACCACCACGCCCGGCTAATTTTTGTATTTTTAGTAGAGATGTGGTTTCACCACGTTGGCCAGCCTGGTCTTGAACTCCTGACCTCAGGTGATCCGCCTGCCTCAGCCTCCCAAAGTGCTGGGATTACAGGCGTGAGCCACCGTGCCCGGCCGATAATCTGTTTCTTTCTTTCCTTTTTTTTTTTTCTTTGAGACGGAGTCTAGCTCTGTTTCCCAGGCTGGAGTGCAGTGGCGCGATCTCCGCTCATTGCAAGCTCTGCCTCCTGGGTTCACGCCATTCTCCTGTCTCAGCCTCTGGAGTAGCTGGGATTACAGGCACCCACCACCACGCCCGGCTAATTTTTTTGTATTTTTAGTAGAGACGGAGTTTCACCATGTTAGCCAGGATGGTCTCGATCTCCTGATCTCGTAATCTGCCCGCCTCGGCCTCCCAGTGTGCTGGGATTACAGGCGTGAGCCACCATACCCGGCCGGTAATCTGTTTCTTAAACTATAGGATCCTAAAAGAGTATCTTAGAATTCAGACACAAAGAATGGGGCTCTACTATTATTTTTATTGAAAATAATTTTTGTTGCCCTAAATTAAGATGACAGTTCCCAAAAAGGCTCACTTTGAAAATGGCCAAAGGGTAATGCCTAGGCCTGTCAAAGTTTACTTCTGAAATCAACAGTCAGGTTTTACAATAGGAAGTTCATATTTTTGTTCTGAAAGATTTTTCCTTAGTTCTCTTAAATCTCATAATTTCTACCATGAAAAAATGAGTCAACTAGATTCATCAATAAAACCAGAACTTTCATATCATTGCTTCCTTTGTCTTGACAGTTATTTTTTAAATCAAGGCTACAGACTTTTAAATAGTTTTCTTCCTTTAAAAATATGTATTTCACCTGGACAAAAGAAAACATATATGCTTTTAAGTAAATACTGGCTTTCTAACAATCACGACAGGCCAAGGAAAATTGCCAGGTTAGTCTTCAAATCTTTGGGAAACCATAAATTCAAAAAGGAACCAAAGAAATCCAACAACTGTAGGTTACACTTGCCCTTAGAATTGCCAATTGCTATAGATTGATTTAGTCAACAAAAAAGTAGTGATTTTTATATCCTGAAGTGATGGCTAAATGCCATACTGTACTTACCTCCAAATAGTTCCAAATCTCTTAAGCCCTCAACAATGAACTTTTCCGAGACCCACCGCTAAAGAGGAAAACCCCAAAGAGAATTAGTATTTCTTCCAAGCCGCAACAAATTAGCTATCAGCCTTTAGACAGACAAACAAAATCCCAACTATGAAAACAGAATCATGCAGTACAGTTAGGAATCATTTCTATGGAAAAGTTTTTAACAGAATCTTGAAATGAACTAAAAACAAGATTCCTTTCTCTACTCCTCTTTGCCTATTTGATGAATAATTCTTAAATTTGACAGATGAGAAATAGATAGTACTGGCTGTAATAATGAAGACTGTTTTTGCCTTCCCTATATTGGTTCCATCTTACTCGTTCTACATTACAGATGCCTTGGATCACTGATGTCAATTTGAAAACTATTACTGGAATTCATAACACAGAAAACAGAGATGAAACAGTAGCTATTCACAAGACCCTGTTAGTCTGTAAAATGGCACACAACAAGTTGCATATTCTTTATCCACTAGGGGTTCTAAAGACATGGCTGCTTACATTTTCTGCCAAGTTCACAAGGGCCAAACTAGTAAGACCAAACTAGCAGGATCAATCTATGGCTCACTTTACTGGCCTATTTCAAACGAGTATTACATTTCTGTCATTCTGATCAGTGGTTTCGTTTCACCTGAATTAGGCTACGTTGAAACAGACAAGGAGCTCATATTTAAAAGCAATGGAATCAAGATTGTATTTCCCTTAAGGACTGGTGTTACACTTTGGCTTGGGGGCATTCTTTCCACTGGGCAGAGTTCAGGCTATGGAGAGATTCCTTTTTTCCTCTTAATTAACAGTGAAGTTTACTCTTTCTAATATAAATTGTTCTTATATGCATAAACATTAGAAAAAAGATTAAGTAACATTCAGAAATAAGTTGCATGATACAGACTGTGAATTAGAACTATAGCATCTTCTGCCCTTACCTATAACTATTTTTTCCAAATCAAAAAAGAAGTAACATCCTAAATTTAAAACTTCATATAAATTATATGCACTGCATAAAAAAACATAAATTATGCTTTAATATGTAAAGAAAGTGGTGTACTCATAATATCTCATAGCACTTATACACTGTTACAAAATTCTAAAATAATTACAACTGCATTTAGAAATTAGGTACTTGATAATAAAGAAAATAAGAAACTCATGACATAATGGGAATTTGTAAAGAAGCTAAATCTAGTATTGTTTTTGAAGTCATTTTATCTGACGAAAAAGTTTTGAAGTATAATAAAATCTTTCATGTTCAAAATGTCTTCAATTAAAACTAATGATATTACTTAGAAAAAAGTGTCCTAGTAATTACAACTTGATTTTGAAAACTCACAACCTCACGGGGGGGTCATAAGCAGTTAAACGTCTACACTGAAAAGTATCATCGACTCATTTAATGTTGTATGACTGATATTCATGAAATAAGCCACTTTCTTCTTATTTCTTCTCTATCAGACAAGCTGGTGGTAAATTTTGTGTCTCTGGTCAGCCTCTGTCTGCAAACTCTTCTCAGGAGTGGAGGCTGCACTACCCGCCTTACTTCCTACATCCCTCACTTTCGTATCATTCTGACCCTCACATAGAAAACCACCTACAACATCTGCCAAAATACACTGCTTTTCAGAAAACAAAAATAGTAAAGCCAGAAGAATAGAAAAACACTCACCCTGATTCGCTCTGGTTTACTTACAAGAAATGACATGAGTTCCTACTGTGTAGACCTACTTCAGTTTCAAAAACTTAAACCTAAAAGGAAAATAGAAACAGGTTGAGTTAGCAAAAATCTCCTTATAGAGAAATGCCTTCTGATTAACAAAAATTTATTACAGGTCTACCATTCAAAGCACGGGACTTCACCTATAAATTGCTAGATTTGTTTAGAGAAACTTTAAGTGATGATAAATCTGAATATACTTTGGCCAAGTACATTATAAAATTCTGTAATTTCTGGCCGGGTGTGGTGGTTCACATCTGTAATCCCAGCACTTTGGGAGGCCGAGGCGGGCGGATAACCTGAGGTCAGGAGTTCGAGACCAGCCTGGCCAACATGGTGAAACCCCATCTCTATAAAAAAAAAAAAAAAAAAGCCAGGCAAGGTGGCAGGTGGCTGTAATCCCACCTACTTAAGAATCGTTTGAACCCAGGAGATGGAGATTGCAGTGAGCCAAGATCACGCCATTGCATTCCAGCCTGGGTGACAGAGTGAGACTGTCTCAAAAAAAAAAAAAAAAATTAATTTCTGTAGAAAGATAAATTTGTCATTATATGGTTTTAAATTAATTCCTAAATTTCTCTTGACTTAATCCCCCACTAACCTTTTCCCAGAAGCAATTACCTTCAGTTATTTTCCATGGTTATCCTGCTTTTTATTTATTTACTTTTTGTAGAGACAGGGTCTCTCTATGAGGCCCAGGCTGGTCTGCAACTCCTGGACTCAAGCGATCCTCCCATCTTGGCCTCCCAAAGTGTGGGGGTTACCACGTGAGCCACCATGCACAGTGTTATCCTGCTTTTTAATAATTATTCTTAAACAATGTTTATATGGGTATGACTTAATTTTAGACTTTTAGAATTTTCTTTACTGCTCCTTGCAGAGCAGGGCTAACTCATAGACAATGTACCCAGAGTCAGCCAGTTTTAACTTCCTACTATGGTAGATGAAGACGAAGCTTCTTATAGCATCATCTTCCACTGTATCTCCTGCTCTCATTCTACCAACATAGCTCTGGCATAATTTGGTTAAATCAATAGTCCACATTTATATTATTATGACTATGCAAATATGGTTCAGAGCTGAGGCAAATAGAAATAACTATGTCTCAGCCAGGCCTGGTGGCTCAAGCCTGTAATCCCAGCACTTTGGGAGGCTGAGGTGGGTGGATCACTTGAGGTCAGGAGTTCGAGACTAGCCTGACCAACATGGTAAAACGCTGTCTCTACTAAAAATACACAAAAAAATTAGCCAGGCATGGTGACAGGCACCTGTAGTCCCAGCTACTCAGGAGGCTGAGAAAGAAGAATTGCTTGAACCCAGGAGGCAGAGGTTGCAGTGAGCCAAGGTCGCGCCACTGCACTCCAGCCTGGGTGACAGAGCTAGACTCCATCTCAAAACAAACAAAAAACAAAAGCAAACACACCAAAAAAAAAAAAAACAACAACAAAAAACCATGTCTCTTTTCCTTTTTTTTTTTTTTTTGAGATGGAGTTTCGCTCTTGTTGCCCAGGCTGGAGTGCAGTTGCACGATCTTGACTCACTGCAACCTCCGCCTCCCAGGTTCAAGTGATTCTCCTGCCCCAGCCTCCAGAGTAGCTGGGATAACAGGTGCCTGCCACCATGCCTGGCTAATTTTTGTATTTAGTAGAGATGGCGTTTCACCATGTTGGCCAGGCTAGTCTCGAACTCCTGACTTCAGGCGATCCACCCGCCTCGGCCTCCCAAAGTGCTGGGATTATAGGCATGAGCCACTGTGCCCAGACAATGTCTCTCTTTCCTTATACACCTATTTTTTCCTAGAGTTAATAACTGCCTCATTTGTTCACTTGCTTGGTTTCCCATATAGCTATTATTAACTTTTTACAAATACGCCAACATCTCTGCTATTTGCCTTATCCATGTATTTTTCCATACCCTCAAACCCATCAATTAGAATTTTCTCCTGGAAGTTGCCTTCATAGGGCCCTCCAGTCTCCTGCTACAATCTGGACTAACTGCTTTTTAGGCCAGTTGCACTTAGTTGACTTTTTTTTTTTTTTTTTTTTTGAGGCGGGGTCTGGCTCTGTCATCCAGTCTGGAGTGCAGTGATGTGATCTCTGCTCACTGCAACCTCTGCCTCGAGGGCTCCAACCATCCTCCCACCTCAGCCTCCTGAGTAGCTGGAACTACAGGTACATGCCATCATGCCTAATTTTTGTATTTTTTGTAGAGACGGGCTTTGCCATGTTGCCCAGGCTGGAGTGTGGTGGCGCGATCCTGGCTCACTGCAACCTCTGCCTCCCAGGTTCAAGTGATTCTCTGGCTTCAGCCTCCCGAGTTACTGGGAGTATAGGTGCACGCACCACTACACCTGGCTAATTTTTTTGTATTTTTAGTAGAGACAGGGTTTCACTATGTTGGCCAGGCTGGTCTCGAACCCTTGATCTCAGGTGATCCACCCACCTTAGGCTCCCAAAGTGTTGGGATTACAGGTGCGAGCCACTGCGCCTGGTCTCAAGCTCTTGAGCTCAAGCAATTGTCTGCCTCAGCCTCCCAAAGTGCTAAGATTACAGGTGTGAGCCACTGCGCCTGGCCCTACCCTGATATTCTTTTTTTTTGAGACGGGAGTCTCGCTCTGTTGCCAGGCTGGAGTGCAGCGGCGATCTTGGCTCACTGCAACCTCCGACTCCCGGGTTCCAGCGATTCTCCTGCCTCAGCCTCCTGAGTAGCTGGGACTACAGGCGCGTGCCACCACACCCTGCTAAGTTTTGTATTTTTAATAGAGACGGGGTTCCACCATGTTGGCCAGGATGGTCTCGATCTCCTGACCTCGTGATCTGCCCGCCTCGGGCCTTCCAAAGTGCTGGGATTACAGGCGTGACTCACTGCACCTGGCCCTGATATTCTTTCCTTTTTTTTTTTTCCTGAGACGGAGTCTTGCCGTGTCACCAGGCTGGAGTGCAGTGGCGTGATCTCAGCTCACTGCAACCTCCGCCTCCTGGGTTCAAGCGATTCCCCTGCCTCAGCCACCCCAGTAGCTGGGATTACAGGCATGCGCTACCACACCCAGCTAATTTTTTGTATTTTTTTAGTAGAGACGGGGTTTCACCATGTTAGCTAAGATGATCTCGATCTCCTGACCTCGTGATCCATCCGCCTTGGCCTCCCAAAGTGCTGGGATTACAGGCATGAGCCACCGCGCCTGGCCGGCCCTGATATTCTTATAGAAGCTCCTTCTCCAACCCCAGCTGAGAATCACTCATTTATCTTGTCATAAAATTTTAAAAATATAGATTTAAAAAAACATGATTAGAATGCATATTTAATAGTATTAAACACAAAGCATCATGCAAAAGAAATTTAAGAGGAAAAAAGGTCCATATCCTCATGTAGTCTACAATAGAAAGAGAAAATTAGTGTAGATAAAGAGGCAGGTAGATGTTTTTATCTGCAAAAAAAGTTTCTATGGTCTGGAAAAATTTTGGAATTTAAAAATAAAATCAAATTTTCTTTCTTTCTTTTGTTTTTTATGAGACAGGGTTTCATTCTATTGTCCAGGTTAGAGTGCAGTGGCACAATCTCGGTTCACGGCAACCTCTGCTTCCCGGGTTCATGCCATTCTCCTGCCTCAGCCTCCTGAGTAGCTGGGACTACAGGCGCCCGCCACCACACCCGGCTAATTTTTTTTTTGTATTTTTAGTAGACAGGGTTTCACCATGTTAGCCAGGATGGTCTCGATCTCCTGACCTCGTGATCCACCCGCCTCGGCCTCCCAAAGTGCCAGGATTACAGGCGTGAGCCACCGCGCCTGGCCTAATTTTTTGTATTTTTAGTAGAGACGGGGTTTTGCCATGTTGCCCAGGCTAGTCTCAAACTCCTGAGCTAAGGCAGTCCACCCGCCTTGGCCTCCCAAAGTGCTAGGATTACAGGTGTGAGCTACTGCACCTGGCCAATAGTGGCATATTAAAAACCATTCTTTTTTTTGGAGACAGGGTCTTTCTCTGTCACCTAGGCTGGAAAGCAGTGGTGCAACCACGGCTCACTGCAACCTCAACCTCCTGGGCTCAAGCAATCCTCTTACCTCAGCCTTCTGAATAGCTGGGACCACAGGTGTGAGAAGCTGCCTGGCTAGTTAAAAAAAAAAAAAAAATTGTTTGTGTAGGCCGGGCGTGGTGGTTCATGTCTGTAGTCCCAGCACTTTGGGAGGCTGAGGCAGATGGATTTCTTGAGCTCAGGAGTTCAAGACCAGTGTGGGCAACATGGCGAAAGCCCATCTCTACAAAAATATAAAAATTAGCCAGGCATGGTGGCATGTGCCTGTAGTCCCAACTACTTGGGAGGGTGAGGTGGGAGGATACCTTGAACCTAGGAGGCAGAGGTTGAAGTGAGCCACGATCGCACCACTGCCCTCCAGCCTAGGTAACAGACTATGTTGTCCAGGCTGGTCTTGAACTCCTGGGCTCAAGTGATTCTCCTACCTTGGCCTCCCAAAGTGGTGAGATTAACAGTATGAGCCACCACACCCAGCCTAAAAACCATTTTCTTTTTGGGGAAGGACAGAGTCTCGCGCTGTTGCCCAGGCTGCAATGCAATGGTGTGGTCTCGGCTCACTGCAACCTCCACCTCCCAGGTTCACGCGATTCTCCTGCCTCGGCCTCCCAAGTAGCTGGGATTACAGGCACCCGCCACCACACCCAGCTAGTTTTTTTGTATTTTTAGTAGAGACAGGGTTTTACCATGTTGGCCAGGCTAATCTTAAACTCCTGACCTCAGGTGATCTGCCCACCTCAGCCTTCCAACTAAAAACCATTTCCTAAGAAGATTTTGGGCCTGCCAATGGGCACAAGCTAGACACACTTTTGCAAAGAGGTAGGATGCCCTTCTGTTCAGGTATGAATCTTCATCAGACTCCTCAATTTTCACTACTAAATGTTTAAGACATATGGGTCATATATAACTGACAATAAAACAGCAGTACTCCTGGTATTTGTCAGAGTACAATCTTTTTTTTTTTATTTCCTTTTTAAAATTGTATTCAGTTCTCTTGCTTTTTCTTCTTCCTTTTATCTTTGCTTTTCTATTCTTGTTTATCTTATTTTTCATCTCAAGTGGAACTGGCTCAAAGAATACAATCTTCAACCCACTCCCATTCCCATATCTCTCAAAAGACCAATTTAAAGAAATAGTATTTACAGACTGGGATTCTGCAGAAGAAGGGTTAATATAGCAGGCCTAACTTCTTATCCTTTAAAAAGTCTGCTTACGTGGTTAGCCACTGGCTGGCACTGGGGAACTTGGATATTGAGAGATTTCCCATTTTCCTAAAAATGACAAGAGTGGCTTATTATGCCTAAACTGTTTGTACAAACAGTATGGTTTATGCTGAACACCTGCTTTCCTTCTGGGAGTCCAGTTCTGATACATGCCAGGCAGAGGCTGCCTACATGACCATCCTGGGTATGGAGTTTCTAATGAGCTTTCCTGGTTGATAACATTTCACACATGCTACCACAACTTCTTGCTTTGAGTCCTGTGTCACTCTACTGGGGAGGATCCTTGGAAGTTTGCTCCTGGTTTCCCCCAGACTTCACCCCATGTGCTGTTTCCCTTTGCTGGTTTTTCTTTGTATTCTTCTGTTGAAATAAATCCTAGCCATGAATGTGACTATATGCCGAGTGCTGTGAGTCCTCCTAGTGAATTACTGAACCTGAGGGTGTTCTTGGGAACCTCCAATACAGGGATACCTGAAGGAAATTATTTTAAATGTTCTAAATCTATTCCTGGATTAAGGCTGGCCAATGGATGGCTACAGGCCTAGGTCTTACTCTATTTGCCTCCAATAAAATTATTTTTACTGAACTGTACTT
Source organism: Gorilla gorilla gorilla (assembly GCF_029281585.2). Classification (NCBI taxonomy): domain Eukaryota; kingdom Metazoa; phylum Chordata; class Mammalia; order Primates; family Hominidae; genus Gorilla; species Gorilla gorilla. Next base: position 28,319,219 of record NC_073228.2, on the reverse strand, counting down.
GAATAGCCTTTATTTTATATCAAAAGCTCTAAGAAACTTGTCACTGTTTTCAATAAGAATGTTCTAAAAATGCTTTTATTACTGTGTTCACTAAATGAGAAGAGGCAGAAGAAATGTCATTCTGGATTAAGAATCAGGGATAGGTTGGGCACGGTGGCTCATACCTGTAATCCCAGCACTTAGCAAGGCTGAGGCAGGCGGATCACTAGAGGTCAGGGGTTAGAGGCCAGCCTGGCCAACATGGTGAAAACCCCGTCTCTATAAAAAATACAAAAATTAGCCGGGCATGGTGGCACTGGCCTGTAATTGCAGCTACTTGGGAGGCTGAGAATCGCTTGAACCCGGGAGGCGGAGGTTGCAGTGAGCCGAGATTGCACCACTGCACTCCAGCCTGGGTGACAGAGTGAGACCCTGTCTCAAAAAAAAGAAAAAAGAATCAGGGATACTTTTGCTTTTTCTGAATTTTTGCCAAACTAACTTCAACCTTGACCAAATTAATCTTTCCCTAACAGCATTTACCACATGTGTATTTCAGTCCTATGTAAGAAAACGGTAAAGACACACAAAGAACTTGGAAATGTTTCAAAGATAGTAAAGATTAATTTAGAAAAATAGAAGCTATTAGGAAAGGTTAACATCTAGAAAAGAGCAAATTTGGCTGGGCACGGTGGCTCACACCTGTAATCCCAACATTTTGGGAGGCCAAGGCAGGTGGCTTACCTGAGGTCAGGAGTTCAAGACCAGCCTGACCAACAGGGAGAAACCCCGTCTCTAATAAAAAATATAAAAATTAGGCATAGTGGCGGGCACCTGTAAGCTCAGCTATTTGTGAAGCTGAGACAGGAGAATCGTTTGAACCCAGGAGGCAGAGGTTGCAGTGGGCCGAGATCGTGCCATTGCACATGCCAGCTTGGGTGACAGAGCGAGACTCTGTCTCAAAAAAAAGAGTGAGCTAATTTCACCCATAATGTTACTATACAAATCGTAAGAATAATCAATAAGGTTAAAACATGGCTAAAGGCTCATTAAGAGTAACCTGAAGTCAGAGATTTATACTTAAGGGTGACAATATGGCGTAGTGAAAAAAGCACATACTCTGAAATAAGACAAGCATGGTATGAATTGCATTCTTGCATCTGTGTTAACTTGATCAACATACTTTGGCTTGCCGAATCTCAACGTTAATAACTCTAAAATGAAGTTAATGACATCTGTCTGACACCTGAGACAAATATCTTTCTCCCTCTGATAGTGATGCTTATAATAATGGCTTATGTTTCTAGGAGAGACCTTAAAATTAACTTTTTCAGAGAATTAGAAAGATTAGATTTCAGGTTTCTGATTTAAGATTTTAGAATCTCACCTCTCTCCCAAGGTTCCAATTAAGGCAAAGGAATACAAATAATAACCATATATCTGAGGACAGAATGAGAGGAGCTATTAGATGAAATTTCAATAAATTTCTAGGAGTTGAAAAGTGGACATAAGGGTGCTGTCTCAGGAAACGGAGAGAAAGCTGCAGGCTAGAATGTGAATGGAGAGTATAGTAGAGGAGACGGCAGATATGCCCAGCAGACAATCCTAAGGGGCTCTGAAACAAAACTGCAGCAATAAGGAATGAGGGAAGGAGAAGTGGGGCTGAAAACAAGCCCCTGGCGTAACTGCCCACTCATGTCCATGAGTCTTAAATCCACAGAGCTCCCAGTCAGCAGCTTTTCTATTCCTTTTTTTTTTTTTTTGAGACGGAGTCTGGCTCTGTCGCCCAGGCCAGGCTGGAGTGCAATGGTGCGATCTTGGCGCACTGCAACCTCCGCCTCTTGGGTTCAAGGGATTCTCCTGCCTCAGCCTCCGGAGTAGCTGGGATTACTGGCATGTGCCACTACGCTCGGCTAATTTTTGTATTTTTAGTAGAGACAGGGCTTAACCATGTTGACCAGGCTGGTCTCAAACACCTTAGGTGATCCACCCGCCTCAGCCTCCCAAAGTGCTGGGATTACAGGCATGAGCCACCGCACCCAGCCCCATACACGTTTTTTAATGAAATTATTTTAATGTACTCCAAATAATATTCCAGTAAAATGAGGCTAAAATTTAAAAAGGAAGCTATGAGATATAAAAAGTGGTGTGTCCAGCCGGGCGCGGTGGCTCACTCCTGTAATCCCAGAGCTTTGGGAGGCTGAAACGGGCAGATCATCTGAGGTCAGGAGTTTGAGACCATCCTGCCCAACATTGCAAAACACTGTCTCTACTAAAAATACAATAATTAGCCAGGCATGTTGGCGGGTGCCTGTAATGCCAGCTACTCGGGAGGCTAAGGCAGGAGAATTGCTTGAACTTGGGAGGCGGAGGTTGCAGTGAGCCAAGATCACGCCATTGCACTCCAGCCTGGGTGACAGAGTGAGACTCTGCCCCAAGAAAAAAAAAAAAATAATAAAGTGGTGTGTCCATTGAAGAGATATCTCAAGATGATAGCTACGAAGCTGATCAAGAAAGGAATCAGTCAAAATTAGAACATGAAGTTGGCAGGTTGAAGAAAATATAATAATATCATGAAATATACAGATTATAAAGGATGAAAAATATCACGGACTGGGTGGAAAGTGGCCTATTTCTTCCCCCCGCACCCCCCCAAAAAAAAATCAAGCAGAAAGGCAACCAAAAATTCCAACAGAAATTAAAACTATATTTTAAAAGTCAAAGTCCGAATTTGAAACAAACTTAAATGTGTTACAATTTTTAGATAGCATGGCTGGGCACAGTGGTCCATGCCTATAATCCCAGCACTTTGGGAGGCCGAGGAGGGCAGATCACCTGAGGTCAGGAGTTCAAGACCAGTCTAGTCAACATGGTGAAACCCTGTCTCTACTAAAAATACAAAAAGTAGCTGGGCATGGTGGCACATGCTTGTAGTCCCAGCTACTGGGGAGGCTGAGGCAGGAGAATCGCTTGAACCTGGGAGGCGGAGGTTGCAGTGAGTCAAGATCATGCCACTGCACTCCAGCCTGGGTGACAGAGCAACACTCTATCTCAAAAAAAAAAAAAAAAAAAAAAAATTGAGGTAGTTCAGCAAGGAATGAGAAAGAAAATCCACTTGACCTTGAATGACAAGGAAGTTAGGACAGTGGACTGCAGTGCAGAATGACACTTGGTTGTTTTGTGAATAATACTTACAAGACTGTAAGTGCTCATCATCAGCTTATAAATTTTAAGTCTATAGACAAAGCATGATAAACTTAATTACAGTTATAGAACACAATGTAAATGCCTTCAAATTTGATAATATGAAAGTAAAGTTTCACCTGACAGAAGATGGGAAATGGAACAGGGAAGAGATAGAGGAATGACTGGGGAAGCTAATACCCCTATCTTCCTAAGAAGGTAAAGTTAATACTGAAAGTTGATAGGATAACAAATAGAAAGTTATGTACAATATTTAAGGTTACAAAGGTAACCAACAAGTGTAAAAATAGAGGGATTCAACTATCAAAAGTTTGGAGGTGCTGGTTGGGTACAGTGGCTCATGCCTGTGTTCCCAGCACTTTGGGAAACAGAGGTGGGTGGATCACTTGAGCCCAGGAGTTTGAAACCCCAACTCTATAAAAAATAAAAAAACTGGCCAGGTGTGGTGGCATGTGCCTGTGGTCCCAGCTACTCAGGAGGCTGAGACGGGAGGATCACTTGAGTCCCAGAGGTGGAGGCTGCAGTGAGCTGAGATTGAGCCACTGCACTCCAGCTTGGGCAACACAGAGGGACCCCGTTGAAAAGAAAAGAAAAGAGAAGAGAAAAGAAAAACGAAAATAAATGAAAAGAAACGAAAAGAAAAAAGAAAAGAAGGGGCTGGGCGCGGTGGCTCACGCCTATAATCCCAGCACCTTGGGAGGTTGAGGCGGGCAGATCACAAGGTCAGGAGTTCGAGACCAGCCTGGCCAATATAGTGAAACCCCGTCTCTACTAAAAATACAAAAATTAGCCGGGCATGGTGGTGGGCACCTGTACTCCCAGCTACTTGGGAGGCTGAGGTAGGAGAATTGCTTGAAACCGGGAGGTGGAGGTTGTAGTGAGCCGAGAGTACACCACTGCACTCCAGCCTGGGCGACAGAGCGAGACTCCGACTCAAAAAAAAAAAAAAGAGAAGAAAAGAAAAAGAAAAAGAAAAAGTTGGGAGGCAGTGAGGAGGGGGTGGTGTGAGATTCATGACCTTTACTCTCTTGGAAAAATAAGGATAAGCTTCACTAGTCATTTCTCTGTCTCTCCTGTCAGTGGAAAGTCTAAACATGTTGTTTAGAATTACAGAAGTCCATCATTAAAGAACTAAAACAAAAAATGATTAAATTAATCGAGGCCGGGCCCAGTGGCTCTGCCTGTAATTCCAGCACTTTGGGAGGCCAAGGCAGGCAGATCTCCTGAGCTCCGCAGTTCCACACCGCCCCAGGCAACATGGTGAAACCCCATCTCTCCTAAAATATAAAAAATTAGCAGGGTGTGGTGGCATGCACCTGTAGTCTCAGCTACTCAGGAGACTGAGGCAGGAGGTTGCAGTGAGCTGTGATTGTGTTACTGCACTCCAGCTTGGGCTGCAGAGTGACACTCCATCTCAAAATAATAATAATAATAATAATAATAATAATAATAATAATGGGGGAACAGGCCGGGTGCGGTGGCTCACGCCTGTAATCCCAGCACTTTGGGAGGCAGAGGCGGGCAGATCACGAGGTCAGGAGATCGAGACCATCCTGGCTAACATGATGAAACCTCATCTCTACTAAAAATACAAAAAAAATTAGCCGGGTATGGTGGCGGGCGCCTGTAGTCCCAGCTACTTGGGAGGCTGAGGCAGGAGAATGGCGTGAACCTGGGAGGCGGAGCAAGACCGTGCCACTGCACTCAAGCCTGGGCAACAGAGCGAGACTCCATCTCAAAAAGAAAAAAAAAAAAAAAGGGGAATAGACACAGGGATGGAGAGAGAGATGAGAGACTGGTACTTTTCTTTATAGCCCCCTATACAATTATTTTAATAACTGCACACAGGTATTTTCTTTGATAAAATCTTATTAATAAATTTCATCTGAACTGGTTTAGAGTAGCTCTACCTAGTGATTAGCAGTAAATGGTATACAAATTATGAAGGACTTTTCTATTTTCAGATTGAATCATGTACAAATGAACTTGCCCAGGCTGGTCTCAAACTCCTGAGCTCAAGCAATCCTCCTGCATCAGCCTTCCAAAGTGCTAGGATTACAGGCATGAGCCGCCATGCCCGGTTATCTGTATGACATTAACATCATCACTCTGCTCCCTTCAAATTTCCTTAAAATGCAAATGTAAATTTCCTTAAAATGTAAATTCTAATGGAAGGGGAGGGCAGATGGATATCATTCGAAAGATATATCCACACTTATCAAGAATTAAGAAATACATATGTATGTGTATATTATATATTATGCATATATGTATATATTATATATGTACATAGTGTATTAATATGTATACATATATTTTATATGTGTATATATTATGTATACATATTGATACATTATATATTAATATATGTATATGTACATATATTACATATATACATATAATGTACATAATTATATGTATATACATATAATGTACATAATTATATGGCCCGGGACGGCCGCTCCGACGAAGGCCCGGGCCTGGGGAGATGGAATCGGTGGCAGAGCGAGGAGGGACTGGCTCCGGCAGCGCACCAGGCACCCCACTAGGCAGGTACCTCTTCCTGGTTTCAAACTCCGGAGCTCAAGCAATCCTACTGCCTCAGTCTCTCAAAGTGCTGGGATTACAGAGGTGGGCCACGGTACCCAGCCTATCAGAAACATTTAACACTATATATATATACATATATATATATACACACACACACACACACACACACACACACACACATAACAAAGCAATATTACTAGAGGACAGACATAGAAATAGCTTTATTGGCCGGGCGCGGTGGCTCACGCCTGTAATCCCAGCACTTTGGGAGTTCGAGGCTGGTGGATCACCTGAGGTCAGGACCTCAGAGATCGGCCTGACCAACATGGTGAAACCCCGTCTCTACTGAAAATACAAAAATTAACCAGGTGTGGTGGGGGGTGCCTGTAATGCCAGCTACTCGGAAGGCTGAGGCAGGATAACTGCTTGTACCCAGGAGGCCGAGGTTGCAGTGAGCGGAGATCGCGCCATTGCATTCCAGCCTGGGGGACAAGGGCGAAACTCCATCTCAAAAAAATAAATTAAAATAAAAATAAAGAGAGAAAATAATAAACCCAGCAAACATTTATGGCAAACTTCCTACGTGTCAGACACTGTGCTAAATGCTTCATGAGCAGCTCACAAGTATTATCATCTCTGTTTTACGGATCAGGAAATTAAGGTGTGCAGGGAGGTTAAATGCCCAAAGTCACACAGATAAGTGGTAGGGGACTAATTAAATCTGTTCCAAAGCCTGCGCTCTAAAAACCAGAGTAAACTTCCTCCATTTCTGGGGCCACAACTATAAACACTGCATTCCAGCCAAAACACCTCTAAGAAATCTGATTAAAAAGTAGGGGACAGATTTGACCAGTTCAGCACTGTAACTAAAGGCTGAATTCACAGGCTTTTGGCAGGTGATCAAATTTGGTTTCTTTCTTAACTCTCAGGGACAAGAAACAGTCCTGGGTGTCTTCAGGAAGGTATGAGTGTCAATGAAGAATTGTCTTAACGTCGCATATACGTATTGGAACATGCTTCTACTTGAACAGTTATTACAATAAGAAAAGGGCAAATTCCAACGGCTCTTTCTTCGGGGAAAGTCAAGTTAAAGTATGTTAGGATACAGGAGAAGGCTGGGCAGAGAGGTTAGTTCCCTATTTCCTGAGAACTATGAGCAATTTTACCTACCCACTGCCCCTCCCTCGAGCTCTCTTCCTTATCCCCAACCCCCAACCCCCATCTCCGGCGCCCAAATCCCCTGCAGGCACCCAAAAAACATTTCTGGAAAACAAAAAGACAACGAGCTCTTCGTTTAGGCCGATTCTGGGAGTCATCTGGATCTTGTGTCCTTACGAAGACTTGACCCGCTGCCTGTCAGCCCGAAGTGCGCGGCGTCTGGGGAGAGCGGGGAGCCCAGGACCGGGGTCGGCCGCTACTCTGCCTGAACAGGACAAACCGGCACCCAGCCCCAGGCTCCCCACCTGGAGTTCTAGGGGGTGGGGAGGAAGGGGAAAGCAGGAGCCCGCCTCTCTCGCCCGGCAACTCCGCTTCAGCGTCTCCCCGCCAGGCCCAAGCCTATTCTGCTCTCGGGCTGCGGCGCCTCATTGCGGGAGTCGAGGACGCGGGTTAAAAAGGGGGCCCGTGGAGGGTGAGGGTGAGCCCAGGATGGCCGCTCCGACGAAGGCCCGGGCCTGGGGAGATGGAATCGGTGGCAGAACCAGGAGGGACTGGCCCCGGCAGCGCACCAGGCACCCCGCCAGGCAGGTACCTGTTCCTGGAGTTAGCAAGCAGCCCCGACCGTCTTGGCTCCGCCTCCTCAGTTTTACTGCCGCGCCGCCGCCAGGCCGGTTGCTGGGAGGGGAGTACGCAACGTGCCATGCGCAGTCGGGCGACCGGGAGGCCTGATAGAGCGCTCCGCCCCACCCCGCCCTGCGGGGAAGTCCCGCCCTTTCCGAGTGGCAACGGCTGCGGCAGGCCCCAGCAGCCGCCGCCGCGCCGAGAGCGGTTCTCAGCTCCCGTTGTCTTTCCCGCCGCGCAGCGCTTCCGCCTACAGCCTCCGCCCCCGCAGCAGGAGGGGGAAGCAGGTGGCTTCAACAATGAAGGACCAGAGAAAGGCAAACTTGGCTGTTCCTGAGAATTGTGTTTTTCTCATTTCATGTGGTAGGACTTCTATGGGAAAACCCTCCTCGCACTTTTCTTGGACGACATCTCAAATGCCCCTCACTTTGGCCTCTCGGGCACCAGACAACAAGCTGCAAAGGGGAAGCCCATCCTTTCTTTGCTCCCCACTATTTGTAAAACAAGGAAAATAGCTCAACTAATGAAAACGATCTTGTCCCCTCAGTATCTTTTTTTTTTTTTTCCCCGAAGCCTTCCTCATCCACAGCTGAGGCCGTTTGTGGAAACCTATCAGGTTTGTCCAAGCCAGGTTATGCAGAGCTTGAGAAATGAGGAAGCGATGAACTAAGCCTCACTCCTGTGAGACTAGGTTTTTCAGTGACTTATCCCCCGCGTGCGCAGGAGGGGGTATCCAAAACGCGGATATATACCATCAGGTAATGAACACTCGCTCTTGCCAGCTCTGAGCTTTGACACAGATTTAGACCGTCCTAACTTCCAAGACTGGGGGAGAAGTTTAGCTACATCCAAGTAGGGACTTATAGAAATATGCCCCTGGAAGGCCGGGCGCGGTGGCTTACGCCTGTAATCCCAACACTTTGGGAGGCCGACGCGGGTGGTTCACGAGGTCAGGAGATCGAGACCATCCTGGTTAATACGGCGAAACCCCGTCTCTACTAAAAGTACAAAAAAATTAGCCGGGCGTGGTGATAGGCTCCCGTAATCCCAGCTACTATGGAGGCTGAGGCAGCAGAATGGCCTGAACCCGGGAGGCGGAGCTTGCAGTGAGCAGAGATCGCGTCACTGCACTTCTAGCCTGGGCAACAGAGCGAGACTCCGTCTCAAAAAAAAAAAAGAAAAGAAATATGCCCCTGAAACTGTGGGACCTGTATGCACGTGAGGTCTCATTTGATCTTACATACATCACTTTGATTTTTTTTTTTTTTTTGAGATGGAGTCTTGCTCTGTTGCCCAGGCTGGAATGCAGTGACGTGATCTGGGCTCACTGCAACCTCTGCCTCCTGGGCTCAAGCAATTCTCCTGACTCAGCCTCCCAAGTCGCTGGGACTACAGGCGCACGCCACCACGCCTGGCTGATTTTTGTATTTTTAGTAGAGACGAGGTTTCACCATATTGGTCAGGCTGGTCTCAAAATCCTGATCTCAGGGGATCCACCAGCCTCGGCCTCCCAAAGTGCTGGGATTACAGGTGTGAGCCATCTGCGCTGGGCCACATCATTTTGATTTTATCGAGTGCTTTGACATTGCTAAGGGCTACCCTCACATGCTCTCATTCTCAGAATAAGATGCCACTCTCAGGAGCAAACTTGGTAAACTCACAAAGCAACACAGTATTAAACAGAGAAGTAAAATTTCTAGCAGTGTTCTACTGAAGGGTCTTTCACATGTGGTCTTTTGGAACCGAGTATTAGACTGCCTGAAAAGATGCTAAACTTCCTGCAGCCATTACAAATGGGTAGAGAAAACATATTGTCTCAGAACTGTTCTGTTTTAGCAGTTTGTAACAGAAGACACTCCTATGGGTATAACCTTCTCTTTTTTTTTTTTTTTTTTTGAGACGGAAGTCTTGCTCTATTGCCCAGGCTGGAGTGCAGTGGTGCAATCTTGGTTCACTGCAACCTCTGCCTCCTGGGTTCAAGCGATTCTCCTGCCTCAGCCTCCTGAGTAGCTAGGATTACAGGTTTGTGCCACCGCACCCGGTTAATTTTTGTATTTTTAGTAGAGACGGGGATTTGCCATATTGGCCAGGCTGGTCTTGAACTGACCTCATGTGATCTGCCCGCCTTGGCCTCCCAAAGTGCTGGGATTACAGGCGTGAGCCACCGTGCCCGGCCTCTTGTCTCTCTTATATCGTTTCACATCATTCAAAATGAGAGGAGGCAGGAATGGTAAGGAATGAGAACCTGGGATGATAAGTACAGTGTTTCACCTCTTCCTGCCAAATCCACTGGATTCTTGTACAACACAATTCTAAACAATCTTCACATTGCCAATTCCTACTGAATGGGTGGAATAAGAAATCAGTTTTTCTTTGGTCTAAATTCCATCTAAAGAAAGGAGTTAGGGCCAGGCGCACTGGCTCACGCCTGTAATCCCAACACTTTGGGAGGCCGAGGTGGGTGGATCACGAGGTCAGGAGATCGAGACCATCCTGGCTAACACAGTGAAATCCCATCTCTACTAAAAATACAAAAAATTAGCAGGGCGTGGTAGCACGCATCTGTAGTCCCAGCTACTCTGGAGGCTGAGGTAGGAGAATCGCTTGAACTTGGGAGATGGAGGTTGCAGTGAGCCGAAATTGCACCACTGCACTCCAGCCTGGGCAACACAGTGAGACTCCGTCTCAAAAACAAAAAAAAGAGGAGTTTCACATCTGGTCTTTACAGGAAAAGGTTTGCTATTACTAAGGAAACAGCATCATAAGCTACTCCCCTCTTCCTCAAAAAATACCCTATCAATTTTTGCAGATAAAGAACTCTGAAAGGATCTGCTTGGTTTCCACTGGGAGAAAGAAAAGCAAAAGAGAGTAAAGCAAGAATGCATCACTTGGAGACCAGTCCTAGATGATGCCTTATACTTGCAAAGTGCTTAAACAGTTTACAAAACAATCTTACATATATAAATATTATCTCTTAGTGTTCAACTACCTGTGAAGCAGGCAGGGCAAATAATTACTATCCTCACTTCACGTTAGGTTAATAACTTGCCGAAAGTCAAAGGATTAGTAATTAGTTCTGCTGGCACTAAAAGCCAGGTCTTTGTCTTACAGTCCAGTGCTTATTTTGGCATTGCTAAACATCCAGGCAATGCAAATGAGATTGGAGACTTAGTGGTTTTCCAGTTTGTGACACTAAACAATATCCTCCTCTCTTTGTCCTCGCATTCACAGGAGAGTTAATGGAGTCTTAACTCAAGAGGTGGACTGCAGGGAGGAGCCCATAAATAACATATGGGGCTCTAAAAATATCAAATGTTTTTAAAATGGTTGAATGGTAATAACAAAAGGAATATTCAGATGAACTCTTTTGAAGGAAAAGCATTTCAGTGCTGACTTTTATCGAACAGAAAGAATTTTCCTCTAAGCTTATACTCTTGTAGGATAACTCCAGAAAGTCAAGGCGGCACTCTGAGATTTTGTCAACCACTTTAATAGATGTCCATAGGTAGTTCATATGAATGCTTAAATTACAAAATTAGCTGCCATGGTCCAAACGTATGGGACTTTAGGAAAGCTTTTCTTACTCAAAAGATAACTAAGACTATCAACTTTGATTTCTAAAATGTAATTTAAAGGTTTGTAAAACAAGGCTACTACTATAATTATATAATATTAAAGTAATTAAGTTTTGTTATTGTTATTTTAATAACTTAACTTCATGAACTGTTAAAATATTACATTTGCATCTCTCAGTTTACATATTTCTGTATTAACTTGGAGAAAAACCCATGTGAAAAGTTTCCATGCAGTTACAAAGGCAGCAGCACATGCTGTTTTCACAGCAACTTGTTATTGCCTCAGAACAGGCCTGCACTAAAGCATCAACAAAAAATACCCACCACCCCACTCCCACCAGAAAACCCAACCCTTACCCATCCCCGGCAAAAATTACCTGGTACAAGCAATGACCTAAAAATGCTTTCTTGGTAAGAAGCATTTATAAAATGCAGAGATCTGAACAAGCTAAGTGCTCGTGCAGATACATGGGCCTCTCCTCCAAGAGTTGCTTCCGCAAGAGGCGGAAAGAACTCTCAATAGTTTAGGAAAGCTCATTTTCAAAAGTATACTTACACATATTCATGGCCATTTCTTTGAAAGAACATACCCAGCCTCAACTATGGAAAAGATAAAAGCAGAGGGAGAAGCAACGGCACACAGCCATAATATAGAGAACAGAGCTTCTCCATGAACATCCACCAGGCTGCAGCAACCAAGAAGGAAAAAACATTTGTGATTTCACATAGACCAATGATCTTACCTAGGTGAAGCATTAATTTTTCATGCATTTGTTACTCAAGAAAATAAACATACAACCACTTAAAATACAGCATTCACGTTGTCACTGGTTCGTGGTATCAGGTAAGGAAAAAATGATGCTCCTGTCCCTAGAATTTTCCATGTACATGTCAGTATCCTAATGCCTACAGACTTCCTATTAATTTTGTTATCAGCATCTCTCACCTAAAAACATATACTACATTATGTTCTGGGTCCCTGAAATTTCATTACTACATACAGTCTTCTAATTTTTACTTTTTCTCAAGTTTAATGTAGACATACAAGAAAACATCAAGCAATGTTTATTGTGCAATTCCAATCATTATTTGCAGAATCTTGGTTTAGAGTCAGTCTTTATAGCCATTTCAACTGCTTGGTTTAAACAAAGAGCAACAATCTGGTTATCTACCTATAAATTTCATGGTATTTCTTCAAACACTGAAGTACTAAAAGCACTGATGATTTGTATTATAATTTTTAAAATATTTAAAACCTACACAGATTTCATATATCATTCCTTTTATAAAATAATCAAAATAATTTGATTATCTGGAAAAAAAATTCTTGAAACAGAGCCCTTTCCAGGTATCTTCAATCTCTGTAAAACCCCAAACCCCAAACAGAGTAGATGATGAAACAAGGATTTCTCAGTTGCCCAAGACTGTCTGAAATTTAAGGTTGAGAAATGGACTGGCGTTTTTCATGTTTCCTGTGAATTCAGAGCTTACAGGTGGCATCAGAACTCAAATCTCTGGGATGGCTTTACATGGCTTTCACTTTGATTTGTTTCATTTTCATTTGCTTCTTTTCCAACTTCTTTTGCTCACGCCTCAATGCAGCCTCCTAGAGAAAGAAGGGGTAATAAATAGAGAAAGGGAGTGGGGACAAGAGAATTCAAATTAAGCTTGAAACATATGTTAAAAAAAAATCCAAATTAGAATACTGCCTATAGTATTATTCAAAAACTTAGGCTTGCACCATAACATTCTAGAAGATAGTTATAAAAATAATTGCCAATATCTACATTAGTGAATGAAAATTAAATCAACTTCAAATGAAGCAAAGGTAAACTAAAATCTCAGTTTTGAAAGAAACTACTATAATTAACCAGCCTTTGTTATTCTGGTTTGATTTTTTTCTGTACCCAGGGAACACTTAGCCTGATGTTCACCATACCATTCATGATGGGATTATATCATAAATGTATAACTGCCAGAAGATACATTCTACTTCAGTTCAATAAATTTTAAGAATCTTGTTCCATCAGGTTATTCATTGCAAATTTCTTATTAGCACAGACACCATACCTGCACATAATACTTAAATTCATAATGCTCTATTTGAGACATCATATTTATCAAATGTGATAAAGATTATCAAATTTATCATATTTTTATTTAGGAATTAGGAAGTTACATAGAAGAGTAAGAAGGTTCAGGTTATTATTACGTGGACTGATAGAAGCCTTAGAGGTCAAGTCAAAGTATGACTTCACTGTTGGCCACTAGTGGTCACACCTGATTAAAGTTTATTTCAGCTACAATCTCAAACTTCTTATTTTTAGGGTACTGGGGTAAAAATGTGCTCAGAAATATACTCAACTGGTACAGGATGGAGAAAATAGGGAAGAAAAGAAGAAGCGCAAAGCACATATAGTTCTTCATAGTGCAACAAATTAGGTTTCAAAGGGTGATTTGTAAATTCCTGGTTTGGGAACTATTGACTGTCTTAGGTTTTTTTCTTTATTTTTTTTTGAGATAGGGTCTTGCTGTGTCACCCAGGCTGGAGTGCAGTGGCACAATCTCGGGTCATTGTAGCCTCTGCCTTCCGGGTTCAAGCCATTCTCCTGCCTTACCCTCCCGAGTAGCTGGGATTATAGGCACGTGCCACCACACCCAGCTGATTTTTGTATTTTTAGCAGAGACGGGGTTTTACCATGTTGGCCAGGCTGGTCTCAAACTCCTGACCTCAGGCAATTTACCCACTATGGCCTCCCAACGTGCTGGGATTACAGGCGTGAGCCAATGTGCCTGGCCAGGTTTTTTTTTTTTTTTTTTTTTGAGACAGAATTCTTGCTCTGTTGCTGGGATGACTCTCCTGCCTCAGCCCCCGGAGTAGGTGGGATTACAGGTGTGTGCCACCATGCCCAGCTAATTTTTGTATTCTTAGTAGAGATGGGGTTTCACCATATTGGCCAGGCTGGTGTTGAACTCCTGACCTCAAGTGATCTACCTGCCTCGGCCTCCCAAAGTGTTAGGATTATAGGCATGAGCCACCGTGCCCGGCCTATCTTAGGTTTCTTTTCAATTTTTTTTTGAGGTGGAGTTTTGCTCTTGTTCCCCAGGCTGGAGTGCAATGGCGCAATCCCAACTCACTGCAACCTCTGCCTCCCAGGTTCGATCCCAATGTCCTCTTCCCATTGTCGCAACCCCTACCTTCACCACATTCACTCTTTTCCCAGCACTACCTATCCCTATCTCCCATATTACATATTACATATTATTACATATTATTACATATTACATATTACACACATGTGTAAAACTAATGATACACAGAATACAATATCATGTATAAGAAATATTGGCCGGGCGCAGTGGCTGAGGCTGGTGGGCCACCTGAGAGGACAGGAGTTCGAGACCAGCCTGGCTAATGTGGTGAAACCTCGCCTACACTTTGGGAGGCTGAGGTGGGTGGATTACTTGAGAGATCAGGAGTTCAAGATCAGCCTGGCCAATGTGGTGAAACCTCATCTCTACTAAAAATACAAAAATTAGCCAGGTGTGGTGGCGGGCACCTGTAATCCCAGCTACTTGGGAGGCTGCGGCACGAGAATCACTTGAACCTGGGAGGCGGAGGTTGCAGTGAGCCAAGATTGTGCCACTGCATTCCAGCCTGGGCGATAGAGTGAATTTGTCTCAAAGAAAAAAAAAAAAAGATAAATATATTTATGCTAGCACATTTAAGAGATATTTATGTTAAGTCAATACACATGAAAAATGTTCAACTTCAATAATAATTCAAAAAATAGCTGGGCGTAGTGGCTCACGCCTGTAATCCCAGCACTTTGAGGGGCCGAGGTGGGTGGATCACCTGAGGTCAGGAGTTCAAGACCAGCCTGACCAACATGGTGAAACCCCATTTCTACTAAAAAATACAAAAATTAGCCGGGCATGGAGGCAGGCGCCTGTAATCCCAGCTGAGGCAGGAGAATCGCTTGAACCCAGGAGGCAGAGGTTGCAGTAAGCTGAGATCACGCCATTGCACTCTGCCTGGGCAACACAGCAAGAGTATGTCTCAAAACAAAACAAAACAAAACAAAACAAGTGGGATACCATTTCCCCACTACCAGAATAAGGAAGAAAAAAAAAAAAAAAAGACCTGGCACGGTGGCTCACGCCTGTAATCCCAGCACTTTGGGAGGCTGAGGCAGGCGGATCACGAGGTCAAGAGATTGAAACTATCCTGATCAACATGGTGAAACCCCATCTCTATTAAAAATACAAAACTTAGCTGAGCATGGTGGCATGTGCCTGTAGTCCTAGCTACTAGGGAGGCTGAGGCAGAAGAATCGCTTGAACCCGGGAGGTGGAGGCTGCAGCGAGCTGAGATCGCGCCACTGCACTCCAGCCTGGTGAAAGAGCGAGACTCTGTCTCAAAAAAAAAAAATTAATAACTAGTTTTTAAAAAGATGTGAGTGAAGAGGAGCTCTCTGGCTGGGCACAGTGGCTCACACCTGTATTCCCATCATATTGGGAGGCCGAAGTGGGAGGATGGCTTGAGCCCAGGAGTTCGAAGCTGCAGCGAGCTACGATTTTGCCACTGTACTCTAGCCTGGGCAACAGAGCGAGACCCTGTCTCAAAAATAAAAATAAAAGAAAAAAAGGAGCTTTCATATCATATACTGGTAGAGGGGGTTGGGTGGGTTGTTCTATTGAGTTCACCAGATCTTTTTACAAGGTGCCCAGACCAGATACTATGAAGTGGTAGTTCAAAAAAATTAAATGATTTACATCTACAAGAAGCTTACAATCTGACTCAGGTTAAGTTTCAGGCCCCCTCTTCCTTTAACTCATTATAGTTTCAAACCTTAGAAAGAAATGTAGAACTTCCTTTTATAGAAAAATGAAAGGCATTACCTATTAATGATTCCTATGTAGATTCTTCACATGTACATAAAAAGCCATTATTTATTTATAAAGAAGACTGCATAAACACAGAGCTACATTTTCAGGGGAAAAATACCTATCACTAAACCAAGTCAAATAAAACAAAAAAATGATAAAAGGGGTAAGATGATGATGACAGGCCTGCAGTATCCTGGGCAGTTCACTCAACAGCATTAATGACACTGCTGTCAAATGCAGGCCCGCACAGCAGCTCACATTTTCTTGGACACGTGACCCCTTTGCTCCTAAGAATATTCTTCAATTATCTCAAGATTATTCTTACTAAAATTCACATCTTTCAGAACTTTGTCCTCTCCCTCTTTTTTTTTTTGAGACAGGGTCTCCCTCTGTCACCCAGGCTGGAGTGCAGTGGCTCGATCCCTGCTCACTGCAACCTCTGCCTCTCAGGTTCAAGCAATTCTCCTGCCTCAGCCTCCTGAGTAGCTGGGATTACAAGCACACGCCACCACGCCCAGCTGATTTTTTTTGTTTGTTTTTAGTAGACACGGGGTTTCAGCATGTTGGTCGGGCTGGTCTTGAACTCCTGACCTTGCGATCCTCCCGCCTCAGCCTCCCAAAGTGCTGGGATTACAGGCGTGAGCCACCACGCCCGGCCTGTCCTCTCCCTCTTTTTTTTTGGCTGCCTAGGCTAGAGTGCAGTGGTGTGATCATAGCTCACTGCAGCCTCAATCTCCCAGGTTCAAGTAATCCTTCCACCTCAGTCTCCCAAGTAGTTGGGACTACAGGCGTGCACCACTATGCACAGCTAATTTTTTTTTTTTTTTTACTAGTAGAGACAAGGGCTCATGATGTTGCCCAGGCTTGTTTTGAACTCCTGGGCTCAAGCAATCTGCTTGCCTTAGCCTCCCAAAGTGCTGGGATTACAAGCGTGAGCCACTGCACCTGGCCTTTGTTCTCTTTCTTGACCAGCATTTACAAGGTCTAAAATTTTAGAGCTGAGTGGCGCACACCTGTAGTCCCATCTACTTGGGAGGCTGAGGCAGGAGAATGGCTTGAACCCGGGAGGCAGAGACTGCACTAAGCCAATATTGCGCCAGTGCACTCCAGCCTGGGTGACAGAGCGAGACTCCATCTCAAAAAAAAAAAAAAAAAAAAAAAATTTAGAGCTGGACTATGGCATCTTATTTCAGAAACACATCAGATCATACCGAGCTTTCAAATACAACATACTACACCCAAAAAGCTTTTGAGTTTGAGATTCTAGTTAGGTAAAAAACAGAAAACAAAAATACAAACAAAAATATTGGAAATCTCTAATTCTATAATCAGATTTTAAATTTTACATAACAAGTTTATTTAGATAATAGGGCGCATGTGCTGCCTTCTATTACAATTTCTAACTTCTTTCTACCAAAGTGTTTGGCTTGAAAACTGATAATGGAATTTTCAAAACGAAATTGTGCTGGGGGAACAGGATAATACTGATAATTTTTCACTTTCACAGACTCAGTGTGGCACGGCTTGAACAGGAAGGATTATTTATTCTTCTTTATAGTGTTATCAATTGACACAATGTCCCAAATGTTGAGAAAATGCTAAACTTTTAGCCTACAAAGATTACCTTAACAACCAACAGAACACAAGCAGTCATCCTTACAAATCGTAGTTTTACCCCAGTGATAAGACAAGTTTGTCTAACCTCCAGCCTGCGTTGTTTCTCAGGATCTTCCTCATTCATGATTCGCTCCTTCTCTGCTCTTTTTTTCTCCTCCCGCCGAGACTGTGCTGCTTCCTGTCTTTGCACATGTGTCAGTTTCAAGAAGTTCTCTTCTACTCGGGCACGGTTCTTATCTGCTTTTTGTTTGCCCTTCCCCAAGAAACAAAGTATTTCATAAGAAATCCACTTCTAGTCAACAGCAACAAAATCCCGTTTAGCATTCTTTCATAAAACTACTCCCATTTGGCACTTCTAAATCAACTAGCAAAAATTCAGTCACTGAAATCATTGATAGCTGCCCTCCCCCTTGAGAAGAAACAAAAAAAGGTGCCAATTTATATAATACAGGCATTGGGTCTTACTTCTCTGTTGAGTCGGAACTTTTTGGCTTTATCAATAGAATAAATCACCATGTTCATCAGGGGTAGCAGTGCCTCCATATCCTTTGGGTAAGTGTTACCTGAGCCAGGCACTGGAAAACAAAGCCATTTTTCCTACTGAGTTAATGGTAGCATTAATATTTCCAGGTCACCCAACTCTTTTTTTTTTTTTAATCTTAACAGACTCATTTCTCTAAGTTTGTTAGGCAGTTAAAATGCAGCAGAAAATATACATTAAAATATATAATAGGTAATTTCTTCTTGAAGAAATCTGGAAATCAGTAAGCAAGCATAGGCTTATAGTTTTGACATAGTTTTAAAGTTATCATTTAGGAGGAAACAATACTCTCCTTAAGGTCATCTCAGAGAAGACTAAGAACCCAGAATACTTACCATTAAATGTAAACAACAGTGTCCTCTTAGTGTCAGGTAGCTTTAAAGGCTGACCTTCCCTGTCATAAAAGAAAAGGCAATTAAGAAGGAATACAAGAAAGATGTTTTCCATGTACACAAGTCACCCAATACACTTAGATGAACAGATACCTGCACGTAATCAGCACAGTATTTGGCTTGGCATACCCAAGTCAAATATAATGTAGGAGCTTTACAGGTCATCTGGTCCACTCGTCTATCTGATGGATGCATTCTCAAGTGATCTTTATCCTATATTTGAACACCTCCAGTGATGTTCCCTCCAGGCAAGGGTATATTCCATCTCACCTGGGCAGCCAGAAATGAGCCTATATTTAAGTATGAGGCCCATATTTTAGATACATTTTTGCTTAGTTTGATGGATTTTTATGTTTTATTTCCAACTCCTATTCTATCTTCCTATAACAAGGCATCTTATCTTATTTTTGAGTTAGGCTCAGAATAAATTTAGGGATAATCTACTATAGCATATATAATTTAGTTCTGTCATTGAAGATTCCTTTGTAATCTCTGCCTATATGAATCCTTTGACTATCAATTGCCCTCCATCTCATATTTAAAAGGCATGATGAATGTTACAATGTGAAACACTGTCCTCAGTGCCACTGAGTTGAGCAAGACAAGGATGATGCAGCACTATCTAGAGGCATAAGGACCTGAGTAATCTTAGTACACAACTAAAATCCAGATTGGCTTGAATTGTGCTCAACTCCACAGCCTATCAGAGGGTAGTCTTTAACTAAAAATTTAGTCAGAACCAGTTTCAAACCGAGCATTAAGGTAAATAAATACACTCTCCTGAGACAGGCTGTGAATTCAAAGAACAAATCCAAGTCCTGAATATGTACTCCTGAACAGTATTACTATAAAGCTAGAAACCCTATGGACATTGTGGGCTTCTATGCTAGGAAAGGATACAATCACCTAACTATTCAAAGAGGGAAGCCAGAAAAGGCCATAAATTACAAAACACACAGATTTGTAATCAGACATAAGTCAAACATCACAAACAAATTATTATCATAAAAAAAAGAACCTATGGACTGGGGCATGGTGGCTCACACTTATAATTCCAGCACTTTGGGAGGCCAAGGCAGGTGGATTACGAGGTCAGGAGTTCGAGACCAGCCTGACCAACATGGTGAAACCCCATCTCTACTGAAAATACAAAAATTAGCCGAGCTGGTGGTGCACACCTGTAATCCCAGCTACTCAGGAGGCTGAGACAGGAGAATTGCTTGAACCCGGGAGGCGGAGGTTGCAGTGAACCAAGATTGCGCCACCGCACTCCAGCCTAGGCAACAGAGTGAGACAGCGTCTCAAACAAACAAAAAACAAAACAAAAAAACCCACTGCATTTTATTAGTACCAGCCATTCTGTAAGATTCCCAACCATCTCACTGAGTCAGTGGCACAAACATGCAGGGACACATACAAACTGGGATAGGGGAGGCTCATTTCTCTCCCACAGGTTTACAATGACCTCTTATGATGCATGCAGTCAAAGCAAAGGAAAATGTGGAGGCCTGTCACCAACTTCCTTCACACATTTGCTAAGGGATATTGCAGAAGCACCTTACAGGTGTTTCAACACAGAAAGCTAGTGAGGAAAATTAATTTCAACAATTTTATCTTATACGTACTCTTGCATAATTTTTGGACCAGAGAACTGGTCTGAAAAATGAACGGATTCAATCTTGTCAGCATAGTGTGTAAGAAAGTGAACCATCTGAAAAAAAGAAAATAATATTTTTTAAAAGCAAGGTTTAATGCATTTCCCTTTTTTTCCTAAAGATATTCACTCTTTGAGATGGTGCAACGGCTCATTCCAGTAATCCCCGCACTTTGGGAGGCAGGTGGATCACTTGAGGCAAGGAGTTTGAGAATGTGAGATCAGCCTGGCCAACACAGTGAAACACCGTCTCTACTAAAAATACAAAAAAATTAGCCGGGCATGGTGGCATGTGCCTGTAACCCCAGCTATCCAAGAGGCTGAGGCACGAGAAGCGTTTGAACCCGGGAGGTGGAGGTTGCCGTGAGCAGAGACCACGCCACTGTACTCCGGTCTGGGCGACAGAGCAACACTCTGTCTCAAAAAAAAAGAAAGAAAAAAAAAAGAAATTCACCTTTCAATCCTTACTTTTATACAATGTCATTCATTAAGACCAAAGCGTGTTCATTGCTTTTTATTTTTTTATTTTTTGTGACAAGGTGTTGCTCTCTTGCCCAGGCTAGAGTGCAGTGGCACAATCATAGCTTACCATAGCCTTAATCTCCTGGGCTCAAGTGATCTTCCTGCCTCAGCCTCCTGAATAGCTGGGACTAAAGGAACACACCACCACACCTGGCTAATTTTTTTATTGTAGAGACAGGGTCTCACTATGTTGCCCAGGCTAGTCCTGAATCCCTGGACTCAAGTGATTCTCCTGCCTCTGCCACCCAAAGTGTTGAGATTACAAGTTTGAACCACAGCGCGCGGACAAGGCTAAAGCTTTTTAAAAATTAAATTTCAATAAGATAGGGAATCTCTTTAGAATTAAAGTAGTACTCCAGGCTGGGTGCAGTGGCCCATGCCTGTAATCGAAGCGCTCTGGGAGGCCAAGGTGGGTGGATCACTTGAGGCCAGGAATTCCAGACCAGCCTGGCCAACACAGCGAAACCCCATCTCTACTAAGAAAAAAAAAAAAAAAAAAAAGTAGTACTCCTTTTTAGTCATACCAATGATTAAGATTCTTTTCGAGCAGCTAAAAATATTTCTCAAAATAATGGTCGAAACAAGAATGAAAGCATAAAGATAACACCTAAAATAATTTCAGGGGATCCTTTATAAACATGTCACCTTGAACTTACATTTATAACCATCTCTGAGTTATCCTGTATTCTTATGATACTAAGATCTGTTACCATTACACAACCAATAGAAAGAAATGGCTCTCTCAGCCAGGCACAATGGTGGGCTCTTGCTGAGGCAGGAGGAACACTTGAGCCCAGAAGTTTGATGCTGCAGTGAGATCTATCAAACACACGAATAGCCACTGCACTCCAGCCTGGGCAACATCTCAAGACCCCATCTTTTTAAAAACAAAGGAGGAGGGCTCTCTACACATCCCTCTTCTCCCACACAAACTGGAGCTCAAAAAAAAAAAAAAAAAAAGACTAAATGACATGACGAAAAAGATTAGAAGCTATATTC
The DNA here is from genome assembly GCF_029281585.2 of Gorilla gorilla gorilla. Lineage (NCBI taxonomy): Eukaryota > Metazoa > Chordata > Mammalia > Primates > Hominidae > Gorilla > Gorilla gorilla. The sequence continues at coordinate 28,297,520 of NC_073228.2, read as the reverse complement.
CTTTTTCAAAAAAAACCTGAAAGTCATTAGCAATCCCAGGAACAATTTGCTCTTGATTTAGAGAACTTCTTGACTAATCAAATTGTCCTTTTGACAAGCTAATTTATTGCTTAAAGAAGGTATTTTAATATTTGTGTGGGAAAGGAATGTAAAACTAATACATTGCCATAAAATGATGAACTTGTACAATGAGACTTTTAGGGAGAGTGTCCTGTAAATGCGAAGACCTGGCAAATGTATGTCTTCTGTCGCATTTACCTTTGTATCCATCATTCCGTCTGTGACTTCTCCCATCTCTGACAGGATGGCCAAAGAGTCCGGCAGTCCATACTTTGCTCCAGACTTAGGTTTATCACTACAAAACTCACTCTAGAAGAAGAAGTAATTGAAAGTAAGATATGACCTTTTATTATGCAATGAAGCTGAATATGTGTGTGCTAAGGAGACACAGTTCTATGTATATTTGAGTTGGAGCAACCTGACATACCAAATCCTGCATCTCTTTCTGTAGTCGCACCAAGGCTTTCCGTGTGCCAACAGCAAATACGTAGGTATCCATGTCTTCATCATTCATGGTTACTTTTATTTGCTTTTAAAAAAATGTAAAAAACAACAAAATTCACCTGTTAGGTTCTGTGATAGGCAGATTTCTAAATGACCCTTAAGATTCCCTCCCCGCTGGTGCATATACTCTCCCTTTAAGTGATTGGGATTTGCAAATATGATGGAATATTAACCCCATAATCAGGCTGTTTTATGGCAGAAGGTCCCTAATCAGCTGACTGTGAATTAACCAAAAGGGACATTATCTTGGGTGTATCCAACCTAATCAAGCAAATCCTTAAAAGGGACTATAGCCCTACTTGAAGAAGAAAGTCAAAATATGAAAGGGCTTATGGGAAGGTTGGCGGTAGGGGACATATGGTAAATACCTAAGGGTGGCCTTTAGGAACTGAGTGGTTCCCAGTTGACAGCTAGCAAGAAAATAGAGACTACAGTAGTTCGTACCTTTAAGCCTAGCTACCTGGGAGGCTGAGGCATGACTGCTTGATGCCAGGAGTTTGAGACCAGACCCGATCTCTAAAAAAGAAAGAAAAGGCCAGGCATGGTGGCTCACACCTGTAATCCTAGCACTTTAGGAGGCAAAAGGAGGAAGATTGCTTGAGCCCAGGAGTTCAAGACCAGCCTAGGCAACGTAATGGGACACCATCTGTACCAAAAAAAAAAAAAAAGAAAGAAAAATTAGCCAGGCATTGTGATGCATGCCTGTAGTCCCAGCTACTCAAGAGGCTGAGGCAGGAGGATCGATTGAGCCCCAGAAGCTAGAGGCTGTAGTAAGTGATGATTGTGCACTCCATGCTAGGTGACAGAGCAAGACCCTGTCTCAAAAAAAAAAAAATTAAAAAAAAAAAAAGGAAAAGAAAACAGGAACCTACACCCACAAGGAACTGAATTCTGCCAACAACCCAAATGACATTAAGAGGACCCTAAGCTTCAGAGAACTCTAACCTGAATGACATCTTGATTTCAGCCTGTTAAAACCCTAGAGGACCCACTCAATACATGCTGCACTTCTGACCTGCAGAAACTGTAACATAATAAATGAGGGTTGTTTTAAGGTGCTACACTTGGGTAATTTGCTATGTAGTAATAGAACACGAATACACTCAATACTTCACACAGGAGCACTCAAGTCCAAAAATAAAAAATAAACTAAACCTAAATGGAATAATGTGGAATAAACTGAAATATATTTGGTTTTTATCCCAGGTTTCAGGCACAGAGCTCCTAAAGACCTTTGAATTTCCTGAATAACAAGAGTATCTTTTGTTACTTATACTGAGCCCCTTTTAATCACACCTGAGTTTATTCTAATGGGGTGACTTAACATAGACCCTAGTTAGCCTCAGGATGGTGCCGATAACCAGAAAAACCAAGTGCTTAGAGGGTAGAGACCTTCAGCCTTGCCCTTACCTCTGTGAAAGAGAGGGAGGACGAAATTGAGTTCTAAAAAAACTCTTGAACAAGATTTAGAGAGCTTCCAAGCTGGTGAACACATCAACCTGCTGGGAGGGTGGTGTGCTCAGGGAGGGCATGAAAGCTCCGAACGACTCCCAATCCTGTTTCTTCCTGTGTCTTTCTTCCATTTGGCTATTCCTGAGTTTTATCCCTCATAATAAACCAGTAAATATAAGTGTCTTTTCAAGTTCTATGAGCCATTCTAACAAATTATTGGTTGAGAGGGGAGGTCATAGGAACCCCTGATTAATAGTTAGTTGGTCAGAAGTCCAGATGGTAGTATGGGTAACCTGGGACATTCGACTGCATCTGAAGTGGGGCAGTCTTGTGGGGCTGAGCCCTTTAATCTGTAGGATTTGAAGCTAACTCCAGGTAGATAGTGTCAGAACTGAATTGAGGCTGGGCACAGTGGCTCATGCCTGTAATCCCAGCACTTTGGGAGGCCCAGGTAAGAGGATCACTTAAGGATAGGGCAACATGAACTGCCTGGGCAACATAGCAAATCTCGGTCTCTAGAAAAAAAAAAAATTTAAATTTACAAAATTAAAAAGAATTATTATTATTATTGAATTCAATTGTGGGATACCCAGTTGGTATACACAGAATCTGAGAATTGGCTGTTTGTATTGGAAAACAGCCCAGACAAGTAAACAGTTACTAGTACTCTGGGCCAGAAAGATAAAAAATTATAAGCCTAAAAGAGTTTGATATATCTGTTATATTAATTACATCTTTAAATGCTTGGGTGAAATAATTTTTCGTATATGGAAGAAGGAAAATGTTAATATAGGAAAAGAACTGGTAAGATGGCAGCTGTAAAAGAAAACGTTTTCTGCTCTTCCATCGTTGATGGGAAATTACACAAAGCAAACCTTAAACAGAATTCCAAAAAAAGGGGCAAATAAAATATAAAGAGCCACATATTTGTTGAAGCAATTTCTCTTAGCAGGAGGAGAGAGAGAGAGGGAATGAGAACTGAAAATGATTAAAACACTTTTAAAGAATAATTTCTACAAAAAGATGGCTGAGGATACAGCAAACTTTCCTCCTAATAAGATGGCAGTTTGTGGGAGAAACGATGACAGAAATATTAACTGATAGGGTTCTAAATTTTAGTGGACTAAGTCATCATGGCCATGTTAGAAAAACTGAAATAAAAATACAGGTTTACAAGTAAAAATGAGATCTTTAAAATATAACAGTGGGGCTGGGTGCAGTGACTCTTGCCTGTAATCCCAGCACTTTGGGAGGCTGAGGCGGGTGGATCACCTGAGGTCAGAAGTTCGAGACCAGCCTGACCAACACGGCGAAACCCCGTCTCTACTAAAAATACAAAAATTAGCTGGGCATGGTGGCAGGCACCTGTAATCTCAACTACTTGGGAGGCTGAGGCAGGAAAATCACTTGAACCCGGGAGGCAGAGGTTGCACTGAGCCAAGGTCAAGCCATTGCACTCCAGCCTGGGTGATAGAGTGAAACTCTGTCTCCAAAAAAAAAAAAAAACCTCTGCCCGGCCAGCCGCTCCGTCCGGGAGGGAGGTGGGGGGGTCAGCCCCCCGCCCGGCCAGCCGCCCTGTCCGGGAGGGAGGTGGGGGGGGTCAGCCCCCCGCCCGGCCAGCCGCCCCGTCCGGGAGGGAGGTGGGGGGGTCAGCCCACCGCCCAGCTTGCCGCCCTGTCTGGGAGGGAGGTGGGGGGTCAGCCCCCCGCCTGGCCAGCCACCCCGTCCGGGAGGGAGGTGGGGGGGTCAGCCCACCGCCCAGCCTGCCGCCCTGTCCGGGAGGGAGGTGGGGGTTCGGCCCCCCGCCTGGCCAGCCGCCCCATCCGGGAGGTGAGGGGCGCCTCTGCCCGGCCGCCCCTACTGGGAAGTGAGGAGCCCCTCTGCCCGGCCAGCCGCCCCGTCCAGGAGGGAGGTGGGGGTGGTCAGCCCCCTGCCCGGCCAGCTGCCCCGTCCGGGAGGTGAGGGGCACCTCTGCCCGGCCGCCCCTACTGGGAAGTGAGGAGCCCCTCTGCCCGGCCACCACCCCGTCTGGGAGGTGTACCCAACAGCTCATTGAGAACGGGTCATGATGACAATGGCGGTTTTGTGGAATGGAAAGGGGGGAAAGGTGGGGAAAAGATTGAGAAATTGGATGGTTGCCGTGTCTGTGTGGAAAGAGGTAGACATGGGAGACTTTTCATTTTGTTCTGTACTAAGAAAAAATTCTTCTGCCTTGGGATCCTGTTGATCTGTGACCCTACCCCCAACCCTGTGCTCTCTGAAACATGTGCTGTATCCACGCAGGGTTGAATGGATTAAGGGCGGTGCAAGATGTGCTTTGTTAAACAGATGCTTGAAGGCAGCATGCTCGTTAAGAGCCATCACCACTCCCTAATCTCAAGTACCCAGGGACACAAACACTGCGGAAGGCCGCAGGGTCCTCTGCCTAGGAAAACCAGAGAACTTTGTTCACTTGCTTATCTGCCGACCTTCCCTCCACTATTGCCCTGTAACCCTGCCAAATCCCCCTCTGCGAGAAACACCCAAGAATGATCAATAAAAAAAAAAAAAAAAAAAAAAATATATATATATATATATATATATGTATAAATGATTTTCAATCCAATAACATTTCAAAGTACCCAATTTACCTCACTAACAAAGCACTTACTAACCAAATACTATTTCACACTTTCACACATATACATATCTATCTCTTGTTCTATTATAGAAAAGAAAAAAACTGTCTTCTATATTTTTGTTTCTTATAGCAGTTGGAGCCAGCATAATTATTTATTGAAAGAATGAAGAGGCCGGGTGCAGTGGCTCATGCCTGTAATTCCAGCACTCTGGGAGGCCAACACGGGCGGATCACGAGGTCAGGAGATCGAGACCATCCTGGCCAACATGGTGAAACCCCATCTCTACTAAAATACAAAAAATTGGCTGGGAGTGGTGGCGGGCGCCTGTAGTCCCAGCTACTCGGGAGGCTGAGGCAGGAGAATTACTTGAATCCAGGAGGCAGAGATTGCAGTGAGCCGAGATTGCACCACTGCACTCCAGCCTGGCAACAGAGCAAGACTCCGTCTCAAAAAAAAAAAAAAAAAAAAAGAAACAATGAAGAAGGAATGTGGTATTTGTGACAAAGAACACAATTTGCAGATAAACATATTGATTTAATAAAGGAGAGAAGATACACCAAACATAAGGTCCTCAGATCATGACTGGAGCTTATTCGGCCAGAAATGTATTATTTGAAGCAAAACATATTTGAGAAGAAACCCAGCTATCTGCCAAAGATAAAAACATATACAAGGAGCCAAGTTACCCATGAGGGCCATCACCTTTCACAATTGCTTTGCCCTCTATTGTCAAGGCTAACTCCATTGATCTATGTGGTGGCAGAGTATCACCTCTTCCCTACCAAAAGGCCCAGGAAGGCCCCCTGACAATTGCACAGAGTGGAAGATGATGCTCTGTCCAAGGAGAAAAAGGGTCCATTTTTTGTCAAGGGACATAAATTGCCAGAAACTCCAAACACAATCCAGGCAGAAATGGAAAAAGCTCTAGGAAATAATTCAGTTTGGGGCAAGCATGATGGCTCACGTCTCTAATCCCAGCACTTTGGGAGGCCAGAGTGGATGGATCACTTGAGGTCAGGAGTTCGAGACTGGCCTGGCCAACATGGTGAAACCTGACTCTACTAAAAATACAAAAAGTGGCCAGGCGTGGTGGTGGGCGTCTGTAATCTCAGCTACTTGGGAGGCTGAGGCAGGAAAATTGCTTGAATACGGGAGGCAGAGGTTGCAGTGAGCCAAGATCATGCCATTGCACTCCAGCCTGAGCAACAGAGTGAGACTCCATCAAAAAAAAAGAAAGAAATAAAGAAAACAAATAATTCAGTCTGTACACAGAAAACCAGCGGGAAGAATACACACCACTTGATCACTCACTGGCCTCATCATCCGGGCCAGGACATTCAGTAAGTCTTGTCTCTTGAGGAACTGAAAAAAATGAGAGAAGCAAGTAAATCCAACTGCAACTCCTACTTAGTATAAAAAAAGGGCCTTGGAGGAGAATCAAATGCTTCATCAAATATACTTTAAGACACATTTGCCAGTTAGTATAAATATCACTTTTAGACCTCATTTTAAGTCAAACATGAAGGGATAAGATGCTGAATTGGGGGGCTGGGAATCACAGCTGGACAAAATTAAGGGAAGATATATATAGTACAAGAAGTTTCCTACTTACCCTCAGCTGGATAAGCATGCCCTCACAGCACACTCGACCAGAACACCACAGGTTATAGATGTGCTCATTCTCCTGGTTCAACTTTCCTGTGCTTGTGGCTTCTTTGTTAGTTCCATCATCCCCTAGGGGTAAAACCACTTAATGTGACTCAACAGAAAATGTCAAGGCCGGGCCGGGGGTGGTGGCTCACGCCTGTAATCCCAGCACTTTGGGAGGCTGAGGTGGGTGGATCACGAGGTCAGGAGTTCGAGACCAGCCTGGCCAGCATGGTGAAACCCCGTCCCTACTAAAAAAAAAAAAAAAAAAAAAAAATTATAAAAAATTAGCCGGGCATGGTGGCGCGTACCTGTAGTCCCAGCTACTCAGGAGGCTGAGGCAGGAGAATAGCTTGAACCCGGCAGGCGGAGGTTGCAGTGAGCTGAAATCGCACCATTGTACTCCAGCCTGGATGACAGAGCAAGACTCTGTCTCAAAAAAAAAAAAAAAAAAAGGAAACAAGGCCGAATACCTCACGTTCCTCTACCCTGACCACAAAATGATCACAGCTTCAGAGTAGCAATACTTTGCTGTCTTATAGAACTCTGTTTGGACAGGGACTAAAATAGATTAGCACTGTTCGTTTTACTTTTAAAACTATTGTCTGTATTAGAAGAAATACGGATTCTAAGCACATGCTTGTCAGTTTAACGATGATCAGCTTAGAGTATAAGTCTCTCAGAGTACATACAAAATGGGAAAAAAATCAGTTGAAATATCTCTGCCAAAAGTTAAAAACTCCTATGGAGTGAATAAAAAATACCATTAATACAAACTACTCAACAATTCCTCACTATGTCTCCTATGAATTAACTTTAACCAAGCTTTCTTTTCCAATGCAAAATGGTAACTGGGTCTTACTAATGGTATTAAGAGTTGTATTTTAACTCTAGAAAAAAGCTCAAATTCCAATACTTTCTCTCTTCATTTAATTCATTAAGTATACAAAAGAAATTGCTCAACTTCACAAGGGAAAACAGACTGATACACCAAATGAAAACAAGCAAGGGGAAGTAGAAGGAGCCAAAGCTGCTCATTTTATTTTTTTTTTAATTTCCTGGTCAAAACATACTCTGAAATACTATGGTATAGTGGAGACAGGGTGGACTTTGCAAACAGGTAGATAAGTTCTGATATCTTGGTTGCAATTTAACAGCTTAGATAAGTTTTAACATTTCTGCCCTTCAGTTTCCTTCTTAGGAAAACAGCAACTATAGCCAATTGACAGTGTTGTTACAAAAAGTAAATAAAAAACACTGTATGCAAAGTATCTAGCATAATATATAAACACTACTGTGTTGCAGAGCAGGTGGATACATGCTTACTATTAAAGAGAAATAAGGTGCTAAATGCCAAATAGGTGAATGTGAGGTTAGTCCACCTCATTCCCTACATTGCACAACTACAGAGGTTCCTTGAAGTCCTTCAATGTATATTTCAGCAGTGGATCCAAAACTCAAGTGTCAGATTCTAAGGGAATTTTGAGGGACTTTCAATTTCTAAAAGATGAATTGAGAGCATTTATCAAGCTACCTAAAATGTCAAACTTTCTTGGTTTCCGTCAGAATTTTATCAACTTGTTTTGAAAACATCGATTATATTATACTAATCAGAAGCTGTTTAGCAATTTTACTGCTGACTCATGAAAGATGAGAAAATTATTAAATACAATATATTCTTATTTTTAGAAACAGGGTCTCATTCTGTCACCCAGGCTGGAGTGCAGGAGCATGATTCTGTACCACTGCAGCCTCAAACTCCTGAGCTCAATTCTCCCACCTCATCCTCCCAAGTAGTTGGGACCACAGAAGCACACCACTGTGACTGGCCAATTTTTATTTTATTTTATTTGTAGAGACAAGGTCTCACTATGTTGCCCAGACTGGTCTTAAACTCCTGGCCCCAAATAATCCTCCCACCTTGGCCTCCCAAAGCACTGGAATTACACGTGAGCCACCGCACCGGGCCAAAAAACAGGATCCTCGAGGCTGGATGCAGTAGCTCACGTCTGTTATCCCAGCAATTTGGGAGGCCAAGGCAGGCAGATTGCTCGAGCCCAGGAGTTCGAGACCAGCCTGTGCAATATGATGAAACTCTGTCTCTACAAAAAAAATACAAAAATTAGCTGGGTGTGGTAGCATGTGCCTGTAGTCCTGTCTACTCAGAAGGCTAAGATGGAAGGATCTCTTGAACCTGGGAGGTCGAGGCTGCAGTGAACTGTAATCACACCACTGCACACAAGCCTGGGTAACAGAGTGAGACCTTGCCTCAAAAAAATAAAAATAAAAAGGCTGGGTGCGGTGGCTCATGCCTGTAATCCCTGCAATCTGGGAGGCTGAGGTGGGTGGACCATGAGGTCAAGAGATTGAGACCATCCTGGCCAACATGGTGAAACCCCGACTCTACTAAAAATACAGAAATGAGCAGGGCATGGTGGTGCACGCCTGTAGTCCCAGCTACTTGGGAGGCTGAGGCAGAAGAATCGCTTGAACCCAGGAGGTGGAGGTTGCAGTAAGCCAAGATCGTGCCACTGCATTCCAGCCTGGTGACAGAGTGAGACTCCATCTCAAAAATAGTAATAATAATAATAAAATTAAATTAAATTAAAAAAAAAAAAGAGCAGGTGGAATCCTTGAGAGAAAAAACAATGCACCCTCTTTGGTATTCCATGAAAGCAGTTAGATGCTTATACTGAGGGGAATACATCATCATTACCAGATTGTTTTCAAGCAAGAAGCTGGGCTGACATTGGCCTCACTTACCCACTAAAGTAAAGTTGCTCTCCAAAAGCTCCCTATGAGTGTTAAACCAGGCCTGTGCAAGGCGACTGTTTTTATTCTTCCCAATGATGTAATTCATGATATAAGCAAGCAGACCAGTCACCATCAAAATTTCTAGATAATAACTCTCCCAGCTGTTCTGGAGGTGTGCAGGAACCTAAAAAAGCAAAATCATTCCATTAAATGTTGGCTGAGACTGAAGAATGAAATCTACCTCATGGCAGGAAAAATGAGAAAATCCATAAACAGAAGGGATACTTCAGATATCTGTCATTGAATAAGGTTATACTTTGAAAAATAGGTCCATTTTACTTTTCTGGGCTAGCTTTATAAAAGATTCTTTAAGGAAATATAAGGACAATCAAATGGGAGAAAAGCTGGAAAGCCCTTTGTATTACACTTGGTCCTTAATCCCCCAAATAAATTCAATGTACTGTACATCACCAAGGAATAAATTTTACGTATTCCCTGATAAGTAGTAAAACTAGAAGTGCTACAATGATGAATAGGGGTTGCTTCTGTAGGTGTTGAATTTTTTTTTTTTTTGAGACGGAGAGGTGTTGATTTTTATCAGAAAAATTGATGTCAAGCTCTTTCTCAGCTCCCACTATTGCATTAACACCAGCTATACATCATTAATTTTATTTCTGGGATTGATGACAAGACATTTTGTTGTTTAGTTGGGAATTCAGAATCCTGGATACCTACATCAACAATCGTTATTGGGTCTTTATTTTTGCTAGAAGAAGTATCTGGTTTGTCTTCATAACCTTCAAATTCTTCATCATCATATGGTTCACTCTCAGTATCTCCCTCCTACAAAAATGAGGCATCATCTGTTTTCCTCTACAAATGTCACCAGCAGCTGTGTCTCATTTTGTTGGCAACATTTGTTGGGGAAAACAGAACGTGTAAGCAGCAAGCACAGAAAACAGATATTACATGTTTTTAACAAAACGATTGGGTACAAATTTCAGCTTAAAATGAAAAAGTTCTGAAGACCTAATGTGCAGCAGGGTGACTACAGTTAATAATAATGTATTGTAGACTTGAAATCTGCTAAGAGAATAGATTGTAAGTATTCTCACCACACACACACACACACACACACACACACACACGGAGGCATCTATGTTAATTAGCTTGATTGTGGTAAGCACTTCATATTGTATGTATAGGTATACCAAAATACTATGTTGTGCACCTTAAATACATACAATTTTTGTCAGTTACACCTCAATAAAGCTGGGGGGCACCCAAAACACCAAAATGATGAGTCCCCATGCTTTTGATGACAAAGTTCTTTCTTTTTTTTTTTTGAAGACAAGGTCTTGCTCTATCACCCAGGCTGAAGTGCAGTGGCTCAATCTCAGCTCACTGCAACCTCCACCTCCCAGGTTCAAGCGATTCTCCTGGCTCAGCCTCCCAAGTAGCTGACATGACAGGCACACACCATCATGCCCAGCTAATTTTTGTATTTTTAGTAGAGACAGGGTTTCACCATGTTGGCCAGGCTGGTCTCAAACTCCTGACCTCGGGTGATCTGCCTGCCTTGGCCTCCCAAAGTGCTGGGATTACAGGCATGAGCCACCGTGCCCAGCCAATTGCAAAGTTCTAAATAATACAATTCTCACCCACAAACAGTATCTATTCTCTAACCCCTCTTCCAGTCAGGGTTTCAATAGAAGAACACAATTCATTCTGTTAATGTAAAAGGTGGAAACTTACCACAAAACATTTAGAAGAGCTCTACCTAGTGAATGAAAATGAAGACTCCAGACAGTAAAGGTCTCTTGAGCCTGAGGATTAATTTTAATGTTTGGGAAAGGTGCTAGTTACAAATTTTTCCAAGAAATTAATAAAAAGAGCCTCACCTGGGTATCTGCATCTTCAAAATCTCCTTCTTGGTTTTCATCCTGCCCTTCCAACTCCACAGTGGTCTCATCTTCATCATCTTCAGTGATTATGACCCGTTGAGGAGATTCAGTAACAGAGTCTTCCATGACATCCTCAAATTCAGCGAAGTCATTATCATCATACTCTACTATGTCCTCCTCATCCTCAAAATCATCAAACTTGGCTTCAGAGACACTCCCAAACACCAGAAGGACAACACAGAAAGTGTGGAAGGCTTTCATTGCACCTTGAGAAAAAAAGCTTAAAAAAAAAGAGAACCCCAAAATGGATTGCCATTCTATACATACTGATTTATGTATGTATAGAATTTTATAAACAGTAAAAATCTATAAACCTCTCCTGCTTTTCTCTTATTTGGTACTATTAGATTCAGACCACATTATATAAAGAACAATGAAGTAAGGTCAAGAGGCTTGGGTTCTAGTCTGGATCCTGGCACTATATATCTGTAAAATCTTCAACAAGTCATCAAGTCATTTATTTAATTTCTTTTTTTTTGAGACGGAGTTTTGCTCTTGTCGCCCAGGTTGGAGCACAATGGTGTGATCTCGGCTCACTGCAACCTCTGCCTCCTGGGTTCAAGCGATTCTCCTGCCTCAGCCTCCCGAGTAGCTGGGATTACAGGCATGTGCCACCACGCCTGGCTAATTTTTGTATTTTTAGTAGAGATGGGGTTTCACCATGTTGGCCAGGCTAGTTGTGAACTCCTGACCTCAGGGTGATCCACCTGTCTCGGCCTCCCAAAGTGCTGGGATTACAGGTGTGAGCCACTGTGCCCAGCCCAAGTCATTTAATTTCTTTAGGTTGGGTTTTCTAAAACTCTGTCCATTTACATAGAGTATTCAATAAGCATTTTTTGAGGGCCTATTAAAAAGCTTTCTATAGAAAATGAGAAGGAGGTAAAAATGAAGGAATAAGATGTAGCTATTTATCTGTTAGTGGTAACAAGAATAATCCATGAATAAAAAAGCCATTCACCCTTAGATTGATTTGTGTTCATGCATGAACATAATTATCATAAGAGCAAACACTTAAATCACTATGTGCTAGACACTGTTCCAAAGACTTTACAAAGAGCAACTAATTTAATCCTCATAACAACCCTCTAACGAAAGCTGCAACATTAACATCCCCATTTCACTAATAAGGAAAATGGGGCAGAGAGATGCTAAGTAGTACAACTACCAAGTGACAAAGAGCTGTGATTTAATCCCAGAGTTTTGCCTCCAGAGTCCATGCTATGAACCACTTCTCAGGCTGCTTCTCAAATGTGGTAGGTGGCTGTGCTTTCATATTACTTGCTTAGAAGCAGTAATTTTTTGCTAACCAATTGTTCTTAGTGTGTATGATGGAATTCAATGTATCATCATTTTATAGCTTTTTGAAGAACATTAAGTTTTCTAATACGTGAAAAAAGCTTCTGCATTAACAAATATAATGATATCATATCTGTGACAAAATATGTGCCAAATTATATGAAAACATGGAGGACAATGTAACCATTTTACCAAATAGGTAAGGCTTTACAAAAAAAAAAAGTGGGGAAACCATTTGAGCTGAAATTTGAAAAGTATATTTCAACCATCAAACCCATTTAGGCTGTATTTCCAGTCCTGTCCCTCATTTAAACACCAGCCCTATGTCATAACTCACTGTAACCTTGAAGACATATCTGTTTTGATGCCCTACAAATTTTTCGTGTATCTAATAAGATAGTAAATATTTTAGGCTTTATGGGGTACATACTGGTCTCTGCTGCATATTGTTCTTTTTTAAAAAAAAACTTTAAAACAATATAAAGACCATTCTTACTTCACAGGCTTCCCCTCAGGCTGACCCAATCCCTGCCTATAGTCATCTCAAAATCATCATGTATCTGAATTTCTCTATTCGTATATTAATATCAATCACATTTTTCCAGTCTTGCTTGTTGAAAAGAACAAGATATCTAATATTTTGCCTTCTTTTTCCTTTGAAATCTATCAGCCATCAAATCCTGGTGTTTCCTTCTTTGATTCCTACAGCCACTACAATCCAAGTTACCCTCACCTGCTGAAGAGCCACCATATTATTTTAAATGGTATCGTCTTAATGCTCTCCCCACTCCCTACTTTTCCTCCTTAAAAACCACCAGCATCTTTCTAAAACAGAACTTTTGTTACATATAAGGATTCAATAATCATCAAAGGCTAACCAATTATTGCAAAGTAATATAAAAACTCCTTTGGCATTCACTGCTTTTCACAATGATCCTACTGTAATTAAATGTACCTTCACTAAGCATATCGCCACAGTAGGTACTATGCCAAGATAAAGCACAATTCCTGAACTGAACATAAATTTGCACAGGAATTCAGCTTCAAGGACATGTGCTACAATATTATTTATGATGGTGAAATTTGGTTAAACTCTTTGGTTAAACTATGGATGTATCGAAAACCAAAGCTACTGTTGTCCATTAAAAATTGTTACATAGGGTGGTGGCTCTCCCCTGTAATCCCAGCACTGTGGGAGACTGGGGTGAGTGAACTGCTCGAGCCCAAGAGTTGGAGACCAGCCTTGGCAACATGGCGAAAACCCACCTCTACAAACAAAATAGAAAAATTAGCTGGGTTTGGTGGCATGTGCCTGTAGTCCCAGCTACTCGGGGGACTGAAGTGGGAAAATTGCTTGAGCTCACGAGGCTGGCCGAGGCTGCAGTGAACTGTGATCATGCTAATGCATTCCAGCCTGGGTGACAGTGAAACACATGCCTCAAAACAAAACACAAATAACAAAAGAAAAACCCCCAAGTAATTAAAAAAAAATTGTTACACAGCCTGGGCAAGATAGTGAGACTTCCCCACTACAAAAAAGCTTTTAAAAATTAGCCAAGTCTCACGCTCATTCCTGTAATCCCAGCAGTTTGGGAGGCCAAGGTAGGCAGATCACTTGAGGTCAGGAGTTTGAGACCAGCCTGGCCAACATGGTAAAACCCTGTCTCTACTAAAAATATTTTAAAAATCAGCCAGCGTGTGGCGTGACTTGTAATCCCAGCTACTTGGGAGGCTGAGGTATGAGAATCACTTGAACCTGGGAGGCAGAGGTTGCTGTGAGCTGAGATTGCACCACTGCACTCTAGCCCGGGTGACACAGGGAGACTCTGTCTCAAAAAAAAAAAAAAAAAATTAGCCAAGTCTGGTGGTGTGCACCTGTAGTCCAGCTATTCTGGTGGCTGAGGTGGGAGAATCACCTGAGCCCAGGAGGTTGAGGCTTCAGTGAGCCATGACTGCGCCACTGCACTACAGCCTGGGCAACAGAGCAAGGCTGTCTAAAAGAAAAAAAAAAACCAAAATGTTACAAATGAAGTCGAAACCCAGATCATTTTAGAAGCAAATGCACATAAAGAAAAAGGTTTGGCTGTGTGCGATGGCTCACACCTGTAATCCCAGCACTTTGGGAGGCTGAGGTGGGCAGATCACCTGAGGTCAGGAGTTTGAGGCCAGCCTGACCAACATGGTGAAACCTCGTCTTTGCTAAAAATACAAAAATTAGCCGGGCATGGTGACAGGCGCCTGTAATCCCAGCTACTTGGGAGGCTGAGGCAGGAGGATCGCTTGAATCAGGAGGTGGAGGTTGCAGTGAGCCGAGACAGTGCCATTGCAGTCCAGCCTGGGCAACAAGAGTGAAACTCCATCTCAAAAAAAAAAAAAAAGAAAAGAAAAGAAAAAGAAAACAAAAAAGTTTAACAGGGATGTCAAATTTTTTGGTTTCCCTGAGCCACAACGGAAGAAGAATAATTGTCTTGGGCCATACATAAAATACACTAACACTAATGATAGCCAATAAGCTAAAAAATATCTCATAATGTTTTAAGAAAGTTTACGAATTTGTGTTAGGCCACATTCAAAGCTGTCCTGGGTCACATGCGGCCTGCAGGCCATGGGTTGGACAAGCTTGGTTTAGAAAAACATACATTTACATACAAATATTAGTTAGCTTGTATGGTAGAATTCTGGATATTTTGTCTTTATTTTTCCTTCTTTTTTTTGAGGCAGAGTCTCACTCTGTAGCCCAGGTTGGAGTGTAGTGGCGTGATCTTGGGTCACTGCAACCTCTGCCTCCTGGGTTCAAGCGATTCTTCTGTCTCAGCCTCCTGAGTAGCTGGGTTATAGGCGCTCACCATCATGCTTGGCTAATTTTTTTTGTAGTTTAAGTACAGATGGGGTTTCACCATGTTGGCCAGGTTGGTCTCGAACTCCTGACCTCAGGTGATCCACCTGCCTCGGCCTCCCAAAGTGCTGGGATTACAGGCATTTACAGTTATGAGCCACCGTGCCCGGCCTAATTTTTTTTTTTTTTCTGTAGTGTACTTTTGTCACTAGAGAAGAGACATTGCAGACTGCGGAACAGGTTTGGCATGGAGGCCTGAAATAGCATATTTTAGGAGCCTGGTATGATAGGACATCGGGTTTGTAGACTCAAGTGGGAGAAAGGAGGCTGGAAACGCCCTCAGGGGCCAGGTCATGATGAAATCATTACTGGCAACTGCAGGGAAGTGGTAAGGATGGAAGCCATAATGCAAGGAATTGAGTATTAATGGAAGTGAGAGTATGGCAAAGGGAAATATGTACTACTCTTTCAAGGTGCTCTGAGATGGAGAATATTCCAAATCTCATTTATAGCACTGAAACTTCTTAAAGAAAACAGTTTAATATCGAAGGTTATTGTCGAATGCCTTGCAATCCATGGATGCTCAAGAAATTAAATGCTCTTAAAGGCTGGGCGCAGTGACTCACACCTGTAATCCCAGCACTTTAGGAGGCCAATACGGGCAGATCAGCGGAGGTCAGGAGTTCGAGACCAGCCTGGCCAACATGGTGAAATCCCATCTCGACTAAAAATACCAAAAAATTAGCCAGGCATGGTGGCACACACCTGTAATCCCAGCTACTTGGGAGGCTGAGGCAGGAAAATTGCTTAAACTTGGTAGGCGGAGATTGCAGTGAGCCAAGATCATGCCACTGCACTCCAGCCTGGGTGACAGAGCGAGACTGTGTCAAAAAAAAAAAAAAAAAAAAAAGAAAGGAAGGAAGGAAGGAAGAAAGAAAGAAAGAAATTAAATGTTCTTAGAATTAAAGTTCATAAAATTTGAAAGGTACAAATGATTTTGAGAAATGCCATAAAGGATAGGCCAACAGTACAGTAGGCCCTATCCGTGGGTTCCACATCTGTGGATTCAACCAACCACAGATGGAACAGATTTGGAGGCAAGAACAATTAAAAAAAATACAATTAAATTAGGCATTATAAGTAATCTAGAGATAATTATATAGTGTATATACATATATATATATAAGTATATGGTAGGAGGTGCATAGGTTATATGTAAATACTACAGCATTTTACATAAGGGACTTGAGTATCCATGGATTTTGGTATTCTCAAGGGGTCCTGGAACCAATCCCCCACAGATATCAAGGGAGGACTAAACATCCTTTTTATACTAGTTGATCCTTCAGGTTAGCATCAAGGGACAATCTATGGGAAAGCATGCCACTTTGTCAATGCCAGCCTCAAAGAGCTATGGGATGTGTCTCTAAACATCCCTAGCTTCCTTTAACCATCTTTAGTTACTAATGAGTGTTTTTAAACTCTGGAATGTATATTTTCCACTTCCACTAGTCCTAAGGGTCTTCAGTCCTCTAAATTACTACCTGTTAAAGTTTCTCTTCTAGTTTTTCTAGGCTTTCCCTCTAGTTCTCATGTTGTGATATTTGGTCAAAAGTGGAAGAAATATAGAAAAACAGCACATACTTCGGTGAAATTAGACTTGGTTTAAAATGTCAGCTCTAGGCCAGGCATGGTGGTCCACGTCTGTAATCCCAGCGCTTTGGGAGGCCGAGGTGGGTGGATCATTTGAGGTCAGGAGTTCGAGACCAGCTTGGCCAAAATAGTGAAACCCCACCTCTACTAAAAATACAAAAATTAGCCGGGCGTGGTGGCAGGCACCTGTAATCCCAGCTACTCGGGACGCTAAGGCAGGAGAATCGCTTGAACCCGAGAGATGGAGGTTGTAGTGAGCCAAGATTGCGCCACTGCACTCCAGCCTGGGCAACAGGGTGAGACTCTTGTCTCAAAAAAATAAATAAATAATAAAATAAAATGTCAGCTCTACCATTTACCAGCAATATGACCTTAGCCTAATTACTTAAAATTCCCTGTTCTCCACATACAAAAAAGGGATACCATTTGCTACTTGCCTCTTAGGGCTGCAGTGGGTATTACGGGAGATATGTACCAAGGTTTTTTTTGTTTTTTTTTTTTTTTTTTTTTTGAGACGGAGTCTGACTCTGTCGCCCAGGCTGGAGTGCAGTGGCATGATCTCGGCTCACCGCAAGCTCCGCCTCCCGGGTTCACGCCATTCTTCTGCCTCAGCCTCCCAGGTAGCTGGGACTACAGGCGCTCGCCACCACGCCGTGCTAATTTTTTGTATTTTTAGTAGAGATGGCGTTTCACTGTGTTAGCCAGGATGGTCTCGATCTCCTGACCTCGTGATCCACCCGTCTCGGCCTCCCAAAGTGCTGGGATTACAGACGTGGGCCACCGCGCCCAGCCTCCTTTTCAAATCCTACTCTTAAAACTTTTTTTTCAAATAGAAGCAACTAAAAGTTAACACCGGAACAGTCAACTCGATTAACAGCCTGCCAAAAGATCCGATCATTTCAAATAGAATTTCCAATTAGAATATTCACATCATAGAAACACTTCTGAGATAACTCAGCAATATAATGGAGATCCTTCAAGGTTATTTAGGTTACAATCATCCAAGCCATTTTTACCTTGGCTTTCCCTCTTAGAAGTCTCCGCTGCACCTGTCAACTCAGTTCTCAAATGCACAAGTCCTTGCCAGACCACCCAGCCTCTATGACTCCTGAAGCAAGCAACACAGGACCGAGGAAAATTCACAAAAGCGCTAACAAGTCTGGTTTGATTATTTTCTGCAAGCTCATCCAATAGTTCCTCAGCGACTGAGTCTAGACTTGAGGAAAGAGGACTGAGTGAGGCCATCATTCCTTGTTGTCATTTTAGATTAAGCCTTTCTGACAATGGCCAAAACGAGTATTCTGGAAATCATGCAGACTTTCCTCTGTCTCTTTATATGTGTTGGATACAAACACGTTTCATTTTAGAAACCTCCAGAAGAGACTGGCCACAGAGGTTTTTGCTTCTATTAAACCCCTTTGCCTAGTTTCTCCCCACCCAAGAGAATCAATACATCCTAATGTCATCCTCCGGCACACACTGTACATTTCCTCTAACTCTGCCCTTTTGGCTATCATTTGCTCACAGCTCCGTGGGAAAGTTCCCCCAAACCATTACAATTATCTCAACCGGACCGGGCTACAGGCCAAGCAACTCGGAGTCACCGCTCGGCCTGGCCCGGCCCCTTCGACGAGCGCGTCCTGGCCCGCTCCTTACCTGTGGCCGAAGCCGAAACCCGGCCCAGCGCTCTGCGTCCGACACCCCTGCCCCGCCTGCCCCTCGGCCTGGCCGCCGCCTCCGCGATCGCAGCGGTTTTACTGCCCCGGATGCCTCTAGGACGCAGCCAGAACCGTAGCTCAGTCACTCCGCGCCTCTCTTCACGTAGCCTCCGCCGTCCGTTACGTAGAATGCGAGAGGCTCGTCAGCGCCTGCGCGCAGCCTGCGGGGCGGGACGCAACCCCGGGGAAGGCGCGAGACCTCCCTCTCCCCCGCCCGGCTGAGGCGAGGTGGGGCTTCTGGGAAAATTACATAATCCCCGCCCCTGGGCCGGAACTGCCCTCGCCTATCCCAATCCTCCTACCTAGGATTCCGTCAAGTTGACGTCACACGGAACCGGTGCTCCGGAAGCTAAAGGCGGCCATGCTGTGTGGGACCACGTGGCCAGAGGCAAGAGTGTCGCTCTAGTAGTATATGCAACAGTTTAAACTATAGGCATGTTCATGTAAATATGGTTTCTGCCCAACCCGTTTTCTCTTGGGATTTTTGGCTAGCCCCTTGACGTCACTTTTTCTTCATTCGCAGACCCACTTTCTAGATGGGTCATGAACACTGTCCACCCAACTGCATTTTCCCGTCGGAGTATCTGAGGAGCCTGTGAGGCGTTCTGGAGCTTTAGTTCAGGCGCCTTCCGGGAGCCGTAGCCCCGGCCCCGCCCTTCTGCCCGCGCGTTCCTCACTGCGCATGTCGCGTTTTTGTTCCCCTCCCCCCTTCAGCAACGGACCGTGAGGCGGTGGCGGTGGTGGCGGTGGTGGCGGTGGTGGCGGTGGCGGCGGCGGCGAAGGGGGCGGAGAGGAAGGAGCGCGGCGGGACCGGGCCGGGACAGCGCGTACTTTGGGTTCCGGGATTCGCTCCGCGCCCGCGGTTGTAGCAGCTGCCGCTGCAGCCATAGCAGCAGGTTTGTGCGTGGGGGTTCTGGACGCAAGGCCGCCAGTCCTTGGGGGCACTGGAGGCAACTGCTGGGCCTAGCGAGGGCGGAGGAACCGCGGCCTCGCTTAACAAAGAGTCAGCAGAGCCTCGGGGCACCGGCGGCCGGGGTGCCGGGAAGGGGTGGGAGTGCGGGCTGAGGCCTCTAGGGTTCCTTCCTAGCCTCGTCGCGCTCCCACAGCTCCCGCTTCCCTCACAAGTCTTACCGAGGCCCAGTTGGCGGCTTTCCGGAGGCGGCGCCCCCTCGCCTGGGAAAGGGATTTGCAGGGTGCCCGGCTCCAGGGCAGGAATAGCGCGGGGAGAATTCTGACCCAAGGAGGCAGCGCTTGGGAGATGCAGGCCTCCGAATTTGGGGTCCTGATAGGCAAAAGCTGCCGAATGAGAGGAGTGAAAAGATACAGGCGATGATCTTTGTGCAGCCTTGAGTAGGTCGATTATTAGCATCACTGTAGTCACACAAACTTTTTTGCGGCCTACTTGAGAGTCTATCTGATGTGAATAAATAATTTATATGGAATTGCAAACATATGCATCAAAAACAGGAGAAGCCGTCGAGAGTTTTGGGGAATTACAGTCTCATCACTGAGAATTTCCCTCTTGCCCCCACTCCTATAGGCAGTTATCCAATTTCTTGTGGCTTCCCTGTGTTTTCTTTTTGTCAATGATGTTTCTATGTCTGTCCTCCCTCGTATACACACCCAGGACTTCCTCAAGGGCAGGGACTATGTCTTAAGTCACTTTGCAGAGCCAAGCTCATTTCTGGCACATAAGAGGTGAGCAATGAGTGTTTCGTACAAAAATTAATGTTTATATTTTGACAGCTGGGAAAAGAAAATATATCTTCCTGTATCTGGAAGAAGCATTGTGTAGCCTAATGTGCAATTCGTTCATTCAAGGGGTATTTTTATTGGTGCCTATTCTCTAGCGCCGTTCTAGGTGATAGGGATAGGTGTTAGACCCCTGCCTTTGGGAAGCTTAACTTTCTAGTAGCGGGAGGAGAGGCAAACAGATACATATATTATACTGAATGTTAGAAGATGATCAGTATCTTAGGAAAAAGAAAGCTGGAAAGGGGGTTGGGGAGGTGGTGGTGTTGGAATTTGCAATAAAGTGGTCAGGGAAGTCCATACAGACAAGCTGATATTTAAGCGGACTAGAAGGTGGAGTGAGCCTATGTTTATCTGGGGAAAGGAACGTTCCAAGCTAGAGAATAACAAACATAAAAGCCTTGAGGAGGACAAAGCTGGCCCGTTAAGAGTGTGAAGACCAACGCGTTTGGAGCACTGTGAGCTGAGGGAGTATTAGGAGATAAGGTCAGGGAAGAATTGGGGGAAGGGAGTGAGCGGAACAACCAAAGCCTTTTAGGCTGTTACTTAGGAAGGATCTGAGGGTTTCGATCAGAGGAATGATAATATCTGATTTATATTGTAACAATTTAATATAAGAGAGGAGTGCAGTTATTTAAATTTGTTTTGTTACATTGATAGTCATATAATCAGCTCTTAGTTGCTTTAAGCTGACAGGAGAAGGGATGCTTCTAAAATAACCATAACCTAGCATTTTCTTGTATTTGGTTTAGAAGAATGTGATTACGTTCTTGAGTTTTTATATAGATTCTTATCAAAGAACTGACCTGTATATAGTGTGTGAGGTACTCTCAAAGTATATGTAGAGTAGATGCTAATCACTGTCACTAGAACTCTTCCTTCCACCTCCAAAAATACAAGTGATAAAGTAATGTGGCTTATATAATCAGTTGTTTTTAGTCCACTATATTTAAAGTCATTTAGATCATATCTTATTTTCCACCATTGCCGAAAACACAAACTAGCTAAATTGTCTTCCTTTATAAGTGTGTTCCACATTTATTCTCACTTCCTAGCCTTTGCTAGTTCAGTCTTTCTCCCTGGAATGTCTTCGTCTGCACGTCTCTACCCAGCTTTCACCTTTCTGTGCCTAGCCTGGCTTCTGACTCTGTTATGACACTTGCCCTTGCTTGTTAGCTCATGGTGATCTCTGACATCTTCAGTGTTCTTGTGGCACTTATGTATGAAATACCTGAGTTGAAAGAAGTCTGATAGTCTCAATTTACCGATGAAGAAATTGGTTCTTCAGAAATAATGTAATAATGAAAAACACGATGGTAGCTGACATATTGAACAAGTACATTTTTGTGTATGAACTTAATTTTTCACGCCAACTCTTGAGATAGGTGATAGTCTCATCTTTTTTTTTTTTTTTGAGATGGTGTCTGGCTGTGTTGCCCAGGCTGGTCTTGAACTCCTGGGCTCAAGTAATCTGCCTGCCTCAGCCTCCCAGAGTGCTGGGATTACAGGTGTGAGCCACCACACACAGCCTCTTACCATTTTTTATAGATGAGGAAACTGAACCCAGAGAAGCTAAATAACTTCCCTGAGGTTCATATCAAGTTAGTAGCAAAGATAGTTTACACCTAGCCTGTGCTACTTTACTATTCTGTTAAGATTTCCTAGGAAACCACCGTGTTTTATTTATTTTTTAGAGACTGTTTTGCTGTGTTGCCCAGGTTGGAGTGCAGTGGTCCAGTCAGCTCATTGTAACCTGGAACTCCTGGGTTCAAGCAATCCTCTTGCCTCAGCCTCCTGAGCCGCTAGGACTACAGGCGTGTGCCACCATGCCTGGCTAATTTTTTTAATTTTTTTGTAAAGACAGGGTTTTATTGTGTTGCCCAGGCTGGTCTCAAACTCCTGGCCTTAAGTGATCCTCCCACCTTGGCCTCCCAAAGGGCGAGGATTACAGGTGTGAGCCACCTTGCCCAGCCAGCCATAGGATTTAGTGCCTAGAACCATACCAAATAGGACTTGATGCCATCTTGACTATTTCTCCTCAGCCTAGTTGTAGATCTCCTTTAGTCTTTTACATATTGAATAAATGAGTATCTAATATTGAAAACATGCTATAAGAGAAAAGTGAATAAGCCTGTTTCTTCAACTATGAATCCTATAATATGGAGTTGGACTGGAAAGGGAGTTTGAGGAAGGAGATGCCATTTCTTTTTCTTTCTTTTTTTTTTTTTTTGAGACGGAGTCTCACTCTGTCGCCCAGGCTGGAGTGCAGTGGCGTGATCTCGGCTCACTGCAAGCTCCGTCTCCTGGGTTCAATTGATTCTCCTGCCTCAGCCTCTGGAGTAGCTGGGACTACAGGTGCCCACTACCACGCCTGGCTAATTTTTGTGTATTTTTAGTAGAGATGGGGTTTCAGCATGTTAGCCAGGATTGTCTCGATCTCCTGACCTCGTGATCCACCCGTCTCGGCCTCCCAAAGTGCTGAGATTACAGGCGTGAGCCACCGTGCCCAGCCAGGAGATGCCATTTCTTTGGGGATATCATATTCATGTCCTTAGGAGTTGGTATTTGAGATATGCTTTGAAGGATAGGACTTTGGTAGGTACTCACAGTTTATAGGAAAGAGATTTGATGTGAAGGGGATCCAGTTAGAGGGAAGAGGATTCACTAGAGTGCTTGTTTTCCTGGAAAACTGAGTACGTGTGGAGAGACCCTGGGAAATATGAATGGTAAAGTAGTTTGATGCCACAATGGAGGGTCTCATTCCAGCATGATTAACTGTGGAGAGCTATGGAATTGAGGAGAGTGACATAATCAGAAATGTGTGTTCTGGAAGAACCTGGAAAGGGTTTTCGATAAGCATCTGAATACTGACCTCCCTTCTGTGAGACTTTTTCTGGTTCTACAGTATTAACACACACTATGCTACTCTACCAAAGGAGGTAAAACTTGCTTTTCTCTTTTCACTGTGTGTCTCGCTATTACTTCATCATTTTATGCTTTACTACACAGAATCACTTCTCATAGACTATGGAAGATTTGCTGGTTTTAGATGAAGCATCTGGATGTACATCACCATTACTTTTCCAATAAAACAGACATTCTTGGGACAGTAGTCAGGGGAGGATTACCTGTCAAATGTCATTCGTCTCAGGCCTTGCCTGACTTAAGTCTGCAATAGCTTGCCTCTTACCCTCTTGCTTGCTTTTCATAGCACTTTTGCTACCTGGAATTACATGATTTAGTTTTTCTTTCTCCTGGGCCAGACTGTGAACTCTGAGTATGGCTGCGTCTGATTCCATTACTGTATCCTTAGCACCTTAGAGCAGTTACTGGCACAAAATAGGCACTCAGTATATTTTGACTTAGTGATCACTCTAGTAGTGCTGTGAGAGCTTGATAATAAAGTTTTTTTTTTGTTTTGTTTTGTTTTGTTTTTGTTTTTTTAAGACAGCGTCTCGCTCTGTTGTCCAGGCTGGAGTGCAGTGGCGCGATCTCGGCTCACTGCAGCCTCCGTGTCCTGGGTTCAAGAGATTCTCCTGCCTCAGCCTCCTAAGCAGCTGGAACTACGGGTGCGTGCCATCACGCCTGGCTAATTTTTGTGTTTTTAGTAGAGATGGGGTTTCACCATGTTGGCCAGGATGGTCTTGATCTCCTGACCTTGTGATCCGTCTGCCTCGGCCTCCCAATAATCAGAAATTTTTTTTTAGGAAATAATTGCAGTAGTGGAGGTGGAGATGGAAAGGCAGGTATTCATGAGGGATGTCCCTCATAGTACTGGGCACATAACAAAATCATCAGTGGTTATTGGTCAGTATAAAACAATGGATGTTATTACTAAGAACCACCTAGGGTTGTTCTTTTTTAAGCAAATACTCATTAAACTTTGTTTATGGCTCTATTCAGCTAATTCTTTTCAAATTAGGTATTTCAAAAGGGTTCTTTTTTAAATTTTTATTTTTTGGCACCCCAGCAGGAAATGAAGAAATCTTTTTTAAGAGAAAAAATACAAAAATACAGTTGAATTTCCCCAAGTGTGTTTTTTTTGTTTGTTTTGTTTTTGTTTTTTTGAGATGCAGTCTCACTCTGTCACCCAGGCTGGAGTGCATTGGCATGATCTCAGCCCACTGCAACCTCCGACTCCTGGGTTCAGGCCATCCTCCCACCTCAACCTCCCGAATAGCTGGGGCTACAGGTGCACGCCACCACACCTGGGTAATTTTTGTGTTTTTTGTAGAAATCAGGTTTTGCATTGTTGTCCAGGCTGACCTCTAACTCCTGAGCTCGAGCCATCCTCCTGCCTTGGCTTCCCAAAGTGCTGGGATTGCAGTTGTGAGCCACTGTGCCCACCTCATTTTGTTTTCTTCTTTTGCTACTATCACCACAATCTAGCCACAGAACACTTTTCATCTTGTAAAACTGAAATTCTGTGCCCATTAAACAATAACACCCTATTCTCCCCTCCTCGCAGCCCCTGGCAACCACTCTTCTACTCTGTGTCTCTGAGTTTGACTATTCTAGGTATCTCTTTTTTTTTTCTTTTTGTTTTCTTTGTAGAGATGGGGTCTCGCTGTGTTGCCCAGGCTGGTCTCAAACTCCTGGCCTCAAGCCATCCTCCTGCTTCCCAGAGTACTGGGAATATAGGTGTAAGCCACTGCATCTGCCTCTTTTATTTTTTTAGTAACCAAATAGAAATTTGGGTGGCTATCTTTTGCTTCTTCTGTCAGCTATACTCCCACAAACCTCTGTGATTGTCAAGGTTCAGTAGCCATGTACACTACATGGTTTAATAGTAGGAAAAACTGCCGGGCACGGTGGCTCACGCTTGTAATCCCAGCACTTTGGGAGGCCGAGGCAGGCAGATCACTGGCGGTCGGGAGTTTGAGACCAGCCTGACCAACATGGAGAAACCCCATCTCTCCTAAAAATACAAAATTAGCCAGGCGTGGTGGCACATGCCTGTAATTCCAGCTACTTGGGAGGCTGAGGCAGGAGAATCACTTGAACCTGGGAGGCGGAGGTTGCGGTGAGCTGAGATTGCGCCATTGCACTTCAGCCTGGGCAACAAGAGCGAAACTCTGTCTCAAAAAAAAAAAGAAAAAAAAAGTAGGAAAAACTGTTGTCAAGAGACTTAAGTAATGATCCATTGAGGATGATCTGGCTTAGATTTAATCAGGAAGGGTGGTTAGCTAGATAACAAGGTTTCTAGTAATAAAAGACAGTTTTCATAAATACTGGGATGAATTTTGGAGAGCCTGAATACATTACATTTATTCATACAGCAAAATTTTTTGAGTACTATGCAGACACCAAGGATATAGTGCTGGACAAATTGAGTGAAGTCTATGCCCTCATAGATCTAACATTCTACTCAGGGTATATAGAAAGCACAGTTCCTTGGCCTTCCTAGAGTCAGGAATTGAGGGACAATGAGCTGTGTGTTCTAGATGAGCTAGGGAAAGGATCGCTTTTCCAGCTTGCTAAGTCTTGAGAGCCAGTAAGCAACCCTCACCTGCCCAAGGTCTCACTGCCTGCCTGTTTATGGCAGGAGTTGATTTGCTGCTTTTGTAATATGAACCTTTTGATTATTTAATAGGGCTGATTCATAGTCATGTTTGTTCTTTTCACTCCTTCCCTCTAGTTTTGGGGGAAGAGTGAGTTACTCCTGTTGTTAAAAGTTTTGATTGTGTCTGGTCTTCTCTGGAAATCCTATGACTTTTTTCTGTCATTTTGCATCTTCAGTTTTTCAGACTTTACTGGTTTTTCCCCTTTAGCATATAAACATGCCTATGTTTCTTTAAAAAATAAAATTTCTGTAGTTAATGCTTCACTTTCTCCTTCCTATCATTGATAAACAGCCTACAAAGTACTCTTGACTCCTCTTGACCTAGTCTTCATCTTCTACCACTTACTTGCCAGGTACTCCTCAACCCTGTCCCTACTGCTCCATTGAAACTGCTTTCACTGATGACTCCTGGTTGCCTATACAACAGAAGCATTTTAGTTCTTTTTGTTTTGTTTTTTTGAGACAGAGTCTTGCACTCTCGCCCAGGCTGGAGTGTAGTAGCTGGATCTTGGCTCACTGCAAGCTCCACCTCCCAGGTTCATGCCTTTCTGCTGCCTCAGCCTCCTGAGTAGCCGAAACTACAGGTGCCAGCCACCACGTCCAGCTAATTTTTTGTATTTTTAGTAGAGACGGGGTTTCGCCGTGTTAGCCAGGATGGTCTTGATCTCCTGACCTTGTGATCCGCCTGCCTTGGCCTCCCAAAGTGCTGGGATTACAGGCGTGAGCCACCGTGCCTGGCGCATTTTAGTTCTTAACTTACCTAACTTCTCTTTAGTTTTCTGCCTATAGAGCTTCTTTCTCCTCACCTGTGTTCCTCCTTGTCTCCCCTTCCTTCTTTCCCCCTCTTCTTTCTTTCCTTTCCCCAATCCCTGTTCCATCTGAAGTTTCCATGTAAGCTTCTCTTTTTCTGCCCATTCCTAAATAGTGATGTATGTTAAGAATTGTCTTACTGGGCCGGACGTGGTGGCTCACGCCTGTAATCCTAGCACTTTGGGAGGCCGAGACAGGTGGATCACGAGGCCAGGAGATCGAGACCATCCTGGCTAACATGGTGAAACCCCGTCTCTACTAAAAATACAAAAAATTAGCCGGGCCTGGTGGCAGGCGCCTGTAGTCCCAGCTACTGGGGAGGCTGAGGCAGGAGAATGGTGTGAACCCGGGAGGCGGAGCTTGCAGTGAGCCGAGATCGTGCCACTGCACTCCAGCCTGGGCGACAGAGTGAGACTCTGTCTCAAAAAATAAAAATAAAAAAAGAATTGTCTTACCAGCTGGGCGCAGTGGATCACGAGGTCAGGAGTTTGAGACCAGCCTGGCCAACATGGTGAAACCTGTCTCTACTAAAAAATACAAAAATTAGCCGGGCACGGTGGTGCGTGCTTGTAATCCCAGCTACTCGGGAGGCTGAGGCAGGAGAATTGCTTGAACTCGGGAGGCGGAGGTTGCAATGAGCCAAGATCGTGCCATTGCCCTCCAGCTCTGGGCGACAGAGCAAGACTCCGTCTTGGGGAGAAAAGAAAGAATTGTCTTACTTCTTTTCTCACTCTGCATCGTCTCTCTGCTAGCTTATTTACATCAGTAACCTCAAATGCAAATGGCTTACATCAAATCTGTAGCTCACTCCAGACCCCTCTCTGCAGTTACTGCCCCTGCTTGTCATCTCTACTCAGCTGTCTCATAGATACTGAACTCACCTTCTGCCTGATTTTGCAAGCCTGGTTCTTTTGGGTTTCCATCTCCATTAGTGGCTCCAAGTTCACCCAGTCTTTAAAGCCAGAAACTTCTGAAGTTATTCTAGACTCTTCTTCCTTAGATTCCACACCAATTACTGGTCACACAATCCTAATTGATCTTTCCTCAGATATCTAAATAAATAACTCAGATCCATCCCCCATTTCTCCTTTCCCACAGGTGCTTTCTTAGTTCAGAATTTTGTCGCTTTATACCTGCGTTGCTGCAACAGCCTCCTAACTACTTTCCTTGCCTCTACCATGAGTATCTCTCATTCTGTCTTTCAAAAACACTGATCTGAAAATTTCCCTTCTGTGTAAAATTAACTATTCTTTGTAGCTGGCAGAATACAGTTTTGTATGGTATGTCGTTAGCATAGCCTTCTAAGCTGTTCATCTTGGCCCTGCCTGTCTTTCTGAACCTGTGTCCTGCAAATTTCCCAAATGTCCTACTGAACTCTAGCTTTACTGACTTTCATGTTCTCTGTGGTAGCACTTAACAGATCCTTCCATCTGAAATGCCCTTCTTTAATGCCTCTTTGATCTAATGCCTCTTGAGGTTTCAAGATTTAACATGTCATCTCTCAGAACACTTATATGCCTTTGCTCCCGCTCATGGACCACCAGTGAATGCACTCTGTATAGTACGTCTGTTAGAACGCATCATGTTGTTTTCAGCTGCCTCAGACTGCACTGTCTACTCCTTGAGAACAGGGACTGTATCTTTCATGTATGAATGCCTAGCACATACTATCTGACCTTCTCAGCAAGCTTTCAGTAAACCATTGAAAGTTTTCCTGCTAGGAGATTGTGTGATTCTTAAAATCCACCTGAACGTAAATGTCTTTCCACTATCGTTTCTTTGTCTGCCTTCTCATCCTTATGGCTTATTAGCTCCTTGTTATACATTGTATACACTAGGAAAAATGAGATTAAAATTGAGCCCATCATTTTTGTTGCTTGGGAACAGCTCTTGTAAAGACAGGCTTATAGATTAGTTTAAAAACGTGAGATGCTGAAATTTTCTTGCTTGTAAAGATTCTTACTAAATTTCATCGCACTGGAATTATGTTGATTCCTTGATTGAAGGAATCCCCTTATGGGATTCCTAAAGACAGCAGGAGATGAAGTTCAGGTAAATTAGTACTTACTAAATACATACCTTAGTCATTCTCACTGTTAGAGAAGGAGGTCCAAAATGAGTAAAGACAGTTTCTATCTGGAGTTAAGGGTCTAAGTAGAGATTGATGTGGTGTAATTCAAGTTTAATACTAAGCAGCCTGGGTGCCGTGGCTCACACCTGTAATCCCAGCACTTTGGGAGGCCAAGGTGGTTGGATTGATTGAGGTCGGGAGTTCAAGACCAGCCTGGCTAACATAACGAAACCCCATCTCTACTAAAAATACAAAAAATTAGCTGAGCCTGGTGGCACACGCCTGTAATCCCAGCTACTCGGGAGGCTGAGACAGGATAATCACTTGAACCAGGGAGGCAGAGGTTGCAGTGAGCTAAGATTGTACCACTGCACTCCAGGCTGGGAGGCAGAGTGAAGCTGTCTCCCAAAAAAACAAACAGACAAACAAAAACCTTAAAACTAAGCAAACAACTAAGTGCTGTGTATAATAGCAGTTGAACAAAAAACCTATGAAGTATATATAGACAAGGGGCATAGAACAGTGCATGTTTCTGATCTCTTCGACAATGTTACTATAATAAACAGTTTTTGGAATTTTTTTCCACCCTGGCTTCAAAGCTAGTGGAAATTAAAATTAAAGTAAACATTTTAATTTTTCTTACTAATGGTAAACAAAATAAAAATCAAATAGCTGCTGTTAACATTTTGATAAACAGCCTGTCAGCTGTCTCTGTATATATAACTCATGGTTTTTACATAAATTAAATCATACTACCCACCTTGTTTTATGCCCTTATTTTACTCAATGTGTAATGGATACTTTTTCATTAATGTAAGTAGTAGTTAAAATTTTTAGGCCAGGCAAGGTGGTGTGAGTCATGTCTGTTAATTCCAGCACTTTAGGAGACTGAGGTGGGAGGACTGGTTGAGGCCAGGATTTCGAGACCAGCCTAGGCAACATAGTGAGACCACAAAAAATTAAAATAAAAACCCAGGCATGGTGGCTCATGTTTGTAGTTCCAGCTACTCAGGAGGCTGAGGTGGGAGGATCACTTGAGCCCAGGAGTTCATGGCTGCAGTGAGCTGCAATCAGACCACTGTAATGCAGCCTGGGTGACAGCAAGAACTTGTCTTAAAAAAAAAAATTTTTTTTAAACTCAGAATGCATTTTCCTTTGAGCAATTGCATTTTAAAACTTGTTCCTAAGGAAATAATTGAAGGTATGCACAAAGATGTAGCTATAATGATGTTTTGCAACATTGTGTTACCAGTATTATACTGTCAAGTAGTGAAGAAATAGATATCTATTGACATTAAACAATATCACAGTATATCATTAGGTGAAGAAATCACTAATTAAGACAATATGTACAGTATGGTTTCAATTTTTAATTTGTATATACACGTGCATACAAGTAGCAAAAAATAGAACAAAACTACATATCTGGGAGAGGAAATTTCAGGTAGTTTTAAATTTTGTTCTTTTTTGCTTTCTGCTTTTCTGTAAAACTTAGGTAAGTTGTATCATTAAAAAGGGTTCTTGGGGGCCAGGTGCAGGGGCTCATGCCTGTAATCCCAGCACTTTGGGAGGCTGAGGTGGGTGGATCACTTGAGGCCAGGAGTTCCAGACCAGCCCATCTCTACTAAAAATACAAAATATTAGCTGGATGTGGTGGTGCACACTTGTAATCCCAGCTACCCAGGAGGCTGAGGCATGAGAATCACTTGAACCCAGGCGACAGAGGTTGCAGCAAGCCGAGATCGGGCCACTGCACTCCAGCCTGGGCGACAGATCAAGGCTCTGTCTCAAAAAACAAAAAACAAAAAAATGTTTTTTGGGCCAGGTGCAGTGGCTTATGCCTGTAATCCCAGCACTTAGGGAGGCAGATGTGAGAGGGGG
Source organism: Gorilla gorilla gorilla (assembly GCF_029281585.2). Lineage (NCBI taxonomy): Eukaryota > Metazoa > Chordata > Mammalia > Primates > Hominidae > Gorilla > Gorilla gorilla. Next base: position 28,266,938 of record NC_073228.2, on the reverse strand, counting down.
GTCTCTTGAGGCTAGGAGTTTGAGACCAGCCTGGACAACATCACAAGACCCTGTTCCTTAAAAAAAAAAAAAAAAAAAAAAAAAAAAAGGTTTTTGGAGCCAAGACTAATGTAAGGTATTGTTTGTAAATTGATTTTATCAATGCACAAGAAATTTCTTTGTAACTCTTAACCCCAGGCTAACTGAATACTTCAGGCAACATGTCAGTGAATCATAGTTTCTTCCTGGATAGTGTTTCTGTTGGGCAGTTGTTCAATAAATACATGGTTCATAGTACCTTTCCTTCAGACGTGAATACATAGATACTGTCTACAAATAACTGATCTTTTAAGTTTTGATTCTTTGATTCCTCCAGATGTCATTACCAGAGGATAACCTCTAGTTTTTGGAGAGTCTTGGCTGATAGCACCTCAGTCTTTCATATAAGGATGAAGATATTTAGTCTTTTCATATCTCCAATGGCCTTGCACATATCAGATTCCTCAAAATATTTCTTTTTATGAGTATTTTTGTCAGCTTAATAAGATGTTAATTAGGCAAATCCTTTTGGAGGGGATGATATTAAATACTGCATTCTGGTTTATATTGAGATCCCAATAAAATTAAAACAATTTCTTCAGTGTTTTAGAAAATATAATCATTTGTTGAGGCTAGCATGGTGTGTATCTGAAATACAATGTCAACTTTTGTGGGTTTTGTTTTTGTTTTTTTAAGGGACATGATTTCACTATGTTGCCCAGGCTGGAATACAGTGGCTATTCACAGGCAGGATCATAGCACACTGTAACCTTGAACTCCTGGGCTCAAGCAGTTTACCTGCCTCAGCCTCCTGAATAGCTGGGCTGGAAATGAATCTGTTAATGAGATGGATTTTCTTTTCTTGTCTTTTCTTTTTTAATATAAAAAGAGACAATCTCTGTCACCCAGGCTTGAGTGCAGTGGCGTGATCATAGCTCAGTGTAATCTGGAACTCCTGGGTTCAAGTAGTCTTCCTGCCTAAGCCTCCCAAGTAGTTGGCATTACTGGCCTGGGCCACTCTCCTGACTACAGTGTTATAGTTTTAATTGAGAAGCTAAAATTTAAAATAAAATTTTAGGTGGAGGTTGGAAGAGACATACAACTCAGTGGGGCTATATATTTCTTTTTTGTTTTTGAGACAGAGTCTTGCTGTGTCGCCCAGGCTGGAGTGCAGTGGCACGATCTCAGCTCACTGCAACCTCCGCCTCTCGGATTCAAGTGATTCTTATGCCTCAGCCTCCCAAGTAGCTGGGACCACAGGCATGTGCCACCACGCCCGGCCAATTTTTGTATTTTTAGTACAGAAGGGTTTTCACCGTATTGGCCAGGCTGGTCTTGAACTCCTGACCTCATGGTCCACCTGCCTTGGCCTCCCAAAGTGCTGGGATTACAGGTGTGACCCACCGCGCCTGGCCCTTGGGGCTATACACTTTTTTAAGTTTAATTTATATTTGTGTATCTTATTCCTAACAGGTCAGTCATTGGCACCATGAACTGGAATAAAGGTGGTCCTGGCACTAAGCGAGGATTTGGCTTTGGAGGTTTTGCCATCAGTGCTGGGAAAAAGGAGGAACCCAAACTCCCACAGCAGTCCCACAGTGCCTTTGGGGCAACCAGCTCTTCTTCTGGATTTGGAAAGTCAGCTCCACCACAGCTTCCTTCTTTCTACAAAATTGGATCTAAGCGGGCCAACTTTGATGAAGAAAATGCGTAAGTGGTAATTCCTGGTAGTGTAGCAAAGTTTGGACTTTGATATATTCATTCTATCAGCAGAAATTGAGGCAAAGAAACTTTGTTTCTCAAATAATAATGACTTCTTAAATTATGTGTCTCGCTGAATTCCATTGTTCCTAATAAGTTAAATTATCAGGTTTACTCATTTGTAAGGAATGTAATACCTGTGGTGGTACTTATAACTTTACTCATTCAGTGTTACATCCTACTGGGCTGTTGCTCAATGTGGGATTAGAAGCCATTGAAACAGGCTGGGCGTGGTAGCTGGGCGTGGTGGCTCACACCTGTAATCCCAGCACTCTGGGAGTCCGAGACGGGTGGATCATCTGACGTCAGGAGTTCGAGAACAGCCTGGCCAATATGGTGAAACCCTGTCTACTAAAAATACAAAACATTAGCCAGGCGTGGTGGTGCACGCCTGTAATCCCAACTACTCAGGAGGAGGCTGAGGCAGGAGAATCGCTTGAACCCGGGAGGCACAGGTTGCAGTGAGCCAAGATGATGCCATTGCACTCCAACCTGGGTGACAGAGCAAGACTCCCATCTCAGAAAAGAACCAAAAAGCCATTGAAACATAAATATGGCTGAAGAGTTTTATATAATTCATGTGGTTTTTGGTGGTGGTTTTTTTTTTTTTTTATTTTTTTTTGGAGGCAGAGTTTTGCTCGTCACCCAGGCTGGAGTATAATGGCGCAATCTCGGCTCACCGCAACTTCCACCTCTCGAGTTCAAGTGATTCTCCAGCCTCACCCTCCTGTGTAGGTGGGATTACAGGCATGCACCACCATGCTAGGCTAATTTTTATATTATTAGTAGAGACGGGGTTTCACCATGTTGGCCAGGCTGGTCTCAAACTCCTGACCTCAGGTGAACCGCCCGCCTCGGCCTCCCAAAGTGCTGGGATTACATGCATGAGCTACTGCGCCTGGCCTGGTGGTCTTTACTGCAGTCTTTTACTGACACCATATAAATTGTTTAGTAAACACAGGCCGTTGTCAGAACTGATGGAAATACAAGCTTGCTTCAACATCTAAGTCTTTTTTTTTTTTTTTTTTTGAGATGGAGTCTCTCTCACCCAGGCTGGAATGCAGTAGTGCGATCTTGGCTCACTGCAACCTCCGCCTCCCAGATTCAAGTGATTCTCCTGCCTCAGCCTCCCAAGTAGCTGGGACTACAGGCGCGTGCCACCATGCCCAGCTAATTTTTTGTATTTTTAGTACAGACGGGGTTTCACCGTGTTAGCCACAATGGTCTCGATCTCCTGACCTCGTGATCCGCCCGCCTTAGCCTCCCAAACTGCTGGGATTATACAGGCGTGAGCCACCGGGCCCAGGCTACATCTAAGTCTTCAAAACTAGTATGTTGGAACATCTGATAGTGGTAGAAAAATCTACTCACATTTTTCCCATAGTTCTCATAATTGGTAAATGCTTTTTACCAATTACCATTTTTAACTTGCTGATATAATAATGTGGTTAGAAAAGGCTGGGATTTAAGGGGTTGAGTTCTAATTTTTATACAAAATATCTCTCTTTGCTGAATCTGAAGAAATCTCTTGTTGCTATTATTTCCAAGCTGATTGTGACACTGCTTCACTGCTTGAGGTTTTTTTTGTTTTGTTTTGTTTTTGTTGTTGTTGTTTTGAGATAGGGTCTCACTCTGTCACCCAGGCTGGAGTGGAGTGGTGCGATCAAGGCTCACTGCAGTCTCGACCTCCCAGGCTAAAGCAGTTAAGCAGTTCTCCCACCTCAGCCTCCTGAGTAGCTAGGACCATAGGCACATGCCACCACACCCTGCTAATTTTTTATTCTTTTTTTTTTTCTTTTTTGAGATGGAGTCTCACTGTCTCACCCAGGCTAGAGTGCAGTGGCGTGATCTAGGCTCACAGCAACCTCCACTTCCTGGGTTCAAGTGACTCTGCTGCCTCGGCCTCCCATGTAGCTGGGATTACAGGTGCCTGCCACCACACCCAGCTGATTTTTGTATTTTTAGTAGAAACGCGGTTTCACCAGGTTGGCCAGGCTGGCCTCGAACTCCTGACCTCAGGTGATCCACCCGCCTCAGCCTCCCAAAATGCTGGAATTAAAGGCCTGAGCCACCATGCCTGGCCAATTTTTTATTCTTTTGTAGAGACAGGGTCTTGCTTTGTTGCCCAGGCTGGTCTGAAACTCTTGGGCTCAAGTGATCCTCCCGTCTTGGCCTCCCAAAGTGCTGGGATTATAGGTGTGAGCCACTGCACCCAGCAGATTTTAATTGGAAAAAAAAGCTTCTAAAAGACATTTAATTTTTTTTTTTTTTTTTTTTTGAGACAGAGTTTCGCTCTTGTTGCCCAGGCTGGAGTGCAATGGCGTGATCTAGGCTCACAGCAAACTCTGCCTCCTGGGTTGAAGCAATTCTCCTGTCTCAGCCTCCTTAGTAGCTGGGATTACAGACATGTGCCACCACGCCTGGCTAATTTTGTATTTTTAGTAGAGACAGGGATTCTCTGTGTTGGCCAGGCTGGTTTCAAACTCCTAACCTCAGGTGATCTGCCTGCCTCAGCCTCCCAAATTGTTGGGATTACAAGCGTGAGCCACTGCACCTGGCCAAAATATTTTGAAAGTACACAGTAATATTTTAGAAAGCTGACATGTTATTTAGGAGTCAAATATACAAGTAGTGTTTAAGTTTTAGCAAAGTCAGAGATCATTATTCTTTTTTTTTTTTTTTTTTCACTTTTTAAATATATCTTTTTTTTTTTTTTTTTTATTGATCATTCTTGGGTGTTTCTCGCAGAGGGGGATTTGGCAGGGTTACAGGACAATAGTGGAGGGAAGGTCGGCAGATAAGCAAGTGAACAAAGTTCTCTGGTTTTCCTAGGCAGAGGACCCTGCGGCCTTCCGCAGTGTTTGTGTCCCTGGGTACTTGAGATTAGGGAGTGGTGATGGCTCTTAACGAGCATGCTGCCTTCAAGCATCTGTTTAACAAAGCACATCTTGCACCGCCCTTAATCCATTCAACCCTGAGTGGATACAGCACATGTTTCAGAGAGCACAGGGTTGGGGGTAGGGTCACAGATCAACAGGATCCCAAGGCAGAAGAATTTTTTCTTAGTACAGAACAAAATGAAAAGTCTCCCATGTCTACCTCTTTCCACACAGACACGGCAACCATCCAATTTCTCAATCTTTTCCCCACCTTTCCCCCCTTTCCATTCCACAAAACCGCCATTGTCATCATGACCCGTTCTCAATGAGCTGTTGGGTACACCTCCCAGACGGGGTGGTGGCCGGGCAGAGGGGCTCCTCACTTCCCAGTAGGGGCGGCCGGGCAGAGGTGCCCCTCACCTCCCGGACGGGGCAGCTGGCCGGGCAGGGGGCTGACCACCCCCACCTCCCTCCTGGACGGGGCGGCTGGCCGGCCAGAGGGGCTCCTCACTTCCCAGTAGGGGCGGCCGGGCAGAGGCGCCCCTCACCTCCCGGATGGGGCGGCTGGCCAGGCGGGGGGCCGAACCCCCACCTCCCTCCCGGACAGGGCGGCAGGCTGGGCGGTGGGCTGACCCCCCCACCTCCCTCCCGGACGGGGTGGCTGGCCAGGCGGGGGGCTGACCCCCCACCTCCCTCCCGGACAGGGCGGCAAGCTGGGTGGTGGGCTGACCCCCCCACCTCCCTCCCGGACGGGGCGGCTGGCCGGGCTGAGGGGCTCCTCACTTCCCAGTAGGGGCGGCCGGGCAGAGGCGCCCCTCATCTCCCGGACGGGGCGGCTGGCCGGGCGGGGGGCTGACTCCCCCACCTCCCTCCCGGACGGGGCGGCTGGCCGGGCGGGGGGCTGACCCCCCCCCACCTCCCTCCCGGACAGGGCGGCTGGCCGGGCGGGGGGCTGACCCCCCCACCTCCCTCCCGGACGGAGCGGCTGGCCGGGCAGAGGGGCTCCTCACTTCCCAGTAGGGGCGGCCGGGCAGAGGCGCCCCTCACCTCTCGGACCGGGTGGCCGGCCAGGCGGGGGGCCGAACCCCCACCTCCCTCCCGGACAGGGCGGCAGGCTGGGCGGTGGGCTAACCCCCCCACCTCCCTCCTGGACGGGGCGGCTGGCCGGACGGGGCGGCTGGCCGGGCGGGGGGCTGACCCCCCCACCTCCCTCCCGGACGGGGCGGCTGGCCGGGCGGGGGGCTGACCCCCCCACCTCCCTCCCGGACGGAGCGGCTGGCCGGGCAGAGGGGCTCCTCACTTCCCAGTAGGGGCGGCCGGGCAGAGGTGCCCCTCACCTCCCGGATGGGGCGGCTGGCCAGGTGGGGGGCTAACCCCCCCACCTCCCTCCCGGACGGGGCGGCTGGCGGGGTGGGGGGTTGACCCCCCTACCTCCCTTCCGGACGGGGTGGCTGGCCGGGCGGGGGGCTGACCCCCCCACCTCCCTCCCGGACGGAGCGGCTGGCCGATCAGAGGGGCTCCTCACTTCCCAGTAGGGGCGGCCGGGCAGAGGCGCCCCTCACCTCTCGGACCGGGTGGCCGGCCAGGCGGGGGTCCGAACCCCCACCTCCCTCCTGGACAGGGCGGCAGGCTGGGCGGTGGGCTAACCCCCCCACCTCCCTCCCGGACGGGGCGGCTGGCCGGGCGGGGGGCTGACCCCCCCACCTCCCTCCCGGACGAGGTGGCTGCCGGGCGGAGATGCTCCTCACTTCCCAGACGGGGTGGCTGCCGGGCGGAGGGGCTCCTCACTTCTCGGGCGGGGCGGCTGCCGGGCGGAGGGGCTCCTCACTTCTCAGACAGGGCGGTTGCCAGGCAGAGGGTCTCCTCACTTCTCAGACGGGGCGGCCGGGCAGAGACGCTCCTCACATCCTGGACGGGGCGGCAGGGCAGAGGTGCTCCCCACATCTCAGATGATGGGCGGCCGGGCAGAGCCGCTCCTCACTTCCCAGATGTGATGGCGGCCGGGAAGAGGCGCTCCTTGTTTCCTAGATGGGATGGCGGCCGGGCAGAGAGGCTCCTCACTTTCCAGACTGGGCAGCCAGGCAGAGGGGCTCCTCACTTTCCAGACTGGGCAGCCAGGCAGAGGGGCTCCTCACATCCCGGACGATGGGCGGCCAGGCGGAGACGCTCCTCACTTCCCAGACGGGGCGGCAGCCGGGCAGAGGCTGCAATCTCGGCACTTTGGGAGGCCAAGGCAGGCGGCTGGGAGGTGGTTGTAGCGAGCCGAGATCACGCCACTGCACTCCAGCCTGGGCACCATTGAGCACTGAGTTAACCAGACTGTCTGCAATCCCGGCACCTCGGGAGGCCGAGGCTGGCAGATCACTCGCGGTTAGGAGCTGGAGACCAGCCTGGCCGACACAGCAAAACCCCGTCTCCACCAAAAAAAATACGAAAACCAGTCAGGCGTGGCGGCGCACGCCTGCAATCGCAGGGCACTCGGCAGGCTGAGGCAGGAGAATCAGGCAGGGAGGTTGCAGTGAGCTGAGATGGCAGCAGTACCGTCCAGCTTCGGCTCGGCATCAGAGGGAGACCGTGGAAAGAGGGGAGAGGGAGAGGGAGAGGGAGAGGGAGAGGGAGAGCCAGAGATCATTATTCTAAACAGCAGTTAACCAGTTCAGGCTACTTTTTCATTAGTTTAATAGAACACACTATATACAGGAGGCAGAGGTGGAAAGACTGCTTGAGCCCAGGAGTCTGAGGCTGCAGATAGCTATGTTTGCATCACTGCACATCAGCCTGTATGTCACAGTGAGACTCTGTCTCTAAAAAAACAAACAAAAAACTAAAAACCTACTATGTGAATGAATATGCATGAGTAAATATGTGTATATATGTATGCTATATATTAATGCATATATATTGCATCGTATAGTATATAGTGTGAATATGCTATTGCTACATTAGTATACATAACAGTTACTATATAAAGGAGTTGGCATAAACATATAGACTATATATTTTAGGCCAGGCACAATCGCTCACGTCTGTAATCCCAGCACTTTGGGAGGCCGAGGTGGGTGTATCACTTGAGGTCAGAAGTTTGAGACCAGCCTGGACAACATGGTGAAACCCCATCTCTACTAAAAATACAAAAATTGGTCTGGGCATGGTGGCTCACACCTGTAATCCCAGCACTTTGGAAGGCCAAGGCGGGCGGATCGCCTGAGGTCAGGAGTTAGAGACCAGCCTGGACAACGTGGCAAAACCCCATCTCTACTAAAAATACAAAAATTAGCTGGGTGTGGTGGCGGCGCATATAATCCCAGCTACTTGGGAGGCTGAGGCAGGAGAATCACTGGAACCTGGGAGGCAGAGGCTGCACTGAGTTGAGATCGTGCCACTGCACTCCAGCCTGGGCGACAGAGCAAGACTCCATCTCAAAAACAAAAAGACCACAGAAATTAACTGGGTGCAGTGGCGTGCACCTGTAATGCCAGCTACTTGGGAGACTGAGGCAGGAGAATTGCTTGAACCTGGGTGGTGGAGGTTGCAGTGACCACAGAGATCACGCCGCTGCACTGCAGCCTGGGCGACAGGGCGAGGCTGTCTCAAAAACAAAAAAGCGTATATACTATATAGTTTAGCCTATATTATTGTTACATATAGTCAGTGTTACATTAGTGTGTATATATATGTATGCATGTGTGTATATAGCATAACAGTTAAAGCTTTTAAAATAATTCCTAGGAAGACTTGAAATGCTTTAACTTTTTAAACTGCAGTTATTTAAATTAATATTTGGTTATATTACTATTTGAGTTTCAGATTAAAGTCTAAACAGTGGTTTAGTTTATAAAGAGCTGTATTGACATCCTTTTCTGAAATGTTTGTTAAAGAGAAAGTGATACCTTATCCAGCCTTTGAAGATGTCCTTTCTGAATACTTAAGTAGTATCTTAAATTATTTTGGATTGAGCATTTATTTTCTTTTTTTTTTCCTCGTTTTTTGAGAGAGTCTTGCTCTGTCGCCCAGGCTGGAGTGCAGTGGCACAATCTCAGTTCACTGCAACCTCCACCTCCTGGGTTCAAGCAGTTCTCTTGCCTCAGCCTCCCGAGTAGCTGGGATTACGGGCATGTGCAACCATGCCTGGCTAATTTTGTATTTTTAGTAGACACAGGGTTTCACCATGTTGGCTGGGCTGGTCTCAAACTCTTGACATCAAGTGATGCACCTGTCTCGGCCTCTCAAAGTGCTGGGATTAGAGGTGTGAGCCACCACGCCTGGCCTGAGCATTTATTTTCAATTCCGGAAGTTTTCTGTTGGTCCCCAGAAAATAACCCAGAATTTCTGAGGTTTTTGGTCTTAAAAGAATATCTCAAGTTTTTATTAAGGGTTATAAAGAATAAACTGAATTTCTAATGTTTCAGTAAGTTTCCTTTTGGCTGTGCACAGTGGCTCTCGCCTGTAATCTCAGTACTTTGGAGGCTGAGGAGGGCAGATCACGTAAGGTAAGGAGTTCGAGACCAGCCTGGCCAACATGGTGAAACCCCTGTCTCTACTAAAAATACAAAAATTAGCCAGGCATGGTGGCAGGTGCCTGTGATCCCAGCTACTAGGGAGGGCAAGGCAGGAGAATAGCTTGAACCCAGAAGGCGGGGGTTGCAGGGAGCCCAGATTGTGCCACTGCACTCCAGCCTGGGCAATGAGGAAAACTCTGTCTCAAAAAAAAAAAAAAAAAAAAAGTTTTCTTTTTTCCCATAGCACAGCTCTTTAATATTTGTCATATTTATCTAACAATGGTCAGTAAGTTTGTACTGAAAACTCTTCCCTTTTAACAGAACTGGGAGCATGATTTGACTATACACTATTGAAATGGAGAATCTCTTGTGATTACTTTTTTGTAATATTGAAATTTTGCATGTATTAAGTAGTATTTAATAATTAGGTCATTAGCCAAAGCCTTGGAGGTCTCTAATTTGATCTGCATTAAATCTCCTAATAATAAGATATACCATAATAAAAATTATGTTAAATGAAATATTTACTGACCCCAAAGTAAACATTCACTTTACCAGTTTGCTTTCTAATTCTCAGCTATTTTGAAGATGAGGAAGAAGATTCTAGCAACGTTGATTTACCTTACATTCCTGCTGAAAACTCACCAACTCGCCAGCAATTCCATTCCAAGCCAGTAGATTCTGACAGCGATGATGATCCCTTGGAGGCATTCATGGCTGAAGTGGAGGCAAGTATCAACATGTTTCATTAAAATATTTAGCAGTTAGAAATAGATCAAGTTAACTTAGTACTTCAAATCTTATTCAAAATTTGTTTTCTAGTCTTATTATTTTTTTTTTTTGAGAATTTTGCTCCAGTAGTCTATAGTTGCATATATCTACTTCCACTTGCCCTGTAGTACTTTTGCAACGATTGGTGGCTAGAAATTTGAATTGTAACCCATGAACATGGTAGCTCTAGACGTATATGTGTGTCTGTATTTTATTTTAATAATCTTAGCATATTCTTAAATGGAATTAATATTCAATCTAGCATTTGTTAAGTACATATTTATGTAAGGTAATTAAACTTAAGGAACTTGCCAAAATTATAAATTCTTTATTCTGTAGTTTTAAATGTTATTTCTTCATCAGCATTCATGACCTCCCTGTAGAAATTTAACCTCATGACCACCTTCTTGAAACTCTTCTCACTAGGCTTTTGTGATTTTGTGTTATTTTCCTTTTTCATCTTTCTGACTGTTTTCTGTTTGTTTTTGTTTTCTTGTTATTTTTATTGTGGAAAAATTTAAACACATACAAAGATAGAATAATAAAATGAACCTTCATGTACCTTTAACCAACTTTATTAGTTAACAACTTTTGGCCACTCTTGTTTTATCCAATCTCTCCCACCTCTGATTCTTTCTTTTCCTTTCTCTTTTTTTTTTTTTTCTTTCTTTCTTTTATTTTTTTGAGACAAAGTCTTGCTCTGATGTGGGCTGGCTAGAGTGTAGTAGTATGATCATGGCTCACTGCAGCCTCAAACTCCTGGGCTCAAATGATCCTCCTGCCTCAGCCTCCTGAATAGCTGAGATTGCAGGTGTGCACCACCATATCCAGCTAATTTTTAAAGTTTTTATAGAGATGAGGTCTTGCTTTGTTAACCAGGCTGGTTTTGAACTTCTAGCCTCAAGTGATCCTCTAGACTCAGCCTCCCAAAGCGCTTGGACCACAGGCATAAGCCACTGTGCCCAATCCAATTCTGTTTTGGATTATTTTAAAATCTCAGACATATAATTTTATCCATCAGTATTTCTCTGAGAACACTCTTACAAATTACAACCACCATGTTATTGTCGCACCCAAAAATCAAATCATTAAATATCCATCTGTTATTTGTGATCCTTCTTGCCATCTTCCTCCAATTTTTCACATACAGAGGTCCTTTTACAGCTCTCTATATTGATTATTATATAGCAGATCATTAAGAATGTTCATTATTTAATTTAATCCTCAAAATAATGGTGGGAAATAGGCAGAAAAATTTATATATATATAAATTTTTAACTGATAACAAAACCGAGCCCCAAGATAATTCAAATCACTTGCCCCAAATCATATTGATACTTAATGTGGCAGACCTGGAACTCAAATCTAATTTCGCTTGCTTAGTAGTCCTGAAGGTCTAGCTGTTTCCCATACATCATGCTGCCTTTCCTCTTCTTATTGGCCAAAATCTGTCAATCTTTATAATAGCCCTTGCATTTGTTCTTTCCTTTCTGTTGCCATTGTAGCCATCCTACTTTACACTCTTGTAAATTCTCTCCCTGCTTTAGGCTCTCTGCTGTCTTATTAGGTAGTATACAGCTACAGGTTAATTAGACCAAAATATGTTTCTTTTCATGTTATTCTCCGTACTTAAAAACTGTCACTTTAGATGGCTGGACATGGTGGCTCATACCTATAATCCCAGCATTTCGGGAGGCTGAGGCAGGAGGATCCCTCGAGTCTAGGAGTTCAAGATCAGCCTAGGCAGCATAGCGAGTCTGTCTCTACAAAAAAATAAAATTTAGCCAGGCGTGGTGGCATGCTGCTGTAGTTCCAGCTACTTGGGAGGCTGAGGTTGTAGTGAGCCATAATCATGCCACTACTCAGCCTGGATGACAAAGTGAGACCCTTTCTCAACAAAATGAAACCAAAAACTATCACTTTAGACTATGTGCCGTAGCTCACACCTATAACCCCCAGTATTTTGCGGGGCCAAGGTGGGAGAATCGCTTGAGGTTGGGCAGCATAGTGAGACCCTGTCTGTAAAAAAAAAAAAAAATTTGGCCGGGCACGGTGGCTCACGGCTCACATTTGTAATCCCAGCACTTTGGGAGGCCGAGGTAGGCTGATCAACAGTTTGAGACCAGCCTGGCCAACATGGTGAAACCCCATCTCTACTAAAAATACAAAAAAAATTAGCCAGGCATGGTGGTGCAAGCCTGTAATCCCTGCTACTCGGGAGGCTGAGGCAGGAGAATCGCTTGAACCTGGGAGGCAGAGGTTATAGTGAACCGAGATGGCGCCATTGCACTCCAGCCTGGGCAATAGAGTGAGACTCCATCTCAAAAAAAAAAAAAAAAGAAAAATTGTCACTTAATTAGTTATGAAATAAAATCCTTTCAGATTCCTTAGTTACTTGTCTTCAGCCAGAATACACCTCTCCTCCAAGGAAGTAGGGAAAGAAATAATCCAAGATTAATGTGTTTTTGTTTGGCCTAGACATTGCTTTTTTAAAATGTGAGCCAACATTTTTAGTATCAGGGGATCTTGTCTAATAGTTCAGACTGTTGAAAAAAGGAAGATCTGGCAATATACTAAGGCTGTGTTTTTGTGTGGCAGAAAGAGGCTATTGCTGAGCAAATGGCTGCCTACATTAGACAAGGCATGCTTTTCCTTGCTCACCATAGTTACATCAATCCCTGTTTTCTTCTTAACCTTGAGGCCACCGTTTATAGCACCATTTGTCATTTCTCTTGCACTGTAATTTTTTTCTTTTGAGACAGGATCTCTTGCCCAAGCCAGAGTGCAGTGGCACCATCACAATCACTGTAACCTCAAATTCCTAGGCTCAAGTGATCCTCCCGCCTCAGCCTCCCAAGTAGCTGGAACTACAGGTGCACGGCACCACGCCACCACACTTGGCTAATTTTTAAAAAATATTTTTTCCCAGGCCGGTCTCAAACTCCTAGCCTCAGGCGGTCTTTCCACCTTGGCTTCTCAGAGTGCTGGAATTGCAGGTGTGGGTCTGTGCCCAGCCTCTGTATTGTAATTTTTCTTAGGGTGGAGAATTATTTTTCTGAACTTAGTTCTCTATCAGATGTCAGAAAACAAAAGACTCAGGGTGATGTAAGAAAAATTAGAGTACATTTCTGTAGAAGAATATGCCTACTTATTTCCAGTTTTGTCTTTGAATTTGCCATCTTTGATTTATAACAACTTAAGTTACTTACTGAAGAATATACACCTAATAGGTGGCAGAGCCAAAATTCACCTCCAAACCCCATATTCCTTATGCAGTTATCATTCTGTATCTGAGTTCTTATAGTGTTGTGTATTTCTGCCACTTACAAACTATACAGGATACTTACCAAACACCCAGACTGAATAGGGCATACGTGTGTCTTGCAGCATAGTAGGTATTTAGTTAATATGTTAAGTGATTTACCCTAGGAGTAAAGGCAATAAATGAATTGTCATCTTTGAGATGTCTTGTATGTGTTGTTTTCTTCATCTTCTTGAGATACGAACATTTCCTAATGGGCTATGTTTCCTAGAGAATCTGGTCTCGTTATTTCTTGAGGGATCCCTAGTGATGAATTAAAAGAAAAATTAGCTCTGATTTTCTGGGTTTAAATGTAGATTTATGGTAGTACAAACTGGCATAGCCCTTTCTGAGTGACAGTATCCGAGAATAGGCTAAATTCTTTTGCTTGGCCTTTTTTTTTTTTTTTTTTTTGAGGGGGGAATGGAGCTTCACCCTTGTTGCCCAGGCTGGAATGCAATGGCTCAGTCTCAGCTCACCACAACCTCTGCCTCCTGGGTTCAAGCGATTCTCCTGCCTCAGCTTCCCGAGTAGCTGAGATTACAGGCATGTGCCACCATGCTTGGCTAATTTTGTATTTTTAGTAGAGACAGAGTTTCTCCATATTGGTCAGGCTGCCCTCGAACTCCCGACCTCAGGTGATCTGCCCGCCTTGGCCTCCCAAGGTGTTGGGATTACGGGCGTGAGCCACCGCACCCGGCCTAGATGTCAAATTTTATAGAAAGTATAAACTTTTCTAGTGCTTGAACTAGATGAAGATTTATTTTTAGCCAGTGTTCTGAAAAAGGATTTATGTAGGCTTAAACAATATGTTCTACCACTGTTGGTGACCTGTTATGTTACATTGCTTATGTCATCTTCAGTTTATAGTCTTAAATATATCTTATAGCTGGTTCAGTCCTCTGGAAAGTAGGTTGTTTGTATGCATTGCTTCTCTTTAAAACAATTTCTCTTCATCAGGAACATTTGGCTTGATAGAACACCCGATTATGCCACAGTGTATATAGTGGCATTTTTAAAAATCTGAGATTGCCAGAAAAACTCACGGTGCTTTATAGTGAGAAAAAGTTGTGCAGAATGTGTATAAAGCCTTGGGAAAAATCATTTAACTCTTCTGACCTTGATTTTCAAATGTATAATGCAAATGATTAATTTTGATCAGTGATCATCAATTTGCGGTATATAAAAATTGCCTAGGCCGGGCGCGGTGGATCACCTGAGGTCACGAGCTCGAGACCAGCCTGACCAACATGGAGAAACCCCGTCTCTACTAAAAATACAAAATTAGCTGGATGTGGTGGCTCATACCTGTAATCCCAGCTTACTCAGGAGGCTGAGGCAGGAGAATCGCTTGAACCTGGGAGGAGGAGGTTGTGGTGAGCCAAGATGGTGCCATTGCACTCCAGCCTGGGCAACGAGAGCGAAACTCCGTCTCAAAAAAAAAAAAAGAATTGCCTATAAAAATGTAAAAACTACACGCATTTAACTCACTCCAGCCCCAAGGATTCTGATTTAGTAGATGTAGAACAGAATTTTCAGCCTTGAGACTACTGTCATTTGGTGCTGGATAATTATTTGTTGTAGGGCTTTCTTGTGTATTGTAGAATGTTTAGTAGCCATCCTTTGCCTCTAGAAACCAGTACTATCAGCTGTACCACCCCCAAAATTAAAAATGTCTCCAGACATTGCCAGATGTTGCCTAGGGGCAAAATTGTCTCAGATTGAGAGCCACCTTTCCAGAGTCAGATGTATGTGGTCTTAAGCTACACTTTGATGAAGGCCGATCTGCCTGAATTGAAAGCACTTTACATCTGTAATTTTATCATTAACTTAAAGCAACTAAAGGTTATGTATTTGTGAAGCAAGCATTTTTGTTCACTTTTCCATGTGTGGCACATTATTACAGATAAAATTGTGCAGTCCTTATACAGCCAATTTATAGAGCATTTAGTTATTTCTCTTTGAAAAATAATTGTCAAAATGCAATTTGATGGCATCAGAATGCACTTGTCAAATACATAGCTAAAGCTATTATGGCACTTGTTCCAATCGAAAAATTGTTTCTTTCAGTGTTTTTAGTTGATGTCATTCTATACAGCCTTTTGTTTCATTAGGATCAGGCAGCTAGAGACATGAAGAGGCTTGAAGAAAAGGACAAGGAAAGAAAAAACGTGAAGTAAGTTGTTTTCTTCTCCCTCACAAAGGTTACGTGAAAACTGCTAAAGTATTGCAAAGTCTATTCCCCCAAAGTTTATAGAGAAAAAATATTGACATACACTTGTGTACTTCACTTGAAGTTATTCCTGTATCTTGAATACTTTAAGAATAGAGATGGCAACAGTCTTTGCATTTGCAATAATTAAAAAGCATTCAGTTTGGTAGAATAGTATTTGGTCTTTGACTATAAGTAGTTGTTTAGTAAACACAATGAATGAATTATAGTAGAGTTTAGGGGAGCATAATTATTAAAGTTTAGGCTCATTGTTCTGAGTTTGTCTCATAATTAATATAAAATAGGTTTATGCCTGTATGGTAGATTATGAGAAGTAATGGCAACTATATCATGAAAACTATGTATAGTTGAACCTTTGAACCACACAGGTTTGAACTGCGTGAGTCCACTCATGGGGATTTTTTTCAACCAACACAGGTGGAAAAATAATATTCACAGTATAAAAACCTGTGTATAAGGAGGGCTGTAATAATACCTAATTTTATTTAGCTCCGGAGTGACATTGTGCTGTAGCAGCCATAGTCAGAACTTGAAGTACTTTATTTTCTGGGAAAGAGAAGTCTCTTTACCTTGATGAATAAACTCCTAAGGCTTTTTCTGCCAGTCATGATTGGACTTTTTTCTCCCTGTGCTTGGCAGTCAGTGCTTCAGTCCTTTACCAGGGTTTCTGTTCCATATGGAGATTTAGCTGTGGTTTTGGTATTCACTGTATGTCATATCCCCTTCCACCTGCCCTACACTGGTGGTGTTGCTTGCCGGTTGCCTTAGGAATAGCAAGCGCTCTAGGTTAGGCAGAAAGTCTGATTAGAAACAGATGGTTGTGGGAACTAAGCAACCATATTTTCTCCGTAGCTCCTGGGACATACAGCAAGTGGTGATGGTCCCCTTCTCCGTGTGAACTGTTTAAGCGTTTTATTCCCAAACTCATAAAGGAGTTAATGTAGTTTTCACTCTGTCCCCATCCCTAAGGTAACTGCTTTTGGCTGAAAACCATTTACCCTAGAGCTAGAAACTTTGGGGACAATAAGAAGGTTGTGACCTTTCTAGTATATGCCAAATACAAGATTTTTTTTTTCTTTTTAGTATGAAATACTTTTCACAACCGCATTGTTTGTTGTATGGATTCACAAAACTAGGACCATTTGGTATCTGTCTTCAGAAAGTTTTTACGTCTGATATCCTTGTTGGTAACCGCTGTTTCTAGGGGTATCATATCATCCCATTTAAAAGAAATGCAAACTGCAGATTATAGAGTGCAGCTACACATATATATAATGGGGTGGATAGTTTATAGTGTGCTCATTGCTGCTTTGTTATTATTAGTGTTGAGAGTTCCTGTGCTGTGTGGAATTCAACACTAATTTGCTGTAAGTATGGAGCTGGGTATGTGGAACATTTGCAGGGAAGTTTGTTTCTCCGCTTGTTTTTCCAGGGGTATTCGAGATGACATTGAAGAGGAAGATGACCAAGTGAGTTCCTATGCAGTATTTCTATCTTTTATTTTTATCCACAAAGTCTATACTGGGGACAAGCTAGAGCTTGCCTTCACTCAAAATGGCCATTCCTGACATTCAGCAGGGAATGTCATTTGATTTGCTCCTTTTGTACCTGTGTGACCAATTGGGAATACATAGATTCACATGGCTTTCCCCCATATTGAAGATGGAATTTTTGATCAACTATGACATCCAAAGCAAATACGAGCTTTATTCAGCTTGCTTCTTTTTAAAGCCAAAATTAATGTTTATTCTGATAAATCAAGTGGTAGAGTAGTGTGGGATCTATTGATGGCCTCTGGTAACATCTAACCTCTGTCTCTTAGTAAGTGTCCTGTTTGTGGTTCTTGTATTTCAAGCTGGAACATTAATTACTGTCCATTAGTCTCTTTTCCCCCATTGTTCAGTTGTGGAGTGATGAGAATCAGAGTGAGTGGTAGCCCTTTCCAGGTTTGTGACCTTTCTAATTAGCGTTAACTTCCAAACTTGGATTGTTAAAGCCACAGCATGTGTTCTATGGCTCTGGGCAGGGTTGATAGACACCCCACTCCAGGAAGGCTGTGGAACAGACAGATTTGTAAGTCTTCTATTAAACAAGTTGCAACATTTAATAGTACTAACTGTTTAATTCATTTCTTCTGATTGTTCTTCTGAATATTGCTATTATTAAAGGAATCATTGCTAGTAAGGATCTTGCCTTACTTGGTAGGTATTTTAACTGTGCAGTCATCTGGTACACTATGTGCGCTAATTACAGGAGCAGAAACATTCTCAATTGTACTTGGGTGTGATTATGTCCTTGTGCTTTCCTGCAGGAAGCTTATTTTCGATACATGGCAGAAAACCCAACTGCTGGTGTGGTTCAGGAGGAAGAGGAAGACAATCTAGAATATGATAGTGACGGAAATCCAATTGCACCTACCAAAAAAATCATTGATCCTCTTCCCCCCATTGATCATTCAGAGGTATGGTGTTTCTTGCTGAATTTTACTCTTGTTTCAAGCTGATGCTTTACTTCAGCTTTAACATTTAGATTTTCTCAGTAGTGGAATACTCTTACATCATGAGCGTATGCATCTTGTCATCTCTACTAAGTGGTTGACCCACGAATTCCATGAGGCTTTATAGCCTATCTTGTTCAAAAGTATAACCAAATCACTTACATTTGACTTTAGAATTAAAACTTTTTTTTTCAAGTAATTGTACTTGTTTTCCAGAACCAATATTTCTTTCTTTCTTTCTTTCTTTTTCTTTCTTTTCTTTCTTTTCTTTCCTTCCTTCCTTTCTTTTTTCTTCTCTCTCTTTCTCTCTTTCTTTCTCTTTCCTTTCTTTTTTCCTTTTTTTCCTCTCTTCTTTCTTTCTTTTCTTTCTTCTCTTCTCTTTCTTCTCTTTTGTTTTCTTTCTTCTTTTTCTCTCTCTCTGTCTCTCTGTCACCCAGGCTGGAGTGCAGTGGCACAGTCTCGGCTCTCTGCAACGCTGACTCCTGGGTTCAAACAATTCTGCCTGCCTCAGCCTCCTGAGTAACTGGGATTACAGGTGCCCACTACCATGCCTGGCTAATTTTTTTAAAATATTTTTGGTAGAGATGGGGTTTTGCCATGTTGGCCAGGCTGGTCTTGAGCTCCTAACCTCAGGTGATCCCCCTGCCTCGGCCTCCCAAAGCGCTGGGATTACAGGCGTGAGCCACCGCACCCAGCCGTGACATCTTTCTTTCAAACTGGGAACATTTTGGCCTGTGTTTACTGTTTTTGTTGTTGTTGCTATATTGCCCAGACTGGCCCCAGATCCCCTGGCTCAAGTGATCCTTTCACTTCAGCCTCCTGAGTAGCTGGGACTACAGGTGCACGCCACTGTTCCTGGCATGCCTTTATTTTTTTGTTTATTTTTTTTCCAGACGAAGTCTTGCTCTATTGCCCAGGCTGGAGTGCAGTGGCACAATCTTGGCTCACTGCAGCCTCTGCTTCCCAGGTTCATTTTTAGTAGAGATGGGATTTTACCACGTTGGCCAGGCTGGTCTCGAACTCCTGACCCCAAGTGATCCACCCACCTTGGTCTCCCAAAGTGCTGGGATTACAGATGTGAGCCACTGCACCCGGTCACATTTGTTTTTTTAATTGCTATAAATTTTTACTGTTGGTCCTAGATCTGGGGCAGATGAGAGGCTGTTTCTTCAAAGTGGAGCCAGTAATTACAGGATCCTTAAGGAATGAGGACATCAGTATACCCACTTGAAAAAATACCAGTGTTTCATCCAGGTTAAATATCAGCCGAGATCTCACATATACTAATGATTCTAGATCTAGAGCAGTGGTTCTCAGTGTGGACCAAGAACCCCTTTCAGGGAGCCTACAGAGTCCAAACACTTTTCATTATACCAAGATTGTTTTCCTTTGTTACTGCATCAACACTTACATTGTTGGTGTAAAAGCAGTGATAAGTAAAACTGCTGATGCCTTAGCATGAATCAAGCCAGTGGCACCAAACTGTTCTAGTAGGCATATGCTCTGTTCTCAGACCATTGCAGTTAAAAAGAAAAAAAAAAAGGCCAGTTTCACTGAAGAATGCCCTGAACAGTAAAAATTATTAAAGTTGTGACCCTTGAGCTACATGTCTTTTTATTCTGTGTGATAAAATGGGAAGTACGCATAAAGCATTTCTGTTGCATACCAAAATATGATAGCCATTTCAAGGAAAAGCACTTATGTGTTTGAGTTGTAAGGTGAACTAGCTACTTTTTTTCATAGAACACCACTTTCACTGGACAAAATCAATGACATTTCAAGGAAAACAATTGAAAGTGTTTATTACCCACGATAGACATTCAAGCTTTCGGCCAGACGCAATGGCTCACGCCTGTAATTTCAACACTTTGGGAGGCTGAGGCGGGTAGATCGCTTGAGCTCAGGAATTTGAGATAAGCCTGGGCAACTTGGTGAAACTCCATCTAAATTTTGTTTTTTAATAACAAAATTCAGGCCGGGTATGGTGGCTCATGCCTGTAATCCCAGCACTTTGGGAGGCCGAGGCGGGTGGATCACCTGAGGTCAGCAGTTTGAGACCAGCCTGACCAACATGGAGAAACCCCATCTCTACTAAAAATACAAAATTAGCCAGGCATGGTGGTGCATGCCTGTAATCCCAGCTCCTCAGGAGAGTGAGGCAGGAGAGTCACTCAAATCCAGGAGGCGGAGGTTGCAGTGAGCCGAGATCATGCCATTGCACTCCAGCCTGGGCAATAAGAACAACACTCCGTCTCAAAAAAAAAAAAAAAAAAAAAAAAATCAAGCTTTCAAGCAAAAATTAGAATTTGGAAAACTTACATCTACCACAGTAGGCTTGACAGCTTTTCAGTACTTAAAGACCATTGTGACAAAATTGATGGTGATATTAGTAACTGATTTTTAATATAATGAAATGTGTTAACATTTGGATGATCTGTATATAACCTCAGTGAACCAATATTTTCCAAATGATCAATGTATGACATTACAAAGTCAAGCATGAATAAAAGCTCAACTCAAAATACATGATAAATAAATGGATTATAATGTAACAAAGTGTGAAAACTTCAGTAATATGGTTTCAGATTACACAATGAAAATAACTTTTAGGAAATGACCACTTGTCAAGTTTTAGTGTAAAATAAAAAGTATCTGAAAAGGGCTGGGTGCGGTGGCTCATGCCTGTAATTCCAGCACTTTGGGAGGCCAAGGCGGGCAGATCACTTGAGGGCAGGAGTTTGAGACCAGCCTGGCCAACATGGTGAAACCCCGTCTTTGGGATTGGTGGCAGGCATCAGTAATCCCAGTTACTCAGGAGGCTGAGGCAGGGGAATCACTTAAACCTTGGAGGAGGAGGTTGCAGTGAGCTGAGGTCGTGCCACTGCACTCCAGCCTGGGTGACAGAGCAAGACTCCATCTCAAAAAAAAAAAAAGGTATCTGAAAAGGCTGCCAAAATACTGTCCTCTCTTTTTCAACTACATATTTTTGCTTTTCTTTTTTTGAGATGGAGTCCTGCTCTGTTGCCCAGGCTGGAGTGCAGTGACGCAACCTTGGCTCACTGCAACCTCCTCCTCCTCCCGGGTTCAAGAGATTCTCCTGCCTCAGCCTCCTGAGTAGCTGGGACTACAGGTGTGTGCCACTACGCCCGGCTAATTTTTGTATTTTTGGTAGAGACGGGCTTTCACCATGTTGGCCAGGCTGGTCTCGAACTCCTGACCTCAAGTGATCCATCGGCCTCAGCCTCCCAAACTGCTGGGATTATGGGTATGAGCCGCTGCTCCAGGCCTGGAGGCCAGAATTTCTTATAGGCTTAAATAAAACCAACCTATTGCAATAATTTGAATATAGTAGGAGCTATTTAAGTCGACATTAATAAAGAGATTTGTGAAAATACAACAGTGTCACTCTTCTTCCAATTTTTTTTATGTATCCAGAACTATGATTTTTTTTTTAACTACCTATAGAATGCTTATATTTTTCTTAAAAAATAAGTTTAAGAGCCAGGCATGGTGGTGCGTGCTTGGAGTCCCAGCTACTGGAGAGGCTGAGGCAGGAGAATCACTTGAGCCCAGGAGTTTGAGTCTAGCCTGGGCAACATAGCAAGACCCTGTCTCTGAAAAAAAAAATAGTTTATAAAAAATAATTTAGCCAAATTGATAGGTGGTGATGTGCTTATGTTTTGTATACCTACTACACTAAGCTATGAAAAGAATAATAGAAGTGACTACTACTTTCTGGAATTGGAAATTCTTGGCCATACATTTTTTAAAAGTTATAAACAACTCCATGTTTTTAAACAGAACAGAACTCCCTCTAAAAGCAGAGCTATCTCCAAAATAAATATTAGAAATGTTTTTAAATGCTTAGAGCTAGGTTAAACAGCTTTATTCAAAACATATTTAAATGTTATATGGTGAAATATCTTCTCTGTCCTCTGAGGTCTTTGGCATTATAGAGAGATTCCTTAGTCTGCTTCAATGTTGTTCAAATTCGAGGTTTCCTTAAGAGTCTCTTTAGGAAGTAGGTTGGTGTTAGGCTAGGCACAGTGGCTCATGCCTGTAATCCCAGCTACTTGGGAGGCTGAGGTGGCGTGAGAATTGTTTGAACCGGGGAGGTGGAGGCTGCAGTGAGCCAGGATCGCACCACTGCACTACAGCCTGGGTGACAGAGCGAGACTGTGTCTCAACCAAAAAAAGAAGTAGGTTGGTGTTTATATTGAAAATAGGAACAGAAAACAAATTAGCTGTACTTTTTAGGATCTAAGTTGAGAATAAATTAATTTTTTTGCTTTCTCTAGCTGGAATGGCTTTACTTGTGTAAAATTTGGAAAAGATTATTTTGCAAAAAATCAAACTTACAGAATTGACTCTTGAATTCTAGACTAACTTTGAATAATTGGACCTGCAGATTGACTATCCACCATTTGAAAAAAACTTTTACAATGAGCATGAAGAGATAACCAACCTCACTCCACAGCAGTTAATAGATCTCCGGCATAAGCTCAACCTTCGGGTAAGAATCATTAAGCTCAGTATTCTTATATTAATGTTAATTAGTCCAGATTTAGTATTATTGGTTATCTAAACTAATAACCTTGAATTTCTTTTCTAGTGGTCTCTGAACTGTCTTTGCCAGAGTAATTATTATATCCCTTCTGTTCATGTCTCTTAATTTGATTGTTTTAGTCTTCTAGATGCTGTTTTAGGATAGGATCGTTTTCTTCTTTCATATTTCAGTCAGTTTTGTATGTTCTGTGCTGGATGGGCTAGTGATGAAGGGTGGGAGTCCCCATCTAAAGGAAGAGGAAACAAAATGAATAGATGTTAACATATGATATCTTAGAATATTTTGAAATGAAGATAAACTTGTCTGTCAAATTACATATAGTATGCTTTATTTTAAAAATTAGAATAAACTAATACCTTTTAAAAATATGCATGTACTAATTTCAGAATGGTTTAAACTGCCTACCAGAAAGTTCTGGGCTGCACATTGGCTACATTGGTTTAAGGTGCTGATAGATGGTAAATGAAACACACAGAAAAAATATGCTATGCTATCTACTCTAATATAGACAACTTTCTCGCCTGTGTGCACCTTATTAGTTGCTACACGATGTTTAAACTCCTGTTTTCCAGGAGGGGTGTGTATTTGTGTGTGTACACTTGTCTGTTTTCCAAGAGGTTACTCACCTCCCCAATGACCCAAGAAAATTTTTAAGTAAAACCCCTGAAATCCTGATTGGAAATATCAACATCACCAGAGAAGCATTGAAAAGTTACCACTTTGGGGGACAAAATGGAGATTATAAGCCCCATTCTTCACCTAGGTGCAGTTTGAACAGGGCTTGACAGTGGCTGGACCATCACTAAGTGAGACTTTAATTCATCAAGCATAACTGAAAATGGAGGCAGTAGATTATATCTTGGTAGCCAGCATGGGTAGACTTGTCTTATTTGGAGCCCACTTGGAATTTTCATTTCAAGAGTAAGATACATTAATTTTTTTCTACCATCTGGTTAATACTTAATGCAAAATGGCAAAAGAACAGTTATGGCTTCCCAATTCATTGAACAATTTTTTTTCCGTTATGAGAAAATTAATTTTGATTTAAGAAATTTTTAATCATTTAAAATTGTATGACAATTATCTTGGGAATATTTATCATGGAGTTTTTAATATGAGGTTTATATTTGTTACCATTTGAGGTTTTGCCTTTTCATTGTATGATTTTGGCTTACAGACTTGTATTTTTACTTCATACTCCAGCTAAAATGCTAGATCCAGGTAAGTATTGTTGAACTTCAAATGCTGTTAATGTTGAAGTACAAGTCATTCTGGGGAGTTGTCTCTATCTCTAGGTCTCTGGTGCTGCACCTCCTAGACCAGGAAGTAGCTTTGCTCATTTTGGGTTTGACGAACAACTTATGCACCAGATTCGGAAATCTGAATACACACAGCCCACTCCAATACAGTGCCAGGTAAGTAAAACATAATGAAAGAAAAATAAAGTAGGGTAGTCTTTCATGACTATATTAGTTTAAAAACAAATCACAGCAGTAAAACAGTGTTTAGCGTAGAACCTTATTGATAAGGATAGAGGTATTTATCACTCTTAAGAAGTCACTAAATGGCTGACAAATATTCTTTTGTATCTGATACATATGTTGAAAATATGATATGAAGAAAATAATTTATTAGGCCTAAACCTAACCAAAAAGGTTCGTATATAGACAAATTTAGCACTGTCAATGACTAGAATTCCTTTGTTCGTCACTTGAAAATTCTCATTCATTACTGAAAGTTTTAGCTTCTTTTTCCCATTTATATATGGGATTTATTTATTTTTATGCAGAAAATTCTCATTTTCTGTATATGAATGAGATAGTCTGTACCTTCTTAAGGGGGGAATATTTTTAAAATTTTAGCAACCCTTCATTATAAATTGCAATTTTTCTGTTTGTTTTTGTTTTTGTTTTTTTGGGGGACAGAGTCTCACTCTGTTGTCCAAGCTGGAGTGCAGTGGCGCGATCTTGGCTCACTGTAATCTCTGCCTCCCAGGTTCAAGCAATTCTCCTGCCTCGGCCTCCCAAGTAGGTGGGATTACAGGCGCACGCCAGCACACCTGGCTAATTTTTTGTATTTTAGTTGAGATAGGGTTTCACCGTGTTGCCCAGGCTGGTCTCGAGCTCTTGAGCTCAGGGAACATGCCCACCTCGGCCTCCCAAAGTGCTGGGATTACAGGCGTGAGCCACTGCCTGGCCTTGATTTTTCATTTCTGTATTTTAAACAAAATGGAGTTGTTTCTGTTCTGTAAGTGGTGGCTGATATCCACATAATGAGAATGATGTCATTTCCTATAAATCAAGAAGTTAGTGAGAATGTTGGATATTGATATTTCTATTTCACAACCAGTATGCATAGCACCGGGTATGTTTTGTTCCATTGCAAATAAAAATGTTATTAGTAGTCATTTATCATTCCCCAGGATTCGCTTCAGTACATCTTTAGAATTGAAATTTTAGAGTGGTTATATTTTACTTTTTCTCCAGGGTGTGCCTGTGGCATTAAGTGGTAGAGACATGATTGGTATTGCCAAAACAGGTAGTGGGAAAACTGCAGCCTTCATTTGGCCCATGTTGATTCATATAATGGACCAGAAGGAGTTGGAACCAGGTGATGGACCAATTGCAGTGATTGTGTGTCCTACCAGGGAGCTTTGCCAGCAGGTATGTGCTTTCTATAGAATGCCTCCTTCCATATGTGGACTAGCAAGGGACCAGCCAGTCAAGTGAGTTAGAATGACCAGGAAACTTTTTTTTTTAATTGTAATAAGATACACACAAAATTGATTATCTTAACCATTTTTAATGTACAGTTCAGTGGCATTAAGTATATTCACAGTGTTGTGCTACCAGGAAACTTTTGGAAAGTATTATGTGTTAAATATTTTCTATATAACCAAATACATATTTTCCCCTAAAAACTACTGTTTTTATTTATTTTTATTTATTTGCTTTTTTTGAGACAGAGTCTCACTCTTTTGCCCAGCCTGGAGTGCAGTGGTGTGATCTCAGCTCACTGCAACCTCCACCTCCCAGTTTCAAGCAATTCTCCTGCCTCAGCCGAGAGGCTGGGATCACGGGCACACGCCACCACACCTGGCTAATTTTTTTATTTTTAGTAGAGACGGGGTTTCACCATGTTGGCCAGGCTGGTCTCAAACTCCTGACCTCAAGTGATCTGCTTGCCTCGGCCTCCCACAGTGCTGGGATTACAGGTGTGAGCCACTGTGCCCGGCCAGAACTACTTTTTTTAAGAGGAAAAGCCTATTGTGATATGGGGATTGTTTGTACTATAAGCTGACAGTTTTTCTGTAGGATGAATTCATTTTATCTTGGTAGAAAAGCAGTGACAGGATCAGGAAGAGAAGGGGGTAAAATGAATAAAAGAAGATTTTAGATAATCTGTTGAGATGCAATAATGGTATTCCATTCATTTATACCTTTATGAATAAAATTGTGATTTTAAAGTATGTTCTAGGTTTCGATTTTTTATGACATCACATTCTGTTTTTCAGAACTTCGTTTGAGTTGTGACAGGTATTTGTTAGTGTCACAGTTTGTTAATATATTATTCACAACTTTGTAGATCCATGCAGAATGTAAGCGGTTTGGAAAAGCATATAATCTTCGATCAGTGGCCGTATATGGAGGAGGGAGTATGTGGGAGCAGGCCAAGGCCCTTCAGGAGGGGGCAGAGATTGTTGTGTGTACCCCAGTAAGTATGCCTTGTGTTTAAATGGCTTCTCAGCCTCCCTCGGTATGGAAAACATGATTAGTTTTGCAGAGAATTTCCCCTAAAGTGTGGTAAAAGCAGGGTTGAAAATATTCTGATGAACAGCAGGCTGTGGTTTTAATTTTGATTGGTGGCTAAATTAGCAGTTCAGTGAGAGTCTCTGTGACATATAGGCTAGTAGCTACAAATTCCCCTCTATGTCAAATAGTTTTTCTTATACTCTCCCACAAAATGATTGCCAAGTTCATCAAGAATCAGAAAGGTACATATGGTCAGAATAGCCTAGAAGAGTGTAGTTTAAACATTGAAACCTGTCATTATGCTTTAAATCAGGTCACTTTAGAATGCCTCAAAAACTGCTTCTGGCCACTTTCCCACAGAATTTAAATCACAGTGTAAATGAAGATGCCAATTGAGTTTTCAAAATTTCTGTTCCTTTGAGCTAAGTAGTGCATAAGGTACGTGGCTGTTGGACCAATATCTATTACAGTCTGAGACTAGAGAATTAGCACTTTTGCCAGGAGTGCAACTGCTTAGAAAGTCCCTGTGAATGCCTTTAATTATACTTACTGTTCATTTTGTTGATCTCATAGGGTCGACTGATAGATCATGTGAAAAAGAAAGCTACCAATCTTCAAAGAGTCTCTTACCTTGTGTTTGATGAAGCAGATCGAATGTTTGACATGGGATTTGGTATGCCTTGAATACCAGTTTCTTCTGTCCCCATCCTCATGACACTAGTTTTTTTCCCATGTCTTTCTAGACTGTTTTTTCAGCATGAGAGAAGCTAAAAATACTCCTGGATGGGGTTAGACTATAGAAATATAGCTAAGATGAACATTTTTAGGAGTTTTCTCTGGAAAAGTATGTTAGGTTTTATTGAGTTGAGGAAATTTCAAAGTGCCTTTGTATATAAGGGGAATATTTTCTCTGTCTTCATTTTTATTCATATGCCTTTGATCGTAGAGGTTAAGGTCTGTGTTCTTGGGTAGATGAATGTCAGATCATTTGAGGCCCTTTGCTTTCCTATCCTCATAGCTGTCTTTACTGATTGGAACACTGCTAGACCTAGCCCAGTTGGATGGAGGGAAAATTTTTCACTTTTATACTGAATGATATGTTTAGGAGCTTCTTTTTTCTTGAGACAGAGTTTTGCTTTTGTTGCCCAGGCTGCAGTGCAGTGGTGCGATCTCACTGCAACTTCCTCCTTCCGGTTTCAAGCGATTCTTCTGCCTCAGCCTCCTGAGTAGTTGGGGTGATAGGCACCTACCCCACAGCCTGGCTATTTTTTTTTTTTTTTTTTTTTTGGTATTTTTAGTAGAGATAGCTGTGTTGACCAGGCTGCGAACTCCTGACCTCAAGTGATCCGCCTGCTTCGGCCTCCCAAAGTGCTAGGATTACAGGCATGAACCACTGCGCCCGGCCTGGGGTTTCTAATTTTCTTAATTCTTACAACTTCTTATGAAGACTTTTACTAATATGGCTTTTTCCAGGCTTCCCAAACTGTATTTTAGGTTATAATAATTTTATTGTTCTGTTTCTTGCAGAGTACCAAGTTCGATCCATAGCAAGTCATGTTCGTCCTGACAGGCAGAGTATGTATGAAGCACCTTTGTTAAACCAAATTTGTACAAAAAAGGGCACTTATTTATTTTATAAGCACTCAGAGTTATGGAAGTAAAAATGATCTTGTGTCTGTTGGTGAGAACCATAATGAGGGAGGTAATGAGTTTATCTGAGCTGGACAGGATCTTAGCACTAGATATAACTTGTTCCTTTTTATAGATGATAAAACCAAGGCTCAGAAATTAAATAAGCTGCCCTAAATTATACAGTTTTATCAGTGGGTAGAAGCAGTGTACAGTACAGATCTGCTGATTTGAAATCAAGAGTCTTTTTCTGAACCATACTGACAACTTGTCTTAACTAAAAATGTAATAAAAATAGAATAAGAGCAAATCTTTCCCTAGTGAATCAATTTCTAAACTAAATTTAAAGTTCAGGTGAGCTTATGTAAAAAAACTTAATAATCCTGAATGCCAAAGAAGTTTAATGGGTATGCATAAAGATATCATATTGTTTCTCTAACAGAATTTATCTTACCTTTTAGCTCTCTTATTTAGTGCAACTTTTCGGAAAAAGATTGAAAAGTTGGCCAGAGACATCCTGATCGACCCTATTCGAGTGGTGCAGGGAGATATTGGAGAGGTAACCCTAAGCAGGGCTGGATGGGACCTTAATGGGTTTATTTCTCATATTATGGAACACAGAATTAATTTCTCACTATTGAGATAAAAAAAAGATGTTATGTTTATAGATGCAACATGCTTGAGATTGGGTATTTTGCAAGTTGTGGGGATAGACGAAACAAGACTGGCAAAATGTTGGGAATCATTGAAGCTAGGTGATGGGTACGAGTTGATTTTGTTCATTTTGTGTTTTTTTTGTTTTATTGAATGTCTCAAAACTTATAATTGTTTTAAAAAGGCTTTGAAGAGACAAAAAGATGTGCCTGGAAGCATCAGCGTATTAGGTTGGAACTGACATTTTAATTATTGTGGTAGGGGCCTACGCAGGAGGGAAAGGGTGACCTGAAAGGCCTGGAAAAAATCAGGTTTCATTTCTTACCTGTACATATGCGCTATGTGAAAAATTACTCTGAATTGGGACTTGGAATTCAGTAATGGCTGCCTAGAGAATCCTTCAGTTGCTTGCCATGGTTATTGTTAAGGAAAGCTCTACAAAGTAGTGGGGCATACAAATTAGGTATGTACACCAGGTGGAGAGCAAGGTGATTGGAAAGGAGAGGTGAGTTTTGAGCTGCACTTGACTTGCTGAAGGCCCAAGGAGAACTGGGATTGTTCAAGGTCTTCTCGATGCAGGTAGAAAATATAATGCCTAGTCCTTGTTCCGGTGCCCTGTGGCTCCAGTGTCACAATCATCTGTTTCATTTCTTCCTTCTCAGGCAAATGAAGATGTGACACAGATTGTGGAGATTCTCCATTCTGGACCTAGTAAATGGAACTGGCTTACCCGGCGTCTGGTAGAATTTACCTCTTCAGGGAGTGTCCTCCTCTTTGTTACTAAAAAAGCCAATGCTGAAGAGCTAGCGAATAACCTTAAACAGGAGGGTCATAATCTTGGGCTGCTCCATGGGGATATGGATCAGAGTGAGAGAAACAAGGTCATTTCAGACTTTAAGAAAAAGGACATCCCAGTCCTGGTGGCCACAGATGTTGCAGGTAGAGTATGAATTTTTCAACAACATTAAGTTCCTAGGCTATAAGGGTACTCTGTCTTACTATATAAGACCTGTAATATCTGAGCAGGCTGATGGAAAGACTGTTGGCCTGGCTGGCCATCCCCTCCCAAACCCCCAAGGAAGCAGCAGTTCATCACAGGGATCACAGTCTGGAGCTCTAGATACCACTTTTCACTTAGTATTTCTCTCTAATCAAAGAATCCCTGCAGCTAGAAGTCACTCTGGGAAAAAAGGCAGTGAATGCCCTTATTGTATGTCTGAATATAGTAGATACCTTACCCTTACGTTGATCTACTATACACAGCTTAGTTGGGCAACTTAACTCAGGATGAGAACAGTTTTTGGAATATAATTTCTGAATTTGTTTTGTCAAGTTTTAATAACTACCCTTAAACACTGATATTTTTTCCCAGAAAGGAGAGAACTTCTCAGCTTCATGACACATTTTAAATATATATTCCCAGTGCAAGAGAAGAGGGCATGGCAGATTACTGATGCAAAAGATAAAAGTCCCGGTCGGGCACGGTGGCTCACACCTGTAATCCCAGCATTTTGGGAGGTGGAGGCGGGCGGATCACCTGAGGTCAGGAGATCGAGACCATCCTGGCCAACATGGTGAAACCCCGTCTCTACTAAAAATACAAAAATTAGCTGGGTGTGGTGGCGCGTGCCTATAATCCCAGCTACTTGGAAAGCTGAGGCAGGAGAATTGCTTGAACCAGGGAGTCGGAGGTTGCAGTGAGCCGAGATCATGGCACTGCACTCCCGTCTGGCAACAGAGCGAGACTCCGTCTCTAAAAAGTAAAAGTCCCTTACACTAGAAGGCCTAACATCATAGAATCTGTGGTGATGACTTAACATGCCTGTATCTCAGCTCACCAAACCCATGCACTTTGCCTAGATAAAGGAAATGTGGCTTACTAGCACTAGCATTTCTGGTTACTTTGATCTTTTGACTACAGATGAAGAATAAAAGAATTTGGTTGCTTTTTATTTCAGCCCGTGGTCTGGACATTCCTTCAATTAAGACTGTCATTAACTATGATGTGGCACGAGACATTGATACCCACACACATAGGATTGGCCGCACAGGAAGAGCGGGTGAGAAAGGTGTGGCCTATACCCTACTCACTCCCAAGGACAGCAATTTTGCTGGTGACCTGGTCCGGAACTTGGAAGGAGCCAATCAACACGTTTCTAAGGAACTCCTAGATCTGGCAATGCAGGTGAGGGGCTGGGCACACTTTCGATTGCTCCTGGTTATAAGACCAAGACATTTTAGCAGTCCTGGAGCAGATAACATAAAAACTTGACAAGAAAGTTGGGTGGCTAGGAGGATGTGGGGCTTATGAGGTACAGATAGGAATTGTGAGATACTAAAATTCATCTAGTCTTCCTGGTCTTCTTTCAACAGCATCTGTTTTGAAAAGCTATTCCTTTGTGCTAAAATCTGTCGCTGTAATTTCTACCCCATAGCACACTTAGGAGTAAATTTAATCTCAAAGATGGTTACTCTTCTCCTTACTGCTCTTCCCCCACAAGATTTTTCTTCTGGGAGGCTAAAAATGTGTGATGCCTTTAAAACAATATGTGTATAGTATAGTGCCCCCCCCCCTTTTTTTTTTTTTTGAGACAGAATCTCACTCTATCGCCCAGGCTGCAGTGCAATGGCGCGATCTCGGCTCACTGCAACCTCTGCCTCCTGGGTTCAAGCAATTCTCCTGCCTTAGCCTCCCAAGCAGTTGGGATTACAGGCGCCCACCACCACGCCTGGCCAATTTTTGTATTTTTAGTAGAGATGGGGTTTTGCCATGTTGGTCGGGCTGGTCTCGAACTCCTGACCTCAGGTGATCCGCCCGCCTCAGCCTCAGCCTCCCAAAGTGCTAGGATTACAGGCGTGAGCCACCGTGCCCAGTCTGTATGGTGCCTCTTAACTATTCCTTGCAGTCTGAGATCTCAGACCTCTGACCACACTGATTGCCCTCTTCCAGGTGTGCTCCAGTTTAAAGCTAAGTGAGGCATTCTAACAAATCAAACCTGGAGTCATCTGAATCCATGCTGTCCCCAAATTACAAATGGGTTCAGAACACTTTCTGAGAGCAGAAACTGTTAAGAGTTTGTCAAATGCCTAGGCCAGCTCACACAACTGGTACAACTCAGCTGCAGTGTGGCAGTGCCCAAGTTTCTGGTCCTAGGAGTAAAGGACCTGCACTGCAGGAGAGAAGAGAATAATGTTTCCTCCCCTGCTCCTGAGCACAGAGAGCTAGTCCTAAATAAACTTTTAAAACAGGACACATTTTGTCTTTGGCATTTTCTTCCATTTCTTTTTGTACCTCAGGCTTTCTGTGCTCAGGACTTTGCCCAAGCCTGCTGCCCTACCTCTCAAGCACTTTATTTTGCTGGTAATATGTGATTGTCAGATAAAACTTTAACCTTCCCAGAGACATTTGCTTTTTTTTTTTTCTTTTTTCTTTTTTCTGAGATGGAGTCACACTCTTATCAACCCAGGCTGGAGTGCAGTGGCGCAGTCTCAGCTCACTGCAACCTCTGCCTCTCCAGTTCAAACAGTTCTCCTGCCTCAGCCTCCCAAGCAGCTGGGATTAGAGGCATGTGCCACCATGCCTGGCTAATTTTTGTATTTTTAGTAGGGACGGGGTTTCACCATGTTGGTCAGGCTGGTCTTGACTCCTGGCCTCAAGTGATCCGCCCACCTTGGCCTCCAGAGTGCTGGGATTCATAGGCGTGAGCCACCGCCCTGCATTCTCAAGAGAATGTGAGTAAATATGTTGAGTGGCAATGGTCAAGTTCAATGAAAACTTTTACGCTCTGCGGGTAAATAAAATTTTCAGTTGTGTGGCTACCATCCTTTCTGGGAGTCTGTCCCTGTAGTCAGTTCTGATAAGCCTCACTTCACATAGCATTTTTCCTTTGCTTCTGAACATACCAGTTCTTTAAGTTCCAAATGTTTACGTCCAATAATACATGGTTTGAGAAATAAAATATAAGCTCATTTTCCTCAAGGAAGTTAGAAGTAGCCAAAGTTACTCCTCTGGGTTTGAAGCTTATCTGAACAACTTCCCTTCCAGGAGAGCCTTGAGGGAGGGAGCACTGTAGGAAGCCTTAGATAAGGATCTCAGCCACTTTTCAAATTTGGTGGATTATGCTACCAAAGAGAAACCAATCTGTGGTTCCTGTGAAAATTCCTCCCTTAGCGTAGTGCTGGCTGAAAATTAAGCAAAAGTTCCCCCTTCCCACTTAATTTCCTCTTTGTCCTCGTTCTCTTCTGGTCTTTTCTCCCTCCCTTGACTTAACCTTGAATTTTGTTCAATGCAGAATGCCTGGTTTCGGAAATCTCGATTCAAAGGAGGGAAAGGAAAAAAGCTGAACATTGGTGGAGGAGGCCTAGGCTACAGGGAGCGGCCTGGCCTGGGCTCTGAGAACATGGTGAGTCTAGACTACTACAGTAGTGCCTTTATAGTTGGTCTCATGTCCTGAAAGTCATTAGGAATATTCTCATCTACCCAAGAAAGCCTCAGTGAGTTTAAAGCCCTGTCTGGAAGGGAATTTGTATTTAATCTGATTTGAGTCAATGCAGTGCTCATTCTTATGGTAACTTTCTATTGAAGAAGCATCTTTGTGTACTTGGTTGACTAGGCTTGCTCAGGAAATTATTCTAGATTAGCAGTGATCTCACACTGTGGTCCCTGGACCAGCAGCACATGCAAACTCATCCCCAACCCCAGACCTTGTGAATCAGAAACTCTGGAGTTGGGGCCCAGCAGTCTGGTTTTATAAGCCCTTCAACACCGGCCTAAAGCCTGCTGCTAGGGAAATGCTGCCAAAGGGTCACTGTAAAGTCTAGCCATATCTTGTCATTAAACTCAGGAATGGATCAGGAATTTCCAAGTCGGGAGCTAGTTTTTCTCACAAACCAGGTAACAAATGTACCCTTTTGGTGGCCTTTCTTAACTGCCTGTTTTCTGTCACCTTGATTCCAAGCCAGGGAAGAAAGCTGCCCAGTATACTTTTCTGGAGCATTAGAGTTAAACTTGGCATCTTTGATAATTACATACTCTGTTCCCACATTATAATAATGATGATGATGATGCATAATAATAGCTAATATTTATTGAGCACTTTATATGTGCCAGGACCATTCCAAGCAATCAGATGTTTTGGCTCAGTTAATCTTCAAAACAACCAAATGGAAGTTAGTACAGATAACAACGCTGAGGCACCTAAGGTTACACTGACAAGTGTTCAAGCCGAAATTCAGACCCTTCATGGTCTTGATTCAGGGCCTGAGCAGTCACACAATATGCTATTCTGGGCCTTTTCATCTTTAACGTAATTTTTACTGAATTAATTGGAAGTGTTTATGTAAATACATGATCAACTTTGGGCATAATCTGATTGCATTTCTGTTTAATAGGATTAATTTCCAGAAATAGAATTTCTGGGTTGAGGGCATAAGCATTTTAAAATGATTGTCACTGTGTCTTTCCTCACAAAGCAGAAGTAGCTTTCTAAAAGTATCCAGTTCCTTTGTAGCTCCCACTTCAAGGGTTTTCATAATGAGGCCTAGTCTATGGCAGTGAGCTTTCCTGCTTATTTTTTCATTCTCATAGATGTGTGTTTTTTTTAGGATCGAGGAAATAACAATGTAATGAGCAATTATGAGGCCTACAAGCCTTCCACAGGAGCTATGGGAGATCGACTAACAGCAATGAAAGCAGCTTTCCAGGTCTGAAATAAGCATTTCATTAAAAGCACTTTCAGCAGTAACTCTTGGGCAGTGACAGAGGGGCTTAGTTTTCCTGGTTGTAGCTGGGTGCCTAGGCTTGATGCTAGATTTAGGGTCTTCACGCTGCTTGGATTTTGAATATAAACCTAACAGTAGCTTAGTTGGAAATGCAAGTTGATCTAGAGAACCCCTTGTGCTGGTCTACTTTGAGTCACACTCAGGGCCTGGGATTGTTGTCCTGCAGCAGGGTGTGTGTTCCCTCCCTTCCCAACAGCCTGCAGTGTTGCCCACCTCCCAGGCACCCACCTCCAACTCACTTCTGAAGCAAAATTTACTGATAGTCACACTAAGGTGAATCGATAGAATGAGTTCAAGGCAGGTTTTGCTGTCAAACTTAAATTTCAGTATGAAAATTTTTAAGTTTTCAAAACTTTTTGGTTTTGAATGTAGATAAATGTGCTAAATACATAGATGCTTTATTCTAGCCAATCAGGCTATAAAAGTACATTTCAGAACACTGGGGGTCCATCTCTCCAGAGATCCACAAGTTTTCCTTTATAGCACAAGAACAAAAGGGACCATACTGTGGGGCCATCAGGACACTAAACTCACAGTGCCAGGATAGCATAGAGTTTCTGTAAACCTCATCATTTGCCAAGTTGTATATTCCAGTTTCTTGAACTTGCTATCTTACCTACTCCTGATGTCTCTTTCTCTTTCAGTCACAGTACAAGAGTCACTTTGTTGCAGCCAGTTTAAGTAATCAGAAGGCTGGAAGCTCTGCTGCTGGGGCAAGTGGGTGGACTAGTGCAGGGAGCTTGAATTCTGTTCCAACTAACTCAGCACAACAGGGCCATAACAGTCCTGACAGCCCCGTCACCAGTGCCGCCAAGGGCATCCCAGGCTTTGGCAATACTGGCAACATCAGTGGTGCCCCTGTGACCTACCCGTCTGCCGGAGCCCAAGGAGTCAACAACACAGCTTCAGGGAATAACAGCCGAGAAGGGACTGGGGGCAGCAACGGGAAAAGAGAGAGATATACTGAGAACCGGGGCAGCAGCCGTCACAGTCACGGAGAGACTGGCAATCGGCATAGCGATAGTCCACGTCACGGAGATGGTGGTCGCCATGGAGATGGATACCGCCATCCAGAAAGCAGCAGCCGTCATACTGATGGCCATCGGCACGGGGAGAACAGACATGGAGGAAGCGCAGGCCGGCATGGGGAGAACCGGGGTACAAATGATGGTCGGAATGGGGAAAGCAGGAAAGAAGCTTGTAATCGTGAGAGCAAGATGGAGCCCAAGATGGAACCCAAAGTGGACAGCAGCAAGATGGACAAGGTGGACAGCAAGACAGATAAGACAGCTGACGGCTTTGCTGTCCCAGAGCCGCCTAAACGCAAGAAAAGTCGATGGGACAGTTAGAGGGGATGTGCTAAAGCGTGGAATCAGTTGTCCTTAATTTTTAGAAAGATTTTGGTAACTAGGTGTCTCAGGGCTGGGTTGGGGTCCAAAGTGTAAGGACCCCCTGCCCTTAGTGGAGAGCTGGAGCTTGGAGACATTACCCCTTCATCAGAAGGAATTTTCGGATGTTTTCTTGGGAAGCTGTTTTGGTCCTTGGAAGCAGTGAGAGCTGGGAAGCTTCTTTTGGCTCTAGGTGAGTTGTCATGAGGGTAAGTTGAGGTTATCTTGGGATAAAGGGCCTTCTAGGGCACAAAACTCACTCTAGGTTTATATTATATGTAGCTTATATTTTTTACTAAGGTGTCACCTTATAAGCATCTATAAATTGACTTCTTTTTCTTAGTTGTATGGCCAGGCAGTCCCCATTTTAGGAGTTGGCTTCTGCAAATTCAGTCCATTGAGCTAACTGTTGGGGAGCAATTTGGTAGTTATAGACATTTGCAGGGAAGGGAGATGTCTGATTCTAAATGGGAGTTGATGCTCAAGTCCCCAGCCAGTTTTGCATCCAGCCCTGAGACAGGTAGGAAACACCTTTCAGACCCAGGCTCTGAAGATTCCCAGAAGCCACAAGGATTGAAGGGAAAAGGTGATCCTGGTAACTGTTCCAGGATTGCTCCAGGTTTGAGATGGTATTGCTAAATTTAAAATTAAACAAGAAACCCAACAACAGCTTTTAAAGTGTCTTCTATTTCATTGTATTTTTTTTAACTTGCCCCAATGATAGAAAAGTCTTTTGCTGAAATGATTTTGATGATTTTTGTTTATCTTGTTTATAAAAAGGAAAAGAAATATACAAACTTTGACTTTTGTGACTTTGTGAAGGTTTCTTTAAGATGTGCATTCCTTTCTGCTTGCTCTCTAGTAAATGTTTTACTACCGGGACCTGTGGATCGTTTGTCATTTCTGTCTATGAATTGGTACATATTAAGCTGGGACTTAAGAATAGTGCCGCACACAGTGTAGGGACAGATGTAGGGAAGTGCTTATTAAAACTGTCAGAAAAGACAACTCTTCCATTATCCTGGTTTTATTCAGGAATAGGATGGGGCGGGGAGGGCTTAAGTGGCCCACATGTCCAGGTGTAGACTGACTACATTGAGTATCGCTCCAACACCGAACTTCCTTTTAACAGTTTAAAAAAAGGGTCATGAGTCTGTCAACACAGTTCAGCAGTGTTTTCATGGGAGACCTAACTTCAGGCAGGCAGGAGGACATCCTCCTCTCTGCTCAGGACCACCACGGGAGTTCTAGGCACTCCACCTCACTGTTCCTCAGACAGCTGTGATGTGAGCAGGGGCTAGGCTGGTAATCAAGGGGGCCAGACTGAGCCATGCCACACCCTTCCTCCTAGTCCCCATGCTCTCCTGGGAACCTGGTAGCTCTGCTTACTTCCGTTTGTGTTTTTTCTTTTGTTCCTTACGTTGCTGTGCTCTTTGGTCCTTCTTCATCCTTGAGTCCACCACCTTGAAATGACCTCTGACTCCAGCTGGCCGGCGCACTTTGCGGCCCACACCTTTTTTGGCTACAACGTAGGTGACATGGCGTTTCTCCTTGCCAAGCCCAGCCTTCTTGTAGAGACTACAGGGGGGAAGAGAAGAGGTTAGAGGCTTGCTTTCTGCTGCACTTTTAGCCCTGCGTACCTTTGTGGTGTCCTCCCTCCCATTACCTTCGCAGCTGTGCCACTTTCTCTCGTTCTGAGATGTCCACTGTGTTCACCACAGCTTCTGCCTTCTTCCTGGTCTGCTCCAGCCTCTTCAGCATCTGCAAAGGAACCTGTCAGGTGACCTCTTCCCCATCCCCCCACCCCCACCCCACCCAATCTCTGGAGGCCCCATCACTTACCCTCCTTTTCTTTCTAGCCTTAGCCTCAGCCACCTTCTTGATGGGACGTGCATTGATTTCCCGCCAGCGTTTCCGGTAATACTCCACCTCCTTCTTACCAACAGGCAACTGTCGTATCCGGTGCTGCTTTTCCTCTTGCACAAACCACTCCGGAAGCTCCCCCTCATCCTCATTAAATGTGTACCTGAGTGGAAAGGACATCTGTCTGATATCCAACATTCCAGGCTTTCTAAAGAAATTACCAGACTGGGCACGGTGGCTCACGCCTGTAATCCCTGCACTTTGGGAGGATAAGGTGGGCAGATCACCTGAGGTCAGGAGTTTGAGACCAGCCTGGCCAACATGGCGAAACCCCATCTCTACTAAAAATACAAAAATTAGCTGGGCGTGGTGGTTGGCACCTGTAATCCCAGCTACTCAGAAGGCTGACACAGGAGAATCGCTTGAACCTGGAAGATGGAGGCTGCAGTGAGCCAAGATCGCGCCATTGCACTCCAGCCTGGGCGACAGAGCGAGACTCCATCTCAGAAAAAAAAATTACCCATTTACCCACCAGACCCTGGGTCACTCTTGATGAGTTTATGGCCCCTTTACCGGTTGAAGGAGTTATCTATGAGGTCTCTCTTGGCCTTTTTGGAAGAGGCAATAACAGCACCTAGAGCAAGGCCTTCGGGGTCCAGTATCCGATGTTTCGCTAGAGAGGGAAGGAGAAAGGTCAAAGCTCAGTTCCCAATACTGAGACTTCCAGTGGTCTTTTCTCATTCCACTGCATACAGAGCTCTCACCTGGGTCCTCAATAGGCACTATCTCAAACCCGTCATCATCTGACTTAGGCCCACGGCTTCGCTTCTTACCACGGAGGGGTTCCCAGCTGTGAAGAGGGGAGGACTCTGAGTGATTCCACCACTCTGTACTACTCAGACCGCACTCCCACAGAATTTGCAAAAATCCTGCCATGCAGGCTGTACCCCAGACCAGTTAAATCAGGATCATCAGTACAGTATTTTTAACCCTCCCCATGTGCAGCCAAGATTAAGAACCCCCAATTTAGAGAAATGGTTCAAGCCACCGCTTCCTTTCCATCCCTTCTCTCAGCTGCAACTACTCACCTCTCTTCTTCCTCACTGCTACTACTGCTGTCACTGTCTGAGATGCCGTCCTTTTCTTCCCCTTCAAGGCCAGTGGCAGCTTCTGTCCCCAAAGAAGCCTCTGTTCCCTTAGGGGCTTCATCTTGGTACACGGGAGACATTGTCTCAGTCTTCAAACAGGAAGGTGGTGTCTGTGGCAGCTGCTGCTGCCGTCCCTTCCGCCGGTTCTCAAATAACAGCTGGGCCTGACTGATCTCCAGGGCCTCATCGGCATCGTCCTCGATCCCAGCAAAGCTGCCCTGTGATAGAACATCAGCTGCCCTTCTCCCAAGGAAGACTCATCTCCCCGCAGTCTTGCCCCCGGCCTCTCCTTACCTTTGAGAACCACAGGTTGGCTTGTTCTTCCTGTATTACTGCCTTTTCCTCCAGTGGTACCAGCAGTGGATTCTCCTCCTCCTCCTCCTCTTTATCATCTTGCACTTCAGTAAGTCGCATACTGCAGACCCAAAGGAAAGTAGGGGGCTCAGAGACCCAGATTGCCTGGAGCCCTTGCTGCCCTACTCAGGCTCTGGTAGTACCCACCCTAACACTTCCTCAGAGTGGCAGCATTCCCTTTGGTGCACACGTGCCCCTTACCGCTTTTGGTCCCTTAGACCCTGATGTCCCCTGACTCCTGCCAGCTCCTCTGGATCCAGGTCACTATCCAGAGATGTGTCATCACCGTCGTCCTCAACATCTGACACATAGATATCATCCCTTGGCAGATCGGACAGAAATGTGTCTGCTGCACTCATATCCCCTTGTGTTACTTCCTCTAATAACTGAAGTGTAACAGAAACAAAGGTAAACTATTTAAAAGGACATATACTGTTTTTTTTTCTGTGTCCCTCACCTCAGTCTATGCTCAGCAGCACTAGAAAGAACACTGGCAAATCTATTATCCTTTCACAGATGGGAAAGCTCAGATCCAGGGTAGTGAATGGCCTGTTTACAACATCCCGTTCTAGGCTGGGTTACTGATCTATCCCACTCAGCTGTCTTGTCTCAGTGGTATCACAAATAGGTCTTAAGGAAGGTACCTACAGCCCACATAGCACCAAATCTTAACATATTCTACAACACTGGTTTTCCTTTAAAAATTATTCTCAGCATCTCAATCACCTCCTGAGAATACCGTCTACACAGTTTGTTTCCACTGAATAAAAGGGGCCCAGCCAACATACATCCAACAAAACTGTTCCACTTAAACCAATTGTCAGAACCTTTTATTTTTCCTCATGGTAAAGATACTAGGCTGGGTATGGTGGCTCACACCTGTAATCTCAGCACTTTGGGAGGCTGAGGCAGGAGGATTGCTTGATGCCAGGAGTTTGAGGCTGCAGTGAGTCATGATGGCACCACTGAACTCCAGCCTGGGTGACAAAACAAGATCTTGTCTCAAAGGAAAAACTCCAACTACTATTTCCTGAGTGTTTATCACATATGAGGGATTACACCTATCTTTTTTTATTCCTCACCAAAAACTCTAGTAGGTAGGTTCTATTATTGTTTTACAGATGAGGAAACTGAGGCAGCAAGGATAAGTGGTAGTCAGCTCAGTCACTTCACAAAGCTCCAGGTGGTAGAGCTGGGAAGGAAACCTGAGCCTGTGTCTGCTCTAGGGCCACCATGCTCTACTGCCCTCCTGTACAACAAAAATGACCTGATTATGACACTCCCACACATAAGCCACAAAAGTTCATTTTGTTTGTGACCCTGATTTTGTCAGGAAAAACATGTTCTTCAGTATTCAGTGGAAGTACCCTAATGCGAGTGCTCACTTAGTCTCAATGAACTAAAGAATGCTGCTCCCCTCTGAGGGAGATCCTCTATTCATCTGTGCTTGAAACTCAAGTAACCTGGCAGCATCTACTATAACCTAAGTTCTTTTCTGATGTTCTAGTTCTTCAAGAATAAATCTATCGGCCGGGCGCGGTGGCTCACGCCTGTAATCCCAGCACTTTGGGAGGCCAAGGAGGGCGGATCATGAGGTCAGGAGGTCGAGACCATCCTGGCTAACACGGTGAAACCCCGTCTCTACTAAAAATACAAAAAATTAGCCAGGCATGGTGGTAGGCGCCTGTAGTCCCAGCTACTCGGGAGGCTGAGGCAGGAGAATGGTGTGAACGTGGAAGGCGGAGCTTGCAGTGAGCTGAGATCATGCCACTGCACTCCAGCTTGGGCAACAGAGCAAGACTCCGTCTCAAAAAAAAAAAGAATATCACACTCATCTATCTACCTAACTCATCCTTTTTGGTTTATGTTTCTTTGTGGCCTTATACTCACCAAGGCACCCTGTGGTGAAGACAGCAACCACAGCCTATCGTTCGGCAACCTAAAAAGACATTCAACACCCCCCACCTCCAAACACCCAAACAGATCCTTCTGTCTCCTAAACCTGCACCCCCAATGCCGCCTCACCTGGTGACCCCGGATGGTGCGCAAGGAGAACATGCCAGTCTCCCCCTCGTCTGCAATGGAAACCCCAGGCAGATCCATCTTCAGCTCCACACGCTCCCGCTGCTTTCTCTGCTCACGCAACAGCTTCTTTTTCTTCCTGAGGGGGTGGATTGAGGGAGTAAAACCGGCCCAGCTCCAAAGAGTTTCTATCCATGCCTTGCATTTTCTTCTCCCATCTTCACACAGTCCCTGCGTTGGGGAACTCCAAGCTCTACCCCAGCTCCTCTCACCTCTTCAATTCCGCCACCTCCTGGGCCTTCATTTCTGCCAAGGTCTGGTTCAGTTGTTCCTCCTCCTCCTCTTCCTCCTCCTCCTTAGAGGGCTGCTTTGTGGTTCCAGCTGTTGAGTCCTCCTCATCACCTTCATCTTCCTCTCCAGAGCTGAGGCTGGCAAAACAGTCCCAAGAGTTGGGTTATTTTCCCAGACTCTTCCCCTGGACACCAGGTCCACACCTGCCTCGCTGTGTTCTCTCCTCACCTGATGTCCAGTGCCTTTGCTTGTTCTTTCAGCTTCTTGGCCACATATCGCCGAAGTTTTGTTCTCCAGTTTAGTAGCGACCTGCCCCAGAGATACTATTACTGATCTTGCCATCTCCCTCTTTGTCCCCGCCCCCTTCTGTTTTAGGCTCACTACCCACCTTTCGGGCTTCGGCTACATAAATCAAAAGGCTTAGGCCCCCATCCCAAACCTTTAGCACAGCAATATCCTCTTCCCAGAGGTCCAACATCATGGCCTTTCCCTGCCTCCAGGGCTCCTGGCCCCCATGCCCACCCCACTCCATACCTGAGCTCCTTGCGCCCCAACACTCTGATGTCCTGACAGCACACCCGTATGTCCTCAGTGGTAGCTGGATGCTGTGCCAACTCTTCATCGTCTACCATGATCTGTTTGGGAGGATGGAAAGGTGTCAGGGGAGATTCTCAGGCTATGTTTCTGGGGCTACCTCATGTCCCTCAAGGCTGGAGACTCACTTCGCTGGCCTTGGAAAGGAAGTCAACAGGGTTGGCAGCTCGGAGGAAGTCAGTGACTGAGGTACGGTGATAGAGAGTGAGGTCACCCTCAGCATAGCCTTCAGCCTTAGGGAGGAAAAGAGAGAAGCTTGGTCAGGCCCTTCTAAGGTACCTGCAGGACCCACCAGGCCCAACCTCCCTAGAGTTCCAGGACCAAGAGTGACCCCATTCCCCAAAACACACCTTTGGCTTCTTCTTAGTCACCAATTCAGTAACGGTCTTAGCCTGAACTTCAACCTCCTTAAACGCAAATTTGGGGTCAAAGAATTTACTGTCAACCTTGTCAGGGGCCAGGAATCCTAAAAATGACAGGGTATATTAAAAAGTGTGCTTTGGGAGTTGGGAGCCTGGATCAAGAGAAAGGAAATGATGCCCACCTTGGCAGACTACAAAGATCTCTGCAGATTCATGGCGAGAGGCTTGGGGCTTGGTGGCCTGGACACGGCGGAACAGCTGCTGAAAGATCCATAGCAGAGGCTGATAGTCACGAGAACGGAAAACCTTTGTGATGAAGCTGCCACCACGGGCCAAAAAGTCACAAGCCAAACGTAGAGCCATCAGTGTCAAATGGGCTGTAGGATAGAGACAATTAGTTGAGGCACTCTGCAGCCCAGGAGGGCATGCGCCCACCTCCACCATCACCTGATCTCCAAGCACCACATTCCCTGTACCTTGTGAGTAAGCATCATGGACCCAGCTAGCCCCAACGTTGGGGGCCCCATCATTGAGCACAACATCAACCTTCCAGGTCTTCAGCTCCTTCCTCAGGGCCTAAAGAGAAGAAAAGGAACTATGGAAACAGAAACACGGGAATGGCCCTGGTTCAGCCATTTGTCCATCTAGTCATTTGCTGAGTGCCCATCATGGGCCAAATGCAGTACCAGGCACAGGAGATACAATAGTAAACAAAAACAGTATGTCTCTACCTTCATGGAGATTACAGTCTGACACTGAGTTCACAGAAGACTTCACTAAAGATCTCTGCCCTTCTCCCAATTCCAAACACCTTTATCCCTGACTCTAAATAAAGCCTGGAGTGGACACTACGAATGCCATAGGTCTTGTCACACAGATGTCAGGCAAGAATGTGCTCAAAGCACGGTAAAAAGGAAAAACTTGCCTTTAGAGGATTTCAGGGATGTAGATGTTTCCGTATAAAGGGGGAAGGAAGAGAGAGACTCCTATTACCTGCCTACAACGTTCTGTTGTGATGTCCTCCTGAAGAGTCACCACATTGGGGAGAGGCTTGATTGGAACCAGGTCCACTCCTGGAAGAAATCAGGTCAGAGTATTCTAAAAGGCTGCCTCAAGCAGGGAGGAGAGAAATACAGGACAAAATACCTTATACACCCACCCCTTAAAACACCAAGGAGAGCTGTCCGTTACTCACCCACAATAAGGCTGGATACAGGCATAAACTTGGCAGCTACCTGCAGCCTATAAAAGGAACAGAAATTTAAAAACCTAGAGCCATCCTTTTCCCCCTCTTGGCAACTGATCTCTCATCCCTGGTGTTACGTGCACTGGCCAAAGCATGTCATAGGCACGTATTCCAAGCCCTTTCTCTGCAATCAAGAAAGGAAACGGCCCCCAAGAGGACCGGGATTCGGGTTCCCCTCCCGCAATGAAACTGGAAGCCATCCCAGCTCAGAACCCAGAAAGCGGCCACCAGGAGCAACCTGTGGCGAGTGTTACGAACCATCCCCCTGGCGCAGCACACAGGTCCAGCAAGGCTCGGGCTTTCTGCAGGAACTGAAAGCGGCGATTGAGCTGGATCAGCTTGAAAGCAGATCGGGAACGGTAACCTGGAAAAACAACCAAATGCGCAAACTGCTTCACTAGTAGGATTTCTCCGGCCTCGCAACCGACCACCCCTTCTGCAGGAGAGGTACATAACGGTCGGAAAGAGCAGGCGAACCGGGCAGAGATCGCTCGCTCGCTCGCTCGCAGACTGAGCGAATCCGGACTCACCCGTCTCCTTTGCCAAGTGATAAAACTTGTCTCGTCGGCTCTTGCCAACTTTGCCCTTCTTGCCCATGGTGGAAAGGGGGAGTATCGCTCAATCTGGGGAGAAAGTA
This sequence comes from Gorilla gorilla gorilla, assembly GCF_029281585.2. Classification (NCBI taxonomy): domain Eukaryota; kingdom Metazoa; phylum Chordata; class Mammalia; order Primates; family Hominidae; genus Gorilla; species Gorilla gorilla. The sequence goes on along the minus strand of NC_073228.2, from coordinate 28,222,691 downwards.
GAAGTTGGGAACGTCTCTTTCCGGAGCACCAGATTCCACTTCCAGTTTCCCACTTCCCGCAGCAATTCGACCCCGCGCCCCTCTCCGCACCCTACCAAGACCCAGCGCCGCTTTCCCCACACTTGGAACCGCACAAGTATGCAGCTAACGTACTTCCGCTTCCGCTTGCGTCCCCTGCGTCCCTGGCTCTAGGTTTTCCGCCATTTTGAGTGTGGCCATAGATTGTTCTCGATACTCTGTCCTTGGGTTTTGTAAGTTTAAAGTTGAGACTAGGAAGGCATATTACAAGAACTATAAACAGAGTTTCAATGAGGCAACACTGAGGAGGAGTTCTACTCCTTCCTTATCCCCTTCCAAAGCCCCTGAACTCGAGTAGCCGCCCCTCCCATCATGGTCCCCTTAGTGTGGTCTCGCCGCACACCCCGCCCATTGACCCGGAATTCTTCTCTGACTGGTCTTCAGGTCCCAAGCCTCCGCTTCCGCGCTTGCGCGCCAAGACGGCTCGGATGCCGGCGGTCTCTGCTGAAGAGAGAAGATGGCGCTTGACGGACCAGAGCAGGTATGGCGGGTGCAGTGGCGGCCCGGCAGGTTACGGGGCTCGGTGCGGATCGAGCGTGATCTGAGTGGAGAGCGGGCCGGGGCAGGAGCGTCGGGTGGGTCGGAGGTGGCTGGACCAGTCCAGGCTGGACGCTGCCTGCGACCGGATCTGCTGTGTCAGCGCCGCCCTCGGTGAGTCAGGGCAAGGCTGGGAGAGGAAGACGCGGTAGAAGCGGAGTGAGGGAAGCGATGGGCGCGGGAATGGCCGGCCCACGGGTCGCAGGAGACGGGACGCCAGTCCTTTGGCTCCGTTCCGCTGGCTCCGTCGTCAGTACTGACACCTCGGGCTTGTAGAGCACTTCACGCAGTGCAAAGCGCCCCCCGTCTATATCATATCGCCTCTCGGTCCTCCTAAAAGTCGTATGAGGTAGGCGGCGTTCCCATTCTTTTATTTTAGTCCTGGGAAAATGGAGGGTTCCAAGGGAGGGAGGGATTAGAACCCAGATCCTGAGCCTCCGAAGTCCAAACTTTTTCTACTACGCAAAGCTACGTGGTGTCAAGCCTTATTCAAAGTGCCCTGCAAGTGGCTTTACCCCCTCGGATGTTTAACCTGTCGTTTAAGACTCACTCTGTGTTTTCAGATGGAGCTGGAGGAGGGGAAGGCAGGCAGCGGACTCCGCCAATATTATCTGTCCAAGATTGAAGAACTCCAGGTGAGGACGGACTCCAGAGGGAGCTAGGAAGGGGGATGATGGGGGATGGAAACGGACTTCCACAAATCCATCTAATTCCTTTGGGAGTGCAGTGGAAGAAGCTGCTGCTTCTCCTTTCTTGTTTGTTTCTTAGCTAGTAGGGTGTATGTATCAGAAGTAAGCAATCTCTTGTTCTCCTCCAGTCCCATCTCTTTGAGGGTCTTAGCATTCACAGTTTGTTACACATCTTCGAGTCAAATCTTAATAGTAAAGGTACCTCTAGCCAAAGGTCAACCCTTTTGGAAGAAGCCCGAATGAAAAGGATTCTTATAAAAGGGAAACATAAGCTCAGGAGTTGAAATTTATCACCAAGAGGTTGGGTGAGGGTGAAGTGAGAATGTGAGGAAGGGCATCATTGAGGGATCTGGACAATGCTAATTCCATAGAGACTGAATGAAAGAAATTGGGCAACCCAGAGCCCTAGCCTAAAGCGCTAAACCATAGAAAAAGGACCGTTTATGTTGTTAATCAAATGTTTGTGTTACCAGTAAGGCTTCCAGCAGTAAGGTATGGCTTCCAGTAGTAAGCCTTACAGACAACATAAACAGTAGTCTGTTAGTGTTAGTGTTACGTTACAGTGTTACAGTAGGCTGTTAGTAGTTTAACTTTGGACAGGTCCATGGATTTTCAATTTCACCCTAACCCCCTGCGTTGTTCAAGTGTCAACTGTAATATAAATTGGATGGGGGAAAGCCACAAAAGACAATTCTGAATTCCAAGTGCATTTGCAGGTATTATGTTTAGTTTACCATTTTTGAATGCTTTTTCATGTGTTTTTATTCGTTCACCTTAGTAGTCTTGAAGCAGGGTAGCTGGTGCTATACCCATGTGCCATTTGGTAACAGATCTAGATTTTTAAAAATAGATTGTCTCACCTTTACTTTGCTTTTGATTAACAGCGGCTGGGCTAGAACTCAGGCTTCTCACCTAACAATCTTTCCACCAGGTGTTGTTGCCTTCCTGCAAGAAATTTGGTGTTACATGAGCCAGCTGTAACTTTTCTCCATTAGATTCTGTTATTCCTGGACCAGTATTGGACAAGCAGCTTTCTTTGATGGCTGCTGTAAGCTCCAGAGGGACTCTTGGAGGACAGGGCAGGGTCATTAGGATCATACTGGAGAATGTGAAACAACATGCAGGTGCCCTGTGCCCTTCCCTCAGCTCATTCAGACCTGTGAGGTCTTGGCCAAGATCCTACCTCCTCCTATCTCCTACCCTTGAGTAATGGAATTTGTCTCTTGTCCGCCACAGCTGATTGTGAATGATAAGAGCCAAAACCTCCGGAGGCTGCAGGCACAGAGGAATGAACTAAATGCTAAAGGTGAGTGGAGAAAGATGGGAAGCCACATGTGGGCAGTTTGTCTGAGGTCTGTCCTAATCTCCCTGCACTGTGTCTTCACAGCAGTGCTTACTGTTTTCTCCCTGTCATCATCTAGTAGTTTCACATGCATCTCTTTTTTCTGAGCCCCATTGTAGCCTCCTTAAAGACATGAATTTTGACCTTTGGCCTTCCTTTAATAAGAGTGATGCTTAGCTCATGCACGTAGAATTGGGTCCTGGAGACTCCAAAGGAGTAGCTAGGTGACCACCGTGTCTGTTTGCCATCTAGTTCGCCTATTGCGGGAGGAGCTACAGCTGCTGCAGGAGCAGGGCTCCTATGTGGGGGAAGTAGTCCGGGCCATGGATAAGAAGAAAGTGTTGGTCAAGGTAAAAGCAGCATGACCCCAGGGACCAGCTCGGTCTCCACTGCAATCCCACCCCTTTGTGTGTAGCCTCGGGAGACAGGGTTCTGTGTTCTGTCAAGGTATTGTGGGATTCTCGTAGGTCTTCCTGGGTAGGATTAGTGATTTGGTGGCTGTCAAGGAAGGTCATGAGCCCTTGTTTCTTTAGGTGCATCCTGAAGGTAAATTTGTTGTAGACGTGGACAAAAACATTGACATCAATGACGTGAGTGTAGCAGGTGAGGTGGTGGTGGTGGTGGGGTCAGCTCTTACTGTACCACTTCTGAAACTTGCCCCCTTCACCCAGGTGACACCCAATTGCCGGGTGGCTCTAAGGAATGACAGCTACACTCTGCACAAGATCCTGCCCAACAAGGTAGACCCATTAGTGTCACTGATGATGGTGGAGAAAGTACCAGATTCAACTTATGAGATGATTGGTGGACTGGACAAACAGATCAAGGAGATCAAAGAAGTGATTGAGCTGCCTGTTAAGCATCCTGAGCTCTTCGAAGCACTGGGCATTGCTCAGCCCAAGGTGAGGAGCAGGGCTTCTCTGAGAGGGCCAAGCTGTACTTACTCCTCCTGCCCCAGCCAGCCCTACTGCAGGGGTTGGGGAGGCACCGGGATAGGCTGCATCTTGCTTGGGCTGGCCCTCCCCCTGAAAAGAGTGGCCGGGGAAGTGTTCCTAGGGCGGTGAGGTGGTTTGGATAGAAGGGACCTTGATGTTCATTTTTTTTTTTTTTTGTATCCCTAACATCTAGCAAGGGACCCAGCACTCGGTAAATGAGGGATGTAGCTTTCTGCCCTGAGTCCTGCTGTTCCCTTGTAGGGAGTGCTGCTGTATGGACCTCCAGGCACTGGGAAGACACTGTTGGCCCGGGCTGTGGCTCATCATACGGACTGTACCTTTATTCGTGTCTCTGGCTCTGAATTGGTACAGAAATTCATAGGGGAAGGTAACCATGGCTAGCAATGTGAGAAACAAGAGGTAGGGGTAGGGGGTTAGAGAGCTAATAAGCTAATAAGCTCCCTAACACCAGCTCGGCCTCCACACAGGGGCAAGAATGGTGAGGGAGCTGTTTGTCATGGCACGGGAACATGCTCCGTCTATCATCTTCATGGACGAAATCGACTCCATTGGCTCCTCGCGGCTGGAGGGGGGTTCTGGAGGGGACAGTGAAGTGCAGCGCACGATGCTGGAGTTGCTCAACCAGCTCGACGGCTTTGAGGCCACCAAGAACATCAAGGTAAGGTGGTAGCATCCTTGGGATGGGCCCAGGGAAGCCCTGGGTGCCACGCAGGCTGAGGAAGAGCTTTAGCTGATCCCCACTTGCTTTCTCTGCTCAGGTTATCATGGCTACTAATAGGATTGATATCCTGGACTCGGCACTCCTTCGCCCAGGGCGCATTGACAGAAAAATTGAATTCCCACCCCCCAATGAGGAGGTTTGTGATGGACACTGTGCACAGTGGCTCTGGCTGTGGGGGTGGGGTTTGGGGCTCAGGCTTTTCCTTGCCATCTCCAGGCCCGGCTGGACATTTTGAAGATTCATTCTCGGAAGATGAACCTGACCCGGGGGATCAACCTGAGAAAAATTGCTGAGCTCATGCCGGGAGCATCAGGGGCTGAAGTGAAGGTAATTGGAGTACCCACCGAAAACAGGGCAGAGGCAGGAAGCTCTGGGCTCAAGGGCCACAGATGAGGGGCACAGCAGTGGGGCCTCAATTTCTTTTTCCTGTTCAGGGTGTGTGCACAGAAGCTGGCATGTATGCCCTGCGAGAACGGCGAGTCCATGTCACTCAGGAGGACTTTGAGATGGCAGTAGCCAAGGTATAGGCCTCCATCTTTGTGCCTTTGCCAGTGGTGGCTCTGGGGCAGTGGGCTAGGGCATGTGTGTGTTCGTAACTTAACGTTCATTCTCTCTCCCACCCCTAGGTCATGCAGAAGGACAGTGAGAAAAACATGTCCATCAAGAAATTATGGAAGTGAGTGGACAGCCTTTGTGTGTATCTCTCCAATAAAGCTCTGTGGGCCAAGTCCTCTAGGACTCCAGTCTGTTAATGAGGGCTGTGCTGTTCAAGGACCAGGTCCAGGCACCACCAATAGACAAAAGGATTTATTTGGAAATTTCCAAACCTGCCAGAAGTGGCACTCACCAAGCCCTAGGCCCACCCTCCTCACCAAGCTCCAAAGGGCAACACCAGTCCTCCCAGCCTCCCCATTCACCTTACCCTGGCCTCCACATGCACATACCCCATACCTCAGGCCATGCTAGAGAACTGGAGTGTCCCCTCCCCGGCCCAAGCCGCTGGAGAGGCAGCCCTCTGGCATCCCAGGAGATGATGGCGGCCAGAGCCGCTTGCATAGATTGAGGAAAGAAAACAAGGAGGCACCTAACAGGGCTCCCTGAAAACCCCCAACTTACCCCTGTACAAAAAAAGTGGCTCCCACATAGAAAACTTGCTCCCAAAATAGTGCAAATACCCAAAGGAAAGGAAAAAACCAGCAGCAAGGCTGGGCTTGTAGGAATGGCAAAGAACTTTGGTTTAGAAAGGCTAGGAAGAGTCTGGGCTGCACCTCCTCTTCCTAGCCCAGCTCCCCAGAGCCAGCTCTGACCCTCGCCCCAGGGGGAGTCTGTAAACATGCAAACCCAGCAGCCTTTGGTTCTGAAATGTCTGTTACAATGTCAAAGCACAGCCTCCAGCAGTCCTACTTGGGCCTGCCTGCAGGGGGGCAGAGGAGGCATCTGCTGAACCCAATTAAAGCCAATGCAAAAAGTATAAGGCTTTGGGGACCAAGCAACAAGGAATCCTATCACTACATTTATAAAACTAAAGCTGGAGAGTAGAGGGTGACAGCAGACACTCCTCACCCCAGCCTACGTGTCTGCGGCCCCAGCAAGGACCCAGAGGGTGGTCTCCCTCCAGGCTCCAGGGCTGGGAAGAAAGATCCCTGAGCAGTTAGGTCAGGCGAATTCCCAGCACCTGTTCCAGTTCCTGCCTTCGCTGCTGCACCTGGAGAAGGGAGAAACCAAGTGGCTCAGGCCTTTGCTACTCACGGCCAAAGGAGGGAAAACAGGGCAGAGCCTCACCTTGGCAAAGATGTGCCTGCCTACTGCTTCCTGGGCCCAGGGCTGGTGGTAGAAAGCAGCTCGTCTCTCCTCCTCAGGATTTCCAATCACATCAGTGATGATCTGCAAAGAGCCAGGAGGAAAGCCATAGCATAATCCCCACCCCTTTGCTAATCCACCCTGGGAATTGCTGTGGGTAAAAATCACCCAGAGCTTTACATAGGAGTCCCCTTGGGAAAGAGGACTACACCTTGAGGTCTCGGCGCTGGGAACGGAGCCATTCCTGGATGAAGTCCTGGGGGTCGGTGCTAAAACTGAGCATGAAATCTCTCTGGGTCTTCAGCTGGTTGATGGACTCAATGGTCTCATGGATCTGGAGAGGGTACCTGTGTCAGACTGTGCCCTCAAAGCTTAAATGCAAGCAACTGAGCCAGAGTTCCCATCCCATCCCCCAGGTGCTACATGTATGGACATGCTGGACAGAGCCAGCCCACCCCAATCCTGGGCCCCAGAGGAAGCTGTGGAGCCAGAGGGCCCACCTTGACATCAAGGGAGGCGATCTCCTGCTGATTGGTGGTAGAGGCCAGAAAATTGCTCATTTGGGCCTTCAGTGGGTCATCCACCTCCACATCGATGTCGTAACAGGCTGTCTTCTTCTGGTCGTTAGGGTCGACACTGCAGGCAGCACATGGGGAGGGAAGGCACATAGCTGACTTCATCCTGCCCACCTGGGCCAAATCTGGGGCCTATTCTCTGCACACACTCAGGGAACAAGAAACCTGATGCTTTCTTTGGCTTTAGTTCAGGCCAAGGGTGAATCTGCTCTTAGAAGAGCCTTCCTGTCCCCCTCCTTGCATTTACCTAATGACATGGTTGATGACAATGGGGTCTGGATGCTGCAGCAACCCTGCCAGCTTCATGGGAATCTCAGAGAAACGGAGTCGGCCACAACTGAAGATCTGGAGGAAATACGAAAGGCTCAGCGTTGGCTTGTGGGCACAGTGGAGTGGACCATTCCAGGACCAGTGAGGGCAGCAGTCTGTAGGCTGTGGCCAAGGAGTAGCCCAGCAGGCAAGGCAAGGCAAGGGCTGAGGAAACGGGGGCTGGCATCTAGCTAACCTGGCGGAAGTAACGGTTGCAGTTGATGTACTCCCGCTCGTGCCCATCCTGCAGCTGGTTGTGCTTGATGTAAAGCCACAGGGCCTGCATGATGGCGGCCCTCGTCTGCGTGTGTACTCCCAGCAGCCTTGCCAATCGGGGGTCCAATTTGTACTGGGGAGGCTGGAGTTGGATGGAGGGGAGTCAGAACGGGTTCTTATAGTAAAACAGTGGGAAAATAGGGCAGGGACAGGAACCAGCTAGGAACCAGCTCCCCTCCTGAGGGGTCCCTGTGGGCCCAGAAATGACCCCAGGGCCTCTGTCACCTGATGATCCAGCATGAGCAGGAGGGTGCACTTGACGTTGAGGTCTCCAGGCCGTTTTACTTGGAAGCCATCTGTCTCCTGGGTGGTAGGCATCCGGTGCCACTGGCAGGGAGGGAAGCATGGCTTATCACCAAGGGGGTGGGCGTGAACACAGGGCCTCCCAAGGGCCCTGAGGCCATTTCCCTGCCAAACCTGCACATCAGCCTGCTTCTGCCCCGGGCCCACTCTCACCTCCACCAGGTGATTGTCAGGCCCGTACAGCTCCTTGTCCAGCTCAATGACGAGGCTCTTAAAGAATGAAGAAAACTTCCTCTTCTGTTTGCTAGGCTGGGGATGGAAAGGGGTGTGAGATGGTGCTGCTGAGCTCTCAAATCTCAAGCTATGCTAAATCCCAAGAAAGAGAAGCCCCATTTCAGCCCTGGAGCTCCGGGTACTGAAGATTCCTGGGCCCTGAAGGATGGAAGCAGCACTCTGGGCAGACTGGAGGCAGGGAAATGGTGCCCTCTTGCAGCCCACGAGGGACTTCCTCGAGACACTCGACTGCCATCTGCAGGAACATTGTAATAACCACACAAATCAACCTCCAACGGGCTTGGAGCAGCGCCCCCCTCCCTATGGCAGGACTTCTCTGGGAGCGCCCAAGTGTCTGGCCCAGTCTTTTTTTTTCTGAGACACAATCTCACTCTGTCACCCAGGCTGAAGTGCAGTGGTGTGATCATAACTCACTGAAGCTCGACCTCCTGGGCTCAAGCCATCCTCCTGCATCAGCCTTATGAGTAGCTGGGACTACAGGCACATGCCACCACACCCAGCTAATTTTTAAATTTTTTGTAGAGATGGGGTCTGGCTCTGCTGCTCAGGCTAGTATCAAACTCCTTGGTCCCAGTCTTAAACCCACACAGGCCTTCTTCCCTCCAAAACCTCCCTCCCCAACTCACATCATCCAGCAGTTTTCCTTCCACTCGGAGTTCCCAGGAAGCCACCTTGTCCCCTGCTGGGGTTCCCCCAGGGGTCCCTGCAGTTCCTGCACTATCGCCTTCCGCCTTGCTGGGACTGAACGTATTGGAAATGTAGATCCGAAGCTTTCGCTTTTGCTAAAGAGAGAAAGGCAATCACAACTGGAGGTGGACCAAGATGTTGGGACACAGTGCTACCGCATCTTCTCATATGAACCATTCAACAATCAGTACTAAGCACCATGAGCCAGCCAGGCACCTTGTCAGGTACTGGGAATCAGAAGTAGTAAGTCCCAGTCCCAGCCTTTTTTTTGTTTAGACATGGTCTCACTCTGTCATCCAGGCTGGAGTGCAGTGGCGCGATCTCAGCTCACTTGCAACCTCTGACTCCCAGGTTCAAGCGATTCTCTTGCCTCAGTCTCCCGAGTAGCTGGGACTACAGGTGCACACCACTATGCCCAGCTAATTTTTTGTGTTTTTAGTAAAGATGGTATTTCAACATGTTGGCCATGCTGGTCTCAAACTCCTGACCTCAGGTGATCTGCCCACTTCGGCCTCCTAAAGTGCTGAGATTACAGGCGTGAGCCACCGCACCCGGCCGGAACTCACCATTTTATGGGGAAAGAGATGCATCACCAACAATGCCAGCACAGTGGGACTGGTGCTATGGCATGACAGAGTAACACACAGCCAGAGGTCTCTGGCTCACATCTTACATGAAACCCAGACACCCATCACGGCTCCAAAATATCCTAGTTCCCTGGAAAGGCTTCACCACTCGGGACTGTTCTACATTATTATTAAGAAAAGCTTCTCGGCCGGGTGCAGTGGCTCACGCCTGTAATCTCAGCACTTTGGGAGGCCGAGGCAGTCAGGAGTTCGAGACCAGCCTGGGTAACATGGTGATACTAAAAATACAAAAATTAGCCGGGCGTGGTGACAGGCATCTGTAATCCTAGTTACTCGGGAGGCTGAGGCAAGAAGAATTGCTTGAACCTGGGATGCGAAGGTTGCACTGAGCCGAGATCGCAACACTGCACTCCAGCTTAGGTGAAAGAGCGAGACTCCATCTCGGTGGAAAAAAAAAAAAAAGAAAAGAAAATATTCTCTATGGATGGGGAAGGGGAAGGAGAAAGGAACTACCTTTATCCCCTAGTCTAGTGGTTTTCAAACTTTTGACCACCACCCATAAGATTTACATTTTCAATTATGACCCAAGGTCTGCATATCTATCTATTTATCAGAAACAAAAATGTCATGAAAGAATCCATTTACTACTATGGTAAGTACTACTGTGAAGTATTTTAAGATTTTCTACTGTCACATATTCATTTAAAACATACTGGCCCCAACACATTCAACTGAGTTCGTACTCTACTAGTGGGCTGCATCCTGCATGTGAAAAACCCGGCTCTAGCCCAACTTGCTTGGCCCCTGGAAAACAAGGGGGTGGAGGGCAAGGAAACCTGGGAAGGCTAGAGGTGGTCAGGGCCACACATACCGTCAGAGGTTTTTTGATGGCCTCCTGGATCTCCATCCGCTTGCGAGCAATGGTCTGGTCCAGCTTCCGCTCAAAAGCCAAGAGATCCATGTACGCCTGAGACTCTGGAACAAGCTCCCGGATCTGAAGGAAGGTAGCAGAAGCTCATCAGCTTGCTTCAGCCAAAGCCTGGCTCTTTCCTCCCTTCCTCCTGCAGCCCAGCGTTGAGAGAGATGGACGCCCACCCCAAGGTGGCCACTGGGCAGGCCTCCCAGGTGTCCTCTTAGCACTTACTCGCTGAGGTAGAACCTTATCTGCCATCTTCCTCCTCTTTAACCTGGGGAGGACAGAAACCCACTTAAGAGGTCAATGGTCCAAAAAAGGACACTCACTCCCATAACGCCCCTCCAGTCTCCAGGACCCTCTCCCCCAGGAGAGCCTGGAGTCATCCTCAGTCACCAAAGCTCTTAAGACAGAAGGAAACCCTCTGCTACCACCAGAGCTGAGTTAGGCAGAGTGAGAGAAGCAGGATGCTCTTACCCCCGGCGCTGGGCAGGCATGGGAGGCTGCGCCTGGGGCACAAGCAGGCGTTTTCGGAACGGATCCATCATGGTGGGTGGCATGCCAGGTCGAAGCGGAGCTGCTGCACCAAATGGGGAGCCAGCAGGGGGTCCCACCTGCAAGCCAGCCATGGGCATCCGGTTCCCTGGTGACATGCCAGGTCGCTGGGGGAAGTGAGCCAACGGGGGTGCACAGGTCAGGGGCAAGGCCCTCCGGGACCCATAGCCCATGCCCTCCATCCCTCTCGTCAGCCAGGTAGGGCCTGAGCAGCACACCAGAGCCCTGCTGGAGCCCCAGGAACAAAGGGGAGCGGGTGCCTGAGCACAGAGTGTAAACCACACCTGCCCCGCCCCCTGCAACCGCCCTGGCAGCCATGCCAGCGAATGAGGCCTGCCAGAGCCTGGGCTGGGAGGAGGGTCCTGCCTGCAGAGGGAAGGGCCTTGGGGAGCTTTTCAGGGCCCATTGCTACCTTCCAGCCCCAGCATGCTGTGCCCTATTCCCTGGACAAGCTGGTCCCTATTCTCTCAGACAGTCCTGCCAAGCCCTGCCCTCCTTCTCTTTCTCCCATCATGAAGGAGAAGCATGGCTGAGAGGCACGGGGGCAGTGTCACTGCCAGGCAGAGGGGTGTACTATAGTATGAGCAAGCCAATGGCGCAGAGCCCCAATCCCCATCCTCTGTGGCCGAGGGAGAAAGGGGTCTGGTAGGCAGCAGCACCCCAGGTTAGCAGGGCTGCAACAGGATGGCTTGGAACGTGTACCAGCTGGTGGGGGTGGCCTCGGGCAGGGTACAGGGACCCCGTACCCTGTAGTCTGGTATCACATAGCCCCCACCCACAGCCCAGAACTGGACCCTCCTCTCACCTCCCTACTGCCCAACTACTACCCCTATGACAGAAGACCCCAGAAGGGAAGCTATGGCTCCTGGGTGGCCTGTGGGAAAGAGAGCAGCTGGCACCTGGACTCTGCCAGTGGTCCAGGCACCACCTGGCAGCCAGGACTGGCTCTGGCTCTGTGTAGCCCTGGCAATCCCAAGCTGGAGAAGGGGGCTAAGATTATCCCGGGAGGCAAGGATAGAGGCCCAGGCTGAGCAGCAGGAAAGTGGGAGACAGAAATAGCTTCTTTAGATGCCTGCAGAAGGACTTCCCACCTGAGGCCTTGCTCCCTGACATTTCTGTGGAGCCCATCTGGGAGTCACCTCCACCCCCACCCCCCTCCCCATGGCTGCGCCTGCAAGGCCTGTTTGGCAGCTCTGCCTTGCACACACTGTCCCTGGCAGCTTCACAGGGCTGGCCCCAGGGCCCAGATTATGCAACGAGCACAACCAGCCAACCAAGCCCGGCAGGGTGGAGACTTGTACCAAATCAAAGGACCCTCCCCCACCCCAGCATCATGGAGATGAGATTCTTCCCCAACCTCTTCATCCCGCACTAAACCCATGTTCCAACCCAGAGGGTCAGATTCTTGACCAGATGCGGAGATGGAAAGAAACATGACCCACAGACGTGAGGATGGGGAGAGGAGGAGCAGGGTGGGAGGGAAGTGTTTGGGAGAATAAAAAGCTCAAAGTGGGGGGCTCTGGGGCTTTGGGAGTCCTGCCAAAGTCTCTCTGCATCAGGAAGAGATTAATCAGAGCTGTTGAAAGGCAAAAGACAGCCTCTTTCTCTGCCTTAAAGATTGTTCTTTCTCTGGCCTGAGATTATAGAAAAAAACTGAGTGTGGCTACAGCTGTAAGCCCAGGCCCAGACATCCCAGACTAGTTTTTCCTAGTGCCTGAGACAAAGACAGGGAAGAACTGAAGCAGTGGGTCCTGCAGAGGTGAGCAAGGGCCCTGTGGTCCCCAGGAAGCTCCCTGCTGCAGTGTTCACAAAACCTGCAGCACTACCCATCCCTCCTGGGCAGGTGCTCCGGTAACAGGAAGTCCCAAGACAAGGCCTCATAGGCAGGGTCTGGAATAGGCTCCACCCAGACATCTGCTCCAGGTTTCCTGGGCCCAGAGCCCCTGGCTCACTCAGGGCCCCAGGGGAAGGCTGCTTATAGTTCAAGTCCCAACTGAGCCTTGCCAAGCTCCATAGGGCTTATAGGCGCTAGCAACTCCTCCCACTTCAAAAAACAAAACAAAACAAAACAAACAAAAAAAACAACTCAGGAGTTAAAGAAAAAAAAAAAAAAAAAAACAGTCCAGCACTCTGAGCCTCCCTAACTCCCTGCCTGCAGCAGGACCAGGTAGGCCTGGATCAATCCCCTGAACCCCAGATGAGGAATCCAGGGCTCCGGTGAGCATGCTTTGCCCTGCCCCAAATGTGGCCCTGATGCTCCTGGAACCTGGGCCTGAGGGCCTCAGCTGGGGAACATACCACCCACTCTCCCATGAGTAAAAAGGATTTTGAGGCCGGGTGCAGTGGCTCATGCCTATAATCCCAGCACTTTGGGAGGCCGAGGCGGGTGGATCACAAGGTCAGGAGTTCGAGACCATCCTGGCCAAGATGGTGAAACCTCGTCTCTACTAAAAATACAAAAAAATTAGCCAGGCGTACTGGCGGGCGCCTGTAATCCCAGCTACTCAGGAGGCTGAGGCAGAAGATTGCTTGAACCTGGGAGGCAGAGGTTGCAGTGAGCTGAGATCATGTCACTGCACTCCAGCCTGGGCGACAGAGTGAGACTCCGTATCAGGAAAAAAAAAAAATTTTTTTTTGAACTTTTTGAACTCTCTGGAGTGAACCCAGCAATCTGAGGTTTTTGTTATTTTGTTGCCCAGGCTGGAGTGCAGTGGCAGGATCATAGCTCAATGCAGCCTTGAACTCCTGGACTCAAGCAATCCTCCTGCCACAGCATCCTGAGTAGCTGGGACCATAAGCGCACACCACCACGCTTGGCTAAATTTTTTTTTTTTTTTTTAAGAGATGATGGTCTCACTATGTTGCTTAGGCTGGTCTTGAACTCCTGGTCTCAAGTAATCCTTCTGTCTGGGCCTCCCAAAGTGCTAGGATTACAGGTGTGAGCCCACCACATCCTGCCCTGGAGGTTTTTTCTTTTCTTTTTCTTTTTTTAGGTTCCTCTGTTAACTGTGATCCACAGCTAGAACCACCCTCTGGAGGAAGGGAGGTCATCACTTCCCTTCTTTCAACTATTTGCTCAGCTTGGGCCTCAAATTCTCGCTTTTCAAGTGCATCTCATGAGCCCTAACAGACAGGAACCCCTTTGTTTCCCAGATCTCAAGTCCCCTCTCCTGGAAGTCATACAACTGGACTTGGAAAGAAGGCAAGTAGGATCCTCTTCAAACTCAGCCAAAGTTAGCTGGCTGGGTTCTCCTTCCCATCTACCTCTCCTGCCAGGAGGAGGAAAGCTAGTGGGATGGGAAACCCAGACTCAGGGCCATCTCCTACTTCCGCACAGCTAGCAGCCCAGGTCTAACCAGCCAGCCAGCTTGGCCTTGCCACAGGCCCAAGGCCACCCCCCACCAAAACATGTGGAATCCATCCTCTCAGGGGCTGTCCCAAGGGCACATTTCCTATGGCTTGCATGCCAAGGAAACTGGAGCGGCTTGTCTGTTCCAGGTCCTTCCAAGGCCAAAGGCCCACAGATGGTACCCAGGCCAGGTCTCAGTGGGCAGGCCCAAGGGCTACAATGAATGATGCAGGGAGCCCTCAGCAACACCCTGGGCCCATGAATCCCCAAGGGGGACAGCAAGGTGGGAGAGATGAGCCCCAGCTGGAATCCCTGGGACCAGGTCTGTCTCTGCCCATACCCAGACTCTGTTTTCTCTTGAGAAAGGAGGAAGAATGAGGAGTAAGAAGGAAAAAAAAATCCAGTCACTGTCCCTAGTTAAGCCATCTCCTTAGAAGTGAGGGCCCAGTGGGGCAGGTAGGCTGTGTATACTCCACGAGGATCCCTAAGGACCTCTGCCTGGAGACATGAGTCGAAAACAGAGGAAGCCCACAGCAAACCCGGGTAGATGAGCAAGAAGCCAGTGTCAAATGCTTGGGCACATGGCTTCGGACGTGGTGGAGTTAGAACCTGAAGGCCAAATAAAAATGCAGAGAGGGTGACAAGGCAGATGGGCACAGTTTCCAAGCCCTCTGGGGCAACCTGAACAGCAGACTAGAGCACTGGCAGGGTCAGGCTGAGGTCCTCACACACTGAGCAGAAGTCGCTGCTTTGCAAGGGCTTTTGAAGCTGCAATCTGAGCAGCTCTCAAAACCCCCAAGGGGTCCGGACAGCACTCTTTGAAGCAACTCTCGCAGACTCCTCCGGCCCCAGACCAGCAGGGCTCCACTCTGCACGTCCAGACTAATCAACTCCCGGACACGATGACAGGAGGCAGAAAGCCCAGAAGAGAGCCGGCCTGTGACTGGGCTGGGCCCTCCCCTCAGGCCTGGCCACCACCGTCTCTGGTCTAAGCTGGAGTCCTCCCAGCGAAGGCGCCTGGCCCTGCCTCAGGAGTAAAGTCCGCCCGTGCACAAGCTGGAATCCCCTGGCCCTAGCCTCAGCGTCCCGTGCCCGTGGGAAGCCAGGCTCCTTCCTCCTCATTAGCAGCCGGGAGCCATCTCAGACACGCTAGAGCTCCGCCAGTTCCCAACCAGAAAAAACAGGGCAGACTTGGACTGGGACCAAGGCCGATGCAGGGTAACCCCGGTTTCTCAGCGAGGGCCCTTTCCCAAACTTTCTCATCACTTTCCAGCCCTCCTACCCTAGACTTCTCAACCCACCCGCCACAATTCACTGGCTCCCCAAACTCCTCCATCTCCCAGTCACTCGGAATCCCTGTGCCGCGGAAGCCCCCAGGCCTCCCAGCTGCTTCCAGCCCTCCGCTGCAGAACCTGCTTCCCCTTTCCACTTCACCGCGACCCGCCGCAGCCCGAGGGTCCCGGCCCGCCCTCCACCGTCTCCCGGAGTTCCTCATGCATTCCCCAGGGCCCTCACTCGAGGCCCCTTCAGCCGCCGGCCCGGGCGCCCTCGCAGCGCCGCTCGCCCCCGTCCGCTCGCGTCCTCCTTGCTCACCTGGTACTGCGCCGCGGGGCCCGCGGGTCCCATGGGGCGGAAGGCGGCGGCCCCGGGGCCCCCCACGCCTCCTGCCGGACCCGGTCCCCGGAGCGCCGGTCCGGGCAGCATGCCGGGTCCCGCGGGGGGAGGCGGCGCTCCCAGGGCCGCGGCCACGGCGCCGCCGCCAGGGCTTAGCGGGGGCAGCGGGAACCCGCCCGCGCCTCGGCCCGACATCGCTCCGTCCCGTCCCGCGGTGCCGCGATCCGGACTCCGGGCTCCGCGTCGAGTCCACTCCGTGCTCTGTGCTCCGCGATCCGGGACTTGGCGATCTTAATTCCGGGTTCCGGGATTTGTCGATCCGGGCTCCGGGATTTCCTAATCCAAGTTCGCGAGTTCCTCACAGACCCGGTTCGGGACAGATTCCGCTCCTGCCCGGGAGATTCCGGATCCAGGATCTGCTGCGGGCCCGCCTTCCGTCCCCGGCCTCCGGAGGTTTGGCCGACCGAGTCGAGTTACCCAGAGGCGGCTACGAACTCCCTGCCCCGCCCAACCCAGCCCAGCACTAGGCCCCGCCTCTACCTGGTGCCCAATGCTCGAGTGCCTCCTCGAATCCTGCCCCTCGCGAGACCCGCCCCCAGCGGGCACCGCCCCTAACTGCCGACCTCAGAGCCCCACCCCCCCACCTTTGGCCCAGCCCTTCGTCGGAGGGGCGGGAGCGGAAGCTGCGCGCGGAAGCGCCGAGTGAGGCGCGGGGTCAGAGGTCTAAGGTCACTTAGGGGCTTCACAGTGAATGAGCCGTTGCTACTACTCTCTCCCGGTATAGCACCCTCACCGAATTCCGCGGCCACACTCCCCGAAAATAGTTTTGTCAAGTCTCCTTTCTGCATCTTCGGCGTTAAAGACTCAACTCAGAGTCGGTAGCTGTGGCTCACGCCTGTAATCCCAGCGCTGTGGGAGGCCGAGGCGGGCGGATCACGAGGTCAGGAGATCGAGACCATCCTGGCTAACACGGTGAAACCCCGTCTCTACTAAAACGACAAAAAATTAGCCGGGCGTGGTGGTGGGCGCCTGTAGTCCCAGCTACTCGGGAGGCTGAGGCAGGAGAATGGCGTGAACCCGGGAGGCGGAGGTTGCAATGAGCCGAGATCGCGCCACTGCACTCCAGCCTGGGCGACAAAGCAAGACTCCGTCTCAAAAAAAAAAAGAGTTCATGATAAGGCAGCTAATATCCATTTCAATCCTTTTAAGCTTCTAGAACAACAGTAATTCTCAAAGTGATAGGGGCAGTGGAGAATCAGAGTCCTCTGGGAAGCTACTCCAAAATACCTCCGCCAGCCACCCCTCCAATCCAATGGCTCTCAGTATTGTATTTGAAAAATAAGCTTCCTAGGTAATTCTGATGCGACCCACTGGGTCGCATCAGAAAACACAAGATTTTTTCTACCCTAGAAAAGGGGCAAGCTAATAAATGCATTTAAAAGCAGATCAGCTGGGTGGAGTGGCTCACACCTGTAATCCCAGCACTTTGGGAGGCCAAGGTGAGTGCATCACTTGAAGTCAGGAGTTCGAGACCAGTCTGGCCAAGATGGTGAAACCGTGTGTCTACTAAAAATACAAAAATTAGCTGGGCGTGGTGGCGCACACCTGTAATCCCAGCTACTCAGGAGGCTGAGGCACGAGAATCGCTTGAACCCAAGAGGCAGAGGTTGCAGTGAGCAGAGATCGCGCCACTGCACTCCAGCCTGGGTGACAGAGTGAGTCACTGTCTCAATGATAATAAAGCAGATCAAACGGTTAAATATAACTCAGTTCCTGTCAATCCCTTGTTTAAAACCCTCCCCAGCTCCCCATTGCTCTTAGATTGAAAGTCACACTCCCTCCTGTGACATTTAAGGCTCTGCAGGACCTGGTCCCTGCTTACCTCCTTGGGTTCATTTTAAATCACTGCCTTTGGCTCTCCAAGCATCGGCCCAGATGGTCTCCTTGCAGTTTTTCAAACTACCCATCCCCTTCCCATCTCAGAGCCTCTCTGTTCTCTCACACCCTACTTCCCACCAAGTGATTATCACAGTACATCATTACTTAAGTGTGTGCTGATTTACTGTCTGATGTGGCTCACCCACTAAAATATAAACTCTACAAAGGCAGGATCTTTTTCTCTCTCAATTTATCTTTTTATTTTAAAATTTGTATTTTTTTAAGACAGTGATTTGCTAGGTTGCCCAGGCTGGCCTCAAACCCCTGGGCTCAAGTGATAGTTCCTGAATAGCTGAGTAGGTATACACCACACCTGGCTATTTTTTTTAAATTGAAGTGAGATTTACATAATAAAATTAACTGTTTGAAATTGCACAATTCAGTGGTATATATTACATTCACAATGTTGTGCAACACCTCCTCTACCTAGTTCCAAAATACTTTAATGACCCCAAAAGAAAACTCCATCCTCATTAGAAGTTGCTCCTTATTTCTTCCTCTTCCCAACTTCTGGCACCCACCAATCTGGGTTCTGTCTCTAGATTTATCTATTCTGGATACTTCATATAAATGGAATCATAATAGGTGGGTGTTGGGCATGGCTTCCTTCACTTAGCATAATGTTTTTGAGGTTCATCCATTTTGTAGCATGTATCAGTACTTCCTTTCTTCTTATGGCTGAATAATATTCCATTGTATGTATATAACACAATGTGTTCATCTGTTTATCTTTGTATTTATTTATTTATGACAGCATCTCGCTGTGTTGCCCAGGCTGATTTCAAACTCCTTAGCTCAAGTGATCCTCCTGCCTTGGCCTCCCAGAGTGCTAGGATTATACGCATGAACTACCATGCCTGGCCCTATCCATTTATCTGTTGATGAGCAGTAGGGCTACTTCTACTTCTTGGCTATTCCAAGTAGTGCTGCTACGAATATATATTTGTATTTGAGTACCTGTTTTCAGTTATTTGGGGTATATACTGTGTCTCCCTTGATACCTGTTGTAACTTAACAAATATGTATGAACAGACAATCTTTGAGTGTAGTGGGAGGGAATGATAAACAATAATATAATATCAGTTAATATCAGATATATCAGATAATATACACAATGACTTAACTGTGTTATGATAAAATATCCTTAAGGTGTTAGGGAGCAAATAGAGATATCTGAGGCATGGTAGAGATAACAGGAAGATTTCCTACACAGTAGGCAGAGAATAGGTAACATTTACTGAGCATTTTCTACGTGAATTAGCTCATTTAATCATCACAACACATAGGAGGTAGATACCACATATGAGGTACACACTATTTTTACCTCTTTTTTTTTTTAAAGAGTTGGGGTCTCACTCTGTTGCCCAGGCTAGAGTGCAGTGGCATGATCATAGCTCGACTAATGGGGCCTCAAACTCCTGGGCTCAAGCAATCCTCCAACCTCAACCTCCCAAGTACCTGGGACTACAGACACCAGCCTCTATGCCTGGCTCTATCTCTGTTTTAGAAATCAAAGCATGGAGATCCAGTCACTTGCCCACCCTCACTGTGATGGTGCTAGGATTCAAACCTGTTTCTGATCTGGCTCTAGAATCCAGTCTAGGGACTAACTATTACTTACCACCGATTTTTGGTAGCTGTGTGTCTGGTCTGTTATTACTTGCAAAGAAACTGTTAAACTGAAAAGTGAGGCTGGGCAGGTGACTCATCCAGCACTTTGGGAGCTGAGGTGGGAGGATTGCTTGAGGGGTTCAAGACCAGACCAGGCAATATGGTGAGACCCTGTCTCTACAAGAAAATGAAAAAATTTGCAGAGTGTGATGGTGGGTGCCTGTGGTCCCAGCTACTTGGGAGGCTGAGGCAGGAGGATCACTTAAGCCCAGGAGTTTGAGGCTGCAGTGAGCTCTGATCATGCCACTGCACTCCAGCTAGGGCTACAGAGTGAGATGTTGTGTCTGGAAAACACAAAAACAAAAAACTGAAATGCAAGTGTCATAGACACTCAGAGAAAAAGAAGTTGATTGATAGGCCCTGATTAATCGAAGTTTCCTGGAACACTCTGAAGTGGAAGCAATATTCCCCTGCCTTTGTTCCCTCAGCTTGGAATGTCTGTTTCTCTTCCTCCCTTGATACTTATTCTGCTCAGTGCCCACTTTTCATGGACTTCATTCAACAACTTTTATTGAGCCCTTGTATGGTCCCAGGCTTACAGTTTAGAGGAGGGACTTTCCTATAACCTTGAGGCCCTGTTAACATCTACAGATACTCAAAGAGACTAAATGGAACTAAAAAGTATTTAACAAACTATTTAATAATAAAGTATTTAATACAACCAGAGCCAATGGGACAATTCCCAGCACAGACTCTGGGAATTTTGGCTCCTTGCCCAGCTGCATGAAAGTAGCACCCACCAAGTAGCTTGGAGAAAGGCCCTTGGAGCAAGGTGGCCCAATGCTTGCCCTAGAGCAGGCCAGCAAAGGAACATTCCTCAGTATGGATGTCCTTCAGGGGGTTGGAATTTCATGAGAAGCAATGTGGATAGTCTGGTCATGGTGGGAAATGTTTACCAAGATGGCAGCACTGGTGGAGCTGTATCAGAGCCTGTCCCAGCTGGAGCACCCCGGCAGCTAAGTGTCCATCTCCCACATGGATGCAGAGTAGGGAGAGGAAGGGACAGTCAGGGCAGCAGAAGGACTGGATGCCAAGATAATGTAGCAGGTGCTGTACGCAGCATTTGAGAAGCATTTATTGAGCAACTTCTATGTGCCGGTCCCTGACATATGCTGGTAAAGAAGATAAATGCATAAACAGGTCACTTCCCCACATGACGACTGCTAAGATAAAAGTATTCACAAGGTACCATGGGGAAACAAGGAGGCCTTTAATGAGGGAAAGGGATTAACGAAGACTTCTTGGAGAAGGTAACAGGTGAGTTAAGCAAAGAAGACACAGTAAGAGTCAAAGGCATGAAGCTGTATAGGATGAGGAGAATCAGAGTAAGAGTTGCCAGATCACTGAATGTAAGAGAGAGCTCCTCTTCTGTGAGCACATTGTGGTCACAGTTCTCAACACACATACTGTCACAACACAGTCTAGCGGTAAAATGCCTGAAGAGTACAGACTTGCAGTGAGCAGAGATCGCGCCACTGCACTCCAGCAGTGCAGATATCAGCATATAAGAAGTGGGCTTTGGGCCGGGCGCAGTGGCTCATGGCTGTAATCCCAAGACGGATCACCTGAGGTCAGGAGTTTGAGACCAGCCTGACCAACGTGGTGAAACCACGTCTCTACTAAAATTACAAAAATTAGTTGGACGTGGTGGCGCATGCCTGTAGTCCCAGCTACTCGGGAGGCTGCCCTGGGAGCCCTGCTGCCTAGCTCAAAACATCATGAGAAACCACAATGGTTTCATTTGCTTCTAGTGCTGCTGTGACAAGGAACTGGCAAGGAAAACCCCGGAAATTCGGAAAGGCTCAGTTGGAAGACAAATTTGACAGATGGTGTTTACCACTTTGCTTTGGTTCTTCCATCAGAGTGAATGCCAGATGTTTTCTTCTGGTTTACAAGGTTGTGTGTTACATCTGAATGGCTCCTTTGCCCAGAGATCATGAAATGTTGCGATACGCAGCTAAATGGGAGCACATGGGCCATGGGCAAGTGAGTCCTGTGACAAGTCAGCATAGTGTGATTTGCTGCTGTGTGAATCCAAGGTTTGGTGTTACATTTCTAGTGTTTTCTTTAAGTTGTGTAATACCATCAGTGTCCTACAATAGAGGATTGGCTGGATAATCCACATGAGACAATGTTATGCAGCCATTAAAAAGGATGCTATAAAAGGCAAAATTATAGACATGGTAGGAAGATTAGTGGTTGCCAGGGATTAGGGAATGGGGGTGATTAGGTGAAGTACAGGGCATTTTTAGGGCAGTGAACCTATTCTGTATGATACAGTAACAGTGAATACATGACATTATGCATTTGTGAAAACCAGTAGAACTGTGTAACACCAACAGTGAGCTTTAATGTACACAGACTTTAGCTAACAACAATACATCAATACTGGTTCATTAATTGTAACCAATGTACCACACTAATGGAAAGTGTTAATAATAGGGAAACCAGGGAGAGGGGAATATAGAACTCTTTGTACTATCTGCTCAAATTTTTCCTGTAAATCTAAAACTGTTCTAAAAAATAAAGTGTAAAAAAAAAAAAGAAGAAGAAGTAGTGAGCTTCAGAGCTACAACCAGCCCAGGTGACACACCTGGAATCTCTGGAGCCAAGGGTGGGGGCATGATTCTACCATTTGTTCTCTTGTTCTCTTCCTATGCCAGGAAGAAGGTTATAATGCACTCAGAGACCTGGGTGGCATTGTGGTCTCACAGGTCTCTTCCTGATCACTTCTCAGACTCTCATGGAGGTGACCTCCTGGCTTTTGAATTTGGACCCAGAGCTACTAGTTGAATGAGAAGAACAGTCTCGGCATGGTGGCTCACACCTGTAATCCCAGCACTCAGGGAGGCTGCGGCAGGAGGATCACTTGAGACCAGGAATTTGAGACCAGCCTGGGCAACATAAGGAGACCCTGTCTCTATAAAAAATTTTTGGCTGGGTGCGGTGGCTCACGCCTGTAATCCCAGCACTTTGGGAGGCCAAGGTGGGCGGATCACAAGGTCAGGAGATTGAGACCATCCTGGCTAACACAGTGAAACCCTGTCTCTACTAAAAATACAAAAAATTAGCCGGGCGTGGTGGCACATGCCTGTAGTCCCAGTTACTCGGGAGGCTGAGGCAGGAGAATCGCTTGAACCCAGGAGGCAGAGGTTGCAGTGAGCTGAGATCGTGCCACTGGACTCCAGCCTGGGCGACAGAGCGAGACTCTGTCTCAAAAAAAAAAAATTTTTTTTTAAACAAAAAACCAGACCACTACCATAGAAGAACAGTAAGGGAAGGGCCTCCATTAGGATCTCTAACTTATTCTCACTCCTCTTCTGTCCCCTAAATGTCCTTCTCTTGGAGTTTCTATATTTAGATCTTTTCTCTATACTTGACCTACCTAGACATATTCATCTACTCCCAATCATTCAATTACTGTCTATTTTCTGATGACCCTAAATCTCCAACTCCAATTCCACCTCTCTACTAAGCTTCAGATCTGTATTTCCAACTCCCTGCTGGATGTTCCATTAGTCACTTAAACCCATCTGTTCAAAATCAATGTCTCACTGTCCTCTCAGTCTGCCTCTCCTCCCCGTACCTATCTTGGGTAAGGGTATGAGGACATGGCAAAGGGCCAGCCCTGACTTGCTGAGACATTCAAACTGGTCTTGCAGGGAAGTGAAAGCCAAGGAAGATGGAGTGACAGAACCAGATGCCCAGGGCACCAACAGACAAAAGCAAAGAGAGTAGTAAAGCCTTAAGGATTTTATTTTTTTATTATTTTTTGAGACAGAGTCTCGCTCTGTTGCCCAGGCTGGAGTGCAGTGGCAGGATCATGGCTCACTACAACCTCGACCTCTTGGGCTCAAGTGATCCTCCCACCTCAGCCTCCTGACTGGCTGGGACTACAGGTGCATGCCACCGTGTCCAGATAATTTTTGTGGTTTTTGTAGAGATGGGGTTTCACTCCTTAAGGATTTTAATTCTGCTATCACTTGGAATCATGATTCACTCCCCTGGTACCCCTATTCTTTTTTGGTTTTTTTGAGACAGAGTCTCGCTCTGTTGCCCAGGCTGGAGTGCAGTGGAGCGATCTCAGCTCACTGCAACCTCTGCCTCCTGGGTTCAAATGATTCTTCTGCCTCAGCCTCCTGAGTAGCTGGGATTACAGGCGCGCAACACCATGCCTGGCTAATTTTTGCATTTTTAGTAGAGTCAGAGTTTCAGCACGCTGACCAGGCTGGTTTTGAACTCCTGACTTCTTGATCCACCCACCTGGGCCTCCCAAAGTGCTGGGATTATAGGCATGAGCCACCATGCCCAGCTGCTACCCCCCACTCTTAGTCATCAACTTTTACCTCCCAGATCTCTCTTGGATCCAGCCCACCCACCTGAGGTCAGGTCCTTAGCAGCTCTTCCCTAACCCACCTGAGTGGCTTCTCTGCTGACTGGCCATCCTACTGCATGCCCTCTGACAGTTTTATCCCAAGACAGCAAATCTGATCACATCTCTCCATTTACCCACATCTGTGTGCCCTCCAATACCTTCAGCAGTGGGTTTTCAACCATGGGCCAGCTGGGCACAGCGGCTCACATCTGTAATCCCAGCACTTTGGCAGGCTGAGGCAGGTGGATCACCTGAGGTCAGGAGTTCAAGACCAGCCTGGCCAACATGGCAAAACCCCATCTCTACTAAAAATACAATAATTAGCCCGGTGTGGTGGTGGGCACCTGTAATCCCAGCTACTCAGGAGGCTGAGGCAGAAGAATCGCTTCAACCTGGGAAGCAGGGGTTGAAGTGAGCTGAGATCACCCCACTGCACTCCAGCCTGGGCGACAGGGCTAGACTCCGTCTCAAAAAACAAACAAACAAAAAACAAAAACTGTGGGCCTTCGGGTTTCTCAGAAACACAGGCGCTGTCGTGGAGAGCTGAGAATGAGGTGGGAGTGCAGAGTGAGGAGTTTTTCCCCTGCCCATGCCCACCCCTGCCCCTCAACCAAGCAGCTCTACTTTTGTTGTTTTATATATGGAGTGACCATGCAGAATTTCCTTTGAAAAATGGGTTCCAGAACTCTAATATGTTGAAAAGCCGATGGCTTACAGGACAGTCTATGCTAAACCTCTTAGCATGGCCTAATTAGTATCTGTCCTCACCTTGCCTCACCTGCCTTCTTTCTCTCAACCACCCCAAATTGTTTTATTAATAAAATAACAATGCTTATTATCCCATTGATTTTCTTTTGATTCTAATTCTTATTCTTCTTTTGAGATGTATACATTCACAGAAGCAGCTCATATATTCCACCATGAAGCCACACTGCACTCACTCTGCCCTGAACATGCCAAGTCGTGCACACTGTGGTTCCTTCGCCCAGGATGTCACTGAGATGGACGTTCCTCAGCAAGGCCTCCCGAGTAGCAAAGCAAGGGCTTTGTCTTATTTGCTGCTGTGTCCCAACTACCTGGAACCATACCTGGTATAAAATTGAACACAAATACATATTTGTTAATGATTAATTGCTCTTTCCCAGTTACATGCCATGCAAGTGTCTCTGTTTATCTTTCAAGGCTAATTCAAATGTCATTGTCTCTGGAATTTTCCATGACAGGAATCCCCACCCTCCAACTGCCATCATCAATTTCTTGTTCTCCTTTGTGTTTTCCCTAACACTCAGTCTAGGTTTCTGCAAGAATATTCATCATTTTGTGCTGTGGCTTTTGTTTGGAACTCTGTCTCCATCCACATACCTCTCCAGTGTGAACTCAAAGAGGACAAGGACTGTGCAGAAACAATGCCTGCTCAGGAAGTAACTCTCTGATAAAAGTTAACTACACTCCCCACTCTAGAAACTCTGTTCCAAGTCGGTTCTAATTGGCAGCTAACCCATCAGGACAGAAGGTCAAAACCGGCTTAACCTCAACAGTTAACTTTGGCTACCAAATTCTTGAGCTTTATGCTCTCACTCTCTTGGACTTATTAATTTGTGACCTTCCACCTGGATTCTTTGTTTATTCCCTTAGCCCAGAATTTATCCTCACCTTGATAGATGGGGTGACCAAGATCGATTCATTTTGTGCTATCTCCGGATTTTGACCCTTCATCTACCTGTTCTAACTCTGCTTAAAGCTGCACTGCCCCTAACTTACCATTTAGCCTCTGAAATGAACAAGTGGCCCCTGAGTCAGATGCTGACAGCCCCAGGAATAAACAGCAGGTAAGGGAGAAAGTCTTGAAGGATCAGGAAGCAGCAGATTTGGGGTACCCATAAACCAAGTAATGCAGTCAAAAAGGGATGCAGGCTAGGTGCCATGGCTCACACCTGTAATCCCAGCACTTTGGGAGGCCGAGGCGGGTGGATCACTTGAGGTCAGTAGTTCAAGACCAGCCTAGCCAACATGGTGAAACCCTGTCTCTACTAAAAATACAAAAATTAGCTGGGTATGGTGGCAGGCACCTGTAGTCCCAGCTACTCAGGAGGCTGAGGTGGGAGAATTGCTTGAACCCAGGAGGTGAAGGTTGCAGTGAGGCAAGATCATGCCACTGCACTCCAGCCTGAGCGACAGAGCAAGACTGTCTCCAAAAAAAAAAAAAAAAAAAAAGAGAGAGAGAGAGAGATGCAGCTTCAGAAGCAGACAGCAAACAGCTCTCTAGCTAGAATTTCTCCCACTTTTGTCAGGTTCAACCAGCTTCTTTAACAGCCCCATAGCCATGACTGCCTGGGGCAGAGCAATTATCCATTTGAAGGAATGATTTCTCCACTTCTCCAGGAAAACAGCCTTCACATAAAGAAATGGGTCAGCTGGAGCAAGCCCGTTTGCTAAAATTTAGCTGTGACAAATGTATAAAATTACCAGAACTTTTTTTTTTGGAGACAAGAGTCTTGCTCTGTTGCCCAGGCTGGAGTGCAATGGTGCCATCTCAGCTCACCACAAACTCCGCCTCCCGGGTTCAAGCAATTCTCCTGCCTCAGCCTCCCAAGGAGCTGGGATTACAGGCACCCGCCACCACGCCCGGCTAATTTTTGTATTTTTAGTAGAGACCGGGTTTCGCCAAGTTGAGCAGGCTGGTCTTGAACTCCTGACCTCAGATGATCCACCCGCCTCAGCTTCCCAAAGTGCTGGGATGACAGGTGTGAGCCACCACGCCCGGCCTAAAATTACCAGAACTTTTAAAAAATGGCTTTTACCCAGTACAGCTATTTCTAATAAAAATAGATGAGGCTGGGCCAGGCGCGGGGATCACACGCAGAGGCGTGGGGATCATGCCTGTAATCTCAGTACTTTGGGAGGCTGAGGTGGGCGGATCCCTTGAGTCCAGGAGTTCAAGACCAGCCTGGCCAACATGGTGAAACACTGTCTCTACTAAAAATACAATAATTAGCCGGGCGTGGTGGCGGGTACCTGTAATCCCAGCTACTCGGGAGGCTGAGGCAGGAGAATTGCTTGAACCCGGGAGGTGGAGGTTGCAGTGAGCTGAGATGGGGGCACTGTACTCCAGCCTGGGTGACAGAGGGAGACTCCATCTCAAAAACAAAAAAAAGATGAGGAGGACATTACTACAAGTTATGTAATTTTCCAGTAGTCAGAAAGCTGGTAAGGTATTAAAGAGGGATTCACAGGCAGGTTTTTCTGGCTCCAAAGCTTCTGATTCTATCTGACTTTCTCCCTCAAATTATCAGTACGGAAGGAGGGAACAAGGCAGTGACAGTGTTACCCTAGACAGCCCAGCCTTAGCCCAAGAAGCCACTTGCTCAGAGTATAAAAAGAAAGATGCGGGTTGATGAAAGATTCTTGCAGGGCAAGAAATAGTTCTCAGAACACACACTGGACGCTAAAATTGCCAGTAATATTCATAATTCCCCTGCCTGCCACCCCCACGTCCCCAAGAATGAGGCCTCTCCAAGTCTGTTACCCGATCCATAAAATGTGGGTAACAGCGGCCCCCTGGAGTGTGCCTATATTCGATGGTCGAAGCACATAATTGTCCTCCTGAAAAAATAAAAAAAAAATAATAATTTTTAAAAACCCCAAATCCTCACATTTCACTGCACCAAGAAACTAAGCCCGTGGCTCGCAGTCAGGCCAAGGATTGAGGAAGAGCCAAAGGCCCAACAGGAAACCAGATGGGAACAGCTCAATGAGGTGTCAGTCAGGGTGAACGCTTTGGGAACTGCCCTCCAGAGGCTTCCCTCCAGGAAGACGTTTGGCATGGAAGCTGAGGAAGGGGGTCCCGGGAGGAGATGCAACGGAGGGCCATTTCCTCCCTCACTCCATTTTTGCAACTGGACCCACAGCTCCCAGCGTGGGTGAGAGAGGGCGCAGGCACATCGGGCGGCAAGCAAGAAAGGGACACTGGGGGCTCCAGCGTGTTATTTGCAAGTGAAGAAGTGGAGGGAAGGTATGGAAACGCGGAAGGATGAGCAAAAAAGAAAAGAAAAGAAAAGAAAAAAGAAAAGAAAAGAAAAGAAAAGAAAAAGAAAGGCTGAGCGCGGTGGCTCATGCCGGTAATCCCAGTACTTTGGAAGGGCGGATCACCTGAGGTCAGGAGGTTCGAGACCAGCCTGGCCAACATGGTAATACTCCATCTCTACTAAAAATACAAAATTAGCCGGGGGTGGTGGCGCATGCCTGTAGTCCCAGCTACTCGGGAGGCTGAGGCAGGAGAATCGCTTGAACCCAGGAGGCAGAGGTTGCAGTGGGCTGAGATCGTGCCACTGCAGGCCAGCCTGGCGACAGAGTGAGACTCTGTTTCAAAACAAAAAAACAAGACTTTTTGCAAATTATCCACTGTCAAAACTCCGCCAAATACATCTCCCAGCCCGCCAGGGAGCAGCCAGCAGACGCCGCAAGCTCGACCAAGCGAGCCGGGATGTCCAAGGCGGGAACGTGGCTTCGCGCGCAACTCTCTGAGACGCGGGCCGGCTCACGTGTCCGGGCCGCACCACGAAAACAACAGCCACAGGGGAGAACAACCTCTTGTTTTCCTCGTACAGCCGAGCTTTGCTGCAAACGATCCCTTTCCTTTTGTTTCCACATTGCGTTATTCAGAAATGGTTATGCGGCGCCAAACACCCGCTTTCTGCCCCACAGGTTTCAGCCTTCCCCACCCTCATCTTCCCCGCGCTCCCCTCCCGTCGTTGTAGCTTCCTGCTCGCCCCTCTCATCTCAGCCAACCCTGCTGAGCTTTCGCGTGGGCGTCACGAGTTTCTAGGCAGATCAGGAAAATCCGCTCTCCGGCCGCACCCTCGCGCGCCCCCGCCTGGCGGTGTAGAACAAACGGTCTGAGCGCTTGGCGGGCGCCTGAGAGCGGAGCGGGCGAGGCCGAGGAGCGGAGGCCGAAGCCGTGAGGAGCGGCCCGGCGAGGGCGAGGGGCGTGCGAGCGGGCGGCCACGGCTCGGTGAGGATTTCGGTCGTGTTTTCCTTGGCCGTCGCCGGAAGCCCGGAGAAGCCGGGTGGAACTGCCTTTTGAACGCGTTCTCACGTGTGTTAGGGATCGTCCTCCTGGAAGAGACTTGATGGCCACGCGGTGACCTCGCCCCTCTCTCCGCTGGACCCGAGGCCCCTTGCCAGCAAGAGCTGGCCTGGTGCCCGGTATCCACGTGGGGGGCAGCGGCCCTCACACAAGGATTGGTACCCATCTATCTAGTGCATTGGTTCATGCATTCACTTGTTCCTTCGTGGTCGTTGAACGCCTGTAACGTTCCAGGTGCTTGGGATCCATGAGTGAATAAAACCAAGGGCCCTGCCTTCCTGGGACTTACAGTCCAGGGGAGACAGAGCCACTGATTTCAGGTCTCATCAGTAAGTGACAGGGTGTTAGAGGGCGATAGTGCTGCGGAAGGGAAAGCGGTAGGCATGCAGGGGGTGCTGCGGTGAGGGGCGTGGGCAGGGAGGGCTGGGAAGCCCGTGGTCAGCGCAGGCCGCATTACAAAGAGACTGAACTGGATAGAGGAGTGTTTGGGGAGAAGGAAGATAATTCCAGGCTGATGGAGGAGGGAGTGCAGAGGCCCAGTGTGACTTGTATTTATAAGGAACAGCGGCCGGGCATGGTGGCTCACGCCTGTAATCCCAGCATTTTGGGAGGCCAAGGTGGGCGGATCACTTGAGGTCAGGAGTTCGAGACCAGCCTGGCCAACACGGTGAAACCCTATCTCTATCAACACTACAAAAATTAGCCAGGCGAGGTGGTGCGTGCCTGTAATCCCAGCTACTTGGGAGGCTGAGGCAGGAAAATCGCTTGAATCCGGGAGGCAGAGGTTGCAGTGAGCGGAGATGGGGCCATTGCACTCCAGTCTGGGCAACAAGAGCAAACTCCGTCTCAAAAAAAAAAAAAAAAAAAAAAAAAAAAAAAAAAAAGGCAAGAAAGAAGAGAAAAGATAGAAAACAGCAAGAAACCCTTGAATATGAAAATATGAATGGAAGGCAAGAAAGAAAGAAGGGGGGAGGGAGGGGAGGGGGGGAGGGAGGGGAGGGGGGGAGGGAAGGAAGGAAGGAGGCAGGGAGGGAGGGGAGAGGGAGAGGGAGAGAGGGAGGGAGGAAGGAAGGAAGGAAGGGAGGAGGGAGGGAGGGAGGAAGGAAGGGCAGCAAGAAACCACTGACTATGAATGGAAGGCGAGAATCCCAGACTTGGACGCGAAGTTTAGTTCACACGCGCGGCCAAAGCAATCCAACAGCATGCGTCCCCACCCTCCTCTCACTGCCTACCCCTCTCCTGCAAAAGACCTCCCAGTGGCTGGAGTGCAGGCCAAGACTTTCAGACAGTTTAAACCATTTTTTTTTTTTTTGAGACAGAGTTTCGCTCTGGAATGCAGTGGCGCAGTCTTGGCTCACTGCAACCTCTGCCTCCCAGGTTCAAGCAATTCTCCTGCCTCAGCCTCCTGAGTAGCTGGAATTACAGGCGCCCACCACCACGTCCAGCTAATTTTTGTATTTTTAGTAGAGACAGTGTTTCACCATGTTGGCCAGGCTGGTCTTGAATTCCTGACCTCAAGTAATCTGTCTGCCTCGGCCTCCCAAAGTCCTGGGATTACAGGCATGAGCCACCGCTCCCAGCCTCAGTTTAAATTTCTAATTTGGGATATAATCCACAGAATAAGCAAAAGGAATTCCAAAATAAATTAAAAATAATTTCTCCTTGGGGTTACTGCTTTCTTTCTCCTTAGCAAGATAAATACAAAATTTTGTGTTTCAGAACCTGATCATAATGTGCTACGTGAAAACAAGGATGAAAGATTGGAGCTATGGGTATAGTGGGGTGAGGGCAGGGCATGAAACAACAAAGAACTAAGTATGTGTCTGTATATGGGTATGAAAACAAAAACAACTCGCCCAGGACTGTTTTTTCTTACGACTGTTTACGGGCATAGAGATAATACTAGTAGCAACTACAAAGAAAAACCGATTAGCTTGGCTTATAGTAATGAGCAATGGGAATTTTTTTTTTTCGTTTTTTTGCTAAGACTGTAAAAGCAGAACATAGTCTATGAGATAAACTGACAGCAATGCAGCCGGGCATGGTGGCTCACGCCTGTAATCCCAGCACTTTGGGAGGCCGAGGTGGGTGGATCATGAGGTCAGGAGATCGAGACAATCCTGGCTAACACAGGGAAACCTCATCTCTCTAAAAATACAAACAAAATTAGCTGGGCGGGGTGGCACATGCCTGTAGTCCCAGCTCCTCAGGAGGCTGAGGCAGAATCGCTTGAACCAGGGAGGTGGAGGTTGCAGTGAGCAGAGATTGCACCACTGCACTCCAGCCTGGGCGACAGAGCAAGACTCTGTCTCAAAAAAAAAAAAAAAAAAAAATTGACAGCAGTGCTAGGCCATGCAGCAGAAGGTAACATCAGGTCAGGTGCAGTGGCTCACACCTGTAATCCCAGCATTTTGGAATGCCTAGATGGGAGGATTGCTTGAACCCAGGAGTCTGAGGCTGCAGTGAGCTATGATCACACCACTGCACTCTAGCCTGGGTAACTGAGTGAGACCCCATCTCAGGAAAAAAAAAAAAAAAAAAAAAAAAAGAGGCCGGGCGCGGTGGCTCAGGCCTGTAATCCCAGCACTTTGGGAGGCCGAGGCCGGCCGATCACAAGGTCAGGAGATCGAGACCATCCTGGCGAACATCGTGAAACCCCATTCTACTAAAAATACAAAAAAATTAGCCGGGCGTGGTGGCGGGCACCTGTAGTCCCAGCTACTTGGGAGGCTGAGGCAGGAGAATGGCGTGAACCCGGGAGGCGGAGCTTGCAGTGAGCGGAGATTGCGCCATTGCACTCCAGCCTGGGCGACAGAGCAAGACTTCGTCTCCAAAAAAAAAAAAAAAAAACCATCAACAACAACAAAAAAAGAAGGTAACATCAGCAAGCTACAGAGATGAGTAAAACAGGAGTTCTTGGATTAATCTCTATTAATCTCTAAGGGGAATTGTTTGTGACACTGTGGCCCCATTAAAGCACAAATAATCTGGATTCATGTTATAGATTTAAACATCATAAGACCTACACATTGGAGAGTGTAACTGCTGGATTAGTTCTAACTGGTTCTACTCCGCTAATAATGGAGTATCAAGTTATTTTACAGGCACAGAGCCAAGAAGTTGCAAGTCATACAGTCAGAGCATGTGCAGAAAGGGAGACTTTAACCTCAAATAACCCGGGAACTAAAGTCTTGCGCCTCAACAGAACCAAAAGATTGGGACATGGCTGGAATTTGAGCACAGGAACACTTTCAAAAGCAACGGGTCCAAGCCCAGGAACGTCCAGTGATAAGACCCTTTACCATATCTTACCGTAAGTGGTACTGTTGGAAGTCCTTCGGATCAAAACCTGTCCTGCCAGCACTTCCACCTATGCCTGTGTCCTCCCTCACACTTAAAATTTGTTCCAGACTCCAGATTGAAGAGACATATTTGAGCCTGTCTTCTTGCTCAGCCACCTTGCAATAAACTTCTATCTCTACAAAAATCTGGTGCTTCAGTGTTTGGCTTTACATTGCAGGTGGACAGACCGGCCCGGTTTGGTTCGGTAACAAAGAGGAGAGCTTGCTTTATTTATTTATGACAAGGTCTTCCTCTGTTGCCCAGGCTGGGAGTACAGAGGTGTGGTCATGGCTCACTGCAGCCTCAAACTCTTTGGCTCAAGTGATCCTCCCACCTCAGCCTCCCAGGTAGCTAGCACTACAGGTGAGCATAACCACACCTGGCTAATTCTTTAATTTTTTTGTAGAGACAGGGGTCTTGCTATGTTGCCTAGGTTGCTCTCAAACCAGTGGGCTCAAGCAATTCTCCCACTTTGGTGTCCCAAAATGCTGGGATTATAGGCATGAGTCACCGCACCCAGCTTAATTTTTCTTATATGGCTTAAAAGCCAGTTCTAAATTACTTTCAGGCTGGGCATGGTGGCTTATGCCTGTAATCCCAGAACCTTGGGAGGCTTAGGTGTAAGGATCACTGGAGGCCAGTAGTTCAAGATTAGCCTGGGCAACATAGTGAGACCCCCGTCTCTACAAAAACATTTAATAAAAAAATTATCTGGGTGTGGTGGTGTGTGCTTGTAGTCCCTGGGACTCAAGAGACTGAGGTGGGAGGATTGCTTGAGCCCAGGAATTTGAGGCTGCAGCAAGCTGTGATCATACCACTGCACTTCAGCCTGGGCAACAAAGCAAGACGCTGTCTCAATATATAAATAAATAATTTCAAAAAAGGTTTTGAATAATTGTGTCATCCTGGAAAAAGATGATAGCCTTCCAAAGTGGTTATTTTGAAGGGTAACCTTCACTTGGGAGTATAAATTTTCATATGCCTGTTATCCCTGTATTAAAAAAAAAAAAACTCTTTCAGACCAGCATAGAAGTGGAGTTAGACCTGTTCCAAACCCACTGTATGAAAATTAAATACAAAATTGGAGGGTAGTCCTTCATTTATGGAATACCCAGAATATCATAGGCTCTGTGCTAGGTGCTGGAGACACAAGATAAGTACACTAGAGCGTCTTACCCTCAAGGAATTTCTAGTATAGTGATGATTACATCACTGAAATAATTCACCAAAGTGAACTAATATATGCAACTTCAGAAATCTTGTTTGGCATAAAGTGAGGTAGAGATCATGTATAACAAGTAAGGGACTGTGAAGTGGGATAAGGCTAGTCAAGAAGCCTTTCTTAGAAGAAATTAGCTTGAATGAGTTTTTGTTTTGTTTTATTTTTTTGAGATGGAGTCTCACTCTGTCGCCCAGGCTGGAGTGCAGTCGCACGATCTCGGCTCACTGCAACCTCCGCCTCCTGGGTTCAAGTGATTCTCTGGCCTCAGCCTCCCGAGTAGCTGGGATTATAGGCACCCACCACCACGCCCGACTAATTTTGTATTTTTTTAGTAGAGTCGGGGTTTCACCATGTTGGCCAGGCTGGTCTGAAACTCCTACCTCAGGTGATCCACCCGCCTCAGCCTCCCAAAGTGCTGGGATTACAGGTATGAGCCACCGTGCCCAGCCTAAACTCAGTTTTTCATGTTTCCATGCCAGCACCCTTCTATTGACTCAGTCTAATAGATGGAGGCAAACTAGTAAAAAGGTAAGTAGAATACAACTTATACAGGAATCTCGATAATATCGCCTCATCCTTTTTCATATTTTCCCCCATGTTTTTGCTATGCACATAAGCTAAACTGAAATAAATAGATATAAGACATTCTTTTAGTACACCTTCACTGCTGATGTTTTTGTTGTAATTTTTCTAGACTAGTGAGGTTTCAGAAAAAGGGACTGAGTTTTAATATCAAATAAGTAATTTTCCTTATATATATATTTTTGGTCACTTTCTCCAGCATGGCTGTCTTTTTCTCTCCAGCCTTTGGCCTTTCTCATCAGGATGAAAACGCTTCTGTTTGGTATCTGGGCCCTGCTGGCCTTGATCCTTTGCCCAGGTGAGGCTATTTGGGAAAGCTTTTTAAACCAGTATGTGTCAGGACACAGGTAGCTGGTCAGTGAGGAAGGGGGTGGGGAGTCCTGAGTGGGGTGACACTTCAGTGTTCATTCATCTGGACCCGGGGGAAAGATTCCTGTCTCTTGGGTCACGAGGACACAGAATCGTTAGGGTCTCTGGCTTGTATTTGGGATAACACTAGTTAATAGACTATCAGAGAGGACTCTCCCTAGGAAACATGCCTTCTCTGCTTGGTTCCCTTCTGCCTCAGGACTGCCCTGTGTTTCTCCTCTTGAGAATGTTTTTACTTGTTTGTTGCCACCATTTGTGTCATGATGAACTATAATAGGCTCTTGGTAGGACAGGACCCATACATAGCTCAGGTACAAAAAGTGAGTTCTCCTGATGACAGGAAAGGAACAGGGGCCTTAGCAGGTAACATTGCTACAAGAGCTGTGTATTCCCAGAGGGGACTGGTATTGGGAGGTGAAGTAGATGGTAGATATGGACTAGCTAAAGGGGACCTGTAGAGAAGCCTTCAGGACTTCCTGAAGTCTCCGTGCCCTTTACCTACATCAGGCATCTAAAATCCATCCGAGGCCAGGCGTGGTGGCTTGGCCAGGCACAGTGGCTCACGCCTATAATCCCAGCACTTTGGGAGGCTGAGGCAGGCGGATCACCCAAAGTCAGGAGTTTGAGACCAGCCTGACCAACATGGTGAAACCCCGTCTCTACTAAAATTAGCCGGGCGTGGTGGCACGCACCTGTAATCCCAGCTACTTGGGAGGCTGAGGCAGGAGAATCACTTGAACATGGGAGGCGGAGGTTGCAGTGAGCCGAGACTGTGCCATTGCACTCCAGCCTGGGCAAAAAGAGTGAAACTCTGTTTCAAAAATAAAATAAAATAAAGTAAAATAAAATAAAATAAAAATCTATCTGACATCTCCCACTGCATCAGAGAAGATTTCCAGAACAGACGAAATTTGTAAGCATCCAAAACATCCATTCCCTTAGCGCCAAATCAAAATGGAATGGTCTCACTCTGAGAAGAGGCATAAAGAAGAGGCATGGAAAATGAGTGACCCTGGGAGTTACCTGCGGGCCAATGGATCTGAGAATTTGGTGTGCATAAGGGTCCCCGGGAGGCTTGTTTTATTCCTTAGCATATTTTCAGGTCCCACCTTCACAGGTTTGAAACCATGCGCTCTAAGGTGGAGTTGGAGTCTGCAGTTTACAAGCATTTAGGATGATTCTGGCAAAGGGAATCCTTAGCCATAATTTGAGAGAGACACTGCTTTCAGGGATAAGTAATGAAGTTCGAATCCTGTGAGGGTCCACAGCAGCCTATTATGGGGAGCTTTCAAGAATTCTGAAAGTTTAGGAAGATATTGGTTTCCTGGGCATAATTTTTTTTAGCAACTCCATAATTTCCATGGTGATACTAATAGAGAATTCAAGTTCTCAAGAAAGATGATAGGTGGAGGGAATAGTGGTGAAATCAGAGCTAACTTGTTAACTAGTTTATTTTGTTTGTTTGTTTGAGACGGAGTTTCACTCTTGTTGCCCAGGATGGAGTGCAATGGCACAATCTCAACTCACTGCAACCTCTGCCTCCTGGGTTCAAGTGATTCTCCGCCTCAGCCTCCTGAGTAGCTGGGATTACAGGCACATATCACCATGCCTGGCTAATTTTGTATTTTTAGTAGAGACGGGGTTTCTCCATATTGGTCAGGCTGGTCTCTAACTTCCGACCTCGGGTGATCCGCCCACCTTGGCCTCCCAAAGTGGGGAGGATTACAGGCGTGAACCACCCCGCCTGGCCAATTACAGGTCTTTTGTCCTGTCTGGTCCTCTGAACCTTTTTTTTTCAGGGCAGGTTTCCTGTTCTCTAACCTGGAACTAGATAGAATAGGTTCTGTATTTATTTGGGTCTCGTGGTCCTCACCAGAGTCATTGGCATATGTGGTTCATATATATTTTTTTGTTTTTGAGATGGAGTCCCGCTCTGTCGCCAGGCTGGAGTGCAGTGGCACAATCCCGGCTCACTGCAACCTCTGCCTCCTGGGTTCAAGTGATTCTCCTGCCTCAGCCTCCCGAGTAGCTGGGATTACAGGCGTGCGCCACTACACCCAGCTTATTTTAGTACTTTTAATAGAGACGGGGTTTCATCATGTTGGCCAGGATGGTCTTGATCTCTTGACCTTGTGATCCGCCCGCCTCAGCCTCCCAAAGTGCTGGGATTACAGGCGTGAGCCACCGCGCCTGGCCGATGTGGTTCATATTTCAGGGGTCCCGGAAGAGTTGTTTGAGGTTTCTATTTGGCCAAGTCAGGCCCTGGTGGAGTTTGGACAGTCCCTAGTGGTCAACTGCAGCACTACTTGCCCAGACCCAGGACCCAGTGGAATTGAGACCTTTTTAAAGAAAACTCAGGTGGACAAAGGGCCTCAGTGGAAAGAGTTTCTTCTGGAGGATGTCACAGAGAATTCCATCCTGCAGTGCTTCTTCTCTTGTGCAGGGATTCAAAAGGACACAAGCCTTGGCATCACTGTGTATCGTGAGTAGGGCTGAGGGCTGGGGGCAGGGGGATGGAAAGGAGGAATGGGGAAACATGAACATGTCTTATTTAGGGAAGGATGGGACAAATTTTTCTAATTAGGGGAGATAATTAAGGCCCTTAATAAAGATTTCTGTTATACTGTAGGGATTCTAGATCCAATCACCTTTTTCATTTATTTTTTTTTTGAGATGGAATCTTGCTCTGTTGCTCAGGCTAGAGTGCAGTGGTGTGATCTCAGCTAACTGCAGCCTCCACCTCCTGGGTTCAAGCAATTCTCCTGCCTCAGCCTCCCCAGTAGCTGGGACTACAGGCAGCCACCACCACGCCTGGCTAATTTTTGTATTTTTTTTAGTAGAGACAGGGGTTTCACCATGTTGGCCAGGCTGGTCTTGAACTCCTGACCTGAAGTGATCTATCTGCCTCAGCCTCCCAAAGTGCTGGGATTACAGGTGTGAGCCACCTCAAGTCCAGCAAGTAGAAGTGAGCCTGGCCCACTTCTACTTCCCTTTGATGTAGGCTTTCTTCTGAGTTTTAAATTAGGAGCAGACCATAGAGAGCATCCAGATTATCTGTGCTTGAAAATATCTTCAATACAGGAAACATATGCTAATAATGTTTATGGTTAAATTACCAAAAAGTATAAGATTAGCCTGGCTACAGTGGTTCATGCTTTAATCCCAGCAATTTGGGAGGCCAAGGCAGGAGGATCACTTGAGGCCAGGAGTTTGAGACCAGCTTGAGAAACACAGTGAGACCTCTGTTTCTACAAAAGAAGTTTTTAAAATTAGCCAGGCATAGTGGCATGCACCTGTGGTCCCAGCTACTTGGGAGGCTAAGGTGGGAGGATCCCCGGAGCCTAGAAGTTCAAGCCTGCAGTGATCTATGATCACACCACTGCACTCCAGCCTGGGCAACAGAGTGGGATCCTGTCTCTTAAAAAAAAAAGTATGAAATTAATGCTGAATTGTTTGCTACAAGCTCTTGGAATAAACAGATTGGAGAGAGAAGGGTCTTTGTGAGCTGGGGCAGCCTGAGAAGGCTCCATGGTAGAGGAGGCTCCTGCACTGCCCTCCCCCAGGATAGTTAGGGTTTGAATTGAAGGGGACAGGTGAGGAAGGCCTTTCAGGTGGGCAAATAACATGGACAAAGATATGGCATGAAAGCAAATGTGGTCTCTGTGGGGTCAGAACTTGGTTAGCTATAGTTTGGTTTGTTTGTTTGTTTTGAGATGGAGTCGTGCTCTGTTGCCCAGGCTGGAGTGCAGTAGCGCAATCTTGGCTCACCGCAACCTCTGCCTCCCGGGTTCAAGCAATTCTCTGCCTCAGCCTCCCGAGTAGCTGGGATTACAGGCGCCTGCCACCACACCTGGCTAATTTTTGTATTTTTAGTAGAGACTGGGTTTCACCATCTTGGCCTGGCTGGTCTGGAACTCCTGACCTCAAGTGATCCGCTTGCCTTGGCCTCCCAAAGTACTGGGATTACAGGCGTGAGCCACTGCACCTGGCCTGCTACAGTATAGATTTTGTGTGATGCTAAGGAGCCCCCGGAAGCTGCTCTTGCCTCTGAAGCCCCTCTGGTAAGAGATCAATGCTTTCCAGAATGGCAGCAACAGTCAAAGCAAGGGACTCTCCCTCAGCAGTCACTCTTCTTTGCTATGGCCATAGCCACTTTTGATGTGAAGAAGAAGAGCCAAAAGACTAACTCACCCCATCTAGGGCAGGGATGGCAGAAAGCTGACATTGCTGATCAGATGGTTTAAGGGTGGCAGTCACCTTCTGTGATTTGTATCACCTCATCTTTCTGTCCTATGCTGTTTCTTTCTGGAGAGGTGGGTGGCATGCTCATCAAGTCCTGCCTTTTTGTCTTAAAGAGCCACCAGAGCAAGTGATCCTGGAGCTGCAGCCTGCCTGGGTGGCCGTGGACGAAGCCTTCACAGTGAAGTGTCATGTACCCAGTGTAGCACCCTTGGAGAGTCTCACCCTTGCCCTTCTCCAGGGTAACCAAGAACTGCATAGAAAGAACTTTACGAGCTTGGCTGTGGCCTCCCAAAGAGCTGAGGTCATCATCAGTGTCAGAGCCCAAAAGGAGAATGACAGATGCAATTTTTCCTGCCATGCAGAACTGGACTTGAGTTTGCAAGGTGAGAGGCTCTTTCAAGGCAGCTCACCCATCAAAATAGTCCGGATCTTTGGTGAGTCAGAACTCAAGTGCAGGAGGAATCCTGGGGCTCATCTTGCCTTGGCGTTTGGGACTAAGTTCTCACGGGGTTTAGGGTGAGGGTGTGAGAGTAACTGAGCTCCACCTTTGCTTGAGCTTTAAACTCACCCTGGGGAAGAGAGACATTTTAGCCCCACTCCCTTCCTACCTTGAAGGGTCCTGTATGATGTGTGATTTATCGTGGCTTTTCTCCTTTCTCTTCTTGTCCTCATTTTTTTGGCAGAATTCTCTCAGAGTCCCCACATCTGGGTCTCTTCCCTTTTGGAGGCTGGGATGGCGGAGACTGTGAGCTGCGAGGTGGCTAGGGTGTTTCCAGCCAAAGAAGTTATGTTCCACATGTTCCTGGAAGACCAAGAGCTGAGCTCCTTCCTTTCCTGGGAGGGGGACACAGCATGGGCCAATGCTACCATTTGGACCATGGAGGCTGGTGATCAGGAACTGTCTTGCTTTGCATCTCTGGGTCCAATGGAACAGAAGACAAGAAAGCTAGTGCATAGCTACAGTAAGTGACCTGGCTCTTCCTTTTTCATACGGGTTCTCTGCTGCTGAAAACACAGAGTAACGGGTTGGTGATTCGGCTGTAGACATCCCTGCTGCCCTTTGCTGGGTATGCTCTCAAGTGAACATGAGTCTTCATCTTTCTCTGGTAAATGCAGGCAGATTGGGGACATGGGCTACAGTAGTTCTTTCCAGCCTTCATCCCCAGTTTCCTTAGGCTATCCTGCTTACAGAGTGATTGTGGATGCCCTGAACTACTTCTTAGGAACACTTATTTGAGGTGAGGAGGAAAGCTGTAAGATGAAAAGACATCTTGCAGTCCTTGCGGCGAAGCATAGCTAAATGTGTGCATGCATAAGAGAAGCTCTTGAATCCCCAAACCACCTCATTCTTTCCTTCAGCTTTTACAGAAGAAGCAATGGTATCCAAAATCTTTCCCCTGTTGTCTGCCTTCCCAAGGGCTTTTACCAGCAGCAAGAGTGCAGAAGTGTCTGCTAGTTTTGAGAAATGTGTCTGGTTCTCCTTTTTCTTTCCTTACAGGCTTCCCTCCACCAATCCTGGAGCTAAAAGAATCATACCCATTGGCAGGGACCAACATTAATGTGACCTGCTCAGGGCATGTATTAACATCACCCAGCCCTACTCTTTGGCTTCAGGGAGCCCCAGACCTCCCTGCCCCTGGGGAGCCTGCCTGGCTTCTACTTACTGCCAGGGAGGAAGATGATGGCTGAAATTTCTCCTGCAAGGCCTCTTTGGTGGTGCAGGGTCAGCGGTTGATGAAAACCACTGTGATCCAGCTCCATATCCTATGTGAGTGGAGGCCTGATCTTTCTTGTCAAAATAAGGATTATTATTTTCCCATTTCTAGAGAGCTTCTTGGCCAGCAGTGCTTCATTATTATAGTTGCCAAATTTTTCTCATTAAAAAAAAAAAAATCAAAGGAGAAAATAAAAGAAAAGCTTTCCAAGCTTACCTTACTCCCGGGAAAGCAAGTGGGGAACCAGATGAGGGGAAATTGGGAACATAAAGGAAAGGGGTTAAAGTGATCAGGCAACATTAGTTAAGGGTCGATGGCCGAGGAGAACAAAGGAAGTGATAGTGGGAGTTTATGCTGAAAAGGGAAATTTCCAAAAATTCCATATACAAATTTCTATTTTGAAGAGTAGAGAAAATAGGCCAGGTGCGGTGGCTTACGCCTGTAATCCCAGCACTTTGGGAGGCTGAGGCGGGTGGATGGCTAGAGGTCAGGAGTTCAAGAGCAGCCTGACCAACATGATGAAACCCTATCTCTACTAAAAATACAAATGTTAGCCGGTCATGATCGTGGGTGCCTGTAATTCCAGCTATTCAGGAGGCTGAGGCAGGAGAATTGCTTGAAACCTGGGAGGCGGAGGTGGCAGTGAGCCGAGATCACGCCACTGCATTCTAGCCTGGATGACAAAGCGAGACTTCGTCTCAAAAAAAAAAAAAAAAGAAAAGAAAAGAAAAGAAAAAATCCTCATCTCTGAGTTCACCACTACCTAGCTCCAAACCCACTGAGAAGCAAAGATGGGAAGCAGGGGCCCCAGGGCCACCATGGACAGAGCAGGGTTATCATGTAGTCTGAATCCATAAAAACACCCTAGGTTTTGGCGGGGCCTGGTGACTCACGCCTATACTCCCAACACTTTGGAAGGTCAAGGCGGGCGGATCACGAGGTCAAGAGATCGAGACCATCCTGGCCAACATGGTGAAACACCATCTCTACTACAGATACAAAAATTAGCTGGGCATGGGGGCACGTGCCTGTAGTCCCAGCTACTCGGGAAACTGAGGCAGGAGAATCGCTTGAACCTGGGAGGTGGAGGTTACAGTGAGCTGAGATCGTGCCACTGTACATACTCCAGCTTGGCAACAGAGCAAGACTCCGTCTCAAAACAAACAAACGAACAAAAAAAACACCCTAGGTTTCATCTGGGACTCCCTACTGATAGAGAAGGTGGGAAAGAAGAGTTGGCTCAAAGCAGGGAGCTGCTAGTGCTCCCTTGGGAAGGAAAGCTGTTGGGTGGAGGGGACAGCATTTGGGTGAGGGGAGGAGAGGGAGCAGGGGGTGAAGTAGGGAGGGAGTGTGGTGCACTGAACTCAGCTCTTTGGGAAACTGTTTTTGCAGACAACCCACGGTTAGAGGAATCCAGTTGCCCTGGCAAACAGACCTGGCTTGAAGGGATGGAACACACGCTTGCCTGCGTCCCAAAGGGAAACCCAGCTCCAGCCTTGGTGTGTACCTGGAATGGGGTGGTCTTTGACCTTGAAGTGCCACAGAAGGCAACCCAGAAGCACACTGGAACCTACTGCTACACAGCCACTAACCAGCTGGGCTCTGTCAGCAAAGACATTGCTGTCATTGTTCAAGGTAACCTTTGCTGCCCTGCTGCCACGCCCAGGATGGAAACCCCTCAGGGGTTTGGGATTCTTATCCAAACATGAAAATAAGAAAGATTCTACTAGGTTGGGAAGAATGAGACTCAGAAGTGGGCCTGGTGGTCTGGGGTGGGTGATCCTTGTACTCTCAGACTTTCCTAACTCTATCTTCTGTGCTTGGGCAGGACTGGATGAAGGAATCAGCTCTACCCTCTTTGTCATTATTACTGTTGCCCTTGGAGTGGGTGTCATCACCATAGCACTGTATTTGAGCTATTGGCCCTGCAAAGTGGACAGGAGGAAATTGCTCTATAGGCAGAAAGAGGAGGACAAAGAGGAGGAAAGCCAGTTTGCTTTCAGGAAGAGAAAAGTACAACTCATATAATTGACAGCTATTTGACTGAATGAGAGTTCTGCTACTGTGGTTTCCCAGGGAGGGAAGAAGGGATAGAGGAGAAAGGAAGAAACACAATGGCAGGCTGCAATCCTATTTGTGTACATCTGTCCTGTAAAACAGTGTTTCAGGCCCCCATGCCCCATGTCCTGTGTGTCCAATATGTCCACAAGCTCACTTTTCTCTCTCTGTCTCTTTTTTTTTTTTTTTTTTTGAGATGGAGTCTCGCTGTTGTTGCCTAGGCTGGAGTGCAATGATGCGATCTTGGCTCACTGCAACTTCAGCTTCCTGGGTTCAGGCGATTCTCCTGCCTCAGCCTCCCCAGTAGCTGGGATTACAGGTGCACACCACAACTCCTGTCTAATTTTTGTATTTTTCGTAGAGATGGGGTTTCACCATGTTCAGCAGGCTGGTCTCAAACTCCTGACCTCAAGTGATCCGCCCACCTTGGCCTCCCAAAATGCTGGGATTACAGGTGTGAGCCACTGCACCCAGCCACCTTTCTCTTTAGAGCTCACTCTAGTCATTAAGAATCTCAGTCTCAATGTTTGATTTGTAAGAAGGCCTCTTGCTCCTTGCCAGGTGCTTCATCAGTCCACTCTTAGATACAAAAAAAAGATCCTGCTGTTTCTTTATGGTTCCCACTGCCCTTTTCTCTTAAACATCATACTAAAGTCAGGCACATCTTAGAAATGCAACTCATATTTCTTGGTTTTCTGATTACTAACTGGGAACTAAATTTGTAGTCCAGGGACAGGACTTTGAAGAGAGTAAGTATCAAATATGGGGCTAGGAATCAGAGCTCTGTTCCCATCTCCACTTTCCCTTGCTCCCCTGACCTGGGCTTCTGGAGTGCCAGCTCCCAGAGCTGAGCTTGTTGACATCATTAAGGATCAGTGGCAAGCTTCAACTCAGTAACCATCTGTTGTGGGTCTTGGGGGAGTATACAGATGGTAAGAAATTCCACTTCGGGCCAGACAAGCATCCTATCTAGCCCAGTGTTCTATCTCTGAAGTAGAAGGTAGAGTTCTTCCATGAAATTGGCCTCATAGGTTAAGAGCTCCAAACATCTCTGAATTCCTTTTCATAGAGTGATCAACTGTGAGTTCGCATTTGTCAGTTTTTTTTTTACCCATGTGGGTGTCTAGGTTAGAGTTGCAATGTTTACTCTCCCTTTTCATCAATAAGGACATATTTTCTTCTGTCTGTAAGCAATTTCCTTGAAGCTTCAAGAAGAATCCTCTTGTGAAAATGTTCATATGATTTTATGATTCTGCTTCCTTGCCTGTCCTTGGGAAAGAGTATATTCACCCTCGGAGAAGGCGTGAGGAATCACAAAACCAGATCTTTTCTCCCAAATCAGTCAAGAAATGTTCACTGGAATGTTGCTATGGTAAAAATAAAAGTGGTTTTATGATGTCCAAATGCAGTTCCCTTCTCTTCTGTGTCATTGCTAAAAGCTCTTATTTATTTATTTGTTTATTTTAAGACAGAGTCTTGCTCTGTCGCCCAGGCTGGAGTGCCGTGGCACGATCTCTGCTCACTGCAACCTCCGCCTCCTGGGTTCACGCCATTCTCCTGCCTCAGCCTCCCAAGTAGTTGGGACTACAGGCACATGCCACCATGCCCAGCTAATTTTTTGTATTTTTAGCAGAGACAGGGTTTCACTGTGTTAGCCAGGATGGTCTCGATCTCCTGACTTGATTCACCCACCTTGGCCTCCCAAAGTGGCTGGATTACAGGTGTGAGCCACTGTGCCTGGCCGCTGAAAGCTCTTATTATGTCAAATGGTTGCATTTTATAACTTTTTCTTTTTTTTTTTTTAGATGGAGTCTCACTCTGTTGCCCAGGCTGGAGTGCAGTGGTGTGATTTCGGCTCACTTCAACCTCCACCTCCCAGTTTCAAGCAATTCTCTGCCTCAGCCTCCCGAGTAGCTGGGATTAGAGGCACCCACCACCATGACCAGCTAATTTTTTGTATTTTTAGTAGAGACAGGGTTTCACCATCTTGGCTAGGCTAGTCTTGAAGTCCTGACCTCGCGATCCACCCACCTTGGCCTCCTAAAGTGCTGGTATTACTGGCGTGAGCCACCGCTCTCGGCTGCATTTTATAACTTTAAGTACAATTTCTAAGGAAAAAATACAGTGTTGATAGCATAAACAACCAGCTCAGGGCAGGGGGTGCATTAGCTCAGGGCAGCAGCCTATTTGACTTGCTTTCAAAACTGAAATTCAGGCCGGGGGCAGTGGCTCACGCCTGTAATCCCAGCATTTTGGGAGGCTGAGGCAGGAGAATCGCTTGAACCCGGGAGGCAGAGTTGCAGTGAGCTGAGATCGTGCCATTGCACTCCAGCCTGGGCAACAGAGTGACACCCTATCTAGAAGAAAACAAAAACAAAAGCAAACAAACAAAAAACAAGACAAAACCAAAAAAAGAGGGAAGAAGGGGGCCACTTGGACTTTCTAGTTCCAGCAGGGAGATCCTGGAGGCTTAGCCGGCTGCTGCCTTTGCTTCTCACTGCCACAGGGTGTCAGTGTGGACAGACGGTCACACACAGTACCCTCAAACCAAGCGGGTCTGCAGATCCGGGTTCCCAGCTGCTGTGGATCTCTGAGGGAGGATGATCTGCTTCTTCGGGGCCTGGTCCAGCTGC
Source organism: Gorilla gorilla gorilla (assembly GCF_029281585.2). Classification (NCBI taxonomy): domain Eukaryota; kingdom Metazoa; phylum Chordata; class Mammalia; order Primates; family Hominidae; genus Gorilla; species Gorilla gorilla. Next base: position 28,177,933 of record NC_073228.2, on the reverse strand, counting down.
GGGTGTCCTCTTGCTAGGGTTTCCGGGGTTCCAGTTCTTAGAGCTCAGTAGTTTGGATGAGCCATCCCGCAAAACTCTTCAGAGTAGGCTGGGCTGTTTCCCTTGTAGACTTGGAACCTCTGTTCGCTTTCCTTCCCGAAGATCCACACAACCAGTGGTCAGGCAGCCCCTTCTAATTGATTCTTTTTTTTCTTTTCTTTTTTTTGTTTGGAGACAGAGTCTCGCTCTGTCTCCCAGGCTGGAGTGCAGTGGCGCAATCTCGGCTCACTGCAACTTCTGCTTCCCGGCTTCAAGCAATTTTCCTGCCTCAGCCTCTGGAGTAGCTGGGATTACAGGTGTCTGCCACCACACTCGGCTAATTTTTGTGTTATTAGTAGAGACAGGGTTTCATCATGTTGGCCAGGCTGGTCTCAAACTCCTGACCTCAGGTGATCTGCCCACCTCGGCCTCCCAATGTGCTGGGAGTACAGGTGTGAGTCACCACGCCTGGCTTCATTGATTCTTAAAGCAGGAAGGGTCTCATATCTCTTTTCCAGTATAATAGAGCTTCTAAGGGTAGCTGCCTCATTGTCTATAGGAGGAGGCCCCACCCCTAAGTGATTTTGATCATATTCTTTCTGAACATTAAAGCAACCAGCTCACGCTTAAATTGCAGGTATCTTGATTATCTCCAGAGGAAGAGTGGCCCTTAATACTCCAAAAGTTTACCCTCTTTCTTCTTATTTTTGAGAGAGAATCTTGCTCAGCCACCCAGCTGGAGTGCAGTGGCATGATGGGCTCAGCGCAACTCTGCCTCCCGGGCTCAAGCGATTCTCGTGCCTCAGTAGCTGGGAATACAGGTGTGCACCACCACACCTGGCTAATTTTTGTATTTTTAGTAGAGACGGGGTGCCATCATTTTGGCCAGGCTTGTCTTGAACTCCTGATCTCCTCCCGCCTCAGCCTCCCAAAGTGCTGAGATTACTGGCTTGAGCCACTGTGCCTGGCAGTTTATCCTCTCAAGGATGGTCAGGGTGACATTCTGGCGTCTTTGTCTTTAGACCTGAGAAAGCATAAGTTACATCTTTAGTGGGACTTCTTACCATAGGATTAATAATAGTATTTACCTTAGAAGATTATACTTAGAAAGAAATGACACAATACTTGTAATAAACTAGCATGTTGCTGGAGACACGTGTTTACATTTGTTGGTTTTTATGATTACACTGACAATTCTGGTGGTAATTAAGCACATCATTATAATCACAGTAAACTCAAAGCAAGAATCAGAAATCCATGGTAACCATGAGGGCCATCAAAAGTCATATACACCGTGCGCAGCTTTCTGATTTTTCTAGTCTTTTTCTTGCTCCTTCCCCTACTTTCCCCCCAGTTTGGTCCCCTAAGATTTAGGACTAGTAATAGGGTGACCAGTCCTGTGAGCTGAGTTTGCATTGAGCTGAGGGATTCCTGGAAGGAACGCGGGACTTTCAGTGTTGACATTGAGAAAGTCTCCTGCTAACCAGGATGAGTTGGTAACCCTAATCCCAGTGGTGCTCATTGTGTGCCTCAGCACTCCAGGGCCTTCTGAATTAAAGAGGCAGCCAGGCAAAGTGTCAGCTTGTCTTGGCCTAGACGCCCAGACCCTATAATTCAGAAGAAAAGGGAAGGGATCAGTTCTGCTCTCAACTGTGTATAAAGGGACAAAACCCACCATGTGTATTTCGACAATGCTCATGGAAGAAATTCAGAATTGGTCATTTTAGGTTAGGGTAAATTCAAAAAAATGATAGAGTCACTAAACATTATCCCTGGGATCAAGGATGACTGGAGCTCTGCCTGCTGAACTCTTCCTTGTGCGAGTCTCGCTAATCTTATCTTCAAGAAGAGTTTTCATTAGAAAATACCATTAAGGGCCAGAACTGGTGGCTCCCGCCTGTAATCCTTTCACTTTGGGAGGCCAAGGAGGGTGGATCACCTGAGGCCAGGAGTTCGAGACCAGCCTGGCCAACATGGCGAAACCCTGTCTTTACCAAAAATACAAAAATCTGCCCCGTGTGGTGGTGCACGCTTATAATCCCAGCTACTCAGGAGGCTGAGGCATGAGAATCACTGGAACCCGGGAGGAGGCAGAGGTTGCAGTGAGCCAAGATCCCACCACTGCACTCCAGCCTCTGTCTCAAAAACCAAAACAAAAAGAAACTATTAACAATTTTTAGTTGTGAGAAGATATAAACGTTTCCATCTTAACCATTTTACATATACAGTTCAGTGACGTCAAGTACATTGACATCATCATGCAACCATCACCACCAACCATCTCCAGAACCCTTTTCATCTTGCACAGCTGAAACCCTGTGCTCATTAAATAGCTCCCTATTCCATCCCTCCCCACAGCCACTGGCAGCCACCATCCTACTTTTTGTCTCTATGAATTTGACTGCTCTGAGTACCTCATCTGACTGGAATCAGAGAGTATTTGTCTTTTTGTGACTGGCTCACGATAAACACTTTTTAGATGACTGGTTGGAATTAGGAGCAGGTGGCACCACAGCTGGCCCAGGCCTCTCATCTCCTTTTTCTCCTTTTTCCCTGTTCCACCAATACAACAGCTGTGGACACATGGGTCTCATCTTTGCGGTCCCTAACACCGTGGTTCTCAACCTTGTTTACATGTTAGAATCACCTGGGAAAGTTTTCAAACTACTCTTGCCTGGACCACATTCCAGGCTGATTATATCAGAATCTCAGGGAGTGAGGGCTCACGTATGCATCGTTTAGAAAACACCCTAGGCATCTCAAATTTGCAGCGGAAATTGCCGTCCACACCAAGTTGACGAGCTGAAAGGTAGAGTAACAGTGGGTAAATCAAAGAGTTTAAAGTAGATGGTCTTTAAGGTCTTTTTATATTCTAAAATGTGCAAAGTCAGCTAGTATCTAATTCTCAACCAGCAGTGGTTGAGTGGATTCTCCTACACCCGAGGGGAGCTGGGTGGACAGCCTCTGGAGTGTGGCTCCCCCTGCAGTTCAGTTATATGTTATGACCACCCCACTTTAGAACCCTCTTAGCCACCCAAGTAGGCGCTGGACATTGTCATTCCCCTGTCACATGCATTCAACAAATACTTATTAAGATGGCTCAGATTTCCTTTTAAAACACGCAAGCTGAGAGATAATTATAATTGTGCTCATTCCATCGACTTCTAAAGACTGAGATTTCTGAATAATTTTAAGGCCAAATGAAGGACGTTGCAGGAATATTGAGTCCAGCTTCGTGCAAGAAATAGTTTTTTGTAATGAGAGTGGTCTAATAGAATGAGGAGCCTTGTGAAAGTGATTCCTTTGGTTCTAGTACTACACACTCATAATTGGAATACTGACTGTAATGGATGCCGCAGGATAAGATTCCCAAAGTAGAAGAAACTAGACTGACTTATGAGGCCCTTCTAACTCTAAAATGCCATAATTTTAAAGCCCGATAGTAGAAGAATGATGTAAGATGAAGGAATGTCTTCTGAGCTGAGAAACGCAGCAGCTCTAGAGTTCTGATTATTTCAACTTTCAACCACTTCCCAAGGACTGAGTTATTAATGGTAAAATAGCCAAAAATGAACACAAGTGGTTCTCGTTATCAAGAAAATTCATGACAGCACATAAGAATCAGAACTGCTAAAGAAGATTAATTAGGGGGTTGATTATTTGCATTGCGAAACAATTCCTGACTTCATGAAATCATTTTTGGATACTAGAGTTCCTGTGAGCATCTTAGCATCAATTTATAGGTCACCAGTCACTTAGCCAAGGTGCTTGGGAGAGTAACTCTTAACTAACCACCGCTCTTTAGTGCTTACTTGGAAATAATAAACGTCTCAGATGTTTACTATTTCCTAATTGTCATTAGGAAAACAATATAATTTCACTACAGGTATTTAGACACTCCATCAGAAAACACAAAACATCCAAAAATTCAATGCAGAAATAACTACAATTTCTTGAGTACTATAATGTGTCAAAAATACCATTGCATTTATCCTCACATAATCCTTGTAAAGCAATATATTATTATCTCAGCTTGGTCAAGTAGTTTATTCAGGAGCACTAAATTACATACAGCCCAAATCTTTCTGATTCTTTCCCTTACACCAAGTTACCCCAATCAACATCTCTTAGAACAAAATTGCTCACAGACAGCTTGGAGACCATGTGTGTTTGGGTTAATTTTTGCCCTTAAAAGATTTTCAATATGTGTTGCCAGTGTTTAAATGTTAGATTTCCCGTAAAAGTCTGGATGTCCTTGCTGTCTCAAAGGATCAGAAGGTCTGGAAGCCGTGTCCCTGCAGTCCTGACGGTGACAGGCTGGGTGGGTCCCACCTCAGCAGGGGCTTGAGTTCTGCAGATTGTGCTGGTTTCCACCCCTCTGTGTTGCATCCCCTGAAGGGAAGCGAGTGTCATCTGGGATTTATCCCTTCCCATCCAGCCCTCATTGCTTATGTTGTTATCTACCTGGCACCTGTTGGCACTGCATTTACAATCCCAAATAAAATCTCTCTTCCACTTCCCTTGCCCTAATTCAGATTCCAAATACTCTGGTTCCATATGTCTCAAACTCATTTTTGCATTGTTCTCATTTCCCAAGAGTAGTTGGGCTTAAGGAATATTCATCTTAAAATTCTTCTGAACACAAGTAATTCTATGCCATTGTTTCTTCACCTGTTGGGGAGTTTTTGCCTCTGCACTTAATAGCCCACCTTGTTTTCATTTCTTCCCGCTCCTGGGGGCTAGGTTTGGTGTTGCTGGTGATGGTGGGGGAGGAAGAAATGCCTTCAAGTCATCTCTGAGATGACCAATGAGCTGTGACCAGCAAGCTGGGACCACTGAGCTGGTGGAATGGCCTTAGTGAGTAATAGACAGCAGTGATGTGTCAGCGCCTTTTTCTGGCCCAGGAACAGCCAAACCTCTTATATTTCAGCGGCCTAGTTCCCAATAGACCCTGAAGGCCCTCCAGGTCTTCTTTCCACCTACCCCTTGCTCCATACCACCACCTTCCACCTCATAATATTATAGAATGACACCTAGTCAGACGAAATAATACAACTTAATTTTATTAGGACAAGGCTGGTGGGCACTGGAGTGGCACCTTCCGGGGCCAGGAGAGTCACTGGGGAGGGGTCGGTCACAGGATGCCACGCGGGCACCTAGAAGCCACAGCTGCCCTCCACAGAGCGGCACTGCACCATGCGCAGGAATGTCTCGACCTTGTCCATGTCCTTCCTGAAGCAGTGGAGCAGCCCGTAGTTCTTGAGCAGTGCGTCATGGTTGTGCGAGTTTGTGTCAAACTTGCTGTAGGTCTGCTTGAGGATCTGCCCAGTCCGGCGGCTGCCGTCTTCCAGCCTCTGCAAAGTGAAGGAAGAGAAGGAGAGGCCAAGCGCTTGGGCGCTGTTCCCTCCCTCTCTCATTCATCCATTTTCCTCCCTCCCCTTCAGGGTGTAGAGAAAGGCCTGGAGGATTCACCAGGCGAAATGAAGAATAAGGTGAGTTCTCTTGGGTCAGCGCCTGACTGCTAAAAAGAGGGCAGCAGTGTTTCTCTCCCCCAGCCCTCGAAGCCAGTGGGGTTCCAGGATTGGCGACCCCTGGCGCCACCCTCACCCCCATCAGCGTTTGGATGCCTTCCTCTAGGTCCTTTAGGAGGTGATAGTCATCGCTGTCCGAGGTGTCATACACCAGGTTGTTGGCGAACATACTCCTGAGGAACCGCACCGGCTCCAGCCACGACTCGATGAGCAGCAGGGAGATGCGGAGCAGCTCTAGATTCTGCAGGGGAAGGACCGGCAGTGGCTGTGCTGCCCGGGGGCTCTGACCACAGGTCTCCCCCATCCCCACCTGGGGAGACGGCAGCCACTCACGGATTTCTGTTGCGTTTCCTCCATGTTGGAGGGTGTCGGAATAGAGTCTGAGAAGCAGAAGGAGGTCTGGGAGTTATGCAGGAATGAATACTTCTGTTCCTTTGGGATATAGGCTTCTTCCTAGGAGAAGGACCCCCCACCAAGAAGGACCGCTGCTTTCTATGCTGGAGACCAGCTCCCATTGTTACTTTTCTGGGAACCTGGCTCAGCCTATGCTCATCTGCCTGCATTTTCGCTTCAGAAAACAACCCTGAGCTCCTTAGTCTCCTCCCATTACTTCCCCAGTGGGGGAAAGTCACCCCTTCTTGCCACCCCTGACCCGCACCCATTCCCCAAGAACTTACAAACTCCTGGTAGGTGTCAATGGCCAGCTGGTGCGCGCGATGGGCTTGGAGCATAGCGTGGTCAAAAAGCCTGGATAACGGAACGGTTTGGACGGCACCAGCCTCTTGAAGCCAGGGCAGGCAGAGCAGGGCAAAAGCCAGGAGCAGGGACGTCCGGGAGCCTGGGGGAGAAACCGGAGGGCAATGGAGGGAGCCGGAGAGGAAGAGGCCAGCGCTCTCCCTGCTCCAGAAGCTGTTTGTTTTTTTCTCTCTCTCCATCCCTCCAGAGACCAGGAACATTCAGAGATTGGCCAAATATCTGGCCTTAGATGGCGATACTCACATTCAGAAGCCCCAAACCTGAGGGTTTGTGCCCCTGTCCCATCTACAGGGCGCCACCTCTCCCCTCAGGACACGTTGTGCCCAAAGGGATTTTAGGGGCGCTTACCTGGAGCCATTGCAGCTAGGTGAGCTGTCCACAGAACCCTGAGTGGTTCAGGGAGTTGGGCCTTGGGATCCTAGAGCCGGTCTCTTGTGGGCCCTTTTTATACCCTGGCCAGTTCTCTCTCCCTGCTTGACCCCACCTGTTTCTGTGTACATTTATGCATGGGGCCACTGATGGGCTTGTGCTAATGGATAATTTAGAAGCTCCTCCCACACATGCTGGGATCATGCCCCCTGGCTTGTCGTCTTTCCCTTCTCACCGTCACCAGTGTTGTAAGGATTGTGCACAGAGTGTCAGCCAGAGACACCACCCAACTTGTCCTCTCTTTAAGGGTCAGGTGGGTGCCCTCTGGCTGCAGGCCATGTTGGTCAACCTGAACGTGGGGAAGGCTGTCAGGATAGCCAGTCCTTGAGACCCCTACCGACCCCATTCCACTCTCTATCCCTTTCCTCCTCCCCGCGTGTTTAACTTCCACCCACCAGACAGAATGTGTGTGTTGGGAAAAGGGGCCAAACACAGCCAGTAGATTGTGGGGGTTCTGAGCACCATTGAGTCCCAAATTCCACTTTTGCTGATGACTCCTGGGCCCACCTGAGTCAGCTGGATGCAGTGCTAACACTGACCACTAGAGAGAACCAACCCCACACATTGCTCTCCCCTTTCCCTGAACCTTGGGGTGGAGGCGGGGGGGCTCCCCCAGGTCACTGGGGATGAAGAACCCAGACTCAAGATATTGCCTCAGCTCCTTGGACCTGTAGCAGAGATACAAACGAAGAAACAGAAATCCCTGGAACAGACACGGACCACAAGCGCTTCCTCCCACAGCCCTGAAACCATCAGAGAATCTCAAGGTTGGAAGAGCTCTTGAAGATTTGAGTCTCAGGGGAACATCATACTCTAGGGACTGTTGTGGGGTTGGGGGAGGGGGGAGGGATAGCTTTAGGAGATATACCTAATGCTAAATGACAAGTTAATGGGTGCAGCACACCAGCATGGCACAGGTATACACATGTAACTAACCTGCACATTGTGCACATGTACCCTAAAACTTAAAGTAAAATAATAATAATAATTTTAAAAAAAGAAAAAAAAAAGAAGATTTGAGTCTCTTCCCCAGCTTTGGAACTGAGAACACATCGCGCCGAAAGAGGCCCCATCCAGCCGTGGAAGCCCGTCCTCTTTTGTCTCTTCCTCCTTTCCAGACTTGTGTAGAGCTTATCCAGGTGTCAAAGGCCTGCCTGTGCATTCTCACGTCTGACCTGCCACTTATCTTGTGTAGGAGGTATGACTATCATCCCATTTCACAGATCGGGAGACTGAGGCTCAGAGAGACTGATTGCATGAGCTACCTCAGCCAGGGCAGCAGATCTCCACAACCTTGCTCTTCCCACATTGCATCATTTAAAGTCCTTTCTCCAGGCCGGGCGCAGTGGCTCATGCCTATAATCCCAGCACTTTGGAAGACTGAGGTGGGTGGATCGCTTGAGGTCAGTTCAAGGCCAGACTAGCCAACATGGCAAAACTCCATCTCTTAAAAATACAAAAGTAGTTGTGTGTGGTGGCAGAAGCCTGCAATCCCAGTTACTCCGGAGGGCGAGGAGGTAGAATCGCTTGAACCCAGGACGCAGAGGTTGCCGTGAGCCAAGATCGGGCCACGGCACTCCAGCCTGGGCGCCAGAGTGAAACTCCATTTCAACAACCACAACAACGACAACAACAACAAAAGTCCTTTCTCCAGAGCAGGTGGTGTGGTGCTACTCAGTTATTTAGTTTAGTTTCTTTTCTTTCCTTCTTTCTTTTTCTTTCTTTCTTTCTTTCTTTCTTTTCTTTCTTTCTTTCCTTTTTCTTTCTCTTTCTTTCTTTCTTTCCTTCCTTCCTTCCTTCCTTCCTTCCTTCCTTCCTTCCTTCTTTCTTTCTTTCTTTCTTTCCTTCTCTTTCTTTCTTTCTTGTTTTTGATGGAGTCTCATTCTGTCTCCCAGGATGGAGTGCAGTGGCATGATGTTGCCTCACTGCAACCTCCACCTCCTGGGTTCCAGTGATTCTCCCGCCTCAGCCTCCAAAGTAGCTGGGATTACAGGCGCCCGCCACTATGCCGGGCTAAGTTTTGTACTTTTTTAGTAGAGACGGGGTTTCACTATGTTGGCCAGGCTGGTCTCGAGCTCTTGACTTTAGGGGATCCACCCTCCCTGGCCTCCCAAAGTACTGAGATTACTGGCATGAGTCACCGCTCCCAACCCAGTTATTTCAGCTTCTAAATCTCTCTGAGTGCAGGGATCCTGCCCCCAACACAAGGGGCCCTTTGCCTCATTTTGTCTTTCCATAAGGGGCAGATTGTTCTTTCTCAATTCCCAGGTGAGAATGGCCCAGTGGCATGGGGTGCCTTGTGGAAACCTCATAGCAGGACAAGGCGGAGGCAGAGAAGGCCAGGACTGAGCCTCCTGTCTCCTGGTGCCCAGGGTTGGGGCTATTTCAATATCATCTGGAGGTCACAAGCATCAGATGCCCCCAGAGATGACAGCAGGAAAGAACACCCTCTCTAGTGGTGAAATCTTCCCCCACCCTGAGTTTAAGAGCATCTAGCACTTGACACTGTAGAAACACAAGCAAGCAAACAAGCAAATGCTTCTAGAAGTGGTTGGCAGTGGTGTTGGCAACCAACATTGAACATCCACACCCCTGTGGCCTAGGATGTGAATGCTGGGGCCCTGCCATCTCCCCCCTTTCAGAGCAGAAGACAGAGCTCCTTTTTCTGCCATCATTCCTGAAGCTTTACCGGACCAGCACCCCAGACTCAGCACCTGCTGGGAGGGCACTGTGCTGTGAGCTGTTCTCCACGCAGGCCTGTGTGAGGATCCAAGAGGGGTGTCATCAGTGATACCAGCTCTGAGAAATATGGGGTCAAGGCAGGGTGGAGTCACCACTTTCCCCTGCTCCTTCCAGCACCAGCAAAGAGGAGGAGCCAGGTGGGAATGGAAGAGGGTCCCTGAGCTCCAAGTAGAAGAGGGTCCCTGCCTCCCACACCATCCTTCCTCCAATGTCAGCTGGGACAGGGAGCCCCCATGACAGGGCCTTTTAGCCAGTGCTGGGGACTTAGATGTGGATTTTCGGCCATTCGTAAGGGAAGCCTCCCTTAGGAATGAGGGCGGCAGGGGCTCTAGCTGGGGACTACTGCATAACTCCACAGGTGGGCACAGGGGTGGCGAGGCTCCCCATGCAGGTTACTGCCAGGAACATGTGGGACCAGCCAGGGCAGGGGTGTGTCTCCTCTCACCTCTCCACTTCTGTTGACCCCAGAGTTATAGTGACTCAGAGGACGTTAGGGACCCCTGGGGAAACACCTTTATAAGGGGTTACCATGGCAACCATGGACCAGAGGGAAGAACTGAGGCCCACAGGTGTGGATAGAAGTTGGTGATCCTTTTCTCTAGTCTAGATCTTCCCTTGAGCAATGGAGACCATGTCTATCATTCATTGCTAGTAAAAAATCAACTTTGAATTAGACTTGGGATTCTCTTGACAGTACTGGGAAGTCGCCCACTGTTGGGGCATCACTTGAGGCCAGATCCCTGGCTGCTGCAGGCTGAAAGACTACCCAACAAGAGCCTCCACATGGCCAGTGGGGAGAGGCTGGGCTTTGTACCTCTAGCATTAGCCTCAAAAGGCTCTGGATAGGTCGGGTACGTTGGCTCACACCTGTAATCCCACCACTTTGGGAGGCCAAGGTGGGTGGATCATTAGGTCAGGAGTTTAAGACCAACCTGGTCAAGATGGTGAAATCCCGTCTCTACTAAAAATACAAAAATTAGCTGCGCATGGTGGCAGGCGCATGTAATCCGAGCTACTCAGGTGGCTGTGGCAGGGAATTGCTTGAACCCGGGAGGTGGAGGTTGTAGTGAGTCGAGATCATGCCACTGCACTCCAGCCTCGGTGACAGAGTAAGACTCTGTGTCAAGAGAAAAAAAAAAGCTGATGATAATCTCACAATCATCTTGCTTCTTTTAAGGAACCTCCCTTCATAATTTAGGATCCATGAGTTTCTCTGTGTGTTTGGAAGCCCTTCCTATGTCCAACCTCGACTAACTCTAGGGTTCTGTGTGCCTGCTGTGGAAGTCACAGATCTGCTGTTGATCCTAAAGTGGTGTCTTTCAGGCTTCAAGATCTCCTGTTAGGTTCAAGACTGTGGGGTTGAGGACAATCACATTTTTCGAAGCCATTCTCACCGGTCTTAGGAATCGCCTCTGAGGGACTGGTGGGTGCTCCTTCCACTCTCACTTTGATGATTTGAGGCACATACTTCTCACCTGCCGCTCTGTTCTTTCTTCCTTGAGATCAGAGGCTGGTTATTGTACTGGGACATACTCTACCTCCTTTTGGCTTCTAATGTCCTCTCTATGAGTTTGCTACTGAGTCAATTACTCGGCTCATTGGATTGAGGTCTTCAGAGAATATTATGTGGGGATTCCCAAGGGCTCTCCTAGGGGAGGTGAGGAAGATGATCAATACTTCTGCGTGTCCACCATGTGCTTGGCACTCTACTGACCATAGGGATGTGAGTGAGGATACTGAGGCCCAAAGAGATAAGGTGGCTTGCCTGGAGCTCTCCCAGTTCCTAAGTGATGGCTTCCAAGGCCCCCGGGCTTTCCTTCCATGCCAAGCTCTTTAGAAACCTCATCTAGTAAAGATGGTGGCACTAATAGGCATGGACAGAACTTGCCTCAGTGCAAAGCTAGCAGGACAGGGGTCAAGTCCCTGCACAGAGGATGTTCAATGAAGATGGGGGGAATTGAACATAAGGAACTTCAGCCACAGAATGAGGTGTCCGTAGGCATTAAGGAAAATGGTAGAAAACAACCACCCAGCGTAGCTCAGGTTAGTGAACCGTGGCACTTCATGCTGCATATTTGTATTGCACGTTTCAGTGTACATCGTGTTTCGCTTCCTGTATGTCGTTGGACCCTTCAGTTTGCCACATGATATGTCCAGGGGGTTCAGGCATGGAGGAAGGGCCTCGGAAGGTCTGGGGAGGCAAGGGGCAGGCACTGCTGTGTATCGATGGGGGGATTGTTTGCACTGGTTGATGATCTCTGAACAACCAAGAAGTACACAAGGATCTACCTAACCGGATGTGCTAAGTAATTTCACTTTGGGGATTATTCTCCAGGGAGACGATCCATTGATAGAGAGGTGAAAAGCATCGAGATGTGTCTAGTAGTTGTAGGAAGTCTGGGGTGCTTTCCTGATGGGGTGCCCTCAGCTGGAAATAGCCTCTCCTTCCTTTGACCTGTCCTGTGGCTATTTGCAGACATTTTTATTCCTCTTACCAGACTGTAAGCTCTTTGAGGCTGGATTTCTTTCTTTCTTTTTTTTTTTTTTTTTGAGACCGAGTCTCGCTCTGTCACCCAGGCTGGAGTGCAGTGGCACGATCTCGGCTCACTGCAAGCTCTGCCCCCTGGGGTTCATGACATTCTCCTGCCTCAACCTCCCGAGTAGCTGGGAGTACAGGCGCCCGCCACCTTGCCCAGCTAATTTTTTTGTATTTTTAGAGGTGGGGTTTCACTGTGTTAGCCAGGATGGTCTCAAACTCCTGACCTCGTGATCCACCTGCCTCGACCTCCCAAAGTGCTGGGATTACAGGTGTGAGCCACCGCGCCCTGCCTGAGGGTGGAATTCTGCCTTTCGTCTATTCATTCATTCACTCATTCTTCTATTCGTGCATTCACCAATTCCACAAGTAGTTGTTGCCTATAACGTGCCAGAGATTGTACCAGGCAGATGGGCATATCTAGATAAACAAAAGACATGATCCTTTCTCTTCTGGAGCTAACAATCTACTCGGGGCAGAGATAACAGCAAAAAAGTAAATATATAACGGTAAAATAGAAATTTCGAATTGGAAACATTCTCATGAAGTAAAAAGCTAAGATACGGAGCAAGAGAATAAGCCAGAAGGTGATGGGACGAGGCAGCTGACACAGCCCCAGGCCCAGGAATTCAACAAGCATCTACTGAGTGGACCCAATGCATGAGAGGACAGTCCCAAGCAAACAACTCAAATGTCCAACCGGCTGGGCATGGCCAGGTAGCCCATGCTGTGTCTGGACGTCCTTCTGCTGGTATAATTATTTTAAAATCACAGGACAGGGAAGGGCCCAGTGGCTCATACCTGTAATCCCAGCAATTTGGGAGGCCGAGGCGGGCGGATTACCTGAGGTCAGGAGATGGAGACCAGACTGGCCAATATGGTGAAACCCCGTATCTACCAAAAATACAAAAATTAGCTGAGCCTGGTCGTGCATGCCTGGAATCTCAACTATTCAGGAGACTGAGGCAGGAGAATCGCTTGAACCCAGGAGACGGAGATTGCAGTGAGCCAAGATCGTGCCACTGCACTCCAGCCTGGTTCCCAACAGACCCTGAAGGCCCTCCAGGTTGTCTTCCCAACCTGCCCCTTGCTCCATACCACCCCCCTCCACCCCATAATATTATACAAGGACACCTAGTCAGACAAAATGATGCAACTTAATTTTATTAGGACAAGGCTGGTGGGCACTGGAGTAGCACCTTCCGCGACCAGGAGAGGCACTGGGGAGGGGTCACAGGATGCCACCCGGGCAGCTAGAAGCCACAGCTGCCCTCCACAGAGCGGCACTGCACAATGCGCAGGAATGTCTCGACCTTGTCCATGTCCTTCCTGAAGCAGTAGAGCAGCCCGTAGTTCTTGAGTAGTGCGTCATCGTTGTGTGAGTTTGTGTCAGACTTGCTGTAGGACTGATTGAAGATCTGCCCAGTCCGGGGGCTGCCATCTTCCAGCCTCTGCAAAGTGAAGGAAGAGAAGGAGAGGCCAAGCGCTTGGGCACTGTTCCCTCCCTCTCTCATTCATCCATTTTCCTCCCTCCCCTCCAGGTTGTGGAGAAAGGCCTGGAGGATTCACGAGGGGAAATGAAGAATGAGGTGAGTTCTCTTGGGTCAGCGCCTTACTGCTAAAAAGAGGGCAGCAGTGTTTCTCTCCCCGGTCCCTGGAAGCCAGTGGGGCCCCAGGATTGGGGATCCATGGTGCCACCCTCACCCACATCAGCGTTTGGATGCCTTCCTCTAGGTCCTTTAGGTGGCGATAGACGTTGCTGTCCGAGGCGCCATACACCAGGCTGTTGGCGAAGACGCTCCTGAGGAGCTGCACGGGCTCCAGCCATGACTGGATGAGCAGCAGGGAGATGCGGAGCAGCTCTAGGTTCTGCAGGGGAAGGACTCGCAGTGGCTGTGCTGCCCGGGGGCTCTGACCACAGGTCTCCCCCATCCCCACCTGGGGGGAAGGCATCCACTCACAGATTTCTGCTGCGTTTTCACCCTGTTGGAAGGTGTTGGAATAGACTCTGAGAAGCAGAGGGAGGTCTGGGGGTTCTGCAGGAATGAATACTTCTGCTCCTTCAGGATATAGGCTTCTTCCTAGGAGAAGGACCGCCCACCAAGGTCTATGCTGGAGACCAGCTCCCATTGTTACTTTTCTGGGAACCTCACTCAGCGTATGCTCATCTGCCTGCATTTTCACTTCAGAAAACAACCCTGAGCTCCTTAGTCTCCTCCCATTACTTCCCAGCTGGGGAAAGTCACCCCTTCCTGCCACCTCTGAAGCGCACCCATTACCCAAGAGCTTACAAACTCCTGATAGGTGTCATATGCCAGCTGGTCCAGGCGACGGGCGCGGAGCATAGCGTTGTCAAAAAGCCTGGATAAGGGAATTATTGGGAAGGCACTGCCCTCTTGAAGCCAGGGCAGGCAGAGCAGGCCAAAAGCCAGGAGCAGGGACGTCCGGGAGCCTGGGGAGAAACCGGAGGGCAACAGAAGGAGCTGGAGAACAAGAGGCCAGCGCTCTCCCTGTTCCAGGAGCTGGTTTTTTTTTTTCTCTCTCTCTCTCTCTCTCTCTCTCTCTGCCTCCCTCCAGGGACCAGGAACATTCAGAGATTGGCCAAATACTGGCCTTAGACGGCGATACTCACATTCAGAAGCCCCAAACCTGAGGTTAGTGCTCCCGTCCCATCTACAGGGCGCCGCCTCTCCCCTCAGGACACATTGTGCCCAAAGGGATTTTAGGGGCGCTTACCTGCAGCCATTGCCGCTAGGTGAGCTGTCCACAGGACCCTGAGTGGTCTGGGGAGTTGGGCCTTGGGATCCTAGAGCTGGTCTCTTGTGGGCCCTTTTTATACCTGGCCCCTTCTCTCTCGCTGCTTCTCCTCACCTGTTTCTCTGCACGTTTAGGCCTGGGGCCACTGACGGGCTTGTGCTAATGGATAATTTAGAAGCTCCTCCCACACATGCTGGGATCATGCCCCCTGACTTGTCATCTTTCCCTTCCCACCATCACCAGCGTTGTGAGGGTTGTGCACAGAATGTCAGCAGAGATACCACCCAACTTGTCCTCTCTTTAAGGGGCAGGTGGGTGCCCTCTGGCAGCAGGCCATGGTGGCCAACCTGAACGCGGAGAAGGATGTCAGGATAGCCAGTCCTTGAGACCCCTACGGACCCCATCCCACTCTCTATCCTATCCCTTTCCTCCTCCCCGCATGTTTCCCCTCCACCCACCAGACAGAATGTGTGTGTTGGGAAAAGGGGCCAAGCACAGCGAATAGATTGTGGGGTTCCGGGCATGATTCAGTGCTGAATTCCACTTTTGCTGACTCCTCCTGGGCTCGCGTGAGACAGGCCCGCCTGGATGCAGTGCTAACACCGACCACTAGAGGGAACAAACTCCACACTTTGCTCTCCCCTTTACTTGAGCCTTGGGGCGGGGGCGGGGGCGGGGGCGGGGGCGGGGCGTGGGGGTGGGGGGTGGGGGGTTGGGGGGGGAGCTCCCCCAGGTCCCTGGGGACGAAGAACCCAGACTCAAGGTATTGCCCCAGCTCCTTGGACCTGTAGCGGAGATACAAACCAAGAAACAGAAATCCCGGGAACAGACACGGACCACAAGCGCTTCCTCCCATAGTCCTGAAACCAACAGAGAATCTCAAAGTTGGAAGAGCTCTTGAAGATTTGAGTCTCTTCCCCAGCTTTAAAACTCAGAACACATCACGCCAAAAGACGCCCTATCCAGCCATGGAAGCCTCTCCTCTTTTGTCTCCTCCTCCTTTCCAGACCTGTGTAGAGCTTATCCAGTTGCCAAGGGCCTGCCTGTGCATTCTCACGTCTCACCTGCCACTTGTCTTGTGTAGGAGGTATGATTATCATCCCATTTCACAGATCAGGAGACTGAGGCTCAGAGAGACTGATTACATGAGCTGCCTCAGCCAGGGCAGCAGATCTTCACAACCTTGCTCTTCCCACATTGCGTCATTTAAAGTCCTTTCTCCAGGCCGGGCACGGTGGCTCATGCCTATAATCCCAGCACTTTGGGAGGCTGAGGTGGGTGGATCACTTAAGGTCAGGAGTGCAAGACCAGGCTAACCCACATGGCAAAACTCCATCTCTCCTAAAAATACAAAAATTAGCTGGGCATGGTGGCACGAGCCCGTAATCCCAGCTACTTGGGAGGCTGAGGCAGGAGAATCGCTTGAACCCAGGAGGCAGAGGTTGCTGTGAGCCAAGATTGCGCCACTGCACTCCAGCCTGGATGACAGAGCGAGTCTACATCTCAAAAAAAAAAAAAAAAAAAAAAAAAAATCCTTTCCCCAGAGCACGTAGTGTGGTGCTACTCAGTTATTTAGTTATTTTAGATTCATTTCTTTTTTTTTTTTTTTGAGATGGAGTCTCATTCTGTCACCCAGGCTGGAGTTCAGTGGCATGATGTTGCTTCACAGCAACCTCCACCTTTGGGTTCCAGTGATTCTCCCGCCTCAGCCTCCAAAGTAGCTGGGATTACAGGTGCCCGCCACTATGCTGGGCTAAGATTTGCACTTTTTTAGTAGAGACGGGGTTTCACTATGTTGGCCAGGCTGGTCTCAAACTCTTGACTTTAGGGGATCCACCCTCCCTGGCCTCCCAAAGTACTGAGATTACTGGCGTGAGCCACCGCTCCCAACCCAGTTATTTCAGCTTCTAAATCCCTCTGAGTGCAGGGATCCTGCCCCCAACACAAGGGGCCCTTTGCCTCATTTTGTCTTTCCATAAGGGGCAGATTGTTCTTTCTCAATTCCCAGGTGAGAATGGCCCAGTGGCATGGGGTGCCTTGTGGAAACCTCATAGCAGGACAAGGCGGAGGCAGAGAAGGCCAGGACTGAGCCTGCTGTCTCCTGGTGCCCAGGGTTGGGGCTATTTCCATACCATCTGGAGGTCACAAGCATCAGATGCCCCCAGAGATGACAGCAGGAAAGAACACCCTCTCTAGTGGTGAAATCTTCCCCCACCCTGAGTTTAAGAGCATCTAGCACTTGACACTGTAGAAACACAAGCAAGCAAACAAGCAAACGCTTCCAGAAGTGGTTGGCAGTGGTGTTGGCAACCAACATTGAACACCCACACCCCTGTGGCCTAGGATGTGAATGCTGGGGCCCTGCCATCTCCCCACTTTCTGAGCAGAAAACAGAGCTCCATTTTCTGCCGTCATTCCTGAAACATTACTGGACCAGCACCCCAGACTCATCACCTGCTGGGAGGGCACTGTGCTGTGGGCTGTTCTCCGGGCCCGCCTGTGTGAGGATCCAAGAGGGGTGTCATCAATGATACCAGCTCTGAGAAATATGGGGCCAAGGGAGGGTGGAGTCACCACTTTCCCCTGCTCTTTCCAGCACCAGCAAAGAGGAGGAGCCAGGTGGGAATGGAAGAGGGTCCCTGAGCTCCATGTAGCTTTCTACCTCCCCCACCATCCTTCCTCCAATGTCAGCTGGGACAGGGAGCCCTCATGACAGGGCCTTTTAGCCAGTGCTGGGGACTTAGATGTGGATTTTCGGCCATAGAAGAAGTCTCCAGCCTCCCTTAGGAATGAGGGTGGCAGGGGCCCTAGTTGGGGACCACTGCATAACTCCGCAGGTGGACACACGGGTGGCGAGGCTCCCCAGGCAGGTTACTGACGGAAACACGTGGGACCAGCCGGGGCAGGGGAGTGTCTCCTCTCACCTCTCCACTTCTGTTGATCCCAAAATTATGGTGACTCAGAGGACTCTAATAATCCCTGGGGAAACACCTTTATAAGGGGTTACCATGGCAACCATGGACCAGAGGGAAGAACTGAGGCCCACAGGTGTGGGTGGAAGTCAATGATCATTTTCTCTAGTCTAGATCTTCCCAGAGCCTTGAGCAATGGAGACCACATACATCATTCATTGCTAGTAAAAAATCAACTTTGAATTAGACTTGGGATTCCCCTCACAGTACTGGGAGGTCGCCCACTGTTGGGGCATCACTTGAGGCCAGATCCCTGGCTCCTGCAGGCTGAGAGACTACCCAACAAGAGCCTCCACATGGCCAGTGGGGAGAGGCTGGGCTTTGGACCTCTGGCGTCAGCTTCAAAAGGCTCAGGATAGGCCAGCGTGGTGGCTCATGCCTGTAATCCCAACACTTTGGGAGGCTGAGACATGTGGATCACCTGAAGTCAGGAGTTTGAGACCAGCGTGACCAACATGGTGAAACTGATCTCTACTAAAAATAGGAAAATTAGCCGGGTGTGGTGGCATGCGCTTGTAATCCTAGTTACTGGAGCGGCTGAGGCACAAGAATTGCTTGAACCCGGGAGGCAGAGGTTGTCATGGGCCGAGATCGCGCCACTGCACTCCAGCCAGGGCGAAGAAGTGAGACTGACTTTGTCTCAAAAACAAATGAACAACCAAAAAAAACCAAAAAGAAAAGTAGAAAAATCCTCATCTCTGAGTTCACCGTTACCTAGCTCCTTACCCACTGAGAAGCAAACATGGGAAGCAGGGGCCCCAGGGCCACCATGGACAGAGCAGCGTTATCATTTAGTCCAAATCCAGAAGAACACCCTAGGTTTCATCTGGGACTCCCTACCGATAGAGAAGGTGGGAAAGAAGAGTTGGCTCAAAGCAGGGAGCTGCTAGTGCTCCCTTGGGAAGGAAAGCTGTTGGGTGGAGGGGACAGCATTTGGGTGAGGGGAGGAGAGGGAGCAGGGGGTGAAGGTAGGGAGGGAGTGTGGTGCACTGAACTCAGCTCTTTGGGAAACTGTTTTTGCAGACAAGCCATGGTTAGAGGAATCCAGTTGCCCTGGCAAACAGACCTGGCTGGAAGGGATGGAACATACGCTCGCCTGCGTCCCAAAGGGAAACCCAGCTCCAGCCTTGGTGTGTACCTGGAATGGGGTGGTCTTTGACCTTGAAGTGCCACAGAAGGCAACCCAGAAGCACACTGGAACCTACTGCTACACAGCCACTAACCAGCTGGGCTCTGTCAGCAAAGACATTGCTGTCATTGTTCAAGGTAACCTTTGCTGCCCTGCTGCCAGGCCCAGGATGGAAACCCCTCAGGGGTTTGGGATTCTTATCCAAGCATAAAAATAAGAAAGATTCTACTAGGTTGGGAAGAATGAGACTCAGAAGTGGGCCTGGTGGTCTGGGGTGGGTGATCCTTGTACTCCCAGACTTTCCTAACTCTATCTTCAGCGCTTGGGCAGGACTAGATGAAGGAATCAGCTCTACCCTCTTTGTCATTATTACTGTTGCCCTTGGAGTGGGTGTCATCACCATAGCACTGTATTTGAGCTATTGGCCCTGCAAAGTGGACAGGAGGAAATTGCTCTATAGGCAGAAAGAGGAGGACAAAGAGGAGGAAAGCCAGTTTGCTGTTCAGGAAGAGAAAAGTACAACTCATATAATTGACAGCTATTTGACTGAATGAGAGTTCTGCTACTGTGGTTTCCCAGGGAGGGAAGAAGGGATAGAGGAGAAAGGAAGAAACACAATGGCAGGCTGCATTACCCTTTGTGTACGTCTGTCCCGTAAAACAGTGTTTCAGGCCCCCATACCCCATGTCTTGTGTGTTCAATATGTCCACAAGATCACCTTTCTCTCTCTCTCTCTCTTTTCTTTTCTTTTTCTTTTTCTTTTTTTTTCGAGATGGAGTCTTGCTCTTGTTGCCTAGGCTGGAGTGCAATGATGCGATCCTGGCTCACTGCAACTTCAGCCTCCCAGGTTCAGGTGATTCTCCTGCCTCAGCCTCCCCAGTAGCTGAGATTACAGGTGCACACCACCATGCCTGTCTAATTTTTGTATTTTTCGTAGAGATGGGGTTTCACCATGTTGGCCGGGCTGGTCTCAAACTCCTGACCTCAAGTGATCCGGCCACCTCGGCCTCCCAAAGTGCTGGGATTACAGGTGTAAGCCACCGTGCCCAGCCACCTTTCTCTTTAGAGCTCACTCTAGTCATTAGGAATCTCAGTCTCAATGTTTGATTTGTAAGAAGGCCTCTTGCTCCTTGCCAGGTGCATCATCAGTCCACTCTTAGATCCAAAAAAAAAAAAAAAAAAGAAAAGATCCTGCCATTTCTTCATGGTTCTCACTGCCCTTTTCTCTTAAACATCATACTAAAGTCAGGCATATCTTAGAAATACAACTCATATTTCTTGGTTTTCTGATTACTAACTGGGAACTAAATTTGTAGTCCAAGGACAGGACTTTGAAGGGAGTAAGTATCAAATATGGGGCTAGGAATCAGAGCTCTGTTCCCATCTCCACTTTCCCTTGCTCCCCTGACCTGGGCTTCTGGAGTGCCAGCTCCCAGAGCTGAGCTTGTTGACATCATTAAGGATCAGTGGCAAGCTTCAACTCAGTAACCATCTGTTGTGGGTCTTGGGGGAGTATACAGATGGTAAGAAATTCCACTTCGGGCCAGACAGGCATCCTATCTAGCCCAGTGTTCTATCTCTGAAGTAGAAGGTAGAGTTCTTCCATGAAATTGGCCTCATAGGTTAAGAGCTCCAAACATCTCTGAATTCCTTTTCATAGAGTGATCAACTGTGAGTTTGCATTTGCCAGTTTTCTTTTTTTTACCCATATGGGCATCTAGGTTAAAGTTCCAATCTTTACTCTCCCTTTTCATCAATAAGTGCATATTTTCTTCTGTCTGTAAACAATTTCCTTGAAGCTTCAAGAGGAATCTTCTTGTCAAAATGTTCATATGATTTTATGATTCAGCTTCTTTCCCTGTCCTTGGGAAAGAGTATATTCACCCTCGGAGAAGGCGTGAGGAATCATAAAACCAGATCTTTTCTCCCAAATCAGTCAAGAAATGTTCACTGGAATGTTGCTATGGTAAAAATAAAAGTGGTTTTATGATGTCCAAATGCAGTTTCCTTCTCTTCTGTGTCATTGCTAAAAGCTCTTATGTCAAATGGCTGCATTTTATAACTTTTTTTTTTTAGATGGAGTCTCGCTCTTTGCCTAGGCTGGAGTGCAGTGGTGTGATTTCGGCCCACTTCAAACTCCACCCCCGGGTTGAAGCAATTCTCTGCCTCAGCCTCTATAGATTAAGAGTAGCTGGGATTATAGGCACCCACCACCATGACCAGCTAATTTTTTGTATTTTTAGTAGAGACAGGGTTTCACCACCTTGGCCAGGCTGATCTTGAAGTCCTGACCTCGTGATCTACCCACTTCAGCCTTCTAAAGTGCTGGGATTACAGGCCTGAGCCACCACTCCCGGCTGCATTTTATAACTTTAAGTACAATTTCTAACGAAAAAATACCGTGTTGATAGCATAAACAACCAGCCCAGGGCAGGGGGTGCATTAACTGAGGGCAGCAGCCTATTTGACCTGCTTTCAAAACTGAAATTCAGGCTGGTGTGGTGGCTCACGCCTGTAATCCCAGCACTTTGGGAGGCTGAGGCGGGTGAATCACTTGAGCCCTGGAGTTTGCGAATAGCCTGGGCAACATGGCAAAACCCCATTTCTACAAAAAATACAAAACTTAGCCAGGTATAGTGGCACATGCATGTAGTCCCAGCTATTTGTGAGTCTGAGGTGGGAGGACCATTTGGGCATGGGAGGTGGAGGGTTGCAGTGAGTTGAGATCATGCACTGCACTCCAGACTGGGAGACGGAGCCAGGCCCTGTCTCAAAAGCAAAATAAAGGAAACAAAAATGAAAGCTAAAGTTCAGACTTCCAGATAGAGAGAGGTCCATAGCCTTCCAAATTGCAGATACCAGCTAGAAAAAACCATGGCACCAGACAGCAGAGGGAAAACGTTTTCCCATTCTTCCCAGACCTCTTCTGAGTCTGGTGCTATAGATTAAGTGTAAAAGTAACGCTTTGGTTTCACCACATACAAGGCAGTGGGGATACAGTGGTGAACAAAACATTGTTCCTGGCTTCCAAAAATATATTAGGAAAGCTAGACAAACAAGTAGGAGATTACATTTGTGCATGAACTCCTGTGAGTGGGAAAACAGATTGTTAAGAGAAAGCATAACTCGGATCAAGGAAGGCTTCCTGGAGGGACACAAAATATCTTGACTTTGTAAAATAGCATCATCCCCGAACATGACCTTTAAAACCTCAATGTTTCCACTAGGTGGAGCTACTGCTCCTTCATCATGTGAGTCTAATATAAATCATCCACCTTCCCTGAATTGAGCATTTGGGGAAGTAAGAAGCAGGTTTAAGAGACGGGAGTATAGAGCCACCCCATGCAGGGATCCACAGCCATTTTGGTGTCAGGATCAGCCGCATCAGGGCTGTAGTTATCCTGTATCTGCAAACCCTGCCTCATGGCCTCAGTGCCTTGAAGCACAGCGAATCCGAAAAGGAAGGGAAAAATGAGCCAGGCATGCTGGTGTGCACCTGTAATCCCAGCTACTGGGGAGGCTGAGGAAGAAGAATCGCTTGAACCCGGGATACGGAGGTTGCAGTGAGCCAAGATTGCACCATTGCACTCCAGCCTGGGCAACAGAGTGACACCCCATCTTGAAGAGAACAAAAACAAAAGCAAACAAACAAAAAACAAAACAAACAAAACCAAAAAAGGAGGGAAGAAGGGGGCCACTTGGACTTTCTAGTTCCAGCAGGGAGATCCTGGAGGCTTAGCAGGCTGCTGCCTTTGCTTCTCACTGCCACAGGGTGTCAGTGTGGACAGATGGTCCCACACAGTACCCTCAAACCAAGCGGGTCTGCAGATCCGGGTTCCCAGCTGCTGTGGATCTCTGAGGGAGGATGATCTGCTTCTTCGGGGCCTGGTCCAGCTGTGGGTATCCTCTTGCTGAGGTTTCCGGGGTTCCAGTTCTTAGAGCTCAGTAGTTTGGATGAGCCATCCCGCAAAACTCTTCAGAGTAGGCTGGGCTGTTTCCCTTGTAGACTTGGAACCTCTGTTCACTTTCCTTCCCGAAGGATCCACACAACCAGTGGTTAGGCAGCCTGTTCTCACTGATTCTTTTTTTTTTTTTTTGGAGACAGAGTCTCGCTCTGTCTCCCAGGCTGGAGTGCAGTGGCGCAATCTCGGCTCACTGCAACTTCTGCTTCCTGGCTTCAAGCAATTTTCCTGCCTCAGCCTCTGGAGTAGCTGGGATTACAGGTGTCTGCCACCACACCCGGCTAATTTTTGTGTTATTAGTAGAGACAGGATTTCATCATGTTGGCTAGGCTGGTCTCAAACTCCTGACCTCAGGTGATCTGCCCAGCTTGGCCTCTGAAAATGCTGGGAGTACAGGCGTGAGCCACCATGCCCGGCTTCATTGATTCTTAAAGTAGGAAGGGTCTCATATCTCTTTTCCAGTATAATAGAGCTTCTAAGGGTAGCTGCCTCATTGTCTATAGGAGGAGGCCCCACCCTCTAAATGGTTTTGATCATATTCTTCCTGAACATTAAAGCAACCAGCTTATGCTTAAATTGCAGCTACCTTGATTATCTCCAGAGGAAGAGTGGCCTTTAATACTCCAAAAGTTTACCCTCTTTCTTATTATTTTTGAGAGAGAATCTTGCTCAGCCACCCAGCTGGAGTGCAGTGGCATGATGGGCTCAGTGCAACTCTGCCTCCCGGGCTCAAGTGATTCTCGTGCCTCAGTAGCTGGGAATACAGGTGTGCACCACCACACCTGGTAATTTTTGTATTTTTAGTCAGAGACGGGGTGCCACCATGTTGGCCAGGCTTGTCTCAAACTTCTGACCTCCACCCGCCTCAGCCCTCCAAAGTGCTGAGATAACTGGCGTGAACCACCGTGCCTGGCCGTTTATCCTCTCAAGGATGGTCAGGGTGACATTCTGGTGTCTTTCTCTCTAGACATGAGAAAGCATAAGTTACATCGTTAGTGGGACTTCTTACCATAGGATTAATAATAGTATTTACATTAGAGAATTATAATTAGAAAGAAATGACACAATACTTGCAATAAACTAGCATGGTGCTGGAGATATGTGTTCACATTAGTTGTTTTTTATTATTACACTGATAATTCTGGTGGTAATTAAGCACATCATTATAATCACAGTAAACTCAAAGCAAGAATCAGAAATCCATGATAACCATGAGGGCCATCAAAGGTCATATACACTGTGCACAGCTTTCCGATTTTTCTAGTCTTTTTCTTGCTCCTTCCCCTACTTTCCCCCCAGTTTGGTGCCCTAAGATTTAGGACTACTAATAGGGTGACCAGTCCTGTGAGCTGAGTGTTCATTCAGCTGAGGGATCCTGGAAGGAACGTGGGACTTTCAGTGTTGACATTGAGAAAGTCTCCTGCAAACCAGGACGAGTTGGTGACCCTAATCCCAGCGGTGCTCATTGTGTGCCTCAGCACTTCAGGGCCTTCTGAATTAGAGAAGCAGCCAGGCAAAGTGTCAGCTTGTCTTGGCCTAGAAGCCCAGACCCTGTAATTCAGAAGAAAAGGGAAGGGGTCAGTTCTGCTCTCAACTGTGTATAAAGGGACAGAACCCACCATGTGTATTTCGACAATGCTCATGGAAGAAATTCAGAATTGGTCACATTAGGTTAGGGTAAATTCAAAAAAAAATGACAGAGTCAGTAAAACATTATGCCAGGGGTCAAGGGTGACTGGAGCTCTGCCTGCTGAACTCTTCCCTGTGCAAGTCTCGCTAATCTTATCTTCAAGAAGAGTTTTCATTAGAAAATACCATTAAGGGCCAGGACTGGTGGCTCCTGCCTGTGATCCTATCACTTTGGGAGGCCAAGGAGGGTGGATCACCTGAGGCCAGGAGTTTGAGACCAGCCTGGCCAACATGGCGAAACCCTGTCTTTACCAAAAATACAAAAATCTGCCCTGTGTGGTGGTGCACACTTATAATCCCAGCTACTCAGGAGGCTGAGGCATGAGAATCACTTGAACCTGGGAGGAGGCGGAGGTTGCAGTGAGCCAAGATCCCACCACTGCACTCCAGCCTCTGTCTCAAAAACAAAAACAAAAACAAAAAGAAACTATTAACAATTTTTAGTTGTGAGAAGATACAAACGTTTCCATCTTAACCATTTTGCCTGTACAGTTCAGTGACGTCAAGTACATTGACATCGTCATGCAACCATCACCACCATCCATCTCCGGAACCCTTTTCATCTTGCACAGCTGAAACCCTGTGCTCATTAAATAGCTCCCTATTCCATCCCTCCCCACAGCCACTGGCAGCCACCATCCTACTTTTTGTCTCTATGAATTTGACTGCTCTGAGTACCTCATCTGACTGGAATCAGAGAGTATTTGTCTTTTTGTGACTGGCTCACGATAAACACTTTTAGATGACTGGTTGGAATTAGGAGCAGGTGGCACCACAACTGGCCCAGGCTTCTCATCTCCTTTTTCTCCTTTTTCCCTGTTCCACCGATACAACAGCTGTGGACACATGAGTCTCATCTTTGCGGTCCCTAACACCGTGGTTCTCAACCTTGTTTACATGTTAGAATCACCTGGGAAAGTTTTCAAACTACTCTTGCCTGGACCACATTCCAGGCTGATTATATCAGAATCTCAGGGAGTGAGGGCTCACGAATGCATCGTTTAGAAAACACCCTAGGCATCTCAAATTTGCAGCGGAAATTGCTGTCCACACCAAGCTGATGAGCTGAAAGGTAGAGTAACAGTGGGTAAATCAAAGAGTTTAAAGTAGATGGTCTTTAAGGTCTTTTTATATTCTAAAATGTGCAAAGTCAGCTAGTATCTAATTCTCAACCAGCAGTGGTTGAGTGGATTCTCCTACACCCGAGGGGAGCTGGGTGGACGGCCTCTGGAGTGTGGCTCCCCCTGCAGTTCAGTTATATGTTATGACCACCCCACTTTAGAACCCTCTTAGCCACCCAAGTAGGCGCTGGACATTGTCATTCCCCTGTCACGTGCATTCAACAAATACTTATTAAGATGGCTCAGATTTCCTTTTAAAACACGCAAGCTGAGAGATAATTATAATTGTGCTCATTCCATCGACTTCTAAAGACTGAGATTTCTGAATAATTTTAAGGCCAAATGAAGGACATTGCAGGAATATTGATTCCAGCTTCATGCAAGAAATAGTTTTCTGCAATGAGAGTGGTTTAATAGAATGAGGAGCCTTGTGAAAGTGATTCCCTTGGTTCTAGTGCTACACACTCGTAATTGGAATACTGACTGTAATGGATGCTGTAGGATAAGATTCCCAAAGTGGAAGAAACTAGACTGACTTATGAGGCCCTTCTAACTCCAAAATGCCATAATTTTGAAGCCCGATAGTAGAACAATGCAAGATGCAGGAATGGCTTCTGAGCTGACAAATGCAGCAGCTCCAGAATTCTGATTAGTTCAACTTTCAACCACTTCCCAAGGACTGAGTTATTAATGGTAAAATAGCCAAAAATGAACACAAGTGGTTCTTGTTATCAAGAAAATTCATTATAGCACATAAGAATCAGAACTTCTAAAGAAGATTAATTAGGGAGTTGATTATTTGCATTGCAAAACAATTCCTGACTTCATGAAATCATTTTTGGATACTAGAGTTCCTGTGAGCATCTTAGTATCGATTTATAGGTCACCAGTCACTTAGCCAAGGTGCTTGGGAGAGTAAAATCTTAACTAACCGCTGCTCTTTAGTGCTTATTTGGAAATAATAAACATATGAGATGTTTATTATTTCCTAATTGTCATTAGGAAAACAATATAATTTCACTACAGGTATTTAGACACTCCATCAGAAAACACAAAACATCCAAAAATTCAATGCAGAAATAGCTAGAATTTCTTGAGTACTATAATATATCAAAAATACCATTGCATTTAGTCCTCACATAATCCTTGTAAAGCAATATATTATTATCTCAGCTTGGTCAAGTTATTTATTCAGCGGCACTAAATTACATACAGCCCAAATCTTTCTGATTCTTTCCCTTACACCAAGTTACCCCAATCAACATCTCTTAGAACAAAATTGCTCACAGACAGCTTGGAGACCATGTGTGTTTGGGTTAATTTTTGCCCTTAAAAGATTTTCAATATGTGTTGCCAGTGTTTAAATGTTAGCTTTCATGTAAAAGTCTGGATGTCCTGGCTGTCTCAAAGGATCAGAAGGTCTGGAAGCCGTGTCCCTGCAGTCCTGATGGTGACAGGCTGGGTGGGTCCCACCTCAGCAGGGGCTTGAGTTCTGCAGATTGTGCTGGTTCCCACCCCTCTGTGTTGCATCCCCCGAAGGGAAGCGAGTGTCATCTGGGATTTATCCCTTCCCATCCAGCCCTCATTGCTTACGTTGTTATCTACCTGGAACCTGTTGGCACTGCACTTACAATCCCAAATAAAATCTCTCTTCCACTTCCCTTGCCCTAATTCAGATTCCAAATACTCTGGTTCCATATGTCTCAAACTCATTTTTGTATTGTTCTCATTTCCCAAGAGTAGTTGGGCTTAAGGAATATTCATCTTAAAATTCTTCTGAACACAAGTAATTCTATGCCATTGTTTCCTCACCTGTTGGGGAGTTTTTGCCTCTGCACTTAATAGGCCATCTTGTTTTCATTTCTTCCCACTCCTGGGGGGCTAGGTTTGGTGTTGCTGGTGATGGTGGGGGAGGAAGAAATGCCTTCAAGTCATCTCTGAGATGACCAATGAGCTGTGACCAGCAAGCTGGGACCACTGAGCTGGTGGAATGGCCTTAGTGAGTAATAGACAGCAGTGATGTGTCAGCTTTTTTCTGGCCCAGGAACAGCCAAACCTCTTATATTTCAGCGGCCTAGTTCCCAATAGACCCTGAAGGCCCTCCAGGTCTTCTTTCCACCTACCCCTTGCTCCATACCACCACCTTCCACCTCATAATATTATAGAAGGACACCTAGTCAGACAAAATGATGCAACTTAATTTTATTAGGACAAGGCTGGTGGGCACTGGAGTGGCACCTTCAGGGCCAGGAGAGGCACTGGGGAGGGTTCACAGGATGCTACTTGGGCACCTAGAAGCCACAGCTGCCCTCCACAGAGCGGCACTGCACCATGCGCAGGAATGTCTCGACCTTGTCCATGTCCTTCCTGAAGCAGTGGAGCAGCCCGTAGTTCTTGAGCAGTGCTTCATGGTTGTGCGAGTTTGTGTCAAACTTGCTGTAGGTCTGCTTGAGGATCTGCCCAGTCCGGCGGCTGCCGTCTTCCAGCCTCTGCAAAGTGAAGGAAGAGAAGGAGAGGCCAAGCGCTTGGGCGCTGTTCCCTCCCTCTCTCGTTCATCCATTTTCCTCCCTCCCCTTCAGGGTGTAGAGAAAGGCCTGGAGGATTCACCAGGCGAAATGAAGAATAAGGTGAGTTCTCTTGGGTCAGCGCCTTACTGCTAAAAAGAGGGCAGCAGTGTTTCTCTCCCCCAGCCCTCGAAGCCAGTGGGGTTCCAGGATTGGCGACCCCTGGCGCCACCCTCACCCCCATCAGCGTTTGGATGCCTTCCTCTAGGTCCTTTAGGAGGTGATAGTCATCGCTGTCCGAGGTGTCATACACCAGGTTGTTGGCGAACATACTCCTGAGGAACCGCACGGGCTCCAGCCACGACTCGATGAGCAGCAGGGAGATTCGGAGCAGCTCTAAGTTCTGCAGGGGAAGGACCGGCAGTGGCTGTGCTGCCCGGGGGCTCTGACCACAGGTCTCCCCCATCCCCGCCTAGGGGAGACGGCAGCCACTCACGGATTTCTGTTGCGTTTCCTCCATGTTGGAGGGTGTCGGAATAGAGTCTGAGAAGCAGAAGGAGGTCTGGGAGTTATGCAGGAATGAATACTTCTGTTCCTTTGGGATATAGGCTTCTTCCTAGGAGAAGGACCCCCCACCAAGAAGGACCGCTGCTTTCTATGCTGGAGACCAGCTCCCATTGTTACTTTTCTGGGAACCTGGCTCAGCCTATGCTCATCTGCCTGCATTTTCGCTTCAGAAAACAACCCTGAGCTCCTTAGTCTCCTCCCATTACTTCCCCAGTGGGGGAAAGTCACCCCTTCTTGCCACCCCTGACCCGCACCCATTCCCCAAGAACTTACAAACTCCTGGTAGGTGTCAATGGCCAACTGGTGTGCGCGATGGGCTTGGAGCATAGCGTGGTCAAAAAGCCTGGATAACGGAACGGTTTGGACGGCACCAGCCTCTTGACGCCAGGGCAGGCAGAGCAGGGCAAAAGCCAGGAGCAGGGACGTCCGGGAGCCTGGGGGAGAAACCGGAGGGCAATGGAGGGAGCCGGAGAGGAAGAGGCCAGCGCTCTCCCTGCTCCAGGAGCTGTTTGTTTTTTTCTCTCTCTCCATCCCTCCAGAGACCAGGAACATTCAGAGATTGGCCAAATATCTGGCCTTAGGTGGCGATACTCACGTTCAGAAGCCCCAAACCTGAGGGTTTGTGCCCCTGTCCCATCTACAGGGCGCCGCCTCTCCCCTCAGGACGCGTTGTGCCCAAAGGGATTTTAGGGGCGCTTACCTGGAGCCATTGCAGCTAGGTGAGCTGTCCACAGGACCCTGAGTGGTTCGGGGAGTTGGGCCTTGGGATCCTAGAGCCGGTCTCTTGTGGGCCCTTTTTATACCCTGGCCAGTTCTCTCTCCCTGCTTGACCCCACCTGTTTCTGTGTACATTTATGCATGGGGCCACTGACGGGCTTGTGCTAATGGATAATTTAGAAGCTCCTCCCACACATGCTGGGATCATGCCCCCTGGCTTGTCATCTTTCCCTTCTCACCGTCACCAGTGTTGTAAGGATTGTGCACAGAGTGTCAGCCAGAGACACCACCCAACTTGTCCTCTCTTTAAGGGTCAGGTGGGTGCCCTCTGGCTGCAGGCCATGTTGGTCAACCTGAACGTGGGGAAGGCTGTCAGGATAGCCAGTCCTTGAGACCCCTACCGACCCCATTCCACTCTCTATCCTATTCCTTTCCTCCTCCCCGCGTGTTTAACTTCCACCCACCAGACAGAATGTGTGTGTTGGGAAAAGGGGCCAAACACAGCCAGTAGATTGTGGGGGTTCTGAGCACCATTGAGTCCCAAATTCCACTTTTGCTGATGACTCCTGGGCCCACCTGAGTCAGCTGGATGCAGTGCTAACACTGACCACTAGAGAGAACCAACCCCACACATTGCTCTCCCCTTTCCCTGAACCTTGGGGCGGAGGCGGGGGCGCTCCCCCAGGTCACTGGGGATGAAGAACCCAGACTCAAGATATTGCCTCAGCTCCTTGGACCTGTAGCAGAGATACAAAACCAAGAAACAGAAATCCCGGGAACAGACACGGACCACAAGCGCTTCCTCCCACAGCCCTGAAACCATCAGAGAATCTCAAGGTTGGAAGAGCTCTTGAAGATTTGAGTCTCAGGGGAACATCACACTCTGGGGACTGTTGTGGGGTGGGGGGAGGGGGGAAGGATAGCTTTAGGAGATATACCTAATGCTAAATGACAAGTTAATGGGTGCAGCACACCAGCATGGCACAGGTATACACATGTAACTAACCTGCACATTGTGCACATGTACCCTAAAACTTAAAGTAAAATAATAATAATAATTTAAAAAAAAGAAAAAAGAAAGATTTGAGTCTCTTCCCCAGCTTTGGAACTGAGAACACATCGCGCCGAAAGAGGCCCCATCCAGCCGTGGAAGCCCGTCCTCTTTTGTCTCTTCCTCCTTTCCAGACCTGTGTAGAGCTTATCCAGTTGTCAAAGGCCTGCCTGTGCATTCTCACGTCTGACCTGCCACTTATCTTGTGTAGGAGGTATGACTATCATCCCATTTCACAGATCGGGAGACTGAGGCTCAGAGAGACTGATTGCATGAGCTACCTCAGCCAGGGCAGCAGATCTCCACAACCTTGCTCTTCCCACATTGCGTCATTTAAAGTCCTTTCTCCAGGCTGGGCACGGTGGCTCATGCCTGTAATCCCAGCACTTTGGAAGACTGAGGTGGGTGGATCACTTGAGGTCAGGAGTTCAAGGCCAGACTAGCCAACATGGCAAAACTCCATCTCTTAAAAATACAAAAGTAGCTGTGTGTGGTGGCAGAAGCCTGCAATCCCAGTTACTCCGGAGGGCGAGGAGGTAGAATCGCTTGAACCCAGGACGCAGAGGTTGCCGTGAGCCAAGATCGGGCCACGGCACTCCAGCCTGGGCGCCAGAGTGAGACTCCATTTCAACAACCACAACAACGACAACAACAACAAAAGTCCTTTCTCCAGAGCAGGTGGTGTGGTGCTACTCAGTTATTTAGTTATTTTAGTTTCTTTTCTTTCTTTCTTTCTTTCCTTCCTTCCTTCCTTCCTTCCTTCCTTCCTTCCTTCCTTCTTTCTTTCTTTCTTTCTTTCTTTCTTTCTTTCTTTCTTTCTTTCTTTCTTTCTTCCTTTCTTTCTCTTTCTTTCTTGTTTTTGATGGAGTCTCATTCTGTCTCCCAGGATGGAGTGCAGTGGCATGATGTTGCCTCACTGCAACCTCCACCTCCTGGGTTCCAGTGATTCTCCCGCCTCAGCCTCCCCAGTAGCTGGGATTACAGGTGCCCGCCACTGTGCCGGGCTAAGTTTTGTACTTTTTTAGTAGAGACGGGGTTTCACTATGTTGGCCAGGCTGGTCTCGAGCTCTTGACTTTAGGGGATCCACCCTCCCTGGCCTCCCAAAGTACTGAGATTACTGGCATGAGTCACCGCTCCCAACCCAGTTATTTCAGCTTCTAAATCCCTCTGAGTGCAGGGATCCTGCCCCCAACACAAGGGGCCCTTTGCCTCATTTTGTCTTTCCATAAGGGGCAGATTGTTCTTTCCCAATTCTCAGGTGAGAATGGCCCAGTGGCATGGGGTGCCTTGTGGAAACCTCACAGCAGGACAAGGTGAAGGCAGAGAATGCCAGGACTGAGCCTCCTGTCTCCTGGTGCCCAGGGTTGGGGCTATTTCCATACCATCTGGAGGTCACAAGCATCAGATGCCCCCAGAGATGACAGCAGGAAAGAACACCCTCTCTAGTGGTGAAATCTTCCCCCACACTGAGTTTAAGAGCATCTAGCACTTGACACTGTAGAAACACAAGCAAACAAACAGGTAAACGCTTCCAGAAGTGGTTGGCAGTGGTGTTGGCAACCAACATTGAACACCCACACCCCTGTGGCCTAGGATGTGAATGCTGGGGCCCTGCCATCTCCCCACTTTCTGAGCAGAAGACAGAGCTCCTTTTTCTGCCGTCATTCCTGAAGCATCACCGGACCAGCACCCCAGACTCATCATCTGCTGGGAGGGCACTGTGCTGTGGGCTGTTCTCCACGCAGGCCTGTGTGAGGATCCAAGAGGGGTGTCATCAGTGATACCAGCTCTGAGAAATATGGGGTCAAGGCAGGGTGGAGTCACCACTTTCCCCTGCTCTTCCAGCACCAGCAAAGAGCAGGAGCCTGGTGGGAATGGAAGAGGGTCCCTGAGCTCCAAGTAGAAGAGGGTCCCTGCCTCCCACATCATTCTTCCTCCAATGTCAGCTGGGACAGGGAGCCCCCATGACAGGGCCTTTTAGCCAGTGCTGGGGATTTAGATGTGGATTTTCGGCCATGGAAGAAGTCTGCAGCCTCCCTTAGGAAAGAGGGTGGCAGGGGCACTAGTTGGGGACCACTACATAAGTCCGCAGGGGCACACAGGTGGCGAGGCTCCCCATGCAAGTTACTGCCAGGAACATGTGGGACCTGCCAGGGCAGGGGAGTGTCTCCTCTCACCTCTCCACTTCTGTTGACCCCAGAATTATGGTGACTCAGAGGACTCTAGGAACCCCTGGGGAAACACCTTTATAAGGGGTTACCATGGCAACCATGGACCAGAGGGAAGAACTGAGGCCCACAGGTGTGGGTAGAAGTCGATGATCATTTTCTCTAGTCTAGATCTTCCCAGAGCCTTGAGCAATGGAGACCACGTCTATCATTCATTGCTAGTAAGAAATCAACTTTGAATTAGACTTGGGATTCCCCTGACAGTACTGGGAAGTCGCCCACTGTTGGGGCATCACTTGAGGCCAGATCCCTGGCTGCTGCAGGCTGAGAGACTACCCAACAAGAGCCTCTACGTGGCCAGTGGGGAGAGGCTGGGCTTTGCACCTCTGGCGTCAGCTTCAAAAGGCTCAGGATAGGCCAGCGTGGTGGCTCATGCCTGTAATCCAAACACTTTGGGAGGCTGAGACATGTGGATCACCTGAAGTCAGGAGTTTGAGACCAGCGTGGCCAACATGGTGAAACTGATCTCTACTAAAAACAGAAAAATTAGCGGGGGTGGTGGCATTTGCCGGTAATCCTAGTTACTGGAGCGGCTGAGGCACGAGAATTGCTTGAACCCGGGAGGCAGAGGTTGTCATGAGCCGAGATCACACCACTGCACTCCAGCCAGGGCGAAGAAGTGAGACTGACTTTGTCTCAAAAACAAGCAAACAAACAAACAAACAAAGAAACAAACAAAACAACAAAAAACCAAAAAGAAAAGTAGAAAAATCCTCATCTCTGAGTTCACCGTTACCTAGCTCCTTACCCACTGAGAAGCAAACATGGGAAGCAGGGGCCCCAGGGCCACCATGGACAGAGCAGCGTTATCATTTAGTCCAAATCCAGAAGAACACCCTAGGTTTCATCTGGGACTCCCTACCGATAGAGAAGGTGGGAAAGAAGAGTTGGCTCAAAGCAGGGAGCTGCTAGTGCTCCCTTGGGAAGGAAAGCTGTTGGGTGGAGGGGACAGCATTTGGGTGAGGGGAGGAGAGGGAGCAGGGGGTGAAGGTAGGGAGGGAGTGTGGTGCACTGAACTCAGCTCTTTGGGAAACTGTTTTTGCAGACAAGCCATGGTTAGAGGAATCCAGTTGCCCTGGCAAACAGACCTGGCTGGAAGGGATGGAACATACGCTCGCCTGCGTCCCAAAGGGAAACCCAGCTCCAGCCTTGGTGTGTACCTGGAATGGGGTGGTCTTTGACCTTGAAGTGCCACAGAAGGCAACCCAGAAGCACACTGGAACCTACTGCTACACAGCCACTAACCAGCTGGGCTCTGTCAGCAAAGACATTGCTGTCATTGTTCAAGGTAACCTTTGCTGCCCTGCTGCCAGGCCCAGGATGGAAACCCCTCAGGGGTTTGGGATTCTTATCCAAGCATAAAAATAAGAAAGATTCTACTAGGTTGGGAAGAATGAGACTCAGAAGTGGGCCTGGTGGTCTGGGGTGGGTGATCCTTGTACTCCCAGACTTTCCTAACTCTATCTTCAGCGCTTGGGCAGGACTAGATGAAGGAATCAGCTCTACCCTCTTTGTCATTATTACTGTTGCCCTTGGAGTGGGTGTCATCACCATAGCACTGTATTTGAGTTATTGGCCCTGCAAAGTGGACAGGAGGAAATTGCTCTATAGGCAGAAAGAGGAGGACAAAGAGGAGGAAAGCCAGTTTGCTGTTCAGGAAGAGAAAAGTACAACTCATATAATTGACAGCTATTTGACTGAATGAGAGTTCTGCTACTGTGGTTTCCCAGGGAGGGAAGAAGGGATAGAGGAGAAAGGAAGAAACACAATGGCAGGCTGCATTACCCTTTGTGTACGTCTGTCCCGTAAAACAGTGTTTCAGGCCCCCATACCCCATGTCTTGTGTGTTCAATATGTCCACAAGATCACCTTTCTCTCTCTCTCTCTCTTTTCTTTTCTTTTTCTTTTTCTTTTTTTTTCGAGATGGAGTCTTGCTCTTGTTGCCTAGGCTGGAGTGCAATGATGCGATCCTGGCTCACTGCAACTTCAGCCTCCCAGGTTCAGGTGATTCTCCTGCCTCAGCCTCCCCAGTAGCTGAGATTACAGGTGCACACCACCATGCCTGTCTAATTTTTGTATTTTTCGTAGAGATGGGGTTTCACCATGTTGGCCGGGCTGGTCTCAAACTCCTGACCTCAAGTGATCCGGCCACCTCGGCCTCCCAAAGTGCTGGGATTACAGGTGTAAGCCACCGTGCCCAGCCACCTTTCTCTTTAGAGCTCACTCTAGTCATTAGGAATCTCAGTCTCAATGTTTGATTTGTAAGAAGGCCTCTTGCTCCTTGCCAGGTGCATCATCAGTCCACTCTTAGATCCAAAAAAAAAAAAAAAAAAGAAAAGATCCTGCCATTTCTTCATGGTTCTCACTGCCCTTTTCTCTTAAACATCATACTAAAGTCAGGCATATCTTAGAAATACAACTCATATTTCTTGGTTTTCTGATTACTAACTGGGAACTAAATTTGTAGTCCAAGGACAGGACTTTGAAGGGAGTAAGTATCAAATATGGGGCTAGGAATCAGAGCTCTGTTCCCATCTCCACTTTCCCTTGCTCCCCTGACCTGGGCTTCTGGAGTGCCAGCTCCCAGAGCTGAGCTTGTTGACATCATTAAGGATCAGTGGCAAGCTTCAACTCAGTAACCATCTGTTGTGGGTCTTGGGGGAGTATACAGATGGTAAGAAATTCCACTTCGGGCCAGACAGGCATCCTATCTAGCCCAGTGTTCTATCTCTGAAGTAGAAGGTAGAGTTCTTCCATGAAATTGGCCTCATAGGTTAAGAGCTCCAAACATCTCTGAATTCCTTTTCATAGAGTGATCAACTGTGAGTTTGCATTTGCCAGTTTTCTTTTTTTTACCCATATGGGCATCTAGGTTAAAGTTCCAATCTTTACTCTCCCTTTTCATCAATAAGTGCATATTTTCTTCTGTCTGTAAACAATTTCCTTGAAGCTTCAAGAGGAATCTTCTTGTCAAAATGTTCATATGATTTTATGATTCAGCTTCTTTCCCTGTCCTTGGGAAAGAGTATATTCACCCTCGGAGAAGGCGTGAGGAATCATAAAACCAGATCTTTTCTCCCAAATCAGTCAAGAAATGTTCACTGGAATGTTGCTATGGTAAAAATAAAAGTGGTTTTATGATGTCCAAATGCAGTTTCCTTCTCTTCTGTGTCATTGCTAAAAGCTCTTATGTCAAATGGCTGCATTTTATAACTTTTTTTTTTTAGATGGAGTCTCGCTCTTTGCCTAGGCTGGAGTGCAGTGGTGTGATTTCGGCCCACTTCAAACTCCACCCCCGGGTTGAAGCAATTCTCTGCCTCAGCCTCTATAGATTAAGAGTAGCTGGGATTATAGGCACCCACCACCATGACCAGCTAATTTTTTGTATTTTTAGTAGAGACAGGGTTTCACCACCTTGGCCAGGCTGATCTTGAAGTCCTGACCTCGTGATCTACCCACTTCAGCCTTCTAAAGTGCTGGGATTACAGGCCTGAGCCACCACTCCCGGCTGCATTTTATAACTTTAAGTACAATTTCTAACGAAAAAATACCGTGTTGATAGCATAAACAACCAGCCCAGGGCAGGGGGTGCATTAACTGAGGGCAGCAGCCTATTTGACCTGCTTTCAAAACTGAAATTCAGGCTGGTGTGGTGGCTCACGCCTGTAATCCCAGCACTTTGGGAGGCTGAGGCGGGTGAATCACTTGAGCCCTGGAGTTTGCGAATAGCCTGGGCAACATGGCAAAACCCCATTTCTACAAAAAATACAAAACTTAGCCAGGTATAGTGGCACATGCATGTAGTCCCAGCTATTTGTGAGTCTGAGGTGGGAGGACCATTTGGGCATGGGAGGTGGAGGGTTGCAGTGAGTTGAGATCATGCACTGCACTCCAGACTGGGAGACGGAGCCAGGCCCTGTCTCAAAAGCAAAATAAAGGAAACAAAAATGAAAGCTAAAGTTCAGACTTCCAGATAGAGAGAGGTCCATAGCCTTCCAAATTGCAGATACCAGCTAGAAAAAACCATGGCACCAGACAGCAGAGGGAAAACGTTTTCCCATTCTTCCCAGACCTCTTCTGAGTCTGGTGCTATAGATTAAGTGTAAAAGTAACGCTTTGGTTTCACCACATACAAGGCAGTGGGGATACAGTGGTGAACAAAACATTGTTCCTGGCTTCCAAAAATATATTAGGAAAGCTAGACAAACAAGTAGGAGATTACATTTGTGCATGAACTCCTGTGAGTGGGAAAACAGATTGTTAAGAGAAAGCATAACTCGGATCAAGGAAGGCTTCCTGGAGGGACACAAAATATCTTGACTTTGTAAAATAGCATCATCCCCGAACATGACCTTTAAAACCTCAATGTTTCCACTAGGTGGAGCTACTGCTCCTTCATCATGTGAGTCTAATATAAATCATCCACCTTCCCTGAATTGAGCATTTGGGGAAGTAAGAAGCAGGTTTAAGAGACGGGAGTATAGAGCCACCCCATGCAGGGATCCACAGCCATTTTGGTGTCAGGATCAGCCGCATCAGGGCTGTAGTTATCCTGTATCTGCAAACCCTGCCTCATGGCCTCAGTGCCTTGAAGCACAGCGAATCCGAAAAGGAAGGGAAAAATGAGCCAGGCATGCTGGTGTGCACCTGTAATCCCAGCTACTGGGGAGGCTGAGGAAGAAGAATCGCTTGAACCCGGGATACGGAGGTTGCAGTGAGCCAAGATTGCACCATTGCACTCCAGCCTGGGCAACAGAGTGACACCCCATCTTGAAGAGAACAAAAACAAAAGCAAACAAACAAAAAACAAAACAAACAAAACCAAAAAAGGAGGGAAGAAGGGGGCCACTTGGACTTTCTAGTTCCAGCAGGGAGATCCTGGAGGCTTAGCAGGCTGCTGCCTTTGCTTCTCACTGCCACAGGGTGTCAGTGTGGACAGATGGTCCCACACAGTACCCTCAAACCAAGCGGGTCTGCAGATCCGGGTTCCCAGCTGCTGTGGATCTCTGAGGGAGGATGATCTGCTTCTTCGGGGCCTGGTCCAGCTGTGGGTATCCTCTTGCTGAGGTTTCCGGGGTTCCAGTTCTTAGAGCTCAGTAGTTTGGATGAGCCATCCCGCAAAACTCTTCAGAGTAGGCTGGGCTGTTTCCCTTGTAGACTTGGAACCTCTGTTCACTTTCCTTCCCGAAGGATCCACACAACCAGTGGTTAGGCAGCCTGTTCTCACTGATTCTTTTTTTTTTTTTTTGGAGACAGAGTCTCGCTCTGTCTCCCAGGCTGGAGTGCAGTGGCGCAATCTCGGCTCACTGCAACTTCTGCTTCCTGGCTTCAAGCAATTTTCCTGCCTCAGCCTCTGGAGTAGCTGGGATTACAGGTGTCTGCCACCACACCCGGCTAATTTTTGTGTTATTAGTAGAGACAGGATTTCATCATGTTGGCTAGGCTGGTCTCAAACTCCTGACCTCAGGTGATCTGCCCAGCTTGGCCTCTGAAAATGCTGGGAGTACAGGCGTGAGCCACCATGCCCGGCTTCATTGATTCTTAAAGTAGGAAGGGTCTCATATCTCTTTTCCAGTATAATAGAGCTTCTAAGGGTAGCTGCCTCATTGTCTATAGGAGGAGGCCCCACCCTCTAAATGGTTTTGATCATATTCTTCCTGAACATTAAAGCAACCAGCTTATGCTTAAATTGCAGCTACCTTGATTATCTCCAGAGGAAGAGTGGCCTTTAATACTCCAAAAGTTTACCCTCTTTCTTATTATTTTTGAGAGAGAATCTTGCTCAGCCACCCAGCTGGAGTGCAGTGGCATGATGGGCTCAGTGCAACTCTGCCTCCCGGGCTCAAGTGATTCTCGTGCCTCAGTAGCTGGGAATACAGGTGTGCACCACCACACCTGGTAATTTTTGTATTTTTAGTCAGAGACGGGGTGCCACCATGTTGGCCAGGCTTGTCTCAAACTTCTGACCTCCACCCGCCTCAGCCCTCCAAAGTGCTGAGATAACTGGCGTGAACCACCGTGCCTGGCCGTTTATCCTCTCAAGGATGGTCAGGGTGACATTCTGGTGTCTTTCTCTCTAGACATGAGAAAGCATAAGTTACATCGTTAGTGGGACTTCTTACCATAGGATTAATAATAGTATTTACATTAGAGAATTATAATTAGAAAGAAATGACACAATACTTGCAATAAACTAGCATGGTGCTGGAGATATGTGTTCACATTAGTTGTTTTTTATTATTACACTGATAATTCTGGTGGTAATTAAGCACATCATTATAATCACAGTAAACTCAAAGCAAGAATCAGAAATCCATGATAACCATGAGGGCCATCAAAGGTCATATACACTGTGCACAGCTTTCCGATTTTTCTAGTCTTTTTCTTGCTCCTTCCCCTACTTTCCCCCCAGTTTGGTGCCCTAAGATTTAGGACTACTAATAGGGTGACCAGTCCTGTGAGCTGAGTGTTCATTCAGCTGAGGGATCCTGGAAGGAACGTGGGACTTTCAGTGTTGACATTGAGAAAGTCTCCTGCAAACCAGGACGAGTTGGTGACCCTAATCCCAGCGGTGCTCATTGTGTGCCTCAGCACTTCAGGGCCTTCTGAATTAGAGAAGCAGCCAGGCAAAGTGTCAGCTTGTCTTGGCCTAGAAGCCCAGACCCTGTAATTCAGAAGAAAAGGGAAGGGGTCAGTTCTGCTCTCAACTGTGTATAAAGGGACAGAACCCACCATGTGTATTTCGACAATGCTCATGGAAGAAATTCAGAATTGGTCACATTAGGTTAGGGTAAATTCAAAAAAAAATGACAGAGTCAGTAAAACATTATGCCAGGGGTCAAGGGTGACTGGAGCTCTGCCTGCTGAACTCTTCCCTGTGCAAGTCTCGCTAATCTTATCTTCAAGAAGAGTTTTCATTAGAAAATACCATTAAGGGCCAGGACTGGTGGCTCCTGCCTGTGATCCTATCACTTTGGGAGGCCAAGGAGGGTGGATCACCTGAGGCCAGGAGTTTGAGACCAGCCTGGCCAACATGGCGAAACCCTGTCTTTACCAAAAATACAAAAATCTGCCCTGTGTGGTGGTGCACACTTATAATCCCAGCTACTCAGGAGGCTGAGGCATGAGAATCACTTGAACCTGGGAGGAGGCGGAGGTTGCAGTGAGCCAAGATCCCACCACTGCACTCCAGCCTCTGTCTCAAAAACAAAAACAAAAACAAAAAGAAACTATTAACAATTTTTAGTTGTGAGAAGATACAAACGTTTCCATCTTAACCATTTTGCCTGTACAGTTCAGTGACGTCAAGTACATTGACATCGTCATGCAACCATCACCACCATCCATCTCCGGAACCCTTTTCATCTTGCACAGCTGAAACCCTGTGCTCATTAAATAGCTCCCTATTCCATCCCTCCCCACAGCCACTGGCAGCCACCATCCTACTTTTTGTCTCTATGAATTTGACTGCTCTGAGTACCTCATCTGACTGGAATCAGAGAGTATTTGTCTTTTTGTGACTGGCTCACGATAAACACTTTTAGATGACTGGTTGGAATTAGGAGCAGGTGGCACCACAACTGGCCCAGGCTTCTCATCTCCTTTTTCTCCTTTTTCCCTGTTCCACCGATACAACAGCTGTGGACACATGAGTCTCATCTTTGCGGTCCCTAACACCGTGGTTCTCAACCTTGTTTACATGTTAGAATCACCTGGGAAAGTTTTCAAACTACTCTTGCCTGGACCACATTCCAGGCTGATTATATCAGAATCTCAGGGAGTGAGGGCTCACGAATGCATCGTTTAGAAAACACCCTAGGCATCTCAAATTTGCAGCGGAAATTGCTGTCCACACCAAGCTGATGAGCTGAAAGGTAGAGTAACAGTGGGTAAATCAAAGAGTTTAAAGTAGATGGTCTTTAAGGTCTTTTTATATTCTAAAATGTGCAAAGTCAGCTAGTATCTAATTCTCAACCAGC
The DNA here is from genome assembly GCF_029281585.2 of Gorilla gorilla gorilla. Lineage (NCBI taxonomy): Eukaryota > Metazoa > Chordata > Mammalia > Primates > Hominidae > Gorilla > Gorilla gorilla. The sequence goes on along the minus strand of NC_073228.2, from coordinate 28,137,244 downwards.
AGTGGTTGAGTGGATTCTCCTACACCCGAGGGGAGCTGGGTGGACGGCCTCTGGAGTGTGGCTCCCCCTGCAGTTCAGTTATATGTTATGACCACCCCACTTTAGAACCCTCTTAGCCACCCAAGTAGGCGCTGGACATTGTCATTCCCCTGTCACGTGCATTCAACAAATACTTATTAAGATGGCTCAGATTTCCTTTTAAAACACGCAAGCTGAGAGATAATTATAATTGTGCTCATTCCATCGACTTCTAAAGACTGAGATTTCTGAATAATTTTAAGGCCAAATGAAGGACATTGCAGGAATATTGATTCCAGCTTCATGCAAGAAATAGTTTTCTGCAATGAGAGTGGTTTAATAGAATGAGGAGCCTTGTGAAAGTGATTCCCTTGGTTCTAGTGCTACACACTCGTAATTGGAATACTGACTGTAATGGATGCTGTAGGATAAGATTCCCAAAGTGGAAGAAACTAGACTGACTTATGAGGCCCTTCTAACTCCAAAATGCCATAATTTTGAAGCCCGATAGTAGAACAATGCAAGATGCAGGAATGGCTTCTGAGCTGACAAATGCAGCAGCTCCAGAATTCTGATTAGTTCAACTTTCAACCACTTCCCAAGGACTGAGTTATTAATGGTAAAATAGCCAAAAATGAACACAAGTGGTTCTTGTTATCAAGAAAATTCATTATAGCACATAAGAATCAGAACTTCTAAAGAAGATTAATTAGGGAGTTGATTATTTGCATTGCAAAACAATTCCTGACTTCATGAAATCATTTTTGGATACTAGAGTTCCTGTGAGCATCTTAGTATCGATTTATAGGTCACCAGTCACTTAGCCAAGGTGCTTGGGAGAGTAAAATCTTAACTAACCGCTGCTCTTTAGTGCTTATTTGGAAATAATAAACATATGAGATGTTTATTATTTCCTAATTGTCATTAGGAAAACAATATAATTTCACTACAGGTATTTAGACACTCCATCAGAAAACACAAAACATCCAAAAATTCAATGCAGAAATAGCTAGAATTTCTTGAGTACTATAATATATCAAAAATACCATTGCATTTAGTCCTCACATAATCCTTGTAAAGCAATATATTATTATCTCAGCTTGGTCAAGTTATTTATTCAGCGGCACTAAATTACATACAGCCCAAATCTTTCTGATTCTTTCCCTTACACCAAGTTACCCCAATCAACATCTCTTAGAACAAAATTGCTCACAGACAGCTTGGAGACCATGTGTGTTTGGGTTAATTTTTGCCCTTAAAAGATTTTCAATATGTGTTGCCAGTGTTTAAATGTTAGCTTTCATGTAAAAGTCTGGATGTCCTGGCTGTCTCAAAGGATCAGAAGGTCTGGAAGCCGTGTCCCTGCAGTCCTGATGGTGACAGGCTGGGTGGGTCCCACCTCAGCAGGGGCTTGAGTTCTGCAGATTGTGCTGGTTCCCACCCCTCTGTGTTGCATCCCCCGAAGGGAAGCGAGTGTCATCTGGGATTTATCCCTTCCCATCCAGCCCTCATTGCTTACGTTGTTATCTACCTGGAACCTGTTGGCACTGCACTTACAATCCCAAATAAAATCTCTCTTCCACTTCCCTTGCCCTAATTCAGATTCCAAATACTCTGGTTCCATATGTCTCAAACTCATTTTTGTATTGTTCTCATTTCCCAAGAGTAGTTGGGCTTAAGGAATATTCATCTTAAAATTCTTCTGAACACAAGTAATTCTATGCCATTGTTTCCTCACCTGTTGGGGAGTTTTTGCCTCTGCACTTAATAGGCCATCTTGTTTTCATTTCTTCCCACTCCTGGGGGGCTAGGTTTGGTGTTGCTGGTGATGGTGGGGGAGGAAGAAATGCCTTCAAGTCATCTCTGAGATGACCAATGAGCTGTGACCAGCAAGCTGGGACCACTGAGCTGGTGGAATGGCCTTAGTGAGTAATAGACAGCAGTGATGTGTCAGCTTTTTTCTGGCCCAGGAACAGCCAAACCTCTTATATTTCAGCGGCCTAGTTCCCAATAGACCCTGAAGGCCCTCCAGGTCTTCTTTCCACCTACCCCTTGCTCCATACCACCACCTTCCACCTCATAATATTATAGAAGGACACCTAGTCAGACAAAATGATGCAACTTAATTTTATTAGGACAAGGCTGGTGGGCACTGGAGTGGCACCTTCAGGGCCAGGAGAGGCACTGGGGAGGGTTCACAGGATGCTACTTGGGCACCTAGAAGCCACAGCTGCCCTCCACAGAGCGGCACTGCACCATGCGCAGGAATGTCTCGACCTTGTCCATGTCCTTCCTGAAGCAGTGGAGCAGCCCGTAGTTCTTGAGCAGTGCTTCATGGTTGTGCGAGTTTGTGTCAAACTTGCTGTAGGTCTGCTTGAGGATCTGCCCAGTCCGGCGGCTGCCGTCTTCCAGCCTCTGCAAAGTGAAGGAAGAGAAGGAGAGGCCAAGCGCTTGGGCGCTGTTCCCTCCCTCTCTCGTTCATCCATTTTCCTCCCTCCCCTTCAGGGTGTAGAGAAAGGCCTGGAGGATTCACCAGGCGAAATGAAGAATAAGGTGAGTTCTCTTGGGTCAGCGCCTTACTGCTAAAAAGAGGGCAGCAGTGTTTCTCTCCCCCAGCCCTCGAAGCCAGTGGGGTTCCAGGATTGGCGACCCCTGGCGCCACCCTCACCCCCATCAGCGTTTGGATGCCTTCCTCTAGGTCCTTTAGGAGGTGATAGTCATCGCTGTCCGAGGTGTCATACACCAGGTTGTTGGCGAACATACTCCTGAGGAACCGCACGGGCTCCAGCCACGACTCGATGAGCAGCAGGGAGATTCGGAGCAGCTCTAAGTTCTGCAGGGGAAGGACCGGCAGTGGCTGTGCTGCCCGGGGGCTCTGACCACAGGTCTCCCCCATCCCCGCCTAGGGGAGACGGCAGCCACTCACGGATTTCTGTTGCGTTTCCTCCATGTTGGAGGGTGTCGGAATAGAGTCTGAGAAGCAGAAGGAGGTCTGGGAGTTATGCAGGAATGAATACTTCTGTTCCTTTGGGATATAGGCTTCTTCCTAGGAGAAGGACCCCCCACCAAGAAGGACCGCTGCTTTCTATGCTGGAGACCAGCTCCCATTGTTACTTTTCTGGGAACCTGGCTCAGCCTATGCTCATCTGCCTGCATTTTCGCTTCAGAAAACAACCCTGAGCTCCTTAGTCTCCTCCCATTACTTCCCCAGTGGGGGAAAGTCACCCCTTCTTGCCACCCCTGACCCGCACCCATTCCCCAAGAACTTACAAACTCCTGGTAGGTGTCAATGGCCAACTGGTGTGCGCGATGGGCTTGGAGCATAGCGTGGTCAAAAAGCCTGGATAACGGAACGGTTTGGACGGCACCAGCCTCTTGACGCCAGGGCAGGCAGAGCAGGGCAAAAGCCAGGAGCAGGGACGTCCGGGAGCCTGGGGGAGAAACCGGAGGGCAATGGAGGGAGCCGGAGAGGAAGAGGCCAGCGCTCTCCCTGCTCCAGGAGCTGTTTGTTTTTTTCTCTCTCTCCATCCCTCCAGAGACCAGGAACATTCAGAGATTGGCCAAATATCTGGCCTTAGGTGGCGATACTCACGTTCAGAAGCCCCAAACCTGAGGGTTTGTGCCCCTGTCCCATCTACAGGGCGCCGCCTCTCCCCTCAGGACGCGTTGTGCCCAAAGGGATTTTAGGGGCGCTTACCTGGAGCCATTGCAGCTAGGTGAGCTGTCCACAGGACCCTGAGTGGTTCGGGGAGTTGGGCCTTGGGATCCTAGAGCCGGTCTCTTGTGGGCCCTTTTTATACCCTGGCCAGTTCTCTCTCCCTGCTTGACCCCACCTGTTTCTGTGTACATTTATGCATGGGGCCACTGACGGGCTTGTGCTAATGGATAATTTAGAAGCTCCTCCCACACATGCTGGGATCATGCCCCCTGGCTTGTCATCTTTCCCTTCTCACCGTCACCAGTGTTGTAAGGATTGTGCACAGAGTGTCAGCCAGAGACACCACCCAACTTGTCCTCTCTTTAAGGGTCAGGTGGGTGCCCTCTGGCTGCAGGCCATGTTGGTCAACCTGAACGTGGGGAAGGCTGTCAGGATAGCCAGTCCTTGAGACCCCTACCGACCCCATTCCACTCTCTATCCTATTCCTTTCCTCCTCCCCGCGTGTTTAACTTCCACCCACCAGACAGAATGTGTGTGTTGGGAAAAGGGGCCAAACACAGCCAGTAGATTGTGGGGGTTCTGAGCACCATTGAGTCCCAAATTCCACTTTTGCTGATGACTCCTGGGCCCACCTGAGTCAGCTGGATGCAGTGCTAACACTGACCACTAGAGAGAACCAACCCCACACATTGCTCTCCCCTTTCCCTGAACCTTGGGGCGGAGGCGGGGGCGCTCCCCCAGGTCACTGGGGATGAAGAACCCAGACTCAAGATATTGCCTCAGCTCCTTGGACCTGTAGCAGAGATACAAAACCAAGAAACAGAAATCCCGGGAACAGACACGGACCACAAGCGCTTCCTCCCACAGCCCTGAAACCATCAGAGAATCTCAAGGTTGGAAGAGCTCTTGAAGATTTGAGTCTCAGGGGAACATCACACTCTGGGGACTGTTGTGGGGTGGGGGGAGGGGGGAAGGATAGCTTTAGGAGATATACCTAATGCTAAATGACAAGTTAATGGGTGCAGCACACCAGCATGGCACAGGTATACACATGTAACTAACCTGCACATTGTGCACATGTACCCTAAAACTTAAAGTAAAATAATAATAATAATTTAAAAAAAAGAAAAAAGAAAGATTTGAGTCTCTTCCCCAGCTTTGGAACTGAGAACACATCGCGCCGAAAGAGGCCCCATCCAGCCGTGGAAGCCCGTCCTCTTTTGTCTCTTCCTCCTTTCCAGACCTGTGTAGAGCTTATCCAGTTGTCAAAGGCCTGCCTGTGCATTCTCACGTCTGACCTGCCACTTATCTTGTGTAGGAGGTATGACTATCATCCCATTTCACAGATCGGGAGACTGAGGCTCAGAGAGACTGATTGCATGAGCTACCTCAGCCAGGGCAGCAGATCTCCACAACCTTGCTCTTCCCACATTGCGTCATTTAAAGTCCTTTCTCCAGGCTGGGCACGGTGGCTCATGCCTGTAATCCCAGCACTTTGGAAGACTGAGGTGGGTGGATCACTTGAGGTCAGGAGTTCAAGGCCAGACTAGCCAACATGGCAAAACTCCATCTCTTAAAAATACAAAAGTAGCTGTGTGTGGTGGCAGAAGCCTGCAATCCCAGTTACTCCGGAGGGCGAGGAGGTAGAATCGCTTGAACCCAGGACGCAGAGGTTGCCGTGAGCCAAGATCGGGCCACGGCACTCCAGCCTGGGCGCCAGAGTGAGACTCCATTTCAACAACCACAACAACGACAACAACAACAAAAGTCCTTTCTCCAGAGCAGGTGGTGTGGTGCTACTCAGTTATTTAGTTATTTTAGTTTCTTTTCTTTCTTTCTTTCTTTCCTTCCTTCCTTCCTTCCTTCCTTCCTTCCTTCCTTCTTCTTTCTTTCTTTCTTTCTTTCTTTCTTTCTTTCTTTCTTTCTTTCTTTCTTTCTTCCTTTCTTTCTCTTTCTTTCTTGTTTTTGATGGAGTCTCATTCTGTCTCCCAGGATGGAGTGCAGTGGCATGATGTTGCCTCACTGCAACCTCCACCTCCTGGGTTCCAGTGATTCTCCCGCCTCAGCCTCCCCAGTAGCTGGGATTACAGGTGCCCGCCACTGTGCCGGGCTAAGTTTTGTACTTTTTTAGTAGAGACGGGGTTTCACTATGTTGGCCAGGCTGGTCTCGAGCTCTTGACTTTAGGGGATCCACCCTCCCTGGCCTCCCAAAGTACTGAGATTACTGGCATGAGTCACCGCTCCCAACCCAGTTATTTCAGCTTCTAAATCCCTCTGAGTGCAGGGATCCTGCCCCCAACACAAGGGGCCCTTTGCCTCATTTTGTCTTTCCATAAGGGGCAGATTGTTCTTTCCCAATTCTCAGGTGAGAATGGCCCAGTGGCATGGGGTGCCTTGTGGAAACCTCACAGCAGGACAAGGTGAAGGCGGAGAATGCCAGGACTGAGCCTCCTGTCTCCTGGTGCCCAGGGTTGGGGCTATTTCCATACCATCTGGAGGTCACAAGCATCAGATGCCCCCAGAGATGACAGCAGGAAAGAACACCCTCTCTAGTGGTGAAATCTTCCCCCACACTGAGTTTAAGAGCATCTATCACTTGACACTGTAGAAACACAAGCAAACAAACAGGTAAACGCTTCCAGAAGTGGTTGGCAGTGGTGTTGGCAACCAACATTGAACACCCACACCCCTGTGGCCTAGGATGTGAATGCTGGGGCCCTGCCATCTCCCCACTTTCTGAGCAGAAGACAGAGCTCCTTTTTCTGCCGTCATTCCTGAAGCATCACCGGACCAGCACCCCAGACTCATCATCTGCTGGGAGGGCACTGTGCTGTGGGCTGTTCTCCACGCAGGCCTGTGTGAGGATCCAAGAGGGGTGTCATCAGTGATACCAGCTCTGAGAAATATGGGGTCAAGGCAGGGTGGAGTCACCACTTTCCCCTGCTCTTCCAGCACCAGCAAAGAGCAGGAGCCTGGTGGGAATGGAAGAGGGTCCCTGAGCTCCAAGTAGAAGAGGGTCCCTGCCTCCCACATCATTCTTCCTCCAATGTCAGCTGGGACAGGGAGCCCCCATGACAGGGCCTTTTAGCCAGTGCTGGGGATTTAGATGTGGATTTTCGGCCATGGAAGAAGTCTGCAGCCTCCCTTAGGAAAGAGGGTGGCAGGGGCACTAGTTGGGGACCACTACATAAGTCCGCAGGGGCACACAGGTGGCGAGGCTCCCCATGCAAGTTACTGCCAGGAACATGTGGGACCTGCCAGGGCAGGGGAGTGTCTCCTCTCACCTCTCCACTTCTGTTGACCCCAGAATTATGGTGACTCAGAGGACTCTAGGAACCCCTGGGGAAACACCTTTATAAGGGGTTACCATGGCAACCATGGACCAGAGGGAAGAACTGAGGCCCACAGGTGTGGGTAGAAGTCGATGATCATTTTCTCTAGTCTAGATCTTCCCAGAGCCTTGAGCAATGGAGACCACGTCTATCATTCATTGCTAGTAAGAAATCAACTTTGAATTAGACTTGGGATTCCCCTGACAGTACTGGGAAGTCGCCCACTGTTGGGGCATCACTTGAGGCCAGATCCCTGGCTGCTGCAGGCTGAGAGACTACCCAACAAGAGCCTCTACGTGGCCAGTGGGGAGAGGCTGGGCTTTGCACCTCTGGCGTCAGCTTCAAAAGGCTCAGGATAGGCCAGCGTGGTGGCTCATGCCTGTAATCCAAACACTTTGGGAGGCTGAGACATGTGGATCACCTGAAGTCAGGAGTTTGAGACCAGCGTGGCCAACATGGTGAAACTGATCTCTACTAAAAACAGAAAAATTAGCGGGGGTGGTGGCATTTGCCGGTAATCCTAGTTACTGGAGCGGCTGAGGCACGAGAATTGCTTGAACCCGGGAGGCAGAGGTTGTCATGAGCCGAGATCACACCACTGCACTCCAGCCAGGGCGAAGAAGTGAGACTGACTTTGTCTCAAAAACAAGCAAACAAACAAACAAACAAAGAAACAAACAAAACAACAAAAAACCAAAAAGAAAAGTAGAAAAATCCTCATCTCTGAGTTCACCGTTACCTAGCTCCTTACCCACTGAGAAGCAAACATGGGAAGCAGGGGCCCCAGGGCCACCATGGACAGAGCAGCGTTATCATTTAGTCCAAATCCAGAAGAACACCCTAGGTTTCATCTGGGACTCCCTACCGATAGAGAAGGTGGGAAAGAAGAGTTGGCTCAAAGCAGGGAGCTGCTAGTGCTCCCTTGGGAAGGAAAGCTGTTGGGTGGAGGGGACAGCATTTGGGTGAGGGGAGGAGAGGGAGCAGGGGGTGAAGGTAGGGAGGGAGTGTGGTGCACTGAACTCAGCTCTTTGGGAAACTGTTTTTGCAGACAAGCCATGGTTAGAGGAATCCAGTTGCCCTGGCAAACAGACCTGGCTGGAAGGGATGGAACATACGCTCGCCTGCGTCCCAAAGGGAAACCCAGCTCCAGCCTTGGTGTGTACCTGGAATGGGGTGGTCTTTGACCTTGAAGTGCCACAGAAGGCAACCCAGAAGCACACTAGAACCTACTGCTACACAGCCACTAACCAGCTGGGCTCTGTCAGCAAAGACATTGCTGTCATTGTTCAAGGTAACCTTTGCTGCCCTGCTGCCAGGCCCAGGATGGAAACCCCTCAGGGGTTTGGGATTCTTATCCAAGCATGAAAATAAGAAAGATTCAATTAGGTTGGGAAGAATGAGACTCAGAAGTGGGCCTGGTGGGCTGGGGTGGGTGATCTTTGTACTCTCAGACTTTCCTAACTCTATCTTCTGTGCTTGGGCAGGACTGGATGAAGGAATCAGCTCTACCCTCTTTGTCATTATTACTGTTGCCCTTGGAGTGGGTGTCATCACCATAGCACTGTATTTGAGCTATTGGCCCTGCAAAGTGGACAGGAGGAAATTGCTCTATAGGCAGAAAGAGGAGGACAAAGAGGAGGAAAGCCAGTTTGCTTTCAGGAAGAGAAAAGTGCAACTCATATAATTGACAGCTATTTGACTGAATGAGAGTTCTGCTACTGTGGTTTCCCAGGGAGGGGAGAAGGGATAGAGGAGAAAGGAAGAAACACAATGGCAGGCTGTATTACCCTTTGTGTACGTCTGTCCTGTAAAACAGTGTTTCAGGTCCCCATGCCCCATGTCCTGTGTGTCCAATATGTCCACAAGCTCACTTTCTCTCTCTCTCTCTTTTTTTTTTTTTGAGATGGAGTCTCGCTCTTGTCACCTAGGCTGGAGTGCAATGATGCAATCTCGGCTCACTGCAACTTCAGCCTCCTGGGTTCAGGCGATTCTCCTGCCTCAGCCTCCCCAGTAGCTGGGATTACAGGTGCATACCACCATGCCTGTCTAATTTTTGTGTTTTTCGTAGAGATGGGGTTTCACCATGTTGGCCAGGCTGGTCTCCAACTCCTGACCTCAAGTGATCTGCCCACCTTGGCCTCCCAAAATGCTGGGATTACAGGTGTGAGCCACCGCACCCAGCCACCTTTCTCTTTAGAGCTCACTGCAGTCATTAGGAATCTCAGTCTCAATGTTTGATTTGTAAGAAGGCCTCTTGCTCCTTGCCAGGTGCATCATCAGTCCACTCTTAGATCCAAAAAAAAAAAAAAAGAAAAGATCTTGCCATTTCTTCATGGTTCTCACTGCCCTTTTCTCTTAAACATCATACTAAAGTCAGGCATATCTTAGAAATACAACTCATATTTCATGGTTTTTTGATTACTAACTGGGAACTAAATTTGTAGTCCAAGGACAGGACTTTGAAGGGAGTAAGTATCAAATATGGGGCTAGGAATCAGAGCTCTGTTCCCATCTCCACTTTCCCTTGCTCCCCTGACCTGGGCTTCTGGAGTGCCAACTCCCAGAGCTGAGCTTGTTGACATCATTAAAGATCAGTGGCAAGCTTCAACTCAGTAACCATCTGTTGTGGGTCTTGGGGGAGTATACAGATGGTAAGAAATTCCACATCGGGCCAGGCAAGCATCCTATCTAGCCCAGTGTTCTGTCTCTGAAGTAGAAGGTAGAGTTCTTCCATGAAATTGGTCTCTTAGGTTAAGAGCTCCAAACATCTCTGAATTCCTTTTCATAGAGTGATCAACTGTGAGTTCGCATTGGCCAGTTTTCTTTGTTTTACCCATATAGGTGTCTAGGTTAGAGTTGCAATGTTTACTCTCCGTTTTCATCAAGAAGTGCATATTTTCTTCTGACTGTAAACAATTTCCTTGAAGCTTCAAGAGGAATCCTCTTGTGAAAATGTTCATATGATTTTATGGTTCAGCCTCCTTCCCTGTCCTTGGGATAGAGTATATTCACCCTCGGAGGAGGCGTGAGGAATCATAAAACCAGATCTTTTCTCCCAAATCAGTCAAGAAATGTTCACTGGAATGTTGCTATGGTAAAAATAAAAGTGGTTTTATGATGTCCAAATGCAGTTCCCTTCCCTTCTGTGTCATTGCTGAAAGCCCTTGTTATGTCAAATGGTTGCATTTTATCACTTTTTTTTTTTTTTCAGATGCAGTCTCGCTCTATTGCCCAGGCTGGAGTGCAGTGGCGTGATTTTGGCTCACTTCAACCTCTACCTCCTGGGTTCAAGGAATTCTCTGCCTCAGCCTCCCAAGTAGCTGGGATTACAGGTGCCCATCACCATGCCCAGCTAATTTTTTGTATTTTTAGTAGAGACAGCGTTTCACCATCTTGGCCAGGCTGGTCTTAAAGTCCTGACCTCGCGATCCACCCACTTCAGCCTTCTAAAGTGCTGGGATTACAGGTATGAGCCACCGCTCCTGGCTGCATTTTATAACTTTAAGTACAATTTCTAAGGAAAAAATACTGTGTTGATAGCATAAACAACCAGCGCAGGGCAGGGGGTGCATTAGCTCAGGGTAGCAGCCTATTTAAACTGCTTTCAAAACTGAAATTCAGGCCGGGGCGGTGGCTCAGCGTGTAATCCCAGCACTTGGGGAGGCTGAGGCGGGCGAATCACTTGAGCCCCAGAGTTTGCGAATAGCCTGGGCAACATGGAAAACCCCATTTGTACAAAAAACACAAAACTTAGCCAGGTATAGTGGCACGTGCCTGTAGTCCCAGCTACTTGAGAGTCTGAGGTGGGAGGATCACTTGGGCGCGGGAGGTGGAGGGTTGCAGCGAGTTGAGATCGTGCACTGCACTCCAGCCTGGGTGACATAGCCAGACCCTGTCTCAAAAGCAAAACAAAGGAAACACAAACAAAAACAAAAGCTAAAGTTCAGACTTCCAGATAGAGAGAGGTCCATAGCTTTCCAAATTGCAGATACCAGCTAGAAAAAACCGTGGCATCAGACAGCAGAGGGAAACGTTTTCCCATTCTTCCCAGACCTCCCCTAAGTCTGGTGTTATAGATTAAGTGTAAAAGTAACCCTTTGGTTTCACCACATACAAGGCAGTGGGGATACAGTGGTGAACAAAACATTGTTCCTGGCTTCCACAAATTTATTAGGAAAGCTAGACAAACAAGTAGGAGATTACATTTGTGCATGAACTCCTATGACTGGGAAAACAGATTGTTAAGAGAAAGCATAACTCGGATCAAGGAAGGCTTCCTGGAGGAACACGAAATATCTTGACTTTGTAAAATAGCATCATCCCCGAACATGACCTTTCCAACCTCAATGTTTCCACTAGGTGGAGCTACTGCTCTCTCATCATGTGAGTCTAATATAAATCATCCACCTTCCCTGAATTGAGCATTTGGGGAAGTAAGAAGCAGGTTTAAGAGACGGGAGTATAGAGCTGCCCGAAGCAGGGATCCACAGCCATTTTGGTGTCAGGATCAGTCGCATCAGGGCTGTAGATATCCTGTATCTGCAAACCCTGCCTCATGGCCTCAGTGCCTTGAAGTACAGCGAATCCAACAAGGAAGGGGAAAATGAGCCAGGCATGGTGGTGTGCACCTGTAATCCCAGCTACTGGGGAGGCTGAGGCAGGAGAATCACTTGACTGTGGGAGGCAGAAGTTGCAGTGAGCTGAGATCGTGCCATTGCACTCCAGCCTGGGCAACAAAGCGAGACCCCATCTTGGACAAAACAAAAACAAAAGCAAACAAAACCAAAAAGGGAGGAAGAAGGGGGCCACTTGGACTTTCTAGTTCCAGCAGGGCGAGCCTGGAGGCTCAGCAGGCTGCTGCCTTTGCTTCTCACTGCCACAGGGTGTCAGTGTTGACAGACGGTCCCACACAGTACCCTCAAACCAAGCTGGTCTGCAGATCTGGGTTCCCAGCTGCTGTGGATCTCTGAGGGAGGATGATCTGCTTCTTCGGGGCCTGGTCCAGCTGCGGGTGTCCTCTTGCTATGGTTTCCAGGGTTCCAGTTCTTAGAGCTCAGTAGTTTGGATGAGCCATCCCGCAAAGCTCTTCAGAGTAGGCTGGGCTGTTTCCCTTGTAGACTTGGAACCTCTGTTCACTTTCCTTCCCGAAGGATCCACACAACCAGAGATCAGGCAGCGCTTTCTCATTGATTCTTTTTTTTTTTGGAGACGGAGTCTCGCTCTGTCTCCCAGGCTGGAATGCAGTGGCACGACTTCGGTTCACTGCAACTTCTGCCTCCTGGCTTCAAGCAATTTTCCTGCCTCAGCCTCTGGAGTAGCTGGGATTATAGGTGTGTGCCACCACACCTGGCTAATTTTTGTGTTATTAGTAGAGATAGGATTTCATCATGTTGGCTAGGCTGGTCTCAAACTCCTGACCTCAGGTGATCTGCCCACCTCGGCCTCCCAAAGTGCAGGGATTACAGGAGTGAGTCACCACGCCCGGCTTCATTGATTCTTAAAGCAAGAAGGGTCTCATATCTCTTTTCCATTATAATAGAGCTTCTAAGGGTAGTTGCCTTCATTGTCTATAGGAGGAGGCCCCACCCTCTAAATGGTTTTGATCATATTCTTTCTGAACATTAAAGCAACCAGCTCACGCTTAAATTGCAGCTACCTTGATTATCTCCAGAGGAAGAGTGGCCTTTAATACTCCAAAATTGTATCCTCTTTCTTATTATTTTTGAGAGAGAATCTTCCTCAGCTACCCAGCTGGAGTGCAGTGGCATGATGGGCCCAGCGCAACACTGCCTCCCGGGCTCAAGCGATTCTCATGCCTTCGTAGCTGGGAATACAGGTGTGCACCACCACACCTGGCTAATTTTTGTATTTTTTAGTCAGAGACGGGGTGCCACCATGTTGGCCAGGCTTGTCTCGAACTTGTGACCTCCTCCCGCCTCAGCCCTCCAAAGTGCTGAGATTACTGCTGTGAGCCACCGTGCCTGGCCGTTTATGCTCTCAAGGATGGTCAGGGTGACATTCTGGTGTCTTACTCTCTAGACCTGAGAAAGCATAAGTTACATCTTTAGTGGGACTTCTTACCATAGGATTAATAATAGTATTTACCTCAGAGAATTATAGTTAGAAAGAAATGACACAATACTTGTAATAAACTAGCATGGTGCTGGAGACATCTGTTCACATTTGTTGGTTTTTATGATTACACTGATAATTCTGGTGGTAATTAAGCACATCATTATAATCACAGTAAACTCAAAGCAAGAATCAGAAATCCATGGTAACCACGAGGGCCATCAAAAGTCATATACACCGTGCACAGCTTTCCGATTTTTGTAGTCTTTTTCTTGCTCCTTCCCCTACTTTTCCCCCAGTTTGGTGCCCTATGATGTAGGACTACTAACAGGGTGACCGGTCCTGTGAGCTGAGTTTGCATTGAGCTGAGGGATTCCTGGAAGGAACGTGGGACTTTCAGTGTTGACATTGAGAAAGTCTCCTTCAAACCAGGATGAGTTGGTGACCCTAATCCCAGCGGTGCTCATTGTGTGCCTCAGCACTCCAGGGCCTTCCGAATTAAAGAAGCAGCCAGGCAAAGTGTCAGCTTGTCTTGGCTTAGAAGCCCAGACCCTGTAATTCAGAAGAAAAGGGAAGGGGTCAGTTCTGCTCTCAACTGTGTATAAAGGGACAAAACCCACCATGTGTATTTCGACAATGCTCATGGAAGAAATTCAGAATTGGTCACTTTAGGTTAGGGTAAATTCAAAAAAAAAATGACAGAGTCAGTAAAACATTATGCCAGGGGTCAAGGATGACTGGAGCTCTGCCTGTTGAACTCTTCCCTGTGCGAGTCTCGCTAATCTTATCTTCAGGAAGGGTTTTCGTTAGAAATTACCATTAAGGGCCAGGCCTGGTGGCTCCTGCCTATGATCCTATCACTTTGGGAGGCCAAGGAGGGTGGATCACCTGAGGCCAGGAGTTTGAGACCAGCCTGGCCAACATGGCAAAACCCTGTCTTTACCAAAAATACAAAAATCTGCCCTGTGTGGTGGTGCACACTTATAATCCCAGCTACTCAGGAGGCTGAGGCATGAGAATCACTTGAACCCGGGAGGAGGCGGAGGTTGCAGTGAGCCAAGATCCCACCACTGCACTCCAGCCTCTGTCTCAAAAACCAAAACAAAAAGAAACTGTTAACAATTTTTAGTTGTGAGAAGATACAAACGTTTCCATCTTAACCATTTTACGTATACAGTTCAGTCACGTCAAGTACATTGACATCGTCATGCAACCATCGCCACCAACCACCTCCAGAACCCTTTTCATCTTGCACAGCTGAAACCCTGTGCTCATTAAATAGCTCCCTATTCCATCCCTCCCCACAGCCACTGGCAGCCACCATCCTACTTTTTGTCTCTATGAATTTGACTGCTCTGAGTACCTCATCTGACTGGAATCAGAGAGTATTTGTCTTTTTGTGACTGGCTCACGATAAACACTTTTAGATGACTGGTTGGAATTAGGAGCAGGTGGCACCACAACTGGCCCAGGCCTCTCATCTCCTTTTTCTCCTTTTTCCCTGTTACACCAATACAACTGCTGTGGACACATGGGTCTCATCTTTGCGGTCCCTAACACCGTGGTTCTCAACCTTGTTTACATGTTAGAATCACCTGGGAAAGTTTTCAAACTACTCTTGCCTGGACCACATTCCAGGCTAATTATATCAGAATCTCAGGGAGTGAGGGCTCACGAATGCATCGTTTAGAAAACACCCTAGGCATCTCAAATTTGCAGCGGAAATTGCCGTCCACACCAAGCTGATGAGCTGAAAGGTAGAGTAACAGTGGGTAAATCAAAGAGTTTAAAGTAGATGGTCTTTAAGGTCTTTTTATATTTTAAAATGTGCAAAGTTAGGTAGTATCTTTCTAATTCTCAACCAGCAGTGGTTGAGTGGATTCTCCTACACCCGAGGGGAGCTGGGAGGACAGTCTCTGGAGTGTGGCTCCCCCTGCAGTTCAGTTATATGTTATGACCACCCCACTTTAGAACCCTCTTAGCCACCCAAGTAGGCGCTGGACATTGTCATTCCCCTGTCACGTGCATTCAACAAATACTTATTAAGATGGCTCACAATTCCTTTTAAAACACGCAGGCCGAGAGATAATTATAATTGTGCTCATTCCATCGACTTCTAAAGACTGAGATTTCTAAATAATTTTAAGGCCAAATGAAGGACATTGCAGGAATATTGATTCCAGCTTCGTGCAAGAAATAGTTTTTTGCAGTGAGAGTGGTTTAATAGAATGAGGAGCCTTGTGAAAGTGATTCCCTTGGTTCTAGTGCTACACACTCGTAATTGGAATACTGACTGTAATGGATGCTGTAGGATAAGATTCCCAAAGTGGAAGAAACTAGACTGACTTATGAGGCCCTTCTAACTCCAAAATGCCATAATTTTGAAGCCCGATAGTAGAAGAACAATGCAAGATGCAGGAATGGCTTCTGAGCTGAGAAATGCAGCAGCTCCAGAATTCTGTTTAGTTCAACTTTCAACCACTTCCCAAGGACTGAGTTATTAATGGTAAAATAGACAAAAATGAACACAAGTGGTTCTTGTTATCAAGAAAATTCATTATAGCACATAAGAATCAGAACTTCTAAAGAAGATTAATTAGGGAGTTGATTATTTGCATTGCAAAACAATTCCTGACTTCATGAAATCATTTTTGGATACTAGAGTTCCTGTGAGCATCTTAGTATCGATTTATAGGTCACCAGTCACTTAGCCAAGGTGCTTGGGAGAGTAAACTCTTAACCAACCGCTGCTCTTTAGTGCTTATTTGGAAATAATAAACATCTGAGATGTTTATTATTTCCTAATTGTCATTAGGAAAACAATATAATTTCACTACAGGTATTTAGACACTCCATCAGAAAACACAAAACATCCAAAAATTCAATGCAGAAATAACTACAATTTCTTGAGTACTATAATATATCAAAAATACCATTGCATTTAGTCCTCACATAATCCTTGTAAAGCAATATATTATTATCTCAGCTTGGTCAAGTTATTTATTCAGCGGCACTAAATTACATACAGCCCAAATCTTTCTGATTCTTTCCCTTACACCAAGTTACCCCAATCAACATCTCTTAGGACAAAGTTGCTCACAGACAGCTTGGAGACCATGTGTGTTTGGGTTAATTTTTGCCCTTAAAAGATTTTCAATATGTGTTGCCAGTGTTTAAATGTTAGCTTTCATGTAAAAGTCTGGATGTCCTGGCTGTCTCAAAGGGTCAGAAGGTCTGGAAGCCGTGTCCCTGCAGTCCTGATGGTGACAGGCTGGGTGGGTCCCACCTCAGCAGGGGCTTGAGTTCTGCAGATTGTGCTGGTTCCCACCCCTCTGTGTTGCATCCCCCGAAGGGAAGCGAGTGTCATCTGGGATTTATCCCTTCCCATCCAGCCCTCATTGCTTATGTTGTTATCTACCTGGCACCTGTTGGCACTGCACTTACAATCCCAAATAAAATCTCTCTTCCACTTCCCTTGCCCTAATTCAGATTCCAAATACTCTGGTTCCATATGTCTCAAACTCATTTTTGCATTGTTCTCATTTCCCAAGAGTAGTTGGGCTTAAGGAATATTCATCTTAAAATTCTTCTGAACCCAAGTAATTCTATGCCATTGTTTCTTCACCTGTTGGGGAGTTTTTGCCTCTGCACTTTATAGGCCATCTTGTTTTCATTTCTTCCCACTCCTGGGGGGCTAGGTTTGGTGTTGCTGGTGATGGTGGGGGAGGAAGAAATGCCTTCAAGTCATCTCTGAGATGACCAATGAGCTGTGACCAGCAAGCTGGGACCACTGAGCTGGTGGAATGGCCTTAGTGAGTAATAGACAGCAGTGATGTGTCAGCTTTTTTCTGGCCCAGGAACAGCCAAACCTCTTATATTTCAGCGGCCTAGTTCCCAATAGACCCTGAAGGCCCTCCAGGTCTTCTTTCCACCTACCCCTTGCTCCATACCACCACCTTCCACCTCATAATATTATAGAAGGACACCTAGTCAGACAAAATGATGCAACTTAATTTTATTAGGACAAGGCTGGTGGGCACTGGAGTGGCACCTTCAGGGCCAGGAGAGGCACTGGGGAGGGTTCACAGGATGCTACTCGGGCACCTAGAAGCCACAGCTGCCCTCCACAGAGCGGCACTGCACCATGCGCAGGAATGTCTCGACCTTGTCCATGTCCTTCCTGAAGCAGTGGAGCAGCCCGTAGTTCTTGAGCAGTGCGTCATGGTTGTGCGAGTTTGTGTCAAACTTGCTGTAGGTCTGCTTGAGGATCTGCCCAGTCCGGCGGCTGCCGTCTTCCAGCCTCTGCAAAGTGAAGGAAGAGAAGGAGAGGCCAAGCGCTTGGGCACTGTTCCCTCCCTCTCTCATTCATCCATTTTCCTCCCTCCCCTTCAGGGTGTAGAGAAAGGCCTGGAGGATTCACCAGGCGAAATGAAGAATAAGGTGAGTTCTCTTGGGTCAGCGCCTTACTGCTAAAAAGAGGGCAGCAGTGTTTCTCTCCCCCAGCCCTCGAAGCCAGTGGGGTTCCAGGATTGGCGACCCCTGGCGCCACCCTCACCCCCATCAGCGTTTGGATGCCTTCCTCTAGGTCCTTTAGGAGGTGATAGTCATCGCTGTCCGAGGTGTCATACACCAGGTTGTTGGCGAACATACTCCTGAGGAACCGCACGGGCTCCAGCCACGACTCGATGAGCAGCAGGGAGATGCGGAGCAGCTCTAAGTTCTGCAGGGGAAGGACCGGCAGTGGCTATGCTGCCCGGGGGCTCTGACCACAGGTCTCCCCCATCCCCACCTGGGGAGACGGCAGCCACTCACGGATTTCTGTTGCGTTTCCTCCATGTTGGAGGGTGTCGGAATAGAGTCTGAGAAGCAGAAGGAGGTCTGGGAGTTATGCAGGAATGAATACTTCTGGTCCTTTGGGATATAGGCTTCTTCCTAGGAGAAGGACCCCCCACCAAGAAGGACCGCTGCTTTCTATGCTGGAGACCAGCTCCCATTGTTACTTTTCTGGGAACCTGGCTCAGCCTATGCTCATCTGCCTGCATTTTCGCTTCAGAAAACAACCCTGAGCTCCTTAGTCTCCTCCCATTACTTCCCCAGTGGGGGAAAGTCACCCCTTCTTGCCACCCCTGACCCGCACCCATTCCCCAAAAACTTACAAACTCCTGGTAGGTGTCAATGGCCAACTGGTGTGCGCGATGGGCTTGGAGCATAGCGTGGTCAAAAAGCCTGGATAACGGAACGGTTTGGACGGCACCAGCCTCTTGAAGCCAGGGCAGGCAGAGCAGGGCAAAAGCCAGGAGCAGGGACGTCCGGGAGCCTGGGGAGAAACCGGAGGGCAATGGAGGGAGCCGGAGAGGAAGAGGCCAGCGCTCTCCCTGCTCCAGGAGCTGTTTGTTTTTTTCTCTCTCTCCATCCCTCCAGAGACCAGGAACATTCAGAGATTGGCCAAATATCTGGCCTTAGATGGCGATACTCACATTCAGAAGCCCCAAACCTGAGGGTTTGTGCCCCTGTCCCATCTACAGGGCGCCACCTCTCCCCTCAGGACACGTTGTGCCCAAAGGGATTTTAGGGGCGCTTACCTGGAGCCATTGCAGCTAGGTGAGCTGTCCACAGGACCCTGAGTGGTTCGGGGAGTTGGGCCTTGGGATCCTAGAGCCGGTCTCTTGTGGGCCCTTTTTATACCCTGGCCAGTTCTCTCTCCCTGCTTGACCCCACCTGTTTCTGTGTACATTTATGCATGGGGCCACTGATGGGCTTGTGCTAATGGATAATTTAGAAGCTCCTCCCACACATGCTGGGATCATGCCCCCTGGCTTGTCGTCTTTCCCTTCTCACCGTCACCAGTGTTGTAAGGATTGTGCACAGAGTGTCAGCCAGAGACACCACCCAACTTGTCCTCTCTTTAAGGGTCAGGTGGGTGCCCTCTGGCTGCAGGCCATGTTGGTCAACCTGAACGTGGGGAAGGCTGTCAGGATAGCCAGTCCTTGAGACCCCTACCGACCCCATTCCACTCTCTATCCCTTTCCTCCTCCCCGCGTGTTTAACTTCCACCCACCAAACAGAATGTGTGTGTTGGGAAAAGGGGCCAAACACAGCCAGTAGATTGTGGGGGTTCTGAGCACCATTGAGTCCCAAATTCCACTTTTGCTGATGACTCCTGGGCCCACCTGAGTCAGCTGGATGCAGTGCTAACACTGACCACTAGAGAGAACCAACCCCACACATTGCTCTCCCCTTTCCCTGAACCTTGGGGCGGAGGCGGGGGCGCTCCCCCAGGTCACTGGGGATGAAGAACCCAGACTCAAGATATTGCCTCAGCTCCTTGGACCTGTAGCAGAGATACAAAACCAAGAAACAGAAATCCCGGGAACAGACACGGACCACAAGCGCTTCCTCCCACAGCCCTGAAACCATCAGAGAATCTCAAGGTTGGAAGAGCTCTTGAAGATTTGAGTCTCAGGGGAACATCACACTCTGGGGACTGTTGTGGGGTGGGGGGAGGGGGGAAGGATAGCTTTAGGAGATATACCTAATGCTAAATGACAAGTTAATGGGTGCAGCACACCAGCATGGCACAGGTATACACATGTAACTAACCTGCACATTGTGCACATGTACCCTAAAACTTAAAGTAAAATAATAATAATAATTTAAAAAAAAGAAAAAAAAAAAGATTTGAGTCTCTCCCCCAGCTTTGGAACTGAGAACACATCACGCCGAAAGAGGCCCCATCCAGCCATGGAAGCCCGTCCTCTTTTGTCTCTTCCTCCTTTCCAGACCTGTGTAGAGCTTATCCAGTTGTCAAAGGCCTGCCTGTGCATTCTCACGTCTGACCTGCCACTTATCTTGTGTAGGAGGTATGACTATCATCCCATTTCACAGATCGGGAGACTGAGGCTCAGAGAGACTGATTGCATGAGCTACCTCAGCCAGGGCAGCAGATCTCCACAACCTTGCTCTTCCCACATTGCGTCATTTAAAGTCCTTTCTCCAGGCTGGGCACGGTGGCTCATGCCTGTAATCCCAGCACTTTGGAAGACTGAGGTGGGTGGATCACTTGAGGTCAGGAGTTCAAGGCCAGACTAGCCAACATGGCAAAACTCCATCTCTTAAAAATACAAAAGTAGCTGTGTGTGGTGGCAGAAGCCTGCAATCCCAGTTACTCCGGAGGGCGAGGAGGTAGAATCGCTTGAACCCAGGACGCAGAGGTTGCCGTGAGCCAAGATCGGGCCACGGCACTCCAGCCTGGGCGCCAGAGTGAGACTCCATTTCAACAACCACAACAACGACAACAACAACAACAAAAGTCCTTTCTCCAGAGCAGGTGGTGTGGTGCTACTCAGTTATTTAGTTATTTTAGTTACTTTTCTTTCTTTCTTTCCTTCCTTCCTTCCTTCCTTCCTTCCTTCCTTTCTTTTCTTTCTCTCTTTCTCTCTTTCTTTCTTTCTTTCTTTCTTTCTTTCTTTCTTTCTTTCTTCTTTCTTTCTTTCTTTCTTTGTCTTTCTTTCTTTCTTTCTTCTTTCTTTCTTTCTTTCTTTGTCTTTCTTTCTTTCTTGTTTTTGATGGAGTCTCATTCTGTCTCCCAGGATGGAGTGCAGTGGCATGATGTTGCCTCACTGCAACCTCCACCTCCTGGGTTCCAGTGATTCTCCCGCCTCAGCCTCCCCAGTAGCTGGGATTACAGGCGCCCGCCACTATGCCGGGCTAAGTTTTGTACTTTTTTAGTAGAGACGGGGTTTCACTATGTTGGCCAGGCTGGTCTCGAGCTCTTGACATTAGGGGATCCACCCTCCCTGGCCTCCCAAAGTACTGAGATTACTGGTGTGAGCCACTGCTCCCAACCCAGTTATTTCAGCTTCTAAATCCCTCTGAGTGCAGGGATCCTGCCCCCAACACAAGGGGCCCTTTGCCTCATTTTGTCTTTCCATAAGGGGCAGATTGTTCTTTCTCAATTCCCAGGTGAGAATGGCCCAGTGGCATGGGGTGCCTTGTGGAAAGCTCACAGCAGGACAAGCGGAGGCGGAGAAGGCCAGGACTGAGCCTCCTGTCTCCTGGTGCCCAGGGTTGGGACTATTTCCATACCATCTGGAGGTCACAAGCATCAGATGCCCCCAGAGATGACAGCAGGAAAGAACACCCTCTCTAGTGGTGAAATCTTCCCCCACCCTGAGTTTAAGAGCATCTAGCACTTGACACTGTAGAAACACAAGCAAACAAACAGGCAAACGCTTCCAGAAGTGGTTGGCAGTGGTGTTGGCAACCAACATTGAACACCCACACCCCTGTGGCCTAGGATGTGAATGCTGGGGCCCTGCCATCTCCCCACTTTCAGAGCAGAAGACAGAGCTCCTTTTTCTGCCATCATTCCTGAAGCTTTACCGGACCAGCACCCCAGACTCATCATCTGCTGGGAGGGCACTGTGCTGTGGGCTGTTCTCCAGGCAGGCCTGTGTGAAGATCGAAGACGGGTGTCATCAATGATACCAGCTCTGAGAAATATGGGGTCAAGGCAGGGTGGAGTCACCACTTTCCCCTGCTCCTTCCAGCACCAGCAAAGAGGAGGAGCCAGGTGGGAATGGAAGAGGGTCCCTGAGCTCCAAGTAGAAGAGGGTCCCTGCCTCCCACATCATTCTTCCTCCAATGTCAGCTGGGACAGGGAGCCCCCATGACAGGGCCTTTTAGCCAGTGCTGGGGACTTAGATGTGGATTTTCGGCCATGGAAGAAGTCTGCAGCCTCCCTTAGGAAAGAGGGTGGCAGGGGCACTAGTTGGGGACCACTACATAAGTCCGCAGGTGGGCACATGGGTGGCGAGGCTCCCCATGCAAGTTACTGCCAGGAACATGTGGGACCTGCCAGGGCAGGGGAGTGTCTCCTCTCACCTCTCCACTTCTGTTGACCCCAGAATTATGGTGACTCAGAGGACTCTAGGAACCCCTGGGGAAACACCTTTATAAGGGGTTACCATGGCAACCATGGACCAGAGGGAAGAACTGAGGCCCACAGGTGTGGGTAGAAGTCGATGATCATTTTCTCTAGTCTAGATCTTCCCAGAGCCTTGAGCAATGGAGACCATGTCTATCATTCATTGCTAGTAAGAAATCAACTTTGAATTAGACTTGGGATTCCCCTGACAGTACTGGGAAGTCGCCCACTGTTGGGGCATCACTTGAGGCCAGATCCCTGGCTGCTGCAGGCTGAGAGACTACCCAACAAGAGCCTCTACGTGGCCAGTGGGGAGAGGCTGGGCTTTGCACCTCTGGCGTCAGCTTCAAAAGGCTCAGGATAGGCCAGCGTGGTGGCTCATGCCTGTAATCCAAACACTTTGGGAGGCTGAGACATGTGGATCACCTGAAGTCAGGAGTTTGAGACCAGCGTGGCCAACATGGTGAAACTGATCTCTACTAAAAACAGAAAAATTAGCGGGGGTGGTGGCATTTGCCGGTAATCCTAGTTACTGGAGCGGCTGAGGCACGAGAATTGCTTGAACCCGGGAGGCAGAGGTTGTCATGAGCCGAGATCACACCACTGCACTCCAGCCAGGGCGAAGAAGTGAGACTGACTTTGTCTCAAAAACAAGCAAACAAACAAACAAAGAAACAAACAAAACAACAAAAAACCAAAAAGAAAAGTAGAAAAATCCTCATCTCTGAGTTCACCGTTACCTAGCTCCTTACCCACTGAGAAGCAAACATGGGAAGCAGGGGCCCCAGGGCCACCATGGACAGAGCAGCGTTATCATTTAGTCCAAATCCAGAAGAACACCCTAGGTTTCATCTGGGACTCCCTACCGATAGAGAAGGTGGGAAAGAAGAGTTGGCTCAAAGCAGGGAGCTGCTAGTGCTCCCTTGGGAAGGAAAGCTGTTGGGTGGAGGGGACAGCATTTGGGTGAGGGGAGGAGAGGGAGCAGGGGGTGAAGGTAGGGAGGGAGTGTGGTGCACTGAACTCAGCTCTTTGGGAAACTGTTTTTGCAGACAAGCCATGGTTAGAGGAATCCAGTTGCCCTGGCAAACAGACCTGGCTGGAAGGGATGGAACATACGCTCGCCTGCGTCCCAAAGGGAAACCCAGCTCCAGCCTTGGTGTGTACCTGGAATGGGGTGGTCTTTGACCTTGAAGTGCCACAGAAGGCAACCCAGAAGCACACTAGAACCTACTGCTGCACAGCCACTAACCAGCTGGGCTCTGTCAGCAAAGACATTGCTGTCATTGTTCAAGGTAACCTTTGCTGCCCTGCTGCCAGGCCCAGGATGGAAACCCCTCAGGGGTTTGGGATTCTTATCCAAGCATGAAAATAAGAAAGATTCAATTAGGTTGGGAAGAATGAGACTCAGAAGTGGGCCTGGTGGGCTGGGGTGGGTGATCTTTGTACTCTCAGACTTTCCTAACTCTATCTTCTGTGCTTGGGCAGGACTGGATGAAGGAATCAGCTCTACCCTCTTTGTCATTATTACTGTTGCCCTTGGAGTGGGTGTCATCACCATAGCACTGTATTTGAGCTATTGGCCCTGCAAAGTGGACAGGAGGAAATTGCTCTATAGGCAGAAAGAGGAGGACAAAGAGGAGGAAAGCCAGTTTGCTGTTCAGGAAGAGAAAAGTGCAACTCATATAATTGACAGCTATTTGACTGAATGAGAGTTCTGCTACTGTGGTTTCCCAGGGAGGGGAGAAGGGATAGAGGAGAAAGGAAGAAACACAATGGCAGGCTGTATTACCCTTTGTGTACGTCTGTCCTGTAAAACAGTGTTTCAGGCCCCCATGCCCTTTGTCCTGTGTGTCCAACATGTCCACAAGCTCACTTTTCTCTCTCTCTCTCTTTCTTTTTGAGATGGAGTCTTGCTCTTGTCACCTAGGCTGGAGTGCAATGATGCGATCTCGGCTCACTGCCACTTTAGCTTCCCGGGTTCAGGCGATTCTCCTGCCTCAGCCTCCCCAGTAGCTGGGATTACAGGTGCATACCACTATGCCTGTCTAATTTTTGTGTTTTTCGTAGAGATGGGGTTTCACCATGTTGGCCAGGCTGGTCTCAAACTCCTGACTTCAAGTGATCCGCCCACCTCGGCCTCCCAAAATGCTGGGATTGCAGGTGAGAGCCACTGCGCCCAGCCACCTTTCTCTTAGAGCTCACTCTAGTCATTAAGAATCTCAGTCTCAATGTTTAATTTGTAAGAAGGCCTCTTGCTCCTTGCCAGGTTCATCATCAGTCCACTCTCAGATCCAAAAAAAAAAAAAAAAAAAAAAGATCCTGCCATTTCTTCATGGTTCTCTCACTGCCCTTTTCTCTTAAACATCATACTAAAGTCAGGCATATCTTAGAAATACAACTCATATTTCATGGTTTTTTGATTACTAACTGGGAACTAAATTTGTAGTCCAGGGACAGGACTTTGAAGGGAGTAAGTATCAAATATGGGGCTAGGAATCAGAGCTCTGTTCCCATCTCCACTTTCCCTTGCTCCCCTGACATTGGCTTCTGGAGTGCCAACTCCCAGAGCTGAGCTTGTTGACATCATTAAGGATCAGTGGCAAGCTTCAACTCAGTAACCATCTATTGTGGGTCTTGGGGGAGTATATAGATGGTAAGAAATTCCACTTCGGGCCAGACAAGCATCCTATCTAGCCCAGTGTTCTGTCTCTGAAGTAGAAGGTAGAGTTCTTCCATGAAATTGGCCTCATAGGTTAAGAGCTCCAAACATCTCTGAATTCCTTTTCATAGAGTGATCAACTGTGAGTTCGCATTGGCCAGTTTTCTTTTTTTTACCCATATGGGCGTCTAGGTTAGAGTTGCAATGTTTACTCTCCCTTTTCATCAACAAGTGCATATTTTCTTGTGTCTGTAAACAATTTCCTTGAAGCTTCAAGAGGAATCCTCTTATGAAAATGTTCATATGATTTTATGATTCAGCTCTCTTCCCGGTCCTTGCGAAAGAGTATATTCACCCTCGGAGAAGGCATGAGGAATCACAAAACCAGATCTTTTCTTCCAAATCAGTCAAGAAATGTTCACTGGAATGTTGCTATGGTAAAAATAAAAGTGGTTTTATGATGTCCAAATGCGTTACCCTTCCCTTCTGTGTCATTACTGAAAGCTCTTGTTATGTCAAATGATTGCATTTTTTAACTTTTTTTTTTTTTTTTTTCAGATCCAGTTTCGCTCTGTTGCCTGGGGTTGGCAGTGGCGTGATTTTGGCTCACTTCAACCCCCACCTCCCGGGTTCAAGGAATTCTCTGCCTCAGCCTCCCAAGTAGCTGGGATTACAGGTGCCCACCACAATGCCCAGCTAATGTTTTGTATTTTTAGTAGAGACAGGGTTTCACCGTCCTGGCCAGGCTAGTCTTGAAGTCCTGACATGGTGATCCACCCACTTCGGCCTTCTAAAGTGCTGGGATTACAGGCATGCGCCACCACTCCCAGCTGCATTTTATAACTTTAAGTACAATTTCTAACGAAAAAATACCGTGTTGATAGCATAAACAACCAGCCCAGGGCAGGGGGTGCATTAGCTCAGG
Source organism: Gorilla gorilla gorilla (assembly GCF_029281585.2). Taxonomy (NCBI): domain Eukaryota; kingdom Metazoa; phylum Chordata; class Mammalia; order Primates; family Hominidae; genus Gorilla; species Gorilla gorilla. The sequence goes on along the minus strand of NC_073228.2, from coordinate 28,111,654 downwards.
ACAGCAGCCTATTTAACCTGCTTTCAAAACTGAAATTCAGGCCGGGGCGGTGGCTCAGCGTGTAATCCCAGCACTTTGGGAGGCTGAGGCGGGTGAATCACTTGAGCCCCAGAGTTTGCGAATAGCCTGGGCAACATGGCAAACCCCATTTCTACAAAAAATACAAAACTTAGCCAGGTATAGTGGCACGTGCCTGTAGTCCCAGCTACTTAAGAGTCTGAGGTGGGAGGATCACTTGGGCGCGGGAGGTGGAGGGTTGCAGCAAGTTGAGATCATGCACTGCACTCCAGCCTGGGTGACAGAGCCACACCCTGTCTCAAAAACAAAACAAAGGAAACAAAAACAAAAACTAAAGTTCAGACTTCCAGATAGAGAGAGGTCCATAGCTTTCCAAATTGCAGATACCAGCTAGAAAAAACCGTGGCATCAGACAGCAGAGGGAAACGTTTTCCCATTCTTCCCAGACCTCCCCTGAGTCTGGTGCTATAGATTAAGTGTAAAAGTAACCCTTTGGTTTCACCACATACAAGGCAGTGGGGATACAGTGGTGAACAAAACATTGTTCCTGGCTTCCACAAATTTATTAGGAAAGCTAGACAAACAAGTAGGAGATTACATTTGTGCATGAACTCCTATGACTGGGAAAACAGATTGTTAAGAGAAATCATAATTCAGATCAAGGAAGGCTTCCTGGAGGAACACGAAATACCTTGACTTTGTAAAATAGCATCATCCCCGAACATGACCTTTTCAACCTCAATGTTTCCACTAGGTGGAGCTACTGCTCTCTCATCATGTGAGTCTAATATAAATCATCCACCTTCCCTGAATTGAGCGTTTGGGGAAGTAAGTTAAGAAGCAGGTTTAAGAGACGGGAGTATAGAGCCGCCCCATGCAGGGATCCACAGACATTTCGGTGTCAGGATCAGCCACATCAAGGCTGTAGTTATCCTGTATCTGCAAACCCTGCCTCATGTCCTCAGTGCCTTGAAGCACAGCGAATCTAAAAAGGAAGGGAAAAATGAGCCAGGCATGGTGGTGTGCACCTGTAATCCCAGCTACTGGGGAGGCTGAGGCAGGAGAATCGCTTGACCCTGGGAGGCAGAAGTTGCAGTGAGCCAAGATCGTGCCGTTGCACTCCAGCCTGGGCAACAGAGCGAGACCCCATCTTGAAGAAAACAAGAACAACAGCAAACAAACAAAACCAAAAAAGGAGGGAAGAAGGGGGCCACTTGGACTTTCTAGTTCCAGCAGGGCGAGCCTGGAGGCTCAGCAGGCTGCTGCCTTTGCTTCTCACTGCCACAGGGTGTCAGTGTTGACAGACGGTCCCACACAGTACCCTCAAACCAAGCTGGTCTGCAGATCTGGGTTCCCAGCTGCTGTGGATCTCTGAGGGAGGATGATCTGCTTCTTCGGGGCCTGGTCCAGCTGCGGGTGTCCTCTTGCTACGGTTTCCAGGGTTCCAGTTCTTAGAGCTCAGTAGTTTGGATGAGCCATCCCGCAAAGCTCTTCAGAGTAGGCTGGGCTGTTTCCCTTGTAGACTTGGAACCTCTGTTCACTTTCCTTCCCGAAGGATCCACACAACCAGAGATCAGGCAGGCAGCCCCTTCTCATGGATTCTTTTTTTTTTTTTTTTTTTTTGGAGACGGAGTCTCGCTCTGTCTCCCAGGTCGGAGTGCAGTGGCGCGACCTCGGCTCACTGCAACTTCTGCTTCCCGGCTTCAAGCAATTTTCCTGCCTCAGCCTCTGGAGTAGCTGGGATTACAGGTGTACACCAGCACACCCGGCTAATTTTTGTGTTATTAGTAGAGACAGGATTTCATCATGTTGGCCAGGCTGGTCTCAAACTCCTGACCTCAGGTGATCTGCCCAGCTTGGCCTCTCAAAGTGCTGGGAGTACAGGCATGAGTCACCACGCCCAGCTTCATTGATTCTGAAAGCAAGAAGGGTCTCATATCTCTTTTCCAGTATAATAGAGCTTCTAAGGGTAGCTGCCTCATTGTCTATAGGAGGAGGCCCCACCCTCTAAATGGTTTTGATCATATTCTTTCTGAACATTAAAGCAACCAGCTCAGGCTTAAACTGCAGCTACCTTTATCTCCAGAGGAAGAGTGGCCCTTAATACTCCAAAATTTTATCCTCTTTCTTATTATTTTTGAGAGAGAATCTTGCTCAGCCACCCAGTTGGAGTGCAGAGGCATGATGGGCTCAGTGCAACTCTGCCTCCCCGGCTCAAGTGATTCTTGTGCCTCAGTAGCTGGAAATACAGGTGTGCACCACCACACCTGGTAATTTTTGTATTTTTAGTCAGAGACGGGGTGCCATCATGTTGGCCAGGCTTGTCTCGAACTTCTCACCTCCTCCCGCCTCAGCCCTCCAAAGTGCTGAGATAACTGCTGTGAGCCATCGTGCCTGGCCGTTTATCCTCTCAAGGATGGTCAGGGTGACATTCTGGTGTCTTTCTCTCTAGACATGAGAAAGCATAAGTTACATCGTTAGTGGGGCTTCTTACCATAGGATTAATAATAGTATTTACCTTAGAGAATTATAGTTAGAAAGAAATGACACAATACTTGTAATAAACTAGCATGGTGCTGGAGATATGTGTTCACATTAGTTGTTTTTTATTATTACACTGATAATTCTAGTGGTAATTAAGCACATCATTATAATCACAGTAAACTCAAAGCAAGAATCAGAAATCCATGGTAACCATGAGGGCCATCAAAGGTCATATACACCGTGCACAGCTTTCCGATTTTTCTAGTCTTTTTCTTGCTCCTTCCCCTACTTTTCCCCCAGTTTGGTACCCTAAGATTTAGGACTACTAATAGGGTGACCAGTCCTGTTAGCTGAGTGTTCATTCAGCTGAGGGATTCCTGGAAGGAACGTGGGACTTTCAGTGTTGACATTGAGAAAGTCTCCTGCAAACCAGGGCGAGTTGGTAACCCTAATCCCAGCAGTGCTCATTGTGTGCCACAGCACTTCAGGGCCTTCTGAATTAGAGAAGCAGCCAGGCAAAGTGTCAGCTTGTCTTGGCCTAGAAGCCCAGACCCTGTAATTCAGAAGAAAAGGGAAGGGATCAGTTCTGCTCTCAACTGTGTATAAAGGGACAAAACCCACCATGTGTATTTCGACAATGCTCATGGAAGAAATTCAGAATTGGTCATTTTAGGTTAGGGTAAATTCAAAAAAAATGAGAGTCAGTAAAACATTATGCCAGGGGTCAAGCATGACTGGAGCTCTGCCTGCTGAACTCTTCCCTGTGCGAGTCTCGCTAATCTTATCTTCAGGAAGAGTTTTCATTAGAAAATACCATTAAGGGCCAGGCCTGGTGGCTCCTGCCTATGATCCTATCACTTTGGGAGGCCAAGGAGGGTGGATCACCTGAGGCCAGGAGTTTGAGACCAGCCTGGCCAACATGGCGAAACCCTGTCTTTACCAAAAATACAAAAATCTGCCCCGTGTGGTGGTGCACACTTATAATCCCAGCTACTCAGGAGGCTGAGGCATGAGAATCACTCGAACCCGGGAGGCGGAGGTTGCAGTGAGCCAAGATCCCACCACTGCACTCCAGCCTCTGTCTCAAAAACAAAAACAAAAACAAAAAGAAACTATTAACAACTTTTAGTTGTGAGAAGATATAAACGTTTCCATCTTAACCATTTTGCCTGTACAGTTCAGTGACGTCAAGTACATTGACATCGTCATGCAACCATCACCACCATCCATCTCTGGAACCCTTTTCATCTTGCACAGCTGAAACCCTGTGCTCATTAAATAGCTCCCTATTCCATCCCTCCCCACAGCCACTGGCAGCCACCATCCTACTTTTTGTCTCTATGAATTTGACTGCTCTGAGTACCTCATCTGACTGGAATCAGAGAGTATTTGTCTTTTTGTGACTGGCTCACAATAAACACTTTTAGTTTTTGTTTTTGTTTTGTTTTTTTTTTTTTGAGACGGAGTCTCGCTCTGTTGCCCAGGCTGGAGTGCAGTGGCGCGATTTCGGCTCACTGCAAGCTCTGCCTCCCGGGTTCATGCCATTCTCCTGCCTCAGCCTCCCAAGTAGCTGGTACTACAGGCGCCCACCACCACGCCTGGCTAATTTTTTGTATTTTTAGTAGAGACGGGGTTTCACAATGTTAGCCAGGATGGTCTCGATCTCCTGACCTCGTGATCCACCCGCCTCAGCCTCCCAAAGTGCTGGGATTACAGGCGTGAGCCACCGCGCCTGGCCGATAAACACTTTTAGATGACTGGTTGGATTTAGGAGCAGGTGGCACCACAACTGGCCCAGGCCTCTCATCTCCTTTTTCTCCTTTTTCCCTGTTCCACCAATACAACAGCTGTGGACACATGGGTCTCATCTTTACGGTCCCTAACACCGTGGTTCTCAACCTTGTTTACATGTTAGAATCACCTGGGAAAGTTTTCAAACTACTCTTGCCTGGACCACATTCCAGGCTGATTATATCAGAATCTCAGGGAGTGAGGGCTCACGAATGCATCGTTTAGAAAACACCCTAGGCATCTCAAATTTGCAGCGGAAATTGCTGTCCACACCAAGCTGATGAGCTGAAAGGTAGAGTAACAGTGGGTAAATCAAAGAGTTTAAAGTAGATGGTCTTTAAGGTCTTTTTATATTCTAAAATGTGCAAAGTTAGGTAGTATCTTTCTAATTCTCAACCAGCAGTGGTTGAGTGGATTCTCCTACACCCGAGGGGAGCTGGGAGGACAGTCTCTGGAGTGTGGCTCCCCCTGCAGTTCAGTTATATGTTATGACCACCCCACTTTAGAACCCTCTTAGCCACCCAAGTAGGCGCTGGACATTGTCATTCCACTGTCACGTGCATTCAACAAATACTTATTAAGTTGGCTCACGTTTCCTTTTAAACACGCAAGCCGAGAGATAATTATAATTGTGCTCATTCCATCGACTTCTAAAGACTGAGATTTCTGAATAATTTTAAGGCCAAATGAAGGACATTGCAGGAATATTGATTCCAGCTTCGTGCAAGAAATAGTTTTCTGCAATGAGAGTGGTTTAATAGAATGAGGAGCCTTGTGAAAGTGATTCCCTTGGTTCTAGTGCTACACACTCGTAATTGGAATACTGACTGTAATGGATGCCGCAGGATAAGATTCCCAAAGTAGAAGAAACTAGACTGACTTATGAGGCCCTTCTAACTCCAAAATGCCATAATTTTAAAGCCCGATAGTAGAAGAACGATGTAAGATGAAGGAATGTCTTCTGAACTGAGAAATGCAGCAGCTCCAGACTTCTGATTAGTTCAGCTTTCAAGCACTTCTGAAGGACTGAGTTATTAATGGTAAAATAGCCAAAAATGAATACAAGTGGGTCTCATTATCAAGAAAATTCATTATAGCATTTAAGAAACAGAACTTCTAAAGAAGATTAATTAGGGGGTTGATTATTTGCATTGCAAAACAATTCCTGACTTCATGAAATCATTTTTGGATACTAGAGTTCCTGTGAGCATCTTAGTATCGATTTATAGGTCACCAGTCACTTAGCCAAGGTGCTTGGGAGAGTAAAATCTTAACTAACCACCGCTCTTTAGTGCTTATTTGGAAATAATAAACATCTGAGATGTTTATTATTTCCTAATTGTCATTAGGAAAACAATATAATTTCACTACAGGTATTTAGACACTCTATCAGAAAACACAAAACATCCAAAAATTCAATGCAGAAATAGCTAGAATTTCTTGAGTACTATAATATATCAAAAATGCCATTGCATTTAATCCTCACATAATCCTTGTAAAGCAATATATTATTATCTCAGCTTGGTCAAGTAATTTATTCAGGAGCAGTAAATTACATACAGCCCAAATCTTTCTGGTTCTTTCCCTTACACCAAGTTACCCCAATCAACATCTCTCAGAACAAAATTGCTCACAGACAGCTTGGAGACCATGTGTGTTTGGGTTAATTTTTGCCCTTAAAATGTTTTCAATATGTGTTGCCAGTGTTTAAATGTTAGATTTCATGTAAAAGTCTGGATGTCCTGGCTGTCTCAAAGGATCAGAAGGTCTGGAAGCTGTGTCCCTGCAGTCCTGAGGGTGACAGGCTGGGTGGGTCCCACCTCAGCAGGGGCTTGAGTTCTGCAGATTGTGCTGGTTCCCACCCCTCTGTGTTGCATCCCCTGAAGGGAAGCGAGTGTCATCTGGGATTTATCCCCTCCCATCCAGCCCTCATTGCTTACATTGTTATCTACCTGGAACCTGTTGGCACTGCATTTGCAACCGCAAATAAAATCTCTCTTCCACTTCCCTTGCCCTAATTCAGATTCCAAATACTCTGGTTCCATATGTCTCAAACTCATTTTTGCATTGTTCTCATTTCCCAAGAGTAGTTGGGCTTAAGGAATATTCATCTTAAAACTCTTCTGAACCCAAGTAATTCTATGCCATTGTTTCCTCACCTGTTGGGGAGTTTTTGCCTCTGCACTTAATAGGCCATCTTGTTTTCATTTCTTCCCACTCCTGGGGGGCTAGGTTTGGTGTTGCTGGTGATGGTGGGGGAGGAAGAAATGCCTTCGGGTCATCTCTGGGATGACCAATGAGCTATGACCAGCAAGCTGGGACCACTGAGCTGGTGGAATGGCCTTAGTGAGTAATAGACAGCAGTGATGTGTCAGCGCCTTTTTCTGGCCCAGGAACAGCCAAACCTCTTATATTTCAGCGGCCTAGTTCCCAATAGACCCTGAAGGCCCTCCAGGTTGTCTTCCCACCTACCCTTTGCTCCATACCATCACCTTCCACCCAATAATATTATAGAAGGACACCTAGTCAGACAAAATGATACAACTTAATTTTATTAGGACAAGGCTGGTGGGCACTGGAGTGGCACCTTCAGGGCCAGGAGAGGCACTGGGGAGGGGTCACAGGATGCCATGCGGGCCTCTAGAAGCCACAGCTGCCCTCCACAAAGCGGCACTGCACCATGCGCAGGAATGTCTCAACCTTGTCCATGTCCTTCCTGAAGCAGTGGAGCAGCCCATAGTTCTTGAGCAGTGCGTCATGGTTGTGCGAGTTTGTGTCAAACTTGCTGTAGGTCTGCTTGAGGATCTGCCCAGTCCGGCGGCTGCCGTCTTCCAGCCTCTGCAAAGTGAAGGAAGAGAAGGAGAGGCCAAGCGCTTGGGCGCTGTTCCCTCCCTCTCTCATTCATCCATTTTCCTCCCTCCCCTTCAGGGTGTAGAGAAAGGCCTGGAGGATTCACCAGGCGAAATGAAGAATAAGGTGAGTTCTCTTGGGTCAGCGCCTGACTGCTAAAAAGAGGGCAGCAGTGTTTCTCTCCCCCAGCCCTCGAAGCCAGTGGGGTTCCAGGATTGGGGACCCCTGGTGCCACCCTCACCCCCATCAGCGTTTGGATGCCTTCCTCTAGGTCCTTTAGGAGGTGATAGTCATCGCTGTCCGAGGTGTCATACACCAGGTTGTTGGTGAAGATACTCCTGAGGAACCTCATGGGCTCCAGCCACGACTCGATGAGCAGCAGGGAGATGTGGAGCAGCCCTAAGTTCTGCAGGGGAAGGACCGGCAGTGGCTGTGCTGCCCGGGGGCTCTGACCACAGGTCTCCCCCATCCCCACCTGGGGAGACGGCAGCCACTCACGGATTTCTGCTGCGTTTCCTCCATGTTGGAGGGTGTCGGAATAGAGTCTGAGAAGCAGAAGGAGGTCTGGGAGTTATGCAGGAATGAATACTTCTGGTCCTTTGGGATATAGGCTTCTTCCTAGGAGAAGGACCCCCCACCAAGAAGGACCACTGCTTTCTATGCTGGAGACCAGCTCCCACAGTTACTTTTCTGGGAACCTGGCTCGGCCTATGCTCATCTGCCTGCATTTTCGCTTCAGAAAACAACCCTGAGCTCCTTAGTCTCCTCCCATTACTTCCCCAGTGGGGGAAAGTCACCCCTTCTTGCCACCCCTGACCCGCACCCATTCCCCAAGAACTTACAAACTCCTGGTAGGTGTCAATGGCCAGCTGGTGTACGCGATGGGCTTGGAGCACAGCCTCTTTAAAAAGCCTGGATAAGGGAACGGTTTGGACGGCACCAGCCTCTTGAAGCCAGGGCAGGCAGAGCAGGGCAAAAGCCAGGAGCAGGGATGTCCGGGAGCCTGGGGCGAAACTGGAGGGCAAGAAGGGAGCCGCAGAGCAAGAGGCCAGCACTCTCCCTGTTCCAGGAGCTGTTTTCTTTTTCTCTCTCTCCATCCCTCCAGGGACCAGGAACATTCAGAGATTTGCCAAATATCTGGCCTTAGATGGCGATATTCACATTCAGAAGCCCCAAACCTGAGGTTAGTGCCCCCGTCCCATCTGCAGGGCGCCGCCTCTCCCCTCAGGACACGTTGTGCCCAAAGGGATTTTAGGGGCGCTTACCTGCAGCCATTGCGGCTAGGTGAGCTGTCCACAGGACCCTGAGTGGTTCGGGGAGTTGGGCCTTGGGATCCTGGAGCTGGTCTCTTGTGGGCCCTTTTTATACCCTGGCCCCTTCTCTCTCGCTGTTGCCCCCACCTGTTTCTGTGAACGTTTATGCATGGGGCCACTGACGGGCTTGTGCTAACGGATAATTTAGAAGCTCCTCCCACACATGCTGGGATCATGCCCCCTGGCTTGTCATCTTTCCCTTCCCACAGTCACCAGCGTTGTGAGGGTTGTGCACAGAGTGTCAGCCACAGACTCCACCCAACTTGTCCTCTCTTTAAGGGGCAGGTGGGTGCCCTCTGGCAGCAGGCCATGGTGGCCAACCTGAACGCGGGGAAGGATGTCAGGATAGCCAGTCCTAGAGACCCCTACCGACCACATCCCACTCTCTATCCTATTCGTTTCCTCCTCCCCGCATGTTTAACCTCCACCCACCAGACAGAATGTGTGTGTTGGGAAAAGGGGCCAAGCACAGCCAATAGATTGTGGGGGTTGTGAGCACGATTCAGTCCTGAATTCCACTTCTGCTGATGACTCCTGGGCCCACCTGAGTCAGCTGGATGCAGTGCTAACACCGACCACTAGAGGGAACCAACCCCACACTTTGCTCTCCCCTTTCCCTGAGCCTTGGGGCGGGGCGGAGGGGAGGTTGGGTGGGGCGCTCCCCCAGGTCCCTGGGGACGAAGAACTCAGACTCTCAAGGTATTGCCCCAGCTCCCTGGACCTGCAGCAGAGATACAAACCAAGAAACCTAAATCCTGGGAACAGACACGGACCACAAGCGCTTCCTCCCATAGCCCTGAAACCATCAGAGAATCTCAAAGTTAAAAGAGCTCTTGAAGATTTGAGTCTCTTCCCCAGCTTTGTAACTCAGAACACATCACGCCGAAAGACGCCCTATCCAGCCATGGAAGCCCGTCCTCTTTTGTCTCTTCCTCCTTTCCAGACCTGTGTAGAGCTTATCCAGTTGCCAAGGGCCTGCCTGTGCATTCTCACGTCTGACCTGCCACTTGTCTTGTGTAGGAGGTATGATTATCATCCCATTTCACAGATCGGGAGACTGAGGCTCAGAGAGACTGATTGCATGAGCTACCTCAGCCAGGGCAGCAGATCTCCACAACCTTGCTCTTCCCACATTGTGTCATTTAAAGTCCTTTCTCCAGGCCGGGCACGGTGGCTCATGCCTGTAATTGCAGCACTTTGGGAGGCTGAGGTGGGTGGATCACTTGAGGTCAGGAGTTCAAGGCCAGACTAACCAACATGGCAAAACACCATCTCTACTAAAAATAGAAAAGCAGCTGGGCCTGGTGGCGCAAGCCTGTAATCTCAGTTACTCAGGAGGGTGAGGTGGTAGAATCACTTGAATCCAGGAGGCAGAGGTTGCCATGAGCCAAGATCGCGCCACTGCACTCCAGCCTGGGCGACAGAGTGAGACTCCATTTCAACAACCACAACAACAAGAAAAAAGTCCTTTCTCCAGAACAGGTAGTGTGGTGTTACTCAGTTATTTAGTTATTTTAGTTTCTTTTTCTTTCTTTCTTTCTTTCTTTCTTTCTTTCTTTCTTTCTTTCTTTCTTTCTTTCCTTCCTTCTTTCCTTTCCTTTCCTTTCTTTCATTCTTTCTTTCTTTCCTCTTTGTCTCTCTCTCTCTCTTTCTTTCTTTTTTTTCAGATGGAGTCTCATTCTGTCACCCAGGCTGGAGTGCAGTGGCATGATGTTGCCTCACAGCAACCTCCACCTCCTGGGTTCCAGTGATTCTCCTGCCTCATCCTGTTTAGTAGCTGGGATTACAGTCGCCCACCACCATGCCAGGCTAAATTTTGTACTTTTTTAGTAGAGATGGGGTTTCACTATGTTAGCCAGGCTGCTCTTGAACTGTTGACTTTATGTGATCCACCCTCCCTGGCCTCTCAAAATACTTAGATTACTGGCGTGAGTCACCGCCCCCAACCCAGTTATTTCAGCTTCTAAATCCCTCTGAGTGCAGGGATCCTGCCCCCAACACAAGGGGCCCTTTGCCTCATTTTGTCTTTCCATAAGGGGCAGATTGTTCTTTCTCAATTCCCAGGTGAGAATGGCCCAGTGGCATGGGGTGCCTTGTGGAAAGCTCACAGCAGGACAAGGCGGAGGCGGAGAAGGCCAGGACTGAGCCTCCTGTCTCCTGGTGCCCAGGGTTGGGGCTATTTCAATATCATCTGGAGGTCACAAGCATCAGATGCCCCCAGGGATAAGAGCAGGAAAGAACACCCTCTCCAGTGGTGAAATCTTCCCCCACCCTGAGTTTAAGAGCATCTAGCACTTGACTCTGTAGAAACACAAGCAACTAACAAGCAAATGCTTCTAGAAGTGGTTGGCGGTGGTGTTGGCAACCAACATTGAACACCCACACCCCTGTGGCCTAGGATGTGAATGCTGGGGCCCTGCCATCTCCCCACTTTCAGAACAGAAGACAGAGCTCCTTTTTCTGCCATCACTCCTGAAGCATTACCGGACCAGCACCCCAGACTCATCATCTGCTGGGAGGGCACTGTGCTGTGAGCTGTTCTCCAGGCAGGCCTGTAGGAGGATCCAAGAGGGGTGTCATCGATGATACCAGCTCCGAGAAATATGGGGCCAAGGGAGGGTGGAGTCACCACTTTCCCCTGCTCCTTCCAGCACCAGCAAAGAGGAGGAGCCAGGTGGGAATGGAAGAGGGTCCCTGAGCTCCATGTAGCTTTCTGCCTCCCCCACCATTCTTCCTCCAATGTCAGCTGGGACAGGGAGCCCCCATGACAGGGCCTTTTAGCCAGTGCTGGGGACTTAGATGTGGATTTTCGGCCATGGAAGAAGTCTCCAGCCTCCTTTAGGAAAGAGGGTGGCAGGGGCCCTAGTTGGGGACCACTGCATAACTCCGCAGGTGGGCACAGAGGTGGCGAGTCTCCCCAGACAGGTTACTGCCAGGAACATGTGGGACCAGCCAGGGCAGGGGAGTGTCTCCTCTCACCTCTCCACTTCTGTTGACCCCAGAATTATGGTGACTCAGAGGACTCTAGGGACCCTGGGGAAATACCTTTATAAGGGGTTACCATGGCAGCCATGGACCAGAGGGAAGAACTGAGGCCCACAGGTGTGGGTAGAAGTCGATGATCATTTTCTCTAGTCTAGATCTTCCCAGAGCCTTGAGCAATGGAGACCATGTCTATCATTCATTGCTAGTAAAAAATCAACTTTGAATTAGACTTGGGATTCTCCTAACAGTACTGGGAAGTCGCCCACTGTTGGGGCATCACTTGGGTCCAGATCCTTGGCTCCTGCAGGCTGAGAGACTACCCAGCAAGAGCCTCCACATGGCCAGTGGGGAGAGGCTGGGCTTTGCACCTCTGGCGTCAGCTTCAAAAGGCTCAGAATAGGCCGGGCGCTGTGGCTCATGCCTGTAATCCCACCACTTTGGGAGGCCAAGGTGGGTGGACCATTAGGTCAGGAGTTCAAGACCAACCTGGTCAAGATGGCGAAATCCCGTCTCTACTAGAAATAGAAAAATTAGCTGTGCATGGTGGTAGGTGCCTGTAATCCCAGCTACTCAGGTGGCTGTGGCAGGGAATTGCTTGAACCCGGGAGGTGGAGGTTGTAGCAAGCCGAGATCATGCCACTGCACTCCTGCCTGGGCAATAGAGCGAGACTCTGTATCAAGATAAACAAAAAAACTCATGTAATCTCACAATCATCTTGGTTCTTTTAAAGAACCTCCCTTTATAATTTAGGATCCATGAATTTCTCTGTGTGTTTGGAAGCCCTTCCTATGTCCAACCTCGACTAACTCTAGGGTTCTGTGTGCCTGCTGTGGAAAGTCACAATCTGCTGTTGATCCTAAAGTGGTGTCTTTCAGGCTTCGAGATCTCCTGTTAGGTTCAAGACTGTGGGGTTGAGGACGATCACATTTTTCGAAGCCATTCTCACCGGTCTTAGGGATCGCCTCCGAGGGACTGGTGGGTGCTCCTTCCACTCCCACTTTGGTGATTTGAGGCACACACTTCTCACCTGCAGCTCTGTTCTTTCTTTCTTGAGATCAGAGGCTGGTTATTGTACTGGGACATACTCTACCTCTTTTGGCTTCTAATGTCCTCTCTATGAGTTTGCTACCGAGTCAATTACTCGGCTCATTGGATTGAGGTCTTCAGAGAATATTATGTGGGGATTCCCAAGGGCTCTCCTAGGGGAGGTGAGGAAGATGATCAATACTTCTGCGTGTCCACCATGTGCTTGGCACTCTACTGACCATAGGGATGTGAGTGAGGATACTGAGGCCCAAAGAGATAAGGTGGCTTGCCTGGAGCTCTCCCAGTTCCTAAGTGATGGCTTCTAAGGCCCCCCCAGCTTTCCTTCCATGCCAAGCTCTTTAGAAACCTCATCTAGTAAAGATGGTAATACTACAAGGCATAGACAGAACTTGCCTCAGTGCAAAGCTAGCAGGACAGGGGTCAAGTCCCTGCACAGAGGATGTTCAATGAAGATGGGGGGAATTGAACACAAGGAACTTCAGCTACAGAATGAGGTGTCCGTAGGCATTAAGGAAAGTGGTAGAAAAGAAGCACCCAGCGTAGCTCGGGTTAGTGAACCGAGGCACTTCATGCTGCATATCTGTATTGCACGTTTCAGTGTACGTCATGTTTCACTTCCCATATCTCGTTGGACCCTTCAGTTTGCCATATGATATGTCCAGGGGGTTCAGGCACGGAGGAGGGGCCTCGGAAGACCTCGGGAGGAGAGGGGCAGGCACTGCTGTGTATTGATGGGGGGATTGTTTGCACTGGTTGATGATCTCTGAACAACCAAGAAGTACACAATGATTTACCTAACTGGACGTGCTAAGTAATTTCACTTTGTGGATTATTCTCCAGGGAGACGATCCATTGATAGAGAAGTGAAAAGCATCGAGATGTGTCTAGTAGTTGTAGGAAGTCTGGGGTGCTTTGCTGATGGGGTGCCCTCAGCTGGAAATAGCCTCTCCTTCCTTTGACCTGTTCTGTGGCTATTTGCAGACATTCTATTCCTGTTACCAGACTGTAAGCTCTTTGAGGCTGGATTTCTGCCTTTTGTCTATTCATTCATTCACTCATTCTTCTATTCATGCATTCACCAATTCCACAAGTAGTTGTTGCCTATAACATGTGCCAGAGATTGTACCAGGCAGATGGGCATATCTAGATAAACAAAAGACATGATCCTTTCTCTTCTGGAGCTAACAATCTACTGGGGGCAGAGATAATAGCAAACAAGTAAATATATAATGGTTAAATAGAAATTTCGAATTGGGAACATTCTCATGAGGAAAACAGCTAAGATATGAAGGGAGAGAAGAAGCCAGAAGGTGACGGGACGAGGCAGCTGGCACAGCCCCAGGCCCAGGAATTCAACAGGCATCTACTGAGTGGACCCAACGCATGAGAGGACAGTGCCAAGCAAACAACTCAAATGTCCAACCGGTTGGGCATGGCCAGGTAGCCTATGCTGTGTCTGGACGTCCTCCTGCTGGTATAGTTATTTTAAAATCAGACGGACAGGGAAGGGAGCAGTGGTTCACGCCTGTAATCCCAGCAATTTGGGAGGCCAAGGTGGGTAGATCACCTGAGATTAGGAGTTGGAGACCAGCCTGGCCAATATGGTGAAACCCCGTCTCTACCAAAAAAACAAAAATTAGCGGAGCCTGGTAGTGGGCGCTTGTAATCCCAGCTACTTGAGAGGCTGAGGCAGGAGAATCGCTTGAACCCAGGAGGCGGAGATTGCAGTGAGCCAAGATTGTGCCACTGCACTCCAGCCTGGTTCCCAATAGACCCTGCAGGCCCTACAGGTTGTCTTCCCAACTTGCCCCTTGCTCTATACCACCCCCCTCCACCCCATAATATTATAGAAGGACACCTAGTCAGACAAAATGATGCAACTTAATTTTATTAGGACAAGGCTGGTGGGCACTGGAGTGGCAACTTCCAGGGCCAGGAGAGGCACTGGGGAGGGGTCACAGGGATGCCACCCGGGCAGCTAGAAGCCACAGCTGCCCTCCACAGAGCGGCACTGCACGATGCGCAGGAATGTCTCAACCTTGTCCATGTCCTTCCTGAAGCAGTAGAGCAGCCCGTAGTTCTTGAGTAGTGCGTCATCGTTGTGTGAGTTTGTGTCGAACTTGCTGTAGGTCTGCTTGAAGATCTGCCCAGTCCGGGGGCTGCCATCTTCCAGCCTCTGCAAAGTGAAGGAAGAGAAGGAGAGGCCAAGCGCTTGGGCGCTGTTCCCTCCCTCTCTCATTCATCCATTTTCCTCCCTCCCCTTCAGGGTGTAGAGAAAGGCCTGGAGGATTCACGAGGGGAAATGAAGAATAAGGTGAGTTCTCTTGGGTCAGCGCCTGACTGCTAAAAAGAGGGCAGCAGTGTTTCTCTAACACAGCTCTCAAAGTCAGTGGGGGTCCAGGATTGGGGACCCCTGGCGCCACCCTCACCCCCATCAGCGTTTGGATGCCTTCCTCTAGGTCCTTTAGGAGGTCATAGACGTTGCTGTCCGAGGCGCCATACACCAGGCTGTTGGCGAAGACACTCCTGAGGAACTGCACGGGCTCCAGCCACGACTGGATGAGCAGCAGGGAGATGCGGAGCAGCTCTAGGTTCTGCAGGGGAAGGACCGGCAGTGGCTGTGCTGCCCGGGGGCTCTGACCACAGGTCTCCCCCATCCCCGCCTGGGGAGAAGGCATCCACTCACGGATTTCTGCTGCGTTTCCTCCCTGTTGGAGGGTGTCGGAATAGACTCTGAGAAGCAGAGGGAGGTCTGGGGGTTCTGCAGGAATGAATACTTCTGTTCCTTTGGGATATAGGCTTCTTCCTAGGAGAAGGACCGCCCACCAAGGTCTACGCTGGAGACCAGCTCCCATTGTTACTTTTCTGGGAACCTCACTCAGCGTGTGCTCATCTGCCTGCATTTTCGCTTCGGGAAAAACCCTGAGCTCCTTAGTCTCCTCCTCTTATTTCCCAGCGGGGGAAAGTCACCCCTTCCTGCCACCCCTGATGTGCACCCATTCCCCAAGAGCTTACAAACTCCTGGTAGGTGTCAAAGGCCAGCTGGTGCAGGCGATGGGCGCGGAGCATAGCATTGTCAAAAAGCCTGGATAAGGGAATGGTTGGGAAGGCACTGCCCTCTTGAAGCCAGGGCAGGCAGAGCAGGCCAAAAGCCAGGAGCAGGGACGTCCGGGAGCCTGGGGAGAAACCAGAGGGCAACAGAGGGAGCCGGAGAGCAAGAGGCCAGCACTCTCCCTGCTCCAGGAGCTGTTTGTTTTTCTCTCTCCATCCCTCCAGGGACCAGGAGCTTTCTGAGATTGGCCAAATACTGGGCTTAGATGGCGATACTCACATTCAGAAGCCCCAAACCTGAAGGTTAGTGCCCCCGTCCCATCTACAGGGCGCCGCCTCTCCCCTCAGGACACGTTGTGCCCAAAGGGATTTTAGGGGCGCTTACCTGCAGCCATTGCAGCTAGGTGAGCTGTCCACAGGACCCTGAGTGGTTCCGGGAATTGGGTCTTGGGATCCTTGAGCTGGTCTCTTGTGGGCCCTTTTTATACCCTGGCCCCTTCTCTCCCACTGTTGCCCCCACCTGTTTCTGTGTACATTTATGCATGGGGCCACTGACGGGCTTGTGCTAATGGATAATTTAGAAGCTCCTCCCACACATGCTGGGATCATGCCCCCTGGCTTGTCATCTTTCCCTTCCCACCGTCACCAGCGTTGTGAGGGTTGTGCACAGAGTGTCAGCCAGAGATACCACCCAACTTGTCCTCTCTTTAAGGGTCACGTGGGTGCCCTCTGGCAGCAGGCCATGGTGGCCAACCTGAACGCGGGGAAGGATGTCAGGATAGCCAGTCCTTGAGACCCCTACCGACCCCATTCCACTCTCTATCCTATCCCTTTCCTCCTCCCCGCATGTTTAACCTCCACCCACCAGACAGAATGTGTGTGTTGGGAAAAGGGGCCAAGCACAGCCAATAGATTGTGGGGGTTGTGAGCACGATTCAGTCCTGAATTCCACTTCTGCTGATGACTCCTGGGTCAGCCTGAGTCAGCTGGATGCAGTTCCAACACTGACCACTAGAGAGAACCAACCCCACACTTTGCTCTCCCCTTTCCCTGAGCATTGCGGGGGCTCCCCCAGGTCCCTGGGGACGAAGAACCCAGACTCAAGGTATTGCCCCAGCTCCTTGGACTTGCAGCAGAGACACAAACCAAGAAACAGAAATCCCGGGAGCAGACACGGACCACAAGTTCTTCCTCCCATAGACCTGAAACCATCAGAGAATCTCAAAGTTAGAAGAGCTCTTGAAGATTTGAGTCTCTTCCCAGCTTTGTAACTCAGAACACATCACGCCGAAAGATGCCCTATCAGGCTGGGCGCGGTGGCTCATGCCTGTAATCCCAGCACTTTGGGAGGCCGAGGCGGGCGGATCACGAGGTCAGGAGATCAAGACCATCTTGGCTAACCAGGTGAAATCCACTCTCTACTAAAAATGCAAAAAAATCAGCTGGGCGTGGTGGCGGGCGCCTGTATTCCCAGCTACTCGGGAGGCTGAGGCAGGAGAATGGCGTGAATCCGGGAGGCGGAGCTTGCAGTGAGCGGAGATCGCGTGCCGCTGCACTCCAACCTTGGCAACAGAGCAAGACTCCACCTCCAAAAAAAAAAAAAAAAGGAAAAGAAAAAGAAAGATGCCCTGTCCAGCCATGGAAGCCCCTCCTCTTTTTTCTCCTCCTCCTTTTCAGATCTGTATAGAGCTTTTCCAGTAGCCGAGGGCCTGCCTGTGCATTCTCACGTCTGACCTGCCACTTGTCTTGTGAAGGAGGTATTATTTTCATCCGATTTCACAGATCAAGAGACTGAGGCTCAGAGATACTGATTGCATGAGCTACCTCAGCCAGGGCAGCAGATCTCCACAACCTTGCTCTTCCTACATTGCGTCATTTAAAGTCCTTTCTCCAGGCCGGGCACGGTGGCTCACGCTTGTAATCCCCAAACTTTGGGTGGCTTGAGGTGGGTGGACCACTTGAGGTCAGGAGTTCAAGGCCAGACTAGCCAACATGGCAAAACTCCATCTCTACTAAAAGTACAAAAATTAGCTGGGCATGGTGTCGTGAGCCTGTAATCCCAACTACTCGGGAGGCTGAGGCGGGAGAATCACTTGAACCCAGGAGGCAGAGGTTGCCGTGAGCCAAGATTGCGCCACTGCACTCCAGCCTGGGCAGCAGAGCAGAACTCCATCTCAAAAAACAAAAAATAATAATATTAAATTTTTTTTTTCTCCAGAGCAGGTAGTGTGATGCTACTGAGTTATTTAGTTATTTTAGCTTCTTCCATGTTCCTCCAATGTCAACTGGGGCAGGGAGCCCCCATGACAGGGCCTTTTTGCTAGTGCTGGGGACTTAGATGTGGATTTTCGGCCATGGAAGAAGTCTCCAGCCTCCCTTAGGAAAGAGGGTGGCAGGGGCCCTAGTTGGGGACCACTGCATAACTCTGCAGGTGGACACAGGGGTGGCGAGGCTCCCCAGACAGGTTACTGCCAGTAACACGTGGGACCAGTCAGGGCAGGGGAGTGTCTCCTCTCACCTCTCCATTTCTGTTGACCCAGAATTATGGTGACTCAGAGGACTCTAGGGACCCCTGGGGAAACACCTTTACAAGGGGTTACCATGGTAACCATGGACCAGAGGGAAGAACTGAGGCCCACAGGTGTGAGTAGAAGTCGGTGATCGTTTTCTCTAGTCTAGATCTTCCCAGAGCCTTGAGCAATGGAGACCATGTCTATCATTCATTGCTAGTAAAAAATCAACTTTGAATTAGACTTGGGATTCTCCTAACAGTACTGGGAAGTTGCCCACTGTTGGGGCATCACTTGAGGCCAGATCCCTGGCTGCTGCAGGCTGGAGCCTCTCCCTACATGGCCAGTGGGGAGAGGCTGGGCTTCGCACCTCTGGTGTCAGCCTCAAAAGGCTCAGGAAAAGTTGGGCGCACGCCTGTAATCCCACCACTTTGGGAGGCCAAGGTGGGTAGATCATGAGGTCAGGAGTTCAAGACCAGCCTGGCCAAGATGGTGAAATCCTGTCTCTACTAAAAATACAAAAATTAGCCAGGTGTGGTGGCAGGCGCCTGTAATCCTAGCTATTCAGGAGGCTGAGGCAGGGAATTGCTTGAACTCGCGAGGTATAGGTTGCAGTTAGCCGAGATCACACCACTGCACTCCAGCCTGGGCGACAGAGCGAGACTCTGCATCCAAAAAAAAAAAAAAAAGCTCAGGATAAATCTCAGAATCATCTTGGTTCTTTTAAGGAACCTCCCTTTATAATTTAGGATCCATGAATTTCTCTGTGTGTTTGGAAGCCCTTCCTATGTCCAACCTCGACTAACTCTAGGGTTCTGTGTGCCTGCTGTGGAAAGTCACAATCTGCTGTTGATCCTAAAGTGGTGTCTTTCAGGCTTCGAGATCTCCTGTTAGGTTCAGGACTGTGGGGTTGAGGACATTTTTCGAAGCCATTCTCACCGGTCTTAGGGATCGCCTCCGAGGGACTGGTGGGTGCTCCTTCCACTCCCACTTTGGTGATTTGAGGCACACACTTCTCACCTGCAGCTCTGTTCTTTCTTCCTTGAGATCAGAGGCTGGTTATTGTACTGGGACATACTCTACCTCCTTTTGGCTTCTAATGTCCTCTCTCTGAGTTTGCTACCGAGTCAATTACTCGGCTCATTGGATTGAGGTCTTCAGAGAATATTATGTGGGGATTCCCAAGGGCTCTCCTAGGGGAGGTGAGGAAGATGATCAATACTTCTGTGTGTCCACCATGTGCTTGGCACTCTACTGACCATAGGGATGTGAGTGAGGATACTGAGGCCCAAAGAGATAAGGTGGCTTGCCTGGAGCTCTCCCAGTTCCTAAGTGATGGCTTCTAAGGCCCCCCCAGCTTTCCTTCCATGCCAAGCTCTTTAGAAACCTCATCTAGTAAAGATGGTAATACTACAAGGCATAGACAGAACTTGCCTCAGTGCAAAGCTAGCAGGACAGGGGTCAAGTCCCTGCACAGAGGATGTTCAATGAAGATGGGGGGAATTGAACACAAGGAACTTCAGCCACAGAATGAGGTGTCCGTAGGCATTAAGGAAAGTGGTAGAAAAGAAGCACCCAGCGTAGCTCGGGTTAGTGAACCGAGGCACTTCATGCTGCATATTTGTATTGCACGTTTCAGTGTACATCGTGTTTCACTTCCTGTATCTCGTTGGACCCTTCAGTTTGCCATATGATATGTCCAGGGGGTTCAGGCACGGAGGGAGGGCCTCGGAAGGCTTGGGGAGGAGAGGGGCAGGCACTGCTGTGTATTGATGGGGGGATTGTTTGCACTGGTTGATGATCTCTGAACAACCAAGAAGTACACAATGATCTACCTAACCGGATGTGCTAAGTAATTTCACATTGGGGATTATTCTCCAGGGAGATGATCCATTGATAGAGAAGTGAAAAGCATCGAGATGTGTCTAGTAGTTGTAGGAAGTCTGGGGTGCTTTCCTGATGGGGTGCCCTCAGCTGGAAATAGCCTCTCCTTCCTTTGACCTGTTCTGTGGCTATTTGCAGACATTTTATTCCTCTTACCAGACTGTAAGCTCTTTGAGGCTGGATTTCTTTTTTTTTTTTTTTTTGAGACCGAGTCTTGCTCTGTCGCCCAGGCTGGAGTGCAGTGGCGCGATCTTGGCTCACTGCAAGCTCCGCCCCCCGGGGTTCATGCCATTCTCCTGCCTCAGGCTCCCTAGTAGCTCGGACTACAGGCGCCTACTGCCATGCCCGGCTAATTTTTTGTATTTTTAGTAGAGACGGGGTTTCACTGTGTTAGCCAGGTTGGTCTCCATCTCTTGATCTTGTGATCCACCCGCCTCGGCCTCCCAAAGTGCTGGGATTACAGGTGTGAGCCGCCCACGCCCGGCCTGAGGCTGGATTTATGCCTTTCGTCTATTCATTCATTCACTCATTCTTCTATTCATGCATTCACCGATTCTACAAGTAGTTGTTGCCTATAACATGGGCCAGAGATTGTACCAGGCAGATGGACATATCTAGATAAACCAAAGACATGATCCTTTCTCTTCTGGAGCTAACAATCTACTGGGGGGGGCAGAGAAAACATTTTACCATTATGTAATGTATATATATAAAATGGTAAAAAAAATTATATAATGTGTATATATATATAAAATTGTAATATATATATATATATATTTTTTTTTTTGATGGAGTTTTGCTCTTGTTGCCCAGGCTGGAGTGCAATGGCACAATCTTGGCTCACTGAAACCTCCACTTCCTGGGTTTAAGCGATTCTCCTGCCTCAGCCTCCCGAGTAGCTGGGATTACAGGCATGTGCCACCATGCCCGATTAATTTTGTATTTTTAGTAGAGATGGGGTTTCACCATGTTCATCAGGCTGGCCTCAAACTCCTGACCTCAGGTGATCCACCTGCCTTGGCCTACCAAAATGCTGGGATTACAGGCATGAGCCACCGCGCCCGGCCAGGTATATATATATATGTTGGTAATATAATGGTATAATAGAAATTTCTAATTGGGGACGTTCCCATGAAGAAATTGCTAAGATATGGAGGGAGAGAATAAGCCCAGAGGTGAAGGGACGAGGCAGCTGCCACAGCCCCAGGCCCAGGAATTCAATAAGCATCTACTGAGTGGACCCAACGCATAAGAGGACAGTGCCAAGCAAAGAACTCAAATGTCCAACCAACTGGGCATGGCCAGGTAGCCCATGCTGTGTCTGGACATCCTCCTGCTGGTATAATTATTTTAAAATGACAAGGACAGGGAAGGGCACAGTGGCTCACATCTGTGATCCCAGCAATTTGGGAGGCCGAGGCGGGTGGATCACCTGAGGTCAGGAGTTGGAGACCAGCCTGGCCAATATGGTGAAACCCCGTCTCTACTAAAAATACAAAAATTAGCGGAGCCTGGTAGTGGGCGCTTGTAATCCCAGCTACTTGAGAGGCTGAGGCAGGAGAATCGCTTGAACCCAGGAGGTGGAGGTTGCAGTTAGCCAAGATCATGCCATTGCACTCTAGCCTGGGCAACAAGAACAAAACTCTGTCTCAAAAAAAAATAATAATAAATAAAATAACAAGGACAGGAACTTGACTGTCAAATGCAAAAGGTGACAAGGCAGAGTGCCCAAGTTCCCAGGAATGTTCTATACGGACTCATTAACTTACACGAAGTTCTGCCTTCCCCTCCTGCCACATGGGGAAAGTGGTATTAAGTCTGGAGGGGGGATGCCTTTTTTAAAAAATTGAAAATTATATTAGGATCAGTCTAAGTGTGTTTTAACAAACTACACTCTGATTTAAGTCAGGAGATAATGCTCATTAATTTTTGTCCTCTGCAGTCACCTGTTTCCAAGTAAAGTCTTTTGGGTGGGAGAGGCAGGTGTCCCAAGTGGAAGATTTGTGGTTGTTTGCAGCTGAGTCAATGGCAGGACCAGAAGATGACATACAAGGAGCAGTTTGTAGACCTGAGACACACTCAGGAACGTCACAGATGTGGGCTCTGAACCCACTTCTTGAGGTGAACCAAAAAGAGCAGACAGAGATCCCAAATACCATGTTCCGAGATGGCTTTTGTTGTTATTATTGTTGAGACAGAGTCTCACTCTGTCGCCTAGTCTGGAATGCAGTGGCATGATCTCGGATCTCAGCTCACTGCAACCTCCCCTTCCTAGGTTCAAGTGATTCTCCTGCTTCAGCCTCCCCAGTAGCTGGGATTACAGGCATGTGCCACCATGCCTAGCTAATTTTATTTTATTTGAGACGGAGTTTCGCTCTTGTTGCCCAGGCTGGAGTGCAATGGCGTGATCTCAGCTCACCGCAACCTCCACCAGGTTCAAGAGATTCTCTTGCCTCAGCCTCCCAAGTAGCTAGGATTACAGGCATGCGCCACCATGCTTGGCTAATTTTGTATTTTTAGTACAGATGGGGTTTCTCCATGTTGGTCAGGCTGGTCTGGAACTCCCAACCTCAGATGATCTGCCCGCCTCAGCCTCCCAAAGTGCTGGGATTACAGGTGTGAGCCACCGCGCTGGGCCTAATTTTTTTATTTTTAGTAGAGATGGGGTTTCACCACGTTGGCCAGGCTGGTCTTGAACTCCTGACATCATGTGATCCACCTGCCTCAGCCTCCCAAGGTGCTAGGATTACAGGCATGAACCACTGCACCCGGCCCTGAGATGGCATTAGAGGTCCCTCAGAGAAACCTCAGCCAGACCAGACACCTACTAAGGGACCCAAATAGCCACCGTTTTTTGCGTTTTGTTTTGTTTTTCTCTCGTTTCCAATTCTGCTGGAAAAACACCCAAAACCTCGGGTCAGATCACCCCAACCCTAGCAGCACCTGCAGCAAGAGGGGAGGAAGTCAAGCTAGAATGGAGGAGGAACAAGCCTGTGCTTCAACCAGGGTCCCTGGGGAGCTGGCTGGATTCCCCCAGTGGGCAGTGAGGCATGTGCCCACCAGGGCCTCAGAGCTGTGTTCTGGGGAGGGGGCAGGCAGAGGGGGCAGCTGTAGAGCTGGGGTCCTGGAGGGATGGCACAGTGGCTTCCTCTCGAGGGTGCTCAGAGGCCTCCTACTAGGCCTTGGCAAGAAGGGGTGGGGCCTTTGGGGCCTCAAACCTCATGAATCATAGGAAAAGCAAATCCCCCTTCAAAACACAAACGTTTGAAGATAGCCAAAGTTGTCCCCGGATTCCCTCCTCCTTCGGTTCAGGGTCTTATTGCTGCAGTGCCCTTCAAGAGGGGCGGCCGTGATGTAGTGGGGAGAAGGCTGGACTTGGAGCCAGAAGGTCTAGGTGTGATTTTGGCCAGTTACGGTAATTTCCCTGGGCCTTGATTTCCTTGTTTGTAAAAATCAGGTAGTGCAACCTTCTTCCAGGGACATCAGGCAGAGTGTAAATGAAGATGGAGGTGTTCAATCCAGTTTTCTTGCATTTAAGAGGTGCTCAATACGTATTTGTTGGGCCCAATAAAAGCTTTTGGTTCATATTCTCTGTTCTGATTGTGGTGGTGGTGATACAAATCTATACATTTGCTAAAATTCTGTACACCCAAAGGAAACAAACTCAATTTTTTTTTTTTTTTGAGATGGAGTTTTGCTCTTGTCACCTGGGCTGGAGTGCAGTGACACAATTTCTGCTCACTGCAACTTCTGCCTCCCAAGTTCGAGCAATTCTCCTGCCTCAGACTCCCAAATAGCTGGGATTACAGGCACCAACCACCATGCCTGGCTAATATTTTTATATTTTTGGTAGGGACGGGGTTTCACTATGTTGGCCAGGCTCGTCTCGAACTCCTGACCTCAG
Source organism: Gorilla gorilla gorilla (assembly GCF_029281585.2). Taxonomy (NCBI): domain Eukaryota; kingdom Metazoa; phylum Chordata; class Mammalia; order Primates; family Hominidae; genus Gorilla; species Gorilla gorilla. The sequence continues at coordinate 28,087,816 of NC_073228.2, read as the reverse complement.
GTGATCCACCCGCCTCGGCCTCCCAAGTGCTGGGATTACAGGCATGAGCCAATGCGCCTGGCCCTCAATTTTATTGTGATAATTTTTTACAAAACAATGTCCGGTCCAAATTCTTTCCCTCGGATGGGGTTTAGGATTCCCATTTCGCAGATGAAGCAACCTGAGATGTTTCTTGTCCCCACCATCAGTACCCAGCTATATTACCATTGCCTATGTCAGTTCTGGGGAGACAGACATGATGTCCCCCAGAGTGTAAGCCCTTAAAACAGAAAAACAGACCGGGGAGGGCTCCTACGTTATAACCCATGAAGTCAAGCCCTTTGGTAGTGTCTGGTGGAGGGGCCAAGGTCTATGCTCAAATGATTCTCTGTTAACAAGAACTTCGGGCTGGGCACGGTGGCTCATGCCTGTAATCCCAGCACTTTGGGAGGCCAAGGCAGATGGATCACTTGAGGTCAGGAGTTTGAGACCAGCCTGGCCAACGTGGTGAAACCCCATCTCTACTAAAAATACAAAAATTAGCCAAGCATGGTGGTGTACGCCTGTAATTCCAGCTACTTGGGAGGCTGAGGCAGGAGAATTGCTTGAACTCAGGAGACGGAGGTTGCAGTGAGTGGAGATGGTGCCACTGCACTCCAGCCTGGGCAGCAGAGTGAGACTCTGTCTACAAATAAATAAATAAGTAAATAAATAAATAAATAAATAAAACAAGAACTTCAAAGTCTCAGGGAAACTGAGTTGTTCAAAGGTGTTAAAAAGTCTTTAGGTAAAGCCAAGGCCTCCCCCAACCCAGGGCAGCCTCAAGCAGGTGGAGACCCTGCTTGGGGGAGAAGTGAAGCCTCCTCCCACCATCTACCCGGCTGCCTAGGTCCCTGGTGGAGGTAGGAGGACGGAATTAGTGCCACTATGCAAAGCAGCAGGAAAGGAAGGGCTCCGGCTCAGTAGAGGCTGATGCCAAAACAACCTGGTTCCCTCCAGCAGCCCAGAGACTGGGGAAAACACAGGGGCCGCCTGGCTTGGCCCAGCGTGGCCCAGGGTGGTGGAGAGATTTACCTGAAACTGCAGGTGTTGGGGCCTTACCCACCTGCCCCACCTGGAATTCCAGAGGGAATCTGGGGAAAATTGGCACTGTTCTCACTAGTTCCCCTGTGCTGGTCTTGATTCCCTAGTTAAACTGGCAGCTCCCACAGCATAGGTGCTCCCTTGCTGGAATTCAGAGCAGGAATAGCAGAGGGACCTCGAAGGATTCTCTCCAGGGTCAACAGGAAGTGGAGCACAGCCTGGTTTGGGAGGGAGGCTTTGCACATGCAGGTTGATTGCACTTGGTCTCCCAGCTGGCAGCTGTTCCCAGTACCTCCCACAGCTGGTGAGCTGGAAGGCCCTAGGGACCATTGTTTGAGGACCCTGGGGCCATAGGGGACCTCCGATATGAGGCTGGGAAAGTCTGAAGGGGTCCCCTGGCTAAGAACCCCAAAGCTTCACCATACAAAGCTCCACTCTTCAGGATCTCACTCTTGCTGGCTTTGCATCAAGCTTTCCTAGGCTTCCTGGGAGGTGGGGGTGGGAGTGTTGTAGAGGCAGGGAAACCCCCACCCTCAGGGAGCTTCCAGTTTGCCTGGAGAACCAAGGCCAGTGTGAGTAGCACAAGGCAGTAGCTAAGTCGCCGCTGCATAGGCTGGTTTAAGCAGGGCTTGGGCGAGGACCCAGGTGCTTTGGGAGGGCTTCCTGTAGGTGGAGGCAGAGTGGGACTCAATTGCTGCTTTTCGGCTGAATGAAGTGCAAGATGAGGGTGTCCCTGCTGAGGGGAAGGACAGGCCCAGTCACTGGCCAGCTGCTCTGGGTCCAGCTAGGGCCTGGCATGCAGCCCCGTTCCAGGGAGAAGAAACGGGGATGCGACCACAGGCTCCAACTGGGTCTTCGGAGAGGAGGGGTGGCTGTTACCTTTCCCACACCCTCGAGGGCTCACAGGTGCCACATTCAAACAACAGAAGTGCCCACATAGATGTTCCTATCCACCCCAAACCCGTAAGATGCCACGAGCCTGTGTGTGGTTTCTCAGGACACACCGTTTATTCCACGGGGGAAGGCACTGGAGGCCAGGGCCTCCCTGGGGTGGGAGCGGTTGCGGGAGAGAAATGATGTTCCCGTGGCTCTTCTGGGGCCCAGTTGGGTCCATGGCCCTTCCCAAGCTCTGCTGGGAGGCCCTCGGCTCCGAGTCCATTTGAGGGCTCTGGACCAGTCTCTGCCTCCCCCATCCCATGCGTGGGGACGGATCCCCTCATAGCACCCCCAGAAGGCTGGGTCCCGTCCATCCCCAGAGAACTCCCTCCAAGTTGCTGCCCTGTTGTCCTTCTACTCCAGGCCCTTTGGCAAGAGCTGGGGACCAGGGGCTGGAGATGAATGGCAGCTCTGGTGGGCCAGCTTCAGAGGCCAGCTGGGGGTCCGGGAAAGGGGTTGGGCCATGAGCCAGGCAGCTCCGAAGCAGTCACTGAGGCCAGGGAGCCTGCACCCAGGGCGTGGGGTGACCTGGCTCTCACTCCTGGCCTGGGTGCTCACCTACAGACCACTTCACTTCCCCTGTCCGCAGCGTCACTATGTCCTCGTAGGTGGCTGTCTGGTCAATGTCCAGGCCCTGGAGACATTAAGTGGAACTCAGGCCGGGGCCACACCCCAACCACACCAGCAGATAGTGGCCACTGACCCCGAGGACTCAGAGCTGCTGGGCCTGCCCCGCTCCTTACCTCATAGGTGTGATCTTCCTCCATGCCAGCCTTGCTGTCATCCTGGGGACGGAGAGGGATGGAGATCAGAGTGTTAGTGTCCCCCAGCCCCATCCCCTGCTGGGCCAGGCTGGGGAGGGCCAGGGAGAGGGGTGAGGGGTCAGGAGTGAGGTGCATTCTGCAAGAACAGCTGAATGAATGAAGGAAGGAAGGAATGATTGAATAGGTGAGCCAGTGGGGACAGGCTGGACCAAGAAGGCCACAACGAGAGCTGGGGAGATGGAGACCCTGCATATGCCTGGCCTATGCGGTGGCCTTCTCTGCGGTCCCCCAAGGCTTCCCCCGTCCCCTGATCACCTTGTCCAGCAGCAGGAAGATGGGCACGATGATGAAGAGGATGATCAGCAGCGTCTGGATCATGATGATACCATCCTTCAGTGTGTTCCTCTGCTTCAGCTGTGCCAAGGTGCTGAATCCTGCGGGGACAGGGGTGGGGTTGTGAGCCTGGGCCACAGTCCACCTTTTAGGCCTACAAGGGCAGCTCCCTCAGGTCCCAGTGGCTCTCCTGAGTGCTCTAGGGCCATGACCATCGCCACAAGAGGCAGGCCGGGCTAGGGTGGGGTGGACAGCTACAGGAGCGTCCCAGCCACCTGGCACACACCCATGACTCGCAGCTCTGTGCCGCAGCCCTGGTAGACCTCCGAGGTGTTGTTGCACTTCTGCTGGCAGAAGTAGATGCCATTGTCCTCAAACCGGATGCCTTGGATGGTGAGGGTGGCGAGAGATTCGTTCTGGGACTCTTCCATGCGGCCCTTTTCCAGCTTCAGCAGCTGGGGATTCTCGTCCATCTCCTGCTTCCAGAGCCAGCTCACATTGCCGGAGGCGCTGTTCACGTAGCAGTGCATTTTCACCGTGAAGCCCCGTTTCCTGGCTATGAAACGTGGGCTCTGCCAGATCCGCGAACAAGCACTACCTGTGGGTGCCAAGGCCAGGCTCAGCATTCCGCTTGGCATCTTCCTGACTGCCAGCCCCAGCGGCAGGCCCCTGCCCTGGCTGGCACAGACTCCCTGGGCTTAGTCCTTGCTTCTCAGGGTGTGGGACAGGCAGGAGGCTGAGGTTGGAGTTGGGAAGCAGAGCCACGTGAGAGGCTGAGCCACATGAGAAGCCACGGCCAAGCTCTCAGACTCCACCTCTTCCCGACTGCCCCACCTCCCCTTCGATTTTCCTTTGGAAGAGCCCTGGGACCTTGCCATTCCTTCCTATGCCCATTACAACAGCCTGACCCAGGCCACACTCCCAGGACCTGGAGGCCCACAGGCCTGGCCCCTCCTTTCACTGGGCTGCCCTGCACAGGCTTGAAATCCTCAGTCTCCCCCGTTCCTCCAGGGATAAAGGCCAAATTCCTAGCCTGTCAACTGAGACCTTCCTCAGTCGACCCCCTCCCTGCATGACTTCCCTCCATCATCCCCCTCTTCCCTCCTGCAGGGACTGGGTCCACTTCTTGTTCCAGAACCCTCTTTCCAGCTTCGACTGCCTTGTTCTTGGCGAGCACTGCCCGGGAATCCCTGAGCCCCTCACATAGTGACCCTGCACTGGAGGGTTCACCCGAGACTCAGCCAGATTCCCAGCTAGACAGGCCCGGGCCTGAGTCCTAGAGGAACCCCCAGGCTCCCTTGCTGTGACCCAGAGTTTAGCCCAGCCCTTCAGTGGCCAAGGCTGGAGGGCAGGTGTCTGATGAGGATGACAGTGGGCTGGGGTGGGGCTCAGAGGAGATCCTAAGGAGGCCTGGGGATGGGAATCCTGGATGGGGAGATCAGGCAAGGGCGGGAAGGCGGACCGCCCCCAGGACAGGGACCATAGTCGGACACAGGACATAGTCACACACAACTTGCCCTCAGAAGCGGCAGGCGAGGCTACTGACCTTTGGGATTCCGGTACCGGTCCTCTGATCTGGCTGCTGGCACTGGCTCAGCTGCTGGGTGGGAGGAAGTGGGCGGGGCCAGTCAGGGCCTCCTCTGGCCTGGGCTGCCCCACCCCTGCATGCCCTCTATGTTCCCGGAGCTACTTCCTCCTTCCATGACAGCAGCTTCAAGACCCCTCGGTCCTCCCTGCCCCCAGTACTTGGGAGACAGATATGGGGTGGGGGTACCGGAAGCCCCGCCCCCAGCCCCGTTTCTGCCTTTGACCCTCAGGGTGGCTTCGAGCAGGCATCTGAATGAGACAGGAGGGACAGGGAAATCTCAGTATTTTGAGAGGCCAAGACAGGAGGATCGCTTGAGTCCAGGAGTTTGAGACCAGCCTGGGCAACATAGGGACACCCTGTCTCTATTTTTTTTTTTTTTTTTTAAAGAGAGACAGGAAGAAAGTCACAGCCCGAAGGATCTTTCATCTCCCAGAGGAGGGGACCACATTTGGATCTTGCATCTTCCCGGGTCCGGCTGGGACAGCCTCTCCCCTCCCGACCCCCAGGCACCACCCTCAGCCTCTCTTCCTCCTGAGCCTAGTTCTTCCATGGTCCTGGTTGCTAACTCTGGTTTGCTCCTCATGCCCAGCTCAGCCTGATGCTCTCCAGGCAGGAGAGGAACTGGAGCCACAGGCTCCTGAGCCCATCACCACGTGCAGCTAACACCCACAGACCCAGGCCCCAGGGCCATGAAAGGGAGACAGGCGGTAAAAAGAGTGAGAGACAGAGGAGGAGGGTGGAGCAAGCAGGAGGCAGAGCCGCAGGGCCCAGACAGCTGGAGATGAGAGCAAACCCCACAGGCCTCGTCGTGGGTGCTGTACCTGAGAGCAGCAGCAGCAACGCCACCATCCAGTGGCTGGGCACAGGAGACAACGCCAGCCTGGCCATGGTCACCGCTCTGTCCCCGACCCCAAACCCGTGACAACGTCCGAGGCTCCTTGGAGGAAAACGTGTAACTGCACCGGCTGCAGCCTGTCCCCTCCCCGCCTCTTCCTCACCAGGCCCCTTCCTGCCATGCAAATTGGGACCCAGGGGAGGCACCAGCTCTCCGGGGACCCTGGGGGAGGGCGGGCTCTTGTCAGCTGGGCCGCTAAGGTTTGGCGGTCACCCAGCTTGGGCAGCACAGCTGGGGTCCTCTGTGGATGCCTCTGGGGGCCTCTCAGTCTTCTGGGGGAAGCCTGTGCTCCCCTCTGTCTGTGCTTACCCCACCGGTGGTCATCCCCTGGGCCAGCCAGCCTCCCCTTTGCCGTCTGCCAGCTCCCTGAAAGGCCGAGCCCGGCAAGTCTCTATTCCTGGGCCGTGAGCGAAATAGGCACCTGTCCTATGAATGAACCTGAACTTAGCTCCTCTGCCCTGAACTATTCCTCACCCAGCGGGAAGAGGAGCACTGAAGAAGGACAGGGCAGCCACAGACCCAGGTCAGGTACCTGGAGGGGCCCAGAGCAGAGCCTCTTGGCTGGAGTGCAGGCAGCCATGTTGGAAGTTGACCCTGTGGAGGATGGGAGCCACAGAGGTTCTGGAGCAAGAGCAGGTCAAGTGTGGCAGCCATTGGGAGAAGATTCAGTCCAGGTCTTGGTGAGAGGCCTCCCTTCCTCATGCTGTGAAAGAGTATGTAGGGGCTGCCAAACAGGGTGGATGTAGGTGGAGACAGCTTTGCGAAAATCCACCACGCAGCCACTGGGGGCTTCTTCAGGGAGTTCTTAACTGTGGGACTCTGAGTGCGTTGAATTGTTGTCTGCAGGTCCAGGGGGTCTTGGGCAGGGAACAGGAGCTGGTGTGGGGGAGCCCTCAGGTCCTCCAGCTGTATCCTGCCTGTCCTCAGGGTGCTGGATGGAGCCACAGTGCTCAGGAACTGATATAAACTCACCTTTGCACCCCTGCCCCTGGGTCCAATGCAGCCCCTTCAGAGATGCCCTTGTGCAGGGCACAACATGCACAACTGTACACAGCATGCTTGCAGACCTCAGCCCTACAGCTGAGGCCTCTTTGAATTTTATGTTTCCTGGCAGCTTCTTTTTTGTCTCTCATCCTCAACCCCCAGGAGAGGAAGAGATGCTAAATCGTCAGTGCCCTCTGTCCACCTCTCACTCTCCTCACAACCCTCCATTCTCCAGTCTGTGCTGGGGCAGGTCTGTCTGGATTTAGGGAGAAGCAGAACCTCCTCCCATGCCATGGTTGGAAGGCAGAGGGTCTGGGTGGTCCCTCTTTAGATCTTGGCCTAGGCCTCGGACCTGATAAGGTGGGGGCCACTCTCAAGGGGTGCAGGCCAGGACCTGAGCCACGGAAGTCAGGGGCAGGAGGGTTAAGGTTTCATCCGAGGAACAGCCCGTTCCGGGCAGCCCCAGATGTTCTTTCTTGTTTCCAGATGTTCCAAATGAAAAAACATTTCTCTGAAAAGCTGTCAGATGTTCAGTTCATGGAATAAACAGCTCAGAAATATAAACATCACCTGAGGTCAGCTTGAGGCCCATGGGCCCCCATGCTGGTGAGGGTGGCTGGAGAGAGACTGACCCGGGGGGAGTGGGGCAAAATCTGGGAGTCTCGTGGTTTAGGAAATACTCTTCCTGAGCCCCTAACGACAGAGTCCTTCATTAACTTTGGGGCTAGTGTCTCCCCAAAGTTGGGGGTATAACTGGGAAAGGCTTGGGGCACACGTGTTTGTGGGGTATGTGTGTGTGTGTATGTGCATGCTCACACAGGTGTGTTGCCTGGACCCTGTGGTGTGGGGCCTACTCGGGAGCTGGTCCTAGGGCCCAGCGGACTGTAGGGGGCACAGAGGTTGGTGGGGGGCAGTTGGCACCCATCCTCAGGTGACAGGTGCACTAAAATCTCAGAAATCACCACTAAAGAACTTATCCAGGTAACCCAAAAAACTACCTGTACCCCAAAAAATATTGAAATAAAAAATTTAAAAAAACAAGTGAGAAGCAGCTCCCACTCCACGGAGGGAAGACACACACATCCTGCGGACAAGGATGCAGATGTGGCCTTTGGGCTTCATTCCCATTCATGCCGGGCAGGGATCTGTTTTCAGGAGGGGCGGAGGCAGCGGGGGCCCCACCGCCTGCAGGGTTATTTGTCACATTTTGAGCCATGCTGTTCCCTCACTGGTGACAACAGCCCTGAGCCCCATTTTGGGCTCATGATGCCCTTTTCTTCCCAGAACAGGAGGCCTCACAAGCCTACCCCTGCCTCTGCCCTCGGCTGCCCGGGGCTTCACATTCTGACTTCTGACGACACCTCCCTTTCCAGGAAGGCAACATCAAAATAAGGAATGGGGGCCAGGGTTGGGCGAAGGGACAAGGGGCTCAGGGGGTGGAGAAGCAAGAAGGCAGCGACCCCCAGCCACCCTAAGATGCCGGGAGGGGGAAGAACCTCAGGGAAAGAAGAGCTCAGACCCCTGCCTCCTTCTCCAGCCCAGGTGTCCTGGATCTGCTGGGCTGCTGTGACTGGGAAGAGACCTGCTAAGAAGGACGTGGGTTTGAGTCCTGACCCAGCAGTGTAGCAGCCAGGAAACCTCCTCAGGTTACCAGTGGTTCTCTACTAAGGGTGGCTCTGCCCCAACGGAGGGAGCGTCTGCACATGCATCAGGGCAATCGCGCTGGTCTCAATGACCGGTGGGTGCCTGGGGTGGGAGGGGCATTGGCTGGCAAAGCAGAGTTCCCTGCCCCACATGCCAACAGCACCCATGAGGCAACACCCATTCTTAACCTCTCAGCGACCAAGGTTCCTCATTTTCGTAAAATAGAAATAAGCCCAATAGCGCGTTTTTTTGTTGTTGTTTTCTGGGGTTTTTCTGAGACAAGTTCTTGCTCTGTTGTCCAGGCTGGAGTGCAGTGGTGCAATCTCCATTCACGGCAACCTCTGCCACCTGGACTCAAGTGATTCACCCACCTCAGCCTCCCAAGTAGCTGGGACTACAGGTCATGCTACTACACCTGGCTAATCTGTGTATTTCTTGTAGAAACAGGTTTTACTATGTTGCCCAGGCTGGTCTCAAATTCCTGAGCTCAAGCGATCCACCCGCCTCAGCCTCCCAAAGTGCTGGGATTACAGGCATGAGCCACTGCGCCTGGCCCCAACAGCGCGTTCGTCGAAGGGCAGCTGTGCACCTTGAAGGCCATCCTGCATCTGAGGTACTTGGTAAATGTGGCGGATGGCACGCCCTGAGGAGGGCGAGGAGTGCGAGGAGTGGCACGGACGCCTGGGGAGGTGGGTAGCTGTGACTGTTGTCCCATGTTGTCTCTGTTTCTCACCCAATATGAGGCCTTTTTTCTTCCACCATTCAAGGCTCAAAGGATGTGTGGGCTTGAGCACCCTGCGCTCTGCAAATCTTCCTGTCCCTGATGCCAGAGAGGGCTCCAGGTGAGGTCTGGAGGAACTTAAAGTGAAAAGAATATCTCCAGTTTCATTTCTAATAGAGCTTATTTGGATCTTCTCTCTTCTCTTGGTTAATCTTGCTAATGGTCTATCAATTTTATCTTTTCAAAGAACCAGCTTTTTTTTTTTTTTTTTTTGAGACGGAGTCTTGCTCTGTTGCCCAGGCTGGAGTGCAGTGGCATGATCTCAGCTCACTGCAACCTCCGCCTCCTGGGTTCAAGTGATTCTCCTGCCTCAGCCTCCCAAGTAGCTGGGACTATAGGCGTGCAACACTGCACCCAGCTAATTTTTGTATTTTTAGTAGAGATGGGGTTTCACCATGTTGGCCAGGCTGGTCTCAAACTCCTGTCCTCGTGATCTGCCCGCCTCGGCTTCTCAAAGTGCCGGGATTACAGGCATGAGCCACTGTGCCCGGCCCAACTTTTTGTTTTAATTGATCTTTTGTGTTTGTTTCAATTTCATTTGGTTCTGCTCTGATTTTTCTCATTTCTTCTCTTCTGCTGGGTTTGAGTTTAATTTGTTCTTGTTTCTCTGGTACCTTGAGGCATGACCTTACATTGTCTATTTGTGGACTTCCAGAGTTTTTGATGTAGGCATTTAATGCTATGAACTTTCCTCTTACTACCACTTTTGCTGTATCACAGAGGTTTTGAGAAGTTGTGTCATTATCATTCATTTCAAAGAATTTTTACATTTCCATCTTGATTTTATTGTTAACCCCCAAATCACTCAAGAACAGATTAATTTCCATATATTTGTATAATTTTGAGGGTTCCTTTTGGAGTGGATTTCTAGTTTTATTCCACTGTGGTTGGAGAAGATACTTGATATAATTTTGATTTTCTAAAAGACACATGCACACGCATGCTTATAGCAGCACAATTCACAATTGCAAAGATATGGAACCAACCTGAGTGCCTACTAACCTATGAGTGGATAAAGAAAATGTGGTATATATACACCTCTTTATGGAATACTACTTAGCCATAAAAAGGAGTGAAATAGGCTGGGCATCGTGGCTCACACCTGTAATCCCAGTACTTTGGGAAGCTGAGGCGGGCAGATCACGAGGTCAGGAGATCGAGACCATCCTGGCTAACACGGTGAAACCCTGTCTCTACTAAAAATACAAAAAATTAGCCGAGCGTGGTGGCAGGCGCCTGTAGTCCCAGCTACTTGGGAGGCTGAGGCAGGAGAATGGCGTGAACCCGAGAGATGGAGCTTGCAGTGAGCCGAGATCGCGCCACTGCACTCCAGCCTGGGCGACAGAGTGCGACTCCATCTCAAAAAAAAAAAAAAAGGAGCGAAATAACATCTTTTTGCAGCAACCTGGTTGGAGCTGTAGGCCATTATTCTAAGTAAAGTAACTCAGGAATGGAAAACCAGATAGCATATGTTCTCACTTGTAAGTGGGAGCTAAGCTATGAGGATGCAAAGGCACAAGAATGATATAATGGACTTTGGGAACTCAGTGGGGAACGTTGAGGGAGGGGTGAGGGAAAAAGACTACATATTGGGTATCGTGTACACTGCTCAGGTGACAGGTGCACTAAAATCTCAGAAATCACTACTAAAGAAGTTATCCAGGTAACCAAAAAAAACCTACCTGTACCCCCAAAACTATTAACATAAAAATTTTGAAAAAATAAGTAAGAAGAAGCTCCCACTCCAGGGAGGGAAGACAGCACCCTGGGGGCACTCAGACAACCCTGTAGAGATTCTCCACACCTCCCCTCGCACTCACGCACAGAGAGCTGCAAGGTGGAAGGTGCCGCAGAGACAGTGGAACGACACTGGGGGGCAGCTTGAGGGCCCCTCCCCATCCCCCACGCCAGTGCTACATCACCTCAGGACCCAGGAAGAGAGGGTGCAGAAATCCTGAAAAGAATTAAGTGCTTACTTGTTTGGAAGAATACAGCCCTGGGAGTCAGAAGTTGTTACAGAAAATAAAATTACAGGCTGGGCGCAGTGGCTCATGCCTGTAATCCCAGCAACTTGGAAGACCGAGGCAGGAGGATCACTTGAGGCCAGGAGGTTGAGACAAGCCTGGGCAACAGAGCAAGACCCCATCTGTATAAAAAACCATCCAGGTGTGGTGGCGTGTGCCTGTAGTCCCAGGCTCAGTCGGGAGGCTCAGGTGGGAGGATTGTTTGAGCCCTGGAGTTCGAAGCTGCAGTGAGCCATGATTGCACCACTGCACTCCAGTTTGGGTGACAGAGTGAGACCCTATCTCAAAAAAAAAAAAAAAAAAAAAAAAAGAAAAAGAAAACTACATACAAGATTATATTTCACTCTCTGGGGGCTGTGGGCTAAACCTGCCACATAAGAATATTCTTAGTCACGGGTCCACGTGACCCTGGGCTATCTGGGGTCAGAAGTCAGTCCTGGGGTCAGCGCCTCTGAGGAGAGGGAGAGGCTGTGCTGTGTACCCCACAGGCACCTTGAGGCCTCTGAGATGGGCAGAGAAGTGAAGGGGCCTCTGGAGAGGAGGAGCTGGGACACAGAGTCCCTACATGGATCACCTGGAAGAGAGGGAGTGTGGTGCTGCCTGTTGTGGGAGCCGGGTCTTGACCCTTGATCCTATCTGGTCTCTTGGATTCCAGCTAAGGGGCTTTTGTAAGGAGGCTGGAGAGAGCTGGACTGGGCCAGAGCGGGGAGCTGGGGCCTCCTTATCCTGCCCGGCCCCCTGAGAGGCTCCCGTGTCTTCCACATTTGGCTCCAATCCCCACTGACCCTTTCTGCTTCTCACTGCCCTCAGCCCCCATCCGCATCCACACCCTGACATGCAGAAGGGATAAGCCACACACCAGAGGCACCAAGGAGGGTTTATTGTAAGAACTGTACAAAGGAGCCCGCCTGCTGGCCTGGCGTGGGACCTGTTCCCCACTGGACCAGGCAGGAATGGGCATCCGTCTGCAGGGGAGGGGCCACAGGCAGGGAGAGGCCGGACCCGGCTCATCTACTCTTCCTCTGCAACCTGCACACAGTCCGAGGAGAATATCCAATCAAACAGATTTCTGAGGCTCCAGGGGCTGTGCCAGCCCAGGGCCCAGGAGGGCAAGGCAGAGGGGCAATGTGCCGGGAAGGGGAGACTACCCCCATTAGACGAAACTTCTGAAGGAAGAGATGGAAGGAGTGGAGGCCTCCTTCCATAGAGGAGACATAGGCAGGAGGCAGGGAGCAGGGCTGAAGCCATGGGTGTGACGACGGGAAACAGGAAGGGAAGGAGAGGGGAGTGAGAGAGAGGGCTGTTCAGGCAGGACCGGGAGCAGGTGAGAGAGCATGGTGGACAATAAAGACAACTCTGGCCCATAGGCATGGCATGTAGATGTGCACACACACACACACACGTGTGCACACACTCAAGCACACATACATGTCTTGTTTTAAAGGTTTTGCTGCTTCCTGAATTTTAATCAAACTTTTCATGAGAAACAAGAAGAAAAAGAAGAGGCACTTAGGCCAACAGAATGCCCTGAGTACACACCTTACCACATGCGTTCACACTCATCCACACACAGCACAGGTCCACTCTCCCAGGCACGGGAACACTCCCAGGGACAGGCCTGCACAGTATGACACACCAGCCGTACTCCATGGACCTTGAAACAGTCCAGGGCACACATATATACACATATATACAAAGATACCCAGACACATGTGCATAATGCAGGCTCCAGTACACAGTGGTTCACACACACACGTACAGTCACGCACTTGAACACACACACGGCTATACACACAGGCCTATAAAAGCATACAAGCAGACACACAGCCACAGGTACACACACAAGTGAATAAATCCAGCGACGCCTGAGCAGGTCTCTCACCCCTCCTCCTCTGGGCATAGCCTCTGTTCTCCAGGAGCCAGCAGAGGCCTGGCCCTGCCATGCCCAGAACAGCGATGCAGCAGAAGTGCTTCTTCAGGCCACAGGAAGTTGGAAGGTTGAGCCTGAACCAGTTGGGCCTTCCCTGCTGCACGCCGCAGGGTCGAAATATCTAACCTGAGCTCAACTGTACATTCTTAGGATCACTTTGGGGAGAGAGGTGGGAAAGGAGAGAAAGAGACGGGCGTGGGGAGATGAGAAGGGAGATCTCTGAGGCTGGATGAGGCTCCTGGAGCCCTGGTGGTGCTCACGGAGGAGTGAGGCAGGGAGAGAGGGAAGGGGTGAGAATCTTCTTACTGAGCAGCAGGTCCCTGACCCCTGCTCAGGTCTGGATGCTCAGGCCATGTGCAGCGATCCAGCTGGCAGGACCCAGCCTGTCTCACTCCCCCGTGCTTCCTAGAAAAGGACAATTCATTCCCAGGTGGCATCCTTCCTTCTGCTCTTCCCCTAGGGGCCAGCCAGGGGAGCTACGGACCTGGACGTGGCCTGGGAAGAGGTTTCAGGAGTCACCATCCCAGCCCAAAGCAGCAGGATCCAGTGGCCAATCAGGTTTTGAGGCTTTGAGGAGCTATTTCTGAACCAGTCACATTTCCCTTTTCCAGGGAATTCCTGAGCTGGCCTGGTGGGCGAAGCTGCACCGCAGAGTCAAAGGGGGTGGGCTGGCAGTGCCCTGGGGTTAGGTGTCTGCACTCCCTGAGGTTAAGACATCTTTGTCTGGGCTGGGGCTGAGGGGTCTGAGCCACTTCCTGGGGAGAGGCCAGTGACCCTTAAGACTCTGGTGATGGGGGGCAACTGATCCCTCCACCGCAGGCCAGCTCCTCCTCAAGTGAGGGGCAGATATTCGAATGTTCTGACCTCCCTCAGGCCAAAAGGATGGGCGACAGGGCCCAGAGGAGGTCAGAGCAACTTGCAGGTTAAATCTTGGAGGCAGGGGCCTCAGACCCAGCATGCAGCCCCTGAGCGCAATTCCCATTTCCCATGGTCTGGGAACGCAGGCGCTCGGGCCTGGGTGTCAGCCCCCGTGTGGCCAAATCCTGTCCTCCATCAGGGAGCCAGGCACAGTCCCAGATTCAAAGCCCTCCTCCCTCACTCTGTGTGCAGGCACCACGGGGGAGCTTTGGGGACTATGCCGAGACTCAGCGGGCCACCCCGGTGCTGCCTGCTAGACAAGAGACTCCTTGACACCGGAGCGCACTGTCTGCCCCGGGGGAGGGGCGGGAGGCCAGGCAGTGTCTGAGGGGCTGATGGGCATCAGCCCCATATTGGGTCCGGCGTCCCCTGCCTCGCCCTTCTCCTCTGGGCTCGGCGAGCTGCTGTTCCCATTCTCGTGGCCATACATCTTGCTCATGGTGTTGGCAAGCAGCCCCTCCTTCTCAGGGGCGTCGTCCCCACTGCCGTCGTGGCTGTGGCGGTACATGTAGGATGCCTGCTTCACGGAGCGCTGTAGCAGGTGCCGGCGGTAGGCCCTCTGGATCTTGATGGCGCACACCTCCTCGTGCTTCCTCTTGAGGGTGGTGGTGATGGGCTCGTAGGACACCTTGGAGGGGTTGGCCGCCATGAACTTCTCCTCCATGGTCTGCTTGAGGGCGTCCATTTCCCCAGAGTCACCCAGGACCTCTTTGGTCAGGGCAAAGAGGATGTCCAGGCAGTGGATCTTGTCCCCCGGCACCATGGGCAAGTCCAGTGTGATGAGCTTGATCTTGTTGGGCTTGGCAATCCTCAGCGGTTCCTGCAGGGTGTCCACGAAGTCTGAGAGGCGGCTGTAGGCGATGAACTGGGTGGCGTCGGGGTCGAACTTCTCCCAGGTCTCATAGAACATCTCAAAGTCATCTTCACCAAGGGGCTCGCTGCTCTCCTCTGTGGCCACATTGAAGTTCTCCAGGATGATGGCAATGTACATGTTGACCACGATGAGGAAGGAGATGATGATATAGCTGCAGAAGAAGCAGATGCCAATGGAGGGGTTGCCGCAGTCACCCTTGACACTGGTGCCCGGGTTCTCCAGGTTGGGGTCACAGTCCGGGGGCCCGCTGTTGAGGATGGGGTTGAGGAGCCCATCCCAGCCGGCCGACGTGGTGATCTCGAACAGGCAGATGATGCTGTTGCCGAAGGTCTCGAAGTTGAACATATCATCGATGCCCGACTCCTTCTTGACGTAGGCAAAGTTGGACATGCCGAAGATGGAGTAGATGAACATGACCAGGAAGAGGAGGAGGCCGATGTTGAAGAGGGCAGGCAGCGACATCATGAGGGCGAACAGCAGCGTCCGGATGCCCTTGGCCCCGCGGATCAGCCTCAGGACACGCCCGATCCGTGCCAGGCGGATCACACGGAACAGCGTGGGTGACACGAAGTACTTCTGGATCAGGTCAGAGAGTGCAAGGCCTGCGGGGAGGAGCTAGTGAGGACGCTGCCACTGGGGAGTGGGGCTGGCACAGGGCGTGGGGAGCATGCGGGGCTCAGGGGGCCCAGCCTGGTGTGCTCTGCTCAAGTCTCAGAGCACAGCCCAGATGACTGACAGGTGAGGCTGGGCTCTCCCACGGGTCTTGGGGCCAGGGGCTGCAGCTTTGTCTTGATGGAACTGGAGGTGGGATACCCTGAAGTGGGGGAGTGTAAGGCCCATTCCCAAGGCTGTTTGCAAATGCCACTGGTGTGTGTGTGTGCGTGTGTGTGTATGTGTGTGTGTGTGTGAAAGAGACAGAGAGAGAGAGACAGAGAGAGAGGGAGACAGAACAGCTGTGTGACTCTGGGTCTCCACTTCACTTGTTTGTGCCTCAATTTCCTTACCTGTAAAATGGGAACAACAGTTCCTGATCATGACATTGTTATGAACAACAGGTGAGATAACACCTGTCAAGCGCACAGCACAGTTGATAGTAAATGGCAGCTAGTTTCTATCATAAGCACACGCATGACTGTGCACTTCTCAGTGCACACAGACATGGAACCATCTTTTACACTTTTCGCTCAGTATGTGGGCACCTGAGTGCGCGTCTTCTGGTCAGTTGTGTGTCCTGAGGTGCATCCATGTGTGCGCGGGTGACGATCTGCCTGTGTGCGCACCGTGTGCCTTTGTGCATTGAGAGTGAATGGCAGGCACGCACAGGCGTGTGTCTGGGTGAGCGTGTGAGGGTGCAGGGGCAGGTGTGTCCGTATGAGGATGGGTCTTCCCGAGTGCCTCAGCTCAGTGCTGCCCTGCTGGTCCAGCCCGCCCCGCTCACCCACAATGGACAGGATGACGACCACGAAGTCAAAGATGTTCCAGCCAACGGTGAAGTAGTACTGGCGCAGGGCGAGCATCTTGAGCACGCACTCCCCTGTGAAGATGATGATGAAGATCATGTTGATGTTGTACAGGATGTCCACCTTGAGCTGGCTCTGGTCGTCTGTCTCCACCATCATGGTGACCATGTTGAGGCAGATGAGGATCATGATGGTGATGTCGAAGGCCTGCTTCGTCACGAGGTCATACACCATGCCCTGGATCTTGTTCTGCAGCATGGGTGGGAGTGGACGTGGGGGAGTTGGGGTGGCCAGGCCCAGAAAGGACATGGACAGGCAGGAGACACAGGATGGCACCACAGCATGACAGAGATGACAGAGATGACAGAGAGAGAGAGAGAGAGAGAGAGAAAGGAGGTGTTGGGGGTTGTGGTGGAGTCAGCCAGGGGAGGAGGGGTGACCCATCAGATCATGACAGGTCTGGGACCAGGTCATTTTGTGGGGTTCATGGTCCTCCCTCCTCCCCTGGGGACCCCCTTCAAGATCCCCCAGATGCTCCTCCCCTTTCTTCCAAAGTCATTGCTCCTGGGTAGGGTGTCTGGACATCCTCCTCCTTCCACTTGTGGGAGCCCTTGCCCCAGGGGCCACTGGGGTCCCAGGTGGGAGGTAGATGGGCACTGAGGAGCTTCGCGGGACCAGGTGAGGGTAAAGCAGTCACTGGAGTTTCATGGACAGCCTCTGTGCATATGGTGTCTCTGTGGCACTACAAAGAGGCGTCCCTCCCTGCAGGTAGACCAAGTCCCCTGCCCCTGGGGTGGGCCTAACCTCACCCAGGGACACAGCCTGGTGGGTGGAAGGCAGGAAATCTTTTACCCCCATCAGTCCCCTAGGCAGGAGCCTGGCAGCACACAGAGGACAGGGGGCCCAGAGGTCTGTACCTGGGGCCGGGGAATTGGCTTCTGAGGCTTCTTGGAGCCAAGCTTCTTCATGGCATTATAGTATTTCTTCTGTTCCTCCGTCATAAAGATGTCTTTCCCCCCTAAGTATAGTGGGATAGGGCTTGTCAGGTTGAGGTGCAGGTCCCCTTCCTGCCTCCAGGACCCCCTACCTCAGTCACCACCTTTAAGGCAGCCCCTGCCCCTGTAGATCGGCCTGGAGGAAGGGGGAGGGTCAGAGATGGAGGGACAAGGGGAGAATGCGGGACCGAGGAGAAGGGAGGGAAGGGGAGTGGGGATCAATGCTGTCTTGCAGCCTGTTTCTGTCTACTTTTCATCAACATCTCGCTAAGCCCTAGAGTAACCCACAAGGCAGGTTGTAGCAGCCTCGTCTTTTTTTGTTGTTGTTGAGATGGAGTCTCGCTCTGTCGCCAGGCTGGAGTGCAGTGGCGCGATCTCGGCCCACTGCAACCTCCATCTCCTGGGTTTAAGCGATTCTCCTGCCTCAGCCTCCTGAGTAGCTGGGATTACAGATGCCTGCCACCACGCCTGGCTAATTTCTTTTTTTATTTTTATTTTTGTATTTTTAGTATAGACGGGGTTTTACCACATTAGCCAGGCTGGTCTTGAACTCCTGACCTTGTGATCCGCCCACCTCGGCCTCCCAAAGTGCTGGGATTACAAGCATGAGCCACCGCGCCTGGCCCAGCAGTCTCATTTTACAGATAAGGACACCGAGGTTCATGGAGGCCAAGCCACTTGTTCAAGGTGGCCTGGTGGGACTGGGACCCAAGCTAGCTGCCTGAACCAACAACCTGGTAGGTGCTCAGGCAGCATTTGTGGGTTTGTGCAATGGAGAGTGGACAAGGGAGGCAGGAGGGAGGCCCGGCACAGGGAGGGCCTGGGGGGCTGGGCTGATACTCATCTTCTTCTTCTGCTGGTTGAAGTTGTCAATGATGACGCCAATGAAGAGGTTGAGGGTGAAGAAGGAGCCAAAGATGATGAAGATGACAAAGTAGAGGTACATGTAGAGGTTCACCTCGTACTGCGGCTGCTCCTCCTTCTGCGGGAGCCACAGGGTGGGACGGCGTGGGTTTGCATGCTGGCTTCTCCGTGCCCCCCACAGCCCTGAGGGCAGGACCCATCCACCCCCAGGGCTGCCAAGTCTTGGGGACAGAATGTGCTGCCGAGTCTCCCTCCTGTCTTGAGTCCTCTTCCCTGGCTCGCTCACCAGCCACATCTCAGCGACCCCGACTCACCTCCCGGGAGTCCACGGCTGCATACATGATGTCCATCCAACCCTTGAAGGTGGCCTGAGAGAGTGTGGTTGGGGAGTGAGCCGGGGGGCTGCTCCCTGCTTTCATCATCCATGAGTTTCCCTCCCCCGCCCAACCTGGTCCTCCCCTGCCAGAGGCTGCCTGCCAGAGCCCCACTGGGCAAGCATCAAATAAAGACCAGAGAGGTCTAGACACTGCCTGGGGATCCCACAGCATTGGAAGCAGGGTGGGCGGTCCCCTAACCAGGAGTGACATTGGGGTTGGGTACAACGAGAGGGACCGGGGTGGGGGGCACCTCCATCCAGGTTCCCGGCAGGGGTGGTGGGTCACACTCACCACCTGCAGGAGGGAGAGGTAGCCCAGACCCACGTTGTCGTAGTTGACCTTGACATTGAGCCAGCGGACCTGGCCCGTGTGCATGAGGCTCTCGCACTCAGACTTGTTGTTGACCTCGGAGATGTCGAACCTCTCAGAGGTGGTGGTGTTGATGCAGTAGTAGAACTTGCCGGCAAACAGGTTGACACCCATGATGCTGAAGATCAGCCAGAAGATGAGGCAGACAAGCAGCACGTTCATGATGGAGGGGATGGCGCCCAGGAGGGCGTTCACCACCACCTGGGGGCCAGGGGGTCCATTGCCAGTGCCTCTCCCAGCCTCTGAGAGAGGGCTCCACATCTCTACGCCACCCAGGGGACCAGGCAGAGCTGGGCATTGTCAATTAGGGAGGGCTTCCTAGAGGAGGGCCGACCTGCTGGGCTGTGTGTGTGCAGGTTGGGGGTGGTAAGGGGGAGGGGGAGGGAGCTGCAGGCCTGGTGGTCAAGAGGGCTCTCTGCTTGACTGGAGCCATCAGCCCAGAGTAGGGGTGCTGGGTTTCTCTGGAAGCAGCCTGGTCACAGGTCACCAGGCAGGAGACAAACACTCTTTGCTCAGCCCCCATAGGAAACTCAGCTCACGTGACCCAGCCCCTGCTCATGGGTTTTCAGCCCCAGAGCCCCAGATATAGGCACAGAAAAGAGGGCACCAGGGTCTTTGAAGCAGCAGGAACTCTGGGACAGAAGCCCCATCCCCACCAGCCCTAGTCACACAGCCCACCTGACCACTGCAGACTGGGCTGGACCTGACTGACACCCCTCTCTTTTTAAGGAGGAGCCATTTCGTGACCTCTAGAGTGGGTGGCACAAGCCTGGTGTGCCCAGGGGAGCTCTGTTCCTGGTTGGGGCACCGACCAGCCGCATGGCCACAGGCAGCTTGTTTCCCTCAACGGGAGGACTCCCTGGCTCTGGGGGGTCAGAGGGCCCAGCATTCGGCTGGCCTCTTGCAGGGACAGGAAGGGGCCGCTTGGGTGGGCTCGCCATGGCCTCCAGATTTGCAGAAATTTGTCCCGCTGGAGCAGGTCTTGCTGCCGGCAGACCTCTCATCCTGGGGAAGTCCCATTTTTCTTGCCCCCGCCCCCTCCCCAACCCCGTGTTTACCTGCCACTTCCGCTCTCCAGGGCCTGAGTGGATCTTCCCCAAACTGACCCCAAGCTCAAGTGCATGGCCCCAACCGTGACGCCAAGCTCATCAGTGGGGGGTGAGGGGGAGGCTCAGAGCCAGGGTGCAGGCACCTTGTTTCAAAGCCCTGGGTGGCTCAGTCTGAGGCTGGGGAGGGCCACCCATAAACCCACTCATAAACCACCCATAAACACCACATAAACCTGCCTTCCTTCCTCCTCTTCCCTGGCCGTGGGGCCCTCCTGGGTGCTTCTGCAGTCTCTGCTCCCCTCAAGTAGTGGCAGAGGTAAGCTAAGGGTGGGCTGGATCGGGGGCTGAGAGCGGGAATGGGGCAGGCAGAAGATGGCCTGCAGGGGGGACAGCTAGGGGAGGTGGGGGCCAGACCTGGCCTCAGGCAGGGCCGTGGGTCCAAGCTCTCTGCTTCCCTCTGGTGGTGGTTGGAGTATAGACATGCACCCTCCACCCTGCAGTGAAGGTGGCCGGTCCCCCATCCCCAGCCCACCCCAGAGGCCCCTTCAGCACCCACCCTCATGCCCTCGAATCGGGACAGTGCCCTCAGGGGACGCAGGGCCCGCAGTGTCCTCAGGGATTTGATGGGTCCCAGCTCCGAGTAGCCCAGCCAGTTGGCCACCAAGCTGATGATGGAGACCTGCAGGGGAGGGGTGAGGGGGTCAGTGCGTGCAAGGCCCCCAGCCTCCCCTCAAGCCCAGGCCACGGGGGTCTTCCTGGACTCACAGCTCCTGGTTGTCTCCCTTAGATCCCCTCCCTAGTGGGTGGTCCTGTCCGGTGGGAAGAGCAGCCCTGGGACCTGTCCCAGTACCTGTAGGAGCCTGGCACCACCTCAGTGACGTCATCAACCAACTGGGGATGACTGTGAGTAGGAGGGATGGTACCTGACTCCTTCGGGAGGCCTGTGAGCCCATCTAAGAGGCTAAGAAAATCCTCCATTCCTGGCCGGGCATGGTGGCTCACACCTGTAATCCCAGCACTTTGGGAGGCGAAGGTAGGAGGATTGCTTGAGCCCAGAAGTTCAAGACCAGCCTGGGCAACATAGCAAGATCCCATCTTAAAAATAAATAAATAAAATGTATGAAGTAAGAAACGCCTCCACTCCTATTGGCAGGGATGGTAAGTAGCCCTCCTGCCTGCTGTCTTCCCCCAAGGCCTCCTTTCCCTGAGGAGAAGGGAAGGCCTCCCAGTCCCTAACCCCTCCCTGGGCAGCTGTGTCTGAGAAGGGCAGCGCTGATTGAGGGTCTGACTCTGGGGGTGGCCTCGGGCAGGTCCTGCCCTTCAGGGCGTGGGCTTCCTGAGGTCCCCGCCACACTGACAGCCTCTGGATGTAGCTACGGGGCCAGCGTGGGGGGACTCACGTCCACGATGAGGAAGTCGAGCCAGCACCAGGCGTTGGTGAAGTACACCTTAAAGCCGTAGGCCACCCATTTGAGCAGCATCTCCATGATGAAGATGTAGGTGAAGACCTTGTCGGCATATTCGAGGATGGTGCGAATGACTCGCCGCTGCTCGATGTAGATGTCCTCGAAGGCCTGGGGGCACCAGCACCACCAGGGTGGCTGGGGTCCAGCAGGCTGGGGTGGCAGCCAGGTCCCCTGCCTTGCTCTATGCTGCTGGTTCCCGGGGGTCTGCCGTGGGGGCCCAGCCCAAGGGACAGGCTGTCCGCATCTCCTGGACTCCCACCACCCATCATGGGGATGAGAGCGTTTCCCAGTGGGGAGAATCCCTCAGCCCCCCTTCTCCAAGCCCAACAACAGCAAATTGCCATCATCTGCTGGGCAGGTCCTCAGTGACACATCTTCAGTCCTGCGCCCCCAGTTCCCAGGGGTCTCCTGCCTCCTTATCAGCAGAGAGTGCACAAAAGTCAGCACCCACGTAATAAGGGAGGCACCTCTGCCATGTTGAGAAAGTCAGCACATCCTATAACCTATCCCGGAGGCACAGCGAGTTCCTTTAGGATTCTCAGGGTTTGGGACTGACCAGAACATGGCCCTTCCTGTGTGTGGAGACAGGGAGCCCCAAGAGGACCTGCTGTGGGCCTGGCCCCTGCCCCTGACCTGTGCTCCCAGGCAGTGCCTACCAGAGCCCCACTGCTGAGCAGGATCATGAAGACAATGAAGGTCTCGAACCAGTTGTGCTCGACAATCTTGAAGCAGGCCCTGCGCAGAGTCCACCACTTCTTCCCGCGGCCCTGGGAGATGTCCACGTAGAGGCAGGGCCAGCGCTGCACGCAGGCTGATGGGGTGAGGGGGGACAGGGACAGGCACCACATCATGGGCCTGGGGTTGCCTTGGGGTGCACAGTCAGCGCCCTCCCATGGCATCCCAGGATGCCCCTCTCCAGCTCCCAGACCCAGGGCCCCCACCTCCTCCCTCACCCAGCTCCATCTGGCTCACATGGGGGACTCAGGACCTCCCTCCACAGCTGGATCCAACATGCAACAATGGCTGCTGGGGATGGGCATGCAGAGGAAAGGCCTCCTGGCCCCCAGCCCCAGTGCTGCCCCACCCCCCACCTCGCCCAGGCGGTCTCCATCCTGCACAGCCCAGCAAGCTCTATGGACAACGACATTTCTCCAGTGCCATGTCCTGAAGGCCTTGCTCCCTGAAGATGGAGGGGAGGATCTCAGGAGCTGACACCCACACTCCTGCACGTTCGCTCCAAGCTAGGTCTGCACCAAGGGCTCTGCATGGATCTTGCACCACAGTTCTGGGCATGCACTGCCACCACCCCTAGACACGTGAGGCACGGGGATGGCCAGGCAGCCCCAGGTCCGTGTGCTTTTGGTCCTGGTGTAGCCTGCCCCTTGCAGGGGCTGCAGGCCTGTGGGAGACACCCAGACGAGGTGGGGGGTGCCCTCACCCTCGGTGAAGCACTCCTCAGGCTGCTCCCCCTCGGGGTTCTCCTCTGCCTGCTCCTCAGGGTCCTCCTCGGGGGGCTTGTAGTCAGCTGTGCTGCAGACGGACGAGTTCCCATCATAGAGAGGCTGCAGCGGCTTCTGCGGAGGCCACAGGGTCACATGACATCTGGGTCCCTGAGAGACCCCCTCATCCTCCTACCAGATGGGGCAGGATGGGAGACCAGAAGGGAAGGGAAGAAGAGAGGGAGGAGCAAACTCATTCATTCATTCATTCATCCAGCCCTGGATGGTCGAGGAACCACGGGGACGTAGGTGGCCCTGGTCATGCCCTCATGACACTTATATAAGGAGTGGGGCGGATCTGATGCCTGGGAAGGGACGGTAAGGGCATGAGGACACATGCGAAGGCCTCAGATAAGGGAGGAGGCGGGGACCCAGGCCCGAGTGGGGGGTCTGGGAGGCATGTGGGGCCTGAAGGTAGCTCTGAGGGGGCAGGGGTATGAAAAGGGGTCAGGATGGAGCCAGGCTATCACAGCCCTCAGAGCATGGGCGTGTGGTGCCCCTAGCGTCTAAGCCTTCCCACCTGCAGGGTCTGTTTGGCTGAGGAATCCAGAAAGGGTGGAAAATGTTCCCCAGCCAAAGCCTCCATCCAGTGCCAAGGGAACCTGATCAGTGTTGGGAGCAGGAGTGGGGGAGGCAGGTGCTCCGGCCGGGCCAGGCTTCCTCCCACCTCCTCCTGCTGGGCCAGGCCAGCTTCCCGGCCCCAGCCTCCACCCGGCAGGGGACCCCTTCAAGGCTGAGGGTGAGGCCTCTGAAGAGAAGGAAGAAGAGGGCAACTTGGGGGGCAGCTCTGTATCCAGAGTGGTGACCAGAAACCCACCATGGCCGGGGGGGGGGGTCCTTGTTTTCAGTAGACTAAAAGGGAAACTGAGGCACAGAGTGTTAGGTCAGCCAGGGCATCCACTGAGTTGCTTGCCCCGATTGTGCACCCAACTCCCTAAATCTCCCTTGGAGTTGTGCTCGCCCTCCTTGAACAAGTCCCCAGGCCCCGGCCCCGGCACCGGGGAGCCTGGGACTTTGGTGCTCTCCAGCTCCCCCGCCACCTGAGTGCCTCATACCGAGGTCTGTGCCACAGTTGCCTGGGTATTTATAGCTCACAGGCACTCGCTCCCTGGTAAGCCAGCATATTTGGGGGAATAAGGAGTCAAAAGCTTTCAGGGCAAAGTTCATTAGGCTCAGGCTGATGGTGCAGGGGTGGGCAGGGGCCTCCGTCCTAGCTCCTGTACGAGTCCTTTCCCTGCCAGAGCTGGACGGTGGGGAAGGGGGCTTAAGACCCAGGCAGGGTCAGCCTCAGCCTCAGCCTCAGCTGCTGGGGGTGACCACCGCTGCGTTCCTGTCCCTTCCTCACCCTCGCAGTGGAGGGGTGGGGAGGGGCATCTGAGCCCAGCAGCACACCCCCTGCATGGCTGAGGGGTCAGGGCTCCTGTCTGAGGCTTCTGTCCTCCTTGTCCCCAACTCCCGTTGGCCCCTGGCTCCTCTCCTGAATCCCCTGCCTGGATCTGGCACTTTGGCCCACACTGGGAGGTTGGGAGCAGACCCAGGTGGGGTCTAAACAGAGATAGAGGATAAGTGTGAGGACTGGGCAAGGGGCCTCAAACCCAGAGGAGAATATGTAAGAGAGGCCTCTCAGGTGCTGGTCCGGGAGCTGCGGTGCCCAGGTAAAAGCAGCATGTCCAAGGGCACCACCTGCTGGTGAGAGGGGCCCAGGTGTTCTGGTCCGAGGGAATCAGGGTTTCCGGACAGACAGGGTTGATCATAATAACCACATCAATAACGATAGTGACTGTCGCCACTCACAGGGAGCGGACTGCATGCTTTACATACAGCGTCTCACGTAATGCTTACAACAATGCCATAGGGCACCACCCCCATTTTACAGCTGGAGAAACTGAGGCTCAGAGAGGACTTAGGGCTTGCTCCAGGTCACAGGAGAATTTGAAGCCGGGTCTGTCTGAGCCCCGGCCCCGGCTCACCTTGCTATCCTCAGGCTCCGAGAAAGTGTCGGTTTCCTCCTCGGTGGGCATCTCCAGGTCGGACTCCTCGGAGGCGATGGGCACCTGTATGGTCAGGTAGGGGTTGTTGATGAAGTTAAGGTGGTCCAGCTCGAGGCTGGATGGGGGGCCGTCAGCCAGGCCCATGTGGTTCAGAATGTGATTGTCCTTCTTCAGGTCCTCCTCGGGCGGCTCCTTCTTCTCATCCTCGGGGGCAGTCTCCCCCGCCTCTCCAGCCTCCCCGGCCCTGTCAGCCTCCCCGAGGCTGAGCATGATGTCCTTGGGGCTCAGGATCTTGCCATGCAGCAGCCCCAGGAGGAAGGCCTTGGCAAAGCCAATGCCTAACTTGATGCGCCCGATGGCAATCTGCAGGTTGTTCATCTCGCCGTCCTCATCCGAGGCTGCCAGACTGTCGGCGCTGAAGGAGCTCAGCAGCAGAGCCAGGAACAGGTTCAGGACCTGGGGCATGGGGTCAGGGGGAGCCTCACATCAGTCCCCGGGACCCAGAGGGTGCCACCTTCAGCCAGCACAGGGGTCCTCGGTCTATAGATCCAAACTACCACATTTTGGGCATTTAAAAGAACGCCACCTAAGAGGTGTTCACAACTGCTCATGGAGGGGATGGTTATTATCATCCCTTCTGCAGATGGGGAAACTGAGGCTTGGGCTTCTGAGAGGACTCTGCTACCCAGGGCAGAGGCAGGGTTTAGGGAGGCCTGCTGAGGGACAGGAACTCTCTCCATGACTGTCCTTTTTTTTTTGAGATGGAGGAGTCTCCCTCTGTTGCTTCCAGACTCCGGGCTGGAGTGCTGTGGCGCGATTTCGGCTCACGGCAACCTCCACCTCCCAAGTTCAAGTGCCACCATGCCCAACTAATCTTTGTATTTTTTGTAGAGACGGGGTTTCAACATGTTGCCCAGGCTGGTCTCAAACTCCTGACCTCAGGTGATCTGCCTGCCTCGGCCTCCCAAAGTGCTGGGATTAGAGGCGTCACCACGGTGCCTGGCCCATGACTGTCCTTTACCTCCACTTCCGGAGGATGCGGAACAAAGAACTGGGCTCAAGTCGCCGAGCTTCCAGGACTTACTGGGAACCTTTATCTTTTGTGCCTTCTTCTCCACCTCTGTTAAGTGGGACTTTATAGACCCCACGCTCCTGGAGTGCAGAAGCTTGGCCCCTGCTACTCTGGAAGGGACATCTGACCTACTATTTACTCTCTTTTCTCCTCTTGGGGTTTCCGACTCCATCTATTCTGGTTCTTGTCCCACATCCCTACGGAAAGAGACTTAGGAGGCTACTGCTGCTCCCCCCCAGCACCCCCACCCACTTTATTTTCCAGTGGATAGACATTTCCTGAGCCCCCGTCACTGCATGAATGGCCTCAGGGAGCTCACAGACCAGCAGAGACAGAGAGCAGATCAAACACATGCAATACTGTGGGTTTGGGTGGCAGCAGAGACTGGAGTGCACAGCTTTTGAAACCACATTGCAGGGCTCTGAACCCCAGTTTATTAGCTGTGTGCTCTGAGGCAATTTGCCTCACTGCCCTGTGCCTCAGTTTCCTCATCTGTAAAAAGGAGATTATCCAAGTGTTCCTCCCATTGTTGTGAGGATTAAAAGATCAATAAAAGCTCGGGCACAGTGGCTCACACCTATAATCCCAGCACTTTGGGAGGCTGGGGCAGGCGGATCACGAGGTCAGGAGATCAAGACCATCCTGGCTAACATGGTGAAACCCCATCTCTACTAAAAATACAAAAAATTAGCTGGGCGTGGTGGCATGCGCCTGTAGTCCTAACTACTTGGGAGGCTGAGGCAGGAGAATCGCTTGAACCCGGGAGGTGGAGGTTGCAGTGAGTCGAGATCACGCCATTGCACTCCAGCCTGGGCGACAGAGCAAGACTTCATCTCAAAACAAAACAAAACAAAAAAAACAAAAAACAAACAAAAAAACCCATCAATACAAGTAGAGCACACAGTAGGCACTCAACGCATGTTGGCTGTTATTATGTTTGAAATAATAGAAAGCTATACAAGGTGCTCCAGCCTGGCCAACATGGTGAAACCATGTACTAAAAATACAAAAATTAGCTGGGCGTGGTGGCGCACCTATAATCCCAGCTACTTGGGAGGCTGAGGCAGGAGAATCACTTGAACCCGGGAGGCGGAGGTTGCAGTGAGCCCAGATTGCACCACTGCACTCCAGCCTGGGTGACAGTGCGAGACCCTGCCTTGAAAAAAAAAAAAAAAGAAAAAGAAAGAAAGAAAGAAAGTTATACAAGGTGTAAGGAAGAGTGTGGTGAACTCTGAGGCCAGCTCAGCATTTTATAGATGAGTAAACTGAGTCCTAGAGAGGTGGCGTGGCCTGCCCTAGGACACAGAGCATAGCCAGGACTCGAACCAGGATTCTAGTCATTGTATAACTTCAGAAGGCATCTTTCACTTAGCCTACAAGGTGAATGGCAGCCCTGAAGGTCTTTAATGTGGTCACCCTTCCTTCTACCAGTCTGCCTGGCCCTGGGCAGTGGGAGGAAGGAGAATCCTGGCTGGGGTGAGGGTCCCGGCTCCCGTCAGCCAGAAGCATAGCCAGGTTCTTCCTCGGAGCCCTGGGGGAGTGAGAGGGCATGGGGAACTGGGGAGCCTGCACTTGCAGATCCACCACCCTTGGCCGTCTCCTCGGCGGGTCTCACTCCTGGCTCTCACCAGCCTCCTCCAAGGTCTTCTCGTCATTGTCTTCACTACATTCTGTTGATTATATTCTGTTAATCATGTTAAATACTCTCTTTAAAAAATATCTGAAAACCCTCTTTGAGAGAATGTGCTGGGGGAATTTCCACAGCTCCCTTCCTCCCCGCCATGTCCCCTAGAGGCTTTTCTGCCTTTGCCCCCCACCAAAACGCATTAGTCTTTCTTCTCCCTCTCTGGGGGGAGGCATCCAGTTGCCAGAAACACATCTGAGATGGGAATTAGCTGCTCTCTGGGTCAGCAGGGTTTGCACACGGCTCCTGCCCAAGACAGAAATAGCTGCCCCAGGCATGGGGGAAGGGAGGAGGGGAGGGGGCCGACATCAATTTCCCTGGGGGTTCTGTGCTTTGGGTTACCTAGTCACTTCCTCTTCTTCTTCACAGTTACCCGCAGGAAGTGACCAAGTGCCATAGGTGCAGGGGACGCGGGTCCTCACACTCTCTGGCAGGGTGCCCTGGTGGCCTCTGGCAGACACCTGCTTCTCTGAAGCCTGGGGAGGTGGTGGGAGGGGACAGTGCCCAAGGAGCTGACAGTGCCACCTCCCTGGGCCGTTCCACTCCCTCTGAGCAAACTGGGAGAGCCACAGAGCTGGGCTGGGAAAGGATGTCAGTGGTGTGTTCATGTGTGCATGTCTGTGTGATAGGGGTGACAGGCACACAGAAGCAGGGCCTGTACTGGTTCCAGACTCTGCAGCCAGATTGCAGGGGCTCCCGTCCCACACACGGGACAGACTCACCTCCCTGAGCCCCTGTTTCCTCATCTATAAAACAGATGAACCAGCGCGCCCCTCACAGGTGGGCGGGAGGATGAGGTGAAATGAATACACGTGAAGCACCCAGAATGCTAGGTAAATGCTAAATAAATGTCAGCTGTCACCATGCTTCTGCTGATGCTGACGTTATCATTATTACGATACTGTTGTCATTGATGTTATCGTTACTGGAGTTATATGGACCCAGTTCCAGTACCAGCTCTGTTTCTCACTAGTTGTGTGGTTCTGGGCAGTGCCTCCTCGAGAGCGTGGAAATAACATTACCTGTCTCATGGGGTGGCTGAGGGAATTAGGGGCAATGCCAGTAACTCCCTTTGGCAGGGACTGACATACAGTAGGCCCCCCACTGCCAATACAGGAGCATCACCCTGGTGGCGGGAACCTAAACCAGCACTGCCCTGCCGCACGCCTGCAACAGCTGCACTCCCAGCCACGTGGCCGGGCACTTTGGTAAGCACTTGTAAGCGCATGCGTCACATAATCCTTGCAACCACCCAGTGAAAGAGTCATCCCCATTTTCATCCCAGTTTTCCAGTTGGGAAAACTGAGGCCCAAAGGGTTAAATAATGGGCTCGAGGTTTCCCAGTCAGTGAGTGGCAAAGTGGGGATTTAAAACGTTTTTGAGTTTCCACACATAGAAACAGCAACTCCCTGAAGACTCAGTCACCCCCAAGTCCTTAGACTTACATCAACAAACTCCTACTCAGGGTCTGCTCTCCCCATCCCCAATCCTGCCCCAAAGTTGGGCCCGGGCACCTTCCCTCTCTCTCCCCACTCCCTAAGACCCTCTTTTCAGGGACAGGAGGCCTGGGTTCTCCTCTGTAGCTGCAGCATAGTCTTCTTCTGCAGCTGAGGTGACACCCCCTTCCCTCTCTTGGTGCTGCCCCCAGCCAGAGATCAGCAATATCTGAGAAGCTCTGTCCCTGCAGCTCAGGGATTCCATAGGCCTTTGGGGAACATGGGGACAGGCATCTTCCCAGTCCCTGTTGCCCAGGGCAGCACCAGGCCACTGCAGGGGGCAGCTGGGCACAGCACTGCAGGGCTCTGGCAGGAGTGACCTCCACTGCCACCCCAAGAAGGGGAGGAGTCAGGGTCACCTCCAGAGGCCCTAGCCGCAGAAATGCTGGCCAGCTGGACCATGGCCCTATACCCTGGCTCTCACCTCCTGGCCCCTTCCTCTGCACCAGCCCCTCATGCCAAGCACTGAAACACAGCAAGCGGCAGAAGAGATGCAGTTTATGCCATCTCTGCATTTTCCCAATATCTGCACCTGTTTCTTTTTTGTTTTCTAGAGATGGGGTCTTGCTCTGCCCCCCCAGGCTGGAGTGCAGTGGCAGGATCACAACTCACTACAGCTTTGAAGTCCAGGGCTCAAACCATCTTCCTGCCTCAGCCTCCCAAATAGCTGGGTTTGGTGTGTGCCACCATGCCTAGCTAATTTTTTTCATTTTTCCATTTTTTGTAGAGATAAGAGTGTCTTGCTATGTTGCCCAGGCTGGTCTTGAACTCCTGGCCTTGGCCTCCTAAAGTGCTGGGACTATGGGCATGAGCCACCACATCCAGCCTGATTCTCTTTCTCAGAGCCTGGACCATAGGCCCTGGAGCAGAGGAGGTCAAGAGGGTGGGAGAAGGCCTGGAGGCCCAGGTTCCCCCACAAAACTGTGCCTTTGTACACACTATGGCATCATCTTTGCAGTGACCTCATGAACTCCCTGTTGTTTTTCTTCTATGTGAGGGTTAGAGAACCCAGCTTGACTGGAGAGCAGCAGTTAGCTCAAGGTCACACAGATGATGGCAAAGGAGCTGGGACTGGAATGTGGGTCTGTCTGACTCATTATCATGTTGCTTTACTCAAAACACTAGGTTCCAACAGCGCTACTCATAGCATGGTCCCAGAACCACCATCAGCATCCACTGATCAGCATCACCTCGGAGCTTGTCAGAAATGCAGGTCCCCAGGCCTAGGCCCAGAGCTGCTGAATCAGACACTCTTGGGGTGGGGCCGGGGATCTATGTTTTAAGTAACTCCTAAGTGATTCTTACACAGGTTAAAATTTGAGAACTACTGGGTTAAACCACATAAAATTGCCATTTTGGAGAGGATGTGTTGGGGAGATAGAAAACAGTCAAATATCAGGTACATCTTGTACGCTTCCCGGGTGAGGGCAGGGGCCACCCAGACAGCCTCACTCACCACAAGATTGCCGATGACCATGACCATGAGGAAGACGGTGAGACACATGGCTTGGCCGGCCACCTCCATGCAGTCCCACATGGTCTCGATCCACTCCCCGCACAGGATGCGGAAGACGATGAGGAAGGAGTGGAAGAAATCATGCATGTGCCAGCGTGGCAGGTTGCAGTCCAAGGCGATCTTGCACACGCACTCCTTGTAGCTCTTGCCAAACAGCTGCATGCCCACCACGGCGAAGATGAACACGATGATAGCCAGCACCAGCGTCAGGTTACCCAGCGCCCCCACTGAATTGCCAATGATCTTGATGAGCATGTTCAGCGTTGGCCACGACTTGGCCAGCTTGAAGACCCGCAGCTGCCAAGCAGGGAGGGCAAGGGTGAATGAGGCCCAGGGACCACCACCCAAGGCAGCCCCAGCCTTAGGAGAAAGAACAGTGTCGAGTAGCTTGAATCTCCAGCCCCCCACACCATCTGAGTCCTCAGTTTGCCCTTCTGCTAAATGGGAACACTCATTCTACCACCTCAGGCCCTTCATGTGTTAAAAAGAAAACAAGTCCAGGCCAGGCACGGTGGCTCACGCCTGTAATCCCAGCACTTTGGGAAGCCAAGGTGGGTGGATCACTTGAGCTCAGGAGCTGGAAACCAGCTTGGCCGACATGGTAAAATCCTGTCTCTACTAAAAATACAAAAAATTAGTCGGGCGTGGTGGCGAGTGCCTGTAATCCCAGTTACTCAAGAGGCTGAGGAAGGAGAATCGCTTCAACCAGGGAGGCGGAGCTTGCAGTGAGCAGAGATTGCACCACTGCACTCCAGCCTGGGCTACAGAACAAAACTCCATTAAAAAAAAAAAAAAGGAAAGAAAAGAAAAGAAAAAAGAAAAACGTCATTATCCGTTAAAGATACAGACTATGGCTGGGAGCAGTGGCTCACACCTGTTAATCCCAGCACTTTGGGAAGCCGAAGAAGGTGCATCACTTGAACCTAGGAGTTGGAGACCAGCCTGGGCAACATGGCGAAACCCTGACCTACAAAAATTACAAAAATTAGCTAGGCGTGGTGGTCCCAGCTATGCAGGAGGCTGAGGTGGGGGAATCACCTGAGTCTGGGGAGGTCAAGGCTGCAGTGAGCAGTGATTGTACCACTGCACTCCAGCCTGGGTGACAGAGAAACCCTGTCTAAAAAAAAATACAGACTAAAGTATTTACAAGTGAAATTGTATGTTGGGATTTGCTTTCACAATAAAAATTGGGGGACAGATGCAACAGGGATTGTAGAATGTTGATAGTTGTTGAAGCTGGGTGATAGGTACATGGAGGTTCATTATACTTTCTCTATACTTTTGTGCATGCATGAAAAGATCTCTTGATAAAGTTTGTTGTTGTTGTTTTTTTTGAGACAGAGTCTCAATCTGTTACCCAGGCTGGAGTGCAGTGGTGCGATCTCGGCTCACTGCAACCTCGGCCTTGCGGGTTCAAGTGATTCTCCTGCCTCAGCCTCCCAAGTAGCTGGGATTACAGGCACTTGCCACCAAGCCCAGCTAATTTTTGTGTTTTTAGTAGAGACGGAGTTTCACCATGTTGGACAGGCTGGTCTTGAACTCCTGACCTCAGGTGATCCACGCGCCTTGGCCTCCCAAAGTGTTGGGATTACAGGCGTGAGCCACCGCGTCCAGCTGATAAAGTTTTAAAAAGAATAATAGTGCTCCTTATGGGGTGGTGAAAAGACAGAAATTCAGAGATCCCAATCCTACTCCTAATGAACTTCCAGAGCCTCCGCTTTCAGGTCTGCAGTACGGGGCTGGAGTTCCTGCTCCACTGCTGCTCAAGGTCATTAAGGAATCAAACCCAGTGTTGGCCTCTGTCACTTTGGTCCCCCCAGCAGCCCTATGAAAGAAGACAGGGCTCTCCTTTTCTCTGTTTTACAGGTAAGAAAGGTTCTGAGAGGTAACAGGTGTGCACAAGGCAGAGGAGGCCTCATTTTCAGCCCTCTAGCTTCCTGGGTTTTCTCCTCCCATCCCTGTGCCCACCCGCCTTAGTCTCCTCAGCCCACCCCCATCCCAGCCCCTGGCCCTGGGGCTTTTGTGTACCAGACGGAAGGAGCGTAGCACAGACAGTCCCTGTACATTGGCCAGGCCTAGCTCTACCAGGCTGAGGGTGACGATAATGCTGTCGAAGATATTCCAACCCTGCTGGAAATACTCGTAGGGGTCCATGGCGATCAGCTTCAGAACCATCTCTGCTGTGAAGATGCCTGTGAAGACCTAGGGGGTGGGGTGAGGCCCTGTCACAGAGCCTCGGGGAGCCCAGGGCCCTGGGAGTCTCCCATCCAACTCCCACCTCCTGGCAGAGGCTGTGGGGGCTGAGGGGAAGGGGTCCACAGCCCTGAGAGGAGCAGGAGTGGCACGCATGGCCTGTGTGTGTATAAGTGATTGATGGAGGCAAAGGCCAAGCCATAGGGCCTAGGTGGGTACAACTCTGAGACCTGTTCCCATTCATTTCTGGCCTCTTGACAGTGGGCAAGGCACTTCACTGCTTGGAGCCCCAACCCTGTCATAATATTCAATATTTGCAGGGCGCTCTGTGGTTCACTTTGTGACTTCACTGGTATCCTGATCTCTACAATGTTGGGAGGGATTCTCACATGCATTCCACACATGAGCAGTTGAGGCTCAGCTAGCTGGGCAGCTAGCTGGTATCACAGCACCCATATGGGAACGAGCCACATCTCAAGCCCAGTTCTCAGGTGCTCAGTTCAGCATCCTGCCTCTATGCCTACAGCCTCTCCACAGGGACCACTCTCAGGATCTTGCAAATCTTGGCAGACTCACAGGTCTAGGGCAGGGACCAAAAGGAGCAAAATCAGTGAGAAGAAGACCACAGCTGCCCCTGCCAACCTTGGACATGGGGTCTGAGGATTGCACAGTCCCTGAAAGCTCCCTGGGCACGGCCCCCCTCCTGCCAGGCACCAGCTGCCCTGGGTCCACAGCCTGCCCGGGCACATGCTGAGCCCCTCCCAGAGGCTGTCCCTGGCCACAGCAGGTGCCAAGACAGCAGCATAGTGTGGGCAGGGGGTGGGCAAGCGGGCAGGCCCGGTCCATCACGCACATTCCAGCAGCTGTGCCATGAGTCCAGAGCACGCCCTTACCCCTCCAGCCCAGCCTGGCCATGGCTGCCTCGGCACCTCTATAGGACAGATGTGCCTGCCTCGAAGGCTGGGGAGCCCAGGGTTTGATTCTCGTGCCACCCACCCAGCCCCGGTTCTCTCCCAGACCCCAAATCTTACTCTCCCTGGCTTCCCCTAACCTTCAGGGTTGGGGAGCATCTCGCCCATTTGCCGTCCTGGAAAAATTGCAAAGGGAATTGGGAAGGGTGGGGCAGGGCTGGAGGAGGAGGCGGCTTTTCCCTTTGTCAGGCTCCTCTGGGGCTGGCAATGAGGTGATAATGCTCCTAATGGGCCTGGATAAGCGGGCGGATCAGTGGTGTCAACAATAGTGGAGCAGGAAAGGGCTGGAGAGAGAAGAAGCCTGGCCACGCTGGAGAAATAGGTGAGGGCTGGGGGAGTAACCCCTGCAGCCCACTGGTCCTGGGTAGCCAGGGCTATAGGTCCCACTGCCAGATCCCTTGGCTCCTTTCAGGCCCATGACAACTTCTGGAAGTGGACAGACTTGTCAGCTAGCCCCTTCACCCCTATCTCCACACCCCCATTTCCTTACCCCTGCTTCCAGGGCATGGTCTGGATCCCAGATCCCCAAGAATCTGGACCTTAAGAAGCCCAGCGCCTCACCCCCATCTCCCTGCCCCCAAGTGTCCTGAAACCCCAGTTCTGTGTGCCACAGATCACCCCAAGTACCCCCCACATCAACTCATGCCTCCCATATGCTAGGAAAATAACCCCAGCTGTCCGCACGTGTCCCCCACCGTGCCCTATATTTACATACAGCCAGACAGCTCCACTGGGCCCCACCCCTTCCCATCCTGCCCATGAATGATCCCCTCCCCCGCCCCTCCCTACCAGGTTGCCCACAGTGAGCACGTTGTCAAAGTGCTCCGTCATGGGGTAATGTTCCATGGCCATGAAGAGGGTGTTGAGCACGATGCAGATGGTGATGCCCAGGTCCACGAACGGGTCCATGACGATCAGGTGGATGATGTTCTTGAACTTCAGCCACGGGGCGCAGCAGTTCCATATGAGCACTTTGTGGGCGCACTTGTACCACCATGGTGGGCACTTCTGGTGGGCCTCTTCCAGTTCTGGGAGAGGGGTGGTAGCAGGTATCTGGTGAGGATTATCCCCTCACGTGCCCCCGGCTCCACCTAGAGCTTTGGTTCCACCTTCCAAGCCCCGCCCCTTAGCACTCCACATCTCAACCCTCTAGCAAGGCCTATTCCAAGTTCCACCGCCTCTTGCGTCACCCTTGCTGTCACCTCCCCTGTAACCTCCGCCCCACATGGCTTCACCCCAAAGCCCCGCGCTCTGAGCGCGGCCGGCTCCAAGCTCCACCGCCTCAGTGAGCACCCTCCAGATCCCGCCCTCTAACCCCGCCTACAGCCCCACCCCTGGAACCCCCGAGTCCTCAGCGCCCCGCCCCCTACTTCAAGCTCCACCACCACTCACTGCATCACCCTCCGGACACACCTCTCTAAACCCCGCCCACAGCCCCGCCCCTCAAAGCCCCACCTCCTCAAAGCCCCACCCCCGGCTCCAAGCTCTCCGCCTCACAGAGCGCATCCTCATGTCCGGCCCCTCTAAACCCCGCCCACATTCCCAACTCCTGAGGAAGCCCCGCCTCCTCCCGAAGCTCCGCCCCTTAGTGCAGTAACTCACAGGCCCACCTCCTCAGCAAACTTTTCCCCAAGCCCCGCCTTTCAATGCCCTGCCTCAAGCCCCGCCCTCTTGACTCACCCCACAAAGCCCCACCCCTCAGGGAGCTGGACTGGCCGCCCACCCCCTGCCAGAGGCCCAGGGCTGCGAGCCTGGCCTGTGAGATGCCCTAATCTGTCTGGGTCCGAGTTCCCAGGGAGAGGCAGGAGGCCACTGTAGGGGCTTGGGTTCCAGCCCCATGAGCTGCTGGCTAGTGCAACTCTGCACAGACAGATCCCTCGGGGATGCACTGTCAGTAATACCGGCCCCTCCAAAGTGTCCCCAGCCGGTCCATCCTTTCCCACCACAGTGGCCTTCAAGAAACATCCCCTGTTCTTGCCACCCCAAAGCCACGAGTGCTTTGTAAGGACCGTGGGACAAAGCTGTTCCTCCTCCTCCTGGCCTTGGTGGGCTGTTTGGCTGTGTGGAAATATGGGGCACGGTGGGGACACATGCGGAGTGTCCTTGGCCCAGGCATGATCTCACTTACTCATCACAGCAGGTAAATACAATCAGTGCCTCCCGGTAAATACAATCAGTGCCTCCCATTTCAAAGACAAAGAAAAGGGACTGGAGTGGGTGGCAGCCCTATGGAGACCCTGGATTCATGCTGGGGAGGGTGGCTGAACCTCCCTCCCACACCCAGTAATTAGCACACTGAGTGTCACTCAAAGCCTCCCCAGTCTGCACCTCCACCCCTACCCTGTGCTTCTGCAGGTGCCCAAACAGTGTCTGAGGCCCAAAACTTCTCACAGTGGTCCCAGGAACAGCAGGGTGGAGAGGCCTCCTCCCCCAGCATTCCCTGGGTACCCTCTGGCAGGGCATATGGGCACCTGGATACCTGTCATACAAGGTCAGGTGACATGGTGACCTCTAGAGATCTGCAAAGTCCTGCAGGGCCCCCAACTCCCTGGCACAAGGCAAGCCAACCTGGGGAGGGAACCAGATCTCTGTGTGTCAGAATTCCTTTTCTCTATTGTCCCTTTTTCCTGTGCTTCCTTCTTCCCTCCTGCCTCCCCACTTCCCTCCCTCTCATCCATCCATCCATCCATCCATCCATCCATCCGTCCGTCCATCCATCTGTCCATCCATCTGTCGTGTCGTGTCTATTCACCCTCTCTCATCATGACATCCTTATTCTTCTGAGATTCAGCATGTGGCACAGGGATTGGGGAGTCTGTCACCCTGTTTGGGCAGAATTTGACTTTTGGCCTTTAACTTTTACCCAGAGAACACTTGAGGAGCAGGATGTCCAGTTTCCGGAACATTGGGCCTTCTGGTTAGTATTATTAGCCTGTGCTTCCCATTGGGCAGCCCCCAAGGCCCTCCCGGAAGCCCCCAGTTCCCATAGCAGCCTGGCCTTGCAGCTAGAACTGGGCCAGGTTAAGACAGGACTATATTTATGACAGCCAGAAATGGCTGTGATAAATATAGTATAAATATAGCCATTTCTTCTATGCCAATATTAAGTTACTGTCCTGAAGCTGGTCCAGCCAGGCCCCACCCTGACCTCAGGGGCCTGAATGGGTAGAGGGGGCACAGGGCACTCACCTCCCATGGCATCCCTATCCTCCTGAATCCAGTCCAGCCAGGCTCCACCCCTACCTAAGTGGGCACGGGGGCACAAGGCACTCACCTTCCATGGCGTCGGAGATGCCGCTGTCTCCGCTGCCGCTCTGCCTCGGGGCTCCCTTCTCCCCTTGCGATGTGTCCAGGCTGCCATTGCAGTCTTTGCCATGGGCTGGGTCCCCATCTGCCTCCCCACCTTCCAGAGCTTGGGCGGCCTTGGCCTGTAGACCAGCAAGAGTGACTGGCAGGAAGTCCAGCTCTGAGCCAGAGGGATGGACTAATTGACCCTCAGAGCTTCTTCCAGAGTCCTTCAGGGTGGCAGCCCCTCTTCCTGGCCTGTGTCAAACTTAGTGCAGGTGGGGGAGGGACCAACCTCCATGGTGGTGGGGGTGACAGGGTAGGGACCAAAGTGACTAAAGACCCTCTGCCCTGAAGACCCTTGACTCTGATGCCCTGACTAACCCTCCACTTGTTGACAGAATGAGAAACTGGTCAAGCTGCTCCCCGCGGCCTCATCAGGACCTGCCCTTCCCTCAGTATGGACCTATCCACTACCCAGAAAGCATCACAAAATCAGAAATATTTGAGCTGGAAGAATACTTCAGGTTTAGCTACTCCAGATTCCTTGTTATAGACAGGGAAACTGAGGCACAGAGCAGAGAAATGCTTTTTCTACTGCTTGGATCCCTCCATCCCCCTTCCACCAGCAAAGCTCCCAGCCCAGGGCCTTCTGCTCCTTCTGCCTCAAAACCCCTACCCCCGTACCCTCCCTCACCCTCGGCCCCCCAGGGAGAAGACAGTGGCAGCCCCGGCTGAGGGCAGGTAGAACCCTGGGTCCTCTATCTCCTTTCCCTGAGTCCAGACCTTCTCCAGCTCCTCCTGGTGCTTTTTGAACTTCTCAAGCATCTGCTGAAACTCCTCCTCTTTCTCCTTATCCTCAGCCAGGGTGGCCTCGTTCTGCTCAGCATATGCCATGGCCACCACGGCCAGGATCAGATTGATGAGGTAGAAAGAGCCCAGGAAGATGATGACCACGAAGAAGATCATGTAGGTCTTGCCAGCTGCTCGAAGGGTCTGGGAGTGGAGGGAGAGGGAGTGGAGGGGTCCCATGACGTCCACCTCCTTTGACCCAGTGCCCCTTTCCATACATCCATTGCTCGGAAGGGTAAGCAGAGCCCCTCCCTCACAGAGCCTGGGGGACTGATGGTCGTCATTGTCATGCTGAGCCATGTTCTGGGGAACTTCAAAATATCTACTTGGGACTCAAACGTTTCTGGTCTCCTGGCTCAGAGGAGGACCAAAGCCAGGCATCCTGTTATCAGAGAGCCAGGATAGAAAATTGGTGAACATGGGTTTGGGGTCAGCTTGAATTCTAGCTTTGCCACAGTGCCTGGCACCTAGTAAGAACTCAACAAATAGTAGCTATTATTATTATTTAATCTATTTATTTATTTATTTTTAGACGTAGTCTCGCTCTGTTGCCCAGGCTGGAGTGCAGCGGTGTGATCTCGGCTCACTGCAACCTCCACCTCCCAGGTTGAAGTGATTCTCCTTCCTCAGTCTCCTGAGTAGCTGGGATTACAGGTGTTTGCCACCAAACCTGGCTAATTTTTGTATTTTTTGTAGAGATGGGTTTTGCCATGCTGGCCAGGCTGGTCTCAAACTTCTGACCTCAAGTGATCTGCCTGCCTCGGCCTCCCATAGTGCTAGGATTATAGGCATGAGCCACTGCACCCAGCCAGTAGCTGTTATTATTTTTGTTATTGTTATCAACACCATCAATGTTAGAAACATCACACGGCATCAGAAGGCACTGTCACTCCAGGCTCAGCCTGCCTTCCCTGCAAACAGTAGAAGGCAAATAAAGTATGGGCAGCATCGAATTTCTGTCTTTCTTTTTTTTCAGACGGAGTCTCACTCTGTCACCCAGGCTGGAGTGCAATGGCGTGGTCTCGTCTCACTGCCACCTCCACCTCCCGGGTTCAAGCAATTCTCCCTCCTCAGCCTCCTGAGTAGCTGGGAATATAGGCGCGTGACACCATACCCGGCTAATTTTTGTATTTTTAGTAGAGATGGGGTTTCACTATGTTGGCCAGGCTGGTCTCGAACTCCTGACCTCGTGATCCGCCCACCTCTGCCTCCCAAAGTGCTGGGATTTCAGGCATGAGCCACCGCGCCCGGCAGGCAGCATTGGATTTCTAAGCTGCCCTACTGGCTATCATGAGGCCTAGGGGGTCCTGGGCTTGTGCCTGTGCTTGGCCCAGACCTTGGCTCTGAAAGCAAAGGTGTGGAAAGAATTAAAGCTGTGGCTTGGCTCAGGGCAGGTGTCCAGTTTCAGAGAGCACAAGCTCCTATAAGGGCACTGCGGGAGTCCATGAGGAGATGGCCCAGTTGGGGGGTT
Organism: Gorilla gorilla gorilla; assembly: GCF_029281585.2. Lineage (NCBI taxonomy): Eukaryota > Metazoa > Chordata > Mammalia > Primates > Hominidae > Gorilla > Gorilla gorilla. The sequence goes on along the minus strand of NC_073228.2, from coordinate 28,048,473 downwards.
GGCCATCCTGTGGTAGGCTCCATCAGGCCCTGAAGAGGCTGCAGGGATGGAGTGGGAGTGGCTGTAGGGTTGGGGGGCAGGGTGGGGGCAGCTGTACCAGCTGGAAGAGGTTCTCCCAATAGTCCTGTGTCATGAGGCGGAAGAGAGCCAAGAAGGCCCAGCTGAAGGTGTCATAGCTGGTGTAGCCATAGTTGGGGTTCCGCCCGGTCTTGATGCACTCATAACCCTCAGGGCAGTGCCTAGGAATAGGACAGGGGGCTGGGTTTAGGGTGGGAGGAGCACTCTAGCTGGGGGCAGATAGGGACCCCAAGGGAAAAATTCCGTCAGTTCTGCCTGTGTCCCCCAAACAGAAAAGTATTCCATCCATGCCCACAGGTTTCCCTGCACTCCCATCCACCCCAGGTTCTCATCTCTAATCAGCTCCCACCTTCCAAGACCCCTGGGGCGCCTTTTCTGCATCCCTTAGCATCACTCACCCAGCATCACTGCTGTTCCCACAGAGCAGGGCATCGTTGGAGCCCTCCAGGAAGTAGAAGTTCCCTTTGGGAGTCAGAGGCCACAAAGGAGGCAAGTCACCCACATGGACACAGTGTGAGCACCTGCGCCCATTGCACACCTGTGGACAGGTCTGCGTGTACCACATAAACCAAATGGATGTTCCCTGGCTGCCTCTTCCCCGTCCTTTAAGGACAGCTCCAAGTTCCAAGGTCTCTGGGTAGGGACTCGGCAGGGAGCTCAGCTTGAGCCCTGTCAGCCCAGTGCCCAGTGTGGACGAAAAGTCATGACGCAGCAGCGGCACAGAGACAGAACGTGTACGTGTGTGCATGGGGCTATTGTGTACCTGTGTAGGGTCCCTGAGTGAAGGGTGAGTGGGGGCTGGAATCCAGGTGCCAGGGTGAGAAGGGTTACCTTTTCCTAATTTGCAAGAAGGCGCTATGTAGACTAACAGTGGCTGTGTGAGAATGTGTGTGTTTCTGGCATGTGTGCCTGTGAAGATGCATGTGTGAATAGGATGTGGGTGTGTGGGTGGGTGATGGTGACCCTGCCAGGATGTGAGCATGTGAAAATGTGGTGTGATGAAGGAGGACAGGGGGTGCACAGGTTAGGGAGTAGGAACTATAGACTCTTGCTTTGCATAGCGAGAGCTTTAGGATTTTTTTTTTTTTTTTAGACTGAGTTTCACTCTTGTTGCCCAGGCTGGAGTGCAATGGCATGATCTCAGTTCACTGCAACCTCTGTCTGCCAGGTTCAAGCGATTCTTCTGCCTCAGCCTCTGGAGTAGCTGGGATTACAGGCATGCGTCACCACGCCCGGCTAATTTTTGTATTTTTGGTAGAGACGGGGTTTCACCACGTTGGTCAGGCTGGTCTGGAACTCCTGACCTCAGGTGATCTGCCTGCCTCGCCCTCCCAAAGTGCTGGGATTACAGGCGTGAGCCACCGTGCCTGGCACTTTAGGGTTTTTAAAACAGTTTGCCATTTGTTGCTGCAGTAACCCTTTGAGGAAGGTATTGTTATCTTGATTTTATAGGTGAGGATTCGGAGGGCTGGGGAGATCAAGTGACTAGTCAGAGGTGACACAGGCTGCCAAGTGCTAGCTTTAAGCTCAGGTCCTCGCCATACTATTTGTCTCATAAGAAGTGGAGACAGGGCGGGGCGCGGTGGCTCACGCCTGTAATCCCAGTACTTTAGAAGGCCGAGGTGGGAAGATCACATGAGGTCAGGAGTTCGAGACCAGCCTGGCCAACATGATGTAACCCTATCTTTACTAAAAATACAAAAATTAATTGGGCCTGGTGGCACATGCCTGTAATCCTAGCTACTCGGGAGGCTGAGGCAGGAGAATCGCTTGAAGCCGGGAGGCGGAGGTTGTAGTGAGCTGAGATGGCACCTTTGCACTCCAGCCTGGGTGACAAGAGTGAGACTCCGTCTCAAAAAAAAAAAAAAAAGAAAATGTGGAGGCAGAGGCTACCCTAGGGACTGGGACAGGATCCCCCTTGCCCATCACCCCTCCCCATTCTTACCTTCATCACTGATGTAGGCGTCCCAATCAAAGGTATCATTGGTGGCCCAGCTTGCATGGCTGTTCCACGTGTCGTTGGCATACCATGAGTCATTGCCATACCACATCTCATTGCCATACCATGTGTCATTGCCATACCACGTGTCATTGCTGTACCACGTGGTGTTGGTGTCGTTGAACGGCGGGGGCCAGCGCACACACTTCTGCCTCAGGTTTCCCATGAAGAGCTGCAGTCCTACCAGCGCAAAGACGCTCAGGCAGAAGACAGTGAGGATCATCACATCCGACAGCTTTTTCACCGACTGGATCAGGGCCCCCACGATCGTCTTCAGCCCTGACCGCAGAGAGGGCAAGGATATTGGCAGGGGGCAGGGCAGGGTGATAACAGAGCCCCCGCGGCCCCCACCGCCAAGCTTTTTCCTACTCCATCTTCAAGGCTTGACTTACTGAGCACCACTACTTCCCCGAAGCCTTCTGAAATTAACCCCACCCTTCTCTGTTCACATCCTCAATCTGGAGCCCTCAAATGGCCACAGACGCTCAGCCACTAGGAGAATGAACTATAAAGACCTGATGGGCTGTTGCCTGACCTATAGAGCAAACAAAGGCATACAGCAGAGCTTAATACATGTCACTAGGTTAGCGCTGTCAAAGTGTGTTCAACAGAACGCTAATCTCCCATGCTGTGCCCTTAAAAAAGGGGCGTTGATAATGTTTGGGAAAAGCTGCGTTCTAGATTCTGCTCTTGGAGAGTCATTATGTAGTTGATCCTATCAAAGGCTCTGAAAAGTCCTGCAGAAATAAACAAAAACTTTATTTGTATTTATGTATTTATTTAGAGAGAGTCTCATTCTGTCACCCAGGCTGGAATGCAGTGGTGTGATCTTGGCTCACTGCAACCTCTGCCTCCTAGGTTCAAGTGATTCTCCTGCCTCAGCCTCCCAAGTAGCTGGGATTACAGCTGCGTGCCACCATACCCAGCTCATTTTTTGGTACTTTTAGTAGGGATGAGGTTTCGCTATGTTGGACAGGCTGGTCTCAAACTCCTGGCTTCAAGTAATCAGCCTGCCTCGGCCTCCCAAAATGCTGGGATTACAGGCATGAGCCACCTCACCTGGCCTATTAAACAAAAACTTTAATCCCACGTATCCTTAACATATTTGACCACAGAACCCTTTTCCTTAAAATGCCTAGTAGCACCCCAGGAACAGCAGAAGCTCTAGACTGACCTTGAAACATCATTATATTCTTTAGACAGACAAAGGCATAAACGATACTGAAATAGTCCCAGGGGCAGATTCCCATCACCTATGGAAGAGCCGTAACTTCTTCCTTGGGCCTAATCGTAGTGCCTCTTGCGTTAGTATGACTTCATTTCTTTTTCTTATCCTGATATGGAAAACAAGTGCTCGGCAGCCTCCTTATAAAAGCCCTCCTGCGCCCTGAGGATGCTGGCAGCTGGCACAGAGGAAAGGCAACACCGTCTTGGCTCAGTGGCCAATGTACAGTGTGGAATTTGGGAAGTGCTTCCTCTCCTGGGTCTCACACCTTCCTCGGCTGCAGTCAGAGGGCTTTAGACTAGAAGAGAGCTCAGGTACTTTCTTTCTTACTTTCTTTTCTTTTTTTTGAGATAGAGTCTCGCTCTGTCGCCCAGGCTGGAGTGCAGCGGTGTGATCTCGTCTCACTGCAACTTCTGCCTCCTCGATTCAAGTGATTCTCCTGCTCAGCCTCCCAGGTAGCTGGGATTACAGGCACGTGCCACCACGCCCAGCTAATTTTTGTATTTTGAGTAGAGACGAGGTTTCACCACGTTGGCCAGGCTGGTCTAAAAGTCCTGACCCCAAGTGATTCACCTGTCTCGGCCTCCCAAAGTGCTGGGATTACAGGTGTGGGCCACCACACCTGGCCTCAGGTACTTTCTCATATTAGGATTTAACAATTTCCCCTCTTCCCAGAGCCTGATCTCTATCCTTTTTCTTTCTCTCCTTTACTGGGAGAGAATCTCCAGTTTCTCCACATGCTCTTTTGCAGGTCTGAATGTTCGGATTCTATTGATTTCATGCTTGTTGATGCATTACTTTGGAACTGCTCTGACCTTATTGCTCAGCAGGTGCCTGGTGTGTTCCTAATTGAGCTCTCAGAGCTTGGACTTTTCCTCATGGAGCCTTTTTGTGTCTCTCTCTGCTCTGCTCTGTCTGCTTATTTTATTGAGCACACATGTATATATCACAAACCATGGGCCAGGGGCTGTGAGGGCCTTACAGATATTAAGGCATTTAATCCTTACAACAATCCAAGGAGTGGCACTATGAGTCGCCATATGCCACAGATAAGGAAACTGAGACATGGACAGGGCAAGGCACTTGCCCAAAGTTAAAGTTAGGAAGTGGTAGAGGTGAGAATTGAACCCAGGCAGTCAGGCTGCAGAATCTGTGCTTTTTTTTTTTTTGAGACAGAGTCTTGTTCTTTTTCCCAGGCTGGAGTGCAGTGGCAAAATTACAGCTCATAGCAGCCTTGATCTCCTGGGCTCAAACTATCCTCCCGCCTTAGCCTCCCAAGTAGCTGGGACTATAGGAGAGCATAACCAGGCCCAGCTAATTTATTTTATTTTATTTTATTTTGAGATGGAATCTCACTGTGTTGCCTAGGCTGGAATGCAGTGGCATGATCTCGGCTGACTGCCACCTCTGTTTCCCAGGTTCAAGTGACTCTCCTGCCTCAGCCTCTTGAGTAGATGGGACTACAGGTGCACACCACCATGCCAGGCTAATTTTTGTAGTTTTAGTAGAGACAGGGTTTTGCCTTGTTGGCCAGGCTGGTCTCAAACTCCTGACCTTAGTTGATCCACTTGCCTTGGCCTCCCAAAGTGCTGGGATTATAGGCGTGAGCCACCATGCCCAGCTGAGTCTGTGCTCTTAACCAACTTGCCATGCTGCCTCTCAAACGCCCATCCTTCCATATAGGACCCCATCTGCCCTCTGGTCACGTGGACCCCTCTATGTCCAGGCTGTGCTGTGAGTTCTACAAAAACACCAGCCTGGGAGTGTTGTGACACTGAGTCAGGTTCCAGGCCTGCGCATGGTACGGGGGTCTCTCAGCTCAGGCAGAGGGTCCCTGCACCTCCCCAGTACCTGGGATGACCGTGATGGTTTTGAGGGCCCGCAGCACCCGGAAGGTCCTCAGGGCTGAGATGTTGCCCAAGTCCACAAACTCTGTCAGGTACCTGGGTAGGGGGTGGAGGGGGGTGGGGACTGTCAGAGCCTGGGGTGGGTGGTAGGACAGAAATCAGGGCTCCTCCAGGCCTGGGATGAGGATTCCCAAGAAATTGGGGGTACCACAGGGTCTGGGGGGCAGGGCAGACACCCCCAAAGCTCCTCTGGGAGCCCAAGTGTTGGGAAGGACAGTGCAGGAGCTCTGGGGGAGTGGGGATGGCAAAGATAGCCCGGCTCACCCAGCACGTGAGGACCCATGGGTCTATGGGTCAGGGCTGCCTCATGTGATTATCAGGAGTCCATCAGGAGAGTGCTGAGCCAGACCCTGAGAATGGCAGCTTCTAGAATTGTGCAGCTCCCTATCTGCACAACTGACCGATGTCCCCTGCAGCCCTCAGCCCAGGCAGTTTCCCTCTTTAAGGCCTGGCCCCCTCCCCTCACCCACCCCAGCTTCAGGATGTCCTTGGGGCCCCTGCTCACGCCATCATGATGACACTGAAGTCCAGCCAGTTCCAGGGGTCCCGGAGGAATGTGAAGTCGTCGACACAGAAGCCACGGGCCAGTATCTTGATGAGGGACTCAAAGGTGTAGATCCCTGTGAAGGTGTACCTTGGGGGGAGAGGGCCGGCCGGGGCAGGCATGTCACCTGGGTAGGGATCAGTGTGGCAATGACAGACCCCCAGAAGGGAGGGACACAGAAATGAAATATGCCACTCAGGTGGCTAAGGACACTAGCGAGTGATAGCGTGGCCACCCCAGAGACTCAAGGTGTGGATGAGGGTCACAATGACAGTGTGTCTCCCTGAAAGACAAGAGCAGCACCACACAGAGGTGTAGACACCTGAGACGGGCTGTGTCCCAGGGCTGGGGAGCTCAGGGAGCAGGGAGACTTACTCCACATTCTTGGACCAGGGAGGCGGGTCACTCATGGTCATGAATACGCAGTTGGTCAAGATGGTGATCATGATGAACATGCTGAACAGCGTGGAGCAGGGTCAAGGAAAGTGAGGAAGCAGCTAGGATGGGAGGTGATGGAGGGTCTCCTGGGCCAGAGCACCCCATCTCGCCCATCCCTAACCCCTCCCGCCTCTCCCATCTTGGGCAGGATATGCATGAATGAGCACCTTGATGGCCCCGCGCCTGACTACGCTGAAGGGGCTCAGCAGGTAGAGAGCAGGTGTGGCGGAGAAGCGGAAGATGGCCTTGCCCTTGTTGAGTACGATGAAGGTCTAAGGTGGGAGAGAGGCTGTGAGACCCAGGGACAGACAGACAGGCAGACAGATGGATGGATGGCAGACAGACAGAGGAAGCCTTCCCAGGCCCAGACCTTCTTATTGCTGTAGTAGGGATCCAGGTCCTCCAGGGGGATGCCGATGACCTCCGGCGGGGGGTCTCCGTAGATCATGGGTAGGTTCTTGCCAGCCTCCAAGTCACTTCGTGGCTTCCGTTCGGGCTCCTCAATCTCCATCTGCTTGTTCCGCTGCAGCCGGGCCTCCTCCTCCACTGCCCGCTGTTCTATGGCTGCCAGTGACTCCCGGGTGAAGGGGCGCAAGCACTCAGGGCCCAGAGGCACCAGGGTGCACAGAGATGGTCTGGCCATCCTCGCATCCTGGGCTCAGAGACCAGAAGGGTGGCGGGTGGCCTGGGGAGCTGCAGTGCGCAGCCCCGGGGTGCTGGGCGGCCGCCCCTCCCTGGGTGGGCCGTCCACTCCTCACCTCCTGCTTGCCCAGTGGCCGAGCCGGGGAGGTGGGCGTGCAGACTCTATCAGGACTGGGAGATGTGCCAGCAAGGTGCTGCTGCTGCACAGGTGCTGGGCACAGAGCATCACCCCTGGCCCCCCACCACACTTTCCCCAGCAGTGGCAGGGGCTGCCCCCAGGACCGACGGCAAACCAACCAGATTCTTTGTGGCCTTGGGACTTGGGGCCAACACCCCAGTGCCTTCGACTGCCTCCTGGGCCCAAGCTCCGGGAACTGTGTGGCTTCAGCCTAATGGGACAGAGAGAGAACCACAGCTGGCTGTGCTCAGGCGACCTCTGGATAGGCCAGGATGAGGGGCCTGGTTTGGGGGTTAGATCAAAGTGGGACTGGCACAGGGACTTCACCCTGAGGGCCGACGTGGATCCTGATATTGGCCACCTGGAGATGTAGGTGGAGACCATGAAGGTGGCAGCCAGGCTCTGTGCAAAAAGGTTGCTGTGATTGATTAGTGATGTCTGCCAGGGGCGCAAGGAGGAAGACCGTGGTGCCTCTGCCTGTGTTTGCCATCCCTGGCCTGGAGGGAAGGGAAAAGAAAGATGGGGGTGGGTGTGGATTCCTCTTTCCTGACCTTTGGGGTACTTGGTGTTGGGCTGGGAGAGGGAAGAAGAAAGGGCCCTGGGCCCGGCAGGGGTCTCCTAGCAGTTCTCTCCCACAGCCTTGGGGGCCCTAGCCCACTGGGCAGGCAGGGTGAACTGGGAGAGGAACATTGCATCTGGAGAGCTGCAGGTGCTAACGTGGAAGAGAAGATGTACAGGGAAGGTCACAGGGACAAGGAGATGGACAACTCCAATGGTGGGGGCAGGGCTAGAGCTCCTGGGGACTGCTTTTGGCTGGTGGTCCCAGCACAAGCTGGATTGGGGGAAGGGGCATCCACAAGGAGCCTTTGATGCCTGTGAGCATTGTGTGGTCTGGGCCCCACCTGGCCCCTCTCCCCTTCTGCCCAGCCCTCCAGAGCCTCTTCCCTGTGGAAGGGAAGGGGGATCACTTATTGCAAATGGCCCTGGGGGAATGACCACATCAGCAGGCAGTTGCAGTGAGACCCCTGCAGACCAGCCGCACGCAGCCACTGCCAGACCCACATGGACAGACCTGGAGCCACCCCTGCACCACAGAGACCTGGACAGACCCCTAGAGACCCCCAAAGCCACACCTGAGGGTGGCCCTCTCCCAGTGGGCCTTGACCCCTGCAGCAGCGCCCCCGCCCTGGTCAGCACGGGCGCTTCTCAGGCTTGCTCAACAGGTGGGGAGGGTGGCCAGGGAGAGGCCAGAGCCACTGGGCAGAGCTGGCCACGCCCTTGTGCCTGGCTCCCCAGCTGCTCCCTACAGCACCCAGGGAGTCGTGTTTCCACGGGGATGACTCTGCTTATTCCTGCCAACCCTGCCCTCAGCTGCTCATTGGCCCCCGTCATGAGCGTGGGCGTGCATGTGCACACACTTGCACACACAGGCACATGCACGCACACCCGGCCTGCAGCCACCCCACATGCAGAACTTCCCAGTTGCATCTCACAGCTCTGTCATATACCTTGCCACCTTCCTCCCCATCACCCACTCCACGTACACCCCCACATGCTGCTTGTCACTACACAGAAGGCGCCAACCAGCCAGATGGCCTTGAAGAGACCCCAGGGCTGCTGTGCACCCACCCAGTCTGCAGTCCCTGCTGCGATGATCCTCCTGTCCTGATACTGCTCACTCTTTTCATTACAGGAGCCCAAGTAGGGCCACAAAAGCCCACAGACACATAGTCTGGCTCCCAACCCCAGCACTCGAGGAAATGACTCTCACCTGAGTCACCAGAGCTCCCCAGGGGACAGATCCAGTGTTTTCTTCCCCGCTGGCCCTCCTGAGCTTCCCACACCACACACCGCCTTTCTTCTTGGGAGCAGGACATCACCTGCGCGTCCGGCCACTCTCTCCAGCTCTGCTCTGGGACCTGCCCCTTCCCTGCCCCTGGAAGATGCTTCTTCTCTGGGTCCTGCTCTGCAGCCTGTTTTCTTTGCACAGCGCACACCTCTCCCTTCAAAATGTTCACTTCCTCCTAATTTCCTCTTCTCCTACTCCTCCATTACCCCTGAGGTCTGGCTGTTTTGTAATGTGAGGGGAAGAATGTCCTCATTGGTTCCACTTGCTGAAGCTGGCTTTGGTTGGTGGCTGCCCGAAGCATCTTGGTGGTAGATCTGGCCAGTTCCACACCCTACTGATGCTCCCTCTCCAGTGTCACTGCCCTCTCCACCCTCCACCCCTCACCTGTTCTGTTCAAATAACCTCCCCGAGTGGTGACATGCTCCTGTAGTCCCAGCTACGAAGGCAGGAGGATCCCTTAAGCTCAGGAGTTCGAGGCTGCAGTGAGCCATGATGGTGCCACTGTCCTCCAGCCTGGGTGACAGAGTGAGACCCTGTCTCAAAAACCAACCAAAGAAACACCTCCCACCAGGCTCTCCCCTAGACTGCCATAAATATTTGTAAAGTCACAAATTTCACCCCCTGCTTAAATCTTCAATGGCTTTCCACTGCTTAGGAGTATGTCCTAAGCCTTACCCAGGGCTCCCAAGGCCCTCTATGATCAGATCCCTACCTCATTGCCTACCCTTCCCGCATCCTCTGGCCATGCTACCTCCATTTTCACAAATGGGCCAAGCTGTTTTCCACCCCTCCGCCCTAACCCCCATGTCTTTGCTTGTGGTTTGCTCTCCTCCCAGAGCACCCATCTTCTTTGTCTCCCTGGAAAGCTTCCATTCATCTTTCTAGACTCAACCCACACAAGGACCACCTGCTCCAGGAAGCCCTCCCTGGGTATCCTGGCTGGGTGGAACTCTCCCCTTGTTTGTGTCACCAGCTCAATAAAAGTTTATCAAATGAATAAGTGAGTGAATTACAGGGACACTCCACCTTAGCTCTTTTCTCCTTTAAGCATACCCTGAACCTAAATCATAACCAGAAACCATATCGCCTCTGAAATCACCACTTCAAACTCTTCCTTTGCCCCTGCCACCTTCTCAGCTTCTGGCTCAGGGGCCCGGTTGCTATAATCTTTGGGCACCTTCAGTTCTTTGACCCTGCACTTTCTCCCTTTCCATCCACTTCTGACTTCATGTCCCTCCTCATCTAGGCTTACTTAGAAGATCATCATTCTGGCCCCTCCTCCACAGCTCCCAGGGAGAGATCCCAGAAGGAGGGATCTCTCTCCTTCTATCACACTGTCCTGGGGAACCCCTAACCTGCATGTCCCCAGCTCTGCTTTTCCAAAGTCAGCCCCGAGCTGGAGAAATGTGGCTGGGGAAATGGTATGACTAGGCTGAGCTCACCTTAAATTCATGGTCACATACTCTGGGTTTGTCCTCAATCCTGCCAGCCCTGTAGTGTGGATTTTTCTGGTAGGCTCACTTTTCCACTTTTTGGAAACAATATTTCATGCCTTCTCCTCTTTCCTCAGACCTCCGCACTCCTCCCCATGAGCCTCCCAGCTGATGGTCTTCCCTGAGGAAGGAAGAACCACCACACACACACTGTCAAATCCACAGAACCATCTCCCCATCCCACCCCGTCTTCCTCTATCCTGTTAGAATAATAATAATAAGCAACGGTCAGGCTTTCCTGGGGCTCAGGACCCCAGCCCCTCTTGCTTCTCAAAGACCTCTCCAGGTGTCCTCTCTCTACTGCCCATCCACCTCTCCCCATCTGTGAACAGACTCTAGTGTCCCCCACTTTAAAAACAATGGCAGTGGTGACAAAACTATTCTCCTGACCCCACACCTCCCTGCATCTATTGCCCTATTTTTCTTTCCTCTTCACAGTAAAACTTCTTGGAAAGTGTCTACACCAGCTGTCTTGACTTCCTTACCTTTCATTCTCTCCCCAATCCATTCCAACCTGGCTTCCCTTTCCCCCTCAACTGAAACTACTTTTGTCAAGTCACTAACACCCTCCCTGCTGCCAAGTCCAGTGAACACGCTTCTGTCCTCAGCTCCCAGAGCATCTCAGAAGCATGCAGCCCAGTTGGCCACAGCCCCTTTCTGGAAGCACCTGATTCTCGCAGCCTCCATGGAAGCTGCTTGCTGTTTCCCTTCCGCATCCCTGGCTGCTCCGTATCACTTTCCTCTGCTTGTCCTGATTTCTCTCCCCAATCTCTAAAGTTTTTCAGGTTCGAGCTGGTTCAGGGTGGCATCATTCCTATGACTATAAATAATGTCGTGGGGCCAGGCACGGTGGCTCACGCCTGTAATCCCAGCGCTTTGGAAGGCCAAGGTGGGAGGATCATTTGAGCCTAGGAATTGGAGACCAGTCTGGGCAACATAGTGAGACCCTGTCTCCACAAAAAACAAAATAATTAGCTGGGTGTGGTGGTGTGTGCCTATAGTCCCAGCTATTCGGGAGGCTGAGGCAGGAGGATCACTTGAACCCACGGAAGTGGAGTCTGCAGTGAGCTGTGATTGCGCTACTGCACTCCAGCCTCGGCGATAGAGTAAGACTGTGTCTCTAAAAATCAATAAATACAATAAAATAATAAATTAATTATAAAATAATAAGTTCATGAATAAAATAATAGTAATGTCATGGGAATGTGATAAACATTTCCCTTGAAGTCCAGGCTGGTATATTCAACTGCCCCCGGACGGCTCCACCGGGATGGCTCACACCCTCCCAACTGCAATCAGACATTTGCATTTTCCACTGTTCCACCCTTCAACCCAGGAAATGGCATCACTGCTATTGGCTGCTCAAATAAAAAATTAAGGTGTCTCCCTGAATTCTCCTTTTCCTTCACCTTCCATGCCCAGCCTGTCCAAAGTTCTATTAATATCATCTCCAACATACTCCTATACTTGACATTTTTCCATCTCCCTGGGTCCATACCACAATAGTCTCTTACAATAGCCTGTTTCCTGCTATCTGCTTTTGCGCACACGCCCTCCGAATCAGTCCGCTAAAATAGCTATTGGTCTTTTAAAAACAAAAACTAGTCATGCTGTTTCTCCTTTTAAAATTCTCCAGGCTGGGCACGGTGGCTCATGCCTGTAATCCCAGCACTTTGGGAGGCTGAGGCAGGTGGATCACCTGAGGTCAGGAGTTCAAGACCTACCTGACCAACATAGTGAAACCCCGTGTCTACTAAAAATACAAAAATTAGCTGGGCGTGGTGGCGGGCACCTGTAATCCCAGCTACTCAGGAGGCTAAGGCAGGAGAATCACTTGAACCTGGGAGGTGGAGGTTGCAGTGAGCCAAGATCACACCACGGCATTCCAGCCTGGGCGACAGAGTGAGACTCTGTCTCAAAAAAACAAAACAAAACAAAACAAAATAAAATATAATAAAATAAAATTCTCCAGTAATTTCTTGTTGCATGTAGAGTAAACCTAACCTTACCGTAGTGGCCTCTCTGGCCTGGTGATCGAAACTTTCACCTTTGTCTCCTGATCTGCTCCCTTGTCTCTCTACTCCAGTCCCACTGGCCTCCTTCCAGCTCCTTGACCACTGCGCTGGCTCCTGCTCTTGGCCTCCACCCAGCTCCTGTTCCCCCTAGGTCCCTCTTTCCTCTCCCCTTTCACGTGGTTTTTCCTTCTCATCCCTCTGTGCTAAGCTCAAACGACCCCTCTTCCAAGGGGCCTTCCTTCTCCTTTACTCCCCGTCACAGGCCCCTGTATTTTCCTTGACATCATATATCATAATTTGTAATCACTCGCTTATTTGCCTTATGTATTTTTCTGTCACCCTCACTAGGCTGAAACACCAAGAGAGCAGCGACTGTATCTGTCTTGGTTGCCCTGGCCAGTCCCAACACTGTGCACACAGTAGGCACTTAATAAGTGTCTGTTGAATGAATGAGCAAATGGGGCCTTGGATACAGACCTTTCCAGGGACACAATGGATTCTGATATGTTTTGTTGATTCATTCATTCATCCACCCATTTATTCATTCTGTTTGTGGGCTGGAAGCTGAGCTGGGCATGAGCAGGACAGAAAGCTGCCACAGCTGACAGTCCTGGGGGAGGTGGACGTGGCACACGGCGGCCGAGACACAAGGAGAAGGTGAGGCCTGCCCTCAAGAGGGGAGTTGACTGTGTTTTGGGAGTTTGAGTGGATGAGGGTTACTTCCAAGTAGGGGAAGGAAAGATGTGGCTTTTCAGTTGGGCCTCAAAGGATGAGTGAGTTAGGAACACAGGGAAATGGAGGGGAAGGACATCCCCGGGGACAAGAAGAGCCAGAGCAAAGACAGAGGCAGGACGCAGGGAACTCACTCATGTGTAGCACAGAAGCTGTTTAGGGGCTTGGGGGCAGGGAAGATGGCAGCTGGGCCAGGGCTCGCTGAAGGCCTGAGGGTCTGGACTTCAACCTGCCGCCTTGGAGAGCCCCTCACAGGGCAGGTGGGCTGGGGTGGTGCCATCACTGGCAGCATGTGTGGTCCGCTGGCCCACAATTTCCGTGTGTCTAGAATAGAGAGCATGAGCTGTGTTGTTTCAACAGGCAGCAGTGGAGGAATGGAAGGACGTCTGGGATGTACGAACTGTGACTTCCTGGCAGGGACAAAGCACCAACAAAGCTCCCAGAGATAAGGCAGGTGATGGGCTGGCCATCTCCTTGTGGGTCCCTAGGCCACAGGCAGGAGTAATGGGGGCCAAGATGACGGCTCCCGCTCTCCTTCCACTCGCCTCCACCCCTGGGTTATCCCCTGAGATGTGGCAGCTGAGGGTCTGGGGGAGCTCCAAGCAACCTCCTCCCAGTGAATTTAAGAATGTTGGAGTCTGCCGGGCACGGTGGTTCACGTCTGTAATCCCAGTACTTTGGGAAAGCGAGGGAGGAGGACTGCTTGAATTCAGGAGTTCAAGACCAGCTTGGGCAACATAGCAAGACCCCGTCCCTACTAAAAAATGAAACAAATTAGCCAGGGATGGTAGCACGCGCCTGTAGTCTCAGCTACTCGGGAGGTGGGGTGGGAGGATCACTTGAGCTGCAGTGAGATACGATTGTGTCACTGCATGCCAGCCTGGATGACAGAGTGAGACTCTGTCTCAAAAAAAAAAAAAAAAAAAAAAGAATGTTGGAGTCACAAGGACTTGAGAGCAACATTTTGCAGATGGAGAAACTAAGGCCCAGAGAGGATCAGGACCCACCCAGAGCTCACATATTTATTCATTCAACAAACATTTTCTGAGCACCTGCTACAGTGTGCTGGGCTGTGGTCTGGGTGCCAGGGCAGACTGCAGCAGTGGCAAAGTCCCTGTCCTCACTGAGCTTGCATTCCAGAGGGAGGGGGCAGGCAGTAAATAGGGAAGCAAATAAGATAATTTTAGAGAGTGATAAATGAGAGGCTGAGCCAAGACTCAAACCCAGCTCCTCAGGAGCCAGGGCTGGAGTCCGTTTCACAAGCGAAAAGTCCGGTGGAACCTCCATTGAAATGGACGTTTGGGCGGAAGTGGTGGGCAAATTCAGGCCGTCCTGGGGGCCTGGAAGTGCTGAGCAGACAGGGATGGGGTGGGGGAGGAGGGGTTGGGAATCAGAGAGCCAGGCTGGGGCCAGCTGTCTGCGGGCAGGGAGCCGAGGCTGAGGACGCTGGAGGGCGAGGCAGCTCTTCTCTGGAGTGGGTCCAGCCCTGCATTGTCTCTCTCTGTGGTGCAGCCAGATCGGAACACCCAATTCCAGATATAGTCTGATCACAGAGGCCTTTTCTCCCTGGCCTGGACACCCTTTATATTCATTCATTCCGGGATGGCATCACTTCTTCCGCAGCCCAAACAAAGGTGGGGTTTGCAGTCACTCCTAGGTCTTTTCCTCATGAGCTGTAATCTAATTAGGTCTTCCCCTTCTTATGCACTGTGCAACTGATTTTTTTCTTTTAAACCCATGTGCACCTCACAAAATATTAGCATCTTGAATCCAACAATGTATGAAAAGAATTATACACCATGACCAAGTGGAATTTATCTCAGGTATGCGAGGCAGGTCCAACATTTAAAAATCAGACTGGACACATTGGTTTATTCCTGTAATCCCAGCACTTCGGAAAGCTGAGGCGGGCAGATTGCTTGAGCACAGTTCAATGACAACCTGGACAACATGGTGAAACCTCAACTCTACAAAAAGTACAAAAAGTTGGCTGGGTGTACTTTTTGTACATCGTGGCGCCCACCTATAGTCGCAGCTAACCAGGAAGCTGAGGTGGGAGGATCACCAGAGCCCAGGAGGTCAAGGCTGCAGTGAGCCGTGATCACACCACTGCACTCCAGCCTGAGTGACAGAGTGAGACCTTGTCCCCCCCCAAAAAAAAAAAAAATCAACTAATGTAATCCATCACATCAACAGGCTAAAGAAGAAAGATCACATAATTATATCAATAGATACAGCAAAAGCATTTGACAAAATGCAACTCCCATTCATGATGAAGTCTCAGCAAACTAGGAGTAGAGGGGAACTTCCTGAAGTTAACAGAGTGTTTACCAGGAAACCTACAGCTAACATTGCTTTGTTTTTCTTTTCTTTTCTTTTTTTTTTTTGAGACAGAGTTTCATTCTTGTTGCCCAGGCTGGAATGCGATGGAGCAATCTCGGCTGCAACCTCTGCCTCCTGGGTTCAAGAAATTCTCCTGCCTCAGCCTCCTAAGTATCTGGGATTACAGGCATGCACCATCATGCCTGGCTAATTTTGTATTTTTTTTTTTAGTAGAGACCAGGTTTCACCATGTTGGTCAGGCTGGTCTCGAACTCCTGACCTCAGGTGATCCACCCACCTCGGCCTCCCAAAGTGCTGGGATTACAGGCATGAGCCACCACGCCTGGCCTAACATTGCTCTTAATGGTGAGAAACTCAAAGCTTTCCCACTAAGATCATGAACAAGGCAAGGCTGTCCCCTCTCACCACAGCTTTCCAGCATCGGACAGGAAGTCCTAGCTAATGTAATAGGACAAGAAAAGGAAATAAAAGGTATTCTGACTGGGAAGGGAGAAATAAAACTATCTTTGTTCACAAATGATGTGATTGTCTAAGTATAAAAGCAGAATCAACACGAAAATTTCTAGTACTAATCATGATAACAGCAGGGTTGCAGGATACAAGGTTAATATAAATCCAGGTGCAAGATTTTACATCTTCCTTTACTTAAGTTCCTTTTGCTCATTGCACCTCTTCACCTCCAGTCCTCTGAAGGTCAGCTGGATCTTGATTTTCTTTCAGTTCAAGGCCATCCCTCACAGCTAAGTGTCTCTGATCCTGTCCTAAATTATTGGCCAGGCAAAGCTCAGGACAGATCTCCCTCCCTATCCCCATTATATCCTTCTAGAACCTTCCCTCATGGGACAACTAGACTTTTGGCAAGAGTTCTTCAAACATCCAGAAATCCACCCAGCTGAAGTGCATCAGCCTGAAATCCCCCAAGTGGTCTCAGCCATGCCTCTGCCAGCCTGGAATATAAAAGCCACTGTAGGGGCCTGTCGTGGGGTGGAGGGAGGGCGGGAGGGATAGCATTAGGAGGTATACCTAATGTAAATAACGAGTTAATGGGTGCAGCACACCAACATGGTACATGTATACATATGTAATAAACCTGCATGTTGTGCACATGTACTCTAGAACTTAAAGTATAATAATA
Source organism: Gorilla gorilla gorilla (assembly GCF_029281585.2). NCBI lineage: Eukaryota > Metazoa > Chordata > Mammalia > Primates > Hominidae > Gorilla > Gorilla gorilla. Next base: position 28,031,895 of record NC_073228.2, on the reverse strand, counting down.
ATAAAAAAAAGCCACGGTAAGGTACTAATATGGTTTGACTCTGTGTACCCACCCAAATCTCATCTTGTAGCTCCCATAATTCCCACATGTTAGGAGGGACCCAGTGGGAGATAATTGAATCATGGGGGTGGATCTTTTCTGTGCTGTTCTCATGATACTGGATAAGTCTCATGAAAATCTGATGGTTTTAAAAATGGAAAGTTTCCCTGCACAAGGTCTCTCTCTCTCTCCTTTCACCTGCTGCCATCCACGTAAGATGTGACTTGCTCCTCCTTGCCTTCCGCCATGACTGTGAGGCCTCCCCAGCCATGTGGAACTGTAAGTCCAATAAACCTCTTTCTTTTGTAAATTGCCCAGTCTGGGTATGTCTTTATCAACAGCATGAAAACTAATACAAGTACTCTTTTGGAAGATTGAGAATGAATGTAATCTGCCCCTCACTGCCTTCCCTGTTAACTCCAGGGCACATCCTTCCAGATGCAGAGGTGGCGGGTTGCTTGCTGGCCTTGCTCAGGCACCAGCCACCTCCCCTCTTGCCAACCAAGCATGCTCTTCATCTCTAGCAAAGCTACTAGCCACCCACAAGGATCTAGCTGTTTTCTCTATGGATTGGGAGCAAAATGATCCAGTGCCATCTGTGGCCAGTGGAGACCCCACCCCCACCCCCAAGCTTCACCTGCAGTGGGGGCTCAGAATTGGAACTTCCTGGGAGTCTGAAACAGACCAGACTTCTTTTTCCTGGCCAAAGACAGCACCGGGTATCCGGGTGGCCCACTTCCCAAATTCCTATGTTCCTGCTATGGCCCAGCTCCAGGAGTGAAAAATCCACCCCTATGTCCCCCGGGTTGTAAGTCTCAAGTCACAACATTTTCTCAGCTAGGGCAGGCTGGGGGTGGGGACAGGAAGGGGGTAGCTGTATTGTTTCTCTGCCAGCACTTGGGGCCTGGAGAGGAGGAAGAGTGGCCTGTGCCTTGGCAGGCAGGGGCCTAGAGGAAGTCACCCCAGGTGGCCCTCCCCTCCTGGCCTGACACTCTGCAGAGGAAATCTGCTCTGAGAGACTTTGGAGGGAGGCCTGGAGCCAGGAGCCTCGGATGGAAACCTCCAGACACTCAGAGGCCCAGAGAGTTCCGGAAACCAACTGGGGTGATGTGGGGGTGGGCTCCTGCGTGAGGGGTGGGCTAAAGCTGATTGCATTTTCCATGGGGGCTCACTGGGTCAGAACAAGCCTCCCTGTTTTAAGCTCCTGATTCAACCGGACTAATAACTTGTTCTACCCAAGGGATAAGAGTAACAGTGGTGGCCATGTTTATTTTGCACCTACTGTATGGTTGGTTTCCTATTCAGGATGCATGGGCAGGCCCTCCTTTCACGATCAGCCCCATTCCCTGACAATTTCCAAAGGCTCTCCAAGAACACTGGTTAGTTTTTGTTTGTTTGTTTGTTTGTTTGTTTTTTTCGAGACAAAGTCTTACTTTGTCACCCAGGCTGGAGTGCAGTGGCACGAACGATCTCGGCTCATTGCAACCTCTGCCTCCCGGGTTCAAGCGATTCTCTCTGTCTCAGCCTCCCAAGTAGCTGGGATTACAGGTGCCCACAACCATGCGTGGCTAATTTTTGTTGGCCAGGCTGGTCTTGAACTCCTGGACTCAAGTGATCCACCTGCCTCGGCCTCTCAAAGTGCTGGGATTACAGGCATGAGCCACCGCACCCTGCCAACTGGTTAGTTTTTCCCCAACTTTCTTCCTCCTCTCCCAAACCTGACCCTTTTCCTCTACCCAGAGTGCTTCTAGCAGGCTCAGGTCTGATGAAATAAAAGCCCACAAACATGCTGGTTGGGTTTCAGGCACCGTGCCCACTTCCCACTAACTTCTCCCAGCTCATCTGTTGGCCCCAGAAGCCTTTTCTCCCCAGACACAAGGTTCCAGAGTGGGTTTCTCCTCCCAAGTCTGAGCCTTAAGTTAAAAGAATTTGTTGTAAGATGCGGAATTCTGAGCTTCAGTCAGCTTGGGAAAGATTTTCCATAGCGTGGGAGGGGCTGGTTTCTGGCCCCCAAATCTCTGTGCAGTCACCTGTAGTGCTGACGTGCACAGGCCCATGAGGTGGAGGCTTAAGAAATATTTCTAGATGAAAAGTTATCACGGACAAGTTCATTTGGAGCTTATCACGTGCCAGGCACTGTTCCAGGGACTTCGCTTTCATCATCCTAGCTAACCAGCGGTGGAGCCAGGACTTGAACGCAGCTCTCTCTCATGCCAAGCCCCTGCGCCTGCTACTACAGACTCGGCCTCCCTCCAGCCCCTTGGGGAACTCGGCTGGGCATAGCTGCCCTCCCTCAGCACGGGGCCCGCCCAGGTTGAGGTCCCACTCAGTTTGCTCCCTGGACCGGCCTGACTCTCAACCATCTATCCCCTTCGAAGGGCAGACCAGATCCTTGGGCCAAGCCCCTGAGAGGTGTGGGCTGGGGTCGGCATCTGGTAGGCCCTGGCAGGGTCGTGCTCAGGCCTCCTGGGGTTTTGTGCTGGGAGCTGTGTGTGGGAGGGGTCAGTGGGGGGAAGAGAACCACAGGTCAATTTGCACCAATTCACCCTCATATATCCCCTGACCCCCATATGGCCTACTTAGATGCATGCACATGCCCTCGCCAGTGTATACACACACACAGGCACACACATACTCTCACACACACACACACACTCTCACACACACACACACACTCACACACACACACACACACACACTCATTGCCTCTATGAGTCATTTCCCAGCTGCTCAAAAGGGTGGGGAGGCTAATTTGTTCCACTCAGGCCCAGGGCTTCCTGCCCTCTGTTGGCTTGGATCTTTCTTTTACAATATTTTCTACAGATAGGGTCTAACTATATTGCCCAGGATGGGCTCAAACTCCTGAGGTCAGTTGATCCTCCTGCCTCAGCCTCTCAACTAGCTGGGACTACAGGTGTGTACCACCATGCCTGGCATCAGATCTTTTTAAGGAGCCCCTGAGCATGATGGCCCCCCAAACTGGTGTGTGCACATCCTCTACACACACATCTAAGCCCACCTCCCCTGCCCTTAGACACATCGCCCCTGAACATAGAGCCACCTCCCTTCCCCTGCTTGCTCCTCAAAGCAGTGGGTCCACGGAGAGGCCACCAAGAGGCCTGCTCACACCTGATCCTGGGCCTGGAGAACTCCAGGCAACCTGGCTCCCCATTCCCTCCATCTGTCCCCAGCCATCCAGGGAGGGTGGGTTTCGAGTCTTCCCGACTTGAGACAGGAGAGCTGGGGGCACAGTCACCAGCACTAGAGAAGAGGCTTTTCAGTAACAGCCTGAAACCTGGAGGAAGGAAAGGCTGACACCCAGCTCCCCTGCTCCCACGACCACGAGCACGCCCCCTTCAGGAGCTGCGCCCTGCCGCTCGCTCTGGGAAAGTCCTCCACTGCAGAAAGTACTCCGGGGGTGTTTCCTCCCCAGCTACTCTTTGGAGAGCCTTCTCCAAAGCTAGACTGATCACGAACTTGCCAACCTCAAAAAAAGCTAAGTGTTGACAGCAGAGCTTACTGAAAGGTGGGCTGGAAGGACCCTGCTCTGCCGCTCTGGCGTCATGGCCATCATGGCCACATCTGCAAACCACAGGCCTTCATGGAAGGGGCTCTGCAGTCCACTTTATAGAAGGACCCTCACCCAGCCGGACATGGTGGCTCAAGCCTGTAATCCCAGCACTTTGGGAGGCTGAGGCAGGTGGATCACTGGAGGTCAGGAGTTAGAGACCAGCCTGGTCAACATGGTGAAACCTCATCTCTACTAAAAATACAACAACAACAAAAAAATTAGCTGGGTGTGGTGGCGGACGTCTGTAATCCCAGCTACTTGGGAGGCTGAGACAGGACAGTCACTTGAGCCTGCGAGGTGGAGGTTGCAGCGAGCCGAGTTTGCACCACTGCACTCCAGCCTGGGTGAAAGAGTGAGACTCTATCTGAAAAAAAAAAAAAAAAAAAAAAAAGGTCCCTCACCCAGGGGAGACCAGATAGGGAAAAAAAGCCCATCCCTGACCCCCCAGCTCCAAAGGGTGCCCAGAACTGAACAAAGCCATCCTTCTTGTAACTCTTTCTCTCTTCTTTTCCCTGGGATGAGACATTTTATGTCAGGGTCACAGACTGGCAATAGCCACAATAATACTGTTGAACACGTATGTAGAGCTGGTTACATGTCAAGCGCTGTTCCAGGCACCTCACATGTCCACGAGCACATTAAATTCTCACCCTGATCCTGTTATCACCCCGATTTGACAGATGAGGACACTGAGGGACAGGGGAGATAAGTAACTCACCAGATGGTATTTACATAGTAAACTGGGATTGGAAGCCTGGCCCTCAGGGTTTGAAAGAAACTTGGGCTCTTAATCAGGAGGTGGACCGTGACCTTCAAGCACCTATGGGGTAGGTGAGGGTGCCTGGTTTCACAATCCAGTTCAAAAACAGGATGGGGACCAGCAACTATTGGAGTTTCACTCTTTCCTTTTATGCGAGGGCTCTTGGCAGAGGGCCCTGCCCGGGCACTGTGGCTTCCCCACCACCCCTACTGTCCCTGGGTTCCTTGAGCCCCCCTCTCTCCTCCAGCAGCCCCATCCCCCCAACAAGGGCTGTTGACTGAAAACTGCGGGGAATAAAAATAGCTGTTGCTGATGAGGCAGAATGGGGGCCAGAATGCATGAAAGGCTGGGGTGAGGGTGCTGCAGGGAACCTGGGATCCCCCAGCCCCAACGAGCACCTTCCAATGCAGCCACGGGGGACCTGGCCTGTCCCTGCCACAGCAGGGCTGGGGACCCCTGCCGAAGTCACCAGAACTGCTGGGAGCCCCACATCTGCCCCAGCCGCAGGGCTGCCCATGAGACCCACTGCCCTCTGCCCCCACCCTGCCTTGCACCAGTCAGCTTCCTCCCCAGGGAGCGGGGGCCTTGGCTTCTGTGGACAGAGCCCTGTCCACTCGTGAGCTGTGCGCCCCGGGGAAGTGACAGGAGTCAAGGGCCTGACTGTTTCTATAACCTGTTCCCTGGTCCTTGACACCCTCCTCCAGCGTCCCCTCCCTTCTCCCAAGCTGCTCTCTGAGGCCTCAGGGCCAGATTTTCCGTTTGGAGAGAGCCTTTCCACTTCTCCCTGAAGGTTCCAATCCTTCCTGCCTCTCTGGTTATGCCTCCTCCAGGAGCCTTCTCAGAACCCCGCCCCTGCCCTGAAGATGCACTGTCCCCACCCCCACCACCATCAGATCTGTCCTCCTTTCTGATGGCCAGAGTTGCCCCCAAAAGGCAGACACCTTGTCAGAACCACCCCAACACTTGATAAGGAGTTCCATGCCTTCAGCATCAAACTCGGGGCTTCCCTAGGCCTGGCCTGGGGTCATGGCAGAGACCCTGGCGACGTTAAGTCAGCAGAGCAGGTCTCGACCAACACTCAGGCCAGCCTTGAGCTGAGGAGAAGACCCCTGAGGCTGAGCTCGCACCCCATGCAGGTTTCCAACCAGAAATGATGAGCAGGGCCAGGCTGGGATGGGAGCCACCTAGGAAGGACCCTCCGTTGCCTTCCCCAAGCCCCCTAAAATCCCAGCACGATTCCTTGAGAGATGCCAGGGATGGAGAGCGGGAGGGCTGCTGAGGAGCCCGGGGGCAGGGCACATGTGGCCAGGGGGCTGGGCAGGCCCTTACCCAGCTCATCTTTGCTCGGTCGCCCTGCCTGACACAGGTTCCAAGGCCCTTGGGTCTATTTACGTGGTCCCGCACAGGTGATGTGGCTCCAAATGCTAGCACAGTGACCATAGCTGTCCATACCACCGCCACACAGAGTGAGGCCACTGGCCACAGGGAGGGGACTTGGGGATGGCCCGGAAGAATCCGGAGGGTCCTGGTAGAACCAGCCCTCCCTGCCTCCAAACTACATACCCCCAACTCCACTCAGGCCACTCTGCCTTCTCCACCAGCCACGGCCCACCCCAGCAGGGAGGAAGGGAGGGGGCTGTGTTCTGTGCCAGCCCCGATCCCCGGACCCCACTCTCCAGCCCTGTGTCTCCTCCTAAGACCCCCCCCACCACACCCCTTCTGGTCCCCCAGAGTACCCTTTTTGCTGTGGTCACATATTTTTCCCCTCAAGCTGGGCTTTCTGGCTCCCGTCCCCATGTCCCCCTCGCCTTCCTGGCAGGGCTCAGCGCTCTTGACTTCTCTAGGAAAAGAGCCCAGCCGTGCCGGGTGGGCTGGGGGAGGGGCAGGGACATGGGCAGAGCCTGGGATGTGTCCTCTGCTGGCATCTCGCAGATTCCTGTTCTCAGCAGAGCAAAGGAGCCGCCGGCACCCCCCACCCCGGCCTCTTGCCGCACTCCTCCCCCAACAGCCCTGCCTCTGAGCCATGCAAACAGGCCAAGCAAAGTCACTGTTTTGGCTCCTTCCTCTCCTCTCCTGAAGAAACTGCAGCCCCGTTCTGTGTCCCTTGGGTCACCCATGCCCCTCCGGAGCCGAGCCTTAGCCCTTGGGCTGTTTGTGACCAGAACAAGGAACCTTGCTGAGGGCAAGGACAGCTCGCCAGGCAGGGGCAGAGGGAACTGATGACGGGACAGAGAGAGGCAAGTCTGGGGCTGGAGAGAGGGTCCAGGCACCAGAAGATTCAGCAGAGGCCGCGGGACAGAGCAGGGTCGGGCCGCAGAGTGTGCAGGCGGTCAGCAGTACCCAGAACAAAGTGGTGACTTCCTTGGAGCCAGGCTGGGGTTGGGGCCAGAGAGGCCTGCCCCTCGGGGTGGCCTGCCCCTCGGGGTACCCGGCCCGGGGCGGGTGTGGGGGTGCAGTACTCACTATTGGACGAGAGCAGAGCGGTTGCTGACAAGCCCAGAGTGCCGTGCCCACCTCAGGCTGGGGCTGGAACTCTGGGGGACTTGGCTGGGGGGCCGGGCCGGCGAGGACAGCTGCTGCCGCTGATGTCACAGGGTCATGAGTGAAACCTGAGGACTGGGCCAATCTTCAGGTGGGAGCCTCAGCCACAGTTCCCTCGCCGGGTGTGCTCTGGGCTCAGCCTGCGACCGCTTGGGCTCCGGCCTCACTGCTCCAGGAGTGACAGACTCCCGGGCACACGCACCCATTCACAAGGGCACACAAACACTCACTCACTGGGACACGTGTATTAGCCCACATAGGTGGTTCTTCTCCCAACCTCGACAGTTTACACAGGCTCATCTCACACTCGAATCTCCACACTTATACCCAGAAGCACTCCGGAGGTACGCGCTGGCTCACACTCACACAGTCGCTGGCTCACTCTCACAGTCACTCGAGTGCACACTCACGGACGCACCCACACAAAAGCTGTGCTCCCACAGGCTCAGTCATGTGCAAATCACCCTTCATATGTTCACGCAGATGCTTCTTCTGCTGTTACACCCGTTCACACACATGCCGCCAGCTCACATGCACAAACACACTCGCACCCGCGCAGCAGGCTTGTGCACATACACATGGCTTCTAGTTGTGCCCACAGTCACATCGTGCCCTGAGCAACACAAATGCCATATTGCACAGACACAAGACTCTTACTGAGTGCCTGCCTGTGTGTACACACACCACAGCACAAGCACACACACACCCACAACTACAGCCACAGCCACACCCACTCCCACACCCACTCCTACAGCCACACACACCCACACCACTACACACACACACACACACACACACACACACACGCACACACAGCCATGCCCCTGTGTTTATGGATTTCATGCATGTGACATGCTCCCATTCATGTGGAGAAGTACCACTAGCATGGTCACTGGATGTGCGCCAACGTATGCCCATCTGTACACCCACAGCCGTACCCTCACATCGCACACCAGACACACACAAGTGCATGCACACCCCCGCCCCCAGCTGTTTAGCTGGACCACACAGACATATCCAGGTCCCTTCTCCACCCCCACGCCCACCCCCCTGGCTGGACATCCGTCCGGGGCTGAGGGAGGGCTGTGCTGGGGGCCAGGTTGATGGACCCCACCTCGTCCCTCCACTCCGGGGCTCTGGTGACCCCTGGTGGAGCCGCTGTGAAGTGCCCCCGGCTGCTAGCTGGAGAAACCCCTGGGGAGTTCTGTCGCCCAACCGTTGTTCTCCCAAATCCGTCAGCCTTGGCAGTCCCGTGCCATCTTTCCTGGCAGCCCAGAGCTCCGGCGGCTGCCCTGGGCCCTGAGTGAGCTCAGCCCAGGTCAGAGCAGCCTTCGACAGAAGCATAGGGAGGCCTGGGGAGGGGCTGCCCACCCCCGTCCCCACAGCAGCTCCGCCCAGACCCCGTGGACACAGCCTCAGTCCTTGCCGAGCCCCTCCTGGGGGCCAGGCCTGCCCGTGGTTCAAGAAGTTCCTGCCAGGCCCGATGCCCATCTCTGCCCAGCCCTCCTCTGTCTGTGGCCTGTGGTCCCCACGGAGTTGCCTCACACCCCCAGCGCTGTTTTCTAAACCTAGGTGTGACGCTGGTGTTCCCTATGCAGAGAATCCTGACTTGTGATGGTTCCATTTAGGATCTTTCTTTCTTTCTTTCTTTCTTTCTTTCTTTCTTTCTTTCTTTCTTTCTTTCTTTCTTTCTCCTTCCTTCCTTCCTTCCTTCCTTCCTTCCTTTCTTTTTCTTTCTTTCTTCTTTTTTTAATGGAGTTTCACTCTTTTTGCCCAGGCTGGAGTGCCTTGGTGCGATCTTGGCTCACTGCAACCTCTGCCTCCCAGGTTCAAGTGATTCTCCTGCCTCAGCCTCCCAAGTAGCTGGGATTACAGGTGCCCGCCACCACACCCAGCTAATTTTGTATTTTTAGTAGAGATGGAGTTTCACCATGTTGGCTAGGCTGGTCTCAAACTTCTGACCTCAGGTGATCCGCCCACCTCGGCCTCCCAAAATGCTGGGATTACAGGCGTGAGCCACAGTGCCTGGACCATTTAGGATTTTTTCAACTTCACGATGGGTTTATTGGGACAGAGCCCATGGTAAGTGGAGGGGCACATGCACATGGTTCTTCCTCTGGTTCTGCTCACTGAAGAGACACGCCCAAACACACTCGCACCCGCAGAGCGGGCTTGTGCACACACACACGGCTTCTATATGCGCCCAGAGGCACACTTGTGCCCCCAGCAACACAAACGCCCTATCGCACAGACACAAGACTCTTACCAAGTGCCCATGTGTGTACACACACCACAGCACAAGCCCAGATACCGACAACTACAGCCACACACGTACCCACTCCCACCCACTGGAGTTTCATCGCTGATGTAATCCAAGTGCCTGCCCAGCCCCACCTCTTCTTTGCAAGGGTCTGCTTCTTCTAGCGTTCAGAGGAAAAGAAAATGTTTTTTCCCATTTCCTTCTCATGCTGTCTTCCCGAAGCTGCTCCTCGGGGGCTCTCTCATTACCCTGAGCCCTGCTGTGGCTTCAGTTCACTTTGCTGCTGGTCACCATCTGGGACTGCTGGTCACCACCCCGATAATCACTGGGCCGCTGCTCCCTGTCTGTGGGCATGGGAGAAGAGGGGGTAGGAGCTGCTGTCATTCCCATTTATGGCTCTACTCCTTGGTTTCTGCCTCTCCACTGCCCAAAGCTCTACAGGGCAAGACCTTTTTTAAAGAGCAATTGGACTAATTGAAGGGGATTACCACATACGAGCGGGCAGGGCTGCTACATTCAGTTGCATGGGTTGCATACTACACAATTCTGGGCACCAAGCACATTTGAAGTCAGTGTAGATTAGTATAACTTAAGATGATAATGTTCTGAAAGATGGCAGCAAAACGCCTAGGGGAAGGGGCTAATTTTTCTAATTTGCACAGTGTCTTTGGACTAAGGATGGGAATGATTGGACAAAAAAAGCTGTATGTTAAGTATGGCTTTTTCTCCACAACCTAAGGGGAGCGAATGCTTCCCTCTCTTGGCTCCTTCCTTTGGGAAGTGGCTTCCTCTCCTACTCCATCCAAGTATATGATTCTGCGGAGTTGCTGCTTAAAGGATGATCCCCTCCCCTAACACACGGAGGGGCATGTTACCCACCTCTGGCCAATCCTTTGGGCCATAGTGGTTCATCCGAAACCTGGGGACAAGACTCAAGCTGAACCAATCCTAGTCCTTCCCTGGGAGTTATGTGTACTGAGATTAGAGGAAAGACAATCTCTTTGGTCTTGGGAGTTTCTAAATGTGTCTGAAGGAGCCATGGTGTGTCTCCCACCTGTGGAGGAAGCTTGTCTGTAGGAGGAGGAAACAGGAACATCAAACAGAGAAGCAGAGATGTAGGAGGGGAAGGAAGGAGGAAGGAAGGAAGGAAGGAAGGAAGGAAGGAAGGAAGGAAGGAAGCTGGCATCCAGGCTGGCAGGGCTAGAGTCAGGAGGGAGGAAGGAAGGAAGGGGAAGGAAGGTGGGGAAGGAAGGAAAGAAGGAAGGAGGGAAGGAAGGAAGGAGGGAGGAAAGGAAGGAAAGAAGGAAAGAGGGAGGGAATGAGGGAGGAAGGAGGGGAGGAGGGAGGGAAGGGAAGGAGGGAAGGAAGGAGGGAGGGAAGGGGGAGGGAGGGAGGGTAAGGGAGGGAGGGAAGAAGGGAGGGAAGGAAGGAGGGAGGGAGGGAAGAAAGGAAAGAAGGAGGGAGGGAGGGAAGAAAGGAAAGAAGGAAGGAGGGAGGGAAGAGAAGGAGGGAGGGAGGGAAGGGGAGGAGGGAAGGAGGGAAGGAAGGAGGGAGGGAGGGAAGGAAGAAGGAGAGAGGGACCTGAAGACACTGAGTCTCTGAACCAGTTAAACTATAGACCAACTTCATTACTGTCCTGTCACATGAGCCAAAAAAGCCCACCCTTTTCTCTCAACCTAGTTTAAATTGAGTTTCAGTTACCCACAAACAAAATAATTCCGCAAAACAGAACCACATCTCAGAACCTGACACACAGGAATTGGCCTGGTCACACCCCACTCCACCCCAACCCCAGCCTGCTCAGTCAGCTTCCTCCGTGAGTGGTTTGGTTGGGGTGATTTCCTGGGAGCTGCATCAGGATGCTCCCCCATGGGTGGTGGCACCCTGACTCCAGGGGGCCGGGAGGGGAGGCTCTGGTACTCCACCCCACAATGCAGTTCCAATGGAGTGGGACCTCGAAGCCAGGTCCCCATCACGGGGCATCCCACCTATGCAATGCGCTCACTTGTAAGTCTGCAGAGTACCTGCAGGTGTCTGTTGGACAAAAGCACACCTGAGTATCTCACCAGGATAACCATAATTTGCAGAAACAGTGCAGCTAGAGCCTCTAGACAGAAAATTGAGGTTTCTTCACTGTTGAATTTTCAAGATTCCCTCTCTCCTGCATATCCAGTCAATAACATAATTCTGCAGAGCAATACTTAGTTCGTTTCCTTCAACTTTGATATTGCAGCTCCTTCCAATTTGTGTATCTTTAGGAACTGCACCCAAGGAAAGGGCTGATTTGCTGGGGTCACTCTCTGAACAATGCTTCCTCAACTGTACCAAAAATAGCTTTGAAATTTCCACTTGAATTCTTAGAAAGGGCCCTTTTCTCTCCATTTCCATCTGAGGAAAAGAGGAGGTAGCTTATTTTCACAGTTCCATGGTTTCTAATAATGGCACAATATTCTTTTGAGTGAACTGCCTTAATTCACTCAACCATCCCCCTATTATTAGACATTGGGTAACGTTCAATTTTTCCTTTTTCTTTTTTTTTAAGACAGAGTCTCACTCTGTCGCCCAGTGCAATGGCACCATCTCAGCTCAGTGCAACCTCCACCTCCTGGGTTCAAGCAATTCTCCTGCCTTAGACTCCCGAGTAGCTGGGATTACAAGTGCCCGCCACCAAGCCTGGCTAATTTTTGTATTTTTAGTAGAGACAAGGTTTCATCATGTTGGCCAGGCTGGTCTCAAACTCCTGACCTCAAATGACCCACCCGCCACGGCCTCCCAGAGTGCTGCGATTACAGGCGTGAGCCACCATGTCCTGCCAAATGTTTAATTTTTAACCCTTTAAAAATGACACTATGATGAACATGTTTGAGTATAAATCTTTTCCTATGTTTAGCTTATTCCCAGAAATAGATTTACCAAGGCAATGGGGAGGACTTTTAGCCCATATTGTCTTGGATCACAAAAAAAAAAAAAAAAAAAAAATCTGAAAAACAAAATAATCCAAAGAGGCCAACAAGAGTTCCTATTGAGAAGAAAATAAAAAAGAAATAGGTGGAGTGTTCAGTGTCTCAAAGAAAATAATAGTAGGCAAGTCAAATAGCAGGAAAGTAAGTCATCTCCTATTCTGCTGCGCTGATGTGAGATCTTCTATGAGCAAAATAGCTCAGACAGATAAGTGTGTGGCTTTCCTTTCTTCATGGCAAATGCTTCCGTTTCTTTTGACAAATAAATCGAATGGAATACCATAAGCCAGATAGTTTTGATCTCAGCCTTGTTTTTCAAAATACAAGCGGTTAACATGCCCTTTTACCTCTGAGGCATTGGAATGATCACCTCCTCCTGACTGTTTTCTATGGCCACCTCTAGTCCGCTGCAGGCTTCCTTAGAGGGACAAGTGTGGCAGCCTCTTTGCTGGGCCCCCTGCCTCCAGCCTTGCTTCAGTTGAATCTATTGACCATTGTACACCCAAACTCATTTTCTTCAATGTCTATTTCAGTAGTTCACATCTCTGAATGCAGATGTATCATAGAGCTACTTAAGTCCCTTTTCCAGGAGTTTTCAGTAGCCTGGAGGCAGATGTGGAGCGAGTAGGAGGCTGATGTCTTCGTTGGGATCCCCCAAAAACAGACCTTGACACAAGGCTTGGGGAGCAGTCGTTTCTTTGGAAGGAGATCCAAATGAGCACTACGAGAGAGTGGAGAAGGGACAGGGAGAGGAGAAAAGGCAGTAAAGTGTGTGTTTCTGAGCAGGTCACTGTGGGCCACCTGGGCACAAGCCCACAGGCATCACTGAGAGGCTCTGTGGGAGACACCTCAGAGTTGTCGCACTGAGACCAGGAGGCTGCGAGTTTAGCTATCAACTCCCATCCATTATTGCTTGTGGGCTGCTCCTGTGCCACCTTCTGGCCTGTCTCACCTGTGGCCAGGTGTCCTCAGGTGGAGGGGCCGTAGGTGAGGGCAGGAACCCTCTGCAGAAGACTCTAGGGGAGGCTGCGGGTACAGGCCAGCTCTGACAGCTGCTCCACAGTTGGATCTGTGTGTGTGTGTGTATGTGTATTCACACACACACACATATGTACATACACACATGTATATGCATATGAATTTTTTTTTTTTTTTAGATGGAGTCTCTGTTGCCCAGGCTGAAGTGCAGTGGCATGATCTCGGCTCACTGCAACCTCCACCTCCCAGGTTCAAGCGATTCTCCTGCCTCAGCCTCCTGAGTGTCTGGGATTGCAGGCACCGCCACCACGCCCGGCTAATTTTTGCTAATTTTTGTATTTTTAGTAGAGACAGGGTTTCACCATGTTGACCAGGCTGGTCCCGAACTCCTGACCTCAAGTGATCTGCCTGCCTTGGCCTCCCAAACTGCTGGGATTACAGGCGTGAGCCACCGTGCCTGGACTTATGCATATGATTTTTAAAACAAAAATAAGATCTTACTATGCTTACTGATATTTTTGACTCAACTCTCCTGGACAACTTTTCACATCAACAGAGATATTCTATTCCCACATTATCCATGGTTGAATAGTATTCTTTTGGGAGGATGCATCCCCATCAGACATTTGTTTGTTCGTTTGTTTTAGAAACTGGGTCTCACCCTGTTTCCCAGGCTGGAGTGCAGTGACGTGATCGTAGCTCACAGCATCCTTGAATCCCTGGGCTTGAGCGATCCTCCTGCCTCAGCCTCCTGAGTAGCTGGCACTATAGGCACAAGCCACCGCACCTGACCCCCTATCAGACATTTGTTACTTCTAAATGTGGTTGACATAAACAAAGGTGGACAAGAACAATCTTCCTGAAACATGGCTGGCCACAGCACTTGGTATCTCCCTTTTGCTTGAAACCCACTGAAAGCTCTCCATTACCCACAGGGCCAAGCCTAAATTCCAAACCTTGGCATTCCAAACCTTGGCCTGTCCCTGGACCTCTGCTCTCTGCCCGGCTCCTCTTCTACAGTCAGACAGTTTGACCCACCGGGTCATCTCAGGTCCTGTCCATTCATACACCTGGGTCTTGGCTTGGGCTCTGTCCCCAGCCTGATAGCGCCCGTCTTCCCCTGCTGCTTGGCCCCATCAAGGACTGCCTTCCTTGGAACTCCATCCCTCAGCGGTCAAGTCCTCTCTTTTTCATTATCCCTGGGGCGTAGTCTTATCTTTCTGCTCTCTTTCCATGGATACATTTTCACTTCCCAACAATGCTGGGACAAGTGACCATACTGCTTATGCCTCCAGGGTTCAGATGGCACATTGCACACGCAGACACTTCCTTGGTCAAGGTTTGTTGATGATGAGCAAAATGGCTGGTTCTCTTTCCACCTGGAATGAGAGAGGAGATGGAGAGAGGCATCTCTGTGTTCTACTCACTGGGGGGCTGTGACCCCAGTGCCTGGATCTCAGCTTGTTAATGGCTATTGAAGCCATAAGACCCATGGGGACAGTAAAGTAATGCCCACAAGCCTGCTCCCCTAGAGACAGGTACTACGGAGCAAAGGAGGAGGTGGGAATGGTCTTTCTGGTTCTTACTCAGGACTGGCAGGAAGGGGAGCTGACATGGAGAGTGGGGGAAGGGCTACTCGGGGTGCTAAGCCCAGCTTCCTGTCTGGATTTTCCTTGACTGCTGCCGGGGGCCTATCTTAGGATGGTCACAGCTGCAGAAATAGATCTCCCCCTTCACCTGTTCTTAAGCAAGGAAGACCTTGCTAACTTCCTGTCAAAAGAACGCGTGCTTTGGTAACTTTTCCAGTACGGGAGACAGTACTGGGGACGCGGGTGCTGAAGTCACCACGATTTTCCTCGTCTGAGGAGCAGTGGCTCACCTTGGCCAGGAAACAGGGCAAATAGCCGCAAGGAGAGAGGCGAGAAGCCGGCCACGTGTTTCCAGCCAGAGTCCTCAGCCTCTTCCGTGAATTCGGGCGGTGTTTCCTTCCTTGGTCTGCTCCAGAAACCACTCTTTCCTGGCAGGAAGCCTCTCTCTCTGTCAGAGTGACAGGAAACAGACCCTTTGTCCTCCTCACTCGTCTGCCCTGGCCCCCAGCCTGCTCCTGCAAAAGTCTCTGTTTCTCCTGAACTTTTCAGCTGAGTCAATCGGGCTCTGGGACCCCGAAACCAAGCCTCCCCAATCACTCGCTTATTCACTCAACAAACACACCCCCCTTCCCCGCACTAACCCAGGCCCAGTTCTGGGAACCAGCAAGGGGAGGGGAGGGGAGCCCCGAGTAGCGCGGCGGGAGGTGGACATGCCGGGGAGGAGACTGGCCTCCTGGTGGCGGGGGAAGGCTCCTGGGGACCCCAAGTCCGCGGAGGAGGAGACAGGAGGGAGCAGGGAGATGGAGGACCCGGGAGCACGGACGGGCTCCGCGCATGCGTGGGAAGAGACCTTGGCGTCCTCGGCATCGCCAAGGCAACCGGCGCCAGCCATGGCCTCTGGGGCGGGCGGAAGCTGGGGTCGCTCCCCACCGCAGAGCTCAGTCCCGACGGTGAGGGCTGAGCCCGGGAGCAGATCCTGCCTTAGCTTGGGAGACGGCAGAGTGGGGAGCTGTCCCTGGAGGGGCCAGATCCTGGAGGGGTGGGGGGCGAGGAGAGACAGCCCCAAACCGAGAGGAAGAGGCGTGGCAGGGAGCAGGGAGGCCGCGGGGCGGGGAGGAGAGAACCTGGCCCCTGCGGGGTTAGGGAGGCCACTGGCCGGGAGGGGTTGGGGCTCGCGACGTGTCCCCATCCATTCCCCCCACCCCACCTGGCTGACTCCGCGCACACCCCCAGCCCTGGGTCACCTTCCTGCAGCCCCTCTCGTGGGCCGTCCCACCTGCGCCCCCGCAGCCAGGCCGCGTGAAGGAAGGTGAGACTCCCGGGTCCCCCCACCCCACCGCCACCATCACCACCACTCACCCTCTTCTGCCTCGCACATCCTCTGGGAGTCCCCGCAGCACAACCCGCCAACCCATTCTTCACCCCCTGGGACCGGGGTGTCAGGGGGAGGGGGACTCGGAGGCCCGGCGTGGGCTTGCTGAACCCCGCTTCCTAGACCTGCTGGAACTGATGATGCTGCAGAACGCGCAGATGCACCAGCTGCTGCTGAGTCGCCTGGTGGCTGGAGCGCTGCAGCCCGGGCCTGCTTCGCCCTGCCCTCAGGTGTGTGTGGGTGGGCCGCCGGGGTCGCTCACCTGTGGGTCCAGGGATGGGGATCCACCTGGGGTTCCTGTTCAGGGGGGAAAAGAACTGGGAGACAGAGGAGCAGGAAGCCAGCCCGTCTCTCTGGCTGGGGCTGTTTGGCATCTGTCGTGTTTCAGCCTCCATGAAAGGTTGGGGCGGGGAAGAGACCCCCCAAAGTCCAGACCACCGAGGTCTTGTTTTCAAGGAGGTTTCCCTGCAGTGCCTCCCCCACTGGACTTAAGGCTCCAGGAAGGTAGGCACCCTGGTAACCCCGCGCCATGCATCATGAGCGTCTGGCCTGGTGCCTGACACCATGTAGGGGCTCAGCTGATATTTGTTGAACGAGTGAATGAATAAATGAATGGTTAGGGATACAAAGCCAGGTTGGCTGTGATGGCACATGGAGAGGTACAAAGCACAAGTGCACATAGGGTTGGGGGATGGGGACAGGCTCCTTGGAGGAGCAGAGGATCTTAGAACCACCCCTTGAAAGCCAGGTAGGATTTTGACCCTTGGAGGAGGCAAAGGGTGTGTCCCCCATCCAGGCTGGCAGGGGCAGAGTCAGGAGACAGAATGGGGGAAACCGTGTGCAGCAGTGTGTGTGTGCAAGAGTGTGTGTGTATGTGTGTGCAAGCGGGTGTCTGTGTGCATGCGTGTGTGTGTGCAAGGCTGTGTACATGCATACGTGTGTGCAAGTGTGCGTTCACGTGCGTGTGCAAGTGTGTGCGTGCACGTGTGTGCGAGCGGGTTGTGAAAGCAAGTGTGTGCGTGCAAGCATGTGTGTGCAAGTGGGGGTGTGTGCAAGCGTGTGTGTGCATGCATGTGCATATAGCTCTAAGGCTGAGCCTTACTCAGCCAATAGTGGGCATCCTGAGGTCAGGAGAAGCAGGGACTGGGTGGAGAGAGAATGTTGTTCAGCTCAGAGGAGGCGGAGAGGGGTTCAAGGAATCCAGACAGAAGGAGACCCTGAGGAGCTACTGCCACCCCTCACCCCTGGGTCCTCAGTGATGACACATAGGGGGGTCCAGGGGCTGGGGGTGAGGCCGGGGACAGCTCAGTGGACTCCTGGCCCCAGCTCTCGGGGTCACACCTGGAATCAACTGGGTGGCCAAGTTGCTCAACGTCCTTGAGCTACAGGAGTAAATGTTTCCACAATTCGTTGTCCTCATGTAGTAAATGCTCAATAAACACAAGCCATTCTTTTTTTCTTTCTTTTCTTTTCTTTTCTTTCTTTTTTTTTTTTTTTTTTTTTGAGACGGAGTCTCTCTCTGTCACCTAGGCTGGAGTATAGTGGTGCGATCTCGGCTCACTGCAACTTCCGCCTCCTGGGTTCATACGATTCTCCTGCCCCAGCCTCCCGAGTAGCTGGGACCACAGGCGCCTGCCACCACACCCGGCTACTTTTTTGTGTTTTTAGTAGAGACGGGGTTTCACTGTGTTAGCCAGGATGGTCTCGATCTCCTGACCTTGTGATCCGCCCGCCTCAGCCTCCCAAAGTGCCGGGATTACAGGCATGAGCCACCGCGCCCCGCCTACACAAGACATTCTTTTTTTTTTTTTTTCCTTTTTTTTCTTTTGAGATGGAGTCTCGCTCTGCCGCCCAGGCTGGAGTGCAGTAGCTGGATCTCTGCTCACTGCAAGCTCTGCCTCCTGGGTTCACGCCATTCTCTTGCCTCAGCCTCCTGAGTAGCTGGGACTACAGGCGCCCACCACCATGCCCGGCTAATTTTTTTTTTTTTTTTGGTTTTTTTAGTAGAGACGGGGTTTCACCGTGTTAGTCAGGATGGTCTCAATCTCCTGACCTTGTGATCCGCCCGCCTCGGCCTCCCACAGTGCTGGGATTACAGGCGTGAGCCACCGTGCCTGGCCACAAGCCATTCTTACAAAGCCTATCTGGAGGAAATAACTTAGGGGAATGGAGGAGTGGCGGTGGGGAGAGCCTGATGGTGGATTCTCATTTCCCCTGCCTGTTTTGCACAATCCCCAGGTCTACCTGGAGGTTCCGCAGGAAGAGCCTGAGGAGGAGGAGGAGGAGGAGATGGATGTGCGGGAGAAAGGGCCTTTGGTGTTTCACCACCACTACTTGCCCTATTTGATGCCCTCCCCGGGTGCCCTGCTGCCCTGGCCAGCCCCCTTCTTCCCCACCCCCGCTTGTCAGCCCTACTTGCAGGACGTGCCCAGGATTCAGCACTGTCCTGCCTCCAGGGAAAGGGAGGTGTAAGTGAGGCTGGGTGCTGCCAGGGTTCTGCTCTGGGCTGGAAGTTGCAGAAGAGCTGTGCAGGGGCTGGTGGTCGGTGGAGATAACTTGTGGGTGAAACTCCAGAGGCCACCCCTGGGCCTCTGATGGGGGTCTTTTTCTTTCCCCCATCTCAGGAGAGCTGTGCCCCCACCCCCACCCCCCAGTGCCACAGGGACTGTGGGTGCTGATGTACCCCCGGCTTCAGGTAGGGCTGGGGTGGTGGGCAGCGGGGCCCAGGCCTGGGAGTGAATCAGGAGGCCAGGAGGGCCCTGTGCCCTCTGGTGGGGTTTGGGGGTTTCCTACCATCACTGCTGCAGGCAACTGGCCTGTCCCCTTCCCTTTTCCTCTTTGGGGTCCACTGAGACAGGAGGGAGTCAAGATGAGGTTCTTGTTTCCCCAGACTACTATGATGCCGAGAGCCTCCTATGAGGACAGACCCTGGCCCTGGGAACTGCACCAGCTTCCTGCTCTGGATACAGCCCCGGAGCCGCCTCCTGCACCTCTCTTGTCGACTCCCCTGTGCCCATGGCTGGCAGTCCTTCTCACTCTCTCAACCTCAGCCAGGCCCCCTTCTCCTGGGGAAATCAGTCCCTGCCCCACGCCAATGAGTTCCTGGATGGGCTGGATCTGTGCTGTTGTGTAAGAGCTCCTTGGAGCACCACCCAGGCCCTTGAAGCCACGTCAGCCCGCCTCTGCCCCACTGCTTCCTGCCTGGAGCAGGGGGAGGCCTGGGAACAGAGCCCCCACCCTCTCTCCCTCACCCCTCTCTCTGGGATGATGAGGTCTCCTTCCAGCCTGGTAATGGAGCAAGAGGGGAGGGGGGGATTCCTTCTGCTTTCCACAGCTTTGAAGGCCCCTTTGAGGTGGCTGGAGGGGCCCAGAGTGGTGGGGGAGAGACCTTGCTGGGCAGCGCCCCTGAGCAGAGTCAGTTCGCTGGGCCCCCCACCCCTCGTCCCAGGAAGCAGCTCTGTTGGCAGAAAGGAGAGGTCAGAGCTTTGTCCTGCTGTGGCCAGGAGTGGCCTGAGGTCTCCTGGGGCCAGGTGGGAACAGTGTGTCCTCTGCCCCCTGGGCCGGGGTGTGTTTCCCCCACCCTCCCTCAGTAGCAATGAGCTACTCAGGCCAGATGGGGGCCTGTTGCATGGGCTGGGAGTCCCCTGTGAAGGAGAGGGTGGGGAGGGAGGCATCTAGGGAGAGGGGTCCCCCATGGTGGCTCCCCTCCCTGGCCATTGTTATCCCAGGAGGAGACACTGTGGGCACAGGGCTAAGTCCAGGTGTTTGTATTCTGGCTAGAAAAGGCAATGTCCCAAGTCTCTGCTGCCTGTCACAGTCCTTCAGCCAGGGCTGGACCTCAACCCTGAGGAGTCACACTGAGTTCCAGTGACCACCGTGGTGGTGGCCATGCCACTCATGCTTGCTATGGCCGGAAGGCCTGGGGCAGCCTCCTCCAAGCCGCTCGCACCCCATAGGTGCCCATCCGCTGCTGGCGCAAGTGCTGGCCGAAGATGAAGCAGAGCAGGACAGATGTCACGAACAGGGACAGCAACACCGACACCACCGTGACTATGATGACCATCTGGCTGTCCGACACAGGCTCTGAGGGGGGAGGGGGCAAGGGTCTTAGACGTCCTGTGATCCCAGTTACCAGGGACCAAAAGGGAGTGGAAGTCCACCCCCAGCCCAGACCCCCAGCCCCCGCCGCCCGCTCATGCATCCAGCAGTCACCCCAGTTGCAGAGATGAGTGGTAAATGGTGTCTGCATTAAAATTATTATCTGGAAAAAAGGTGGCCCAGGGCTCAGGCTACCAGCTGGACTTCTGTGTGGCTGTGAGGGCAGATGTCCCCTTGTCAGCAGCCATGGGACCAGTATGTAGCTGCTGGACACTGTGGCCTGGAGGGTGGCATGGTCCCAGCCAAGCCCCTTCTTGGGCAGAGCTGAGTGAACTTCATGCCAAGCTCCCTGTGTGCCGGCCGTCCAGTCACCGAGCAGCAGAGCTCTGGGGACCTCAGCGGGGGCAGTCAGGCCAAACTTCTCATTGTGGAGGGGAGCCAAGGCCAGGGAGAGCAGTCAAGGTCATGGGGCTTGATGGTGGCCGAGGAACTAGTTGACTTCTCCCGACCTCTGGAGCAGTTGAGGTCCAAGCTGGGGACTTGGAAAGAACTTCAGGGAAGAGGGAGAGTAAGAGGGAAGCCTCAGGGTGAAGGGTGGGCTCCTGGGTGTTTGCTTCCCAAGTGGGACTCGAGATTTTTCTTCCCCCGAGGGGCTGAAAGTGACTTCTCACTCCCAACTCCATCCACGGATCCCCCCTCACCATAGATCTCCAACATCTTTGGGGCTGAGTGTTCCTGAAAGATGTTGCCACCGCGAGATATCAAGTCCAGCACAGCCAGGCAGGAGAAGTTGCGGTGGCCATCCTCTCTGTCAGCCGTGCTGTTGAATGTGGCTGTGGCCTCCTGCAGAGCAGGGGCTGCCTTCCCGAAGGTCTGATTGTGCAGAGTCTCATTGCCACGGAACAGGAAGAGGGTGAGGCTGTCCAGGGGCTCCACGGTGGGCACCCTGCACTCAATGGTGAAGGACTTGCCCACAGCCACCAAAGTGGGTTGCAGTGTCAGGATGACCTGCCTTGGAGGCTCTGCAGGGGACAAAGGAGGGAGGTCTGGTCAGGATGGGGGTGCAGTCCCAGCAGCCTCCCCCTGGCCAGGGCCATCTCCTGTCACCATGGTGTTCCACGGTTGGGGAGGAGGTGGCCTGGCCGGCTCCAGTGCAGAGAGGAAGAGGGCGGCAGTTGAGGATGGAGGCTGGACTGTGTGGTAGTTTTACAGACATGATGGTTTCCGGTGACCAGGTGTCTACAAGGACAAGGTTCAGAAATTGTACAGCCAACTGGAAAGATATAAAAGTTTGGGTCTGTCTCCTCTCCTTCAGAAATGAAATATAAATTTCAAACATTAAACAGTTGGGTGATCACGTTGAGAGAGACTTAGATGGGCATTGCTCACTGGAACTGGGCACTGGAGGAACTGAGCTGTGAAGTTCATCACTTAGGAGGCAGAGGCCAGAGCCAGACCTGCCCAGGTTCTCCAGGGTCAGGGCCATGGCCACCACGATTCCTCACGTATTCAACCACCCGAGGGGGTGCCCTGGATTCTCTTTTGAATTAGAATATTTCACTTCCACTCACCCCACCTCCCACCCCGAGAAAATATGTTGGATTTAAGATGTTTTTCTGTTCATTGATCCACTGAAACTGGTGATGGAATGGACCCAGGTGATACCCTTAGCGCCAAGATGTCCTATCCCAGCCCATCTGGAAGGTTTTCATGGCTCATGTGCAGGTGGAGTGTGATGGCCACACATTTGCTGTGGGCCCTGAGGGGAAGATAAAAACCCTGGGCGACACTTCAACCTTCTTGCCATGAGATGGACAGGCTCAGCTCCCCTGATGGTGACCCCACTACTTGGCATGGGACATGGGGTGCTCTGGTGACTCAGCTATGTTGGGAAATGACTTCTGGATTTGGTTAAATGTTGGTTAGATTGTCCTCCCCTAAGCAAGACTCAAAATGTGGGTTGTCTGCATCTTGAGATGCCAGCGGGCTCAAGGCATCCAACCAAGGGCTGGCCTGGTCCTGCCCCTTGTCACCCCAGGAGCTCAGGGAGGCAGGGCCCCATGATGACAGTGCCCAGGAGCAGGCACAGAGGGGCTCTGTGTGCATTCAGTAGACACAGCCTCTGTCCCAGGGGAGAGGAGGGCCCTGCAGCACAGCCACTCACGGTACACGCTGACGTTGGAATTCATTGACTCCTGCTTCCCGGAGCAGGTGAAGTGGCATTGGAGGACCGTGTCATGGGAGATGTTTGAGACCAAGTAATGTTTCCACTGAGCCTGTTCGTCCAGCAGAATCTTATCTAGAGAGGTCTCCAGACCACCCACTTCAGGCTGGTTACAGGTGGTGCTGCAGTTGACCTCGAGGGACGCTTTGGGCTCAACCGCCAGCTTCTTTGGCCTCACGTGTACCTCAAATACCTTCTCATCAGATCCTGGAAAACCAGAAACACTGGGCAGTCGTGTCATCCCCCCGCCCCCTGCCCTCCAGTGGAGCTGTCCATTGAGGCAGTCTGGCTCCTGGGTCAGGGGCTGAAGAGGAAAGGTCATTGGGGACCCCGCTGCTACTTTCCCCTTGTCAGATGTCATGGCCCCGGCTAGACCAGGAGGCCACCCCCCAGCTGACTCCCTGCCTCTGGCTGTCCTTCCTCCAGCCCCCTAGCTGACACCCTGCCTCTGGCTCTCCTTCCTCCAGCCCATCTGCCCATCAGCTCCAGATTAGTCTTCCTCAGGCTGTGCTCCATCTCCATGGAGTGGGATCCGACTCAGTCTTTAAGGTCAGCCCAAACGTCCCCTCCCCCATAAAGCCCTCCCACAGAGGGCCCTCTGTAGCCCTCCCTCCTTTCCTTTCTTGCACAAACACTTTTTGAACACCTGCTATGTCCAAAGCATCAGGCTCTGGGGATACAGCAGTGATCACAGTAGACCAAACACTGCCCTGGCAGAGCTCCAGTAAACAGTGACAGGCAGAGCACCCAGCCGGTCAGATGGCAGGAAAGCGCCGAGAAAGGGAGCAGGGAGTGGGGGTGAGGCCACTTTAAATACTGTGCTCAATAAAAGCCTCACCCAGATGCTGACTCTGTGGGCAAAGGCATGCAGGGGTGTGGCACGCCCTGCAGATACTCAGGGGCAGTGATCCAGGGGAAGGGGGCCAGCAGTGCAAAGGCTGGGGCAGGAGGATTGTTGAGCCCAGGAGTTGGAGGCTGCAGTGAGCTATGATCACACCCTGCACTCCAGCCTGGGCAACAGAACAGGAACCTGCCTATAATAAAAATAAAAAATTTAAAAAGCTTCAGCAGGCTGGGCATGGTGGCTCATGCCTGTAATCCCAGCACTTTGGGAGACCAAGGCGGGTGGATCACTTGAGTCCAGGAGTTCGAGACCAGCCCCTGCCATCTCTACAAAAAATACAAAAATTAGCTGGGCATGGTGGCTCTCACCTGTGATCCCAGCTACTCAGGAGGCTGAGGTGGGAGGATCACCCGAGCCCAGGGAGGTGCAGTGAGCCATGATCACGCCACTGTACTCCAGCCTGGGTGATAGACCGAGACCCTGTCTTAAAACAAAACAAAAAAACCTAAGAACCTCAGCAACTTTTGGGACTTCTCTTCCGCCTGAAGCCACAGGGAATGGGGCACCCCCACCCTCTCGGCTGGCATGTGCCAAATCAGGAACCCCAGGAAACTGGCTTACCTGGACAGCAGATCAGGGCGAAGAGGGCCACAGTCAGTGTCCTGTAACCGAAAGAGGACATCTCTGGCAGTGTCCACGGGCTCGCAGGGACCAGCCAAGGGCTGCCTGGAGGGAGATGGTGGGCGCAGGTCTGAGCTATGGCCCAGAATCCCTAGCCTTCTGCAAACTGATGACTGCATTTCCTCTCATTATCTGAGAGATATTTGGGAAGCCATGTGCACCAGCTGGTTCTAGGACCCCAGGCCTCTAAGAATCCAGGCAGAGGAAGCTGGGAAGCTGCTGATAAGCAGGGCATAACCCAGTCCTCCCTGCTGACTCCCTGTGCAAGGGGCGGGGCAGGCAATGGGTGCACGCATGCGTGTATGAGACGTGTGCACAGGGGAGAGTCAGGCCTATAAGCCCCAGATCTGGGGAACCCCAAATCCCATGGGATGCATTGTTGGAGTCATGCCTGGGAGACAGCCATCCAAAGGCCAGGACCTGTCCAGGACTTGCAGTTACCATAGCAAAAGGGGACAGTGACTTGGGCTTTTCTAAGGAAGCCTGGACGGAAATTTGAGCTTCTCCTGCTAAATGCCTGCTGCAATTCTGCATAAACCTTCACATTCCACTCAGTTTTCTTTTCTTTTCTTTTCTTTTTTTTTTTTTTTTTTTTTTGAGATGGAGTCTCACTCTTGTCGCCCAGGCTGGAGTGCTGTGGCACAATTTTTGGTTCACTGCAACCTCTGCCTCCCAGATTCAAGCAATTCTCCTGCCTCAGCCTCCAGAGTAGCTGACATAACAGGATTGCGTCACCACACCCAGCTAATTTTGTATTTTTAATAGAGATGGCGTTTCACCACGTTGGCTAGGCTGGTCTTGAACTCCTGACCTCAGGTGATCTGCCTGCCTTGGCCTCCCAAAGTGCTGGGATTACAGGCCTGAGCCACCGCACCTGGCCCTCACTCAATTTTCAACCTAGACTTGATCTTGACTCAGCTGATTCAGGGCCAACTTGAGGCCCAGAGCCTCAGGAAATGCATCCCATAATAGTCCCCAGCAACCCAGGCACAGACAGAGAATGGGGTCAGTCTGGCTGCAGCCACACCCCCCAAACCATGGCCTTCATTTCCTGGGCTACCTGATGTCCTCCATCCTCTCTCTCCCTCCAGGAGGGAGCCTTGGGTTGGGAGGGTTGGAGCCTGAGGTGTTTCACTTTATTCCTAGGGAGGAATCCGCAGAAGCAGTGAGCAGGTAAGGGAGGGATTTCAATGGACGAGAGGACCTTCCTGGGTGATCGCCACACAGTCTCATCCCTCAGTTCTGCCTAAGATCCCTTTTGCAACCAGGCAGGGAAAGAGCAGGACTTCTTGCTTTCTCAGGGGAACCCCTGATGGGGCCTTTCCAAAGGGATGCCCCAGAATCCTCAGGACTTTGGCCAAGCTCCATTCCAGGTTGGGAGGGCAGGGTGAGGTCCTGCCCTTCCCTCACTGCTGAGGCCAAAGGCGGTTACTACTGTACACAACCATCAAGGGCTGCCATTGTCAGCCTGGACCCAGGGAAGTCCCTGGACGGGGTTGCTGGACTTGGGAATGATGCAGGGAGGAAGGGGCAGGGCCTGGGGCCAGCAGAGAAAAGGAGAACAGGGTGGAGTTTCACCCCCAGCCTGAAGGAATCTGATTTCATGTGGGGCCGGCAAAGTCCTGAGAGCAGGAAACACTCCTGAAACCCAAGCCAGGGGCTGGGACAGAAGGGTGGGGATGGGGACATTGCTGTAGTGGAGACTCTGTGTCCTCCACTGAGTCAGAATAATAATAACAATAACAACATCAATAATAATAATAGTAAACATTTACTTACTACAGGTCGGGCACTGTCACAAGCACTCTATAAATATTAACCAATTAATCCCCTAACTCTCTGAGGCAGGTACTGTTACTGTCTCCATCTCACAGATGGGAAAACTGAGGCACGTCAAGGTTAAATGACTTGTTCAAGATCACATACCTAGAAAAAATGAAGTCACCATGAATGATAGCCTGCCATGGTGACTGTTGAAGCCCGCCCGAGCAGGCGCAAGAAGAGGATTGTTAGGAGCCTGGTTCCCAGGAGACCCTCAAGAGGGAAAAGCAACATAGCAGAAGGCCAGAGGAAGGTTCTGGGGCCTGCCTCACTGTGAGGGACTGTGGGAAGGTGGGGTGATCCACGCCTGGAGTGCTCCAAACAGCTTCTGGAAGGGACAGTGCTTGGGAATCCCACCTGCTTACACAGCAGGGCCAGCCTGATTCCCTCTTCAAGCAAGGCTTCTGCAGCCCCACGTCCTCCCTGAAAGCACAGGCTCCAGTTCCTACCCCCCATCTCCTCCTGTGATGTCTCCCATCCTTCCTGGGCAGGCCCTGCTTGGCTGGGACACACCGGGCATGTGACCATCTATTTGTTAGAAATAGTTACTGTATTCTAACCTTTGACACATCAACCTCCCTGCCTCCCCACTGGCCCATCAACAGTGAGGGCAGAAGCTGAATCTCATGTACCGCTACATCCACCCAGTGTAGGACACTGCCTGGCACACAGTAGGTGCTTCGTCATTGTTGAATTGGTAGATGGATGGGTGCATGCATGGATTAGTGAATGAATGAGAGAGTTTGTCCTAAACAAGCTTGTGCGAAGGCTGTTTTTAGTTTTAGGTCCTAAGCATTTACTGTTTTTTTTTTTTTTTTTTTGTCCAGCATCTTCCTCCTGCTGCTGCTAAAGTCTCTGCTTCCCAAGGCCACAAGGCTGACCTTATAATGTAAACAAGGCCAATCATGGTACCTTACTCCTTGAGGATGGGCACTTTGAGTTAGGCCTGCACAAAGGTTTTCTTTTTTTGAGATGGAGTCTCGCTCTGTCACCCAGGCTGGAGTGCAGTGATGCAATCTCAGCTCACTGCAACGTCCGCCTCCTGGGTTCAAGTGATTCTCCTGCCTCAGCCTCCTGAGTAGCTAGGATTACAGGTGCCCACCACCACGCCCAGCTAATTTTTGTATTTTTAGTAGAGACGGGGTTTCACTCTGTTGGCCAGGCTGGTCTCGAACTCCTGACCTCATGATCAGCCCGCCTCTGAGCAGAGGTTTTCCTGGGACTTTCTGAACCAGAGCCGGTTCCTTCTAGCCAGACCCTTCCCTTTCTAGTCCTAACACTAGATGCACATGAGCCAGCAGCTGTGCGTGCTCATGCCCCACAACTGAAGAAGCTGAAAGGAAGGAAAGTCAACTCAGTGTAGCAGGTACCCTTAATCCAAGATGGAAGGTGATCTAGAATTCTAGAGTGCTGGTTGTAGGGGTAAGGGGTGGACTCTGATGGGTGGTGGGCTGGGTTAGGTGCCTGGCGATGACTCTGTGTTCACTCAGGAATCGTGTTGCAGAAGTGAAAGAGCTATCCAGGCTGAATACAGTGGAAAGTTCTGACCCTTCAAACCTGCCCGTGGGAGGTTTGGACATGGGTCCTTGCGTACAGAGAGTTACTGTGGGGCTTGCCCTACAAAATGTCCACGACAGGAAAAGAGCTTGCAGCACACTCAACATTAATCATTAGGTCAGCATGCTCTCTGACCTGCTTCCTCATAGTTGCTCGGTGCCTATTGCCCCAGAATTATGCAGACTCTGTCATAGGATTAGAGTTCCCCTAACTGCTCTAAAGGTAACAGCTTGAACATTATAAAATGTTAAGCTTTCCCTTTGAGATATTCTTTCAGGTCCTGCATACCAGTGAAAGTACTCATGCAGGCTGGTCTGAAGGACCCCACTGATGCCAGCCAGTCTGCAGGACCCAATTGATGCCAGCTGGCCTGAAGGACCCCATGAGGAGCTGACTCACAAAAGAATGCAGTTTCCATATTCCAGTGATTTATCCCCTTACCTCGACTAGTCATTGACCCCAGTTTACCAGCCTGTTGCCCTCCACAATGTCCTCTAAAATCCCAGCCCAGAACTCTTTGGGGAGATGGATTTGACGGTCTCCCCGATCTCCTCATTTGGCACCCTGGGATCATTAAACTTTTTCTCTGCAGGAAACCCTGCTGTGCTGGTGTAATTGGCCTGTTGCTGCACAGCAGTGGGCCTACACACCTGTTGGTCCTGTAACACAGGAATAAGAGGAAACTGACCATGATGTAGAAGAGAGAAGAAACTTGGGGTCCTTCCTGGAAAATTGTTTTCACCATGAAATGTCTCCTGTTTTGCTCTCTGGATCCCTAAGTTTCTCAAGGAAGGGGGCTATAAAACTGGAGGAGTTAAGATAGTTCTGGAAAACGTGAGAGAATTTTTGAGGGGAGGGGAGATTAGAGTCTCAGTTTAGAAAGTGAACTCATCTCTCCCACAGAGCTTTGGAAGGATTATGCTCTGAGAGGGTCCTAATCCAGTGACTTTCCTCTCTTGTTTGAAAGAAAAAAAAAAAAAACTATTAGAATTGTGTACCCAGCAAAACCATCTTTCAAGAGCCAAAGTTAACAAAAACAGATAAACAAAAAGTTTATCCCCCAAAATACCTAAATGAGCATTTAAAAATGTGCTTCAGTAAGAAGAAAAAATGATTACAGAACAGTTTGCTATGCAAAGAAGGGCAAGAAAATAAAATGGCAAATGAGTACACAACTCCAAACAAATATTGTTTACAATAATGGTAATATTAATCATTATAATGTTTATTTTGAGAAGTTTTAGAAGTTCAAAACTAAAATACTGGGTAAGAATATATAAGGAAGTATTGGAGTTAAAGCATTCTAAGATTCTAACTTGGAATTTTTAGGAGGGAGGACACATTTTAAGTTATATAAGGAATGGGAGAAAATATTTGCAAACCATACATGCAGTAAGGGGCTAATATCCAAAATATGTAAGAAACTCAAACAACTCAATAGCAAGAAAAAAAAACACAATTTTAAAATGGGCACAGACCAGCCCAATGTCTCTTGGACTTTATTTAATGCCATATAATGTTGTCAGAATAAAGAGAAAGATGAAAAAAATAAACAAAAATGGGCAAAGGACCTGAGCAGACATTTCTCAAAAGAAGACATACAAATGGGCCAGGCGTGGTGGCTTACACCCATAATCCCAGCACTTTGGAAGGCCGAGGTGGGTGGATCACGAAGTCAGGAGATGGAGACCATCCTGGCTAACACGGTGAAACCATGTCTCTACTAAAAACACAAAAAAGTAGCTGGGCGTAGTGGCACGTGCCTGTAGTCTCAGCTCCTCGGGAGGCTGAGGCAGGAGAATTGCTTGAACCTGGGAGGCAGAGGTTGCGGTGAGCCGAGATCGCGCCACTGCACTTCAGCCTGGGTGACAGAGCGAGACTCCATCTCAAAAAAAGAGGACATACAAATGGCCAAGAGGTATATTAAGAAGTGCCCACCATCACTAATTATTAAGGAAATGCAAATTAAACCCACAATGAGATATCACTTCACACCTGTTAGAATGGCTATTTTCAAAAAGACAAGAGATAAGTGTTGATGACAGCTGGGCATGATGGCTCACGTCTGTAATCCTAATACTTTGGGAGGCTGAGGCAGGAGGATCCCTTGAACCCAGGAGTTTGAGATCAGCCTGGGCAACATAGGGAGACTCTGTCTCTAAAAAAACAATAATAATACTTTTTTAAAAGAGATATGTGTTGATGAGAATGTAGAGAAAAAGGAATGCTTACATGCAGTTAGGAAGAATGTGAATTAGTACAGCTGTTATGGAAAATAGAATGGAGGCTCCTCAAAAAATTAAAAGTAGAACTACAGAGGATCTAGCAATCCCACTACTGGGTGTATATCCAAATGAAATGAAACCAGCATGTCAAAGAGATATGTGCACTCCCATGTTCATTGCAGCAGTATTCACAATAGACAAGATATAGAATCAAACTAAGTGCCCATCAGTGGATGAATGGATAAAGAAAATCTGATACATATATACAGTGGAATACTATTCAGCCTTAAAAAGAAGGAAATCCTGTCATTTTTGACAACATGAACAAACCTGGAGGACGATATGCTAAGTGAAATAAGACAGGCATAGAAAGACAAATACTGGCCAGGTATGGTGGCTCACACTTGTAATCCCAGCACTTTGGGAGGTTGAGGCAGGAGGATTGATTGAACCCAGGAGTTTGAAACCAGCCTGGACAACATAGTGAGACCCTGTGTCTATTATTTTAAAAATTTTAGGCTGGGCAAGGTGGCTTATGCCTGTAATCCCAGCACTTTGGGAGGCTGAGGCGGGTGGATCACTTGAGGTCAGGAGTTCGAGGCCAGCCTGGACAACATGGTGGAACCCCATCTCTACTAAATATATATAAAAATTGGCTGGGCATAGTGGTGTGTGTCTGTAATCCCAGCTACTCGGGAGGCTGAAGCAGGAGAATTGCTTGAACCCGGGAGGTGGAGGTTGCTGTGAGCTGAGATTGTGCCACTGCACTCCAGCTTGGGTAACACAGCAAAATTCTGTTTCAAAAGAAAAAAAAAATTATTAAAATGTTTACACAACATTTCAAAAAGCAAAACTTGGGTCTGCTGCACACCAAGTACTGTTGAATCCACGTGAATGAAGGGATGTGTAACACTGTATTAGGTGTCCTAAATAATCTAGAGATAGTTTAAAGTATACAGGAGGATGTGTGTAGGTTATACGAAAACGCTATACAATTTTATATTAGGGACTTGAGCATCCTCAAATTTTGGTATCTGTTGGGAGGGTTCTGAAACCAATCCCCCCATGTATACTGAATAGTGACTCTACAATTTTTGTCAAATATTAAAAGAACATGTAAAATTTCAAGGAAAACTAGTAAAGTATATAAATTCTAAACCACTAGAGAGGCTTAAAATTGTATAAAAACAATCCAAACAATCCTTAGTTAAAAAAAATTAAGAAGAAAGCTGAGTGTGGTGGCTTATGCTGATAATCCCAGCACTTTGGGAGGCTGGGGTGAGTGGATTACCTGAGGTCAGGAGTTCGAGACCAGCATGGCCAACATGGTGAAACCACTCTCTATTAAAAATACAAAAATTAGCTGGATATGGTGGCGTGTGCCTGTGGTCTCAGCTACTCAGGAGGCCGAGGCATGAGAATTGCCTGAACATGCGAGACAGAGCTTGCAGTGAGTTGAGATCGCACCACTGCACTCCAGCCTGGGCAACAGAGTCTCACTCTGTCTCAAGAAATAAAAAAATACAAAAACAAATACAAATACAAAAATTAGCCAGGTGTGGTGATGTGTGCCTGTAGTCTCAGCTACTTGGGAGGCTGAGGTGGGAGGATTGCTTGAACCCAGGAGGTGGAGGTTGCAGTGAGCCAAGACCATGCCACTGCACTCCAGCCTGGGTGATAGGGTGAGTTCCTATCTCAAAAAAGAAAAAAAAAATACTAAAACACAAAGCTCAGCTCTATGTTGTTTACAAGAGACATACTTCATGCATAAGGATATGGAATTGGTTGAAAGTCAAAGGATGAAAAAGATATACTAGGCAAACACCAA
Source organism: Gorilla gorilla gorilla (assembly GCF_029281585.2). Lineage (NCBI taxonomy): Eukaryota > Metazoa > Chordata > Mammalia > Primates > Hominidae > Gorilla > Gorilla gorilla. The sequence continues at coordinate 28,000,547 of NC_073228.2, read as the reverse complement.
AAGAAAGCTTGGAAAGCTATATTTATATCAGACAAAAATGAATTTAAAGACAAAAACATTTATTAGGGATAGAGTGAGTACCTAGAATAAAGGGTCAATTCACCAGGAAGTTACAATAGTTCTAAACTTCTATATAGAAGTTTCTATATAGAACTATATACGTCTATATATACTCTTTATAGTTCTATATACTCCCATATAGAACTATAAAGAGGTAAAACCACCATCACAACAGGAAATTTTAACATATATCTCTTAATTATGAGTAATGATGCGGACAGAAAAAAAAATCAGTGGTGTAAATGCTTGAACTGCATCTATAAAGTAGAGAATACAAATTCTTCAAGAAGATGAGTTTTAAAACCCTTATATATTTGACAGTTTAAAAACAGAATCTAATGCATTGGTCAAAGAAGAAATCATAATGACACATTTATAAATTCTTAAAATTGAATGATAATGAAAATACCATGTTAAAATTTCTGCGAGGCGCAAAAGTTGTGCTTGGAGGGAAATCTATAGCCTAGAATGCTTGTATTAGAAAAGAACTCTGGGCCAGATGCAGTGGCTCATGCCTGTAATCCCAGCACTTTGGGAGGCCAAGGCAGGAGGATTGCCCCTGCCCAGGAATTTGAGACAGGCCTGGGCAACATGGTAAGATCACATAGAAAGAAAAAGAAAGAAAGAAAGAAAGAAAGAAAGAAAGAAAGAAAGAAAGAAAGAAAGAAAGAAAGAAAGAAAGAGAAAGAAAGAAAGAAAGAGAGAAAGAAAGGAAAGAAAGAAGGAAAAGAAAGAATGAAAGAGAGAGAGAGAGAAAGAAAGAAAGAGAAAGAAAGAAAGAGAAAGAAAGGAAGGAAGAGAAAGAGAGAGAGAAGGAGAGAGAGAGGGGAAGGAAGGAAGGAAGAAAGAAAGAAAGGAAGGAAGAAAGGAAGGAAGGAAGGAAGGGAGAGAGAGAGAAAGAAAGAAAGAGAGGAAGGAAGGAAGAAAGAAAGAGAGAGAAAGGAAGGAACGAAAAAAGAAAGAAAGGGAGGGAGGGAGAGAGAGAAAGAAAGAAAGAGAGAGAGAAAGAAAGAAAGAGAGAGAGAGAAAGAAAGGAAGAGAGAGAGAGAAAGAAAGAAAGAGAGAGAGAGAAAGAAAGGAAGAGAGAGAGAGAAAGAAAGGAAGAGAGAGAGGGAGAAAGAAAGGAAGGAAGGAAGAAAGAAAGAAAGAAAGAAGGAAAATAAGTCTGATGGCCAGGCATGGTGACTCATGCCTATAATCCTAGCACTTTGGGAGGCCAAGGTGGAAGGATCACCTGAGCTCAGGGGTTTGAGACCAGCCTGGGCAACATAGTGCGATATTATCTCTCTATTAAAATAAAAAATATTACAAAAAAACCCTTCCCTACAAAACTCAATAGGATAGGTAAGTCTCCAGTGAAATCGATATATAAAGAAAAAGAAGGCACGCGTAAACATGATTAGGAATGTAAATGGAAACGTAAACATGAGAAGAAAGAAAGCTATACAAATTTATAGAAACAGAAAGTGAAACAGTAGTTGCCAGGGGCTGTGGGAGAGGGGAAATGAGAGTCCTTTAAATGGGTTTAGTTCTGGTTTTGCAAGATGGAACAATTTCTGGAGATGGGTTGCAAAACAATGAGAACATACTTAGCATTAATTGCTGAAGTGTACACTTAAAAATGGTTAATTTGGTACATTTTATGTTATGTGTATTTTACCACAATGAAAAATAAAGAAGACTATAAAAAAGTTATGCTACAACATAGGAATTGAAGTAGATCAAGTCTTAGACAAATATAACTTACCAAACTTATTTAAGAAGAAATAAAAAGCCTAAATGGTTCTATAACTATTAAAGAAATTGAATCAGGGCCAGGCATAGTGGCTCACAGGTAATTCCAAGAAAGTGCTTACGGCTAATCCCAGCACTTTGGAAGGCTGAGGTGGGAAGATCCCTTAAGCCCAAGAGTTTGAGACCAGCATGGGCAACATGACAAAACCCCATCTCTACAAAAAATACAAAAATTAGCCAGGCGTGGTGAAACACGCCTGTAGTCACAACTACTTGGGAGGTGGAGTTAGGGGGATGGCTTGAGCCTGGGAGGTTGAGGCTGCAGTAAACTGAGATTACGCCACTGTACTGTAGCCTAGGTAACAAAGTGAGACCATGTCTCCAAGAAAAAAATAAAAGAAAACAAAAAAACTTGAATCAGTAATTTAAAGATCTTCCCATGAAGAAAATACCAGGTCTAGATGGTTTTGCAGAAGTTCAAGTAAGGGTAACTCTTTTAAAAAAATTATTATTATTATTTTTTTTTTTAGAAATGGAGTTTTGCTATATTGCCCAGGCTAGTCTCAAACTCTTGGGCTCAAGAGATCTTCCTGCCTTAGTCTCTTGAGTAACTGGGACTATAGGCATACAGCACTGTGCCTGGTTAGTAATTCCAATTTTATAAAAACTCTTTCTGAGAATGGAAAAAATGAAAACATTAACTCTTTCCATGAGGCCAGTGTAACCTTAATATCTAAACAAGACAAGTACAGGAAGAGAAAGCAATATTAGAGGCCAGTTTCACTCATGACTATAAATGCAACAGTTATAAGAAAAATACTGGTAAATCAAATCTGGCAGTGTAAAAATCAAAAGGCATCACATTCTAGTTGGGTTTATCTCAGGTGTGCAAGGATGGTTTAACAACGAAGAAATGTCTATAAACATTATTTATTATGTTGGTAATAGTAGACTTTGGTCCTCTGTGTCATATCACTTCTGCCCTCTGCTGATTTCAGCTGTCCCTACAGTGGATAATTTTGTGCAAGCCTAGACTCCCTTTTAAGCTGCCAGTGCCCCTCCACCTACCCCCAAACTTATACTATGCTTCTTTTTGCTTTTTGTCTCAGGGTCTTCTTCAATGCTTTAGGAACAATTTACTTGCCAGCTAGTGATTCCCAGAAGTGTGGGAGAGTTAAGGTCCCTAGAATGCGATCCTCACCCAGTTGGGGAACAGGAGTCAGTGGATATACTTTCCAGCCTCCTTCTTGCCAGTGGGCAATTCTGGGAGACATCCTGTAGTTTTATCAGAGGTCTCAGCAGAATAAGCTTCCGTCGCCTACAGCTGCAACATCAGTCACCCGCCTTTAAATGGGCTTTTCCTTCCTTCCTGTCTGTTTTACCTGCTCCTTCACCCCCTGCTTCCTGGAATCACCTCTCAAATAACCTATCTGAATCTAAGTCCTTGCTCCAGCCTCTGCTTTGGAACAAAGGATTCTGCTTTAGAGCAAAAGGAGACCAAACTAAAACTTACATTAACAGATTTAAAAAGAAAAAACATACAAAAATATCAACAGATTAAAAAAATTGACAACATTCAACACCCTTTTACGATACAAGCTCTTAGCAAATTAGAAGCAAATGTCCTTAACCTGATAAAGAAAACTTACATAAAACTTCTATATTGTTTTTAATGAGTAAATCTTAGGAGAATTTCCTTTAAAATCAGGAAGAGACAAAGATGCCTATGATTTCTGCCTCTGTTTAATATTGTACCAAAGGTCTTATATATTGCAGTAAAAGGAAAGGAAGGAAAGAAGGAAGGAAGGAAAAAAGGAAGAAGGAAGGAAGGAAAGGCGATCAAAACCATCGGTATTTGTGTATGGCGTGACTACCCAGGTAGAAAATCCAAAAGAATCATCAGGCAAGTGATTCAAAGTAATAAGAGATTTTAGCAAGGCAACTAGCTAAAAGATCAATATTCAAAAATTGGTTGTTCTTGTGTATATCAGTAACATACAAAAACGTAATTTAAAAAATACATCATTTATAACAGTCAAAAAAGTAGAGCAAGAAAAGTAACAAAACCTAGAACTATAAGACCTATAGTAAGAAAATTATAATACTTTATTGAAAAATATTAAAGACAATCTAAATAAATGGAGAGATAACACATGTTCATGGATAGGAAATTCAATATTATAAAGATGTAAATTATTCTGTAACTGATCTACAGGGTCAGTGCAATTCCAATTAACCCCAATAGGGTTTTTCATGGAAACTGAAAGCTGATTTTAAGGTTTATATGGAAGAACAAAAGAACAAAGACGCCCCTAAAGGAAATGAATAAGGTGAGGGATTTGCTCTGCTAGATATTAAGACTTTCTGTAAAATATGGAGTTAGTGTAGGTATAGGCAAATTAACTGATGAAACAGAACAAAGAGCCCAGAAATACACCTATGCTTGTTTGAAACTTTGATGCATGACAAAGATGACATAGAAGATCACTGGGTAAAAGAAGGGCCTGTTAAATGACACAGGATCAATTGATTAACCATATGGAGAAAAAAAGGGGAAAATGTATCCCTGTCTCACACCAAATATAGAAATCAATTCCATTTAGATTAAGGATTTATATGTGAAAGAAAATCTTTATAAGAAAATATAGGAGAGTATTTCCATATCCTTGGGGCAAGACCTTGAAATTGTCAATCATAAAATCAACAATTGGTATCTTTGACCAAGATACAAAGAAACAGGTCTGGTGCGGCTGTGACCCCAGCACTTTGGGAGGCCGAGGCGGGCTGATCACGAGGTCAGAAGATCGAGACCATCCTGGCCAACATGGTGAAACCCCATCGCTACTAAAAATACAAAAAAATTAGCCAGGCATGGTGGCGGGCACTTGTAGTCCCAGCTACTCGGGAGGCTGAGGCAGGAGAATGGCGTGAACCTAGGAGGCAGAGCTTGCAGTGAGCTGAGATCGCGACACTGCATTCCAGCCTGGGTGACAGAGTGAGACTCTGTCTCAAAAAAAAAAAAAAAAAGACACAAAGAAACATTTCAAAGAAAGGGAAACATGTCTAAACAAGTGAAAAGATTATTTAGCTCGAGTAGCCAGGGAAATTAAAATTAAAATTACAATGGGACTGATACTATTTTATATGTATTAGGTTGGCAAAAGTTAAGAAATATGACAAGACCAATTGTTGGAGAGGCCGTAGGTTAATAGGCACCCTTCTAACTGCTGATGAGAGTGTATATTGGTGCTCTCAGAGATAATTAGGCATTATCTTGTAAACGGAATATTCTTATACCCTGTAACTCGCAGTTCAATTCTTAGATGTATGCCCTAGAAACGCTGTCACACTAAGAACCAGACATGTCCTTGTGTTTCCTTCTCTTTTTTTTTTTTTTTTTTTTTTTGAGACGGGGTCTCGTTCTGTCGCCCAGGCTGGAGTGCAGTGGCGCGATCTTGGCTTACTGCAACCTCCACCTCCCGGGTTCGAGCTATTCTCCTGCCTCAGCCTCCTGAATAGCTGAAACTACCGGCGTACACCATCACACCCAGCTAATTTTTGTATTTTTAGTAGAGATGGGGTTTCATCTTGTTGGCCAGGACCGTCTCTATCTCTTGACCTCATGATCCTCCTGCCTTGGCCTCCCAAAGTGCTGGGATTACAGGCATGAGCCACTGCTCCCGGCCTTACTTCTTACCATCTGTGTGACCTTGAGCAAATCACTTAATCTTTCTGTGCCTCAATTTCCTCATCTGCAAAAAGGAATCAATAATAGTATCTTCCTCATAGGGTTTTTGTGCAGATTAAACAAATAAAATAAGTAAATATTTTAAAGCATTTAGAACAGTGCCTAGCACACAGTAACGCTATATAACTGTTTCATAAAATAAAAATAAATAGGCATAGCCAGGCACAGCAGTTCAAGACTGTAGTCCCAACTAATCAGGAGGCTGAGGTGGGAAGATCACTGGATCCCAGGAGTTCGAGGTTGTAGTGTGCTATGATCATGCCTGTGAATAGCCACTGCACTCCAGCCTGGGCAATATAGTGTGACCCCATCTCAGTAAATAAATAAATAAATAAATAGAGATGCATATGTAATAAAGCACTTAAAAATAAGAGAACAATAAACACAAAATTCCAGAGGGTGGCTACCTGTGGGTGGGAGGCAAGTAGCATAAAAGTGGACAAGTGGTGGCCAGGTGTGGTGGCTCACGCCTGTAATCCCAGCATTTTGGGAGGCCGAGGTGGGTGGATCATGAGGTCAAGAGATCGAGACTTTCCTGGCCACCATAGTGAAACCCTGTCGCTACCAAAAACACAAAAATTAGCTGGGCATGGTGGCATGCGCACCTGTAGTCCCAGCTACTTGGGAGGCTGAGACAAGAGAATCGCTTGAACCCAGCAGGCGAAGGTTGTGGTGAGCCAAGATTGTGCCACTGCACTCCAGCCTGGGCGACAAGAATGAAAACTCTGTCTCAAAAAAAAAAAAAAAAAAAAGCAGATAAGTGGTGTTTGCAGTTTGGTGATACTCCATCCTTGTGCTGAGTGGCAGCTTCAGGTGTGTTTGGTATATTACTGTGCAGTATGATGTATATGTATGTTACATATGCTTTTTATGCGTTACCTAGTAAATTTTACAAAAATAATAAAAGGGAAAAAGGGCCTTTCTACGTGCCTAGAAAGAAGAGGCTTCATGGGAATGTGAGCCATGGGTTAGGAAAGACCCCTTCGAACGGAGGCAGGTAGGAAGTGAGTGACTGAGATTCATTATGAACCCACCACGCCTGCCGGGGAGAACAGGGACTGTCCCTTCCCCTCTGCATCAGCTCAGATGGTCCAGATCACAGCCCACGTGGGCCCCTAAATAAGGAGGCAGCCCCACATTTCTACATCGGCCACCGAGATGGCAGAGCAGAGGAAGGAGAGAGGGGAGACAAATCAGGAAAGGAGCGCCAGGGCAAGTGCGTGAGCTCAGAGACCCAGCAGGGCAGGGCAGGAGCTTCACAGAGTGCAGGATGTCGAGCCACAGGAGCGCTGGGGATTCCCCAACCCCTGCACTTACCAGCGAGAAACTGAGACCCAGAGAGGGGAACGGACTAAAACTCAGACCTCGACACTGCCAAAATTCTTCCCATGCTGCCAAGCTTCATTGGAGGGAAAGTGAGAAGCTCAACCTTACCCCTGTGGGCTCCAAGAAGGGTAGCTCTGGGATCCCGGGCAGGAAATTGGTGACAAGGTGACAAGGTGCGCGTGTCACAGCTGCCCAGTTCACGGCTTGTTATTCAGTCTTCTCCCTCCCCCCACTCCCCACCAGAAGTGACGTGCTTCCTGTGCCCCGGTTCCCACCCTAAACTAGCCTCATTTAGCTCCACTCCCATCCCGCTTTTTTTTTTTTTAATTGTGGTAAAACGTACACAACAGAATTTACCATTTCAATTTTTTTTTTTTTTTTTTTAGACTGAGTCTCAGTCACCCAGGCTGGAGTGCAGTGGTGTGATCTCGGCTCACTGCAACCTCTGCCTCCCGAGTTCACGTGATTCTTGTGCCTCAGCCCGCAGAGTAACTGGGACCACAGGCACCTGCCACCACACCTGGCTAATTTTTGTATTTTTAGTAGAGACAGGGTTTCACCATGTTGGCCAGGCTGGTCTCGAACTCCTGACCTCAAGTGAACTGCCTTCCTCGGCCTCCTAAAGTGCTAGGATTACAGGCAAGAGCCACTGCGTCCAGCCAATTTTTCGTTGTGTTGTTTTTAAGACAGAGTCTTGCTTTTGTCACCTAGGCTGGAGTGCAGTGGCACAATCACAGTTCGTGGCAACCTCTGACCCCTGAGCTCAAGTGACCCTCCCTCCTCAACTTCCCAAGTGACTGGGACTACAAGTGTGCAGCCACCAGGCTTGGCTAATTTCTGTAGTTTTTGTAGAGACAGAGTCTTGCTTATGTTGCCCAGCCTGGTCTCAAACTCTTGAGCTCAAGCAATCCTCCCACCTCAGCCTCCCAAATGCTGGGAATGAGCCACCGTGCTAGGCCCATTTTAATTATGTTTAAGTGTACAGTTTGGGGCACTAAGTACATTCACATTGTTCTGCAACCATCACCACCATCCGTCTCTGGAGCTCTCTCTTTCTCTTTTCTTTCTTTTTTTTTTTTTGAGATGGAGTTTCGCTCTGTTGCCCAGGCTGGAGTGCAGTGGTGTGATCTTGGCTCACTGTAACCTCTGCCTCCCAGGTTCAAACGATTCTCTTGCCTCAGCGTTTTTGTTGTTGTTGTTGTTGTTTGTTTGTTTGTTTGTTTTGTAGAGATGGAGCCTCACTCTGTCGCCCAGGCTGGAGTGCTGGAGTGCAGTGGTGTGATCTCGGTTCACTGCAACCTCCGCCTCCCGAGTTCAAGCAATTCTCCTGCCTCAGCCTCCTGAGTAGCTGGGACTACAGGTGCACGCCACCACACCTGGTTAATTTCTTTTGTATTTTAGCAGAGATGGGGTTTCACCATGTTGCCTAGGCTGGTCTCAAACTCTTGAGCTCAGGCAATCCGCCCGCCTTGGCCTCCCAAAGTGTTGGGATTACAGGCGTGAGCCACCGTGCCTGGCCTTGCCTCAGCCTCTTGAGTAGCTGGGATTACAGGCACGTGCCGACTGGCTAATTTTTGTATTTTTAGCAGAGATGGGGTTTCATCATGTTGGCCAGGCTGGTCTCGAACTCCTGACCTCAAATGATCCGCCCACCTCGGCCTCCCAAAGTGCTGGTATTACAGGCATGAACCACCACGCTTGACCAGAACTGCCTTCCTTTTGAAGGCTGAGCAATATCCTATTGTGTGTGTGTGCTGCATTCTGTTCATGCATTCATATACTGATGGACACCTGTGTTGCTTCCACCTTTGGCTATTGTGAATAGTGCTGCTACAAACAGGGTTGTACAAATACCTGCTCAAGACTCTGCTTTCAGTTCTCTGGGGTATGTACCCAGAAGTGGAAATGCTGGATCATAATGGTAAAATATACACAACAAAATCTACCATCTTAACCTTTTTTCTTTTTTTTTTAGTGGTAATTCTGACTGGGCTTGGTGGCTCACACCTGTAAATCCGGCACTTTGGGAGGCTGAGGTGGGAGGATTGCTTGAGTCTAGGACTTCAAGACCAGCCTGGGTGACAAAGTGAGACCCCATCGCTACAAAAAAAAAAAAAAGTAATTTTGTTTAATTTTTGAAGATTTGCCATCCTGTTTTCCTTACTCCTCCCTTTGATGTGCAGTTTCTGTACTCACTGGGGCCTTCTGTGAATGAGGCAGTTCCAGGACAAGCTACCTTCTGGTCCCCCAAGTGAGGCAGGCGAAGATCACAGAGCTGAGGCTTCCTTGGCTGTGACACACCATTCCACAAAAGCCTCTTATTAGTGACTAAGACCTATCACTTCATCAAATCTTATCAGACCTGCCACCTTGCCTAGCAATTTTACAACAATTACTCTAGAAGAGTGACTTTGTACAAACAAGCAGAAAGTATGAACACTGGGTGCAGAGGTGGCTGGCGGGCAGCCAGCTAGGCTCACCCACGAGCAGAGGATCTTGCTCCCACGGGCCAGCCTCACAGCACATTGAAACTTCTGGCTTAGCAAAGTCACAAATTAGACCATTCAGAGGCCAGGAGGACAGTCAAGGCCACACATTTCTCTGGCGCAATTTCTCTTGGTGCTTGTGTGCATCAATTTCTTCAGCTCAGTTCTTTTTGGAATCTCCTTGTCATACTGCTGGCAAAACAGAGCCAATATAAAATGACTATGGTGGGAAGGAGGCAGCAGGGCCCAGAGCTTTGAAGGGCCCACGTGACTTTAATGTTTTGGTGGCATCTGTCATAGACACAAATGGGGGTGGATGTCCCATTTGGGACAATTTCTCCAGGAGCCATGTTTGGACTCACCCTTTTTTAAAGATAACCCCTTCTTTTTCTACTTTAGACAAGTTTTTTGGGAAGCTTCCATCTTCCTACTCAGCTCCACCTTCCTGGTCAAATGATTGGTCCAAGGTTGGCATCATGGTACCTCACCTTCTGGCTCTTTCTTTTCTTTTATCCTTTTTTTTCCTTTTTTTTGAGACAGAGTCTTGCTCTATCGCCCAGGCTGGAGGACAGTGATGGTGTGATCTCAGCTCACTGCAACCTCTGCCTCCCAGGTTCAAGGGATTCTCCTGCCTCAACCTCCTGAGTAGATGGGATTACAGGCATCTGCCACCATGCCCACCTAATTTTTGTATTTTTAGTAGAGACGGGGTTTCACCATATTGGCCAGGCTGGTCTTGAACTCTTGACCTCAAGTGATCTGCCTGCCTTGGCCTTCCAAAGTGCTGGGATTACAGGAGTGAGCCACTGTGCCCGGCCAGAACTGCCTTCCTTTTGAAGGCTGAGTAATATTTTATTGTGCGTGTGTGCCGCATTCTGTTCATCCATTCATATATTGAGGGACACCTGTGTTGCTTCCACCTTTGGCTATTGTGAATAGTGCTGCTATCAACAGGGTTGTACAAATACCTGTTCGAGACTCTGCTTTCAATTCTCTGGGGCATGTACCCAGAAGTGGAAATGCTGGATCATACTGGTAAAATATACACAACAAAATTTACCATCTTAACCTTTTTTCTTTTTGTCAGTGGTAATTCTGGCTGAGGTGGGTGGCTCACACCTGTAAATCCAGCACTTTGGGAGGCTGAGATGGGAGAATTGCTTGAGCCTAGGACTTCAAGACCAGTCTGGGTGACAAAGTGAGACCCCGTTTCTACAAAAAAAAAAAATTAAAAAGGTAATTTTGTTTAATTTTTGAGGATTCACCATCTTGTTTTCCTTACTCCTCCCTTTGACGTGCAGTTTCTGTACTCACTGGTGTCTTATGTGAATGAGGCAGTTCCAAGACAAGCTGCCTTCTGGTCCCCCAAGTGAGGCAGGCGAAGATCACAGAGCTGAGCCTTCCCTGGCTGTGACACGCCACTCCACAAAAGCCTCTTATTAGCGACTAAGAGCCATTACGTCATCAAATCCTATCAGACCTGCCACCTTGCCTAGCAATTTTACAACAATTACTCTAGAAGAATGACTTTGTACAAACAAGCAGAAAGTATGAACGCTGGCCATCTATGCAAGTTTTAACAATCCAGGTGCTAGATCCACCCAGAACTTGCAGATTACCCTGTGTACCCACTTCGTGAGCTGCACACACAGTCCTGCTGTTCTGTTGTGTAGCCAGAGTTGAGACCCCTTTACGTACTTCCTCAGGCAACATTTGGGCCAAATCCCACTCTGGAAACCTCCTCCCTCAACTTTGTGGCCTCTGAGCAGATCACTTTCCATTTCCATTTATTTCTTTTTCTTCTTTGCTTGGTTTCTGGCACATTCCTCTTTGAACTGCCAAGATCATGCTAGGTAAATGTTTATTGAATGTAAGCTAGCAGCTTGGTTTTAGGAGACACATATTTTATAGCAAGGGGTTTCAAACTTGAACGTGTGTCAGGATTACTGGGGGGCTTGCTGCAACAGCCCACCAGGCCCCATCCCTAGAGTTCCTGAGTAGTAGGTCTGGAGGGAGGCCTGAGAATTTTTTGCATTTCTAACAGGTTCCCAGGTAATGATGCTGCTGCTGGCATCAGTATCACCCGGGAACTTCTTAGAAATGAGGACCACACTGTTTCAGCGGAATACGAAAGTGTTCTCAATTCACATAGCGTCCAGCTAGCTAATCAAAACCACAAGTAGAAACTAGAGGTATCACCAGCCTATAGACTGACTTAACAGAGACTGTGAGCTCAGTCTGGCAGAGTGGAATTATAAGGCTGTGTGACCTTGAGCAAGTTGTGTAACCTCTCTGACCTTCAGTTTGCTTATCTGCAAAATGGGGTAATAATAATAGCCAACGTTTGTGACGTGCTTACTACATATGCCACACACTGTTCTAAGCACTCCACAGTAAGTATCATCACATTTCATCCTCATAACAAGCCTATGAGTCGAAACTGTTGTTATGCCTCTTACAGATGAAGAACATGAGACATGGTAGAGTAGATGGCGGGCAGTAGCTGGCACACAGCCAGCAAGAGGCTGAACCAAGATTCAAATCCAGGCAGTTGGGACCCAACGTCTGAGCTTTCATACTAGGGAGCCCCTCTCGCCCCCTTCAGATCCCCCCTCCAAGGGCTTCTGAGAGGAAAGTGTGATGATTTGTAAAACGCTGGCTGATAGCCTGGTACACGGAAGCACTCAACAAAGTTTGTGGTTATTGTGAGTTGGTGCCTGGACGTGCACCTATCTGTGTCCTTGTAGGCTGTGCCCAAGGACATCCCAGCACGTGTGTTGACTATTGCACAGATCCACAGAATATCAGACCCCAAAATCATGCCCGTTGGACAGGAGGGGGCTGTCCATATTATGTAATGTGTTAATTCTTGGGTCCTTGGATGGGACAAGGTTGTGAATATGCATCACTTAGAAAACTTATCAGCGGGTGAGGAATGGAGTTGTTTACAAAACCAAGCCCTTGACGTCTTCCTGGACCTCAGCCTCATCTCATCAGCTCCCCCTGCGGAGTGGGGCGGAGGCGGCGGACACGCTGAACGCTCATGGTCGACAGGAGCAGGGGCTGCACTGCCCGCCACCTAGTGGCCAAAGTGAGCCCGTCCCCTAAAAGACACGACGCCCTGAAATCTGCGGTAAATCACATTCCTTGCGATTCTGCAATCACAGGCAGATTTGGAATGGGCTAGGATCCCCTGAGAGACTGTTTATAAGGAGGGCGGTCTATGTAGATGCACTAATTTGAGGGAGGGAGAGCGTGGGAGGGTCTCTGCGGAGAAAAGATGCCTTCTCTCTGGAAACCCTGGACGTGAAGGCACCTGCCAGCTGCCATTTTTCTTGCTCTAAGCTTTTCTGCAAAGGAGAGAATAAAACTGAGATGCTTTACTAGGAACTCAGGTAGGAAAATAAACAGTTTCCTTAGGAAAGATGCCAGAGGCAGCGAGCAGAGGCAAAATCCAAGAGAGAGATGAGGTTGTTTTTTGTTTTTGTTTTTGTTCGTTTTAAATCAATTTGGGCCGGGCGCGGTGGCTCACGCCTGTAATCCCAGCACTTTGGGAGGCCGAGGCGGGCAGATCACAAGGTCAGGAGTTTGAGATCAGCTTGGCCAATATGGTGAAACCCCGTCTCTACTAAAACTACAAATATATATACATATCTATATGTACATACATATATATACACACACATATATATACATATATACACACATATATATACATATATATACACTCATATATATATATACATATATATACACACATATATATATACACATATATATAAACACACACATATATATATATTAGCCGGGCGTGGTGGCACGCACCTGTAGTCCCAGCTACTCGGGAGGCTGAGGCAGAAGAATCACTTGAACCCAGGAGGCGGAGGATGCAGTGAGCCGAGATCGCCCCGCTGCACTGCAGCCTGAGCCACAGAACGGGACTCCGTCTAAAAAAATAAATAAAAAACAAATATTTCTCCACTCTGCCACATCGAGAGGCCGGCATGGTTCACCCGTGGGAGGGGAGGAGCAGGTGTGCTAAGCAGTAGCTGTGGTTTTAAAATGTTTTTCTTTTCACCATCATCCTTCTTTATCCCTCAGTTTCTTCCCTCTGCAGCCCCGGAAGAAGGAGGTGGGCCGTTCTCGCATTGCTGTAAAGGAATACCTCAGACTGGGTAATTTATAAAGGAAGAGGATTCATTGGCTCACAGTTCTGCAGGCTGTACAGGAAGCGTAGCAGCATCTGCTTCTTGGAAGGCCTCAGGAAGCTCCCGATCATGGCAGAAGGCAAAGAGGGAGCAGATGCATCACACGGCGAAAGCAGGAGCAACAGGAGCAGGAGGTGCCACACACTTTTTTTTTTTTTTTTTGAGATGGAGTCTCGCTCTGTCGCCCAGACTGGAGTGAAGTGGCGCGATCTTGGCTCGCTGTAACCTCTGCCGCCTGGGTTCAAGCGATTTTAGTGCCTCATCCTCCCGAGTAGCTGGGAGGCCTCCACAATCACCGATCACTGTGTCCAAGGGAGAAGGTGCTGGAGGAGCGTGTTCTGCTCCTGAAGACTGTGGCTCAGAAGCAACACATGTCTCTTCTACTCCCATTGGCCAGAATTAGTCACATGGCCCCAACCTAACTGCAGTGGTGGCTGGGAGTGTTGTCTTCCTGAGTACCCAGAAAGAGAAAAATGCAAAAAGATTTGGTGAAAATATAGCATTATCTTTGCCATAACAAACATGCTTCCTTTGTTGATTTTTTTAAATCAAAGGCAATAATTGGAGATAAATGTGTTATATCTCCTCTTGGAGAATATTTTGTTGTCATGTTAAAAGCCTCTGAAAAGTCTTGCAGTAAATATGGAACTTTTATTTAATCTGGCATTTCCCAGATTTGGTGATTGAGGCCTTTTAAATAATTTAATAGCTTTGGAATTAATATTTGGAGGTATAAACTTTGGGAAATTGCCCTAAATGTGTCAACTGGTGAGTCCAAATCTGTGGGGGGAAAATGATGAGCAAAGAGATGAGTAATGTGTTCTACAAAAGTAGAGGACAGTCAGGTGCAGTGGCTCAGGCCTGTAATCTCAGCACTTTGGGAGGCTGAGGTGGGCAGATCACTTGTTAGTAGTTCAAGACCAGCCTGGCCAACATGGTGAAACCCTGTTTCTACTAAAAATATAAAAATTAGCTGGGGGTTGTGGCGGACACCTGTAATCCCAGCTTCTAGAGAGGCTGAGGCAGGGGAATCACTTGAACCCGGGAGGTGGAGGTTGCAGTGAGCAGAGATCATGCCACTGCACTCCAGCCTGGGCAACAGAGCAAGACTCTGTCTCAAAAAAAAAAAAAAAAAAAAAAAAGTAAGGAATGAATTAGACCTGGGGCTGAGAGAGGGAGAGGATAACACTGGGGAAAATTTTCCTGAGATGGGAAAGGCCTGGGAAACAATGACAGGCTCAGAGCAGAGGGTGATTCGGCCCAGGCCACAAGCTTGAGGGCCCTGGAGCAGATGCAGCTATAAACCAGGAGAGTCGGTGCAGCCAGTGTCAAGAGCTGGGAGGCTTGTTTGGTGCCAACTCGTAGCCCTGTGTAGCTAGAGGAATCTTAGGGCTCATTCAAACTGCCTTCTTCATGTTATAGACAAGAAGGGTAGGGGCTTAGAAAAATGTAGTTTTTTATTCTTAAAGTAATTCATATTCATGAAAGACAATCTGAACTAAGCACAAAGAAGATTTAAAAAAAAACAACCACCATATTCTGGTCAGGTGCGATGGTTCATGCCTGTAATTCCAGCACTTTGGGAGGCCGACACAGGTAGATTGCTTGAGCCCAGAAGTCTGAGACCAGCCTGGTCAACAGAATGAGACCCCATCTCTAAAAAAGAATTTATAAATTAGCTGGGCATAGTGGCACTTGCCTGTAGTCCCAGCTACTCAGAAGGCTGAGGTGGGAGGATCACCTGAACCCAGGAGGTTGAGGCTGTAGTAAGCTGTGATCCCACCACTGCACTCCAGCCTAGGGGGGCAACAGAGCAAGATCTTGTCTCAAAAAATATATAAATATAAATAAAAACGTATTCCACCTTGTAAAGGTTAAGTGTTTTATTCTGGAGGAGACAACTGCCACCAGGTGGCACTAAACCTAGCTGGCCTGGGCTGATGGGGAACCCCAGCTGTGCAGGCTCTCCAAGGCCACTCATTAACCTCAAAATAAGGCAGCTCCGTAAATCATATGGTTGTATTTCTGGACCCCACTTACTGGTTATGAAAATATTTTACCATTTATTTGGTCGGTCTTTCTAATTGTGCTGTACAAATCTTCCACATCTTAAATTTTTGGGGGTCTATATGATCAGTGAGAAAAATGGTTAAAATATCCATTGTTGACAATTTTTCCTTGTAGTTCAGTTTTTGCCTTATATATTTTGAAGCTATGTTGTTAGGTGTGTAAAGGTTCGTGCCTTATATGTTCTATTCAGTTATTTTTTTGATAAAAATGAAATATCTTTTTCTGTCCCATTCAATCCTTTTCTTTTTGAATTCTGTCTATAGCCAGCCATAGCACTCTGAACATGCCTGATCTTGTCTGAATTCTATAGAATCTGATTGGTATTGCTAAACCAGCATTTTGTTAATATTTGTTTGCTATATCTTTTTCTATGTATTTATTTTTTAAAAAAATTTTTGAGACAGGGTCTCACTCTGTTGCCCAGGCTGGAGTGCAGTGGCACCATCATGGCTCACAGCAGCCTAGGCCTCCCCAGGCTCACGTAACCTCAACCTCAACCTCCCAAGCAGCTGGGACTACAGGTGCACACCACCACACCAGCTAATTTTTGTATTTTTTTGTAGAGACAAGGTCTCTCTGTGTTGCCCAGGCTGGTCTTGAACTCCTGGGCTCAAGCAAATCCACCCACCTTGGCCTCCCAAAGTGCTGGGATTACAGGTGTGAACCATCGTGTCCAGCCCATGCTGTCTTAATTATAATATTATAGCATTTGGAAGGATAATGCCCTAATATTATTCTTTTTCAGAGCTCTCCTAGTCATTGGTTACTGTTCTTTATGCAATTCTACAAGAAACCTATTCAGATTTTTATTGAGGTCACATATGACATCTTTACAGTGTTGAACAGTGTTGAGCTTTTCCGTCTCTCTTTCTATGGTTTGTGTGTGTGTGTGTGTGTTTTCTTTTTTCTTTTTTCTTTTTTTTTTTTGAGACAGGGTCTCACTCTGTCACCCAGGCTGGAGTGCAGTGGCCCGATCACGGCTTACTGCAGCCTCCACCTCTTGGCTTAAGCAATCCTCCCACCTCGGCCTCCAGAGTAGCTGGGACTACAGGCACACACCACCATGCCCAGCTAATTTTTGTATTTTTTTTTTTTTTTTTTGTAGAGATGGGAGTCTCGCCATGTTGCCTAGGCTGATCTTGACTCCTGGGCTCAAGCAATCCACCCACCTTGGCCTCCCAAAGTGCCGGGATTACAGGTGTGAGCCACTGCGCCCAGGTCCTATGTCTTTATTTTCAGCTTTCCTGTGTGCATTGATTGGGAATTGGTTTCACTTCATGTAGTAGAAACAAACTAATGCAGCTCTGTCAGTAAGATTTTTTTCTCACACAAGAAGTCTGAAGGCTGTGGTCCAGAAGAGGTGAACGTCAAAGATGCATCAACCAACTGGGCTTCTTCTACCATTTGCTCCTCTGTATTTTTTTCTTTTCTTTTCTTTTCTTTTTTTTTTTGAGACGGGGTCTTGCTCTGTTGTCAGGCTGCTGGAGTGTAGTGGTGCGATCTCAGCTCACTGCAACCTCTGCCTCCTGGGTTCGAGAGATTCTCCTGAGTAGCTGGGACTACAGGCATGCACCAGCACGCCCGGCTAATTTTTTGTATTTTAGTAGAGATGGGGTTTCACCACATTGGCCAGGATGGCCTTGATCTCCTGACCTCGTGATCTGACCGCCTTGGCCTCCCAAAATGCTGGGATTACAGGCATGAGCCACCGTGCCCAGCATTTGTTTTTTTTTTAGGCGGAGTCTCGCTCTGTCGCCCAGGCTGGAGTGCAGTGGAGCAATCTCAGCTCACTGCAACCTCCACCTCCTGGGCTCAAGCAATTCTCCTGGCTCAGCCTCCTGAGTAGCTGGGACTACAGGCACCTGCCACCATGCCCAGCTAACTTTTTGTATTTTTAGTAGAGATGGGGTTTCACCATGTTAGCCAGGATGGCCTTGATCTCCTGACCTTGTGATCCGCCTGCCTTGGCCTCTGAAAGTGCTGGGATTACAGGTATGAGCCACGGTGCCCGGCCAATGCTCCTCTGTATTTAGGGCATAACTTAGACCTCCTGGTTGGGAGAGAGCTACTGTACCTCCATGTCGGTGACAGCATTCCAGACAGGAAAAGGTAACAAGGGTAAAGGACACAGAGACATGCAGATGGAACAGTCCTTTTTAGCAGAAAAATGAGAGCTTGCTATGAAGCTGCACCCAGCAGAATTCCACTTACATCTTAGTGCCTGGAACTGGGTTCCATGGACACCACCAGCTGCAAGAGAGTCTGGGGAGTTCAGCCTTTTAAAATGAGCACGTTGCTTCCCTTAAAAAAATAGGGTCTCCATTAGTAAGAGGGGAGGATGAATCTTGGGTGAATAACTGGCACTGTCTGCTTCACCACAGTATTTTGCTTTTGCTATTTCTTGTAAACAGCATATAAATGAGTTCTTTTTAAAAACCCAATATGAATTTATAAACCTTCAATAATAAAATAGTATGAGACCAGTGCGTGAATAGACAGGGATAATTAGAACAGAATATAAATTTCAGGAATAGGCCTAAATACACATCATAGTTTAATAATGTGATAGGGGTGACATGGGGGAAGTCATGGACTATTCAGTAAATTATGTAGAAAAAAATAAGGTTAGACCTATACTTCACACCATATACCAGGATAGATTCTAAAAGGTCCAAAGGCCAAAATGTAAAAAAAAAAAAAAAAAAAAAAAAAAAGAAAAGAAACCTTAGAAATCTGTAAGAAAACCTGGAATAACTGTTTTATAACATAATCCATATTTCAAAGTGAGTGTGATACACCGCAAATGACCACAAATTCTTTGAAGCTCTTTTCCATCAAGAGATGGAGTCTATTTCTCTACTCCTTGAATCTGGCCTGGGCTTGTGACTTGTGTAGATCAACAAAGTCATCAGAAATGCCACTGACAAGTTCCAGAGCCTAGGCCTCCAAAGGCTCTGAGCCTTTGGCTGTGCTCTCTTGGAATGCTGTGGTCTGTGAAGAAGCCCAGGCAAGCCCACAAAAGGATGAGTGACCGCGTGGAGCAGAGACAAGTCACGACTCAGATAGATGAGCAAGGCCATCCTAGACCATCCACCTCCTGCTGAGCTGGCCCTGACTGAAAGAGCCACCCAACCACCTACAGAGTTGTAGGCAAACAAATGATTGCTATTTCAAGCTGTTTTGTTTGTTTGTTTGTTTTACTACATATTGGAGTAATTTATCACTTTGCAACAAAAGATAACTGTAACGTCACTTCTAAAAATTTATCCTGCAGATAGAATTGCAACATGTGCAAAATGACAGACATTAGGTCCAGACCATTCATTGCCCCTTTGTCTGTAAAATCTTTTTGTGGGGCAGAAACGGGGATGACAGGGTCTCACTCTGTCACCCAGGCTGGAGTGCAGTGGCATGATCATGGCTCACCACAGCCTTGACCTCCCAAGCTCAGGTGATCCTCCCACCTCAGCCTCTAGAGTAGTTGGGACTATAGGCACCTGCCACCATGCTTGGCTAATTTTTTTTATTTTTTGTAAAGACAAGGTTTTGCCATGTTGCCCTGACTGGTCTCAAACTCCTAGGCTCAAGCGATTCACCTGCCTCAGCCTCCCAAAGTACTAGGATTACAGGCATGAACCACTGGACCTAGTATTGACCCATCGTTTGTAATATCTAAAGACTGAAAACAACCTAAATCTCTATCACTAAGGGATGGGTGAGTAAGTTATTATATATTCATACAAAGGGATACTAGACAATGTGAAAAAATATTAGCACCTATATGCTGATATGGAAGGATCTTCAAGAATATTGCTAAGGTATATAATAAAAAGATATATATGGCCAGGTGTGGTGGCACATGCCTGTAATCCCAGCACTTTGGGAGGCCAAGGTGGGAAGATCATGAGGTCAGGGGTTCGAGACCAACCTGACCAACATGGTGAAATCCCGTCTCTACTAAAACTACAAAAAATTAGCCGGGCATGGTGGCATGTGCCTGTAATCCAAGCTACTTAGGAGGCTGAGGCAGAAGAATCACTTGAACCCAGGAGGTGGAGGTTGCAGTGAGCTGAGATCGAGCCACTGCACTCCAACCTGGGCAACAGACCGAGACTCCGTCTCCAAAAAAAAAAAAAAAAAGTATAT
The DNA here is from genome assembly GCF_029281585.2 of Gorilla gorilla gorilla. Classification (NCBI taxonomy): domain Eukaryota; kingdom Metazoa; phylum Chordata; class Mammalia; order Primates; family Hominidae; genus Gorilla; species Gorilla gorilla. The sequence continues at coordinate 27,980,769 of NC_073228.2, read as the reverse complement.
ACAAGAATGTTCATAATCACCTTATTCATAATAGCTAAAACTGATCATTCAAATGTCCACCAACAGGTAAAGTATGGCGTATTCATACAATGAAATGCTACACAACAAAGAACAAATAACTAATATACCCAACAACATGGATGATCTGAAACAATATTGAGTCGAAGAAGTCAGACACAAAGAGAACATATTGCATGCTTCCATTTCTATGAAGAGTAAGAGCAGATGGATCTAATCTATGGTGATGGAAGCCAGAGGGGTGGTTACCCCCTGGGGAATGGAGAGGTGTGTTTGGACTGAAAGGGGCAAAAGAGGACCTTCTGGGGAGGTGGAAATGCTCCATGTCTAGATCTGGGAGGTGGTTATACTGGTTTTTATAATGTATGTAAAAATCACCAAGTTGCACATTTAAGATCTATGCATTTTACTATATGTAAATTATATCTTAATTTTTCTTTCATTTTTTTTTTTTTGGAGACAGAGTCTGGCTTTGTTGCCCAGGCTGGAGTATAGTGGTGCAATCTCAGCTTACCTAGGCTCAAGTGATCCTCCCACCTCAGCCTTCTGAGTAGCTGGGACTACAGGTGTGCGTACCATGCCTGGCTAATTTCTGTTTTTTTTTTTTTGGTTTTTGTTTTTGGTAGAGGTGGGTTTTTTTCATGTTGTCCAGACTGGTCTTGAACTCCTGGGCTCAAGTAATCCTCCCGGCCCAGCCTCCTAATCTTTCATTTTTTTTTTAAGAGACAGGGTTTCACTATGTTGCCCAGGCTGGCCTTGAACTTCTGGGCTCAAGTGAACCTCCTACCTCGTCCTCTCAAGTACCTGGGACTACAGGTGTGTGCCACTGTACTCAGCTTTATAGCTTAACTTTTAAAAAGAAATATTGCTAAAGAGAAGAAAAAAAAGCAAGATTCAGACTAGTGTGCATAGTATGTGCATAAAAAAGTGGGAGAAAGAATATGAAGTCATGTTTGCTTAAACAACGACTGTAAGGATACCCTAGAATCCAAAGGAGACAGTCTACTTTGGTGGTGGATTTACCAGAAGGGGCCAGGGAGGGGAGAGGGAGGCATTTCACCTTTTATCGTTTTGGACTTCTTTTTTTTTTTTTTTAATTTTATTATTATTATACTTTAAGTTTTAGGGTACATGTGCACAATGTGCAGGTTAGTTACATATGTATACATGTGCCATGTTGGTGTGCTGCACCCATTAACTCGTCATTTAGCATTAGGTATATCTCCTAATGCTATCCCTTCCCCCTCCCCCCACCCCACAACAGTCCCCGGTGTGTGATGCCCCCTTCCTGTGTCCATGTGTTCTCATTGCTCAATTCCCACGTATGAGTGAGAACATGTGGTGTTTGGTTTTTTGTCCTTGTGATTGAGTCTCGCTCTGTCGCCCAGGCTGGAGTGCAGTGGTGTGATCTCGGCTCACTGCAAGCTCCGCCTCCTGGGTTCACACCATTCTCCTGCCTCAGCCTCCCGAGTAGCTGGGACTGCAGGCTCCCGCCACCACGCCTGGCTAATTTTTTGTATTTTTAGTAGAGACGGGTTTCACCGTGTTGGCCAGGATGGTCTTGATCTCCTGACCTCATGATCTGCCAGCCTTGGCCTCCCAAAGTGCTGGGATTACAGGCATGAGCCACCATACCCGACCCCGTTTTGGACTTTTGAATCCTAAGCATAAGTTACTCATTCAAACAATTTTAGAAGTTTAAATTTAAAAAGAGTCCAGCCTGAGGACTGCTGCACTTCAGTAAGTGAGTTTATGCCATTGACTTCTGTCATTTGAAATTTTCCTCTATCCTACTTCTGTACTTTTCTTGTTTACCAGGTTTTTACCTCTTTCACACAGTTAGTGGGTTGAATTTTGTTGTTCCATTCCTCACCTGGCCCCAGTAATTTGAAAGGTTCTGCCTGTCCTGCAGTCACCCCCCACTTAACCCGCCTACTTAAGCTCATTGTTTCACCATGTCTAGAGTTGACCATTATCTATAACCTCCCACCAAGCAGGTCAAGAGCCTTTGCAGACATCTGCCAAACATTGGCACCCCTCTCCCTAAGTATTTGGGAATTTTAGACTCAAATTTGGGAGGGGGAGGTTTCAAAGAGAAATTAATGGAAATATTTAATTTTTAATAATTTTACTAGGCGTGGTGGCTCACGCCTCTAATCTCAGAGCTTCAGGAGACAAGGTGGGAGCATCACTCGAACCCAGGAGTTTTAGACCTTTTCTCTACAAACAATAAAAATACAAAAAATTAGCCAGGGGGGTTGCATATGTCTGTAATCCCAACTACTTGGGAGGCTGAGGCAGGAGGATCACTTGAGCCCAGGAGTTCGAGGCTGCAGTGAGCTATGATTGGGCCATTGTACTCCAGCCTGGATGACATAGTGAGATCATCTCTAAAATAAACACACAAACTTCTATACTTACCATCGTGGGTCTTAGTATCCCACTACCTTCTCCTGAATTCCTTTTTGTTACTATGTATCTGCCAGTAATTCCTTTGTTGTGGGTTTGTGGGTGGTAATCTTTTTAAATTCTTTTATACTGTATGTGAAAATGTCGGCCAGGCACAGTGGCTTACGTCTCTAATTCCAGCACTTTGGGAGTCCAAGGTGGGAGGATCACTTGTGCCCAGGAGTTTGAGACCAGCCTGGGCAACGTAAGTGAGACCCCTGTCTCTACAAAAAAAAAATTTTTAATTAGCCGGGCATGGTGGCACTCACCTATAGTCCCAGCTGCTCGGGAGGCTGAAGCAGGAGGATTGCTTAAGCCCAGGGTCTTGGAAAGAGTCCACTTCCTGACCTTTTCCAGTTCCATGGCCTTTTCTTCCATCAACATACATCCCTCCAACCCCTGACCCTGTCACCGTCTTCTCCCCCACTGTCACATCACCTCTCATGGCCCTGTCTCAGTCCCCAGCCCCATCGTTAGGGGACATCAGGCCCAGTACGGACATGGGACTGGAGCGCCAGGCCTCTCCTGGTCACTGTTGGTCAGTGACAGGCTCCCCCGGCCCGCCCTCACCCAATCACTTTCTCTTTAACACGGAAGCAGGCCTCCCTGTCATCCTCTGCGTCTTGGGTCAGCATTCCAGCTTCTGCTTATCCTCTAGAAACTTCACTGGGCCATAGTCCTGGTGGTGATTACTCTTTCCAGCTCTGTGTCACCTGGAAGCAAACTCCAGGAGCACCTCTGTGACTTCAACCAGTAGGGGAGCAGGGCTGGGAAGAGAAAGGGCAGTTTCAAGAGGCACAGGGATGAGAAGAAAGGGAAGAACACAACAGTCGCCACCTACAGGACTGACCAGCCAAACCTTGCTCAGAGGCCAAGTCTACTCAGTTACTGTCTGGCCAGTCCTACCCCTCAACCCCCACTGTGGGGGCTAAAGCTACTCCAGCTTGGATGCTGATCCCACACGTTGACCTCGATTAACCCTAGTTCTGGGAATGCTTCTAAGATTTCTAATTTCACGTACTTACCCTTAGGTCAAAAAAGGTTGATGTAATTGCAAATGTACACTTACCCTAAATCCTGGTCCTTAGGCAAATCCTGAGTCTGGAAGGTAGCAGTGCAGGGATCCACCCTCTCATCTTATGGCTGCCTGAGACATGGCTTCTATCTCTATGTCCCTATTAAATGTTTCTGAGAAAACTGGATTTGTCACCCTCTTTTTTCAGCCTCTCAGCTCCCTCAGCCTTCAAGGGTAGGTTTTCCAGGGCTGCCATGTTCTAATCAGCCCTGACCCTCGGCCCACAGCAACTGGCCTGGAGATAGGTGGGCTCATGATTTGATTTTTGGCCTTGGCACAGGGTCTGGTCAGTCTCTTGCTAAAGTGAAAGATGTTAAATGTTTTCAATAGCGAAGGAAACACTGGTCTGTGGAGAGAGGAATAAGTTAATCAGGGGACTTCCCCAAGGCACAGGACACTCCAGCACGGGTGCCTGGCCCACCATGGAAAGGCAGACAGGGGAGGTGACTGTCACGAGGATCTGGGAGTGATGCATGGAAGTGACTACTGGAACAGATACTGAGGTAGTATGAATAAGGACACTCACTGACAGAATACAGATGTGTGCACACTGATCCGGCTATATTTTATGAAATGGATCAAACATCTGGAAAAGAACATTTTTGCAGTCCAGTATGGACTTGGCACGCAAAGCTGCAGACCCTGCCTCTGTGCCCCATCTTTGACAACTGTCCCCAGGCCCCAGAAGTACATCCAGGTCGTGCCTGCCCTCCTCCCAGGCCTGGACCATTTCAAGACTCAGTCCCAGCCCTGGTGAGAATCCAAGAGCTGTCTCTGCTGCCACATGAAGTGAGACAAGGCAGCCAACTGAGGCAGAAGAGTAGGGTCGGGAGGCAGGGAACCTAAGGCTGTTTCACGCCGACTTCCTAGAACTAAATCGAAAGGAAAACCCTAACTTTCCACGCCTAAGTAACAAAAGGACCAGAGGCTACTCCCTTTGATCTTTTCTGTCCACAACCAATCAGATTGATTGCAGACTGAGTCTTCATTTGCATAGAAGTATAACTTTGTAACTTCATCCTAGCCTCTGATTGGTTGCTTTTGGCAACCAATCAGATGTTTCGCACAGGGGTGTGACCTTTGTAACTTCACTTAAGCCTCTGGTTGGCTGCTGTCTGCAACCAACTGATTGCAGGCTACCACTTCATTTACCTGAGGTGAGCATGAGTGGCCAATGGGAATCTTCTAAGGGGATATTTGGACCCAAGAAGATTCTGTATCTGGGCCCTTGAGCTGCTTCCTGGGTCCACTCCCACACTGTGGAGCCTACTTTTGTTTTCAATAAATCCCTTTCGTTCTTTTGTTGCTTCATTCTTTCTGTGCTTTTCTGGGCGTTTTGTCCAATTATTTGTTCAAAACGCCAAGAACCTGGGCAACTTGCAGTCACAACCCTCTACCGGTGACACAACAACACCTCACTGCCCTTCATTCACCCTTGGAGTTGGCTGTGTCCAAGACTGCATCTCAGAGGAGGTGTGTGTCCAGAGGCCTCAGGGTCGCTCCTGGTGCCCTGCGAGGCGTGAGGCGAGTAGGATGGGATGGTGGCAGGTGGAGCTTGCGGAGGGCAGGAGCTAGCCTGGATGCAGCCCCCGCTAAGCTGTCCTGGGGCACGTGGGCCCTTGGGGTCCTCCCTTGTAAGTTGCCCCCGGCCTGGCACTGCAAGAGCAAGTGGAGCCTCACCTGATTTCTCCATAGAGAGGGTGCAGGGGAAGGAGCAGGTGTGTTGGGAGGATTGCAAAGTCCAAGCAGACGTCAGCTGAGCTCATTCCACACGCCGCTGACCCACTCTTTGGGGGCACTCCCAGCCCTTGTTGGCCTCAATGGCATTTCTTCCCTCCTGGGTTTCCTGGTCTGGTATCCTACCTACTGTACACATGCCCCAAACTCTGCTTTGAAGCCCAATTCTCACCACGTGGCATGACTGTCCCAGCTGGCCACCTTCCTGGAATTCAGCCCAAATCAGTACTTTTGGGAACTTCCTGCAAGGTTTCAAAGAAGCTTCTCTGACACACAGCCACCATGGAGGGTGTTCCAGTCCCCGGACCCTGCTGTGGACATGAGGACACTCATCCCCCACCGGCCGAGCCAGCTGCAAAGGCCTCATAATCCAGCCCCGGCCACCCAGAAGGACAGTGAGCACAGCCTGTCTGAGAATGGTATTTGAATCTTTAAGAAAATGAGACTGACTCCAAAATCTAAAACTACCTTTATTGTGGTTGGCTTGACATAAGATGCCGCCATCAGCAGAATTATAAAACTGTACAGGAGGCACAAAAATAGGCTGTTTAACTTAGATAATGACCCTCATGTCTTCAAGCTTTAAAAATGCACATAAAAGTTGTACAATCTGGCAGTTTATAAAATATAAAGCTAAAAAGAGGATTTTGGGTTCCACAAAGAAGACTGTATCACACAATTAACATGTACTAATTAAACAATTAACCATCCACACAGAAGACATAATGGCACAGAATTCTTAAAAATCACCTAAAAATTAACATTTTACCCCGACCAAATTAATCACCCTTTAATAATAAGACTACTGTAAAGCATCCATCCCATGGAAGGATACAGTATCACTTTTCCAGTTTTAAAATGGTCAAGGGTGTTGTCCAAAACAAATCTGATGTGCTTTAAGCAAGTACAATTGTAACTGGATACATTTCAGAGTAAAAATTAAATAAATATAAATAGGTTAAATAAATAGGTCATTGCAAAAAGAACACTACACAAGGTTTACATCTGAGAATGCAGAGTAGGTGACTGGTAATGCTTTCTAGGTAAGTGGGGACTCCCCATCACAGCTTTAGGGACACTGAAAAGGAATACTGTATCCACCAAACACACACACAGTACACAGGGGAGGTGGGGGGGCTTTGGCCAAAGTGTTGGTTAAGGCTGCTCCAGTGGGAGGCTCACTGCAGTCACGTTCTTTGTGGCTTTCCAACGTCTACAGAAAGAATTTAAGCGCCGGTACAAAAAATCAGAACCAGAGTTACTCACGGGAAATCACTGTTTCATAAAGAAGGAGGGGAGTAGACCATTGGGTTTAAAAGATGATGTCCAACCTGGGAGGGTGGAATTTCGGCTCACCTGGAGAGGATGCCTGATGACTTCCTGCCAGGAGAAGCCAAAGCCAGGACATAGTCAACCAAAATAACTCCAGGTTGGTGAGGGAAGGGACAAGGAAAAGAAACACTGGGAAATTCAAAGAAAGGCAATCTCAGACACTAAAAGAGCAGAGAGAGAAAGCGACATGGGGAACTTAAAGAGGCTCCTTCCAGGGCGCTGGGCTTCTCTTCCAGCACAGAAGGCTGCAAAAGTGGAACTGGCCCCCAGTTCCCAGAGGATCACAAGGCCAAGGATCCAATGGGCACACCATGAGGACCCAAGGAAAGGACAGAGAAAGGAACGGCTCTGGGAAAGCCAAACCTGGCCAAAGTCCAACTTCCTGAAAAGAAAGCAGCCAAGAGGAGAACGGCTTGTACAATCCAAAGGTCCCCCCATCTGCATGAACGGTTTGATCAGCAACCAATTAATCTCTCACTGCAGCAAGAAAAGAATTGCCAAAGATAACTGAATCGTATGCACACAAAACCTTACCAAAGGCTCGGGGTCAACTCTGATAAGGCCCTTTCTTCTAGAGTTGGTGGCAAGAAACTGCTGGATTTACTCACCTGCAGATCTTCCAGAACATCTATCTGTAACTGATCAGAGTGATGTCTCCTTGGAAGGGCCTCTGACCACCACTGCACTGAGAACACGGCGGGAGTGAGAACACCTGCGCACCCAGGATTTCACACTTAGCCGCTAGATTGCTTCACAGCTAATCAGGGAAATGCCAATGTTCCCCAGGTGAAAATGTTTTGGTGCCTAATGACTTGTGGAGCACTTCAAAAACTGAGATTAGGCCGGGTGCGGTGGCTCAAGCCTGTAATCCCAGCACTTTGGGAGGCTGAGGCAGGCGGATCACGAGGTTAGGAGATTGAGACCATCCTGCCTAACATGGGGAAACCCCGTCTCTACTAAAAAAAAATATAAAAAATTAGCCGAGCGTGGTGGCACACACCTGTAATCCCAGCTACTCGGGAGGCTGAGGCAGGAGAATCGCTTGAACCCAGGAGGCGGAGGTTGCAGTGAGCTGAGATCGTGCCACTGCACTCCAGCCTGGGTGACAGAGCGAGACTCTGTCTCAAAAAAACAAAAAACAAACGAAAAAACACTGAAATTAAAAAGACTCAAGAAGCAACAAGAGAAATTCTGGCACACATGCCCAAGAGAGGTTTAGTAAGACAAGATTTAAATAAGTCATAGTGTCCTTTGGATTCCTAACAGATGTGACCAAGCTCCATCTTGAAGATAGCGTACAGTACTTCTAAAAAGCTCAACAGCCTTCCAGGATTGGAGAAGTCCCATAACCTGAACTACAGACCAAACAGCTAAGCCGCAACACGATATGTGATGGTGCAGAGCTGTTCTGGCCTGAAAAGAACTTTCCACTTGCTGAGCACAGTGGGAAACCAGAATTCTCGAGACTAGAACTGGATACACCAGATGATGCCCAAGGTGTTTTCACGACAAGTACCCACACGAGATCTCTTCAAACAAACTCCCCAGAGGATGGACGGGAACCAGGGCTCCTAAAGGTGACTAAGAGGAAAGACCAGAGGTGACCGGACCAGATCCCTGTGATTCTGGGACAGAAGAGATGTAAACCACAAACACGCGCCCTTCCCCACACACTTTGGTTTCTTTGTGGCAGCAACACTTTTTTATTGTTCTCTCATCACAAGTTTTAGGAAAGCAGAAGTTTTGCCTGTCTTGTTCATCGCTGTATCTCCAGCACCCTATATTCTGCCTAGCTCAATACACTAAGTGCTCAAATAAAATACATTGAATAAATGATTTTGAGAAATCTGGGTGGTTAGAAACTAGTATGATAAGCAGAAAAGGCATCGGAAACAGTTGTCTCTAGGCAAGTGGGGCTAAAACAGGGAGATGACACAAAATTGGGTCACTAGAAATCACCTGGGTACTCCCAAAGAGACAACCTGTGCTGAGAACGAGCTGGGCGGGGGGCACTCCCTGTGGCAGTCCTGCTAAATCACTCGTGGCACCTTCTCCACCTTCTGATCCTCTCTTGGGTTACTGCCAAAGCCCACAGGTAAAGCACCTTGCAGCCGTATGGGGAGCTCTGTCTCAGGCCACCTGGCATGCGGCATGGGAGCAGCAGGAAACGCAGTCTGGCCACATTTCTGAACAACACACAGCCTTGCTTAGAAGACGCCAAGGACAGCGACCAAGGGCCAAGGTTCCAAGGCCTAAGTGAGGTAATTGATGAGATTTAAGGATGTAGGATCACGTTAATAGTAGGGAAAAAAGTCACTTTAGCTATGATGAAAGGAAGGGAACTGAATTCTACAAAGGTAGAATGAGAGCTTTTGATGAGTAACCATGATACAAATACACAAACAGAAAACATCTTACAACATGAAGAAACAGTGATTTCTCTGTGAGTAAAATTCAACAATTCCATTCTTAATATTGAATGGAATCTCTGAGTTCACCAGGCCTGAGCTGCAATGATCCCCCAACTGGCTGGAGAAAGTACATGGACAACATCTCCTTACACGGTAGGCTGATTGCATTTTAACCTCTAAGGCTCTTGGGAGAGAAAAGACAAAGTTTTGACTGAAACTAAAGCTAAAAATTATGTTAAGTTTAGAAAAAAAAATATGGTACAAACAATTTAGAGACTATTTCTTTGATACTGTTCAATACATTTACATAGTGTTGCTATAATGTTTTACTCTTCAGCATTAGAGAATGTTCTATACATGAACACTCTTGAGGGGATGGTGATTTTTGGTACCACAAAAAATAGAAGATGTATTCTATCTTGCATTTATTCTTCACAAGAAAGCTTCAAGTTTAGCTTACTTATGCTGACATAGCATTCTACAGTATAATCAAAATATAGTTATTAAAATTTGCCAAGAAAAACAAAAAAGCTGGCCCATGAAGCACACAGTGACCCTGGCCTTTGCCACCCACCCTGGCCCTGACTCACCACGAGCCTCTTGTTCCACCAGCCTTGGGGACGAAGGAGTTTGACTGCCTACTCGCTGGCCCAGGGCTTTCTCCTGGTGACCAGGAGGGTCCCATTCGGCGGCCTCCCTCTGGTCCTGAAGGCTAGCCCCTGTCTGGGTCTTCGCTGCTCTCCTTGAAGGCCAGGGAACTCTTTACCTCTTGCCCCAGGCGCTCCTGAGCACCACCCCCAGATGGCCCGGGACACACCCACCAAAGGCCACTGTTCTGGCCACTGGCACTGGGCCACAGCTGCCTCCAGAACAGAGCAGCCTCTTCATTTCTGAGACCTGCAGACAAAACCCCACCTGCCAGCATGCATAGCTGACCGGTCCCTAATGCCACGCCTCATGCTCATGGCTCCTGCTGCCTCTGCAGAAACACTAGTTAACAGTGACCTGGGCTACTCTGGGCACATCTGTGATCAATGAGAAATCTCATACTGCAGGACGACACCCTCTGAACTCCGTCCTCCCGCTCCTCAGCATCCCCCACCTCTCAAGTCCGGTCTCCAGTGAAGGCTGTACTTGGTGCATCTCAGCCTAGCTGTCCCAGCACGCAAGCAAAATGTAGGATTCCTTCCTCTCCCTTCCTGAAAGGCCTGTAGACTGACATTAAGCAGGAATTTAAAAAGTCTGAAGCAAGTTTATCCAGTAGATGGCTGGGGGTGCTACTCGCGCTGTCTCTGAGGCCCTCCTTTGCAGACATCATGACCGTAAGGCTTTTGGGGCCAGCATCTTCCCACTTTCCTGTAGGTCACGAGGGGCCACTTCTCCCACTTCCTGGGGTCAGCACTGTCCTCTGTGGGCTGCAGAGCAGGCAGCTCAAGGCACTTGGTTTGGGAAGCCTGGTCTCCCTGCAAAGCCGGGAGGCATCAAGCTCTAATTGTGGTGACCAGGCCCTCAGTCACAGCTGGGGCCACCAGAACAGAGGGGCCGCCCTCGCTCAGAGGGCGTCTGGAGTCACTGGGGGCTGGGGCTCTGGGGGCTCGTGGAAGTAGTAGGGCTGGAAGAGTCTCTCGTGGCTGCACAGCTCCATGGCCCGGTAGGTGTGTGCGAGGAGGTGGGGGAAGCGAGATGTGAAGTAGCACATGAAGTCGTCGGGGAGGGACCCCAGCGTCTCCCGCACCTCTGCAGGCAGCTCCCGGTAGTGGTGCTTCTGCAAAGAGTTAGAAAGCTCGGGAGATTAGAAAGGGGTTAGAAAGCTCGGGAAATGTTGGCAAAACACCCTTTCATCATTCAAGGAAGAGACAGAATGTGAGTGTTGGTTTTTGGTAAAGAAAAAGAAAAAAGGCTTATGTATCCAAGAATCCAGCCCCATCATCTCGCCTGCTCCCCTCACTCAGGAGGAGGCCTTGAAGTGAGCAAGGCCCAGCCAGTCCAGGGGGTGCTCAGGCCTTCTGTGACAGTCAGGACCTGGAGACACTCCTGGCCACCTCAGGAGGAGTAAAGTCGCCTGAGATTGGAGTGTCCGTCCCAGCGGGGTCCCCGCATTTGAGGTATGTTTATACATGTTTACACACAGTGGCTGCATCAGACAGGGAGAGGGCCCCACAAAAGTCAGCGACCAGAGACCATGAGGGACATGGGCCGCAGAGCACTGCTTCCCGGAGCTTCACCTGCACCTACGTCCCTGAAGGGAAAATCAGCGTAAGAGAGGCAACAGCCTGCAGTTTGTCAAGTCCAGCTGAAGCCGCCTAGCTCCTGAGAGATGAGAATGCCAGTACAGATAAAAGATTTATAAAGAATGGATGAAAGGAGGAAGGTGTCCATGTCATGGCCACTGGGTCTCCTCCTCAGTATTTACAAACTGCTTACCTTATTTCTCATGGCTCGGAGGAGATCTCTGACAGAACCACCTTTATAGGTCCTGAATTTACGCAGGTCTAGAAAAACATTGAGGGAAGCAATGGGTAATCAAATTTAAAACTAATACATTTTAAAAGAAAACAATTCATGGGGTCCTGGGGATTAGGGAGTTGGACTGAAAGGTGAGGTCACTCCACACCCAGGCATGGGAGCAGATCCTCCCATCCAACCCAAGGGTGGTGTCCCCCTGAACCCCACCTGGTGATCACACCCAGGTCAGAAATGACCACCTAGAGCACGACACCATCACTCACCTGTCACTCTAGGGAACAAAAATGAAACACACATCGGTGTAACCAAACCACAGAGGACACACCCAAGAAAGTCTCAAACCTGACAGGTGGGATGTGGGGCCTGAACAGCCTGGAGCGGCCATTTCCACGTTTACTTTTTGGAAAGGCAGCAGCGACTTTTGCAACCTGCCCTCTCACACGCTGCAGCATGATCACCTGTCTGGAGGGGGACAGTGATGTTCTCCCGCCAGTCCATCTTCACCACGGCTCTCCCGCCTCTCTCTAACTGCTTCACGATCGGGCCATCCAGGGATTCCTTTTCTATTCTGTCGCTCACGTCCTGTGAGAGAAACAAGGGCAGCAGATGATGGTCAGTGCTGGAGATGCTGAGAGCTGTGCGACTGGGACTCAGTAACAGATCATCACTGACACATAAGCCTGCCCCAGAGCTGGGCAGCAGGTACCCTGCCCCCTGCCTCCCTCATCCATGACTTTCCCTGTGAGCTGCTCTGTTCCTCACGAAGCACAGGCCCACAGAGAGCTTCTCCCATGTCAGAGAGGTGTCACAGAGTACACCTGCATATAGACCACGAACGCATACCCTGAATTTCACATGTGCACACACACGCCATGTGTACGGAGCCGCAAGTGCAATCTATATCCAATGAACCAAAACCAAAAAGAAAAGGAAAGCTCAGATTTGATGTGCATCCCGTGCTTTGTCTACTCACTGAAACAGGGTATGCTCAAGCCCATAACTGGTGGAGGGTTGCCACTCTTCCCTCCACCAGTAGAAAAGACCTGTGAAGCTGGGCCTTCTTCTCAAAGAGGAAACTTGGTGGCAAGAGTATGGGCTCCAGGGGCTCCTGTTGGGATTCAAACCTTGCTCTGCATTTGACTTTGGTAATAAGGAGAGGGTCAGGAAGCACCCAAGTATGGCCTCTTGAAGTCCCACCAGTAAGACAGGTCGACAGCTGAGGACACAGGGAGTGGTGAGCCCTGTCTACATCAGTGTTAAGTAGCCTTAGGAGACCCTTTTCTCAGAGCAGCCTTTTCTATGATGAAGATGAAGCCAGACTGGCTGAACTCCTAATTTACAATTGTCAGAGAGAAGCTGTGGAGAGGTTAGATTGTCAACTTGGGTACACTGGGAACACACGTGTCTGAGCTGCAAAGCTGTTACGGCTAAATGACCTGAGTGGAAGCCAGGTGTGTTCGAGAGACATATGACCTGGAGATACTAAGCATTTAAATCCTGTCCCTTGGTGGGTGAAGGTCCCTTTGTGTGGGTTTTATTCCTGTTCTATATTTTGCGATCAAAATGACCTGGTTAGTTTTCACAAGTCCCTGGAAGACATATGGACTTGAGAATTTTCACATTATGTCCATGGACACAGTGACCAATCCTTACGCTACAACATGGGAGACAGCATTAAACTCTTCCATCTGAATGGTTACTAAGCCCCACCTTGGGCCAGGCAGCGTCCTCCCTAGGAGGCAGGGACACAGTAGTGAATGCAGCAGTCAAGCACTCCTGTCCTCGAGGAGCTTACATTCTGGGGGCTTCCCTCTGGCCAAGGCCCCAGTCAGACCCCAGGAGAGCATGATGGTCACTTCTCAGTACGGTGCCCACCAAGCTGCACTCTGCCTGGACCCAAGGGGAAAAGCACTGCCCCACAAGCCTGCTTTCAGAGCCACATGCTGGGCAGGAGGCGTTCGGGTGAGTTATGTTCAATTCATACATGGAAGACTTTGAAAAACACATTACCTCTTCAAAAGTCACCTGACATTGTCACAAAGCTTTAAAACAGTCAAATCACCAAAGGAGTTCTAACTTTGCAGAACCTATTTTAAGCAAAAGGAGATCTGGGCCAAGACTGTGTAAAAGATGATAGAAACAAATACAGTATAAGAAAGCACTGAAATTTATGACACTTGGGCTGGGCCTGGTGGCTCATGCCTGTAATCCCAGCACTTTGGGAGGCTGAGGCGGGCAGATCACCTGAGGTCCGGAGTTCAAGACCAGCCTGGCCAACATGGTGAAACCCCATCTCTACTAAAAATACAAAAAAACTTAGGCAGGCGTGGTGGTGCATATCTGTAATCCCAGCTACTCAGGAAGCTGAGGCAGGAGAATCACTTGAACCCGGGAGGCAGAGGTTGCAGTGAGCCAAGACTGCACCACTGTACTCCAGCCTGGGTAACGGAGTGAAACGCTGTCTCAAAAAAAATAAAAATAAATAAATAAGCTTATGACACTTGAATGAAATTATATGATGCCTGAGATTTACTTCGAAATAACCTGGGGTGGGGAGAGGGTGAAGGTTAATATTTATTGAACCTGAGGGATGAATAAAGGAGTGCTCATTATAGCATTTAAACATTTATGTATTATATATTTGGAAATTCCATAATATAAAGCTTAACCATTATGGCACATCCATACGATAGAATACTATGGTCATTGGAATTTTAGAACTTTAACATGAAAGAAACTTAGAATATCATGTACAGTTAAAAAAAGGGATTCTGAAACTGTATATACGGTTAGATCCCAATTATACTTTTATATATGAAGAAAACATTAAAACATCAGCCATGATTATCTTCCAGTTTTAGGGTAATGGGCAATTTATTTTATTCTTTGTCCTTTTCTGTATTTTCAAAATCTGAAAAACATTAAATGAAGACTCTGGATAAAGAGAACAGACGTCTCTACCTGGAAGAACTGGAGCTGCTTCTCTAGGCTCCAGAAGAACGGGTGTTTGAGCACGTGCTTCGCTGAGGGGCGTTTCTGAGGATCCATCGCAATCATCTTCTCTATCAATTCACGTGCAATGACGTCTTCTATAAAGGAGGAAAATAAGCAACTCATGACTACCAGTCCAAAGCCACAGTGAAATACCAAAAACTTTAAAAAGCTGCACACCCTCTCATTTATGATTCTATTTACAGGAATTTATTCCAATAAAATAATTAGGAACAGACACAAAACCTCAGCCAATGAGGTGAGTCCTCACTGCATGGTTTGTGAAGGAAGTGACTGTAAATATCCAGTATCAGAGGCCCAAGTGGATACACTACGGTGCCTCCCTACGCTGGGCCATGAGCTGTTAAAGTGCAGCTGTGACTAAATGTGGATTGACGTGGAGAGAGATTCAAGGTGACGCGGAAAAACGTGCATGCTGCAAAACAGTATGCAGGATTTAACTGTATTTTTATAAAATATGCAAACACGTCTAGATAAATGACTGGAATAACGTATATGCAAAGGTATCAATAGCCATCATTCATCCCTGTATAATGGGAATATATGGGCCTTTATGCTAATCTGTGTTTTCTACAATAAGAAAAATTAAGCATAAACAAAACAATAATTTAGTTGTAATTTTTTCAAAAGGCAGCACTGGAGTGTCATGGGCCAGTTACCACCCAGGAAAACCTGAAGTCTGGAAGAAAGACTTGTTGCACCCATACCAGGAGACCAGGAGGGTGAGGATAAAGCTTGTCTGTCCCCAGCCCAGCACGGACTGCACCTACTGACCACTCGCCATCCCAAGAGAGAAGACAATTTGTCTTCCCAAATGCCAGTGCAGGAAGGGACCTCTGATTATTCAACCCTCATGTCACCAGGTAGAAAAAGAAGGTCTCCAAAGGGGGCTTTGCCTAGGTCACACAAGTAGTTGGTGACCTGGAGGAACCTTGGAGCGTCTCAGCTTTAGAAGGTGGTGCCCCAGAGATAACCCTACCAACCCTCTACCAGATTTGGCACAAGTCTGGAGGTCCTGAGGCCTGCGGGGTGAGCAGCTGAGGCTCCAGGGCCTCTGTGAGTGCAGAGGTGGCACCAGCCCAGCTCTGCAGGGCCATCTGAGGCAGCTGAGGAGCTACTCCCAACCCCAACCCCTGGACCGCTCACCGTGCTTCTCCGGGTGCAAGCAGTCAAGGCTGCAGGCACCCAGGAGGATGTTGGCCTGCCGCTGCAGGGACTTGCCAAAAGGGTGGCTGCCCTCAGAGATTACGTAGTAAAAGACGCAGCCTGCAGAAAAGATGTCCACCGTGTAGGTCTGAAAAGAGACATGAGGCGTGAGAGGTCTGGAAGCAGAGTTTTCATCCTCACTCACAGTCAGGGAGGGAGGAGCATTGCTGCTGCTTCTGCCACCTAGAAGGTGTCCTGGGAGAATCAGCTGACATACATGAGCTGCACAGAGCAGCGAGGGCTAACCTGCAGCACTGCACGGGTGTCAGAGGTCCCAGTGGAGAACCTGGGCTTGGAGCCACCTGGAAGCCCCTGGTTCCCTCTCATGTGAGATGAGGACACTGACAGCATGGGGCTGTTGTCAAAAGAGATGCATTAATATGCAAAAATGGTTGCTTACGACAGTGCTTGGCCCATCAAAAGCCCTCCTGGCTGTTATATATTCCTTACCCCCAACATGAAAGTGCTCACAGACAGGGTCTCTGTGTCGTTGCTTCCCTGCTGTACCCCCAGGGCCCAGAATGGTGCAAACAGTAGGTATCAAACAGTAGGTATCAAAATTGCTAATAAGTGAATAAAACAGCTTATGATTCAAAAACAGCCCTAGAAAGAAACTATCTGACAAGTTACCAAGGAGGTCATGTATGATGTTAATCCGAGAAAGCCTCTCACTTATCCCATGAAACCATTCTGTGTCTACAGAATAGCTTCCTTTGAGGGAAATGTACGTTTGTGTTTTTTAGCTCATGCTACCTGGGGTGTAATACCAGGGTGGTTCCTGAGCACAGCTTGGGTCCCTGTTAGTAGGCCCTGCCTCTGAGATTCTCCACCAGGTGAAGTGAGGGTCTAGTGTGAGGAAGCAGGGGCTCATCGCCTCCCATGCTGGAGGAGACACACCTTGAACAACACAGCACTCTCATTCAGCCTCACAACAACCTTGTGAGGCGAGCAGAGCAAATGCTTTCATCCCCAGATGAGAACGTGGACAGAAAGGTTGCATGACAAGCTCAGGGTCACTGCTGGATGTGACAAACCAGGATGAGACTCAGGTCTTCCAATCTCCAAACCTACCATGCTTTATTCTACCTCACTGGATTTTCCCTTAGGAAGGTGCTGGATTCGGGACAGGAGGAACATGGCCACCACAGCTGGAGCTCGCCCCTGACTCCCAGAGCTCTCTGGGTCTTTCACGCCCCCCACACTCTCTGTAGCCTGCTGTCCCCAGCATAGACAACACTAAGGTGAAGAGGCATCTTTCCTACCTGCCTGGCCCAATTATGTTCTTTCCCAAACTTATTATTGCCACTTGTCCTTGTAATTTGGATATTCCATAAGCTGTTAAACATGAGTGCCACGAAGTCTGAGATAAGCTGAATCTTTAGAAAGACTCGATAAAGGAAAGGGAATGGTTACAAGAGCTGCTGCGGCATTTGGTGTGGTGGATTCAACTGTAAGGGACTGGGTCATGAAGTGTTAAAAACCAGGCTTCTGCTCTCAAATCGCTTAGGAAGTGTTTGAAGTGTCCAAGCCTCCATGCAGAAGTCACAGAAGTGGTACAGAAGTGTGCTTAATGCAAGGGGGAAAATGAGGACTCCAGTCAGTCAGACCCAAATCTGAAAAGACCTTAGCCTATAGCACAAGATTTCTATGACTTAAAGGCTAATATTACTTGCTTTAAGTTAAAATTAAGTGTTATGGCGTGTGTGCGTGTTTTTATGATTCTTCGCTGTAACTGACTTCTTTGATGATCTGACCAGCTGCTGGTCCCCAGTGAGCTGGATAAGAGGCGGCCATATCTAATCCACTCAAGATGGCTGACCCACCCAGGTCTCCATCGGGGAGTGTCCAAGGTGAGCCTCGGCAACTTGTGCTAGAATAAGGTGCTCAAGTGTGAGTGCGCTCCCAGCAAATGGATGCAGAAGCCAGCTTGAAGGGGTTCCAGGTTGGCCAAATTTGGAACAATTTGTGTATCAAAAGAAGTAAATAACAAAAAAAGGACTAAAATAGATTATAATATTAGTTTTAAAATCCTTGAGCCCATAGCGATTAAGAAAAAAAAAAAAGAGAGAGAGAGAAGTGAAAAGAAAGCTCTGCTTTACAGAAAAATGTCAGCTAATAATGTAGAAGAATTTCTACTCAACTGAGTACTTCAGGCAAGGGTGATCAACAGATGCTAAACCACTGGGTGAGTGACTGTCAGTAAACAGGATATTCACATTGTGCTGAAGTATCACCCCAAATACTAACAACAGAGGAGGAAATGAACCCTTATGGTAGAGAGATCAGCTGTAGCATCACTAAGAGGAGGCGATAATAATCTTACAGATACAATCTGCCATCACATGCTTTCTGATGTAGAGACCTGCCAAAAACATTCGTGCCAAACACATTTAACTTGAACCTAATCAAGCCTCTCCACCTAACTTCTGGTTTCCAGGAAATACGAGGAATACAGAGAAATGTTCAACGCTGTCATGAGGAAAAAAGCAAACAAATCAGAATGGGGCATCCTATAACCCACTGCCTGGACTCTTCAAAATGGAACTTCAACATGGAACAAAATATAGGTGGAAAGATTTGTAAATTCCAAGAGACAGAATCAAATGTAACGCAAGACACCTGATTCCATCCTGGTATACAAAACCCAGTAGGTATCAAAACCCAGTAGGTAGCAAAATACCAACTCTATAAAAGACATTTGGGGACTAATTGGGGAAATTTGAATATGGATTGAATATGAGATGATGGATAGAAACAGTATTAACTGTTGAGGTGGGATAATGGTATTGTGGTTGGAAACCCAATGTATTCCTTAGGAGACACGTGCTGAGGTCTTCAGGGGTGAAGGGCCAGGATGCCTGCTACTTATATATTCAAATGGTTCAGTAACAGGTAAAGATAAAGCAAATGTGGCAAAAGTATTAACAAATGTTGAATCTAGGTGGAGATACACAGGTATTCATGTTAACATTGTTTCAGCCAGATGCTGTGGCTCATGTCTGCAATCCCAGCACTTTGGGAGGCTAAGCCTGAGCCCAGGAGTTCAAGACCAGCCTGGGCAAAATAGCGAGATCCCCTTCTAAAAAATTTTTTTCTTTTAATTTTCTCTATGTCTAAAAATTATCAAAATAAGTTGAGAAAACAAAAACAAAATTTTAAAAATAATGAAAACTTGAAGTTTGCTCACGCTAAGCAAGCCCTGACTTCCCAGTTTACCAAAATTAAAAAGGGGTTAAAAAATGATTGATTTAGCTGGGTGTGGTGGCAGGTACCTGTAATCCCAGCTACTCAGGAGGCTGAAGCAGGAGAATCGCTTGAACCTGGGAGGTGGAGATTGCAGTGAGCTGAGATCATGCCACTACACTCCAGCCTGGGTGACAGTAAGACTGTCACACACACACACACAAAACCCAACCAACCAACCAACCAAAAAAAAAAAACAAGTGATTGGAAGAATAGGGAAAAAAAAATAGATAATTGCCCACATTTGCCCCTTTAATCAGCTGAACATGAGATGACACAGAATGTTCACACAGAAGCTCTTGGTGAAAGGAATGCCATTCTCCAGCTACACGGGCACCAGCCCCCAAACCTGGAATTTAAAGGTTCTACTCCTGAAGATACAATGGGCTGGTTCTGTAGTTTTCAAAGGGCCATTGCCTATTACTCACAGGGTTCTCCTTACAGTCTTCGCTCAGCATCTCCGGAGCAATCCAGCCTTCTGTGCCAGGCACCCCAGATCGGCGGCTGAAACTGTGTCTGCCCACTGCCAGCTTCTTGCAGAGGCCAAAGTCGGAGATCATGGCCTTGATCTTGCCGTGTGCATTGGGCATGGATATGAGAATGTTGTGTGGCTTTAGGTCTCTGTGAACTAACAGAGAACTCCAGATTAGTCCAGTGCTTACCAGGTGCAACCCCAGGCCTCCTCCTCCAATGGGGAATGTGTCCTCGTCAGACTCCCAATATGCCTGCCGCCACCTCCAAATGTTCTGATTTTCAACTATGTCGGATTCCCCTCAAATTCTTACACCACTCATCTTTGCTACTGGTGATATAGCCAAGAGCTTGAACAGAAGCAAGGCCCACCCGAGCTACCGGTTAGCCCCACCTGGGCCACTGATTATCCCCACCCGGGCCGCTGGCCTGGTAAAGTGCAGCCTCTCACCGATGTTGAGGGAGTGGAGGTGGGCCAGGCCCGAGGTGGTCTGCTGCAGCAAGGTGATGGGCTCCAGGCCGAGATGCGCAAAGTCCTTCTGCTCCACATACTGCAAAAGACATGACAGCAAGGTCACGGCACACAGTCCTCAGGACTTGGCCCCTCGGCTCATTTTCTTTGCTACCATTTTAAGAAAGAAATGGGAAGTTTTACTGACAACATTCTGTCTAAATCCATGTTTTCCAGCAAGGAGCAAACCTCCAAATCTACTAATTTACAATGAGAAAGATAAGAAGGCAAGAAACTCAAGTTCATTGCCTCATATAAGTAAACCTACAAAGGAATCCAAATGATACTGATATGGTTTCAAAGTGAGCCTGGAAAATGAGCAAAAGGAGTTTGCTGGATGATCTTAAAGACTGGAGTTACCAACTGGCATCCTCCAAGCCCACACCAGCCATGACTGAAGATGGAAAGAACAACTGTCCAGGTTTCCTGGAGGCAAAGAGGGAGAGACATGCCAACTGCAAGCAGACTGCCCAGGCATGCTGGGGGGACCACCCTGTTACAACTAGAGGGATAAAAATGCTCCACATTTTGACTGTGTATGTGGTTAAATGGGTATAGACATTTGTCAAAATTCATCAAGCTATTACATTTAAAATTAGTACAATTCACTGTAACATTTTTTTTTTTAATTTGATGGGGTCTCACTCTGTTGTCCAGGCTGGAGTGCAGTGGCACAATCACTGCTTACTGCAGCCTTGATCTCCCAGGCTCAAGCAATCTTCCCACCTCAGCCTCCCTAGTAGCTGGGGCTACAGGAGCACACCGCTAGGCCTGGCTAATTTTTGGTTTCTTTGTAGAGATGGGGTTTCACCATGTTGTCCAGGCTGGTCTCAAACTCCTGAGCTCACGTGATCTGCTCACCTTGGCCTCCCAAAGTGCTATGACTTTAATAAAGTTAACAAAATAAAAAAAATAAATCCACCTCTTGCAGGGTGGCTGCACACAGCTCGATGGCAATGTACTGGAATTGCCGGTCCTTCTCCGTGCAGAAGTAGCGGATCACGTTCGGGTGCTCATCCGATTCTCGCAACAGCTGGACCTCACGGTCTGCGAAGCTAAAACATTCGGGGAGGATCCTCTTCACGGCCACGTCGCGGTTGTCAAACATGCCCCTGCGGGATGAGGAGTGGGAGTTGTGTCTGGGAAGCACGAGTCAGGCTGTGTAAATGAGGTGAGAACCTGGGTCCACAGCATTCACCTACTGCCTCCCAGCCTAGAGAGCCCCGACTGACTGCCTGGTGGCCCCGGAATCATCACTTGTCTCTGTGCAAGCTCCCTGGAGGCCGGACTCCACGCGTCTAGGTCACTGATTTGACCCTGCTGTGCTCTGAGCCTGGCACCAGGCTCGCAACCTGACAGGCACTTAGACACCAGGCGGTGAGGGCAGGGGGCTGGCTAATCCACTCACCGGTACACAATTGTGCCCTCAGCTCCATGGCCCAGGACATCCTTGGGACAGAAGGAAATTTTCCCAACTATCACCATGCTGGTTTCCTCATCTGGGACAAAATAGGAAAAAGAGATTGTTTCAAACAGATATCACCTAAAGAACCTTGAGGTTAACATAGTGACAAGCTTCCTGACCTCAGATTAAAAGATGGGATTTAAGAGGCACTGCACCCCAGACTGCTGCTCAGCAAGAGCCTGCCGGGCCCACTCCCCATGTACACCCAGGGCTGCCTCTTCCCCCTGCCCCTGCATTCTGTCTCTGCCTTTACCTTATTGTGCGATTGCATATCTTAAAACCTTCTGGAAGGCAGGGATTCTCCATAGCGTTTCACACACTTATACATATTCATTGTGATATAGTTAGAATGGTTTAATAGTTAACAACCACCACAAAGTCCACTGTAAAGATCCGCACTGAAACATTCAGGTGGCGGCAATGGACATGTAAAACGAGGAGACTGCCTGGGACAGAGGGCTCTGAGTTCCCTGCACCAGCTCTGTGCCAATTCCCTCAGAATTGGGGCTCTGACAACTGGCTTGAGCCAACTTCCACAGAGGAAAGCAAATCAACTGTGACACTTCCACACTTGGCCACCGGCTGGCCCTGGGAACTCTCTTCAGCCCAATGGGCAGCTCACCTCTGGTCAGCCGCGATGCCCAGCCCTTGTGGAGAAAGACAGGAGGATGGCCAGGGTGGTCCCCAGAAGGCCCTCTGAAGGGGAGATGCCAAGGGATGGGGCAGAAGCCTTCTCACAGAGACCCCCAGAGTGGAAGTTAGAGGAGAACACAGTGAACCCCTGAGAATGGTACTTTACAATCTTATGGAGACTCCTTGGACTTCTCAGGAGGTGCTCAAATAAAGCATAAAATAGCACCAAGATGGCAACTGGCTTTACCTCCATCGTCTTGTTCCAGGGAGGGGCTGCTGCCAGCCTTGGAGGCAGAGCTGCCGGAGCAGAGCGAGTGGTTGGAGGCCCTGGGGGACGTGCTGGGGCTGCTGGTGCCCGAGCTCTCTGAGTATGGGCCAGACGTGTCCAGGAGCTCGCCGTCCTGAGCCATGTCTCCAGGTGGGTGGAACGGCAGCTGCTGCTGCTGCTGCTGCAGGAGCTGGATCTTCTCCAGTTCCTTCTGGAACTGCTGGTGCTGGAGCTGCTGCTGCTGATGCATGCTCTGGGAAGAGAAACCCACATCCAGACAAGGGCAGCTGTTCCCACATGGAAACAAGCAGCTGGGAAGGGACAGGTCCCAGTGGCGGAGGGAGCATGTGTACTTTATGTGACCCCACAGGGCACAAAGAGACCAGTGAGAAGGCACCTGGAAGCAGAATTGCTTTGATGACTGGACGTCTTTCCACCGACTAGTTGATCCTTGCTCGTACAGCCCACTCCCCAACCCTAGGAGGGGCTGGATGGCCACCAGGGGAGGGACTGTGCCCTAGGTTGAGGGCTGTGCCAGTTTCATTCAGTTCTAAAATTCTGTGATTTTCATGGAAGTCTGAGAGTTGTTGCAAAGGTGAAACCAAACAGGAAGCACAGGTAGCATGGCTGAGCCAGTGGTGGGTGAGAGCAAGCCCCAGGTTCGCCACCCACCATGTCTGTGTGTTGGCTAGAGGCTAGCGCACAGACACTCAGTAGTCCAGAGGGGCAGGTGAGGAAGCTCTAGTATTCTAGGTATGCAGAGTACATCTGCATACACATAGCCAGGAGGTGGCAGTGGGGCTGACACATGGTGAGCCTGGCTGAGGTCCTGCTTCCGCCTTTCATCCCACTGCCTTCCCCGAGGCCACATGCCTCTCAAATACTCTGAAGGATTCATTCTGTCATTATCTGAAGTAGCAGCGATCTGTGATCATCCCTACCCATGTGCAGGAGGTGGACTGAAGGGACTTCTGTGAGCCACCAACCCACCAGGGAGTCGTCTCTTCTTCCCTCCACCATGGGGTGGAGTCCTGGAAATGTCGTCTACTAGCTGGGTACCCGTGGGGAAAGTTACTTAGCTTCTCAGGGTCTACTTCCTTCTTTTGTGGACAAGGGATCAATAATAATGACCTCATAGGACTGAGTGAGGTGAAAAGTGAAACTATCAGGTGCAGACGTGCCAGTGGGGAGTGCCATAAAGAGTCTGTCATTCCCATTCCTGGGCGGGTCATTAGCTTCCTGAGCTCTCAGGTAACAGCATCTCGATGCTCTGAGCAACCTGCTGAAGGACCACGCCCCTCACATATTTCATCCCACCCACGGCCTGTTCTGCTACAGAACTTGCTCATTTCCAACTAGGAAGTAAAGGGATGGCCACACTGCCTTTTTCACACAAGCTGATCTCACAGGCAGCTTCTTTTTTCTTTTTTTGGTTCTTCTCCCCAGCAGAAGTTCTAATGGCAGTTTTTAAGGGAGGAAAGGTCTTCATCTATTATCCTTATTCTTTAAAAATACAGATAACTATTCAAAATCATCTTTGAGCAAGGCTTATAAATCAGCTCTTAGCTGAAAAACACTAAGATTTAGGAACAAAATTGTCCCTTTCTGGGAGGCTAGTGTCTCTTTAATTATGTTTTTGAAGATAAACAAACACTGACTTTTTTTTTTTTCTTTTTTTTGAGATGGAGTCTTGCTCTGTCGCCCAGGCTGGAGTGCAGTGGTGCAATCTCAGCTCACTGTAAGCTCCGCCTCACGGGTTCACGCCATTCTCCTGCCTCAGCCTCCAGAGTGGCTGGGACTACAGGCCCCTGCCACCATGCCCGGCTAATTTTTTGTATTTTTAGTAGAGACAGGGTTTCACTGTGTTAGCCAGGATGGTCTCGATCTCCTGACCTTGTAATCCACCCGCCTTGGCCTCCCAAAGTGCTGCGATTACAGGCGTGAGCCACTGCGCCTGCCCGGCCAACAAACACTGACTTTTAAATGGGGAAAGAAATGTGCTGGTTGTTTTTGTCTGGATCTCACTGACATGAGGCGACAGGCAGAGAAGCCCCAGAAATAGGTGGATGGCAAAGGGGAATTGTTGAGCTTTACCAGGGGATAGGTGATGATGAAGGCCACCCAGCCAATCAGCAGGAAGGTGCTCAGGATGATGGTAGCCATGTCCTTAAGCATGGAGTCCACGGGGGCCTCGGGCCGGGCAGGGGCATGGGCGGGCTTCTCCTCCACATCCCGAGACACGGTGGTAGGTGCGTTTTCTGAAGTCTGGTCAACCAGGTTGATAACCTTGCATGGGAGAGAGTTGCGACATCACTGCAAAATTTCTAGCCAGATACAGATGAGGCCAGCAATCAAGAGAAGCAATCACTGTTTACAAGGATATGACTGTACTGCAGGTTGTTGTATTTGTTTTAAGCCCACCAAAGATCATGTAGCCAGATAATTGTTGCCTCTTTCAAAGCAATTGCTTTGAGAGGCCATGCATCTTTGCAGTGAGGTTATCATTATTCAAAAATAGTTTTTGGAGCAATACTTTTGGCAGGTGTCTTCAGACCCTACATATTTTTTTCAAAAATCCTCAAAAAGGCAAACACTTCCTCCTTTGATGGTAGGTTCAGTCTCCAGGAAAACACTGAAGTCATCTGTAACAAAGTCTGGTGAAAAGTTGGTATTTGATTTAATAATATCATTTCACATTAAAAGGAAATCCGCACGTATACAGAGGTGCATGGCTAGAAAGCAATAAAGCAGTTTTCTCATGTTGCCTGTAAACTGTCAGTGCAATCCCAAAATTATAATTTATTCCAGTAGTCCACTATTTCTTCAAAGTTTTTAAGAAGCATCAGAAGCGTTTGTTAAAGAAAATTTAGAAGCCCAAAATTAAATCAGATAAAAATGGAGCTTCCCTAGAGTTCCTCAGAATCTCTAAGACTTCACGGAACAGGCATTTAGAAAAATGCATTGACTCACTTTCAAATATCTAGTATTCTAGGTATGCCGTTATCATTTGCCCAACAAAACTAACACAGCCTCCCTGGCACATGCTGAATTTCCCACATGCTAAACTTCCCACACGCTCACACCATTTCACCCCTCCCCCCAGATGGCTGCCTAGAATGTTCTTCTCTCCCCTTCCAGGTGTACCCCTCTTATTCATGCCTCTCCCACAGTGCCTCCCACATTTTTGGGGGTTTGTGGCCTGCAGAGTATATAGGAAGCATCTGGGCATGTGGCCAGGGACATCTGTATGTCTCATCACCATACAGATGCACCTGAGAGTATTTTAAAACATACTTTTTCAAAGACCGTTATCCAAGACCAGATGGTTAAATACAAAGATTTGACACGTGGCTACCTCTGGGTGTTAAATTAAGGGCACTGTCTTATTTTCTTCTGTATGTGTTTATTTTCTAAGTGTTCAATAATGAATATGCAGGACTTTAATAAGATTATAGGACAATGCTGTTTAAGATTGCTGTTTTAGGAATCAATGTATTTCTCCAACCTGGCTACTTCCGTAGATGATGGTAAACAGATACTGTGCCCTGGAATCTTGAAAGTCTACAATTTCCTTTGTCTCTGGATAAAATCTAAATCTCTCAACTGAGTTTGTTGTGCTTTTAGTCTCGGCATCAGTCAGCCATTCTCTTCTTCTTCTGACCCTACTCATGTAGCCCAGGTGCATCTCTGTCCCTGGGCCCTCCATGGCAGGGGTGCTGAAGCTGCCAGGCCTGAATAGGTCACTAAGCCTCAGACGTCCCCTCTTCCCCTTTCCTGGCCATGTTGCATTCCCTCCTGCAGAGCCACCCTTCCACCTCCTCCACCGGCTCTGTGCCCCAGAAGGCTGACCTGTATGGGCCAAAGCAATGGCTTCCCCAACCCCCTGGGGTTTTTGATTGGGTAAAGCTAACAGGGGGCACCAGCAGATGAGAGAGAGAGGTAAGAGAAAGAGGTTGACTTCTGTGGGGCTGCTGAATTCCTCAACTGATGCTTTCAGCTCCCAGTCTGGAGTCCTTTCTACTCCCTCTCCTCTGGCTTTAGGCCAAGGTGTGCTAAGAGAGCCCCTGGAACTCTGTGCAAATAGTCCCAGGCCACTCTCTGTCTGCTTCATAAAACTTCAGATCTCATCACTTCTTCAACAATTTTTTTTTTTTTTTTTTAGCAATAGGGTCTTGCTATGTTGCCCAGGCTGGTCTCAAACTCCTGGGCTCAAGCGATCCTCCTGCCTTGGTCTCCCAAAGCACTGGGATTACAGGTGTGAGACACCCAACCCAGCCTTCAACAACTCTTAAACTCCTCCACAGGGCTTGTTTCAGGCCCTGTAACATGGTTCCTTTTTACCCATGTGAGCCCATTTCCTACTACCCCCTACTTAGTAGCCTCGGGTCTGGCCAGGCCTTTCTCCCCACAGCCTGTGAGCTGGGCACACCAGCATTCTTCCCACTCCAGGCTTTTGCCCTTGCTGTTCCATTCCCTCCTGTGCCCTCTTGCTCCCTCCACCTGGCCAAATCCTACCCATTCATCCAGGTCCAGGCCTAGCTTGGTCCTGCTGCCTTTCCTGCACCTTCTTTCACAAGTTGCTTCCTATTCCTCTCCACTAGCCCTTAACCATTTATGTTTTTTGCTTTGGATTCTGGTGCATTCCTCTTCCCTCCCAGACTAGGCTGCAAGCTCAGAAGGCAGAGTCAAAGTCTAATGCCTCACCCTCCCAACACCTAACACCAACAACCCCCGACTGGTCGCTCCCTCACTCACTTCCTCAAAGCTCTTTTTCTCTGAATCAGCAGGAATCACATTTTCCCGATGTTTGGGTAGATTGTTGGGAAATCTCTCCAGCATCTTGGTAGACGCAGATAGTGGGGTTTCATGGTGTCCTATGACAGGAAACAAAACCTTTAGTGAGAACAATTTCCCGAGCTGTGGTGGCACTCAATGCTAAACTTAGGCAACAGGTGCTACCCACTGAGGGGTCCACAATGCAAACTCTCAGCAGGACTGTGAGTTAGAGAAAATGAGTGGCAGTTACCAGAAAATTCCATCAAAGCAGGACCTTTATTACTTGATGGCAGAATACAGTATTCCAAGTCTCCTACTGAGGAGTGAAGAAGTATCCTTGTCATGACAGGGATCAGGACATTTGGGAGGCACCAGACGCAAGGCTCGTGGGGCTGCATGGGCCCGATCCACAGGTGAAGTATTATGAGGCTTCATTAAAAGTTCAAGGAGTTCTCCTTTCAATGCTTTTTCCTGTAACGTCACTCTTCTATGGCCGCCGAATTCCCATCTTGGTATTTAAATTGCTCAGGTGGAGTTCCAGTCCTACTATTATCTAAATGTGAGCTTCCATCGGGGAAAGTGGTACATTACTTGCGAGAAAGCAGTAGGACACACCTGCTAGATGGATGGGGCCATAGCTCACTCCACGTTCATTTGCTGTTCACTACACAACTATCGCATGGCTACTGAGTGAGCATTCATTACACATTTGTTGAGCATCTATCGTGTGCAAATTGCTGTAAGAGATACAAAGCTGACTAGAATAGGGAACTGGGATTTGATAGGGCTTGATAATCCATTCAGCTCTAAAAATGAGTCCACATACTGCCCCAAAGAGCCAGGTCACTTCTTCAGATTAGGCTGCCAGTAGCCTGGCTGACTTTCCTTTCTGTTCTCTGGCTGTGAGCAGATCTCACTCTGACTCACGTCTCTTTCACCTTATGATCTTTCCGTTGTTCCCCTAAACCTATCAAAGGTTTCATGACATACATGCCAAGATGACAACAAACAGGAACTAGTCTAAGCTGTGTACATTTCTTGATCTGGAAAATTCCTCTTTGAGTTCCCATCTTTAGGTCAGTTCTCTACCTACAACATAATATCATTCTTTAAGGGAAACCTACTTTTGTTTTGAGCCACCACTAGTTTCTCTTGTGTACCAAGGAGCTCTGAGACATGCTTTGCTTGGGAGCAGGATTTCTCCACGTGTGGTCTGCCCACTTCAGACCTCTGAATCAGACTTGCTGGTAGGGCCCAGGAATCCGAATGTGAGTATGTGCGGGTAACTCTGAGGCTCACTAACAAGAGACCTATGGCCTAAGAAAAGTGAGGTGTTCTTCCACATGCCACGCTGTGCAGCAGTGTCCTGTCCTTCCCACAACACCCACTCAGTGCTCAGGGTCCTACCTGTCTGGTAGGACACCTGCCAAGAGACTGCTATGGAAGGCATTAGCCTGAATCCCCCTAGTTCTTCTGTCAACCTTCTTGTAAACAGGCTTCTCCTGGAGCTGGGCCTTCACTGATATCACGCTGTACACACTGGATCAACCACTGTACAACCTTACTCATGAGACCACTAAATATTTTGTACAAATATTACCTGGTCTTCTTGATGTATTCATCTATCATTATCTCTTAGGTCCAGATTCCAGAGCAAAAAGCAGATGGCTAGGCCCTGCCCCAGACCTACTGAATCAGGCTCTCCCGGGCTTATATATGCCTAGTTAACTAAGCTCTGATGCCGAAAGCACCCAAGGTCAGGGCCATGGCTTTGGGGCAACCCACAGACCATGCCTCTCAAGCTAATTGGATCCTTGTATTTTCACGATTAATGACAACCTGGAATATCTTTAATGCTTTCCACAAAGAGAAAATGAAAGGACACATTTGGACATAGTAGGGCATATCCTTTTACTTGTGGCCCTCGTCAAGAGGAGACACTGCCGTAGTCTCAGTGCCATATTTTAAGATGACGAGCTTTGGAGCTCCTCAAAAGAGGCTTTCGAATTGTGGGATCCTTACACTTAACAGATTCCTTATACTTTGCTGTTTTCGCAGTTTCCTTACTTGGACAACCTTTCCATTTTAAAGGGATCTCATTTTACAAGTTAACCATGAAGACTCCCTGCCCCCATATTTTCTGTATTCTCATATATACACATTTCCTTAATTCCACTTCTTAATCACTGGTGGGCAGTCTGTGAGCCCCTTAACTGGCACATAATGCTGAGCAGCCTTGTAATTGCAATGACCTCTTCTCATTAGCTATTTTTTTCTCACCATGGGCCTATTCATACATGTTCCTTCAACTACTTCTGTTAATAAAAACGTATTATTATTTTGTCATCTCCTTTACCCGTTATTTGGTAAAAATAAAATAAAAATGGCTACAAGGAAACAGGATGAAAAAAGAAATGGACCTTGACAATCTATAAAGAAAGCGAGCAGGGCTCAAGGATACCTGGTTTCCCCCCATAATACCTGGTTACACACATCCCCCCCTACACCGCACTGCCTGGCAGATCCTGCTGTTTCCTGGTCCCCACATGCTCCCAGCCGCCCCACATCTCTTTTCCAGAGCCCCAGCCCTGACCTCTTTCTCCCCCAGTACCTGTCACCAGCAAGCACGACAGGAAGAGAACAGAAGAAGAAACTGCACCGGCCCCTGGGTGCTCCAGCACCCGACTGACCTCCTGCCCTGCTCTGCCCCTACTGGGGCTGGGAGGTGGCAGAACAGTGGGGGATGGGGCACAGGAAGGGCAGATGGGGTTCAAGAAAACTCCTTCCTGCTCTAATGACTTGGCACACTCGCCAGGAACACAGCTCTTCTCACCTCCGCCTTCGTTTGTCACACTCACTGCCAACTCAAGAAGTGTCATCTCAACTCATCTCTCTTGGGACAGGGCCTCTAGTTCAATCCCTGGCCATTAGTGATGGCAGCAAAAACAAGAGAGAGAGGAAAAAAGGGACCTTCCCACACACCTGGGATGACACTGCCCTAGAACCACGACCAGCCCCTGACTCTGCTGCTCTCAATCCATCCTGGGATTTAATCCCTCCTGGGTCTTCAGCCCTCGCCTCTCCAACCCCTCACCCTCATGCCCACGTGGACTCCAAGTTAATTCTTCCATAGAAACAGTCTCAGTTTTCTTAACTATAAAATGGAAATGACAAGGGTACCTACCTCACACAGGGTTGCTGTGAGGAATGAGGAAATGCATTCTAAAGGGCTTAATGTCGGATACTCACACAAGGTTTACATTAATTTAGTACCTGAGTTTTGGAACATTAAACAGTTTTCAAAAACTGACTCAGAAACACAGCTACCTTGTTGATTTTCCTTGGGGGTAAAAATGTCCCAAGGTCTCAGGGGCCAGCCGGGAAGGGCTCTGAGCACAAGGCCTTCCGAGCTCAGTACAGTGTAACTACCAGGGCCGGCGGTCGCCCACCAGGAGGCAGCACGCTGTCACCTCAGGCTACTGTGGGAGACCCGCTCTTACCTATCAGAAGCCAGTAATTCCTCAAGTAGTTGAACTTGTTCTTGCTTTTGAGTCCGGGGTCAAACTTGACGTCCGTGCTGGGCGTGATCACACACTCCCCCTTGTCCCCGATGGTGACGCCATCAGTCTGGGGCCCTTCCAGCAAAGGAAGTGTGCTGCCGCGGGGCTGTGGAGAGGGTGCAGTGAGGGTCAGGAGCCCTGGAGGGAAAGCGGGTCCCACGGCACACCATCCCAGCCACTGTCCTGAAAGGTGAGCAATTTCTAGTGCAGGGCTAGTCCAGGACAGAGCAAGACACAAAGGCCCAAAGTCTGGGCAAAGAAGCTTCTCCCTCAGGATGTGACAAGCTGCACTGATGTCTTTATGGACGTCTTTTTAGATTCTTATGTCTGGGTACTGGGGAACAAGAAGTGTGTGTGTAGAACTCCAAGAAGCTATTATGAGAAGCAGACATAAGTGAAGGAGAATGAATGGATATCTCTGTTAGTCACCATCTACGCAACCAACGGGGCGGAATAAAGTCCAGCCACACGCCCAGTGCTGGCTCAGGTGCTGCTGGAACTATGACAGAGGCAGGTGCTGTCTATTCACAGAAGCAGCCGCCCAAATCACTGGGAAGACAACAGAGCCAATCACACAGCCCAAGCATTGTAGGGATCAGGACAAACAGCTAGGATTATGACGCCTCGGACTTTCGGAGACAGAATGCTTGAGGCAGGCATGTGAGGCCCAAGGAGGCTCGGCGAGATTGCAAAAGCATGCAAAGGGTTTGAGTAGGGAAAAGGAAGAAGAAAGGGCATTTGAAGTGTGAGGTGAGGAGCAGCCTGAACAAAGGCCCCGGGGAAAGATGAACACGGGGCTTGTAGAAGTCAGGGAGAAGGTGCACACGGTTGGGCCACGCAACTCACACAGAGAAACTAACAGGGTGGAGGAAGGGCATCGTGGGACTGGATGAAGCAGGGCCATGAACACCAGCCTGGGGAGTTTAGATTTGACCACAAAAGCAAAAGGGAATAATCAGGGATTCCTCGGCTTTAAGAAGCTGTTTTTGTCATGTATCTTTCTTTCAAAGTAGAATGTGGCATGTGCAGAAACTGTTTTTGAGAATTTAAGATTTGTGTTTTTCATTCTTAACCTGCAGGATGCTCGTGCATAGCAAAGTCATTCTTTGCTAAAATGGAACAGAAGTGGTTAGGCAGCTGCGAGCCCTCCGTAGTGGACTTACCACGACAGCAACCCCCTCGTGTACCATTGAGGGAGAGGCATAGAGGCTGGTAGAGTATTTCCCAACATACAGAGTGGGCCTAGGAGAAAAACAGATACATGCATTCCAGAGTCATTGAATTTCCAGATCCCACAGAAGGGAGGAATCATCACCCCAAATACCACCCGCAGGGGTGACCACATTAACCCCCCAGACATGGAGGAAAGCAGTAGGGGTGTGAAGCTAGGGGCACTGCCCTGGGAACAGGACCACAGGACTTCAGTCCCAGCTGTCACTCACTGCAGAAACATGGACAAGCCACCTAACGGCAAGCCTCAGCAAAATCGCAGGGCTGGACTAGACGATGCCCATGATGCCTGCAGAAAGGAAGAAAGGACTACGCCCAGTGGCCACAGAGGAGACTGAGTGCTTACCACCACCGCCGAGGCCCCTCAGATGACCCTCTACAACACACTTTCACTCCAGCGATCACTCCAGCGACCACCAGAACTACCCCCATTCTGCCTTGTGCTTTCTAAGGATCCTGGAGGTTTTACAGAACTCCTGAGAAATGGTCAGCTGCTCTACTCTGGATGCTGAGAGCAAAAGGGATGCATAAGAAATTCCAGACTTGGTGAGACTTCTGGTTCCCCAGCTGTGTAGTCTGTCCCCATGTGGGACATCAGGGAGACAGAAAATGGTGAGAGCTACACCTCCTGGCCCTTCTGCTTACTGTCAAGAGCCCACCTGGGATCGATCATCCACTACATTATCTAAACCTCTCTCAACGAATACCTTACATTTGAATGCTGTTTTACAATCTAAACACTTTCTGGCATATTATCTTATCTGATCTTCCACACAACTCTATATATAAAGTAGGAAACTGAGGCTTGGGGAGTTTAAGTGACTCGGTGATAGGCTATGAAGAGGGGGATGGAGAACAGAAGCCTGCTGAGTCTTGGACACACACACGCTGTAACTATTTTTTCTGATTTTTAAAATGAATATAACCTAAAAATTTAGAAAATACAGAAAGTTAAAAAAATAAATCTCTTGCATCCCTACCACCTAAGATAGATCCAAACTATACTTACACTGGCAGTCTCTTTCCTATCCCTTTATTTGTGTGTGTGTGGTGGCAGGGGGAGGGTCTTGCCATGTTGCCCAGGTTGGCCTCAAACTCCTGTGCTCAAACAATCCTCCCACCTCAGCCTCTCAAGTAGCTGGAATTACAGGTGTATGCCATGGTGTCCGACACCTCCCATCCATGATTTTTATGTAATATTTAAGAACTCTGAAGTGTTAATGGGTGCCCCTCAGCTCTTGTATTCTGAGGTTTCCAAATGAAGCAGTCTTGGCTCTGAATATTCCTCATGGCTTCAGAGACTGCCCTGTCTTTGGCCTCCCGTGCAGGGCCTGCTATACTGCAACAGCACCAGAACACGAAGGCCACGGCCGCCCCCTCCTTCCCCGAGCTCCCAACTCACGTCAGCTTGCTCTTGGCCTCTGTCTCCTTGGGGAACGGGTACTTCCACTTTGTGATGCGCCCCACCTCCCCAGACATGAAGGTCAGATAGCGCAGGGTCTCCACAGCGACATTGATGTGCATCACCTTCCTCAGACCCTCCCGCTGCCAGACATAAAAGGCCACCACAGGGGAGGCGTAGTTTTGGATCCACAGGACGTCCCCAGATTCACTGTCCACAGTCACCACCAGCCCATCACCATTGGACACAAAGTGGGACATCTCTGTACAGATCAAATAAACAAAGCATGCTGAGTCTCACCCCATCTTGCAACCACATCCTCTACTCTTGTGGCAGGCTCTAGTCACTCAGTTAGAGGAAACAAGACTTCTGGAATATTCTCAGATCTCCTCTGAGCAATTTCACTTGTTTCCAATGAACTCGCTTAGTCTCTATAATATCAAGACACTGAGAGCTGGCTGGCTTATAAACACAAGCCAGGATCACTCTCCCAAAGGCAATTTATTTGGTGATGTTCCTTACCACTCTATTCAATAAGTGAGAGTAAATACTGAGGAGGAAGGAGCCAGTGGAGATGCCTATTAATCTGGCATTTCATAGCAGTCACTTGAAACCCATCGATCAAACTGAAAGTCAGGGACAGCTGTGGTGGCTCATGTCTATAACCCCAAGAATTTGGGAGGCTGAGGTGGGAAGATCACTTGAGTCCAGGAGTTCAAGACCGGCCTGGGCAACATAGTGAGACCCCCGTCTCTACAAAAAAAAAAAAAAAAAAAAAATTAGCCAGGTAGGTGGGGGAGTGGTGGTACGTGCCTGTGGTCCCAGCTACTCAGTAGGCTGAGGTGGGAAGATCGCTTGAGCCTAGGAGTTTGAGGCTGCAGTGAGCCCTGATTGCACTCCTGCACACATCCTGGGGAACAGAGGGAGAACTTGCCTCAAAAAAAAAAACAACAAAAAAACACCCTGAAAGTCAGACCTGAACCACTGACACTGTCCCATCAGATTCACAAAGGAGTCCTCAGAGAAAAATGAAAATATTCTAGGTCCTTGACCAGAAAAAGCAGAGTCCAACTTTGATACCAATGTTAAGGTGGCAAATTGGTTTTTAGTCTTCATTTGAGTTGGGTGAATGTTAACCGCAGAAATAACTAGGGATGAGTCACATTTGCAGAGTGGCCTTCTTGACAGGGTTGTTAATGTCCTATGCTGATTTTACTTCTACTTTCCATGGGCTTGCAGTAAATTCCTTCTGTGACATAGAAAGACTCAACGAGGGATGTCCTCCTTCCTCTCTGGCTAAGCTTGTCACCATTTTACTTCGGTTTCCCTTCAGACTTCACCAAGGCCCCTGCACATTGACTGTGGGAAGTATTTATGATAAGCCCATGAAAAGTCCATGGAAAAAAAGAACCTGGTGACAAAGAGTATCTTAAAAGAAAATCCTACTTTCTGGAGCCACTGTTTCCACATAGGTCAAAAGTACTGGCCCAAGCTTGTGAAATCCAGCAGAGAGCACTTACTGTAGTCCACGTCGTCCTCAGGCAGCGAGGCCGCATAGTCAAAGTAGGTGGCATTCCACCGGAGCTCTCGGGTTTTGGTGTCGTACATGGTGATGGTGTATTCTAAAGAACACAGACCAGCCAGCCCATTACCACGGAGGGGCCATAGTACCTACTGAGGTGTGGTCCTTATCTAATTATAACAAACAAATCCTCCCTAAACTGTAGGCCAAAAAGTCCAGACTATCCATGTCGATAGAGAAAGGCAATGTGAGGAGAACTGAAGGCCCAGACACATGAGTGAACCTGGCCGACAGCATGTGGAAGCAGAGACGACCCACCCTCGCTATGCCCTTGGACTCACGGCTCACAGAAGTGTAAGCAATAGAATGTTGTTGTTAGCCATTAAGCTTTGGGGTGCCTTATTACATAGCAATGGATTGCTGACAATTAAAAATTGGCACCTTGAAGCAGGATGGCGCCATAACAAACACCTAAAACATGTGGCATTGACTTTAGGACCAGCTGGCAGGTGGAGGCTGGGAGGCTGATAAAAAGGTTGGTGGAGACTTGCTAGTGCAGAGGGGGCACTGCTATTCAAAATGGAAAAGGGGTGACCCGGCTTGTGGAGGGTGCCATGATGAGTATGACTATTGCTTGCAGTAACTTGGAAGACAGAAAAAGTACCTAATCAACTGAGGGATCCAACTAAGGAGATTTCCAGACAGAAGGCAGAAAATGTTGAATGGTTTCTCTTAGCTGTCTATGATATATTGTGAGACAAATGAGCTGAGGAAGAAATCATTCAGCAGAATACAGAGGAACTATAAAGGGTCCAGGACTGAATATTGCTGGAAAAGATTCTCAATATAAAAAATAACTTTAGGGAAAAGATCAAATCCAGGGTACTGCCAGCAACAAAAAATGGGCTCAGGGTAAAGATCAACCAAATCAAAGTTGAAGCTGTAAGATCCTTCTTTGAGACCTCTGAAAGATTTTAAGGTGGCCCCTCATAGACCCTCTGCATCAAGGGAGTTCTAAAAACCATGTGTTGTCCCATTGCACTCACATTCCAAAGTCTAGAGACTTGTGGGTATGGCTTTTATCTAATGGAATAAATTATAATTTGACACATGGGAAGCCCACATAGTTTTTAAAGGAGGGTATCAGCATAGACTAAAAGGATCAGAGACAGTCAAATTGAAAAAAAAGGGCTTCTAGATCCCCAAATTTCAATGGACAAGGAATGGATTGAGAAAGATACAAAACTGGCCATTTGTTATGGAAAAGAAAGGACTTCTCAGAGGGCAGAACCAAGAGCCACTGAGAGCACTATATTAGGGAACCAATCCCAGAGGGCAAAACTGGGCCCTAATGAAGGAATATTCCCTACCCCTGGAGGAGGGGAACCTGAAAACATGTGCCTGGCTGGATTTCAGAATTACTAAGGCCCAATGTGTGATATGTGTCTCTCTTTCCTGCCCTTTTTTGAGTGAACATGTTTACTGCAGCTATCCTGTCTCTGTCTCACCACTGCATGTTGAGTGGGGGATGGGAAGGGGAGAAAGACCCTGTCTCTTTAATTCACAGGTCTCCGATCAAGAGGTGCCACATTTGAGGAGCATCATCTACCTCCAGACCTCATGCAGATAATGAGACGTGAGATTTTGGGACTGATGCTGGGATTGGACTTTGGGGGTCTTTGGAGGGAGTGGGAGGGTTGTAAACTACTGCAGCCTGAGGGAGGACTGCAGTAGAACATCTCTAAAGGTCACTACCACCAATTCTTCCCATTCCTGTAATATGCATGTTACTCTTCCCATCAAGAAGCCGAGTCTATATCTCTACCCTTGATTCTCAGCTGGCCTTGAGACTTGCTTTGACCAACAGACTGCAGTGGAAGGAAGGTTCTGGAACTTTTGAGCCCAGACCTTAGGAGGCACTGTAACACCCATTTTTACTCAAGAGGGAGCCCGCTGCCATATCAAGAGTCCAGGCTATCTGTATGGAGAAAGGTCACACGGAACTGAACTGAAGTCTCAGATACATGAGTGAGGCCAACCAAGCATGTGGAATAAAGATGATGGGTTCTTGTTGAGTCCTTCCTGAATTCCCTACAGAATCATTAACAATAAAATGCTTGTTTTAAGGCACTAAGTTGGGGTGGTTTGTCATGCAGCAATAGATAATGGAGGCAATGGATTTACACACCTATGCACACACATTCCACCTCATGCATACCCCAGCTCCTTCGAACACCACAATTTCACCTGAGAATGACGCAATTTTTATATCTGGATGAAGCTGGGGCCACTGTAAGAATTTACTTAATGGAAAAGGTAAACACATAAATACTAAGCAGTCACTACAGTTAGAAGCTGGAATACGTGATTTCTACAGTCTAAGACCTTCCACCCATTTCCATGAGAGCCCGGCCAGCTTCTGCAGGGCCGAAGATTAGTCTCACTGAGTTTTAGAAATGCAGTGCTTTCCCCAGCACTTTCAGGACGGTTCTCTTTTTTCAAATCCTTGGCTGCCTGAAAGTTTAGACCTAAATGTAGTGCTCAATTGTAATGAATTCATCCTAGGTTTTTGGTATAATTTCTTCCTTCTAAATGTTTTTTGTTTCTCCTTTTAGCTTTAAGTATTGTTCAACAATTTTCATGGCATCCCCGACATGTGTGAGGTGCTGCACATATGGTAATAAGTAAGGCAGGTCTCTGCAATAATGGGACCCACCCATTCATACATTCAAACATTGAGCCCCTGCTACACATCAGGCAATATGCCTGATGTAGAGAGACAGCAGCTGAGCAAAACAAAGTCATACCCTCAGGGAACTGATATTCTAGTGAGGGAGGCAGGAAGTAGGCACATAGAATTTATAAATATGCAGTGCCAAGTGTTAAGAAGAAAGAGGCTGAAAAGGGAGGAAACACAAAATGGTGCGGTGAAGAGGGTGCAAGCCATGCCTGTAAAGGGACAATGACGAGGGGTGAGATGGCTGCCACTACAGGCCTGTTAACTGCTACGTGTGCCCCTAGAATGGGAGAGCCGGGTGTTCCTGAGCAGGGTGCAGGCTGTGAGGCTGCAGAAGAGGCTTCACAGAGAAGGTGACTTTTGAGTACAGTTGTGAGAGAGGATATTTGCCAGATAGGCAAAAACAGGCATACCTGGTGGAAAGGACCACACCACTACAAGTCTTTAAAAACAACACTGCTATTCTGGGAGCTGCAGGTAGTTCATCCTAATTGGGAAACTTTTTTTTTTTTTTTGGCGGGGGGGGGATGGAGTTTTACTCTTGTTGCCCAGGCTAGAGTGCAGTGGCTTGATCTTGGCTCACTGCAACCTCCACCTCCCCAGTTCAGGCAATTCTCCTGCCTCAGCCTCCTGAGTAGCTGGGATTACAGGCGCATGCCACCACACCTGGCTAATTTTGTATTTTTTTAGTACAGATGGGGTTTCGCCATGTTGGTCAGGCTGGTCTCGAACTCCTGACCTCAGGTGATCCACCTGCCTCGGCCTCCCAAAGTACTGGAATTACAGGCGTGAGCCACCACGCCCAGCCGGGCAACTTTGAAATGAGAGAAATGAGGCGAGAAAGGTGGCAGCGGCGTCACAGGGGTTTTTCTGGGCCGTGGTGCAG
Organism: Gorilla gorilla gorilla; assembly: GCF_029281585.2. Classification (NCBI taxonomy): domain Eukaryota; kingdom Metazoa; phylum Chordata; class Mammalia; order Primates; family Hominidae; genus Gorilla; species Gorilla gorilla. Next base: position 27,942,360 of record NC_073228.2, on the reverse strand, counting down.
TTTGGACTGTATCCCTTGCGCACTGGGGGGACACTGAAGGGTCTTATAAAGGAAAATGACATGATGGGACCTGTGTTTGGAAAAAAGCAGCTCTGGCCACCTTCTAGGGAAGGAGGCTGGGGAGCTTCTTCCGATCTTCTGGAAACAGGCAGGTTGTAGAAGACAAAGGTTCATTTCTTACCTGTTCGCCCAAGATACAGAAGAGAGGTTGATGGGCAGAGACTATCTGCAAAGGCCGATGACAAAGTCTGCTGCTTCTCCCCAGTCAGGAGGTCAATAACATACCAGATGTCCTGCTTTTTACCTGAAAGGACACAAAAACACATCGTCGTTTACACCATATGGAAAAAAGTATCGCTGCCAAACTAGCAGCCAAGATGCTCTGTATTGAGAGAGATAGACCTGAAATTCTTAGGATGTCATTTCTAAGGTGATGATATAAATGGTAATGCAGCGATAATAAAACTTCTTAGGTCCATAGGTCTTACAATAATTTAATAACCTAAACATGGTATACAAATTCCTCCAAACCCAATAACATAATTATAGTTTCAAAAAGTTCCCCAAACTTTCAAGTTAGATTTTATTGCTTTGATGAGTGGCTTTAAATGTGAAAAGTCTTGCCTGTGAAGGGCAATCCTTTTCCCGTGGACTGGGATCTATAGAAATACAGAAATGTGCCCAGGGGTTCATTTCCCTAATAACCATCATTCACATTTCTCAACCTCCCTACTAACCAGCCACCATGTGAGAAGGATCTACAGTTACTGTTTATGACTATAATTAACTAGTACCTGGGACTGGTCAGTGGAGTTGGTTGCAACCTGATGCTAAGGATGTCAAAGTTGTCTCGGCCTCTGTTCCTAGCCAGTAAGTAATTCCCTGGACTCGGGCCATACCCCTAATCTTGGTCAGCTGATTATGACAGGCAGACAGCACAGTAAATAACACTATATATTAAGAAAACCCAAAGCATATGTATCAATGGTATATACCCAACAGCATCCTAGCAATGGAGAGTCTGTAGCAAGGGCCTCCAATGTGAAGGTCAACACAGTCACTGTGATGCATGTATTTCCATTTTGTAAAGCATGATCTCTGGTGGTCATTTTTATCTTCCTAACTTATTGGAAAAGTCTCCTGTTTTGGAGACTCTTAGAAGAAGAATATTGAGATGCTGGAGAAGGTCACAGAGCCTTTGAAATTTTTTTTTTTTTTTTGAGACAGGGTCTTGCTCTGTCGCCCAAGGAGGAGTACAGAGGTGTGATCAGGGCTCACTGCAGCCTCAAACTCCTGGACTCAAGTCATCCTTTTGCCTCAGCCTCCCCACAGTTGAAACTACAGGCATGTGCCACTATGCCTGGCTCTTTTTTTATTTTTTTTGAGATGGAGTCTCGCTCTGTCGCCCAGGCTGGAGTGCAGTGGAGTGATCTCGGCTCACTGCAACCTCCACCTCCCAGGTTCAAGCGATTCTCCTGCCTCAGCCTCCTGAGTAGCTGGGACTACAGGTGTGTGCCACCACACCCAGCAAATATATATATTTTTTTTTTTAGTAGAGACAGGGTTTCACTGTGTTAGTCAGGATGGTCTCCATCTCCTGACTTCGTGATCCACCCAACTCGGCCTCCCAAAGTGCTGGGATTACAGGTGTGAGCCACCATGCCCGGCCACCTGGCTAATTTTTATTTATTTTTTAATTTTTTTTGAGACGGAGTCTCGCTCTGTCACCCAGGCTGGAGTGCAGTGGTGCAACCTCAGCTCACTGCAACCTCCGCCTCCAGGGTTCAAGCGATACTGCTGCCTCAGCCTCCTGAGTAGCTGGGACTACAAGCACGTGCTACCACGCTTGGCTTATTTTTTGTATTTTTAGTAGAGATGGGGTTTCACCGTGTTAGCCAGGATGGTCTCGATCTCCTGACCTCGTGATCTGCCCGCCTCAGCCTCCCAAAGTGTTGGGATTACAGGCGTGAGCCACTGCACCTGGCCTACACCTGGCTAATTTTTTAAAAATGTTTCTTTTGTAGAGACGGGGTCTCACTATGTTGACCAGGCTAGTTTCAAACTCCTGGCCTCAAGCAAACCTCCTGCCTCACCCTCCCAAAGTACTGGGATTACAGTGGTGAGCCACTGCACCTGGCCTATAATTTGCTAATGCTATACTTCTAAAGTTCCAACAGATGTTGCATACATGCCTGCTCCACATGTGTGCAACTTACCCATGGATCGCAACTCTGTTCTCACTGACAAAATCATAATATGAATATGATCTGAAGGTAGAGGAGAACAGAGCTAGGACCACGAACCTTTTCCATCTAGCATGACATAGCTGGTTACTTCAAGAACCACTAGAGTTTACATAACTCAGTTATTACTTTAATGGGTAGATTGGGCAACTACCATGCTCTTAAATATGTTTAATGAACTCGCCTAAGAGGCCACAGCACAAAGATGATAAGAAGACAATATCCTAAGCAGACTATAAGTGATGAACTGCTGGCAAAAGCTGGAAGACCAGATAGGACACAGTGACATGGATGGTCAGAAGATTATCAGATGTTCCCAGGTCACGGCCCACAGAGAGAAAAATCTGTGCTGATCGTTTCCTCCAAATTCCTAGGCTGGGAGTTCCTCATTCTGAAGGTGTGGAAAGAAGCAAGAGTCTCAATGTCCTGAGCAAAACCTTAAAAGTCTGGCCTGCACTTGAGACCCAGAAATACACATAAAGCTCCTCGAGGCATGAATAGGCAATAAGCACTTTCAGTTCCTCAAAAAGAAAGCTGCTGTATAAATACGGGCTATTATTACTACTATGATTGCAAGATAAATACAGCTCTCCTTTGTGTTGCAAATACTTTTTTATTGACATTTTGGCAGCAACACAGTAAAAGAAAAGCAGGTGATCTGATGCTTTGAAAGCTGTGACCCCATAGGTATGAAAGCAGTTTATCTAGGCAAGCTATTAAGTGCTGTTCTATCAAACATTCTGATAGCAGGAAATACTAAGAAAGCGCTATAATTAACAGGCAGAGCCTGGCTTCCCTTCCTTGGCTTAGATGATTGTACTCACTTTAAATTTCATCCATTTGCCACTGGGTATGTTGCAATCTTGGAATCTCAGGACTAAGTCAACACAGCAACTAAAAGCTTGTTAAATGAGTAACCATATTAATGATGTCAATTCTTCTCCCAAGTTGGGGGAGCCCTTTCTTAATTGGTCAGCTGATCCTGGGGAGAACAGCACCTGAAGCACAACCCAGGAAAGAAAGGGTTGGCAAGGCGGTGACTGCGCCCTCTCTCTCGGCATGCCACTTTCCCAGATTCCGGGACTTACATCAAAGAGACACAAGTTTCTGGAGACAGGAACTCTTACCCATGTAGAGGATCCCATCTGAACTTCGGCATGGGGATGCCTGCACCAATTCTGGGATGGTAAAAGGAAGTTTCTTTAAAAAAAAAAAAAAAAAAGAAAAAAAAGTTAACCAAGTCTTGTGCAATTATTACAATTTTACCAGGCAGTTTGTTTCTATTACCTAATTCTGCTAAAAAGAGAGAAGCACTTTGCAGATGAGAGTTTTCCTAACTGAATACAAAGGAGAAGGGGGCACCCTATGCTTCCACATCTACTTTGTTTTTATTTTTATTTTTTTGAGACAGGGTCTCATTCTGTCGCCCAGGCTGGAGTGCGGTGGCGCCATCTTGGCTCACTGCAACCTCTGCCTCCTGGGTGCAAGTAATTCTCTCACCTCAGCCTCCAAAGTAGCTGGGATTACAGGCATGTTGCCACTACACCCAGCTAATTTTCCACATCTATTTTGACAAGTTCCCAGGTCCCTGAGCTCCGTAAACATCCACTCCTTTACTTGACACCATGTGCGGAGGCCCCTCAAGGTCTCCTGTCCAGGGTGCTTCCCAGGGGTGACACAAATCTTTTCTGAAAAGATTTACACAAATATGGAGAGTTATATATTCTTTGAAATTCTAAGAGTGGGAGAAAGAATTGTCCTGGCTTGGAATACAGAGCCAGAGCTGGCTAGACTGAGTAAAATGACAGTGCTTTGTAGAGCCCCATGGGAGGGAGCCAGGACATTGATGCTGAAGGGATGCAACCTTGGTGCCAAGCTCAAGCTTCGAGGGAAAGGAGAAGTCGCCATTACAGGGGCAACACAAGAGTGTGAGGTGGAAAAGAGTTTTGATGTTTTCTTCAGTAAATAATCCACTACTGAAAAACAAGAAAAATTGAGACTTTTGGTTTTAAAGAGGAAGTTAAGATAGGTGCCAGGAAAAGAAACTCAAAGGAATCCAAATGTTTCAACTGCATTTCATCATAAAACTGATTCTTCTGAGTCTACAGCTGACATCTGACGAGCTCTTTTGGTTAATGCTCGTTTCAGTATACTTTATTTTTAGAACATTCTGTGTTTTTGAAATTGTTCTATAGATACCTGCTTTTATAGAAATGCCTCTACTGCATGGTCACCTTTTTCTCCAAGAAAGAAAAGATTTCTCTCTAGCTTTAATAAGCAGAGCTTTGCATACTAAATAACTTGGATTTTCCCATCATCCCAACATTCGAACCAAGCCTCAGAAGAGGAAAAATGCTTCAGAGAGGCTGCAATGACTGGGTTTTGCCACGTGTTTCTGAGAATCAGAAAGGCACTGCAGATCTTCTAGTCTTCTGGAGTCCTATGATCTCTGCTGAGCACTGCCACGGGTGCCCTGATTCAAGGCCCAAGCTTGGGAAACATTGTTTCTGGAGCTGCTAAACCACAACCCAGAAAGGAGCACAAGGGAGTGATGAAGGGCATCCTCTTTTTTTTTTTGAGACGGAGTCTCACTCTCACCCAGGCTGAAGTGCAGTGGCGTGATCTCGGCTCACTGCAAGCTCTGCCTCCTGGGTTCATGCCATTCTCCTGCCTCAGCCTCCCAAGTAGCTGGGACTACAGGCGCCCGCCACTGTGCCTGGCTAATTTTTTGTATTTTTTAGTAGAGATGGGGTTTCACTGTGTTAGCCAGGATGGTCTCGATCTCCTGACCTTGTGATCCGCCCGCCTCGGCCTCCCAAAGTGCTGGGATTACAGGCCCGGCTGGGCATCCTCTTTAAGAACCAACTCCAACACTAGAAGACTCGGCCCTGGACATATTCCTTCACTTCTCCAGGCTGTTTCCATACCTCTAAAACGGGGATATCACCCACAGGGCTGCTGAGAGATTCCAACGAGATAACTTATACAACTCACTCACCCCAGTTTCTGGCAAACAAATTGCTTAAGAAATGGGGACTACAGAGCTGTGGAGAGAAACCAACGGAGAGCAGTGTTGAAGGTGAAATACACACAGCTCTATACAAGCTTGCCCTCCTCCCCTCTGTTTTGGTCACAGGCATTCACAAAATAATTTTAAAACACCCAAGTTAAAGTCCACAATCCACTTACAGCCTAGATCAGTGGTTCTCATCCTTGGTTGCCCATGAGAATTACTTGGAAGCTTTAAAAACTTCCTACTGATGCATAATACGCAAACAGAAAAGCACTCATCATCACACAGCTCAGTCAGTTTTCACAAAGTGAACATACCCACGTAACCGGCATCCAGGTGAAGAAACAGAAGCCCCCCTCCTCTCTTGCCCCCCTTTCTAGCCATAACTCTCCAGGGTAACTATTATCCTAACTTCAAAACAGCAGAGACTCGTTTTTCCTGTTTTTGGCTTTACATAAGTGAATGGCAGCGTGTGGCCTTTTTTGTCTGTCATGTTTTGCTCAACATCACGCTTGTGAGTCATCTGCGGCGTGTGTCGTCATAGACTGTTGGTCCTCATCACCGTGCATGCCGCTTCCAGAGTTTATTTTTCCACTCCACTGTGGATGTTATTTGGCCACCCTCTGCTTATTATAAGTGGTGCTGCTGTACATTTGGGCACATGTCCATTGGTGAACAAAAGTGCATTTCTTCTTTTTTTTTTTTTTTTTTGAGTTGGAGTGTCGCTCTGTTGCCCAGGCTGGAGTGTAGTGGCGTGATCTCAGCTCACTGCAAGCTCCACCTCCCGGGTTCACGCCATTTTCCTGCCTCAGCCTCCCAAGTAGCTGGGACTACAGGTGCCCGCCACCGCACCTGGCTAATTTTTTGTATTTTTAGTAGAGACGGGGTTTCACCATGGTCTCGATCTCCTGACCTCGTGATCCACCCACCTCGGCCTCCCAAAGTGCTGGGATTACAGGCGTGAGCCACCGCACCTGGCCACAAATGTGCATTTCTGTTGGGTCTGTAACCTAGGAGGGCATTACTGGGTCCTAAGGACTTTAGCACTTACTGCCAACAGTTTTCCAAACCACTTGTGCCACCCTGCACTTCTGCCAGCAGTAGGTGAGAGTCCTGGTTGCTCCACAGCACCAACATGTTTTCTTTTTCTACTTTCCTTGTTTTGGCCATTCTGGTGAGTAGCAGTATGGCACTGTGGCTTTAATTTGCATTTCCAAATGACTAATAAAATGGAACATCTTTTCATATGTTTATGACCATTTGGATATTCTCTTCTGTTATTCTTCCATTGGGCTGTCTTTTTTTAATGTACCATAGGATTTCTTCATATATTCTGAATATGAACTTTTGTTGGATGTGTATACTACAAATACTTTGTGGCCTCTTAATGAGGAAAAGTTCTTAATTTTAATATAATCAATATATTGATTTTTTCCTAAATTTATAGTGTTCTTTAATATCCTACTTAATAAATCTCTACTTACTCTAAGATCATGAAGATGGTTCCATTACTTTTTTTCTTAAAGCTTTATTATTTTGCATTTCACATTTAGATGTGTGATCTATCTGGAACTGATTTTATATGTGTTGTGGGGGGGTAGGAGTCAAGACTTTTATTCCTATATGGATATCCCAACTGACCTACACCACTTATTGCAAAAACACTGTAAGCTGGGTGGTGGTGGCTCACGTCTGTAATCCCAGCACTTTGGGAGGCCGAGGTGGGTGGATCACTTGAGCCCAGAAGTTGGAGACCAGCCTAGGCAATATGATGAAACCCCATTTCTACCAAAAATACAAAAAATTAGCTGGGCGTGGAGATGTGCACCTGTGGTCCCAGCTACTCAGGAGGCTGAGGTGGGAGGCTGGCTTGAGCCTGTGAGACGGAGGTTGTAGTGAGCCAAGACTGTGCCACTGCATTCCAACCTGGGTGACAAAGTGAGACCCCGTCTCAAAAGAAAAGAAAAGAGAAAAGACAAGACAAGACAGGACACTGCAGTGTCACCTTTGTCACATATCAGATGACCATATGTGTGGGCCTGTTTCTAAATTCTCTTATCTGGGGAGCTTTTAAAAAGTCCTGATGACTTAGATCAATTAAATCGGGACCTTCTGGGATTGGGCCCTATGTTCTAGGTCCTAATGCTGTTTTTTCGAATTCCAGGTTATTACAATGTATAATTAAGGCTGAAAACCACTGGTTTAGATTCTCAAATGGAAATGAGGGTAGAATATCACAAGACTCCCCTAAGGAGTCATCGGAAGGTGGGGCAGGTGGAGACAGCACTTCAAACTATATCCCTCCCGCCTAAGGTGAGGGTCGCCAGTTAGAGCAAACCCTGTTCTTAACATTATATCCTCCAGTGTATGGCTGGGCCATGAGAACCTGCTGGTCTGCATCTGTGTTTCTGAACTCTGGCACCACATTTAAAAGCTCATTTAGGAAGCTCTCTGAAAAGACTGATGCCCAGGCTCCTCTCTAGACCACCTGAATCAGAATCCCCAGGGGTTGTTTTTAAAAGCTCCAGGTGGGAGACACAGTAAGACACCGTGCAGACACACTTAAGGACCGCTGGTCTAGAACCCCTGGAGTACAAAAAGCAGCTAAATATACTCACCGTCAGGCCTTCATTATTCTTGCTTCCAAGCGTATACAGGCTGCCATCATTAGGATCTGGGAGAAAGGCAGGCCTAGAGATTAAATAATAAATATCAAAGATAAATTACAGCCCAGGGCATGGAACAACATACCAAAGCCATGCAAACCCATGATGGAGGAATACAGAGTGGAGGGTGGTTGTGTGTAGGTGTGTAAGTGAGTATATAAGACAATTCCACCCACTACTCTCTCTCACTTCAACCACAGATAAATAAAATACCCCTATGGTGGTATACACTATCCTCGAGTGGAGAAAAGCGGCCTGAAAGGAAAAATCATACAAAACCATAGAAGACAAATCATCATTTGGTCAAAGCACCCTGGATGAAGGCAAAATATGTGAAAAGGACCCAGTAAGTCCACTTTTCAATTTCTACATCAATTGTATATAGAACTTCAGCCACTAATATTTAACAGGATGGCATGGTACATAAACAGGTAGAACAAATCTGCTTTTAGTTTTCAAGAGATATTTTTTGTTTAACTTGGAGGCAATAAAAGCAGACTCTAACAGCTTGACATCAGAGAGAACCCGCCAAGGGGACAGATCAAGGTCCCTCCGTCAGTAGCTTCCCTTGAAGCAGATGTGAAGTGGTCTTTTGTCAAGTTAATCTGCTAAAGACTAAACTATAACTACAGTCCCTCAGAAACCCTTGGCTGAATCGTTCCTTAGGTTGCGCCATCATTTAAAGCTCTTACAGGTGCTATCCAGCTTTTACCCCAACACACACTCTGTAGTAGCAGGTCACATTCACCTTTTTTCTCCATGATATGACACAGCAAAGAGGAAGAGGTCCAGTCCCCCTGAGGACTCTGGAAGTTTAAGTTCAAGGCTCAACTTGAGTTTCATCTCAAATAAGCCTTTTTAAAACCACTACCCTTCTCCCTCAGGAAACTGACCACCTCCTCCTCAACACAAGCTTTCATCATAGCACCTGTAAGACTTTATATGTCACTCACTGTTATTCCTCAAACTTACACACATATGCTCTCCCAGCAACTGGCCTCATAAACACTGATTGAATGAAGAAGACTGAATTAAAGGGAAGTACTGAGCAAATCAGAAAACTTACTCTTCCACATGTGTTGGGACCTGCAGGACTGGATCTGTGCAAAAGAACAACAAAGGCATCATCAGAAACATCCCAAAATGTCAAGATTCCCAGAGGCTTCCCAGGACCAGGCCAAGTTGTACCGGTAATAACTTTCTCCCTCCTGTTAACCTACATGGGCTAGTGTACGTGAAGGTTATATGCACTTTTGTATCACCGTGCATATCTTTTAGAAAACATATCCACAATGATGCAAATGTAAGCTCTTAGATAGTTACTGAGGCTGGGTAGAGAACTGAGACCAGAACAGAACTGCTTTCAAGAAACTTGCATATAACTTGGGGGATGGATGCAGAACGAAGAACCAGTCACCACACACCGTGGACAAGGGGTCAGAGCATCACTATGTGACACCTCAAAGACTTCTAAAACCTTAATCATTACCTTGTCCGATGCCTGGAGTAGCTCTACATATTCCCATTAGGAAAAGTAAAATGGGTTTAAGAACTGACTTTGATTGGCCAGTAAATGGACATACCTCTTTGGAGCGGCAATTCTAGAGCCTCCAAGTGTTCATTCCCTTTGGCCCCCCCATTGCATTTCTATAAAATCTAATTTAAAGACAATATAAACTATAGAAAATGGTTTTTGTACAAAGATGTGTACGTAGCAGCATTACAAATGACCTACCCAATAATATGGTTAAGTTATAGAATGTCCACTTGGCAAAAAATTAAGGCTTCTAAGAGGGCTAATAAAATTTTAAGACATATACAAACCTATGCTATTATGTTCAGGAGAAAAGATAACATTGTACATAGAGTATTAATGCAACTATGGGGAAAGGCTTCAATGTACCTAATTAGATGGAAAGATCAAAAATGCTAATTGTAAGTTATCCTTGTTAGAAATGCAACTCCCCCCAACCTTTTCTATATCTTAAAATTTCTGCAAGAGCAGGCATTACTTTTTAAATTGAGAACATGTTTTTTTCTCTAAGTCAATTTTACATTTGCAGCAATTAATGGCAGAATTCTTCCCTCCCTAGATTTTCCTGGGCACAAAGCAAGAGGAAGCTCCTGATTTCAGGGGCAGATGGTGGTGGCAGTGAGAGAGCATGAACACTTGCACAGCAGCACTGTGTAGTGACAGATCCAAAAGTCCGCAGGCAGGAGACTCACAGCGATGAGGTATTTCCAGCAACCAAAACCCCACAGCCATGCTATACACAACTTAATCTCTGGGGGCAAGAACAGCAAGTATTCTTATATGATTTTGTATGCAGAATTCCAGACTCTGTAGGCTCTGCTTATGGTGACAGACAGCTGTCCAATCCATCCAATTATTGGATGAAGGAAAATCTTTTAAGCCTTATCATATGTTGACTTTGCTTAAAAGCCCAGCTCCTATACAAAGGCATATGGTGTTCACAACAACAGAGGTGTACACACACCATATGCGGTCTGTGGGCAGCAAACAAACAACTCACTAAACCAAAAACACTCTAGGAAACAGGAAGAACTTTCAGTCAGTAAGCACATGTTTATCTTTCCCATTAATCACCTCTCGGTACACTCTCACAAACAGACTGATGCAAGAGACAGGAAATAAAGGCACACCACACTCATCCTACTGAAACAAGCTAGTCAAGGTGCAATAACCCAGTTATTTTAACACCGGCTGAAGGCATGCAAGCCAAGAAGAGCAAGAATATCATATTCCGAAGAAAACACGGCAGTAAAATGGCATCTTTTTTGTTTGTTTCAGCCACTTAAAGGTATCACAGATAAACGCAGATTAAGAGGACATGGCCAAATTCCAGGAATTCACCAGAAACAAGACATGGAGACCAACGTGATTTAAATTCCTGTTCCTAACCTGATCTTTGCTGTACAGTGTTTGCTCAGTCACACAGACTCGTCTTCAGATGCAGATTTTCCTGGTTTTCTATAGCTTATCCACTGGTCACCTGACACTGAGGCCTCAGGTCCCAAGATATGCCCTGTATCAGGAAGGTTCCAGTTAAGATTCAGGACATTGGCAGGAGACAGGGGAAGATTCCCGGGACAACTACATTGGTGTTTAAGAACTGTGATTTTTTTTTCTAGGCTTAGGAGAAGATAAACTCCAGTAGGAGGACCTTATGGTTATCTTAGCATTTCCCATCCACTCAGTAAAATAAGCACCTGGAATAAGCCTCTTCAAAGCTGCAGCCCAGGTAAAGACACAATTATTAAGACAGTTCTGACAGAGGCAGACACACTGCTGCTTGGCTTCTGAAATGTAACAATGACCTAATTCTGTAAATGTTTTTCTTTAAGAATCATCTGAATTCAAGATTTGCTTTAAAATACTACAGAAAATAATTATACGGGGGGCGGGGAGGACAGATAAAACAAGAAGTGGCAGGCTGTTGATAACAGTTAAAGATGAGAAACGGGAACACTGGAGTGTTATTTTACTACTCTCTGTACATATGGTTAAATTTTTTCATATTAAAAAAGGTTAAAGAGAAAATTATCTTTGGAAAGTCAGCAAAAATAAAAAGAGCATTATCTGAAAATGTACACTAAAAGAGTAACATGAAAAAGTGGTTTTGATTTAATAATGAGAACTGATATCAGGTAAGATTCTTGCTTTAAAAAAAAAAGTTTTCAGCCATGTGAAAAGAAACACTGTCCTACCTGTAGGGATGTAAACAAATACTGCTGTAAAATAAGCCACTATCTATATGGGGCCTGATAAGAATAAAAGCCAATGTCACCAAGTTGTTTTACTTTCAGAAAAAAAAAGTTGTGGGGGAGTTACTTCACAAATATAAAAAGTGGCTGTTATGTAAGGTAAAGGTAAGGTTATCTGGTAAAGGTAGAGATATGGCAAAATATAGCTGAAATCAAGGTTTGGTCTCCCAGGATTAACACGGGAAAGAAACAAACCTGCTCACTGATCCCCTGGGAGCAGCCACTGGCCTCAACTCCACTCCCCGGCCCCCATCGTGTGTCCAGCTGAGGCCTGGAATGGCACAAGTTTTACACCTGCAGGAACTGACATCCTGGGTGAGGTCACAAGATGCTCATTGCTAGGCTAATCTAAATCACTTCTTTAAGCTCAAATAACAAAACAGACGTCCACATCTTTCCTTTGTCCATGTTCATAAGGGTAAAGTTTTAAACATTTCTGTCCCCAAAAGCAGCGAATTTTTGTCCCCACTCCCTCCTCCACACAGGGAGGAACATTGCCAGCTTCTCCCTTCAGCCTTTCTTCTCACTCAGAGAGCACATGCCTCTCTATAACTTCCACCCTAACCACAGTGGGGTTCTAGGCTCCCCTCTCCCGGGTCCTCTCTCTGGATCAACTGGACACGCCCACTACTTCCCACCAACGCCTCAGCCTCTGCTTGCCCAAGTCACGCCCTCTGTCTGTTGCCTGAGACTGGCTTCTACTCCTGACTATCGTATTTTATTAACAGTACCACCATTCTCCTAGAAGAGAGCCATGACTCAAACGACACTGTTGACGTCTATTTCTCCCTAACACATGCTATCAGTTGCCAAACTCTGTGGTCTATTTCGATGCCAATCATAATTCTGTGTCCTGTTCCCATTCCCTTCAACACCATTGGAACCCTTTGTCTCTCAAGCCTTCCCTCCTCTCTTAATCTGTGTGGCCTTTGGAATCAGACAAACCAAGGCATAAATCCTGGCTCTGCCAATCACCAGCTGAGTGACCTTGGCAAAGTTACTTAAGCTCGCGGAGCCTCAATTTCCTCATCAGTAAGGACAAAAAAATAGAGATAACATCAACCTCATGGGGCATCTCTATGTAGGTTAAATGTTTGTCAAGACTGTAAGTCAGTGCCTTTACACTGAGAAGAGTGATCCTTTTAAAGGCATAAATCAGATTAAGCTTCTCTGTTACTCAAAATCCTTTGGTGGTTCCCCGTCTCACTCAGTGAAGGCCAGTGTTTACACAGTGGCTCATAAATCCCAAGCAGTCCCTCCCTTTCAACCTGTCACCCTTTAACAATCTCCCACTATTTCCCACACACTCCATTCCAGCCATGCCGGCCTCCAAGTATTCAACAAGCACTGCCAGGCCTGCCCCTGCCTCAGGACCTTTGCACTGGCTGTTCCTCTGCCTAGGTCTTTGATCAACTGTTGCCACCTCAGAGCGGTCTTCCATGATCACCTCCTACTGCCCAGGATTTCCAACCCTTCTTCCCTGCTTAATTTTTCTCCATGTCACTTACCACCTCTGTAGTTCTGTATATTTTATTGCTTACTTAATGCCCGACTCTGGCCACTGAGGGTTGGGATTTATTTTTTGTTGTCTGCATCTTCCCAAGGATCTAAAACAATACCTGACACACAGGTGGTAACCAACGTATTTGCTGAATGGAGTAATTAAGTGTCATTTCCTGTCTTAGTCTGTTTGTGTTCCTATAAAGGAATACCTGAGGCTGGGTAATTTATAAAGAAAAGAGGTTTATTTGGCTCACAGTTCTGCAGGCTGTACAAGAAGCATGGCATTAGCATTTGCCTCTGATGAGGGCTTCTGGCTGCTTCCACTAGTGGCAGAAGGCAAAGGGGAGCCAGAGTGTACAGAGATCACAGGGCGAGAGAAGCAGCGAGAGGGGAGAAAGTGCCAGGCTCTTTTTAACAACCATCTCTCACAGGAATTAATAGGGTGAGGATTCACTCACTACAATGAGGACAGCGCCAAGCCATTCATGAGGGATCCACCCCCAAGACCCAAACACTTCCCATTAGGCTCCACCTCCATCACTGGGAATCAAATTTCAACATGAGGTTTGGAGGGTCAAATATTCAAACTAGCGCAGTTTCTTTCCTACTTCCACTCTTGGCTAGCCTGGAAATCCATTGTTGATCACTTTTAATAATCCAGCAGATAAGCTCTACTCACCCTGAACCCAGGATCTGCATAGCAGTCCCTCTTCCTCCACCCAGGCTTCTGAGCACAGCTGTAGAAAACACTGCGATCATTTGTGGAGATACCATCATACGTGGTATCTCCATGGTGTGGCCAGCTAGGCCCCTGCCACTAGGAGATCCTGGCTGGCTTCTGTTCTCACCCCTGTAGCTGATATTTCAAACTACTCCTTGCCTCAAGGTCCCTGTCTCTCCACAAATGACTCTGCCTTCTGTGTCACAGGGGATATTAAGGGAGACTGAGTGAGCTTGCTGAAACTTCCTACCCTTTGTCTTCTACATTTGCCCAGCTCCACCCTTCCATTCACATCTCTATAAAGGAACAATGCTTTTGTCTTCACACTCATAGATTTTTCACACTCACATCTAGATCCTGTCTTCAAGGATCTTCAACTCCTCCTTTGCCTATAAACACAAAAACCTCTTGGCTCTGCCTGCTCTTCTGCACACTCTCCTTTTCCTCCAAAGTGCATCCATTTTAAGTTTACAGTTCAATCAATCTTGAAAAACACACACCCATGTAACTATCTTCACCATCAAGATACAGAACATTTCCATCACCCTAAAACATTTTTTCACATCCCTTTGGATTCAGTATTTCCAAATCTTGCTCCAGATAAGTACCAGTTCATTTTGTTTGTTCTAAAATTTCACAAATGACCACGTCATAGATACTCATTTGTGCCTGGCCTCTTTATCTCACATAATGTCTTGGAAATTCATCCATATTGTTGTGTGTATCATAGTTCGCTCTTTTTTATTACTGAATAGTATTCTACTATAAGAATTTACCACAATCTGTTTACCTATTTACCTGCTGAGGGACATTTGAGTTGCTTCTATTTTCTTGGCTGGTGTGAATAAAGCTTCTGTGAACATTTGTGTACGAGTGTTTATTTGGACCTATTTTCATTTCTTTTTTTTCTTTTCTTTCCCTTTTTTTTTTTTTTTTTTTGAGATGGAGTCTCGCTCTGTCGCCCAGGCTGGAGTGCAGTGGCACAATCTCAGCTCCCTGCAACCTCCACCTCCTGAGTTCAAGTGACTCTCCTGCCTCAGCCTACCGAGTAGCTGGGACTACAGGCGTGTGCCACCACACCCAGCTAATTTTTGTATTTGTAGTATAGACGGGGTTTCACCTATTGGTCAGGCTGGTCTTGAATTCCTGACCTCGTGATTCACCCGCCGTGGCCTCCCAAAGTGCTGGGATTATAGGTGTGAGCCACCGTGCCCAGCCTATTTTCATTTCTTAAAACAAGGAGGGGGACTGGCTGCATCATATTGTTTACATCTGATAAAAAATTGACAAACAGTTTGCAAAAATGGTAGTACTGTTTTATATTTCCACCAGCAATGTATTAGAGATTCCTATGGAATTTTTAGAATGTTGATTCCTAGGTTCTTCCCCCAGGAAGCTGGCTTTGTAGGTAGAGACAAGGAATCTGCCTTTATAACCCAAGCTGGGTGATTGAGCCATGTGGGGAAACTACACTGCTCCGAATCCTCTGCTCCACCTTCCTGCCTTCTTACCTTCCTCCACTCACTGCCCTCTGGCCCCTGCCCTCAGAATAAGATCAGAACTGCCACTGTCAAGTTCCCGTGATCAAAACCAACACTTGCAAATCATCAGACGCCGCATGGCATCTGAGGATGTTCTCCCTTGGACTCCTGACCCAGTCCCACTTGCAACTGCTATGGGTGTCTCAGCCCAAGGCCATACCCCCAGGACCTGCTCCTCGGTTCACATTCCCCAGATTGGCTAGTGGGTCCCACTTCCACCAAGTCACACAATCTAGAAACTCAGAAAGTCCCCAAACCAGTCCCTTTTAAGTGTACCTCTAGCAGTGACTGTAAATGTTTTGGGTTGGCCCTTTTGAAAAGTATTTAAGGGAGAGGGACAGGGATTACCCCGCATTGATCATTACTGAAGCTGGGTGCTGGGTACATGGTTTCATGATACTACTCTTCTTACTTTGGGGTATGTATAAAGTTTTTATAAAATGAAAAGTTAAAAGAAAAAAAAGCCAAAAAAAGAAGCTATTTAAGGCAAACATCTGCAATAGGTTGGAGAGAATGGCCTGTTCCTCCTGCTCTCACCTGTGGCATAATTCTGAAGAGCCTGCTCTTCCAGTTGCACAGGGCACAGAGAGACTGAACGGAAACCCATGTTAAGAGCATGAAGGACCCTGTCAGGACCATCCCAGGCTTCCCTAAATGCAGGGCTGGCAAAATTCGTGAGGGCCTGGGGAAAACATGGGGTGATAAGTCAGCTGAACAGAAAAATGTCTTTGACGCAATCAACCAAAATTTAAATAACTGTTTCAAACCAGACTTCGAGATTGACGGCCTCTCTCTGGAGGTAGCTCTGGGCAGACTTCCTTCCATGTAGGAAGAAGTAAGATCCCTTTGATTATAGAAGCCACAAGAACAGGTTGCTCACTTAACTGGAGCTCAAGGAGCCTTGCAAGATCCTTCTCTTCTCTTTCCCAGATGAGCACGGATATTTCTGGAACACCCTGCTTTTGCTTTTCCATTGGACTCTAGATGACCTCTGGCTTTACTGTCCTCCTCCACCTTGTTCTTTCTGACCCCATCTGACCACGCTTCTGACCCCCATAACGCAGCAATGGAAATCAGCTCTCTCTTCTGTACAACTAAGACGTTACCACACAGTTAAAAAGTCCCCAAACCAGTCCCTTCTAAGTGTACCCCTAGCAGTGATTTTAAATGTTTTGGGTTGGTATTCAAAATACCTTTTGAAAGGTATTTAAGGACCCAAAGAGCAGAGATGAAGTCTCAAATGCTTTATAGTCTGTGTAATCCTCTACACACATGCACCCCCATTCCCCGCCGAGGAGGAAGAGGACTGACAACCCTGCTACTAGTAACTTTCTGTTGAGATGCGCCAAACACATCTCAGAAACAACTGTCAGATATCTGCTTCAGCTGGGCTCTCTGTTAAGTGCCATGCAGGATAAAGAAGGGAGCTTATGGTTTGAGTTACGAAGCTAATACACATGAACCATACATAACGAACTGCTAGAACATGGGGCATGCACCACAGGCTTTCCTAGGTGGGGACCAGAATACTCGGAGCAGAAAACCCTCATAAAGGCAGCCGGCCCCGAGCACAGGGATGACAAGACAACATGAGTGAAAAAATGTCACTGTGTTCGCGGGACAGAGGACGCAGGCTCAGTAAGTGTGACATGTTCCTCCTGAGGAACAACACAAATGAGGCTGGACTGCAGGCAGTGCCACCATGGGGAAGAAAGCCTTGAAAACTTTGTGATGTGGAATGTTGGTCACTAGAGTCCAACTGGAAGCCTCTGAGAAATAGAGGAATGTGGGCCAGGCGCGGTGGCTCACGCCTGTAATCCCAGCACTTTGGGAGGCCAAGGTGGGTGGATCATGAGGTCAGGAGATCGAAACCATCCTGGCTAACATGGTGAAACCTTCTCTCTACTAAAAATACAAAAAATTAGCCGGGCATGGTGGCAGGCACGTGTAGTCCCAGCTACTCAGGAGGCTGAGGCAGGAGAATGGCATGAACCTGGGAGGCAGAGCTTGCAGTGAGCCGAGATCGTGCCACTGCACCCTAGCCTGGGCAAAAGAGTGAGAATCCGTCTCAAAAAAAAAAAAAAAAAAAAAAAAGAGGAACGTGACACAGGGTGAGCATCCCAAATCCGAAAATCCAAAATCTGAAATGTTCCAAAATCTGAAGCCTGAGCGCCAACATGATGTGCAAAGGAAATGCTCACTGGAACATTTTGGGTTTCAGATTTTCAGATTTGAGATGTTCAACTGGTAAATATAATGCAAATATTCCAAACCTAAAAAAATCCAAAATCAGAAGCACTTCAGGTCCCAAGCATTTCGGGTAAGGGATATTCAACCTGTACAAGTCCTCTGAAGGCAAGTTAGACAGGCGGGCATTGAGGCACAAAATGAAGGGAAAAAGGGAGAAGGAATCACAAAGGTGCTGCAACAGACAGACCCGAGCCGGGGAGGAGGGGAGTCAGAAACAGACAGCAGGGAAAAGAGTGTCAGCAAAACTGAGCCCTGTCTAGATAAATGCAGTGGGAGAAAGGAACGATTTAAAGGTGACATGGAGATTTTAACCCTGGCTGACAGGCAACAGTGAAACTAGAAAGGCATAGTCTGAATGAGGTAAACAACTGCTATTTTCTCAAGAATGTGCTTAAGGTTCTAATACTGTTTTCTTATTAAAAAAAAAAATTTTTTGGCAGAAACAAAGCCATTCATTCACCCTTCCTTAACTCAAACCTTCAGTCTCCCAAATATGTTTCATACATTCGAGTGGCCCAATTAGGGAGTACTTCTCCCCAGTGGCAGCTCATTCCTTCCCTCCAGAGAAAAAGCACTTCATTAACCTAAGCCATAAACTCCCATTAAAGCTGTTAGGTCCAAATTTTAAGACAGAAAGTCTCAGACATTCTTTACAGTTCAGCTTTCATGAGGAAAGCATTTTTTTTTTAAAGACATCTAATAAAAAGCTCCTCAATTTCTAATCTCAGCAGAATTGGAAAAGGATGTAATAAGTTTTCTTTGGAGGTAACCTCCATAAGTCACAAAGTGTCACATTTGGCAAAGACGATCACATAGAAATGACCAAGTAATCCGGAAAACTGCCCATACGAAAAGCAGCTGAAGTCTACTGCATTCTCATTTATCTCTACCTTGGCAGAAGTAACTCAGGCCAAAAAACACACTGAACGTTATAATCAATCATGAAGGCACTGAAGACAATTCAACACTACAGCCTGTGTCCAAATGCCTCTCAGGATGTCATAACTTCACAGAATTCATTCCTGAGTGATGGAGTGCCATCAAACCAGACACTCAAAAGTGAACAAAGGGACAGGTAACTAAGTCACAGACAAAATAAGGCACTTTATCCATGTACTTCAACAATGACAACCATATTCCAACACACACCAACCAATGCTGCAAAGACGACCCATCGAAGCTGAGATCCCCGCTACTACGTGTGTGGCAGCTGCTAAGAGGAGCCATCTGAAATGAGAAATGCATTACTTTGAAGCAAGTCGCAAAAATAAGGGAAGAAAGTGAGTGGGGGTGCAGGTGAACAAGGCTAGATACAAACCAGTCCCTGTTGAAGCTGAGTGATGAGTACATGGGGGTTCTTTACATAATACTTCTACATTTGGATATGTTTTAAATCGTCTATGTTTAAAAGTAAAATACAAAAAAAGAAAGAACCAACACATTTCCAAGATGCTCAAAAGTAAAAACAGGTTTCTCTCACAGCCCCTTTCATAAAACTTAATTTTCAATCCTTCACAACAATGAAGAGGAAATAAACACCTTTCTTATACTTAAGCAGTGAGGGTAAAAAGGTAGACGATGCATATTGTAAGCCTAGAAAAGTCCTTGAGAGAAAACAGGTTAGATCTATTAACAAAACATCATCACTTTTCACAATTTTCCCTTCTCATGTTTCCATTGCACTTCTGAAGACAGATCTCCAACTCTTCCAGAGTCCCACACACTGCCTAAAGTGCAGGACAGAAAAACCAACTGCCAAAGGCCATGCAAAACTCAAGATCAGAAACCAGAACCGGAAACTGTCATGACTATGATACAAGCAACAAATGATTCATCCTGAGAAGGCAGTCAAGTCCCATTTGTTTCTCAGGACTCCCAAAAGACGTCCAGGCAGAAGAGTTCTGGGACCCGAGTCAGCATCAAGTGCCTTGGACATTTACTGAGCATCCTGGCTGCCCAGAGCCCCAGTAAGGAGGTAGAAATCCACTAGGAAGCAAATGAGAACAAAAATTTACAACACAAGCCAGAAGTGCCACAACAGAGGGTTCAGAAAAGCACCTCCAGGACCCAGAGAAAAAATGGGCTCACCCTGCTTGAGAAGCCAGGGAGGTAAATGGGATCTTCACAGATGAACAGGAGCTTATCTAACATTGCAGGCTGCTGGTGGAGAGGGAGCATGAGCAAAGGCCAGAGGTCTCCAAGGCCTGGTAAGGAGTTACATGGCTGCAAGTAGGGCACCTGCTGAGCAGGGGAGGGAGCCCAGGGAGTTGGGGCCGGGGGGCGGTGGCGAGAGACCACGAATGGCCTCGCACATGCACTAAGGAGCTTAGACTTGACTCTGTGGAGCAGCACTTCTCAAACTAGCAGTGGTGAAGGGCCAGTTGTTGAAACGGCCAGCCCATCATGGATGATGCTCACGCTCCCTATTTGTCCTTTCCTCATCATTCACAGGTAACACACCACACACACTGGTGCAGGCGCAACGCCACCACTATAGACAACACCAAGAGCATTTCAGCAGGCAGGGGTACAGCTAGGTCCAATTGGTCTTTTTGGGGGTGTATCTGAGGGCAGTGTGATGAGTGAACGAGAGGGCTAAGGTGTGGGGGGCATGGATGGTGGTCAGAAGGCTGCTGCATTCATCTAGGAAATGAGTGCCAAGAGCCTGGCTAAGGCACCAGCAATGGGGCCAGAGAGGAGTCAGGTTTGCAGGGTCCTTCCCAGTCTGCATGACAGGGCTTGGTGACCACTGGGCATCAAGGGGGAAGTAGCACAGCATCATTCTATTTTCTCTAGTTTCTATACTGCTTGGACGTGATTCTGTCGGCACAGGGAGGAACTGTGGCAAGAGGCACATGTTTAGAAAGAGACACTCACGTGAGAATAAAATTGTCTTCAAATTTCAAATAACTTTGTTCTGACTCTTCCCTCCTAAGAAATCTCCAGTATTATGTCCTGTTTTGTTCACCTGCTGTATACTCAGAACCTGGAGTAGTATCTGGATAGCTTTATCATTTATCTAAATGTCCACTCAAGGGACATCTCAGGAGTCTGGGCCCAGCTGGCTAGGAGAGTAGTCATATTGCATATTTAGCAGATTTTCATGATTAGTAAAGAATGGTTCTAATTTGACCCAGCTCTTCATGCCTACTATTATTGGAAAGGAGACAGAAAAGAATAGAGCAGGGTTGCTATAGAATAACCTGTAATTTGATGGGGATTTGAGTGTTAAATATCAGCATTAACTAGTATTTTAAGGTGAGCTCAAGAAGCCCTACACCATCCCTGGAAATACTAAAGAAAGTCCTCTCAACTCCATCAGGCCAAAGCAAGCTAATCTAAAACAAAACATGATGGCAACATCCTCAGTTTGCATTTGGTCTAAAAGTACAGAGATGAAATATATTCAACTCTATTCACTGGTGAGGTTTTAGAGAAAGACAGACTACAGCTACAAAATCAGTGCTTAGAAGGATGGCCCCTAAAGTAAAATGTCACAACCCAAATGAGTTCCAGAAAACAAAACGCATTTTCTCTATTAGGTATAATTTGCCACTATGGTGTAAGAAACCACCATTTCTGGGAACTACAACACGTTTGGCTGAGGAACAAAAGCACCTGCCAAACCACCACAGAAAGCAAAAAAAAAAAAAAAAAAAAAGTAAATAAATAAATAAAAATGTCCAGTTCATTGGCTCCTGAAAAAAGTAAACAGCCGAATGGAGTTGCAGGCCTCTATTCTGAAGAACCCCAGTTTGGTGAGTTAAAGGTATGTGTTTGCATCAGCAAGTTTATTCCATTCAGCTCTGAATCCCTCTTTGAGACTCAGACTCAAGCTTGTATCCTCTCTTGTCTGGACTAGTGCAGTACACCCCTGCCTGGCCTCCCAGTTTCTTCCTGGCCCCATCTGTTCAGTTTCAACACAGCACTTGTTGATCTTGTAAAGTGGAGGCCATGTGCCTTACTCTGCTCAAACTACTATAACAAAATACCATAGACTAGGGGGCTTGAACAACACAAATTTATTTCTTATGGTTCTGGAAGCTGGAAGTCTGAGATTGGTTTCTGGTGAGGGCTCTCTTCTTGGCTTGCAGACGGCCACCTTCTCACCATGTCCTCACATGGTGGAGAGAGAATGAGCGAGCTCTGGTCTCTCCCTTCTCATAAGGACACTCATCCATCCTAAGGGCCCCATCTTCATGATTATCTCCCAAAGGCCCCATCTCAAAATACCATCACGCCGAGGGCCAGGGCTTCAGCTTATGAATGGCAGTGGAAGGATGACACAAATATTCAGTCCAGAACAACAGGGCATGTTGCTCCTTGCCTCAGGTTCCTCCAACGGCTGAGGAAAAGCCAATGTCCTCACACCAGCCACTAGGCCCTACACCAGTGGTATCCGTAGGGAGAGCACAGCTCCCCAGGGAATGCTTGAGAAATCGATGAAGGTATTTTCTGGTGGTCACAGACTAGCGGACTTTACAGGCACTAAGTGTGGGGGACCAGGGATGCTAGCGGTCCTGTACAACCAAGGATTGCCCTGCATCTGCATGCCACTCTGATGTCCTGCCAGACATTCTCATGGGCCAAAACCCTTTACTAATTATCCGAGGCTATAGTCTGTTTTACACATAAGCACAAATGTACTTTTTCATAATATACAGAATTTTCTTGGAACGTAACTACTGTGTAAGGCAGGTAAGGATGTACTTCTTTCGTTTGAAACACTACCAAGAACAGTTCACCGTCCTGGAAATCCAGTTGCCATGGCTATGGTGGTAAACTATCCTGCACTTGTCTCCATCTGCATCAACAGGCACAGCATTTGTTCCTGGGGGGAGTGTCAGCGTGTGTCCGAGCATTTACATGCTATATCTATGTGATTAAAAAAATACTTTCCTATTATTTGTTTTAGATTACCAGTTCAGTAATATGTTTATTTCTTTTTGAAACTGTGTATATGTAGTTTACTGACTATAAATTTTGTTTCAGTAAGCATCTTTATAGTACATGTGAAGTAAAGGAAGCGCTGGGTCCCTCCTGCCCTGTATGACTGGCCCATCTCTCTCTGAGCTGATCTCCTCCCGCCACATCAACTCTGTGCTCCTCCTCTACCGTGCCAGGGACACTCCCATCCTTTCTTTTTTTTTTTTTTTTAAGGACACTCCACCTTTGACCCGCTATGCCGGCTGTCTACAAGACTCCCTTGCCTCCTTGAGCTCTTGCTCAAATGACACCTTCTCCGTGGAGCCCTCCCTGTTTAAAACTGCAGACTCCCACCCCAACCTGGCACTGCCCATTCCGTGTCCCCACTTCATTTTTTCTCCAAACCTCTCATCACTACTAAGTAACTGATTTCCTGTTTTCCCACTAGAATGAAAGCTGTATGATAAAAGGGTTTGCCTGTTTTGTTCACTTGCTGTATCCTCAGGACCTAGAGTAGCATCTGGATACCTTTATCATTTATCTATATTTAACAATTTAGAAAAATGTTGAAATCTTTAGTTATAACCACAAGATTAAACTGAAAACTCAGGGTATCTACACATTACCATCTTTAATCTTTGTATAGAAATATAAGTCAAGGCCACTGGTATCCAGGGCTGAACTAAAACATGCCAGTTTATTCTTAGAAAAACAGATCATCAAGAATACTACTGGAAATTATTAGGCTGGGCACAGTGGCTCACATCTTAAACCCAGCACTTTGAGAGGCAGATCACTTGAGGCCAGGAGTTTGAGACCACCCTGGCCAACATGGTGAAACTCCATCTCTACTGAAAATACAAAAATTAGCCAGGCATAGTGGCGCATGCCTGTAATCCAAGCTACTCAAGAGGCTGAGGCATGAGAATCACTTCAACCTAAGAGGCAAAGGTTACAGTGAGCCAAGATCGCACCATTGCACTCCAGCCTGGGCAACAGAGGGAAACTCTGTCTCAAAAAAAAAAAAAAAAAAAAGAAAAGAAATTATTAGACCTTAATTGGATTTATCTAATTCTTCTTTAAGTGTCTTGTAACTCCTCCTCCCTAGTCAGTCACTAGATTCTACTGATTCTATTTCTGGCTTGCCTCTCACCCTTCCCATCCCTCCTCCCTTTCCACGTCTGCTTCCTGTTTCTAGTCATCCCACACACAGCTGCTAGAGTCATCGAAAAGCGAGCACCTGTTGAGTCACTCACCTGTTCAATCACATTAACAGCTCCCAATTTCCTGTTCAGTCAGATACAAATGCCTAAGTGCTCCAGTAAGGCTCAACATCCCCTTGTAATCCTCCCTCCCTCTACCTGGAAACGCTAAGCTCCCGCTAAACGGGATAAGCTCCTGCACCCTAGACCTGCTGCCTCCTTCGCTCTTCTCCAGGCCTCACTCCTGACAGAACTCAATTCATCCACCTGGGTTTACCTCTGACACCCCACTTCACAGAGCCTCCTGCCCTCCAAATGGATGTGGGCTCACAGCACATTACTAGTCCCTCTCATGAGTGGTTACAGGACTCGGCTGTGTTGAAGTCCTGTGTTCTTATATTTTCACCATGGGTTTAGATCATGGGCTTCTTGAGGACAAGGTCTGCCTTTTTCATTTTGGTGTCCTACAGAACAGGGGTCCCCAACCCCCAGGCTGTGGACCCATACTGATCTGTGGATGGGTCTGTGGCCTGTTAGGAACCAGGCCACACAGCAAGAGGTGAGCAGTGAGTGAGCAAGCAAAGCTTCATCTGTATTTACAGCCGCTCCTTGTCACTGGCATTACTGCCTAAGCTCCACCTCCTGTCAGATCAGTGGCAGCATTAGATTTTCATAGGAGTGTGAACCCTATTGTGTACTACGCATGCAAGTGTAGTGTGGCATGTTTCTTATGAGAATCTAATGCCTGATGATCTGTCACTGTTTCCCATCACACCCAGATGGGACTGTCTAGTTGCAGGAAAAGAAGTTCAGGGCTCCTACTGATTCTACATTATGGTGAGTTGTATAATTATTTCATTCTACATTACAATGTAGTAATACTTATAGAAATAAAGTGCACAATAAATGTAATCCACTTGAGTCATCCCAAAACATTCCCTGCCCCTGCTCCCCCGGTCCATGGAAAAACTTCCACGAAACTGGTCCCTGGTGCAAGAAAGGTTGGGGACTGCTGCTATACAGTATCTCTCACATTCTAGGTTCTCTAAATACACATTCAATTGAGTTAAAAAGAGGCAAATTCTTTCAGCTCTAAGTTAGAAGAGAAAACAGGTTAATTCTTATGTTTGACTAAGTAACAGAGAGGACACAGTTTTGTTGGATACAGATGACATTACTTGCAGAAATGAAGACTTGGAAAAAATCAACTTAAAGCATTATGTACAGGGAAAAGCAAAGCAGAATGAAGTGGCTCAGGGTGAAGATGCCCTGCCTGGGAACAATGAAACTGAAAGACATGCCCTAACATTCCACAGCCAAAGTGTTTCTCTCAATTCTTGTGTGATTTGTTGATTTTCATCTCTGGACAAAATAGGAAATCTTGAAGTTTGAAGGACTCTGTTTCATTTAAAAAACATTAAAAGGCTTAAATGTGATGGAGATATAGTACAGATGACGTTCTTGGAACCTGTAATAAAACACTCTACAGTCTTCCTGTGGCCACACACTCCTGAGAGAGCTGGTATTTGGGCTGCTTAAAGTTCCTGCTGATCCAAGCAGGGCCCATGCAGGTGGGGCAGGATGGCCTGTGGTAACCCAGCTGCCATCATCTATGGATGGTAACGAGGTTTGCTGCTGAATTCACAAGACAATGTGTGACCTTCTGACATATGCCAATATTTTTCCATCTAGCATACTGTTTTGGAACACTTTATTAAGGTAGGAAAAACACTGGCTGTGCTCGTGAAAGTAATGAGTCACAGAGTAGTGACGAAAGAGAACGATGCTGTTCAGACCCGAACCTCGGGCCAAATGAGATTTATTACTAGACAGATTAAATAATATAGATGACTCTGAAAGTCCCAAATCCTGGGATTTGCATGGCTTTATCTGGAAAGATTACTTTGGAAATCAAATACAATTTCCCAGCTGTAGGGCTTGACTCTGCTAGTTACCACCAGGAAGATCAGATCATAACATGGACACATGGTATGTTAAGTAAGAAAGAAGCTCAGTCTTTATTCTCCTCACCATAACAACCCAATAAAGTGGTTAACTTGGATGAATGTCAAATCTTACAGCCCTCCATTATTTCAGCCTCTATAAAAACAAATGAGTAATTTGAGGTGTTGAGAAGATACCTTCTTGTAATTATGATTACAAGATTCTAATCATGAGAACAAATTTAGTGCAGCATGTCTTCATAAAGACCAACTAGCTAGAGCTATTAATAGAAAAGCCTAGAGCCATTTTAACATGAAGTCTAAACAGAAGCAAAAAAGAAGATAAAACGTGCTTCTTTAACTGATGCACTTAGTGGATAACCACAGCAAAGCTATAAACGTCCTTTGAGCAGAATGCCTTTTCCTCTCTTGATCCCATTCTTCTTTATTTCTTATTTATTTTATTAGATAATGAGTAATGTTTTCTCTTTCTCCAGAATATGTTTCTGTGGAACCAGTTAAGCAAATGTCCATGTCGCCCAAGGACCAAATCCAAATTACCTTCTTTTAAAGTCCATTTGATTGAGCCTGTCCTCTTGCTGACAGCATGCAAACTTCCATCCAGCGTTGACACAAACAACAAGGTTTCAGGAAGCGTCACTGTGCTGGTACTTCCAAAAATCTGCAACGAGATGTAGAAGACTCTTAATGTTGATATGATTCTTCACCTTGGGCATGTACAATCACAGACCCCCCACTCCCAAGGTTATCCTACTAAAACCCTCAATTTTACACATGAAGAAATGGAAGGTGGAGAGCCTAAATTCCCACTCAGTCAGGACTAGAACCCAGGTCACCTCACTCTAAGCAGTGATCCTGCCTGCAGACAGGCAGGCTCATGACCTAACATTACAAGGACAAGAATTCTGAAATAATCCATGGGCAGCCTCCACTGAAACAGAGGGGCAAAGTATGCTCAGCTTTCTGACTTCCTTCTCTTGGGCCTATTCTATTCTCTAAAACCTGGTCATCTCATAAGACGTTATGATAAAAAAGAATGCCAATACCCACTCGCACACACACTCATGAAATTTTAAAAAGCAAAGAATTAGGGGAAAATGCTTAAAGCAAAATAGGAAAAACAGCTTTCATTATACAAAGAATTTATAAAATAAAACACCAAGATTCCAGTAAAGATATGTTATAAAAGTAAATGAATAAAAAGCATAACCCCAAACTGGTCCTCACTTAGAATAAAAATAAAATTTAAATTAAAATGTACCTTTTTTCTCAACAAACTTAAAACAAAACAAAAAAAATTTTAAAGGAAATAACCAAAGGCTGTGACATTTCCCATCCATTGCTAGTAGCACTGAAAATTACTAGTATCATCTTTCTGGAAAATATAAAAGTGCTCTTAGTTTTTGATCCTGTAATTCCACTTCTATACTCTAAAGAAATAACTCCAGAAATGGAAAAAGTTCTGTGCACAATGATATTCATGATGTCCCATTTATAAACACAAAAACTGGAAAGAACCAAATTTCCAATAATATCTAAATGGCTAAGATAAAGACATACGTTCAGTGAAATAATTATCATTAAAATAACACTTGGAAAAATCTACAATATAGAAAAATGCTTATATACATTATCAATTAAATATAGAATCCAAGATTTGATATCCACTGTGGTTACAATTATACTCGACAGATTTTTTTTTTTTGCCTGCCTGTCTTCTGGCTTTGCTAGGAATTGTACCCTCATTCCACAGGGTTTCCTTGGGAGCAGGTGTGTGCGCACATGTACACATGGACGCATATGCAGGTGACAGCTGGTAAGGTTTCCTGGATAAGATTTCCCTTTTGAGGTAGGGGTCCCCTCAGCAACCCCACCCTTGTAATGAGATTTTCTCTTCCTTTGTCACATACTATCCTGCAAATAGCTTTTTCCCTGGGTCTTCAATTAAAAAAAAAATGCCAATGCAACTTGCTTATACTGCAACAGTTTGAATTCTGGCACAAATGCTATTTTTGAAATACAGAAGTATGGAGCATTAAATGTAAAAGGATTGGGGTTATTTGTGCATGGGAGCCTGATCTCAGAAGGCCCGGCTACTCTCGGTAAGAGCCAGGATGCCTAGTTAATCCTTCAAAGGGAAGGCCCCACAGGCTCTCTCTGGGGCAGCCTGAGGTGGCAGGACAAATACTCTGGGGTCCTGTATTCCTTTTCTGTGGTGGAGACCCACCAACGGAGGGAGTGAAACAGCTGCTAGAACTTTGCACATCCCACCTCTTCGCTTTGCCCAGGGCCAGGGCCTGGGCCCACTCCCTGGAATGGGAGAAAGGACAGCAAGCTGTGTTGCCACCTACCGAGTCTACTCTGTGCAAAGCCTCAAGTCTGAGGAAGAAGAGTGCTTTTAATTCTACCTTTGGAACTAGGAAATTAATATCAGAGTATGAATCGGCCAGGAAAACATAAGCCTCAAGGGTGGTATCTGCCCTAGCCGGGGATGCAAAGGTCACTGTTTGGGAGTGGTTAGAATTATTTCAGCCCAGAGGGTCCAGATGGTGACAAGCCACCTGAACCACAGGTACCTGGGCCTAGAGAACTGTGGCCCTATGACAAGGCCACTGGGAGTTCATGAGTAAACAGGGGCTAAGTGAATTGGGGCTGTCTGCCACTGAGGAGGGGGAATGGGTGTGCAGCTTGGTGTGGGATGGCTGGATTATGTTAGGTGTGACAGTTTGGAGGATGAATAAATGAAAGGGCAAATTATGCATACCTGGGGCCAAGAAGTGGAAATCCCTGCTGAGCCCTCCTCCACCCCCCAAAGTTACCACAGGAATAACCACTCTGTACAACAGGTCTTGGGAGGCCACACAAGAAAGTGAGTTAAACTCTGGGTGGCTAAAGTGGAAATAAGGCCAGGCGTGGTGGCTCACACCTGTAATCCCAACATTTTGGGAGGCCAAGGCAGGCGGATCACTTGAGGTCAGGCGTTCGAGACCAGCCTGGCCAACATGGTGAAAACCCATCTCTACTAAACACACAAAAATTAGCCAGGCATGGTGGCATGTGCCTGTATTCCCAGCTATTCAGAAGGCTGAGGCAGGAGAATTGCTTGAACCTGGGAGGTAGAGTTTGCAGGGAGGTTACACTGAGCCAAGGTCGCACCACTGCACTCTAGCCTGGGTGACAGAGTGAGACTCTGTCTCAATAAATAAATTAATTAATTAATAAAATGGAAATAAAACTTGAGAGAGCTCTGTGAATGTGTTTTCTGCCACACGGAAAAAGCTGAATGAGAAAGACACAGAAACAGAAAGCAGCCTGAGAAGAAACACGACTGAAAAGACTGGGAGAGCCCACCCTGGCTTCCACAGCTCCTCAGGCCCAGCTAAGTTCTTGCCCTTGGGCTCAGAGACCCTCCAGTCCTTACAATAAATTCCCCTCTTTGCTTAAGTCTGTTAGAATTAGGTTTCTGTCACTTGCAGCCCAAACAGTCCCCACCACACACTCAATGAGGAAAAATGCAGATAGAAAAAGGGAAAAAAAAGGGCCAGGCGCGGTGACTCATGACTACATGTAATCCCAGCACTTTGGGAGGCCGAGGCAGGCAGATCACTTGAGGTCAGATGTTCGAGACCAGCCTGGCCAACATGGCGAAACCTCGTCTCTACTAAAAATACAAAAATTAGCCGGGCATGGTGGTGGGTGCCTGTAATCCCAGCTACTCGAGAGGCTGAGGCAGAAGAAACCACTTGAACCCAGGAGGTGGAGGTTGCAGTGAGCTGAGATCACGCCACTGTACGCCAGCCTGGGGGATAGAGCAAGGCTCTGTCTCCAAAAAAAAAAAAAAGAAAGGGAAAACAATACTGCAAAATTATAGCAATATTTCTTCTTTTCTCATTTTTTAAACTTCCAATAATATGATTTGCTAATCTGTAGATTAGCAAATTTTTCACAAAGTAGCATTTGTCACAAAGTAGAAAGGAAATGGACAAGCTAGCAGGTAGGAGAGAAGCTTGAATTTGAAGGAGCTTCAGCAAGTGCCTAAGTTCCACATGAAGCACTTTCCACCTCAGGATACTAGGCAAGTCAACCACCTTTGATCATTAATCTCCACCAAACAAGGGACCAGAGTTTAGAAACACAGGGGTCTCCCAATAAGAATGTATGCATCCAAGAATAAGAAGTGTTTGCTGTTATTAAAGCCTACAGTACAACCATAATGAACTAAGTGCCCCCAAGTATATCTTATCACAGTATTAATATTAAAAAGGGTTAATATTTACCAAAACATATCAGTGCTCCTTTGCTACTAGTGGAAGCACTAGTGGAAACAAAAGCCACCTGCCTTGTCTGAGCATCTTGGAAGCCACTGGAAGAGCAACATTCTACAGTTGGTTTATGGATCAAAATAAAACACTAATCATGGCCGGGACCGGTGGCTCATGCCTGTAATCTCAGCACTTTGGGAGGCTGAGGTGGGTGGATCACCTGAGGTCAGAAGTTTGACACCAGCCTGGTCAACATGGTGAAACCCTGTCTGTACTAAAAAAAATACTAAAAAATCAGCCAGGCCTGGTGGCAGACACCTGCAATCCCAGCTACTTGGGAGGCTGAAGCAGGAGAATTGCTTGAACCCGGGAGGCAGAGGTTGCAGTGAGCTAAGATCATGCCATTGCACTCCAGCGTAGGCAACAGAGCAAGACTCTGTCTCAAAAACAAAAACAACAACAACACTAATCACATGACTAATTTAGTCTTGGAAAAATCTCAAAAATACAAAGTTTAGAGAGAAGCTGAATTTGGCAACTGAGAATTCTGTCAATCACAATGTCTACAGAAATGCCACAAACTATTACAATTGGCAGGTTCTTCTCAAGGCTCTCAACTGTACCAAATCGAAACTCCTGGGAGCCACTCGGAACAGTGTTATTCTCTCATAAGGCAAATAAAAATGACAAATTTTCTGGCTTTTTCCCCTCTGGCATTTTTAAAAGCATGAACATGCCTGAGTTCAAATGTAGTTGCTATAGCTAACATGAATTAAACATGTTTCCAGATGCCTTGTGTGATACTGAGCACAGCTGAGAACTATTTGTACCTGAACACTGAAAAATGCTGCTTCACAAAGATGAACTTGTGCCTTGTCTTTGCCCAGCCATTTCAGTCCTCAGTGCTCACTTTTCTCTACAAGCAACATACCCTACGGCACACACACTGGTTTCCAGAGAGCTTGAAAATGGAAAGAAAATGTCGAGTCTGCAGATCTGTTTCAAGTTAACAACTATTTGAAATTTGATTCAGTTTTAAAACTAGTAGTTGGGAGGTTAAAAAAAAAAAAAGTGGAATATATACTCCTGGCTTTGATGGTGACTTGTAGGAAGTAACCAACAGTAACTGTGGAGGGTGGGAAGGGTAGTGGCAGGCATCTAGTCTAGCCCAAAACTAAACATCCATTAGCTAATTGGTCCCCACAGACATCAGACTCTGTCTAGCATGTGTCACTTAGTGGGCTTCAGCAGTATAAGGGTCCTCACTGCAGCCCTACTCAGCTGGACTGCAGCAGGAGTCTCCCTCCCATGAAAGCCAACACAAGACCAGCACTGGATCCTGATGTTCAATGTTCTGATCATAAAGCAATGTTACGGCTGGACGTGGTGACTCACACCTGTAATCCCAGCACCTCTGGGAGGCCGGGGTGGGCGGATTACTTGAGGTCAGGAATTCAAGACCAGCCTGGCCAACATGGTGAAACCCTGTCTCTACTAAAAATACAAAAATTAGCTGGATGTGGTGGCAGTCACCTGTAATCCCAGCTACTTGGGAGGCTGAGGCAGGAGAATCGCTTGAACCCAGGAGGCGGAGGCTGCAGTGAGCCAAGATCACGCCACTGCACTCCAGGCTGGGCAACAGAGTAAGACTCCATCTCAAAAAAAAAAAAAAAAAAAAGCAATGTTACACAAAATCCAGCAGCTTCCCCATTCATAAAATCCACCATTCACTCTGCATCTACTACAAAGATACAGAAGTGGCTATCAACTGCTTATGCAGAGATGATTGAAAGGTACATCACCAACAATTTAATCATTCCCTAATATTGTGAATTCAGCTAATTGTTAAGGCTCTTGCATTAATTAACTACTTATATATATTTCAGGTAAGAAAAAATATTTTCTTAAATGCCTTCTGAAATAACTTCATTTAGAAAAAGTTTTCAGTAAAGAGAATTATGGACACAGGGGCAGACAGGTGTTCAAACAGCACAAAAACAAATGAAATGGCCGCTAACAAAAAACCACCAGTTTCTAAACTTGCATTTGGGACTGACTGGTCAGGCAGGGAGGGAAGCTCATCAGTGGCTGGAGAACAATCAGCATAAAACCCACAGCTTCCTGGGCATGGTGGCTCACGCCTGTAATTCCAATACTTTGGGAGGCCCAGGGAGGAGGATTGCTTGAGCCCAGGAGTTTCAGGCCAGCCTGTGCAATATAGGGAGACCCCATCTTGACAAAAAAAAAAAAAATTAATTTGCCAGGTGTGGTGGTTTATGTATGTAGTCCCAGCTACTCAGGAGGCCAAGGAGGGAGGATTGCTTGAGCCTGGGAGGCAAAGGTTACAGTGAGCCAAGACAGTGCTACTGCACTCTAACCTGAGCAACAGAGCCAGACCCTGTCTCAAAATAAAACAAACAAATAAACAAACAAAAAACACAGGGCTTGATTTCAGCAGCCTTATCACTGAAGTTTTGGTTTGTTTCCACTTACCACTGCCCTGTTGCCCCCTGCAATGATAAGTACAGCAGGGAAGACCCTGCAAGCTCCTCTGAGATTCAGAACGTGTGAAAGCTGAATGTTCCTTATCAGGGGTTTCAGAAATGTTGCTTTTGCCAAAAAAAAATGCAGCTTGTCAATTTCAGACATACATTTCAAGAACTGATTCCCAGGTTGACTACCTGATAACAAGGGTCAGGGCCAGGTGTGGTGGCTAATGCCTGTAATCCCAGCACTTTGGGAGGCCCAGGCAGGTGGATCACCTGAGGTCAGGAGTTCGAGAACAGCCTGGCCAACATAGTGAAACCCTGTCTCTACTAAAAATACAAAAATTAGCCAGGCGTGGTGGTGCACACCTGTAATCCCAGCCACTCAGGAGACTGAGTCAGGAGAATCGCTTGAATCCAGGAGGAAGGGGTTGCAGTGAGCCAAGATCGCACCACTGCACTCCAGCCTGGGTGACAGAGAGAGACTCCATCTCAAAAAAAAAAAAAAAAAAAAAAAAGGGTCAGAAATAAGATCATTAAAATGGCACAGACTTTTCACCTCTAAGTCAATGGGAAGATACAGTGTCATGCACACGTGTTCCATACCCACAGTTTTCCAGTGATCTATACTTAACGAGGTTTATAATCTTTGCTCCATTTACAAAACTGGAGCATCTTACCCCTGCAAAAAAAAAGGCGTGTACACACAAACACACACACACAGAAAACCTACGATTGTGAACAAGAGAGTCACACACTTCTCAGGTGGCATGTAAATGGATCAAGTCCAACCCAACTGTACATCCCTCTCTCTTTTTTCTTCTTTTTTTCTGAGATGAGGTCTTTGTCACCCAGGCGGGAGTGCAGTTGAGCGATCAGAGCTCACTGCAGCCTTAAGGCTCAAGCAATCCTCTCCCCTCAGTCTTCCAAGTAGCTGGGACTACAGGTGTGTGACACCAGCCTGGCCAATTTTTAAATTTTTTGTAGAGTCGGGAGTTTCACTACATTGACCAGGCTGGTCTTGAACTCCTGGCCTCATGCAATCCTCCCACCTCAGCCTCCTGAGTTGCTGAGATTACAGGCATAAGCTTAAAAAATAAAAATAAAAAAAAAAGACTTAAAAATATTTTCTATGAATCTTCTCCCCATCCCACCTCCACTCCAACAGACCAGAAGTTTATATAATCATCTGGCTAATAATAAAAATTTGTTTTAGGAATATCACACCAATGTCTAGAATTTGTTCAGAGGCTGGTTTTTTCTGTATGTGTGTGTGTTTTTGTTTGTTTTACTAATAGTCCTCTATGTTCATTGGATTACTGTTATATTGCATAATCCCAACTTTAGTTTTATTTATTTAAGGTTAAGAAAACAACCGGGTACAGTGGCTCGCGCCTGTAATCCCAGCATTTTGGGAGGCCAAGGTGGGCAGATCACCTGAGGTCAGGAGTTCGAGACCAGCCTAGCCAACGTGGTGAAACCCCGTCTCTACTAAAAATACAAAAATTAGCCAGGCATGGTGTAATCCCAGCTACCTGGGAGGCTGAGGCAGGAGAATCGATTGAACCTGGGAGGCGGAGGTTGCAGTGAGCTGAGATGGTGCCGTTGTACTCCAGTCCAGCCTAGGCGACAAGAGCAAAACTCCAACTCGAAAAAAAAAAAAAAAAAGAAAGAAAGAAAACCATTCCTCCAAACTAAAAATACGTAATTTGAGCAAGGACAATAGAATATCATACAATACCACGTGTACCTCAGTTCTTGGAACCCACAAACTGCCAACAACAGCCAGGCTGCCTTTTGCAGTGCAGGGTTCCTTGCCAGGACTCAAATCTACTGGATGGTTGGCACAGAGGTAAAGCAATAAATTGGCTTTAAGGGTTCCTTTTAGTTGGCTAATGAATACATATCACAGTATTAAAGGTAAGACTTGAAACAAGTTATGCAAGTGAGAGAAGGATTATATAAGAAAGATTTCCAAGATATTTTGTTTTACTGCTCAGTTAGGACACATGAAATCTTGAGAACAATTAAAAGTGCATGTTGCTAAATGTAGAATAATGATTTCAAGTGGATTAGAATGTGCTAAGGAATTAGAGCTTATAATTATTAACCTTGGCAATCATGCTTGGAGGTGGGAAGGGCATGCCACACAGGGGAATGTGCCTATGCCAAAGCACCTATCAAAAAAAGCAAGATAAGGCTGATCCACCACACATGTGGATGTGGTGAGGGGTGCTGTCTAGATGGATAAGAAAGTAGGGGTTAATAATGAGTAATGGCAAATAGACTGGATTATTCTGCTGGCTATAACCGGCTGAAAGCCACAGGATGGATCAGCTGATTTTAAGAAATACCAGTAAGACACTTTCTGGCATGCCGTAACAGGACACCAGTCCTACAGGGTTTCTTACACGCACACACATACACACACACACACATACACACAAGCTCGCTGTCTCTCTCATAGGACACCAGTCCGTACAGGGTTTCTTATACACACACACACACACACACACAAGCTCTCTCTCACTCAACCTGTGCAGTAACATCAAAACAACAGGAAGAAGTACCTCAAAATGGTATTCTATAACACAGACCCTTGAAAGGCACTAAAGGATATTCAAAACAAGGACATCTGTGTCTACAACTCTTCTACTTGCAGCAATATTACCTACCTCAGACTATAAACTCAAAGCCTGGCCATTTGGGATTCTCTGCTTTATAAAGGCAGCCAGCAGAGTACCGCTTTCTAATACCATTTCATCACATAGTAGGAGACTGTCCGATCATGGCCAAAAAGACATCAAAAATTCACCAAAGCAGTAGAACACTGAAATCAGTGCCCAGTAAGTGCAAAGGTCCATGACATAAAACTCTCTCAATGATTAAAGCAAGCCCTCAGAGTAAAAGCCTCACAATGATCAGGAGGGGCTCAACTCTCCGCTCACAAAGGACTATCTTTGAAGTTATGTTAAGTAAAGGCCTAATTAAGACAGATACAAAAAAAATTTGTTTTGTTTTGTTTCTTTGAGACAGGGTCTTGCTCTGTCACCCAGGCTGGAGTACAGCAGCACAAATCATGGCTCACTGCAGCCTCGACCTCCTGGGCTCAAGTGATTCTCCCACCTCAGCCTCCCGAGTAGCTGGGACTACAAGCATGCACCACTATGCCTGGCTTTTTATTTCATTTTTTGTAGAGATGGGGTCCTACTATGTTGCCCAGGCTGGTGTTGAACTCCTGGGCTCAAGCAATCTTCCCGCCTCACCTCTCAAAGTGCTGGGATTACAGGCTTGAGCGGCTGGCCTACAAAACAGATTTTTATTCAAATCAAACCCTGTTCCCTGACCCTCATCTCATTTACACATACTGCAGCAAAGTACTTATACCCAAATATGGAGATTTCTATACAGCCACCTGAACAGTGAGTAACAAAAATTTCACTACTTTTAGTCTCCTGTCTGTGGAAGAACATTCAGAACCAAATTAAAACATCAGCCATAGACACAAACAAAAGTCTTACTGTTTTAAAGATTTCAGTCCACTAGTAAATCATTCCAAATTCTGTTATACTTCGTTTACCTGTGTGTAGGTCAGCAATAATCCATCAACCATACAGTTCCTTCTAACCAGTCTATCGGCTGTTATGTTTCCTGATATTAAGTCAATAAAGGCAACCATGACATTTGCTTTGGATGGGAGTCAAGTTTCTAGCTGGGATGCAGAAAAGGCCAAGGCCTAACTGAACAGCACTGTGTGGTTTCCAAACTAAGCAGCTGAGAGAGTTAAACTTTCAGTGTTTGTGGCAAGTCTGGCGTATGGTGTAATTAACCACCACCCAAGACAGTTAGGACTCTTCTTCAGTTTAGGCTACTGTCCTCCTTTAACAGATCTGATTTAAAAAAAAAAAAAAGTACCTCATAAATCCACTGTATTCCTGAATGCAAAGGTATGCTAATTTCATAATAGGTGAATACAGTTCCCCCCAAACTGGTTTTGGGGCCTGGGCTGAGTGTCTGAGTTCAACCATTTGCAGTTCTGTTTATGTTCATGGTTGCTCTGCCATCAACTTACATTGCCATCATTGGAAGAAGAAATATATCTGGACATGAATGGTGCTACATGAAATCGTTTTCCCTGACGTGGTTAGGAAAACAAGCCCTTTTTCTTAGGGTGGTATCAAATCCCTAAGGTCCCTCAGGATACCTGGGGAGCTAAGCCAAATCCCACACTTTACGAAAACTGAAACCCAAGGTTGCATGCTCATTTAGTGGCTGAGCTTTAGAATGCAGGTGTCACTACTCTATTTTGTTGTCTTTGCTAAAGGGAAACAGCATCAACTGACATCTAGTAACAACCGAGAAACGTATCGGGCTAATTTACTTTAACGGAGAAACATCCTAAACTAAAATAAACTAATACATACAGGCCTGACAGACTATAAATTTGTATGTGCACCATCGGCCTTACAAAAAGTCAAATTTTACCCATTTGAGTATGTCTACTCATGTGCAGTTAAACCTACTATTAAGAAGTCCTGGCCGGGTGCAGTAGCTCACGCCTGTAATCCCAGCACTTTGGGAGGCCAACGCAGGTGGATCACCTGAGGTCAGGAGTTCGCGACCAGCCTGGTCAACATGGGGAAACCCCGTATCTACTAAAAACACAAAAAATTAGCTGGGCGTGGTGGCGGGCACCTGTAACCCCAATTACTTGGGAGGCTGAGGCAGAAGAATCACTTGAACCCGGGAGGCAGAGGTTGCAGTGAGCTGAGATCGCGCCATTGCACTCCAGCCTGGGTGACAAGAGGGAAACTCCATCTCAAAAAAAATAGAAAAAAAAAGAAGTCCTCACGTAGAAACCCCAAGGGAAAAAAAATTTAATTACATACCAAGTTTTTCAGTCCTGGTAACAGCAACTAATCTGAAACTGTCAATTTTGCTCTTCATATTTAGTTAGGAATTTCTTGCAGGGGACAGTAGAGGAGTAGACAGAAGAGTCAAGTAGAAAGTGGAAAAATACTCTAGTTAAATTAAAATTACCTACAAACAACTGTATTTATGACATAATTGCTACCTACACTGGCCAGATGTTGCCAAACTTTAGGCTAGAAAAGAAGTACTATGAAATACACCCCGAGTTGAGATATCTGGCTTGACTGACTTCTGC
The DNA here is from genome assembly GCF_029281585.2 of Gorilla gorilla gorilla. Taxonomy (NCBI): domain Eukaryota; kingdom Metazoa; phylum Chordata; class Mammalia; order Primates; family Hominidae; genus Gorilla; species Gorilla gorilla. The sequence continues at coordinate 27,904,630 of NC_073228.2, read as the reverse complement.
CAGCCAGGACCCCCATTGTTTGAAGTTGATTTGAGGATCACACACTTCTCTACCGGCCCAGGCCACCATACCACCTTCCTCTCTCCAATTAGCTGGATAATCCTTTAAGTCCATGTGGCTCCACACAACGCAGATCAACCAGTAGGGACTGTTTACTGCTTCTGGGATGTGTAATTTTTGAGATGAAAAGGACCGAAGAGATTACCTTACCCAACCCTCTCATTTCACAGGAAAAGAAATCAAGGCTCAGAGAGGTGAAGTGACTTGCCCAGGGCACCACAGACAGTTAACCATAGACACAGGACTGGAACCAAGGTCTCCGCCTCCCCGTCTAGCCCTTTTGCCCACTATGCCACACTATAATTTCACTACTTTAAATCATGGTTCACTGAGAGCTAAAGCCTAAATTACTTCAGGCCTGAAGCTCCCCCTTTGAATCCTGCTGGGGTAGATGAAGATCAGCACTCCACTTTGATATGAGGGTTGGATCTTTTGGATGAGACCAAAATGTAATTTTTAGAGTCTCTATAGAAACCCAATATACCAAATGGCAATGCAAATTATACAGGGAGGGGTCTTTAAAAAATGTTCAGCATGAAAATTCCTGAGATCTCACTGTACATCTAAGTGGGTGGGAATGGGAATAACACAACAAAAGGTCAAAGGTCTCAGCTTTAACCACCATAAAAAAATTCCTACAATACACACTTACCTAAACCAGTCTTTTTAAAAAAAGTTTGTTTTTATTTTTTACACTGACATATAAAAATTATATATACTTACGGTGTACAACATGATGTTCTGATGTATGTATACATTGTGGAATGGCTACATCAAGCTAATTAACATATCCATTACCTTACATACTTATCATTTTTTTGTGGTGAGAACATTTCAAATCTACTCTCTTAGCCATTTTCAAGTATATAATATGTTGTTATTAACTATAGTCACCATGTTATATAATAGATCTCCTGAACAGCCCAGTTCTAATGGTTTTAAAAAATGTCCTTTGATGAAGACGATGATAATGTAGCCACTGCCAATTCCTTTGATGAAGCCAACATTCTTTTAATGTCAGTGCCAAGGAAACGCGCATTACTGATCAGCACAGGACAACTCCTTTGAACTGTAAGGCCCATTTTAATGACCAAGCATAAACTGATGGGCCCCACACAGTAAGCTATGGCTGCTTCACTTGGTAGGAATAAGATGCTCACAGAAAAGAAAGCATATTCTGATACTGACTTTTTCATGTCAATATTACATCAGATTTCTGTAATTTCAGCATAGGTTTTCCATTATCTAGGCTTCTCTGAGAAGCGATCTTTATGCATCCTCACACATTTGAATAGAGATTGGAAAGCACAAGAAACTGCTGGGAAGACTGTGCTGGCACAACCAAACCTTCCGAGTTGAGGCTCGAAAACAGGACTCAGAAAAAGGGGCAAAGCATGAGGAACCGGCCAAGAGCGAACAACGTTGCTTTCTCCAGCTTATCAAGTGGTCGGCAGGAAACAGAAGCAGGAAAGAATTACCAACCAGAAGATAGCAAACCTATGGGCTCAAAGAGGAGGGCTTTCCAGACATCAAAGGAAGAACTCCCTCGTGAAAAGGGAAAAATGGCTGTCCCAGGCAGGAATGGACAAGGGACCATATTATAAAATATTTTTTAAAAGTTTGTTTTTATTTTTTACATTGACATATAAAATTTATATATACTTATGGTATACAACATGATGTTCTGATATATGTACACATTGTGGAATGGCTATAATGATCCTATAAAGGATATTCTCTGCTGTCATTCTCAGTTTTCCCAGGAATCTCTCTTTCTAAAGTCACTACCCTGGTCAGGCTTCTGCCTAGCCTGGAGGTCATCCAATCTTTTTTTTTTTTTTTTTTTTGAGACAGAGTTTCACTCTTGTTGTCCAAGCTGGAGTGCAATGGCGCAATCTCGGCTCACGGCAACCTCCATCTCCTGGGTTCAAGCGATTCTCCTGCCTCAGCCTCCCGAGTAGCTGGGATTACAGGCACATGCCACCGTGCCCAGCTAATTTTTTGTATTTTTAGTAGAAATGAGGTTTCACCATGTTAGCCAGGCTGGTCTCAAACTCCTGACTTTAGGTGATCCATCCACCTCAGCCTCCCAAAGTGCTGGGATTACAGGCATGAGCCATCGCGCCCGGCCAGGTCATCCAATCTTATTGCCATCTTCTCTAGGTCCCAGAAGTGGACCTGGGCATCTGGATTGTGGGGCAAGGTGGCTAAGCTTCCACATTTGTTTTTTCTTTTAAAAACTGAAGAATAGCAACATCTCTCTAAACACTAAGAAAGCAAAACAAATATTGAGAATTTCAAAAGAGTTATACAAATATTAAGGGAGACTATTTAATTTAAAAAAAATTGGTGGCAGCCAAAGAAATCATCAGGAAGTAAACAAAACTCAAAAACCTGATAATCCACTGCTCCTCATCTCTTACCTCCATTGCTCCTCATCTCTTACCCTCGTGGGCAGACAGCAATAATGTAACAACTGGTGCTAGGAGACAATCAGGAATAATTAAGGAAGAGTTAAAATATGTTTGGCTCGTGGTGTTCAAGAAGGAAGCAGTGGCCGGGAGCAGTGGCTCATGCCTGTAATCCCAGCACTTTGGGATGCCAAAGTGGGCAGATCACTTGAGGTCAGGAGTTCAAGACCAGCCTAGCCAACGTGGTGAAACCCCATCTCTATTAAATACTCAAAAATTAGCCGGACACGGTGGCACATGCTTGTAATCCCAGCTCCTCGAGTGGGTGAGGCAGGAGAATCACTTGAACCCAGGAGGTGGACAGCGCAGTGAGCTGAGATTGCACCATTGCACTCCAGCTTGGGCGACAGAGCGAGACTCTGTCTCAAAAAAAAAAAAAGAAGAAGAAGAAGGAAGTAGAGTATAACTGCTGAGGAGATTGTCAGTAAACATTACTACATTTTAAGTTATGGGATTGTATTTCCATCATTTGGAAACTCACCTATGATGCTGCGGCTAAACGATTCAATAGATACTTGTTAAGTTCAGTGTAGTTCCTGAGCAGTATAATGTGGTTGTTAAAAAGGTAGATTCTGGAGCCAGATCACCTCAGGCAATCACTTACCTCTCTGTGCCTTCAGTTTCTCATCCATAAAATGGGGATAATGCTAATTAACTTTAAAAAGTTGTTGGGAAAAGCTTCTGCACAGCTGAACACATGGAGGTTCCTGATGGGTGGGGCATACCCCAAGGGCATGAGATCTCCATGCCCCTTCCCGCATGCCTTGCCCTATGCGTCTCTTCATCTGTATCCTTTATCATAAACCAGTAAATGCAAAAGTCACCAACTCTAGTCTAATTGGAGTGGGCTACACACAGACTCTGAGGCCTGGTGTGAGGCTCACACTGTCTGCTCTGGTAGACAAGAGATCATCAATGCTGGAGACCACAAACTTGGGTGTGCTCTGGAGGTGGAGGCTTAATCTAGCTGAAAGAAACCTCTGGGAATGGATATCAGAAGATTGGGCCTTAATATATTTCCACTGTGACTAGCAGGCTTTTTTCCCAAGAAGGTGATCCAAAGGATGATCTAAACAAAAGCTGTATTTTAAATATTTTAACAGTTACTGGTTAGTTGGTTCCCTGACTATCTAGTTATCAGTGCGGCATCATGCAGTGACCTATATGTTTAAGCTGTTAAATGTGCTACCCCCACCAATAATGAGATAGACTTTCATGAAAACTGTGCAGCTGTGTGGATGTTTGTTTTTATGTTCCCTTAACCACTGCATATTGCCATTGAATGAGATGGATCAGTGGATATTTTAGGATGAGGTTAAAAACATTTTATTAAATTCAACCATGATTCACATTACTTTTACTATCCTAGACCATTACAAATTATGAATAAAACAAGTATACATAATTAGTGGCTCCAAGTATTCGCAGAGTTAAACATTTCCAGCTATGGCCAAATCTCCCTGGTACCTAACACTTTATTTTTCCAGAGCATTTTGCCCTTTACGTAAATCTTTTTTTTTTTTTTTGAGACGGAGTCTCGCTCTGTCGCCCAGGCTGGAGTGCAGCAGCATGATCCCGGCTCACTGCAACCTCTGCCTCCTACGTTCCAGCAATTCTCCTGCCTCAGCCTCTGGAGTAGCTGGGATTATAGGCACGAGCCACCATGCCGCCAGGCAATTTTTTTGTTTTGTTTTGTTTTGGAGACAGAGTCTCACTCTGTCGCCCAGGCTGGAGTGCAGTGGCATGATCTCGGCCCACTGCAACCTTTGCCTCCTGGGTTCAAGCAATTCTCTGCCTCAGCCTCCCGAGTAGCTGGGATTACAGGCGCCCACCACCATGCCTGGCTAATTTTTGTATTTTCAGTAGAGATGGGGGTTTCACCATCTTGGCCAGGCTGGTCTTGAACTCCTGACCTTGTGATCCACCCACCTCGGCCTCCCAAAGTGCTGGGATTACAGGCGTGAGCCACCATGCCCGGTGACCTTTACCTAAATCTATGCCACAAAGTCCTCTGTGTCCCTAGAATAATTCCATGGGCTTTTAAAGACTGTAATAAGAAGGTAAATGCTAAAAAAAAAAAAAAAAAAAAAAAAAAGCTTTTGCAAGGAGTGTTGAGTCAACATAGGCAAAGCTCTTAGAACGGGCCTAATATACAGTAAGCATCATGTAAGTGTCAGTTACTATTATTCATTAAGAACTGTATGAGACACTAGGATCTAATCACAGCAAATGAGATCTGGTTTCCTGCTTTCATGGAGCTTACAGTCCAATAGGAGACCCCAGTAATCAATAATGACACAAACATAAAATGACAAATTGTAGTAAGTGCCATGAAAAGGACATACTGGAAACTGCGACAGCATAACAGAAGAAGAGCATCTGGTCTTGTGATGGTGGGGGAAGCACAGTGTTAAAAATGATGTTTGAGTTAAGATCTATAGGAAAGGGAGAAGGAAAGAAGAATTTCCTGGGCAGAGGGAATAGCCTATGCAAAATTCTGAGACTGCAGAGAATTTGTTGTGTTTGAGGACCCAGTGGACCAGTGTAGCTGGACAGAGAAGGCAGAGGGGATATGGGACACGGTGAGGTTGGGGGAGAAGCCCCAGAATGGAGTGGGCCACAAGAGTCAGAATCTTTTTTTTACGTGTCTTATTTGTTATCTATGCAGCTGAAGGAAAGAACAGGAAGGTTGCTGTTCACATCGTTGTAAAGCCACCTGGAAGAAAAAAAAGCACTCTCCCTAAGGTGAGGCGTGTAATACACCAACCACAATCTGTTCACACTCTCGGTGAGTCTCCTCCAGTGTTTTAATTTATACTAACATTCGACTGATGTTGCCTAGCTGGTTTACAGCTGAATATCATCAGAACTTCGTAGGAGAGTGTAGTAAATATGGCTGATTTTGTGATGAAATGTGGCCTTCAGGACAAACCCCAAGGCAGGTTTTCTTGCTTCCTGAGACTCCTCATTTGACGGGGAGCCATTTCTCTGACTAGCCGTCATGCATGGAATCAGAAAGCTCCCTCTGAAGGGCTGAGGAGTTAAACCTGCATCTTCCCGTCTTTTTAATCTTCCAGGCGCCCCATCTCCACAGTACCTGCAGTCAGTGCCAGGACTATTTTCATTACAAGAGGCAGAGATCTTGGGGATACTAAACTTACAGGACAAGGTAAGTCATTGGCTCATGGTCTCACATTACTCAAGTAGGCTGGCAAGCACTTCAGGATTTGTCAATCTCTTCCAGGCACTCCCTGCCTCATACTTCTTCCTCTTGGCTGACTCTTCTATTTCAACTCCTGTGTGCTAGTTCACTTACTCCAACCCTGCCCCTAGGCTGGACTCTTATCCTACATATATGCAGAAAGAAGGGTCCAGTTACACACAAGGCAATGCCGCCCCAAGGCCTGTAAAACTCCTGGCTTCAAGGGGTTTGCCGTCTAGCAGGAGAGTCGTGTAATGCAGAAAAAAAGATGGCAAGTTCCATGGCCGAACTTCCCGAAAGCTGACTTGGCAGCATATCCAGGTCCTGCTCAGAGCAGTTCCAAGAGTCTGGTCCCATCCTACCCTGCTCAGCTGTCTTCTCACTCCTTGCCCTAGCCTGTGTCCATATAGCTTCAAAACCTGTTATTTTATCCTCTCAAAACTCTTTGGTTTAAAAACAAAACCAAAGTTCCTCAGGTATCCTCATGAGTCTGGAACATATAAATGCTTTTGGGGTGAATGAAGCTGACAGAAGATGAGGTGGGCACACAGATGCATGGTCTGGTTTGAGCTCTGGGCAAGTCATTAGATTTCTCCAGGCATGGGTTTCCGAGAAAGTAAGAAGCCTGAGGTGGATGGTGGCTGCAGCTCTGAAGCATGATGATCCGTGACTTACCAGACCCTCATCTCTCCTCAGGCTTTGCTGCAGCTTCTTCTAGCCCCAACCAATCAAAACATGCCCAAAATCTGCATAACAATTTGAGAGAGTTTAGAAGTCCTGATGCCTTTGAACACAGTCATTTCCAATCCTGGTCTTGCAACATCTAAGTGTCTCCGCTTATCAAAATATTGCAACATTAGAAATTAGTAATAATCTGACTCACTTTAAGGTTCAGGATGGGGAAAAGAAATACCATGAAAATCAACTAATGTTACATGGTACCAGGTGGCTGACTCCCAGGCACACCTACCTACTATAGACTCTAAAAGCAACCATCTCCTAAACTGAAAGGGTGATACCTTTTCTTCTGCCAACCATAAATCAGATAAGTGATTGAACTTTTACCAGGCACCGAAAGCCCCAGAGATTTCCAAGCACTGAACCATCAAGATCAAGATAACTTAGGGTCCGTTTTACAAGCAACTGTGGCTTGGTTCCCAGTTAGTCGAGCACCAAAACTACAGATAAACTTGTTCTTAATCTCCACATATAAAGGAAACCGTTTTCTTCTTTGCAAAACCAGCTCATGGCAAGTGGAAAACGAACCCTAACAGAATTCTAGAATAAGGTCACTGGATTGCTCATAATGAGGTAGTACCTTTAAAGGTCAGAGATTCCCCAAATTTGTTCTTAGAACTTTCTTACTGCATTTGAATTTATCAGGAGATGTTACAAATACTTCTACAATGGAAAAAAAATGTAATCTTATTTAATGTAAAAAAAAAAAATAACACACACACACACACACAAACACACCCATTTGTGTATTTGGGAGCACAGCCATCATAAAAATCAAAGAATGGCTGGTTCTGACCCCTCTGAATTGTGGGGGTTTTCTGAGGTTTCCCTGACAGGATTTAATGTCTTATCATGTTATCCTTAAAAATCAACAACGTGGCCAGGAGCAGTGGCTCATGCCTGTAATCCCAGCACTTTGGGAGGCCGAGGCGGGCGGATCACAAGGTCTGGAGATTGAGACCATCCTGGCTAACACGGTGAAACCCTGTCTTTACTAAAAATACAAAAAAAAAAAAAAAAAAAAAGCTGGGTGGCGTGTGCCTGTAGTCCCAGCTACTTGGGAGGCTGAGGCAGGAGAATGGTGTGAACCCGGGAGGTGGAGGTTGCAGTGAGCAGAGATCGTGCCACTGCACTCACTCCAGCCTCAGTGACAGAGTGAGATTCCATCTCAAAAAACAAATAAATAATAAAAATTTTTTTAAAGAATCAACAATGTGGCCAGGCGCAGTGGCTCATGCCTGTAATCCCAGCACTTTGGGAGGCCAAAGCAGGTGGATCACTTGAGGCCAGGAGTTTGAGACTCACCTGGGCAACATGGCGAAACCCCGTCTCTACTAAAAATACAAAAATTAGCTGGGCATGTTGGCACATGGCTGTAATCCCAGCTACTCGGGAGGCTGAAGCACGAAAATCGCTTGAACCCGGGAGGCGGAGGTTGCAGTGAGCCAAAATCACGCCACTGCACTCCAGTGTGGGCGACATAGTGAGACTCTACCTCAAAAAAAAAAAAAAAAAAAAGAAGAAAGCAAAAGAAAAAGAAAAGAAAAAAGAAATAGAAAGTAAAGAAAAATCAACAATGTTCACACTCAGTCCCTCATATTTGCTCAGGATTTTCAGACATACCTGAGGACTATCAACACCAGTCCTCCAGAAGATTAGACAAGAAACAAACAGGAGCACCAACCTGTACATTACCCCAACACTAAGTGACGTGGTGCTATTTGGAGTGCAGGAAGGGATCTAGTCTACGAGAGTACAGTGGTCAGGGAAGGCCCTAGGCCCTATACAAGACAGGTGAGCGACAGCTGATGAAACCACACCACGGTGTGTGGCAACTTACGAGGCCTCCATCTCCCTTACTCTGCTCTGTGTTTCTCCCCTACAACCCCTGCAGAATTTTATCACCTTATCACATTCTATATAATGTATTTACCATGCTATTGTCTATCCCAACCAACTAGGTAGAAGTTCCATGAGGGCGGGGGTCTTTGTTTTGTTCATGTTTCCCAAGCATCTCAAACAGTGCTTGGCATAAAATATGTACTCAAAAAGTTGATAAATAAATGGATGAACAGATGAAATTCACTACATTCAAGAGCTAGGAAGCTGGGAGGCTCAAAGCAAAGCAGCCCTCCCATCTTCTACCTCCCCATATGAGGCTGCACCAGAAAAAGAGGCGGCTGGGGGACTAGTCGCTTTCACCTAAATGGTGATCCTAATTTGGGAAGACATTTGGAAACAGGCCCACCAAAGAGATTTTCTGGTTCCATTGCTTTGTTTTACAGATGAGGAAGCAGAGGGGGAAATAACTCATTTGCCCAAAGTTGCACAGCTAGCTAGTACAGAACCTCCGGACTCTCACTTGCTGAAAGAATGCATACAATTTCATCATATGGGGCAAACACACATATAGAAACAAGATACTGGCCCTATGATTACATTTAAAAACAGCTAAAATGATTTTACATTTAAAAACAGCTAAATGCCTATCTGCTCAAGGAGTGCAGAACTGGTCTGCCACTTGGGATTTCCTTTAAGCATTAAGTTAAATTAGGAAACAGCCCTGGTGCTGGAGTCCACACAGCGCTTTCAGGCCAGGTGCCAAGCCCCATTCCAAGGTTGTATTCAAAGAGCGGGCTCCCAGTTCTACTGACATTTGTCAACCTGGTTCCAGCAGAGCTTTGGATTTGGTCCAGCCCACTCAATGTGATGCTTGAAAGCAAGTGTCCTCCTGTTTCTAAACCAGCTAATAAAGATCCTCTGAGAAACAACTGAGATGGGTCCGGGGGCTGAGACAACTGACTGGTCCTCTCCTGTGTTCTACAGTTGGGCTTGTCAACTCGGCAACCCCTTCGAGGGAACTCTGCCTGACTCAGGCAATAAGGCTAATAGCCAGCTCTCACATGAAAAGGGGAAGGGAGTGTCACAGCCTGCACCCTCCCACCATTTGCTTCCAAAACATACGTTCCCACCCTGATAGGAAAGTTCCTGTTGGTTCACAAGCTTCTTCTTGTGCTTTAACTCACTCACTCCTTCTACAAATCCCTTCTCCTCACTCGCACTGGCTACTTCATTTTTGTTATAGAAGGTTCTTTTAAAACCATGAAGATGATTTTACCCATCAGGATACTGTGAAGGAACCTGGAAAACAATATGGTTTTGATTTCTTAAGCCTCTTAATATATGGAAAAGGCAATAAACAAATATATAAATAAATAAACAAGCATAAGTCGGGTAACTTTAAATAAACATTTAAACATCTTACAATTCAGTAACTAAATACGTTTTAATATAAGGCCTATTAGTTAAAGCTGATAAAAGCAATTTCAACAGTTTGTATTCAAAGAAAAAAATCCATTAAATTACCTGCTCTTTAAAAGTTGAATGATATAGTACAGTAGAGAAAATGTAATATTAGGTTCCTTTTTTTCTAGGGTTTCTTTTTTTTTTTTTGAGATTGAGTTTCACTGTTGTTCCCCAGGCTGGAGTGCAGTGGTGGGATCTTGGCTCACTGCAACCTCTGCCTCCTGGGTTCAAGCGATTCTCCTGCCTCAGCCTCCCAAGTAGCTGGGATTACAGGCACGTGCCACCACACCTGGCTAATTTTTGTTATTTTTTTTAGTAGAGATGGGGTTTCACCATGTTGGCCAGGCTGATCTCCAACTCCTGACCTCAAGATGATCCGCCCGCCTCAGCCTCCCAAAGTGCTGGGATTACAGGCGTGAGCCACCGTGCCTAGAACTAGAAATAAAGTTAGAACTTTATTTCTAGTTCTAACGCTAACTAGCGGACTCTATCACTCCTAACCTCTCTGTAAAATGAGCCAAATGCTGTGTCTAGTCTGGTCCCGTGCTCTGTGACGTGACTGGGAATTTGGAGATGCATTTGTTCTTTCCAGGATTAAGGTACAAAAATTACTTGAAGGCCTCATCCTGGCTGCACATCAGAGTCACTTGGGCCTTAAAACATTTTTTGTTGGTTTATTTGGTAGAGATGGGGTCTTTCATTGTTGCCCAGTCTGGTCTCAAACTCCTGACTTCAAGTGATCCTCTTGTCTTGGCCTCCCAAAGTGCTAGGATTACAGGTGTAAGCCACTGAGCCTGGCCTTAAACATTTTTTTTTTAAAAAAGAAAAGATGCTGGTCCCCACTCCCAGAGATTCCAATTTCATTCACATAGGATGGGGCCCCAGCACAGCGTTTTTAAAAAGCTCCCCAGGTGACTGAGTCATGGCTCGGAAGCACCGCCTCAAGTAACACATTCCTAGCCACAGTTGTGGCCCCCTGTACAGGTGATTCTCTCACTCCTAGCGGCCCCTCAGGAGTCATGGGCCATTTGCTTTAAGAGAAGAGAGATCTGATTTACCTTGGTCAACAAACTTCTCTGACTCAACTGGAGATCAATGACGATGTCAGGTTCTAGGGATGTGACAGCACTGTTTGTTCAGAGAATGTACAGAAAAATTCGGTTTCCATGACAGACACTCCTGGAGCCCAGATAAACAATTATTCCTTCATCTGACAGAGAGGGGGGAAATAATCCACTGGAGAATGGGATGGTTTTGAATTATAATTATAAATTAGTCTACTAACAAAGGAAGTCATGTTTAATACATGAGAGGACAACTCTGGGCCAAGGTTCATTTTTTTAACAGTGAAACATCATGCTGAGTGAAAAATGAAACTGACATGAAATAATCACAAACCGTTTACCTCATGGAGTTTGGCAATGCAAAAATTAATCTCATTACTGATAAGAAGAGCCCACCAAAAGAACACTACACACTATGGGTCACGTCCACCCAAGCAAATATCCTGAAAGCTCCTCTAGTTCTGTAGAAAGACACACAACTGGTGCAATCCCATTAAAGAATATAAAATATAGCTGAAGCAATACCTCCCACCCCCATCCACAACCCACTTGCTTGATGATATAATACAGCCCCTTTATTGGTCTTAATGAGTCTCAAAGAAGAATTCAATAAATATTTGCTGAGTGCCCCCTACAGTGGGTATAACCAGCATGCCACGTTAAACGCCACAGAGGATGCAACCATCAGCAAGCCAGGGTCCCTGCCTTCTCGGATGAACCAGCAAGGGAAGTGAGACACACTCCCAGGGGCACCTTCCTGCCCCCGTTGCTCCTTCCTTCCCTCATTAGTCTCTTCTGAGAGCTACCTAAGCTAACTTGAATCCCTCCATTGTGGTTTAAGAGCCAGAGTCACAGCCACTGTCTCCTGTCATCACAGACCTGCTCCCTGGTGCCAGAACTGCTTGGCAGGTGGCGCCTCTGCAAAGGCAAACACCCAGAACCAGCACGGTAATGCAAGAGTTCTATCTTTTCAGGACTTCTTGGTGAAGGCTGTGACTGAGCTAGAGAAGAGCGGCTTGGGTTAAAGGCCTCTAAGGAAAGAACTTTCAGTTTTGTTCTTTCAGACATATGACTAGGTGAGATGTTACTGAAAACATGCACCTGCTTGGATATTATTAGACTCCAAGCAAAGAAATTAGCTTAAACTGTGAATTAGGCGTAGCAGGCAATTTTTTGTTGTTGTTGTTGAGACGGAGTCTCTGTTGCCCAGGCTGAACTGCAATGGCAGGATCTCAGCTCACTGCAACCTCCGCCTCCCAGGTTCAAGCGATTCTTCTGCCTCAGCCTCACGAGTAGCTGGGATTACAGGTGCCCGCCACCATGCCTGGCTAATTTTTGTATTTTTGTAGAGATGGGGTTTCACCATGTTGGCCAGGCTGGTCTTGAACTCCTGACCTTATGATCTGCCCGCTTCAGCTTCCTGAAGTGCTGGAATTACAGGCGTAAGCCACCGTGCCCAGCCGAGCAGGCTTTTAATCCCTACTCTCTCCATGATTGCTGGATTTGACTCTACAGTTGAAAATGGCCAATTTCCTTGATGGAGACTCTCAGGTGAAGGCAGCATTCCCATCTCAAAATGGCATCTTCGCACAACTGCAACAAAGGGTAGAAGGCCATGATTCTTAACGGAGGAAAAAGAACATTATCTGGGTATTTTCCTGAAGCTTACAAGAAAGCCTACTGGCCTAGACCTTCTCTAGATCCTTCTCTCATGGCCACATAGTTTGGTCAGCTCCTCAGGGTATGACTGAGGGTAGCCAGACTGGTTTGTCCCAACATACACACTAGAACATAAGCACTGCAGGGGCTGCTCTTCAAAGGGAGGTAGGAGGATCAAGTTTAAGGTTTGGTTCTGCCACTCACACATGACCTTGGACAGGTTACCAGCCCTTGCTGGTTGCCTTTTCCCATCTGTCTGCTCTGGAAGACAGAGCAGGGTAGTAATTTTTCTCAGCTTGGGAGAGGAGGGTAATGCCTGAGAGAGGGTGCCCCAAACACCACCCTCCTAGGTTCTGATGTGCTCATACTGTTACTGAGGGATGTGCGTCATATTTCTTATGTGCAGCTGGAGGGGGAAGAAATTGAGACTCATTGGACTACATGGCCGAGAGCCCATCAAGCAGTCTAATGCACTCTGATTCCAGTTGTCTTGGGAGGCTACACATCTATTCATACATGCTTCTAGGGCTCAAAATATTTCTGGAATTCTTTGGAAATTCCCTTCAAAGAATATACTTTTGAATCCCCTAAATGGTAAAAACCCTGCTCACTTTAGGATGGATTTCATCTTAATAAATAGCTGAAAACCAAATCCAAGTGTCCTCAATAAATTGTGTGATCAAACTGGGTAATAACAATTTTGATCAAAAGTGTAGTGTGAATCATGTAAAAGTCCTATTAAGCAAAGACTGGAAGGAATTGGAGAATGTTTTAACTTGTATAAGGATAACTGGCTTAAGAGTAAATATTTGTTTTCAAAGGTTCGTTTTTGTTTTAAAGTTGAATTAAAATGGGTTAGATAAGTTGTTAAATTTAACTGGAAATTTTTTTTAAGACTGATTTCAATAACCCGTAAATTCACGCCAAAGGGTGATTATTTTGAAAGGGACATTTTTTTTTTGGAAGAATAAATTTGCAGGAAAAGCAAAACAAAACAAAAAATAAAACACCACAGATATTACATTTTATTTTTAATTTTTTGTTCCCTTTTTTTTTCCAGGTAGATAATCCCAGCAAAAGGTAGTACTTTATTATCAAGTGGTACTTAAATATTCCTAGGAAAAACAGCCACATGTTTTAAGAACTGCAGCCTCCAAAAGGGACAATCAATGTATCAACTCTGATTTATGAAGTCTTAAGGCAAAATTTTTAAATGGCCTCACAACCGACCATACAAAGAATCTTATCTGTAGGAGGTGGGCCACCCTCAAAACCAGAGAATTATCCCGAGGTATTTCAGGGTGCTCATGGGTGCCACATCTCCTAGAAAGTTGATCTGAAACCACTGCAAACCAAAGGACCCCACAAATGAGTCATTTAACAAATCCAAATAAAACATTTTCTCAATAGCTTTTAGGTACAAAGGGTATCATCCAGAGACTGCCTTGGTTTATTTACATCTTCAAAATATAAACAAAATGTAAACATTCTATTTTCATCCAACTTTTAAAGTCTACGCTCCTAAAAGAAAGTGGCCACTGATAAAAGAAAATAGCATACTTTAAACCGCCTATCAGAAAAACAATTTAAGGTTAGATTTGTTTTTAAAACACTCAACATTGCTTAGGGGTTGGGGGAGAGGGCTGTAAAATACTACATACAATCAGCAAATTTCAATTGTAGGAATCTATCTCAAGGAAATAACTAAGCACTTAAAACTCATTCAAGAGTTTAGCAACAAGAAAGTTCATTACATTGTTATAATTTTTATAATGAAAATAAAAACATATCTGTGTAGTGAAAAAAATAAAAAAAAATAAAAACAGCCTCAATATCTAAATGATTGAGTGGTCAAATTATGGTACATCCATTCCATTCAGAGAAATACTACACAGCCAATTAAGAATAATGTTGCAGAATTAAGCTGATTGACATAGATCTATATGTTCCAGTGTGGGGAAGAAAAGTATTACCTGTAAATATGTGCACAGAAAAAGTATCTGAAAGAACATATGTCAAGATATTAGATTAGTTATTAGAGAAATGCAAATCAAAGCTATAATGAGTTACCACTCCACATCCACCAGGATGGCTAAGATTAAAAAGATAGGTAATAACGAGTATCAGTGAGGGTATAAGAGACACTGTAACCCTCCTTCCTACATTGCAGGTGGGAATGTAAAATAGTGCAGCTGCCTTGGAAAACAGTCAGACAGTTCCCTGAAAGGTTAAACAAAGAGTTACCATATGACCCAACAATCTCTTTCCTAGATATATGCCCAAGAAGAGTGAAAATAAATGTCCATGCAAAAATCTGTACACAAATGTTCATGGCAGAATTATTAATAGCCCCAAAGCAGAAACAATCCAAATGTTCCTCAATGGATGGATGATATGGGTTGGCTCTGTGTCCCCACCCAAATCTCATCTTGTAGCTCCCACTATTCCCATGTGCTGTTGGAGGGACCCCATGGGAGACAACTGAATCATGGGGATGGGTCTTTCCCGTGCTGTTCTTGTGATAGTGAATAAGTCTCACGAGATTTGACGGTATTAAAAATGGGAAGCTCCCTGCACAAGCTCTCTCTTTGCCGGCTGCCATCAACGTAAGATGTGACTTGCTCCTCCTTACCTTTTTTCATGATTGTGAGGCCTCCCCAGCCATGTGGAACTGTAAGTCCATTAAACCTATTTCTTTTGTAAATTGCCCAGTCTCGGGTATGTCTTTATCAGCAGCATGAAAATGGACTAATACAATGGATAAATAAAATGTGGTATATTCATATAATGGAATATTATTCAGCAATAAAAAGGAACAAAGTACTGACACATGCTATTATACAACATGGATGAACCTTGAGAACATGATGCTAAGTTAAAGAGGCCAGTTACAAAAGACCACATAATGTATGATTCCATTTATATAAGAGGTCCAGAATAGGCAAATTTATAGACAGAAAGTAGATTTGTGGTTGCCAAGGACTAGGAGGTTTGGGGGGAAACGGTGTGTAACAGCTAATAGGTATGAAGTTTATTTCTGGGATGATGAAAATGTTCTAAAATGGACTGTGGTGATGACTGCAGAATTCCGTCAGTATACTAAAACCCACCGAATTGTACACTTTAAATGGGTGAATTGTGATGATAGGTGAATTATATCTCAATAAAATTGTTTAAAATCTTCATAGAGGTAATGTTTGGAAAATAAGATAATAGAAGGCTTGTTTTTTATTTTTTACTTTAGGCTTATCTATCCTTTCTAACTTTTCTACAATGAATATGATTACTTTGAGATAATGCCTCAAAAAAGAAAATCTTCCCCTGTTATCATACAGAAAGCACCAAACACAAAATAATTGAAAAAATGAAAATACCCCTTTCTTTATGATCCCTACGGCCACAGCAAGATGACTGGCAGGCAAAGCTCGGCTTATTACCACATCAACCCTGATCAGTTATAACCCCAGTCCCCAACCCACAGCTGGGCACAGAAGCTCAATGTTTTTTGTTTTTTTGTTTTTCTTTTTGAGACAGAGTCTCGCTCTGTTGCCAAGGCTGCAGTGCAGTGGTCCGATCTCAGCTCACTGCAACCTCTACCTCCCAGGTTCAAGCAATTCTCCTGCCTCGGCCTCCCGAGTAGCTGGGATTACAGGTGCATGCCACCTTGCCCAGCTAATTTTTGTATTTTTAGTACAGACGGAGTTTTGCCATGTTGGCCAGGCTGGTCTCGAATGCCTGACCTCAAGTGATTTGCCCGCCTTGGCCTCCTAAAGTGCTGGGATTACAGGCGCAAACCACCAAGCCCGGCTGAGAAGCTCAATGTTTTTTACATGGATGATGGTTTACTAAGGTGCTACTAAAGTGACAAATGTGATGGTGTACTCAGAACATTTCCTACCGGGTTACAGAAGATGTTCTGTGGGGAAAAAGTGAACAAAAATAGATAACATCGTATTTTTATACTGTTGTATTTGCTGTATGTTTGTACATGAGCAAAGATTATAAGATATTGATAGGAAGACTGTCTAAAACCAGCTGTGTTGCTCTAACGCAGGGAAGTTTGAAACCAAACATGGGATATAGGTAAAGATAGAAAGGAAAAAAAAAACTGCTTCTGGGAAATATTTCCAACCAGTATGTTTATTATTCACAAACTGTGATTCACCAGTCCTATTTTTTAAGCCAGCATCACGCTCTAATCATATTCCTAGGTTACAAGCCCAGAGTTATTTGTGCATAATAAAAACTGAATCCATTAAGATGATACATTAGGCTTTTCTTCCCTATGTCATCTCTTTAGGGAGAACATTTGATTATAAAACCTACAAAATATTGAACCTACATATTACTTTGGATCCCGAAACCAAAGAGGTTTCCCATGAAAATGAAACAGTTATCCAAGGATTCTTTCACCTGAAAAACGGAGTCCAAATCTGGGGCAGGCAAATAATGAAACCCTCGGACCTATGCAAGTGACACTATTCCATCCAGACATGAAGAAACTTTAATGCGGCTCACTAGATTTATGTTCGGAAATATGGGCTATTGTTGAACTCTCTCTCGAATAACTCTCAGATACATTTTTCTCCTGTGTTCTGAGAAGCTACATTACTGCAGAAGGCTGAGTAGGCAGGCAAGTTAACGAAACAATACACATGTGCACAACTACAGTTTAATTTCATGATCAGCAGCCCTGATAACAAACTCAATGAAACATTCTACTTATGGCCTCAGTATAAACACTTGATATCGCCTATTAGGATAATTAATGCAGGTGATCATTGTCAGAATAAATGATAAGCAAAGACATTGCTAGTTAAGACTCATCTATCAGATTACAGTGTTTCTATACACACATGATCCTCAGTTCTCGGTGACTTTTTAAAAACCTCCCTCTAAAACCAAAATATTGGCTAAATGAAAGAAATCTGATATATTACAGTTTTTTTTAAAAAAAGGTACTTTGCCTCACATTGTACTGATCTCTTTGGTAATTGAGAGATGTGGCACCTAAACACCATAAAATGAGGACTGCTGACAGTGATGATGTAACCCTAACCAACTCTAGGAGCAAGATATAGGTCTAGGAAGAAAGGAAAAACTCACTGACTAAATAAGCACATTCTGGATTAACAAAAGACAGCCTCAAGTGCTTAATAATACCAATGTTATTGCGTTTTGGATCTGGTAGCCTAAAGTCTCAACTCATAATGAGTCAATGTCTGGCTCAATAAGACACACACTGAAAGAAAATCACAGTATTGCCTCCAATGCAATAGTTACTACATCAATCAAAAAGAAATATCAAAAACTATTTCTTGCAGAGGCATAGTATAACATTCAAAAAATGATGGCTTAGAGTAAAAAGCATCTTTGGAGCATAAAGAGAATTTACATTTATTATCTATTAAGCACGTGTGAAGGTGGTGCCTTCTTTCACATGTTAGCTGTCCCCATTTCACCTATCAGGAAGGAGTCTCTAAGAAGTAAAATCATGGCCGGGTGCGGTGGCTCACGCCTGTAATCCCAGCATTTTGGAAGGCCAAGGTGGGTGGATCACTTGAGGTCAGGAGTTCGAGACCAGCCTGGCCAACATGGTGAAACCACGTCTCTACTAAAAATACAAAAATTAGCCGGGTGTGGTGGTGGGCACCTGTAATCCCAGCTACTCGGGAGGCTGAGGCAGGAGAATCGCTTGAACCCGGGAGGCGGAGGTTGCAGTGAGCTGAGACCACACCATTGCACTCCAGCCTGGGCAACAAGAGCAAAGAAACTCCATATCAAAAAAAAAAAAAAAAGTAGTAGTAGTAGTAAAAGAATATGCCTAGGGCACAGCTAGCAAGTGACCAGTTAGAGCTCAGGTTTCTCTGATTTTATACCCACTGCGTTCTGCACATCACTGCTGCCTGGTTTAACTGCAAACTTTGCTATGAGTTTCATTTACAATTTTAAAATAATAATTCTTACTATGTTTGGGGGTAAAAACTCTTGGGAGAAGATTCTAGGAGTGAAATTCTGACCTTTCTTTTTTTTTTTTTTTTGAGACAGAGTCTTGCTCTGTCACCCAGGCTATAGCACAGTGACTCCATCTCTGCAACCTCTGCCTCCCGGGTTCGGGTGATTCTCCTGCCTCAGCCTCCCCAGTAGCTGGGATTACAGGCCTGTGCTACCACGCCTGGCTAATTTTTTTTTTTTTTTTTTTGTATTTTTAGTAGAGACAAGGTTTCACCATGTTGGCCAGGCTGGTCTCAAACTCCTGACCTCAAGTGATCCACCCACCTCAGCCTCCCAAAGTGCTGGGATTACAGGCATGAGCCACCGGGCCCGGCCTGACCTTTCACCTAAACAGTAGTTACGCTAAACTATAACCTTTTGATAAGGGTCTGGAATATTTTATCATGAACTCTGAGAAGTTTGGATTTCTAAATACAAATTGGAAATATTTACACGAACTGAAACTATAGTTCCAACTACAGCTAAATCGTTATTTTTGGCTCTTTAGCCTAAGTTATTCAATAACCAAACACTAGAATCCAGTGACAAAGTAGCAAAAGGAAAGATGTGGCAAAGGAAACCATTATACACCTATCCCTTGACGATATGAAATGATCGAATTCATGTCAAACATTTGGTCATTCTGCTTATACCCTCGTTTGTGAACAGATGCCAGGCAGTAGTTACCAATCCAAGGTGAGGTGCTCAAGTTCAAAACCTGACCTTAGTTGTAAAAGTGGGGTTTTTATTTGAAAGAAAAACTTAACTTCCACAAGTTCTATTATAAAGAGTCTACAAATTTTCCTTTATTTTAAAAAAAAAACCCTGAATTTGAAAAAGGCAACGTTATTTATTTACTTCTCCTGTTTCCAAATTCTTGTTACTCCAAGAGTACAGACAGTTATTTACCTAAAATGCAAAACCTACAAAGAGTTCACGCTGTGGCTGGCACTCAGGCACACACATGTCAGTGCTCTACTGGGACACCCGGTACATGATATCCCTATTAAAGAGTACACAGTACCTTTAAAGAGGTCATTAAACAGAACACGGACAAATTTGCCACGCTCACATCCTGAACAATACATTTTGTGAAAAATATTCGCTAATTTAGGTTCTTCCAACCAGAAGAAAAAAAAAAGCCAAGTCTCCCACAAAGTGCCCCCAAATCCACAGCTGAGTGAAGGTCATAAAGAGTTAAATGAATGTAAACCAGGCCCTATCATTCGTCTCCTCCAGAAAAAGATGAAAAGACATTTCTGATGGCCCCAGGTGCTCTCCCACGAGGAGACAGTCTTTCATTTGAGGTTCTGAAGCGGCCTCACCTCGAACCCATGCGGGATCTTCCAAGAGTGCAATTCCCACAGCTCCACTTGCTCAAGGAAGTCTCGGTGCACAGAAGGAAGCCTGCAGCCTCCCAGTACCAAGAAACCGGCAGGGCAAGTGGCAGAGGCCAGCTCTCGGGTGAGAGTCCTTACTCCCTGTTGCATTCGTTCCCCAAAGTTTTCGAATTTTTAAAAAGTTCAAACAAGGATTCGAAGCGCAGGACAGACCCTTCCCCTGGATCCCAACGCCCTTTCGGCTCCTCCGCGGCCGCCGCCAGGCAGCGCCGGCGCCCGCCCGCGAGGAGGAGGGTCCCGCAGGTGGGCGGCCTCCTCAGGCCGGGGCCTTCTGGGACCCCCAAGTGCCGTCCAGGACGCCACGAAGTTGCGCCCGAGCCCGCGGGGTCCGGGGAGCCGCTGCCCGTGACAGCCGCGCTGGCTTGGGAGGCTCTTCGGGTGGCCGACGCCTCGGTGGGGCCGCGACTCCCGTCAGGGAAGCTCTCCCGGCCCGGTGCCGCCTCCTACGCCCGGCCCGAGCCTCCCACGGCTGGGCGCACGGGGCCTCTGGCCGCCGCCGTCGCGCTCCCAGCTCGGACTCCAGCCCCGGCGGTGCGACGCTGCCCCGGCCCCGACCCGGCCGTCGCGAGCTGTCCTCCACCCCACGCTCCCCGGTCACTCACCCCGAGGCCGGGCAGCAGCAGCGTCAGCAGCAGCAGCAGCCGCCGGGCCGGCATGGCGAGGACTCGGCCCTGGCTCCGGGGGCGGTACGGTCAGAGGACGGGGCGGGGGCGCCGCGACGACAGCGAGGCGGTGACCCAGCCTCAGCGGACGCAGAACTGACTAGGCAGCGGCGGCACCCCCATTCCCGGCCCTATAAGCGCTGGGTGCCGCGGCTTCTTCCGGTCGGGGCGGGGTTGGGGGCGGGGACAGGGCGGGGCCAATCTAGGGGCTTGTTCGGGGCGGAGATGGGGGCGGGCCGAGGGCGGGCCTCGGGCGGGGATGTGGGAGGGGCTGGCTCGGGGCGGGGCCGAAGGCGGTGCTGGCATCTGGCTGGCTTCGCTCAGAAGGCGTCGGCGGCTGTAAAGGACCAGGCCTCGGCATCCAGCATCTGGGGGCGCTGGGGGATCGAGGCGCGAAGCTTGTCTGTGGCTGGGAAAGACCGGCAATGCCCCACCAGGCGGTCCCATTAACCCTGCCGAGGGACCTGCCGCGTCAGACTTCATCGGGGAAAAGGGCGGGACACGGGCGGTCCCGGGTGCCTAGAAGCCTCCTTTTCGTCTTTCCGCCGTGGTGGAATCATCGGCAAGGTTTACCGAGGCGACCTCCGGAGCGAAGGTTTCAGCAGCTACCGGAGGCTTCCAGCAAACACGGCGCAGCTGCCCCGCGCGGCAGTCGCAGTGTTCACAGCCCTAGGGTTCTCCAGCTGTGCCTCGTCTTCTCCGGGGCCCCTTTCTTCCTTTTCCTTGCCCTGAGGAATTCCCCTCAAGTCATATCCACCAGCCATCACTTCCGCTTGGAATGAACCACGGCCAAGTCACTCACCAAAAATTATAAGGAGGAAACCATTTCGGCCACTTGTGTCACGTGCGTTGATGTGACACGTGTGGATGTGAAGTTTGAGATGGTCTGCGTCACAACTCGTTGGCGGGAGTGGGTGGGTTGAGGCCTCCTGCAAGGTCTATGTGAGGGTGTGGAGTACTAATTAGAGTTAAAGAGC
Organism: Gorilla gorilla gorilla; assembly: GCF_029281585.2. NCBI lineage: Eukaryota > Metazoa > Chordata > Mammalia > Primates > Hominidae > Gorilla > Gorilla gorilla. The sequence continues at coordinate 27,883,097 of NC_073228.2, read as the reverse complement.
TCGGCAGCTGTTTGGTCACTGGCACTGGCCTCCACTGAGAAGGACATGGGGAGGGAGGACACGTCTTTTGCAAGGAAAGACAGTAAACTGAGATTTGGAGCCCAAGGAAAGGTATCTAACTTATCCTAGGAGAAAAAGAAAACGGCTATGAAATTCTCTAATTTTTCCTGACTTGCTTATATGAGAGCCTAAGATTTTTCAGATTTGAAGGAAAAGAATAAGCAATCCTAGACAAAACAATAAAGTAGTAGTGGAGGACTGGCCAAATGTCCAGTCTGTGTGCATTGTGGTCAATCTTATCCAACTAAAACAGACCAAAATGACAGTAAGCCCAAATCCTGCAAATAGAGCTCCCCATTCCTAACCCGCTAGGCCTGGATTACAGTGAAGGGACTAAGTCCTACCGCATGCTGGAGACTCCAACACATCTCTGTAAGAGTGGGAAGAATCTTGGCAACAGTGAAAACAGTAGAGACATTTTGAAAAGTGTTACCTGAATGTCTAAATGCAAACAGGTTTGGGATTGGCAGAGAGATGTACTGAGAGGCCCAGCACTCCTGAGCAGTATAGCCGGGCATCCAGGGAGGCCTACAGCCCTGAAACTGGGAGGAGCTCTTTATTTCTTGAACTTTTATCTTTTCTTTTTAGAGATGAGGTCTCACTGTGTTGCCCAGGCTGCTCTAAAACTCCTGGGCTCAAGAGATCCTCCCCAGTAGCTGGGACTTCAGGTGTGCCCCACGACACCTGGCTTGGGAGGACCTCTTTAATGATTACCTGTCCAGTTTGCCAGCTGACGACAGCATCTGTTAGACCCTGTATACTTGACTTAAAAGAGAAGCTTGACTGAAAAATGTCACTTTCACATCCCCCCCTCTGGTGCTTTTTCTCAAACAGAGTAAGTCTAGGAGGGGAAAATTTGCTGTACTGGAACTCTGGCAGCCCTTTTACAATTCAAAATGTCACTGTGACCCTGTAACATCAGCAGATGAAACACAAAGGGGAATGCTGACCTCAATTTCACTCATAAATCAGTTTTGAAGATCTTAGAAAGAAAAAAAATCTGTTCCAAGAAGCCTGGACAGGTAGGTATTATTTATCTTACACTCAGTTGGACCAAATCCCCAGGGCTTAATTGCAGTGTTACATGTTCTCTGAATTTTTTTTTTTTTTTTTTTTTTTTGAGACGGAGTTTCACTCTTTCGCCCAGGCTAGAGTGCAGTGGCATGATCGTGGCTCACTGCAACCTCTGCCTTTTCGGTTTCAAGCGATTCTCCTGCCTGAGACTCCCGAGTAGCTGGGATTACAGGTGCCCGCCACCACGCCTGGCTAATTTTTGTATTTTTAGTAGAGATGGGGTTTCACCATGTTGGCCAGGCTGGTCTTGAACTCCTGACCTCGTGATCTGCCCACCTCTGCCTCCTAAAGTGCTGGGATTACAGGCGTGAGCCACTGTGCCCGGCCCCATTCTCTGAATTTCTTATGCATCGTCCACATGCTTCATGCACTTCTTCACTTGATTGGCAATCCAGACAGATAAGCACTGGTTTTATTTATGGTGGCATTACCCATAATCTTGCTCTACAGTCAAGTACTTCTTTAGGCAGCTTTTTGCTTATGATAAAGTAAAAGCTGATAGCACTGATAAACACAAACAGAAATGGAATATTTTGTAGGGTGCCTTCGAAGTGGACCTGCCCATATAAAAGACCTGCAAATGGGCAGTAAATGACCTTTCTGCAAGTCACATTAAATAACATCCACTGAATAAAGCAAAGGTCATGGTCTTAGTGTAAAGATAAGCCCTCTTTTCCACCAGTGTAAGAAACATATATACATCAGATTCAACAAAGAACTACAGCAGGATCTGACTATGGGGAGGTGGGAGAAAATCTTATTTTCACTTCCCTTTAAACCACTGGTTCCCAAACTTGGAGAGCTAAAAAAACAAAACAAAACAACAACAACAAAAAACAGATTTCCAGGCCAGGCATGGTGGCTCACACCTGTAATCCCAGCACTTTGGGAGGCTGAAGCAGGAGGATTGCTTGAGATCAAGACCAGCCTAGGGAACATGGTGAGACCCTGTTTCTGTAAAAAAAAAAAAAAAAAAAAAAAAAAAAAAATTAGTCAGGCATAGTGGTTCACACCTGTAGTTCCAGTGACTTGGGAAGCTGAGGTGGGAGGATGGCTTGAGCCCAGGAGGTCAAGGCTGCAGTGAGCTTTGATCGTGCCATGGCACTCCAGCCTGGACGACAGAGCAAGACCCTGTCTCAAAAAAACAGAAATAAAAAGCTGGGCATGGTGGCTCACACCTGTAATCCCAGCACTTTGGGAGGACGAGGCAGGTGGATCACGAGGTCAGGAGTTGAAGACCAGCCTGAGCAACATGGTGAAACCCTGTCTCAACTAAAAATACAAAAATTAGCCGGGCGTGGTGGTGTGCGCCTGTAGTCCCAGCTACTTGGGAGGCTGAGGGAGAAAAATCGCTTGAACCCAGGAGGCAGAGGTTGCAGTGAGCCAAGACTGCGCCACTGCACTCCAGTCTGGGTGACAGAGTGAGACTCCATCTCAAAAAACAAACAAAAAAAAAGAAATTAAAAACATATTTCCAATAACTTCTTGTACCCCTTTCCCTGACTGATTCACAATGTCCAGGGGCAGAGCCCAGAGACCTGTGCGTTTTACAGTTTCCACCGTACACTGAAGGCAGTCAAGATCCAGGGCTCTAGCTCAATCATGATGTCCAGCCTTGATCCCTGCAACAATGAATCCCTTTTAGTTTAGCAAATGTCGCCCTCTAGTGGAATAAATTATGACCCCAAAAAAGGAGCTTGTGCCTGTCTCATTTGTGTTTAAAACCCTTCAAAATCTCATCTAAAAATGCTTGTGAGGTTGATTTGCAGATAGCTAGTGAGAGGATAGATACCTCTGAAGGCGGAGACTTGAAAGAAAAATCTAGTAAAACCAGAAAGAAAGGTCATGGTTGAAAACTCCAGTAACATTTCAAAGGAATAGTATCTTTATCAGAATAAATCAAGTCAGTTTTTGTTGTTGTTGTTGTTTTTAGTGATATCGCTGCTGCTGCTTCTTGAACTGAACCTACAGAGTGTGTGGAAGTAGTTATGGGATAAATATTAATACAACCATAAAGGGGCAAGGCGCTGTGACTTACACCTGTAATCCCAGCACTTTGGGAGGCTGAGGTGGCGGATATCTTCAGCCTAAGAGTTTGAAACCAGTCTGGGCAACATAGTGACACCTTGTCCCTACAAAAAAATAAAATAATTAGCCAGGTGCCATGGTGCACACCTGTAGTCCCAGCTACTCTGGAAGCTGAGGTGAGAGGATCGCTTGAGCCTGAGAGGTGGAGGCTGCAGTGAGCTGCGATAGCACCACTGCACTCCAGCCTGGGCAGCAGAGTGAGACCCTGTCTCAAAACAAACAAACAAACAAACACAAACAAAAAACAATGAAGCAAGAGTCTCTGACAGCAAGCTAAATTCTCATCTCCGTCCTCCCCTCATGTTTAAGGAACATTTTAAAAGTTGTTCTCACTGTGAACACTTTGGTTTTTAGGTAAATAGGACTTTGGCTTTTCCTGTTCTAGGATGACTGGATTTGAAAAGATTGTGACACTCGTTCTAAGAACTTCCCTTTACCACAGAATCCCACTCACTACACACTTTCTTAGGTTGCAAAAGTGATTATTTCTTTTTTTTCACATTATACCATAAGGAGTAAAAAGTGATTATTTCTTATTATCTTTTTTATTGGCTGTTTGCTGTTTGGAAATGTGCAACTACATGCTTTATGGTATCATCTTGTCTTATCTTTACTCTAAGACCATGACCTTTGCCTGATGTAGTGGATGTCATTTAATTTTAAGAGACAAGGCCTCTGCCCCGCTACCTGGCACCTGTCACTCACAACCCCACTCCCAGGTTCTACCCTGTGGGGTAGCTTAGGCTAATCCTGACTGGTTATTTGTTCACTTGTCTCTGGGTGTTGTATTTCACACGCACTTGTGCCAAGTCTATACGCCGCCACAGAAAGTATCCGTGTCCCCAGTTTATATACATTAATATTCTCAAAGGGCCAAGGCAGCACCAAGATGGAAACGGCCATCTCTCAGAGTACCTCCACTTCCTCACTGGCCAGGCCGTCCTAATCCCCTGAGGTCTGGCTTAATTCCACAGAACTCTCTGGAAACTTCTCTCAAGCACCTCATAAACATTCTTCCTCTTGTAAAATCCCTTTGGACCTAATTCCTGGGTTTGTTTTCTTTCCCCCCCGCCACCGGGCCTCTTTTCAATTCAGGTATATTAAGGGTTCTTTTCTCTTGAACTTTTCCTCCTTGGATATTACCGTTTTCTGGCTTTCCTCCTGTGTCTCTGCCTTTTTTCCTCCTTCCAGATTCTGTGTGGTTTATTTGGGGGGCAGGGGATGGGGGTAGGGACGGGGTTTGAGTCAGGGTCTGGGTCTATTGCCCAGGCTAGAGTGCAGTGGTGTGATCTAGGCTCACTGCAACCTCTGCCTCCCAGGCTGAAACCTCCAGGGGCATACCATCCTCTCTTCTCGGCCTCTGGAGCAGCTGGGACCACAGACAGGCACCACCACACCCAGCCAATTTTTTTATATTTTGTAGATGCCAGGTGAGTGGGTCTCACTTTGTTGCCCAGGCTGGTCTCAAACTCATGAGCTCAAGCAATCAGCCTGCCTAAGCCTCCCAGAGTGCTGGGATTTGGCCCGGCGCGGTGGCTCACGCCTGTAATCCCAGCACTTTGGGAGGCCAGGGAGGGCGGATCAGGAGGTCAGGAGTTCGAGACCAGCCTGGCCAATATGGTGAAACCCCATCTCTACTAAAAATACAAAAATTAGCCGGGCGTGGTGGCACGTGCCTGTAGTCCCAGCTACGCGGGAGGCTGAGGCAGAAGAATCACTTGGACCCCAGAGGCAGAGATTGCAGTGAGCTGAGATCGTGCCAGTGCACTCCAGCCTGGGCGATAGAGCAAGACTCCGTCTCAAAAAAAAAAAAAAAAAAGTGTTGGAATTACAGGCATGAGCCCCTGTGGCCAGCCAGTACATTGCTTGAGGCTTAACATGTAGACCTTATCTATTCTCTCTTTCCTTTCTTCCTAGGAGGACTCATTTAACATATTTTATATACCAAATTTTATTTTATTTTATTATTTATTTTTGAGACAGAGTCTTTCTGTCGCCCAGGCTAGAGTGTAGTGGCGTGATCTTGGCTCACTGCAACCTCTGCCTCCCGGGTTCAAGCAATTCTCTGCCTCAGCCTCCCAGGTAGCTGGGATTACAGGCGCCTGCCACCAAGCCTGGCTAATTTTTTGTATTTTTAGTAGAGGCGGGGTTTCACCATCTTGGCCAGGCTGGTCTTGAACTCCTGACGTCATGATCCACCCGCCTCAGCCTCCCAAAGTGCTGGGATTACAGGCATGAGCCACCGCGCCCGGCCTTTTATATACCAAATTTTAGAGCAGAAAGGCACTTTAGCCATAATGTAGTCAGCTTCATTTTGCAGATGACTTCGTCTTTGACCTCTACATGGATAACTACCATGCATTCATTCAACAAAAATCACTGAAGGCTTCCACCAGGGATTAGTGCCATAAGGAAATATTAGAGAATTTTCAGGTTGATACAGGGCATGCACAGAAATAACCAAGGTACAAGACTGATGGTGAAGGCCGGGCGTGGTGGCTCACGCTTGTGATCCCAGCACTTTGGGAGGCCGAGGCAGGGAGATCACCTGAGGTCAGGAGTTTGAGACCAGCCTGGCCAACATGGTGAAACCCTGTCTCTGTTAAAAATACAAAAATTATCTGGGTGTGGTGGCAGATGCCTTTAGTACCAGCTACTTGGGAGACTGAGGCAGGAGAATCACTTGAACCCTAGGAGGCAGAGGTTGCAGTTAGCTGAGATCATGCCATTGCACTCCAGCCTGGGCGACAAGAGCAAAACTTCATCTAAAAATAATAATAATAATAATAATAATAATAAAGACTGACTGTGAAAAGTGCAAGAGGGAGGAAATAAACTTAGAGAAACAGAACTTTGGTCATCAAGAGAGAGATCAGGAAGGAAGGTGGTGGATGGATAGAGCAGGGAGGGCTTCATGGAAGAAGTGATGTCTGGAATGTGCCATCTGTCAGATTTGACTAGAAAGGACATTCTAGAGGCACAAGGAGGATCTGAACAAAGGCCTGGGGAAAGGAAAGCACCGAGTAACTTCATGGAAGCCCTTCCCACAGTAGTTGGTTCAGGATGAACCCATGATATGAAAAACCTTCAGGGGGAATGCATGTGAGGGAGCAGGGAGCCCAGGAGCTGCTGGGTCTGCCCTTAGGATGATGCTGTCAGCACGGTGGCTGAGTGGGGCCAAGGGGCAAGTGTTGCCTGGAGTCTGGCTCCTCTGTTTTTTTTTTTTTTTCTTGAGACGGAGTCTTGCTCTGTCACCCAGGCTGGAGTGGAATGGCACAATCTCATCTCACTGCAACCTCCGCCTCCTGGGTTCAAGTGATTCTCGTGCCTCAACCTCCCAAGTAGCTGAGACTACAGGTGTGTGCCACCGTGCCCAGCTAATTTTTGTATTTTTAGTAGAGATGGGGTTCCACCATGTTGGTCAGGCTGGTCTCGAACTCCTGACCTCAAGTGATCCGCCCACCTCAGTCTCCCAAAATGCTGGGATTACAGGTGTGAGCCACCACGCCCGGCTGTGGTTCCTCTGGGTTTTCAAGTTGTGTCAGCTGGTCAGTTACTTTACGTTTTCCATTAAAATAAAAAGCATTCTGAAATTATATATATATAATTTATATATATGTAAAAATTACATAATTTTACATAGTATTTACTAACAGCACTAGAGAGAACTTAGAAAATTTTAAAAGGTGGCTTGATTACAAATTACTACGGAAGATGAAACAAAATGAAACAAAACATAGTCAGCATAGTAAATTACAAAAAAACAAGGGGAACTTCCCAATTAAAAAGCAAATACTTCCCGAAGAGAAATTAAAACACACTGTCGGGTGCAGTGGCTCATGCCTGTAATCCCAGCACTTTGGGAGGCTGAGGCAGGTGGATCACCTGAGGTCGGGAGTTTGAGACCAGCCTGACCAACATGGCGAAACCCCGTCTCTACTAAAAATAAAAAATCAGCTGGGCATGCTGGCGCATGCCTGTAATCCCAGCTACTCAGGAGGCTGAGGCAGGAGAATCACTTGAACCCGGGAGGCAGAGGTTACAGTGAGCCGAGATCACACCATTGCACTCCAGCCTGGGCAACAAGAGCAAAACTCTGTCTAAAAAATAAAAATAAAAAAAATACACCCATACAAAAACTTGTACACAAATGTTCATGGCAACATTATTCATAATAGTCAAAAAGTGGAACCAACCCAAGTGTCCATCAACTGAAATGGATCAACAAAATATGGCATTATCTATTTAATGGAATATTTAACAATTGAAAAGCAATGGAGTATTGATACATGCTCCAATAGGGATGAACCTTGAGGAAGTTACGCTTAGTGAAAGAAGCCAGTCACAAAAGACCATATGTTGTACCATTCTGTGTATATAACATGTCCAAATCTAGAAAGACAGAAAGTAGATGAGCGGTTGCTTAGGGAAGGGGAAGCAGATGAGGGAGACTGGAGAGTGATGATAAAGGAGTGTGGATTTCTATTTGGGTTAATGAAAATATTTTGAAGTCGATGGCAGTGATGGCTGCACAACTCTGTTAATACACCAAAGCCATTGAATTTGTACTTTATTTTCTTTGAGACAAAGTTTCACTTTGTTGCCCAGGCTAGAGTGCAGTGGTGTGATCATGGCTCATTGCAGCCTCAACCTCCTGGGCTCAAGCAATTCTCCCGCTTCAGCCTTCCGAGTAGCTGGGACTACAGGTGCCCCGCCACCGTGCCTGGCTAATTTTTAAAAAATTATTTGTAGAGATGAGGTCTCCCTATGTTGCCTAGGTTGGTTTCCAACTCCGGGGCTCAAGCAATCCTCCCACCTTGGTCTCCCAAAGTGCTGGGATTACAGCCATGAGCCACGGTGCCCAGCCTGAATTTTTACCTAAATGAGTTCATTGTATGGTATGTAAATTATTCTTCAATAAAGCTATTATAAAAATATAAATGGTCTATACAGGTCAAGTAAAAGGCTGAAAATGACCAAGCTGAAAAAAAATCGGCCGGGCGCGGTGGCTCACGACTGTAATCCCAGCACTTTGGGAGGCCGAGGCGGGTGGATCACGAGGTCAGGAGATCGAGACCATCCTGGCTAACACAGTGAAACCCCGTCTCTACTAAAAAATACAAATAAAATTAGCCGGGCATGGTGGCGGGCGCCTATAGTCCCAGCTACTTAGGAGGCTGAGGCAGGAGAATGGTGTGAACCCAGGAAGCGGAGCTTGCAGTGAGCCGAGATCATGCCGCTGCACTCCAGCCTGGGCAACAGAGCAAGAGAGCGAGACTCTGTCTCAAAAAAAAAAAAAAAAGAAAGAAAGAAATCAAGACCATTATATGATGACTACAAAAATTAAACTTCAGATACAAAGGCATAGGTAGGCTAAAAGTGAAAAGATGGAGAAAAATAAGATAGACCTTGTGAAACCGATAAGAAAGTTGGAAAGGTTATACTGACATTGGGACTGACTTTAATACAAGGAATGTTACCAGAGATAAAAAGCGGCATTTCACAATGATAAAAGAGTCTGTTCATAAACAAAACATAGCGATCCTAAACGTGTAAACACCTAAAAACAGTTTGAAAATACGTGAAGGAAAAATTGAAACAACTGATGGGGTGAAAAAAATAAACCCACAATTAGATTAGATTTCAACACTTATTTACTGATAGGATAAGTAGGCAGACACTAAATTATAAGACAACAATTTTCAGCCTCTGTGTTACTGACATTTTTGGCCAGATAATTTGTTTGTATTTATTTATTTATTTATTTGAGATGGAGTCTCACTCTGTCACCCAGGCTGGTGTGCAGTGGCGCTGCCTCGGCTCACTGCAACCTCTGCCTCCCGGGTTCAAGTGATTCTCCTGCCTCAGCCTCCTGAGTAGCTGGGACTATATGTGAGCCACCATGCCTGGCTAATTTTTGTATTTTTGGTAGAGACTGGGTTTCACCCTGTTGGCCAGGCTGTTCTTGAACTCCTGACCTCAGGGGATCCGCCCACCTTGGCCTCCAGAAGTGCTGGGATTACAAGCGTGAGCCACCATGCCTGGCCAAGTTTTTAATTTTACTTTTAATTGACCAGCTCAGTCTTTGTTGTGGGGGGCTGTCTTGTGCATTGTGGTATGTTTAGCAGCAGGCCAGGTGTGGTGGCTCACGCCTGTAATCCTAGCACTTTGAGAGGCCGAGGAGAGTGAATCACTTGAGTCTAGGAGTTTGAGACCAGCCCAGGCAACATGGTGAAACCTCATCTCTACAAAAATAAATAAATAAACAAACATATACATGAATGTTTAGCAGTATCCCTGGTCTTTATCTGTATGAGTTACCTAGGGCTGCCATATCAAAGTACTGCAAACTGGGTGGCTCAAAACAACAGAAATTTATTCTTTCACAGTTCTGGGGCTAGAAGTCTGAGATAAAAGTGTTGGCAGGGCCACGCTGTCTCCGAACCCTCTAGGGAAGGGTCTTTCTATGCATCTTCCAGCTTCTGGGAGCCCCAGGTATCCTTGGCTTGTGGCAGACTAACTCCAATCTCTACCTCTGTCCTCAAATGGCTGTTTTCCCCTCGTGTGTCTCTGTGTCCAAATTTATCCTGCTTCTTATAAGAACACCAAATTGGATTAGGGCCCATCCTATGAACTCACCTTGATTATATCTGTAAAGACCCTGTTTCCAAATAACGTCACATTCACAGGTGATGGGGGTTAAGGTTACAACATTTTTTTTTTTTTTTTGACACAGAGTCTCTGTCACCTAGGCTTGAGTGCAGTGGCACGATCATGGCTCACTGCAGCCTCCAACTCCTGGGTTCAAGCCATCCTCCTGCCTTAGCCTCCTGAGTAGCTGGGACTACAGGCACAAATCACTGTGGCTGGCTAACTTTTTAAATTTTTTTGTAGAGATGGGGGTCTTGCTTGTTGCCCAGGCCGGTCTTGAAATCCTAGCCTCAAGCAATTCTCCTGCCCCAGCTTCCCAAAGTGCTGAGATTACAAGCATGAGCCACCATGCCTGGCCAGCTTCAGCATTTCCTTTTGGAGGATACAACCCATAACACTACCTAATAGGTGTCAGGGGCATCCCTCCTAGTTGTGAAAAACAAAAATGTCTCCAGATATTGCCAAATGTTCCCTGGATGGCAAAATCGCCACCCTCCCATTGAGATTTGAATAACACTATCAACTACCTTGATCTCCTTTACACTTATAAAACATTATACCCAACAACAAAAGAATACACATTCTGGAAACACTTATTCTATTTTATGGAATGAAGTGTTGCCAATTTAAAAAAAAAAAAGGAGGGTGGCATGGTGGCGCACACCTGTAATCCCAGCACTTTGGAAGGCAGAGGTGGAAGGACTGCCTGAGACTGCGAGTTCAAGACCAGTGTGGCCAACATAATGAGACTCTGTCTCTAAAATAAAATTTAAAAACTTAGTGGGGCATGGTAGTGCACTCCTGTAGTCCCAGCTACTTAGGAGGCTGAGGCCCAGGGATCTCTTGAGTTCAGGAGGGTGAGGCTGCAGTGACCCATGATTGCACCACTGCATTCCACTCCAGCCTGGGTGACAGAGTGAGACCGTGTCTCAAAAATAAAATAAAAATAAATAAATAAATAAATAAATATTTTAAAATATAGGCCAGGTGCAGTGGCTTATGCCTGTAATCCCAGCACTTTGGGAGCCCGATGTGGGTGGATCACTTGAGGTCAGGAGTTCAAGACCAGCTTGGCCAACATGGTGAAACCCTGTCTTTACTAAAAATACAAAAAAAAAAAAAATTAGCTGGGCATGGTGGCACGTGCCTGTAATCCCAGCCACTTAGGAGGCTGAGGCAGGAGAATTGCTTGAACCCAGGAGGCGGAGGTTGCAGTGAGCTGAGATTGCTCCACTGCACTCCAGCCTGGGTAATGGAGTGAGATTCTGTCTTCAATAAATAAATAAAAATATTTGAAAAGAAAAATTATTTTCAAGTGCAAGATAGACCATATGCTGGGCAATAAAATAAGTCTTAATATGATAGCCAACCTCTAAGATGGCTCCCCCAAATCCCTAACTCCTGGTATTCATGCCCTGGTGTAGTCCTTGCCCACATGCTACCAGAGTTGGTCCAAGTGACCAACAGAATGTGGGAAGTGACGATGCCTCTTCCAAGACTGGATTATAAAAGACATCACAGCTTGTGTCCCCCCATCTTCCCCACCTCTCAGAAGCACTTACTCTGCGGGACAAAACTGGTGTGAAGGCGAGGGCTGTAGGGTGAGGGATGGAGGCCTCTTACCAACAGCATATGAATGAGGCCAGAAGTGGATGCTCCAGTCAAGCCTACAGACCTCGGTGACATCCTGATTACAGCCTCGTAAGAAACCCTAAGCCAGAATCACAGCACTAAGGTGCTCCCCAATTTCTGACTCACAGAAGCCGTGAGATAATAAATGCCTGTTGCTTTAAACCACCAGGCTCCAGGGTAATTAATTTGTTATGCAGTAACAAAGAAGTTAATACATAAAATAATTAAAAGGATTAAATTGTACAGAGCATATTCTATGACCACAACAGAATTAAACTAGATATTAGTAAAACAAGATATCTGGAAAATTGCTATTTTTTATTTATTTTTATTTTTTGAGACCGAGTCTCGCTCTGTTGCCCAGGCTGGAGTGCAGTGGTATGATCTTAGCTCACTGCAACCTCCACCTCCTGGATTCAAGCAATTCTCTGCTTCAGTCTCCTGAGTAGCTGGAATTACAGGCACCCGCCACCACACCCAGCTAATTTTTGTATTTTTAGTAAAGACAGGGTTTCACCATCTTGGCCAGGAAGGTCTTGAACTCCTGACCTCGTGATTCACTCACCTCAGCCTCTCAAAGTGCTGGGATTACAGGCGTGAGCCACCACACCCAGCCTATTTTTGTTTGTTTGTTTGTTTGAGACAGAGTCTTGCTCCGTCACCCAGGCTGGAGTGCAGTGGCACGATCTTGGCTCACTGCAACCTCTGCCTCCTGGGTTCCAGCGATTCTCCTGTCTCAGCCTCCCGAGTAGCTGGGATTACAGGCGTCTGCCACCACGCCCAGCTAATTTTTTGTATTTTTAGTAGAGATGGGGTTTCACCATATTGGGCAGGCTTGTCTCGAACTCCTGAACTTGTGGTCTGCCCACCTCAGCCTCCCAAAGTGCTGGGATGACAGGCGTGAGTCACCACTCCCGGTCACTATTTGGAAATTAAACATCATTCTTCTAAATAACCCATGGGCCTTTTCTGCCTCAACTGCTTCCAGGGCACCTGTGAAAAAGCTTTTGATGAGGTGGGGCAAAAAATAGAAGCCAGTTCTCAAGTTCACCTTTGATTGTACCCACCCTACAGAAGATGGAATCAATTTACAAAAATTTACCAAATTACAAAAATTTATTTAAATGATTTTAGTAAAATTAGATTTAAATTAATAGAAATTGCATTTCTATATACCAGCAATGAACTCTTGGAAATTGAAATTTAAAAATAGTATCTCTCATCTTAGAGGCTTGACTAAAAAAAAAAGAATAAATATAGTATCATTCATAATAGCATTATAAATGAAATCCTGAGGGATAAATTTCACAAAATATATGCAAGATTGTACAATGAAAACTATGACATTGCTGAGGGAAATGAGTAAGACTTAAATGAAGAAATATACTGTATTCATGGGATGAAAGACTGAGTGTTAAGATGTCAATTATTCCCAAATTGATCTACAGATTCAATATAATTTCAGGCAAAATTCCTACTGGTCTTCTGTGGAAATTGACAAGCTGATTCTAAAATGTTTCTGGAAATACAAACAACCTAAAATAGTCAAAATAATTTTGAGAAAGGACAAAGTTACAGATCTTGTATATCTGATTTTAAGACGTACTATAAAGCAACAGTAATAAAGGGTAGATAAATAACAGTGCAAAAGAAGATACTGCTTAGAAACAAACCAACTCATATATGGTCAATTTTTTTTTTTTTTCTTTTTTTTTTACAAACATGACAAGGTACTTTAAGTGAAAGGATATCCTCTTCAACAAATGGTGCTGGAAGAAGTGAATATCCATATACAAACAAATGAACCTAACTCTTGTCTCACACTAGACACAAAAATTAACTTGAAAAAGATAATAGACCTGAATGCGAGAGCAAACACTATAAAACTTCTCGAAGAGTGTGTGCAGTGGCTCACACCTGTAATCTCAAGAAATTTGGGAGGTCAAGGTGGGCGGAACACGAGGTCAAGAGATTGAGATCATCCTGGCCAACATGGTGAAACCCCGTCTCTACTAAAAATACAAAAATTAGCCAGGCATGGTGGCGTGCGCCTGTAATCCCAGCTACTCGGGAGGCTGAGGCAAGAGAATCACTTGAACCTGGGAGACAGAGGTTGTAGTGAGCTGAGATCGCACCACTGCACTCCAGCCTGGTGACAGAGCGAGACTTCGTCTCAATAAATAAATAAATTAATTAAATTAAATTAAACTTCTAGAAGAAACCATATAAAAGAAAAATCTCTATTAGGCCAAGATTTCTTAGATATGAAACCAGAAGTACTATCTATTAAAAAATTGATAAATTAGATTTTCATCAAAATTAAAAATGTCTCCTCTTTGAAAGACACTGTCAAGAAAATAAAAAAGCAGGCCAGGCACGGTGGCTCATGCCTGTAATCCCAGCACTTTGGGAGGCTGATGCGGGTGGATCACTTGAGGTCAGGAGTTCAAGACCAGCCTGGCCAACATGGTGAAACCCCGTCTCTACTAAAAATACAAAAATTAGCCGGGCATGGTGGTCCGTGCCTGTAGTCCCAGCACTAGGGAGGCTGAGGCAGCAGAGTCACTTGAACCCGGGTGGCAGAGGTTGCAGTGAGCCAAGATAGTGCCACTGTACTCCAGCCTGGGTGACAGAGCCAGACTCTGTCTCAAAAAAAAAAAGAAAAGAAAAGAGAAGAGGAGAAGAAAAGAAAAGAGCAGGCCGGGCGCGGTGGCTCACGCCTGTAATCCCAGCACTTTGGGAGGCCGAGGCGGGAGGATCATGAGGTCAGGAGTTTGAGAACAGCCTGGCCAATATGGTAAAACCCCATCTCTACTAAAAATACAAAAATTAGCCAGGCATGGTTGTGCATGCCTATAATTCCAGCTACTGGGGAGGCTGACGCAGGAGAATCGCTTGAAGTCGGGAGGCGGAGGTTGCAGTAAGCCAAGATTGTGCCACTGCACTCCAGCCTGGGCAACAGAGTGAGACTGTCTCAAAAAACAAAACGAAACAAGTAATGGAGCAAAGCTTCTGTTGCTCCACATCCTCACTGGCATTTGGTATTTGAGGCATAATCTTAACACATCACAATCAAAGCCAACAGCCAACTTCCAAGCAAGTACATAATACACAAAACAGAGCTGTGGACAATGTAATTACAACACAATTAAGGTTGAATTAATAAATAAATATTTTATACCATGTTTGTACTTGATAGTGAAAACATCTTCATTTCAACAATCTGTGGAACACTTATAAAAGCTGATATTTTAGGTCACAAAGAAAACTTTCATACATTGCCCAATGCGGAAACTGTACCATAATGTAATAAATGTTGAGATAACGAAAGTTAAAACAGCAACAAAAATAAATAATCTAGAGACTACTAAACACTTGTCAAAGTCATTATCGCTTTGGATTAAACAGGATTTTTTTTTTTTTTTTTTTTTTTTTTGAGATGGAGTCTCGCTCTGTTGCTCAGGTTAGAGTGTAATGGTGCGATCTCGGCTCACTGCAACCTCCGCCTCCCGGGTTCAAGCGATTCTCCTGCCTCAACCTCCTGAGTAGCTGGGATTACAGGGGCCTGCCACCACGCCCGGCTAATTTTTGTATTTTTAGTAGAGACAGGGTTTCGCCATGTTGGCCAGGCTGTTCTTGAACTCCTGACCTGATCCATCCGCCTCGGTCTCCCAGAGTGCTGGGATTACAGGCGTGAGCCACCGCGCCCGGCCAAAGAGGAATTTTTTGAATTTAAAGTCTATATAGAAAATAATGAAAATAAGAGCCCATTCAACTACAAACCCACAGGGTGAAATGGTTTCACTGTCACATACACACACACACACAACAATAAATTTTCCGTATTAAGAGGAAAAAAAGGAAAAGAATTCCCAAGGAAAACAGGGAGGCAATAAAGATAACCGGCGACTGTGACTGCTGGTGTACTGTGTCCTCCCCCAGTTAAGCAAACTCTCATTCATCCACCTGTATGTCCGGGGAATAGGCTCAATCAACTCTGCGAAGCTTTCCCAAAGTCAGGCTTTCTGTCCTTTGGGTTTCTACAGTAGGCTGTTCATAGCGCTATGTTAGTATTTATTAAAGTTTTGCAATCCCAGGATGTTTTCCACATCACTCTGCCCTTTAAATACCTTTGTTTACCACTTAGAATGTGCCAGGCAATTGGCATTAATTCACCGAATCCTTACAATTTTTTTTTTTCGCGGTGTGTGTGTGGGTGGGGGGAGTGGGGCGGGGGGTATTCCTAATTTCCAGAAACTGAATCTCAGAAACGTTAACTGAGCAAGGTCACAGAGCGAACGCATCACAAAGTCAGGATGTGGTGCAGATCGGTCCATTTTCAATACAAGCTCTTTCTGCCACGACAGGTTATTTTGCACTTGGGGACAGTTTTTAACTTTCCATTCTCAACTCCTATCCTAGCTCCTGGCACAGAACATGTCATCCAAGTTAGGCATCATCGTCGCCTGCTCTTGGTGAAGTTTTCTTTTGCGTACTGTGGAGAGATGCGCTCATTACCAGCTGGCGATGGAGACGCTGAAACGCAAATGGATTTGAGACTGGGCGACTCCCATCTCTATGGTTGGTATGTGACCCATCTATCCTCTGGAGGACTCAGCAAGGACTACCAGTCACCAGACAACTTTACGCGCACGTGGTCGCAAGGTGAACTTGCTATTGGTTAATGGCAGTAAAGCCCGCCCATCAGCGCCCGCCCATTAGCGCTGGTCTGCTCCTTTAAAAGAACGCCATCGACGCTCCTCTGTCTTTCAGCGCCTGCAGGTTCCGGGAGGTCAGGTTGTATTCCTGGCGGGTCGTCTGGCTGGGTGGGCCGCGGAGGTCGTGGTCCGGGAGCAGGGAGGCGTAGGGGGGCTGGCCTGCTGTGATGACATTCCAATTAAAGCACGTGTTAGACTGCTGACGCGGGTGATGCGAACTGGAGTCTGAGCCTACCCGAGCGGAGCTGGGAGGGGGCTGGCGGGCGGGCGGGCGCGCGCACACACACACTCGCTGATCTGTCACTCTCGTTCTTGTAGCTCCCAGCCGAGGACGTCGGATGTCATCGTCCTTGCTGCTTTACCACCCCATTCCCGTCAATAAAGTGCTTTGAACCCAACCCTGGTGTCGGTGTGTGTCGTTGGCGACGCGCTGTCTTTGAGCCCCCGCCGAGCCTCCTCGTGGCGCCGGGGGTCAATCTGCAGCGCTAGAGCATGTGCTTGCGCATAACTGGGGCCGCCTGGCTCCCCGCGGGCGGCCCTTTTAACCGCGAGCGACAACAAGTAACCTGACCGGCTGCTAGGCTGGGCAATTTTCCAGGTGTTTTGCCACGAGAGGCCTCAATCCGTAATACCAAGGCTGGAATGGCGTGTTAGGGGGGCGGTGGCTGACGGGGATACGCGGACTCTGCTGCGTAAGGAGTGCCCCTCTGCTCCCATACGTTCCCCAGCCCACTCCTCCGAGTGTATCGCGCGCGCTGTGCCTTCGCCGTGAGTTCGACATAAGTCCCAAGCTGTCTCGTCTGCCATCAGACGCGCAGATTTAGTTGAAGGCAGCGTGGAATGGCGTCTGCAGGGCTGTTGTGTACTTGACGTAAACGGATTCGGTGTGGAACTGTATTGAGTTAACTCCTGACTAAAGGGTAATCGACCTGTTTACAAATAACCATGCAGGAGTACTGACAA
Source organism: Gorilla gorilla gorilla (assembly GCF_029281585.2). Classification (NCBI taxonomy): domain Eukaryota; kingdom Metazoa; phylum Chordata; class Mammalia; order Primates; family Hominidae; genus Gorilla; species Gorilla gorilla. The sequence goes on along the minus strand of NC_073228.2, from coordinate 27,865,911 downwards.
GCATGGGACTAAAGCTTTGGGCAGGTTAATCTGTCACTCCTAAACAGTTCAAAATTATAGGGCGGTTGTGAAGGTGAACTAGATTTTATATATGGTTGGGGACAACATAGACACCTAGTTACACAGTCCAGATTCAGTGATTGGTAAAAGATCTTCCACAAGGGCTCCAGTGAAATGTGCATCAGTTCTGAGTACAGGGTAGCAATGGTGGGCAAGGATGCACGTATGCGTTCACTACATGGGCATTCGATGAATGAAGGTGTCCCAAATTAAGATTATACTAGACGATGAAGGGTGTAAACTGCAGCCCAGGAGCACCACTGCCCTACCCCCTCAGTTACAAACTTTCACTGAATTCTTTAAATGTGGGCTGAAGATAATGGCACATAGTTTGAAGGATGTGGTGAGGATGGCTTTGTGGCCTTAGGACTGGGCAGTGATCAACCCAGTAAATGAAAGCTGCGATTGCCAGGTGAGGGCCCCGGTGCTCTGTACTCATTTTATTGTGCCCCTATCTGAACAGGATTCAGTAGAAATGACTTAGATGCTTATCTAGTATTTGACATGAGATATTTATTTTGTGAAACAATGCAAGCGATTTTAAATCCCCACATACTATTTGATTAAGTGCAACATGGTACAGTCATGTGTAATCTCTTTACACGATAGTGCATCTAGTCCTTAGCCTTTAGTTATTGCACAACAATTATAAAGACCAGTGACCAGGACACATGGACTCTGACAGGCAGATCGGCCTACACAACGAAAAATCAGAACAGTACACCAATTGGAATGGTCAAACAATTTAAGTCAAATGTTTTAATGGTGCAATTAAAATAAGGGTTCAAACATGTTTTCAATATATTAATTTCTTTAAAGTCATGTTCAGGCAAGGTGCTGTTTAAAAAACCACTATTAGCTTTGTCCACACATGTAAGTTATCAAAAGTTACCCAAGGTAATTTTGACGTTGAATGCAGCTTTAAACAATAAAAAAATGGTATTAGGTTTACTTCTCGAAGCAAAGAGAGCCCCCAACCTTGTAAACTAAACATTCTGACACAAATGCACAAAATTAAGTTGGCAACATTAATTTTGAGATGTAGTGTGATGCTGAGCAAACTTTTGGTCTTGACTCTTGAAATAATTAAAGAGAGCAGTTCTCCGTTTTGGCCTTCAGGAAGGGAAATCTGCCCATGGAACTCTCCCAATCAGATTAACAAACTGTTTCGATTCCCATATAAAACCTGGAGGACACAGGAAACACCAGATGGAAAAACTGGCTCTGGCTTTCTAACCCCATCCCATCTGTATGAGAGGACCCATCCTGTCATGTGCAGTGTTTGATGTTTTCACATACGCTCCTGTCTCAGGAAAACATTCAAGATTAGCTAGCCCCCAGGTGGTTGTACCTCATTGGTGAAAGGCTTGGGATGGTTTGATCTCATGGCTTTGCCTGATGTTCACATAAATCCCACTGTCCTTACCCAAGCTGATAGCGTGTTGTGTGTGTACTATGGCTACTTGCTTCCCAAATGCACAATTTAATGTGGAAAATAAGTTGCTCTGCCCATCTCTTCTGTCACCGAAATGAAAAGGCTCACAGAATTCCTCTCCCCACCCTCCAGACACATTGCACACTGACATTCTCTGGAAGTGTGGAAGGCCGCATACAAAGTATAGAAGTGAAAAAGTCCACTGTGCACCGGCTGCCTGAAGAAAAGCTTTGGAGGAGTAGAGGAGGCAAGTTGTTCAGCTTTGCTCTTACTGTGCCCATTTGCTGCCACAAACATGGGTAGACTTTTAAAAGCCATGGTGTGGGTCACCTATAACTTCTGGATCCACCATGATTCTTCCATGGTCTCCTTTGCCAAATCAAAGCTTTGCAGCAGGCAATCCAGACAGTTGTCACTAGATGCAGGAAATGACACCTCACAGTGGAATGGGCACTGGCAGGCAGAGGGCAGAAGCAGTCCTTTAAGAAACAGTAGCTGTGGCACAGAGGCCAGTGCTACAGTACAGATGGCGGCCAAGAACCCCACACATCCAGCTCGATATCACAATATGGGGAACATCTGACATCACCCATCATGGCTGATCAGCAGCCTCCACAGGTGGGTCTTTCAGGAGGCAGGAAGTAGAGCGAGGGTCCATGGCTGAGTGCATTATAGTGATATAAACATCATCCATGTTTGGCATGACAAAAACTTTCTGTAGGAAGATATTAAAGAACAGCTATGTGGAAGAATGCCTTGCCAGGCTGTCACCCTCCTTTGTTCTGATAATTTTAGGGCTTAGACTGATTTTTAAAAGTACATATAAAAACTTGCTATGCATTCCAAACTAATTCTCCCACCATACATACTTTAGAAAGAGTTGAGGAATCATACCAGCGCATGGATACGAGAATCCTCTAATATATCAGCTCGGAGGCAGAAGTGGCCTTTGATTTTGTATACATATAATAAGGTTGCCCATATGCACTGATATATATCCAACAATTTAAGAGAATTGGCTTAAGCTGTTCACAGTAGTTCCCAGTTACTATGTCTAGAACACATATTCCATGTGAATTATCCTTTTATTAATAAATCCTAGCGATAAAATGTAAGCTAATGGCCAGGTGCGATGGTTCACGCCTGTAATCCCAGTACTTTGGGAGGCCAAGGCAGGCAGATCATCTGAGGTCCAGAGTTCAAGACCAGCCTGGCCAACATGGTGAAACCCTGTCTCAACTAAAAATACAAAAAAATTAGGCCAGGCACGGTGGCTCACACCTGTAATCCCAGCACTTTGGGAGGCCGAGGTGGGCAGATCACGAGGTTAGGAAATCGAGACCATCCTGGCTAATACAGTGTAAACCCCCATCTCTACTAAAAATACAAAAATTAGCTGGGTGTGGTGGCGGGTGCCTGTAGTCCCAGCTACTCGGGAGGCTGAGGCATGAGAATGGTGTGAACCTGGGGGACGGAGTTTGCAGTGAGCCAAGATGGCGCCATTGCACTCCAGCCTGGGCGACACAGCAAGACTCTGTCTTAAAAAAAAAAAAAAAAAGGAAAGAAAAAGGGAAAAATAAAAGGCATGATGTTCTTTCCCCTCAGTAGGTTCAAAGTACTTTTCTATTTGGTGATGACATTAAGCTTTTTCAGAAATTGGTTATCAGTTATGTTTAATCTCTAGTTTTTAAATAAGAGGATTTTTTTAAGGCAGTAACTCAAAATATACCACTGCAAAAAGAATGTAGGTCTTCTTCAAAAGGTGAATTTCATTAAAAGTAAATAGTTTGCTAATCCATAAAACCCCAACAGACAACTGTGCTTCAAACATCTGATAAAAGTTTGATGGAAATAGCTCATCCTAGGGCCTCAGCTATACTGCTATTACCTTTGGTGGCCAAATGCAGAAACAAAAGCTGAGAGAGTAAGCTCTGGCTTAATGAACTCCCAGACTACACTAGAAGCTACCCAGGGGAGGGAGAGGCCTGATTCATCTTTGGACTCCCAGGGCAGGTGGTACCTGGCACACAGAAGGGTTTCCAGGAATGTTTGTTGAACTGAACAAACTGAGCAAGGTGAACAGCACACAAGAACAGGGGGCAGCCTCCCTGCCCACAGGCCGGGTGCTAAGAGTTGGGCAAGGCCAGGCCTTGCATAAGAGAAAACAAAGCCTGACAGTCCTGGCAGGCTTGCTGGGAAAAGACATCATCATTTTGCTCTGACCCACATCTTTTGGGTTTCCTCTGAAGATGACTTAGTAATGTTCTGTGGATAAGTTTCAGGGCTTTGATACTGTACCTAAAGTTTTATTCCCATATTTGATCAAATGTAATACTCTTCCGGGATGAAGGTCACCATCAGATTTTCAAAAGAGGATCCTGACCCAGCTGAAGTTCAGAACCTCGGCTAAACCCAGAGCTTCTATACTTGGTGTGAAATACTAGATAACACTAGAGGTTTACCTGAAACTCTTGCTCCAGTTTCTTCTCTATCCAGTCTGTCACATGAACTAAAGTCACTTCTCTCTCTCCAAGTTTTGGCCGAGCTTTCAGCTCCACATGTGGTGGCTTTCGGAAACCATACCTTTTTGAAGACAAGTAATAACCACATTTAGAAGCAAAGCAAGGAATGAGACAGGCACTGACAGCAAACAGTTCTCATTTACACGGGGCTTTATCACTACTTAAAATGTTATTTTCTTCTGAAAATGCCCTCTAAAAATATTCCACACACAAAGTATGAATTGTGAACCCCCTGTGTTCCCTGGATGGTGTTAGGGCTGTGGCGGATTTAGAACAGTTCTGACAAACTGAGAGAGCCAGGAAGCACCACTGGAAAAGTCCATGACCTGGGCATTGGTTTCTGTTTTTTTCTAAAATGGCAATAAACTTTTTTCTTTCAATTTTTATAAAAGTAGTATATGTACATTACAAAAACAAAACATACATACAAGCAGATAAAGCAGAGAGTGAAAGACACACTGCCTCTCTCCGAATGTCATCCCCAAGAGAGGACTATTGACAGAAGTGGGGTGAACTCCCCTTACATTCTCCTGTGCATATGTCGATCAGTAAGGTTTGAAACCTGTTTTTTCACCCTACACCCCAACAATACGCTTTTTATGACTTCCCGAGGGAGCAGACTGGCAATCAGAACTGTTGGCAAAGTATCCAGACAAGACCCTGTGTGCTATCAACTATCTAAAACCTTAAATCTGTCCTGGACCAGTGCTTTTGGAAATACAGTAAAAATGTCAAGTTGCCATAAATATTTCTAAACACTCTATACTTGTCTTTATGGATCAATAACACATAGTTCAGCATTTGAGCATGCCTTGGGTAGCGCTATCCTAGAGCCCTTTTATTTTATCTCCCCCTGAGCAGAGGCATTTAAAACTGATAAATCTAAAGAACTGGCAGTAAGGAGAAGAAATGTATCAATTTTAACTATTAAAATTTTTTTAAGGTTTGAAAGACCATACAATATATTAACAGTGGTTATTTCTGGATGGTGAGATTATGGGTTTTTATTTATTTATCTATTTTTCACCTTTTCCCAATCTTTCTCTTTTTTTAACAATGAAAATATTACTTTAAAAAAGTATAAAAAGGCATTTTAAAGTTTTATTGGGAAATACCAGCATTATCGTTAAATGGTTAGTCAATTCAAAACCCCTCTTCTGATCATTCCTAGAAATCCTTCTGAATACCGATGGTATGTACTAGCATGTTGGTTTCACTCTATGATAGAACAGAGCTATATTTTTGTTATGAGTGCAGTTTATGGTACAATGAGATCTCTTATGCAATCACTATTTACACTTATGCCCATTTTTATAGGACTTAGCATGTCAATTTTAAATTGAGATTCACAGACAGTGATGCTGAACTCATCAGTAATTTATTTCAGTGACTCTCAACCCTGGCTTCATCACCCCCGATCCCTGAAATCCTGGGGGATGGGCCAGGCATATCTATATTTTTAGCAAGTCCCCAGGTGATTTTAACATGCAGCTGGGGCTGAGAATCAAGTCCTTAGACACCAAATGCACATGCTCCTGACTCCTCAGCATTGAGGCCTAACTCAGGGAAGTCTCCCTAACTTCCCAGACTCTGTTGGCTCTGTGATCCCCATCTTTAAAGTAGGGATAACAATGGCATCTACCTCAACAGGATGCTATGAGGACTAATCAGGTAATGCAATTACAACCAGGGCCAGGCAGAGAATAAAGGTGCTATCTACAAATGACAGCTGTTATTACTGGCAGAACAGTTGGCTTTACAGAGGAGGAAGACCAATAATAGAAACAGCTTATCTCATAAACTTCATGTATTGACTTTAACTTTTCCTACCATGTGAACATGACTTCTTAAATGTGAATTCACCACTCACAGAAGAAAGTACCATCAGATTTGCAACTAATATTAAGGTCCCATGAAAAATGTTTGGAAGTGCTTCTGCCCGGGAGAAGGTACTTTCCATAACCTCAAGGTTAAGCAGGCTGGGATATCTGTGGCCATGCAATAGGAGGAATCACTTATTGTCCCTGAGGGCCCTCTACGCACCATACTCGGTCAGTCGGGGGTGGTGGAATGTTGACTGCCAAGGTTCCTCTACATTCTTGTACTTCAACAGTGAGCAGCAGGGGTGTGTTGGAGACTTCTTCGATCTTCTTTTTAATAAACTCTGTCTCTGTTGCTTTTTGGAAATATTTTGACTTGGTAATTTTATCAACAAACCTCATAATCTTACTTGTTCGATGACCTCCAACGTACCTTCAAATGTGGAACACAAAGGGCGGTTAGCACGAACTTTGCTCTTTCACAGACAAAAACCTGTGGCTCTTCGTTCCCCTTACTTTAGAGCACCACTCGATGTTTTGGATGTGGTGATTCTGTGTTAGGGCGGGGGGCATCCTGTGCATTGCAGGGTGTTCAGCAGCATCCCTGGTCTCTACCTACCAGATGCCAATAGCACTCCCCCTAGTTATGACAATAAAAAATGTCGCCAGACATCGGCAAATGTCCTCTGGGGGGCCAAATCACCCCCAGTTGAGAACTACTACTTCAGAGAAGGTGTAAATGTCTGAAACAGTCCAAACCTTGACAATGGAGAGCTGGACAAAGTCCTCATGCAGAGGTTTCTCACCTGTCCTCCTTTATACTACTCTAATACCAGACAGAAATCCAATGACATATCAATCTCATAATCTCCATGCAGCAAGTAACAAATCATGCTGCATCAATAGGACACAAATCAGTAATTAATGGACTGTCTTTAGGTGGTGTCACATGGCTACCTTGAGTGGCAATTACTTTTCAAAGGGCTTGGAACTTCTTAAAGAAAAATGTAGCCTGGGCAACACAGTGAGACCCCCATCTCTACAAAAAACAAACAGAAAATTAGCCAGGAGTGGTGGTGTGCACCTGTAGTCCCAGCTACTCAGGAGGCTAAAATGGGAGGATCACTTGAGCCCAGGAGGTTGAGGCTGCATTGAGCTATGATCGTGCCACTGCACTCCAGGCCTGGGTGATAGAGCAAGATGCTGTCTCAAGAAAACAAACAAACAAACAAAACGCTACATCAAGTTGACGTGCTCACAGGCCAAGAAAATAAGCTGTTGTATCAGGTCACATGTACCATGAGACTCAGAAGAAAGGATATTTGCTTTTTAAAATCCCCCACAGTTCCAGAACATGAGGAATAGTATGTGTTCAGGGAAAAGCAATCATTCTTCAGAGGGTCAAGCAGCTAGACTGTAAATAATACACACAAACTTTGGCACCAACTCCTCAAACATCTGAATTCTCATCTCCTGTAGGATTTCAAAAGTGAATAGGTTGGTTTTTTCTTATAAAAGTTTCTGAATTATTTGGCTTCTTTTAGTTTCTTCAATTCACTTTATGTAATTAAAAGATCCTTGTGGATAGGCTATTTAAGCACTTTGATCATTTCACAGCCCAAGTAACAGGCAAAGAGTAACCCCCTCCAAATGAAGTTCATGATCCAAAAGATCAGCTCAGTCATCAGCGCTTTCAAAACTCGCCAAAGAAAATCATCTGAATGTTTCTGCTTTGCAGGAACTTGCAGCTCAACAGAAGCAAATGCACTCCAGCTGAAGCTGAGGGGAGGGAGACTCTCCGGGGGGAGGGGGCGTATGCTCGGTTCCTTCTGAAGGCTCAGGGAGATGCTTTTCATCATCAGCACACCCTTCAACTTCTCTATTATTTAATCAAACAGCAGCAGAAAGCCATTTTAGTAAGGAAAGCTATATGGGTCTTTTTGCTTGGTTGCCTGGAATTTAAACAGACCACTGACCTGGGATATTAATACAAAAACCATCTACTCAACATTAAAGAGGAAGGAAGATCACAGAGGAAGGAAGGGAAACAAGGTTCACTCCCAACTTGCTGTTCTGATCCCTGGAGACTCAGAGGCACAGAAGCACTGATCCACTCACCCTTCAGCCCCTGGGAGGAGCTGTTTGTCTCCCCCGCTGGGCTCTGGGGCATCGTCTTCCTCAGAGGAGCCAGCGCTGGAGGATTCCTCATCGCTGTCCGCCAGACAGAATGCCCGGGGCCTGCAACTGGACAGAGAGAGAGTCACCACCACCGCCTGCCCTCACCCAAGCTCTGCTTAGAAAGAGAACACACACACCCATGCAGACACACTCAACCACAACAGGGTCGGGATGTAACTGTTACTACATCTCGTCATTCTCTCCAACCCACCCAAACCAGAAGAGGCCCAATCCAAGAATCCTTGGATCAGCGCAGATGCTCAGGACACTCTTCAGCACCAAGGCCTCTGACAGGACCACAGAGGCCTTGGACCCAGAAGAGGTTGCTTTTGAGCATGCATCAGAAGGACAGGAGGTGGGAGTGTGATGCGCACATAAAATGCAGTGATTTCAACCAGCAGTGCAGCGGAGCCACACGGGAGGATGAACAGAAAGAGCGGATGGTTGCAAGAGTGAGGTGACAGCTTATACTGGTGACATGGCCACTTCTCACTGATGATGGGATGTTGAGGCAAGTCCCTTGGCTCTGGCTTAGTTCAGCAACTCTGATGCTTTCTGGCTTAGTAACCCTCCAAGTGAGTTTTGACTCATGACTCCTTTCCAGTGAAATTACGTATTTCACTCCACACCTGCCCTATCTCCTGAGGGTCACAGAAAAAGCCAACAACCACATACACACACACAAAAAAAAAGTCTCAGGAGACTCTAGGAAGCAACTGACATGAGAACCCAGGAAATTTTCTGGAAAAATACATGTCTAAAGACCATTCCTTTGACTGAAGTAAGGGAAAGCCTCATGGGACAGCAGTGTCCCTCACTCAGCTCTCCAGGGCAGATACTCAGTTCCAGAGGTGTGGGGTTGCTGGATTACCCGCAGAGGTGAGGGGTCCAGTTCCCGTCGGAGGGGACCTGGGGGCTTCTGGGCTGAGCCTCGGGCCTACAGAAAGCAGCTTCCTCCCTGGACCGTGGCTTTGCTTCAGAAAGTACTGGCAGGGCTGTGTCTGAGCCCAGAGACTTAAATGGGACAAAATGAACAAGGGACAGAGTAGTCTCTGAACACTATTACACAACCAAATGGTCACCAAGCAGAGGCTGGTCATTGTATTTTTGACAAGGACACAATTACATGGACAAGGGGAGGCAGTGGGGCTCAGGGCCTATCTCCCTGCAGCTGCAGTCCTTTGGTTTTCCTGATGCTGTCCTTGGGCCATCAGAGGCCCACGGGGACAGTTATCTCCTGACCAACAGGGGCCAAAGGCACCCAAGGGCACAGCACACATGCCAGTGTGGAACTGAAGGCCCAGCAATGGCCCCAGCCCTGTGCACTGGGAGGGTAGGACTGAAACCTCTACCCTGGAAACAGGAGCCGGCTGTAAGAGGACCCGGACTGTGTCCTCCCTGGCAGGACACACAGCTCCTCCCTAACCCCACTCTGAAACATTAGAGCCAGCGATTCAGCCAACAGGCTGGACTTCCACATTAAAGGGAAACTCCCTCTGCAGAAACAAAACCTTCTTGTCCCTGGCCATGGGACAGCACGTAACTGAGTCTTCCTCCTTCCACCAGAGGCCTGGCTGGTCCAGGAAATGCTTATGTGTATCCACTGGTTGCAGAGCCATATCAGAGTGTGCTGTGGTTAGGCAGCCCTCACAGGAATCTTATATTTAAAATGTATATAGCAAAATTCAATTCCTATGAAAGCCTAAACCGGGTCTTGGGTGAGGAAAGTCAGAGATGTAAATCCCCAAAGATCACACGCCCCTCTCAGAAGAGCATCGGAGTTCTCCATCAGTAGGATGGCAGTGCCTGAGGCTCTCTGACCTCATGCTGCCAGGTGTGAAATCTGTCCCCACAGCACAGGGAGCCTGCTCCTCACCCACAAAGCACAAAAGGCTGCCTGCAAGCTCTGGGACCCCAGTGAGATCTGCTGAGCCACTGCTCCTTGTGTCTCCACTGGGCCATATCATCTGGCAGCTCCAACCCTGGGCAGAAGATGCCAGAGGCTGAGCGCTGTGGCAAGCTCTCAGGTTACTGGTTAATCCTCTGCAGGTCACAGAACAGGACAAATTTTGTGGCTTGAAGTGAACACTTTAGGTAATGCTGTACCAGTTCAAGCTGATTAGATGATGTGAAAATCTGATTTTGACCGAGTGGTACCTCTGCTCTCCGCACTGGGGGCAGTATTATGCGGCACCCAATACTTAGGAATTATAAGTGTAGCCCAGTGTTTGCCTGATATTCACTTTTATAAATGAACATGCATTTTATGACCTCAGCATGAACTTCAGAGAAAGATATACCGCACTTACTTGTAGAAGACGTGCTGGAATGTAATTAGCCTACTTGTTTCAAACACACCTCAGAATTCCAGATGTGTGATATCCTTTCAAAGAGACACCTTAAAAGGCTTATTCCAGTTATGTTCCTTCTGCCAAAAATCTTTTGGAAATGTCAGATATATAAGAAAAAGTGAATTATTTTATCACTGACACTCTTAGACCAAATATTTTATTTCTTGGTCTCATAATGACCAACACCTCTGATGACTTCTGGCAATTTCTCAAAGGTCCAAACCATCTACAAAGCAGGAAAATTTGCTGTCACTCAGGATAGCTAAAAGAATGTCATGGACTCTGGAGGCAATTCTAAAAAGAAGCCCCCAAAATGCTTTAAATGAAGATGCATAATTAAATTAAGAAGCCCTGTGAGATGTTTGCTTTGAGGGAGACCACACTCAAGAATGCACTAATTTTCTTTTGAGAAAATCAGTTCTATACACCTGCCACAGGCACACATGTGCATACACACCCACGAACTAGACTGAGTCACAGTGTAAACTGCAGGCACTCAGTGCCCAGAACACCAGGGGCCTGGGGGCAGATGGGTGGTTTGGGGTAGATGTGAACTAGTAACCCAAAAGAGGTCAGATGGGGCCACCTTCTGACTTGGGGACTTGTACAAAGGGCCCAGACTGCAGTGGTGGAGCAGGAAGAGGCCAAGTGCCTTATAGGAAACACTTCACTTCCATGCCACTTTCCATTTAAAGGCCACCCAAAAGGCAGAGCGCTCCCTTTACTAACTCATTCTGGCCCTCTGCAGGGCAGTTCCTAAAGCAGAGGCTGCTCAGGTCACTATCTCGATCCCAACTGAATGTTGTATGTTATGTTACCTGCAGTGTGCGACAAAAGGACTATTTGGGAAATGAAAAGACTAAAGGAAAAATGCCCATGAAAATACAGCAGACACACATTTCAAAGGGAAGAGACTTTGCTAGGGCAAAGCTACACAGGTTAAAATCTCAGTCTAACCCTCAGGGTGCTAACTAAAGGTGAACAAACTTCCTACCAGTAAGGAGGACATCTCACAGGCTGAGCAGCATCTCCTCAGAGACTCCGCAAAAGCACAATCATTTGCACACTTGAACAGGGACTGAGAAAAGCAGTGAGATGAAGCCGAGGCCCTGCCAGGCAGGACACCAGGGAGCAGACCCTGATGTGGAGTGAGGCCCTGGACAGGTGGCCATGGGCTGAAGGGAGAGCCTGCAGGAAAGGGCTGCTGCTGGCCAATTCTTCAGATGTTCTGCGCTTTGGAGGTTTAATATTAAGGAAGATATCAGTTCCAAAGGTCACACGCTTCAAACAGCTAATAAGCATGCTGACCCCTGTCCCTCCTCTGCTACTAAGCTGCGTGGTGATTCTGTAAACCTCATGACTGAGGAAGTAAAGTGGATTCTGGAATCACTTCTGGGATTAGGTTCTTAACCACGGATGGGCTTTCAGAGGTTCACAATGCTCCTAGAAACTGTGAGCCAAATGGTGCATGTGGAAGCATTTTCAGAAAGAAGGACCCAGTGCTCTCAGGTTCCCGAAAGGGTCCTTTCTGAAAAAAAGGGGTAAGGGTCCATTTTTCTGGGCCTTTTTCTCCCAAATGAAGTGCTGCTGGATTGTATTCCTCCTTACTTTTAAAAACAAATGACAGCCAACTACACATCAACATATAATTTAACACCCTCACAGGAAGAAGCAAAACATTTTATAACAGACTGTTCTAGAAAAAAATAGTACTTTAGAAATATAAGTGAAATATAATACCATCACATTCCTAAAGCAGAGGATCTTTTTTTCACTCAGTCTAGAGAAGCACAGCTTTCCAGAAACACGTCCATCCTCTGATCGGCCAGAGTTTATGAACTTGAAACTGGGCTATGAGGGCTGCATGAATAGCAGTCAATGTGGACGCATACGTGGCAAGCACCTCAGGGACCGGCCTGGTTGCCACCCCTGGTGCCCAAGACCCCCTTTGCAATGGAGTCCCTGTGCCCCTGTGCCCACACAGTGCTGTTTCTAGAAAGGGCTCCTTGCAAAAATGCATCTGCCCGAGGTTGCTCTGCCACACTCCCTTTTTATTAGATCTCATTTTCAAGACTGCTTCTGCTTCAGGTGCTTCATTTTCTAGGCAGCTGGTTCTGCAACTCTGTCGTCATGAGCTGGATTTAATGTGCTCAGCTATGCGTGGGGGTGGGGTGGGGACAGCAGGACCAGGAATTGAGTCTGACTAGATCAGGACTCCAGCAATTCAAACTGGGGAAGTCTATAAGACTTTCCCTGTCAGGAAAGCCTCTTAACTACTCCTGGTCTCGGTTCTCTCAGGCTTTTATGTCCAAGAACGTGATGGCTTTATGTCCAAGAACGTGATGAAAAGACAGGTTTCCTCATGGTTTCACATGTGACCGAACAAGACTCAGAAGTTACAGGGTATGAAATGCTATGTGGAGAGTTGATAAATACCACACTCACCAGAAAATATAAATCCACAGATTGCCGAATCCAAACATATTTTAACAAATAGAAAAATGAAAGGAAAATAGCACAGACACAGGTTAGATTGCATATAGCTGGTAAAATTCTCCAATTATTAAAATAGAAACATTTCATTAAGTAACTTGAATAAATCAGAATAATCTAAGTAAAAGAATATTCTCCAATGTATAACCCAGCTCCCCCAATCTGCTACTACCACAAGCATGAATAAAAGCATTAGGTCAGTACCAGAACCAAGCAAAAGTCTAAGAGCCAGTATCTTATATTTAGACCCCATGGAGGTAGCTCCTTGTGACATTTTCATGTCATCATACTGTTGATTCCATGCAAAGGGCTAAAGATGTGAGAAGTAGCCTCTAGTCAACATTTTTAATTTGGTAAAAACAATAATATAATTTAAATTTATAGTCAAAGCAGTCATTTTAAGGAGAATAGGATGTAAAAGTTCCAGTTTATCTATTCTAGGCATTTAAGAGGGAAAAAAATTAAGCTTCATGAGTTACCTCACAATTTTGGAATATTTACTAAATCAGACAAACCCTAGGCGCAGATACACTATCTACAAAGAGAGGGATTTACTACGCAAGTCAATATTGTATTATTTAGGGAAAATGCTTCTCAAAACACTTTTAGGAGCACCCTCTGTGCTACAAAATCAATCATCTAATTATAAATAATTCTGACTTTGTGATTAAAGCAGGTAGATTCAGCCTGCTCCACATATTGCTGTTTATGACCGGAAGGATCTTCATGATTCTATTCGAGGATCATTTTATTGCTCGGATGAGTCTGCCCTGCTTGTCTGAGTCAGTGATGTTTTCTGGGTAATCAATTCCATGTGTACCACTGCCAGCACTGAGGTCAAAGGCGCTGTCACAGCTGAGCTGGGTTGGGAACCCATAGGCCACTGGGGATGAGACTAGGAAACCATTCCCTGAAATGCTCTGGTCCAGGAGCACTTACACAGAAGCTCACTCAACATCCAGGGGCCACTACACATCAAATCTGCTTCTCAAAGGCTGGAGGGAGAAGCTGGTGCCCCAGGATTAGATTAGTAAATTCATATATAGCCCCTTACCCTTCTTTGCCAATTTCTCCAACCTTCAGGGCTTCAACAAGAGGCTCTTTACCTAGTTTGGTCAAATTCATTTTGGTCTCGAGAGTCATCAGAAAGGACCCATTGTAGGACATTTCCAAATCAATCCAGAGTCCTGGAGAAATGGTGAAAAAACAGAAGGTTTTTTTCCCTCAAAAAAACACATGACTATAAATGACTTACATTTAAAAATATCTAAATAGGCACCATACTGAAAGTCCATGTATCGCCTACTACTCTAGTTGAGAAGAGGACTGAGAGCACATTATGCCATCGACACACACGAGAACAGGTCATGGAATACATCGAGCCCCTGGTAAACAGCCAGCATCTCAGGACCCATTCACAGGATCCTGGGGAATTCAGTGCACAAGTCAGCATTGGAAGGGTCCCATCCTCTGGCTTCTAAAATCTCCTTGTATTTAGTAAGAAGACATATGCCTAGCGGAAGAAAATGGCTTGACCCAGGGCAAAGCCAGGACAAGGCATGCTGATGCCCAGCCAGTTACGAGGCACAAGGGAAGTGCTAAGACTTCTCTGTAAGCTGGGTTGTTCTTTAAAGACACATATGAGAACCGCTGTCTTTCTTAAAATTCTCCAGTATTGGGAGTGGGACACAGAAAATGGCTCAGATTTAACAGGAAGAGTGACAAAAACGTTTAAGACCTTCCTTTCTTTCTGGAAACTGCCCACTGATGGGAACCAAAGAATTAACTTTCAATTCCCAGGATTATCCAGATACAATTGCGTAATCACTTTGTACCTTAGGCTTAAAATCAGCTCCTTAGGAAAGATACTATGCCAATGAGATCATATCTAAAAGGCTTGTAGCTTCATGGAATTTTACTAGGATGGCCGCTGTTCAGTGGTTTAAAATGCAAACAGGGTTTATCTCATGACCCTCTTCTACTTGAGGATTCTACGATTTGTCAAGTATTTTTCTGTGATTTTTCAGACTCGGGGCTCCAGAAGACCTCATGGACTTTCTATCAAAATGTGATCCTTTAAGTGGGTGTTTAAATGTTAATAAACTTTTATAGATCCTCACATGACAAATGACATCTAAAAGGAAGCAGGAAATTAATCTAAAACCATCGTTCACATACAGCATTGTTTTCAAGCAATGACTGTAAACAGCCCATCCCCTACACGGCCACCACCTCAGATAAAAGCACTGCTTAACCCCACCCAGCACTAATGGTGTCATTCCTCACTAAAGGCAGGATGATTTCCATTTTGTTTTCAACAAATTCTTTTTACCATAATGGAAGGTAATTATTTTCCATGAATGACCTGGTTTAATTAAGTGATATGGAGATCAATTGTGATTATCTTCTTTGCAGCAATAATTACAAAACTGTTGTATTTCTTGTTTACATTAAGCAGTTAGAAAGAATTACTTAGCTTGCTCTTCAAAGGTACTATTACTGGAAATAAAGGGTATATCTGCTTTAATAAAAACATTTAGTTTTTAATCACTTCAGGAGAAAGGGGATTAGAGCAAAAGGCTAACGTTAATAGATTTAAACTCAATGTAAAAAAACAACAATAAAGGAGATATTTATTGTTGTATAGTATTTCCAGCTTTGAAAATTAATATTCAAACTACCTAGTTACTATATACATCCAAACATAATCGTTTCTTTTGAAAATTCTAGTCAAGTTTCCAATAAATATTAATAGTATGCGTTGCCTTTGAAAATGGACATATTAAAGGCACCAGAATTATACTTCTTACAAAATGGAAAGTTTTGCTAGTCTGTTTTTTAAATGAAGATATATGGATTTAGGCTTAGTAAACTGCTGGCTCATGCCCAGTCACGGGGACATTCTACCAAATGATGTGTGGTCCAGCGTCCCTGCCAGGAGCTGGGAGGTGGAGGAAGGCCCAGGGAAGAGCAAGGAGCCCAGTCACATAGATTGGGGCTTGTGTTTCACTGGAAGTTTCTTCACTTCTGTGCCATCAGTACCCTTGTCTGCACCAAGGAGACCTATACTGCCTCTTCCAGGGAGAGCTGTGTACACCCTGGCACCTGGCACAGTCTGACCAGGCAGCCTCCCTTTTTCTGCATTCACCAGCCCACCCTTACTTCTTGCTCTGTCTCCCTTGCTGCTGTTGCTAGGGAAGAGGCTGTACTGGTCAGCCATGGAGCCTGATATCTGAGGATGAGGCTTGGGCATCTGACTGAGCCTCTGCCTGGGTGAGGGGTCTGTTTTAAACACTGAATGTACCTCATGAGACCCACTCACAGGGCCCTGCTCAGCCCTGGCACTCATAAAAATATGAAAGAGTCAAGAATGCTTTAAGAACTTTTTTCTTCCCTGAGATGGGGTCTCACTCTCACCCAGGCTGGAGTGCCACCTGGTACGATCTTGGCTGACTGCAACCTCCGCCTCCCAGGCTCAAGTGATCCTCCCACCACAGCCTCCTGAGTAGCTGGGACCACAGGGGTGCGCCACCATGCCCAGCTAATATATATATATATTTTATTTTTGGTAGAGATGGGGTTTTGCCATGTTGCCCAGGCTGATTTCAAACTCCTGAGCTCAAGTGATCCACCTGCCTTGGCCTCCCAAAGTGCTCGGATTACTTTGGGAGGTGTGAGCCACTGCACCTGGCCTGGAATGGTTTAAGAACTTTTAAAAGCAGACATGAATGGTAAATAAATATTCCAACAAATGACTCTAATATGATGTGCTTGCATTCAGATGAGGGTAAGAAGACTATTTTAGCATTAAGTGTAAGAGAAATTTGCTTTTGTAACAATGATTCAGCAGGCAGAACGTGACCTGAAAACCTGGGGACACGGGCAACTCCCAGAACTTGGAGCAAAGACCAACTGGTTATGTGACAGGTGAGTCAGGAGGCCCCTGCCTTGCAAGACTGAAAGATGAAATTCACAGTTACTAGAAAGGTTGTCTTCCCCTTGGGGACTAACATAGCAACAATGAGCACACGGGGACACACACTGCCCCATGAGCAGCATCTTCCACTGTAACCCAGCTAAATGCTACTTAATCTAGAGGAATGCAGTTATAGGGCCCTTTCTTTTGTAGTCTTGACAAATGGTTAAGACTTAGCTGTAGGCATTTCACTGAAAATACTTTCTATAACCATGTGCCCTGGCTGGTGCTCAAGAACAAAACCAGAAATTGAGGAGCGGGATAATTTTTGATGCCTTTAAATAGGAGTAAGGCAGGCAGTCCTGAGAGGTTCTCTGGGAAAGGGGGCTGGAGGCAGGCATATGAAGGGTCTATTCCACATCATGTTGAGAGGTTGTCCAGTGGTAACCAGTGGCACCCGATTATTAACGAGCCCCTATAAAACTGGCACTTCAGGCTGGGTACAGTGTCTCACGCCTGTAATCCCAGCACTTTGGGAGGCTGAGGCAGGCGGATCACTTGAGGCCAGGAGTTCAAGACCAGCCTGGCCATCATGGTGAAACCTCGTCTCTACTAAAAATACACAAATTAGCTAGGCATGGTGGTGCGCACCTGTAGTCCCAGCTGCTAGGTACGCTGAGGCACGAGAATGTCTTGAGCCTGGGGGGCAGAGGTTGCAGTGAGCCGCGATCGCCCTACTGCACTCTAGCCTCTGTCTCAAAAGAAGAAGAAGAAGAAAAAAAAAAACCCTGGCACTTCATGCAGCAACACGAGTGACAATGTAGTAAGACTTAGTCTGTGTACAAGGACCTGGAAGGAGCTCAGATGCTGTTTTTCCACTCTGCAGTTTCACAGCGGCAGGATCAATTACCACTACCACCACTACACAGAGACACTGTGGCAAAAATTACAGCTTATTCCACCAAAAAGCATGTATGTGTTCTTAACGTACAATATCAGAGCCAAAAGCACTGAGATGAACCCCTGCCCTCAGGAAGTGTATGTTTGAAGAAAAATAAAAGTGGCCTAGGCCAGCTGGTGCAGCTCAGACCATGATGCCAGTTGGTATCATAAAATGCCTTGGCATATGTCCCCACAGATAAGGGGTGGCCACAGCCACAAGAGGCTCTTCTGCCTTCGGCCTGGTTTTCCAGTTAACAGACCCCATGGCCTCAGTCCTCCCGTGGCCATGTGAATCTAATAATCTCACACAGCGGTTCACTGTTTTATTACTATTTAGGCATCTGTCTCACTGGAGTAGGCTTGAGAGGGCACCTGCTGCTTGGGAGTAGTTAAGGGAACCAAAACCCTGCACACCTGAACTTGGTCCTCACGTTATTTTCTCCTCCATTTCCTTCTACCCGTAACTATTAATAGCTGATTTCACTCTGAAAGTCAATATTTGGCATCCAAAGAACAAAACTTCTTAAAATGGAACATTTGATAACATTATCAAGAACACATGTTGGAGTTATTCAGCTCTGGGAAGAACACACCAGTGACTGTTGTGCTCCTGGCAAAGAGACTGGTGCCATATTGCTCATTCAGATACTACAGAAAATTAGCAATTCCTTGTGTGTGGATGTGTCTTTGATGATAGACATCATTTTTAGCTTTATCTACCTGTAACTGTCCTCTGAAATAGAGCTCCACCCCTTCAAGGTTGACAAGCTGCAAATCAGGGTCCCCTGTCCCCCACCTGACCCATGTTCCACAAGAGGTATGATTTCCCCTTCCCACACTAAGCCCTTTCCACACTAAGTGTTTTTCTTCCCGTAGCAGTCTGGTCAGAGCCACTCCTATCAGCCCCATGTGCTAGAGTATGGCCCTGCCTTGGTGCTCAGGCCCAGGCAGCCCCAGTGGCTGTAGCTGCCCTCTGATGTCACTCTTGAAGCAGGTGTGGCAGGAGGAGTGGGCAAGTCATGACTGACTCTGGCTCTAGTTTTCTGTCATTACTCAGGTGGCAAAGTAGCATCACTCCCAACACTGGATGTGAAGGCAGCAGGCACATAGGTAGTGGATCCTGGTAGGATCCAGTCTGGAACACTGGATGTGAAGGCACCAGGCACGTGGGTTAAGGTCTGGAATATCAGTCCAGATGACTAAGGGCAGCTCTGGAGACAGACAAGGTTTCTATTTCTGTGGGACATGGTAATATTTCCATAGAATCTGAGACATTCAGTCTAAATTTGGGCTGTTATTTGGTATCTTGAAAACAAGGCAAAACCCAATAGGGTCCTCTGTCTATGTGGACACTCAGTGGCTATTTGCAGTTTTAAATTCATGTTGCAAACATCCCGAAGACTAAATGAATTCATCTAAGCCTGAGGGGTTGTGGTCTGCATCCTTGGATCATTCTGACCCTGCTGACACACCTGTGGGCACCTGTTCTGAAACCGCTGGACTCAGGCACAGAAGATAAAAACCTGCTGACAGAAGCGGCCCCCACCCAGCCTCTTCAGGATGATTTTATTAATACTAACAAAGTGGCCGGAGAGCAGCAGCTAACACTGATGCTTACTACGTGCCACGTGCTCCGAGTGCTTTACACATAACACTGCATCTCTACCACACCCAAACGAGGCGGGCAGGACTGCCATCAGCACTTGAAGGATGAGGAAACTGAGGTATAGAGTGGTTAGTGGCTTCCCCACAGTTGTACCGCTGAATGATGTACGAGCAGGACCCAAACACAGGTGACCTGGCTGTAGAGCCAGTGCTCATGGGCAGCCTCTGATGGGGCCTAGACTCCATGAAACAGGTTGGAAGTGTGAGGCTGCTGCTGACCCAGGCAAGTCACCCCTCTCTGGGCTTTGGCTCATACACACATGGCAGGGTGGATTGAGGCAATCTGACTGCCCTTTCAAGTCTCCCCAGTTCTTCAAGGGTTTTGAAAAAGAGCTATGTTTTCTAAATTTTTAGCCATAAGAAAAAAGATTTGGAGAGCATATACCAAAAATGTACTAAAAAGGTAACCCTGGTTATCTCTGAATGGTGGGATGATGGGTAATATTTTCCTTTTTACCTTTCCTGAATATTTCTATTTTTCCCACAATGAGTATTTGTTGAATGAATGAACAAACATTACCCTAATGGAGTTAATAAAATGACTGGAAAGAGTTTGGCTGAGTGGCAGGCCCTGGAGGTGGCAGCCCAGGGTAGGGATGAGGGCTGGGTAGAGGAGGCCAGTCTGGTGGGGGAAGGGTAACATACACAGGTTTCTGGACCTTGCTGTGTGGCCTAAAGGAAAGAAAGGAAATCCATATATATCCCACAGGTAGAGCAGCTAGTTCCAGGGTGTGTGTGGAGTGAGGAGGCGTCAGAGCTGAGGCAGGAGGAGCACAGCCAGTTTCTAAGGGACACAGCTTGTCTATCGTCCAGCCATCTGCCTTTGGTGGGAAGTGAGGCTGCTCTGGAAAAGGTGGTCATTTAACCTCATTCAATTCACTTGAGACAGGTTGTGTGTGTTGGAACAGGCACAAGCCAACATGCATTGTGTGCGATTTCATTCAGAAGAACCACAGACTTGACTTCTTACAGCAGCAAGGTCATGAAAGCTGAGAATGCCATTTTGTTTTGTTTTGTTTTGTTTTTGTTTATCCTAGTAGGATCTGCCAGCTTTGATCTGTAGGATGGTCAACTGGACACTATGGCCGCCTCCATGCTAAATGCCTTAACAGCAGCATCCAGGCAGCTATGATAATAACAATCCTTAGTTGGCATGCATAGAGCTCCTCCTTGCTCCAGATGCTGTTCTAGTGCCTTTTTTGTATTGACTCATTTAATCCTCACGACAAGCTTATGAAGTAGGTGCTGTAAGAATCCCTATTTGAGCCAGGCGCAGTGGCTCATGCATGTAATCCCAGCACTTTGAGAGGCTGAGGTGGGTGGATCACCTGAGGTCAGGAGTTCAAGACCAGCCTGGCCAACACGGAGAAACCCCCTCTCTACTAAAAATATAAAAATTAGCCAGTCGTGGTGGCAGGTGCCTGTAATCCCAGCTACTTGGGAGGCTGAGACAGGAGAATCACTTGAACCCAGGAGGTGGAGGTTGCAGTGAGTTGAGATCATGCCACTGCACTCCAGCCTGGACGACAAGAGTGAAACTCCATCTCAAAAAAAAAAAAAAAAAAAAAAAAGAATCCCTATTTGAGAGATGAGGAAGTGAAGTGGTTCAGGGGTTTGCTTGAGGCCACGAAGCTGTGGACCAGGTAGTCGGGTCCAGAGCTGGTGCTCAAAACCAGTGCTGCCTCTTGCCTCAAGAAGAGCATCCCTAGGATGGGATAATCCAACCAGTTGTGGCCAAAATATCCCTTCTGAACATATGCCTCCAACAAACAAGCACAAGCCAGGAAATATTTTTAAAAAGAACGTGAGGGGATCCCATAGGAGGTGGCGCTCCTTAGAGCTGTGAAGGCCTCCTTCACCTGGGTCGCATTTCCCTGGAAGGTGAGCTCTGCTTTTCAGAGTCAGTTTGCTTGTCACCCAGATTCAAATTTCACTAAAAGGAAAGATTCCCCCGTAGAGCACTGGAATCCAAAATGCTTATTTATTTCTTTCACTGTCATTTCTGTTTTATCATCATATATGCATCATTTGTGGACTTGGAAAAACCTGATTTGATCAAACTTTGAAAACCCCACTGGCTTTATGTCTTTATCGTTCCTTTAATACCATTTTCTCCCTTGTTACACAAGCAGGCAAGTCTCTAAAAACATACCCTGAAAGGAGTTAAATAGCCTCAAATGGATTAAAAACTGGCAAAGCTTTGATCTATATAGTGAAATGTCTCACCATAGCTCCTGCTCTAGAAGAACAGTTAAGAAGCTTGACACTTAGGTGTTTGGTGAATTTTACTCAAAGCCTGACCAAAGCTGCCCTGAGAGGCTGCAGAGTTCAAAGCCACAGGGGCCCGGTTGTGGCCCTGCTCCCCTCTCCTTGGAACTTTCTACAAATTCAGCAAAGGGCAGTCCTGAGATAAGAGGCTGCTAACACATTAGAAAATAGAGCGTGCACACTTATTCTTTACTTTCTTTAAGCCTCTCATGAGGTTTGTGTTAGCTGATCATTCACCAGCTTGTTATACATTTCTAAAGTGGCAAAGAGCAAAAAGGAATAGAGAGGCCACCTGAGTTAGAGGAAGAAAGGTAGCAGTTGTACACTGATGGAGTGAAGATGCTAGCTAGCTATGCAGTGAACACATAGACGGTGCTTTTTTTTTTTTTTTGAGACAGATTCTCGCTCTGTTGCCCAGGCCTCAGACTCCCGAGTAGCTGGGATTACAGGCCAGGGTGATGCTAGGGCCCGAGGTTACATCTTCATCTTATTTCTAAAGCTCTGTTATTTTCTTTCTTTCTTTTTTTTAAGACAGAGTCTTGCTCTGTCGCCCAGGCTGGAGTGCAGTGGCACAGTCTTGGCTCATTGCACCCTCTGCCTCCTGGGTTCAAGCTATTCTTGTGCCTCAGCCTACTGAGTCACTGGGATTACAGGCACACACCACCATGCCCGGCTGACTTTTGTATTTTTAGTAGAGACGGGGTTTCACCACGTTGGCCAGGCTGGTCTTGAACTCCTGGTCTCAAGTAATCTACCTGCCTTGGCCTTTCAAAGTGCTAGGATTACAGGAGTGAGCCACCGCACTCAGCCAATGCATCTTTTACAATTTTGCATGGGGTTAAAAACACTCTAGTTCAGCCATTTGCCAAGAATTGAAAGGTTTTCTACTTTTACTTTCAGTGAACCAGAAATTCCCAAACCTAGACACACCCAGATTCATCAAGGTATAGACATAATTGAGGGGTTACAGGTGAGCTCAACATGCAGGAATTAGATGGACTTCTCTGGATGTGCAAATACTACCCTGGTCTATCTTTCTCTGAAATTGATGTGATGCGAAAAACATGGATGGGTTGTCCGCTGAAATATTGCTGGACAGATATGCTAGAGCTGCTAACTATAGTGCTAGAAAAATCTCTTCATATTTACATCAAATGTACACAACAGCAGAAAAACTGATTTCACTAAACACAATTCAAGAACCATCTGATAGAGCCAGAGAGAAAAGTAGCTTCCATGCTCTACAAATTTTATAAAACATTTACTTTAAAACAACTATCACTCTCTTGAAAAGCTATAATTAGTTTTTCTCCTACCTTGTTCCTAAGCCATTTTAAGAAAAATGTAAATATGGTTGAAGTGGAAAGAGGCTCACTTGCCAAGGGAGGCTACAGTAAAAACGTCAGTGAGAATTCTCTCTGCATACTAATGGGCTATTCTGGCCTACCTGGCTCATTCCTCTTTTTTGCCAAACTCCTGTGTACTAAATTTTCCCTGTCAAGATCCTTTTAAAACCGTATTTATGGTTTATGTGACATAAGAGATACAAATCTTTACATCATCATCATCATCATCATCATGTTACACAAACTCTCTACAATCTGATCAACTCTTTAACCCCCCACCCACAAAAGCAGACATAAATAATGTCTTAGTAACATGTTTAAAAACTCAAATCTGAGAACTTTCCTCCAGCAAGGAGCCCTACTCTCAAAATATTGCCTTTGAATATACTGTATGTCTTCATTTCTCAAACATGTACTGAGCACCTACTAGGAGCAGCAAGGAACATAAAGACAGAAGACATGAAAGTAAAAAAATCTGGAACCTACAAGTCAGGAGAGGTAAGGATGTGAACACATGTGAGGAGAGGCAGCTCCTGGCAAGGGGCTGGGGCTGGGGCAGCTGCACCCGTGAGGGCCATGAGAGGTGAGCGGAACTGAAATCCAGCCACTGCCTCATGCCCTGGCAAGGGCTGCAACCCCTACAAAAGCAAAGGCCCCATCAGGTGGCATGTGTGCATCACTGGGCTGGAGGAGGCCCTATAATAACCAAGAGACTAGAAGACTTAGGACAGGAGCTTGGATCTATTCCAAATCTTTTTTTTTTTTTTTTTTTTTGAGACAGAGTCTCGCTCTTGTCACCCAGGCTGGAGTCCAGTGGCACGATCTTGGCTCACTGCAACCTCCGTCTCCTGGGTTCAAGCGATTCTCCTGCCTCAGCCTCCTGAGTAGCTGGGATTACAGGCACCCGCCACCACGCCCGACTAATTTTTGTACTTTTTTAGTAGAGACGGTGTTTCGCCATGTTGGCCAGGCTGGCCTGGAATTCCTGACCTCAGGTGATCCGCCTGCCTTGGCCTCCCAAAATGCTGGGATTACAGGAGTGAGCCACCATGCCCGGCCCCAAATCAGTTTTAAGGCCATGATTGGTAAGAACAGAAAGACACTCAACATGAAACAGATGATTTAAAAAGTCCTCAACACCCTCCAAACACAAAGCCATCATGGTACTGAATCTGCAGCAAAGGATATATTTTAACACTCATAGAATGGTCAGTTAGGAGTTACCTTGGTGATCAACGTAAGGCTTGAAGGCCTGGAGGATTTTTGGCACAGCCACGCCCATGTCAAGTTCCGTCAGAGTGAGCTCATTCATAAAGTAGGGGAGCTAGAGGAAACAAGCAAACAATGAGTGAGACCCATGAGCAACCTACAAAACATGCTGTTGGAAGTCAACATGCTTCCGGAGAGGATGGTGGCCAAGGTTTTGGGGACATATCATTTATGTAACAAAAACGTAATGTGCACACATCATGTACTAGGCTTCGTACTCCAGACAGAGCCATGAAGAGGTCAGGCCAGGGCCTGGCTCTCACGGGGTTTATAATAGAAAGGCAGAAACAGGTAAATACGTAGACAATATACTTCCAGAGAGTGGTTAGTGCTGCAAAGAACATCAAGCAGGTAATGGGCAGAGGGAACACGGGGGTGGCTGTTTTGGCTGAAGAGGTCAGGGACGGCTTCCCTGAGGAGTGGCATTTGAGCAGAGGCCACCTATGGAGAAGGAGCCAGCCATGCTGGTTAACAGTACCCCACATTTGCTGAAGTATGGGAAAACAGACCTCTCTCAGACTCTCAGTGGGTAGTAAGAAACTGCTACAACAAGGTCAGGTGTGGTGGTTCATGTCTGTAATCCCAACACTTTGGGAGGCCAAGGTGGATGGATCACTTGAGGTCAGGAGTTCGAGACCAGCCTGGCCAACATGGTGAAACCCCATCTCTACCAAAAAATACAAAAATCCACCAGGCAAAGTGGTGTGCACTTGTAGTCCCAGCTACTCGGAGAGGCTGAGGTGGGAGGATCACTTGAACCTGGGGGCAGAGGTTGCAGTGAGCTGAGAATGTGCCACTGCACCCCAGCCTGGAGGACAGAGCGAGACACTGCGTCAAAAAAAAAAAAAAAGAAAAGAAATTGCTACATTTCCGATAGGCAAACTTACACGTGTATGAAAATCCTTGAAAAACAGCACATGCTGGCCAGGCGCAGTGGCTCATGCCTGTAATCCCAGCACTTTGGGAGGCCGAGGTGGGCGGATCACGAGATCAAGAGATTGAGACCATCCTGGCTAACACGGTGAAACCCGTCTCTACTAAATATACAAAAAATTAGCCGGGTGTGGTGGCACGTGCCTGTAGTCCCAGCTACTCAGGAGGCTGAGGCAGGAGAATTGCTTGAACCTGAGAGGCAGAGGTTGCAGCAAGCCAAGATCGCACCACTGCACTCCAGCCTGGGTGACAGAGCGAGAATCCGTCTCAAAAAAAAAAAAAAAGAAAAATAGCACATCCTTTGACCTCATGCTGGACATTTTCTGTTTGCCCTGCCAGATCTACACTCTATCCCCAGTGGTTGGTCTGCGTGAACTGTGCCAACGGTCTCTCTTACCCTCCAGCTTCTGGTTGGGCATGGCCAATGGGATACACCAATGGGCAGTTGATGGGGAGGCACACGGAGAAGAGTGTTGGGCATTTGTCCCCCCCATCTACTGAAGGCCACAGCTCCTGTAACACAGGAAGCCTCTCCACACAGCTGCCCTGTCCAAGTTCTCCTTGCCTTTGCTGCTCCAGGGAGAGTAACAGCCCCCACTTCTGCTAGCTCTGGAGTGTAGCACTCTCTCTACGAGTTTTTCTCCATCTGCCCACACCCTTATAAATCTTCCCTTCAGCAAACTCTCCCCAGAGTTACTTATCTGAGTGTGCCATCTGCTTCCTGCTGGGACCCTGACTAATACACACCCCCAAATCTACCCGTAGGAATTTATTCTACAGGAAATAACATAAGAATACTGGCATCATGTTTAAAAATTCCTACTTCATCTCAAGATTATAGAATTAATTCATCTATATTTTCTCTGCTTGGATTTGTGGATGTATATGTATTTCTTAAAATATTTATTCCATTCATAATTTTAATGTAAGACGTAAATTAGGGATCTAGCTTAATTTTTCCCCCAAATGGTTGGTCAGCAATCTCGACCTATTTATTCAGCAACCAACACTTGCCCTACTAATCTGTTCCGCCATCTTTAAGTGCTAAATTCCCACTGCACTGGAGTCTGTACTGAATTTCCACCAGTATCAAACTGCTTTGACTACTTTAGCTTTATAATATATTTTAGCTTTATAATACACTTTTAGCTTTATAATATACTTTTAAATCTGGCAAGTCCCTCTCCTTTTTTTCTCCCAGAATTCTCTTAGTTATTTTCATAAGTATTTTTCCAGTTGAATGTTACAATAGTTTTATAAAATTTAGAATAAAATTAAGAGGTTTTTAAAAATTAAATGTAAACTAAATATTCCACATAAAATGAGGTAGCATCTAGTCAGGCATGGATTTAATACCTAACTTGGCTGGACCTCTTCAGCTGTTTCTCTGCAGAGAAACATAAGCTTTCAGGACTCACCAATCAGAGAATGTAATCTCTGATTTTTTGTGGAGGGGATGTTAAAGAGGTTATAATGTCTATGACGAACAAAACGTAAGTAGAGACAGTGTTCAAAGGCATAGTTTTGAATTGGTGTTTGCTATATTTGGAGAACCTTTTTCCAAAGCATCAATGTTATAAGTGGTATTGGCCTCTCTACCAACCTATAAAATGCTACTTGGCTAAGAATGTAACCGAAGTCTTGCACACTTGCCCTGTCCTTTTTGTCCACTATTGTCATTCAAATGTTGTGCTTCAGGAGCATGCCAAGTTAGAGAGACTTCCAAGGGTGAGCCAGGGAATACTGTCACCTCCAATGGTGTTTCTTTTCTTTTTTTTTTTTTGAAACAGGATTTCGCTCTGTCACTCAGGCTGGAGTGCAGTGGTGCAATCATGGCTCACTGAAGCCACAACCTCCTGGGGTGAAGCGATCCTCCCACCTCAACCTTCTGAGTAGCTGGGACTATAGGCATGTACCACTACCACGCCTGGATAATTTTTTCTTTTTTGTAGAGACAGGGTCTTACTATGTTGCCTAGTCTGGTCTCAAACTACTGGGCTCAAGATTTCCTCCACTTCGGCCTCCCGAAGTGCTGGATTACAGGCATGAGCCACCAGGCCCAGACACCCAACGGTGTTTCTATGGGAATGTCAGTCTGACACTGAGCCACAGCAGTGAATAAAGAGACAGCAGGAACATAACTGTCCCTTCTCTTCCCCTGTCAACCACTACCTGCCATTCTGCAACCTCTAGTCCCTGCAAAGGCAAAGGAAGGACCTGAGACAGGACCTGAGACAAAGGACGGACCTGCAGGACCTGGGGACTGAGGAGGACTTGGCAGGGGAAGGTGGGCTCTACCTACTAGTAAGCAGAATGGGGAGGGGAGATCAGAGGGCCTGGTTTCCTATTTATTTGCCCGTCTATCCAACCCGAAGACCCCAGAACATCTATAACCAACCCTCCAGCACTCATACACTCCCCTCCTAGTTCACATCCCTGCCCTTGAGCAGCCTTCTTCTGTTAAGGTCATTCCTCCTGTTCTTTTCGACAAGAAACTCTTTTCTTCCCACCCAAAGGGTATCACAGTGAGACAGAAATCCAGGGGCACATTCTTTACCCTCCTGAGTAAACCCAATTAGGGACTAGGCATTCAAGGGTATGGGACGTTCTCAGGCTGGTGGGTGCTAAGTTAGAAGCTGTATGTGATCTCAGCAACATTTGCTGACATAGGCACAAGAGGCTCATAACCACTGAGGGCCCTAGGGCGGTTATCTGAGCGGCTGGCTAAGGCCAAGAGCACACTTACTACTGGGGCAGAAACTCAGCTTGTTTTAAACCCATCACTGGGCACCAGATGCACACACAGGGCTGCTTTTTCACAACATGAGTCATGATCATGTGCAAGGCTGACAATCCGAGACTACAGGGCAAGGCCAGCAAAGAGTTCTCCATATGTCAGGCCTTGCAGGGAAACCAGGGGATCAGGGAGATCTGTGTCACAGGGGAAAGCTCAGGCTCCTCTAGATACCACTTCCCTATTCCCATTTTGGCTCTTGACTGGCTATTAATCAATACCCACTCACTACTAGGCTTAAGGCTTAGTTCCTCCCAGGGGTACTTGGATATTTGGTGGCAATCAGTTCTTTTCGTAGGGGCAGTGACAGCTTCAGAATTTGGTAATGTCCTTCTGCTTTCCTGTTTATTCTGTAACCAGGGGCTCCTCTGGTCTGCAGGCACTTCACAGTGCAGCAGATCAGGAGAGGGGTGGAAGGCATGGATGGAACACACTGAGGGAACACAATGCCCACCTCTAGCCTCTGGCACTGCTGGATCTAGGCCACACTTCTCCATTCTAACCTTTTAGTACTTCTGACCTCAAAAAACAAAAGGAAGTTTAAGTCTGTGAACTACCAGTGCCTCCATGATTATCAACGGGAGAAAATGAAAACAGACTTTCCCTCAACTTTCTCCAGGAGGAGGGGGGCACCTTCACAAATAGGGCAGAGGCTCTGTGGACTTCCAGCTCAAGAGAGAAGGGTGGGACCTCTCAAACCAGTTTGGTTTTGTCGGTGGTGTTGTTGTTTTTAGAGATGAGAGTCTTGCTCTGTCACCCAGGCTGGAGTTTGGTGGTGCGATCATAGCTCAGAACTCCTGGGTTCAAGTCATCCTCTTGCCTCAGCAACCCAAGTATCTGGGACTACAGGTGTGCACCAGCACTCCTGGCTCAAGTCAGTTTTGGAATGCATGTAGCAGGGGAGCAGCATCCCATCTGGAGTTCAAGTATGTCCTGCTTTCTTTTTGCACACTGCCAAGAACTGCAGCCCTGCTGCTCAGGGAAGGGCCCCTCTTGCTTAGGGAAGGGCTCGAGATAGACTCTGGGAAAACAGCAGGGCCAGTCCTACCCATATGCCTTGACCTGGGAACTCAAGCCTTCCATCATTTCCAAAAACGGGGAGAGGCTGAGTGAGCTCTAGGTTGGCTGCTGACACTGCATCTCCCAACACAGAGGGTTACTGCTACTTGTTGTCTCCTGCTATGGAACTGGCTAGCAGAAGCATGTTCAACCCTCAAACTACCTCAGGAACACAAACAGGCTGACACCTGTCAACAGAGCCCTCCCCCAAAATCTGCCTTGAAATCCACCCTTCTGGCTCAGAAGGCAGCCCCTCCTTCCTCTTTCTCAGGAGCTGGGGAAGAAGGGACACTGGCCCACAGACAGCAGCCAGAGCTTGACAAGGCCAGGAAAAGCTCTGTTCTTTACCCAAAGGAACAAAAGAAATCAACCTGAAGCTCCTCTAGGCCCATATTTTCCTTCTAATCTAGTTTACCATAGTTCACAGTTTCTTAATCTAGAGTCCTTGAACTTTCTGAAATAATGGGCAAAATTTTGTGTCAACGTGTTTTTCTAGTGAAAGGATCTCATAGGCTTCTGCTTCTCAAAAATATCTCTGATCCATACAACTTCAGGGCTACTGACTTAAGCTATTGACAGTGTTCAGTGAAGATTTGGGATCCAAAGTGACTCTTCTTGGCTGGGTCTTCACTGGGTCAAAAACTTAATTTTAAAGAACCTCAAGATCCTCAATAAGGTCTCCTGGTTGGCAAATGAGTCATTTAATGACAGCCATACTTACACAGTTCAAACTCACTTCCAACTGGCCCTGGATTAGCACCAGAGTGTTTCTTCAGGAGAGAGCCCAAAATAAAGTACCATCTGGCCAAAAAGTAAAGGTCAAACACAGACACATTTAAAGTGCAATGCTAACTTTCCCAGCTTGAGAGGGAGCACAGCCTGGGAAAGAGGCCTTAAGTAGTCTGGTGTTTTCCTCAGTCAGTATACTAAGAGGCCTTAAGTAGTCTAGCATTTTCTTCAGTGAGTATACTAAGAGGCCTTAAGTAATTTGTATTTTCCTCAGAGGATATACCATGTGGCCTAGACTGCTGTGGGGCTGGGTGGGCTCTGGATGTACAATTTAAGTTCATTTCCAACTTAAAAATAACAATTATATAAGACGAATCGGTTATAAGAGCTCACATTTTCCCAAACTAAATTCTGGATTATCACCTAGAGTGAACAACGAGGGCAACACAAAAAAATGAGTAAACATTAATGTTCACTAAGCCCCCAGATGCAGTTAATCATAAGGTCAGTCTGTGATCAAGGTCGGATGTGCTGTTTGAGAACTTACTACCCTCATATGTTATATGTTTAAACCAAGTTATTTTTCACTTAGGACATAAGGGCACAAAATTTCCAGAAATGAAGAAGTATAGAGGATTAGAAGCCTCTTGTGTGGAAAGTGATACCTTTATTTTGCTGAGTTTCATTTGGATCTTCTTAGACACCAGATCAGACCAGTATTTCTCTCCTAAGAAGTCCCAAAATATTCTTCCAAGCAAGGCATTCACCCAGGCTTCCTGTTCTTCCTCTTCAGAGGGTGGAACCTCTGGCAACTGGCAAAAGAAAAGGGACCAAAATTAGCTAGAAAGCAACTGGAGAATAAGACGGGTGCTTATTTTTATAAAGTCACTGGAGTTCCCTCCTTATAGAAACAGGAGACCACACGAGTCATACTCCTTCCCTATAAATTACAAGTCCCACATTATATTGGTGACTAGGAAAGGGGAGAAACGAAAGCTGCCATCACAGCTAAAACCTTCTCTTTGTCTGTTTTCTTTTTCTACCAGTCTTCCTATAAACCAGCTAATATTTCATACCATTAGCTTAGCCAAACTGCTCTGCCTCCAAATTAGCTTGGTATCAACATTATGCATCAGTGACACATCTGATAAAATGCCTGCCCATCTTTCTTCAAGCTAAGGCTTGGACGTGTAATTGTCAAGCTGGTGCTCATCCAGGCAGACGCCACAGTTCCCCAATGGCCAGGACTCAAGTTCAGCCTGAACCCTGTGAGGTCAAAATACTCCCGGGATGCTTAAAAATACTGATGTCTGGATCCTACCCCCAGAGTCACTGATTTCAGTGGGCATCAGGAGTTTCAGACGCTCCCCTGGTAATGTAATGAACAGGCAAGACAAAGAATCACAGATGTGGATTAGAGAGAGCTGCTCTCAGGGCTTCCATGAAACATCTACAGCTGTTCTCACCAATCTCGGCCCAGCGAAATACCCTGATCCTTACTTCCATTTGATACAATCCATCTGAAGCATCTGCTGTGGCCAATGTGTGAGGTGGGGGAGAAAGTAAACCCAAGTCTCCGATTTCCTTGGCTAATCATTAGACTGTGCACTCTGGCCTGGAGGGGGTCAGGGATGGAGATAAAGAAGGGTAAACAGCAGCACCCACAGACGGTGTTGTAAGGTTTATGTGGTTGGTGCAGGCACGGGCTGAGAACTCAGTAATGTAGCAGCTGTCCACTGACCACATGCCAGCCCTATGGGCACATTCCTGTCTCAGGTCCACTCATGTCTCACAATACCCTGGAAAGACAGGAAGTTTACTTCCATTTTAGAAATGAGTGCAGCGCCTGACACACAGTCCTGTTTTCCCATCCTCTATCTGCTCTGTCCTGTGTGTGGCGGTGGGGGTGGGGGAAGGGTAGCTGGCCCCCTGATATGGCAGACATTTTCCTGTGCTGAGGTCTCTAATTAGACTGTAGCCTTGCAGAAACAATGAGCTTTGGAAAGCAAAAATGAAAAGATTTAGAAATGCAGAATCTGTGAATTATTCCCCCTTTCCCCTCCCTCTATGGCTACTATATGTGCATCTGTTCTGCCCTCATGGGCTGGCTGCAGCTATAACACACACCAGACACTCTCATTACCTCCACGCTTTATGCTTGTGCATTCACGCCAGTGCTATCCATTCTGAGCAGCTGTGACTGTGCCCATATTGAAGCTGTGTGCCTGGGTCAGTGGTGTGCTGCACACGTTGTTGCTTGGTGTGTATGGATTTGAACCTGCAGATCCAATTGTTTGTGAGTACTCTGAAGGTCTACAGCACATAGCTCCTTGCACTCATTCTGAAGCCTGGTGTTCCCCAGTCACTGAGCTGTGCCTGAACCAGCACACTGCTCAGTCCCACCTGTCTGCCAGTCTTGCTGAGAGGTGAGGCCAGCTAGACTTCCTGGGTGGAGTGGGGACTTGGAGAAATTTTCTGTCTTACAAGAGGATTGTAAAATGCACCAATCAGCGCTCTGTAAAAACGTACCAATCAATCAGCACTCTGTAGCTAGCAAGAGGATTGTAAAATGCACCAATCAGTGCCCTGTAAAACGCACCAATCAGCACTCTGTAAAATGTACCAATCAGCACTCTGTAAAATGCACCAATCAGCAGGATCCTAAAAGTAGCCAATCGCAGAGAGGATTGAAAAAAGGGCATTCTGATAGGACAAAAACAGAACATGGGAGGGGACAATAAGGGAATAAAAGCTGGGCACCCCAGCCAGCAGCGGCAGCCACCCGCTTGGGTGCCGTTATGTGCTGTGGAAGCTTTGTCCTTTTGCCCTTCACAATAAACGTTCCTACTGTTCACTATTTGGGTCCGTGCCAACTTTAAGAGCTGTAATACTCATGGTGAAGGTCTGAGACTTCATTCTTGAAGTCAGTGAGACCACGAACCCACCAGCAGGAACCAACTGCAGATAGATTGCCACAGCCTGTGCCCTCTCTTGCTGGGGGCCTAGGGTTCGCTTACATTTTTCAATCACATGTCACTGCATGACTTTATATTCTACAGGCGTCCTTCACATTCGAGTTTTCAAAGGTCTCCCTTATGAACATTGGTGAGTCTCATTTAAAAAAAAAAAAATGTTTTAAAAAAGAGGGCATGCTGGTCAGCCCATTTCAGAAGACATGGATCTGCCTCACCCTTCTTAATGGACATGGATTATTCTCTCTGGGCTTTTCGAGTGCTGTGACGTTTTCTGTCATTAACCAAGACATTTTCCACCACTAGGTCCTGGATGGAAGGGCAAAAGTCTGCAGCGGTGAATGCTTGGCCATGCCCTAACTTGCAGTTTTTTTGAATCCCTTTTCTCTCTGACTGAACATCTCCTTCCCAGCCCCAAGGGTAACTGGTTCAGCTTTTCTGAGGTTACTGTCTTTGAGTCCCATTCGATTATTTATACAGACTTCTGCATAAACACTCATCCAAGGGCAATGACCACCTGGCCCCTCAGATGGTACTAAGTTGCTGCCCACGTAAGACACCACGTGTCTTATTTTAGATTTGTAGGTTATACGAGAGAATAAGTTACTTTTTCCCTTCCCTAGAGGGAGCATCTACCCTTTATTAGCCTTTCTTTACAACCCTAGTTACTCACAGGAAACAGTTTTAGCACAAAATAGCAAGCAAGAAAGGCTATTTCACAATGTATGTCCAAGCCAATGGCATATGATGTGGTAAACAAATTTCTGAAATAACCGACAAGCAGGTTGTTTTTTCAACAGTTCCTTTTTCCAAAGTAAGCTTCTCTCCACAGACTCATTGGGAACAAAGAAAAATTCCAGAGCAGAACATCGATAATGCATCAAAGAAGCTTTTATGAGCAAAACCTGGATTCAACAGCCTGCTAGGAAGGCCCAACGAATGTTATAAAAATTTAAGAGTTTAAAGAATCAATGTGCATACATTTCCTAATATCGCCATTTGGCTATAGGATGCAATGTGTGGAGGATATTCATTTTGCTGTCTCAACTGTATAAACATACTAAGAAATGGTAACTTTCCAAAAATGGCTTCCAAGTAAGTGTAGAGAAAATTCAATGGTTTGAAGCTGAAGCAAGCCCATCAAAACTGCGTCGCTCTTGGGATATGTGTTATTTAAAACTAACCTCTAAAACTAAAGTAGGACAGATTTACTGAAGTCTGTGGTGTAACATTTCCTATTACAAATGGCCAGGAGGCCAGCCCAGTTTTTCTATTACAAAGAGTGTGTAGTGCCCCCACTCCTTTCTGGCCGCACCCAGTGTACCGCCAGGGGGGTTGCACAAGGGACAGTGTGGTCCAGGAGATGACACAGTGGAGGACCCTACCCCTGTGTGTTTCTTTCCCTTGATTATAAAAACAATGCATATTCACTGCAGAAAACACCCATAATCCTGCTACTCAGATTTAAAACATTTTAAACATTATTTAAAACATTTTTACTATATTTTCTTTCAGTCTCTTTTCAGTGTATATATACATTTAAGAATATAGAACTTTTAAAAAGCAAAATTAGGCCGGGCGTGGTGGCTCCTGCCTGTAATCCCAGCACTTTGGGAGGCCAAGGCGGGCAAATCACGGAGTCAAGAGATTGAGACCATCTTGGCCAACACGGTAAAGTCCCGTCTCTACCAAAAATACAAAAATTAGCTGGGTGTGGTGGTGCGTGCCTATAGTCCCAGCTACTCAGGAGGCTGAGGCAGGAGAATTGCTTGAGCCCAGGAGGCAGAGTTTGCAGTGGGCCGAGACCATGCCACTGTACTCCACCCTGGCAACAGAGCAAGACTGTCTTAAAAAAAAAAAAAAAAAAAAAGCAAAATTAGATCTAGCTACATGGTTTTGTATTCTTTGAGAAGGAGTCTCGCTCTGTCTCTCAGGCTGGAGTGCAGTGGCGCGATCTCGGCTCACTGCAAGCTCCGCCTCCCAGGTTCAAGGGAGGCTACCTCAGCCTCCCAAGTAGCTGGTATTACAGGCATTCACCACCACGCCCGGCTAATTTTTTGTATTTTTAGTAGAGACGGGGCTTCTCCATGGTGGTCAGGCTGGTCTCAAACTCCCAACCTCAGGTGATCTGCCTGCCTCGGCCTCCCAAAGTGCTGAGATTACAGGCGTGAGCCACCATGCCCGGCTGGTTCTGTATTTTTTTTTTTTTTTTACAGTTTTACTTAGATGTAATTCACAGATCATACAATTTGTCCATCCTTCCATAGCTGCTGTGGAAAACAGTATTGCAGTTCCTTAAACAATTTAAACAGAATTACCCTTAAGATGCACTAATTTCACTTCTGGCTATATACCCCAACAAATTTGAAAGCAGGGTCTCAAAACAAGATATGTGTACACTGATGTTCAGAGCAGCATCATTCACAATAGCTAAAATGTGGAAGCAAGCCAAGCACCCACCGATGGAGGAATGGATAAGCAAAATGGCGTACGTACACAATGGAGCATGATTCAGCCTCAAAAAGGAAGGCGATTCTGACTTACGCTACCACATGGATGAATCTTGAGGGCATTAGGCTAAGTGAAATAAGTCAGTCACAAAAAGACAAATACTGTATAATTCTACCTATATGAGGTACTTAGGATAGTCAAAATCCGAGAGACAGGGAATGGTGGTTGCCAGGGGCTGGGAGGAGGGGGACAGGGGAGTTACTGTTGAATAAGTATAGAGTTTCAATTATACAAGTTGAAGAGAATGGTGGTGGTCAATGCATAACATTATGAATGTATTTAATTCTACTGAACTATACATTTTAAAATGATTAAGATGGCAAACTTTATGTCTATGTATTTTACCACAAAAATAATTTTTAAAAATAGAGTACAATTCAATAGTTTTCAGTATATTGAGAGTTGTGTAGCTATCACCACAGTCAATTTTAGAACATTTTCGTCACTCACCAAATAAACCCTGTACCCATTAGCAGTCACTCCCTATTCCTCCCCAACTCCTCCCCATCCCCCTGCCCACCAGTCTAGGAAACTAGTTTGTCTCTATGAATTTGCCTATTCCAGACATTTCCTATAAATGAAGTCATACAATGTGTTCTTTTGTGACTGACTCCCTTCACTAATGTTTTCAAGGCATATCCATGTTGTAGCAGTGCGTCCTTTTTATTGCATAATAAACTTATTTTTATTGCATAATAATATTATCATCTATGCATATACCACACTTTATCCACTCACCAGTTAATGGAAATAGGGGTTGTTTGCCACTTTTGTTTTGTTTTTTTAAACAGAGTCTTGCTGTGTCATCCAGGCTGGAGTGCAGTGGCGTGATCTCGGCTCACCGCAACCTATGCCTCCTGAGTTCAAGCCATTCTTGTGCCTCAGCCTCCCGAGTAGCTGGGACTACAGACGTGCACTACTACGCCCGGCTAATTTTTGTCTTTTTAGTAGAGATGGGGTTTCGCCATGTTGGCCAGGCTGGTCTTGAACTCCTGGCCTCAAGTAATCCGCCCACCTCAGCCTTCCAAAGTGCCGGGCTTACAGGCGCAAGCCACTGTGCCCCACCATTTTCCACTTTTGGCTATTGTGAATAATGCTACTATAAATATTTGTGTACAAGTGTTTGTGTAAACATGTATTTTCATTTCTCTTGGATATATATCTAGGAGTGGAACTGCTGGCTCATATGGTGACTCTGTTTAACTTTTTGAGGAAATACCAAACTATTTCCCACAGTGGCTGGACCATTTTACATTCCTGCCAGCAACGTATGAGGACTCCAATTTCTTTCTTTTCTTTCTTTTTTGAGGCAGAGTCTCACTCTGTTGTCCAGGCTGGAGTGAAGCGGCATGATTTTGGCTCCCTGTAACCTCTGCCTCCCAGGTTCAAGTGATTCTCGTGCCTCAGCCTCCCCAGTAGCTGGGATTACAGGCATGCGCCACCATGCCTGGCTAATTTTTTGTATTTTTAGTAGAGATGGGATTTTGCCATGTTGCCCAGGCTGGCCTCAAACTCCTGAGCTCAGGCAGTCCACCCGCCTTGGCCTCCCAAAGTGTTAGGATTATAGGCATGAGCCACTGCACCCGGCCAAGGATTCCAATTTCTCTACATCCTCACTAAACTTGTTATCATCTATCTTTTTAAAAATTTTTATTATTTATTTATTTATTTGGTAGAGATGGAGTTTTGTCATCTTGCCCAGGCTGGTCTCGAACTCCTGAGCTCAAGTGATCCATTCGCCTCAGTCTCCCAAAGTGTTGGGATTACAAGTGTGAGCCACCACCGTGCCTGGCCATCATCTGTCTTTTTCATTGTGGCCATCTGGGTGGGTGTGAAGTGACATCTGACTGTGGTTTTGATTCACATTTCCTTGATGACTAATGATACTGAGCATCTTTTCATGTGCTTGCTTATTTGGGCGTTAGTGCATCTTCTTTGGAGAAATGTCTATTCGGATCCTTTACCCTTTTATTTTTTGAGACAGGGTCTTGCTCTGTTGCTCAGGTTGAAGTTCAGTGGTGCAATCACTAATCACTGCAGCTCTGACCTCCCTGACTCGAGCAATTCTTGATTCAGCCTTCTGAGTAGCTGGGACTGCAGGCACATGCCACTTTGTCTGGCTAATTTTTTTTTTCTTCTTTTTTGTAGAGATGGAGTCTCAATATGTTGCCCAGGCTGGTCTCGAACTCCTGAGCTCAAGTGATCCTCCTGCCTTGGCCTCCCAAAGTGCTCAGATTATAGGCGTGAGCCACTGCACCCAGGCCCGTTTCTTAATCTGGTTGTTTATCTCTTTGTTATTGAGTTGTAAGAGTCCTTTATACATTTCTAGGTACCAGTCCTTTATAGTTCTAGGTACCAGATCCTTACCAGATAAATGATTTGTAAACATTTTCTCCCATCCTGTGGGTTATCTTTTCACTTTCTTGGTGGTATTGTTGACAGCACAAAAGTTTATTTTTGTGATTAATTTTGATGAAGTCCAATTTACCTATCTTTTCTTTGGTTGCTTATGCTTTTGGTATCTTAGCTAAGAAGGTTTACCGAACCCAAAGTCACAAATTTTACTTCTGAGAGTTTTATGGTTTTAGCTCTTACATTGAGGTCTATGATCCATTTTGAGTTAATTTTTATGTATGGTGTGAGGTAGAGGGCCAACTCCATTCTCTTGCCCGTAGATATCCAGTTGTTCCCACACCATTTGTTGAAAAGACTATTCTTTCTCTCCACTGATT
Organism: Gorilla gorilla gorilla; assembly: GCF_029281585.2. Classification (NCBI taxonomy): domain Eukaryota; kingdom Metazoa; phylum Chordata; class Mammalia; order Primates; family Hominidae; genus Gorilla; species Gorilla gorilla. The sequence continues at coordinate 27,827,916 of NC_073228.2, read as the reverse complement.
TGTTTTAGCACTCGTCTGAATTCTTTTTAAAATTTATTTTTAAATTGGATATATAGCTTCATTTTTTACTTAGTGCAACAAAAACATTTTCCAATTCAACTTCTAAGTGTTTAAAAAGCCTACTTTGTGGGGGTAGCAAGGGAAGCCCTGGAAAACTATTCTGCCAGTTACAGACTTCCTGGTTTCTATTTGACTCCTATTTGCTTTGTAACATTCTCATCTTCTGATAACACCAAACAGGTAATAATATCTTGTAATCCAGTTTATAGATAAGAGATGATGAGCACGACTAGTAGTAATAAGGACAGGACTCTCCATACCAGGGTGGCATATTTTAATATTATCTCTAACATTTTTTAAAACTGTCTGTTGAAATGGAGAGTGGAAGTGCCTTATGCAACCTGAACACCAGAGCCTCACTACTGGAGGACAGGCACCATGGCCTCTCTCCCAGGCAGGCAATGCAGGGCACACAGAACCAGCAGCCTCCCTGGACTCACACCCCTGAGCAAATCTGCAGCCGACCTGTGGGGTCTCTCTTCCTGATGTACCCATGCTGGAAGTAGTACCATTGCACTTTCAGACATTTTTAAAAAAAGAGTTTCCTTGTTTCCTGAATTAAATCCCCTTCCAAACCAGGCACTAAACATTTGGAAAACTAGGCCCTTGCCCCCCCAAAATAGTGATCTTTTCTAATTCAAATTTTCAGCACCACTGCACTCCAGTCTGGGCGACAGAGTGAGACTCCAACTAAAAAAAGAAAAAAAAATTTCATCAGAGGCCAGGCACAGTGGCTCACGCTGTAATCCCACCACTTTGGGAGGCCAAGGAGAGTGGATCACCAGAGGTCAGGAGTTCAAGACCAGCCTGGCCAACATTGTGAAACTCCGTCTCTACTAAAAATACAAAATTAGCCGGACGTGGTAGCGTGTGACTGTAGTCCTGGCTACTCAGGAGGCTGAGGCAGAAGAATCGCTTGAACCTGGGAGGCGGAGATGGCAGTGAGCCAAGATCACACCACTGCACTCCAGCCTGGGGAAAAAGAGCAAAACTCCGTCTCAAAAAAAAAAGTCATCAGACTTAGAAGAGGGAAAAGAAATGTCTGGGTGCTTAAAGGGTAAGTGCCAGGTGGCTGGAACGAGAGAGCCCCTGACAGCAATGCTGGGCTGTGACATCAGGGACCCCAGTGAACATAGCATACAATATGCACATGTAACACAAACCAAGGAAACAAAGCTCTAAAATCAGGTTTGTTTTTTAATTTGGGGAAATCTTTCAAAAGGAAGCACTTTATTGGATAATTTTCTTACGTCAGTGCACAATTCTCCTCTTGATTTTCTTGAGTCTGATGAGAGTCCAGACAGCTGACAGCCTAGCATTTGGAGGGAGGAGAAACTCACCAGTGGTAAACAGGACCATTTGTAGAAAAGTTTTATATCACCCCACTCTTGGCTTGAGGGAGGTCTGCTTCCCACTAAAGCCGGGGTGACTCAGTGCAGAGGTAGTGGGTCGCAGGCCAGCAGAGGCATATGGTCTTTTATTGCCCTGACAACTTCAAACAGATCAGGTGAGTGACCTCTTCCACACTGAAGAGGATCAACGGATAAAGAGCAATGGCTTGCTTCTCATTAAGAACAGAAATACACATGGTCATTGTAAGAGGTCAAACACAGCCAAGGGCGGTGGCTCACGCCTGTAATCGCAGCACTTTGGGAGGCCGAGGCAGGTGGATCTCTTGAGCTCAGGAGTTCAAGACCAGACTGGGCAACATGGTGAAACCCCATCTCTACAAAAAATACAAAAATTAGCTGGGCATGGTGGCACACACCTGTAGTTCCAGCTACTTGGGAGGCTGAGCCCAGGAGGGTGAGAGGATCACTTGAGCCCAGGAGGTCGAGGTTGCAGTGAGCCATGTTCACGACACTGCACTCCAGCCTGGGTGACACAGCGAGACCTTGTCTCAAAAAAAAAGAGGTCAAACACCTGGATATGAAAGAGAGGTTAAGTGTACCCCAGGCAGAGACTGTGACTCTGAATAGTGTGCAAAGTAGAGGCAGGAGGCCTCAGGCCAAGCAGGCTTTCAGAATAACCCAGCAAAATAGTCTCAGCGAGCCAAGGGGCCCCTGGGTTCTCAGGTCAGGTTTGCACACTCCATCACTTAGCAACTGTGTGACTAGGCTACCTAACTTCATCAAGCCTCAGTTTCTCCGCTTACAAAATGGAGACAATCGTGTCTAGTTTGCAGGACTGTTCAGGAGAGCAGAGTAATTCTATTAAAGTGCCTAACAGAGCCTGGCATCTGGCAGCTTACAGGAGTTATCTTATCAGAGATGATCCTAAGTCCGTGTCCGGTTACGCTTTGTAAAGAATGTTCATGGTAAATCTTCAAAAGCACTGGGCATAGCCGAGGAGATTGAGAATTTGAAAATACAATGGTTATGGAGGAATGAGACCTGAATCACCAGTGATTCTGCAACAACCCCTAGTGATCACCCAGTTGCTCAGGTCAAAGTGCAAATCTTGGCCTCTGCGTTCTCTCACGTCAGCAAATCCAGCCAGCGCCTCCTGCCACGCACACCCCAGTCCAGCCTCTCCTCACCACCTACTGTCACTACCTTCACGTTGGTCCAGCCTTCACTATGACAGTCACCTCCCACTCCTTCTTTCCCTCTAGAGCCAGTTCTCCACCAAGAGCCACTTATCTTTTTATACTTAGATCAGTCAACATCATACCCTGCTCAAAACCCTCCCATGGCCTCCCATCCTGATCCTCCAGCCTCCCTACCTCCCCATTTCCCTTGCTCACTGTCCGGCCAGGCCTCCTTGCTGTTCCTCGAATATTCCAAGCACATGCCTACAGCGGGCCCTTGGGTTGCTGCTTTTCCCACCGGGAGTGCTCCTCCCACACCCATCACCATGGCTCACTTCCCCGTGACCAACTGGTCTGTGCCCAAAAGTCACCTCCTCAAAGAGGCCCTTCCTGACCACCCATCCAAAATAGCAGAGAAAAACAGTACAAACTTTTTAAAATTAAAAATAAATAAATACATAAATAAATAAAATAGCAGTTCTGGCCACTTCCCCTCCTTCCTTGTCTGACTTTATTTTCATTCTTCCCACCACCTGGTGCTTGTTTCTTGCTGTCTTCCTGAGTAGATTACAAGTTCCCCAAAGGCAGGGTCCTTCTCTGTCTTGTGTACCACTGTTATCCCAGTGCCCACAACAGGGCTTCGGAGCACTTATGCGTGAAGAAATGTGTCTAAGTCGAAAAGTGAAAAAGGTCCGGCCCAGCAGCCAGCTTTACCTTCTTCCCAGCTGTGGGGCTGCTCTCCGCACTCTGCAGGGGGCTCCTCTGGGGGCTTCGGCTTTCCTGGGGGACACATCTGCCCATGTACACGCTGTAGTCGAGAAGCATCTTCTGCCGCACACTGCCTGCCAGCTCCTTCTGCTTTGGCTGTGACATGATCTCCTCCACACTGCCTTTGCTGCTGCTGCGGCTGTGGGTCAGGTGCCCGGACGGACTGTTGTGTCTGCTGTGCGCAGGCAAAAGCCCTGGAGCCAAGAAGACGGGGGCTATTCACACAATGAAGACAACAACTGCAAAGTAAGCGGACTCCTGAGAAAAGCAGCTACAATGCTATCAAATGACTGTTTAAAAATATTTATAAGGGGCCGGGCATGGTGGCTCACGCCTGTAATCCCAGCACTTTGGGAGGCCAAGGCAGGCGGATCACGAGGTCAGGAGATCGAGACCATCCTGGCTAACATGGTGAAACCCCATCTCTACTAAAAATACAAAAAATTAGCCGGGTGTGGTGCTGGGCGCCAGTAGTCTCAGCTACTCGGGAGGCTGAGGCAGGAGAATGGTGTGAACCCAGGAGGTGGAGCTTGCAGTGAGCCAAGATCATGCCACTGCACTCCAGTTTGGGCAACAGAGCGAGACTCCGTCTCAAAAAAAAAAAAAAAAATTTATAAGTTTATTTCCCACCCTGAAAAGTACCTTTTTCTCTAAGGTAATTTTTAAGAACAGTTTTTATTCCTCTCCAAGATAATTAGAGTAATGGGAGTAAAGAAATGTAGTTGGTAGGTACTATTCTCTTTTGTCCTGATGATCTTTTAGGAAAAGGTCAAATATAGGACCAACACATCCCAAGTAGTGGTGAACTTGTCAGTGCTATCAGGGGTAAATGGAAAGTGGGTAGAGAGATAATTAATTGTTCATCCACAAGCTCACAGCAATTCCAAAGATGTCATCTTTCATTCGAGAACTTATGCATCAAGCACTTTCAAGCACACCATGCTAAAAAGAAGAAGACATAATCCCTGCCCTTGAACTCACACACCTAAGCAGATAAATCACAGTCTTCTGTAACAAGTGTCAAAATTGTAGCACAACTAAGGGACTCTCTGGGCAAAAAGAAGGGGGTGACTACCTCTGCCCAAGAGACTGGAGCGGTGCTTACCCTAGCTGACTTTCACAGCAGTGACATCTACGCTGTATCTTGAGGGAATAGTTGCCATTTTCCTGGCCCAGGTGGGGAAGAGTATTCCAGGTAGAGGAAGCAGCATATGCAAAAAGCAGTGACAGGGCACAGTATGTTTGGAGGCCAGTGAGAGATTCAGTGAAGTTCTAAGCATAGTACAGGGGGCAGAGGATAGGAAATGAGGATGGAGAGATTAGCCAGGAACAGACTGCAAAGTGCCTCAAAAGCCAACCTTGGATTTAATATTGACCCTGTTGCGCCAGAGGTTTTAAGCATGGGATGCGCCTGATGCAAACAATTTTATTTAGATTTACTCTGATGGCCAGGTGAAATGTAAAGTGGTTAAAATCAAACCAGGCTGGGCGCAGTGGCTCACGCCTATAATCTCGGCACTTTGGGAGGCCGAGACAGATGAATCACTTGAGGTCAGGAGTTCGAGACCAGCCTGGCCAACATGGTGAAACCCCATCTCTACTAAAAATACAAAACATTAGCCTGGCATGGTGGCCCGTACCTGTAGTCCTAGCTACTGGGGGAGGCTGAAGGCAGGATAATCGCTTGAACCTGGGAGGCGGAGTTTGCAGTGAGCCAAGATCATACCACTGCACTCCAGCTTGGGCAACAGAGCAAGACTCTGTCTCAAAAAAAAAAAAAAAAAAAGAAAGAAAGAAAGAAATCAAAAAATCAAATCAAACCATTTTCTTCTTAAGAGGCTCCAACCATCAGAACCATAATTCCCCAGAGCCTCACAAAGGGTCATGCAAGCCATTTCTTAATTTAAATTTTAGCCAGATAATTTCCAGCACTTCAATATTTAATATCTTACACTGCATAACTATAAAAATACATTTTTGTAACTTTTATTATCCTTATACCATTTTCATGTTTAGCATTTTTTTAACTAAGATAAAAGCTACATCAAAAACATTAAAAAATAGATGTAAACTAATATTACATTTAATATCCTGGATTGGATCCTGGAAGAGAAAAAGAACATTAGTAGAAAAACCAGTGAAATCCAAATAAAGATTAGTTTAGTTAATAGTGAAAAAGAGAAAAATAGATTAAATAAACAGGGCAGCATGATACCAACACTTCAAACCAAACTGATCCCATTTGGACTGAGCCACAGTCCATGTAGAGGAGGAAAGGAACCCCCTACGAGGCCTGGCTGGTGCTCATTGCCCACAGAACAGCCTCTTCACATCACCTCACCCTTCCCCTGAGTGGGACAAAGCACAGGAGTCGTCACTGCACTGTGGGTCTCATGGACAACAGCCCCTGATAAAGTCAAGGACCTTCCTGTGCAGAGACCATACTGGAATTCTGCCAAATGACCGTGTGGCTTTCCTGCTGTCTCCAGACTCTTATTCCTCCGGGAGGCCTTTCCTGACCTGCAGCCTGGGCACTGCTGGCTGGAAATGCAGAATCTCAGCCCCACCCATGACCTCGAGTCAGAACCTGCATCTTAAGATCCCGTCAAACATTCAAGTCTGAGAAGCACAATCCGTGTTGCTAGAGAAATCTATGATTTTGGTGACAGCATCCCTGAGGGAGAGGACAGAGCAGGTCGTCGAGCAGGAAGACTTCTAACTTCTTGGTACTGACAGATGTACCTGGCCTCAGAGAATCAGACCAGTCCTACCTTCACGGCTGACCACCTATGTAGTCACTGATTCAGAGATGGTTTTGAAGAACAGCACAGTGCTGACCAATTTACCTTGCTACTAGTTTAATCACACTTTTGGTGGCTTAAACTTACCATAAATATCTCAATTCATAGCTTTCAAAGGCAACCCAGACTTACAGATGTACGAAAAGACATTAGTGGTGTGTAAGCCTTGCTTTAGTACCAGTGAGTGCACTGAAGGTTTTCCCACATCTCTGACTCTTACCATTATGTTTGTTGTGTGGTGAGTGGAACTTTTGGCAGGATTTCCAAAAATTGAACTTGTTAAAAATAATCAAATGCTTTATTTAAGTCCATGAATAACATGCCTCTTTTGAAGGTGCTCTGGGGGGCCCCTAAGTACCTAAGGTGGTGTTTCCTGGTGGCCCCATATACCCCCGTGGGTTACCTGATTCTGAGCTTCAGTGCCTAGACCAGTAGACCTTTATATTCCCAGTAGGAATACAATCTGAGCCACATAAACAATTTTAAATTTTCTAGTAGTCACATTTAAAAATGTAAAAAGAGGTCGGGCACAGTGGCTCACGCCTGTAATCCCAGCACTTTGGGAGGCCAAGGTGGGTGGTTCACTTGAGGCTGGGAGTTTAAGATCAGCCTGACCAACATAGTGAAATCCTGTCCCTACTAAAAATATAAAAAATTAGCTGGGCGTGATGGCGGGCGCCTGTAATCCCAGCTACTCAGGAGGCTGAGGCAGGAGAACTGCTTGAACCTGGGAGGCGGAGGTTTCAGTGAGCCAAGATCGTGTCACTGCACTCCAGCCTGGGCAACAAAGTTAGACTCCATCTCAGGAAAAAAAAAAAAAAAAAAGAAAGAAAGAGAAAGGTAAAAAGAATACAATTAATTTGAATATATTTTTAACCCAATATATCTAAAATATTATTTCAACATGTAACCAATATAAGAAGTTATTAATGAGATATTTTACATTCTTTTATTGGACTAAGACTTTGAAATCCAATGTGCATCTTATACTTAGAGCACACCTCCATCTGGACTGGCCACACTTCAAGTGTTCAAAAGCCACATGGGGCTGGTGGCTACCGTAAGAAGCAGCACAGGTTTAGACCTACCAGGAGAGCTAGGCAGTGCCTGGTGCTGAGGAGTTCTTACCCACTTGAATTTTCTTTTACTCAGTGTTATGGGTTGAATTGTGTCCTCCAAAAAATATGTTAAAGTCCTAACCCCAGTATCTCAGAATGTGACCTTATTTGGAAACAGAGTCATTGTAGATGCCATTCATTAAAATAAAGTCATACTAGAAACAGGGTGGGCTCCTAATCCCATATGACTGGTGTCCTTCCAAGAAGACACAGAGCCACTGACAGACAATGCCATGTGATGACAGGCCAGTGTGGAGTGATGCGGCTGCGGGCCAAGTATTGATGGTCACCACCAGAAGCTGCAAACACGCAAGGAAGGATTCTATGCAGAGTCTCACAAGGAGCATGGCCCTGCTAACACCTTGATTTCAGACTTCCAGCCTCCAGTACTGTGAGAGAATACATTTCTGTTGTAAATCACCCAGCTTGTGGTATTTTGTCCCAGCAGCCCTAGGAAGTAAATATATCTAGTAATCTCCCCATTCGTCTTGATTCTTAAAAGGGACTTCTTAGATCTCAGTGCTGGGATTAGGATGGAATCTGGTGTTGAAGCTGACAGAATGGAAGGTTAGCAAAGGAGTTAGGGCAAAGGCTCAGATTATGTTCCAGGGGAAGGAACCAAAGCACTCTGAAGCAATGTGTGACACTCATGTGACCAGCATAACTCCCGGATCAACACAAATGCCTTGTTAGAGAAAGCCCCAGAGTGGCTCCCTCCTAGTCTTTGTTTCAGATCCATGAAAGAAAGCTTTCCCTAATAACACCCACACTGGTCTTGTCCCAATTATTGGTTACACCACACTCATTTTAGCACGGCAATTTGTGAACACCTGACTCATACGTGCCAGTTTTGCATAACAGGCACAACACCTGAAGGACAGGGGAGCTACTGCTTTTTACTGGTTTTGTGTCTCTTGCAGCTCCAAGCCCAGCCAAAGCTGAGCAAAGAGGTGCTGCATGGTTATCAATCCGAATGACCATGATCTGACCTGAATGGTCAGGAAGTGCAAGGATTCTGCATTCTATGGCAAGCTCAGGCTCGGAAGACATATTGAGGGTCAGGTGCTCGAAAGTACCAGCCGGAAGGATCTCCCTGACTCACCTGCCATCTCAGAACCAGGGTTTTTCTGTTGCTGCTTCTCTCAGGGGAGTCACATTATATACAAATAAAACATAACCAGCAAAGGCTAATAAACATCATCTGCAAATGGATCCATCATTGGTTAAATGATTTGGGACAGAGGGCTGCAGTTATCAGCCTAGATGGTAAATGAGTCAAGAGAACGCACATTAGGTGGCAGACAACCATCGATTCAGGGTGGGCTTCCTTCCTTCCTTCCTTCCTTCCTACCTGGCATTCTTTCTCTATTCTCCCTAGTGGCCCTTTAAAAATGCATAAGCATTTAGCACAAACGTCATTACCTGGTTTACCTCCAGAGACACCCGACGACTTCTTGATTTCCGACTTTAGCTTAGATGCCAGAATAAATCTCCTAAACCATTCCTCTTTTTCTCGGCCAGTTCTCCCAAAGAGATAGAGTATCTGATCTCGCTGGCTAGATCTTGTTCCCTCCTGAGGGCGGGGTGGCTTCTTAGGGTCCTCGCTTCCCTCAGCTGGCGGCTTCTCTTCTGAAGTCTCCTTATCAGTCTGAGCTTTAGACATAAAATCATCTTGCTGACCAAGCTCGATACAAATGGGGTACTTTTTATTCCAGATTCGCTTTCGAGCCAAAGTTTTAGGTACAAGATAAATCTACAGAGAAAGAAAAATGATGATTTATATATTAAAGATTGGCTACACTATGCATTAATATTATGCATAGCACAAAGTGCAAACCTTATAGACTTTTTGACTAAAATGATGAATATGAAATAACTTTTAACACTTGTTCATAACATGACTACAGAAACTGGGATTTTCAGAAGTGTCTTGTTATTCTTCAAAATCATTCCACAAAGTAGGTATTTAATAATTTTGCGAGAGTTATAAATATCCGTAATTTTCAGGTGGCAGTAGCACAATAATAATGTTTAGCTGCTTATCATCAACTACGTTTGGCTATCAACTGAATTTAATGACCTTGGACCAAACTTAAGTTGGAAGAAAAAAAAAGATAGCTAAAATCTAGATGGGAAGCTAAAGTCAACCTTGAGTATCAAACTCAAGAATAAACTTATATAAAAACTATTTTAAGTACTTCTCTCACTTTGGAGAAATCTAAAGATCATTCAGATGAACTGTAAGAACAGAGAAACACTAGCTTTGTGGAATACATAATTTACATTTCTCACAAAAATAGAAGTATATAATACTTAATCAAAATGTAGTTATTTTGCATATCTATCATTTTCACATGTACAAAGACTTCAATAGTTAAGTACCGTAGAATCACCACACATAGCCACACAGCTTTTTGTTTGACTGAAATAATTAGCTTTTAAAGTCAGAATTCTGAGTGCACAACACTTGTTCCTCAAGTTGTGGTCTGTGGACCAGCAGCCTGAGTATCATCTGGGAGCTCATAAAAATGCAGGCCCGTGGCCCTACCCACAGCTACTGAATCAGAATCTGCATTTAACAAGATGCCCAGGTGATGTGCATAAACTTTAAAGTGTGAGAGGTACTGTCCTAAGGTATACTGATACTTCAACGACAACAAACCTTTTTAGGGTATAAAAAAATGCAGTTAAGCATCCAAGATGCCATATGCTTTTCATTCATCTAAGCTATCCTTCCAAAATTGCTCAGGCTCACCTTGCTGTCTGAGAGGTCATAGATTTTCTGGCTGATGTAGGTGACCTCTGGCTTGGGTTCATTGTAGCTGGCCCTCCTGGATATATTTTTATTGGGCTTTGAAAGTCTTAAGGTTCCACCCTCAAGTCGAACAAAGACTGAATGTGTCAAAGTCGCATGGTAGGTTTCTGGATCATAGTTGTAAATCTCATTCATCCATCCCTGATGAAGAAAAACTTCCATTAGTAATATCAGAATAATCGCAAATCTGATTTAGTGTGAAATGATGAACACTGTGGTATTTGGGACACTGAAACCAAACTTGATCACGACACAGATATCAGCTCACCAATGACTACAGGCTGCAAAGAGAAGTGCTTAGCTGGGAAGATAACTGGAACCGAGGAGGTTTTTGATAACCAAAAATCTGGATTTGGAGGAAAAATGGCAATGTTCATTATCCTAAATAAAAGGTTCTTTCTTTTTTTAAAGCTTATAAGCACATCAGGAAACTCAGAAGATTTGTTCATGTGACTGAGCAAGCCTCTCTGCCTGACCTCCTTTGGGGTGATTAATCCCACCCAGTCTGGCCTTCTTAATTAGCTAAACACATGCTCTTCCCAGCCCAGTTGGAATCTTTGAAATTTCAGGTATTAATTCATGTTATCACAGGACTGAGAGAACTACCTCTCCACTTCTGTTGCACTACAATATGTACCTCATTGAAACCATGCAGTAAAGCAGATGATTGAGAATTAGGCATTAAATACATCATAAATGTAATCAATAATATATCAAAATTCAAAGATACATAGTAACTTAAATGGGTAAAATTGTGCTCCAGGTCCCCCTGCCAAATTGGACATAAATGATTTTTTGTTACATATCTTGATTTTTTAAAAGAGCAAACACTGAAATGTATGACAAAAAATACATACACAAAAGCCTAATACACTATACACTGTGTTAAAGCTAATTTCATAGCTGTCATCATCATTCATCACTGAACACTTCTCCTGCCTCAATACTTTTTCAGGTTATGAGTAGCCCAGATCTCACAAAAGAAGTCCTCTGGGGAGTTTTAATTGATATCTTCCTACTCGCCCCAACTTTTTAAAAATACATGTCTTTGTAATGAGCAGAGAGATGCTAAAGCTCACTACATGGGAGTTGGGACTGTCATTCTTTTCAAGCAATAGCCATTTCCATGCTAAGTATTTGAGTCTCACACTAAAGTCTTGAATTGAAAGCCTGTGAGAATGAGGACTTCTCAGAATTCCTTCATTCATCCTTTTATTAAAACACGCATTGAATCTATGTGCGAAGTAATGGGTTAGGAGTTGGGACAAAGATTTTTTAAAAGGACAGGATTCTTGATCCAAAGGTGCCTCCAAAAGAGTAGAGAATTAGGTCTTCATTCCCGTATCCTATGACCCCACTGTAGTAAACATAATAGAGACAAGTTGTCACAAAAAGAGCACCTAAGTGTGAAGTGGAAGGAAAAATGGACAAACATATCTCTTTGTCATGGGGGAAAGAGTGTGAAGCTTATGAGCCAATTATATGGATTTATATACCTCAGTAGATGTTTTGGCCTGAGCTGGGAGGTTCTCTCCCTCCTCCCAAAGAATCACCGGACAGGAACAGCATCTATTCAACAATATTGAGTGAGCAAGCAGTGGCCATGGGAAGAGGCGTTTGTGAGGAAACAGCAACAATCAGAGCAATGAAGAGAAAAAGATGACAATTACAGATCACAGTGGGGCCTGAAGTGGACCGTATTGTCAGAGCATCCGTTTGGGTGGGTGTATTTTTGCTAAATGTAGAACTAAGTACTTTCTTTGGCTCACAGTTTTTTTGTCTTTTTCTTTAGTCTGTTCTTATGGCAAATTACATTCATTGACTTTCAAATGTTGAACCAGTCTTGCATTCTCAGGATTAAGGATGTATGAGTCATGATGTGCTGAAATTGGGCTGTATGAGCTCACAAGAACAGATTCTACACATCTCTTCCTAACTCCATGTTCAGTGACTTCACGTTGGTAGCTTGCAACTGGCAACAGTGGGAGTTGCTACATCACGGAAATCAGGGAATAGTCAAATCAAGATTTTTTTTTTTTTTTTTTTTTTGGAGAGCCAGTTTACCAGCATAACACTTTGCTGATATTTTGTTCATTTGTCCCTCTAAGTTCATGAAGGAAAATAGTCTACAGTTTTCTTGCAGTGTTTTTTGATATTAATGAGCCTCAGAAAATGCAGGTAAGTGCATTTGGGAAGTGTTCCCTCTTCTCTATTTTCTGGAAGTTTGTGTAGAATTAATAATATTTCTTCTTTAAAGGTTTGATAGCATTTGCCCATGAAGCTATCTGAGCCTAGAGTTTTCCTTGCAGAAAGGTCCCAAACTATGAATTCAATTTCTTTACTTGCTATTGGACTATTTAGGTTATCTATTTCTTCTTGAGTAAGCTTTGGTTTGTATCTTTCAAAGAGTTTATCTATTTTATCTATGTTGTCCAATTTCTGGGCATAATGTTGTTTACAATATTTCCCTATAATCCTGTGAATATCTGTAGTGTCTATGGTGGTGCCCCCTCTTTCAGTCCTGACACTGGTAATTTGTGCTTCTCTCAAATCTTTCTTTTCGTATGTATGTATGCACATATATATGTATATATGTATGTATCTATCATCTATGTATTTGAGACAGGGTCTTTCTCTGTCATCCTGGCTGTACTGCAGTGGCACAATCATAACTTACTGTAACCTGGAACTCCTGGGCTCAATTAATCCTCCCAAGTAGCAAGGGCTACAGATATGTGTCACTACACCAAGCTAATTTTTTAAAAAAGTTCTTTGTAGAAATGGAGTCTTGCTATGTTGCCCAAGCTGGTCTTGAACTCTTGGTCTCAAGCAGTTCTCCCACCTTGGCCTCCCAAAGTGCTGGGATTACATGCATGAACTACCACACCCATCCTCTAACAAGCTTTTAATACGATTAATTTCCCTCTAGGCACTGTATTACCTGCAATTTCTGATAGGTTGTATTTTCAGTTTCCTTCAGTTAAAAATATTTTCTATTTTCCCTTATGACTTTATCTTTAGGCCCACAGGCTGTTTAGAAGTATTTTGCTTAATTTCCAAATATTTGAGAAATTTTCAGATATCTTTCTTACTGGTTTTTAGTGTAATTTCATAATAGGGAACAGGCTTTGTATAATTTCAATTCTTTTAAGCTTGTTATATGGTCTATCTTGGTTCCAAGTGCAGTTGAAAAAAATGCATTCTGCTGTTGAGTAGGGTTTTCTATAAATATATTTATTTGTCTTTTTAAACACAACCATTTTCACCAAAGATCTCCTGACACAGAACACACAGCTTTCTTCTTATCCAATTTGGTTGCAGAAAATACTGTCTTACATATATAACAGGTTTACCAGGGCTAAAGTTCTAAAGGCAACTAGATTAATAAAGAACTTGAAGCAGATATAATCGTTTTTCTAAGATACTTCAGAGGTTGTTTATGCTTGCAGAGCTACTAAAACCAAGAAGAATCCATGAAGGAGGGGGGGGGGAGTTGGAGCTGATGAGAACTCTATTAGATCAAAACAGCCACTTGCTATCAGTGTCATTTATGAGCCATTTGGCCATACAGTCCCTGCATGCAATTGCTCTTCTTGAATCATTTCACTCTGAGCATACGTCTGCTGGCTAGAGTAGAGGCTACTTGAGAATATGGATTATGTGTGATACTGCTTTCGTCCATCCTAATACCTAAGCTGAGATGCTCAGCATTTATTTAATGGCTGTTTTTGAATTATGATAATCACAATTTGATATAAGATAGACATTACTGCAACAAATCACCATATAAAATATTTTTCGTTATTTCCAGGTACATAGAATTACAGATACATGTACAAAAGCCAGTAGAATTAACATGATACTGGCACCAAATGAGAAAAAAAGGATTAACATGATACTGGAATTTCAGACAAAAATCCCTGCATTATGTTTATCAACCACTCACCACCAGACTAGAAGGGCTAAAGGAGAAAAAAAAGACAAGTATTATATTACATGAAACTGTTCTCCAAGAAAAGGACAGTCTCTGAGAAATAGAGTAAAATAAGCTGTGGGGATTTTTCCCATTTGAAACTGCTGGGATTGTACAGGTTAATTATCTGATTTATGAATAAGAGAAACTTAAGGATAAAAGTTGTTTCTCTCCAATTGCTTTCATTTCGTCTTTCCTAGATCAGAAAATGCAGACTTGTCCAGGGAGGTGCTGTACAATGGAAATATTAATATAATGTGAGCCATAAATGTGATCATGAAAATATGTAATTTTATTTTTATTTTATTTTTTTGAGATGGAGTCTCACTCTGTTGCCCAGGCTGGAGTGCAGTGGCGTGACCTTGGCTCACTGCAACCTGCACCTCCTGGGTTCAAGCGATTCTCCTGCCTCAGTCTCCTGAATAGCTGGGATTACAGGTGTGTGCCACCACGCCTGGCTAATTTTCGTATTTTTAGTAGAGACGGAGTTTCACCATGTTGGCCAGGCTGGTCTCAAACTCCTGACCTCAAGTGATCCACCCATCTTGGCCTCCCAAAGTGCTGGGATTACAGGCGTGAGCCACTGCGCCTTGCCGAAAATGTGTAATTTTAAATGGTCTACGAGCCACATTAAGAAAGAAAAAGCAGGTAAAATTAATTTAAACAATGTATTTTATTTAAATTCATATCAAAATTATGATTTCAACATGTAATCAATATTAAAAATTATTACTGGTATTTTACATTCTGTTTCATACCAAGTCTTCAGAATCCAGTGCGTACTTTACGCTTAGAACACATCTTGATTCCAACTAGCTACACTTCAAGGGCTCAACAGCCACATATGGCTCAGGACTAGTATATAAGAGACAGTTCAGGGCCAGTTATTGGGTTCAAGCTTTTTAGCCCTAGACCCTTGGCTCAACTATGAATAGAATGGGCAAAGCCTTCCTTTCTCTTCTTGTGCATGCTTTCAACACACTCAGTCTTAGTGATAAGAGACAGTCATTCAGTACACGGCAGTTTTCTGCCATTTTATTAGATGCTTTGCATAATTAAATGAGAGAAGATAATCTAAGTAATCACCTAATGAAATTGTCTATTGTAGAAATTCAAAATCCCTTTTAAAAGTTAACCTGCAATATTAAAAACTCAGAAATATTAATAAGAGTATTCTATGTAGGAAGCTTTTGAAAAACTCATAGTTCTATAGGAAAATTAAGATAATAGACAAACATATCTTTTTTTAGCTTATTCTTTTGATTTTTAGATTTAGAAAACAAAACAAGACATACAGGCATGTGTGTTGAGATACATACACCAGCTCATCTGTTCACAGGTCAGTTTCAGGTGCTGAGCTGTTACTCTGCCCCAGTCTAACCAACTGCTACTCAATTATTATTCCTAGGAAAATTCCTGTCCCTGGATAACAAGAGCAACCATTTCCACAGTGCTTCAGGGATTCGGTTTTTAGCCACAAAGCCAGGCATTCAACCCAGCAACCTGAGCTACCACCTTAGCTGAAGAACAGCCACTGTGGAGTTCTTGCTGGCTGCAGCCTGTGTGCTCGCTCACACATGGGCACAGTTCTGAGATGCGTATGCAGTTACCTTCTTTGCTGACAGCTCTGACAGATAAAGGTCATCCTCTACCACTTGCCAAATTCAGGAATCCCAGAACAACCTGATTCAGAAGAATGTGAAAGAGAGAAGGGAGTTTGAAGTCCTACCTACACAGTTCAAAAGCACAAAACCTTACCTGCTGCACTGCAGGAGGCAGAAGTGAGAGGCAAGAAGTAGGTAGGCATAGAAAGAGAATCTAGGAGATGCTTTCCTTCTCTTGCAAAAGCCTGGAGGGGACCCAAATTCCTTTATTCTGCATGGGCTTGGCTTGGCCCTTCTTCTCCCTACCCCCATCTTTTCAGAATCACCAGCTGCTGTGGTTTCTTCTTCCCTTTTATCTTCAAATTTCCTCCTTCCTGAACTACCATGTTCCTATCTTTGTATTAAAGATTCATCAGATGCTAAAGTCCACAGCTGCTAAAAAACAAATAAACACAGCACACAAATCAGGATTTGAATTACACATTTATTGTGAACAATCCTTTGTTAGCCTAAATGAGACCCTACACTGATCGTATCCAATTACACAAAAGACTGCTGGTCAAAACACATGCGCTGAAACCAACTCACCTACCTTAGCAGAAGTACTGGGAATGTGACAGACCTGGGTTCCAATCACGCCTGCACCACTCACCTCCTGCCAAGGTAGGTGATGCTTATCCCTCAGACACTTGCTTTGCTCACCTGTAAAAGGGTCCAGGTGGCTTACTGCCCAGTTTCATGCCTCCCTGGCCCCTACACCTCACCCTCTGCTCAAGCCATAATGATTTTTCTCCTACTGACAGTTTATTAAGGTACAATTTGTTTAGAGTTTATAAAGAAATCATAAGCATATGGTTTTTTAAACACTAATATTACTATTCATAATAATAGCTGACATTTAAGCTCACCTTATGGCCTAGGTACCCCAGGTGCATTATCTCCTGTATTTCTGTCAATTCCCTACGATTTTACAGGTAAGAAAAGTGGGGAGAGAGGGGATGTGATTTGCCTTCCAATGTCTACAGAGTGGCAAATCTGGGACTCAAACCAAGTGTTCCTGACTCCAAGGTGTGGGATGCTATCTCAGTTCCATGGCACGGCCCCACCTGCAGTCTGGCTTGTGCCTAGTCACCCCTCAGGTCAGGAAGCCTCCCTCCTCACCTAGGCTCAGTTCTCTGGTACTCTCCCATCACTGTATCTGTTAACTGCCTGGTTTACTAAACTGAGTTATAAACTCCACAAGAGCAGGGATCATCATGTCTGCCAACCACAACTGTAACAAATGTTTGTTGACTGAATACATGAGGGAAGCCTAATTCAGAGGTGGCTGTGAGGATTAAATGAAATCTATGGGAAGCAGGAGTAAGCAGGAAGGCTAGCGAGCCCCTCACAGCTTATAAGTACAGTGCTAGCTGCGTGAGACGAACAAGCAAAGGAAGAAGCTGACGCCCTAATAAGTGCAAGGAGCTGTAGAGGTTACTTAGAAGACTTGGTCACTCTTCTCAAAAAGAAAAACCAAGGTAAAAATGCACAAAATAGCACAGAACAAGAAAATAACCCCAGAAACCAAAGATTTTCAGGACAGAAATCGGATGGGCTAAGTCTTATCTAGAGCAGAGAGGGGTATTGTGACTGGAGCCCATGTTTCCTGCCCCCTATCTAAGGCTCTTTCCAGAACACTACAGGCTTTGACAGGAAATCTTGAGAGGATCACAGGAGTTGCTACTTGACCCCACTTTCAAGAACCAGGTTGCAGACTGGCCTTAGGGAGGCTCAGGACAAGAGGCTGAGGCACAACTTTCCTCCAAGCCTCCCTAATTCTGCCCCCTCACACTCCTACTGACCTGAAACCAGGTTGCTCTTGCAGAAAGCAATTTCCCAGTGCAAACCTAATCACCTTTTCATACCATTAATCAGCCATTTCCCCCCACCCAGGATCTGACCAAGTCCCTGGATTAAGCTGCAAATGAAATTTCCAGACTTCAGCAATTGTCGAATCTTGAGAGAAGCACAGCAACTCCAAGGTCTTCATCCTGTTCTCCATATAGTGCCCAACTGTCCAGTGCTCAGCTGTTCTAAAATTCTTAAGCCTGAATTTCTTACCAGGTAAAGTATTCATCCAACCTTGTTATGAGACATGGGAATGGGTATAGAGAGATATGGCATATAGATAGCAACATTCCATTTCAACAGCTCAACCGAAAACTCTGAGATGCTCTCAACCCACACTAAAGCAACTCAGACAAGCTTTGTTTCTTTCTGAAGCTGGAGCTGTTAAAATGGACACAGTGCACCCCGCTGGGGACAATGACCCAGTCAGCCAGGCTGCAGCTGTCTGGCCCACAGACTAGTCCTGTGATGGCATTTGTAAAAGGTCAGGGGTTTCTCTCAATTCTCTGCTGGATTTAGAAGCCACGTATGGCTGAAAGTACAAAACCACAATCTATAAAGGGGCCATTTAATATTTTAAAAGATTAAAAGCTACAATTAACCTTTTGCAAAATAATAAAGTCTGGAAGAACTACTACCGTGCTTTCAGTTACAGTGCCAATCAGAAGTTCAAGGCCAATGCTCTATTGCTCAGCTTGATACTGAGCTGACCAGAGAAAAGTGCCAGCCCTATAGCCCGAGGAAGTGATGAGAATTCAGGCACTGTGTGCCTGGCTGACAGCAGTAACAATGCAGCATGTTTTCACCCTGCTGACATGTGGCTGTGCTGGCATTTCAGTCCACCTGTCATTCAGATCCCTGTATCATTGCTTCATCAAGTGTATCAGGGAAGGAGCAAATCCTACACAAGAATAGAGCCAGGGCCTGAGGCCCCTCCTGTTGAAAATCATCTCTGAAGCACATAAAAAGGTAATTACTCTCTGTCTCCAAAACTAAAACATAAGCAGGATTTTGTCTTTACCAGGCCTAAACCTTTTTTGATGTATTAATGGTTTAGGACCAGCGTCATCAGTATCAGAAACACAGCACCACAGATAATGGAGTTTGAGAATACGGCAGGGGTGGGACCGTCTAATAAACTTTATAGGTCCTGAGATACAAATTTGATTTTACCCATGAAAGGCAAGCAGACCCACAGACATCCAGAATTCATACTATAAATGATAGCCTTAAGCAGGGAGTCAACATTCAAAATAAATGCTGCTCAAAGACACTATAAAGAACATTAAGAAAAGAAAAGAAAGAAAGCCCATTGGGGAGGAAAGTGCCATTAATACCGTCCACATCCTCCAACTGCCTGCTTCAAGGTCACCTTCCCAGCAGTGACACTAGAAGCACTGGAGTCAGGGCTAAAGCCACAGCTTTATCCTGCTCTCCTATCCTCCAGTGCAGAATCTCCCAAACTCAGGTGGCCATAGAACATTTTTGAAATTATAATGCACTGACAGACAGTAATAGAATAGGAGATAACGTGGATTCAAATTAGAAAGGTAAAATGATCTCAGATGAACCACTGAAATGACCAAGGTCTGAGTTACATTAATACATGATAAACATTAAATCATATTAACAAGGGTTAAAATTGTAAGATAAATAGATCAGCAAGCAAATAAATTAGCAGCCTCTGTCACTTTTCAGATCACGCATTATATCAAACAACTTTTTGGGTATGTACAAATATATACCTTTACTTATAAGTTATACACATGTTCCAACATATACAGCTTTTATATAAAGTACAGAATAGAAATAAAGAGCAAAAGATGAAATAATTATCCTTTTGATAATGTTTAGTTTTTCCAGTATGACAGCTTTGTACTATCTTCAGCTGACACCTTAAGGCACAATACATACACTCAAGGTGAGGATCACTGTTGATGATCCTGAGTGTAAATCTGTATTTCAGAGTCTTACTGATAATTTCCAAGGTTTTTGGCCAAAAGTCAATATATGGTCATCTGTATGTTAAATATCAGCAAGGCTTATTTACTTTCTCAACTAGAAAGAGCAAAGACTGATACAGACAGAAACTTTACTATTTTCTTCTTGATTAGTGTCTTCTGCAACCCATTTGAACACCACTGAAAGAAGCAATGGAATGAAAACAGTGAGTCAACAACTATGGCCTGGGCACCCACAAAAAAACACGCTCATGCCCTAGAACCATCTTGCTGGCAAACTCATCTTTGGAGTACAGCAAACCTCTTCTTAACGGCTAATTATTGAACAATAATTACAATAAGAATCTTCGATGTTTTTGGTACTTTTCTTACAGAGTTCAGAAGGCATTTTCAGGATGCTAAAAACTGTACTTATATATAGGTAACCAGAATTACAATTCAGCCATGCCATAAGTTAATGAATTGAGTGAAAAACTGACAAAATGTTGACAATTGTTGAAACTGGGTGTCAGGCACATGGGGGGTTCATTTTACTATTGCCTCTACTTTTGTCTGTATTTAATATTTTCATCAATAAATAGTTTAAAAATGAAAGTTCAAAAAAGTCATTTTGGGACTACCTGACATCTTTAACCATATTGTTCCTATGGAATTCAGGAAGCACGTTCCACACAGCTGCCTCTCCAACTTCAACACAAGGGGTACCTTCTGGTAAGTGAGGGCTGCCTGCATCAAAACATCTCACTGATTAGCCGTGCGTGATGGTGCGCACATGTAATCCCAGCTACTCTGGAGGCTGAGGCAGGAGAACTGCGTGAACCCAGGAGGCAGAGGTTGCAGTGAGCCAAGATTGTGCCACTGCACTCTAGCCTGAGCGACAGAGCGAGGCAAAACAAACAAACACACAAACAAACAAACATCTCACCTGAAAACTATTCTACAAGGGGCACTGGGAAATAGCCATGTTTATAAAAAACATACATAAAAACTCAGGTAACCCATTATAGGGGCAGGATATTTTCAGTAAAGTATAATGTAGAAAGAAATGCACTCACATTTCTTGTCCTTACTCTAAGTTATAAGAGACCAACAAAAAGCAATCCAAGTCTCTTTGGGCTGCATGTAATGGCCATTTCCTCCTAAAGACTTGCTTACTCTAATTTCTTGAAAGAATTTCAAGAAATTGAGATTAAATTTACAAATTGG
This sequence comes from Gorilla gorilla gorilla, assembly GCF_029281585.2. Classification (NCBI taxonomy): domain Eukaryota; kingdom Metazoa; phylum Chordata; class Mammalia; order Primates; family Hominidae; genus Gorilla; species Gorilla gorilla. The sequence continues at coordinate 27,807,190 of NC_073228.2, read as the reverse complement.
AATTTCTTCTCAAAATTTATCATGTCCTCCCCCCAAAATTATTCTTTTATATATCAAAACCAAAGCCTATATTGAGGGAATCTATTTTTAAAACCTATCCCTCTTATTAAATATCTACATGTGACACAATCTAAAGAAAAAAAAGTTCTCCAAAATCCATTTCTATTAGTTTCTGCAATGGCCTAAATATAATTTTAGTCAAACTTGCAGGCCATATCTTTAAAAAAGAAATGGATTATCACTCTGGAAACCAATATGCTACTGCTGTGTTCTGCTGGTGGTTTATAAATCTGAGATAAAGAATTTGCTCGTGAATATAATTCAAAATTGCATCTGAGTCATATACTCAAACATAAATCCAAGACCCTTATGAAATCTTCAGGAAGCTTTTCATTATAAACATGTAGAAAGTTAGTGTGCAACAGGAATGGCTCTGAATTAAAAATAATCCTGGGCAAGGGACCATCTGATTTGGCTAAGCAAACATGCCAAGTGCAGTTTGCTGACTCTAAATGCCCCATTTTCCCCGTGCCCAAACCCACCCTTTCCCAAGGTCCCCAGCTTAGGGCATCTAGACAGTCACCCAACATAAAAACTCCTGAAGGCTACCACACAGGGGGTGTCACTACAGGGATGCCCTTGGTCTGTGGCACACACGAAGCTCTTTGCCTTGAGCTAACCTGCCCAGCCCACCATGCTCTAAGTCCTATGAGCTTCTTCTCACATTTTGGTATTGGCCTTTGCTTTCATGCATTCACATGCCACTTCCTGTTGAATGCCTGTAGCAACCTTTCTCCTATTTGCTGCTTCTCATCAGCTATGAACTCCAACATACTAAGAACAAGCAAGCTTTGGAGGAGGTCCTAAGAATTCTTCTGTGGACTTTGTGACAGCTCTTTGGCCACATAGAGGTCTTACTTTTTTTTTTTTTTTTCTTTTTTTTGAGACGGAGTTTCGTTCTTGTTGCCCAGGCAACAAGAGTACAGTGGTGCGATCTCAGCTCACTGCAACCTCCACCTCCCAGGTTCAAGCAATTCGCCTGCCTCAGCCTCCCAAGTAGCTAGGATTACAGGCATGCCCCACCACACCTGGCTAATTTTGTATTTTTAGCAGAGAAGGGGGTTCCACCATGTTGGCCAGGCTGGTCTTGAACTCCTGACCTCACATGATCCACCCACCTCAGCCCCCTAAAGTGCTGGGATTACAGGCATGAGCCATCACACCTGGCCTCTTTTTTACTTATATTCTAGACAGTACAGCTGCTGATCAAATGGGTTCAGAGGGGGAGATGGCGGAGTACCATAGGGCCTAGCCAACCACACAACAGTCTTTGAGATTAGCTACTACTTGGCTGCAAATTGGTCTTTTTGGTTTGTCATCCCATAAATGCATCACTGCTGCAGCATCATATATAAATACATATGTCTGCAGTGAGGACCCTGATAAAGTACACAAAAACTTTCCTTTTCTCCATTCTTTCCTCAGCATGTGAAGTTACACAGAAGAAAAACTGCAATGCTCCTTGAACTGCTCATGGAACCAGTAAAGGAGCAAGACTCTTAGTCCAGTCTGGCTGCAAGCAGTTCCTGGACCCATCAGTGAGAACTTATACGGCTCAGAGGTTCAAAACCACATGGTCTCCTAAAACAGTCCCTGAGCACCCAGCTCACTGCCTGACTGGTTCACAGCTCATATATGGAGTCCTCTTAGGGCATAAAGTATGCGGGATCTCGGTTCTGGGCTGGGCCTGTCTTAGAGATCTTGGTCGCAGGCAGGTATTATAGTCTTCCATATTGGTGAGCTTTTTAAAAAGGCTTCCGTACCTTCCCTCAAGAATTGCACCATCTTCTGTAAATACCAACTAAATTGGATCAGATGTACACAAAATAATTCAAACCAGCTCACTTATCCCCTGAAATCAAACATTTTCAAGAAGTGGCTCTTTTGGCTTGCCCTAGAAACAAGTTCACAGGCCTGTTTTATAAAGAAACCAAGGCCTATCTCCTACATCACTTTAAAGCCATCAACCTGGAGGCAGAGTGGAAATCTGGAACTCATCACTGCCCATTTCTCCAATCCTCCACTTAGTATTTGCCTTTTTTTTTTCTTTTTTTTTTTGAGACGGAGTCTCGCTCTGTCACTCAGGCTGGAGGGCAGTGGCGTGATCGCAGCTCACTGCAAGCTCTGCCTCCCAGGCTCACGCCATTCTTCTGCCTCAGCCTCACGACTAGCTGGGACTACAGGCACCCGCCATCACGCCCGGCTAATTTTTTTGTATTTTTAGTAGAGACAGGATTTCACTGTGTTAGCCAGGATGGTCTCCATCTCCTGACCTCATGATCCACCCGCCTCAGCCTCCCAAAGTGCTGGGATTACAGGCGTGAGCCACCGCACCCAGCCAGTATTTGCCTTTCTACTACTCCCTTTGCATTCAGGAGGGCAGCACTGCGTGAGCACTGGTCACAGGACAGCAGACTTGTCACCAGTCGATTTCTAAGCAACAAATGTCAAGCTTCAAATCCTGTTAAAGATGGACTGTCTTGGCTTGTCCACTTTCAGAAAAAAAGCTTAGGAAAAGCTTTACTGTTTTGTTTTTGGTTTTTTTTGTTTTTTTGAGACAGGGTCACACTCTATTGCCCAGGCTGGAGTGCAGTGGCATGATCACGGCTCAGTGCAGCCTTGACCCCCTGAGTTCAAGCGATCTTCCTGCCTCAGCCTCTCGAGTGGCTGGGACTGCAAGCTGCGCCACCACACCTGGCTTTTTAAACAAAACTTTTACAGAGATGGTGGTTCCACTATGTTGCCCAGGCTGGTCTTGAACTCCTGACCTCAAGCAATCCTCTGCCTTGGCCTTCCAAAGTGCTGGGATTACAGGGGTGAGCCACCACGCCCAACCAAAAGCTTTACTTTTTAGTAATTATTTTCATTTTCTTAAAAGATCACTCCTATTAAACCCTATTTTTTTTTAAAGCAAGCATCAAGGATTTATTTTATTTTTTTAGAGACAGAGTCTCATTCTGTCACCCAGGCTGGAGTGCAGTGGTGTTATCATGGCTCACTGCAGCTTCAAACTCCTGGACTCAAGTGATCCTCCCACCTCACCCTCCTGAGTAGCTGGGACCACATGCATGCACCACCATACCTAGCTAATTATTTTAAATTTTTTGTAGAGATGGGATCTTGCCGTGTTGCCCAGGCTGGTCTCAAACTCCTGGCTTCAGGTGATCCTTCTGCCTCAGCCTCCCAAAGCTCTGGGATTACAGGTGTGGGCTACCATGCCCAGCTAGGGATTTCTTTTAAAAAGCAACATCACCAGGAGATGACAGGGTCAATACCAACTCACTGCTCAAATCTTCTGATAAAATCTCACTCCTTCATTCATCTACCCATCCATTCAGCCAACAATTACCTATCACATACCTAATACATGGCAGGTGCTGAGGATACAAGATGAACAAGATGGACAGGGCCTATGCATTCATGAAGCTTATGGAATATTAGGGAAGACAGATAACAATAAACTTGGGTCCTAAAGTTAATGTCAACGCTGCTAAATGTTTTAAAGTACCATAGTTTAAAAACGGTTCCCAAGAGTATAATCTCCCATTCAGTAAAATTAACTAAGTCCAAAGAACATTTGCATTTGAAATTAGCTTGTAACAGACAGCATATCCTTCTAATTCATAGTAGTGTCCCTTTTCTAAATAGAGAATGCATTCAGCCCAGTTTCTAAAAACAACACCGCATACCCAACAAAAGACTTCAGGCTAAAATATACTTTTCCTCTTTAGTAATGAAACCATTCTAAACAAGTTAAGGCTAAGAATGAAAAAAGAATTACCAAAGTGATCAGAGTTGTCCAAACAGCAATAAGGAAGAATAAATGCTTAGTCTATGACAGTTTGCTTGGATTAGGGGTGTCAGACTATGAAAGCATTAAAGTACTTGTTCTCTACAAGGAAAATTCAAATATGTTTATCCTAGCCACTGTGGGCAAAACACCTTCCTTAAAAGAAAACACTGTCCTACAAGGCTCCACCACTCACTAGCTGTGTGACCTTGGGCAATAACTTAACTTCTGCGGGCCTCCATCTGCATGAGCACATATACGCTAACTGAACAGGGTTGTGACGAGGATTGAATGAGATAATACACCCAACACTTAGCCCACTGCAGTGCTCAGCATCACAGTGTTGCCTTTATTCTTCCAGTGATTGGATCAAAGCAACCAGGCTGTGCCATAACATTAAAATCCCATTCCATCGGCACCCTGTGTAGTTAGTAAACTCTTGACATATCACAGTGATTGGATTGACACTAAATAATTTACATGTGAGAAGAGGGTAGGAAAAAACACTAAAGATTGACTGGATTAAAATTAAAATCTTCCTAAGACAAGTCAGTGCTCAAGCCAGTTTAAACTGAATGCCACAGTCAGTCATTAGGTACTAGAGTTAATATAAGCGCAATTTTTCCTTGCTAAAGTTAGCACGAACTTACTTGGAGAGCATGTACTTCAGGTAGTCACTGCACCACCCTATCAAAAAAAGCTCAGCAACCACACGTGAGTCATTTTTGCTCCACTTCATTTATTAACACTAAGCTTAAGGGTGTCACATCCACAAGACTCAACATCAGCTTCTCTTAAAGAAGAAAGTGTCATAACATATTGCCATGTGAAAGAAAGAAGGTCAGACTGCAAAATATATGATCCTATTAAATCAAAACAAAAAGAGTGGGTGAGTATGCATGTATGTGATGTATATCTTCATATATGCAGAAATTTAAAAAACCCAAAAAACTAGGATATATACCAAATCATTAACTGTAATTCCCTTCCACCAGTGTGATCAAAAATTTTTTTTTCTTTGGGTTTCCTGTGTTTTTAAAACATTAACCATGTATTTCCTTTGAACAAGGAAAAAAGTCAATGAAATTTAAAAACAAATATTATTTTGGATCCTAAAAGAGTTCTCCCCAACCCCCAGCTTTTTTTTTTTTTTTTTTTTTTTGCAATAGAGACATCATGCTGCCATTTTTAGAGCATTCTCATTTAAATAGATGGGAGAATAATACCTTTAATTTAACTAAGAAGCCAAACAAGCTTTGAACTTGAAAAGCTAAAGATTAAAACCAATAATTAAGGTTCAAAATTGCTCCAGGGAAACGAAGTTCTCCTTTTCATACATCTCCTGTAACACAAGGAATTCTCCAGGCAGGTCTAGGCATGAACCTTCTGCAGAGAGGTGTCATGGGAAAAGCAGGAAGAGGACACACAAAGGCTCCAAAGCCTACCTCTGTTACTTATTTTATTATTATTATTATTATTATTGAGACAGAGTCTCACTCTGTCACCCAGGCTGGAGTGCAGTGGCGCAATCTCAGCTCACTGCAGCCTCAGCCCCCAGGCCCAAGCAATTCTCCTGCTTCAGCCTCCCAAGTAGCTGAGATTATAGGTGCACACCACCAAGCCCAGCTAATTTTTGTATTTTTAGTAGAGACAGGGTTTCACCATGTTGGCCAGGCTGGTCTTGAACTCCTGACCTCAAGTGATCTGCCTCCCTCAGCCTCCAAAAGTGCTGGAATTACAGGCGTGAGCCACCATGCCCAGCCTCTATTACTTATTAAGTAGCAAGACACCTTGGACAATGACCACCTCTCTCAGAGCCTGAATCTCCTCATGTGTAAAACTGGAAGCATCAAACTCCTGGATGGTTGTGAAGCTGAATTAGATAACTTTTATAAAGCAGTGGTCTCTGAACTTTTCTGGCTCTCCACCTTATCTCTAAAAACATACACAGTCAGCCCTCTGTATCCATGGATTCAATCAACCTTGGATTGAAAATATGAAATTAAAAAAAAAATAACAATCCAACAGTAAAAAAGATACGAATTTAAAAATACAGCATAATAACCATTCACATTATGTTAGGTATTATAAGTAATCTAGAGATGATTTAAAAGTATACAGGAGAATGAGCATAGGTTATATATTAATACAAATACTATGCCATTTTACATAAGGGACTGAAACATTCATGGATTTTGGTATCCTTGGGGGGTCCTGAAACCAATGCCCCCTTGGATACTGTACATAAATGTGTGTGTGCATATAACTTACAAACTATATAAGTTCTAATTGTACTTTTATAGTGTGTATACACATAACCAGAAATTTTAATATGCAAAAAAATAATAATAAATAGAAGTTCTAGGCTGGACACCGCGACTCACACCTGTAATCCCAGCACTTTGGAAGGCTGAAGCAGGAGGATCACTCGAGCCCAGAAGTTTGAGACCACCCTAGGCAACATAGTGAGACTCCGTCTCAATCGATAGATTAGACAGGTAGATGAATGTTTCTTCCTGCTTCCCAATGAATTGTCCCAGGGACCCCTCAGGAGGCCCAAAAGCCTGACATCTGATATGCAGTGAAAGATGACATCTTTCTCCATCCCATTCCCCACCGTGCAAAGGAAAGAGGAGCACCAGCAGGGGCCAACAGCTGACATTAATTTGCCTTCTCTTCTTCCTTCCCTCCTCTTGCAATTCCGGGAGTATTTAACCCTTCTTCAAGGTCTCAAGAATAGTGAACCCTAACAGATTCAGCCATTACAAATGCTCAGCAAGTAGCACATTCCAAGCAAGTATAGAGACAGACCAGAACAGGAACTGATATAAACACTATTCTCTAGAGTCACAGAGATCTTTCAGAAACTACTTTGTGAATCTGCAAAGCTTGGGTTAGAATGAGGTTTACCAGATGAGTTGACTGGGTGCCTGGAGAATGAAGTGGCCCCAAGCTCTTAAAAAACACGGCCTGTGCAAAAATCTATAACAGCTAACCAAAAAACAAGTCAGATCTAAAATACAGCTGTATGTGGGAAGTGTGTGTACTAGCCAGCTCCCGGGGAGAGGCTTACCTTCAGTATTTCAGGTTCTTTGATATCCAGAGATCTTGTGTTCCAGTGTCGCAGATTTTTATGTAACTTGTGATATTTATGAGCACTTGGTGGTGTAAAAAACCAAATCACGCAAACCGCAGTCATGAATCCAAGGCCAATTCCCAGAAAGAGTCCACTCACATAGTGGGGGAGGGGGAGGATGAGGTACACATAGACACATATTATAAAGAAGCCCAACGTCTTCACTGGCAATTCCGGGTGCTGCACGGCCGAGTCCACCTCGTCCTCACTGTCAAGGACCACACCATCTTCCGCGAGCACCTCTGGCTTGAGAGGAATATCTGAGAGCTTATCAACTTTACTCTCCCCCTCCACTTCCAAATCGAAGTCCTCAGTGTACAGTTCACAAAACTCTTCATCTTCTTTGCTCACTAAGGCAGACAAAGAACATTTCTCCAGAACTAGAGAACTTGTCTTCAGGCCTAAATCCTTCAGACTGCTCCCCTGGGAACTTTTCAGTTCTATCTCTCTTGTGGGCTCATCAGTGGACTTTGGGTGGTCACTTCTGGGGATGTTGGAATCACTTCCGTAGCCATCCCCCTCAGAATCACACTCCTCCTCCTTGATGCTGTAGTTGTTATTGCTTTCCAAGTGCCCATTCAAGCTGGACAGATTGGAGAGTTCTGAAGCACTTGAAGATAAGGCTTTGGGCCTATGGCTGCCACTTTCTTCCCCTATAATTTTACTAAGGAGCTGAAAAGGCTCATAGATGACTTCTGAAAGGCGTCGTTTAGTATCTTCAATTTTAGCCTCCATTTCGGGCACTTTAAAAAAGGAACGAGTATCAGAGGGAGAAGTCAGTGGGGAAGAAGGTGCAGTTTTGGAATCTCCACCTGTGTTTCGGGGCTGTGTGAACTGCTTGAACAGGTGTAAGTTCAGTTTGGAATCAGGTGGCTTATAGGACACTGTATCCGACTCCTGCCGGGAAGTGTCCGTGGACAGAGACTTGACTAATGTCTTCATCAAGTGCCTGTGCCTTGGGGGGTGTGGGGATTCTTTTGGCTCCACCTCGGTCGACAGGGACTTCACAAGGCTCATGAAGGGTTTTGCACTGGAAAGGGTGGAGGTTGAGGCACTGGATGAGAGGATGGGAGACTTAGAAGGAGAGGACAATGGGGAGGAAGAACTGGTTTTCTGCTCAGAAAGGGATGACACACTGGGAGAGCTAGCTAAGGGCCCCGACGAAGATGACCCTGGGGACACAGCCAATGGCACTGTACTTAATACTTGTGCTGCTGGAACAGGGGACTCCAACAGCTTTACAGTGTTCTTGGAGACGGGCAAAATGGCAGGGGCCTGGGACACGGACAGTCCATCTGCCAGGACAGGCGAGGCAGCAGGGCCGGCGGGGTCATGGCCAACTTGGGGTTCAAGATAGAGGTCTTCCTTGGCTTCCAGCCCTGTTACAATGCTTTGGTCATCCAGCCCCTCCTCAAAGTACTCCCTGAACTCCTCCTCCTCTTCCTCCTCCTCCTCGCCAGATGCCGAGAAGTGAATGGCGATGGTATCTCGGGACACGGACCTCTGCACGTGCACTTTAGGGGCTGATGGTTTTGGCATGTCAGTGGTTTTCTCGGCATGGCGACCATACAGACTTGTCATTGCCGGCTTCACAAGGGCTCAGGCTCTGTGAAAACAGTGAGAAAACCAGAAGTCAGAGAGCAGTTTCTCCACAGGAGACACTGTCATTCGCAGATATGAGCACAGATGAAGCTGTTTAAGTGGTGATTATGCTTTTACTTGGCAGATGTCCACCGTTTTTCACTTCATTGGGTTTAATGGTTTAATTTTCACTAAATTCCAGTTAGGCATTCTCTTTTATGAGCAAACTACATAACCAATGTTATAAATGCCATACAATCTGTCTTACTTCACAACACCTGAGTAATCGTTTCCTCCCTTTTAACTGGTTAATTTCTACCAACAATTTTCTATCTTAAGCCTTGAAATACCTGAACAATAGATGTTACCAGCATTGCTTCAGAAGCCCAACAGGATAAAATGTAGCATCCTGTTGAGTTTGAGGATCTTGGAACAAAAATCTCACTAGGAGTCTTGTAGCTGTAACAAGCTAATCCAGGAGGGGTATTGCGTTCACTGCAATTTTCACAGCGATCCTAACAATTATTTGGCCTGCATCTCCCAACTTCCTGCTATTGCAAGTAAGTAGCAAAGCATCCAAATGTGGAAATCTGTAAACTAATTGCCATGACCTGTTGGCCTCCTCAAATGGTAGGTACCATAAGACCAGAGTATTTAGGCAGCCATGAAGACATGAGGCAGCCATGAAGACATGGCCACGTTCTGAGGCGTCAGGATAAAGCAAACATATTTTAAACTGAATGCAAGATTCATGTGTCAGGAAAAGGAAGTATCACTGCTGTAACCCACCACCAACCAAGAACTCTACCAAGGACTGTGGTGAGAGATGTGGAAGCTATGCTTTCTGCCCTTCTGGAGCTTAATAGCTGATTGCTTCTTTCTGGAGCTTAGCTGGAACGAAGTCAGAAGCCTGAAAAGCTGGGCAGCAAAACAAGATGCCACGCCCACCTTGTGACATGGTACAGTCATCTCTCTTTATTCACTCATGGCCCATTTACTGGGCACTAGCCCTAACTATGTAAAAATTAAGACCACACCTGAACAGAGACCATGTAAAAAGAGCCAAGACACAGGGCATGCTTCAGAAGTTCTGAGGAGGATGACACCAGTGTGGGAGGTGGGACATCCAACGGGTCTTTGGAACTGATGGTGAGTTGTACTGGCATGAGCATGATTAGGCAGAGGGAAGGGACAAGGGCATAAAGATGGCAATGGGCATGGTGTGTGCAGCCACCTGGCTCTATTCTGTTTCCAGGACAGAGGGTGAGTGTGGGGAGCAGTGGGAGGCCATTGAGACAAGAGGGGCATCGTGGGGCAGTGGAAAGAGCACCCAGCTTGGGCCCAGGACATAGGGCTTCTAGTACTTGTCTTTCTACAGCTGACTCTGTGGGACTTTGAACAAGCCAGGGCCTCTCGATGTCTCAGTATCTTGGTCTGTAAAATGGAGGTAGATCCACAGTCCTTTCCAAATTTAAAACGCTACACGTTTATGTTTACAGGTGACTGTATCCAACCCAACACAATACGCTTACAAGTAATCTACCACAATCGACATTATGTGGCTTGCTTATTTCTTTAATTTGAAGAGCTCCTCATTTAAGCCTTCTGCTAAATATTCAGGTTCAAAATGCTGGCAACTGATATTACCAACAAGAGAAATCATAAAATGGGTAGGGGAATAAGGGGGTTTGGGAAACAGTGATCCTGGATCACTAGAAGGAGGAAATATTCCAAGGATGACAAGAATTACATTCAAGGGCCCAGCTGCAACATGGACTCGAGCTGAAACTACACAATTTCAGTATCAAATATTTGAGAGAAGTTACCGTAAAAACTTTCACACACAGTTCTGTCCAGGCTCATTTGTGACCCTCAGGCTTTCCTATCCTGAATCCAGGAAAAGGGAATGATGTCTATCCACCAACAAAGCAATTTAAATCCAGGAACTGGCAGCAGCCAGAAAAACACAGCCTCGGGTCCAGGACAATCCTTCCCTGTTATCTTAAGCTAAGGAGTTTGTAGGCTTAGTAAGAAGAAAAATATCAGAAGCAACATATGTTTTTCATTTAACTATCACCTAGTTTTATAAGGGCAATTTAAAAAGAAAATTATAGAGGTAATTTAAAAAGAAAGTTTGGTATTTGATAATTCTCAGTGGGCTGAAAAACTCATTTAAGTTGCTTTCATAACATAAAAGGATGATATGTAAGGCTCTGCTGTTCTGAGGCTGCTTCACCCACAGTGGTGGCTATAAATGAAGGTAACTGTGGGCACAAGTCCAAGTACAAAGTGCATGATTTTGAGGTTGAACAGAGTGAATAGGTCCTTCAGGAACCAAGACAAGAGTGGAGAGGCCCGTCTGCAGTTGAGGATAAGAAGGCCTGGGAATCTAAGGGCAAAGTTAGGCCCAGCCTAGCGCCAAAGGGTGAAAACAGCAATGCGTTCAGAAGCCTGCGGTCTCAGCAGTCAGGCCAGGCCCCAGGGAACAAAAAGCTGGCACCTGCTCAGGAAGCAGAGTTATTTTTCGTGTGGAGGTCACCAGGACCCTGCTTGCCTAATCCTCCACACACTTGGGCCCCCTGACTGGCCAGGTAAAGCAACCTCTGATCAGACTGGGTGGACAGAGCTGAAGGTGGGCCCCAGGGAGAGCTGGGTGTCAGGTGGCCAGATGGGGGGCAGGCTCTGGCTCACTGTTGTTATTGTCCTCCAGGGCTCACTCAGACAGTGGCCTCAGAGGTTCACAGTAAATGCCCCCAAACCCACACTAACCAAAGCCTGGCTCCACTTCTCTAGATTTTTACTAAAATAAGCCACACAAGGCCAGAGCATCACTACTGCTCTTTAAATACAAGAAAATGTCCAGGCTTCTCTTTGCTCATCTGCAAAATGAGGGGATTAGGCTAGATAAACAAAGGCTGCTTCCAGGCCCCAAACTGCTGGGTAATTGAGTGTGCTAGAACCAGAGACCATGGTTTGGGCTCTAGACAACCTATCAAGTGGTCACTGCCTCTGCCTCCTCCTGGGGACCACTTCAAGTTCCCTTTTCTCTCTGTCCTCCCAATGGCTGGCTGCTAAGGCCAACTGAGCCGACCCTCCCACAGCCACAGCCATGCAGGACAGCCAAGGCCAAGAGGAAGGACCTGACTGACACCCAGGAAGACTACATGGTTTGTCCAAGGGCACAGCACTGACAACATGGGCTTCCTGACACTGAGGCCCGATGCCCGGCAGGGTGCCTTTTCAAACATGCCACACAAGCTCTTTATTCCTGCTTTGTCCCAGCTTTTGTACCTGCCCTCTGTGCTCCGTCATGGACAGCTCACTTACAAGCTAAGACCTCAGTTCTCAACCAGCAGCATGTGACTGGCCGCACTGAGAAATGAAAGGTCTCATTATCCATCTGACAATCTGGTACCATATAAAATGGCTAGCCTCCTGCCCTCTACTCCTGAAACTCAATTATACCCAGGCTCAAAAAAAGAGACACGCTTCTCTCAAGCCCTCAGGAACTGAAAGGCCAAAAAAGAAAGCATCCTTCTCAACAGTCTCTTTTTCCCATACTTCCAGCAGACTACAAAGCCCTCGGGTTTTAACACTGACCCCCCAAGCCTTGTGATGGGAAGGGGGGCTGTAGCTCATGTTGTCGCCAGGCTCCCATAGGTATGATTTCATGCTGGAGAGGTGTTTAAGCAAAAATCTGACATGATCAAAGTGGTACACAAAATTAATCACGTCCCGTCCCAGAATGGATGAGGGTGGCAGAGGCAACATGGAAAAACAGGTCTGGAGTCTGGTGTCTGGGAAGGCAGGCTCCATTATCAGGCCCACAATTCTGCTGAACACAACTAACAATGAATACATTGAAAAAAAATTTCTGAATGGCTGGGCACGGTGGCTCACACCTGTAATCCCAGCTACTAGGGAGGCTGAGGCACAAGAATTGCTTGAATCCATGAAACAGAGGTTTCAGTGAGCTGAGACTGTGGCACTGCACCCCAGCGTGGGTGACAAAGTGAGACTCTGACTCAAGAAAAAAAAAAGTCTGAAAGGCTTTGAAGCTTCAAGAACTGAGCAAGGAATAACAGTACAGAAACTAAAGAAAACAGGAACCCCGAGGTATGAGCTCTAGAGAAGCCACCTTGCCCTCAAGCATTGGCCTAGCCTAGTCTGGCAAAGGACACTTTCACTTTTTTTTTTTTTTTTTTAAAGACAGAGTCTTGCTCTGTCACCCAGCCTGGAGTGCAGTGGCACAATCTCAGCTCATTGCAACCTCCGCCTCCCAGGTTCAAGTGATTCTCCTGCCTCGGGCTCCCCAGTAGCTGGGACTACAGGTGCCCGCCACCACACCTGGCTAATTTTTGTATTTTTAGTAGAAATGGGGTTTCACCATATTGGCCAGGCTGGTCTTGAACTCCTGACCTTGTGATCCACCCATCTTGGCCTCCCAAAGTGCTGGGATTACAGGCGTGAGCCACCACACCCGGCAGCCTTTCACTTTAACAGCCTCCTGAGCAGAAGTCAACATCCAGGGCTGGCCAGCGTGGAACACCAACTGGAGACTCTTCCTCAAGGAGCCGGGACCCCAAAGGACTACAGCTACTAGGTAATAGGTGAACCAGAAGCAAACCAGGCCTCACTTAGACTGGAGGCCTAGGTTTGCCTCCTCTGAAAGAACCAGGGAATCTCAACCATGAGCTTCTTCCAAGGTGGTCTTGGACCAGAAATACCTCCAGGGACCTGGCAGAAGAAATTCTCTCCCCATGAAAGCAAAGCACTTTCACCCGAAGCCTCAAGTTATTCCTAGAAATACTTTCTCAAATACAATGAATGGTAAGCACATAACCAAAGGTAACCAAGCAGATGAGGAAACAAGACTAAGGACCAGCAGAAATAGAATATAACAGAAAAATAAGGACTTCAGATAATGGAATTATCAGGCATAGATTTGTTTTTACAAGTATGCATCAAGATGAGTTTAAAATACCTACAGGGAGTCCAGGCATGGTGGCTCACGCCTGTAATCCCAGCACTTTGGGAGGCTGAGGTGGGTGGATCCCTTGAGGTCAGGAATTCAAGACCAGCCTGGCCAACATGGCAAAACCTCATCTCTACTAAAAATACAAAAATCAGCTGGATGTGGTGGCGCATGCCTGTAATTCAAGCTACTCAGGAGGCTGAGGCACAAGAATCGCTTGAAACTGAGAGAAGGAGGTTTCAGTAAGGCAAGATTGGGCCACTGCACTCCAGCCTGGGCAACAGAGTGAGACTCCATCTCATCAAATAAAATAAAATAAAATAAAATATCTAAAGGGAGAATTACAGGCAAGCAGACCAGTTTTAAGGCTATTCTGGCAGCCAAAGCATGATGTAAGAAATGCCTAAACTAGAGGAGTGGATGTGGAGCTGGCAAGAAAAGGCAGATGGAAAGAGAAGGAAAAGAATGAAGCAATAGGACCAGATGGAAGGTTGGAAAGGAAAAGAAAACATGAGGAACAGTCCAAATTGACTTAAGTCACTAAAGACATAAGTCTAGTTCCTGTGAAGGCAGGCAGGGGAGATAAGGGACGTGGTACACAGGTAATGCTCCTCCCCTCAGAGCATTCTGTGGACTCAGAGACGTCCACATCCTAGTCCCTAAAACCTGTGAATCTGTTACTTCCCATGGCAACAGAGATTTTGCAGATATGATTGAGATGGAAAGATTATCCTGGATTGCCTGGGTGGGCCCAATGTAATCACAAGTGCCCTTAAAAGATAAGAGGAAGGCAGAAACTCAGAGAAGGCGATGTGAAACAGAAGCAGACATCAGAGTAATGAGAGCAAGGAGCATGAGCCAAGGAATGCAGGTGGCCTATGGAGGGGAAGAAAATATCTGCAAATCATTTATCTGATAAGGGGTTAATATCCAGAAAATGTAAAGAACTCTAATAACAAACAACTTGACACCTTATACAAAAATTAACTCAAGATGGATTAAAGACTTAAACGGAAAACCCAAAAACTATAAAAACCCTAGAAGAAAATCTAGGCAATACCATTCATGACATAGGCACAGACAAAGATTTCATGATGAAAACGTCAAAAGCAATTGCAACAAAAGCAAAAACTGACAAATGGAATCTCATTAAACTAAAGAGCTTCTGCACAGCAAAATAAACTATCATCAGAGTGAACAGGCAACCTACAGAATGGGAGAAAATTTTTGTAATCTATCCATCTGACAAAGGTCTAATATCCAGAATCTACAAGGAACTTAAACAAATGTACAAGAAAAAAACAACCCCATTAAAAGGTGGGCAAAGGACATGAACAGACATTTCTCAAAAGAAGACATTTATGCAGCAAAAAAACATATAAAAAAAGCTAAATATCACTGATCATTAGAGAAATGCAAATCAAAACCACAATGAGCTACCATCTCATGCCAGTCAGATGACAATTATTAAAAAGTCAAGAGAAAACAGATGCTGGTGAGACTGTGGAGAAATAGGAATGCTTTTACACTGTTGGTGGGAATATAAATTAGTTCAACCATTGTGGAAGACAGTGTGGCAATTCCTCAAAGACCTAGAACCAGAAATACCAGTTGACCCAGCAATGCCATTACTGGGTATATACCCAAAGGAATATAAATCATTCTCTTATAAATATACATGCACACATACGTTCACTGCACCACTATTCACAATAGTAAAGACATAGAATCAACCCAAATGCCCATCAATGATAGACTGGACCAAAAAAATGTGGTATATATACACCATGGGATACTATGCAGCCATAAAAAGAAATGAGATCATGTCCTTTCCAGGGACATGGATGGAGCTAGAAGCCATTATCCTCAGCAAACTAACACAGTAACAGAAAACCAAACACTGCATGTTCTTACTTATAAGTGGGACCTGAACAATGAGAACACTTGGACACAGAGAAGGGAATAACACACACTGGGGCATGTCAGGGGGCAGGGGGCAGGAAGAGGGAGAGCATCAGGATAAATAGCTAATGCATGTGGGGGTTAACACCTAGGTTGACAGGTGCAGCAAACAAGCATGGCACACATTTACCTATGTTAACAAACCTGCAAGTCCTGCACATGTATCCTGGAACTTAAAATTAAATTACATTTTTAAAAAAATGGGCAAAGGACTTGAAAGGACAGTTCTCCAAAAACATATACAAATGGGCAACAAGCATATGGAAAGATGCTCAACATCACTAGTTATTAGGAAAATGCAATTAAAACCACAATGAGATATCACCCCACATCCATTAGGATGACTACAATTAAAAAAGAAGAAGAAAAGAAGTGTTGGCAAGGTTGTACAGAGATTAGAGTTTTTGTGCACTATTGGCAAGATTGTAAAATGGCACAACTGGTATGGAAGTTTCTCAAAAGTTAAAAATATAACTACCATATAATCCTCCAATCCCACTTCTGGGTATATATCCAAAAGAATTGAAAGCAGGGTCTCAAAAAGATATTTGCACACCCATGTTCACAGTGGCATTTCAGACAATAGCCAAGAGGTGGAAGCAACCTAAGTGTCCACTGACAGATGAATGGACAAACACAAGGGAATATTATTCAGCCTTAAAAGGAAGGAAATCCTGTCACATGCTACTACATGGATGAACCTTGAGGACATTATGCTAAGTGAAATAAGCTGACTAGTCACATAAAGACAAATACTGTATGATTCCACTTACAAGAGGTATCTAAAGTAGTCAAATTCATAGCAACAGAAAGGAAAATGAAGATTTCCGTGGGCTGGCAGAGGAGGAAATGGGGAGATGTTGTTTAATGGACACAGAATTTCAGTTTTATAAGATGAAAAAGTTCTGGAGATTGGTTGTATAACAATGTGAATATACTTAATACTACTGAACTTAAAAATGGTTAAGATGGTAAAATTTTGCTATACGTATTTTATCATAATTAAAAATAAAATTTGAAGGCCAGTATATGTGCAGGTTAGTTACATTTTAAAAAGCAAAAATTGGCCAGGCGCGGTGGCTCACGCTTGTAATCTCAGCACTTTGGGAGGCTGAGGCGGGTGGATCACCAGGTCAAGAGATTGAGACCATCCTGGCCAACATGGTGAAACCCGTCTCTACTAAAAATACAAAAATTAGCTGGGTTGGTGGTGGGCACCTGTAATCCCAGTTACTCGGGAGGCTGAGGCAGAAGAATCGCTTGAACCTGGGAGTCAGAGGTTGCAGTGAGCTGAGATCGCGCCACTGCACTCCAGCCTGGCAACAGAGCGAGACTCCAACTCACACACACACAAAAAAAAGGCAAAAATTGGAGGTCAAGATGGGAGGACTGCTTAAGGCTAGGAGTTTGAGGCCAGCCTGGTCAACACAGGAGACCCATCACTATTTTACAAAATGAATAAATAATATAAAATTTTAAAAGATTTCACTCTTCAAAATTACAAAGAAATAATACTCTGAACTACTTATTATGCCAACTAAAACAATTCTATTCAAAAACTTCACATTGTTCTTTAGTGTTTACGCTACAGTGTGGTTAAGTTCTAAGATAATAGATGTAAATATTTATGCTCCCATACATTTGGGGTGGGGCAGGGGTGGGGTGGGGGGAGGCTATTTAGAGCCAAATGCTCTCTAAACCTTAGCCTTGATCGGATATGTTTCCAGAAAGCAGGATGTCTCAAACTCTTCTGCTGATGGGTCCTTCCTAAGGTCTTTGCCAGAATCCTCCTTTAAGGTTGCTATCCCTATGAAGAAGTTCATCTCTCCCATTAAGACTGAGAAAGCCTCTAATAAGGGCTTCTCTCTCCAGAATTTATGTAGGATTCTGTTCTATCTAGTTTACAAATTAGTAGCTGCCATCTAACTTGAACTCATAAAAAACAAAGGCCTCAAACTGGAGCCAACTGCGCTCTGTATCAGTGGAGTCAGAGTGAGCATATCAAACAGCAATGAGGTTTATTTGCTTTCTATTCACCCAAAAAGGTCGTCATCATCAATTAGGCCATGAAAAACCAATCAACAATAAATCAGGCTGTATAATAAAAAATGAAGAGCCATTTCAAGACTCAATATTAGCATTTATTAATTCCAAGATAATATTAGCCTCACCGAATCTGGCTTTTTTTTTTTTCACTTTTTTTCTTTGGTCTCATTTTCTACTAATAACTGCCCTTCCTAGCTCTGTCTTTCACAATCCTGGGGTCCTAGAATCAGAGCCATAAAAAGAGCAGATGGTTCGTTCCAGGCCACTCAATTATCACCAACACGTGTTTGTTCATAGCAAACACACTAGGCCAAATAGTAGTATAGCCATTAATATTATTTACTTCTAATTCATATACTAGATTAGAGGAAGTACTGGAGGAAGGAACGAGAGACAGGGTAAGGCAGGGAGGGAAGAAAGCAAATTTCATTGAAAATGGAACTAGCCTCCAGGTACAGCGTACAGTGAGCACGGTAACAGAGCATCTTTTTGTTTTGTTTTGTTTTATTTTGCGATGGAGTTTCACTCTTACTGCCCAGGCTGGAGAGCAATGGCACGATCTAGGCTCACTGCAACCTCCAGCTCCCGGGTTCAAGCGATTCTCCTGCTTCAGCCTCCTGAGTTGCTGGGATTACAAGTGCCTGCCACAACACCTGACTAATGTTTTGTATTTTTAGTAGAGACGGGGTTTTACCATGTTGGCCAGGAGGCCGAGGCAGGTAACACAGCATGTGAAGGGGCAAGCCTGGTGTCGAGTGTGCTTCCTTTTTCGGGACCATCCCTAATCCTTCAAGGTCATTATTCATTCTTTGTCTTTGTAAAATTCAGCCTGTTAGGCATTTGCTACCTCTGAACAAGCTTGCATTTGGACATTTGATGTATGAGTACCATCTGCTAGCTTGTGTGGGGAAAAGCAAGAGAGATCAGATTGTTACTGTGTCTGTATAGAAAGAAGTAGACATAGGAGACTCCATTTTGTTCTGTACTAAGAAAAATTCTTCTGCCTTGAGATTCTGTTAATCTATAACCTTACCCCCAACCCCGTGCTCTCTGAAACAAGTGCTGTGTCAACTCAGAGTTAAATGGATTAAGGGCGGTGCAAGATGTGCTTTGTTAAACAGATGCTTGAAGGCAGCATGCTCCTTAAGAGTCATCACCACTCCCTAATCTCAAGTACCCAGGGACACAAAAACCGCGGAAGGCCGCAGGGACCTCCGCCTAGGAAAGCCAGGTATTGTCCAAGGTTTCTCCCCATGTGATAGTCTGAAATATGGCCTCGTGGGAAGGGAAAGACCTGACCGTCCCCCAGCCCGACACCCATAAAGGGTCTGTGCTGAGGAGGATTAGTATAAGAGGAAGGCATGCCTCTTGCCGTTGAGACAAGAGGAAGGCATCTGTCTCCTGCCTGTCCCTGGGCAATGGAATGTCTCGGTATAAAACCCGATTGTATGCTCCATCTACTGAGATAGGGAAAAACCGCCTTAGGGCTGGAGGTGGGACCTGCGGGCAGCAATACTGCTTTGTAAAGCATTGAGATGTTTATGTGTATGCATATCTAAAAGCACAGCACTTAATCCTTTACACTGTCTATGATGCAAAGACCTTTGTTCACATGTTTGTCTGCTGACCCTCTCCCCACTATTGTCTTGTGACCCTGACACAACCCCCTTTTCGAGAAGCACCCACGAATGATCAATAAATACTAAGGGAACTCAGAGGCTGGCGGGATCCTCCATATGCTGAACGCTGGTTCCCCGGGTCTCCTTATTTCTTTCTCTATACTTTGTCTCTGTGTCTTTTTCTTTCCTAAGTCTCTCGTTCCACCTTATGAGAAAGACCCACAGGTGTGTAGGGGCAACCCACCCCTACAGCTTGGGTTATGTCAGTCAACAGTTTCAATCCAAAAGCTCCTGGCGGAGGAAAAAAAGGCAAGCTGCATTCTATTGCAGAGGATGTCTTAATACCTCTTACCTGTGCATTTTTTAATAGGAGTTGGTTTTGTAAAAAGGAGGGAAAAGGCTATAAGATTCTGTATTTTTCTGCCTTGATGCCACAGAGCAAAACAGTGAATCTGGTCAAAACCAACCACGGCAGGAAGGTCTGATTTAGCCTACAAATCTCAAGTACATCTTAAGAGCTATCCCTTGATTCATTTAAATTCAATGAAGCAGCTGAGAACTGCCAGCAGCCATTCTAATCTGTTAATACTCCACCTCACAAACAAAAATCAATATGACATTGTAGATAATGAACTAGCTCTAGCCTTAGTTTCATTTAAAGAAAAGAAAAAGACAAGACTCTATCTTCAGCACTGGCAAGAAACTTGGAAATCCTTTCCCATTAGTTGTTAGGTTCCCAGGCCCCTACTCACCATCTCTTCCGACCCAGCAGGGTCCTGCACCACCACCAACACAGCACAGGGTTTAGACGAAGAAACTAGCAGGCCCACTCCCTTCCACCACCGCATAGACCTTTTACCTGGCATGAAGAAAGCCCACTCTGGGAAGAGTGCCACATCCCAGAGGAAAAGGGGGTTCGAAAGCATCAATACAATTAGAATTTTGCTTTATAGATTGCTAGACGGTTCAAATAACAAAATCAAATTCAATTCACAGTAACTCATTGAAAACCAGTTCATGCGTTCAGCACAACCACACAAGGCCTGTGGAGGTTTATAAAAAATAATAATGGGGGCATCTACAGGGGAAAACTCAAGGAGACAACACATAGACATCAGAAAATGACATCAATATGGGGTCACAGAAACCCTAGAATAAGTAATGATAACTCAGGACAGGTGTGTCCTCAACAGATGGTACTCATCAAGTAAAGAAGTCTGGGAATAACTTTTTTTTTTTTTAAAGCAGAAAAGTCATCTATGTGTCTTAGAAGGAGGATATGTAGAGAAGAGAATATTGCAGGCTGGGCACAGTGGCTCAAGCCTGTAATTCCAGCACTCTGAGAAGCCGAGGCGGGAGGAATGCTTGAGTCCAGGGGTTCGAGACAAGCCTGGACAATACAGCGAGACACTATCTCGATTTAAAAACAACAAAAAAAGAATATTGTGGATATGAAGCAACAGCACATGGAAGGGCACTGAGACGGGAACAAGGCAGCTACACAAGAGGGACGTTAACTGCTACCTGAAGCTGAGGGGTGGTGCTAGGGGTGAGGAAAGAATATTAATATTTGAATTCAGGAGCAGGCAATCAATTGTTCCAAACCTCTAAATGGGCTTGAATTTATATTTAAATCTTAAAAAGAAAACCTTTCCATGTACTTTTCACCAATCATTCCTAAACCGTAGGCTCTTGAGAAATCTGAAAACCAGGTGTAAGCATTTTTCTTCAGGGGAATAAATGCCTGGAAGCCAAGAGAGTGTGGTGCCGAAAGCCCAAGATATGAGAATAGTGTGTTGTGGCTGTGGTCACAAAACAACACATTTTTCTTTTCTTTTTTTTTTTTTGTTTGTTTTTTGTTTTTTTGAGACAGATCTGTCACCCAGGCTGGAATGCAGTGGCAAGATTTCAGCTCACTCCAACCTCCACCTCCTGGGTTCAAGCCATTCTCCTGCCTCAGCCTCCTGAGTAGCTGGGATTACAGGTGTATGCCACCACAACCAGCTAATTTTTGTATTTTTAGTAGAAACGGGAATTCGCCATGTTGGCCAGGCTGGTCTTGAACTCCTGGCCTCAGGTGATCTGCCTGCCTTGGCTTCCCAAAGTGCTGGGATTACAGGCGGGAGCCACCATGCCTAGCCAAAACAACACATTTTCAAAAGCTGATGCTCATGGGGTAAAATGTTAACAACAATGTACATTTGGGAAAGGGTTTAAGATTCCATTTTTACTTTTGCATCCATTTTAAAGTTTGAAACTATGTCCAAATTAAAAACAAAAGCAGCGTTCCTAACCACTGTTTGGCTTTGGGGATATCATGAGAGCTGCTCCCCTCCCGTCCCTATTGGTTCTACCAGTTGGGATTATCAAGCAGGGTTCCAGGCAGTAAGAGGAGAGAGCTGAAGTTGTACCATTCCTTAAATTCTCAAGCTTCATTTTGAAATAATTACAGATTCTTAGGAAGTTGCCAAAGTGGTATAGAGAGGTTCCATGTACTTTTCACCAATCATTTCTAAAATTTTAAAGGCAAATCTTGTAAGTCAGATAAATTCCAAGTGGTTAAGAAATCATGTTTTTAACTTTCATGCAATGTAAGAAAAATGCATTCCACCTGGCAGAGTAAAACTTCCCCTTAGAAGGACTTACAGTCTTTCTTAAGGTCTTTCTTTAATGGTCAAATTTAGGAAGGCATCTTCAATAGATATCTCCCAAGTACATGAACAGGCACTTCACCCCAAAGTTCAAATGGCCAAGAAACAAATAAAAAACTCAACCTTACTAAAAATAATACAGAATTGCAAACAAACCGATGAAATAATTTCTCTCAATGATTAAAACATGTATGACACTGGCAAGGGCACAATGAGACAAACCCTCTCTTGCACTAAGGCTGGAACATAATTAGCAAAAACTTTGCTGAAAACTGGCATTAGAAACTAGAAAATTAGTAAAAACTTTTCCGTAGTATAAAAGTAGTATAAAAAATAATAAAATATTTATAAAAAATAATGGGTGCATCCACAGGGAAAACTCAAGGAGACAACACATAGACATCAGAAAATGACATCAGGCCGGGCACGGGGGCTCACGCCTGTAATCCCAGCACTTTGGGAGGTCGAGGCAGGCAGATCACAAGGTCAAGAGATCGAGACCATCTGGGCCAACATGGTGAAACCCCGTCTCTACTGAAAATACAAAAATTAGCTGGGAGTGGTGGTGCGCGCCTGTAGTCCCAGCTACTCGGGAGGGTGAGGCAGGAGAATTGCTTGAACCCTGGAGGCGGAGGTTACAGTGAGCTGAGATCCTGCCACTGCACTCCAGCCTGGTGACAGAGTGAGACTCCGTATCAAAAAAAAAAAAAAAAAGAAAATGACATCAATATGGGGGCAAAAAATCCCTAGAATAAGTAATGAAAACTCAGGACAGGTATGTCCTAAACAGATGGTACTCATCAAGTAAGTACTCATCAAGCTGACACCAATGTACAAATGTCTGCACTGGGCAAAAAAAAGGAGAGGGTAGCATTAATTCTCATTTTCTCCATATAACAGGCTTAACAGTAATTGTTATTTGCTAATTTCAGGTATTTCCAAATACTTTTGTGATCTGGAAAAAAAATTATATGTAAACACATGTCAATCTTTTAAAAATTATTATAATCATTATCTTCAGAATATAAAATTGCCCTAGCCAATCCTCTGTGCCTTACCCACAAGAAAACTAAGGCAGAAAGACTCATTTTTATTAAATGAGGACACACTGTATGTATGTATGTAATCTGCTTTTATACTCAAGATTACACACTGAAGTAATCTATCATTAGCAAGGCCTTTAGTTTGAGTTCCACCAACTTGGTAGCAGTCTGGCCCTCTGGCAAATCATTTACCCTAACCAAGCCTAAGTTTCTTTTCATCTGTAAAATGGGAATGGCAACTGACTGTTCAGAAGATTAAACGAAACAACTTAAGCAAAGCACTGAGCATGATCCCTGGCACAGAGCAGGCCCTCCCTAATTGTTTACTGTTCTTATAAGCATTTTCTCAAATCAAAGATTATTTCATGCATGATTTTTAATCGCTGTATAGGATGAATATTCCATAATGTAATTCAAGAATACCACTTGAATTTCTTGTTACAAACAAGACTGCAATGCTGCACATGATGCTACAGATAAACCTTTGACTGCCCTCTGGTTATTTCCTTAGGAAATATTTCTAGAAGTGAAATGAGAGAGTTGAACCATATGTATACATCTTCACTTCAATAAAAAATATATAATTTCAAACTCATTGAAAAAAACTTCAAAAACAGATGTAGAGGAAAAGTGAAATTTTCTCCTCCTCCCTGCAAAATCAGTTTCATGGAAGACAATTTTTCCATGGACCAGAGGCAGCGGGGTATGGTTTCGGGACGATTCAAGTATACTGCATTTATTGTGCATTTCATTTCTATTGTTATTACTATGTATATAATGACACAATTCTACAACTCACAATAATGTAGAATCAGTGGAAGCCCTGAGCTTGTTTTCCTGCAACTAGACAGTCCTATCTGGGGGTGCTGGGAGACAGTGACAGATCATCAAGCATTAGATTCTCATAAGGAGGGGCAACCTAGATCCCTTGCATGCGCAGTTCACAGTAGGGTTTACACTCCTATGAGAGTCTGTGCCGCTACTGATGTGACAGGAGGTGGAGCTCAGGCAGTCATGCGAGGGATGGAAAGGGGCTGTAAATACAGATGAAGCTTTGCTCACTCACCCACAGCTCACCTCCTGGTGTGCAGCCTGGTTCCTAGCAGGCCATGGACCGCTCCTGGTCTGTGGCCCGGGGATTGGGGACCCCTGGTTTAGAACGTATCTTTCCAGACCTTTCATAGGCATTTTGTGTGCATACAAAAGGTAGTGCGCACAAATAAAGTTGTTTTTGTTTTTACTTTTAAATGAGATCATATTATACAAATTGTTTTGCATTTGTTTTTTACTTACTATTTCTTGGACCACCTCCTATGGCCTATACCTATGGACTGACGGGTACACACACACACACACACACACACACACACACACACCCCTTTTCTACACAGTAAGGTATGCCACCATTTACTTAATCATTTTTTTATTTGATAGAAATTTGCAGGGTTTCCTGTTTTCACCATTAGAAACAATGCTGCCTTTAAAAGCTGTGTTTCCATATAAATCTTGTGCAAAGAGAAAGTCTATCTGTAGGATGTATTTCTAGAGTAGAGTTGCTGGGTCAAATGAGGTACATATTTAAAATTCTGAAACTGTGTGCCAATTTGTCCAATTTACCCTCCTGATTAACATTGTATAAAATGTCCACCTTCAACCCTGGTCAAGACTGAATATTATTTTAAATTTCTGCCCATTCAATGGGCAGGGAAAAGGTATCTCAATGCTTTGATAGTCACTTCATACTTTTCCCTCATTTGCTTCTCTTCTTCTGTTAACCGGTCATTCATATTTCTTGCCCAAGGACTTTTGTTATTCACTTCTTTATCAAGGATAGTTAATACTTTGTCCATTGTATGTGTTCCAAATATTTCCTTCCATCTCTGACTTGCCTTTTAATTGTATGGGCTTTTTTTTAATATACAAAGTTTTACATTTTGAGATGTTGAAGCTCTCTATCTTTTTCTTTATGGCTTCTGGATTTTTTTACAGCTTCCTGATGAAGCCTTCCCATTCCATCAGCATAAAAACATTCGTCTTTGAAATCTTTTTAGAAAACGCTGACAATAGTGTATATAACACACATAACACACATATTGCTCTGTTTCCTATACAAGGATCTAAATTTTAACTTTGGAAAAACTGACTGATATGGACAATCATTTCTCTGTATTTTCTAGCTATAATAAACTGTAAAGCATTGAATTTATTCCCTTCAAATCATATTAGGAAATTAGACAACCTAGCTTACATCTAGGTTGATCACTGGCCATTCAACTTCTCAATGTGAGGAACGTATTTCAGATTAATTCTTCAAAAACTGAGAAAACTCTTTGAGAACTCAAAAAAATTAGTCGTTTCCCCCAGTCAGAAACACTCCTTTTCACACAGGCATCAGCAGACTTAACCTTGATATAGGGCAGTAAATTTGCTAAGTGTAATCTTACATCAGAATTTTATTTATAGGTAAGGCATCTGAGGGCCAAAGAAGATAAATTTTTTAAAACCAGGTTTAAGATGTGTGCATGCATGTATGCACATGTGTATGTGCATGTATGTGTGCACACGTGTCTGTAGGGGAAAGAGTGGGACTGAGGGAAATAGGAATTGATGGGAGGAACAAGAGAAGGCATGGTGGAAGGTTTCCCAGGGGCCCCGTGTGAGCTGGCCCATGGAGACCTGACAAGGTGCCCCGCCGAGACAAAATGGAGAGTACATTCTAAGTGGAGGACAAAGCAGAAGAAAAGGAATAGAGGCAAGAAACCCAGAGCCATGTTCACAACTGGCAAGGTTAGGAGATACTGGTTCCTGGCACAGGCATGGTCCTGACCTGGCCGGCTGGCCACCTCATGGTTCCCTGAGGAGAACCAATTGCTTATAGGCCCTGAGGGGGAACATTCCCCACCCAACTCTACCTCTGTTGTGGATCATGCCAAGAAAGGATTGCCCGGTGATGAGATGATTGGGATTCAGACAACTGTTCAGTTAGTAGTAAATCAGTCATTGAAAATACAGACCAAGTGAGGCCATGAGGCAGCAGAGGGAGGAGCTCCACGGAGGACCACAGCCCTCAAATGGCCCTCAAATGACAGTGACGGAGCTCCCCACTTCACCTCCCTGAGCCTGGGGTTCTGCTGTAAACTGAGGGAACCTTCCTCCATTGTCTTCAAGGAATTTTCCAGAAGGCTCTAAATTCTAAGAGTCTATGACTCAATTTCCATGAAACAGAACATACTTAGAGTCCTACTTTTCTCTTTTGTAACAAGAGAAATTCTTGGCAACTGTTAAAGTCAAGCAAACGAAACCAGAGTGCACATCAGCTGACTAATGTGCTTAAGGCAATTAAGTCAAAATATTTTTCAAATAGTATTGAAACAGCTCATCTCCCATTAACAAATACTTCTAGACTTTCCAGACTTGTCTTGCTCAGCCCAGCTGTAGAAACATCCCTTATGTGCGCTGGCCATTAGGTGGAGAGTTTCCAACCTATGAGAATGAGCTGCAGATCAGCCGCACCTGCATGTGCTCAGGCACCAGAGGACAGGCATCAACTTGGCCTCCTCAGCAGCCCCTATCTTTCCCCCACCTACTGCCAAACAGTACAGAAGGTGACTCTGAGGCTGCTCCTGCTCAGGCTGTGATGGGGTTGAACTTCATGGGGCTCTCTATCCCAGTGCTCATTAGTTCTTACTCTGTATAAACATCACCCAAGCACCACTTCTCAGCCTCACTAAGAATCTTGAGTCTCCACCAAGTACCATATATGTGCTTCAGGCAACCCTGTGTGGTCACTGTTGTGCCCATTCAAGTCTGAAAAACTCTGAGGTTGACTAAAGGACGGAACCAAAGGAGAGACTGAATGCAGGCTGGCCCTTCACACCACTCTGCTCTAGGAAAACTAACAAAGCCTCATGTGGACAGGACAGTCTCTGGGGCTCCTGTTCGCCGGCAGCATCCACTCTATCTTGTTTCAGTATTAAGCTTCTGTCACTTTAATGCATATTAATAGATGTGTTTGTCATTATTAAGGTGGAAGGTGGTTAGATCTCTGAAGGGAGGTGAGAACTGAATAGGTCCTGGGGTGCAACACAATTGCACAGAAAACCTGGTTAAGAACTCAAACTCTGAAATTAAACAGACCCAGCTTTGGATTCCAGTTCCACCTCTTATCAGTGTGTCACCCTGGACAAGTTACGGCAAAAGGCCTCTTTTTCCTTACATATAATGCAGATAATAGTGCCTATCTCATAGGGGCTGCTGGGAGAATTAAGAAATAACACTTAACATATGTAAGCTACTATTATCAGCATCCACAGCAGGTGTGAGCACATCTTTTTATCCGTGCCGACTCGGCCTGTGGACTCACCGGCATGTTATCCAGGATCAAACAGACAGCTTGTTTCCAGCCTTCTCTAATCACCAGCACTGGACTGTCCTGACTGTCTGACTTTAGGTTTAGTTCAGGCAGCTGTGACCATTAAGAATGACACAATGACAATGTAAAAATATGTATTGTACATATACATCGTAATACAAAATGAAAAGGCAGAATTTAGGATGATGTACATCACCTAGGTAAATGAACACAACAGGATCCTAGGAGGCATATAGAGACTAAGTATTAATAGGTGGTGTTTCGTGGTGAAAGAGTTATTGGTGTTTGATTTCAGTGAAAAGCTGATGAAAAAGGATCTTTTTTAAAGGAGAGCTGTGGATAAAATCTGTAGTTTCATCAACCTCTTTTTTTTCTGTCCCCTCCTCATGTTGGCCACATGTTTTTCAATATTCTTACACTGTTTACCAGTAAACTGATTAATTCTGTGTATTATTCTTCCATTTCAATACTGATCCAAATTTTAATCAACAATCCATATTTATAAGGGGTTCATAATGACATTATAAAAATCAAGTCACTGCCGCAGGTGTGATAATAAGCATAGCTGAGCAAGCAAGAAACAATCAGTGGCTTCATTTCCATAGTCAAGGGCACTCACATTCAAGGTCAACCTCATTCTAAAGGTAGTGGAAAGTGAGACCTGGTACCAGCTCTAGTAACAATGTCTACAGTTAGACCAATCCTGTGTCAGAAACTCCTATTATGTCATCCACAGCCAATCAGAACATGGAGTCAGCATGAAACCTTCCATACAGGGTTGCAATTCCAAACAAAAGCAAGGAAACTTGATGGTTTGGGTAGCTTTTGTATGTTCACCCTGGGTAAATGCATAGTTTCTGTTAAGCCTTTTCAAATGCTGAAAATGGCCCCTGGTTCCCATGGGTTCCTTTGCAGATGGCATGAGCCCAGGTCAGCTCCACCTAGCAGACTGCTGGTGAGACAACTGATCATCCCTAATCATTACCTTCTTAATCACAGTTCTAAAAAGGCAGAGGCATTTGGAATTGAGGGAAGGGTTAGTGTACCAGAAAATCCTAGGCAACATCTTCAACACACAGATGACCCAGCTCACCCCTATCCATCTTGAGGCTTATCATGATTGTGGAGTTTCACAACTGATGGATTGGAAGACATTTTTTTAATTCCCAGTCATCATAAGCCTATATGTGCACAACCACACACACAACTACCCCACCCCCAAACACACACACATACCCTGCCCCAGGGCCCACCCTGGAACTGAGATTCACTGGTGTAAAACAACTTGGACCATTAGGAATGCATTACACTTTAAAAACACACATGCGGCCTGGTGTGGTGGCTCGCGCCTGTAATCCCAGCACTTTGGGAGGCCAAGGTGGGTGGATCACGAGGTCAGGAGTTCAAGACCAGCCTGGCCAAGATGGTAAAACCCCATCTCTACTAAAAATACAAAAAATTAGCCAGGCACGGTGGCAGGCGCCTGTAATCCCAGCTACTTGGGAGGCTGAGGCAGGAGAATCGCTTGAACTTGGAGGGTGGAGGTTGCAGTGAGCCAAGATGGCACCACTGCACTCCAGCCTGGGTGACAGAGTGAGACTCCATCTCAAAAAACAAACAAACAAACAAAAACACATGCATACCCAGAAAGAGACAATGGAATCACGAGGAATTCAGGTGGAGATATAGTACCAGTTATTCCCTGGCACCAATAACTAGTTAATATAGTCTACACCTACCTTGCAAGGCACCATGTTAGAGGCAAGTGCTTTCTAACAGGCTATTGCTGTGTAACTACATCAAAGAAGGGCAAGTCTCTATCAAGGTCAATGAACTACTTCAGATATTTTAAATGAGGAATCAGAAATGGGCAGCTGCTTCCACAGACACAGGGCACAATGAGACCATGTCCTGCTCCCGATCTTCACTACACATGCCTGTAACTGTTTGCCCTTGAGTTGTGGCCTTACCTCCTGGGACGTGGTCCTAACCCCCCAACTCAGATCCTAGGTATAGAGCTGGCCCCCGCCAGGGCCTCCATGGACGCCCATTCCTGAAGGTCTGTTCCATTGCTGTCTAAAGGCCAAAAGCAGAGCAGAAGGCAGAAATAAGGGGTAAGGAAGAAAGGCAAGTGGAATAAAAAAGAAACGTGAATGCATAAAGGAACAAGAAAAAAGTGTTTCTCGGCAGATTGGGGAAAATAAGCACAAGGAGCATTTCATAACCAGAAATACAAGTACACAGCATGGAACCACACCGTCTAATCTAATTCTGGAGGTGCTATAAACCTGATGGCTGTATTGGGGCTCCATTTGACATTTCAAAGAAACAAACGCTGTAAAATTGTGATCTTGATGTTTTTCTGTTCACAGGTCCAATATCTGCCTAACAGCAGCATCCTGCTCTTTCCAGATGATTAGTATTGAGTTTGTTGTTGGGTTTTTTTCTTCCAGCTTATGTGAGTCCTCAGAGAGCACTGTCTGCCAAAGCAAAACGCCAAAACAGGAGCAGAACTTTCTGGCCATCCATGTGCAATTAGGAGCCCATTAAATATCACTCAGATAACTCAACACCCAAAATCATCCTCCATGGCGCAGCTGACAGCTGAGGCTAACTGGAAAAAACACCAGCTCAGGAGCAGCCTCACTGGGTCTGGATCTGTCGAATGAGGACCATGATGGTAAAACCCCACCCCTCAGCTTGTTGGGAGAAAGAATAAATGGGACGGCACTTCATACACTGTCAATTTAGGCAGTGACAGCACAGGAACATCATAATTAACCACACTGCTCTCTCCCCATGGATCTTTATGATGGAGTAAATTACACCAAGAAATATTACCACTTGTTCTCAAAAGATCCTATTGATTTGGCAGTTACTCTATTTAAATACAAAGATACAATGGTTATTTATTTCTTCAGAAAATACAGGTATTTTTTTTTCTCCAAAAACATTATGATTGCCATTTTAATTTCTGTGGTTAAAGAACACCGTTAGGTACTGGGCAGCGCATGACCCAGTTCAGTAAAGTGGCAGGAATTCTTCTTGGAAAAAAGGGCCATAGAGATCCAAGTCAAACGCAGTCCTGATCTGTGAAGATGTATCAGAGGGACCCTGAACCAATGAGAACAACAATCAACGTTTATGACTGCCAGCCCTCTAGCTAATCACTTTACCAACATTATAACACTATCTCATCTAAGCCTCACAATTCTGCCAGGTAGGTACTATCATCATTTCCACATTTAATACACGAGGAAAAAGAAAGTGGTTTAGGCAACTCACCAAGGTAACAAAGCTACTAACTAGCAGAGCTAGGACTCAGGTTCCAAGGCCATCCTCTTAACCACTGTGCGGCACTGCCTCATGCGGATGTTTCCGTTGACAAACCAATCTGGAGCCAACAGAAGCTTTCTGCAGGTGCTCTGTGCTCCAAGAAAGTGTTCCATCCACTCAGTACTTACTGAGCACATCACTTGAAAGACAAAGACTTTCACCCTATATACCCAGGGGGAACATCAATTCTGGGGGACCTTGAGTGTAATGACAACTCAGGCAAGCACTGAAAGGTGCTTTTAAAAAGTCACAGTAATTCACAGACCAGGCTATAAAAAGGTGCTTTTAAAAAGTCACAGTAATTCACAGACCAGGCTATAAAGCGCTTTTGTCTATTGTGATAGGCCCCTCAAAACTTGTTTGGGGTAAAAAGCTGTCTATTAGGGATATATGTTCCATACTGTGAAGACTTTCTTACAAAAAGTAAACCACAGTTTACAGCAAAAAGAAACCAGCAGGCCTAGGTCATCCCTGAGTATGAGCCATCCTATTCTGCTCCTCTAATTCATTGCTATACATAAGTAAATGTTCTACTACAAGTACTAAAATCATAAAAACTCCCAAATTCTGCACATCCCTTTTTGAGTGCTATGGGAATATATTTCCATCTTCAGGGAAGTTGGTTACATTAGCCTAGGACTTTACCGAGACACAAACAAGCTATATCAGATGAGCTTTCCTATGAAATTCCATCTGTAGCAAATGTTCATCCATATTACTGTTACCTGGTGACTTTGTTGATGACTCTGTCTTCCCCTTTACACTGGCCACCTTGGGCAGCTGCTACACAGATTTTTCCCTATGTAAACTCCTCCTTGAAATAGCAATCTAAATAGCTTAAGGTACAGCTGGCTCTCCATACCCACAGGTTCCACATCTGCAGATTCAACCAACTACAGATCGAAAATATTCAGGGAAAAAAAAAAAACAACTAAAAAAAAATAAAAATTTTAAAAACAATATACAATATAACAGCTATTCACATAGTATTCACATCTTATTAGATATTACAGGTAATCTAGAGATTATTTAAAGTATATATGAGGGCTGGGCCCAGTGTAATCCCAGCACTTTGGGAGGCTGAGGCAGGAGGATCGCTTGAGCCCCAGGAGTTTGAGACCAGCCTGAGCAACACGGTGAGACCCCGTCTCTACAAAAAGTTTTAAAAATTAGCTGGGTGTGGTGGCTCACGGCTGTAGTCCCAGCTACTTGGAGGCTGAGTGGGGAGGATCACCTGAGCCCAGGTTGACACTGCACTCCAGCCTGAGCGACAGAGCAAGACCCTGTCTCAAAAAATTAATTAATTTAAAAATAATGTATATGGGAGGATGTGCATAAGTTATATGCAAATATAACACCACTTTATACAAGCGACTTGAGCATTCTCTGATTTTGGTATCCATGGGGGATCCTAGAACTAATCTATGGATACCGAGGGACGATTACACTACAATACAGGAATTAATTTAAAAATAACACCTAGTTAAAGATAAACTCCTATTTTTCCCTCAATTTATTACGCACACAAACATTTGGAGTTAGCTATAGATCCATGGCTCTCTTAATTTCACAATTTATTCACTGTTAAAGGTCTGTTTGCATAAACATTTTAATGTAAGCCAAATCTTGACAGTTGGACACGCGGAATTTGAGCTCTGAGAGTGGAGGCAATGATTGAATATTCCGGACTTACTTGTTTCCTCTTATAATTTGCAAAGTGGTGCAGTACTCAGATTGACCTCAGGGAGCTTAGAGAGGGGTGAGGAGCGAGACAATCACATAATCAATGCAAGAACTAGGAAGTGATGTGAAGGGCACCAAGAGATCACAGTCAGCAGGGAAACCTGATCCGTTTTGAATATTAATCACAGAAGGGCCCCCTGAACAAGTGGGCATTGGGCTGACATCTCCAGGATGAGTCGAGCTGGCTAAGTGATGGCAGCGTGGGCACTCCAGAAACAAGAAGGGTAAGAGCAAGGGCCTGAGGCAGGCGCAGAGCCTCATGGGGGAATCTGAAGCAGCTTCTGGGGGGTGAGTATTATACACACAGTATGAGACAGGAGTGCGGCAGGGGCTGGGTCATGCAGTGCCTTGAAGGCCACATTGAGGATCTAGTCTTTTTCCTAAGGGAAAGGAGGAACAAGTGAAGGCTTATTGTATGTGGTCTGGAGACAGGTATGGAGGTGACCAGATGCGTATTTTGAAAAGCTTTTTCTGGCGGTAGTGTGGAAAATAAACTGGAAAGAGGCAAGAAGGGATTCAGGAAGGTCAGTTAGACAATAACAACATTTTAAGTGAGAGACAATGGCAGCCCGGACTAGCGGGGTGGCTGTGGAGATGGATGAAGGGATTTGAGATTAGGAGATGAAATGCATGGAACTTGATGGGTTGCGTATGGGAGTAAGGAAGAAGGTGTTCTTAAGCCCTAGGCTTTGGGCTACAAGACTGCAAGGACAGGCTCCCATTCACCAAGTGTGGGAATTTGAGAAGGGCTGGGTTTCTGGGAACATGGTAGGTTCAGTTTGGGACATTTTATTCTGAGATACTTGGTGACCTCCCAGTGTGAGTATCAGAAAGGTGTTTAAAGTTCTGGTTCAGTAACTGATACTATTACATGTCCACCCAGATAGGAGACTAACAGTTCCTTACAAATAACCTACAACCAGCAGAAAAATAACCTGTTGAATGACGAAGTATTTTCACCACTGTTAAAAGTCATGAACTTCTAACAAAACTGCACAAGCAACATCTATAATAAAAACAATTTCAGCCAGGCGCGGTGGTTCATGCCTGTAATCCTGAGACTTTGGGAGGCCGAGGTGGGAGAATCACGACGTCAGGAGTTCGAGACCAGCCTGGCCAACATGGTGAAACCCCGCCTCTACTAAAAACACAAAAATTAGCTGGGCATGGTGGTGGGCGCCTATAACCCCAGCTACTCAGGAAGCTGAGGCAAGAGAATCGCTTGACCCTGGAGGTGGAGGTTGCAGTGAGCCGAGATTGTGCCATTGCACTCCAGCCTGGGCAACACTGAGATTCTGTCTCAAAATAAATAAATAAATAAATAAAACTAAAATAAGACCATTTCAAAACTGTCTGTGTAAGTTCAATTTTTTAAAATATATCTTTCAAGAGAAAGTTAATTCCATCTACTATTCAATATAAAAATTATTTAAATTTTGGCATTCTAATTTAAACCAATGTATTAGTCTGTTCTCATGCTGCTTTGAAGGAATACCCAAGACTTGGTAATTTATAAAGAAAAGAGGTTTAATTGACTCACAGTTTCACATGGCCAGGGAGGCCTCAGGAAACTTACAATCACGGCAGGAGACACCTCTTCACAGGGCAACAGGAGAGAGAATGAGTGCCAAGCGAAGGGGGAAGCCCCTTATAAAACCATCAGCTCTTGCGAGAATTCACTCACTATCACAAGAACAGCATGAGGGTAACCACCCCCATGATTCAATTACCTCCCACCAGGTCCCTCCCATGACATGTGGGGATTATGGGAACTACAATTCAAGATGAGATTTGGGTGAGGACACAGCCAAACCATATCAACCAGGCAGCAAACAAGAAACTTCAAAATGGAGAAAGAAAAATAACTGTTCCTTAAAATGAGCAAAGCAGGGTCTTTGCATCACCTAAAAAGCTCACTGATAAGCACCAATTCACTAAAAGGTTTGAGATAACTGTAAAAAAAAGGAATTAGCTTTTATTGAAGATTTATGTCCCAGACACTTCAAGACACCCCTCATTTAATCTTCATGGCCCTATGAGGCAAGAATTATGCTTCCATTTTCTGAATAAGGAAACTGAGTCAGAGAAATTGAATAATTTGCCATGGCATAACTACTAATAAGGGCTGAAACAGAAATCAAACATGTCTAGACAACTCCTTTTACCAATGCCCAAGATAGGAAAGGGACGAAGCTGCCATTTCCTTGGTGCCAGTCTTCTGCCTTGGAGGTCAAATGATGGGATGTTTATTTCCAAGTTTTTTCTGTTATTACCTGCAATTAAGCAGTTATGTTCTTAGTCTCGAAATAACCTTAATGTTTAAAGAGCTTTGTCAGTTCAATCCTCTCTGCTTCATCTTCTTAGAAGAGTTTTACCTAGACATATAATCATACCCCAAAAAGCTTTGTAAATTTAGTTATAACTGTTCGCAGAATTTAGATCAAAATGTAAACTGAAACCTGGAAAATACAAATGTTTGTTTTCTGTCAAATGCTTACT
Source organism: Gorilla gorilla gorilla (assembly GCF_029281585.2). NCBI lineage: Eukaryota > Metazoa > Chordata > Mammalia > Primates > Hominidae > Gorilla > Gorilla gorilla. The sequence goes on along the minus strand of NC_073228.2, from coordinate 27,772,377 downwards.
GCATGTTTCCAACCCAAATCCACTAAAATGATGAATAAACTAACCCTAACTTACAAAAAAATTTTCAAAAGCAACTTATTTTCTTAAGGAAATAATGCTGGCCAGGCATGGCGGCTCACACCTGTAATCCCAGCACTTTGGGAGGCAGAGACAGGCAGATCACCTGAGGTCAGGAGTTCGAGACGAGGCTGGCCAATATGGTGAAACCCCGTCTCTACTAAAAATACAAAAATTAGCCAGGTGTGGTGGCAGGCACCTGTAATCCCTGCTACTCAAGAGGCTGAGGCAGGAGAACTGCTTGAACTTGGGAGGCAGAGGTTGCAGTGAGCCAAGATCATGCCACTGCACTCCAGCCTGGACAACAGAGTGAGACTCTGTCTCAAAAAAAAAAAAAAAAAAAAAGCAGAGAAGATAAGAGAAGAGAAATAATGTTATCTGGTAAGTTCCTTACCAGGCCACAAAAGGTTAACAACTTGAATTGTTAAATAAGGACTCTAGATGTGCTAACAGGAAATATTACAAGTCCTTACAGATGGTAAGTATGTGCACTGCCTAGAAATGCATAAATGAAATCACGATAAATGAGGGGGAAAATACAAACTAGTAAGTACACTGATTATACAATGTTTAAAAATATAAATGAATGCCTGCTATGGTAGGGTCATATGAAGCTTAACTTTCCTCTATGATCTTTATATATACAGATGTATATAAGTATGTGTATATGCAGATGTGTGTGTGTGTGTGTGTGTGTGTGTGTGTGTAAAGCTCTTTGTTAATAAATGTTTAAAAGCCTATTCATCCTCCAGGAACCTAAGATAACAGCACTTGTCACTGCCCACCCACGGGCCAGCCCACAACACCCTGTCCTGGCTCAGACACTGGGCAAGGTGACTGAGGGGACACTGAAGAGGAAGAGGGTGGAGGTGGAGTTACAAAGAGGAGGGAGCAAGCAGGGCTGTCCTCAGGCAGGTCAGACAGGCGCCTGGTGCAGTAGAAAGAGTATATGCTTCCAACTCAGACTGACCCCTCTGAGCAGTCAAACTCTAGCTCTGCCCCTCACCAGCTGTGTGACCTCAGGCAAGTGACACAAACTTTCTGAGCTTCAAAATGAGAAAAATAAAGTCTAACTCCTAGCATTTGCATGGGGAATGAAAGGAATTCTACAAAATTCCTGGCATAAGCGTCTGTCTCCTTGGATGGCCAGTCCCTCTTCTTCCTTGATCGGTTTAGAGTCAGTTGCCTGGTCGATGAAGGGGAAAGCAAGGCAAGAGTAACAATAGGGTATTGTGGGGATTAAAGGAAGATGTATGGCAATGGATCTGTCAACTGCAGCCCTGTACAAACACTGATTATTAATGTACTCTGGGACTCTGGAGTAATAGGAATAACTGCAGGGCTGAGCAGGTCACATGTGAAAAAATTTTTAAACAGCAGCAGCATCATTGGCAGTATTATACTGCTGCTTAAAAGACTTAGAATTTTGTGACTCTGTGCTTAAAATGGCATTCAGAAGAAAAATCGCCTCAGGCCAACAGCTGCAATCCTTCACCCTGTGCCCAGGCTCCTGTGTCTGGGATTCAGGGCCATGCTGAAGCCAGCTGGCCTCCAGATGCAGTGACGAATCCAGGGAAAGCATTTCGGGTTGTCAGAGCTCATGGAGTGACTGCTGAGGGGTCGGTTCGTGCGTCTGGAAGACAGTTGGGAACTACTGTCTAATGTCTGGCAGCTAGGTTCAGTGCTGAGCTCAGAAGCTGACCAGTGAGCAGGAAGATGCTCAGTTCTGCTTTGAACTGCGGCCAAGAGGCCAAGCGGTAATTTCATCTCTCCTCCGGTTCTTGCCGCAGGAAAACTGACAATAAGGAAAAAACAGATATGGCTCGGTCTCTCTCTCAAAAGGACACTGACACCAAAGTCCTAACTCCTCAAGAGGTCCTTCAAACAAATCTATCAAAATCTCTGAAAAGAAGCCTCACTGAATTCCAAGATCCCAAAGATAATTGTTACTCCTAAAATTTGTCGTAGTAAAAATAACAGGTCTCAGCTCAAGTGTCACATTCTCAGAAAGACCTTCCTGACTACCTCATCCTAAAAGTGGGGCCTCCTCATCCCCTTATTATCTTTCTAAAATTATTATTATTATTTTTTTAAAGGCAGGATCTCACTCTATCACCCAGGCTGGAGTGCACTCGTGCAATCATAGCTCACTGCAGCCTCGAACTCCTGGGCTCAAGCAATCCTCCTACTCAGCCTTCTGAGTAGCTAGGACTACAGGCACATGCCAGTACACCCAGCTAGTTTTTAAATGTTTTAAATAGAGACAGGGTCTCACTGTTGCCCAAACTGGTCTCAAACTCCTCGGCTCATGTATTCTTCCTGCCTCAGCCTCCCAAAGAGCTGGGATTACAGGAGTAAGCCACTGCACCTGGCTCTCTCTTTATTTTTGAGAACGGTACTGTCTGACATTGCCTACCTGTTACTTGTTGCCCCATAAGAAAAATATGCTGTATGTGGCAGAAAGTTAGGTTTATTCACTGCTGTATCCCATGCTGGCACTGAAATATTTATTAGTTTAATGAATGAATGAAGGAACACTGCACATAATACCTAAGTAACCTGTTTATGTCCTTTTTAGAAAATTCCATATAGTTCAGAAGAGGAATGTTTATAGTTGAGTATATTTTATAAGTTGAGCGTCAGGTTTTAGCTTCCATAATGTAACATTACAGCACTGTTGCTATAAGAAAGTGAAATCTAACTTAAAACTCAGATGTCACTATTCAATGGTATCCTTTCCAGGAACAAAAGCCTTCCTGAGGACTATAACATGGTAACTCTCTCTTCCACGGAACCACTTTGTATAAGGTTGTTTCTGCTGGGAAAATACATTTCTTTTAGGACATGGAAAATCTAATCCAGTTGCTGTAACAAAGAAAAGGATCCTTCCAGAAAAGGGAGGAATTACTACTTCTGGGTGGTGGAAACTTGTCATATCTTGATCATACAAATAAAGGCTCCTCTGCAGGATGCGATCTACCAGGGGTTTGGAAGTAGAAATCAAAGGGCTGTTGCCACCAAGAGGACTGCAGTTTCAGACCTGTGGTGCCAGGGCCTGCCTCTGAACCAGAATCATCCTCCTCCCAGCCTGTGAGAAAGTACAGCAAAGGACTTAAAAGCAGGACACAAATCCAACACATGCAGTTTTCATAACGTACTTTGTTAAAAACATGTATTCTCAAAACATGTATTCTCAAATTGTGTTACACATAATACAGGCACGCAATGCCTCCTTCATAACTAACGTAAAAAACAATTTGGCCAGGTGCAGGGGCTCATACCTATGATCCCAACACGTTTGGAAGCCAAGGTGGGAGGATCACTTGCGGCCAGAGTTTGAGACTAGCCTGGGCAACATAACGAGATCCCATCTCTAAAAAAAAAAAATTTTTTTTTTTTGAGATGGAGTCTTGCTCTGTCACCCAGGCTGGAGTGCAGTGGCACGATCTCAGCTGACTGCAACCTCTGCCCTCCAGGTTCAAGCGATTCTTCTGCCTCAGCCTCCCGAGTAGCTGGGACTACAGGCGCACACCACCACACCCGGCTAATTTTTGTATTTTTAGTAGAGACGGGATTTCACCATATTGGCCAGGCTGGTCTCGAACTGCTGACCTCGTGATCCGCCTGCCTCGGCCTCTCAAAGTGCTGGGATTACAGGCGTGAGCCACCACACCCGGCCAAAAATTTTTTTAAAGATAAAGCAATTTCTCTAAAAAATTAATTTCAGGCCATAAAAACCCACAAGGTCAAAGGTTAAACCCATCTTTTGACTCTCAGGGGAAAAAAAGCATATGAATAACCAGGAAAATGAATACAGAGTTGGTACAGCTTTTTCAATAATAAAAATAATAAAACTGTTATTAGACAAAAATGTCTTCTTCAAAAAGACCCTTAGGGGAAACACTGGGCCTCAGCTCCTGATGTGAGTGGGGAGGTGCATCTTTTGGAAGCACTACTGTCAGGCTGTACAAGTCTCAAAATGAGGCCTGGCTGGCAGGTTCCAGCTCTGCTAATCTTACTGAGGAACAACCAACAAGGGACATTCCCAGCTGAACGCTTTAACACTCAAGGGAAAATGGTGTCTGTAACAGCAGCAAACTTTCTCTTCAAAACTTTGCATCTTATTTTAAATGAAGGGTTCTTAACATATACATGCATGCAAGTTTTGGTCTGTGTGTACATGTGCGGATTTCTGTGGAGAGAGTTCATAGTGTTCAGAGTCCTAAATGGTGACTATGTCCTAAAAGAAGTTAAAACACCACTATTTTTTTTTTTTTTTTTTTGAGATGGAGTCTCACTCTGCTGCCCAGGCTGGAGTGCAGTGGTGGGATCTCGGCTCACCACAACCTCCACCTCCCGGGTTCAAGCGATTCTCCTGCCTCAGCCTCCCAAGTAGCTGGGACTACAGGCATGCACCACCATGCTCGGCTAATTTTTGTATTTTCAGTAGAGACGGGGTTTCACTATGTTGGCCAGGTTGGTCTCGAACTCCTGACCTCGTGATCCGCCCGCCTCGGTTTCCCAAAGTGCTGGGATTACAAGTGTGAACCACCGCGCCCAGCCAAAACACTACTCTTTTAAAGAGTGGCAGAACTTTAGCCTTTGGATTATTTTGGGAAACCAAAGTTTTTCTGAGCTGCCTCTAAAGATTTCTGTCAAGCTGGGAGCCACTTGGGGTCAAAAACCTTTTCCCAAGAAAAATCCTAGGAAGCCTGAGAACTAACACACAATCCTGATGTGGGTGTGGGCCTCTCGTATCTTTGGAATGCCTAACAACCCGCTGGACCTCACCGCTCAAACAGCCCCTGACGTCTAGACAGCAGGTCAGGAAGGTCTTCACTTAGGGTTTGGATTCTTGAATTTGCCTCACACTCATGGATGTTGACATTGTCCAGAGCAGGCTTTGACATTTCATAAGTTACTATTTTTTCTCAGAAATGCATTATTTTCTCCAGCTTCCCAAGAAAGATCAAAATTAATGCTGAGTCTTTGATGCTTCAGTACATCACTCCAAATGCAGGGTACATCTCCACAGAAACTTTCCTCCCAGGCAAGCTTTTTTCTTCAACTAGGCATTTCTACAAAAATGTAACCCTTTAGTCACTGTTCCCACTGTCCCCTGCCCCCTCAACAAACTGTATCGCAGCTATTTAAACATTTTTCAACATCCTGTAAGAATAACACGTACATTTCCCCCTCCCATTTAAAAAAATTATTTTTTTCTCTTTGTTTTGACAAAATCCTGTTCTCTAGTTGCTTTTTCAAATATGGAAATTTAAGCATGATACAAATTACATGAACGCTCTACTCCCCCCAACCCTGGCTGCTGGACCTGTTGTGATCACATATCTGTTTCTACAAGCCACAGAAGAAAGTGACCTTGTTACTCTGAAAATCTCACTTTCATTCCAACTCTACCCCATTACCAATATTCTTTCATACATTTTGGGCCTTTCTTCAAAAATGTGACCAAAGGTACAATAAAATGAAAGGCTGAAAAATGACTGCTTTCTGCTTGCTCTCCTGAACTACAATCTTCTTCCATCATTTTTTTTCTAAACCAAAAGGTACCAGTCTATTTGGAAAATAATCAGTTTTATAAAAGGTACCCTTACACTATTATTTTTACAATGACTACATGTATGGAAGGAGAAATTACAATCTGCTGAGAAAATTGCAAAATAATTTCTAACTCTATTTGCTATAATTTGACAATTCTATCTTAAGAGTCTAGAAAAGGTACCATTGCGAAATGTCTCAAACCCATTATCCTAATTGAAATCTATTTAAATGGAATAGTTCCTTTGCAAGTCACATAAAAGCACATATAGAGCAGAGATCCTTCCTATTAAATCAAGAAATGCTATGCCTATAAAGTACATGACATCAAAGCAGTAAAGATTTTAGCCTCAAAATTCCTTAACCATTTGTCATCGTGTATGTGAACGCTCATCTAGAGACCTTCATCTGCTGCCATAGATACAAAATCGAGGATTGAACAATGAATGCCCTTAAAAAGTAATAATAATAAAGTCAAGAAAAGCAGACATATTATGGTCATCTAGCTAGATTTCACTGCCCAGTTTTTATTCTCCACATTTGTTTTCTTTTTAATACGATGAACCTTTTTCACTTTTCTGATCTTAAACCTTTGACTTTGGAATATACTGCATATTTTGGTGGTGTTCCATTAAAATGGGTCTGTGTCATAGGGATACGAACCAACTGGACAAGAGGGAAGGGAGCCCCCAGGCACAACAGAGAGCAAAGGAAAGCCCGCAGACAGCTGAGAGCTAAAGCCATAACTGCCTCTGTATTTAAAATCCAGTGCTGACTCTTCATTAATTTTAGATGAAATTCCACAGTAGGTTTTCTGTAATTACCAACAGCTTGCATTACTTGCTCATGAGATGGCTCTATCAATAAAGAGATCAGGTTTCTTAAGCAGAGTCTCCCAGATCATACGCCCACCTTCATGTGAGGACGTGTGCTGCCAATGGTCTAAGAAGTCCTCAGAAGCAATACGGAAAGGAGACCTTTCTCCAGCACCCTGTAAGAGCCAGATCCCTGACCTCCTCCTGAGCGCTAGAGGCTGAAATTCAGAGAGGAAGAAGCTTAAATGGCCAAAGGCAGAAGATGACCATTCTTGACTCTAATTTAAATTTCTGCTAACAGGGATCTGCTGCAATCATGCATATTTGTCACCAGTGTTGTCCTTTTTTTTGACAGAGTCTCGCTCTGTCGCCCAGGCTGGAGTGCAGTGGCATGATCTCAGCTCACTGCAACCTTTGCCTCCCAGGTTCCAGCAATTCTCCTGCCTCAGCCTCCTGAGTAGCTGTTATTACAGGTGTGCGCCACCACGGCTGGCTAATTTTTGCATTTTTTAGTAGAGACAGGGTTTCACCATATTGGCCAGTCTGGTATCAAACTCATGACCTCGTGATCTGCCCACCTTGGCCTCCCAAAGTGCTGGGATTACAGGCGTGAGCCACCATGTCTGGCCTACCAGCATTGTCTTAAATATTGGGCCGCCCCCTAGAAGAATGGTCTTTCTGAAAGCAGCAACTTCTGTCTTTAAAAAAAGGTACATAAAACAATCATACTTTCATGAGCAGAGCCCACCATCACAGGACACACATGATGTTCATGAGGAAAGGAAGGAGTCAGTAACAGGCAACAGCAGATGTGTGTTCTAGACCAGCTGGAGGCTGCACGAGGAGAAGGCTGGACTTCTGGGCTAAAAGGGGTAAGCTGAGGCCCTAAGGCCTTCCAGGGAAGGGCAGGATCCACCTTCCAGAGTCACAGAGCTGGGAGGACCAGCCTCCTGGTGCTGTGTCTACGTCAGGGACCCCCTTTTCTTGCTGCAGATAAGAATCACCAGACCTAACAGAAAAGCCAATGACGGGGAACAGATTATTCAGAATACAGAAAAAGAAAGAAGGCGGCAGCTGGGCGTGGTGGCTCACGCCTGTAATTCTGTAATCCCAGCACTTTGGGAGGCTGAGGTGGGCAGATCACCTGAGGTCAGGAGTTCGTGACCAGCCTGACCAACATGGTGAAACCCCATCTCTACTAAAATTACAAAAATTAGCTGGGCGTGGTGGCAGTTGCCAGCTACTTGGGAGGCTGAGGCAGGATAATCACTTAAACCCAGGAGGTGGAGGTTGCAGTGAGCCAAGATCGGGCCATTGTACTCTAGCCTGGGTGACAGAGCGAGACTCTGTCTCAAAAAAAAAAAAAAAAAAGGAAAAGAAAAGAAAAGAAAAGAAAGAAGAAGGCAGAGGAGGAAGAAGAGGAATAAAAGAGGCAAACCCAAGAAAAAAAGATGCCCTGTGAAAACTCAGTAGGGTCCTGGTCAAAACAAATTGACTAAGAAAACTGAAGGAGAAAATATCCTGGCACAGGACACCTGGCTAGGAGGACGTGTATCTCCAATTCTCTCCCTCAAAGGTCTTCTACGATTTGAGGGGAGTGGGGCTAGCAGTGAGGAAAAAGAATGTCAGGGCTCCAGAGATGATCTGGTTTGAGCAGTGAGGAGGCGGCCAGGCTTGCGCACGGACCCCCTGCGCGGGGAGCCTGCAGTTCGCTCACCGGTGTTGTCTGTGCTCCAGGTTCTTCTACCGTGAATTGGTCTCTCCATTCTAAAAAGCTGGCTTTAGAGCTTTTTAGATGAGAGGTATGAGAGATTTAGACCTGAAGTTCCTCTTTAACCTTTCTCAGTTGAGGGCTTTTTGAAAGCCTGATGAACATCAAAGATCCCTCCCCACCACACAAATATATATACACAAATATCCTCAAGATTTTGCACTTGATTTTCAAGGAGACACAGATATTTCTCTTCCCCCTCCCCAAGATTAAAAAACCCAGATGTACAGAATTCATTACACTCTTTTGAATAGGAGGAGTAGGGTTTTAATCCACATTCCTTTGGATGGTGAGTGCATGGTCCTAGGGCATTTGGGCAAGACAGAGACAGCATGTGAAATCTCACTCCAGGAAGAAGACAGCCTTCTGGTGCCTCCCAAAGCTTTGCCAGCAATTTTACTCCTGGAACCAAGACTGTAGTGGGAAAACAGCTGGTTACTTTCTAGACAATAAATAACCAACCTATTGAAAAACAAACTATAACTGCAAAACATACCTAAGTGCTTTATGTTAGTGAGAGAAAGAATAAGAAATAATCAAAGAACAAGAGAGAAAGACAGAAAAGAAAAATTGGTACACTAATTTATAAGCTATTAATTTGGGAGAAAAGAATCTATTTTATAAGAATTTTCCATGCTTAATGCTACTTAAAGAGTTAAAATACTTGCTTTAAGATTCTTCAAAGACCTTCCCTAAAAGGAAACACAAGATGGGTAAGGACCTCATTTTAAAGATTCACAGGAGGCTGACTCTCACCAGTGTCCGGACCTGCCCAGTGACAGTCCCCAAGCATAGCCACTGTCTTCTAAGCAGTGTCATCTGCTGAATGCTGAAAGGATCACTGGATAACCAGTCCATATTAACTAAATGCAGGTATAGCCTATTTTATAAGCCTTTTATCAGGCCTCAAAGAATTTGGCTTGAAATCATCCCAGTGATTAGACAAGGGTTCCCATGCCAGATGGTAGGCTTCCTGCTTGTCTGTCAGGGACCCTCCCTCGCTTAGCAGTAGCATCACACTTGAAAAGATGTCCCTGTGTACCCACATTGACAGACAGAAATAAGAACTAAAGGGCTGGCCGGGCAGGGCTCACCCCTGTAATCCCAGCACTTTAGGAGGCCAAGGAGGGTGGATTGCTGGAGGTCAGGAGTTCGAGATGAGTCTGGCCAACATGGTGAAACCCCATCTCTACTAAAAATACAAACATTTACCAGGCATGGTGGTGCATGCCTGTAATCCCAGCTACTTAGGAGGCTGAGGAAGGAGGATCACTTGAACCCAGGAGGCAGAGGTTGCAGTGAGCCGAGATTACGCCACTGCACTTGAGACTGGGCAACAGAACAAGACTCTGTCTCAAAGAAAAAAAAAAAAAAGGAAAAAACATAAAGGGCTGACCCCAGGTACCTGCCCCCTTACCTACTGTTTACTGCTGTAAGAACAGGAAACCAAAACCTCTCATTCCAACTTTAAATACTGACTTAAGCACTTGTATAAATGAGCTCCTAAAACAGAAAAACATCGTTCAAAAAAATTCCTTTTTTCCTTAGCTTGAATAAAGCACCCATCTCACTCAACATTAACCAATCGACAGTACAGCCTGCTTTGTGCTTACTTAGCAGTGTGTAGGGTGAGAGGCTAGGACACTCCACTGGAGCACTGTGGGAAGGAGCTCAGGAGGAGCTGGAAGGCAGCTCTGAGAGGGAAAACGGAGGCTAACGGTTCAGTTCCGTGACAGATCCCACAAAATGGCTAAAATGCTTACAGACCTTAAGAAAGCTAAGTTTTAGAAATAGTGAAATTTGCAATTTCTGGAAGGCTTCTTTGGAGCTGTGGGTCAACAAATATATATATATTAAATTTGTTTTCAATTGTATTTTTTGAGATTAACACTTTGGCATTAAAAAATCATACAGACTTCTGGAAGGATCTCTTAACCATCCACCCCAGAAAATTCTGGGCCCTGCACTTGCTACACTTGCTGCCAAAACAACTCTATCATCTAACTGAAAAACTAAACTCAAGATGTGTTTTTCCTCTTCCCTAAGATTTTAGTACCTCCTGAAATAAAATTCACTTCAGGCTATTAGGCCTCCTCTGAACAATGATCACAGTCAGCCTTAAGACAAAACCTAGGCTGACCAAATGAGTTTGGTTTCTGGCTCAGAGCATGATCAATAGCCATTTCTGCTGGGAGTTTTAGCCTTAAAAAAAAATTAATGTTCCTGCTTCACTATTAACCTACCCCATCAGGATCGAATACCACTCACCGTATCCCCACAGACATTAGCCTACCCTGGGAAATTAAAACAAAAGCAATTCCTTTCCCACGGGTTTTCAGCTACTGACTTATTTTCCATTTTGATCTTGCCCCTGAACTTAGCCAGGCAAAGAGGCTCAATTCCTGAGGGCGGCTCCTGCCAGGCTTCCTACAGCAGTTTCTGCTCCTAACTGTAGGTGAGGTGCATAGGAAACTGGGATGGCCACATCAGATCAGCCACTGTCAGGGACTAACTGTCAAGCAGTCACTTCTAACACACATCCAGGCACTGAGGATACCAAGATGGCTCCTGCTCCAGGTTAAGTGGGAGCATTTCCATCATTTTTATCAAAGGAAACAATAATAGAAGGTAGGAAATGCTCAGCCATTAGTAAGCAACTTTAGTGAGCAGGTGCCAGCCTGCCTGCCTGACCAAGAGCTCTGTGCTTACTTCCCAGCCTCAGTCACAAGCTCCCTTGCCCTCTGGATGGCTTTTCCTCATTTGTCATCATTAAGTCCAACACACACACTTCCCTCTACCTGCTCTCAGATGTAAAATTATCAGCAAGGTAGGGCTAGAGTTTACTGCATGGTCCACTTGTAATAGACTTCACCTTATACAAACATCTGCATGGTCTACTACACCTGCCGGAGGCCTACTTTAAAATCTGTCTATGGAAAATAACACTGTCGTCTCGGTCTGGCAGGCAGCATCCTACAACAACATAACTTGCTCCCCTCTCACTTTTTTATCTTTTTTATTTTTGACAGGGTCTCGCTCTGTTGCCTGGGCTAGAGTGCAGTGGCACCATCTTGGCTCACTGTAACCTCTGCCTCCCAAGCTCAAGCAATCCTCCCACCTCAGCCTCCTAAGTAGCAGAGACCACAGGTGCATGTCACCATGCCCGGCTAACTTTTGTTTTTGTTTTTTATTTTGTAGAGACAGGGTTTCACCATGTTGCCCAGGTTGGTCTTGAACTCCTGAACTCAAGGGATCCACCTGCCTCAGCCTCCCAAAGTGCTGGGATTACAGGTGTAAGCCACCAGGCCCAGATTTCCCCTTTCCATCATAAAAGGAAATGCTTTCCACCAGGTTTCCATGATCAGGGCACACAGAGTAAATTACTTACAGGATTTTCCTTTGGGGCTAGGTGCACCCCATAGTACTTTGCTCTAACTCCAATCCTAACAACCACCAGATGGTATTTGCCTGCCTGTGCTGTTAAGGTTTCCAGCACATGGGGCATGAGCTGTTCACACTCAGGCATGAGCTTACAGATACCAGAGCCCCTCCCTTAATGGTGTTCCCAATCAGCTTTGGTGCTGGTTTCCACTCGAGAGTTCCGAGGCACCACTTTGGTACCTAGAATGCTACTAAGTCACACAGGTCTCCTCATTATCCGATTCTGTGATTTTCCTGTAGCCTTTTCTCTAATTACTATACATTAATACAAATTTCTAATTAATATAAAGCTTAAAGCCTTCTTAACTTGCAGTCTCCCAGAAAACGCATCACTCTAGTCTTCACAAAACATCTCCTCTCTGGTTACCAGAGGTGCTGGTCTGGGGAACCAGTCCCTTCCTTCCAAAAGAACATTATCTCGGCATCAAGTCCTTCGATTTCCTATTCATAACTTCAAAGTCCCCGGGGAAGACCCAGGTTTCTCCTTTTTCCTTATGACATGTCAGGTGGACCTGATGAGCACTGGCAGGCTCCCCCACTCATCTGGAAGTAGCCCTCAGGAAGAGAGAGAAGGGGGAAGCCTCCCCATCTGCAGGGTCAGTTCTAAACACAACTGCCCAGCTTCTTTCCAACAGGGAATCCAGCAACAGCAGGAAGCCTCCCCTGCACAAGGTACAACCAGAATTCCCTCTTATTACTGCCTAGAGCCCTCTTTAGTGTCCACCAGATAGTACCAGGGTCTACTCAGAAACACTTGGCAAACACCCCCCACAGGCAAAGTACTCTAGTTTGCTGATGGCAGTGAGGGAGGTCAGAGGGAGGAGAAAGGTGCAAATATGAGCAGGGCAGAATCTCTACCCTCTAGGAAGACAGGAAGACTACTGCACCCCTGGCTGTGGGCTGTATATGGAAGACTCCAACCTTAAGGTCTCAAAATGGAGCCTCATGTCAGTGCCTCCTGAGGCTGGGTGCAGAAAACCCATCCAGACAAGAGGATCAGCCTCAGATCCCATCCTTGCAACATGATGGGCAAATGCCTTTCAAGTCTGGGATAAGGGCATGGAACATGCTTTCTCAGAACATGTTTTTGTAGGATGCTCCAAACCCTCTGTACAGTTTTCATGATAGATCCCTGTGGACTCTTTCCCCCCATTTCCCTTCCTGGGTTATTCTCTAAAAACTACTTAACCTCTCCAATAAATCCAAGTTGTTTTTGTCTGTTTTTGAGGTGTCACCCAGGCTGGAGTGCAGTGGCACAATGATGGCTCACTGCAGCCTGGACCTCCCAGGCTCAAGCAATCCTCCCACCTCAGCACCCTGAGTAGGACTACAGGTGCACACCACCACGCCTAATTTTTAAATTTTTTGTAAAGAATTTAAAGATGGGGAGGTCTCCCTATGTTGCCCAGGCTGGTCTTGAATCCTGGGCTCAAGCGATCCTCCCACCCTAGCCTCCCAAAGTGCTGGGATTACAGGCATGACCCACTGTGCTCAGCCATATAACCAAGTTTTAAAGAGAAGTCCTCAAGTTGAGTTTCCCTTCTTTTCTAATGTGGCTTGCACTCTTTCATTCATTCACCCCGAGAATATTTAAGCAGCATGTCTAATGGGTCAGATACGAAGCTAGGTACTGGGTATATAATGCGGAGCAAAATAAACAAGGTCCCTGCCTTCTTGGAAGAAGAGGAAAAGCAGGTATCTACAACAGAATATATAGTAACAAACTGTGATGAGTGCTACAAAGGACAAGAGAAAATGGGGGTGGGGGTGAGGTAGGGAGTAGAGCTGTTTCCTGCAGAGGGTTCAGCTCCTAAAAAGTCTAGCTCCCTTCCAACTGGGAAGAGAAAGGTGGCCAGTGTGCCTGGAATACAATAAACCAGGAGAGACACAGAGGCCCAGGCTGGAGAAGGCAGGAGGGGCTAGATCACACAGCACCTAAACATGTTCGGAATGTAGATTTTATCCCACAGGCAACAAAGAAACCTTCAGAGAGTTTGAGCAAGGATGTGACATGATCATGTTAGAATTATTTATTATTTATTTGAGACAGGGTCTCTGTCACCCAGGCTGGATGCAGTGGTGTGATCACAGATCACTGCAGCCTCAACCTCCTGGGTTCAAACAATCCTCCCACCTCAGTCTCCCGAGTAATTGGGACCACAGGCACAGGCCACCAAACCCAGCTAATTTTAACTTTTCTTTCTTTCTTTTTTTTTTTTTTTTTTTTTTCTGTAGACAGGGTCTCACTATGTTGCCCAGGCTGGTGTCGAACTCCTGGGCTCAGGCAATCCTCCCACCTCAGCCTCCCCAAGTGTTGAGATTACAGGTGTGAGCCACCATGCCCGGCCATGTTAGGAATTTTTAAAAGACCACTCAGACTGCTGGGTGGTGAAGAGATTAGAAAGGAGTAGAGGTAGATGAGGGCAGGTCAGTGAGGGGCTGCTGGAGTATTCCAAGCAAAAAGATGGTTGTTTGCACCAAACTAGAACAGTGGCAGAGAAGCTTCAGAGAAAAGAACCATCCAAGAGTCGTTTATAAGATAAAAATCAGCAGTATTTGGTGCAGGACTAGATAAGGGCGAAAGGAGGGAGGTCGAGCTTGCATTAGTAGTGAGGAGAAATGTCAATTACCTCTGGCAGAAAGCACAGGCTGAACAAACTCTGCAGCTCACTGGCACTGCACTTCCCTTGGCACCTATTTTTCAGAATTTCTAGAAAAATTTCAAGCCCATCTCTTATTTACTCCTAAATCTATTCCTGAAACTGTCATCCATTTTTAACACATTTATCAAGCATCTACGATGCTCTGGGGACAGAGAGGTGACCAGCAGCTCATGCTCTCTGCGTCTGTCTTCTTTGAGCCCCTGGGTGTTGCCTAGAGGCAGCCTCTAAACCCTCCTGGCAGCAAACACAACTCCCAAAGCTGGGGCTCATCTTACCTTCTGAAACCTTCATACAAGCCACTTAACAGATGCCTCTCTACCTCTTAGAGACATTCCGCAATGCAACAAGCAGCTTGAGTTCTTTTCACTCAGAGATTCACTCCTCATTTCATAATATTCTGAGCCCCAGGAGACATCATAGCATCAAATCAAAACTCCCCAGGTCTTTGAGCCTTGCTCTTAAAGGAAGATCATGAGTCCCACCAGGCAGTTCTTCCTTCTACTACATAATCAAACTCCTTTTCTCTAAAATGTACTGAGTTTGGAACCTACATGCGACTTGTGCCCTTTGATTTGTTGCCCAGATTAGTTTGTGCTGGGTTCTATCCTATCACCGGGAATGGTGGTTTAATAAACCCTGGAGCTATACTGTCCAATATGGGCACATGGAACTATTTAAATTAAAATTAAAGCTTCGGTTTCAGCTTAATTAAAATTAAAGCTTCCAATTCTCAGTTGCACTAATCACCTTTCAAATGTTTAATGGTCTGTTGTACCATGATGCAAAGAGGCACTGCTACAGGGTTGTTTGCATGTTTGATGTGAATTTCCCCTTTAAACAATAAAAATGAAATTCAACATATAGAAACTTTCGACATATTAACTTGTGTCCTGTTTCATGCTACAAGTGAATACTATAAATTGAACTTAAAGTAACATATGCCACTAAAATACTGCTTCTTAATCAGTTTCACAGTTTGGGCTTTGTGTAAAATTCATTTGCTAAGAACGTTTGAAAATAACCTGTGACTTCAGCATGGGCTCATAATTTTATGAGCCGCTGTGGGCAAACACTGTCCTTTTTTGTTTGTTTGATTTTTAGATACAGGGTCTTACTCTGTCACCAAGGCTGTGGTGCAGTGGTGCCATCATGGCTCACAGCAGCCTTGAATTCCTGGGCTCAAGCAATCCTCCTCCCAGCTCAGCCTGCCAAGTAGCTAGGACTACAGGTGTGTGTCACTGCGTCTGGCTTTTTTTTTTTTTTTTTTTTTGTAGAGGCAGGGTCTCACTATGTTGCCTAGGCTGGTCTCAAACTCTTGGCCTCAAGTGATCCTCCACTTCGGTCTCCCAAAGTGCTGGGATTGCAGGCATAAGCCACAGCACCTGGCCTTTAAAAAAAAAAAAATGTACCTTGCACACTGCCCAGTACAGTTGCTATTTAGTAAATACATAGACTAACTGGTCATCTTGAAAGCACTCTTAATTTTATATGCCTACTTCTCATAGACAAGTCTATAAGAGGTTTACACTAAATGTTCATTTCAGATTCTGAATTTCAACTACCTAATACCAGCCCTATAATTATGCAGTGTGCAGGCATTTTTTTCTCTAGAATATCTACCAAATGATTTTATAGTCCAAAGACACATTTATACTGTGACAGAAAATCCACCAACAATGCTTCATTGTGGAACTATCTTGGAACAAGATTAGCAAAAGTTGATAATTATCAAAATTGAGTAACAGATGCCTGATATCCATTATATTATTCTTCACTTTTGTGTATGTTTTTTAAAATTCCAGAGCAAAAGATATTTTGAAAAACTTAGTCAATTATACACAAATTTGATGAGGCCTCACACATACTTTACAAGATAATTATAACTTTAATATGGCTGGGTTCATAGCACTTTATTGACTATCCCAAGCCAGTGACCTGTTTTATGAAGTCCTCTCCTTGTATGGTCCTGAGGCATGGTTGTTCCTTTGAATGGGGAAACATCATCAAATCTTGCTGGAGATGGGGTTCAGGCAGGTTTTGCACACAGCAACTCCGAGTTGTCATGTTTGACCACCTGGCTGTAAGGCCAGTAGTCTCTGTCTCCTCTTATCAGGAAAAAAGGTGAAAGATCTCCTGCCTGCATCCAAACACTAAAGCAAACAACTGCAGGCAAGAGCAGAGGAACAGCTGCTTCCGGTCCACCTTGCTCCACACTCAACACTGCACCCACTGCAGAGATGCCTACAGGTAGGGCCAAGTCTCCCAGGTACGGGTGCTTGAATGCTTAGCACACCACAGAAAGTCCAACACAATCTACCTTAGAAATGCCTCCATGGATACACCTACTCAGCTGTCTTAGTTTTACCTTCTGCCCTGTGGTTACGCTACACATGGAATCATGGGAAATGCTGACTAGGAAGAGAAGCTCATCCACTTGAAATCAAGTTCCCCACAGCCCTGAGAGTCAGCAAACCCTACCCGCAGTCCTTTCTGTACATGCCAGGCATGGCTCTCAAGGCTCATTCAACCCTCATAGCATCTTGGAGGTGGGAAAGTGAGGCAAAAGAGGTTAAGAAACTTCCCGAGGCCCCTTGAGCAGTGTCTGGTTCCCAAGCTTCTGCTCTCCCTGCTACACTATGCTGCCTTGTGACATGTCCTCTGCAGACTGGCACCTTCTGAGCCTGCCCTTCCCATATTCCCCTCTCTGCCCCTCTGCACAGCAGACAGACATCCACGTTGCTCTCTCTCTTGAAATGCTCTGCCCAAGACCCCCAGTTGCTGGTTTCTTCCTTTTCTTTCTTTCTTGGTGCCCTGTTCTTTTCCTTCAGAGGAAGGAGATTTTACACATATTACAATCCAATATATATGATGCATATGTCTATTGACTTGTTTGTTGTCTAGACTAGATAATGTGCTTTGTGCAGGAAGGAACCACATCTGTTTTGCTCCCCATCAGATCTCCAATGGCAAGCACAATGCTTGGCCCTGGTAGATGCTCAAATACTTGCTGAATGACGATCACTGTTCAGTCAATCCTTTCAGTAAAAAGATTTTTAAATTCTCTATTTTGAGCCTAAAATAATAAATATAACCATCTATAAGAATACAGCCCAAAAGACAGCATGAGGTCCAAGAAAGGACTGAAAATTGAATAAGAAAACAAGCCAGCTTATGTCAGCTTTGAACAGCAAGAGAAATGAAACTTATAAAATGCATATTGGGATTCTGAAAGGTTATTTGCAGCAGCAATCCAACGGGTAGGTTTTAATCTCAAATTCTAAATAAGCTTATGACTGAAGCCAGCTCCTCTTGCCCAGTGCTGCTTTCAACTGTTAGAATAAGCTGGGGAGGCACTTAATGTGTTTGTTGCAATAATCTTCTTAGGGAAAAGCCCTTAGAACCAATATTCCAGGCAAATCCAGCAGACAAAGGTTACCTGGTTGTTTCAAAGCCCACCCACATTTCCCATTCTCCCAGCTTCCACACAGAAAGGTTAGATTCTTCTCTCAATAGTCCCATTTACGCTCACAGTGACCTGGCACATGGCCTTTGTTCACCAAAGAAAAGCCTTTCCTTTCAAGGACTTAAGTCTTCTGCAATAAGAGTTAATTCTTTAAGTTTAACAAAGTTCTCCCAATACAAGTAGTCCCCACTTACCTGCAGTTTCCGTCACCCATAGCCAACCAAGTTCTGAAAATATCAAATGGAAAATTGCAGAAATAAACAATTCGCAAGTTTTAAACTGCATGCCATTCTGGGTAGTGTGATGAAATTTCTCACTGTCCAATCCCATCCTGCCCAGGATGTGAATCCTCCATTTGTCCAGCAGATCCACGCCGTAGGCGCTACCTACTCATTAGTCACCTTTAGCTGTCTCAGTTATCAGATCAACTGTCACGATATTACAGTTCTTGTGTTCAAGTAACCCTTATTTTACTTAATAATAGCCCCAAAGCACAAGATTAATGACGCTGGCAATTTGGATACGCCAAAGTGAAGCTGTAAAGTGCTTCCTTTAAGTGAAAAAGTCAAACTTCACAACTTAGGAAAGGAAAAAAATCTTGTACTGAGGTTGCTAAGATCTATGTTAAGAACGAATCTTCTATCTCCGAAAATTGTGAACAATGTGTGGTTGTTATAATCGTTTTTTTTTTTTTTTTTTTTTTGAGATGGAGTCTCGCTCTGTCGCCCAGGCTGGAATGCAATGGTGCAATCTCGGCTCACTGCAACCTCCGCCTCCTAGGCTCAAGCGATTCTCCTGCCTCAGCCTCCTGAATAGCTGGAACTACAGGTGCACGCCACCACACCTGGCTAATTTTTTGTATTTTGGTAGAGATGGGGTTTCACCGTGTTGCCCAGGCTGGTCTGGAACTCCTGAGCTCAGGCAATCTGCCCACCTCAGCCTCCCAAAATGCTGGGATTACAGGTGTGAGCCACCGCACCTGGCCCAACTGTTCTATTTTATTAGTTATATTGTTAATCTCTTACCGTGTCTAATTTATAAATTAAACTTTATTATAGGTATACATGCATAGGAAAAAAATGTGGTGTATATACGGTTCAGTACTATCCATGGTTTCAGGCATCCACTGGGGAGCAACATAAGCCAGTATTCTAGGCCCAGCTATCAGTCCTCGACCTTGCTGTGTAATCTTGGAAAGTTATTTAACCTTTCTGAGCCTCAGTTTTCTCATCTTAAAATAAGATTGATAATAGTATCTACTATTCATAGGGTGGTATAAAGTTTAAAGGTAGGAACAGTGCCTGGCACACGATTCCCCGTAAATGACAGTTACTCACATTGTTATCACCTGCGTATTGTTTTGTTTTTCAAAGCACTATCACAAACACCTGAGACTTCAAAAGTCCTGAATACAATCATTTTCTTTCAATCATTTAATTTCTCAGATTCTTAGAATCATAAACTCATATAATCTATGAGACTGCTGGCAGTAAGTAGGGGATGGCACTAAGAAATCAACTCTTCATTTTGGAAGAGAGACTTTTTTTTTTTTTTTAAACAGAGTCTCACTCTGTCACCCAGGCTGGAGTGCTGTGGCGCGATCTCGGCTCACTGCAACCTCCACCTCCCAGGTTCAAGCGATTCTCCTGATTCAGTCCCAAGTAGCTGGGACTACAGGCATGTGCCACCACGCCTGGCTAATTTTTGTATTTTTAATAGAGCCAGGTTTTCACCATGTTGGTCAGGCTGGTCTTGAACTCCTGACCTCAGGTGATCCGCCTCCCAAAGTGCTGGGATTACAGGCATGAGCCACCGTGCCCTGTCCTGGAAGAGAGACTTTTAAAAGTCCAAATTAGTGAAGTGACATGCAGCTGGTATCCTGCCTTGCTGCCCAGTGCAATTTTGGGTGATCCACGCATCCATTGGGAAATATGTTTCTAATGGTGAAGTAGGGATGACAGGTGAAACTGTCAGGACTGTAGCCTCCTGACTCCAAGTCTAGTGTTCTCTCCACCCCACCAATGCCAGTCAAGGGCTTCTGAACTTTCATGACCTCCTAGCATCCCTCTCATTAATGGTGCTTCATGGACATTTCACGCAGTGTAATTAAGCATTATAAAGAGTTTGGAAAGGAGCAACACAAAATCTTGTATAACCTATGAGTTGCTTTAAAACTCACATGTAAGAATATTCACAATAGCATGGGCTTCCAGTCTTCTTATTACAATATTTACTTTAAACTGGGGATTTAAAGTTGACAAAGACCTTAATGAATAGGAAGACAAAGGGAGCTGTCTGTCCATGGCTCGTTAGCTCCTGAAGTTAATGTTTCTCACAGGGACAAGAGTCAGCCAAAGGATAGTGCTCTAGGCAAATTGGAAAATGTTCCTCCAGCCACAAATCATGGATTATTGCCTGGGCGTTGAGTGGCAAATCTTACGAGATGCTTCCCAGCTTTTCCCAGTTAACCATTCATCCTGTCAGTGGACAGAATGACCTGTTATTGGGTGCTCACTAGAACCAGGGACATAAGTGATCTCATTTAATTCTTAAAACTACCTATAAATAATATACTACCCTAGTTCATCTAAGACCATTGACTATAAGACACACTGTTATTTTATGTGCCAAAAAAGGAAGCCACTGCTGACTACAAGTCTAAGACCCCATACATTACAAGATGCTTTTTTTCCCCAGGAATGTTAACATTACATAAATTACACTGTCTTAGCATTGTTGAAATGGGAATATTTTCCCACTTTACAAAGAAACTGAGGTACACAGAAAGAGAAGTAATTTACCCTTAAGGTCACAGAGCTGGTAAGCAGAGCACAAGGATACAGACCCAGTCAGTCCAGTCACCTTTTCATGGCAGTAAAAGATTTCCCAACAGCCTCGTGAATTACTCAAAACTGCACTTGGCAGAGAGACAGACATCGGCATCTAACTCAGGCTCCAGCAGGAGCACAGGAGCTCATTAGTGCAGCAATTCTCTGAACATCTCTGAACCTGACCACTCTGAACATGTCCACTCAAGAGGACACTGCAAGAGACATCTCTAATAAACTGCCATTTCTCTCCAGGGAAAAACAACGTGGTACAATGGAAAAAGCGTGTTTTGTTTGCTTGGACACAGGGTCTTACTCTGTCATCCAGGATGGTCTCAAACCCTTGGCCTCAAGTAATCCTCTTGCCTTGGCCTCCCAAGGTACTGGGATTACAAGATGTGAGCCACTGTGCCTGGCCCAAAAAAGCACGTTTTTTGAATCAATGTCCTAGACTGACATTCTTGCTCCACCATCTAACCAGCTTGTCACCTTTGGCAAGTTACTGCTTTGCTCTGAGCCTCGGTTTCCTCTTCTGTAAAACGAGGCTATCACACCTCCCTTAGAGGGCTGCTCTAGGACTGGAGAGGATATATACATAAGGGGCAGAAAACAGTACCTGGCTGAGTTGGAACTCAACACTGCTCTCTTTTCAATACTAGTCTTCTGCCTTGGGACAGAATCAAAGAATAAGCATTCCCTGTGACCTCAGCAATTCCCAAGGAGACCTTCAGGAGATAAGGATCAGACAGAAGAAAGCAGACCCTGAGGGATATTCAGGCAAAGAAAATGAACTAGAAACACCTAGAGGACAAGAGACAGTGTGTGTTTAATGAACTTCCTAACTCTGAATGAATGAATTGACAAATGGAAAAAAAGAAAGAACAGGCACTTTCCATCAAAAGATACCAGTCAACAGACGTGAGGATTAATATAATTTTATATTGAACCTGACACAGAAAACTGGTCTTTGAAGATTCAGTTTGATATTGAAAGTAATCTACAGTGAGGAGAATTTCCCCATTGCTCTGTTCTCATATTAAGTAATAAACTGTGCAGTTCTCCCCTCTCTTTCCTCAAGGGATTCAGAAAACCTTCCAGAAAACAGAAGCATTTGACTTGAAGGAAAGGCAACTAATATGACATATAGAAACAAACTCTTCATCCTTTAAAAACAAAAAAACCCTCCATCATTTCTATAATGTCTAGCAGTTTCTGGCATACAGCAAAATTATTATTATTTTAATAAATAATTTCTTTTTTAACTCCAGGCAACTGCTTTTTGTCCAAAACATGCTACGTATTTATTCTATCGAAAAGCCTAATCTTTCCTGCTTCTTCTCCAGAAGCATTCTAACATAACCTCTAATAATGAACATTATGTTTGGTATATGCTGTGTCTAATCTTCTCTCACGATGACATAACTTGCTCTTCAAACCTCCAACAATCAGCCCAAACCAAACTCCTGAATTTTTCCTCCTTCCTCGTCTGTCCCAGCCCCTCGGTTGCTTGTCAGTAGACTCAATTACCACCATCTTCTGATCTGAATCAATTTGTTAATCTCCTTCCTCTCAGGCAGAGTGCCTTTTACTGGAGATAAACATGCAAGCAAGTTCAGTTCACCCAGAGCCCTCCACATCCTCTCCCTCCAAGCCTTCACACTCCCAAAGGGGCCCAGAAAAAAAAGAAAGAAATGATATGGCAAAATCCCACTCTATCCACATCACCTCAGGAGGCTTGTTTACCATAACTTTAGACCAACTACCATTTTTGGGGAGAATCTGAAAGAATATTGTTTATGGGCTAGGTAAGAGCTAACAGAAATGGCAGTTTCATTCTTCCAATATGAGACAAGCGTCTCTGTGTGACCCAGCTCTAAAACTCACAAACCTAGACTCCTCAAACTCCCCATACTCCAGAGTTCAAGGATAACCTGCCCTCCATTTTTCCTTATTGTTTTCCATATAAAAGTCACTCGTTGTTTCCCCTCCAGCTTACACCTGGCTCCTGAAATGACTCCTCTGAATCCTCTGAGAATCCTCAAAACATGTAAAAGGCTCATTCCTTTTAATGCATGTGCAGAGCGGTGATGGTGTGAAGACGCTGGCACTTCAAACGTGAATGTGGCACGAGCCCTGCCCTCAAGGAGCCCACAATTTTCCCTCAACCCTAAAAAAGGATGTCCTCCCTGGGCAGTGTCTGTAAAATACAGTGACAAAGTACTTCATAGCTCTGGAGAAAGAGCGAGGGTGGAAACAGACTTTGCCCTTACATTTGACGCCCAGTAACCATAACAACCGATGGTTTAAGTAACTGTCAACCCACTGAGGGGCTAAGTTTTCCAAAAATCGTTTTCAAAAGGGGAAGACTCCCCTGCACCAACTCCCATGGCAGCCGTACGCTCTAGGCAGCGTGTGGTGCAATGTGGCCAGCCGTTCCCCGCCTTCTCCGGTCCCACCGTATGGTTTCCGTGCTCAGCAGCCAGCAGCGACGGCGTCCACGGCCACACCGCCTCCCCGCAAGGCACCTGGCGCTAGGCCTCAGCCCAATGTCACTTGTTAACCTTCTGATCCCCCGGATTTCGGCACGCCGCCGCCTCCCTGCTAAAGCACACAAACCACCCCACCGCCACCCGCGTTCTCCAGGAGTTGGAGAAAAACCACCGGGGCGCATACAACCTCTGACAGATTCGAGTAAAAGTAACTGCGGTTCTCGACTTTCAAGCATTTCGCGTCGCCGGTGAGGGGGGCAGCAGGAACCCGGGGCCCCATTCATAAAATTGCAAGCCGTTTTCCTCTAGTTTGCGCGTGACGGTGCCTCCCTGCCCGGGGCCGGGGACCGCAGGCTGAGGGGACGGGGCCGGCAGCTCCTCCGGCCGGAGTCGAGCCCGAGCCATCCGGCGGGGCCCCGAAGGAAGGGATTGCCCGGGGGCGTCTCCTTCAATACCCGAACCATGACAGCGGGGTGGGGGGCCGAGCCCCGCCACGCCAAGGGCCGCCGGACCCGACCGGTACTCTGAAGCCCGCGGGGTCGATCCGCGCCCAGCCCGGGCCTTATCCGCGGGGCGCTCCCTCCACCTCCCCCGCCTGGCCCCGAGACTGCTCACCCAAGATCCGCTGGCTGCCTCATTGTACTATGCCGGCGCCCGTGCTCCCGGCCGCGCGACTTCGGCTTCGGCTGGGGCACCGGCCGCGGTCCTGCCGCCCTGCCGCCCGCCCGCCCGCCCCCGGGCACACGCCGCCCCGCCCCGCCGGCGGACCCGCCCCGCGCCCGCGGCCGCCGCCGCCAACCAGAGGGCGCGGGGGCGGAGCAAACGGCACGCCAGGCCCAACCAATCCAGTTTTACCGCGCGCCGAGGTGAGGCCGCGGAAATGGGGAAGCGATTTGTCAGGTCTGTTAAAGGGGCCACCGCCCTTGGAGCTAGGGAGAGGAGTGGTGGGGAGGGTTACCTGGAAGAGCCCCAGGTGAGAGGGACAAAAGCTTCACTCTCCCAACGGGGCTGCACACTGTCCCCAGCTCTTTGCACTTCTTAATTTCCTCTTCCTGCAGTCTAGCAGCAACAAGTGCCCTTGAGACGAGGGCTGGGGGTTGAGGTGGGGTGACTGAGGCGCGGAGAACCAGTGGTATCCCCCTGGGCAAATTCACTCGATTTGCATTTTAGAGGGCCATCAGACGTATCTATCCCCATCCAACTGCAGACGTTGATTTAAAAAGGCAAATTCCCAGTTTCCCCCATTATGTACTTCCCCCACCTGACTACCACACTACCACATCCTATCCTGAACTAACTCTGTTACTAGTTTTTTTGTTTGTTTGAGACGGAGTCTCGCTCTGTCGCCAGGCTGGAGTGCAGTGCCGTCATCTGGGCTCACTGCAACCTCCGCCTCCTGGGTTAAAGCGATTCTCCTGCCTCAGCCTCCCGAGTAGCTGGGATTACAGGCGCGTGCCACCACGCCCAGCTAATTTTTGTATTTTTAGTAGAGACGGGGTTTCACCATGTTGGCCAGGATGGTCTCGGTCTCTTGACCTCGTGATCCGCCAGACCCAGCCTCCCAAAGTGCTGGGATTACAGGCGTGAGCCACCGCGCCTGGCCACGAGTTCTTAGAGCTTAGAACTTATATAGTATTAACTACTCATTTTTAGAGAGGCAATATCTGAGGCTCAGAGAGGTAAAGTGACTTCTCGAGATAAATTCTCACTTAGAATGAGCTTCCTGGGATGGCAATGCCCATTGTGCATTTATCTTCTGCGAACCTGGGTTGGCTGGCAGAAGCACTGGCACATAGGGAGAGTTCCCCCTTCCCCTGTAGTCCTTGCCCCTCTGCACTTCCCACCCACCACAAGAAAGGACCAAGGCAACAAACAGATGTGTCAGTGTGTCTCCTGCATTAGTGGGTCCCAAACGTTAGATCTTCAACGTCAGATCATCCTGGAGGGTTTTAACATGAAGATCTCTAAGTCCCACCCCAGAACCTGTAATTCAGTAAGTCTGGGATGGCCTTCGACACCCCTCCCTCCAGGTGATTCTAATGCAAGTGGTACAAGGACCACACTCAGGTGCATATTTTGAGTCTATCATAGTCATGAAATTCAAATTCAACTGGCAAAATGAAAGCCAAACTCCTTTCATCCTCAGAATTAGTAATATGGTTGGGAGACTTGCTAGTAAGGGAGGAGGTCACCTACTAAGACACTCATAACAGAATAAGTCATGCCAAGAACTGAGTGTAGAAGGGCACTGGACCCAGATGAAACAACAGCTGAAAGTTTGAAATCCTCAAGCAGGAAGAAGATTTGATGCCTCAAGCAGAAGGAAGCCAGGCTAGTTCTCTGACCCGTGAGACAGTGCATAAATATCTTAATGGCAGACACACTCCGGCTCACCACCAGGCCCAGTCATAATCCCAGAAGAATGCCCTGCTACTCTGGTGCCTCATTCCAATGCCAGCAAGCCCTGCCTACCCTCCTGGCAACATTCCTCTCCCCTTCCTAGTATCCCAGACACCTGTCTGACCCAGAAGTCACTGCCCTCAGACTGGGAGGTCAGCCCCCTCACACCTAGATCTTGCAGGTCTAGACACCTGCCTGACCCAGAAGTCATTGTCCTCAGACTTGGAGGTCAGCCCTCGCCCACTAGATCTTGCAGGTCAGCTGCCTCCCACACAGATCTCGGGCTCTTGGAATGTCCTCCACACAATAACCCTGTTTGTGCTGTGATTTCTGATGGATGTTGTGTTGCCAGGGACAACTCTGCACAAGGACTGATCAGCCTCATGAGAATGCAATCTCTGGGCTGCAGGCATTACTGCCTGGGATCACCACTTGCTTCTATTGCCCTTCCCAAAGGAAAAAGAATTCATGTCCCGACAGGAGAGGTTTCCAGTTGTGGTTATCTGGAAATGTGCAACAAAGGCAGTTACCAATGGAGACACAGCCTGAAGCTCTCCTTGGCCACACCTTCAGCCCCCTGCCTCAGGGAGAGAGAGAGAGAAAGGGTAGGGGCCCTGGAGCTGCCCCTTGCAAAGGTCCTTGGAAGCTGGCAATGTGCCTCTCAGAGTGCCCACCAACCTCCTTTCCCTACCAAGCTCCACGTAAGCGTTAAATTAATTAATACACTACCAACCAGATCTCAAACTAGAAGCCAGTAAGATCCAGCATGAACAGTTAGAAGGATCCCTTCTTTTTGAAATGTGAGGAATTTGGATGCATTGAAAAATAAATGAACATATCATAACACAATAATGTTTCCTACCTTTTTTTTTTGAGATGGAGTCAGCCTCTGTCATGTTGCCCAGGCTGGAGTGCAGTGGCGTGACCTTGGCTCACTGCAACCCCCGCTCAGGAGGAGAGCCCAAGAGTCTGAGACC
The DNA here is from genome assembly GCF_029281585.2 of Gorilla gorilla gorilla. Taxonomy (NCBI): domain Eukaryota; kingdom Metazoa; phylum Chordata; class Mammalia; order Primates; family Hominidae; genus Gorilla; species Gorilla gorilla. The sequence goes on along the minus strand of NC_073228.2, from coordinate 27,745,914 downwards.
ATGTTGTCCAGGCTGGTCTCAAACTCCTGGTTTCAAGCAATTCTCCTGCCTCAGCCTCCCTGAGTAGCTGGGACTACAGGCACGCGCCACCACACCCAGCTAATTTTTTTTATTTTTATTTTTAGTAGATACAAGGTTTCACCATGTTGGCCAGGCTGGTCTTGAACTCTTGAGCTCAGGTGATCTGCCCACCTCAGCCTCGGCCTCCCAAAGTCCTGGGATTACAGGTGTGAGCCACTGTGCCTGGCCTGTTTCCTACCTATTAAGAGGTTACTATGTGCCAGGTACTATGCCAAGTCCCTGGAACATAGTAGTTCACTGAAACCTTACAGTAACTCTTTAGGGTAGATATGACCATTATTTTCTCCTTTTTATGGATGCAGAAACTGAAGTTCACAGATTAGTGATGTGTCCAAGATAGCAGGGCTAGTTGAAGGAAGAGCCAGCATTCATGACCGTAACCACCAGGCTTTTTTGAGATGGGGTCTTGCCATGTTGCCAGGGCTGGTCTCAAACTCCTGGGTGCAAGCGATCCTCCTGCCTCAACCTCTCCCAAACTGCTGAGATTATAGGCGTGAGCCACTGTGCCTGGCCCAAATCATGCTTAAAAGAGTGATTTTAGAGCTTGGCATCTGTGACTCATTGTAGTGATCTCTGAAAAAGGTTAGGGATTGTGATGCTAAATTCAGATATCAAGCAAGATTCCTTACTTTGTCCCCCAGATAGCTACTCTATATGTGTAGCATGTACCAAGTGATCTAAACTTTTTCACCTAGAGTAGGATCTTAAGTCACAGAAATGCAAGCCCAAGCTAATACTCTGCCCTCTTTCTCTACCCCCAACCCCTCAACCCTCATGCCAGGCTCTCTTGAAACCCAGGTTTCAACTATCAGGTTAAGCCCACATAGGTTCTGATATACTTGAAAGATTCCCAATTATTGCATTTCAAGATAATCTCTATTTTCTCACCAATTTCTAAACAAACCAAAAAATGCTCTAAGATTTTATTTTTTGTTTTGAAACAGGGTCTTTCTCCATCGCCCAGGCTAGAGTGCACTGGCACACTCATGGCTCACTGCAGCCTTGACCTCCTGGGTTCCAGTGATCCTCCCACCTCAGCCTCCTGAGTAGCTGGGACTACAGGCATGCGCCACCATGCCTGGCTAATTTCTTTCTACTTTTTGTAGAGATGAGGTCTTGCTGTGTTGTCCCAGGCTGGTCATGAACCCCTGGGCTCAAATGATCCTCCTGCCTCGGTATCCCAAAGTGCTGGGATTAGGCATGAGCCACTATGCCCAGCCTAAGATTTTTAATTCTGTTTTTGACATTGCACTCTTGGAGACACAAATGGTTAAGAAGTACAGAAAACCAAAAAGTTGATCCACTTGTATATCTAACAAAGATTAGGATCATCATGCCACAAGCCACACCATTAATGAGCAATCACTGTGCACTCAGTACCAGGTGGTGGGCTGAGTACTGGGGATAGAGATGAAGGCACTTGTAGACGCTAGATCTAGTAGAGAAACTGACACGTTGATAGACCATTATAGGCTTCCTTAGAGGGAAGCCCAGGAGCTGTGGGGACACAGAATAGGCACTTAGAACCCTTGGGGAACCCAATAATGTTTTTAGGGGTGGCCAGATGAAGTTCATTATGAAGAGAAGCCAGAAAGTTTACAAAAACCCAAGTAAGAGTCACCAAACCCAAGGGAGAAGAGATTGAAAGAGAGAGCAGTCAGCAGCAACAGCCGCAGAAGGGTCAAATTAGAAGAGGCCTGAAAGTATGCTCTGGGATTTCGAAATTAGAAGATTAGGGTCATTGACACATGCAGCATAGATGTGGCTGGAAATGTAGAGGCTCCCTAGAGCTGGGCTGAGGAGAAGAGCTAAGAAAAAAGAAGAATCGGCCAGGTGCAGTGGCTCATGCCTGTAACCCCAACACTTTGGGAGGCCGAGGTGGGTGGATCACTTGAGGTCAGGAGTTCGAGACCAGCCTGGCCGACATGGTAAAACCCTGTCTGTACTAAAAATACAAAAATTAGCCAGATGTGGTGGTGCATGCCTGTAATCCCAGCTACTCGGGAGGCTGAAGCAGGAGAATCGCTTGAACCCGGGAGATGGAGATTGCAGTGAGCTGAGATCATACCACTGCACTCCAGCCTGGGCAACAGAGATGGAGTGAGACTCCATCTCAAAAAAAAGAAGAAGAAGAAGAAGAAGAATGAAGAGACTGTGCAGTGGAGGACTGATGGGATAGGGTCCAAGGAGACCCAAGGGGACAAGAGAGTGGCCCTGGGCCAGGGTAGGAAGCAAAGTCATCTCTCGAGAGTGGGTGGGGAGGGGATGATGAAGGGCTTTGAGGGGAACCATGAGGGTTTGGAAAGCCACCAAGAGGAATGAAAGTGGGAACTGCCCGATGGAGAGGGAGGATTCTGGGAGACCCATGCGTTTGTGGTGGCACCAGGTCTGCGGAGTTGGATGGATGGCTCTCTGGGGCTTGGCCACAGAAGCCAGGTATGGAGAATCCAGGGTTAGGGATGGACAGACAGGAGAAACACTAAACAGTTGGGGACACTGACAACAGGGTGGTTGAAGTGATAGGTCATGGGTTCCATGCGGGATAGGAAATCCAAGGGAGAGGGGATAGACAGGAGGAAATATGTGGTGGCAGGAAAGGTGAGAGGAAGCCGACTTCGTTCATTGGTGAACCATTCCGAGTGATGACAAGGTCAGGTGCAGCCACAGAACTGGAGTTTCTAAAGATGCTCAACTCCTGGGTTTTCTCTTCCCCTGGATCCTTTATGGGAAATAATCAGTCTGAGGACTGGGCAAGCCTCCAACACTTTCTTTTCACTCTGCACCAGCACTGGGACGGCTCTCCAAGATCGGGGGCAGGGGGAGAGCCTCATTCGTGACTGGTTTTCCTTCTAAAATGAAAACCTGTTTATAATCAGGACTCCCACCACCTTCGAGGTACGAGCATTTGTGGGAAGGGCTCCTTGAGGGACATCATCAGGGGCTTTAGAGATGCCTCAAGTGGTGGATGCACTCACGAGAATAATTCCCTGCCATAATGGGGCAGCAGACAGTGGTGATGCCCATTATTTACTCTGCCAGTTAGCATGTGAGGCCTGAGGTTATCAAATATAAATGGCTCAAGCTCTGTCATTCCAAGGCCCGTTGGGGAATGGTGGCTTCTAACTGATGTGGAGCAGCACCAGGGTGGAATTTCTAAGGAGAAAGACTGACATTTTCCTCCCTTTCTGCCCTGATTCTGCGCCTTGCCTCTCAGGGCCTTCCCAACACTCTGCACAGAGAAGGAATATGCCTTTCAGCAGATACTCCCTTGCTCTCTTGATGACCTTGACATTGCCTGCCATCTTTGTTGCCTTCCAACCACAAGGTCCCCTGCTCGTGACTACCATCCTCCTGCCTCCACTCCAGCACGGGAAATCCAGTCTTGAGCTTGCCTGGAATCACCCCCGAACACTATTCTAACTCCAGGGACAGAAGGTCAGCAGCACAGCCAATGGATGACAGCCCCAGCCCTGCAGCTGGGGCACCTCTCAGCCCCACCAGAACACACCATCCCTTAAATAGCAGAAGTGGAAGGGCTCAACTGGCCATTTAATGACATATACATCCACCCAAACACAGGGGAAGGTTGGGTGTTTTTTGGTTCGTAACCTTGAAAAGGTCATTTATACACCCAGATATAGAGTACCTAGGAATAAGCGGGAGATGCTGGCTCCCTCCCAGGTTGTTCAACAGAATTGTGAGTGGAAATGTTGGAATTGCTAGCTTTCATCATTTCCATATGGTTACTTAGCACCCATTTTCTGATTTAGAAGCAAAGATATTTGGGTGACAGTTTAGGCAAGGAAAATGTTTGGATCTGTGAGAGTTGCCCAGAAAACAGAGCTTGAGACAAAAGCTTGTGTGTGAATACACTACTGGGGGGTGTGAGCCCAGGGAGCATAATTGAGGCTCCGGGAACTGATGCAGGGAGGGAGGCAGAAGCGCTTGAGTGTGTGTCACTGGGGTGGCCACATTCCTGGCTGCTTGATTTGGAGGGAACTGTCTGAGGACTGTAAGAAGTGTCTCAGGACCCGCCCCTGGGGTAAAGGGGAAGGCACTTACCCACTGGCCCCTTCCCCATAGGTAAAAGGCTCTGCACACCTGCCTGAGCCGAGCTTCCAGAATGCACTGGCTTGGCACTGAATGGGTTCCAGTGCTTTCTAAGCTGCAGTGTCAGAAGAGATGCCCTGGGCTGGGTTTGAGAGATGGCAGCTGCAGGCCTGAGGCAAGATACTGTCAGTTTACACCTGCCAGAGCTGCTGGGAACATTCACAGTTCTCACTGCCACAGCAGTGGCTGGAAGGATCTCAGAGGGTGTTTAAGAGGTGTGTGGTACAGACTATTTTCAAAAACAGGGATAAATTTGGAGCCAAAAAAGATATCTTAAGTTAGGATGGAGGGATATAAGATGTCAAATGTCTTTTAATGTTACAGTATTCTTTTAGGGAGGCAGCATTAGGCTAGTGGCTTTGAGGTCTTTTCAACCTGGGCTCAGATTTCGACCTGGGTTCAGGGTCCACTTCTATTGTTTCTGAGTTGTGTGACCTTGGAGAAGTTATTGAACTCCCCTGAGCCCCTCATCTAGAAATTGCCGATGTCCACATCCTATGCTTTTGTAAAGATTGTGTATGTAAATTGCTTAGCATAGCATCTTTACATAATAGTTGCCCAATTAATGGAAGCTGATGTTTTTTACTATAGAGAAAATTACTGACCATGGAATGTAAGGCATGCAGGAAGACAATGGGGTGATGTGCTAAAGCCTCAAAAATCAAAAATAGAAGTGAAAGAAGATATCATATGGTTGCAGGAAACCAAAAAGATTTCTAAATGTTCCAAACAACCAAGCAGCTTCTATCTACAATGACTACGTATCCTGGCATTTCCAAGACAGCATCCATTTGAAATATTCTCTCTGGTTGTCCCAGTACATAAACTCATATTTGAGAGGCAGTCACCTCGATCTTGAACCAGAAAACAGCATCATAGGTCTACCCCACCCAGGAGGGAAAACATCGGCTCCTAGTTTTCTTTGCTCCACCCACTCCTGGAGTGTCAGAAACATAACCCTTCTTTTCTGAGATTCTTCCTCCAACACCTCACCTGAAGGGGCAGTTTTGTTTGCAGAAGTGAGTTAACTAACAGTCACAGGCCTTTCAGAAGAACCAGAAACTTGCAGTGCAATGGATACCCCACAGCAGAGGAGGAACCAAAATCCACAGGTGGAGAACCCCCCACCTTTAACCTCTGCCCCATCCCCACACCCTCTCCTGCTGAGCCTGTGGGATCCACCGCAGCAAGAAATGGTTTGGGTTTTTCTGTTATGAACATGATAGAAGCTCATTTAGAATATTTTTAAAACAAGGAAACATAGAAACATAGAAGAAGGAAGAAAAGACTCATTTTCTTTTATTTTTTTTGAGACAGAGTCTGGCTCTGTCACCCAGGCTGGGGTGCAGTGGCGCGATCTTGGCTCACTGCAACTTCTGCCTCCCAGGCTCAAGCAACTCTCCCGCCTCAGCCTCCTGAGTAGCTGGGATCACACAGACATGCACCACCACACAAGATTAGACACATCCCTTCTCTGCTGCTAGTTTTCTGTGTGGTCCTCTAGACTGGGAGCTCTGTGGACAATCAGCCCCTTCTGACTGGTCCTCTGTTACATCCTGACAGTTGAGCTCTGATAGGTTAAAGATGGCCACTTAGTCGTGACTGTTCCCTCATCCACAGCTATAGCTTATTTCTCCATCCCTTGGAATCTTGGGCTGGCCTTGTGAGGTAGCCAACTTCCAGAATGGCCCCCATGATTCTCACTTCCTGGTCATTCGTGCTCTTTCATAATCTCTCCTTCCACCATGAGTCAGGGGTCACAATAAATACAGTATGGTGGAAATGGCAATGTATGACTTCTCAGGCTAGCTTATGATGGGCATTTGGGTTGCTGCCTTGGTCTCCTGGATTACTTGCTTGGGGAAAAGTACCCATCAGGTTGTGAAGATACTCAGGCAGCCTGTGGAGAGGCTGATGTGCAGAAAAACTGAGACTACCCACTAACAACAAGCACCAATTTGTCAATTATATGAGTAAGCCACCTTGGAAATGGATCCTCCAGCCCCAGTCAAGCCTTCAGATGAGTGCAACCTTGGCCAACATTATCACTGCAATCTCATGGACACTCCCAACCTGAACTGCCCAGAAAAACTGCTCCATAATTCCTGACCCACAGAAACTGTGAGAGATAAATGTTTATCATCATTTTAAACCACTACATTTTGGGATTATTATGCAACTATAAATAAAACACCCCATGACTGGCTTTGTCCAATAGAATGCAGCAGCTGTGATATTCTGGAACTTCTAAACTCAGGCCTTAGGAGAACTGAAGCTTTCACTTCTTGACTTTAGGAATCCAGGCACCATGCTGTAAGAAGCCCAGGCCACATGGAGAAACCACAGAAGAGAACTGAGGCACTCCAGGTGAAAGCCCCACTGAACCTCACAGCCAACAGTCAGCACTGATTGCCATATCTGTGCATGGACCATCTTGGAGGTTCCAGCCGTGTCATGTCCTAGACACCTGCAGCCTTAGCTATCACCACAGAGAGCAAAACACACAGTTGAGCTCAGTCAACCCACAGAAATGTGACATAATAAAATGGCAGTTGTTTTCAGCCCCAGTTTTGGGGTGATGTGTTGTACTGCAATATTTAACCATAAGCTGGCTCAGCTTCTGGCGTCTAATTGACTCTTGAAAAATACCTGGTGGGCCAAGCACAGTGGCTCACACCTGTAATCCTAGCACTTTGGGAGGCCAAGGTGGGCAGATTGCCTGAGCTCAGGAGTTCGAGACCAGCCTGGGCAGCATGGTGAAACCCCGTCTCCACTAAAATATAAAAAATTAGCCAGGTGTGGTGGCATGTGCCTGTAATCCCAGCTACTTGGGAGGCTGAGGCAGGAGAATTGCTTGAATCTGGGAGGGGGAGGGTGCAGTGAGCCGAGATTGTGCCACTGTACACTCCAGCCCGGGCGACAGCGAGACTCTGTCTCCAAAAAAAGAAAAGAAGAGAAAAATATCTGGTGAACACATGGGTGTCCCTTGTTGAGTCTCAGCTTCCTCTTCTGTAACATCGCAGAGGTTAGGCTATTCCATGCCTCACGTGCTACTAGTCTCCACCTCTCTGTGGTGGTATATCTCCTAGCCCAGCTGCCTGCTGCAGGGTCACACTTTACTCTTGCAGGAACTCCAGCATCTGTGGCGTCTCTGTCCTCCACCGCATGCTAGTTCCTCCTCGCTTCTTTCTGAGGCACTCACACACCCCAGGTACCCGCTTCCTCCTGAAGCTCTCCTGGCGTTTTGATCATGGGGCTGTGAGGTTTGGCAGGAGGAGAGCAGTACAGGCCCTCTGCCTTTTGGGTTACACCTCCTCAGTTCAGCCAGAGGATGCTAGAAATGTTCCCAAAAGGGCCCTGTGACACACAGGTGACAAGAGGAACAAATGCAGACTGTCTGCCATCTACCCTTCCTCAAGGCCAAGTCCTGGAGTCGTCTTTTTGCTAGAACATGACTGGCCTCTTTCACAGTGTCCAGAGCCCAGGCTACATTTCCTAGAACAGAGATGAGAACCCTGCTTCTGAGAACAAATGCTCAGCCTCGGGTTTATTAGGTTCCCTTATTTGCCACAGAAACACCAGGATCGGCCGGGCCCGGTGGCTCACACCTGTAATCCCAGCATTTTGGGAGGCCAAGGTGGGTGGATCACCTGAGGTGAGGAATTTGAGACCAGCCTGGGCAACATGGCAAAACCCCGTCTCTACTAAAAATACAAAAATTAGCCGGGCGTGGTGCCGGGCACCTGTAATCCCAGTTACTTGGGAGGCTAAGGCAGGAGAATTACTTGAACCCAGGAGGTGGAGGTTGCAGTGAGCCAAGATCGTGCCACTGCACTCCAGCCTAGGTGAAAGAGTGAGACTCTGTCTCAAAAAAAAAAAAAAAAAAAAAAAAGAAACATCATGATCACTTTTACTAGTGGTGCCTACGGCCATCTGGGGGCAGGGAGTAGATCTCTGTCATTCCCATTAAAACAATAAATAAGTAAAAAGGAAACTGAGGGTCCAGGAGCGGTGGCTCATGACTGTAATCCCAGCACTTTGGGAGGCCGAGGCAGGCATATCACGAGGTCTAGAGTTCAAGACCAGCCTGACCAACATGGTGAAACCTGTCTCTACTAAAAATACAAAAATTAGCTGGGTGTGGTGGTGCGTGCCTCCAATCCCAGCTACTCGGGAGACTGAAAAAGAAGAATCACTTGAACCTGGGAAGCAGCAGTTGCAGTGAGTTGAGATCATGCCACTGTGTACTCCAGCTTGGGCAACAGAACGAGACTCCATCTCAAAAAAAAAAAAAAAAAAGAAAGGGAAACTGAGGCCTGAAGAAGCCAAGTCTCTGGCCTAAGGTTACAAAACAAACTCGGCTTACTGGCAGAATTGGAATTGCCTTCTTTCTATATCCAATCACCCACTCCACCCTCCTACACCCACCTGGCCTGCCATGTCACTCAGCCATCACGGTGTGACCCACTTAAATCATTATTCAGAAGACCAGTTGGCCCTTCCTGACTATAAGTCACCCCCAAAGCATCATTGTCACCATTATAATTAGTAAGGCCTCATTAAACTAAGAAGGTACCTGTCCCAGACTTTAGGAAGCCACCTGGTTTCCGGAGGCTGGGAGGGACTATGACATAATTCATCTATCCAGCAGAAAATACTGATTGAATGCCTGCTGGGTTCTGGGGTGCCCTAAAAGGTGCTAGTGAACAAAACCCAGGCCCTGCTCACGAGGAGCTTGCAGTCTAGTGGGAAATTCGGAAGCCCTGCCTCTGCCTGTGTGCACATTATGATGGTGAATGTCACATACCCTGGCCCAGCCCAAGGGATGTTTTCATATATTGCAGAGCAGGGCAGAAAACAGCAACCTTCCCCTTACACTCCAGACCTGCCCAACTGCCTGCTGGGTCTCCTGTTGGATGCTAATAATCATCTCACATCATCCCACATCAAAATACATCAAACAGAACTAGCTCTTAGGCTCTGCCCACCCTCTCTTCATCAATGGCACCCACCTACCCACTCGTTCAAGTCAAGAACAATGAGTTGTCTCAGTTGCATCCTTGTCCTCAATTTCATCCTCTCCTGGTCACATCCAATCCATGAGCAAGTGCTGGGTTGGGCATGTCCAAACTCTGCCCCAAATCCAACCCCACAGCCATCATCCTTTCTCACCTCATGCCTCTGCTGTTACTCAACGATTCCACTTCAAAACGATCATCACAAATCTCAAATGGGCACTGCGCCCTGGCTGGCAAGCCTATATTACCTGGGTGAGTTCACTCTCCCACTCTCAGACCTCTGTGACCACTCTTTCCACAGAAGGCCTAACCTCTCTAGCTTCCTGAGACTTTACTATTGCAACCATTTCCCCCTTTCTCCTGCATAATCAATTTCTTCTTGTCTACCAGATTATTCCAATTAACGTACAAACATGTTCTCCTATCTCCCTTCTGAAAAATTCCCTTCCTCTTGCCCATCACCCCTCTCACTGCTACTCCATTCCCAGCTGTCCTTTACAGCAAAATTTTTCCAAAGAATTCTCTTCCTCTCCTATCATCCTCTTTCATCTGCTCCAAAGTGGCTTCTGATAAGTGGCTTCTGCCTCTACTGCTCCTCTAAAACTGCTCTTGTCACACCACTGATGATCTCCACTCTGCCAAATCCAGAGGTCACATCTGGGTCTCTGTCTTACTTGGCCCTTATACAATTCTTTTCAAAACATCCATTGAGACCGGGCACAGTGGCTCACCTCTATAATCCCAGCACTTTGGGAAGCCCAGGCAGGTGCATCACCTGAGGTCAGGAGTTCGAGACCAGCCTGGCCAACATGGTGAAACCTTATCTCTGCTAAAAATATAACAATTAGCCGGGCGTGGTGGCGCATACCTGCAATCCCAGCTAATGGAGATGCTGAGGCAGGAGAATCACTTGAACCCCAGAGGTGGAGGTTGCAGTGAGCCGAGATCATGCCACTGCACTCTAACCTGGGCAAGAGTGAAACTCCATCTAAACAAACAAAACAAAACAAAACAAAAATAGAGATCAAAACATCCGTTGGCCACCTCTTAATCTATCCAAGCCTGATTCGCTTAGAATGAGCTCTTCTGTTCTCTCCAGGCCATGGTAGGATGGAGAGATGTCAAGTCTCAGCACTCAAGTCACACATTTGTGGTGGTCCAGCAGATCGGACTTAAGAAAGGACATCAATCCGTCCACTGGTGCTGGAAAATGTGAGGGTGGAATGTTGGCCAGGGCAGGCCGTGAGATGTCCACTAGGATCACCAGACAATGTCCCTGTGAACTTGTTCCCTTTATCTTTTACACAGGGCTGGAAATAGAAAATGTAAAACATTGATACAGTCCAGGCACAGTGGCTCATGCCTGTAATCCCAGCACTTTGGGAGGCCAAGGCAAGAGGATTACTTGAGCCCAGGAGTTTGAGACCAGCCTGGGCAACATAGTAAGACCTCATTTCTACAAAATAAAAAAATAACAAAATTAGCCAGGCATGGTGGCATGTGCCTGTAATTCTAGCTACTCGGGAGGCTAAAGCAGGGGGATCATTTGACCCTGAGAGTCAAGGTTGCAATGTGCCATGACTGTGCCACTGCACTCCAGCTTGGGTGACAAACAGAGTAAGATCCTGTCAATCAATCAATCTAAAAATAAATAAATAAATAAAACGTTGATACAGGGAGTGACAGGATCACTGGTGTTTCTTTTTCGCTTCTCAATTTCCATGATTGCTGTTCAAATGGTGTTTAGGGGCTGCGTGCGGCGGCTCATGCCTCTAATCCCAGCACTTTGGGAGGCTGAGGTGGGCAGATCACTTGAGCTCAAGAGTTCGAGACCAACCTGGGCAACATGGTGAGACCCCCGTCTCTACCAAAAACACAAAAAAATTAGCTGGGGATGGTGGCACATGCCTGTAGTCCCAGCTACTTGGGAGGCTGAGGTAGGAGGATCACCTGAGCCCAGGAGACAGAGGTTGTAGTGAGTCAAGATCGTGCCACTGCATTCCAGCCTGGGTGAAAGAGCGAGATTCCAGAGATTCCGTCTCAAAACAAACAAACAAACAAACAAACAAACAAAAAATGGTGTTTAGGCAACAGAGAAAAGTTGAGTGCCAAAATTTACAATGCCTGATAGGAAGATTTGGCCCTCATCTGCACGGATCCCGCCTATGGGTGGTGAGCAGGAAAGAATCCCCACCACAGGCAGCAATTCATGGAGACCTGCTCACGGCAGCTCTGAAGGTTGTGATGGCTGGAGCCTAGCTGGCATCACTCAGGATTCCTGTGCAGTTGGGATTATGTCTCAGTGACCTTTTCAAGAACTTGGCTATAGAATCCATGTATCTGCTATATACTCTGTTTAACCTTTATGCTGACAAAGAATGCCCCAAGGAACAACTTGAAACCTTGCCTTTTCTCTCTTTCTGGAGATTAATCCATATTCAATCCCAATCTTTTTTTTTTAATCAATACCAATCTCCTTCTCAGACCTCTTCACCTTTACTGGACTCAGAAGCTTCAGTTCTCCTTCCTCTAAAGATGAAATCAAGCCTTGTCGCCCTGATAACACATTTCCTTTGGCCCAGGGTTGTAAATCAAGAATGGCCTAGGTCCCTCCGGTCCTCTCCTGAGGTCCCTTGTGTATCTCCCTTGCGACAGGTCAAAAGAGCCATACACATACTTATTAGCATCTCTGCTCTTGAATTGTGGACTCCAGGAATGCAGAAATTGGACCTTGTCCCCTCCCTCCTTTCCTAAGACCAGACCCTTTAGAGACCCTCCAGAAACACTTGTTGTTGAAAGAGTGAAATCCACGAGGGGCCCGTGAAGGGCCCTCTCTGGGCCTGTTGAACTCAAGGAAACCTTTCTCAGTTCTTCTCTGTCCTTCTCTCAGCTTTTCTAGATACAACATACTCTATCCAGCTAGCGTTTGGAAAGGTCCTGTCTGACTCCAGCCTCATCTGCCAGAAAGAGAGAGAGAAAAAAGTTACTGCATGCTGAGTTGAGATATTTTTAGACTAACAGCTGCTGGGATGAACCAGAGAGTTTCTGTTCTTTTTTTTTTTTTTTTTGAGACAGAATCTGGCTTTGTCTCCCAGGCTGGATTGCAGCGGTGCCATCCCAGCTCACTGCAGCCTCCACCTCCTGGGCTCAAGCGATCCTCCCACCTTAGCCTCCTGAGTTGCTAGGACTACAGGCCCACACCACCACACCCAGTTAATTTTTATATTTTTTGTAGAGATAGGGTCTTGCTATGTTGCCCAGGCTGGTCTCAAACTTCTGGGCTCAAGCGACCCTCCCACCTCAGCCCCCGAAGTGCTGGGATTACATGTGTGAGCCACCTGCCTGGCCATGAGTTTCTGTTCTTGTTCCGCAAGGTGTGACAGACATCACTTCATCCTAGGCTGCAGAAGCTTCAAACTGACAAGTCCCATCTAGGGAACAGAGCAGTACCATGAGGAAATTCCTGTTTCTGTGGCTGAGTCTGCACAAAAAAGAGTGAATGGGGTATCCTAAATTTTGCTTTCTCTTAAGGACTTCTGAAGACTGAAAAACCAAGATCTATTAAGAGGGGTGTGGTTTTGAGTCTAGCCCACTGGGAACCAGCATGAGTCCTGTGTGACAGGCCCAAGCCTGGCTGCTGATTCTGGCAGAGTTGGCCAGGTAACGCATGAGCGTCCTGGGAAAATAATGTGGGAGGGTGGACAGGAAGTGCCTGCCCAGACAGAGTAGGGAGAAGGATGTGAGTAAAACCAAGGATGTGTAAGCATGTGCCTGTGTGTGTGTGTCTGTGTGTTTACAAACTGACAAGAGGTGTAACTCTCTTTCCTTTTGATGCTGTGACCTCTCCCAAGGGACTTTCTCCAATAACGGTTGGTGAGTTTCCTTACTATAAAGGGGAACACTAGACATTTCCAGAAATTTAACAAAGCCTGCATCAAACGACAGTTGGGAAGTACGTATGTAAAATTGTCACAAGATTATTGACTATGGCTGGGCGTGGTGGCTCATGCTTGTAATCCCAGCACTTTGGGAGGCCAAGATAGGTGGACTGCTTTGAGCTCAGGAGTTCAAGACCAGCCTGGGCAACATGGTGAAACCCATCTCTGCAAAAAAAGTAAAAAAAAAAAAAAAAAGCCTGGGCTTGGTAGCGCACCTATAGTCCCAGCTACTTGGGAGACTAAGGTGAGAAGATCATTTGAACCCAGGGAGGTGGAGGCTGCAGTGAGCCAAGATTGTGCCACTGTACTTTAGCCTGGGTGACAGAGCAAGACTCCATTAAAAAAAAAAAATCAGAAGTTTAAAAGAATAAGGACCAGAACTTTAAAATTCTGTCCAACTTTATAATCCTGTTTAAAAATAAATACAAGTTTTTGGCCGGGTGCAGCGGCTCTCGCCTGTAAAGCATGACTTTGGGAGGCCGAGGTGGGTGGATCACATGAGGTCAGGAGTTCGAGGCCAGCCTGGCCAACATGGTGAAACCCCATCTCTACTGAAAATACAAAAATTAGCTGGGCGTGGTGGCACATGCCTGTAATCCCAGCTTCTTGGGAGGCTGAGGTAGGAGAATCACTTGAACCTGGGAGGCAAAGGTTGCAGTGACCCGAGATTGTACCATTGCACTCCAGCCTGGGCAACAAGAATGAAACGCTGTCTCAAAATAATTAATTAATTAATTAATTAAAATAAAATAAATAAACACAAGTTTTTGAAAAACAAAATAGATTGATGTGTTTTGGTTTTAGGGAGACCTTAACTTTTGTTTGATGGGAGAGGAGGTTGAGCAAAACTGTTCTAGAAAGCTACTCCTTTATTCTGCGTGTCTCACTAATTAGGCAGAAGAGGAATCATGGGGCTAGCTTGTCCTGTAGACTATCAGATCTTTTGTTTTATAGCTATATTTTAAGCTTTTTTTTTCTTTCAGTAGTTTCCTCATCTGGATATTTTAAGCTTTTTAATCATAGAAAATTTCAAACACGGGAGGGTGAGACAGGAGAATTGCTTGAACCCGGGAGGTGGAGGTTGAAGTAACCTGAGATCACTTCACTGCACTCTAGCTTGGGCGACAGAGCAGGACTCTGTCTCAAAAAAAAAAAAAAAAAAAGACTGGGTGCTCATGCCTGTAATTCCAGCACTTTGGGAGGCCGAGGCGGGCGGATCACCTGAGGTCAGGAGTTCGAGACCAGCCTGGCCAACATGGTGAAACCCCGTCTCTACTAAAAATACAAAAATTAGCTGGGCATGGTGGTATACATCTGTAATCCCAGCTACTTGGGAGGCTGACGCACGAGAATTGCTTGAACCCAGGAAGTGGAAGTTGCAGTGAGCAGAGATCCTGTCACTGCATTCCAGCCTGGGAGACAGAATGAGACTCCATCTCAAAAAAAAAAAAAAAAAAAAAAAAAAAAGAAAAAGAAAAAAAAGAAAATTTCAAACAGACACAAAAGCAGAGAGGATAGTGGTGGAATCAATGCCTGTGATTCCCGTAACCCAATGAGCAACACATGCCTAATCTTTTCATCAGCCCCCTACTCCTGTCTCAATTGTATTTTCAAACAAATTCCAAATATATTATTTCATTTGTAAGTACTTCAGTATGTATCTTTAAAAATACATGACCACAATAGCATTAGCATGCTTAGAAAAAATAACAATAATTCCTTAATATCATAAAATAGCCAGCCAGAGTTAAGTTTTCCTGATTTTTTTTCTTCATATTTGGCATTGAATATTTATCAAGAGTCTTCAAAATGTTTAGGCTATCAAGTCCACTTCTATAAATATTTCCTGAATGCAGAATAAACTTTCTACATAGAGATATTTTCTGCAGTGCTATTGATAATGAAATGTGGCCAAATTAAATGGGCACACTAGATAAATTAAGTCGTGGTCATACTCAATGAAATAGCATTGTGGTTAGAGAAAGGCAGGATGTTAGACAGACTCACTCCACCATTTATTTACTATTAAGTGACCTGCCTTCTCGAAGCATCATTTTACTCACAGATAAAATATAGGTGATAATAATACCCACCTCATGGGTTAGGCCCTCCCATTGTGAGGGCTACACAAAAATGCACCTAAGACAGCAAAGTGTTTGCATGGTTCCAAGTGAACCCTCAATATATGGTCACTGTAAAATGTGCAGTAATAAATGTTCATGAAGAACCTGTAGTAACATAAAAAATTATAATGTCAAGTTTAAAAATGATAAAACAGGCCAGGCCTGATGGCTCACACCTATAATCCTAGCACTTTGGGAGGCTGAGGCTGGAGGATCACTTGAGCCCAAGAGTTGGAGACCAGCCTGGGCAACATAGAGAGACCCCTACAAAAAAATAAAAACAATCTGGGTGGGGTGGCTCACGCCTGTAATCCCAGCACTTTGGGAGGCGGAGATAGGTGGATCACTTGAGGTCAGGAGTTCGAGACCAGCTTGGCCAACATGGTGAAACCCTGTCTATACTAAAAATACAAAAATTAACTGGGCATGGTGGCATGCAGCTGTAGTCCCAACTACTCGGGAGGCTGAGGTATGAGAATCCCTTGAACCTGAGAGGCAGAGGTTGCAGTGAGCCAAGATCACATCACTGCACTCCAGCCTGGGTGACAGAGCGAGACCATCTCAAAACAAACAAACAAAAAATTAAAAACAAAAAAATTACCTGGGCATGGTGGCACACACCTGTAGTCCCAGCTGCTTGGGAGGCTGAGATGGGAGGATCACTTGAGCACGGGAGGTCGAGGCTGCAGTGAGCTGTGATCATGCCACTGCACTCCCATAAAACAAATACACATATCCTATAACTACAGCCACATAAAGACAGTGTCTAAAGTTAATATGTCAAAATAACAGATTATCATTGCGTAGTGATTCCCTATCGTCCCCCACCCCTGCCCTTATTCTGCTTCTGTAAAAACAATGCAAACTCATTACAGAAAATTTGGAAAGCGCAGAATGGGGGAAAAAAGACCCCAAGGTTTGATTAATTAATAAAGGGGCAATGTTGAGATTTTCCTTTTAAGTCCACAAGACTTACCACGCCCCCGCCCATTGGCTACCAAGCCCGTTAGCGCTACCTCGTGGTCAAACTAAGCAACTACTCTTAGACAAAAAAAAAAAAAATTCAAGGAAGAATTAAACAAGCAACGGTATAGCTCCGTAAGTAGCAAAAATGTTACGCTGGGGCTTTTATCTTGGGGCTTCTATGGGTCCAGTGGGTATCCCAGGGGCCTCATGGAATTGACCTCAGGTGAACAAAAATATGGCTCAAGTATTTTATATGACTGACTAGTCCGCGATACATTCTCCATGAATCTAGCCCACCCTTAGGGCTATCCTGAGATCAGCCTGAGCCTTTCCGGAAATTTGTCTCCACCGTGTCCAATGTACAGAGAGGAGCAAGCCCACCCACTAGTGCAGAGAAAAGCTGGCCCCTGCCCGCTGGAAGCCCACCTGAGAGAGGGTGGTCCGAGAGGAACCCGTACCTGCGTCCTCCACCCACATCGAATCCCCCCGGGGCCAACTGTTCTGGAAGGCCCCTAAACCAGCTGCGGGGCCACTTGGCTCTGAAGTGTTTGGGGCGCTTTGACATAATTTTGTTGTGTCCGCCCAGAAATCCTGACGCAGGCGGTCGGGGGTGGGGGGCCCCGGGGATCTGTAATTGACAAAGGCTCAGTGGGTTTGGGGACCTGGCACTCCCTAGATGACCTTTCTGGAATTGCCAGTCTCTGTCCTCTTCCGGAGGAATCTGGAAAACTTCCTCCAGAGTGTGGCATTGTTTCAAGAGTGACACATGTCATCGAAGCAGGGCTCTGGAGGCAGATGGCTGATTTCCTCCTGGCTCTGCCCCCAAACCTGCTGAGCCACAGCTTCTTCATCTGTGAAAAGAACATGATAATCTTCGTACCCAGCTCTCAAGCTTGTTGTGAAGATTCTTTAGTGTAATAATTTAATTTCACTTATATTTACATTTAATCATAATTATTTAATATAGGTAAAGCCCAAAGCCCTTATTATTATTTTTGAGACAGAGTCTCACTCTGTTGCCCAGGCTGGAGTGCAGTGGTGTGATCTCTGCTCACAGCAACCTCTGCCTCCTGGTTTCAAGCGATTCTCCTGCCTCAGCCTCCCAGGTAGCTGGGACTACAGACACACGTGCCACCACACCCAGCTGATTTTTGTATTTTTAGTAGAGATGGGGTTTCACCATGTTAGCCAGGCTGGTCTCGAACTTCTGACCTCAAGTGATCTGTTCGCCTCGGCCTCCCAAAGTGCTGGGATTACAGGCGTGAGCCACCGTGCCCAGCCCCCCTTATTATTATTACATACATATGGGTGCCTTTAAATAATGTTCAAAAGGAACAACCCTACTGTGGTTTGAATGTGTGTGTCTCTTCGAAATGTGTGTTGAAATTTCATTCCCAATGCATGAGGTGGGGCTTTTAGGAGATGACTAGGTCAGAGGGCCTTGCCCTCATGAATGGGATTAGGGTTCTTATAAAAGGGTTTAAGGGAGCCTGTTTGTCCTCTTCATCCCTTTCTCCCTTTCCACCATGTGAGGAGACAGCATTTGTCTCTTCTGGAGGACGCAGCAACAAGGCACCATCTTGAAAGCAGAGATGGAGCCCTCACCAGACACTGGATCTGCCAATCCCTTGATCTTGGACTTTCCAGCCTCCAGAACTGTGAGGAATAAATTTCTACTATTTATAAATCACCCAGACTAAGGTATTTTGTTATAGCAGCAGGAACAGACTAAGACAAACGCTTAAAGGAATCTTGAAGAAGAATCTCCGGGTGTAGTTAAAATATAGGGTTTGAACCATTCCCCTAAGTAAATTCAGGTGGAATCCCCATGTCATGGATGATCTGTGTCATTTATAGAAGTGATCTCTCTAGGGAAGGATGAGTAGTGGGTGCCTGAGGGGGATTTAGGGACAGCCAAGGCTGGTTGTAATGACTAGGGCAGTGTCTCAATTTGTATGACCAGTACGTGATGACATAGAATAGGGTTTTCCAAAGTGGGCACCGCTGTGGTACTCAGATGCTTCTAGTAGTCCAGGGACCAAAGCTGGTGTATTAGGCCATTCTTGCATTGCTATAAAGAAATACCTGAGACTGAGTAATTTACAAAAGAGATTTAATTGGGTCATGGTTTTGCAGGCTGTGCAACCATGGTGCCAGCACCTGCTTGGCTTCTGGGGAGGCCTCAGGGTGCTTTTATTCCTGGCTGAAGGTGAAGTGGGAGCAGACATGTCACATGGCCAGAGCAGGAGCAAGAGAGAGAGTGGTGGTTGTGAGGGGTGCCACATACTCAAACAACCAGATCTCCTGAGAACTCATTTACTATCATGAGGACAGCACCAAGCCATGAGGGATCCACTCCCATGACCCAGACATCTCCCACCAGGCCTTGCCTCCAACACTGGGGTTTACAGTTCAACATGAGATTTGGCCAGGATATATATTAAAATTACATCCATTGGTCATTAGGTCTACTGGCCACACCATTCCTGCTGATCCTGTCTGTGGTGGGTCAGCTGACTTGAGCCTTCAGTGGTCTGGCCATTCTGTTTCTTGCTGAAACCAATTAAATGCAGGCGAATTTGCCAGACTACAGCCCTGTGAGGGTGGGAACTTTGTCTTTTTCACCACTGTATGCCCAGCCCCTAGAATTGTGCCTGGAAAACAGCGTGTGCTCAAAAATGCACGTTGAATGAGTGAATAAATGAATGACTGAATGAAATTGGCCTCCTGAATTATTCACCCAACTCCCGACAGCTTGCTTAATGAAGTAAGCTGATAAAGAAGTTTCCAGAGGCTGAGGGCAGTGGCTCACGCCAGTAATCCCAGCACTTTGGGAGGCCGAGGTGGGAGAATCACCTGAGATCAGGAGTTCAACCACCCTGGCCAACATCGTGAAATCCCGTCTCTACTAAAAATACAAAAAGTTAGCCAGGCGTGGTGGTGTGCGCTTATAGTTCCAGCTACTTGGGAGGCTGAGGCAGGAGAATCGCTTGGACTCATGAGGCGGAGGTTGCAGTGAGCCGAGATTGTGCCATTGCACTCAAGCCTGGGCAACAAGAGCGAAACTCCATCTCAAAACAAACAAACAGAAGTTCCTGGAAAGGTAAGTCCTGAACTAAAGCCCCACCTGGAAAGATGCTTTATTGACTGGCTGATGAATAAGAAAGACCCCTCCCAACCCTGCCCTTTGCTGCATGGAGCAAATTGTCAGGGGCCAGACACCTAGGCTTCATGGTGCTGTGCCAGGAGGTCGTAGAGGGCCAAGCTGCCCCTGCCTAACTCCTCTATCTCTGCTCCCTGATTATCAATACTCCTCTGGCACATCCAACAGGGCTCCTAGGTTGTTAAGTGGACTCAAGGCCCGGGCAGGCTCAGGCTGCAGATTGGCTTCTGTCTGAAGTTCCATCAAAGAGAGAAGAGCAACATCTCAGAAACATGATGAAAGGCTCCTGGGAAGCAGGGTCTGACTTTCAAAAGGTCATCTACAGCCCACATCAAGAGTACCTGCTGTTCTCAAAGGACAGGGCTCCAAACAGAGACTGCAGCTATTTCCTTCTCTGACATTCAACACAGTGACTAGAACCAGGCAAAGGCACCCAGAGGACCATGGCAGCCCATCCTGGAGTTGAGAGGGCTGGATGATGGGGCCCTGAGGGAGAGACAGCACCGTCTTGGGCTGTTATAGTCAGGATCTGCCACAGGTCCTAACAGGGCTGGAGGAAGGGTCCTGATATGGTTTGGCTGTGTCCCCACTCAAATCTCATCTTGAATTGTAGCTCCCACAATTCCCATGTGTTGGGAGTGACCCAGTGGGAGGTAATTGAATCATGGGGGCAGGTCTTTCCCATGCTATTCATGTGATAGTGAATAAGTCTCATGAGATCTGATGGTTTTATAAAGGGCAGTCTCCCTGCACAAACTCTCTTTCCTTGTCTGCTGCCACGTGAGACGTGCCTTTCACTTTCTGCCATGATTGTGAGGCCTCCCCAGCCACGTGGAACTGTGAGTCCATTAAATCTCTTTCTTTTGTAAATTGCCTAGTCTCGGGTATGTCAGGTATGTCTTTTATTTTTATTTATTTATTTTGAGACAGAGTCTCACTCTGTTGCCCAGGCTGGAGTGCAGTGGTGCTATTTTGCCTCACTGCCGCCCCTGCCTCCCTGGTTCAAGCTATTCTCCTGCCTCAGCGTCCCAAGTAACTGGGATTACAGGCGCCTGCCACCACGCCTGGCTAATTTTTGCATTTTTAGTAGAGACAGGGTTTCACAATGTTGGCCAGGCTGGTCTCAAATTCCTGACCTCAGGTGATCTGCCTGCCTCAACCTCCCAAGATGCTGGCATAACAGGCGTGAGCCACTGTGACCGGCCTGGGGTATGTGTTTATCAGCAGTGTGAAAGTGGATTAATACAAGTGCACTGCCTGTCTTGAGAGACAGTAGAAAGACACTGTCCTGGGAGTCCAAGGCAGGGCCTGTCCCCATAGGGAGCACAGGGTGAGCAGGACGTAACCAATCTTCAGGGGGAACTTTCCAGAGCCGTGGATTGTTGGACTGACTGCTCCCTTGACTGAAGGAAGGTTCGAAGAAGGCCTTCCAGCCCGAGGTGTGTCCTGAGTCAGGCCCTGGGGATCATAGCAAGAACCAGCAGGCCCTTTCATCAGAGCCCCACTCTCTGGGCATGTCACAGCTGTGCCCAGGAGGGCTCCCTCTCTCTCCTCCAGTGGGAACACAGCAGGGCCAGTAGGGCCTCCAGACTGGGCCCATCTTCCTCAAGCTCTGAGTTCGTCGATTTCCCCAGGCCCGGACTATCCCCCTGAGCATTTACCCAGGAGCTGCTTCGCCCACAAAGCCTTCTCACCCTGCCTTCTTGTTGCAGATTAAAGGGCACCTCCACTATAATTAGACCCTTTTTCAAACGAACTATACGTAATGTCTTTGAAATAACTGGGGAAATTTGAATATGAACTGGGCATTGGATTATCAAAGAAATATGATGACCTACGTTTGGTGTGATAAAGGTATCCCTATGTAGGAAATTATCTTTTTTTTTTTTTTTTTTTTTTTTTGAGACGAAGTCTCGCTCTTATCCCCCATGCTGGAGTGCAATGGCGTGATCTCGGCTCACTGCAACCTCCGCCTCCTGGGTTCAAGCGATTCTCCTGCCTCAGCCTCCCAAGTAGCTGGGATTACAGGCATGTGCCACCATGTCTGGCTAATTTTTGTATTTTTAGTAGAGACGGGGTTTCACCATGTTGGCCAGGCTGGCCTCAAACTCCTGACCTCAGGCGATCCACCCGCCTTGGCCTCCCAAAGTGCTGGGATTACAGGCATGAGCCACCGTGCCCAGCTATCTTTGTTTTTAAAAGGAGGCCGGGTGTGGTGGCTTGCGCCTATAATCCCAGCACTTTGGGAGGCCAAGGCGGGCGGATCAAAAAATGAGGGGATTGAGACCATCCTGGCCAACATGGTGAAACCCCCTATCTACTAAAAATACAAAAATTAGTCAGGCGTGGTGGTGCACTCCTGTAATCCTAGCTTCTTGGGAGGCGGAGGCCAGAGAATCCCTTGAACTCGGGAGGCGGATTGCAGTGAGCCAAGATTGCGCCACTGCACTCCAGCCTGGTGACAGAGTGAGACTCTGTCTCAGAAAAGAAAAAGGAACACTGAGGTATTTGGGGGTGAACTTCTGCAACGTCTGAAGTTTACTTTAAAATCCTTCAGAAGGAAGTTAGAAATAAATCTAGCAAGATGCTAATAACTGTTAAGCCTGGGTGGTGAGCATGTAAGGCTTTCTGTATGTTTGGAAATTTATATAATATAATGTAGGAAGAACAAAGGTCACCACCTCCGAGAGGACTTCCCTGATTCCCCAGAACTGGGTTGGGTGTCCCTCTCATGGGTGACCGTAGTTCCTGTCCTGGCCCGACATCAGTCGCTGGGGCACTTACAATTCTGAATTCAACTGCCTGCCTTTTAAAATTAGATTAAGACCCTTGGGGGGTACCCCCAGAGAGTCTGACAGAGAGTAGATGCTAATACAGGAATGCTGGAAAGAAGGAAGGAGGAAGAGGGAGGAGGGAGGGAGGCCACAGCCCCCAGCTCCCATCTTAGAACCAGGCACACAACACAGCAAGTTCTCAACTCTTGTTTATTAGGCTGAATTTTCTTTTCTATTTTTTTTGAAACAGAGTCTTGCTCTGTCACCCAGGCTGGAGTGCAGTGGTGCAATCTTGGCTCCCTGCAACTTCCGCCTCCAGGGTTCAAGTAATTCTTGTGCCTCAGCCTCCTGTGTAGCTGGGAATACAGGCATCCACCACCACGCCTGGCTAATTTTTGTATCTTTTTTTTTTTTAGTAGAGAAGGGTTTTGCCATGTTGGCCAGGCTGGTCTCGAACTCCTGACCTCAAGTGATCTGCCCGCCTCAGCCTCCCAAGGTGTTGGGATTACAGGCATGAGCCAGCGCGCCTGGTCTAGGCTGAATTTTCTAGGAGGAAGCTGGCTCTCCTGTCTTCCTTTTCCTTGAGGGCTCTATTAGTGTCATAGTCAGAAGACAGGCTGGGTTCTGTGGCCGCCTTCCTTTTCTGTGTCCCAAGCCCACCCTCAGCCAAAGTGCTGTTGGAAATTGAGGCTGAATATTTATGCCCACCACACAGAAGTGTGTACATGCATTTGTTTGTTTGTTTGTTTGTTTTGAGATGGAGTCTTGCTCTGTCGCCCAGGCTGGAGTGCAGTGGCGCCATCTTGGCTCGCTGCAACCTCTGCCTCCCGGGTTCAAGTGATTCTTCTGCCTCAGCCTCCCGAATAGCTGGGACTACAGGCGTGCGCCACCACGACTGGCTAATTCATGAATGTTTTTAGCAGCAGTATTCATGATAGCAAAAAAGGTCAAACAACCCAAATGTCCACCAACTGATGAATGCATAAAATGTGGTGTATCCATACAACAAAATATTATCTGTCAATAAAAGGGAACAAAGTTCTGATGGATGCCACAACAGCGATGAACCTCAAAAACATTATGCTAAGTGGAAGAAGCCAGTCACGAAAGGTCACATATTATGACCGCATTTATATGGAAGGTCCAGTGTAGGAAAATCCACAGAGGCAGAAGACTGATATGTAGTTTCCTAGGACTATGAGGGTTAGAGGAAGACAGAGTCTCACTCTGTCACCCAGGCTGGAGTGCAGTGGTGTGATCATGGCTCGCTGCCGCCTTGACCTCCTGGGCTCAAGCAATCCTCACACATTAGTCTCCTGAATAGCTGGGACTGCAGGCGCACGCTGCTACGCCTGGCTAATTTTTGTATTTTTTATTTTAGTAGAGATGGGTTCTTGCCATGTTGCCCTGGCTGGTCTTGAACTCCTGGGCTCAAGTGATCCTCCCACTTCTGCCCCCAAAGTGCTAGGTTCATAGGTTTGAGCTACTGCACCCAGCCAGTAGGAGTTTTTTTGGGGGGATGACAAAAATGTTCTAAAATTGATTGTAGTGTTGGTTGCAGGACTCTGGATATACCAAAAACCTCTGAATCGTCACTTTAAAAGCATGAATTTTATGGTATGTGAATTATATCTCAATCAAGCTGTTATTAAAAAAAATATATATATATATATATATCCAGCCTGTGCTGCAGGGTGATAAGGCAGAAAGAGATGGACGTGGGGTTGGCTGTCTTCCCAATTTAAAATAGAACAATAAAAGATGAGCTGGGGATGTGGGGCGAGTATGTAACAGGGCCTATAAATAAGACCTTGGCTTGTAGCTGTCAGATGCAAGGTGCTGATGAGGGCTGCTTATCTGTGACCTTGCAAGGAGCAAAGTTTGATCTCAATCTATTCACTAAACAGCCAAGTGTGATGCTGTGGAGATGGGGAAGAAGAAAACTCCTCCTGTGATGCCAGAAAGATATAATTAAAAATATAAATCACACTTTCCAGGCTTGGAAGACATTTATCATGTAGCTTTCCAGAGGCATTGCACAGACAAGGCAGTTTGAATAATTCCATGAATTACCTTGGAAAAGAGAAGGAGGGGGCACCTCCAGAGTGGTGGGCATGGTGGAGAGGGGGAAGGAAGGAAGGAAAGAGGACAGATCAGTAGCAACGAGGGGGAAGGGGGTATTGTTGTGGATTCCCAGCCTGGTGGTCCAGGCCAGGATATGTGTGGTGAGCACACACAGCATTAGACATTTTCTTAATCAGTTGTCATAAGAATGTGAGCTCCAGGAGGGCAGAGATTTTTGTTTGTTTTGTTCATTGCTGCATCCCCATGGCTGGTGTGCCACAATTTTTTGTGTGTACGTGTTGAGTAAATGAATATTTTAAAATTAGAGTTGACTTCCACCTCTGGTGAAGATGGAATAACAGGGACCAGTCTGAAACAACTAAAAAACTGGACAAAAGATTTCAGTGAACCAAAAAAAAAAAAAAAAAAAAAAAAAAACAAAAAAGCTGGACAAAATATAAAACAATGGTTTTCAAGACATTGGATGTCAGGCAATGGATCTCAAGGACAACAATCCTTGAGAGAAGAGAAATAGACCCGGTGCGGTGGCTCATGC
This sequence comes from Gorilla gorilla gorilla, assembly GCF_029281585.2. Taxonomy (NCBI): domain Eukaryota; kingdom Metazoa; phylum Chordata; class Mammalia; order Primates; family Hominidae; genus Gorilla; species Gorilla gorilla. Next base: position 27,721,121 of record NC_073228.2, on the reverse strand, counting down.
CTATAATCCCAGCACTTTGGGAGGTCTAGGTGGGAGGATCACTTGAGGCCAAGAGTTCAATATCAGCTTGGCCAACATGGGGAAACCCCGTCTCTACTAAAAATACAAAAATTAGCCAAGCGTGGTGGTGCGTGCCTGTAATCCTAGCTACTTGGGAGGCTGAGGCAGGGGAAGCACTTGAACTCGGGAGGCGGAGGTTGCAGTGAGCCAAGATTGTGCCACTGCACTCCAAGCTGGGCAACAGAGCAAGACTCCATCTCAAAAACAAACAAACAAACAAAGAATATCCTACGGCTAAGGGAGAGGACCCACAGCTGGAATTCAGACTTTGTGGGGCAAAGTGAAATTACGGCCCACTGGATAATGAAGTTCACTGGGTTGTCCCAGGCCACAGCTGGTCCACAGTTGCTGGACAAACAGAAACTCCCGTCTGGGGTGCAAGCAGGTAGAGGTTGGTGGGCACAGAACTATGGCTAAGATTGGCAAGCAAGAAATCTCCCCACCAGGGTACAGATGGACTAAAGCTGGAAAGTGAACCACCATGGGGCTTGTGGGACTCACTGAGAATCTGCCCCTGGGGACTGCTGAAACTTGATGGGAAGCTGTCAGTGAGGATAATTCTAAAATTTGGTGAGGGTGAGTACCACTGGATGTCCCTCATACTCCCCTGGCAACCATGAAGTAAGAGCAAGAAATCCGTAGAAGTGCACGAAAACAAGAAAAGAGAAGCAAGCACCTTTTTACCTACAGTGCATCTCCAGCGCCCTCTACTGACAAAGTTTAGCATTGTGCTCATCGCAAAGGAGAAATTCTTACAGGGTCCAGCTCAGTTATCACAGGTAGGCAAGGAAGGGTAGATCTGAAGCTGAGAGAGAATAGATTGATAGCTGGTACAGACACAGTCTGACATTCAATAAAAAATGATCAGGCATGCAAAGAAGACAAAATATGACTCATAATGGGGAGAAAAATCAATCGATAGAAATAACCTTTAAAAGTACACAGATGAGGCTGTGTACAGTGGTCCATGCCTGTAATCCTGACACTTTGGGAGGCTGAGATGGGAGGATGGCTTGAGGCCAGGAGTTTGAGACCAGCCTGGGCAACGACGAGACATCGTCTCTACTAAAAATTTAAAAATTAGCTGGGCATTGTGGTATGCACCTGTAGTTCCAGCTACTCGGGAAGCTGAGGTGAGAGGATCGCTTCAGCTAAGGAGTTCGAGGTTGCAGGGAGCTACGCTGGTGCCACTGTACTCCAGCCTGGGTGATGGAGTGAGACCCTGTCTCTTACAAAAACAAAACACAGATGATAGAATTAGTAGACAAAAACAAAACAGTTATTATAACAGCTATTACATATCCTATATTCAAGAAGGTAGAGGAAGGATTGAGCATGTTTCATCGAGATATGGAAAATATTTTTTAAAAGATCCAAACTGAACTTCTAAAAATGAAAAATATAATGCCTGTGGAGGGAAAATACACTGGATGGGCTAATTCCAGATTAGACATCACAGAAGAAAATGCCAGTAAACTTGAAGACATAACCTTTAAAAATATTCAAAATGAAACAAGAAGGGAAAAAGACTGAAAAAAATGAATTTGGAAATAGTCCCTGGTTGGGGGGGGGTGGGAATAAGCCGAGCATTCTCTTTCTGTTCCCATATTTCTGTAGTGTAGAGATAGGCAAACTTTTACTTAAAGGAAGAGATAGTGGGTATTTTAGGCTTGTGGGCCATATGGTTTCTTTCTTTTTTTTTTTGAGATGGAGTCTCACTCTTTTCCCCAGGCTGGAGTGCAGTGGCACAATCTTGGCTCACTGCAACCTCCGCTTCCTGGGTACAAGCAATTCTCCTGCCTCAGCCTCTCAAGTAGCTGAGACTACAGGTGCTCACCACCACAGGGTTTCACCATGTTTTCCAGGGTGGTCTCGAACTCCCAACCTCAGGTGATCTGCCTGCTTTGGCCTCCCAAAGTGCTGGGATTACAGGCGTAAGCCACCGCGCCCTGCCAGGGCCATATGGTTTATATTGCAACTTCTCAACTCAGCCTATTTAACTCTGCTCAAAAGCAATCATAGACAATATATAAGCAAATGGGCATGACTGTCTTCCAGTAAAACTTTATTTATAAAAACAGGCAGCCAACCCATGGTCTATAGTTTGCCAATTTCTCCCCGAGAGCATCCAGTGGGTACCCTAAGTGCTCATTCAGCACCCCCAAAACCCAGAGGGGCTACCTAAGCCTGGTAGATGAGAGCTCACCCCAGGCCCCAGATCTGTCTTCCTCTTCTTCTCTCCATTTAACTGGCATTCTCCATCCAGATTTCTTTCCCCCAGGGCCTTGAAGGTTAGTTAGTAATAAGTGAATCTATTTAGCACTTGCAGTATGCTAAAATATGGTTCCCCCGAAAGATATTCACATTCTAATCCCTGGAAACTGGAATGGCTTTTGTTTTTTTTTTGAGACAGGGTTTCACTCTGTCATTCAGGTTGGAGTGCAGTGGTGCGATTTCAGCTCACTGCAGCCTCCACTTCCCAGGCCCATGTGGTCCTCTCACCTCAGTCTCCCAAGTAGCTGGGACTACAGGTATGCACCATCACCCCTGGCTAACTTTTCGTATTTTTGTAGAGGCGGGGGTTTGCCATGTTGCCTAGGCTGGTCTCGAACTTCTGCGCTCAAGTGATCTACCTGCTTTGGCCTCCCAAAGTGCTGGGATTACAGGCATGAGCTACCGTACTCGCTGACTGTTACTTTATATGGAAAAAGGAGCTGGGTGCAGTGGCTCACATCTGTAATCCCAGTACTTTGGGAGGCTGAGGCAGGTGGATTGCTTAAGGCCAGGAGTTTGATACCAGCCTGGGCAACATAGTGAGACCCTGTTTCCACAGAAATAAAAGATTAGCCAGGCCAACATGGCAAGTCCCTGTCAAGAAAGAAAAGAAAGAATAAAGAAAAAGAGAATGTGAGAGAAAGAGAGAAGAGAAAGAGGAAGAAGAATAACGAGGAGGAGGAAAGGAAGGAAGGAAGGAGGAAGGGAGGGAGGGAGGAAGGGAGGGAGGGAGGAAGGAGGGAGGGAGGGAGGAAGGGAGGAAGGGAGGAAGGGAGGGAGGGAGGGAGGAAGGAAGGAAGGGAGGGAGGGAGGGAGGAAGGAAGGAGGGAAGGGAGGAAAGAGGAAGGGAGGGAGGAAGGAAGGAAGGAGGAAGGGAGGGAGGGAGGGAGGGAGGAAGGAAGGAAGGGAGGGAGGGAGGAAGGGAGGGAGGGAGGGAGGAAAGAGGAAGGGAGGGAGGAAGGAAGGAAGGAGGAAGGGAGGGAGGAAGGAAGAAAGGAAGGAAGGAAGAAAGGAAGGAATCTTTGCAGATGTGATTAAGAATCTTGCATTGGGCACTTTGGGAGGCTGAGGCGGGTGGATCACCTGAGGTCAGGAGTTTGAGACCAGCCTGACCAATATGAAACCCCGTCTCTACTAAAAATACAAAAAATTAGCTGGGTGTGGTGGCACGTGCCTGTAATCCCAGCTACTCAGGAGGCTGAGACAGGAGAATTGCTTGAACCCGGGAGGTGGAGGTTCCAGTGAGCTGAGATCGTGTCATTGCACTCCAGCCTGGGCAACAAGAGCGAAACTCCGTCTCAAAAAAAAAAAAAAAAAAGAATCTTGCATTGGGGAGATTATGCTAGATTATCCAGGTAGGCTTGCAATGCAATCACAGGTGTTCTTATAAGAGAGAAGCAGAGAGAGGTTTGACACACAGAAGGGACTATCTGAAGACAGAACAGAGAATGGTTTGAAGATGCTGACCTTGATGCTTGAAGTGAAGGTGCCAGCAGCCACCAGAAGTTGGAAGAGATAAGGAATCCACTCTCCACTAGAGCCTCTGGAGGGGCACGTCCCTGACTACACCTTGACTTCAGCGCATCAATGCTGATTTTGGACTGCTGGTCTCTAGAACTGAGAGAAAAAAATGTGTATTTCTTTAAGCCATGTATTCTGTGCTAATTTGTTGCAGTAGCACTGGGAAGCTAATACAGTCATTGAGTAATTATCTACAGTAATTATCTGCAATCATCAATAAAGTCAAATTACCTTCCCCCATCCTGCTTTCAGAGCTAGTTTTTTTTTTCTTTTAGACAGGGTCTCACTCTGTCACCCAGGCTGGTGTACAGTGGCGCAATCTTGGCTCACTGCAACCTCCACTTCCCAGGTTCAAGTGATTCTTGTGCCTCAGCCTCCCAAGTAGTTGGGACTATGGGTGCATGCCACCATGCCTGGCTAATTTTTTTGTATTTTTTGGTAGAGATGAGGTTTCACCATGTTTGCCAGGCTGATCTTGAACTCCTGACCTCAAGTGATCCACCCACCTCAGCCTCCCAAAGTATAGAGATTACAGACGTGAGCCACTGCACCTGGTCAGAGCTGGGTTAAAGAGGTTTTCTGTACCTCTGCCTTAACACAAAGCAGGCTTCACGGGAATGGGCGGGCAGCCCAGCCAAGGAATCAATGTGTTGATGTGGGAATCAGGAGATGTGGGTTCAAGTCCCGTTCTGCCTTCCTCACTGGGTGATCCTAGGCCTTTGGTTTCCCCAGCTGTGAAACTCCCACATGGGGTAGAAGAGAAGGCTTCCCTCCTGCTGCAAATGCTGTTAAGCTTAAAGGGAATGCTGCGCAAACACGGTCTATCATTACCTTTGGGGCTGTGGGGCCCTTAGATTCTACCTGCTGACAGCCGCCCGGCTCTGACTTTTTGGAGTAACAATAATGATAACAGGAGTGGCTAACCTTTACTGCGTGCCAGGTGCTGTGTTAAGCAGTTGATTTGTGTCCTTCTCCAGAGAAAGCATGGAAATAGGCTAGTGGAGTTTGCACTTAGAATCAGCAAGACCTGAGCTGGAGTCTCAGATCTGCCACAATTAGCTGTATGACCTTGGACAAGTGAGTCAACCTCTCAGAGCATCATAAGCCTCACTTACAAAATGGTGCTGCCTTTGCCTATCTTCCAGGGATGTTGTGAGGATCAGGTTTACCTTGAGCAAAATGCCTGGAACAGTTCTCTTGCTACCATTTGTTCTTTGTGACTAGGATTCCTGAACACACGTGCTCACAAAGGGGGTGTGCTGTTGTCTCTCGGTAGAAGACCATCTAAGTGCTACCACATCCATTCAAAAGGTAACAGTATGGGCCCGGTGTGGTGGCTCACGCCTGTAATCCCAGCACTATGAGAGGCTGAGATGGGTGGATCACTTGAGGTTAGGAGTTCAAGACCAGCCTGGCCAACATGGTGAAACCTTGTCTCTACTAAAAATACAAAAATTAGGCCAGGTGCGGAAGCTCACGCCTGTAATCCCAGCAGTTTGGGAGGCTGAGGCAGGAGAATCACTTGAGGTCAGGAGTTCGAGACCAGCCTGGCCAACATGCTGAAACCCCGTCTCTGCTAAAAATATAAAAATTAGCCAGGCATGATGGCGGGTGCCTGTAATCCCAGCTACTCGGGAGACTGAGGCACGAGAATCACTTGAACCCAGGAGGTGGAGGTTGCAGTGAGCCGAGATTGCACCACTGCATTCCAGCCTGGGCAACAGAGTGAGACTCTGTCTCAAAAAAAAAAACAAAAACAAAAACAAAAAAGGGGCACCGCTACCATCCCAACCCCTGCCCCACTGCTGAGGAACTATAGAATATTTCTTCTAAGACAGCACCTAGACTCCCACATCCATGGTAATTTTCATGCTGAGTGCTGAGCGACTAATTTTCCCACCTAAAATTGATTCTTCCTTCTTTTGTTATTATAGTCTGGAGAAAGGACATAATAAAAACTCTTTGAGTCTGGCAAAGAAAACAACACGAAATGCGATTTAACATTGGAAGTAATCATTGTGTTGACAATTCTAAAGAAAATAAACAAATCAAGGAGTAGCTTTTAGAGCTAGTCTTAAGTCATGCCAGAAATATCTGAGTTAGAGAGAGAAGGCTACATGCAACAATTTGTTTCTGTCCCTGAAATGCTGCTCAGCCCGGACTTTCTGTGCTGGTTAAAAGCCCTTCCAACTCCCTGACCCACTGGCCCTAGCCCCACAGGTGTCCTCAATATTGATCTCACTCTTGACTCCATCCAGCCACCCAGTCCTGTGGATTTCATGCCTCTCACAGCTGTGGGATATTCCCCTCGGCCTCCCTCCTGGGGCGGTTGCGTAGCTGGTTCTCTAGTCTCGCTGTGTCCAGGCCCGACTGGGCACAGCAACCCCCCGAGACAGCCCCCATGAGCTCTTTCTGATCACGATGATGAAAAGATTGTAATGGTGACTGCCAGTTATGTACCCAGAACCTACTGAGTGTCTACCATATTGCTTAGGTTCTTTCATTTAATTTCCAAAAGCCTACAGGGTAGCTTCTGTGGGTCCCACTTTACTGATGAGGCAACTTGCCCAAGGTTGGTCAAGGTCACTGAGCTGGTAAACAGTGAAATGCATTTGAACTCAGGACCATGGGACTCCGAAGTTTGTGTTCTTTTCACTTTACTGGTTTCCTTCACTGGCTTCCCATTGCCCAACAGCTGAGTTTCTGAAACTGTGCCCTGGGGACATCTTATAAGATGTTAACAATACATTTTCTTTTTCTTTTTTTTGGAGACAGGGTCTCTGTCACCCAGGCTGGAGTCCAGTGTCATGTCACGATCACAGCTCACTGCAGCCTCAACCTCCTGGACTCAAACAATCCTCCCACCTCAGCCTCCCGAGTCACTGGGACCACAGGAGTGCACCACCACACCCGACTAATTTATTTTTATTTTTTGTAGAGATCGAGTTTTGCTTGTTGCCCAGGCTGGTCTCAAACTCTCGGGCTAAAGTGATCCTCCTGCCTGAGTCTCTCAAAGTGCTGGGATTACAGGCATTAGCCACTGTACCTGGCCATAAATTTTCCTTAAACAACAAAGTGTGTGGTGGTGGGCATGGGAGGCCTGTGGTTAAATCCATGTGGGACTAGCTCCCTGTGCTGCCCCCTCTTGGAGAATTCCTGGCATATTAGTATAGTAAAGGCTTTGATGCATCTGCAATTAAAGAACAAAACCAAAACCCTTTAACCCAGAGTTTTCCAAGGGCGCTTTGCCACGGAAGCCTTTTGCACAGAGCATCTGTCAGTCTGAAGGACTGGTGTTCCTCGGCACACAGTCTAGGAACCGCTGGGCTTCCGGCTCAAGTTGCAGGCCCTTGGCCCAGTTGGTTCACAGGCCCCTGTGCAGCTTCTCTGGTTTCACCTCCTCTTGTGCCCTGGGTCAAATTTCTGTTCTGGTCATAGCTCACTGCTCACAATTCCTCCAGCCAGAGAGGGTGTTCATGCCTCCATGAGGGTCTTCCTCTGCCTGGCATTCTGTTTCCGCCCTCCTTCCTCTATGTGCTTTCAGGAATGTACTAGCTGGAATGTCCCCTGCTCAGAAGCATTTTCCCAAGCCTTTTTTTTTTGAGATGGAATCTCGCTCTGTCACCCAGGCTTGAGTGCAGTGGCGTAATCTCGGCTTACTGCAACCTCCGCCTCCCAGATTGAAGTGATTCTCAATCTTCAGCCTCCCAAGTAGCTGGGACTACAGGCTCACTCCACCACACCTAGCTAATTTTGTTTTTTTTTTGTAATTATAGTAGTGATGGGGTTTCACCATGTTGGCCAGGCTGGTCTTGAACTCTTGGCCTCAAGTGATCCTCCTGCCTTGGCCTCCCAAAGTGCTGGTATTACAGATGTGAGCCACCGTGCCCGGCCTGCATTTTCCCAAGCCTTCTAACCAGAGCTAATCACCTCCCCCATGATTGCACCATCCATGTACCTAGCACTTACTTTTAGTACAGCTTGTCTCTCTGTGTATATTGAATAATATTTATTTATTTATTTGTTAGTTTTTTTGTTTTTTTTTGTTTTTGTTTTTGAGATGGAGTCTTGCTCTGTCGCCCAGGCTGGAGTGCAGTGGCACCATCTCGGCTCACTGCAAGCTCCGCCTCCCAGGTTCACGCCATTCTCCTGCCTCAGCCTCCTGAGTAGCTGGGACTACAGGCGGCCGCCACCACGCCCAGCTAATTTTTTCTATTTTTAGTAGAGACAGGGTTTCACCGTGTTAGCTAGGATGGTCTCGATCTCCTGACCTCGTGATCCACCTGCCTTGGCCTCCCAAAGTGTTGGGATTACAGGCGTGAGCCACCGCACCCGGCTTGAATAATATTTATTTTTATGTGGCTTCTTCTATTGCAGACCACGAACTTCTTCTTTTTTTTTTGAGACAGAGTCTCTGTTGCCCAGGGTGGAGTGCAATGGCACGATGTCAGCTCTCAGCTCACTGCAACCTCCAACACCAGGGTTCAAGCAATTCTCCCTGCCTCAGCCTCCCAAGTAGCTGGGATTACAGGCGCATGCCACCACGCCCAGCTAATTTCTTGTATTTTTAATAGATATGGGGTTTTGCCATGTTGGCCAGGCTTGTCTCGAACTTCTCACCTCAGGTGATCTGCCCACCTTGGCCTCCCAAAGTACTGGGATTACAGGCATGAGCCACCATGCCCGGCTGACTGTGAACTTCTTAAAGGGTAGACTGTCTTCTTTATTTCAGAATCTTCAACACCAAGCACAGGGGCCTGATATGCAACAGATATTTGCCAGCTCAACTTCCTATTGTATTTTAGTGTATTTTCTTAATGTATATATGTATATATTTGTCTATAATTCATGACAGGTGCATTGGCTTGTGCCTATAATCCCAGCACTTTGGGAGTCTGAGGCCAGACCATCGCTTGAGGCCAGGAATTTGAGATTAGCCTGGGTAACATAGTGAGACCTCGTCTCTACATAAAAAAAAAATTATATCAGCCAGGTGTGGTGGTGCATGTCTATAGTCCCAGCTACTCAGGAGGCTGAGACAGGAGGATCACTTGAGCCCAAGAGTTTGAGGCTGCAGTGAGCTATGAGCTCCCAGGCTGGAGTGCTATGCCATTGCACTCCAGCCTGGGTGACAGAGGGAGAACCTGTCTCTGAAAAAGAAAAAATAAAAGTAATTCATGCCCATTGTGGGATGTTAAAAAAAATAAGAAGAAAAATCCATAATTCTGGAGGGATCAGGCAACTGATTTTCCACCTGGTGTTAACATAAGAACTGGCCAGGCGCCGTGTTACATGCCTGTAATCACAGCACTTTGGGAGGCCGAGTCAGGAGGATCACTTGAAGCCAGGAGTTCAAGACCAGCCTGGGCAACATGGCAAAACCCAGTCTGTACTAAAAAATACAAAAATTAGCCGGGTGTGGTGGTGCATGCCTATAATCCCAGCTACTCAGGAGGCTGAGGCATGAGAATCACTTGAACCCAGGAGGCAGAGGTTGCAGTCAGCTAAGATCATGCCACTGCACTCCAGCCTGGGCGACAGAATGAGACCTTGTCTCAAAAAAAAAAAAAGAAAGAAAAAAGAAAAAAAGAATTACCTGGATGAGCTTGTTAAAAATAGAAATGCTCACACTGCGCCTGGGCCACCCAGCTGCTGTCTCAGTGTGTGTGTGTGTGTGTGTGTGTGTGTATGTGTGTGTATACATGTGTGCGTACATGTGTCTAATGAAATTCCAGCTGATTCTAAAACTCATCCATCCCTGTACCTAGCACTTACTTTTAGTACAACATCATCCATCATTAAGGGTCTGGTGATTCAAATATTTTTGTACTACAAACAAAGTTGTGATAAATATCTTTGTACGTAACTATTTGCCTCTGGGTCTATTTATTGCCTTAGAATAGATTCCTAGAAGTGGAGTTACTGAGCCAAAGGGCAGGCAGGTTTTCAAGGCTCCCGGGACAAATCATCAATTACTCTGCAGAAAGACTGCGCCACTTCCCTCTCCCACCGGAGCCTCTGAGGGTGCTTGTCTCATCAAACCCCCACAATTATGGCCACTTTCGACAAGAAAGAATACGGGAATAGTTGCTATTAAATGTGAAAGAAAAATTGCCTAGCTGGGTGGTTTTTAAAGAGAGGCATTTAGCAAGCTTTTGAAGACTAATTACTGTTTAATCATCCTAGGAACACACAGGCTCATTATTTTCTTTTTGCAGAGACTGAGAATTGCAATGCATGGTTGGTAATTTTGCCAATGCTGTAAACACCCCATCACTTCATTTTCCTAGAAAAGCTTTGCTCTCTCTATGTGTGAAGGATGAAGCCTGTGCGTTTCGTTCTCCCCAGACACTCAGCTAACGGGCAGGTCCTCTCAGCTGACAGCATCTCACCCGAGATACACCTACAGTGTGGGCAGGGGACTGGCTGCCCACCGCGCAGAATGTTGCCCGAAGCTCAATGTTCTTAGCTGTCATATTTCATGTTTTCACCCTTTCCTCCTCCATCCATCTCTGGCAAGCAAGGGCACCCCGGCAGAGTTTCTTGAAGTTTGCCTGGACAGCTCATTCCTGCCTTAGAATGGAAAAGGCCGCCGGGCGCGGTGGCTCACGCCTGTAATCCCAGCACTTTGGGAGGCTGAAGCGGGCGGATCACGAGGTCAGGAGATCGAGACCATCCTGGCTAACATGGTGAAATCCCATCTCTACTAAAAATACAAAAAATTAGCCGGGCGTGGTGGCGGGTGCCTGTAGTCCCAGCTACTCAGGAGGCTGAGGCAGGAGAATGGCGTGAACCCGGGAGGCAGAGGTTGCAGTGAGCTGAGATCGTGCCACTGCACTCCAGCCTGGGTGACAGAGCAAGACTCCGTCTAAAAAAAAAAAAAAAAAAGGAATGGAAAAGGCCATTATTCCTTCCCCTGTGCTCCAGGATCTACAGTGTAGCTGGGAAAGAGAAGTTTCCAGGAGGGAAGACTGCCATGACCAAGTCCAAAGGAGGACAACGTTCATTCAAATGTTCAATATGCTTATCTTCTGACCCACAGCTACCGTTCTGGAAATCGATCCTAGAGAATACTTAGACATGTGCATAATGCTATTTGCAAGGACTTTCCCTACTGTTAGAAAACAAACAAACAAACAAAAACCTATTAACAGGCAACTGGTTAAATAAATGAGGGTCCTTTCATACTGTGGGATACCAGGCAGTTAAAAATAATGAGGCGAAACACCCAAAACGATAAGACAGACCTGTATAGACAATAAGTAAATATCTGCTGTTAAATGAGAATAGCAGGCGGAGGAAAAATATCCCTGTACAAAACAATCCTGTTTATGTAAAAGGAAATAATTTATTCAATCAATATTCACTGAGGACCTACTACATGCCAGATACTGTGGATAAAAAGGCAAGCCACACAGAGCCCCTGCCCTCATGGAACACACATAGCCAGGGTGGATAAATAAATAGAAAAAAGACGGAGGCTGGGCACAGTGGCTCATGCCTGTAATCCCACGACTTTGGGAGGCCGAGGTGGGTGGATCACCTGAGGTCAAGAGTTCGAGACCAGCCTGGCCAACATGGCGAAACCCCCGTCACTACTAAAAATACAAAAAATTAGCCGGGCGTGGTGGTGGGCGCCTGTAATTCCAGCTACTCAGGAGGCTGAGGCAGGAGAACAGCTTGAACCCGAGAGGTGGAGATTGCAGTGAGCTGAGACCATGCCGTTGCACTCCAGCCTGGGCAACAATAGTGAAACTCCATCTAAAAAAAAAAAAAAGAAAGGAAACACACACCACACACACACACACACACACACACGGAAACTCACCATTCAACATTCCTTTGATTCCTGAAGAACTTTGGTATTAAAGAGTTTCCCATGAAAGGTCTGGACAGTCTTAGAGAGGCCATGCTTAGTAGTGATTCTTGACCCTGGCTAAACATTAGAATCACCTGGGCAGCTTTAAAAACCTCCCAGTGTCCAAATTCACCCCAGACCAATTAAATGAGAATGTTTGAGGATGGGACCCAGGCATCAGCTTTTTAAAGATCTCCAGGTGATTCTAATATGCAGCTAACATTTGTAAACATCTGCTCTAAGTTGTTGGATAGCAGGGGGAAGTGGGCTAGTTGTGAAACCTCCGTCAACTAGCTGTGTGATCATGGGCAAGTTGCTTGACCTCTCTGAACTTTATTTTCCCTGCTCTAAAATGGGGTCATACCTTCTTCACATGATAGAATGAGGCTTATTGAGAACATTATCAGAAAGAGCTCAGTCAATTGTAAAGCATGATATAAATATAAGATAATATTTTATTCTCTGACTTGGTTATCAGCTCAGAAGTAATAGGTGGAGCTGGGGGTCAGGCAGAGCAATGTTGAGTTAATGGTTAACAGAGAGAAAATAAAAGAAGCTGATTGGCTGGAATAGGAACGGCAGAGAGAAGATCAAAGGGCCCGCTAAACCATTTGCACTAAGGCAGGATCTACCCCTGTAGGATTCCAGGGTGATGCTAATGCCTGAGATTACATCTTCATCTTATTCCTAAAGCTCTGTTATTTTCTGTCTTTTTTTTTGAGACAGAGTCTTGCTCTGTCGCCCAGGCTGGAGTGCAGTGGTGCAATCTTAGCTTGTAGCAATCTCCACCTCCTGGGTTCAAGCTATTCTTGTGCCTCAGCCTTCTGAGTTGCTGGAATTATAGGCGTGCACCACCATGCTCAACTAATTTTTGTAATTTTAGTAGAGACAGGGTTTCAGCATGTTGGCCAGGCTGGTCTTGAACTCCTGGCCTCAAGCGATCCACCTGCCTCGGCCTCCCAAAGTGCTGAGCCACTAAGCCGGGCCAAGCTCTGTTATTTTCTCACTGGGTACTGCCAGTATGAAGAGCCAGAGATGGCAACTGTCTGGGTGAGAGGTCTGACCAGATGGGAAGGAGCTGAAGAGATTCTTCAGGCTCTGCTGGGAAGCTTTCAACCAGACAGGGTCCCTTCCCTGGAGTCACCTTCACCAGCAACTTAAAGAATGGGAAATTCTCCTGGGCTTGTACACATGGGCCTGTCAGGCCAGGCTGCTGGCCCTGGAGACTTTGTGAGGGGCTAAGCCTGCCCTGGTGAGGAGGCCAAGGGGGCTGTGAGCCTGGGCTTTCCCTGCCCTTCCTTAACAAAGACCATCACCCTCCCACCCTCTGAGTAAGGAGGTCAACACACAATTGTGCAGCAGCAAGCAGAGTGGAAATGCTTCTGTCTGACTCAGTCTACCTCCAGCTGAGTGCCCTCAACTCCTCTACTCAGACTTTCCCTTTCAACCCACCAACCCTTCATCCTTCCATAGTGTGCTCAGTAATGGATGTTGAGTGACTGAGAAAGTCCTAACTTGCAATGAGCTCCATTCACTGATAGATCTTGACATTTCATGATGACAGTTTTTTTTTTTTTTTTTGAGACAGGGTCTCACTCTGTTACCCAGGTTGGAGTGCAGTGACACGATCTTGGCTCACTGCAACCTCCATCTCCCAGGCTCAAGTGATCCTCCCACCTCAGCCTCCCAAGTAGCTGGGACCACAGGCACCTACCACCATGCCCAGCTAATTTTTGTATTTTTCGTAGAGACAAAGTTTTGCCATGTTGCCCAGGCTGGTCTCAAACTCCTGAGCTCAAGCAATCCACCCACCTCGGCCTCCCAAAGTGCTGGGATTACAGGTGTAAGCCACCTTTTTTTTTTTTTTCTTAAAAAAAAAAAATCTTTTGCTGGGCACGGTGGCTCACGCCTGTAATCCCAGCACTTTGGGAGTCCGAGGCGGGTGAATCACCTGAAGTCGGGAGTTTGAGACCAGCCTGGTCAACATGGTGAAACCTCGTCTCTACTAAAAATACAAAAATTAGCCAGGCTTGGTGGATCAAGCCTGTAATCCTAGCTACTCGGGAGGCTGAGGCAGGGGAACCATTTGAACCCAGGAGGCGGAGGTTGCAGTGAGCCGAAATCGTGCCACTGCACTCCAGCCTGTGTGACAGTGCGAGACTCCTTCTCAAAAAAAAAAAAAAAAGAAAAAAAATTATATATTTTTTGAGACAGGGTCTTGAACTCCTGGGCTCAGTGATTGTCCTGCCTCAGCCTCCCAAGCATCTGGGATTACAGGCAAATGCCAGCACACCTGGCCCTTTCTTTTTTTAAACAGGTGTCTGATTTCCCACCTCCATTCCTTCCACAGCCCAGAGAGGTAGGACGTCATCTCTTCAGTTTTCTATCTACTCACAGGTTTGATCTTTAACCTCTCAAGAACAATAAACCAGAGAAACAGAGATAAGCGTTGAGTTGGGATTCAAGTTTACTTCAGCTGTTTCTGCCTGATCCACATATCCTAGGGCTCCTTCTTAAGTAGTTCCTTGCAACTTAAAGTGTATCCAAAAGTGATACTCCCTTCTTTTTTTTTGAGACTGAGTCTTGCTCTGTCGCCCAGGCTGGAGTGCAGTGGTGTGATCTCAGCTCACTGCAACCTCCGCCTCCTGGGTTCAAGCGATTCTCATGCCTCAGCCTCTCGAGTAGCTGGGATTACAGATGCCCACCACCATACTCTGCGAATTTTTGTATTTTTAGTAGAGATGGGGTTTCACCATGTTGGCCAGGCTGGTCTCCAACTCCTGACCTTAGGTAATCCGCCTGCCTCAGCCTCCCAAAGTGTTGGGATCACAGGCGTGAGCCACTGTGCCCACCTCCTTTTTTTAATTTTGAAAATTTCAAGCTTTCAGAAAAGTTACAAGAAATAGTACAATGAACACTTGTATATCCTTCACCTAGATTCATTTGTTGCTAGCATTTTGCCCATTTGCTTTCTCTCCTCCTCTGTGTTTGTACACACACACACACACACAAACATTTTTTAAAAATTATTTTAATTTTTGGCCGGGTGTGGTGGCTCATGGCTATAATTCCAACACTTTGGGAGCCCGAGGTAGGCAGATCACTTGAGGCCAGGAGTTCGAGACCAGCCTGGGCAGCCTGGGCGAAACCCCGTCTCTATAAAAAATACAAAAAGTAGCCAGGCATGGTGGTATGTGCCTGTGGTCCCGCTACTCAGGAGGCTGAGGTGGGAGTATCACTTGAGCCAGGGAGGTTGAAATTGCAGTGAGCCAAGATGTCACCACTGTGCTCCAGCCTGGGCAACAGAGTGAGATCCTGTCTCAAAAAAATTATTCTGGCCAGCCACGATGGCTCACGCCTATAATCCCAGCATTTTGGGAGGCCGAGGCAGGTGGATCACTTGAGGTCAGGAGTTCAAGACCAGCCTGACCAACACGGTGAAACCCCGTCTCTACTAAAAATACAAATTTAGCCAGGCATGGTGGTGCGCGCCTGTAATCCCAGCTACTCGGGAGGCTGAGGCAGGAGAATTGCTTGAACCCAGGAGGCGGAGGTTGCAGTGAGCTGAGAACATACCACTGCACTCCAGCCTGGGCGACAGAGTGAGACTTCCTCTCAAAAAAAAAAAAAATTATTTCAATGTTTGCTAAATATTTTGAAAGTTAGTTGCAGGCATCATATTTCTAATATTACTTCACCATGTATCCCCTAAGAATGAGGACATTCTATATAATCATGCTTGAGAAATTTAACATTAGGCTAAGCACAGTGGCTCATGCCTGTAATCCCAGCACTTTGGGAGGCTGAGGCAGGTGGATCACTTGAACCCAGGAGTTTGAGACCAGCCTGGGCAATATGGCGAAATTTTGTCTCTACAAGACTTACAAAAAATTAGCCAGACATGGTGACGCACACGTGTGGTCCCAGCTACTCGGAGGCTGAGGTGGAAAGATTGCTTGAGCCCAGGAGGTTGAGGCTGCGGTGAGCCACGATCATGCCACTGCACTCCAGCCTGGATGACAGAGCAAGACACTGTTTCAAAAAAAAAGAAAGAAAGAAATTTAACATTAATACTATATTGTGATATATATTCCATATTCAATTTTCCCAACTGGCCCAATTATGTACTTGACTAGCTTTTTTTTTTTTTTTTTTTTTTTTTTTTTTTTTGAGATGGAGTCTCGCTCTGTTGCCCAGGCTAGAGTGCAGTGGCGCAATCTTGGCTCACTGCAATCTCTGCCTCCTGGGTTCAAGCAATTCTCCTGCCTTAGCCTCCCGAGTAGCTGGGATTACAGGCACCTGTCACCATGCCCGGCTAATTTTTGTATTTTTAGTAGAGACGGGGTTTCACCATGTTGGTCAGACTGGTCTCAAACTCCTGACCTCAGGTGATCCACCCACCTTGGCCTCCCAAAGTGCTGGGATTACAGACATGAGCCACCGTGCCTGCCCTTGAATAGCTTTTTGAACAGATTGCATTTAGCGGTTCAGACCCTTTGGCCTCTTTTAATCTAGAGCAGTTTTTCAGACCATTTTGATCTTTTCTGACATGGATATTTTTGAAAAGTCCAAGCCAGTTGTGTTAAAACTATAATTACTTTATGCTATTTGAATTCTACACGTGATCTTGGTCCTAGTGATGTAAATTTTATCTATGCTGCCACCAGGTGGCGCACTTGGTAGGTCCTGGTCCTCAAAAACCCTTGTGAAAGGGCAACTTAAGGCAAGCAAACTCGTTTTGTCTCAATCAACTAAGGCTGTTATTTGGTAAAGCATATGATGTTGGCAGTGCCCATATATTTATAAAGGCACGTGGTGTCTTTTCCATAATCTGGGGATCTTGCTAATTAGGATTATAGTTTGGTAGACCTGTAATGGGTCCCAAGACTCTACCTTTCTTTTTTTTTTTTTTTTTTTTTGAGACAGGGTCTCACTCTGCCACCCAGGCTGGAGTGCTGTGGCGTGATCACGGCTGACTGCAGCCTCAAACTCCTGCGCTCAAGCGATCCTCCCACCTCAGCCTCCCAAAGTGCTGGTATTACAGGCATGAGCCATTGTCCTGGCCAAGGTTCTGCATTTCTAACAATGGCCAAGTGATTGTGATGCTGCTGATTTGAAGAGCATGCTTTGAGTAGCAGGGATTTAGAACAAGCCTATGAAGAACTATAATCTATTTACAATTAGTGGCTTCTGTTCTTAAGACAAAATCTCACTCTGTTGCCCAGGCTGGAGTGCAGTGGAGCCATCACGGCTCACTGCAGCCTTGACCCCTGAGGCTCAGGTGATCCTCCTGCTTCAGCCTTCTGAGTAGCTGGGATCACAAGCATGCACCACTACACCTGGCTAATTTAAAACATTTTTTTGGAGACAGGATCTCTGTATGTTCCCCAGGCTGGTCTCGAACTCCTGGGCTCAAGGGATCCTCCCATCTTGCCCTCCCAAAGCGCCTCGACCTCCCAAAGTGCTGGGATTACAGGCATTAGCCATCATGCCTGGCCACTATTTTATATATATATATATATATATTTAAACAATTTTGGTCCCCACAGTGGCTCATGTCTGTAATCCCAGCGCTTTGGGAGGTCAAGGCGGACAGATCACTTGAGGTCAGGAGTTTGAGGCCAGCCTGGCCAACGTGGCGAAACTCCATCTGTACTAAAAATACCAAAATTAGCTGGGCATGGTGGTGCATGCCTGCAGTCCCAGCTACCAGGGAGGCTGAGGTAGGAGAATTGCTTGAACCCGGGAGGTGGGGGTTGCAGTGAGCCGAAATCACGCCACTGTGGTCCAGCCTGGGTGACAGAGCAAGATTCTATCCCACCGTCCCAAAAAACAAACAAACAAACAAAAAAGAACAATTTTATAACTTTATTTGGTATATTTGATGATTAGCAGTTAGTTCACATTCACACCGACTGTAGATTTTTTTAAAGTGGTAACAGGTACGTAGGCAACCAAAGTATAGAGCTTGTTTGGTAAATCTTTATCTTCATTACATTTTCTGGACAACCGAACATGGATACAGTATGAGACGTTGCTTATTCCTTTGGCCCAGACAGCTTTGTTGAGCCTGGTATCAAAGTGTGCATCTGGAGTTCCCATCTCCTTCAGGGCAAATTTCCAGAGCTCTTTGAGTGCCTGAGGGGCACGCTTCTTGAAGCCCACTCCATGAATGCACTTATGAATGTTGATGGGGTATTCTTGGGTCACCATCTCGTTGATGGCGGAATGACCCTTCTTCTTCTCATCACCCTTCTTTGCAGGAGCCATTCTGCCGGGCCCAAGTTGGAAAGGAAACTGGCCACTATTCTTACATCATAATCAGTAGTAAAGCTAGTCTCATCTTCCACTACTTCCCCTATTCCTCCCTCCCTCTACTCCAGCCCCTTGGCCTTGCTTCTTTCCCAGAGGGCCTCGACCCTAGCTTTCCCTTCTGCCTCGCATGCCATTCCCCTAGATATCCTTCTGCTTGACTAATTTCCTTGTCTCCTGCAAGTTCTTAGCTCAAACCTTTCTTTTTTGTTTGTGTTTTGTTTTTGAAACAGGGTCTTGCTCTGTCACCCAGGCTGGCATACAGTGGCGTGATCATGGCTCACTATAGCCTCGACCTCCTGGGCTCAATTGATCCTCCCAAGCCTCCATAGTAGCTGGGACTACAGGCATGCATCACCATGCCCAGCTAATTTTTGTATTTTTTGTGGAGACGGGGTTTTGCCATGTTGCCCAGGCTGGTTTCAAACTCCTGAGCTTAAGCGATCCACCCACCTTGGCCTGTCAAAGTGAAAATTCACTTTCTTGATGAGGCTCACCCAGACCTCCTTATTAAACACTGCTGCCTCCCCCACCCCCTCACACCCTCCCTTAACTTGCTTGATTCTTTGTTTCCTCCAGCTTTCTCCACCTTCTCACATATCATATAATCTACCTCCTGCGTTTATTGTTTATTTTTGTCTCCCCCTGCTAGAATCTAACTTCCATGAGGGAAGGGATCTTTGTCTGTCTGTTGTCTTCACTGATATTTTCTGAGCACTTAGAACAGTGTCTGCACATAGTAGGTGCATATGAAATATTTGCTGAATGAATGAAGCTTAAAAGGACCTTCAAGATAAGAGTCCAATCCTCTCATTTCATTGATGAAGAAAGGAGCCCTAGGTCTCTGGGCAAGACGAAGATTTGCCCAGGGTCACATAGACTGTGGGAATACTCTTCTTATTCTTCTAAATGAATACAATCTAAAAGCTGGACTGGTTTCTATCAGTTAATTTTCTAAGCTCTAATTTTATTTTATTTTTAAATTTGTGTTAGGTATTTTCCCCAAAGGATCTGAAGCAGTGGACAAGATGAGAGGTAATATAGAATGGAACAGTTAGGAGTCCAAATGGAAGAGATATCATCTAAAGGAAGAGGGAGTCAGCCTAACAGGCACTAGATCGTAGTTAATTACTCTAATGGGGGCAGAATTTGGCTCTGAGTCCTCTGGCAGCTGAGGTTAAACGGGAAGCACGTGGGACTCCATAACGTTGCTTGTCTGAGCTAAGGAAGACTGAGTGCTCCTCAGGGACTCACATCCAGGAGGAACCTGGTCCTGGAGAACCCTGTGTAATATCCCTTTGGCCTCACACTGGACAATGTTTACCAAAAAAACCCAAAGTCATGGTTGAAGAACATTGTCGTTTTATCTGCAAAGACTAAGGGTATAATATTAAATCACATTATAGGCTGGGCATGGTGGCTCATGCCTGTAATCTCAGCATTTTGGGAGGCCAAGGCAGGTGGATCACTTGAGGCCAGGAATTCGAGACCAGCCTGGCCAACATGGTGAAACCCTGTCTCTGCTAAAATTACAAAAATTAGCCAGGCCTGGTGGCATGAGTCTGTGATCCCAGCTACCTGGGAGGCTGAGGCATGAGAATCGCTTGAACCCAGGAGGTGGACATTGCAATGAGCCAAGATCACACCACTGAACTCTAGCCTGGGTGACAGAACGAGATCCTGTCTCAAAACAAACAAACAAAAAAACAAAACAAACAAACAAACAGAAAAACACATGATAGTTCTTATGGTTCAGGTGAATGATGTTGTGATGATCCAACTGAAAATGAAGATGAAAACTAAAGAATCTAGAATAAACATGTCTAGGAATATCTTCTGTAATTATCCACCAAAGTCTCAAATCTTTGATAAACATTAAACCACAGGCAACTCATGGTTTGGATTTGTTGAATACATCAACAAATGTTTATTGAGTTTCTACTATAAACCTTCTCCTCTTTCCTTTGCTGACTCTCTGCCTGGAACTCCCCAGGCCCAGCTATCTCTAAGGCAGAGGGGAAGAGCACAGAGACCAGAGGGGAAGCCAGCTCTGTTTCTTCAAGTTACATAAAGTCTTTTTTGTGTTTCTGAGATAGAGTCTCACTCTGTCACCCAGGCTGGAGTGCAGTGGCGTCTCTCGGCTCACTGCAACCTCCGCCTCCCGGGTTCAAGCGATTCTCCCCCCTCAGCCTCCTGAGTAGCCGGGATTACAGGCATGCACCACGACGCCCGGCTAATTTTTGTATTTTTAGTAGAGATGGGGTTTTGCCATGTTGGCCAAGCTGGTCTCAAACTCCTGACCTCAAGTGATCTGCCCGCCTCGGTCTCCCAAAGTGCTGGGATTACAGGCGTGAGCCACCGTGCCTGGCCAAGTTGCATAAAGTCTTTGCCAGAGTTTATCATTAAACTCTGACTGCACATCCAGCAAATTCACCTTTTCTGGCCACTAGGAAGTTGTCCTCCACTACAGAGCAGGGACAATTACTGACTTCTGCTGAAGCCTTTCAAAAACCTAGTTCTTTTACAGAGCCTCAGAACATCCTATGAATATTAACTAATATATTTTAATAAATGTCAATACAATTTTTCTTTTAGACCCCTTGTCTTTTATTATTATTATTAGTTCAATTTAAAGATTTTCTAGGGCATGTTTTTCTGTCTGGTACACTTGTTACAAGTAGAGGTCACCGTGGTCATCTTCAACTGTCACTCCCCACCAACCCCTCCACCCCACCTCACCTTGCCAAGTTCTGCCTCTGTCTGTCACATATGTGGCACACACATGATATATTTTTTCTCCACCTGGCATTGGTTCTGCCACTTTGACAATCCTTGGCTGTGAAAGGGCCCAGGGGCTTGACTCTGCAACATATCAAGTGGCCTCAGCTACCAACTGAGAAACTTCCCCCTTGACAGGCATGACTAGAAAACCTGACTTCTCTGGGCAAAGCCTCGCACGCCCCAGGGACCATGTCTGTCTGGTTCTGTGATGTATCCCCTGTATTTAGCCTAGGATCTAGACCCTTCATAGGCACTTAAGAATTTATTGCAAACAGGCCGGGTGCAGTGGCTCATGTCTGTGATCCCAGCACTTTGGGAGGCTGAAGCAGGCGGATCACTTGAGGTCAGGAGTTCGAGACCAGCCTGGCCAACGTGGCGAAACCCTGTCTCTACTAAAAATACAAAAATTAGCTGGGCATGGTGGTGCATACCTGTAATCCCAGGCTGGGTTCTGCCCCGTCAAATCCCAGGCTTGGTTCTGCCCCATCAAATCCCAGGCTTTTGCCTGAATGGCCTGGATTAGTCTGTTTCAACCACATGGATCAGTTGGTTCCATCTTGAAAAAAGGACTGGACTGGGGCTGCCATGATCCTGCTGTGTGCAAAGCACTGTGGGAAGGGCTGCCATCTTTGAGGCCTGGGTAGGCTTACCGTAGGCTTTGCAGAAGAACTTTTAGTCTGTATCAGTTCTTTGGGGTATCTGCTTGCCTGGCATCTTCCACACAGCCATGGAATTGCAGAGCTTAGCATAAACCAGATGCTTGCTGTTTGTTGAATAAACTCTGATAAGCAAAGGCGGCGTGTTCAACTATGTGGAGTCATGCTGTCTTAATTTTCACTTTTTGATTCAGCTATCACAGCCCATATGCCAACATCTCCACAAAACAGAGAGAAGCACCTGTGTTAGTCTTGGCACAAGATCGCTGTGAGGGCAGGATGGGGGCATCCTTGTTCTCCAGTGCGCTGTGCACATGCGTGTGTGCATGTGTCTGACTGCATGGGCATGTGTGTTTATGCACATGTCTACTTGTGTATACTCGGGGACTAAGGTCTTCATAGTCACATAACCTTAAGATGGTGATGTGAGGCCGGGCGCGGTGGTTCACGCCTATAATCCCAGCACTTTGGGAGGCCGAGGCGGGTGGATCACGAGGCCAGGAGTTCAAGACCAGCCTGGCTAACATGGTAAAACCCTATCTCTACTAAAAACACAAAAATTAGCTGGGCGTGGTGGTGGGCGCCTGTAATCCCAGCTACTCAGGAGGCTGAGGCAGGAGAATCACTTGAACCCCGGGGGGTGGAGGTTGCAGTGAGCCAAGATTGTGCCACTGTACTCCAGCCTGGGTGACAGAGTGAGACTCCATCTTAAAAAACAAACAAACAAACAAACAAAAACTATTGCAAAGACCCTCGCAAAAGGACAAAAGTGTCCTTTTAGCACTGTAAATTGGTAAAGAATACGCCCTCATGCCCTTGAGGACATTTTGCAATGACTACAGGGTCTTCTAGATGTTGGATCCGCTTCCTGAGTAGACCTGTAACACTGGAAAGGGAAGCCTCCTACAAACATCTCACAATCTAGCAACTTTCCCCTTGACAGGCATGACCGGAAAACCTGACTTCTCTGAGCAAAGCCTTGCAAGCTCCAGGGAGCATGTCTGTCTGGTTCTCTGATGTATCCCCTGTACATAGCACAGGATCTAGACTCTTAATAGGCACTTAAGAATTTCTTGCAAACAGGCCGGGCGTGGTGGCTCATGTCCGTAATCCCAGCACTCTGGGAGGCCGAAGCAGGCGGATCACAAGGTCAGGAGTTTGAGACCAGCCTGGCCAACATGGTGAAACGCTGTCTCTACTAAAAATACAAAAATTAGCTGGGTATGGTGGTGCATGCCTGTAATCCCAGCTACTCAGGAGGCTGAGGCAGGAGAATCGCTTGAACCTGAGAGGCAGAAGTTGCAGTGAGCTGAGATTGCACTGCTGCACTCCAGCCTGGGTGACAGAGCGAGACTCTGTCAAAAAAAAAAAAAAAAAATTCTTGCAAATATACTCAATAAGATGAGGCTACTGAGTGGCTGGTTAGGCTCACTCACCAGCTATGCTATCCATTCCTGCTTGCCAGCCTCAAAGAATATGATTAAAAGTTTTATATAGAGGGCATGACTTATCAACTCCAAACTTGGTTTTGCAACAAACATCACATTACATCATTGTCATTAAATGAAAGAGAATCTGCCTCTGAGCTCCCATTCTGCCAGACTATTGGGAAAGTTAATGTTTGCCTCAATTGGAAAATCCCTCCTTCCCTCTAGGGTGGCACAAGAATCTGGAAGGCTCCTGTGGTTCCTAGAAAACAGAGGAAGGGGAAGGGACTCTGGTTATGGTCACTGTTCAAGCTCCTTGAAGTCCAGGCTTCCAAGGTCCACAGAAGGCAGGTGGTCCACTGACTCCCGGCCACATGAGGTATATGGGATCTCTGCCAAGGCTGTAAGACCCAGGGCCTGGGGTCCAGCCTATCTGGGTACCCAGGGCCTGTAGTCTAGCCTTCCTGGGTGCCCCGGGCATCAGCCATTTCCCTGACAGACTCTTCATCACCTGGAGGCAGAGAGTAGATCTCTGCAGCTTTCTCTTTCTAGTCTTGGGGACACTTTATTATCTGCTGCTCCACCTCTGCCCCTTCCTGCTCTACAACCTCCCCTGGGGTGAGAAACACACACAAACTGGGATTTCTAGAGGTCTGTGTGGCAGCAGGGACAGGAAGGATCCCAGGGAGATTAACAACAAATTAATTCTGCAAATGGCCCTGCCACAGGGGCCCAATGGAAGGACAGCCTGCCTCAAACCTAAATCACTGTGGTCATTCTCTAAATAATCAAAACCTCAAGTGTTTAATCTGCAAATGCCAAGGGTCTATTGAAATGACTGTAGTCAAGAGCTTCCTGATGAAAAGAACTTTTTATTTTTTTATTTTTATTTTTATTTTTTATTTTTTTGAGATGGAGTCTCGCTCTGTTGCCCAGGCTGGAGTGCAGTGGTGTGATCTGGGCTCACTGCAACCTCCGCCTCCTGGGTTGAAGAGATTCTCCTGCCTCAGCCTCCAGAGTAGCTGGGATTACAGGTGCACACCACCATGCCTGGCTAATTTTTGTATTTTTAGTAGAGACAGGGTTTTACCATGTTGGTCAGGCTGGTCTCAAACTCCTGACCTTGTGATCTGCGTGCCTTGGCCTCTCAAAGTGCTAGAATTACAGGCATGAGCCACCGTGCCCAGCCTGTTTTTTATTTTTATTTTTTTGAGACAGAGTCTCACTCTGTTGCCCAGGCTGGAATGCAGTGGTGCCATCTTAACTCACTGCAACCTCCACCTCCTGGGTTCAAGCGATTCTCCTGCCTCAGCCCCCCAAGTAGCTGAGATTACAGGCGTGCGCAACCACACCCCAGCTAATTTTTTTTGTTTATTTTATTTTTTATTTTTAGTAGAGACAGGGTTTCACTATGTTGGTCAGGCTGGTCTCGAACTCCTGACTTCAAATGATCTGCCTGCCTCAGCCTCCCAAAGTGCTGGATTATAGGTGTGAGGCACCGTGCCCAGCCGAAAAGAACTTTTAAAATTTGCTATCTTTTTCATCTTAAACTAACCCTGCCAGAGACACCATCTGCAAACTGAGCTCGTCTTGGCCCAGGGATACACACTTTTCATCAACGGCTGGCGGTGTGATGGGCTTCTAGAGACGGTGTTAGGTTCCGCTTTAGGGTCTGTCGTTGAAAGGCACTGAAATCCACTCTTTTTCCTTTCCTAGAATCCAGTCCCAGACTCTGTAGAAGTCTTGGGAGGAGACTGGGAGGTTTCCTCATGCTGCAAATTCTGGCCCAAACAACCCAGTCCCTGAGGAGGGTGTGTTGGTGTACCAGAAACTGATGGAACAGCACCCGGCACCATGCCAGACCCTCCTGTGCCAAGACGTTCCAGGAAAATGAGCATATCCTAGGATTGGGAGGAAGTAAGGCAGCAACTGGGGACTTTTTCCTAATGAGTCCAATAAATCCTTGGAAAAATAATCCACCAAGGGTCAAATATACATAGAAAACAACTTTGAAGGCTTTTGGAGGCTTTTTTCCCTAAAAAGAGAGAAAAGTAAAAAATATTCCAGGCATTGGCTTTCAAAAACAAACAAACAAAAAACAAAACCAAACAAAAAAACCAAAAAACAAACAAAACCAAGAACAACCCTGGGAATATAAAATTCTTCAAGATATGCAAGAAACATATAAACTTCAGGCCAGGTGCTTTGACATGCACTTGTAGTCCCAGCTACTCAAGACGATTGTTTGAGCCCAGGAGTTTGAGGCTGTAGTGTGCTATGATCACACATATGAACAGCTACTGCACTCCAGCCTGGGCAACAAAGTGAGACCTCGTCTCTAAAATAAATACAACTAAATTTTAAAAGAGAAGTTTATAAACTTTAGTTATGTATTCTGGCCAATTAATGGGAGGGAGACAAAGAGAAAAACTGAAATAGAGGAGAAAAAGGAAGGGAAAGGAGGAAGCAGAGAAAGAATGAGAGAGGAGAGTGAGGGAGAACTCTGGAGAAGGCCAGAGAAAGAAAACAACAGGCCGGGTGTGGTGGCTCACACCTGTAGTCCCAGAACTTTGTGAGGCTGAGGCGAGAGGATCACCTGAGGTCAGGAGTTCGAGACCAGCCTGGCCAATATGGTGAAACCCCATCTCTACTAAAAATACAAAAATTAGCTGCGCGTGGTGGCACACGCCTGTAATCCCAGCTACTCGGGAGGCTGAGGCACGAGAATCACTTGAACCTGGGAGGCAGAGGTTGCAGTGAGCCAAGATCACGCCACTGCCCTCCAGCCTGGGAGACAGAGCAAGACTCTGTCTCAAAAAAAATTTTAAAAAAGGCCGGGCATGGTGGCTCATGCCTGTAATCCTAGCACGTTGGGAGGCCGAGGCAGTAGGATTGCTTGAGCTCAGGAGCTTGATACCAGCCTGGGCAACATAGTGAGATCTCATTTCCATATAATAAATAAATAAAATAGAAAAGAAAACAATAATATTTCAGAGATGCTGAGACACAAAGCACAAGAGAACAGAGCACAGTGAGAGAACACTGGCCTGAGAAGGCTCAAAAGTTGATGCTGAGAAGATGATGTTATCTGAAGGAAAATCACCGTCTTTCTGCCTTCCGATTTACATGAGCATCTTAGAAACCTGGAAAGTCAGAGCTACAAGGACCTGAGCTCGTCTAGTCCAGTCTTTTCTGTACTGTGTTGAATAGTGTCACCCCAAAATCATATCTGCTTGGAACTTCAGAATGTTAGTTTATTTGGAGACAGGGTCTTTGTAGATAACGTTAGTGAAGATGGGGTTGTATTGGATTCGGGTGGGCGCTAAATCCGATAACTAGTGTCCTTTTTTTTTTTTTTGGAGACAGAGTCTCGCTCTATCCCCGAGGCTGGAGTGCAGTGGTGCAATCTTGGCTGACTGCAACCTCCGCTTCCTGGGTTCAAGCGATTCCCCTGCCTCAGCCTCCTGAGTAGCTGGGATTACAGGTGTGTGCCACCACGCCTGGCTAATTTTTTATATTTTTAGTAGAGATGGGATTTCACCATGTTGGCCAGACTGGTCTTGAACTCCTGACCACAGGTGATCCACTCGCCTCAGCCTCCCAAAGTGCTAGGATTACAGGCGTGAGCCACCACACCCAGCTCTAGTGTCCTTCTCAGAAGGCCATGTGAAGGCACAGACACGCATGTGAAAGAATGCCCTGTGATGACAGAGGCAGTGACTGGAGCAGTGCAGCTGCAACCCAGAAAATCTCAAGAATTGCCAGGAACCATCAGAGGCCAGGAGAGGCAGAGAAGGGGTCTTTCCTAGAGTCTTTGGAGGAGCATGGCATTGCTGACACCTTGATTTTGGACTTCAGGTGTCCAGAACTGTGCAAGAATAGATTTCTGCTGTTTTTAGCCAGCTGGTTTGTCGTAATTTATTATGGCATCCCTGGGAAAAGATGAATACATTTTCTTTTGCAGGAGAGGAGCCCTAGGATGTGTGACACATCCAAGGTCATGTAATCGACTGGTGGCCAATCCCCTATTCCAATTTAGCTTTTATTTTTCTTTAAGAATTGTATTTGCGGCCGGGCGTGGTGGCTCATGCCTGTAATCCCAGCACTTTGGGAGGCCGGGGTGGGTGGATCACTTGAGGTTAGGAATTTGACCAGCCTGACCAATATGGTGAAACCCCATCTCCACTAAAAAAATACAAAATTAGCCGGGCGTGGTGGCACATGCCTGTAATCCTAGCTACTTGGGAGGCTGAGGCAGGAGAATTGCTTGAACTCGGGAGGCGGAGGTTGCAGTGAGCCAAGATGGTGCCACTGCACTCCAACCTGTGCAACAAGAGTGAAACTCAAAAACTAAACAAGCAAAAAAGTTAATTTGCTTTCCAGCATTGTCATCCTTTCTGAATGTGGAAATAAGGTTTCTTTTCTATTGCCAAAGTTCATTTTGAAGAAAGAATTCTTTTCCTATTGAATTATGAAATATATATGAAGGGACAATTTGGGCTTTAGAAATACTTTGGACTCTGAAGTTTTTCAATAGATTTACTGCTGGTTCTTTGATATTCCAAAATATTCTTTTTTGTCTTTTTTTTTCTTTTTTGTGGAGAATGGGGTCTTGCTCTATTGCCCAGGCAGGACTTAAACTCCTGGGCTCAAGCAGTCCTTCTGC
This sequence comes from Gorilla gorilla gorilla, assembly GCF_029281585.2. Taxonomy (NCBI): domain Eukaryota; kingdom Metazoa; phylum Chordata; class Mammalia; order Primates; family Hominidae; genus Gorilla; species Gorilla gorilla. The sequence continues at coordinate 27,693,566 of NC_073228.2, read as the reverse complement.
CTCTGCCTCCCTAAGTGCTGGGATTACAGGCATGAGTCACTGCACCTGGTCTGGTATTCCAAAACATTCTAATAGCTTATTACTTTTGAGAGATGAGGGCTACCCCCTTCAAATGTTGAAATCACCATTTGTTTCCTTATTCTGAGCAATTTTCTGAAGGTAAGCCAGGTCTTGCTGGGGATATTGAATGTAAAACTGTCTTTAAAGTAGATCCTTTGGTAAGAAATGTATTGATCACTATTTTGGGGTTTTAACTGACATCAAATAATATGAAGCATATGTGAGTTTTTAATTATTTAGAAGTTCCTAACCCTTTTTTGGACCCTATCTCCCTTCAAGAAACTGATAAAAGGCCAGGCGTGGTGGCTCACACCTATAATCCCAGAATTTGGGAGGCTGAGGCAGGAGTTCTATCACTTGAGCCCAGGAGTTTGTGACCAGCCTGGGCAACATAGTAACACCCTCATCTCTACAAAAAAATTAAAAATTAGCTGGGTGTGGTCGTGGGCACCTGTGGTCCCAGCTTTGGGAAGCTGAGACAGGAGGATTGCTTGAGCCCGGGAGGTCAAGGCTGCAGTGAGCCATGTTCACACCAGTGCACTCCAGCCTGCGTGACAGAGCAAGACTCTTTATCTCAAAACAAACAAAGACATGGATAAAAGCTACGGATTCTCTCCCATAAAAAACTGCACACCCTCATAACCTTTTGCACCTACTCTTTTTTTTTTTTTTTTTTTTTGAGACGGAGTTTCGCTCTTGTTGCCCAGGCTGGAGTGCAATGGCTCGATCTTGGCTCACCACAACCTCTGCCTCCCAGGTTCAAGCAATTCTCCCGCCTCAGCCTCCCGAGTAGCTGAGATTACAGGCGTGCACCACTACGCCCGGCTAATTTTGTATTTTTAGTAGAGATGGGGTTTCCCCATGTTCAGGCTGGTCTCAAACTCCTGACCTCAGGTGATCCACCCACCTCAGCCTCTCAAAGTGCTGGGGTTACAGGCGTGAGCCACCGCGCCCGGCTGCACCTACTCTTAGAGAATTCTCAGGCCCCACGCCTTACCCCAACTTCTGTTACCAGCGGTGAATCCGATGGGTCTGCAGCAAACTTGATGCTTGCCTTCTCAAAGACAGAACTCAGCTGAGGGGCAGAGGTGGTTTTAAGTGGTTTTAAGGCACAGGGAGAGACCAAGGCAAGTTTTAGAGCAGGAGTGAGAGTTTATTAAAAAGTTTTAGAGCAGGAACAAAAGGAAGTACGCTACACTTGGGTCAGGCAGGCAACTTGAGAGATCTAAGTGCCCTGCCTGACCCTTAACTTGGGGTTTTATGTATTTGGCATAGTTCTGGGATTTACGTCTCATCTCCCCTGATTCTTCCCTTGCAGCAGGCTGTCCGCGTATGTGGTGACCTGCCAGCACTTGGAAGGGGTCGCATGCACAGTGTGATTACTGAAGTTGCGCGCATGCTCACTTGAGGCATTTTTCCCCTTACCAGTCGTGCGTTCCCAGAAGAAGGTCATATACTGGTTAAATTCCGCCATTTTGCCTCTTGGTGCGCATGCTCCAGCCTGCTTGCCCAGCTCCTGAGATCTTATCGGGAAGCGGCTGATCACCAGATCCGGGTGTTTTGTATCTATTGAGAGACTGTCCTTGCTTGGAGCTGGCTGCAACCAATTATTATTTTACAGAGACAGTTTAACAACCACCTGACCATCACCTGATGGTAGCCTGACATTCCTGTGGGGACCCTCACCTGTCCTACTCATGTTTGCCTAGCTCCCTACTCTAACATTTCCACTCTGTGGACCCCAGGTTGAGATCCTCTGCAGAGAAGACTGTCCTCAAATAGCCTGCTGGGGAGACATCTCCTTCCCGTTTACCTTTCCATTTGCCCTTGCGGTGTTAGGCAAAGGCTGAAGCTGGCCTCTGTGGCAGAGGGTTTCTTCCCAACACGCCAATGACGCTGGTGGAGAGTCTTAAAAACAGCTGTGCTGGGGAGAGTTCTTGGTGTGTACCTTTCAGAGACCTTCTCCTTAAGACTCTCAAAGACTGAGTCAGGCCAGTGGGAGCCTGGCAGCAATTCTTAGGGGACAGTGACAGTGACAGCTTTTTTGAGGAGGACTAATTGGCTTCTAGGGCTGGAGGCCACTTGGGTCTGACAGACTGCCCTGCTGCCATCCCTCCAGGGCACCCCCCACTCCCTTGCCTCAGGGCCTTCCTGCACTTCTTCCTTTTGTCCTCAATGTTGTTCACCCCACCTTTTCCACTGGTACCCTCTGCCTATGGTCAAGGCTTTGGTGAGACCCACTTTCCTCTTAGACCTTCCTGGATCCCCCAAAGTCTGTGTTGGAAGCCCCTCCCATGTGCCCTTGTTTGAGCTTTTAATTTTCCACCATGACGCTTGTCACACTGCTTTGTAATTGGCTCTCTGTTCGTCTGCATCTCTACTGGGTTGTACCTTCCAGGAGGACAAGGTGCCATGTGACTCTTGTAATCTTCCCACCGCCAACACCCAGCACAGTGTCAGGAACACAGAGCGTGATGAGTACAAGCTTGTTGAGCAAACAGACAAATAACTGGATGCTTCTGTGCAGAGTTTCTCAACCTGGCCATTATTGGCATTTGGGACTTGATCATGCTTGGTCGTGGGAGACGGTTCTGTGCCTGTAGGATGTTTAGGAGCATCCTTGGTTTCTACCCACCAGATGCCGGGAGCACACCCACCCAGCTGTGACAACCAAAAATGTCTCCAGACACCATTCCAAAACCAACGGGAGACAAAATCGCCCGACAGTCGTTGCTTTAGTGAGTGAATGTTGACCTAAGCGTCACTTCGCCTGTCTTGAGTCTAGGTCGGGGAGTGGGTTCAGTTAGCCAATCAGAGAACGCTGATGGGGCGACCAGTATATGCTCATGAAATGGGTGGCTGACCTCTTGGGGTCAGAAGAGGGAAAAGTTCTACTGTGTGTTGGCTAAAGACCATTTTAAGTCCTTCAATGACCGATTACCACATGAGAACACAAGAGGGCGCTCTAACTAATGAGTTCCGCGGCCGAGAAAACTGGAGTGGGTGCTCCTGGGATGCCTCAGGCTTAGACACCGGGGTTTCGGCAGCTGCCGAAGAAGGCTAAAGCCAGCGTCCTGGATTCAGACAGACCTTTTAGCCATTAAATCCACTAAGAAAGATCCCTGCGCATGAAGTTTCCTCCTCGGAAATATAGGCAGAAGGGAAAGTAATTTTAAACTCATGTGTGCTCCACAGGCCGGGGGCGGTGGCTCATGCCTGCAATCCCAGCACTTTGCGAGGCCAAGGAGGGAGGATCACTTGAGCCCAGAAGTTCGAGACCAGCCTGGGCACCATGGTGAAACCTCATCTCTGCAAAAAAAAAAAATTAAAAATTAGCCAGCTATGGCGGCTCACGTCTCTGGTCCCAGCTACCCAGGAAGCTGAGATGGGAGGATCGCTTGAGCCCAGGGGTTCGAGGCTGCGGTGAGCCATGGTTGTGCCACTGCACTCCAGCCTGGGCAACAGAGCAAGCCCCTGTCTCAACAAAACAAAACAAAACAAAAAATTCAGTCGTGCTGCATAAGTAAGGCACCAGGAGTAGGAATAGGGTCTTTGCAGCTCCCATGGCAATTGCCCTTCTCTGGTGGTGGCAAGGGACTAAGGAACTCCCTGGACACAGGGGATCTGGCTGTCCCCAGATCATCAACAGAGACATGAAGGTCGTTAGAGGTCGTCTGATCCTTTGACCTCAATCTGAGCCCACCACTCTGAAAACCTGGAAATTGTATGACATTTTCGTGATACAACTCGGTGTGTGTGTGTTGGGGAAAGGAACCAACAGCTTTCATCATATTGTCAAAAGAGTCTAGGCTGGGCATGGTGGCTCACGCCTGCAATCCCAACCCTTTGGGAGGACAAGGCGGGCAGATCACCAAAGGTCAGGCATTCGAGACCAGCCTGGCCAACATGGTGAAACCCCATCTCTACTAAAAATACAAAAATTAGCCGGGCGTGGTGGCGTGTGCCTGTAATCCCAGCTACTCGGGAGGCTGAGACAGGAGAACTGCTTGAACCCAGAAGGCGGAGGTTGCAGTGAGCAGAGGTTGCGCCACTGCAGTCCAGCCCGGGCAACAAGAGCGAATCTCCGTCTCAAAACAAAACAAAACAAAAACATAGACCTGCTCGGTTCTCTCTGTGACTTCAGAGGCCCAAGGAGTCCTCAGCACTATAGATGCATGTGGCCCCTCAGAAGACAACATTTCACAGATCTGCAAAGAGTAAAGGTCAAATTTATTTAATACAACATCCACGAGGGTCCCTGCAGCTGTGTCACTGAGGCAAACAGGAAAAGTGATTTTGGCTAGGCGTGGTTCTCATCTGTGAAATTCCACAGCGCAATGACAGCAGCCTCTCTCCCACCCACTCAAGACACTGTCAGGAATGTCTTAAGACCTCAGGAGACCACTTCTTTAGCAAGCAATTTTGTTTTTTGTTTTTTTTGAGATGGATTCTCACTCTGTCACTCAGGCTGGAGTGCAGTGGCGCGATCTCCGCTCACTACAACCTCCGTTTCCTGGGTTCAAGCGATAATCTCACCTCAGCCTCTTGAGTAGCTGATACTACAGGCATGCGCCACCACGCCCGGCTAATTCTTGTATTTTTAGTAGAGACAGGGTTTCATCAGGCTGGTCTCAAACTCCTGACCTCAGGTGATCCGCCCACCTCAGCCTCCTGAAGTGCTGGGATTACAGGCATGAGCCACCTTGCCTGCCCTGGCAAGGAATAAATTTTTAAAAATTAGTAAGAAACATACACATTTCAAGTTTTCAATTAAGAATAATATTTGCTGATGGCACCATCTTCCTGTCTTTCAGCCTTCAGCATGGTAGAGGAAAAGAAAAAGAGTGTAGACAAAAACAGTTTAAGAACATCTGTGCTTGTTCCACCTTCATTTTCTGTTTTGTGCGTTGCCTGAATGAACCGTGTCTTCAGGTTGGTATTTCACAGGCGGTGCTCCCAAGTAGTCTGGTTTTTCCATCTGTGGAGGGCGAGGTCATAGAGGGGACAGGGGGAGGCTGTCTGGTCAGCACTGTGTATTTCCAAAGAACAAGGACTACCCAAAACTACAAGCCTTTGAAGGACCAAAGGAAAAGAGAAAAAACCAGCAGCCTCTAACCAGGCCATGTGCTAGAAATGATTGAGTACAAAAAAGAAAATTGGTTTCTGTGTATGAGGGTGCATGGAAAAGGTCTTTATCTCTGCACAAAACAAAATATTCAAGTTTCAGAATATCCCAATGGCATTGCCCTGGATCTCCTCTTCTGCTCTTCCAATTGCCAAGGATGTTCCAACTTGGTGGAAGGAGGGTATGTGGGAAATTCAACAGCCCCTCTGTATCTCTTTCTACCCAACATTAACTTAGCAGGATGGATTTAAGAACCGGCAGCTTAGCCTGAGGAATTGCTGTGTTCCGTGGGAGCAGGGCAGGTTCATAAATAAGTGCACAGAGCTCTTGAAATACAGGGATCATCTGTTCTTCTCGGAACAGGGATGTCCTTCCAGGGATGTGCATCTGGCCTTGCTGTCTAAGTTCCATCAAGGGAGCCTTCCGTTCTCTGTAGCGACAAGAAACAAGGCAAGTTATGATCACACCTCTCAAGATTGAAGATTGCCCTGGTGGAGAGAAATGCAAAATGACAGCACTTCTCAAAGAAAATGCAAAGCAGGGCTGTCACACACTGGTCCCCCACCCTGCAGGGTTCTCTCTGTGACTTCAGAGGCCCAAGGAGTCCTCAGCCCTACAGATACACGTGGCCCCTCAGAAGACAACATTTCACAGATCTGCAAAGAATAAAGGTCAAATTTACTTAATACAACACCCACCAGGGTTCCTGTAGCTGTGTCACTGAGGCAAACAGGGAAAGTCATTTTGGTTAGGCGTGGTTCTCACCTCTGAAATTCCACAGCACAATGACTGCAGCCTCTCTCTCACCCACTCAAGACACTGTCAGGAACGTCTTAAGACCTCAGGAGACCACTTCTTTAGCAAGCAATTTTTTTTAGATGGATTTTCACTCTGTCACTCAGGCTGGAGTGCAGTGGCGCGATCTCTGCTCACTACACCCTCCCTCTCCTGGCTCCTGCCCATAGGCATTTCTCCTTCTCTCCATGCCTGCTCTGTAGGGACCATAGCCTCTGTCCCTGAATACATGTTGGACATCAATCACATCAATCCACCAAGTAACTTCATCAAGCACCCATGTACGCCCAGCACAGCGTCCCAAGGGTGCCCCACTTACCCACAGAAGAAGAAAGGCAACTTTGTAAGAGATCTGACTTCTAGCTCCAGTTCTGCCTCTAGCTAACATGAGATGGACCCGTTTGAGGCCTGTTTTTTAATTTTGAAAATGAAGGACTGAACTTAGATGGTCCAACTGAAATGTTTTAAAATGATATGATTCTACCTTAAAAAGAGAATGAAATTCTGATATATTTTCAACACAGAAAAACCTTGAAAACGTTATGCTAAATGAAATAAGGCAGACATGAAAGGACAAATATATGATTCCACTTATGTGATGTACCTCAAATAGTCAAATTCATAGAGACAGAAAGTAGACAGTGGTTGCTAGGGGTTGCTGGAGGGGCAATGGGGAGTTAGTGTTTAATGGGTACGGTGTTTCAGTGCCTGCTCTGCCTATGGAGTAGCCATTCCTTTGTTTCTTTACTTCTCTAATAAACTTGCTTTCACTTAAAAAGAAAAAGCTCTGGAGATGGATAGCAGTGGTGGTTGCACAGCAATGTGAACGGACCTAATGCAACTGAATTATACACTTTAAAATGGTTAAGTATACACTGGAAAATGGTGAATTTGCCGGGCGGGCGCAGTGGCTCACGCCTGTAATCCCAACACTTTGGGAGGCCGAGGCGGGTGGATCATGAGGTCAGGAGTTCAAGACCAGCCTGGCCAACATAGTGAAACCTTGTCTCTACTGAAAAATACAAAAATTAGCCGGGTGTGGTGGCGTGTGCCTGTAGTCCCAGCCACTTGGGAGGCTGAGGCAGGAGAATGGCGTGAACCCGGGAGCCGGAGCTTGCAGTGAGCCGAGATTGTACCACTGCACTCCAACCTGGGCGACAGAGCAAGACTCCGTCTCAAAAAAAAGAAAATGATAAACTTAATATTATGTATATTTTATGACAATTAAAAAAAAGGATTCCTGGCTGGGCATGGTAGCTCATCCCTGTAATCCCGGCACTTTGGGAGGCCAAGGTGGGTGGATCCCCTGAGCTTAGGAGTTCCAGACCAGCCTGGGCAACATGGCGAAGCCCCATCTCTATCAAAAATGCAAAGAATTAGGAATACATGGTGGTGTGCACCTGTAGTCCCAGCTACTCAGGAGGCTGAGGTGGGAGGATCACTTGAGCCTGGGAGATGGAGGTTGCAGTGAGCTGAAATAGCACCCCTGCACTGCAGCCTGGGTGACAGAGTGAGACTTCATCTCAAAAAACACACAAACAAACAAAAAAAGCAAAAAAACACCCACAAAAGGATTCCTGGATTCCTTCTGCCATCCTGTAGTGCTCTTTAACAGCTTCAAATGGTATTTGTGTCACCTATCCACCTATCAGTGCCTGGACCCTTATCTGACCCACACTGTTCTCTATGCTGGGGATGCAAGAAGCTGTCCCCAATAATTTTATATTGTATCAATTATTGATAAACAACACCACTATGAAGTAGAAGGTATAAGAGGTCTCAACAAACTGCAGAAGGGGTTCAGAGGCACTGAGATGGCTCTGGGCTGGGCAGTGGGGGATTCACAGAAGCAACTCTGGAGTCAGCCTAAAGATTGGATTTTGACAAATGGAAGGAGCCCTTGGAGGGAAAAAGAGCAGGGCCTGCTGGGAGATACCAGAGTAGAGGGGGCCCCTGGGCAACAGTGGGCCCTGAAGAACAGGCAGCACCTAAGTCCACTATTCTGGACCCTCCATGTGCACAGGACACTCTGCTGCAGGTGGAACTCAGCAAGGCAGAAGCTGGAGATGGAGGATGACCCAGGGTCTTGGGACCTCCACAGCCAGCCTGGCTGGCTTCCTGAGGGTGAGCTGGGATAGTGTCTCCATTTTGTTTCAGCCCTGCTGGGTCCGACGACCCTTGGGGAACAGGATGCAGGGCCGAGGTGCCCCAACTAGAAAGCCAAGGCTGTGGCCCCTCCATTGCCAGGAGAGCCCCATGCAAGTGGGCCAAGCAAGCCGTGCTGGCCCCAGAGGCTGGAGGCCTGCCAGCGCTGGCAGCCACCCTGCCCTATTTCCTCTGCTCCGCCTGGATGGGGGAGACATGACTCTGGTGTCCAGCCTTTCTGCGGGCCCCAGACCAAGTCCCTCCCCAGACACCTCCGCTTTCTCTCTGTGGGGGCAGCCAATGCCTGAGGCACCATTGCAGAACCAAAGCCACAGACAGGAAGGGCTGGGCCACAATCAACAGGGCCTTAGGGATTTTGAAGTAAAGGTTAACACGCTCACATCCAAGGTCTGGGCTTGCTGTGCTTAAATCAGAAGCCAGCCATCAGCCACCCAAGTGCAGTTGTGAAATCGCCCTGCCTTGTACCCGGAATATGGTGTGGTCTCCCTCAAAGGTCATTTTGATTTCAACACACCCTGGGATCTCTAGTTCCTGCTTCTACAAAGTGCTCCTGTGGGCACTTGCAATAGACCAGGTCTATGCCAGGTGCTCATTCAACCCTTGCAACAACCAAATGAGGGAGTTTATGATTCCCAGTTTACAGATTAGGAAGCAGAGGTCTTGAGAGGCCAATAAATTTGCCCATGGTGACATGGCTAAGAAGCGGGAAGTCAAGTGTTAATGTGGGTCTCTGATTCCTAAGTCAAAGCCTGGCCTTGGTTGAATCCTATGCCTTGGGTAAGCAACTGCTACTTTCTCCATATGTGGCAGGGTCATTTCATGGCCAAATCAAGTTAAGTCCCCCATCCACACCTACTATTGCCCAAGTGATGAAAAGAGCTTGAAATCAACCAGCTTTTACATGGTGGTTTGCAGCTTGCAGCTTTTATATGGTGGTTGCAGTTGCTTATTTCATCCTTAAAATCCTAATAGGTTGCTCTTATCATCATTGTCATCACCATCTCCACTTTATAGATAAGGAAGCTTGAGCTTGAGGAAGACAGGCTCACCCAAAAGACAGCTGGAAAGCTGGAGCTCCCCTCCCATCCCCTGATCCTAGCACCTGGACAGTTTCCACTGTAGCCCAGCTGCCTCCTGGCCTCCAGGAAAGGGGGAGGTGAGCTATAGCTGCCAATTGCCTTTCTTTCTGTAAGAAGGCAGGGTCCTCTCCAAGATCCCAAGACTCTCACAGGTCCAGATTCACCCCTTTCATTTAAGTACAGGGTGTTCTCTTCCATGCTATCTGTCTGCGTCGGCCACACACACAATTTATAAACAAGGTAAAAATGGCAGAGGAAAAATGAAGTCAGAATGTGCCATTGAAGCAAGTCAAACAATACCAAATTAGTCTTTGGCTACGTGGCTATCTCATTGTTAAGATATTTCCTCCAATGTTCTCAGAGGCAACGGCCATTAAACAACTGGGAATGATCGCCAGGTTTGATTTCAGGAAGGAAATCTCCTCCCATTTCCCCACTGGGCAATTCAATTAATTTTCTCCTGACCCACACCAGCTGATTATTAGGGAAGCTATACCTGCTTCTTTTATAAACAAAACCCATTTGCTTAAAGGTTCAAAATTCCTTTCCCAACGGCTGGAAACCCTGTGCTCCCATCAAATGACTCTATTCTTTTTTCTGCGGGGACAGGACTAGTCATGGGTGAGCTCTCAGAACCATCCTGGGAGCAGACTTTGAGGCCCAAGGGCCAGCTTCTGGGTAAAGTTCTGTCTGGCCTGGAGCTCCAAGCCTTTGTCCAGAGACACCCTTTGGATCCAAGACAAAGTAAATAAATTGGTCCTACAGGGTGTTTTGGGTGGACCCAGCCATGTTTATCACTCCAGGGGAACACATCTGTGTCCCACACTGCCCAGGGAGCAAAGACCTCATTTTCCACTCTCTCAAAGCCATTATTGCTGGGACAGCAACTTCACATCTTGGAGGGAGTCTCTGTCATGACAGAGGACTGGCCGCAGAGTATAGAAGCCGGCGCTCTGTTCCTCACTCTATTAGCCATCCAGGTGACCCCAGGCACGCTATTCTACCAGTGCAGGCCTCAGTTTCCTCATCTGTAAATTGGGCTCCTTGTCCCAGTGACACGATAGTCTCTGATTTCAGGAGTCTGAGTGGGTTTTGGCTAGGAAAAAAAACAACCATTTATTTCATTCCTCTTTTCCTTAAATTCATAGCTTTCTTCCATAAAAAGAATGTCAGTGGCTTCCTGTCTGTCAAAGGCATAATGAGCTCTGTTTTACAAGAGTCCAGACATGGGCAAAACAAAGGAAGCCAGGGGCCCACTGGAAGAGCTACCAGAAATCTTGCTGAAAGTTCTTCCCAGACCTAAAAGAAGTTTATGCGGCAAATGCCTCATTTCTTCAGATATTAGCTGCCCAGTTAACTCCTGCATTGCTGGGTAGCTCACAAAAAGGTTGGGATTGGAAGACACGTCTTTGCAAAAGTTAAACGTGGGCCTCTGTGTCTTTCATAAACCCTCCCATCTGCCAAATAGCAGATTCCTAACTCCATTTCCTACAGAATGAAACTTCTTAACAAGGCAGGTAAATCCTTTGGATTTAAGCCCTGACTTATCTTTCTCCCGTCACTTGTCACTGTCTCACTCTTCTTTTCCCATCCCACACTGCTTGAAACTGGTCATTCCTCACCCTTGTGCTCCTGCTGATCTTTCTCCCTCAATGCTGCCATCACTCCATTCATTCTTCATGGCCCATTCCAAATGATTCCTTGGGGAAGAGGCCACTAGCTAGGTCTCTGTTCTGTGTTCCCATAGGCTCTGGCATAGCTCACTTTGCTTTATGATAAGTGATCACATGTCTGATTCCCTCATCAGAAGGTGAACTGAGGTCAAGAACCTTGGGTGTCTCCTGCAGCTGATGGTCTGGTGTGTAGGGGGTAATTGGTATCGGCTAAATTGCAATGAGCTGTCAGCTGCTCCACTCCTCCCAGCATACACCCTAGATCTGCCTCACTTCCAGAGCCTAGACTTTGGCGTTAAACGAAATGTGTGCTTTGCTTGTTTGGCGCTAAGCACCCCAGAGTCCCAATCCCTTCACGTGTGGGCTGAGATGTAATGATGGAAATTGCAGGAGAGAATATTCGAAATCAGAACTGGCCAAGGCTAGTCAGAGAAGCCCAGGGCTTCTGGTCTGAAACAGACTAGGGAGCGGGGAAGAATTCGTGGGAATGCAGGACGTGGGTGAGTCTGGAAATATTTCACTGTTCAGTGGAGTACTTTTAAATATAATGTATATGAAATGTGTACTTACAGAGTATCTGCTTTCCACGGCATCTACAAAACAAAGGATGACATGGCAGTGAGCAACGCAAATAACCCAGTTCAACTGCCCCAACAACATCACAGGGGCAGGAGCAGGTCGAGAAAAGAGGGAGGAGGCGAGAGCCAGGAGACATCAGCCGGCAGGTGCCCTTAGAGGTTTATGGCTCCTTTGTGCAAAGACAGCTTCCCCGGGACCCTCTAGCTCCACATGACATGCACATAAAGTCCCTGGCACTTCATTTAAAATTTTCTTTATTTTTTTTTTTTGAGACAGAGTCTCGCTTTGTCGCTCAGGCTGGAGCCATCTTGGCTCACTGGAACCTCTACCTCCAGGGAATTCTCCTGCCTCAGCTGGCACTATCTCGGCTCACTGCACCCTCCGCCTACCAGATTCAAGGAATTCTCTTGCCTCAGCCTCCCAAGTCGCTGGGACTATAGGCGCGCACCACCATGCCTGGCTAATTTTTTTTGTATTTTTAGTAGAAATGGAGTTTTGCCATGTTGGCCAGGGTGGTCTCGAACTCCTGGCCTCAGGTGATCTGCCAACCTTGGCCTCCCAAAGTGCTGGGATTACAGGTGTGAGTCACCACATCTGGCCTCATTTAACATTTTAAACAGTTTTTTAGAAATGTAGTATCATGGCTGGGTGTGGTGGCTCATGCCTGTAATCCCAACAGTTGGAGAGGCTGAGGCAGGCGGATCACCTGAGGCCAGGAGACCAGCCTGGCCAACATGGTAAAATCCCATCTCTACTAAAAATACAAAATTAGCCAGGCGTGGTGGTGGGCACCTGTAGTCCCAGTTACTCGGGAGGCTGAGGCAGGAGAATCGCTTGAACCCAGGAGGCAGAGGTTGCCGTGAGCTGAGATCGCGCCACTGCACTCCAGCCTGGGCGACACAGCAAGACTCCATCTCAAAAAAAAAAAAAATTAGTAGCACATATTTTTTTTTTTAAAAAATGAAAACTATGGAAAGTAGGAAGTAGCAGATAAAAATGATATCTGGCCTCATTCTCCAAACCCTGTTGATACTTTTTTTTTTTCCCTAGTCATTTTCCACTATGATTTGGCTTTTTTGGGGGTGGGGAGCAGTTATAATTATACAGTATATGCCATTTTATAACTTAACTTTTTCATATAACATGGCTTTATAAACTTTTTCTGAAAACTTCTTAAGCATAATTGTCCAATTAGCTACTAAATAATTGTTAAATGGATGTGCAACTATTGACTTCACCAATTCCTTACTTTAAAAATGTAGGTGCTTTCCAAGTTTTTGCTCTTTTCAATAACACCACCGGTATCCTATTTGGGAATAAAGCTATTTCTAGATTTCATACTATTTTGTCGATCCCTTCCAGGAGCAGGCTCAACAGAGGAGGAGGCAGAAGCATTGCCAACGCTCTTAGCAGATCTGGGCAACTGTTTCCCCTTCCCCTCAGGAGTCTCCTCTCAACTGTGTGGGAGTCCACACCACCTTCTTTTTTTTTTTTTTTTTCAGATGGGGTCTAGCTCTGTCACCCAGGCTGGAGTGCAGTGGCTCACTGCAACCTCCATTTCCTGGGTTCAAGCGATTCTCCTGCCTCAGCCTCCCAAGTAGCTGGGATTACAGATGCCCACCACGATAGCCGGGTAATTTTTGTATTTTTAGTAGAGATGGGGTTTTGCCATGTTGGCCAGGCTGGTCTCAAACTCCTGACCTCAGGTGATCCACTCATCTCAGTCTCCCAAAGTGCTGGGATTACAGGCATGAGCCACCGCGCCCGGTCTCACACCACCTTCTTCGCAGGCGCCATGCTGTGTTTGCCTGGCCCTGCCAGTCTGCAGTTGCGCAAATGGTCCCAACCAGATGTCAGCAAGAGGACAGTGAGGGTGAGAAAAGCCAATGAGAGCAGGAAGCTCTGCATGGGTGGTGGGTGATCCCTGCCTGCATTCATTAGAGATGGTCTTTCCTATAAGAGGCAAGTGACGGGTATGGCTTGCCCTTCTGGAAAGGACCAGGACCCCACCCAATGGTCAGTGGCCCACATGTTGGGGCAGACCCCCAAACAGCCGACTGTGGACCCTGACTTGAAGACAGAGAAGTCATGGGGACCTCACCTGCTGCCTGGGGGAGACCCCAAGAGGAGATGTGGGCATTGGGGATGGTTGCTGTTCTCGAAGGTGGTGGAGGGAATGGTGGGAGGGCCATAAGTCCTCAGTCTTATCGAGAAAAGCACGCCAAGCGGCCTCAGTATAGACCCAGCCCCAAGCTCACATACAGTTCCTCCTGGACCTCGGGCAGGCTCAGGGCCCGTCTGTCGCAGCGGGGGTCACAACCCTTCTGTTTCTCTAATTTAGAAATATCCTGTTTCCCCAAGTCCACCTCACCCTAACACCCTGTCTTATCAGAAGTTCACTGCCCCTCCCCCATAGAGGGAACAGAGCCAGAAGTTCCTCAGGGGCCCTTTTTCTGTCCTGGCTGGGCCAGAGGCTGGTGTCAACAGCCAAATGATGAATCAGCCCAACGGTAATGTTGAGCCATTGTGTCAACTTCCATGCATTGAGTGAGGTTGGGGACAGCACCCCCAATGCAAATCTGACCTGCAAGGACCCAAAGGACCCCGTGATTCCTGGACCCTCCTAGTCCCCTAAGGGCTCTGGAACCTCTTTCCCAACAGCGAAAGAACCTCAAGTCGGCATTTTCTAAAGCAATCTGAAGACAAAATGTGAAAAACTCAAATACGGATGGAACACTTACTCCATGCACACTTGCGGTTCTTGTTTTTTTGGTAACAGAGCAATCATCACCAAAGTTGAATTGGAGGTAGCATCCATTTTTTCATGGGGATACTTTTTCACCATCTTGCACGCTGAAGTAGGAAATGCCTCCCCAGGGGTAGGGTTGGCAGTGCCCTCTGGCCTCACTGGCTCTGGGCCTCACAGGATGGGTGGGGACTGATCCTCAAGTGCTCTTCTCTTCCTCCCATAGGAGACTTGGCACAGAGGCCTCCTTTTCTTTGGTTCTTTCTCAGCCATTTCCTGTCACGGCTACTCTCGGCCCAGCCAGTCTTGGTATACTGGGTGGCAGGGGATGTGGTGAGGACCAGGGTTTCTGCCTCCTTAAGAAACACCCTGGAAGTCTGAATTCCAGGCAAATAGAAAGTAGAAGGTGGACTGGGTGCAGTGGCTCATGCCTGTCATCCCAGAACTTTGGGAGACCAAGGCCGGCGGATCACTTGTGGCCAGGAGTTCGAGACCAGCCTGGCCAACATGGTGAAACTCCGTCTCTACTAAAAATACAAAAATTAGCTGGACGTGGTGGTGCGTGCCTCCAATCCCAGCTACTTGGAAGGCTGAGGCATGAGAATCACTTGGACCCAGGAGGCAAATGTTGCAGTGAACCAAGATCATGCTATTGCACTCCAGCCTGGGTGACAGAGCAAGACTTAGTCTCAAAAAACAAAAAATAGCAACAAAAAAGTAGAAGATGGACCATTGAGTGAGTAGATTCCGTGATGGGGAGGTGGGCCTCTGACTCAACAGGTAGGGCTGGTGCCCAGAGCAAGACTCAGCACCCATCCAGAGCCACAGTAATCAGGTGGGATGTGCCTTAAGTCACCTCCCAAGACAGAGGGCAGGCAAAAGCTGGTACTGGAGAGGAAAACCAGCTCTCCTGTTGGAGGAGTTGCAGGAGGTGAATTCCTCTGGCCAGGGTTTCTCCATGGTGGCCCTGTTGAAATTTTGGGCTGGGTGGTGTTTTGTGGTGGGGAGGGGGCTGTCCTGTGCATTGTCGCATGTTTAGCGGTATCCCTGGCCTCTCTCCACGAGACGCAGTAGCATTCTCTTCTCTGTTCACCACGCTACGACAACCAAAAGTGTAGTACTTAGTGCTACTGAGCTGGATACTTAGAGTTAAAATGGTAAATTTTATGTGATATGTGTTTTACCACAATTTTAAGAATAAAATTGTAAGAAGTAAAAAAAAAGTGGGCTGGGCATTGTAATCCCAGCACTTTGGGAGGCTGAGGCGGGCGGATTGCTTGAGCTCTGGAGTTCAAGACCAGCCTGGCCAATGTGACGAAACCCCATCTCTACTA
Source organism: Gorilla gorilla gorilla (assembly GCF_029281585.2). Lineage (NCBI taxonomy): Eukaryota > Metazoa > Chordata > Mammalia > Primates > Hominidae > Gorilla > Gorilla gorilla. The sequence goes on along the minus strand of NC_073228.2, from coordinate 27,678,009 downwards.
AAATACAAAAATATTTTGCTGGGTGCGGTGGTGCATGCCTGTAGTCCCAGCTGAGTCAGAGGGGCCTGCCTGGGGAGGTGGAGGTTGCAGTGAGCCAAGATTGCGCCACTGCACTCCAGCCTGGATGATAGAGAGAGACCCTGTCTCAAAAAAAAAAAAAAAAAAAAGGTGGAAAAAAAGCATAGTGTGGAATTCTACCATACATCTCTAGGCCACAGAGAGTCAATAGGGAAACTGAGACACACAGGATCCCTGCCAGTGCTGTGTCCATCCCCTAACGTGGGGAGGCAGCTGAGTGGAAGGGGCCTCATGATACAACAATTAAAAAAAAAAAAAAGCTGTGCTTAGAGCCAAAAGCCAAGACTGGAAAGACCAGGCAGCTCCCCCCTGTCTGCAAGCTTTCCCATCAAACTCAAGTCCCCTGGGCCAGCGCCCAGCTCTCTCTCCTCGGCCCTGGGGCTGCTCCTTGGAGGCAGGCCTGCCCCATGCCCTATTGCTTATCTAGGGGAGGGCTTATTTTGTATTACTCAGGGGGTGAAAGGGGGTTTAAGGGCCAGAACTGTGCCCTTTAAGCGATTTCCCAAAATAGGCAGCCCTGAAGTGCTGCACGCTAGAAGATGACGGGGAACATGAAGGGGAAAGGTCAGCAGAGATTCCGCTCTGCACCCAGCTGGCTCACTGATCTCACAGACCTACCCCACACTGGGCCCCAATTTTTTTTTTGAGATGGAGTCTCACTCTGTCGCCCAGGCTGGAGTGTACTGGTGCGATCTTGGCTCACTGCAAGCTCTGCCTCCCGGGTTCACACCATTCTCCTGCCTCAGCCTCCCACGTAGCTGGACTACAGGCGCCCGCCACCACGCCCAGCTAATTTTTTGTATTTTTAGTAGAGACGGGGTTTCACCGTGTTAGCCAGGATGGTCTCGATCTCCTGACCTCATGATCTGCCCGCCTTAGCCTCCCAAAGTGCTGGGATTACAGGCGTGAGCCACTGCGCGCGGCCCTGGGCCCCCTGTTTTATTGGGGGTCACTCAATACCACCTTCCCTCTAATAAGCACAGTGTTTCTGGGTTTTACCTGCCCACCAATGCTGCAAGATCCCTCCAGGATTTCTGGAGGGTGAGAAAGACCCTACTCCTTCCAACAAGAAGCAGAGCCTTAGCGTGGCACAATCAGAAAGGAACATGCCGCTTCAAGAGTGGTTCTCAAAGCCCGGGCCCCAGCGTGACGGCAGCAGCTGCACGTGGACACTTGTTAGAAATGCACGTTTTCGGCACCGCTCCAGACCTAGTGAATGGGAAATTCACAGGGAGTGGGGTGCTGCCAAACAATCGATGTTTTAATAAAGCCCGAGGACCACTGACCTGCATCCAGCCCATACCTCATCTCACAGAGAAGGTGACCAAGGTCTTGAGAGGCTCTATGACTTGCTCAGGGTCACCCAGGCCACAGTAGAATATTACTCTTCATGTTTAAAGTAGATAGGATCTACTTAGGAGGCTGAGATGGGAGGATGCATGAGGCTGGGGGACAGAGGTTGCAGTGAGCCAAGATCATGCCACCGCACTCCAGCCTGAGTGACAGAGCCAGACCCTGTCTGAAAAAAAAAAAAGTAGACAGAGTTCTCCAATTATGCCGATAACATGAAACCTAGACTAAGAAAGATGGAAAACAGAAAAGAATGCAGTCAATTGGTTTGGCAACAAACAATTGACAGCAATTGGTAACAAACCAATTGAGAGAAAAAAAGAGAGGGAACAGGAAGGCTTTGAAGAGCATGGCTTCAGCCAGGCCCCCTGGGTTCAGTCCTTGCCCTGCCACTGGCTGTGGAACAAGGACAAGTTAGTTAACCTCTGGGCCCGTTTCCCCATCTGCAGAGCAAGAATAATAATAGAACCCCCATCAACTGTTAGGCGATCTTGGGGATTAAGGTAGGGCTCCAAGTGTCTCACACAGAGGGAGTGCTCAATACATATTAGCTGTAACTGTGACCGAGGAGGAAGGGACCCGCCCAACCGCAAGATAATTAGAGTATAGGGAGAAAAAAATCAACATGGAACAAAAGAAATCTGCAGTCTACAGAGGTGGAATAATATCCAGAGGAAAGAGCTGCTGAAGAATTTGGCAATGATGAAGAATCTGGGGATGGTTATGATGATGAATAAGAAATAATGATCTGGCCGGGCGTGGTGTCTCACACCTGTTATCCCAGCATTTTGGGAGGCCAAGGCAGGTGGATCACCTGAGGTCTGGAGTTCGAGATCAGCCTGGCCAATATGGTGAAATGCCGTCTCTACTAAAAATACAAAAAAAATTAGCCAGGCGTTGTGGCAGTAGCTGTGGTCCCAGCTACTCAGGAGGCTGAGGCAGAAGAATCACTTGAACCCGGGAGCTGGAGGTTGCAGTGAGCTGCGATCGCGCCACTGCACTCCAGCCTGGGTGACAGAGCGAAGACCCTGTCTCAAAAAAAAAAAAAGAAAGAAAGAAAGAAAGAAATGATGATCCTTAACAGCTCTGGGCTCTGGGGAAGACTTGAACAAAGAGAGGCTGAAGATGAGTGTGAGAGAAGCCTAAGCGGGTGGGTTACTGCTGGCTGGAGGATCTGGCTCTTTGGAGAATCATCTAACTCCCCCCAGGCAGAGAGGAGGCAATCTCTCTGATTTTATGTAGGGAGTGAAGGAAAAGAGATTACTTAGAAGATGTTTTCTATTAAGGAAGTCCCAGAGAATTTAGGAGAGAAATTCCTCAGATGGGATGCCTGCTCTTCAGCAACCAGTAAGAGGAAAAGAAAGAAAAGCTGAGCATTCAGGTGGCGCACGCCTGAATCCCAGCACTTTGGGAGGCCAAGGCAGGCAGATCACTTGAGCCCAGGAATTGGACAACAACCTGGGCAACATGGCGAATTAGCTGGGCATGGTGGTGCGTGCCTGTAATCCCAGCTTCTCCAGAGGCTGAGGCGGGAGGATCGCTTGAGCCCAGGAGGTAGAGGCTGCTGTGCACTGTGATCGTGCCACTGCACTCCAGCCTGGGTGACACAGTGAGACTCTGTCTTACAAAAAAGAAAGAAAAGAAAAGAAAGAAGGAAGGAAGGAGAGAGAGAGAGAGAAAGAAAGAAGAAAGAAGGAGGAAAGAGAAAAGGAAAGAAAGGAAAAAGGAAAGAAAGGAAGAAAAAGAAAGAAAGAGAGAGGGCGAGAGAGAGAGAAAGAGAGAAAGAAAAGGAATCAGCCATGTCCTGCAGGATCCTCTCCTCAAGGAAGCACTGACAAACAGGAAACCCCTTGGCTTCCAGGACCAGAGGCTTCCAGGTGGGTTGGAGGCACAGCTGCAGGCAGCTGCAGGCCCCAAGGGCTACGGCCTGTGCAAGAACCAGGGCTCTCTCTACCTTCACCCCTGGGCAGGTTAGAGACCTGGCAGGTTCCCTAATGGTCTGCCAGTTTAGAGACAAGGTTGTAGAGGGACAGAGCCCTGATCTGTCCTCCTGGTCTGGGAGTCAGGGGACTGCTCTAGTAGTACCCTGGGCAAGACACTGAACTCTACAGGGCTCAAGTTCCTCCTGTGTTTTTAAACTGAAATTGATTAAGTGCTCACTCTGTGGCAGGGATAATACGGTGACTGTGGGGATAACCAGCACCATCTCCCATGATTCTATCTCATTTAACCCCATTTGCATTTAACAGTTGAAGAAACTGAGTCTCTGAGGGGTAAGACATCTTGGTCACAGTCACTCAGCTGATTGGGGGCTGCCTCAGAACAGGGACTGGGATGTCTCCCAGGAAAGCCTGTGCTCTACACCGCTTCAAATCCTACAAGAGTGGGTTCTACGACACCTATGGTTTCTGCCTGAGGGGTCAGGTTCCAACAGTCCAGACTGAGTAATCTAGAACCAACCTGGAGACCCTGAGAGAACCCACTTGAACAGCCAGCTGCCCTAAAGCAGATGAAGGAAATCAGAATACGCCCCCACAAAATATGCCCCTTTGGCATAAGGATTGTTTTGAGCTGGTTCAGATGTAGAAGGAAGTCTTCCCAGAGCTTGTTTATCTGACTAAAAGCAGAAACTACTTCTTCCTTTTTTTTTTTTTTTTTTTTTTGAGGCAGATCAACAAGAGAAAAACAAAGAGGGTCTCTGTTTTTCTCTTGTTAATCTGTCTTGTGTAATTTGCAGGGCCCCAGTCAGAAAACCTAAGAGAGTAAAGGAAGAAAATTAAGTTTTTTGGAACCCACAGTCTCATTCTGTCACCCAGGCTGGAGGGCAGTGGCACAATCACAGTTCACTGCAGCCTCCACCTCCCAGGCTCAAGCGATCCTCCTGTCTCAGTCTCCTGAGCAGCTGGGACTACAGGCATGCACCACTATGCCCAGCTAATTTTTGTTTTTATATTGGTTTTTAAAATTTAAAAAAATTTTTTTTTTTTTTAGAGATGGGGCCTCACTGTGTTGCCCAAGCTGGTCTCAAATTCCTGGGCTCAAGCGATTCTCTCACCTCAGCCTTCCAAAGTGCTGAGATTACAGGCATGAACCACCATGCCCAGCCCTAAAAGCAGAAACTCCTAAGAAATCACACCTGCTGTAAATGCCCCCATAAAATATTTATGGCCACTTGATAGACTTTCTCAGTTTGCCACTCTGGGAAGCCAAAAACCATTTTTCCTTTGTCTTGTCATTTCTCTACAAATTTATTGCTCTTTGTTAAGAAGCTTTATATATTTATTTTTATTTTTATTTTTTTGAGATGGAGTTTCATTCTTGTTGCCCAGGCTGGAGTGCAATAGCGTGATCTCGGCTCACTGCAACCTCTGCCTCCCGGGTTCAAGCAATTCTCCCGCCTCAACCTCCCGAGGAGCTGGGGTTACAGGCACGTGCCACCATGCCTAGATAATTTTTTGTATTTTTAGTAGAGATGGGGTTTCACCATATTGGCCAGGCTGGTCTCCAACTCCTGACCTCAGGTGATCCACCCGCCTCGGCCTCCCAAAGTGCTGGGATTACAGGCGTGAGCCACCACGCCCAGCCTAAGATGCTTTATAGACCCCAAGTGCTAACCACCCCTTTGAGTCACTCATCATTGATGTTTCTCCTGTGTGATTTGCGTTATGTATATTAATAAACTCTGTTTTCCTCTTGTTAATCTGCTTGTCCAATTCGCAGGGCCCCAGTCAGAGCACTTAGGAGAATAAAGGAAAAAAAGTTAAGTTTTTCCCTAGAATCCACACTAAGGTGCCCCTCACCAGCTATAAAAGGGCCTCCAACCAGTAGCCTCAGATGATCACAGACTTCGCTGGAGACCTCGAGGCAGAGGTGGTAAGGAGCTGGCCTCCTGCAGCGAGGATCCCTGCAGCTTCCACCTTCTACCACCCGACTTTCCCAAACCGAAGACAGTACACCTCAGTGATCAAGAGCGTGGAGTCCACTCCGGGGAGGAACGATTCTCAGGGGCTTGCTTGCTGCGTGATCTTGGGCAAGCATCTTAACCTCTCTATGCCTTAGTATCCTCAACTGTAAAATGGGATTTGTGGTGAATCCCATTGACAAATCCCATTGAAAGACACGATGTACTTAGACCACTTAGCACATACAGTAAGTGCTCAAATAGGAGATTTTGCTTAACCAAAGCAACTGAAAGTGAACTCTTCAGCACTGTCCAAGAAAGCGAACACTCTCAGGGACCACCAAGAAAGCAGAAGGGGCATTTTTGTACAACTGCACAATGGGAGCAACCTTGAACCCTACCTCACTTATAACTTTCCCTTACACTAGACAAATAGAGAACGCCTGTTTATTGTCAGATTTGCATTTTGTTAGCTCTGAATATATGGAGATTGTGAAATGAGGTACTTGAGCTAAAAATTCCCCAGAGAATTGGTTTTTCAAAAATTATTCAGGGTCAAGTTCCACAAGGGGTTGAGTTTCTATTCTTCTTATAGATATACCAACTTTTAAAAGTGAATTAAGAAGTGATCACTATTTCAGATAAAAAGCAGGGTCCTCAGAGAATTGGATGGTTCTTCTAAAACAGTGCTTTTTGCCTGGCACAGTGGCTCACGCTTGTAATCCCAGCACTTTGGGAGGCCGAAGGGGGTGGATTGCTTGAGCTCAGGAATTCAAGACCAGTCTGGGCAACATGGTAAAACCTCATCTCTACCAAAAATACAAGAACTTAGCTGGGCATGGTGGTGTGTGTCTGTGGTTCTAGCTACTTGGGAGGATCGCTTAAGCCTTAGGGGCCGGGGGGTGTTGCACGGAGTTGCAGTCAGCTGAGATGGTGCTGCTGTACTCCAGTCTGGGTGACAGAGTGAGACTCTGTTTCAAACAAAAAACAAAACAAAACACAAACAGTGCTTCTCAAATATTGGCAGCATCAGAAACATCTGAAGCTGGCTAAGTTCAGATTCCAGAGACTAGTTTTGTGGGTCTGGGCTGGGCCTGACATTGCTGCTGCTGGTTTGCCAACTGTACTCGGAGGAGTCATCCTTTTATATTTATTTATTTATTTTGAATAAATAAATAAAGCACTTACTGAGTGCTTAATGAGCCACCACCCCCAGCCAGAGTAGCCACCCTTTGCAGAAATGTCTTGGACCATCTTAATGATTCCCTTTCCAAGAACCCACTTAAATAGAGGTCTGCTGTACAAAGCGAGATACTCACACAGTCACTATTTCCCCCACAATGTTTATGTCTTTCGGATTGCTGACTTACTTTCAGAATTTAAAAGTTGTCATTGTGTATTTCATTTCACCAGAATTGAATACAGTTATTATACCCCCCCACCGAAAGAAAGGACTTGTTGAGCTCCCCCTGTTCCGGGTCTGCTTAAGCTCTGTGCTCAGCTCTGGGGGAAGCCCTTTCATGAGGAAGCAGTGGGTCGTCACGGGAAGTGAAGTGGGGCCAGCCGAACCAAAGGAAATAGAGCAGATCCGCAAACCCACACCCACTCCCAAAGTCAGTCTACTGTCAGAAAAGCTGAAGCTGCTGGGCGCGGTGGCTCACACTTGTAATCCCAGCACTTTGGGAGGCCGAGGCGCGCGGATTACCTGAGGTTGGGAGTTCGCGACCAGCTTGACCAACAGGGAGAAACCCCGTCTCTACTAAAAATACAAAATTAGCTGGGTGTGGTGGTGCACGCCTGTAATCCCAGCTACTCAGGAGGCTGAGGCAGGAGAATCGCTTGAACCGGGAGGCGGAGGTTGCAGTGAGCCGAGATCGCTCCATTGCACTCCAGCCTGGGCATCAAGAGCGAAACTCTGTCTCAAAAAAAAATAAAAATAAAAATAAAAATTAGCTGAGTGTGGTGGCGGGCGCCTGTAATCCCATCTACTTGGGAGGCTGAGGCAGGAGAATCACTTAAATCCAGGAAGTGGAGGTTGCAGTGAGTCAAGATTGCACCACTGCACTCCAGCCTGAGTGACAGAGCGAGACTCCATATCAAAAAAAAAAGAGAGAAAAAAGAAAACAAGAAGAAAGGCTGAAGCTACTGGGGGTCTCCAAAGCAAAACACTTGACGTCCAAGACCTTGGGGAACCCCAGCCACCAGGGCCTGTGTGGGGAGCAGGTAAGGGTCACTGGCTGGGGTCAGTAAGCATTCAAGAAGTGCTCGTTGACTAAATGAATAGTAAATGTAACCTGAGGTGACTTTTTAAGGGTGGTGGGAGAGAGGAAGCCCACAGCGCTGGTGTAAGAGGTGGCACCGCTTTTTCGGCCTTCTTTGCTTCTTCTTTTCTCTGACCACTCCCAAGGCCCCATCAGTGATTCTAGGGGGCATCCCCCAGGCTGGGGCACTGGAGACCCTCACTCACCAGGGACAGCTTTCCGGACTTCACTGTACACTGTCTCTGTGTCCTTCTTTCCTAGATCTGGAAAAAGGACCAGGCATAAGTTAGTAGCTGCCTCTGGGAACAAGGTCAGTCCACTGCAGTCATAGGAAAAGGTCTGAGGCTCTGCAGGCAAGGCTGTACCCCACCACTGCACCCCACCAGAACCAGGTCCAGAAGCACCCAGAGACCTTGTCATTTCTGATATTAGAAGATCCTGGCTGGGCACGGTGGCTCATGCCTGTAATCCCAGCACTTTGGGAGGGTGAGGGGGGCAGATCACTTGAGGTCAGGAGGTTGAGACCATCCTGGCCAACATGGCGAAACCCCATCTCTACTAAAAATTCAAAAAATTAGCCGGGCATGGTGGTGCGTGCCTGTGATCCCAGTTACTCGAGAGCTAAGGGACGAGAATCGCTTGAACCGAGGATGCAGAGGTTGCACTGAGCCAAGACTGCGCCACTGCACTCCAGCCTGGGCAACACAGTGAGACACCACCTCAAAAGAAGAAGAAGAAGAAGAAGAAGGTCTCGGTGTAACGAGCGTCACTCCCAGTCTGGGAATAGGAGGTCAGCAGGCCATTGTGGAGCAGGGCCACATGCTCCAGAGGAACCCTGGACCTGAGGGGCCACGGATGGAGAGGCCCCCAACAAGGGCCTGCAGCCTCCAGCTTCGTGGCCCCATTCCTCTTCCCCTGCCACCGTGACCCTTGTCCAGACATTCTGCCAGGTCCCTCAACGCAGGGTTGGGCTTTGGCCTCCCAATCACCTGAGAGCCCAGACCCCGGGATCCAGAACCAGATCCTGAGGTCTGGGTTAGAGCCTGGGGGTTGTCAGTGACCCTAGGAATAGCTAGGACTGAGAACTCTTACAGGGATAGACAGCTGGGCTGGCTGTTTTCACTGCTGGCTCCTGGGCCTCACTGCAGCTTCTGGTTGGATTGCTCTGGGGGGGTCCCTGGTGCTGGTTTTTTAGGATCTCCTCAGGGGCCCTAATATGCAGACAGGGCTGAGATCCTCTGGGCTAGACCCTCTCAATATGGCAACATGATGACTGACCCAGGGTGTGGCATATACCTGGAGGAGACTCAAGGGTGCCCTTCCTGCCATCTGTTTACCTTACACTGGGGTATGGGCACAGGATGTGTACACAAAAATACACACACAGCATATACACACGCACACTCATGCACACAATGTGTATACATGCTATGTATACCCTCATACAGTGTGTAGGATGTGTCTACACACATTGTATACACACTGTATGTACAAACATGCAATCTGGGTGTGCACACACTCATGCACACAGGGTGTGCACACACATACATACCTACCAACCCTGAGGAAACAGGATGGAACCTGGCCACTTCCCAGCTCCTGTCACCTGCACAAAGGCCCAGGAAGCCTCACTGTAGAAAAGAGCCTGATGTTGTGTGGGCCACTGTTCTCCTTTTACAGATGGGGAAAGGAAGCCCCAGATAGGGTAAGCGGCTTCCTGTGCCACGGTCAGTGCATTTCCCTCCTCGGAGTGGATGGCTGGGGTGTGACCCTGGACTCTACCTGCACTGAGATGCCCTTGTCTCACCATGCTCCAGGGATACCCCACTCTCACTTCCTGGCCCCACACACACTCCTCCACAGCCAGCACTGCCCTTTCCCCTTGCCCCATTTCCCCACGACCCTAGTGGAGCTTCACGCATGTACCAACACACCCACACTCACTCTCCCTCTGTGCCCTGGAAAGTTACAGGGCCCCCTGAGCTCCACAGCATGTTGGTGACATTTGTCCACAACACACCAATGTGACTTGTTCCCAAGTCCGTCTCCCTGGCAGACCCCGACCTCCTATGGGGTGACAGCTGGGGTCTTGGACATGTCCCATTCCTAGGCTTGCTCAGCTGCCTGGGGGTACCTGTCCAAGTTTGAAGTGACAGTAATGGTGGTGGTTCCTGTGTCAGGAACCATTTGTGAGGAGAAAGCCTGGGGGTGGGTCAGATCCCTACAGTTGAACTTGGGGCATTTGGGGTGACTAGGGCCTTACACTGACTTCCCCAGGGCACCAAACAGGATTTGGAACTCAGTAGAGTGGCTGAGCTACCAGGGCACCGCACTGCTGGGACAGCAGAGATGCCCACACACCCCTCACTCTCTTTCTGTGGCACCAGATGTGGGGGCCTCAAGGGAAGCTGTAGGGATCCCCAACCCTATTGGGGGATCCTCCACATCCCCAAGACACCCTCTGCTTGATGTCAGGCCTGGCCAAATCACTCACTCAGCAGAATCCTAGACACCTAGTGTGAACCCCGCACTGTGGAAGAGGAAAGGTGATCGGGCCTGGTCCCAGCTTTCAGGAGCTCCAGGCTGCGAGGCAGACAGGTGCACAAACAACGCAGACACTGCAACAAATGCTATCAAACACCATGTACCAGGCGCATGGTGGGGTGGTCACGGCCAGCTCACCCTCCGACCCAGGCCCACAGTGGGGGCTGGGGCAGGTGGGGAATAAATGGAGGGAGAGGGCTTGGTGTTTGGGCCTGGGGGCTTCTGCTTCTTGGTGGAGCTGCTAGAGTTGCAGCTGCCCCCAAATCTGCCCAGCTAAGTGATGGGTGGGCAGGCAGAGTTGCAGCTCATCACTACCTCTCCTCCCCACCCACTCCACGGCAGCAGCTGCCTGCTAATGAGTAAACCAGGCTGGCAGGCTCTTTGTCTCTGCTGTCAGGGATGTTTCCGGATGGGGCTTTATTTTGGCTTCTGTTTTTCTCTGTGTTAACAGAGAAGGAGATGGCTTCAACGTCATGGGGTTTTCCCAGCAATTAGTCTCAGAGCAAACATGCAGTAAACCAGGATTTACTGAGTTCCTTCCTGCCCCTCCTCCACCCCAAGTGACCACTTGGTCGGCTGCCACTAGGGTCAGAGCTGGATGTGGTTCCCAACCCCTCCTCCGTAGGAGGAGGAAGTCTTGAGAGCAGGGAACTGGCTTGGTCAAGACCAGGTCAAATGTACTCACCACTGGCCTTGTACCCACAAAGCCCCTTTTCTTACCTGGTAATACCTGGCTCTCCACCCACAGGAAGGCAGAGAGGGAACACCTGAGGCTCAGGCCTGACTTCCCACACTGCTCCTTAGCTGCCAAGGAGGAGGATGGGTCTAGAAAACTCAAATTGAATTCCCAAAAAGCTCTCCATTGCCCCCAAGTGACCCTCTTTACGGGTCTACCTGGACCTCTGCAGCCCACACAGCTTTTGTGCAAATGGGGAAAGAGGGACCAGTTAGGTGATGGCATCCCTGCAGCTGCACAGCTTGGCAAGGAGGGCACATGCTGACAGCCTATGCTTCACCCAATCCTGGAGGGTCTCGATACCTCCTTATTTTTAAATTTTTTGTAGAAATAAGTTCTTGCTTTGTTGCCCAGGCTGGTCTTGAATGCCTGGGCTCAAGTGATCCTCTCGCCTCTGCCTCCCAAAGTGCTGGGATTACAATACCTCCTTCTTGTCCCTTCAACCCTTCCCCACCTTTGAGCAAGAAAAAGAAAACCAGGGCCGGGCGCAGTGGCTCATGCTTGTAATCCCAGCACTTTGGGAGGCTGAGGTGGGCAGATCACTGAAGGTTAGGTGATCCCTGAAGGTTAGGAGGGCTTTGCTGCAGTGTGTTCTTGGCTGCCTCTCAGGCTGTCCCTCCACAAGGGAGGGTCTGTATGTGCTTGTGCTGCCTGCGTAGGGCCTTAATCACAATTTGTTATCTCAACGAGTCAATCACTCTACAGTGAAATAAAGAGGAAGAGGCCAGGCCTGGTGGTTCACGCCTGTAATCCCAGCACTTTGGGTGGTCAAGGCGGGTGGATCACCTGAGGTCAGGAGTTGGAGACCAGCCTGGCCAACATGGTGAAACCCTGTCTCTACTAAAAATACAAAAATTAGCCAGGGATGGTGGTGGGCGCCTGTAACCCCAGCTACTCGGGAGGCTGAGGCAGGAGAATAGCTTGAACCCGGGAAGCAGAGGAAGCAGTGTGCCGAAACTGTGCCATTGCATTCCAGCCTGGGCAACAAGAGCAAGACTGTCATTTGCTTGCTCAAATGAGGAAGAGAGCTTCAGGCCTGCCGCGTTCCCCACCCCTCTCAGGTCCAGTCTAGACTTGGAAGTGAGTTGTGCAGATTGGGCAGTACACAACCCCCGGGGGCCATTCTGTTGGTAGGCTATGGGAATGTGCCCCAGTGGTGCAGCACACAGCCCAGCGGCTCTATGGGGCATCCCTGTAAGGAAAGTTCTGTACATACAGCTGCTGACACTCAGCCCAGGCTCAAAAAGAGAAGACAAGGAGAAGTCCAAGACTCCTCCCAGATCATGGAGCAAGGGGTGATTTCAGGACCCCATTGCCATGTGGTCTGGCTAGTGGCTGGCACGGCCTGGAAAACTGCACGCATTCAGCCTGCACAGTCAGGAAAACTACCCCAGGCCTGCCTGGCTAGGTGGATGCAGCCTGGGGTTAGCCTCAGAGGAAGGGAGACAGATGGCAATGATCCCAGGGAGCTTCCCAGCTGGGCAGGAAGGTTCTGAGACTGCTTCCTTTGAGTGTGCAGGAGGCACTGTTTCCTTTGAGTGTGCAGGAGTGTGCAGTGACCCCCGGGGACTGTGTACTGCCCAATCTGGGTTAGCAAAGGAGGAGGACGGTTAGGAGATGCATTTTTAATTTTTTTTTAGACGGAGTCTTGCTCTGCCACCCAGGCTGGAGAGCAGTGGCTTGATCCTGGCTCACTGCAACCTCTGCCTCCCGGGTTCAAGCGATTCTTCTGCCTCAGCCTCCCCAGTAGCTTGGATTACAGGCATGCGCCACCACGCCCAGCTAATTTTTGTATTTTTAGTAGAGACAGCGTTTCACCATGTTGGCCAGGCTGGTCTCGAACTCCTGGCCTCAAGTGATCCACCTGCCTTGGCCTCCCAAAGTACTAGGTTTACAAGTGTGAGCCACCATGCCTGGCCAGGAGATGCATGTTTTTTATGGTGCCCAAAACAAACGAGATTGATGTTCTAGCATTTGCTATGAAGGAGCCCACTCTGCATCCATTTCCCCAGCACAGAACCAGAGACAGGGACTTCCAGGCCAGCCTGCCCTTGAGAGAACCACATACACAAAAACAAAACCCAAGGTGTAAAATCAGTGCCACTGCTCACACGGACAGGGATCTTGTGCTTTCAAAAGCCTTTACCTAAGTGTCCCTCTAAATGGCAAAGCACTTGATATCTCGAAACATGCATCTGATTGACACACATTCAGTCTGCACAAGCAACTTTAGGAACACAGTGGGTTTGGCAAGGGGTCTCTACATCTGGAAGGGACAAATTGCTCAGTACTTCCTAATTCCCTGGCACTTAGTAAGTGCTCAATAAATCTTACCTATTATTAGTAGTATCATAACTAATAATTATCAAAAATGGCCAGGTGTGGTGGCTTCGCCTATAATCCCAGCACTTTGGGAGACAAAAGTGGGCAGATTGCTTGAGCCCAGGAATTTGAGACCAGCCAGGGCAACATGGCGAAACCCTGTCTCTATTTTTCTTTAATTAATTTTTAAAATTATTGAGGCCGAGTGTGGTGGCTCACGCCTGTAATCCCAGCACTTTGGGAGGCTGAGGGGGGTGGATCATTTGTAGTCAGAAGTTCAAGTTCACGCTGGCCAACATGGTGAAATCCCATCTCTACTAAAAATACAAAAAATAAAATAAAATAAATTAGCTGGCTGTGGCGGTGCATGCCTGTAATCCCAGCTACTGAGGAGGCTGAGGCAGGAGAATCGCTTTAACCCAGAGGCAGAGGTTGCAGTGAGCTGAGATCGCGCAACTGCACTCCAGCCTGGGCACAGAGTGAGACTCTGTCTCAATAAAGAAAAAAATATATATATATAAAATAAAAAATATATAAATAATATAAATATTAAAATATTACATATAAAATATATAAAAATAAAAATATATAAATTATAAAAATATATATTATACACAAAGAAAACATATATATTATATATTATATATGTATTTATATTTATATATATATTTTTTTATTTTTATTTTTTTTTGAGATGGAGTCTCAATCTGTCACCCAGGCTGGAATGCAGTGGCGCAATCTCAGCTCACTGCCACCTCTGCCTTCCGGGTTCAAGCGATTCTCCTGCCTCAGCCTCCTGAGTAGCTGGGATTACAGGTGTGCGCCACCAGAGCCGGCTAATTTTTATATTTTTAGTAGAGATGGGGTTTTATCATGTTGGTCAGGCTGGTCTCGAACTCCTGATCTCAGGTGATCCACCCGCCTTGGCCTCCCAAAGTGCTAGGATTACAGGTGTGAGCCACAGTGCCTGGCCTTTTCTTTTTTTCTTTTAAATTATTGAAATTTTACAGCTCAGAGACAGGGCCAGGGCCAGGGGCCTTTGCTCCTTCCGGTCTCAGCAGGCCGGTAGGTCTGCTAATCACTTCCTTTGGAGCGACTGAGGGTGCACAGACTCTTCTCACTGAACACAGCACCTCCCCACCGCTGGGGTTTAAACCCAAGCCAAAGGCAATGCCTGGGGACTCACTCGAGTGGCACTTACCTTTGTGAGACTCAGCTGAGGACACTTGAACTTCCGTGTACTGCACATCTGAGTTCAGAGGCTCTGCTCAAAGAAACCACAGCAGCTTGTTGTTTAGGTGGAATCTCTTGTGGGCACCTCAGATCATAGAAGTAGAGACTTTCTTTTCTTTTTTTTTTTTTTGAGACAGAGTCTCACTCTGTCACCCAGGCTGGAGTGCAGTGGTGTGATCTCAGCTCACTGCAACCTCCACCTCCCGGGTTCAAGTGATTCTCCTGCCTAAGCCTCCTGAGTAGCTGGGATTACAGGTGTGAACCACCATGCCCGGCTAATTTTTGTATTTTTAGTAGAGACGGGGTTAATTTTTGTATTTTTAGTAGAGACAGGGTTTCACCATATTGGCCAGGCTGGTTTTGAACTCCTGACCTCAAGCGATCCGCCCACCTCAGCCTCCCAAAGTGCTGGGATTACAGGCATAAACCACTGCGCCTGGCTAGATTTTCATTCAGGTTATTAAAGTATTCTGTATTTTGAGGGGGCAGCCAGACACAGGCTTAATTCCATTCGGGATGAGGAAGGGAGTACGAACCCCGCACTGGTCCAGGAGGCAGATACAGGGCCTCAGGGCCCATGGTTTCCTCCCTGACTCCTCTGTTACCAGGATGTGGAGGGACCCTCTGGCCTAGGTCCCTGTTTCTACAGTGGGGGGACTTGGAACAGGTCAGTAGAGACAGAAAACAGCCCAGTATCAGCCCCAGCAGTTCTCCCAATTCAGTCTCACTCAAGATGCTGGAAGCCTTCTCCACAGCCACAGGCACACAAAGCTACCTCCAAGACCGAGAGGATTTCGGGAAATGGGGAACAGGGGTCACTACCCTAAAAATACTTGGAGAGTGTGAGGCATACACGTGAATGAAATCACTCAGGGTACTAAGGTGAAAGCTAGAAAAGTAGTTTGTCTTCAAGTCAAAAATAACATTACTGTTTTGTTTTTAAAGCCCTAAAGAATAGGGATTCTCATCAGCTACTAAAACAATGATTCGGCAGTCAAAGATACATTTCAGGCTGGGTGTGGTGGCTCATGCCTGTAATCCCAGCACTTCGGGAGGCTGAGGCGGGCAGATCACCTGAGGTCAGGAGTTCGAGATCAGCCTGGCCAACATGGTAAAAATCCACCAATACTAAAAATACAAAAATTAGCTGGGCATGGTGGCACACACCTGTAATCCCAGCTACTTGGGAGGCTGAGGCACGAGAATGGCTTGAACCCGAGAGGTGGAGGCTGCAGTGAGCCAAGATTGTGCCACTGCACTCCAGTTTGGGTGACAGAGTAAGACTCTGTATCTAAAAGAAAAAAAAAAAAAAAGAGCCAGGCACAGTGGCTCGCGCCTGTAATTCTAGCATTTTGGGAGGCCAAGGCGGGCAGATAACAAGGTCAGGAGTTTGAGACCAGCCTGGCCAACACAGTGAAACCCTGTCTCTAGTAAAAATACAAAAATTAGCCGGGCGTGGTGGCAGGCGCCCGTAGTCCCAGTTACTTGGGAGGCTGAGGTAGGAGAATCGCTTGAACCCGGGAGGTGGAGGTTGCAGTGAGCCGAGATCACACCACTGCACTCCAGCCCGGGTGACAGAGCGAGACTCTTGTCTCAAGAAAAAAACAAAAAAAAGAAAGAAAGGAAGAGACCTTAACAGAATCCTTTCTTTTGTTAGGAGCCTTAGCTCCCACGGCAGCAGCCCAGAGCGAAAGGAATTTTGCAAAATGATTTAGTCCAATCCCTCAGTGCTTCACGCAGAAGAGAGCAATTTATTGTCCATTGTCTTTAAAAATCACCACCTCAATACTCAAGAAAAAAGAGGTCCCACTGCCTTACCCAGTAGCCCATTATGACTCAGGAAGTTGTTTTTTGAGTATAACCCAGTTCTTCCCTACTTTGATTTAGGTGACTTTCCCACTGAGGACACTAGATAGCATCTCTGGTGAAAGCAGCTAGCTACCTTCATTGACACATCGGCTGGGTACAGGGTCATTAAGAGAGGTGGGAAATTATCCACAGTCCTTCAAGTTTTCGTTTTCTTTTCCTATGAGTCTTTTTTTTAATGTAAAAGTTGGTTCTAATAAAAACATGTAATTAGATAATTACCTTTATTATCATTTATTGGTTTCATTGCATGGTTTCCGACATCGTCATTGTGACCTAGTTGAAAAATAACAATTAGGGTGAGTGACAAGGGAAATTCTAGTTTTCTAAAACCTTTTAAAAATTCAGTACTCCTAACAAAGTCAAGCCTGATTTATTCAGTGTAGTGACAACCAGCATTGTCTCTGGGTCCTGGGTCCCCTCACTGGCCCTCCTGTGGGCTCCATTTGACCTGCTGTGTAGTCTTTTTCTTTTTTTCTTTCTTTTTTTTTTTTTTTTTTGAGGCAATGTCTTGCTCTGTCACGCAGGCTGGAGTGCAGTGGTGCGATCCCGGCTCACTGCAGCCTCCTTCTCCCAGATTCCAGCGATTCTCCTAGTCTCGCTTTGTTGCACAGGCTGGTCTCCAACTCCTGGCCTCAAGTGATCCTCCCACCTCAACCTCCCAAAGAGCTGGGATTATAGGCATGAACTACCATGCCTGGCCTGAATATAGTTTCTTTCTTTCTTTCTTTTTTGAGATGGAGTTTCGCTCTTGTTGCTCAGGCTGGAGTGCAATGTTGAGATCTCAGGTCACTGCAACCTCCACCTCCCAGGTTCAAGGGATTCTCCTGCCTCAGCCTGCTGAGTAGCTGGGATTATAAGCATGTACCACCATGCCCAGCTAATTTTTTGTATTTTTAGTAGAAACAGGGTTACACCACGTTGGCCAGGGTGGTTTTGAACTGCTGACCTCAAGTGATCCACCTACGTCGGCCTCCCAAAGTGTTGAGATTACAGGCGTGAGCCACCGCGCCCAGCCTAGAATATAGTTTCTTAAACAATATATTTGCTCTTTTCTATTTACTGACACATTACTTTTATTACTACAAATATTTTATTTTCCTTTTTTAAAGTTTATGATTCAGTACTATATGAATTACTCAATTCTTAAAACATATTTCTCAAGCAAAATATGTCTCTGTAAAAAGTATATCCTAAAAATTTCTTATTTTGTGAGACACTTATAGAATTAGAAAAGAACATGAGCATTCTATGACCAAACCTCCTGATAAAGCAAGAAAAATGGCTGGGCTCAGGGGCTCACACCTGTAATCCCAGCACTTTGGGAGGCCAAGGCAGAAGGATTTCTTAAGCCCAGGAGTCTGAAACCAGCATTGGTAGAGTGCCATCTCTACAAAAAATAAAAATTAGCTGGGCATGGTGGCACATGCCTGTGATCCCAGCTACTCAGGAGGCTGAGATGGGAGGATCACCTGAGCCTGGGAGGTAGAGGCTGCAGTGAGCTGAGATTGCACCACTGCACTCCAGCCTGGGAAGACGCTGTCTAAAAAAAAAAGAAAGAAAGAAAGAAAAGAGGAAGAGTGTTCCAAATTTGGTCTGGGACAGGACTTTTTGTGATGTAATTATAGCCCCCTCTGGGAAGTAAGTAGCATCCCTGCTGAAATGCTTGAGCAATTTTCTTACTAACCTGGGATTAAGAACTCCTAGGACTGGCTACTCATTCAGCTGAGCTGACCCTGAAGCTACTGATGAGCCTTATGAATAGATATTTCTTAGTTGGAACACTTTATTTATGCCTCTACTGAGAGAATATTGAAATTGCTTTCCCTTTGTGGCAAATTTGAAGTAAAACTGTCTTGTTCTTGTAATAATTCCATCTGAGAAGATGTTTTACCAATGTTTTCATTCAATATCTGGTCTCTGTCTTGAAAATGGAGAATTATAATATTACGCTGGAGCAATGTTCAAAGTCTTTGAAGGCATTATGATTATTCTCCATCTTTCTTCTACGGGGAGTTTGGAAGATGGCAAAGTTAGAATAAAATGTGTCACCTTTCCTTTTACGTTTCCGTATATTACACGGCCCAGTGGCTGATGAGATGAAGTACCCTGTTGAAGCCAGGGTTTCTCTTCCAACTGTAATCCCACCACTTACATATTCTGCTTCTAAGAGGGCTAAGGAAGTATGTAGCAAGTTGGGGGAAATTAGAAATGGCAGGAGACCATGACTTTACCGTAATGACTGTTAGCTTCCATACTGGGATCTGACATTTTCTCGTTGTTGGAGTTCAGAAGTGGTACTGCTGGCCTTAAAATGAAATATAAAAAGAGAAAACAATATATAGATATATTTGTCATTGTTATTGTTCTAACCCCAAACCACCAAAGTAAACAAGGGAAGATCATGAGAAAACCAGGAAGAGTTTTCCAAGGTAAGGAAAACTTTACTCTCTCATTTGGAAAACTAATATTTTTTGGCAGCTCCAAGGATTATGTAAAAAAACTTTTTTTTTTTTTAGACAGAGTCTCGCTCTGTCGCCCAGGCTGGAGTGCAGCAATGCAATCTCGGATCACTGCAGCCTCCGCCTCCTGGGTTCAAGCGATTCTCGTGCCTCAGCCTCCCGAGTAGCTGGGATTACAGGCATGCACCACCATGCCCGGCTAATTTTTGTGTTTTTAGTAGAGATGGGGTTTCGCTGGCTAGGCTGGTCTTGAACTCCTGACCTCAGGTGATCTGCCTGCCTCAGCCTCCCAAAGTGCTGGGATTACAGGTGTGAGCCACCATGCTTGGCGGTGATAAAACTTTTTCCTATTAAAATAAACATCAGGACCAAAGCACACATGAATACCAGGAGTCCTTCACAGGCTACTACCAAGCCCCTGAAATTCTTATCCCACGCTACTGTTTCTCTCTGGAACAGAGCAATCATTTCTATACTTTTGGATTTGGGATTTCAACAACAGTAAAGGTAGTAAAACCATTTTTTAAAGGCCAACTCTATTTTGTCAAATTTTAAAAAATTTATCTACTACCATTATAATTTCATAAGGAAAGGGATATTTCACAAATAATCATGTAGGAAGGACATGATCTCAGAATAAAAGCCATTCCTTCCCATGAAAGGACAATTGGCATTCTTCCACTGAGATACACACACACACACACACACACACACACACACACACACACACACAACTCACACACACAACTCACACCCAAGGAAGGCCTATATTTTTCTGAGTTTGCCAAGAGCCACTGAAAACTTCCTAATGACCAGAATCTCCCTCCAGACATGTCCACCGTGCTCACAGAGCAGCCGCCCCCTTCTTACAAATACACTCACCTGGACATTTCCACTGGCATCTGCTTGGCTTTAAAACAGAAAATGAAAAACCGAAGTCAGTATACAGTACCCACATCCATACCACTATAATGGCCAAAACGCCAATGGCTTTTGCACTAACCTAATAGATAGAAAACACTTTTCTCTTTGTTTTACTCCTAGTAAGCTGTGAAGGAACACTCTTTTCAGCTACATTTGACTTCCCAGAAGATTGAATACCCAGAAAAAGAGAGAAAAAGAAGCCAAATATGTTCGCTCTTTTACAAAAGACAGAAAAGAAAGAGGTATTCTCTTGGTCTTATACCAAGATATTTCCCCAGAAACATGATATCTTGACTATTTTAGCCAGAAGTGATTTTTGTTAGTGAAATATGATGGAAAAAGAGACAATGATATGGGAACCAGATTAGCCAGATAAGCAGGCAGCTCTCTTCCTCTCTCTTTTTTTTTTTTTTTTTTTTGAGACAGAGTCTTGCTCTGTTGCCCAGGCTGGAGTGCAGTGATGTGATCTGGGCTCACTTGCAACCTCTGCCTCCCAGGTTCAAGTGATTCTCCTGCCTCAGCCTCCCGAGTAGCTGCAATTACAGGCACCCATCACCACGTCTGGCCAATTTTTTGTATTTTTAGTAGAGATGGGGGTTTCACCATGTTGTCCCGGCTAGTCTTGAACTCCTGACCTCAAGTGATCCACCTGCCTTGGCCTCCCAAAGTGCTGGAATTACAGGTGTGAGCCACCGTGCCTGACCACTCTCTTTGATTCCAGATAATTACAAAAAGTAAAGGCGAAATCAATCCCTGCGTTTGTAACTCGAAGCTGGCCTAAGATCAACGCCAGGGTGTGCTCTATCTTCCTTGATGGGTGGCAGCTTTCCTGACAAAAACCAGGGCCCCTCCTCACCCCATCTTCCCCTCCCATCCTGGGCAGCAGCACCAGAGGCTCCAAAAGAACCTACCTTATCCCACAAAAAAATTTTTGCAGGATTTACTGATGCTCTGCCCTTTTCCTTGAGTCTTGGACAGCTGACTCTGATTCCTGGTTATCAGCAGGTGGTCCTGGCTGCTCAGCTGGGCTTACTTAGCTAACCCCAAGCATAGGGTAGAAGTCACAGCCCAACCACCAGGTTAATTACAAAGCATTCAATGTGTGTGTGCAACATGTGGGTGTTATGCGCATGTTCGTATGTCTCCAAGACGCTTGCACCCCACTCTACACGCATCACAGGACTAGGTGTGGACAAATCTACAGAAATGGCTTCTTCTAACCACACAAAGATGCAATTTCCCCCCAAATTTATCTTTTCTGGTTTGCCCAATGAGGAAAATAATAGCTTTCATTTTTGCCTAGCTGAATCCAGGGGTCAGAAAAGCACCACGCATCCCTGGCTGGTTTCCTGGCAAGGACGACCAGTCAGTATGGAAGGAAAGAACTATGCTCACCCTTGGCTTTCCTCAGAAAATAACATTTGGCCGCAATGATCAAGAGAGCAATGATCACTCCGATGATAACCACTGCAATAAGTCCTTTCTTCCATGGGGCAAGAATGACTGAAAACAAAACAAAACAAAAATTTTTTTTTGTATATAGGCTCTTCCTCTGCCAGGAAGAAATAATATCAGGCTTAAGCAACAAAAATCAGTCTGATTCTCACAGCTCTTGTAACTGGCAGCTTGCCTTAGCATCCATCTACCTCTGAGGGGTTCTGCACTCAGAGCTGGTGCAGAAATGATTGTTTCTGCTACAAATAGAGGTCAGCTGTGGTCCTCAAGGAGAGAACAAACCAGCTTTGCTGGGGGTAGACTCTTTTCTTTTTCTTTCTTTTTTGAAACAGGGTCTCACTCTGTCACCCAGGCTAGAGGCTGATGACAGCTCACTGCAGCCTCAACTTCCTGGGCTTGAGCAATCCTTCCACCTCAGCCTCCCGAGTAGCTGGGACTACAGGAGCACACCACCACACTCAGCTATTTTTTGTTGGTCTGATTTTTGAGGCAGAGTCTTGCTCTGTTGCCCAGGCTGGAGTGCAGTGGAGCAAGCTCTGCTCACTGCAACCTCTACCTCCTGGGTTCAAGTGATTCTCATGTCTCAGCCTCCCGAGTAGCTGGGATTACAGGTAAGAGCCACTGCGCCCAGCCTATTTTTGTACTTTTTGTAGAGACAGGGTTTCACCATGTTGCCCAGGCTGGTCTCCAACTCCAGGGCTCAAGTGGAGTAGACTCCTTTTTGGCATGTGTGTTCAGCCCTCTTCCTCTCTAGGAAACCGCCCCCACCCACATAAGTGGGCTCCCCAATCATGTCTGTTCTGCGTGACCCAATCCCCTTGGCCACAGGTGGTCTGTGGTTGGATGTTTGACCCAAGATGATTCAATGGTGAGTCTGCCAACAATTTGTAATTGGAACAATGTGACATTCTCCCAATTCCTTATAATAATAGATTCCTCTTTTTTACTTAATTCGAGTGGGTTTCTGTCACTTGCAACCAAGAGCCTGGAGGACATTACTCTCCTAGCCTTCAGTCACATAAGCTAGACTCCCCTCCAACTCCCTCTTACAAGGGGTGTGTTTTCTGGTCTTGCCCTTGGGAGTCCACAGCACAGCTTGCTGTGGAGACCCTGACTCACCTCTGACTGTCAGTATTTTGCTTCTGGGGACACTGGAGGCGTGGTTGGCTCTGTTGAAGGCTGTGCAGTAATACTCCCCCTCCTGTTCCTTGCTAGCCTTCTGCTTGGTCCAAAATGCCTGGGTGGCATTTGAGGTCATTTGATAGAAGGGTTTGCCCTCCTTTTCTCTGTAAAACTTATAGGTGATGGGACCAGATCCTTCATTCACAGCGCATTGCAGCACAATGTCCTCTCCAGACTCCACCACCTTACTTGACAGGATAGAAATCTGGACCTCATCCACCGGGGCTGAAAAGCGGGAAAAGGATTCACACTGAGCAAAGAAGGGCAGAGGAAGAGGAACATGAGACAGCCACTGCTCAACTTTTTTTTTTTTTTCTCTGAGACAGAGTCCCGCTCTTATCACCCAGGCTGGAGTGCAGTGGTATAATCTCAGCTTACTGCAACGTCTGCCTCCTGGGTTCAAGCAAATCTCCTGCCTCAGCCTCCCGAGTAGCTGGAATGACAGGTGCGCCTACCAGGCCCAGCTAACTTTTTGGATTTTTTTGTTGTTGTTGTTGTTTTAGAGATGGGGTTTTGCCCTGTTGGCCAGGCTGGTCTTGAATTCCTGACCTCAGGTGATTTGCCCACCTCGGCCTTCCAAAATGCTGGGATTACAGGCATAAGCCACCATGCCAGGCCACAGACAATCTTGACCCACTGCCTTCTCTAGCTATCGGCCATTTTCTCTCCTTTTTCCTTTATGCTTTGACACCCTTATTTCACACTTTCTTGTTACCCCTGAAATCTGACTGCACTCTTGTGTAGTCACAATCTTGTGACACTGCACTCTCTCTCAAGTTTTGAAGAAACTGGGAAGGTCACTTGATTCCCCAACCAACGTCCCTGAGTCCCCTGCTGATTAAATTCAGTGGTAGATGCTCTTCCTCCAGGCTCCCAACCTTGGGCTCTCCATACTTCACTGTTGCCCAGGTCTTACTGTGGAACTCAGCTTTTTCTGGGCTTCTGGGCTTCCTCATGACTCTGATTCTCTTCCCTTCTTACCTGGCACCCCTTTCTTATTCACTGGTTATTCTTTGTTTTCCCCGGAAGTATGAACATTTTGCAAAATTCAATCCTCAGTTTTCCATCCCCATTCTCCTCCTGGGTGATTTCACCTACACGCTGAGCTTCTGTCTCTGAGCCACTGACACCTAAACCTATGGCTCCAGTCCAGGTTACTTTCCTGAACTCCAAGTCTCCCTTTTCACCTGGGCATTTCCACCTGGAAGCCCAGCCAGCCTCACTCCCTGCAGGTCCAAGCAGAACTTGGCTACCTCCTGTATCCGCTTTTCCTAGCTCCATCCTCAACCACCAAAATTCGGATCCTAAATTGTCTTCCCAAGTAGACTTTTCCTTCTAGTGTGAGAGCAGATGGTCAGCAGATGGTGTTGTAACTTATGAGTCACTCTCCTGTGAGTGCAGGCTGTGGTAAGACAATGGAAGAAGCCAAGCTCCGGGCCTGGGACACCAGTGGGCTCAAATCCCAGTCCCACCACCCACCAGCTATCTGCCCTAAGCCTCAGTTGCATCATGATAAAATAACGACAATGCTGTTACTGGTGTTCTGTGGTTATTGTGAGTTTCCATTGGAGCAATTTACTACAGTACTTCACACAGGGCTAGACACATGGTCAGTAAATGTGAGCCACTGATATCGACCCAGTTTAAACCAACAGCTTCACATGGGCTTCCACATTAGCCTCTAACGTACCATGAGGTCTGAAGTCACCATGCCTGCTCCCTGACCCAGCCACCAGGTGGATCGTTCCGAGAACTCATTTGCATCCTGTCCTTCCTTCCATCTTCTGGCTTTTCACTGCATGCAGGACAATTCCCTACTCCTGAGACTGGAACCTGACACCTGTCACACTTAGGCTCAGCCACTTTTTCAGCTCATATCCGGTGATTCTCCATTCCCAAACTCCAGCCTCTGTTTCCAACCATCTGATTTGTCCACAGTCTTTTTTTTTTTTTTTTTTTGAGATAGAGTCTCACTCTGTCACCCAGGCTGGAGTGCAGTGGCATGATCTTGGCTCACTGCAACCTCTGCCTCCTGGATTCAAGCGATTCTCCCACCTCAGCCACCTGAGTAGCTGGGGCTACAGGCACCCACCACCATGCTGGGCTAATGTATTTTTAGTAGAGACGGGGTTTTGCCATGTTGGCCAAGCTAGTCTCAAACTCCTGGGCTCAAGTGATCCACCCCATTCGGTCTCCCAAAGTGCTGGGATTATAGGCGTGAGCCACCACACCTGGCCGCGCACAGTCTTTTGAAGTGCCCCATGGGACCTTTTGGCTCATGTGTTTGCTGGAGATGTTCAGCCATCTTCAGCCTTCTCTGCCCACCCATTCTCAAGCCCTGGCACCTAGCCCAGCTTTTTCACAATGTTTACCCACTTAAGCTAGATGACGTCTGACATACCCTGAATTACTATCACCATCACTGTAAGGATATAGTTCACGTGACAACCAAACATGACCCCTAACATTTTTTCTATGCTTATTGGTATTATGATTCAGATGTTTCGCCATCATTTAATTAGGAGAGCTTGTGTTTCTTACGACAGCATTGAAACAAAGAATATGTCTTCTTTTTTGTATGCCTCACACCATTAGGTGCTTAGTCTATGTTAACGTTAATTTTTTTTTTTTTTGAGATGGAGTCTTGCTCTGTTGCCCAGGCTGGAGTGTAGTGGAATGATATTGGCTCCCTGCAGCCTCTGCCTCCCAGGTTCAAATGATTCTTGTGCCTCAGCCTCCCGAGTAGCTGGCATTAAAGGTGCCCACCACCACACCCAGCTAACTTTTTGTATTTTTAGTAGAGACAGGATTTCACCATGTTGGCCAGGCTGGTCTCGAATTCCTGACCTCAGGTGATCCACCCACCTCAGCTTCCCAAAGTGCTAGGATTACAGGTGTGAGCTACCTCACCCGGCCTATGTTAATGTTAATTGAAAAGGTATGGCTACTATTAGACTATACATGAATAGAAGCAGGAATCCCTCTCTACTATTCACATCCACCAGCAGCCCATATAGATAGGCAGTTACTAAACAAGAAGGACAAAGAGGAGGAAGCCTTATTAAACTTTTTACAACAGGATGCGAAATATCTAAGACATGCAAGCAATGGCACTCCTGAGGCCTTCTGAGAGGCACGAGATAGAGGCTTAAGGGAAACTGTCCACCCCCAAGACAATGGTATATTTCTCTTGAGTATGATGAGAATCCCAGGCAAATGTTAGTAACTGCCATGAGACCACAGCCTGTAGCTCTCACTGCTGCGGATTTCACACAAGGCAGGGTTGCCCGGCTAGGAGTCACAACAGCAGAGTCCTGATCTACAATTCTCAGAACAGTTTATCTGAAAAGGAGAAAGTGCTAAGGGAGCCCATATGCACAACTTCAGTGCTTCCTGCAGTCAGGACACTTTCATGCTTATCATATTTTAGCAGTTTGTTGAAAGGTTCTGGAAAGAGATTACATTGTCCTCATCAATAGCCCCCAAATATTTTCCAGCCTCCTTTACTGAACCTTGGCCCTGCTTTGGTGCATATCTAGTATATGGACTTTGCATAAGCACCCACTACTTCTCTCGCTTTTTTTTTTTTAGATGGAGTTTCGCTCTTGTTGCCCAGGCTGGAGTGCAATGGTGCAACTTGGCTCAGTGCAACCTCTGCTTCCTGGGTTCAAGCAATTCTCCTGCCTCAGCCTCCCGAGTGGCTGGGATTACAGGTGCACGCCACCATGCCCAGCTAATTTTTGTATTTTTAGTAGAGATGGGGTTTCACCATGTTGGCCAGGCTGGTCTTGAACTCCTGGCCTCAATGATTCACCGGCCTTGGCCTCCTAAAGTGCTGGGATTACAGGCATGAGCCACCGCACCTGGCCCCCTACTTCTCTTATTGTCCCCACAGTCCCTGGGCATGAACGAATGCCCCAAGCCCACATGATTTCTTCTCATAGCACAGCAACTTACCTATCACCTTCACCCTCAGAACCTCACTTAACATTTTGGCGTGGGAATGGCAATTATCTGCAACACACTGGTATTCGACGTCTTCAGTGGGGTTGTCTTTGAATACCGCAGGATCATTTGAGTTCTTGGTACTATTCTCCAAAACTTTACTTGTTTTTAAAAGTTGGTAAGAAATAGGCAAAGTTCCACTGATCGATTCGCAACGGACTTCGATGGTCTGTCCTTTTATGACCTCAAACTGGGCATCATAAGAAATCCTGGGCTGGGAGAGCATTTCTAGAACAGAGGGAGAAACAATCCAAAAGGCACTGAAGGTAAAAGCAAAGCATCCAGCACAAGAGGTTCCTCCTCCAAACCCTGAGCTTTGCTTTCTATCCCTGCTGTAATTTCAAATGCCTGCCTGCCTTATTTACCTTTATAGGACACCTATGAGACTGACAGGCTGTGTGTGTGTGTGTGTGTGTGTGTGTGTGTGTGTGTGTGTGTGTGTGTGTGTGTGAGAAGGGAAAGGGAAAGAGAAGTACAATAAGCAAAACAGAGAATGACAGAAATTCAAGGAAAACATTACATCCCCAGAAATACCTGTTCATATTTTACCATATCTCACACGCACATGCACACATAATACACTTTTCTTGTGTTGAGCAAAGACACAGAAAGCGTAGAAAAAGTACAACAAGTAGCCAACAAAATGTGTGTGTGTGTGTATTTGAGACAGGGTCTCACTCTATTACCCAGGCTGGAGTGCAGTGGTGCGATGACAGCTCACTACAACCTCCCAGAATCAAGCAATCCTCCTACCTCAGCCTCCCGAGTAGCTGGGACTATAGGTGCACACCACACCTGGCTAATTCTTTATTTTTTGTAGAGACAGGATCTCACTATGTGCCCAGGCTGGTCTTGAACTCCTGGACTCAAGTGATCCTCCCACATCAGCTGCCCAAAGTGCTGGGATTATAAGTATGAGCTACCACACCTGGCTGAGCATATATATATATATATATATATGTGTGTGTGTGTGTGTGTGTGTGTGTGTGTGTGTGTGTGTGTGTGTGTATTCTGAGACCGAGTCTTGCTCTGTCACCCAGGCTGGAGTGCAATGGCGCAATCTTAGCTCACCACAACCTCCACCTCCTGGGTCCAAGGGATTCTCCTGCCTCAGCCTCCCGAGTAGCTGGGATTACAGGCATGTGCCACCACACCCGGCTAACTTTTGTATTTTTAGTAGAGAGGGGGTTTCACCATGTTGGCCAGGCTGGCCTCACACTCCTGACCTCAGGTGATCCACACACCTTGGCCTCCCAAATTGTTGGGATTACAGGTGTGAGCCACCAGGTCCAGCCAATATATACGTTTTTAAATTATTCTCAGCCAGTCACGGTGGCTCATGCCTGTAATCCCAGCACTTTGGGAGGCCGAGGTGGGCAGATCACCTGAGGTCAGGACTTTAAGACCAGCCTGACCAATGTAGAGAAACCCCGTCTCTACTGAAAATACAAAATTAGCGGGGCATGGTGGCACATGCCTGTAATCCTAGCTACTCGGGAGGCTGAGGCAGGAGAATCGCTTGAACCCGGGAGGCAGAGGTTGCAGTGAGCTGAGATCATGTCATTGCACTCCAGCCTGGGGAACAAGAGCAAAACTCCATCTCAAAAAAAAAAAAAAAGAAAAAAGAAAAAAAAAGTCTTCTTAGTGCTTCAGCCTCTTAACAGATAAGAATTATATTAGGTCATTATTTAGGCATTAGTTTATTTAAACCTTATACAATGAGATTTCCTCCTCCCAAGAACAAAAAGTAAAATAAAACGTTATAACACACATTTGTCTCTTGCATTCCTGCCTTTTGAGTTAGGTGGTTAGAGCATTAAAAATAGGCTAAAATCCTGGTTCAGTTGAAGCTATAATAAAATCTTAGCTGGATAAAACACAGCCACAGGTTAAATGAAAGGATCGTGACTGAATAATATAGTGACAGTGACAACTTGACTGGAGTTCTATAATCAACCAGAATCTCGCCACCCAAAGTGTGGTCCAGAGACCAACAACATCCACATCACCAAAATGCTAGTTAGAGATGCAGAACCTGGCCCCATCTGGGCCTAAAATACTGAATCATAACCTGTATTTTAACCAGGTCTTGCATGCACATTCAGGCCTGAGAAGCCCAGCTCCTGGTGGTCAAATACCTACATTCTGTCCACTGGAAGTCTTACCCTTTTGGGTTAGCCAGGATACAGATTTAAAAAATGGAATTTTGATATTCTTGGCCGGGTGTGGTGGCTCAGGCCTGTAATCCCAGGACTTTGGGAGGCCGAGGCAGGCAGATCACGAGGTCAGGAGATGGAGACCGTCCTGGCTAACACGGTGAAACCCCATCTCTACTAAAAATACAAAAAAATATTATCCAGGCGTGGTTGCGGGTGCCTGTAGTCCCAGCTACTTGGGAGGCTGAGGCAGGAGAATGGCGTGAACCCAGGAGGCGGAGCTTGCAGTGAGCCCAGATTGTGCCACTGCACTCCAGCCTGGGTGACAGAGCAAGACTGCATCTCAAAAAAATAAATAAATAAAAGTAATAAAAATAAAAATACAAAAATTAGGCAGACATGGTGGTGGGCACCTGTAATCCCAGCTACTTGGGAGGCTGAGGCAGGAGATCACTTGAACCTAGGAGGCAGAGGTTGCAGTGAGCTATCATGCCACTGCACTCTAGCCTGGGCGACAGAGTGAGACTCTGTCTCAAAAAAAAAAAAGAAAAGTTTAACATTGACTAAGTAGTGTTTCCTTCCTGACCTTTTGGGTGGGTACTTGCTCCAGGAGGCAGAATCTTGCCAGAATCTTAGCAAGTCAGAGGCCACATCATCATCAGTGAATCAGTGTTCTGAGCAGGAATACCTCCTTGTTTCTTTGGCCTTTGATTTCACACTTCTCTCCCTCTAGTTCTTACCCTGCCTGAGTCTGCTCAGACCGGAGAGGGCGGCAGCTGCAGATAAATTTCCTTTCTCCCATTCAACCCCGGATGTCCTCTGAGTCAGCAACAATATACTCACCACATACGACTATCTGGACTGTGTTGCTTTTCTTGACCACTTTGTCAATACCTGCAGTGCAGATATACGTCCCACTGTCCGACTTTGAGGCTATCTTGGTGAAATCTTGAGTCTGTGACACAATCATATCTTCCTTCTGGATGGTGAAGTTGGCTGGAGGTGCTCCTGGGATGGAGCAGGACAGGTTCAGTCTTTCACCTTGGTCCAGATGTGTGAAGGAAGATTCCAGTTCGGGCTTGGAAAATAGTTCTGAAAAACAGTGAGTGGGAATGGAGCGAGATGTGTCTGGCCACCACCCTAAAGACCCTTCCTGGAAAGGCCCTTGGCTCAGGTGCTCTTGGCAGAACCAACTTCCAGCAAAAAGTTTTCCTTTGCTTCTCATGTACCTAACGATCACCCCAGTAAGGAGCTAGGGTTCATTCTTTGCCTAGGATTCCAATGGCAGGTTTTCCTTTCTTGTTAATCCAATTTATTTCAATGACAAGGATTAGAAAAGTTTTGCAACTTGTGGCCAGGTGTGGTGGCTCATGCCTGTAATTCCAGCACTTTGGGAGGCAGAGGTGGGTGGATCACCTGAGGTCAGGAGTTGAGACCAGCCTGGGCAACATGGTGAAACCCCATCTCTACTAAAAATATAAAATTAGCCAGCATGGTGGTGGGCGCCTGTAATCCCAGATACTCGGGAGGCTGAGGCAAGAGAATCCCTTGAACCCAGGAGACAGAGATTGCAGTGAGCCGAGATCGCTCCACTGCACTCCAGCCTGGGCAACAAGAATGAAACTCCTTAAGCTAGCAGAAGGCAAGAAATAACTAAAATCAGAGCAGAACTGAAGGAAATAGAGACACAAAAAACTCTTCAAAAAATTAATGAATCCAGGAGCTGGTTTTTTGAAAGGATCAACAAAATTGATAGACCGCTAGCAAGACTAATAAAGAAAAAAAGAGAGAAGAATCAAATACACGCAATAAAAAATGATAAAGGGGATATCATCACCGATCCCACAGAAATACAAAGTACCATCAGAGAATACTACAAACACCTCTACGCAAATAAACTAGAAAATCTAGGAGAAATGGATAAATTCCTCGACACATACACTCTCCCAAGACTAAACCAGGAAGAAGTTGAATCTCTGAATAGACCAATAACAGGATCTGAAATTGTGGCAATAATCAATAGCTTACCAACCAAAAAGAGTCCAGGACCAGATGGATTCACAGCCGAATTCTACCAGAGGTACAAGGAGGAACTGGTACCATTCCTTCTGAAACTATTCCAGTCAATAGAAAAAGACGGAATCCTCCCTCAGGATGATGAGGCCAGCATCATCCTGATACCAAAGCCGGGCAGAGATACAACCAAAAAAGAGAATTTTAGACCAATATCCTTGATGAACATTGATGCAAAAATCCTCAATAAAATACTGGCAAACCAAATCCAGCAGCACATCAAAAAGCTTATCCACCATGATCAAGTGGGCTTCATCCCTGGGATGCAAGGCTGGTTCAATATACGCAAATCAATAAATGTAATCCAGCATATAAACAGAACCAAAGACAAAAACCACATGATTATCTCAATAGATGCAGAAAAGGCCTTTGACAAAATTCAACAACCCTTCATGCTAAAAACTCTCAATAAATTAGGTATTGATGGGACGTATCTCAAAATAATAAGAGCTATCTATGACAAACCCACAGCCAATATCATACTGAATGGGCAAAAACTGGAAGCATTCCCTTTGAAAACTGGCACAAGACAGGGATGCCTTCTCTCACCACTCCTATTCAACATAGTGTTGGAAGTTCTGGCCAGGGCAATTAGGCAGGAGAAGGAAATAAAGGGTATTCAATTAGGAAAAGAGGAAGTCAAATTGTCCCTGTTTGCAGATGACATGATTGTATATCTAGAAAACCCCATTGTCTCAGCCCAAAATCTCCTTAAGCTGATAAGCAACTTCAGCAAAGTCTCAGGATACAAAATCAATGTACAAAAATCACAAGCATTCTTATACACCAATAACAGACAAACAGAGAGCCAAATCATGAGTGAACTCCCATTCACAATTGCTTCAAAGAGAATAAAATACCTAGGAATCCAACTTACAAGGGACATGAAGGACCTCTTCAAGGAAAACTACAAACCACTGCTCAATGAAATAAAAGAGGATACAAACAAATGGAAGAACATTCCATGGTCATGGGTAGGAAGAATCAATATCGTGAAAATGGCCATACTGCCCAAGGTAATTTATAGATTCAATGCCATCCCCATCAAGCTACCAATGACTTTCTTCACAGAATTGGAAAAAACTACTTTAAAGTTCATATGGAACCAAAAAAGAGCCCGCATCGCCAAGTCAATCCTAAGCCAAAAGAACAAAGCTGGAGACATCACGCAACCTGACTTCAAACTATACTGCAAGGCTACAGTAACCAAAACAGCATGGTACTGGTACCAAAACAGAGATATAGATCAATGGAACGGAACAGAGCCCTCAGGAATAACGCCACATATCTACAACTATCTGATCTTTGACAAACCTGAGAAAAACAAGCAATGGGGAAAGGATTCCCTATTGAATAAATGGTGCTGGGAAAACTGGCTAGCCATATGTAGAAAGCTGAAACTGGATCCCTTCCTTACACCTTACACAAAAATTAATTCAAGATGGATTAAAGACTTAAACATTAGACCTAAAACCATAAAAACCCTAGAAGAAAACCTAGGCATTACCATTCAGGACATAGGCATGGGCAAGGACTTCATGTCTAAAACACCAAAAGCAATGGCAACAAAAGCCAAAATTGACAAATGGGATCTAATTAAACTAAAGAGTTTCTGCACAGCAAAAGAAACTACCATCAGAGTGAACAGGCAACCTACAAAATGGGAGAAAATTTTTGCAACCTACTCATCTGACAAAGAGCTAATATCCAGAATCTACAATGAACTCAAACAAATTTACAAGAAAAAAACAAACAACCCCATCAAAAAGTGGGCGAAGGACATGAACAGACACTTCTCAAAAGAAGACATTTATGCAGCCAAAAAACACATGAAAAAATGCTCACCATCACTGGCCATCAGAGAAATGCAGATCAAAACCACTATGAGATACCATCTCACACCAGTTAGAATGGCGATCATTAAAAAGTCAGGAAACAACAGGTGCTGGAGAGGATGTGGAGAAATAGGAACACTTTTACACTGTTGGTGGGACTGTAAACTAGTTCAACCATTGTGGAAGTCAGTGTGGTGATTCCTCAGGGATCTAGAACTAGAAATACCATTTGACCCAGCCATCCCATTACTGGGTATATACCCAAAGGACTATAAATCATGCTGCTATAAAGACACATGCACACGTATGTTTATTGCGGCACTATTCACAATAGCAAAGACTTGGAACCAATCCAAATGTCCAACAATGATAGACCGGATTAAGAAAATGTGGCACATATACACCATGGAATACTATGCAGCCATAAAAAACGATGAGTTCATGTCCTTTGTAGGGACATGGATGAAGCTGGAAATCATCATTCTCAGTAAACTATGGCAAGGACAAAAAACCAAACACCGCATCTTCTCACTCATAGGTGGGAATTGAACAATGAGAACACATGGACACAGGAAGGGGAACATCACACTCTGGGGACTGTTGTGGGGTGGGGGGAGGGGGGAGGGATAGCATTAGGAGATATACCTAATGCTAAATGACGAGTTAATGGGTGCGGCACACCAGCATGGCACATGTATACATATGTAACTAACCTGCACATTGTGCACATGTACCCTAAAACTTAAAGTATAATAATAATAAAAAAAAGAGTGAAACTCCGTTTCAAAAAAAAAAAGAAACAAAAGAAAAGTTTTGCAGCTTGTAATGCAGCAAATAATGATTCATGCATTCACTCATGTATTTGTTCACTCACTCATTTCACCCCACAAGTATTTATTGCAGGTTCTCTCTGTGGCGGGCCCCTTGCTAGGCACTGAGAGATAGCAGTGAATAAGAAACAGTCTCTGACTTCAAAGTGCTTACATTTAGTGGTTGATTCAGATGCATTATTTGTCACAGAGCCCATAGGAAAAACACTGAACTGGCAGGGCGCGGTGGCTCACACCTGTAATCCCAGCATTTTGGGAGGCCAAGGTGGACGGATCACAAGGTCAGGAGTTCAAGACAAGCCTGGCCAACATGGCGAAACCCCGTCTCTACTGAAAATACAAAAATTATCTAGGTGTGGTGGTGCATGCCTATAATCCCAGCTACTCAGGAGGCTGAGGCAGGAGAATCGCTTGAACCTGGGAGGAGGAGGTTGCAGTGAGCTGAGACTGTGCCACTTCACTGCAGCCTGGGCAACAAGAGCAAAACTCCATCTCAAAAAAAAAAAAAGAAAAGAAAAAAGACACTGAACCTAGCCTTGGGAATCATGGAAAGGCCTGTCGGAGAAAGTTATCCAGGGAAAGTGTCTGAGACAGAATGTCTCAGTCCATCTGGGCTTCTACCACAAAATGATGTAGACTGGTCTAGTTATGTCTATGAATTCTTCATAGGTAAAACCGGGTCTTAGGTAGCTCTTTATCCCCAGTAAGTTGCCCAGCATACAGAAAATGCTCAATATGTGTTGAACTGGTACTTTTCTTTAATGAGATAATATAAATTGTATCAGTAAAAAAACACCATGAGCCATCAAAATATAAGTCATGATCAATACTTAACTAAATTGCTAGCACACACTATAGACCAGCAGGACCCAATGTATATGCCAATATACCAGTTGGGTAGTTGGTAGCCTACCTATGGTGCTGGAGAGTGTTGCTGACACTGCACACTCAATGCTTGACACATAGGAGGCTTTTAGTAAATAACTGAACAAATGAATGAATGAACGTTATGAATGCAGACACACGAGAACCCCTTCACCGTGCAACCAAGAAGTGCTGACTGTCTCTGTCCACTGAAACATTGTCATCTAACACTCATTCCTTCATCCAACAAATATGTATTGAATTCCTCCTGTGTGTCGGGCACTGTTCTAGGTGTTAAGGATATAGCACTGAACAAAATAATGTTCCTGTTCTCAGCGGCTTGCATTCTAGTGGCTGCATACACATAATAAACAAGAAAGGTAGAGTATATTTTTGGTGCTAAGTACTTTAGAGGGAAATAAAGCCAGGTAAGGAGGGTTAGGAGTCTGAGGGAACTTTCAAGTTCATGGATTTGAAAGCCAAACAGGCCTGAGGGTGACTCTTGTTCTACCCCCTTGGTAACCCTGTAATCCTTGGTTGAGTTACTAACCTCACAGTCTCAGTTTCCACATCCATAAAGTGGACATTCTTATGCCTATCTCCTTGAATTGTTATGAGCATGAAATGAAAATATATATAAACCTGGGCCAGCCCAGTGGCTCATGCCTATAATCCCAGCACTTTAGGAGGCCGAGGCAGGCAGATCACTTGAGGTCAGGAGTTTGAGACCAGCCTGGACAGCATGGTGAAACCCCATCTCTACTAAAAATACAAAAAGTTAGCAGGCCGTGGTGGCGCACGCACCTGTAATCTCAGCTACTTGGGAGGCTGAGGCAGGAGAATTACTTGAACCTGGGAGGCAGAGGTTGTAGTGGGCCGAGATCGTGCCACTGCACTCCAGCCTGGGCAACAGAGTGAGGGTTTGTCTCAAAAAAGAAAAAAAAAAAAAGAAAAGAAAATGTATATAAACCCATCATGCAATGTTCAACAAAGGGTAATTGTCATTTCTTTTTTTTTTTTTTTTTTTTTGAGACAGAGTATCACTCTGTGGCCCAGGCTGGAGTGCAGTGGCGCAATCTCAGCTCACCGCAGCCTCTGCCTCCCGGGTTCAAGAGATTCTTGTGCCTTAGCCTCCCGAGTAGGTGAGATTACAGGCATGCTGCCATGCCCAGCTAATTTTCGTATTTTTAGTAGAGATGGGGTTTTATCATATTGGCCGGGCTGGTCTCGAACTACCGGCCTCAAGTGATCTGCCCACCTTGGCCTCCCAAGTCCTGGGATTACAGACGTGAGCCACCATGCCCAGCCATGTTATCATTATTTTTGAGTTTACTAATGCTTTCTCATTTGTGGCCCTGTCATAGGAACCATGTCTGGGATCTAGCATAGTGCTTGTCACAGGGGATGAAGAAATATAACAGAGTAATGAAAACATTAACCAGTGTTCAGAGTCTTACTCTGTACAAATCTCTCAGCTCATGCTTACAGTATAGTTATCTCATTAATCATTACAGCAGTCCTAAAAGGTCATTATCACCATCTCACAGCGCTGCGGCACATTCAATAACTCACCCAAGGTCACAGAAGCAGTGAGCGGCAGGGTTGAGCTTTGGTGCCGGAGCCTGTACCCTCAACACGCACAGTGGACTGTTAACTCGCTCTGCAGTGGTTTCTTCCCACAAGCACCAAAGCCCCATCTGAGCACATTCATTCAGATAAGCAGGGGCAGGAAATGTATCAGCTCTCTTTGGCCATGCTGGATTGCAGCATGGTGGCCTCTTGAGCCCGCCATATGCCAACACCCTCCCGCAGCAGCAGCCCTACCTGTTATGTTGACGACGATGCTGCTGACCTTGGATATGCGGCTGGACTCCACTTTGCACGTGTAGTTGCCACTGTGCTCCACCATGGCCATGACTGAGTACACAGCCTTGTTGCCATGTCTGTTGTGGGCCACAATCGCCTTGTCCTTCTGAATTATGATTTCTGGAAACTCCTGGGCCAGGTGAGTCACTTGAATGGTGCACTTAATGTGGAGCTGAGCTCCTTCCATGATCATTCCGGTGGGGCTGATGTGGAACTTGGGTGTAGAGAAGGATTCTGCAAGAGAGGAAGACAACCCGGTTGGACTCAAGTGCAAACCTGGGCAAGAGAAGCCTCTTCTGCTCTTTTTGCTGCTTCCCCTTTTCAAACTTCTATTGTTCCTAACTAACTTTAAAAATTCAACCTTTCCTCTCTAGAACTTTTGCCTTGGCTGCTCTCATACTCCCTCCCTTCTCGCTCACTCTTGCATCTTCAGGCTTCTTCACTGCAATTCTCTGGGTTTCTGAAGCTTCCCAAAGGCCAAACACCTTCTCTAGATCTCGCCTTCAGAGGACTTCAGAAATAACCACAGTATTTAGAAATGATCTTCCTCCTGCCCACTATGAGTTTTCTAGGCTATTCTCAGCACTTCATGGAAGCTTGGCATTTCAGCATGAAGACACTATAGCTTTCAAAAGTTCAGCTCTGTGAAACGTGCTGCTTCATGGAAATGCATATTTAAATAATCACATGCCTCCAAAAAAGTGGCTTCTAGTCTGTTCTATTTCATTTTTTAAAATGCTGGCATCACTCACTAAACTGATTTCATGACTCACGCAGTTTGAAAAACAATTTTGCCTGAGTGTGGGGCCTTACACCTGTAATCCTAACACTTAGGAAGCCCAGGAGTTCTAGAACAGCCTCTGGGCAACATAGTGAGACCCTATCTCTATTTAAAAAGAAAAATAGTTTTAATCAAGTATAGATCACATACCAACCAGGGCATAGGATCTTCAGGGAAGTAGGGATAGGTCCTAGGCTTTCGTTTCCACTTACAACAAAAAAACAAGCCCAGGGCATAAACTGGAATATATACACAGATTCCAACTGTGTAAAATATAGATTAGGGATATCTTCAAAATGCTAATAGTGAACTTATAGTACTCTAATGCTTTAATATTCATTAGTGATTTTTAACATTATAAAGTCAATTCATAATTAGAAGTTATCATAAAATAATAGCCTGCCTTCTCAAATAAAAGTAAAAAAGGGGAAAGCATCCTTTACATGCTTTAGGACTCTCAAATTTTAGGTCTTCTGGGGAACCTTAATAATAGCTGAAGGGTGTTTTTCTTTCACCCAGATCAACTCCAGATGCACCAGATATTTAAATGCAGGGGGAAAAAAATGAAACCATAGCACAGGAATAGAAAACACGGGTGTGTTTTTTTCCTTTAATAATCTTGACATGCCGAAGACCTTTAAGTATGAATCACAAAACTGAGGCGCCATAAAGAAACAGAACAGGTAAATTTGACTAAGTGAAGATTAAAAACTTCAGCATGGAAAACTTATCATAAAACTCAAAGAAAAATGACAAACTAGAGAAAATATTTGCATAATATCACCGACAAATAGCTAATCAATTTATTAAAGGCTCAGCTAGGGGCGGTGGCTCACGCCTGCAACTCCAGCACTTTGGGAGGCTGAGGCAGGAGAACTGCCTGAGCTAAGGAGTTTAAGACCAGCCTGGGAAACAATGGTGAGACCCTCCATCTCAAAAAACATATTATAAAATATTTTTTAAAATAAAATAAAGGGGTCAGGCACGGTGGTCCACACCTGTAATCCCAGCACTTTGGGAGGCCAAGGTGGGTGGATCACGAGGTCAGGAGTTTAAGACCAGCCTGGCCAAGATGGTGAAACCCCGTCTCTACTAAAAATACAAAAATTAGCTGGGCGTGGTGGCAGCCCCCTGTAATGCCAGCTACTCAGGAGGCTGAGGCAGGAGAATCACTTGAACCTGGTGGGCGGAGGTTGCAGTGAGCCGAGATCGCGCCACTGCACTCCAGCCTGGGCGACAGAGTGAGACTCCATCTCAAAAATAAATAAATAAATAAAAATAAAATAAAGGGCTTGAACAAATCCAACCAGGAACGATAAAAATGACTTTAGTCAAATTTACCTATCTTGTTTCTTTGTGGCACCGGAGTTTTGTGATTCACAATAAAAATGACAAGGCATATATGAATAGGCAGTTTACGGGAAAAAAATGTAATAGATGAATAAACAAACTCAACCTCACTAAAAACTAAAGAAATACAAATCACCACAACAATGATATATATCACTATACCTCAACTAGATTGTCAAAAATAATAAAACATTGAAATACTCTGTTAGGACCAGGCGCAGTGGCTCACGCCTGCAATCCTAGCACTTTGGGAGGCCGAGATGGGAGGATCACTTGAGGCCAGGAGTTCGAGAACAGCCTGGTCAACATAGCAAGACCCTAATCTCTATTTAAAAAAGAAAGAAAGAAAGAAAAACTTTGTTGGTAAGGATGTGGGAAAACAAACACTAGCATCACTACTGATGAAAATGTTCAACCATCTTGAAGAGCACTTTGGCAATATCTAGCACTTTGGCAACATCGAGCCAGGCACAGTCAGCCAAACCTTTTATAAATTAAAGGAATTAGCTCTTTGTCAAAGGTACTATGCAAATATTTTCTCCAGTTTGTCATTTGTCTTTTTATTTTACGATAAGTTTTTCATACTGAAGTTTTTGTTGTTGTTTTGAGATGGAGTCTCACTCAGTCACCCAGGCTGGAATGCAGTGACACGGTGGCTCACTGCAACCTCCACCTCCCAGGTTCAAGTGATCCTCCTGCCTCAGCCTCCAGAGTAGCTGGGACTCAGGTGCCCACCACCACGCTTGGCTAATTTTTGTATTTTTAGTAGAGATGGGGTTTCACCATGCTGGCCAGGCTGGTCTCAGACTCCTGACTTCAGGTGATCCGCCTGCCTCAGCCTCCCAAAGTGCTGGGATTACAGATGTGAGCCACCATGCCTGGCCTCATGCTGAAGTTTTTAACTGAAAATGCACAGGCCAGGTGTGGCGGCCCATGCCTGTAATCCCAGCACTTTGGGAGGCTGAGGCAGGTGGATCACCTGAGATCGGGAGTCAAGACCAGCCTGACCAACATGGAGAAACCCCATCTCAACTAAAAATACAAAATTAGCCAGGCGTGGTGGCACATGCCTAATCCCAACTACTTGGGAGGCTGAGGCAGGAGAATCGCTTGAACTCGGGAGGCAGAGGTTGCGGTGAGCTGAGATTGCGCCACTGTACTCGAGCCTGGGCAACAAGAGTGACACTCTGTCTCAAATAAATAAATAAATAAATAAATAAATAAATAAATAAAAAAGAAAATGCACAAAACATCTGATTCAACAATTTGACTACTAAGAATTAACCATATAAATAATAATAGTAAAATAGTTGCCAAAGTACACAAGTTACAAGTACAAATATCTATACTGCAGGATTGTTGTAATAGCAAAAACTGAGAAAAATACCTAAATATCCATCAACAGAAGATGAGGTAAATCACTCAAGCCCAGGAGTTTGAGGGTTGCAGAGATGGCCCATCCCTACAGTCAAGTTCTGAGTTCTAAAATGAGATAGATCTATATTTCTTCATATGGACAAAAGTCCATAAGATTTTGTCTGGTTTTAAAAAAGCTGTAAAATAGTGTGATAGGTCCCCATCTTTTGTAAAAACAAAAGATGTTTTTTCTGTTTGTGTGTGTGTGTGTGTGTGTGGCTGGGTGTGTGTATGATATATAAATATATGTAGAAAAAGTCTAGAGGATCATGTGTGGTTTTCTCTAAGTAGAGGCATTATAAATGATTGTCACTTTATATACATACTTTATATCCTGCTCTTTTGTCTGAAAATTCTACCCAGAGCACACATGATTTTATAATCAGATAATAGAACATACAGACACACATACACACAACGGGCAGGATAAAGTGGGATGCCAAAAGAAGGGGACCATTTATGACAAAATATAAGTTTCCTATTTTGGAAATATTTGCAAATATCTACATGGGTGTGCCTTCCCCTGACTTCTCCCGGCTTGGCAAATGAGACCGGGTCCTGGGAGTGGCTGACTACCTGTCCTAGAGCCCTGTATGTCCTGGACACTCCCCAGCTTCCCTCTGCTGTTGCCTCCTTCTCTCCTGGGAGCATTTCCCAGGCCACCTCATTTGTTTGCTGTTTGTCCAACGCAAATCTACATTGAACAACAGGAGGCCAAGGCTGAGGACCTGGCCCCTCTTTCCTCCCGATCCCCTCCAAACCCAACTTCCTGGTGTCTGACCCTCGATGGCTTAAAGCAGTGGCTTCCAAACTACAGGTCACATAATGCATCAGTGTAGTGCGTCATGGCCAGTGTTTAAAGACTGAAATAGGCTGGGCACGGTGGCTCACGCCTGTAATCCTAGCACTTTAGGAGGCCGTGGTGGGTAGATCATCTGAGGTTAGGAGTTTGAGACCAGCCTGGCCAACATGGTAAAACCCTGTCTATACTAAAAATACAAATTTAGCCAGGCATGGTGGCATGCCCCTGTAATCCCAGCTACCCAGGAGGCTGAGGCAGGAGAATCGCTTGAACCTGGGAGGCGGAGGTTGCAGTGAGCTGAAATCATGCCACTGCACTCCAGCTCAGGCAACAGAGCAAGACCCTGTCTCAAAAACACACACAAGGCTGGGGTGGTGGCTCACGCCTGTAATCCCAGCACTTTGGGAGGCCAAGGCGGGTGGATCGCCTGACGTCAGGAGTTTGAGACCAGCCTGGCCAACATGACGAAACCCCATCTCTACTAAAAATACAAAAATTAGTCAGGCGTGGTGCTGCATGCCTGTAATCCCAGCTACTCCAGAGGCTGAGGCATAAGAATTGCTTGAACCCGGGAGGCAGAGGCTGCACTGAGCCAAGATTGCACCACTGCACTCCAGCTTGGGCGACAGAGCGAGACTCTGTCTCAAAAAAAAAAAAAAAACCCAAAAACCAAGCCAAACAAACAAAAAGCATCATATATATTAAGAGTAAAGTGTTGCTGGTGAAACTCTTGTTTGAAAAATTGTATGCAATTTAACTGTATAACAGTCAAAAAAGCTTGAAAAATACTGGCTTAAAATGATTAAGAACAGGTCTTAAGTCCTGAGAACAGCAGCCCCTTCCCAGTTCTGGGTTCTTTCTTCCCATACCAAACCAGAAACCACAAAGAACGATGAAGAAGGGAGCAGGACGCTGACCCGTCACGGTGACCAGTTCACTCTTGGTAGATTCTGAGGTCTGCATATGGATCCCAGAAACGATCCTAGCTTGACATCGGAAGAATAAAACGCGGTCCTGTTCCTCAACGGGGAATTCCAGTATCACAAAATTCTGGTCTCGAGAATTCTTCTCTCTTTTTAGCTTGACAATTTTTTCATTTAGTTCAAGTTTTTCAATTGTGAAGTATATTGGGGCCTTTTCCTCTGGGACAGAACAGTTGACCCTCACGACCCCGCCTTGGATGGCCTCTTTCTTGTCCAGTGTCACCCTGGGACTGGGCACTCCTATGGGGAAAGAGAAAGTCTGTCAGTATCAGCCTGATTGAGAGACACAAGCCTCCCTCCGCTGAGTGACTGTAGTTGACCCATGAGAGGGCTCTTTTTTGTTCTCTGAACACCCAGTGCGACCTACCAGGTAATAAATGAACGGGTATGTGCCCAGCACAGTACTAGGCACTTCGAAAAATATAAAATCTGGAGGCTGAGGTGGGTGGATCTCTTGAGCCCAGGAGTTGGAGACCAGCCTGGGCAACATGGTGAAATGCTATCTCTACAAAAAAAAAATTAAAAATTAGCCAGGGGTAGTTAGTGGTGTGCACTGGTAGTCCCAGCTACTTGGGAGGCCGAGGTGGGAGAATCACTTGAGCCTAGGAGGTTGAGGCGGCAGTGAGCAGTGATCCCACCACTGCACTCCAGCCTGGGCAACAGAGAACCTGTCTCAAAAAAGAGAAGAAAAGAAAGGAAAAAATATAAAATATGCTCAATGGGAGCTAAGCTATGAGGAAACAAAGGCATAAGAATGATACAGTGGACTTTGGGGACTCAGGGGAAAGAGTGGGAGGGAGCGAGGGATAAAAGACTACACACTGGGTACAGTGTACACTGCTCGGGTGATGGGTACACCAAAATCACCACTAAGGCCACGCGAGGTGGCTCATATCTGTAATCTCAACACTTTGGGAGGCTGAGGCAGGTGGATCACCTGAGGTCAGGAGTTTGAGACCAGCCTGGCCAACATGGTGAAACCCCATCTCTATTAAAAATACAAAAAATTAGCTGGGCATGGTGGCAGGCACCTGTAATCCCAGCTACTTGGGAGGCTGAGGCAGGAGAATTGCTTGAACCCCGAAGGCAGAGGTTGCAGTGAGCTGAGATCGCGCCACTGCCCTCCAGCCTGGGCAACAGAGTGAGACTCTGTCTCAAAAAAAAAAAAATAAAATAAATAAATAAATAAATAAATAAATAAATAAATAAATTTAAAAAATAAAATATGGTCAAGATGTACTTGGTGTTTTCAACGGTTTATAATCCTATTGGGAAGAGGACACAATCAGATTCCCAACAGATGATGCTTAGAGGGGAAAGGTAGCCAGTATTTGTCAGTGTCACTGTGATTGTTGTTACCCTTTATTGAATGCAGCCACAGGCTAGGACTGACTTTAATTTATTCCATGAACATTGACTGAATGCCTACTATGAGCCAGATTCATTGTTCAAGATATAAGAATAAACCAAACACCATCTCTGTCTTTACAATTTCACTATCCAGAAGAGCAGACAGATGTGTAAGAACGGATGGCAATACTGAGTGAAATAGAATATTTGTGGACCGGGCATGGTGGCTCACACCTGTAATCCTGACACTCTGGGAGGCCAAGGTGGGTAAATCACTTGAAGTTAGGAGTTCGAGACCAGGCTGGCCAACATGGTAAAACCCCGTCTTTACTAAAAATACAAAAAATTAGCCAGGCACAGTGGCGCGTGCCTGTAATCCCAGTTTCTTGGGAGGCTGAGACAGGAGAATCGCTTGAACCCAGGAGACAGAGGTTGCAGTGAGCCAAGGTCGCACCATTGCTCTTTAGCCTGGGTGACAGAGAAAGACTCTGTCTCAAAATAAATAAATACATTTCCATTTATTAGGAACTCACTAGGTGCTGGAAATTTTGCTAAGCACTCTACCCACATGACACTTTTAACCCTTTCAACAATTGCCTGAAATGGGTATCGTTGTTATCTTCCTTTTACTGGTGAGGATTTTGAAGTTTAGAGCTGTTAAGGGACTTGCCCAGATTGAAACCCAGGCAGAGTGACTGCAGAACGCAGTGTCTTAACACACCGCTGTGGCCTTTATACACACAAATACCATTGAATGTAGAGAGAGCATCAGAGCTGTACTGACTGGCACCCTGGGGTAGATCAATTTTGTTTTGGAAAGAGAAGACATCATTGAGTTGAGTCTTGAAGAAGAAATTTTAATTTATGTGACGAGATGAAGAAGCATTTTGGGACGCCAAGGCAGGTGGATCACTTGAGGTCAGGAGTTCGAGACCAGCCTGACCAACACAGTGAAACCCCATCTCTACTAAAAATACAAAATTAGCCAGGTGTGGTGGCGCACACCTGTAATTCCAATTACTTGGGAGGCTGAGGCAGGAGAATCGCTTGAACCTGGGAGGCAGAGGTTGTAGTGAGCTGAGATCACACCACTGCACTCCAGACTGGGTGACAGAGTGAGACTCCATCAAAGAAAGAAAGGAAGGAAGGAAGGAAGGAAGGAAGGAAGGAAGGAAGGGCCTGGCCTATTGGGAATATGTCTAGTGCCTACATATTCAGGTAAGGAAAATGCCAGGCAGATGAATGACAGGGTGATGGGTGGAGAGTTAAGTCCAGTGTCACTATTCATTCACAGCTGTTATTCACGCCACTGTGTGCTATGCTCCATCTGCTTGCCTGTGCTCAGTTCCAAGGACTCACCTTCCACCAACACCTGGTACTCTGCTGTGGTTTTCTCTTTGTTGTTCACAATCACAGTACATTTATATGTCCCTGAGTCATAGATCCGGACTTCAGGAATAAAATAACTCTCTGTGCTCTTCATGGAGGAGATGTTGTAAAACAGC
Organism: Gorilla gorilla gorilla; assembly: GCF_029281585.2. NCBI lineage: Eukaryota > Metazoa > Chordata > Mammalia > Primates > Hominidae > Gorilla > Gorilla gorilla. The sequence goes on along the minus strand of NC_073228.2, from coordinate 27,633,879 downwards.
ACGTCATCCTTATAGAACAGCATCTGGTGCTGAGGCTTGACGTGAGAGGTGGTGCTGACATCCGCGAAGCACTGCAGGGTCAGGTTCTTCCCATTTTGCACCGTCCAGTCCGGCAGGCTCTTCATGTCGACACTGTTGATTGTGAAAGCTAAATGCAAAGGGAAGGAAGGCAGACATACCTGTTATCTCAGAAACAACATCATCCCGGTGACCTTCACCACATCAGATGTGGTCTTATCCCATCCTATGCAGTATTGAGTCCAGGGGTCCTACATGCCTACAGGGCCAGGCTGATAGTAACTGTGCACAGTGGCTCAAGCAGGAGGCAGTTGGTACTAAGCTGCAACTTTTCCCACCAAGGCAAAGGAACAGAGTGTGATAAAGATGTAGAGCTAGGTATGGTGGCTCACGCCTATAATCCCAGCACTTTGGGAGACCAAGGTGGGTGGATCACCTGAGGTCAGCAGTTAGAGACTGGCCTGGCCAACATGGTGAAACCCCCTCTCTACTAAAAATACAAAAATTAGCCAGGTTTGGCGGTGCAGGCCTGTAATCCCAGCTACTTGAGAGGCTGAGGCACAAGAATCACTTGAACCTGGGAAGAGGGGGTTGCAGTGAGGTGAGATCTCACCACTGCACTCCAGCCTGGGCGACAGAGTGAGACTGTCTCAAAAGACAAAAAAAAAAAGATATAGGCATTCTGTGAGCTGCCACATCTTGGCCCCTGGAGGGAGTACAGGATTCAAGCAGTCAAGTGTTCAAGTCCTGGCTCATCATTTACTGTGTGACCCTGGGCAGCTAGACTCTCTGAGCTCAGTTTCCTTACCTGTAGGATGGAGTAATCATATCTCATTAGGTCTTTGCAGGAAATGTACAGGAGAACAGCCAGAACGTCTCTTGTACAGTGCCCGATATACATTAAGTGCTTAATAAATGACCACTACCTCCATTCCGAAACCAGATGGTCGTGCCCAGGCCCTCCTTCTCCACCCAGGCCTTACCAAATTAGCACAGTCCCAGCTGGCATTTTCTATCTGATGGGCTCTGAGGTTTCACCAGATGGTGAGGACTTGAAACCAGTTTTTAGCCTGCTACTTGCGTTTTCAGCCTCACCTGCTACCAAGAAGCAAAGACTACAGATTCCCCTCTGCCAACGACAGGAATCTCCGGTCAAGCCTCAAAACAGCCACAGCGCTCAATCAGCTATCCAATCTCTGCTAGGAACTAGGCTGTGGGTCAACTGGCCAATTGTGTCATTTCTGGCAAGTCCCCAGAACAGAATTGGCTTATATCCAGTAACCATAGGCTGTCAATAGAATTCAGCTAACTACAGATCACATATTGAGGCTCATTCACAGTAGCAGGCTGACGGAAGGGTGGATTGCTTAAAATTGGGTGCTCTCTAGCTATTGCTGTGTTTTTGTCAGTTGGTTGGTTGTGGGCCACTGCCCTGAAAATTTTCCAGGCTAGAAGATCCTGAACCATGCCCATGGGTCAGGACTTGTATCCAAACTTCAGAGCAGACCAGGGTGGACTGCTTTTTGGAGATCCTCTTGGCAATGCCTGTAGGTGCTTCTGCAGCCCACTTGTGGTCTTAGTTATACCCCTTGACATATCTCAAAGCACTCACTAGCTTCCCTGTGGTTGTCTTTTCCAAGCACATGAATCTGGGTTTAATCAGCACCATAAAATATTCACTCTCCAAATTCCTGTTAGAAAACAACTTCAAACATCTCATGTTCTATACATGGCTAAAAAAAATATGGATGAAGCTAGGTGCAGTGGCTCACGCCTGTAATCCCAGAATTTTGGGAGGCCGAGGCAGGAGGATCGCTTGAGCCCAGAAGTTCAAGACCAGCCTGGGCAACATGGCAAAACCTTGACTCTACAAAAATACAAAAAAATCAGCCGGGCATGGTGGCATGTGTCTGTAGTCCCAGCTACTCAGGAGGCTGAGGTGGGAGGATCACCTGAGCCTGGGAGGTCGAGGCTGAAGTGAGCCATGATCATGCCAGTGCACTCCAGCCTAGGTGACAGAGTGAGATCCTGTCTCAAAAAAAAAAAAAAAAAAAGAAAGAAAGAAAAGAGGCCAGGCACAGTGGCTCACGGCTGTAATCCCAGCACTTTGAGAGGCCAAGGTGGGTGAATCACCTGAGGTCAGGAGTTTGAGACCAGCCTGACCAACATGGTGAAACCCCGTCTCTACTAAAAATACAAAATTAGCCGGGTGTGGTGCATGCCTGTAATCCCAGCTACTTAGTAGGCTGAGGCAGGAGAATCGCTTGAGCCTGGGAGGCAGAGGTTGCAGTGAGCTGAGATCATGCCATTGCACTCCAGCCTGGGCAACAAGAGCGAAACTCCATCTAAAAAAAACTAAATAAATATAAAAAAAGAGAAAAAGTAATTGATCTGTAGGGGATTTAGAAAAAAATGTACTGAAAGTCCATGACCATAAAACCAGGTGTTTTTCCCAAATCCCTACACGTCCCCCCAGAAATTTCTACCATGCCCATTCTCAAGGAAGCTACCTATCCAGCATTTGGACCTGCGATTGAAAGTGACTATGTCTGGTATGCTTTCTTAGCCCCCCATCTATCTCCATGAAGTATGAATAATGCAATCATGGAATTTTTTAAAATTTTTGAGTGAATGGAGCAGTCCAATGTTTAAAACTCTCAAAGACAGATGACATGATATGTAAAAACCTCAAAGAGTCTGCAGACAAATTATTAGAAATAAATGTGAGTTTAGAAAGGTGGCTGGATAAGGCCAGGAATGGCAGCTCACACCTGTAATCCCAGCACTTTGGGAGGCCAGGAGTTCGAGATCAGCCTGGCTAACATGGTGAAACCCCGTCTCTACCAAAAATACAAAAATTAGCCAGGTATTGTGGCATGCACCTGTAATCCCAGCTACTTGGGAGGCTGAGGCAGGGGAATCACTTGAACCTGGGAGGCAGAGGTTGCAGTAAATTGAGATCACAACACTGCGCTGGGCGACAGAATAAGACTCTGTCTGCAAAAACACAAACAAACAAACGAAAAAGAAAGGTGGCTGGATATAAGATTAATATTTTACAAGTCAGCATAGTGGTCATCTCTGGAGGGAGGGGCTATGGGGTAGGGAGAAGCACAGATGCAAGCTATTAAATGGTCTTTTGGGATGTTGGTCTGGGATGTTGATGAGATATTGTCCCTAATTTCACAAAGTGTTCCAACAGCACCAGGAAACACTGTGTTTATGCTGAACAACTGATTCATTTCTATCTTGTGGATTCTGAGAATGTTCTAATGGACCTTGTTCCTCTTTTTGCTTTGATTGTTAACACACAGCAAAAATTTCACCTCTGCTTCTAGCAGTCTTTGGGATGTGTTTGTGCTAAATGGGCCATAGCTTTATTTCCCTGCCTTTATTTTTCTCTCATCCTGATTTCCTCATTAATTGTATCTTGTTGAACAACAATACATAATTTTTATAAGTGGTCCCAAGTCATTTTTTTGGAATAAGAAAAAAGTTAGTTAGCTAGCTGGCCAGAGATACTGGCAGAACCTGTCCTTTCCCTCTCTTTTAACAAAGTTAGGCCTTTGTTGGGTAATTTAAAATTTAATCTTCAATTTTAAAACGAGTACTACAATTTGCGCCTGCTGCTATATTCTGAGCAATTAATTTAACAACAACAACGACAACAAAAATGGTGTCTGACCAGTCCATGAGCTGAAACAAGGTGACGGTTTAAATTCAAGTCATTTCCCACAGCATTACTCTTTGGAACTCCCTTTTTTGTCTTTATGTGCAACTTACAACTGATTTAAGAAGCCTGCTGGATGAGCTCTCGACACAAAACTTTCTTTGGACCAGCCGGGCATGGTGGTTTATGCCTGTAATCCCAGCACTTTGGGAGGCCGAGGCGGGTGGATCACTTGAGGTTAGGAGTTCAAGACCAGCCTGGCCAACATAGTGAAACCTCGTCTCTACTAAAAATACAAAATTAGCCAGGTGTGGTGGTGGGCGCCTGTAATCCCAGCTACTTGGGAGACTGAGGCAGGAGAACTGCTTGAACCTGGGAGGCAGAGGTTGCAGTGAGCCAAGGTCATGCCATTGCACTCCAGCCTGGGAAATAAGAGCAAAACTCCATCTCAAAAAAACCCTTTTTTTCTTTGGACCATATTAATTTCTCTGCACTCCTCAATTAATGTAGTTCCCTCCCAACCACTCTCTTCCCTCTCAGAGACAGTTAGGTCTCCTTCCACTACCTCTTCAGTACTTCCTCCTTCATTTTAAGCTATGCTGTGTATTCCAGTGACTCAACCAGGAGATACTAAAGAGCAGAAATCAAGTGCACGGAGCCAGACCGGGGCCAAATCTCATCTCTGCTACTAACAAAGCCGTGTGACCTTTGGCAAGTCCCTAAATTTCTCTGAGCCTCAGTTTGCTTATCCATACAATAGGCACAAGGAATGTAAGTATAAATGAGAACCTGAGTTTAAGTACTTAAAGTAGAGTTCCTGGCACCTATAAAGTGCTTGAGAAATGTTAGCTAGATTCTTCCAGTTACAGAAATAAAGTCGACTCTTTTTTTATTTTTTAATTTTAATTTTTTAGAGATGGGGTCTTACTATGTTGTCCAGGCTATTCTTAAACGCCTGGCCTCAAGCAATCATCCCACCTCAGCCTCCCCAAGTGCTGAGATTACAGGCATGAGCTGAAAATCAACTATTCAGAGCTTTAAAGCTGTGTCTCCACTCCATGTTTCTAGGGATTTTTTTTTTTTCAAATAAAAACCATATTTAAGGCTGGGCATGGTGGCTCATGCCTGTAATCCCAGAACTTTGGGAGGCTGAGCTGGGCAGATCACTTGAGGTCAGGAGTTCGAGACCAGCCTCCTGGCTAACATGGTGAAACCCCATCTCTATTAAAGATACAAAAACTAGCCAGGCGTGGTGGCAGGTGCCTGTAATCCCATCTACTCAGGAGGCTGAGGCAGAAGAATCACTTGAACCTGGGAGGTGGATATTGCAGTGAGCCGAGATTGCACCACTGCACTCCAGCCTGGGCAACAAAGATAGACTTCATCTCAAAAAAAATAAACAAAATAAAAAGCATATTAAACATTTTCAGGTTAATTTAAAGCGACTTCTCCAGCCTCCCAGTTTTGCTCACTCCACTGCGTGCTCTCCACACGAGTCATTCATCTGCTCTCCTGTTTACTGAACGAGCTGCCCATTCCTGGCTGGTTATGCCCTAGACCAGCAGACAGTGCTGGGTGCAGAAGGGAGTCAGACATACCAGGTTCAAACCTGTGATCCCACAGTGCTTAGCTGGGTGATCTCGGGAGTTATTTAACCTCTCTGGGCCACCACATCTCCGCCTACAAAGTAGGAACATGAATACCTGCCTTCTCTGGTATCTTTAACCTAAACAGTGACTGCGTCAAAGTGGCTGAGGGCACAGAAGGGGCCATGTATATACTGACCAGTGCCTGGCCTCTGGTTGACATTCTCTGCCTTCTTCCTTAGCACCATTCATAGCAAACATTTAAGGGGGTTTTTCTGTGCCAAGCACTGTCCCCCATACTGGGGGTTCAGAGAACAGTGAGGCTGGCAGTGTCTGCCCTTGGAGAGCTCATTCTGCACTCCACAACTCTTCCTACTCTGGGCCTTCCAGCCTCAGCACAACCCTTGGTGAGCCTCCCACTGACCAGTCCTAGTTCATTTGATTTTTATAAAAGCCCTCCCTTTTTAAAAAACAATTTTAAAGCAAATTTGGCTAACGCACCAAGCAGTGGTTTTTCCAGTAGGGATGGTACCCACTAGCATGGGGCCCTTCCACCATCTTGTTTTTCTAAGCAATTCTAACACACATTATCTGCTCAAATAAACAAACTTGGCTGGGTGTGGCGGCTCACACCTGTAATCCCAGCTCTTCGGGAGGCCTAGGTCGGTGGATCACCTGAGGTCAAGAGTTCGAGACCCACTGGCCAACATGGTGAAACCTCGCCTTTACTAAAAATACAAAAATTAGCCGGGCATGGTAGCGGGCACCTGTCATCCCAGCTACTCAGGAGGCTGAGGCAAGAGAATCACTTGAATCCAGGAGGTAGAGGTTGCAGTGAGCCAAGATCGCATCATTGCACTCCAGCCTGAGCAATAGAGCAAAAACTCCATCTCAGAAAATACATAAATTAACAATAAACGAACTCAATGGATGCACTGGCAGGAACACCACATTCCCATGGCTAGCTCGAACAGACAAGGGAGAAGAGAGGGCAGGATGGAAAAAAGAAAAGCATTTTATAAAATCTGTTGAGATATGAGTCTCAGCTCTTCATCTTAACACAAATATCATCGACAAAACAACAAAAACAGTGGCCTAGTTTTTACCGCCACAACCACCACCACCTCCCTTGCTATAGAAGCCCTTCAAGATGCCCCCCCCCCCCAATGATCCTTGCCCTCTGCTCATCACACTTACACGTGGTCACCTCCCACGTTAACATTAACCGACAAAATACTCCATCAGGTAATAAAAGACAATGCAGCTTTTATCCCAATCACTCTCTCTCCTGTCTGGGATCCCTCATTCTGGGGAATGCCAGCAGTCATAGCATAAGCAGCCCTGTGGAAGGTACCCAGGATGAGGAACTGAGGCTTCCAGCCCATAGCCACAGGAGTGAGCTTGGAAGCAGATTCCCCAGACTCAGTCAAGCCTTCAGATAACCGCAACCCTGACCAACAATTTATCTGCAATCTAATGAGACCCGGTGCCAGCACCACCCAACTCAGCCACTCCTGCATTCCCAACCCTCAGAAACTTCAGGATAATAAATCTGTGTTATCTTAAGCCAGTAAGTTTTAGGTAAATTGTTAAGCAGCAATAGGTAACAAATATACCACGCAACCAAACTTCAAAAGTCTCTGCCTGATTCTTGTTTTGATAATATGGAAAACATTATCTTCTTTCTAAATAAACCAGCCAAGCACAGCCAAACTGAATTACTGCCTGTAGGTCTCACTATTTACACAGAGTGACTGTTCACAACCTGGGGGACACGGCCCCTGGGAGGTGCATGGGTGGGTGTTAGGAGGCTCATCAACTACCTCCAATTGTGTGCAAATCTGTGCTTTTTCTGGAGAGAAGGCCCACAGATTTCCTTACTGAACCCAAAAAGTTTCAGGACTATTGTGATGAAGGGTGGGGCTGTGGGACAGCCTAAAGAGGTCAGATCTTTTCAACCCAGGGAGATGAAGGTTGACGGAGAAGGATCTAAATTTGGAAAGTCACCACGGAACAGCCAGCGACCACAGTGCCAAACTCCAACGTGCTAAAAACAGTGGGACCTTGACCTCAAGGCCACTCATCAGTGGATGGTGATGCTCCCTGGAAACATGCGGCACCATGAGTCAGCCAGCCACCTGGCCCTCAACCTGGAAATGACTCAGAGAGAAAGTGGAGGGTGCAGGAGAAGGAGGGGCTGCCCACCCTCATCAGGAAAATTACTGGGAGCCACGAAGCATAGAGTCCCTGATGAACTTCTGTGCTCATGAGAGAGCACGCTGAGCCATCTTCCTACCCGAATCTCAAGCATCTCCAAGTTCAGTTCAAGTTCCCATCCATGAGACATGTGTCGAGAACCTGTGCCAGGTGCTGGGCTGACACAGTAAGTAAGAAATCATCCTTGCTGTCCCAAACAGCAAAGGTTGGTGGGGCCCACATAGCTGGACTCCAGTGATATCAGTAAGCACCAAGAGGAAGGGCTGCCCAGGAGAGGTCAAGGAGTCTGAAGGAAGTGACCACTGAACTGAGCCTGCTAGGCCAAGGACAGGCAGTGGGGTGCTCCAGGTAAGAGAACAGCGTGTCCCAGGACACGAGGGTGTGAGAAATCCGTGCCTTCTGGGCATGGCCCATTACAGAAACCAGAGTGTGGGGCTAGAGAGGCCAGGTGGCTGGGTCTGTGGTGCCAGAACGGAGGGCTGGCCTGCTGTGCTGACAAGCTGGGCCCTGTCCTGAGGGTGTCAGGAGGGGTGTGACAGCACCCAAGGCCAGTAAACAGCTTGGAAGTGGTTCAGGTGAAAGCTGATGAGGCCTGAGCTAGGCGGGCGCAGTGGGGATGAGGGAAGGATAGGCTGGGGATCTCCTGAGTGGACTCAACAGGACTTGTTTCTGGGGTGTTGAAAATGTTCTAGAATGAATCCCAGCACTTCGGGAGGCCAAGACAGGTGGATCACTTAAGGTCAGGAGTTTGAGAATAGCCTGGCCAACATGGCGAAACCTTGTCTCTACTAAAAAAACAAAAATTAGCCGAGCATGGTGGTTCGTGCCTGTAATTGCAGCTACTCAGGAGGGTGAGGCAGGAGAATTGCTTGAATCTGGGAGGTGAAGGTTGCAGTGAGCTGAGATCCAACCACTGCACTCCAGCCTGGGCAACAAGAGTGAGACTCTGTCAAAAAAAAAAAAAAAAAGAAAAAAGAAAAAGAAAGAAAATGTTCTAGAATTAGACAATGGTGATGGTTGCACAACACTGTGAATGTACTAAATGTCATTAATAATAAATGTTATATTATTTGTATTTTACCACAATTTAAAAAAAGACTTTGTTTGATTGGATATGGGGTTGAAAGAATGGAAGATAAACTTCCTGGATTAGATTCCCAGGAGGATGTGTGTGCCACCAAACTAAAATAGAAAATGCCACACGCAGCTGGGTGTGGTGGCTCATATCTGTTATCCCAGCACTTTCGGAGGCCGAGGCAGGAGGATGGCTTCAGCCCAGGAGTTTGAGACCAGCCTGGGCAACAAAATGAGACCCCAGTCTCTACAAAAACAAACAAACCAACAGAAAAAGATAAGGAAGGAAGACAAAGTGATGGTGGTGCAGCTGCGTGTGAGGGGCCAGTAGGAGGACCGGGAGGAGACATCAAAGGTCAGCCTGTGTTAACTGGAGGCTCAGGGCAGAGGCCAGGGCTGGACTGTGAAGGTGGGAGGAGTGTGAACTTAGGGGAGGAGGGGGGAATGTGGAGGTGTTGAGAGGGGAGCTGGTCTCCAGGGAGGATAAGACCAGGAGCCTGCAGAGACCAGGACAGGGTTCAGACTCCAGGAGAAGACAAAGTAAGTCCAAAGTCAGCCATGGGGGAGAAGGAAGAGGGTTTGTTAGAGAGTGAGGAGACAAAGCAGGGAAGAGGATGGAAAAGGTCCAGGAGCGAGGCTTTGGGGCACGATCAAAAGTCAAAGGCAGGAAAGGGGTACAGGGAGCCGAGGGCTGGAAGTGTCCGTTGCATTTGGCATCAGGTGGTCCTTGGTGACCCCTCAGCAAGAGGAGACCCAACAGCCGGAGAAGTGGGGCCTGAGGCCAGGCTGCTGGGAGGCGAGGCGTGTCTGAGAGGTGAGGGGGGTAGGGACAGATTATAAACTAACTTTCAGAGAGGTTCGACTGAGAAAGGAAACAAGAAAGGCCAGATAGGGGGACACCAGATAAACGGTGGGGGTGGGTGTCTGCTTGTGATTTTTCTTTTTCCTAAAAAAAGAGTTCCCATTCACTGAGAGAACAGAGCCAGAAGCAGAAATAGAGATTCTAGAAGTGGTGGTAGGGGAGAGGGACATGAATCCACGTAGGCGTGGGGTCCTGGGGGTGAGGAAGGGTCTCAGCCTAAGTGCCTGGCTGGCCCCCATCAGCTGAGGAGCGGGGTGCATGTGTCCTCCGAGGCCGGGAGGGAAACCGAGAGGATGGGTGGAGAGGCTGATAAGCCTGCAGCCAGGCCCAGGCGGGAAGTTGAGGGAGTTCCCTCCAGATGACTGTTTTCTAGGTGAAGATGGAGCAGCGGTCACCTCCTGAGGTGAGGCAGCTGCAGTGAGGTGCGGGCTGGAGGGGAACAAAGAGGCCTGAGATGGAAGGAAGGGAAAGGGCCGAGGCTGTCCCAGGACCCCAGCCGCAGAGCGGGAGACTCAGAGCAAGCCTGCAGGCCACGCACTGCAACTACTGGCCTAGGGGGCCTAAGGAATGGAGACCTGGTTCCAGCCACCGCCCTGCCCACCCCCAGTGTTGACCCTGCTTGCTCGGTGCCTTGTGGCCTGTGGGTCTGTTTCCTTGAGTGTAAAACAAGGCAGAGGCCTGAGGAGGCAGTGGGAGAGTCGCTCCCTGCCATGTGCTGCAGTTCCAACGTCTTCCCTGAAGGTACAAAGAACATTCATTCTCTAGGAACCCAAAGGAGGGAGCAATTGACTTCCATGTGGGGTGGAGGGGGAGAGGGGAGAGCAACACGGTTTTGGGAAACAGGATGTTGCGGGTAAGAAAAAGAGGGACCCCAAAGAGTGAGTGTCTGCAGGGCAGGGTCTGGCCCAAAGGGTGTGGTCTGGGAGGGTACGAGGGCTGGAGTGGACAAAGGGAGAGTGGGTAGGGCAGGAGCTACAGTTGTAAAGGTGGGCTAGGACCGTGTAGTAAACACCATTGTCATTTATCAATCACCTCGAGGCGGGGGCCAATGAATCACCTCCTTTTATCCAGTCTCAACCTCACACCCACTTCATGCCCACGAAGTTCTCTTATCATCCCCATGTTACAGATTGAGAAAACAGCTCAAAGAGCTTAAGTAAAACTGGTCTAAAAGACTTGAGTCAGGTCTATGGCTCCAGACAAATGGCGCAGCTTCAGAGAGTGGAAGTTCCAGTCCCAGTGCCCAGCCAAGTGCCTCTCTCGTGGACAAATCAGTTATTTCTTTCTTTCTTTTTTTTTTCTGAGACAAAGTCCTGCTCCGTTGCCGAGGCTGGAGTGCAGTGGCGCAATCCTGGCTCACCGAACCTCTGACTCCCACGTTCAAGCAATTCTCATGCCCCTGCCTCCCGAGTAGCTGGGATTACAGGCATGTGCCACCATGTCCAGCTCATTTTTTGTATTTTTAGTAGAGACGGGGTTTCACTGTTTTGGCCAGGCTGGTTTTGAACTCCTGGCTTCAAGTGATTCGACCACCTTCGCCTCCCAAAGTGCTGGGATTACAGGTGTGAGCCAATGCGGCTGGTAAAATCGGTTATTTCTGAGGCTCGGTGACACCATCAGTCCAGCAGGATAATTATGAAGATTATGGATATCCTGCCTCCGTGGGTTGCCATGGGGATCAAATGCCCAAGGAAGCACCGTACAGTTGAGCAGAGAAGCCTGGCAGAGGGGCTTTGCCAGTGGCCAACTAGCCCTCCCCAGCCTGGGGCCACTGCTCCGAGGCTTGACTCACCAGCTAGCCTTGCCCATGGATTTCACCTCCAAAGAGCTGTGCAATTTGCCTGCAACCCAGTCACCTCCATTCTTTGCTGATTGCAGTGACTTCTGACAAGGAAATAGCATTCTGTGGGCTCTCCCTCTATTCACAGCCCCGGGACACTACTGAGCCCCCTCAGTCATGTGGTCCCAGAAGAAGCAGAACAAAACCCTCTCATCTCAAGACAAAGGTTCAAAATTAGCTGTAAGGTGGAAGATAAACCAGGCTTCAGAGATAGGCAGCACCCCCCTTCCCTTTGTACAAGCACAAAATATTACAGATATACTTGTAGCCTCACAGGTGAATGGAAAATGAGCTCCAGTGTGTGATTTTTATCATTTAGGAGTAAAAAAAGTAGCAACAATTTAAACTAGGATCTGTCTTCATATGTCTAACAAATCAATTATATCTCATTTGCAAATAAAAACAGTTGGGGATAGGTTACAATATTCAAATAAGCCATTATGGTAAAACAACAAAAAACTTATTATGGAATTGCTCATTAAAATAAAAAAATCACCTCCCCATCCCAAAAAACAGCAATGCACTGAAATCTAGAAAATGTGAGGCCGGGTGTGGTGGCTCACACCTGTAATACCAGCACTTTGGGAGGTGGAGGCCAGTGGATCACCTGAGGTCAGGAGTTTGAGACCAGCCTGGCCAACATGGTGAAACCCTGTCTCTACTAAAAATACAAAAATTAGCTGGGCCTGGTGGCATGCGCCTCTAATTCCAGCTACTTAGGAGGCTGAGACAGGAGAATCCCTTGAACCCAGGAGGCGGAGGTTGCAGACAGCCGGGATTGCACCACTGCACTCCAGCCTGGGTAACAGAGACTCTGTCTCAAAAAAAAAAAGAAAAAAAAAAGAAAACGTGTGCTACTTATAATTGTGTTTTTTGCCATCTTTTAAAAAAGTAATGGCAAAAACCACAATTACTTTGCAACAACCTAATATATTTTTAGACTAGTCAAGAGTAGTCGTGAGAACAGAGAAAAGAACATGGAGTTTGATCTGTAACTGACTAAACAATTCATCAAGATAACCCACTACTACTTTCAGACCAGCCAAGGAAACGTGTGCTACTTCTAAAACACACTGACCAGAACTTGGCTTAGATCTAAGCCTTTCTAAAAATGCCCACATGGGATAAACTTTAGTTCTCAATTGGATTCTTTTCCTTAATTGTTGGAAGTATCAAACCCCAGCAATTTGACGTGCGTTTTAGGCATCACAGAAGAGAAAGGAGGAAGCCAGGTAGAAACATCTGTTACAGTGGAAACATCAGACTTACAGTTTTCTTGACCCTCAAGGCTTGAACCTGCAAGAAACAGAAGAAACATGTTGATTCCAGAAGCTTCGATGCTCATGGAGTTAAAATGATGTGGAAACAGAGTAAACACTCACAGTGCAGAAGGGTCAGCAGGACTCCAAGCCACATCGTGGCCCCTTGGGCCCACCTTGGCTGCATCCTGAGAGTGAAGACTGCAGGCACAGTTAGTTCTGCCTTCGGGCCATGACTCGCTCAGCAGAAGGCACTGCCCACAAGTCACCGTTGAGAAACCCGCCCTGTGCAAAGCAGAAATTGCTCTGGTCACTTCTCCCGGCGCCTGCAGAGAGACCGGCTGTGGTGCTGGTCAGGTAATGGCAGCCATGGCTGGAAACCGGGAACAATGGGGCCTGGGCTGGTCTGATATCTCCTCAGGAAATGACCAGCCTTCCTGAGGGGCCACCGAACGCGGCCGCTTTGTTTAGTTTCTTTAGGGAAAAAACAAGGCACAAGTGACATTTGCCTTGGCGTTCTTGACCCTCCCTCTGTCTCGCCTGAGTTTGGGGGCCCTTCTCATGGCACGGTGAGGGGATTCCTCCCTGCCTCCAGCCTCCACCCACCACCCAAAGGGCTGCTCTCCCAGGACATCCAGAAGGATCTCTCTGCTTTTCCAGTCCTCCCCCTCCCCCATCAAAGAGGGCTTTTGCCACACAGCATAAGTCTGGACCCCCTGCCTTTCTTGGGCTGACTTTTCCCCAAAATTGCAGGTTTGTCAAAGAGACCTGCTGCTGGGGCAGGCTGAGCTTGGAACGCAGCGGAACTGAGGCGAGAGAATAACAGAGGAAGTAGGGGGCAAAGAGCACCCTTGGGCGTAGGCCAGCTTAAGCAATAGCAAAAGCAAAAGACGTAAGATAGTAGAAGAAGAACATACGAAATAAGGGAGTAAGCAGTAAGAATAGAGTTAATGGCTGGGCGCGGTGGCTCACACCTGTAATCCCAGCACTTTGGGAGGCCAAGGCGGGTGGATCATGAGGTTAGGGGTTTGAGACCAGCCTGACCAACATGGTGAAACTCCACCTCTACTAAAAAAAAAATACAAAAATTAGCCAGGCATGGTGGAGAACCCCTGTAATCCCAGCTACTCAGGAGGCTGAGGCAGGAGAATCGCTTGAACCCAGGAGGCAGAGGTTGCAGTGAGCTGAGATCGCACCATTGTACTCCAGCCTGGGCAACAGAGTGAGACTCTATCTCAAAAAAAAAAAAAAAAGAATAGAATTAACTTCTTCCATGGCGATAAGGAGTGACATGTTAACCAAATATCGTACCCTTTAGAAGATGGCTTCAAATCTAAAAATACACTATTCCTACTCCTTTAAGCCTCAAAATACGTTATTCCTACTCCTTTTAAAAGATACCTTGTAGCTTTAAGATTGACCTTTGGGGCCGGGAGTCGTGGCTCATGCCGGTAATCCCAGCACTTTGAGAGGCTGAGGTAGGAGGATTGCCTGAGGTCAGGAGTTTCAGACCAGCCTGGCCAACATGGTAAAACCCTGTCTCCAATAAAAATACAAAAATTAGCCAGGCACGGTGGCACACGCCTATAATCCCAGCTACCCAAGAGGCTGAGGCAGGAGAATCGCTTGAACCCAGGAGGCGGAGGTTGCAGTGAGCCAAGATCAAACCACTGCACTCCAGCCTGGGGTGACAGAGCAAGACTTTGTCTCAAAAAAAAAAAAAAAGATTGGCCTTTGGACTTTTCATTGGGTAATAGATATTTTGATGGTAGAAAATACTAGAATCTGGCTGAGCGCGATGGCTCATGCCTGTAATCCCAGCACTTTGGGAGGCCAAGACGGGCGGATGACTTGAGGTCAGGAGTTCAAGACCAACCTGGCCAACAGGGAGAAACCCGTCTCTACTAAAAATACAAAAATTAGCCTTAGCCGGGCATGAAGGCCGGCACCTGTAATCCCAGCTACTTAGGAGGCTGAGGCAGAAGAACTCAGAAGGCGGAGGTTGCAGTGAGCCGAGATGGCACCACTGCACTCTAGCCTAGGCGACAGAAGTGAAACTCCATCTCAAAAAAAAAAAAGAGAAAGAAACTACTAGAATCTGACCCTTTGCATCAGTTTCTAAAAATCTAACTTGTTACAGTCATAGAGTCAGACGTTATGGGATGCTTTGGAAAAGAAGCAAACCATGTGGATATTAATAACACATCAAAATCTCTCAGACTGTCTTAATATTTTATGGTGTTTCTTTATAGTCTGTAATTTAAAACATCAATCAAATATTGCCACAAAAAGTAATTTAATAGATAAGGGACTAAGCAGTAAGTTGGGACATGGTAAGAGAAGTAAGTTGGAAGGACTTCCAGTAGCTATTTGGTCGCAAAAAATAAAAGTAAAGATGGGCAATTTGGTCAGAAGAGGTAAAGTGGGGGTAAACAAGGTTGAACAGCTAGCTTACAAGAAATAAAGTAGGGTGAAGGCACTATAAGAGAAAGGCAAGTGACGTTAAGCAAGTGAGGAAAAACATGTAAAAGGCCGTGAAATGTAACAAACCGGCACTGATAACCACTCACAGGTCAGCCCACTCGCCCCTCTCCGAGAGTGTTGCTGTGCTTCATCACTTGCTGCTTCGCTATTTGTACGTGTGTCATGTCCAATTCTTTGTTCATGGCACCAACAGCCTGGAGCTGCGCGGCACCATCTGGTAACAGAACTAGGAAGCTCTCCTCAGCTTTTGGTGTGGATGACATACGCAGCCCTATGAGAGGCCCCTCCCCAGCATGCACCCCTAAACAAATGCGTACTCTACTGGGCCACTATGCGGGAGCTTCCTAAGATATACATCATTTCTGCTGGGCATGGTGGCTCATGCCTGTAATCCTAGCACTTTGGGAGGCCGAGGCGGGCGGATCACCTGAGGTCAGGAGTTCGAGACCAGCCTGACCAACATGGAGAAACTCCGTGCTTACTAAAAATACAAAAATTAATCGGGTGTGGTGGCGCATGCCTGTAATCCCAGCTACTCAGGAGACTGAGATAGGAGAATCGCTTGAACCTGGGAGGTGGAGGTTGCAGTGAGCTGAGATCACGCCATTGTACTCCAACCTGGGGGACAAGAGTGAAACACTGCCTCAAAAAAAAAAAAGATATACATCATTTCCTTTCACTCCTCTGTTTGAGACCGGAAAAAGTCAATTTACAGCCTGCCATAATACAGCCTTTGCTTACCTTTCAAGCCTAGTCTCTCACCACTTCCTTCCTTGCACCTACATTATGGCTGCTAGAATTTCTAGTTCCTAGCACTCTTCATCTGTCTGTGCCTTTGTCGGGGCTGCTCCCCTACTTGGAATGCCTTCCCCACTTCTTTCCAAGCAAATTCCTACCCATCCTTCCTAACTCAGTTCAGGAATCCATTTCTCCAGAATTTTTCCTCATCTTCCCCAGACTGAGCTGCCCTTCCTCTGCAACCCCCTTACCTCCCTGGTTTTCCCTCTGTCGGACACTTTTTTTTTTTTTTTTGAGACAGAGTCTTGCTTTGTCGCCCAGGCTGGAGTGCAGTGGCGTGATCTTGGCTCACTGCAACCTCCACCTCACAGGTTCAGGCGATTCTCCTACCTCAGCCTCCCAAGTAGCTAGAATTACAGGCATGCGTCACCATGCCCAGATAATTTTTGTATTTTTAGTAGAGACGGGGTTTCACCATGTTAGCCAGGCTGGTCTCGAACTCCTGACCTCAGGTGATCGCCCACCTTGGCCTCCCAAAGCGCTGGGATTACAGGTGTGAGCCACCGGGCCCAGCTGTCGGACCCTTTTTTTTTTTTTTTTTGAGATGGAGTCTTGCTCTGTCGCCCAGGCTGGAGTGCAGTGGTGCAATCCTGGCTCACTGCAAGCTCTGCCTCCTGGGTTCACGCCATTCTCCTGCCTCAGCCTCCCAAGTAGCTGGGACTACAGGCACCCCCCCACCACACCCGGCTAATTTTTTGTATTTTTAGTAGAGACGGGTTTCACCGTGTTAGCCAGGATGGTCTCGATCTCCTGACCTCGTGATCCACCCACCTCAGCCTCCCAAAGTGCTGGGATTACAGGCGTGAGCCACCGCGCCCGGCCAGACACTTTTATTATATGATGTGTCATAATGGCCTGTCCTCCCCCAAATGGACTGCAATCTCCTTGATGACAGGGACAGTGTCTGGAACCTAGTAGATGATGAAAAAGCATTAGTGCAATGGATGATTGTCTAGATGGATGAAGACAAGCTACTGTATTGTCTGAATCAGATGATCACTGCCTTGAGGGTGCCATATTGTTTCTGAAATGCCACCCTCTAGGACTTCCCCATGGTAAAGCTAAGACAGATACAAACTGGCCACAGTCGAAACCAGATTCCTCTACCTCAGGGCAAGAACCAAGAAGTAATGGCTTCCAGCTAGAAAACAATTCCTCTCTCTGACCTATGGTTCAGTGGAAGTTTTGATAAGAGCCTTGAACAGCAATACACACTTTACCCATTTATTTCTAAAGGAATGTTTTCCATTGCGTTATTTGCTGTTGTTTTGTGCTCGCCATTCCCCACTATAAGCTATCTTCTTTGGCAACCTACTGGAAATTACCCTCACCCATCTACCAAATTTTGATGTGGGAACAAAAAAGGAAACACCATGATTAATAAAATAAATTTTGGCTTCAATGGTAACTTTTAGATACTGCAGAGTAAGCGCCTATTGCAGAGCAACAATTCAAATGATAGTGATAAATGCCAAGACCCCAGACCCCGTGCCCTCAAGTTCCAAAGTAAATTTCTAAAATGTGGCAATTGCTTCATAAATGATTCTAATATTTTCAGGATACCATGATAAAATAAAGCTTTATTTCAAAAATAAATGTTTTTTTTAGAAAATTGAAAAATTGTATCCCATAATTCACACTGTGTACCAGAATACATTCCAAATGGACCAGTGATATGAATGTACAAATAAACCCATAAGAGTTCTAGAAGAGGCCAGGCACAGTGGCTCATGCTTGTAATCCCAGCACTTTGGGAGGCCGAGGTGGGCAGATCACCTGAGGTCAGGGGTTCAAGCCCAGCCTGGCCCACATACAGTGAAACCCTGTCTCTACTAAAAAATACAAAAATTAGCTAGGCGTGGTGGCACATGCCTGTAGTCCCAGCTACTTGGGAAGCTGAGGCAGGAGAATCACTTGAACCTGGGAGGCAGAGGTTGCAATGAGCCAAGATCATGCCACTGCACTTCAGCCTGGGCAACAGAGCAAGACTCTGTCTAGCAAAAAAAAAAAAAAAAAAAAAAAGTTCTAGAAGAAAATACAAAAGAAGAAAAGAAGTCCTTACAACCTTGAATGGCAGAGGCTGGTTTAACTAAAACTTAAAATCCAGAAGCCATAAAATTGATTGATAAATTGTACTTTATGAAAAAAAAGTTCTGCTTTGCCAAAAAAAAAAAAAAAATTAGTCAAGAGAAAAACTACTAACTGGAAAAAATGTTTGCAACTCACATCACGGACAAAGAGCTAACCTCCTTAGTATGTGAAGAACACTCATAAATTAAGAAGAAAAAGTTCGGAAGTCTGTCTAAGCTACTCTGGCTTGGGAGGCTGCCTGATTAAAAGAAGAAAATAAAAGAGAAGACGAAAAAGAAAAGACCAACAATCCAATAGAAAAATGGGCAAAGAATATGAACAGATAGTTTCCATAATGTAAGAAAAAGTATCTGAAATTGGAAATAGGCAAAAATGAGTACTGCATGCCTGTCCGGGGTTTACCTCACACTCTAAGGTTATTAACGTTTGTTTGACTTGCTATTTACAGTAGACTAGAATACTTTACAATCAGTAGGGGAGGGTAAACATTAACTTGTAGAAAGTCAGTAAGGATGCAAAGGATTCTTATTATCTGTGGCAGAGGGGTGGGTGGCAGAAACTGAGCAGTTGGGGACTTTTCTTTGTAAAGCTTTCTGTACTTTTGTTATTTAAATCATGTGACTGTATTACCCTTTCACTTTTTTCTTTTTTTTTTTGAGATGGAGTCTTGCGCTGTGGCCCAGGCTGTTGTGCAGTGGTACTATCTCAGCTCACTGCAACCTCCACCTCCAGGGTTCAAGTGATTCTCATGCCTCAGCCTCCCGAGTAGCTGGGACTACAGGCATGTGCCACCATGCCCAGCTAATTTTCGTATTTTTAGTAGAGATGGGGTTTCACCATGTTGGCCAGACTGGTCTTGAACTCCTGACCTCGGGCGATCCACCCACCTTGGTCTCCCAAACTGGTGGGATTACAGGCGGGAGCCACCGTGCCCGGCAGTATTACCTTTAAAATTTTAATTAAGAAATTGAATTTCTGTTCAGCTTTATGAAGTATTATATAATTGACATAAAATAAGCTGCGTTTAAAGTATACACTCAGAAAAGTGTTGACATGTGTATACTGATGAAACAACCTCTACAGTCAAGGAAGTAGACACATCCACCACCCCCAAAAGGTTCCTATGCCCTTTGTCTCCCTTGCCCTCTGCACCCTCCCCACTGCAAGGATTGATCTGCTTTCTGATTAGTTTGCATGTTCTGGAATTTTGTAAAGATTCATACAGTATGTACCTTTTATTATTATTATCATTATCTTTGGTGTGTCTTTTTTTTTTGAGACGGAGTCTCTCTCTGTTGCCCAGGCTGGAGCACAGTGGCACAATCTCGGCTCACTGCAACCTCCACCTCCCAGGTTCAAGCAATTCTCTGCCTCAGCCTCCGGAGTAGCTGGGATTACAGGCACCTGCCACCACGCCTGGCTAATTTTTTGTATTTTTAGTAGAGACAGGGTTTCACCGTGTTAGCCAGGATGGTCTCGATCTCCTGACCTCGTGATCCACCCGCCTTGGCCTCCCAAAGCGCTGGGATTACAGGCGTGAGCCACCGCGCCTGGCCTTTTTTTTTTTTTTGAGACAGGGTCTTGCTCTGTGGCCCAGGCTGGAGTGCAGTGCCGCAATCTCGGCTTGCTGCAACCTCTGCCTCCTGGGTTCAAGCAACTCTCCTGCCTCAGCCTCCCGAGTAGCTGGGATCACAGGTGTGCACCACCATGCCCAGCTAATTTTTGTATTTTTAGTATAGACGGGGTGTCACCATGTTGGCCAGGCTGGTCTCAAACTCCTGACCATAAGCAATCCGCCCACCTCAACCTCCCAAAGTGCTGAGATTACAGGCATGAACCACCGCACCCGGCCAACATCTTTTTTTTGAGACAGGGTCTCACTCCGTCTCCTGGGCTGGAGTGCAGTGGCACAATCATGGCTCACGGCAGCCTCAAACTCCTGAGCTCAAGCAATCCTCCCACCTCAGCCTCCCAAGTAGCTGGGACTACAGGTGTGCACCACCACACACAGCTAATTTTTTACTTTTTGTAGAGACAGGGTCTTGCCCAGGCTGGAATCCAGCTTCTTGTCTCAGAAGATCCTCCAGCCTCAGCCTCCCAAAGTGCTGGGATTATAGGCATGAGCCACTATGCCTGGCCTTGCCTTTTTCAATATAGTAAATTGAATGGGTTTTTATTCGTTTGTGGGCCTCTCCTTTCTCCTCACTTCTTCCCCTTGACCTTGGTGGATTCCTTGATTGGGTTGAGGCAAAGTTTCCCACACGGCTTTGGCTTCTTGGTAACTGATCAAGAGACTGACTCCTACATAACCAAGGGACCCCAGGAGTTCCCACCAGGCTTAACAAACTCACCCAGGACCCTGTTTCTCCCATGGTGGTGTTCGCTTCTTCTCAGCCAAGCAGAACTGAAGGAGGACAGACACACAGTTATTCCTACCTGCAGTGCTCCTGCCTTCAAATACCGGGGAAGTAACGCAGATGCGAAACATAGCGACTCGTTAACTGCACAAAAAAAGCTGTCTGCTGGAATAAACTTCAGGAAGTGGTTTTTCTGAGCAACTGGAGGTGGAGTGGGGGGAGGAAGGCGGAGGCAGGTGGGCAACAGACATGTCAGAGGGCACAGCAGGCCAACCACCTATTTCATAACAATGGTGATTGGAAATGAGATTCACCGGCCATTCCACTTCCCCCACCTGTAGCCTCAGATCTCATTAGTCTTGGAGAGTTGATGAGCCAGACTCAACAGCCCCCATCCACTGGGTTTGGGACACACCCCAGCCTGGGAGTGAACGTGCACTAATGCGTAAATCAGAAGCCTGGGTTTCCTGTCTGTTCTCTGCAGCTTAATAGCTTAAATGCTCTGAGGCTCATGTTCCTCACCTATATAATGGGAATAATGTGCCCATCTACCCATTGAATAGGCTTGTTAGGAAGATCAAACAAGAGCTAGCCTTTGAAAGCACATTTAACCAGCAGAGCACAGTAAGAACATAGTAACAACAAAAAAATATAAAAAATAGCTGCGTACGGTGGTGCATGCCTGTGGTCCCAACTACTCGTGAAGCTGAGGCGGGAGCAATGCTTGAGCCCAGGAGTTTGAGGCTGCAGTGAGCCACGATCACACCACTGTACTCTAACCTGGGCAACAGGGCAAGACCTTGTCTCAAAAAGTAATAATAATTAATTAAAAAGTTTAAAAAAAAACAATAGTTATGATTGAACAATAATAACAACAGTTGTTGATCTGGTTTGGCTGGGCCTGCCACATCTGAATCGCTGCTCTGGAGCTCAGCTGACTTAGTGAACCCAAGGGGCAGCGCTCAGTGCCTTTTCTTCCACACCCACCATGTGCTGCCCTCACCACCCCAGTCTGGCCCCTCACAAAGGTGGGCAGCTGGGCAAAAGGGAGGCAGGCAGGGACATTGTGGAGGAGTCTGTGCTATTCCATCCCCTGCAGGAGGCCCCCTCCAGTTACAAGGGACATGGTTGTTTTGTTTTTGGGATTTTTGGGGGTTTTTTTTGAGACAGGTTCTTGTTCTGTTGCACACGCTGGAGTGCAGTGGTGTGATCACAGCTCACTGCAACCTCCGCCTCTCAGGTTCAAGCCATCCTCCCACCTCAGCCTCTCGAGTAGCTGGGACTGTAGGCATGCACCACCACATCCGGCTAATTTTGGTAATTTTTGTAGAGATGGGGTCTCGTCACATTGCCCAGGCTGGTCTTGAACTCCTGAGCTCAAGCGATTTGCACGCCTCGGCCTCCCAAAGTGCTGGGATTATAGGCATGAGCCACCGCACCTGGCTGACATGGTTGTATTATGACTCATAACCATAGGCATTTTTGCCTTTGTAGACCTCTTCCTCCACACACAAAAAATTACATTTTGAAACTGTACTGGTATAAATAAGAATATATTCATATTATATATTTAAAAATTTCTTTTACCTGGACAGTGGTTTTATTCTTCTAATGACTGTATCTTCTAAACCTAATGAAGAAGGGCCTGACAACAGATCAGGCACACAACAGCCCAAGGGGTTAAGGGTCCTACTGTCTTGCACCCTGAGTGGCCTGGCCGCTGGCCTGGGAAGAGCACCACCATGTCCCAGGCACTGAAGCCAAAACAGTTGTTTGTGCATTCTGTTCTCAAAACCACAAAAGCACAAGCAACAAAATAACAAAAACAGATAAACTGGACTTTATTAAAATTAAAAATGTTTTTATTGCAAAGGATAGCATTAGGAAAGTGAAAGGTAATTCACAGAATGGGAGAAAATATTTGGAAATAATATATCTGATAAGGGTCTAGGATCTTGAATATATAAAGAACTGTTACAACTCAACAACAAAAACACAACCATTTTAAAGAATTGGCAAAGGGGCAGGGCGTGGTGGCTCACACCTGTAATCCCAGCACTTGGGGAGCCTGAGGCAGGAGGATCACTTAAGGTCAGGAGTTCTAAGACCAGCCTGGCCAATATGGTGAAACCCCATCTCAGCTAAAAATACAAAAAATTAGCCGGGCGGTGGCACATGCCTGTAATCCCAGATACTCAGGAGCTCAGGAGGCTGAGGCAGGAGAATCGCTTGTTCCCAGGAGGCAGAGGTTGCAGTGAGCTGAGATCGCGTCACTGCACTCCAGCCTGGGCAATAGAGTAAATGAGACTCCATCTTAAAAAAAAAAAAAAGGATTTGAGCAGATTATTTCTCCTAAGAAGATAAAAAAAAAATGACCCCAAGCACATGAAAAGATGCTCAACATCATTAGTCATTAGGGAATTGCAAATCAAAACTGCAATGAGATACCACTTCATACCCACTAGGATAACTATAACCAAAAAGACAGACAATAAATATTGATGAGGATGTAGAGAAACAGGAATGCCCATATGCTACTATGACATTGTAAAATGATACAGCCACTTTGAAAACAGTTGGCGGTTCCCCAAAATTAAAAATAGAGTTACCATGTGATCCAGCAGCAATTCAACCCTTGGGGATATAGTCAAGAGAGCTGAAAACATGTCCACACAAAAACATGCACACAAATGTTTATAGGGCTGGGCGCGGTGGCTCACGCCTGTAATCCTAGCACTTTGGGAGGCCGAGGCAGGTGGATCACGAAGTCAGGAGATCGAGGTCATCCTGGCTAACACGGTGAAATCCTGTCTCTACTAAAAATACAAAAAATTAGCCAGGCATGGTGGTGGGCACCTGTAGTCCCAGCTACTCGGGAGGCTGAGGCAGAAGAATGAATGGTGTGAACCCGGGAGGCGGAGCTTGCAGTAAGCCGAGATCACGCCACTGCACTCCAGCCTGGGGCAACAGAGCAAGACTCCGTCTCAAAAAAAAAAAAAAATCACAAATGTTTATAGAAGCAGTATTCACAATAGCCAAAATGTAGAAACAACACAAATGTTCATCAACTGATGAATGAGCAAACAAAATGTGTTATAGCCATATAATGGAATATTATTTGGCAATAAAAAGAATAAAGTACTGGGCAGGGCATGGTGGCTTACACCAGTAATCCCAGCACCTTGGGAGCCCGAGGCTGGAGAATCGCTTAAAGCCAGGAGTTTGAGACTAGCCTGGGCAACATAGCCAGACCCTGGCTCTACCAAAAAAAAACATTTTTTTTTTCACCTCCCACCAACTTCTCTCAAAAAATTTTTAAAAATTACCCTGGTGTGGTGGTGTGCCCCGGTAGTCCCAGCTACTCTGGAGGCTGAGATGGGAGGCTTGTTTGAGCTCAGGACTTTGAGGCTACAGTGAGCTAGGATTGCACCGCTGCACTCTGGCCCAGGTCATAGTGTGAGACTCTGTCTCTAAACAACAACAACAAAAGGAAGGAAATACTGATACATGCTACACTATAGATGAACTTTAAAAACATGCTAAGTGGAAGAAGCTACATATGAAAGGCCACATATTATATAATTCCATTTCTGTGCAATGTCCAGAATACGCAAATCCATGGAGATGGAAAGTAGTTTGGTTGGCTAGGGCTGGGGGATTAGGCAAGATAGCTAAAGAATACAGGTTTCTTTTTGGGATAATGAAAATGTTCTAAAATTGATTGGGGTGATGGTTGCACAACTCTGAATATATGAAACACCACTGAATTGCATGCTTTAAATAGGTAAATGGTATGGCATGTGAACAATATCTCAATGAATCTGTTATTTTAAAAATCTTAGAGGGTATGTTTTCATTTCCTGTGGCTACAGTGACAAATACCCACACACTTCCTGGCTTAAAACAACAGAAACTTATTCTTTCCCCATTCTGGATCTAGAATAAGTATGAATGGACCAAAATCAAGCTGCCAGCAGGGCTACACTCCCTGCAGAGGCTCTGCGGGAAGAGAATCTGTTCCTGGCCTCTTACAGGAGCAGATTGGTGGCTGCTGGCATTCCTTGGTCTGTGGGTGCATCACTCCAGTCTTCAAGGCCAGCGTCTTCAAATCTCTGCTCAATCTTCACATCACCTCTCTTCTGTGTGTCTAATCTCCCTTATTTATTATTTATTTATTTATTTGAGACGGGGTCTCACCCTGTTTCCAAGGCTGGAATGCAGTGGTTCAATCACGACTCACTGCAGCCTTGACCACCAGCGATTCTCTCACCTCAGCCTCCTGAGTAGCTGGGACCACAGGCACGCACCACCATGCCTAGATAATTTTTTAATTATTTGTAAAGACGAGGTCTCGCTATGTTTCCCAGGTTGGTCTTGAACTTTTGAGCTCAAGGGATTCTCCTGCCTGGGCCGTTCAAAGTGCTGGGATTATAGGTGTAAACCAATGTGCCCCACCTCCCTCTGCCTCTCTGGTAAAGTCACTTGTGATTGTATTTGGAGCCCATCCAGATAATCTCCCCATCTCAAAACTGTTAACTTAATCACATCTGCAAATCCCATTCTCCCACATGTTACAAACTGAATGTTTGCATCCCCGCGACAATTCACATGTTGGAACCAACTCCCCAGTGTGATAGTACTTGCAGGTGGAGCCTTTGGAGGTGATTATGTCATGAGGGTGGAGGCCTCATGAATGGGACTGGTGCCCTTATGAAAGGGACCATAAGGAAATCCCTAGGCCAGGTGCGGTGGCTCACGCCTGTAATCCCAGCACTTTGGGTGGCCAAGGCGGGCAGATCGACGTGAGGCCACGAGTTTGAGACCAGCCTGGCCAACGTGGCAAAATCCTATCTCTACTAAAAATACAAAAATTAGCTGGCATGGTGGCACGCCTGCCGCCTGTAGCCTGGGAGGCTGAGGCACGAGAATCACTTGAACCCAGGAGGCAGAGGTTGTGGTCAGCCAAGACCGCGCCACTGCACTCCAGCCCGGGTGACAGGGCAAGACTCCTTCTCAAAACAGAAAAAAAAAAAAAAAAAAGGCAAGAAAAGAATTCCCTAGTCCTTTCCATCATGTGAGGACACAGCAGAGAGACAGCCATCTATAAATGAGGAAGTAGGCCTCACCAGACACTGGAGCTGCTGGAGCTTTGATGCTGGACTTCCCAAACTCCAGAACTGTGAGAAATACATTTTTGTTGTTTCTTTTTTTTTTTTTTTTTTTTGAGATGGAGTCTCATTCTTGTTGCCCAGGCTGGAGTGCAATGGCACAATTACAGCTCACTAAAACCTCCGCCTCCCGGGTTCAAGCGATTCTCCTGCCTCAGCTGGCTGAGTAACTGGGATTACAGGCATGAGCCACCATGCCTGGCTAATTTTGTACTTTTAGTAGAGATGGGGTTTCTCTGTGTTGGTCAGGCTGATCTTGAACTCCCGACCTCAGGTGATCCACCTGCCTCGGCCTCCCAAAGTGCTGGGATTACAGGCGTGAGCCACCGCGCCCGGCCCATTTTTGTTGTTTCTAAGGCACCCAGTCCAAACAAACTAAGACACCATATAGGGCAACATTCACAGGTTCCAGGGGTCAGGGCCTGATATCCTTGGGGGTCATCAGCAGCCTACCACAGGGGTATCATGACCCATATTACAGATGGGGAGCTGAGGGCCAGGAGGTGAAACATCAACCAAGTTCCCAGCACCACATCTGCCTGCCTGTGTCTGCCTGGCTTGCTACAAAGCTTCTATGACTGACCTTTTACAGCACCTTTCTGCGCAGAAGGCTCAGACCCAGTCCCTGATCTGACACACATGAGTCATGAGACCAGAGCCAGCTTCATGGATGTGTGACCCGTGCCGTCACAGGGACCCTGTGCTCAGAAGCTGCCATGCTTGGTTTGATGCCTTGCTGTCGCCACCTTGAAATTCTTGATAATTTTGAATTTTCATTTGCACTAGACCCACAAATTATGTAACTGGTCCTACATGTGACACCGAGCAAGGAAAGGGAGAGTAGAGATGAGGTGGGTAGAAGCTGCCCTGCCCACGGCCTCACCTCAGACCTGAAAAGTACCTGACACCCCGATTCTGCACAGCCTAAATAATTGCATTGTTTTATATGAAAGAAGAACTAGACTTTTTTCCACTTTTGGTGGAAATTATAGGGAGGTATATTTCAGCCAGAACTGTGCAACACAGCAGGTAAGGAAAGTTTTGCAAATGTTTTAAAAGGCCAGATGAGACTGGGCATGGTGGCTCACGTCTATAATCCCAGCAATTTGGGAGGCCACAGCAGGCAGATCACCTGAGGTCAGGGGTTTGAGACTAGCCTGGGCAACATGGCGAAACCCTGTCTCTATTAAAAAAAATACAAAAAGGTCAGGCGCAGTGGCTCATGCCTGTAATCCCAGCACTTTGGGAGGCTGAAGCAGGTGGATCACTTGAGGTCAGGAGTTTGAGACCAACTTGGCCAACATGGTGAAATCCCGTCTATACTAAAAATACAAAAATTAGCCAGGCGTGTGGCATGCGCCTGTAGTTTCAGCTACTCAGAGGGCTGAGGCAAGAGAATCGAATAAACCTGGGAGGCGGAAGTTGCAGCGAGCCGAGATTGCGCCACTGCACTCCAGCCTGGGCCACAGAGCGAGACTCTGTCAAAAAAAGAAAAAAAAAAGCCAGCTGAGAGAGAGGGAGATGATTCCTAAAGCTGCAGAGTCTCCTCTGGGCCCACCTGAGGCAAACCCAGCCTCCACCAAGAGGCAAGTTTTGTGTCAGTTCCCAAGAACTCCAGAAGCCATGTGGGCCACTCCTTCTTCTTTTAGGGGGAGAATGTAGCTGTCAAATATCTCATCTTATTAATAAAGCTAACAAGGAGCCAAGTATTTGTCAAAACCAATGCCAGGGGTCAGAGCAGTGTCCCACTGATTGCCACAGCTGAAGACAGAGGAAAAGGAAGGAAGACTGTCATCGTCAATGTGGTTGCCATTGCAAAGGTGGCTAGGTGGCCTCTGTCACTGTGGGCTGGGAATCATAGCTCTGATCTGATGCTAAAAAGGACCATGCAACTGTTCATGGAGCGCCCAAATGACTGCCCAGACAACATAAAAAAACAGCATCTGGCCGGGCATGGTGGCTCACACCTGTAATCCCAACACTTTGGGAGGCTGAGGTGGCCGGATCACTTGAGATCAGGAGTTCGAGACCAGCCTGACCAACATGGTGAAACCCCATGTCTACTAAAAATACAAAAATTAGCCGTGCGTGGTGGCACAAGCCTGTAGTCGCAGCTATTCAAGAGGCTGAATCACTTGAACCCAGAAGCCGGAGGTTGCAGTGAGCCAAGATTGCACCACTGCACTCCAGCCTGAGTGACAGAGGGAGACTCCGTCTCAAAAAAAAAAAAAGGTGTCTGTGTGCCCACTGTGGAAACCTAAGCAGATTGGCTGGACAAACTTTAGAATGACAGGGACCCCAAAAACAGAAAGAAAAGCAAAATGCAGCCTAGTCTCTATCCCCAGGGGCGGTGGGGTCGTCTGGGGACAACAGAAGGATGAAGGCCCAGGATGAGGCAGAAAGGAGCTGATCTGGGGGTGAGGGAAACAGGGAGAGACTGACTGGTTGACTTCGGGAGGGGTGGCAGGGACGCTGGGGCCACTACCATGACTCTGAGGGAGACACAGGTTTTTCATGGGTTTTTCTCTGTGCAGCGTGGTGTAAGTCTGCCCTCACATCTCCCTTCCAGCAACCTTCAAGCAACCTCTAGTAGAGATTTGAAGTGGGATTTCTTTCCTTTTTTCTTTTTTCTTTTTTTTGAGATAGGGTCTGGATCTGTCACCCAGGTTGGAGTGCAGTGGCACAATCTTGGCTCACTGCAACCTCCACCTCCTGGGTTTAGGCGATTCTCGTGCCTCAGCCTCCCGAGTAGCTGGGATTACAGGCATACACCACCATGCCCAGCTAATTTTTTATATTTTTAGTAGAGATGGGGTTTTGCCACGTTGGCCAGGCTGGTTTCGAACTCCTGACCTCAAGTGATCCGCCCACCTTGGCCTCCCAAAAAAGTGCTGGGATTACAGGCCTGAGCCACTGCCCCCGGCCTTAGAGTGGGGTTTCTGTTCTCATTTGACTGTGTCATGGTTCTGAGACGAATCCTCAGGTGGGAAAGCAATGGGCCCGGCTTCCTTGGGCTCCTCAGCCATGGCCCTCCCAGAGCCCACCATGCCTGGAGGACCCAGCATGGGCCACAGACATGCACCTTCATTCTCACAAGTTCATCCGAGAGGAGGAGGGAGGAAAAGCCAAGGAAACCCAAAAGGCAGGTTAGAGAAAGAAGTCACTCTGTGTCCGCAAAGAGCTCCCCTCCCCTGGCCCTGTGCCCTTCACTCTCTATAGGTCAAGGTTTTGCTGGACTGTTTCCAGTGTTTGAGCCTGAATCCACCACGCCGGGGCTCCCTGATGCACTAATCCGGTGTTCAAAGAAGGGAAGGGCTGTGTGGCCCTGAAGCTGTGCCTACACAGCAGAAAGAATTCCAACCTTTCCTTATCAGACATAAAGTGGATCTACAAAGGGTCACATTAGAGAGTTTTCCTTTTTAAATGGCTCTACAAATGTTCTGAGGTAGGCGGCGGAACTCGACTCCAAAGGTAGGGCTTGGACACTGGACCAAATTGAAGACTAGCTAAACAGGGACTGAGAGAAAACAGCTTTCCATAAGACACGCCCATCAGTGTGCTGTGTCAGTTTACCGTTACCATGACAACACCGGGAGTTACCACCCCTTTCCATGGCAATGACCTGACAATCCAGAAGTTACCACCCTTTTTCTAGAAATTTCTGTATAGTCTGGCCCTTAATTTGCATATAACTAGATGGGCACACATATGATGCAGAACTGCCCTGAGCTGGTGCTCTGGGCACACTGCCTATAGGGTAGCCCTGCTCCACAAAGAGCAGTCTGTCTGCTGCTGCTGTGCACTGCCACTTCAATAAAAGTTGCTGTCTAACACCACCGGCTCCCCTAGCTTGCACTTGAATTCTTTCCTGGGCAAAGCCAAGAACCCTGCCAGGCTAAGCCCCAATTCTGGAGTTCACCTGCCCCACATCAGTTCCACGTAGCACAGTTTCATTAGTTTGGCCTTGAAGGGCCAAGATCAATCCTGCTTTGCACCACCCACCATGAAAGGGAGCAGGAGCTGGCGGGGTGTGATGGCTCATGCCTGTAATCCCAGCACTTTGGGAGGCCGAGGCGGGAGGATCACCTGAGGTCAGGAGTTCGAGACCAGCTTGGTCCAACATGATGAAACACCATCTCTACTAAAATTACAAAAATTAGCCAGGCA
Source organism: Gorilla gorilla gorilla (assembly GCF_029281585.2). Lineage (NCBI taxonomy): Eukaryota > Metazoa > Chordata > Mammalia > Primates > Hominidae > Gorilla > Gorilla gorilla. Next base: position 27,604,288 of record NC_073228.2, on the reverse strand, counting down.
TGGTGGCAGGCACCTGTAATCCCAGCTACTAGGGAGGCTGAGGCAGGAGAATCGCTTGAACCCAGGAGGCAGAGGTTGCAGTGAGCCAAGATCACACCACTGCACTCCAGCCTGGGTGACAGAGCGAGACTCCATCTCAAAAAAAAAAAAAAAAAAAAAAGAAGAAAAGAAAAGAAAAAAGAAAGGGAGGATGAGCTGCCCTGGGGGAGGTTTGTGGACTTCTGAACTCATGTGAGCCAAGTCTACCAAGCCTCAGCTCACCAGCCTGTAGATTGCTCCTCATAAGGCCACTGCGGGCCTCAATATCATAAAACTCTATAGGGATATGGGTAACGTTAAGTATTGTCCTTTGACCTCATATCAAATGAACAAGCATCAGGAAAAATTGTGAAAGGGTTTGAAATAGGCCTAAAACATTCCTGGGTGTCTTCAACAAAAAGTAGAGGCAATCTAGCACATTCTTCCAGTTTATCTGACTCTATGAGGTATCTGTGCCTTTCATTGTCTTTGAGATGTCTTATAATTTTCCAGGTTGTCCAGAGAAATGCAAGTTGTGACCAGTGGGGATGATGCAGTTGATAATTCCCCTAATGATATTGAGCAATTTTGCATCTTTTGTTTTGAGGTGGAGTTTCACTCTTGTCCAGGCTGGAGTGCAATGGCACAATCTCGGCTCACTGCAACCTCCGCCTCCTGGGTTCAAGTGATTCTCGTGCCTCAGCCTCCCGAGTAGCTGGGAGTACAGGCATGCACCACCACGCCCAGCTAATTTTGTATTTTTTGGTAGAGACGGGGTTTCTTCATGTTGGTCAGGCTGGTCTCAAACTCCCGACCTCAGGTGATCCACCCGCCTCAGCCTCCCAAAGTGCTGGGATTATAGCCGTGAGCCACCGCACCCAGCCAGTTTTACATCTTTTAAGCCAACTCATTTTAGCATCCCTGATGGTAGATATCTGTGTATCTAATGATCAATTGGTCAATCAATCTAATCATATATACATATCCTCTTTGATTCTCCTTTGAGTAAGTTATAGCATTTCACTGGTTCACTCATGAATTGATAAGTTAAATAAAATATTTGACACATGTTCATATTATATTTGCATGAGAGTTATGATTTTACTCCTAAAAATTATAAGACTCTGCTATGGAGCTTTTATTTAAATAATAATAACTAATATTTATTGAGTGCTTACATACTTCTCACGTTTCCTTTAATCCTATGAGTCAGTTACTGTTATTATCCTCCTTTTACAAGAGAGAAACAAGACTCTCAGAGAGGTTAGTACTCTTGTCCATGATCCCACAGCTGAAGTGGTGATGCTGGCTGCCTGCCTTCAGCCCTGAGCCCTAATTCCTCACACAGGGCCTCTGGAAGAAAAACATTTCAGGGCCCGGTGCAGTGGCTCACACCTGTAATCCCAGCACTTTGAGAGGCCAAGGCAGGTGGATCGCCTGAGGTCAGGAGTTTGAGACTAGCCTGGCTAACATGATGAAACCCCATCTCTACTAAAAATACAAAAAATTAGCTGAGCATGGTGGTGCACGCCTGTAATCCCAGGTACTCGGGAGGCTGAAGCAGGAGAATTGCTTGAACCCGGGAGGCAGAGGTGAGCCGAGATCATGCCATCGCACACAAGCCTGGGTGACAGAGTGAGACTCTGTCTCAAAAAAAAAAAAAAAAACAGAAAGAAAAACATTTCAGGACTTCTTGAAATATTCCACAATAGAAAAATCTTTGGTCTAGAACAAAGATGGAAGGGATCAAAGTCTGAAACAGTTGAAATACACTGAATGTAACATATGTATTCACCAAGGTTATTCAAGGATGTAATCCTTCACCTTGTTCTATACAACTGTCTCCATGTTTCCTGTTTCTTTAGAGCTTCATTACCTGATTAAACACAATTAAAATAAATAGATACGTAAAAATCAAAAAGGCAGCCAAGTTGGGGTATGAGAATATGCACAGGAAATGGTGCTCCTAGACAGAAATGAGATTCATGTGATTTAGGACCACGTCAGGAGCCTGTGTAAACATTCCTAATACTCAGAATGTGAGAACACATCTGGGCTTGTGGATGAATACCTCCCAAATGTCAAGGACGTGCTTTAATTAGAGCTTTTTAAAAATGGACCAGTTGCAGCCAGTGCTATGGCTGGTGACTGTAATCCCAGCACTTTGGGAAGCTGAGGCGGGAGGATCACTTGAGCCCAGGAGTTCGAGACCCCCCTGGACAACATAGTGAGACCCCCCATCTCTACATACATTTTGTTTTTTAATTAGCTAGGCATGGGGGTACATGCCTGTGGTCCCAGCTACTCGGGAGGCTGAGGTGGGAGGATTGCATGAGTCGGGAGGTGGAGGCTACTGTGAGCCATGATTGGGCCATGGCACTCCATCCTGAGCGACAGAGCGAGACCCTGTCTCAAAAACAAAACAAACAAATAAACAAAAACCAGAAAACTTGGTTGTGATGGTGTACTGTAGCTTTGCAAAATGTTACCATTAGGGGAAACTGGCACATATCTCTGTATTATTCACTGCAAATGCATGCAAATGTACTATTATCTCAATAAAAATATTTCTATTTAAAAAATAGGGCCGGATGCCATGGCTCACACCTGTAATCCCAGCACTTTGGGAGGCTGAGGCAGGAGGATCACTTGAGGTCAGGAGTTGGAGACCAGCCTTGCCAACATGGTGAAACCCTGTCTCTACTAAAAACACAAAAATTAGCCAGGCATGGTGGCACGTGCCGTGGGCCCAGCTACTCAGGAGGCTGAGGCAGGAGAATTCGCTTGAACCCGGGAGGCGGAGGTCACAGTGAGCTGAGATTGCGCCACTGCACTCCAGCCTGGGCGACAGACCGAGACTCAGTCTCAAAAAAAACAAAACAAAACAAAACAGAAAACCTTGAATTTTCACATTGCTCTTTAGAATGTGGAAGGAACCTGGAAATTTTCTCTGAGGGTGAGAGGGAGCAAATATGCTCCCAACAAGGGGAAATTCTAAACGGAAAACAAACAGGAACATTTTGCACCTAGAAAAGATCTTGTATATTCGGGGAGGTAAAGGGGATTTCTGCAAATTATTGTGAGATGCATTGACAAGCCTCAGCTCCTAAATGAAATGCTTTTCTCCCAGGTCGTTTGAAGGCCAGTTTCCCCAGAAAGCTACTCTTAGATGAACCTCTCTAAGAGAGAGATGGACAAGTAGGAGGTGCTCTTAGCTCCCTCTCTCCCATCCCCCATAGGATGAGGCCTACAGAGGAATCCCTTAGGTCAACTTACAGAGAAGGACCCTGAGGCCCTGAGGTTGGCCACGTCTTGTCTGTGTGGCCAGCAAGGGGACTGCTGGGCCTGGCAGTGTCTCAGGACTTCCTGGCCAGGGAGCTTCCTTTGTTGTCTCTGGAATCCCCCCTTGCCCTGTGTCCTTGAGTCTAGGACCTGGCACAGGTACATGTGATGCCATGCCCAGGGTGCTCTAATCCAGGCACTGGCCTCTAAGGAATGGTTACGGAGGGCCAGACCAAGTTCAACAGAGCCAGCTCTCACCAGGCCTGTGCAGTGGGTGAGCATATGTGATGGGAGGACATACGCAGTGGGTGGGCATATGTAGTGAGTGGGTATATGTAGTGAGTGGGTATATGCAGTGGATGGGCATATGCAGTGAGTGGGTATATGCAGTGGGTGGGCATATGCAGTGGATGGGTATATGCAGTGGATAGGCATGTGTAATAGGCATATGCAATGGGTGGGCATATGCAGGGGTTGGGTATATGCAGTGGATAGGCACACGCACTGGGTGGGAATGTCATGGGTGGGCATATGTCATGGGTGGGCACATGAAATGGACAGACATATATCATGAGTGGGCATATGCAGTGAGTGGGTATATGCAGTGGATGGGCATGTGCAGTGGGTGGGCATATGCAGTGGGTGGGCATGTGCAGTGGGTGGGCATGTGCAGTGGGTGGGCATACGCAGTGGGTGGGCATACGCAGTGGGTGGGCATATGTCATGGGTGGGCATATGCAGGGCTGGGCACCTGCAGCAAGTGGGTTGTCACGGGAGACTTTGCCCACACTAAGAGACTCTGAGTTTCAGTTTTCTGCCGCCTAACATGATGATACTTGCGACTGCCTGTAAATCCATTTTTAACCCCCAACTAGGGAAGCTGAAGGAAGAGGAACAGCAGGGCCACCAGCTCAGCCCGGTGGCTGCATTGTTCTCCCCTGACATTGTTCTCAGGCCGGCTCTGCTTACCCAGAAGGCCCCCGTAACCCCTGGGGAATCCGATGAGATTGTTTTTCCCAAGACTGGGCTCTTCAGGTGTGAGCTGCAGTTCTTGGGCCACGTAGGTTACTGTGGCATTTCTGCAGCAGGAAAGAGGAAGGAACTTCTGATCTGTGGGGCAACAGCATCAACAATGTGCACCCCCACCAGCCGGCAGCGCGAAGAGGAAAGGAGCTCAGTTTCCATAGTGATAAATCACCAGGAAGGGAGCCTGGAGGGAGCCGGCAATAAGACTTCTCCCTTCCCCTGGCTCCCTGCAAACGCATTCCCAACGCCAGAGTCGGTTAGCCGCCTGGCGCCTCTCCAGACTGAGCCCCCAGAACCGCAGGTAGAGGAAGACGGAAGGGGCTCTGCCAGATGGAAAACAAATTCCCAGCTCCTCTTCAATGTGTCAGTAAGGCATGGGTGCCCGAGCGGATGCGTCGGGCCCAGGGCTGTGCCACACCTGGGTGGCCACCACATGCGAAGCTCTCGATGCATGCCACCTACATTATTCCATTCCATTCTCTTCTATTACGCCCTACACATGACTGTGTTCTATTAAATGAGCCCACAGCACAGGTGCTATTAGCCCTTTTATCACAGAAGAACAAACAGGCCTTGTGAGGGAGAGAGATGCACCAGAGACAATTCACCAAGTTAGTTTCTCTTGCCAAAATCAGACTATTTTCCCCAAAGAAAACATTTGAGTTTTTTTGAAATGCTCTGGGAAGTCACTTATCCCAAACGTCATCAGCCACTCTTTATGCAGGCCACGGTCTCTTGCCTGTAACCCTTGCATGTGCTGTTCCTTCTGCTTGAAATGCTGTTCCCTGCTTCCTTGGTCAGCTAACTCCTCAGGGGACTTGTCTCATCCCTCCTTCCCAGTAGCTCAGATGACTTGCTTTCCGGGCTCCCACAGAACTTACACCATATTGTGAAGCAACACAGAGTAATTGTAGGAGAAAAGGCTCTTCTAGGCCCAGACTAGCTGTGTGACCTCAGGGGATTTGCTTAACTGCTCTGAGCCTTGATTTCTTCATAGGCAAGATGGAGAGAATGTGAGCATCTGCCTCACAGTGTGTCTGTGAGGATTGGACATTAACATATGTAAAGCTCTTAGAAAATGCTTGCCTGTGGTTAATGCTCTAGAAACATTAGTCACTAAAGAATTAAGTTCTTAAAGCAAGAGCCATTCTTCATGGATATCTCTAGATCTAGAGGCTTAGGCCCAACTGGGTATGGAGCAAATGTCACTCTGGATTCGTGGGAGACTATTTTCCAGCTACACTTTAGGCAACAGGCACGGTGCTAGGCACCTTGATTCATAAGATTTAATTTAGTTAAGTCATTCCAGGACTGGTCTCAGATAGCCCAGGACCAGCATTTTGTCACTGTAGCCTGCAGCATTCTCGAATGGCCCCTCTGATCACCTGATATCCCCTCCAGACTTCCTGCCCTGCCCAGGCCTGAAAAGAGTCCCCACACTCAGTGACAGGTGAAGAGGCCCTCAGCCTTGCCACAACAGGGGTTACCCATGTGGTCTGTAAACACCAAGAGATTTAAATAATGGACATACCTGCATCCCAGGGGCCACTCAGACGGCAAAAGACAAACCCCACCTTGGGCAGCCACTCTCCTCCATGGTTCCACTTGAAAAAATGAAATGAAACTCTTCATGCAAATACTTGGGTGCTAAACAGTTATGTAACAGCCAAGTCTCTCCACTTAAAAATACAGTCTTCTCCAAATATATAGAGACAGGATGCCGACCAGAGGTTGCCTGGGACTTGGAGAGGGATCGGAGGACGATTGCCATTGGGCAAGAGGGAACTTTTGGGGGTGAAGAAAATGTGCTCAACTGGATCGTGGTGATGCTTGTACAACTCTGTCTTCACAAATTGTAGGGTTCCCGAATTTCGTCAACAAAGATACAGGATGCCCATTTAAATTTCAGATAAGCAATAAATACTATTTTTAATATAAGTATGTCTCAGATGGGACATCCTTGCATATTGCATGGGATATAGTTACACTAAGAAAGTATTTGCTGGGCCGGGCGCAGTGGCTCACGCCTGTAATCCCAGCACTTTGGGAGGCTGAAGCAGGTGGATCACCTGAGGTTGGGAGTTCAAGACCAGCCTGTCCAACATGGAGAAACCCTGTCTCTACTAAAAATACAAAATTAGCTGGGTACGGTGGCACATGCCTGCAATCCCAGCTACTCGGGAGGCTGAGGCAGGAGAATCGCTTGAACCCGGGAGGCGGAGGTTGCAGTGGGCCGAGATTGCGCCATTGCACTCCAGCCTGGGCAACAAGAGCGAAACTCCATCTCAAAAAAAGAAAAGAAAAGAAAACATTTGCTGTTTACTGGCGCGATCTCAGCTCACTGCAGCCTCTGCCTCCCTGGTTCAAGCGATTCTCCTGCCTTAGTCTCCCAAGTAGTTGGAATTACAGGTGCGCGATCTCGGCTCACTGCAGCTTCCGCCTCCCTGGTTAAAGCGACTGTCCTGCCTCAGTCTCCCAAGTAGTTGGAATTACAGGTATGCAACACAACACCCAGCTAATTTTTGTATTTTTAGTAGGGGCGGGGGTTTTACCACTTTGGCCAGGCTGGTCTCGAACTCCTGACCTCAAGTGATCTGCCTGCCTAGGCCTCCCAAAGTGCTGGGATTACAGGCGTGAGCCACTGTGCCCAGCCTGGAATTCACATTTAACTGGATATCCTGTATTTTATGTGCAAGCCTAACTAAGAGACCCTGAATTGATTGTACACTTATAATGGGTGAGTTTTATGGTAGGTAATGCTGTTAAATTTAGCACAATGCCTAGAATAATATTGTTGCTTAAAAAAACACAGCTTTGGCTGGGCAGGGTGGCTCACACCTGTAATCCCAGCACTTTGGGAGGCCAAGGCAGGTGGATCGCCTAAGGTCAGGAGTTCAAGACCAGCCTGGCCAACACGGTAAAACCCCATCTGTACTAAAAATACAAAAAAAAATAGCCGGGCCTGGTGGCAGGTGCCTGTAATCCCAGCTACTAGGGAGGCTGAGGCAGGAGAATTGCTTGAACCCGGGAGGTAGAGGTTGCAGTGAGCTAACATCACACCACTGCACTCCAGCCTGGGTAGCAAGAGCAAAACTCCATCTCAAAGAAAACAAAAACAAACAAACAGAAAAACCCCCAGCTTTACCTTCCATGCACTTCCTCCCCACTGTCACCTCTAGCAAAATACAACTGCAAAAACCATCCCACCTGCCCAGGAACCCATAGAAGCCACCAAGGTAGGAAATACATTTTTTTTTTTTGAGATGGAATTTCGCTCTTGTTGCCCAGGCTGGAGTGCAATGGTGCGATCTCCACTCGCTACAACCTCCGCCTCCCGGGTTCAAGTGATTCTCCTGCCTCAGCCTCCCCAAGTAGCTGGAATTACAGGCATGGGCCACCATGCCCGGCTCATTTTGTATTTTTAGTAGGGACAGGGTTTCTCCATGTTGGACAGGCTGGTCTTGAACTCCCAACCTCAGATGATCCACCCGCCTTGGCCTCCCAAAGTGCTGGGATTACAGGCTTGAGCCACTGCGCCCGGCCAACAGGAAATACATTCTAAACAGTCACGTTAGCTTTGTTTTCCCGGTGCCCACGGCCTGCGGAGGGCAAGACTCAAGGTCAGAAACATCACAGGACAGGCCGGGCACGGTGGCTCATGCCTATAACCCCAGCCCTTTGGGAGGCTGAGGCAGGCAGATCACTTGACATCAAGAGTTCAAGACCAGCTTGGCCAACATGGTGAAACCCCATCTCTAACTAGAAATACAAAAATTAGCCAGGCATGGTGGCACACGCCTGTAGTCCCTCCCAGGTACTCGGGAGGCTGAGGCAGGAGAATTGCTTGAACCCAGGAGGCAGAGGTTGCAGTGAGCCAAGATCGTACCCTTGCAGTCCAGTCTGGGTGACAGAGCAAGACTCCATCTCAAAACAAACAAACAACAACAACAAAAAGAAAGAAACACCACAGGACAAACCGGAGAGTTGGGAACAGTCCTCTCCTTGTTGGATGCTCCAAATACTAAAATCAACCACCTACCCCGTTTTGCTGCCCAGAAATTAGAGAAATATACAGACTCTCATTGACTGAATGGCCACTAAATGCTCTGTGCAGGCTGGATGAGGGGCTACAAAAATGAGTACCACACTTCCCTGCCCCTAAGGAGGTGAATTACAAACCCACGACACACTCACCTCCAAACACACAATCATTCAAAGCAAAGAGAGAAAGATGTCTCATTTTTCCCTTCTATGGGAGAGAAACTTTTTTGACCTTGTCCAATAAAACTAACATTCATATATATGTGGTGTTTGCTTTTAGAATTGCATTTTGTAGTTAGTAAGAGAACATCACCTTTTTAGAATTATCACAGTTCCACTTGTCCATGGTCAACACAAAGCTACTTGCTAGTAGGTCTGGCTCTCAGCTATCCAGATACGAAATTCTGACCAACTATCAAAATCATAATAACTCATTCTTTAAATTCACCCCATCGGAGATGGAGTCTTGGAGACTTAATTAAATGTGCTGTTGGTGTAATTAAACTTTTTTCTTTGTGAATACTGTTGTCCCTCGATATCCATGGGGGATTGTACCAGACCCCCACAGATACCAAAATCTCAGGATGCTCAAGTCTTTTCTGTAAAATGGCATAGTATTAGCATATAACCTAGGTACACCCTTCTGTATATTTAAAATAACCTCTAGATTACTTATGGCCAACTCTAGGTGTACTGCCTATGAGTTAGCTCTGCTCCATAAGGAGAAGTAAAAAAAAAAACATCTCTAAATTACTTATAAAACCACATAAGATGCTGCACATCATTTCGTTTGTGGGGGATTCAACATAGTACTCAGCACGTGGAAAATTCAAGTTTCAACTTTTGAAACTGTGGAATTTTTTTCTGAATATTTTCGATCTGTGGTTGGTTGAATCCATGAATCTGGAACCCATGGATATGGACAGCTATATCTGCAAAGGGGCTCTTTTTTTTTGAATGAGGAAGACTCAATGACATTCCACTCTATTCCTTCCACTTCCATGGTGCCATTCCGGTACTAGAGGATTTCACAAAAACTGCCCCATACAGTGGAGGCTTCAGCCACTGTAAACTTATAAGCCCAAGAATCCCATTACTTAGCTCATCAATGATATGACCACGGCAATTTGGGCATTTCAAGAAGGAAGGAGAAGCATTCTCTCTCTCTCTATTTTTTTTGAGACAGACAGAGTCTTGCTCTGTCACCCAGGCTGGAGCACAGTGGTGTGATCTCAGCTCTCTGCAACCTCCACCTCCTGGGTTCAAGCAATTTTCTTCCTCAGCCTGCTGAGTAGCTGGGATTACAGGCACCTGCCACCACGCCCAGCTTACTTTTGTATTTTTAGTAGAGACGGGGTTTTACCATGTTGGCCAGGATGGTCTCGAACTCCTGACCTCAAGTGATCCACCCGCCTTGGCCTCCCAAAGTGCTGGGATTACAGGCATTAGTCACTGTGCCCGTCAGGGATGGAGTTTTATCAATTTAGCAAGGTTGTCCCTTATCTACTGGGGACTTTAATTAATCAAATATACATATAAGTACAAATAGAAAAATCATTGACTACTTAGTTAATGCTATTTTGGATAAAATATTCCCAATAATGAGATTTATAAAATACAAATAATAAAGGGGCCAGGAGTGTTGGCTCATGCCTATAATCACAACACTTTGGTAGGCAGAGGCAGGAGGATCACATGAGTCCAGGAGTTTGAGACTGGCCTGGGCAGCATAGTGAGACTCCATCACTAAAACAAACAAACAAACAACAAAACAAAACAAAACAAAATAGCTGGGCTTGGTGGTGCATGCCTGTAGTCCCAGCTATTAGGGAGGCTGAGTTGGGAGGGTGAGGCCCCGGAGTTCAAGGCTGTAGTGAGCCATAGTTGTGCCACTGCACTCCAGCCTGGGCAACAGAGCGAGACCCTGCCTCAAAACATAAAATAAATAAATACATAATAAAAATAATGGGGGGTTTTTGATGGTGAAAAGGTAGGACTGCCAGCCTGCTCAGAATTATGGAACATTTTAAAGTAGCCAAAAACATTTTTCTCTGTGATAATCAAGGTATCAGGTATGAATTTCTGCAGGACTAAAAGAAACTCTACATGCATTTGATGGTATTTTTCATGTAAGGACTAAATTCTTTTAACGAGCACCTCATTTGGTTTACCCTCTATAGGCTTGAAGCAGGAGGGTATTTCTGAAGGGAACTTCAACTTGTTTCTTGTCTGTTTGTTTTGTTTGTTTGTTTGTTTGAGACAGAGTCTTGCTCTGTAGCCCAGGCTGGAGTGCAGTGGTGTGATCTCGGCTCACTGTACTCGCTGTAACCTTCATCTCCCAGGCTCAGGTAATCCTCCCACCTCAGCCTCCTGAGTAGATGAGACTACAGGTGTGCGCCACCACACCTGGCTAATTTTTTGTATTTCTTGTAGAGACGAGGTCTCACTATATTGCTCAGGCTAGTCTTGAATTCCTGGGCTCACGCGATCCTTCCTCACTGGCCTCCCAAAGTGCTGGGATTACAGGATTGAGCCGCTGTGCCTGACCTCAACTTTTTTTTCTTTAATTTCAAGTGACTCAAAAGAAAAACAAGCGAAAATAAAAATAAAGTGTTAAGGCATAAACAGTTAATGGGCAGTCTTTCTTCCTTAGCGCTTTTGAAATTACAGACACTTGACAATGACGCCATCTAGTGGAAGATTAGCAGGTCAGACGAAAACCCATCTATTTGTAATTTATCAGCCGCAGCTTTTCCTAAACGCTTTTTTTTTTTTTTTTTTTTTTTTTTTGAGACAGAGCAACCTCCACCTCCTGGGTTCAAGTGATTCTCGTGCCTCAGCCTCCCAAGTACCTGGGATTACAGGGGTGCACCACCATGCCTAGCTAATTTTTTGTATTTTTAGTAGAGACAGGGTTTTACCATGTTGCCCAAGCTGGTCTCAAACTCCTGGCCTCAAGTCGATCCACCCGCCTCAGCTTCCCAAAGTGCTGGGATTACAGGCAAGAGCCACTGCACCTGGCCACCCTAAACACCTTTAAAATAGCTTTCGACACTCCCATTGCTTATTTCACTTTTACATTGTTATTTCTAATACAGACATACTATTGATATTAAAAAGTACATAAAATATGTAATACAGAAATAGTACATTGAAAATATATAAAATAGGCCAGGCATGGTGTCTCATGCCTGGAATCCCAGCACTCTGGGAGGCCAAGGAGGGAGGATCGCTTGAGTTCAGGAGACCAGCCTGGGCAACACGGCAAGACCTCGTCTCCACAAATAAAAAAAATTAGCCAGGTGTGATGATGAAGCATGCCTTTAGTCCCAGCTACTGGGGAGGCTGAGGCAGGAGGATCACCTGAGCCATGGAGGTCGAGGCTACAGTGCTCACTGCAAGTTTTTTGCCCCCAAAAAACTTGAGTTTCAGCCCAAACACCATTCCCATTGAGTAGCAAGCAACTTTGAGCAAATATCTCAGCTTCTCCCTCTGTAAATTCCAACAGTAAGGCTCTTCTAGCACTATGTACAAGTATTTTCAGCCTTCCTACAAAGAGACAGACTAGGCCGGGCGCGGTGGCTCATGCCTGTAATCCCAGCACTTTGGGAGGCCGAGGCGGGCGGATCACGAGGTCAGGAGATCGAGACCATCCTGGCTAACAGGGTGAAACCCCGCCTCTACTAAAAATACAAAAAATTAGCCGGGCGTGGCGGCGGGCGCCTGTAGTCCCAGCTACTCAGGAGGCTGAGGCAGGAGAATGGCGCGAACCCAGGAGGCGGAGCTTGCAGTGAGCCGAGATCGTGCCACTGCACTCCGGCCTGGGCGACAGAGCGAGACTCCGTCTCAAAAAAAAAAAAAAAAAAGAGACAGACTACCTTTATAGTTACAGTTTCCTCTTTATTTATTTATTTATTTTTCACAGGGTCTTGTTCTGTTGCCCAGCCTGCAGTGCAGTGGTGTGACCACTCCTCACTACAGCCTTGAGCTCCGGGGCTCAAGCACTCCTCCTGCCTCAGCCTCCCCAGTAGCTGGGACCACAGGCACGCCCCACCATATCTGACTAGTTTTTAAATTATTTGTAGAGATGAGGACTTGCCATGTTGACCAGGGTGGGTTTTTTCATGTGTGAAACAGAACACATCACAGGGTCATTATGAGGATGGGGTCAGCTGGCCCATCTAATGAACTGACCTTTAAGCAGGAGGTACTCAGTAAGTGCTAGATTCTTCTCTTTGGAACTTCAAAGACCAGAGGAGAGCCCAGAAAACTCGGAGAAGCAGGAAAGACCATTCATAGGATGTTGCTCCTGGGTGCTGACGCCCCACAATTGGCGCTAGTCCACTCCTGGGATGGCCAGCAAAACTCACTTATTCACAGCTGTGGACTGACAGAGCAAGAATCGGGAGAAATAGATGGGTTTCGTCTGAGCTGCTAACCTTCCACTAGATGGCGTCATTGTCAAGTGTCTGTAATTTCAAATGCGCTAGGGAAGAAACTGACTGCCCATTAACTGTTTGTTTATGCCTTAACACTTTATTTTTATTTTCGCTTGTTTTTCTTTTGAGTCACTTGAAATTAAATTTAAAAAGTTGAGGCCAGGCGCAGTGGCTCACTCCTGTAATCCCAGCACTTTGGGAGGCTAGTGTGGAAGGATCGCGTGAGCCCAGGAATTCAAGACCAGCCTGAGCAATATAGTGAGACCTTGTCTCCACAATAAATACAAAAAATTAGCCAGGTGTGGTGGTGCGCACCTGTAGTCTCATCTACTCAGGAGGCTGAGGTGGGAGGATCACCTCAGCCTGGGAGATGGAGGGGACAGTGAGCCAAGATCACACCACTGCACTCCAGCCTGGGCTACAGAGCAAGACCCTGCCTCAAACAAACGAGCAAAACAAACAAACAAGAAACAAGTTCACTCAGGTCAGCTGATGTAGTCTTCCCAGAATCCTCAGCACCCCCTTCCCTGAAGGGGGTCTGGAGGTCCACTGGCATCACTTTGGGACCTAGGGAGTGCAGCATTCTCCCAGGTGGCAGCCCAGGCCATTCCGGATACAAGACAGCAAGACAGAGTCACCAGAGCCCTTACTCGTCCCCTGCCCCTACAAGGAAACCCAAAGCCTTCCTTCCTTCCTTGTGCTCGGCCTGTGGTAAACACCCAGATTTTCTGGAATCGTGTTCTCTCCACTAACAAAATCTTGACAAATCATCTCTTAGGATAGGTCACTTCTGCCGGCAGCTAAGGGCCTACCCAGATCCTTATTGGCTTTGGTGTAAAAGGGTAATTTCAGCTGGGCATGGTGGTGTACCCCTGTAATCCTAGCATTTTGGGAGGCTGAGGTGGGAGGATCGCTTGAGCTCAGGAGTTCAAGACCAGCCTGGGAAACATAGCAAGACCTCATCGCTACTAAAAAAAAAAAATCAGCCGGGCATGGTGGCAAGCACCCGTAATCCCAGCTACTCAGGGAGGTGAGGCGGGAGCTTGATCCTTTAACCCTGTGACCATGTCGGGGTACTTTCTCTTGGCTTCTGCCATCTGAAGGGTGGGAATTTTGGAGGTTCTTACCATATTTAGCTCTAAAAATTAACTTGAGCAGCTAAAAGCCTTTGCAAGCTCGAAATTGACTGCTTTAGGCTTCTTCTGGGAAGAATACTAGAAATTGCCCGGCACCCTAGCTCAGTGGCTAAGGTCTTATCTTTTTTTTCACAGTGGTGGCCTCGGTTCAATTCCCGGCTTAGGGAATAAGTGCTTTCTGGTTTGCTGTCTGTGTGACTTTTGCCAGTTATTAATTATCTTCCCCTCCATGAACAACTTCTGACTTCCCATCTTGAATTTTCCTTTCTCTGAGCTACATTTGGTGATTCTAGATCTTGTAACAACTGCTTACCACCTCTTTGAAAATACCACACACACCAGGCACAGTGGCTCATGCCTGTAATCCCAGCACTTTAAAAGGAGGCCGAGGCAGGTGGATCCCTAAGGACAGAAGTTTGAGACCAGCCTGGCCAACATGACGAAACCCCCATCTCTACTAAAAATACAAAAATTAGCTGGGCATGGTGGCACGTGCCTGTAATCCCAGCTACTGGGGGGCTGACGTAAGAGGATAGCTTGAGCCTGGGAGACAGAGGTTGCAGTGAGCTGAGATCATGCGTGCCACTGCACTCTTTGAAAATACCACACATGCCGGACACAGTGGCTCACACCTGTAATCCCAGCACTTTAAAGAGGCCGAGGCGGGTGGATCCCCTGAGGTCAGAAGTTTGAGACCAGCCTGGCCAACATGACAAAACCCCCGTCTCTACTAAAAATACAAAAATTAGCTGGGCGTGGTGGCGCGTGCCTGTAATCCCAGCTACTGGGGGGGCTGACGTAAGAGGATAGCTTGAGCCTAGGAGACAGAGGTTGCAGTGAGCTGAGATTGTGCATGCCACTGCACTCTCGCCTGGGCAACAGACCAAGACTCCATCTCAAAAAAAACAAAACAAAACAAACAAACAACAACAACAAAAAAACAAAAAAATGCACATCCATGGTTAAGTCATAATCCTAGTTAAGTCTTATTGGTTTCACCTGGAAGGTTACCTTTGGTAAAGTCCAAAAGCCAGGAATATCGGCTATTTGTCCTGGCTAGAGTGGTAATAAGAGATTTGGTTAAAAGTCAGGCTCTGCTCTGTTTTGCATTGTGTTACCTGATGTTTTTTACATTTAGGGTATGAGAGATTACATTATGAGAGAGCTTTTAGCCTTAATGTGTAATAACTAGGTAGGAAATATACTTCAAGGGATGGCTAATGGCAGTTATAGGGGAGTACTCAGTTCTTTGCATGTTTGGATCAGAGAAGCATGCTCTTGACCACCTAGAAGGTATGGAAACATAACCACCCACCCCCACTGAGAGGTAAGACTCCTATAAGGGATAGCCTGATTCCCTTTATTTGGGGATCCAAGTCTGCTTATTAGTCCCTAGAAACTGCATAGTTTCCTGGCCCTGTTCCTTAAAAGGCTCCACCCTAAAGCCAGTAATTAACTGAGGTCTTTTTTTTTTTTTTTTTTTTTTTGAGACAGAGTCTTGTTCTGTCGCCCAGGCTGGAGTGCAATGGCATGATCTCGGCTCACTGCAAACTCCACCTCCCGGGTTCAAGCTATTCTCCTGCCTCAGCCTCCCGAGTAGCTGGGATTACAGGTGTGCACCACCATGTCTGGCTAATTTTTGTATTTTTACAAAATTAGGGATGGGGTTTTGCCATGTTGGCCAGGCTGGTCTCGAACTCCTGACCTCAGGTGATCTGCCCACCTCAGCCTCCCAAAGTGCTGGGATTACAGGCGTGAGCCACCGCACCTGGCCTTAACTTACGTCTTTAAAGAACTCTCCATGTGTAAGATTTTCCTGGCCGTCTCGAAACCGCCTTTGCAAAACTATGACTGAGACCGTGAAAAAGATCTAACTTAATCGACTCCATTTTGCTTCTAATCTCCAATCTGTCCTTGTCCTTTCCTAGGCAGGCTGAACGAACTTTGGGAGAAACTTGGTTTATAGTTTAAAACAAAGATAAGTTGGGTGCAGTGGTGGCTGGGTGAGGTGGCTTACGCCTGTAATCCCAGCACTTTGGGAAGCTGAGGCGGGTGGATCACCTGAGGTTAGGAGTTCGAGACCAGCCTGACCAATATGGTGAAACCCTGTCTCTACTAAAAATACAAAAATTAGCTGGGTGTGGTGGCAGGCACCTGTAGTCCCAGCTACTCGGGCGGCTGACACATGACAATTGCTTGAACCTGGGAGGTGGAGGTTGCAGTGAGCTGAGATCCCGCCACTGCACTCCAGCCTGGGCAACAGAGCGAAGACTCCATCTCAAAAACAACAAACAAACAAACAAACAAAGACAATAACAGCCCTTTCCCAAAGCAGACCTCCTTCTTGCCTGGGGACTAGATTGCCTTTGTAGGACTAACATTAGCCACAAGATTAGAAATTATGGTTTAAGAGTCATGCAGCTGGAGGCTGCAAGATTCTGACCCTCCCTAAACTGCTCCTAAGATCAGTGCTTGAGGTATTTTGCAGACCCTGCTCTTGATGGGTCAGCTGGCACCACCCAGGTCAATAAACTGACTCATCTGATCTTGTGGCCACCACCCAGGAACTCAGTGCAGGAAGACAACTTCTACTCCCTATGGATTTCATTCCTGATCAATCAGCACTCCTGGCTTCCTGGCTTCCCCCTACCCACCCTTAAAAACTGTGCTCCCTGAATGCTTGGGGAGACTGATTTGAGCAATAATAAAACTCTGGTCTCCCGCAGAGCCGGCCCTGTGTGAATTACCCTTTCTCTATTGCAATTCTCCTGTCTTAATAAATCGGTCTGTCTAGGCAGTGGGCAAGGTGAACCCACTGAGCCGTTACAGTCTTAACTGCAGTTGTTCACACCCTTTTCCTTGGTTTGAGTAAAATATAGATTTGTTATTGGAAAGGGGTCTCAATCTAGACCTCAAGAGAGGGTTCTTGGATCTCACACAAGGGGTAATCCAGGGTGAGTCCACAGAGTAAAGAGAAAGCAAGTTTTTATTAGAAAAGTAAACAAAACAATGGCTACTCCATAGGCAGTGCAGCCCCGAGGGCTGCTGGTTGGCTATTTTTGGAAATTTCTTAATTATATGCTAAACAAGGGATGGATTATTCATGAGCTTTCTGGGAAAGGGGCAAGGAATTCCTGGAACTGAGGATTTCTCTTCCTTATAGACCCTATAGGTTAACTTCCAGACATTGCCATGGCATTTGTAAACTCTCATGGCACTGGTGGGAGTGTCTTTTAGCATGCTAATGCATTATAATGAGCATATAATGAGCAGTGAGGACAGCCAGAGGTAGCTTTCCTCACCATCTTGGTTTTGGTGGGTTTTGGCAGCTTCTTACTACATCCTTTTTTATCAGCTGGGTCTTTGTGACCTGTATCTTGTGCTGATCTTCTGTCCTGTGACTAAGAATGTCTCTCTGGGAGTGCAGCCCAGCAGGTCTCAGCCTCATTTTACCCAGTCGCTATTCAAGAGGGAGTTGCTCTGGTTCGAATGCCTCTGAAACATTTGCTAAATGCTTTAATATCATAAACTGCTTTAACTTTTTCTTTTTTTTTTTTTTTTTTGAGACTGGAGTCTCGCTGTGTCGCCCAGGCTGGAGTACAGTGGCTCGATCTCAGCTCACTGCAGCCTCCACTTCCTGAGTTCAAGCAATTCTCCTGCCTCAGCCTCCTGAGTAGCTGGAACTATAGGTATGTGCCACTACGCCTGGCTAATTTTTGTATTTTTTTTAGTAGACTCAGGGTTTCACCATGTTGGCCAGGATGTTTCTTTAATTTGATAATTGTTCATCTTACCTGCTTTGGAGCCATTAGATTCTAAATAAGCCCCATTAGATTCTAGATAATGCCTAACCTCCTAGGAATGCAGCCCAGCAGGTCTCAGCCTCACTTTACCCAACTCCTACTCAAGATGGAGTCATTCTTGTTCCAGTGCCTCTGACACACTCCCCCTCCCTTTTACAAGGAGACTTTTCATCCTAAGTGTTGTAGAGCGATGAGGATCCATCATCTGTAATTTCTTTAGGAGAATAAGGGTGATGACATTCCTGCCTAACTATTAGTTTCTCTTGTATTCAGGGTAGAGAGAAGCTTAATCAGAGAGCATTGGTATGGTCAAGGCCATTCATAACTCTGAGTTCTGACAAAAGGTGATATTTAGAAGATTAGCAAGTGTTCAATTTAAGAAATTATCTAAAGTAAACTAAGTAAGGAGGCTTTCCATGAACTAGACAACTGTTGGAACCAAGGTGGTATGGAGTCGCTAGCCAATTCCATCTGTCCCAGAATTAGATATTGATCCAGATTTTTTTTTTTTTTAATTGAGACGGAGTCTGGCTCTGTCACCCATGCTGGAGTGCAGTGGCATGATCTCAGCTCACTGCAAGCTCCGCCTTCCGGGTTCCGGCCATTCTCCTGCCTCAGCCTCCTGAGTACCTGGGACTACATGGGCCCGCCACCACGCCCCGGCTAATTTTTCTATTTTTAGTAGAGATGGGGGTTTCACTGTGTTAGCCAGGATGGTCTTGATCTCCTGACCTTGTGATCTGCCCGCCTTGGCCTCCCAAAGTGCTGGGATTACAGGTGTGAGCCACCACGCCCAGCCAATCCAGATTTTTATATTACTCATTCTTCTCTTTTCCTGAGCAGCTGCCAGAAATCACTGGTTGGTTCACAGGAATAAGCAGGGTCAGTTTAAATTGCAGAAAAGACTAAAAAGATTTTTTGGCTTTTTATTAGTTCAGTCTATGCAGTTAGTTCCTGTTTTGCTCAATGCTTATAGACTCATTTTCCAAGAGAGTCTTGGAAGTTCTTTCCTCTCCATTTTAATGGCAAACTTTCCAAAGTTATCAGAAACTTGCATTTAAGAGTCCTTGTCAGAGTTCTATAGCTGATTATAAGCCACCTTTTGAAGAGGATCAAAACAAGACAATTGTCTGTAGATGATGTGAAAGGAAAATAAACCTTAGGACTCTGAAATCACTAAGCAAAATGGAAAAGTCACACTGGGAACTGCATCAGGCAAACCTGCCTCCCATTCTTAAATAAGATAGCTACAAAGATTAAAAAAAAAAAAAGCCATATACCTCCCTTACAATTTGCCCACAAGTAAATTCCTTGTGGGTCTCAAGATCTTTACCTTAGAACCATTCTGTTGAATTTCACCCAGGCAATGTAAATTGATAGCTTATTTTCACAGGTGCAGGACAAAGAATAGAACTCAAAGTCATCCCTCTGCTCACCTGAGACAGATGCATATCTGACTGCTTCCTCTGCCCTACTGTTTACATTAGCATATGTAAAAATGCAGATTCACTGAGCCAGACATGGCATAAGTGGCTATTCATCTACTCCCCTGCCTTATGTAAACTGTGTATTCAGTGAAAGGCTGAGCAAAGACTCAGAAAGATGCAACCATTTGTCTCTTATCTACCCAGACATTTCAAAAATTTTTCCTCTTCCCCCAATATCCATCCTTCCCCTTTTAAATATTGAAGCCCTTAAAATCTTTGGAGAATGGCACAGTTTCCCAGGTGCATGTCCTTAACCTTGGCAAAATAAACTTTCTAAATTGATTGAGACCTGTCTCGGATACTTTTAGTTAACAATGACAAAAAGTCTTAGGGCAGCCATGGTTAAAGACACAATTGACTAGGAATTTTGGTTATTTCTGTGGCATACAACAATTTACATAACAATTATAATTACTGATAGCACACAATAAGTCATGTCAGAATTACATGAGTTTCCCATAATTTTGAAGCATACATCAATAACACATTCATACCAATAAAATCCAAAGAAAGCCAAACACTGTTTTATATTTGACAGCTTTCTGTATGATTTTAATATACCAAATAAGCCAAATATTTCATTTTGAACTTATGGAACTTAACATCTAAAAGGATTAATCAGGTCAGAAAAAGACATAATTTAGAATTTGATTTTGGAAAGTTTGTCAAATATCAAAGATTTAAAGCACTTGATATTATAAAATAAAATCCCAGGACACCACAAGTCATTTATTTAGTCAAATTGATAACTCAAAGATTTTTAAAAGACAAAAACCTTTACTCATTGATAGCGGGAAGACAGCTTTCCAAACAATGTCTCTTTTTTCTCCCTTCTTTTTCCTGTAGCGTATTTAAAAGTGAAGAAAAATCTTTCATTGTCTTTTAATATTATGTGAAAATGTTGTTCAAGACAGAAAGCTAAATTTCACTTTTGCATTAATGTACTATTAACGTCAAACCCAATTATTAATAAAACCTTATAGACAAATCTATACAATCTTAATGTTTCACCATGAGGTAAGATTCTCATAAACCTTTTACAAGATTTTTTCTTTTTCTTTTTCTTTTTTTAAAGAACAGAAGTTCCAAGGAAAACTGTTGTGCTTTTATTTCAATGTTCGATTTATTGAAAAAACTGAATAATACCCCCTTTAACTTTAGCCAATATGTTCACACATATAATTTCTTTTATGAGATTAACCTTTCACAACCGTCCACAACTTGCTGAAACCTCAGCTTTATCCTATCTAAATTTTACAGTCCTTTTTTTTTTTTTCTTTTTTCTTTTCTCTTTTTGAGACAGAATCGCTTCGTTGCCCAGGCTGCAGTACAATGGTGTGATCTCGGCTCACTGCAAATTCTGTATCCTGGATTCAAGAGATTCTCGTGCCTCAGCCTCCCGAGTAGCTGGGATTATAGGCCTGCGCCACCATGCTTGGCTAATTTTTGTGTTTTTAGTAGAGATACGGTTTTGCCATGTTGCCCAGGCTGGTCTCGAACTCCTGGACTCAAATGATCAAGTAACCTGCCTCAGCCTCTCAAAGTGTTGGGATTTATAAGTGTGAGCCACTGTGCCCGGCCAAAACAATCCTTTAACCCTCTAAACTAGGCCAAAAAATCCACATTCCCATGCCATCTTGTAATCTTTTGCCAAAAACATTGTACTTTCCTTACACACCTTGTATGCATATGTCCCAGTGTTAACTCTTAGCAACTTTTATTTTTGGTGAAAAACTTGGCAAGTACCAAGTGTGGCACCTAGGACAGCAGGCAGTAGTGCAGATAAGGTGTGACTCTTTCTAGCATAGCCAGGGGGCGTGGCTACCCTCATGTATCCCCAGGCCTTCCCTAGACTCTAATGGTTCCAAAAGCCACAGAAGCAGTTTATGTAGTTTAGTAAACACAGTATCTGACCTGCCTAACTTAGGCCAAATGTTTAAATTTTGAAGACATTTTTATTTTACCAATAATCTTTAAAACTATCTTTATCTCCCAAAGATTAAAGTCATGGGAACTAAAAGGCATTAAAATTTCTACTTTCCTGAGAAATATTTGATTTAAGTGCTTATTTTTCTTTAAACCAATTAATTAGAGATCTTTTATATAAACATTATACACACAACACATATAAATATGCACACAGATGGAAGAGCTTTTTTTTTTTAAAGACAGAGTCTCACTCCGTCACCTAGGCTGGAGTGCAGTGCCATGATCTTGGCTCACTACAGCCTCAACCTCCCAGGTTCAAGCAATTCTCGTGCCTCAGCTTCCCGAGTAGCTGGGATTACAGGCGCCCGCCACCACGCCCAGCTAATTTTTGTATTTTTAGTAGAGATGGAGTTTTGCCACGTTTCCCAGGCTGGTCTCGAACTCCTGTCCTCAAGTGATCCACCCACCTCGGCCCCCCAAAGTGCTGGGATTACAGGCATGAGCCACTTGGCCCAGTTTTTAAGTTTCTTAACTGGATTGCTAGCTTCGGGTTGGAGCCCTTTGAGGAACAGGGCTAGGAAAGCATGCAGCTTCCAAGAAGATGAGTCTCTGATCCAAACATGGAAAGAGCCGAGTATTCCCCATAGCTGCCATTAGCCATCCCTAAAAGTATATTTTCCACCAAGTTATTACATACCGAGACTAAAAGCTCTCCCAGGTGAAACCAATGAGCCTTAATTAAAGTTATGACTTAATCATGGGCATAGGAGGAATTTTCAAAGAGGTGGTGAGCAGTTTTTATAAGATCTGGAATCTCCAAAGGTAGCTCTGAGAAAGGAAAATTCAGGACAGGAAATCTGATGGGCCGGCTTGAATAGTGGGCTTATAGGGGTCCCAAGTCCACATTCTATCCTGTGGTACCCCTCTCTTCACGACAGAACAACACAGAAAGACAAATTCATGACACAAGGTACACCAGATTCACTACAGCCTAAGACTAGCCTCACAAATCATTTTTCCTATTAATCAAAACCTTGCAGAGGAGACAGACACTATTTTTTTTTAACCATTTATTCAACCAGTTTGCACACAGAGAGAGGCCAGAAGCTTGACTGGTAAGAAATTTTTTATTTTTATTTTTTTTTAGACAGGGTATCTCTCTGCCACCTAGCCTGGAGTACAGTGGCAAGATCTCTGCTCACTGCAACCTCCACCTCCCAGGTCCAAGTGATCCTCCCATCTCAGCCCTCCGATTAGCTGGGACTGCAGTCATATACCACCACACCCAACTAATTTTTGTGGGTTTTTTTGGTAGAGATAGGGGTTTCACTATGTTGCCCAGGCTGGTCTTGAACTCCCAACCTCACGTGATCCTCCTACCTCAGCCTCCCAAAGTGCTGGGATTACAGGCATGAGTCACTGCACCTGGTCTCTGACTGGTAAGAAATTCTTACCCTTTTGCCAGCATGCCAAGTTTCTAGGTTCCCTTTCTCTGTATGACTTTAATGGCCCTGCTTGCTGTGCCATAGCTATGGGGGCCAAGCCATGTGACAAAAGAAAATCATCTTTTTCTGTTTCATGGAACCATAAGCAAAAGCCTCTCAGTTTTGCAAGATGCTGCCCAAAAGGCTGCATGGAGAAATCGAATTAACGTTTTTTCATTCTGGCTGGAGCAAAATACATGTGACAAAACAGCCACCCTGCTGAGCACCAAATATCAGCCTGACAAGGCTCAAACTTGCCCCCGTTGGCCCCTGTCATCTTTGATCTACTCAAAGTGGGGTGGAAGGACCTCCAAACCAGGAGTTTCAATATGTGGTCTCTGGGCAAGATGGAAGAGTGGACAGTCACCCTGAGTGACAGAAAAGATAGAAAAGGGAAAGGAAAGGAAGAGAGAGAGAGGAAACTGGAAGGAGAAAAGCATTGCCTGTGGCAGAGAAAGGGAGATGAGAAGCACCAGGAGGCCATAGAAAGATCCACCATCACAGCAACACTGAAACAAAAGTTCAGGCAACTGCTTGTCAGTAACGAAGGGATCTTTTCCAGGAGTCCTGTCAGCTCTCAATTTTCCCCTTTGATGGAGGAAAAAAACCCACAGTCATCAGCAAAGAACGCAAGGTGGATTAATCCAAAGAGAATAGCTGTTAGCATCCCATAGTGCCAAATCCATTTTTTTTTTTTTTGAGACAGTCTCACTCTGTCACCCAGGCTGGAGTGCAGTAGCACTATCTCGGCTCACTGCAACCTCCACCTCCTGGGTTCAAGTGATTCTCCTACCTCAGCTTTCCCAGTAGCTGGGATTACAGGTGCACACCACCACACCCAGCTAATTTTTGTATTTTTAGTAGAGACGGGGTTTCATGATGTTGGCCAGGCTGGTATCGAACTCCTGACCTCAAGTGATCTACCTGCCTCAGCCTCCCAAAGTACTGGGATTACAGGTGTGAGCCACCGCGCCCGGCCACTAGATCCATTTTTAACTAAGAGGGGCCTTACTGAGGGGGACCTCTAACCCCCTATGTCTTAGGGGGGAATCTAACCCTTCGAAGTTGGGCTTCTAACCCAAATTTTTGTCCCTTAACCGGGATAAAAGCTACCCACTACTTACCCAGAGTCGGCCAATTAGTGCTGCACAGATGATTTTCCTTTGGGCCAAGGGTCTCTCTGGTAATGTCTTTTCGTGGTTTGCCAGGAAGATGTTCCTGGAAAGGGGTCCCAATACAGACCCCAAGAGAGGGTTCTTGGATCTCACACAAGAAAGAATTCCGGGTGTGTCCACAGAGTACAGTGAAGGCAAGCTTATTAGAGAAGTAAAGAAACAGAAGAATGGTTACTCAAGAGGCATAGCAGCCCAGAGTGCTGCGTTGGCTGTTTTTATGGTTATTTCTTGATCGTATGCTAAACAACGGGTGGATTATTCATGAGTTTTCTGGAAAAGGGGAAGGAATTCTTGAAACTGAGGCAGTCTATATAACTTTCAGACGTTGCCATGGTATTGTAAACTGTCACGGCAGTGGTGGGAGTGTCTTTTAGCATGCTAATCCATTATAATTAGCATATAATGAGCAATGAAGAGATTCCAGAGGTCACTTTACTTGCCATCTTGGTTTTGGCAAGTTTTGATTGGTTTCTTTATTGCATCCTATTTTATCACTTGGGTCTTTGTGACCTATATCTTGTGCGGATCTCCTGTTCTGTGACTAAGAATGCCTAACCTGGGAATGCAGTCCGGAAGGTCTCAGCCTCATTTTACCCAGCTCCTATTCAAAAGAATAGTTGCTCTGGTTCCAGCACCTCTGACACATTTGCTAAATGGTTAAATGTCATAAATTGCCTATTTAATGTGATAATTGTTCAACTTACCTGCTTTGGAGCAAAGGGCTGAGGAAGTGGAGTTAGCTATGCCCCCTAGCTATGCTGAGAAGAGTCAGACCTTATCTGCACTTCTTAGCAGGTGTTCTAGGTGCCACACCTGGTACATAAATAGAATCTCTTACTTGCTAGGTTTTTCACCAAGAATAAAAGTAAGTAAGAGGTAATATTATAACATATGTAATTGAGAGTACTGGAGAAACAGTTTCACATGCAAGGTATGTAAGGAAAGTAGAATGTGTTTTTGGTAAAGAAGATACGGGAATGTAGGTTTTTTGGCCTAATTTAGAGATTTAAAGGATTGTTTTAAGTTTGATAGGATAAAGCTAAAGTTTTGAGTAAGTTGTGAAAGGTTTGTGAAAGATTAATCTTATAAAACAAATTCTATGTGTGAACATATTGGCTAAAGTTAAAGGGATATTATTCCATTTTTCCATAAATTGAACATTGAAATAAAACCACAACAGGGTTTTCTTAGGGCATTGATTTGATCCTTCTTTTTTTGACACAGAGTCTCGCTCTGTTGCCCAGGCTGGAATACAGTGGTACAATCTGGGCTCACTACAACCTCCATCGCCCAGGTTCAAGCGATTCTCATGCCTCAGCCTCCCAAGCAGCTGGGATTACAAGTGTGTACCACCATGTCTGGCTAATTTTTGTATTTTTAGTAGAGACGGGGTTTCACCATGTTGGTCAGGCTGGTCTCAAACTCCTGATCTCAAGTGATCCACCCACCTCAGTCTCCCAAAGTGCTGGGATTACAGGCATGAACCATCGTGCCTGGCTGATTTGATTTTAACAGAAAATTGTAAAGGGTTACAAAAGGTTTACAAGAATTTTACCTTATGGTCAAACTAAATGAAATTAAATAAATTTGTCTATAGCTTTTATTAAGAATTGGGTTTGACATTAATAGTACACTAATGCAAAGGTGAAATTTGGCTTTCTCTCTTGAACAAAATTTTCATGTAATATTAAAAGATAATGAAAGATTTTTGCTTGCCTTTTGAATAAACTACAGGAAAAAGAAGGGAAATTAAAAAGACTTTTTTTTGGAAACCTACCTCTTCCTCTATCAATGAGTAAAGGTGTTTGTCTTTTTAAAATCTTTGAGTTATCATTTTGGCTAAATAAATGACTTATGTTGACCTAGGATTTTATTTTATAATATCAGTATTTTAAATCTTTGATACTTGACAAACTTTCCAAAATCAAATTCTAAATTATGTCTTTTTTTGACCTGATTAATCCTTTTAGTTATTAAGTCCTATAAAATCCAAAATTAACATATTTGGACCAGGTACAGTGGCTCATGCCTGTAATCCCAGCACTTTGGGAGGCCAAGGCCAGTGGATTACTTCAGGCCAGTAGTTTGAGACCAGCCTGGCCAACATGGCAAAACCCCATCTCTACTAAAAATACAAAATAAATAAAATACAAAATACAAAATAAATAAAAATACACAGCCAGTCATGGTGGTGTGTGCTTATAGTCCCAGATACTCAGGGGGCTGAGGCACAAGAATCACTTGAACATGGGAGGTGAAGATTGCAATGAGCTGGGATTATGTACTGCATTCCAGCCTGGGGCACAGAGTGAGACTGCGTCACTGCACTCCAGCCTGGGGGGACAGAGTGAGACTGTCTCAAAAAATCAAAACAAAACAAAACATATTTGACCTATGTGGTATATTAAAATCATACTGGAAGGATTGTCAAATATGAAATGGTGTTTGGCTTTCTTTGGGATTTATTTGTGTAAGTATGTTATTGATATGTAGTGCAAAATTATGGGAAACTCCTATAGTTCTGATATGAGTTAGTGTAAGTTATCAGTAATAATAATTTTTAGGTAAAATTGTTGTATACCACAGAAGTGACCAAATTTCCTTGTCAATTGTGTCTTTGAATATGGCTCCCCTAAGACCTTTTGTCGTTCACAGACAATTACTGTCTTGTTTTGATCCTGTTCAAAAGATGTTTTATAATTAGCTATAGGACTCTGACTCTTAAATCCAGGTCTCTGCTAAGTTTTGAAAGTGTGCCATTAAAGTAGAGGGGAGAAATTTCCAAGACTCTCTTGGAAAACTAATGTGTTCACAAATATCAAGCAAAACAGGAATTAATTGCATAGACTAAATTAAAAAAAGACCAAAATAATCTTCTTACAACTTTTTGCTTCAAACATTGCTGATCCTTTCTGTTTTGTTTTTCAGAGTCAAGAAAACTCTTCTTTTGAATTATTTACAGCTTTTAACAATTGAGTAAAGTATACTCCTACGAGCAAAATTTGGAGCATATTTCTTTCTCTCTACCTGATTTTTCCAGAATCTGGAAACTATTTGTGAGTATTCATGAGTGTTTTTTGTTTGTTTGTTTGGTGGGTTTCTTGTTTGTTTGTTTGGCCAGGGCCTTTCTCTCTCATCCAGGCTGAAGTTCAGTGGCATGATCACAATCATCACAGCTCACTACAGCCTCAGCCTCACAGGCTCAAGTGATCCACTCACCTCAGCCTCCCAAGTATCTGGGGCTACAATTGTGTGTCACCACGCCCAGCTAATTTTTTTTTTTTTTTTTGTAGAGATGAGGTCTCACTATGTTGGCCAAGCTGGTCTCAAACTCCGGGGCACTAGTGGTCCTCCCACATCAGCCTCCCAAAGTGCTGGGATTGCAGGTGTGAGCCACCACATCTGGCCTAGTATTCTTAACTTATGGCAATATAGCTATTTGCATAAGTGCAATAAGAATCTGTTTTTCTTTTGTATCAGGTTATTTTATCTGGCGTGCTTTCAAATACAAACAGACTGCTTTAAGGAATCAAAGTTGACATTTCAAGCCAATAAAAGCCCCTTAGGAAAACTGCCATCATACCTTGTCTACACAATCCCTGTACAGGGTTTCTGACCTGTGGCAAGTAAAGAATGTCACTTTCTGACAGGCCCAGAAGCCTCAAGTTATCTTGGGACCTCAAGAAGAGAGAAATTTACCAACTCATATAGGTATTTGCAGGCACAGATTAATCAGTGGCTGGGCTCAAGGCCTTAAAAACTCTAATCTAAGAGTCCTTACGGAACAAAGTTACATCAAAGCCAATTTTATTTTTCTATTATGATGATTATTATTATTGAGATGGAGTTTTGCTCTTGTTGCCCAGGCTTGAGTGCAATGGTATGATATCTGCTCACTGCAACCTCCGCCTCCTGGGTTCAAGCGACTCTCCTGCTTCAGCTTCCTGAGTAGCTGGGATTACAAGCATGCACCACCACGCCCAGCTAATTTTGTATTTTTGGTAGAGACAGGGTTTCTCCATGTTGGTCAGGCTGGTCTTGAACTCCTGACCTCAGGTGATCTGCCTGCCTCAGCCTCCCAAAGTGCTGGGATTACAGGCATGAGCCACCGTGCCTGGCAATCAAAGCCAAATTTAAAAGAAGCCTGTATAGCAAATAATTATTCTTGCTGCACATTATGCCAATAATATGCCAAGTATCGTAAGACTAAAGCCTGTTTTGCAAACAAAGCAGTCCTATCATGATTTGTTTTAATTTAATAAAAATGGAAGATGAGAGAGAGAAAAAATTGTGTATCAAAAACCATGGTATACCTTGATATGGTTTGGCTGTGTCCCCACCCAAATCTCATCTTGAATTCCCACACGTTGTGGGAGGGACCTGGTGTGAGGGAATTGAATCATGGGGGCAGGCCTTTCCCATGCTGTTCTCATGATAGTG
Organism: Gorilla gorilla gorilla; assembly: GCF_029281585.2. NCBI lineage: Eukaryota > Metazoa > Chordata > Mammalia > Primates > Hominidae > Gorilla > Gorilla gorilla. Next base: position 27,576,028 of record NC_073228.2, on the reverse strand, counting down.
AATAAGTCGCATGAAAGCTGATAGTTTTATAAGGGGGAGTTTCCCTGCACAAGCTCTCTCTTTGCCTGTTGCCATTCATGTAAGACGTGACTTGCAGCTCCTTGCCTTCCATCATGATTGTGAGGCCTTTCCAGCCATGTGGAACTGTAAGTCCATTAAAACTCTCTTTCTTTTGTAAATTGTCCAGTCTTGGCTATGTCCTTATCAGCAGTGTGAAAATGGACTAATACATATCTGTTATTAGAGTCTGGTCTCATCCATTGTTTTTGAGTTTTTTCTGCTTTTTAAATTTTATTTTTTGAGACAGAATCTCACTTTGTCACCCAGGCTGGAGTGCAGCGACATGATCTCGGCTCACTGCAACCTCCACCTCCTGGGTTCAAGTGATTCTCATGCCTTGACCTCCCGAGTAGCTGGGATTACAGACACCCACCACCACACCCAGGTAATTTTTGTATTTTTAGTACAGATGGGGTTTCGCCATGTTGGCTACTCTGGTCTTGAACTCCTGGCCTCAAGTGATCCACCTTCCTCAGCCTCCCAAAGTGTTAGAATTACAGGCGTGAGCCATCACACCTGAACTTTTCTGCTATTTAGACTGACCCTGATTATTTTTGTGAACCAAGGAGTGATCTCTGTCTGCTGTTCAGCAGAAACAGGAGGAATGGGCAATGTAAAAATTTGCATCAGGTTTATAATTCTGGGCATGCATTGGGATTGGCTAGCAACTCCGTATCAGCTTGGTTCCAACAATTGCCCAGTTCATGGAAAGCCTTCCTATTTAGTTTACTTGGAATTATTTTATCTATTTTGTTTTACTATTATGGAATATATGGCTGTTGTACTCTTTGTATAGGAATGCAGGATAAACTTACTCAACATTTTCTTTTTTTTTTTTTTTTGAGATGGAGTTTTGCTCTTGTTGCTCAGGCTGGAGTGCAATGGTACAATCTTGGCTCACCACAACCTCCGCCTCCCATGTTCAAGCGATTCTCCTGCCTCAGTCTCTCGAGCAGCTGGGATTACAGACATGAGCCACCACACCTGGCTAATTTTGTATTTTCAGTAGAGATGGGGCTTCTCTATGTTGGTCAGGCTGGTCTTGAACTCCGACCTCAGGTGATCTGCCTGCCTTGGCCTCCCAAAGCACTGGGATTACAGGCATGAGCCACTGTGCCCGGCCAACATTTTCTTAAATTGAATACTTATTAATCTTCCAGGTACCACCTTTGTGTCAGAACTCAGAGTTATGAATGGCCCTCACCATACTAATGCTTTCTGACTGAGCTCCTCTCTACCCTGAATAAAAGAGACCCTAATAGTTAGGCAGGAATATCACCACCCCTATTCAGCCCAAAGAAGTTACTGATGATGGAACCTCCTCCCTCTACAACACTTAGTCCCCTTGTAAAAGGGAGGAAGAAATGTGTCAGAGGTGTTGGAACAAGAGTGACTCCATCTTGAACAGGGGCTAGGTAAAATAAGGCTGAGACCTGCTAGGCTGCATTCTCAGGAGGTTGTGGATTCTTAGTCACAGGATGAGATAGCAGGTTGGCACAAGATACAGGTCATAAAGAACCCACTGATAAAACAGCATGCAGTAAAGAAACCAGCCCAAACCCATTAAATCCAAGATAGCAACAAAAGTGACCTCTGGCCATCCTCACTGCTCATTATGCTAATATAATGCATTAGCATGCTAAAAGACACTCCTCCCACCAGCACTATGACAGTATACAAATGCCATGGCAACGTCTAGAAGTTACCCTATGTGGTCTAAAATGGGGAGGAAACATTAGTTCTGGGAATTCCTCACCTCTTTCCCAGAAAACTTAGGAATAATCAACCCCTTGTTTAGCATATGATCAAGAAATAACCATAAAAATAGCCAACCAGCAGCCCTCAGGGCTGCTCTGCCTATGGAGTAGCCATTCTTTTGCTTCTTTACTTCTCCGATAAACTTGTGTTCACTCTACTCTGTGGACGTGCCCTGAATTCTTTCTTGTGTGAGATCCAAGAACCCTTTGCTGGGGTTCTGGAAACACTGTAGATAACATCACTATTGTGAAACCTACAATTGGTGTTTTGGAGATCTTTCAGACTGACCCCACCTGGACCCATGACTCATGAGTCAGCTGATCCTGTGGCTCCATGCAGAGGTGGACTCAACTCATGGAGACTGTTTTCCACACCCCTATGATTTCATCCTCAACCAATCAGTAACACCCATTCCCGAGCCCCCTGCCCACCAAATTTTCCACAAAACCCTTAACATCATAGCCTTCAGGGACATTGATTTGAGTAATAAATTTCATTTCCCATGTGGTGTGGCTGACCTCACGCTGAGTAAACTCTCTTTTTGCAATGCTATCATCTCAGTGAATTGATTTTTGTTTGTGCAGCAGGCAGGAAGAACTCATCAGGCAATTACACCTTCACCAGATGGTATTTATTAAAGTTTTGTAGAAGAATAAAGTTAAACCAATGAATTAGATAATTTTTGTTATTGAGAACTATTAGATATTTTATATCTAATATTTTACTATTAGATATTTTATATCTAATATTTTACTATTAGATATAAATATCTATATAGATATAGAATCTAATATATAGAACTATTATATATATTATATATGTGTATATATATATATATATATATATATATATATATAGTGTATTAGTCCATTTTCACACTGCTATAAAGGACTACCTAAGACTGGGTAATTTATAAAGAAAAGAGGTTTAGGTTGGGCAAGGTGGCTCACACTTGTAATCCCAGCACTTTGGGAGGCCGAGGCAGGTGGATCACCTGAAGTCAGGAGTTTGAGACCAGCCTCACCAACATAGTGAAACCCCATCTCTACTAAAAATACAAAAATTATCTGGGCGTGGTGGTGGGCACCTGTAATCACAGCTACTCAGGAGGCTGAGGCAGGAGAATCACTTCAACCCAGGAGGTGGAGTTTGCAGTGAGCCAAGATCATGCCACTGCATTCCAGCCTGGGCAACAATAGTGAAGCTCTGTTTCAAAAACAAAACAAAACAAAAATAAAAATCAGCTGGGCATTATGGTTGGCACCTGTAATCCCAGCTACTTGGGAGGCTGAGACAGGAGAATCACTTGAGCCTGAGAGGTGGAGGTTGCAGTGAGCTGAGATTTCGCCACTGTACTCCAGCCTGGGTGACAGAACAAAACAAGACTCCATCTCAAAGAAAAAAAAAAAAGAAAGAAAGAAAATAAAATAAGTTTAATTAAGTTGCAGTTCCACATGGCTGGAAGGTCTCAGGAAGTTTACAATCATGGAAGAAAGGGAAGGTGAAGAGAGTACCTTTTTCACAAGGTGGCAGGGGTTGGGGGTAACCACCACATACTTTTAAACCATCAGATCTTGTGAGAACTCACTGTCATGAGAACTTCATGGGGGAAACTGTCCCCATGATCCAATCACCTCCTACCAGGTCCCTCCCCTGACACTTGAGGATTACAATTCAAGGTGAGATTTGGGTGGGAACACAGAGCCAAACCATATCATTCCATTCCTGGCCCCTCCCAAATCTCCTGTGCTCTCACATTTCAAAATACAATCAGGCCAGGCATAGTGAGTCATGCCTGTAATCCCAGCAGTTTGGGAGGCCGAGGCAGGTGAATCACTTGAGGTCAGGAGTTCGAGACCAGCTTGGCCAACATAGTGAAACACCATCTCTACTAAAAATACAAGAATTAGCCAGGCATGGTGATGTTCACCTGTAGTCCCAGCTACTCAGGAGGTTAAGGCAGGAGAATCGCTTGAACCCAGGAGGTGGAGGTTGCAGTGAGCCAAGATTGCATCACTGCACTCCAACCTGGGCAACAGAGCGAGACACTGCCTCAAAAAAAAAGAACCACAATCATGCCTTCCCAACAGTCCCCCAAAGTCCTAACTCATTTCAGCATTAACCCAAAAGTTCAAGTCAAAAGTCTCATCTGAGATGAGGCAAGTCCCTTTTGTCTATGAGCCTGTAAAATCAAAAGCAAGTTAGTTACTTCCAAGATACAATGGGGGTACAGGCAGTGGGTAAATGCTCCCATTCCAAGTGGGAGTAATCGGCCAAAACAAAGGGGCTACAGGCCCCATGCAAGTCCAAAACCAACAAGGCAGTCATTAAATCTTAAAGCTCCGAAATAATTTTCTTTGACTCATGACTCACATTCAGGGAATGCTGATGCAAGAGGTGGGCTACCAAGGCCTTGGGCAGCTCCACCCCCCATGGGTCTGCCAGGTACAGCCCCCACAACTGCTTTCACAGGCTGGCATTGAGTGCCTGCAGTTTTTCCAGGCACATAGTGCAAGTTGTCAGTGGATCTACCATTCTGGGATCTGGAGGATGGTAGCCCTCTTCTCACAGCTCCACTAGGCAATGCTCCAGTGGGGACTCTGTGTGGGGAGCTCCAACCCCACATTTCCCCTCTGCATTGCCCTAATAGAGGCCCATGAGGGCTCCACCCCTGCAGCAGACTTCTGCCTGGATATCCAAGCATTTCCATACATCCTCTGAAATCTAGGCGGAGCTCAACTCTTGTCTTCTGTGCACGTACAGGCCCAATACCACATGGAAGCTGCCAAGACTTGGGGCTTGCACCCTCTGAAGCAACAGCCTGGACTGCACCTTGGTCTCTATTAGCCATGGCTGGAGCTGGAGCAGCTGGGACGTGTGGCACCATGTCCTGAGGCTGCACAGAGCAGAAGGGCCCTGGGCCTGGCCTGGAAAACCATTTTTCCCTCCTAGGCCTCCAGGCCTGTGATGAGAGGGCTGCCATGAAGATTTCTGAAATGCCCTGGAGATATTTGCCCCATCGTCTTGGCTATTAACATTCAGCTTCTCTTTACTTATGCAAATTTATGCAGCCCAGTGGCTTGAATTTCTCCCCAGCAAATGGGTTTTTCTTTTCTACCACAGGGTCAGGCTGCAAACTTTCCAAACTTTTTTTTTTTTTTTTGAGATGGAGTTTCATTCTGTTGCCCAGGCTGGAGTGCAGTGGTGCAATCTTGGCTCACTGCAACCTCCTCTTTCCAAGTTCAAGCAATTCTCCTGCTTCAGCCTCCTGAGTAACTGGGACTACAGGTGCACACCACTGTGCCCAGCTAATTTTTGTATTTTCTTTTTTTTCAGAGGCAGGGTTTCACCTTGTTGGCCAGGCTGGTCTCAAACTCCTGACCTCGTGATCTGCCCGCTTCAGCCTTCCAAAGTGCTGGGATTACAGGCATGAACCTCTGTGCCTGGCCCCAACTTTCCAAACTTTTATACTCTGTTTCCCTTTTAAATATAAATTCCAATTTCAGATTATCCCTTTGTAAATACATGTGACTGTATGCTGTTAGGAGTAGCCAGCCCACCTCTTGAACACTTTGCTGCTTAGCAGTTTCTTACTCCAGATACCCTAAATCATATTTGTCAAGGTCAAAATTCCACACATCCTTAGGGCAGGAGTAAAATACCACAAGTCTCTTTGCTAAAGCATAGCAAGAGTGACCTTTACTCCAGTTCCCAATAAGTTCCTTATCTCCATCTGAGACCACCTCAGAGTGGATTTCATTGTCCATATCACTATCAACATTTTGGTCAAAACCATTCAACAAGTCTCTAGGAAGTTCCAAACTTTCCCACATCTTCCTGTCTTCTTCTTGGGTTTGTTTTTGTTTTTTGAGACAGAGTCTCACTCTGTTGCCCAGGCGGGAGTGCAGTGGCATGATCTCAGCATACTGCAACCTCTGCCTCCCAAGTTCAAGCAATTTTTATGCCTCAACCTCCTGAGTAGCTGGGATTACAGGCACGCACCACCATGGCCAGATATTTTTTTAATTTCTAGTAGAGACATGGTTTCACCATGTTGGCCAGGCTGGTCTTGAACTCCTGAGCTCAAGCAATTCTCACACCTTGGCCTCCCAAAGTGCTGGGATTGCAGGCATGAGCCACCATGTCCAACCATCTTCTTGTCTTCTTCTGAGCCCTCCAAATTTTTCCAGCCTCTGCCCATTACCCAGTTCCAAAGTCACTTCCACATTTTCAGGTATCTTTATAGCAGTACCCCACTCCTGGTACCAATTTTCTGTATTAGCCAGATTTAACACTGCGATAAAGAACTACTTGAGGCTGGCCACGGTGGCTCATGCCTGTAATCCCAGCACTTTGGGAGGCTGAGGTGGGCAGATCATGAGGTCAGGAGTTCAAGACCAGCCTGGCCAACGTAGTGAAACCCCATCTCTACTAAAAATACAAAAATTAGCTGGGCATAGTGGTGGGTGCCTGTAGTTCCAGCTACTTAGGAGGCTGAGGCAGGAGAATCACTTGAACTCAGAAGGTGGAGGTTGCAGTGAGCCAAGATTGCACCCCTGCACTCCAGCTTGGGCAACAGAGTGAGACTTCGTCTCAAAAAAAAAAAAAAAAAAAGAAAGGACTACTTGAGATTGGGTAATTTATGGAGAAAGAGGTTTAATTGAGTCACAGTTTTGCATGGCTGGGGAAGCCTCAGGAAACTTATGGTCGTGCCAGAAGACAAAGGGGAAGCAAGCACCTTCTTCACAAGGCAGCAGGAGAGAGAGAGGCAGGGGGAACTGCCACACTGCCACACACTTTTAAACCATTGGATCTCATGAGAACTCACTATCACAAGAAAAGCGTGGGGGAACCACCCCCATGATCAAATCACCTCCCACCAGATCCCTCCTTCAACACTTGGGGATTACAATTCGAGATGAGATTTAGGCAGGGACACAGAGCGAAATCATATCATTGGGTATATAAAATTTTCAAACAGCATCATCATTCGAGCTAGAAATTTTTTTTTTTTTTTTTTTTTTTGAGACGGAGTCTTGCTCTGTCACCCAGGCTGGAGTGCAGTGGCACAATCTTGGCTCACTGCAACCTCCGCCTCCCAGGTTCACGCCATTCTCCTGCCTCAGCCTCCCGAGTAGCTGGGACTACAGGCGCCTGCCACCACGCCCGGCTAATTTTTTTGTATTTTTAGTAGAGACAAGGTTTCACCATATTAGCCAGGATGGTCTCGATCTCCTGACCTTATGACCCGCCTACCTCGGCCTCCCAAAGTACTGGGATTACAGGCGTGAGCCACTGCGCCCAGCAAGCTAGAACATTTTTAAATTTTGTAATTGTTATTGTTCATCAGGAGTTGAGGATTTAACACCATGAATAATACTATTAGTATGAAGAGAAATTCCCTTTTTATGGAGAACGTACATTACCCAGTGGCCATCAATTTGAAAGAACTTATTGGAAAAGTTCAAGGCCCATGTTAAGTCATGCCAGGATTCAAAAGACCACACCATCCACTTCTTTTTCTGTTCTTTTTTTCTTTTTTTTTTTTTTGAGACAGAGTTTCACTATTGTCGCCCAGGCTGGAGTGCAGTGGCGCAATCTCAGCTCACTGCAACCTCCGCCTCCCGGGTTCAAGCGATTCTCCTGCCTCAGCCTCTCAAGTAGGTGGGATTACAGGCATGTGCCACCATGCCCGGCTAATTTTGTATTTTTAGTAGAGACAGGTTTTCTCCATGTTGGTGAGGCTGGTCTCGACTCCCGACCTCAGGTGATCTGCCTGCCTCGGCCTCCCAGTGTGCTGGGATTACAGATGTGAGCCCGGCCATCCATTTCTAAACATCAACAAAACCTTGGAAAATATGAGAATGGTGTGATTAACAATTTGTATGAAAACTTCTATCTCTTGATAAGTATAAGTAGTTTTGTAATATAGGTCAGTTAGAGACAAAGTGGGGGCAGTGGTGAAATCTATTTTTAAATCTTTTTATTTATGTCTTGAGTTATATATTTATGTTCTCCTACTGATTGTTGTTGTTTTTTAATAGAGACAGAGTCTTGTTTTGTTGCCCAGGCTGGTCTAAAAATCCTGGCTTCAAGGAGTCCTCCAGCCTCAGCCTGCCAAAGGGGTGGGATTACAGGCATGAGCCACCTTGCCTGGACAGTAAATATTTTTTATAATACTTCTGCATTTCTCATTAGAAGTTTGTGAGGATTAAATGAGATTATCAGTATGAATCTTTTAGCACAGCAAAAAGGAATATAGCAACTTTATTGTGTGTTACTATATTTACCGTCAGTCTTATCAATATGGTAAATTACTGCAGACCTCAACAACATGGATTTGGCATGATTTTGAGAAATGTGTCAGGTGTATGGGGAAAATGTTTTCTTTTTCAATTTAAGACTTCACCTCTGGTTTATTATGCCACTTTTTTTTTTGTAGTTGTTGTTATTTTGGTTTTGGTTTTTTAAGACACTGTCTTGCTCTGTTGCCCAGGCTGGAGTGCAGTGGCACAATCACAGCTCACTGCAGCCCTGATTTGTCAGGCTCAAGCAATCCTCCTGCCATGGTCTCCCAAGTAGCTGGGACTACAGGCACATGCCACCAAGCCCAGTTAATTGTTTCAATTTTTTCAATTTTTTTCAATTTTTTTCAATTTTTTTTTTTTTTTTTAGAGATGGGGTCTCACTCTACTACCCAGGCTGATCTCACACTCCTAGGCTCAAACAATACTCCTGCCTCCTACTCAGCCTCCCAAAGTGCTTGGATTACAGGCATGAGCCCCCACGCCCAGCTGATTAATATTATTCCACTTTTGACAAATCCGTCTTCCACGGCCTTGCTAAAGCGCTCCTAGCAATGTTTGCTAACAGCTGTAAGCGGTATTTCCCTTGGTTTCCTCTGCTGTCTTTGGATCAGATCTGCGGTCAGCAAGCTTCCTGCTTGCAGCAGAGAATTCTAGACATGTCAGCTGTTCTGAAAGGTCCCCAGTCCTCCCAGGCACGATGGATCTCAGGGGCCCCATCCCTCCCTCTGCCCAGGCAAGCATGGAGGACACGCTGCTGGGGAAAGTGTCTTAACTGTCATGCTTACAAAACCTCCAATTCCCTTTAGCAGAAATTCTAGCACTGAGAGTTATCCCATCAGAGATTAAACTTGTAGGGTTCTTTCCATCCTCGCTTCTTTGATGAGAGAAATTGCCACTGATGTCACAGTATGAAAAGCACCATGTCATCTCTTTTAGAAGGGAAGTGCCTGAGAAGTAATTTTTACTGTAAGAGGGAATAAAGGCCTTTTGTGAACAGAGGGTTACAGATGATTTGCTACCAGGCAGTGGTGGACAGGTAGGGAGGAAGTGGGATGAAGGCAGCAGGCCCCTGGTGGTGGCAGGGTGTGGCCCCTGGGGTGGCTGACCACCAGGAGGTGGGCCCTGGGGAGCCTGGAGTGAGTCAACGCTGGGGTGGGGAGGATGTCCTAGCAGAATCTGGACGTGGGCAGAGAACTGGCTTCCCTACAGAGATGACACCTGTCTTTGGTTTTTTTTGTTTTTTGTTTGTTTAGTTTTGTTTTGAGACAGGGTCTCACTCTGTCACCCAGGCTGGAATGGAATGGCGTGATCTCAGCTCACTGCAACCTGTGCCTCCCAGGTTCAAGTGATTCTCATGCCTCAGCCTCCCAAGTAGCTGGGATTACAGGCATGCACCATGCCCAGCTAACTTTTTATATTATTTGTAGAGGTGGGGTTTCACCATGTTGGCCAGGCTGATCTCAAACTCCTGACCTCAGGTGATTCACACACCTCAGCTTCCCAAAATACTGGGATCACAGGCTTGAGCCACCTCGCCTGGCCTGACGACACCTGTCTACAGGAATGTGCAGGACCTACCTACAGGGTTAACCCTGTGTGGAGACAAGAATCAGTAATCCAGGCAACCCTGCCTGATCATAGTGCTTCCTTTCACTTGGGAAGCCCCTCCCATCATTTCCCACCTCCCACTTCAGACTGGTGAGACTGGAATATGTGGCATTACTTTGTGTACACTTCATAGATCCAGGAGAATTCTGGATCCTGTAGAAGTGAACCAACCACAAGCTACTCCACATTGTTAATTTAGGGATTCTGAGACCTCAAGTCAAGAAAGTTCTGATCGTGGGCACTGGGCAGACAGAGACAGTGGAAAAGAATTGGGAGCCCAGGCTATGACTTCAGACAGATGAGGAAGTTTTGTTTGTTTTATTTTTATTTACTTATTCTTTATTTTTATTTTTTGAGACAGGATCTCGCTCAGCTGCCCAAGCTGGCATGCAGTGGCAAGTCATAGCTCACTGCACCCTTGACCTCCCAGACTCAAGTGATCCTCCTGCTTCAGTTTCCTGAGTAGCTGGGACTACAGGTGCACACCACCACACCCGGCTAATTTTTATTTTTAGTAGAGACAAGGTCTCAGTATGTTCCCCAGGCTAGTCTTAAACTCCTGAGCTCATATGATTCTCCCGTCTTGGCCTCCCAAAGTGCTGGGATTACAGGTGTGAGCCACTGTACCCGACCCACACAGGGTTTGAATCCCAGCCATGCTACTTCCTAGCTGATTTTCCCCAAATGTATAATGGGGACAATAACCCTCTAGAGAATTACAGGAGATCATGAGGAAAAAGCATTTCACACAAGGCCTAGTCAATACACAACAGCTGCCACTATGACTATGAACCGAAATTCATGATAAACTGCTTCTAACAATGCATGCTATCCTCAACAAAGAATGTATGCAGGGGAGGGGGTGCTAAAGACATTCCTGGGGGCAGGGACAACAAGCGGAAATGAATTATATTCATGCCTATTGGATATTTTCTTTGGATTTTGTATGCTGTTTCGATTTTTATAATTTTTTTTCTTAAGGAAAAAAACACATATTTTTTTCTTAAGGAAATAGACACCGGCCAGGTGTGGTGGCTCACGCCTGTAATCCTAGCACTTTGGGAGGCCGAGGCAGGGGGATCACCTGAGGTCAGGAGTTCGAAACCAGCCTGGCCAACATGGTGAAACCCCGTCTCTACTAAAAATAAGAAATAAGCCAGGCATGGTAGCGCATGCCTGTAATCCCAGTTACTCGGGAGGCTGAGGCAGGAAAATCGCTTGAACTGGGGAGGCGGGGAGGCGGAGGTTGCAGTAGGCCGAGATTACACTATTCCACTCCAGCCTGGGTAACAAAAGTGAAACTCTGTCTCAAAAAAAAAAAAAAAATAGACACTGTTGTTGCAAGCCTATGGGTTGCCCGAGGGCGAGTATGGGCTCCAGGTAGGTCTTTTGAGGAAAGGATCTTGTTTTTATCTTTCATGTAAAAGTTACTTTATCTTTCTCAATACCTCAGTGGTTTTGAACCCAAGCCTCTGGGAAATGTCCCAACCTCCTGTCCTCACTCAGTGCACCATACTACCAGGCTTAGAGGAGGCTCTTTCTCCTTATGGAGGACCAAGGAAAGGTGTTGTCAAGGTCTGCCATTATCCCATCTTTCCTCCTTCTCCATAATAGGAATATTAATGCAGAAAGAAATAATTGAAAGAGGAGCGGCCAGGCGCAGTGGCTCATGCCTGTGATCCCAGCACTTTGGGAGGCCAAGGAGGGCGGATCACCTGAGGAGTTCGAGACCAGCCTGGCCAACGTGGTGAAACCCCATCTCTACTAAAAATACAAAAATTAGCCGGGCGTGGTGGCAGGCAACTGTAGTCCCAGCTACTTGGGAGGCTGAGGCAGGAGAATTGCTTGAACCCAGGAGGCAGAGGTTATAGTGAGCCAAGATCGTGCCATTGCACTCTAGCTTGGGGGACAAGAGCAAGATTTCATCTCGAAAAAAAAGAAAGAGGAGCTAGAATAAGAAAATAAAAGCTGGAGAGAATGTGGAGAAATAGAAACGCTTTTACACTGTTGGTGGGAGTGTAAATTAGTTCAACCATTGTGGAAGTCAGTGTGGTGATTCTTCAAAGATCTAGAACTAGAAATATCATTTGACTCAGCAATCCCATTACTGGGTATATACCCAAAGGATTATAAATCATGCTACTGTAAAGACATATGCACACGTATGTTTATTGCAGCACTATTCACAATAGCAAAGACTTGGAACCCACCCAAAAGTCCATCAATGATAGACTGGATTAAGAAAATGTGGCACATATACACCATGGAATACTATGCAGCCATAAAGAAGGATGAGTTCATGTCCTTTGCAGGGACGTGGATGAAGCTGGAAACCATCATTCTCAGCAAACTATCACAAGGACAGAAAACCAAACACCGCATGTTCTCACTCATAGGTGGGAATTGAACAATGAGATCACCTGGACACAGGGAGGGGAACATCACACACTGGGGCATGTCGGGGGGTGGGGGGTTAGGGGAGGGATAGCATTAGGAGAAATACCTAATGTAAATGATGAGTTGATGGGTGCAGCAAACCAACATGGCACATGTATACCTATGTATCAAGCCTGCACATTGTGCACATGTACCCTAGAACTTAAAGTATAATAATAAAAAAAATAAAAATAGCATTCTACTCTCCAGATATAGCTATTGTTAACATTTTGAGAAAATATCCTTCCAGATAGTTTCTCTCTTTCTTTCTTCCTTTCCTTTCTTTTTTAATTTAGAGACAAAGTCTCATTATGAGTCTCCCAAAGTGCTGGGAATACAGGCATGAGCCACTGTGCCCGGCCTCCAGATAGTTTTTCTATGTATATAAATTATGCACTTTCTTATTTAGAAAAATGATTTATGTTATTACAACTGTTAATAATACCTTTTCTCTTTTCTTAAGTATATTGTGATTCTCTTACCACATCATGAAATGTTCTTCTACATCACCATTAAAAATTCTTTTTTTTTTTTTTTTTTTGAGACAGTGTCTTTCAAAAGTGCAGTTCTGAATCAAGGCAGCCTTGAAGTCTTGTTATTATGGCGAGCCCTCCAGTGCCAGAAGAACTGAGGTAGGAGTAAACTCAGATCAGCCTTTGAAATAGAATGTGTGAGGCCAGGTGCAGTGGCTCATGCCTGTAGTCTCAGCACTTTGGGAGACTGAGGTGGATAGATCACTTGAGATCAGGAATTTGAGACCAGCCTGGTCAACGTGGCGAAACCTCGTCTCTAGTAAAAATAAAAAAAATTAGCTGGGCGTGGTGGCAAGTGCCTGTAATCCCAGCTACTTAGGAACCTGGGAACCGGGGAGGTTGCAGTGGCCCGAGATGGTGCCACTGCAGCTATTACTCAAGTTTGAAAATACTAGAAGTTGCCAATATATATTTTTTTAATTGCCAGACTTGTCTGCAATTTGTACTGGATCTGATAGAGAAACCATTTCCATGGGTCTATATGAAAATGTGGAGCTGGGGGTAGTGGCTCACGCCTGTAATCCCACAACTTTGGGAGGCCGAGGCAGGTAGATCACCTGAGGTCAGGAGTTCGAGACCAGCCTGGCCAATGGGGTGAAATCCCGTCTCTACTAAAAATACACAATTTAGCCAGGCGTGGTGGCACGTACCTGTAATCCCAGTTACTTGGGAGGGTGAGGCAGGAGAATCCCTTGAACCCAGGAGGTGGAGGTTGCAGTGAGCTGAGATAGAGCCACTGCACTCCAGCCTGGGCAACAGAGCGAGACTCCATCTCAAAAAAAAAAAAAAAGAGAGAAAGAAAATATGGGTGCGGGGAATGATTCTATGGTTGTCTGTTCTTTTCCAGCTGGCCAGCAGTGGTAGCCAAAAAGTGACAGGATGCTGATGAAAAACATTGCAGACGTGAAGAAAAGAAAAAGTTGATGGAATTTTGCACATGTATCTGACAGTTCACCCATCCAAACTTTTATAAAGTGCTGTAAAGTTGTTGTAGTAAGGGTTGGGCATGGTAGTTCATGCTTGTAATCCTAGCACTTTGGGAGGCCACACGCAGGAGAATCGCTTGAGCCCAGGAGTTCAAAACCAGCCTGGGCAATATAGTGAGACTTCATCTCTATAAAAAAGTTAAAAACCTAGTAGTGTATGGTGGTTTGTGCCTGTGGTCCCAGCTACTAGAGAGGCTGAGGTGGAAGGATAGTTTGATTCTGGTAAGTGGAGGTTGCAGTGAACCAAGATGGTGCCACTGTGCTCTAGCTTGGGAGACAGAGCGAGATTCAGTATCAAACCCCCTAGCTAGAGGATGCTAGCTAGGTGACGCTGAGTCAATAAGGAAGGATTTTGTTACATCTTGGGAACTAAGGCACAGAGATGAATGTCCCAGCTCAAGGCTGCCCCAGCCATTCAAATCCTTGCTTCCTCTCTTGGTGGACCTGTCAATTCTTGCAAGTGTCAACCAGCTGTCTTGCCCACCTAGCCCTATAGTCATACCTTTCTATCCTTTTGGTGATCTCCACTCCATCAAGAAGTGGCTCTGCACATTCTATTTCAGCTGACATTTTTTTTTTTTTTGAGACAGATTTTTGCTCTATCACCCAGGCTGGAGTGCAGTGGTGCAATCTTGGCTCACTGCAACCTCCACCTCCTGGGTTCAAACGATTCTTCTGCCTCAGCCCCCCAAGTAGCTGGGATTATAGGCACGCATCACCACACCCAGCTACGTTTTTTTTATTTTTACTAGAGATGGGATTTCGCTGTGTTGGCCAGGCTGGTCTCAAACTCCTGACCTCGGGTGATCCGCCCGCCTCAGCCTCCCGAAGTGCTAGGATTACAGGCATGAGCCACCGCACCCAGCCTGCACGTTCTATTTCAAAGACTGATCTAAGGTAACTCCTACCTCAAATATCCTGGCACTGGAGGGCTTGCCGTAATAACAAGTCCCCAAGGCTCCCTTGATTCAGAAATCACTGAGGCAGCAGCACCTTGTACAGATATTTCTCAGCCTTCACTGTGCGTAAGAATTGCTCGGGGCCCTTGTTAAAAAAAAAAAAAAAAATCAGCGTCCTGGACTTGAAACCCAGTAAGTCTGGAGTGGGGTCTAGGAATCAACATTTAACAAAAGCAGGCATTTTTGGCCAGGCACAGTAGCTCACACCTGTAATCCCAGCACTTTGGGAGGCTGAGGCGGGAGGATCACTTGAGCTCAGGAGTTTAACACCAGCCTGGGCAACTAGACCCCTGTCTTTACAAATAAAAATAATTAGCCAGGCCTGGTGGTGCACACCTGTGGTCCCAGCTACTCAGGAGGCTGAGGTGGGACAATCACTTGAGCCCAGGAGTTTGAGGCTGCAATGAGCTATGATCACAGCACTCCACTCCAACCTGGGTGACAGAGCGAGGCCAGTCTCAAAAAAAAAAAAAAAAAAAAAAAGCAAGCATTTTTGATACAGTATTTGTATGTATCTGCTTAAGACAGTCGGTTTGCTTCCAAAGACTAAATCAAACTTCCACCAAACTCCTTTTGGCATAGACTGAGTCCAGAGCAAGGAGATCAGATGGGTTTACATAGACAATGTAACAGTAAGATTTACCTCTTCTCTTCCCCAGCCAGCATGGGACGGTGTGGGGGTGTGGGGGGGCGGGGGAGTGGCAATCTACCAAATATCTCTCTTCTTACAGGAACTCACAGAGGAAGACAGATTGGTCGAACAAACAAGTATTATGCAAAGCTCATCCAAACCCTCTGATTTCCTTAACTTGGCTAAGAAAAAGAGGAAGTTCTCCGAGTGACTCACCACTGTGATTCTACTATGCCTTCTGACCCCGTCTTGGACTTCGTTTGGGAGAATGTGGAGCCATTTGAACAGGCTCCTCTTCTGGAGCATATTTTCTTCTGTCACTTGTAAGCCCCCCTCATCATTCTGAGGCTCGAACCTCCAAGCCAACGCGTCATGTGGAAAGTGAGCTTTATCGTGTTCCTTTTCTGTTTCAGGTAGAAAAGCTGTATTGGATTGTGAGGCAATGAAAACAAACGGTAAGTTTCATTTACTTCTTTCTTATTGAAACCATTTTCACTGAAGTGGTGAGACAGTCTGATTGCAACATAAGCGTCCATTCAAAAGTGTTTCTGAGCTTTTATGAACAACCAAAGAACAGTCTTTTCAATTATCTATCATTTAAAATAAAATGATTTTAGGGAGGGGATTGCAGCATTTTTTTCTGAGACTCAGTGAGAAAAATAATGAAATTTGTTCTCACAATGAAAGTTTTCTAACTTTCCTTGTTATTGTTGTTTTATGGTTGTTGTGTTTTAACTAGAAAGCCAACACACAGGCTGGGTGTGGTGCCTCAGGCCTGTAATCGCAGCACTTTGGAAGGCTAATGGGGTAGGATTGCTTGAGCTCAGGAGTTTGAGGCCAGCCTGAACAACATAGTGATACCTCGTTTCTTAAAAAAACAAAACAAAATAAAAAAGCCCACAGAATCATTGTGAAATAATTCAAGCAACACTAGAAATATACATTGGGAAGTGGTCTAACCTCTGGTTCTACTAGTTACTAGCCAGCAGCCTGAGCTCATGACATACCCAGTTTGACCTTAATTTCTTTCTTTCTTTCTTTCTTTTTTTTTTTTTGAGATGGAGTCTCAGTCTGTCGCCCAGGCTGGAGTCAGTGGTGCAATCTCGGCTCATTGCAACCTCCGCCTCCCAGGTTCAAGTGATTCTCCTGCCTCAGCCTCCTGAGTAGCTGGGACTACAGGCGTGTGCCACCAAGCCTGGCTAATTTTTTGTATTTTTTGTAGAGACGGGGTTTCACATCGTTAGCCAGGATGGTCTCGATCTCCTGACCTCGTGATCCACCCGCCTTGGCCTCCCAAAGTGCTGGGATTGCAGGCGTGAGACACCGTAATTTATTTCATCTGTGAAGTGGGCTAATAAAAGCACCTACCTGGTAGGCTAGTGTGCAGATCAAATGAGACAATCCCTGCTCCTCGTCACAGTGCCAGGCATATGGTAAACCATCCATAAGTGATAGCCAAGGTGGTGGTTGTTACTGTATAAAATGTAAAAGTTCTGTTATAATCCTCCTCCAATCCTTCTCCCCTTCCTACTTCCAGAAGCAGCCGTTATCAACAGTCACTTTATATTCGTTATCTTTTTTTGTTTGTTTGTTTTTGAGACAGAGTTTCACTCTCGTTGCCCAGGCTGGAGTACAGTGGCACAATCTCGGCTCACTGCAACCTCCGCCTCCTGGGTTCAAGGGATCCTCCTGCCTCAGCCTCCCGAGTAGCTGGGATTACAGGCATGTGCCACCATGCCTGGGTAATTTTTGTATTGTTTTTTGGTAGAGATGGGGTGTCATCATGTTGGCCAGGCTGTTCTTGAACTCTTGACCTCGTGATCCTCCTGCCTCTGCCTCCCAAAGTGCTGGGGTTACAGGCATGAGCTACCACACCAGCCTTAGCTCCTCTTTTTCAACAGCTGCATGGTATTTTAAGACTCAGCCATGATTCGTTTAACCATCCTTTTTTATTGCTCCGCTTTTTGGGGGCAATATAAACAATGCTACAATAAACATCCTTGTACACAACGTCCTTTGTGGATGCATGAGAGCTTGAAAGCATCTCTGTAGAATGAAATTCTAGAATTGAAATTGCAAGGTCAGAGGGCATACACATTTAAATTGTTACAGACCCTGCTAAGTTGCCCTCCCAACAAGGCTGATCGTATCCTATCAGTCACCAATGGTGGGTGAGTTTCCCCACCCACTCCCCAGTGGTGGATATAATCACTTTTACTTTTAAATTTTATTTAGGGTTCTTTCTTTTTTTCTTTCTTTCTTTCTTTCTTTCTTTCTTTCTTTCTTTCTTTCTTTCTTTCTTTCTTTCTTTCGTTCTTTCTTTCTTTCTTTCTTTCAGACAGAGTCTCTGCTCTGTCGCCCAGGCTGGAGTGCAGTGGTGCGATCTTAGCTTTCTGCAGCCTCGACCTTACAAGCTCAATTGATCCTCCCACCTCAGCCTCCTGAGTAGTGCCATACAGGTATGCACCACCACGCCCAGCTAATTTTTGTATTTTTAGTAGAGACAGGGTTTCACCATTTGCCCAGGCTGGTCTCGAACTCCTGGACTCAAGAGATCTGCCTGCCTCAGCCTCCCAAATTGCTGGGATTACAGGCATGAGCCACCATGCCTGGCCAATCATTTTTAAAATTTGTGCCAATCTGATGAGTGAAAAATGATATCTCAGTGTTGTTTTAATTTGCAGTTGCCTCATTACTTGTGAAGTTGAGCATCTTTTTCATGTTTACTGGCCACAAAAGCTCTAGCATTCCTATATAAAAAAAACTTAGGGATGGCTATTTGGTTGGAAAGGTAGTTTAGGTCTTGTCTTAAAGTTGAGTTTATATGGCGGGGCACAGTGACTCACACCTGTAATCCCGGCACTTTGGGAGGCTGAGGCAGGCAGTCACTTGAGGTCAGGAGTTCAAGACCAGCCTGGACAACATGGTGAAACCCTGTCTCTACCAAAACTACAAAAATTAGCTGGGCATGGTGGTGTGTGCCTATAGTTCAGCTACTCAGGAGGCTGAGGCAGGAGGATCAGTTGAGCCTGGAAGGTGGAGGCTGTGGTGAGTCAAGATGGTGCCACTGCGCTCCAGCCTGGGCAACAGAGTGAGACTCTGTCTCAAAAAAAAAAAAAAAAAAGTTGAGTTTATATAAGACTGAGAAAATGTTAATTGTCCAGATCAAAGAGTGGGAGGAGAGTTTATTGCATTTTCAAAAGCATTTTCGAAGAGTCTAAATCTGTCTTCCACCCAAGCCATCCATTGGTCCTAGCTATGTTTTTTTTTTTTGTTCTGTTTTGTTTTTTAAAAATTAGAGACGAGGTCTCACTTGTTGCCCAGGCTGTTCTCGAACTCCTGACCTCAAGTGATCCTCCCACCACAGCCTCCCAAAGTGCTAGGATTATAGGCGTCAACCACCACACCCAACTTCAAGAACTTTTTATTTATTATTATTTTTATTTTTATTTTTTGAGGTAGTCTCACTCTGTCACCCAGCCTGGAGTGCAGTGGCATGATCTTGGCTCACTGCAACATCCGCCTCCCTGGTTCAAGCAATTCTCCTGCCTCAGCCTCCTGAGTAGCTGGGATTACAGGTGCCCACCACCATGCCGGCTAATTTTTGTATTTTTAGTAGAGACAGGGTTTTGCCATGTTGCCCAGACTGGTCTCAAACTCATGGCCTCAAGTGATCCACCTGCCTCGGCCGCCCAAAGTGCTGGGATTACAGGTGTGAGCCACCTTGCCTGGCCAGGATCTTAACAAGGACTTTTTCTTGTGTCATTTTGTTTTTCAGAATTCCCTTCTCCATGTTTGGACTCAAAGACTAATGTGGTTATGAAGGGTCAAAATGTATCTATGTTTTGTTCCCATAAGAACAAATCACTGCAGATCACCTATTCATTGTTTCGACGTAAGACACACCTGGGAAGCCAGGATGGAAAAGGTGAACCTGCGATTTTTAACCTAAGCATCACAGAAGCCCGTGAATCAGGCCCCTACAAATGCAAAGCCCAAGTTACCAGCTGTTCAAAATACAGTCGTGACTTCAGCTTCACGATTGTCGGTAAGTAGAGTGCCTGTTTCTTGGAGCCCCTATAATTTATAGGGTACTTTCTGGTTCTATGAGGGGCTCTCCATGATCCTTGTGAACACTTAAGAACCTGCAAAGTATGTTACTGCGAGCTTTATTCTTTTTTTATTTTTTATTTATTTTTAGACCTGGTCAACAGGAAGTATCTTTTAATTTTTTAACTTTTGAGATCTCTATTCTTTTTTTTTTTTTTTTGAAACAGAGTCTCACTCAATTGCCCAGGCTGGAGTACAGTGGTGCAATCATGGTCCACTGCAAACTCCACCTCCTGGGTTCAAGGCGTTCTCCTGCCTCAGCCTCCCAAGTAGCTGGGATTACAGGCACCCATCACCATGCCTGGCTAATTTTTGTATTTTTACTTGAGACGAGGTTTCACCATGTTGGTCAGGCTGGTCTCGAACTCCTGACCTCAGGTGATCTGCCCGCCTCAGCCTCCCAAAATGCTGGGATTACAGACGTGAGCCACCATGCCCAGTGAGTTCTCTATTCTTAATCATTCCATTTCACCTTCTCTTTCAAAGACTTTCGACCATGTCAGATAATAGTCTTATATCTTTAGGCAAAAGTCTTTTATCTCAACAATAATTGTTGAGGTCTTTTCTAGAAACTTTATTCTGTGATTCCCATTGTGTGGGCAAAAATCACTTTTTTTTTTTTTTTTCTGAAGCCTTGGGCCCCTTGGAGAGGGTCTTCAAAGCCCCACGCCTTTCCCACTGCTTCCTTAGTGTCATGGGCCCCATCCGCTAGCACTCCTCCTGCCTAGCCACATCTCACTACTTCTGTGTTTTTCTGTCCCATTTTCCTACCCCAAGCCTGTTACTGCCTAGCATTAAGGGCCTCATCCGTGAAGGTGACCTTGATAATGGACTCCTGTGAGAGGAGAGAAGGCTTCTAGGTAACACATGTATGTTATACCTGGAGTCTTCAAAGCGTAGGGACTCTGACTTCCTGATAACTCTTGAGTGGTCCTCTATGTCTATGCTATCCAGTACGGTACTGTTTAAATTTATTTGTTTATTTTGTTTTATTTTATTTCTTTTTTTTTTTTTTTTTTTTGAGATGGAGTCTCGCCCTGTCACCCAGGCTGGAGTGCAGTGGTGCGATCTCAGCTCACTGCAACCTCCGCCTTTCGAGTTCAAGCAATTCTCCCACCTCAGCCTCCCGAGTAGCTAGGATTACAGGCATGCACCACCATGCCCAGCTAAATAGAGATGGGGTTTCACCATGTTGACCAGGCTGGTCTTAACTCCTGACCTCAGGTGATCCACCCACCTCAGCCTCCCAAAGTGCTGGGATTACAGGCGTGTGCCACTGCTCCTGGCCAAAATTTATTTATTTAATAGCCTATGTCACCCAGGCTGGAGTGCAGAGGCTACTCGCAGGCAATCAAAGCCCATTGCAGCCTCAAACTCCTGTTCTTAAGAGATCCTCCCACCTCAGCATCCTGAATAGCTTGGATTACAAGCACGTGCCATAATTAAAATCAAGTTAATTAAAATTAGATGAAATAAAAAATTTCCCTCCACAGTCTCAGTTACATTTCAAGGCTTTGATAGCCACACCTGTAGCTGGTGGCTGCCACATTGGACAACACAGATGTAGACCATTCCCATCATCACAGAAAGTTCTACTGGGTGACATTGCTGTAGCTCAGTGATTCTTAGCTTTTTAGGTCCAATGATAGCAATGATAGCAATGAATATCTTCTCCAGAGAAATGCTCATAAAACTACATATACAAATTTCTGCATAAGGTTTTAGAGAATGCTACGGACTCCAGGTTAGAACCAATTATCTTGGCCAGGTGCGGTGTCTCAGAGGTGTAATCCCAGCACTTTGTGAGGCTGAGGCGGGAGGATCACCTGAGCCCAGGAGTTTGAGACCAGCATGGGAACTATATGGAGACTGTGTGTCTACAAAAAGTTAAAAAATATATATATGTAGCTGAGCGTGGTGGCATGCCTATAGTGCCAACTACTCAGGAGGCTGAGTTGGGAGGATTGCCTCAGCCCAGGAGTTCAAGGCTGCAGTGAGCTGTGATTGCACCACTGCACTGCAGCCTGGGTGACAGAGAGAGACCCTGTCTCAAGAAAAAAAAAAAATCCCAATGATCTTTGGACATAAACTGAGTATATTCCTTGTGAAAGGAAAAGGAAGAAGGAGGGGGAAAATCCCTGCAAACATGGTACTGGAATACGATGGATATGTGAGGGCAGGAACACAGCTGATGGTATTCTCTAGCGGTCAGACTCCTGCTGCGCTCGGCAATAAGCCCATCAGTTCATATGTTTTTTGTGCACGACCTTCCTGCAATTTGTTAGGGTAATTACAGAGTCCGGTAATAAAACTATCTTGGTAGATTATAAAACTGTATCATCTTCAGTTAGGCCAGATCGATAGGCACTACTGAGTACCTACTCCATGCAAGCAATTGTACTACTGGGTTTTTAATGAGGCCTAAAACATAGTGTTGTCCCCAACCCAGTAAGGGTTGAAATTATGAGCCATAAACACAAATTCATTAATCACTGATTCACTCATCAAAAAAATTTTTTTTTTTTTGAGATGGATCTTGCTCTGTTGCTCAGGCTGGAGTGCAGTGGAACCATCTTGGCTCACTGCAAGCTCTGCCTCCCGGGTTCACACAATTCTCCTGCCTCAGCCTCCCGAGTAGCTGGGACTACAGGCGCCCGCCACCACGCCTGGCTAATTTTTTTTTTTTATTGTATTTTTAGTAGAGACGGGGTTTCACCATGTTAGCCAGGATGGTCTCAATCTCCTGACCTCGTGATCTGCCCACCTCGGCCTCCCAAAGTGCTCACTCATCAAATGTTTAAAGAGAACACAGGACCGGCTGCGGTGGCTCACGCCTGTAATCCCAGCACTTTGGGAGGTTGAGTGGGGGCAGATCACTTGAGGTCAGTAGTTCAAGACCAGTCTGGCCAACATGGTGAAACCCTGTCTGTACTAAAAATACAAAAATTAGCTAGGCATGGTGGTGGGCACCTGTAATCCCCAGCTACTTGGGAGGCTGAGGCAGGAGAATTGCTTGAACCTGGGAGGCAGAGGTTGCAATGAGCTGAGATCGTGTCACTGCACTCCAGCTTGGGTGACAGAGTGAGACTCCATCTCAAAACAGAAAAGAAAGTAAATTAAAAAAAAATTGTTTTTAAGTGTGGACTCTTGAAGTCAGTCCCGACTCGGCCATTTACTAGCTGTGTGACCTTGGGCAAATTTCTCAATCTCTCTGAAGCACAGTTGGTTCATCTGTGGAATGGGCATGATACTATCCACACTACAAGACTGTCGTGAAGGTCAAATGAGATCATGTGAATGGCACGCCTGGCACATGATAGATACTTAACAGCTTTCTTCCTTTCCTATAATACTGTCTTATTAATGCATTATATATATATATAATAAAATGTATAGCTGGGTTTTTCTGTTAGGTCATAGAATAGGCTATGATCTAACAGAGTGTAGCAGACCCATTTCCTGTTGAGAATTTCTCTTGAATCTAGTTAGCAGGGTTACTTCCTGCTATTTGGAGGAAGTGAAAGATAATTGTGCAGCTGAGTTCTATAAATAAAATTACAATTGGAGAAAACGATATTTTTGGGGCTGGGCGTGGTGGCTCACACCTGAAATCCCGGCACTTTGGGAGGCTGAGGTGGGAAAATCACTTGTAGCCAAGAGTTTGAGACCAGCCCGGGCAACATAGTGAGACTCTGTCTCTACAAAGCATTTAAAAATTAGCCAGCAGTGTGCACCTGTAGTCCCAGCTACAGGGGAGGCTGAGGCAGGAGGATCACTTGAGCCTGGGAGTTTGAGGTTACAGTGAGCTATAATTGTGCCACTTCACTTCAGCATGGTTGAAAGAGCAAAACCCTGTCTCTGAATAAATAAATACATTGAAAAGAAAATGATATTTTTGGATTAAAAAAACCCACTGTAAATTTACAAGGATTGAGAATAAAAGCACTTCTTGGGCCGGGTGTGGTGGCTCCTGCCTGTAACCGCAGCACTTTGGGAATTCAAGGTGGGAGGATCACTTGAGGCCAGGAGTTCAAGACCAACCTGGCCAACATGGTAAGACCCTATGTCTATAAAAATAAATATAAAAAAGCACTTCTCAGCTTCATACTTAGAACTGGATCATTGACGAAATCATATTCATTATTAACAATAAATAGATTGTGAATTCTAGGAAGGGCAAGCTTGCACCCCAATTCCTCAAAGCAGAGAGATGCCCTCCACTCTCTGGCTTTCTCAGCACTCAGCTGAGAACCTCGGCTAACAACACACTGCACGGGGTTGGCCACATGCCCATTGGCATCTCCCAGTGGGCCGTGAGCTTCTTGACTTCTCAGGAAGGGGGTCGTTCATCTTGGTTCCACAGCCTGGAGTGGAGTAAGGGTTCCACTCGTATTTGTGGTCTGAGTGAGCACACCCAGTCTGTTTATCCTTTTCATGTTCACTTTCATTCTTCCAGACCCGGTGACTGCCCCAGTGCTGAACATTATGGTCATTCAAACAGAAACAGACCGACATATAACATTTCGTTGCCTCTCAGTCAATGGCTCGCTGCCCATCAATTACACTTTCTTTGAAAACCATGTTGCCATATCACCAGCTATTTCCAAGTACGACAGGGAGCCTGCTGAATTTAACTTAACCAAGAAGAATCCTGGAGAAGAGGAAGAGTATAGGTGTGAAGCTAAAAACAGATTGCCTAACTATGCAACATACAGTCAACCTGTCACCATGCCCTCAACAGGTAAGAGCAACCTGAGTTCTTTCAGCCAGGTCTGAACTCACTTCCAGAAGCTGCAGCTGCTCCTCTGCCCACCCATTTCCCACCATGGCCACCTGACCTTCCAGGTCCTTCTGAAGGTGCATTCGTCAAGGTAGAAGGATAGAAGGAAAACTAGGTCGTGTGCAGTGGCTCACACCTGTAATCCCAGCACTTTGGAAGGTTGTGGCTGGCAGATCACTTGAAGGGTCTCTTTGGTAGAGTCCATGCAAACTCTCATGGGGTTGCTTTCTGCCATAAAGGAACCACAGAAAGGCCTAGAAGCTGGAGCAGGAGGGGGACTTGTTGCAAAACTTTCTGCCCTGCCCTTCCAATTTGCATCTGTCTTAGAACTGCCAGGTCTTTTGGTTTTCTTTGTTTTTTCATCATTTGTATGTCTGCCTTTCTTTCTTTTCCTTCCTTCTTTCCTTCCTTCTTGTATGCCTGCCTTTCTTTCCCTTCCTTCCTTCCTTCCCTCCCTCCTTCCTTCCTTCCTTCCTTCCTTCCTTCCTTCCTTCCTTCCTTCTTCCCTTCCTTCTTTCTTTCTTTCTTTTCTTTTTTTCAGAGTGTCACTCTGTTGCCCAGGCTGGAGTGCAGTGGTGCGATCTCAGCTCATTGCAACCTTTGCCTCCCAGGTTCTAGAGATTCTCGTGCCTCAGCCTCCTGAGTAGCTGGGACTACAGGCACCCGCCACCACGCTTGGCTAATTTTTGTATTTTCAGTAGAGATGGGTTTTCACCATGTTGGCCAGACTGGTCTCGAACTCCTGGCCCCAAGCTATCTGCCCACCTCGGCCTCCCAAAATGCTGGGATAACAGCTGTGAGCCACTGTGCCTAGCCATCTTGTACTGATTTCTAATACCATGCCCTCCTGCTTGGCTGTTTATTGCTCCACTGCTAATGATGGTGAGTCCAGACTCCTGCACCACCCTTGGCTCAGGGCAAGAGAGGCCTCTGGCCAAGCCCTGTGTTTAGTGGGCTCTGGTCTGGTACCTCCAGGCTATGCACCTTCCCCTAGGCTAAGGGGTTCAGGGAGCCGTGGGGATGCAGCCACCTGGACCCTATACTCCCACTTTTCTGCTCCAAACTCTGGGTACCTGGACCAAAATCCCCTGCCCAATCAGATCAGAAGCCATTTCCAGGGCCTGTACCAGTCTCTCCCCCAGCTCATCCTCCCGAGAGTGGCCCACAGTGAGGGTATGAGCATCCCTGAACCTGAGCCAAGGGAGCTGTTTATGGGGGGTGTGGATGGTGTTTGCACATGTGGGCTGGGGCGTCCATGTGCATGCAAGGCCCCTTAGGGTGCAGGTCAGAGCCCAGGCCGGGAGCGGGGCAGCCCGGGACTTCAGTGGGTTCTGTCCATGCTGCCACGTCCTGATGCCAAACTCTGGAAAGTCTGAGAATTCCAGATTCAAACCTGACCTTCCAGGTCCTTCTGAAGGTGCATTTGTCAAGGTAGAAGGATAGAAGGAAAACTAAGTCATGTGCAGTGGCTCACACCTGTAATTCCAGCATTTTGGAAGGTTGTGGCTGGCAGATCACTTGAGCCCAGGAGTTTGAGACCAGCCTGGGTAACATGGCCAAACCCCTGTCTCTACAGAAAATAAAAAAAATTAGCCAGGTGTGGTGGTGCATGCCTGTGGTCTCAGCTACTCAGAGGATGAGGTAGGAGGATTGCTTGAGCCTGAGAGGTCAAGGCTGCAGTGAGCTGTGATCGTCGTGCCCTGCATTCCAGCCTGCGTAACAGAGCGAGACCCTGTCTCAAAGAAAAAAAGAAAAAGAAAAAGAAAGAAAAGAAAAACTAGGTTAGCAAAGGCACAAGGCACACTTGGACATTGACCACTTCACCCAGCCAGGTCCTCAGAACAGAGCCCACGCCCTGGTATTCAGTGAGTGTGGTCTAACAAGTGAGGCAGCCTGCTGGAGTCAGGCACTTGGCTATGAGTCACAGCCCTTCCATTCACTGGCTGTGTGACCTTAGGAAAGTCATTTCACCTCCGTGAGCCTTACTCACCTCATCTATAAAATGGGAGTGATGCCAATGGGATAAATAAGGCAACACAGGCGAAGTGCCTAACACAGTGTCTGGCCTACAGCTAAAACTCAACAACTGGCAGTTGTTTGGATGACACGAAACATGCTACCAGGGCTCAGGGCCTTGCCCAGTAAACACCCAGGCTTTTCTGGTGCTCATGATCCCAGAAATGTTGCTGGTATTCGTCCTGTTAAATTCTGTGCTGCTTTTCTCTTCTTTGGGTGGCCCCTGTGGAAGATGTGCTTGGTCATGACTTTTTAAACTTTATTATTTTTATTTTATTTTATTTTATTTATTTATTTATTTATTTATTTATTTGAGATGGAGTCTCACTCACCCAGTCTGGAGTGCAATGGCATGATCTCGGCTCATTGCAACCTCCGCCTCCTGGATTCAAGCGATTCTCATGCCTCAGCCTCCCAAGTAGCTGGAAATACAGGCACGCGCCACCAGGCCCAGCTAATTTTTATATTTTGGGTAGAGACGGGGTTTCACCATGTTGGCCAGGCTGGTCTCAAACTCCTGACCTCAGGTGATCTACCTGCCTTGGCCTCCCAGAGTGCTAGGATTACAGGTGTGAGCCACTGAGCTCAACCTATTTTTATTTATTTATTAACTTATTTATTGAGACAGGGTCTGGTTCTGTCACTCAGGCTGGAGTGCAGTGGCACAATCATAGCTCACCGCAGTCTCCACGTCCTGGGCTCAAGCGATCCCCCTGCCTCAGCCTCCTGAGCAGTTGGGATCATAGGCACATGCCATCACACCTGGCTAATTTTTATTTATTTATTTATTTATTTTGTAGAAACAGGGCCTCACTATGTTGCCCAGGCCGGTCTCAAACTCCTGGCCTCAGGAAATCCTCCCACCTTGATCTCTGAAAGTGCTGGGATTACAGGTGTGAGCCACCACGCCCAGTCAAGAACTTTATTGACTAATAAGTCCCGTGAGTTTTAGATGTCATGACCATTTGGGAACCTGGGTGCATAGTACATTGGTTAACTTGGGAGACATCACCTTTTCTAAAACACTTACTGGCTTGTCATTGGAAAAGAAAATGCTATGGTCACCAGTGGATGCGGTCTTCTTCCAGGCGGAGACAGCTGTCCTTTCTGTCTGAAGCTACTACTTCCAGGGTTATTACTGCTGCTGGTGGTGATAATCCTAATTCTGGCTTTTTGGGTACTGCCCAAATACAAAACAAGTAAGTTCTTTTAGTCGCTTTACCACCCGTTTTCCCATGGGTTTGGGATACAGACAGCAGGACAGAGGGTGAGGAGAAAGAGAAAAGGGGATTGGAAATAGAATAGGGAGAAAATGAAAATAGGAGGAAAACATGAGAAAGGGTGGCGGGAATGGAATAGACTTCCTGAACGGTTCATGCAGAGGGTAATTCTTTCTCCAGGGAAAGCCTTTTCTGATTGAGGGCAAGCAGAGCTGGCTTCACAGACATGCAGCCTGTGCTGTCACACAGGGCCCTGTGCCAAGAAGAACTCCACATTTGGTATTTATTTATTTATTTATTTATTTTTGAGACAGAGTTTTGCTCTTGTTCCCCAGGCTGGAGTGCAGTGGTGCGATCTCGGCTCACTGCAGCTTCCGCCTCCCAGGTTCAAGCAATTCTCCTGCCTCAGCCTCCCAAGAAGCTGGGATTACAGGTGTCCGCCACCACACCCAGCTAATTTTTTGTATTTTTAGTAGAGACAGGGTTTCACCATGTTGGCCAGGCTGGTCCCAAACTCCCAGCCTCAGGTGAGCCACCTGCCTCAGTTTCCCAAAGTGCTGGGATTACAGGTGTGAGCCACTGCTCCCGGCTGCATCTTGAAATTCTTCATAATTTTTTGTACGCTCTTTTAAAAATTGTTAATGGTGGTAAAATATACATAACAGTAAATGGGCCACTTTAACCTGCTTAAATGCATAGTTTGGTGGCATTAAGCACGTTCCCATTGTCATGCACCCTTCTCCACCATCCATGTCCAGAACTTTTTCATCTTCCCAAACTGAAACTCTGTCCCCATTACACTCTAGCTCCCCATCCCCTCTTCCCCCGGGCTCTGCCAACCACCATTCTGCTTTCTATCTCCATTAGTTTGACTCCTCTAGGCACCTCATGGAAGTAGAAGCATTTATCCTTTCATAACTGGCATATTTCACTTCGATTAATGTCCTCAAGGTTCATCCATGTTGTCATTTGTGTCAGAATTTCCTTCCTTGATAAGACTGAAGAATGCCCCATTGTACATAAATATGCCACACTTTGTTTATCCATTTATCCCCCATGGGTACCCGGGTTGCTTCCACCTTTTGTCTATTGTTTAATAATGCTAGGAATGTGGGTGTGAAATTATTAATGTTTTTAAACAAGAGGCCCTTTTCCTTGTATGACTGCTTGTGAAAGATGTCCTTGGTCATGACTTTAAGAACTTGTGTTCTTTTTTTTTTTTCTCTCTCTCTCTCTTCTTTTTTTATTCTATATTAAATAGAGACGGGGCCTCACTATGTTGCCCAGGCTGGTCTCGAACACTTGGGCTCAAACAATCCTCCCACCTCGGCCTCCCACAGTGTTGGGATTATAGGCGTGAGCCACTGTGCCGGGCCAAGAACTTGTGTTCTTAATTAAACACAAGTTTAAGGCCTGTGAACAGTGTTCGTTTCGCACTGGGCACTGCAAGTGGTGCGGCTGCTCCTGACTGCAAGTGCCTCAAGCGAGAGCTTTGCCTTGTGTGACTCTAGATCTGCCACATACGTAGGGGAGGTTCAGTGCATGAGGACAAACAAGCGTCATCCCATTAGCACAAAAGACACCTTCAAAAGGTTTACAATTGTTTGGAGCTGGAAGTATTAAAAATATTAGGTTGGTGCATAAGTAATTGCAATTTTTGCCGTACTTTTATGGCAAAACCCACAATTACTTTTTTTTTTTTTTGAAATGGAGTCTCGCTGTGTTGCCCAGGCTGGAGTGCAGTGGTGCAATCTCGGCTCACAGCAGCCTCTGTCTCCCTGGTTCAAGCGATTCTCCTGCCTCAGCCTCCTGAGTAGCTGGATTACAGGCACCCACCACCATGTATTTTTAGTAAAGACAGGGTTTCACCATGTTGGTCAGGTTGGTCTTGAACTCCTGACCTCAGGTGATCTGCTCGCCTCAGCCTCCCAAAGTGCTGGGATTACAGATGTGAGCCATTACGCCCGGCCCACAGTTACTTTTGCACCAACCTAATATATACATATTTTTTATTTCTATGTTTCTATGCTTTCTAGATTTTCAATGTAAAAGTATAATCTATTCTACTATAAGATTTTTTTAAAAACTTTATTAAACACACCAGACTCAAAAAAACAAAAACAGAAACAAAAAAGCATCATTTCTCTCTTCCCCACCTTAAGTGCTACATCTAGCAGAAAACTTGTCAATGTTATTAGAAGCCTCAGTTCCAGCTTTTTTAAAAAAATGTTTTTTAGAGACGGGGTCTCACTGTGTTGCCTAGGCTGGTCTTGAACTCCTGGACTCAGGCGATCCTTCCACCTCAGCCTCCCAAAGTGCTGGGATTACAGGCATGAGCCACTGCACTCAGCCGAGTTACTGCTTTTCATTCCTCACGTTTTATGGCCACCACTGGTTAAGCCTTCAAAGTGGTTTTTTCATTTGACACACGAGTGCAGAAGGATATGAAGATTTACACAAAAGACAGTTTGGGTCTCAGCACTGGCCCCCATCAGCAAGCTGAGGGCTGTTGGACAAGCCCCTCAGGCTGTTGCTTCTGAGCCTCAGTGTTCTGAGTTGTGGAATGGGCCATGGAGATATTGTCAGAACTGGCAAGAGAACCAATTGAGAACCATCTCCAGAGAGTCACAACTCAGAGAAGTCAGGGACTCAGTTGACATAAAACTTGAATACAGAGGTCACAAGTTATACATCTGATGCATCTTTAAGATTTTATTTTATTTCATTTCTTTTTTTTAGAGATGGGGCTTCACTGTGTTGCCCAGGCTGGAGTGCAGTGGTGCCACCATAGCTCACTGTAACCTCCCACCTTAGCCTCCCTAGTAGCTGGGAATACAGGTATGCACCACAACTCCTGGCTAATTTTTTTTTTTTTTTTTTTGAGGCAGAGTCTCGCTCTGTTGCCCAGGCTGGAGTGCAGTGGCACAATCTCCGCTCACTGCAACCTCTGCCTCCCAGGTTCAAGCATTTCTCCTGCCTCAGCATCCTGAGTAGCTGGGATTACAGGCGCCCACCACCACGCTAAGCTAATTTTTGTATTTTTAGTAGAGATGGGGTTTCACTATGTTGGCCAGGCTGGTCTTGAACTCCTGACCTCGTGATCCGCCCACTGCGGGCTCCCAAAGTGCTGAGGCTGGTGAGCCACCGTGCCTGACTTTTTTTTTTTTTTTTTTTTGAGACAGGATCTCACTTCCATCACCCAAGGCTGGAGTGCGGTGGTACAATCATGGCTCACTGCAGCCTTGACCTCCCAGGCCTCCTCCTGCCTCAGCTACCTGAGTAGTTGGGACCACAGGCGCGCACCACCATGCCTGGCTTTTTTTTTTTTTTTTTTGTAGGTTTCACCATGTTTCCCAGGCTAGTCTTGAACTCCTGGACTCAAACCATCCTCCTGCCTCAGCCTCCCAACGTGCTGGGATTACAGTTTTTTGTTTTTTTTTTAATTACAAAATTCTTTTTAGAGACAAGGTCTCACTATGTTCCCCAGGGTGGTCTTGAATTCCTGGCTTCAAGTGATCCTCCCACCTCAGCTTCCCAAAACACTGGGATTACAGGCGTGAGCCACTGCACCCTGGCCCCCATCTCATATGTCTTAAAAACATGTTTCTCCTTCTTATAAAAAGTCCAGGTTCTTGCAAAAGTGGTATTAATATTTTTGATTACTGGCTGGAGCTACAATAGAATTCAGTGAGGCTGGCCGGGCACAGTGGCTCATGCCTGTAATCCCAGCACTTTGATCACCTGAAGTCTGGAGTTTGAGACCAGCCTGGCTAACATGGTGAAGCCCCGCCTCTACTAAAAATACAAAAAATTAGCCAGGCATTGTGGCGCATGCCTGTAATCCCAGCTACTCGGGAGGCTGAGGCAGGAGAATCGCTTGAAACCAGGATGCGGAGGTTGCGGTGAGCGGAGATTGCACCATGGCACTCCAGCCTGGGCAACAGAGCAAGACTCCGTCTCAAAAAAATACAAAAATTAGCTGGGCATGGTGGTGCACAACTGTAATCCCAGCTACTCGGGAGGCTGAGGCAGGAGAATCGCTTGAAACCAGGATGCGGAGGTTGCGGTGAGCCGAGATCACGATAGTGCCACTGCACTCCAGCCCAGGCGACAGAGCGAGACTCCATCTTAAAAAAAAAAAAAAAAGAATTCAATAGGCCATTTACACTCTCTTGAAGATATTACAAAGCTTCCACAGACTATTCTGTTCAGCGAAGGAAAGAAAATAAGTCTGGCTAGTTCAGGCATAATCTGATAGGCAAAGCATGTTCCTCTGAAGGCCAGGAAAATAAATCAGAACAGCCCCTGGCTTGGAGGAGCGGTGTCTAGACTCCCTGTTGAGTCTATAGTTTTCCTTTGTTAGACAACAGTTTGGGCCATTGGAGCAAGTCACTCTCTGTTTCAGAACTATGAGGGAATTCTGCTCCTTGGCCGAGGAGATGAGAAAAATGTGGCTGAATTGGTTTAATTTGATGATTCCTACCAATTTACGTAGGAAAAGCTATGAGAAATAATGTGCCCAGGGACCGTGGAGACACAGCCATGGAAGTTGGAATCTATGTAAATATCCTTGAAAAACAAGCAAGTAAGAGAACTTTGTTGCGTGTTTTGGGTGGTTTCAGGTTTTTGTCTTTTTATTTTGTTAAGGTTGTACAGACATACGGGAGTGGGGGGGTGGAGCAAAAGGGATAGAGTTCAATGTCTATTGATGCCCAGTCCCACTTTCTAGGGGTAATAACCAGTTTTTTAAATCCTTCCACAGATATTCTGTGTGTATAATAAACAAATGATAGTGATTGTAGCATATTGTAGGTATGACTTTCTACACCATGATTTTGTTTTTTTTTTTTCATGTACAACGTATCTTGGAGATTTTTCACATCTGTTCAGAATGATCCACACTGTGTTTCACAGTCTTTCATGGTCACCTCTCAAAGCAGGCATTGCATATTGCTTTGCAGTAAACAAGACCCAGCGCCTCGGCTGATGTATTAGTCCATTCTCATGCTACTATAAGGACATACCTGAGATGGGGTAGTTTATAAAGGAAAGAGGTTTAATTGACCCACAGTTCCGCAGGGCTTGGGAGGCCTCGGGAAACTTACAATCATGGTGGAAGGGGAAGCAAACACATCCTTCTTCACAAGGTGGTAGGAGAGAGAAGAATGACAGCCAATGGAAGGGGGAAACCCCTTATAAAACCATCAGATCTTGTGAGAACTAACTCACTGTCACTAGAAGAGTATGACAGAAACCACCCCCATGATTTAATTATCTCCACCTGGTCCCTCCCATGAGATGTGGGGATTATGGGGACTACAATTCAGGATGTGATCTGGGTGAGGACACAGTCAAACCCTATCATCAGCTGACAATGGAACAATCCCAGCCTACATGGCCACATTCCAGACTCATTGCTGAGCAATTTACCGACCTTTTCTAACACAAACTCCACCAACCCCCAATTTATGTCATTCTCATTTTACAGAGGAGGAATCTGTGCCAGAAGTGGGATCCAGGCCGTGTGTTTCCACAGCCCAAGATGGTGAGCATGTTCTGCAGAGTCTATTCCACTGCCCTCATGCGCTTAGAAATTCACATAATTGGCCCAATAATTCCTATTCCTTATCTTTTGCCCAGAGGCCAAACACTCCCAGGAGCTACAGTATGCCACCCCCGTGTTCCAGGAGGTGGCACCAAGAGAGCAAGGTGAGCCACAGGTTGGGATAAGAGGTACTGGTGAAATGAGACAGGTGGTCCCTCTGAAGTCATTATATTCAGGGACTTCAGGAACCCGTTAATGGGGTGGGTGGGAGCAATGCAGGCACACCGCAAGGAACCAATGGCAACCAGCACCCCAGCTCCTAAAAAAATCTCATCAGGAGATGGAGGGTGAGGAAGAGGGAAAGATGTGGTGGGGGAATGTCATAGAAAAAAAACCCAGAGAGGAGGCTACAGGATCACTACTCAAACATTTCCTTCCTTCCTTCCTTCCTTCCCTCTCTCCCTCCCTCTCTCTCTCTCTTTCTTTCTTTCTTTCTGTCTCTCTTTTTTTCTTTTCTTTCTTTTTCTCTTTCTTTCTTTTCTTTCTTTTCTTTCTCTCTCTCTCTTTCTTTTTTTCTTTCTTTTCTTTCTTTCTTTCCTGCCTTTCTCCTTTTTTTTGAGACTCTCACTCTGTTGCCCAGGCTAGAGTGCAGTGGCACAATCTCAGCTCACTGCACCCTCTACCTCTTGGGCTGAAGCAGTCCTCCCACCTCAGCCTCCTGAGTAGCTGGGACTACAGGTGTGCACCACCATGTCTGACTAATTTTTTTTTTTTTGATAGAGACAAGGATCTTGCTATATTGCCCAAGCTGGTCTTGAACTCCTGAGCTCAACCAATCTTCCTGCCTCGGCCTCCCAAAGTGTTGGGATTACAGGCATGAGGCATTATGCCCAGCTAACATTTTCAAGAATAAATTATTTAACACAGTCCAGGAAAAAATTAGTTAATACCTGGTTCTGTCAGGCCACCCAGCTACTAGAAATAGGATTTTTAAAAACAGCCTTGCTGGTCACATATCCTAAGTAAATTATTTTCTCTCTTATATTTCAGAAGCCTGTGATTCTTATAAATCTGGATATGTCTATTCTGAACTCAACTTCTGAAATTTACAGAAACAAACTACATCTCAGGGTAAGATGCTTTTTATGAAGCTGATTTCCATGAACAAAAAGCAAACTTGAGGCTGAGGCAGGTGGATTACTTGAGGTCAGGAGTTCGAGACCAGCCTGGCCAACATGGCAAAAACCCCATCTCTACTAAAAATACAAAAATTAGCCAGGTGTGGTGGTGTGTGTGTGTAGTCCCAGCTACTCGGGAGGCTGAGGCAGGAGAATCACTTGAGCCCGGGAGGCAGAGGTTGCAGTGAGCCAAGATCGTGCCACTGCACTACAGCCTGGGCGACAAGAGCAAGACTCCATCTCAAAAAAAAAAACAAAAAAACAAAAGATATTGATATTCATTGATGTTCGTGATTTAGCTAGCCCTCCAGATTTAGCTAATGCCAAAGGTGTGCCTTGATGTGCTGCCTTTCCCGGTCATGTTCCAGGGAGAGAGCCCACAGAGTTGAGTTGTGGGGGAGGGAGAATGTTTTAGTCCCCTAGGGCTGCTGCCACAAATGACCACAAGTTGGTGGCTTAGAGCAACCATTTCTGTAGAGCCGTGCTCCCTCCAAAAGTTGTGGGGAGGACCCTCCTTGCCTCTTCCAGCTTCTGGGGCTCCAGACATTGCTTGTGGTTGCCTCCCTTCAACTTCTGCCTCTGTCTTCACGTGGCCTTTTATATTCTCTCTTGTCTCTCTCTTTTTTTTTGAGATGGAGTCTCACTCTGTTGCCCAGGCTGGAGTTCAGTAGCGCGATCTTGGCTCACTTCAATCTCCATCTCCCCAGTTCAAGCGATTCTCATGCCTCGACCTCCCGAGTAGCTGGGATTACAGGTGCCTGCTACCACGCCCAGCTAATTTTTGTATTTTTAGTAGAGATGGGGTTTCACTATGGTGGCCAGGCTGGTCTTGAACTCCTGACCTCAGATGATCTGCCTGCCTCGGCCTCCCAAAGTGCTGGAACTACAAGCCTGAGCCACCGTGCCCAGCCCTGAATCGCTTTAGTAAATAAAGGGTCTCCCAGAATAAATTCATCCGAACATGCATCCTTCTCTGAGCCTTCTGACTCTTCAATATTCTGCTCACACCTGTCTGGCATCTCCATGATCTTTTCCACTGGTCAGCACTGTCCGATAGAAATATAATGTCAGCCACATGGGCACTTGTCACTCTTTCTAGTAGACACAATAAAAAAATGAAAAGATGGCCGGGCACGGTGGCTCACGCCTATAATCCCAGCACTTTGGGAGGCCAAGGTGGGTGGATCACTTCAGGTCAGGAGTTCAAGACCAGCTTGGCCAACATGGTGAAACCCCGTCTGTACTAAAAATACAAAAAAATTAGCTGGGCACAGTGGCGGGCACTTGTAATTCCATCTACTTAGGAGGCTGAGGCATGAGAATCACTTGAATCTGGGAGGCGGAGGTTGCAGTGAGCCGAGATTGCACCACAGCACTCCAGCCTGGGCAACAGAGTGAGACCCTGTGTTAAGAAAAGAAAAGAGAAAAGAAGAAAAGAAAAGAAAAAGGAAAAGGAAGGAAGGAAGGAAAGAGAAAAGAAGAGAAACAGGTGAAATGAATTGGAATAATATATTTTATTTAACCCAGCATATCCAAAATCCTATCATTTTAACAAGTACAACTACCCTATTTCCCTCAGAATGTAGCATTGCCTCTGGTTTGCTGTGGATCCTGTATTGGACCACTCCGCTGTAGAGTCCTGTGGGATCCAAGCTTCAAGGAGACCCATCATGCATGCTTAGGGCCAGTTCCAGGTGTCCTTGACATGACACTAAACCTCCATTTCCTTTTTTTTTGGAGACAGAGTCTGGCTCTGTCGCCCAGGTTGGAGTGCCATGGTGTGACCTTGGCTCACTGCAACCTCTGCCTCCCGGATTCAAGCGATTCTCCTGCCTCAGCCTCTCAAGTAGCTGGCATTATAGGCGTGTGCCACCATGCCCGGCTAATTTTTGTATTTTGTAGTAGAGACAGGTTTTTGCTATGTTGGCCAGGCTGGTCTTCAACTCCTGACCTCAAGTGATCCGCCCACCTCGGACTCCCAAAGTGCTGGGATTACAGGCGTGAGCCACTTCGCCTGGCCCTCCATTTCCTGATCTAGTCTTATATCCACGCTCACCACCTCAGCACGCTCAGACCCACGCTGCTGTGGGCTCCTCTGGCTCCTGGAAGAGTGCGTCCGCAGATGCTGCAGTCTTTGTGTGGCTCAGCAATTGCCACTCACATCAGGAACTGCCTTTACCCTGTCAGGCTCCACTGAGACCCGACCCTGGTTATTAAGCTATAGGGGAGACAAGGATGGATCTTAAAGAAGACAAGCAAAATGTAGTGAAGCAAATAGAATGGTGGTTCCTGGGGGATGGGGGCAGGGGACAAAGAGGAGTGACTGGCTAACAGGTACAGCGTTTCAGTTTGGAAAGACAAAAAAGTTCTGGAAAAAAGATGGAAGGTGGTGATGGTTGCACAATAATATGAGTTTTGTTGTTGTTGTTTTTTGAGACAGAGTCTCTCTCTGTTGCCCAGGCTGGAGTGCAGGGGCACGATTTCGGCTCACTGCAACCTCTGCCTCCCGGGTTCAAGCGATTCTTGTGCCTCAGCCTCCCAAGTAGCTGGGATTACAGGCACCCACCACCATGCCCAGCTAATTTTTGTATTTTTAGTAAAGATGAGGTTTCACCATGTTGGCCAGGCTGGTCTCAAACTCCTGACCTCAAGTGATTGGCCTGCCTTGGCCTCCCAAAGTGCTGGGATTACAGGCATGAGCTATTGCGCCCGGCAATATGAATGAATGTTTTTAACACCATTGAATTACACACCTAAAATTGGTTAAAATGGTAAAAAATTTTATGTTATGTATAACTTACCACAATAATTTAAAAAATATTGTGAAGCGCCTGCCTCATGTGAGGTCTTCTAATAAGAGTGGCTGTTCTCCTTCTCAAGAGCGCTTGCGGGCATTGGGAGTTTCATATTCTCAAATGTCCACATCCCAAGGCCTACCCCGCCCCTGTCAGTGTCAGAAGTTAGCAGAGCAGAACTGCTAGATGTGCTCATTCCATCTCCTCCATGGTTGGCCCACCCTTTCGATCAGATCCTGGAATTGGCTTTCAGCACAGCCTTCCAGCTGGCTGTGATAAATGAGAGTGGCTTAAACCCTGTCATCAGGGTTTCACAGCTTGCCCTGAACCCGTAGCCTCTCATTTTCTCCTTGCAAATCTTCTAAGGCAGCTAAGAGAAGCCAATTAACTTCACAATCCACATAATTAGCATTGCCCCAAACCTTTCAAGTGCTGGAATGCTGGCGTCCACTAGTGCCTCATTTCTTTCTAAACCTCATTCCACATGGCAAGGGAAGGTCTTAGGAATTGTGGAGCTGTGGCGTTCTAAGGGTTCTCACTGCCTACCTATCACCAGCAAGGGAGTCCTTGTTGCCATCCATCCCTAGGGGGTAATTTTGTTCCCTGAGGCTGCTTTCTAGGGACTTCTGGTCCCTTGTTTTATCCTGGACCAGACCTGA
Organism: Gorilla gorilla gorilla; assembly: GCF_029281585.2. Classification (NCBI taxonomy): domain Eukaryota; kingdom Metazoa; phylum Chordata; class Mammalia; order Primates; family Hominidae; genus Gorilla; species Gorilla gorilla. The sequence goes on along the minus strand of NC_073228.2, from coordinate 27,538,446 downwards.
AAGCAGAGCCTGAAATAAGGCCTTCTATGCACATCATTTATGTAGGAGGTGGCCCTAGGAAGCAGGCCCAATGCGCCATGGGAAAAACCAGTACCAGAGTGTTTTGCTGAGTTGAGCACTGTGGTGGGCAGCTGGACGTGAGCCCACTGGAATCTTCTGAAGAGCCCAAGAGCCTCTTCTCAGTATTGTCCACTTGAGGATTGATAGTGAGAGGCATTTATCCATTGGTGTCCAACGCTCACTGGTTGAGGATCACCCCAGAAAGCGACACCTCCCCCACTTCTAGACTAGCATGTGGGTATTCCAAGCAGGCTTACCTCAGTGTCTCACCCCAGGCACTGCAAACACCCCAGGACAGAAAGTGAACATGTGTATTGTGCAATTGAAGCAAGACACTATCAGTGCAAAGTGAGTAGACCCTCAGATGCTGCTGGGTCAGAGGGAAGGCCCAGGGATATGACACAGGACACAGAGGTGGCAGATACACCACCTCCCAACATTTCCTCTATCACAGCAACTAGAACAATGGCAACAATAGGGGTGGGTGTGGTGGCTCACGCCTATAATCCCAATACCTTGGGAGGCCAAGGCAGAAGGATTGCTTGAGCCCAGGAGTTCAAGACTAGCCTCGGCAACTTGGCGAAACCCTGTCTCTACAAACATATTTGTATGTGATTGAACAAGTAGAACAATGGAACGGAAAGTCCGGATGTAGTTCTAAATATGTACAGTAACTTAGTATAGGATAAATATGGCATCTTAAATCAATGGGGAAAAGATGGATTATTCAACATATTGTAAAAACTTGAGAATCACATTAAAAAAGTTGGACTCCTACCTCATTCTTTACAACAAAATTAATTCTGATAGATGTAGTCACAGAAGGGCTAGAAGAATATGCGGGGGATTTAAAAATAATCTTGAAGTGGGGAGGACTTTTATAGGTATGACTCACAACCCAGAAAACATAAAGGATTGTTACATTTAATTAGATAAATCATTTAATTAGATGAAACATTTAAAAATTACATTTAGAAATCATAAACTAAATCCAAAGAATAACTAGGGGCCGGGCGCAGTGGCTCACGTCTGTAATCCCATGGGGCAGGTGGATCACCTGAGGTTGGGAGTTTGAGACCAGCCTGTCCAACACGGTGAAACCCCGTCTCTACTAAAAATACAAAAATTAGTTGGTGTGGTGGCACATACCTGTAGTCCCTGCTACTGGGGAGGCTGAGGCACGAGAATTGCTTGAACCTGGGAGGTGGAGGTTGCAGTGAGCCAAGATTGCGCCACTGCATTCCAGCCTGGGCGACAGAGCAAGACTCCATCTCAAAAAAAAAAAAAAAAAAAGAATAACTAGGGAGAAAACACCATGATGTGTTGCATAATAACATTTCAGTCATTCATGGACCAAATATAAAATGGGGTCCCATAAAACTATAATACCGTGTTTTTACTGTACCTTTTCTATGTTTAGACACATTTAGATACACAAATGCTTACCATTGTGCTACAATTGCCTAGTGTTCAGTAGCGTGCTGTACAGGTTTATCCCTAGGAAGAATAGACTATCCCACACACCCTAGGCGTGTAGCAGGCTATGCCTTCTAGGTTTGTGTGAGTACACTCTATGCTGTTCAAACAGTGACCTCCACTGTTACGCGAAGCATGACTGTATTTTGAGCCCAGGTCTCAGATATTGTATGAAGTTTCATAATATTATGAACTTTTACAAATCATTAAGAGAAAGACCAATAATCCAGTAGAAAACTGGGAAAAGGTGGCATCTGCAGGGTAACACCAGGGCAGCACAGAAATCTTGCTGGGATGAGGAGCTGCAAACATGTGTGGTCAACTTTTTGGCCTTCTGCCTCTTCTACTCTCAGGGATGGGGGATTACGACTAAAGAAGTTGTCTTTTCTGAGTGTTGCTTCTCCCTAAGGATTTAAAGGGGAGACCTGGCCAGAGGAATGATCAACAGTGGATTTGTGATGACTGGAGCTCATTTCCTTCTTTCTCAACTGTCCTGGAAGGAAATGGACTAGTGCCTTACCTCTGACTCTTCCGCAGCACACACCCACCCCCAGAGACAGTAACTGAGATCTGCAGTAGCACAGAAACTTACAGGTTAGAAAAATTAGACACCTCAGGATTTCATGACTCCAGACCTGTTTCCTTAGCATAATACCACACCAGTAGGAGAAATACAACTTACGGAATTTCTTTGTAAATAAATTCTATAACATTTTGGGTAAAAATTTATCATAAAAAATTATTAAAAGCAATTGGGTTGGAAGGAAGTTCTGTCAAAATACAATCCAGGTGTGCAGTTCTCTGATAAATTTAGCAGTGGTTACTACTGAGGCAGTCTCAAAAAAAAGTGTAAGAGGACTTTAAGGGGTGATGAAAATTTTCTACATTGCTTTTGTGGAGATGGTTATCAATTTGTACATTTAAAAGTTTAAGGTAAATTTATTGTATGTAAATTGTATCTTAATAAAACTGATTAAAACAGATATACAAACCTCAGACCCTCTGCAGTCCTGAATTTGAATGGAAAATATTGGTGTGAACTCATAATTTATTTTTTATTTGTTATTATTATTATTATTTTGGAGATGGAGTCTCACCCTGTTGCCCAGGCTGGAGTGCAGTGGCGTGATCTTGGCTCACTGCAATCTCTGCCTCCCAGGTCCAAGCAATTCTCCTGCTTCAAACTCCCAAGTAGCTGGGATTACAGGCGCCTGCCACCATGCCCAGCTAATTTTTGTATTTGTAGAAGAAACGGGGTTTCACCGTGTTGGCCAGGCTGATCTTGAACTCTTGACCTCAAATGATCCACCCACCTCAGTCTCCCAAAGTGCTGGGATTACAGGCGTGAGCCACCGTGCCCGGCCTTATTTTTTATTTTTTTTGAGACAGGGTCTTGCTCTGTTGCCCAGGCAGGAGTATAGTGGTGTGATCCAAGCTCCCTGTGGCTTCGACTCCCCGGGCTCAAGCCATCCACCCCCCCATCAGCTTCCCAAGTAGCTGGGACTATAGGCCTGAGCCACTATGACTGGCTAATTTTCAAAGCTTTTTTTTTAGAGATGTGGTCTATGTTGCCTAGGCTGGTCTCGAACTCCAGGGCTCAAGTGATCCTCCTGTCTCAGCCTCCCAAAGTATTGGGATTACAGGTATGAGCCACCACATCTGGCCAATTTTTTTTTTTCAGGGAGGAAATACACACTCTCCTATATTTGCTAGCTCTTAATACTGGAAAGGCCTAGAAACAAAGACTGCCTTCTATCAATGAGCATTCCTAGTATCCAAAGTATGGTGTCCACTTTTTTCCAATAAAAAAAAACCCCAGAGCTCCTTGGAATATACAATCTCTACAGTAGTTATTAGAAGGAAATTATCAAAGACTAGTAAGGTGTGTCAAAGAGACTTGGGGCTGGCCAGGCACAGTGGCTCACACTTGTAATTCCAACACTTTGGGAGGCTGAGGTGGGCAGATCACCTGAGGTCAGGAGTTCAAGACCAGCCTGGCCAATATGGTGAAACTTTACTAAAAATACAAAAAATTAACCAGGTGTGGTAGCAGGCGCCTGTAATCTCAGCTACTCAGGAGGCTGAGGCAGGGAGGCTTTAACCCAGGAGGCAGAGGTTGCAGTAGGCCAAGATCGCACCACTGCACTCCGGACTGTGTGACAGAGCAAGACTGTCTCAAGGAAAAAAAAAAAAAGACTTGAGGCCAACTTGAAGAAGTTCCCATTGGCCAAAGATGGGACAATTTGAGCATCAAAAGGAATAATTACTTTAAATAATCCAGCATTTATCCTACCTTTCCCACACCTCTAGGTAAGCAAATACTCGGTGAGAAGCTTTTCTTCATAGAAGTACTCTAGCAAACGGCCGGGTGCGGTGGCTCATGCCTGTAATCCCAGCACTTTGGGAGGCCGAGGTGGGCGGATCACCTGAGGCCGGGAGTTCAAGACCAGCCTGACCAGCATGGAGAAACCCCATCTCTACTAAAAATACAAAATTAGCAGGGCGTGGTGGCGCATGCCTGTAATCCCAGCTACTTGGAAAGGCTGAAGCAGGAGAATCACTTGAACCTGGGAGGCGGAGGTTGCAGTGAGCTGAGTTTGCGCCACTGTACTCCAGCCTGGGCAACAAGAGTGAAACTCCAACTCAAAAAAAAAAAAAAAAAAAAGTACTCTAGCCAACAAAGAAGGAAGATAGAATATCACCATTTTGCAAGCTTTAATGAACTCACCACTTGAGGTATTAATCAATGGTTGCTGGCAACCCCAAAAAAGAAACAAACAGACACTACTACCACTTCCTTTTTTTTTTTTTTTTTTTTTGAGACAGCGTCTCACTGTGTCACCCAGGCTGGAGTACAATGGTGCGATCTTGGCTCACTGCAACCTCTGCCTCCTGGGTTCAAGCGATTCTCCTGCCTCAGCCTCCCAAGTAGCTGGGATTACAGGCACCCACCACCACGCCCAGCTAATTTTTTGTATTTTTAGTAGTTTCACCATGTTGGCCAGGCTGGTCTCAAACTCCTGACCTCAGGTAATCCACCTGCCTCAGCCTCCCAAAGGGTTGGGATTACAAGCGTCAGCCACTGGCCAACTCAGTGCTATTCTTATTTCATCTCCCACCACTTAAAAAAGTTTGTTTTAAACAGGAGAATTATAAAGCAAGTCTCAATTACCATAAATGTATGTATCTGTCAGACAAGGATTTTTTTAAAAAGAAAAATATAAACATACTACCATTATTACACCCAAGAAAATTGTAAATAATTCCTTGATATCATGTAGTGTTATTTTTTTAATGTGATAATAGTGTGGTTATTAACAAAAGATCCTTAAATATTTCCAGATTAAATGGTAGCTGCTATCTGCCTTGAAATAATATTCAAGGAGGCCAGGTGAGGTGGTTCATGCCTGTAATCCCCATATTTTGGGAGGCTGAGACAGGAGGATCACTTGAGCCTAGGAGTTTGAGACCAGCCTGGGCCACATAGTGAGACCCTGTCTCTTAAATTAATAAATAAATGTAAATAAATAAATTACTGATATAATATGGAAGGGTGGTATTAGTGGATGAGGTGGGACTGGCCAAAGGTTGATTGTTGTTGGTGCTAGATGATCAGTACATAGGATTAGTACAATTATATGTCTGCTTTTAAAATTCTCCATAATAAAAAAAAGCATAAAATAACCAAAACAAGGCTAGGTGCAGTGGCTCAAAATTGTTATCCCATCACTTTAGGAGGTCAAGGCAGGAGGACTACTTGAGCCTTGGAGTGAAAGACCAGCTTAGCCAACATATTGAGACCCTGTCTCTACAAAAAAAATTAAAATTAAAATAAAAAAAAAAGAGAGAAAAACCTACCAAGTAAAATCAATTAAGTTAGTCAAACTTTTGAAATATTTTACAGGCACTATCAGTTGGAATTTTTGTCAAGTTGGTAACAATGGGATATTTTACACAATCATATCAACACATAAAAGTTAAAAGATTTCTTATAAACATAGATATTAGACAGGAAACAAACTGCAATATATGACATCTAACATATATTTTAGTTGCTTTTCAAAAATCCGTAAATACTCTAAGTTTTAAAAGTTCAGTTTTAGGTTAATTTTTGATATCTGACAGTATAGATGTGGCAGATTCCATAAAGACCTTTTCCTTCCTGGTAACAAAGCCCATTTCTGAGAGAGTAAGATATTATTGCAGCCTCAAGGGATAAATTGCGTTTGATCTAAATCAGATCATTTTCATTCCCTTGGACGGTGATTTGTCTAGAAATTATCATGTGATTTAGTTCTGACCAAAGAGATGTAAGGACATCTTCTGACTGGGATGTCTGGAAAAGTTTTTACTTCCCTAATTTAAAAGGGAAGAGTGTTGCCTCTCCCTCTCCCTCTCCCTCTCTGTCTCCCCTTTCCATGGGCTCCCTCTCCCTCTCCCCTTTCCATGGTCTCCCTCTCATGCCGAGCCAAAGCTGGACTGCGCTGCTGCCATCTCGGCTCACTGCAACCTCCCTGCCTGATTCTCCTGCCTCAGACTGCCGAGTGCCTGTGATTGCAGGAGCGCGCCGCCACGCCTGACTGGTTTTCGAATTTTTTTGGTGGAGACGGGGTTTCCCTGTGTTGGCCGGGCTGGTCTCCAGCTCCTAACCGTGAGTGATCCGCCAGCCTCGGCCTCCCAAGGTGCCGGGATTGCAGACGGAGTCTCGTTAACTCAGTGCTCAATGGCGCCCAGGCTGGAGTGCAGTGGCGTGATCTCGGCTCACTACAACCTCCACCTCCCAGCCGCCTGCCTTGGCCCCCCAAAGTGCGGAGATTGCAGCCTCTGCCCGGCTGCCACCCCGTCTGGGAAGTGAGGAGCGTCTCTGCCTGGCTGCCCAGTCTGGAAAGTGAGGAGCGTCTCTGCCCGGCCGCCATCCCACCTGGGAAGTGAGGAGCGCCTCTTCCCGGCTGCCATCCCATCTAGGAAGTGAGGAGCGTCTCTGCCCGGCCGCCCATCGTCTGAGATGTGGGGAGCGCCTCTGCCCGGCCGCGACCCTATCTGGGAGGTGAAGAGCGTCTCTGCCCGGCCGCCCCGTCTGAGAAGTGAGGGGCCCCTCCGCCCGGCATTCGCCCCGTCTGAGAAGTGAGGAGCCCCTCCGCCCGGCATTCGCCCCGTCTGAGAAGTGAGGAGCCCCTCCGCCCGGCTGCCACCCCATCTGGGAAGTGAGGAGCGTCTCCGCCCGGCAGCCACCCCGTCTGGGAGGGAGGTGGGGGTCAGCCCCCGCCAGGCCAGCCGCCCCGTCCGGGAGGTGAGGGGCGCCTCTGCCCGGCCGCCCCCACTGGGAAGTGAGGAGCCCCTCTGCCCGGCCACCACCCCATCTAGGAGGTGTACCCAACAGCTCATTGATAACGGGCCATGATGACAATGGCGGTTTTGTGGAATAGAAAAGGGGGCAAGGTGGGGAAAAGATTGAGAAATCGGAAGGTTGCTGTGTCTGTGTAGAAAGAAGTAGATATGGGAGACTTTTCATTTTGTTCTGTACTAAGAAAAATTCTTCTGCCTTGGGATCCTGTTGATCGGTGACCTTACCCCCAACCCTGTGCTCTCTGAAACATGTGCTGTGTCCACTCAGGGTTGAATGGATTAAGGGCGGTGCAAGATGTGCTTTGTTAAACAGATGCTTGAAGGCAGCATGCTCGTTAAGAGTCATCACCACTCCCTAATCTCAAGTACCCAGGGACACAAACACTCTGCCTAGGAAAACCAGAGACCTTTGTTCACTTGTTTGTCTGCTGACCTTCCCTCCACTACTGTCCTATGACCCTGCCAAATCCCCCTCTGCGAGAAACACCCAAGAATGATCAATAAAAAAAAAAAAAATAAAATAAAATAAATTTAAAATAAAATAAAATAAAATAAAATGCTTTAAAAAAAAAAAAAGGGAAGAGCGTTGGCTGACTAGCTCTTGTCTCTTTAACTTTTCTCCTAACTAGAATGATAATTAGGCTGGAAATACAGCAGCCACCTAAGATCTCGAAGCAACAATTATAAACACCAGCGTACTAAACATGGCAGAACAGAAGGGAAGTGCCTGGGTCCCTAACTATAGAAACAGTAATACTAGCTTTGGACAGTCTACCCGCTAGAGTTCTTGTATGTGAGAAAAACAAACCCCAATTTGCTTAATCCAGTATAGTAGATTTTTGTTTCTTGTAGCTGAACATATTCCTGATTCAATGAAAGACATCAAAAATATAAACACTGAATGAAAGCAAGCACCACAAATGTCCACTTTATAAGTGCAAAGGGGCTAGAAATAAATCTAAGTGAACATAAGACAACCAAATTAGGAGAGAAGAATATTTATTATACAAATATAAAAATCTATACATTCTTAGCTGATGATATATACTTAATCAAAAAGTCTTTTAATTTGGATATATGCATCATTTCCTTCATTGTGGTGTCTCTGCTTCTCAGATGTATTAATCCATTCTCCAAAGTAGTTTCAGTAACCAAAACTGTGAAGAGAATACTCATTTCATCATACCTAAGAAAAAAGTAGTTAAACAGACACATGAGCACAAATGTAAATAATAAATTCCTCCACGTTGCCAGCTGTAATTCAGTGTTCATGCACTCTCAAGAGTCACAGACTCAGGGCTTAAGGGTGGACCAAAAAAACCCAACATTTTTAAAGTTTCTGAATCGTATTTAAAGTAATATTTTCAGACAGTTTCTAACTTATTGCTAGAGCTGAAAAGTCATAAAAGAAAATAAAATCTGAGAATAAACACTGGTACCTCTACACATCATTTGGGGTGATATCACAGATGAACCTCATAATAACCTCAGCCTTTTGGTTCTTGGATGCAATCCAAGAACAATTATTTTAGACTGAAGTCTTTTACAATAAACAATATTATAATAAAGATGCAATTTGGTATAACAAATTATACCAAAATCATGTTTCCTTTATTGAGTATGCTAGCTTATAGCTTCTAGTTCAGCAATAACCAAACAGATAGATGCATGGCTGACCTTCTGTATGCTTACCAAGTCACACTATCTCATTACTGTTTATTTCCTTTGTAGGACTCCATCAGAAACTTTTTATTTCTCTGTTTATTTATTGTCTATTTTGTCCTACTAGAATATAAGCTTAACAAGAATAGTATGGCTGGGCGTGGTGACTCATGCCTGTAATCCCAGCACTTTGGGAGGCTGAGGTGGGCGGATCACGAGGTCAGGAGTTCGAGACCAGCCTGGCCAACATAGTGAAACCCCATCTCTACCAAAACTACAAAAAATTAGCTGGGCGTGGTGGCAGGCACCTGTAATCCCAGCTACTCGGGAGGCTGAGGCAGGAGAATCGCTTGAACACGAGAGGCAGAGGTTGCAGTAAGCCGAGATCACGCCATTGCACCAGCCCGGGCAACAGTGCGAGACTCTGTCTTAAAAAAAAAAAAAAAAAAAAGAATAGTACATTTTTCTGTGTTGTTCACCACTATATCAAAGTGAATAAAACATAGTACGTGTTTAATAATAATTTCATAAAAATATCCTGGGACAATAAAACCTTTACCATATAAAGAACAACTGCAACTTGATAATGTCCACATGGCTCAAAGGATAAGAATTTAGAACCTGAGAGGACAAGAAAGTTCAAGTGCTGCCCCTTCATTTTACACATAATAAAACCATTAGATGCTCTAATTATAGAAAACTACTTTTCTTTGGACATCATCTGAAAGGTGTTTTTTTTTTTTTTTTTGAGGAGGAGTCTCGCTCTGTCACCCAGGATGGAGTGCAGTGGCTTGATCTCAGCTCACTGCAACCTCCGCCTCCTGGGTTCAAGCGATTCTCCTGCCTCAGCCTCCCAAGTAGCTAGGACTACAGGCACAAGCCACCATGGCCAGGTAATTTTTTGTATTTTTAGTAGAGACAGGGTTTTGCTATGTTGGCCAGGCTGGTCTTGAACTCCTGACCTCAGGTGATCTGCCCGCCTCGACCTCCCAAAGTGCTGGGATTACAGGTGTGAGCCACTGCGCCCAGCCTGGAAGGTGTATTTTAACAAATGTTCAGAGAACTGAAGATCAAAACACAATGGTTCACAACTTTTCACCCAAAAGATACATATTCAACACAAAAACCTTAAAAAAAAATAACAAGAATGGATTATTTAAAAACAACAATTAATGAAATAGCATGGGGTGAGACTAGACACAGAGAGCTCAATTAGGAGATGATTTCAATAATCCAGGTAAGAGATATTGGTGACTCTAACTTGGGTAGTGGCAGCGAAGACAGAGATGGATGAGATACATTTAAGAAGCAAGCTGACAGCATTTGATGATAGACTGAATGTAGAGAATGAGGAAGAGGGAGGAGTTAAGGATGATAGCCAGTTTCTCTGTCTTGAGCAATTGGGTGAACAGAGGTGCCAATCCCTTAGAAGACTAGAACAGACTATCCCTCCAGAATAGAATTCCCTTCCACTCAGTCTCAGAATGGACCACAATGCCAGCAAAGAAAGGCATTCCACTCATATTCCTTCAGTCTTGATTCAACACATGCTCTCTACATACATACTTTCATCCATAAGTGGATAAGCTGAGGTATACATACTTCATGACATTAAGTCTTGGAACTACATACAGCATGTGCTCAAACATACTTGCTGAATACTGTTCCCTGCTGAGGCAATTAACTAAGTACACATAGTTCTGTAAAAGGGAAACTGAGGAATAATTTAAAATTATATTTTATATATAAATTTAGAAGATATTTGTTTCTGTAATTCATAAACATAATCAAAAACTCTTGAATAAATACACTCTTTAATGAAAATACAATTCTTACTTTGAATAAAGTTGTTCCAATGAGGACTGCATAGTTTCCAAATAACCAGGCCACACAGAAATCCCATTTTCTAGTAACTCATTAAATAGCCCTTGACAAACCTAGAAAGAAATAGAAAAACTTCAAATATGAAAGAAATAATGGTAGCTAGAGTGATTATTCTATTTTTGTGAAGCCACAAATCACCCTCTTCAATCTCTAAAATGGGTATGTTTCTTTAATTATGTGATGTTAATGTTTATAACTTCCATATCATATACTTTATAAATCGTATACTTCTTCTGAAAATGAAGTAATTAAGCATAGCAAAGCTAAATACTAAATGCCAATCTTCTGAGAAATTTGTATATCAAATAAGAATTTTTATTACCCTTAGTATCATTCAAAACACAAACAAAACCAAAACAGATTCTGTCAGAAAAAAACCAGGAGATCCAAAGGGCTGTATGAACTCAGAGCCCTCATCTGAGAGGTGAGACCTGAGCCCTAGGTTATACCACCAAGTCAGGAAGAGGCAGAAGAGCCAGGAAAGAAAAAGGATGAGAAAAAGGAGAGTGGTATTCCAGAAGCAAACCCTGGAAAATGTTTCAAGAAGAGACTGATCAACCCATTTCACTGGAATGCTGGAGACAAAAGCTTGACTGGAAATACAGAAGTAACGATGAATAAATGACACAGTAAACTTAACTGTTTTCTTTACAAGCAATAGGGAAGCAAAACAAAGCAAAATTTAAAAACCCCTTAACAGTCTAGCACCAACAGTCCAGAGCAGGGTTCCTCACCCTTGCACTGCTGACCCAGGGTGTTTAGCAGCATTCCTGGCCTCCAGGAGAGGCCTGCAGCACCCTCCCACTCTTAGGACAACCACAAATCTCTCCAGACATTACTAAATGGTGACTGAGCTACAGCATCCTAGGAGCTTCCTAGCTTATAAGGGTATTAGGGAGGCTCCCATACCCTGGGAGAAAATGTGGGACATAAGCCATTATCTTCTCCTTCTTTGAGCTCACTATCTCCCATCTTCTCAGACCTCTCCACAAAAGCCAGGGTCAGAAAGCTGGGGGACTCTCAAAGTCTTCAAATCTTTTCAGTGTCCGCATTCAGATCTGGGCTGGGTCTCAATCACCCAGACAGAAATGACGACTGCTGAAGGAGTCTCTGGAACGAAATGAAAGCCATCCCCCATGGCCTTCCTTAAGAGTATTTAATCATTAGAACAAATTAGAAAAATCAAAATAAAATTATAGATCTAGAATATCTGAATATAGTCAGTTACCAAAAGTGTTAAGTTCAAAGGGGAAAGGCTATGCAGGGTGGCTCACGCCTGTAATCCCAGCACGTTGGGAGGCCGAGGTGGGCAGATCACTTGAGGTCAGGAGTTGGAGACCAGCCTGGCCAACATGGTGAAACCCTGTCTCTACTAAAAATACTAAAAAATTAGCCAGGTGTGGTGGTGTGTACCTGTAATCCCATCTACTAGGGAGGCTGAGGCAGGAGAATTGCTTGAACCTGGGAGGCAGAGGTTGCAGTGAGCCGAGATCGTGCCACTGCACTCCAGCCCAGGTGACAGAGCAAGACTCCGTCTCAAAATAAATAAATAAATAAATAAATAAATAAAAAGTTCAAAGGGGAAAGAAATAATTCACTAACATGTGTACAAATATTTTAATTACTATGTCTACTCACTCACTAAAAAGTGAAACTATGAATGGGCATGAACAGCAAACCCACTGAACTGTATTCAGCTTCTTTAACACACTTCAAAATTATATATAATCACAGTACTTACCCACAGTTCATTATTTAATTAAAGCTTTTTTTTTTTTTTTTTTTTTTTCTGAAGCAGGGTCTTGCTCTGTCACCCGGGCTGGAGTGCAGTGGTGTGATCTCGGCTCACTGCAACCTCCACCTCCCAGGTTCAAGTGATTCTTGTGCCTTAGCCTCCTGAATAGCTGGAATTACAGGCACACACCATTATGCTCAGCTAATTTTTGTATTTTCAGTAGAGACCAGGTTTTGCCATATTGGCCAGGCAAATTAAAAACTTTTTTTTTTTTTTTTTGAGACGGAGTCTCTCTCTGTCGCCCAGGCTGGAGTGCAGTGGTGCGATCTCAGCTCACTGCAACCTCTGCCTCCTAGGTTCAAGTGATTCTCCTGCCTTAGCCTCCTGAGTATCTGGGACTACAGGTGCGTGCCACCACGCCCAGCTAATTTTTGTATTTTTAGTAGATGGGGTTTCACCATATTGGCCAGGATGGTCTCGATCTCTTGACCTCGTGATCCACCCGCTTTGGCCTCCCAAAGTGCTGGGATTACAGGCATGAGCCACCACGCCCGACCTAAAACATTTTAAAAAGCAAATGAATCAAAATAAAATTTTAAATGGCAAGCTATCAAGTTTACTTAGAGTAAGGGTTAGGTTGAGCATCCCTAATCAGAAAATCCGAAATCCAAAATGCTCCAAAACCTGAAACCTTGAGTTCAAAGGAAATGCTCATCAGAACATTTAAGATTTTGGATTTTTGGATTAGAGATGCAAATATACCAAAAAAATCCGAGATCCAAAACGGTCCTGGTCCAAAGCGTTTTTGGATAATACTCAATCTGTAATTAAAATAATGACATTTAAACTCATTTAACTCACCTGTCTTAGTTCCAATGTGGGGCCTCTTCCTACATCCAAAGCAACCTTAATAGGGGCTAAACAAGGGTGAAGTTTAAGTACCTAAGGCAATTAAATGGGGGAAGGAGAAGACAGGAAAGGGGAAAAAGCATAGTTTGTTTAAATATAACACAAGTTTAAATATAACACAAGTATTAACAAACAGTTTCTTAACAGTTATAATTTTCTGTGTGAAAACAGAAGTTAGCTGAGGTCATAAAAACACCATGTAGTAACATATTCAGCTGCCCCCCAGATTTCTCCACTTAGATGTTTGGCAGAAAGAAATTAATTTGGCCAGGCATGGTGGTACATGCCTGTAATTCCAGCACTTTGGGAGGCTGAGGCAGGTGGATTCCTTGAGCTCAGGAGTTTGAGACCAGCCTGGGCAACACGGTGAAAACTTCTCTCTACCAAAAAAATACAAAAAAATTAGCTAGGTATGGCGCATACCTGTAGTCCCAGCTACTCAGGCGGCTGAGGTGGGAAGAATGCTTGACCCGGGAGGTCAAGGCTGCAGTGAGCCAAGATCGTGCCACTGCACTCTAGTCTGGGCGACAGAGTGAGATCCTGTCTCAAAAAAAAAAAAAACAAATTAACTTGAGACCCTCCCATTTTCTGACAACTCCCTCAGTCAAAATGCTTCTTTCAGCATCACTTTGGACCCTACCAGCCTGGGCCACGTGGCTTACCATTTCAACTTTCTCTCTCTTGTCAAAACCTACTGTTCTTCTCTTTTTATATATATTTTTTTGAATGAAAAAAATTTTTAAATGAAATTTGCTTTTTTTTTTTAAAGGGTCTGGCTCTGTTGCCCAGGCTAGAATGCTCCACTCCCTGCCTCACTGCAACCTCCGCCTCTGGGCTCAAGCCATCCTCCCACTTCAGCCTCCTAAGTAGCAGGGACTACAGGTGCATGCCACCACGCCCAGCTAGTTTTAGTATTTTTTTGTAGAGATGAAGTTTTGCCATGTTGCCCAGACAGACTGGTCTTGAACTCCTGACCTGAATGATCCACCCACCTTGGCTTCCCAAAGTGCTGGGATTATAGGCGTGAGCCATTCAGCCCAGCCTTCTCTTCTCATTCATTAATCCATCCAACAAACATTTTAATGCCTCTGATACCAGGAACAGTTCCAGGTGCTAGGGGTAAAAATCTCCGTCTCTCGTGGCAGGGAGAAACAGACAATAAAAATAAGTAAATAATATATGTGAAGGTGGTAGGTGCTAAAAAAGGAAGAAGATGGAACATGCTGGCAAGAGGCAGGCTGGGGGAGGTTTTCAGCAACTTTAAGGTGGTCAGAAAAGGTCCTCTCCCTATGGTGACACTTGAGCAAACACTCAAAAGAAGGTGGGGGGACGAGACATGGATGATGAAGAAAGAGCACTCTAGGCAATGGGGAATACAAATGACAGGGCTCTGAGCTGGCAGCATCTCCAGCATGTTCTAGAAATAGCAAGGTCAGTGCTGCTGGAGCAGACTGAGTGAGGTGGAGAACAGCAGATCAAAAAGAGGGCTTCGGTTTTTCCTGAGTGAGATGAGAAGCTTTCCTGGAGTGTTCTGAGCAAAGTAGCAACACAACATGCACCTTTTAACAGGGCCACTCTATCAGGGGAGGAGGGGTGGCAGTGGCTTATAGCAGGGTGGTAGCAGTAGACAGGCTAGGAAGTGGTCAGACTCAGGATACGTTTTGAAGTTAGAGTCAAACAGGATTTGCTGATGGTTTGGAAGTGGAGTGTAAGAAAAAGAAAGGATTCCTTTTTTTGTTAGCTACAAACCATTTATAAACCCCATTCCCCAGAATAATTCTATAATCAGACTTCTCTATGGCTATAGCAGGCTAAATGAACACTGTATAATAAATCACTTAACTAAGAAGAGTGGTTTCCTACAAACTCATGGTTCCCAATCCCAGCTGAACACTCAACATTATTTGTTAAAACTTTTGATTTGGGGCAGCTTCCTTTTATGTTCAAAGGGTATATGACTATTCCCCACTCGTGCCATTTAAACCCCCAATCTTCCACATTTAAACTAATAGTGCCTCCTAATTCCCTGAGAAAATAGAGGGCATCAGTAAAATGTCCTTCAAAGACCAAAAAGCCCAGTAGCCTTTTTATATCTCACTATCCTTTTTCTTCTTCCCTGCTGTTTCAAATATCTCCTTTTCAAGATAGATTCTTCTACTCGGGCTCTTGATCCCATCCTGACCCCTCCAGTTTCCTTCATCTTGCCCCATTAATCATTTCTTTTCTCTCCTATAACTTCAACTTCTCCTCTCGATTTTCTTTGACCCATAAACATGCTCCAAGTGCATGTTCATGCACTAAAATCAGCCTTTCCAGGCCCACATCTAGCTCCTCTGATCCAGGAACCAGCCATGTGGCACAAGACCAGAAGCCAGACACCTGGGGCAGAGAGGTCAATAGCACAGGTCTCCCTGATCCGGGTCTTTCTTCCTCCTATGTACCAATGCTTCAGCTTCTGATACAAATGGAAGCCCCCAGTGGAAAGGTTCAGGGGCTAGGAGTCATAGAGACAGCTGTCTGTTCACAATTAAACAGAAATGCCTTTGGGATTACTTATTAGGGATGCCTTGTTCTATTCTGTGAGAACCTGATTCTTATTCCTGTGGCCAGATTCTAAAAAAACTGAAAAATACTTAGACTACATGCACTAAATTTATTATTCAGAGTTTATGTTAGAAACCGAGCACACTAACATTAAGAACACAAACAAACAAACCCATATTTTTAGTTTCCCAAGTCTATCTCTGAAATATCAACAGCACCTTTCTATGAAGATTTTTCTTTCTTGTAAAGGAGTTCTCTGTCAGCTGGAAAGAATCATAGAGGTAGGCCAGCATGCCTCGGTCTAGGTCCCCATTTACAGACAGAACACAAGGAACCACATTTTTTCGTCCATCTCGGCCCTTCACAGAAAAACAGAAGAAAAATAATCATTTCACAGAACTTTTTTTGTTTGTTTGTTTTTGAGACGGAGTCTCACTCTGTCACCTGGCCAGGCTGGAGTGCAGTGGCATGATCTCAGCTCCCTGCAACCTCTACCTCCCAGGTTCAAGTGATTCTCCTGCCTCAGCCTCCCGAGTACATATTTTAGACTTACACAATCAGAATACAAAAGTAAAGTTTCATTTTACAAAGCACCCACTCTGTACCAGGCCTGTGGTAGGCACTGGGCCCACGAAGACGATAAAGATGCATTCTCTGCTCTCACTGTGCTCAGTGTTTCATCAGCGAGGCCCAAATGTGAATTTTAAAACTATGGTGCTTGGTTGGGCTCTATCCCAGAGATTCTGAACGAACTCAACTGGAGAGGGACTTAGGCATCAATTTTTTCAATAGCCCTACAGACTATTTCTTTAATGCTTCCGAGCTCAGAGTTAGTATTCAGAAAGGTAACACTTTTTTTTTTTTTTTTTTTTTTTTTTAATACAGACAGAGTCTCGCTCTGTCACCCAGGCTGGAGTGCAATGGCACGATCTCGCCTCATTGCCAACCTCTGCCACCCGGGTTCAAGTGATTCTCTTGCCTCAGTCTCCTGAGTAGCTAGGACTACAGGCACACACCACCATGTCTGGCTAATTTTTTTCTATTTTTAGTAGAGACGGGGTTTCACCATATTGGCCAGGTTGTTCTCAAACTCCTCACCTCAGGTGATCAGCCCACCTCAGCCTCCCAAAGTGCTGGGATTACAGGCGTGAGCCACTGCGCCCTACCTAGAAAGGTAACACTTTTAAGTAAAAATTGTTTGCTGATTATTCAAAAGAGGCCTTAGGGAAAAAAATGGTGTGCTTTAGGGAAAGGGGTTTGGAGTATAATTTTCTGAAACGTAAAGTTATTTTCATAAAAAAGAAATCTTTCAAAAACTTACTTTTTGCATTAAAGCCATAATTATGAAAACAAACTACACATAGTACATGATATGAATTAAGTATTGATAAACAGACTTACTTCTCTAAACTGAAGAGGAATCATTTCAAACTTCTTAAAAATTTCAATCCTAGAAATGTTTTAAGTTTTGGATAAAAACAGTTCCACTTTCATCTTTCTTTTTTTGTAAATCATTGTTCACCTGGATATTCACGTAATTTTAAAAAATACTTAAATAACCACCTTTGGCTAGAGTCACAGAACAAAACAAAAAAAAAGAGAGAAAACCCCACACATTTAAATCCTCAGCTTCTGTTAATTATTCATGATCAACCACAGTCTTCATTAATACATGTATGTACTGACATTTTAAACCTATTTGAATTGCATATGATACTTTAAAGATTCACAAGAATTTGCCCTCAAAGGCAGTAAACTTTCTGATACCTGGGACTCTATTCTACCAGTTGTATTTCACACAGTTATAGAACTGATAGTTAATAAGATAAACTGGGCTGGGAGCAGTGGCTCATGCCTGTAATCCCAGCACATTGGGAGGCCATGGTGGACGAATCACTTGAGTTCAGGAGTTCGAGACCAGCCTGGCCAACATGGTGAAACCCCATCTCTACTAAAAAGACAAAAATTAGCTGGGCATGGTGGTGCATGCTTGTAATCCCAGCTACTCGGCAGGCTGAGGCATAAGAATCACTTGAACCCAGGAGGTGGAAGCTGCAGTGAGCAGACATTGTGCCACTATACTCCAGCCTGGGTGACAGAGTGAGACACCATCTCAAAAAAAAAAAAAAAAAAAAAAAAAGACAAACTCAAGTACTGAAAGATTCTGTGGTGCGCTTTGAATCAAACAAAATCTAAATCTGAATCTTTATGAAGAATGCTTTAGGCCGGGCACAGTGACTCACTCCTGTAATCCTAGCACTTTGGGAGGCCAGGGCAGGAGGATCACTTGAGCCCAGGAGTTTGAGACTAGCCTGGGCAACATGGCAAGATCCCATCCCTATTTAAAACAAACAAAAAAGATTGTTTATTGTTTTCTAATTTTTTGAAAATTGGATATCCAACAATGTCAGGATATCTGGTGGCAACTCTTCCAACAATATCTGATTTCTCACACTATCCAGAATAAATTATTTTCTATCCTAGCTGTCTTCAGCCTTTATTGGTCTGCTTCACTGTTCTCTAAAAAATATATTTGGACATTAACCATAAAATCAACTAAAAACAGATACAAAATGGCCTAAGAGGCTGGGTGCAGTGGTTCACGCCTATAATCCCAGCACTTTGGGAGGCTGAGGCAGGAGGATCACTTGAGCCCAGGAGTTCAAGACCAGCCTGAGCAACACAGCGAGACCCCATCTCTATTAAATAATTTTAAAAAAAGAAAGAAATGGCCTCAGAAACATTTCAAGAAAGCATACTAAATGACAGAAATTCTACTTAATATTTTATAACATGTTCAACTAATGATGAATAATTTTGTGAACTCTGGAAACAGAAAAGGAACAATGTCATGGAAGAGAAAAATTTCTGCAATAGGAAAACTCTTCATTAGTGAAAATGATACCAATAAAAGAACAAAATAATCTGGGCATGGTAGTTCACACCTGTAATCTTAGCACTCAGAAAGGCAGAGGCAGGAGAACAGCTTGAGCCCAGGAATTCAAGACCAGACTGGGCAACATAGCGAGACCCCATTCTCCATACAAAAGAAAAAAAAAGAACAAAATAAGACACTAATAGCCACAATACAAAAATCATCTTTAAATCCCTAGTCACAAGGTTGAGCTGTTCATTAACTATGATAATAACCAATAAGTTTCATTTGAGAGCTGAGTACCCCAAAATGAAGTGTGATGGTGGTGGAGTTAAAGGAAAATGTTCACCAGTTAATAAGCCTTCTAGTTTTTCATTAGTTATTCATATTTAAAAATTCCAGCCTGGTCAATATGGTGAAACCCTGTCTCTACTAAAAATACAAAAATTAACCGGGCGTGGTGGCGCACACCTATAGTCCTAGCTACTCAGGAGGCTGAGGCAGAAGAACCGCTTGAACCTGGGAATCGCGACACTGCACTCCAGCCTGGGCAACAGAGTGAGATGCTGTCTCAAAAAATAAAAAAATAAAAATTAATCTACTTTCTACTCATTATATATAAACTCCTATGTTTTTGCTATATATTTTTTCTTTTTCTTTTTTTTTTTTTTTTGAGACATGGTCTCATCCTGTTGCACAGGCTGGAGTGCAGTAGCACAGTCTTGGCTCACTGATGATCCTGGAACAACATATTGCTACAAAAGGTAAGGAAGTGCTCGTCAAGACAATGATGGAAATATGTCAAAAGGACACTGGCCAAGTCTAGGACAATTTGACCATCAAAATAAATAATGACAGTAACACACTGTAACCCCCTGAGAAAGTAATCTGTGAAATACCAATTTAAAAAAAAAATGGGGGAGAAGGAAAAGCTCTACAGTATATTGCTGACCAGTAAATCTAGAAGGAATGACGGAATTTGTTTTTTTTTTTTTAAAAAAAAAAAAAAGGGAAGGGGAAAAAAACACCATTGGCAAACCTCATCGTAGTAACTGATTTGAGCAAGAATCATCAAGGGATGCTGCAACCAGTAAGGCAAAATTTGGTGACATGGCCAAACATGGTGACTCATTCTTATAATCCAAGCATTTTGGGAGGCTGAGGCAGGGGGATTGTTTCATCCCAGGAGTTCGAGACCAGCCCGGGCAACAAAGCTAGACCCCGTCTCTACAAATATTAAACCATTAGTCGGGCATGGTGATACATGCTTGTAGTCCTAGCTACTTGGGAGGCTGAGGCAGGATTGCTTGAGCTCAAGAGTTTGAGGTTGCAGTGAGCTATCACCACACCACTGTGTTTCAGCCTGAGTGATAGAGTGAGATCCTGTCTCAAATAAAGAAAAAAAAAATCACCATTTGGCAAACCTCACATTAATAACTGATCTGGGCAAGAATCATCAATGGATGCTGCAACCAGTAAGGCAAAATTTGGTGACAAAGAAATTATCTGCATCATCTTAAAGTATCTGCCCACAACACTTATTAATTACTAGTTAATTTTTTTTTTTTTTTTTTGAGACAGAGTCTCGTTCTGTCGCCAGGCTGCAGTGCAGTGGCACGATCTTGGCTCATCGCAACCTCCACCTCCCGGGTTCAAGCGATTCTCCTGCCTCAGCCTCCCAAGTAGCTGAGACTATAAGGGCAAGCCACCACATCCAGCTAATTTTTGTATTTTTAGTAGAGACGGGGTTTCACCACATTGGCCAGGATGGTCTCAATCTCTTGACCTCATGATCCTCCCACTTCGGCCTCACAAAGTGCTGGGATTACAGGCGTGAGCCACCGCGCCTGGCCGTTAATTAATAAATACAAACTATTTATTAGCTTTACACTGGAGAAATCTAGTAGACACCATCTTAACTAAATGATAAAAGTTAACATCACCAGTAACACTCCTCACATGACACACTGAGAAGAGAGCTTCTCAGTACTACCACTTCTGTAGTACTCCCGACAAAAATACATAAATCACGTGGAAACAGCAGTCAGATCCCAGCCAAGGCATATTCTACAGATTAACTAGACTGTACTCTTCAAAAATGTGAAGGTCACACAAGACAAGAGGAATTGTTCATTTGAAGGAGTGTAAAGGCATATGACAACTACATGAAAGATAAGATCTTGGACCTATAAATGCCATTATTGAGATAATCAGTTCAATTTGTAGGGCTCTGTGGCAATAGTGGATTACTGTTAATTTCCTGATTTTGATGATTGGATTGTAGTTATGTAGGTGAGTGTCTCTGCATCTGAAAAATACACAATGAAGTATTAAGACACCATGTTTGCACCTTATTCTCAAATGGTTCGGAAATGATTACAGAGAATCTGGGTAAAAAATACATAGGAGCTCCAGGTAAAACATACATGTAATTTAGACACATTGCCAGGATACATGTGTAAAAGTTCGTGATCTCCTAGGTTCCACAGGGTTTCTATTAGCTCCTTTCCCCAGGGAAAATTGTAGTAAAGTTTGTTTCCTTTCCGGCCTTCTTCATCCTGACAGTCACTGCTGCTGAAGTTAGATGGACTCATGGCAAACTGGAAAAGAAAATTTAAGTTTGTCTTAACATATTTAAATAAATGCCAATTTAACTCCCATAATTATCTGTAAGAATTTAAATTGTCTGATACTTTTTATTCAGCAAATGTGCGAAACTAGTCAAGTCCCGAATACAAATTTTAAAATTTATTCTAATTTACATTTTTTTTTTTTTGAGATGTGTCTCATTCTGTTGCCCAGGTTAGAGTGCAGTGGCTAGTCACAGGTACAATCATAGCTCACTGCTGCCTCCTACTGCTGGACTCAAGCAATCCTCCTGCCTCAGGATTCAGATTAGCTGGGACCACAGGTTGCTGAAATTTAATTTTTAAAAAGTGAAAATACTGGCCAGGCACAGTGGCTCACGCCTGTTATGCCAGCTCTTTGGGAGGCTGAGGCAGGGGGATCGCTTGAGCTTAGGACTTCGAGACCAGCCTGGGTAACAGAGCAAGACTTCATCTCTACAAATAATAAAAGAAGTTGCAGTGAGCTGTGATTGTGCAACGGCAGTCCAGCCCGGGCAAAAGAGTGAGACTATGTCTCTAAAAAAACCAAGATGGAGTCAGTTGTACCAGTGAAGGACAAGAAACTTCTGGAGGTCAAACTAGGGGAGCTGCCAAGCTGGATCTTGATGTGGGACTTCAGCCCTAGTGGCCTTGATGGAGCATTTCAAAGAGGTTACTACTGGTACTACAACAAGTACATCAACGTGAAGAAGGGGAGCATCTCGGGGTTTACCATGGTGCTGGCAGGGTACATGCTCTTCATCTACTGCCTTTCCTACAAGGAGCTCAAGCACGAGCGGCTATGCAAGTACCACTGAAGAAGACATGCTCTGCACTCCCCCAACAACCTTCTTGGCTGCAGCCCCTCCATAAGCAACACAATCTCAATTGTTGCTGAATCCTTTCATATCCTAATGGGAATTAACCTCCAAATAAAAGATGACTGGTACTTGTGAAAAAAAAAAAAAAAAAAAAAACCAAAAACAGACAACAAAAATAAAATAAAATAAAAAGTGAAAATACTGAGTATATTGCTTAACATATTGTTTTTCAGTAGGAAAGAACTACAGAGAAAAAACTGTTGATGTTATCCAGACTTTTATGGCCAATAAAGAGGGGAAGTTAACCATGACTAAAGTGGGATAAAGAAGAAAGTATCACATAGTCCTCATTCTTACCCTTCTGTGAAGTTCTTGATGACTCGTGATTATTTCATACAGTTTAAATAGGTATTTGGGGATGTTTGAGTCAGGAAATGGTAACACAACACATGGCAAGACAAAAATGCTTACTTCAACTCTTTTTTTTTTCAGTGAGTACTAAAACTTGATCATCAATTACAGAGCCATTTTGACTAATATGGAAAGTTCATGGAGGTAGGTAGCAAAGGCTGAAGCTGTGACAATGGTCAAGGGTCAAACTCTACATCAGCCAGGAACGCTAGGTGAGGGCTTTGAATTTTACCTTACACAGAAAGGCTAATTAACAAACACATCTGAGCCCCACAAATGTTTTTACCAAAGTAACTTTGTAATCTAGAACAATGAAAATTGTTACAAAGAGTTTTTTATTTGTATAATATATTAATAGCTACATACATCAAATATAATTTCCTGTATGTCAGAAGAATTACCACTGACACATTAAGACAATTTATGTATTAACTATTAAACTAAAGGTAATTATTGCAGTACCTTTCTCCACCACTGGAGTCGATGACGTAACCAGAAATCAAGCCACTGGTTTGAAGTTCTCGGAGGAGTAAACCATACTAACGAAGCTTCAGTCTTCTCACCAATTCTTTAGATATAAAACATATCACGAAGTTAGCTTATCTGAAAATTATATAATTTATCCCAAGTGGAAATGACTGGTTTTTGACTATTTAAATACAAGGCCAAGTTATTTGCCACTTTTTATACCTTTTAACACCATTTGGTATCTGCTTAGTGTCAAAAACAGGATGAAAACACACTCCAATCTGAGCAAGGCCATAAGGTAGCCTCTTGTTTACCAGATCCAGGCAATTAACATAGTGTTCCAAGGCACCTGTCAAAAGATAAATCAATCATTGTATACATCTAGTCCACAAACCCAAATCATTTTTGTCAATAGACACATTAATAGTAGTAATAACGTTAACACAGCATAAAGACAGATGTTGGCCGAGCTTGGTGGCTCACGCCTATAATCCCAGCACTTTGGGAGGTCGAGGTGGGCAGATTGCTTGAGCTCAGGAATTCTGAGACCAGACTGGGCAACACAGCAAAACCCCATCTCTAAAAATATACAAAAATAAGCCAGGCATGGTGGTGTGTGCCTTGTAGTCCCAGCTACTTGGAAAGCTGGGAGGTGGGTCACTTTAGCCTGGGAGGCCGAGGTTGCAGTGAGCTGGGATGGTGCTACTGTGCTCCAGCCTGGGCAACAGAGTGAAACCCTGTCTTAAAAAAAACAAAAAAAGACAGATCTTATTGATCACCACTTAATTCTAGGTAGTTTCACCCCGACTTTTTAGTTTGAAGATTTTCTTTTTTTTTGAGATGGAGTCTCGCTCTGTCGCCCAGGCTGGAGTGCAGTGGCAGGGTCTCGGCTCATTGCAACCTCCGCCTCCCGGGTTCACGCCATTCTCCTGCCTCAGCCTCCCGAGTAGCTGGGACTACAGGCGCCTGCCACCACGCCCGGCTAATTTTTTTTGTATTTTTAGTAGAGACGGGGTTTCACCGTGTTAGCCAGGTTGGTCTTGATCTCCTGACCTCATGATCTGCCTGCCTTGGCCTCCCAAAGTGCTGGGATTACAGGCGTGAGCCACCGCGCCCGACAAAGATTTTCAAATCTATAAGAAAGTTGAAAAAATAATAAACATCCATATACAATGAACACTTGTATACCCTTTACCTAGATTCATCGATTATCAACATTTTGCCACATTTTTTTCTTGTTCACTCCCAAATACTGCCGCATACATCTTCTAAAAATAAAAATATTTCCTATATACCATTATAACACCATAAAAAGTTAACCATAATACCACAATATAATCTAACATATGGTGATATTTTAGTTGTTCCAATTTTCACCCCAAATATCTTTTACTGTTCTCTTTCTTTCCAGTTAAGATTCATGTACTGCATTCTGAGTAGGTTTCTTTCATCCCTTTGAATCTAGAACATTTCCCCTGCTTCCTTTCCCCCTTAATTTTGCTATTAATGACACTTTTGATGTGAGTCCAGGTTAGTCATAGATTGTCTCACATTTGGGATTTGTCTGATTGTTTCCTTATGATTTAATTTCGGCTAATCATTTTTAGCAAAATACTACATAGTAGATGTGTGTATCTTATTGCATCATAACATGAGGAACATGTTATCAAATTATTCCACTACTGATGACACCAAATTTGATTACTTGGTTAAGGTAGTAAATATCCACTCCCCAATAATATCCTGCTCCCCAACAGTATTTCACCCAATATTTTAGAATCCATTGATGACTGTTGCTTGAATCAATGATATCGGGGTTTGCAATATCATGAAATGGTGAATTTTCTAATGTATCTTTCCTTCTACATTTATTCCACAGCTTCTGTAAAAACATAAGCTTTCTCTACCTCTTCCCCCTGCCCCCGACCTCTAGGCTCAATTATTTGTTTTTGATTAATACTATTGACTCTTAGATTTTAGTCAATGTGTTATGATCCATTACCATTAATATGTATCTTAATGTTCAATTTGTCCTAGATGTGGCCAGTGATAACCCTCTTCAAGCCAGCATCTGTGACCTTTTTATATGACCCATTAGTCTTCAAGCAATTCTTTGCTTTTTAGCACCATAAAGTGTTTCAAACTCACCTTGTACTTTCCCTAACCCCAGACCCGGAATCAGCCATTTCTCCCAGTACTGGTTCATCTTAGAAACCAAGATCTGGAGGCCGGGCGCAGTGGCTCACGCCTGTAATCCCAGCACTTTGGGAGGCTGAGGCGGGCGGATCACAAGGTCAGGAGATCGAGACCATCCTGGCTAACAAGGTGAAACCCCGCCTCTACTAAAAATACAAAAAATTAGCCAGGCGTGGTGGCAGGCGCCTGTAGTCTAGTCCCAGCTACTCGGGAGGCTGAGGCAGGAGAATGGCGTGAACCCGGGAGATGGAGCTTGCAGTGAGCCGAGATTGTGCCACTGCACTCCAGCCTGGGCGGCAGAGCGAGACTCTGTCTCAAAAAAAAAAAAAAAGGAACCAGGATCTGGGCACTAGGTGTGCTCATTGCTACTGAGGGTCATTGCTTCTAGGAACTTTAAACGAAGAAAGTTAGGAAAGATATTTTTAAAAATCATGAGGCTGGGCACTGTGGCTCACACCTGTAATCCCAGCACTTTGGGGGGCCAAGATGGGCAGATTGCTTAAGCTCAGGAGTTCAAGACCAGCCTGGACAACATGGCAAAACCTCATCTCTACAAAAAACACAAAAATTAGCTGGGTGTGGTGGCATGTGCCTGTAGTCCAGCTACTTGGGAGGCTGAGGTGGGAGGTTCACTTGAGCCCCAGAGGTCGAGGCTGCAGTGAGCCATGATCACACCACTGCACTCGAGTCTGGGTGACAGAGTGAGACCCATATTCAATTTTAATTTACCAATTCACATTTAATTTACCAATCCATATTTAACATTAGTTTATACGTACCTTCTTTTACATATTATCTTCTACAACGAAAATCTTGGTTCCTAATAACAACTAACCCAACTATTTGAATTTTTTTTTTTTTGAGACGGAGTTTTGCTCTTGTCACCCAAGCTGGAGTGCAGTGGCGTGATCTCGGCTCACTGCAACCTCTGCCTCCTGGATTCAAGCGATTCTCCTGCCTCAGCCTCCCAAGTAGCTGGGATTACAGGCGCTCGCCGTCACGGCCGGCTAATTTTTGTCTTTTTAGTAGAGACAGGGTTTCACCATGTTGGCCAGGCTAGTCTCGAACTCCTGACCTCAGGTGATCCACCCGCCTCTGCCTTGCAAAATGCTGGGATTACAGGCGTGAGCCACTGCGCCTGGCCTTGATTTATCCTATGTATACATGAAATAGTTTCAGAATTATAATTTCAACATTTATACTTAGAATAAATCTAAGAAAAGTTCAAAATGTCTGTGTAGTTCCTTATGCACTTAGACTACATTGCACTAAATGACAGCACTGTGTTCAGAAGTTGCCCCGTGAAATTGAGAGCGTTCCCAGGTCCTTCGGACAGATTGTTTAAGGAACAGCAATGATTCCATGGACCAGTTTTCTCCAGGGTAGAGCACTGTTAATATACTCGACTACTTCAAAAAGATGAGAACTAGCTAACTTCCTTGCATGGGAATACAGGGCCAGTTGCAATCCCCAAGATCCAGCAAGACTGCCTCGCCTTTCCACCCGACACCTGTTTTGAAGCATGAAATCGTGAAGCATACCGTGAAGAAGGTTCTCCCGTAGTTTCCCAGAAGTTTTTAATACGTTCTCAAGAAATGCTACTAGCTGTTCCTTACTCAGCTCTTTGTCTTGCAAGATTTCGCGTAGAGTTTCTGCAGAAACTAACCTGAAGGCACTGTCCCCGGGTAGCAAAGGGCCTGGTTTGTGGTGGAGGGCGTCCACCGGGAATACCTGCTCCCTGAACACCACCACCGAGGTCCACCATTCTGCGGCCAGGTTCTTCCGCAACTCTACGCCCAAGGGTCCGAAGCCGGGGTGGCACCCACTCAGAAGAGAATCCCGGCTAAGCTGCTGCTTGCTTCCACTTAGGAAATGCCTTCTCTGACAGATCTCTAACAGCGCCTCGCTTCCCTCTCCAGACCCGGGGGCTTCTGGGTGCTCGCCGTTCCCCTCGAGCTCCGTGTGCGACTTCACGTGCCCTCCTTTGGGGCTACTCCTTTCCGTCAACAGCTCCGGCTGCCCCGCATCTACTCGACCCCCAAACCCAGACAACAGACACCTGCAGACCTTATGGCAGGCCCTGACGGCTACACGAGAGCACATCTCTCTCCGAAGTTAAAGAGCACACTCTCCCATCACTCAGCGGATCCCAACAAGCCACCACTACCGTTACCAGAATCCGGGGAGGCCAGGGCGCAGGCGCAACGGAGGTGAGCGTGCTTGCGGGCGGCAGGCCCCACCCCGGAAGCGTATGTCTGCGTTCCGGCCGCAGCCATCCCCCGCCCACCATGGCGGACGCCGGCTCGGATGGTTCTCTGCTGGCTTGCCGTTCTTGTCGCGCCCCTCCCCTCAGATTGATCTTTTTCTTTCCTCGTAAGCACCAGTAAAGGTTATTTCCACCTATTTATAACCATGCTGTAGCCACTTGAGTCACTTCCTTCTGCCACTGTTTTGCAGTCCAAAAAATTAAAATACTTAAGTATTATCCAAATCACCTTCTATATAAACCTCAATCAAGCACTTTGACTAAATTTGGCATTTGGTTTCCATTTAAACAGTTTTAGTCCTTTACGGTGATTTGTAAGCCCAGGCCTTCTTAACTAGGCAAATGCTGCCGCCAGGTAGCCTAGGCCTAACCCCAGAGCCGTTGTCTTGACGCTTAAGCTCCCGGGGAGGGGGGGGCGATAGGCTTTGTGACTAGGGTAGTGGTATGGTCACTTTAAATATTGCAGTGGCTTCCAAAGGGCAGTCCCCAGCCAGCAGCATCTGCCTCACCTGGGAATGCACTAGAAATAAACCAAGGGGCCCAGACACGTCTTAAACCCTCCTGGTGTCAGAGAAAACCACATACGTGCAATTTCTTCCAGGGGCCCCTTCTATGGGTTCATCAAAACAATGAGACTTGTGACTGTTATTATTAAGAGACTCATGATTACATCGCAGGTTTCTGATTTTGCAGTTTCTATTTAAATAGGTCGAGACCTTAAGACCCGCCCAGAAAGTGGAAAAGTGGTATACCCAGACTGAGGAAGAGTTTGATTCCAAAGTCCATGATTTCTTATACCAGCCTCAGTTACGGAAACCTTTAAAGAGGTTCAGGGAAAAAGGAACAATCTACATTTCACTGTGAGACTACCAAACTACTACCTGATTAAGAGCGGGTAACAGCTTAGCAATTGAGTTAATGTAATTCAGGGGTAAAGTTTTATCATTAGTAAAGTGCTGTACCAAGTTCAGGAAATAGTTCTTCTTTACAAGTGTATACAAGGGTTTAAAAAAAGGCCAGCTAGAAAGTCCAACAGTATTGCTGGAAAGCAAATATAGTAATTAACTGCAAAGCTGGGTGCTACTACTGCCAGGTGTTTTCCACATTCAGGAACTCACACCAGGTAAAAGGCCTATACGCAAATAAATAAAAAGAGAGAATGGGGAGAAAAATCACATTTATTAGTTAAGACGACCACAGGCTGGACACAACACACATGCTAAAAAGTGGACTGTCTTTTAAAACTTCCAAGGTAAATGTTTTTTCCACAGCCCCACAATCATTTCAGTGTTTACAAATTAAAAGGCCCACGGTTAAGACATTAAACAGTAAAATATATAATAAATGCTCCAACCTACCCTCTCCCCCGAAAGCTGCTTCTAAGTTTAAAACCATGAATTCGACTAACCATGCCATTGAAAACCATCCAGGTTACTACAGGCTGAATTAGTTTTCAATGTCTAAATCCTAGAAATATCACTCCCTATCCCAGCCCTAGCAAATTCTAACTTTACATTTGACATAAGGCTTAACATCAATTAAAGCCTGTTTAATAATCAGAATTTAAATGAAGTCTCCTGAAGACCTCTCTTCTGGCAAAAAAACATGTTATCAGACTCTGGGAAAACATTCAGACCCACTTCTAGCTATTACTGAAATAAATGATTAGAAAGTTACGTTGGTGAGCCGAAGTTAAACCTAAAGCTATCCCCTGGATCTTTCTAGCAATAAACCCATGTTGAACCTACCATGAAAACTTTCATTCACTGTGCTTTTGGTTACGTTGCCTCCTGATTAGTCATTAATTTTAATGAGGTTTTTTCCTTGTGTTGAGTATGAATAGACCTTACAGTTTGAGGATCTCTAGAATTCCCTGAATTATTGGAAAGACATTCATAACTCCCAGTGTGACTAGTTAAGAGCCCCAGGGAGCCTGTGAAGACTAGAATCTACAAGTAACCTGCACCAAGAACCAAATTCAGTAAAGGAGACTCAAGCTTAGCTCCTGGCCATCTTAAAGGGCTAATGTATGTCTTTCACAGGTTTGTTCAACATTTCAGTAATTCACAGTATAGCCAAGAGCATGAGTATAAATCTCTTGAAAAAGCCAGTTATTTGGAGCTTTTTAAATTATAAACTTTGAAAGTCACCCATGTTCTCACATTATATAGATGACTTTGTATCTCTTTTACTATTTTCTCATTTAACCATACTAGCAAATAAGGAAAAAGGCTATTAAATGACTCCCCTGATGTTGGAAGCTGACAAAGCTTTTATGCAATTTAGCCTGTAACTAAAAATTCACCTGTATCAATTCATTCTGACTCCTGCAATATGAATAGCTCATTATAAAGAAGGGCCTTCTGATTCCCCCTGCCTCCCAAATTAAATAAAAAGGAGCAGTCATTTGTTTTCATGGAAAAAAAACCAAAAACAAACAAAAGAAGAACCAGACCATCTAAGCAAAGTTTTACATGACATTATATAAAATAAAGTACAATTTCCACTTAATTCAGTCTTCAAATATTTTTTATTGGAAGGCCATGCATTGCCTTCATTTATTGTATTTCAAATCACTGTACATTTACTTTTGTGAAAACACTGCCTGCATTTTCTAGTACAAAAAAAACCTAAAAATTGTTTCAGGAATGTAGAGAAATATCCAACTTAAATAGCGAAAAAGTGCACCATAATTACTGCTGCACTGCAGTCATTTCTGCAATTCCCATGTTTCTTAAATAACTATCTTGTCAGATAACACACAATATAAAGAGCAATTATGAAAAACAGACATTTACATATACTTCTAAAGTCTTATTGGGAATATCCTGTTGGCATTGGATAACCAATCATAGGTGCAGCTGCAGTAGCAGGATATGCATATGCCTGTTGGTTCATACCATTGTGCATATTTGGAACATTACTTCCGTATTGCTGAGTGCTATCATAACCATTCTGGTAAGTCCCTGTTGGATTACCAGTCCTAAAACTGGTCTGTATACCAGCAGACACAAAATTACTTCCAAAGCTCCCATTGGTGTAATTTGCAGCACTGTAAACACCATTCTGAGTTTTTGCCCCAAAATCTCTTTTAAGCAGGCTAGAGTAACCTCTGTCATAATTTTCCCTGTCTCTAAAGGTATTAAATCCACCCCTTTTGCCCGCAGAGTATCTGTCCCGACGGTCATCCTTCATGCCTCCTCTACCCCTGGAACGACCTGTCAAGAAAACAATTGCAAATTGATCAATTATGTCTATAACACAAATCATTGTGGACAGAAAGAAACAGATCTATTCATGGTAGGCAAGAAATGTTTTTACAATTTTTCAGCTTAAGTTTTCACATTCAAGGTTTTACTCACCCTCCAATACCATTTAAATGGATTTGTAGACAACGATGTGACTCGTAACTACCAACATTTCCTATCAGTCATCCTTACCTGAACCTCTGTCTTCGACCAACTGAAGCAACTTGGGATTAATTGCTTGATTAGCTTCACGAAGCACAGAGATAAGGTCGCTCACTTGCTTTATGTTATTAGGTGTAAAGAAAGTGTATGCTGTGCCTGTTTTGGTACTGCGAGCAGTTCTTCCAATTCGATGAATATAATCCTCTGAGGAGTTAGGGTAGTCATAATTGATGACAAATTTCACATCTTCCACATCTGTAAGGTGTTGCAGTGTGGC
This sequence comes from Gorilla gorilla gorilla, assembly GCF_029281585.2. Lineage (NCBI taxonomy): Eukaryota > Metazoa > Chordata > Mammalia > Primates > Hominidae > Gorilla > Gorilla gorilla. Next base: position 27,507,500 of record NC_073228.2, on the reverse strand, counting down.
AAAATAGCAATGTACGGAGTTTTGCACACCACAACAGCCAGACCAAAAATAAAAAGTTAGACAATTGTATTCCCAAGAAGGTACGGGCTGCAAAAAATACAGTTAAAATGGTTATCCATTTCCTGTAGGAATACCATTGAGGTTGAAAAAAGAAAAAAAAGCACATGTCATCTGTATAATTCATCACCCACCCAGTGACAGACCCTGTCAAAAGGAATGTGTATTCCCTAAGCACATTCCCAAATCAGCAAGTTCCCTTACAGATCATCAAGTGACATCTGAATGCTTCTGCGCAGTAGGGCCACTTAAAGTTTCACAGCAACCTCTTCATGTGCTCATTTTGAGGACCTTGAAACAAAAAAATGTACAAGGTCCTTTGCATTACACATTCATCAGAAGTTCAAAATTCTGGCCACACTGCTTGTCTTGCCAAGACCTTACAACCGCAGCTGCAAGAAAACATACCTGTCCCCCAAAAGTTGTTTTTATGCACTGTGTCTCGTCTAGGCAAGCGCTTCCAAGAAGCCAGGATTCACTTGAGAATGTGTCTCTCTCTGGCAGGTCTCGACATGACGACTACTGTGTAGGTGAGGGAGGAACTTTCAAAGCACTTTCTTTTCCCACTTACTATGTGTGAGAAGTTGCTCCTGCTCTAGATCTCATGTGCCAGTACTCACCAATTTGTAAAAGGCTTAGTACCTTTTAAAGCTGCTCTCTCCATTTCAAACTTGAACAAAAATTTCATTGAACATTGAAGTTTGGAACTACTTCTTCGACATTTCAGCAAACTCACTGAAACTCAAAGACCCACAGATCACAGTGAACAGTTTGAAACAAGGCTGTACCATGGCAGTCATGCAAAGCATGGGACAGAAGAAATACCACGGCAGTGAACTGTGAGGATAACTTCCATTTTTTCCCTCGGAGAGAACAGTTTACGGGGCAGAGGTGATATGTTCTGCCTTTTGAAGATTACTGGCACACGTTCAGCTTTTTCACCTCTCTAATCGACTGGAAGCAGCCAGCCGATCACTAGTCCTCCATCCCCCTCGAGTCCTCCGATTGTCATGCCTAGGCCTTGCCACAAAGACAGCACCTTTATGTGAAAAAAAACTTAGAAAAAATGCAGGTTAAAGAAAGCAATAAACTTTCTTTAAAAAAGTTAAATGGAGATCTTCTGGGAAACCAAGCCATGAATGCGAGTTTGTACTAACCTAGCCCTCTGGAGGCCACATCTGTAGCAATCAGAATAGGAGCTTTTCCATGTTTGAATTCTACAAAGGAAGGCATATACATGATCAATTATCTGAGCAGAATTCTAGCTAGGTTAAGTAAAGGGGAAAAATACTTCATTTGAAATATTTACCATTTAGAACCCAGTCACGCTCTTGTTGACTCTTGTCACCATGGATACCCATGGCAGGCCACCTAAGTTAAAAGACAAGTTGTGTTATTAAACTCACATTGAAAACCTCAGACTCCAGTGCTTGACCACTTTTGGTCACAGATCTCTTTAATTTCGCCAGAAATGAGAGAGTTAAATTCACTATCAGATATGAAAAAAATCCACTGCTCGTGATCCAAGTTTGCCCTTTCCTAAGCTCAGTTTTAATCAATCTGCTTCAATGGAGCTCACACATACCCATCTCTCCTCATTTTTCTGGTAAGCTCATCACATCTTCTTTTGGTTTCCACAAAAACAATGGTTTTATTCTCCTTCTCACTCATGATCTCTTCCATTAGACGAATAAGTCTAATAACAGGAGAGAGAAAGGAAAAATCCTGAGTTTTAAAAGACCATTGCTAGGGCCACACATTTATGGTCAGCAAAACATTAAGTTCAATTTACATGGCTGGAAGTCAAAGAGGAAACGCCTGCTAATCCACTTATGGAGCAGTTCGACCCTTGGTCCTTAAGTCAACCAGGGGACACATGAATTCCTTCTATAGGAAAGCTATAAATGGTGACAGCCATTATTTGAAGGATTCAAGAAATTTTCAGGATCAATAGGCTAACTAAATGAAATCACACCAACTGAAATAACCTAAAACAACTCACCAAACAATGATCCCTTAATTTTACAGCAAAGTTGTTAGGAGGCAAATATAACAGAGTTAATAAAACTTACTTTTCATCCTTTTCTACGTCATGACACACATCCACAATCTGAAGAATGTTGTGGTTTGCACTCAGTTCAAGTGCACCAATGTTTATATGAATATAGTCTTTCAAGAAATCTTCAGCAAGCTGTCTTACTTCTTTTGGCCAAGTCGCACTCCACATTAGAGTTTGCCTATCAGGCTAATGGATTTTGGGGGGAAAAATTAGTATCAGACTCTTAAGAGTGAAAACAGAATTCAGTTTGATCACATATTTCAAAGGACACTTACTCTTATTTGATCCACAATCTTCCTTATTTGGGGTTCAAAGCCCATATCAAGCATTCTATCTGCTTCATCAAGGACAAGGTAGGTTGTTCTTCTCAGATTGGTTTTTCCACACTCTAAAAAGTCAATCAGTCTTCCAGGTGTTGCAATACAGATTTCCACACCTTTAATTAAACATGTAAGTGTAACTACAATACCTAGAATATTTAGCACCAATGACAAATAAAACCCTTTTCATTACATACCTCTCTCCAAATCACGTATTTGTGGTCCCTTAGGAGCACCACCATAGATACAAGTAGACTTCAAGCGACATGCTCTACAATATTCAGCAGCTACTTGCTGCACCTGTTGGGCCAGTTCCCGAGTTGGTGCCAGCACCAAACACTAAGGAAAGACAAACAGCTTTCAGCACAAACCTGGCTACTAGCTTTAAACTGCTAACTTATTAGTTATACTAGCAGATCCTTTCTTCATGTGTTGTCCAATACCCAAAACAGCTCCAGCTGAATAGGGTGAGCTAACCTCTATATAAAACCACCACAAATGATTACATCTTTAGCTATGTAGTCTAAAATCTACACATTAGGCTTCTAATAAAAAGTTAAAAATATATACTTACAATAGGCCCATCGCCTCTCTCTAGGAATGGCTGATGATTGATGTGGACAATGGCAGGAAGCAAATACTATTTAGGGTGAAGGTGGGGACAAACAGAAATCACATTAAAATACTCGTTTTTAAATTACCATTACATTTTCTTGCATATATCAGATCAACTCAAGAGTTCTCCCAAACTTACAGACAATGTTTTCCCAGATCCAGTCTGTGCCACTCCAACCATATCCAATCCACTTAGAGCAACTGGCCATCCCTGAGCTTGAATAGCAGTGGGTTCAGTGAAATTCTGTCTTGCAATAACATCCATGACATTTGCTATAATTAGTGACAGATATTTAGTAAAAATTAGTGATGCCAAGAAAAAGAGGGGGTAGGTGGAAACAAAAACACAGGGGTAGGTAGAACTGAAAAGTAGCACTTACCAGGGAAATTGGCTTCATAAAAATTTAGAACTGGCTTCGGGCAGTTGTGACCTCTAACTGTAATTTCCTTGCTTCTTCTATATGTTTCCACCTCTTGCTGCAAAACAAATTATAACAGTCTTAAAATTCATGACAACCACCCCTAGCTAAATACGTAATTGATAAGCCCCTAACTTCATAATTTAGTAACTAGTTTAAAGCAGCCTTCATTTTAATCTGGACCCACCTATGAACACCCTATTATGACAAAAAAAAATTTATTGTTATACTCAACCTAATTTAAGTAAAACAAAATCCCAAAGCCACCTATATCCAAAAGTGAGTCACACCTTTCCCAATTATGAAGTCAGAACATGTAACTCTACCAAAATTGAGTTATTTGCAAAACACCTGTCAGAATTTCATTTACTAGAATCCATGATCGAGTTACAGCCCGATGAAGCCACGTGAATTTACTCACTGCTGTGCGCCTAGCCAAATCAGGGTGCTCTTGATAAAAATTCTTCTCGAATTTAGGCAGCTCATCAAGATTCCACTTCTTTTTAACTAATTTCTCCCCAGGGTTTCCAAACTTCTTTCCAGATAAGGGCCCTGCCCTACTTCCTCCAAATCGAGGTGCACCAAACCTGGAATGAAAAAAAAACGTTATTCACATTTTCAAATGGCTATACCTAGGTTTCTGCATAGATTTGTCATCCATTGGCACAAGCTAAAGACCGCTGAAAACAGACTTCGAGAGGTAAACCTAGCACTGTCCTTCGTGAAAATCTATCTCTCTCAACAGCCACAGTTAACATTTCCCGTAGTCCCAAGTACACATTACTTAGGTCACGTAAACAGCCTGGGATTTATCATGTCGGAAGCCGGGGATTCATCATGTCGGAAACTTGTCACCCACATGCCAGAATTTGGGATTCTGGCACACACCCCACTTCTTGTGGTTACTGTAATCTTCCCCACCAGTCTAGCAATTCACTGTCAGGAATAACAAGGCTACATGAACCGAAGAGCATCACGACGATGTTACTCATATGGCCGTTTTGAAGCCAAACAGCTTTAGTGGTAAGAACCTAGACAGTACAGTCAGCAATAACAGAACAAGGGTTTTCTCAGAAACACTTCTGCTAGCAAACCGAGCTGGGGGGACGCCGCGGTAGAGCTCCGGATCAACGAATCAAAATTATATAACGCAGGAAATAAGAAAAGGAGGAGCCGGCGACTACCGGGGGAGGAGTCCCGGCCCGGGCGGAGCCGGCCGGGCGGCGTTCCCGCTGGGGCGGCGCTTCCCCCTTTGTCTCGCATTTCTCTCTGCGCCACATTTTCTCGACGCTGCCATTTTGAGCTCCTCCGCCGGGCGGGGTAACAAAGGCGCCGCCGCCATGTCCGAGGCCGGCATTTTGTACTCGCGACTCAGCCACATGGCTGATGCCGGCCGCCCTCCTACCCCAACAGCACCAGGGCTTTGGAAGTGGTCCCCTCGCTCCCACAGAATGCCCGGCCACCCCAAAAACACCTCCCGAAAGGCCGCACCTAACAGATGTTCCTTCGTCTAACTCGAAGCGTCGCGCTTTCATCCGCACAATACGCTCCCTCTGAATTCCCTCAACAGCTACCAAATGGCAGCCGCCCTGACGGCTCCCCGATCCCCACACAAAATGCAAGCTTGAAAACACTACACCGTCAAATCTCTTCCAATCACTGTTACGTGAATATCAAAAGGGCGCAAGCCTTCGGGAAAGGAGGTCCCAAGATAGCCCGGGAAGGCCGAGTCCAAGCCGCAAAGCCCCCGCCGGCCGCCACTCTGATCCGCCCTCCCATCCCCCCACCGGCCAGGCCTGACAGCTCGGCTCCCAAACTCACCCTCGGTCCCGGCCGCGGTCTCGGTCACTCGAATAACCCGACATGGCGTCAATGGTTGCGGTTGGCGGGGAACGAAGTATATAGAAAAGCGTGCGACGAGTCGCTGGAAATGGCCTCGATAACGGCGAAGCCTTACGGGGGCGGCAGCGGAGGAAGGACAGCGATGACACCAGCCGAAGCTACACTACTAGAGACCGGTAGAAATGAATGAGGTGCCGGCCGCTTTCCGGCAGCCGCTTTTATAGTCTGGACCGCCTCCTACGCCGCAGGGAACGCTGGGAGCCGCTCTATGACCTAATCGCCCCGCCCCTCGCGCATAGGCCGCCACGCCCGCCGGCGTTCCAGGATCGCCGCGCTTTCACCCCTCCCCGCACCACTCTCTCAGGTCAGGGCCCACCCACCATTGGAATGCCTCATTCTGCATTCTCTTGACCTCACCTTCTTCTGGTCTTTCCACACCTCAAGCGAGCCACCCCGCCCTTTCCCAAGCCCAGCCCCGCCCACCCTCGCCACTCGGAGATGTTTACGTCTCCAAAGAGCCCTCACGCCTGTAACCAAAAGAGGGGGAAGGCGGGGCCTGGCGTTGTCACGTGGCTGTACCACCCCGGACCACCGAGAGAGCGGGCCGCACTACTTCCCCGTTGACGTCGGCGGAGGGATACAAAACGAAATAGCTCACCGGAAGTGCGCTGCTCGCACCCCGGGACCCGCCCGGGCTGCCGGCTGATGTGGACCGTCCGACCCGCGGGTCTGATAATCCTCTGACGGGTTTTGGTCGGCGGAGAATGGTCTCTAAACTTCCCAAACCGCCCCCGTTTCACGTGCTGTGAAAGGAAGTGCTCCTCTGATGACCAATCAGCGGCGAGAAGCTCTTTTAACGTCCGTCCCTCTTTCACGCCTCCTTCCCCGCGCTTTGGTTCGTGCGCCCGCGCCCCAGCGTCGGGTCTGCGTGGATCGGCCCTTCCAGGACACCGTCGCATTCCCGGCCGCGTCGGAGTCCGGCGGCGACCTGCCTCCGAAACATGGCCGGCTCGGATGCTGGTGAGTGTCTCCCTGCGTTCCCAGTATGTGTGGACTGAAACCGTCCACCTCCAGGGAGGCCTCGGGCTAGCCCGGACTGGGTCTGGGCTGTCGGCGGGGCTCGTGACCTTCAGACGCCGCGTCGCGCTGGCGGGTTCCCTGGATAGGGTCTCTCAGCTTCACCACCTCTTCGCTTCGAGGCCGTGGAACAGCAGTATGCTGTGGGAGAGAGAGAGGCACTGGGGCGAGGCCGGTAGGACACTTGGGTCCTGGTTGTAAAAAGAGCGGTCAGAAGGGTCGTCCCCGGACTTGTCTATCTGTGGGGCGTCTAGCCGCTGTCCGTGTGCCCTCCGCCCTTGCACTATGGGCCCTGAGGTCGTACCTGGTTTTGTATTGGTCTTTAAAGGAACAGCATTCATAAGATTTGTTATGCCGCTGCAGAATAGTAGAATATGCCCCTGTAGAATAGTTGTGCTTTTTTCTCTTCAGTGCCCTCTAGAGTCATGGGCTTTGTCTAGCACCGCTTTTGAAGAGCGAACTAATTTGGTTGTCTAGGACGCTTTCATCCTTTTCACAAGGACTGCGTACAAACCAGTTGTCATGGTTTGGCCAGCTGAGAAATGGGCGTGGGGAGGGGGATTATGTGCATGGAAAATACACTCTCATTCGTTTCCAGAACGTTACGTGTCCAGAACATAGTGGAGATGTTTGTTTCTAATACCGATTGAAAGTGCTTTCCTACCAATCCCCAGGCATTTCAAGGAACAAGTATTTTAAGCTTTCTAAGTTACTTTTGGTACAGAAACCGTTAAACTTTGCAAATCCCAGCAATATCTAGGGGAGAGGAGAATGTGGTACGCAGGAAACGTCAACAGTATTGATAATTCTGAGCTTCATGTACTTCCCATATTTTCTTTCATATAGATCGATATAATAAAAAAGAAAAACTAAAAAATGCATTACCGTTGATGTTGTCATTATACCAGTTCTTAACAGCTTAAGTTTAATCACCACTTTTTCCGGCACCGGAGAAATCCTGACTTGCACAAGATAATTGGGTAAACATAAGACCAATACTATTGGGAGTGCGAAGCAACCTCCATTAATGAGTTTCTGGTAACCTCGGATTATCATTAAACTGTTGTTTATGACATAATATTCCTGTTTACTTGTAAATATGTTTTAACTAAAGACACCCATGTAAGGCTTATATAAGTAACTTAAGATTTTAGGCTGCAACAGTAACAATTGAATTTGCAGTATAGTTTTGACTATATAGAAATTGCAGCACTCTGGAAATCATCCCAAGAAATTAAATGCATCTTTTTAAAAACCATGCCTAAAGGGTCTTTGAAATTCTCTAACAATCAAATTCCTTATCTTCTGCAAAGTTCAGTGTCTGTTTTTGTTGGGGGGGGGGGAGGTTGTTGGATTTTTTAAATGTGTGTGTGATTTTTTTCTGGTGGTTTTTAAGACTGATCTTTCCCCCTTTTTCCCAACAGAGTGGGTAACCATTGCCAATAACCTTCTTTTTAAGTGTCATATACATCTGAGAATACATGAACTTCAAGACTGTGATGCTAATGTTTTTATTGCTCTTTATCAGTCTATTTTGGGAGAAAAGGTACCAGGTAAGAATGCTAAAAGCAGGAGTAATTTTACCTATATCTTAGGCCAAAAGTTTTTAGTCCTTTAGTTAGATTCTTTGATATTTATAAAATTTCATTTTCTCTTTGCTTGTATCTTTTTTAATATTGCATATTAAATTCTATATTAATATACAATATTAAAATAAATATTGTATATTAAATTGTATTTAATATCACATATTGTATAATTATAATATTGTATTCCTTAAGGAATACCCTGTGGAACCCACTCATAATAATGGCCTTGAGCAGATCAGTTTGAGGGCTCCTGATAGTCACGGCTTAACCTAATCATGGCTAATGCCTTGTGAAAGTTGCATCTTTTCTGTAAATGTACCTTCAAAGGTTGTAAAATTGAGTGGAGCTTGGGAATTTACTGGATCCTGTTACTTAACCAGTGCTAGGGATAAGAACTGATGTTTGTAGATGATGAACCTAATTTATTTACCAAGACAGTTAATAAGCGCATATGTCCTTTCATCTTGCTCACCATCTCACTATGTTCAAGACCGGGGTGGTACCAACTCAGCTTAAGTGATCCTCCCGTCTACCTCCCAAAGTGATAGGATTACAGGCATGAGCCACCACGTCCAGCCTGTGCTGACCTTTTAAATCTTTATACCAATAATTCTAGTTGGCTATTCAAAAGGACATATAAGGGCCAGGCGCAGTGGCTCACACCTGTAATCCCATTACCTTGGGAGGCTCATCACTTGAGGCAGGTGGATCACCTGAGGCCAGGAGTTCAAGACCAGCCTGGCCAATATGGCAAAATGCCATCTCTGCTAAAAATACAAAAATTAGCCAGGCATAGTGGTGCACGCCTATAAACCCAGCTACTTGGGAGGCTGAGGCAAGAGAATTGCTTGAGCCGGGGAAGTGGAGGTTGTAGTGAGCCAAGATCACGCCACTGCATTCCAGCCTGGGCAATAGAGCGAGACCCTGTCTCAATAAATAATAAATAAACATACATATGTGTATATATAAGAACCCTCCTTGAATGCCTGCTGTGTTTTTTTTTTTCTTCGTAGAAAGTAGCCCATAGTTATGGGTTAAAGTATCATATCTTGGCTCCCTTATTAGACTATTAGCTGTCTTTGAATTTAGGGACCACTTTATCTTCCTTAACATGGTGCTTCTTGTAGAGCATGTTCATGTATATATATGTATATATATATATATATGTGTGTATACATATATATGTATATATGTGTGTATACATATATATGTATACATGTGTGTATACATATATATGTATACATGTGTGTATACATATATATGTATACATGTGTGTATACATATATATGTATACATGTGTGTATACATATATATGTATACATGTGTGTATACATATATATGTATACATGTGTGTATACATATATATGTATACATGTGTGTATACATATATATGTATACATGTGTGTATACATATATATGTATACATGTGTGTATACATATATATGTATACATGTGTGTATACATAGATATATGTATACATGTGTGTATACATAGATATATGTATACATATATCTATACATAGATATATGTATACATATATCTATATATGTATAGATATATGTATGTATATCTATGTATAGATATATGTATGTATATATATGTATAGATATATGTATGTATATATGTATAGATATATGTATGTATATATGTATAGATATATATGTATGTATATATGTATAGATATATATATGTATGTATATATATGTATAGATATATATATGTATGTATATATATGTATAGATATATATGTGTGTATATATGTATAGATATATATGTGTGTATATATATGTATAGATATATATATGTGTGTATATATATGTATAGATATATATATGTGTGTATATATATGTATAGATATATATATGTGTGTATATATATGTATACATATATATATGGTCTAATAAATATTCAACCGTATTCAACCAGTCCAATATTGATAAATCGGTTCAATCAATAAATACTCAACCAGTAAAGATTCTGCTGTGTAGAGTTCAGGGTTTATTAACTTTATCTGTACTTTACAGCATGTTCTGTTTGGGCAGAGCGTTTATAGCAGTTGAACATATTCAGTAGCCTAGTCAGAGACAATGAGATGAAAACTGGGCCTCTTATGGATACAAAATTATGTGATTTTTTTCCCTCACAGACCTCATAGCTATTCCTAGGAGTCAAGAAGATGATGCACACAATGTACAAGCAGTAATTGATTCACTGGCCTTGGACTACTTGCAGGTCAGCTTGTCTCACATAACAGGTTGGTATATAATTATCACATAATTATGCATTTTAGTAAAAATAATTGTTAGAACTGTAGACATTGTTTACTTAACCAAATGAGTGAGCTTATGGAGTAGACCAAATTGTAAGATTGAGCTAAGACAATCAACTGATAAGGTCAGGTCCATACATGAGAACTTTTCCAGGAGAGCTGAACATTGATTTTGCAATTGATCTGGGTCTGAAACGTAAATATCCTAGCTGGTAATTTGAGGTGTGTTTTTTGTTTTTATGTTATGTTGTTTCATTTATTTTTATTTTTTGATTCAGAGTCTCACTCTGTTGCCCAGGCTGGAGTGCAGTGGTGCAATCACAGCTCACTGCAGCCTCAACCTCCCAAGCTCAGGTGATCCTCTCACCTCAGCCTCCCGGGTAGCCGGGGCTGCAGGTGTGCACCACCATGCCTGGCTAATTTTTTCTATTTTTTGTAAAGACAAGAGTTTCGCCATTTGCCCAGGCTGGTCTGGAACTCCTGGGCTCAGCTGATCCACCTGGCTCCACTCGTGAAATTGCTGGGATTACAGGCCTGGACCACCGTGCCTGGCCTTCGGGGAACCTGCCCCGATAGTCACGTAGGTTCTTTTTTATTTTACCTAAGCATCAGCAGGTTTGAGAGATAAAGGGACAGAGTACAAAAGAGAGAAATTTTAAAGCTGGGCGTCTGGGGGAGACATCACATGTCGGTAGGTTCCGTAATGCCCCACAAGCTGCAAAAACCAGCAAGTTTTTATTAGGAATTTTCAAAAGGGGAGGGAGTATACGAATAGGTTGTGGGTCACAGACATCAAGTACTTCACAAGGTAATAGAATATCACAAGGCAAATGGAGGCAGGGTGAGATCACAGGACCACCTGACCGGGGTGAAATTAAAATTGCTAATGAAGTTTTGGGCACCATTGTCATTAATAACATCTTATCAGGAGACAGGGTTTTGAGAGCAACCGGTCTGACCAAAATTTATTAGGCGGGAATTTCTTCTTCCTAATAAGCCTGGGAACAATATGGGAGACTGAGGTCTATTTCACCCCTACAGTCTACAGACCATAAAAGATGGCCACGCCTGGGGGACCGTCTATAGACCTACCCCCAGGCGCGTATTCTCTTTCCCAGGGATGTTCCTTGCTGAGAAAAAGAATTCAGCGATATTTCTCCCATTTGCTTTTGAAAGAAAATATGGCTCTTTTCCACCCGGCTCACCGACGGTCAGAGTTTAAGGTTATCTGTCTTATTCCCTGAACAATTGCTGTTAATCCTATTCTTTTTTTCAAGGTGCCCAGATTTCATATTGTTCAAACACACATGCTCTACAATTTTGTGCAGTTAACGCAATTATCACGTGGTCCTGAGGCTACATACATCCTCCTTGGCTTACGAGATGACAGGATTAAGAGATTAAAGTGAAGACAGGCCTAGGAAATCACAAGGGTATTGATTGGGGAAGTGATAAGTGTCCATGAAATCTTTACAATTCATGTTCAGAGATTGCAGTAAAGACAGGCATAAGAAGTTATAAAAGTATTAATTTGGGGAACTAATAAATGTCCATGAAATCTTCACAATCCACGTTCTTCTGCCATGGCTTCAGCCGGTCCCTCTGTTTGGGGTCCCTGACTTCTCGCAACACCTGGCCGTATTGTTTTATTTTAAAGCATACTAATGCTACTTGTTTGTGATAGCTAAAAATTAGAAACACCTAAATGTCCATTAGTAGGGATTGGTTAGATAAATCATGATAGCTGCATACAGTGGATTGCTCTGTGGCTGTAAAAGATGACTGAATATGCTCTTTGTGCACAATGTTCCATGTTAGGGGAACAATCTCTAGCATATGTGATGCGAGAAAAATGTAGTACAATTATAATGGTAATGTGCAGAGTAGTATGCTAGTGTTTGTAAAAACAAAGGTGTGCAGAAGTATTTGCAGTTGTTTGCAATCGGAAGAACTCTCTAGAAGCATATACAAGAAACTCGTAATACTGATTGCCTCCAACAAAGGGAACCTCAGGGTTGCAGGACAAAGGGACAAGAACTTTCAGTGTATACTTTTTGCACTTTCTGAATTTTGAACCATATTATCTATTCAGAAGTTTTTTTCTGTTATTAAATCTCCAAAATAAAGTATACTATACTGTATTCTAAAACTAAGCATACCAAATATATTTATAAATCACTGTATTATGTGTATTTCATTTATGTTTAGAAATGAATGATTATTCCAGTAAGTTATTTCAAGCTTATGAATAGAGGGAATATTGACAATGTGAAACTATATCACAAAAAGAGGATTTATACTGTTGATTTATTCTTTGATAGTTGTAAAAGGAGATAAATGTTAATCAGGACAAGTCCTGATTTACATCTCTTAATTTGATACTGACAAGAACAAATTTTTGCAGAGAGAATAAAATACTCTTCTGTCTTAAGTTTTTTAATGCAGTTCTAGGTGAGTCAATGGGTAGATCAGTTTGGAGATAATTTGAGGGCTACTCCCATAGTTTCCCTCTTTTTTTTTGCAATTTGTAATTGCTTTATCACCCAAGTAGGACAAGTTCTGGTATTTGTGCTTGTTAAACATACTATAGCAGGGTTATAAACATACATGTTTGTAAAAACTCTTTAATGCAGAGCTGTCTTTGACAGATTACACCCACCCTATGAAAAATTGTAAAACAGTTTCTCCTGCAGCATGAAGCACTGCATTCTGGCTGGCAGTCTTAGTTGCTAGGTTGTCAGTATACTCCCCATCCTAGAAACTGAAAAGTTTTGAGGATGCTCTTGGGATATACTTAGGTATTTTTAAGCCGGAAAAACACGTCCAAAACCAAGATTTCTGGTTCATTGTTTTAAACGAAAAAACTCAAACGTTGTCGTTACTAGTAGTAGTATAAAACGTCAAATTTCTGGTTTAGGTTTGTTTTGCATCATGGCTGAGGTTACAAATGGCTAGATTCTCCCAAATGTCAAATTTCTACACTGCTTTTCCCATATTGGTGTGAACTCATGAGAATGCCAGGCATGATCTCCCAAAGGACAATCAGAGTGTCACAAGAGTTAAGTACTATCTATACCTGAGGTTGATTTGGAGTCCATTTCAGGTGACATTAAATATGTCAAGTTTCCATGCTTTTTGCCAACCCATTTCTATTCAACATTTCAACCTAATCATTTATATTAAAAATCTGTTACGGAGCAGGTACTGTGCTAGGGACTGTGCTATGATCTATGAGTGTAAGTTATGAGTATGAAGTAGATATGGTAAGAGATGTAGCTGGAGACGCTGAAGATGGAGTGAGATTTAAAAAGGTTTTATGTGCAGGGCTTATATTTCAGAAAGGGAGCCAGGGAAAGGGTTTTAGTCAGAAAAATGGTATGATCTATACAAAATGAGGAGTTAACAAATATGGGGGGTTATGGTGGAGAACTCAGGAATTTCTGATGAAAGTATCCCAACAAGTTTATTGTTTTTTTTTGTTGTTTTGATGTTACTCTGCTGCTATAATCTTCTGAACAAACCACCATTTAGAATAGGATACCACAATCTGAAAGTGTTCACTCATGCCACTTTTTCCCACCAATCTGGTAAAGTTCTGTTTAGCTGCAATATATTTTGGTATAAATCTTACTGGAGATGTTTTCTTAAGTCCAATTATTTTGCTTCTCCAAAAAAGGAAGGAATATGCCAGTGAATTATTAGACACCATATTTAAAGCTTCCCCCTTTTTTTCTTCAAATATAATCAGGCAGCAGGAAATTGTTGTTTTTAATATTTATAATTGTTTCACCTGTATTCTTTTTTTTATTTAATCTCCAAGGAGCTGTAAGTTGGTATGTATCGCCTGTATTCTTAAATAGCATTTTCACAATGTTATATCCAAGTTTCAAGATTATGAAGCTTTCAGATTTCATGGTTAAATTTTTTAATAGCTCTATATTCTGTCTCCAGGAGAAAATATAGTGAAAGGAGATAAAGAATCTATTAAGAATCTCCTGGAAATATTTGATGGTTTGTTGGAGTATCTTACAGAACGCATCAGTGAAACATCTCATGAGAAAAGTAAGTTTAAGAATGGAAATTTGGTTTGGTTTACCTTTTATGATGTGTCCCTTTTGGCTTTTATCTTTTTGTGTATTTTTCTTCATAGGAAGCAGATTCACTAATACAGTATACCTGATAACCGTAGTTGTAAATTTCAAATTCTTACTGTTCCAGCTGGTTGGAAACTGTCTTAGACTGTCATCATGTTCTTTATCAACTTGGATGTTGCTTATAAATTACTTCAAAACTAATTTATACTAGAAAGATAAATTTCTGGCTAAATTATTTATTGTCCTATGATTGCATAAAATTTCTCCAAAATTTCGTATGTCAGAACTGCTATTTATGGTAAATATTTGGATGTTACTGAGGCATCAACAGGAAGAATTGGTGCATTTGTGTCTTTAGCCTGCACTTACATTTGTGACAGCCTAAATATTTCAGATATTTGTCATTGCAAAAAGTAAAAGAACTTAACTGTCTTAATAATTTGAGATTAAGTAAATAATGCTGTTGGTCATGAATGGAATAATATATTACCTGTTCTTATGTTGAAGTTATCAAAAATAAATTTTCAGCAGCAACCACAATTTACATAAATTCGAATACAAATTAAGACAAAAAATTGGGGTAGGCTCATCCTCCTTCATTCCCACTTTGTTTATAGTGAGACCTGTGATAGTAACATTTGAAATTAATCTTAAAGTCTTTAGTTAGAGATAGTTTCCTACCTTTAATCATTGTTACTAAACTGTTTAAAAGCTGGGAGGGAAAATTGAAAAGTCTGCCACACTGGACATTTCTTTGTTTCAAAAATTGAGTGTTTTATAGGCGTCTGGGTACTCTGGGAGGATTCCAAGCTGCTTGTCATGTTGATACTCTCAAACCTGTACTTGAGTCAGGGAGACAGCCGTAAATACATACAATAAAAGCATAAAGGGGGAATTAGAACTAGGGGAGAGTATTGACAGGTGGAACTCACCTAATTCAAGGCTACCAGTAGGTATTTGTATGCTGTGTACCTTTCTGGTCTTTTTAGTAACAGGGTTAAGAGGTAGAAAACAACCTCTAAGTAAAGAGATTGAGATTAATTTGAAATGTAAAGAGAGCAGCAGTTTTTTACAGTTTAGTGCTTGCTCGCACGAAGGGGAGGGATGGTAGTGCCTGGCTAATGATATGGCAGTGGGGATGAAGAGAGGAGGGGGCAACTGAGAGATACTTTTATGTGAGTCTGGTGGTGGTGAAAGACTGAAGGATATTCCCAGGGGAGATCGGCAGTATGTGGTGAGCTACTGGGGAAGTTGCTCAGATAGGCTTCCCTATATGACAGTACCTTAGCTGGACAGCATTTTCTTACAGTCTGCTTCTCATCTTTGCAGGTCTAATATATACTTACCTGGCAGTATTGCCTAGAGCTGATCAGGTTCTTCAAAATGCCAGTTAACAGTAATGGGAAACAAATCTTTATTATCACTAATCATATCAGCTGTGCAGGGCAGCTTCAACCTGGGACCTGAGCTAGCATTATCATTTACCACTGAAGAAGGAGGGGTTCGAAAGAAGACCATGGGTTCAGTGCTGGGTTCTGCCTCTCACTATATGACGGCAGCTCTCTTAAGCATGTTTTCTCATCTGAAATTCTTTCATGGTTGTTGTGAAAGTTAAGTAAGTAGATGTGTGTAAACAGTTGAGCACACAGCCTAGCTCAGAGTAAATGCATAATAAATGTTAATTGATGTTATTGAAATGTTGCTTGGTGAATATGGAAATAGAAAAAAATGAAGGTGGGTGTTTGAATGGTGTATCTCTAGACATGGGCATGAGAATATCCAAAGGGGTAAATCTGAATCATGGGAAGTTTCACCTACATGTATTTTGAAATTATTTCCCTAGTGAGTTATAGCTACTGGTGAAAGTATGTATTCTTCAAGTATGGTGGGGTGGAAAAAAGACTGATGGTCTTAAGAAAAATTTCATCCAAGCCCTGATACAGCCTGACTCAGGCTAAGGCATGATTATCTTGGAGCTTGCATTATGTTGACACAATCATGTTTTCTGTCACCTTGATATACCTCAGACATCCTTTACAGATGGAGAGGTATAAAAATATTGCATGGACCTGCTACTAACTTAAAAAATAAAACATTGCTCATACAACTGTAGACCCTGTTTTTAAAGCAATATTCTTGTTTCTTTGTTACTCGAATAATACATGCTCATTACAGGTGATTTGGTTCTTTCTGATTGCACTTTCACTAGAACCCTGTTTACCATGGCAAGTTAGGGGTGCCTCACTGTCCTTACCTTTCCCTGCCTCTTACATAGAAAAAGTAGTATTCACTTAGGGGTTTTTTGGTATTGTTTTTATCTGTTCTGAACAGGTGAAACTGAACAGTATTTTAAAGAATCTGATCGAGGAGAACGTTTGGAAGAGCCAGAAAGTACTAAAGAATCTAAATCATCATGGAAAAGAGTTTCTTTTGGGAGGTAGCACTTAGTGTCTCTGAATTTAATGAAAACAAGTTACGCTTTTTGGACTAAGAATTAAAATCGCACATAATATACCAAGATGGCACCAAAAAAAGCTAATGTGAAACTTCTACTAACTTCTCATATTTTAAACTTTCCTGAGGGAGTTTTAAGAACCTTGAGTTACATATAATACCTAAATCTCAGTATCAACTATCTACTCATTTTTATATTTTTCTTTTTTGAGACGGAGTCTCATTCTGTTGCCCAGGCTGGAGTGTGGTGGCATGATCTCGATTCACTGCAAACTCTGCTTCCCAGGTTCAAGGGATTCTCCTGCCTCAGCCTCCTGAGTAGCTGGGATTACAGGCACGCGCCACCATGCCCGGCTAATTTTTATATTTTTAGTAGAGATGGGGTTTCACCATGTTGGTCAGGCTGGCCTCGAACTCCTGATCTCAGGTGATCCACCTGCCTTGGCCTCCCAAAGTGCTGGGATTACAGGCATGAGCCACCGCGCCTGGTCCCTGTTTTTCTCTTAATCATCAAAGTAGGTCATCATCTTTGCAAAAAACTTGCAAAATAGAAAAAGCAGGAAAAAAAATCTATTCTGAACTAAATAACTGCTGTTAACATTTTGTTAAATTTTTTAGTCCTTTTTACTATTTTTTTTCTTTTTTGGATTTAGTCATATGTCTATATAATTTCGTTGCCTGCCCCTCACCCCTGCTTTTTTAATAAAGAGACAGGGTCTTGCTCTGACACCCATGGTGGAGTACAGTGGCGTGATCAGAGTTCACTGTAGCCTTGAACTCCTGAGCTTAAGCCCAAGTAGCTGGGACCACAGGTGTGCGCCACCACACCTGGCTAATTTTTTTTTTTTTTAACAGAGATGGCATCTTGCTATATTGACCAGGCTGGTCTTGAATTCCTGGCCTCAAGCGATCCTCCTGCTGCAGCCTCCCAGAGTGCTGGGATTATAGGCATGACCCACCTCACCAGGCTCGTTTCCTGCATTTTTAAACTTAACATTAAGTGTTCTCAAGTTGTTTAATTTTTTTTTTGAGACAGAGTCTTGCTGTGTCACACAGGCTGGAGTGTGCAGTGGCACAATCTCAGCTTACTGCAGCCTCTGCCTCCCGGTTTCGAGTGATTCTTGTGCCTCAGCCTCCTGAGTAGCTGGGACTACAGGTGCACGCCGCCACGGCTGGCTAATTTTTGTATCTTTAGTAAAGACGAGTTTTCACCGTGTTGGCAAGGCTGGTCTTGAACTCCTGACCTCAAGTGATCCGCCTGCCTCAGCCTCCCAAAGTGGTGGGATTACAGGCGTGAGCCCCTGCGCCCAGCCTCAAGTTGTTAAATTCTTTATAATAATTTGTAATAACTGTATAACATCATTCATGTGGATGCTTCATAAATTACTAAGCCATTCCTCTAAAGTAGAGAGGTTTTTTTAATATTATCAAAAACGTGATACTTAATGTTTATTCTTTTTTTCCTCATATCTTGAGGCTAGATTCAGAGTAAGACAGTGTAAATGTTTTAAGGCTAATAATAAAAGTTGCCAGACTGTTTTCCAAAAAGGCCATGACTGTACATTTACCAACAGTATAGAAATGCTGGGTTACAGGACCTTCATGAGCCAATATCATTGATCATTTTCACAGTTTTTAAACTTGTGCTTCTTTCATAGACAAAAATGTATTGTCATGACAGGTTTGATTGCACTTCTTGCTAACTAGAGGTTGAACATAATGCTATGTCTTCATGGTTCGAAGAGCACAGGCAATGCCTTCTTTTTTCGGTATAGTACATTGTAAAAAATGTGTCTCAGAGGAGACCATCATAAGATGAAAATTTTTTTTTTTTTGAGACAGAGTTTCGCTCTTGTTGCCCAGGCTGGAGTGCAGTGGTGCAATCTCGGCTCACTGCAACCTCTGCCTCCCAGGTTCAAGCAGTTCTCCCGCCTCAGCCTCCAAAGTAGCTGGGATTACAGGCGCCTGCCACCACGTCAGGCTAATTTTTTGTATTTTTAGTAGAGATGGGGTTTCACTATGTTGGCCAGGCTGGTCGCAAACTCCTGACCTCAGGCAATCCACCTATGTCTGCCTCCCAAAGTGCTAGGATTACAGGCGTGAGCTACCGTACCCGGCCTGATGAACTTCTTTCCATAAGAATTTTAAAGTAACAAAATAAGCGCAAAAGTGAAACAATTGAAGGATATTTAATGCAAAGTTAGCATCCCACCCCCTTCACTCCCACACCCTAGAGTCACCAGTATTTGCTGTTCTCCTATACATTTAATCGTTGACACTTTATATACAGCTGTTTCTACCATTCATATATCAGTGAAAACAAAACATAAGCAGCAAGACATGCTAAGCAGCAAAAGGGAGAGTCTTTTCCTTTTTCTGCACCCAGCAGCTCTCCAGGTCCTCAGGGGAAGGGCCCTCTGGTCAGGCTGGGCCCTGAGTGAAGGAGGGAACTTTTCCAGGTGCTCCTTGTCTTCTGAGATGTTGGGCCCCTCTTGGGATGGAGATGAAGCAGAATCCACTGGTGAAATCATTAGACTTGGAGACACAGCACACACCTTTTCTCTAAGAAGTAATGGTAAGTAGTTAAACCTGAAGTATCAGTTATTATTCAACATACAACTATAAAAATGTAAATGGTATGTAGGAGTGTTTAAAATTGAGAAGAATAGAGCGCTAACTGGACATGGGATTTGAAATTCCAGAATATCCCACTACCCATTAAATATGAACACTTATCTGAAGTCACAGGCATATGGGCAGATAAGTCCAAGGCAAATAAGTGTATGCAAGGTTATTAGGCAATTTGTGGTTCCTGATACCCTGGGAAGAGAATTATGGATGCAGCTTATAGTCTGGTCATGCTTTCAGGGTATTCCTTAATTGTAGTTTCCTGAACTGGTGGTTGACTCACTTTTTTCATTGTTTCAACCAATAAGTTTGTATATGCAGTAGCAATTTTTCTTCTAGGCTTCAGGCCAGATTTCCAACAGCCTATTGCTTGCACATAGTAGACCCGGATATCTTTCAAGCCCCAATTTTGAGCCTCCAACCTTGTCCTCCTCCAATCATCCTACTCCATCCTGCCCACTGTGGCTTCATAAATTACTAAACCAGTATATGGACCACAAGTCTTGGAATGTTCTCCCTTACTTTTGGTTCCTGGCAAACTCACCCTCCAGTAGACCAAAAAGCTATGCTTGCCATTGGGATAGGCACAGAAACGGAAGTACCAGAGTCAAGTGTGGATACTACAAGAATGTTTCTTGAAGTAAGAGAATCAGATGGATTGATTGGGAATGGAAGGGATGGTGATTGCAGAAACGGGTTCTGTGGTGTCAAGTGCTATGTAAAAAAGATGTTACTGTAAAATGAATTACTTATTTTAACATTATAAGTAGAGAGGGGAATTGTGTTTAAGAGTAATGCAATTAAGGCCAAGGAAAAAAGATTCAGAGAGATGCCTGGCCAAGGTGTTTGGGTTTGATGTGATAAAAGGGCTTATGGCAGCTTCCTTTCATATTGAGATTTAAAGTGTCAGATAACTGTCATATACATTCACAGGCATCTAATTTAAGCTTCAATATATGGACCATAGTCTTTTTTTTTTTTTTTTTTTGACACTAGGTCTTGCTCTGTCACCCAGGGTGGAGTGCGGTGGCGCAATCTCGGCTCACTGCAACCTCTGCCTCAGCCTCTCAAGCGGCTGGGATTACAAGTATGTGCCACATGCCCGGCTGATTTTTGTATTTTTAGTAGAGATGGGGTTTCGCCATATTGGCTAAGCTGGTCTTGAACTTCTAACCTCAAGTGATCTGCCTGCCTTGGCCTCCCAAAGTACTGAGATTACAGGTATGAGCCACTGCACTTGGCCTGGACCATGAGTCCATGTTTCTGGTACTAGCTAAGACCCTAACTCTGGTGTCTGTTCATACCAAGACATGTCCATAAAACAGCCAGCATTTCCGTAACCCTGGCATCTATTTTTCTAAAGCAAAATAATGAAACATTGTATGAAACTTTGCTTTTAAATTGTATAAATGATTCTGGGTTACAAAATGGCATCTTACTTTCTGATAGCAATTAAAAATAATTGATATTATGGCCCGTCACAGTGGCTCACGCCTATAATCCCAGTACTTTGGGAGGCTGAGGTGGGCGGATCACCTGAGGTAGGAGTTTGAGACCAGCCTGGCCAACATAGTGAAACCCTGTCACAATACAAAAAATTAGCCAGGCATGGTGGCGGGTGCCTGTAGTCCCAGCTATTCCGGAGGCTGAGGCGGGAGAATTGCTTGAACCTGGAAGGTGGAGGTTGCAGTGCAGCGAGATCACGCCATTGCACTGCAGCCTGGCGACAAGAGGGAAACGCTGTCTGAAAAAAAAATAATAATAATTGGTATTTTGAGCAGTTGGACCAACATTATTTCGTTCAACATTATTTAATATTTCTGTTTCCTGAGTACAAAACTCTTGGCTTTTAGTATAATGTTCAGCAAACTATTTTGATAGTTAAAAATTTTACCTTTAATATTTTCTTTCCTAGGTGCTCAATGTCCTAATGAAATGCTGTCTAAAAAAGCCTTAGCCTCACCAAGTTCTAAATCACATGAAGATATGTTGTATCCTCCTAGTGTTTTGTCCAAGAGTAGGACATCCTTTGTTGAAGACAGTGAGTTGTAATGGATGTTAGTTCTTTACTGCTGATGATCATTCTTGGGGCAATTGTTGTTGCCATTAGCCTTTTTACTTTTATTGCTGTATATGAGATCCTTTTTGGTCTTACATGATCTTACTTGTAAATGTTTGCTATTAATTATGGTATCTGAATTCTGCTTAACATGGTCTTTGGTTGCATATTTTTGCATCCACTATTTTATCTAAATTCTCACCACTTACCTTTTTTTTTTTTTAATGGGACAGAGTCTCTGACACATTAGTACATCTATTGGTGGTCTTCATATTATTGGTAAATAACAAAGTATAGTAACTGGAAAAACATTCTTTTTTTATTGTTTTGAGACAGAGTCTAGCTCTGTTGCCCAGGCTGGAGTGCAGTGGCATGATCTCGGCTCACTGCAACCTCCGCCTCCTGGGTTGAAACGATTCTCCTGCCTCAGCCTCCCAAGTAGCTGGGATTATAGGCGCTTGCTACCACGCCCAGCTAATTTTTTTATTTTTAGTAGAGATGGGGTTTCACCATGTTGGCCAGGCTGGTCTCGAACTCATGACCTCGTGATCCGCCTGCCTCAGCCTCCCAAATTGCTGAGATTACAAGCGTGAGCTACCGCACCTGGCCTGGAAAAATCATTCTTGTTTCTTATTATCATCTCTGGAATTTTCATATGGTAGTAATACATAAAAACATTACTGCCTAACTGGTTTTGTAACATGTGGATGAACCATAATTCACATAACATTCTTCAAGCCATTTAAGTTGCTTCCAGTTTTTTATTTTAAAGTAACTTTCAGGGAACAGTTTTATGATAATAACATTAAAATTACATCCGGGGCCAGTCATGGTAGCTCACACTTGTAATCCCAGCGCTTTGGGAGGCCGAGGCAGGAGGATCACTTGAGCCCAGGAGTTCGAGACCAGCCTGGGCAACATAGCGAGACCTCATCTCTACTTTTTTAAAAAATTAAAAAAAAAAAATTACATCCTAATTTAATTAGATCCCTGTGTGCTGAGGCTATATCCCTGGTTTAATTATTTTTTTATGTGCTTTGTCTTAAGTTTAAAAAATATTTCTAATGTATGTGAACATGTTTATATAGGTATGTATGTATGTATATAAAATGGTTTATTTCTTAGAATTGCATCGTAATATCCACTTTAATTTGTCTTACTAGCGGAAACCCTTTCTGTGAGTGGGATTCCAAATGCTAGGAAGCTAGGGGAGCCTATCCGAGCAGCTATTCCTTTACATCCACCCTACCACCCTTCAGAGCCTCGAGCACCCTGCCCCATAGGAAAAGAATACTTGCATTCAAGTCACTGCTCCCCAGCCGTAAATTCTACTGGAGAGCATACGGAATTTTCTGGGGTAAGTGGAAAAGCTTACTTTCAGTTGGCTAGAAGTACACGTGTATGTATGTCTGTGTGTGTGTTGGTAATTGATTAGAAGGCCGTGTGTGTGTATGTGTATTGGTGAAGTCTTTATTCTTTGTCAAGGAAGCCCCTATATTTAAAGAAGCTGCTAGAATTGTCAAGCATATTGCACTAGTCAAAAGCATTGTACTCCTTAAAATTTGCCTCTGTATACACCTGCACATTCTTGTTCTAGGAAGATAGGAGAAAAACGAATGCATATGAAGGGAAATAATAAGAGCCAACACATAGTGAATGTTTATGTTGTGCCAGTCGCAGTTCTGGATACTTTAGGGGTATTGAATAATTTACTGCCCATAACAACTCTGGAGTAGCTACTATATTTATTTATTGTTGGGAAGCTGATGTAGAGAGGGCAAGGTTACACAGCAAATTACAAGTCAGGATTTGAACTTGGACATTCTGGCTTCAGAGTCCATATTGTGTCCGTAATTTAATAATTTCAAATTTAGAAAACACAGAGTGGAAAAGAAAATAACCATCCATGCATATTCCCATTATCCACCATGAACCACTGTTAACATATTGGTCTATTTGCTTCAATTGCAGTGAGCCAAGATTGCGCCACTGCGCTCCAGCCTGGGTGACAGAGTAAGACTTCATCTCAAAAAAAAAAAAAGAAAAAACCCTTTTTATATAGTCATCCTGTCCTTATCTTTCTAAAAAGAACAGGACTGGGTTCGGTGGCTCACACCCATAATCCCAGCACTTTGGGAGGCTCACGTGAGTGCCAGAGTTTGAGACCACCCTGGGAAACATAGTGAGTGAGACCTTGTCTCTGCTAAAAATAGAAAATTATCCTGGAGCGGTGGTGCATGCCTGTGATCTTAACTACTTAGTAGGCTGAGGCAGGAGGATCACTTGAGCCCAGGAGCTTCAATGAGCTGTGACCACACCACTGCATTCCAGCCTGGGCAGCAGAGCAAGACCCTGTCTCAAAAAGAAAAAAATAAGAAAAACAACAGGCAGGTATGTACACAGGGTAGATATATAAACAGTGATACATTCTCATTATTTAAACATTCAAGCAATGCATTAAAAGTACAGAGATGAAATAAGCATTATTAACAATAGGTGACCACATTCTCAACATTCTGTGCATCTAAACAGGAGAGGGATTAGATAAAAAGAGGTGTTAAAATGGAGTCATAAGATAATGTTTACTTTTGGGGGAATCATAGTGGGGGTTTTAGAGATGTTTCTGAGTTGGTAATATTCTGTTTCTTGACCTGGGTGGCAGTTAAAGGGGAGTGTTTATTTTCAAATAATTCATTGAGCTAGAAATACTTTATTTTAAAAGTTTTATAAAAATATGATTATATTTTAGTTGCTATTTAGTAAAAGGTTGTTTGTTTTATTTTTTTTGAGACAGAGTGTCGCTCTGTCGCCCAGGCTGGAGTGTAGTGGTGCAGTCTGCACCCACTGCAACCTCCACCTCCCAGGCAAGTGATTCTCCTGCCTCAGCCTCCCAAGTAGCTGGGACTACAGGCGCACGTGCCACCACACCTGGCTGATTTTTTTAAAAAATATTTTTAGTAGAGACGGGGTTTTGCCATGTTGGCCAGGCTGGTCTCAAACTCCTGGCCTCATCTGCCTGCCTCTGCTTCCCAGAGTGCTGAGATTATAGGCATGAATCACCATACCCAGCCTACTAAAAGGTATTTAATTTTACTTTAATAGAAAAAGATAATGAAGTGAAATTAAAGATATCATTAAACATTAAATAAATGGCCGGGTGCAGTGGCTCACACCTGTAATCCCAGCACTTTGAGAGGCGGAGGTGGGCAGATCATGAGGTCAGGAGTTCAAGACCAGCCTGGCCAAGATGGTGAAACCCTGTCTCTACTGAAAATACAAAAATTAGCCGGGCGCAGTGGCAGGTGCCTGTAATCCCAGCTACTCTGGAGGCTGAGGCAGGAGAATTGCTTGAACCCAGGAGGTGGAGGTTGCAGTGACCCGAGACTGCACCACTGCACTCCAGCCTGGGTGACAGTAAGACCCCATCTCAAAAAACAAAAAAACAAACAAACATTAAATGTTTCTTCATCACAAGAAGTATTTTCTAAAAGATTATCTCTAAGACCAAGAAATAAATTTAGCTGGACACGGTAGCTCATGCCTGTAATCCCAGCACTTTGAGAGGCTGAGGCGGGTGGATCACTGGAGGTCAGAAGTTCGAGACCAGCCTGGCCAACATGCGAAACACTGTCTTTACTAAAAATACACAAAAAAATTAGCCAGGTGTTGTGGCATATACCTGTAATCCCAGCTACTAGGGAGGCTGAGGCAGGAGAATCGCTTGAACCTGGGAGGCGGATCGAGCCATTGCACTCCAGCCTAGGCAACAGAGCAAAACTCTGTCTCAAAAAAAAAAAAAAAAGGAAATTTAAAATGTTAAGGGTTTATATTCATATTTTGAGAGGTGTTGTCTTTGTTTTAACTGTTTCAATTTTGGACAGCCTTTACTGACATTGATACAAAAGATAGCCACTTGAATACTTTGTACTAGTGATAATTTTTTTGTTGCTCAGGTATAGTGGTAATCCCTGAAATTTCATATTTAGAGAACACCTGGCCTGTGTTTTTATTTGAATGGCATCCTGAGCCACACTTGTTCTCTGAGCACAAGTTTCTAGACATTGCTCCAGTCCTTTGGTGCACTGGGTGTCAATAGGGTCTTTTGACAAATGCACTTCAAAACACAGAGATTGAAGGCACGTAGCTTTGTGCCACAGTTCCTCCCTTCCTCACTCCCAGAAAGTTCATGTTTCTTATTTGTAGCTTTTTCAAATCAACTTTTTTTCTGTTTTTAATAGGATCTAGATGATGGAGTTTTCTTAATTTCCAAGTTGCCTAAAGACAGCAAATGGGAAGTATATCCAGCTCAGGTCCAAGGGCCTAGGACAAGGAAGCCTCCCAAAGGAAAAAGGTAACATTACTGCAGACTTCAGTGTTTACAGTCTGTTTACAAAGGAATTTGAAAATGCAGGGGCATGATCTCCAAATTTAGCTGTGAAGACCAGAATGAAGTATTTGTTAAAGTACGTATTACAGTTATTTTAAACTAAATAATAGACACCTAGCTATTTTACTGTCAAATGGTCACTTTTATTACAGAAATGAAAACAGAGCTACAGCCTCATCCTGCAATTCACCTTTCCCCCAGAGGCCAAGAAAGAGATTAACAGAACAAGAATTACATGATGTATCAGAAAAACTCTCTCAGCGGCTTTCTGAACTAGATTGGGCAAGTCTTGTTTTTTCATCTATATTGAGATTCCCATGGGTTAAGTGAGCATTTAAGTAATCTCTCAATTGAAAGTGAGGTATTAGAAAATTAGTTGTGTCTTATTAATAGTTACTGTGAAAATGTTCCGTAAGTCAAGCAGGTAGAACAGGAAGTGATCTCTCAGCCTTTCATGATCTAACTAAATTTGGTGCAGATTTATCCAAATTTTATTGAATTCTGATGAAAACTAAATCATTTAACATAAACAATTATGTTAAGCGATTTTTCTTTAGATATGTCTTTATAGTTCCCCTTTGCCGCTAAAGACAGATCTGGTATAAAATTGGATGGATCACTGATTCTCACAAAATACAATATTACAGTTTTAAGATATCATTGAATGAATGTTTTAAATCCCTACGTGACTTCGTCTAAAGTTTATTGAAACTTAGTGATCCATAGCACTGATATACACCTTTTTAAAACTAAACATGTATGCCAGGTGTGGTGGCTCACAACTGTAATTCCAACACTTTGAGAGGCTGAGGCAGGCGGATCACTTAAGCCCAGGAGTTTGAGACCAGCCTGGGCAACATGGCGAAACCCCATCTCTACAAAAAATAAAAGATTAGCCAGGCTTGGTGGCATATGCCTGTAATCCCAGCTACTCAAGTGGTTGAGATGGGAGGATCACTGGAACCCAGCAGGCAGAGGTTACAGTGAGCCCAGCTAGCACCACTGCACTCCAGCCTGGGTGACAGAGTGAGATCCTGTCTCAAAATAAAAGTAAATAATTAAACATGCATAAGCGTCTGAAAACTTGTTATTAGTGACTGTCAAAGGAAGCTTTTTTAAAGGTCTGCCTACTCCTACGAATTTACATTCTGCTGAAATCAGTGAAAGATGTTGAAAAGAATTTTCTCAATAGATGTTAAAAAGTGCTCTGGGTGATCGGATTAAAGACAAGACTGACCATAAAGAAGAAAATACTGGAAATGAAGAGGTAGAGGATGGAACTGAGGAGACACTGTCTCAGCACAGTGATGGCATCGTGGAGTATGTGCCAAAGAAGTCAAGGCCAGGTACTTACCCCAGAGAGACTGAGAAGGGGGACATCCATGTGAACTACTTAGGCAGTTCCATCTGTTCTTAATAACTTATATTCTAATTTTAAATAGTTGAGAAATATATAAAAGGATCAAAAGTAATATCAAACACCTGGATCTTCCCCATCTAGAAGTAGCAAGTGTTAACAATTATATTTGCTTTAGCCCCTTTGTGTTTAAGAAATAAAACAGTAGAAACCCCCTCTGCTCTCCCCACAGATCTCTTTTCCCCACCCTCAGTGCAACCACTGTCTTAAAGTTGGCATCTTTTCTTCTGATCCTTGTTTTTATACTTTAAGAGCTCATGCATTACTTGTCTAAACATAGTATTGTTTTATGTTGTTTAAAAATTTACATACTGTATATATTATTCTGCAACTTGCGTTTTTTTCTGACATTGTCTTAGAAATCTATTTATGTTGATCCTTACAGATCCAGCTCATTCATTTTAACTGCAGTGTAACTGAGTTCTTACAGTGTGACTTTTGTGTGGGTATATGTATAGCAGTATCCATTTCCCCTACTGCTGGACGTGATTGAGTTCTTGCAGTGTGCCACTTATGTGTGGAGATACATATATATATATATATATACACACACACATATATATATATGTATATATATACACACACACACACACACATACACACACGCGTGTAGCACTATTTCCCCTATTGCTGGACATGTTGATTGTTTCCAGTTTTCATTACTATAAAAATTCTGCAATGAACAGCCTAGAATATGTGCAAGAGTTTCTGTGATACCTCCATCTAGTAGGATTGCTGGATCATAAGGCCTACATTTCTTCACCACTGCCAACTTGTCCACCAAAGTGATTGCACTGCTTTATACCCGTATCAGCAGTTTCTGGTTTGCCGTGTCTTTGCAGATACTTCTGCTGTTTGATATGCCATTGTTCAAATCCAATTATCCTGTCTTCCACCAACTAAAATCCTGCATATTTTACATTTAGTTTTATCTACTTTGGTCATCCATTGTTTCTTCAGAAATAGTCTTTTTCTGACCCAACTTCCTTAACTTTTTCAGTTGTTTTTTACTCCTTCAAGAATGCTCTTTCCTTCTCTTATTTCCTCTCTCTTCCCTTTAAAAGGACTCAGCTAATTTCTAGGCACCCTCATCCAGGAACCTCTTCCTTTCCCTTTTTATGTACATACACATGGTATCCTATTGTGAAAACAGGTTATAAATTAAAATATTATTTCAAGTGCGTCTTCAGTTTCTAGAGAAAAATACATCATGAGCAGCTATCATTTAAAATAGATTATGCAAGTCGGTTTTTAAAAATACATCTTAGAATTTGAAATGTGAAAGACTTGAATTAAAAGCATGTGAAAAAAATAATAAGCTCAGGGAAAATTTATTTATAAAGGTACCAAACTAGCTTCCTTGGTCTTAAGGCTATGTTGAAGTGCTTTTCCCACTGGAGTCACCCTCTTCACAACTAGCAGATCCCCAGACACACCTATAGACAATGGGATAAAAAGGTTTGTAGAAGGAAATGGTTTATTAGATCTCTTTGGCAGTGTGCAATTAGGAGGGCTAGATTGCTAAGTAGGGAAAAATTGAGACCACTTAGACAATGCTTAACACATTAACTTTGCCTATAAGCATATATAATAAGATAGATATGTATGCTTACATCCCACCTTCTCAAGACCCAGATAGGTAAAAGGATAGCAGATGCGTGGCTCAGATAATTTACCTTTTCTCTCTTTGCATCTCCCCCTATCACCAAGAGCACTCTCCATAGTCCTTTGTGCATAGGAGGCATTCCATGTGTTGAATATCCAAAGTTGAATGTAGAAGCTAAGTATTTGAGACAGTACACATTTGTATGCATTTGTCTGTTTACTTGGTGTTACCATACCAATACAAGTTAGTTACAGGAGAGAGTCCCTTTAGCACATTCACTCATCAGTCTCTTTGGATTTAGTGAAAACCAACTTTGGTTTCCAGCATAACATTCTGGCTATCAGGAACTAATGTTATATGTCTTTTCTCTGTTGCAGGACTTTCCATGCGTAGAAAGCCACCCTACAGATCCCATTCGCTCTCTCCATCTCCAGTTAACAAACACAAACAGTTCCACGTGGAGAGAAAAAGGCAGCGCAAGCCAAGAGAAACAGATATCCGCCAATTCCGAGCACAGGTTCTTCCCCATCTCTTGACTACCATTAAGCAGCAGCCAGTACCATTTCCCCTCAGCCAGATGCTACCATGAACATGCTGTTGATTTAGGCTTAAAATACATTTAATATTCTTGAGCGGAGTGGATGATAGAGAGCTATGTGACATAGCTTATGTCTTCATTAGCATAAAATTATACTCATGAAACTCTTAAAAAAAATAACCTGGCTGGACATAGCTTGGTGTTCCAGTAGATTAAGAAAGAGGAGATCAGTGTGAGTTGTTATTTTCAGAGTGAGCTTCAGAGATGAAGGGAATTTGAGGTGGATTAAACGTGAAAGGCCACTTGAGTTACAGAGAAGATGAGATCAAGTACCCAAGACAGGAATGAGAGGAGGTGGTTGGGATTCAACAATAGGGAGATTGGTATGATTACCTAGGAAGACTTTCCACTGTGGAATGAGGATTTTGAAATGTAGCATGGATTTAGAACACTTATTTGCAGTAGTAGGTTTTATAATGCGGTAGGATTTATAATGGTGAAAAACTAAAACTAATTCAGACGTCTTACACTCATTTGTAACTCAGCATGTAACTTCCACTCAGGAGAGTATCAAAATGATTGCAAAAACTTGAGAACAGAAAAAACGAATGATGTAAAATTTCATTTTATGTCCCAATTATATATGTTAAAGTAATGTAGATTTGTGAGGCAGGTGCAGTGGCCCTGCACTTTGGGAGGGTGAGACAGGTGGATCACCTGAGGTCGGGAGTTCGAGACCAGCCTGGCCAACATGTTGAAACCCCATCTCTACTGTAAATACAAAAATTAGCCAGGCATGGCAGTGCACACTTGTAGTCCCAGCTACTCAGGAGGCTGAGGCAGGAGAATCACTTGAACTCGGGAAGTGGAGGTTGCAGTGAGCTGAGTTTGTGCCATTGCCTCCAGCCTGGGCGAGAGTGAGACTGTCTCAAAAAACAAAACAAGAAAACCATACATTTGTGATACAGAGTCTGAAAGGAATTTTTTTAAAAAGTGAATGAGCTTGATATTTTAGGGGTGGCAGGTATCCTAGGTGAATTTTTTTCCTTCTTTCGTATTTTTTTTTTTTCTCAAGGTGGAGATTCACTCTTGCCGCCCAGGCTGGAGTGCAATGGCACAATCTTGGCTTACCTCAACCTCCGCTTCCCGGGTTCAAGCGATTCTCCTGCCTCAGCCTCCCGAGTAGCTGGGATTGCAGGCATGTGCCACCATGCCCAGCTAATTTTGTATTTTTAGTAGAGATGGGGTTTCTCCATGTTGGTCAGGCTGGTCTTGAACTCCCGACCTCAGGTGATCCACCTGTCTCATCCTTACCGCACGCGGCTAAGAGCTTGGATGCTCGGTTGAGGCACCATTGGGATTGAAACTCAGGATCTCCTGTTTACTAGACAGGTGCTTTAACCAACTAAGCCATGGTGCTGCCCGTTGTGTATGTTTTTAATAACTGTAATATATGACCTTTTCCCCTTTAGGCATTTACTGAAGCATTTGAAAGGGAACTAAGAAGACATAAAGTTCAAGAGAATATTGGACCTCTAAGAATACATGAGGAGGAGGAGGAAACAGTGGGTAAAAGTCTCCACTGTAATAAATGCCATTTGATCAGATGAGTGGGAAGTACAAAGATGATCTTTTTAAAAGAAGAAGGGGCCAACAGGGCCTTAATCATGAGCTCTTTAGGAAAAGGCAGGATTTCATGTCATGATACAGGACTTGCTTATTAATAAGGCATTCAGGTTGCTAAAATATGACAAGACATGGTTCCAAAGAAAACTAGTGTTTTTCCGCTACTTAAAACTTCCCATCAGTTTTTAAGGGTTTATTTGACTTAGCAGTTCACCAGGGGCTTAAAAACTACTCTAGGCTGACAAAATTAAAGAAGAGTAAGAGAAGACAGAACATCCTAGTTGGCTATAGACCTGGTTGTAAGAAACCCAAAACAGAAGTTTTCATTGCCTTTCGAAAGAATGGTTACAGAAACTAAGTGAAATCATGGGGAAAATGCTTATGCTAAAATATTCATGAACAAAACAGGATATAAAGTACAGTATGGTTACAACTAAGCATACTGCATAGTTGCCTGAGAATTTTTTAAATCTACATGGAAAAAGAGAAGTACATCGAAACATTAATAGTTAAAAAAAAAAAGATTAATAGTGGTTGTATTTAGGGTGGGGCTATGGTGACTGAAACTTGAAAAAGATTCAGTGCTTTTTCAAATTCCAAGGGATGCCAGAGGCCAAAAGATGCGTTTAACTTAGAGTAAATGAATAATTAACTAGATTTTACAAATTTGAAGTAAGGTGGTTTGGCTGGGGAGTAGTTAGCTGTTTTTGTCAATATGTAATATTTAAGATGATGTATGAAAGAACTATTAGACCTTTTATTTTTATTCTGTTTTATATCTGCTTCTAAGGAAAAAATATACAGAGGAGAAGCTGTTCGTAAAGGAACTCCAGAATGTAGTCAGCCCTGGAAGATTTACTCTAGAAAAACCACAACTCAGAGTCCAAGAGGTGGCCTCCCAAAGCCAAATAAAGCAGTTCCAAGTAAGAACCACAGAATTGTACTTTATGGAAAACTGGCAGCCTTTGAAAGCATGTGCAACATTCCAAGGACACAGCACTGAAAGCTAACATCCACCAGTTAGCCGAAGAAAGTTTTTTGTTTTTTTTTTCCAATCACTGCCATGTGGCTGGTTTTCCGTAGAGAGCTAAAACTCTTCAATAAGGAAGTACTTTAGGGAGGCCTATATATTGGCACCCAAGGAATGCCAGGACTGCCACCTGCTGCTCCAGCGTTAGCCTCACTCGTGTGCTTACTCACTTTGACTGCCTTTTTGTCTATTTCTGGGAGGTTGGTAGAATGAAAGGGATGCTCCAAGGCAAGCAGATGGCCTGTCCACCTCCTATATATTGACAGTGCCAATGAGTGTGGAGTCTTGTTACAAGGAAACAAAGTCATGAGAAATGCCAGGCTTCCTGTTACACCCAAAGACTGCTGGCCCTCCTACTATATCCTTTAGACCAGAAACTTTTTCTTCTAAGCACTTGCCTACCAGGAAGGTTGAGGAGTCTTGTTTTACCATATGTAGAGAATCTACCCACAGGCACTGAAGCAGCTGAGCAATTAGGATGGACTTCCCAGGACCAGCATGGCATCAATCCAGAACTATTGAGCTTATTTTTATCCTTACCAATAGTTGGCTTACTCCAATCAGAGGAGTAATGCAAATTATTATAAGTACATTTAGAATTGTTCTTTTCAGGATCAAAACCACATCACTTACATAAGCTTTGATCTACCAGGGGTGTTGGATGACAGTTCTTGTCCACAAGTCTCAGATTAAGAATATCTTATTTTACCTTGCAGTGAAAGTAAGTGAACACAGTCTCCTGCCCCTTATGCTGGAGCAGTTTCCATTTCTTTATGTTTCTGGCCCAACACTAAGCAAAATGTGGAAACAGCAAATTGCACAGGTTGAACAGCTTAAGAAAGAGGCATGTAGAGAAAATCGATCAAAGAAGAAACTCCAAGATGAAGTAAGTTACTGTCAGTCTTAAGCATAGGAATTTAAATGAGAAGAGCTTATCCTTGAGAATTGAGTGAACAGCATTATTAACCTACTTAACTTCATGTCCCCCTTCAAGATAGAAGAAGCCCTAAGAAGGCATGACCTCCTTACTACCCTTGTCAAGAAAGAATATGAACATAACAAGAGACTGGTATGTCAAGAGCAAGTTGGGTATTATAATTCTGAATTTGTTATATTCATTCCCTTTATCTGTGCTAGCTGGGCAGTAGTTGCACAGACCCTTAACCTCTTAACACCTGCATGTGGAAGTGTTGCCTAGGTCTTTAACCAAAATTGATAGCCCATGCCTGTAATCCCGGCACTTTGGGAGGCTGAGGTGAGAGGATCACTTGAGACCAGCCTCAGCAACATAGTGGGACCCTGTCATTAAAAATATATATATGGGTGTGGAAAAAATGAGCCTGGCATGGTGGCATTTGCCTGTGGTCCCAGCTACTTGGGAGGCTGAAGTGGGAGGATCACTTGAGTGTGGGAGGGCGAGGCTGCAGTGAGCTATGATCTTGCCACTGCACTCCAGCCTGGGTGCCAGAGTGAGACCCTGTCTTAACGACAACAAAACACACAAACCCAAAATGGGCAGGAGGAAGAGCTAGGTACTTTATATACACAGTTTCAGTTAGTCTTCATAGTAATGTATTAGAGATGTTTTCTATGAAATGAAAACCCTGAAGCTTTGAGATACTAAGTAACTTGCCCTGGGTCTCACTGATAAGCAAGGGACACAGCTGAGATTTTAATCCAGTTCTGTCTGTGGACTCCATGGACCCATCTAGGTGCCAAGCAGCTGAACTTAGTGCTGTTTGCCCTCTCCCATCCTTCTCAGGTCCCAAGTAGAGCTCCAGGATTTATCAGCCTCCGTTATAATTTTGACTAGGAATTGTGCTTAGAGAATTACGAAGGGAGGATGGAGGTCAGAAACAATCTGCCAAAGGGAGAGATTTAAAAATCTTTGCCTGAGTGTGGAGTAGAGATAAGCCATGAGAACTGTAATACTAAACAGTTCCAGGAAGACATCTCAGGAACTGCAGATGGTACTTTCCTGTGGAGGGAAAAAACACTAGTATCTGAAACACATACATAAGAGGCTTTATGTACATGACCCCATTTTATTTTCACTCCTTTGTCAGATATTGTCTAATTTCCTTAGTTTTTGCCTAAATACTCCTGGCAGCTGAGGCTCTGCTTGAAAGTCTGGGTGTGCCATTTTCCTACTCCTTGTGAGGTGGCATCTGGGCCAGCCTTGTTAGCAGCTTCCTGGTGGCATGGGGAGTGAGCCCTCAGTTCCACAGGAGTGCCCAGGATCACTGCTGCCCTCTGCTGCAGCGGGGTGTTATTGGAGCTGCTCTTCAGATTGAGGTGATAAAGCTGCCAAAGGCTGAAGGGCTTCTGGGGCCACTGGCCCCCCACACGTGACATACTGCCTGAAGACATCGTGATGGGGAGTGAGGCAGATGAGAACGCTGGAATCTGCATTCCTCTTGTCCTTACCCTTCTCTTCCCTCCCCTTTCCCTTTCTTAGCAAGACTTCAAGGACTGCATTCGTAGGCAAAGGTTGACCCAATCAAAGATAAAAGAAAATCGACAGCAAATCGTTCGTGCTCGAAAATATTATGATGATTATAGAGTTCAGTTGTGTGCAAAAATGATGAGAATGAGGACCCGGGAAGAAATGGTAAGTCTGACTTTTCTGTCTAGCCCTGTTAAGAAGGTGAACTTTGTTACCTTTCAGGACTACCTTCTTTGTTTGTGACTCTTGTCCAAATTTGAATCTAAAATCTAAATCGAAGTCCTATAGTGCTGGCCCTGAGTTCTGCTTGGCCACACTTCATTTTCTTACTCCATTGTGCATTCCCGTCCATTCTCAGTCTCCGTGTCCCTCATCTTAATGTGAAGTCTTACTTCCTCCCTGCCTCCTACACATAACAGGTACTTCTCCAGTAAAACTACTTTAGAGGTTTGGGAACATGTGAGAGACAAATTTAGTGTGATAACATGACCTTGCATTCCACATAAAATCAGGACTAGTGTCCAGCTGTGCTGTGAGGGGTTTTCCACAAGGTATTTGCTATGTCATCCTAATCAGGCTGAAATGATTAACCTTTTGAGATCCCAAGCTAGCAATAAATTTCATCTGTAAAATATTTTAGTAATTATAGTTTACTAAAGACTTGGACATATTTCTAGAGGAAGATACTTGTAAGGCTTTGAGGAGAGGGTAAGTAACTTGTCTGTAGCTCATGAATGCGTCGCCGTCAGAACCAGTTTTTCTACCCAGAATTTACACTGATGAAGGGAGGACAGGTGCGCATATCCAAGCCCTTTGAACAGTGTGTTTTCCGGTGGCCTCCCCAAATGATCACTCCCCCTCCTCAGTGATGTACATGTGTAGGTGTGGCACGTTTCTGCTCTTGGCGTTCTTACCCTGTGTACATGGCTGCTTGACACTGCTTTTCTGAAGGTTGTAAAGAACCTCTGTGATACATGAGAAGATAATGAACACCTTAGTCATTAGGGAAATACGACTCAGAACCACAGTTAGAGGACAAGTGTTGGCAAGGATGTGGAGAACTTGGGGCTGTAAAATGGTGCAGCTGCTTTGGAAAACAATCTAGCAGTTCCTCAGAAGGTTACCAAAAGGTCATATAGAGTTACCCTATGACCCAGCAATTTCACTCCTAGCTATATAATCACACAAAAAACACAAATGTTCATAGCATTACTTATAATAGCCTAAAAGGGGAAACAACCCAAAGTGTCCATCAGTTAATGAATGGATAAAGAGTGTGCATTCATTCATACAGTAGGATGTTACTTGGCAATAAAAAGGAATGAAGTATTCATACATACTGCAGTATAGATGAACCTTGAAAACATGCGGAGTGAAAGAAACCAAATATGAAAGGCCACGAATTACATGATTCCATTTTTAGGAAGTGTCCAGAATATGCAAATCCATGGAGACAGAAAGTAGACAGACTGGTGACTGCTAAGGATGGGACAGGGGGAATGAGCACTAGTCAGTATACGGTTTCTTTTTGGGGTGGTAAAAATGTTCTGTAGTGGTGATGGTTGCACAACTGAGTATAATAAAACATACTGAATTATTTATTTTAAAAGGGTAAGGCTGGACTCAGTGGCTCACGCCTGTAATCCCAGCACTTTGGGAAGCTGAGGTGCAAGGATTGCTTGAGACCAGCCTGGGCAACATAGTGAGACGTCATCTCTCCAAAAAATTAAAAATTTAGCCAGGTGTGGTGGCACATGCCTATAGTCCCAGCTATTTGGGTAGCCAAGGTGGGAGAATTGCTTGAGCCTGGGAGGTCAAGGCTGCAGTGAGTTGTGACTGCCCCACTACACTCCAGCCTGGGTGACAGAGCAATAACCTGTCTCAGAAAAAGGAGGTACATTTTATGGTATGTCAAAACATCTGAATAAAACTAGTATTTAAAAAAAAAAAAACCTTGTGAAATACAATCAGTATATACCTCTAGTTGGCCAAAATGATATTCCTCAATGACTATTTTTACGATTAAATAACTGACAGATATTTAAGAAACTGTTTGAAGAAGGTTTAAACATTCAAAAGCAAAGATTACGAGACCTAAGAAACTATGCCAAAGAAAAGCGAGATGAACAAAGGAGACGCCACCAGGATGAACTGGACTCCATGGAGAACTACTATAAGGACCAGGTGGGCTCCTGGCACTTGCTTACGCTGTTGTGCTTAGTCCTGACCACTTGCCCTTGTGGCAAAACTTGCTTAGTCTGTTGACAATAAACCTTGTGTTAACTGAAGTTTGCACTCTACAGATTAGAGGACCCCATTTCAAGATTGAAATTTAAGATCAAATAATACCTGACCATAGTACAGTATATTTCCCTATTTCCATTAAAATGATTTTAAGCCTGTGAACATTAAGAAATGTTACATTTGGACTACAGACATTAAATATAATATTTGTTTTTTTCTTCCTATAAACAGTTTTCATTGCTGGCAGAAGCCATATCACAGGAACATCAAGAACTTAAAGCCAGAGAGAAATCTCAGGCCCAGGTAATAATTAAGATAGAAGCCAAGTCATGCACTGCATGGCAATGTTTCTTTCAGCAAGGGACCTCGTACATTGGTGGTTGGAGCAATAGGCTGTATCATATAGCCCCGGTGTGCAGTGGACTGTACTCTCTAGGTTTGTGTAAGTACACTGACATTTTGCACAACAACAAAATCATTTAATGATGCATTTCTTGGAACATATCTCCATCATTAAGTGACACATGACTAATTTACATTTTTAGGAAGTAGAAAACCAAATGTATTATACCTGTAAAGGGAATGGAGAGAAGACTAATAAGGCAATCCATCTATGACCCAAGACATTTTTATCCTATGATTTTAACTTTAGTTAGGTCTCTGTAAGAGCTGCTGTTGCTAGATTATTGAAAATTTTGGAGGAGGTTGATTAGCTGGAAGATGGAGAGGGAACAATAGATGAGGGCCTGGATAAGTGCTGTGAACAGCAGGATGACATGCCTTCTTTTTTCAGACATTACATAAGGTGAAGAGGGAGCTGAGATCTAAGATGGAGAAGGAAATTCAGCAGCTGCAGGACATGATAACACAGAATGATGATGATGTTTTCTTCCGGGAGCTGGAAGCTGAGCGCTTCAGATCTCGGCTTCAGCTGGCTTCCTTTCAGTACAGTAAAAGTCCCTCCCTATGAGGCCAGACTTGATAATAGGTGAAGGTTCTGGAGGCCTTTACCAGGACAGAGCTAGAATCAAGCCAGTAAACAGTCTAAGCCAGAAAAAATAATTTTCAAATGCTTTACCTGTATTTTCATTCCAGTACTTATGATTTTTTAAATAAAAATTGTTTTCTAAAAGCTTATTGCTTTTGAATTTATGACCTGACACCTGAAAAGGGGAAAATCTTCATTAGTCGTATTTGTGCTAAAGCAAGTAACAAGCCTTGTGTGAGCAGCCAGCTCCTGAAGTTTGTTGCTTTAAGTCAACAAAAATAATTAATAATTAGCACTTGAGGACAAAAAAATACTATTTCTGATTGATTCATTAGAGAAGAAAGGTGGGTGGTTATCAGAGGTGGGCCTCGGAGAACCTTGACAATACCATGTATGTGTAGACTTCATAACATGGCTGGACGATGAGAGACTATGCATTATGGCAGTTGGGTGCAGAGGCTCATGCCTATAATCCCAGCACTTTGGGAGGCTGAGGCGGGCGGATCACTTGAGGTCAGGAGTTCGAAACCAGCCTGGCCAAACCTGGTTTCCCTGGTTTAGTACAGACATGGTGAAACCCTGTCTGTACTAAAAATACAAAAATTAGCTAGGCATGGTGGCACTCAGCTGAGGCATGAGAATCGTTTGAACTTGGGAGGCAGAGGTTGCAGTGAGCTGAGATTGCACCACTGCACTCCAGCCTGGGCAACAAAAGTGAGACTCCTCTTTCTCAAAAAAATAAAAAATGCATTATTGTTTCTGTTGGTTGGCAGAAGATAGCAAGAGAGAAGAGATAGATAAAGGGTGGAAAGCCAGGCTGTCATTCAAGGACGCATTAGTGACTTGAGGTGGGAAGGAGGCATGATGGGCTTCATGTGGGCAAGAGTGCACCAGCCTCATATCTGGTATGGAGGAATACGAGGAAAAAAAAACCCACTTGGGGGCGGCGTCATCAATGAAAACGAAAGGCTACACTTTTAAGCTAGAGGAAGCTTCAGAGCAGTTGAGGATATGGGGACTTGGAAGCCAGGGAGTGGCAGAGAGAGGCTTCCATTAGAACATAGAGAGTGCTGTGCGGATGAGTGTATGTATGATGAGAGGCCAGGAGGCCTGAAGCAGTGAAAACTGACCTAGAGAGAAAAGACATCTGGATCAACTGCTGTGGTTCCAAGTGCTGAGCTCTTGGAATGGAAACTGGCAGAAGGGTGGGCCACCAGGCAGGCGGGAGCTTCCAGCGGGGAAAGGCTTGATGGACTGGGTGTGTCTGGAGCACAGTAAATGACATGCAGACCCCTGTGATGTGACAATTCAGCAGGCACAGGTGAATGGAAAGGACAGGAAATGCACAAGATGAGGCTAGATATGCAAGAGCTGGAACATAAGTTCTAAAAAATGTTAAGCAGAAGATAAAGTAGATCTAGATAGCCATAAAATACTGAGTAAAAAAGTTTTAGACTACAAAATACCCAGTTTTATAGAAAAAACCATGGTATGAGTGGGTATTATACATATGATGCAATATAAATATGATACAGAAAAGATCCGGAAGCATGGCAGATGTGACTCTTGAGTGGTAGATTA
The DNA here is from genome assembly GCF_029281585.2 of Gorilla gorilla gorilla. Classification (NCBI taxonomy): domain Eukaryota; kingdom Metazoa; phylum Chordata; class Mammalia; order Primates; family Hominidae; genus Gorilla; species Gorilla gorilla. The sequence continues at coordinate 27,468,155 of NC_073228.2, read as the reverse complement.
TATAATACCATTAGATCTGTTAACACAAGCCTAACAATGCTTTTATTATGATTTTTTTTAAATGTAAAATATTTTAGGAAGACTGAAGTTGCTAGTTCTGGTGATTGGTGGGAACTGGTGCACTTTACCAAGCTAAAAAGTAACCAGGAATAAACAACAACAAAAAGAATTTATGAGAGAATTGGTCAGGGAAGGAATAGGATTGCTCAGCAAAGGTCAGAAAATAGGAGACAACATATTTTTGAAAAATCAAAAGCAAATAAAGATCACTTCACCAGACTAGCTTAGCAAGCAGAGGACAGTGCGATTCAAGTGCTGTGGATTGTGTGCATCAAGCCAGTCAGCTTGGAGCAACCCAGGAAAGATTCATCACAATCATGCATTTGGAAAGTCCTGTGGGGGGTGTTACAGAGTGAGGTGCTTGGTATTAGAACTAAATGCCTCATCTATCATAAGGGACTAACCAGACAATATTTAAAATTAATGAAAAGCCCTGTCTGGCCAACATAGTGAAACCCCATCTCTACTAAAAAAAAATTAGCCGGGCATGGTGGCGCATACCTTGTAATCCCAGCTACTTGGGAGGCTGAGGCATGAGAATCGCTTGAACCTGGGAGGTGGAGGTTGCAGTGAGCTGAGATTGTACCACTGCACTCTAGCCTGGGCAATGGAGCAAGACTCCTACCAAAAAAAAAAGCATGAAGAATTAAGTGGGGAGGAGAAACATCTTAGGTTCCCTTGCCAATCCCATAGACTGCACCACAGTGGGGTGGTGCTCACCTGTAGTCCCAGCCACTTGGGAGGCCGGCATAGGAGGATCAACGTGAGCCCAGGAGTTTCAGGCTACAGTGCACCATGACTGCGCCTGTGAAATAGCTACTGCACTCCAGCCTGGACAACACAGTGAGACCACAAACACATCCAAGTCTGGGATTCAGGGCCTTGCTGAGGTGGGTATTTACTCATGTGCTCCCATCATGACTGACTTCTTTGCTGTACATAAATTGAGCTTTGAGCGCTTAAGTTTGAACTTGGCCCACAGTGAGACACAGACTAGAAGCATGACTTTGGAAGTTCACTTTCTAACCACCATGCAAAGCTATATGGCTATCAGCTAGTACAGAGCCTGGCATGTAGCAGGAGCATAGTAAATATTTGTTGAATGAGCAGCAGACAAGTCACATTTAGGGCAGATACCTTTTAAGTAAAATTTAAAATCTGGTCTGTCTAGTTTGCTACGAATGTTAACATAGGAATGTAAAGTAACACTTTTCCTGCGTGATTACCTCCTTTATCCTGTTACTAGGCTCTTGTTCTGTTGCATATATCTTATCATATATATATATAGTAAGCATTTGGTATATAAAGTACAAATCAATGCAGTGGGTAACATGGTTAACCTTCATTACAATGAAGGGACAAACTTCAGGTTAAACTTCTGATCATTAGTCAAATCAAACTTTTGGATAATTTGTAGACTATTATAATACTAAAAAACAAATAAAAAATTGTTTTTGAGACAAGGAAGGTCTCAGTCTGTTGCCCAGGTTGGAGTACAGTGGCTCAATCATGGCTCACTGCAGCCTCGGCCTCCCAGGGCTCAAACAATCCCCCCATCTCAGCCCCACCTCCAGTAGCTGGGACTATCAGGCACGTGCCACTACGCCCAGCTAGTTTTCATATTGTTTGTAGAGATGGGGTTTCGCCATGTTGCCTAGGCTGGTCTCAAGCTAGGCTCAAGAGATTCACCTGCTTTGGCTTCCCAAAGTGCTGGGATTACAAGCACAAGCCACAGCACCTGGCCTAATTTTTTTTTTTTTCTTTTCCTGAGACAGAGTCTTGCTCTGTTGTCCAGGTCGGAATGCAGTGGCGCGATTTTGGCTCACTGCAACCTCTGCCTCCTGGGTTCAAGTGATTCTCCTGCCTCAGCCTCCCAAGTAGCTGGGATTACAGGCGTCCGCTACCACATCTGGCTAATTTTTGTATTTTTAGTAAAGAGACGGGGTTTCACCACGTTGGCCAGGCTAGTCTTGAACTCCTGACCTCGTGATCCGCCCATCTCGGCCTCCCAGAGTGCTGGGGTTACAGGCGCGAGCCACTGCACTCGGCCAAAAATCTTTAATGTACTAAAACTTTATAAATTTTAGATAAAACCAGTAAACACAGCCATGAGGGACAAAGCAAAACAAAAATATTCAAAAGAATATTAAAAAAGTATATAAACAAAAGCATGCTCACCCTTTGAACTTTAATACACTGCTACTACTTACACATTTCCCAGGTGTTCCCTTCTGTTGTACCCTATGCCGTGTAGACTTACACAGACCATATTCATTCCTTTTCTATCCATAGAGTTAGCTGGACTTTAGTCCACTATCATTAATACAGTACTGAATTATAAACCTTAAAATCCACAGCTTCTAGAAAAAATACAATTGATTTCTCCTTTTCATTTTGAGAATTTTACTGCTCGACATACCAAGGTAGGGCTGGCAAATGGGAGCCCCTGTCATAGGCCTGCCCTACAGAGCGGAGATGTATTACAGCAAAGATGGCTGCAGACTGGTGACAGGACCAAGATGCTGTTCCCCACTAGCCCCTGACCCCCCTCAGAAATCCACCTATGCGGTACCCCCAACAGGTACTACCAACTGAGCAGTCACCACGGCCGGAGAAAACGGGCACCTTCCCTGCTCTGCCAGGAGACAGAAAGCTGAGCTCTGCAACATGACAGAGGCATCAACTCAGGATGGCATGTGTTCTTGAACTTTTCATTTTGTGACTCATGTTGTCACCCTCCATAGAGCCAACCATAAATGTTTTCAAAACTATTCATTACAAACTCAATATTCTTTAAAAACGTTGATGCTGTGACAGTGCAAACAGCATTGATTTTATTGCTCGACTTCGGCATGGGCACATACATAGTTAATTTTTAAAAACCATTTATACAGATGTTATTGATAAAGCTCATGTAACAAATGAGTGAAAATACAAAGAATATCAAAGCTAAAACACTCTGTAATAAATACAAATACAATGAAAATGATAAAACTTTGTTTTTAAAGTCAGTCTGAGAGAAGAATATTACATAAAGTGAACTAATTACATCTAGAAATAAAACAACTCAGCATTTGGAACAATCATCCTAACATGTTAAATACCACAAATGGCACCCGTTGACTGTACGCTTAGAAAACAAGCAGAAGGAGCCGCTCTACCAAACTAAGGATGGTTGAAACAGCCTCTAACTCCCAACAATCCAATCAGTCCAATGCACTGGAAATTCAAAGCCCAGATTTAGTGTTGTAAAGTAAAGCGAATTACATTGTATTTGAAAGAAGAGAATCTTGTGCTCCGGACTGTAAATACATGAAAGAAAAAAAGGCTTGGTAAAAAACCCATTCGGGGCAACAAACTATGTGCAAAACAAAATGTACACTATACACAGCACTATTTAAAAACTACACCAAGATACAAGGCCCTCTGAGGCAAGACTTACCTCTCTGTACTGCCTATGAGCTCTACAAAGGAATCTCTGTTCATAACTAAGCATTCATGATGGAAAGGCAAGAGTATGAAAACAGATATCACATATCTGAAATAACAATACAGCTAGAGGGAAGACAAGAAAAAACCAGTTAAGAGGGACATGGAAATAAATATTCACATTAAACATGAGGTGCAAGTCCATGGTTCAATAATACATTGGGGGTTTTTGCTTAGCACCTATTTGGAAGTAATCGGGTAATGTAACTTTGAAATGGAAATCTAAATCATGTTTTTATATATGTTTGTGATAACATAGACTGTTATGGAGAGTAATTTCTTTTTTTTTTTTTTTTTTGGGCGGGGACGGAGTCTCACTCTTGTTGCCCAGGCTGGAGTGCAGTGGTGCAATCTCGGCTCACTGCAATCTCTGCCTCCCAGATTCAAGCAATTCTCCTGCCTCAGCCTCCCAAGTAGTTGGGATTACATGAGTGCGCCACCATGCCCGGCTAATTTTGTGTTTTTAGTAGAGATAGGGTTTCACCATGTTGGCCAGGCTGGTCTCGAACTCCTGACCTCAGGTGATCCGCCCACCTCGGCCTCCCAAAGTGCTGGGATTACAGGCGTGAGCCACCATGCCCAGCCAATTTCTTTCTTTTAAAGCTCTATTAAGTCATTAGTATAAAGTTAAAAAGGCACTCAAAAAGCAATGGTATTTGCCTGCTTTATATTGTATATTAAAATAAGTGATAGTAGCATTTCATTATTACTGTATCCCTGTCAGTTATGATTTCTGTATTATGTACTTTTTTACTGAAAGATTTTAAAAGTAGGCACAATTATAAACTGCACTAGTGCTTTAATATAAGAGAGAGATGGGTCTGCAACCAATAAAGTACTATCATGACAGCTGAACATTACTGATTATCAAATAGCATAGAAACCACTTCCATACATTTCAAGATGCTCTTCAGTACTCAGAATGCAATGTAAAAAAACAAATTGTTTGAGAGGAAAAAGGTAGGCATAAGCATATTACCACTGCACAGTTACAACTATGACTAGCTTGCTTGTGGCAGTTGAATTTGGCCAAATGAAATACATTAAAATACTTAAAAACTACACAAGTAGTTCTCAACTTTTTTAAAGCAGCAAAATCTCCACTTCTTTTATCCCATCCATTCCTCCCCGCCCCGCTGCACCCCACGAAAGCTTACTTGAAATTCCAATATACATAAGAAAAATGGGCTGTTCTGGGTAAAGGGGGTGGGGATATGGAGCCTAAGGCCCCTGCTCAAATACCAACTAGGCCTTCCCCCTCACTCCCTCTCATTGCCCCTCTTCTCTTAAACCATTACTCTTGAGGCACCTCTGAGGAACCCTTTGGCTCCAAGAACACAGACTGAAACCCACTCCATCACATGAAACAGAACACAGAGGACCTATTTACTTGATAACTTTAAATTTTGCAGCTTAATTATCATGAAAATTTGCTTATTTCACATCAATGTAAAAAAAACTTATAGTACATATTTTTGATGGTTGAATTTAAAAATCCAACTGTGATTTCAGATTTTTTCAATCCCTCACCCCAGAGTTTTCGTTGCTTCTGGATCATTCAACATGCCACGCACCTTGAAAGCTAAATCTGGACGTTTCAAAATCAGGTGCAGATCTTCAACACCAAGGGAAGCGGGAGTCCCTTACTTCCAAAATGAACTCTTCAAAGTAATTTACGCCATAGAGTTAGAATCACTGTTCATACTACCGCCCCTCAACCCCACTTCATTCTGTTAGGTAAAAGCAGGATTTTCTAAGCTTATTAATAATCTTTAGAGCAAAATTCTTCCTTTTTCATAACTGTAGCCGATTAAAATTATGAGCAGTTAACGCTTTAGGATGGTTTTGTTAATGGAAACTTACACTGTAGTTAAAATACAATATAAATTAGGTGCACTTGTCAGAGACTTTGGTTTATAGGAATAGTCCATATATTAAAGATAAGCTGACCCAGCAAAATAACGAAAATCCCATCCCATCCACATGCTCTGAGAAGCTATAAAAATGCTTTTTTTAAGATTAAAAGTAAATCTTAAAAGTATTTTAAGATTAAAAGTAAATCCAAAATACCTAATCATATTGACTCAAAATAAAAACATTAGGTTTTTTTTTTTTTAAAGAGTCTCTTAAAAACAGGGAGCCCCTGAACACATCTTATTGTCACAAATAAATGACTAAGTTTAGACTAAATCGTTGCATTAGGAATTTGACAACCAAAATTATATAGCTGTATTCCAGGAAATCCGTTCTTGAAAAATGTAAAAAAGACCCACTTAGACTAGGTTGAAACATAATGCAAAATATAATGCTCTGCTATAGAAAAACACAAACATGTAAATGGCTTAATTTCTTAAAGATGATTCTTTTAGCCAATTGTTTACAAAGGTAGAATAATTCAAAATAATTTTATTTTTTTTTACAAAGAGCAAGTACAGGAGCTGTTCAAGATCATGTATTCAATCAAAATGAAATGTGACTTGTACCGACTGCTGAAGTTGTCTTGATGTTTGAGAGACTTGAAATCTGTGAAGCAATTTGAATAGATTACCTTTTATAAAAATAGTAGTAGTCTTTAAGTGTAGAATACTGCCTAACTCTGGAAATGTAGGAAAAGTCAGCATTCTTTAGGTTCAAGATATTAAGTTTAAATAGCAGCTGAATGTGGCCTCATGGCAAAGCATAAAGACCTTTTTTTTCCTTGAAAAGGAATTTCAAAATTGTCCTTTCCCCTCACAGTGTCCTAAAATGTAAAAAAAAAAAAAAAAAAGGGGGGGGGGTGTTTTCCTGTATTTCAGCATATTCTTTGAAACTCTGCTGAAAGGAGGCTGTCAGTCAGGGTTGTATAAATAGAGTCCTGGGTAAATCCTTGAAGCTTGTCATTCCACAGCAAATCCACATGTTTCTTCAATGGCTGTTAGCAGCTTTTCATATAGCTTTTCATAGCTTTCATAGGGTGGAATGTCTATTCGATTGAAGCTGTGAATAAGCAAATCAAATTTTATACAGTTCATTCAAAATAAGTAAACTGGCCTAGCAAGTGTATACCAGTATAGCCACATCACTCTGTGTCACACAGAAAACTAAAAGGTATTTCTCTAAAACAGAGATGACCACTTTTGGGTTTTCCTACCAATTTCCGAATAATCTTAACTTTTAAATCACTTAAGTTGCTTATCATTCCCTTTCAAGGCCCATTTAACACTAGTAAGTACAATAAATAAAAAGTCGAATCTGTTTGGAACTAACACCTATGTACATGGAATGGGGAATAAAGCTACAAAAATACCTTACCAAGTGTGGGCTTTCGGCAGGTTGTTAGTGCAGGCATCAATCTGGTGTATGGTAAAGAGTCTCGGGCCTGCAGCACCTGCAAATGAAGGAAATGTGGGTGAAATCACTGCAGGTGCGTGTATTAGTCTCCAAAATCTTAAGAATAAAACTGGTAAGTAAACCACGGGATCTGGGGATAGGGGAATGGTAATGAATCCACACATACTACCAAAGGGCAGCAGGAAAAGCATCTGGGTTTTAAGAGCCAGAATTAACCTTGGATAAGGCTTAGATTCCGTAATAGGTTCACATTTCCATTTGAGAAAAAACTCAAGATTGAAATCCCTTTCCCAATTTCTATCTTTTATAGAAAGTCAATATCCCAAAAGCATGAGAAGAAAAGTAATCAGGCAAATCCAAGGTAAAATACATAGGCACACATTCAAAAAGATGACGACCTGATGCAAATTTAGATTTCATGACTCAAACTGGGCTGACAGCAAAAGAGCCGTCTATAGAATCCATTTCAGTTCGCACAGGCACCCCATATAAATACATGTAGGAGAAATACAACTTCACTTTATGCATCTGGGAAGTGTGAGGATGAGGAGCTCTCCTTACAGAGAAGGGCAGCACAGCTGAAAGCAGGCTCTCTCCCCAGGGATTTCAGCGCATGCGCTGTGGGCAGCACTGTCGAATTATGTACCAGTCTCGCTTTGTGTGTCCTTATTCATCACCAGCAGCTTTGAAAATGAAGTGCTTAAGAGGTAAAGGAAGCAACTGCCACCCAGTGAAGCGCCACAATCATTAGCAATATTACCAGCTCCTCCCAAAATTAACTAGCTTATTCCACAGAAAACCATTCTTAAAAAAGGAATATGGTTGTAAACAAATAGTCTGATGCCATGCAGTAATTAAAATGCTCTGACCGAACAGATGGTTTCCATGACCCATGCTGCTTCTGTCTAATAAGAGAAAGAACGAAAAGTAGAGGGGAGAGGCATCCCAGGCAGGTAAACGTTTCACCAGGTCAAGATGTGAACATGGAAGTGAACGACTTCCCTACAGGAATGTGCAACAGAATTAAAAGTAAGGTGACCAGAAAACAAAGGCAGAGCATCACCACGTACGGTCTCTAGCATGCGGCACTCACTACAATCAGAGAAGCCTGCAGAAAAGGCTCTTGGGAAGGGAACAAAAGAAAGGAGGGAGAAGAAGGTATCACAATGTGAGAGTCACAGATAAGAAGTGAAAAAGAGAATCTCTAAGCACATGGTTTACAAAATATCTCCACAGACCCCACGCTGACAGCCCCGCCCCCACCTGCTGCCCCGCTTGCCTGCACCTCAGGCTGTTACCTTGCAATGCTTTGAAGCCCTGCAGAGGCACTCGAGAGGATCCTGTCACAAACTGAAGCAATCTTGCTCGTCGCTCTTCATCAAAAAACTCCACAGCTTTCCAGAACCATTTGACAATGTTGCTGTCTGGTGTACAATGTTTTAACCGGGTGTTTACCTTCCAGTCATTAACATCTATCTTTCCAAGTCCACAAATAATGAGCTGTGAAAATAGTACACAGTAATGAACCTGTGGAAACCACAGCCAGGCCAAAAATTCCTCAAAAGAGAACTTTAGGTTTGTACTGCTGGCTGTCATTTGGTGGTTCCTAATTAAAGATGCATATCAGAATCATCTGAAAAGCTTTTCAAATTGACATTCCGGGTCCTAGGCTCAGAGATGTTAATTCTGTGCACCTGGGGTGACAGTTGGGATCTATATTTTAAAAAGCTCCAGAGATATCTACTCACTGCAAACTCCCTCTCCAGGGTCTGAGAACCACAGCTGTGATAGACTTGACCAGGTAAACAATTGAGAATGTTTCGTAAGTTCATAATAAAATTATAAAGCTTTAAAAAAAAATGGACAGAAATTGAGACCCAAAGAGTAAATACAGATATGTGCCTTCTTTGGACCTGCATCATCTACTAGTTTCAATACCTATTAGCTTTGTTGATTGAGGGCAATTCAATCAATTCCTCTGCTGTAATATGGTAGTAACATCCATTTCACTACATCCTGGGGAAGCAACCGATAATGCACAGAAACTTCAGAAATGGGTGTTGAATAAGTGATTCATACAATTTGCTTAATAATTTTTTTTTTTAAGACAGAATTTTGCTCTGTCTCCTAGGCTGGAGTGCAGTGGCATGATCTAGGCTCACTGCAGCCTCTGCCTCCCGGGTTCAAGTGATTCTCCTGCCTCAGCCTCCCAAGTAGCTGGGATTACAGGCATGCACCACAATGCCCAGCTAATTTTTGTATTTTTACTAGAGATGGGATTCCGCCATGTTGGCCAGGCTGGTCTCCAACTCCTGGCCTCAAGTGATCCGCCTGCCTCAGCCTCCCAAAGTGCTAGGATTATAGGCGTGAGCCACTACACCTGGCCTACATTTGCTTAATAATCTTAAATTGATATTAAAGCACAAAGTACATGAGCACATTGATACAGACCTCTACTAAACACATCCTGATGGAGGGTCACACAGATGAACTATATCCAAATCATTTTATACTATTATTAATATATCTCCCTAGGGTTCAAGACTAACTCACCATACTAATCTAACATGTTTGTTTATAGCAGTGAATTCCATGTGTACTATAAAACATAACTTGCAAATCCTATATTTTATAGAATTACACCCAGGATTAATATATACAATGCTAAAATAAATGTTATACATATTGTCTTTAAAAATTGGTAGGGTGTGGTAGCTCACGCCTGTAATCCTAGCACTTTGGGAGGACGAGGCATGCAGATCACTTGAGGTCAGGAGTTCAAGACCAGCCTGGCCAACATGGTGAAACCCTGTATCTACTAAAAATACAAAAAGGTAGCCGGGCGTGGTGGCGGGCACCTGTAATCCCAGGTAAGGCATGAGAATCGCTTGAACCCAGGAAGTAGAGGTTGTAGGGAGCTGAGATCCCATCAGCCTGGGGGACAAGTGAGACTGTGTCTCCAAAAAAAAAAAAAAAAAGAGCCAAAATAATGTTAGCCAGGCGTGGTGGTGCACACCTGTAGTACCAGTTACTGGGGAGACTGAGGTGGGAGGATCACTTCAGCATAAGAGTTAACAGTGAGCTAGGATCATGCTACTGCACTCCAGCCTAGGCAACAGAGTGAGACTCTATCTCGAAAAATAAAAATAAAAAGTTTAATGATTCAGGCCTGGTGCAGTGGCTCACGCCTGTAATCCTAACAATTTGGGAAGCAGAGGCAGGTGGATTGCCTGAGCTAAAAAGTTCAAGACCGGCCTGGGCAACATGGTGAAACCCCATCTCTACTAAAAATACAAAAATTAGCCAGGCATGGTGGTGCACACCTGAAGTCCCAGTTACTCGGGAGGCTGAGGCACGAGAATCGCTTGAACCTGGGAGGCAGAGGTTGCGGTAAGCAGAGATTGTGCCACTGTACTCCAGCCTGGGTGACAGAGTGAGATTCTGTCTCCACAAAGAAAAAAAAAAAAGGAAAAAAGAAAAGAAAAAAAAAGTTTCATGACCCATTAGCAGTAGAAACTATATTAAAAATCCTAACCCTACCAAATAAAGTCTCCAGTAAGGCTTCTATGGGGTTCTGAAATAAAATCTCCAACAAAGCTTCTACAGGGTTCACTGAATTAACACCACACTGAACAGGGAGGAGGTTATCCGAAAAGGATTATGGGTGTATTTAATGACATAAAAGGCACCTCCTAAATTCTTTTCTTCAGAGGAATGGCAGTTAGAAGGCCAAATCCTCGTTTATTGTATAAAGAGATGAAAATGCATTATATTTCAACCTTATCGGCATTCCTGCTATGTTCTCCTTCTAACTACTTCCTTCTGGCTATTTCACTATGAACAATTCAATCACAAAAGGAATGGGGAGAGTATCAAGTAAAACCAACCTTTTTAGATTTGTTTGCTAACAGGTCTATTAACAGATTTATTTAGAAAGGACATTGAAGGCATTGAATAAAATCATGTTTCAAATTATTAGTAGACTTCAAATATTTGTGTTATCCCTAACTACTAAATAAATTTGGGACCTTTAATAGAATTAAACCTCTTGTTTTTTAGTTGTTCAGTAGGAAATTCAGATGTATTTGTTTAAGGTCTTAATTACAAAACCTGGGGTGTTTAAGGGCCAGCTTTAAAAGGAAACAAAACACTATTAACTGTTTAGTATGGCTGTTAATCTAAAGACATTCAGAGGCCAGGTGCGGTGGCTCACACCTGTAATCCCAGCACTTTGGAAGGCCGAGGTGGGTGGATTATTTGAGGTCAGGAGTCCCAGACCAGCCTGGCCAACATGGTGAAACCCCGTTTCTACTAAAAATAAAAAAATTAGCCGGACGTGGTGGCGGGTGCCTATAGTCCCAGCTACTTGGGACGCTGAGGCAGGAGAATCACTTGAATCCAGGAGGTGGAGGTTGCAGTGAGCCGAGATCATGCCACTGCCCTCCAGCCTGGGCAACTCTGTCTCCAAAAAAAAGAGAGAGAGAGATATTTAGATTCAATTTATCCTAGGTGTTTTAGTTATTTTCTCGATGATCTTGTCTATCAAATGCTTTCTTGCAAGCTTAGTGTAAAACTAATTCAGAGTAGGCTCTTACCCAAATAAATTTCAATATGGTAGATTAATGAGGTTTTACTTAACTAAATCAGTAACCACTAAGTTAGGGAATAAACATATATTGGAAGAATGTACATATAAGTCATGAAATCTGTTTAAAATAAGAAAGTACAGGATAGAAAAATAAATTTAAAATTTTCACAATATAAGAGAGACTGCTCACAGCTGGGCATGGTGGCTGAAGCCTATAATCCTAGCACTTTGGGAGGCCAAGGCAGGCGGATCCCTTGAGCTCAGGAGTTTGAGACCAGCCTGGGAAACATGGCAAAACCCTGTCTCTACCAAAAAAAAAAAAAAAAAAAAAAAAATTAGCCAGGGGTGCTGATGCATGCTTGTAGTCCCAGCTACTTGAGGGGCTGAAGGATCATTTGAGCCCAGGAGGTCAAGGCTGCAGTGAGCCATGATTGCACCACTGCACCCCAGCCTGGGTGACAGAGTGAGACCCTGTCTCAGAAAAAAAAAAGAGAGAGAGAGAGAGAGATTGTTCACTCACAGAAATTCCAAAGCATGAAAGGCCTTCAAAAGCATGAAAGACTTTTCCTGTGAATAAGAATTCTCAAGCATAGAACCATGAAACTTAGAAAGCACCAGAAATATGCTTTCCTCTAAAACTAAGTAACAAAATAATTCCCAATCCTTCCTTGTTACACTAGTGATAATACTAATGCACTAACCTCTAACTCCTTCTCATCAAATGTCTTCAGCAGATGTTGTGGAATTACTTCATTAAATCCTTTCTGCAGAGCCAGGAATTGAGCCTCAATGCCTCGTAAAAATCTCCAGTTCACATAGAGCCTGTAAACATTCAGCAGGATTTCGTATAATCACATATATTTTCAGATCTAGTAATTATTATTATAAATCTCTACTTTAGCAACACTGCATTTTACAAGCATCTAACATTAACGGTTTAGCCTCAAGTCTAACAATAAATCTCAGACTGATGAGGATAAATGAACCCTGAGGTGTGACACAGTTCAATGTTGATGAAAAGTGGTAAACTACTAACAAAAGCAGCATCAGCAGAGCAACCCTTCAAATCAGAGAAGCTCCCAGGAAACAGGACGTCTACTAGAGCTGAGTCTTGATGAAATTTCTTTCTAAACTTACAGCATACATGCCAATAACTAGAATAAAGAGCTCTTTCACTCAAAAATGACTTATTTTTCTGATTTTACTTGCAAATGTAATTTGAATGTGTTGGGTGTTTTGTTTCTATTTGAGGGAGGCCTACGGAAGAAGAGGAGGTAGAGAATCCTCATACCAAAAATGAGAAGAAGAAATAGTAAAAGCCAATAGCAAGCACTTTTTGATTAAATAATCATTGTTCTCCAGAGGATATAAAAATTCTGGAAGATGTAATTTTACCAATAAAAAATGCACTAAACTACATCTATTGTGTGAATGTACGATTTATAAGTGAATTGTTTTTATTTATCTATCTACCCAAGAAAACTTCTCCATCTCATGCATCACAGAACTTACTCATCTGTCAAATTTGTTAACATTTCCAAATTTGGAGAAATGGTTCTCTACTTTAAGAAATAAGTTACTTAACATTATATCCTTTGGAGGACCATATTTTTGTTTGTTGGGTTAAGGGGACAGCAAAACTGTGTAACTGTAAAAGTTTTTCTTTGTAATTTTTAATCTCATAACTGTAGTTGGCCAGGGATTATTACGTGCTGTAAACACGACTGAACCCTGAAGAGTGGGACCCAGGGACTGAGTAGGACACACGAGGTCTTGAAAAGGAGACACTGCTAAGACTTAGGAAATTCTCATTTGTTCTTTTTTAATTATTTTTAATTTATATTAGATGGAGTCTCATTCTGTCACCCAGGCTGGAGTACAGTGGTGCGATCTCAGCTCACTGCAATCTCCACCTCCCAGGTTCAAGCGGTTCTCCTGCCTCAGGCTCCAAAGTAGCTGGGATTACAGGTGCCTGCCAACACGCTTAGCTAATTTTTGTATTTTTAGTAGAGACGAGGTTTCACAATGTTGGCTAGGCTGGTCTTGAGCTCCTGACCTCAGGTGATCCACCCACCCTGGCCTCCCAAAATGCTGGGAATACAGGCATGAGCCACTGCACCCAGCCTGTTCTTTCATTTTTTTAAGTAGAAACGTAATACATACTTTTTACGTATATAACAAAAAAATCAAACATTAACTATGGAGACAGTAAAATATGAAAGTCCATTCTTTTACCCTCTTTCTCCTTCCTATTTCCAGTCGCATCACCTCCACTCCCTCATCCTAGGCAAAAACTTTATTTGGTTGCAGCCTCCTGAACATCTTCAGTATAATTATAAAAAAACAGCCAGGCACGGTGGCTTATGCCTGTAATCCCAGCACTTTGGGAGGCTGAGGCAAGCAGATCACGAGGTCAGGAGTTTGAGACCAGCCTGGCTAATATGGTGAAACACCATCTCTGCTAATAATAAAAAAAATTGCCGGGTGTGGTTGTGCGTACCTGTACTCCCAGCTACTCGGGAGGCTGAGGCAGGAGAATCACTTGAACCTGGGAGGCAGAGGTGCAGTGAGCCAAGATCGTGCCACTGCACTCCAGCCTGAGCAACAGAGCGAGACTCCACCTCAAAAAAACCCAAAAAAACAAAAAACAAAAAAAAACCATGGATTTTGTTCCTACATAATTCTTCTAAGACTTACTTTTAAAATTTGACAGCTTATGCACTTTTAAATATCCACATAATATTCTGTTGAATGTATAATATAATCATTCTTCTCTAAAAACATTTCAGTAGTGTAACTTTTTTTCACAAGTAGCATTTAATTGACCGTCTTTCCCCATATTTGTTCAGTTACATGTGTGTTTCTGCAGAAGAGCCCTAAACATAGAGCTGCTAGTTGAAGGGCACATGCTGCTGGTATCAAACTGCTTTCCAGAAAAGCTATACCACTGTTCACTCCAATCAAGTGGACGTCATATTTAAACTAGGAAACATTTTAGTAAGATTTGGGAACATAATCTATACACAAAAAGTATATCATGCAAGTTTCTGTGTACATACAGTAAAGTTCAAGTTCAAACTCCCAAAACTGATTACCATAGTTCTATGTTTAGAGGTCTTTTTATTTCTCATAAGCCAAATTAGCCCAATACATAAAAATTCCTCAATTTTTACTTTATGAAATCTGAAAAACATTTATTTACATTTATCTCTAAACTCACAATGTGCTCATTTATAAACAGGCTAAGTGTTAGTAAGATAAAGCACAAAAGCCCTTCTGAATTGCCACCTGTGGTAGCTACACCACATGTGGCCCCAGTGCCCACATCTCCTGGTATTCACACATTTGTACAGCTCCTCCTCCATGATGAAACTGGGCTGGCTGTCTCAGTTTAACCAGAAGTAGACAGCAGAAGTCATGTTGGCCAGGACCAGGCTTAGGCCTTAAAAAGATCTAGCAGCTTCTGCTTTTGAGCTTTAGAAAGCTGGCTACCCCATAAGAAGTCTGGCTATCTTGTTGGGAGAGAGAGTGGCTATGGGGAGAGGGAGTGGCTATGGGGAGAGGGAGTGGTCATGGAGAGAGGGAATGGCCTTTGATATCACACAGGGAGAACCAAGGAACTCAGCCAACAATGAGAACAAGGCCCCAGACAGTGACCCCAGTCGACAGCCATGCCAGCTAGCCCTCAGCCATTTGAGTTATCCTAGTTATGAGTGAAGAGGCTATCTTGGTGTTGCAGGCCTAGCTGACATCTTGTGGAACAGCAGTGTTGTCATCCATGTTGTTCTTTTGCCCAATTTCCTGACCCATGGAATTGTGAGAAATAATAAAATGTCTGTTCTAAATAAGCCACTAAATTCTCCTGAAGCGGATTTTGTAACACTAAGTAGTACTATCTAAATATTTAAGTTTGCTCATACTAACATTCTAGAACATTGAAAAAAATTCAGCCTTGAGAACACAGGAGTGTTTACCTGACATATTCTTTTTTATTTTCTTCATTAACAGGGATACTTTTGCCATTTGGTTTAAGTTCATGCTGAATAATTTCACCATATGCATTATGTTCAACACAGAAGGTATGGTCCAAAACACCTGTAATATCATTCTCACTGGATAGGAAAGAGGAAAATATATGTAACTGGGAAACCTAAAATACAGACCCTATAGATGTATTAATTGGTGAGATAAAACTAAGATCATTTTATAATATAACAAATGTGAGGTCAGATTCTGCTTCCATACCACCTAGTTCTTTCTGGACAGAAAAGTCAAAGAGCTTTAACCTTCATAAACACAGAAAACATTTAACTTCCTGAGTAATGAGAAAGAGCCTTGGTCAAAGCTGGGCCTTGCTAGAACCACCAATATAGGACAATTTCAGTTACATTTGGCATTCTGAAGAGCCCTACTCGGTACTGTACTCCAAGGGGCCAAGTGCCTGTGTATCCCTAGTGAGAAAGCTACTGTACACTTTATAAAAAATAAACACTGCCAGTGTATCTTCACAAAATAACGACCTCTTGCAAAACAGAATCAGTTCTTAGCTTAAATTCAACAATTAGTTCTTATTCTAAAAGTACGGTTCCAACAATCGCCACTTCATTAAAAGCAACAGCAGCAAGAATTTGCTATTCTAACACACGCAGGTTTGGAACAGAATTTGTATCACACTGAGGAAACAATTATATAAAGTACTTTTAAAAATAGAAATATACTAGTTGTTTTTTCCTTTTTAAAGTAGTAACACTTGCTAAGTTTAAGGAATTTGAAATGTATAAAGAAGCTACAGAAAGGGGGAAATCATATGCGATCCTATCACTCAAATAACCAGTCAATATTTTAAGTACATCAGTTTTGAAGCATATTTTTTTTTAAAGCTCAGAGTTTAACTATAATGAAGAGATAGAAGACTCAATACATACAGTATCCACACTAAACTGTTATGAAGATCCGGATCTACTAACTCCATGTCATCCAAGGTAATTGACTTCCCAAGCAATTGCTTATAAAAAGGCAATGTGAAACCACCATCAATATAATGTCCATGAAACACAGCCATTCCCATTATTCGTCCAACAAAGTGGAAATAGGATAAATGTTCCTGAAATTGAAAACAGTATATATACTCGTTAGGCACTACCCAGGAAAATTTTAATAAAAATGAAATATTTCAGCAACATTAATCTTTTTGAGAATAAGCATAAAATTTTTACTCTTCAATATAGTCAGGTGGGAGTATTTCTCTAGGGCATGCTCAGGAGTCTCTAGATCACCAGAGAACAGCATATTACACAGGGTAATATGCCCTTCTCGCAGGGGCCAGTCATTTTGTAAATTTTATCTTTTAGAAATTAAGTCCAAACTATGGTCCCGGAGCTTCATTCAACTACTTGCAGATCCTTTTCTCTTCCTTCTCTCACCTCCTGCTGAGCCCTTTGTCATGAAAAAAAAATCTTTCAATCCTAAACCTCCCTACTTCCTTGACCTAACCAGAAATTAAACATCAAAACACCATAGATTTAAGAGCACAGACTTGGTGTCAGACTTGAATTAGAATCACGATTCTGCCAGTCAATGGCATATGGACAAATTAACCCCCGTAGGACTAACTGTCCACATCTGGAAATATGAGGATAATAACAGTATCTAAAAAGCATCTCTATGAGGAGTAAAATGAGGTGATGTTTGAAACCCATGGGACTGGACCTGGCATGTTATAAGCAGTCAATGAATCTGGGCTATTGTTACTACAGGGGCAGTAGTGGGCCCTCCAAAAAGAACCTTCACCTCAAAATCCTCCCTAAATAATTTCGTGAAACAAATCTAACATTTCTACTCTTTTATATATATTTGGTCTTTCGTCACAGATTGTTTTGTTAGATGTTTGTATTTTAAAATTCTTTTACCTCTCTATTTACTAAGTAATCTTTTAAGCTCGTCTTTAAACCTTTTATCTTGTTTTTGTTTCTTTTTTAAAAGTAACACACGCACACACACATATATATTTACCAAAGTTGCATTATACTATTTGATAAACTTCGTTTCACTTAACACATCATAAACATCATCTTTCCATATCATTAACTATTATCCCACATTATCATTTTAGTGGCTGTATAGTACGCCCTTATATGGAAAGACAATATAAAAACAATACATTAGTAAAAACTGCTAACTTCTGTTGAGTGCTTAGTAATGTAGTTGATAGAGTTGTAGAGTGAATAACATACAGCACTGTGCTAAGTGCTTAATGTGCAGGGTCCCATTTCATTCTCATAACCCCTCTTTGAGGTACAAATGTATTTATTAGCAATGACAAAACTGAAGCTTAAGTCCATGAACTTGCCCTGAAAGGTCACAAAGCTAGTAAGTGATGAGACCATGACACGTCTTTCTAATTCCAGAACCTATGCCTTTAATCATTTGCATTATTCTGCTTCATGTCATAATTTAATCAGTCCCCGCTCCTGTTGTTTTCAGTTGAGTGCTACTATAAACAATAAACATCCCTGTTTCCAAATTGGTGCATACATCCATAATCATCTGCTTGGGAAAATTTTATAGAAGAGGAATTGCTGAGTCAAAGGGCACAACTAAGACAAGGACAAATAATTTCTATATAATAAACTACATTAACATATAAACATGAAAAGCATTATAGGTCACAATTCACATCATAACTTCAAATCATACCGGATTAACTGCAGAATCAGGATTGATCTGCAATGTATAAATATCATCTCTTGAATATTGGAAGAGGCCGTAGTATGGATTCAACATTTCATGTGACAAGAGATACAACCATTCCCTAGAAAACAAGATATGACCAAGGAATTTTTTTGTTAATGTATACATTTTTATTAAGATATGCCATTAATTAATCATTTTAGCAAATAATTTTTTAAATTAATAAAAGGCAAAAAAGCACTAACTACAGTTATATAAGATCACATTGGAAAAATCTACTGTACCCAAATAGCATATAAAAACTCTATTATATTGAAGTAACATCTCACGCAAAATTTAGGCAATTTTATTATATTTTAGCATCAAAGAGTATAAAAGTATTATCCAACAGTTCAGCTACTCACGAGTTGATACAGTCCAGTGGTCTGTTACTTTTAATTGCCAAATAAATTTGTAATCCATAATAAACATAAAACAAAAGGAAGAATATGGTTTTATTTCAAAACGTCCATGTGAGGCTGGGGACGGTGGCTCACACCTGTAATCCCAGCACTTTGGGGGGCCAAGACAGGTGGTTTGCTTGCGCTCAGGAGTTTGTGACCAGCCTGGGCAACAAGGCGAAATCCCATCTCTACAAAAAATACAAAAATTAGCCAGGCTGATGGCAAGTGCCTATAGTCCCAGCTACTTGGGAGGCGGAGGTGGGAGGATTGCTTGAGCCCTGGAGGTTGAGGCTGCAGTGAGCTGAGATTGCACCACTGCACCCCAGCCTGGGTGACAGAGTGAGATCCTGTCTCAAAGAAAAAAAAAAAAAGTCCACGTCATCTCTATTATCCTGGTCTACTCCTATCATGACCAGTTTATACAGACATATAATACAGTATTGATTTACTATTCATTTTGGACAAGGGTATATTTTGTTGTAGTATTAAGGACATTTCATTATCATTCACTGTATAAACCCTAAAACATACCATGATAAAAATATAAGTGGGCAAGGATTGCAAGGCATTTGGTGTAGGTATGGACTCAAGGGCAAACGTGCATTCTTTGGGTATGTTCCATACCACTTCTTGACTTCAATGTAAATCAATGTTTTTAAAACCTGGAATAAAAAGTACTTCCACCTTGAATTTATTAAATCCTTCAAATTTTTCAAAGTATAAAAGATAATTTGTTACTCACTTTGGAAATTCACTAGTCTAGAACTTAAGAGATGTAGTTCTAGTCTTAATTCTTGTCATTCCTTGGCTAGGGAAGGTTATTTAAATGATATATTTTGATATTATGGATTAAACAGATTCAATAATATTTTTGAGCAAATGCAGAATAGTATTAAAACTAGTTAAAGGAAACTGTTTCAAAATTCTATGCGATGGAGTCTAAATTAAATTACTACCATTATGTAACATTTGAAAAACTACTCTAGAGATTAAAAAAAGAAGTAACATCTCCACATAAGCAGCCTTCCCAACATAACACTCGTCTGATGTGTCTTGTGTTTTTGGTGTGTGTACGTGTTTTTTAAAAAGAAAATCCAAATTTTTGTTTTGTTTTACCAAGTATTTAGAACACAAATAAGAGCAGAACTCAACTACTTTGAGATTCTACTATGGAATAAAGTTCAGAAAAAGCAGATCACTGTCACATTCCATTTATTCTGCTCAAATCCTGACAGTAGTAAGGTTAAAAAACAAAAAACTGGGCTGGGTGCGGTGGCTCATGACTGTAATCCCAGCACTTTGGGAGGCTAAGGCGGGCAGATCACAAGGTCAGGAGATTGAGACCAGCATGGCCAACACGGTGAAACCCCGTCTCTATTAAAAATACAAAAATTAGCTAGGCGTGGTTGTATGCGCCTGTAGTCCAGCTACTCGGGAGACTGAGGCTGCAGAATCACTTGAACCCAGGAGGCAGAGGTTGCAGGGAGCCGGGATTGTGCCACTACACTCCAGCCTGGCGACAGAGTGAGATTCCATCTCAAAAACAACAACAACAAAAAAAACTGACTACGAGCCAGGCATGGTGGCTCACGCCTGTAATTCCAGCACTTAGGGAGACGGAGGCAGGAGGATCACTTGAGGCCAGGCGTTTGAGACCAGCCTGGGCAACACAGACCCTGTTTCTACCAAAAAAACAAATTTTTTTTTTTTTTTTGAGACGGAGTCACGCTCTGTCACCAGGCTGGAGTGCAGTAGCACGATCTCGGCTCAGTGCAACCTTTGCCTCCTGGGTTCAAGTGATTCCCCTGCCTCAGCCTCCCGAATAGCTGGGACTACAGGTGTGCGCCAACACACCCAGCTAATTTTTGTATTTTTAGTAGAGACGGGGTTTCATCATGTTGGCCAGGATGGTCTCAATCTCTTGACCTCGTGATCTGCCCACCTCAGTCTCCCAAAGTGCTGGGATTACAGGTGTGAGCCACCGCACCTGGCCAAATTTTTTTTTTTAATTAGGCATGGAAGCATGTGCCTATAGTCCTAGCTCTTTAGGAGGCTGACGCAGGAGGATCACTTGTACCTAGGAGTTCGAAGCTGCAGTGAGCCATGATCACACCACTGCACTCCATGGAGCCTGGGTGACAGAGTGAGACCCTGTCTCTAAAAAACTAAATAAATAAAATAAACTACTTATTTGATCTATACATATAATTATAGTACTTAGATGCCACCAGTAGTTGATGATGATGATGAAGTGTTCCCAATAAACATTCACTCTAGTTATGAGTAAGTAATACAAATTCCACAGAAACTATCAAGTCCTAAGTATGATGTGCAAGGGATTATTTTTAAAAATCCACACTAAAGAAACTATCCATCCGTAGGTTTAAAAGGTGACAGAATGAAAATAAGTCTACAAATACACACATATAATGCTAAATAACAATTAATGGGAATTATTGAAAACATAATTTTGGTTGGATTTAAGATTAGGGAAAGCAGAATTACCACAATGATCCTTGGAACATTTCAATACAGAGCTACAGTGTTTCTCCATTTATATAAAACGAATTTTCACACATAGAAAAGAATTCTTGTAGTAAATATAATATCAGAAATAAATCACTGGCTGGGTGTGGTGGCTCACACCTGTAATCCCAGCACTTCGGAAGGCTGGGGCAGGCAGATTGTTTGAGCTCAGAAGTTCGAGAATAGCCTGGGCAACATGGCAAAACCCCATCTCTACCAAAAAAAAAATACAAAAATTAGCCGGGTGTGGTGGCTTGTACCTGTAGTCCCAGCTACTCAGGAGGCTGAGGTGGGAGGATCTCTTGAGCCCAGGATGGGGAGGTTGCAGTGAGCTGAGATCATGCCACTACACTCCAGCCTGGGTGACAGAGGGAGACCCTGTCTCCAAAAAAAAAAAAAAAAAAAGAAAATTAATTTGACTTGACCTGTGAGTTACAAATGTAGCAGAAGCATTATACCTTCTGTACTGAAACATTCTGAGGACCATCATGATATGTACATGTGTATACACACATGCATGCATACACATTCATTTAACAAGGAAAAAAGGCATAACAATGGAAGCAAAGAGAACCAGTATTCAGTTCAGGTTATATATCATTTAAATCTCAAAACTGTTCCTGACAATGTAAAGCAGAGGCAATAATGTACTTAAAGAGAGAGATGGAGAAAACACAGGGCCTGCAGTCTCATGGGACTCAGATGATCTATTGGGGAGTTCCAAAATACTTGTCCGGTAGCAGTGCCACCCTAACCTCATTATGAATATATCTATTAGGATATCCTCAGTAATACAAACATTAAGAAATAACAAAAAATAAATGTCAATGAGAAAGTTACACCACAGGAAGTATCTTAAATTTGTAAGTACAAAGATCCATATGTCATAAGCTAGCAAGCAAGTCCTTACCTGGCAACGCCTCCATAGTCAAGGCCTTCTTCTCCACGAAATTTTATCATTAATCGCTTCCAGAGATCTTTTGGTCTCATTTTCATGACCTGTCGATATGATTCCTGAAAAAAATAATTTTTAATACCCTATTACTTACTATTAGGTCCTTTTAGCCTATTACTTAATCTCTCCCTGCCAATCCATCAAAAAAACTCAAGTCTAAATAACGTGAAATTTGGCCAGATGCAGTAGCTCACACCTGTAATCCCAACACTTTGGGAGGCTGAGGCGGGAGGATCACCTGAGGCCAGGAATTCTAGACCAGCCTGGGCAACATAGTGAAACTCTGTCTATACAAAAAGTTTTTTCTTAAATAGCTGGGCATGGTGGCATGCACCTGTAGTCCTAGCTACTTGGAAGGCTAAGGTGGGAGGACTGCTTGAGCCCAGGAGTTCAAGGCTACAGTGAGCTATGATCATGCCACTGCACTCCAGCCTGGGTGACAGAGCAAGACCTTGTCTCTTTTTAAAAAAGAGGCCAGGTGCAGTGGCTCACGCCTGTAATCCCAGCACTTTGGGAGGCCAAGGCGGGCATATCACGAGGTCAAGAGATCGAGACCATCCTGGCCAACATGGTGAAACCCCATCTCTACTAAAAATACAAAAATTAGCTGGGCGTGGTAGCGTGTGCCTGTAGTCCCAGGTACTCAAGAGGCTGAGGCAGGAGAATCGCTTGAACCCAGGAGGCGGAGGTTGCAGTGAGCTGAGATTGCGTCACTGCACTCCAGCCTGGCGACAGACTCTGTCTCAAAAAAAAAAAAAAAAGAGAGAGAGAGAAAAATTAGCACTCTCGGTATTCTTGGAAAAGAGCATAAAACAAATTTAATTTCTCTCTAATTTTTTTTTTTTTTTTGAGACGGAGTTTCGTTCTTATTGCCCAGGCTGGAGTACAATGGTACAATCTCGGCTCACCGCAACCTCCGCCTCCTGGGTTCAAGTGATTCTCCTGCCTCAGCCTCCCGAGTAGCTGGGATTACAGGCATGCGCCACCACGCCCAGCTAATTTTGTATTTTTAGTAGAGATGGGGTTTCTCCATGTTAGTCAGCCTGGCCTTGAACTGCGACCTCAGGTGATCCGCCCACCTCAGCCTCCCAAAGTGCTGGGATTACAGGCGTGAGCCACCGCACCCGGCCAATTTCTCTCTAATTTAAAATGAGGTTTGTATTAGCAAGCAATGGGTTTCTGGAAAAAAAATAATAAAACAAAATAAGGCTCGTAAATTTACCTCAAAAATCTCTTCCCTGGAAACCTCAATGCGGCAATGACCTGCCTGAGGCTGTTGTTGGGAAAGTTCTTGCCGCAAAATTTTTAGTTTCTGAACCAGGTCTCGCTTGTACCTTGGGACTGTCAGGCATTCTGTGTCATCAGGACATAACGATACCACTTGCTGTTGCTGTTGGTCTTTCAATTGGTTCTGCCGACTAGAAGTAAACATAGATGTTATTATTAAAGTATATCAAATTTTAAAAATTGCAATTATAGATTTAAAATAGCATCATATTATAAAGCAAGTCTAGCTCTATCATTTTCCAAGCCTTAGTAGAACATATACTTGGCTTGACATTTTTTGGCAGCAATAAACCAGCTACAAAGTTTATTTCTCATAGTCCACATAAACTGACAGAATTGGATAATGGAATTTTATCCATAAAGCTTTATACAGCTTCTGAGGACAAATTTTTCCAATATAGCTTCCATTTTCCCCTACAGAGTTTACCATCACCCACTTTAAAATTCAGGCATGTGCCAAACACTGCTTGTTATCTAGAATCTTTCTTTCTGGAAGAGCCAAACAGGAGTCTGAATGGCAGCTTGGCAGGGATCCCTTCTTTTTATACACCAGGCCAAATATTATACCTAAAACATATGACCATACAAAGAAAATACACCTTTGTTTAAAATGCCAAGTCAATATTAACTATTCTTACAAATACTATAATAAAGATTTTTTTAACATACACACAAAATCAAAACAGATTACCATGTACATAAATGCGTTCCATAAACAACTGTATAATCTTATTTTTTTAAATGAACTTGGATATATTTCATATCAGATACAAAAAGTAACTCAAAATGGACTGCAAACATCAATGTAAAATCCAAAGCCATAAAACTTCTAAGCACAGGAGAAAATTTGTTATGACATACATCAGGCAATGAATGATTTCTTAGATATAACACCAAAAGCACAATCCATGAAAGAACAAATGGATAAACACAACATCCATTTTTAAATTTTTTTTAAAGAGGCAGGGTCTTGCTATATTGCCCAGGCTGGCCCTGAACTCCTGGTTCAAGTGATTCTCCTGCCTCAGCCTCCTGGTAGCTAGAACTACAGGCACCCAATACCAACCTCAGCTTAAAGAAAATTGCTGCTCTTCAAAAGACACTGTTTAGGAAAACTAAAAGACAAGTCAAGTCATAGACTAGGAAAATTCCTTTGGAAAGCATATATCAGATATGTAAATATCTAAAGAAGCTCAAAACTCAACAAAAAACTGAGCTGCTCGATTTGGGAGGGCTGGGGGCATGGCAAAAGATTCTGGCAAAGAAGCCATTCTACTCCTAGGTTATTTATTTAACCAAGAGAAATGAGGGCATATACATACAAAGACTTGCGCATAAATGTTCATAATAGTTTTATCTGTCATAGCGAAAGACTGGAAACAACCCAAATGCCCATCAGTAGATAAATGAATAAACTGTGGTATACCCATACAATGGAATACCACCAACAATACAAAGAAATGAACTATGTAACAATGATGAATCTCAATATTATGTGAGTAAAATAAATCATACTGCATGATTCCATTTATCTAGAAAATGCAAACTAATATACTGACAGAAAGCAGGTCAGTAGTTGGCTGGAGATGGGTGTTATGGGTTGAACTGTGTGTCCCCCAAAAGATATGCTGAAGGCTCAACATCTGGTCAACCTGTGGATTTGACCTTATTTGGAAATAAGGTCTTTGCAGATAAAATCAAGGTAAGGTAAGATCATACTGGATTAGGATGGCCTTAAATCCAAAAACTGATGTCTTTATAAGAAGAGGGAAATTAGGATACATACATACAGGAAAGAAGACTATGGGAGGACAGAAGACAAAGACTGGAGCAATTTATCTACAAGCCAAGGAACACCAAGGTTTCCAGAAACCACTGGGAAATTAGGAGAGAGGCATGGAACAGATTCTCTCTCAAAGCCTCTGGAAAGAACTCATTATCACTTACTATAGACTCAGCCCCTTACCCTGTAGTTCTGCCTCCAGAATTGTGAGAGAATGAATTTCTGTTGTTTTAAGCCACCCAGTTTGTGGTATTTTGTTACAGCAGCCCTGGGAAACTAACACAGGGTGGAAGTCCCACAGGGAGGGACAGAAGAAATCACAAAAGGGCAAGAGAAAACTTTTGGGGGTGGTGAATATCTTCACTATCTTCACTGTGGTGATGGTTTCATGGTGTATATCAAAACTTAAACTGTACACTTTAAATATTCAGTTTATTGTATGTCAATATATTTCAATAAGGCTGATTTAAAAAAATCCAGCAGATATCAGGCCTCTTCACAAAGTCTCCTGTGAAAGACCAAGCCATGCAAATGGAAAGGTGGCTTAGAGCTGAAGGACAAAAACGGACACAGGAGAAAATCCTTCTGGGATGTGGGCAGCTAGCCTGGAACTATTGTTCCTGATGCACTCAGGGAAAAAAAAAATCTAACTACCCAATAAAGCAGCCTGTCTCTTCAGGTGTGCTAGGGTGCAAGGGGCAGTTCTGTAAGGGCTGATGTGAGAGTGCAGGCCAGGAAACAGTGGGGGTGCTGGTCTATCCTTTAGGGCCTCTGCCAATGTCTAAAGACTTTATCAAACAAGCAAATGATTTTCTTGAAATCAAGTAGATCTGATAAGCAGGGAAAAGACTCAAATTGTAATCCCCTTGCCCGTAAGTCATCTTTTTCTTTAAAAAGAAAAGCTTCCTTTAAGGGTATAAGGCAGAATATCTTCATGCAATGCCAGTCAAAGGAAGGGAAATAAGTAATTAGTGTTACTGGAATCAAAACAGGAAGTGAAAAAAAACCTCCATAGTCAGACTGGGTGGATTCAAATCACAGCTCTAGCACCTTTTATGCACCTCTGGACAAGTTCTGTAACTGCTTGAGGCCCCATTTTTCTCACTGGTGAGAAAGAGGTAGCCCAGGATTGCAATGAAGATGACATGGGCACTCAGAGCATGGTAAGTGCAAAATAAATATCAGTTACTATAGCTACTATTAAGATAGTTACTGAGTTACAAAAACATGCTTTTCAAGCAAAGGAAATAAAAAAAAACTGACTAAAATGCTTTCTTAGAAGAATATGCTTCCTTGGCAAAGTTATTTATTAAACCCCAATGGCAATGTTTTGCAATAGTTTAACAACACTGCATCCTGTCACTGACAGATTAGGTACTGAGGTCTCACAGAAACTACACGATCTTCAGAATATGAAAAATGCCCCCCTTGGAAGAGAATAATGGCAGTAATATTGCAGGAGGGATTTGTATAAAAGGGCTAAGGAAGATTAATTCATCTGTGTAAGAAAGGCTTTTTTTAAGTCAAACCGGATATCCTAAAAATGTACATTTATATACAATAGGCCCAGGATACACTTCGAAGAGGTAACTTCTTTTGTTGCTTCCTCCCAAAATATTAATTCTCAATTCTTCTCAGTTTGAGTACCACGTTCCTCTCTAAAACATGATTTGTCCCACGACATTTTTATCTGGCTCAGATAAGCAGGGTCTCAATCTGTTGCCTAGGATGAAGTGAAGTGCAGTGTGACGATCATAGCTCACTGTAACCTCCAACTCCTGGGCTCAAAGGATCCTCCTACCTAGCCTCCCAAAGCACTGGGATTACAGGTGTGAGCAACCATGCCCAGTTCCTCTATCTGATTATAATGTATTGCCTTTCTCATTTCCTAAATGCTGAAACAGTAAAAAAAGCTAGCTAAAAAACGTCATCTAAAAATATTTTGGATTACATAGCAATATAATCCAAACATCATAGCACCCTAAAATTCAAAATAAGAGCTAAACTAATTTCATCACTTCAGAATTAGCCTAATAACAATAATTTATATTCTAATGACATTTTTGCCAAAAAAATTTCCAAGAGAGAAAAACAGTAAAAACCATAATAGATGTACCAAATAAGGTAACACTATATTTGACGGCTCACAGACATAGATTCAAAACTCCATTAACACTCGTCTAAAGAAAAACCCCCCAATTTAAAAATCTTTAAAAAATAGAAATCAAACATTAATAGAAAAAAGATACTTCTATCTGACAATCCTGATATGTAAAGATTAATAAATTAACTGTTATAATTTAAAATTAGTGCCTTATGAATCTTTTTAAAACTACAATTTTAAGATTAAAATTGTTTCTTATGTATCTCAATAAATTGTTTCACATATAAATTATGTACTACATTACATAGCTGAATAAAAACTAATTTATCACTTTAAAGTTAATTTATGATAGAAACTTTAATGCTGCAAATAATTTTTATATATTTTATATAATGTAACATGAATATAAACCCCAGGGAGGATCTATCAGGTTAGAGACTTTACTGAACTAGTAGCTGGAGTTGTGAAATCCTGTCCTTAAAGAAGAAGAAAAAAACAAAACAAAACAAAACAAAACAAAAACGGATATAGAAATGCTTAAGCTTTCTGGTTTGGTTTCTTTGTTTTTTTTTTTGAGACAGAGTCTCGCTGTGTTGCCCAGGCTGGAGTGCAGTGGCGCAATCTCCGCTCACTGCAACCTCCACCTCCCAGGTTCAAGCTATTCTCCTGCCTCAGCCTCCCGAGTAGCTGGGACTACAGATGCCTGCCACCACGCCCGGCTAATTTTTGTATTTTTAGTAGAGATGGGGTTTCACCATGTTGGCCAGGCTGGTCTCGAACTCCTGACCTCAGGCAATCCGCCCGCCTCAGCCTCCCAAAGTGCTGGGATTACAGGTGTTGAGCCACTATGCCTGGCCCACATAATGGTTTTTAAGAAGGTTTACCAGCTTGTGTTGGGCCACATTGAAAGCCGTCCTGGGCCCAGCCTAAGGGCCGTGAGTTGGACAAGCTTGACCTAAAGGGATGATCCTGGAGGCAGGAGGTAAATAAAGCACAACCACCTCTTGGAGGCTTCCTGGGCCTCTGAGAGAGCCATACTGGCTCTTCATTATCATTGTACATTTGTCAAGTACTTTGGGTATGTTACATACTAAAGCAGCAAAAATAAATGGGATACAAGTCTTCTTAAGTAATTCAAAGTCTAGTAGGGGAAGCAGAAAGGTAACAAACAATTAAGATACAAAAGTAAAACAAAAGCCCTCTGTAGAGTGCTCCAACATCTTTTATTCCTTATCATCTCCCCAAATTCCAATTTGCTGCCCCTATATGCCCTTTAAAAAAACCCAGGCCGGGCACAGTGGCTTCCACCTGTAATCCCAGCACTTTGGGAGGCTGAGGCAGGAGGATCACTTGAGGCCAAGAGTTGGAGACCAGCCTGGCTAACACGGTGAAACTTCGTCTCTACTAAAAATACAAAAATTAGCTGGGCATGGTGGTGTGCGCCTGTAGTCCCAGCTACTCAGGAGGCTGAGGAAGGAGAATCGCTTGAACTCAGGAGGCGGAGGTTGCAGTGAGCTGAGATAGCACCACTGCACTCCAGCCTGGGCAACAAAGCAAGACTCCATCTCAAAAAAAAAATCCAGAATTAGGCGTGGTGGCTCATGCCTGTAATCCCAGCACTTTGGGAGGCCGAGGCGGGCAGATCACCTGAGGTCAAGAGCTCGAGACCAGTCTGGGCAACGTGGTGAAACCCCATCTCTACTAAAAATACAAAAATTAGCTCAGCGTGGTGGCAAGCGCCTATAATCCCAGCTAACTTGGAAGGCTGAGGCAGGAGAATTGCTTGAACCCGGGATGTGGAGGTTGCAGTGAGCTGAGATCACGCCATTGCACTCCAGCCTGGGTGACAACAGGGAAACTCCATCTAAAAAAAAAAAAAAAAAAAATCCATACACAAAAGTAAAGTCCACATGGATTAAAGACTTTACTGTAAAAGACAAAACTATAAATGTATTAAAAACATTTACTTATAGTGTGAATTTTAGAAGATAAAGATTACATTAGAAAAATGGGCAAAAAGATATAAATTAACAAAAAAAGTTGATGCAGCTGGTCAATAGGCCAAAGAAGCTGTTCAAGCTCAATAGACAATGGCAAAAAATTGTGAACAGGACCTTCACAAAAACAGGAAATCCAAATAGTCAATAAACCTATAAAAAGGTGCTCAACCTCATCAGTAATTAGGCAAATTCAAGTTAAAGTTACAATGGGAAACCATTAAACATCATCAGAACAGCAAAAATTTTGAAGTCCAACAACAGCAAGTACTGGCAAGCTTCTGCAGCAACAGGAACTCATATATTGCCAGTAAAAGACTAAACTGGCATAGCCACTTTAGAAAAGTTACCTTCATACATTAAAGTTGAAGATAGAAATATTCTATGACATAGCAAGTCCACAACCAGGCAAGCGCCCTAGAGCAGTGTTACTCAAAGGGTAGACTGCAGATGACACTTATTTTGCTATCTAGGCTATATAGACCCTAATGCACAGAAACAGTCCATACTTCTCTGTTTCTTCACATACTTTTACATTAGGGCTTTCAAATACTTGCGACCTTCATTTGTAAGCAAGGTTTTAGAATCTTCTATCTACAATAAAGTAAGATCTGCTGACATAATGAGACTGCCAGGATAATTATACATATTTTGAAAAAGCAACCAAAGATACACATTTTCAATGTTTTCTCCTATCATCCTAAAAACTGGTAGCCAGTTCTCATTTAAATTTTTTGCTTTATTAACCTAACTCCAAAAATTAATGAAACAAGGACATTTTCAGAAGTCATTTTAAAGTATATTATTATTTTTGTTGTGTTTTTAACATTTTAACATACATAAGAACTTTACAACAAATGAATAAGACAGAGCAGGTAATGTCACCATTCATTTACAGAAGCTAAAATGAATTATTCAGGGGTCAGAGTGAACCTTGCTCTCCAAGTTCTTAGCCTAAAATCCTTGTTGCTATACCACTCTGTTTTTGCCAGAAGTGTTGAAAAAGACACTTTGCTACTTTGCTTAGTAATGAAGTTTTCCTGTTCTCTCTTTTCCTCCTCCTGCCCCCATTCTTCAGAAGGCAATGCTAATAAGTAACAGAGTTAGAAGAAATGAGGCAGCTACAGAGAAAAGAAAAGCAAAGGATGCAAATAATATACACACAATATTCAGTATAGTGCCTCACAGGCAGCTGAAGCCAGAGCATCTGGGTTTCGCTCCAGACTTCACCACTGGCAACGTATGGAAAGTCATGTAACCTCTATGCCTCAGTTTCCTCATCTGTAAAAATGGCAGTAGCTAACTCACAGAGTTTTTCTGAGGGTGAAATTACTAATTTGGGGTGTTTTTGTTTGTTTGCTTTTTAAAGACAAGAGTCTCACTCTGTTGCCCAAGCTAGAATGAGTGGTGCGATCACAGCTCACTGCAGCCACGACCTCCTGAGCTCAAGAGATCCTCCCACCTCGGTGTCCTGAGTAGCTGGGACCACAGGTGCGCACCACCATGACCAGCTAATTTTTAAAAATTTTTTTGAAGAGAATAGGACTCACATGTTGCCCAGGTTGGTCTTGAACTCCTAGGCTCAAGTGATTCTCCAACCTCAGCCTCCCAAAGTGCTGGGATTACAGCATGAACCACATGCCTGGCCTTACTAACATATGTAAAGTATAAAGAACAATGCTTGGCACACAATAAGTGCTACTAAAGTGTTAGCCATTAATATAAATTATTAATAATTTTGTATTACAATGGCAACACAAAATTAGCCTGTTCAACCCCTACTTCTCCTGTCAAGATATTGCCTCTGTAAAAGGCCATGTTGAGCACCTCTAATAACCCTTTTCCTAACATTCCAAGACAGGTTCCTACCTAAAAGCATAGTAGGTTTAAAATACTCATATCAGAGTAAACCTTGTCACACTCTTACATAAATTTTGCTCAATAAAAGTAAATTATAACTGATGAAAGTAGATGTTCTTTCATTTTTTTTTTAAGAGACAGGGTCTCCATCTGTCACCCAGGCTGGAGTTGGAGTGGTGTGATCATAGTCCACTGCAGCCTCAAACTCCTGGGCTCAGGCGATTCTCCTGCCTCAGTTTCCCAAGTAGCTAGGACTGCAGGCATACACCACCACACCCAGCTAATTTTTTAATTTAAAAAACTTTTTTTTTGTAGAGACGAGGTCTCACTATATTGACCAGGCTAGTCTCAAACCCCTGGCCTCAAGTGATCC
Organism: Gorilla gorilla gorilla; assembly: GCF_029281585.2. Lineage (NCBI taxonomy): Eukaryota > Metazoa > Chordata > Mammalia > Primates > Hominidae > Gorilla > Gorilla gorilla. Next base: position 27,436,670 of record NC_073228.2, on the reverse strand, counting down.
TGCTGCCACGGCCTCCCAAAGCACTGGGATTAAAGGCGTGAGCCACTGTATCGAGACTCACATTTATTATTAAAAGCATCTATGCGTTTCATCATGTTTAACTCCCATTTTAACATGTATTGTTTCAAAAACTTACTTTAGAACTAAATGCAAGTTAGCAGACAGCCGAGGATCTGTAAATTGTGTTGTTCTGTTGTTATGGTCAACGAAATAAACTCTGCCTGTTGCCGTATTACGGATCTCCCATCCAGGAGGCAATGGACCAAGCTCTTCACAATTGATGTTGCTAAGATCCCTGCAAAAACAAATATAAAATAAAAAATACCTCATTGCTCGCCCTGCTGAACCAAGCAAGTGTAAATGACACAGAACAATTCCGCAAAGTGTGAGAAAATGTATTGTTTCAGAAACTTGAGATGTTCAGCTGGAATCTTTAATTCCCAATGGTTTAATAAACTTTCATCTTCAAAGCCCAATCCATAAATGGCTCAGAAAAACTTATCACATAGCCTACATTTTTTAGTAATTTCCTAGGCTTTAATGTAATACAGATTTAAATTAATATAAAATCAATCACAATATTTGCCAACATAAACTGTATTTCAATACGTGTTTGACAGGAAGTAATTTTACAAGTGTCAGTGATATAAAGAATTAAATGCTTTCTAAAATTTCCCTTCATTTCTTTACTATACCATAAAATTTGCATAAAATGTCCATCCCATAATTTTAAGCTCGCCAACAAAGCAAAACTGGAAATGTTACTGAAATTATGATCCTGAAAATAATCACAGCATATTTTTAAAGAATAAACTGCAATTCTAAAATCTGTAAAGTTAGTCAATGAAGAACCTGTTTAAGATACATTACCAAGAGTGCTCTAAGGGTTACCACTGCAATAAGAAAAGCTAAGATTTTTAATGGACCAAAGACTATTGCTATTATATTATACATTCTTAAAATACTAGTATATATAGAGAAGGATTTATAGGGCCTTAAAGAATGAGTTAAGGAGCTTCCAGGTTGGTGAACACACTGAGGTACTGGACGGTGGCCTGCCCAGAGAGGGCATGGTAGCTCCTTGCCCTCCCCCCATACTGTGTCCTAAGCATTGCTTCCATTTGGCTGTTCCAGAGTTGTATCCTCTATAATAAACTGGCAATAGAACTGAAAATTCTTATCCTCTACACTGTTAGAAAAAAATATTTCAGTGAAGCTTCCAAAGTGTGGAAATTGCTGTTGTCATCCACCAGAAGAGAAAAGTCACTGCCCTTGGTGACATAATTGAGACTGCGTGTAACAATGTATGATATGATCAGGTCATTTCCTGCCTTAAATGAATACTTTAGGTTACCAGAGCCATGTGTAAATACCAAAGAAACGACATACTCTGAAAGTGACCAAGCAAACTCAAGCATCTAGATAGTAAAACTGTTTTTGTGGTCCTCTTTTTATTAAAAAAAAAGAGGAGGAGGAGGAGGAGGGGGAGGAGGAGAAGATAAAAGCAGCATGTTTATGTAAATTTAAATTGTAACAGATAATTATAAGTAATCACAAATTTCATCAAAACCACATTTTAAAAGTTATACTAGAAAAATGTTTTTCCTGAGATGACCTCTCCTTAGTCATCGTGAGACCAATGATGGGCACACAGGGACCTATATTTGCCAAAGCAATGATTCTGACTTCTGTTATAGGTGTTCCAAGAGACTCCTGCTACAGAACAGCTAAAGTGTAGGAAAAAACACTATTTGAAACACTGCTAGTCTCAAAAGAGGCAAGGGAAAGTTCCAAGAATTCTCCTCAAATTTAAAAAAAAAAGGGAGTTCGGGGGACTGAGTAAAGATGGTACCTGAGTGGCAGGTAGGCAGAAGGGCAGGCCAGCAGCAAGACTGGGATAGGAAACCTAAAGCTTCCTCCCCAAGCTGAGAATTCAGGGAGTTCAGCCTCCCAAATTCAGCCTCCCAAAGTGCTGGGATTATAGGCATGAGCCACTGCACCGGCCCCAAATAGATTTTTAATGGTTTAGAAATGAAAAACAGGAGCTGGAGGACATTATCCTTAGCAAACTAAAGCAGGAACAGAAAACCAAATATTGCATGTTCTCACTTATAAGTAGGAGCTAAATGATGAGAACACACGGACACATGGAGAGGAACAACAGGTACTATGGCCTATCAGAGGGTGGAAGGTGGAAGAAGGGAGAGGATCAGCAAAAATAACTAATGGGTACTAGGCTTAGTATCTGGGTGACAGAATCATCTGTACAACAAACCCTCATGACACAAGTTTACCTATAACAAACCTGCACATGTACCCCTGAACCTAAAAGTTAAAAAAAAAATTAAAATAAAAAATGAACAATTCTACTGATAAAATGTAGAATTTCATTTCATGTCATTTTATTTAGAATTTTATAAATCTACAGTCATACATGGGAGAGCGCTAAAGCACTGATTAAAAGAGCAAAACACTAGAAATAATCTTTATGTCTCACTGGGAGCTGGTTAAAGAAAAATGGAATGTTATACAGTCATACAAAGTAACACAGATCTGTATTTCAAGACTACAGTCACTCAGTATGCAATATAACAAATAACAAGGCATTAATCATTGTTTTAAAGAGAAATGCAAAAAATGATGAAATGAGATTTCTTGGATAAATCTAGGTATCCTGGATATCTTTAAATAAAGTTTGTTTTAAAGAGTCTGACTTTGCAATTTTATAAATATCTTTGAATAGTGATATTGTAATAGAATCTAAATATTTATAGTATACTTTCATAAAAGATCTTCCATACAAAAGGCATATTTGCTAAAGGATCCTCCAAAACAAAAGATGTAAGTTTTTAAGGTAATTTGGGGGATACAGAATAAGAAAAATAATCCCAAGTGTTATTTCATAAAATCATCATTCAAAATACATGAATACTCAACAAGAGATATTCTTAAAGCTTTGCAGAAATCCTTTACTCATTAATAAAAACCTGACATGTTTCCTCTGGAATAAGAGCCTATTACCAACAGTGGTGCTGAAATCTGTCTCAATTTCAATTTCTGTTGCCAGCTTACATACTATTCTTTCAACATATAACTCAAGGTCAACTTTCTCACTATTGTAAATCATTTAGTTAAAAAAAAATGATCACTGTTATTCTATACATTTCCTACAAATAATTCCTAATTATTTTAAAGAAAAGCTTATTATTGACCTTCAACTAGATAAACAGAATCCAAAAAGCTTCTTACAATTTATATAATAAAACTGATTTTGAAAAGTTAGGCCCTTGGATTTTTTTTTCTTTTTTTAGTAAGCTTAAAAAAAAAAAGTAAAATTTCCTCCCCACTACTTTTTATCTATTTTTTTTTTTTAGAGATGGAGTCTTGCTCTGTTGCCCAGGCTGGAGTGCCATGGTGCGATCTCGGCTCACCACAACCTCCACCTCCCAGGTTCAAGCAATTCTTCTTCTTTAGCCTCCTGAGTAGCTGGGATTACAGGCACATGCCACCATGCCTGGCTAATTTTGTATTTTTAGTAGAGATGGGTTTTCACCATGTTGGCCAGGCTGGTCTCAAATTCCTGACTTCAAGTGATCCTCCTGCATCAGCCTCCCAAAGTGCTGGGATTACAGGTGTGAGCCACTGTCCCCGGCCCCCACTACTTTTTAAAAACTAACAGCTTATATTGTCAAGACATGGAAATGGCAACCTTGATAAAGTAATGAGTAATAGCACATTCCCTTGGTTGCCACCCTCAAAGAATTCTGAGATCTAAAACACAAAGTAAGACATTTTCATAATCACAGTTTTATTTATAAATAGAGAGTATCAAAGCAACCCAAGACTAGCTAGTCACATCTGTTTTTTATTCAAATACACAATAGAGTCCTGAGCATAAGCTTTAGGCAGGAAAAAAAAAACAACCTTCTGTGGGTTGTTCTGGGGGGTTGTTTTGGAGGAGGGGGGCTGCTGTGCTTAACATAAAATATCCACATCCTACAAATCCTTTGTATGTGCAACATACAAAGTTGATTTATAATTTAATTTAGAATTCAAGCTTTTTTCCAGTTGCAACTGGACTACTTGGTACTTTGCATCTGTTCATTAAAAAATAACTCAAAATAGGGCCAAGCACGGTGGCTCATGCCTGTAATCCCAGCACTTTGGGAGGCCGAGGTGCACAGATCACTTGAGCTCAGGAGTTCGAGACTAGCTTGGGCAACATGGCGTAACCCCATCTCTACTAAAAATACAAAAATTAGCGGGCTATTGTGGCGCATGCCTGTAGTCCTAGCTATTCAGGAGGCTGAGGTGGGAGGATGACTTGAACCCAGGAGGCAGAGGTTGTAGTGAGCCAGGACTGCACTGCTGCTCTCCAGCCTGGACAGCAGAGCTAGATCCTGTCTCAAAAAAAAGAGAGGGAGGTAGGCAGAGAGAAAACAATGTTCCAAAAATTATGGTAAATCACTAAATTTATTTGTGTGTCATTTCATCTTTTTGAAGTTAAAAGTAATTGACATTTTGGTTAGTAAATGCAATATCTGCAGCTGAAATACACAAGTTTGGATATTTAAATTAAATTCGGGCCAGGCACAGTGGCTCACGCCTGTAATCCCAGCACTTCGGTAGGTCGAGGCGAGCAAATCACCTGAGGTCTGGTGTTCAAGACAAGCCTGGACAACATGGCGAAACCCCGTCTCTACTGAAAACACAAAAATTAGCTGGGTGTGGTGGCAGGTGCCTGTATTCTTAGCTACTCAGGAGGCTGAGGCAGGAGAATCACTTGAACCCGGGAGGCGGAGGTTGCAGTGAGCTGACATTGCACCACTGCACTCCAGCCTGGACAACAGAATGAGACTCCGTCTCAAAAACATTAATTAATTAATTAAATTACGTTGTTTTCTAAAAATGAAATTTTATTAAGGAACACATAAAAGAACATTGAATGCATTTATGAGGTTAAATTTTTTAAAGATTTTTTTTTTTAAGCTGAACCATAATTAAGAATATTAACCTACTACCCGTTTTTAAAGGGTATGTGTTCCGTTATTCCCCAGGTCAATTTTCTTTTTCTATCCTTTTTTTTTTTTTTTTTTTTTTTGAGACGGGTCTCATTCTGTCACCCAGGCTAGAGTGCAGTGGTGTGATCTCAGCTCACTGCAACTTCCGCCTCCCACCTTAGCCTCATGAGCAGCTGGGACTACACGAATTTTCTTTCTCTTTTTTTGAAATGGGGTCTTGCCCCAGCCATCCCATTACTGGGTATATACCCAAAGGATTATAAATCATGCTGCTATAAAGACACATGCACACGTATGTTTATTACAGCACTATTCACAATAGCAAAGACTTGGAACCCACCCAAATGTCCATCAATGATAGACTGGATTAAGAAAATGTGGCACATATACACCATGGAATACTATGCAGCCATAAAAAAGGATGAGTTCATGTCCTTTGTAGGGACATGGATGAAGCTGGAAACCATCATTCTCAGCCAACTATCGCAAGGACAAAAAAACAAACACCGCATGTTCTCACTCATAGGTGGGAATTGAACAATGAGAACACTTGGACACAAGAAGGGGAGCATCACACACCAGGGCTTGTTGTGGGGTGGGGGGAGGCGGGAGGGATAGCATTAGGAGATATACCTAATGTAAATGACAAGTTAATGGATGCAGCACACCAACATGGCACATGTATACATATGTAACAAACCTGCACGTTGTGAACATATACCCTAGAACTTAATGTATAATAAAATAAATAAATAAATAAATAAAACACTAAAAAAAAGAGAGAGAGAGAAATGGGGTCTTGCTCTGTTGTCCAGGCTGGAGTGCTGTAGCGCGACCAAGGCTCACTGCAGCTTCAACCTCCATGGCTCAAGCAATCCTCTTGCCTCAGCCTCCCAAGCAACTGGGACCACAGATGTGCTCTACCACATACAGCTGATTTTTAATCTTTGGTAGAGACCAGGTCTATGTGGCTCAGACTGGTTTCAAACTCCTGGGGCTCAAGTGATCCTCATGCCTCAGCCTCCCAAAGTGTTGGGAATACAGGTAAGAGCCACCCTGCTTGGTGCCCTAAGACAAATTTCAAACTCCTAAAAGATACATGTTTTCATTCCACTTTTTTTTTTTTTTTTTTGAGACAGAGTCTCGCTCTGTGGCCAGGCTGGAGTACAGTGGCGTGATCTCAGCTCACTGCAAACCTCCACCTCCCTGGGTTCAAGCGATTCCCTGCCTCAGCCACCTGAGTAGCTGGGATTACAGGCACGCACCACCACGCCCAGCTCATTTTTGTATTTTTAGTAGAGATGGGGTTTCACCATGTTGGCCAGGATGGTTTCGATCTCTTGACCTCATGATCTGCCCACCTTGGCCTCCCAAAGTGCTGGGATTACAGGCATGAGCTACCATGCCCTGCCTATTCCACTTTTTTTTAAGGGGAAGCAGGGGAGGGTGGCTAGGAACTGGTGAGGGAGGGGAGATCTGAGGTGGGATTGCAGAGAAGTAGGCAGGACTTTCTACTAAATGTCAAAACTGAAGTAACTATCAGAAGAGTCAAACTTTTACATAAACTATTTTTAAAAGGTAAAAATTTCTTAAAAATCAAAGAAATCCTAGGTGAAATGGCTCTTTGATGGTCTAAAGAGTGCTTAAAATACGTTCTTACCTGGGCACTCTTGGATCATGCCATGTGCTCACACCAGTCTGTGTATGTAAGAAATACACCTGGCCTTGTTGCGTTGTCCTCTGTTCTGTAAAATTAATAAACACTGATAACAAAGACATTCAGACTGTCCAGATCAAAGACAGTTATATACACTAAGATGATATACTAATAGGGAAAAATCTCCAAATTACCAATCTATTTTATTTATTATCAAAAAAGGGCTTTACAAATCATTTGTTCTGTCTCTTGGAAACAATTTTACAAATGATGAGGGCCACAGGCCAGCTATCCACAAACAAACTAAACTTATAACGTGGCTTAAATACTAAATATGTTGCAATGGAAAACAAATCAAGATTGTCACAATACTAATAACTAAAAAATTTTAAATGATGTATAAAAGGCTCTGAGAAAGAGGCTGGCCAACATTGGGAAGATTTGAGGAGGAACTTCCAGAAATTTTCAAAGAGTCTGGAGGTTGATAATGCTTATTATGCCTAATTTTATACCAAAACTTATGTTTTCTCTTTGCTAGACAAAGGTATATTCTCAAGATTACATTTGAGCTCAAAGAGAAGCAAAACAGATGAGATACTGGGGAGACATTCTATGTCATAAACAGAGATGGAAAAATAGCCAAATTAGAAAGAAGAGGACTAAAGAGCAAGCATGCACACTGGGGAGAAAAAAATCAAGGACAAAATGAACTCAAAATCCTTGGGAAGACAGAGGAAAGGCCAGGGTGAAGAGAACAATCTCTAAAAGGGTTTCTTTATGGTGGGGTTTGTTTTGTCTTTTTTTTAAAACAACAGAACCACTTTTCTTTAGACAAAATCTAATGAGAAACTTCAATACATAAAACAATAAAACTATTACTAATATTTATTAGTATAAATCTAATTTGTTTATAAACATATAATGTCAATAAATTTAAACTTTAAACTTTCACAAATTATAAACAAAATCATATTACTATAGAGGACAGCTATAATAATTTCAGCCTTGGTATCCACTTTATTTTTATGTTTTGGTTATACAATTTTTAAAATTCAAATCACAGAAATATTGTAGAAGTATAACCACTCCCACTCTAAAGAGCTTGCCTTATAATCTCAAAGAGAAATGGCAGGAGAGTATTTCTTCTCAGGTCTGAACATTGATAACGACAGTTAAAATTTACTATGCCAGACACTGTGCCAGCATTTCACGAGATTAGACATCACTGATTTCTTGCAACAAACCTAGATGGCTGGTGCTATTATTTTCCTCTATAGAGGATAAAATTGAGGCTCAAAGAGGTTAAATAATGTGCTCGGTGTTACATGGCCAAGCCAGGATATGAACCTAGGTCCTAGGTCTGTCTGTCACTCAAGCCTATAATTTAATGATTGTGCTAAAAGTTAACCTTTGAGTCATAGCACAGTTAATGGACAAATTTTTTCAAATTAAAGAGCTAAAATACACTTAAAACTAAAATAATCATGCATTTGTAGAAGAGTTTTAAAATATATTCTTGAGTAAAATAAAACTTAGATGTGGCAATTCCCAGTGTTGGTCATTAGATGTCAACATCAATCCAAAGTGGTTTATCTATAGTCTGTTAAGAGGGCAAAGATGTAAGTAACCTTGGTGAGCTTTTGGCAAGAAGAGGAAGTCAAGTTCAGACTATATACAAGGATTCACAAGATGGTATTAAATTAGAAACTTCCGTATTCTATTAGGAGAAGACTCATGTTATCTTCCACATGAAATTTTATAATCTAGGATTTTATATAAGATTGTCATCATTTTATACAAACATAGAAGTGACTCAGTCATTTACAACAATCCAATCAGATAATCCAAAATTACAGACAATACAAATATATGATCAGAAATATGCCTTTAAAATTATTTCTAAATATATATGTCTAAAAAATTATGTCATAGGTTGAACTTCAGATTACCGTTATCAGTAACAATACCATCTTACCTTTCTATACAGTGCCTATTTACAAAACAGTCTCACTTCATTTCGTATGCTTCTCACACTATCTTTGTTATAAACTAGTCATCTCACTTCATTATAGAAGAGCACAAACACTGAGGCTGAATGATGAGCACAAGGTCAAACTGTTGGTTAGGTAGTCATCTACCACTTCAAAGACTTTTCAAAGTTGGGAGGTTTTATATTTATTTTCATGCAGAATCCCTAAGCTCAGATTAATAACTTTTTCAAAATATATTTTCTGACTTCCTCAGCAAGCTGAAATCAGTAAACCACATTTTATTTTTCCTTTGCTAGTTGTCATACCATAGCCTTCTGGTAGGTCTGGAGGAGTATGTAAATGTGTCCTGCTCATGTAATTTCTATGTCGTTGTGACCTGACTCTCCTCTCTGCCAGCCTGGGATCTGAAGACTGTCCACATGTTGCACCATTTGTTCCACTAATTGGAGTGTTCTCATCAACAAAGCAGCTAAGAGGTCTGCCAGGGCTAGAATATTCGGATGCCGGTCTATTGAAAATTAACAAGGAAAAGACATTATCAATTTAGATATCAAAAGTAGAGTTCTCTAGACAATATATATACACTGCAGTAATAATCACTTATCATATCTGAAAACAGAACGACTAATACAAGTATAACGACTTCAAGAACTCTGAGTAAAAGCAAACCTGAAGTCTCTAAGCACCAAAGAAATGCAAATGATAAGCATGTCATCAACTATGTATTTAAATGACTTTAATGATATTTGATATAAAATCCACACGTATCTGTGGATATGAGACTGGCTTACAAAACACTGCTTGATCTAGCTATAGCCTCTCCCTTAGACCTGACTTCCCACCATTCTCCCTCCCACTCTGCTTCAGCCACACTCATATTCTTCCTGTTCCTTGAACTTGCCAAGGTCATTCCACCTGAGAGCAGTTGCTCTTCCTTCCACCTGGCATATTCTTTTCTCCTACTCTCCCTAGGCCTGGCTCTTTTTTGTCATTCAAATCAGTTTATTATTGCCTCCTAAGAGGTCCCTCAGACCTCCCAACCTAAAAAAGTCACCCAGTCATTTGACAATACATCACAAAAGGAAAGAAGACAGTTTGTCTCTTTAAGGGGCTTCCAGTCTACTATTGCAGATCTTTCAAAATAAAAAAATAATCAAGAGTTCATTGTTAAATTAACATGGCAGGGTATGGTGGCTCACACCTGTAATCCCAGCACTTTGGGAGACCGAGGCGAGCGGATCACTTGAGGTCAGGAGTTTGAGACCAGCCTGGCCAACATAGCGAAACCCCATCTCTACTAAAAATACAAAAATTAGCCGGGTGTGGGGGCGGGTGCCTGTAGTCCCAGCTACTCGGGAGGCTGAGGTACGAGAATTGCTTGAATCTGGGAGGCAGAGGTTGCAGTAGGCAAAGGTTGCAGTGAGCTGAGATCATACCACTGCACTCTAGCCTAGGCAATGGAGTGGGACTCCATCTCAAAAAAAAAAAAAAAAATTAACATTTAAAACAACAATCATCCTTTTATACATGTAGAAATTCAAGTTAATTTTGCTGGTTAAATGAGTCAGAAGGAAATGGGTGTTCAAGTGAAACCTTGAACACTGACACAAGTACATATTCATTTGTGCTCAGATATAATAAAAATGGGTACTTCAATAAATTCCTTGGCAGTTTAATACTAGAAATGCAACTTGGCAACATGAGCTAAGCTTTTACCTGAGAATTATAATGTAAAAGAGAAAACCTTGTGATCCAATGAGTTAAGCAATTAGTTCTGTATAAATAAAAGTAGGTGCAGCTAATGAAAAGAATTTGGTATTTTATGCCTAGTGCCAGTCCTGCTCAAGAGGGGGAAAACAGGCAAAACAAAACACTGCACAAGATGGCAAATTTTGTTCTCACTTAAAAGGGTGAGGAGAAGGGGATTCAGCCACACAGACCATTTGTTTTCAGTTACTTCAAAAGCAACTCTTTGCAGTTCCCAAAATTTATCTTGCATCCCAATGTCTTTATACAGTAAGCTCCACGAAGTGACCATACCTGACATTCTTCAAGATTTAGTTCAGAGATTCCTCTGCTTATCAATTTAATTCATTCGATTTTTATTTTATTTTATTTGTTTTATTTTTGAGACTGAGTCTCGCTCTATCGCCCAGGCTGGAGTGCAGTGGCGCAATCTCGGCTCACTGCAACCTCCACCTCCTGGGTTCAAGCCATTCTCCTGCCTCAGCCTCCTGAGTAGCTGGGATTACAGGCACCCACCACCACATCCAGCTAATTTTTGTATTTTCAGTAGAGATGGGGTTTCTCCATGTTGGCCAGGCTGGTCTCGAACTCCTGACCTCAAGTGATCCGCCCACCTTGGCCTTCCAAAGTGTTGGGCTTACAGGTGTGAGCCACCATGCCTGGCCAATTTTTTTTTTTTTTTTTTTTTGAGACAGAGTCTCATTCTATCACCCAGGCTAGAGTGCACGGGCACGATCTTGGCTCACTGCAACCTCCACCACCTATGTTCAAGCAATCCTCCCACCTCCACGTCCCAAGTAGCTGGGACCACAAGCATAAGCCACATGCCCAGCTAATTTTTTTGGTAGAGACAGGGTTTCATCATGTTGCCCAGGCTGGTCTCAAACTCCTGAACTCAAGTGATCCACATGCCTTGGCCTCCCAAAGTGCAGGGATTACAGGCAGCCTCGAAAAGTGCAGGGATTACAGGCATGAGCCACCACGCCCAGCCTCATTCAATAAATATTTATTGAGTACCACTGCAGGCCCTGGAGCTACAATGACAGCATGACCTGTCAAAGTGTTGAAGATCACTTTTAAAAAATAACAATGGCACCTGTTATAAGATCTACTGATCTACAGCAGCAAAAACCAAGAAAAAAAATCTAGTAAAGCTGACAGATAAATAGAAAAGGACTTCAGGAGGGTGGCTGCCATAGATCATGAGAAAATATTTCTATGTTCTTACCGTGTTGGGCGCTCCCATTGCGTAGTTCTTGTTATATGGTTTAGATACTGGATTCTTCCAGAGGCGGTTCTCCTTTCTTCCCAGCTTAAATAAAAATATTGAGTGATAAGGCATTAATAGGAAACTTGGACACAGTGCAACAAGCAAGCCAGTAAGACATCTGCTGTTACAAATCGGGAATGCCAACCCGAAGTATCAATTCACAGAATATAGAATTTTTTCAACTTATTTTAGAACTCTGTAATATATTTTATGGGATTCTGAAGCTTCTAAAGTATTTATGCTGAGGTGTAACAAATATTTTCCATCAGCCAAACTCTGAGAATTTTTAATAATGTCAACAATACACAATTAAATTCATACTAATTACTCCAGAATATGGAAAATGGCTATACTAAAAATTTATTTAACCATAAAATCACGAGGTCTCTTGACTTCGTGATCCACCCGCCTCGGCCTCCCAAAGTGCTGGCATTACAGGTGTGAGCCACCGCATCCGGCCAAAAGCTTTTCAAAGCATTTAGCCTACCCAAACTAATTTTTTAAAAATGAAGACTATTGGCTGGTGCGGTGTCTCACATCTGTAATTCCAGCATTTTGGGAAGCTAGCATTTTGGGAGGCTAGCATTTTGGGAGGCCAAGGTAGGCAGATCACCTGAGGTTAGGAGTTCGAGACCAGGCTGGCCAACATGGTGAAACCCCGTCTCTATTAAAAATACAAAAATTAGCCGGGCACGGTGGCATGCGCCTGTAATCCCAGCTACTCGGGAGGTTGAGGCAGGAGAATTGCTTGAACCGGGGAGGCGGAGGTTGCAGTGAACCAAGATCATGCCACTGCGCTCCAGCCAGGGTGACAAGAGCGAAACTCCTTCTCAAAAAAAAAAAAAAAAAAAAAACATCGAAACAGCTACTTTCTTTTTTTCCTCTTTTTTTTTTTTGAGATGGAGTCTTGCCCCTTCGCCAGGCTGGAGTGCAGTGGCGCGGTCTCAGCTCACTGCAACCTACACCTCCCAGGTTCAAGGGATTCTCCAGCCTCAGCCTCCTGAGTAACTGGGACTACAGGTGCACACCACCACGCCTGGCTACTTTTTGTATTTTTAGAAGAGACGTGGTTTCACCATGTTGGCCAGGATGCTCTTGATCTCTTGACCTTGTGGTCCTCCCACCTCAGCCTCCCAAAGTGCTGGGATTACAGGCGTAAGCCACCATGCCTGGCCAAGACTGCTACTTTCTATCAACTCTTTACCATAATTCATTTAATGAAAAAGAGCCAAATGACTACATAAATGTGATAATATTTCTACAAAGATACTGGCAGAGGTTGAAGGGCTCTAAAAGACAGAAAATAAAGAGATGCTAGGGTATTTTCCCTCCTGTGATTACAATTATAGTACAATAATGTAGGGCAAGTTTAGAACAATAAGCCTTATTACTGCTGGCACTCTCTCAATATTGATTAGTTATTTCATCCTAAATTTCCTTTTCAAAAATACCATAATCTACTTCATATCTATAAAAGAGCTAACAGACATACCTAGAAGCTAAAGTGATCTACGAACAGTTAATTATAGTGATTTTTAACAGTTTAAAAAATGAGTAAATACCATAACCTGGGTATAAAATTTTGTATAAAAAAATAATTGGAGTTAAAATTTAACCATTTATATACTTCAATGGATGCAATTTATTACATGTAAGTTATATCTCATCGAAGTTAGTTAAAAATACTTTGAATGTTAAAAATAAAATCAGAAAAGAGTTAGAACTAGTATCAAAGAGACCAATGATAAAAATCATGACTTTAGAATCAAGACAGGTTTGTGTGTTTTGGCTCTGCCATTTATTATGTGGCCTTAGGCAAATAACTTCTCTCTTAGTTTTTGAGGGTAACAATAATAGTAGCAATAGAAATAATAGTAGCTAATTATTTACTAAGCACTTATTTTATGCAAGACACTGTGCTAAAGTGCCGTACCTGAATTATTTCATTTGATCCTCTCTCAACAGTTTATGAGTATGCTATTATCACTCATACTCTTTTGTAAATAAATATAAACCAAAGCATATGGAAGTTAAATAAATTAAGATCATAAAGCCAACACACAGAAGAGTAAGGATTAGAACTCAGGTGGTCTGATTTCAGAAGCATGGCTATATACTGCCTTCCAAGATGCTATGAGAATTAAATGATATGTACATAAAGTGCTTATAACAGTATCTGCCATATACATGCTCAATGAAATCTTACTATGTTATTTTAATTACTATTACACAAATTATCCATCCCATCCCTCTTAAATATAGCAATGCTTCTAATTTAGCACTTGCATGGCCTGTTTTGAATAATTTAATCAAGCAACATTTTTTTAACTAGATAATATTTACAAGAGAGTTATATTTGTCAAGAAATTTCATTTGTCTCCTAGTCAAAACTCTTAATAACCAAATTTAGCACATCTAATTTGTGGCTTATTTTATAAATTTGTCGTGACAAGATCTTCCATTAATTTTACAATTAGAAGGAAAATCTACATTTAATATACGATAAACACCATTTAATATACAATAAACACCCACTTATTTCTATTCTTTTAAGGATATTATCTATATATTTCTCTAATGATTTCAGTGATGTTAGCTTACCCGTCTGGTAAATCGTTATCAAATAAACGACTGCAGTCCACAACTTGTCCTCCTGTGCCTATTCGGTCTCTGGACTGAAGACTCACTATTAAATGACAGAAATATTACTAAGATTCGTACAACTAGAAAGAACTATTATAATCTAAAATTTCTATCTTCAGAAGACATCTGACTTAGCTTATTTTAATACTTTAGAATGAACTCTTTGGTTTCTACTAAAATTTATAATTTCTTTTCCCATAGATTTTTCCCTTTAGGAGTAATATTAGAATTCTAAGGTTTTCTACGCTTTATTATATTCATGGAAGAAGCCTAATTCCTTTTTCACCATAGTAATGGTGCATAGCAGAGTCACTACTGTACTTAAGAAGAGGCATAGCTGGGCACGGTGGCTCACGCCTGTAATCTCAGCACTTTGGGAGGCCGAGGCGGGCAGATCACGAGGTCAGGAGATCGAGACCATCCTGGCTAACACGGGGTGAAATCCCGTCTCTACTAAAAATACAAAAACATTAGCCAGGCGTGGTGGTGGGCACCTGTAGTCCCAGCTCCTCGGGAGGCTGAGGCAGGAGAATCGCTTGAACCTGGGAGGTGGAGCTTGCAGTGAGCTGAGATCACACCACTGCACTCCAGCCTGGGCGATACAGCGAGACTCCGTCTCAAAAAAAAACAAAAAAAAAAAAGGAAGAGGCATAACATATTAAGGGTGTATTCATGTACAAAGAAGTTTGAAAAGTCCACATTAATTTGACTTTAATACTTGATCATCTGACCATCTAAAAAATACACTGGGCTGGGCACAGTGGCTTCTACCTGTAATCCCAGCACTTTGGGAGGCTGAGGCAGGCGGATCATGAGGTCAGGAGATCGAGACTAGCCTGGCAAACATGGTGAAACCCCGTCTCTACAAAATACAAAAAATGAGCCGGGTGAGGAACTACGGGCGTGGTGTGCGCACCTGCAGTCCCAGCTACTGGGGAGGCCGAGGCAGGGGAATCACTTGAACCTGGGAGGCAGAGGTTGCAGTGAGCCGTGATTGCACCACTGCACTCCAGCCTGGCGACAGAGTGAGACTCCGTCTCAAATAAATAAATAAATAAATAAATAAATAAATAAATAAATAAATAAATAAATAAAAATACACTGTATTCTAGCAAGAGGGCCATCCTGGTATTCCAGCAAGAGAGCAATCCTTGGATTGATGGAGTTTTAACAGGACACCATTATCCAGTGTAGTATAAAACCACCACAAAGAACGAAGAAGCAAGAGATGTGAATTCTAGAGCAGGCTCTAGTAACTAGTTTAGCACTGTAACCTTGAACAAAACACTTAATATACTTAAGGTGTAGATAATCCCCGTCTGAATAATGAAAAAGTTACGTTAAATTATATCTCTGAAGTCCTTCTTTGCCGCTCCAGTATTGTTTAATTCTAGTTCTGGTAACTCTCCCAAAAGACAGAAGGAGGCAGTCAAACTTGGCTATAAATCCAACTTCTTAAATAATAGGTCAGCACAACAAGTATTACATCTAAGGACCCTTCATTCAAAGAAGGGTCTCAAAATTCTGAAATCTTCCAGCTCTGTAAACATTTTGAAAGATCAGTTCAACACAGAGCTCCTTGATATTAAGTTCCATTTAGAGGAACACGATGAACACCTACTTGGCAAATGTAAACAAAACATTATATGAAAACTGTACTAGACAACTGTATCAATCAGTTTTTAAATAGATAAAACAAGTGAAATGCGTACCAAAATACAATCATAGTAGAAACAATGTATTTTCTCATTAGCATTGCTTAGAATAATAGTAAGATTCAAAGCTAAAGAATTTCATGGGCTTCAATTTACATCTCCAGAATGCTATGTTAATAGCACAGCTATTAACTGGTTAAATGAATTACATACCCACCATGGCCTATCATACATTAAAAATGCTACAGATTTTGCAAGCCTTAATGCAAAGTAGGAAAAAAAAAAAAACAAGTAACAATGCTACAGAAATGTGTTTATGGTCCAAAAAAAAAAAAAGATGTTTATGATAAATTTAAACCAGTTTTTAAAAATTCAGTATAATCTCCTCTAAAAAAAAATCATAAAAAAGGTATACATTCAAGTAATAACAATAATGATACATTAGACTTCCCACGCTCAAACAATCCTCCCACCTCAGCCTCCCAATGTAGCTGGGGCATTAACAGTTTTAAACAAGGAAAAAAGTTTGTACTCCTTGAATCAATTATCTAAATTTGGGAGATTCTTTTCTAAAAAAGAATAAAGCAAAGTGTACAAAAATATTTGCAAGTTTCAATGTTATAATAGCAAAAAAATTTTTTAATTATTGTGATATATCTATATACTTCATCCTTTAAAAATCATTAATTACAAAGATTATAAATACTAAAAATGATTATGGTTAAGTGAAAGAAAGCAAAGTAAAAAGTTAATGTTCACTGGAATTAAAGACATATACATTTTATATACATATTTATGTATATAAAAATACTAGAGGGGAATACAGTTTTGTTTTTTTGTTTTTTTGTTTTTTTGTTTTGAGATGGAGTCTCACTCTGTTGCCCAGGCTGGAGTGCAGTGGTGAGATCTTGGCTCACCACAGCCTCCACCTCCTAGGTTCAAGCAATTCTCCTGCTTTAGCCTCCTGAGTAGCTGGGACTACAGGCACACACCACCATGCCACACCAGCTAATTTTTGTATTTTTTAGTAAAGACAGGGTTTCACCATGCTGGCCAGGCTGGTTTCAAACTCCTGACCTCATGATCCACCCACCTTGGCCTCCCAAAGTGCTGGGATTACAGGCGTGAGCCACTGTGCCCGGCCCGGGAATACAGTTTTTAAAGTTAGTCTTCTAGTGTCCTTTTCTCCATTTTCCAAAAAGTATATATACCTACTTACAATTATTTGTTAGAGGGCTCATTCTGAAAGAACTGGAACTCATTCTGTTTTTGAATGACAAAACTAAAGAATCATAATGTTTGAGTCCAGCCTGCCTCTCTCTTTATTAATGGTCCTATTATGAACATCAGATTCACATAAGAACTTTAAATAAATACATATATACATGCATACACATATTTAAGAGTAAA
This sequence comes from Gorilla gorilla gorilla, assembly GCF_029281585.2. NCBI lineage: Eukaryota > Metazoa > Chordata > Mammalia > Primates > Hominidae > Gorilla > Gorilla gorilla. The sequence continues at coordinate 27,419,277 of NC_073228.2, read as the reverse complement.
ACATTTGTTTTCTATGTGGTGTACTCCAGTAGGTATACTTCTAATGTCTAACAAAGTTTGCTATTTATATAAATGCAAATTCATACCTAGTAAAACTATTTTGTTACTACTAGACAGTAGTTGGCAAGCATTATGTAACATAACAAATCAAATACAGAAGGAACACTTACATGTGAAAGTGTTGTATGACTGAATTTATTTTTGAGTTTTTTTTTTTTTTTTTTTTTGCTCCCTTCTCAATCTAAGAATGACAGGAATGATCAGTAATGATGTAGTGTAGATCAGGAATCTCCAACCCCCAGGCCATGGATGGGTGGGGTATTGGTCCAGGGTCTGTTAGGAACCCGGCCGCACAACAGGAGTGAGTGGCAGGTGAGTGAGCATTACCACCTGAGCTCTGCCTCCTATCAGATCAGTGGCAACATTAGATTCTCATAGGAGCACGAACCCTATTGTGAACCGCACACACAAGGCCAGCTCCTTATGAGACTCTCATGCCTGATGATCTGTCACTGTCTCCCATCACCCACAGATGGGACCATCCAGTTGCAGGACAAGCTCAGGGTTCCCACTCATTCTACATGATGGTGAGTTGTAGAGTTAGTTCATTATGTATTACAATGTAATAATAATAAAGTGCACAATAAATGTAATGCACTTGAATCATCCTGAAACCACCCCCACCCCCAGCCTGGTCTATGGAAAAACTGTATTCCATGAAACCGGTTCCTGGTACCAAAAATGGTGGGGTGCGCTGGTATAGATACTTCCCTGGGATAACCACAATAGGGCTTTGTTATGTGGCTACTCTGATGGTTCTCTAACTATGAACCCAATTCACTGCCTTGTAAAATAAAGTACCTTCAGTAACTAAAACCTCTCTGATGGGTTCATAACAAAATAATCTTACTAAGTTCTGTTCTATCATGAAGTGTGACATTCCTATTGAATTTTTCTTTTCTTTTTTTTTTTTTTTGAGACAGGTTCTTGCTCTTGTCACCCAGCTGGAGTGCAATGGTGTGATCTTGGCTCACTGCAACCTTCGCCTCCTGGGTTTAAGCGATTCTCCTGCCTCAGCCTCCCGAGTAGCTGGGATTACAGGCACCTGCCACCATGCCCAGCTAATTTTTTGTATTTTTAGTAGAGATGGGGTTTCACCATGTTGGCCAGGCTGGTCTTGAACTCCTGACTTCAGGTGATCCACCCGCCTCAGCCTCCCAAAGTGCTGGGATTACAGGTGTGAGCCACTGTGCCCAGCCACATTTTTCTTCTTTAAGAAGCCTCTTAGATGAACAGTGTCCTTCCACACTATGCATCTTGATCAAATCTCTATCAATTCTTAAGAAAGGTCTCAGCAAATTTTATATCAAGCCCTTCCCTCCAGGTCAATTCAAGACACCCTAAATACCATATAAGGCTACTAAGTACCTCATGAGTAAGGTAACAATTTCTCCCTTTTTCCAGTGTTACACTACCATTGCTCATTCTGTTTTTTCCAATTAGCATAGATTTTAAAGCTGTAAAGCATTTAACATTAAAACAAGTTCAATAGAATGTTCTCTTCTTACTAAAAAAACTAGTTTGAGAATTATTTTCAGTAAACTTAATAACATTTATAAAGTCTGAACTTAGTGCTCTACTGTATTAGGATACTTTGAAAGAATTATTTCCTGAAGGATCAACAGTTCTTCACAAAACTTTTTTTTTTTTACATTAAAGTTTTTTAAATTAAGTAAACCTGGATCCTGGATTCACTGTAACATTTTACCTGGCTCATTTAATTCAGGCCAACACAATGAAGCTACAGTTATTATACTTTGATTTAAAAGGTATTTTACACTTTAGATCAGTTTGAAACCAAAATTCACGTAACTTTAAATTCCACACTTACCTACTATCTGTCCTCTAACTGTATCATTGTCATTTGGCCCAAGTTTGCATAAATCCAACCTCTGATCTATTTGAAGTCAACAAAGAAAGCAACGAAAAAATTAGCTGGTATCAGAGATTCTAACATCTATAGAGTGACAATAAATTTCCACAATCCATTAGAAATCAAACCTATCATTTAAAGAGTTCAGATTTCAAAAACCAAACACTGGTGTATTACATTGCCAACATGCAGTCACTTTCTCTCCAAAACTTTTAGACCACTTTAGTCTGAGTCTTAATAGTTGTTGGTCTTAAGGAACTTATCCCTGAGCCTTGGTTTTCTCACATATGACAATATGTGAATCCTCATATTTTTTTGAGGATTAAATCAGATAATTATGCCAAACTCTCAGCATAGTGCCTGGCACATAAGTGGTCAACAAATGTTAGTTGTCATTATCATTTTTTAACTAACCATTTCAAATGACATGGACCCAAAAAAGTATTCATAAGAAGCCAAGAATAAACTGTAAAATCTGGGTTTGCATCAGTTCTGTCACTCATTCATTTAGGAGCAACTCATTTCTTCTCTCAGATGCCTCATCTGTAAAAGAGATATGACACTGGCCTGACCCTGAAAGTTACAGTAAGGAACAATGTCACCTAAAGTACGCTGGTTTTACTTTGATTACAGCACTTATAGCTGAATGCTTTTACAACTGTATGCCATCTGTCTACTTATCTGTGAACTGATAAATGGAGGAGACCATATCTTAGTCTTTGTATTTTCCACTCCAATCTGGTAGAACATTACATCAGGTAGGTGCTCAATAAATATTTGATAAATTCAATATTACTGCACATCAAAAAAGTCAAATAAATTAATACAATGAAGCAGTCACAAGAAACAGAAAAATCCATGCCCCTAAACTACAGTCCCTACTTATCCAACCAAAAATACAGACATTTTTCCCTTTGCAAAATAAATGGGTGCTACTAAGTTGGCTATACAGTGGATTCTGCAGAGCAACTAACTCCTCCTCTCCTATTCAGATCCTTCCAATGTGGCATGCTCCCTTTGCCAGCAGGCCTTTGCCCTTCCTTCTCAGAGGACAGGATTCATGCCTTTTTCTCCTTTATACAGCCAGGGTTTAGAACAGTAGCACATTAAGTCTTCAATAAATGTTGGGTAAATTGAACTAGGGATAATGTCAGACATTTGACCTATAAGTTTTCAGTTTGCTGAGTAATAAAACAGTTTACTTTTATATGCAATTCGTTTTTTCCAATCCCAGTGTCTTTTCTCTACTGTTGGTTACCCTGTCAGCCCAGAAATACAAGAATTTCTTAGATGCCTTTAAATATCTTGGACTAAGAACTTCTAGCTCAATTTTCTGCCCTTTTCTTTTTCACAAGGTCAATATATACCTATGCTGTGGTATCATACTACATTAAAGGAGACAATCTCTTGATATATTTAATAGTCAATGCTAAATTTACTCTTTTTTGTTTCTTAATTTCCTTAGATCTTATGTGAGTTTGTTTAGCATATGCATCTGGGCTAAAATCCCATGACGATGACTAACGGTATTTTTTACATTATATAAAAAAGAATTCTACAGAAACAAACACACAAAAAAAACCTGTTGAAAAAGGAATTCCCATTTATGTTCCAATGGAAAGACCCATCCAAAAGACTCACCTGGTTATGCTAAGTCAACTTATAAATCCATTATGAAAACCACTTCTAATGTCTTGATCTTGATCTAATCTTCTAAATCCTCAGGCTGATGATAAACTCAGCTACAGTTAAGTAGTTAATACAGCTGTTTTACACTCAAAATAACGTTTAATCTTTAACTTTTAATTTTGTCACAGCAGTTTTATGTATTATACCATTCTTACCCCTTCGTAATTGCCCTTTAACTGCCAGCTTAAACACTCCAATCACCTAAATAAAAACATTTCATCCACAAATCCACCAAAACCAGAAAAGGATACTAAGAAATTTTAAAAGGCATATACATCCTGATACCTTTATTTTTGCCATTCTGGATATCAATCATTTCTTAATACTTTTAAATTAGCTGGAAATGAAGCATCAGCTCTGATTTGGCTGTAAGTTTCACATATTTAAAACGTTTCTTTTTTTTTTAAGTCTACAAAATAAATTTAGATCAGGAATTTTTACCAATGTTTCAGACATGCACAAGTTGTGTTTGAAGCCCTACCAACATACTCAAATATATATTATTTTTAAATATATATTTGAGGATACATATATAGTGCATGTATATATGTATATGCACAAATACATATACACATACACACATATATATATTTTTTAATTGGAAAAGCACTCGTATCTACTCACAACCAGTGTCTTTGAGGCGGTTGATGGCATTGGAAAGAAGACGAACACAACCGAGAAATCCAGCACCTTGTTTCTTATGGATCTTCTTGTGATTCCATACACTGATCGTAACTGAATCAGACTTTCCAATATACCTAAAAAACAAAACGGCTGCATGAGTAACTTGGTAGTTACAGGCAGTTGGCGTAAAATTTTTCTTTTGTTCTTTTTATATTCTAAAGTTACTAATATGCTTCAGAATCTGGCTAGATTATGCAAAATATGTCTTGAGTTAATCCATAGGATTGAATTTAAATTTTTAAAAATCTTGAAAATTTTAGTATATTTTTATCACATCTGCCACTCTCAAGCTGGGCTACAATTCTAGTCAGTAAAAAGGCTATTTTAGTAGCTAATGTCTAATAACACTAAGGGAGTTTATTAAATAACTTCTTTGCAAGAAAAAGAATCTTAAAAACTTTTATCACAGTCACATTTTAAATACATGTCGATGACATGACCTACTTTTCAAGGGATAGTGTCAAGGCTGACAGACCAAAAATCTGACCTACCTGTTATATTTTAAAATGCTGTAGAACAAAAGCTGTTTGTAACGCTTTTCCCCTGCTTCTTTCCTGTATGCAGGCCTTGAGCGAGCAGGACTCTTGCAGATTTCACTTCACTGCCTGCAGACAAGCAGAGCAGGGAAAAGCGTTACTGTACTTGTCTGTGCATACACCTGCAAGTATGTAAAAGCTCTACCACAGCCAATTGTTAACATGGCATCAACCCATGCAAAAAGATAATAAAATAACATGTCAGTAGAATCCTAGCTCTATTTCAATGACAATAAGAGGTCAAATTTTTGGTCCAGCAACCTTGATCTTAAAGTATCATTCAATAAATTACAATATCAGAAAAATTCACCTAGTATACAGAAAAGCCTAAACCATTTAAGTAAGGACTAAAGCTTTTAAATAAGTGACATGGAAGGTACACTTGAGCCCCAGGATCCAGCTGTGCCTAAAAAATGCCCACCCCAGGCTTTTAATTATGGAAATCAGTACATTCCCTTTTAAAAAATTAAGCCAATTTGAATTTGGTCTCTGTTGCTTGCAAATGAAAAAATCTGAATTAAAATATTATTCAGTATGCATGTACCAATTTTTGAATACACCTACCAGTTCTATCTTGGCATGTATCTACTGGCATGTAATTCCAGAGCCAGAATCAAGTATTAAGTAGCTGAATTACCCAAGCTGAACATTTTTTAAAAAGTTACATTAGGCCAGGCGCGGTGGCTCATGCCTGTAATTCTAGCACTTTAGGAGGCCGAGGCAGGCAGATCACCAGAGGATAGGAGTTCGAGACCAGCCTGACCAACATGGAGAAACCTTGTCTCTACTAAAAATACAAAAAAACTTAGCCAGGCACGGTGGCATGCACCTGCAATCCCAGCTACTTGGGAGGCTGAGGCAGGAGAATCACTTGAACCTGGGAGGCGGAGGTTGTGGTGAGCCGAGATTGCGTCATTGCACTCCTGCCTGGGCAACAAGAGCAAAACTCCGTCTCAAAAAAAGAAAAAAAAAAGTTACATTAAACCAGTTGTCCAACTAGTAAGCCTGGTTTACAGGTATGCTGAAATACATATATTGATTACCTCAGTCCTCAGGGCAACGCATCACTGGCTTAAGCAACTTCATCTGTGTAGTCCAATGTGCCATATTTTTTATGTGTACCATGATATGAAAAGGTTGGGAAGCTCTACATTAAATCATAATAAGAAATTGCTAATTATAGACCTTCTGGAAGATAGCCTAACTCTGAATTACTAAAAATTATGAAATATATTGTATTACTTAAGGGTACATGTCACATTCTGTCCAAATATTCCTGGGCCAGAAATGAATCCAAAATATTACCTTTTCTTATACACAGAGAAGTACATGCTCTCACTTTAATGAAACCTCATGTAATATAACATACATGGCAACATAAACAGTAAATTCCTTTTGCAATTGAAAGTTAAATAGAGGGCTCTATTAGCTTCTATTAAAACTTTGACTTACTAACAAATACATGATTTATAAACAAGTTTCAGGATGTTTTGTTGAAAGGGAGAGACGGACACCTCTATAGGTGAATACAATGTTACCATATAGACCAAAATATGTACTCAGGATTTTGGGCTAAAATTTAATTATTAGATTTTGTTTGTATACTTAGCCAATTAAAGGCAAGGGTTTTGCAAAATGACTTTGGAAACAATCATAAGAGATGCTTCTGACAGCCAATTAATATTAATTGTAAGATAAAACCTAATAAGTACAAGAAAAGATGTTCAACATCATTAGTCATGAGGGAAATGCACCTCAAAACCATGACCAGATACAACTTCATACCCACTAGGGTGGCCACAATTTTTTTTTAAAAGAAAATAACAGTGACAGAGGAATAAACTTCCAGTGGAAAACAACAGTCATGAAAGATCAAAATCAGGATGCCATCAGCAATACTCTAAACCTACAATTTCCAAAATGGTACCCATCAACCACAAGACCCTTGAGGACTTCAAGTGTGGCTAGTCCAAATTGAGGCAAGCTGCAAAATAAACCACTGATTTTTTTTTTCTTAACATAAAATGAGAAAACCGCTGATTTTTTAAAGACATAGTAAATATGTATATATACATATATGTGTAAGCAGCTCAATATTTTTATACTGACATGTTGAAAGTATTTTTGATATACTGAATTAAATAAAATATATTATTATGCTTCATTTTAAGAAACAGGGTCTCGTTATGTTGTAGCTGGATTACAGGTGCAAGCCACTATGCCCAGTTTATTATGCTTAATGTCATCTGTTTCTTTTTACTTATCTTAATGTGGATGCTAGGAAATTTAAAATTATAGATGAGTTCCCATCTGTGCCTTACATTATATTTCTACTCAACAGTATGGATCTAAACCTAGAAGATAATGGAGCAATGTATTCAACATTTGGAGGTAAAGTGATATTTCACCTAGAAGCCTATACTCAAACCATATCAAAAGATAAGAAGTCAAAGTATGGGGTGGGGGGAGGGGGGAGGGATAGCATTGGGAGATATACCTAATGCTAGATGACGAGTTAGTGGGTGCAGCGCACCAGCATGGCACATGTATACATATGTAACTAACCTGCACAATGTGCACATGTACCCTAAAACTTAAAGTATAATAAAAAAAAAAAAGAATGCAAAAAAAAAAAAAAGAAGTCAAAGTATATCTTCTGATAAGATCTCAACTTTCTTCCCATCTTTGTATTATTTCTCAAAATGACAATGGAAGATAAAGTTCACCGAAACAGGAGAGTAAACAAAAAAAAAAAAAGGAAGTCACTAAACCTGGAAGAGACAAAGGAAATTGCCAACATAACAATAAAGGCAAGTTCCAGGACAACTGCGCAGTGGGTCTTAGAGAACCATCACACCAGACTAAAGAAAGAGAACACAGACTCCCAGGAGGGGTATCTCCAAGAAGAAAAAAAGCCAATGGAATACTGACAGAACTGAATATATGGAGAAAAGATCTTTAGTTCTATAGGAGAGTCTGAGGATTATGACATATAATTTCTCATTTCTATCTAGGAGATAAATAGATAACTAAACAAATGGGAAAAGTAGCTACTAACTTCAGAAAAAACAAAAGTTGTCAAGAAAGAAAATGTAATTCTTGTACCCCTGTGACCCAACTACGGATATTTACATAATCATAATAATGTAAACATGGAACAATGGTTTAACCAAAAAGGTTCATATAATTATATTGGAAGACTAAAGAAAGGAAGAGGCTTGTGCCATGAGAATGTGGATGTTGAATACCAATTTTAAAAGCTGAACCACTGGGCTGGGCATCACAGCCCACGCTTGTAATCCAAATACTTTGGGAGGCCAAGGAGGGAGAATCTTGAGCCCAGGAATTCAAGACCAGACTGGGCAATATAGCAAGACCCCATCTCTACAAAAAATTACCTTAAAAAAAAAATTAGCTGGGCATGGTGGCATGCACCTGTAGTTCCAGCTACTGAGGAGGGTGAGGTGGGAGGATCAGTTGAGTCCAAGAGTTAGAGGCTACAGTGAGCTATGATTATGCCACTGTACTCTGGCCTGAGCAATAGAGTGAGGCTGTCTCTAATTTTAAAAGAATTTTTAATAATAAAAAATAAAGCTGAATCATCCTCTAGGTAGGAAATTCAAAAATACCTAAAACTAGGCTGGGCGCAGTGGCTCATGTCTGTAATCCTGGCACTTTGGGAGACTGAGGCAGGCGGATCACTTGAGGTCAGGAGTTCAAGACCAGCCTGGCCAACATGGTGAAACCCCGTCTCTACTAAAAATACAAAAATTAGCTGAATGTGGTGGTGGGCACCTGTAGTCCCAGCTACTCGGGAGGCTGAGACAGGAGAAATGCTTGAACTCAGGAGGCAGAGATTGCAGTGAGCCGAGATGGTGCCACTGCACTCCAACCTGGGTGACAGAGCAAGACTCTGTCTAAAAAAAAAAAAAAAAAAAAAATTACCTAAAACTAAAAAAACTGTGATGCTATAAAATAAAATACATATCTAGAAACAGATGAAAATACCAGAATAAACAGCCAAAGTTATTAAAGCAGTTGCCTTGAGGATGGGAATCAGGAATGAGAATGGAGCAGGGAACTTGCTGTTTTCCAGTAAAAGCTTTATAGTATCATTTGCCTTTTTAAAAAGGTGCATATACTCCAATGGTTTAAAATAAAATTTAAAAGAAAGAAACTATCCATATAAAGGCAAAAAGAAGCCTATTCAGTGCAAACCAAATCCTCATTTCTGGTTTTATAATTGGTCTAAAGTGGTGAATTAATACCTTTATTTAATTGAAAAAAGAGGTGGGGGATTGCTCTACTGTGAGCCAGTTTCATTTTGTTCTTCATAGAATTTTAGAGATACCTCATCTTTCAAAACCTGTCTATAAGCCAAAGCACATTCCCACTGGGCTTTTCTTTACCCCTTTTGTGAAGACCAAATTATACCACAGATGAAACTCAGATCATTTCCCATGATTATTTTCAAAGACTATATCAAATAATATTAATTATATGTTCCATTTCAAACTAACTGTTTAAACCTACAGGTCATAATGCTGATTCCACTTTGGATCAAGTGTATTCTTCACAGTATCTGTAGAATGGCATTGCCCAGATCCATCAACCACCACCTTAGCAAATGGATCAGGAAGTCCTGTGAAAAAAGATTTTCTAAAATTAATAATTTGACATTTGAGATAGAAGATTATTATACAAGCATTCCATTTGCTACAAAAGATTATTCCATTCTTTTAAAAAAGTTTAACATTTAGCTATAAATGAATAGTCCATTTAAAAAAAAAAAGACTAAAGTTACTTCTACATTAAATACCAAAACTATATTTTTTCTCGTTTCTGTCTCAAAATATTCCCAGTTTAAACTACCAAAATCTAGAGGTTACCTCATAATGTGGAAGTTTTTAATAGGTTGTTACCAGCCCTCTGACCCGAGGAATGGGGTCATGAATGGTTACATGAATTCTTGTAACCATTCATGGCTTTTTCTTTCCAAATGTCTCCCTCAGTAGCTCATTTAAAGAAAAAGCTTATTAAAGGTTTTTATACAGGAACACAGGCTACAGAGAAATCAAATTAGCAAATGAGTTTTGCTGAATAACTACCAGGAAAAATCAGACTGAAACAAAAGATGTAACACTCTGCCTTAAAAGAGCTTACTATCTAATTGGAAAAATAAAAATACTATACATGAAAAACAAAAACAAAAATACCTGAGAATAAACAAGTGCTTAGTGATACTGATTGTAACGCAAACACTTATATCACTATGTTAGGTACTATTCTAAATACATTTATCCTTAATCCTTACAATAACCCTATGAGGTAAACACTGTTATTATCCCTATTTTACTGATGAGGAAACTAAGGCACAAGGGGGTCAATTAACTAGCCCAAGGTCACAGAGTAGTAAATGGCAGGGCCAGAATCTAAAGTGTAGATTCTAAACCCACGTCTGGCTCTCGACTTCATGCTCTTAACCCCTATGCTGTATTTTACCTCTTATTTACTACGTGGTCCAACAGTGAGTACAAGTAAGAGCTCAGAAAAACAGGAGAAAAGGTTTGAATCTGAACAGTAAAGAAAGGGCTTTGAGGGAGGAGGGAACTCATCTGGGCTTTAAGGCAGGGGTCTCCAACCTCTGCGCCATGGGCCGGTACAGGTTCGTGGCCTGTTACAACCGGACCACAAAGCAGGAAGTGAGCGGCAGGAGAGTAAGCATTACAGCCTGAGCTCCGCCTTCTGTCAGATCAGCGGCAGCATTAGATGCTCATAGGAGCTGGAACCCTATGGTGAACTGCGCTTGCAAGGGATCTAGGTTGTGCGCTCCTTATGAGAATCTAAAGTCTGATGATCTGAGATGGAACAGTTTCATCCCAACACATCCCCTGCTCCCCATGTCCTTGGAAAAACTGTCTTGCATGAAACCGGTCCCTGTGCCAAAGGTTGGGGGCTGCTGCTTTAAAGGACATACAGGAGAAGGAGGACTTTCCTAGCAATAGGAAGAGCACCAAGGAGGGTATGACAATACAATATTTAAAAGACTTTGAAGAGTCTAACCAAAGAGCTTGTGCTAAGGTGTAAAAGTAAATACTGTTGGAAATATGACTGACCCAGTAAGAGAGGCTTAAAAGTCAGGCAACAGGGCTTGGACTGATTGAGGTAGATAACAGGGAGCCATTTCAGGTTCTTGAGCATGGCTGTAACTACAGTCATATTTTTCTATCAGTGGTATTCAGGGCCCACTAGGAGAAAGAAAGACTAGAGGCAGACCATATATGAAGCTGTTGTAATTATCCAACAGTAGGATGAAAAGACCCTGAATGAGGGAAGTCATGTGGAAAGGGAAAGGAAATGACAAGAGAGCTATTCTGAAAGATCTAATACAAATTAATAAGAAACTTGTATCAAAGATGACAATACAGTTTTCAGCCCAAAGCAATAATGAAAATGATTCTTTTGACAAAAATTTAAAAGGTGGAACTAAAAATGTTAGAGAGACAAAAATGTCACTTCATGTGTTAGACATATTGGGATAGAGTAGATTTCCTGTGGACAGCTGAAAATACTAGAACAAAACAGCGTTAAGTGTTGGTGACTGGAGAAATTTTGCATGTTGGTATCAATGCTAATTTTTTTAAGATACTAATTTGCCAACTTTCAAGGACAGACAAATCACCTACCAGTTCCCCAATTCTATGATTCTGTGATCTGTCGCTTCCAAATAATAAAGGAGGACCAAAATTTAGGGGTTAAGTGTCAAAGAAACTTGGTAAGTTAGGGTATTAAATCTATTTGACTATATTGTTCTTGAAGCTGAGTGCTATGCATAGTATTTCAGTAACACCTAACCATTTATAAATGTGTTCAATGGAAGAATGTTTTTACCTCCACCCTCAATAAATGAAGATTTCCTCCTGGGAAGAATTCACTCTATCTTGTTATTTTCACTCTACTATTTAAATAAATAAACATATAAATGTGTATTTATAAGCAAAAACAAAAAAAAATCACATTTCTAAACTTTCCCTTTGGGTGTTATTAAACTAGTTGAAGAATTAAGTCTCTCTGGTTTCTTGCTTTTTTAAAAAAATAAAATGAAAAAGAATTAAGGACTGGCCAGACACAGTAGCTCACACCTGTAATTTCAGCACTTTGGGAGGCTGAGGCGAAAGGATCACTTGAGCCCAGGAGTTTGAAACCAGCCTGGGCAACATAGTAAGACCACCTCCCATCCCCCACAAAATAATTTAAAAGTTAGCCAAGCATGGTGGCATACGTCTGTAGTCTCAGCTACTCAGGAGGCTAAAATGGGAGGATCGCTTGAGCCTGGGAGGCCGAGGCTGCAGTGAGCCATGATCATGCCACTGCACTCCAACCTGGTTGACAGAGCAAGACCCTATCTCAGTGGAAAAAAAATTAAGGATTAAGAAAAACATCTGACAAAGGACTAATATCCAGAATCTAAAAAGTACTCAAATCAGCAAGAAAAAAACAAACAATCCCATCAAAAAGTGGGTTAAGGACATCAATAGATAATTCTCAAAAAAAGATATACCAACAAGATAGGCCAACAAGCATAATGAAAAATGCTCAGCATCACTAAGTATCAGGGAAATGCAAATCAGAACTACAATGTGATGCCACCTCACTCCTGCAAGAATGGCCATAATCAAAAAATTTAAAAATAACAGATGTTGGCATGGATGCAGTGAAAAGGGAACACTTTTACACTGCTGGTGGTAATGTAAAGTAGTACAACCACTATGGAAAACAGTGTGGAGATTCCTTAAAGAACTAAAAGTAGATCTACTGTTTGATCCAGCAATCCCACTACTAGGTATTAACCCAGAGGGAAAGAAGTCATTATACGAAAAAGATACTTGCACACGCATGTTTGTAGCAGCACAATTCACAATTGCAAAAATACTGAAGCAGCCCAAATACCTATCAATCAACAAGTGGGTAAAGAAATGTGGTGTGTGTGTGTGTGTGTATATGTGTGTGTGTATATATATGTTTATATTATATAATTATATATTATATATGTATATATTTATATATAATTATATGTGTGTGTGTATATATATACACACCTACATATACACACACACACACCACATATACATATATACACCATGGAATACTACTCAGCCATTAAAAAGAAATAATCACAGCAACCTGGATAAAATTGGAGACTATTATTCTAAGTGAAGTAACTCAAGAATGGAAAACCTAACATCGTATGTTCTCAGTCACATAGCTTGTGGGAGCTAAGCTATGAGGATGCAAAGGGGTAAGAATGATATACTGGACTATGGGGACTGGGCGAAAGGGTGGGGGGTAACAGGGGATAAAAGACTATACACCAGGTACAGTGTACACTGCTTGCGTGATGGGTCCACCAAAATCTCAGAAATCACCACTAAAGTACTTATTCATGTAATCAAACACCATCTGTTCCCCCAAAACTTATTGAAACAAAAAAATAAATAAAAGGAAAACAACTTTTTCCATACAAAATGTGGCTTCCAGATCCTTAATTAAGTAGGAAAGTCACAGCCTTTTATGTTCCCTTTCTGTTAAATAACACAGTAAACAAAAACATCAGTTCAATACCTTAATAAAAAAATACATAGGTTTCAACTTAACCTGATTATATTATTCTACAAAAATTTAACTTGAGAGCCAAGTTACTCTAATGTGGTCAAAAGCTATCAGGTTTTCTGAAGTTAGTGAGACATCTAGTGGTAAACACAAAGTGGCTAGAGAACTTTCTGCATTTTAAAAAATTTCTCGGCCAGGCACAGTGGCTCACGCCTGTAATCCCAGCACTTTGGGAGGCCGAAGTGGGTGGATCACGAGGTCACGAGTTCAAGACCATCCTGGCTAACACGGTGCAACCACATCTCTACTAAAAATACAAAAAATTAGCCGGGTGTGGTGGCACACGCCTGTAGTCCCAGCTACTCAGGAGGCAGAGGCAGGAGAATTGCTTGAACCTGGGAGGCGGAGGTTGCAGTGAGCCTAGATCGCACCACTGCACTCCAGCCCGGGTGTCAGAGACAGACTTTGTCTCAAGGGAAAAAAAAAAATTTTTTTTGTCTCAATTCTCCCCCATCATTTCTGAGACATGTAAAATAGCTAAAGCTCAAAAACCTCCTTACTACACAAATGCACTTGAAAAGCTGCAAATAATAATAAAATAACATTTTCAACTCAAAAGTGTGTTACCTTCCAAAGAAAACAGCTTCATTTTCAACTGGGCCAAGAAAAAAAAAAAACACACACACACAACATTTAGCCAACCCATCTTGGTTCTAAATGACTTCAATTTGGCCCCCTATAAAACACCTTATTACCTTACACAGAAATCTTTTTTAAAATGTTGCAGAAGAACAAATCTGACACTAATGAAAACATTCCTTTTCATATAAAAAATACACATAAAACAGATAATGAAGGCAGGGCACAGTGACTCATGCCTGTAATCCTAGCACTTTGAGAAGCAGAGGCAGGTGGATCACCTGAGGTCAGGAGTTCGAGACCAGCCTGGCCAACATGGTGAAACCCCATCTCTACTAAAAATACAAAAATTAGCTGGGTGTGGTGGCACATGCCTGTAATCCCAGCTACTCGGGAGGCTGAGGCAGGAGAATTGCTTGAACACGGGAGGCAGAGGTTGCAGTGAGCCGAGATCACATCACTGCACTCTAGCCTGGGGACAGAGCAAGACTCCGTCAGGGGGAAAAAAAAAAAAAACAGATAATGAATAAATGGGTAAATATGTGATAAAGTTAATGGTAGAATCTAGATGGTGGGTCTTTACTATAAAATTATTTTATCTGTTGCTTTATGTTTGAAATTTTTCCTGCTAAAATTCTGGGGGAAAGGGGAAGTGACTTATTTTTAAAAGCCAATAAGCTTGAAAACAGTTCAAAAACATGAGTTAATAAAACTTTTCTCAACAAGGATAGCGCCCAATAAACAGTATTACCTCACATACAAATTACTCTTCAAAAGACAACACATGGCAGTGTATTTTTTCCTGCGATGAAAAATATACATCTATTTCATCACCCTATAGTCATACTTTGTATTAAAATTTGCTTTTCTCATTCAATACAATTTTAACTGAATCGCAAGCAAAAACTTAACTATATTTTACTATTAATAACTGCACTGATCAATAAACACACATTCATTTATATTTAATTGAAGAATTTAGGAATTACTGTCTCTGAAATTAATGTGGGCAACCCTTAACAGGTCAAAAATCTGTATAAGTATACATGTAAATCTACCACAGAATGGACCTGCGACCTTGG
Organism: Gorilla gorilla gorilla; assembly: GCF_029281585.2. Lineage (NCBI taxonomy): Eukaryota > Metazoa > Chordata > Mammalia > Primates > Hominidae > Gorilla > Gorilla gorilla. The sequence continues at coordinate 27,404,104 of NC_073228.2, read as the reverse complement.
CCACTGTGAACCTGAGAGGTAACTTCCATTCCTGGCTAACTCCCCTCTGAAGCCCTAAGGATTACCATTCCTGTTTCTCTTTCCAGGCCATCAAGAGTCTCCCATTCTAAGTTTTAAAGATAATCACACTGTTTCCCCTAATCTTATCCCTAAAGCAAGTTCACACTCTTAGAATTTTTATCAATTTTTACTGCCTACACCCATGAAAAAGGGAAAAGATTTCCTTCTTTCTTTCACTTACAATTTAAGGACAAAGATCATATAAGGGTTAACAATCAGCTCTCAAAGGTTAATAAAACATTAATATATGATTCCTCTAGATATCCTAGGAAAAATGAGGTAAGAATATCTGGATATTTTATTAGAGAAGCTGTGTCTTGGGACTCCAGAGGAAGGAAATTTGAAAAGGAAAGCTGGGAGACAAAACTGAAGATTTTATCTTCAAAACCAGAGCAGATGTCTTGGAGAGTGCAGAAGCAGCTGTAAGAGTGCTCCTCTCAGCCGGGCGCGATGGTTCATGTCTATAATCCCAGCACTGTGGGAGGCCAAGGCAGGAGGATCACGACGTCAGGCGTTCGAGACCAGCCTGACCAACATGGTGAAACTCCGTCTCTACTAAAAACACAAAAATTAGGCAGGCGTGTTGGCGTGCACCTGTAATCCCAGCTACTCAGGAGGCTGAGGCGGGAGAATCGCTTGAACCCGAGAGGTGGAGTTTGCAGTGAGCCGAGATCACACCACTGCACTCCAGCCTGGGCAACAGAGTGAGACTCTGTCTAAAAAAAAAAAAAAAAAAAAAGGGAAAAGTGCTCCTCTTACTTCCCTCCCTTTTCTCCTTGTCCAACCCTATTTGCCACTTTGCAGGCCCACTAGTATAAATCCTACCTTAGATCAACCTTATCAAAGGTTAAAAAAAAAAAAAGGTACACCTCAGTTAGTAGCAACAGGGATGAGGTAGGAAGTGAGCAGCAGCCTGAGACAGATAACAGTGATTGGCGGCAACAGGGAGAGATGGGGAGTTCTGTGGCCATTGGGACCTTCCACTGTGACAAGCTTCTGGTGAGAAGGCACATGGCACATAAATTTAAACTGCTTATAATTTTCGTCCTATGTTCCAAATTATCCTATTTGCTTTCTCATATAAGCAGAAAGATAACCATAAACATTTATAACTATATAGTTTTACAAGATGTTATTTTATAAACTTTAATTCAGGTTCTGCTCTACAAAAACTCAAAATAATAAAATTTCAAGTGGAATGAATTAAGTATAATTTTAAATTATATTGGCTGGGCACAGTGGCTCACACCTGTAATCCCAGCACTTTGGGAGGCTGAGGCAGGAGTATCACTTGAGACCAGGAGTTTGAGACCAGCCTGGGCAACATAGCAAGACCCTGCCTCTACAAAGAATAGTAAATAAATAAATAAATAAATTAGCTGGACGTGGTGAAGTGTGTCTGCAGTCCACCCACTCAGGAGGGTGAGATAGCAGGATCCCTTGAGCCCAGGAGTTTGAGGCTGCAGTGAGCTATGACTGTGCCACTGTACTATAGCCTGGGTGACAGGGCAAGATCCTGTCTCTAAAAAGAAAATATATATGTATATAGCTTATTTCTTTTAATCAAGCCCCTGAAAATCATCTACTATCACATGAAATCAAACAGCACACATAGCCCGTGACTTGAATTTAAAAATTTAATGAATCATCTCTATTCTAATTTCAAACGTTTTACATAAAAAATTTTGTTGGCTGAAGAAGTTGTTTTTTTTCGTTTTTTTTTTTTACTAAAAATTATATCATTTTTAACCAATAACTTAAAGCTACAACAGAATAAAGATTGTAATATACATGCTGGGTACTTCCCAATCCCCTCTCATAAAACTTAGTACTAAATAAAGCCAGAAAAAAAAGATTACAACAGATTGGTAAATATAAGGCATATATGGGAACCAAACATCTGCTTTGGAATCTGAGAGGTAAGAGCATCTAGGATCAAATGTGGCAGAGATTTCTTTCCTACACTCTGGAAATTCCAAGCAGGCTCAATGACTTTTCTACCTTCCAATGAATCTTGAATGAGTAAAGTTTCCCATGAAATTTTCAAAAGGAAGAAAGTGTTCACAAAATAATCTCTTAAACCTTTTCTAGAACTCTAGTAGTATGCACACCTTCAATATACATTACACACATCTGCATTTACACACCTGCATACACACTCATTCTCATAAATACGTGGGAGAGGTGAATAAAAGGAAAGGGCTAAGCCTAAAAAGCACAAAACCTTCTAAAAAAAAAATGTGATGCCAAATGGCTCTGAACCAAAGCATTCATAATAAAATAACACTGACAATACTTCTGAATAGAGAAACCCCTAAACCAGAGAATTCTGAGAACGCTGTTCCCAAAGATCTACATACAATACACAAGATTTAAAGTTAATTTACTTACGGAAAAAATCCTTTTTCACCAGGTTTTTTGCACAGAGTACTGTAAAAAAAAAAACAAAAAATACATGGGAAAAATTAAAATGTTAAGAGTGTACTGTTACATTTTAAAACACTGAAAACAGCAGTGAATAGTTAAACCCTAACTATAGCAAGGTATGAAACATGACCACAAACTTTCAAACTAGCAAACAAAAGACAGTTGAACCAGTGGTTGCAACTTTCAATGATCACCAGTAATAGCTGAGGGCAAGAAAGTTTATAAATCTGGTATTCTAATAATAAGGTAGAAATTCAATTCCTATCTTCCATCAAGATCTATTCTCTGAGAAACTCAGTGGCAATAGGAAAAACAGTTCAAAGGAGATATGTAAAGTCAGGTTGTTATATCTATTTTAAGGATGAAATAATTTTATACTGAAGAGGATCATAAATAAAGATAAAGCTTTCCTGATATAGATGAGTTTTTTTCTTTTTTTTTTTTAAAATAACATTCTGTTCTCCATCTAAATGCCACAGAAACTTCATGGGAGAAATCAAATTACCTTCTCCTAAATCGTCAGTTAAATGACAAGATATGTCTACTATATCTTTTAAGAATTTAAAGTTAATATATTAAAACTAGATATCCCAAATCCACATTTTCCAAGTTACTATGCATTAAATTACTTACATGGATGGATGCTCAACCTTGTGAACACATTAAAAAATATTGAATTGCCCACTTTAAAGAGGATAAATTTTGGCCGGGCGCAGTGGCCCACGCCTGTAATCCCAGCACTTTGGGAGGCCGAGGCGGGCGGATCACGACGTCAGGAGTTCGAGACCAGCCTGGCCAATATGGTGACACCCCGTCTCTACTAAAAATACAAAAATTAGCCGGGCGTGGTGGCGTGCACCTGTAGTCCCAGCTACTCAGTAGACTGAGGCAGAAGAATTGCTTGAACTCGGGAGAGGGAGGTTGCAGTGAGCCAAGATTGTGCCACTGCACTCCAGCCTGGGCTACAGAGCAAGACTCTGTCTCAAAAAAAAAAAAAAAAAAAAAAAAAAGGATACATTTTATAGTATATGAGTTACATATCAATTTTAAAATTACTGCTTACAGGCTGGGCACAGTGGCTCATGTCTGTAATCCCAGTACTTTGGGAGGCCAAGGTGGCTGGATGGCTTGAGGTCAGGAGTTTGAGACCAGCCTGGCTAACATGGTGATACTGTGTCTCTAGCAAAAATACAAAAATTAGCTGGGTGTAGTGGCGCACACCTGTAATCCCAGCTACTCAGGAGGCTGAGGTGCGAGAATCACTTGAACCTGGGAGGTGGAGGCTGCAGTGAGCCAAGATTGCACCACTGTACTAGTGAGCCAAGATTGCACCACTGAACTCCAGCCTGGGCGACAGAGCAAGACTCTGTCATAAATAAATAAATAAATAAATAAATAAATAAATAAATAAATAAATGAATGAATGAATGAATGAATAAATGAATAAATCTGCTTATAGAGTCATAAACTTAAAACTTCTTTAACTCAAACTTGATAAAGAGAAAGAAAAACACCAATTTTCATACATGTAAATTTTAGTTCATAAAATACCTATGAATGTAATGTTTGGTATTTCTATCCACTTCTACTAACAGTTTAAATGAATTACAGTTATTGGAAGTTTAGTGTATAAAAGCTCATTTGACATAAACTTGGGAATGAATCTAAATAAATATAATCACTCTAAGGGTTCACATAAAAAAACCTTTTGAAAACAGATGTCATCACTGAATAAATAAAATTATTAAGTAAGCACAAGATACTGGTATACTAGGCAGAGTCCCTTAGGCCACGTCTTAGAGTTTTGTTTTTAAAAACATAAAAACTCAATCAATCATGAAAACTAGGGCCATAACTAAGAATAAGAAATCACAAACTAGATTTAGAGAACTCCTCCCCAAACTTTTGTCATAATATAAATTGAATAGAATACTCAGGATCAATACACATGTAACACACACAAAAATCTAAATTACAATCTTCAGTTTTAATGAGGTAATGATGATTTTTTTAAACAAACCACTATCCTATGATTCATGAAGTGAAATGATTTCACATCCGACTTCAGAGAAAGAGAAAACGTGAGATCTCCTCCAACTCACTGCCACCAAACCTACATATTCATTCTTTTTCCCTTCCTTCCACTGACAGTGTCTACTCTCCTCTCTAAGACTATCCTCTATTTCATATCTAAACCACCATGTTCTCAGGGATCTTCACAGCTGTTATACATATCCTCTATCTTGTCCCCTTTTCTAATCACCTTGTCAGCATTTAAACGTACTCAAGTCTTACCCAAGCCTCCCTTCAGCCAGCCATCATCTACCTCTTCCCTCACATAATGAAACTTCTTCAAAGAAAATAAATGTGCAAAAATCACAAGCATTCCTATACACCAATAACAGACAAACAGAGCCAATTGCTACAAAGACAATAAAATACCTAGGAATACAACTTACAAGGGATGTGAAGGACCTCTTCAAAGAGAACTACAAACCACTGCTCAATGAAATAAGAGAGGACACAAATAAATGGAAAAACATTCCATGTTCATGGATAGGAAGAATCAATATTGTGAAAATGGCCATACTGCCCAAAGTAATTTATAGATTCAATGCTATCCCCATCAAGCTACCATTGACTCTCTTCACAGAATTGAAAAAAACTACTTTAAATTTCATATGGAACCAAAAAAGAGCCCACATAGCCAAGACAATCCTAAGCAAAAAGAACAAAGCTGGAGGCATCACGCTACCTGACTTCAAACTATACTACAAGGCTACAGTAACAAAAACAGCACAGTACTGGTACCAAAACAAATATACAGACCAATGTAACAGAACAGAGGCCTCAGAAATAACACCACACATCTACAACCATCTGATCTTTGACAAACCTGACAAAAACAAGCAATGGGGGAAAGGATTCCCTATGTAATAAATGGTGTTGGGAAAACTGGCTAGCCATATGCAGAAAACTGAAACTGGACTCCTTCCTTACACCTTATACAAAAATTAACTCGAGATGCATTAAAGACTTAAATGTAAGACTTAAAACCATAAAAACCCTAGAAGAAAACTTAGCCAATACCATTCAGGACACAGGCACGCACAAAGACTTCATGACTAAAACACCAAAAGCAATGGCAACAAAAGCCAAAATAGACAAATGGGATCTAACTAAAGAGCTTCTGCACACAAAAGAAACTCATCAGAGTGAACAGGCACCCTACAGAATGGGAGAAAAAATTTGCAATCTATCCATCTGACAAACGGCTAATATTTCAAATCTACAAAGAATTTACAAAAAAAAAAACCCCATCAAAAAGTGGGCAAAGGATTATGAACAGACACTTCTCAAAAGAAGACATTTATGCAGCCAACAAACATATGAAAAAAAGCTCATCATCACTGGTCATTAGAGAAATGCAAATCAAAACCACCATGAGATACCATCTCACTCCAGTTAGAATGGCAATCATTAAAAAGTCAGAAAACAACAGATGCTGGAGAGGATGTGGAGAAATAGGAATGCTTTTACACTGTTGGTGGGAGTGTAAATTAGTTCAACCATTGTGAAAGACAGTGTGGCAATTCCTCAAGGATCTAGAACCAGAAATACCATTTGACCCAGCAATTCCATTACTGGGTATATACCCAAAGGATTATAAATCATTCTACTATAAAGACATATGCACATGTATGTTTATTGTGGCACTATTCACAATAGCAAAGACTTGGAACCAACCCAAATGCCCATCAATGATAGACTGGATAAAGAAAATGTGGCACATATACACCATGGAATACTATGCAGCCATAAAAAAGGATGAGTTCATGTCCTTTGCAGGGACATGGATGAGGGTGGAAACCATCATTCTCAGCAAACTAACACAAGAACAGAAAACCAAACACCACATGTTCTCACTCATAAGTGGGAGTTGAACAATGAGAACACATGGACACATGGAGGGGAACATCACACACTGGGGCCTGTTGGCGGGTTGGGGGTTAGGGAGGGATGGTATTAGGAGAAATACCTAATGTAGATGATGGGTTGATGGGTGCAACAAACCACCATGGTACATGTATACCTATATAACAAACCTGCACGTTCTGCACATGTACCCCAGAACTTAAAGTATAATTTTAAAACATTTTAAAAAAGAACTGCCTACGCTTTTTGACTCTACTTCTTTACCTCCCACTAATGCCCTGATCCACTGCAATCTGGCTTCCTCCCTCACCATTGCCTCTGAACCACTGCTACAAAGCCCTACAGACCTAATTACCAAGTCCATACAATGGACATTTTTCACCCTTTATGGCACTTGACCCCCTCATGGGCATTTGCCACTGCTGACTACTCCCTCTTCTAGAACCCCTCTCTTCCAGTTCTGTTTAACACCACATTCACCTGGTTCTACACGGCAGAAAACTCATTCTAAGTTCTCTTTGCCAGATCTTGCTATGCTATAAAACTTGAAGTTCTTCAGGGTTTTGCCCTGGGTTCTCTTATTTCACTCTGTAACCTGAGGATCACAGTGTCCATTTTTGTAAATCTTGCAATTATATGTAAACTGTTACATATATGTTTATTTTCTGGGGAGAGAATCCACATTTTTCCTGGGAGAGAGTTCATAGCTTAACAGATTGACAGAACTCTTCCTCTCTCTCAAAAAATAAAATCCAAAGAGCCACTTTTCCATATATTCTCTCTGGTCTTTACCATTTACTCTATGGTTATGATGATACCTAAATTCATAAAACCCGATCCTTAGTTTTCTCCTGAACTCCAGGTTCACAAACCAAATATGCGTTCCCCCCAAAAATCACGTCTTCCCTGCAAACCTGCTCCTCCCTCCAGTTGACTTTCTTTTCAATAGCCTTCCTTTCCACTCCACTACCCAAGTCAGAAATCTCCATAGCAACCTTCACTGTATTCCCTCCTGACATCCTGACAATTACAATTCTCAGCAATTCTACCTCAGAAATATCCTTCATCTGTCTACTTCTCTCTATTACCGATGCCAACACCTTAGTCCACCATCTACTGTCTAGGTAATTACAACATTCCCCTGCCTCAAAGCCTCACTTCTTTCCAGTTCTCCACGCTGGACCTGAAGTGAGCTAAAAAATCTAATTAAGTCTTTCCATCCATTTCCCCTTCTAAGATCCTTAAAACATTCCAAAGGTCTTCTGGCCCAAACTTATATTGGCTTCAATGCCCTTTAAGCCCTGGTTCCTGCTCACCTCTCTGACTTCATTTTTCATCATCACAGCTCCCCTTCCAGGCCCTCAAGTCTAAGATCCAGCCACACTAACCTTCACTTTCTCAAATGTATCTCTCTCACCCACAGCCTTCACGTGCCATTCTCTCTGCCTGAAACATTCTTCCTAGGCTTCTTCACCTACTCATCTCCTGGTCTCAAAAGGGAAGGATGCCTTTTAGAACATGTTTCTCTCAAGCTTTCCCCGCTTGTATTTTCACAGAAGCTCATACTTATAAACACTTATTACATTTTACTGTTCTCGTTTAAGTTTGGAATGTTGCTTATAATTGCGGAGGTGGTAAACTCTATACAGCACGAATCATGCCTGCCTCATCTCTTCCTGCACCAAGCACACATTACGCCTGGCACTTGATAGGTACTCAATAAATATCTGTTGAATGAATGAAATAGACCCTAAAATAATCTAAATAACTTTTTATACTATATAACAATGGCCAATCCTCACATAATCATAATTTTGATTTAAGAAATCTTATTTTAGGCCAGGTACTGTGGCTCACGTCTGTAATTCCAGCACTTTGGGAGGCCGAGGCGGGCAGATCACTTGAGGCCAGGAGTTTGAGACCTGGGCAACATGGAAAAACCCCATCTCTACTAAAAATACAAAAAAAAAAAAAAAAAATTAGCCAGGTGTGGTGGCACACACATGTAGTCTCAGCTACTCAGGAGGCTGAGGCATGAGAATCACTTGAGCCTGGGAGGCAGAGGTTGCAGTTAGCTGAGATCACACCACTGCACTCCAGCCTGAGCAACAGAGTGAGACACTGTCCCCCTCCACCCCTCAAAAAAATCTTATTTTTATCATTTCTCTTTACTTAAAACATACTTATCCGGTCGTGTTTAACCAATTCTTAAAAAAAAAAAATCACAAAATGTTTAACATTCAGTTTCAAAGAACAATTGAAAAATCAAAAGAACAAAGAACTTTAAAATCAAGTTCAAAGCTTATGAGGAGAAATTACATTTTAGTAATCAAGAGATTAAGGAAAATAACATTAGTGTTCTAGAAGAAACAAGATTAACTTAAAACAAAGAAATAATATCAAGATTGGTCAGACCACTGTGCTTCATGCTGGATCTAAGCAGTTCCAGCCAGCTTTACTAAATTACTTTCTGCCCTGGAAGCAAAAACTCTGATGTGTAACTTTTAAAACGAAGATTGTCAAAACGTGACCTGAGAACTGGTAATGTTATTTATCTGTAAAAATAAATTGTTTTCACATCCTGGAGCCTTTACCGCACTGTTCTTTTTTCTTGGGAATGTACCTTGGGGACTAGAACCACAGCCCATTGCTCTTTTCATTCTCTGTTCTAATCACAGAAGATTGGTAAATGCTCAAAGAATCCATGAATTTCAATATGACAAACTCCTGATTATGTCACCACAGCAAATTCTCAACTAAGGAGGTATGTATCAGAATCCCCTGGAGAATGTATATACAATATTATAATTTTATATTAGAAGAAAATTAATCTATCATCTTTTGTAATAGAAACCATGGAAAGTAGAACTAAGATTAGGAATCATGGGACTAGGGAGGGGTGGCAGTGTGGGAGAAGTTTCATTTCTGCTTTCTAAATGTTTCTTAAAGAAAATAGGTAAAAATGTTGAGAAATGCTGGGCAGTAAGGGAGTAACAGGAGAGAAATCTTGTTAGGTGGGTGAGGCCGGAACAAAGGCTATGGGGTACAGACTTTCTCCTAGACCAGCAGTCCCCAACCTTTTTGGCACCAGGGATTGGCTTCATGGAAGACAAGTTTTCCACGGACCAGTGTGTGTGGGGGGGGGGGGAGACAGCAAGGGGGTTTTGGGAATGATTCAATCTCATTACATTTATTGTGCACTTATTTCTATTATTACATTGTAATATATAATAGAATAATTATACAACTCACCATAATGTAGAATCAGTGGGAGCCCTGAGCTTGTTTTCCTGCAACTAGACAGTCCCATCTGGGAGTGAAGAAAGACAGTGACAGATCATCAGGCATTAGATTCTTATAAGGAGGGGCAACCTAGATCCCTCGCATGCGCAGTTCACAGTAGGGTTTACACTCCTATGAGAATCTATTGCCGCTGCTGATCTGAGAGGAGGCAGAGCTCAGGTGGTAATACACGATGGGAAGTGGTTGTCAATACAGATGATGCTTCACTGGCTCATCTCCTGCTGTGCAGCCCGTGGCCCAGGGTTGAGGACCCCTGGCCTAGACAGCAATCAGTATTTCAATATCTTTAATGTTTAGTAAGCTTATATATATGGAATTGAAATTATATATACAGAAAGGCACAAAAATCTGAAGTATTTGAATTAATTCAATTAATTTTCACTAATTTTTGTGTTAAAGCAAAACATTATACTGGACTACAGATATTCAGTAGGCACAAGTCAATTTTTTTAGTGCTAACTACAAATGTAGCATTACACCACCACAGTACCATGCTGCAGAATCCACTAGGGACAATGTCTCAAACAGCCCATATATTTGTACTAGATTAAGTCTGCTTATACTACTTTATCATGTTACCACCCTTCTCAAATTCCTTCAAAGCATTTCTCATTCTTAAGTCTACACTCCCAGAACCTAGCTTGTTCTAGCTATTGTACTCACTCCTTTTTCAGACAGATGGTTTGAAATGATTAGCAGAGATGATCAAAATGAGCTGACATCAGCCATACTGGATAAAGCCTCTGCATTTCACACAGATGCAGGTGTGATCATCTTGAGATACTTAGGGAGAAGGGAATACTCCTACATCATTCACTCTCTCATTCAACATTTCCTGAACACTCACTTTGTGCCAAGTGCTATGACAGTTTCTGCAGATACAAAGAAAAATAAGACATAGTCCTTTGCTCTCAGAGCTCACAGGTCAGGTATAATTCAAATACCATGTCATAAATGCCTTTTATTGTTGTTTTCTCAAGATATGGTTTTAAACTTTATGGAAATCTTATATTTCATTTGAGGCAGCGATTAGAGAAAACCATTTGCAGAAGTACAGATGGCAGTAAATACTACCATTTTCATTTAGGTCAATAATTTATTTTTCTGGTAGGAAAGGAGTTATCTATATGCAACAAACCAGGTAATAGTATCAGAGTAAATCGCAGCTGTAGAAAGAGAATGCTATGCTTGTTCTTACTGAGTTGTATTCATAATGAATGGCTATCTATGCTTAATGTGAATAAAGCTCCCAACTACTTAGTATATCCTTTTCAAAAATTCCCCTTCCTCCTCCAGATTGGAGTTGCATTCCAATTACACTGCTGATTGGAATGAGACTGCTTGAGAGAAAAAAAAAATACTCAGACATCCCATCTTCCTTCACCCCACAAAAAGATTTTATAATACGGTCCCTGCAACTCAAAAGTAGCATAAATGCTTTTGAACACAGATTTCTCTGCATGTTCTTTAAACTTATGTTATCATTGTAAAATAAAACTGAAATTCAGGATAACATTCCTATACAAATTCCAGCAGGTGGCCCAGTGCTTCAGAAGTATCAACTGATGTACACCATTCCTGACCAGTGGCACATGACAGCAATTTACATCTTTCTGCTCTGAGAAACAGCCTCTGTCTCAACCCCTAAACATGAAATGAAAATGAAATTTAAATGCTACAGAAAACTTCTACACAATTTTTTATGTGTTTTAGTTATTGTTGCTTGAAACAAGAGTATTACACAGATTCACATTCAAGGTGTTATTACAAAATGTTAAAATAAGCAAATATATCACATATAATTCTATATGCATAAAAATGATCAGTTAAGTAAATGATAGCAAAGAGCAAGTTGAAATATTACATAGCCATTAAAGATTATGTAAATGTATTTATTTATTGATGGATAAGAAAATAATTTCCTTTTTTTTTTTTTTTTGACAGTCTCGCTCTGTTGCCCAGGCTGGAATGCAATGGCGCGATCTCAGCTCACTGCAATCTCTGCCTCCCAGGTTCAAGCGATTCTCATGCCTCAGCCTCTCGAGTAGCTGGGATTACAGGCATGCGCCACCACACTCGGCTAATTGCTGTATTTTTAGTAGAGACAGGGTTTCGCCATGTTGGCCAGGCTGGTCTCGAATTCCTGACCTCAAGTGATCCACCTGCCTCGACCCCCCAAAGTGCTGGGATTACAGGCGTCAGCCACCACACCCGGCTTAGAAAATATTTTCTTAATATGCTATTAAAAGTCCTTTTACATGTAGTACATTTAATAAAATATATTTTTAGTAAAGAATATAAACATATTGGATAACATTTATCAAATATTTACTATGTGCAAGTGTACACCAACCACCCTGTGAAATAAGTAGTAGTACTACCGTCATTTTAGAGATGAGGAAACTGAGATACAGGCATAGAGACTTACCAATGATTTTGCTTTTAACAGCTAGAGTTGGCTGGGCACGGTGGCTCTGCCTGCAATCCCAGCACTTTGGGAGGCTGAGGTGGGCGGATCATGAGGTCAGGAGTTTGAGACCAGCCTGGCCAACATAGTGAAACCCTGTCTCTTCTAAAAATACAAAAAATCAGCCATTTGTGGTGGCAGGTGCCTGTATACAGTCCCTGCTACTCAGGAGGCTAAGGCAGAAAAATCCACTTGAACCCAGGAGGCGGAGGTTACAGTGAGCTGAGATCGTGCCACTGTACTCCAGCCCAGACGACAGTGCGAGACTCTGTCTCAAAAAAAAAAAAAAAGAACTAGAGCTGAGATTCCAACTCAAGTAGATTAATTCTAGAGCCCAAACTCAACTACCGGTATAGAGTGAAACATACTCTCTCAGGCTAGTACTTCCTTTTAAAGAATCTTACTCTGGGCTGGCACAGTGGCTCATGCCTGTAATCCCAACAGTTTGAGACGTCTAGGCAGGCTGATGGTTTGAGCCTAGGAGTTCGAGACCAGTCTGGGCAACAGGGCAAAACCCCATCTCTACAAAAATATACAAAAAAAGAAAAAAAAATAGCCCAGCATGGTGGTGTGTGCCTGTAGTCCCAGCTACTCAGGAGGCTAAGGTGGAAGAATCACCTGAGCCTGCAGTAAGCCATGTTCACACCACTGCACTCTAGCCTGGGCAACAAAATGAGACCTTGTCTAAAAAAAAAAAAAATCTTAGTCCAGTTAAAGCAATTATTGGTGACACAGGTTCACAAAACGGTTAATTGAAAACTAGGTTACAGAAGGGTGTTCTGCAAAAGATTCAGAATTCTCCTCTTTCAACAGATATAGTAATTTACCTCAACAATCATATTAGCCCTGCTTTTAACTAAATATCTTGTCATTTAATGAAGGAATTTTAGGCAATTCATTTCATTCATGCTGCAAAACAAACTAGGCCCTTAAGTTTAACTTAATATATTCAGTACCTGGCAAGTAGTTAATCTAATTAGTATGTTTGATGATGTATTAAAAGATACAGGTTCTGAGGTAATTATCCTTACTAAGAACAGTATCAGCATTTAAACATTTCAACAAGGCAAAATTGGTTCTCAGAAAATTTATTATATTTTTATTTTTTTGAGATGACCTCACTCTGTCACTTAGGCTGGAATGGAGTGGCGCAAACACGACTCACTGCAGACTCCAGTTAAATTTTCTGGGCTCAAGAGATCCTCCCATCTCAACCTCTGAGTACCTGGGACTACAGGCACACACCACCATGCCTTGCTAATGTCTAAAATTTTTTTTGCAGAGATGGGGTCTTGCCATGTTGCCCAGGCTCAAGCAATCCTCCTACCTCAGTCTCCCAGACTGTTAGAATTACAGGCATGAGCCACTGCGCCCAGCCTCAGTTAACAAATTTAAAATGACCTTTTTAGTCCACTCATATCAAACAACTTTTAAGTAACTACTTAAAATTTTTTTTTCAACAAAGATGAAGATTTTGGTAAAGTTCTCACAAACATGCGTACTTTTTACATTAATAAAACAAGATGAGACTATACAAATAAGCTTTTTAAACACTGAGTGCAAGTTTATCAATAATAGATCTACTTTGACATAATAAATGCAGATTTTAAAGAAATCTAGTCAGAATTATAAATTTTATTCTAGTCACAATTATAATTTTTTTTACTTATCGTGATGAGAGGTAATTTTAAAGTAAAGCTTATCTTAACAAGCATAATAATCAAGTTCTGGTGTAAGTTCACATGTTAAAAATGAAAAAGGGCTGGGTGTGGTGGCTTACGCCTATAATCCTAGCACTTTGGAAGGCTGAGGTGAGAGAATCACTTCAGCCCAAGAGTTAGAGACCAGCCTGGGCAATATAGTGAGACTCCGCCTCTAAAATAAATAAATAAATAAAGTAAAAGCTCAGCTAAAGCCAAGCAGCACATTCAGTATGAGATAAATGTAAAACACTTGGTCTAGGTATCTGGTACATAGCAGGCACTCTATGAAAGCTATTATTTTGAGAAACCATCTGAAAGGATTTGTTATATATCTTAAACCAGTATTTCTGTGAATTCTTTATTCCTATATGAGGATAAAAATACACAAAAGTACCGTTCTCCATTCAAAAATTCACCATGACTTAAAGACCTATGCTGTGTGCAGACCAAACATTATCCTGTCTGCTGCTGCTGCTGGAGACTCAATCACCACCTTCTCTACTGGACTCCTTCATTCAAACAGACCCACTCATAACTGATGGCTGTTCAAGAGATGAATATTGTATATTTAAATTAAACCACACAATTTACTTTCTTCATAAGGATGCCGAGAGAAGGAAACCTTATTGTAAAGTTCAAGTATATACTTGCAATGAAGCCTAAACATTATTTTATATGTAGAAAAAGACTTGCATCACTTTTTGGCCACTCCCAAGTTTCCTTCCTTTACCTTCTTTTTCTAGAGACACTTATAGAGGCAGTATAATATAGTGTGTTAAGCTATAAGCACTATAAAAGAGTTAAATAATTAGGGTCAGAATACATGGGTTTGAACCTGGTGCTATCCCTTATGAACTTGTGACCCTAAAAACTACTTAACTTCTCTTTGCTTCAGATAGCTCATCTGTAAACATGAGGACAGAAGGATACTAAGAGCCACCTCATGGTGTTGTTTTAAAGATTAAACAAATTGAAACACAGAGAACCCGAGACCAGTACCTGGTACACAGCAAGTGCTCAATAAACACTGGCTATTATTATTACTCAACTCTAAAATTTCCCATAAAATTAACCTACCAGGTTGCAAACACATTAAAAAAGAATATGGCCGGGCACGGTGGCTCATGCCTGTAATACTAACACTTTGGGAGGCCGAAGCGGGCGGATCATGAGATCAGGAGATCGAGACCAGCCTGGCTAACATGGTGAAACCCCGTCTCTACTAAAAATACAAAAAATTTGCCAGGCGTGGTGGCATGTGCCTGCAGTCCCAGCTACTCAGGAGGCTGAGGCAGGAGAATCGCCTGAACCCGGGAGGCAGAGCCTCCCATGAGCCGAGATCGTGCCACTGCACGAGGAGTGCCACTGCACTCCTGGGTGCACTCGCCTGGGTGACACAGCGAGACTCTGTCTCAAAAAAAAAAAAAAAAAGGAAGAATATAATTTGGCAAGACGTTTGCCTTAGCCAAAACAAATACCATAGATTAGGGGGCTTAAACAGCAAACATTTGTTTTTCACAAATCAGTGGAGGCTGAGAAGTCCAAGATCAAGGTGCCAGCAGAGTCAATGTCTGGTGAGGGCCATCTTCCCGGTTTGCGTACTCCCACCTTCTCCCTGTATGCTTGCATGACCCCCATCATCTCTCCCATGTCTCTTGTTATAGGGGCACTAATCCTATTCATGAAGGCTCCACCCTCATGACCTCATTACCTCCCAAACGCATCACCTTCAAATACCATCACATTGGGGATTAGGCTTCAACACAGGAATATTGGGGGACACATTCCATTCATAGCAAAGCTTATGTACCTAGCAAGCTTTCAGTAAATGCTGTTAATTGAGTCCCAATCTGTTTCTCTAGCCTCACTCTCTTCCCAAGCTCCGAAACCATACACCCATTTAGATTCCTCACCAGCACTTCAAATTATATTTTTTCAAAATGGAATTCATCAGCTTCCCTAGTGAACCTGCTCTTCCTTTTGACCTCCGTAGTGCTGTGAACTGCACCACGTTTCCAATCACCCAGAAAGCAATGTCTTTATCTCTCTTCCTCTCCCTGACCACCTCACATACCTAAAGCAGTTGCCAGATTATAGCCGGTTATCACATACCTCTGCTTATCTCCGTTTCCAGTGTTCACATTTAAATAATACATCTAGAGTATTTTACAATGTGCCAAAAAACTTCTACATAGATTGTTTTCTTTAACCCCTAAAGCTTGTGAGTTATCTAATATCCACAGAAAAACTGTAAGTGAATGTTGTGGCTCACCCCTAACTGCCACCTAGGAAAAGAGTTCAGGCATTGTGAATTCAGGCTCCATCCTATTTTTCTATAAATCCTTCACTCAAACAGTGTCAATGATTCCTGTTTTCTCTCTCATTAACCCCTAGACTGACAAGCTCATCCTCTTCCCTCAAATAAGCCCAGGACTTTTCTGCCTTTGCCTTTATTCATAATGTTCTTCCCACCTTAAATGTTATTATCCCAACCACTGGCCCTCAAAATCTTATCCATTCATCAAACTTCTGTGAAGCCTTTTCTGACTCTCCTTTTTCAGTCTGATTTTGATCTCTTCCTTCCCGTGAACCTCCAACAACACTTGGATTCTACTTGTTTTATTATAGTGCTTTCTCATTTTGCTTGTTAAAGTTATTCATGTGATGTCTTACCTCTGTCTCATTAAGCTATAAACCTCTTCTACAGTTTATTATATAATATCTTAAACATAATATGCAAATACTTGTTGAATCAAATAAAATCCTCAGAAAACCACTGACGAGTTATAAGGATGTGCAAACTAAAAGGTAAAGGATACATGCAGCTCACTCCTTGCTTCCCCTAACCTAGCAAGTCTTTATGTTCGAATCAGGATGGCTTCCTTAACTATTCATAAGTACTCTGCTTACCCATTCCTTAGGGACCAACTACTCATCTAATAACAGATCTCACTGAGCCTTCTCTCTCATTCACAATAGAAAAGTATATTGTCCCATAACGTTCTAAAATTTTATTTGCCTTGTTTCTGTAACAATGTAAACAAAGGTAAACTTCCACATCTTCTGCATTCTTCCAGACTCTGAAAAACTGTAGTCACTCAAATACCTGATGATCTACTAAGAGAACAAAGTGCAAAGGTATTTAGCTTTCCAAATACGTTCCATTTGAAAACACAGGCCACAAGCACAAATAGGAAAGAAGACTGCAACTATAAAAAGCACTGTAGGCCGGGCGCGGTGGCTCATGCCTGTAATCCCAGCACTTTGGGAGGCTGAGGTGGGTGGATCACCTGAGGTCAGGAGTTTGAGACCAGCCTGGCCAACATGGCAAAACCCCGTCTCTACTAAAAATACAAAAATTAGCCAGGCGTCGTGGCGTGTGCCTGCAGTCCCAGCTACTCAGGAGGCTGAGGCAGGAGAATCGCTTGAATCCAGGGGGCAGAGGTTGCTGTGAGCCGAGATCATGCCACTGCACTCTAGCCTGGGTGACAGAGCGAGACTCTGTCTCAAAAAATAATAATAGGCCAGGCACGGTGGTTCATGCCTGTGATCCCAGCACTTTGGGAGGCCGAGGTGGGTGGATCACAATGTCAGGAGTTCAAGACCAGCCTGGCCAACATGGTGAAACCCCGTCTCTACTAAAAATACAAAAATTAGCTGGGCATGGTGGCACGTGCCTGTAATTCCAGCTACTCAGGAGGCTGAGGCAGGAGAATTGTTTGAACCGGGACCCGGGAGGCGGAGGTAGCAGTGAGCGAGACCACGCCACTGCACTCAGCCTGGGTTACAGAGTGAGACTCTCTCTCAAAATAAATAAATAAATAAATAATAATAATAATAATAATAATAAAAAGCACTGTAGTGAGCCATCATCGCACCACTGCACTCCAGCCTGGGTGGCAGAGTGAGACCTTGTCCCCAAAATAAGTGATAAATAAAATAAAAATAATAAATTTAAAAAAATAAAAAGCAGTGTAATTTATAAGAAAATACTTCTATACAACTATATATTTTTGAAATAATTCCTGGGTTAATAGGGAATTCATAAATGTAATAAACTTTTTATTTTAGAATAGTTTCAGATTTACAGAAAAGTTACAAAGTTAGTACAGTGTTCCCATATATCCACACTCACTTATCCTATCAGGAACATCTAACATTAATATGGGACATTTGTCACAATTAATGAACCAATACATTATTATACATTATACATTAATATTATACATTAATTAAAATTGATGTTTTATTCAGATTTCCTTACTTTTTACATACTGTAGAACACCGTAATACATTTAGTCATGTCTCCTAATGCTCCTTGTGGCTGTAATAGTTTCTCTGGCTTTCCTATTGTTTCTCAGACTTGTTATTTATGGCCTTGATGGTTTTGAGGAAAATATTGGTAAGGTATTTTGTGGAATGCTCAACTGGGATTTGTCTAACTTCTCATGATTAGACGGGGTTTATGAGTTGTTGGGAGGAAGACCACAAAGGTAAAAGTACCATTCTCATAACATCATATCAAGGGTACATACTATCAACATGATTTATCACTGTTGATATTAACCTTGACCTAGCTAAAGTAGTGTTTGTCAAGTTTTTCCACTGTAAAGTTCCTCTTTTTTCCCCCTTTCTATACTGTACTCTTTGGAAGGAAGTCACTATACAAAACCCACACATAAGGACTAGAGAGTTATACTATACCTCCTTAAGAGTGGGATTATCTACATAAATTGTTTGGAATTATTCTGCATGGGAGATTTGTCTATCCCCTATCTAATCATTTATATCAGTATGGACTCACAAACATTTGTTTTGTACTTTGGGTTATAACCCAATACTACTTTATTTTATTGCTCAAATTTTTCCAGCTTTGGCCATTGGGAGCTCTTTCCATTGGTTCGTGTGTTCCTTTGACATACTTCCATCATTGAGGGGAAAGGAAGAGCTCTTTCTTACTGATGGAAAATGCTCTAGGCTCATTTAAGTTCCCTACCCTGGCCTCAGAATTAGTCATTTCTCCAAGCAACCCTAGGAATTACCAAATTTAAACATCCACAAAGACCTAAAATTTTCAAATATAAACAGTTGAGCCAATTAACCCTTCAGCTCCTAAGGTCTGCCTTCACTAGATCATTAAGTTCCATGATATCAAGAACTTAACTTTGATCTCCACTGTATCCCCAGAGTCTAGAAAAAAGTGCACAGTAGGCATTCAATAACTACTATCAACACCGAACCTCTGAGACTCCAGAAGGTGGCTCCAGATTGAGTCATAACATAACTCATCATTCCAATGGAATCTGCCTAGATTTCTCATGTTTAGACTCCTGTTCTAACACCATTATGTCTAATTCACTGCATTGTTTTACAGTAAACAAAAAGCTTCCTTTTTCCACTGCTCCTCCCTTTTATTCCATTGCAAGCCAGAAGTTTTGTTAAGTATTCCCCAGTAAAATTTCCAGTGCAAAGGAATATACATCACGTTTCCTAGATTCTTTCTATAATGGCGTATTGCCATTTACATCATCCTTTTCCGAGTTCCATTGAAATTACCATTTTTAACTTGCTATGTAGAGTTTAAATGAAAGGCATAATGCCAAATCCTTATCAACATTAGCAGCAGAAGAAAAATTACTGACAAAAATCTACTGATACCAAGTTGGACATAATGCCCTCAAAACACATAGTTAGTATGTATGTAAAAGCATCTAAACCCTACCAATATTCCTTGACAAATCTATACGTAGACAGGAAAAAGCTTAAGTTAAACATAAGTTGTCTTGTCTATACATATTTGATAATGTGAAGACATGGTTCCCTCCACAGCTTATCCATATATATGCAAAATAAGCTAAAATTATAATGGGGTGGTTCTACTAAACAACTTTATGATATAATTACAATATTCACTAATTTGTGATGGCTTGTTTTTCAGAGAAAGTTACCGCATGCAAAAATAAAGCTACAACAAATGACACACTACTGACTAAAAAGCAAGTCTGATAATCCTACAATAGAGTCCTCCTTCAACCTTAATAGGATATCAAAATGCTATAAATTATACTGCCTTAGGTCAGGCGCAGTGGCCAATGCCTGTAATCCCATCACTTTGGGAGGCTGAGGCGGGAGGACTGCTTGAGCCCAGGAGTTCAAGACCAGCCTGGGCAACATGGTGAGACCTCATCTCTATAAAAAAAAATTTTTTTTTGAGACGAAGTCTTGCTCTGTCATCCAAACTGGAGTGGAGTGGTGTAATCTCGGCTCACTGCAGCCTCCGCCTCCCAGGTTCCAGCCATTCTCCTGCCTCAGCCTCCCAAGTAGCTGGGATTACAGGCGCACGCCACCATGCCAGGCCTCTACGAAAAAAAAAAAATTAAAAAAATTAAAAACTAGCAAGGTTTGGTGGCAAATGCCTGTAGACCCAGCTACTTAAGAGGCTGAGGCTGGAGGACTGCTTGAGCCCAGGAGTTCAAGACCAGCCTGGGCAACATGGTGAGACCTCATCTCTACAAAAAACTTTTGAAAATTAGCAAGGTGTGGTGGCAAATGCCTGTAGTCCCAGCCACTCAGGAGGCTGAGGCGGGAGGATCGTTTGAACACAGGAGGTTGAGGCTGCGTTGAGCTGTGTGTTCATGCCACTGCACTCCAGCCTGGGCAATAGAGCAAGACAGGGGAGGGGAGGGAAGGAGAGGGGAGGGGGAAAGAAAATAATATTGCCTCAATAAAATATCATTTATAGAGAGTATGAGCCATAGAGGATAAGTGATCTGTGGCCACATTTGCAGTATGTGATCCTGACCCACTGGCCACTGCTAATTGGATAATAAGCAGCTACCACATCCAGTATGAGCCAGTCAGATCCTCTCTCTTGGGAAACTAGCATTCACAGCCAGTGCCTCTACAGAGAAGGAAGCATAAGCATTTAGAAAGATGGTTCTCCTGACTCTAGGGGGCCACTGGTAATAACAATCTCAGTTTCTGAGGCTTTCCAGTTTCTGGATCCTGTCTCTCCAAAGCCAGGCCACACACCTTCCCCTTTGGGTGCCAAAACTATATCCTCCCAATAATTTCTCTTTTTGCTTAAGTTAGTCTGAATGGGTCGCTTTCCTGTTACTTGCAACCAAAAATGTCTGAAGATAAAGGGAATCTGCAGTGCTTACCAAAGCACTGTCATATGCCAAAAAGCACACTTAAGCAAAAATGCAAATGTGTTAAATCCCCAAATCATTAACATTTTACAAGTTAAAATGTTTTCAAATGTTAGTCCTAATCTTAAATATTAACAAAAATGACATGTGTTCAAAAAATTGCTATGCAGATAAGAACACATGAACATGCTTCTAATATACAATTTTGTATTCAACAGAGATCTCTGTTTTATGACACTAGCAAATTAACATAGTGTAGATTATGAGCCCACATATGTAGAACTGGTATTGGTTGGTGTATATCTACTCTATCACCTTAAAGTCATGGTCCTCATGGTTCTCAAACTTTAGCACGTATCCTATCTCTTCCTAGAGGGCCTGTTAAAATACACCGCTGAGTCCTAACTCCAGAGTTCCTAATTCAGTAGGTCTGTATGGGGCCCCATGACTCAATTCCCAGTGATGCCAATGCTGCTAGTCTCAGCACCAGACTTTGAAAACCACGGCCTTAAATAATGGCTCTTTATTTTTAGGGGGATGAGATGGTGATGGTAAAGCGCTCCTTTGAAAATTTAAGAAAAACTATGTACTTAGACAATACACACACTTTAAAGGGTTTACAGAAACTCAAAAGCTCATCCACATACTCTTCCAAATGATTCTACATTAAGAACCTCATTAAAGAACAACATAGGGGCTGGGCCTGGTGGCTTATGCCTATAATCCCAGCACTTTGGGAAGCCGAGGCAGGCGGATCACTTGAGGTCAGGAGTTCGAGACCGAAACCCCATCTCTACTAAAAATACAAAAAAATGAGCAAGACATGGTGGTGTGCACCTGTAATCCCAGCTACTCGGGTGGCTGAGGCATGAAAATCACTTGAACTTGGGAGGCGGAGGTTGTGGTGAGCCGAGATCACACCACTGCACTCCAGGCTGGGTGACAGAGTGAGACACGGTCTCAAAAAAACAAAAACAAAAACAAAAACATAGGATTATACATAGTCATGAAGGGTCATACATGTCCATGCAGGGTCATATATAGCCATGTTTTCCAAATATACTTGGAACTTTTACTTATAAGTTATTTTACACATTCATCTTGAATTTTTTAAGAAGCACAGGCTATTTCATTCAAGTTACTAATTAACATAGAGCAGGAAGATTCTGTTTTAAAAACTTACCTGGGCCAGGCGCAGTGCCTCACACTTGTAATCCCAGCACTTTGGGAGGCTGAGGCAGGCGGATCATTTGAGGTCAGGAGTTCAAGACCAGCTTGGCCAACATGGCAAAATCCCATCTCTACTAAAAATACAAAAATTAGCCAGGCGTGGTGGCTGTAGTCCCAGATACTCAGGAGGCTGAGGCAAGGGAATCACTTGAACCTAAGAGGCAGAGGTTGCAGTGAGCCGAGATTGTGCCACTGTACTCCAGCCTGCTCGACAGAGCAAGATTCCATCAAAACAAAACAAAACAAAACAAAACAAAACTTACCTGAACACAATCTCACTTTGTCATTAAAAAATTGATGAAATTATAACTATAAAATAGACAAAATCTATATCTAGATTTAACAGAAAAACACTTAGGAATAACATTAAACTATCACATGAAGGACATGCACATATTCCCCTAAAACAAAAACAAAAACCTCTAGATTAAAGCTGATGTACAAATATGATAGGCTCCAGTCTTTAAGCCACCGCAACTGATACTGAGTGAGGACAACCTGATCCTGCCAAGCCCTGTACAAATTACAGATTCACAAACAAAATAAATGTTGTTTTAAGCCACTGTTTTTTTCCTTTTTTTTTTTTTCTTTTTTTTCTTTTTTTTGAGATGGAGTCTTGCTCCTGTTGCCCGGGCTGGAGTACAATGACACAATCTTGGCTCACTGCAACCTCCACCTCCCGGGTTCAAGTGATTCTCCTGCCTCAGCCTCCTGAGTAGCTGGGATTACAGGCATCTGCCACCACGCCCAGCTAATTTTTGTTATTTTTAGTAGAGATGGGGTTTCGTCTTATTGGCCAGGCTGGTCTCGAACTCCTGACCTCAAGTGATCCGCCCACCTCAGCCTCCCAAAGTGCTGGGATTACAGGCGTGAGCCACTGTGTCTGGCCTTAAGCCATTAAGTTTCGAGACACTTTGCTAAACATTGTTAGATAATTAGAACACCTTTAGATGAGTTGAGAAACAGATTAAAACCCAGTCAAGCTGACAGTTTTCTCCGTATATACTTTGACCACTTTTCAAAGTATATAGCTACAGAACTACATGCAGACCTCTCCCCTAATATCCACATCCTCATATCCAAATGACTACTAAACTCTGACAAACCCTAATCTGGCCACCTAGTCTGCTGCGGCCAATGCAGATGTGAGCAGGTGACATAATCCTAACTCAGGTATATCACATACAAAACAGAGGCAGTTAGATGTCATAATTTCATACCACATGTATGCTATAGACCATCTCCAGCCAGTTCCCTGCTTACCATCCAACAAACCCAGATATCACCACCAACCAATCAAGAACACTCAAAAATTTGGCTTTTCTAATATGGAAAAGGAAAGTTCATGATCTTTTGGCTTTAAAGGATCTCCATCCCTGACAGCGTGCTTAGACTTTGTGCTGGATTAGGCTTCCTGCTTGGCAATAAAGTTTTTTCACTCAGTACACAATCTTTGGTCTCCAACAGTCTTTGTACTTTAACAGTTTGGAAGTCCCACACAGATCATATGACTGAGCCATCCGATGAAGCCAACAAGCCACCAACACCTGAGAACATAGTAAGCCCTGGTTTCCATCACCTTCTGATGGTGATTCTGCTGACTTTATGAGTTTGTTCTGTTCTGTCTCACAAGTTTGTTTGAAGCCTTCCGGTTTCTTGTGGGTAGACATGGAGAGGAAATTTGGTCTCTTCTTTGAGTGATACAAAAAGAGTGGGTCTATTCTGTGTATGTTCCATTGTTAGTCCACCTGTGTTCTAAGAGAATACTCAGAAAACTCAACGTTTGGACCAGATTCAAAGGCTGGAGGTCCTAGACTACTGGGTCTGCCTCAACTGACTAAGTATTCTATGTATACATTTTCTATCAAATAGTGAAAGAAATCTCCTTTTTGGTATTTGTTATGGGGGTCTGTTAAGTAAAAGAGTCAAATCCTGTCAGGACTCCTGAATCTTTTATGTTATTCATTATAGTCCAAATTCATATACATGTCTAATAAGTACTATGGCAAAATTACACCAAGAATAGTTTCTAAATTACCGTGGCCACTTTGGGGAACTTACAATTTCAACGAGGGCTTACACTCCCACAATGCCTTAGAACCAAAGGAGGTAAAACCCCCAAAGCAACTGTCTACATTCTTAAACTCTCACACTAAGACAACCAATGGCTCAATAACTCAAAATTAACTTCCTTGAAGGATTCTCTATCAAGAGAGATAGAGAATCTCTATCTCTTTACCTCTATCAAGAGGTAAAGGGCAGCTCTTTCTCTGTGACTTCCTGCCTTGAAAGCTCAGCCTTTAACTCATCTGCTAGAATCCTAATGTTCTGACTCTTCAGATGAGGACCTCACACTCCTCTCACAATTGATCATCACAGGGCTCCCTCACATCTTCCTGCCTTAGATATCACAGTTCTATCTCCTCCCCTGTTACTGAGCACCCATGTAGTATGGGACAGACAACCCCACAATTTCCATTAAGGACTTACCCCCACCCTTCAAAAGAAAGCCAGGCTGTTGTTTTTAAACTCCAGCCCCAGGCAAAATCCCTAAACCCACTAAAAAGACCAAAAGTTTTCTGAGGAGTTTAGAAAACTTTTACATATCTAATACTCCCATGCCCACCAGAACCTCACAAACTTACAGACTACTAGTTTCCCTAAGAAGGTCAAAGAGGGTTCCAAAAAACAGGTTGGAACTCTAATGCAGATCAGGTATCACTAATCAGAAGAAAGTTTAAGAAAAGTGTGTGTACATCTATCATCCCAGCACTTTGGTAGGTCAGGGCGGGAGGATCCCTTTAGCCCAGGAGTTTGAGACCAGCTTGAACAACATAGTGAGACCCTGTCTCTATAAAAAAATTTTTTTTAATTAGCCAGGCATGGTGGCACTTGCCTGTAGTCCCAGCTACCTGGAAGGCTAAGGCAAAAGGATAGCCTGAGACCAGAAGTTTGAGGCTGCAGTGAGCTGTGATCACACCACTGCACTCCACCCTGGACAACAGAGAGAGACCCTGTCTCTAAAATAAAACAAGTAGAAGGAAAAGTATCTGCTTCACACCATCCCCGAAGTCTTTCTTACCAAAGTAGATTACACCAAAATCCTAAATTGCAAGTAAAGTCATTTGTAATCAGAAGATTTTAGAAACTTTTAGGCAATATTTTTATAGACGTAGAGGCAGAGCAAAATGGCCTTTTCAGCCTCCTTTAATGGATTAAAACCAGAAATAGATTAGTGGGAAGAATGTCAGTGGACTGGCAAATAAATTATTTACATGAATTACAACAGAATATTGTCCAAGAACTCTAAACAAATTTTTTAAAAACCATATGTCTCTTCAAATTAAACAACTCATTCAAAGTCTAACAATACCTCCTATGACTGGTAGAGGAAAGAACTGTCCTGGGGGGATGTTGAATCCATAAATAATTCAGGTACTAGAAAAGTAACCATCTTTTAAGAACTGAGAAAGGAGGCCGGACACAGTGGCTCACGCCTGTAATCCCAGGACTTTGGGAGGTCGAGGTGGGCAGATCACAAGGTCAGGAGTTCGAAACGAGCCTGGCCAACACAGTGAAACCCCGTCTCTACTAAAAATACAAAAATTAGCCAGGCATGGTGGTGCACGCCTGTAGTCCCAGCTACTCAGGAGGCTGAGGCAGGAGAATCGCTTGAATCTGGGAGGCGGAGGTTGTGGTGAGCTGAGATCACACCACTGTACTCCAGCCTAGGCAACAGAGCAAGACTCCGTCTCAGAAAGAAAAAAAAAAAAAAGTTAATACAAATTAAGTGGTTAGCAAAAATCCTAGAAGATATTTATTTATAAGAGGCTTCTGATTTTTAAAAGTCTTCATGCCCTCATCAAGTAAAAAACCACTTCATTTGAGAGATTACCAACTGGGAATTTCTAAAAATATAAGGTCCTACTCAAATTCAATGCCACAAAAGAAAAAGAACCTGTTACTCTGCAAGTGTGCAGGGAGCTAACTGGCCAAAACACAAGAAATTAGTTCCTGCCATCACACCCAAACTGGTACAACAGGTTAGGGGTAAGCAGTAAGGCAGAACTGTAATATTGTGAAACCTAAAACCTTGTATTTAAAGGCTCTACTGGGGACAACTACTGGGGGCAAGGGGACAAATGACAGTCCACCCAGAGTTGAAACAAATTTAGCAGAAAAAGGTTTTAAAACTATCCTTAGAAAATTATAAGAATTTTGCCTCTCAGAATTTGCCTCTCATTAGCTGAACTGATAAGGATAAGAACAAGTTCCTATACAAACTTCTTGAAGGCTCCAGCTAAGGGCTGTCCTTTATATGATTGCGGAGAACTTAAAACATATCCTTGAAGGCCCTACTTTTCAACCAGCACTCAATTATCTCTAGGGAGTCCTTGAAAAGCAACTATTAGTCAAATGCAGTGGTAAGGTCAAGTCAGAAAAGTCTGTTTCATCAGTTAGAGCACTAGTATCCTACCTAAGAGCAGCTTCATAAGAGTAGTGGGCAAAGGCTGGGTTAGTGCATAAATGAAAGGTGAAGGTCATGTGTAGTGGCTCATGCTGTAATCCCAGCACTCTGGGAGGCCAACGCAGGAGGATCACTTGAGTCCAGGAGTGCAAGACCAGCCTGGGCAACATGGCAAGACCCCATCTCTACAAAAAATTTACAAATTAGCCGGGTGTGATGGCGCGTGCCTGTAGTCCCAGCTACTCAGGTCAAAAAAAGGGAGAGAGGGACGGGGGTGAGGTGGGGTGGAGAGGGAGGGAGGAATGGAGGCGGGGGGAGAGAGAGGGAGAGGGAGAGGGAGAGAGAGGGAGGGAGAGAGATGAAAACAAGGATACACATCACAAGAGCAGACTACTCTTTGTAAAGGTCAGACCTAAAATGAAGAAATGCAGGGGTTGAAGGAAATGGGCTAAGAAAGGACTTTAAAGATGAGAGACACATGTGGATATTTAAATTCTGAAAGAAGATAAAAAGAGTACTTAATAGGACAAAGTTCCAGAGTCCAGAGAGGAGAATTAACTAACCTTCACAGGTGAGGAACACACCTTGACTGGTCATCTTTGAAAACCAGCCCAGCTCCTAAAATCTCCTCTCAGAACATAAAATGCACTTAAACACCCCCTCCCAAAAAACAAAACACCATGAAACAAAAAAAAACAGAAATTTGACATGACCCTAATTCCACCTCTGCCCTCATTTTCACACTTCTTATTGGATATAAGAAATATTTACACAATAATTAATATGCATTGAGCATTTACTACTTCTCAGACATGGTGCTTATGCATGTTATATGGATTAGCTCATTAAACACCAGAGAGGATCAGCAACATAGGGTCAGCAAAACTGCACTTTGCTATCATATCTGCCTCTCAACATCTATTAACCACCCACCACCCTAGTATTATTCTAAGACTCTCTTTTTTTGCGGGGGGGGGGGGGGGGGGGACAGAGGCACACTCGCCCACGCTGAGTACAATGTTGCGATCTCGGCTCACTGCCAACCTCTGCCTCCCGGGTTCAAGCAATTCTCCTGCCTCAGCCTCCCAAGTAGCTGGGATTACAATCGCTCACTACCACACCCAGCTAATTTTTGTATTTTTAGTAGAGACGGGGTTTCACTATGTTGACCAGGCTGGTCTCAAACTCCTGACCTCAAATGATCTGCCCACCTCGACCTCCCAAAGTGCTGGGATTACAGGCATAAGGCACCACCTCTTTTTAAAAAGGGATGGGTGGGAGGAAGCAAAGCTAAATTTTAATCTCCAGAAGTTCTGACTTGGCACATCAATCACAAATTTATACATTAGCTCAGATGTCCGGAGCTAGACTGGCCAAAGTGTCGTGCAATCCACACCACATGGTTAATAACTGACCATGCCCCTACACACTCCTAACATCAACCCTCCCAGGAAATGTGTGTCTATTAAACCAAATCCATTTCCAATTGACTTATACTCAGGGCAGCTGTGGGAAAGAGAGATGGGCAGGAAACAAACAAACAAACAAAAACTTCTCTTAATTCAAAACACATACTCAGCCTATTTGACCTAAAACCTGGTCTTAAGGAAGTTACAAATGCTTCCTATATTCTTTTTTCAGCTGAAGGGGAAAATGAGACAAGTCTTGGGGAAAAAAACTGTTCAAAGGCCTCCAGACTTCTGTCAAGAGACCTAAATAATTTAGGAAGACAGTGTAACACAGAGCTTAGAGACAGCAATAAAACACATCTGGTTTCAAATTCCAGCTTCCCACGCTTAAGAGAAGGGCTGTGAGCCCTTGGACAAATGACTTGCCCTCTCTGAGATCAGTGTTTTCTGATGACAATATGTTAGTATTTGTACTCGCCTACTTCAGAGTATTATTTTGAGGATTAAGTGAGATGACTTAGGTAAAGAGTTTCTTAAAACTTTGCAAATAGGGATACACAGTATTTATTGTTATAACAGAAGGTAGAGGCTGCGTGTGGTGGCTCAAGTCTGTAATCTCAGCACTTTGGGAGGCCAAGGCAGGGAGACAGCTTGAGCCCAGAAGTTCGAGGCCAGCCTGGGCAACCTGGGGAGACCCTGTCTCTATAAAAACACAAAAATTAGCCAGGCATGGTGGCACGCACCTATAGTCCCAGCTACTTGGGAGGCTGAAGTGGGAGGATGGCTTGAGCCCAGGAGGCCGAGGCTGCAGTGAGCCATGATCATATCACTGTACTCCATCCTGGGTGACAAAGCAAGACCCTGTTTCAAAAACAAAACAAAACAAAAAAACAGATCTCTACCTATAGATTCTTCTATAACCAGGTACTGGGAGTCAATCAGGGTCCCTCAAAATCAAATAGAGGAAAGAACAACTTCAAAGAGAAAGCAGAGTATAAAAACAGAAACAGAGAAAGAACACTCCCTTTCCACTTAAACCCTCCATACCCACACCGGTATCATTCCATCCCAGGTGAAAATGTTTATTAGCTGGGTAAAAATAAATACATAAATCCCTTTACCATATATTTAAAATACAATATAGTAAGAATAACCATTAAATATGTCATATTCACTTTGTTGCAAGTTTAAATTCCAGGATTCAACTAGTTACTGTAAAAACATAAAATTTATATAGGCTGAGTGTGGTGGCTCATGTCTGTAATCCCAACACTTTAGGAGGCCGAGGTGGGCAGATCACCTGAGGTCAGGAGCTTGAGACCAGCATGGCCAATATGGCGAAACTGTCTCTACTAAAAATACAAAAATTAGCCAGGTGTGGTGGTGCGTGCCTGTAATCCCAGCTACTTGGGAAGCTGAGGCACAAAAATCGCTTGAACCCAGAAGCTGGAGGTTGCAGTGAGCCGAGATCCCACCACTGCACTCCAGCCTGGGTGACAGTGAGACTGTCTCACAACAAAAAACAAAAGCAAAAAGAGAATAACTGGCTGCTAGCATTCTTGGAGCTAAGTAATACAAGGGGGCTGGGAGTTTCACCATTTAAAGATGTGGCAAATCCCCTCATTTTCAGCTGGGCATTTCTTTACCACCTTCCACAGCACCAGGTATTCCTGGGTCTATAGGCAGTCTGGCTTTCTCCACAAGATAAATCTTTGACTTTTTGTGAGGTTGGGTAAGAACACTCATCTGCCTGCCTAGGATGAGGCATGTATAGAACTTTCCACTGACTTTAAACCATTTCCTGCTTTCAGCTTCACATCTTGCTTGCACCCTCAGAGAAACCTGGCACCTTCAATTCCTGAGTCTTTCTAGAGATAGGTGATATGAACTGGCTAGAATCATGCAAGGAATTGGTATCCGCCTCTGCAGATATTTTATATTCCACTTTCTCAGCTAATTAATCTACTCCAACCACCTTCCATTTCCCTGAAGTTTTTTTATACCACTTATTTGCTGTCTCCTGTTCTTTCTGCTCTTGCAGATTTATGCTGTTTTCATTCTCTTACTGTGAATGGGGCTTGGGGACAGAGCAGAAATAAACATATTTGTTCAATTCAAGCTTAAATTTTCATGCTTAAAAAGAAGACACAGTCCTTGAATGATTTTTATCTGATGCTAATACATATCCTGGGTGCATTCAGATTTCATGAAGCCTGGAGTTTACAGAGTTTGGAGGCTCCACTTTAAGAGCACAGAATTGGGTATTGACAGCCAATATTCAATTTAGAATGAGAAAATAAATCATAAATTTTAACAAACTGGCAAAAGCCACAAACATCATAACCTAGTAATAACAATAATATTTGTTATGACAAGTTTTTTTCCCATTTGTTTCCAGATAAAAGTCACATAAGGCCAGGCATGGTGGCTCACACCTGTAATCTCAGCACTTTGGGAGGCCAGGGTGAGTGGATCGCTTGAGGCCAGAAGTTCAAGACCAACCTGGCCAACACGGTGAAATTCCATCTCTATTAAAAATACAAAAATTAGCTGGGCGTGGTGGTGCACAGCTGTAATCCCAGGTACTTGGGAGGCTGAGGCACGAGAATTGCTTGAACCAGGGAGGTGGAGGTTGCGGTGAGCCGAGATCACACCACTGCACTCTGGCCTGGGCGACAGAGTGAGACTAGGTCTCAAAATAAATAAATAAAAAATAAAAGTCACATAACATGAAAATCACCATGTTAAACTGTATAATTCAATAATTTTTAGCATAGTCACAGTGCTGTACAACCACCACCAATATCTAATTCCAGAACATTTCCATCACCCCAAAACAACCCCCATACTACCTGTTAGCAGTCACTCCCCATCTTCCCTCCCCCATCCCCTAGCAACCTGAAAATCTACCTTCTGTCTATGGATTTGCCAAGTGGAATTATACAATATGGCTTTTTGTGTCTGGCTTCTTTCAATCAACCTAATTTTTTGAGCTCATCCATACTATAGCATACATCATCAGCACTTTATTCCCTTTTATGGCTGAATAATATTCCATTGTATAGATATGCCATATTTTGTTTATCCACTCAGTTGACAGACATCTGAGTTGTTTCCACCCAACTATTTTGGCTGTTATGAATAATGCCACTGTGCACAAGATTTTGTGTGAACATATGTTTTCAGTTCTCTTATGTATGTACCTAGGAATGGAATTGCTGAGTCATATAGTAACTATGTTTAACTTTCTGAAAAACTGCCACAAACTGTTTAGCAGAGTGGTTGAACTACTTTACATTCCCACCAACAATGTATGAGGGTTCCAATTTCTCCACATCTTTGCTAACATTTGTTATTTTTCCATTATTATAGCCCTTCTAGTGGTCGTGAAGTAGTAACCCATTGTGGTTTTCATTTTCATTTCCCTAATGATTCATGATATTGGGCATCTTTTCATGTGCTTTTTGGCCACTGATATATCTTCTCTGGAGAACTGTCTATTCAAACCCTTTGCCCCTTTTTTTGAAATGTGGTCTCACTATGCTGCCCAGGCTGTTCTCAGGGGATCCTCCCACCTCAGCCTCTCAAGTAGCTGAGATTATAGGCATGTGCCAACACACCTGGCTAGTTGCCCATTTTTTAACTGGATTGTTTGTCCTTTTATTGTTGAGTTTTAAGAGTTCCTTAAGGCCGGTTGCGGTGGCTCACACCTGTAATCCCAGCACTTTGGGAGGCTGAGGTTGGTGGATCACCTGAGGTCAGGAGTTCAAGACTAGCCTGGCCAACATGGCGAAACTCCATCTCTACTAAAAATATAAACATTAGCCGGACGTGGTGGCACACACCTGTAATCCCGGCTACTCGGGAGGCTGAGGCAGGAGAATCGCTTTAACCCAGGAGGTGGAGGTTGAGTGAGACGAGATTGCATGCCACTGCACTCAGCCTGGACATCAGGGCCAGACTCTGCCTCAAAAAAAAAAAAAAAAAAAAAAAAAAAAAAAAAAAATTAGCTGGGCATGGTGGTGTGCACCTGTAGTCCCAGCTACTCAGGAGGCTGAGGCAGAAGAATCACTTGAACCCAGGAGGTGGAGGTTGCAGTGAGCTAAGATCATGCTGCTGCACTCCTGCCTAGGTGACAGAGCAAGACTCCACCTCAAAAAAAGAAAAAAAAAAGAGTTCTTTATATATTCTGTATACTAGACCCTTATCAGGTATAATTTATAAATATTTTCTCTCATTCTATGAGTTATTTTTTAGCTTTCTTGTTAGTGTCCTTTTGGACACAAACGTTTTTAATTTTGATAGAGTCTAGGCTGGGTGCAGTGGCTAATACCTGTAATCCTGTCACTTTGGCAGGCCGAAACAAGAGGATCTCTTGAGCCCAGGAGTTCGAGACCAGTCTGGGCAACAGAGTGAGACCTCATCTTTACAAAAATAAATAAATAAGATTTTTGTTTAAATTGACAGAATCCAATCCAAAGTCTTGTGTTTCTATCTAACAGATTTTTTTTTTTTTGAGACACAGTCTTGCTCTGTCACCCAGGCTGGAGTGCAGTGGCACGGTCTCAGCTCACTACAATCTCCGCCTCCCAGGTTCAAGACATTCTCTTGCCTCAGCCTCCCAAGTAAGTGAGATTACAGGTGCCTGCCACCATTCCTGGCTAATTTTTGTATTTTTAGTAGAGACGGGGTTTCATCATGTTGGCCAGACTGGTCCCGAACTCCTGGCCTCAAATAATCCACTCGTCTTGACCTCCCAAAGTGCTGGGATTACAGGTGTGAGCCACCACACCCAGCCATCCATCTAAGAGTCTTATGGCTTGCATTGTTACATTTAGTCTTTAACCCACTTTGAGTTAATTTTTATATATGGTATGAGGTAGAGGTTCAACTTCATTCTTTTGCATGTGGAAATCCAGTTGGTCCAACACATTATTATTATTATTATTTTCTTGAGATGGAGTCTCATTCTGTTGCCCTGGCTGGAGTGTAATAGTGCGATCTTGGCTCACTGTAACTGCCGCCTCCCAGGTTCAGGCGATTCTCCTGCCTCTGCCTCCCCAGTAGCTGAGACTACAGTCGTGTGCCACCACACCTGGCTAATTTTTGTATTTTTAGTAGAGACAGGGTTTCGCCATGTTGACCGTGCTGGTCTCAAACTACTGACTTCAAATGATCCGCCCACCTTGGCCTTCCAAAGTGCTGGGATGACAGGTGTGAGCCACAGAACCCGGTCCCAACGCCATTTTTTAAAAAGACTAATCTTTCTCCATTGAATGGTTTTGGCGCCCTTGTCAAAAAAAAAAAAAAAAAAAAAAAAATCAACTGACCACAAATGTGTAATTTTCTTTCTGGACTTTCTATTCTATTCCATTGATCTATATCTCAATCCTTACACCAGTACCACACTTTCCCATGAGTTTTTTTTTTTTTTTGACGGAGTCTCACTCTGTTGCCCAGGCTGGAGTGCAGTGGCACGATCTCGGCGGCTCACTGCAACCTCCACCTCCTGGGTTCAAGTGATTCTCCTACCTCAGCCTCCCAAGTAGCTAGGATTACAGGCACGTGCCACCAAGCCCGACTAATTTCTGTATTTCTAATAGAGATGGGGTTTCACCATGTTGGCCAGGCTGGTCTTGAACTCCTGACCTCAAGTGATCCACTCACCTAGGTTTCTCAAAGTGCTGGGATTACAGGCATGAGCCACTGCGCCTGACCAATTTTTGTATTTTTATTAGAGACAGTGTTTCATCATGTTGGGCAGGCTGGTCTCAAACTCCTGACCTCAAGTGATCTGCCTGCCTCAGCCTCCCAAAGTGCTGGGATTACAGGCGTAAGCTACCGCGCCCAGCCTGTTGTTATTGATGGCTTAGAAAAGTTTTCTTTTAGCACAGGAATATTATCAATAAATAATGTTATATCAACTTTTAGGACTACGGTCAAACCTGGGAAAATTCTTAACAAGTCTCTTTCATTAAAGCTACAAAATCTTAAAGAATTCTCCCCAGACTGGCTTTTGACATCAAACCTTGTTTTTCCTCTATTAACCACACACTTTGGGTGCCAGATGCCATACGGCACATTCATATTGCTAGACAACCTCTAGCTATGCACGTTTATGTCACAATGCCCCATGAGTTAGCACAACAGACAGAGTATTCCTAGAAACCATTCCCATACTGGGATGGCTAGTAATACCTTGACTATACATAAAGAGGCTATGAACCATGTAAACATATCCTGCTAAAATCCAACTAAATATCTCTCCAAGTCAATTTCCCCATAGCCAGACCCCAAAAGTGCCCACAGCCATTCCAATGCCACCCAACATAAGGAAGAGTGTAACAAATGGGAAGTCAGGTAAAAAGACAGCAATCTTAGCTGACTGTGGTTTAGATAACTTGCATTTGCAAATTCCTCAAAGATATGTGACCACATACTGGCAATGTTCTGTTTCTTGATCTGGATGCTAGTTATATATGTGTGTTCAGTTTGTGAAAAATCTTAAACTACACACTTATAATATTTATGAATTTTCTCATTCATATATTATATACCAATAAAACTTTTTAAAAATTAACCAAGTGAACACATTGCTAGGGTCCCTCCCAGACCCTCAGATTGGGTCTTGAAAATTAAGCTTCAGGCTGGGCGTGGTGAGTCACACCTGTAATCCCAGCACTTTGGGAGGCTGAGGTGGATGGATCACTTGAGGTCAGGAGTTCCAGAGCAGCCTGACCAACATGGGAAAACCCCGTCTCTACTAAAAATACAAAAATTAGCCAAGCCTGGCGGTGCACATCTGTAATCCCAGCTACTTGGGAGGCTGAAGCAGGAGAATCACTTGAACCCGGGAGGCGGAGGTTGCAGTAAATTGAGATCGCACCATTGCACTCCAGTCTGGGCGACAGAGCGAGACTCTGACTCAAAAAAAAAAAAAAAAAAAAAAAAGAAAAAGAAAATTAAGGTTCATTAGTTTCAAAGAGATAATAGCAACTGGATATCATAAGATGTGGTGTCTAATACCAGCTATACCATGAATTACCCATGGGACTTGGAGAAGACACATATGCCTCCCTAAGCAATTTTCTCACCTAAAATGGGGAAGTTTAAGTCAGACTATAAACTCTAAGACTTCCTTCCAGTAGTCACTCAAGAAATACTTCCCAAGTACCCGTTACTGTTTGGCATCACATTAGGTAAATGAAACACGCACACAATCCCTGCCCTGTGGGTGCTCCCCATCTAATAGAGATTAAAAACTAATGAGCAGCATTAGGTAAAAACTAATCGGAATAAATATGGATTTTAGTTAATAAAAGTGTACCAATATTGGTTCATTAATTATAACAAATATACCATACTAATGTAAGATTAGTTTAGTTAATAGGGAAAACTGGTTGCGGAAATACAGGAATTCTATACTATCTTCAGATTTACAGATCTTTAGATTTACAGATTTTTCTTATCTTTAGATTTACAGGTTTTTCTATACATCTAAAAGTATTCTAAAATCAAAAGTTTATTTTTAAAAAGACAGTAAACAGGTAATAAATGAATATTAAAAGAAATTGTGTTCAGTTCTCAGAAGTTAACAGGATATTATGGAGGTAGCATAATGAGAGTAGAGACTACTTTAGACAGACTACTTAGGAACTCTTTGAGATAATACAACTGACACAGAAAAATAAGAAGAAACAAGAGAAAGAAAATTCCTTCAAAAGAAAGAATATAGATAAAGACTCTGAGGTGGAAGAGATTGGCCTTTTCAAGAAATTAAAAGAAAATCCACATGACTAAAGCATAATGAGCAAAGGAAAGCCCAGTCAACAGGGGCAGATTATATAAGGTCTTGGATAAATAGTGTCTATTTCATTCAAAGTATAATGGAAAGACACTGGAGGGTTAAAGCAAGGAAGTAAAATCATCCAATTTACTTTTTTCTTTTTTAATTCATGAAGCTATACTGTGGAGAATGGATTGTAGACGGGTTAAAGAAAAACAATGAGGCCGGGCACAGTGGCTCACACCTATAATCCCAGCACTTTGGGAGGCCGAGGCAGGCAGATCACGAGGTCAGGAGACCAAGACCATCCTGGCCAACATGGTGAAACCCTGTCTGTACTAAAAATACAAAAATTAGCTGGGCATGGTGGCGGGTGCCTGTGATCCCAGCTACTCAGAAGGCTGAGGCAGGAGAATCATCTGAACCAGGGAGTCGGAGATTGCAGTGAGCCGAGATCATGCCACAGCACTCCAGCTTGGCAACAGAGGGAGACTCCATCTCAAAAAAAAAAAGAAAAGAAAAAAAAGAAAAACAATGCAGACCCTATAGGGAAGCACTAACATCATTTTATTCTTAACCCTGAATTATAATATTTTTTCAATACAAAAATCATTCCAAAAAAAAAATTTCAGAGAGTTAAAGAATTAAATTCACATATTCATATAAATTATTTTATTCAGATAGTAACTGCTTTTTTACCAATCTGCTTCTCTATGACCTTTATAATCCTTTATCAAAATAATTTATGGATTTTATACTTTAATAAGCTATCATAACTCTTCTAGAAGCTGCTGAAAATTTTTATGCCATTTGTTAAGTGCTCTGTAATAAAATTCCTGGAAATTCAAAGGTAGAACACAAAATAAATTATAAAAGCTGAAAATTTTTATCTATTAGATTAATATATCAAAGAATAAATAGTCCAACCCCCCAAAAAAACAAAAAGTAGCAGCACCTGCTGCCACTGCCACCACCTGTGACAATTTTTTAAATGGCTGCAAATTCTTTGAAACTTCTTCTATCAAGATATGGGAGTTCATGTTCCCTCTCCTTGAATCTAGAATAGCCTGTAACTAACTTGTTTTGTAACCAATAGAATGCAGGTAGGACCTCCTAAGCTAAGTCAGAAAAGGAGATGTAACTTTCACTTTGTTCCTTGGACAATTCCTGCTGGTGCCCTGAGTCAGTCATGTTAGCAGTGTAGCTGCCATAAAGCTGCCATAAACCAGCCCATGTAGACAGACCACATGGAGGCTCTGACATGACCTGAAGTGAGAGATATGCCAAGCCACCCCCCAGCAATTCCAGTTCCAGCCACCATGTGAATAAACACACAACAGACTCTGGGCCAAAATGACCCAATTAAGCCCCTTGCCAAATCCCTGACCCACAGAAACCATGAGATGATAAAACTATTAGTCTCACTCCAGCTGGAATGCAATGGCACAATCTCGGCTCACTGCAACCTCCACCTCCTGGATTCAAGCAATTCTCCTGCCTCAGCCTCCCGAGTAGCTGGAATTACAGGTGCATGCCGCCACGCCTGCCTAATTTTTTGTATTTTAGTACAAACAGGGTTTCACCATGTTGCACAGGTTGGTCTCAAACTCCTGAGCTCAGGCAATCTGCCCGACTCAGCCTCCCAAAGTGCTGGGATTACAGGCATGAGCCACCACGCCCAGCCCTAGGGTCATTTTTTATGCAGCAATTCTAATAAGCCCTTTCTAGCAAATATGTGATAATTCATGTAAATAATTGGGAGGAGGAGAAGAATTTGTTTGGCTAGCAATGCAGGTCGATTTTCCAGCTTCCAAGTATCTAAGGGATCTGGAAAAGCTATGTAATATAGTAACTCACAGAAAGCAAGGTACATCCTCCCTAAAGTCAGCATAATTGGCCTTATAATCTCTACAGATTCTTTACCTGCATCATGATTCTTCTATAGCAAAAGAGAATGGATAAATATACTTATCAGGCCACTGAGTAGTCAACTGAGAGCCTTGCACTATATAATCCTACTAAATATAGTAGTTATTTATTATGGCCTAAATTAATCCCTGGCCTCTCCTGAAACAAAATGAGTG
Organism: Gorilla gorilla gorilla; assembly: GCF_029281585.2. NCBI lineage: Eukaryota > Metazoa > Chordata > Mammalia > Primates > Hominidae > Gorilla > Gorilla gorilla. The sequence continues at coordinate 27,366,080 of NC_073228.2, read as the reverse complement.
AGCCATTTATTGCAGAAGCATCAAAACTGCCAAACAAAGCAAAAATTAAGTTTACTCTTTTGAACCAAGAACTATCACACATTACCACTAAGAAGGACAGACGGATCTTTTAAATTATGTTTATCAGCCATCCCTTTTTAAAACTTTCATTCATTTAATTAACACATATCTATTAAGCACTGTGTGTATGCAAATATTAGTATGAATGAGTCTATAGCTATAAAGAAGTTCACAGTGCTATGGAGAAAACATCAACCAACCAATTTTAAGTTGAATTTTATTTATTTATTTATTTATTTATTTATTTATTTATTTTTTTGAGACAGGGTCTTCCTCTGTCGCCCCAGTTGCAGTGCAGTGGCACACTCATGGCTCACTGCAGCTTCGACCTCCCAGGCTCAAGAGATCCTCCCACCTCAGCCTCCCTGGTGGCTGGGACTACAGGCATGCACCACCACGCCTGGCTAATTTTTTTGTATGTTTTGTAGAGACGGAGTTTCACCCTGTTATCCAGGCTTAAGTTGAATTTTACCCTTTATTTTTTACTTTGAGATAGGTTCTCGCTCTATCACCTGGGCTGGAGTACAGTGGCGCCATCACGGTTCACTGCAGCCTCAACTTCCTGGGCTCCAGTGACCCTCCCATCTCAGCTTCCCAAGTAGCTGGAATCACAGGCACGTCACCATGCCCAGCTAATTTTTGTTTTTTTGGTAGAGTCGGAGTTTTGCCATGTTGTCCAGGCTGGTCTCAAACTCCTGAGTTCAAGCCACCCACCCGCGCTGGCCTTCCAAAGTGCTGAGATTACAGGCATGAGCCACTGCACCCCGCCTAAATTGAATTTTAAATCGATATATTAATACAATGAGAATTAATGCTAAAGTAATACAGGAGAATAAATAAGGGTGTGCTAGATGTTTTGTTTTCTATTTAATCCTCCAGATCTATTCTCCATCCTTTACCCTGTGCCCTAGGAGGCTGCCGTCATGTACTACATAAACTGGGCTCTTTGTTCTCTGGCTTTAAATCGGGTTCAATAAATGAGAAGCAACAACTAGGGTCTCTCTGGACTCCCACAACTACTCTCTCCCTTTGCCCTTGCTGAGCCAAATATGGTGCAACTTCCTATCATTGCTAGTCCCTAGGTGCTTCACTATTCCTTGCTGGATTCCCATAACCCTTCCCATACCATTGTAAATACCCCCTTCATTACACTCTTTGACCTAATTAAGAGTGTTACTTGTTTCCTATCAGGATACTAACAGAGAGGGACAGCTAACTCAGCCTGGGGAAGCCTGGGAAGAATTCTCAGAGGAGATGATGCTTCAGCTACGTTTTTTGTTTGTTTGTTTTTTGAGACTGAGTCTCAATCTGTAGCCCAGGCTGGAGTGCAGTGGTGTGATCTCGGCTCACTGCAGCCTCTGCCTCCTGGGTTCAGGCGATTCTCCTGCCTCAGCCTCCTAAGTAGCTGGATTATAGGTGCGCGCCACCAAGCCTGGCTAATTTTTATATTTTTAGTGGAGATGGGGTTTCACCATATCACCCAGGCTGGTCTCAAACTCCTGGAGTGCAGTGGCACAATCTTGGCTCACTGCAACCTCTGCCTGCTGGGCTCAAACCATCCTCCCACCTCAGCCTCCCAAGTAGTTGGGACTACAGGTAACGCACCACACACCAGGCTAATTTTTGTAGTTTTTGTAGAGATGGAGTTTCACCATGTTGTTCAGGCAATCCACCTGCCTCAGCCTTCAAAGCGCTGGGATTTCAGGCATAAGCCACCGCGCCCAGCCTCAGCTATGTCTTAAAACTGGAGCACCAAGCTTGGTGGCTCATGCCTGTACTCCCAACAATTTAGGAGGCTAAGGCAGGAAGATCTAATTGAGCTCAGGAGTTTGAGACCAGCCTTGGCAACACATCAGAACCTCATCTCTACTAAAAATAAAAATTAAAAAAAAAAATTAGCCAAGTATGGTGGCACATACCTATAGTCCCAACTACTCAGGAGGCTGAGGGAGGAGGAGTGCTTGAGCCGGGGTGGTCCAGGCTGCAGTAAGCCCTGATCAAACCACTGCACTCCAGCCTAGGTGACAAGAGCAAGACTCTGTCTCAAAAAAAAAGAAAAAAGAAATGCTGAGTAGCCAGGCATGGTGGCTCACGCCTGTAATCACAGCACTTTGGGAGGCTGAGACGGGCGGATCACCTGAGATCAGGAGTTTGAGACCAGCCTGGCCAACATGGCGAAACTCCGACTCTACCAAAAAAACAAAAATTAGCTGGGCATGGTGGCATGCCTGTGATCCCAGCTACTTGGGAAGCTGTCTCATGGTGAAACCCTGTCTCTACCAAAAATATACATATACACAAAAATTAGCCAGGCATGGTGGCAGGTGCCTGTAATTCCAGCTACTCAAGAGGCTGAGGCAGGAGCCGCTTCAACCCAGAAGGCAGAGGTTGCAGTGAGCCGAGATCACACCACTGCACTTCAGCCTGGATAACAAGAGCAAGACTGTCTCAAAAAAAAAAAAAAAAAGTGCTGAGTAGATTAGACAGGAAGACTAGGTGGGGAAGGAGGAAGATGGGTAACAGCATCATCTAAGGCAACAGCACTGTCAAAATCTTGGAGATACAAGAGATTATGAAATTTAAGAAAAGACAAGGAGTTCAGAGTGGTAGAACACAGTGGTATGATGGGAAGGCTAGGGCCAAATGATAAAGAGTTTTGAGATGCTGATATATTTAATAAATCTGTTTTCTATAATAAATAAATTTGAAGAAAAAGAAAATTCAGAGGAAGAAAAGAGAAAGCTATAGTTTAAAAGAAAATTAAGAGACATACCAACCCAATACAATGTGTAGACCTCTTCCGGATTCTGATTAAACAAACCACTTACTCAAAAAGGGAGAGGGGTATCAGGTACGGTGGTGTACAGCTGTAGTCCCAGCTTCTCTGGAGGTTGAGGCAGGAGGATAGGTTGAGCCCATGAGTTTAAGGCTGCAGTGTGTTATGTTCACACCTGTGAACAGCTAGTACACATCAGCCTGGGCAACATAGTGAGACCTTGTCCCTAAAAAAATAATAATTAAGAAAAATAGAAAAGTGGGGAGGAAGACAAGGAAGAGAATAATTGGACATGCATGTCTTTTTTTTGTTTGTTTTTTAATTCAAGACAGGGTATTGCTATGTTGCCAGGCTGGTCTCAAACTCCTAGGTTTAACAACCCTCCTGCCTCAGCCTTCTGAGTAGCTGGGATTACAGACATATGCCACCACACCCAGGTGGAAATGCATCTCTCAATGAGATGGATGGGGTTTTCTTACTTTCAATTACTTCATGTGTCTATTAATGACTATTACTTATTGCTGGAATGAGGGTACAACATAAATTCTAATCCCATTTTTCATTTTACACATATAAATGCTAAGAAAACCTATTCACATAAATAAGTAGGTAATGAAAGAAGTTTTGTTATAGCAATGCCATTAAATTCTTTGAGTTAGATGCCAAAAAAAATTACCAAGATCTATAATTTTAAAAAATTTTCTGGGAAATGGCATTTGACTTCACTATTTCTTATAATTTTTTTTTTTTTTTTTTGAGATGGAGTCCCGCTCTGTTGCCTAGGCTGGAGTGCAGTGGTGCCATCTCAGCTCACTGCAACCTCCATCTCCAGGTTCAAGCAATTCTCATGTCTCAGCCTCCCGAGTAGCCGGGATTACAGGTGCACACCACCATGCCCAACTAATTTTTGTATTTTTAGTAGAGACAGAGTTTCACCACATTGGCCAGGCTGGTATTGAACTCCTGACCTCAAGTGATCTGCCCGCCTCAGCCTCCCAAAGTGCTGGGATTACAGGCATGAGCCACTGGAATTTTTCTTTTTTTTTTCTTTCTTTTTTTTTTTTTTTAAATTGAGACAAGGTCTGGCTCTATCGCCCAGGCTGGAGTGCAGTGGCACCATCTCGGCTCACTGCAACCTCTGCCTGCTGGGCTCAAGCCATCCTCCCGCCTCAGCCTCCCAAGTAGTTGGGACTACAGGTATGCAACACACACCAGGCTAATTTTTGTAGTTTTTGTAGAGATGGAGTTTCACCATGTTGCCCAGGCTGGTCTCGAATTCATGAGCTCAAGCAATCCATCCCTTCAGCCTCCCAAGGTGCTGGGATTACAGGCATGAGCCACCACTCCTGGCCCTATAAAAATTATTTTTAATGACCAGCTAAAACTTGATCAAGTCCTTCAATTTTGTTGAAAACTACAGAGTGAAATATGCCTGACTTATGAAAAGATGCTACCCAGTCATTGATATCACTGCTTTCTCACCAACATTCTGATTTGTCTCTCTGGTGGTGTGGAAGGCCTCTCACCACAATGTACTATTTGGGATGTCTGGCTAATGTGCCTTTCTTTGTAAAGTGGAAGGTAGAAAATATGAAAGACAGATCAGTTGTAGAATCTAGAAAGCACCCTTAGAAATACCTATGGGCTTTCATTATTTTATTTCACCCTTACTGCATACACCATTAACTCTAGCACTGACTGTGGTTATTTCATCCATCAAGTCTTATCTGTTTGGTTACCTGCAAGTTCCCTGAAAGCAAGATAAAGGTCTTAACCTCTTCTTAAAATCCTAGAGCCTACATCTCAGTGTTAGGTGCATGTAAGACTCCCAGCAAATGTTTACTGAATGAATATGTAAATATGAGCATATTTCATCATTATTCTTAGTCTTCTTCCTTGCTAGAAAAAATACAATTAGGGGTTAACTAAGCTGGAAATCAGAAGAAACTGAAAAAAAAGAAAAAAAAAATCAGAAGAAACTGGGAAAGAGAAAACTAAAATATATGAAGCTTCAAATTTTATCACAATGAACTTTTGGTACATCTATCCTCATTTCTAAAGAACTGGAATAGAGGCCGGGTACAGTGGTTCACGCCCGTAATCCCAGTACTCTGGGAGGCTGAAGCGGGCGGACCTGAGGTCAGGAGCTTGAGACCAGCCTGGCCAACATGGTGAAACCCTGTCTCTACTAAAAATACAACAATTAGCCAAGCACGGTGGTGGCAGGCACCTGTAATCCCAGTTACTCCGGAGGCTGATGAAGGCAAATCACTTGAACCCAGGAGGGGGAGATTGCGGTGAGCCGAGATCACGCCATTGCACTTCAGCCCGGGTGACAGAGTAAGACTCTGTCTAAAAAAAAAAAAAGATTTAGGGAACAAATTTCGTCAGATAAAAGGTGCTCATTTCACTTTCACTGGTTCAGATTACCTACAAAGACACCTTGGTAGACACAGTGGCTCATGTCTTTAATTCCAGCTACCAGGGAGGCTGAGGTGAGAGGACTGCTTGAAACCCAGAGTTCAAGACCATCCTGGGCAACAGTGAGACCCAGTCCTTAAAAACTTTTTTTCTTAATTAGCCAGGCACAGTGGTGAGCACCTATTGTCCTAGCTACTCAGGAGGCTGAAGCAGGAAGACTGCTTGAGCCTAGGAGTTCCAGGCTGTAAGTGAGCTACGATCATGCCACTGCACTCCAGCCTGGGCAACACAGTGAGACCCTATCTCTTAAAAAAACAAAACAAAACAAAACAAAAACCAGGATCTCAATAGTAATTAAATGAGACAATAAATGAGAATATCTTAAAACCACAGAACTCTAAAAAAAAATGTTAAATTATCTTCCTAACATTGACAGACTACTTACATGTGACTTTTCTTAGATGATAATCCAGCAACAGATTTTATTCCAGTGAATGTTAGTGATCTTCATTTTGTTAAGAAGCAAAATTTGCAGTGTGGTAAAACAGTTCTATCCATCAAGTCAAATATTAACAAATGAACACTTCAGTCCTCTATCTTTATAACTTAATGTTGTTGAAATTACTAAGGTATAAATGTTAGTTAATTCAATAATGACATCACAAAGAGAGATCTTATTTGTTTCAACTGAGGTCCCTGAGATCACGAAAGCCTGTTTTCAATTTCATCATTCCTTAATTCACAAATGGCTCACACATGTAACTCCAGCATTCTGGGAGGTCAAGACTGGAGGACTGTTTGAAGCCAGGAGTTTGAGACCAGCCTGGGCAACATAATGAGACTCCATTTCTACAAAAAATTTAAAAATTACACCAGCATGGTGCCACATACCTATAGTCTCAGCTACTCAGGAGGCGGAGGCAGGAGGATTACTTGAGCCCAGGTGGTCAAGGCTATAGTGAGCCATAAGCCTGAGCGACAGAGTGAGACCCTGTTTCAAACAAAAACAAAAACAAAAAACAAAACACACACACACACAATTTATTGAAGTACTACATACACAGTACTATGTTAGAGATGGTATTTTGAATGTATCAAATGCCGTTTTACTTTTCTTTAAAGTTTTTTTTCCCATCCTTCTTTCTCTACAAAATTCTCCAAGTTCAACTGTAAAAAATCTCTATCAACCTTATTTACGGTATTAGATTCATACAATTCTGAATAATCTTACCAACCAATCAGTGTTTTCTTCTTCACTGGAGGAAGAAAGTTATATGTAAAGCCTGATGACACAAAAATCACAAAAATAAAAACAGAACTAATTACTAATGTTTGCAACTCTACTATCTACTCCTACAACATGTAGCATTTAAAGAGTTTACATAAGAAAGCTCACACTAAAGTATGATTTTTCATTACACATTGGAGTCAAATTTTCAGTTTCTAACTCTTCAACACCATTTATTCCAAGCACACTCATTTAGACTTTGGGTTTCAGTTTTACAGGTTTTTACATACCCTGACATCTATCAGTGCAGAAATACCCCCATCTACTGGCAAGAGGTGATGCTACAGGCTACTTTTGAAAGCGCCAGCATGCTACAGGGGAATTTATCAAGTCATAAAGAGTTCATCCAAACAGCTCCCCAATCTACAATCCAACTCCAAAATCCTGAGCCATCTTCTACTTCTTACCAAACATTGGGGGATGGAAGGAACAGAGAAGTACAGTTAATCGGTTAAATGGCTGCCATATTAAGATAAAAATGGTTTATAAAAATATATTTTTAAATATTTAAAATATTCCGTCTCTACTAAAAATACAAAAAATTAGCCGGGTGTGGTAGTGGGCGCCTGTAGTCCCAGCTACTCGGGAGGCTGAGGCAGGAGAATGGCGTGAACCCGGGAGGTGGAGCTTGCAGTGAGCCGAAATCGCGCCACTGCACTCCAGCCTGGGCGACAAAGCAAGACTCCGTCTCAAAAAAAAAAAAAAAAAAAATATATATATATATATATATATTTAAAATATTGAGGCCGGGTGCAGTGGCTCATGCCTGTAATCCCAGCACTTTGGGAGGCTGCAACGGGCGTATCACTTAAGGAGTTTGAGAAACAACCTGGCCAACATGGTGAAACCCTGTCTCTACTAAAAATACAAAAAATTAGCCAGGCATGGTGGTGTGTGCCTGTAGTCCCAGCTACTGGGAAGGCTGAGGCGGGAGAACTGCTTAAACCAGGGAGGCAGAAGTTGCAGTGAGCTGAGATTGCACCACTGCACACCAGCCTGAGTGACAGAGCGAGACACCATCTCAAAAATAAAATATTGAAAATATTTGATTAAAATTGAAACATAAATACCTAATTATATTTCATTATATGAATACTTCATGATATGCTGATACAAGACATTTATGCCTTTTTTTCTTGCCTAGCTAGGATTTCAATCCAAAATGCTTACTTTAAAAGACATGTATCATTTAAATAAATACATAAATCATTATTAATGTTGTACCTGCTCTTATAAAATATAATCGGTTTTCACCAATTTCTTTAAAACAAAATCCGTGGTCAAAAATGACAAAGTATGTTTACAAAAAACTTTACACCTTGAACAGTATCTTTCATGTACATTATTCTATCATATTGCTAAAATAAATAAGACTTGTCTTTTTTTTTTTTTTTGAGACCATGTCTCACTATGTTGCCCAGGCTGGTCTCGAACTCCTGAGCTCAAGCAATCCTCCAGTCTCAGCCTCCTAGACAGCAGGGATTACAGGCACACACCATCACACGGGTTTTTGTTTTTTTTTTTTTTTTTTTGGTATTTTCACACCTGGTTTTAACGCTGTCATTTTAAGCATGCATTTATAACTAAAGGCACAAGCACAGAGAAAATAAGTGATTTGCTTAGATGCACAAAGCTTATACATGGCATAACTAGGATATGAACTCACATTTTCTGCCTCCAATTCTATACTCTCCACAACATTCTGACTACCTCTCATAAAATGACCAGGCACAGTGGCTCATGCCTGTAATCCCAGCACTTTGGGAGGCCGAGGTGGGCGGATCACTTGAGGTCAGGAGTTCGTGACCAGCCTGACCAACATGGTGAAACCTCATCCCTACTAAAAATAAAAAATTAGCTGGGTGTAGTGGCAGACACCTGTAATCCCAGCTACTGGGGAGGCTGAGGCAGGAGAATTGCTTGAACCTGGGAGGCTGAGGTTGCAGTGAGCGGAGATCGTGCCTGGGCAATACAGTGAGACTGTGTCTCAAAAAAACAAAATTACCAAGTATATCTTACATAGAAAATGAGATCTACATTATGGATTTCTGCTTTGTGACAGTGCCTAGGAATGCACGGTGGTTAAAAAAAAATCTGCTGGCTGAGCGCGGCAGCTCATGTCTGTAATCCCAGCACTTTGGGAGGCCGAGGTAGGCTGATCACCTGAGGTCAGGAATTCAAGAACAGCCTGGCCAATACAGCGAAACCCCGTCTCTACTAAAAATACGTGGTGGTGGGCGCCTGTAATCCCAGCTACTTGGGAGGGTGAAGCAGGAGAATCACTTGACCCCAGGAGGCAGAGGTTGCAGTGAGCTGAGATCGCACCACTGCACTCCAGCCTGGGCAACACAGCAAGGCTGTCTCAGAAATATATATATTTTTGTGTATATATATATGCTTACATTTTAATAAAATTAAGTTTCTTCCTTTCTTTTGCCTTGGAGAAAAAATATACACATAAAGCTGGGCACGGTGGCTCACGCCTGTAATCCCGCACTTTGGGAGGCTGAGGCGGGTCGGGTGGATCATTTGATGTCAGTAGTTCAAGACCAGCCTGGCAACATGGTGAAACCCTGTCTCTACTAAAAAGATAAAAATTACACGGGCATGGTGGCGCGCGCCTGTAGTCCCAGCTACTCCAGAGGCCGAGGCAGAAGAATTGCTTGAACCCAGGAGGTGGAGGTTGCAGTGAGCCGAGATCGTGCCACTGCATTCCAGCCTGGGCGACAGAGCAAGACTCTACCTCAGAAAAAAAAAAGAGAAGAAAAGAAAAGAAAAAAGAAAAAATATACACATAAAATAATGCAAGCAAAAACAGGCCAGGCCCAGCAATGGCTCAGACCTGTAATCCCAGCACTTTGGAAAGCCAAGGCAGGGGATCACTTGAGGCCAGGAGTTCAAGACCAGCCTGGGTAACACAGTGAGGCCCCATGTCTACAAAAAATAAAAAAAATTAAAAAATTAGCTGGGCACGGTGATGCATGTTTGTAGACCCAGCTATTCAGAAGGCTGAGGCGGGAGGATCACTTGAGCCCAGTTCAAGATCTCAGTGAGCTCTGATTGTGCCACTGCACTGCAGCCTGGGTGACAGAGACCCTGTCACAAAAATAATAATACAAGCAAAAACGATAAATATGCATAATCCAACCCACACTTAACACACCAATCACCTCCTTTCTTTTCTATGGTCACATTTTAGATATGTTTATTCTTTATATCCCACCTTTTTCCAAAAACATGACTGATAGCTGGTAAACAGACAAACTTATGTTAAGTCATGGTTGTTGCAATCCTCTTTCATCACATCAGTAAGAGATGAAAAAGACTAATAATTTTAAAATGTAAGGTTCATAATAGAAATTCTGAAAGGAAAACTACAGGGCCCAATCTAGGCTTTTTCTAATTTCTTATATCTCCATTTATGGCACCACGTAATAAAAATAATATCTGTCACAGATCAAAAATGATAAATACTTATTGGCTGAACAAATTAAACAGTCGCTCCAAAGCACTACAAGATCCTAAATCAAAGACTCAATTTGTTTGAAAGCTGCTTTATTTTAAAGCTATAGTAATCAAGACAGCATAGTGTTAAAAAGAATAAACTTAAAGGGTAGAATCATAAAGAAAACACAAGAGAGTCCAGAAATAGAATTCTATGTATACTGTCAACTGATTTGTTTGTTTGTTTGTTTGTTTTGAGACAGAATCTCGCTCTGTCGCCCAGGCTGGAGTGCAGTGGTACGATCTCAGCTCACTGCAACCTCCACCTCCTGGGTTCAAGTGATTCTCTTGCCTCAGCCTCCCAAGTAGCTGGGATTACAGGCACCTGCCACACACCTGGCTAATTTTTTATTTTTAGTAGAGACGGGGTTTCGCCATGTTGGCCAGGCTGGTCTAGAACTCCTGACCTCATGTGAGCCTCCTGCCTCGGCCTCCGAAAGAATAGGCATGAGCGACCGCACCTGGCCTGTCAACTGATTTTCTATCAAGGTGCCAAGACAATTCAATGGAGAAAACGAAAGTATTTTCAACAAATAGGGCTACAAAAATAGAATATCCATATAAAAAAAAATCATGACACTTCTCACAGCATATTAAAAAATTAACTTGAAAATAAGTTTAAATGTATGAGTTAAAATTATAAATAATGCAGAAGAAAACACAGAGAAAATCTTTAGAACTCTGGGTTAGAAAAAGACTTAGGACTCAAAAAACATGAACCACAAAAGAAAAACACTGATAAACAGGTTTCATCAGCATTCAAAACTTCTTCTCTTTGGGACATCTTTTGGGGGGCGGTCGGGGAGCTACAGTTCGGGAGAAAATATTTGCAAAGTATATATCTCATAAAAGGCTTATATCCAGAATACGTAAAGAATTCTCAAAACTCAATAAGAAAACAATCCAATTTTAAAACATGAACAAAAGATTTGGATATTCAGCAAAGATTATATGGACAATAAATAAGTCTATTAAAATGTGCTTAAAACTGTAGGTTCTTAAGGAAGTAAAAATTAAAGTACCATGAAATATCTGTACCTACCAATTAGAATGGCTAAAATCAAAGACAGACAGTATCAAGTGCTGACTAGGATGAGGAACTACTGAAACTCATACAATGCTGGTAGAAATGCAAAATGGTACAACTTTGAAAAAAAAAAATTTTTTTTTTTTTTTGAGACAGAGTCACCCACACTAGAATGCAGTGGTGTGAGCACAGCTCACTGCAGCCTTAACTTCCCAGGCCCAGTCAATCCTCCATCAGCTTCTCGGGTAGCTGATACTACAGGCACAGGCCACACCCGACCAATTTCTGTATTTTTTGTAGAGACGGAGTTTTGCCATGTTGCCCAGGCTGGTCTCAAACTCCTGGGCTCAAGCAATCCGCCCAGCAGATTTTTAAAAAGTTAAAATGCATACTTTCTGTATGATGCAACAATCCCACTCATTTACCCAAGGGCAAGAAAAACATGTTCACAAAGAGCCATGTACTCAAATGTTTATTCGTAATGGCCAAAAACTGGAAACAACAAATGTCTGCAGATATTTATAAACGGATAAACAAATTGGTGTACAATGCAATATTCCTCAGGAATGAAAAGGAACAAAGTACTGGTACCCAGCATGAATGGATCTCAAAAGCATTACGCTAAAAGAAGCCTCACCCAAAAGACTGCAGACAGTATGATTCCATTTACTCAAAATCCTAGAAAAGGCAAAATTATAGTGACCGAAAACAGATCAGTGGTTGACAAGTTCTCGGTATTGAAGAAGACAACTGGCTACAAAGAGGTAAGAGAAAATGTTTTGGGAAGAAATGGGAAGAGCATTGCATGATTGCAATCACCCATGTGGTAATTCCTCCCTAAAAATGAATCATCACGGTTTATTTAAAAATTTAAACTTTATGTCTGCTATCAATTTTTGTACAAAACCAAACCAAACTGCCAAACTTCAGATTATCTGTTGACACTTTTTAATATAATATCAAATGTGGTTTTAAAAAAGGTAGCCAATGCCATCAGAAGCTATTCTAAAAGAGTCGGTCTGAAACTATTCTTGTTCAGAAGACTGCTCGTATTTAAAAAATTTTTAATGAAATAAAATTTCTCACTTTGTTCAACTACTTATATGTTGGAGAGAAATCCAAGAGAAAAGAAAAATTTTAAGTGTTAACATTCAACTGTAACAAGTACCAAACACTGACACCTAGAAAACTAGCCATCAGCTGGGTGCGGTGGCTCATGCCTGTAGTCCCAGCGCTTTGGGAGGCCGAGGCAAGCAGATCACCTGAGGTCAGGAGTTTGAGACCAGCCTGACCAACATGGAGAAACTCCATCTCTACTAAAAATACAGAATTAGCCGGGTGCGGTGGCACATGCCTGTAATCCCAGCTACTCAGGAGGCTGAGGCAGGAGAATCGCTTGAACGCAGGAGGCAGAGGTTGCAGTGAGCCAAGATGGCGCCATCGCACTCCAGCCTGGGCAACAAGAGCAAAACTCAGTATCAAAAAATAATAATAATAAATAAATAAATATAGAGATGAGGTCTCACTATGTTGCCCAGGCTGGTCTCGAACTCCTGGGCTCAAGTGATCCTCCCATCTTGGCCTCCCAAAGTGCTGGGATAACAGGCGTGAGTCACCACGCCCAGCCAAAATTCTTCTAATCAAGCAAAAATACATATAACTGCATTCCTAAATACAAGCAATAACTAGGATTAGAAAACACAATGTAAATCACACAAATATAAATTATCTGAAATTAAATTCAAACACAGGAAGAAAATTATAAAGCTATCCTGAACAATATGGGCCAAAGCTTAAATAAATGTAAAAAACATAGCATGTTCCTGGGTGAGAAAACTAAATAAACTTAGATACTTCTTTTTCCCAAAGTAAAGCAATTCTAATGACAATCCCAATGAAATGTCTTTTTTTTCTTTTTTTGGAGACTCAGTTTCACTCCGTCGCCCAGGCTGGAGTGCAGTGGCATGATCTCGCCTGCAACCTCCGCCTCCCAGGTTCAAGCGATTCTCGTGACTCAGCCTCCCCAGTAGCTAGGATTACAAGTATGTGCCACCACACCGAACTAATTTTTGTATTATTAGTAGAGACAGGGTTTCACCATGTTGGCCAGGCTGGTCTCAAACTCCTGACCTTAGATGATCCACCATCCTCAGCCTCCCCAAAGTCCAAGGATTACAAGCGTGAGCCACCATGCCCGGCCCCAATGAAACTTCTTATTAAACTTAACAAGTTTAATATTTATGTGGAAGAAAAAAATAAGACTACCAAAACAAATGGAAAGAAATTGGGAGGCCAAGGTGGGCAGATCACTTGAGGTCAGGAGTTCGAGACCAATCTGACCAACATGGTGTAACCCCATCTCCACCCAAAAAAAATACAAAAAAAAATTAGCTGGGAGTGGTGGCATGCACCTGTAATCCCAGCTACTAGGGAGGTTGAGGCAGGAGAATCACTTGAACCCAGGGGTCAGAGGCTCCAGTGAGCCAAGATCACGCCACTGTACTCTAGCCTGAGTGACAGAGTGAGACTCCATCTCTTAAAAAAACTGGCCTAGTGAGAATACTAAACTAAATTATAAAGCTACAATAATAAAAGCAGTATGGCACTGAACAAGAGCTATATCTGACTCTATAACTAATATAACTGAAAAGATACTACATCATTGTGGAAAGGAAGAATTGGTTAATAAATAATGACAAGATGGCTAAATAGCAATTGCAGGGGAAACAGTTTATTAAACCATTTTTAAAAAACATTAAATATAATGTACTTATTTATCAAATTTCTTGGAGAATAAGTTCTTCCAAGTATAGAATAGGAAAAACAAAACAAAAGTTGGACAGATTTTGACTCCTAAGATAACACATTTCTACATGTCCAAACAATGACCAATATTAAAAGACAAATAATTCATCATGGAAATGTTTGTAGCAAATATGACAACAGATTAATATATTTGTAAGTCTCAGGTAGATCAATAAGAAAAACACTAAGGCTCTAACACAACTAGGACAAGGCCAAACAAGTCAATGAAAATAAATATCATTAGTAAACAGACAGGAAAATATTCTGCTTCACGAATGTTTAAATGGCACATGCCATGAAATTAGCAAAAAATGTAAAACGCAATTAGCTTATACTTAGAATAGTAAAAAGGGACATCTTTATTTACTGCTGCTCTAAATAGGCCCAACTCTTGTAAGAAGGAGCCTAAAGGAAAAATTACTCATGAAACCTTAAAAATATCTACACACTTGAACTCAGTAACACTATTTTTATGGAAGCATCCTAAAAAAAAAATCCTTAAAAAAAAAATCAAAGTTACCTACACCAAGATGTTTACAGCAATTATTTGTAATAAAAAATTTGGAAATAAACATTCAAACAAAAAAATCTGAACGATGGTTGCTGTTGAATCTGCTTAACCAGTTATCCTAAAACCAGTCTTCATGGTTCCCATTCCAGTCCATCCTCCATATTGCTCCCAGATTGTGTCTAAACAGCAAATATATCAAAGCTTAAAATCCTGCAATGGTTCCCCCCACCTTAAAACAAATGAACATCTTGGCAAACTACAGTAAGGTCCAAACTAGGTTGGTCCCTGTCTAGAGCCTCACCTCTTGCCACTCATACCCAATGCATTAGCCATAAAGAACACATGCAGAACTATTCGGAAGTATTTATAGCTCTCCAGCATTCATTAAATAAAATGCCAAAAAGGTCTTAATCCATACTCACACAAGGATGCTGGCTTCATGGCACTTAAAGCATAGGAACAATAAACGCCTACCAGTGGGTTAGGCCTGGTACTAGAAGAAGAGCTTCTTAGAGTCATAGAGGACAGTTCAACTCAGGTCAGGGAAAGTTTTAGGGATAACAGTAATCTTTGAGTTGAGCCTTAAAAGATGGGCAAGTATTGCTAGGGGTGAGGGCATTCATAATTATACTGAATCATGAATAAAACATTAAGTTCTACTAAGTATGGTCTATTTGAAAAGAGGAGGACATATTACGTCTTTAAGACTTTCACCAAAAAAGGCTCAAAAAGGCCAGGCATGGTGGCTCACACCTGTAATCCCAGCACTTTGGAAGGCTGAGGCAGGAGGATCTCCTGAGCACAGAAGTTCAAGACCAGCCTGGGCAACCTGGAGAAACCCCATCTGTACTGGAAAAAAAAAAAAAAAAAAGGTAAAAAAATCAGCCAGTCACAGTGGTGTGGACCT
Organism: Gorilla gorilla gorilla; assembly: GCF_029281585.2. Lineage (NCBI taxonomy): Eukaryota > Metazoa > Chordata > Mammalia > Primates > Hominidae > Gorilla > Gorilla gorilla. The sequence continues at coordinate 27,350,781 of NC_073228.2, read as the reverse complement.
GTAGTCCCAGCCAGTTGGGAAGCCAAGGTGGGAAAATCACCTGAGCCGGGAGGTCAAAGCTGCAGTAAGCCGGGATTGCTCACTGCACGCTGTTGCTACTGCACTCCAGTGTGGGCAACAGAATGAGATTCTGCCTCAAAAAAAAAAAAAGGCTAAAATAAAAATCTTGTAGGCCTAAGCATGACCATTTATCTTTAAAACTGAGTTATGTTAAATGAGATGTTAGTATGTTGTGATGGTAACAGCTCAACCAACAAGAAAAAAGTAAAAGTGATGACTAAAATACACAGACTTTATTACGAATACCAAACTACAAAAAGGACCTTGGCATGTTCTACTGCCTGCCTGAAGAGGGTCAGATTAGAAGACAGAATTTAAGAGAAAAGGAAGGAGCTCAACTACATTGGCTTCCTCCTCAGAAACCAAGAAAATAAAACGAATTGGGGACATTCAAATCACTAACACCTCTAGTATATAAAGTCATTATGGGCCGGGTGCCGTGGCTCATGCCTGTAATCCCAGCACATTGGAAGGCTAAGGCGGGAGGATCACCTGAGGTCCAGAGTTTGAGACCAGCCTGGCCAATGTGGAAAAACCTGTCTGTACTAAAAATACAAAAAAAACCAGCCAGGCGTGGTGGTGGGTGCCTGTAATCCCAGCTACTCAGGAGGCTGAGGCAGGAGAATCACTTGAACCCGGGAGGTGGAGGTTGCAGTGGGCCGAGATCGAGCCCTTCAACTCCAGTCAAGAGTGAAACTCCAACTCAAAAAATAAATAAATAAAGTCATTATGGTGCACAGGCATACTTAAAAACCTGTGAAATAGAATTAAGCTACAATTTTTAAAGCCTTGAATCGATAAAATATGTAGTGAAACAAGATTAAGACGCTAGCATATCTAAAGGGAAATTTTTAAAGTTAAACTTCCTTACATTATAGACAAGGTTAACCTCCTTATTGCCAAGGGCTTTGAAATTAATAACATGAGAAGCAGCATACAAAAACATTAAATGTATAAAAAGGTCTGAAACAAATGTTCTGGAGGAGTAATCTTATTCTACTTCTCCATACCTAAGAATTTAAAATATTAGAAATTACACTAAACTGTTTTTTCCAGCCTTTGGTTTTCAGAAACAATAATGGTATAAAAAATTATCCCAAAGTTTTTACTGTAAAGAATATTTTTCTATCCAAACCATTGGAAGAAAAGCCTGTATCAGATATAAGTAGAATGGTATAGACATTATACATTTTGTAATCAATGTTATAGAAATAGTAGTTGAAGTTGATGGTGTTACCATACAGCCCATTTCAATGATCATATGTTAATGTGTCATAAAGAACAGAAGTAGCTTGATGGATGAAATCAGATTCTAACCCCCAACTGCCTGAGGAATCTAAAATTTGGGATCAAATTATTAAATTAGCCCCACCTTCTTAGCACTGACATATACCAAAGAGTTAACTGATTGTGGTTTTAAGAATAATATGTGGAAAGGTCTAATATCAATTGTGGGCAGAGATCTCATGGTTTAAATATTTCCTCTTCTTCAGAGAGAGTGTGTATGAGTGTGTGAGAGTGTGTGTGTGAGTGTGTGCATCACCATGTAAGAAATGTTTATACCTTTCAGCAAAGGGGCAATTCCACAATAAGGTTATTATCAAGTAACTAAAGTTTATACAGCATCTTGAAATCAAAGGTACTCTATAAATTTAAAATACTAATATGGTATTAACTTAAAGCAAAGAACAATAATTTTAAAACACCTTATAGCCCAAGTGTATTGTAAACCAAATATAAATTCACTGTGGGATCTGTCCTTTTTTAAGTGATTTTTTTTCCTCTATTAGGCAACCCAGATCTAAATGAACTGTTAAACACTTAGTCTAAAGGTATGCCAAACATTTCTTAAGGTCTTCACAAAGAATCAACTTTTTTTTTTTTTTTTAAACAAAATGAGGCCTAGGTTAAATATTTTATTTGGCTTCTCAAGATGGACTGAGAAGTTGGGCACCAGCTCCAGACCAATTCCTGGACGCACATCAAACACAGCCCTGTCATTTATCCAGTCAGTCAAAACAATCTTTTCCATCTAACCCTTTAATGTTTATGTCCTAAAAAGCTGCTAATTGAATCCAGCTCTTGAGATCTATTTGCTAAAATCTATACCATCTAATTTATAAATGATGAACAAAAATGGAAAAAAAAATATGTTAACTTTCCTGGCAAAACAGAAGAGACTCCACTGTAACCAAAGAAGGAAGGACAATGTTTTTAATATTTGTCAAATTTTAAGAGAAAACTATTCAGAGACAAATAGTTGTAAGAAACTCAGAGTACCTCAAACTGTTTTTACTATTAAGAGGACACAGGGTATTTAAAATTCCTCAGAAAAACCTGAAACAAAATCACTATAAATGTAGTTCAATATTCCCCCTTCCCCTAAAATATAAGCATAATCTTTCCTCTTAATAAACTTTAATTATAAATTTTTATAATGTATCATAGGCAGTATGGAAACCACAGATAAACACTTTAAGATCTATTAAGTCATACTAAAAACCTCAACTAACCTTATCTGCAGAAAATCAAAAACCCTATTTTTTCCCTCATTTTCTCTACATAGCCCAGAGGAAAGTAAATGGAAACAGCCTATTTCTGATGCTTTCTGCACACCTGGGATCACATGTTCTTTCCACGATCACTGACTACAGATAGCAACAGCAACAGATAAACTCTAAAGCAACAAAGATCCCCTATAAAGGTTTCCATTGACTCCTTCCAATGTAAGGACACTGAATGGGGGGGAGGGGGTGGAATACAAGTATCCTCCAATCCAGGTTTTCCATTAAGAATCACTCAGTTAATGATTCCCTGCAATTTTCCCTAGGGAAAGGAAAACTGCCATGAAGGTAATATATTATTTAAATTGCAGCCAACATACATTCAAGCTAAATTCTCAAATACCAAATTCACTGCAAGTTTTCATCCAGCAAGTTCAGCCAGTGGACTGGGATGTGACACACAGGCATTGAACTACAAAATTAGTCCAGATAAATCTCAAAGTCTAGTGTGGGCAAACATAATTACAGTTTATCCGTACACGTGCACGCACACACAAATCCTCTACGGAAAATTATCTTTCTCACCACTCACCCGAATACAAACGTGGACAATTTATCAGGGGTAAATGGTGAAGGTAGGATAACGCCGTGATTCCAATTCCTTTTCAAACCAAATACAAGTTCTCCTAAAACGGGGGTGGCATGTCCATGTAAGAATACCAAAAATGGCACTGTAAGCAAAACGTACCTGTAATGTTAAAGATTTCATGCACCTGGAATCATAAACACTTTGTAAGTGTAGTCTTCTATCTGGCAACCCCTCCGGACATTCTTTTCCATTTAGAAAAAGTAAGGGGGAGGGTGGGGAGAGTAACAGAAAGTTTGCTCGAAAGTTTGTATGAGCACATACTTAGAAATGCACCCCCCCCCCCCCAAAAAAGTGTGTTTTTAAAGCAGGTCTGGAGTTAGAAGTTAGACACAAGTTCTGCGGCCTAAAAGGAACAACCCCAAACATGCCACCCTACAATCAGACACTTCCAAAACACAGTGTACAATGAGCCCAAGCCGTCGGATCAGACAGGCACACCGGAAAAGTCAACCTGTCTCCTCTCCTCAGAGAGACGTTGAGTTTAAGGTGTGTGGCCCCGGCAGCGGTGGCCGGCGGCGGGGAGTAAAGGTTTTTCATGCGGGCATAACTGGGTGTGTAAGGTAACAACCCGGGAACACACACGCACACCCTCCCGTTAAGCGCTCCATCTTTAAGGAGTGTTTACTGCGCGCAGTCAGCAACCGGATTCAATAATCCTCGCCACGGGAGCTCTTCATCCCCTTCACGATCTCACCTGGGCGGTAGCCCAGGTGCTGCTCCCCGAGCCCCGGGAGGCAGCGTCTGGCTCCTTGACCAAGACTTTCCGACCTGAAATCCGCCTGCGATGCGAACCGGTGTATTCTCCCCTCCACAAAAGACCACCCCCCGCCCCGAGTCATCCTCGGCTTTTTAAAGAATGTCCAAACCAGAGCAAGTGGTTTTCCAATTACTCTCCCTGAACTAGGCCTTCCCATTCCTCCGACCCCCAAGTCATCATTGATCGCGACCCTGGCCCTTCCCAAGGCCACAGGCACCCCCCGCCAGCTCGCCCACCCCGCGGCTGCCCAGCCCGGCCCGCCGCCCCCCCTCACCTGTCAGGCGCAGCTTGACGGGCCCGTTCCTCCGGCCTCCGGGGTTAGACATGTCCCCGGCGGCGGGGGCGGCGGGCGGGACGGGGACGGGGGCGACGGCGAGGCGCGGCGGAGTCACCACAGCGGCCGGGGCTGGGGCCCGAGCAGCCGGCGCCGCGGCCGCCACGGCCGGAGGGTCCCGGATGTGCCGAGAGTCGTCGCCATGAGCCGCGGAGGGAGCGGGACGCCGAGCTCCCCCCTCCTCCCACTTCTCCTTCCTCGGCCCGGGCCGCACAACAAAGCGGCAGCCGCGGCCGCCCGCGCCGCCTCCGCCCGCGCCCCCGCCGCCTCCTCGCGGCCGCCGAGGCCTTTCCCTCCTCTTGTCTCGGAGAGGCCCAGTAGCCAACGGGGCTGGTCGGCTGAAGCGGGCGGTGCTCGGCGGCGCCGGAGCAGAACTCTGGGCTCGGCCGCTTCCTCCTCCACCCGCCCTCTTGTCTGAGGGACCCGGGACCTGGGGCCGCCGCCGCCACTCGTCGGCTCCGGGGGGCGGGGAGGAGACGGGAGGCGGGGCCGGCGGGGCGGGGCGAGCAGGGCGGGGCGGGGCCGGCGGGCGCGCGCAGGGTGCCCCGGCGGGCACCGGCAGTCAGGGAGGGTGTGAGCTGCCGCCGAGGGTCCCACGCGGAACGCTGGGAGGGAGCAGGCAGGGAGCAAAGCGGCGGCGGGCGCGGCAGTTCTGTGGCACCTGGAGGGGTTTAGTGTCCGGTCCACTTAAGGGAGAACTTTTGTCCAAGCAGGGCCAACTGCATTTTATTAGATGCCCACTGCGTGCAGGGCGCTCCGAGAGGCTGGGGCGAGGAAGGTTAGAACCGAGTCCGCTGCCTGCCGGGAACTTGGCGTCTTTCGGGCGAGGGAAGAGACAGCATTCCCACGCCGATGGTTCCAGCAAAACCCCAGGAATGCTCTGCTCCTGGTCTTGTAGTGACACCTCCATCCGGGACTCACCTGGTGGAGGAGATCAGGTTACCTGCCGACTCCCGCTCTTTTCAGGTGCAGCCAAGGATGGGGAGATGATACGTCTTAAAGGATTAACAAGATAAACCTTGGAGAGTAATGTATGAAGAGTTGTTCATACGCTACTGTATTTCGTTATCTCAGGAGGAGAAAGAGAAAAGTTTTTTAAAAATGTGTACCTTATCCTTTGACATTGTAACTGTACTGCTAGAAATTTATTTATTTATTTATTTATTTATTTATTTATTTATTTATTTTTTTAGACAGGGTCTCCCTCTGTCGCCCAGGCTGGAGTGCAGTGGTGCGAACACGGCTCACAGCAGTCTCAACTTCCCGGGCTCAGGTGATCCTCCCACCTGAGCCTCTGGAGTAGCTGAGACCACAGTGTGCACCACTACGCCCCACTAATTTTTGTATTTTTAGTAGAGACATGTTTAGTAGAGACGTTTAGGTTTTCCCATGTTGCCCAGGCTGGTCACGAACTCCTGACCTCAAGCGATCAGCCCGCCTTGGCCTCCCAAAGTGCTGGGATTACAGACCTGAGCCACCGCACCGGCCCTATTCTTGACAAATAATCGTACAGAAGATGTTCTTTGCTATATTCCATTAATAACAAAAGGGGAATGAGGGAATAGCGTAATAGTCCAGGAACCGCATGGTTTTTTATGCAGCCATGTAACTATTTTTATGAAGATCATATAATATGGAAGAATGTATATGTAATGCAAAGTTTAAAAACAATAGAAGTTGTATGCATATACATGCGAAAGTATCTAGCACAATGTAAACTACTAAGGACAACAGCGTGGGGGATTTTTTATGTGATTCGTTAGTTTTGCTTTAGGCTATTATAACATTAATGCAATTTTAAATGTTTTGGATTAATATATTTTAATCCTTATTCCATGCCAGTCATTTCTTTTAATACATCAGTGAACTCACTTCTCCAGATAGTTACCTGCTAGAACATTTCATCAGTTTGGATACAGCCCTACAATTAAAAGTAATCCAAAAAAGTATATGAAGTTCTAGACATCACACTAAAAATACCACAGATAGGCCGGGCACAGTGGCTCACGCCTGTAATTCCAACACTTTGGGAGGCCGAGGTGGGCGGATCATTTGAGGTCAGGAGTTTGAGACCAGGCTGGCCAACATGGTGAAACCCCGTCTGTACTAAAAAAAATACAAAAAAATTAGCCAGGCGTGGTGGCGCATGCCTGTGGCCCCAGCAATTAGGGAGGCTGAGGCAAGAGAATCGCTTGAACACGGGAGGTTGCAGTGAGCCGAGATCACGCCACTGCACTTCAGCCTGGGTGACAGAGCGAGACTTCATATCAAAAATGAATACATAAATAAATAAAAATTAAAATACCAGAGATAGTGCCAGCAATTCATTCAACAAATATTAAGTGGCCATTTTGTGCAAAGCAATGAACAAGGTCCTTTAGAAATGCTTCCTTGTACTACAAACATATAGAAATCAATGTGAACAATAGCTGCTACCACAATTTAAGAGGCCAGACAGTGGCAAAAAACTTAGCAAACTAATGTACACATACACATTTGCCTTATTTTTACGGCACACGCTTTGTTCCCAACCACCCAACTAACATAATTTGTAGCCTTGTATTAGGTAATAGAAGTTAGGATTTCAGAACGTCATGGGAGACCTGGGGGAGACTGCTTGTTTTGAAGTTGAAAGCAGTAAATTAAAAAATGTAAGTGACAGCATAGAAAAATGTATATAGGGTTAACATGCAGAGGTTTGTATTTAGGCTTTCCTGTAAGGTTAAATCCTGTTGTTTAAAACAAATATTCAGATAAGAATAACACTTTAAAACCATTCAAGGGCTGGGCATGGTGACTCATGCCTGTAATCCTAGCACTTTGGGAGGCCGAGGCAGAGGAGTCACTTGAGCCCAGGAGTTTGAAACCAGCCTGGGCAACATGGCAAAACCCCATATCTACAAAACATTAGCCAGGAGTGGTGGCCTGCACCTATAGGCCCAGCTACTCAGAAGGCTGAGATAGGAGGATCACCTGAGCCCGTGGAGGTCAAGGTTGCAGTGAGCCGTGATCACACCACTGCATTCCGGTGCCACTGCATTCCATCCTGGGCAGCAGACTGAGACTATCACAAAAATAAAAAGAAAATCAATGTACTGGTAATGATTTTTTTAAGCAGGTACATGGATGTTCATTTTATTGTTTTCCTTGCCATGTTAAATATTGACATTGACTGTAAACATTTATTTTTTAAAAAGTAACTAAATGTTTAAAATGAAGTAAAATAAATGAAAACATAGAACAGGGGCAGAGCGTGGTGGCTAACACCTGTAATCCCCACACTTTGGGAGACCAAGGTGGGAGGATCACTGGAGCCCAGGAGGTTGAGGCTGCAGTAAGCCATGATTATGCCATTGCACTCCAGCCTGGGCAACAGAGTAAGACCCTACCTCAAAAAACAAACGCACTCAAAAACAGAATACTCATAATAGGAAAGTCATTTTGAAGGCCTCTCTTAAGTGAGTGGCCTCATCTAGTCCAGGCTCAGATTTCAGAGACGATTGGGTTAGAAAGTTTAAAAAAACAAAAAAAGTTTATGTGTTTCTCTTCCCTTGGGGATATGTTTATGTCCCCAAAGGGGGATATATATACATTATAATGACAACATGTAGGGAATTACCAAATTAATAGCCGGAACTTGGGAAAGATAAGACGGAAAATTAAGGGATGGGAATCTTAGGTAAAATCAATTATATACATTCAGGTGTAAAAGTGTTTGAGGAAAGGAAAATAGCATTGGACATGAAAACAGAACCATTCTTTGTTTTTTTTTAGACGGAGTCTCACTCTGTTGCCCAGGCTGGAGTGCAGTGGTGCAATCTCGGCTCACTGCAACCTCCACCTCCTGGGTTCAAGTGATTCTCCTGCCGCAGCCTCCTGAGTAGCTGGGATTACAGGCGCCCACCACCACACCTGGCTAATTTTTGTATTTTTTTTTTTTCAGTAGAGACGGGGGTTTCCCCATGTTGGTCAGGCTGGTCTCGAACTCCTGACCTTGTGATCCACCCTCCTCGGCCTCCCAAAGTGCTGGGATTACAGGCGTGAGCCACTGTGCCCGGCAGGACCATTCTTTACACATCAAAATATTACTATGAGATTCATTCAACCACCATTTTTATTTTATTTTATTTTATTTTATTTTATTTTATTTTATTTTTTGAGTTGGAGTCTCACTCTGTCACCCAGGCTGGAGTGCAGTGGTGCGACCTTGGCTCATTGCAACCTCTGCCTTCCAAGTTCACGTGATTCTCCTGCCTCAGCCTCCGGAGTAGCTGGGATTATAGGCACCTGCCACCACCCCCAGCTAATGTTTGTATTTTTAATAGAGGTGGGGTTTCACCATGTCGGCCAGGCTGGTCTCAAACTCTTGACCTCGGGTGATCCGCCTGCCTAGGCGTCCCAAAGTGCTAGGATAACAGGCGTGAGCCACCGCGCCCGGCCCTATTCTTGAAAAATAAGTAATAGTACAGAAGATGTTCTTTGCTAAATTCCATTAATAACAAAAAAGAAATGAGGGAACAGCATAATGATCCATAAACTGCATGGTCTTTTGGGGTTTTGTTGTTGTTGTTGTTTGTTTTTTGAGACGGAGTCTCCCTCTGTCACCAGGCTGGAGTGCAGTGGCGCCATCTCGGCTCACTGCAACCTCCGCCTCCCAGGTTCAAGCGATTCTCCTACCTCAGCCTCCGAGTAGCTGGGACTACAGGCGCGCACCACAATGCCCAGCTAATTTTTTGTGTTTTTAGTAGAGACAGGGTTTCACCATGTTGGCCAAGATGGTCTCAATCTCTTGATTTCATGATCCGCCCACCTCGGCCTCCCAAAGTGCTAGGATTACAGGCGTGAGCCCCTGCGCCCGGCCAACCGCATGGTTTTTTATGCAGCCATTTAACCGACGATTTTTATGAGGATCATATAATATGGTAGAATTTATATGTAATGCAAAGTTTAAAAACAGAAGAAAAGTTGTATGCATGTACATGCAAAAGTATCTAGCACAATGTAAACTACTAAGGAAAATAACGTGAGAGTTTTTTTGTGTGATTTATTAGTTTTGCTTTAGGTTGTTATAACATTAATGCAATTTTACATGTTTTGGATTAATATACTTTAATCCTTATTCCATGCCAGTCACTGCTTTTAATGCATCAGTGAAGTTGCTTCTCAGGATAGTTACCTCCAAGAGCATTTCATCAGTCTGGATACGACCTTACAATTAAAGTGATCCAAAAAATATATGAAGTTCTTGACATCGTACTAAAAATACCAGAGATAGGCCAGGCACAGTGGCTCATGCCTGTAATTCCAGCACTTTTGGGAGGCTGAGGCGGGGGGATCATTTGAGGTCAGGAGTTCGAGACCAGCCTGACCAACATGGTGAAACTACGTCTGTACTAAAAAAAAAAAAAAAATTCAAAAAAATTAGCCAGGCTTGGTGGCGCATGCATGTATCCCCAGCTACTTGGGAGGCTCAGGCAGGAGAATCTCTTGAACCTAGGAGGTGGAGGTTGAGTGAGCCAAGATGGTGCCACTGCACTCCAGCCTGGGTGACAGAGTGAGACTCCATATCAAAAATAAATACATAAATAAAAATCAAAACACCAGAGATAGTGCCAGCAATTCATTCAACAAATATTAAGTGGCTATTTTGTGCAAAGCAATGAACAAAGTCCTTTAGAAATGCTTCCTTGTACTACAAATATATATGATGTGAACAATATCAATATCAATGTAATATATCAATGTGAACAATAGCTGCTACCACAATTTAAGAGGCCAGACAGTGGCAAAAAACTTAGCAAACTGATGTACACATTCACATTTACCTTATTTTTATGGCACACGCTTTGTTCCCAACCACCCGACTAACATAATTTGTAGCCTTGTATTAGGTAATAGAAGTTAGGATTTCAGAATGTGATGGGAGACCTGGGGGAGGCTGCTGCTTCTTTTTTTTTTCTCTCTCTTTTTTTTTTTTTTCAGACATAGTCTTGCTCTGTTGCCCAGGCTGGAGCGCAGTGGCGAAATCTTGGTTCACTGTAAGCTCCACCTTCCGGGTTCAAGCAATTCCCTGCCTCAGCCTCCTGAGTAGCTGGGATTACAGGCGCCCACCACCGTGCCCAACTAATTTTTGTATTTTTAGTAGAGATCGGGTTTCACCATCTTGGCCAGGCTGGTCTTGAACTCCAGACCTTGTGATCCATCCGCCTCGGCCTCCCAAAGTGCTAGGATTACAGGAGAGAGTCACTGCGCCCAGCCAGAGGCTGCTTGTTTGGAAGTTTAAAGCAGTACATTCAAATATGTAAGTGACAGCATAGAAAAATGTATATAGGGTTAACGTGCAGAGGTTTGTATTTAGGCTTTCCTGTGAGTTTAAATCCTGTTGTTTAAAACAAATATTCAGATAAGAATAACACTTTAAAACCATTCAAGGGCTGGGTATGGTGACTCATGCCTGTAATCCTAGCACTTTGGGAGGCCAAGGCAGAGGAATCACTTGAGCCCAGGAGTTTGAAACCAGCCTGGGCAACATGGCAAAACCCCCTATCTACAAAAAATTAGCCAGGAGTGGTGGCGTGCACCTATAGATCCAGCTACTCGGAAAGCTGAGATAGAAGGATCACCTGAGTCCACGGAGGTCAAGGTTGCAGTGATCCGAGATCACGCCACTGCATTCCAGCGCCATTGCATTCCATCCTAGGCAGCAGACTGAGACTCTGTCTCGAAAACAAAAAAAAAAAAAAGAAGGCCAGGTGCAGTGGCTCACACCCGTAATCCCAGCCCTTTATAATGCTAACTGTAATATTTTGGCAGGTTTTTTTTTTTATCAAATTGGGGAAATTCTCTCCATATACCTATTTTATCTCAATTTTATTATGAGTTGGTGTTGAATTTTGTCAAATACTTTTTTTCTGAAATTAATTGACATTCTTTTTTTTTCTTTTTAGCCTTTTAGTATGGTAGACTACATTGATTAGTTTTCAAATATCAATGAGCTATGCATCCTTGGAATAAACCCCACTTTGTCATGTTGTGTAATTCTTATATATTGATTAATTATATTTGCTAATACTTTGTTAAGGATTTTGCATCTTTATTTATGATGTGTATTGGTTGGCAGTTTTCTCCTTTTTTGTGTGTGCTTTCTTTGGTTTTGGTGTCAGAGTAAATACTAACTTCTTAGAATGATTGAGTGATGGTGTTCTCTTCTATTTTCTGAAAGAGTTTAGGCAGAATTGGTGTTAATAATATAATAATTTTTTTTTTTTTCAGATGGAGTCTTGCTCTGTCGCCCAGGCTAGAGTGCAGTGGCGTGATCTCGGCTCACTGAAACCTCCACCTCCCAGGTTCAAGTGATTCTCCTGCCTTAGCCTCCCAAGTAGCTGGGATTATAGGCACATGCCAGCATGCCCAGCTAATTTTTATATTTTCAGTAGAGACGGGGTTTAACCATGTTGGCCAGGATGGTCTCCATCTCTTGACCTTGTGATCCGCCCACCTTTGCCTCCCAAAGTTCTGGAATTACAGGCATGAGCCACCACGCCCAGCAGTGTTAATTATTTTTATTTATTTATTTATTTATCTATTTTTTATTTTTTTGAGACGGAGTCTCGCTCTATCTCCAGGCTGGAGTGCAGTGGCGCGATCTCAGGTCACTGCAACCTCCGCCTCCGAGGTTCAAGTGATTCCCCTGCCTCAGCCTCCCAAGTAGCTGGGATTACAGGCACATGCCACCACGCCCAGCTAATTTTTTGTATTTTAGTAGAGACAGGGTTTCACCATGTTAGCCAAGATGGTTTCGATCTCCTGACATGATCTGCCTGCCTCGGCCTCCCAAAGTGCTGGGATTACAGGTGTGAGCCACTGCACCCGGCTGGTGTTAATTATTTTTTAACTGGTAGAATTCTCTAGTAAAATTATCTGGGTCTGGAGACTTCTTGTTTGTGAATTTTTTAATTACAGATTTAATTTTCTTAATAGTCATAGGGCTGTTCTTATCCATTACATATTGGATGAATTGCGGTAGGTTATTTTCATTTTTTTGAGGAATTGGTCCATTTCATCTAAGTTGTTGAATTTATGTAGAATTAGTTTTAGTATTTCCTAATCATCTCTTTAATGTCTGTAGAATATATATCCCCCATTTCTTCTTCTTTTTTTTTTTTTTTTTTTTTTTTGAGACTATGTCTCACTCTGTCGCCCAGGCTGGAGTATAGTGGCGTAATCTCAGCTCACTGCAACCTCTGCCTCCCAGGTTCAAGCGATTCTCCTGCCTCAGCCTCCTGAGTAGCTGGGATTACTGGTGCCCGCCACCATGCCTGGCTAATTTTCGTATTTTTAGTAGAGACAGGGTTTCACTATGTTGGCTAGGCTGGTCTCAAACTCCTAACCTCAAGTGATCTACCTGCCTCAGCCTCCCGAAGTGCTGGGATTACACGCGTAAGCCACCGCACCAGCCCATTTCATTTTATTTTGTAACATTAGTAATTTGTGTCTTTTTTTCTCCCTGTGAGAGGCTTGCCAATTATTTTATCCTTTTAAAAAATCAAATTTTTGTATTGATTTTATGAATTAGGTTCTATGTTCAGTTTATTTGATATATTCACTTGTCTTTACTATATTCTTTTTTCTTTTTGATTTTTTTCTTCTTTTTCTAGGTTCTTGAAGCAGGAGCTTAGATTATTTAGTATTTATTATTAGATTATTTATTTCTAATATATACCTTAATTGCTATAAATTTCCCTCTCAGCTCCCCTTCAGCCATGTCCCACAAATTCTGTATTTTTGCTCTTCTTTGAAACTTCCTCCTTGACCACTGGGTTATTTAGAAGTGTGTTGTTTAATTTCCAAGTGTTTTGATATTTTCCTATCTTTCTGTTACTGATTTCTAGTTTGATTCCATTGTGACCAGACAACAGAGTCTGCATGATTTCAAATATTAAGTGGCTATTTTGTGCAAAGCAATGAACAAGGTCCCTTAGAAATGCTTCCTTGTACTACAAATATATATGTGAGTGAGGGGTACAGCCTCCGTTAGAAGCTCCCAGCTTCCTTCTGGGGCAATGGGACGCACCTCTCTCCTGCCTCCTGGGCACTCACGCGCTCTCTGGCTCTCTGGCTCTCTCTCGCTCTCTCTCGCTCTCTCTCTCTCTCTCCCTCCCTTTGCTCCCTTTCTCTTTCCCCCATGCCCATATGATGTGAACAATATCAATATCAATGTAATATATCAATGTGAACAATAGCTGCTACCACAATTTAAGAGGGCAGACAGTGGCAAAAAACTTAGCAAATGTACACATTCACATTTGCCTTATTTTTATGGCACATGCTTTGTTCTCAACCACCCAACTAACATAATTTGTAGCCTTGTATTAGGTAATAGAAGTTATGATTTCAGAACGTCATGGGAGACCTGGGGGAGACTGCTTGTTTTGAAGTTGAAAGCAGAACATTCAAATATGTAAGTGACAGCATAGAAAAATGTATATAGGGTTAACATGCAGAGGTTTGTATTTAGGTTTTCCTGTAAGTTTAAATCCTGTTGTTTAAAACAAATATTCAGATAAGAATAACACTTTAAAACCATTCAAGGGCTGGGTATGGTGACTCATGCCTGTAATCCTAGCACTTTGGGAGGCCGAGGCAGAGGAATCACTTGAGCCCAGGAGTTTGAAACCAGCCTGAGCAACATGGCAAAACCCCGTATCTACAAAACATTAGCCAGGAGTGGTGGCATGCACCTATAGGCCCAACTACTCAGGAGGCTGAGATAGGAGGATCACCTGAGTCCATGGAGGTCAAGGTTGCAGTGAGCCATGATCACACCACTGCATTCCAGCGCCACTGCATTCCATCCTAGGCAGCAGACTGAGACTCTGTCTCAAAAACAAAAAAAAAAAAAAAAAAGAAGGCCGGGTGCAGTGGCTCACACCTGTAATCCCAGCACTTTGGGAGGCCGAGGCGGGTAGATCACTTGAGATCAGGAGTTCAAGACCAGCCTGGTCAACATGGGGAAACCCCATCGCTACTAAAAATACAAAAATTATCCGGGTGTGGTGGCAGGTGCCTGTGCCTGTAATCCCAGCTATTCAGGAGGTTGAGACAGGAGAATCACTTGAACCCAGGATGCGGAGGTTGCAATGAGCCAAGATCACGCCACTGCACTCCAGCCTGGGCCACAGAACAAGACTCCATCTCACACAAAAAAAAAAAAAGAAAAGAAAATATACTGGTAATGATTTTTTTTTAAAGCAGGTACATGGATGTTCATCTTGTTTTCCTTGCCATGTTAAATATTATTTGACATTGACTGTAGATATTTTTTTAAGTAACTAAATGTTTAAAATGAAGTAAATTAGGCCAGATGCGGTGGTTCATGCCTGTAATCCCAGCACTTTGGGAGGCCGAGGCTGGCGGATCACCTGAGGTCGGGAGTTTGAGACCAGCCTGACCAACATGGAGAAACCATGTCTCTACTAAACATACAAAATTAGCTGGGCATGGTGGTGCATGCCTGTAATCCCAGCTACTCTCGAGGCTGAGGCAGGAGAATCAATTGAACCCAGGAGGCAGAGATTGCGGTGAACCGAGATCGAGCCATTGCACTCCAACCTGGGCAACAAGAGTGAAACTCTGTCTCAAAAAAAAATAAATAAATAAATAAAAATAAAACAAAATAAAATAAAATGAAGTAAAATAAAAGAAAAAATAAAACAGAATAGGGGCCAAGCGTGGTGGCTAACACCTGTAATCTCAGCAATTTGGATGGCCAAGGTGGGAGGATCATGGAGCCCAGGAGGTCAAGGCTGCAGTGAGCCATTATTGTGCCACTGCACTGCAGCCTGGGCAACAAAGTGACACACACACACACACACACACACACACACACACACACACACACACACAGAATACTACTAATAAGAAAGTAATTAAGTAATTTTGCAGGCCTTTCTTAGGTGAATGTCCTCAACTAGTCCAGGCTCAGATTTCAGAGATGATTGAGTTAGACACCTTTAAAAAAAGAAAAGTGTATATGTTCCTCTTCCCTTGGGGACATGGTTATGTCCCCAAAGGGGGATGTATGTACATTATAATGACAACGTGTAGGGAACTACCAAATTAATAGCTGGAACTTGGGAAAGATAAAGCAGAAAATTAACAGATGGGAATCTTATATAAAATCAATTATATGCATTCAGGTGTAAAAGTCTTTGAGAAAAGGAAAATAGCATTGGACATGAAGACAGGACCATTCTTTACACATCAAAATATTATTATGAGATTCATTCAATCACCATTTTGTTTTGTTTTGAGATAGAGTCTCTCTCTGTCACCCAGGCTAGAGTGCAGTGGCTCGATCTTGGCTCACTGCAAACTCCGCATCCCGGGTTCAAGAGATTCTCCTGCCTCAGCCTCCCGAGTAGCTGAGATTACAGGTGCCTGCCACCACCCCCAGCTAATTTTTGTATTTTTTAGTAGAGACAGGGTTTCTCCACGTTGGCCAGACTAGTCTCGAACTCTTGACCTCAGGTGATCTGCCCACCTCGGCCTCCCCAAGTCCTGGGATTACAAGCACGAGCACCAGCATTTATTAATTTATATGTTCGAGGCACTGTACTAGGCCTTGAAGTTACTGATTACTGAGATGGAAAAATTATAATAATTAAAGGACAGTTTTGTGAAAGAGAATTTTTTTAAGAAAGAAGGAAGAAAGGGAGGGAAAGAGGGAGACAGGGAGGGAAAGGAAAAGAAAGGAGGAAGGGAGGGAGACGGACTCATTAACAACCTGGACTAAATTTCATTAATAATGCTTTTTAACCAATGGCTCCCAAACCCAGGTTATCTGTGGTTGAAAAAGCAGGTTCCTAGCCCCATCCCAGACCTACTGCATCCAAATTTTCTGTGGTCAGGCTAAGAAGTATTTATAAAAGCTCCAGAGAGGACTCTGACAAACAACCAAGTTTGGGAACCGCTATCCCAGCGGTTCTCAAACTTCAGCCTGCATCAGAATCACCAGGAGAACTTGTTAAACAGATTGCTGGGTCCCAGCTCCGGAGTTTCTCAGAGGGACAGTCTAGGGTGGGGCTCTAGAATTGCGTATCTAAGGTCCCAGGTGATGCTGCTCATCAGGGGACCACACTTTAAGAACTGCACTCCTGGCCAGGCGTGGTGGCTCATGCCTGTAATCCCAGCACTTTGGGAGGCCGAGGCGGGTGAATCACTTGAGGTCAGGAGTTCAAGACCAGCCTGGCCAACAGGGTGAAACCCTGTCTCTATTTTAAAAAAATAAAAAAATTCACCAGGCATGGGGGCGTGCGCCTATAATCCCAGCTACTCCGGAGGCTGAGGCAGGAGAATTGCTTGAACCTGGGAGGCAGAGGTTGCAGTGAGCTGAGATCACACCAGTGCACCTGCAGCCTGGGGAACAAAGCAAGACTCCATCTCAAAAAAAAAAGGAAGATACTAAGATGCTATGCTGCTGACTTTGAAGGTGAAAGAAAGGGACATGAGTCAAAGAATGTAGGTGGCCTCTATACACTGGAAAAGGCAGGAAACAGATTGTACCCTAGAACCTCCAGAAGGAAGGCAGCCCTGCTGACACCTTGATGTTAGCCCAGTGAGGCCCATTTTCAAACTTCTGACCTCCAGAACTGTAAAGGAAATAAATGTGTGTTGTTCTAAGCCAACAACAACAACAACAAAATGAACTGCACTCTTGTAAATTACAGTATTAAGGAAAGCTAAACTTTCAGCATTAAATGCACCCAATTGCTTTATCACAGCAACAGTTTTAGATATATTTTTGAGAAAAAAAATGAGAGAGATAACAATTCTTAGGGAATTCACCCTTTACTCTCTTCCTAAAATGGAAATCTACTTCGAAAGTAAATTGTGCATGCACATGCCTTTGATGGGTATAAAAATTGCAGAAAATCTTTTCAAATCATTTTTATTCCCTTATGACTTCTAATTTATTTTCAGGAGACTTGTTCATGTTTTATCAAATCATTGTTTTAGGTATCTGTCTCAAATATAGTGACACCGCCTATTTTATACCAATAAAATTAATCCTTTCCCATAAATGATATTTAATATACCTGTCCAGTGAAATGCTATAACAGCAACTCATTCAATAGCATTTTCTAAGAAAATGTTTTTTGTTTGTGTGAGACAGGGTCTCACTCTGTTGCCCAGGCTGGAGTGCAGTGGCATGATCACGGGTCACTACAGCCTCAACCTACCAGGCTCAAGCAATCCTACCTCCTCAGTTTCCTGAGTAGCTGAGACTACAGGCATATGGCGACATACTCTGCGGATTTTTTTTTTTTTTTTGAGACAGGGCCTCACTATGTTGCCAGGCTGGTCTCAAACTCTTGGGCTCAAGCAGTCCTCCTGCCTTGGCCTCCCGCAGTGCTGGGATTATAGGCGTGAGCTACTGCACCCAGCCGACCAAAAGTTTGAAACTTTTTCATTAATGTATTTTACTAATCACTTAAAGTTGTATTCTTTATGATAGCATCCGAGACCATAAGTGAAAATCTACACATGGTTATCAGAATATTTCAAAGTTTTTGTTTAAAACATTTTTCTGTTTTCTAGGGCTAATGTCAAAATTTGATGTGACTCTGCAAGAAAATGCTTACCATCTGTGGTTGGTATTTTTCTTCTGCTCCAGCCATTAATATATATTTTTACATACAAAAGTTGTTTCCAGTAATAAAAAATCTGTCTGAGGTAAGGTTATATTAATATTTGTACTCCTGCAAAGCTATTTTTGTAGTGTAAATTTCAAATTTAATACAGCTTATCCACCATAGAAGAGGCTAACATCAAGTGCTCAGCAATTTATACCACTGCTTAAAAGTTAACTTTCTTTCATTTTGAAAATATCACTAATTTGGCCAGGTGCGGTGGCGTATGCCTGTAATCCCAGCATTTTGGGAGGCTGAGGTGAGTAGATTGCTTGAAGCCAGGAGTTTGAGACCAGCCTGGCCAACATGGTGAAACCCCATCTCTACTAAAAATACAAAAATTAGCCAGGTGTGGTGGCAGGCACCTGTAATCCCAGCTACTCTGGAGGCTGAGGCAGGAGAATCGCTTGAACCTGGGAGGCGGAGGCTGCAGTGAGCCAAGACTGTACCACTGCACTCCAGCCTGGATAACAGAGTGAGACTTCATCACACACACAAAAAAAAAAAGAAAGAAAGAAAGAAAGAAATGAAAATGAAAAGACCTTATTGTAGTCTTTTTGTGTGTGTGTGTGTGACAGTCTCGGTGTGTCACCCAGGCTGGAGTGCAGGGGTGAGATCTCGGCTCCCTGCAACTTCCAACTCCCAGGTTCAAGCAATTCTCCTGCTTCAGCCTCCCAAGTAGCTGGGACTACAGGCGCCCACCACCACATCTGGCTAATTTTTTGTGTTTTTAGTAGAGACGGGGTTTCACTATGTTGGCCAGGCTGGTCTTGAACTCCTGACCTCATGATCTGCCCGCCTCGGCCTCCCAAAGTGCTGGGATTACAGGTGTGAGCCACTGTGACTGGCCTGTAGTCTTAAAGTGCCTTTCTCAGCTGCCAACTCTAGGATCTCTCAACTCAACTCCTTGTGTCTAGTTCAATCTCCCAGTGTCCCCATCTCATGTGTTAAGGAGAGAAAATTTCATTGGCTTCTTGGTTAGCCACACACGTTTGGCTCCGTCAGTGGAGGCCAAGCTCCCTTAGTACAAACACAGCTACCTGGGCTTATCCCTGCTGTAAGGCAATGGTTCTCAAGGTGGGTTCTCTGCACCAGTAGCATTAGAAATGTACATTCATGGGCCCCACCCCAACCTACAGAATCAGCATCTCCAGGGATGGAGCCTGGGACACTGTATTAGAGCTACAGGCGAGGGCAGATTTCCTCAGGAAGAGATGCGTGTAGGGACTACCTTCTTACCACCCTGAGAAGGCAGAAGGCAACTGGCATGGGGGAGCCCAGATCTGCAGAGACACAGGTAGCAAATGTGACCCTAGCTTCTGTGATTGGGTGATTGGATGATTTCATCATCTTGATTTTGGACTTCTACCCTTCACTGCACCTGGCCCAGGTCTTTTCAAGTAGATAAATAAATGATGAACTGAAGGCCAGGCATGGTGGCTCACGCCTGTAATCCCAGCACTTTGGCAGGTGAGGCAGGAGGACCAGTTGGTGCCACAAGTTCAAGACCAATCAGGGCAACATCACAGGACCCTGTCTCAAAAAAAAAAAAAAAAAGGAAATGAATTCATAGAAAGAGACTGACAAAGCAGACAAACAGAGAGAAGCTAAGAAACTTCTCAACCCTCGAGAGGGAGACAAAGAGAGTGATTGACAGATTCCCTGCCAGTTCTCCTGGCTCAGGTGTACTTCTCACACTCCATTTCCAAGAGGTCCCCCAGTGAATAACCACCCTGTCTCTTACTTAAGCAAGTTTAAGTGGGCCCCTGTTCCTTGCATTTACTTTGTCTCCACTTGAAACCCCTTTTCCTTTTCAGATCTGTCCTAAGCTCATCCTCAGAGATCCTTGATTGTCTGTCTTGCTCCTGCCCATGTTCTTCCCCAGAACTGGACTCTCACCTGGAACCCAGCCCACGGCTTGGATCCCACCACCCAGGTGCCACGCTTCTACAATCTAGAGCGGCGTAATACATATGGCTAGTGCGCACTTGAAACCTGGCTAGTGAGCACTTGAAACCTGGCTAGTGATGGGCTGCAAGTGTAAAATACACAGTGGATTTCAAAGACTCAGTATGGAGAAAAAAGCAAAATCTCTTATTAATATTTTTTATATTGATGACACGTTAAAATAATATTTTGGATATACCTATATTGGGTTAAATAAAATATAATATTGGCCAGGCACAGTGGCTCACACCTGTAATCCCAGCACTTTGGGAGGCCTAGGGTGGATCACCTGAGGTCGGGAGTTTGAGACTAGCCTGGCCAACATGGTGAAATCCTGTCTCTACTAAAAATACAAAAAATTAGCCAGGTGTGGTGGTGGATGCCTGTAGTCCCAGCTACTCGGGAGGCTGAAGCATGAGAATCACTTGGACCTGAGAGGCGGAGGTTGCAGTGAGTCGAGATCTTGCCACTGCACTCCAGCCTGGGTGACAGAGTGCAGAGCGAGACTCTGTCTAAAAAAAAAAAAAAAATATATATATATATATATAGTATATATATAGTATATATATATATAGTGTATATATATAGTATATATATAGTGTATATATATAGTATATATATATAGTGTATATATATACTATATATATAGTGTATATATATAGTATATATATAGTGTATATATATAGTATATATATATAGTGTATATATATAGTATATATATATAGTGTATATATAGTATATATAGTATATATAGTATATATATAGTATATATAGTATATATATAGTATATATAGTATATATATAGTATATATATAGTATATATATAGTATATATATAGTATATATATAGTATATATATAGTATATATAGTATATATAGTATATATATAGTATATATAGTATATATATAGTATATATATAGTATATATATAGTGTATATATATAGTATATATATAGTGTATATATATAGTATATATATAGTGTATATATACTATATATATAGTGTATATATATACTATATATAGTATATAGTATATATATACACTATATAGTATATATATACAATATACACTATATATAGTGTATATATATACTATATACTATATATACTGTATATATATACACTGTATGTATATACTATATATATACAGTGTATATATATACAGTATATACAGTATATATACAGTATATATATATATACTATATGTAGTAATTAAAGCTCATTTCATCTAGAAAATTTGAAATTACAAATGTGGCTCTCATTGTATGTCTTTTGGACTGTGGTGACCTAGAGGTAATGACTATTCATGTATGTACCTCCAGAATATTTGACATAAGCTGGATTTGCCACTGGCTAGCTCTGCACTCCGCCCAACATCGGACTTTGCCTACCTCACCCCTCAGGCCTTACCTTACCCACCCAGCTCTCTAATTAATTTCTATGGCGAGGTCAGTTCAACAGCAACTATCTCACCCTGGTGAGAATGAAACAATCTAGTGTTAAGATTTTCTTTCAGCCCCTACCACACCTACCTGGTTTTGCCTTACATTGACCATCGTTCCTGTGCCTAAGTCTTAAAACTAGACAGAGATTGTACAGCAGATTCATGTGTGCAGTAGAGAGGTGGGCTACATGACCTCTGTTATGGATTAAATTGTGACCTCCAAAAAGATATGTGGAAGTCCTAATCCCTGGTACCTGTGAATGTGACATTATTTGGAAATGGGCCCTTTGGAGATGTAATCAAGTTGAGATGAGGCTTTTAGAGTGAGTCCTAATTCAATATGACTGCATTCTTTTTTGTTGTTTTTTTGACAGAGTCTCACCCCGTTGTCCAGGCTGGAGTGCAGTGGTGCAATCTCGGCTCATTGCAACCTCCGCCTCCTGGCTTCAAGCAATTCTCCTGCCACAGCCTCCTAAGTAGCTGGGATTACAGGCGCCCACCACCACACCCAGCTAATTTTTGTATTTTTGGTAGAGACAGGGTTTCACCATGTTGGCCAGGCTGGTCTCAAACTCCTGGCCTCAAGTGATCTGCCTGCCTTGGCCTCCCAAAGTGTTGGGATTACAGGCATGAGCCACCGTGCCTGGCCCTGTGTCCTTTTAAGAAGAGAAACATTCCATGTGAAGACAGAGACACACAGGAGGAATGCCATGTGATGACAGAGGCAGAGATTGGAGTGAAGCAGCTGCAAACTGAATATTAAGGATTGCCAGCCACCACCAGAAGCCAGGAAGAGGCAACCTAAGATTCTACCCAAAGTCTCAGAGGGAGCGTGGCCCTGCTGACACCTTGATTTTGGACTTCTATCCTTCAGAACCGTATTGTTTTGTGTTTTAAACCACCCAATTTGTGGTACTTTGTCTCAGGAGCCCTAGGAAATGAATACTTCTAAGTCTCTTCCATACTTTATCACATACGATACAGATAACAAAACACATTCTGCAACAGGTTTTCATTTTTTGTTGCATTTATAATGCTGCACTTTTTTAAAAATAGAAAATCATGTAAATCTAGACCATTTTATGCACCCATTTTAAGTATACACACTAGCCTGTTATATTGTGAATTCTGAGATAAAAGAGAATGTAATTTGAAGAGATTGCATATTTTCCAAAGCCAATTTGGTGATTTAAGCACGGAAGTATTAAAATTAAATGTTTGAAAAGTTATCTATGCATGTTTTGCTGTAAGACGATAGCATGAAGCAACACATCTTTTCAGGATGAGGTAGCAGCTCCAGCCCCGGGGGAAGGGAGCCGGGGCATCACTCGACTGCAACTACTTTGGACGACTGAGCAACATGAACAGGCTCAAAAAAAAAGTCATATCCAATCATCCTCAAAATACGAACTGTAGTAGCTACAACACAATTCTCTAAGGGCGAGATGGGCGGAGAAGTGGAAATATTTGTACGATGCAGTCTTTATGGGTAATGCAGAGAATATGGGCCAGAATGAGATCAACATGACTCGTAAGCCTGTGGGTCAATGTCAAACCATTGCTTAAAATTCCTCAATGGCTGCTCATTGCCCTCAGGACCCAGTCCAGAGAGCTTTGTGTGGCATTTCCAGCATTGCCGGGCCCCTGCCCACCTCCAGCCTTATTTCCTCCTCCTCTGCCCCGCCTGTACCAAAGAACTCAAGACTCTCATCTTTCAGGTTCCTTTTGTCTCATGGAGGTCAGTTTCTCCTCTCACCTTCAGTCAGTAAGTAGGCACCTGCTTTCCCATCTGTCTGGCCTATCCAAACAGGAAAGCATATAATATGAGTATTTTACATCGTGTAATTGACTACTTGATTGATTCATAAATTATATTGTAGTGTGAATGTGTCTGATAATATATTACTTAGAGCTTTGTCATTTTCGTTAATTTTAATTTTTTTTTTTTTTTTGAGACAGAGTGTCACTGTGTTGCCCAGGATGGAGTGGAGTGGTGCGATCTTGGCTCACTGCAACCTCTGCCTCCTGGGCTCAAGGGATTCTCCTGCCTCAGCCTCCCAAGTAGCTGGGATTACAGGTACCTGCCACCATGCCTGGCTGATTTTTGTGTGTGTTTTTTTTTTTAGTTGAGTCAGGGTTTCACTATATTGGCCAGGCTGGTCTCAAACTCTTGACCTCAGGTGATCCGCCCACCTCAGCCTCCCAAAGTGCTGTGATTACAGGCATGAGCCACCGTGCCTGGCCTCATTCATTTTAATTAATTATATAATTTTAAATGGGAGAACCACCAGAGATCATCTACCATGTTCACCTCCCTCTGGATGAAGAAAATTAGGCTATTTTTTTTTAACATCGTAAAAGACAGTCAGGGCCGGAGCCGGGCGTGGTGGTGGGCACCTGTAGTCCCAGCTACTCGGGAGGCCGAGGCACGAGAATGGCATGAACCCGGGAGGCGGAGCTTGCGGTGAGCAGAGATAGCGCCACTGCACTCCAACCTGGGCGACAAAGCAAGACTCTGTCTCATAAAAAAAAAAAAAAAAAAAAAGACAGGGCCGGGTGTGGTGGCTCTCGCCTGTAATCCCAGCATTTTGGAAGGCCGAGGCAGGTGGATCACCTGAGGTCAGGAGTTCAAGACCACCCTGGCCAAAATGGGGAAAACCCATCTCTACTAAAAATACAAAAATTAGCCAGGCATGGTGATGTATGCCTGTAATCCCAGCTACTGGGGAGGCTGAGGCAGGAGAATTGCTTAAACCTGAAAGGTGGAGGTTGCAGTGAGCCAAGATCGTGCCACTGCACTCTGGCCTGGGCAACAGAGTAACACTCCATCTCAAGAAAAAAAAAAAAAAAGCCGGGAGCGGTGGCTCATGCCTGTAATCCCAGCACTTTGGGAGGCCGAGATGGGCGGATCACGAGATCAGGAGATTGAGACCATCCTGGCTAACACAGCGAAACCCCGTCACTACTAAAAATACCAAAAAAAAAAAAAAAAAAATTAGCCAGGCATGGTGGCGGGCGCCTGTAGTTCTAGCTACTCGGGAGGCTGAGGCAGGAGAATGGCCTGAACCCGGGAGGTGGAGCTTGCAGTGAGCTGAGATCGTGCCACTGCATTCCAGCCTGGGTGACACAGTGAGACTCCATCTCAAAAAAACAAAAACAAAAACAGAAACAAAAAAACAGTCAGGGCCGGGCATGGTGGCTCATGCCTGTAATCCCAGCACTTTGGGAAGCTGAGACGGGTGGTCAGGAGTTTGAGACCAGCCTGGCTGAAATGGAGAAACCCCGTCTCTACTAAAAATACAAAAATTAGCTGGGAATGTTGGTGGGTGCCTGTAATCCCAACTACTCTGGAGGCTGAGGCACGAGAATCACTTGAACCTGGGAGGTGAAGGTTGCAGTGAGCAGAGATCGTACCACTGCACTCCAGCCTGGGTGACAGAGTGAGACTCTGTCTCAAAAAAAAAAAAGAAAAGAC
Source organism: Gorilla gorilla gorilla (assembly GCF_029281585.2). NCBI lineage: Eukaryota > Metazoa > Chordata > Mammalia > Primates > Hominidae > Gorilla > Gorilla gorilla. The sequence continues at coordinate 27,325,921 of NC_073228.2, read as the reverse complement.
ACTCAGAGGCCTCTTAGAGTGTGTGTAATTGTGATAATCACAGACTCTGACAATAAAGTCAATTACTGGAATACATCCTCTTCATTAGTAGGGTCTTTAAGGTAGCACCCCCCTCCCCCCCACCACCAAATTCCAGATAAAAACTTCAGGCCTCCCCTGAGGTAAGGCTGGACTTCCCCAGGGCTTCTATCATGGGAGGCTCATCCCGATAAGACAACGGCATGGAGGAAGTAAAGAAAAGACAAAGTGCTCTGTAAGCAACTGGGTACCAAGAGAAACTCTAAAATCCACACTGGGGAAAGTTGTTCTATCATTCCAAGGCCTGAGTGAACCAAGGGGCAGTGAGAGGTCAGAAGTATTCCATTAATTAATATCCTTGCACGTGTAAGGAAACTTCAGGAGTTGAGTAAGAAGCAAACTCCCCCTGCTATTCACTAACAGCCGAATCAATGAATGTCAAGATCATTACAAAGCAATGTCATTTCATATTTTCCAAATGACAGAGGAGAATAATTGCATCCATTATCTGGGAAAGCTGATACTGTTAACTGTGGAGATATTTATGAAGCAAGAAGGGCCCTTTACCTACAGAGGTGCATAAACACACTCGGGCTAGAATTTCTAGATTTCTAAGTAATTGTTTTTGGTATTAGACCCCCCAGTGGCCATTCCTTTATTAAAACTTGTCATTGTGTGTTTAAAATCCTATCCACTGAGTTGGTTTCAACCTTACTGGAAAGGAATTTATAAATAAATATCAAAGCACATGGTAAGGTTACATTCCTAGGAATCTATTCTAAGGAAATCATCAGAGGTCTGCACAAAGACACTGATATGGTTTGGCTCTGTGTCCTCAACTAAATCTCGTCTCGAATTGTAATCCCCACGTGTGGAGGGAGAGAGGTGATTGGATCACGGGGGCTATTTTCCCCATGCTGTTCTCATGGCAGTGAGTGAATTCTCATGAGATCTGATGGTTTTATAAATGGCAGTTTTTCCTGCACTTACACTCTCTCCTGCCATCTTGTGAAGAAGGTGCCTGCTTCCCCTTCCGCCATAACTGTAACTTTCCTGAGGCCTCCACAGCCATGCAGACCTGTGAGTCAGTTAAACTTCCTTTGTTTATAAATTACCCACTCTCGGATACTATCTTTATAGCAGTGTGAGAACAGACTAATACAGACATATACAAGGATATTCATCCAATACTGTTTACAAGGACAACAAAGTGAAAGCAACTTAAATGCACAAAAGATTGGTTTTAAAATATATGGTATACTTGTATAAAAAACTGTTTTTTAATTTTGAGATGGAGTTTCGCTCTTGTTGCCCAGGCTGGAGTGCAATGGCGTGATCTTGGCTCACTGCAGCCTCCGCCCCCGCCCCCCGGGGTTCAAGCGATTCTCCTGCCTCAGCCTCCTGAGTAGCTGGGATTATAGGTGCGTGCCAAAACATCCAGCTAATTTTTGTACATTTAGTACAGATGGGTTTTCACCACGTTGGCCAGGGTGGTCTCGAACTCCTGACTTCAGGTGATCCACCCACCTCGGCCTCCCAAATGGCTAGGATTACAGGTGTGAGCCACTGTGCCCGGCCTGAAAAACTATTATGTAATCATTGAAAATAATGTTCCCAAAGACATTTTTTCTTCATATATGTGTGTGTGTATATTTTATATATATATATATAGTTTGTTTGTTTTTTAATAGAAACAAGATCTCACTCCATCATCCAGGCTGGACAACACTGGCATGGTCACAGGTCACTGTAACCTCGAACTCCTGGGCTCACGGAATCCTTCTGCCTCAGCCTCCCAAGTAGCTAGGGCTCCCAGCATGTGCCACCAGGCCCAGCTAATTTTATTACTTTTAAAGTTTTCTTTCTAACTCTCTTGCCCAGGCTGGTCTCAAACTCCTGGCTGCAAGTGATCCTCCCACCTCAACCTCCCAAAGTGCTAGGATTACAGGCATGAGTCACTGCACCCGGCCTTTCAGATATTTTTATATGAAAAAAAGAAGAAGAGAATTCCCCTCCCTCTCTCTCTTCCTAGGCTCCCTAGAGAAAAGAACTACCACAAATTTGGCATGTACTCTTTCTGCGCAGGTTTTCATACTTCATTCATTTAGTGACATAAGGGAATGTTAATAATGTACATGTATAAATTTTTAAAAAGCAGAAAACTAAAATATATGTGAGGAATGATCACAACGCCAATTTTAAAAGAAATATACCCATACATTTATTCATTCAAAATGATGTTTATTAAGAATCTACTAGGAGCACTGGTCTCCCATGGTGGGATTTCCAGGCCCTGCCATGGGAGACGCATGGGGACTGACAGGTTCCCAGATCCATATCCTGGCAGATGTCTCTGGCTCAGTGTCCTCCATTGGCTGCCTGCCACCTTCAAGGGAGCTCTGGGATGGAAGTCCCCTCTCACGTCCCACCACCCTCCCCAGGCTGGCCTTTGAGAGGTGACCCCAGGGGAACCAAGTTGAGACTGCTTTCAAATCCTCCAGCAAGAGTTCCACCAAATGGCCTGGGTGGACCAGATGGGATGAGACTGGACCACCCCCGACCGTGCTCTTCTTGCTGGGGGTGGAGGTGGGGTGGGTTGATGGACAGGGTAGACAGGCAGCCCCAGCATTATAAAACTGAGATGCGACTGGGTGCAGTGGCTCACGCCTATAATCCCAGCACTTTGGGAGGCTAAGGCGGGCAGATCACGAGGTCAAGAGATCGAGACCAGGCTGGCCAACATGGTGAAACCCCGTGTCTACTAAAAATGCAAAAACCAGCTGGGCGTGGTGGCGGGCACCTGTAATCCCACCTACTTGTGAGGCTGAGGCAGGAGAATCGCTTGAACCCAGGAGGCAGAGGTTGCAATGAGCTGAGATTGCACCACTGCGCTCCAACCTGGTGACAGAGCGAGACTCTGTCTCAAAAAAAAAAAAAAAAAAAAAAAAAACTGAGATGCATTCCTAGGGTGCCTGGGTATGGGAGTATCACATAGGATGCCCTTCTTCCAGTCAGCCTGGCTTCAGCTTCCTCAGGCATGATCGCAACTTCCCATCAGAGCCTCTTTTTTCCTTTTCCACCATAGAGATGTGAAACATGAGAGGGAGAAAGAGCTCAATAAATACTGCTTATCCTCATTTGTGTAATCATCAGTGATCTACATACAGACGGGTGACTAGACAGGGATGCGAAAGAAAAAAAAAAACGAAGAATATACTAGGTGCTGGGCACAGTGGCTCATGCCCATAATCCCAGCACTTTGGGAGACCAAGGTGGGTGGATCACCTGAGGTCAGGAGTTTGAGACCAGCCTGGCCAACATGGCAAAACCCCGTCTCTACTAAAAATACAAAAAAATTAGCCAGATGTGGTGGGAGACACCTGTAATCCCAGAAGGGAGGCTAAGGCATGAGAATCACTTGAAACCAGGAGGCGGAGGTTGCAGTGAGCCAAGATTGCACCATTGCACTCCAGCCTGGCTGGTGGATGGAGCAAGACTCCATCTAAAAAAAAAAAGAATATACTAGTTGCTAAGCGCTGTTCTTAGAGCTTGTAATTTAGTGGAGGAAGACAGATAACCAACAAAGAGACAATACATAAAATACGAAAGGTAAGAAGAGAATTTTCCATTGTTTTCTAGGATGCATTTTCAGTGCTGAGGTTGTCAATCACAGTGATTCTCCAGCCTTACTGAAAATGTTGAAACAGGTACTCTAGGCAATTAAAAACAAAAAGAATATGTTGAGACAAAAATTATACCCCTTTCACATTGGACATGGACGAAGAAGGACGGACACTACTGGGTCATTGTACTCAGTGGCAGACACTGTTTGAGAGTGGCGTCAACACAGACCAGGAGGGGCCAAGAGATGAAGAGAGTGAAATCTGATCTTGATTTTCCCGTGGGAGGCCCTGTAGGAAGCCATTCATAAAGACTCCACCTAGTTTGGGTCAGGTTTTCAGTCACTAGCCCATAAGAGTTCCAACTAGGCTGGGCACAGCAGCTCATGCCTATAATCGCGGTACTTTGGGAGGCCGAGACAGGTGAATCGCTTGAGCCCAGGAGTTCAAGACCAGCCTGGGTAACACAGCGAGACCCCGCCTCTACAAGAAATCGAAAAAATTAGGGGGGCATGGTAGCACATGCTTGTAGTCCCAGCTGCTTGGGAGGCTGAGGCAAGAGGATCCCTTGAGCATGGGAAGTTGAAGCTGCAGTGAGCCTGATCATACCATTGCACTCCAGCCTGGACGACAGAGCAAGACCCTGTCTAAAAAGAGAGAGAGAGAGAGAAGAACTAATTAGTATATCCAGTGAAGCAGAATCTCTGGGTGGAAGCTGCAATCTGCATTGTTAACTAGGTCCCTATGTGAACCTTTTTTTTTTTTTTTTTGAGACAGAGTCTTGCTTTGTCACCCAGGCTGGAGTGCAATGGTACAATCTCAGCTCACTGCAAACTCCACCTCCTGGGTTCAAGTGATTCTCCTGCCTCAGCCTCCCAAGTAGCTGGGATTACAGGCACGTACCACCATGCCCTATTAATTTTTGTATTTTTAGTAGAAACTGGGTTTCACCATGTTGACCAGGCTGGTCTCGAACTCCTGACCTCAAGTGATCTGCCCACCTTGGGCCTCCCAAAGTGCTGGGATTACAGCCATGAGCCACTGTGCCTGGCCTCCCATGTGAATCTGTATTGAAGAGGTGAAGAATTTGCTCCAGAACGGGGACAACCAAAAAGCAAACTTTTTCTGTAAAGGTCCAGATAATAAATATTTTAGGCTTTGTGTGCCATAGAGCCTGCGGCAACTACTCAACTCTGGTACTATAATGTAGATGCAGCCATAGATGCATGGGTGTGGCTGTGTTCTAATAAAACTTTGTTTACAGAAGCAGGCAGTGGGCTAGATTTGGCTCACTGGCATGGTGCCCACCCCTGCTCTAGAACTAGAGCTATAAGCAAACAGAAAACTACCAAACCTGGAAGGGTCACTAAGATTCAGTAAAGTATTTTTCCAAAATCTATAAAATCTGAAACCATTTAATAGTTGAAAGAAAGAAGCCAATAAAAGTATAAGAAGCGCTCATATTTCTTGAGGGCTTACTGTGTGCCAGAGGCTATGCCAAGGGATGTATCATTTAGAATGCTTTCATCTCATAGAACATCTCATACACCAAGTAGTTGTTTTTGTTTTTGTTTTGTTTGTCTGTTTTTGTTTTTGTTTTTGTTTGAGACAGAGTCTTGCTCTGTCACCCAGGCTGGAGCGCAGTGGTGCGATCACAGCTCACTGCAAGCTCCGCCTCCCGGGTTTACGCCATTCTCCTGCCTCAGCCTCCCAAGTAGCTGGGACTACAGGCACCCGCCACCATGCCTGGCTAATTTTTTGGCATTTTTAGTAAAGATGGGGTTTCACCACGTTGGCCAGGCTGGTCTCGAACTCCTGGCCTGCAGTGATCCACCTGCTTTGGCCTCCCACAGTGCTGGGATTACAGGCATGAGCCACCGCGCCCGGCCCCAAGTAGTTTTAAGATAGGGTTGATTCCATGGTTGGAGTGGCAGTGCTTTCCTGATTTGTTCAAGGACACAGGTTCTTTCCACCTCATGCCTCTTCCTTCCTTGGGGCTTGAGCTTTGCCCTCAGGTCACTCCCCTCATGACCACAAAATGGTGACTACAGTTACAAGCCACATATCCAGAGCAAATAGTCTTTAGAAGAGACAGCTCATCTCTTCCTCTGTCTTTTTAGGATGAAGAGATCATTCCCAGAAGCTCCTCCATACCAGGATGTTTCCTTTCTGTTTTTTATTTTTTTGAGACAGGGTCTCACTCTGTCACCCAGGCTGGAGTGCAGCGGTGTAATAATAGCTCACTGCAGCCTTGATCTCCTGGGCTCAAGAGGTCCTCTTGCCTCAGCCTCCCAAGTAGCTGGAACTACAGGCATGTGCCACCATGCTCAGCCAATTTTTAAAAATTGTTTTTAGAGACAGGGTTTCACTATGTTGACTAGGCTGGTCTTGAACTTTTGGGCTCAAGTGATCCTCCCACCTCGGTTTCCCAAAGTGCTGGGATTACAGGCATGAGGCACCACACCCGTCCTCCTTTCACGTCTTAATGGTCAGAATTTGATCATGGGCTCACTCTCAATTATTAGAAAGGGGAATGGAATTTCCAAGATTAGTTGAGTAATGAGGAATCCTCTCCTGATCTTGGCTATGTAGAGGATATGGGGGATGGAAGGGTGTGCCTGTAGAGGCTGTATGAATATCTGAATAAAACCAGGGCTCTGGTAGGAAGAAAACATGGGGGCCAGAAATGGATATTGAATAAGCAACCAAGCGATATGACCACAACACAAGTACCATGACCAGGTGATATTAGTTTCTGTGTTTTAGAGATGAGAAAATAAGTCAGAGAGGGGAAAGTGACTAGGTCAAGGTCACAAAGCTACTAAATGGAAGAGACTAGATTCAGGCCCAGGTCTGTGACTACAGCGCCCACTCCCTCAGCCACTGCACTCAAGTGCTATGGTGGGAAAGCTGAGTTCAGGAAAGAAGAGAATAGCTGCAAAGCTTGCCTCAAAATCAGGTAAACTTGAGCCACTTGTAAAACCTGTGATGTCGCTGGGCACCGTGGCTTGCACCTGTAGTCCTAGCTACTCAGGAGGCTGAGGAGGGAGGATCACATGAGCCCAGGAGTTTGAGGCTGCAGTGAGCTATGATCACACCACTGCACTCCAGCCTGGGCAGCAGGGCCAAACCCCATCTCTAAAAACAAATAGGCTGGGCACAGTGGCTGACGCCTGTAATCCTGGCATTTTGCAGGCCAAGGAGCGAGGATGGGGTTGAGCTCAGAAGTTAGAGACCAGCCTGAGCAACATAGTGAGACCTCGTCTCTATTAAAACTTAGCCAGGTATAGTGATCTGTACCTGTAGTCCCAGCTACTCAGGAGGTTGAGGCAGGAGGATTGCTTGAGCCAAGGAGGTCAAGTCTGCAGTGAGCTATAATCACCACTGCACTCCAACCTTAGTGACAGAGTGAAACCCTGTCTCAAAAAAATAAAAATAAAAACAAACAAACAAAAACCCTGTGATGTCACCAAGCCTCCCTAGCAGGGTGTACCATTCAGGTTTGTTGTAGAACAAACAACCCCATAATGGAGCAAGTAAAAGCACAATAATTTCTTTAGCTCACAATTATATGGCTCAGCAATTTGGGCTGGGCTTCTGGTCTCAGGGGGACTCACTCATGCGTCTTTGGTCAGCTGGGGACTGGCTGGTCTAAGGTCGCCCCTGGTGGACTCCTGGGCTGGTTCCACATGGTCCACCACCCTTCAGCAGGTTAGGCTGTGCTTGTGCATATGGAGGCTGGGCAGGTGCCAAGAGTGGGAGAGAAATACCTAAGGCGGCCAGACATGGTGGTTCACGCCTGTAATCCCAACACATTGAGAGGCCGAGGAGGGCAGATCATCTGAGGTCAGGTGTTCGAGACCAGCCTGGCCAACATGGTGAAACCCCATCTCTACCAAAAATACAAAAATTAGCCAGGCATGGTGGTGCGGGCCTGTAATCCCAGCTACTCAGAAGGCTGAGGCAGTAGAATCGCTTGAACCTGGGAGGCGGAGGTTGTAGTGAGCTGAGATCACGCCACTACACTCCAGCCTGGGCGACAGAGCCAGACTCCACCTCAAAAGTAAAAAAAAAGAAATGCCTAAGGCCTCTTGAGGCCTTGTTTGGATCTAGGAAAAATTACTTTTCAAGTGAGGACTGAACTAAAAAAGAATTTTATTTTCTCATTCTACAGAAAGTGAGATGCAACAGTGGTAAATGCCCCATTCCCATGTTCTCAGTTCAGGGATGTGTTCAATAGGTTGGTCTGTTTCACAGCCAACATCACCTAGGCTCCTCAGGGACAAGTACTCTTAACCAGAGCTAGAAGATGGGGCTAAAAAATAGGACATGGATTCAGTACAGAGAGGTGGAAAGCAGCACCATGGTCAATGGATTGAGACTGGGATAGGGCCACACAAGGAGAGCATCTGAAAGCCAAATATCTAAACCCTAAGACAAGATTCCACCCAGTCTATTTGTGCCTGCCCCAAAACCAAAAAACACATTCCATATGGCAATCAAGAGACCAAAGCATATGTATACAAACATACACATATATATACGTTTTGTTTTGTTTTGAGACGGAGTCTTACTCTGTCACCCAGGCTGGAGTGCAGTAGCACAATCTCTCTGCTCAGTACAACCTCCACCTCCTGGGTTCAAGCGATTCTCATGCCTCAGCCTCCTGAGTAGCTGGGATTACAGGCCCACACCACCACACCCGGCTAATTTTTGTATTTTTAGTAGAGACGGGGTTTTGTCATGTTGCCCAGGCTGGTCTCAAACTCTTGACCTCAGGTGATCTGCCCGCCTCAGCCTCCCAAAGTGCTGAGATCACTGGCGTGAGCCACCACTTCTGACCAGTGCTATGTTTTCTACTATCCTGGTAAAGTAAATATTTGTGTCAAACCCCACCAAACTTGAAATAAATGGAATGTTCTTAATTTTCAAGGTACTATCTTTAAAGGTCTTCTCCAGAATGACCTGTGATATCTTTATAGGGGCCAGGGAGTTTCCCCTCAATATCAGAATTTCTTTACTTACAAGATTATAATCTCATAAGATTATAATCTTATAATTACTTACAAGATTCTACAATTACTTACAAGATTGTATAATTACTTACAAGATGATAATCTTACAAGATTCCATAATTACTTGCAAGATTATAATCATAATTACTTACAAGATTCCATAATTACTTACAAGATTATCATCTTGTAAGTAAAGAAATTCTGATATTGAGGGGAAACCCCCTGGCCCCTATAAAGATATCACAGGTCATTCTGGAGAAGATCTTTAAAGATAGCACCTTGAAAATTAAGAACATTCCATTCATTTCAAGTTTGGTGGGGTTTGACACAAATATTTACTTTACCAGGATAGTAGAAAATGTGGCGCTGGCCGGGCACAGTGGCGCACTCCTGCGATCTCTGCACTTTGGGAGGCCGAGGTGGGCGGATCACGAGGTCAGGTGCTCGAGACCAGCCTGGCCAAGATGGTGAAACACTGTCTTTACTAAAAATACAAAAATTAGCCGGGCGTGGTGGTGGGCACCCATAATTCCAGCTACTCAGGAGGCTGAGGCAGAGACTTGCTTGAACCCAGGAGGTGGAGGTTGCAGTAAGCTGAGATCGTGGTCACTGCATTCCAGCCTGGGCGACAGAGTGAGACTCCGTCTCAAAACAAAAACAAAAACAAAAACACTGTGGTCTAATCTATATGTCTTTTTTCTGAATTCATTTGAACTCATTCACTGCTATCACTAACAGTTTAAAGGCTGGGCGTGGTGGCTCATGCCTGTAATCCCAGCACTTTGGGAGGCCAAGGCAACATGGTGAAATCCTATCTCTACGAAAAATACGAAAAATTAGCCGAGTGTGGTGGTGCACACTTGTGGTCCCAGCTACTCCAGGAGGTGGAGGTGGGAGATCACTAGAGCTCAGGAAGTGAAGCCTGCAGTGAGCTGAGATCGCGCCACCAGGAGTAAGACCCTATCTCAAAAAATCAAAACAAAATAAAACACAGTTTAAATACTGTATGTAGGCATTTACATTTTGGAGTTAATTTCTTTTCTTTCTTTCTTTCTTTTTTTTTTTTTTTTTGATTCAGAGTTTTGCTTGGTCGCCCGGGCTGGAGTGAAGTATCGCCATTTTGGCTCACTGAAACCTCTGCCTCCCGGGTTCAAGCAATTCTCCTGCCTCAGCCTCCTGAGTAGCTGCAATTACAGGCATGCACCACCATGCCAGGCTAATTTTTGTATTTTTAGTAGAAAAGGGGTTTTATCATGTTGGCCAGGCTGGTCTCGAACTCCTGACCTCAGGTGATCCACCCGCCTCGGCCTCCCAAAGTGCTGGGATTACAGGCATGAGCCACTGCGCCTGGCCTTTGGAGTTAATTTCTAAGAAAAGGCAGTGGGCACAAGTAAGTTGTAGTTCATCTTACGAACTCATTCAGAAATTTACAGCCTTTTTTAAAAAACAGAGAGTGGGTTCTTGCTCTATTGCCAAGGCTGGGGTGCAATTGCATAATCATAGCTCACTGCAGCCTCGATCTCCTGGGTTCAAGCCATCCTCCCTGCCTCAGGCTTCCTAGTATCTAGGATTACAGGCATATGCCACCATGCTAATTTATTTATTTATTTTTAGAGGAGAAGACAGAGGGAATCTAGCTGTTACCCAGGCTGGTCTCTAATTCCTAGCCTCAAACGATCCTCCTTCCTCAACCTCCTGAGTAGCTATTATCGGCATGAGCCATTACCCCTGGCTGAAATTTATAGTCTTTATGTATGAATTCATGAACAGCATGAAGCTTGGCCAATAGCATTTCTGAAAGTGGAACTTGGCTCATGTGAATGCTCATAACAAAAGAGAGATTGCCAAAACAAGCAACTTTCTCTAAATAGAGGCGAAATAATAGTCTTACAGAGTAAATCTTCACAATGTAAAAACATACAGAGTCAGTTCACTAAATGGTCTCTAAAACATGCTTCCAACATGCTGTTAAGTGGAAAAAAACCTTTATGATATAGTATTACTGTATAAATTCATCTCTTAACAGAAAAATATATTATATATGCAGATTTCAACTTTTTTTTGGAGACAGAGTCTCAATCTGTCACCCAGGCTAGAGTACAGTGGTGTGATCTCGGCTCCCTGCAACCTCTGTCTCCTAGGTTCAAGCTATTCTCCTACCTCAGCTTCTCCCAAGTAGCTGGGATTATAAGCACCCACCACCATGCCCAGCTAATTTTTGTATTTTTAGTAGAGACGGGGTTTCACCATATTTGTCAGGCTGGTCTCCTGACCTCAGGTGATCCACCTGCCTCGGCCTCCCAAAGTGCTGGGATTACAGGCATGAGCCACTGCACCCAACCAATTTAAACATCTTAAAAGAAACACATCAAAATGTAACTAGAGGTTGTTTCTACATAATGGGACCATGGGGATTTCTATTTCTTCTTTGGCATATTTGCATTTTCCACTTTTTTCTATAATGAACATCTATTGTTAAAACAGGTAAGATACTGAATTTTAGCAAGAAAAAATATGCAAACAGAAAAGAAATAAAATAAATATACCAGATGTCAACAGTGGTTACCAGTAGATGATGGCATCATCTGAGATTTTCAACTTTCTTTTTTTTTGTTTGTTTGTTTGTTTGTTTTTTGAGACAGTGTCTCGCTCTGTTGACCAGGCTGGAGTGCAATGGCACAATCTCGGCTCACTGCAAACTCCGCCTCCTGGGTTCAAGTGATTCTCCTGCCTCAGCCTCCTCTAGCTGGGACTACAGGTGTGCACCACCATGCCAGGCTAAGTTTTGTATTTTTAGTAGAGAAAGGGTTTTGCCATGTTGGCCAGGCTGGTCTCAAACTCCTGGCCTCAAGTGATCTGCCTGCCTTGGCCTCCCAAAGTGCTGGAATTACAGGGGTGAGCCACCGTGCCCAGCAAATTTTCATATTTAGCTTCGATGTTTTTTGAATTTTCCACAAAAAGTATATATTAGAATTACATTGGTAATATCACATATTATATCACCCCATATTAGATGAATGGGAAGAGGAAGATAAGTGATTACAGAGTTAGAAGGGTCACTTCAATAAACTAAGACTAAAAACTTCTGCATTATCATCAACTGCTATAGAGTCTTTTAAAGATGTCTAATTGTCAGCTGAGTGTGTTGGCTCACACCTGTAATCCTAGCACTTTGGGGGGCTGAGGTGGGTGGATCACGAGGTCAGGAGTTCAAGACCAGCCTGGCCAAAACGGTGAAATCCCGTCTCTACTAAAAATACAAAAATTAGCCGGGTGTGGTGGCGGGCACCTGTAATCCCAGCTACTCGGGAGGCTAAGACAGGAGAATCGCTTGAACCTGGGAGGTGGAGGTTGCAGTGAGCCGAGATCGCACCACTGCACTCCAGTCTGGGCGACAGAGCAAGACTCCATCTTAAAAAACAAAACAAAAACCAACCAACCAAACAAAAAAGACGTGTAATTGTCAATAGCAGGATCCCTCAATGAAGCAGGTAAAGATGTGATTTGCAAGTAGCAATGACACCTTCATACTGGTCCTAATGGTAGAGGGGTTCCCTAACTCAACACTGTCCTGTTCCTGTGGTCAGAGCACCTCTCTCTGATGTCGTCAGGAACAACCCCTGGCCAAATTCAAGTGAGAAAACTGGAGCTTAACAGGGGTTCCTAGGGTTACTTGGATCCGAAGAATCAATTGCTGAAGTAGAAGTTGAGGGAGGTGTGAGTCAAGAACAGCCTCTGTGGAAATGACTTCAGGCTTTTAGTTGACAATGGGCTCGGTGTGAGTCATTCTAGGGACATGGGCTCTTGGCCAAAGAATTGCACTGAGGATCAAGGACATGATGGTGACCTGCTGCCAGCAGTCCAGCAGCCTACGCCATAAGCAATACTTTCAGTTCTGGGTGCTTTACTGTAAATGGGACAAGGAGGAGAGGAATTAAAGTGCTTAGGGACTTCGAGTCATGTACCGCAAGGAATGTTTGGAGAAGCTGAGAAAGAAAACTCAGGGGTGGGGCGCGGTGGCTCACGCCTATAATCCCAGCACTTTGGGAGGCTTTGGTGGGCGGATTGCTTGAGGCTGGGAGTTTGAGACCACCCTGGCCAACATGGCGAAGAAACCCCATCTCTACTAAAAAATACAAAAATTAGCCAGGATCGTGGAGGTGCACACCTGTAATCCCAGCTACTAGGGAGGCTGAGGCACAAGAATCACTTGAACCTGGGAGCCAAGATTGCGCCATTGCACTCCCGCATGGGTGACAGAGCGAGACGCTGTCTCAAAAAAAAAAAAAAAAAAAGAAAAAGAAAAAAGAAAAAGAAAAGAAAACTCAGGGGACACTAACAGCTAGCTGCCTTAACATACCTGATAAGCTATCAAGTTCAGGTCAATTAAATTTGTTCCATGTGATTCTACAGGAAGTAGCCAGGACCAGTGTGGTGGGGCTGTAATTGGAATTATACTGAGACAGACCTTGAGATATGAGAATAGATTTTTGAGTAGTTTGAAATGGCAGAAGATACATTGGTCTTGAACCTGCTCCTCAAAGTGTGGTGCAGAATTGCAGCCTGGCTTAAGAGGAAGCCCATTAGACAAGGACTAGGTCTCAGCCCCCAGCTCAGACCTACTGAATCAGTGCCTGCGGTTTAAAAAGATGCCCAGGGCCAGGCGTGGTGGCTCACACCTGTAATCCCAGCACTTTGGGAGGCTGAGGCAGGCAGATCACTTGAGGTCTGGAGTTTGAGACCAGCCTGGCCAACATGATGAAACCCTGTCTCTACTAAAAATACAAAAATTAGCTGGACATGGTGGCAGGTACCTGTAATCCCAGCTACTAGGGAAGCTGGGGCAGGAGAATTGCTTGAACCCGGGAAGGCAGAGGTTGCAGTGTGCTGAGGTCGCATCATGGCACTCCAGCCTGGTCGACAAGAGCAAGACTCTTGTCAAAAAAAAAAAAAAATTAAAATTAAAAAAGATATTTTAGATCATTTTTTGTGCCTATTCTGCTATGTAGATAAAAAAAATTTTTGAGACATGATCTCACTGTGTCATCCAGGCTGAAGTGCAGTGATGCCATCTCGGCTCACTGCAACCTCTGCCTTCCGGGTTCAAGTGATTCTCCTATCTCAGCCTCCTGAGTAGCTGGGATTACAGGGGCTCACGATCACGCCTGTCTAGTTTTTGTATTTTAGTAGAGACAGGGTTTCACCATGTTGGCCAGGCTGGTCTTGAATTCCTGACCTCAAGTGATATACCTGCCTCAGCCTCCCAAAGTGCTGGGATTACAGATGTGAGTCACCACGCCTGGCCTCATGTACAAGTTTTCATATGGAAGAACTCTTCATCTTTTACATTTCTGAAAATATATTAATGTGATGCAACTCTTTGAAAAAGTCACACATAAAATGTCTATTTTTAAAAATTTTTTTAATTTTTATTTTTTTTGAGATGGAGTCTTGCTCTGTCGCTAGGCTGGAGTGCAATGGTGCCATCTTGGCTCACTGCAACCTCCACCTCCTGAGTTCAAGCAATTCTCCTGCCTCAGCCTCCCAAGTAGCCGGGACTACAGGCACGTGCCACCACACCCAGCTAATTTTTCACCATGTTGGCCAGGATGGTCTCCATCTCTTGACCTCGTGTTCCGCCCACCTCAGCCTTCCAAAGTGCTGGGATTACAGGCATGAGCCACCACACCCAGCCTAAAGTGTCTATATTTTTAAGTTCCATTATCCCATTTCTCAGAATCTGACTCAAATAAATGACATACATGTAGAAGGTACTAGGTAGGAAGTTTCTGAGCATGATATTATTTAAGCATCACTGTTTTTTCCTTCTTCTCCAGTAAAAGGTACAAAAATAAGGGCCCACCTTCTTAATAACTGAAATATGACTCACGGGACATTTTCCTTTTATCCCAAGAGGCTTCTGCAAAGAGAAAACTGGTCCATCTCCAAAGGGGCCCAACTAGGGGATGGTTGCTGGGTTGGTCTCCCACAGGGTCACAGTTGGGAAGAGACTGTTAGTGACTTGGGCACAGGATGGCACTCCTGCTCATTTCCACACAATGGCAGGTCCCAGGAGTTGCAGCCTCAGTCCCTCCCAGGTGCACCCTGGTGAGTCTCTCCTCCAGGCCCCTATGTCCTTCAGATGACCTCAGTGAGGATCAGCTCAGTCTACCAGAGAGACTCTAATACCATTAAGCCTCATAAGGGCAGATTTTCCCACCCTCTCCCCAACAACTTTTGTGTGGTATGCTCCAAGGATAATGGGTGGTGTAGCCCCACCCTTCCCCAGAACGTAGGGTAACCCTTGCCTTGCGTCTACCTAACCACAAAGAACCACTCAAGGGGATCTTCTTGAAGATCAGTACCACCATTGGCAGTCTCTATTTTGAATTTGTAAAACGTTGCATGTTGCTTTCTTATTCCATTTCTGTGCACAGTCAGCTTCTGCAAATTGTTTGGATGCATCATAACTTACTTAAACAATCCCTTAGTAGGTTGTTTCCAGTCTTTTGCTAACCAATCAACAATGCAACAGATGCCCTTAATAGGCATCACTGAACATGACAAAATGAATTAAATGCATCTGTAGTATACTTTGAATTTGGGTAGATAACACCAGTTAATTTGGTCTCCGTAGAGATTTAGTAACGCACCTAACTCATAGCAGGTGGAGCTGGGATTCAGACTCACGTTCTCTAGGCCAGAGTTCAGCCTCATAACCACCAAGGTAAACTGCCTTTTTGATGTTTTTTGTTTGTTTGTTTTGAGACAGGGTCTCACTCTGTTGCCCAGGCTAGAGTGCAGTGGTGTGATCATACCTCACTGCAGCCTCAAACTCCTGGGCTCAAGCAATCCTCCCACCTCAGCCTCCCAAGTGGTTGGAACTGCAGGCATGCTACCATGCCCCACTAATTTTTTTTTTTTTTTGTACAGATGAAGGTCTTACTTGTTTCCCAGGCTGGTCTTGAACTCCTGAGCTCAAGTATCCACCCACCTTGGCCTCCCAAAGTGCTGGGATTACAGGTGTGAGCCACTGCACCTGGCCACCTTTTTGAAATTTGCCAATCTGAGATCTAAAGACTGGTACTTTTCAGTCATTTTAATGTGAATTTCTCTTACTACGAAAGAGTAAACATTGTATCATAGCTTAGTTTGTTTATTTTTCTGTGAATTGTCTATACCTAGTATTTGCCCATTTTTCCATTAAATTATTGGCTTGTTTCCATATCAATCTGTAAGAATTCTTTATATATTAGGGAAACTAGTCCTTTCTGTATTCAGAATTGAAAATACTGTTCCCAGGACGGGTGCGGTGGCTCATGCCTGTAATCCCAGCACTTTGGGAGGCCAAGGCGGGTGGATCACTTGAGGTCAGGAGTTCGAGACCAGCCTGGCCAACATGGTGAAACCCTGTCTCTACTAAAAATACAAAAATTAGCTGGGCGTGGTGGCACGCACCTGTAATCCTAGCTATTCAGGAGACTGAGGCAGGAGAATCGCTTGAACCCGGGAGGTGGGGAGTTGCAGTGAGTCGAGATCGCGCCATTGCACTCCAGCCTAGGCAACAAGAGCAAAACTCCATCTTAAAAAAAAAAAAAAAAGAAAGAAATACTGTTTCCAGCTTGTCTTTTGACTTAACTTATAATGGTTACTGCCATGAAGAAAATAGATTTTTATATCCATTTTTTATTTTATGGATTCTGAACTTAGTTTTATAGTTGGACAAAATTTTCATTTATGAAATAATAAAAAAAACTCTCCAATGGATTTTTCAAGTATTTCATAGTTTTTCTTTTTCTTTTTTTTTCACATCTAAATATTGGGTACATTTGGAATTTGTCCCAGTGAAAGATACGTATCCAATTTTCCCCCCAGATGGCCACTCAGTTGTCTCCACACTGTTTTTTAAATTACCTATCAGTCCCATTGATTTATACCACCCTTATCATACATTAAATCCCACTGGCAACATTCAATGATAGCTTCTTTTAAAAAATGAACGAAACGTCCTGGGCGTAGGCACCCTATTTCACTCCCTTTCTCCACTACATTTATCAATCCATATCAGGAACACCTTAAATATTTGATAACAGAGCCCAACCATAGAATTTTGGTTGAAGTATGTTCTTTTACATCTCCCTGATGGAGTACTATGCAACTTTTAAAGCAAATATTATAAAGATTATGTTAAAACATGAGGGAAATACTTCTGATGAAAACGTCAAGTGAAAAAGAAAGAATATAAACTTTATGCAAACCAAGAATATGACCACACTGTGAAAAAATGCACAGAAAAGAATCCCACGAGCAAAATACCAGAAGGATGATAGCAATGTTATTGGGATATGAGAGGAGAGATTTCCCCGATCTTTTTCCCTCCAAATCTTTTGTAAAGTGATGATATTGGCATAATTTTCAAATTTTCACTTTTTTTCTTTTTTGAGACAGAGTCTTGCTCTGTCACCCAGGCTAGAGTGCAGTGGCACGATCTCAGCTCACTGCAACCTCTGCCTCCTGAGTTCAAGTGATTCTCATGCCTCAGCCTCCCGAGTAGCTGGGACTACAGGTGCGTGCCACCACACCTGGCTAATTTTTTATATTTTTAGTAGAGACAGGTTTTCGCTGCATTAGTCAGGATGGTCTCGATCTCCTGACCCCGTGATTCACCAGCCTCGGCCTCCCAAAGTGCTGGGATTACAGGCGTGAGCCACTGCGCCTGGTCTATTTTCACTTTTTAATAACGGCATTTTGTCCGTATGTGTTTTTCTCCTTTGCCTCAAGAGAATTCATGAAAATGATGGTAAAGAAATGAAAAGATGGCCTGGTGCAGTGGCTCATGCCTGTAATCCCAGCACTTTGGGAGGCTGAGGTGGGCGGATCACAAGGTCAGGAGTTTGAGACCAGCCTGGCCAATATGGTGAAACCCTGTCTACTAAAAATACACAAATTAGCTGGGCATGGTGGCATGTGCCTGTAGTCTGAGCTACTCAGGAGGCTGAGGAAGGAGAATCGCTTGAACCCGGGAGGCAGAGGTTGCAGTGAGCCAAGATGGCTCCACTGTACTCCAGCCTGGGTGACAGAGTGAGACTCTGTCCCAAAAATAAATAAATAAATAAATAAATAAATAAAAAGATTACAAACTCACAAGTCCAAAAAAGAATAAAAGAGGAAGAGAAGATCTCATGGTTGGAAAATCCCAGCATGTTTGTGGGAGACAGCAAGCTGATGATAGAGTGGTAACAGACACCACAGAGATGTGAAGGAAGCAACCAGAAGGCCTGGGTGGGGCATGAATAAAGTAAAACATGTCACCTGTGGATGGGACTCCAGACCCCTTCTGGGAGACATCGCTGACTCACGGTGTGTGCCCTTGGGCCAAGACACGGAGAAGTGCTCATGCCTCTTTTCTCCCAACTGCACAAGGGACACTGTGTTTAACATCTCTGGCTTCCACTTCGAGCTGTGGGGAGAGTTAATTGCTGTTTGAGAAAAGGTATATGAGCTGGTGGGATAAAAGACTTGACAGGAGGAGGGTTATTACCAGTCAAGTAACCCTTTTTTTCCTCTTTCTTTCTCTCTCTCTCTCTCCTTCCTTCCTTCCTCTTCTTCTTTCCTTCCTTCCTTCTTTCTTTCTTTTTTTCTTTCTTTCCTTCTTTCTTTCTTTCTCTTTTTCTTTCTTTCCTTCTTTCTTTTTCGAGACGGAGTCTCGCTCTGTTGCCTAGACTGGAGTGCAGTGGCAAGATCTCGGCTCCCTGCAACCTCCACCTCCCAGGTTCAAGCAATTCTCCTTCCTTAGCCTCCTGCGTAGCCAGGATTACAGGCGCTCGCCATCAATCCTGGCTAATTTTTTCTATTTTTAGTAGAGATGGGGTTTCACCATGTTGGCCAGGCTCGTCTTGAACTCCTGATCTCAGGTGATCCACCCGCCTCGGCCTCCCAAAGTGCTGGGATTACAGGCATGAGCCACCACACCCAGCCTAAGTAACCCTTTAAACCCTCTGATCCTCTCATGCTCACAGAGGACCAGCACTCAGGTGTATAGCTAGGCAGCTGCAGGTGCAGCCTGATGCAGGCTTTGGCCAAATACTCATTCCTGTGAAAACAGAGTAGGGATGGCCAACTGCAAAGGCATGAATGGGTGTGAGGCTCCCAGTCAAGACACCAGCCCCCATGCTTTCCTGGGCAGCTACTTCCCCTAGAGCTAGTAACATGTCCTCCTTGGTCCTCCCATCCAGTAACCTTGTTCCTCTCCAGATCTGGAGCCCTGTCTTTTTTTTTGGAGTCTCACTCTGTCGCCCAGGCTGAAGTGCAGTGGCATGATCTCGGCTCACTGCAAGCTCTGCCTTCCAGGTTCACGCCATTCTCCCGCCTCAGCCTCCTGAGTAACTGGGACTACAGGCGCCTGCCACCACGCCCGGCTAATTTTGTTTTTGTGTTTTTAGTAGAGACGGGGTTTCACCGTGTTAGCCAGGATGGTCTCAGCTGGTCGCGATCTCCTGACCTCGTGATCCACCCGCCTCGGCCTCCCAGAGTGCTGGGATTGCAGGTGTGAGCCACCGCGCCCGGCCAAGGAGCCCTGTCTTAAACTCTCACCTAGTGTCCCTTGTTGCCTTGTCTTGCTCCTAATCATCAAGACAAGTCCAGCTTCCACACCCTGGGAGCCCCAATGACCTAGAGTTGCTGCTCAGATTACAACAGTCTTGCCAAGATATAGGAATGTGGTAAAAATTTAGTTATCTCCAATAAATGGATGGTGTTGGCAGATGCATCTGCTCGGGAGGGACACACACACACACACACACACTCCATGACCTGGTGGGCTTGGATCCAGTCTCTTTTCTATGGCAGAGAAACCAGATGGGGCTAAAAATATTCATTCATTTAATTGATTGTTTTTAAACCTTTCTTTGAGAGAATGAATTTCTAAGCCCAGGAATGTAGCTTTGAAGACCACAACAATCATTTATTTAAAATCCACTCTAGGCCAGGCGCAGTGGCTCACACCTGTAATCCCAACACTTTGAGAGGCCGAGGCGGGTGGATCACCTGAGATCAGGAGTTCCAGACCAGCCTGGCCAACATGGTGAAACCCCGTCTCTGCTAAAAATACAAAAAATTAGCCGGGCATGGTGGCTGGGCCCTGTAATCCCAGCTACTCAGGAGGCTGAGGCAGGAGAATCGCTTAAACCCGGGAGGCAGAGGTTGCAGTGAGCCGAGATGATGCCACTACACTCCAGCCTGGGTGACAGAGCGAGACTCTGTCTCAAAAAAAAAAGGGAAGAAAATCCACTCTAGGCTGGGCACAGTGGTTCATGCCTATAATCCTAGCACGTTGGGAAGCTGAGGCGGTAGAATTGCCCGAGCTCATGAGTTCAAGACCAGCCTGGGCAACCGGTGAAACCCCATCTCTACCAAAATACAAAAAATTAGCTGGGTGTGGTGGCGCATGCCTGTAGTCCCAGCTACTCAGGAGGCTGAGGCACGAGAATTGCTTGAACCCAGGAAGCAGAAGGTTGCAGTGAGCCGAGATTGCGCCACTGCACTCCAGCCTAGGCAACAGAGTGAGACTCTGTCTCCAAAAAAAGGAAAGAAAATCCACTCTGTAAGTCAGAACCTGTCGCAGATCATATGAAAATATAAAGAAATATGATCCCCACCTCAGAGCTAGCTAGACTATTTATACTTCTCTTAAAGACCTAAGCATACTTTTCTCCATGAGAGAAGGAACTATCTCTGTATCTCTGTCTTATTTACTGCTTCGTATTTCTTTTCTTTTCTTTCTTCTTCTTCTTTTTTTTTTTTCGAGATGGAGTCTCCCTCTGTCGCCCAGGCTGGAGTGCAAGTGGCACAATCTTGGCTCACTGCAGCTTCTGTCTCCTGGGTTCAAGCAATTCTCCTGCCTCAGCCTCCCATGTAGCTGGGACTACAGGTGTGTTCCACCACACTCGGCTAATTTTTGTATTTTTAGTAGAGACGGGTTTTCACCATGTTGGCCAGCTAGTCTCGAACACCTGACCTCAAGTACTCTGCCGGCCTTGGCCTCCCAAAGTGCTGGGATTACAGGCGTGAGTCACTGCGCCTGGCCTGCTGCTTCATATTTCATTTCATTCATTCAGGAAATATTTTATGAACATCTACCATGTGCCAGGCCACTGGGATAAAACAGTGAACAAAAACAAAGTATCTGTTCTCATGGACTTAGATTCTAGTGAGACAAATAGACAATAAATACACGAACAAATAAACCCATAACATGCAAAGTGATGATAAAGCCTTAGGAAAAATAAAGAAAGGCCCGTCAGCCATGTGAGTATGTAGCAAGAAGGCACCCTCTATGAAGCAGAGAACAAGCCCTTCCCAGATACCAAATCAGCTGATGCCTTGATTTTGGACTTTCCAGCCTCTAGAACCATGCACAATAAATTCTATTGTTTTTAAATTTTCTAGAAAAGAAAAATAAAGGAGGGTAAGGGAACAAGAGTGGCAGAGGACGTTATTTCACATAGGTTAGTTGGGGAGACTTCTCTGATAAGGCTAAGTTTAAGCAGAGACTTGAATTAGGCAAGGGAGCAGTCTATGTGGATATCTGGGAGAAGATGGAGCTGTAAATGCAAGATCCTAGAGGAGGAAACAGCCAACAGTGTTCTGTTGGAGAACAGCAATAAGAAAAGGGTCGCAAGAATGGAGTGAACAAATGAGCCACACATGGTGGCACGCACATGTGACCACAGCCACTTGGGAGGCTGAAGCGTGAGAATCACTTGAACCTGGGAGGCAGAGGTTGCAGTCAGCCAAGGTTGGACCACTGCACTCCAGCCTGAGCAACAGAGCGAGACTCTGCCTTAAAGAAATAAAACTAAATTCAAAAATACAGAATGGAGTGAACAAAGTTGGAATTCAACCAGAAATACGATTAGGGAGAGGGAGTGGTATTATCATGTGGGGCCTTTTAGACAAGGACTTTGTGTAAGCTTTTCATGGAATACAGCACATATAGAGAAAAGGAAACAAATCGTAAGTGTACAACTCAGTGAATTTTTTTTTTTTTTGAGACAGGGTTTTACTCTCGTCACCCAGGCTGGAATGCAGTGGTGGGATCTCGGCTCACTGCAACCTCTACCTCTGGGGCTCAAGTGATCCTCCCACCTCAGCTTCCTGAGTACCTGAGACTACAGATGCAAACCACTGCACCTGGCTAATTTTTGTATTTTTTGTAGAGACAGTGTTTTACCTTGTTGCCAGGCTGGTCTCAAACTCCTGGGCTCAAGCGATCCTCCTGCCTTGGCCTCCGAAAGTGCTGGGATTACAGGGGTGAGTCACTGCACCCAGCCTGATTTTTCACCAACCCACCCATTTAACCCATCATCCAAACCAAGCTATGAAACGCTAACAGCAGCTTGCTGGGTGTGGGGGCTCATGCCTGTAATCCCAGCACTTTGGGAGGCCAAGGCAGGTGGATCACCTGAGGTCAGAAGTTTGAGACCAGCCTGGCCAGCGTAGTGAAACCCCGTCTCTAATAAAATTACAAAAATTGGCTGGGCATGGTGGTGTGCACCTGTAATCCCAGCTACTCGGGAGGCTGACGCAGGAGAATCACTTGAACCTGGGAGGCAGAGGTTGAGGTGAGCTGAGATTGAAAAAAAAAAAAAAGAACACTATCAGCAACCCTGGCCAGGCGCAGTGACTCACACTTGCAATCCTTGGACTTTGGGAGGCCGAGGCGGGTGGATCACCTGAGGTCAGGAGTTTGAGACCAGCCTGGCCAACATGGCGAAACCCCATCTCTACTAAAAATACAAAAATTAGCCAGGCGTGGTGGCGTGCACCTATAATCCCAGCTACTTGGAGGCTGAGGCAGGTGAATCGTTTGAACCCAGGAGACGGAGGTTGCAGTGAGCCGAGATCACGCTACTTCACTCCAGCCTGGGCAAAAGAGCGAAACTCCATCTCAAAAAAAAAACAAAAAACCAAAAACAAAAAGCAAAAAACCACTACCAGCAACCCTGAAGCCTCTTTCACGCCTCCTGTCATTACTTGATTTTGGACTTTCAGTCCAAACTGGATCAGTTTTGCCTGTTTTGAACTTTGTGCTTATGAATCATACAGTATTACCCTTTGGCGTCAGGCTTCACTCCCTCAGTGTTATGGTTGTGAGATTTGTCCATGTTATCGTGCATAGTGATGCTTCATTTTTTTTCATTGCCCTGTAATATTGCACTGTGTAAATATAACACAACTGATTTGTCCATTCTACCATGGATCAATATTTGGGTTGTTTCCAGTTTGGGGGCTATTTCAAATGCTGCGATGAGCATTCTCATTTGTGTCATTTGGAACACATGAGTATGCATTCAGGGTGAGATTATTAGGTTTAGGTTTTACTTTTTTTTTTTTGGTGGCGGGGATGGAGTCTCACTCTGTCACCCCGGCTGAAGTGCAGTGGCTCAATCTTGGCTCACTGCAACCTCCACCTTCCGGGTTTAAGCGATTCTCCTGCCTCAGCCTCCTGAGTGGCTGGCATTATAGGCACCCACCACTATGCCCGGCTAATTTTTGTATTTTTAGTAGAGACGGGGTTTTGCCATTTTGGCCAGGCTGGCCTCAAACTCCTGACCTCAAATGATCTACCCACCTCGGCCTCCCAAAGTACTGGGATTACAGGTGTGAGCCACCATGCCTAGCCATCTAGGTTTTACTTTGATAGATGCTACCAAACTATCTTCAGACTTTGCTTTTCAAACTGAATGAAAAGGGAAATAATTTGAAGGTTCAAAGTAGAAAAAATCCCATAATCTGACTTACATCTTTAAAGGGTCACATACTATAAATTTTGAAAGATTACATTTTTTAAATATTCACCATATGAAACAAAATCCAACCTGACCAGTCCCAGCACTGAAAGCATGACTCCAGATTTGTACGTCTAGCCAGAACCTCTCCTCTGAACTACAGACCGTTATCTCCAAAGTCTGCTTCACAGCTGCACATGGATGTCCAATGGGCATCTCCACCATTCCATGGCGAACAGCTTCTGATATTCTGCCCTGAGCCAATTCTTCCTATGGGTTTTCCATCTTTACTAACAGCAACTCTGTTCTTCCATTTATTTAGGCTGGAAACATGGGTATATCTTTTTCTCTATTTTCTCATGCTCCACATCTGGTCTATCAGCAGATCCTGTGAGCTCTATCTTCAGAATATTCTGGAATCACAGCTTACCACTCCCTACCACTACCTGTCCAAACCACCATTCTCTCTCTCCTAGCCTACTGCAGTGCCCTTTTATTTTATTTTTTCTCTTATTTTATTTATTTATTTTGAGATGTAGTCTCCCAGACTGGAATGCACTGAAGTGATCTCGACTCACTGCAACCTCCGCTGTCCAGGTTCAAGCAATTCTCCTGCCTCAGCCTCCCCAGTAGCTGGGATTACAGGTGCACACCACCATGCCCGGCTAATTTTTGTATTTTTAGTAGAGACGGGGTTTCACCATGTTGCCCAGCCTGGTCTTGAACCCGTGACCTCAAGTGATCCACTCACCTCGGCCTCCCAAAGTGCTGGGATTACAGGGGTGAGCCACAGTGCCTGGCCTGCAGTGCCCTCCTAAGTGGTTTTGCTGCTCCCAAATCCTGCTCTCACCCTGTTCAGGATACTATCGGTGCCACTTCCCAAAAGATCCTGTTCAAACATAAATCAGAGCCTGTCACTTCTCCATTAAAACCCTCCAGTGGCTTCCTGTATCATGCTGGGTGCAAACCAAAGTCCATACTACCACCCACAAATTGTAGCAAGATACTGCTCCTTTTAACCACCCTGACTTTAACTCCTGTGATGCTCCCGTCCTCACTCCATTCCAGCCATGCTGTTCATCAAACTGGCCTTTCCCCTGTTCATCAAACTGCCCAGGTGAGCTCTTAATCTCAGGAACTTTACACTTTCTCTTCCCACTGCCTAGAATGCCCTTGCCCCAGCTAACTGCCAGCTCGCTCCCTTGCCTCTGTCAAGTCTCTACTCAAAATTTCCTTTCTCAGCAAGGACTTTCCCAGCCCCCTGGTTTGACATTTCATACTTCCCCAATGCCTGACATTACATATTGCTTTCCCAGCTTTTTTTCTTTGCTCAGCATTTATCACTATCTCACATGCTATAATTTTTATATCTTTTATCTTGTTTATCAGCTGTCCCTCCCAGCAGAACGTAATTGCTATGAGGACATTGATTTCTATGTTTTGTTTACAACCGTAGCCTGGCATCCAGAACAGGGCTTGGCACATAGTAGGCACTTAATAAATATTTACTGAGTGAATGAATAGATGGATCCTTGCTCTAGATCTTCTCTTGATTACCTGTGCTTCAGAAGCTGGTGAGAAATCAGTAGAGGTTTCTAAGCACCTCCAATAAGTTGGAGTTGCCAATAGAAACATGTTCCTACTCTACTCTCCCTCCCTGGCGTGCAGGGACCTGGGAAAAGCGGAGATGCTGATCGATATCTCTGACTGGGAAGGAAGATGGGATTAGGTACTAGAAATAAGAGGAAGGATGTCTCCGCCCGTCTGCTCAGAGGCTGCAATCTGCTTGGCATGCCGCCTGCTCCCAGAAACAGGATGTGTCCAGAGAGGAAGTGACTGCAGACGTGGAGTGGGGGAAAATGCCCCGTGCCTGAGACAGAACACTTGAGGCTAGTCATTCTGGAGCCTTCCAAGGGTCCATTCCTGGGGGATGAGTAAAATCCGCTCCGCAGTCTCACAGTGACTCATTCTGAATGGCGGAGAATCCAAAGCCCTTCCCTAAGTTAGGGCAAAAACAGGTGCTTCCTCCTCTGGGGTTCCCAGCTTGGGTGACTGATGCTGAAGGACAGAGGATGCCCACACACCTTGTTGGAGGCTCTGCAGGAACTGACAAAGAAAATAGCATGGTAGAAAGTCATTTTAACCAATCTCCTCTTCCTTGACTTGAGGTCAGAAGTAGACAAGTCTAGAAGGCATTGCCCAGGTGTTTCTTAGGAAATCCGCTTCCTGCACCTTCCCCAGTAGCGGGTAAAGAGGCAAGATCAGCCTGACCGAGCCCTGGGGCCTCAAGCTCAGGCAACCTGGCAGAGGGAACCCCCTACTTCATTGAGCTGGTCCAGCCCCAAGGCCACAGAGGCTTTTTTTTTTTGATATGGAGTCTTGTTCTGTCGCCCAGGCTGGAATGCAGCGACGCAATCTCGGCTCACTGCAACCTCTACCTCCTGGGTTCAAGCAAGTCTCCTGCCTCAGCCTCCCGAGTAGTTGAGACTACAGGTGCCCACCACCATGCCTGGCTAATTTTTGTATTTTTAGTAGAGTCAGGGTTCCACCATGTTGGCCAGGCTGGTCTCAAACTCCTGACCTTAGGTGATCCACTTGCCTCAACCTCCCAAAGTGCTAGGGTTACAGGTGTGAGCCACCACGCCTGGTTTTGTTTTTTTTTTTTTTTTTTAATTTGAGACAGGGTCTTGCTTTGTCGCCCAGGCTGGAGTGCAGTGGCACCCTTCACCTCCCACGTTCAAGCGATTCTCCTGCCTCAGCCTTCCGAGTAGTTGGGATTACAGGTGACTGCCACCATGCCCAGCTGATTTTTGTATTTTTAATAGAGATGGGGTTTCACTATGTTGGCCAGGCTGGTCTCAAACTCCTGACCTCAGGTGATCCATCCACCTCAGCCTCCCAAAGTGCTAGGATTACAGGCGTGAGCCACCGCACCTGGTCTGGCCCAGCCATAAGTGTTATTTTGCAGCCCAAAGAGAGAAAAACAGTCCCTACAGACACTCCCCAGGGGCTCTGCCTTGGTGGGCTCTCAAATTTGGACTCTGCCTGTAGGCCAAAGGGCACTAATGTCATAAAACCCACACCAGGAAGCTTGCGAAGAAAAACAACTTGGCTGTTTAAGAAAAGACCCACAAACACAGTGCCGAACATGGAAATGGACAGAGGCATCGATGCAAGTTTCCAGAAGGGCAGAAAAAGCTAGAAAACTCTCCCAACACTGAGTAACCGCAGCAATCTCTAGACAGGCTCTGGGCCTTATGTTTATGATGAAATGCAGGAAGCAGCTCAAAGCCTAGAATGTTATTGTGAGCATTAATATTATGTTCATAAAAGCTGTGGTATTTTTTTCCTTCTTCTCTGAAAGCCAAAGCAAGCATCTCTAAACTTGTCCTTGATAAGAGGTTAAATATAGCAGGAGGTGTCATGCCAGTATGCTGCTTCTAATTTATTTACAGAAAAGAGCCCCTATGGTGCAAGACATTCTGTAAGCTGCTTTTTTGTTTGTTTAAACAGTTGATCATGAGCATCTTTTCGTGTCAGTATGTATACACCTACACGGTTCTATGTGCTTTCTGTAAACTAAGAAACTAAGGGGTCTTCCTCAGTGAAAGAGGTAGAGCTTTTGTAGGAAATAGCCTGGAAGTGGGCGTGGCCATAGAGGCCCCTGGGCCCCAGCCAGGCATCCATTCTTCCTCCTGGCTGCGGCTGCGGTGAACATTCTTGTGACCAGGAGCTCACACTTCAGCCCTTTCTCATATTCAGCAGAAACTGGCGCATCTCAAGTCTGAGCCCCGCTTCCTGTTACAGCCAGAAAGCCAGGGAAGCACCACCCCTTGGCTGTCTAGAGCTCCCCAAATCCCTGCAATTTCTTCTCACCTTGCCCCAAGCTCGTGTCTTCCTTTCTAGAAGCTGGAGATGAAGGCAAAGCAACCATTCTTCCTGGGAGAGTCACCAACCATCCCCGTTTGCCTGGGACTAGGGGGTCTCCTGAGATGTGAGACTTCGGGTTTTAAAACCAGGACGGCCCCAAGAAAACCAAGATAGTTGGTCAGCCCACTCCCAGAACTGGAGGCATGGCCAATCCTGACAGAGCTGCTGGAGGTCCCCTTTTCACAGTTCCAACAAGGGTCAGGTTGGAATTTTCCAGAAGGCATACCTACAGAGATTCTCCAGCTGGGCCTGCTTGAGTCCCATGTCCACCCCAGAGATAATAGCCAGGACAGAGAGTGGATGCAGAGGGGGCAGATGAGAACCGCCCACCAGGAAACAGGCACGTCCCATTCTACAAAGCCTTCACATGTCTGAAGCCAGCCTGACCTCTCCCCAGTTTCTCCATTTGTCCTCAAATGCAGGGCTTCCCAGGCCCATCCCCATCTGTGGGATTAGGGAGGGGACCACTCTGGAAGGAGACCCTAGGCTTTCCCTCCCACCTGAGTGTCAGTATTCTCAGAGGAGCCAATCTGGAAACGAGATCTCAGGAGGTCTGAGGGGAGCTGTGGCCAATGGGCAGGCCTGCGAAGGCAGAAGACACCGACTCCACTGCTGGGCTGTGGGAGACCCTCGGGGCCAGCAAAGTCAGGCAACCAGGATAGACTCATGTTTAAGCAAAATGTCAGGAACAATTTTCAAATAATCGACTCCATTTGCTCCAATTCAGCCTTCCAACACTGCTTCAGGTAAAATGCCTCTTTTTACATTTCAACCAATGGGTCGTATTGTTAATCTGGAAAATACACAACAAATGCATTACTTTCCCTGTATTTCCAGGCTTTCTAGACACTCTTTGGCACATGTGTGGTACTTTTTTAGTTTAACAATTGGACCCACTAATTTCAATGTAAAGGTACTTTGCAGGCAGACACCTATAATCCCAGTACTTTGGGAGGTTGAGGTGGGCAGATCACCTGAGGTCAGGAGTTCAAGACCAATCTGGCCAACATGGTGAAACTCCATCTCTACTAAAAATACAAAAATTAGCCGGGCATGGTGGCAGGTGCCTGTAATCCCAGCTATTTGGGAGGCTGAGGCAGGAGAATAGCTTGAACATGGGAGGTGGAGGTTACAGCGAGCTGAGATCACACCATTGCACTCTAGCCTGGGCGACACAGCAAAACTCCATCTAAAAAAAAATACAAGGCCGGGCAAGGTGGCTCACACCTGTAATCTCAGCACTTTGGGAGGCCAAGGCGGGTGGATCACCTGAGGTCAGGAGTTCAAGACCAGCCTGGCCAACATGGTGAAACCCTGTCTCTACTAAAAATACAAAATTAGCTGGGTGTGGTGGCGCATGCCTGTAATCACAGCTACTCAGGAGGCTGAGACAGGAGAATTGCTTGAACCCAGGAGACAGAGGTTGCAGTGAGCCAGGATTGTGCCATTGCACTCCAGCCTGGGCAACAAGAGTGAAACTCTGTCTCAAAACTAAAACAAAACAAAACAAAAACCTCAATGTAAAGGTACTTTGCCCACAGAGCACCATGGCTCATGCCTGTAATCCCAGCACTTTGAGGCTGAGGCAGGCAGATCACCTGAGGTCAGGAGTTCAAGACCAGCCTGACCAACATGGTGAAACCCCCATCTTTACTAAAAACACAACAATTAGCCAGGCATGGAGATGGGTGCCTGTAATCCCAGCTACTCGGGAGGCTGAGGCAGGAGAATCGCTTGAACCTGGGAGGCAGAGGTTGCGGTGAGCCGAGATTGCGCCACTGCACTCCAACCTGGGAGACAATGAAACTCCATCTCAAAAAACAAAAAAAAAGATACTTTGCCTGAAAACATAATGAACATATTATTTGAAAATGTCAGTAGCACACACTTAAAAAAAAAAGTAAATAAATAAGTAATAGAGACAAAAGACAAATCTCCCATGTAGTGTTCCAGATAATTCCTGTAGATACTCCACCTCATAACTCCCACTCTTTAAACGTGGGTTGTACATGGTGAATGACCAAAGAGGATGGTATGGAAAACGGGAAGAAAAGAGTAACTTTACAGTGGAGAAACTGACAAACATTACTTCAGCCAGGTAATTAATAGCGGAGAGAGTGAGCGTGTATGTCCTGTGTTTCTCAACTTTGCTGACACCCTATAGTCTTGTGGGGAGCAGTCTGGTGAAGCATAAAGATCTTGGATCTGGAGTCGGCCAGCTCTGAGCTCCAATCCTACCTCTGTGTGCTCTTGGGGCAGTCACTCAACCTCATTGAGCCTCAGTTTCCCCATCTGTGAGAAGAGGATTAATGCAGGGATGAGGCCAGGTGCAGTGGTTCATACCTGTGATCCCAGTACTTTGGGAGATCAAGGCAGGAGAATCACTTGAGCCCAGGAGTTCAAGACCAGCCTGGGCAACATAGAGAGACCTCCGTCTCTACAAAAAGTTAAAAAATTAGCTGGGTGTGGTGATGCACACCTGTAATCTCACCTATTTGGGAGGCTGAGGTGGGAGGATCACTTGAGCCTGGGAGGTTGAGGCTACAGTGAGCCATGATGGTGCCACTGTACTGCAGCCTAGGTGACAGAACGAGACTCTGTCTCAAAAAAAAAAAAATTTTTTTTAATTAAAAAACGAAAAGAATGTCTATCTGGCTCTTAGCAACCGTGAGTGCTAGAGGAATCATGTTACATTTGAAGGCAGCTCCGAGGTACTGGAGTGGAGTCGGGTGGCTTCGCAGAAGGGTCCTGCTGTTAACACACTTTCCCTCGGGCAGATCCCCTCATACTGCCCGGACCTTCCAGTCCTTCACTCATTCTTCACTAAAGGCTGCAAGGGGCCAGGCATGATGGCTCATGCCTATAATCCCAGCACTTTGGGAGGCCGAGGAGGGTGGATTGCTTGAGGTCAGGAGTTCAAAACCAGCCTGGCCAACATGGTGAAGCCCTGTCTCTACAACAAAAAAAAAAAAATACAAAAATACAAAAATACAAAAATTAGCCAGGCATGGTGGCATGTGCCTATAATCCCAGCTACTCTGGAGGCTGAGGCACGAGAATCACTTGAACCCAGGAGGCAGAGGTTGCAGTGAACTGAGATCATGCCACTGCACTCCAGCCTGGGCGACAGGGCGAGACCCTGTCTCAAAAAATAAAAAAAAAAAGCTCCAAGGTCAAGGGCTTTTCAGACCCTCTTGGTCCGTTTGGTTAGGGGGTGTTTTCACAAAGCTTTGCCTTGTTAGCTTTATGGGACCCGGAGGGCATACTTTATAGAACACAATCTTCATACCAGTGTCTCTAACCACAAACCCCAAGAGTCTGAACGTTGAGACACTCAGGAAGTTGAAAGGGACCTCTCCTCTTCAGAGGCCCGGCCCAGCTCACGGGAATGGCATGCATCAAAAGGCAGGAAGTCCCTCACAAGTCTGTCCTATCAAGCCACCAGACACTGGTTACCTTTATGTGGCTGCACAAGAGGCTGAGTTCCCAGGGAGGGGCGAGGTGGTCTGGGGCTTTCAAGCCGTGGTGGAACCCACGCCTGAGAAGCGAGGCCTGCTGCTCCCACCACAGGAAGCCTGGCCCCCGCCAGCAACAGAGAGACTCAGAGCCCGGGCCTCAGTGCCCTCATGGGATAAGTGGCATTTTGGTTCCTGTTTCCTTCCCTCTCTGTTTTTCTTTTTCTTTTCATAGATTCTCCAAGCAAATATTAAACATGTCCTGCAAATCTCAGGAACCAGCACACAGAGAAACACAAATAAGAGTAAGTGGCCTTCTTCCAAGACCTGGTTTATCAAAGGTCTGAGGCAGTCCTGATCCGTGGCTCTCCTCCTGCTGGCTGAGCCTTGCCACTGGCTCAGTGGCCCAGGGTGCCAGCTCCCTTTCCTGGGCCTCCCGGGAAAGGGGAGGGAGAAGGTCGAGGGAGCAAGAGGGTCCCAGGGCTGCCTCCAGGGCTGGCCTGGCAAGTTGCAGCTCTGTCCCTGGGGATTTCCCTGCAGCCAATGGCTGTGGAAGAGGAAAGGAGAGGACCTTTTGATGTGGTGGAGAAGCATCATTGTAGAAGGGGGAGGAATAAGTAAAAGGTTGGCCAGGGACCCATGGCTGGGCACGGTGGCTCCTGCCTGTATTCCCAGCACTTTGGGAGGCCAAGGTGGGCAGATCACTTGAGGCCAGGAGTTCAAGACCAGCCTGGCCAACATGGTGAAACCCCTTCTCTACTAAAAATACAAAAATTAGCCAGGCGTGGTGGTGAGCACCTGTAGTCCCAGCTACTTGGGAGGCTGAGGCAGGAGAAGCACTTGAACCCGGGAAGTGGAGGTTGCAGTGAGCTGAGATCGCACCACTGCACTCCAGCCTGGGTGACAGAGTGAGTGAGACTCCGTCTCAAAAAAAAAAAAAAAAGTAAAATGTTGGCCAGGGAGCCTTGCTGGCCTCCTGAAGGCAGCCAAACATTAAACACACCTACAGTCACAGAGTCCAGCTTAAGGAAGAGGCAGACCAGAAAGTGAAAGTAAAGAAAGAACAGGAGGAGAGATGGGTGGGAGTGCGGATCAAGGCAGAAAAGGGAGGCAAAAGGCAACGCTCCTAGGGACAGAGAGTGGTGACATACCAGCTTCTGTTCATTAAAACCCTGCTCTGGACCATGAACACTGCTAGGCAATTTCGTTATGACAGCTCCTTGCATCCTCCCAGCATTTTACAGCTAAGGAAACTGAAGACCATGAGGTTAAATTCTTCACCCGAGGCCCACAGCTAGGGATTAGCAGAATCAGCGTTTGAACCCAAGGCTGCCTGACTCCAGTGTCACACCCAAACTCTTCCTATCTCTCTGTTAGCAGTTCTTAGTTGCTGGGGATTCAGACTCTATTTTGTTGCTTGTGTAGTTCAATACAGCTCCCCCCACTGTGGCCACATTGCAGCCTGCAGATGCAATAAAAAGGAGGGGAAGGCATGCATTTCCTCTAAGGGCACACCTGAGGTCAGGAGTTCGAGATCAGCCTAACCAACATGGAGAAACCCAACTCTACTAAAAATACAAAATTAGCTGGGCATTGTGGTGCATGCCTGTAATCCCAGCTACCCGGGAGGCCAAGGCAGGAGAAACGCTTGAACCCAGGAGGCAGAGGTTGCGGTGAGCCAAGGTTGTGGTGAGCCGAGATCACACCATTGTACTCCAGCCTGGGCAACAAGAGCGAAACTCCATCTCAAAAAAAAAAAAAAAAATGCTGTGAATGTTGAACAGAGAATGCAATAGACAGCAAGAAAGGTTTGGTGACATCTTCGAAGGAGCCTTCATCTCCTGTACTTTCAGGGTGGATATGATGGAAGACTCAGCCCAGGGTCTCATTGTGCATGTAGGAGTTCCGAGTAAATGCTTAGGAAAGGGCATAGTGGGGACGTAGTGGGACCCTGAGACTTAGAATAGGAGCATCTAAGTGGTCACAGACAAGGCTGAGACTTTGGCACTTTTGAATTCTCAAATCCTTCAAAGCTCCCTTGTCTGTTCAGGCAGGTCCTCCCGTGTAGAGGTAACCAACTTATCCCTGCCTAAGGAACCTTCTGTGACTGCACCTAGGACAGTTGCTTCACTAAAAAGGGACACCAGATCTTCTCTTCATTCCTCCAGCATCAAAAGGAGAGTTAGATCCCAACATAGCCCACTTGGGCAGTACAAGGCCTGCTCTAGAAAGAGAATGTCTATACACTAAAGAAGTGGCAGGACCTTGCCAGTTCAAATCCACAAGGGTCTTGGGAGCACGTGTGGGAGTGGATTCTAAGCATTGTGTTAGCCGAAAGATGGTAAACACAAGGCTTGGCTGGGCACAGAGCCTCGCGCCTGTAATCCCAGCACTTTGGGAGGCTGAGGCGGGCGGATCACTCTTCAAACTCCTCAAGCTCAGGTGTTTGAGACCAGCCTGGCCAACATGGTGAAACCTGTTTCTACTAAAAATACAAAAAATTAGCTGGGCGTGGTGGTGGGTGCATGCCTGTAGTCTCAGCTACTCGGGAAGCTGAGGCAGGAGAATCGCTTGAACCCAGGAGGCGGAGGTTGCAGTGAGCCGAGATCGTGCCGCTGCACTCCAGCCTGGGTGAAAAAGTGAGAATCTGTGTCAAAAAATAAATAAATAAATATAAATAAATAAAAGGCTTGATTGGGCTGAATTCACTGATACACTCACCCAGGTTTGGGCTTTGGAGTTGGCATGAATAGTCTACAATGGCTAACTCAGACTTGACTTAATAGAGACGTAAAGTTAAAGTTCCACCACCCAGAAGCAGCTGGGTTAAAGGGCGGTGAAATGGCTGCTGAAAGTTCATTTACAGGGTTAGCCTGGAGACAACACCCTGTTGGCTTCAAGTGTTGGCCTACAGGTTGCAGTTATGTCTTTTAAAAGCTGCTAACATTTGGAATTGTCTCCTTCAAAACTAGAAAGTGTACATCTAGATGCCGGGCGTGGTGGCTCACGCCTGTAATCCCAGCACTTTGGGAGGCTGACGCAGGTGCATCAGGAGGTCAGGAGTTTGAGACCAGCCTGGCCAAGAAGGTGAAACCCCGTCTCTACTAAAAATATGAAAATTAGCTGGGCATGGTGGTGGGCTCCTGTAATACTAGCTACTTGGGAGGCTGAGGCAGGAGAATCACCTGAACCTGGGAGGCAGAGGTTGCAGTGAGCCAAGATTGCACCACTGCACTCTAGCCTGTGCAACAGAGCAAGACTCCGTCTCAAAAAAAAAAAAAAAAAAAAAAAAGGAAAAGAAAAAAGAAAGCGTATATCTAGGAAACAGAGGGTGAAAGAGTAGCTACTCTCATGCTTACACCTAAGAACACACTTGAAGAACTCTTGCTGCCCATCCCTATGACCTTGGATTTGGGAGTCTGAATATTCTGGTGCCTGAGGTGGGAACTGTTTCTGCCAGGGGATCGTACTACCATGGTCATGGTTCTGATAAATTGGAAGCTAAGGCTTCCTTCAGGCCATCTGAGGATCCTCATGTCACTGATCCAGCAGGCAGGGAAGGAAAGACAAATGTCTTTCCTTTTGGCCACCCAACATCTGAACCTTCTTCCTATATATCTACGGTATAAGCAGATGACCTGGGCTCAGCCATATAAAAACAGCCCCTTGTCAGGCGTGGTGGCTCATGCCTGTAATTCCAACACTTTGGGAGGCTGAGGCAGGAGAATCCCTTGAACCTGGAAGGCGGAGGTTGCAATGAGCCGAGACGGCGCCACTGCACTCCAGCCTGGGCGATAGAGCAAGACTCAGTCTCAAAAATAAAAATAACAAAATTAAAAATAAAAACACTCAGCCCTAAGTGAAATGGAACATGAGTAGCCCCACCTCCAGTGGCATAGGATAGAGTTCCTGGAGCAGGTGCAGCAGTGCTACTGGCAGTCTGAAGGATTCAGTGCTGGAGAGGTGGGAGGAGCAAGCAGCAGCATCTACAGTTCAGAAAACCAGTCTTCCCTGTAATTCAGAGAGATGCCACTCTCCTCCTCATGAATCATTTTACCACCTAAACTGCTAGAGTTGGCTCCTATGGCCTGTGACTGACAACTCTTCCTGAAGCTGTTGTACTATTCTCTATTTCTCTGTTTTTGAAGTATTTCATAATAAAGAAAATGAATAAGGAGGAAAGATGTAGGATCATCTTAATAAAAGCAGAAAAAGCATGCAATAACATTCAACATTCATAAATAACAGTAATAGGCTCAGCGTGGTGGCTCACGCCTATAATCCCCAGCACTTTGGGAGGCCAAGGCGGGCAGATCACAAGGTCAGGAGTTTGAGACCAGCCTGGCCAATATGGTGAAACCCCATCCCTACTAAAAAACCCAAAGTGTGACCGGGTGCCGTGGCTCACGCCTGTAATCCCAGCACTTTGGGAGGCCAAGGCGGGCAGATCACGAAATCAGTAGTTCAAGACCATCCTGGCCAACATGGTGAAACCCCGTCTCTACTAAAAATGCAAAAATTAGCTGGGCACGGTGGCAGGTGCCTGTAATCCCAGCTACTCAGGAGGCTGAGGCAGGAGAATCACTTGAACCCGGGAAGCAGAGGTTGCAGTGAGGCGAGATCACGCCACTGCACTCCAGCCTGGGTGACAGAGCGAGACTTCATCTCAAAAATAAATAAATAACAGTAAAAACAAATCCATAGGAAACTAGACTAGCTGCCAACTTCCTTAACATGATGAACATTTTCTATCAAAACACACAGGAGAAATAATAATGGAAATGTGGAAGCCTTCTCTTTAAGAGCAGAAACAAAGAATGAAAGCCCATTGTCACCATTTCTATTTAACACTGGAGGGCCAGGCTGGGCGCGGTGGCTCATGCCTGTAATCCTGCCACTTTGGGAGGCCAAGATGGGTGGATCACTTGAGATCAGGAGTTCAAGACCAGCCTGGCCAACATGGTGAATCCCTGTCTCTACTAAAAATACAAAAATTAGCCAGGCATGGTGGCGGGCGCCTGTCATCCCAGCTACTCAGGAGGGTGAGGCAAGAGAATCTCTCGAACCCGGGAGGTAGAGGTTGCAGTGAGCCGAGATCGCACCACTGAACTCCAGCCTGGGTGACAGCAAGACTCCATCTCAAAAAAACAAAAACAAAAAATCCCGTTTACAATAGCAACAACAGTTATAAAATGCTTAAGAATAAATCCAGCTGGGTGCAGTGGCTCACACCTGTAATCCTAGCACTTTGGGAGGCCGAGGCGGGCAAATCACTTGAGGCCAGGAGTTTGAGACAAGCCTGGCCAACATGATGAAACTCTGTCTCTACTAAAAATACAAAAATTAGCCAGGCGTGGTGGTGTGCACCTGTAATCCCAGCTACTTGGGAGGCTGAGGCTGAGGCTGAGGTGGAAGGACTGCTTAAGCCAGGAGGTCCGCAGAGGCTGCAGTGGGCCATGATGGTGCCATTGCACTCCAGCCTGGGCAACAGAGCCAGACCCTGTGTCAAAAAAAAAAAAAGTGTAGTATTTGTGCAGGGAGAAACAAAGAACCCAGTGGAACAAAATATAACCAGAAAATGACCCATGCCACATGAAAACAATATATGGCAGAGAAGACATTACAGATCAGTGAAAAGAAGATAGTGGTGCTGGCCTAATTAGTTACCCAAGTGGGAGAAAATAGTTTGATCCTTACTTCATAGCATACACAAAAATAAATTATAGGTGAATTGAAGACCTAAATGTGGAGGCAAAACTCCAAAACAGGTAGAAAAAATATATAGGGGATTTTCTTTATAGCAGAGTAGAAAAGAGTTTCTCAAATAAGACAGAAAAAGGATATACTATAAAATTATTTTAGAAACTTCTTACCAAAAGAAAGAAAGGAAACAAGAAGGAAAATTTAAAAACCATAACAACACTGAAAATAAAGCCACAGACTTTAAGATTCATTTTCAGAAAATATTTTTTAAAACTCCCATAAAATCAAGAAGAAAATAACAAACAACCCAAGTGGAAAATGGGCAAAGGATATTAAAAGGAAACTCACAGAATGGTCAAGGGCATGTGAAAAGAGCCTCCAAACTCATTAACAGGGAAATGAAACTTAAAACAACCCGGAAAGACCACTTTGTATCCCTCAGCTTGGCAGGAGCTTGAAGGACTGACAATGGCAAGTGTTGGCAAGGACACGCAGAAATGGGAACTCACACACACTGCTGGCCAGAGTGTAAATTACTACAGTCACTTTGAAGAACAATTTGGCCATAGCTAGTAAAATCAGTGGTGAACAAATCCTTCAGTCCACCAGTTCTGCTTCCGGATATACACCATAAGCTCACACACTTGCCCGAAACGGAGTAAACAACAATGCTCACTGCAACTCTGTCTGTAATAGCAAAAAACTACAAACAACTCAAATATTCATCAACAGAAGGCCAGAGAAACAAATTGCATACAGCTGAAAAAAAAAAGAACGAGAGCCACATATATCACTATGGATAAATTTCAAAAACAAAATTGAAAGCATGCTGAAGTTTTTTTTTGTTTGTTTTTGTTTTTTTGACTGAGTCTCGCTCTGTCACCTGGGCTGGAGTGCAGTAGCGCGATCTCGGCTCACTGCAATCGCTGCCTCCCAGGTGCAAGCAATCCTCCCACCTCAGCCTCCTGAACAGCTGGGACTACGCCTTGCTACTTTTTTGGGTGTTTTTTTTTTCTTTTTTTGTTTTTGTTTTTGTTTTTTTTTTGAGACGGAATTTCGCTCTTGTTGCCCAGGCTGGAGAGCAATGGCGCAATCTTGGCTTACCGCAACCTCCGCCTCCAGGGTTCAAGTGATTCTCCTGCCTCAGCCTCCCAAGTAACTGGGATTACAGGCACCTGCCACCA
This sequence comes from Gorilla gorilla gorilla, assembly GCF_029281585.2. Taxonomy (NCBI): domain Eukaryota; kingdom Metazoa; phylum Chordata; class Mammalia; order Primates; family Hominidae; genus Gorilla; species Gorilla gorilla. The sequence continues at coordinate 27,288,207 of NC_073228.2, read as the reverse complement.
CACCCAGATAATGTTTGTATTTTTAGTAGAGATGGGGTTTCTCCAGGTTGGTCGGGCTGGTCTCGAACTCCCGACCTCAGGTGATCTGCCCACCTCAGCCTCCCAGAGTGCTGGGATTACAGGCATGAACCCCGCGCCTGGCTGAGTTTTTTATTTTTTGTTTGTTTGTTTGTTTGTTTATTTGTTTGTGGTGGGGACTGGGTTTCACCATGTTGATGGCTTTCTCAAAATCTTAAACACAGAGTTGCCCTATATCACCTTATGACCCAGCAATTCCACCTCTGGCTATACATCTAAGAGAACTGCAAACATACGTTTACACAAAAAATTGTACCCAAATGTTCATGGCAGCATTATTCATAAAAGCCAAAAAGTGGATATAACCCAAATGCTCTTCAACTGACAAATGGATAAACAGAATGTGGTATCTCCATACATTGGAATGTTGCTTGGCAATAAAAAGGAATGAAGTACTGATCCATGCTACAACAGGGATAAACCTTGAAAACACACTAAGTGAAATAAGCCAGACACAAAGGACAACAGAGCGTATGATTCCATGTATATAAAATGTGCAGAGTAGGCAAGTCCATAGACACAGAGAGTAGATGAGTGGTTGCCTAGGGCTGGGGAGGAAGAGATCAATGGGGAGTGACTGCTAATAGATGCACAGTTTCTTTTAGGCAATGAAGAAATCTTCTGAAATTAGATAGTGGTGATAGTTGCATAACTCTGTGAATACAGTAAAAGTACTGAATTGTACACTTTACAAGGGTTAATTTTATGGCACGTCAATTATACCTCAATTAAAAACACACACACACGGAGAATCTTATGTTGAAGTTTGTGGTCTGCTCTGCCCATTTCTATATCACCTCCACCATCTGCCCCTAGGAGGAGGTTCAGGACAGCACAATGGGAGTGTGAGCTGCACACTGTTCAAATGCTTGCCCTCCTACAAAGACCCTGAGGAAATAAAGCTGGAGCCCAGTGTCAGAAATCCAGTTTTATATGCTGCAGTGTGGTCATCAAGAATGTTTGCCACTTTCTCCTATAGCCAAGCAAATGTTTAATTGTGGGAAACAGGTGAGCTTCGGAGTGGCATGTGATGGTTTAAAAGGTTACTTCATATTTTATTTTATTTTATTTTTTAAGACAGAGTCTTGCTCTGTTGCCCAGGCTGGAGTGCAGTGGCATGATCTCAGCTCACTGCAGCCTCTGCCTCCTGGGTTCAAGCGATTCACATGACTCAGCCTCCTGAGTAGTTGGGACTACAGGCATGCACCGCCATACCTAATTTTTTTTTTTTTTTTTTTTTTTTTTGTATTTTCAGTAGAGATGGGATTTCACCATGTTGGCCAGGCTGGTTTTGAACTCCTGGCCTCAAGTGATCCACCTGCCTCGGCCTCTGCAAGTGCTGGGATTACAGTCGTGAGCCAACACGCCCAGCCTAAATGTCACTCCATATTTTAGATCAGCTTAACTACTCTGAATTTACTTATAAGACTGCTATAGTCATGTCACAAAGTCATGGTAGTCTCTTGATAAGCAGTCATTTTTATACATTTTGTACGCAGATCTGAATGCTGTAGTATTTCCAATGTCTAAAATATATGTAAATAAAAATATGAGGCCGGGTGCAGTGGCTCATACCTGTAATCCCCTTTGGGAGGCTGAGGTGGGAGGATCAGGATCACTTGAGCCTGGGAAATCCAAGTTGTAGTGAGCCCTTATCATGCCAGTGCACTCCAACCTGGGCAACAGAGTAAAACACTGCAAGAGAAAGAAAAAGAGAGAGAGAAAGAGAGAGAGAGAGAAACAGAGGGAAGGAAGGAAGAAAGGAAGGAGACAGATGGGGGGCTGGGTGAGGTGGCTCATGCCTGTAATCCCAGCACTTTGGGAGGCCAAGGCAGGTGGATCACCTGAGGTCAGGAGTTCAAGACCAGCCTGGCCAACATGGTGAAACCCCATCTCTGCCAAAAATAAAAAAGTTTCCCGGGCGTGGTTGCAGGTGCCTGTAATCCCAGCTACTCAGGAGGCTGAGGCAGGAGAATCACTTGAACCCAGGAGGCGGAGGCCGCAGTGAGCCGAGATCAGGCCATTGCACTCCAGCCTGGGCAACAAGAGCAAAACTCCGAATCAAAAAAAGAAAAAAAAAAAGAAAGAAAAAAATTAGCCCAGCATGGTGACACACGCCTGCAGTCCCAGCTACCCCAGAGGCTGAGGTGGGAGGGTCATTGAACCCCCAAAAGTCAAGGCTGCAATGATTCAAGATTGCATCACTGTACTCCAGCCTGGGTGAAGGGAGTGAGACACTGTCTCAAAAAAAAAAAAAAAAAAAAAAAAAGCTCTGAATCTATAGGTTCTAGCCCTGAGAAATTCTGGATAAAATGGAGTTAACAGTTCACCTGCCTCAGGTGAGATAATGTAAAACTAGAAAGGTCCATACCATTGTAATGTCTAATTGAATCTATTTATCAAAACAGTACCCAAATGCAGTATGTTCAGAAACCTTATAGTGTTAGGTAATAATAACCATAGACAAGATAAAAAATATGGGCTGGGTGTGGTGGCTCGCACCTGTTATCACAGCATTTTGGGAGGCCAAGGTAGTAGGATCACTGGAGACCGGGAGTTTGAGACCAACCTGGGCAACATAGCAAGAACCCATCTCTATAAAAAAAAAATATATAAAGATATATATTATATATATATTTGTACGTTAACTTGAGGTGAGGGGTGCAGGGAGGGTGGAAAGGAGAAAGTCATAATATTAAGCATCAGTAAACAACTCTAGAGCCAGGCATGGTGACTCACTCCTGTGATCCCAGCTTTTTGAGAGGTTGAGGCAGGAGGATTGCTTGAGGCCAGGAGTTCAAGACCAGCCTTGGCAACATAGTGAGACTCTCCCATCTCTAAAACAACAACAAAAAGTTAATTAAAAATTAAAAGAAAAGAAAACTTCATAGCCGTCTTCTCCAGGAAAACAAGTCCCAAAGCCACTTGCCACTGATGCAGAGGCGTGCAGAGCCCGAGGAACACGGAACCATAGCAGCTCTGCAAGTTGATTTTATTCCAGGCTAAAAGATGCTACTTCTCAAAGAAAGGAGCTTGGAGCGTCTCTGTTTATGAATTCATTTTTCAGGGGTGGGGTGATTTCAAGAGCCCAGGCTGTTTCCTGACCATGCACACTGTGCCGGCCTGGAAGCCTCAGGCCCCAGCCAGGCTGACCACGAGCCAGACCCGGAGTAAGCTTCGTCCCACGCTTCCTGTCGGTCCAGGCAGCCTGAGTTTCCTGGTGACCCTTCCCTGCACCCAGCCAATTCAAAGGCCTGGCAAGGCCTGGTGCCAGCCAAGAAAATCTGAGGCAGCCAGGTTTGTTATTTCAAATCTCTAAACCTTCAGACCTCTGTGCTTGGCTTACATATGTGAAAGTTAAAACAAGGATGTGTGTCACGGTGGTGATTATAATTCAAGTAAGCAAAGATCCCTGCATGACCAGCCTTCGAATGTCAGCCCATGCTGAAGTTAACACGTTTAACTCATAGAACAAAACAGTTAAAATGAGGAGTGGATGCAAAATGGTACTGCCATTCTAGAAAACAGTTGGCAGTTTCTTATAAAGTTAAACGTACACTTACCACAAGAGCCAGCAATCACCCTCCTGGGTATTTATCCCAGAGAAATGAAAATTTATGTTCATATAAAATATTGTACACAAATAATTATAACAGCTTTATTTGTAATAGTCATGTATCAGTCAGGATTCTCCAAAGAAACAGGACCAATAGAAGAGAGATATATACATAATAAATCATATATATAAATGAAATATATAAGAAGCTATATATATGTACACACATACAGATATCTGTCAGAGTTCTCCAAAGAAATAGAACCAACTATATATATATTATACGTAATATATGTAATATATTACATATATGTAATATAATATATTATATGTAATATATATTATATTACATATAAAATGTATGTAATATATTATATATAATATATTATATATAATATAATGTATGTAATATAATATATGTAATATAATATATTATATATAATGTATGTAATATAATATATATAATATATATTATATATAAAATAAATCATAATATATGTAATATATTATATGTAATATATATTATATTACATATAAAATGTATGTAATATATTATATATAATATGTGTAATATATTATATTATATATAATGTATGTAATATAATATATGTAATATAATATATATTATATATAAAATAAATCATGGCCAGGCATGGTGGCTCACACCTGTAAACTCAATACTTTGGGAGGTCAAGGCAGGAGGATCACTTGAACCCAGGAGTTTGAGACCACCTGAGCAACATAGTGAGACCCCGTCTCTGCAAAAAACATTTTTTTTAATTAGCCAGGTGTGAGCCAGGCATGGTGGCTCATGCCTGTAATCCTAGCACTTTCGAGGGCTGAGGCAGCAGATCACCTTGAGCTCAGGAGATCAAGACCAGCCTGGGCAACATGGTGAAACTCCATCTCTACAAAAAATACAAAAATTAGCCAGGCATGGTGGCACATGCGTGTGGTCCCAGCTACTCAGGAGGCTAAGGCTGGAGAATTTCTTGAACTGGGGAGGTGGAGGTTGCAGTGAGCCAAGATCAGGCCACTGCACTCCAGCCTGAGTGACAAAGTGAGACCCTATCTCAAAAAAAAAAAAAAAATGTCCAGCAGCTACTCAGGAGACTGAGGTGGGAGCATTGCTTGAGCCCAGGAGGTTGAGGCTGCAGTGAGCCATGATCACACCATTGTACTCAAGCCTTGGTGACAGAGCAAGACCCTGCCTCAAAAAAATAAAAAGACATATGTATAAGAAGTGATATATATTGATCTATATAGATAAATTATATGTATATAATAAATCATATATATATAATATATACATTTATTACAAAGAATTGGCTCACGTGATTATGGAGGTTGACAAATCCTAAGATGTGCAGTCAGCCAAGCTGAAGACCAAGGAGGATCGATGGTGTTGTTCTAGTGCCAAGGCCAGCAGGCTGGATACCCAGGAAGAAAAGATGTTTCGGTTCCAGTCCAAAGGCAGGAAAAAAACTGATGTCTCAGCTCAAAAGCAGTCAGGCAGGAGGAATTCTCTGTTATTCAGGAAAGATAGTCTATTTGTTCTATTCAGGCCTTCAACTGATTGGATGAGGCCCACCCACCTTAGGGAGGGCAGTCGGCTTTATTCAGTCTATTGACTTAGATGTTAAACTCACCCAAAATCACCCTCACAGAAACACCCAGAATACTGTTTGAACAACTCTCAGGGCACCCCATAGCCCAGTGAAGTTGACACATAAAATTAACCATCACAAGCCAAAAATTGGAAACAAGCCAAATGTCCCTCAACAAGTAAACAGATAAACACATGATGGTCTATCCACTCAGTGAAGTAACTCAGCAATAAAAGGTAATGAGCAATTGATCCACGCAACAATGTGGATGGGTCTCAGGGCTTTTTGCTGAGTGGAAAAAACCAATCTCAAAAGGCCAGTCTGATTCCATTTATTTAACATTCTTTCTTTTTTTTTTTTTTTGAGATGGAGTCTCGCTCTGTCGCCCAGGCTGGAGTGCAGTGGCCTGATCTCGGCTCACTGCAACCTCCACCTCCCAGGTTCAAGCGATTGTCCTGTCTCAGCCTCCCGAGTAGCTGGGACTACAGGTGCACACCACCACGCCCAGCTAATTTTTGTATTTTTAGTAGAGATAGGGTTTTACCATGTTGGCCAGGATGGTCTCGATCTCATGGCCTCGTGATCCGCCCCCCTCAGCCTCCCAAAGTGCTGGGATTACAGGCATGAGCCAATGTGACTGGCCAACATTCTTTTGTTTTTTGTTTTTTGGTTTTTCTTTGAGATGGAATCTCGCTCTGTAGCCCAGGCTGGAGTACAGTGGCACGATCTCAGCTCATTGCAACCTCTGCCTCCCTGGTTCAAGTGATTCTCATGCCCTGGCCTCCTGAGTAGCTGGGATTACAGGCGTGCACCACCATGCCCGGCTAATTTTTGTATTTTTAGTAGAGAGAAGGTTTCAACATGTTGGCTAGGCTGGTCTCGAACTCTTGACCTCAAGTGATCTGCTTGCCTCGGCCTCCCAAAGTGCTGGGATTACAGGCATGAGCCACTGTACCTGGCTTTATATAACATTCTTGAAGTGACAAAATCATAGAGTTGGAGAATAGATCAGCAGTTCCAGGGGTTATGGTAGGAGGAAGGATGTGACTGAGGGGTAACAGGAAGAAATTTTATCTTTTCTTTTTTTTTTTTTTTTTGAGACAGAGTCTCGCTCTGTCACTCAGGCTGAAGTCCAGTGGCACGATCTCAGCTCGCTGAGACCTCCGCTTCCCAGGCTCAAGCAGTCCTCCCACATCAGCCTCCCTCATAGTTGGGACTGCAGGAGCGTGCCACTGGGCTCAGCTATTTTTGTATTTTTTGTAGAGATGGAGTTTCATTATGTTGAGATGAGATCAGGCTGGTCTCAAACTTCGGAGCTCAAGTGATCCACCTGCTTCAGCCTCCCAGAGTTCTAGGATTATAGGCATGAGGCACCATGCCCAGCCCCAGGAAGAAATTTCTTAGTGGTGATGGAATACTTCTGTATTCTTATTGTGGGGATGGTCACTTGAATCTATGCATGTGATAAAATTTCATAAAACTTGTCCCGGCTCAGTGGCTTGTAATCCCAGCACTTTAAGAGGCCAAAGTGAAAGGATCACTTGAGACCATGAGTTGGAGGTTATAGTGAGCTATGATTGTGCCACTTCTCTCCAGCCTGTCTCAAAAAATTTTTTTTCATAGAATTATATGCCAAAAGAAAAAGATGAGTGTCTCTTTCATGTGTATCTATTATGTTCCCAACACTGCTTTTGGGACTTTACACACAGTAACTGGCCGGGTGTGGTGGCTCACACCTATAATCCGAGCACTTTGGGAGGCCAAGGTAGGCGGATGGCTTGAGTCCAGGGGTTCGAGACCAGCCTGGGCCATAGTGAGACCTCATTTCTACAGGAAAAAAAATAATAATGATGGTGTGTGCCTGTAGTCTCAGCTACTTGGGAAGCTGAGGTGGGAGGATTGCTTGAGCCTGGGAGGTCAAGGCTGCAGTGAGCCAACATTGCGTCACTGCACTCCAGCCTGGGCGACAGAGTGAGATTCTGTCTCAAAAAATAAAAACAAAAACAAACCAGACAGACAGTCACCTTAGGAATAAACACTATATCCCCACTTTATAGTCAAGGAAACACTGAGAGAGTGTAATCACCACCCAGTCACATAGCTGGTAAGCGGCAAAACCAGGATTTAAACCAAGTCTACCTGACTCCAAGGCTTTGGCCCTTTCTCATGTTGCCTGCTAACATACACACAAGCTCCAAAGAATGGGGCCTTCATCCTGCCCGTGATAGATATTTCTAGCCCTGATGTTGCCTCGCACCACAGCAGAGTGTCCTGCACTGTGTTTTCTACATTCCCTGGATAAACACAGAAAGTCCTGCTCTGTGAAGAGGCCATCAAAATTAGCACAGAGATGACGCATTGGAGAGCAAACTCCAGGACAAGTCCAGAGGGACAGATGGCTCAGCCCGAGGTCAGGGTCCTCTTTATACCTCACTTGAATTTAGATGGCAGGCTGGGCATGATGGCTCATGCCTGTAATCCCAGCACTTTGGGAAACCAAGGCAGGTGGATCACCTGAGATTAGGAGTTCGAGACCAGCCTGGGCAATATGGCAAAACCCCATCTCTACCAAAAAACTAGCCAGGTGTGGTGGCATGCATCTGTAGTCCCAGCTACTCAGGAGGCTGAGGCAGGAGAATCTCTTGAGCCAGGGAGACAGAGCTTGCAGTGAGCCAAGATCGCTCCATTGCACCCCAGCCTGGGCAACAGAGTGAGTCTCTGTCTCAAGAAAAAAAAGAAGAATTTAAATGGCAACCAACTTCCCAGGGGTGTGTGTCTCTGGAATGCCTCCCCTGACTCCCTTCAGGCTGAGCTGCAGACCCCTCTTCCATGCTCCCACATCAGCAGGATTTCCCTTAATCAAGGACCTAGTGTGTGGCTCTAGAATCGCCAATGTATCATTTGTTGATGCGGGAGCCTCTCACAGAACTTGGCCTGGGTAGAAGCGCAGTAAGTGTTTGCTGAGTGAATGAATGAACTGCAAGAATCTCATGCAAGGGCTGTGGACTCAAACGCCTTCAGAGGCCAGGCAGACACCACCAATGAATGAGGTTGGGGGTGGTGATTCGTGGGGAGTGGAGAGGACAGGGGTGGAGTGGGGACATGTGCCGGAGCCACGGGGGTAGCTGCCACTCCGCTTGCCCTCATGCCGCCAGGCAGGAATGTGGGCCATCTATTACCACATCTGATTTTTCAAAAGAAGCCAAAATCCAGTCTTTTATGATGAGCTTCTGATTTTTTCATGTTGCGGACTAATTTTAAGTTTTTTAAATTAAGTGAGGGCCAAACAAAACACATATGCTAGTTGAATACTGCCCAGAGGACATGGTTTGGAATTTCTGCTTTGAAACTTCAGGATGTTCCAGCGTTTCTGATGCAGTGACAGTGATTTTCCTGATGACTACGAGACAAAGGTGTCCACAGCAGGTAAAGGAAAGCCAGTGCCACCAACAGCCATAAGCCAATTCCATGTGGACGGCCTCCTCTGCTGGCATCCCACTGGGAGAGCCGGTAAGAACTCTGAAGGCGGGGTTGCAGGGAGGATAGGGAGGAGGGTACAGATGACCTATGACTGCTGGCTGGCATAGTACGACTCTTGTATAACTTGAATTCTCATGAAACCTGCATTTTTGATGGATTATTGGATTATTTTCATCCTTGCACTAGTGGCACAAAGACCGGACAATCCCATGTAATGGACAAAAGATAGTGCCACTTGCACCAGAGGGAAGCTAGGACAAGGCTGGACAAGGTCCTAGAAAAGAGGCCACAGGTGGCAAATCCACCCTGCCTGAAGGACCTCATCTGGGTGCAGACTTCTACCTCCCACCGTTGCTTCAATACCAGAGGTCTTTCCTTGTTTTCCTCACCAGACAGTTCTTTTTCTCAAACTAAGGAAATGAGCACACATCTCAGAGTGGCCCCAGTTCAAATCCTTCCTCTACCATTTGCTGACTGTGATGAACAGCTTTGGAATCCCCATTTGTCCATCTTTCCAACATGACTCATATGTTGATATCACACATCCCGGATGTGATAGGATGAGGGCATTTCATCTCTTAGGTATTCTTCCCAAAATTCTGCAGTCCCAGTCTAATCAGGAGAAGACCAGAAACTGTCACCAGTCAGCGGAGACTAAGGAGACATGGACACTCAACGCACCACGGTGTCCTGGATTAGGTCCAGGAAGGGAAAGAGGCCATTAGTAAGACAACTGCTGAGACCTGAAGAAAGTGTTTAGTCCAGTTGAAAAATCATGGATCTAGACCAGGCAAGGTGGCTCACACCTGTAATCCCAGCACTTTGGGAGGCCGAGATGGGTGGGTCATTTGAGGTCAGGAGTTTGAGACCAGCCTGGCCAACATGGTGAAACCCCATCTCTACTAAAAATACAAAAGTTAGCCAGACGTAGTGGCGTGCACATGTAATCCCAGCTACTCAGGAGGCTGAGGCAGGAGAATTACTTGAACCTGGGAGACGGAGGTTGGAGACAGAGTTTGCAGTGAGCCGAGATCATGCCACTGAACTCCAGCCTGGGGGACAGAGTGAGACTCCGTCTCAAAATAATAATAACAAACAATAAATAATAAAATAAAAATAAAAATTATGGGGCAGGGTGTGAAGGCTCATACCCATAATCCCAGCACTTTAGGAGGCTGAGACAGGTGGATCACCTGAGGTCAGTAGTTCAAGACCAGCCTGGCCAACATGGTGAAACCTCATCTCTACAGAAAATGCAAAAACTACCCAAGCATGGTAGCATGTGTCTGTAGTCCTAGCTACTTGGGAGGCTGAGGTGGGAGGATTGCTTGAGCCTGGGAGGTGGAGGTTGCCACAAGCTGAGATTGCACCACTGTGCTCCAGCCCGGGTGACAGAGTGAGACTCTGTCTCAAAAAAAAAAAAAAAAAAAGATAAATAATAATAAAAATAGTTAAGATGGCAAATTTTATGTTATATGTATTTTACCACACTTTCTTTTTTTTTTTTTTTTTTTTTGAAATGGAGTCTCGCTTTGTCACCCAGGCTGGAGCACAATGGTGCAATCTCAGCTCGCTGCATCCTCCATCTCCTGAGTTCAAGCAATTCTCCTGCCTCGGCCTGCTGAGTAGCTGGGATTACAGGCACCCACCATCACACTCAGCTAATTTTTGTATTTTGGGTAGAGATGGGTTTCACCATATTGGCTAGGCTGGTCTCGAACTCCTGACCTCAGGTGATCCGCCCAACTCAGCCTCCCAAAGTGCTGGGATTACAGGTGTGGCCCACTATGCCCAGCCCACAATTTCTTAAAATAATAAAGAAACGAATACAGATTTGACTGTATATGTGCATGTGCATGTATGTGTACACATCCACATTCCCTAGCTGTATCCACTGAGAGGGACACGGAACAGCCTCATCCTAGTAGCAGTGAGCACATGTAGCATCCAGATCTTGACTTCTAAATACCATTTTCAAAAAAAGAGAACCAGGATCTTCAGAGAACAGACTGATTCCAGGGCTGGGACAAAAAAAAAAAAAAAAATACAGATGCTCCTGGAACAGCTTGTACTAGAAAGCTCAAAGAATCGTGGGTCGCTGCAAAAGGAAAAGGGCACAGCTGCGAGCTTGAGTGGGCTCCCACTGGCCAAACTGGGAATTTTTTTTTTTTTTTTTTTTTTTGAGACAGAGTCTCACTCTGTCATGCAGGCTGTAGTGCAGTGGCACGATCTTAGCTCACTGCAACCTCCGCTTCCCAGGTTCAAGCAATTCTTGTGCCTCAGCCTCCCAAGTAGCTGGGACTACAGGTGTGTGCCACCACACCTGGTTAATTTTTGTATTTTTAGTAGAGATGGGGGTCTCACAATGTTAGCCAGGCTGGTCTCGAACTCCTGACCTCAAGTGATCCACCCGCCTTGGCCTCCCAAAGTGCTGAGATTACATGCATGAGCCACTACACCCGGCCTGGGAATAATTTAATTATTACAGTGAATAGTGAGAGTCATGGATTATAACCTATTGCATTCACGAGTCCATGCAGACATAGATAAATCACTTGCCCAAGATCACAATGGGATAAGATAGCACTGGGGACGAGGGACGCTCACTCTCATTTTCCTTTAGCACTTCTTTCCCCCCAGATACTGTGAGTGGGAAGGACATGACACATAGAGCAAGCTGGAGGCCCAGGAAATTCCTAGAGAGAGTGTCCAGGACATATGGACTTTTGAGATCTGTCCAGTGTCATTTCCTGTTTCAAATCATGCTGGGGGAAGGGAAGGTGCAGGAGGTGCAGTGAGGGAGGGGGCGTGAGGGTGAGAGAGGCCGGAGAGCAGGGAGGAGGCTGGTCCATCAGCTGCAGCTGCCAGTGATGCCTGCTGGGGGGTGTATGGGCGAGGGACCTCCTGGAGAGTGAGGTGCCCACATCTGGTTCACATTGAAGGGTAAAAACAAACAGGTTTGTGAGCTGGAAGAAGCCCAGTGGACTGAGCCAAGCCGTGCTGCTTGGACACTAGGGCACAGCATCCCCTCTTCCATGGGTCACTGGGCCTGGCCAGCTCCCAAGGGCTTGCAGAGGGGACGCGGTTGGAATAAGGCCATCTTCTCTGCTTGGAACCACATTATCTGGGTCCAGCTCCTCCTAATGTACAAACCGGCCTCATCGTGTGTCCGGAGAGGCTGGTTCTTTGATTTGTAGATGACTCATTTCAGGCCCTTGAACGAGACTGAGACTGCACACGTACCAAATGTCACCATGTCCACCCAGAGGGCTTGTTTGTGCTTCGTGTAATGTCTCCCTTGGCTAGGAAGAGACAACGGCTTGCTGTGGGATCTGGAGCAACTTTCTTAACTTCTATGAGCCTCAGTTTCCCCAGGTATAAAATGGAAACAACAGTTCCTCCTTAAGGGGTCATGGTTGGCCTATTAGAGTTACTGAGCATCGGGCCCAGCCACGGTGCCAAAAAGCTCGCAATCAACGTCCACCATTCCTACTGGTCATTTGGACTCCAGCCTTATCTCTTCTACTGGGTATTTAAAGTTAGCATGAAGTCCCAGCTACTTGGGAGGCTGAGGTAGGAGGATCACTTGAACTCGGGAGGCAGAGGTTGCAGTGAGTCAAGATCATGCCACTGCACTCCAGCCTGGGTGACAGAGTGAGACTCTGTCTCAAAAAAAAAAAAAAAAAGTTTTAGGAAAAAGAGACTTTCCTCTAGGCCAGGCAGGCATGGTGGCTCACACCTGCAATCCCAGCACTTTGGGAGGCTAAGGCAGGTGGATCCCCTGGACAATATAGTGAGATCCAATATCCGCAAAAAAAAAAAAAATTAAAAATTAGCTGAGCATGGTGGCACACGCCTGTAGTCCCAGCTATATGGGAGGCTGAGGCAGGAGGATCACTTGAGCCTAGGAGGCAGAGGTTGCAGTGAGCTGTGATCGCGCCATTGCACTTCAGCCTGGGTGACAGAGTGAGACCCTGACTCAAAAATAAATAAATAGATAGATAGATAGATAGATAGATAGATAGATAGATAGATAGACAAGGCCAGGCACAGTGGTTCATGCCTGTAATCCCAGCACTTTGGGAGTCCGAGGCAGGCAGATCACTTGAGGTCAGGAGTTTGAGACCAGCCTGGCCAACAGGGCCAGACCCTGTCTCTACTAAAAATACAACAATTAGCCTGGCGTGGTGGCTCATGCCTGTAATCCCAGCTACTCAGAGGCTGAGGCAGGAGAATTGCTTGAATCTGGGAGGCGGAGGTTGCAGTGAGCCAAGATTATGCCACTGCACTCCAGCCTGGGCTACAGAGCGAGACTTTGCCTCATAAATAAATAAATCGGCAGCAGACAGCAGGGAGCTGATCCATTCTGGAGAGAGCCCCGAGGCCCGTGTCCTGGCCAGCACCTTGTAGAGACCTCAGCTTCCTACCCTAAACTCACCTCTTGCTGTCCCCAAACTTACAGAAAAGGATGTTGTCCCTTTGCCAGATGCAATCAGTTTGCGCTCCTCCAGCATCCTCCAGGGTGTTCCTGGGGAGTCCGCTTCTGTGGGCCCACTTGTCAGCTGTCAAAAGCCCTTGGCCGGCCGGGCTTGGTGGCTCACGCCTGTAATCCCAGCACTTTGGGAGGCTGAGGTGGGCGGATCACAAGGTCAGGAGTTGGAGACCAGCCTGGCCAATATGGTGAAACCCCGTGTCTACTAAAAATACAAAAACTGGCCAGGCATGGTGGCGGGCACCTGTAATCCCAGCTACTTGGGAGGCTGAGGCAGGAGAATTGCTTGAACCTGGGAGGCGGAGGTTGCAGTGAGCCGAGATCACGCCACTGCACTCCAGCCTGGGAGACAGAGGGAGACTCCGTCTAAAAAAAAAAAAAAAAAAAGCCCTTGTCCAGGAGCCCCTGCAAAGCAAAAGCCCGGGACACCATCCACCTTGGTCCTTGGGAGAAGGTGAAATTAGACAAACTGGTTACACCTTGGCAAATCATTTGACCTCATTGTGCCTCAGTTTTCTCCTCTGTGAAAAGAACTTTTTTTTTTTTTGAGATGGAGTTTCGCTCTTGTTGCCCAGGCTGGAGTGCAATGGCACGATCTCAGCTCACTGCAACCTCTGCCTCCCAGATTCAAGTGATTCTCCTGCCTCGGCCTCTCTAGTAGCTGGGATTACAGGAGCCTGCCACCACGCCCAGCTAATTTTTTGTATTTTTAGTAGAGACAGGGTTTTGCCATGTTGGCCAGGCTGGTCTAGAACTCCTGACCTCAGGCGATCCACCCACCTCAGCCTCCCAAAGTGCTGGGATTACACATGTGAGCCACCTTGCCTGGGCTTAAAAAGGACTTCTAAATACTACTCACTTTATAGGGTTGTAATGAGGCTATCCTGAGAGGTTTGAGTATGCATGAGGCATATTTGGTACAGTGCCTTGCATATAGTAATTGCTCAGTAAATGCTCACTATTATGGTTGTTAGCTGTCATTCAAGATGTCTCCAGCCCCAAATAATCCTCACTGAGCAGTTCAGAAGTTGCCGGGGCTCAAGCTCAAGTCTGATTTCCTGGGGCTACTGGGGAACAGACAGAATCCTTCATGCAGTTTCTTTTTCTTTCTTTCTTTCTTTTTTCTTTTTTTTGAGACACAGTCTCACACTGTTGCCCAGGCTGAAGTGCAGTGGCACGATCTTGGCTCACTGCAACCTCTGCCTCCTGGATTCAAGTGATTCTCATTCTTCAGCCTCCTGAGTAGCTAGGGTTACAGTCCCACACCACCACACACGGCTAATTTTTATATTCTTAGTAGAAATGGGGTTTTGCCATGTAGACCAGGCTGGTCTCGAATTCCTGACCTCAAGCGGTATACCCACCTCGGCCTCCCAAAGTGCTGGGATTACAGGCGTGAGCCACCACACCCAGCCCCTTCATGCAGTTTCTCTCACTCCTTTCAGAAGCAAGGAGTCTGATATTCCATCAACATGGAATCCACTCCTATAAACCAGCCTGCAGTCCCAGCCGGTGAACTACAGTCCAATCAGGGATTAAATCTAAAGTCCTCCCATCTGATCACTGGGATCCCTACACATCCAACTCACCCCCTCCTCCTCCAGAAATGTTATCAATCCCCTACATGCCTCCAATCACCAGTTTAACCACCAGCCAAGAGCTTACTACTCCCCCTCTCCCAAGCTTAGACACTCAGTGTAATTAATGGACACGCAACATTGGGAGCTTTCACATTAAGCTCTTACTTTGAAACTTTGAACATGAAAAAGAGCAGAAAAAAGCAGATCTCCTAATCTCGGTGAAATTGTAGGTGAAACTCCAAGTAGAATACCCAAAATAAATTGTATAAGTAATGATAATATATCATAATGTATTTATTATATGCATATATATTAGATTTATTTAGAATATATAGGTATTAAGTATTCTAAATTTCTATCACCTATCTGTCTATCTCCATCTGTCTATCTATAGTCACCGCAAAGGCTAAAAGGAAGTTTTCCACACTCAAGAGTAAAATGGGGCTGGGCTCAGTGGCTCATGCCTGTAATCCCAACACTTTGGGAGGCTGAGGCAGGAGGATTGCTTGAGGCCAGAAGTTCAAAACCAAGACCAGCCTGGGCAACATAATGAGACACTGTCTCTACAAAAAATATAAAAATTAGCCAGCTATGGTGGTGCACACCTGTAGTCCCAGCTACTTGGGAGGCTGAGGTGGGAGGATTGCTGAGGACAGGAGGTGGAGGCTGTAGTAAACCATGATTGCTCCACTGCACTCCAGCCTGGGTACAAACTGAGACCTTGTCTCAAAAAAAAAAAAAAAAAAAAGAGAGAGAGTGAAATGGAACAAATTATACATCCTTTGCATGACAAGAAAGAGCTAGAAGAATAACATTGTGGAGGGCCTGGTTTCTCTGAAGGAGCTGTTGAAATCTGCTCTATGATCAGAAGGGGACATGATTGTAGGTGGAGGCTGGAAAAAGGCTGTTTGAGCAACTGTTTAGATTTTGGGTTAAACCATTTTGCGCAGCTTGAAAAATAGTATGCTCTCAAAAAAATCTATTTATCCAACAGCTATCTATCTATCTATCTATCTATCTATCTATCTATCTATCTATCTCTATCTATCTGAAATGAAATTAGTTGCCCCTTTCAACTCCTGCTTTGTAAACTAACACTGACTGAGAGCTTACTTGTTGAGCTGGGTATTCAAATCACCTTTAAAGCACCTCTAGGAGTTAGACACTAGTTTTATCTTCATTTTGCTGAGTTGGAAAGTGAGGCACAGAGCAGTTAAGCAACTTGCTGGAGGTCACACAGCTATTAGGTGTCAGAGCTGGATTGAAATTCAAATCTGATTCCAGAGCCAACGCTATTTGCCACTAAGCTCTACTGCCTCCCTGTGGCGGTTTTCCAGTCAGGAGGGAGTCTTCAGCTTTCACAAATACTATACCTCCCTCGCCCACAACACACGGAACTCAGTCTCCCCCTGTTGCTTTTCATAGCAAATCCTATGCCCTCTGTTCATGTTTTTGACATGCATAAAATCTTGGCCCACCATGAGAAAAAAAATACTTTGTTGATGTGTGTGTTTTAACCAGTAACTTCCACTTTCTGTCTTTCTAAACCATTAGAATGAAAAACATTTGTTCTCACCCTTCCTATGTTTTTGTTTGTTTGTGGAGATGGAGTTTTACTCTTATTGCCCAGGCTGGAGTGCAACGGCATGATCTCGGCTCACCGCAACCTCTGCCTCCCGGGCTCAAGCGATTCTCCTGCCTCAGCCTCCCGAGTAGCTGAGATTACAGTCATGCACCACCATGCCTGGCTAATTTTGTATTTTTAGTAGAGAGGGGTTTCTCCATGTTGGCCAGGCTGGTCTCGAACTCCCGACCTCAGGTGATCTGCCCACCTCGGCCTCCCAAAGTGTTGAAATTACAGGAGTGAGCCACCGTGCCCGGCCCTCACCCTTCCTATGTAAAACCAAAAGCATTCACTCACTGTCCATCCACAGCACAGATTGGAAGCCACTTACGCACCCCGGGGGTTGAATCTAGTGAAGAGAATCTGACGATGCTTGGTGCACTCTGGGGTGAATTCATTTTGACACGTAGCTCTGAAGTTTTAGAAATATCGTTGTTCTTCATATTGGTGTTTTAGATAGAGGAGGCATGTTAGTTTTATTTTTCTTTTTTTTGAGACAGAGTCTCACTGTATCACCCAGGCTGGAGTCCAGTGGTGCAATCTCAGCTCACTGCAGCCTTGACCTCCCTGGCTCAAGCGATCCTCCCACCTCAGCCTCCCAAGTAGCTGGGACTACAGGTGCACACCACCATGCCTGGCTAATTTTTGTATTTTGTAGAGACGGGGTTTTGTCATGTTGCCCAGGCTGGTCTTGAACTCCTAGACTCAAGCAATCCCCCTGCTTTGGCCTCTCAAAGTGCTGGGATTACAGGAGTAAGCCACCACACCCGGCCGAAATGTTCCATGTCTTTATCTGGATGGTGGTTACCTGGGTGTCCATGTAGGTAAAAATGCATTGAGTGGCTGGGTACAGTGGCTCATTCCTGTAATCCCAGCACTTTGGGAGACTGAGGCCACTTGAGTCCAGGAGTTTGAGACCAGCGTGAGCAATATGACTAAACCCCGTCTCTACTAAAAATACAAAAATTAGCTGGGCATTGTGACTTGGGCCTATAATTCCAGATACTCAGGAGGCTGAGGCATGAGAATCACTTGAAGCTGGGAGGCGGAGGTTGCAGTGAGCCAAGATTGCACCACTGAACTCCAGCCTGGATGACAGAGTGAGACCCTGTCTAAAAAAAGAAGCATTGAGCAGCACACTTCAGATTAGAGCAGTTCACACTCATTACTGAATACAAATTGCACCTTAAAGCCAGGTGCAGTGTCTCACGCCTGTAATCTCAACACTTTGGGAAGCCAAGGCGAGCGGATCACCTGAGGTCAGGAGTTCGAGACCAGCCTGGCCAACATGGCAAAACCGTCTCTACTAAAAATGCAAAAATTAGCCAGGCATGGTGGCAGGTGCCTGTACTCCCAGCTACTTGGGAGGCTGAGGCAGGAGAATCCCTTGAACCTGGGAAGTGGAGGTTGCAGTGTGCTGATATCGTGCCACTGCACTCCAATGTGGGTGAGAGAGCGAGACTCGTCTCAAAAAAAAAATTAAATAAGTTGTACCTTAATAAAATAAAGACAATAGAAAGGGAGGAATCTAGGAGAATTGTTATTTTAAGGGCGAACAAAGTTCATAAAACACACACACACACACACACACACACACACACCCTGTGGTGGTTGTGAGGACTGGTGTGGGACAACAGAGGAAGAGAAGGCAGGGAGACTAGAGTTAAAGACTATTGCACGTTGTCCATGTTTTAATCTCTTAGGCAGAAAAGGGCAAAGACGTGCCCTTTTCATTGTCACCAGCTTTACTTTCACCTTTTAAAAGTAAATTGTTGGCTAGGTGCAGTGGCTTATGCCTGTAATCCCAGCATTCTGGGAGGCTGAGGCGGGTGGATCACCTGAGGTCAGGAGTTCAAGACCAGCCTGGCCAACATGGTGAAACCCCATCTCTACTAAAAATACAAAAATCAGCCAGGCCTGGTGGCACACACCTGTCAGCTACTCAGGAGGCTGAGGCACAAGAGAATCACTTGAACCCGGGAGGCAGAGGTTGCAATGAGCTGAGATTGCAACACTGCACTCCAGCCTGGGCAACAGAGTGAGACTTTGTCTCTCAACAACAACAAAAAGTAAATTGGATCGGAGTGCAGTGACTCACACCTGTAATCCCAACACTTTGGGAGGCCGAGACTGGGGGATTGCTTGAGGAGTCTCCCTGGCTGAAGTGAAGGTTTCCCTGGCTTTCTCATGAGAGAATGTCTTTTAAGTTTACAAAAGGAAAGGCTGAAATTAAATTCCCTGGTATCTTTCCATTGGCTGAATTTCCCTGTAGCTGCCTCTTGCTGAAGCCTGGGGTCTCCCTGGCAGCTGGGCCCGGAGGAGGCAGGAAGTAAATAGCTGTTCCCTGAATGGGCTCTTCAGAGAAACGGGACTGCCTCACTGTATTCACTGCGAGAAACACAGGACCTCAAAGCTCTGGGGCCCAACTGGGAACTACACAAGTGGTTTCTTTTCCAGAAAGCCCACTCATAAGACGAAGAGGCGTCCAATTTCCCAGGAACATATGGCACAGTGAGAGGCATGTCTTCATCACCCAGAAGCTCAGGACAATGTCATCACCCACAGAGGCATCGATGGGAGAGCTGAGCTCAGGAACCCACGAGAGGCTCAGGGTGCTGCCATGAGCTCAGATCCTAGACTTGAGTGGGCTGAAAGGTCACAAGGCTAAGATTTAGGGCTAACACAGAGGAGACAAGCCAACGCTGAGTCACTTTGAAGCTTGAAATCAGGGTTTTTAACCCCCACACTATTGACATCTTAGACCAGAAAATTATTTATTGTGGGGGCTGTTCTGTGCATTATGGGGTGTTTAGCAGCATCCCTGGTCACTATCCACTAGATGACAGTAGCATCCCCCTCCCCGAGAAGTGACAACCAAAAATGTCTCCAGGCCAGGCGCGGTGGCTCACGCCTGTAATCCCAGCACTTTGGGAGGCTAAGGTGGGCAGATCATCTGAGGCCAGGAGTTCAAGACCAGCCTGGCCAACATGGAGAAACCCCATCTCTACTAAAAATACAAAAATTAGCCAGACGTGGTAGCAGGCGCCTGTAATCCCAGCTACTCAGAAGGCTGAGGCAGGAGAATCGCTTGAACCCATGAGGAGGAGGTTGCAGTGAGCTGAGACCATGCCATTGTACTCCAGCATGGGCAACAAGAGTGAAACTCCATCTCAAAAAAAAAAAAAAAGTCTCCAGATTTTTGTCAAATGTCATCTTGGGGGGCAATATCTTCCTCTACTGAGAACCACTGCTTTAGATAAAAGCAAAATCTTAGGCTGGGCGCTATGGCTCACGCCTGTAATCCTAGTACTTTGGGAGGCTGAAGCGGGTGGATCATTTGAGGTCAGGAGTTCGAGACCAGCCAGACCAACATGGTGAAACCCCGACTCTACTAAAAATACAAAATTAGCTGGGTGTGGTGGCACGTGCCTGTAATCCCAGCAACTTGGGAGGCTGAGGCAGGAGAATCACTTGAACCTGGGAGGTGGAGGTTGCAGTGAGCTGAGATCGCGCCATTGCACCCAGCTTGGGCATCAAAAGTGAAACTCCATCTCAAAACAAAGCAAAATCTTAGACTTTTGGGGCTATTGCCTGAAATCTTGGACAAAGGCCTAACTGACCCAATTAAAATACTGAGTTAAAATCTGAGCCCCACTGTTAGGCTGAAGCAAACCAAGGAGGCAATGAATTACGTGTTGCCTAACTTGCTTCTCCCTTGCAGTTTCAATTGCGTTAGGCAGCCAGCTTCCCTTCCTCTCCACTGTTTGAATTGTTGCTGTGCCGGGCAAAAACTGCAGCTGGTCGTCCTCAGAGCTGGCCTCATTTCAGTAATAGCCGGGAGGACTGGCATGGGGCTTTCCAAGCTTAATTAGCTCATGTTTGTAGAGTTCCTTAGGAAGCTCAGGCCAGCATGCTATGGGAAGTCCAAGTTACTAGGATTCTCGCCACACTTAAAAAAAGAACATTCCCACATAAAAAGGCTGGTAGAGGCAGAAAAGAGTGCCTCGGAGCGTGTGTGTGAATAGCAAAGGGTCCTTCTGAACCACATTTGAGACCGTAAAGAAAGAGAGTAATGCATTCCAACTTTCAGGCCCTCCTCCTATTCTCTAGAGCAGGAAATTATTTAAAGTATTTCCTGAACAGCTGAAGTATGTTAGAAACCTGCTAGCATCCTCCACAGAATCTCCAGGAAATGGACACCAAAGAATTTCTTTGCAACAACAAACTATTTGAGCTCTACTGGCCATTTCTACCTGAACAGGTTGGATACTCTCAGCCTGGGACCTGGAGAATACAATCTTCTTAGATCATTTTTATGTCAAACTTAGCATCCTACAGCAAGAACACACGCTGGAAGAGAATTCCTCTTGTGTATGCACATATATATGAAGAATTCTCTTCTAGCATATATATATATATATAGAGAGAGAGAGAGAGAGAGAGTATATATACACATATATTAGTATACATCAAGAGAGACGGAGACAGAAAGAATGAAGAACTTTCTTTGTTAGGTAATTTAGCAATGTCAGTAATAGCTTGCTAGTTAGTTATTCCCGCTCAGTCTTCGGGTGGGGCAAGAATGAGGTCAGCCTCTTCTGTTTTAGGCAGAATTCTAGAACATGCAACAAAAGGAAACTGCTTGGCCCCATCCCACCTCTAGAGATGTGTTCTCTCCAAGGCCTGCCTATAAATCTCCCAGGGTGGGGTTCCAGAAGCATGGTGCCCCGGCAAGCCAAGTTTGAACCTCCCAAGCAAATCAGCATTGGAATGTTGGTGGTGTCACAGGATCAAGAGCCATCTGGGAGCCAGCTGTGACTTGGGCTGATTCCCATGGTTTCCTATGAGAAGGGCAAGTATGATCACTACAGCAGAAATACCAAAGAAAAATGGCAATTGTTACCTCTGGAGCAAAGAACAAGGCCTAGAGCAGAGCCAGTTCCTAAAGAGAATGACAGATCTGATTATGCTGGTGAAGGCCAGGCAAGTTCTGTGCTTCCTAACCAGTTAGAAGCCTTTCCTCCGGCGGCGGCAGAGCTCGGATCGGCGGCAGAGCTCGGATCCAGAGTTTGGGAAGTGTGGGACTTGCCTCTCTGAGACCTGGCTGTCAGCAGGAGGATGAGGAGCCAAACACGTCCCATTGTTACCACCCACCCTCTGGGGCTTGCAGGGAAACTGAACTCCTGGCCAAACGAGAAATATAAACCCTTGCCATCTTCTCTTTCCGAGGACAAAGGCACCACAGATTTTTAGTGTGTTTCATCATGCTTTTGGAATGAATGTCAACCAAATGCCATCTTTTAGGGACAGCAGCAAAAACGCCTGTTCAACTGGAGTTCTTTAGTCAAATGGCAGTTACATTCACTGATCTGAGGTCTTAAACTACTTAGGCTCAGGGAATGACATTAAAAAAAAAAAATAGCAGCTGGATGCGGTGGCTCATGCCTGTAATCCCAGCACTTTGGGAGGCTGCAGTGGGTGGATCACAAGGTCAGGAGTTTGAGACCAGCCTGGCCATATTGTGAAACCCCATCTCTAAAAATACAAAAATTAGCTGGACGCGGTGGTGCATGCCTGTAATCCCAGCTACTCAGGAGGCTGAGGCAGGAGAATAACTTGAACCTGGGAGGTGGAGTTTCCAATTAGCCAAGATTGCGCCATTGCCCTCCAGCCTGGGCAACAAGAGCAAGACTCCGTCAAAAAAAAAAAAAAAAAAAGAAAAGAAAAGAAAAAAGAAAAAAGCATATTTACAAATGTGTAGAAAATAGGCTAGGCGCATTGGCTCACATCTGTAATCCCAGCACTTTGGGAGGCCGAGGTAGGTGGATCACCTGAGGTCAGGAGTTCAAGACCACCCTGGCCAATATGGTGAAACTCCATCTTTACTAAAAACACAAAAATTAGCTGGGCATGGTGGCAGGCACCTGTAATCCTAGCTACTCGGGAGGCTGAGGTGGGAGAATTGCTTGAACCTGGGAGACGGAGGTTGCAGTGAGCCAAGATTTCGCCACTGCACTCCAGCCTGGGCGACAGAGTGAGACTTTGTCTCAAAAGAAACAAAAAAAGAAAAACAAAACAAAAAAAAAGAAAAGAAATGGAAAGGAACTCCACCTGAAACTCGTAATATTTTGGAGGTAGCTCTGCCTCTGAGGGCCTAATTTTCCCCAGGCTGTGATCCCCTTTCTTTGAAAAGCACCCACATGTATTTAACAGTAAACTGTGCATGCAGTTTCAGAGGTTCAGGAGCCCCATAACCTATCTTGGATCTCAGGTTACACAGGTTAAGAATTCTTATTCAGGCCAAAATATAAAATCCAATGGTAGAATTTCAGGTTATTATTTTAATTGTTTTAGGTTATTTTAATCTTTGTGGTATTCTGTTTTTCAAATTTTCTAAAATAAGTATTATTTCTGTAACTACCGAAAATACCTTTTAAAGAATTACCAGAAAGAAAAGAAAGAGAAAAGGAAGAAAAAAAGAGAAAGGAAGGAAGGAAGGAAGGAGAGAGGAAGGGAGGGAGGGAGGGAGGAGAGAGAGAGAGGGAGAGAAAAAAGAAAGAGAGTGAGAGAGAGAAAGAAGGAAGGGAAGGAAGGAAGAAAGAAAAAAAGAAAGAAAGAAAGAGAAAGAAAGAAAGGAAGGAAAATGAATTAGCTTTGTGTTCCCTAAGTTAATCTTTGCTGAGTGGTTGAGACGTTGGTTGAAAGAATGGGCAAGAACAGAGTAGGGTGACAGTCATTGGTCACTTACAACTTTAGTCTAAGCCAAAGGGTTGAAAAAGACCATCTTGGCTGGGCGTGGTGACTCATGCCTGTAATTCCAGCACTTTGGGAGGCCCAGGTGGGTGGATCACTTGAGGTCAGGAGTTTGAGACCAGCCTGACCAACATAGAGAAACCTGGTCTCTACTAAAAATACAAAATTAGCCTGGTGTGGTGGCACATGCCTGAAATCCTGGCTACTCGGGAGGCTGAGGCAGGAGAATCTCCTGAACCTGGGAGGCGGAGGTTGCAATGAGCCAAGATCATGCCATTGCACCCCAGCCTGGGCAACAAGAGCGGAACTCTGTCTCAAAAAAAAAAAGAAAAAGAAAGAAAAAGACCACCTCATTTATACACAGTTTTCTACATTTCTCCTATATTTCAATAGTTTTGCTTTTAAAATATGTATTTTTTGCAGCCACAATCAGGAGATGCCTTCTGGGTATCATACCTTGACCATTAATTTTAATTTTGAATTGATTTAAAGTTTTCTTATTCATCCAATCTTTCCTCATATTCCCTTGTTTTTATGGATAAGCTTCCAATATTTCTGCCTAAACTTGTTCAAGTTCTAAACATGAGTTTCTTCATAGTTTAGAACTTGAAGTAGTAGACTTCTTCATAGTAGAAAATATGGCTTTGTGGTGGCTGTCTCAACAGTCAAGTGTTTGCTCATTCAAGAAACTTCATTAACACCAGTATTAGGGGCCTATCAGGTATTGATACTGACAAGCTTCCATCACCAAGTTGGACTTGGGTGGTTCAGTCCTGTTCTCATGGCCAATGAGAAGTTAGGTGAGGAGGTGCTCCAATTATTCTGTCCGATAGAATTAAGAGAAAGGGAACCAGTGGGCACAGGAAGACAGCTGGACCTCTCACTGAGATACTGCAAAGGCTAACAGCCAGTCTAGGAACTTAGTCACAGTAGGCCCTCCTTGAGCTAGTTCCACTGTTCAGAGAGCTATTCCAAGCCCATAAAAGACCTAAAGGCTGACAAAACATCTGACTTTTCAGTAGAATCCTATCATTAAGTATGTAAACAATCCAGTATGGTCATCTTATGTTGATGTGTATCTGATTGATAAGGGGAAAAAAAGAGAAGAGCAATAATAAACTTAGCCTAGAAGGTAAAATATATCAAAACAAGTGTCTATGTAAGAACAAACAGAAATCTTTGGTGTTAAAAGGTTGGAGGCAGCCAGGTGCAGTGGCTCATTCCTGCAAATCCCAGCACTTTGGGAAGCTGAGGCAGGAGGATAGCTTGAGGCCAGGAATTTGAGACCAGCCTGGATAACACAACGAAACTTTGTTTCTTCAGTTATTACAGCTATTCCCAACAACGAAAAGTTTGGAATAGCCATAATACTTATCTGGGATATTTCTATTATGTAGGAATTAGTATCTATACTTTTCTTATGCCAGCACTGAGCTGCCCCACCAAAAGGTCTTTCACTGACATAATAAAGAGGCAGGATTTGAATTCAGACAGATCTGGCTCTTAAATACTAGTCCACTTCACTGCACCATGCTACCTCCCACAACTAGGATGGGAAAAGACATTTACGATTGTGAAAGGCCTGGAATGCACGAACTGATCAGTTTAAGAGGGTTCGATGCATACACCTCCTACACAGTGTGATGAAACTGTCCGAAATATTTAGGAGGAACTGAGCGTTCACAGACACTAGAATTAGCTTTCAAACTATGCCAACATGTCGTTTAACATGCAAGTGCTCAAAATTAAATTGCACTTCTGCCCTCAAAAAACCCTAGTTGATAGCTTGGGTGTTTCTTATCATCTTTATTAGCTGGGGTTATGAAACTTAAATGGGTGATGTTGCTAAAACACTTTTCTCTAACACTTTCCCATGGGGAGTTAGAGGCAGGATGCATGATTTGGCCGGGTTTTGTTCATCACAAATTAGGTCAACAGCCCAATCCCAAAAGAAAGCACCATTAGTGAAATGACATGTTTCAAGGGCTTTCCAAAATCAGTCCACCGGGTTTTGGCAAGCTCCAGCAAGGGTGGAGAGGGGTAAGGAGCAGCCAGGCCTTAATGGCCTTCTGAACTTGGGTCCTGTATCTGACAAGGTTTCCAATGGCTCCTATGAACAAAACTGACTTTGCTCTTACTGCTTTTATGCAATTAAAGAGGCCAAATGCTGAAATAAAAATCTCACTTAACAATGAGGATTTACAGTAACAAAAAATTATCCTGAGTTTTTTCTTCAGTGATGATGCGTGACAGAAAGATTGAGGATGAGAGGGGAAAGAATCAACCTTAGGAAACAGAATGTTGATTTCCTTTGTCATAAAACTGCAATATAGCAATGAAAGGATCAATACTTTGTGAAATGTTTAACACTGATGTCCAATCTTTTAAAGTTATCCTTTTAAGATTATTTCAACAAGCAAAATAAGTGTTAGCAGTTTTTACTTTGATAATTGCCAAATGATATTAGGAATATTACCTTTCCCCCCTTGCTTACAACAAAAACAAATACAAAAATGAAAGTTATAGGTAAAGATATATAATTTATCAAAGTGTTTTTTTGTTTTTTTTTGTTTTTTTGAGATGGAGTCTCGCTCTTGTCACCCAGGCTGGAGTGCAGTGGCACAATCTCGGCTCAGTGCAACATCCAACTCCCTCCACCATGCCCAGTTAATTTTTTGTATTTTTAGTAGAGACAGGGTTTTGCCATATTGGGCAGGACCCTTGAACTCCTGACCTCAGATGATCTGCCTGCCTCGGCCTCCCAAAGTGCTGGGATTACAAGCGTGAGCCACCGGGCCTAGCCTATCAAAGACTTTTTTTTTCTTTTTTTCCCCTATTTTTGTTTGATTTATTTAAGACCACCTCCCTACAATTTCCAGAGAAAAAAATACAAAACAAGAAACAGACTTGGTTTCAAATACATAACCAGGTGCTGGAGTTTAAAGCATTACTGATAACACTGTTACAGAAGAATGGCAGCTTACTCCAGGACACTTCAGTATTCCTGAGGAATAAACACGATTTCTCTTGTCCTCCCACTGAGATGTTCTCAGGTGAAGTCACTGCTCCTGCTCTTTGACATATTTTCCATGTAGAAGATATGGAGCCTGGAAATCATGCTGACAGTTGGAGTAAGCCATTCCTAATCCCGTGCCAGAACTGAAGGCTAATGGCCACATTCTTCTTTAAAGAAGTGAGAAAACAATTCCTAATCCAAAACCAGTACCTATCTTCACCACCGCATCTGCCAGGCACTGGTCCCACTTCCTGCTGAGCTCCGATTCCAACATGTTCCCCACCCATGCCTCTAGCTTTCCTCTCTGCCAGCCCCTGCACTCTTTAACACTACCAAAGTCTTCAATGACATTTCAAACTGCTAGATGGCCGGGCACAGTGGCTCACACCTGTAATCCCAGCACTTTGGGAGGCCAAGCCGGGTAGATCACTTGAGGTCAGGAGTTCGAGATCAGCCTGGCCAACATGGCTAAACCCCATCTCTAATAAAAATACAAAAATTAGCCTGGTGTGATGGTGGGCACTTGTAATCCCCGTTATTCGGGAGGCTGAGGCAGGAGAATTGCTTAAGCTGGGAGGTGGAGGTTGCAGTGAGCCGAGATCACGCCACTGCACTCCAGCCTGGGAGACAGAGTGAGATTCCGTCTCAAAGAAAAAAAAAAAAATTAGCCAAGTGTGGTGGCGGGAGCCTGTAGTCCTAGCTACTCGGGAGGCTGAGGCAGGAGAATCTCTTGAGCCCGGGAGGCAGAGGTTGCGGTGAGCCAAGATCGCGCCACTGAACTCCATCCAGCCTGGGCAACAAGAGCGAGACTCCGTCTCCAAAAAAAAAAAAAAAAAAGAGCTTTCAAACTGCTAGGAAACTAAAAATGTTGGTACATTAATAAATCACTAGCAGTTTAGACATTAACACTGCAAGAGGGAGAAGTTGGTAGCTACACAATGTTTTTATCGTGACTTTTACAAATCAAGCTGGTTATAAAGTCATTCTGTCATTCTCAAAGATATTAAGTTACCCACAGATAAATTAAATAAAAATCTCCCAATGCCTCTATGGATCTAACCACTCCAAGGAAACTAGCATGTTAAGCATTTTATCTAAAATATGAAAAAAAAAACTTTTTTGGAAACCAGCTATCTCCTGTTCATTACCTCACTATTGAGTCATGCTTCCTTTAACAAATCCAGACCTTATGCTTTCTATCCTGTCTTTTACACTAGTCTTTCTGAAGCCATTAAAACTCTCCCATGTTAAAGCAAAAATCTAGGATGTCCAGGTTTACTTCCCCATCACCTTTTCTCCAGCTGAAGACTTTTGGATTCAGTATCCAAGAAGGGACTCGAGTTGGGGAGAGGAAGAGAGGAGCAAGTAAGTAGGAAAGGAAGGGCAGTCTGTACTGTTAATGTCTCTTCCCCCTCCCCTTTATGGGAGCCTTTGTACAGGAAAAGCTGAGAAAGTGATCCACGGTTCCAAACAAAATGCTCTATGCTTACGAGGACCACGTGTAACACAGGGGTTTAGTGTTCCATTTTATTTTTTGTTGTTGTTTGTGTGTGTGTGTGTTTGAGACAGAGTCTTGCTCTGTCGCCCAGGCTGGAGTGAAATGGCGCAATCTCAGTGCACTGCAACCTCCGCCGCCCAGGTTCAAGTTATTCTTCTGCCTCAGCCTCCCAAGTAGCTTACAGGCGCCCACTAGCGCATCCGGCTAATTTTTGTTTTTTGTGTTTTTTTTTAAGTAGAGAGGGGGTTTCACCATGTTGGCCAAGCTGGTCTCAAACTCCTGACCTCGAGTGATCTGCCTGCCTCGGCCTCCCAAAGTGCTGGGATCTGGCCAAGATGGTGAAACCCCATCTCTACTAAAAATACAAAAATGAGCCGGGCGTGGTGGCAGGCGCCTGTAATCCCAGCTACTTGGGAGGCTGAGGCAGAGAATCGCTTAAACCTGGGAGGCAGAAGTTGCAGTGAGCTGAGATCGTGCCACTGCACTCCAGCCTGGGTGACAGAGTGAGACTCCATCTCAAAAAGAATAGTGGTGATCAACCTATATTGTACAAGAGCCCTTGGGAATTACATTTTTAAAAAAGACACAAGGTGGACCCTCGTGCCCCTCATCATCGAAACAGAACTGGGTACATTCCCAGGTGAGGCCCATGTGCAGCCATGATTTTACCTTGGAATCCCATTCAGCCTTGAAGTTTGGGAGGAATGAATTCCACTTGTAGCTCCAGGAGAGATTTATGATTAAATTTACGGTGTTTAGCGCATCTCCCTGGCCAAGGAGACTTAAGGAGACACTGGCTGAGGGTTTCTGGAAAATTTTATTCATTCTTCTGTAAAAACTGCAGCCAGGACTACCTCTGGTTAATCCCATCAGTTTGGATGGGTTACCTTTCACTAGCAACATTAAAGACCCCAAATTAGAAAGCAACACATAGGCATGGTGAAGTCAAGAAAAGGGTGGACTTGAATGTTTATTTACAGGATGCTGCAAGATAGGAAATTCCACATAGAAATTAGAAACCTAGTCAGAGGACTAGCTTCATACAGTATGTACAGTTGGAACTGTTCAAGTATAGTTTCAGTGTAAAAAGTGCTACAGTAACAAACCACATTTAAGAAAGAGTTCTTAGTAGAGAAACAGTAAGACAAAATACCAAACATAGTACACAACAAATTGATGCCTCAGCTACGTGATCTAAAAGTTAAAGGTCCCAGGAGCCCCATCCTGAACTTGGAAGGTGTAGCCTTCAGAGGTAGTTTCTGGCACAACGTTTTGATCTTCCTCTTCCTGGAAATATATTAAAAAATAAATATAAGAATAATAAGTATTCCAAGCAGCAGCCTACCTAGAAGTCTGTATTTAATCTCTAGGTCTCGATCTGCATATTACACCTTTAATCCTGTAAGATATTGTAGTATCTGACATAGGGGAGGGAGGGTCTCTGAAACTTTGCCAATTCATAAATGCTACTACAGTAACAGAAACAGGCCGAGATTTTTTTTCTTCCCCAATGGTCACTTTTCAATAGGAAAAGACTGTATTAGGCCCAGAGCATGGTGGTGGGTTTGGCCTACTTCTCTATCACCTCCTACAATGACACCCATTAACTTACCCTCAAGATATTCTAAGATTCTCAAGGCTGTTCATTTGAAACTAATCTGGTGACTTTTAAAATCTCACCTCAACGCCAAGACCAAGGTGCGAGGGCTTATTGAGATCATCTCCAATGCAGCAGGGTACGAGAATATCCCCATCCCAGCACCATGAAGAAAACTTCCTGAGGCAGTTGGCTCAGAAGGTCCCCGACAAGCTGAATAACCCTAAGTTCAATGATCCGCACATCAAGACCAACCTGCTCCTGCAGGCTCACCTGTCCCACATGCAGCTGAGTGCTGAGTTGCAGTCAGATACGGAGGAAATCCTTAGTAAGGCAGTCCGGCTTGTCCAGGCCTGCGTGGATGTCCTCTCCAGCAATGGGTGGCTCAGCTCTGCTCTGGCAGCTATGGAATTGGCCCAGATGGTCACCCAAGCCATGTGGTCCAAGGACTCATACCTGAAGCAGCTGCCACACTTCACCTCTGAGCATATCAAATGTTGCACAGACAAGGGAGTGAAGAGTGTTTTCGACATCATGGAGATGGAGGATGAAGAACGGAACGCAATTCTTTAGCTGACTGATAGCCAGATTACAGATGTGGCTCGCTTTTGTAACTGCTACCCTAATATCGAACCATCTTAGGAGGTGGTGGATAAGGACAGCATCCGCAGTGGTGGGCCAGCGGTGGTGCTGGTGCAGCTGGAGCGAGAGGAGGAAGTCACAGGCCCTGTCATTGTGCCTCTCTTCCCGCAGAAACGTGAAGAGGGCTGGTGGGTGGTGATTGGAGACACCAAGTCCAATAGCCTCATCTCCATCAAGAGGCTGATCCTGCAGCAGAAGGCCAAGGTGAAGTTGGACTTTGTGGCTCCAGCCACTGGTGCCCACAACTACACTCTGTACCTCATGAGTGATGCTTACACGGGATGTGACCAGGAGTACAAATTCAGCATGGATGTGAAAGAAGCCGAGACGGACAGTGATTCAGATTGAGTCCTGAGGCATTTACTCTTGGGTGAAGGAGAGTTGAGCCTGAATTAGGAATGTGTACATTGTAGGGATCCTGGTGGTTATGCGGACCAGGTCTGTGGGCCTGAGGTCTGGCCAGCCAGGGCTGGTGCTGTCCCCGCCCACATCCACTTCCTTTTCCCTTGTTCACACTCTGGATCCAGTGACAGCAGGTGTCATGGATCAAGCATAAATCATATATAGCATGTTCAGGCATGTTACTGGTAGTTCCTTTTGAGTCTGACATTCTAATAAAATAATTCGTAGAAACCAAAGCTAAATAAATAAATAAATAGATTTTATTACCATCAAGCCAAACATCAGAGGGGCAAATAAGTACATTATGTCCTATGCACACTGATATTTTACTATATTTAACAAAGATATGAGGCTCATTTTTAAAAGTATGAGGGAAAAAAGGGCTCATGGCCTTGGCTTTACATGTTTCCAAGTTGTTATTAATATTACCATCCATTACTCACCTCTACAGAGAAATACTTCTCAGTTAAGCTTAATGAAGCCTTATACACAGACTCATTTTCATGGTTTTGTAGAGCTTCAATTTTGTCTAAGCCTCCACATTCTTCAATCATTATACTAAGTTTCTCAGTTTCACCTAGTTTCTCAGCAGCCTAAAAAAAGTCCAAGTTTACTGGTGTATACTCTGAATGTTTTAATGAAGAAAACATCGAAAATTTGAATATTGATATGTCAGGCAGAAATAAGCACCTTAACATTTCCTTCATCAAGCCTATCATAGTTTTATGTCCATTTTGTATTTTGTTGAAACTCAGTGTGATTGGATCTGTACCTACTCTTAGCAGTACTTCAACTGGAGCCAGAGATCTTACAATCAGCAGCTCTCAAACTTTTCTATGTATCAAAATCACATGGGCCACTTTTCTTTCTTTTTTTCTGTTTTTTTTTTTTTTTTTTTTTTTGAGATGGAGTCTCGCTCTGTTGCCCAGGCTGGAGTGCAGTGGCGTGAAGTCGGCTCACTGCAAGCTCCACCTCCTGGGTTCATGCCATTCTCCTGCCTCAGCCTCCCGAGTAGCTGGATCTATAGGCATGTGCCACCACGCCCAGCTAATTTTTTGTATTTTTAGTAGAGATGGGGTTTCACCGTGTTAGCCAGGATGGTCTCGATCTCCTGACCTCGTGATCCGCCTGCCTCAGCCTCCCAAAGTGCTGGGATTACAGGCGTGAGCCACCGCGCCCGGCCGATGTGGGCAACTTTTAAAAGAACACTACACTCCAGTTCAACTGGTCTGCTATGGGAACAGGGGCATATTGTTTCGTAAAGCATCCTATATCATCAGAAGGTGTAGTCAAGGTGTCTAAGGGCAAAGATGGCCTATGGAGTGCTAAACTAAATGTCTCCGAACAGAATGTGTGTTGGTATTAAGGATTTATGGGGCATATGGAATGGTATGTAGGTTAGTTTTTCTTTAAATTTTCAACTTTTAAGAGATACATAAATATCTATAGATGAAATAACAGATTTGCTTCAAAATAACTTAGGGGATTAGATGAAGGGAAGAAGAAATACTGGCCACATACTGACAAATTATTTATACACAGTGACAGATACACCAGCATCCATTATTGTAGGCTCAATTTTTTTTTTTTTTTTTTTTGAGACAGTTTCACTCTTGTCACCCAGGCTGGAGTGCAATGGCGTGATCTTGGCTCACTGCAACCTCTGCCTCCCAGGTTCAAGCAATTCTCCTGCCTCGGCCTCCTGAGTAGCTGGAATTACAGGCGCCTGCCACCACGCCCAGCTAATTTTTTTAAATTTTAGTAGAGACGGGGGTCTCATTATGTTGGCCAGGCTGGTCTTGAACTCCTGACCTCGTGATCCACCCGCCTCGGCCTCCCCAAAGTGCTGGGATTACAGGCGTGAGCCAACATGCCCAGCCTGTAGGCTCAACTTCTATATGTAAAAATTTCTAGAATCCAAAGTTGATGAGAAGGGCTTACCTACTACCAATCACTATGGCAAAGTGCCATATGCTGGTATGCTTGGATCAATTAGGGGTGGAACCAGAAGAAAAATATAATTAAGTCATTCAAAAAAAAATTTTTTTTTTGAGACAGAGTTTCACTCTTTCGCCCAGGCTGGAGTGAAGTGACGCAATCTTGGCTCACTGCAACCTCCGCCGCCCCGTCCAGAGTTCAAGCGATTCTCCTGCCTCAGCCTCCCAAGTAGCTGGGATTATAGGCGTCTGCCACCAGGCCTGGCTAATTTTTGTATTTTTAGTAGAGACAGGGTTTCACCATGTTGGCCAGGCTGGTCTCGAACTCCTGACCTCAGGTGGTCCACTCACCTCAACCTCCCAAAGTGCTAGGATTACAGGCATGAGCCACTGTGCCCGGCCAAGTCATTCAAATTTAATGTCACCAAAAATCGGCATGAAATTGGGAAATTAAATCAACCAAGTAAACAGGTGTGATGAGTCCACATAAGCGCCTGACTCCGATTCAGGTCGCACCATCCACTTGTCGTCTCTTTTATATCTTTTATAATGCCTGCCTCATTTTTAATAAAAGGGGTGGCCACATAAACAGGCTTTCTGATTCTGTGGCTTACTAGTGAGTAAACTTACAGCTGTCCTCCCCCAAGTCTAAATAGTAAACTGATTATTATCAAGTCCAAATTCAAACAAAGCCACCTTGATAGGACTTACCTGAAAGATATTTGAAATGGCATCCAGGATAACCAGAATTATCTTGGTATCTTTTGCAGGTAAGAGGTTCATCAACGGTTCTATTATGCCACAGTGAACAAGGTACACAATCTGTTCAACTGTTCCGCCACTGGTATAGTTGGTCACCGCCCACACAGCTTCCTTTTGTGTCTTAAAATCTGCCTATTAAACATAAGGAAATGGTTTTATTTCAGAACAGTTGCACAAATAAGATTCCAAGAGTACTTTTTCACAAAAACGATGACTGAAAGTACCAAGGTTCTATCGACACAACCTTAAGTAAAAGGGGTTACTGGGTATTGTTCAGCAAAGGACTCCTAGTAGAACCCAAGATTCTTGCACATGAAGAAGCTTATCAAGCACAGCTTTCTATAAATACTAAAAATGACTTGATTAAATCCTAAGACTTTGTTACCTTAGAGAGAACGCTGACAAGGAATGGGACTAATCCATGATTCACAACTTGCTGTATCTGGTCCTGGGGCTGGCTGTGATGTTTGACATTGTCCACGTAGCTTCCTTCTGAATGTTAGTTTTGGGGTTGGTGAGCAGGCTGGGAAAGACGGCGAGTGCTCCTGCATCAATCAAAACCTGAGTCTGTTCATCTGTACCAGTGACGATATTCCCTATGGCTCTTAGGGCAGGAGTCCGAAAATGAAAAAATGTTGATGCTGGTTACCTTATATTTTTCCCAGCACTTCAGAAATTCTGTACTCTAAAAGTTTTAACAAGAGGCCCAACATGACCTGAAATAGGCAATATTTCAATATTAGTATCAACTGATTATGCTTTTTTTTTTGAGACAGGAGTCTTGCTCTTGTCACCCAGGCTGGAGTGCAATGGTGTGATCTTGGGTCACTGCAACCTCCGCCTCCCAGGTTCAAGCAATTCTCTTGCCTCGGCCTCCCGAGTAGCTGGGATTAAAGCGTGTGCCATCATGTCCGGCTAATTTCTTTGTATTTTTAGTAGAGATGGGTTTTCACATGTTGGCCAGGCTGATCTCGAACTCCTTACCTCAGCTGATCCACCCACCTCGGCCTCCCAAAGTGCTGGGATTACAGGCATGAGCTACTAAAAATGTAGACCTACATTTAATTTTGCCTGTTAAACATTCATTATTTTATATGTAGAACAGTTTCCAAACTCGATGTCAGGACTCACTGGAGTCTCAAGTTATGGAGTATCCAAGTGTTTTGTTGCTAAAAAAGGCAGCTTTGAATAATTTTAAAAATGAACTAGAAGGCCAGGCACAGTGGCTCACACCTGTAATCCTAGCACTTTGGGAGGCTCAGGAGGGAGGATGGGTTGAGCTCAGGAGTTCGAGACCAGTCTGAGCAACATAATGAGACCTCCCCTTCTACAAAAAATTAAAACAAAACAAAAAGAAATCCAGGCATGGTGGTGTGTGCCTATCACCATGCAAGACCTTCTCTCAAAAAAAAAAAAGAATCAGAGCAGACTGAAGATTATTCCTACATTAATCTCAATAACTTGCATTCAGATATACTTTGAGGGAGAAAGACATGAAGTTATAAGCAACATTCTGAGAATCTTCATATCTAATTTTATAATCTATATATTTCCACGGTTGAGTGTTGTTGCAAATATAAATGGGTTATGTGCGGCCAGGCGCAGTGGCTCACGCCTGTAATCCCAGCACTTTGGGAGGCCGAGGCAGTGGATCACCTGAGGTCAGACGTTCGAGACCAGACTGAGAAACATGGTGAAACCCCATCTCTACTAAAAATGCAAAAATTAGCCAGATGTGGTGGCGGGCCCCTGTAATCCCAGCTACTTGGGAGGATGTGGCAGGAGAATCGCTTGAATCCAGGAGGCAGAGGCTGCAGTGAGCCTAGATCGCACCACTGCACTCCAGCTTGGGCAACAGAGCAAGACCTGTGCCCTGCCCCCCCGACAACAAAAAAATGTTTTATGTTGTGAATCAAAGTAGAAAGGAGGTTTGAGAGCCAATGCTACCCATAATTCAAAAAGCCAGTATCCCTGTCTCTGCAGGAGCTTGACACCTAACAGAAAATGTGACAAGTAGACAAACAGCATAAAACAAGTGGTAAATAGATGGGTTACATAGCATTTATTCCCAATTTTGGGTGCAGAATCAGGGCACTAGAGAATCCTGAGAAAGGAGTGTCTTTCCTACGAGGCTAAGGAGTGCTATAAGAAGAAGATGAGCTTTGAGTATTAGTACCCTAGAAATAGAACACACGTAGTAGTCAATCGAAAAAAAAAAAGATAAATGTGGAGTGCTAAAGGGCTAAAGGAAGCATAACGTGGCTGGGCGCAGTGGCTCACACCTGTAATTGCAGCATTTGGGAGGCCAAGGCAGGCAGATTACCTGACGTCAGGAGTTTGAAACCAGACTGGCCAACGTGGTGAAACCCTGTCTCTACTAAAAAAAAACCAAAAATTAGTTGGGCGTGGCGGCGCACACCTGTAATCCCAGCTATTCGGGAGGTTGAGGCACGAGTACCACTTGAATCCAGGAGGCAGAGGTTACAGTGAGCCAAGATGGCGCCATTGCACTCCAGCCTTGGCAACAGCACGAGACTTTGCCTCAAAAAAAAAAAGGAAGCATATTGTGAGAAAAAGAAGTAGGAAAGTGCCCAGTTATCTTTGGAAGATGAAAGATAAATTTGAAAATCTAAGATAGGTCTACTTTGTGGAAGGCCTTCATGGAGTATGGATTATATTATTATTTTTTAGACAGAGTTTTGCACTTGTTGCCCAGGCTGGAGTGCAATGGTGCGATGGTGCGATCTTGGCTCACTGCAACCTCTGCCTCCCAGGTTCAAGCGATTCTCCTGCCTCAGCTTCCCAAGTAGCTGGGATTACAGGCACCCACCACCACCCCGAGCTAATTTTTTTTTATCTTTAGTAGAGACAGGTTTCACCATGTTGGCCAGGCTGGTCTCAAACTCCTGACCTCAGATTATCCACCCACCTCAGCCTCCCAAAGTGCTGGCATTACAGGCGCAAGCCACCATGCCTGGCCAGAGTATGGATTTTTATTTTTAGAGACAGGGTCTTACTCTGTCATCCAGCATGAAGTGCAGTGGTACAATCACAGCTCACTGCAGCCTCAAAATCCTGGGCTCAAGTGATCCTTCTGCCTCAGCCTCCTGAATACCTAGGACTAAAGGCCTGTGCCACCATGCCCAGCTAACTTTTTATTTTTTGTAGAGACAAGGTCTTGCTATGTTGCCTAGGCTGGGCTCAAACTCCTGGCCTCCAGTGATCCTCCTATTTCAGCTTCCCAAAGTGCTGGAATTATAGGCGTGAACCATCATGCCCAGCGGAGTATGGATTTTTTATTTTTATTTTTATTTCTTGAGACAGAGTTTCACTCTTGTTGCGCAGGCTAGAGTGTAATGGCAAGGTTTTGGCTCACTGCAACCTCTGCCTCACAGGTTCATGCAATTTGGAGTATGGATTTTGAGGAGAGAAAAAACACGTCTAAAGCAGTACTTTAGGAAACAATTCAGAAAAATAGCATTTGGCACAGAAAGAAGGAAACGATAAATTAGGAGGCTACTGTAAATATTTCAGGAGGAAAGACCTGAACAAAGCTGGTGACAAATACAAAAAAACACAGAATACCAAAAAAGACAGAAATAAACCAGAAATGGGCTGGGCGTGGTGGCTCATGCCTGTAATCCCAGCACTTTGGGAGGCCCAGGTGGGCGGATAACAAGGTCAGGAGTACAAGACCAGCCTGGCCAACATGGTGAAACCCTGGCTCTACTAAAAATACAAAAATTAACCACGCGTGGTGGTGTGTACCTGTAATCCCAGCTACTCGGGAGGCTGAGGCAGGAGAATTGCTTGAAACTAGGAGGCTAAGGTTGCAGTGAGCCGAGATTGTGCCACTGCACTCCAGCCTGGGCGACAGAGCAAGACTCCATGTGGGAAAAAGAAAAAAGAAATAAACCAGAAACTGGTTGGCTCTGGACACACTGGTCAGGTCAAGGTACCCAGCTAGTAGCTAGAAATGCAGGGAAGTCTGAAGGAAGGTCAGAGCTAAAGGATTATGGAAGCTTCAGTGGATTATGGAAGGTAGGAAAGAAGACAATTAGTAATTGCAAACAGAGAAAAAGATCTTCACAGATAGTTAAAACCATAAGACTAGAAATGTTAAGTTTACTTGAATTTCTAAGAAAAGTCCCTACTGATTTTCTGGATTTCATGTAACTCATAATCTAAAATATATTTTTTTACCTGGTTGTTGCAGTTTTCCTGCAGCGGAGAAGTAGCATCATCAGGAAATGAGCTTACATTTCTCCTCTTCAGCATCTGGTCATCCTTCTTAGCTTTCCTCAGCTCCACATTGACCTCTATTCTGTGACGCCTCATTTCCTTGAGAAAAGATAACATGCTGTTTCACTTATCACATCAGTTTTTGTTGCTAAGTGAGGACATTTTTAAAAAGATCCCCAAGTTTTCACCCCTTTCCAAATGTCTTCCCATTTAAATAACACCATAAGAAAGCAACAGAAGGTACTCACTGTACTGTCCTTTCCCTTGTTCTTAAATCTGTGAAGATGGGCAGCTCGTGTATTAGCAGTCTCGTTGGTGGACATGGTTATGAGACAAAGGGAGAAAGCTAAAAGATGGGGGAAGAGAAAAATATTTCCTTTATCGTTTTCCTTTGTCAATAATAGTACCAAATAAGAACTGAATTATCAAGCATCTACTGAATCCACACCTGTATACTAGAGGAGATCATCATGTTTTCAGCACTATGAAATAGTTTTAGCCAACGGGTAACTGTCCACCTTCCATCTGAAGGGCTGAGACTTCCTAGAGCAGGGCTGTCCAACAGAAATAGAATGCAAGCTATGTAAATTGAAACTTCCTAGTAGCCAATTTTGTTTTGTTTTGTTTTGAGATGGAGTCTCACTCTATAGCCCAGGCTGGAGAGCAGTGGTGCAATCTCAGCTCACTGCAGCCTCTGCATCCCAGATTCAAGTGATTCTCCTCCCTCAGCCTCCCAAGTAGCTGGGACTACAGGCGTGTGCCACCATACCTGGCTAAGTTTTGTATTTTTAGTAGAGATGGGGTTGCGCCATGTTGGCCAGGTCGGTCTCAAACTCCTGACCTCAGGTGATCCACCCACCTCGGCCTCCCAAAGTGCTGGGATTATAGGCGAGAGCCACCACACGCAGCCAAAAAAATTCAGAATTAAAAAAACCCAATAAATAATAATGAACTTAGACAAAAATACCTTCTTGGCATCTAATGAGATGATCAAAAGGTTTCCTTTCTTTAACTTTTTTCTTTTTGAGAGTGTCTTCCTCTGTTGCCCAGGCTAGAGTGCAGTGGTGCGATCTCAGCTCATTGCAACCTCTGCCTCCTGGGTTCAAGCGATTCTCCTGCCTCAGCCCCCCAGTAGCTAGGACTACAGGCATGTACCACTGTGCCCCACTAATTTTTGTATTTTTAGTAGAGATGGGGTTTCACCATGTTGGCCAAGCTGGTCTTAAACTCCTGGGCTCAAGTGATCCACTCGCCTTGGCCTCCCAAAGTGCTGGGATTACAGGCATGAGCCACCACATCCAGCCTTTCTTTGACTTCTTAAAATAGTATGGTATTAGTAATCTCCTAGTATAGGAGATTGGTGTCTAAGGTGAAGCCAATTTAGCCATGGTTTCTTATTCTTTAAATTTACTCCTGAATAGATCTGCATACCAATATTTTGAGATTTCTTATAGACATACCTATTTGCTATTAATTATTAATAATAAATATTAATAAAGGAGACAGGGCCATAATTTTCTATTTGTCTATTTCTATTTATCAAGTTTTCTAACAGTTTCACACTAACAGAAACAATAATCTGTAAAATTTCCTCCTTTTTCTATTCTGGCAGAAAAGTTTAAATGGAACTATCTGGTTCCCGAAATTTAAGAAAAACCTTATGAAATCATTTGGTCCTGCCATCACCTTAACGACAGGTGCAGTGATAAACAACCAGAAATCCTTTTCCTGCCTAAGAGTGTGGCTTCTGCCCTATTAAGGACTGAGATGACTGTGGCATCCTTCTCAACCCTTCCCCCCACCCAAAGGGA
Organism: Gorilla gorilla gorilla; assembly: GCF_029281585.2. Lineage (NCBI taxonomy): Eukaryota > Metazoa > Chordata > Mammalia > Primates > Hominidae > Gorilla > Gorilla gorilla. Next base: position 27,249,130 of record NC_073228.2, on the reverse strand, counting down.
GCTCAGTGGGTCCCTTTCTGTGGCTGTGGGGATGGAAGGTGGGGCACGATCAGTTGGGGCCTTCTATTCCACCATCTTGCTCCACTCCTGCTAGGTGGACCCCTTTCTTTGTAGATGTAGGAAACCTGAATACTATGTTAGTAGACCCTGTGAAGGCTTTAAAATTCCAAGTTCTAGTAAAAGAGAATCAGAAATATTGGTTAGTATGTCTCTTTTTTTATTCTTGATATTGGTTATTTGTGCTGTATCATTTTCCCCCCTTGATAATCTTATCAGAGGCTTGTAAAACATAATGGGATCTAAAGTATATTTGTTTTCTATTTCATCACATTTGGTCATCTTTAATATTTTCTTTCTTTAGGCTGGCTCCTTGAGATGCACCCCTAGCTAATTAATTTGCAGTTTTTCTTTTCTAACATAAGCATTAAAGGCTAGCAACTTCTCCTAGGAAGTCTTTAATTGCATCTCACAAATTTCAATATATGCAGTACTTTCATGAACATCCAGATCAAAATGTTTTCTGGTTTTCATTATGATTTACATTTGAGCACTTCTTATTTATTTAGAAGTGTATTTCTTACCTTTCAAGCATATAGCCCTCGCATTTCTTTAAAATTTTACAAATGTCTATATCCCTAAACAATACTGTAACATTGTGTTATCACACATGCTTTTAAACGCTACACAAATGTATGTAGTATATACATTTATCCTTATGTATTTTTAGTGATGGAACTGTTTTTTTTTTTTAATTTTTATTTTATTTTAGATTCAAGGGGTCTATGTGCACTGGGGGAACTGGGTTTCTAGTTACTCATTACCCGTAGAGTAAACACTGTACCCAATAGGTAATTTTTCAACCCTTATGCCCCTCCCACCCTCTCCAAATGTTTTCCTTCTATTGTAAACTTACGAGATTCAATCTCGACACTTGTTGCTCTAGTGTGTTTTTCACTGCTATGTAACAGTCCATTATGAAATGATGACACAATTTAAACATGCCTGATTATGAGTACTTAGGAATTGTTTCCAAATTTCACCATTATGAAATAATATTATAAGGAACAACCTGCTACAATGTCTTCTCATGTACACAGGGTAAAAGTTTCTCTACCATATCAAGAAGGAGTCAAATTGCATTTTTAACTTGGTTTTAGTCAAACCATTCTCTAAAATGTTATAGCAACCATTGTACTAATTGCTCTCGTATCAGAAATGTATCACGACTATAATCCCAACACTTTGGTAGGCTGAGGCAGGCAGGTCTCTTGAGCCTAGAGTTTGAGAACAGCCTGGGCAACATAATGAGACACCGTGTCTACAAAAAATACAAAAATTAGCCAGGCATAGTGGAATGCGTCTGTAGTCCCAACTACAAGGGAGGCTGAGGTGAGAGAATAACCTTAGCCCAGGGAGGTCAGGGCTGCAGTGAGCTGGGATGGTGCCACTGCACTCCAGCCTGGGTTGACAGACAAAAAATTAGGCGGGCGTAGTGGTGGGCACCTGTAATCCTAGCTACTTCGGAGGCTGAGGCAGGAGAATCATCTGAACCCAGGAGGCAGAGGTTGCAGTCAGCCGAGATTGTGCCACTGCACACCAGCCCGGGCAACAGTGCAAGACTCCGTCTCAAAAAAAAAAAAAAAAGAAAGAAAGAACTAATAATATTCATTCATGTTTACAACTTATATATGAAGAAACTGAGGCCAAAAGTAAAGTCTTTAATATGGCCTCTTAAATACATTAACTTTCATGATTAATAGGCTAGTATTTCAAAAGTGAGTCCAATATTCATCATTTACAAGGCTCAGAATTCACTTACCTGGTATGTCCTAAAGATTCTCGCCATATTGGTAGCATCACAACTGGTTTAACTGCACACTCCAAAATGGCTAAAGCCAATGCAAATTCTCTGGGTTTGCTACACATCTGAACTGCCTTGATCCAGTTTGCCCTGTATTTCAGAAGAAATGAAAGAAATTATTTCACTAGGTTGATCTAAGTTAAAAGCACAATAGTTGTAACTTTGGTCTCCATCTGATTCCAGGAATAAAGATTCTGACTCCTAGAAATCCTCCAAATAGTTAGTGGTGTCGGTTCAGTAAGTTAGAAGTACACTCATGCCTCTAACGTCCTGTCTGCTGACCACATGGACTTCATTCAACTCATTGGTAATGACGTTTTCAAGTGCACAACTACAACAATCATTTTATAAACATTTAGTATATTTACAGCAATAAATTAACCTTAGTTTCCTTTACCTATGTGATGCCCGGTTGGGATGAAGAAAGGATGAAGGGATGTTGTTTTCTAATTGGGTGATAGTCAGTCTCAGAGTAGATATGGTAAGAACTTTGGACCCATGGACAGAACCGTTCCATTTGAACTCTCCTGCTGGAGTCAGACAGAACTTATGTGCAAGATGCCTTCTCTTATCATGGTCTTCTCTGTGCTGGTGCTTATTCAAAGCAAATGAATTGGTGGAGTATTGATTGTGGTAGACGTGATACTTCCCTTCTTGACCCAATTTAAGATAATTGTTGATACTTCCTTTCATGACCACTTCCTTTTCGGTGCTCAACCGTGAAATTTCTCCTTGAGAGTTAACTACCAGTACCTGGCCAAAAAAATTAAAAGACTGCATTATTTATGTCAACCAAAGATGTAAATTGTATCCAATCAACTGTCTTTCAATAATTAAAATTAATCACTCAAAGTAAGTTAAGATAAATCTTATGATAGAACTTTTGAAGTCTAAAAGCTAAGTTAAAAGCTAAAGCTAATTGTTTACAATTACACAACCAAGATATGCCTGCAGAAAGAAAACTAACACATATTAAGTACCTATTACATGTCAGATACTATTATTCACTGCTTTCATGTATTAATATTTCAAATATACACATGAAACCATACATATAAATTACTCACCTACCATTTTTTCAAGTTTATAACAAGCTTTTCAAGTTTATACTTAAGGGAAAAAGAAGGGCATCGCAGGTACTCTCCCCCCAAAAATATATTCCTAAAAACGCTCTTTTGGGTCCTTTTATCATTCCAGCTATAGTGTAAGACCCCATGGATACTTCAAAATAGTATTTTCAAACAGTTGATCCCAACTCTTTAGTGACTATGAAATAAATAGTGGGTCTTATTCAGCTTTTTAAAAAATAAAATGTAATGCAGCCGGGCACAGTGGCTCATGCCTGTAATCCCAGCACTTTGGGAGGCCAAGGCAGACAGATCATGAGGTCAGTAGATTGAGACCACTCTGGCCAAGGTGGTGAGACCTCATCTCTACTAAAAATACAAAAAAATTAGCTGGGCATGGTGGCGTGTGCCTGTAGTCCCAGCTACTCGGGAGGCTAAGGCAGGAGAATCACTTGAACGAGGGAGGCGGAGGTTGTGGTGAACCGAGATCGCACCACTGCACTCTAGCCTGGCAACAGACAGAGACTCCATCTCAAAAAAAAATGTAATGCAATAGGCTAGCACAGAAAATATCAGAGTGCTTCCCACATAATAAGGTAAAACAGTATTTCAGAAAGCTTTTGAATATGTATACTGGGCTGCTATGAAAAAATGTGTATGTGACTGAGGGTCAGAGTCAAAAAGAAGTATGAAAGCCACTACTTTTAAGCAATTGCTGTGATGTTAAGAACATCATTTATTCGTGCATATCTACACTGCAAATAATTCTTGAATCTGGGAGACACAGTTGGGGCCATGTCCTGTCACCATGGCTAGCTGAAGGGCAGAGATACTGAGTCCTAGCTCTGATCCCGTGATCTGATTCACGATCAGAGCTGGGACGCCATGCTGTCCTATCTACAGTGTTCTGCTATCAATGGGTAAGCCTCGTCCTTTAGCTGCAGGTTCACCCGAAGTGATCATAGCTAGAACTGAGCAGTGAATCATCGATAATTCTTTAATAAACCATAAACCCAAAATAGCCTACTCATATGTGTAAAGAAGGCTTTAATTCTTTAGAATTATATGTAGAATAAAACTGGTCATGTAGTAAGAAAGTGTATCAGCCATTTATAGCATTTATATGCCTCGACTGAAATTTGGGTACGCAACTATACTTATAAAGCCTAATGTTTTTAATCTTGTTACCTACTACAGCTTTGGAAATAGAGAAAATACAATTCAAAAATAGGTCTACAAATTTCTACAAATTTCCAGCCCCTATTTATCACATGTTCTCCAGGACAGAAACTGGGTCTCCCTTTACCCATCCCGGCCTGGCCCAGAGCTACACATCCAGAGGCAGGATCGGGGGACCTGGGGGTGACCCCGCAGGGTCCTGGGCCTCAAGCCTCAGTAGGCTTTGGGGAATCATGCCTAGCTCAGCCCTCTGAGATTCTGATGGAAGTGGTTTGGACTGGGGCCTGGGGAAAGTGTTTAATTTTAAAGATCCTCGGGTGATTTGACTGCTGCCCAGGTGAGGTGCCATGGCTCAGTGTTTGTTTTTTTTTTTTAATTTTTTATATGGAGTCTCACTCTGTCACCCAGGCTGGAGTGCAGTGGCTCAATCTCACCTCACTGCAATCTCCACCTCCCAGGCTCAAGTGATTCTCCTGCCTCAGCCTCCTGAGCAGCTGGGATTACAGGTGCCTGCCACCACACCTGGCTAATTTTTGTATTTTTAGTAGAGACAGGGTTTCACCATGTTGGCCAGGCTGGCCTCGGACTCCTGACCTCAAGTGATCCGCCTGCCTTGGCCTCCCAAAGTGCTGGGATTACAGGGATAAGCAGCCCGGCTAGCTCAGTATAATCTTATTGCATGGATGTGGGGTGAGATTCCAAACGTAACGGTTTCAGGTGAGACCCTCTTCGTCGGCTTGGGGCAGAAGCTTCCATTGATTCAAAGGGGAAAAGAGTGGAGCCGGAGACCAGAGACTTGGACTCTTGTCTAGACTCTACTTCAGCTTCTTGCCGAGCAGCCACTTAAATTTCTGGGCCTCCGTTTCTTCATCTGTAGAACAGAGCTGTCAACCCTACCCCGTCACAGGGTTGGTTCTATGAAAGAACCGAGCGGGCCCTGGGTTCCCACACCCACGGGGATTGGGGGAAAGCAGGCCTGCACTTCTGCTTTTCTGACTTCGGGTTTCGATTGGGTGCCCTTGGCTCTGGACTCTGTCCCCAGCCTCTGGGTGACCTCATGAGGCTGCTTGCCTGGCCTGCTCCTCCAGGGCGGGGTGGGAGCTGGGGTGGGGCCTCCTCAGGGGTCACACCGCCTGTGCTCTAAGTAATGTTGGCAGAGACCCAGCAGGGCCGCTGGGGCCAGGAGGGATCAGAAATGGTCCACGAGGGGCCAGGTGCATTGGCTTACGCCTGTAATCCCAGCACTTTGGGAGGCTGAGGCAGGAGGATCACTTGAGGTCAGGAGTTTCAGACCAGCCTGGCCAACACGGTGAAACCCAGTCTCTACTAAAAATACAAAAATTAGCTGGGCGTGGTGGTATGCGCCTGTAGTCCCAGCAACTCGGGAGGCTGAGGCAGGAGAATTGCTTGAAACTGGGAGGCGGAGGTTGCAGTGAGCCAAGATCGCACTGCGCTCCAGCCTGGGCGACAGAGCGAGACTCCATCCCCCACAAAAAAAAGAAATGGTCCATAAGGGAACCTCCCAGCTAGCGAAGGCTGTAGGGATGAGCCAGGCTAGGGAGGTAGGAAAATGAGACCAAGGAGTGGTCACCTTCTGCCCACCCCCTCAAACGTGTCTGTGTTTGCACCCACCATTCCTTCCCCCTCCCCCAGGAGAAGGCACAGGGGCCTGCCATCCAAGCCAACCTCCCCAGCCCAGGCCTGAAGGACCTCCATAGCTGCCTCCCACTTGCTCAGAAGTGGCCTCACCTCAAATTTCCAACCCTTCCCTTCTGACTACCTTTGTGCCTTTCTCATTTCAACAAACTCAAGGCCTCTTCATCTCTTTTTTTTTTTTTTTTAAGATAGGGTCTTGCTCTGTCACTCAGGCTGGAGGGCAATGGCCCGATCACGGTTCACTGCAGCTTTGAATTCTTGGACTCAAGCAATTCTTCTGCCTCAGCCTCCCAAGTAGCTGGCACTGCAGGCCCACACCACCACCCCTGGCTAATTTTTTTTTTTTTTGTAGAGACAGGGTCTCACTATGTTGCCCAAGTTGGTCTTGAACTCCTGGGCTCAAGAAATCCTCCCACCTCAGCCTCCCAAAGTGCTAGGATTACAGGCGTGAGCCACTGCACCCAGCTGGTCTCTCCATCTTAAAAAGAAAATGTTGGACGGGTGCGGTGGCTCATGCCTGTAATCCCAACACTTTGGGAGGCTGAGGCAGGTGGATCACTTGAGGTCAGGAGTTCAAGGCCAGCCTGGCCAACATGGTGAAACCCCGTTTCTGCCAATTTTATATATATATTATTTATATATAATATATAATTATACATTATATATATTATTTATACATATAATTATACATTATATATATTATTTATACATATAATTATATATTATATATATTATTTATACATATAATTATATATTATATATTATTTATATATAATTATATGATATATAATATATATTATATATTATTTATATATAATTATATAATATATAATATATATTATATATTAAAATTATATATAATATATAATATATAATATATAATTATATATATTATATATTATATATATAATTATATTATATATTATATATATAATTATATTATATATATTTTATATAATATATATAATATATATATTATATATTATATTATATGTTATATAATTATATATAATATATATTATAATATATAATTATATATATTATATATAATTATATAATATATATAATTATATATAATTATATATAATTATATATAATTATATAACATATATATAATTATATATAATTATATAACATATATATATATAATTAGTCGGGCGTGGTGGCGGGTACCTGTAGTCCCATCTGCTTGGGAGGCTGAGGCAGGAGAACCACTTGAACCCTGGAGGCAGAGGTTGCAGTGTGCAGAGATCACACCATTGCTCTCCGGTCTGGGCAAAAGAGAGAGACTCCATCACAAAAAAAAAATTAAATTAAATTAAATTAAATTTTAAAAAGTTTGTTCCCTGGATCCAGCATCTCCTTTTAACAACTAAATCCTTTTTCCCTTCCTCCTTTTCGAGCCAACTTCTCTGTCCCCTCACTTAGACAACCAGCTCACTGCTCAGAGGCCTTCCACCACTTCCTTGATGACAGACCTGGTCCTTGTTAAGCGCGTCCGTGTGAAGAGACCACCAAACAGGCTTTGTGTGAGCAACAAGGCTGTTTATTTACATCCGGGTGCAGATGGGCTGAGTCCAAAAAGAGAGACAGCGAAGGGGGATAGAATAGGGGCAGCTTTACAGGACTTGGGTAGGCAGTGGAAAGGTACAAGTTAAAGGTGGCTATCTATTGATAGCAGGGGAGGGGTCACAAGGTGCTCAGTGGGGAGCTCCTGAGACTCACTGTCCAGGAGGAGATTGTCACAAGGTCAATTGATGAGTTGGGGCAGGGCAGGGACAACGCAAGGAGCTGGCTGTTTTACTCCTTTTTGCAGGTTTTTTTTTTTTTTTTTTTTGGCTGCTCCAGACTTTGTGGCTCCTGCAGGCCATTTGGATGTATACGGACAGGTCACAGGGGTTACAAGGACCTTGCTCCGGCTTAGAGGCCTGACAATCTTCCTCTGGCCTGACTTCTGTCCAGTGTTTGCTCTTTAAAATCCTCTCCTTCTTGGGCTTCCTTGGGCCAGGCCTCCTGGTTTTCCTTCTTTTTCTCTGCTACTGCTCAGCAGTTGGGCCCCAGGCTCCATCTCCTCCGCCACGGCCTCATGCTTGGTGTCTCACCTGTCTTCTCACTCCACCGCCTTGGGAGAGCCCAGCCCCACTGGCTGTAGATCAACAACTCGCAGCACAGTCTCCAGGCTCACATAGCCCACTGCCATCTGGATGTCCTTTGTACATGTTGAAAGCTGTGTGCCCCAAATCAAATTTGTCCTCTCCCTCCTCCCTCCCCATTCTCAGCATCTGAGTGACATCTACTTCTGTCACCCAAGGTAGAATCATCCTTGCCTCCTGCTGGCTTTGCCTCATCTGTCACTGAGCCCTGTTGATCTCACCAGCCTAAACCTTGCAGACCTGCCTACCAGTTCTCACGTAACACCAGGGTTAGAAGAACATGAAAACACTGCTGCAAGGAAGCAAACAGACACCTTGCAGGCAGGCAATGAATCAATGTCCAGGCAGAAGGAAAGGGCGGGGCTCTTCAAGGGAGATTGAAGAGACAGCCAGATACAAGGCATGAACTTGCATGGGATCCTGAACCAAACAAACCAGCTGTGAGAGAGATGTTTTAGGATAAGGTGGAAATCTGACGATGGCTTAGGTCATAGATGACATTAAGGAACTATTGTTAATTTTGTCAGACATAATAATGGAGGGTGTTCATGGAGAAAGACATCACTTTTCAGAGATGCATGCTGAAGTTTTCGGGGTGAAATTTGATGCCTAGAATTTATAATTCATCAGCAATAAATAAATAAATAAATATAAATAAACATGGCAAATATTGTTTTTTCTCTTTTCTCTTTTTTTTTCCTAGTAGAGCAGCCAGCAAGGAGCAAGTATTGTTAAATCTAGGCAATAGGTAATTGTATTCGTTTTTCAAAAATATTATTTTTGGCTCAGTGTGGTGGCTCATGCCTGTAATCCCAGCACTTTGGGAGGCCGAGGCAGGCGGATCACCTGAGGTCAAGAGTTCGAGACCAGCCTGGCCAACACGGCAAAACCCCTCCTCTACTAAAAATACAAAAATTAGCGGGGCATGGTGGCATATGCCTGTAATCCCAGCTACTCGGGAGGCTGAGGCAGGAGTATCACTTGAGTCCGGGAGGCAGAGGTTGCAGTAAGACGAGATCATGCCATTGCACTCCAGCCTGGGTGACAGAGCAAGACTTGGTCTCAAAAAAAAAAAAAAAAAAAAAATTCTTTTTGGCCGGGCATGGTGGCTCACACCTGTAATCCCAGCACCTTGGGAGGCAGAGGTAGGTGGATCTCTTGAGATCAGGAGTTCAAGACCAGCCTGGCCAACATGGTAAAACCCTATCTGTACTAAAAATACAAAAATTAGCCAGGCGTGTGCCTGTAATTCCAGCTACTCAGGAGGCTGAGACATGAGAATCACTTGAACCTGGAAGGTAGAGACTGTGGTGAGCTGAGATTGTGCCACAGCCCTCCAGCCTGGTGACAGAGCAAGATTCTGTCTCAAAAAAAAAAAAATTCTTTTTGGCCGGGCATGGTGGCTCACACCTGTAATCCCAGCACCTTGGGAGGCAGAGGTAGGTGGATCTCTTGAGATCAGGAGTTCAAGACCAGCCTGGCCAACATGGTAAAACCCTATCTGTACTAAAAATACAAAAATTAGCCAGGCGTGTGCCTGTAATTCCAGCTACTCAGGAGGCTGAGACATGAGAATCACTTGAACCTGGAAGGTAGAGACTGTGGTGAGCTGAGATTGTGCCACAGCCCTCCAGCCTGGTGACAGAGCAAGATTCTGTCTCAAAAAAAAAAAAATTCTTTTTACTTTTCTGCATGTTGGACATTTTCTTAAGTTTTAAATTTATTTACTTATTTTTAATATAGAGGTAGGGTCTCACTGTGTTGTTCAGGCTGGTCTCGAACTCCTGAGTTCAAACAATCCTCCCGCTTTGGCCTCCCAAAGTGCTAGGATTACAGGGGTAAGCCACCAGGCCCAGCCTAATTGGACATTTTCATAATAAAAATAAAATTAAAAAAAAAATTCCTCAAACATTTTTACTATTCTCCATCCTCACTGTCACTACCATATAAGCCTGTGCTCTCGGCTACTTGGAAGGACGAGGTGGGAGGATTGCTTGAGCCCAGGAGGTTGAGGCTGCAGTGAGCCGTGATTGCACCACTGCACTCCAGCCTGGGTGAAAGAGCAAGACCTTGTCTCAAAAAAGAAAAGAAGAAAAAGTTGTTCATTATTTCTCACCTGGAAACAGACTTGCTCTTCCAGCAATCCCTGCCCCCGATGTATTACAGACGAAGTAGTTCCTCTCCCTTTCAGACACAGCTCTGGAGCCAGGATTCTGGGAATAAGGCCACTTAAACACGCCCTGTTTCCCCTCTGCTCCCAACTGTGACCTGCTACTACTGCCTGAGTCAAGCAGAGGCTGGGGCAGTGGGTGGGTGGGACCTGGCTGCCACAGGTGAGAGGCTGTGTCTGAGGTGGAGGCTCCCAGGGGAACCCTGGGGCAGGCTGGCCCATCATGGGACCCCAGGGAGAAAGCAGTGTGGCTCTTGTATCCTTGTGCCCAGGAGCTGAGGGGGGCCAAACAGGTGGGCCAGGTAGTCTCTACCCATAAGGCCAGGGCACCAAGGAGACAGAGAGAATTCCTGCTGGTGTTTTGACATCACGGATGTCCAACGCCCACAGGCTCACTGGCAGAGACCACCATCCCTTCTCCACTCTAGGGCCACCCCTCCAAGTGGGGTACTCCTGCAGCTCGACCCCAGCTCTGAGGAGCAAACTCACTCTGTGACAGCTCAGCAGGGGGAACAGAGAGAACCACCAAACCAGCTGCTGCCACCAGACCCCAGCACAGCCGGGACTCAGGACGCACTAAACCAGCCGCCGCTACCAGACTCCAGCACAGTTGGGACCCAGGACACACTAAACCAGCTGCCGCTACCAGACTCCAGCACAGCCGGGACCCAGGACACACTAAACCAGCTGCCGCTACCAGACCCCAGCACAGTTGGGACCCAGGACACACTAAACCAGCCATCGCTACCAGACTCCAGCACAGCCGGGACCCAGGACGCACTAAAGATGCCATCACAGGTCATGGGGAAAGACAGACTTGTCAGTGAAAGGTCACAGGACAACTGGGACAACTTAGCCCATCCAGAGATAAACAAATAAACACGTATATAAATAAGGGAGGGTCCACATCTCATTCTGTCCATCCACATTAACCTTCAAAGGATTAAAGATTTACATTTTTAAAAATGAAGCCATAAAAATAATCGAAAAACAAAATCCAATATGCTGTATGTACATACATATAAAAGCCCATATATTTTATATATATGTCTCTTTATATATATAAAAGACTTCAATATGCTGTATGTATATATATAAATATATATTATATATAATATGCTGTATGTGTGTGTATATATGGCTTCAATATGTTGTGTCTGTGTGTATACATATATGTATATATATAAATATAAGACTTTGTAACAAAGACTCAAAATATAAAAGCCATAAAATAAACGAGTGATATATTTGACTACATAAATGTGTTTTAAGAAAACTTGTGTGGCAAAATAACGCTATTAGCAGAGTCAAAAGACAAGCTCAGGGTGGCAGAGGGAATTACGACTCACGTAATAATAGACAAAGGGCTATTTTCTCTAGTACAGAAAAAGCTACTAGAACTCAATAAGAAAAAAACCTAACAACCCAATACACAAACAGGCAAAGGATATAAACAGACCATTCACAGAAAAAAAAAAAAAGGTGGAGGGGGACAAACACCTTAAATATATGAAAAGATACTCTTTCTGGAAAGAAAAATGCAAATTTAAAGTATCTTAAGATAAGACATTATGGTGAGATTGGCAGAAAAGGAAAGTTTGACAACAGTTAGTTGGCAAGGCTGTGGGGAATAAGACACCCTCGTTTGTGTTGGTGAGGTCAAATTGGTATATGCCTCATGGGATATACCCATCAAGTATCTATTATTTACCTTTTGACCCCAAAATCCCACTTTTGGAATTTTTCCAACATCTACCTATACATATATAAAAGAGTATTCATTATGGCATTGTTGTAATAGCAAAAAATGGGAAATATTCCGAGTGCCCGTCAACAGGAGACTGGTAAAATGGATTATTTGTAGTTGTAGGGAAAGAGATAGAAACTCTCTAGGTATGATCTCCAAGATACATTGTCAAAGGAATAAATAAAAGTAAACAAGCTTATTTTTTTAAAAATCTTGTTTTACACACAAGATGGTGTGTACAAGGTACTACCTTTGCTTAAGAGAGAGAGAAAATTAAGTAATCAGATATGTAGTTATACTAGTTTGTACTTAGAAACTCTGGAAGAATGAAGAAAGAATGAATGAAAGGGGTGACTTTTGAGTTGATGGAGAACAGGGCAGGGAAACAGGGTACATGTGAGATTTTTACTATAGACTTTAAAATATTGCTTTGATTAAAAAAACCTGTAAATACATTACCTAGTAAAATAAATTCAAGGCTATTGGCAAAATAGAGGGCCTGGAGAATGCAATTACAACTTGAATACAAACTCTTAAGGAGACTCGAATCAAGCAGAGTTTTTAAAAAGGACTGATTTTTAGAACTTAAAATATGTCATTGTATTAGTTGAAGGGGAATAAATTCACTCCTGAGATTCAAATTTGCAGCCTGGAAGGTCAAAAAGAAATATCAAATTTCAGAGCAAAAGTACACCAAGATTGAAATAAAGATGCCAAAGATAAACTGCAGGGGACCCAGTCAGGAGCACTCACATGCAAAGGAAAGAAAAGGTAAAAGAAACAATAATCAAGCAACAGGCCGGGCGCAGTGGCTCATGCCTGTAATCCCAGAACTTTGGGAGGCTGAGGCAGGCGGATGGCTTGAGCCCAGAAATTTAAGATCAGCCTAGGCAACATGGCGAAACTTTGTCTCTCCAAAAAATAAAAAAAAAGTTAGCTGGGCCTGGTGGCGTGTGCCTGTATTCCCAGCTTCTCAGGAGGCTGAGGTGGGAGGATCACTTGAACCCAGAAGGTGGAGGCTGCAGTGAGCCGTGATTGTGCCACAGCACTCCAGCCTGGGTGGCAGAATAAGACCCTGTCTCAATAAATAAACAATCTAACAATAATCAAATCAAGCAACAAATAGATGTTCCTAAGCTGAAAAAAGACCAGAGCCTACAGAGTGACAGGTTCTGTGAGCTCCAGATGAGGGTGCTGCGAAAAGAATCCCCATCGAGGCATGTGCTAAAGAATATGTGTTTGATTAGGAACCCCAGAGAAGGGACAGCTGCCAATAATGAAATGGAAAGTGCAACAGGGGAAGAAAAAGGAAATCGATAACCAGATCAGAGGGAAGAAAAACACAAGATAAACCAATAAATGTAAAATAAGCCAAAGGTAATTAAGTACAGTAGATCAATTGTTAAATGAAACGTGAACAGAGTGAATTCTCCCACCAAAAGACGAGTCAGCTTGGGTTTAAAAATACAGTGATAGGCTGGGCACAGTGGCTCACACCTGTAATCCCAGGACTTTGGGAGGGTGAGGCAGGTGGATCACTTGAGGTCAGGAGTTTGAGACCAGCCTGACCAATGTGGTGAAATCCTGTCTCTACTAAAAATACAAAAATTAGTTGGGCGTGGTGGCATGTGCCTGTAATCCCAGTTAATCAGGAGGTTGAGGCAGGAGAATCACTTGAACCTGGGAGGCGGAGGTTGCAGTGAGCCGATATCGCACCACTGCACACCAGCCTGAGTGACAGAGCAAGACTCCATCTCAAAAAACAAACAAACGAAAAAAAATGAAGACAACAAAAATACAGTGGTGATGGGCAACATGAAGAAACCCCATCTCTACAAAAAAGACCAAAAAAAAAAAAAATTAGCTGGGCATGGTGGCACACAGGCCTGTGGTCCCAGGTTCTCGGGGTGCTGAGGCAGGAGAATTGCCTCAGCCAGGGAGGTTGAGGCTGCAGAGAGCCATGATCACACCACTGCACTCCAGCCTGGGCAACAGAGGGAGACCCTGTCTCAAACAAAACAAAACAGTGATGTGACATATACAAGAAATTAGTAGTTTCAAAAAATGATAATGGTAGAAAATAAAAGAATGCTAAGCAAGTGCAAAAAAAAATAAAGTAAAATAAGGAGCGGTCATATTAACAATAGAAGGGCGAAATTTAAGGTTAAGCACTATAATAGGATAAAGAGGGACACCACGTAATGATAGAAAAGCACAATTTGTAACGACACGACAGAATACTCAAAATCTGCAGGCTCCCGACAGCATCGTAGTTAAATATAAAAAGCAAAAACTAGGAAAAGCACCAGAAGAGCTTTACAGAGAAAATGTGAGTGGAAGGTTTAACATAACACATCTCTATCAGAATTAGAGTAAAAGACCCCTGCCCCAAAGCAAAGGATACAAAGGAAATGAAAGTTTGAATAATATAATCAATAAACTTGATTTGATGCAGTTAGGACCTTATATCCCTTAAATAGAAAATATGCATTTTTCCGTCCAGGGATTAATATGCATTAATCCCAGCACTTTGGAAGGCTGAGGTGGGTGGATCACTTGAGGTCAGGAGTTCCAGAGCAGCCTGGCCAACATGGCAAAATCCCCTCTCTACTAAAAATACAAAAATTACCTGGGCGTGGTGGCGCACACCTGTAATTCCAGCTACTCGGGAGGCTGAGGCAGGAGAATTGCTTGAACCCAGGAGGTGGAGGTTTTGGTGAGCCAAGACTGCGCCACTGCACTCTAGCCTGGGTGACAGAGTAAGACTCCATCTCAAAAAAAATAAAATAAAAATAAAAATAAGAAAATATGCATTTTTCTTATATGTCTATGAAAAACTTAGAAAAATCATTTACTTGGTCACAAAGAAATTCATAATAAATTTTAAAAGTGGAGATTTTACACATCTGGAGAAAATGAATGCTTTCCTAGTAAAATATAAAATGGCCAAAATTAACTAGAAGGTGAGTAGAAACTTAAATAAACTAATTACCACTGATGAGAAAAAAAACCTGCCACTGAAAAAGGCACCAGGTCCAGAGGGTTTCATGAGAGGGAACTGTAGAAACCTTTTGAACTCATCTTTGCCAACACCTTCCTCCTCCAGGAAGCACTCCTGGATTTCCCTCTTGCAAACAAGATTCTGGGAGGACGGCTCCTCCAACATGCCCCCCACAGCTCTTTGCAGATGCATCATGTCATATCATATCATATCTGCCATACCATAACTACCATGCCATACCATATCATAATTGGATCTGCTGTTCAATTTCTCCTGGACAGTAAGCTACCTGAGGGCAGGAACCATCCTTTATTTTTCATTGCTCCCTAGTGCCCAGTACAGCAGCTGACATTCACTGACTAGGTGAATATGGTAAGTGAAAAAGCAGAAGGCACAATCGTCATTACGCTGTGATGTCTCTATGGGAACTGCCCAAGACATACACATAAGAAGGCAGAATAAATGGGAAGAAACCAACATGCTAACAGTCATTCGATTGAGATTTCCTCCTATTATTCAAATATTTGTAATGGAGTTAAGCTATTTTTATAGGGAGGGAATAGTAATTTACACATTTAACTGGGCCAACGAGGAGAAAGGAAGGGGGAGGTTGGGAGGATTCTGCAGGCAGGCCCTTCTGCTACCTCTGCTTCCTCTCTCTGGCCCAGCCCCTAGACAGACACAGAGGCCTGGACGGGGGCCCCTGCCCCACTCCCTTCATGCCTCACAGGGGACCCCCAGCCAGGAGAAGGCAAGGAGGCAGGGTGGGCACCCACAGGGGCCTCAGCTGGACAGAAGGGTCCTGCGGGGCTCACCTGGCAACAGCTCTGCAAGTTCCCTCAACACCAGAATCCTTCTGCAATCTGGAAACAGAGCTTCCCAAAATTTAGCAAGAGCACCTGTGCCCCTATGCCCCTGTGCCCCAGAGCCCTAGTCCTGGCAGCCCTATTTCCCCCTCAATATGAACCAATGGCCGCTGACCTCTCACTCCCCGGCACAGATCCAGCTCTGAATTTCCCTAACATTCAGGCATGGAGCCGCGACCGCATTCCTGGTCAGCAGCTACCCCCTGGTCACGATCATGGACCTTCCCATTCCCCAGGGCCTGGCACTGACCACCCATCCAGGCTGGCATTCCGAAGTACTGATGCCCACCCTTCCCTGTACTGGACATAGTCATCTCTAAGAAGGGCAGAGAAAATAGGTCCATGGGAGCTAAGCTATGAGGAGGCAAAGGCCTAAGAATGATATAATGGACTTTGGGGACTTGGGAGTGGGGGAAGGGTGGGAGGGGGGTGAGGGACAAGAGACTACACATTGGGTACAGTGCACACCACTCGGGTGATGGCTGCACCAAAATCTCAGAAATTGCCACTAAAGAACAAACACCACCTGCTCCCCACAACTATTAAAATAAAATAAACATTAAAAAATAGGTCTAGAGTGAGGTCAACTACTGAGGCCTGGGAAGGAAGTGAGGGGGCAGGTGGGTCCCATCTCAGGCCCCTGGGGGCTGAAGGGAGCCAGGGACTAAAGAGGTGAGAACCAGGCGCAGGCTCCAGGGAGACCCCCAGAGACCATGTGGCCTGCAGGGGAGTTGGGGGGGTGTGCAGGGAGATCTCTGGGGGGACAGCAATGTGGCGTGAGGGTGGGAGGGGTACCCAAGAAGCTGCTCTCTCCTAAGTCAGGTCCTAGGCAGGCGGAGGGGCTCCTGGGACAGCCTGGGGCTGCAGGTGAGTCCCTGGGAGGGAGACAGCTGAGGCGGCTGCTCCAGCTGGAGGGTGGGGGTGAGGGTTGTTGGAGGAGGGAGTACAGGCAAGGGGCTAGCTGGAGTCCCCTCAATTTGGACTTAGCTTCCTGCTATTACCAACGCCCCTTGCCAAAGGCCCCCTGACTGGCCCCGAGTGGGGACAGGTGGGTCTGTCCCGAGGCCAATTTCTTTCTCTCAATCACAGCGGCCTCGGGCTGCCCTCGGAGTTTGTCCTAGGAAGTGGGTGCTGGGCCTGGATCCGGAGAGGAGGGGCCCCCAGGTGGGTTTTAGGATTTGGGAAAGGGAGGGGAGAGAGTGGAGAAACTGCTGTGGCCGCCCTCTAGTCCCTCAGGGGCAAGGGCTCACTCACAGTTCCCAGTGGAGGAGGAGAAATGAGGGCCCCCGCTCCTTCCAGTCGGGGCTGCCTGCTCAGGTGCGGAGCCTCCAGGGTTGCTTGTATAAGAAGGTGCAGCAGACCGGCTGGAACTTCCCTCCCAGCGGCCAATGCCCCAGCAGCAGGGGCGGGCTCCAGGCCAGCTCCACCCACCTGGGCCTTCCCACTGCTGGGTGGGGATGGTGACTGCACCCTGAGATCCCAGAGCCAGGACCACAGCCATGGGGAAGAGTCTCAGAGGCCCCTTTATTGCACCGCCTTTGGCCTGGCTTCCCAGGGCTCCCTGAGTGGCCTCTTTGGGGAGAGGAGGAGTCATCCCTGCTTACCTCTCCCTGTCTCCCTGTCTCCCCTCTCAGAAGGGTTTGCTTCTGCCCTCTCCTGGGCAGCAAGAGAACAGGAGACGTCCCTCTCCTGGGACATCAACTCTCCCACCACAGGGTTGGGCACGCAGGATGCTCAGAAGAAGGAGCGCTTGCTTGCCTTCAGCTTGTACTGTTCTTGCTGAGAGGAACAGGGTGGCCAACCCTAAAGGCCACCTGGCTGAAACTGAACCTGCTGGCCAGGGTGGGGCTTGGGGTCGGGGGCCTGGAACTGTCCTGGACACAGCCACTTCCTGGCCGTATGAGCTTCGTCCTGTCACTAAACCTCTCTGAACCTCTGTTTGTACTCAGGGCAAATGGAGGTGCCTACACCTGCCTTCCAAGCTGCTGGGAGCTTAACCCTGGGTTACAAGCCTTTGAGCAAGAGCCCACAGGACTGTTAGCCCCTTTGGGACTGCATCTTACCACACTTTGTCCCCAGTGTCCAGCACGGTGACCAGCCCACACCAAGTGCTCAATATGCGCGATTAGAGTGCATGGGGAGTGACAAGGCTGTAAAACACCATCCATGGCAGGAACTCCTCTGTTCTGGGGGTCCCTGGCCTTGCCCAGTAGCCTGCCCTAAGCCCTGAGCTGCCGCCTGACAGATGGGGGTCCCTACACACTCCCCAGTGCCCCCGTGCCATGCCATCCCCACATCCTGCCCCCTCTGTTCTGCACCCACTTTCTTCCGAGATCCCTTCTCAGCAATGATCTCCTCCCCATCTTCAGCCTCCCCATCTCCTGCCCACCCACCTGAACCTGGGGACGTTTCCATCTTTGACCTACACCCCTTCTGGCCACACTGTGTCTCTCTCTCTCCTGCCTGTTGTCTACACACTCAGTTCGCACCCTCACTTCACTCCTGACCACTGCCCTCTGCCTTCAGCACCCCCCTGACCAGCTGAGCTTCTAGTGGCCACTTCGGATAAGTGTTATATGGCCTTTCTCTCACGTGACCTTCCTGTGCATCTTTCTTCTGGATACTTCTTGTCCTCTGAGCCAGCACTCTCATGCTTCTCTTCCCTTTGTCTGGCACCTAAATCCAGGCAGGCCCCACCTTTCTCCACCCTGCTCCTCCCCAAGTCTCCCCAACCCCCCAACTCAGTAAGCAGCACCACTGTCTGCCCACAAGTGCCAGCTGGGAATCTGGAACTCAACCCGATTTCCCTCCCACCTCCCTCGGCCCCCAGACCCTGCCCATCCATCTCCCAAACCTCTGTTACCACCACATGCCCATGAGACCACCAAGAGCTTCGGCCATTCTTGAAGCCCTGGCCACAGGGATTTTTTTCTCAATCCCATTCCTGTCTCTGCTAAAAGCCTCACAGCAGCTGCAGGATAACGTGCACATTCCTGGCAAGGGCTCATGAGGCCCTGCCCCGGTGGGCACCCACTCTCAACCCCATGCTCCACTCTGAGCCCCAGCCCCATGTCTTCTGTTGCTGGCCTCCTATCCAAGAGGGTGAGTCCCCCAGGACCGTGGCTGTGCCTGAGTCCTCTCTAGATCCAAAGGCTCACCAGGGCTCCGCAGCTATTTGGCTAGTTCATGCCTAATGAACGAGTGAATGGGCCTGGAGGATCATGGTGGGGAAATGCCGCCTGGGACAACTAAGGGTAGGGGTGGGGTTCCCTTGTGGGGGCAGGACCAACTCCCTACCCTGGACTTTGTTGGGGGTGGAGCACCAGGGAGAGCCACAGCTGCCTCTTGAATAAAGCTCCGTGGCAGGGAACGTGGTATTATTGCACTCATTGCACAGGGGAGGAAACTGAACCAGAACGCAAAGTGACTTGTGGAGGTCACATAGTGAATTAGGGCCACAAGTGGGGCCAGGGAGCTGCCTGTCTCTGGCCAATGTCCTAGTTCCCCCCTGGGTAAGTCCCCTGCCCTCATCACCTGTGCCCCTCCCCCCATATGCCACTGCAACTGGGAACCTGCTGGGAGCTGGAGGAAGGATGGGCAGAGGGGCCACCTGGCAGGCGCCCTGGCAGCCAGGGTCATCTGTCTTCTCAGGAGATGTCAGGACCTGGGCAGTCTCCTTCCTCTTTGGTCCTGGGGCCTGGGGTGGTGGCCCTTGGGCAGACCTACAGAGGCCTGGCTCATAGGTAAGGGGCTGCCGCACCTCCGCCATATTCAACATACACTCTCTGTGCACTCTGTCTGAGCCAGACCCTGGGCCAGATGCGAGGTTCAAAGAGCAAGGCCATTCCCCCACCTCCAGGGGCTCCGCTCAGACGGGCAGGCACCCTCCCACCGTCACTAGGACAGAGAATGTAGAGAGGCCAGGAAGTGCGCCACCGGGAGCCTGCGCAGGAAACGGAGGGGCGCCGGGGGTGGGGAAGAGCGCTGGCATCCAGCCATCCATCCCAGAGAAGCTGCCTGGCTGGCTGGCAGGGGCGCGAAACAGGAACCAGCCGCGGTCTCCAGCCCCGCCCGCCGGGTGCCGTTTTCCACCCTGGCCACAAGGCGGCGGGCTGCCGCTGCAGGAGCCCGAGTGAAGGCGGCGCAGACCCAGGGAAGCCAAACGAGGATGACCCAGTCTGGGTGGACCCCCTGCTGCTGCCAAGCGCTTCGAAGCCTTACTTCGTTTAAGGCTCACAACCCTAATCCTTAGGCATTGTGCTTACACCAGAGGACGCTGGGCCTGGGGCGGGCGGGGGGGAGGTCCTCGCTTGTAAGTTAAGTGGCTGTCAGCAGCTGGCAGGTGACCCAGCAAAGTCCAGTTCCCCTTTCCCTAGTCTCAAAACCTGAGCTCTGCATTGTAACGAGACAGGCGGAGGGAACACCCAGCAGCGGGCCTACGGAGGCGTGTCTCCTTCGTCTGGGCATCCCGGACTCAGTCCTGGCACATGGTGGGCATCAGTGTTCATGGTAATGACATCAGGCACAGCGAAAGAAATCAGAGGCTCCCAAGGTTCAGAGGTCATCTGTCCATCCCCTCCCTTTGTGCTAAAGAACAAACCGAGACCCTGAGAGAGGAAGAGAACTGCCTCTAGATCATCACACGGCCGGTGGCAGATGGCAGAACGGTTCTAAGCATCCTTTTCTCCCCCTCGGGCTGCCCCTCCCTGAAAAGTTCCTAAAGTTCAAAATGTCAGAGTCGCCCAGGGTGTTCTGAGGATGCAAGAGTGTTTGTAAAACATGCTCTATTTTCGATTTCCCAGATTAACACAACTGGATTCTGAAGAGGGGAAAAAACAACCTCACTTAACACGTCTTTCTGAAACAAACCCATCAGGAGTTCTTTAAAAAAAAAAAAAAAAAGGAACTGAAATGCTGGAAGCACCCTCAAAGGGAAGCAGACGCCTGACTTTCACATCCACCCTCTCATCTGACTCCAGGCTCCTTGAGCTGGCGGCAGGCCCGCAATCCCCCGTTCCGTGCCCAGATGCACTTCGGAATACAGAACAGCTGGGACTTGGAAAGATAATATGTGGCACCCACCTGCTGTAGGTTACATAACCTCCCAGCAGGGCTTGGGGCAGCAGCCGGCCATCGAGCTTATTTGCATTTCTGCAGCAAACATGAATATTCACACAAGTGCGATAAATAAAGACCTTCAACAGCCTCATATCAGTTCAAGCGCAACTTTGCCACCAATTTGATTACGAAAAATCTTTCGGGCTTCCAGGGAGCTTTGGAGCCTGGGAATTGCAGATGAGGGATGGGGGCCTGCACTGTTTCGCGGTTGGGGAGAGGGAGCTCATCCGAAGTCTTCCGACAGAGGTGGGCGTCATGCCCGACGCTGAGCGGAGTGGGTCTCCTCGAGCCCAGGCTCCCTGCGGGCGCGGTCCTCAGCGAGCCTCCCCGCCTCCGCGCCCGGGGTCGTACCTGCTTCACGATCTCCTACCGCGGCGGGCCGCGCACCTCCTGGATGGCCTCTTAGACGTTCTCTGGGTCGCTGCGCGACAGGGGCAGCAGGCACACCCAGGAGCCCGCTACGCTGCAGGCCTTGAAGCTGCCGCTGCTTCCGAGGTTGCCGGCGGGAGGCGAGACGACGGCGCGCGTCAGGTCGTCCAGGGACTGCGCGGGCAGCACGGGAGCCGTGGGCCGCAGGTACAGGCAGGCGGGCAGGCCGGGCGCCAGGCTGCTGCGCTGGCTCGCGGCGCCGCGCTGCGCAGGGCCGCACAGGGAGCTGGCCCCGCCTCGGGGCTCCGCTGGGGGGCCGTTGGAGGCCGCTGCCGCAGCCGCGCTCACGAACCGGTAGTCGTAGGCGAGCGGCTCAGGGGCTGCGGGTCCCGATGGGGGGACCTGGCGGCGCGTCAGTGGCAGGGTTGCCCAGCGCAGGCAGCTCGCGCACGTACTGCGCGGGCAGGTAGAAGGGGCGGCCGCCGGGCTTGCGCCGCACGTGCCACCAATGCTCAGTGCTCTGTGCTGCGCCGCAGCGGCCGGTAGCGCTCATTGGGCGGGATGGCCACGCGGCGCCCGTCCTTGCCGGTGTACTCGAAGGGGTGCTCCACCAGTACACACACGTCCCCCTCCACATCCGCCGCCATTGCGGCCGCGGCATTTTCCTGCAGGCAACAAGGAAGAGGGCCGCGGAAGTCAAGACCACTGAGCCCGGAATAGCCCCGCATTCGAGGAGAGACTTGGGTTCGAGTCCCGATGCTGCACTTGCCGTTCGCCTTCGGGCCTCAGTTTTCCCATTTCTAAAATGGGGACTTGAATAAAATCACATGTAAGGCTTCCATTCTTACACTCAGTGCTGGAATTAGGACAACCCTTTCATTCCGTGGGGTTGATTCTAAGATTTGAGCCTCGCTTCAGTCCTGCGGTGGGGAGATTGTGGGTAGTCTCGGTCCAAATCGACTGCGAGGGAAACCTTGGCTTTAAAACGAGGGGTGATTACCTGCTCTAAGGTCGACACCACGCTTGCTTGATGGTTGACCGTGCCTTAGTGTTCCCGTCAGTCAAGTGGGAAGAGCAGCCCATTTCCTGCCGCTCCCCGGGCCCTGTCCCGCCTGGACGCCTCCCGCCCACAGAGAATCCGCAGAGGGTGCCGTAGCACCGCCTCCCTCCAGGAGCCTGCGCCCCGGCCCCGGGGTCAGGGTTGGGATGCGGGCTCTGCAGGCGCCCCGGCGAACAGCTCTACCTGGAGGCTGTCCCTGCCCCGCTTAGTCCAAGGGCCTTGGTGTGGGGGCCTCCGCTGTCAAGGCGGGGGAACCGGTTCTCTCGGTTTCTCTCTCCTTCCCCAGCGGCTTCAACGCAGACATGAGCCCAAGCCGGGCCCGCCCCCGCCCCCTGCTCTCCGGTTCTCACGCCGCCCCCCGAGAGAGGCTGCCCACCTGCCCTGTGACCCCTACAGTGTCCCCACGAGAGTGGCCCCTGGAGAATGCACTCTGAGACAGTGACTGTCCGTGCTGAGTCCCAGAGCAGGGGCCCCCAAAGCTCTCCGGAGTGGTCACAAGCCCCGCTCCCGCCCCGGCTCGGTGTGTCAGGGATGGGGGAGAGCTTAACTAAATCTGCCGGCGCCCCTCCACCAAAGCCATGAGTCGGTGGTCTTCTCCGGAAATGCATGGCCCCTCCAAGCTCCCACACTGACCACATCTCCTCCTGCCTCCTAAGGTGACCCAGGCCAAGGGCCAGGAGACCGCGGCTTGCCGAGGCTGAGGGACCGAAAGAGCAGGGTCCAACCGCGACTCCCGTAGGGCTCCTTCGCCACCTTGTCAAGCGTTCCTCGACTAGGAAATGGTATACACTTGAGTCACTAAGCACACTGGGCCCCGGAGGCGGGGTCATCGAGCTGCCCAGAGCCAACAAACCCCAAGGTGGACACTGCCCCGGCGCCCCTTCCCCCTGGACCCCGCAGCGCACTCACGTCTGCTGGGCGGGCCTCAGGGAGCCCAAGGGCCGGGTGGGCGGGGCCGGCAGGTTAGGCCCCGACCATCGCCCTGGGCTGGGCTTCCGAGGTGGTGCCGGAGAGGTTTCGCGGAATCGGAGCTGGCAACGGCAGCGAATAGGGACAGCGACGCTCAGGAGTTCTGTCACTCATACCCAAAGAAGCTGCGTCTGGGCGGGGCGAGGAGGAACCTGAATGCCTCTGCTGGGGACCTTGGGGGGCATTGGGACGAGGACCGGAGCAGAAGGCCGGGGTCCAGAGCCAGGAAGGCTGCGTCTGAAGGGGCGCTGGCTAGTCGCTAGCGGAGCCCAAGGAGGGTGGGCCTCCCCTGCCCCGCCTTCCCCCTTCCCTTCTCCCCCGGGGATTTGCTGTCCCGGAGTGCGGGCGTTCCCGTTCGCGGGGAGGTCATTGGCACCCTGAATCACCCACTGCGAGCCCTTCCAACCAGATTGTAGACCTGCCCGCTCCGGGCCCACCTCCCCCACCAGGGCCTTTCCCGGAGCAACCCAGCCGGGCCTGGAAAAACTCCGAGCGGGATTCCCAGCGCAGGGACGCCCACCGGAGCGCAGTCTCTCGGGCTGGATAAGAAGGGGACCCGGCCACAGCTCCTTCGCCGACCTGCGGGAACACAGAGAAGGGGAGGGATTGGTGGGGGCCGAGAGGATCCCTGGAGCGCGAGAGCGCACCCGTCGCCAGGAGGTCCCCTGCGTCCACTGCCCAGGCGACGCAAGCTACAGCGGCGTCAACGCCTGGGTCGGCGCTAGGGGCCTGGGCCTACTCCCCTCCCGCCTCCAGATGGAGGGCAGCCCTTCGCCTACCTTCTCCTCCCCGTGGGATGCGGCCCGAGCAGCTCCCGCCCCAGCACGGAGACAAGGGGAGCAGGCGCGCGGAGCTCCCGGGTGCCGACCCGCCACCTGCCGCACCCTTCCCTCCCCAACCCTGCCCCTTTCCCCACCCCCACCCCACCTCCCACCTCAACTCCCGCTCGGCGGCCCACTGCCTGCCCGGGCACCTCGGGGCGTCCGCTCGCCGGCCTCGTCTCCATTTGTCCCGGCAGGCGCGCGTGGGCTCGGCGTCCCGCGCTCCCTCCTCGACCGCGCGGCTCCGGCGCTGCCAGGTTTCCTGTATAGCAGTATAACCAGTGAGGCACCGGCGGAGAGCGCCCGGCAGAACTTCCTCCCGGACTGGGGCTGGGCTGCGGTTGCGAGAGACAATCCCCAGCGTCCTGGCTTCCTGTCGCCTCTGGGCCAGGCCCGCGCCTGAAGAGGAAAGATGCCACCCCCTCCCCTGCATTTCCCGGGATCCTGGGCCACTCCCGGGATCCTGGCTGTCTCCAGGGAGGAAGAGGCCGCGGGGCTGAGATGGTGGGACTGGGGATGGCGGGAGTCTCCCGCGCAGCTTCTCCTGGCCAGATTGCCTTCCCACCATCCCCCACTCCCTCTTGATCCTTGCGGGGAAAGAGGTCCACCCTCCAATCCGTCCACAGGGTAAGCTCAGAACAACCTCCTGGAGGCTAGGAGTCCAGCCCCAGGGCCCTCCGCCTTGGGGGTCTTCTGTTTGGGAATTATCTGCCTCTCTGGACAAGCTGCCTCGCCCTGATCTGAGCCTGCGCTCACTCCACACATCACAAACCACAGCCCTAGCAGACCCCCTGCCCTCAGGGGCCCCAAGAAACAGTTGTGCCTATGGACCTGGCTGTGTGTGCGGAGAGCTGGCTGATTCAGGCCAGTGTTCTGGGAGGAAGAGAAGCCCGCACCCCAGGCCATGGCCCCTCTTGACTCCACCTCCTGGGGGCCCAGGGTTGGGTGGGAAGCTGAATCTGGCCACACTCGTTCTGGAACTCCCTTACCTCTGTATCTTTGCCCCTGCTAGGCGTTGCCCACCCGTGAGTCCACACTTCCTCTGAGAATCTCAGTGTGTCTGAGGCCTGGTGGCACCTTGGGACCCTCCAGGGTGGGCACACAGCAGAACTCAGCATTGGTTGGTGCCCGACATGCTTAGAAAATAGTGACTGGAGGAATCTTCTCTCCCTCCCTACCTTTTAGGTCTCTCCCCACCTGCAGCACAGCCAGGCAGCGGCTGGCAGTGGTGATGGTCTTTGCGTGGGGTCAGGCAGGTATGATGCCCCACTCTGCTGCTCGGCAGCTGGTAGGCCTTGGGAGTTCTGCCTTATCTCTGCAGCTCAGCTTTCTTTCCTATCAATAGTAACACCCACTTCACTGGATTATTGGGAAGATTAAATGAGGTCCACTAAGCAGTGCTTACCACATGCCCAGCGTACACCATATATCAGCTATTTTTTTTTTTTTTTTTTTTTTTGAGATGGAGTCTGGCTCTGTCGCCGAGGCTGGAGTGCAGTGGCACAATCTCGGCTCACTGCAACCTCTGTCTCTGGGTTGAAGTGATTCTCCTGCCTCAGCTTCCTGAGTAGGTGTGATTACAGGCACCCACCATCATGCCCAGCTAATTTTTGTATTTCTGCAGAGACGGGGTTTCTCGATATTGGCCAGGCTGGTCTTGAACTCCTGACCTCAAATGATCTGACTGCCTCGGCCTCCCAAAATGCTAGGATTACAGGCGTGAGCCACAGTGCCTGCCTATATCAGCTATTATGACACTTTTATTATGTGATGAGCTCTTGGGGTTTGGACTGGAATCTCCAAACCACCCGTCCTCCTTCAGGCAGAAGAGAAGGGGAAGTCCCAGCTACTCGGGAGGCTGAGGCAAGAGAATTGCTTGAACCTGGGAGGCGGAGGTTGCAGTGAGTCGAGATCACACCACTGCACTCCAGCCTGGGCGACAGAGTGACTCCGTCTCAAAAAAACATGGGTGAGAAGGGGAAACAAGTGCCCTCAGAGGCGCTTTGCTGAGGATGGAGAGGGGCTGAGCCCACTGGCAGGGCAGAACCAGGTCATGTGCCATGGCCCTCCACTGGGCCTCCCTCCCCCAGTTTCTCTTCTCTTCTCTGGCCCTACCATCTATTGTCCTTGGGGGAAGCTGCGGCACCTAGATGGGCAGAGGGTGCCAACTTGTAATCTGAAAGGGGCCTTCAAGGACAGGAAATCGCAGATCTGAATGTTGTCTGTTTCCATCCCATTTTACCGCAATCTGATTTCCCTGAGAATCAGTCTGTTCCCAAGGGCGCCTTCGGGAAGAATCCTCACAGGCCTAAGCCCTCCCCAGGCCAGACTCCTGCCCACTCAGGGATGGGGCAATGAGGGCTCTGACCAGGCCAGGCTTGTGGTCATGGCGGGTGCATAACCCAGCTCCTGGCTTAGGAGGTATTGGCATCTGGGCACAGGTGTGCGCCATGACCGGGAGAAGCTGTGCACAGCCTCCACCTGCCTGCCACCGCCACCTCTGTTCTGCACAGGCATCCAGCTCCAAAGCTGGGTGGGTGACTCAGCAGCTGATCACCCCCAGGGAGGGGTGGGGGTGGGCTCATCTCTGACAGTGACAGGCGGATCTCCACCTGAGGCCTCAGACTCCAAGCTGAGCGCAGGTAAGACAGCTAGGACTGAGGGCCTGCTGGGTCCAGGAGAGGTGGGAGAAGGTGACAGAGAGACCAGCAAACCCACATTTCCCTGAAGCCTGGAGGGTCTGAACTTCACTTCGAAAACAATTCCAGGCTTCCACCCCAGCACCAAGGCTCCTTCAAAGGCAGTCCTGCTCCGGGGAAGTTCTTCAGTCTCCAGTGTCCTGGCTGGGCAAGTTCAGTGATGCTTTGGGAATTCATGGCTTTGTGAGGCGGCAGCTGCATCCACAGGGCAGCTCCCCCGCATGCCCTGAACAGCTTAGGGCGAAGGACCAGGTCACTTCTCCACAGTGCAGGGCCCAGCTGCCTGCTGTCTCTAGGGTCCTGCCTATCTGTGCCCTGGCAGGGGTCAGTCAGGCAGAGAGTGTGACCCCGGGCACCCACCAAGGTGGGCCTGGAGCATCTGCAGCAGTGCCCCTGTCTGTAGAGGGGTGAGGAGGGCACGGGGATTGGGGGTGGGCAAGACGGCGACCCTCCCTAAACCGAGGAGGGCTCAAAGTGCTGACAGTGCTGGTTTCCAGTCATTTCTCCTTCTCCTAATGGGGCCAAGGCCCCAGGCTAGAGAAGAGCTAGGGGCTCTGACGCTGAGAAAGGGGTGGGCTCAGCAGGTGAGACGCACTGGGGTGGGGAGTAAAGAGGAGACAGAGAGGAAGTGGGGTCACCAGGACTGGCCCTGCCCTGCTGAGGGGCGGTTTGGCACTGGCAGTGAGGGCCAGGAAAGGCACTGGGTGGGCCCACAGGCCCTGTCCCAGCAGTGGCCTGCCCAACAGCCACCCGCTGCCTCTAGGCCAGGCCTGAGAGGCTCCTGTGCATCCGCTGGGGGTGAAAATGTCTGGATTTCATGGGTGACTCGCATAGGGTCAAGAATAAAAAAATACTTTCTGTTGAAATATGAATGGGAAAAACCCACCTTAAAAAACCAGACCTTTTAATCAGGAATGTGGAATTGAAAATGTTCCCCAAGTCCCCTTTCCACAGTGTTTGGCCAGCCCTAACGGAGGTGCCGGGATGCTGGTGAGCCAGGGCCTGGTGAGTAAAAGGCCCTGTCTGCCCCCAGACAGGGAGCATCTGGTGGTGGCCATGCCTCCTGCAGCAGAGGTGGAGGGGGAGGGCCAGGGGACATCATGGGGACTTCCTGGGCTTTCTGTAGGAGGCCAGTGCTCTGGTCACATCTGAGGTCTTCCTGACAAGGGGACACAGCTGTGACACGGTGAGTATCCTGGGCTGATAAGAAACCCAGCTGGGATGGCTGAGCCACACTCACCCCTGGCCCTCAGAGTGGGATCAGCAGAGGGGCATCAGGCGAAAACGTTCTGTTGCTGGTACTTGCGTCAGCAAGCACAGCAGGGGCAGCCCTTCTTCACCACAGCCTGGCGGCTCTGGTGGAAGACGGTCTTGCACTTGGCACAGCTGGGGAGAGAGCAGCACACCTGCTGGTGCCGGCTGGGCTGGAGGTTGACCTGTGGCCACGCTGGCCAGCACTTTTGACCAGAACCCACGATACGGCTGTGACATACTGTGTAACCCATATACGCACGCTGTGCCTTTCCATCCCAGAACAGGAGATTCTCGAAACAGTGCTTACCCATATGTCACACAATGCACACTGATATTCTCTGTCCTATTGCATTTTTTATAAATGCTGCTTGAGATTCATTAAAGATTTCTTACCTATATTTTAAAAAGCATTTACTTATTTATTTATTTATTTTTGAGACAGAGCCTTGCTCTGTTGCCCAGAGTGGTGTGAGGCTCACTGCAACCTCTGCCTCCCAGATTCAAGCAATTCTCCTGCCTCAGCCTCCCAAGTAGCTGGGATAACAGGTGCCCACCACCACACCTGGCTTACTTCTGTGTTTTTAGTGGAGACAGGGTTTCACCATGTTGGCCAGGCTGGTCTCAAACTCCTGACCTGAAGTGATTCACCCGCCTCGGCCTCCCAAAGTGCTGGGATTACAGGCGTGAGCCACCGCACCCGGCCAAGACTGTATAATTTTAAAAACTCACTCCCAGGCCCATTCAGGGCTGAATCCCGGCCAGTGGACACCGATAAAAAAAGAACTAATGTTCCCAGTTCAGTTTTCCACTCCCACATGGGTTGCAGGAAGGTCTGGATGAATTTTTCCATTGAGAGGTTGCTGATAATGAGCAATAACTGGGAACAAGAGGGATCATTTCAGCAACCGAGGCAGTAGCAGTGGCAGTGGCAGCTACCACCCACCAGGTGCCCACTTTGTGCCTGGTCTTATGCCAACAGTGCAGGGCGGTAACTCATACAACCCTCCTCAACCCATGCATACACTGAGGCCCCAGGAGGCTCCACTCAGAGAGCCGGCCGCCACCTCTTCTTTAGGAAGACAGATGGTTCTGTAGAGGCAGAGGAGTCCTGGGAGAGCTTGTCTTGCCCCGTGAGCTGGTCCGGAGCTGGCCATGACTGCCCAGGGTGTGGGCTGCCCTGAACAACTGCACCGCCCCTTGGCATGGCACAAAGCAGATGTTCAATACGTTCCTGCCCATAGAGCAACGCCTGCTGCCCTGCATGCTTGGGCCAGGCTGTGGGTGTGGCGAAGGGTGGGGCTGGGAGGCAGCTGGCTGGGTGTCCCGCATACCTGACTGTGGTGTCAAACTCAGAGGGGAAGATGATGTCGTGGTGCTGGCAGATCTGGCAGATGAAGCTGCGCTGGGTGCACAGGTTGCAGTGGTAGACATGCTGGGAGGCAAATTCCATCAGGGCCTTGAGGAATCCTTCATACACCTCATCTGCGATCTGCGGAGGGCAAGTAGGAATCCTTCATACACCCCGTCTGCGATCTGCGGAGGGCTGGGGCAGCAGGGCAACCCACCCTGAGCTGCAGAAAAGCTGCAGACTGCTATCTTCTTCACTAAACTACAGACACCCTCTCTCCCATCTTCCTTGCTGACTTCTCCAGGAATGAAGTCTTTCCAGAGGTCTGGGCGGGGGAGGCATGACACTCTCACCTGTTGGAGGTCAGCAACATGGAACCTATGCGGAGACTCCAAGAGATAATTCCGGTGGTTGAGCCTTCAAACAAAACACAAGCGATTCTTTAGAAAAGTTTCGAAGACCCAGGCCAGCCTGTGTTGTTTATTTTCATTCCCCTGGCGCTGCTCACCAGGCAGACACCTCCCGCCTGGGCGGGGCAGGGCCTAGGGGCACAATTCAGCCTGCTTGGGACCCGGTCTTCAAGGTAACTAACTAGCTGGTTGGACCTTGGACATGTTACTTAAGCTCTCTGAACCTTGGGTTCCCCTCTCTGGGAAATGGAGTTGTCTGGATTGAGTAACTTATTGAAAGCATTTGGCTTGGTGCAGAGCTCACAGTAAACATGTAATTAATTAATTAATCATGAGGAGGAGGATGGGTGCTGACATCTGGGACCAGGAACTGGGCTAAGAGCTTCATACGCACTCATTCATTTGATCCTCACAATAATTCTGTGAGGCTGGTACTAACACAACCCCAACTTTGAGAAGAGGAAACAGAGAGGTTAAATCACTTGCCTGAGGTCACATATCTAGTAGGTGGGAGAGCTGGAGTTTGAACACAGGGGCCTGGCTCCTGAGCCTGCACCCTTGTCCACCTGGTGAATGCCTAGAGATGCAGGCTGTTGTCATTATTGCCACAGTCACATACCAGGGACAGTGCTGGGGACAGTAATGCACAGGATATGGCCTCTGCCCTCCTGTGGCCCCTGGTTTGGCCGAGGGACAGACATCCAAGTGTCTGGTTTCAGTGCTACATGAGAGCAACCCAGACGTGTCCTAAGTACAGCAGATCCCATTTCAGAGGTGGCGGGGGGAGCAGAGGACAAGGGCTCAGCTGCCAACGCAGCTCTAGTTTCCACCACACCAACGGCAGGGATCCAGCGGGCCCCATCCAGAGAGATGGAGAGGAAACGCTTGCAGAAAGTCCCCTGGTACAAAACCTGCCTGGCCTGGCTGTGTGTGTTTACATGGGTACTGGGGGTGGGAGGTTACTCCAAGTCAGAGGATGCTTGGGAACCTGCCCCAGGATGCCCCAGACATCTGGGGACAGGATGGTGCCAGCCCTGGGTCTGGGCCTCCCAGGTGCAAGCTGTGGAGCATCTGGAATGGGGACTTGGCCTTGTCCCAGCTAGTGGCCTCAGCTGTGGTCCAGGGGAGCCCAATCTGGGGTGGAGAGGGTGAGTCTCACCAAGCAGCCACACAGGCCAAGATGCCAACTGGCCCCTCAGTTTACCATGCTGGTGTCCCCAGTAAACTTCCTACACTCTAGGAAGGGAAGCTGCCATTTGTCACCAAGAAAACATGGGACACAGCGGGCTGGGGGGACACAGGTTGGCCCTCAGCTGGCAGGAGGGTGGGCTGATCTGGATGGAGAATTAGCTTTGCCATCTGTCCTCTGACCACAGTCGTGGAAGCCCTGGGAGCCCCTGTGCCCTGGGCCTGTCACCCTCTCAGCCAGGGCTTGTGACTGGCTTCTCCACAGTGCTCAGTCAAGGCCAGAGGGGAGAGGGCGCTGACCCAGGGGTGAGAGGCCACTTCCCCTCCTGGCTTCCAGGAGAGAAACTCTCATGCACCAGGGCACAGCCAGCCCTACTTAGGGCCTCAGTTTCTCCGCCCACACAATGAGGAGAACCTCTTTGTCCTCTGGCGTGAGGCTGGCTACCTGGGAAAGAGACCAGAGGAATCTGGACGGCTCTCCGGGAGAGAGGAAGATGAGGGGAAAGGTCGAATCTTAGCTCCTGGAACCGATGAAGTGATGGGGAAGGAAAGGGTCAGGCAAGGGCTGGAAGATCTGGGGGGCATGGGTGGGGGGCCTGGGTGCCACCTGTCTCCTGAGCCCTGGCTCCTCCTCTGCCCACCCCTCCCCGGCTGTCGGGAGGGACAATGAGGTCTGGCGGGTGGACAGGGTGTGGGGCATTTCTGTGATGGCTTCCTCCCAAGGGCTGGAGAGGACACTGTCAGGGGCTTCTCTGGCCCTTGGAGACATGTCCCAGGTCTGCCTGGGACATGAGAACCCGGCCAGGCAGCTGCCACTAGTGCAGGACAGCTCCTCCCTGACTCCCTGACACCCAAGACCTTCCCATGCCTCAGCCCTCTCCTCTCAACCTTCCCTCTGGCTGACTCGGTCCAGGCCCAGCTCCCTGGGCTAATTACTAACACCAGCTGCCGCCCAGGGCTCTCCCCTTCACCAACTGCACTCCACTGGGGCCAGAATGGTCTTTTTGTGTGTTTGTTTTGTGTTTTTGAGACAGAGTCTCGCTCTGTCTCCCAGCCTGGAGTGCAGTGGCGTGATCTTGGCTCACTACAACCTCTGCCTCCCGGGTTCAAGTGATTCTCCTGCCTCAGCCTCCCTAGTAGCTGGGATTACAGGTGCCTGCCACCACGCCCGGCTAATTTTGTACTTTTAGTAGAGACGGGGTTTTGCTATGTTGGCCAGGCTGGTCTCAAAATCCTGACCGTAGGTGATCCACCCACCTTGGCCTCCCAAAGTGCTGGGATTACAGGCATGAGCCACCGCACCTGGTCTTTTCAGAGTGGTCTTTTCTAAGCCGCTGACCGGAAGTGACAGCCCTGTGCTCAAAACCCTTCAATGGTTCCCCACAGGTGGCAGATCAAATCCAAAGGCCTCAAGGGCCCTTTGAGTTCTGGGCCCCGCACCTGAAGCCCAGCTGCTCAGAGCCCCTCAAGGGTGTCAGTGAGCTGTGCTCCTGCCAGCCTCTTGCTACCGGTCTCTTAGCCAGGAAAGCCAGGTTCTCCCCTGCCCTTTCTACTCTTTTCTCATTTTTCTAAGCCCCAGTTCAACAGACACACAATGCCACTAGTGTGGCAACACGTGTGTGTGGATGGAGTGAGGTGCAGAAGCAGGTGGTGGTGGGCTCTGAGAAGGGCTGATTGAATGGTCTGCTTTATTCCCTTTCATAAATTTTCCTCACTTGGAAGATTGACCTTTGTAAAGAAGAAAAACATTTTAGAAGGAAAAAGGAAAATATCTCTGCATGCCCTCAGCTCAGATGCCATCTCCTCTGGGAGCTCCTCTGGCCCCTGCCAAGGCTGGATCAGGTGCCCTCAGGGCACACACGATGCTGACCCAGGGCCATCTGTGGCCCAGGCTCTGGGTCCCTCATGCAGCCCTCACCACTGCTCAGGAGGCCACAGGAACAGAGGAATCACTGGCCCATTTTATAGACGGGAAAGCTGGACCCAGAGAAGTGAAGCAACTTTCCTGACTCACAGTGGGTGAGGGCCTCCCACGCTCTTTCCCCTGCGCCATGCTGTTTCCATGGGACTTCCACAGGCACGGGAAGCAGGCTGAGTGCATAGCAGGAGTACAGCGCTGCTGCCCAGGGATGGAGCAGGAGGGTCAGGGAGAGAGAGACAGGGCTGCCCCTGGTGCCCACAGAGACAGGTCTGTAAAGCCGATGAACAAACTCTCTCAGCAGGGCAGGGAGGGGTGAATGGGGCTGGGGCCCACAACCCATACCACAGGCACCTGGCCTACACAGGTCTGCAGGCCTGTGCAGATACCTGGCTCCTTGACCAAGGAGGATGATAAGGCCCCACCTGACCCCAGAGATTTCACCACCTGGTTAGGTGGGCAGGAGGATAGTCTCTCTGGAGCCCTGGGTCATGGACTCTCAGAGGTAGGGAGTGAGTCAGCGCTTGCCAAGAGGTGGAGACCCAGTCACCCGTGATGCTTGGGATGGGCAGAGCCTCCTGGGGTGAAGTCTTCTAGGGTCTAGGGTCCCACATGGTGGTCCCTGGAAGGCTTTCTGTTCTTCCAGGCCCTGCAGAGGAGACCAAGGCTCAGCTGGCAGCTGTGGGGCCAAATTCTCCTCTCTGCCTAGGGGAGAGCCCCCTGCAGTACCCCTTGAGAGCCCCTGGGGACCTGCTCAAGGCACGCCCTGGCCCTGAGAAGGCCCGGCTCTGGGAGCACTGCAGCCAGGATGGAGGAGGCAGTCTTCAGAGAGGCGCTCTCTGGGCCAGCCCTGTGGGGAGGGAAGGCCAGATGGGGGAACCTGGAGGGGCTTGTGAACTGGTCCCTGCCCCCAGAAACCCAGCAGAGGTGGATTTGAAGCCCATTCTGGGCAGTAGGCACCGGCAGGCTTCTCCGCCTGAGGTCTGCCCTCCTGAGGGTGCTGGGAGAGTACAGCCCTGGGAAGACTGCAGCCTGGGCGTGACCTGAGGACTAGGAAGCGTTTATGACAGGCATGGAGAGGCCTAAGTCCCTGTTGAAGCCCAGCATCACATCCCATTCCTGAGCACCAAAGGCCCCAGGCCCTGGGTAAGAGAAGCTTCCTGAAGGGCATCCTGAGGGCCCCGCCCGGATCACGTCTTCTTTGGAGAATTTCAGGAGGGAGGCTGGCATGGGCCAGACGACTGGCTGGTACAGGGAAGAGACGGGAACATCCGGCCCTCGCCTGCCTCTCGCCACACTCCCCACTTCCCTCCTCACTGTAGCCAAAGTTCTCCCTGGGCTTTCCACCAACGGTGCCTTCGTTCATGGCCTGTGCATGCCATTCCTTCTGTCTAGAATGCTCTTTCCCCCTTTGCTTCTCCTTTCTGATTCTTCCTAATTTTTCAAGTCTCACCTTATAAGTCACTTTCTCCAGGAAGTCCTTCCTGCTTTGTCCTCCTCTGATCTGGGCTGGATGTCAAGCCTCTGTGGTTCCAGGACGTCCTGCCTCTCACCCTCACCCCCAGATGGAGTTGCTGGCTTTCCCACCTGTCTCCCTCTCACCCTCAGCCCCGGATGGAGTTGCTGGCTTTCCCACCTGTCTCCCTCTCACCCTCACCCCCAGATGGAGTTGCTGGCTTTCCCACCTGTCTCTCTCTCACCCTCAGCCCCGGATGGAGTTGCTGGCTTTCCCACTTGTCTTCCCTGCCAGGCCAGAGGCTTCCGGCGGGTCGGCCCTGGCTCTGCCCTGCTCAGTGTTGGAGCCCACATGCCTCGCCAGGTGTGCAGTGCTTAGTATGTTCTCAGTCCATGTTTTTGAGTGAACAAATAGATACATGAACAAAACCCTAAAATCACCCCCAAAAGATGTGATCATTTCCCAGGCCCAATGGGAAGATCTCTGCCCAGGTTTCCTCCAGGTGGACGCCTTGCCCTGGGCACTGCCCCTGTGTGTGTGTGCATGTGCACCAGTGCCTGCATGTGTGTACATTTGTGCACATGTGCATGGGTGTGGATGTCTATGCATGTGTGTATAAATTTATGTGTGTGGGTATGTGTGCACATGTGTATGTGTGTCTGTGTGTACATGTGCATATAAGTATGTGTTTGTGTGCATGCATGTGCGTGTGTACGTGCACTCACACGCATACACGTAGAGGTTGCTCACCTCTTGCTGAGCTCCTTCAGGGCGCCACTCCAGCACAGGCCCAGGTAATCCCCCAGGAGCTTCAGCTGCTCCTGGCTCCTCCCAATGAGGTGCATCCGCTCCACATGCTCATACAGAGACGCGTTCACTATCTGCAGGTTGGTGAGGGGCTGGGCCCGGATCTGCGTCAGAAACTTCAGGGCCTGCCTGCAGATCTGGGGGTACCACCAGACATTGGGGATGGGAAGGAATGGCTGTTCAGTGAGCACTGCCTGGCCAGGTGCCACATGACCTGCTCACTTACCTGAGGGGCTATCTTCATTTTACAGATGGGGAAACTGAGGCTCAAGGAGATGAAGAGATTTGGCTAGGGTCACCCAGCTTGTAAATGGTACAGTCAAGCTCTGAACCCAGTTTATCTGACTCTCAAACCCGCTCTCCCTCTAATGGCAAGGGTCACTGCCCCCTCCCCAATCATGCTGAGATGAGGGAGAGACTGCTCTGATAACGCCCCCTCCCTCTGGGCCTCACAGATCCTTCCCACTCTTTCCTGTCCTCCCAGCCCCCATTTCCCCCCACTAAAGGAAACAGGCACTCCCTTCTGTGCCCTGACTCAGGAACCAGGTGACGGGCTGAGTCAGGCTCCAGCCACAGGAAGCTACAGATCAGACACAGCTCACCAACAGGCTTCCCTGAGCTCCCTCGGCTCACACCAGTAGCAACACCGGGACTCCGTGTGCAGCTGAGTGATCCATCTCAGTCTCTCCTGGCTGACAGGGTGTTGAAGGTTCTACCCTTGGCCCTGATCCTAATACCAATGCCAATAATCGAGAGCCTACTATTTGCAAAACACTGGGTCAGGAACTTGACCACATCCTCCCGTCATTCTCAGAACAACCCGTTAGGGAGGGTGTCCCTGTCCCCGTTTTCTAGATGAGGAAACGGAGGCTTAGAGGGGCTAACGTAGCTTATACAACCTGCCTGCAGAACCTGCCAGGTTTGAGCGGAGGTGTCATCTCTGAACACCAGGCTGCTGCACTAATCAGAAGCCCCCTCCCCTGCAGTGGCCTCGCTGCATCATAAGGATGGAGGAGCTGTTGTCTCCACAGCCGACAAGTGCACAGTGATTAGAAGTCTGGCTTTGGCCTGGCTCAGATCTTTAACATCTTAACTAGTCCTCTCGTTACATATTTTATTTCTGGTGGCTTTGTTTTTGATACTATTATAAGTGATTATCTTTTAAAATAGTAATTTGTTTGCTGATATATAGAAATGAAATTGATTTATTTGACTGTCGTATCCAGCAACCTTTTCAAATTCTGATAAATTGTGTAGGGGAAAAAAAGTCTGGCTTCGGAGTCAGAATGGAATTGAATCCTGCCTCCACTACTTTATACCTGTATGAATTGGTGAAACTTATCCCTCTCTGTGACTCAGTTTCCTCATCTGTAAAATGGGGAAAATGAGAGCAATAAGGCTCACGGGTTTGGGGCCTTTTCGTTCGCTGCTGCTGCTTTAGTGCTGAGGCCCGGCACTCGGCAGGATGTCAGCCCAGGACTGGGGCTTCTTTTTCATGGGATTATTTTGAATTCAGATTAAAAGAGGTATTCCAGGAGAGCTCCTGGCATAGAGCCTGGCAGGTGGCACATCCCCAGTAAATGTGAGCTGTTATCAGCTGCTGTGTGAGTGCCTGGTGTGGCCCTGTTGTCCCCTTGAGGGTTGGGGGACTAAACTGGCCCTCAGGAGACCTGCCCCTGTATTTGGGGGCTGAGGGGGCCTCTGACCTCTTGTCTCCCAGCTCCACCAGCATCTCTCACCTCCCCCCGCAATGGACAACCTCTTCTTTTCCCAAAGCCTGGGGCCCTGATGTACCAGCCCCCCAGCCTAGGGACAGCCCAGTGGCAAACTCCTGGTGACTTGGGTCAAGCTGCTGTTCTCCAATCCTAACTCGGCTCTTCCCGTGACTTGGCCCCAGGCCTTGGGTGAGGCTCCAGTGAAATAACACACAGGAATGTGCGCTGAACACTGCCAACCACTGCAGATGGGCAGGGGCTTTGTGCTCCCCAGCGACTGTTCCTATCCTGCGGGAATGGAGGAGACAGAAAGAAGCCCCACTCCTGGGCTGACATCCTGCCAGTGCCAGCCAGGCCTCAGCACCAGTGGGTCAGCCAGAACAGCAACGGTGAACAATAAGGCCCCAAACCCGTGGGCTCCCCACTTTCTATCTTGAATTTCCCTGTCTTTCCTAGGCCAGCAATCTTTGAGAGGGAGAGCGAGCTGAGGATTTCCTGATCTCAGACATGCCTAGAAAAGGATTGTACTTTTCTTTCTTTTTTTTTTTTTTTGAGGTGGGGTTTCGCTCTCGTTGCCCAGGCTGGAGTGCAATGGCGCAATCTCAGCTCACCGCAACATCCGCCTCCCAGGTTCAAGCGATCCTCCTACCTCAGCCTCCGGATTAGCTGGATTACAAACATGCGCCACCACGCCCAGCTAATTTTTGTATTTTTTAGTAGAGACAGGGTTTCTCCACGTTGGTCAGGCTGGTCTCAACTCCCGACCTCAGGTGATCCGCCCACCTCAGCCTCCCAAAGTGCTGGGATTACAGGTGTGAGCCGCTGTGCCCAGCTAGGATTGTACTTTTCTAGTTAGAAAAGGAAGTGGCACAAGGATGAGGGCAGTGAATAAGGAGATGGCTCAACGGAAGTATCAGGGTCCTGTAAATAGTTAACGTGTTTTATGATCAAAGGGTTCTTTGCATTTTTGGTGATTTTGAGGCTTAATTTCCTCTATGTAGTTAGTTAAATATTTAACACTGAGAGCGAGGGCGGGGACACGGCAAACAACAAAAAAATCAAAATGAAGCCAACTTCTGCGGGGTTTCCCCGCCCCAGGGAGGTGGAGGTTGAGGTAGAACTGACTGAGAGAATCACCCTGCACTATGATGAAGACACATCCACACATCAGGACTACATAGCTGGCAGGCCCTGGCTCTCCAGAGGAGCAAACAGCTTCTTCCTTATGTTTCTGTGTCTGTCTTAGTAGAAATCTGTGCCCTTGGAAGAAAACCAAATTTGTACCCCTTGAGGCAGACACTAACCAAGTGAATCAGGTAGATGGGTGGATGGGTGGGTGAACATAGGCAGGAGGTGTGACAGGCCCCAGGGAGGGAAAGGACACTGTTCTTACTGACAGGCACACACTGCCACACCTGCCCTCCCAACAACCCCGACACAGACACTGTTGTTAACCCTCCTTTTACAGATGAGGAAACTGAAGCTAATTTGCTCATGGTAACACAGGTAGGAAAGTGGCTAAGTTCAGCTGGAGAAAAGGAAAATTCTGAAAGACTTTAAGATACATCTTATTCAAAAGCATTGGGTGAACATAAAAAAGTACCCAAGGCATAATATTAAGTGAACCAAGCTTCTTATAAAGCAGTATGAGTCCTGTGTGATCCCAACTTTATAAAAAATAGATGCATATGTCAATAAATGCACAGAAAAGGGTATACCCCGAAATGTTAATAATGGTGATCTCTTGTTTATGACACAGAATTTTGATTGGTTTTTGGGTTTTTCTGTAACTTTAAAATGTTAAACAATAACCGTCTATTATCTTAATAATGGGGGAAGTCACAGAAAAAGTGCTTTTCAAAAACATGAAATAAATAAGCCCATGTAGGGCCTACAGGGGAGTGCAGTCACCTGAGCCTCATAGGGCTGGCAAAGGCAAGGATGACTGCTCCAAGGTATAGCCAGCTCGCTGGCCAGCCCATCTACCCATCCACCTACCTATTCACCCATCCACCCAGCCATCTACCCACCATCCACCCATCTACCCATTCACCTAACCATCTACCCATCTAGCCATCTGCCCATTCACCCACCCATCTACCCATCTACCTACCCATCCACCTACCCACCAAGCCATCCACTCATCCACCTAACCATTTACCCATATGCCTATTTAGGCACCCATCTACCTACCTATCCACCCATTCACCAATCTACCCAACCACATACCCATCCATCCATCCACCAACCCATCCACCTAGCCACCTGCTCATTCACCTACCTACCTACCCATCCACCTAACCATCCACCTAGCCACCTGCTCACCCACCTACCTACCTGCCCATCCACCTAGCCGCCTGCTCATTCACCTACCTACCTACCCATCCACCTAACCATCCACCTAGCCACCTGCTCAGCCACCTACCTACCTGCCCATCCACCTAGCCACCTGCTCATTCACCTACCTACCTATCCATCCACCTAACCATCCACCTAGCCACCTGCTCATCCACCTACCTACCTGCCCAGCCACCTAACCATCCACCTAGCCACCTGCTCATCCACCTACCTACCTGCCCAGCCACCTAACCATCCACCTAGCCACCTGCTCATCCACCTACCTACCTGCCCAGCCACCTAACCATCCACCTAGCCACCTGCTCATCCACCTACCTACCTGACCATCCACCATCCATCTATCTATCTAATCTATCAAATCTATTTTATCTATCTTTCTATCTATCATTTATCTGCTGGTGCCTTAAGCAGTTATGTTTGTAGCTGCAGGAAACCATCCTCAAACTCTTTCCTCCTGGGGACCAAGACAGCCACCGATAGAGCCCTGCCCAGGGCTGTGGACAGGCACCAAGCTTTTCTCTTGGTTAGCTCCCCAACGTCACAGTGCCTGAACCAGTGACCCTGGCTTCCCTTGTTTAGAGGAGCCAAACTCCTCTAAACAGATGAACAGCAGCAGCAAAGAGGAGTGAACACCCCTCTGCCCCTCAGCAGCTGGGCTGCTGGGCTCGAGACTTACCGGGCGCTTGGTGAGGTCCCAGTTGTGGATGATCCTGGCCGGAATCACTGAGGCATCGTCTTGGTGGCAGATGTCACAGTAATAGAGGCCAGAGAAGGCACAGAGCTTGGGTCGTACAAAGGAGAAGCCAATCTGCCGGGAGCAGCCCGGGGAGATGGGTGGAGAGTGAGTGGTGTGGCCAGAGTCAGCTCCTAGTAACTTGGGAGCTGCTGTGGTGGAAAGGATCTGCTGGTTGATTTTTTTTTAAGGTAGGCACAAACACAAGAATAACCACCACTCGTATTTCCACCACTCAGAACTCCCCTACTAATTAATCTTTACAACAACACACTGTAAGAACTATCATTATTTTACAGCTGAAGAAATGGATGCTCAGAGAGGTTAGGAAATCTGTCTGGTCACATAGTGATGAAGTGGCATGGCTGGCATTCAGATCTGGGTTTTGCTGGTTCCAGAGCCTGAGTTCTGCTCCACTACCCCTTGCTGCCTGTGTCCGGTGTCCCCACTGCTGGCTTGGCAATGCCAGCCTCCTCTAGGTCCACCCCTCCACTCGGGCCCCATAATGGAAGCAGCAGAGTAGCGGCTGTGGCAAGCAGCGAAGTAGCTGGGGGACAGGGACCGGGGTCGGGGCTGGCAACAGGGAGCGGATGGGTAGCCAGCAGGGGGCAGGGGAGCATGCACAGTATCTGATGCCTCAGGACTGTGGGGCAGGGCTGGCTTCAGCCCCCTTGGTTGGAGGTGTCTCCACAGCCGGGGCCAGTGGGAATGGGAGTGGGATGTGCCCTGGGCAAAAAGCAGAGGCCCTGACTCAAACCCTGAACATGTGCCCTAACTCCTCCAGGGGCAGGCAGAAGGGTCCCTGGGCCTTGGGACCAGAGGGCGGGCTCTGCTCCTCACCAGCTGCCTCACCCTGACCTTCACCTGATTTCTTCAAGGTTCCATTTCAGTGACTGTAAAATTCAGCTACTACCAGCTATTTTGTGGGGTTATTACAAAGCTTAAATGAGACAAGGTTCTGCAAGTACCCTGCAAATTATGGAATACAACCCAGATGCCAGTGGTTGGTGTCTGCCACTGAGCCATGCCTGCTGGGTAGAAAGGAAACCCAAACTCCCCGGTGGCACAGTCCCACCCGCTGGTGGGTGGCAGCCATGGTGAGAGTTGCCCCCGCAGCATTCACACCCACAGGCAAGGAATCCTTTCTTGCAAGCCCTGGAGTCCTGGCCCCCTCAGAGCCTGGCCTCCACAGGCTGAAGAGCAAAGTGTGAGTGCTGGGGCAGGCGGGGGAGAGGTCAAGCGAGGCTTGCAGGTGTTTTCTGCAGGAAGCTCTGTTCTGCCTAGCTTCTCCCATCCTCCCAGGGCCAACCGCAGACTGCTTCCTTTCAGACGCTTGAAACAGGCTTCCCTCCAGTCTGTGCCAACAGGACAGCTCCCAAACCAAGGCTCAGCTTCTTGCTCTGGCCTTCTGCAGCAGGACAACCCCCTCACAGGTCACCTAAGGGTCCCATGGTGATGGGATGCCATCTGCCCCTGGATGGTGGGGGGAGCAGGAGGAGCTAACAATGGAACATGGGCAGGGGGATGTCACTCAACCTTGAATAAGACCCTAGAGGGATGCCCTCTAGGGTCCTGCCTATGAGCAAAGGCTCTGGGGCCTGACTGTCAGGGTCCCATTTCTGCCTCTGGCCAGGCACGGTTGCTGATATCTGTAATCCCAGCACTTTGGGAGGCTGAAGCAGGAGGATCACTTGAGCCTAGGAGTTCAAGACTAGCTTGAGCAACAGGGGGAGACCCCATCTCTACTAAAACAAACAAAAAAGGAAAATTCTGCCTCTGCCACTTACTAGCTGTGTGAGCTCAGTAGCAGACACCAACCAGGTACTTACCAGCTCTGTGCTTCAGTTTCCTCCCCTATCAACAGAGATGATAATAGTAGCGCCTATCTCTACAGGGTTGTTATGAGACTTAAATGAGATAATCCAAATAAAGCAGCTGGCCCAGTGCCCAGCACAGAAGTATTAGATTTGATGATGAGGAAGACATAGCAGATGTACTGACTTGGAATAACATCCACAGTGTAGGAAAAAACCAAGTTGTGGAACAATATATCCAGCATTCAACACAGCAGCCAAGAGCCCCGTGTGTCCCCTTTAAATGTATGAATTTAAATGGAAAATTCAGTTGCTTAACCACACTAGTCACACTTTAAGCACCTGGTAGCACTACATGGCTCGCAGCTATGGCACTGGACACACAGATCTAGGACATTTTCATCATCACAGAAAGTTCTATTGGACAGCACTGAATAGCACGAGCCCATTTTTGTAATTAAAAAAAAGGGTGTACACTTAAAAAAGCAGCAGAAATATTTGGAAGGAAACCATGCCCCTGCTCTGAAAGAACAGGACAGTAGAGCAAGAAGAAAATGAAGCAGGCTGGGACTCCCTGAGCAGTGCAGTGACTAGCCAGCCTGCCGCCCATCAGTGGGAGGTGGCAGGAGAGGGACGGGTGAGCAGGGCCCACTGCCTATGAGCAGGGCACTGGCCCCAGCTGGGGCTGGGGAGGAGCAGAAGCTGTAGGGCAAGCCTGATCTGTGGCCTCATCCCTAGGGGAAGGATGGGGGCATTTGCAGGGAGGCAGAAGGGTGGGGAGCCTAAATCAGGAACCAGCAGGAGGCGGAGTGAGGCTGGCAGGCTGGGGGTGGCAGCAGAGCAAGTTGGCACCTGCGCAGAAGCAGCCTTGGGAGTCAAGGCCTTTCTCCATGGGGATGGCCACCAGGTACTGCAGCAGGAAGCCATTCTCCCGGGTGGCAAATTTCAGCACCTCCTGACAGTTTTCATCCAGGCTCCCGCCCAGGGTCACCGCCTCCTCGCCGTCTCCAAGTAGGATGCCAGGACTTTGCGGACCAGATCCCTCCACACGGCGGCTTCCTCGGCGTTTCCGGCCTGCAGCTTCAGGACAGCCTTGGCTGTGATGATTTTGAAGAAGGATGGGCCCCCAAGGCTGGTGTCTGGCAGGATGTCCCGGATGGTCTCCACGCCGTGGCTGTCACTCAGCATCTTCTCATTGTTCCTGATGCGGAAACATTTCAGAGCCTCCAAGGACAGAGAAAATATATAGGGCATCCAGGTCCTGTCCATGTACAAGTACAGCAGGGACTCCTTGATGGCATCTAGCTCTGGAACCTGGGCGGACGACCAGTCAAACTGTGTGCCCTGGAGGGCCGCGGGCTCCGAGAGCAGGTCTGAGGGAGAGGAGGCAGCCCTGGGGTGCCTCGGGGGGTTCCTCAGGCTGGTCTGGGTACTGCACGTTCACCCACTCATCCTCCTGCTGAGGCCGGACCTTCTGCAGGGCCTCCCGCACCCGGTCCAGCCAGTCCTCAGCTTCGTCCTGGGAGGAGGTGCGCAGGGCCAGCTTCTTGCCAGAGAAGACCAGCTCAAAGCGCCCGTCACTATGGGCTGGCCCCACAGACTCACAGCGAAGCAGGGAGCAGTTCTCCACATGGGTGTGCTCCTCGTTGCTCAGGTAGAGGCGGAACTCCAGCGGGGAGAGCTCGCAGAAGAGCTCCTTCCAGATGCCCATTGCCCCCTGCCGCTCCACGGTGCCCAGCTTCATGAGACCCTGGAATGGGTTGGACAGTCCTGGAGGCAGAGGCAAAAAGGGGCACATTAGTTGGCGGGCCTGTCTCTGTCCTGCCCAAGGCAGCCTCTGCTGCCTGATGCCCTGTAGTGCGTGTGGCCAGTGACTGTCCCCAGAACACAGGCCAGCCACGGGGCACTATCACATGGGACCCTGAAAGCTGGATGGGAACATCCCCATTCTCACCATCCACTGCTGCTCTTGCGTCCTGTATTTCACTGAGAAAATAAGAGCACCCAAAAGATCACCTCCACATACCCTGTTCCCTACACCCACGCCTTCCCTCCTGTTGCCAGGGATGAACCAAGTGCGCTTCTTTCTGCGTGAGGCCAAACCCTCCATTTGTGCAGGAGGTCTCTCCCTTGGCCAACTACTCAAGGACAAGGAGCAGTCCTTCTCTCCTCTGTCGCTGCTTTCTTCCTTCTCTATGGGGTGACTCCCAACGGCACACATGCATGCTGTCATTTCTCCCATCTTTAGAAACACCTCTCGTCTCCACACACTTCCCTAATGACCACCATGTTTCTCAGGCCCCTTTACAGAAAACCTGTTTGAAGAGGCATCAAAACTGTTCATCTTGGCCAGAAGCGGTGGTCACGCCTGTAATCCCAGCACTTCAGGAGGCTGAGGTGGGTGGATCACTTGAGGTCAGGAGTTTGAGACCAGCTTGGTCAACACGGTGAAACCCCATCTCTACTAAAAACACAAAAATTAGCCAGGTGTGGTGAGCACCTGTAATCCCAGCTACTAGGGAGGCTGAGGCAGGAGAATGGCTTGAACTGGGGAGGCAGGGGATTGCAGTGAGCTGAGGTCACTCCACTGCACTTCAGCCTGGGTGACAGAGGAGTGAGACTCCGTCTCAAACAAAACAAAAAACCTCTTGGTCTCTAGTTTCCCTGCTCCCATTCCTTCTCAAACCTGCTCCAAGTAGGCTTCTGTCCCCTCATTCTACTGACACTGCTTCTGAGATGG
The DNA here is from genome assembly GCF_029281585.2 of Gorilla gorilla gorilla. NCBI lineage: Eukaryota > Metazoa > Chordata > Mammalia > Primates > Hominidae > Gorilla > Gorilla gorilla. The sequence goes on along the minus strand of NC_073228.2, from coordinate 27,204,653 downwards.
TCAATGCCCTCCTCGTTGCCAACCCCCAAGGCCACCCCTCAGCCCTCGCCCCCACCCTTCTATCTCTCTGGCTCGGTCCTCCCTGTGGCCTCTCACGTTAGAGTGCCCAGATGTCAGTCCTGGGTCCTTGTCTCCTCTCTGTAGATGCCACTTTCTCACCACTCTACCTGCTCTCAGGCTTTAGCTCCCAATTTTTATCGCCAGCCTGGACCTTGTTCTTGAAATCCACATTCATATATCCACCTGTGCCATACATGTCCACTAGGATCTCAGCTGACATGTCCAGGATGAATTCCTGCTGCCAGCCTGCTTCCTCCTGAATGGTCCTCATCTCACCAAATAGCAAAATTCATCCTTCCAGATGCTTGGGCTAAAAATCTTGGTGTTACCCCAGGTTTTCTTTCTTTCTTTCGCAGCCTACATCAGCAAATCCCATTGGCTCTGCCTTCCACACATCCGGAATCCCCGCCTCTCCCCAGCCGCACCCCACCCACTGTCATCTCTGGCCTGGCTTGTGATGACAACCTCCTAACTGGTCTTTCTCCCCTTCTCCCCTGTAGTCCCTCAACGTAGGAGCCATGATGACCCATTTAAAGGGAAGTCAGAGCATGTCCCCCTGCCCCAAAACTCCACAGTGGCTGCCATCTCCCTTAGCTGAAGCCAAAGTGCTTTCAGTGGCCCACAGGCCTCATCAGATTGACCTCATCGCTCACTGCCACACCCCCATCTCCTCTCTCCTGCCACTCTGGTCTCCACTGTCCCTGGATGTGTCAAGCGCAGCCCCAGCACAGGGTCTTTGCATTTGTTCTCCTTGTTGAAACACGTACATTGCCTCATGACTCCTTCCCTCTCTCCCCTCGCATCTCCTCAAACATCCCCTTATTGGTGAGGGCTTTTCTGGCCATCCTATATGCAGTGGTCCACTCTCTACCTCTGTAGACAGGCAGAGATTTACTGTCCTCCATAGCACTTATTACCACCTGACCACACACTATGCTTACTTGTTAATTTTATTTCCCGTCTCCTCTACTAGAATCTAAATCCCATGAAGACAGGGACACTGCTTTGCTGCCTGCTATGTCCCCAGCACTTAGAACAGTGCCTGGCACATCACAGAGCCTCAATAATATTTGCTGAATGAATGAGCAGGTGAGTGCCTATGTATCACATGTTGCCCAAAGCTCCCTGCTGCCTGGGGTGTGACAACAACCAGGGTGTCCAAAGGACACACAATTCTCTCTCCGCCAGCCTGGAATAGCCTTGGAGATTTCACACTATTCTATAGGGGTTCCCTGTCCCTCAAGAAACCTGATGGCCTAGACCTGAAGCACAACTTCGCTGGCAGGTTAGAGACCACAGCCATCACACGGGCCGACAGACAAACCTAACAGAAGCCAGCCCGGAGACCGGGCTCTACCCACACAACCCATGCCAGGGCTACCCACAGCAAGGCCCCCTGAGCTGGGCCGGATTCTCTGCTGGGTCACTGCAAACAGAAAATGAGGAGAGAAAGAGACCAATTCTAGAGCGTACTTTTTTTGTTTGTTTTGAAGAGGAAGCCCATCATGAGGGTTACTGAAAAATTTGGTTATGGTTATTTAAGGCTTTCTGGAATGTCAGTGTGTGGAGATCAAGCTGACCTTGCTGTAAAAAGCACTGGGGAGGTCAGGCATGGTGGCTCACACCTGTAATCCCAGCACTTTGGGAGGCCAAGGTGGGTGGATCACATGAGGCCAAGAGTTCAGACCAGCATGGCCAACATGGCAAAATCCTATGTCCACTGGAAATACAAGAATCACCTGGGTGTGGCAGTGCATGTCTGTAATCCCAGCTCCTGGGGAGACTGAGGCACTTGAGCTGGGAGGGAAAGGCTGCAGTGAGCTGAGGTTATACCACTGTACTCCAGCCTGGGTGACAGAGCAAGACTCTGCCTCAGAAAAAAAAAAAAAAAAAAAAGAAGCACTGGAGGACATTAAACAAATAGCAGATCCTCCAGCCTGGCCAACATAGCAAAACACCATCTTTATTAAAAATGTAAAAATTGGCCGGGCGCAGTGGTTCATGCCTGTAATCCCAGCACTTTAGGAGGCCGAGGCGGGTGGATCACCAGAGGTCGGGAGTTGGAGACCAGCCTGACCAATTTCGAGAAACCCCATCTCTACTAAAAATACAAAATGAGCCAGGCATGGTGGCTCATGCCTGTAATCCCAACTACTCGGGTGGCTAAAGCAGAATTGCTTGAACACAGGAGGCGGAGGCTGTGGTGAGCTGAGATCACATGATTGCACTCCAGCCTGGGCAACAAAAGGGAAACTCCACCTCAAAAAAAAAAAAAAAAAAAAAAAGCAAAAATTAGCCAGGTGTGGTGGCAGGTGCCTGTAATCCCAGCTATTTGGGAGGCTGAGACAGGAGAATTGCTTGAACCCAGGAGGCTGAGGTTGCAGTGAGCAGAGATCATGCCACTGCACTCCAGCCTGGGCGACAAAGGGAGACTCCATCTCAAAACAAACAAACAAACAAAACAAATAGCAGATTTGATCAAGCCACCCAGAGCTGTTACATAAACCAACTACTGAGGGTAAACAAGTTTGGAAGGACCATTTAAAACACCTGGGGCTTCATGGGGCCGGATGCGCTCTGAGCTACAGGTGGAATCAAGAGTTTTCTATAATCATAAATTGCATAGTTTTCAGGAAAATATTTTCCTATTTGACTGGTGAAACAGTATTTTTGTCCTCTGTAGGCAGTTTTGAGACAATATACTACTTTTCCTGAAATGCTTCCCTGAATGAACATGATTATGATGGCATTCTGGAATGAGGTTTTATAACACTTGTGGGAACACACTACCCCTTTAGCAATGGAAAACAGAACTTCACAGCTGCCTTCTGAAAGGCCTGGTCCCTGCAGATGGGACCCACCCGGGACCCTCCTGGTCACCTACCCATCTGCCTCCGGTGTACCACCCGGAAGCTCTTATGCCCCTGGGATGGGGCTGCCTGGGCTTGCCTTCTTCCTGGGGAAGGTACACATGCTTGGTCTAATGCCCCCAGGGAGCAGTTTTTTCTTGGTTCTTGAGAAAAATGCCTGTGGAGACCAGGCCTTGACTCTGGAGTCCCCCTGTAAGAAGCTATTGGGTGGTCTGAAGCACTCTCCAGGGGTTGCTCCCAGGAAGGCCGGTAGAAGTCATCCTCTGAGATCCAGCTCTTGTTTTTCTGTTGGGAAAGAAGACAACAGTTGTTTGTTTTAAAGTTTTTTTGTTTTGAGACGGAGTCTCGCTCTGTTGCCCAGGCTGGAGTGCAATCGCGCAACCTCGGCTCACTGCAACCTCTGACTCCTGGGTTCAAGTGATTCTCCTGCCTCAGTCTCCCGAGTAGCTGGGATTACAGGCGCCCACCACCATGCCCAGCTAATTTTTGTATTTTTAGTAGAGGTGGGGTTTCACCATGTTGGCCAGGCTGGTCTAGAACTCCTGACTTCAGGTGAGCCACCCGCCTCGGCCTCCCAAAGTGTTGGGATTACAGGTGTGAGTCACTGTGCCCAGCCTGAAGTTTTTTTTTTTTTTTTTAAGTCTTTATCTAGATATGGCTCTTATATCATAAAATTAACCCACTTAAAGTATATAATTCGGCCAGCCATGGTGGCTCACACCTGTAATCCCAGCACTTTGGGAGGCTGAGGTGAGAGGATCACCTGAGCCCAGGAGTTTGAGACCAACCTGAGCAACACAGTGAGAACCCATCTCTACAAAAAAATAACTAGCTGGGTGTGATGGCACACACCTGTAGTCTCAGCTACTGAGGAGGCTGAAGCGGGAGAATCGCTTGAGCCAGGGAGGTCAAGGCTGGAGTGAGCCGTGATCACGCCACTGCCCTCCAGCCTGGTTGCAGCCTAGGCAACAGAATGAGACCCCATCTCTAAAAAAATAAATAAATAAAGTGTCGAATTCAAACATTTTGGCTTAGTCAGAGTTGGGCAATTGTCACCACCACCTAAGTTTAGCAAATTTTCCTCACCCAAAAAGGAAACCCCATACCCATTAGCCATCATCCCCATTTCCCCTGGCCACTCTCAGCTCTAGGCACCTACTTATCTACTTTCGGTCCCTACACACCTGCCTGTTCTGGATATCTCATATAGATGGAACCATATGACACGTGACCTTTTGTGCCTGGCTTCTTTCTCTTAGTGGAAGGTTTTCAAGGTGCATCCATGTTATATAAGCATGTTTAAGTGTTCATTCCTTTTTATTGCCAAATAATATTCCATTGTCTCGATCCACCACATTTGGCTTATCCACTCCTCGGCTGATGGACATTTGGGTTGTTTCTACTTTTTGTCAATTATGAATAGTGCTGCTATGATCACTTATACACAAGTTTTTGTGTAGACATGTTTCATTGTCTTGGGTATATACTTAGGAGTAGACTTGCTGGGTCATGTGTAACTCTAAGTTTCCCTTCTTGAGGAACTACCAAGCTGTTTTCCAAAGTGGCCGCACCATTTTATATTCCCACCAGCAATGTACGAGGGTTCCAATTTCTCTCCTTGGGAAATCTATCCAAATCCATTGGAATCTACTCAAATCCATTGTCTGTCTTAAAATGGGGCTGTCTTTTTGTTGCTGAGTTGTGTTGTGGGTTGAATTGTGACCCCCCCACAAAAGGACATGTTGAAACCCTACCCCCCAGTACCTCAGAATGTGACCTTTTTTGGAAATAGAGTCTTTGCAGAAGTAATTAGTTAAGATGAGGTCATGTTGGAGTAGAATGGGCTGTTCATCCAGTATGACTGATGTCCTTATAAGAGGAGGAGAAAAGATACACAAAGAGAGGAGAACACCAAGTGAAGACAGAGATACAGAGGAAGAACTTGTATGACAGCAGAACATGTGTGACAGCAGAGGGGAGACCGGAGTGACATGTCTACAAGCCAAGGAATGCAAACGAGCACCTGCAACGCCAAAACCCAGGAGAAAGGCGGGAACAGATTCTTCCTTAGATTCTCCAGAAGGAGCCTCCAGAACGATCAGAGAATAAATACCAGTTTTGTTTTGTTTTTGAGACAGAACCTCACTCTGTCACCCAGGCTGGAGTACAATGGTGCAATCTCAGCTCACTGCAACCCCCGCCTCCCAGGTTCAAGCAATTCTGCTGCCTCGGCCTCCTGAGTAGCTGGGGTTACAGATGCTTGCCACCATACCCGGCTAATTTTTGTATTTCTAGTAGAGACAAAACCTTGTCGGCCAGGCTGGTCTTGAACTCCTGACCTCAGGTGACCCACTTGCCTCAGCCTTCCAAAGTGCTGGGATTACAGGCGTGAGCCACTGTGCCTGGCCTATTTTGTTTTGTTTTGTGGCAGGGTCTCGCTCTTTGCCCAGACTGGAGTACAGTGGCACAATCAGGGCTCATTGCAGCCTTGACTGCCCAGGCTCAAGCAATCCTCCTGCTTTAGCCCCACTGAATAGCTGAGACTACAGGCATGCACCAGCATGCCCAGCAAATTTTTTATATTTTTAGTAGAGATGGGGTTTCACCATGTTGGCCAGGCTGGTCTTGAACTCCTGGACTCAAGTGATCCACCCACCCTTGCCTCCCAAAGTGCTGAGGTCACAGGCATGAGCCACCTGCCCAGCAATGTCTGTTTTTGTTTTTTGTTTTGTTGTTGTTGAGACAGAGTCTTGCTCTGTCGCCCAGGCTGGAGTGCAGTGGCACAATCCTGGCTCACTGCAAGCTCCGCTTCCCAGGTTCACGCCATTCTCCTGCCTCAGCCTCCTGAGTAGCTGGGACTACAGGTGCCTGCCACCACGCCCGGCTAATTTTGTTTTGTATTTTTAGTAGAGACAGTGTTTCACCATGTTAGCCAGGATGGTCTCGATCTCCTGACCTCATGATCCGCCCGCCTCGGCCTCCCAAAGTGCTGGGATTGCAGGCATGAGCGACCGCGCCCAGCCAATGTCTGTTGTTTTAAACCACCCTGTGTATGGTACTTTGTTATGGCGGCCCCAGGGACTAATTCAAGTTGTAAGGTGCTTTATATATTCTGAATACGAGACCCTTATCAGATTTATGATTTGCAAATAATTTCTCCCATTCTGTGAGGTGTCTTTTCATTTTCCGGATGGTGTGCCCTCTGGAGCACATAAGTTGTTAGTTTTGATAAAGTCTAGTTTATCTATTTTTGTTGTTGTTTTTGTGCTTCTGGTGTTGCATCTTAAAAAACCATTGCCTAAGTCAGTATCACAAAGATTTACTTCTGTGTTTTCTGCCAAGAGCTGTATAGTTTTAGCTCTTACATTTAGGTTTCTGGTCCATTTTGAGTTAGTTTTTGTGTAAGGTGTAAGGAAGGGGTGTTATTATTTTGCATGTGGGTATTCAGCTGTCCCAGCATGTAGGGTTTCTCAGTCCTGCTTTTGGGTTTGAGATGAGGGAGTCCTGGTGAGCAGGCCTCAGGGTCCTCGTTGGCCGCCTCTGTCTCTGCCGCCCACTTCTGTGCAGGCCCCTGCGACCCCAGGCAGCCAGGCCCTGCCCCTTCCCTTTGTTGTTCTCTTTTGAATCTGAAGCTGCTCACTGGCTGGGGAAGATGGGGTTGCGGGGAGCATCTGGGGTGAGTGGGCTTGTGGGAGTGGATTCTGGTTCCTTTTCTCCAGTATTTCAAGTCCTCCCTGGCATTCTGTGCCTCAACATGGAAGGGCAGAGGCAAGGAAGCTGGCTGGGCCACTCTAAGTGGCTGTGTACACAGAGGAAATGAGTCACACAAGCAGTGGGACCAGCCCCACTGTTTTGTTAAGTGCCACTAACCTCACCCTGACATCGCTATTTCCAGTCCCTGAATCAAGACTGCACTCCCTGCTTTGTAAACAGGGAAGGGTTGGTTTGGACAGTTGGATCCATTCAGATGCTACACGACTCCTCAAGCCAAGGGTGGCAAGTTCTGACTCAGGCAACTTGAGGGGTGGCTCACAGAACTAGGTCCCCAGAGACTCCTCCACGGGGCCTTCAGAATTGGCAGGTGCTTCCCCCCTGCCAGTGACAGATGATGTGTCAGTCAGGGCAGCCACTGGGGACCATCCACAACACTAGATTCTGAGCAAAGCCTGCCTAGGTCATCAAGAACTGGGGGACCTCCCTGAGGAAAATGGGTGGGAGAAACAGCTCCCTGGCAACCATGTGGCTGTCCTGGCAGCCTCACATACACCTGGGAAGTTGTGTGATCTCCAGCGCCTGGTGGGAGAGGGCACCGTCCCTGAAGACTCAGCTCAGGAGACATCCATCGCCTCTGCCTGGAAGCTTCTCTCACCCTTCCCCAGCCTCCACCCCTTCCCACCCCCTAGCTGGGTTAGGGCCCCTACTGGGATCCCACAATATTCTGTGCTTACCCTCATTCTAGCATCTATAAGGCTGTTTGGAATGGTTTTCTTGATATCTCCAGCAAGTGCCTGCCCGAGTCATACAAGATGAGGGAATAAATCATGACCATCCCAATGTCTTTAACATAAAATAACAAAGGTGGGTCAAGTGGACTGGAAGGAAGGAGACAAATGTAAATTTTAAGATTATGGACATTCAGAATGGGCGTGATGGATCATGCCTGTAATCCCAGCACTTTGGGAGGCCGAGGCAGGAAAATTGCTTGAGGCCAGAAGTTTGAGACCAGCCTGGCCAACATGGAGAAACCCCATCTCTACTAAAAGTACAAAAATTAGCTGGGCATGGTGGTGCATGCCTGTAATCTCAGCTACTCGGGAGGCTGAGGCACAAGAATTGCTGGAGCCTTGGAGGCAGAGGTTGCAGTGAGCCGAGATGGATGGAGCTATTGCACTCCCACCTGGGCAACAGCGCAAGAGTCTGTCTCAAAACAAACAAAAAAAAGTTTATGGACATTCACTGGGGAGGACTTCTCTCTCCTTTGAGGAAAAAGACTACTAGGAAATGTTCAGACACAGTCCACTGAGCACAGCTGCCAGGAAATGAAACTAGGGAACATCTTTTACTCTCTTAAGCAACAGGGAAAAAACAGTGGAAATGCACGTTCCTCGGAGCTTCTGCACATGGGCCTGGACAGAGCTCTGAGGCTGTGTGCCCCTGGCCCCAGGCGGGTGGGGAGCAGAGAGAGGGTGTGAGAGAGAGTGCACGCATGAACACCACTGTTTCTCTCTTCTCTCCTTTTCTTCTTTTAGAGATGGAGTCTTACTCTGTTGCCCAGGCTGGATCACAGTGGTGTGATCTCGGCTCACTGCAACATTTGCCTCCCAGTTTCAAGTGATTCTCCTGCCTCAGCCTCCTGAGTAGCTGGGATAACAGGCTCACACCATCATGCCCGGCTAATTTTTGTATTTTTAGTACAGACGGGGTTTCACCATATTAGTCAGGCTGGTGTCAAACTCCCGACTTCAGGTGATTCACCTGCCTCAGCCTCCCAAAGTGCTGGGATTACAGGCGTGAGCCACTGCACCCGGCCCCCTTCTCTCCTTTTTTTCCCACCACCTTCCAACAACCTGCTCACTCAGGGTCCATGTCTGGCCAGCACCCTGCCCTTTAACATGGAGAGAAACCATCACCGACTAAGGATCTATACCAGAGCTGCAACTGCCACCAGGGACCCAAGACAGAGAAATGCCACCTTGCGTTACTAAAGGGCTCATGACACCATATACAACAACTGAATCCCCAGGAAGAGAGTGGCTGAGGAGTGAGACGAAGGTCTCCGGGACACTTTCAGAAGGATGAGACTTTGTCCAGCCAGTCCTCATTATGCCAGGCAAAGGAACTGCCTGTACTCATAACTGTGGAAGGGGAACCACATACCATGGGCAGGTGGTCCATGGGGGCAGTGATTAAGAGCAAGTCCTAGAACTCACACTGCCTTTTGGGAGTTAAACTGAAACCAACTCACAACCCCCAGATCCCAGACATGCGTCACCCTTGAGAGGCCCCTACTCCCTGCACCTCTCCTTCCCAGTGCTTAGCACAAGTGTAATTATGATGTGGATAATCATTTGTCTAATTTAATGTCTGTCCCCAAAGGGCCTTTGTCTGTCCTGTTGTATCACTCTACCCCTAGGACCTAACATGGTGCTTGGCTTATAGTAGGTGCTTTGGGTTCAATGAATTAAAAATAAATGTTTTTAAAAGAAAGACTGAATGGGTCTCTACACTATAAAACTTGACAGTGACCCCAACATCTCCCCCAAAATAACATCAAATAAAAAGCACGTGGCTAACTGATAGAAGTATAGAAAGATGAGGACCACAGGGGCAGACATGCAGGGCACAGCCTGGCACTGTCCACAGGCCAGGAGCCCAGCAGGCCCACATGAGCTGGCAGGCTATTCAGAGGCACCTGGTGACTACCTACTGAATAAGCAGTGAATGAATCCACAACTTCCCTGTGAGACAGACACAGGACGGGGGCAGGATCCGAGAGTCTCACGTCGGACTCAGCACCAAGCGCTTAGATGTCACATCCCCTAAGCAACCTTCCAGCAATCAGAGTCCCCTGTAGCTGGCACAGAGGCAGAGCCTGCCATGATCACACCAACCTGACCACCCTGTCCACTCGATGGTACACTTCGATGACCCACTTTGGCCTCCCAAATTGCTAGGATTAGAGGCGTGAGCTATCACGCCTCGCCTGAACGTCCATAATCTTAAGTTTCACATTTGTCTCCTTCCTTCCAGTCCCCTTGACTTATCTTTGTTATTTTATATTAAAGACATTGGGATGGTCATGATTTATTCACACATCTTGTATGATTCTGGGCCAGGTACTTGCTGGAGATACCAAGAAAAAGAACCATTCAAAACAGCCTTATAGCTAGGATGGGGGAACAAAATAAACTTAGGAATTGGCATCTCAAGAGTCTCTTGGGAGTTCAAGAACTATTCATCCATGCCTACTTTCTCCCAGGCACAGTGCTTGGTGCTGACAATACAGAAGTGAACAGGCCTGGTGCTCTGTATCATAGAGCTAATCTTCTAGTAAGGAAGACAGAAAATAAACAAGGAGACAAAGAGATAATATACTGTAATTGCACATAGTGATGAGTGTTATAAGCGAAGTCAAGCAGATGAATGGGACAGAGAGTCACTGGGGATGGTGCTTTTGAGCTATGGGGGTCCGGTCAGGGAAGGCTGAGACAACAATGAAGTGAGTCGGGAAAGAAGGAACAGCAAATGTAAAACCCTGAGGCTGGGCCGGGCACGGTGGCTCATGCCTGTAATCCCAGCACTTTGGGAGGCCAAAGTGGGCAGATCACTTGAGGCCAGGAGTTTGAGACCAGCCTGGTCAACATGGTGAAACCCCATAATTTTGTAAAAATACAAAAATTAGCTGGGCATGGTGGTAGGCATCTGTAATCCCAGCTACTTGGGAGGCTGAGGCATGAGAATCAGTTGAACTTAGGAGGCAGAGGTTTCAGTGAGCTGAGACTGCACCACTGTACTTCAGCCTGGGTGACAGAGTGAGACTCTGCCTCAAAAAAAAAATTTTTTTTAAAAGAAGCCTGATGTTGGAAGGAGTTCGCTTGGACTACAGAGCTGCAAGGAGGCCGGTGGGTCAGAGCTTAGTGAGCAAAGATGCTATTCTGTCCCACCAGCTTTGAGGCCCTGGCAAGATAAGATGCCTGAGCCTGCAAAGCAGAAGCTAGACCATGGGCAGGAGTGAACTCAACATGCTTAGTGCCACTCTGGAGTCCTGTGGGGCGCACAGCCTGCATCCCCAGCAGACGTCACTCTGCCTCCAGCTTGAGGAAGGGGCTGCAGAGCTTTCCTCTTCGGCCTTCAGCTTGAGTTGGCAGGTGCACAGTCACAACCTTCAGGGTCCTAGAGCATTCATTTTCAGGAAGTAAATCTTCAGGATGTACTGAAGCATCTTCAGGATAGCAAATTCGAAGACTCTGACCCACACTGACAGTTTTGTGATTTACATGGTCATATTCAAGAAACAGAGCGAGGCCAATCAGATATCCATATGGAAAAATATGAGGTTTGACTTCTAACACCACACACAAAAATTAATCCCAGAAAGATCATAAACCTAATTGTGAAAGATAAATCACTAAAGCTTCTAGAAGATAATATAGGCAAATACCTTCAGATCCTTGGGGGAGATGAATATCTCTTAAATGGGACAAAAACCAAGCAAACCATAAACAAAAAGACTGATAAACTGCACATCATTAAAAGAACCTCTGTTCAATAAAAATACCATTAGGAGGTTTAAAAGTCAAGCCCTATAGACTAGAAAAAGATACTTGATAAATATAGTTTTAGTCCAATAAAAGACTTATATCTATAATATATAAAGAGTTCCTACAAATCAACACATACACATACAACTCAATTTAAGACCGGAATGACAACTTGGACAGACATTCTATAAAAGAGGATTGACTGGCCAATAAGCAAATGAAAAGGTATCATCATTTAGTCATCAAGGATATGAAAATTAAAACCACTACACATCTACCAGAGTGGCTAAAATTAAAAAGATTGGTAACACCATTGGCCAGGATAAAGAGCAACTAGAATGCTCATTTGTTGCCAATATGAGTATAAATTAGCACAAACACTTTAGAAAACTGTTTGGTGGTAGTATCTATTAAAGCTAAACATAAGCCACCCAAGGACCTAGCAATTCCATTCCCAGGTATATATACCCACAGAAATAAGCACCGAGGTTCTCCAAAAGCATGTATGAGAATGTTCACTACAGCTTTCTTCATAATAGTCAAAACCTGGAAACAACCCAAATGTCCATTAACAGGAGAATGGATAATAGGTTGCGATATATTTTTACAATGGAATACTGCAGAACAATGGAAAAGAATTAACTACAGCCTCATGCTATATGTACAGCCACACACCACCATGCCCAGCTAATTTTTGTATTTTTTGTACAGATGGGGTCTCACTTTGTTACCCAGGTTGGTCTCCAATTCCTGGGCTCAAGCAATCCTCCCTCTTGGTCTCCCAAAGCGCTGGGGTTACAGGTGTGAGCCACCATGCCCAGCCCCCAAATATTTTCATTTTAACTTGTAATCCATAAAAAAGAGATTTTCTATTCTTTTATCATACTAAGTTACTGAAATCCAGTGGTTATTTCACATGGCACATCTCCATTTGGACTTGCCACATTTTAAGTGTTCAACAGCCACACGTGGCTTGTAGCTGCCATATTGGACAGCACGGCTCTAAAACCTGGGTCATGTTGCAAAGTGAGTATGTTCAAGGCCTAGTATTTTCTAAAAATATTAATTTAATAGGCTGAGTGCACCGGCTCATGCCTGTAATCCCAGCACTTCAGGAGGCCCAGGCAAGAAGATCGAGATCAGCCTGGCCAACATGGTGAAACCCCATCTCTACTAAAAATACAAAACTTAGCCAGACGTGGAGGTGGGCACCTGTAATCCCAGCTACTCAGGAGGCTGAGGCAGGAGAATTGCTTGAACCCAGGAGGCAAAGGTGGCAGTGAGCAGAGATTGTGCCACTGCACTCCAGCCTGGGCAACAGAGCAAGACTCCATCTGAAAAAAATAACAAAAACCAAAAATCAAAAAATATTAATTTAATAATAACAAGTACTAAGGAGGAAATGAAGGTTCAGAGAGCTGAAGTGACTTGCCCAAGGCCTTATGCTGGTGAGTGGTAGTGGTTAAAGAGCTGAGACTCCGGTCAGACGAGAACGACCTTCACAAAGTGACGTGAAAATGACAGGAGATACACACGGGAAGTGATCGGCACAGTGCCGGGCTTATATCTACAGCTCACATGCCAAGAAACAGCCGGGCTTATATCTACAGCTCACATGCCAAGAAACATGAGCCCCATCATCATGATGCTATTAACACTATCACTATGCAGGGAGAGGAAGGCTAACAGGGAGAAGGCAGAGACCACTCAGGGTCACTAGCTAGGGAAACCCTGTGTCAGCTGACATTTCCCAAGACTGCCCCCTGAATGGCTTGCACCACTCACCGGACTGGTGGGTGAGGAAACTACCAGCTTCAGACCAGCTCCGTCATGAGCCTGGGCCTTCTGCAGGCCATTCCCTTGGCCCACTTCTCTGGCTGTCTCGCTGACAGTACTAGAAGGCTGCTGGCCTGAGGTGCTCTCTACAGGCTGCTGTAAGTCCAGGGGGCTGGGCGCCTGGGGACGCGGCTCCTGCACGTGGACACCATCTTGAGTTCCAGAGGCTGCCTGGGCAGGAAGGGGCTCTGCAGGTGCCTCACAGTGCAGGTGTGTGCTGGTGTTGAGGCCATGGAGGGAGAGCGAGGCCCGTTGTGTGGGGATCTCCGTTTCTTGGCTCAGTCCGTTGGTTGGCACAGAGTTTACCTGGGCTTTGCTGAATTCCAACAATACCCTAGAAGTTTTAAACAAAGAAACCTGTGTGACAGGTTGTCTGCGATAATGCCCAAGGCAACTGGGGCAGAGGGAAGAATGCAAAACTGCTGTTTTATGATTTAAAACAACCCACACCCTCTAAATGATCCACTGCACTCCCCCCTCACACAGTCCTCCTCTGACACTCCCACCACGTTTTTTCCTGGCAGGATTTAGGCAGACTGCGTGGACAGGTGATTTGTGGAGCCTGGGATCTCAGGCGAAAAAGCTCCCCAGCAGAGGAAGAGGACTTGGTATAAATGAGGACTTACTGGCATTCTGAGCAGGCTAGCTGTGGGCCTGGAGAGCTTGCTCAGCCAAACACATGGTTGTGTGGGCAATCGTTTCCCCAAACATGGTATGCAGCAGAGCCTCCTCCTCCACAGCACAGGGAGTAGAGATGCCAGGACTCTGTGCCCTGGGGCAGGGACTAGGAGAAGCGAGGGCTAGGCAGGTTTCCTAAGCGAGGTCATACTTTGTTCCTGTGCAGGCACTGGGACAGCAAGGAGAGGTGCAAGGGCTGGTCCCCTCAGAGCTGGACTGGATGTGGAGACAGAGAAGCTTCACATCCCCAGAAACTGCTGCTGGAGCTCAATGTATACCAGGTGTGTGAGGGTGGATATGAGTACACATGAGATGTGCCCCTGCTCACTCTCCATGGTGGGACTGCCACTCCCTGTCTCCTCCGTGCTGCTTCCTGGGGCCACAGGGAGCAAATGTTACTGCCTTGGTACACGTGCGTGCACACCACACTCACACATACACACTGCACAGAAACATGCCCTGGGCCCTCTGGAATGTGCACTGACTAGCAACTGCTCCTCCCTCTCCTGAAGCTTCTTCTGAGGATCCAAGCTCCATTTTGAAAATAAACCCGTTTGCTATCTCTTCTGCTTATAAAACCAGTGGGGCATGTCATGGGCAAAGCCTAGTTCAGGTGGCCACAGGCTGTCTAAGGCCCCAAAGCCTCCCTGCATCTGCCCTGACGGCTTGGACTGGGTCCAGAAGATACATGAAGCTCTGCTTAATTTGGGCTTATGGAAATGAGGATTTTAGAATTCAAGTTGCTTACCTGATTGTCTTTCCAGTGAGCTCTGCACCATCTTAACCCCAAACAACATTTCAAGACATTATCGTCAAGAATAGGTGGCCAATCCATACATGTATAAGTAACTGATTTTGGCCGGGTGTGGTGGCTCACATCTGCAATCCCAGCACTTTGGGAGGCTGAGGTGGGTAGAACCACAAGATCAGGAGTTCAAGACTAGCATGGCCAAGATGGTAAAACCCCGTCTCTACTAAAAATACAAAAATTAGCCAGGCTTGGTGGCAGGCGCCTGTAATTCCAGCTACTCGGGAGGCTGAGGCAGAGAATTGCTTGAACCTGGGAGGTGGAGGTTGCAGTGAGCTGAGATTGTGCCACTGCAATCCAGCCTGTGTGAAAGAGCGAGACTCTATCTCAAAAAAAAAAAAAGTAACTGCTTTTCAACATAGACACCAACACATTTTAATGGGGAGGGAATAGTCTTTTCAACAATTGTGCTGAGATAAGTGGATAATCACATGCAAAAGAAAAAAGCTGGACTGCTATCTCACATTGTATACAAAAATTAACTCAAAGTGGATTAAAGACCTAAAGGTAAGAGCTAAAACTGTAAAACTCTTAGAAGGAAAGAGAGGTATAAACTTCATGTCTTTGGATTAGGCAATGGTTTCTTAGATGTGAGATCTACAGCATAAGAAAGCAATAAAAAATAAATTGTAATCCCAGCACTTTGGAGGCCAAGGCGGGTGGATCACCTGAGGCCAGGAGTTCGAGATCAGCCTGGCCAACATAGTGAAACCCTGTTTCTAATAAAAATACAAAAATTAGTTGGGCGTGGTGGTGCGCACCTGTAATCCCAGCTACTTGGGGGGCTAAGGCAGGAGAATCACTTGAACCTGGGAGGGGGAGGCTGCAGTGAGCCGAGATCATACCACTGCACTCCAGCCTGGGCAACAAAGTGAAACTCTGTTTCAAAAAACAAAAATAAAAAACGTTTGTGTGGTTTTTTTTTTTTTTTTTGAGACTGAGTCTCACTCTGTCGCCCAGGCTGGAGTGCAGTGGTGCCATCTCGGCTCACTGCAAGCTCCGCCTCCCGGGTTCATGCCATTCTCCTGCCTCAGACTCCCGATTAGCTAGGACTACTCAGACGCCCGCCACAACGCCCAGCTAATTTTTTGTATTTTTTTTTTTTAGTAGAGATGGAGTTTCACCGTATTAACCAGGATGGTCTCGATCTCCTGACCTCGTGATCCGCCTGCTTTGGCCTCACAAAGTGATGGGATTACAGGAGTGAGCCACCGTGCCTGGCCAAAACGTTTGTGTTTTAAAGGATACTATCAAGACAGTAAAAAGACAATTCAAAGAATGGGGGGAAATATTTTTAAATTATACAGAAAGGCCTATTATCCAGAATATATACAGAACACTTACAAATCAACAATAAAAAGACAAATAACTAAATGTTTAAATGGGCAAACGATCTGAACAGACATTTCTCCAAAGAAGATATCCAAATGTTTGATAAGCACATGAAAAGACACTCAACATCATCAGTCATCAGAGAAATGCAAATCAAAACTACAATGAAATACCACTTTATACCCACTGGGTTGACTGTAATAAAAAAGACAGAAAATAATAAGGGTGGGCAAAGATGTAGAGAAATTAAAGCTTGTATATATTAGTGGTGGGGATGCAAAATGACGCAACTACTGCAGAAAACAATTTGGTAGTTCCTCAAGAAGTTAAACATAGAGTTACATATGACCCAGCAATTCCACCCCTAGGTATGTAACTAAGAGAATTAAAAACATGTCTACCCAGGCTGGGCGTGGTGGCTCATGCCTGTAATCCCAGCACTTTGAGAGGCTGAGCCAGGCGGATCACCTGAGGTCAGGGGTTCACCTGGCCAACACAGTGAAACCCTTTCTCTACAACAAGTACAAAAATTAGCTGGGTGTGGTGGCAGGCCCCTATAATCCCAGCTACTCAGGAGGCTGAGGCAGGAGAATCGCTTGAACCCAGGAGGCAGAGGTTGCAGTGAGCCGAGATCATGCCACTGCACTCCAGCCTGGGGTACAGAGCAAGACTCCGTTTCAAAAAATAAATAAAATATTGAATAAAATAAAATACAACAATACCATCGATTGAGCACTATTGATGCCTCTGTGCCAGGGACCATTCTAAATACTTAAATCTAAGTACTTAAACCCTCCAGACTATACCTATGCCACTCAGTGATGATTATAATACAGATCCAATCTACACGGAAGAAGCTATTTAGGACAGTCAATTCACTAGGCCAACTGCAATTTGGTTTCTGCCAAACAGAACCGCTTTATATTAATAAATTTCATTTTGAATGTTGTGTCTTTTATGCTTTTCTTTATGTTTGATTTGTGGATGTTTTGATTTTATATGTGTAATGATAAGCACAAGGAATTTATGTCTAATTTAAAGTTACAAATATTTAAATAACGTAATAACTTTGATGAACTCTAAGTGTCGGTGAGAACATTTTACCCTTGAAATATACACTTCAAGAAATGCTGGTCTCTGTGGATGCTCAAGGACTAACTTCAAGGCCCAGCTCTATGAATGCTGGTGCTGGCTGTGTGTTTGTGCATCTGTATGTCTTACATTTGCCAGTTACTCACACCACCGTCCGGCATTTGTCTATACATCCTGACCCTTGCCCCTCCAGTTTCCCCATAATAGCCGGGACAACACTTCCTGCACAGAGAGGATGGTCACTGATTCAGTGACCTTAAGCTGGAATTTTCCATCACAAGACACATGAGATAAAGGCGAGACATATGACAAGGGGATGGCTGGCTGGTCTGCAGAGGAGGCAGACACACAGGAAGGGCTAAGACAGGTGAGTGAACCTAGGTCATGCCCTGTGCTCGGGTCACACTGCAGGCCTGTCATGCCATGGTCCCAGTGGTCACAGGAGGCAGAGACTGTTCCTCCCCAATGCATTCTATCTAAATTCCTCCATTTAACATTTGAAAACTCCACCTAATGTGCTCAGAAGCCATTTCTGGGCCTACGAGACAATCTCCTATATTATTTGACTAACAAGCAATGTACCTGACCTTCCTGGGCTTGTAAGTGGTGGAACAGGACTCGAAACTAGGTCTGCTCCAAGCCCAGTCCGTAACACCACCCAATGCTGGTGCTCTTTCCATGCTGGGTGAGAACCCTGGAGGGACCTGAACCAAGGCGAGGGCACAGGGCGAGTGGAAAGACGGTCCCAAACACGTGGGACCTTCTTTTCCGCTGATGCAACATGGATCCAGCTGAAGGAGGCTTTTAATAAGAAGTTCCCATTTTCCACCTATCAGATGAGCAAATATCCAAAAGTTCACTAATACCATCAGTTGGCAAGGCTAAGAAACAAGGACATTCCTGGTGGAGTGTAAATGGGCAATAATCTGTGAACATTCCACATTAGTCTATCGTTTTGCTCGGCAATTTTGCTTCTGGGAGTTTATGGAACAGAGATAGCTACGCAGAACTAAAAGACCACATACACAAGGTTATTTATGAAAACACAGGCCCCAGCACCCATTAAATACTGGGCTGATTAAGTAAACTAAGGTACATTCATACACTAGAACAATATGCAATAGAAAAAAAAAGAATGAGGCTGGGCGCAGTGGCTCACGCCTGTAATCCCCAGCAATTTGGGAGCCTGAGGCAGGAAGATCTCTTGAGCCCAGGAGTTCAAGACCAGCCTGGGCAACACAGTGAGACCCCCATCTCTATAAAAAATAAAAATAAAAGAATGAAGAAGCTCTGATATGAAAAGATCTTCTCCAAAACAAGATATAGAACAGTGTGTATATACTGCCTTTGTAGGAGAGAAAGTAATAAATAAGGAAGAAATTTTAAAAATCTTGTTTTTTTTTTTTGGGACAGAGTCTCACTCTGTCACCCAGGCTGGAGTGTAGTGGCACAATCTCGGCTCACTGCAAGCTCTGCCTCCCGGGTCCACACCATTCTCCTGCCTCAGCCTCCTGAGTAGCTAGGACTACTCAGGCGCCCGCCACCACGCCCAGCTAATTTTTTGTATTTTTAGTAGAGATGAGGTTTCACCGTGTTAGCCAGAAAGGTCTCGATCTCTTGACTTTGTGATCCGCCTGCCTCGGCCTCCCAAAGTGCTGGGATTACAGGCGTGAGCCACTGTGCCCAGCTGAAAATCTTTATACTGGTATTTGTTGTAGATGCATTTAGAAATTTGGAAGAATATACAGGAAATTGATTATTATGGTTTTAGGGGTGGGAGGAAAGAACAGGGTAGAGGGAGAACAGGAATGGGAAAGGCTTTCACTGTATATGTTTTAGATTTTTTTTAACCATAAAAAGATTATCTATGCAAATTTTTTATTTTATTTGTTTATTTATTTATTTATTTATTTTTGAGACAGAGTCTTACTCTGTCACCCAGGCTGGAGTGCAGTGGTGCGGTCTCAGCTCACTGCAAGCTCCACCTCCCAGGTTCACGCCATTCTCCTGCCTCAGCCGCCCATGTAGCTGGGACTACAGGCGCCCGCCACCATGCCCAGCTAATTTTTTGTATTTTTAGTAGAGACAGGGTTTCACCATGTTAGTCAGGATGGTCTCAATCTCCTGACCTTGTGATCCACCTGCCTTGGCCTCCCAAGGTGCTGGGATTACAGGCGTGAGCCACCGTGCCCAGCTGCAAAAAAAATGTTTAAAAGGCTGTGTGAAGAAGGCTCTGCCCAGTTCTCTCTTCAGCCTAGTTCATCTGCCCCACATACTCTTCCACACATCTGTCTGTCCCCACCTGTCCACCACCTCCTGCATGCAGCACTCAGGTCCTGTGTCCCCCAGGAGGTATTCTGTGAAGTCACACTCTTATGCGTTATGTTTCATCTATTTGTTGGAAGTTTTAAATGTACTCTGACCTATTAGTTTCCTTCCTTCTAGATGAAGACAACAATATTTTACACTGTGCCTTGTAGAGACTAAGTATCTTGTTTTTTTGTTGTTATTGTTTGTTTTCAGTTTTTGTTTTATTTATTTATTTATTTTTAATTTAGAGGCAGGATCTTGCTACATTGCCCAGGCTGGCCTCGAACTGCTGGGCTCAAGCAATCCTCCTGTATCAGCCTCCCAAGTGCTGGGATTTCAGGCATGAGCCACTGCACCCGGCCAAGTAACTTGCTAAAAGTCACCGGGGCAGAGCTGGAGCCCAAACCAGCTCTAAGCTGTTCTAAGTCCACTTTCTCCGCTATGCCTGTATTGCCTGCTACAGTTCCCAGCTACTCCAGTCCCTGGAGAAGTCGATGACTCCCTTGGCTTTCTTTAATTACTAATAGAGTTCAGTAACAGACAATCACATGCTATGGGAAGAAAGGGAGGAGGAGAGGAAAGAAAGGAGTGAAGAGAGAAGATGGGAAGGAGTGGGGGCAGGGTACTCACTCTTGCAGAGACCGGTCTGAGTCCTCAGCATTTGCTGTGCCCAGGTCTGAGTCATAGGACATGGGCTCCTCGCAATGGTCTGGACTCTTGGAGCCATTCTCTTGGAGTAAGCAGCTATCAGAGTTTAGGCTGCAGGACAGCTGGGATGAACTGGCCGTGTCCAGGCTGAGGGAGGAGGCAGTCAGCTTCTGATTCCTCCATATCTTATGGCCCGAGTGATGGACTTCGATGTCTTCAGAGCCTGAAGAATGGGAAATGGAATCCAGAGATTCCTTCCGCTGTAGTTCTGCACCAGAGGTAGAGAGAGGGTCCAGCTCAGAAAGCGGGCAAAGCCCAGACAGGGCCAGTGGGGTGAGCGTCCACTCATTTAAGATGGCAGACTTGTAGGAGAGTTCGAAGGACAAGGACGTGAGGCCCTGCAGGAAGCTAAGGAGGAACTCGCCCTCCTCAGCATCCCGGAGCAGGGCGGTGGGCTGGTAGTACTCACGCAAGCGGGCCTGCTCCTGCAGCAGCAGCTTCAGGTAGCACTCCATCAGGCCATCGTTCAGGGCCAGCCGCAGCCATGCCTGGCAGCGGCCCACATCCGTGTTGACAAACGTCAGGTGCTCCAACTCTGAGATGATGTGTCTGGGAAGGGAGAACAGACGTGTTTCAAGAAACTACCCCAAATCACAGAGATGTGCTTTTATCCACTGGTTAGCAGGAACCAGGAGTAACTACTGCAAATAGATACAGGCATGAAAAAATATTGGGTAATAATGTTTTAGGCCAGATGTGGTGGCTCACACCTGTAATCCCAGCACTTTGGGAGGCCAAGGCAGGTGGATCACTTGAGCTCAGGAATTCGCGACCAGCCTGGGCAACAGGACGAAACTCTGTCTTTACAACAACAACATAGCCAGATGTGGTGGCTTGCACATGTAGTCCCAGCTACCCAGCTACTCGGGAGGTTGAGGTGGAAGGATAGCTTGAGCCTGGGAAGCAAAGGTCACAGTGAGCAGAAATTGGACCACTGCACTCCAGCCTAGGCAATATATATATATATTTATATTTATATATAATAAATATATATAAATATATATATATTTATACATTATATATATAAATATATATATATTTATACATTATATATATATATTTTTTGAGATTGGAATTGTGAAAGATAATTTCCATGTTCATTCCAACTACCACGGGGCCCCTGACACATCTGCTCATCCAAGGCATGCTGTCAGAGCTCCTTAAGTGCAAAGTCCTTGGAGCAATGAAGATGCAGGGTAAAGACATGGTCCCTGCCCTCAGGCACAAGGGACTGATGAAAAAAGGCATAAAGGGTAGGAAATCAACAACCCTGTAAGAGGATTGGGGAGCGCTCCAATTACAGCATGTGGCGGAAAAGTGGGTGGTTTGGTTGCAAGGCCAGGAAAGAGAGGGTCTTAAATATGAAATCAATAAGGCAACAAGGGGTAATGGCCCCACACCCAGCTGTGCACCAGAATCCCCTGGGGAACTTGAGCAGGATACAAGTTCTGGGACCCCAACCTAGTGAATCAGTCTCCAGGCTAGCATCTGGGAGCCTGTAGGCTACAGATTTTTGTTTAGAAAAGTGACTTGACCACAGTCATGCAGACTGCAGGGTAGATGTTCTGCATAAGGAGATCAGACCCCAGGTGTACCAAACTCAGTCCCAGAATGCCTCCGTCTGATGTACATGCCCCTCTGAGCTACCACAGTCCCTAGCGCAGGTTTATCTCCTCCATGGGAATGTAGACCGCACTCTACTAGGCTCAGTGAGTAAGCTCCAGGGAGCTTCAGCTCAGTAAATGTTGACCAGATGATGGACTCAAGGAAAGACAGAGTGAGATAAGGGGGACAAATAGAAAGCCAGTGTCACCCAGGAAAGAAGAACATGAGACAAGACAGTGGCAATCTGCATGGAAAGGAAGATTAGAGACTGACAAGGCTTCTTTTGGGCTGAAGGTGGCATTTAGTAGTCCTCAGAGGCACAGTGCCAGCTACTTGCTCAAAAGCCCAGACAGTTAGGGGCCAAAGAGATAAGTGTCTCAGGGTGAATATTCATATGCTTTTCCTGATTCCACTCTTTAATAAAAATAACCCCATACCTCCTTAAGAGATAACATTAATGGCTGGGCGCGGTGGCTCATGCCTATAATCCCAGCACTTTGGGAGGCGGAGGTAGGCAGATCACAAGGTCAGGAGTTTGAGAGCAGCCTGACCAACATAGCAAAACCCCTCTCTACTAAAAATACAAAAATTAGCTGGGCGTGATGGTGCGCGCCTGTTGTCCCAGTTACTCAGGAGGCTGAGGCAGGAGAATTGCTTGAACCTGGAAGGCAGAGGTGCCAGTGAACCGAGATCGCGCCATTGCACTCCAGCCTGGGTGACAGAGCGAAACTCTGTCCCAAAAAAAAAAAAAAATTTGCAATTCGGATGTTTGAATAATCTAAGGCAGGGTCAGCAAATCTAAGGCAGGGTCAGCCCTTCTGTAAAGGGCCAGATAGTAAATTCTTCAGGCTTTGCAGGCCACACAACCTCTGTTATAACTATGTAACTCTGCCCCAGTGTGGCAAAAAAGGCTGTTCCTGCTAAAGGTGGCTAGTCTCACCTGCTTTTTGTGACCAGTCTCAAAGCAGCCACAGGCTCTTGCCTGAGTGCTGAGGGTCTCAAGATCTGCTGGCACACTGGCTGGGAAGCTTGGTCTAGAGATAAGCCTTTCTAGAAGACACTTTCAACCACTACCTCACCCTCTCTCTATGCTAGAACACAGGGCACCTCTGTTGGCTTCCTGAACAGCTGGGGAGGAAAAGCCAAGTGTCCCATACTCTGCTGCTCCTCCGCAAAGCAAAACCTCTCCAGCTAAATCTCACTTGTGGGTGACAGCTTTCAGGAGGGGCCAGAAGACAGGCTGGGGCAGAGGCTTCTGGTGGGCACTTTTCTTCCTTTTTCCTCCGGCCTCAGCTCGGATGTGCTTGGCGTGCAGGCCATGGATAAATACGGCCTCCAGGGCGCTGCACATGGTGTTGGCATCTCTGTCTTCACTAGTGACCACCGTGTCCAGGGACACGTACTGCTTCTGCAAGGCCTTCACGGATCCCACCAGCTTCTTCTTGATGACCTAGGCAGCACCACACAGAACACAGGCCTTTAGCGGAAAATCCTATGGAGAGTCCCTAGAGTGTAATCCTTTAGCTGGTGCCAAATACATGTGCAACCACACGCACACACACCTATGTGTGTGTCTGTAGATTCCTTCTGCAAAATTAGCACATTGTTAACTACAGCAAAGAAAGATAAAGCATAGAGAAGAAAAGGAAAATCACACACACTACCCAGAGATAATTACTGTTATTGTTGTTTCATATGTCCTTTAGTGTAGATACTTTCTGTTTTTTAGACCAAACTTAAGTGAACTTAGAGCCATATAATCTTGTGTTTAAATATTGGCCCCATCATAGCTGCAGTGATGGGAGCTTGGGTAAATCCATCTAGGACAAGGGTGGGGCTTCCCACCTTTTTTACATGGACAAGCTTCTGTAGAGAATCAATAAGCCAAGAGGCAAAAACAAACAAACAATAAACACCCACACTGCTTTAGAACAATAAAAACATGAGGAGAACAGGAGCATGGTTTACTTTAAGAAAGATCCTAGGCTGGGCGTGGTGGCTCAAACCTGTAATCCCAGAACTTTGGGAGGTCAGAGGCAGGAGGGCTGCTTGAGTCCAGGAGTTCAAGGCTGCAGTGAGCTGTGATCACACCACTGTACTCCAGCCTGGGCAACATAGCAAGACCTTGTCTCAAAAAAAGAAAGATCCTAGGCCTGGAAGCCAGAGGACTAGGCTCAGTCCTAGCTGTCAGTAACCAGATGGGCCTCCTCAGACATTCCACTTAACCGCTTTGAGCCTCAATTTCCTTATCTGTTAAAGTGGAAATAATACTTTCTGATTTATAGTACTATGAGGATTCTCCTGAGGACAGGACTACCTTTTTTTTTTTTTTTTTTTTTTTTTTTTGGGAAGTGGTTTCTGGTGAAAACCAGAAAACCTACTAGATAAATTCTAAAAAGAGGCTGGGTGTGGTGGCTCACGCCTGTAATCCCAACACCTTGGGAGGCCAAGGCAGGCGGATCACTTGAGGTCAGGAGTTTGAGATCAGCCTGGCAAACATGATGAAACCCTGTCTCTACTAAAAATGCAAAAATTAGCCAGGTGTGGGCCGGGCACGGTGGCTCACGCCTGTAACCCCAGCACTTTGGGAGGCCGAGGTGGGTGGATCACGAGGTCAGAAGATCGAGACCATCCTGGATAACAGGCTGAAACCCCATCTCTACTAAAAATGCAAAAAAATAGCTGGGTGTGGTGTCAGGCGCCTGTAGTCCCAGCTACTCGGGAGGCTGAGGCAGGAGAATGGCGTGAACCCGGGAGGTGGAGTTTCCAGTGAGCCGAGATCGCACCACTGCACTCCAGCCTGGGCGACAGAGTGAGACTCCGCCTCAGAAAAAAAAAAAAAAAAAAAAATAGCCAGGTGTGGTGGTGAGTGCCTGTAATCCCAGCTACTTAGGAGGCTGAGGCAGGAGAATCACTTAAACCCGGGAGGCAGAGGTTGTACTGAGCCAAAATCGTGCCACTGCATTCCAGCCTGGGTGGCAGAGTGAGACTCCATCTCAGAAAAACAAAACAAAACAAAAAACATATATATAAAAGAGCTGAGTGTGGCACTAAGACTAGTGTTTTATTCATCCTTGTGTCAACACTTGGCACTGTGCCTGGCACATAGAAATACTCAATAAATGTTTGTTAAATGAATACACCACAAAATGTACAGAGTCTTTTGGAAATATAGAGTAAAAATTGAGCATAATTATAAGTATGTGAAAATCACATAAGTGATTGGAAAAGGACTGGAAGGGATTACAGAAAAACTGGTTTGAATTGTTGGGTGATACGATTATGGCTACATATTTTAATCTTTTATTTTGATTTCAGCCAAAACACTAAATGTTAACATTCTTTGAAAAGTTAAATTTGAAAAAATATAACGGTTTTAATGAGATATAATTCATATACCATAAAATACACCCATTTAAAGTATACAGTTCAATTTTTTCTAGTATATTCACACAATTGTGCAACCATCACCACTACCTAATTTTAGAAGATTTTCTGGCCGGGCACGGTGGCTCACGCCTATAATCCCAGCACTTCGGGAGGCCAAGACGAGTGGATCACCTGAGGTCAGGAGTTCGAGACCAGCCTGGCCAACATGGTGAAACCCTCATCTCTACTAAAAATACAAAAATTAGCCGGGCATGGTGATGCACACCCATAATCCCAGCTACTTGGGAGGCAGAGGCATGAGAATCACTTGAACCTGGGAGGTGGAGTTTGTGGTGAGTCAAGATCGTGCCACTGCACTCCAGCCTGGGCAGCAGAGTGAGACTCTGTCTCAAAAAACAAACAAACAAAAAAAAACAACAAAAAAAAAACGATTTTCATCACCCCAAAAAGAAATACTGTATATTAGTGATTGCCAGTGGCTGGGAGAAAGGGGAATACGAAGTGAATGCAGTCACTAATCTATTTTCTGTTTCTGCGGCTTTGCATATTTTGTACATCTCACATGAATAGATATCAATACAGCATATGACCCTTTGAATCTGACTTATTTCACTTGGCATATTTTCCATCATGTTGTAGCATGTATCAGGACTTCATCCCTTTTTATTGCCAGAAAATATTCCGCTGCCTAGATATACCACATTTTATTCATCCATTCATCAGTTAATAGACGTTTGGGTTGTTTCTACTCTTTTGCTATTATCAATAATGCTGCTATGAACATCCATGTACAAGTTTTTGAGTGGACTTATATTTCTAGTTCTCTTGGGTATACATCTAGGAGTGGAATTGTACACATAACCCTATGTTTAACTTATCAAGGAACTGCCAAACTGTGTGCCAAAGTGGCTGCACTATTTTACATTCCGACCAGCAATATATGAGTTCCAATCTGTCCACATTTTTGCCAGCACTAGTTATTGCCTTTTTTATTACAGCCATCCTAGGGGGTGTGAAGTAGTATCTCACTGTGGTTTCGATGTGCATTTTCCTGATGTCTAATGATAATGAGCATCTTTATTGGCCATGTGTGTATCTTCTTTGGAGAAGGGTCTATTCAAATCCTTTACCCATTTTATAACTGGATTATTTGTCTTTTTATTGTTGAGTTATAAGTGTTCTTTATACATTCTGGATACTAGACCCTTATCAGATATTTGATTTGCAAATATTTTCTCCCATTCTGTGGGTTGTCTTTCCATTTTCTTGATAGTATCCTTTGAAGCTCAAAAGTTTTTAATCTTGAAATAGTCTAATTTTAAATGTTCTTTTAAAAGCAAGATGTTATTTGTATATTATATTTTAAAAGTACATACATACTTCGTTCAATTGAGCACCTACTAGGTGTTGGGTTAGGGTATACAGAGAGAAATAAGGCATACCCTCAAGAAAGGCATACCCTCATGGAGTCAGTTTGTGCAGCTGTTGTTAGAAGGCTGGGTTGGCCAGGCTTCTGCCCTAGCTCTGGAGGGTCCTGGGGTTGGATTCGGCAGGCACTGGGGGTGGGAGAGTGGGGGTGCAGAGGGGAGGGAAGAGCCTCTGCATGAAAGCCAGCTGGGAAACAGGTGGAGCTGGACTCTCCTGTGGCCAGGACGGGGAAAGGCACGTCTCTGAGAGCTACAGTTTCTTTCAAGCAGAGAGTTCTCTGAGCTGGGAAGCAGCAGTGGGGAGGAAAGGAAATCCTGGCTTCTCCCCGAAAGCCATCTCAGGATGCTGCTAAGGGACCAGCCCCAAAGCTACCTGACTTCCTGCCTCTCCAAGAGAACAGAGAGCTCTATCTGGAGTACCCAAGATAGCCCAGGAGGGTGCAAAGGGCTGTCCAAGAAAAGGTCCTAGGGGGCTCCAGTGAACTGCTCACAAATAATTACATTTAGAATATCCTAGAAAATGGTAAGTGTTCAGATACATGTAAGTTACCAATTTACCCCCATTACTGAAACAACAAACCAGTGCCTGGGAATATCTGTTTCC
The DNA here is from genome assembly GCF_029281585.2 of Gorilla gorilla gorilla. NCBI lineage: Eukaryota > Metazoa > Chordata > Mammalia > Primates > Hominidae > Gorilla > Gorilla gorilla. The sequence continues at coordinate 27,177,672 of NC_073228.2, read as the reverse complement.
CACCCATTCAGTGTTTTGGCCAGACTGTGACCAAATCATGGCCTAAGGGCAGAGGGCTGAAGGGCTGAATGGAAATCCTCGGTCTTCAGGTTGCTGATCTTAAATTCCCACTGCTTTTCATAAATCTCCATCTTATCACCAATAAGGTGATCTAGAAAAGACAGGGTCTCCTCAGAGCCTGCTTGTGCTGTAACTTTTTCTCAACCTGGTCTCTCTTGCAGGACAGTGCCCATTCATTTCGAAGTGAGCCAAGCTGATGATACAACTGTCCCCTGCAGCCCTTCCCCGCCCTTGATCCTCCCTCACCCACCTACCGGGATGGCAGCCTGGGGGTCCAGTCCATTCTCCACCACTGAAAGCATCTCCACTCACGCAGCTGCTCCCTCAGAGAATCACATGACACCTGAAGAGACAGATGGCAGCCAGATGAATGGGCAGGGAACTTCCCCCCAGCCAGAGTCCATTCCCAGCAAGCAGCAGGAGGTCAGCCTCTCTTACTCAAACTGCAACCAAAAAGGCCTTTGAAGAACACAAAAGTAAAAACTGATAATAGATTTGAAGGAAAGAAACAAGGAAGGAAAGCCCAGGGGGCTCAGTCATTGGGAGGCAAGGAGTCCTGGGTGCCAGGGGTGGGTCCACCCCAAGGAGTAGGTGGTAAGGGCGCTTCACATCAAATGCTGCCCAGAAAGCCAAGGCCCTGTAGGATCGAAACCTGTAGGCAGGGAACGACAGGCTGATTCAGATACAGAGCTGCAGGTTCGAGGGGGAGGCTGCAGCTGAAGGTGGCAGGAACCCACTGGGACCAGGAAGCAGGGGCTCACAGGCTCACACATCACATTCAGGGGCTGGGTCCTGCAACACCCTGCCCCCATCCCTCACTACTGTCCCAGTCCAACATCTGCCAGCTCAGCAGTAAAAAGTAGCACTGGAACGGCTTCAAAAGGGGAGGGCTCCCTTGCTACACTTCTGCTCCTCATTTGGGCTTCGAGGGTCTGGCTTGAGCAGCACAGACAGGGACGTGTCTAACCGGGATGACCATGAGGTCTCATCGCAGTTTGCCACTAACCAGGGAGGCATGCTCAGACCTCTCAGATGGAGAATGTGTAAAATGCCTGCCACGGGGCCTGATATGTACCTGTACCTGATATGTTGTACCTGGCATCTGTCATCCCAGTGGATGTGGCCACCTAAACCTACAGACCAAGAATGTCATCGCCTAAATGGGTATGCAGGAAGAGTTGAAGTCAGTGAGTGGTTAAATCCCTCAGGGCTGCCAGCTTCCTCCTGGGAGTGGGTGGGGTGGGGTGGGGTGGGTGGGGTGGGGACTTTAGCCTGAGCCTGAGGGGGCTGCTGACTGGCTTGGCCCCACCCCAGCAACTTGGACAGACCTGGGCTAGGGAGGCACATTCACACGTAAACAAATCTCTCCCAAATGCCTGGCTGAGCATCAGGGGAACACCGGGAAAGGTGATGGCTGTCTCTCAGCTCTCAAACAATCACCGCACAAAGAAGTTAACAAAACCAAGAAAAGTTAAATGGGCTCAGTTCTCTTTACATATATTGCCTAATTTATGTTCCTCCTAAGGACCCTAGGAGTGCTGTTTTATTGTCTCCACCTGACAGATAAGGAAATGGCAGCTGACCCAGGTCAAGGAAGTTCCTGAGGTCCCAGGGCTGATAAGCAGCCTGACTCCACCACCAGCCCCCAGGAGGAAGCCAACCCCAGCCCTAGGAAAACCCGATTCCTGAGTGAGTGCTGTAAACCAAAAATAAAATTCTAAGCTCCCCAACTGCCTGAATGGGCCCCCCTTGGCCAAAGGGATTTCAAAAAAACTGAAAACTGAGTTCAGGCCATGACAGGAAGTGGGGCGTGGGCCATGCCTCATCCTAGCCTCTCCCTTTCGGAGCTTAGACACAACTGACCAGCATTAACATTAAAACAGACTCCTAAGACTGACAGAACAGCCTCTCAGCAATTAAGATACCAACTCCAACCTGACTGGTCTAACATCACATGGGAGATAATAGGCCCTAAGGAAATCAAAGTATCTTACCCCCAAGTATATTTTTGACATAGTTTGGAATGGCCCTGCAAAGCCATCTCTTGTTGGGAAAATTTATGTCCTGCAGAGATTCCCTTCCCTTTCTAGGCCTTTTCCTGATTTAGAGGAGATTTAACTAAGAGTCTGACACCTTAGAGACATTTACCATCTATTCTCTTGAAGGCTTCATCTATGTTACATGAACCTTGGCTTTCACAACCCACCTTATCTTAACCCCAAGCTTTTCTTCTGCTGACTTTTAACTCTTTAGGCAAAGTTTAACTTTTTCAGCCAACTGCCAATCAGGAAATCTTTTAATCCACCTTACCCTGTCCCCACCAATGTACACCTTATATATATTAATTTATGTCTTTGCCTGTAATTTCTGCCTGTAACTTGGATAAAAATCAAGCTGTACCCCAATCACCTTGGGCACATGTTCTCAGGACCTCCCAGGACTATGTCACAGGTCATGGCCCTCACATTTGGCTCAGAATAAACCTCTTCGAATATTTAACAGAGTTTGGCTTTTTCATCAACAGTGCCATCACCTCAGAGCTAGGATTTCAGGGGTGGTCTGGGAAGACCCTTTCGCTGGGGGCCGGGAACAGGGGGTGCAGGGGAACATTAAGGCCAGTGTGGCAGGAAAGGTTTCCTGGACAGCCCTGGAGCAGCATGAGGTTTGGAAAGCAGACAGGCAGGCTGGCCCTAAATGGTGGAAGGTACTCTGATTGGATCTCTGGCTTCTGGGGATAGCAGAGGGCAAACAGGACACAGGGAGTCAGGACCCAGAGCCAACCTCCCTAAGTCAGGTCCCTCAGGAGGAAGCAGGCATGTATGGAGGATGGTTCCTGCAGACCCATTAACAGGCCGGGTGCTGCAGATGGCCAGAAGAGCCCTCAGTCCTGACTACAGCCCCATCTGACTGCCTCACCCTTCACCATAGTCTGCTCCCAGCTACCCAGGGATTCTCAGAGCCCTCCTCCGGAGACCAGTTCCACATTCTGGCCACGGGGTGACAGGAAAAGGGGGTTGTATGCTGCAGTGACTCTGCATCTAGGGTCACTTCCAGAAACAGGCCTGGTCTTGAGGTCATGCTCCATCAAGGCTACCCTTTTGCAGCTCAGCAGGCCACGTCCAGCTTCTCTGGCTCCGAAACCCTGGGCTCCAATCCCAGTCCACAATTTCCAGTGGCCTGAGGCCCTCAGGCCCACCCTTCTAGAGAGAGCCCGAAGCCCCAAAGTTGCCCTTCCCTTAACCAGCTACAGGGCTGGGACCCTAAGGACTTAGACCCAATAATTTGAATTATAGCCCAGGCCCATTAAGACTTCATTAACTAATTAGCTGAGAGTGATAGAGTATTCACAGAGTATTCACTGGGAGGAGCAGGCCATTGGTAAGTGAGTGCTCTGGCCAAGTAACGGTATGCTAAGAAAACAAAATAGGCCAGGTGCCGTGGCCCACACCTGTAATCCCCGCACTTTGGGAGGCTGAGGCAGGAGGATCACTTGAGGTCAGGAGTTTGAGACCAGCCTGGCCAACATGGTGAAACCCTGTCTCTAATTAAAAAAAAACGAAAATTAGCCAGGCATGGTGGCCCATGCCTGTAATACCAGCTACTGGTATTACCAGCTACCATACCGGCTGAGGCAGGAGAACCACTTGAACCCAGGAGGCGGAGGTTGCAGTGAGTCGAGATCGTGCCACTGCACTCCAGCCGGGGCAGCAAAGCAAGAATAAATAAATAAATAAATAATTTATGTCTCAAATAATTACATAAATAATAAACTGAAGCTGGCTGGGCGCGGTGGCTCACGTCTGTAATCCCAGCACTTTGGGAGGCCGAGGCGGGTGGATCACAAGGTCAGGAGATCGAGACCATCCTGGCTAACACGGAGAAACCCCATCTCTACTAAAAATACAAAAAATTAGCTGGGCGGGCGCCTGTAGTCCCAGCTACTCGGGAGGCTGAGGCAGGAGAATGGCGTGGACCCAGGAGGTGGAGCTTGCAGTGAGCCAAGATCGTGCCACTGCACCCCAGCTTGGGCAACAGAGCGAGACTCCATCTCAAAAAAAAAAAATTAATAATAATAAACTGAAGCTAAGAGAGACAGGGCCAGACAAGAGAAGGGTCACTTGGCCTAAAACAGAGTCAGAAATGCCACAAAATGACTGACAAGAGCTCAGAGAAATCCAGCAGAAGAGCCACTTGAAAATTCACAAGACAGGACTGAGCCTCTGGGGTTCCAGCCACAATGCAGGACACCTCTGTTTGTAGGCAGCCATAGCACCCCACCTATCTGTATCTGTTCCATCATGCTCAGGGAGGCAGGGCTCAGATGGTCAGTGACATAAGAACTCACGGCGGGAATCAGAAGGAGGCTTTGTGTCTCTTGACTGTGGGGACAGCACTGCGTCACCCACCCTGGTGGCCCAGATTCTGAATCTACCATCCTATGGAACTGGTTCCACTTTCTGTCCTCAAAACGCTCTTCATTGACACAAAGAACCAAAGTGAAGAGAGGTGTGGCTTCAAGGAGACCTACCTGAAGGGAGTGAGGCAAAGCTGGGCAACAGTACCAAAGGGCTCTTGAACATGACGGGTGAAAGCTTAGCAGGGGAAAGGTGACTGGTGCCATTTAGGAAGCCCCAAACCACACCAAGTCTACTGCCACCCTATGTATTCATTCGCCTTCACATAGCTCTCCAGAGTGCAGAAAGCAAGCTTCTCTGATGTCCCTCTCTAACCTCATTTAATTCTCACAGCAATCCCGTGAGAGAGTGATTATCCCTGTTTTACAGAGGACAAAACTGAGGCTCAGTAGCAATGGGTCTCGGGTAAGGGACAGAACTCTCTGGTTTCTTCATCCCAACTCCTGCATCTTTCCCTGGACCAAAAGGCCTCAGGTCTTTGGCTCAAATTCAGACAAACTATTACTTCTTCTTTAGAGGTACTCGTAAGCTCCATTTCATCACAGAAGGTCTGAAACCAACAAGAAACAGTTCTGCCAATCAGGTTTATAGCCCCAACCAGCTGAGACCAGGTCCTACCAATGCTCCTAAAGCCTCAGAGCTACACTTTCTTAAATGTTCCAACATAGTCAGGAAGGAACAGTTCCGGCTGGTTTCCTGCATTATACTGCCTGGCCTTCTCTATATGTCCAATTTCACTTCCTCCAGAGATCAAGGAAGCAAAAAAAGAGAATGACTTGGATGAGACTTACGTTAAAAGAAGAAAGGAATAACCTGGTTTCACCACTCTCAAAACACTCCACCATCAGTGAACAGCAACCTCTTCTTTTGACGGACTCCTCAGCCACTCCCCACGGCCTTCTCTCCACTGCCCGAATTGTGTAACTGGCTGTTCAGAGCCACAGCCTGGCTTTAAGCCATCCAACTGCTGTACCAATTGATGAGTCATGTTTTTTCAATTGGAAAAGAATGACAAAGTTATCCTCTGATTCAGAAAGGCAGCTGATCTTTCAGGCATGTGAGTGCTGACTGAGGAAACTGCACCTCTGTCCACCTGAGGAAAGCTGGATTTCTGTGATGGGTGGAGTGGTGGGGGTTGGAGCTTTGAAGCAATTAAATACCAGATGAAGGGTGAGAAACTTCTAGTTTGTGATTCCCAGACTCAGGGCTAGTGGATGAGGGCAGAATTGTGGAGTCAGTGAACACTAGCTATCTTTCTTTCCTCCCTCCTTCCTTCCATCCAGTATCACCCAGCTTCCCTGTATTCTTGTCCCATATCCCAGAGGATTCTAACAAGGACCAAACTCTGAATGAATGAAAACAGGACCGTTGCCTGACCCATTCACCATTGTATTTCTAGTACCTGGAACAGTGTTTGGCACACACTGGTGCTCAAAAAATAAGCTGTTGAATGAATTGATTAATAAAATAAAAACAAGGCACGGGGCAAGTACCTCCACTTCACACACTGTGGGAAGTTGGGGTATACAACTTTTAAGTGCTGGGGCAACTGTGGAGCTCCTGTCATTAAGCCAAGCTGCCAATAAGGCTGAAAACAACTTAAATATACTGCATATTAATGGGAGGACATTGAAGGTAAACAGCATTCACTTTTCAAAGGAATACGACTGTAAGTGGCAAGCAGAGACAATGTTCTTTGGGGCCCTTTAAAACTGCAATCAGCCGGGCACGGCAGCTCACGCCTGTAATCCCAGCACTTTGGGAGGCCGAGGTGGGTGGATCACCTGAGGTCGGGAGTTGGAGACCAGCCTGATCAACACAGAGAAACCCCCATCTCTACTAAAAATACAAAACTAGCCAGGCATGGTGGTGTATGCCTGTAATCCCAGCTACTCGGGAGGCTGAGGCAGGAGAATCGCTTGAACCTGGGAGGCAGAGGTTGCGGTGAGCCGAGATCATGCCACTGCACTCCAGCCTGGGGAATAAGAGTAAACTCTGTCGAAAAAAAAAAAAAGAAAGAAAGAAAAAAGCTGCAATCAAATGGCCCACCCATCTGATGCCCGGTCCTCAGGATTCAGAGAAAATGTGTACCAAAAAGCCCCCAGGAAACCATAAATGCTGAGCATGGGACTTGGGTGCCTCTGGAATGTCCTTCTGCCTCAGCTACTCTGAGATAACATGGTCCCCTGTGTTCATGGAACCCAGATGGCCAAAAGTCAATGATCCAGCACTTATAAGAAAAGAAAGCGATTCAAGAGCCTCTGTACCCACCTAGGCCTCAGCCTCCCCAGGACCTACTCACCTACACTCTTCACAACAGGTAATGTTGCCTCTGGCACCCATCATATCCCCTGAATTCAGCATCAGGACTGATCTGCCATCAGCTCTGGCAGGGAGAGTCCCTTACAAGTGCCAAGAAAAGGAACATGAACAATATTCTGTGACCACAGCCAACACCACACAGAACTTCCCAGAAGCTCTCCAGGGTGAGAACACCAACCAGAAGGAAGTGACAGCTTCCATCATTCTGTGCTAAGTGAGCTGAGTGAGTGGCCATCTCTCACCTTCCAGATATTTGAATGATACCTACCATTCCAGCAGCCAGCACAAGTCATTTAATATGAATGCCAGAAACACAATCCCTGAGGACAGGTACAGGAGACCAGATGCCAGGAAAAACCCCGGCCCCACCCAAGAGTTGGGGAGAGCCCACTGCTCCTCCACCCTTATTTACCACCTGAGCCCCTGCACCCGCCAATCATGCTGCTCAGTCTGTAACTGCGGGTCTGAGTGAGCACCTACATTTGGCTGTTGAGGGGCAGCTGGTGGAGTTGGCAGGCGACTCTGCACTAAGTTCTCAGGTTGAATGGGAGTTGGGTCGAGGGAAGGAATGGACGCAGAGTTGGGGTGAAGAGTTGCGGTGGGTCAGCGGGGGTGAAAGGACACGGAGATGTCATTTTTAACAAGATTGGGTGAGGGTGGTAGGAAAGGAGGCAGCAAGAGTTCGGGACAGTTTGGCAAAGACTTAGGGATGGGGTGTCCTCAGTACGGCAGGAGACGCAAAGGAAGGTATACAGTGGGCTAGGAGACTAAGGACGAGAAGACACAGTTAAGACTTGGAATAAGGCTGAGATCGGAGTTATCCAGAAGAAAGCGGCGAGCTCAACAGGGCACCTACTTTGGGGGTGGGTCTTAGATGAGAGGGCGGAGGTAGAATGTTTGGGATGAGCAGATCTTGGGGAGCGGGACAGGGGAGGGGGGTGACTGGGATAAGAAAGCTGAGCCAGAAAAGGGGAAACCTGAATGGTGGGTCTCGGGGAGGTGAGCGCGGAGCATCGGGATTACCAGAGGGGTGGGGAGAGAGGATGAGGTGTGTCAGGGCGGGGCGAAGGGACGTGGCCGAGATCGGGGTTGGAACTGGGGTAAAGTGGGGTCACGAGTGAAGCTGCATTTAAGCAAGACCGCTGGTGAGGGGATGCGGGCGCGGGCTGGGGGCTGGACAGACGGAGAGGACGGGGCCACAGCGGCGGTGCAGGGGGAAGGCTGGGTCGGAGCGGGGCGGGCGCGGGCTGGACAGGGCTGAGGGCTCTGAAGCCGGGCAGTCTCAGGGTAACCAGGGGCTGGGAATCGCGGAGGGAGCGGGAGGCCCACCGCCCGTTCGCGCCTCGGCCCTCCCACTCCTCCGCCGCCCTCCTCGCATCTTGACCCCCTAACTCACCAAGCGGAGCGAGGAGCGAGGCGAGGGGCGCTCCCGGCCGCGGCAGCCCCTCAGCCTCCGAGCCGACGATGCGGTCTCTCGGCCACTGACAACAGGAAGCGGCGCCCCGGCCCCTGACGCCATCACGTTGGCTCGGCGCTCCGGCCCTGCCCCCGGCTCGCGGTGCCAATCGCGCAGCCCGAAGGAGCCTTGGGGCGGGGCCAGCTGCTCCCGGAAGTCCCTGGGAGCTGAGCCCCGGGGCACATGCGAGGTCTGGGAGGCTGGGGAACTGGGGGCGCCTGCAGGGCGCAGAGAGGCGAAGGCACCGGTGTCAGGGAGAACTCCCCAGGGCTGTTTAGGTTTGAATCTCATCTCTATCCCATATTGTTTGCTGGGACTTCCTTAAAACAGTGTGGGGCCCAGGGCAACCCATTGAGTATGGGGCTAAGACAGCTGACAGCTGCCACCAAGTCAGCATTTTTCACAGGCCCGTTGAGATAGCAGTGAAGACAGAAATTTCTAAATTGAATTTTATTGATGTTCAGGAAAGAGAAGTAAGTCACAACGCCCGTTGGTCCTCAGCCCCAAGCAGAGAGCCCAGAGTGTGTGACCTCAGGCAAGTGCCAAAACCTCTCTGAGCCTCAGTTCCTCATTGTAAATAGGGGCTAATGTCAGTTGATGTGAGGAGTAAATATCATGATATCCTGGCTGGGCACAGTGGCTCACGCCTGTAATCCCATAACTTTGGGAGGCTGAAGTGGGTGGATTACTTGAGGCCAGGAGTTCGAAACCAGCCTGGCCAACATGGTGAAACCCCATCTCTACCAAAGATACAAAAATGAGCCAGGCATGGTGGTTCATGCCTGTAGTCCCAGGTACTTGTGAGGCTGAGGCACAAGAATCGCTTGAACCTGGGAGGCTGAGGTTGCAGTGAGCTGAGATTGCGCCACTGCACTGCAGCCTACATGACAGAGTGAGACTCTGTTCCAAAACAACAACAACAAAAAAAAAAAAAAAAAAAAAAGGAAAAGAAAAAAAGAAAAGAAAAAGATGATATCCTTAATGCAAGTTCTGGCCTGTAGTAAGTGCTCAAAGATGAACAGTTGTTACTATTCTAGTTGTGGCTAATTTTCACCCTGCCAATTGGGCAGGTCCTTGCCTTCCATTGCTCTTGTAAGCACTTGAATGAGAGCCTTTCTTGTCTGAACCCCAGATATATTCTTGCTTGGCATCTGATTGAAATAATAAAACTAGTGTTAATGCACCCTCCTCTCTGGACACCGGAATCACTGGTGTGCTCTTCAGTTCTGTTGTAGGAAGCGGTTTCTTTCCACTCTCTCTTTTTTAAAAAATTGATTAAAAAGTGTTGTTATACACACGGTTTACAATTCAATAAAATGAAATGGAATGGGGATGAAACATAACGAACAACAGCAGTTCATTGTCCCCATTGTTCCCACCCTTCTGGGGAGCAGGCTTTCAGCAGAATCTTCTGGTGCTTCTCCCCACATCTCCTGCACGTCTCATTGTTTGTATTTTATTATTTTTTTGAGACACAGTCTCGCTCTGTCACCCAGGCTGGAGTGGTGCCATCTTGGCTCACTGCAACCTCCGCCTCCTGGGTTCAAGCAATGCTCCTGCCTCAGCCTCCCTACTAGCTGGGATTACAGGCACCTGCCACCATGCCCAGCTAATTTGATATTTTTAGTAGACGCGGGGTTTCACCATGTTGTCAAGCCTGATCTCAAACTCCTGACCTCACGTGATCCACCCGCCTTGGCCTCCCAAAGTGCTGGGATTACAGGCGTGAGCCACCGCGCCCAGCTGTCTCATAGTTTTAGACACTGTCTGTTGCCTTCCTAGTAAACCTGGCAAGGACTTAGCTCTTTTACACCCCAGCCCTGTCCATTCTTGAGGTTTGGTTATGCCACAATTTGTAGAAAATGAACAGTGTTTACAGAATTGTGACTATATAAATATTATTCACCACAGAGTTTAATAATGTGCTGTGAGGTCAGGCATGGTGGCTCATGCCTGTAATCCCAGCACTTTGGGAGGCCAAGGTGGGCGGATCACCTGAGGTTGGGAGTTCAAGACCAACATGGCCAACATGGAGAAACCCCATCTCTACTAAAAATACAAAAATTAGCCGGGTGTGGTGGTGCCCCCCTGTAGTCTCAGCTACTTGGGAGGCTGAGGCAGAGAATCACTTGAACCTGGGAGGTGGAGGTTGCAGTGGGCCGAGATCATGCCACTGCACTCCAGCCTGGGCAACAGAGTGAGACTCTATCTCAAAATATAATAAAATAAAAATAAAATACACTCTGATGATGGCTGCTTCCCCCAAGGGTGCCTCAAGCTCTCCTTTTCTTTCAGTGCCATCTGCCATTATCGTGCCCTTGTTCTCTTCCAGTGCTCTGGCGGAGCAGGTGGTGCCCAGGCCCACAGTGCCCTCTCCAAGTTCTGTCCTCCATGTGCTCAAGTTATCCCCTAAACTTGTCACATGTGGTCATCCTGGAACTTTGCTTAACTGCTTCCTGGGTTGGGGCCTTTATTTCCTGGCTCCCTTCTCTTCTTGCTTAATTTCCCCTCCCTTTGCTGCAGCACAAACTCAGTTAAGAATCCCTTTCTAACATTAAAAAAAGAAAAAGAGAATAGTTCTTGGACCTCCTCATGATAGAAATTATATCTTTAGGCCGGGTGTGGTGGCTCACGTGTGTAATCCCAGCAGTTTGGGAGGCCGAGGCAGGTGGATCACTTGAGCTCAGGAGTTCAAAACCAGCCTGAGCAACATGGTAAAACCCTATCTCTACAAAAAGTACAAAAATTAGCCAGGTGTGGTTGCATGTACCTGCAATCCCAGCTACTCAGGAAGCTGAGGGAGGAGAATCTCTTGAACCCAGGAGGTGGAGGTTGCAATGAGCTCTGATCATGCCACTGCACTCCAGCCTGGGCGACAGAGTGAGACCCTGTCTCAAAAAAAAACAAAATAAAGTTGTATCTTTAATATCCATTAACTTAAAAATAAAAATAAAAATAAGGACCAAAAATTACTATGCGGACACACATGCTTTTAAATGAATGTGTGTGTTATTAACCACAGTAACATCTATGAACCTGTGAAAAACTGTTACTGGTTTAGGCTTAAGGGTTTGCCCAGTCTAGCTTCAATGTTCAATGGGTGGGCGTGGTGGCTCACACTTTGGGAGGTGGCCAAGGCAGGCAGATCGCTTAGTCCAGGAGTTGGAGACCAGCCTGAGCCACATAGCGAAACCCTATCTCTACAAACAATTTAAAAATTAGCTGTGCGCAGTCACGCGCACCTGTAGTCCCAGATATTGGAGGGCAGTGGGGGGTGGCGCTGAGGCGGGAGGATCACTTGAGGCCAGAAGGTCAAGGCTGCAGTGAGCCGAGGCTGAGTCACTGCACTCCAGCCTGGGTGGCACAGCAAAACTCTGTCAAAAAAACAAAACAAAACAAAACAAACAAACAAGAACCAAAGTTGGATGCAGTGGCTCATATCTGTAATCCCAACAACTCGGAAGGCTCAGGCAGGAGGATTGCTCGAGGCCAGGAGTTCAAGACCAGCCTGGGCAACATAGTGAGACCCTCGCCTCTGAAAAAATTAAATATTAATAAAAACAAACCCTAGTAGCTTCAGTCTTTGATTCTCCATCCCTCATTTCATCCCTTTGTCTTCTGGTAATAGAATTTCCTTCTTGTTTTTCCTTTGGGATGAGCCACCTTCGCTCCCTGGGATTCTGCTGGGATTGAGTTACCGTCTTCCGGGCTCAAGTGATCCTCCCACCTCAGCCTCCCAAGTTGCTAAGACCATAGCTGCATGCCACCATGCCTGGCTAATGTTTTGTATTTTCTGTAGAGCCGGCGTTTTGCCCTGTTGCCCAGGAGTTTTTCCTTTAATGTTCTCCTGCTACTTACTAATTCACTTTGTCACCCTGTGAGCTCATAAGAGCAGAGAGATAGCAACAGGAGCTAAAAAAACTCTAAGCTGTGAAAAAATATTAAATATGAAATCATGATAGCTATTAGCTTAATTTGTTTTAGGCAAATTGCAAAGTAATTTTTTGGGAATCAGTGTCCCACTGCAGTGATTCCATATGGGGATTCCTAATTCCCAGTATGTTTTTAAAATAATTTGTAAACACCTAGTACAAACACATGATATGAAATTCAAGAGGTACAAAAGGGCATACAGCCCTGCACCCTCCCAGTTTCCCTCCCCGAAGGCAACCACCATTACCAGTTTCTCGTGTGTGCTTCCAGAGGTATTCTTGTCCAACAGAACTTCAGTGATGAAAACAGTTGCCTGTGCTGCCCAGTTTGGTAGCCATTAGCCACACGGGGCAGTTGAGCACTTGATATGTGGCTAGTGTGTCTTAGGAGCTGACTTTAAAAAAAATTTTTTTTTTTTTTTAAAGACTCAGCGTCTTGCTCTGTTTACCAGACTGGATTGCAGTGATGTGTGAACATGGCCTCAAACTCCTATTTATTTATTTTTTGAGACAGGGCCTCACTCTGTTGTCCAGGCTGGAGTGCAGTGGTGCAGTCATAGGTCACTGCAACCTTGACCTCCTGGGCTCAAGAAATCCTCCCACCTCAGCCTCCTAAGTTGCTGGGACTACAGATGAATGCCACCATGTTTGGCTGATTTTTACAATTTTAAATTTTTTGCCTGGGTGCAGTGGCTCATGCCTGTAATCTCAGCACTTTGGGAGGCTGAGGCGGGCAGATCACCTGAGGTCAGGAGTTCGAGACCAGCCTGGCCAACATGGCGAAACCTTGTCTCTACCAAAAATACAAAAATTTGCTGGGTATGGTGGTGCGTGCCTGTAGTCCCAGCTACTTGGAGGCTGAGGCACGATAATCGCTTGAACCCAGGAGGCAGATGTTGTAATAAGCTGAGACTGCGCCACTGCACTCCAGCCTGGGTGACAGAGTGAGACCCGTCTCAAAAAAAATAAAAATAAATAAATAAATAAATTTTTTGTAGAAAAGGGGTTTCACTATGTTGCCCAGGGTGTTCTTGAACTATTGGCCTCAAGCTATCCTCCCACTTGGCCTCCCAAAGTGCTAGGATTACAGGCATGAGCCACTGTGGCCAACCTAAATTTATATGTAAATAGCCATATGTGGCTAGTGGCTACTGTATCAGACCTCACAGTTCTGTACAGATAACGCACAGCGCACAGTAGCATACTATACACGCCCTACTAAATCTTGCTTTGTTCCCTTAACAGCACCTATGCATCTTAGAGATAGATTGTCCCAGTCTGCCTCATTTTTAAAAACTGCTGCATAATATCCTCTTGTAATCCACAAAGGCAATCCCAGACCCAGCCTGGGGGGCCATGGGTCATCACTTTTTACAACAAGCTCTAAAATCTTCCACATATACCATAATCAAGGCACTTCAGAACAACCCTAGGTTCCTCATGCCTCTACTTTTATTAGCCTGGGCCTGACATAGTTGGACATTGAATAGTCACTTCTGGGGGCTGGTGGAAATAATTTACCACGAGTGACTGCCCTAAAATATACTCTCCACCCACGTGGCCCATGTCTGGCATTCACTAGTGCTGGTGGCATTCTTTAAGGTTGCTCATATCTCTAAGTGGTTCTCCTTTAAAGAGCAAAGTCTCCTGGGAAAGGTGGTCATTAAGCAGAACATCTGGGGCTCATCTTGCTTTTGCCCTGTTGAGAGGGGCCAAGGGACTTGGTAGAGCAGCAGGGGCTCTGACGGTGAACCTCATTGTTTTTAAAATTATTCTTAAGAGGCCAGGTGCGTTGGCTCACACCTGTAGTCCCAGGACTTTGAGGAGCAGAGGCAGGAGGATCGTTTGAGTCCAGGAGTTCAAGATTAGACTGAGCAACACGGGGAGACCTCATCTCTACAAAAAATTTAAAAGAAAATTAATTGGGCATCGTGGCATGAGCCTGTGGTTCCCGCTACTCGGGAGGCTGAGGTAGGAGGCTGTGATTCCCGCTACTCACCTGAGCCCAGGAGGTTGAGACTTGCAGTGAGCTGAGTTCACACCACTGTACTCGAGCCTTGATGACAGAATGAGAGTTTCTCAAAAAAAAAAAAAAAAAAAAAATTGTCCTTAAGTCCATGTGGACCCCTGACTAGGTTTGTGCCCTAGACAGCCTTCCTCTGAGGGCAATTCAGGTGGTGAGACTCCAGCTTTAAATGGCCTCTAGAGAAATTTCACTAACCTGCCTTGGTGTTTGACCCTGTATAACCCCTTTCTTCTGGAGGTCCCTTTGGGTGGCAGTAGATACAGGATTTGGTGTCTGACAGCTCTGGGGACAGATCCCAGCTCCAAATGGCAGAGTCTCTACAGATGACAAGCCAAATACTTAGCACTATGTGCTGATCTTCAGGAAGTCAGTCTATATTTCATAACAAGTCACATGGGGATAATGAAGGAATGGCCTAAAATGCTCTCAGTAATATTCCTGAGTCATCCCTCAGGGCTGGGCTTGGTGTTAGGCAAGGCGGGGAAGGGAGCAGAGCTGTGTGCAGAGGAAGATGCAGTTCTTGCCTTGTCAGGGTCCCTGACCTGATGGCGACCCATGGTGGAGTCTTCATAGTGACAGACACCACTGTAAAAGCAGATCCAGGTTGTGCAACCCTCAAAGCAGGTCTCCTCACTCACCGGGATAGATAGACTATTGGCCGTACCTGCATCCACCACTTGCCATGGTTTTGTTGTGGGCGGAGGATACTTTCCTGCCCCCTGGCTTTGGGTTTGCCCACGTGGATTGCTCTGGCCTTGGAATGAAGCAGAAACCAAAGGCTGCCAGTTCCGAGCCCACGTCTGAAGTCGCCTTAGGTGGTTCCGCGGGCCCCGTGCGCTCCCACCTTCACCCAGAGGGCCTTCTCTGGTGCAGCCGCTGCTTCTTCAGCCTCCGCCCAAAAGGAACGGAGCCCCCTGGCTGATCCGCAGGCCTACAGGGAGCCACAGAGCGCAGCGGCTGGACCAGCGTTCAAGCCCAAGCACAGGCCTGCGAGAACCTTGTTCCAGCCGCCGTTTAGGATGGTTGATTAGGACGCGTTGCAGTGGCGGTAGCTCACCAATCCAGTGCGTGCACCCGCTCCTTTATTAGGCCATAGAGCCAGTGGCTCCCACAGGGACCTGATACAACAATGCGTTAAATAAGGAGCATATTGAGCTCTCATGTCGTAAGCCAGTGGAGAAGTCCAGGGCTAGTGTGGGGGCTCCGGCGGGGGCTGTGGCCCCCATCTGCATGGAGCCTCCCCGTGGTTCACAGGTCTCAGTCTTCGGAGCCTTCGGCCCTGCGAGCCCGAACGGTCCACAGGGCGGCGCCAAACCCTCTTTCGAACGCCATCCTCTAAAGCCTCAGCTCCAACCGGTTCCACTTCTTCAGGCTCAGGATTTTCACTCTTCTCGAATGGGGGGGGGGGCCCTCCCCCAATCTTCTGAGTAGCAACAGCATCTCCCTCCCTCCAGGACCTCAGAGCCAGAGCTGGGCGAGAGGCCCTGACCTCCGGGGTAGGGTGGAAGCGTCCCTGTGAAGGTGCGGTCCTGCCTCCCATCCCCAGGCGCCGGGCCTCTCCCACCCTCAGCGCCCTGCTCACCTCCAGCTGAAGATGCCAGGGCACCTCTGCTTCCTCCCTGCCCTTTCTGCAGTACCGCCGAGTGTGCATAAAAGGGTTTAATACAGGCTTTGCTGGGTGCGGGGACTCCCACCTGTAATCCCAGTACCTTGAGAGACCAAGGCGGGAGGATCACTTGAGGCCAGGAGTTCAAAACCAGCCTGGGCAACAAAGTGAGGCCCGTCTCTGGAAAAAAAAAAAAAAAAGAATAAAAGAGGTCCCTTTTTCTGGGAGATTGATATAGGGGAGTGTGAGTTAGAAGGGAGGCATCGAGGATCAGTCATTTAAAGCAGCATCCAAGGATGTTCAAGGCTAGAGATCCACAGGTGTATTTTCAGAAACTGAATTTCCTGGCGGGGCACAGTGACTCATGCCTGTAATCCCAGCACTTTGGGAGGCCAAGGTGAGCGGATCACTTGAGGTCAGGAGTTCAAGACTAGCCTGGCCAACATGCTGAAACTGTTTTCAGAAAAAAAAAAAAAATTGGCCAGGCATGGTGGTGGGCGCCTGTAATCCCAGCTATTCGGGAGGCTGAGGCAGGAGAATCACTTGAACCCGGAAGGCAGAGGTTGCAGTTAACCGAGATCACGCTACTGCACTCCAGCCTGGGTGACAGAGACTGTCTCCAAAAACAAACACACACACAAACAAAACACAAAAAAAACCCCAAAACAAGCCAGGTGTGGTAGCTCACACCTGTAATCTCAGCCCTTTGGGAGGCCAGGGCGGGTGGATTACCTGAGGTCAGGAGTTTGAGACCAGCCTGACCAACATGGGGAAACCCCGTCTCTACTAAAAATACAAAAATTAGCCAGGCATGGTGGTGCATGCCTGTAACCCCAGCTACTAGGGAGGCTGAGGCAGGAGACTTGCTTGAACCCAGGAGGCAGAGGATGCAGTGAGCTGAGATCGTGCCATTGCATTCCAGACTGAGCAACAAGAGCAAAACTCCACCTTAAAAGAAAAAAAAAAAAAAAGAAAAAACAAACAAAACTCCTGAATTTCCCTGTGGATACCTTTTCTCTGGCAGCCTTTTTCAGTGAGGGCTAAGTTTTCTCCAATACTATATGGCCTGTAGACCGCTCAGCTTTCATTCCAGTGAAAACATTCCAGAAAAAACTCTGAATCAATCCCAGGTGTTTCTCCAATCAGCTCAGGATGATGGTGTGTTACCTGCTGCCCAGCTAGTGACACCTCTCCAGGCCTCTGACTTAGCTAGGTCTCCACCATGTGACTCCACCGTAGACTCCTCGCCTTCTTCTTTTGCAAAGCCTCGGACACCCAAACACCTACCAAAAGTGGGTAGTGTGCCAGGACACCTCCAAGTGTAAGTGGGGCTCTCCAGCACACCTGGATGTGGAGGTGTGATGCAGAGTGGTGGCTGCTCGTGACACTCATTTCACCCCTTTCTGTGCAGGTGCCAGAAGCCCAGGAAGCACACATCAAGGCTCGCTTGCCAGCGGGGTGCTGCCAATAAAATGTAGTCACGTGGAATTTGGAATGTGGAAAGGAGGTAGAAGTCATCCTTTCCTCCCCCATAGCAGCAGGTGTGCAGGCTCTGGTGGTCAGCTGGACTCCATACTCCCCCACCAGTCACCAGCCTGGGGACCGTGGGGCTGCAAGGACCTCAGCAGCAGTTTCCCAAGTTTCCTGACTTCTTCCATCCTCTGGAAATCAGCTGTGGTAAAGTAGCCTGAAAGCCAGTGGTGCAACCCCATCCCCACAACCTTCACCACCTCTAGCCCCTCCAATGATAAGCACTAATTGCCTATATACAACCCTTTTTTGTTTGAAATATCTAGAGTAATTTCTGTTTTCCTATTTGGGGTAGTGTAACATAAGAAGAAATATATATTTGGTCTCTGCCCCCAGTTCCTAACACAAAGCTCCCAAAACCCTTGAAAATTCCTGAATGATGGCAGTGCTAAGAGCATTGTCCTTTGTTAGTTTATCATTTTTCTTTTCTCCTAGGTGTTTTTTCCTTTTTAAACTTTTCTTTTAGGTTAGGGGGCACATATGCACGTTCGTTATATAGCTAAACTTGTGTCATGGGGGTTTGTTGTACAGATTATTTCATCACCCAGGTACCAAGCCTAGTACCCAACAGTTTTTTCTGCTCCTCTCCCTCCTCCCACCCTCCACCCTCAGGTAGGGCCCAGTGTCTATTGTTTATGAGTTCTCATTATTTTGCTCCCACTTATAAGAACATACAGTATTTGGTTTTCTGTTCCTGTCTTAGTTTGCTGAGGATAATGGCCTCTAGCTCCATCTGTGTTCCTGCAAAAGACATGATCTCGCTGTTTTTTATGGTTGCACATCTTTTGTTCTAACATTTGGTCCTTAAACCTGGTTCCTGATACAGAGCTCCTAAATCCCTTGGAATTTTCTGGGTGATAGAAGTGTCCTTTGTTCTCATGAGGTGACTCCTGGTGGGCTCCTTATTTGGAGACTGGTCACCAAAAAGACCTATGGTTGGAAGTGTTGTGCTGTCAGCCCCATTCCCCATCCTCTGGGGTGGGGAGTGGAGCTGGAGCTCAATCATGCCTACGTGATAAAGCCTCCAGAAAACTCCTTAAAAGACAGTACTTGGAGAGCTTCCGGGTTGGTGAACACATCCATGTTCCAGGAGAGTGGTGCACCCCAACTCCACAAGGACCCTTCCAGACCTCACCCTGTGTATCTGTTCATCTGGCTTCATCATTTGTGTCCTTTAAAATATCCTTTGTAATAAATCAGCAATAGTAAGAAAACTGTTTTCCTGGGTTCCATGAGCTGTTCTAGCAAATGTTCAAACCTGAGGAGGGAGTTGTGGGGACCTCCAATTTATAGCCAGTTGGTCAGATGCATAGGTGATGCTTGGCCTTGCACCTGGGGTCTGACATGGGGATGGTCCTGTGTGACTGAGCCCTTAACCTGTGGAGTCTGGTGCCCACTCTGCTTAGGGCTTCTCTGCCTTTTTAGTGTCCTTCTAGAAGGCCTTTCCTTCCTCTTGTCAGCTCAGAAAACTTTTCTTCCACTTCCCTTCTTCTAAACCATCCCTTACATCTACTCCTTTCCAGCCGACCAAGAGCAGAACCACGGCTGGCTCCACTGCCACCATGCTGTCCCACACTGTCTCCTCAGGATGTATTCAGATGTCCAGCCCTCCCCCCAGTCTAGGAGCCCCCCCCCCTTTGAGGAAAGGGATGCTGGCCTAGTCAACTCTTTCCCAGCACCAGGCACAGCATCTGGCACGTTCCATCTTTTTCATGGACTCTCCCCAGGAGGCCTGACCTTCCCTCCTCTGAACCGGTACATTTCTTGTCTGCATCATGTTTGCCCTAATCAGATACCGCCTTATTTCCATCTTTTAAAAAATGCTCTATTTCTCTGGCAGGCTTCATCGGAATCACAATTTTCATTCATTTAGTAACTGCTGGCCTTGTATCCACCTCTCTCTGGCACTCAGGTCTCACTTAAGAGCTGGCTGTCTGAGCTGTGATTTGCGATCAGTGAGATGGAGACAGAGGCAGCCCTAGGCAGTCATGTTTTGTTCCACCTGACCCTGGGCGCCACTCCCCCTCCCAGGCTACAGGCGGGCATGGGCACCAGCCAGGGAGAGACAGCTCATCCATACTCTGGCCCAGCAGAAACTCTGGGCTTAGACAAAACTGCTCAATTGAGGACAAACTGGGCAAAGTAGAATCTTACTTTGGGAGTTTTTAGAAATATGGTGGGGTGGCATTTGGGAATAATAAGAATTGTAGCTGGGCATGGTGGTACGCGCCTGTAGACCCCCAGCTCTGGAGGCTGAGGTAGGAGGATCTTTGGAGCCCAAGAGCTTGAGGCAGCAGTGAGCTATGAAGCACCACTGCACTCCACCCTGGGTGACAGATCAAGACCCTGTCTGAAAAAAAAAATGTACACATTTGAGATGCATAAAATTTTCTTGTTATATAAAAAAATTATAAGCATCAAAATGTGAAATTATGTAAATATGCCAAAATAGAAACCTGGAGGTGCTTGGAATCCAGACTTTGAGAGCCCAGCAGTGCAAGGATCTCTAGTGTTGGCTTTTTTTTTTTTTGAGATGGAATCTCGCTCTGTTGCCCAGGCTAGTGTGCAGTGGCCCATTATAAGCTCACTGCAAGCTCCGCCTCCCAGGTTCAAGCAATTCTCCCTCCCTCAGCTTCCTGAGTAACTGGGATTACAGGCGTGCATCACCACCCCCAGCTAATTTTTGTAATTTTTAGTAGAGACAGGGTTTTGCCATGTTGGCCGGGGTGGTCTTGAACTCCTGCCTCAGGTGGTCCACCTACCTCAGCCTCCCAAAGTGCTGGGATTACAAGCATGAGTCACTGCACCCGGCCTTGTCTTGGCTTCTTGTCAGCTCCCTGCTTATGTCCAACACTCACCCCTATTAGAGCTGGTGTGGGGAGCTTCTGTCCTGATGACTTAACAGTGTAATTAAAGTGCTTAGCGCTGTACCTGGACCACAGCTGGTGCCAATAAACAGCAGCTGCGATCATCCTCACCATCTCCATGTTATTGTTATATTAACTCTTTGATGGCAACCATGGCTTATCCCCCCAACTACCTAAGCCCTACAGCAGGGCAGTAGAATGGTTAAGAGGCTTTGAAGTCTAACAGTGCTAGCTTAAAACCCTAATTTGTTGCTTTGGATGTGTGGCTTTGGACACTTTGGGCAGCTCACCTACGTTCTTCGAGCCCTGTATCCTTATCTGTCAGATGATGATTTTTTTTTTTTTTGAGATGGAGTCTCATTCTCTTGCCCAGGCTGGAGTGCAGTGGTGTGATCTTGGCTCACTGCAAGCTCCACCTTCCAGGTTCACACCATTCTCCTGCCTCAGCTTCTCGAGTAGCTGGGACTACAGGCTCCTGCCACCACGCCCGGCTAATTTTTTTGTATTTTTAGTGGAGACAGGGTTTCACCATGTTAGCCAGGATGGTCTCGATCTCCTGACCTCGTGATCCGCCCGCCTCAGCCTCCCAAAGTGTCAGATGATTTTAACAACTATGCCTCCATGAATTGCTGGGCTAGATGATGTTACTGTAAAATGCCTAACCCACGGTTTAGCATCAAGTAAGCAAATTGTAAATGATAACGCTACTCTGCCTATGACTATTTAGTCTTGTGCTTTAAACTCAAATATTTGTTGGCCTACTGAAGTCACCACACAGAGAAAGATGCTTTTCATTCTCAGTAAAGAACTTTGGGAGATAACCGGGGCAGGCAGCAAGAGAACAGATGTCGTATGTCTAGCATCAGCAAACTCATCGGAACTGATGGGCAGCTCACTTTGCTTAGAACCTGCACAAGCATACACACAGGGCTGCTTCCCAGTCACACTGCTCCTGGGAAGGTAGGGGGGCTGCTGTTCTGCAATTAGCGCGGTTCTTTACCTCCTATTACCGAACTGCCAGAGTTCATTTGTGTTCAGTTAGGTAGATGACCAATTCTTGTTCATTCCTATTTTCTTTTGCTCACTAATGTGTTTAATGTTCACTAACCTACCAAATGTGATTTATTAGTGACTTTTTCTTTGAAGATGGAGTGGAGGAATCCTAGCGCTTTCTGCAACATGCTACTGCTGTTATGGAACAGTGCAGTTATGGATGTGCATCAGCCGGGGATGGGGAGAGGCTAGGGCAGTACATGTGAATGGAGAGGTAGCCCCACCAGTGTGTTTTCTGAAATACAGTCCTGCAGAGGGCAGTCTTGGGAAATTACTGTTCTCACACACTCTTCTTGACTCTACCCCTCCAGCACCTCCCTGCTATCCAAGGGTTGGGATTTTTAAAAAGAAAAACACATTTTAAAAAAAGCAATGTGAATCTTTTGCCATCTTGTAAGGGTGAAAAGCCCCCTACCAAGTCGGGATGAACATTCATGCGTGTGCTTGAGGGCTTGGGAAAAAGACAGGGCTTGGCCCCACAGTGCAGGTAGGCCCAGTGATCCTATGATAGGGGCCAGGAGATGGGAGGTCCCCTGTGGGCAGGAGTTCAAGTATGTGGTATTATATGACTGGTGCTTGATGAACCAAGGGAGAGGGCACCAAAAACAATGTGATTTAATTGTAAAATCTCCACCCCCTAAGGATATGTTTTCAGGTCTGGGTGACTAATTAGACTGGGAAACAAGGGCTGGAACGATGGCCCTGTGCTTGCTCTGCCCGCTGCCTCTGTGGATGTGTGGGCCGCTGGCTTCAGTCCTGCTTTTCTTTTTGATGGCTGTTGTTTATGCTATGTATTTTTGCAGGAGGCCTGAGGTGGGCTGGGTTCTCCTCCTATGGCAGGGCTTCACTCTCCTCCTCCATTGGGGCTTCGCTGTCCCTGGGATAAGAATAACAATGCCAAGGTTTTGATTCTTGAAAGGAGCAATTAAGCTTCTCACCCCCTCCTCATTTTAGATGGGAACTGTGAGGGCCCCATCATTTACCCAGGGTCCCTGTTGAGGATCTTGTCCTCATTAGATGACTTCTTGTGCAGCTTCCATGCGTGATTATTTACTCTTGTGGCACTGAGAGGTTTGTACATGTCTTTAAGCCAGATAGTTTGGCTCATTCCCCAGGCTGGAGTGCAATGGTGCTATCTTGGCTCCCTGCAACCTGCGCCTCCTGGCTTCAAGCAGTTCTCCTGCCTCAGCCTCCCAAGTAGCTGGGATTACAGGCCTGCGCCACCACACCCAGCTAATTTAGTATTTTTAGTAGAGATGGGGTTTCACCATGTTGGTCAGGTTGGTCACAAGCTCCTAACCTCAAGTGATCCCAAAGTGCTGTGATTACAGGCGTGAGCCATCCTGCCTGGCCTTTCTGGTTAAAATTCTGTGAGGTTTGCATAAAAGGAATAGAGTAGGGGCCCAAAAACCAGTAAGATGAGAAAATAGTGTTTCCTCAGTTCTAGGATCCAGGGGGAAAAAAAAAAGAAATAAAAGAGAAAATACTGTTTCCTGCTACTTAAGAGGAAGGACTCACATATCCTACCTTCCATCAGCCTTGAAGGAGACAAGTGCCCTCTCTCTCACACCCGGTGGCCTTCCCTTCCCCTTTCCCAGAGCCTCCAAGAAGGCCCCTGGCCTGGCCTGATGCCCACCATCAGCAGCAATAGGCACCAAAACCTTTCTCCTTCCTATCCCTCCCCACCTCCCGAAAGGGCTGGGGACAGCAGGTTTGTCCTTGTTAGTTCCATCCAGCTCAGCTTTGGCTGGGGAGCTAATTTCACTGGAGCCAGGCTAAGCATTAGGGTAAGTAAGTATTTGTCCTGTCTTGGGCAGTTTCCTCACTGAAAAATGAGGGCAGAGTTCTAAGCCCTCCTCTAATTCTAAAATTCTAATTAAAACGTCGCGAGACTAGTGGTGGTGCATGCCTGTAATCCCAGCTACTCGGGAGGCTGAGGCAGGAGAATCGCTTGAACCTGGGAAGTGGAGGTTGCCGTGAGCCGAGATCGCGTCATTGCACTCCAGCCTGGCAACAAGAGGGAAACTCCGTCTCAAAAGAAAAGAAAAAAAAAAATCACCAGACTAATATTTACCTTGAGAATCCTTCTTCATCTTCTTGTAATGACCTTCGGTGACAACAGATCTGTTTTAGAAGAAAACACAATTAAGATTATCTATGACAACAACCACCGTCTCCAAATCTGTATTGATTCCTTTTATTCATTATAAGTCTCATCTACCTGATGAGGTAACTTTTTTGAAGACAGGAATTGTATACTGTGTAACACTGCTTTGATTCTTCCATAGTTCAGTCATCCTTGCTATCTTGCGGGGGACTGGTTCTAGGATACCGCCCCCACACCATACCAGAATCTGTGGATGCTCAATTCCTTACATACAATGGTGTAGTATTTGCTTATAACCAACACGCATCCCCCCTATACTTTATTTACTTAGCGACAGGATTGCCCTCTGTTGCTTACGCTGGAGTGCAGTGTCATCCTCTGTTACTCAGGATGGAGTGCGGTGTCACGATCACAGCTCACTGTAGCCTCAACCTCCTGGGCTCCAGTGATCCGCCCACCTCAGCCTCTTGAGTGAGACTACAGGTGCATACTACCACACCTGGCTATTTTTTTTTTTAATTTTTAATAAAGACAAGGTCTCACTATGCTGCCCAGGTTGGCCTCCCAATGTGTTGGGATTACAAGTGTGAGCCACCACGCCTGGCCCCATGTAATTTAAGTCATCACTAATAAAATGTATACATATTGTACAGTGGTGACAGTTGTTATATTGTACTTTCTGTTTGTATTTTTATTGTTTTTTTTTTCTTCAAATATTCAGTCTGATCTAGTTGAATCTGAAGATGTGGACCTGCTGATGAAGAGGGCTGACTGTATCTAACTTAGGGTCTTGCATGCAGCTGGCACTTAATACATTTTATTGACTGTTTTAGATAACATTCAACAGATAATTCCTAATAAAAACTCTTAAAAGTAGGAGAAAAAGGAAACCTGAGTCCTTCCTCTGAAGTGGCAGGAAAACCAGCCTGGGCAATATAGCAAGACCTTGTCTCTACAAACACATTCTTTAAATTAGCTGCCTGCCTGTAGTCCCAGCCACTCAGGAAGCTGAGGCAGGAGGATCCCTTAAGCCCAGGAGTTTGATGTTACAGTGAGCTAGATCACACCATTGCTCTCCAGCCTGGGTGACAACAAGGCCCTGAGAAGGGAAAAAAAAGGAAAGGAAAGGAAAGGAAAAAGGAAAAGGGAAAGGAAGGAAAGAGTAGAAGTATTGGAAAGGAAGAGACAAAACTATCATTATTTGCATATTAAATGATAAATGTTAGCCAAAGAAGCCTAAGAGAATCAACTAAGATTTTACTGGAAGTAATGAGAATTCAATACAGTGGCTATCTACAAAATCAAGAAATCAGCACACAAACCTCAAATACTTTTCCCATGTACCACCAATAACTAATTAGAAAATGGAAGAAAGATCCCATTTACAATGGCAATACAAATGTATGAAGAATTTAGGAACAAAAATACAAAGATCTTTTATCTAACAAAAGATGTGTAAGATCTATATATGGAAACACTAAAGCTCTTCTGAAAGACATTAACAAGAAATGAATACATGACATGAGATAGCACGTTCCTAGAATGTCGTACAGATGTAAATTCTCAAATTAATCTACAAATTTAACGTAATCCTATTCAAATCCCAAGATAGTTTTTGGTGGTGGCTGTTTTTAAGACAGGGCCTCGCTGTGTTGCCCAGGCTAGAGTGCAGTGGTACGACCACAGCTCACTGCATCCTTGACCTCCCAGGCTCAAGCGATCCTCCCACTTCAGCCTCTGAAGTCTCTCATATGGTGTCCAAGAAATGGTGACAAATCTCACAAAGGGACTAGGCTCAGCAGGGCTGGAATATTCAGGGAAGGTGTCAAGAAGAAAGATGAACTTGAGTTGGCTTTTGAGAGATGCATAGGACTCCCACAGGCAGAGTGAAATAAGGGCATTTTAGATGGACAAACACACAGACAAAAGCAGAAATGCGGGTGGTGTGACTGGGGTTTGGTGAGGGGCTGCTGTGGCTGGAATGGAGGGCTGCCACAATAATGGAAATGGTAAATGAGGCAAATAAGGTTGGACTGGTGGCATAGCGTCAAGGTTGCCAGCTTTATTAAATCACTCTTCCAATATGCTAGCACTGGCCTATTGGGAAAAGTAATACATCATGTAATCGAACAAAAGACAGAGGCAAGCTCCAGGAATGGGCACTGTAAACAGGACTTGCCCCAGAGTAGCCAGATGTAGGCTTTAGGTAAGTTGATGCAAGCTGAGCATCTCTAATCTGAGGGGGAATGTCTCACATGGTGTCCAAGAAATGGTGACACATCTCACAGAGGGTCTAGGCTCAGGAGGGCTAGAGTATGAGATGTTCCCCCTCACCAGTGAACTTAAAAATGTTGCCAACAATTTTTGTAAAAGATGGCTACTCTGTAGTGCTTTAACTGGACCTATTTAGACAATGCCTTACACACTGGAGGACGATACTGTGTAAATCTAATAAGTCTACAAGACAATACTTCTGTCTTTTGGCTCTCTCCTTCCTCTCCAGGGTGATGACAACTCCGTGAGGGTGGAGATTATACCTCTCTCATCATTTCAGCAACAAGGAAATAAATTAGTGGCAGAGTAAGGGTGACTTGGTGAGTACATCCAATTGTTGACATAGTTTTGGGTGGGAGAAATTTTGCTATTATATCGACTTCTTAAAATAGTCTAGTGGGATTAACTTGGTTTCAATTCACAGAGATCTGGAAGCGAGGATCCTTTAAAAATCCTGAAATATACACTGCAGTAAAAGAACAAAGCATACACCTCAGCCTTAAATGACTGAAGAAGTATGTCAAGTAGCAGCAGGTGGGAAAGTGGCTTTGGTTTTCAGTTTGTGAGCTCTGAATCCACACAAAGACAGGACTGCATTCTGAAAACCTGAATTAATTATTGTCCTTACCTCAATGAGGCAGAAAAGTATCATCAAAATCGTTAGTATTCCAGTCACAATTGATGCCAAGATGAGTTTTTTGGTATAGCCATATCCTGGAACTTCTTTTGTGAACTAAAAAAAAAAAAAAAAAAAACAAAAAACAGAATGAGAGCTAACTATTCAAAACCCCAGTATTCCAGGTGAGTAGCTTACAGGTTCTTTTTTATTTTTTTGAAAGAGGGTCTCACTCTGTCACCCAGGCTGGGGTACAGTGGTGCAATCACCGTTCACTAGACTCGACCTCCCTGGGCTCAGGTGATCCTGCCACCTCAGCCTCCCAAGTAGCTGGGACTACAGGCACGTGTCATCAACCCAGCTAATTTTCTTATTTTTTGTGGAGACAGGCTTTCACTATGTTGGCCAAGCTGGTCTCAAACTCCTGACTTCAAGTAATCCACCCACCTTGGCCTCCCAAAGTGCTGAGATTACAGGCGTGAGCTACCACCCCCGGCCTACAGTTCATCTTGTGCCCTAATCTATTTCACTCTCTACATGAGCAAAGTGGGAGATCACTGTCATGACCAAAGTTACATGGCCAAGATAAGCTATGGCCTGGAAGTCCCAGATTCTTCTGTGTGGGCACTTTCCTGGGATATGCTAAATGATGGGAAATCTGGGTCTCATGTTTCTGTGTAGTCCTCACCTCAAGCGACTTCTCTTTCTGTTCACTCTGGGCTTCTGTGCTCTCATTAATGTAGTTCTCAGTCTTCCATTGGTCCGTATCCCATTCTATCTTGGATGCCTTTACTTCCTGCTGCCCACTGAGAAGCTTCATCAGGTGGCCTGTCCTGGAGATGAGCTTGGAGATGAGCTTGGCACAGGTCACTTGCACATGGGCCCCAGAGCAGTCCATCTTCAAGGTCCGGATAACATGAGCAATGAGCCTTCTCACATTGTTGTTGGGGATAAGGGATTGTAGCTGCTGGGTTAGCTGAATTTCAAACTGATCACCTGGGGACGAGAGCAATGGGTAATTGAAGCTTTTGGGCTCGGGGGACAGGTCAGTGCCCACGTTGTTGTATTCCCATTTTGTCTCAGTTTGTTTAACAGTTGGCCCTAAGTTGAATGCAGTCCCAGCGGAATCTGCCTCAGGAGGATGATTGTAGTTTGTGTTTTCAGAGATGGTTCCTTCTGGCATGTTAGTGTTTTCCATAAAAACATTTTCTTCAAAGGCATTTCTTGCAGTTGTGTCTTTTGTATTATTGTTTTCTATAAAATGATCTGAAGGAGCAGATACTTCCAGAAAAGGATTTTCTTGAGGACTCAGGTCTCTTAAGGATGAAAAAGCCCCTTGTGAAGGGGAATTTATGAGGCTTTTCGCTGCAGAGAACGGAAGCCTGTTTGCGAGCATCAGTCTACTCAGATAACTTTTCTTTCTGACCTTTGGACTCTTTTTGACCTTGGGTGTTCTGTGGGTCATGCGGGAGCGAGTTTTGTGAAAGCGGTATTTTTTTCTGGAATGTACGATTGGTTTAGAAGTCTTCATATTTGTAACTCTAGCCTTTGCAGTTTCTAAAATGGAAATAGCGTTGGTTAAGTCTTTCGATCTGTCTCTCACCTGTGGTAGGGCTTTTGCAGGGCTGGAGGTAGAAGGCGCGCCCTTGGAGAAGGGTTTCAGCACAGAGACTGCTGCCTTATGTTCTTGGGTGAACGAAGGCTTGGTGTAGACGGCGTTTCCCGCTAACTTCTCAGGCCCCTGCTGTGTGTGAGGCTGTTCCAGCTCCCTTGGGGCTGGACTCCCGAGCCTTTTTTCTTCGGCAGCGTTCTCCATAGATGCCTGGGCACCCTGTTCCCTCCTGATGCTCTGCCTTCCTACCTCTTTGAAGTGCCTTTTCTGGATGCTCCTTGGGCCCATGAGGACTCTATTCACTCTCGGCCGGTTTGTGCCTACAGTTTGAATCTTTGCCAGGCTGTTTCCTGTGGTTGGCAGTTTAATGAACGGTAGTAACAGTGATTTCACATCTAGGTTTACCGCTGAGAAATAAGGCAAGATGTAACTTAGTGTACTGGTAACATCACTCTCGTCATTGGTGTCTAGCTACTCACTCCCAAAGCCTGACAAGTTGATGCCACTGCTGTCTGAGGGCTCCTCCGGCTCAACAATCAGCTCAGTGCTTGTGTAATTCTTCCGGGCTTGTAACACCTTCATGAACGCTCCTTCTGGATTCCCTATAGATGCTTCTTCAGCTGTCAAAAAAGAAGAGACTGCTTTGATCATGAAAGATGATGGGATGGGATGCATCAGTCCATAGCTGTACACTCCAGTCACACAGAGTAGGAGTCAGCAAACATTCGAGTGCCATTCAGAGAGGAGAAACACACACCCAATCCTAAACCTATGAAATGGCAACAACAAAAGGAGAAAATACATCTTTTGAAAACACGGCCACCTACTTGGAACATTCCATAGTGTGACATAGAATAACTCTGTTTAGGATTATTTCGTTGATCCCCAGAGGCCAATTGCCCAGTGCTCAGTCAAAGCCCAAGGTGGAAGACAATTGCTTCCCTGATGAGCTGGCCTCTCTGCAGACTGCTCTGTACCCTGTGCTGTCCTGCCTCAGATGCAGAGAGAGCACAAGGCTCCTGCTCTCCTCGTCCTCGGTGCACCTGTGTTCTTGCTACCATCACAGCTGAATGCAATGAAAGGCGGTCCTCTGAGAGGAGCAGGGTGGAGATGCTAAAGTGGAGGCCCCCTCCCATTGCTGATAGATCCTCATCTGGCATGCGCTCCACCCACCCCATTCTCTGCTCCCACGTGTGGTAGCCCCATCACAGAAGATGCGACATGGAAAAAAGCACTGTGTCCACCCTAGTTCTTAAATTTGGGTAGGGATTTGGGGTGTATGTTAAGAGTTTTTCAAATTTGCCAGATTGTATGCCTATGTTGTTAAATACACAGTGAATCTCTGGTATGATAGCAGTTTCAGGATAAACATTACTTGAGGTCCTAAAATGCAGAAGGGAAAAAGCAACTTTTGTCAGATGCCTACTTTGCTTTCATTTCATCTCTAATATTTTGGATGGGGAATCATCCAAAGCTTCTGACTGCATGAAGGTCAGGTGTGCCACTGTGCAGCTGGGTTTCTTTTCCAGAATTAAAAGTACTTTGGGTGGTGGTGAGGGTCAGAGGAAGAAGTAAAGATTGTGAGAAAGGGGAAGAAACATGGGCTTGGGGAGAACCCAGAATTGGGGCCAGAAGACCTGGCACTAGGCTACAGCACTTAGCACCTCTGATCTTGTTTTTCCTCATCTGTAAAAGGAGGTTAACAAAGCTTTTCTGCCCACTTCTTGGGGAGAAGGGAATAACATAATTGGTAAAAAAAAAAAAAAAAAAAAAAAAAAAAAGCTTTGAAAAATAAGCAACACTGACTTTATGTAACCAAGCATTATTAATTATCCACCCCATATCACTGGTAGATACCTGTATTCAAGCTATCTGGACATGAAAGCAGTCACATTTTAGAAGTCATGAAGTTGATGCTAATAAACCTAATCTACAGAAACACTCTTGAAAGCCCTTGAGCGTTTGTTCTGTGAACAGAAAGGTTTGAGATTCGGAGCAAGTTCAGAGTTGGACAGTCTAAGAATGGAAAAGCCCTCCATTCCATTAGAAGAGCCAGGTAGCAATTTCTGGTTATGGAACCAGAAGCTCTCAGGCTTCAAATAAAACAGCATCACTTGTACTCTTATAAAACTGTAAAAACAGAAAGACCAAAACCGTATCTACATCTGTCCTATAAGGCAGAGAGTACTTGAGATCTCATGGATTTAAAACCAGCTTACAAACTACATTGCACTATATGAAGAAATTATCACTGTGGGCAAAGCATCAAGCAGAGAGCACAGTATACAGTGTGTGGAT
Organism: Gorilla gorilla gorilla; assembly: GCF_029281585.2. Taxonomy (NCBI): domain Eukaryota; kingdom Metazoa; phylum Chordata; class Mammalia; order Primates; family Hominidae; genus Gorilla; species Gorilla gorilla. The sequence goes on along the minus strand of NC_073228.2, from coordinate 27,147,498 downwards.
GTTAATGTTATTCCCTAGCCTTCCCATTCCTTTGTCTTGGTCCTTTGTGCATATGGAACAGTTCTATTATTAAATTTTGTAATAGTAACTGACAACCTGACTCTCAGCAAGGGAGTAGTTCGGAAATTGAGGGAGTTTAACTCTGAATGAGTAAATAAAAATAAAGCAATTATGTCATTAGCTTAAAATTTTATCATCATTAAAAATAAAAAGTTTAAAAACAAATACTTAATGTAACAATTTATCACCGTGCAATTTGGACTCACGACAATGTGTGGTGTTTGTCAGACATGCACTGTTGCAATGCAGCTTGACTGTCTTGCAGACAGCCTCAATGCTGTTTTTAAATTGGCAGAGGCAGTAGGCCATATGGCTAGGTAAGATCCTACAGATGAAAACAGAGAGCAATAAATTAGCGGTAAAGCGGTTACTTGAGTAGGTAAAGGAGGCAGCCAACGCTACCACAGGGGTGGGAAAAAGGTGTCATTGAAGCCTATGGACTGGACAGTTGGGTAGGAACCAGAAGGCCAATAGGAAGGAGGAAAAAAGTGCCCAACTGAAGGGTAAGCATGGCAGTGAGTATGGTATGCCTAGAATAAAGATGGTTGGGATTAGAATTGGGTGACAGTGATTAGTAGTTTCAGAAGTATCTCTTCCCAACTCAAAAGTCTCACTTTGGGCTGAAAGTACAGAGGAAGAAGGTAGACTTTTAAGAAGTCTGAATAAGCCCCCAACTTCTGGAGTCCCTTTCTCAATTCCTGTTGGGAGTGGGAAATATTATAAATTACTCTGGGCATGAAAAATAGCTTAGTTTAACCTGGATTGCGGAGGTAAAAAATAACAAAGACTGCATTGGTCAAATCTGGACAATTTGAGCATTCAAAAGAATAACAACAATAAGTTACAACATATTTAATATAAAGAAGAATCCACGAAGAGTGATATTGAAAAAGAAAGAGGGGGAGTTCTTCCTCAATGAAATAATGCCAGCTAGTAAATGTAGAAGGAACGACAGAATTTTTAAAAGTGTCACTTTGCAACCGTCAGTGTAATACAAATTCATTCAGACAAGGATTATCATTGATGCACATTTGGGTGAAAAGACATTTGAGAACAGGATCTTCACTGAACTCAAAGTAACAACCCACAGATTATTTATTAATTACCAAGGGGAAAATTATTATTTTTTATTTTCATTTTTATTTTGTCACCCAGGCTGAAATACAGTGGCAAAATTATACCTCGTTGCAGCCTCAACCCCCCTGGGCTCAAGGGATCCTCCAAATTCAGCCTCCTGAGTAGCTGGGAGTATAGGCTTGCACCACCATGCCCAGCTAATTTTTTTTTTTTTTTTTGTACTTTTGTATTTTCAGTAGTGACAGAGTTTCCCCATGTTGCTCAGGCTGGTGTAGAACTCCTGGGCTCAAGCAATCCTCCCACCTCGGCCTTCCAAAGTGCTGGGATTACAAGTGGGAGCCACTGTACCCAGCCAAATAATTACGATGGAGAGATCTGGAAGATCACCTTAGTCAAGTGATCAAACTTAGTATTACAGGCCATCTGCGGTTACGAGGCAGGAAGGATACATCACCTATGCAGTATTTTCCCCAAAAATGCTTAACTTGAATTTCATCATGAGGAAACAGACAAATCCGGATTGTGGGACAATTTACAAGACAACTATCTTTGACTCTTAAAAAATGCCAATGTCATGAAAGATCAAAGAAAGTAGAGGCATGTTTTAGATTAAAGGAAATGAAGACATGACATGCAGTGCCTGATCTTTGATTGGATTCTGTACTATTCTTTCATCTTTCTGGCTTGTTTGAATTTTTTTCAATACGTAAATTTGGGCAAAAGAGGTAACCGAGACAATTGATTAATTTATTGTTGTGGCTTATTGGGGGCACTTTCAGAGAGATAAAAACAACCCCTGTAACTGAAGTAAAAGGTTAATCTTAGGCAGTATAGCATGGTGATTAAGAATACAGATTCCATAGCCAGACTACGCTTCAATCTCAGCTCTGCTAATAATGTGAATTTGGGCAAATTGTTTAATCTCTGTTCCTTGGCCTTGTCATTATAATAGTACCTACCTCTAATGAATTTTGAGGATCAAATGAATCAATACCTGAAAAATGCCTGGTGCACAGTGAGTGCTCAGTAAGAGTTAACTATAATTATTGTGTTGCAGAGGTTGTGGGGGGCCTTTTCTGAGTCCTCCAAAAGGATGGCTTTATTGGGGCCATATTAAGACTGTGAAAACAGAAGAGGGTTTCATGGATACAAGAAGTCTATGAGTTGGGGGTACAATGTATAGAGTTTTAGATTAAAACTGCATCCAATAAGTTGGCCTGACACATCTTTCAAACCTATAAAGGAACAATCACAAGTGACTAGTATTATTCCTTTGGGTCCAGTGGAAGCCTCTGATCTTCATATGGAATGGACCCGGAACCGTAACCCAGCATTTTGTTATATAGCAACTTTACCTCTGCCACAAAGGTGTTTCTTTTGTTTATTTTGAGGCCGGGTCTCGCTCTGTTACACAAGCTGAGTGCAGTGGTGCAATCTTGGCTCACTGCAGCCTCTGTCTCCTGTGCTCAAGTGATCCTCCCACCTCAGCCTCCTGAGTAGCTAGAACTACAGGTGTGTGCCACCACACCTGGCTAATTTTTGTATATTTTGTAGAAATGGGGTTTCACCATGTTGTCCAGGCTGGTCTCGAACTCCTGGGCACAAACAACCCTCTCTCTTTGGCCTCCCAAAGTGCTGGGATTACAGGCATGAGCCCAAAATTTTTGTTATTCTTTTTCTGCCCCCAACTTTTTATTTTAAACATTTTCTTTTTTTCCTTTAAGCCTTAGGATGGCTGGGAAACATTTTCAAATGGTATAATGAACACCTGTATAACTTTCATCTGGAATCAATAGTTGCTAATACTTTGCCACATTTGCTTTCCGTGTGTGTACGTCTATACATTTTCTGGACAAAACCATTTGAGAGTCAGTTGCAGACATAATGACCCTTCACCATTGAAGACTTCAGTGTGCAGCCCCTAAGAACCAAGGCATTCTCCGATATAACCAGAGGACTATCATCACTCAATGGAACTACATATTATCATTGTCTACTATGCGGTCCGTATACACATTTTCACAATTGTCCCAATCCTAACATGGCTTAAAAAATTCAGAATCCAATCAAACATCAGACATTACACTTAGTACATGATTCTTTAGTCTCCTTCAATCTAGAACTGTTCCCAGGATTGTTTTAAAGTATACTGACAAATCTTTGAGACTGTAAATGACCTGAGGTATACTTGAGAATAATTTTTCAATACACATGAAAGATCATTACACATGAGCCAAGACTCAAATGAGCTGGCCTACTTTGTACATACATGTGTAAACTCCTGAAGACTTCCAATAATGAACTCCCATAAGACAGTTAGTTCAATGTCTTTATGGTCTTGGTGACAAATCATTACAGAGGATGAGAGCATTTTTCCTATCCAATAATGGTCAAGAAAAAAAGCAGACAGATTCTCACTATCTTAGAGAACTAAGTGAGAAAGCTGGTCAATGAAGGGGACTTCATCCAGAGAGGAAGGGATCCAGCTGATGGGGAAGATGCTGCAGGAGGCTGAGGAAAGTGAGGCTAGAGCAGTAAAAGAGATCTGACAATCTGGTGAAGATAAGAAAGTGACCTGACAAAAATGAACGGAGCAGAGTGCTAAATGAAGGGCCCTTTCCATGCTAATCTTGCATAATGCCCTCAACCAGCCCTAGCATAACTGAGTCTCTATTTAGCTTGCCATATTGTGGGGGCTGGTGGCACAATTGAAGTTGCAGTAAATTGTGTAACAAACTCACAATAGGGCCCTGCAGGCATATACATACATATGTACACGTACATACATATATATACATATATATATATACATATATATACATTTTTTTTAGACAGGGTCTTGCTCTGTCACCCAAGCTGGAGTGCAGTGGTGCCATCTTGGCTCACTGCAACCTCCACCTCCTGGGTTCAAGTGATTCTCTTGCCTCAGCCTCCCGAGTAGCTGGGATTACAGGCGTGTGCCACCACACCTGCCTAATTTGTGCATTTTTAGTAGAGATGGCATTTCCACACAACCGGAATACTACTCAGCAATAAAAAGGAGTGAACAGTTGTCCGTCGGTGTCTGCAGGGGATTGGCTCCAGGACCCCCTGCAGATACCAAAGTCCACAGATGCTGAGGGTCTTTTTTATGAAATGACATAATGTTTGTATACAGCCTCAGGTATACTCTAAGTACCTAATACAGTGTAAATGGTATGTACATAATTATACTGTATTTTAAATTTTCTACTGTTTTTATTGTTGTATTGTTGTTTTATATGTTTTATTTTTTCCAAATATTCTCCATCCATGGTTCGTTGAATCTATGGATGAGGAACCTGCAGATATGGAGGGCCAGCTGTAGTGATAGGTGCAACAACATGGATGGTAGCATAATCTCAAAAAAAATTCTGCTGAGTGAGGCCAGGCAAGGTGGATCTTATCTGTAATCCTAGCACTTTGGGAGGCTGAGGCAGGCGGATCACTTGAGGTCAGGAGTTCGAAACCACCCTGGCCAACATGGCGAAACCTTGTCTCTACTAAAAATACAAAAATTAGCCAGGCGTGGTGGCATGCGCCTGTAATCCCAGCTACTCGGAAGGCTGAGGCAGGAGAATCACTTGAACCTGGGAGGTGGAGGTTGCAGTGAGCCTAGGTCATGCCGCTGCACTGCAGCCTGGGCGACAGAGTGAGATTCCATTTCAAAAACAAAAAAAAAAATTAGGCTTTGTGAAAGGAGCCAAACACAAGAGGCTACGTGCTATATGATTTCATTTATAAGACATTCTGGAAAAGGAAAAAGTATAGGAACAGAAATCAGATTAGTAGCTAACAGGGGCTGATGGTGGGAGGATGGGATTGCCTACAAAGGGACAGGAGGGGCCTTTTTGAGGCATCAGAAATGCTTTATATTGGGAATGTGGTGGTGGTTATGTAACTATACATTTGTCAGACTCATCAAACTGTACACTTAAAAAGCGTGAATGTTACTATATGAAAATTATACCTCAATGAACCTGACTTAAGAAAATAATAAAACAAACCTAAAGAAACAACTAAGTAAAAATAAATCTCGGAAAAAAATAACTTACAGTTTTTCCAGTTCAACAGTCATCATGAGAATGTTCTTAAGTGTTGTAAGTGGGACTAGCATTGTTCCCATGTCTCTGAAGAAGAAAGCCGAAACATTCATGATATGAGCCCCAATAAAAAATTCTGTACTTAACAATTCAATTTTGGCTTCTCTATTAAACAAGCCAGCTCAAGAGTTTATTTGCTGTAGAATTCCAGGGAGCTCTTATTAAAGAAATTAAAGTTGATTTGCATCATCAAATTAATGATACTCAAGAGCAGAACTTACACTTTTTTTTTTTTACCATTATCTTCTCATTTTCATATTGCACTCACCATCTTATTTACTCTTTTCTTTATTTTTAGAATAATGAACACCTTTTCCCCTTTGCTTTCTTGGTTAAATAATATTCCTCCATGTGTCTACATGTTGCAAATCTATATGGGTTCTTCAATGCTGTTCTCTTCCCCTGCTGGCTGTCTTGACCATTATACATCCTCTTAATTTTTTTCTTCGCCAATAACTTTTTTTCAATAACCCAGTTAAAATTTAAATTATGACATTTTAGCCTAAATGCAAAATACTTAAGCTTTGATGAAAAATTTAAAAAGCATAAATCATCTCTTGACTCATGAGAGTACTATAGTACTTACAGATATTTTAATGCTGGCAATTTAAAGAGATATGGATCTTCAACAGTTGTCAGAGGATTGTGATTGAGAATTCTGAAAAATGGAATGGAATTAAAATAACCTGCATTTTCAATGTGTAAAACTGCATGAAAAGTTTACATTCATTTTTTGGTATGGAACTTGTAGGTAAAAAAGAAAAAAATGTTTCCTGTCTTTACCTAAGAAATCACCATTAGACTCCGTAAAGCACTATTCTTATGGGAACTACCGAGGTCTCTAGAAGATAAAGGATAGAATGCGGGGAAGAACTACAAGGAAAAAAAAAGTGGATAGCAAAGAAAAAATATGCCACAGAACTTTTCAGGTCAAAAACCCTAAAAGTGACTATGTTGGTAGGAAGCCCTGACTGCGGAGGAAACAGTATTTCTAGCATCCTCCATAATTCAACTTGCTCATCATAATTCAAGTTGTTCATCTTTTTTTTTTTTTTTTTTTTTTTTGAGATGGAGTCTCGCTCTTGTTGCCCAGGCTGGAGTGCAATGGCTCGATCTTGGCTCACTGCAACCTCCGCCTCCCAGGTTCAAGTGATTCTCCTGTTCTGCCTCAGTCTCCCGAGTAGCTGGGATTACAGGCACCCACCACCATGCCCAGCTAATTTTTGTATTTTTAGTAGAGATGGGGTTTTACCATGTTGGCCAGGCTGGTTTTGAACTCCTGACCTCAGGTGATCTACCTGCCTCAGCCTCCCAAACTGATAGGATTACTGGCATGAGCCACTGCGGCTGGCTGCTTGTCTTTTATCTTTATAAAGTTTTTAAAATTTATGGTTTAATTTGCACAGTTAAAAAAAACAGGACCAATTCTTTTGCTTTATAGCCAAAGAAGAAGGAATAAATCTAAGAGGAGGAACTGGTCAAAACCATACTCCCACTTGTCTTCTTATATGACATCACAGCCTTTCTTACATTGCATGTAATCACCTGTCCACTTGTCAGGCTCCTGGACTATGAGCGCTTTGAGGGCAGAGACCACATTTTTTTTTTTTTTTTTTTTTTTTTTCTGAGACGGAGTCTCACTCTGTCGCCCAGGCTGGAGTGCAGTGGCGCAATCTTGGCTCACTGCAATCTCTGCCTCCCAGGTTCAAGCAATTCTCCTGCCTTAGCCTCCCAAGTAGCTGGGATTACAGGTGCCCGCCACCATGCCCTGTCATCCCCGTGCCTGGCATGATGTCTGAAATGTATTAGGCATTTAACAAATGTTTATTGAATAAACAAATGACATTTTGTTCATATGTCAATAAAATGAATAAATTGATTTTGATGCAAATTTTTATTCCAAAATGCTGGAATCGATTTTCTTTTTTAATTCTTTAAGGTGAACAAGAAAAATAAAAGAAACAGGAAGAAATAAAAGAAAATCTACCTTTGTACTTAGGCAGAAATTATAAAATAATTATAAAAATTATAAAATTTTTTATAATTATAAAAATTATAAAATTAATTTATTATATTTTTTAAATTAATTATTAAATTATAAAAATAATAATTATTACAGTGATTATCTACTGGGTTGCCAGGTATTTGTGATCAGCAAATACCTTATGTGGTAGATATTATTATTGCCCTATTTTTAAATGAGGAAACTGAGGCACAGAGAGGTTATATAACTTGTCCTAGGTCACCAAGCTATTAAGCAGCAAAGCTGTAATTTGAATGCATGTGTTTAATCTGTATGAAGAAAAAGGGTTTATTTTAACCTTAGGTTTTTTTAAAATTTTCATTTTCGTTCTTCATTCTTTTTCTTTCTCTCTCTTTTTCCTTCCTTCCTTCCCTCCCCCTTCCTTCTTTCTATTTTCTTTCCTTTCCTTTCTTTCCTTTCTCCTCTCCCCTCCACTCCCCTCCTCTCCCCACACAAACAGGGTCTTGCTCCATTGACCAGGCAGGAGTGCAGTGGCGTGATCTTGGCTCACTGCAACGTCCTCTTCCCAAGCTCAGGTAATCCTCCTTCCTCAGTCTCCCAAATAGCTGGGACTATAGGCACGCACCACCACGCCTGGCTATTTTTTGTGTTTTTAGTAGAGATGGGAGTTTCACCATGTTTGCCAGGCTGGTCTTGAACTCCGGATCTCAAGTGATCCGCCTGCCTCGGCCTCCCAAAGTGCTGGTGTGAGCCACTGGGCCTAGCCTTAATTGTGAGAAGACTAAATACAGAAGTGCCTTTCAACCTTCTTCTACTCCTCTGGGAGGACCTCTATGAGAATTACAATTTCTCATTAGCAGGGCACGGCAGTGCTTGCCTGTAATTACAGCTGTTTCAGAGGCTGAGGCAGGACAATTGCTTGAACCCGGGAGGCGGAGGTTGCAGTGAGCCAAGATCAAGCCACTCTACTCCAGCCTGGACGACAGAGCAAAAAAAAGTGGATTACAGTTTTTCTTTTTATGTCTTTCCCCTAATCATTTCCCATGATTAAATAGTTAATTAGTCTACGGTCAATGAGACTTTTTTTTTTTTTTAAGAGACACATTCTCACTCACTGTGTTGCCCAGGCTGGAGAGCAGTGGCTATTCACAGTCATGATCCCACTAGTGATCAGCATGGGAGTTTTGACCTGCTCTATTCCTGAACTGGGCTAGTACACCCCTTTTTAGGCAACCTGGTGGTCTCCTTTTCCCGGGAGGTCACCATACTGATGCTGAACTTAGTGCAGACACCCAATCAGCATAGCATGCTACAGCCCAGAATTCCTGGACTCAAAGGATCCTTCTTCCTTTGCCTCCCGAGTATCTGGGACTACAGGCATGTGCCCAGTGAGCCTTCAGAGATTTAAAAACATGTTGTAAGTGACATCAGTGAAAATGGTGGAATAAAGACATCCAGGCTGGGCGCGGTGGCTCACGCCTGTAATCCCAGCACTTTGGGAGGCCGAGGCAGGCGGATCACAAGGTCAGGGGATCGAGACCATCCTGGCTAACAAGGCAAAACCCCGTCTGTACTAAATATACAAAAATTAGCTGGGCGTTGTGGCAGGCACCTGTAGTCCCAGCTACTCAGGAGGCTGAGGCAGGAGAATTGTGTGAACCCGGGAGGTGGAGCTTGCAGTGAGATGAGATTATGCCAGTGCACTCCCGGCCTGGGCAACAGAGTGAGACTCTGTCTCAAAAAAAAAAAAAAAAAAAAAGAGAGACATCCAAAAATTCATCCCTTCATAAAAGCAACAAATACCAAAAAAATAGCAAAAAAAAAAAAAAAAAAAAAAATTGACCAGAATAAACTTTTTCAGAACTCTAGAAATGTAACCAAACTCTTGCAGCAACCCAAGGAGCATTTATTCAAGAAAAATTTCTGTAAGAATAGTGAGATTTGTATTAACTTGCCTTAGACCATTCCTCACTCTCTAGCTCAGTAGTCGCCTTGAAAAACAGCCCACATCCCCAACCAGAGGGAGCAGAATGGAGATGGAGCTCCTTCAAAGCCTTATTCTCAGTTAACTGTCATGATGTCATCTGTCTGGTGATTCCCTGGAAGACCTCATTTGAAAGGTTTGTCTTTATTTGACCAGAATGAAAGCTGTCTAGTGCTAAAGCCTCTCCACAGAGGGTGTTTTTGGAAAACAATTACAGACAAGTGTTTGAACATGGCAACTGTATTCGGCAATGAATAACAGTTTGGGGGAAAAAAGCCTAATCAAAAAGCTTAATAGGAAAAGCTGAGGAATAAGATGTCCACAGGAATTTGAAACACTCTGATATATGCTTGGGAAACTAGAAGTCCATAAGACATATTCCTGGCAATTTGGAATGTCATGCGCATGCATAGGGCAGACTGTCAGCATGGTCAGGAAAGACCTACTAAGTTCATAAACTCTCACCCCTGGCTGACACCTTGAGGTTCTGCACAAGCAAGAAGTGAAAGCTAAGGCATGGCTGTAAATTGTCTAGCTGAGTGCTGAAGGTATGCCCCAACATGTACACAGAGCCCCTTGGCAAAAACTAGGAGACTTATCAGTTCCAAGAATTTAAGTAAATCTTCATTTAATCATTAGCTGATCAGTAAGCTAACCGAGGAGGGACTTTAGTGGGAACACATGACATATAATGCGAGACTTTACAGAAGAAGTTCAGAAAAGTCACTAAATAAATAGCAACTACTAACACAAGCAGGAGTAACACCAAACCCTGGCAGCATGGATCTGATTTTCAGAATTGCTACATTATATTATTTAAAATATTCAATTTTTAACAAACATTTATGAAAGATGCAAGGAAACAAAGTATGGCCCAAACACGTGGTTGGGGGAGAAATAAGCAGAAATTGTCCCTGAGAAGGACCAGATGTTAGACTTACTAGACAAAGATTTTTTTATTTTTTATAGGTGGGGTCTTGCGAAGTTACCCAGGGTGGTCTTGAACTCCTGGCCTCAGCCTCAACCTCAGCCTCAGCCTCCCAAAGTGCTGGGATTATAGGCACGAGCCACCATGCCTGGCCTAGAGAAGGATTTAATTCAGCTATTTAAAATATGTTCAAAGAGATAAGAGAAACGATTCAGTTCTGTAGACTAGAGAACTAAAGGAAAGTATGAAAGCAATGTCTCATCAAATAGAGAATATCAATAAAGAGATAGAAACCATAAAAAGGAGTCAAATAGAAATTCTAGAGTTGAAAAGTATGGTAACTGAAATGGAAAAATTATTAGAGGTTCTCAATGGCACATTACAGCAGGCTGAAGACAGAATGGGGAACTTGAAGGTTAATTGAGATTGTTGACTCTGAGGAACAGAAATAAAAATGAATGAAAGTGAATGGAATCTCAGAGACCTGTTTGTGGAACACATCATCAAGCTTACTAACGTACACATAATGAGTGTCCCAGGAGAAGAAAAACAGAAAAAAGGAGAAAGAATATTTGAAGAAATGATGGCCCCAAACTTCCCAAACATGAGGAAAAACAATCTGCATATTCAAGAAGCTCAAGGAACTACAAGTAGGAAAAACTGAGGGATCCACATCTAAACATACTGTAATCAAACTGACAGAAGCCAAAGACAGAATATCTTGAAAGCAGCAAGAGAAAAGCAACTCATCACATACAAGGGATCCTCAATAAGATTAATAGCTAATTTCTCTTCAAAAACAATGGAGGTGCTGGGCATGGTTGCTCACACCTGTACTCCCAGTACCTTGGGAGGCTTGAGGCTCAAGAATTGCTTGAAGCCAGGAGTTGGATACCAGCACTGGCAATAGAGTAAAACCCTGTCTCTACAAAAAATTTAAAAATAACTGGGCATGCCCGTCTGGGATGTGAGGAGCGCCTCTGCCCGGCCACGACCCCGTCTGGCAGGTGAGGAGCGTTTCTGCCTGGCCGCCCTGTCTGAGACGTGAGGAGCCCCTACGCCCAGCAGCCGCCCCGTCTGAGAAGTGAGGAGCCCCTCCGCCCGGCAGCCGCCCCGTCTGAGAAGTGAGGAGCCCCTCCGCCCGGCAGCCGCCCCGTCTGAGAAGTGAGGAGCCCCTCCGCCCGGCCAGCCGCCCCATCCGGGAGGGAGGTGGGGGCCAGCCCCCGCCCGGCCAGCCGCCCCGTCCGGGAGGTGGGGGGCGCCTCTGCCCGGCCGCCCCATCTGGGAAGTGAGGAGCCCCTCTGCCCGGCCGCCACCCCATCTGGGAGGTGTACCCAACAGCTCATTGAGAACGGGCCATGATGATGATGGCGGTTTTGTTGAATAGAAAAGGGGGAAATGTGGGGAAAAGATACAGAAATCAGATTGTTGCTGTGTCTGTGTAGAAAGAAGTAGACATAGGAGACTCCATTTTGTTCTGTACTAAGAAAAATTCTTCTGCCTTGGGATGCTGTTGATCTATGACCTTACCCCAACCCAGTGCTCTCTGAAACATGTGCTGTGTCCACTCAGGGTTGAATGGATTAAGGGCGGTGCAAGATGTGCTTTGTTAAACAGATGCTTGAAGGCAGCATGCTCGTTAAGAGTCATCACCACTCCCTAATCTCAAGTACCCAGGGACACAAACACTGTGGAAGGCCGCAGGGTCCTCTGCCGAGGAAAACCACAGACTTTTGTTCACTTGTTTATCTGCTGACCTTCCCTCCACTATTGTCCTATGACCCTGCCAAATCCCCCTCTGCGAGAAACACCCAAGAATGATCAATAAAAAAAAATTAAAAAAAACAAAAACAAAAACAAAAAAAACTGGGCATGGTGGTGCATGCCTGTAGTCTCGGCTACCCAGGAGGCTGAGGTGACAGCATTGCTTAAGCCTGGGAGGTGGAGGCTGCAACGATGTGAGTGGTTGCACCACTGCACTCCAGCCTGGGTAACAGAGCAAGACCCTGTCTAAAAACAAAGCAACCACACACAACAGTGGAGGACAAAAGGCAATGAAATGGCATATTCAAAGTTCTGAAGAAACTGTCAACCAATAATTCTATACCTGGCAAAACTACCTTTGAAACTGAAGAGAAATTAAGATATTCTAGATAAATAAAAACTGAGAGACTTTGTTGCTAGAAGACCTGCCCTATAAGGAGTACTAACGTGAATCTGCACAAAGAAATAAAAAGCACTGGCTGGGCGCAGTGGCTCAGGCCTGTAATCCCAGCACTTTGGGAGGCTGAGGCTGGAGGATCACTTGAGGTCAAGAGGTTGAGACCAGCCTGGCAAACATGGTGAAACCCTGTTTCTACTAAAAATACAAAAATTAGCTGGGTGTGGTGTTACGTGCCTGCAGTCCCAGCTACTCAGGAGGCTGAGGCACTAGAATCGCTTGAACCTGGGAGGCAGAGGTTGCGGCGAGTAAAGATTGTGCCACTGCACTCTAGCCTGGGCAACAGAGTGAGACTCTGTCCCAAAATAAAGAAAAAAAATAAGAAAAAGATACTTACATAATGCAATAATTATAAATCTAGTTGATGAACATAAAGTACACAAAGATGTAATGTGTGACAATAACAGTATAAAGGAGGGGGTGAGAGTGGAGCTTTAGAGAAGCAAAGTTTTTGTATACCATTGAAACAAAGTTGGAATTAATCTGAACTACAACGTTATAAAATTAAGATGTAGCTGAGACGACAGGTGCGCACCACCACACTCGGCTAACTAAAAAAAATTTTTAGAGATAGGGTCTCACTATGTTGCCCAGGCTGGTCTCAAACTCCTGGCCTCAAGCAATCCTCCTTCCCTGGCCTCCCAAAGTACAGGGATTATAGGTATGCACCACTGCATCTGGCCACAAACATTTTGTTTTTTTACTGTTCATTTTTCGAGACAGGTTTTCAATCTGTTTCCCAGGCTGGAGTGCAGTGGCACAATCATGGCTCACTGCAGCCCCTATCTCCCGGGCTCAAGTGATCCTCCTGCCTTAGCCACCTGAGTAGCTGTGACTACAGGCATGTGCCACCATGTTCAGCTAACTTTTAAATTTTTTTTGTAGAGATAAGCTCTCAGTATGTTGCCCTGGCTGGCCTTGAACTCCTGGGGTCAAGCAATCCTCCCACCGCAGCCTCCCAAAGTGCTAGGATGACAGGTGTGAGCCACTGCACTGCAAAAATACAGAAGACCAAATTATTAAAATTAGAAATGAGAGGGGACATTACTATTGTTCTTAGAGACATAAAAAGGATTATAATATGAATAAAAAGGATTATACATATAAACAATATATGCTAATAATTGGATAAGCTGGATGAAAGACACATTACCAGAAAGATATGAACTACTGAATCTGACTTGAGAAAAAAACAGAAAATCTGAATAGACAGACCTATGTCAAGTAAAGAGATTGAGGTAGTAATCAAAAAACTTTCCACTAAGAAAAGCTGAAGAGCAGCAGGCAGCCTCACTGGTGAATCTACCAAATACTTAAAGAGGAATTAACACCAATCCTTCATAAAGTCTTTCAAAATACAGATGAGGAAAGAACATTTCCTAACTTATTCTATGAGGGTGATATTAACCTGGTATCCAAACTAAAGACATCACACACAAAAAATTACAGACCAGTATTTCTTATGAATGTAGATGGAAAAATGCTTGACAAAATCTGGCAAACCAAATTCAACAGAGTATTCTGTAAACATGAAGCAGATAATAATAGCACGATTCTCCAAATTGATCTATGGTTTCACTACAATTGTTGTTTTTTTGAGTGAAAAAGTTTTCATTTATTGGCCGGGCACGGTAGCTCATGCCTGTAATCCCAGCATTTTGGGAGGCTGAAGCAGGTGGATCATCTGAGGTTAGGAGTTCGAGAGCAGCCTGATAAACGTGCTGAAACCCCGTCTCCATTGGAGTCTCACTCTGTTGCCCAGGCTTGAGTGCAATGGCGTGACCTCGGCTCACTGCAACCTCCACCTCCCGGGTTCAAGTGATTCTCCTACCTCAGCCTCCTGAGTAGCTGGGATTACAGGCGCCTGCCACCACGCCCTGCTAATTTTTGTACTTTTAGCAGACATGGGGTTTCACCATGTTGTCCAGGCTGGTCTCTAACTCCTGACCTCAGGCGATCTGCCTGCCTCAGCCTCCCAAAGTGCTGGGATTACAGGCATGAGCCACTGCGCCCTGCTAACATATCCTCTTTCTAAAAAGCTACATATATTGCAAAGTATTGGAGTGGGAATAACATAGCAGTTAGGTTGGGCATTTGGGTTGATTACATATCTGCTATTATCAGTACAATTCTTATCAAAATCCCAGCTGGCTTCTTTCCAGAAAGTGACAAGCTAGTTCTAAAATTATAATGCAATTTAAGGCACCCTAAATAGCAAAATAATCTTGTAAAATAACAAAGTGGGAAGACTGAAATGTCCCAATTTCAAAACCCAAATCAAATCCACAGCAATCACAGTGTGATACTGGAATGTGGACAGACAAATAAATCAATAGAATAGACAACCCAGAAATAAACCCTCATATTTATGGAAAATTGATTTTTGAGAAGGGTGCTAAAACAATTCTACGTGGAAATAATGTGTTTTTTTTTTTTAAATGGTGCTGGAACAACTGAACATCTATGTGCAAAATAATGAAGGTGGACCCCCTACATCTCACACGATTATAAGAATTGATGCAAAATATGTCAAATACCTAAATGTAAGAGCCAAAACGATAAGACTCTTACACAAAAACATGGGAGTAAATCTCATGACCTTAAATTAGACAACAATTTTTTCTTCTCCAAACTGGATTTTTTTTCTTTTAAAACAATTTTGTCTTTTGAATTTAATGAAGTATTACTAGCTGAAGGCAGCCTGACATGAAAAGAATGTCAGACAGATGAAAGGGACACAGCCTGATTTAAAACCAAACACTGAACCTTTTTAAAGAAGAATAAGACATTTTATACACACACGACACCAAAAGCACAAACAACCAAAGGAAAAATAGATACATTAGATTTTATCAAAATTAAAAACTCTTGTGCATCAAAGGACACTGGCAAGAAAGTCACAGAACTCACAGGATGAGAGAAAATATTGGCAAATTATCTGTTAAGGTCTAATATCCAGAGTATCCAGAAGATATAGAGAATTCCTGTAATTCAATAAAAAGACAAATCAATTTTTTAAATGGGCAGAGGATTTGAATAAATATTTCTTCAAAAAAGATATATAAATGGCTCATATACACATAAAAATGTTGAATGTCTTAAATCATTAGGGAAATGTCCATCAAAAACTGCAGCGAGATACTACTTTACACTCACTGGGATGGCTATGAGAAGAGACAGACAACGACAGTGTTGACAAAGACCCGGAGAAATTGAAACCCTCAAACATTGCAGATGGAAGTGTAAAATGGAGCAGCCACTGTGGAAATCAGCCTGACAGGTCCTCGAAAAGTTAAACATAAGAGTTGCCATATGATCTAGCAATTCTGCTAGGGATGCACACTAGAATTAAAAACATGTCCACACAAAAAGTAGTACATGCATGTCCATAGCAGCATTATTCATAAAAGCCAAAATAAAGTAGAAACAACCAAATGTCCACTAAGTGATGAATGGATGAACTGATATAGTGATGGCTCCATACAATGGAATATCACTCAGCCTTGCAAAGGAATGATCCATGCTGCAGCATGGGAGGACCTTAGAAACAACATGCTTTGTGAAAAGAAACTAGACACAAAAGGCCACATACTGTATGATTCGTTTATATGAAAGATCTAGAATAGGCAAATCCATAGGGACTCAAAGTAGATTAGTAGTTACCTGGGCCTGCGGGAAGACAGCACTGGGGAGTGATGGCTAATGGGTACCATGTTTCTTTTTGGGATGATGAAAATGTTCTGGGGTTAGATAATGGTGATTGTTTGCTATACAACCTTGAGAATATACTAACCACCACTGAATTGTACACTTTATAATACTGCGTTGATGGTATGTGGATCAAGTCTCAATGTAACACAAAGAAGCATGTTGTACTGTATAGAACACCAGGTGCCAGAAGACCAAACATGCTGGCAGATGGAAAAAAGAGGAGTGAAGATTCACTCTCCCTTGACCAAGATCAGAGTGAGTCAGTGGCGAGGCTGGGAGCCACACAGCTTGTCCTGCCTTGTGATCCCCCTCCTCTTCCTATTCCATATGGTTTTTCAGTGCCATTAACTTGTTTTGTAACACTAATATTCAATAAGATGATGTTACAAAGAGAAAGAATGTGAGTGCCACATGACTGGTTAAGTATGGATTCTCAAACTAGGGCTTTAAATATCCTTCGTGATTTTTTTTGGCATGAAAACTTGTAAGACCACTGGTGGGCTCTGTACAAAGTCGGCTACCCCCTCATTCTATATCTTCCTCTGCCCACTTTCCTCCCAGCTATTAAAAATGAATGTAGGCTGGGCACAGCATCTCAAGCCTGTAATCTCAGCACTTTGGGAGGCCAAAGCAGAAGGAGAGCTTGAGCCCAGCAGTTTGAGACCAGCCTGGGTAACAAAGTGAGACCCTGTTTCTATTTTTTTTTTAAACACCAAAAATAATGACTGTAAGGCAGTATGTAGCCAAACAACTTAGCAAAGTTTGTTATCTTTCCTCCAAAATTCTCTCTCTCTCCAACCTTCCCTCTTTCTTGATAGCTCATCCATAGCCTTGAGCTCAGCATTACCTCTGAACTAGGAAGCTCTTCTCCAGCTGACATTAGGATCTTTGCATTTGTCCCTAATGAAATCAAAATATAGGGCCATTCGATATTATCCTATTTTCCTCCTGTTCTAAGGCATTCTTTTCTTGACTAAGGTTGTGCCTGGGCAATGGAGAGACTGAGTGGGAACTGGCTCAACGGCTCAAGTTTGAGGACTCTACAGCAACTCTTTTCCACAAACCAAATGATATGAATGCTTTTATTTATTTATATTTATGTTTCCACTTTTTAAAAGTCTTTTTGTAGAGATTGGGGTCTCACTTTATTGCCCAGGCTGAACTTGAACTCCAGGGGCTCAAGCGATCTGCCTGTCTTGGCCTCCTAAAGTGCTGGGATTACAGGCATGAGCCAGCGCGCCCAGCCTCGAGTGTTTTTAGATTCACAGTAGATGATCATTTCCATTTCTGGTTCAAGTCCTTCATTTTATACAATAAACTAAGGTGCACTGACTCCCAGTCCATCGACTTTTTGGTATCTTTATGGGAGTAAAATGTGGCAAGCTTTTTTTCAGCCTCAAAGACTGTCTCAGAGTAAAAGTTTAAGAAGTACTGCTCTAAATAATTTTATTAAATATGCCTTATTAGATGAGGAAAACTGAAATATTTTTATACAAGCCTTTTGCTGTAGAACAATGGGACAGAATAAAGGTAGCTCACAAAATAAGGGAACATTTCTTGCCTGTTTTTTTTTTTTCCCCTCCAAATTCTTCTGTACAGGTCCAGATAGATGGGCTATGTTTCCTTTCTATTAACTGAGGAGACAGAGATGAAAGGACTGGAGCATGTCATCACTGTCTTAAATGTACTGAAATTCTAACAGCTCTAGCTGAAAAAATGTCCAAAGCAGGCCGTGAAAATAAATTTAAATGACAAACTCCAAAATGATCTATGCTAAAATCCCAAGGCTGTCAGGGAAAACTGGTTCCATGGAAGAAGGTAGTCAAAGAAATAAGCAGATGACCTAGACCCTCACCCAATATGCGCGATGTACTTGGGGAGAAAGTAACCTCTTTCCTTTATTCATCTACATAGGTTCGTGAGCCACACATCTCCCCACACCAAGCTCCTCCATACAAGACCTCGGACTGCATCAAGTAAATGCTTTTTCAGGGGCAAAATCTAGAGAATCTGAAACAGTGAGCCTTTTTCTTTTCTTTTTTTGAAATGAAGTCTCACTCTGTTGCCCAGGCTGGAGTGCAGTGCAGTGGTGTGATCTTGGCTCACTGCAACACCCACCTCCTGGAGTTAAGTGATTCTCCTGCCTCAGCCTTCAGAGTAGCTGGGATCATAGATGCCCGTCCCCATGCCTGGTTAATTTTTGTATTTTTAGTAGAGACAGGGTTTCACCATGTTGGCCAGGCTGGTCTCGAACTTCTGAGCTCAAGTGATCCACCCACCTTGGCCTCCCAAAGTGCTGGGATTACAGCATGAGCCACCATGTCCAGCTGTGAGCCTGTATCTTAATCAAAGTCCTGAGAATAAGCTTGAAGAAGACTCCCTTGCAATGAGGAACAACAGAAGAAGCAAGGGAGCTGGAATCTGGCAGACCTGGGTTTGAATTCTGGCTCTGTCACTTTCTGGTGAAGTGACTTGAGTAATGAACATGAGCCTTTCTGGGTAGCGTTTACAGCACAAAGCAATTTGAGGAATAAATGAAAGAGCACGTGTCTAGTGCCTAGCAATGCGCTGCACACAGTGCCGGTGCTCAGCCGTCATGTCACACCAGCACTGACCGGTGAGCATAAACCCTGGGGATGCCCAGAGCTGGTACAGCCAGGAGCTCCAGAAGCGTGGGATTCTCAGAGAGAAGTGGAGCTCACTGCTCTACAGGTCCTGTTCAAGTTAGAAAGTAAGATACAATGCACACAGAGCCAAATTGTCATCATTCAGCTCCTATTACAGGGGAACTAAGAGCTGCATTCAAAATTACTTGCAAAGCTTGTAAGTGGTTCTGCCACTTATTAGCCGTGTGAACCACTTATTAGCCGTGTGAACCTTAGCAAATTACCTAGCGTCTCTGAGTTTCAACTTCTCATCTGCAAAATAGAAATGATAATAATAACCGCATCACAAGAGTTGTTGGAAAAATGAAAATGAGGTATCATAGGAGGTAACATGTATGGAGCATTTACCATATGCCAAGCACTGTTCTAAGAACTTCGGACATGTTATCTCACTTGTATAAGTACTTAGGTGCCTACAACATAAACAGCACCTGGTAAATTAAGTATTGAAAAAATGCTATGGGGCAGAGGAAGAAATGCTAAGCTTCTGTGAGAAGAGAAGACAGCTTGTTACACAGGTGAAAAGAACAGGCTGCAGCTGAGAGAAGAAAAGTATAAGAGTTGCTAGGTGTGACAATCTCAAGACTTTTCAACCATTACAAATTTAAACAGCCACCCTAAATCACCCCAAAGGACAGACTCGAGTTGTTCTTTTTGTCTTTAATGTTTGCGCCTCTCCGAATCAGAGAAGAAGCTGCCAGGATTCCAGTACATACCAAAACATGATGACAATACCCTCAAATGTGCAAACTTTTGTGCATCTACCGCTATGTAAAGGAAGCTGATGTCAGTAGACTGGGGGGAACAGTAAGGCATGTTTGTGACCGAAGCTCAATTTGCCATCACAGTGTGGCCACACTTACCTCACTAATATTCTAATAGTGGGATAAATAATTCAATAGGGATAAAGCCTGGATTTTCCTCTTATTCTCTCTTAGTGCTTACATTCTTGGCATGATATCGATGTGCCATAGACAAGCCAATATGTGAGTGTACTCTATCTGAATAAAGTATAGCCTTTCTACATTGCAAAGTCATCCAGTTTCTAAAATTATTGTTAGAACCAATGAAGTGACTAAGAGAATTTTAAAAAATAAGCCATCAGTCTGGACCTGTGTATAGGAATGAAGGAGAAGCACTTTAAAGTCAGGGAAAAAATATAAACATACTTAACATTTAGGATTATCAACCATTGCTGCTTTTCCATAAACCATTTCTTTCATGATTTCATCTGTAAGAGATATGATTATTGCCCCCATTCAGTGAGGGACTTTGATAGTTAGCTGCCTGGTCCTTCTTGCTTGGATGCCCTGCAAATAAATGTCCTCCTTTCCCCAATGCAAAACCTCAATATGGTTGTTTGACTTTACTGTGCTTGGGCCAGCAGAATCCAGTTAAGTCCACTAATAAGCTCTTGGCCTGTCTTTGAGATGGATTTCAGATTCAAAATAGACGGACCCTATCACCCTGCTAACTTGGCCAGTCAGTATTTGTCAATAACATAGAGGCTTCATTCAAGAGATTTACTGGGTTGTAACTATTGGAACCCAGGGATGATTTCAGGATTTTGTGGGGCCTCAGCCTTATCTAGTAAAAACATTAAAAAAATTATGAATACAAAAATTTCCAGGGGCCCTCCCAGGACCTTGGAAGGGCCTGTGCAAGTGAGAAGCCTGGAAGGTTAGGCTCTATTCAATTCATCATCGATCAACTACAGCTGGGGCCTCTTTTTTTGTTTGTTTTTTATAAACTTGTGTAATGCAGGGAAATATATTGCTTCAACTTACAAACACCACAAAATGGTGTCATATTGGTCATAAAATTACTGGCACCTTCCCTTGGCATCTTGCCTTTGGAAGGAAATGCAGTGGGCCTATATGTCACATATGCCAAATATGACTCTGCAGTGTAGCTTTGTTTACCAGGAAGATTTGACTCCAAAGGAGCCCAGCCCCTAACATACACTTGGTGTGTTGAGACCCTTGTGCCAATCTTTGAAAGTAACTGTGACTTAATTTGAAGGGTACAGCTCTATTCTGTTTATATGAAATGAGTGCTAGTTTCCAATATCAGCTAGCTCTGATTTTTTCATCACCATGAAGCAAATGCCTTTTTCTGTTGTTTAAGATGAACACAGAAACTCAAGATAAGCAAGTTAGTGTCTCCTCAAGTCTTTCATAACCCAGCCCCCATTCCTGCTTTGTCCTCTCCTTGTCACCCCGCCGTACAGATCCCCACATGGCTCTCATATGTTTTCCCATCAGCATCCGCTTCCTCCTTGAGGAATGAAAGTCCCCTGGGGACCAAGTCCTCATCTTGGTGTGTCTTTGAGATGGATTTTGTAGCCCCAGCACTTAGAGTACCTGGCACAAATTGACATGGCACTCTGAATGTTTTTGAGTGAATTCATTAATTTTTATCAACTGTGATTCCAGTGTTTTCCTGGTGTTGCCTACATAATTGTAGTGAAGCTGGCTAGATGATGATGATGATGATGATGATTATTATTATTATTATTTGAGACAGAGTCTCACTCTGTCCCTCAGGCTGGAGTGCAATGGCACAATCTCGGCTCACTGCAACCTCCGCCTCCTGGTTTCAAGTGATTCTCCTGCCTCAGCCTCCTGAGTACCTAGGATTACAGTTGCCTGCCACCATGCCCAGCTAATTTTTGTATTTTTAGTAGAGACAGGTTTCACCATATTGGTCAGGCTGGTCTTGAACTCCTGACCTCAGGTGATCCACCCACCTCAGCAAAGTGCTGGAATTACAGGCATGAGCCACCGCTCCCGGCCACCAGATTTTTATGAGGGACTCCCAGTGGTATAAAGTGCTTAGTAAAGATGGTGAGTTTAAAACATTTGTATAGATGCTACCTAAACCTCTTGGTGGAGGGACCTAATGAGCCTGTTCTCTGGTGTGAGGGCAAAAGAAAAACAGACCTTTAGTGTACTTTTCCTAAGTTATGCATCAGCAAATTAATGAGGACAGAGGGGAGCATGTGCAGAAACTGCTGCTCTAGTCCAGACACATCCTGAATGCCTCCCTCTATCTCGAAATGAACTGTGTGAAACTAGATTTCTGAACCACAAGGCAGGTGGAAAGTCTTTTCTAAAGTCAGATGTAGAGGAGAATCTTCACTTTGAGTCCCCTTCAGGCCACTGAATATACCCACTCTGATTTGATGGGTATGTTATACAGAGAAATCATAGAATTTTTGCAATTATGGTAGAAGAGTAGTCAGGAAAGTATACGGAATTAAGATACAGCGATGTATTTTCTTTACAAAAGTTTTTTTTTGCACAATAGCTTAACATAAACACCATCTTGGCCAGGCATGGTGGCTCACACCTGTAACCCCAGCACTTTGGGAGGCTGAGGTGGGCAGATCACCTGAGGTCACAGGAGTTCGAGACCAGCCTGGAGGGGAGGTTGGAGTGTAGTGGCACAATCTCGGCTCACTGCAACTTCCACCTCCCGGGTTCAAGCCATTCTCGTGCCTCAGCCTCCCGATAGCTAGGATCACAGGCGCCCGCCACCATGACCTGCTAATTTTTGTATTTTTAGTAGAGATGTGGTTTCGCCATGTTGGCCAGGCTGGTCTCAAACTCCTGACCTCCAGTGATCCTCCCACCTTGGCCTCCCAAGGTGCTGGGATAACAGGCATGAGCCACCATTCTGGCCCTACAACTTTGGATTTGATTCCTGCTCATATGCAGAGTTTCTAACTGCTTAAATGTCTGCAACATTTAGCTGCAAGGAAGGAAGCTTAACACAAAGTCCTCCAGGGAGCAAAAAACTGCACCACCAAGCCCAGCTAATTTTTTTGTATTTATAGTAGGGACAGGGTTTCACTATGTTGGCCAGGCTGGTGTTGAATTCCTGACCTCGGGTGATCCACCCACCTCGGCTCCCAAAGTTCTGGGATTACAGGTCTGAGCCACCCCGCCCAGCAACAAGGCTAATTTGAGGGTCACTTCTTTGATGCCTTTTCTTGCCCGTGCTATAGGTCAGAACTAGGACAAGCAGAGGAGGTCATATATATAAGCTACATAAGTCTCTTGGCCTCTTTGTACCTTAGCTTCCCCATTTGAGAAAAATGAATGGATCTTAAGACACGCTTTTCAGAGTTGATAATGGGCTTATACCCAGCTACCCAATAATTGTATGAGTTTTTGTAAATAAATAGTTGTTTACATGTATTCATCTTCTATTTCACTTACAACTTATGTAAAAACTGCATTCCGTGCCAGGCCTGAAATGTTCCAAAGCTGAGTTCTGTAATTACATTGCAACTAAGATTTCTAAAAAAAAAAAGACACAAGCCAAAGAAAAAAAAATTATTTCAGAACATTTATCATTTGCCATGATTCTAATTTATATAGGATGGAACATAACCTCAATCCTTTCTCTATGCACTAAGGGAATCTCACTGTGGAAGATACTGGCTTATGATTTATACTTTAACACTGCACATGTGGTGCATTAGATACAAAACAGTGAATGCTCAGTAAATACCTGTGTTAAGTGATCTTTATTTCTCTAGAATTTCACAACTTCAGTGCCATCAACATTTTGGACTATATAACTCTTTGCCATGGGGGTTTGTCTTATACCTTGAAGGATATTTAGCAGCATCTCTGGCCTTTGCCCACCAGATGCCAGGAGCACACCCACAGTTTTGTCAACCAAAACTGTCTCCGGACATTACCAAATGCCACCTGAGTGCAAAATCACACCAGCTGAGAACCACTGCTCTCTGATGATTCACTAAGATCTGTGTAATAATTCTCACAATAATCCTTGCTAGAGACAAAAAGGATTTGCTGTATAATTTTAGTAGCTTTCTACTGGTAAAATTTTAATCATATTTCAAGAATAGCAAAGAGGTTTATAATTAAGTTTTATAAAAATTCCAAATGTAATCAAGTTATATTTGTAACTTACATAAACTTCAAAAATGGTAGTGGTTCAAATGTATGTCTTTCAATAGACTGTATTTTATTGCAGGATAAATCTCTAGGAAAAGGAAAATGAAAATATTGCCTTGATTAGTTATTAAATATCGATTGGTATGAATAATAGCAAGAGTTTAGAATAATACTGAATACATATTTTTCATCTCAACTCTAAACGTTTGGACTTGTATTTGAACTTTCCAGAGCCCCTAACCCTGCCCATACCTCTCCTAGAGTCTCAACTTCATGGTTTTAATAAATATACAACATAATAGACTTTGGAATTAATTTTTCCTGAGAGCAGTAGACTTGATTAGATGCCCTTTTGTAGTGTCATCAAATCTTAGATTATGAGCTCAAAGATTTTATCTCTATATACACAATTTCTAATATTAAAAAAAATAGTCGGGCCGGATGCGGTGGCTCAGGCCTGTAATCCAGCACTTTCGGAGGCTGAGGCTGGCAGATCCTGAGGTCAGGATATCGAGACCATCCTGGCTAACACGGTGAAACCCCATCTCTACAAAAAAAAAAATAAAAAATTAGCCGGGCCTAGTGGCACGTGCCTGTAGTTCTAGCTGCTCAGGAGGCTGAGGCAGGAGAATGGCATGAACCCAGGAGGCGGACCTTGCAGTGAGCCGAGATTGCACCACTGCACTCCAGCCTGGGCGACAGAGCGAGATTCCGTCTCAAACAAACAAACAAACAAACAAGTCTCACATTTCTACACCTTCTTAGTTTAGGTCTGTTTTCCTAAGCCAGTTCAATATCAGAAGAAATAAAAGACATCCTTTCACATCATTTGAAAGGAAGCTACCCCTTTACCTAATACATAACTTTGAACTAATTCAAATCATATTAATAGAATTAATTTCTATCATATTAATAGAAATTCATTTTTGGTTTTGTATTGCTTTAATATTTCATAAAAAAAATTCTTCAGTTATACAGTGATGGAGTTTGTCCCTCCCTCTTTACCTGGATGGTGTAACATTGTCTGGCTGATGTCTCCATCTCTAGTCTCTCCCTTCCTAAACTATCCTGCACACAGTCATCATATAAACTCTCCAGAAGTGGCTTGCAAAGACCAGCATCTCCTGGGAAATTACTGAAGATGCAAATTCTTGGTCCCACTCTAGACCAACTGAATCAGTAACTACGAGGGTGGAGTCCAGAACTGAGTTCTAACGTGCCCTCTCAACGACTGTGATGCAGATCTACCTTACAGCACTGCTGTGGTAACACGGTTCCCCATGTTGGCTCCTCAGCTTGGCATTCAAAGCCCTAGAAGATCTGGCTCCATTTTCCTACTCTTCCTTCTTGTACTGTACGGGTACTCATGGCATTCCTTGAATACTTTCCTGTGTTTTGCCCTCCCATTTTCCTTTTGCAAGTTTAGAGTATTTTCCCCAAGATGTCTGTCTGATGTTACACAATGGCCCTTCAAAGTCCTATTCAAATGGCATTGTTCTAGTAACATCCTCCTGGGTCCAAATTGAAGGCATTTTTTCCTCTTCTATGTTCGAGAAACAATTTATCCCTCCTAGTGCCCACATCCATTTCTTCTTCTTAATGTAGTTATTTTTTTACCCCATTTCTTCTGAGTATAAACTCCCTGAAAGCATGGACTAGGTCTTGCTCATCTGCATTGCCCACCATGTTTAAAACTGACACATGGAAATAAAGCAAACTCAAATATTTGTAAAATAAATGAATAGCTGGGGGAGTGAGTAGAAGGAAAATAACTATTTTAAAGGAAATGTAGTTTTATTATTTCATGGTCTCTGTAGCACCTTGGCATCCACCTGAGGGTCTTTACACCCACTTTCCTTAAGCCTTCTATATTTGAAAGAATCTGTTTGCAAAAGAGCATCACTAATGAGCTTAATAAGGATTAATGACATACACACCTCTATGGACAAAGGGTAAGAATCAAGCTTTCATAGCAATGAACATAGTATCTTCTTGTCTCTAAACAGACAGAAATACAGGGATCCCTTTCTTGGTAACAGGGCTGGGGCGATCGTTATTTTGTAATTAGTGAAGAGTTAGGGGCATTTCTGATGTGCTTCTTAGTGTAAACATTTCTAGCTCTACCAGTTAACCATCATTTTAAACATCTGTTTTAATATAACAATTACTGAAATGAAATCCTTAATACCAGTCTATTCTCTTGGTAGCTTAATATTCTTGATAATATTATTGATATAATTCAGCTATTTTTAATATTTAAATGTTAATTTAATTCCAATTAAATTACCAAAAAATTCTGGATTAATGATGTTCAAATGAATGCAGGTGGTCTCCATTTTCTTCTCCTTTAGGCAACCATCTGAAGTTAACTTTAGTTCCTTTCATCCTACTTTTTTTTGGTGAAGGTCAGACAGTAAATATTTCAGGTTTTGTGGGCCACATATGATCTCTCGCATATTTCTCTTTGTTTCTTTTCTTTTTCTTTCACAGTCCCTTTAAAAATGCAAAAACCATTCTTAACTTAATGGGCTACTTAAAAATAGACCATAGATTAGATTGGATCTATTGGTTGTAGACTGAATAGAAAAAGAATGATATGTGAACCCTTATAAAACAAGGTTCATATGGGTGTCAGTCACTGCTCAGATTTTCTTACTATGTGAAATTTTTTTGTCTGTATTTTGTCTATATAACTTAAAAACTGAAAATGCACAGGAGGTAGCTAATGCTAGAGATGGGCTGAGTCCCTATACAAACTTACAGAATTGCAGAATTTTATTGCTCGAAGAAATCTGAGAAATTATCTAATTTGAACCCCTTATTCATTTTACAGATAATATGACTAAAAACTCATAAATATAATTAACTAACTTACAAATACTGGAGGGATAGCAGGCCTTCAAATGAATCCTTGTGTAATTCAGTCAAGTTATTTTCTCTGAGAATTCTGGAAAATGAAGAAGTTATTTCTAGATTAAAATGCAAACTACAACTATTTGCTACACAGAACCATCTCCTGCATGTGGAGGAAAGCTGGGTCATGGTCACTTCAAGATGGTGGGATCTGCTCTGCTTTCATTCAAACCTTTTCTTATATTTTCCTTTTTGTGTCCATCTCTCTCCACCACCACCACAAACACACACACACACACACACACACACACACACTCAAGCACACCCCTACCCACTCTTCCCACCAAATTCTATTATTTCATGCCTCCTCTCTAGATCACAAAATCCCTTTTAGAATCCAACTCTGGGTGGCACCAAGATCAGCAGAACCTCCACTTCCTCCTCTCTTTTCCCAAACCTTATTATGAAAGCCCCACATGGAACCATGTCAGGGCTGCAAGTGAAGCCATTCAACCTTTTTCCCCCTATCAAAAAAATTTGAGAACTATAATGTGCATAAAGTGCACATAACATAAATGTTGTTTATATTTAATTTAATATAATTTTTGAGACAGGGTCTCACTCTGTTCCCACACTGGTCTCAAACTCCTGGCTCAAGTGATCCTCCTGTGTCTGCTTCCCAAAGTGCTGTGACTGCAGACATGAGCCACCTCACCTGGCCAAATATTCAGTTTAATAATTATGAAGCAGATACCCATGTAAACATCGTAACAAAAGATCATTGCTAACATGCCAGAAGTCCCAGTGTGCCCCTTTCCAATCATATCCCTCTCTCTAACCCTAATAGGTAACCACTATCCTGACCTTTGTAATAATTTTCTTGTTTTTAAAATGTAGTTCTGGCCTGGCGTGGTGGCTCATGCCTGTAATCCCAGCACTCCGGAAAGCCAAGGTGGGTGAATCACCCACGGTCATGAGTTTGAGACCAGCCTGGCCAACATGGTGAAACCCTGTCTCTACTAAAAATATAAAAATTAGCTGGGTGTGATGGAGGGCACCTGTAATTCCAGCTACCCAGGAGGCTGAGGCAGGAGAATCGCTTGAACCCGGGAGGTGGAGGTTGCAGTGAGCCAAGATCGCACCATTGCACTCCAGCCTGGGCAACAAGAACAAAATTCCATCTGAAAAAATAAATAAGGCAATTCTCCTGCCTCAGCTTCCCAAGTAGATGGGATTACAGGCACCCACCACCATGCCTGGCTACTTTTTGTATTTTTAGTAGAGACGGGGTTTCGCCCTATCGGCCAGGCTGGTCTCAAACTCCTGACCTCAGGTGATCCACCTACCTCCCAAGGTGCTGGGATTAAAGGCACGAGCCACCGCGCCTAGCATATGTTTATTTTTAATTTAGAACTCATCATGGCTTGTCTATATACATTGAAATAATGATGTGACACACAAACTGTTGTGAAAAATGTCAGTTACTCTGAATGTAAGCATTTTTTCCAAAATCACTTATGTGTCTAAACCAATTCCTTCTATAAATCAGTAAGAAAATGATAAAACAATTCAACAGGAAAATGAACAAAGGTCAGAAAACTCAGAGAAGAAACACGAATGTTCAATAAACATATAAAGATATTTAATTAAATTCATGAGTAATCAGAAAAATTCACATTTAGATGGAATCCCTTTTATTCATCCATAACTTTAGCAAAAAGTTGGAGAATACCCAGCGGTGAAAAGGTGTCGGGAAATGAATGCTGTCATATTCTGCTGACAATAGAGTAAGTTGGCACAAAATTTTTGAAGGCAATTAAAATTTTATATCTACATAGTCTTCACCCCAAGAATTCCATTTCCAGATGTCTATGCTACAGGAATACTTGCACATGTTCACAAAGAAGCATGTACAGGGATTTCATTGCAGCAATGCATGTAACAAGAAAACTAAGCATAATCTAAACATTCATCAATGGGGGAATTATTAAATAAACCATGATGCATCCATACGATGGATTATGCAGGAGTTTAAATGAATGGGGTGACCCTCTAAGTACTGGGAAGGAAAGAAATCTAAGGCATATCATGAAGTGAAAGAATCAAGTTGCAATATGTTACCCTTTATGTGAAGAAAAAATTTTAAAACCACAGAACAAATCTATTTTGCTTTATGTAAATATGTATGTAGGTAAATGAGGAAAAGTCTGGAAGCATGTATACTAAATGCAGAGTAGCATTACTTCAGGGATGAGGGAGTAGGGCACAAGGAGAGTTTTTGTTATATCTGTTATTGCATTTTTATACATTAAAAATGGAATCATGGGCTGCGGGTGGTGGCTCATGCCTGTAATATGAACACTTTAAGAGGCCAAGGTGGGAGGATCACTTGAGCCCAGGAGTTCAAGACCAGCCTAAGCAGCATAGGAAGACCCTGTCTCTACAAAAAATACAAAATTAGGTGGGTGTGGTGGCATGCACCTGTGGTCCCAGCTACTGGGGAGGCTGAGGTGAGAGGATCACTTGGGCCTGGGAGGTGAAGGCTGCAGTGAGCTGTGATTGTGCCACTGCACTGCAGCCCAGAGGACAAAGTAAGACCCTGTCTCTGAAAAAAAAAAAAAAAAAAGAGAACAAAAAGGAATATAACCATGTATTATTTGTATGATAAAAAATAAATTTAAATTGTCTCTTATTTTAAAGAGAGCCTACCCAATTTAATTTTAAAATAACCATACGATTGCAATCAACAGTGGTTGATTTGGGGCTAGCATATTTGGAGGAGAAATCTCTTTCCTCAGAGGTACCGACCTCAAAATTCTGGACCAAGAAGGATCTTACAATGCAGTTAGCTTTTTGTCATATTTGGAGAGAATATACTCACAGTTTCTCGGTCCAACTGTATGCTTTCCACACATTTACATCAATGTAAGAAATATAGTTTCCTTGGAAATTTCTGTGAAGAAACACAGTTTATATCCTTGAATAGGGTAGGAAAACAATGAACACGATAAGTAAAAGAATCATTGCAACCTTGTTGGGGATATTCAGAAACAGAAAATAACACCTGCTTTCTCATTTCCAGAGCTATCAGCTTCCCAGTTTGCACAATTCATCAAGAAATTATGCGGGGTCACTGGCACAAATGATGAGGCATCTCCTGGAAGCTTAACTTCTTATCCATCCCATCTCTTGGACAGATGATGCCAGTTAATTACTTTGAATGTAAGTATTTTATCTAAAAGCACTTATGTGTCTAAACAGACTTCTACAAATCAGTACCAAAATGGTAAATAATTCCACAGAAATATGGGCAAAAGCTTATCATTATCAACAAATGAGAAGAAAGAAACCCTATGCCAGGTAACACCAAAGCTTTGGCCCAGTGCCCTCTGTTGAAACATCCTAGGCTTTTTCTTTCCACTCCTATTACAACTGATCTGATTTGGCCCCTTCACACTTCACTCCTAGATTTTGCTAGACCTTTCTATTTTGTCTCCCTGAATTAAGCTTTTCCTTTTGGACACTTTACATATGGATTCTAAAACAATCCTCTGCATGTCTACACTTGCACATAATGCAAAAAACAAAATAAAATAATCTTCCTGTTTTGATCATTTAATCTCTCTTGCTTGGAAACTTTCAATGGCTTTCCATACCTCAATGTGTAACTTTCAAACTCCTATAGCTGATAATCAAGGTTTTACAGAATCGTATCTTCATTGCTCCCTCACCTAATTCTTTGTAGCCACATTGGTCTACTAAATTCCAACCATACCTGTAGCCATGCGTTTGCCTAGACTGTACTCCCATTTTTTTTCTATTTAACAAATTATAGCTACTCTTTAAGACCCAAGTAAAGTTTTAGCTTACCCATGTAGCATCTCCACACCTCAAGGACCACAGATTCTGGCAAATTCTAGCACCAATGGTCTGCATTATCTTTTAGTACTTAATTATATATACCTCCCTTTTTATGCCTATTCTTTTTCTTCCCTCCTATCTTTTTTTTTTTTTTTTTTTTTTTTTGAGATGGAGTCTTGCTCTGTCGCCCAGGCTGGAGTGCAGTGGTGCAATCTCGGCTCACTGCAAGCTCTGCCTCCCAGGTTCACGCCATTCTCCTGCCTCAGCCTCCCGAGTAGCTGGGACTCCAGGCACCCACCACCATGCCTGGCTAATTTTTTTCTGTATTTTTAGTAGAGATGGGGTTTCACCATGTTAGCCAGGATGGTCTTGATCTCCTGACCTGGTGATCCGCCTGCCTCGGCCTCCCAAAGTGCTGGGATTACAGGCGTGAGCCACCACACCCAGCCTCTTCCCTCCTATCATTTTCGTGTTCTGGAGACAGTAGCATACTTGGCCCTGGGTTTGACATAAAACTAGTTCTACATATAGAAAGCTAGGGACAAAGATGATTTCTGGACAAAACTAAAGGACTGAATAATCATGTGAACAGCCAACTCTCCTACATATGCTAGGCACTGATGAAGTGTTTCATATATTCACTCACCTAAATTTCACAACAATCCTATGAAATGCTAACTAGCATAATCCCCAGTTTAAAGGTGAGGAAATTGAGTCACAGGCAGAATAACTTGCTCTGGGTCACCAAGCTAATAAATAGATCTGGGTTCAAACCCAGGCGGCGTGGCTCCGGAATCAACTCTTAACCACTTAAAGCATCATCACTGAGATCGGGAGAGGGACAGGCTGCTGTAAAGAGGGTGAAGCGAAAATGGGAGGAGAGCAGCGGTTAAGCAATGATGTGATGGGGCTAAATAAAAATGGATAAGAAACGAGTAAAAGACTAGAGTAAAAGGAAAAGACTGGAGAAGGGGCCTAACATTAAAAGAGAATGAGGAGAAGGGAGAGTTGACAAGCAAAGGTGAAAGCAGAAAGTCAGTTGTCCATATGGCTTGGGGAGATAAAGAAGGCCCAAGGAAGGCCTCCAGGAAAAGGCTGCCATGTCAGGCAGGACACAGAGGACAATTGAGGAAAGGTGATTCTTACAAGATGGTGAAGGTGCCATTGTGGGTGTTGGGCTCTGGCACAGGCACTTGGCGGAGCCTCTGCTCTGGGTTGAGATCAATACATGACAACATCTCATCTCTGCAGGTACAGAGCTCACATATGTTGGTGCTTGTGGAGGCCTCGTGTTCCTCTGGTGCAGTTAAAGCCTTATCTTGGATGTAACTTTCAGACTGCACCAATGAATCCTGAGTAGGTTCTAGCTCAGTAGGTGGACCTGTGACTTCAGTCAGTTTTCGATGCAGAGTCTGAAGCTGATCTGGATGAGGAGCTGTAGTCTTCTCCAGGGCTGTAGAATGTCCAATCTCTGTAGTGGGCTCTGGAGTTATGGCAAGCCCTAAGTCTGGAGGCTGAGTTGAGGTCTCCTCCGTGGTTGGAGATGGTTTAACCTCTGTAGTACGTTTTGTAGTTATGGTAAGCTCCAGGTCCAGAGGTTGAACGGTAGCTTGAGTCAGGTGTGAATGCTGAGCCTGACCCTTGTCTGAAGGTGGAAGTGTCACCTCAGGGTGTCCTGGAGGAGGAGCTGTAGTCATCAGGGCTGTAGAGGGTTCAACCTCTGTCATGGATTTTGGAGTGATGGTAAAGCCCAGGTCCAAAGGTTGAACTGTGGCTCAAGTCAGGTGTGAATGCTGAGTCTGAACCTGGTCTGGATGTGGAAGTGTCACCTCAGGATGCTTTGGAGAACCTATAGTCCTCTTCGGGGGTGTAGAATGTCCAACCTCCGTAGTGGGTTCTGGAGTGATGGTAAGTCCCAGGTCCAAAAGTTGAACTGTAACGCCGGGTGACACTGGATGCTGAGCTTGATCCTGACCTGGTGTTGGATTTGTTACCCCTTGATATACTCGAAGTTGGGGTACAACTTTCTTAGGAGGCTGAGTTGGCGTCTCCTTCATGGTTGGAGAAAGTTCAACCTCTGTCATGGATTCTGGAGTGATGGTAAACCCCAGATCCAAAGGTTGAACTGCGGCTTGAGTCAGGTGTGAATGCTCTGGAGGTTGAGCTACAACTACATTAGGGAACTCCGGAGTCTGAGCTGCGGCCTCCTGATGGGTTAGGGAAGACTCACCCTCCTCAGCGGTCTGTGGATGCTCAGCTGCAGCCTCCTGCTGGGTTGGAGAGGGGTTCTCATTATTAATAGGTTCCGGAGATTGAAATGAAGTCTCCTGTTCAACTGCTAAAGGTCCAGCTTCTTCCGATGACTCTGGAAGCAGAGGTGGGCCCCCGTGCCGGATGGCGGGAGGTTCTACATCATTACCTGACCCTGAGAGCTGAGCTGTAGCCTCCTGGTGGACTAGAGAAGTTCCCACCTCTGCACTAGGCTCTGCTGCTATGGTGAGCTGCACGTCTGGAGGCTTCACAGAGACACTGGGTGAACCTAAATGATGAGTTTGATGGTGACCTGGAGGTGAAACTGTGACTTCATGATGTTCTGGAGGCTGACCTGGGGTCTCCTGCTGGGTCGGAGAAGATTCGACCTCCCTAGAAGACTCAGAAGGCTGAACTGGCTGCTGCTGCTCACTGATGGAAAGTTCATGCTCCATAGGAGGAACTGGAGGCTCAATTGGGGCCTCCTGTTGGGTTGCAGAAGGTTCCACCTCCTCTGGAAACTGAACTGGGGCCTCCTGCTGGGCTTGGGAAGATTCTGTCTCATTGGTAGGCACTGAAGTTATGGTAACCTCCACATCTGCAGGTTTAACTGTAATGTTGGGCAAGTGATAATAAGCTTGATCCTCACCTGGAGGTTGAACTGTCACCTCATGATTCGGTATAGTTAGACTCTCCATAGAGGACTCTGGAGGCAGAGCTGGGGCCTCCTGCTGCATTGAAGAAGGTTCTTCCTCCTCAAGGAGCTGTGGAAGCTGTGCTGGGGCTTCTTGCTGGAGTGAAGAGGACTGGATGTCTTCAAGGGTCTCTGGATTTTGAGTTTCGGGCTCCAGATAGAATTGAGAAGGTCCAACTTGCTCAGAGGGCCCTGGAGGCTCATCTGACTTCACCCGGAGTTCTGGAGGCAGGCTACCAGGATACGGTGTATCCGTACTGGAATATTCATCCTGCAAAGTCTGTTTCTGACTCTGAGGTGTGGATAATTGGCGTGTAATTCCAATAATCTCAGCAAGGCTCCAATGCTGAGCTGGATCTTTCTTCAGCTGTGAAGCCAAGAACTGCTCTGGCTCCAGGGGCAGCTCTCCAGCTGAATCCCAGGTGTCCAGGAATGGAACCAAATTTTCAGTCAATTCCTGGGGTGGGGCTGGCATCTCTGAGGAAGCAGAGGGCCCCAGGTGATCAAAGTCCCACGGGTCTGCTGGGAGAGTAGGCGCATGGGGAGATTCCTGTGGGAAATGGGAGGAGTGGGAAGACCAGGGCTCAGGCGGGCCCAGGGGGTTAGAGGTCAGCTGGAGCGGGTCCTTGACCCACTCCAGAGGCTGAGCCTCCTTGACTAGTGGCCACAATAGTTGCCACATTAGGAAGGGCCATGGGCCCCAGAAACGCAGCCGGGACATGACACATGCTAGTGCCAGGCACTGAGCGGAAGTCATTCTGGCAGCTCCGAGACGCTTGTGCCACTTATAAGCATGAGCCCCGCCCTGTCTTTATGACACCTTTATTTATGCCACAGATCTGCTCCATGTCACCAGGGCACTCATGTCACAATCCCGCCCAAGCACGCCTTCCCATCCTGCCCTGCCGGAACACCCCTCTCCTCCCCTTAGTGAGGAAGGATTTGGGCCTCAGACCCTGGTGGTCCCAGGACTCCAGCGCCTGCTGTGGTGGGGTAGGGTGGGGTAGGGTGGGGTGGGGGCGCGGCAGAGCTTCCCAAGGAAGTCACCGGACCTCGCCTCAGGATATTCAGAAGTGCTAGTTCAGTTCTGGCAGCCTTCCTCCTTTAAGGTGAAATCCGAGAACACTCTTCCTTCCAGGGAGAGCAACTGACCTGCAAAATGGGCGCCAGGATGCACATTACAGTCATTTATTCCAAAGTGTTGCCATTTTCGCTAAACTGTCGCATGTTTGATAATTAATTCACCACCCTATTAGGTAGGGGCTGCCAGGGAATAAGCGAGGACTCCAAATTTTCTGTAGTAGGGGTGTTGGGAGTTGGCAATTTGGTCTGGGGGAGAAGGTTTTAATCCGAGTGAAGAGCCCTTTGCACTAGCCTGGGAGGAGGCTGAACTGTCATCCTGCCTTGACTCAACACAGCCATTACCCCAGAAGTTACAGCACTTCTAGGGTCACCTGTGTTCAGAGATCTACCCTGTGTGCACACATGGAGAAGAGGCTTAGGTTGTTAAAGTCAGCGTGTTAAATAATTTCCTGAAATGTGACTGTAACTAGAACCCAGCTGACTTCCCCCCACAGACGTTCTTACCTATTTTATTACTGTCTGGCATAATTACCAGCATGTAAACTCCAAGAAGGTGCTTCATCTTATTCCAGTGCCTGGCATAGGCATAGGGTGCATAGTGATGGCTTTAAAACTGAAGGGGGGCCGGGTGTGGTGGCTCACACCCATAATCCCAGAACTTTGGGAGGCCAAGGTGGGGGGATCACTGAGGTCAGAAGTTCGAGACCAGCCTGACCAACATGGTGAAACTCCGTCTCTACTAAAAATACAAAATTAGCCAGGTGTGGTGGTGCATACCTGCAATCCCAGCTACTCAGGAGGCCAAAGCAGGAGAATTGCTTGAACCTGGCAGGCAGAGGTTGCAGTGAGCCGAGATCGCAACATTGCACTTCAGCCTGGGCAACAAGAGAGAAACTCCATCTCAAAAAAATAAAATAAAATAAAATTGAAGAGATTCCAAGATTCACCTCATTTAGGGATGGAGCTATTGTTATAATCAGATTTCTGAAATGAGTGCTGACTTCCTCTCACATTTCACAGGAAGCTAGACTTCTTAAAGCTTGAAGTCTCCTTGGTGGGTTTTATTTAAATTGAATTAAAATAATTATTTTACAGGGAAAAATTTCAAAACACTTTGCAACTTTGGGGTAAAAGTTAAATAAAACACTGTAGCCCCAAGTTAAGTTCCCACTGAAATGATACTTTTGCTCCTTTTTTAAAAAAAAATTCCATAAATAGTAAATAATGACTGTTTTGAGATTTAGAAACAATCCCTATTTAAGAGCTTTCATATGCAGTCATGCATTGCTTGCCACGTGAGGAGCTTGAGAAATGTGTCACTAGGTGATTTCACCATTGTGCTAACATCATAGCGTATACTTACACAAACCTAGGTGGTGTAGCCACCATACCTAGGGTACACGGTATGGCTTAGGAGTCCTAGGCTACAAACCTGTACTGTATGCTACTGTACTGAATACTAAAGGCAACTGTACAGAATGGCAGGTATTTGTGTATGTAAACATGGAAAATATATAGTTAAAATACTGTGTAAAAGATAAAAATGGGGCCTGGGCGCAGTGGCTCATGCCTGTAATCCCAGCACTTTGGGACACCAAGGTGGGTGGATCACTTCAGCTCAGGAGTTCAAGACCAGCCTGGCCAACATGGTGAAACCCCATCTCTACTAAAAATACAAAAATTAGCTGAGTGTGGTGACGCGTGTCTATAATCCCAGCTACTCAGGAGGCTGAGGTAGGAGAATCACTTGAACCTGGGAGGTGGAGGTTGCAATGAGCTGGGATCATACCACTGCACTCCAGCCTGGACAACAGAGTGAGACTCCATCTCAAAAAAAAAAAAAAAAAAAAAAAAAAAAAGATAAAAATGGTATACCTACATAGGGATAGCTCCATTATACGCTTACGGAACCACCATCATATATGTGGTCTACTGTTGACCCAAACTTCATTTTGCAGCACGATTGTAAATGATTGACAGAAAGATCTTCAGCAAAATATTCCACCCAAGATATGTGGGAGATGTTGAGATCCAAGCAATAAGCCATATTTGAAAGGCATTATAGTTTTCGAAAGCTGTAGCGCGATCATTCTTAAGGCCAGTTACCTTCTCCCCACATCTCTGGGATCCTGTTTGAAGGGAGTTCTAACAAGGCCTTTGTTCGAGCAGCCCAGCATCCCTTACTCCTGGAGCGGGGGGAGACTAACCCCTCTCCTGTGTCCACAACTGTAGTAATACAATCCTCAGTTCTGCTCTCCAAACTTCAAATAAGGGGTCAGAGCCAAGGGTCAAGACTTTAGGAAAAGCCCCGGAAATACCCTGCACTCAAAAAGCAGTTTCAGAGTTTCACATTTTCCTGAGAATTAAACAAATTATCCTCCAAATTCTGCTGCTTGTTTTGAATTATGGTTATACTGGCTATGTTATCCAACCCTTGAGTTGTTTTTCTTTTTTTTTTTTCCTCGAGAGAGTGTCTTGCTCTGTCACCCAGGCTGGAATGCAGTGGCATGATCTCGGCTCACTGCAACCTCCGCCTCCTGGGTTCAAGTGGTTTTCATGCCTCAGTTTCCCAAGTAGCTGGGATTACAGGTGCCCACCACCACACCCGGCCAATTTTTGTATTTTTAGTAGAGACAGGGTTTCACCATATTGGCCAGGCTGGTCTTGAACTCCTGACCTCATGATCCACCCACCTCGGCCTCCCAAAGTGCTGGGATTACAGGTGTGAGCCACAGCGCCTGGCCTGTTTGTTTTTTGAGATGGAGTTTCACTCTTGTCGCCCAGGATGGAGTGCAATGGTGTGATCTTGGCTTACCGGAACCTCCGCTTCCCGGGTCCAGGCGATTCTCCTGCCTCAGCCTCCCGAGTAGCTGGGATTACAGGCATGTGCCACCATTTCTCCATGTTGGTCAGTCTGATCTTGAACTCCTGACCTCAGGTGATCCACCCGCCTCAGCCTCCCAAAGCACTGGCATTACAGGTGTGAGCCACTGTGCCCGGCCCTGTTATCTTTGAGTTTTTATCTCCACATACTTATATTAAACCGTGTAGTTCTTCTTCCCATCTGATATCTACGATCTCTTCACTGGGTCTGTACTCCATAGCTATTTTACCACTTTCTGAAATAAAGTTAGCAAGGATGAATTCAGAATCTTTTTCATTCCAAAACTTCCTGCATATAATGGTAGCAACCCACAATGAGACATTATTTTAGTTTCTAAAAGCAGAAAATAAGCATTTTCCTGAAAGTTTCCTCATCTCCTCATCATACACTTCGATTTTTGTTTTTCTTTTTTCTTTTCTTTGAGACAGGGTCTCACTCTGTCACCCAGGCTGGAGTACAGTGGCACTATCATAGCTCACTGTAGCCTGGAATTCCTGGGCTCAAGTCATCCTCCTGCTTCAGCCTCCAGAGTAGCAGGCACTATACCACTGTGCCCAGCTAATTCTCTTTTTTAGAGACATGGTCCCGCTTTGTTTTCCAGGCTGGTCTCGAACTCCTGGCTTGAAGTGATCCTTCTGTCTTGGCCTCCCGAAATGCTGAGATTTCAAGCGTGAGTCATCATGTCTGCTCTCACAGCTCAGTTTTTAACATATGTATGAAATATCAACTGTGTTTGGTTCAAAGGACTTTATGATCTTACAGATAGGAACTAAGGAATAATAACATAAGAAATAAAAAATGTGGAAATAAAAATGTTCAATCATAATATGATTAAAAGGTAAGGCACCAGGTGGGGTGTCGAAGTAAGTTCAAATCCAAAATAGAGACCACTGGGCTAGTAGACACTTCACATTAGAAGCACGGCTAGGTGTCTACTCCCTGAGAACCAAAATTCCACCACATACAATGAACAAAGCTTTAGAGAGAGAAAACATTTGAACATTTTACGGGCAAAAAATGGCCCACATACTCTATAGACAATACAACTTCCTTCAAGGCAAACTAGAACTATAAGACTTTTGGTCTAAGAAGTGAGTGTGTGCAAGGGATACCTTTGCATACTAGGGAGGGGTAGACAACCCACACATTTAGCTTGGTTATTAAATGTCATTACTCAGACTTGACAGTTGATGACCAAGGAAGTAAGACTTTCACTAGAAGGGCTGCCCAGGTTGGAAAGCTGAGAGCAATCAGGGCCACCTCTTACAAGGAAATAAAGGTCTGTAGTAACTTAATTAGAATCTCAGTCTCTAAGCCTTCAGGGTTGTGAAGCAGAAAGGCAACTCTGTTCAGGGACTCTTTGTTAAACACCAGGTTTCCCTTGGGCACAGGCTATGACATTTGTGCCACTGTAGAACTGAATAGGAAATACAAGCAATGCCATTCAACAGCATGACCACTTCCAAGGCTCACAGCAAAGCAGCTGATTATTGTATAAGAATCATATTTGGCCAATATGTCAGTGCCAGAAATGACAGCTGGAACTGAATTCTCGATTCGAGAAACATAATCTAATAAATTCTTCAGCAGAGAGTTTATTTATTCAGAGAGAAAACAATGACAACAATAGCATATTTTGTCTGCTTACCTTGTAAGTACAGTTCTGAGTTTTTACACTTGTCATCTCATTTTTTCTTACAATATCTGCAATAAGGTTGATTGGATTACTAACCCCAGTTTGCAGATAAAGATTGCAGCTTAGAGATATTAAATATCTTCAAATCCCTCTGGCTATAAGACCTAAAACTGCATACAAAAATCTAAGACACAGAGTTAGGGCTCAAATCCATGTGTCCAGGGCTTATAATCACTATTCTGTATGATAGGCATGCAATTAAAGAAGAACTGCCTCAAACATTTTCTGTGTGACCTCAGGCAAGTCCTTTTATAGCTATAAACTAGGGACAATATTTGCTGTCATTTTTTCTACAAATGTCACAAAGAACAAATTTGAGCCTGTCGCTGTGAAAGAATTTAGCAAATGAAAGCACCCTAGGGAGTATTTTAGATATCGATATTTTTATCCAATTAACTTTTCAAAATGAGTTTATTTGCTCAATGAAACTGAAGTACTTCAATGATGATTAAGAAAGTTTTACCTAGAACCACAATCAACAGTTTCTGGAATGCATCTGACAAAGCCTTCTGAATAGCAATCTGGGCTATCTTCCCTTTCATAGGAATGACAACGGTCTTAAATCCAACCCAAACTAATGGATTTAAGATGCCTATCTGAGTGATAATTGCTACATGTTGGTTAAAGAATAAAAATGCATCCACGAATCTTAGCTCATAATCTTCGTGATTAAAGGCAGACAGCACAAGGGTATGGTTGAACGTCTCTGTTATAGGTACATCCTGGCAGGGCCCATTTTTACTGCCTCCATCTAGTTGGGAAGTTCCTGAAGTACTAGAGGGAGACACAAGCCAAGAACCTGGCACATATCTCACATCACCCAGAGATTTAATTCATCTGTTAAGGCTACACTCCTATGGACCCCATCCTCCTATGCATCAAGGGCTGGAATCACTCACTGAAAAAAAGGTTTGTTGGCTGGACACGGTGGCCCATGCCTGTAATCCCAGCACTTTAGGATGCCAAGGCAGGTTGAGGCCAGGAGTTCAAGAACAGCCTAGCCAACGTTGTGAAACCCCATCTCTCCTAAAAATACAAAAATTAGCCGAGTGTGGTGGCACACACCTGTAATCCCAGCTACCTGGGAGTCTGAGGCACAAGAATAGCTTGAACCGGGAGGCGGAGGTTGCAGTGAGCCGAGATCATTCCACTGCACTCCAGCCTGGGTGACAGAGTGAGACTATTTTCAAAAACAGGCCAGGCACAGTGGCTCATATCTGTAATCCCAGTACTTTGAGAGGCCAAGATGGGGAGATCACTTGAGGTCAGGAGTTTGAGACCAGTCTGAGCAACATGGTGAAACCCTGTCTCTACTAAAAAATTTTTTAAAAATTAAAAATTGGCTGAGTGTGGTGGTGGGCAGGAGGGAGGTGAACTGCTTGAACCTGGGAGGTGGAGGTTGCAGTGAGCCGAGATCACACCGGTGCACTCCAGCCTGGGCGACAGAGCAAGACTCTGTCTCAAAAAAACAAAAAAGGTTTGGTACAGATAATCTGGCTCCTCCCTGGGCATCATCCATGAAAGCCTACTCCCCTCCATTAGCCTACAGCCCTGCCTCTGACTTCAAACCCTAAGCCTGAGGGCCATGAATACTAGAAAAGAATCTCAACGTCAATTATCAATTGAGTACCCTTTCTAGTTATCTCTAGTAGACTCTTGATCCACTGAAGCCCTTCTATGAGTAAAAAAAAGGCTGAATGGGCCAGGCGTGGTTGCTCATGCCTGTAATCCTAGCACTTTCAGAGGCCGAGGCAGGTGGATCATGAGGTCAGGAGTTTGAGACCGGCCTGACCAACACAGTGAAACCCTATCTCTACTAAAAATACAAAGATTAGCCAGGCATGGTGGTGCATGCCTGTAATCCCAGCTACACAGGAGTGTCAGGCAGGAGAATCACTTGAACCTGGGAGGTGGAGGTTGCAGTGAGCCGAGATCACACCACTGCACTCCAGCCTGCACGACAGGGCAAGACTCTGATTCAAAAAAAAAAAAAAGACAATGTTTACACAAAACTTTCTGTAAATCTTTACATGATGACTTGGCATGGTGGGTGGCTCATGCCTGTAACTCCAGCACCTTGGGATCCTGGGGCAAGAGGATCACTTGAGGCCAGGAGTTTGAGACCAGGCAGGACAACACAGCAAGACCCCCATCTCCAGAAAAAATAATTAGCCACATGTGGTGGCGCACGCCTGTAGTCCTGGCTACTCAGGAGGCTGAGGTGGGAGGATCCCTTGAGCCCAGCAGTTTGAGGTTGCAATGAGCTATGATCATGCTACTGCACTCTAGCCTGGGCAACAGAGCGAGACCCTGTCTCTAAAAAATAATAATAAATAGATAAATAAATCTTTAGATAATTTTGTTGGGATAACTGAAGGCTATAAGAGATACATATTTGAAGGACTATTTTAGACGAGATTGGGCGCGTTCAGGGTGGTATGGCTGTAGACTTGAAGCACTATTTTAATACAAAGCAAGTTCTTAATCGAAAACTGGAAAAACATTACTTCCTTCTTCCTCCTACGCTTCTTGGCAGGAAGTACACTGTACAATTTTAAATTTAAAGGTTCTGGCCGGGTGGGGTGGCTCACACTTGGAATCCCAGCACTTTGGGAGGCCAAGGCAGGCAGATCACGAGGTCAGGAGATCGAGACCATCCTGGCCAACATGGTGAAACCCAATCTCTACTAAAAATACAAAAATTAGCTGGGTGTGGTGGTGGGCGCCTGTAATCCCAGCTACTCAGGAGGCTGAGGCAGGAGAATGCCTTGAACCCGGGAGGCGGAGGTTGCAGTGAGCCGAGATCACGCCACTGCACTCCAGCCTGGTGACAGAGCAAGACTCTCTCTCAAAATTAATTAATAAATCAATTTATTAAATAAATTTATTAATTAATAAATCAATGTATTAAATCAATTTATTAATTAATAAATCAATGTATTAAATCAATTTATTAAATCAATTTATTTATTTATTTATTTAAAGGCTCTGTCAGGTATTGCCTAAGGTAAAAGTCTGTATTGTAAGACAGAAAACCTCTGCCCAGGACTTCAGTAGCTCAGAGAGGGAAAGGCTTGATATGTGTCTGAAAAGACAAGTTTTAGACAGCAAGAAAAAAGAGATCCTTCCCATTTCAACTCCTTACCCTCCTCTACCCCCAATGAAAACAGACCTTCCTTCGCCTTATCCACAGGCTCCTCCACCAAGCCAAGGCCAGACTCCTGCAATCATAGGATGGCAACACCACCTCTAAAGCACAGAACTTCAGGCTTTGCTTCGGAAGTGGCACCATGGTCTCTTCATTTTCCCTTTCTTCAAGGTCAGAAAACTGAAGCTGTTAGGAGTTTTAGCGTTAAGTTCCTTCCGAGGATGTTAATTAGGCTTCAAACTGTTTTGTTCTGAGAAATAAAAACTAAACTCCAGTCATTCAAGCTAACAGTTGAGGTGTTCTATGGCTTCAAAATCAAGTAAGATTTGCAAATGAATTGCTAGATGCAACCATTACTTATTATATGCCACACAAACAGTGGAGAAAATTATGGACACCACCATCCAAGTGATTGAGATTATTAATTTTAGGTAGCAGGCCAATTCAGGCAAGTCCACTTATCCTCAACGGCAGGAGGCCTCTCACATCCCCTCCCTGTAACCCAGTTCAATACTTCTGTCTAAAGTCTAGAATTTCAATGTTGAAAGGAGAGCGTGGTTAGTGAGAGAAAATCTACAAAGTTTATCCTGATGATCCTTTCTGAACATCCATTGAAACCAAAGTAGTAATTCACCAGTTCTTGGCATCAGGAGCTGTTTCAGGCAAGGGCCTGATGTGGAACTGCCTTATGTCTGCTGCCAAGAGGAACCTAAAGTCACAAGAGACAGACCCACAAATATCACAGCCTGCCAGAGATTTTATTTTGGATACACCTGAGATTTATCAATACCAACTGTGCAAAGAAAAGAAATTGTTTCAGTCTTCCCATTCAGTAGCTCCTTCTTGAGAACATGACCTGAAGAATAGATAAGATGAACCCACCCATCCCCCGCCCCAAGTTACCCCTGTTTAAAGAGGAAATACACATACCTCTATACATTTTACAAGCAACTAAAACAACTAGAGGTTCATCTGCATTTATAAGCTTCTTTGACAATGCAAATATCTACTGAGTGTTAATTCTTGAAATATTTTACACATTTCTGTGAATTTCTTACATCACCAGTTCTTTCTTATATGTCTATTTCATTTTGTAAGTGTAGAATATGATTATATTCATGAAACTCAAATGATACAAATAGTCAAATTTATTGTATTAGAAACTAATAAGAATTAATAGTAAAGTTAATTCTTTGTTGATTTGTTTACTCACCTTCCTCTGTCACTGGTTTATAAGCTCCATAAGTGCCAAAGGAAAACATATCTTATTCTTTTTTCATTCCCAGAACAAAGCACAGTTCTTGGCATACAATACAGGATAGATGATCTGTTGATTGAGTGAATGAATAAAACAATGAGCAAGTAAAAAATGAAATTACTTTTTCCCACTGAAGAGAAAGAGAAACGCTTGTTGGGAAGGAGAAATGAAGACTATTTTTTTTTTTTTTTGAGACAGAGTCTCCCTCTGTCGCCCAGGCTGGAGTGCAGTGGCACGATCTCGGCTCACTGCAAGCTCCGCCTCCTGGGTTCACGCCATTCTCCTGCCTCAGCCTCCAGAGTAGCTGGGACTACAGTTGCCCCCCACCACTGCCGGCTAATTTTTTGTATTTTTAGTAGAGATGGGGTTTCACCGTGTTAGCCAGGATGATCTCCATCTCCTGACATCGGGATCCACCCACCTCAGCCTCCCAAAGTGCTGGGATTACAGGCGTGAGCCACCACGCCTGGCAATGAAGACTAATTTTTAAACATTGAGTGCTACCACGGAGACCAGCCTGTAACATGAGTCACATTTGGAACATCTAGGAAACTTCAGAAGGGCTCTGAGCCCCTGGGTGGTACAGACAGTTGTCACCTTGGATAACGTTGCCACAGTTCTTGCTGGCGACCATTTCCCTTCGTTTCACTGAAATAAAAAAAACAAAAAACCCTCACAGGTGCCTTAGACCTTTCCTTGATTTTAAAACATT
Organism: Gorilla gorilla gorilla; assembly: GCF_029281585.2. Taxonomy (NCBI): domain Eukaryota; kingdom Metazoa; phylum Chordata; class Mammalia; order Primates; family Hominidae; genus Gorilla; species Gorilla gorilla. Next base: position 27,103,376 of record NC_073228.2, on the reverse strand, counting down.
ATTCTCTTTTCTGTATTTATAAAAAGCAAAAAAGACAGGAACTAGGTGTATGTGCTAAAGTAGAAAAGAACACTTAAGGCCAGGAGCAGTGGCTCATGCCTGTAATCCCAGCACTTTGGGAGGCTGAGGTGGGCAGACTGCCTGAGGTCAGGAGTTCGAGACCAGCCTGACCAATATGGTGAAACCCTGTCTCTACTAAAAATACAAAAACTAGCAGGGCGTGGTGGTGGATACCTGTAATCCCAGCTACTTGGGAGGCTGAGACAGGAGAATCTGGGAGGCGGAGATTGCAGTGAGCAGAGACCGGGCCATTGCACTCTAGCCTGGGGAACAAGAGTGAAATTCCACCTCAAAAAAACAAAAAATAAAAGGACCCTTAAACTAGATAACAGTGGGGGTCAAGTAGTAACCCAAGGCTCTGAGTTCAGTAAGTAAATAAATCTACTATGAATGCCCTCTCCTCTCACTCATCTATTAACTTGTAGAACATTTCCTTCATTACTGCATCAGCGATGAGCTTTATGCTGTGAAATTCTCAAAATCTAACGCTTATGAAGTGGTCTCAAGGTCCAAAGTGCACTAAAAACTCATTACTTACAAAATGATGCCAAGTAACTGTTTCATCATCTTTACCATACCTTTACCATATTTGAGTGGCTATGTGAAATGGTCACAGGTTAGAAACACATCATCGTCCAAAAGTTAAATAATATTTCACAGGTAATCATTTCAGTCACAGGAAGTGGAACCAGGATTGAAGAGGGTGTTGAATAAGCTACAAAAGTGGGTATAGTATACCTGGAGTCATTACTAAGCAGAGTTCTCAGATTTGATCAAGGTTAATTCAATGAGAAATGGAATATAGACAATAGGCAACAAGATTAGCAGGAAGCAGTCAGATCAAGTAGCCAATCAGGAATTGAAATTGGTCCTTGAAAATGGAAAGGTGATTGAATTGAGGCATACAATGAGATATCATTCTGTGGCTCTGGGAAAGTAAAATTGGTTGGCATGTTAACATGGAATAGGATTTCTACAAGGCCGCTTAAAGAATGTTTCCATCCTCTGAGAACTGAAGGGAGTTCCAAATAGGCAGTTTGTGACTGATGATGAGCATGTTGATAAAGTCTCCTTTATATAACAGCCGGCAGACGACTTGGTCACACCCACACATTTTAAATTCACGTAAAGGTAAATATATGGTCAGGCGTGGTGGCCCACACGGAGTCTCAGCACTTTGGGAGGCGAAGGCGTATGGATCATTTGAGGTCAGGAGTTCAAGACCAGTCTGGCCAACATGGTGAAACTCCATCTCTACTAAAATACAAAAATTAGCCGGGCATGGTGGTGCATGCCTGTAGTCCCAGCTACTCAGGAGGCTGAGGCAGGAGAATCGCGTGAACCCGGGAGGCGGAGGTTGCAGCGAGCCAAGATCACACCACTGCCCTCCAGCCTAGGCAACAGAGACTCCGTCTCAAAAACAAGTAAATATAGCTGGGCATGGTGGCTTGTACCTAGCTACTTAAGAGGCTGAGGCAGGAGGATTGCTTGAGGTCAGGATTTAGAGACCAGCCTGGGCAACACAGGGGTACTCTGTCTCTAAAAAAATTTTAAAAAGTACCACCACCATGCCCAGCCAATTTTTTTTGTATTTTTAGTAGAGACGGGGTCTGACCATGTTAGCCAGGCTGGTCTCAAACTCCTCACCTCAGGTGATCCACCCGCTTCAGCCTCCCAAAGTGCTGGGATTACAGGCATGAGCCATAGTGCCCAGCCGAGAACTTGCATTTCTAACAATTCCCAGGTTGTGCTGTTTGGGGAACCATACTTTGAGAAACACTTCCCTATAACCTGATAGGTTATTTCTCCTAAGATCCAGATGAGTAAAAATTAATACACATTAGATGAAATTCCAGAAGTTATCTTCGAACTTTGCTACTCTTTGAATGTCATGAAGATATTGGAAAAAAAAGAAAAAAACAAAAAACAACCTTGCTACTCAACAAGGGATTTACTATTATCACGTTTCAGAGAAATTCAGAACCTCAGGCCTAAACCCAGGCCTACTAAATTAGGATCTGCAGTTTCTCACAATCTTCAGGTGATTTCTATGGTCATTAAAGTTTGAAAAGCTGCCTTGAAACAGTCCTTCCTAAAACTGAAGTGAAGGTGCCGCAAAAATCATCTGGTAAATTGTTTAAAGTAATCCCAAATGCAACTCAAATCTACAGAATCCCAGGTGAAGCTCAGTAATCTGTATTTTCATCCTTCTCCCCAAATAATTCTGATGTGCAGGCAAGTTTGAAAACCACTGCTTTAAAGAAAATGGATACTCCCCTTACCAAGCAGAAAGTAGGATTTTGGAAACTGATGCAAGGGAAGCAAAAAGATGCCTCAGGAGGCATGATTACAACAGGATTGATGCAAACGGAAGCTGAAGCTTAACCAAAGACATTGATATACACCCACAAAACAAAATGCTAAGGAAGTCAAGTGGTCTGCATGAATTCTGAAGAAAAATGGATTACCAAAGAACAAAATTTGTCAATGAATTTCCAGCACAGTCTAGGTTAAGGGAGTTAATTTCTTGACTGAATGGCACAGACTCTGTACCACCTGATTGGCTGTTACCTTAATGGAGAAATTATATTACAATGTATAGGTACTTTAATTAGAATGACCTGGCAGTTACTGAGGCAAAATTTTCCGCTCCTTTGTATTCTGTAATACAAGAAGGATCTACATGGATGTTCTGTTCTCTGAACTGTCTGGATGAACCGGTCAACAGCACTCATCATACCTTAGTTTTTAAATCTGCATTGTGGTCATAATCTGTTATTTAATTTCTCATATTTTTAATAAAAACTTTGCCTATATATTTTAGAAATTGCCTTACTTTGCTGAAATTCTGAGAAATCCTAGACAGTTTTCAAGGCTGGGCTCAAATGTCACCTCTACTACCCTTTGCTGTGCCTCCTGGCACTGTGCTTCTGACACTTTGTACGGTCCTCCATGACAGCGTGAGCACAATTATATTACAGGCAATTACTCATGCCCCCCGGCTCATCTGTTGACTCCTTTACAGCACAGATCATGTTTTATTTATTGTAGCAACTAAAACAATTATTTGTTCAACCAATGACACCTATAAACAAAACTACCTGCCGAGGACAGAGATGCAGGGGTAAAGTCATGCCAAGATTAAACCCCAGAAACCACTGTAGATTTTTCAGAGTTGACTCTTACGTTTTCAGACTTCTAGACTTCAAAAAACAACTCTCTATAAAATGTATGTTTCTAGAAGGAAGAAGTGTAACATTGTCCCCCTTTTTTTTTTTTTTTTTGAGCTGGAGTCTTGCTCTGTCGACCAGGCTGGAGTGCAGTGGTGCAATCTTGGCTCCCTGCAACCTCCACCTCCCAGGTTCAAGCCACTCGCCTGCCTCACTTCAAGCAGCTGGGATTACAGGAGCCCACCACCACACCCGGCTAATTTTTATATTTTTAGTAGAGACGGGGTCTCACCATGTTGGCCAGGCTGGTCTCAAATACCTGACCTCAAGTGATCCACCTGCCTAGGCCTCCCAAAGTGCTGGGATTACGGGTGTGAGCCACCATGCCTGGCCTATAGAGTGCTTTCTATTTGCCAGACATTGTGCTAAGCACTTTAAAATGCATTATTTCATTTTATCCTCAGATCAGTTCCATAAAATATCTACCATTACCTCTACATGTATATAGATATATGTATCTATATATACGTATATCTACATACATTGAAAGTCTCACCAGTGTTTTAACTTTTGCTTTCAACCACTATACATATTTTAAAGAGCTTAAGAGGAGAAACAACCATTTGCGTTTTTAAATTTTCCCAGATATCAATTCTACTGCTCTTTATCTCTGAAGTTCTAGCATTACCACTGGTATAATTTTCCTTTGGCCTAAAGACCTTCTTTTACTTTTATTTTAGAGCAGAACTTCCGCCAACACATTCTCTTAGATTTTCTTCATCCAAAATGTCTTTCTTCTTTTTCTTTTTGCCTTAATTGTTGAAGGGTATTTTTGCTGGATATAGAATTCTGGATTGACATTTCTCTCAGTACTTTAACGATGTTCTGTAGTTACTTGAATCGCTGAAAGGCTTAAAGTTGGGGACCGGCTCTATCACACATACATTTTATAGAAAGGTTCATTACTTTCATATCTTCATTGTGGACCATAGCCTTTATCATCACAAAATTTTGTCTCATTTATGAGTTTTTAAATTTTGCTTTGAACCTAAACTTTTATAACTCCTTTCTATTTCCTACAATGTGGAGTTTATGGCGGACAGCACAGGCAGTTGGAAATATATATCTGGAGTTTAGAAAAGAGGTCTAGGTAGGAAAATGGATCTAGAAGTCATTGATATTTTGGCCGGGCGCGGTGGCTCATGCCTGTAATCCCAGCACTTTGGGAGGTTGAGGCAGGCTGATCACAAGGTCAAGAGATTGAAACCATCCTGGCCAACATGGTGAAACCCCGTCTCTACTAAAAATACAAAAATTAGCTGGGTGTGTTGGCACACACCTGTAGTCCCAGCTACTCGGGAGGCTGAGGGAGGAGAATCACTTGGACTCAGGAGGCAGAGGTTGCAGTGAGCCAAGACCGTGCCACTGCACTCCAGCCTGGTGACAGAGTGAGACTCTGTCTCAAAAAAGTCATTGATATTTTGGTGGTAATTGAGTAAACTGATAATTAGGGGAAAGTTGGGGAAACTAAATGCTGAGGACTATCACATGTAAGAGGGATGTCTGAAGGAGGAATAACTGGTCAAGGAAATCAGGTCATAAGTGGCAACAGGAAATTTAAGAAGGATGTAGTAGCCAAAGGTATCATACATGCATTGTATATGTATGTAGATATATATCTTTCAATGTATGTAGATATAATATACATTGAAAGTATAGATATCTATCTACATACATTGAAAGTGTATATGGATATATACACACATACACACACACATATATACAATTATAAGGGGGCGGCTAGAATAAAGAAACCTATATGTTTGCAATACTTTTACATTGTATTTAGAGGTAAAATGCTAACTCTAAGTAGGTAGGTTAGGTATATATTTTGTAATTCCTACAGCAAAAACATAGCACAGATATAACCAAAAGCCAATTAATAAAACATAACACTAAAAAACATTCAGTTAATCCAAAAATAGGCAGAAAAAAGAAACAGAAGAAACCCCCCAAAAAAGAAATAACCAGAAAACAATAAAAAGGAAACCTAAATCCAATCATTATCAATCATATTAAATGTAAATGGTCCAAAACACATTAACTAAAAGACGCTATCAGATTACATTTAAAAGAAAAACGAAAAAACAAGAAACCATTTGAAAATATAATGATATGGCCAAGTATGGTGGCTCACGCCTATAATCCCAGCGTTTTGGGAGGTTGAGGTGGGCAGGTGGCTTGAGCCCAGGAATTCAAGACCAGCCTGGGCAACATGGCGAAACCCCATCTCTATTTTTACAAATTAAAAAATAAATGAATATCATGATATCTAGATTAAAAGCAAAAGGGTAGAGAAAGACATGTCATTTTAACACTAGTCAAAAACAGTATTATACTACTAATATAAAACACTAATTTTATATTAATATTAAATAATTTTTTTTTTCCCAAGATGGAGTCTTGCTCTGTTACCCAGGCTAGAGTGCAATGGCATGATCTTGGCTTACTGCAACCTCTGCCTCCCAGCTTCAAGCAATTCTCTGGCCTCAGCCTCCCAAGTACTTGGGATTACAGGCAGCTGCCACCGTGCCTGGCTAATTTTTGTATTTTTAGTAGAGACAGGGTTTCACCATCTTAGCCAGGCTGGTCTCGAACTCCCGACCTCAGGTGATTCACCTGCCTCGGCCTTCCAAAGTGCTGGGTTTACAGGCATGAGCCACTGCACCTGGCCTGTTTTGGTTTTTTTTTTTTTTTTTCTTTTGAGATGGAGTCTTCCTCTGCTTCCCAGGCTGGGGTGCAGTGGCGTGATCTCGGCTCACTGCAATATCCAACTCCTGGATTCAAGTGATTATCTTGCCTCAACCTTCTGAGTAGCTGGGACTACAGACGTGTGCCACCACACTAGGCTATTTTTCTCTTTTTAGTAGAGATGGGGTTTCGCCATGTTGTCCGGTCTGGACTCGAACTCCTGACCTCAGGTGATCCACCCGCCTCGGCCTCCCAAAGTGCTGGGATTACAGGCATGAGCCACCATGTCCGGCCAAATAATGGTTTTTAATATAATGATTATTACCAGAAATAAAGGTTATTTCAGAATGATAAAGGGGGCAAATAATCAAGAGAACAAAACGTAAATGTTTCTGCATCTAATAACAGTGCCTCAAAATACAGGAAGCATAAACAGACAGAATTTCAAGGAGAAAGAGAACAAACCCATAACAATCGTTGCAGACTTCAACACTCCTTTCTCAGTAATCACTATAACAAGCAGACAGGAAATCAGCAAGGATAGGGAAGACCTTAACACGATCAACCAACTTGACCTAATTATTATTTATGAAACACTTTACCTAACGGCAGCAGAACACATCTTTCCTATTACAAACTGAACATTGACCTAAACAAACAATGTTTCAGGCCATATACAAACCTCTACAATTTTTTTTAATTCATCATAACGAGTATGTTCCCTAACCATAATGGAATTAAATTAAAAACCAACAACAAAGATGTCTGGGAAATCCCTAAATGTTTGAAAATTAAACAATACGTTTTAAAACAAATCATGGGTCAAAGAGTAAGTCATAGTAGAAATTTTACAATATTGTGAACCAAATGAAAATAAAAATAAAACATGTATCACAAATTCTAAGATATGTTTTCAAAAGTGCACAAAGGGGCTGGGCGCAGTAGCTCATGCCTGTAGTCCCATCACTTTGGGAGGCCAAGGCAGATGAATCACCCGAGGTCAGGAGTTCGAGACCAGCCTGGCCAACATGGTGAAACCTCATCTCTACTAAAAATACAAAACTTAGCTGGGCGTGGTGGTGGGTGCCTGTAATCCCAGCTACTTGGGAGGCTGAGGCACGAGAATAATTTCAACCTGGGAGGTGGAGGCTGCAGTGGGCAAAGATCGCACCACTGCACTCCAGCTTGGGCAACAGAGCAAGATTTTGTCTTTAAAAACAAAAACAAAAACAAAAAAACGCATAAAGGAGCACAGTGGTTTAGCCTGGAATCTCAGCACTTTGGGAGGCCAAGGCAGGAGGATTGCTTGAACAAAAAAATTCAAGACCAGCCTGGGCAGTATAGTGAGAACTCATCTCTATTTAAAAAGAAAGAAAGAAAAATCAAAGAAAATGAGGTATATATGCACAAGAGGATATTATTCAGCCATTTAAAAAGTGAAGTCATCTATAAAGCTTAAGGTTTGGAAAATAAAATCTGTTTGCAGCAACATGGATAGAACTGGAGGACATTATGTTAAGTAAAATAGGCCAAGGGCAGAAAGACAAGTATCACATATTCTCATTCATATATGAGAGATTAAGAAGTTGATTTCATGGAGATAGGCAGTAGAATGATGGTTACCGGGGGCTGGGAAGCAGGTAGGGATGAAGACAAGTTGATTCATGGGCATAAAAACTCAGTCAGATAGAAGGAATACGTTTTAGTTTTTATTTGCACAGTAGGGTGACTAGAGTCAACAATAACTTAGTATATATTTTAAAATAGCTAGAACATTTGTTATCTTCCCAATACAAAAAAAAGGTAAACATCTGAGATGATGGATACCCTAATTAACCTGATTTGATCATTACACACTCTATGAATCTATCAAAATATTACGTGTACCCTTATAAATATGTACACTCTACCTTAAGGAAACAGTGAAAAAAGAAGGTGTGGAACAACGACCACAACAAAATCAAAGAGGAAAATCTTTGTGAACTTGGGTTTGTCAGGCCAGGAATCAGCAAACCATGGCCAATCCACTACCTGTTTTTGTAATAATCAAAACAATATAATTGATAATTTGTAAATTATGTGAAATTCAAACTGCAGTGTTCATAAAGTTTTATTGGAACAGCTATTATCATTCATTTACATATTGTCTATGACTGCTTTCGTTGCTACAATGGCAGAGTTGCAACAGGGACAGCAAGGCTGAAATATTTACTATCTGACCTTTTACAGAAAAAGTCTGGCAAGGTCTGGGTTAGGTAGAGTTGTTAGATGAACACCAAATGTGTAAAAGAAAAAATGTGGTAAATCAGACTTCATCAAAATTTAAAACTTATGCTCTGGGAAAAAGACACTGCTAAGACAATGAAACACAAGGCACAGATGGGGAGAAAATGTATGAACATCACACAGCCTAACAAAGCACTTATATCCAAAATATATAAAGAACTCTTACTACCCAATAGTAAGAAATTGGCCAGGCATGGTGGCTCATGCCTGTAATCCCAGCACTTTGGGAGGCCAAGGTAGGCAGATTGCTTGAGCTCAGGAGTTCAAGACCAGCCTGGGCAACATAGCGAAACCCCATCTCTATTAAAAATACAAAAATTAGCCACACATGGTGGCATGCATCTGTGGTCCTAATTACTTCGGAGGCTGAGGTGGTGGGAGGATCACCTTGAACCTGGGGTCGAGGGGAATGACAGGCTGCAGTGAGCCAAGATCATGCCACTGCACTCCAGCGTGGGTGAAAGAACGAGACTCTGTCTGCAAAAATAAAAGAGGCCTGGCGTGGTGGCTCACACCTGTAATCCCAGCACTTTGAGAGGCCGAGGCAGGAGGATCACAAGGTCAGGAGATCAAGACCATCCTGGCTAACATGGTGAAAACCCGTCTCTACGAAAAATACAATAAATTAGCTGGGCGTGGTGGCGGGTGCCTGTAGTCCCAGCTACTTGGGAGGCTGAGGCAGGAGAATGGTGTGAACCCGGGAGGGGGAGCTTGCAGTGAGCCAAGATCGCGCCACTGCACTCCAGCCTGGCGACACAGCGAGACTCCGTCTCAAATAAATAAATAAATAAATAAAATAAAATAAAATAAAATAAAATAAAAGAATAACAATAAAGAAAGCAACCCAATTAAACATCTTAAATAAAGATTTTGGTATCTTGGCCAGGCATGGTGGCTCATGCCTGTAATCTCAGCACTTTGGGAGGCCGAGGCAGGCAGATCGCTTGAGCCCAGGATTTGAAATCAGTCTGGGCAACATATCAAAACCCCATCTCTATTAAAAAAAAAAAAAAACTAGCCAGGTGTGGTGGTGCGCACTTGCAATCCCAGTTACTTGGGAGGCTGAGAGGTGGGAGGATGGCTTGAACCCAGAAGGTGGCGGCTGCAGTGAGTGGTGACTGTGCCACTGCTCTCCAGCCTGGGCAACAGAGCAAGACTCTGTCTTAAAAAAAAAAAAAAAAAAGATTTTAGTATTTTTCCATAAACAATGATATACAGATGGCAAATCAAAAGATGCACATAAAAAGAGGCTCAGAACCATTAGTCATTAGGGACAAGCAAATTAAAACCAGAAGAAGCTACCACCATATACTTATTAAGGTGGCAAAAAAAAAAAAAAAAAAAACCTTGAGGCCGGGCTCAGTGGCTCACGTCTGTAATCCCAGCACTTTGGGAGGCCGAGGCGGGCGGATCACGAGGTCAGGATATCGAGACCATCCTCGCTAACATGGTGAAACCCCGTCTCTACTAAATATACAAAAAAATTAGCCAGGCGTGTTGGCAGGCGCCTGTAGTCCCAGCTACACGGGAGGCTGAGGCAGGAGAATGGCGTGAACCCGGGAGGCGGAGCTTGCAGTGAGCCAAGATCGCGCCACTGCACTCCAGCCTGGGTGACAGAGCCAGACGCCATCTCAAAAAAAAAAAAAAAAAAACCTGACAATATCAAGTGCTAGGGAGGATACAGGGCAACCGGAACTCTTCATACATTTGCAGGTAAGAATGCAAAATGGTACAGCTACTTTGGAAAACAGTTTTGGCAGTTTCTTATAAACATACAACCCAGAAATCATACTCCTAGGTATTTACTCAAGAGAAACAAGAATTGTGTTCAGACAAAAAACATTATGGAAATGTTTACGGCAGCTTTATTCATAGCTGCCACAAACTAGAAATAATTGAAATATTCAACTATTGAACAGATAAATGCACTGTGATACACTCATATAAGGGACTGCTACTCAGCAATAAAGAAACTACTGATACAACAACATAGATGAATCTTAAATACATTATGCACTGTACACGTATAAACTAAAAAGTTAAAATACCTTTTTAAAAGTCAAACAGGCCGGGCGTGATGGCTCACACCTGTAATCCCGGCACTATGGAAGGCCGAGGCCGGCGGATTACCTGAAGTCAGGAGTTCAAGACCAGCCTGGCCAACATGGTGAAACCTTGTCTCTACTAAAAATACCAAAAATTAGCCAGGCGTAGTGGCAGGTGCCTGGAATCCCAGCCACTCAGGAGGCTGAGACAGGAGAATCGCTTGAACCTGGGAAGCGGAGGTTGTGGTGAGCTGAGATCGCGCCACTGCACTCCACCCTGGGAAACAAGAGCGAAACTCTGTCTCAAAACTAAATAAATAAAGTCAAACAGTACATGAAAAAATAACATGATCAAGAGAGGTTCACTGCAAGAATGTAAGGGTGAATCAATATAAGATCTACTAATATAATTCTATGAATATACACTATTGTAATTAATATGTAGCATGCAGGAGGAAAACTATATGATCATCTTAAAAGATGCTAAGATGTCATTTGACAAAATATAATAGCCATATCTGATTTAAAAAAAAAAAACTTAAACAGAAAAAAAAATTGAAATAGGTGAATATACTCAACACATTAAAGGTCTCAAACCAACAGTTAACCATTAAATATCTGCATCAGTTCCATTAAATTGGGATAGCATACTAAGATGCCTATCATTATAACTAACATTTGACATTGTTTTGGAGGAGGTGGTAGGGAATGCAATTTTTTTCTTTTTTCTTTATTACCCAGGTTCCCATCAATGGTAAAGGCAATGTAATTTGAAGAGAAAAAGGAGACATAAATATAAGAAAATCAGATGTGTACATGATTCATGTTTGCAGATGACACAACTTTATTCCTAGAATAAAGTTATTCCAATCAAAGCAAAAGCTACAAGAAACAATTAGAAAAAAGAATAGGTGGCTGAATTCAAAATTAATTTTTTAAATTAATGAGTTTTCAACTAGAAGCCCCCTAGCAGAGCAGGTATTTTTATAGACAAATTAAAGATTAAATAAGATATCATGGCATAAGTGAAAATATTTAGGAAATAAATTATACTTCATCCAATTTTGTAAAAAATACATACATATACATGTGCCAGGTGCAGTGGCTCACGCCTCTAATCCCAACACTTTGGGAAGCTGAGGCGGGCGGATCGCCTGAGCTCAGGAGTTCAACACCAGCCTGGGCAACATGGTGAAACTCCATCTCTACTAAAAAATACAAAAAATTAGCTGGGTGTGGCAGCGAGCACCTGTAGTCCCAGCTACTCAGGAGGCTGAGGCAGGAGAATCGCTTGAACCCGGGAGGTGGAGGTTGCAGTGAGCCGAGATCGCGCCACTGCACTCCAGCCTGGGTGACAGAAGAGAAAAAAAGTATGTACTTTTTTGCTCAAAAGAAAAAAAGAAGTATGTATGTATGTACACATGTCCACCCAAAGATGGTTACCTAATGGGAGGAACCAAAATATTAATGTTCTGGGTTTTCTAAATTTTCTACATTACTTTCCTGATAAAGGGAAAAAGCAAAAATAAAATGTAAAGGTTTTTGGTTTTTTTTTGAGATGAAGTCTCACTCTGTCACCCAGGCTGAAGTGCAGTGGCACGATATCGGCTCACTGCAACCTCCGCCTCCTGAGTTTAAGGGATTCTCCTGCCTCAGCCTCCCAAGTAGCTGAGACTACAGGCGCCTACCACCACGCCCGGCTAATTTTTTGTATTTTTAGTAGAGACGAGGTTTCGCCATGTTGGCCAGGCTGGTCTCGAACTCTCGAGCTCAGGCAATCCACCCGCCTCGGCCTCCCAAAGTGCTGGGATTACAGGCGTGAGCCACCACGCCTGGCCAAAATTTAAAGGTTTTACTAGATTTCCAGAAGCATTATTTATGAAAGTCAAAGCTTTTTTCCTAAACTAATTATCGAAATCACAGACTAAAGAATGTCAAGAGCTCAAAAATGGGGTGAACAAACTATGGCCGGCCACAGCCTGTTTTTGTAAATGAAGTTTTATTGGAACACAGCTACACTCATTTGTTTACTTATTGTCTATGGCTGCTTTCATCCTACAAGGGCCGAGCTGAGCAGCTGTGACATAGCCAGGTGGCCTGCAAAACCTAAAATATTTACTAATTGGTGCCCTAAGAACAAGTTTGCCAATCCCCTGATCATTAGATCATCTAGTCCATCCTATACTGTACAGGTGAGTAAACTGAGGTCCACACAAGAATGACTTCTCTATGGTCCAAACTCAAGTTAAGTAAGAAGCAAGGAAGACTCCATTTCCATGGTACTTTCCACCACTTGGCCAGGAAACTCTCAAAACAGACATCCTGCTGTTTGGGAGGTAAATCTCAGGGTCTCATATCACATCGCAAGTGAGTGTATTTGCCAATACATTGATGAGAAGAGGACTTTGGGCCTAGTCAGTATCCAAGAACACCTGCTAAAGGTCTGAGTAAACCTTAGTAGACTAGAAAAAGTTAATTTAAAAACCACACAGGCCAGGCGCAGTGGCTCACGCCTGTAATCCCAGCACTTTAGGAGGCCCAGGCGGGCGGATTGCCTGAGGTCAGGAGTTTGAGACCAGTCTGACCAACATGGTGAAACCCTGTCTCTACTAAAAATACAAAAAAATAAGCCGGGTATGGTGGCATGTGACTGTAATCCCAGCTACCTGAAAGGCTGAGGCAGCAGAACTGCTTGAACCAGGGAGGTGGAGGTTGCAGTGAGCCGAGATCACACCACTGTATTCCCGCCTGGGTGACAGAGGGAGACTCCATCTCAAAAAACAAACAAACAAACAACAAACAAACAAGCAAACAAAACACATAAGCACAGACTAGGGAAGGTTTAAAAACAAACAGATGCTGAGAGTATAATCTGGTTCTGTCTTTTAAAGAGCACACACTGTAACCCAACAATCCAATCCCACTCCTAGGAACCTACCCTACAGAAACACCAGCTTAAGTGACTAAAGATACATCTCTAGCACATTTAAGACAGCACTGTCTGTAAAAGCAAAAAGGGCCTGAATTCTAGGCAAATAAATATTATCAGCAAATGCAGTTATGTGTTAATAAAGAAGGGGGCACTTCATGCCTTTACCTTACAGAGGGTCCTAACCTTCTGCACATGTAAATTTGTGACCCTTGCCATAAACAATTTCCACTGTTAGGTTTCTTCCAAGACAGAGAAGATTCACAACTCATGCCATTAAGGCAGTTAAGGACAACCAATATACCTGGAAGACGGTAATCTTCCAAGTTACAGAGGATCAGAAATCCAATGCATTTCACCTGGATAATTCAGACTCAAAAGTTCAAATATTTATCTGAATTACAGTAAAGCCACTTTAAAACTTTTTATTCTTTGCGCAGCATTTTGAAAGCACAGTACAGTCATAAGGTGGAGAAATGAGTAACTTACTGAATGAGACCTTCAGAAGTGTGTGAAATAGTTTTGATGTCTACAAAAACAGGGAAAACTGCACTTTCTTTCTACTTGTTCTCTTGATTACTGTGAGAAGAGTGTTGAAGTCTACAATATTGTTAAGGATGTGTTTCTCCTTGGAGTTCTATGAGTCCTCATGTATTTTGAGGCTCTGTTATTAAGTTCATAAACCTTTATGAAGGATTGTTTTCAGATGGGCTAAGATATTATTCGCTATTTTAAATGTTGGACCATCTCTTGAGACAAATATCCAAGCAAGAATTAGAAAGGAAAAAGGATGAGAAATTCCACACAGATTAATATATGCATTTCTGAAATACTTTTTAACTTCCATAAATAGAATATACACACAGACCTCAAAAGAGGCACTATGAACATAGTGAAATCGAGCAAGAAGCCATATTTCTAGTAAAACATATAAACTGCACCTACTGAATGTTGCCATTTGGTATGAATCACATGGCCAAGCCGTTTCCCAAGTGTGGGAATTACAGAACATATCCATGAGTAGAGAGGAGTCTAAGCATAACTTTCTTAGCAAATCTCAGGGGGGGTTCCATAGACAAATAATTTGGCCAGTGACTCCTGCGTAAGAGGTTTTATATAGGAGAACCCAGACACACTAGGACATACTAACATCTCACAATTCAGTTTGCATATCAACATTTACACTTTTATAACACTGAAATTCTCTGAGTTATCAAATTTAATTTCTCAACCAAAAGTCTCTGAATCCTAATCCTTCCTTCCCTTCTGGCCTACATATATGACTCTTAGCTTACTTTTACCAGGACTGTGGCAGATTTTCTAATTATGTGTTAACTGACTGCCTCTTCACCCTACCACCAAGAACAACAAATAATGGAAAGTCATCTCACACATGACCCCAAATCTTATTGCAGAAATGCAATACCATCACATACACAAATAATGCTGGGCCCAGAGTCTCCACAAAGGAGGACCTCACTCAGCCAGACCGCTGGGGCTACCCAAGCTGTGCAGGATTTAGGGCAAATAAAAGGCTAGAAAAGGAGATGTTAGGTAAATTCTCACTGGTCTAACAGAGGCAGACTGACTACAGTGAGTCCAGGAGAACTTTCTGCAATGATATGAAATGCCCCAAATGCTCTACATTTGTGTGGTGCAATACACGTGGCTACAGAGCACTTGAAATGAACATATAACAGCTAGTGCCACTGGAGAAACTGAAGTTTTCATTTTACTTAATTTTTTTTTTTAAGAGATGGGTTCTCACTCTGTCACCCAGTCTGGAGTGTGGTGGCACAGTCCATAGCTGACTAGAGCCTCAAACTCCTGGGCTCAAGCAATCCTCCCACCTCAGCCTCCCAAATAGGTAGAACTACAGGCATGCCATCCTATGCCCAACTATTTTAATTCTTTTGTGAAGACAGGGTTTTTACAAAACCCTGCTGCTCAGGCTGGTCTTTAACTGATGCCTCAAGTGATTTCCCACCTCAGCCTCCCAATGTATTGAGACTACAGGTGTGAGCCACCACACCTGGCCTACTTAGTTTTAATTAATTTAACTCTCCACATGTGGCTAGTAGCTACCATACTGGACAGTACAGAGGATGAAAACAACCCACAGGCTTTATTTGACTCAACATTCAGTTCCACAATTACCTGTGCTGCCTACTGCGTTCAAGAGATTTAACCAGGCACTCCAGAGACTGAATGGGACTTTCCCTGCCCAAAGTAGGTTGTAATGAAGGAAGGGCCATATCATTAAAAGGCCATCTCAGTTCCACCTCTTAACAGATATAGATATAGATAAAGGGGTTAAATAATTAAGAGGATAAAACAATCCTTCCTAAAGGTTTATGGACTTTAGGAAGGAGCCTCAAAATACGTAGATGCAGAGCCTCAAAATACAAGAAGATTGCTAGAACTTCAAGGAGAAACAGACAAATCCTTCACAATAGCTGTAGACTTCAACACTTCCCTCAGTAATCAACAAAACAAGTAGAAAGTCAGACAGATCTTAATAACACTATCAACAAACGACGTAATTGACATTTATGCAATACTCCACCCAACAAGAGCAGAATACAAAATTCTTTTCAAGTACATATGGAATATTCACTTAGACTGACAAAATTTTGGGGTGCAAAACAAACCTCTAAAAATGTTTTACAAAATTAAAGTCATACAAAGTATGCTCCCTGAACAAAATGAAATTAAATTAGAAACCAGTAACTGAAAGATACCTAAAAAAAAATCCCCAAATATTTGGCTAAAACAATTAATGCACAAGGTCCTGGAGGTTAAGGGGGTGGGAAACACAGGAACTTAGCCCCACCTGGGGGTAAAGGGAATGGTGATCAGAGAAGGCAGGCTGGAGAAGGTGATGGATGGGTGACTAGGAGTTGGGTCTGTGAGAACTACAAAGAAATAAGTATTACTAGATCAATTTGAGATGAAGAGAAGAAATAAGGAGTGAACAAGGAAAAGAGAAATAAGGGGGATGTAAAAAGTAAAGTAGAGGTTCCTCTTCAAGACTTTCCTCTCTAATTAAGAATAAATAGTAACTTCTCTTAGAAGCAAAATTTATTCAAAGACCTGTGCTAACATTCTTAAATATCTGCTAGCCATAATAAAGAAATCAATGTACTTTATGTTCTTAGCTCCCACAATTTAGCCTAAATATTTGCCCTGGCATGCTTAGACTGGTCCAAGCAAGCATTAGGTCATAGCCTGTTCCTCTTCCTTATTTAAAAGTGTTTTTACCTTTCTCAACATTCCACAAGTTACTCCCTCCTTCCTTTGTTCCCCTCTACCTTTGCCTCTTTTAAAAAGTTCTAAGTTACTAACCAATCGGGACAAACACAGAATGTGAGGTCCCGTTCCAGCCAAAGGAAACCGGAAACAGCAGTAAGGTAGATGCGTCAGGTTATAAATGACCCTATCTCCTTTGTTGGGTGTACTCTCATGGCAAAACTGCCAGTGAGTGTACCCTTTCTGCAGGAAGTAAAAATGGCCTTACTAAGTAAACTAAATTTATGTTCAAGTGCTGTTTCTTCACCGCACCGGGGAACAAGCATTTCAAACAGGAGATTTAGAAGTCAGTTCATCCTTGACTCCTTTTCTCCCGCTCACCACATCCCAGCCTAACCAATCTATCTCATTAAGGATTCATTCTAATGCCTGAATTATTTTCTGCCACGTGCTGCGGCTCACACCTGTAATCCCAGCACTTTGGGAGGCCAAGGAGGGTGGATCACTTGAGGTCAGAAGTTCACGACCAGCCTGGCCATTTGAACCGAGGAAGAGGTTGCAGTGAGCCAAGGTCATGCCACTGTACTCCAGCCTGGGCGACAGAGTGAGATTCTGTGTCAAAAAAAAAAAAAAAGGAAAATAAATTAAAATTGAATTTGCAATAATCCAGCAAATAATCCTATTTATATACCTAAGAGAAATGAAAATATATGTATAGATAAAAACATGTACACAAATGTGCTCAGCAGCATTATTCATAATAGCCAAAAAGTGGAAACAGTTCAAATGTCCATGAACTTACGAAATGGATAAGCAAAACATGGTCTCTGGGCACACAGGTGTGTGCCTGTAACTCTAGCTACTCTGGAGGCTGGAAGGCTGAGGCAGGAAGCCTGAGCCCAGGAGTTTCAGGTCAGCCTGGGCAACATTGCAAGACCCTGTCTCCATTTAAAAAAAAAAAAAAGTGGTATAGCCATACAATGAAGTGTTATTCAAATATAGTACTGATACATGCTAAGATATGCATAAACCTTGAAAACATTAGGCTAAATGACAGAAGCCATACATTATATGATTCCACTTAATAAGAAATGTCCGTAAAAGGCAAATCAACAGCAAATGAATGTAATTACTGGCTGCCAGGGGAGAGCAGGAGGGAGGTGAAGAACAGGGAGTGACGCCATAGGCATGGGCTTCTTTCTTTTGCAGGGGCGTAAAAACAAGCTGGAATTAGGTAGTGTTAATGGTTGCACAACTCTGTCAATACACTAAAAAAACCCACTAAATTACATACTTTACAAGGGTACATTTTACAGTATGTAAATTATATCTCCATAAAGCTGTTACCTTTTAAAAACTGAATTCTCATAAATATTGCTTGAAAATCATTCTGCAACTTAAAAGATGTTCAATAAATGTTAACTATTACTGTCACTATTTTTTAAATGTGACAATCTCAAAATAATATTTGAATATTAACTATCTAGAAAAACATAAAAATTGTACATATATACCAGCAGACAAAACAATTGAAACATTATATTCACACGCATTTTAATTCTTTCTATATGGTCACTTTCGATCTTTTAAAGTGCATTTTAATGTATAATTTTTTTTTTAAGTTAAGAAACATGCTGCCTCCTGATGCTTATGTTAAAGAACCAAAAGCATGAAAAAAATTAGAGGCCGGGCGTGTTGGCTCAGGCCTGTAATCCCAGCCCTTTGGGAAGCCGAGGCAGGTGGATCATGAGGTCAGGAGTTCAAGACCAGCCTGGCCAACATGGTAAAACCCTGTCTCTATTAAAAAGTACAAACATTAGCCGGGTGTGGTGGTGGGCGCCTGTAGTCCCAGCCACTCAGAAGGCTGAGGCAGGAGAATAGCTTGAACCCGGGAGGTGGAGGTTGCAGTGAGCTGAGATTGTGTCACTGCACTCTAGCCTGGGCGACAGAGGGAGACTCCATCTCAAAAGAAAAAAAAAATAGAATAATTAGTGTCAGTGTTAAGCTAGTGCTGAGATCATAACCACTGTCAACAGGCACTCAAAGAGAAGGAAGAACAAGGTGCGCAACAGAACTCAAGGAAGATCTCCCAGGAAGAGGGATTCGAGCCTGGCTAAGGAGCAGGAAGGGAAAAGGGCATCAGCTAGGATTTGTTCCTGTGTCACCCAGATTACCAGTTGCTCACTATGACTGCCACTCTCTCACCCCCATGTCTCCATCATTAAGGGTCTTTAGTCAAAGGGAAGACACAGGGTCTTGAGGAGAGAGGAAAGGAGGACCTAACAGAAGAGACCAGAGCTCCTGGTCTTAACATCCCCAGTCCTGTTACATGCATGTTTCAACACAAACTTCCAAACACGCCCACGGGTGAGCAGAATAGAACAGCACGAACTGTATGCAAGACTATTTATCACTGCGTAACTAGGACATGCCTCTCTACTACTCACAAATCATGTTGCCCAACTTTTTCAAAACCCTTTTGGCTCTCACTTTAATTCTCATGTTTAATCTCTTGAGGTACTGATACCTGAAAACAGATGTCATTAATTTCCCTTATAATCTTGACCTCCCTATTGTTACTGAAAGTACTACCATTCTTAGAGAGGCATAGGTGATGCATTCCTCTCTCTACATTCTATGTGTCAAGGCCAGAAGAACTCTAAAGTACCTCCTGGACTGATCTTCCATTTAGGACTACAAAACCGACCAGCTATCTTGTCCTTGTCAATCCATCCTGCACAACAGAAGCTATGCTTCAAGATCTTCTGATCATCCCAATACCCAAAATTAAACAGATTCGAAATGGAATTGAGAGAGAGGGCTACACCAGTGGTTCAACAGCATCTCTGTGATTTGATGTGGTTCTGTTTCATGTTTATGCATGGTGCTGCTGGGAATACAGCATATCTTCTCGGGGTGTCAGGAGTGAAAAAGGCCTGAGGATCACGATCCAGCCCAATCCCTATTCTACAGAAGAGGGGGAAAGTACAGTTGCTATAGCCTGATCCTCTAAGTACTGCCCAACACAACATACTAGGGAGTTTTGATTTATTTCCTATTCACACACTCAGGCTCTTGTTACACCGAGTTACCTGAGACTGCCCACACTTTACTATCAGTGCCTGCCGCTCCCTCCCGCTCTCTCCCCCTCCCTCCCTCAATCTGCCTGTCCTTACTCTCCACATGCCCATCCAGGAAGCCTACGCCCACACCAATCCCCTTAAACAGGGTATATAATCTCGCCCTCCTTTAAATGCCCACTGCACTTTGTACCTCACTTGTAACGATCAGAAATTATACTGAAAAGATATTAAGTTGACACTGGTGGGAATAATACTGTCAAACCAGTGACAAATTCTGTTTGAGGTAAATCTATGGTTCATTGATGGCATCTCTGCCACTGATCTCCACTGTCACAATCCTTAGAGGACATAAATCACTAACTGTTCCAGGATAACACCAGGGCTTTTGTTTTATGAAGTCATCAGAGGTTCCAAGTCTTAAAATTCCAGGTAAGTATTCTCAGAAGTCTCACATAAGACTGAGACTGCAACACAAGAACCATTCTGTTTTACATACAATTTCTTAAAATTAGCAAATGCTTAATTTCAAAGTGCTGTCAGAACTTTACCAAATGCCTATTGAAAACACTTCCTATACAATCCTTCTCATTATATCGGCAATGTCATAAAATCTATAGGCTGAAGTAATTCTAAATTTAAAAGGTAAAAATAAATTAAAGCATTATTCAGCCATATGCTTTCGGCTAAAGCAAAACTAGGTGGTTGCAATTTTATACTAAAAAGTTGTCATCCTTACATTTTTTTCCATAAAAGGAAAACAATCTTCAATAAATAAACCTTTCATGACTTTAGTAATATCAATTAATGCCTCTGCATTAAGTTATATTACCTACAAAATACTGAGTTATTTCTTATATTAGGAGTTATTTCTTATGTTAGGAATGTCACATGTCAGTAATTAAGCCAACGCTGTAAACTATAAAAATTAATCAAATTACTCTAAATTACCAATAAAGTAAATTCCTCTTTCAGCCTTCGCAGTACAACAGGATTCAAATTCATCAATCATACTTATTTATGTGTTATTCAGATATCTTAAACCAGTTCTAAAATTTTTTTCTTCCATCTACACATTTACCTGACAGCCTTCCACCCAGTAAGTACAGACTATAAAACCAATGAAACTAGTACTTAGCCTAAACAACTCACTGTCACGCATTGTTACTCATTCGAGGCAAGTGGGCATGTTCTAAAAGTTTGGAACTCAAAATGTCACTCACACCCGGGGGGTGGGGGGCGGAAGGAGGGAACTTAAAGGGTGGGTCAATAGGTGCAGCAATCCACCATGGCACACGTATACCTATGCAACAAACCAGCACGTTCTGCACATGTACTCCACTTTGTTTTTAGAAGAAATAAGGGAAAAAAAAGTCACATCCATTTTACCATAACCTTAAGAAATAATGCGTTGCAAAAGGTAAAACATCCAAATTAACATCACAGCCAATAAAGGAAAATGCCTGGCAAGCAATATGAAATAGCAACTCAAAAACAAAGTAACTCTTGCAATGAAAAACACTCACTGGGCCAGGCCAGGTGGCTCATGCTTGTAATCCTAGCACTTTGGGAGGCTGAGGCCGGTGGATTGCCTGAGTTCAGGAGTTCAAGAACAGCGTGGGCAACACGGTGAAACCCCATCTGTACTAAAATACAAAAAATTAGCTGGGCGTGGCAGCGTGCACCTGTAGTCCCAACTACTCAGGAGGCTGAGGCATGAGAATTGCTTGAACCCGGGAGATGGAGGTTGCGGTGAGCCAAGATCGTGCGTGCCATTCATTGCACTCCACCCTGGGCAACAGAGCGAGACATTCACTGATCAAAATCCATCAAAATCCAATTAGAAAAGAACAACAACAACAAAAAAAACCAATTAGGACAATTTTTAGTTTCCTAAATCCAAAATATTTAGGGGTTATGACACCCACTGTAGAATTATCGAAACTTCATGTACTACAAGTTCTCATCTACTACCAATAATTTATCCAACCAATCTTTGATGAGCACTTGCTATGCGCAAAACACTGTTACAGGAGCTGCAGAGGGAATAAGCTCAATACCTATCTCTACAGAGTTAATAATTTCATATAAGGATAGGAAAAGTAGACACACAGTAGGCTACAGGCGTCATTAAGAAAAACAAAATGTCAGGCCGGGCATGGTGGCTCACACTTGTAGGCCCAGCACCTTGGGAGGCTGAGGCAAGACGGATCGCCTGAGGTCAGGAGTTTGAGACCAGCCTGACCAACGTGGAGAAACCCCGTCTCTACTAAAAATACAAAATTAGCCAGGCGTGGTGGTGCATGCCTGTAATCTCAGCTACTTGGGAGGCTGAGGCAGGAGAATTACTTGAACTTGGGAGGCAGAGGTTGCAGTGAGCCAAGATCGAGATTCTACCATTGCACTCCAGCCTGGGCACCAAAAGCAAAACTCCTTCTCAAAAAAAGAAAAACAAAATGTCACAAAAGCATCAAAAGTAAACACTTTTTTTAAAGAACACCTAGCTACAAATTGTAATTTAAGTCAGCATATGCACAGCCATCAATCCTAAATATTATTTGCTAGGCCTTCAAATACGACTTAAAGTCAGCTGAACTGCCCTGCCAAAATGTCTCAGCTCTGTCTAACCAGAAAAAACTTCCTCCAGGAGTGTATGCAATCCAGTCTCCATGTTTCAATTACCGGCTCTGGGTACAAAGACCAACATGTGATTTAAGGTAAAAATTATTACTATAAAAGATGTACTAGGCCAGGCACGGTGGCTCACGCCTTTAGTCCCAGCACTTTGGGAAGCTGAGGTGGGCGGATCATGACGTCAGGAGTTTGAGACCAGCCTGGCCAACATGGTGAAACCCCATCTCTACTAAAAACACAAACATTAGCCAGGCGCGCTGGTGGGCGCCAGTAATCCCAGCTGCTCGGGAGCCTGAGGCAGGAGAATCACTTGAGTCTGGGAGGTGAAGGTTGCAGTGAGCCAAGATTGCGCCATTGCACTCCAGCCTTGGCGACAGAGCAAGACTCCTTTAAAAAAAAAAAAAAAAAAAGCACTAAAATTAAGTTGGCAAGAATTTACATGTACTCCTGTTTACATATAAGACATAAATATCTGACATTTGATTCATTCCCTTTATTCTCCAGCCAGCCTCCCAGGGAAAGTCTGGAGAGGATTCTGACCATCGGGCAAAAGAAATTACCTTTTTTCAGTTTATGTTAGGACAACCTACGTGGGTTTACATTTGGCTTAATATAATACTACCCTACTTCTCCAATAAGTATTTAAGCATTTATTAAAAAACAGAAACTTTTCAATTTAACCACTTCTACTACCCTACTCTCTCTGAGAAAGACATGACACACCTCACTTCAAGGAAAAAAGGGTCCTTTTTCCTCACAAATACTTCCTCATAAACTTTATTTTTAAAATGATTTTAAAACCAGATTCTAATTTAATTAATCTAGATTTGCAAAATTATAAAGGACAAGTCTTGCCGGTTGTTGCTTTGGTTATGTTAATTTCACAATTTAGTACACTGCAACTACGTATTTAATACAAAGCAGCCTTTGGGAGGGGCCGGGCCGCGGGGTGGTTAACAAAATGCATCTCAGCACCAGCCTAGAGAAACTTTTCTGTTTGTAAACAGAAGAGGGGTTACCATGGAGAAATTCATTACGGATTTCGGGAGGGCTTTTTCCTCAGAAATAGAGTGAAAAGAATAAGTCGTTGTGTAATAAATCTGATACTGACGCTGTGTGACTTAGAAGTTGGTCCAAAAGTTCATCTTAGGCAATTATGCCTAGATGGTCAACTACACATCTTCTGCAACAGGTGACACGAACCTGCATTTCCCAAGCAAGGCAAAGCAATCAAATGAGTTAAGATGCGCGTTCCTGCGGTCTTGTAAATTTTTGATTTAACCAAAACAACTTTGAATCAGATGAATTACCAAATTTGGTTGGGTCTTGTTTGGCTTTCTGCTTTGCTTTTTAATCAGCCATTTACCAGAAACTGTTGCACGGGCCCGTTAGCACTCGAAGAATAAAAGCAAACACACAAGACCAGATAAGGTTCCCCTACTAACCCAAATGATCCGTTTCCTTAACATAATTTTAAAACCACAGCTAGGGGTGTGAAAACAGATTGTGGCACACAATCTGTCCAAATCCTTAATTCCCTTTTAAGGAACAGATATATAATAAAAATCCGAAAGGAACCACATTAGAAATGAAAAGAGGTTTGCAAAACAAGAGGCTTCTTTCATTCCAGAAAACTACCAAAACAAGGGGAAAAAATGAAAGCAATGGATATGTGTTTGCCCAAGTTTCAATCTTGCCCGGTGGAGACACTGCACTGGTACAAATTCTGAGGAGGAAAAAGAGGAGGTTGGCGGGAGGCGGGAAGAGAGAGCGAGTGTGGCCTGCAAACTGCAACAATGCAATCTCCATTTTGAACAATGCGCCTCTTTCCTCCTATAAATCTGGTTTTTTGCCACTTGATGTGCCCTCGCATTTCCCATCTGGGGGTCGGCGGGGTTGGGGGGAGATCGGAGCAGGATGCACAGCACACGAGTGAGCAAAGGGGGAGGGCAGAGAAGGTGGGGAAGGAGTCTGCAGCAACTGGGCTGAGTGGGTACCTGGAGTGCTGCTGTAGGTACTATGGCTCCTGACGCTGCTTTCCGTGCAGTAACTGGCGTCCTCCTACACCACTTTGTTGACGGCCGTCCGGACCGCAGCCGTCCGGGCCAGGTGGCTGCCCCCGCCTCTCCCCGGCCGGGGCGCTGGTGCTGGGGTGGGGCTGGCGGCGGTGGCGGCTTTCTCCGGCTACTGCCGCCCATCCTGGGCGAGCTCAGCCGCGTCTTGGGCGCCACCTCAGCCTGGCGGCGGCCCACCTGCCCCGGCTGCTACCGCGTTGCCGCGAGCGGAACCCCGGATGGGTCCGGACGTGGGCAGCGGCGGCGGCGGCGGCGGGGCCGGGGCGCAGCGTTCCGCAGAGGGAGCCGCGGGCTGCTTGGTCGGCCTGCCCCGCCGGCCCCTCATTTTGGAGCCGAGGCGGAGGGAGAAGGGAAAGCGGCCGGGAAGGGGCGGGCGCAATGGGCGCAGTGGGGGCGGCCGGGGCCGGGTGGGGAGGCCAGAGGGGCAGGGCAGGAGGGGCCCGGCCTGCGGAAGCGGTTGGAGGGAGAAGGCTCAATCCGAATGGCTGGGGCCCCACTGCGGATCGCCTTCAGCCGCCATCTTGTTTCTTCCGTTACCGGATCGCGGTCACGTGAGCTGAGCAGCCTACGAGCCTGGGACGGGGCGAGGTGGCGCGGCGGCCGCTAGGGGGAGCGCGGGAGCATTGAGTCGGGGGCGGAGAGCCTGGGGGGCCGGGGCTGGGCGCCGCGCGGCGCGGCTGGACTCCGGGCGCGGTGCGCCGTTGAGAGAGACGCGCAGCTCGCGAAATGCCCCGCGTCTAAGGCCTTCGGAGACCATAGTCTCCGCTGACCCCTGGCTGGAGCCCAAAGCCGGCCGGACCTCCTCCCTGCGTCTCCCCTTCCGCGGCTCGGAGAGGAAGGCAGGAGAGCCCCCAAATATTCCCCTCCCGCCCCCTAGGGAAACTGAAGCTGAAAGAGCCAGCGAAAGAAAGAAAAAGTCTCGGAGTGGGGCGGCCCGTGCGACCTAAGGGACGGGGCAGCGCCAGCGACCGAGGGAAATTAGTCGGGGTGGGGGAGCAGGGAGACAAGCCCCCAGAATTTAGGAAACTCCTAAATTCTACTAAAAATACGAAAATTACCTGGGCATGGTGGCGGATGCCTGTAATCCTAGCTACTGAGGAGGCTGAGGCAGAAGAATCGCTTGAACCCCTGAGGTGGAGGTTGCAGTGAGCCAAGATTGCGCCATTGTACTCCATCCTGGGCTGCAAGAGTGAGACCCTTCTCAAAAAATAAAATAAAATAAATCAAGAAAAGTCTGGAAACCATGCCAACTGGTGAAATGAATAAAGAAATAAATGTTGTCTGGACTGAGTGGCTCACACCTCTAATCCCAGTACTTTGGAGGCCGAGGCGGGCAGATCACTTGAGGCCAGGAGTTCAAACCAGTCTGGGCAACATGGTGAAACCCTGTCTTTTCTACAATTGCAAACAAATTAGCCGGACGTGGTGGTGCATGCCTGTAATCCCAGCTACTCGAGATGCTGAGGCCCGAGAATCGCTTCAACCTGGGAGGCAGAGGTTGCAATGAACTAAGATCACGCCACTGCACTCCAGCCTGGGTGACAGAATGAGACTAGGTCTCAAAAAAAAAAATTATAATTCAGTAACATAGTCAGTTACAAGATAAACATTGAACCTGCCTCCTAGGTTCAAGCGATTCTCATGACTCAGCCTCCCGAGTTGCTGAGATTACAGGCGTGTGCCACCATGCCTGGATAATTTTTTGTACTTTTAGTGCAGACGGTGTTTCACCATGTTGGTCAGGCTGGCCTCCAACTCCTGACCTCAAGTAATCCACCCACCTCAGTCTTCCAAAGTGCTGGGATTACAAGCGTGAGCCACTGTGCCCGGCCTCAATTTGGGTTTTTATGGAAGCTTCATTACAGAGTCATTAATGATTACACCGTTGGCTGTTGGTGGTCAGCTTAACCTTCAGCCTCTCTCTCTTTGTCAGAGGTTGAGAGTGGCACTGAAAGCCCTGACTACCAGCCCCAATCCTGAGGCTCTCTAGGAAAGCCTAATCAGTCAATCATTAGCATAAAAAAAAGACTTATTTTGCAGATTCTGAGGGTTTTAGGAATTGTATGCCAGGAACCAGGAAGATCAAATACGTGTTTCGCAGTCTCACAGGACCACATAGAGGAGATTGGTCATCAGTGTTTCTCAACAGAAGCGCTTTGGCCTTTTGGACAAGCCAGTTTACACACTGTAGGAAGAAGTTTAGCATCTCTGGGCCCGGATACCAAAGGCTAGTACCAGCCTCATCATTTTTACAACCAAAAAGATAACCTTGCCCGCTCCCCATACATTCCCAAACACTCTCTAGGAGGTGTCAGAACCACTTCCGGCTGAGAACCACTGGAATACATTTTGGAATATCCAAAAAATGTACTTCCATTTTAAGAAAATAATGTGGGATTGGTGTTTTTCGTTTTTTAATTATTTGGAGGAAATTGCCAATGACAAGTGCTTGAACAAAAAATCCAAATTACAGACTAGTGTATATATAGTATGATGTATCCATTCAATTCACTCAGGAAATGTTTATTTAACACTTAAGGTGTGCCATGCACTGTTTCCATTCCACATTCTGTACAGAGTGGGAAAATATTTGTAGTTTATATCCTTTATATGTAAATAAATAGGTCAGTTGCACTTCAAAGCCAACAAATAAAAGTGATCTCTAAATCTAAACCCCAAAGACAATCATTTTTAAACAACTTTAGAATATATCTTGTATGTATTGTTTTAATGCATGTGTTCATATATAAACATATTTTATACAAAAACAATCTAATGAGGAAGAAAAATTATACTTTGGGAAAGAAGGAGCTGGGTGCAATGGTTCACGCCTGTAATCCCAGCACTTTGGGAAGCTAAGGGAGGTGAATCACATGGCGCCAGGAGTTCAAGACCAGCCTGGCTGACATAGTGAAACCCCATCTCTACAAAAATACAAAAATTAGCTGGGCGTGGTGGCGCACACCTGTAGTCCTGGCTACTCCGGAGACTCAGGCAAGAGAATCGCTTGAACCCAAAAGGCAGAGGTTGCAGTGAGGCGAGATCGCGCCACCACATTCCAGCCTGGGCGACAGAGCGAGACTCTGTCTCAAAAAAAAAAAAAAAACAAAAAAACACATTATTGCTAAGGTAATTTGCTTTTGAGTTCAAGACCAGCCTGACCAACATGAGGAAACTCCGTCTCTGCTAAAGTTTCAAATATGTATAAGTACTGGCATATTTTAAAAATACATTTTATTTTCTTTTTAGTTTATAAGATATGTGATTCCTTCTTTACATCTACCTATTTTTATTTCTGCCTCTTTTTTTAAATAGGGTTAATTTTTTTTTTAAATGGAGTCTTGCTCTGTTGCCCAGGCTGGAGGGCGTAGGGCTGCCTCTGCTCACTGCAATCTCCGCTTCCCGGGTTGGAGCAATTCTCCTGCCTCAGCCTCCTGAGTATCTGGGATTACAGGCACCTGCCACCATGCCCAGCTTTTTTTGTATTTTTAGTAGAGACGGGGTTTCACCATGTTAGCCAAGCTGGTCTTGAACTCCTGACCTCAAGTGATCCTCCCTCCTCAGCCTCTCAAAGTGCTGGGATTACAGGTGTGAGCCACCATGCCTGGCCTGTCAAATTGCTGTATAATTTCATTTGGAGTGAATTCAGATTAGACCATTGATTTTATTGGCTTTTTTTTTTTTTTTTTTTTTTGCTTTTTGAGAAGCAGGGCCTTATTCTTTTTCCTAGGCTGCAGTGCAGTGGTGCAATCACACCCCATCACAGCCTCCCCCTACCCAGATCAGTAAGTCCTTGCGCCTCAGGCTCCCAAGTAGCTGGGACTACAGGCGCGTGCCATGCCACCATCTCTGGCTAATTTTGGGGTGTTTTTTGTTGTTATTGTTGTTGTCATTGTTTTTTTGTAGAGACAAGGTTTTGCCATGTTGCCCAGGCTGGTCTCAAACTCCTGGGCTCAAGCAAGTGATCCTCCTTCCTCGACTTCCCAAAGTGCTGGGATTATAGGCATGAGCCACCGTATGGGCCCTGGTTATCTTTTTTTCATATTACACATTTTCATTTTCAAACATTTGAATTTTGCAAGCTTATTTTGAGTGAGAGGAGTGTTGTTTTCTTCTCTCCTGAAGCCCAGTGTAGCCCAGTCAACCCTTAACTTCCAGCAGGGAGCCAGCGCTTATCACTGCCTCACACACAGCATGTTAGCCTCCCTTACCCCCGAGAAACTCTTACTGTTAGTGTTCAGCCACCACTTCCTCCTTCTGCATCTGGAGTCTAGAAGGCCTGCAGTTTTAGTCCTGCTC
Source organism: Gorilla gorilla gorilla (assembly GCF_029281585.2). Lineage (NCBI taxonomy): Eukaryota > Metazoa > Chordata > Mammalia > Primates > Hominidae > Gorilla > Gorilla gorilla. Next base: position 27,074,798 of record NC_073228.2, on the reverse strand, counting down.
ACAGTTTTGTGTCTGTTCCATTGAGATTGTTGTAACTTATTTAAGCATGACTATGTCTTTTCAATTTCTCTTTTTTATATTTTACTCTCACTTGTATGTTCTTGAAGGGAGAGGGAGGATCAAAGTGTGCGCCCGCTATACCATCTTGGTTTTCCCAAAATCTGTCCCACGATGTTATAAAAATATATGAACTAGGAAATGAAACTCAAGGTTTTCTTTCTAACCAAGGAAGAAGTTCAGTCTCTCTCTATAAATAGAGAAGGGCTGTTGAATAATTTGTCACATTGCTTCTCTTTTGACTTTATAAGACTAGATAGTCTATAGACAGAGAAACAGGTTCATTAAACCAGGGCCATTCAGGTTTATTTGGTAAAATATTTGTGATATATTTAAAAGCTTCCTGAGGTACTCATGTAATGATTGTTACTAGTATAATTGGTGCATAGGGCTGGGTGACCCTGCAAAAAAAGAGGCACAGCAAACTTTATTTCAGGTACAGATGGACCTTACCTTTAGGCAAATCCTTGGAATTTTGGCGTGGGGAATCAGGTTTTCCTGTGGGTTTTTTGTTTGTTTTTGGCTTTTCATAGACATCTATATGAAGTCTCTGCTTTAGAATCTGTAAAACTATAGCTTCAGAGGCTTAGGCGCAATGGCTCATGCCTATAATCCCAGCACTTTGGGAGGCTGAGGTGAAAGGATCACTTGAGGTCAGAAGTTCGAGACCAGCCTGGCTAACAGGGCGAAACCCCGTCTGTACTAAAAATACAAAAATTAGCCAGGCATGGTGGCAGGCACCTGTAATCCCAGCTGCTTGGGAGGCTGAGGGAGGAGAATCACTTGAACCCAGAAGGCGGAGGTTGCAGTGAGCCGAGATCATGCCACTGCACGACAGAGCGAGACTCCATCTCGAAACAAAAAACTGTAGCTTCAGAGATTCACTTAAATTATCATTTATAGGCCAAGAGAGTTGTGGCTCACAGCCTGTAATCCCAGCATTCTAAAAGGCTGAGGTGGGTGGATCACTTGAGGCCAGGATTTTGAGACCAGCCTGGGCAACATGGCAAAACCCTGTTTCTACAAAAAAGAATTTGCTGGATGTTGTGATGCACACCTGTAGTCTTAGCTACTTGGTGAGGCTGAGGCCAGGGGACTGCTTGACCCCAGGAGGTCGACCCTGCAGTGAGCCATGATAGCACCACTCTACTCTAGCCGGGGCGATCAAGTGAGGCCCTATCTCCAAAAAAAGTTTTGTTTTGTTTTAAGACAGGGTCTCACTTTGTCATCTACATTGGAGCACAGTGGTGCCATCACAGCTCACTGAAGTCTTCACCTCTCAGGCTTAAGGGAGCCTCCAACCTCAGCCTTCCAAGTAGTTGGCACTACAGGCATGCGCCACCACACCTGGCTCATTTTTGTATTTTTAGTAGAGATGGGGTTTCACCGTGTGGCCAGGCTGGTCTTGAGCTCCTGGACGCAAGTGATCTTCCGCACTCGGCCTCCCAAACTGCTGGGATTACAGGTGTGAGCCACTGTGCTGGACGAATTTTTTTAAAGAAGGAAAAATAAAATTAATTCGGCCCTTCATTAAAAAAATTAAAAACTCTTTAAAGGAAACGTGGGCTAAGTTATTTTTCTGAGAGACTATAAGATTTAGGAAGAAAAATAATCATGATGAAACGTTTTGGGAATATTTTTGGTATTTAAAATTAATGTAGAAATTTATAAATGTGTCAGATTTTGGCTGGGCACAGTGGCTCACACTTGTAATCCAAGCACTTTGGGAGGCCAAGGTGGGCAGACCACCTGAGGTCAGGAGTTCGAGACCAGCCTAGCCAACATGGTGAAACCCTATCTCTAAAAGAATTTTTTAAAAAAAATTTAAGTCAGATTTTAAGAAATATTCTTATGGCTGGGTACAAGTGGCTCATAACTGTCATCCCAGCACTTTGGGAGGCAAAGGCAGGCAGATCACTTGAGCTCAGGAGGTAAGTTACCTGGGCAACACAGCAAGACTCCATCTCTACAAAAAAAAAAGTAGCTGGGCATGGTGGTGAGCACCTGTAGCTACTTGAAGGGGTTAAGGCAGGAAGATCACTTGAGCCTGGCAGGTCAAGGCTATAGCAAGCCGTGTTTATGTCACTGCAGTCCAGGCAGGGTGACAAAGTGAGACTCTTATCTCCAAATGAGAAAGAAATCCTCTTGGTCATAGATATGATTTCTTTACACCAAGTTTGTTCGTGGATGCCAATCACAATGGGTTTGTCCCTAGGGTAATATAGTTTGCTTTGATCATTTCCAAGAGTAAGTTGTACTACAGGATAGCAGAAGAGATGCGCTTAAAAAGTATGGCAAAATGCATATTGAGACAATAGTATGTTGGCCAGACACAGAGACTCACGCTTGTAATCCCAGCACTTTGGGAGGCTGAGGTGGGTCACCTGAGGTCAGGAGTTCAAGGCCAGCCTGGCCAACATGGTGAAACCCTGTCTCTAACAAAAATACAAAAAATTAGCTGAGCTTGGTGGCACGTGCCTGTGGTCCTAGGTACTTGGGAGGCTGAGGTGGGAGGATCACTTGAGCCTGGGAGGTGCAGGGTACACTGAGCCGAGATTGTGCCACTACACTCTAACCTGGGTGACAGAGTGAGACCCAGTCTTAAAAAAAAAAAAAAGAAAAAACAAGATGCAGTAAAGAAGCTCACCAAAACCAAGATGGTGACGAAAGTGACCTCTGGTCGTCCTCACTGCTCGTTAAAACTTTTTTTAAAAAATATGAAAAGAGGCTGGGCCCTGTGGCTCACACCTGTAATCTCAGGACTTTGGGAGGCCAAGGCAGGTGGATCGCCTGAAGTCAGGAGTTTGAGACCAGCCTGGCCAACGTGGCACAACCAAAAATGCAAAAATTAGCCAGATGTGGTGGCACACACCTGTAATCCCAGCTACTTGGGAAGCTGAGGCAAGAGAATTGCTTGAACCCGGGAGACTGAGGTTGCAGTGAGCCGAGATCATGCCACTGTACTCCAGCCTGGGAGACAGAGCAAGGCTCCGTCAAAAAAAAAAAAAAAAAAAAAAAAAAAAAAGCCTGGCCTGGTGGTGCACGTCTGTAGTCCCAGCCACTCAGGAGGCTGAGGTGGGAGGATCATGTGAGCCTGGGAGGTCCAGGCTGCAGGGGGCCGTGATCCTGCCCCTGCCCTGCAGCCTGGGTTATACAGCGAGACAAAAGAAAAAAGAAAAAAGTTAGTGGTAACAGGATAAACTACATAACCGTATATTATTCCTTCACATTCATGAAGCAGGTCAATTTGAAGCTTGAGGACGACTTCCATTCCTCTAGGTGAATCTACCAAGAAATGCCTTGGTAGAGCTAGGAGTGCCAATGGTATCAGCAAGGCCAGCCTGGTTCCCTTTGATTCATGGTAATTCTCACTATGACTTTGACATGATGTTCCTACACTGTGCCTATCAACACTTGTAGACACACTGTATAAGCGTTTGTTACATTTACTTTTTCTTTTGTCATTAGGTCTTTTATTACAGAGGCCACTGTGCACTCCACAATCACACACTTACACAGCTCCGCCTTGCCAGGCAGTGTAGACCCTGCCAAGCAGTGTAGACAGATTCTGGATAACTATCTTTGCATCCTTCCCCATACCATGTCCCAGATGTTGAACTGAAGCAGCTCCTTCCATGTTCCCTACCCGTTAATTAGCCAGGCCGCTGCCCACATTGTCACAAACATTATATTAACTGAAAAACTGGCCCATGCCATATTCCATTATGAGAAATTATTTTTAATTCGATTAAATTCCAATGTTTATTCAGAAAACCTGGTAGAGATTGAATTGCTCTATGTACCTTTCTTAGTTTTCTTCTTCATAGCATATTTTGACCGTTTATCTTCTACACCTGGCTGACCTGCATGGTCCTTGTAGTGTAACTTCTACTTGGTGTTTGCGCTTTGCTTTGTTTTCAAATTTAAATTGTGAGATACATTTTTAAACCTATCTAAGAAATAGCCCTGATATTGAAATGGCTTCTGTGGAATAGGTTTGACAGATGTAAGTCTTTGATTCTTTGGCTTTGGTTTTTGTGCCTGTTACAGTTTTACACACATTCATTCAGAGGAAGACATTACCATCAGTGTGTGGTTTATTTTTTCAAATTCCAGTATGTTTTTAAAGACCCATATTTCACTAAGCAGTGTACTTGTTGAAACCCATGTGAGTTACTTTGTTTGCACATGTGATAGAGTATCAGATACTGGAGTTTGCCAGGGGTAGAATGGTTGGATTCAGGAATGTTTAGCTGACTCATAGCAGGAAGTTATCCTGTAAAAAAATGAAGCAAGGCAGGGAAGACAGATTTAAGTACCATGCAGCTCAAAACGACAATTACATTGTCATTTTCGTTGTGAATACTTTTAGGTTCTATATTGGCTGTGATCTTTGTACTAACTGGTATTATGGAGAATGTGTTGGCATCGCAGAAAAGGAGGCTAAGAAAATGGATGTGTACATCTGTAATGATTGTAAACGGGCACAAGAGGGCAGCAGTGAGGAATTGTACTGTATCTGCAGACACCTGCAGTCACAGTGAGTTCTAATAAGAGCATCACATTTAATAATTTAGGAAGCCAAATTGCTCTGACTGGTTACTTATTTACTTTAAAATAAAAAGCAGATTTTTTCTACATTTGTTATACACTTACATTACAAATTCCTTTTCATTTTTTTTTCTCTTTTTCCCTTTTTACCTACCCTTCAAAATTTATCTTGCTTCATAGTGAATGTTTGAGACACATTGGGGAAAATGTGGTTTAATGGTAGATTTGATTCTTCAACATGTAACATAGAAATTAATGAGATTAAAATAGCTTGACTTGTTTGGACTTTATCAGTGTTTGAAATGGTGCTTTATTATAGGTTAGAAAAACACTAATTTGGGTATAAGCTTTGAGACTCTGTTATTACCTTACAGGATTTTGAACTCCCATATGGTACAGTACTAGTTGAAAGATTTGTGACTTGTTTTCAGCTTTAAAATCAATTGAATGTTTCATATTTATCTTTAAATTGGTTCTCCAAAATTACAGTGTTCTTATAAATTTTTTTACTGCTTGTTCTTAACATGAAAAATACTAAATTAATGTACTGGAATGTCGATCTTGAAAGTATTAAAACCATAATACTAAAACTATTTTATATCCCAGGGTTTAGCAAATTTTCAGGTGCATGCTTTATTATAAGTAACATCATCCCATCTGTTTTGAACTCACATTTCCATTTCGGATCTTGCAGATTTTTTATTGGCTGTGATCGGTGTCAGAATTGGTACCATGGGTGCTGCATTGGCATCTTGCAGAGTGAGGCAGAGCTCATTGATGAGTATGTCTGTCCACACTTCCAGTCAACAGAGGATGCCATGACAGTGCTCACGCCACTAACAGAGAAGGATTATGAGGGGTTGAAGAGGGTGCTCCGTTCCTTACAGGTGAGACCCCTCTCTGTGCAGCATTTCAAAATGAAATCAGCCAGCATAATTTTGGAAGCATTTCTAGGATTTCAAGTTTCCAATGTTAGGATTTCAAGTTTCCAATCTTAGAGTGATTATTTACTGAGTCTCAGCTAGTCTAGTGAAGGGCTTGACAAACTTCAGTCCTCCACATACCAGTGTCATGAGCTTTACCATATCCCCACACCTATCAGCTTATCTAACACTCAGATAATCTAACATGACTCACTTCTTTATACATTTTATTTTTAAAGAAACTTCCTCTCACTCCCATGGATTGAGAAACAGTATGATTAGATTATAGTTATTATTTTCCTTATGAAAGACAGAAAGGGGGCTGGGTACGGGGGCTCACACCTGTAATCCCAGCACTTTGGGGGGCTGAGGTGGGCAAATCATGAGGTCAGGAGTTTGAGACCAGACTGGCCAACATGGTGAAACCCCGTCTCTACTAAAAATACAAAAAACTAGCCGGGTGTGGTGGCGTGAGCCTGTAATCCCAGCTACTAGGGAGGCTGAGGCAGGAGAATCGCTTGAACACAGGAAGCAGAGGTTGCAGTGAGCCAAGATCGAGCCATGGCACTCCAGCTCAGGTGACAGTGCGAGACTCCGTCTCAAAAAAAAAAAAAGGAAAGAAAAGAAAAACAGGATAGGTATGGTTTGCAGGATTAGCAAGTGATACAGATGTATTGAAGACATAGAAGGCCAGTGTGGTTGCTCACCCCTATAATCCCAGCACTTTGGGAGGCCAAGGCAGGAGGATCACTTGAGTCAATTAGTTAGAGACCAATCTGGGCAACAAAGTGAGACACCATCTCTACAAAAAATAAAAATAAAAAATTAGCTGGGCATGTTGGCACGCACTTGTTTATCCAGCTACTCGGGAGGCTGAGATGAGAGGATCACTTGAGCACAGGAGGCTACAGTGAGCTATGATCGTGCCACTCCACTCCAGCCTGGATGACAGAGCGAGACCCTGTCTCAAAACAATGGGGGGAAATAAAAGGATATAGTGCATTGGATTGAAACTTTCTCCTATTTTTATCATAATCACAAGAATTGAAGAAACTAAAAAGGGACTCGTAGTCTCAATGTGTGGTTGAATGTTATCTAACATCACATCTCTGCCACCTCATCATTAATCAGCTGTGGTAATGATTCCACACTTTGAACCCATCCCACCTGTTTACAGAAGCAGTTGCAATGCCAGCATCACTCAGTGACAGCTCATCATGTAGGGCCCAGAATACTGATTTTGTGACTTCTAAACTTGTGTTCCACCCCCCACACTGTGGGGAAAAGAAAGAGAGATCAGATTGTTACTGTGTCTGTGTAGAAAGAAGTAGACATAGGAGACTCCATTTTGTTCTGTACTAAGAAAAATTCTTCTGCCTTGGGATGCTGTTAATTTATAACCTTACCCCCAACCCCGTGCTCTCTGAGACATGTGCTGTGTCAACTCAGGGTTAAATGAATTAAGGGCTGTGCAAGATGTGCTTTGTTAAACAGATGCTTGAAGGCAGCATGCTCCTTAAGAGTCATCACCACTCCCTAATCTCAAGTGCCCAGGGACACAAACACTGCGGAAGGCCGCAGGGACCTCTGCCTAGGAAAGCCAGGTATTGTCCAAGGTTTCTCCCCATGTGATAGTCTGAAATATGGCCTCGTGGGAAGGGAAAGACCTGACCGTCCCCCAGCCCGACACCCATAAAGGGTCTGTGCTGAGGAGGATTAGTATAAGAGGAAGGCATGCCTCTTGCAGTTGAGACAAGAGGAAGGCATCTGTCTCCTGCCTGTCCCTGGGCAATGGAATGTCTCGGTATAAAACCCGATTGTCTGTTCCATCTACTGAGATAGGGAAAAACCGCCTTAGGGCTGGAGGTGGGACACGCGGGCAGCAACGCTGCTTTGTAAGGCATTGAGATGTTTATGTGTATGTGTATCTAAAGCACAGCACTTAATTCTTTACCTTTTCTATGATGCAAAGACCTTTGTTCACGTGTTTATCTGCTGACCTTCTCTCCACTGTTATCCTATGATCCTGCCACATCCCCCTCTCCGAGAAACACCCAAGAATGATCAATAAATACAAAGGGAACTCAGAGGCCGGCAGCATCCTCCATATGCTGAACGCAGGTACCCTGGGCCCCCTTATTTCTTTCTCTATACTTTGTCTCTGTGTCTTTTTCTTTTCCAAGTCTCTCGTTCCACTTAACGAGAAACACCCACAGGTGTGGAGGGGCAACCCACCCCTTCACCGCACCAAGGTCTTCCGACCAGGCTTTGAGTACCATTATTGCAGAGGAAGCTCATCTTAGGTAACTTATTACTAGAGCAGAAATCACCTAATGTAAAGTATTTCATGTATCGCATTTAAAACTGACTTTTGGGTTCATTGATGTAGTGACTCAACTGGGAATCTTAAATGGAATTAGTGTTTTCACTGACAATAAGAATGCCTACTTTTTCATTATAGGCCCATAAGATGGCCTGGCCTTTCCTTGAACCAGTAGACCCTAATGATGCACCAGATTATTATGGTGTTATTAAGGAACCTATGGGTAAGTACATGAGTTGAATTTGAAGTTTTTTCAGAAGTCTCAGTGGATATTTTATTAACCACAAAATTAATATCTTAGAATACTTTTAGCAAGGCTGGTGGGGGTATAAATTGGTATGGTCACTTTGGAGGGTAAATTGATAGTATCTATTACAGTTGAATTGTGCATATTCGGTTATTTTATTTTATTTTTTTGAGATGGAGTCTCACCCTGTTGCCAGGCTGGAGTGCAGTGGTGTGATCTCACCTCAATACAACCTCTGCCTCCCAGGTTCAAGCGATTCTCCTGCCTCAGCCTCCCGCGTAGTTGGGACTACAGGCACGTGCCATCACACCCGACTAATTTTTGTAGTTTTAGTAGAGACGAGGTTTCACTATGTTGGCCAGGATGGTCTCAAACTCCTGACCTCAGGTGATCTGCTCACTTCGGCCTCCCAAAATGCTGGGATAACAGGCATGAGCCACCGCGCCCAGCCCCCCCAGTGATCTTCCTTTGAGGAAAAGCCACGGGGTGCTTTCTGCCTTCTGTAGCAAGGAAGATGGTTTCTAAGAGGGTATTTTAAAAGCAGTTTACCTAAAATAAAAGTGAAAGGCCAGGCAAGGTGACTTATGCCTGTAATCCCAGTACTTTGGGAAGCCGAGTGGGGAGAATAGCTTGAAGCCAGGAGTTCAAGACCAGCCTGGGCCACAATATGAGACCTTGTCTCTACTACCAAAAAAAAAAAAAAAAATTAACCAGGCTTGGTGATGAGTGCCTATAGTCCCAGCTACTTGGGAGGCTGAGGCAGGAGAATCACTTGAGTACAGGAGTTTGAGGCTGCAGTGAACTATGATCAAGCCACTCCACCCCAGCCTGGGTGACACAGCAAGAACTTGCCTGTTTAAAAAAAAAAAAAAAACCTGAGGCCAGGTGCGGTGGATCACGCCTGTACTCCCAGCACTTTGGGAGGCCGAATGGGGCGGATCACGAAGTCAGGAGATCGAGACCGTCGTGGCTAACACAGTGAAACCCCGTCTCTACTAAAAATAACAAAAAATTAGGCGGGCGTGGTGGCAGACGACTATAGTCCCAGCTACTCGGGAGGCTGAGGCAGGAGAATGGCATGAACCCGGGAGACAGAGCTTGCAGTGAGCCAAGATTGCGCCACTGCACTCCAGCCTGGGAGACAGAGCGAGACTCTGTCTCAAAAACAAAAACAAAAACAAAAAAACTGAAGGATAAGCCCAGCTAAAGTATCCAATTTTTATTCTCAGCAAAGGAATTAAAAAACAAATGAATATATATATAGGCAAGGAAGCAAGAAAAGTAGGCAGCAGGTTATAGACCAAAAACAAGAAACTACAAAATCTGTAAAACTAGGCTAGGCGTGATGGCTCATGCCTGTAATCCCAGCACTTTGGGAGGCCGAGGCGGGTGGATCACCTGAGGTCAGGAGTTTGAGAGCAGCCTGGCCAACATGGCAAAACCCCATCTCTACTAAAAATACAAAAATTAGCCAGGTGTGGTGATGCACACCTGTAATCCCAGCTACTCAAGTGGCTGAGGCACGAGAATTGCTTGAACTCAGGAGGCAGAGGTTGCAGTGTGCCAAGATCACACCACTGCACTCCAGCCTGGGTGACAGTGAGACTCTCACAAAAGAAGAAAAAAAAATTCCCAACCTTACCAACATAACAAGACCATATCTCTACAAAAATTTTAAAAATTGACCAGGCATAGTGGCGTGCACCCGTAGTCCTAGCTACTCAGGAGGCTATGACAGGAAGATCACTTGTGCCCAGGAGTTCAAGGCTGCAGTGAGCTGTGATCACTTGTGCCCAGGAGTTCAAGGCTGCAGTGAGCTGTGATTACACCACCGCTCTCCAGCCTGAATGACAGATTGAGACCCTGTCTCAAAAAAAAAACACAAGAATAAAAGAAAAATTTTCTGAGCTGATGCGAGTCACAGGACTTTAAATTCTAGCAGAATAAATTCATTCACTCAGCAAATGACTATTGAGAACCTGATGTGTGCCAGATACAGGGAATTTAGCAGTGAATAAATTAAAGCCCCTGCACTCTATGAGGGGTGGGGGGAGCAAGGGGTCAGTTGATAAACATTATAAACCAGGTGGACAAATGGAAAAAGACTCACTCCTACATACATCACTATAAAATTTCCAAACATTAAGAATAAAAGAAACTTTTAGATAAAACAGACAATCTATAAAACAAGAATTAGATTGGTGTCAGATTTTTCTGCTACAACATTTAGTGCTAGAAGATTATGGAAGAATAAACCTAAAAGTTTAAGAAAAAATGATTTTCAACCTAGAAGTCTATGTGCAGCCAAACAGTCAAGTAAAGTCAGAATAAATACATTTTCAGTCATGTAAGGACTCAGGGTACCCTTTCTTGGCAGGTATTTTTTAAAAGCATGTGCTATTGGCCAGGCAGGAAATGGCTTATGCCTGTAATCCTAGCACTTTGGAAGGCAAAGACGGATGGAACATTTGAGGTCAGCATTTTGAGACCATCCTGGCCAACATGGCAAAACCTCGTCCCTGCTAAAAATACAAAAATTAGGCGGGCATAGTGGCGCATGTCTGTAGTCCCAGCCACACAGGAGGCTGAGCCCCAGTTCAATAGATACACGATGCCACTGGTGTGGCAACACGTGTGTGTGGATGGAGTGAGGTGCAGAAGCAGGTGGTGGTGGGCTCTGAGAAGGGCTGATTGAATGGTCTCTTTATTCCCTTTATAAATTTTCCTCCCTTGGAAGATTGACCTTTGTAAAGAAGAAAAACATGTTAGAAGAAAAAAGGAAAAGAACTCTGCATGCCCTCAGCTCAGATGCCATCTCCTCTGGGAGCTCCTCTGGCCCCTGCCAAGGCTGGATCAGGTGCCCTCAGGGCACACACGATGCTGATCCAGGGCCATCTGTGGCCCAGACTCTGGGTCCCTCATGCAGCCCTCACCACTGCTCAGGAGGCCACAGGAACAGAGGAATCACTGGCCCGTTTTACAGACGGGAAAGCTGGACCCGGAGAAGTGAAGCAACTTTCCTGACTCACAGTGGGTGAGGGCCTCCCACGCTCTTTCCCCTGCCCCATGCTATTTCCATGGGACTTCCACAGGCACGGGAAGCAGGCTGAGCACATAGCAGGAGTACAGCGCTGCTGCCCAGGGATGGAGCAGGAGGGCCAGGGAGAGAGAGACAGGGGTGCCCCTGGTGCCCACAGAGACAGGTCTGTAAAGCCGATGAACAAACTCTCAGCAGGGCGGGGATGGGTGAATGGGGCTGGGGCCCACAACCCATACCACAGGCACCTGGTCTACACAGGTCTGTAGGCCTGTGCAGATACCTGGCTCCTTGACCAAGGAGGGTGATAAGGCCCCACCTGACCCCAGAGATTTCGCCACCTGGTTGGGTGGGCAGGAGGATAGTCTTTCTGGAGCTCTGGGTCATGGACTCTCAGAGGTAGGGAGTGAGTCAGCATGGCCAAGAGGTGGAGACCCAGTCACCCATGGATGCTTGGGATGGGCGAGCCTCCTGGGACGAAGCCTTCTAGGGTCTAGGGTCCCACATGGTGGTCCCCGGAGGGCTTTCTGTTCTTCCAGGCCCTGCAGAGGAGACCAAGGCTCGGCTGGCAGCTGTGGGGCCAGATTCTCCTCTTTGCCTAGGGGAGAGCCCCTGCAGCACCCCTTGAGAGCCCCTGGGGACCTGCCTGGGGCACACCCTGGCCCCCAGGAAGCCCGGCTCTGGGAGCACTGCAGCCAGGATGGAGGAGGCAGTCTTCAGAGAGGCACTGTCTAGGCCAGCCCTGTGGGGAGGGAAGGCCAGATGGGGGAACCTGGAGGGGCTTGTGAACTGGTTACTGCCCCTAGAAACCCAGCAGAGGTGGACTCGAAGCCCATTCTGGGCAGAAGGCACCGGCAGGCTTCTCCGCCTGAGGTCTGCCCTCCTGAGGGTGCCAGGAGAGCACAGCCCTGGGAAGACTGTAGCCTGGGAACTGGGAACCTGAGGACTGGGAAGCGTTTATGACAGGCATGGAGAGGCCTAAGTCCCTGCTGAAGCCCAGCATCACATCCCATTCCTGAGCACCAAAGGCCCCAGGCCCTGGGTAAGAGAAGCTTCCTGAAGGGCATCCTGAGGGCCCCGCCCCGATCACCTCTTCTTTGGAGAATTTCAGGAGGGAGGCTGGCATGGGCCAGACAACTGGCTGGACAGGGAAGAGGTGGGAACATCTGGACCTTGCCTGCCTCTTGCCACACTCCCCGCTTCCCTCCTCACTGTAGCCAAAGTTCTCCCTGTGCTTTCCACCGACAGTTCATGGCCTGTGCGTGCTATTCCTTCTGTCTGGAACACCCTTTTCCCCTTTGCTTCCCCTTTCTAATTCGTCATTTTTCAGGTCTCACCTTAGAAGTCACTTCCTCCAGGAAGCCCTTCCTGCTTTGTCCTCCTCTGATCTGGGCTGGATGTAAGCCTCTGTGCTTCCAGGACGTCCTGCCTCTCACCCTCACCCCCGGATGGAGTTGCTGGCTTTCCCACCTGTCTCCCTCTCACCCTCACCCCCGGATGGAGTTGCTGGCATTCCCACCTATCTCCCCTCTCACCCTCACCCCCGGATGGAGTTGCTGGCTTTCCAACCTATCTCCCTCTCACCCTCACCCCCGGATGGAGTTGCTGGCTTTCCCACTTGTCTTCCCTGCCAGGCCAGAGGCTTCCTGCGGGTCGGCCCTGGCTCTGCCCTGCTCAGTGTTGGAGCCCACATGCCTTGCCAGGTGTGCAGTGCTTAGTATGTTCTCAGTCCATGTTTTTGAGTGAACAAATAGATACGTGAAAAAAAAACCCAAAATCACCCCCAAAAGATGTGATCATTTCCCAGGCCCAATGGGAAGATCTCTGCCCATGTTTCCTCCAGGTGGACGCCTTGCCCTGGGCACTGCCCCCGTGTGTGTGTGTGTGTGTGCATGAGTGCCTGCATGTGTGTACATTTGTGTGCATGTGCATGTGTGTGCAAGTCTGTGCATTTGTACATTTATGTGTGTGGGTGTGCGCATGTGTATGTGTGTATGTGTGTGTTCATGTGTGTGTGTTCGTGTGTGTTCATGTGTATGTGTGTGTGTTCATGTGTATGTGTTCCTGTGTGTTCATGTGTATGTGTGTGTGTTCATGTGTATGTGTGTGTGTGTGTTCGTGTGCATGCACGTAAAGGGTGCTCACCTCCTCCTGAGCTCCTTCAGGGCACCGCTCCAGCACGGGCCCAGGTAATCCCCCAGGAGCTTTAGCTGCTCCCAGCTCCTCCCGATGAGGTGCATCCGCTCCACATGCTCGTACAGAGATGCGTTTGCCATCTGCAGGTTGATGAGGGGCTGGGCCCAGATCTGCATCAGAAACTTCAGGGCCTGCCTGCAGATCTGGGGGCACCACCAGGCATTAGGGATGGGAAGGAATCGCTGTTCAATGAGCACTGCCCGGCCAGGTGCCACATGACCTGCTCACTTACCTGAGGGGCTATCTTCATTTTACAGATGGGGAAACTGAGGCTCAGGGAGATGAGGGGATTTGGCTAGGGTCACCCAGCTTGTAAATGGTACAGTCAAGCTCTGAACCCAGTTTATCTGACTCCCAAACCCACTCTCCCTCTAAGGGCAAGGGTCGCTGCCCCCTCCCCAACCATGCTGAGATGAGGGAGGGACTGCTTTGGTTAACGCCCCCTCCCTCTGGGCCTCACAGATCAGGGTCTCTGGGTTCAGGAACCCTTGGAGCTCTTTCCCCAGAGTTGTTTCCTGGCCACGCCCATCCTATTCCTGGAGTCAGAGTGCCACAGCAGACACATCTGAGCCAAGGGCTCCCTGTGACCTTCCTCCCTCTCCCACAGATGCAGCCTTCCAAGTTTTCTACCCCCGACTACACAGTGGAGCTGAAGGGTGCCACTCTCTGCTGGGCCCCAAAAACAAATCCAGTAAGAAGAACGTGCTGGAGGTGAGTGGTGGGGGTGGGGAGAAGGAGGGAAGGGGCTTAGTGATGCCTGCCAGCCCTCTGAAACTAGTGACCTGGAAATGACCTGGGGGTTTTTGACCCTTAATTCCCTATGAGCCAACACTGAGTGCAGCTTTTGGCTGTATTAATAGAGGTAAGAATCCAGAGCCAGAGAGGTGATACTGGTGCAGTTGCTGGCAGTGCTCTGGGACCCTTACTGTAGGCAAGCCCCAAGTAGGATGACCTGGGAAGAATTGGGGCTACCATTCTCAGGGCTCAAGGCCAAAGCTGCACCCCCGCCCCAGGGGACCCGTCCTGTGTTTCTAGCATCACAGATTCTGCAGTTCCCCCTCCAGGAGCTGAGTTAATAATAATCCTTGCCCTGGAGGGTGGTGAGGAGTAGGGCCTCTGGAAGAGGAAATTCTCATGCCTAGAATGGCAGCCCTCGTCCCAGCCTGAGAGAGACAGGAGGCTCCGTGTCCTTGGCTGCTTACTGTGACAGGCCTGGTTGGGAAACCTCTTTCTCCCCAGGTGCCCTTCCCTGTCCCTGAGCCAAAGCCCCATTTCTGTCTGGACTGCATCCCCAGTGAATAAACCGGGGCAGTGGGCAAGACTACCAGGTTACCCCCACAGGAAGGGAGAGAAGACCCAGGATGGGTACTCCCAATGCCACACCCTTCACTGTCCACGTCTTATCTTGTTTTTAAACTACTCTTACCCTGATCTCAGTCCCTAGAAGGTTTGAGGCAGATCACAACAGAAACACACGTGGTGAACTGGCAAATTCACTGAAAAGCCAGGACCACAAAAAACAAGTTAGAGATGGGACTCAAGATGGAGAAGAATTAGGGGGCAGATGATGTACAGGTGCTAAGGTGTGGTTGCTGAAGAAAATTTAGCTCTGACTTTCCTGCTAGGTAAGGTGAAAAGAGAGGGGCTATCAGGTGCATGTCTCTTTGTTGTTGAAAAAATAATGAAACCCACCCAGATATTGAGGGAATCAAAGCTTTCTCCTAACTCTTCGCTCTTAAATTTCTTGTGTGTAGCTCCGTGAACATGGGATCTAGAAGGACAAGTCAGGTACCCTGCAAAACACCTCCAGGGAGGTTTAATGGGGCTGCTTCAGGTGGCATTATTATGATGAAGGCCGGCAGCATGACCTCATGTCTCAGCTCAGAAAAAGCAATTCTGCAAAGAACCTGACTGTGTAGTTTCTTGATTATTCACCAAGCTCCATTCAGTTCTAGAACCAGGATATCTACAAAGCAAAGTTGGAAAACTGGTTTCATCTCATGAGCTACTCTGATGACTAGATCTGGAGTCTTGTGGGGTTTTGTTTTTATTTTTTGTTTTTGTTTTTGTTTTTGTTTTTAGAGACAAGGGAGTTTGGGTTTCCTTTCTACCCAGCAGGCATGGCTCAGTGGCAGACACCAACCACTGGCATCTGGGTTGTATTTCATAATTTGCACGGTACTTGCAGAACCTTGTCTCATTTAAGCTTTGTAATAACCCCACAAAAATAGCTGGTAGTAGCTGAATTTTACAGACACTGAAATGGAAGCTTGAAGAAATTAGGTGAAGGTCAGGGTGAGGCAGCTAGTGAGCAGCAGAGCCCGCCCTCTGGTCCCAAGGCCCAGGGACCCTTCTGCCTGCCCCTGGGGGAGTCAGGGCCTTTGCTTTTTGCCCAGGGCACACCCACTGGCCGCTCCCACTGGCCCCCCGCTGTGGAGACACCTCTACACTGTAAGAACTATCCAACCAAGGGGGCCAAAGCCAGCCTTGCTCCACAGTCCTGAGGCATCAGACACTGTGCAGACTGCCCTGCCCCCTGCTGGCTGCCTGTCTGCTTCCCGTGGCCAGCCCTGACCGCGGCCCCTGTCCCCCAGCCACTTCGTTGCTCGCCACAGCCCCTACTCTGCTGCTTCCATTCTGGGGCCCGAGTGGAGGGGTGGACCTAGAGGAGGCTGGCATTGCTGAGCCAGCAGCAGGGACACTAGACACAGGCAACAAGGGTAATGGAGCAGAACACAGGCTCTGGGACCAGCCAACATGGCAAAACCCTATCTCTACTGGAAATACAATAATCAGCTGGATGTGGTGGTGCACGTCTGTAATCCCAGCTCCTGGGGAGGCTGAGGCACTTGAGCCCAAGAGTCAGAGGTTGCGGTGAGCTGAGATCATACCACTGTACTCCAGCCTGGGTGACAGAGCAAGACTCTGTCTCAAAAAAAAAAAAAAAAAAAAAAGGAAGCACTGGAGGACATTAAACAAATAGCAGATCCTCCAGCCTGGCCAACATAAAAATACAAAAATTAGCTGGGCATGGTGGCGGGTGCCTGTAATCCCAGCTACTCGGGAGGCTGAGATAGGAGAATCACTTGAACCCAGGAGGCTGAGGCTGCAGTGAGCCGAGATCGCGCCACTGCACTCCAGCCTGGGCGACAAAGGGAGACTCCATCTCAAAACAAACAAACAAACAAACAAAACAAAACAAAACAAATAGCAGATCTGGTCAAGCCCCTCAAAGCTGTTACATAAACCAACTACTGAGGGTAAAGACCTTTGGAAGGACCATTTAAAACACCTGGGGCTTCATCGGGCTGGATTTGCTCTGAGCTACAGGTGGAATCAAGAGTTCTCTATAATCATCACTTGCACAGCGTAGTTTTCAGGGAAATATTTTCCTATTTGACAGGTGAAAACAGTATTTTTCACCTGCCTGTAGGCAGTTTTGAGACAATATAGTACTTTTCCAGAAGTGCTTCCCTGAATGACTGCGCACGATTATGATGACATTCTGGAATGGGGTTTTATAACACTAGTGGGAACACGCTGCCCCTTTAGCAATGGAAAACAGGACTTCAGAGCTGCCTTCTGAAAGGCCTGGTCCCTGCAGATGGAACCCACCTGGGACCCTCCTGGTCACCTACCCATCTGCCTCCAGTGTACCACCCGGAAGCTCTTATGCCCCTGTGCGGGGGCTGCCTGGGGGCATTAGACCAAGCATGTGTGCCTTCCCCAGGAAGCAGGCAAACCAAGGAAGCAGGCAAACCCAGATCTGAATGCCAGCCACACCACTTCATCACTATGTGACCGGACAGGTTTCCTAACCTCTCTGAGCACCCATTTCTTCAGCTGTAAAATAATGATAGTTCTTACAGTGTGTTGTTGTAAAGATTAATTAGTAGGGGGAGTTCTGAGTGGTGGAAATATGAGTGGTGGTTATTCTTGACTTTGTGCCTACCTTTAAAAAAAATTAACAGATCCTTTCCACCACAGAAGCTCCCAAGTTACTAGGAGCTGACTCTGGCCACACCACTCACTCTCTATCCATCTCCCAGGCTGCTTCCAGCAGATCGGCTTCTTCTTTGTACGACCCAAGCTCTGTGCCTTCTCTGGCCTCTATTACTGTGACATCTGCCACCAAGATGATGCCTCAGTGATTCTGGCCAGGATCATCCACAACTGGGACCTCACCAAGCACCTGGTAAGTCTCGAGCCCAGCTCGTCACAGCCACTCAGGGCTGCTGAGGGACAGAGGGGTGTTCAATCCTCTTTGCTGCTGCTGCTGTTCATCTGTTTAGAGGAGTTTGGCTCCTCTAAACAAGGGAAGCTGGGGTCACTGGTTCAGGCACTGTGATGTTGGGGAGCTAACCAAGAGAAAAGCTTGGTGCCTGTCCACAGCCCTGGGCAGAGCTCCATTGGTGGCTGTCTTGCTCCCCAGGAGGGAGTCTGAGGATGGTTTCCTGCAGCTACAGACATAACCGCTTAAGGCACCAGCAGATAAATGACAGATAGATAGATAGATAGATAGATAGATAGATAGATAGATAGATAGATAGATAGACAGACAGACAGATAGGCAGGTGGATGGTGGATGAGTGGATGGGTAGGTGGATGGTTACCTGGGCAGGTGAATGAGTAAATGGGTAGGTGGATGAGTGGATGGGTTGGTGGGTAGGTGGATCAGTAGGTAGATGGGTAGATAGGTGGGTGAATGGGTAGATGGCTAGATGGGTAGGTGGATGGGTAGGTAGATGGGTAGATGGGTGGGTGATTGTGTAGATGGCTAGCTGGGTAGATGGGTAGGTGGATGGGTAGATGGGTGGGCAGTGTGTAGATGGGTGGGTGGATGGGTGAATAGGTAAGTGGATGGGTAGATGGGCTGGCCAGTGAGCTGGCTATACCTTGGAGCAGTCATCCTTAAAGACTATCAAGTAGGCGTATCCATGAATTAATGACGAGGAACCAAGAAGACAGTAAATGACAAAGCTAAACGCAGTAGCAAAGCTGATACAAGGTGACATGGAGCTCAAAGAAGGAGCAGATTTTTAATAATATGTCTAAAGCAATAGTTTCATAAATGCAATTGTTAGCTTAGAGGAAGTGATAATGACCCACATGGTGAATGGTACATGGTAGAATGCATAGCTTTCTATGATTCTATAGCAAGCTGAAGAAAGAGAAAAAAGAACGTGCACTGTGGTAGACTATAAAAAACTGCTTCAACAAAATTTTCAACTGAAATTGGTCTTCCAGACCTTTCTCTACCCCTTTATCCTGAATGGGCTTCTATAAAATCCCCGACAAATAGAATATACAGAGAATGACAGTGTAGGATTTCTGAGGATAAGTCATAAAAGTTAATACAGCTCACTGTCTCTGTTGAAGCTTGTTGTGGAATTTAGTACTAGGTATAAGGAAGCCAATGCCATGCAGAAAGTCAGCATGTAAGTCTTCCAACAGATAGCATCAGCTAACATCTAAGCCAATGGCTGGCATCAACTTCCAGATTTGTGAGTAAGCAATCTTTAGACAATTCTAGCAACCAGTCTTTGCAATACCCCCCCAATGACCATGATCAGAGCAAAATCAAAATAAAATTGCTGCTTTATGAAAATAAACGTTGTCATTGTTTTAAGCCACTTAATTTACGGTTAGTTTATTACAAAGAAATAGATGACCAGTAAAAACTTTGAGTAGTGAAGATGTAAGAGCACTAAGGATTAAAAGTGCTGAAAGAACTGGAAGTGAACAGCAGAGGAGGAAAAGTTAAGAAACAAATGAGAGCTCCTGAGAATGTCAAAAACAGAGAGATTTGCATTTTGGCTGAGGATAAGAAGAACATAGATCAAAGGCATAGAGAAAAAATGTGCTTGAAATATAGACTAAACTCCCAGAGTTTCAGCTATTGATAAAATTCAGATTTTTTTCACGAGTTCAAGAGATCAAGACCATCCTGGCCAACATGGTGAAACCCTGTCTCTACTAAAAATACAAAAATTAGCTGGGCGTGGTGGCGGTGCCTGTAGTCCCAGCTACTCCGGAGGCTGACGCAGGAAAATCACTTTAACCCGGGAGGCGGAGGCTGCAGTGAGCTGAGATTGTGCCACTGCACTCCAGCCTGGCGACAGAGTGAGACTCCGTCTCAAAAAAAAACAAAAGAAAAGTCAGATTTTTTCAGACAGAAGTGTTTTATCAGCATTCAAAATAAATTTACTAAGAAAATCACAGTGTCTATTTTGGGAAAAGTAACCATCTCCTAGTCCAACTGTCTACCTAAGAGAAAAGTCTGAAATATATATAGCACTTAATTGTTATATTTCTTTTCTCATAGTTAAAATCATTGAATGCCATCTTTGCATGAAAACATTGTGCAGAGTTCAAAACACTAAAAATATACGAGTAGTCCTTGGTTTTTGGTCATAAAAACAAACTATATTAGATGAGATAAAAGAGCTACTGCTTTTCATTTATTCAATAATAGTTATATTGAATCTTTCTGCCATTGGTCTTTACATATACTCAGTGGAAGAACGAGTTTATTAATAATATCTCAAAATTTTAAAATAAACTGAAAATTCAAAATTATAGAGCTAAATTTACATATAGTGCTATACTAACAAAATTCTGTGTGGTCAAGGATATTTATTTGAAAATAATTTTATATTTAGTTAATGATAAGTAGCCAGATAATTACTTTTCTATGAAGAAATGCTGAAAAGGATGAGAAGGCACTATTTTAAAATGAACGTCTGAGATTTAATCAGAAAACCATTGGTCAATAACTGTTTTAAAATCACTGAAATACAAATCATCTGACATATGTTGTTTACCTTAAGTATATACTCATTTTGTAAATTTTTTTACCCCCTGACACACACACACACACACACACACACACAAACACACACACACAAGCACTATTCCCAGCTTTCTCTTCATGGAGTAATTTAATTTATTCCATTTTAAAAATCTTAGACTCAGAAAATAATAAATAATTAAGGAATATTATAGAACCGATTACATGATTTCAGTAAGCTAAAAATGTTCACTCTGTATTTCTCACTATATCAATGAGATTCTTTATTATACAAGTATAACAGCTCTTAAGAGCAATTAGTTAAGTAAAATTTTGTCAGAAGATATGAGGATTACTCTCTTATTTAAAAAAAGTAACTTGCCAACAAACAGGCATGATTGAATTAGAGAAGCTTCAGTTTTTTGTGACGCTGCTCCTGAAGTGAAACTTGGATCCTAAACACCAAATGGTGGGTTCACCTGCCATGATACATGACATTTGTTTTATCAAACAGCATAAACTCCGTTAAAGATGTTCCTTGAAAGGTCTAACTTCATGTATACCCTGCCATCAGAGCTGATCTACCATAGATAGACTAACAAATACCAACCGAATACAATCTAATGCACAAAGGACAGAAAAATAAATTACATTTTTCCCCAAATTTACAAAATTCATTGCTCATTAAGATGTTTATGGCCGGGTGGAGTGGCTCACGCCTGTAATCCCAGCACTTAGGGAGGCCAAGGCGGGCAGATCACGAGGTCAAGAGATCAAGACCATCCTGGCCAACATGGTGAAACCCCGTCTCTACTAAAAATACAAATTAGCTGGGCGTGGTAGCGCACCTGTTGTCCCAGCTACTCAGGAGGCTGAGGCAGGAGAATCGCTTGAACCCGGGAGGTCGAGGTTGCAGTGTGCTGAGTTTGTGCCACTGCACTCCAGCCTGGTGACAGGGCAAGACTCTGTCTAAAAAATAATAATAAAATAAGATGTTTATATGTACATCTTAATTTAATTCACTATCTCAGATTATTTTTAAATTTGCCTTTAAGCTTAATGGAAAATTCCCCTGAACTGTGGTATAATTTGAGTTCAAAATGTATTAATCATATCCAAATCTTCATCTTGAATCAGGAAATGTTCATTTATTATAAGCCATTTCTAAAATTGCTTTTAAACCTATACAGTATGAATATGATTGGGTTACTAAGGTAAGCCTGGACATGATAAAGTAGGTTGTAAAAATTTAGAATTTTTAATCCCAGTAATCAAATCAGCATTCTAGGAAATCAAGTATGATATCTATCGAAAGGGTGATGACACCTGAATTATGGTATTATGCTTTTATAGCCAGCTTCTGAAACTGTAATATCACTGAGTATCACAGACAAGACACAATAATAAGGTTACCCGCAGAGAAAAGGTAAAATGCCTTGTAAATTTAACTTTCTAGATTTTCAAGTTTCAAGTTTTTGTACTAAATACTAAAGTTGTACTAAAGTTGAAGCCTTATGTTCAGAAATGTTCCTGTATCTAAAAAATAAGCTTATGGCATTTCCCCATAAAACACATTTCTAAGTCCCAAGATGGAGTAATTAGAGAGATGTTTCTGCATGGAATTCTATAAATTGTCACACCTGTTTAGTTGAACAATGAATGAAAATATGCAGACTTGAACAGAATTCAAGAAATTATTAAAAGACTTACACTTTACCAGCAGAAATTACTTAATATAGGAAAAACATCAGTCATTTTTCAGGGAGTCATCAAGGGATTTTTAAATCACTAAAAATGACAAATAAGAAGCGGAAAATTATCACAATTATATAAGCAGTATTACTGCGATGTACAGAACATCTGTCACCAGTGACAGCCATTCAACATTCTACAAGGGGAGCCAATTGACGCATTCAATATTACAAGGCTAAAAGCAGTTATTACTTTTTTTTCACTTTTAAAACAAAACGCAATCATGTAATTTTCAGTTAGTATAAAAATTGAATGCACTCTGAGTCAAAAATAAGCAGGTATCATATTTTCCATATGGCCATTTGTAGCAAATCATACATTTCATTTTTGAGAAATGGTATATTTTTCAAAGTATTTTTCTGTGTGTTAATAAAACATGGAGAGAAAGCTGTGATTCTTTCTTTCTATACATGGCAATAAGAGTGTACAATACTCAGTCAGACACGGTGGCTCATGCCTGTAATCCCAGCACTTTAGGAGGCCGAGGCCGGTGGATCATGAGGTCAGGAGTTCAAGACCATCCTGGCTAACATGGTGAAACCCCATCTCTACTAAAAATACAAAAAATTAGCTGGGAATGGTGGCATGCACCTGTAGTCCCAGCTACTCTGGAGGCTGAAGCAGGAGAATTGCTTGAACCCAGGAGGCGAAGTTTGCAGTGAGTCAAGATCGTGCCACTGCACTCCAGTATGGGCAACAGAGTGAGACTCTGTCTCAAAAAAAAAAAAAAAAAAAAAAAAAGAAAACCAGAGTGTACAATACTCAAATATAACTCTGTGATTTCAGACTAAAAAATTGTGTAGCACCTATTTTCAAATATGTCTGTCAGAAGAGAATGATAATACTTTGAACTTCTTTTAAGATTAAGAACATCCCCACATCTTGTACTCTTCTCATTATCAAACATTTATTCAATACCTTATATATGCTGTAAAATAGGGCTGTAAATTTGAATCAATCACAGGTTTTGCTGTCAAGAACTTTGCAAATCAGTAGAAGGAGTAAAGGAAGGGGATTTTTGCAGAAGTGAAGGAAAAGAAGAGAGACTTTATTCTAGAGAAGATATATGAGTGACAGCAGAGAAAATATGAATGTATATGGCCTGTTCATAATACAATCACTAACACTAGTTGATTAGAGCAAATGATTGGTTAAGAAAATATTGAAAAATGCTTATAAAAGTAGATAGACATCAATTACATAAACACCTGAATGCCATAAAAAGGATACCGGATTTGACTGCATTCACAAAATGGTGGAAATAAAATTAAATGAGAAGTTGTTATGCCAAACAATAGCAAAAGTAGCCAAAGCTAAAATTAATTAAATGCTTACCAAGTATTTTACATTAATTGGTTCATTTCATCTTAAGAAAAACACATGAAAAATGCTACTCAATTCTCTTTCCCCTTAAATTCATCCTCTTGACAGTGTTCCATTTACTGGTTTCCTCATTTATATTAGTGAATTTCATTTTTAAACAATTACCAAATTATAGTGAAGTCAGGACCACTTTACAAGAAATTGATCTTTATGCCTAATTATACATAATTGATTTTAGTTAAATGTCCCAAATTACTGTTTCTACTTGAAAGGGCCCTGTTTAGAATCACTGAAGAGTTGCTTGTTTCAGTGGAAACACAGGAAAGTTCTGAAAATTAAACAGAAAGAGAGAGAAAGCCACATTGACATTTGCTGTTCTGTGTCGGTGGTGTAGCTTTTTTTCAGATGAACTCTCTCACTGAAAACTACAAAAGTTCTGTATAAAAACACACAGAAATCTGCACAAAGTCCTTTAAGAACGAACAAAACCAGGCAGAAATAGAATGCATGAGTAAACTCAAAAACTTATCCAAAGAAATTATCTAATCTGAAGAATAGTGAGAGGACCACAAATGGTTGAACTAAAATGAACAGAGCCTCAGTGACCAGTAGGAGAATTCTGAGTCTACCATATGTGTAACTGTAGAAGGAAAGGATAGAGATATTTTGGCAAATAACTCCTTGGCAAATATTTGGCAAATATCAAAAGAGGCTGAATTAAAATTCTGGTAGAATTTTTAAAATAAATTGACAAGTGAATTCTAAGATTTATATGTATATGCAAAGGATCTAGAATAGTCAGAACAATTTTGATAAAGACTAAGAAACTGGAGGATTTGTTTTACAGAACCTCAAGTTTTAATATAAATATACACTATCAGGAGACACTGGTATTGGCCAAGGAAAGAAAAATAGACCAATAGCATAGAATAGAGATTACTGAACTAGACATACACACATATGTGTTTAATTTATTTTTGATAAGATGCCAAGCAAATCTATGGGTAAAAGAAAGAGTTGCCACATGGTGCTGAACTGTATTTCCATATATTAAAAAAAATAAACCAACCTTCCATGAAATGCAAAAATTAACTGAGTGGATAATAAACCTTAACAGAGGGCTAAATAACTGTATGTATTCTAGAAGAACGCATTGAAGAAATTACTTGTGACTTTGGAACATGCAGATGTTTCCTAAAGAAGGCACAACACCTACAAAATGTGTTTTAAAACGATAAATTGATTTTATTAACATTGAAAACTTTTGCTTATCAAAATACATGAAAAAAATAAATAAAAATGTGGCCGGGCACGGTGGCTTACACCTGTAATTCCAGCACTTTGGGAGGCTGAGGCGGGCAGATCATGAGGTCAGGAGACCGAGACCATCCTGGCCAACATGGCGAAACCCTGTCTCTACTAAAAAGACAAGAAAAAAAAATTAGCTGGGCGTGGTGGCGCGTGCCTGTAGTCCCAGCTACTCGGGAGGCTGAGGTAGGAGAATTGCTTGAACCCGGGAGGTGGAGGTCACAGTAAGCCGAGATCATGCCACTGCACTCCAGCCTGGTGACAGAGTAAGTCTCTGTCTCTAAATAAATAAATAAATAAATATCAAAAAAATAAAGAACCAGAACAGAAAAAAAATTATTTGTACTATATGCATACCTGACAAGTGACTTCTATCTAGGACATACACAGTTTGACAGATTAATTTTCCAACTTCTATCAGAATTGAGTCTCAAAATAGGATTAAAGTTCAATTATTAAACATGAAGAAAGTTATATCTGATTTAGCTCCTGCCTGCTTTTCTTTCCATGAACCAAATTCTATTCTTCATAAATTCTACCCACTGGTGAGGATTATGCAAATGGAGAAATATGTACTTTACATTGGAAAATAATCTGTCTACCCTCTGATTTAAACAGCTAACTATTCTAAATGTCTTACACTATTCTCTGCTAGTCAGATTGGATCTCTTGTTATCTGTCCAAAATGATAACTGAAGTTACTGAACTGTAAAATTCCTATGCTATACATTATTAGTTCATGACACATTTTCAAATATGAATGTGATGTAGAAACAGGTGATTGTCAGTTTAACTCTATCTCTAACCCCCTGCCATGTGGAGAATTGAACTAGCCCTCACTCTCATAAGTGGAATTTTAAAAAATAATGTGAGTTACATGAGCTGATAGGCACACATGTATAGTCAATGTTAAGGCTTAGTATTTATGAAATTTGGAATGATAATTTATGGCAAATGTTTAACACATTTAATAATGTAAATACTTTTTAAGGCATTGAATAGGTAGGAGTTCATATAAGTTTACTCTGGGTTGGTTGTTTACTGAACTGTAAACATTTTTTATTCATTGAATGCCATTGCAAAACCTTTTTAACATCACTCATCTTGGGTTCAAACATCCCAGCATCCTTACAAATAAACTTTCCTATCTTGAAACTAAATTTGTTTTTGTTTTTGCTTTAATTTAGTCTTAAACTAAAAACAATGAGTTTATTTTCTGACAATCACCTGTTTCTACATCACATTCATATTTGAAAATGTGTCATGAACTAATAATGTATAGCATAGTAATTTTAACATTTCCTTGCATTGATCAAAAATACACCTTTAAAATTTAGCAATAAATCTTATACAATTACAATAAATCACTTTCTAATGGATGCACAAATCTTATATAACGTTTTCAAATTTGGGATTACAATGAAGAATAAATTTTCATGTGGCTTTAGATTAGATTTTAATTCTTAATTTTACTTTTATAATGTTTGAAAATTAAGTTTGACCTCATGGCTAATTATTCTTAGATATACTCTATTTCACAATATTTGAGATATCTGAAAAATCAAGAATTTGTTTTTCTAAGAGCTCTTTAGTTTTGAAATAGGATTGTCATACTCTACACCATAATTATTTGCAGTCTTAAAGTAAATTTGTATTAGAAGTGGGTTATTAAATTGCTTTAGGTATGACAACTATAGTATTCCAAATGATATGAATTCCAAAATTCTGTTTGGAATGAAATTCAAGAGCAATGAGAATTTGACATAAAGGCTAGTTTTATAATAATCATCGGTTGATAAGGCATTAGAAATATTAATTTTCTTTTTCTTTTTTTATTTTTTTGAGACGGAGTCTTGCTCTGTCGCCCAGGCTGGAGTGCAGTGGGGCGATCTCGGCTCACTGCAAGCTCCACCTCCCAGATTCACACCATTCTCCTGCCTCAGCCTCCCGAGTAGCTGGGACTACGGCGCCCGCCACCACACCCGGCTAATTTTTTGTATTTTTAGTAGAGATGGGGTTTCACTGTGTTAGCCAGGATGGTCTCAATCTCCTGACCTCGTGATCTGCCCACCTCGGCCTCCCAAAGTGCTGGCATTACAGGCGTGAGCCACCGCGCCTGGCCAAAATATTAATTTTCTGTACTTTTACTATGACTCATTGGAACATAATCTCAATTATGAATCCAGATTAATATATAAAATAATACATATTAATATGCACAGTTGATCATTGTGGAAAATATACATATATTTCTGAAGAGTTTTGAAGAAACCAATAATAAAATATTAGAAAATATGTATGAAATAACCAGATAGATGATGTATTAGAAGGAGGAGCAAGTCACGTCTTACATGGATGGCAGCAGGCAAAGACAGAGAGCTTGTGCAGAGGAACTCCTTTTTTAAAACCATCAGATCTCGTGAGACTTATTCACTATCATGAGAATAGCACGGGAAAGACCTGCCCCCATGATTCAATTACCTCCTACCAGGTCCCTCCCACAACATGTGGGAATTCCAGGTGAGACTTGGGTGGGGACACAGTCAAGCCATATCAGATGGATAGATATAGAAATATTTTATACATCTTTTAAATGTTATGCTTCCTGTACACTTTTGGCACAGGCTGTAGGTCTCAAAATAATGCAAAAAATACCCCTATTATAGTTACTGAACCTTCACAGGGTAATCATTCTAGTTTTCTCAGGATAGTACTAGTTTATGCTCATGGAGTAGAAGATAGAATATTGCCGAAGTATCAGTTCTCTCCATTGGAGCCAAACTTGAAGAAGCTGTGTGATAAGACTTAATGGGGAGCTGGGCGCAGTGGCTCACGCCTGTAATCCCAGAACTTTTGGAGGCTGAGGCGGGTGGATCACCTGAGGTCAGGAGTTTGAGACCAGCCTGGCCAACATGGTGGAACCCTCTCTCTATTAAAAATACAAAAATTATCTAGGCATGGTGGCACGCAAGGCAATTATCTATAAACCCTGTGACAAGACTGGTAGCCTCAATTCTCCTCTCATAAGTAACATAAACATAACTCATAATTTCCTGTGGTTCCTACTGACCAAGTTCACTGGCAGCCAGGAAGCCTTGGCTGGAAGAGCAGTATTATTAGTAACCTTCTCTTCATACCAACTGAAATAAGGAGGAATTAGCTAGTTTTTGGCTGCTTGGGTCTTCAAAGTCCTACAAGCTGCCCTCGAATAATTGATATGATACAATTTGCATCTGGAAAGCATTGAAAAAGAGAGGTAGGTTATCACTGGTTACATTACCATATTATCCTCATGTTAAAAAATAATTTTCTGCTTATGTATATCTCTATAGTTCACACTCCTAGAAAAGATGATGGCAGAATTTAAAGCACCAAATGGTGATTTATCAAACCCATCCCTATTTATTTTAACGCAACTATAAATAATAGTACTTGGTTAAAAAATCCAGGACAAATGGTATATATATGTATATATATGTATTTTTATCTGAAAATTGTTCATCACATTCACAAATGAAACTATTTGAAGTAATGTTGCTGCCGTTTCCATGGAAACAGATATGTGGTTGACATTGGCCAATTATTTCTGAGCAATTCATTCCTATAACAATGAAAAAAGGTTTATTTACATTGCATGTCAATATTATAACCATCAATTTTCCCTCAATTCTTTAATAATGAAAATATCAAATTCTGACAAATGTAATTTCAGTTATGAAACCATGTTATATGATGCTGCATTTAAATTGAAATAAAAATTAATTTTGATACTTTACATAAGTTTTTCCTCTTCTGACCCCAGACTATAATATCCAAATATTTTTTCTGGCTAGTGGTATTTGAACTTTATTTAATTTACATAATATTTTAAAATTTTAATTGTTTTTTCATGGTAGATAATATTAATACATGTAAGTACCAGTTTTTCAACATACACTGATAATATTGCAGTGGTAATTTACAAAGTGACACATTCAAATGTGTATTGTGTCTCACCCTTATGCCCTAGCCAAGGGAACAATTCAAAATGAGAAATAGCTGCCTGGATTTTCAGAATATGTGCACAAACTTGCAAATTCAACACTTCTTTGCCCTTGCTGGCATATCAAATTTTCCAAATCTCACTTACACATACTATTGTGGTCCCACTATATCAGTTGACATAGCCTTCCATAACATACTTGTACTGTGCATATTTAATCATCTTATAATACGCTTAGTAGAGGAATGTGCCTTGGAAATCTCAGAGCATAGCAAGTGGACAAATGCTGTTACAAAACAACTGCATGTAATTTGGCAATATGCTTTTTTCCTCAGTTTAATTAAGCTCTTAATTTAATTTATAAGCAGCTTTTGCCATTATCATTGATGTCTTTCCAATTCCTTATATACTGACATCCCTGCCTCACTAATGCGGAACTCTTCTTTCTTCATTTACCTCCAAGCAATCCTAAACATAATGAAAATATAAATAATGAAATTATAAATAAAAATCGTTATGTTTCAAAATGTTTTCCAAACATAAAAACTAAATTAACAGTAGAATGCTCAATAGTCCATGCCCTAATTACCTAATTAAACCTTAGTGAGTTTTATGAGCTAAATTGTGCCCACCCACTCCCACCAAATTCACATGTTGAAGTCCTAACCCTCAGTATCTTAGAGTATCCATATTTGGAGACAACATCTTTAGAGAAGTACACAATTAAGGTTAAATAAGGTCAGTAGGGTGCATCCTAATCCAATGTGACTGGTGTGCTTCTAAGAGGAGAACATTTACACACAGATACATACATTGCTTTCGCACCAGGTAGGTGTACTACAACAGTCTAAGTATTAATGTGGATGAGGGACGTCACTCAGGTATTCTTGCTACGCTAACTTTTGCCAACAGTATGGATGACTTTAAGTGTATACGTAATGACAGGTTATTTACGTCTCTTCTCCAGCTCATTTTTAGGATCTGTCCTCCTTAACCCCCACTTTAGGAATTCAGACCACCTTAATAATAGGTTTGAATTCCTAGCTGGGCACATATGCAGTGGTAGGGCTTTCTTGACACATGCATTCCAGAATAATCTAGTAATTTGCAATTGTTCACCTGTTATGTCCTCTCCTTTTTCAAAAGAGCTACATTCAATGTGGATTTAGATTATGCTAATAAAGACAGCATTCTTACCTGTGTGCAGATCATCTCAAAACAAAATTTTTGGCCAGGCACAGTGGCTCATGCCTGTAATGCCAGCCCTTTGGGAGGCCGAGGTGGGCGGATCACCTGAGGTCACGAGTTGGAGAACAGCCTGGCCAACACGGTGAAACCCTGTCTCTACTTG
The DNA here is from genome assembly GCF_029281585.2 of Gorilla gorilla gorilla. Lineage (NCBI taxonomy): Eukaryota > Metazoa > Chordata > Mammalia > Primates > Hominidae > Gorilla > Gorilla gorilla. The sequence goes on along the minus strand of NC_073228.2, from coordinate 27,044,958 downwards.
AAACACAAAAAACAGCTGTGCTTGGTGGCACACGCTTGTAATCCCATCTACTTGGTAGGCTGAGGCAGGAGAATTGCTTGAAACCAGGAGGCGGAGGTTGCAGTGAGCCAAGATCACACCACTGCACTGCAGCCTGGGCAACAGAGCAAGACTCCATCTCAAAAAAAAAAAAAAAAAAAAAAAAAGATTGAGTACATTCATAATGCTGAGTACAATAAATTTCCACAAAACTTATAATGAAATCTGGATCCATATTTCTTCTTGATGGCTTCTCCCGCGTCTTGAGTCCATGATTGACCTTATATTTTATTTCTTCTGCACTCCTGCCTATTCAAGCAATTCATGGCTCTGAAGGAGCGCATTGGCTGGAGATACAGCCTCCTCTTCGTGGGCCTACTACAGTTAAACATTGTCGTCTTCGGAGCACTGCTCAGACCCATCATCATCAGAGGACCAGCGTCACCAAAAATAGTCATCCAGGAAAATCGGAAGCACAGTATATGCTTGAAAATGAGAAAACACGAACCTCAATAGACTCCATTGACTCAGGAGTAGAACTAACTACCTCACCTAAAAATGTGCCTACTCACACTAACCCGGAACTGGAGCCGAAGGCCGACCTGCAGCAGGTCCTGGTGAAGACCAGCCCCAGGCCAAGCAAAAAGAAAGCCCCGCTATTAGACTTCTCCATTTTGAAAGAGAAAAGTTTTATTTGTTATGCATTATTTGGTCTCCTTGCAACACTGTGATTCTTTGCACCTTCCTTGTACATCATTCCTCTGGGCATTAGTCTGGGCATTGACCAGGACAGCGCTGCTTTTTTATTATCTACAATGGCCATTGCAGAAGTTTTCAGGAGGATCGGAGCTGGTTTTGTCCTCAACAGGGAGCCCATTCGTATGATTTACATTGAGCTCATCTGCGTCATCTTATTGACTGTGTCTCTGTTTGCCTTTACTTTTGCTAGGGAATTCTGGGGTCTAATGTCATGTAGCATATTTTTTGGGTTTATGGTTGGAACAATAGGAGGGACCCACATTCCACTGCTTGCTGAGGATGATGTCGTGGGCATTGAGAAGATGTCTTCTGCAGCTGGGGTCTACATCTTCATTCAGAGCATAGCAGGACTGGCTGGACCACCCCTTGCGGGTAATTTAAATACACAAAATACAAAAGCTTGTCTACTTTCCCTTATGAATTGTGCTAGCTTCCTGTTCAAGCCATAAAAAAACTTACTGCTGTTTTATATTTCCATTGAATTTTAGAGCTGCCAGGGATTAGAGATTACTTGAGCCAGCCCTCTTGATTTAAATATGAGGAAACTGGCCAGGCACGGTGGCTCACGCCTGTAATCCCAGCACTTTGGGAGATCAAAACCATCCTGGCTGATACAGTGAAACCCCGTCTCTGCTAAAAATACAAAAAATTAGCTGGCATGTGTGGTGGCGGGCACCTGTAGTCCCAGCTACTCAGGAGGCTGAGGCAGGAGAATGGCGTGAACCCGGGAGGTGGAGCTTGCAGTGAGCCGAGATGATGCCACTGCCCTCCAGCCTGGGCGACAAAGCGAGACTCTGTCTCAAAAATAAATAAATAAATAAGGAAACTGAAGGCCAAAGAATTGAAACCAAAGGTCAGATGGTAAATTAGTGGTTGAATCAGGACTGGAAGCTGTGTCTGCAGTCCAGACTGACCCAGGCTTTTTTTTTTTTTTTTTTTTTTTTTTTTTTTTTTTTTTTTTGAGACGGAGATTCGCTCTGTCACCAGACTGGAGTGCAGTGGCCCGATCTCGGCTCACTGCAACCTCCTCCTTCCGGGTTCATGCCATTCTCCTGCCTCAGCCTTCCAAGTAGCTGGGACTACAGGCGCCCATCACCACGCCCGGCTAAGTTTTGTATTTTTAGTAGAGACGGGGTTTCACTATGTTGGCCAGGATGGTCTTGATTTCTTGACCTCATGATCCGCCCGCCACGGCTTCCCAAAGTACTGGGATTATAGGTGTGAGCCACCGTGCCCGGTCGACCCAGGCTTTTTCTGTCACCTTGCCTTCTCTCATGCTAGACAGGAACGCATGGATTTATCACCTTCAGAGCCCACCTGACTTTTGGAATGACAGAAATATCGGACTTCTGTAAGTCATCTTCCCTTCTTAGGAAAGGTATTTGGGAATAGAAAGCAGCACTCTGTAAATACCTAATTGATTTGTAAAGAATATTTCCTTGTAAGAGGGACATAGGTATGTTTCATAGCTTAGATCCCAAATGGGTCTTTAAAGTGTTGTGATTAGAAATCGTACCCCCTGTCAAAAGATACCTACAGTGGCCAGGCGCAGTGGCTAATGCCTCTAATCCCAACACTTTGGGAGGATGAGGCGGGCAGATCATTTGAGGTCAGGAGTTCCAGACCAGCCTGGCCAACATGGCAAAACCCCGTCTCTACTAAAAATACGAAAAGTAGCCGGGCATGGTGGCAGGCGCCTGTAATCCCAGCTATTCAGGAGGCTGAGGCGGGAGAATCGCTTGAACCTGGGAGGCGGAGGTTGCATTGACCCAAGATCGTGCCATCGCACTCCAGCTGGGGCGACAAGAATAAAACTCAGTCTCAAAACAAACAAACAAATAAACAAACAAAAACCTAAAGTGAACTCAAGTGAAAATAATACAGTTCCTTCCTACCGAAGAATATTACCTTTTCAAAGAAGTATGCATCGAAATGTCCCAGGTTTTAGGTCCTCTGCTAGGACAGGCTTAGCCCAAGAAGAACAAGTATATTGGGTGTTTGTCTCTTTCTCCTCTCCAGCCTAGTAAAGATTTCTGTCCTTAACACCCATTTTTCTTTAGAAACACAAAAGAAAAGAAGGAAGGCAATGAAACTGAGAGGCTTCTGAATGGGATGGTCGCCTGGGTGAGGGGCTTATGTCTAGGAAGGATGCTGTTAACGGACGCCATGCTCTCTTCCAGGTTTGTTGGTGGACCAAAGTAAGATCTACAGCAGGGCCTTCTACTCCTGCGCAGCTGGCATGGCCCTGGCTGCTGTGTGCCTCGCCCTGGTGAGACCGTGTAAGATGGGACTGTGCCAGCGTCATCATTCAGGTGAAACAAAGGTAGTGAGCCATCGTGGGAAGACTTTACAGGACATACCTGAAGACTTTCTGGAAATGGATCTTGCAAAAAATGAGCACAGAGTTCACGTGCAAATGGAGCCGGTATGACACACTTTCTTACAACAACAGCCACTATGTTGGCTGGAGACGGATGGGGTGGGCCCAACAGGGACACAAGGAGGTAGAAGAGCCAACCCCTCTACTCCACTTTCAAAACTACATTTTAAAGCGAATGTGTATGTGAAAAGCACTACCAACATCGCTTTTGTTTTGTTTTGTTTTAAGTTTTCCTTTTTGCTTGTTTTTAAAGCCAAAACAAAAAACAACCAAGCACTCTTCCATATATAAATCTGGTTGTATTCAGTAGCAATACAAAAGATATGTAGAAAGACTCTTTGGTTCACATTCCAATATTAAAATAGTGACACGAACTGGCAAAGTGGTTTTAAAAGCTTTCACATGGGATAAATGATTTTCTTTCTTTCTTTTCTTTCTTTGTATGGTCTTGTCAGAATAAACTACTATCTTCAATAAAACAACATCCAACCCAGGTCATTGAAATGAAACTGACCAGTCAAAAAAAAAAAAAAAAGACTTCAATCATTTAAAAAATTCCTAATTTTCAGAAATATGAATAAATAGTTTTTGTTAAACCCTTTGTAAAATACTGAGGTTCCCATTAACAAATTATGGCCTCTGCTTGCTGGAAATGAAGTATAGTTTAAGAGCAAACATTTTACTAATAAGCAAATTTTAAGTATATATATAACTTGAACTTCATAAATGTGAAGATTACTACTTCTTTTTATGGCCAGTCCTTACCAGAAGTATTTCAATACAGAATATACAAAATGGCATTTCCTGTTGCTTTTAGTTATGCAGAAATATGTGACTGTAGTGTCTTTAATTTAAACCACTATTTATTATTAAGTTATTCTAGGATGATTAATCAAAAGAAATAAAATCTGAGACATAAGCAGCATTTTTACCTCCTTTCTGCAGTCCTTTAAATGCCTCACAGAATATGTCTTATCTTGTAAAAAATACTTTAATAAAAGGCTAAGTTGTCATGATTCTTCCATTTGATTAAGGGCAACATGTGCTATTTAAAGGGGAAAAAATAACAGATAGCAAATCACCTTAGCTTTCAAAAATAATTTGTTTTATCATCTAAGAATACTTGAGGAACTTCTTTGATCAGAATTATATTTCATTGAACTGCTAAAGCATTTCTGATTTAAAGAAAAAACCATCTAATTGTTGAAGCATTTCTGTATTTCACATGGGGGTAACAATTATGTTATAGCGAGTTACAAGTTGCAATTTACATCTTCTATAACACATGACTTGATTGTTCTAAGTTGCCAGAGGTATCGGGTAACTGGTCATTGTTTTTCTGTTGTTGTTGTTGTTGTTTGTTTTATTTTTTATTTTTGGAGTTACACTACATGTATAGTATTGCTCACGTTAGCAGTTTTCTGTAAAGAGGACAAGTGTCAGGATAATAGGTGGACTTTTTACTCACCTATTTTACCGCAATCTCACCCTGCAGGTGACGGTCAATGCTCGCTGCTCCATCTTTACTCATCATTAATGTTAATTTATGACAACTCGGGGGAAAAACATAACAAGCCTAGTTTGGTTACAGGTACACACAAGCTTGAATATTTCTCTGCACTGAAATGAAAAGTGGCATAGTTCATCACCACCTGCTACATTTTGTAGAGCATCTTACCAGCCATAGAAATAGGACAATCTATAAAACTTTGGGGAGGGTGGGGGAGGAAATGACAAAATGTCTGTCAAAAACAGGCATAACCTAAAACAAGGTGGATATAGCAAATCTCTGCCACTGCTTGAGAAGAACTTTGAGCTTGTGGCAGTTTTGCAGACTTACATGACTTCAGCACTTTACAACGTATTTTTTACTATGAATGTTCAATACAATTTAATATTTATAACTGATTTCAGAGGGATCTGCTCCATGTCTATTCTGTTATTTGCATGAAAACAAAATGTATGCCAATTTCAGTATGTCAATAATCAAGGTTTTAAATGTCTGGAAGAAAATAAAAACAAGATTGCTGATTTGTTCTGTATTAGTGACATTCTGGTACTTCTAGATTTGCAATACATTTATGGATTTTTTATTTAAAGATACTGATTTTCTTCTGTTATAAGATTTTTTTATTGACTCTCACAGCATTCAGTATTTGATGCAATTAAAGTTATAAAAACTCACCAAAGATTCACTCCAAATAAATAACTTTTTAACGTTTATCTTCTGCAAAACCTTTTAACTCTACTAGAGATACATAGTTTCCCAAGAAGTGTCTACTGAACTTTTTATTTATTGATATTTACAGTATTTTTTTTTGAGACGGAGTTTCACTCTTGTTGCCCAGGCTGGAGTGCAATGGCACAATCTCAGCTCACTGCAGCCTCCCAGGTTCAAGTGATTCTCCTGCCTGAGCCTCCCAAGTAGCTGGGATTACAGGTGCCCACCACCACGCCAGGCTAATTTTGTGTATTTTTAGTAGAGATGGGGTTTCACCATGTTGGCCAGGCTGGCCTCAAACTCCTGACCTCAGGTGATCCACCTGCCTCGGCCTCTCAAAGTGCTGGGATTACAGGTGTGAGCCATCGTGTGTGGCCTGAACTTTTAAATCATTTTTTCTGGTCATTGAAAGCAGGACAATTTTATTTTATGTTGAGTTTTTCATGCAAATTACAGCACCTTAGAAAAAGACTAAATAATTCAAGGGAAATATTAAGTAATGAATAACAGGAGAGGGAAATAAAAATTAAACAATATAATCAAATGAAGAAGCATGTTGTCATCTAAGAATTAAGAATGAAAGCAGCAATGATATTTAATTATTAATGAAAAATACATGAATGAAATGATATCATGGTAGCCAGAGTAAGCCTATCAAAAGTCATAAAGGCAAATAGTTAAAGACTACAACCAGTTACAGAATCGTTCCAAGAACTGTTGCAACCTGTAAGCAAACAGCACAGACTCTACATGCCAGGGGTTGGCAAACCTTTTCTGTAAAGGTCCAGATAGTAAATATTTAAAGCTTTGCAGGCCATGAGGCCTCTGTCTAGTCAACTCTGCCATTGAGGGTCAAAAGCAGCCACAGACAATATATAAATGAATGAATGTGGCCATGTTTCAATGGAATTTTATTTATGGATACTGAAATGTGAATTTCACAAGATTTTCATACAGGAAATATATATTTTTTTCAATCACATAAAAATGTTAAACACACACACACAATTAGCTCTCAAGCTGAAAAAAAAAAAAAAATTCTAGCCCCTTCACCACATATCTGTAACACCGGCACAGGTCAGTATCACCAGAAGCAAAGCAATGAAAACTAACAGTCCTGACTCATGGGAAAGGATTCATTGTGGTCAAAGTAATTCTTAGATCATTACTGCCCCAAAATAGGAAAGATCAAGCAGCTAACACTTTTTTGTTGTTGTTGTTGTTTTGAGACAGAGTCTTGCTCTGTCACCCCGGCTGGAGTGCAGTGGCACGATCTTGGCTCACTGCAACCTCCACCTCCCGAGTTCAAGCAATTCTCCTGCCCCAGCCTCCCAAGTAGCTGGGATTACAGGCATGCACCACCACACCCAGCTAATTTTTGTATTTTTAGTGGAGACAGGATTTTGCCATGTTGGGCAGGCTGGTCTTGAACTCCTGACCTCAAGTGATCTGCCCACCATGGCCTTCCAAAGTGCTGGGATTACAGGTGTGAGCCACCGTGCTTGGCATTATAGCTAACGTATTTGTTAATTATGTTTTGTGTTTTTTTCCTTTTTTTTTTTTTTTCTGAGATGGAGTTTCACTCTTGTTGTCCAGGCTGGAGTGCAATGGTGCGATCTTGGCTCACTGCAACCTCCACCTCCGGGGTTCAAGTGATTCTCCTGCCTCAGCCTCCCGAATAGCTGGGATTACAGGCGTGTGCCACCACACCCAGCTAATTTTTGTATTTTTAGTAGAGACGGGGTTTTGCCATATTGGCTAGGCTGGTCTCGAACTCCTGACCTCAGGTGATCCACCTGCCTCGGCCTCCCAAAGTGCTGGGATTACAGGCGTAAGCCAACACACCAGGCTGTTAATTATGTTTTCATTTCTCCTGATTAAAAAGATTCCGCTTTAAGCTTGTTGACTTCAAGAAGTTTCAGTATAAACCTTATGTAGACTTTCTCTCCCCAAAACTAAAATTATTCTAGTTATAAAAATGAGTTGGGCCGGGTGCAGTGGCTCATGCCTATAATTCCAGCTCTTTGGGAGGCCGAGGCAGGTGGATCGCCTGAGGTCGGGAGTTCAATACCAGCCTGACCAACATGGAAAAACCCCGTCTCTACTAAAAATACAAAATTAGGCGGGCGTGGTGGCACATGCCTATAATCCCAGCTACTCGGGAGGCTGAGGCAGGAGAATTGCTTGAATCCGGGAGACGGAGGTTGCGGTGAGCCGAGATTGCGCCATTGCACTCCAGCCTAGGCAACAAGAGCGAAACTCTATCTCAAAAAAAAGAATTAAGATCATGTACTCTTTTAAGACCTATGTATCCGTAACTAATACAAAATGTGTCCAAACCTTTTAACAAAGTTATACATTTTATACTCCAATAACATGTAATGTCTTTTGAGCATTTATTTGCCTTTCCCTTTGCTTAATACCTGGTGATAAAATAGAAAATGGATTCTATGTCAGCATTCTTGTGGCGCAGATTCAAATCACCAGGTGGTATTTATTAGATTTAGATTTCCATACTCCAATTCAACTATTGTAAATTAGAAATCATCATGATCCTTCAGCTAGGCGTGGTGGCTCACACCTGTAATCCCACCCAGCACTTTGAGAGGCCGAGGTGGGTGGATCACTTGAGTTCAGGAGTTCGAGACCAGCCCAGCCAACATGGTGAAATCCTGTCTCTACTAAAAATACAAAAATTAGCCGGGCATGTTGGTGCACGCCTGTGATCCCAGCTACTTGGGAGGGTGAGGCAGAAGAATCACTTGAACCTGGGAGGTGGAAGTTGCAGTGAGTCAAGATCGCGCCACTGCACCCAAGCCTGGGCAACAGAGTGAGGCTCCATCTCAAAAATAATAATAATAAAAAATAAGAAATCATGATCCTTATTTTCACAAGTTTGCAAATATGGGGCTCACAAATAAGGAACTAGAGTTTAGAAACCATTGCCTTTAAATCTTTAAACGGTGGCCAGGTGTGGTGGCTCATCCCTATAATCCCAGCACTTTAGGAAGCCAAGGTGAGTGAATTGCTTGAGCTCAGGAGTTCAAGACCAGCCTGGGCCACATGGCGAAACCAAAATTAGCCAGGTGTGGTGGCTCATGCCTGTGGTCCCAGCTACTCGAGAGGCTGAGGTGGGAAGATCACTTGAGCCCAGGGGGCAGAGGTTGCAATGAGTCCAGATGGCACCACTGCACACAGCCTTGGCAAAGAGTGAGACCCTGTCTCAAAAAAGAAAAATTGTAATGGTTATGCACATTACTTAAAATGACCTATTTAAGGAATTCAGACATGTTACACGCAAAAATGATCACTGCTATAAATATACATTGCATTGAGAAAAGAGAAGCTGCCCTTGTTTTCAGATTTGTGTTTATATTGCGTGTGTCCTAAGTGAGGGCGATCATAGGTAGAGCTGGGCCAGCCGCCGTTGCATAAGTAAGGAAACTGGGTCCCCCTAGTGTTCAGTTCTCATAATGACTCTCAAAAGGCTCAGAACAAGAAAAGTGGCAAGAGAACTTACAACTTCGCTATCCGTGTAACAACTCACCCAAATCAAAGCTACTTCAATGACTATCCGTTTCCTACAGGGAAAGTTAGACGGGAAACCTGATGCCCAGAACATTTCCCCAAATATTATTGAGAAAATACATATTGTGGCCATGTATTTGTGTCATTTATATGCCTTTCCAGCAACTCAAGAACAAGCACGCTAACTTCCCTAACAACTTATACACCCTGGAATTCAACCAAAACTTTAAGTACCTTCTCTGCACTGGCACCTCCCATTCTTAGTCCCAACTTTGTCCCTGAGCTCCTGATTTACATCTGCCCACATGGCAGGGCATGGATATAAACTAGGCATCTTCAACTTAAAATGTCCTCAGCAGAACTCTGGATCCTCCTCCTCAAATCCACTCCTCCACACATCCAATCGGCTTTCCTTTCTAAATATATCCAGGTGCTGACTGCTTCTGCCAACTGCACCAGGACCCTTGATCCAAGCCAATATCATCTTAGCTGGATTATTACAGTAGTCTTCTAGCTGGCCTGCCTGCTTCCACTCTTGCAACATGCCACCCCATCTTAATTTTCCATACAGTAGCCAGAGTAATCTTCTTACAGCACAAGTCTGACATAAATCCTTGGCAATGAGCCCTGCGTGAACTGCCCGATGGTATTTCTTTTCCCTCTGCTCCTGTTACACTAGCCCCACTGGCTCTTTTTTTTTTTTTTTTTTTTTTTTTTGAGATAGAGTCTCGCTCTGTTGCCCAGGCTGGAGTGCAGTGGCATGATCTCGGCTCACTGCAACCTCTGCCTCCCAAGTTCAAGCAATTCTCCTGCCTCAGCCTCCCGAGTAGCTGGGACTACAGGCACATGCCACCACGCCCGGCTAATTTTTTGTATTTTTAATAGAGACGGGGTTTCACTATGTTAGCCAGGATGGTTTCTATCTCCTGACCTCGTGATCCGCCCGCCTCGGCCTCCCAAAGTGTTGGGATTACAGGCGTAAGCCACCACGCCCAGCCCCCCCACTTTTTTTTTTTTTTTTTTTTGAGATGGAGTTTCACTCTTGTTGCCAAGGCTGGAGTGCAAAGGCACAATCTTGGCTCACTGCAACTTCCACCTCTGGGTTCAAGTGATTCTCCTGCCTCAGCCTCCCGAGTATAGCTGAGATTACAGGTGCCCGCCACCATGCCTGGCTAATTTTTTTTTTTTTTTTGTAATTTTAGTAGAGATGGGGTTTTGCCATGTTAGCCATGATGGTCTCAATCTCCTGAACTCGTGATCCGCCTGCCTCGGTCTCCCAAAGTGCTGAGATTACAGGTGTGAGCCACGACACCCAGCCTCTCTTATTGTTTCTGGAATTGTTCTTATTGTTGCAAGCTTCAGGCCTTAGCATTTGTGGTTTCCTTTGCTTGGTACTCCCTTGCCTGAGATGTATATGCAGTGTGACCCTTCAATTTTATCACTTCCAAATGCCACCTCCCTAGGGAGGCATTCCTGTCTATCCTATTCAAAATGGTACTTGTTTCTATTTGTTTACTTTGACATTAGGTTATAACAGCATCCACTTTGAGAGGCTAAGGTGGGCAGACTGCTTGAGCCCAGGAGTTTGAGACCAGCCTGGTCAACATGGTAAAACTCCTCTCTACAAAAAGTACAAAAATTAGCCAGGTGCGGTGGCACGTGCCTGTACTCCCAGCTACTTGGGAAGCTGAGGCGGGAGGACCACTTGAGCCCAGGAGGCAGAGGATATAGTGAGCCAAGATCACACCACTGCACTCTAGCCTGGATGACAGAGCAAAACTCTGTCTCAAAAAAAATTAAAAATAAAAATAAAATAAAGCATCTGTTTACTCCTTGACTCTCTGTCTCATCCACTAGTGTATTAGGGTAGGAGTTCTTTGTTCACTGCTGTATTCCCAAGGCTTTGAGCAGGGCCTGAAACCCAGTAGGTGGTGCTCCATGAATATTGTTGAATGAAAAAATACATGAATGAATGAGTTATAGACTTTTTTCCCCTTTAGTTACACAAGAGAAGAAAAAGATATCTATTGACAGTTACAGCTCAAGAGAGTCTGTGCTGCTACGAAACAGCTGGATAACCACAGGACACTGAAAGCACTGTGCCGAGAACCCACCGGCTCAGCATCTGAGGATGGATGGGTCTCCGAGTGCCCAGCAGTAGTGTACTATATGGGTGGGTCAGTTGTAAAGAAGAAAAAACTGATCCATGAGCAGACACTAAAGAAAACAGTGGGATGAAATCAATACTGGGTTAAGTATGGAGGTCTGTGAGTTCGAACATATTGCCCCAGTAGATTTTGTTTTAACTATTTTCCAGTAGACATTTTTTTTCATAATGCTTTCTTTTAATGCCTCAACTAGTCGCAAGAGCTTTACTAAATATTGCAACTCTTGGCCGGGCACGGTGGCTCACGTCAGTAATCCCAGCACTTTGGGAGACCAAGGCAGGCAGATTGCTTGAGCTCAGGAGTTCCAGACCAGCCTGGACAATGTGGAAAAAATCCCATCTCTAAAAATTAAAAATAAAAAAAAATACACCGGGCATGGTGGTGCACACCTGTAATCCCAGCTACTTGGGAGGCTGAGGTGGGAGGACCACTTGACCACGGGAGGTGGAGGCTCCAGTGAGCCGTGATCATGCCACTGCACTCCAGCCTGGGCAACAGAGCAAGACCCTATTTCAAAAATAAATACATATTGCACCTCTCTTTTTTTGGTACTAAGGCAGAAGTACATAGACTGATTTCTCCAACTTTGAGCAACCCCAGATGGCTCTACTTGAACAGAAAAGAAATTGAAAGTTTAATCGTGTATAATCCCTTGTAAACAACCTGGGGGAAAAATGGTTAGGTTCTCGCTGATGATATTTTACTTCAATGAGGTCATGTAGCACAGTGAAAATAACGAATAACTCAGCATTAGGGAGAATTGGGATCTCATCCCATTTTTGCCATTGGTTAAATGACACACAAGTTTACTCGGCTGCTGCAGGCTTGTGTCCTCATGCATGAAATGGACTAAACAATCTCCACATTATTAATGCTTTACGACTCCGCTTTCCAAAAATGGAAATGCATTTGAAGACAATACCAGGCCCTTGAAAATGAAGAGGGGAGGGTAAAAAACAAGCTGCAACAGAGAACAGTATCAAGCTTTTAAAGAAACAAGTTAATACCAAAGCCAGAGGCCTTTACAGTGTCTACACCCTTTCAGCTTGAATGTCAGCACTGGCTGTACGGAGAGAAGATTTACATGGCCTTTTCCTGAAATAAGCCTTCCTCTCCTAGTAACTCAATACCACGGGTACATTTTTCCAGGTACGCTAGAGTTGGGTACTGCTCTAGAGCTGCACTGTCCAATACAATAGCCACAAGCCACATGGGGCTGTTGAGCACTTGAAAATGTGGCCAGTTGGAAGTAAGATGTACTGCAAGTGTAACAAACACACGGGAATTTGAAGACGGTAAAAAAAAAAAAAAAGGATATAAAATATTCAGCATTGATATTGATTGAAATAATATTTTGGATGCACTGGATTAAATAGAATATACTATTAAAATTAACTCCACCTGCTTCTTTATGCATTTGCTAATACGCCTACTAGAAACATTAAGCTTACATATGTGGCTTGTATTATATTTCTATTGGACGGTGCCATTCTAGATATCCGAATCTACAAAGTGACTGAGATTCAAACTCTTCAATGAAGCACTTTTTAAATGCTCTACTTGAGAATTAATTCCACTCACTGCTCTGCTGCCGTCGCGGTCCTGACTTTCCAAGGCTGTGCCCAGAGCGCGGCACACGTGGCTCTCACACAGGCAGGCCTGCACGGCAGGCAGCAGTGGAGGAGGTTACCCTGGGTCGCTGACGCCAGGGGAAGCCAAGCGACCGACCCCACACTTCGGAGCCCCGCCGGGGAAGTCCCCGGGCGCGGAAACAGGTGGTGCGCCGGCGGTTCGCAGCTGCTGTGCCCGCTGGCCTGGGCGCAGCCGGGGACGGCGACGCGCTTCCTGCCCGGGAAGAGCCCGAGCGCAGGGCCGGCTATAGCGGTCCCGCAGCTGCCTGCTTCGATTTTAGCACTGCTGCTCCCAAGACGGAGCAACGCGGCCCTCTGTCCCTCGTAGGGCTTGAAATGTAAATTATTCATATCAGGGGAATGTGTGCTTCAAAAAGCAAGCTGGACAAGAACCGACGGGTAATCCTCGCCAAATTCTTCTATTTAACCCTCACCATTAAAAGTCTGAGGCCTGAAAAATCTCTTGACTGGAGAGATATTAACTCCACAGGTAACCGGGATCAGGATCTACGACATAAATGAATCAAATTCACTGATTTCTAAGATTATTTAGACGGTAGAAAATTATTAATCCTTTTTATTAGTTCAATACTTCATTCAGCATTTGCAGAGCAAAATCTGCTTGGATTTATTTAGTGAAAATTATCTTCTAAAACTACAAAGATTTAACCATAGTACATAAAATTTAGTTGCAGTAGGCAAATTATATTTTTAAGCTGAACCCTAAGAAATTGTCCAAAAATATGTACAATAGTTATACACAGCACTTATGATTGCTGAATAAATGCATCATATAAAATTTAGTTCGGTTTTTAGCAAGAGTGAACGATTTCTTAGATGATTTTTCTCCTGGTCTCATAGTGCAGAGTATTCACAAATGGACCTTATATCTTCTCCAGACAACCGTCATCCCCAATTTATTCACCTAGGCAAATCTTAGTTCAAAAGAGTTTGTGAGAAAGGCTGACCTACAGGACTAAAACCGTGCTTACATTGTAGGAAAATAAAAGAAAATGTAATCGAATGGACAATAATTTTTAAAGCACATTATTCGAGGAAATAAGCCCTGTAACAGAATCCATAAAACACCATGCTCCATCAGTCTCTTTTTGCTAACAGAATGACTAAGTATTCTCTCCAATTAATTTTAATAGCAAACCACCATTTCCTAAAATGACTTAAATGGGTTCAATCAAGTAGGAGAATGAATCCAAGGGAAACCACTGACTAGGGGTATAAAATGTGCCTTACATCATATTGCATACATCAAACAATGAAATAATTTAGGCTTCAAATTACAAGAAAAAAAAATACCTTTAAGTCTTACCCTCAAGGTAAGATAGGAAAGTGGGAAATGCTGTCTGCTCACTGGCATTCCATAAAATATTCACTGTAATTTCTGGATTTCCAAGATACATCTATCTAGCAGAGGTGCTTTGTCAAGTCTGAGCTTTTCCACCTGTCCACCCCTGTAGCAATGGGGCTGATGTTCACACCCTGCAGACCATCATCAGCATTCATGGCACCCCAACAGATAACCCCATTAAACTCTCTCCCTGACTCAGGTAAACACTTCACAATGTGAGAAGGTGAGAAAGACATTATTACTGAAATAAACCTGAAAGCTGCTCTAAGTCTATAGAGAAAGTGTAACACTCACAAATATAAATACCATTACACACTATTTGTAAGATCCCTCATAAATGACTATGTTATAGCTGAGACCTGCAACAGAACTCCCACCACCAAATGTTGTGGTAGTTGTTATTTTCACTTGCAAATATTCCTGAGAGGTCGTATTTTAAGCTGCTAACAACTAAAACAGGAATAAGGTGACAACCAGCAAGAGAAAAAAAATGGGCTAATGCAGTCGAGAGAGTAAGGAAGGCTCACGGAAGAGGAGGGCTGTGGTGATCAGAGCCCACGGACGTCCAAAAATGTGACTTGGCTGGCCCTAACAGAGGGGAGCAGCTCTTCTAAAAACAAAATCACCCCCTGGAAATTATGTTGATTGGTTCCTTAGGGCATCTACAGTTCTTTTTCAAGTTATTTACTTGCTCATTACTGCCAGTCCCAGCTTTCTTGGGAGACCTAAACATATTTGGGGAATGGAAATAATGTGCTTGCTGCCACAGACCAGGCCAGTAAGATGAGAAGATAAAGAGTTTCTAGAGTTTTTATTATTCAAAATGAGTTTCATTTCAATTCAGGTACTTGAAAGAAGGTTCTAGTCTGTTACTTTGACACAGCACAAGATCAATAGTTTATTCTGATGAAGTATTCCACCCAAATGAAAGCATAACATGCAAGTAGTGATTTATTTCAATCACTCCTATTTGAAGGTCCTTATTTTTGGAAAACAGCCAGGCATTTTATTATCCACTCTTTCCATTCCTTAAAGGCTTCCACGGGTTTTGGTAAATTCCCATTATCCTCGCAACTGTGTTCTGGAGTTGCTCCAGGTGTGCCAGAAGATTCATCATCAATCCACCTCACCAGTGCCTGGAAAAGCATGAAAGATGCGCACTTCAACAAACCACAGCAAAATACTATCAGGCAAGAGAGAAGCATTGGCTTCTAGATCATAGGGTGACATATTACCCCATGAAGATGCTGCATTTGATAATGATGGTGTGAATATGAAATAATGCTTATGATATACTGAGTGAAATGGCACATACCAAATACACACAGAATTACAAATGATGTCAAAAATACGCATTGAAAAAAGATGAAAAAGAAATACACTCATTCTTACACTTTGTTTCTAGCATGATAGGATATTTTTTCTCAACTTGCTGAATATTCTACAAGGCATTATATTAATTTGTCATGTATGTATATACATATATAAGTGTCCACACAGGCATGGGTAGACATATGTATGTGAAAACACGTGTGTAGACATTTCTGTGCAGTCACCTGAATGCACAGTCATACCCATGAGTAGACACATGAATGTATATTGATGTTTGTGGGCAAGTGTGGGCACACACACACACATACTGAAATTAGGTACTTTCCTTCTTCCTTTTTAAAGAAAATCACTTTTTTCCTCCTAATGAACATCATACCTCTGTTCCATATTTGGAAAGATAAATCCTGTCCTCACAATTATAGGGTTTAAAAAATGAACTTTGCCACACATATCAATATTTATTCAGTTTTGCAAAGTCAAGCTCTCTTGCCCTAAATGGAAGAGAAGCAGAAAATTTCTTCCACTATTTCTCATTGAACTGTAAGCATAAATCACTCAAAGGCAAGCTGAAGTTTTTAAGGGCATTTCTTCGCATGTTTTAAACCACAGCTTCCTGCTTATCTTTACACTAATTTCCTCTGATAAATTATAACTCTAGAGAAGGATATAATAGATACATCAGTTTGCTACTCAGATAACCACTTCCCCCTCTTTACACTATCCATCCCTCAACTTACTTTATATCTTTCTACAATGCTGAAGCCAATAGCACACTGCAACTTGTGCAAACAGAGAGGGCAAAGGTTTAGAGGGCACCGGTCAGCTTCTTCCAAGTGGAAGAAGCCCCAGATTTCCCTATCAAAATCCTTTGCTGCTATCCACCATGCCTTGTCTTGTAAAACTTAACGGGCTGGAGGTCAAATACTTGAGAAACTGAAGTTTCAGAGTCTTTTCCCACAAAAGAAGTCTTTTTCTGAAAGTAGCAAGTACTCCAAATCAAGTACTCAAAAAGGAACCATAAAAACTAATCACATGGGTCAGGCATGGTGGCTCATGCCTGCAATCCCAGCACTTTGGGAGGCCAAGGTGGGCGGATCACCTGAGGTCAGGAGTTCAAGACCAGCCTGGCTAACATGGTGAAATCCTGTCTCTACAAAAATACAAAAATTTGCCAGGCATGATGGTAGGCGCCTATAATCCCAGCTACTCAGGAGGTTGAGGCAGGAAAATGGCTTGAACCCGGGAGGCGGAGTTGCAGTGAGCCGAGATCCCACCATTGCACTCCAGCCTGGCGACAGAGCGAGACTCCATCTCAATAAATAAATAAATAAATAAATAAACAAATAAAATAAAATAAATCACATCAACAATAGGCAGTCATGATTTCACTCTTTAAGGACACACTAAACAGATCTGTTACACGTGCGTCTGGAGGGGTTGCTGGCCTTCCCTCACGCAGCACTGACTGAGGACAACTGCCCCTGATGTCTTGAAGCCCATGCTTTAAACCACGGCTTTAGACAGAATAACCTTGTCCCCTTCCCCACCCCCACCCCCACCCCCTTTTTAAAGAGCAGCTCAACTCTATTATGTCACTAGTGTCTGGTGACCAGAATAAATACCCTTGTAACTGACTTCCTGTGTTACATTTAGAGTTATATCAACCATCTCTGCAAGCACAGAGAACACGGTTTGCTACATAACTCACCCTACAGGGTACTGCTTCATAATTCGACTTGTTTACATGATCACTTTTATTTATGTCTCTCGTTCAGTTTTTATTTTAAAGTAATAAATTTTTAAAGAAAATAAACCGATGGTAGGTTTGTTCAATCTAATTTGATTCAAAAACAACTTCCTCACCTCCCTTTACCCAGAAAATGTGGACTGATATTCGAAAATTAGGGAAAATAGCATTCTAGAAGTTAAGAAAACACTAAATCTATTCATGTATCACAAGTAACCCCCTCTGGCCAATCAAGTGTGAGCATATTTCACTACTTTCAGCAAGGACATTTCTTTCTTCCAATAATCCTACAAATAGAAGATTATTTTCTTTCGTAGTCAATGCTTCTCAATTTAAAAATATGAACCTTTGTAAACTTGGAGAAAACAAGACCACTGTGTTAAGATATTGTCACTGTCTAATCCTGCCACTTTCCTATGTAAATCTTTCATGTCATGTAATATTTAAGAAACTTACAAAAAAAAGAATTAAAGTAAAAACAGTTTGGGGAAATGTTTCCTGACCTCCTCAAATACATAAGATAAGTTAGCTAGTAATATCTAGATAAATGAACATATGGTTTTAAAATTATTTTTTTAGCTGGGTGTGGTGACTCACACCTTTTATCAAAGCACTTTGGGAGGCTGAGGTGGGAGGATCGCTTGAGCCCAGGAGTTCAAGATGAGCTTGAGCAACACAGGGAGATCCCACCTCGACAAATAAAATAAAATAAAATAGCTGGGTGTGGTGGTCCTGTGGTCCCAGCTACTCAGGAGGCTGAGGTGAGGCAGGAGGATCCCTTCAGCCCAGGAGGCTGAGGTTGCAGTGACCCATGATCAGCCTGGGTGACAGAGGGAGACCCTGTATCAAAAGAAAAATGAAAGGTAGATAAAATTAATTTTTAATGTTTCCGCCTCTATCAAGTTAGTAATAAGAGAGAAAACTTATGACAAAAAGCTACCTCACACCACCAAAATCAGTAAGAGAGTAGTGACCCACGTCTCCAAGACTGCATGTTGGTAGGGCCATGGGGGGCCACAAGAAACCTCACATAAATGGAGAATAAAGAATAAACGAGTAAGTGGGAAGAGGCTCTATAGCCCTACAGCCCCCACCTCTAGTAGAAACATTTGTCCCAAAAAGCTTACCACCCCACACAAATCCTAAGGCTAATGTAACATCCAGACAGACCATAAACTCTCAGGATAGTCCCTGTACTTACTCCCCATCCCCAGAACACTAATGAACCACTCCCCTTAGGGGGCCTTTTCCCTTTCAAGTCTGTCTTGGATTAGTGGGGATGAAGTTAGAGAAGTAAGAGCAAAAATGAAGGGGAGGGGAGAAGTAGAGAGATGACAAAAAAAGGTTAAAAATATAACCTGTTTCCAGAACCTTTCCCATCCCCAATATTACCATGCAGAGTTCCTAATGAGTCAATATTTATTATGTATCTCAAATCAAAGATGGAAGTTTTTACTTTTTAAATTAAAAAACAAACAAAAAACAAATGTATGATGAGAAAGAAGCAACACTTAGTCTATGGCTATCCTAACTGTGCAAGATGACTATGAAAAGAATTGAAAAACAATTAGCAAGATTTTCACATCCATTAACGATGGCTCAAACTGTAACTGGTTTAATTCACCTTGCTACTGAATTACTGATGTTTACTAGCTGTTATGCTGAATGCCTATATATGTGCCAGGCCTATATATGCTTTTTTTTTTGAGACACGGTCTCAATTTATTGCCCAGGCTGGAGTACAGTGGTGCGATCACGGCTCACTGCAGCCTCAACCTCCTGGGCTCAAGCAATCCTCTCACCTCAGCCTCCTGCGTAGCTAGGACTACAGGTGTGTGCCACCATGCCCAGCTAATTTAGTTTTTTTAATTTTTATTTTTTGTAGACATGTGGTCTCACTATGTTGTCCAGGCTTATCCACACTTTTTATGTACAGGCACTTTTATGTAAATTATCTCCAAACGACTCCATGATGTGGGTATTGTTACCTTTAAGGTCCTGTAGGTAGTGAGTGGCCAACCAGAACCTAGATTATCACAATCTACCAACAGCATACTTCCCATTATGGCATAATGTCTCAACTGAAAATACTATACAGTTTTAAATATCAATATGATTCTTGGTTGGAATTTTTTTCCCTCTTTTAACATCTTCAAATATTCTCAAGTTGAAGAAGCTTCTAACAACAATGCCAAAAATGGAATACCATCTGTCAAAGAGGCCTGTCCAAAGACAAAATTCCACGAGTCTCTTGGGTAAAGATGAATCATTGTTATTCCCGCAACACAGAAGGCATCTTCAGGTTTCTTCTTTTTCAAGAACTTCAGGATGTCCCCTATTTAAGAAGAAATACATAAATGTATGAGTGTATATTATATACATACGCTTCCTTTACTCAGTTCAAATTGCAAAGTTGTGTAATTCACCTGCATGAATTTGTAGGTTTTGTGTGTTCTCATTGACTCTAAAGGAACACCTTGTTGTAGAAACAGGAACTGGTTCTAGCAGTTTTACTCTCAAGCGATAGAAATATGCTTTACAGTAGCCCGTGAGCCATTTAATATATTCTTCACTGATAATTCTGGTGTTTCATAGAGATCCTATAATACGGAAGAACATTTAAAAAACAGACTTTAAGACGATTATTCAGTGTTTACCCAGTCTATGAGTAAGAGGATTCAAATTAGAAACAAAACCAACTCTAAATTTTCAATAACCTTTAACATTCATCGGTGTTGATATGAATTAAAAAGAAACAAAATGTTCTAGGTCTGTTTGGCTACAAAACTTGTACCATTGCAATGAGTATCAAAAATGATCCTAAAATGGCCCATCTGAATCAGACCAATAGCCTGGACTATTCCTGACAACAGAACCATTGCAAAACCGAACCAAAACTAGCACATTACCAGTATTTACCAATGGACTGTATATAAATACTGCGTTTGTCTGGAGAGGGTGTCTTTCTGTAAGGATGACTGAAGAACTGTTCAAAGTCTTGCGGGGCCTCAGGGTGGGAGGTGATCCAATCTGATGGAGAATGCAAGGTCCAAAGAGATCACTGGCTGGCTGGAATGCTTCATTCATTAAACGCTGTTCCCCAGCATCTAATTTCTCACACTGTGACACAAGCACTGGATTCTTTGAGATGAGAGCTGTTTTTAGTGTCTGTTCGGAATACCGTACTATTTGCATCTGACAAAAAAATACAAGCAGTCAAATATAAAAATACATATCCATATTGGGGACTTTACCTATTCTCCATATACAGCTCTGATTTCTCCCTAGAGTGAAATGACTGACTGCTAATGCTTTAGAGTGGTCACACTTAGAGTGGTTTCCTCATGTCCAATCAATTTCTTGGGGACCTAAGAAATTAAAAAGACAATCATGAAATCCATTCCGCCATCTCATATGGAACCTGCTCCCATTACAAAAACTAGTGGTGGCCAGGCGTGGTGGCTCATGCCTGTAATTTCAGCACTTTGGGATAGGAGGACTGCTTGAGGCCAGGAGTTTGAGAACAGCTTGGGCAACATGGTGAGACTCTGTCTCTACAAAAAACTTAAAAATTCCCTGGGCATAGTGGTGCACACCTGTGGTCCTAGCTACCAGGGAGGCTGAGGTTGCAGTGAGCCATGATCGTGCCACTGCACTCCAGCCTGGGCAAGAGTCCAAAACAAACAAAAATATCTCATGGTGACCATAGGAGCAGGACCTCACACCCAATTTCCTTCTTTTGGGGAATAATATTGGCCTGGCATGGTGGCTCACGCTTATAATCCCAGCACTTTGGGAGGCCAAGGCAGAAGGATTACTTGAGCCTAGGAGTTTGAGATCAGCCTGGGCATCATGGCAAAACCCCATATCTACAAAAAAATTGGCCGGGCATGGTGGTGTGCACTTGTAGTCCCAGCTACTTGGGAGGCTAAGGTGGGAGGATCATCTGAGCCCAGGAGGTCGAGGCTGCAGTGGGCTGTGATCGTGCCACTGCACTCCAGCCTGGGCAACAGAGACTTTGTCTCAAAAAATCATATTATGAATTAACTCATTGGTGCCACATGAAAAATACTCCTCGTTTCTAGTGTGACTCAAAGATCTTCAACATCAAATAAAAACAAAACTAATGTAAGCCCTATCATTTCTGCAATTTAACTGCAGGCTGAGAAGCTACGGCTTAGTCACATCACATTAGGGAAGACATCAGATGACTAATCAAAAGCCAGACTCACAATGACAGGTTTCTTCCATTCACATCGTGTTCCTATGTAGAGTTTTCATCCTTCCTCTTGAATGGGTCAGATCTTCCACCACGAGGCTTTTTGAATTAAGGAAAAAACTGAACATCTCTGTCTGGATCATCTCTGTCATATTTTCTAATTATCTAGATTTTGCCAGTTTAATGATAGACAACTGATGGGAAAACTTAAGCTAATGTCTGTTCTGATTGAACCTCTGAATTCTGGGGTTGAAGAGGCTGGCTGAAATTCCAGATCAAATGTCTCTGTACTCAAAGCTCTGATAAGAGCATAAGCTCATCCTCACTCCTACACAACTGGGCTGAAATCTGACTTCTACAGGACAAAATATAAAACAAGATGTACCTTCCAGTGGTCTACCTACCTTGATTAGGAAGGAAGGCTCCCATGGAAGCTTTTATCTCACAAGGACAGACATGTCTGGGCCTGGCCAGAAGAAAGTTGTGGAGTGTGCCTTCATCTTTATATTAACGAAGGCAGTGTGAAAAGTCAGGAGGCCTCCCCTTGCCTCCCAAGCCTAATCTAGGGAAGCTGCGGGAGAAGATGGGCAGGGGGCGCACAATATGGTCACTGTAGTGGGCTGGAGGCCTGGGACGCTGTGGTCCCAAAACCAGAACATCTCGGGCCAACCGGGAGGAGCTGGCCACCCTGGCTGGTTGCCTACAGCAACTCGCACTCTGGGCTCTGGTCCGTGCAGGCACAACCCAGGCTCCGGCTGGGGGTGGAATAGGGCTTCCCCGGGGACTCTCGCTTCGCCTCTTCTTCCCCCAGGAGCCTCTGGAAAGGCCTCCCTGGCTCCCCAGAGGCACTCCGCCCCCGCAGTCCCCGCGGCTTCCGCCACGTCCGTCCCTCCTACATCCTCATCCCTCTCCACCGACGGCGACTGGCGCCCGCTTCTACGACCCGGCTGCCCCGCCCAGCTCTGACAGCACCTGCGAACCGCCCTGACCCAACAGGCCTCGACACCACTCACCCGCGACATCCCTCACGCGCGTGCGCACCGCGTCTCTTCGCACTACGCCACGCCCACTGGCGCCACGCCCCTTCGCGCCACGCGACGCGCCGCTCCATCGCACACGCTCTCTGGGCCCCGCCCCACTCACGACCCGCCCGCGCCACGCCCCTGAGCGCGCCAGAGCTGGAGTTCGGCGGCCGCGGCTCGCCTTTTCCTGAGTAGAGGGTCACGAGAGGGCTACAAGCCCCAGCCGTCCGCCCCCGCAGTCGCCAGTTCCCCGTCTGCCCTCGCCGGGGCTCCGCGGCCTGGTTCTCCAGAGCCACAGACGCGCCCGCGTCACCAGGGTCGCCCGTGTGGGAACGTGCTCGGCAGGCCGCGGGTTTGAGAGGCGTCCCGGCGTGACGAATGCAACCAGCGTGGCCCCCAAATGAGTCGGCGGCCGCCGCAGGTTGACGTACAGCCGCGGCGCTCCCTGGGGCAGTCACCCGCAGGACTTTCCCTTCTTTATTTGTTGGGGGCGGCGGCGGCTGGAACCCAGACGCGCAAGTGAGGGGCGTGTCCTCGTGGTGTCCCTGGCGCTCCGAGGCCGAGACCCGGATGCCAGGAGAGGCAGTGAGGTCGGAAAGGCACCGCGGGGCCAGCATTAGGGCTGAGCTAGTTCTGTGGCCTCGGGTGGGGCGTTCAATCTCTCTGGGCCTCGCCATTCTCTTTCTTTTTCTTGCTTTTTGTTTGTTTGTTTGTTTGAGACGGAGTCTCTCTCTGTCGCCCAGGCTAGAGTGCAGTGGCCCAATCTCGGCTCACTGCAACCTTTGCCTCCTGGGTTCAAGCGATTCTCTTGCCTCAGCCTACCCAGTAGCTGGGACTACAGGTGCCCACTATCACGTCCGGCTAATTTTTGTATTTTTAGTAGAGACGGCGTTTCACCATGTTGGCCAGGCTGGTCTCGAACTCCTGACCTCGGGTGATCCGCCCGCCTTTCCCTCCCAAAGTGCTGGGATTACAGGCGTGGGCCACCGCGCCCAGCCTAGGGCCTCGCCATTGTCATCTGGAGGATGTGAGAGGACCCCCTTTGGCGCTGGGAATGTGAGGGCTCGAAGCACGCGGTGCCCGGGCACTCCCCCGTACGGCCCCTGATGCATCCCAGCGCCCATCAGGCCTTAGGACACGGCGGATTGCGAGGCTTGGTAATGCCACTGAGTGATCCCAATTACAAATCGCCACCTAACCAGCGTCCCCTCTCCCTTTGAAGCTGGCCTCTAAACAGGCCTCTACCCCCACATCCCCCTTCCTATCCAGCTCAGTTCCTTCTTCACCAGTTTATGCCATGATCTGTTGGTCCTAGCAGCTTCCTAAAAGGAGCCCTGGGGAAGCCCAATTCCATTACAAACCTGTTTCCCCAAACCTTCTCCCACTGGTTCACTTCTAAGACCTCACCTTAAGGGACACCCAGCTTCCTTCCCTGGAAACTTACTTCCCTCCCACACTTCCCTCAAAAATACTAAGCCCTTGTTTTTATTTTCCAGCTGTCGTCCTATCGCTACAAAAGTAACCTATTTATTTATGTAGAGTCGGAGTTTCACTCTTGTTGCCCACGCTGGAGTGTAATGGAGCGATCGCAATCTTGGCTGACCGCAACCTCTGCCTCCTGGGTTCAAGCCATTCTCCTGCCTTAGCCTGCGGAGTAGCAGGAATTACCGGCATGCGTCACTACACCAAGCTAATTTTGTATTTTTAGTAGAGATGGGGTTTCTCCATGTTGGTCAGGCTGGTCTTGAACTCCTGACCTCAAGTGATCCGCCCGCCTCGGCCCCCCAAAATGCTGGGATTACAGGCGTGAGCCACCGCGCCCGGCTTTTTTTTTTTTTTTTTTTTTTTTTTTTTTGAGACGGAGTCTCGCTGGGTCGCCCAGGCTGGAGTGCAGTGGCGCGATCTCGGCTCACTGCAAGCTCCGCCTCCCGGGTTCACGCCATTCTCCTGCCTCAGCCTCCCGAGTAGCTGGGACTACAGGCGCCTTCCACCACGCCCGGCTAATTTTTCGTATTTTTAGTAGAGACGGGGTTTCACTGTGTTAGGCGGGATGGTCTCGATCTCCTGACCTCATGATCCACCCGCCTCGGCCTCCCAAAGTGCTGGGAGTACAGGCGTGAGCCACGGCGCCCGGCTTTTTTTTTTTTCCCCCCCATAAAGACGGGTTTTCACCCTGTTGCCCAGGCTGGTGTGGAACTCCTGAGCTCAGGTGATCCACCCGCCTCGATCTCCCACAGTGCTGGAATTACAGGCGTGAGCCACCGCGTCCGGCCTCAGTTCTTTTGAAGTCATTTTACCATCCTCTGGATTTTCCTCATCCTGATTCTCCTTCCCAGTCTCCAGAAAAGACAGGCACATTTTCTTGATGACTTCAGCACTTGTAACCCCTTGTTGGCTCTCCTTAGAGGACATTAACTCTGTGTGTTTGAACCTTTCAACTTCGAGGATCTCCTCAGCCCATCCTTATTTGTTCACCCTTCTGGATCATGAAATCTCCAAATTTGTCTTTTGAACCCAGTGCCCATATCCACCCTCACCTGAACCCATTCTTGAATAAAATGCATTCCTACCATGACTGTTCTCAAAGTTTGAAGTTGAGCATACCGATGCGCCACTCCTGCTTCAATGCTTGAGAAGTCGTAGGCTTTCTTCTATGTGCCTTTTGACTGGGCGCCTATCTCCCGACAGCCTGAGGTGGTGTAGCATAGGGGCGAAGGTGGTCTGTGCTTGAATCCCAAAATCCTCACTAGCGTGGGACCTGTGCCAGTTACTTGACCTCTTTTTCATCTCTTCACTAGTTTGTAAAACGGAGACAATTACAGCACATCTTTTATTGTTATTATTTGACACGAAGTCTCGGTCTGTCACCCATGCTGGAGTGCAGTGGCGTGATCTTGGCTCACTGCAACCTCTGCCTCCTGGGTTCAAGCGATTCTCGTGCCTCAGTCTCCCGAGTAGCTGGGATTACAGGCACGCACCACCACGCCCGGCTAATTTTTGTATTTTTAGCAGAGACGGGGTTTCACCATGCTGGCCAGGCTGGTCTCAAACTCCTGACGTCAGGTGATCCATCTACCTCGGCCTCCCAAAGTGCAGGGATTACAGGCATGAGCCGCCGCTCCCCGCCTACAGCACATCTTAGCAGAATTTTAGGGATCAAATGAGTTCCTTTGGATATTGTGCCCGTTTTTGACTGAACGGCTGTCTTCTGACATCCTGAGTGGCTTCTTTAGCTTAGTTATCACCTCTTCTAAAGCCTCATCCTGCCTCATGACAAAACTTCTCTTCTGCCTGTTCATTGCCTTGTGTGTACATAATAATACTGCAGTTGTTCTTGTCGCAATGATTGTAACCTATTTCTTACATGTCACCCTTACTCAACTGTGAGATGCTTGAGGGTAAAGACTCTCATACGGGGTGTCTGAAGCATAAAAGGTATTCACTAGATTTTCAGTCAGTTTTTTTTTGTTGTTGTTGTTTTGTTTTTGTTGTTGTTGTTGTTTTGAGACGGAATCTCACTCTGTCGCCCAGGCTGGAGTGCAGTTGCGTATCTGAGCTCACTGCAAGCTCTGCCTCCTGGGTTCACGTCATTCTTCTGCCTCAGCCTCCCGAGTAGCTGGGACTACCAGTGCCCGCCACCACGCCCAGTTAATTTTTTTTTTTGTATTTTTAGTAGAGGCGGGGTTTCACCGTGTTAGCCAGGATGGTCTCGATCTCCTGACAGTTTTTTGGTATTCATTAAAAAGAACTTCATTTTGCATTTAAACTGTTTAAATTTCTGAATCGTGAACTTTGTACTTGCTCAAAAATTTTAGGATAGCATGTTTCTGCATGGTCTAATATTTATTTTTTAAAAAAAACTGACCAGGCGTGGTGTCTCATGCCTATGATCCCAGCACTTTGGGAAGCTAAGACAGGAGGATCACTTGAGCCTAGGAGTTCCAGACCAGCCTGGTCAACATAGGGAGACCCCATCTCTAGAAAAAAAGCTAGGTGTAGTGACACATGCCTGTAGTCTCAGCTACTTGGGAGGCTGAAGTGGGAGGATGGATTGAGCCTGGGAGGTCGAGGCTGCAGTGAACCATGATTCACAGCACTTTAGCCTGGGCAACAGAATGAGACCCTGTTCAAAAAAGTAAATAAATAAACACCTTAGTGCTTCAGGGGTTTTTTTTTTTTTCATTAGAAGAAAAAGACACTTTCTCTTACTAAGGTATTTTTGCCTGTTAACTAATATGCAGTTGCAAAATGAACCATAGGCTGTTTGCATTTCAAAGAGCACTACAAGTTCTGATATTTAGAAATAAGTGTATATGCCAGTGGCCCAAGGTTGGAAAAGAAAGTTGGTAACAACATTAGAAGGTGGCAGAAATCAGGAAAGAAATGTAACATATACGGCAGATGAAGGGTTTAAAAATAGCTTTTACATATCAACATGGAAAAACACCATGACATAAAAATGAGCAAAAAATATGAACCATATAATCCGAATGGTCCATTAGCATCCATGTGTTCAACTTTGTTGAACACATGAATGAACTCAAACGAAAACCACTCTAATAATTTTTTCTTACCTGCTAATTTGGCCAGTGTTTATTTTGAAATAATTTCAAGCTAACAGAAAAGTGGCAAAAATAGTATAAAGAATCCCTGCATTCTCTTCACCCAGATTCCCCAGTACTTAACATTTTACCTCATTTCTTTATCATTCTCTTTCTTTCTGTGTCTTTATCTCTGTCTCTCTCTATATGTAAATGTACATTGTTTCCCTGAACTGTTTGAGAGTAAATTGCAGGCCTGGGGTGGGTGCAGTGGCTCACGCCTGTAATCCCAGCACTCGGGGAAGCTGAGGTGGGTTGATCACTTGAGGTCAGGAGTTTGAGACCAGCCAGGCCAAAATGGTGAAACCCCATCTCTACTAAAAATACAAAAATTAGCAGGGTGTGGCGTTGCATGCCTGTAATCCCAGCTACTTGGGAGGCTGAGGCAGGAGAATCGCTTGAACCCAGGAGGCGGAGGTTGCAGTGAGCTGAGATCACGTTATTGCTCTCCAGCCTGGGCAACAGAGCAAGACTGTCTCCAAAAAAAAGTAAGTTGCAGACATGATGCCCTGCACTCCTAAATACCTCATAGTATATTCCCAAAAATCAAGCACATTTTCATAAGTAGTCACAGTACAACTAAAACATGAGTCCATACTGACATTTCCAATTCCAGTCCAGCCTGACACCACAGAGTTCATTCATTCTAGCCTTCCATTTTTCCATATGTATGATGTCCTTCATCAGTAGAGAGAAACCTGGCTCCTGTTATTCACAATTTATTTATTTATTTGCTCTGTACTAGAATATATACTAAAAATAATTTCAGAATTCCTAATCCATAGCACTGCAGGAAAACAATTCTACCAATTAGTATGTATTTAAGGTTCTTTATAGCCAGAGGATATATATTAAAATAACTGTGTTCAAGTTACCTACCTAGGTTAGTTCCCCCTCCCAATTCTGCCCTTCAGTGTAGTATTGTTATTAACATGAAATATAGTTAGGTTCATTTATTTTTGTTTGCATTCCATTTTATGAATTTCCCCCCAACCTTGATCTTTTTTTGATTGTGTGATATATTAACATGGTTACTAAAAAGTTGTATTTGATGATAATGTCCAATGATGGTAGACTGTCCTGGCGGAGTGTATAAACAGGTCGAATCTTTCTGGTGAACAACCTGACATGGAGTATTAATAGCTTTTAAAATGTTCATACCTATTGACCCAATAAGAGATCTCACAGACTTATGGTTAAGGATAGTCAACAAAATATTATTTATAATTATGAAAATTAGAAACAATCAAAATATCCAGCTATTGGAGACTGGAAAAGCATAAATTATTAATCGTAGACCATAAATTACATGTACATTCATATGTTAGAATACTAAGCATATATTTAAAATCATTTCTCAGCTGGGCACAGTGGCTCATGCCTGTAATCCCAGCACTTTGGGAGGCCAAAACAGGCTGATCACCTGAGGTCACGAGTTCAAGACCAGCCTGGCTAACATGGTGAAACCCGGTCTCTACTAAAAATACAACAATTAGCCAGGTGTGGTGGCACATGCTTGTAGTTCCAGCTACTCAGGTGGCTGAAGCAGGAGAATCACTTGAACCTGGGAGAAGGAGGTTGCAGTGAGCCGTGGTCACACCACTGCACTCCAGCCTGAGCGACAAAGCGAGACTGTCTCAAGAAAAAAAAAAAAATCATTTCTCAAAGACAGTAGTGACCTAGAGAAATGCTAAGGGGAAATAAAGTGTGACACAGAAATGTTTACACGTAATTTTTTTTTTTTTTTTGGGACGGGGCCTTACTCTGTCACCCAGGCTGGAGTACAGTAGTGTGATTACGGCTCACTGCAGCCTGGACCTCTCAGGATCAGGTGATTCTCCCACCTCAGCCTCCCAAGTAGCTGGGATTATAGGTATGCACCATTAAACTTGGCTAATGTTTTGTGTTTTTTGTAGAGAAGGGGTTTCACCATGTTGCCTAGGCTTGTTTTGGTTTTGAACTTCTGGGCTCAAGCCATCTGCATGCCTCCACCTTCCAAAGTGCTGGGATTACAGGCATGAGCCATCTTGCCTGGCCTATATGTTGTAATCTTATTTTTGTTTTAAAAAGATGTGCTTGGCCGGGCATGGTGGCTCATGACTGTAACTCCAGAACTTTGGGAAGCTGAGGCAGGCAGATCATCTGAGGTCAGGGGTTCGAGACCTGCCTGGCCAACAAGGCGAAACCCCATCTCTACTAAAAAATACAAAAATTAGCTGGGCATGGTAGCACACGCCTGTAATCCCAGCTACTCGGGAGGCTGAGGCATGAGAATCACTTGAACCGGGGTGGCAGAGGTTGCAGTGAGCCAAGATCGTGCCACTGTACTCACTTTGTGTCCAAAAAAAAAAAAAAAAAAAAAGAAAGTGCTGATAAGTAATAATCTATGAATAATGAGATATTTGGTGGTTTTGATTTCTCTTTCTCTCTCCTGCTTTACTTGTTAATTTGCCTTTTCCAAACTTTCTTCAATAAGTATTATTACTTTTACAGTCAGAAAGCAATTTAACAAGTCAGTAGTGTATTAATATTTAGGCATTCCTAAATATACAAATGACCCTTGGGCATAACAGCTTCTCCGTGTTTTCTAGGTGGTTCTCTGCCTCTGTCTTTCTGCCTAGGCTTTCAGCTGCTCCTCAATCTATTTTTCTATGGTCTCTGAATTTTACTTACACCAACATACCACTAACTAGAGATTCGTTTAGATTAACAACAAAGCCATCCTTTGTCTTCCTAATTTGTTGACTTTATTTTAAAATTACTTTATGGACCGGGTGCAGTGGCTCACACCTGTAATCTCAGCACTTTGGGAAGCCAAGGCAAGCGGATCACTTAGGTCAGGAGTTCGAGACCAGCCTGGCCAATGGCGAAACCCCGTCTCTGCTAAAAAAAAAAAAAAAAAACAAAAAAACACACACACAGAAGATTAGCCAAGTGTGCCAAGTGTGGTGGCACACACCTGTAGTCCCAGCTACTTGGGAGGCTGAGGCAGGAGAATCGCTTGAACCTGGGAGGCAGAGGTTGCAGTGACCTGAGATCACACCACTGCATTTCAGCTTGGATAATAGAGCAACACTTGGTCTCAAAAAATAAATAACTAATAAAATTACTATATATATGAAAATATTCCAAATATACATTTTTAAAAGCTAAGAAGTACTAAAAGCATTGTAATGAAAAGTAATAGTCCCCACCCCATAGGCCAACTTCCTAGAGGCTACTGTTCTCAACTCCTTTGCTGTTTTTTCTGGTATTTATCTCCATGTTTCTCAACAATGTGTGTATAGTGAGATTTCTTGATCTTTTGATTTTAGGTAGCATCTGTTAATTTATTGCCATGAGAGATGAGGACTTAACTCTCATACATCATACTTTCTACCTCTCATTCCTCTGGTGATTATATCACACATTTTGGTTGAATCTGGTGGTCAGTGTTTACATTATGATGATTATGCAAACATTGTGCACTACAGAGCCAAGTAGTGTACTATGACCATGCTTTCTTTCTTGTAGAACCTCTTTATTTTTGCCTAGAGTTAATCATCACTTGATTTCTGTTATTTATTTTCTTTTAAAAAACTATATAACATGCATGTGCCTTATTTTTTATGATTCTCTGATTCTTTACTTTGTTTTTTAATGCTTCTCTACATGGCCCGTTTACACTAGTTACATTTTTTTTCTGGGTACCCTCATCTCCACATTCCTATCTATACTGGTCGTCCATGGGCCTACTGCATAGCTGTTCCTAGGACTGCAACTACACTTTGCTCTGTTGGATCCCCTGTTTCTTAAATTACTAAATTCTGTCTTCCTCTTCCCTGGCCTACTCCTTTGGTTTCAGTAGCACATCCCCAGGACCTTCTGGAATAAAGGTACATAGAGATAAATATTTTGAGATCTTTGACATCGGAAAATGTTTTTATTCTGCCCTCATACTTGATTGAGAATTTATTGAGTTGGTGTGGAATTCTAGATTGCAAATCATTTCCCCTCAGAATTATAAACAGTTTGCTCCAGTTTCTTCTGACTTCCAATGTTGCTACTGAGATGTTCAATGCCATTTTGATTCCTAGTTCTTTGTATGTTATCTGTTATTTTTAGGAAGATTTTAGGGTCTCCTTTTTATCCTTAGTGTTCTGAAGGGTTCAAAAGATGTGCATTAGCCTGAACCTTTCTTCTCATTCATTTTGTGGCTCACTTAGCAGGCCCTTTGATACTGAGACTCTTATCCTTTCATTCTGAGAAATTTTCTGGTATTATTTTTTTGATAATTTCCTTCCCTCCATTCTTGCTGGATGTTGGACTTTCAGAATAGAGCCTCAAATTTTCTTATCTCTCACATTTTTTCCATCTTTTTGTACTACATTCTGAAGTTTTTATCAATTGTTTTTTTTCTTTTTCTTTTCTTTTTTTTTTTTTTTTGAGGCAGAGTTTCGCTCTGTTGCCCAGGCTGGAGTGCAGTGGTGTGATCTGAACTCACTGCAACCTCCACCTCTTGGTTTCAACCAGTTCTCTGCCTCAGCCTCCCTAGTAGCTGGGATTACAGACACCCACCACCATGCCCAGCTAATTTTTTTTTTTTTTTTTGTATTTTTAGTAGAGACGGGGTTTCATCATCTTGGCCAGGCTGATCTTGAACTCCTGACCTCGTGATCCACCCATCTCGGCCTCCCAAAGTGCTGGGATTATAGGTGTGAGCCACTGTGCCCAGACTTTATAAATTATCTTCTATCTTTTCTTTTGAATACTTACTTTAAACTATTCTGCTTTTTCATAGCCAAAATCCCTTTCTTGTTATGATTATTTTATTTTGCACCCTGCAATGGTTTGAATGTCTGTGTCCCCCCAAAATTTCTATGTTGAGACCTAACCCCCAATGTGATAGTATTTGTAGATGGGAACCTTTGGGGGGTGATCAGGCCATGAGAATGGAACCCTTATGAATAGTATTAGTGCCTTTATAAAAGAGACCCAAGGGAGTCAGCTCACCCCTTCCTCCACGTGAGGCCACTGCAAGAAGACACTATCTCTGAACCAGAAAGCAGGCCCTCCCCAGACACCAAATCAGCACCTTGATCTTGGATTCCAGTCCCTAGAACCATGAGAAATAAATTTGTTTATAAACCACCCAGTGTATCATATTTTGTTACGGCATCCTAAAAGTCTAAAATACATCCTATTTCATGGATAAAATGTCTTTTCTTATTTCTCTATAGATAGTAACTATACTACTTTTGAAGATTTGTTCTGTTGTTTCCTCTGTTTTGGTCTTTTTGTTTCATGTTAGAACTTTTCATAAACATCTGGTAATCTTTGGCTGTTAAGATTTCATTATGAGGCACAAAAAACTGGTGGGGGGTTCTGTGTGCATGAATGTGGCTTATTCTCAGAGGCAATCTGGCAGATAATCAGCTTATTCACTGAAGGGATTCTCCCCAGTGTCTGAACCTGAAAGTTTCTTCTCTGCGACCATTGCATTTTTTTTCCAGAGTAGGATCATTTCCTAACTGACTGCCAGTGTTCTGGAAGCAGGTGCAGTGAAGAGCCTAAGAGTCCTACTAATGTGTGTGTGAATTCCGAATCCTTAGTCACCGTGTTCATCCCTAACCCATACTGCCACAAGGACTCTCAAGTCTCACAACTAATTCATTTTAACAGGAGAAGATATTAAGAGGGTTAAGAGGTTCTCCATGATTCACCTACTAGTGTGAATTCATACCTGCTGCTTTTGCTTTTCCCCTGGCCCTTAGCTGATATCAACTGCTCTGAGGAAATGGAAGTCTGATTGGTCAGGAAGCAGGAATAGTGGGTAGTTTGGGGTCCCAGACCCCCTTTAGCAGGCAAGCAGCCCAGAGGTGGGTAAAGCACATTAGGAAAGGGTGCTGCAATCCAGGGACTAGGGCCCTGGACCTGGACGCCAAAAGGGAGTTGAGAAAGTAGAAAAGAAAACTACTTATGCTTAAATTGTGCTCAGAGCCAGGTCTCTATGCAAAGCAGCAGCAGGTGACCTGATTTCTCCCTCCTGCACTGCAGAGAACCTGCCCTCAAAGACCCAGAGCTCAGCTTCAGTAGAAGTTGAACAGCACTGTGCGAGTGAACCTGAGAACCCAGTCACCCTGAGAAAAACGGTTTCTAGGAGAAAACACATTCTTTGATCCAAACAACCAACTTACAAATGATCTTTTGGACCACGTCCTGCCTGCAAACTGAGGCTCAATTCACCTTTAATGGGCCAGCTCTGGCAGTGCCAAGGGAGAGAGGCCATTAGCAGAAATGAAAAAAGCAAGAAATCTTTTAGTCCATTAGGTTAAAAGAAGATTTTTCATGCTTTATTATTTATGATTTGCGACTTCAGTTACTGTTTCCTGGAACAAATGTTATGATTCAACTTCTATTTACTGAAGCAAATAGATGCTTATCAGCAGTCATGCTACAAATCGCAAAGCAGTCAGTAAGGCCTTTGGGGCTGTGGCCTCTTTTGCAATTCTTTGATGTCTTGTCAGGCAACTTATTTTCTGTGCCTCAGAGAGTTTCCAAAAGCTACCACAATCTGTGTGTGTGTGTGTGTGTGTGTACCTTTGTGTGTGTATATCTACATGCATTCTTTCTGTCTCTCTCTCTCTCTCTATATATATATATATGGCATATAAATACAGTAAATTCAAAGAATTGAGCAAAAGCAGATTTTGGTTTTTACTTTAAGAATATCATTTCACTTCCTGAAAAATTAGGAATTAGGAGTCCTAAGAATACCACATAGCATTTAGGAAGACTTGAGTGGGAGCTAAGAAAGTT
Source organism: Gorilla gorilla gorilla (assembly GCF_029281585.2). Taxonomy (NCBI): domain Eukaryota; kingdom Metazoa; phylum Chordata; class Mammalia; order Primates; family Hominidae; genus Gorilla; species Gorilla gorilla. Next base: position 27,011,168 of record NC_073228.2, on the reverse strand, counting down.
CGAATGAGGGAAGGAAGAAAGTCCCTGGTCAGCCCGGTATAGTGACTCAAGCCTGTAATCCCAGCACTTTAGAAGGCTGAGGTGGGAGGATTGTTTGAGCTCAGCAGTTTGAGATCAGCCTGGGCAACCTAGCAAGACTCTGATCTCTATTAAAAAAAAGAAAGAAAAGAAAGCCTGGGTCAGTGGCCTCAGTGAACCCCGGAGGATGCTGTGATCCTCTTGGTGACGTCCCCAGCCTCTGCTTCAGGATGACAGCATGGTCTCCTGCACCATAGCTCGGTCTGAAATTTTCGGTTTTTCTTTCAAGTTCCCCTTTTTCAGTCTTCAAGGGGGATGGAGGAGGTGGCCTGAATAAGACATAAATGAAAGAGGAAGTGTCTCAGCACCAACCAAACGTAAAACAGCGACAGCGACCCACTTCGCTTGTGACCTCTACGGAAATACTGAAGACGTCCTCTGTGTCCTTTTAGACTTTCTGGGGGAGGGGACAGCTGCTGCCCAGAAGCAAGCTGCTTCCTTTTGGCCAGGTCAGTGCAGGGAACCAACAAAGACAGGGACCTGTGGCCAGAAGAAGCACAGCCGCAGCAGGTGTCTGATTGGACTGAGCCAGGAAAGGCCTTCTTGCCCTTAGGGACCTCTCAAGGCTTTTTTTCCCACAAGCTGGAAACTGCTTGGCTCACTGCTGTGCTAAATGCAGGTGCCAGCCGAGGGGGTTACCCTAGGACCATGAGCCATTAACAGCTTGTCTCAAATACGCTTCTCCAAGGCAGTCAGCGACTCCCCACTGAACACCTGTGGGTTCCTGCTGGTGCTAACTTAGGCACAGGGCTAGCAGGTCCCTCCCCTGTAGCAGATCATGAGAGCAAGTGTGGTGCAGGAGGAACTGGAAAGAGAGCGTCGTCAGAGGCGACACTTGCGTGGATTAAAACCATATATTCTTGTGCAATGTAAAAATGCCAACTTGCATCAGCATAACGAAGGACACACTTAGAATAGAAAAGCTGAGGAGGACAGAAGAATAGGAAGAACAACAAAACCATGCCTGGTCCTTTTGCCCAGAAATGACCCATGTGAATCTTGGCTGAACTTTTAGACTTTTTCGCAGTGCACATTTTTCAACATAATTTGACAACGTGGGACCTCTAGAATTGTACATTCTAATTTTTCAGTCCATTTATTTCTTATTCCAGAAAGAATCCATGTATAAGGATGGCTCATCACAGTGTTGTTTTTAATTGTGAAAAGCTGAAAAATGGATGCTCGCCACTAGTGTTTATAAATAAATTCAATAAAGTTATGCTCTCACAATAAAATATTATGTAGTCATTTAAAAGAATAATCTCATGCTCTGCATATTATCATGGAAGGATGTCCACAAGGTCTTGCTGAAATTTTTTTAAAAGTCCCAAAACAGTGTATATATAATTTGAGACTATTGATATAAAAATATGGGTGTATATGTGTGTAAAAAAAGATGTTTGGGCCGGGCACGGTGGCTCACACCTGTAATCCCAACCTTTTTGGGGCTGAGGTGGGCAGATCACTTGAGGTCAGGAGTTTGAGAGCAGCCTGGCCAACATGGTGAAACCCCGTCTCTACTAAAATAAAAATAAAAAAAATTAGCTGGATGTGGTGGTGCATGCCTGTAATCCCAGCTACTCCAGAGGCTGAGGCAGGAGAATCGCTTGAGCCAGGGAGGTAGAGGTTGCAGTGAGCCGAGATCTCACCACTGCACTCCAGCCTGGGTGACAGAGCGAGACTCCATCTCAAAAAAAAAAAAAAAAGGATGTTTGCCAAAATGTTAATAATGGTTGTCTTTAGAAGGAGGGCTTTTTGTGCTGTTTACTTTCTTCTTGATATTTTTTAGCAATTTTTTTTTTGCAATGAGCATTTACTAGTTTTATATTTTTTAAACTATTTACCTTGAAAAAATTAGGTAAATCTATACTTACCATATAAAATACATTTATTTTGTAGTGAGTGAAAATGAGGGTTACAAAATATATACATAGTATAATATCATGTTCATATTTTATAGTTTTATACATAAATTTACATATTTTAGTTTGTGTTTATAAATACAAAAATACATTCACACATTTGAACATATATATAATATGCATATACATTTTACATGTATATATAAAAAGTTTTAAAACATATATTTTTATTTTTTAAGATTACTCTTTTTTTCTTTTTTTTTTTTTTGAGACAGATCTCACACTGTCGCCCAGGCTGGAGTAGAGTGGCACGATCTTGGCTCACTGCAACCTCCACCTCCCGGCTTCAAGCGATTCTCTCGCCTCAGCTTCCCAAGTAGCTGAGGTTACAGGCGCCCGCCACCACGCCCAGCTAATTTTTTGTATTTTTAGTAGGGACGAGGTTTCACTACGTTGGCCAAGCTGGTCTCAAACTCCTGACCTCGTGATCCACCTGCCTCAGCCTCCCAAAGTGTTGGGATTACAGGCGTGAGCCACTGTGCCCGGCCAAGATTACTCTTATATTTTGAATAATAATTGTATTTCCATTCCGGGGAAAAGAGTAATATTTTGGAAACCAGGCGCAGTGGCTCACGCCTGTAATCCCAGCACTTTAGGAGGCCGAGGCGGATGGATCACCTGAGGTCAGGAGTTCGAGACCACCCTGGCCAACATAGCAAAACCGTGTCTCTACTAAAAATACAAAAATCAGCCAGGCATGGTGGCGGGCACCTATAATCCCAGCTACTCAGGAGCCTGAGGCAGGATAATTTCTTGAACCCGGGAGGTGGAGGTTGTAGTGAGCCGAGATTGTGCCACTGCATTCCAGCCTGGTGGACCGAGTGAGACCCTATCTCAAAAAAAAAAAAAAAAAAAAAGTACGATTTTGGGCTAAGTCTTGGAGGGGTAGGGACGGCCAGTCCAGGGCAGCCCAGGCTGAGGGCACAGCATGTACCAAAAACACAAAGCCACAGCAGAGCAGGGCCATGCGTGGCACACGCTGCTCCTGGCACCTGACAGCACCAGTGTTCTGTCCTCCTGGAAACTCTCCTCTTGCATTTCTGGGTCACTGTTCTCTCCAGGCTGCCCAGTCAGCCAAGCAGGCACCTGGGCACAGAGGGGCCCTGAGGGATTGAGGCTGTCCCGGGTAGGGGTTCTGTGAGGGGGAAACCGACCTACTTTGCAGTGTTCCTGAGGCTCAGGCCCATGTGCCACTGAGAGGGCGCGAACTCCATGGTCTGTGGACTTGGGTTCAACTGAGGCATCACCAGCTCCTGGGTGGCACTCGGCCAAGGCACTTTACCTCCCTGGGACTCAGTGTGTTTATCCAGGGGTATGAATAATAAGAACCTCTGGCCCACAGGCTTAATGAGAGAATTAAATAAGACATGGGAACAGCTCCTTTCAACTAACTGTTTATTACCAGAAGGTGCCCAATAACCAGGCATGGCAAAAGCCCAAAGGCAAAAAACACAAAGCCCTGACATTTAACAGGTTCTTTTTTTGCTAAGAAACCAGCGCTGGAGACAAGTACTTGTGATATATCCTCGTGGCTGGATGTGTTGGTCACAAGTTCTAATTATGGAAATGCCCTCTGACAAAAGAGCCTGTTGATGTGAGTCACTACGGGTGGTTTCACTCTCTAGGCCTGGGCTGCTCCTAGGAATCATTTACAGATACATCTATCTACCTAGCTATTTTTTTTTTTTTTTTTTGAGACAGGGTCTCACTCTGTCACCCACTCTTCACTCTGTGAAGTGCAGTGGCACAATCAGGGCTCACTTTACCCTTGACCTCCTGGGCTCAAGCATTCCTTCCGCCTCAGCCCTCTGAGCAGCTAAGACTATAGGTGTGTGCCACCATGCCCAGCTAATTTTTTTATTCTTGTTTTGAATTGTAGTATAGATGTCTCACTATCTTATCCAGGCTGGCCTTGAATTCCTGAGCTCAAGCAATCCTCCCACCTCGGCCTCCCAAAGTGCTGGGATTACAGGCATGAGCCACCGCACCCGGCCCATAAGATACATGTTTTTATTAAAATAATGCAGTGAGTTGTTTTGTTTTGGTTTTTGTGTTTTTTTAGAGACAAGGTCACATTCTGTTGCCCAGGCTGTGCACTCACAGCTCACTGCCGCCTTGACCTCCTGGGTTCAGGCAATCCTTTCACCCCAGCCTCCACGTAGCTGGGACTACAGGCATATGCCACCACACCCTGGTTAATCTTAATTTTTTTTTTTAGAGATGGAGTCTTGCTATGTTGCCCAGTCTGGTCTTGAGCTCCTGGACTCCAGTGATCCACCCCCCCTCAGCTTCCCAAAGTGCACCACCATGCCCAGTTAATTTTGTATTTTTAATAGAGACAGGGTTTTTCCATGTGGTCAGGCTGGTCTCAAACTCCTGACCTCAGGTGATCTGCCTGCCTCGGCCTCCCAAAGTGCTGGGATTACAGGTGTGAGCCACCGAGCCCGGTCGCTACTTGTTCTTATTGTGCATTTATATCCTGAAGAAATGGAATCTGCCATTTGCTGTAGTAGCGATCTAGAAAAACAAAGTGTAGTTGTTGGAATAAAACACGACTAACTGACATTGAGTGTCACCTGGGGGTGACCCAGCACAGCAAGAATGGATCAGCTTAAGCAGGTGTGGTGGCGTGCACCTGTGGTCCCAGCTACTCAGGAGGCTGAAGTGGGAGGATCACCTGGCCCAGGAGATTGAGGCTGCAGCAAGCCAAGATCATGCCACTGCACTCCAGCCTGGGCAACAGAGCAAGACCCTGTCTCAAAAAAAAAAAAAAAAGAATCAAAGAATGGATCAGCCTCATATCATCCAAGCTCATAGAGACAATGATGTAGAAAAACCCCAATGGCTTTGTATTGAATCGTCACCCTCAGAGGGCTGGGGACATAGGTTCATAGATCAGTTGACCCTCACTCCTGGGAGGCACGGGAAGACAATTCCTTTTTGGTTTTTTTTGAGACAGAGTTTCACTCTTGCCACCCAGGCTGGAGTGCAGTGGTGCAGTCTCGGCTCACTGCAATCTCCGCCTCCTGGGTTCAAGCACTTCTCCTGCCTTAGCCTCCCAAGTAGCTAGCATTATAAGTGCCCATCACCACACCCAGTTAATTTTTGTATTTTTAGTAGAGACGGGGTTTCTCCGTGTTGGCCAGGGTGGTCTCGAACTCCTGACCTCAGGTGATCCACCCACGTTGGCCTCCCAAAGTGCTGGGATTACAGGCGTGAGCCACCACACCCGACCGGGAAGCCAATTTATAACAAGCTTTCTTGGTAAACATGGGTAATTAGTTGATGACCCTAACGGTCCCTACCCCTCAAAGTTTGGTGCATCCTCTTTCTCTCTCCCAGCCGTGTGAGGACACAACATGAAGTTGGTCATCTCAGGACCAGGAAGGGAGCTCTCCCCAGAACCCAACTATACTTGCACTTGACTTTGGACTTCCTAGCCTCTGCTGTGAGTGATAAATGCTTGTTGTGTAATCCACCCAGCCTATGATACTCTGTGATAGCAGCCCAAGCTGACTAAGACACTTGGCAAGTGCATCTCCACAATAAGATCCAAGCCATCTCAGCCTGGAAGTTGATGCTTCCAGATGGCATTCAGGAGAATGACCAAAGTTTGTCTCTCTTTTTTTTGAGACAGAGTCTTGCTCTGGCTGGAGTGCAATGGTGCAATCTCAGCTCACTGCAACCTCTGCTCCCTGGGTTCAATAAATTTCTTGTGCCTCAGCCTCCCGAGTAGCTGGGATTACAGGCATGTGCCACCACACCCAGCTAATTTTTGTGTTTTTAGTAGAGATGGGGTTTCGCCATGTTGGCCGGGCTGGTCTCAAACTCCTGGCTTCAAGCGATCCACCCACCTCAGCCTCCCAAAGTGCTGGGATTATAGGCATGAACCACCACACCCAGCCCAAAGTTTTTCTCTTTGACCTTTCATTTTGTATTGTTGATCAATCTCCTCACCTTTTTTTTTTTTTTTTTTTGAGATAGGGTCTTGCTCTGTCACCCAGGCTCAAGTGCAGTGGCATGATCACAGCTTATTGTAGCCTCAAACTCCCAAACTCAAGCAATCCTCCTGCTTTAGCCTCCTGAGTAGCTGGGACTACAGACGTAGGCCACCACACCCAGATAATTTTTATTTTTTTGTAGAGATGGGGTCTCATTATGTTGCCCAGGCTGCTCTCATACTCCTGGGCTCAAGTGATCCTCCAACCTTGGCCTCTCAAAGCACTGGGATTATAGGCATGAGACATCACGCCCGGCCCTAACCCCCTTTCTGATTGACATGTTCTTAAGGTACCTTACAAGAGGTTAGAAGTGTTTTTATAAATATACCTTTTTTTTTTTTTTACAAACTTCAGTTGTAACCAAATCTTGCTAAAGAACCCATTCTGATCTCTTAAGGTAACTTTACATTTCTTTACATTAGAACTTTATATTTCTTCTAATCCATATGTAAAACTGGTTTTACAGTTTTACCGTTTTGTAATTGCCAAAACAATACAGGATTCTCAGTCACATCGGAATTTCAGATGAACAATGAGTAATTTTTTAGTATAAGCATGTCCCATAAATTTCATGGGATATATTTACATTAAAAGTGATTTGTTGTTCATTTGAAATTCTAGTTAACTAAGCACTCTGTATTTTTATTTGTAAAACCTGGCCACCCACTCTCCAAGGGAAATCCTAGTTCCCTGTTTCCAAATTGGTGGAGGTGGTGGTGACCTCATGATTGCTCATATAACCTATCCACAGTTTCAAGAAGGAAAGAAAGGTAATTCTGTATGCTAAAAAGACACATACCACACAAATAGCAAGTATGTCCCCATGCAAGGCACAGTGCTGGATGACTCATGGAGAGTGATGTCTGGTCAAACACAAGCCCTCAGGCACGATGGCTCATGCCTGTTATCCCAGCACTTTGGGAGGCTGAGGCAGGTGGATCACGTGAGCCCAGGAATTTGAGACCAACCTGGACAACATGGGAGAAACCCCTCTCTACTATAAAAAATACAAGAAAATTAGCCAAGCATAGTGGCACATTCCTCAGGGCGGGAGGCTGAGGTGGGAGGATCACTTGAGCCCAGGAGCCAGGAGATCCAGGCTGCAGTGAGCCATGGTCACGCCACTGCACTCCAGCCTGGATGACAAAGTGAGACCCAGTCTCAAAAAAAAAATTAAAATTAAAAAATAATAAAACAAAAATGTAAAAAAATACATATATATGTTGCTCTATGGATTAGATGCATTCAGAGAAATGTACCTGAAAATCAGTTTCTGAAAAGTAAATTTATTTCCCTAGTTTTCAACAAAAAATGAGCACTCTAGGCTTTCAACCTCAATCTGCCAATTTATCATTTGGTCCTTGGCAAGTGTATAAACTAAAAACTTCATTGAGACTCAGCTTTCTCATCTGTCAAACATAGCCCAAATGGCTACCTTTCCCTCCAACCAATGCCAGAGGAAGTGCTTGGTGAGGAAGGGGTAAGCAGCATGACAGGCCCTCCAAGATGGCCCCATGGCGTCTGTGAGCTCCCTGTTCCCTTCTCAGTAAAATGAATGTAGATCAAGCAACTCCTAGGTGTGAGCCATTCCGAAAGGGGCTGTGGGATAGAACACATCCCTGCATCCCTTGAAGAGTTAGACTCCACCTGGAAAGATAGGACATGTGTAGTCATCTGTTACAGTGGTAGCCCGCAGTGAAATGCACCTCCTGGTATTCATGCCCTCTATAGATCACTCCACTGAATCTGGGCTGCCTGAAACAATAGAATGTGACAGAGGTGATACTGTGTCAGCTGTGCCAAGGGGCACACGTGGAGGGGCTCACTTCAGGGTGCTGGATGAAGAACAGGGCAGGAGGCCGGGCACAGTGGCTCATGCCTGTAATCCCAGCACTGTGGGAGGCCGAGGCGGGTGGATCACCTGGGGTCAGGAGTTTGAGACCAGCCTGGCCGACATCTCTATTAAAAATACAAAAATTAGCCACGCATGGTGGTGGGCACCCATAATCCCAGCTACTCGGGAGGCTGAGGCAGGAGAACCCCTTGAACCCAGGAGGTGGAGGTTGCAGTGAGCCGAGGTCGCACCACTGCACTCCAGCCTGGACAACAAGAGTGAGACTCCATCCCAAAAAACAAAACAAAACAAAACAAAAAAACAGGACAGGGACAGATGCTGGGCTTTGAAGACTGCACAAGCTCTAGGGCTACGCCTTAGGAAATCTTGGTGGATTCCACATTTGTAGTCCTGGGAACCCTGAGCCACCAGGTAACGAGCCTTACCTTCCTGTTGGAGAGGCCACGTGGAGAGTGAGAGGCCCTGAGACTATATGGAGGAGAATGAGAAGCTCAGCCAGACATGTGCACATGTTCAAGCTGACCCAGCCACCCTCCGGACTCCGGAGCTACACCAGCCGGGACCCCTGACATGGGGGTGATGAAGCCACATCTTCAACTCATTCTTGGGTGTGCAAGATGCAAGTTAACATGGAACTCATTCTTGGGTATGCAAAATATCAGGAATGTTTAAGCAAAGCAAATGATGTCTAGGTGAAGGTGATGCTCCCCAGACAGGGAACAGCACCCAGTATCCCCTGTTGAAATTCCAGACCCACAGATTTGTGGGCAAATAGCATTTTGGTTGTTTTTATGGTACCTCACTTTTGGGTAGTCTGTTATATAGCCATAGGTAATAAAATGTCAAACTCTCAGGAAAACTAAAATGTCCCTCAAAATGTTAGGAATCTGTGCCTTCCAGCCAGACAAGTTTCTCAGGGTCGAAAGCAAGGACATGCCCAGTTCTAACACAGGCAGGAACACTTCCTGTTGGGGACTGAGCAGGAACTCCCTGTGAGTGCCCCAGGTTTCTAGATCCTGGGTGGGTGTGGGGACAGGCACCAGGGCTGAGGGGCTCACCTGTGTCTGTTCAGCCACGGCTGTGCTTCCCCAGAGATGAAACATCATGGGGGGCTGCGTTTGAGGTGGGGGTGTCAGTGCCACGGAATCAGGGCTACCTCTACCGTGCAGAGCACCGTGATGTCCCCTACCTTCCAGGCAATAGCAAAAACCAAAAGAGACAGGCGGTAGCAAAAAGGGAGGGTGGAGTGGAGGGAGAGAGGGATAGAGGCCAAAAAACACCCCATGAGGCAGCAAGGGAGCTGCCAAGCCTTCAGTTAACCCAGGACAGAAGCAGGACTCGCCACCTGGCCACGGAGGCCAGAGGGCTGCAGAAGGGCACACATGCGGAGGGGCTGACGTCAGGGCACTGGATGGAGTACAGGGCAGGGACAGACGCTGAGCATTGAAGACAGCACAAGCTCTGACGGGGCCAGGAGGGGCCAGGATACTACACACACAGGGCCAGCAGGGCAGCACACACGGAAGCAGCAGTGCAGGTGTCCCGTTGTGGATGTAGGCTGCTTGAGGCAGTGGTGGGCCGCTGTAGCGGGCAGGAGGAGCAGGTGGAAATGTGAATGCCAGGCCAAGGCAGCATATGGGCCAGGCTGATTGAAGGCTGGGCCTATGCCTGGTTCATCTTGGGCTCCCCAGCCCCTAGCACATAATAATAGATGCTCAATAAATGCTTGCCAACAGATGGACTTTGCTTCTAGGTCACTGGGAAACACTGAAGCTATCTCCACAGGGGTGACCCAAATGAAAGCAGTGAAAGGAATGCTGGAGTGGCCAGAGTGGCTGGCTGGAGAAGGCCCATGAGGCTTCCGCAGCCTCCCGAGGAGGGGAGGCGAGGGCAGGGCTGAGGAAGGGACAGAAGGATGGAGACAGCCTCGTCCTCAGGAAGCATTTTGCCGATGGGCAGTCAGGGTAGGAGTGGATCCCAGGGGCCTGGGCTATGGTCCAGTCTCGCCATGAAATCACCATGTGACCCCAGCAAGTCACCCTGTCTCTAGGGCTCAGCTCCATCTCTGTGCATCAGAGGAGTCAGATGAGAAGTTTCCTTTTCGGTCGGACTGTAATGCTGATGTAAAGCGTGGGAGGGGTGGCGTCAGGAAAGGGAAGGAGCACCAAGGGTCAAAGATAGTTCTGGGGAAGATGGTGGAGAGAATGATGTGGCTGTGGGCAGAAATAGGAAGTCTCAGGATGGAGAGCTGAGCTTGGGCAGGAAAGATGATGCATGGGCAGCTAGGGGAGCTCGGTGGAGACGAGGGCCCAACTCCACAGCAAACGGGCAGTGGAGGCAAAAAGGACAGCCGGCTTGAACATGCCTCCTGCAGCTGGGTGTGATAGGTGAAAATGTCTCCCTCCCCAAAATACATCCACACCCTGATCCCCAGAACCTGTGAATACAAGGGTCTTTGCAGATGTGATTAAGTAAGGGTCTTGACATGGAAGGAGATTATCCTGGATTACATGGATGGGCCCTAAATACTGTTCTTTTCTTTTTATTTTGTAGAGACGGGGTCTTACTATGTTGCCCAGCATAATCTTCAATTCCTGGCCCCAAGTGATCCTCCCGCCTCAGCCTCCCAAAGCACTGGGATTACAGGTGTGAGCCACTGCATCTGGCCAATGCAGGTATCTCTGTAAGAGGGAGACAGAGGGACATTAGACACACCGAGGAGAAGGCCGTGTGAAGATGGAGCAGAGAGAGATTTGAAGATGCTGACCTTGAAGACTGGAGCGATGCAGCCACGAGCCAAGGAATGCGGCTGGCCACCAGAAGCTGGAAGAGACCAGGAACAGATTCTCCCCTGGAGCCCGCAGCCAGTGCACAGCTGAGCAGTATGGAGTTTAGACTTCTGGCCTCTAGAACTGTGAGAGAGTAGATTTCTGTTGTGTTAAGCTACCAAGGATTGTGGTAATGCCAGCAGTCACTGGAAGTGCATACACTGGCCATCCCACAAATCCCAGGCTCTGAACTCACAGCCAGGTCCCTACCTGAGCTCCTGGTTAACTGCTTTGCATGTGTTGCCTCTTACTCCTCCAATGAGCCGGGGGGGAGGACCTATTAGCATCCCCACTTCCCAGAGGAGGAAAACCAGGTGTGGAGAGGTCAGATCATCTTCCCGAGGTCACGGAGCAGGTCTGTGACAAAGGCTGATTCTTGCTGAGACGGGTGTGACACCAGTGGGAACACTTCACCATTCTGCCACTCTGTCCCCAGCTATGAACATAGATTCCTAAAAATGTTATGTACACAAGGGTTCGAGTTCTGGTAAAGGAATTAGGGCCTCCCTCTCTCAGTGCCCGAAGTCATAAAAGTTATTATGTATAACAACAGCAGTTCAAAATCCCAACTCAGCCACGGGGTGATGGCAGGTTAGCTTGTGCTCCTCCCTCCTAACCCTGCTGTGCCACAGGGCAGCAAACTGAGACCCTAAGAAGTGGCGGCTTGCTCCAAGTCTTAAGGCTGGTCCCCTGATGTTAGAGCCAGAATCAGAAGCCAGTTCAGAATTTCCCCACCCAGCACACAGAGTACATTTTAGGGGTAAATTAGGCAGCTGAAATGTGAAAAGAAATGGGGACTTGGTCACATGATCCTTGCTATTGAAGACAGTCCCAAGACCATTGTCCAGAATTAAACTCTAAAATCAAATGTATTTTCCAAACACATGCAAGATGCCTGCCCTCCATGAGAGGTGGAAGGTGGCCAGGCAAGCCAGACTGGGTGCCACCTAGGTCACTGGAGATCAGGGGAGGACACTTGACCAGAATAGGTCCATTGGCTGACAGGTGGCCCATGAGGACTCCCTCCAATGGGGCAAACTATTGAATCCATCAGACTGGCTCCCTGCAGTGGGCTGGACAATTTGTAGAGGACTGGACAACAGAGAAAGAGACACAGGGGCTGGGGGGCAGAAGGGAAGACCCTGTCGCCAGAGCAGCCTTGCATCCTGGCAGCTTTCCCTCTTCACTCTTCATCTTGAAGGAAGCCTCCCTGGGTTCTCCATTCTAACTACTTTAGAGTCAGCCTCTCACATAACTCTTAAGGCACAAAACAGAGTCAAATGTACACAGTAGGCAGGTCTTCTCCCAGTCCTTTTGCTTGGCATCTTTGCGTTCAGATTCCTGCAGTTTTGACTCCTTTGTGAAGTGATACACTTACGAATGCCTTACTGAATTAATTTTGCTGCCTGTCACTCTAGCAAATCCACTTCGGGCCAGTCGGATTTGCCAGGGTTTGTTCTCCTCCTTACGGGTCCAGGAGGGCTCCCGGGCGAGCCAGCTTCAGGCGGAGACCACAGCACATCCCCCTTTTCATACTCCAAAAGCCAAAAGAAGATGGGCTTGGGGTGAGGCAATCTGGGACCCCATTTTCTTTCTATTAGTCTTGCCTGAATTTACGTGTTGAAAAATGAACGTTAAGGCCGGGCACAGTGGCTCATGCTGTAATCCCAGCACTTTGGGAGGCCAAGGTGGGCGGATCACTTGAGGCCAGGAGTTCGAGACCTGCCTGGCCAGCATGGCAAAATTTCATCTCTCCTAAAAAAATACAAAAATGAGCTAGGCATGGTGGTGGGCACCTGTAATCCCAGCTACTCGGGAGGCTGAAGCTTGGACCTGGGAGGCGGAGGTTGCAGTGAGCCGAGATCACGCCACTGCACTCCAGACTGGGCAACAGAGTGAGACTCTGTCCCCCCACCCCCAAAAAAGAGAAAAGTAAAGAATGTTAAAACACTCACCACTGAGGAATGTTTACTATATGCCTGAACACAATGCTAACTTTAAAAAATAGCTATTGCTCTTTGGCTCGAGTCACAGACGGAAAAAGAAAAAAAATTAAAAAACAGCTATTGTGTGTTTTCCTATAGTAAAAATAGAGGAGAACTGAATTCTGTTGGGTATGGAGTTAATAATAATTTACACCTGTGGTGCTCAGCCAACCACACGGTTGGGGTGCTTGTGAATTTTACTTGCAGATCCTATTAATATAAGGCTGAACTTCTCCATTTCCACCCTCCCACTTCAACCACCATCAACACGACTCCTCTCTCAGGGGACTTTTAGCTCCACTGTCACTGCAGGGTGGCAAAGGTGATGCTACAGCCCAACAATTTCACACATTTGTTTCCAGTTTATTTTATTTTATTATTATTTTTTTGAGACAGAGTGTCTCCCTTCACCCAGGCTGGAGTGCAGTGGCTCCATCCTGGCTCACTGCAACCTCCGCCTCCCGAGTTCAAGCGATTCTCCTGCCTCAGCCTCCTGAGTAGCCGGGATTACAGGTGCAAACCAGCATGACCGGCTAATTTTTGTATTTTTTTTTTTTAGTAGAAACGGGGTTTCACCATATTAGCCAAGCTGGTCTTGAACTCCCAACTTCAGTTGATCCACCCGCCTCGGCCTCCCAAAGTGTCAGGTGTGAGCCACCACGCCCAGCCTGGTTTCCAGTTTCTTTGGGGGAAAATTGCCAAGGCAAAACCCAAATGAAACGAAGAAGATGATAGAGAAAGAGGAAAGAAGGAAGGCAAAGCAAAGGGAGTGAAAAAGTAGATAAAAATAATAATAGCTGCCCCTCAGCCTGGGCAACATAGGAAGACCCCCACTCTAAGAAAATTTTAAAAAATTAACCAGATGTTGTCACACGCACCTGTAGTCCTAACTCCTCGGGAGGCTGAGACTGGAAGATTACTTGAGCCCAGCAGGCTGCAGTGAGCTATGACTGCACCAGTGTACACCAGCCTGGGAAACAGAGTGAGACCCTGTCTCTAGGAAAAAGAAAAAAAGCTACCCCCAATTCCTATCCCATGCCTGGCACTGTAGCAGTTTCTGCATTTGATGTTTAACAATAAACTGAAACTGCCACATAGGTGTTACAGGTAAGGCAAGCGACACGCAGAGGGGCTGGCATTTGCCTAAGGCCACACAGCTCAGGAAACACAGAAGCCTGGATTTGAATCCAAGTCCCTCTTATGGTAAAGCCCATGTTCTTGTTTACTGATCACAGAAGCACCCTACTCTCATTCCTTAAAGAATCTTACAAAACAAAAGAAAAAAGCAGCACAGCAATTCTCTAGAAAATCCATTAGCGGGCACGGTGGCTCATGCCTGTAATCCCAGCACTTCGGGTGGCTGAGGCTGGTGGATCACCTGAGGTCAGGAGTTCAAGACCAGCCTGGCCAACATGGCAAAACCCCATCTCTACTAAAAATAGAGAAATTACCAGCCTGGCCAACACGGCAAAACCCCGTCTCTACTAAAAATAGAGGAATTACCAGCCTGGCCAACATGGTCCAGTCTGGCCAACATAATGAAACTTCATCTCTACTAAAAATACAAAAATTAGCTGGGCGTGGTGGCACACGCCTGTAATCCCAGCTACTCAGGAGGCCAAGGCAGGAGAACCGCTTGAACCCGGGAGGCGGAAGCTGCAGTGAGCTGAGATTGCGCCACTGCACTCCAGCCTGGGTGACAGAGCAAGACTCCATCTCAAAACAAACAAACAAAAATTTAGCTGGGCATGGTGGCGGGCACCTGTAATCCCAGCTACTTGGGAGGCCAAGGCAGGAGAATCACTTGAACTCGAGAGGCGGAGGTTGCAGTGAGCTGAGATCATGCCACTGCACTGCAGCCTGGGCAACAAGAGTGAAACTCCATCTCAAAAAAAAGAAAAAAAGAAAAGAAAATCCATTAGTTAGAGTTGAAAGCTTGAGGGAGAAAATGTAGTGAGTTATGTCTTATGCTGGAATAGCAGTTTGGATCTCTTGTATTGTTGAGCAAAAAGGCCATTAAAGAAATGGAGCACAGTAAGGCTGGCAAGAAAGCGCTGCCCCGCAGGCCTTCATTATAATGAGGCCACGAGGGGCTTCTGGCTGAGATGAAAGATCTTGATGTCATGGATCCAGCATAACTCAGTCCTTCTTTCCTTCTGGTGTGGACCCTACTCAAGCCCAGGCTTTGAAACTGATTATGTTTACAACCTTTCCCCAATGAGGGCATGATCTCTTTATTCTTTCTGACTTTTTATGATGAGAAGTTTCAAACATACACAAAATTTGAAAGAAGAGAATCAGGAACACCTAAGAATAGAATAATGGACAATTAATATCTTAACACTTGCTTTATTTCTCTGTCTCTGTCTCTCTCTCTTCCTCGATTTCCTCCTTGGCTTCCTTGATACCCCTCCCTCCGAGAGCACCCGCCTCTCTGATGCTCCTTCTTGGACAGTTCTCTGTCCTCCTCTTGAAGGCAAGGTTTCCTGCTAGCCCACTTCTCTCCTGACTCTAGGCAGTCAGTTCCCTAGGACAGGGGTCCCCAACCTCTGGGCCACAGACCAGTATTGGTCCATGGTTTGTTAGGAACTGGGCCACACAGCAGGAGGTGAGCAGTGGGTGAATGAGGGAAGCTTCCTCTGAATTTACAGGCACTCCCCATTGCTCGCATTACCGTGAGCTCCGCCTCCTGTCAGATCAGCGGTGGCATTAGATTTTCATAGGAGCGCAAACCCTATTGTGAACTGTGCATTCGAGGGATCTAGATTGAGCACTCCATATTAGAATCTAATGCTCGATGATCCGTCACTGTCTCCCATCAACCCCAGATGGGACTGTCTAGTTGCAGGAAAACAAACTCACTGCTCCCACTGATTCTACATTATGGTGAGTTGTATAATTATTTCATTATATATTACAATGCAATAATAATAGAAATAAAGTGCACAATAAATGTAACATGCTTTAATCATCCCAAACCCACTATCCCCACTTGGTCCGTGGAAAAATTGTCTTCCACAAAACCGGTCCCTGGTGCCAAAAAGGTTGGGAACCACTGCCCTAGAACCAACTCCCTACAACCCACAGCTTCAGCCACTGTGCGTGTAGCTTACATTCTGTGCTTTTATCAATCAGACCTCTCCACTGAGCCTGAGACCTGTAGATCCAGCTGCAGTTAGATACCCCAAAGGGACCTCAGACTCAGCATGTCCCTCAGAGCCTAACTGGCCCACCCAAGTCTGTTTCTCCCCCCAGACGTCCTATTTCAGGAATGGCTCCATCCAGTTGCTCCACCAGAAACCTGGGCAGCCTGCTGGGTTTCACCCTCTTCCCTCCACCTGCTGCTTCCAAGTGCTCCGTCCAGTTTTCTGCCTGAAGTATCCTTTTCATTCACCTCCTTCTAATTCCATTGCTAATGTATAAGCTCAGGTATCTTGCTTTTCCTGTACCTCAGCAGCCCTCACTTCAGTTCTCGCCTCCGGCCAGTTGTCACCCTCACTGGGATTACTGTAATACCGCTGAGGTCATGTCGTTCTGCCTCTTGTTTTTTTTTCTTTTCTTTCTTTTTTTTTTTTTTTGAGATGGAGTCTTACTCTGTCACCCAGTCTGGAGTGTAGTGGTGCGAACTCAGCTCATTGCAACCACCTCCCAGGTTCAAACGATTCTCCTGCCTCAGCCTCCTTAGTAGCTGGGATTACAGGAGTGTGCCATGCCTGGCTAATTTTTTTTTTTTTTTTTTTTTTTTGACAGAGTCTTGCTCTGGCGCCCAGGCTGGAGTGCAGTGGCGTGATTTCAGCTCACTGCAACCTCTGCCTCTCAGGTTCAAGTGATTCTCTCACCCCAGCCTCCCAAGTAGCTGGGATTACAGGCATGCGCCACCATGCCTGGCTAATTTTTGTATTTTTAGTAGAGATGGGGTTTCACTGTGTTGGCCAGGCTGGTCTCGAACTCCTGACCTCAAGTGATCTGCCTGCCTTGGCCTCCTAAAGTGCTGGGATGACAGGCATGAGCCATTGCACTCGGCCCCATTCCACTTCTTATAATGCTTACTGGTTTTTCATGCCCATGGGATAAAAGCCAACGGTGTTGAGCTGGCACGTGAGGACCTCCATGACAAGTTCACTGCTCATTTCCTCAGCTTTACCTCTTGCTACTCATCCACCACCTTTCTATCTTCCAACTGGTTAGGGTTCTTGCTGCTACCCAACTTGTAAGCCCCACACACCTCAGTGCCTTTGCACGTGCGGTACCCTCTGTCTAGGACTCCCTTCCATACCTGTGTCTGACTCATCTTTTATCATAGTCTTTCATATTTTTGTTTCCCTTACTAAACAGTGAACTTTTGGGGGTGGGGATCAGGGAACTGTTTCTCCTCCTTACCCTCATCACCTTACAGAAGGCTATTCAGTGAAAGGTGCTCGATCAAAGCTAGATAATGAAAGAACTCCCGGCTTTCTTACTGACACAATGTTCCACCATCTGGCATGCAGCCTTTCCTGCGTGTTAGGTCTAGGTAAATTTAAGACATCTTTAAAGCCCCAGCCCAAACACCTTCTCTTCCACAAAAGTATCCCTGCCAGGCTGGGCAACACAGTGAGACCCTGACTCTACAAAAAAAAATAATAATAATAATTGGGCACAGTGGCATGCACCTGTGGTCCTAGCTACTTGGGAGGCTGAGGCAGGAACATCACTTGAGCCCAGGAGGTCAAGACTGCAGCGAATTGTGATCCTGCTTCTGCAATCCACCCTGGGTGACAGAGCGAGACTGTGCCTCAAAAAAAAGAAGAAGAAAAAAAAGAGGCTGGGCACAGTGGCTCATGGTTGTAATCCTAACACTTTGTGGGGCTGAGGTGGGCGGATCTCCTAAGGTCAGGAGTTCAAGACCAGCCTGGCCAACATGGTGAAACCCTGTCTCTACTAAAAATACAAAAAATTAGCTGGGTGTGGTGGCGGGTGCCTGTAATCCCAGCTACTCGGGAGGCTGAGGCAGGAGAATTGTTTGAACCCAGGAGGCGGAGGTTGCAGTGAGCCAAGATTGCGCCACTGCACTCCAGCCTGGGCGACAGAGTGAAAC
The DNA here is from genome assembly GCF_029281585.2 of Gorilla gorilla gorilla. Classification (NCBI taxonomy): domain Eukaryota; kingdom Metazoa; phylum Chordata; class Mammalia; order Primates; family Hominidae; genus Gorilla; species Gorilla gorilla. The sequence goes on along the minus strand of NC_073228.2, from coordinate 26,993,422 downwards.
TCCATCTCAAAAAAAAAAAAGAAAGAAAAAGAAAAAAGTGTCCCTGATTCCACCTAGATGGAAGGAATTGCCTTTCTCTGAAGGGTTGGAGCATTTTATCTAATCCCCTCTAATGGTATCTTGGCTTAAGTATTTATGCACCTCTATTTTCTCCCCTGCTGGACTGGAAACATCTTAAATTCAACTCCATAAGTGGATCATTTTCTTATCACCCAAAGTGTCCAGCACATGGGTGACGTAGTAGACATTTAACAAATTCAGTTAAATTCTACAAACATTTTTTGAGCACTTATATATACCCATCAAGCTACTAGACTGAGGATTCAGAGGCAAATGAGACAAATACAGTGATCTCTGACTTCCGGGAGCTTACAGTCTAATCTAGAAGTCAGACTGGAAGACAAATAGTTACACATATGATGACCGAGATCAATGCAGTAGGTGAACTCTTGTAAAGCAAGCAAGGGGAGGTGTACTCTGTGCAGGGCAAATGCAGGGCTGATCTTCTGCCTCTAAATGTTTATTAAGTTTTTTCTTCATATAAAAGTGACCAATCCTCTTCGTAGAAAATTTGGAAAAGAGAAAAGTGTAAAGAGGACAAAATACTTTGTGATTCCCATCACTCAGAAAAGCTAACATTTTGCTATATTTACTTTTAGTCTCTTTGCTAACTTTGTGGAGTGACTGAAGTCTCAAATTCTTTGAACAGCCTTATTGAGATATAATTCATAGGCTATAAAACTGGAGAGCCAGTCTCCATACTGGCAGGGTGGCATTCTCTCCACTCCTCCACAGTCAGATTCTCATCACAATTTGATTGAGATTTGAATTAGATTGAGTCCGATGGGCACTGAAAGAGCTTAACAGGAGCATCTGTGTAGCAATGTCGAGTTCACAGCACAGTGGAGTGGAGGAGCTAAGAATCTATGAACAATAATAGCTTCAAGATAAGGTACAGAGGTCAGGCGAGGTGGCTCATGCCTACAATCCCAGCACTTCGGGAGACTGAGGTGGGCAGATTGTTTGAGCTCAGGAGTTAGAGACCAGCCTGGGTAATATAGTGAGACCTCATCGCTACCAAAAAAAAAAAAAAAAAAAAAATTAGCCAGATGTGGTGGTGTGTAACTGTGGTCCCAGCTACTTGAGAGGCTGAGGTGGGAGGATCACTTAAGCCTGGGAGGTCAAAGCGAAAGTGAGCTATGATTGTGCCACTGCACTCCAGCCTGGGTGGCAGAGTGAGACCCTATCTCAATAAATAATAATAATAATAATAATAATAATAATAATAATAGTAATGTAGAGTGATTTAAGTGCCCTGAAAAAGCAGTAACATGGGATAGGTACTCAGAGAAAGAACTGCTTCTAGCCCAGGATGCATAGCAATTGGGATATCCTCCCTTGAACTGGGTCTTGAAGGATGAGTAGGATTTGCCATGTGGCAAACAGAACCAGACAGAAGAGGTGAGAGGTGTGGGGCAAAGAAGCCATCTAGTTTAGCTAGAGTGGAGGAAGCTGGAAGGGAAGGCTGGTTAGAAAAAGGTTGATGCAGCTGGGCATGGTGGCTCACACCTGTCATCTCAGCACTGTGGGAGGCTGAGGTGGGCGGATCACAAGGTCAGGAGTTCGAGACCAGCCTGGCCAACATGGTGAAACCCTGTCTTTACTAAAAATACAAAAATTAGCCAGGCATGGTGGCGCGTGCCTGTAATCCCAGCTAGTGGGGAGGCTGGGGTGAGAGAATCGCCTGAACCCGGGAGGCGGAGATTGCAGTGAGCCAAGACCGAGCCACTGCACTCCAGCCTAGTGACAGAGCGAGACTCCGTCTGAAAAGAGAAAGAAAAAGGTTGATGCTGGGTCCTGAATGGTGTGGATGCCGTGCAGGGAGTTGGAACCCTCTTCTGTCTCACGCACTACAGAAAGGAATAATATCCGGTATTCCTGTGTTGGATTAACGCTTCTTATTTCCATTAAGTTGGGCATCCGGCTCTTCATCTAGAATATATTCCCCTTTTATATCAATGTATGGCATCTCCCCCCAGACTATAACCTGCTACAAATGCAAGGATTGCCTGCAGAAAATTAGCCTTGATCTGTAATTTCATTAATAGAGCCAAGCTGTGGGTGCTGTGAGGTTCATTTTTTCTTTATTTCTTTCAAGATTGAGTCTTGCTCTGTCGCTCAGGCTGGAGTGCAGTGGCGATCTCGGCTCGCTGCAGCCTCCGCCTCCCAGGGTCAAGCGATTCTCCTGCCTCAGCTTCCCGAGTAGCTGGGACTACAGGCATGTGCCATCACGCCTAGCTAATTTTTGTATTTTTAGTAGAGACGGGGGTTTCACCATGTTGGCCAGGCTGGTCTCGAACTCCTGACCTCAGGTGATCCACCCGCCTTGGCCTCCCAAAGTGCTGGAATTACAGGTGTGAGCCACCAGCACCCAGGGAGGTTCATTGTTTTCAGAACAAATTTCAACTAAGTCTGATGGTAAAATCAGCTAGTTAAATCCTACAAAGCTTACAAGAACTGGGGATTTTCCACGTAGAATAATGTGAAAGTAAAACCAAACGACTTTTTCTCCCCCCAAGGTCAGCAGTGCTTAGCCTTCAGTTCATCTTACGTTCCGTCTCCCCTTCAACAGTTGGCAGGGGCAGAAAATCAAGTGTGTCTAAAGCGGCAGTCTAGGTCATTACGGAAGAATCATCGACTTTAAAAAAGACTTGATAGCTTCTGTTTTCCTACCATGAACCTTCCTGGGGAAAAGAAAAAGCAACATACTCCTCCACTCAGTATAAATGTTAATTCTGGACACAACTTCCCTCAGTATTCTTGTGGCAAACAGGGAAGCTGAACACAGCCTCCTTGAATGGCTAATTTGTATCCCATACTTGTTTGAGCCTTTTGTTTTCTTGGTGTACTTCAAAGAAAAAGGAACACTGTGAAATATTCTTGCACAGCATTTTCATGGATACCCCTTATGCCAACCACAATACCGTATTTCAGAGGCCCCACTAATTTCTGAGGAAAAATTACATGTACTTTTATTTATTTATTTACTTATTTATTTAGAGCCGGAGTCTCGCTCTGTTGCCCAGGCTGGAGTGCAGTGGCAAAATCTTGGCTCACTGCAACCTCCCCATCCCGGGTTAAAGTGATTCTCCTGCTTCAGCCTCCTGAGTTGCTGGGACTACAGGCACATGCCGCCACACCCGGCTAGTTTTTGTATTTTTAGTAGAGATAGGGTTTCACAGTGTTAGCCAGGATCCGCCAGCCTAGGCCTCCCAAAGTGCTGGGATTACAGGTGTGAGCCACCGCTCCAGGCCTTTATTTTTATTTTAAATTTTTTTGAGATGGAGTTTCGCTTTGTCACCCAGGCTGGAGTGCAGTGGCGCGATCTTGGCTCATTGCAACCTCTGCTTCCCAGATACAAGCAATTCTCCTGCCTCAGCCTCCCAAGTAGCTGGCAGTACAGGCACCCGCCACAGGTCTGGCTAATTTTTGTATTTTTAGTAGAGACGTGGTTTTACCATGTTGGCTAGGCTGGTCTTGAACTCCTGACCTCAAGTGATCCGCCCACCTTAGCCTCCCAAAGTGCTGGGATTACAGGCGGGAACCACCACGCCTGGCCTATAGCATGTATTTTAAAACACTGCCCTGGGCCATCTACTTTTTGAGGATTTGTCAAATTTCCCAAGTCACCAAAACAGACCTCTTGTTTAACCCGTAAACCTTGAGTTTCCTATATTCTCAGGACCAAAAAGTCTCCCTTTTCGTTTTCAACAACCCACTCTGTGGGCAATGAAACAGGTCATTTTGGGAGAGCATCCTGTACTGACATGACATCCCACAGTGCCAATTAACCAGGATTGTGCCCACTTTGCTACACAATAGTTTGTATTGTTTCTTTTTACACAGATAAATATTCCCTTGTTCCAACAACAGCATAAAAAAGGTGTTTTTGTTTTTTAAATGACCTCTTGGTTTGTTTGGGGATTCAAATGCTCAAGTGAGTCTAGTTTCAATTTTTAAAGATCTTAAATCTCTCCCAGAAATACCTGTTTCCAAAGTCACAGATTTTTAGATGTTAATAGTTAGACTCAAAGTCCAAATTTTCTAACCCAGTTTCTCTTGAGATCAACAGTAAAATTTCACATTAGAGGTGAGAACCTGGAAAAGAATTTTTATTTGCCAGAGAGGTTGGAACCAGAGCAGCTAGGAGCACAGCCATTACCTCCAGCCATTTCCTCACACCTGCTTTGCAACACCAAGAGAAAGCCCTTCATTCTGTTTAGGGGAAGAACAGTACAAGCACAGCTTTATCTGTCTGTCTGTCTATCTATTTACTTAGAGACAAGGTCTGGATCTATTCCCCCGGGCTGGAGTGCAGTGGCACGATCTTGGCTCGCTGCAACCTCCACGGCCTCCCGAGTAGCTGGGGGACTACAGGCCCATGCCACCATGCCCACCTAATTTTTGTAAAGACGAGATTTCACCATGTTGCCCAGGCTGGTTTCGAACTCGTGAGCTCAAGTGATCCGCCAGCCTTGGCCTCCCAAAGTGCTGGGATTACAAGCGTGAGCCACCACGCCCAGCCATAGCTTTCAATACACGCCAGGTAAGAAAAGGCATAAAGATGCCAAGTGATTTGACAACTGCTAACTTAGCAGGAAAGCGTAAAGGGAAAAGATGAGTAGTAACCACAGAAGGTGTGCTTGACACTATTTGATAATGATACTTTATCTCTCTGGTTCCCAAACCCATAACCCAGCCTAATCATGTGAAAAACACCAAATTTCAACAGATGGGCATTCTACAAAATACCTGACCAGTACTCCTCAAAACTGCCAAAGTCCTCAAGCCTGTAATCCCAGCAACTTGGGAGACCGAAGCAGGCAAATCGCTTGAGCTCAGGAGCTCCAGACCAGCCTGGGCAACATGGCGAAACTCTGTCTCTACTAAAAATACAAAAAGTAGCTGGGTGTGGGTGGCATGCACCTGTAATCCCAGCTACTTGGGTGGCTGAGGCAGGAGAATCACTTGAACCTGGGAGGTGGAGGTTGCACTGAGCTGAGATCGGGCCACTGCACTCCAGCCTGGGTGACAAAGGAGTGAGACCCTGTCTCAAAAAGAAAAAACAAAAACAAAAAACACCTGCCAAAGTAATCAAAAACAGAAAGTCTGAGATAAACAGGAGTCTGTTAATTACCAGGAAGAGCTGAAGGAGACATGACAAGTGAATGTAATGTTGTGTGCTGGATGGATCCTGGAACACAAGTAAGGCATTAGGGGAAAACTAAGGAAACAAGAACAAAGTATGGGCTTTAGTGAATAATGTTATCAGTATTGGTTCATTAATTATGACAAATGTACCAAAGTAATGCAAGACGGTAACTACGGGAACTATTATAAGGGGTGTGGAGTATAGGGGAACTCTGTACTGTCTTGAAATTTTTCTGTAAATCATAATCTAACATGAAGTTTATTTTTTTAAAAAAGATGAGTGGTCAATGTTGGTTTGTCTCCAAACATTAATTACAACAGACGTAACAGAATTATTAATACTGTCGCAGCTGGACGAACTGAGTTCAGGTACACCCTAATACAGTTTCAGTGGCCATAAGAGGAGCAGAGAAAACAAGTGGTTTCTCTTCCCCTATTCCCTTGTCAAAATATATTAAGTGTCTGAGAACTTCCTTGGAAGAAGTCCACATCTCCATTTCTAGTAAGAAGTTTCCAGACTAATATTCAAGCCAAGTGGCATTGGGATTCTGCTGAAGTAGATTTGTGCCTTAACTCAGTCCCTAGATGAAACTTTTGCTTTCAAACTTTTAGTACCTGCTTTACACTTTACAATTACCAAACTGTTAAATAACATCATAGTATTGAATTGTTTACAAGTGTTTATTAAATGTCAATAATTTTTACAAAGCAAATATTAATAGCAAGAGGCAAATGTTTTGCAAAATATGTACAAAAGTAAAAAGCTGTAATGAACTAGCAACTCATTTTATAAAATCAAACCATTCTTTCCACTTTTACACCTCCTTTAGAAATAATTTATTGCCCATCCTGAACTAAAGCACTGACAAAAAAATGTACAACAATTATCAGATAATGTGCTTAGTTCCTGGAAAGTTATAAAAAGATATATGTAAAAAAAAAATCCTAAGCCACAAATATTTTATAGAGCTAATACAAGTCATGTTTTGTTAGGTACAGTATCTACGGGGTTATTACAAAATATACTTTTTTATAAGGCTTCTTGTGGTGAATGAGCTCTCACCAGAGTAGAGTAGTTTAGAAAAGCCATTTCAAACGTTTTGCGATTCTGCCTTCAAGTAAGAGGTAAAAGGTAAATGGCATAGTTTGTTGCACTGTTGCTTATACTGTGCAAGAATGAATCTCTACCCCTTTCTTTCCTAGTACCATCAAACAGGCATGATTAAGGACAATTTCTCACTTACTATGGCAAAAAATATTACATACAAGCTTTCTTAATACAAACCAAAGTCACATACCAAGTAGTATATGACGTTCAGTGATATTCACTGACTGAAAATTTATGCACACTGAGTTCCAGCATACTCTGATCCACTGTAAACTTTCATCATTAACAGCAGATTTGTATATGTCACAAAACTCTCCTTATCAAGCCATAAAATATTGCCATATCATTCATGCTTTCAAAACAATGTTCATATAAGCTCTCGCATTTGAAACCAGATGGTAAGACCTGAATGCTACAAGAGTGAACATAACTTAAATGCTAACTACACGTTCAAGTACAGACATAAGAATGCTAGTGGTACAAACACTGTACTCCAAATAATGTTGTTAATCACCTACCAGCCTAAGACTAGTATCTACTTGATGGAACTTGAAAAAGCCATAAAGTCCAACTTGTTTAAAATGTTCAGACTTAGACTTACACTTCAAGATCTAGTGTACATTTATTAATAAGCCCTAACCTCGTACCATAAAAAAATGGGCATGTGCTATATTTGGGACATGCGGACACACCCACACCCACCCACAATCTCTCCCCTCCTCATGTTTACTAGACTGAAAAGCCACCCTGTATCCTATCATTAAAAAACAAAACAAAACAAAACAAAACAAAACAAAACAAAACAAAACAAAACAAACAAAACAGTGCTTTTAGTCAAGCAGCACAACACAAGGACAGATCATCTGTGATTAACAGAAGCGAACACCTTAAAATGACGGGAGAGAGACAAATTAGGTACTAAGTCAGATTTCCAAGTGAAAAAGACATGAGCAAAACTTCTGGTCTTAATTTCTCAAATAAAACTAAAATAAATGAAATGGTAACAGAGTGACTTTCTCTAAATTTATTAGGGAGTTTGTTACAAATGTTTGGGCTTTACAGGCATGATTTCACGGATTCAAACAAGAAATTAACACTGATATTTAGCCTTCTCATGACATACACAGAAATAACATTGCTACAAATTGCAATGGAGAGAATCTTGTTTCAAATGGCTTAGTTTGGGGTTTTGTCTAAATGTATCATTATATAATGAAAGCACCAATTTGAGGGTTTCTCAAATAGTGATTTGAATTTTAGGACATAACAGTATAACATGGTAACTTTATTCTTCATATATAAATAAGGCATAATCGGATGTGTAATAATGCTGAAAATACATTTTATCAAAAGCATAAATACAAGTATTTGGGTACACATTGAAAGTTAGGACTTAACCAATTTCTTCTTACAAAAAATGATAAGGACATATGGTATTTGTTGAATCTAAATCAGCACTTCTAATCATTTCTGGTATTAAGGCGATCTTATTTCCTTCTACTTTAAACCAACCACTGCCACCAACTGAATAAGGATTTCCCTAAACAGCCTCAATTTGAGAGACTAACCAGAGGACCTTCTCTATGCAAATTACATGCCAATACACCTTAAAAGAAAATAAGACAAAAGTGAATGATTTTTTTCATTCCATATTGCTTTCTTTGGTTGCAGAGCAATCCAGTGCCCTTTCCAGATAATAAAATTGAAATGAAGATTTCAATTTAATATTTGGCAGACAGCAACAATGCAGGTTATTAAAAATATTAAAGGGGCAGAGGCATGCTTTGAATTATTCAGATTTTCAGAAAACATTTGACAAAACCCTTTCTCTATAAAAGTTATGGTCTAAATTTATGTTGTTTTATAAGGCAACTGTGTATACATTTCTTCAAGATCAATGAAGACACTTGTGTGATATTTCTTCAGAATTAAATGAGAAGGCATTCAGATTTAAGAACAGAATGTAATACAGGATTAGGCACATTTTATTCCAAATCATAACCATAAAGATTTAGAAAATCAAATACATCAAAGAACTTTAAATGTAAATTACTTTTTTAGAGACTGGGGTAAGTTGGCATAGTGAAATTATAAGCACCTTTTCAATTCTGTTCACTAAATTTCATCTCTCTCTTCATATAGTGGTATTTCAAAAGGATTCAGTTTTCATGATACAGGTATAACACTCCTTTCAAACGTTTTTAAAATACAACGCATAAAAAAATGTGGACTGAAGCCTTTAGATTGAACTTAAAGTTCTACTGAATGTCAAAACAAGCCTAAGTTGAATATAAGTAATTCACTGCCTCAAAATATAGTCTAGATTTTAAAAGAATGTTGATTCTGAGACATTACATGCAGCAGGGAAGAAAACTGCAAATGCCCAAAATAACATGATATCTATTTGGTGTTTCAACACTTCTTGGTGGTAATTCAAAAGGGGGAAACTTGGTGATTTCTGCTTTGTCAGGCAATATCTATGGTTCGTATCACAGATCTTAACTATGACTTAAGTAAGATGAAGTGTCCTCTTTCTATAGGGATCTAACTTGAGCCCTCACTGGAGTCAAATGTTTTGGCCATTCAATTTGCTAAATATATGGGTAAACTCTCCAATGAATAGTCCAAATGTTACTGTGCACATATTCCGATATTCATTAGCACTGCAATTATGCTAATTTTGTGAATTTAAACAATGTATTCTTTTTGGCAAGAAGCACTAGATGTAGAACTATTCAAACATGCATGAATGATACCATGATACCATGACACCATGAACATGCATGATACCATGAACATGCATCACAGTGCCAGGCTACGTATGTGTAGCTCATGGATTACCATGGCATGAAAACGCTAGAAGTTATATGGATACAATGATAGTGGAAGTTCAAATGTGAGAAAAGTCAGGTATGTCAAGAACAATCCCTGGTTAGTTCACTGAAAAGCCCTACTCTCGTATCAGACAGCAAGACAGAACAACAGCCACTGACTTGGAAAGGCTGGGTGATCCATAACGACCAATCTTTCAAGGACCAATAAAATACCTGAGTACACAGTCAGCTACACAGTAAAATGACAGATATCACAGTCTTAAAATTTTCAGGAAAAGTAGAAAAGCTGTCAGACTTTTCAAGCTGTCGCCAGCCTTGGACTTCTGTTTCTCTAATTGTAGCACTACATACAGCCTAGAAGATAGTATTTCGGTACTGCAAACCAGCCATTCTGATGAGTTCACTATGAATGTATCTGCGATCACAAAGCTACTTCGTGGACACATTTTAATTTGGTAAGCAGTGGGGGGAGGTCAATGTAATCATCTTTAGGTGCGAACTAAAAAAATTACTACTGATCCTTAGAAGCATCCTTAAAACATTTAAAATATACCTCAAAAAAGCTGGACTTTCAACAACAACAATTATACAAATGTATACATACTGTATCTGTTAGAGACACACCAAGAATGAACAGGAATCTCAAATAATGCCTTCTTGAATACTCTTGACAGAAAAATACTGCCCTTAGCAAACTCCAAATAAACAAAACGATGCCACAAATGCCACAGCGTGGAGTTGATGGGACTGGACAGGACAGCAAAAGATAGATGTTTGTGATGATACAACAATGATTTCCTACAGTAAGGATTGGTCTTTACTGACCAACTGAGATAGGGCTTAAAAGTCAAATACATGACATTCTGGAACAGGTTAAGTTTATTTAGAAAGTTCTGTTACCAAGTTGCTTGCAGTTTTTAGTTGCTGCTATGGCCAGAATGTTTCACATATGGTACATTAAACTACATCATAATTAAATATGAGAAAGGCAAATTCTGTTTCACTCATTACGTTTGGCCAAAACACGGTAAACAGCATTAGCTTGCCTTTTGCTCTCCCATACCACCTGTGAACTCTTCATCAGCATCAGACCAAAGATCCTTATGTAAACTTGAAAACAGGAAGAACATTACCTTCAGAAACACAGAAATCTAAAAGCAAAACAGCTGTTGTGTATACAAGCAATTAAAATATGAAGGCTAAACCTTCTATAAGTCTACAGAATGCCACTTCTTAGATCGAACTTCTAACAGCCCTTACACAATAGGAGGTCACCATAAAGTTAGGCAACAAGTGTCACTGCTGTGTGTAAGGCAGCCAGAAGATATCTTGTTTTGGAACTGAATATTCCTAACCTCATCCCTACAAGTATTTAAGGACACCTTTGATACTTGGCACTGCAGGAGAATTCAGTTTGAAAAGTAGAATAATTTAAAGCCTGAAATATGCCTAGTCTGAGGTCAGCTGGGAAGTTTTAACTGGACTTGAATAGAAGCCATGGTGAAACAGATCAAAGCCTGCATTACAGCAAATCTTGGCGATGTGTCACTCAACAGCTTTCAGCCACAAACCAAAGGCCGCAGAAAAAGTACTAAGATTTTCAAGAAGTTAAACGTAGAATTAAGATTGTTCTAATTCTGGTTGTAAACTGCTATTTTAAAAAACAAAACAAACAGAAAACATCAAAAACACAAAAAGATATTAAAACAGCAAGTCTTTTGTACATCACTGTAGCATAAGCTGCTTGAGGTTGTCATGCAGAATAGTATCCTTCACGTCACGGAAAACAAGGCGGATGTTCTCCGTGTTGATAGCAGTGGTGAAGTGGTGGTATAAGGGCTTCTGCTGCTGGTCTCGGCGTTTGTTCCGGAAACATTCCACCAGGAATTTTTGGACGTCTCTTAAGCAGTGGGGATCCCCTTCAAATTCTAGGAAATAGTCTTTGATGCTCACAATTTGCACCTTCTCCTCAAGCAAGTCTGTCTTGTTTAAGAACAGAATTATGGAGACATTGCTGAAAACCCGGTTATTGACAATTGTTTCAAAAATGTTCAGAGACTCTGTAAGGCGATTGGTCAGTCGATCTTCCATAAGCACCTGGTCAAATTCACTTGAGGAAACAAGGAAAAGTATTGATGTCACACTGTCGAAACATTCAAACCAACGTTTCCTTTCTGATCTCTGACCACCTACATCAACCATTTTGAAAGGAACATTTTTTATTTCAAAGTCATATTCATGGATGCCTTTGGTGGGTCTTCTGGCAAGCAGAATATCTTGTTGTGATGGAATATAATCCTGGAAAAGAAAACAATTGTCTTATACCTAGTAATCCCGAAGTAATTCGAATTTTTAATGGACTACTAACTGGACTAGTGAATAGATATGCAAACAAAATCATCTTTTAAGTGACATTTTCAGATAGATTATGCTTATTATAAGATGCCAAGACTGGTCAGACATGGTGGGTCATGCCTATAATAATCCCAGCACTTTGGGAGGCTGAGGCAGGAGGATCGCTTGCGAAGCCAGGAGTTTGAGAGTATCCTGGGCAATATAGCAAGACCCCACTTGTGCTCCCCACAACAAAAGCCAAGATACATTAAAATGTTAGCAGGACGGGTTCAAAATTTACTACAAATGGCCAGAATCTACTTGTTTTCACCCCTGCAATACTACTCAAAATTTAAGCTGAAGTCTTATCAACTGTTCTCACCCACCCTCACTGCTATATATCCACCTGCAATCTTACTCCCCACTATCAGCCACTCTTGGTTCTAGCCAGAGTGATCTTCCTGTCTGCATATCCACCTTCTCCACACTGCTCCTTGCTCCTCTATTAAAAGCAATGGGGGCTGGGCGCGATGGCTCACGCTTGTAATCCCAGCACTTTGGGAGGCCGAGACGGGCGGCTCACGAGGTCAGGAGATTGAGACCATCCTGGCTAACACAGTGAAACCCCAACTCTACTAAAAATACAAAAAAATTAGCCAGGCGTGGTGGCGGGCGCCTGTAGTCCCAGCTACTTGGGAGGCTGAGGCAGGAGAGTGGTGTGAACCCAGGAGGTGGAGCTTGCAGTGAGCTGAGATCACGCCACTGCACTCCAGCCTGGGTGACAGAGCAAGACTTTGTCTCAAAAAAAAAAAAAAAAAAAAAAAAAAACCAAAAACCAATGGGATCTGATTCCAGTGCCAATTCACAAGGATCATTTCCCAGTTCCAAGTTCTGCCCACCTCTCTCTAACCTATTCTAAAAGTTCTTTTACTGTGTAACCCCACTCATGACTTAAAACTTCTATGTTTTCATTGCTGCTATACTACATGTGTGAAAAACCCTTTCTCTACTATAATTAACTATATTCTAGCTTTCTTACTTATTGACCCAAGAACTCAAACTAGTCACTTACTCTGAGTGTCAGCACCTCTGTCTGTGAAATGGAGGTGATCACACTTGGTCTATCTACCTGGGAGGGAGGGTTGCTGCAAGGATCAAATGAGCTCTTCTCTGCACTCTTGGTCAGTGAACTCTAAGACCCTGAACAAACAGAAGCTGCTGGTCACACAAGTCACCGGCTACTCAGTGATGGCACACTTCCTTATGCGATGTAACTGGTTCCTCCTTGTCAGTTTTGCATTTTTCCAAAGCTACAACACAACTTTCTGGTAATACATGAACGGGACAGCTAATATTTGTCATCAAGGTCAAAATATTTTAAAAATCAAGGCAGGATTTAAAACAATGCTGTTATTCACAATGCTGCACTTTATGCCTTTCTGAATAGTGTCATACGATTTTGAAATTTCATTACAAGAATACTCATTGTCTCAAAATGGTGCAATGGAATTAAGAATATATACATATACATATACATATTTTTTTGAGATGGAGTCTTGCTCTGTTGCCCAGATTGGAGTGCAGTGGCGGAATCTCGGCTCACTGCAACCTGCGTCTCCCGGATTCAAGCGATTCTCCTCCTCAGCCTCCCGAATAGCTGGGATTACAGGTGTGCACCACCACAGCCGGCTAATTCTTTGTATTTTTAGTAAAGACAGGGTTTCACCATTTTGGCCAGGCTGGTCTCGAACTCCTGACCTCAAGTGATCCTCCCGCCTCAGCCTCCCAATGTGCTCGGATTATAGGCGTGAGCCACTGCACCCGGCCAGAATTTAGAATTTTTTAAAAGTAGGTGGGTTCTTAGTTACTGGCAACCAACAGCCATTCATTAAATAACTCTAGGACTCAAGTGTTAGCTTTTCCATGTTTTCTTCTAGCTTTGTTCACATACATGCCTGCTTTATTTATAATCAGCATATGCACACAGCGTTCAGCCTACCTCTGCATTTTTGCTTAATATTTTGTGAACTGTTCCATATGCTGATACAATCATACCTCATTTTAAAAGACAAGAAAATACACCAAATGCATTAATGTGCTGTACTTTACATTAACATTCCCCTACTAGTGGTCATTAAGGTTGTTTCCAATTTTTAGCCATAATTAACAGAAATACTGCAATTAAAATTCTCATGCACATATTTTTTTTTCTTTTGGACTATTTCCTAAGATTAAAATAATCAGGGATACGATTATGACGTTAAAGGTTACAAACATTTTAATGGCTCTGGATACTTAACACCCGACTGCTTTCTAGAAGGCAATACCAATTTACAGCATACACCTATGCCAGCTCCTTCAGAAACACGCCGGGCCCTGACCTTTAAAAAATGTAATTCCATAAAAATAAAAAGTTCTCTATTATTGTCTCTATTAAAGCTAATAATCTAGTTAGCAATCTAAAGGCTGCTTCACATGAAGCACAGAACTTCATGCAATCGAGTGCTAAATAGTCTGGCAGAGCAGAGTATGTTGATGAGGACACACACATACTAGCTGTGTGAAGAAGAAGAAACCTGCCTTATGAGGAGGCAAATGAAGCTGTGCTACATTTAGAGAGTAACAGATGACTCTAACGCAATGGCTTTCAAAATTTTCCTAAGCAGCAGAAACCTTTCTCCCAGTGAACTCTTCTGTGTACGCCCAATACAGAGGTCAAACAAGCGAGATGCTCTGCCTGCAGTGGGCCCCGCTGGCCACGGCGCCAGCTTAGAGCTGCTGGCTCTGAGGAATACCTACAGGAAAATGATAAACTCTCTTTTCAAGGGCGATTCCCCCTACCTCGTGGAGTCTCTTCAGCCTTTAAAATCTAGCCCTCCTACTCCGTGACTCGACACAAAGGGGGCATGAATTCGAAAATGTCATTTGTCAAAAGATTTGGAAATCAGTCAACCCACTGTGTTCTATTTCTGTTTACAAACAAAAACCTCTAAAGATACTAAAGTATAACAGATAATGCACAATATCATTTTCAAACACGAACTTCTTTCTCTGAACAGTTTTACTTCCAAGAAATAGCAGATAAAGCATTCCTCAAGAAAATGGTAGAGACCTGGACAGTTAGAGGGAGAAAAAAGAAGTGCCGTGATTAAACAATAAAAATACTTTCATTTTGAAAAAATAAAAATCATTCAATATTCTGAGCTACCAATCACTCTAAATAAAGCAGGGAAGAATCAGAACGCCACCACTATTAAAAAAAAAAAAAAAAGAGAGAGAGAAAGAAGCAAATAGCTTAATACATAATTTTTCTAAATTTCCTAACATCGATATCCTGACTTCTGCTTTCAAATGGCACTAAACATAAACATTCGGATAAACACTTACTGGTTCTCCAAGTTTATCCAAGTTATCCAGGAAATATTTTACAGATTCACCCTAAAAACAAGAAGAAAACAAACAGTTATTAGGGCTTAGAAATGGAAGATCTTGTTACAACAGTTTATATCATACTGTCTGATTGTACACTTAACCCAAACAGACTTTGTTTAGTCACCAATTTCAGACAGCTAACCTTCCTAAAAACATATAAAACGTCTGCTCTGTCACAGAGTGCTAAATCTGCAAAGGCAGGCTGATTTCACAAATGCTTAATAGAATCAATATCCCAAGTGATCATCTATTTCGACAGGATTACACGCATGCTTTTTGCTATAACTACGTATCCACAGTGAAGACATATAATTAGAAGATGAAAACTGCTTTTGAGATAAAACATAAATCTACATATAAAATTTAAGTGACAGTCTTTTTGTCTACATTTTCTAGCTTAATAGTGACGGTAGTTATCTTCAGAGACAAAGCAAACCAGAGATGAGGTAAGAATACTGTACAAAATCCCCCAACCACAGGCATGGACAGGCGTGCCTTGCTCAGGAAGGCCCTGGATAGTGCTGCCAGCTTCACATCTCCAACAGGTCTTTTCCCGAGTGGCCTATCCTTTCTGAGCCCAGTTTTCTCTACAAAACTTCCAAGCAATTTCAAACATCTAAACTGTACGAGAATACATTCCTAACATGAAAACGCTTGACCAGAGGACACAGAGAAGAGGGGAACTATTTTGGGAAAGAAGGGGTCTGTGTCCGAGTCTCCTAGTCCTCACCCCCTGCGTTTCACTTTCCCGCGGGATTCTACAGCTGCAGCACTGTCCCTGCCTGAAGCTACTTCCAAGTGTTCCTGAAGCAGCACCTCATTTAGTATGCCTGGGCATCATGTGAAGATCTCCTCACACTGCAGGCTCCGGTTTAGTAGGTCTGGGTGGGACCCCAGTTTCTGCAATTCAAGGAGTGCCTGGGACCACACTTTGAGTCACAAAGCTTGAAAGTAGCAGTTCTGTAATTTTTTGGTCTCAAGATCACACAATATGATCCAGCAATGGCACTGCTAGGTATATACCCAAAAGAAAGGAAATGAGTATATGGAGGAGAGAGATATCTGCACCCCCACGTTTACTGCGGCACTCTTCACAAAAGCCAAGATTTGGAAGCAGCCTAAGTGTCCATCAACAGATGAATGGGTAAAGAAAATGTGATACACATACAGAATGGAGTCCTATTTAGCTATAAAAAAGAATGAGATTCAGTCATTTACAACAACATATATGGAACTGTAGGTCATTATGTTAAATGAAGTAAGACAGACACAGAAAGACAAACATTGCATGCTATCACTTATTGGTAGGAGCTAAAAATCAAAGCAATTGAACCCATGGAGATAGAGAGAAGGATGGTTACCAAAGGCTGGGAAGGGCAGCAAGGGTTGGGGTGGCAGGAGGTGGGGACGGCTAATAGGTACAAAAGATAGTTAAAGTGAATGAATATGGACCAGTATTTGATAGCACAACAGGATGACTATAGTCACTAATAATTTAAGTGTACATTTAGAAATAACTAAAAGAGTATAATTGGATTGTTTGTAACATAAAGGATAAATGCCTGAAGGGAGAGATACCCTATCTTCCATGAGTGATTATTACGCATTGCATGCCTCTATCAAAACAGCTCATGTACGCCAGAAATATATGAACCTATTATGTGCCCACAAAAATTAAAAACAGAAAAATTAAAAAAATAAAAACGGAAGACATGGAAACAAATGATGATGTCTCTGGACTCAATAAGCTCAACAGCTTCTGATCACTTCTTTTTGTGTTTAGTGTCCTCGTTCAAATTTTATACAAAGCTCAGTACGAGGCAACTGGTATCCTCTCATCCTACCTTCCAAAAGTGTCTGGCAGATAAAATATGAATTACTGGGAGAAAGCTACCCTTCAATATTTTTTTCCTAACAATTTCAGAAGTGATCAAAGTCTTCTTGTTTTCTAATATTAATGTTAAGGAACAGATGTGAATTTCAGTCCTTTCTCCAACAAGGAGTGATCTGGCCAAGTCTCTAAACTCCTCCAGGCCTCCATTTCCCCCAGAGTTACGTGAAGAAGTTCAGTGGTTCAATGGATAACCAACCACTTAAGTTCTGCCCTGTGCAACAATTTCAGTTAGTTCCACTGATTTAAAGTTAAGTTCTCCTTTCCTCATAGGCCATGTGTCTGTTAATCCTAAATCTGCTTTTGTTGTGACTCATTCAAGTGGTGTTGCTTCCACGTTCTTTGCTAATAAAGGATTTAATGTATTGTGCAAGAATATTATGGGTTTAAGACTCACTTTTTGCTGGTTGTAACTTGAGGCTCTCATATTTTTCCCAGTTCATTTTATGTTACTGAAGGGAATTTTTTTTTTTTTTTTTTTTTTTTTGAGACAGGGTCTCAATCTGTTGCCCAGGCTGGGGTGCAATGGCGCGATCTTGGCTCACTACAACCTCCACCTCCCGGGTTCAAGCCATTCTCCTGCCTCAGCCTCTGGGGTAGCTGGGATTACAGGTGTGTGCCTCCGCACCTGGCTAATTTTTGTATTTTTAGTAGAGACAGGGTTTCTCCATGTTGGCCAGGCTGGTCTTGAACTCCTGACCTCAGGTGATCCACCCGTCTCGGCCTCCCAAAGTGCTGGGATTACAGGTGTGAGCCACCATGACCGGCCTGGAAATTTTAAAAATAAAATTTTAAAGAAATTTCATTTCACAGTTAACACTTTAAAAACTTAAGATTATTTTATTCGGCCCTTAGCTCTTTTTTCTCTGTTCAGAACACTACAGGTAAGTTTCTAGGTTACTGTAGTAAGGCTGAAGAGTAAAAGTAGCATGGCACTCTGAAAAGTGTTCCAATATTTCTTTAGCCTTGTGGATATTTCAGCTCCATTTAAATGGCATACCAGCCAGTGTACCTGGGTTCCAGCCCCAAGATAGACTTTATTACTGACAAAGTCAACGAACAATATTAGGTAAGCTTCAGTTACCCTTTGAGTATTAGAAGTCTATGAGGTTCCACGAACCATATTTCTTACGAGTTTTACAAAATGGTGTCTAAGCTGGGAATGGCTTCAATGTTGCCCCCACTTCACAACAATACTTTGTTATAAACATCCTTTGCTTGTAAAGACAAAATGGGTCTGGAGTCCTAAGCTTGAAGGTAACAGAAAAGCTAAGAACAAAAGTTAGAAAATAATGTCTATTAAACTCATAGTCATACAGAGAGAGGCTTAGCAGCTTATCGACCCAGTTACTGAACAAGTGACATCTGTATTCAATGCTCTCTTCTGCACAGCTAAAATATTAAAAGGAAAGGATTTAGAATGCACTTCTTTAAAAGGATATGGAATTTAAGCTGGATAGCCAAAGAACACACAAGAAGAACTGATCTGCTGTTTTAGAACATACTCAAAAACACCAGTGGCTTTATGTAAATAAGAAAAGGGCAACTCTGCTTATAGAAAATAGGTAAAGAGTAGAGTTTTTTAATTCAAAGTCTGATTCATGCCTTAAGAATGTAACATAAGGTTTATAGAGATGGGTATCAAATATAGATTTTCTAATAAAAAGCAAGGTAAACATATTCTAGAAAGCAATTTGGCAATATGTATTAAGATCTTTCAAATGATCCTCAACACAGTACCACTGAAAAAGTATATACAACTACAACAGTGCTAGTGAATTACTATTATGGCAGAAGGAAGAGCTGGTTGAGAGCAAATGGATTGCTCCTTATATTTATCTAGATTCTGGACCAGGGGTCTGTCCACAAACTATATAGCCTGAAGGCCAAATCCAACCCAACGCCTGTTTTTGTATGGCTCATTTTTAAATGGTTGGGGAAAAAACTTAAAAGACTATTTCATGATATGTAAAAATGATATGAAATTCGAACTTCAATATCCATAAATAAAAATGCACTGGAACACAGCCACGCTCACCTGTTGGTGTATCGTCTATGGGAACTTCCAGGCTACAACAGCAGAGGTGAGGAGTGGAGACTGAGGCAGTGTGTTGCACTCGCATCACCCTGCACCACTGCTTGGTGCACCACAAACTGCAGTGGCACAGTTATAACTTGAAAATATTCCAAGTGTCACCAGTATTGCCACACCATGACATTAAAAAAAAAAAAAGGGAGTAAATACACATCCATCCAAATAAAAAGAAGGCCCTGAATACCACACTTTTAAGGCACAGTGGGATGTAAATAATTTTGCTATCAAATTCCATGGTAAAGCATTATTTATTATGCAATGACACTATAGCTATGCTAGAAGAATACAATGTATGCCAACATTTACAGACTAAGCTTTCTTCAATCCTCCCAACCCACAGAAAAGCAACGGTCATAAAACAAAAACAAAACACATGCAAAATTTTAAAATGGAATAGCTTATCACTGCAGAATTTCTTCACCAAAACAAAAAATGAAATGAGACTGCAACCAAAGTGTTTTCAAGTTTTCAAAGTTTTTGTTAGACAAGCAAGGAATGCCATTTACCAAGTGAGTGAGTAACTCATGTTTGATTGTAACAGCTGAAGAAATATGGCCAGAGAAAATAACCTTGTTTAAGACTATTAGCCTTTCAGTGAGAGCAGGTGCTCAGAGTTGAGGACACTCAGAACAACCATCAACTGTCAATTAAGAAACATGGCAAATTATTTCAGTGGTTTTCCTTGGCTCTTGCTGAGTTTATTACCACAATGCTCAGTTGTTGTTTACTTAGGGAATCAATGCCAAGTTTGAAGTGACTGAAGAACCAGCCTGTATGAACAGTCCATGTGGAAAAGCTACGTGTGAGAGTATTTTCAGAGAAGCCGAGAAAACACTAAATGAGTACAACCTAAACTGGAATATGCTAGGCTGTGTTACAACTGATGGTGGTAAAAATGCGTGGAACAGAAAAGGGGTCAAACATGCAAAACCTGTGTAAGGGTTACTCACTGCATTACTCATGAGCATGTACCTTGTGGGAAACACATGAATCTATTGTGCTCATGAACGAGTAATGTCAGTGATGAATTTAACACGCTCCTGTGAACTTGACCATCAGCAGGTCATGAGTTTCTGTCAGAAACAAAAAGTGAAAATTCTGACACACTTCGATGTCTTAGCAGCGCTAAAGTTTTACTGACTTTTTTTCTGAGCACAGGGATGGAACTGATTTCTTTTCCTGAACAAGAACTACCCTTAACCACTATTGTTGAACACTGAATGGTTTCGGAAATTAGCCTTAGGGCAGACTTGATTTGATTTCTGAATGAATTGAACCTAAAATTACAAGGCAAAACGGCATTGTTGGTGAAACTTACACTCTGGTAAAGTCATTTCGACAGCTAGCATAGTTTTAATCAAAACAATGTCAAACTGCTTTATATACTTTCTTTGCTGTCAAAAGTTAAAACAAGAAGTGAGACTTCCATTCCCATACAAATTTCCAGTGGACATAATATTTCTAAACTCTAACTACAGTTCCAACAGCATCTTTCAGACCCCTATGTAAGTGCAAAGGAAATTTCCATATTTCAAAATCCATTTAACTATGCAAATGAAGAGCTTCTACCTAACCTTCAAGTGGTTAATCTGCAATGTAATGACATGCTAAGAGGCAAACGCTGAGAAGAATCTAACAGGATTCTGTAAATATCTCTCAAGCATTGACTATGCTCAATAAAAATCATATGCCTATACGGTGGCTCACACCTGTAATCCCAGCACTTTGGGAGGACACCAAAGTGGGAGGATTGCTTGAGCCCAGGAGTTTAAAACCCACCTAGGCAACATACTGAGACTCATCTCTACAAAAAGTTAAAAAATTAGCTGGGTGTGGTGGCATGTGCCTGTAGTCCCAACTACTAGGGAGGGTGAGGTAGGATCATCACCTGAGCCCGGGGGTTGAGGCTGCAATGAGCTGTGATCATGGCACTGCACTCCAGCCTGGGCGACAGAGCAAGACCTTCTCCAAAAAATAAAAAATCATATGCTCATTTGGTAGTATCTGTGTGAAAATATATTTTCAAGGATGAAATGTGTAAAATCTCATTACAGATCAGAATGGAGGAATATTTGCACCTGACTTTGACAAAAAAATGCTAAAACGTTGAATCCCAATAAACAAAATGTTATTCCAAAAGAATCCAATTTTTTTCACATTCGTAGCCACAAAAACTTGCACACAAGTTTATATTTTTAATCTCAATAAAAATTTTTATATAAATACCTACATAATGCCCTTGATTTCTTCCCTTGGCACGCAGTGCCTAAAATATTATACTATCTGACCCTTTACACATTTCTAGACCAATGAACTTAATCCTGGTAATCTATCAGAATTACCTAATGTGCTTATTAAAAATACAGATTCCCAGGTCTCCAAACAAATCCACCCAATCAAAATCTTAGCAAGTTCTGAGAGAAGTGATTCTGATGTAGCCAGCCCTAGCATTACTTCAAATCTGGATATATATTTTACTCAAAACTAGATTTCATATTAATTTCATCTTTTAGGATCAATTACACAAAATCTGTTTTTAAAGTCTAAAAATGCCAAGATAAGAAATTTAGTTTAGTTTTATCTTACTGTAAAAGTGGGCTTGTTTTTTGTTTTCTTGAGATAGGGTCTCAACTCCGGTTATCCAGGCTGGAGTACAGTGGCACAATGTAGCCACTGTCAAGGCTCACTGTAGCCTTGACCACCCGGGCTCGGGTGATTCTCCCACTTCAGCCTCCAGCGTAGGTGGGATTACAGGCACTCGCTACCATGCCTGGCTAATTGTCCGTATTTTTAGTAGAGATGGGGTTTCACTATGTTGCCCAGGGTGGTCTCGAACTCCTGGACTCAAGCAACCCACCCACTTCGGCCTCTGGGAGTGCTGGGATTACAAGCATGAGCCACTACACCCAGCTGTAAAAGTGGATTTCAAGCAGTATTTGCATTCTTCATAATTCACCACGTCTCACAAGAAACTATCAGGCCTTCTTTTGGGATATCTGAATCATAAACAACAAAATTAAGTCTATATATAGCTTCCTCTTTTAAAAAAACTTATTTGACAATTCTGACAAACTTTATTTCCTACTGTACTACAGTTCTAGCTGCCTACTTGTCTATACCCCTAGAGCCTATTTTCAAATGTTCACCATAGTCCACAGCTTTCAAGCTAACTCAGATTTTGTGGTTAAAAATTAATGGACCTGATACTCCAGATGTAACATTACTGAACGTGCTGAGAAGCGCGGATGGGAAAAGTTATCGTTAAGTGCTACTTATATTTTAGCAATAGGACTCTAAGGAACTTGAAACCTCAATTAAACTTACAAAATTAATTTGCTTCTATAATAGACACCTAAACATTGCATGATAGGTAAATAAGCAATTAAAAATGCTTAATAAGCAGCACTCCCTGGCCAGGTTCAGTGGCTCAATGCCTGTAATCCCAGCACTTTGGGAGGCTAAAGAGCGAGGATCGCCTGAGCCCAGGATTTCGAGACCCAGCCTAGAACACATAGAGAGATCCCATCTCTACAAAAAAAAAAAAAAAAAAAAAAAAAAAATTAGCTGGGTGTGGTGGTGCATGCGTGTGGTCCCAGCTATTTGGGAGGCTGAGGTGGGAGGATCACTTGAGCCTAGGAGTTCAAGACTGCAGTGAGCCACGACTAAAAAGCAGCACTCTCCATCGTTTTACGTGGTAAACAGGTAAAAAAACTGCACTATGATGAAAACAGCAGATAAGACACAACAAAAAAAAATAATAAGTAATGTATAAGGTTTTAATTTTCAGAGTTAAAATGAGAGGCCTACTCTGCCAAACATTATTATGATTTTATATATTAGTTAATCATCACTAAAAACCCAAAAACTATACAATTTTCTATATTTTATACTCCCAAAATAAGACCAAATCACTACTCTCCACCAAGATAAAAAAAAAAAACCATAAGACAAAACAAAAATCACATCCAACCCTTAAACAAACCTCAAATCCTTCAAATCAAGACTACACTATCCCTCTGAGTCAGGTCAGAGTCCCAATACCAACATAATTGACAAATACAATTTATCACTTTATCATCTGATCCCCAAAGGGAATGATGATCTATAGTTATATCAGGAAGCCATGACTAGAAAATACTCTATGGCTTAGATGTAAGACTTTCCATTAAAAACAAAAACAAAACAGTACTCATTTTCACAAATCATAAGCCAAGTTTATATAGGCTGTAAAATAAAGCCGTTTCCAAAGTAAGTATAATTAAAGAAATAATTTTTTGCCAAATGAATCTTACACTAAAGAATCACAAATTCATCAAAAAATATGAAGCAGAGGGGGTTCATTAAAATACAGAACTTCTAGATCATTCAAGATCTAATACAGTATGAACCCCCTTTTAAGAAAATTGCATAGAAAATGAGATTATAAGGAAACTCATCAAAATGTAACAGTGGTTATAAAGACATATACATGAACCTTTTCCAAGCATATTCGATTTTTTGTTTGTTCGTTTGTTTTTTTGAGACGGAGTTTCGCTCTTGTTGCCCAGGCTGGGGTACAATGGCAGGATCCTGGCTCACCACAACCTCCGCCTCCCAGGTTCCAGCGATTCTTCTGCCTCAGCCTTCCGAGTAGCTGGGATTACAAGCATGAGCCACCATGACCAGTTAATTTTGTATTTTTAGTGGAGACAGGGTTTCTCTATGTTGGTCAGGCTAGTCTCGAACTCCCGGCCTCAGGTGATCCGCCCACCTTGGCCTCCCAAAATGCTGGGATTACAGGCGTGAGCCACCGCGCCCGGCCTCTTTTCCCAGCATATTCTTAAGGCTCACTACTTCCTGAAGCAGAAGGAAAGAAACCATTTTATGAAAATCTAGTTTACTGACTTCCTAATAATTTTTCTACAATTCTGATCTTAACACTAGCACTTTTGTGTCCTTTCTCTTGCCTCAGAAATCCAAAGTGCACCTGTCTTTCTCAAATCATCCAGATTTATTTATATAGTAAAGCCAAATTCCCACCTCACACCCCTCCCCTGCCTTTTTTTTTTTTTTTTTTTTTTTAAAGAGATAGGTTTTCACTATGTTTCCCAGGCTGGTCTCAAATTCCTGGGCTCAAGCAGTCCTCCTGCCTCAGCCTTCCAAGTAGCTGGGATTACAGGCGTACCACCACAAGCAGCCACTGGGGGCCCTTTAAAAATCTAAGAAAATCTTTTGCTTAAATTTCCATAGTGGTTTTATCAGCACCTCCTATGGCGTGAGTCATTTTCTACCTCGTATGCAATCATCTGTGTACTTGTTTTATTTCCTTTTCTACAGTGTATTGTTCCTGGGGACAGTTTTTGCCTTCTTAGTCACTGTATCCCTCTAAATATTTGCATATAGTGTTAAATAATATGTATGTTTGAAAAAAGTGAGTATCACAGAATTGGACTCTCTTTGAAACTAGGAACACTGACATGCTAATTTCTCCTTTACAACAAAAGGCTTTCCTAAGAATGATGGGAGAGGCCAAAACAAAACCAAATATTCAAAACTTCTATCAGTTAAGAAAACAAGGCTGGGCGTGGTGGCTCAGGCCTGTAATCCCAGCACTTTGAGAGGTCAAGGTGGGCAGATCACTTGAGGCCAGGAGTTTAAGACCAGTCTGGCCAACATGGTGAAATCCCATCTACTAAAAGTACAAACATTAGGCTGGGCACGGTGGCTCACGCCTGTAATCCCAGTACTCTGGGAGGCCGAGGTGGACGGATCACGAGGTCAGGAAATCGAGCCCACGGTGAAACCCCGTCTCTACTAAAAATACAAAAAATTAGCCGGGCGCGGTGGCGGGTGCCTGTAGTCCCAGCTACTCGGGAGGCTGAGGCAGGAGAATGGCGTGAACCCGGGAGGCGGAGCTTGCAGTGAGCTGAGATCGCGTCACTGCACTCCAGCCTGGGTGACAGAGCGAGACTCCGTCTCAAAAAACAAAACAAAACAAAAGTACAACCATCAGGCGGGCATAGCGATGGGCTTCTGTAGTCTCAGCTACTTGGGAGGGAGGTTGAGGCAGGAGAACTGCTTGAATCCGGGAGGCAGAGGTTGCAGTGAGTTGAGATCACGCCACTGCACTCCAGCCTGAGCGACAGAGTGAGACTGTCTCCAAAAAAAAAAAAAAAAAACCACCTACCATATAAGGAAGAAAGTGGAAAAAAACCCCCCACTTCACAGGTGATTCTTAAGGTTGCTCATCATCTACTTGCAAGAACCACTGTAATTATAATTTTCCTAAATGGTAGCAGTTGCCTCTTGTAATTAGCTCACTGGTACTTAGGGCATTTCATGAAATACTTGAGCCTAAGAAGACTGTTTCATGTGTCATGAGAGGTATGACTGCAGATCACTTGTCTTGGCCTCAACACTAGGATGATAGCGCCACAACCTTAAGCAACTTTCAGGTCATCAAGAAAGATGAAAGTCAAGGAATACAGATCAAACTATCTCTAATTCCTGCCTCCCTACTTTACTCTTCAGCTCCACACCACCTTCTTCTTCCAATCTGCAGCCTCCACTTCCCCCACCTACACACCTTCCAGAGAGCTACAGCCTCTACATGCAGTCTCTAGAATCTAGCCTTCCCCAACTAGGTGACAGTTTCCTTAAAGAGGAATACTATGGATTTTGTTTCTTAAAAAGGAGGTAAAAACAAAAAGAAAAAAAAAAGGAGGCAGAGTTACTGATATAATACTGAGAAGTTCACCTGAATGAAAAACATTAAGGATGTTGGGAAAAACTTGGTGAACACTGAAGGATCAAGGATACTGTTCAGTTGTGCTGCTGAGTCAAAAAGTATTTACCAAGAACTACCTAAAATAGGAGAAATATAATAGTATCTGATAAAATGCTGAATTAGTTATGCAGTTAGCATGTCTCGTGTTTGAAGTCTCCAGCTAGTCCCAACTGACTATCTCCAACATTATCTCCTACTTTTCCCTATGAAACAAGCTCCATGCCCATCTCCCCATGCTTCTGGAAAATTCTGTGCATATTCCTACCTCCTCTACCTAACACCATTTCCCCCACACGCCTCTGCTTCCATCTCTCCTTCTGGAGTTCTTACTATTATACAGGGAGCAAAGATAAATTTTAAGTTGGAAGACAGCTTGGAGAACAAGTAACCTTATGCTCCATTTTACAGATGAGAAGCCTAAGAGTCAGGGAAGTTAGGTGGCTTAGCCAACAAAACTGTTTCAGTGGCAGAACCAAGAATTTAATGTATCCTGATTCTTATTTTTCCCCTACCTCCACTGCAACTTCCCAACTCTCGGTAATCATACTCTTCACTCAATATCTTTTGCACTTATGGTTTATACCACTCATGGCACTTCTTTATTTTTATATGTAGTCCTACATGTCAAATTTAGACTCGAAATCTCTTTGCTACACCTCCCTGTATCCTAGGATAGCAATTTTACCCTGTACAGAGCAATAGCTACATAAACATCTGTTGAATTTTTTGTATTATAACTTCCCCTTTATGACATCCTGTTTCCATCTTATTATTTCTACAAATGTCAGAGTTGTCACAAGCATAATACATTGAACGGGAAGGTTTTTTTTTTAAAGGCAACTTTCTGCCACTAAATTCCACTTGTTTATAAATGTAAATGCTAAAGACAGAAAAGAGATCAACTCAAATGTACATGGCAAAGATCTTCAGTGGCATAAAGTGCGTGACTCTTTTCAATAAGTCTGAATGCTTTGAAGAGCACTGTAGGCAGTGGTACGGGAAGATGCTAAGACAAAATGGGAAGCTCCTACTGCATGTAAGTAACCATTCAGTGTTAACATCAATCAAAAAGACATCCCATAAAGGTGATAAAGTATCCTGGTAGTTCGAAGAGAATAATATAAAGATAGAATTTGGAAGGAGCAAAGATGATGACAAATCTTCCTAACTGCTTTTTCTCTGAGCAGATTTAGAAACTTTCAGAATATTTATAATCCTGAAGTTTCAGCAGATCCAAATTCAAAGTAATGACCAAGCAGGGCTATTAACTACTCCAAGACTAGATCTCCAGATGCTGGTGAAGAATCACAGATCATGCAGAATTTGAAAGGTTTGTTTTTGTCATAGATAGTATATGTTCTAATGATTAATACCGGAAATCTGACAAAGGACAAATTCTGATAATGAGAATGTTAGGTAATAATATGCATCACACATGTAATTAACTTCATTTTACTGGATTTTATAGACTATAATGAAGGTCAGAAGACTATCACACTCAAGTAGGCTATTCAAAAGTTTGTTTGCTACTAAAATAAAACATCACTGCTTAATCTTGTAAAATGTCCAGAATTTAATTGCAGGCCAATTAAGAATGTATGTAAATGGCAGAAATTTCACTTTGAAAAAAACAAGCCAACCATAAAGGACAAAATAAAGTGAATTAAAAAGTTTCCAATTTTGGCTGGGCATGGCTGCTCATGCTTGTAATCTTGGCACTTTGGGAGGCCAAGGTCAGAGGACTTTTTGAGCCCAGGAGTTCAAGACCAGCCTGGGCAACATAGCAAGACCCCATCTCAATTTTTTTTAAAAAGTATCCAATTTTTATGTGTTGAGATCTCTTTAGTTATGAGGCTAACATCACCTACAAGTGTCTTTTAAAAGTAAACAACTCAAAAAATATTGAAAGTAAAAGAAAATCTATATTACCAAGATAATTAAGTAGAGTTTCTTCTGAAACCTAAGTATACATGTGATTCCAAAAATGAAAGTATAATTCAAAGTTAATATCCAGTTTTTCTTTATAGAGAACCAACCAAGTGCTATAAAGAGCAGAACATCTTAATTACTAGCATACACAGCCTACTACATAGCTCGGCTATATGGCATGGCCTATTGCTTCTAGGCTACAAACCTGTACAGCACGTTACTGTACTGAATAGGGTAGGCAGCTGTAATACAATGGTAAGTATTCGTGTATCTAAACATAGGAAAGGTACAGTAAAGATATACTACAAAAGATTTTAAAACTGCTACACCTGTATAGGGCAGCTCCCTTATCATCTTACAGGGCCGCCATTTTATATGCAGTCAGTCCTTGACCAAAACATCTTCCTGGCACACGACTGTAAATGTCTGTGTTCTAAAATAGCTAAGCCCAATGGTTTAAATGGTTTACACACTTCCCATGCATATATAAGTCCTTTGTTTTGCAAGTTTGGAACATTTCAAAGAGGGAAAAGAATCAAGTGATATCAGAGAAAACTGGAAATCTAAGTTTATTCATACTTAATCACAACTGTGAGTTACTTTTATTAGCGTAAGGTTTTTATATACCTATAATATACTTTTAATTTCCATCAGTGTTACAATCCCAAAACAAATCCAGGTCAAAACGTTTTCTAAATATTTATTAGGCAGGACTCATTAAGAATATGCTTGGGGAAAGCTATTCAATAGCAAACTTATTAACTTGCTTTTTTAAAAGAGACCTAAGAGTTGGGCATGGTGGTGCATGCCTGTAATTCCAGCTACTCAGGAGGCTGAGGTAGGGGGAACTATTGAGCCCAGGAGTTCTACACCAACCTGGACAACATAGAGAGAGAGAGAGAAAGAGAGAGAGAGAGAGAGAGAAAGAGAGAGAGAGAGAGTGTGTGTGTGTGTGTGTGTATAAAAGAGACCTAGATATAGGCTTTTATCAATAATTCGCATATGTATACACTAATAATTTCAGTCCTGGAAACATCTTGATAAAGTCATATATAAATAAGGAGCTGTTCATTATAACAGTAGGCTTATAATGAAGTCTACTCAGAAGCCATTCCATCTAGCATGTACTTACATAGTTTTCAGCAAGAATTAAATGCCAAACATAAATAGATACAAAATGGAAAACTCTGGGGTTAAGGCTGGTTAATCAACCAAGACTTTTCGATTCAACCCGAGGATATGGCTAGTAAAAAGACAGAAGGTAATATTTATTAGTACTTACACTCAATTTCCCACCCTATCTGTCCTTTCTCTCTCGTCTCTCCACATATTAACATAAAAATATGAAATATACCATGATATTGTTCTGCCCACACTATCTGAAATCTATTACATGCAATTCCTTAAAGACAGTAAATACAAAACCAGGCCTGATTACATTTTAAGTTTATTCACAGCTTTGAAAATGATTTTAAAGTTAAAAAATCTTGGAACCATCCTATTTCAAACATTTGAAATATACTACCTCTTATCCTAGGTCTTTCTCCCTTTAATTTTTATTTCAAATTAAGTGTGATAAAGAATGACTTGAGAAGGTCTTCCCAGTCCAGAGGCTGGCTTTACACACAGCATACAAAACTCTCCTCCTGGTTCTCAGAGCTTACCATGGACCAGTTTCACTTCTTTTATTTAATGCCTTTCCAACATTTTCATTTTGCTTGGTTGTCACAAGGGACCTATTCTATTGGTCTTTATCTTTGATATTGCCTTTTCTGCCCCATGGCTTTCTCTATGACTCCATTTTTCTCTGGAAAAAAACACAGTATTAGGCTGGGTGTGGCGGCTCATGTCTGTAATCCTAGCACTTTGGGAGGCTGAGATAGGTGGATCACCTGAGGTCAGGAGTTCTACACTAGCCTGGCCAACTTGGTGAAACCCCGTCTCTACTCAAAATGCAAAAATTAGCCGGGCGTGGTGGCTGGCACCTGTAATCCCAGCTACTCAGGAGGCTGAGGCAGGAGAATTGCTTGAAACCAGGAGGCAGAGGTTGCAGTGAGCCAAGATCGTGCCACTGCACTCTAGCCTGGGCAACAGAGCGAGACTCCATTAAAAAAAAAAAATCACAGTACTTGATGTGATGTATAGGATATGTTTTCAATGAGGGTAATACTGTCATCATTATCATTAGAGCATAGTTAGGCTGGACACACTGGCTGACACCTGTAATCCCAATGCTTTGGGAGGCCAAGGTGGGAGGATCACTTGAGCCCAGGAGTTCGAGACCAGCCTGGGCAACAAAACAAGACCCCATCTCTAAAAAAAAGAAGAAATCAGCTGGGTGTGGGTGTGTGGTAGACCTGTAGTCCAGCTACTAGGAGGCTGAAGCAGAAGGATTGCCTGAGCCCAGATGTGCAAGGCCATAGTGAGCTATGATTGCACCACTGCACTCCAGCCTGGGTGACAAAATGAGACCCTGCCTTTAAAAAAAATAATTAAAAAAAAATTTTTTTAAATTACAGCATACTCAAAGTACCACCAGTCATGCCTTTCTGTTTAGTTCAGGAGGAGTAAAATGTTCAGTTCATGAGGAACAAAACTTATAGCTGACAAGCCATTTTCCTTTGCTGTGTAGATACATAAAAATTAAGCAGACTCCAAGTGAATACACAGTTCCAAATTTCTTGCCAGCAATTTCTATGTACATCAGTTAAAATTTCCAAAAGAGGCCGGGCTTGGTGGCTCACACCTGTGATCCCAACACTTTGGGAGGCCGAGGTGGGCGGATCACAAGGTCAGGAGTTTGAGACCAGCCTGGCCAATATGGTGAAACCCCGTCTCTACTAAAAATACAAAAATTAGCTGGGCGTGGTGGTGGGCGCCTGTAGTCCCAGCTACTCGAGAGGCTGAGGCAGGAGAATCACTTGAACTCAGGAGGCGGAGGTTGCAGTGAGCCAAGATCAACCTACTACACTCCAGCCTGGGCAACAGAGCAGGACTCCGTCTCAAAAAAAAAAAAATCCAAAAGAACCAAAATTAGTCAGTTACATCATAAACCATTCCAATATTTGAAAATTTCTTTTTCAAACTAAGTATCTTTCCAGACCAATGTAAGACAGTCTATAATAGCATAAGTAGAATACTACCTTTATCTCACTGAGATAAGTTATTTCAATGTTTTCTAGCATATAAGCTACAAAAATAAACTACTGCACATGAAATAAGAGCTTTTTTGGAAAGAACTTATTACATTATTCTAGAAATTGCCTTTTTCTTGTTGCTGCTCACAAATTAATAAATTCCTCTTTATATCAAGTTTTTGTGTTGGCCTTATCACAAAAATAATTTAAGGCTAATAATTTTTTTTTTTTTTTTTGAGATGGAGTCTCGCTCTGTCGCCCAGGCTGGAGTGCAGTGGCGCTATCTCAGGTCACTGCAATCTCCGCCTCCCAGGTTCACGCCATTTTCCTGCCTCAGCCTCCGGAGTAGCTGGGACTACAGACACCCGCCACCACGCCCAGCTAATTTTTTGTATTTTTAGTAGAGACGGGGTTTCACCCTGTTAGCCAGGATGGTCTCGATCTCCTGACCTTGTGATCCACCCGCCTCGGCCTCCCAAAGTGTTGGGATTACAGGCGTAAGCCACCGTGCCTGGCCCAAGGCTAATAATCTTAATGATCCAAGTGTTCTAGGAGTATTCCCGTAGTCCTATCAAATGTTAACACAAAATGTACAACGCAGTTTAGTAATTCTCCTACTACAGAAGTCACAAAAAAAGGACCTTACTAAAATGCTTCATCGTGGAGAAACAGAGAAAAAAGTTTTAGCCATATGTTTAGTATTTATTTTATTTTATTTTTTTGAGATGGAGTTTTGCTCTTGTTGCCCAGGCTGGAGTGCAATGGCACGATCTCAGCTCACTGAAACCTCCGCCTCCCTGGTTCAAGCGATTCTCCTGCCTCAGCCTCCTGAGCACCTGGGATTACAGGCATGTAACACCACGCCTGGCTAATTTTGTATTTTTAGTAGAGATGGAGTTTCTCCATGTTTGTCAGGCTGGTCTTGAACGCCCGACCTCAGGTGATCCACCCGCCTTGGCCTCCCAAAGTGTTAGGATTACAGGCGTGAGCCACGGTACTTAACAAAATTAAGTACAAATTTTAAATGTGAGAAAGGAGTTTAATACTGCAGAAATGGGTCAGCTCTGACATCATATATATTGCTGATCAGGTAGCAACATGGTAATATTTACCCCATATTTGTTCCATGTTACCATTTAGCACCACTATCTTCTGTTGGCTAAAAAAATACATATATAGCGGGAAGAATTTTCCATTTAAATAAAAAATCCATATCTATTTCTAAAAAATGCCTTGCTGTTCCTCTGAGAAAATCACCTCCTCCAGGAAATGCTCATGATGCAACATTAAATGAACAGGATATAAAGTTGTACAGAAAGTACAAACAAGCTTATCTCAACATCCAATATCGTATTCAAATACTGGAAGGAAATACACCAAAATGTCAGTGGAGATGTCCTGAGGTGGTAGGATAGTGGCTAACTGGATGATATTTTACAATGAACCATGTATGTTTTAAAATTTTAAACTTAAAAAAAAACAAGCTAATTAAGGTTCTGGAGCCTGTAAGTCATGAACAGACAAACCACTTTCCTACTCTTCAGTTTTCACATAATGATAACAACAGAAAGCTTAAGAATTCTGAGCCTTGAAAAATCCCTCAAGGTTAAAATACTTTTTCGAAAAGGGCCAATCATATATAATCCCATCAGCATATCAAGAAATAGTTAGCTTTGTCAGAACTAGAACCCTTCGTTGTAAATTTTTTTTTTTTTTGGATTCCCAAAAAGCAATGACTTCAACTGTTAAACAGAAAAAAAGTATATGCTGTTTTCCAACACAGGACATACTTCCCAAATACAGTTTCAATTCCTCCACTATCTAAACAGAGGCGCCTATAAGAGCGCTTCATAATACCCCGCAGTCCTCGTGAATGCACTCCAGGTGGAAAATTCTGCTGTGATGATGTGCTAAAAAATACCCTATAACTCAAATATTACACAATAATCAACACTAATTAATAAGGTAATTCTACGCCTACGATCACAAAAACAGGTGAAAGGAAAACCCAGATGACTTTATTCCCAGTTTAGAGTTCAATCATTATCCCAACCAAACTCTCTCCAGCAGAAAATTTCCACACAGCCTATAAGGAGCACTAAATACTTTCCCGTTCTTATCCTTCACAGTCAGGCAGCAAAGCAAGCCAACCTGTAAATATTTTCAAAAGCTGATGAATGTGAAAATTAGCTCAAAATGTATACTGGCACATCAGTTCCTGTTCCCAAGTCCCGATTTGGTCAATTTTGTTACTAAGGAAGCAATAAAGCAAGGCAGCTGAGTATCAGCCTCGGGCTTTGGAATCCTACAACCCGGAGTCTGAATCTTGGCTCTATCACTAAAACTAGCTGGGCCAGGCACGGTGGCTCACGCCTGTAATCCCAGCACTTTGGGAGACCAAGGTGGGTGGATTGCTTGAGGCCAGGAGTTTGAGATCACCCTGGCCAACATGGCAAAACCCTGTCTCTATTAAAACTACAAAAATTAGGTGGGTGTTGTGGTGCGTGCCTGTAGTCCCAGCTACTCAGGAAGGTGAGGCATAAGAATCGCTTCAATCTACAAGACAGAGGTTGGAGTGAGCCTACATCATGCCACTGCACTCCAGCCTGGGTGAAAGAGTGAGACCATGTCCCAAATAAATAAACATATAAATAAATAAAACTAGCTGTGACCTTAGCCTCTATGTGTCCTTCACCTCTGTGGCCATATGCTTTACTTACAAAATGAACAGAACTCGACTACATGCTCTCTCAGGTCATTTCTAGGTTAATAAAGAGTGATTCTGCACACTCTTGGCAGAACAGCTGCTAGTGCAGTAAATGATCGCACTGTTCATTTCATTTGCTCCCCACTAGATTGGGAGCCCCCATTAAGGCAGCCAGACAGGCAGTTCACTTGGGTTGCTAGGGCCTAGTCTGGGCCAAGAACATACTAGGGGCAGGTATTCAGTACATGTTTGCTGAAGAATGAATGAGTGCAATGTATATAACTGATCAGGTTATTACCCCAACTAAATTGGAAATGATCATAAGTAAAATAATCAAGAATAAAGTGAAAAACTCTTCTGTATTTGCCTAACAGATTAACAATCTTATGAACTAAT
The DNA here is from genome assembly GCF_029281585.2 of Gorilla gorilla gorilla. Lineage (NCBI taxonomy): Eukaryota > Metazoa > Chordata > Mammalia > Primates > Hominidae > Gorilla > Gorilla gorilla. The sequence goes on along the minus strand of NC_073228.2, from coordinate 26,959,582 downwards.
ATTTAATACTTCTGAGACTGAAATTCAAATAAATTGGTTAATATAAATACAATGTCCTCTCAAACTTTAAAAAGGTCAGAAAAACCACAACTTACTAAGCCAGAGGGTTGAAAGTACTGTAAAAGGGAAAAGAGAACAGTGAGCTTGACTTCAACTGAATCTTCTCCACTTCCTCGCCTCTCTCTCCTCTTAAGCCCTTCTAGGCTGGCCTCTCCCTCACCAGGGCACCTGCTGCCATAGTCAGCATATCCAACTTTCCTGTGCCAACATCGATGAACATGTCATTCTTCCTAGACCTCTCAATGGCACAGGACACCACTGACCACTTTTTTCTTCTTGAAACACTTTCCTGGCTTCCATGACGTGACATGTGCCTACATTTCTCCTACCTTTCTGGCCACTTCTGCTAGGATCTCCTCCTCTGAACATTCTCAAAAGATGTGGAGATTTCTCAAGACTCTACTGTCAGACTGAGCACAGTGGCTCACACCTGCAATCCCAACACATTGGGAGGCCGAGAGAGGCAGACTGCTTGAGCCCAGGAGTTCGAGACCAGCCTAGGCAACATGGAGAGAGACCCGGCCTCTACAAAAATGAAAAAAAAAAAAAAAAAAAAAAGACAAAAAGACTCTACCGTGAGCCCTCATCTCTTCTTTTTACCCCCTTTCCCTGAGTAATCATATCAGAAAAATTATACTCAGTAATTATTTCACAGACATTAAATATCTCCTAGATACAAACATCTCCTCAATTTCTATCTCTAGCCCCAAACTGTTCTGGATTCAAAACTCATGTATCAAGCTGTCAACCTGGTATCTCCACCCATACATCTCACAGAGATCTCAACCTAGTACTTAAGCTCGTTGACTTCCAACAGGGTTATGCCTCAACAAACCCATCACTTAAGATGAAAATATCGTTAAGTCAAAACCACATTTATGGCCGGGTGCAGTGGCTCATGCCTGTAATCCCAGCACGTTGGGAGGCCGAGGCAGACAGATCACAATGTCAGGAGTTCGAGACCAGCCTGGCCAATATGGTGAAACCCTGTCTCTACTAAAAATACAAAAATTCACTGGGCCTGGTGGCACGTGCCTGTAATCTCAGCTACTCGGGAAGCTGAGGTAGGAGAATCGCTTGAAGCTCGGAGGCAGAGGTTGCAGTGAGCCGAGATTGCACCACTGCACTCTAGCCTGGGCAACAGAGCAAGACACCATCTAAAAAAAAAAAAAACCATTTATTTTTAGAGACAGGGTCTTGCTTTGTCACTCAGGCTTGAGTACAGTGGCATAATCATGGCTCACTGCAGCCTCAACCTCCTGGGCTCAAGGGATGCTCCGACCTCAGCTCTGAGTAGCTGGGACCACAGGCATACACCACCATACCCAACTATTTTTTTGTATTTTTAGTAGAGACGGGGTTGCGGGGGGGAGTTTCTCACCATGTTGGCGAGGCTGGTCTCGAGCTCTTGAGTTCAAGCAATCCGCCCACCTTGGCCTCCCAATGTGTTGGGATTACAGGCGTGAGCCACTGTGCCCGGCCCAAAAATACATTTAATACATCTAACCCACCAAGCATCACAGCTTAGCCTAGCCTCCCTTAAACATGCTTGGAATACTTACATCAGTTGATAGTTGGGCAAAATCATCTAGCACAAAGCTTATTTTATAATAAAGTGTTGAATATCTCACAACGTTTACTGAATACCATACTGAAAGTGAAAAACATAATGGCTGTATGGGTACCTGAAGTGCAGTTTTCTACTAAATGTGTATCGCATTTACACCACCATAAAGTAAAAAAATCGTTAAGTCAAACCACAGTAAACCAGGGACTGTCTGTATGCCCAAACTAAACTCTTAATCATCCCCCTGAAATATCATTCTCCCATGATCCTGTGATTTGAGTAAATAGCACCAATATCCACCTAGTTGATAAAGCCAGAAACTTGAGTCACTCTTAATATATGCCTTTCTTCCCTACCCCACATCCAATCTAGCGGATCCCAATGATTTTCCCTACAAAGTATATCCTGAATCCATTTTCTTCTCTTATCTCTACAGCCACCACCTGACGACAAGCTGTTTGCTCTGCAATAGTCTCCAAACTCTGGAACTGGTTAGGACGAAGAACAGTATCTGGTGCAAAGGTTCTCCCTCACTCCCCTCTAACTTCCACACAGCAGCCTGAGTGATCTTGCTTAAAATCCTTTGGTGGCTTCCCAGGGCAGTCAGAGAAACCCCAAACTTCTCAACATGGGCTACAAGGCCTGGCAGTCACAGGCTGCTGCCTGCCTCTTCCACCTCAGTTCTCCCTCACTCACTCCTCCACCCTGGCCTGGATCATGTTTTCTGACCAGCAGTAAGTTTTTTTCCAACTTTGCACATGGTGCTCATTCTGCCTGGAGCATTCTTCCCCCTCCTTTCCTGGAGGACTTTCTCATCCATGGGATCTGAACCTAAATGTTGCCTCCTCAGACCATCCTCTTGGTCTCTCATTGTTTCTCTTCCTTCACAGCATTTACCACATGTGTAATTACATATTTGTTTGCATATTTCATGTAGACTACTCCGACTAGCATCTAACGTCAACGCAGAGATTACTTTCATTTGGTTCACTAGCAAACACCTAGCCCACAAAAAGGTAACTGACTCATTAATAGGTGTTCAGTAACACGTGACTGCATGGCTGCTGAAAGCTACCAGTGAACTGTTACCAGACCTGTTTCAGAATAACACATTTCCTGTAATCCACTACCTAGGGCTTTCTTGTCTCCTCACCACTTTTTACATTCGCTAGTTACTTTTCATATAGAACAAAATATAATTACATATACAAATATCACATGAACATATTCTTACCAGAAAAAGTATTTCTATAGAATGAAGCTTTTTAATAAAACACTTTTTCAAAAAAAAAGACACAGTAAGGCCAACTGTGCAAAATACTGTACAACAAGGGGAACCTTGGTTCTCTTACTAAACTATTAAACTAAACACCAACTTTAAAATTGGTTGCAACATTTAATCATAACATACCATAATTGGAAAAGTCAAGAAAAAATGGAAGCAAGTATAATTCTCCTTGTTCTAGTCTAGAGTTGAAATGTATATTATCTTTATGGAAACAGTTTAAAGTCCCTACCATGTTTGAAGCTGTGGCAAATAGTTTAACAGTAAATGTGGCAAGCTGGTAACAGTTAAAAATAGCAAATCATTTGTATTACAATATTTTTAACTGAATTGGATAAATCACATTTTCTTTTTAAAATCTGCAATTAGGATAAACGGTATTTGCAACTTTGTGAACATACAGTATTATTTAGGTTTTGTTTTTTTTGAGACGGAGTCTTGCTCTGTCACCAGGCTGGAGTGCCGTGGCACGACCTTGGCTCACTGCAACCTCCAACTCCCTGGTTCAAGCCTCAGCCTCCCAAGTAGCTGGGATTACAGGTGCCCGCCACCACGCCCAGCTAATTTTTATATTTTTAGTAGAGATGGGTTTCACCATCTTCGCCAGGATGGTCTCACTTTCCTGACCTTGTGATCTGCCTGCCTTGGACTCCCAAAGTGCTGGGATTACAGGCATGAGCCACTCTGCCCAGCCAATAATTTAGGTTTTTAAAAACCCATTAGTTGAATAGCAACTTTATCTGTCTAAAGTATACCCCCGTACATTCTCTCATGTGTTAGGCTTACTGTAGCAGTTGGCCAGGCAATAACTTGTGAGCAACTCTCTAGCAACATGGAAATTCTGGGGCAGCTGCTCATTGCTAGTAGCTTCCATAAATGTTTCTTTTATTTAATATCAATGAAAAGATACAACCACATTTCACATCATGATGCTTAAATAAAAATCACATGATGATATATCTGATTTTCTATATAACTTCTGAGCCAATTCATCCTATTTAGCAGAAAAATAATTTTTTAAAAAGAGACTAAGAAAACAGTAACCAAGATGTTGAAAAGGAAAGTGAAAGTCTCTCACCCCAATTATTCATTATTCCAGCTCTTTTTCTTTAATCTTTCCAAAAGAGTTTAAAGAGAAAAGGAATGGCCTATTTACAAGCTAAATATAGCTGCCTTGGCTCAAATAACCCAATGACATTGTTTTATGTTTTTTGGGGAGAGGGAGGTGGTATAGAAGAGTTTTGTTTTTAAATGCTAAAATCAATACTTTTTTCTTTGAGGGGAGCAAATTTGAAATTTGCTAATTTTGCTCCATGAGAAAAAGTAGATATTCTCTAGACTTTTTAGTTGGTTTTTATACAAAATAGTCAGAAGTTTTAATATCTCACAAAAAACATGGAATCTAAAAAAAAATATGTATTTTGTGAACATATGAATTTTTTTACCTTGGAAATGAAGCTCTAACACCCTCTTTAACTAAGTACTCTCAACGCCTCTGCTAAGTCACAGGGCAGAGAAATGACAGAAAGGGAAAGAGTACGTCTGTGTGTGCGTGTGGAAGGGGTGTGGGGAGCACCTCAGAGACAAAGGTGAAGGAAGAGGGGATGAAAGCAGCACATTCAGTGGGAGTGGTGAGCACTCTGCACCTGAGCCAGAGGTTATCTCCCCATGCCTCCAGCAGGAAGATAAATGACTTGTCTCACTCTGGTACATCTGAGGCATTTCAGGAACACATTCTCCAAACAATCAAATAATTCTGGCTACAAATGTCATCGTGATGAGAAGGATCAATACTGGTTAGTTTCACCAACCATCTATATAACACTCTATTATTTTCAAATGACATTTGATTCTTTAGAGTTGTAAGTTTTTACATTTACAAAGACATACAAGGACTAGCCATAAAAATATAGACCCATTGTTTGTAAAATGTTTTCACTTGTTTAAAAAGGTACTGTGAAAAAATGAAGAACCAGCCAGCCGCGGTGGCTCACGCCTGTAATCCCCGCACTTAGGGAGGCCAAGGCAGGTGGGTCACCTGAGGTCAGGAGTTCAAGGCCAGCCTGACCAAAATGGAGAAACCTTGTCTCTACTAAAAATACAAAATTAGCCAGGTGTGGTGGCACATGCATGTAATCCCAGCTACTCGGGAGCCTGAGGCAGGAGAATTGCTTGAACCCGGGAGGCAGAGGTTGCCATGAGCTGAGATCACGCCACTGCACTCCAGCCTGGGTAACAAGAGCGAAACTCCGTCTCAAAAAAAAAAAAAGAAGAACCACATCATAAGTTTTTGATCTAAAAATCAAGCAAAGCGGTATCACTAGGCAATAAGAACGAATGTAACACTGTGGCTGGGCACGGTAGCTCAAGCCTATAATCCCAACACTTTGGGAGGCTGAGGTGGGCGGATCAATCGAGGTCAGGAGTTTCAGACCAGCATGGCCAAACACGGTGAAACCCCATCTCTACCAAAAATACAAAAATTAGCCGGGCATGGTGGTGTGGGCCCGTAGTCCCAGCTACTTGGGAGGCCAAGGCAGGAGAATCACTTGAACCCGGGAGAGGGAGGCTGCAGTGAGCCAAGACCACGCCACTGCACTCCAGCCTGGGCAACAGAGCGAGACTCCATCTCAAAAAAAGAGAACTAATGTAACAAGGAAAACTTCAAATCTCTCTTCAACATGTGGTCCTAGAGACAACATACAGTCTAATAAGAAAACACAAGTAATATATTCTACATTATTCAGAATTTTTTATGTTGGTAATCAGGTTTAGAGAGTAAATCAAATCAAAGTTTACACTGCTTTATTTTTCTATGCAGCTACTTAGGTGCATAAAGCCCATTAGGAATATTAATAACTAATATTAATAATATGGTTAATACAAGTCAGGTACTGTGGGGCTTTACATGGGTTATCTCATGTCCTTGTCACAATAATAACAGTAGGTCCCTAATAATAGATCATTCTCATTTTACAGTTGCAGAATTAGAAATTCAGAGGCCGAAGGACTTGCCTGAGCTCACACAGCAAGTGGCAGCCGGAAGACGAACTCTGGCTGCTGCCTTACTCCACTTTATCCCACAGCATGGCACAAAACCAAATCCAATCTTTTAAGGCCATCACATGAAACCAAATGTAAAAATGTTTTGCAATATATACAATCATTAAGTTTGAACATGTTTATTAATTTTTTTTTTTTTTGAGACAAGGTCTTGCTCTGTCTCCCAGGCTGGAGTGCAGTGGTGCAATCTCAGGTCACTGCAACTCTGCCTCCCAGGGTCAAGCAGTCCTCTTGTTTCAGACCCCCGAGTAGCTGGGACCACAGGTGTGCACCACCATGCTCAACTAATTTTTGTGTATTTTGTAGAGGCAGGGTTTTAGCATGTTGCCCAGGCTGGTCTCAAACTCCTGGACTCAAGCAATCTGCTCACCTCAGCCTTCCAAAGTGCTGAGGTTACAGGTGTGAGCCACTGCGCTTGGACTGAATGTGGTTCATTTTAATTTGTATGGAAGATAAAAGCTTTTAAAAAGTCACAGATAGCACAACCAAGCACGCAGATTTTACTATTTAGATTAAAAAACAAAAATATCTGTAGGCCAGGACTGATAAAAAATGAAAACAAGAACCAAAAAAAACAAAAATCAATGAAGAGTTCCACTAAAGTATTCTGGATCTACTGCAGAGTAGATGGGGATGAAAAAGTTTACCCACTGCATGGATTTAAAAATCCTTTTGAGGCGGGGCACAGTGGTCACGCCTGAAATCCCAGCACTGCAGGAGGCCAAGATGGGAGAATCATTTGAGGCCAGGAGTTCAAGGCCATCCTGGTCAACACAGTGAGACCTCATTTCTGAAAATAACAAAAAAACTAGCCGGGTGTGGTAGTATGAGCCAGTAATCTCAGCTACTCGGGAGATTGAGGTGGGAAGGTTGCTTGAGCTGGGGAGGTCAAGGCTACATACAGTAAGCCATGACTGTGCCACTGCACATTGGCCTGGGGAACAGAGCAAGACCCTGTCTCAAAAAGTAAAAAAAAAAAAAAGAAAAAATACTTTCAGTTCATTTTGCCAAAGGAAGAGTGATTATATTTGGAAGATTAAGATAAATAGCTACCATCAACGCAACAGACTGGTACTTTGGCCAAGTGCACTAAAGTTCAGTTCTCAAAACAAAACTATTTTCTTGATCCATATCAGCTCATTCTAATACTGCTCTGCTAATGTGGCTATAACAAGTTCTTTTGAATAAAAGGCATCTTGTAAACAAGATAGGTTCACAATATAGACAAAGGTGAATAGTATATAGCTAGGGAAAAACGAAATACTTTCAAGCAGGGAAATAAAAATCACTTCTAATTTCCAGAAATACACACTTAAAAAAAAATTAGGTCACTTTTAACTGGAAAAAAATTTGTGACAAGCCAGGCACGGTGGTGGCTCACGCCTGTAGTCCCAGCACTTTGGGAGGCCAAGGTGGGAGAATTAATCGAACCCAGGAATTCAAGACCAGCCTGGGCAACCCAGCAAAAACCCCATCTCTTAAAAAAAAAGGAAAAAAAGAAAAGAAAAAACTCTGTGAGAAACTGCAATCTCGAGTGCTCACAGGCAGTATGAAAACTGTGACATGATTACATGAGAAGCATTTCAAAGGAGTTCATAAAAAGTTAACAATAGGCCGGGCTCACGCCTGTAATCCCAACATTTTGGGAGGCTAAGGCGGACAGATCACTTGAGGTCAAGAGTTCAAGACGAGCCCGGCCAACATGGTGAAACCCTGTCTCTACTAAAAATACAAAAATTAGCCAGGCATGGTGGCCCATACCTGTAATCCCAGGTACTCGGGAGGCTGAGGCAGGAGAACTGGCTGAGCCTGGGAGGTGGAGGTTTCAGTGAGCCAAGATCACGCCACTGCACTCTAGCGTGGGCAACAAAGTGAGACTCCATCTCAAAAAAAAAAAAAAAAAAAGAAAAGAAAAGAAAAAGTGTTCTGGTGTCCCCTTCTCTAAAACAAAAGCAAATCTGACCAATTACATACAAGACAGGCACTAAAGATGGCACTGTCCTAGAAAAATGTTGGCAATCTCTTTCAGCTAACTGGTTGCCATTAAACTTCTATTTTTCAGAATACATTAAAAACTGTGTTCAGCCAGGCACGGCGGCTCACACCTGTCATCCCAGCACTTTGGGAGGCTAAGACGTGCAGATTACCTGAGGTCAGGAGTTCGAGACCAGCCTGGCCAACATGGTGAAACCCCATCTCTACTAAAAATACAAAAATTAGCTGGGTATGGTGGTGCACGCTTGTAGTCCCAATTACTTGGGAGGCTGGGTCAGGGCTTGAACCTGGGAAGTGGAAGATGCAATGAGCTGGGATCATGCACTCCAGCCTGGGCAACAGATCAAGACTCTGTCTCAAAAAACAAAAAAACAAAAAAACAAAAAAAACAAACTGTTTCCACTGATGAAACATCAGTTGAGAATCACTATTACAGTTAGTTTGCAAGGAGGTAAAGATTCAAACTGAACCTTTACCAAGCTGAATAGTGATTAGGATAAAATGTACCATTCAAAGTTAGTAAATTTACTATTAAACATTGCTTAAGATCACTTATATCATTACTATAATAAAGAAAGAAGAAATGGTACAAGCATATTAGGAAAGTTCAGGATATAAAAATAACTATGTGACTATCAGTGTAACACCAAACATTCTTAAATAAAACCTTACATGCACTTAAAATAATGTGCTAAAACTTAATAGGGGAGTGTTAATTATTTGTATGTATGGGTGGTGGTCAGAAGAAGTTGGGAATGAAAGACAAGAAGAATGCTCCACAGATGCCATGTCTGAGTGCTAGTAAAATGGTTTGGTGGCCAGAGCAGTGGACTAGGAGTCAGTAGATTGGGACTGCGATGTCTATTCTATTATTATTTACTAGGTCTGTGAACTGAAGCATCTCAAGGAATCTTTCTGAGTCTCCATTTTTTAATCTGTGAAATGCGGATAACAATATATCTTGTTTTGCTTTTTTGTGGACCTGACACTTCAGGATTCTTTCTCCTTTTTAAATATAGCACTATATGATCATGAATGTGATAGGGATTTGAAAAGTGCAAAGCAAATGTTGTTATAAAACGTAAGATATCAAACAATTATTATAATTATATTAAACAATTATTATAATTATCAGTACTATGAATTAATTTTATTTTTATTTATTTTTGAGACAGGATCTCACTCTGTTGGCCAGGCTGGAGTGCAATGGTGCTATCATAGCTCACTGCAACCTCAAACTCCTGCGCTCAAGCGATCTCCTTCTCTCAACCTCCCAAGTAGGTGGGACTACAGGCACGTGCCACTGCGCTTGGCTAATTTTTAAAATTATTTGTAGAGACAGGATCTTGCTATGTTGGCCAGGCCGTTCTGGAATTCTTGGCCTCAAGCATTCCTCAGCCTGAATTAATTTTCTGAAGAAAGAAATTGGCACCTGTTTTGCGCTAATAGGACTGGATACCCCAACTTGGTTGGCTGCGCATATCTGTGAAAGATAAGCGGGAACATTCAATCCAAGGAGTCCTTTGGCCATTATGCTTTTCTTTAAAGTAAGCTCACAAACCTTTTTCCTGGGTTAGGTCCACACTCTAGGTAAAGAGTTCTGAAACTAAAGTCTACTTTTCATAACAAAACTATTTACTTGTTCCATCTCTTAGTTGTTTAATAAACATTTCCAGAGAATCATAAATTATTGTGCCCCTAGCTTTGTTTAGCAATAAAAGGTAATATAGAAAGCAGCACAGTATTTTCCAATTCCGCCTTAGCACCAAGAACCCAGACATCCTACAGCCAGTCAAGTTTTCACCCAAAAAAATGCGAACATGAAAATTTCAACATAATAGAATACAAGTGATACCACCTATGTGTGCATGCACACACACCTCACAAAGTTGTATTAAAACTATAAGTGTAAACTTAAAGGAACTGATGGAAATTTTAAAAAAGAAATTAATTAAAAAGAAAAAAACTTCATTTTTAACGTAAATAAACATAAAGCTCGGGGTTTACAAGATTTGGATAAAATGTAACCACTCTGACATCTGATCAATTTCATCAAAAGGAAATTAAACTCAACTTTAAAATCTCTACTATCTCTGGCTGGGTGAGGTGGCTCACTACTGTAATCCCAGCACTTTAGGAGGCTGAAGCAGGAGGATCACTTGAGCCCAGGAGTCCCAAGGTTACAGTGAACTATGATCACACCACTGCACTCCAGCCTGTGTAACAGAGTGAGACTCTGTCTCTAAAAAATATTAATAAAGTAAGATAAAAACCTCTACTATCTCTAATGTTATATATAATCTTTTATTTTATATGGGATGAAATATTTAACACTAATCCTAGAATCAAAAGATACCCAATAGGTTTTTAGCAACTCAAAGTCCTTGCTTGACTATACTTATAGAGAAAATGGACCAATCATCCAAAAGAAACATAGTATTTTACAACTGAAAGTAGCAATTCTTTAATATTTAAAGCAAATCCAAATTAGCATTAATTAATAAATGACTCTGATTCTTTTTTTTTTTTTTTTAAGAGGGAGGGGGCTGTCCTCACTATGTTGCCCACATTGGACTTGAACTCTTGAGCTCAAGCAATCCTCCTGTCTCCCCAGAAGCTGGGACTACAGGAGCTTCAAATGACTCTTGATTGTATTATATTTCCAATACATGCTGCAGTGCAAATAAATAAATAAAATTAGCTGAAACTGAAGTTTCTAGAATACTTAGTTGGACCTCCCCTTTTTACAGGCTAATCATGGAGCTAAATGGTTACTTTGTTACACAGATTGAGGTAGTACACTATCTTATCGGCTTCAAGAAGAGTAACCTCAAGCACAAAAAGAAAAGAATTAAGTCTAACTGAAGGTACCATGATTAGCAAAAACACTTTGGTTTCAGGAATTGCAAAGACAGACTGGCCATTACAGGAAGTTGTATTAATGCTGACAATGTTAAACTGTTTACAGAAAGTAGGAAGCTGTGGGATGTTCCTCCCACTGTCACACACACTATCCTGTCCTACGTAACAAGTGTTGCTTATATTTCTCAATAAGTGAATACAAATTAAACAAAAAAAAATAGTTGGAAATGACTCCTAGCCATTTTGTCAGTTTTCATCCATATCTCCAATTGTATCATCCAGCCAACCCCTGACTCCCATCTCTTTATTCATCTGAGTTACCAAATTATCTAGCTATTGTCACATAAGAAGGTTTTCTAAAGACAGGGTAACTCAAAAGTGCAGTGGCAGGCTATGTTGAATGTACAGCCAGAGTAGAGTATTTCAAATATTTAATTCAGTACCAAAACAGGCCACTTCTTACAATCTATTATCCTCAGTATGCTAATTTATAATAACTAGAAAGGTACCTTAAGTTATAACAAGAATGTGAATCTTATATTTTTCTTTTCCACAGTAAGCTATTTAGCTGACCCATGATGGAACTAACCAAAAAAGGAAATGTTTGCCTTCGGGAACTTAGAAAGAAAAACATTCATGTTTACACCCAAAGTTATTACTAACAAATGAGTAGTCTGCTAAAAACCTAAGCTGTGTTATCAACACCCTATCCCTTGTCCCGAAATTGATTAAAGGGCAGTTGTTCATCTTAGGCAAAATGTTAAGTCATGTAGGGCCTTAAAACCTGTCAGTTTTTAATTTGCATTAATAAGTTTAATAATCAAATCATTAGTTAAAACGAAAAGGTTAATTTTAATTTTAGTTACTTTATCTGCTAACCTCTATTTCTTCTGATGTTTACCTTTCCTATCCAAAATTCAAAAATATGTTGCTAAACATAACAAAAACACATTTCAACCCCCCCAAATAAAAATAATTACACAAGAACTGTCCACTTCCTAGAAAATTAGGAAACTATTATAGAAATAATCCATATTTCCCAGAAGGAACTTAATGTAGAATTAAATTATATTATATATTTTTTAATTTTTATTTTTTTGAGACAGGGTCTCACTCTGACGTTCAAGCTGGAGTGCAGTGGCATGATCTCCACTCACTGCAACCTCCACCTCCTGAGTTCAAGCGATTCTCGTGCCTCAGTCTCCTGAGTAGCCAGGACTACAGGTACATGCCACCATGCCTGGCTAATTTTTGGTTTTGGTTTTGGTTTTTGGTAGAGATGGGGTTTCACCATGTCAGCCAGGCTGGTTTCCAACTCCTGACCTCAAGTGATCTGCCTGCCTCAGCCTCCCAAAGAGCTGGGATTACAGGTATTTTATTTTTTTAGAAGATCTTTGTAATTAAGAATGTCTGAAAAATGAGGAAATAAAAGTGTCAGGCACTATGCTAGTGGGAGAGAAAAAGACAAACTAGGCATACCAAAGGACTTCTACATGACTGACAGCCACACATGAAAGCTGTGACTCTAACATACATAATGGGTACTGTGAGGAGTGACAGGAGTAAGCATGCTAGGGAAAGCAAAGGACACGGAGATCTCCATTCTAGCCAAGAAGACTGGAGATGCTTCAAATAAAGAGACACAGCCCCTGAGGCACTGTTCCTGGGGAAAGGGAGGGGGCATGGAGCAAATTCATCCAAACCACCTATGGCTATTTGCTGAAAACACACATCACTGGGTCCCATCCCAGAATCCAGAATCAGATCCTCAGGTATGAAGTCTGAGCATCTGCTTGTTTGTTTTAACAAGCATTCCAGTCCATGGGGTCCATGGGCCACACTTAGTGTGATTATCACTACATTAAGTGAAGGGTAAGACCTAGTAACAGATAGGGTAAAGAATAATTCTGGCAGAGGGACTACGCATGACGAGAGCTATAGAAGCAAAAAATTAGGGTATGTGGGAATCAAGAGATTACAGAGTATGTCCAGTGGTCTAATGAAATATATTGCTGGAATCACAGGTAAGCTAGCTAGAGTCTTGACTCCCACAAAAAAGCTGAGCTCTGTTCTGAAGACAATGGTGAGCCACCAAAGCTTTCTGAGCAAACCAATGCCGTGTTTGAACAAGACTGCCTTGGAGTCCAAGCAAGAGGTAGCAGGACACAAAATAGAGGAAAGGAGGGAATGAATGCAAGAGACGTTACAGAGGTAGAAAAATCAGAAGTTGGGGAGCTGCTGCATGTAGATGAGTAGATGGAATTGATGATGACTTTGAGGAAAATTTTAAGTAAGCCAAGTGCCTTCTCAGTGCCTGACACTATGCCAAGCACCACAGCACATCCAAGAGTTTAAGAGTCATTAAGTCAACATCATAATGGAGCATCTATATGTGTCAGGTGCTATTAACAATGCTGAAGCCACGCACAGTGGTTCATGCCTATAATCCCAACATTTTGGGAAGCCAAGGCAGGAGGACTGCTTGAGGTCAGGAGTCCAAGACCAGCACTGGCAACATAGCAAGACTCCGTCTCTACAAAATTTTTTTTTTTAATTAGCTGGGTGTGACGGCACACACCTGTAGTCCTAGCTACTTGAAAGACTGAAGCTGGAGAATCACTTGAGCCCAGGAGTTGAGTCTACAGTGAGCTATGATCACAACAGGGCACTCCAGCCTAGGCAACAGTGAGACCTTCTCTTAAAAAACAAAAACAAAAAAACAAAAAACAATGCTGAGCGTAGACTCAGGAAAAAAGAATCTCTGTCCTCCAGAAGTTTAAAATTAGGTCTTGCTCTGTTCCTCTTTTCTTGTCGCTACTTTTCATCATGGAAAAAAGTATTTCTGGAACTTATCTCTCCTCATCTTTGAGGACTTCTTTGCTCCTTAAGGATCAACTGGCTCGAGTCAACAACAAGCAGGTCCTCATCCTGAGTGGTTTTACCTATTCGTTCTTAATCACAAAGATATACTTAGGGATGCTTTCTCAACAATGAGGACATGACAGTCCTGACGTGAGACAGTTAGATGTCAGCTTCCAAATTAAAAAATTGTCCATGAAACACAACTTTAATTAAATGGACTTAGGGCAAATACGGAACTTCCCCACAGAGAACTTTCAGGTATGCAGTTCTTTATTTATTCATTTAATCCATATGCACTGTATGCTTATTACAGATGAATGTTTCTTCTCTGACCTGGAAGGATGAATAGAGCCTGACAAAATTGAGTTGAAAGTGTGTGGTTTGTTGAGAAAATGAACTAAGAAGAAAGGAGAATAAGCAGCACTTAAAAACAGGAGGTAGATGGCCAGGCACAGAGGCTCACGCCTGTAATCCCAGCACTTTGGGAGGGCAAGGCAGGCAGATCACCTGAGGTCAGGAGTTAGAGACCAGCTTGACAAACATGGAGAAACACTGTCTCTACTAAAAATACAAAATTAGCCAGGTGTGGTGGCGCATGCCTGTAATCTCAGCTACTCGGGAGGCTGAGGCAGGAGAATCGCCTGAACCCAGGAGGCGGAGGTGAGCCAAGATCGCGCCACTGCACTCCAGCCTGGGCAACAAGAACAAAACTGTCTCTCAAAAAAACGCAAAAAAAACAAAAAACAGAAGGTAGAGTGATGGGCGATGGAAAGGGGTATATGGAAGAACTCATGCAAGCAAGTCTACCAAAAATAAAGTAATAAACATTGATCAAAGGACAAAACTAACCAGAAATCTGGGAATTGGATGGAGGTCATTTGTCAAGTTAAATTCATCATTTTCAACATGCAATACTGGCAGCTACTTAATTTTAACAATAATGTGAGACAGTCCCTGCCTTTCAGAAATAAACACATTACTTGAAAAGACAAGATACAAACATGATAGAAGAGAACTATACAAGATGGTAAATAATCAAATGCTAGTTGAATGACAGATATAAAAGCCATAATTCAGATATAGTCAAAATTAAGGTGTCAGTTTTATAAAAAGCTATCGTGAACACTTTCCTGGAACTTTTAAAAGGCAAGACTGCTTCTAAGTATAAATAATAACAGCAAGGACTGCTGGTTGTACATCACTTTGCAGCCACACCCATTAATGTGGATTAATGTTGGTGACATCATCAAACAACTTCCTAAGCAGCTTATTTTTTTTTTTTTTGGAGATGGAGTTCTGCTCTTGTTGCCCAGGCTGGAGTGGAGTGGCGCGAACTCGGCTTACCGCAACCTCCGCTTCCAGAGTTCAAGCGAGTCTCCTGCCTCAGCCTCCTGAGTAGCTGGGATTACAGGTGCCTGCCACCACACCTGGCTAATTTTTGTATTTTTAGAAGAGACGGTGTTTCACCATGTTGGCCAGGCTGGTTTCAAACTTCTGACATCAGGTGATCCACCCGCCTCAGACTCCCAAAGTGCCGGGATTACAGGCATGAGCCACCGTGCCCAGCCAGCAGTTTTACTTTTAACTGTCACTTCATTTTAATCATATTAGAGTAAAACACTTCAGATCTGAACTACCTCCAAATTGCACACAGTCTAGATTTCTATCAATGCTGGAATCTTTCTGATCTTTGGCAAATAAAACCCAATCACAGCATTCACAGTTAAATTACAAAACACTTGATTAAAAATTTGTTTCAACTGTATTCTGTATCTTTAACCTGGATTGGATACTTTTATTCCAAACCTGTCTTCAATGCTGTGTAACAGCTACAAAGCATTTTATGGGTAGTCTCGTTAAAGAAAAAAGGGGAAAAATGCCTGGCATAATGCCAGCAATTTGGGAGGTCAAAGTGAGCACATCACCTGAGGTCAGGAGTTCGAGATCAGCCTGGCCAACATGGCGAAACTGCCTCTACTAAAAAGACAAAAATTAGCTAGGTGTGGTGGCACGCGCCTATAGACCCAGCTACACAGGAGGCTGAGGCAGGAGAGTTGCTTGAACCCTGGGGGCAGAGGCTGCAGTGGGCCAAGATCACGCCACTGCACTCCAGCCTGGGCAACAGAGACTCCGTCTCAAAACAAACCCCCCAAAAACAAAAAAACAAATTTCTGAGGCTACAATTTTGGATAGATACATTAAATTATGGAAGTCAGTGAAAAAAGTGTGCTAAAATCAGATACAGGTTGAGTATCCCTTATCCGAATGCCTGGGACCAGAAGTGTTTTGGATTTTGAATTTTTTCAGATTTTTGAAATATCTGCATACATATGAGATATGCTGGGAATGGGACTCAAGTCTAAACTAGAAATTCATTTATGTTTCATATATACCTTAAGATATGTAGCCTAAAGGTAATTTTATACACTATTTTTACACGTAGTCATTAGAGACTAGGACACATTAGGTCTGTGCCTTAGCCTTTCAGTCTGTTCCTCCATCTCAAATACTTAGATTTGGGGGCATTTCGAATTTTCGCATTAGGGATGTGCAACCTGTATTACTAAACATCATTAAAATAAAACCACACGTTTTAAAAGAGCAAATCTCTTACCAGTTGAAATTCTCGACGCCTGTCATAGGCATTCTGTATGCCGCTGTCTGCCCATAATGCTCTTATAGCAGGAAGATATTGTAAGAAAACCCTTGTTTCCACCATTCCTTGGGCTGCCATGGGGGCCCGGGTATCAAACGACATCATCTTATCTCCATGTTGTTGGTTTGAGTTGTCTCCCCAGGGAATATGAAGCTTCTCTCGAGCATCAACCAGCACCCTCATACCTTTGTTTAAAAAGAAGAAAAAAAAATGTATGGAGAGGAGTCATTACATATTATCATAAGTTTTTATTCCAGTATTATTTCCTTATACTTCTGAATTAACCTAGACAAACCTTCTTCAAAAATGAAGACCAACATCGAAAACAAATGTAACTTCTCAGAGGTTAAAAAAAATAACAGTTGCTCACTGTCTTAAAATTAGAGCCTTGAAAAGCAAATACTATTAGCACAATTCCTCTTTCTGAAGGATTTTTAACATGTTCCAATTTATAAAATAACTTCTAGGTTAGAAGGCAGTCAAAAAAGAATCTAACTCAAGAAAGAAAAAGAAGTTATGCTGCACAGACCAACAATGTCCAAGCTCAGAAGAAAACAGACACAACCAAGGTTTTATGAGCCTAAAAGATGTTCATTTATGAAACACTAAGAACCAACTACCATAGCTCCACGTTCTGTTTGTTGCTTCGGCACCCTAACCCAACATTGAGTCTTCTAGCAACACATTCAAAATTTAAAAACTTCTTCCAGCCCAAGTTTCAATCCAGTTTAAGTTACAGGATGGCCTTCAATTTCCCTAAAAGGGAGGAAGATCAACTGCAAAATAATACAAAATCGGACTCCAACTCACAGAGGTTAGCTGAAACTCATTTTTCCTATCACTGATCTATTACTTTTATTACGTTTGATGAATCTGAACAGTCACTTGGCTATTAGGAAGTCATCTGAATAACTGAAAAACTGGTGGGGTTTTTTTTTTTTTTTTTTAAATAGAGACGAGGTCTGGCTATGTAGCCCAGCTGGTCTGGAACTCCTGGACTCAAGCCATCCTCCCACTTTGGCCTCCCAAAGTGCTGGGACTGCAGGAGTGAGCCACCACGCCCAGCCTGAGAAACTGTTCTACTGTCAAATTTCATGTCAACTTGAAAAAACTAGATTCCTGATGACTTACATCATCTCATAATCAATGCTCAACATAGATCACACTTACAACTCAGTGTACATTAAGAACGAGGTGTTTACCAAGCTCACAATCAGTTAACATGTTGATGCTATTCATTAACATAATTCCTTAAGTTCAGCTGCATTAGGTTACAAAGGTACCTTCAATTAAGGACTATCAAGGCAGTCTGCAGCCTTGAAAGAGACCTTAATTAGTTTTGAGCTAAACATTACAGCGGGATAAATACAACTGTTCTTTATAGTTTAACTGCAGAGGTACTAGGACTAGAGCTGGCTGTGGTCTAGTGATTCTCTCTAATCCATTACTCCATAATGCCTGGCTCTTCAGGCAGTTTTCCTTTACCCAAACGCTGGAAGCTCGGGAGGCGGTTGGGGAGGGGGGTGACATGCAGAAGTCCCTTATGTACTTCCTGAACAAAAATCCCACTTAAAAAGACCTGCAATCTGTAGCAAACTCCTAAACTGCTCCCCAGATAAAATAAAATCCAGATGCACCTGAGTTACCAGGCGCTGCACCTAAATTTTGCCAAAATGCCTTTTCTATAGAACATAGTTGACACGCAGAAACATGAGTTTTATTTATCTTTCAAATGACAAAATAAAAACCATCTTTTCGATTTCTTTGAATGCCCAGAAATAAACTTGTTTATTTTTCACTTAAGAACAAAGTTTAATTTTAAAACTACTGTCAATAAAGAGCAGAGCCAATTATCTAACTCAACACTCATTCATTGTCTCCATCTGTACAGGATCCACATGACTTTTAGGCCAGTCTTCTTACTACTACATTTCATGTAAATAGAAGCAGTGGTACTCCCTTCCTGCCAGCCCCCAGTTACTTAGCGAAAAGGAGCGTGGAACGTGTTGCACAGAAATTACACGTAAACATCCTACCTGACCGTGACACTGGGGCGAAAAAGCACAGATGCTACTTTTTCATACTAACTGTATGGGTCCACTCTCTCCTGATTCCAGTACAGTCAACCTGACACTCCTCAAGTTTCATATTCTCGCCCAAAAGGAGGCTGTCACCCTACGCCCTTGACAAGAAGTCTCGGGCAAAAAGTTCCCTTATTGCGACGGTTCCAGAACTCGCTTGCTTAGGAGACGGCCAAGGAAGCAGGGAGTTGGGAGCGCATGCGACCCCATGTGACTCGGGTCACCCAGCCAGGGTAGCGAGGTTCGGCCCACATCGCCCGAGCAGGGGATGGGGGTGAAGCGGCTAGGGCTGCTGTTGGTGTTCCTGCCTCATCCGCAGCGGGGAGGACAGGAGAGGTCTCCCCACACCCCGAGGCAGCACCCAGCTCGCCCCACTTCCCTCTCGCAGGAGGAGAGAACAGGACGCGGTGGGGGGTGGGGGAATGGCCGTGACGCCCACCGGGGAGACAAGCGGGAGAGCAGGGCGACCCTGAGCATCCCCTCGCCTGGGGCGCCAGGGCACCCCGGGCGGGCAGGGCCAGTTCCCGGGGCGCGCCCCCTTCCCGCCAGCCCGCCCGCCGGGCCCGTTCCTTCGCCATCGACACAGCGGACGAGGGCGGTGCCCGGCCCCGCGCCCGCCGCCGCCCCAGCCCCCCTGCCCTTAACCCCCGGCCCCCATTCCCGGCCCGGCACCTTTGATCACGTTGCTGTAGATGGTGGGGCGGAACTCCTCGCGCGCGCGCTGGTCGAAGTCCTGCCCGTGGATGATCCGCATCTGCTTCAGGAAGGTGGACTTGCCGCTCTCGCCCGCGCCCAGCAGCAGGATCTTCACCAGCCGCTTCACATAGGTCTTTTCCCGAGACAGGCATTTGTCGATCTCCTTGGACTTGCGTTGCTGCTCGGCCTCGCCGCTCGTCAGCAGGCAGCCGGGGAAGCACACGGACAGCACGGACCGCGACGGCAGGAAGTCCGCCATCTTGCCGCCGCCGCCGCCGCCTCGGCGGGCCCCTCCGGCTCCCTCCACCTCCTCCTCCGGCGGCGGGCGGCTCCGGCACCGAGGCTCGAGGGCGGGGAGCGCGGCGGCGGCCCGAGCGCGCCCAGGGAGGGAGGGAACCAGCGAACTGACTCGCAGGGCGGGCCGGGCAGGGCGGGCCAGGACAGCGGGGGAGGGAGGGAGGGAGGGAAGGAGGGCGGGCCCGGCCCCCGAGGGGCGGTGGCCCCGGAGCGTGCGCGCTCCCGCTGCCTCCCGGAGGCGCGCGCGCACGCCGCGGCCGCTTCCCCGCCTCCCTCCCTGGGCGGCGAGTCACGAGCTCGATGTGTCGCTCGGGTGCCCGCGCCCGCAGCCGCGGCCGGGCGCGCGCGGGGAGGGCTGAGGAACCGCGGTCACGTGGGCCAGGCTGGGGAGCCCGACTTTTTGTTTCCCTTTCATGGCCTGAGCCCACTTGTGGGCAGAAGGGCTCCTTCCCCAAGGCCGGGAGGCCGGAGACCAGGTCCCGGACGCGGTTTTTTGGGCTCCCACTTAGCCTCCCTTTCTCCCGCGTTGCGCGCCCGCTGCCCGCTGTCACCGCCCACCCGACCCATTTCGAGGCCACGGACTCGAAAGTTATTCGAACAGAACAGCCGGCGTGAGCCTAGCAGGCCTTTGGTGCATTTTCTTTATTTCATTTTATTTTTTCTTTTTTGAGACGGAGTCTCACCCTGTCGCCCAGGCTGGAGTGCATTGGCTCCATCTCGACTCACTGCAACCTCCGCCTCCCAGGTTCAAGCCATCCTCCCCGCCTCAGCCTCCCGAGTAGCTGGGAGTACAGGCGTGTGCCATCACACCCGGCTAAATTTTTTGTATTTATTTTTAGATACAGGGGCTCCCCCCTATGTTGCCCAGGCTGGTCTCGAACTCCTGAGCTCAAGCGATCCTCTAGCCTCGGCCTCCCACAGTGCAGGGATTCCAGACAGAGCCACCAGGCCCTGGCCTGGTGTGTTTTCTTAAAGGGACTCCCTTGACCTTCTAGTCTCCGAATCCCAGAACGGTAACCAGACGTCGTCCACCCCCACTTCCAGCTCTTTCTGGCATTTTCAGACCCCTGCCAGGGCTCTCTGTGGGGAAAGAACTGGAGTTGATGTTCACCTGAGACGTGCTACCAGGGGCTTTTAATGGCTCACTCATATGCATTCCACCTGGGCTGTGATGTGACTTCGGGGACGCTTGGCCGCGCCGGAATTAGTACAAGTGGCAGCAGGAGGGTGAGGTCATGGTGAAAATCCCCTACACCGGACACTGTGATGTAGGCTCTTCCCAACAAGGAAGCAGATACACAAACACAACAAGGAATGGGAGCACGCAAATTTTAGCTTTCCTGCCAGATTACAGAGGATATGACCCGTCCAGGGACTTTTTTTCTGTCCTAACAGCAGATTCAGGCCAGGACACCTGAAAGGAGGCCAGGAGACAAGCCGCAAGTGACAGCTGTGGGTTGGCAGAGAAACTGCTTAACCGGGACCCCCGAGAGCCGACCTCTTCATTCTTAGTATTTAGTTTCAAGTGGAAAAAGCCACTTTGGTCTGTCCCTGTTTTGGGCAATGCAACGTAGCTTTGGGCTCCCGTGGCTCATAAACTTCGTATGTATAAGGGAGCGGAGGTAAGAGGTCAGCATTCCAAGAAACTCCCGAACAGGTTTAAATTTTAAAATCGGTACTAATCAGTTACTCCCTGGGGTTGGGTTAATGACCGAGAAGCCTCGACTCAGTAGATTGGCTGCAGTAAACAATGCCTGTAGTAGGATTATCTCCTGTGGCTCTGGCAAGCCCGGAGGGTGGACAACCTACAATATACAAGTAGAGTAGGCTCACCTCCAATATCTGTGGATTGATAAGAGTCAGAATCACTGAGCAGTGCTGTCAGGCAAAATATATAGTAAAAGCCTGCCCTGGATGGAGAATTTTTCCATCATCTCATCTAGTGTTTGGGAGGCCCTGTTCTCTAACCATGCAAGGACTCGCCTCTCCCAGGATTGGGGCATAGAACCTGTCCCCGAGCACTGTTTCTGCATTGACCCCAGGTGCTAATCTGAACTCCAACAAAGAGGAGAGAAACTTGTAAGTTAGGTAGTTAACATCTTTTTTCAGAAGTGTGTGTAACAATGGAAAACCAAGAATGCCTAGGAGGCAGGAAGGTATTCCTGCCCAGCCAGTTCACGTCGTGACATGCAGAGCAGCAGAGAAAGCTGTTTAAAGCCCTGCGTGTAAGCTTGCCTTGGAACAAACTTGGCTCACATCGAGTCTGGCTGTTCTAGTCAGTGTAGTTTTTAAAAAGAGACCTCTTTGACCTGAAAGTCAAATGAAGGAAGAAGAAGAAGGAGGAGGAAAGAGGAAGGAAGAAAGAAAGAAAAAGAAGGCCGGGCACAGTAGCTCATGCCTGTAATCCCAGCACTTCGGGAGGCTGATGCAGGCAGATGACTTGAGCCCAGGAGTTCGAGACCAGCCTGGCCAACATGGCGAAACTTCATCTCTACTAAAAATACAAAAATTAGTGGGGTGTGGTGGTGGGCGCCTGTAGTCCCAGCTACTCGGGAGGCTGAGGCAGGAGAATTGCTTGAACGTGGGAGGCAGAGGTTGCAGTGAGCCGAGATCAGGCCACTGCACTCCAGCATGGGTGACAGAGTGAGACTCTCTGTCTCAAAAAAAAAAAAAAAAAAAAAGAAAGAAAAAGAATGAATGAATGAAAGAAAGAAAAAGAGACCTCTTTGGGTCCAACCTGGGGTTTGGCTGCAGCTGTCCAGCTTCTTCTAACTGGTGATCAAGACACCTTGTAAATTGTAAACATAAAAATGAGTTAGAGACTTGGTGGTTTCTCAAAGAGTTGAACATAGAATTGCCATATGACCCAGTAATTTTATCCTGGGTATACCCCCCAAAATACTAAAAATAATTGAAAACAGTGTTCAAACAAAAACTTGTATACCCACGTTCATGGCAGCACCATTTATGGTAGCCAAGAGATTAGCCGGCTGCAGTGGTTCATGCCTGTAATCCAAACACTTAAGCCAGGAGTTTAAGAGCAGCCTGGGCAACATGGTGAAACCCTGTCTACAAAAAAATATATAAAAAGTAGGGGAAGGTGGTGTGCACCTGTGGTCCTAGCTACTCAGAAGGCTGAGGTGGGAAAATCGCTTGAGTCCAGGAAGCGGAGGCTGCAGTGAGCCAAAATTGCACCACTGCACTTCAGCCTGGGGATCAGAGCCAGACCCTGTCTCAAAAAAAAAAAAAAAAAAAATAGCCAGATGTGGTGGCACATAGCTGTAGTTCTAGCTACTCAGGAGGCTGAGGCAGGAAGATTGCTTAAATGCAGGAGCTCAAGGCTACAGTGAGCTATGATCGTGCCACTGAACTCTAGTCTGTGTGACAGAGTGAGACCGTGTCTCTAAAAAACAAGACACAAAGAGGGGAACAACAGACACTGGGACCTACTTGAGGGTGGAAGGCAGGAGGAGGGAGAGGATTAAAAAAAAAATACCTGGTCGGGTGCAGTGGTTCACGCCTATAATCCCAGCAATTTGGGAGGCCAAGGCGGGCGAATCACCTGAGGTCAGGAGTTTGAGACCAGCCTGGCCAATATGATGAAACCCCGTCTCTACTAAAAATACCAAAAATTAGGCGGGCATGGTGGCACGCGCCTGTAACCCCAGCTCCTCAGGAGGCTGAGACAGGAGAATTGTTTGAACCTGGGAGGCAGAGGTTGCAGTGAGCCTAGATCATGCCATTGCACTCTAGCCTGGGCAGCAAGAGCGAAACTCCGTCTCAAAAAACAAAATAAAACGAAACAAAACAAAAAACATATCGCATACTATACTTATTACCTGAGTGACTAAATAATCTGTACGCCAAACTCGAGATGAGCAGTTTACCTGTATAACAAACCTGCATATGTACTCCTAAACCTAAAATAAAAGTTAAAAAAAACCCACAACAACAAAAAAGGAATAGCCAAAAGGTGTCCAAATGTCCATCGATGAATGAATAGATAAACCAAATGTCGCATATCTATACATTGCAATTATTCAGCTATAAAAAGGAATGAGGTGCTGACACATGCTGCAACATGAATGAACTTTGAAAATACTAGGCTAAGTGAAACAAAAGGCCCCATATTATAAGGTTCCACTTATGTGAAATGTCCAGAATAGGCAAATCCATAAAACAGAAAGCAGATGGGGTGAGGGAAGTTGTGGGGAGACTGCTTAACGGTACAGAGTTTCGTTTTGGGATGACGAGAATGTTTTTGGAAATAGATAGTGATGATGGTTGGAGAACATTGTGAATGTACTAAATGCCACTGAATTCTACACTGTAAAGTGATCACATGATTAATTTTATGTTATGTGAATTTTGCCACAATAAAAAAATGAATTGGGGAAAAAAATCTATGTTATATATTTATATTATATATAATATAAATATATATTTTTTATTTTATTTTATTTTTAAATTATTATTATTTTTTTCCAAGACAGAGTCTTGCTCTGTCATCTAGAGCTAGCGTGCAGTGGCGTGATCTCGGCTCACTGCAACCTCTGCCTCCCGGGTTTAAGCAATTCTCCTGCCTCAGCCTCTGGAGTAGCTGGGAACACAGGAGCTGCCACCATGCCCTGCTAGTTTTTGTATTTTTAGTCCGCCTCCCAGGTTCAAGCAATTCTGCCTCAGCCTCCCGAGTAGCTGGGATCACAGGCGCCGCCACCATGGCAGGCTAATTTTTGTTTTTTAGTAGAAACAGGGTTTGACCATGTTGGCCAGGCTGGTCTGAAACTCCTGACCTGGTGATCCACCCACCTTGGCTTCCCAAAGTGCTGGGATTACAGGCGTGAACCACCCTGCCCAGCCAGAAAAATATTTTCTTTAAAAAGTCATTGGCATCATTTAAGGTTGAAGTGCTCACAGTGTGCAACATTCAAAGAATGCAAATGCCATTGTGTTTATTTCAAAATAATACTAGCAATTGAAATTCTTTGCAACAGAAGGAAATCTAGCCATTGCTTCAGGTTACATTGTAATCATATTAATGATATTTTCATTTTCAGATACATTGTTTTGTAACTTAAAAAAAATCCAAACTTTTTAAGGGAGTGTAAAGTCTACTAGTTAGAATTGAATCTGCTGGATGCTATATTTCCAACAGACCCAGATGTTAACTCATGGGAAGCGTCTGTATTGTTGCCAGCCAGTTAATCCATATGCAAATATATTCAGATGCCCTGTGGAGCTGTGATAAAATAATTGCAGCAGTTGATTAGTTGCAATGTTCGTTTCTTTCTGGAAACTCAGTTCAGTGTCCGTCTTGCAAGATAAATAATTAAAGGTGTGACTAAAAACGAAATTCATTTCCAAATAGCTTTTCTCCTCTTGTCACCTTAGAAAGAAACAAGCTCTTTCCAACAATACTGCCAGTCTTGAAATCTATTTCTAACTCTTCTGGAAAGATAGGATTCTTATAGTTACAGTTTATTTTCAATTAAAAAAAAAAGGTCTTACTTAGCTTATTTGCCAATCTTTGTGCCAAATAACTATGGGCTGTTTACAAAAATCAGAATCATCCACAAAGGACAAAAAATGTGTCACCCTCAGACA
Organism: Gorilla gorilla gorilla; assembly: GCF_029281585.2. Lineage (NCBI taxonomy): Eukaryota > Metazoa > Chordata > Mammalia > Primates > Hominidae > Gorilla > Gorilla gorilla. The sequence goes on along the minus strand of NC_073228.2, from coordinate 26,934,554 downwards.
TGTTCAGAAGAATGTGCCAAAGGCTCTAGGAACAGTTCCAAAAGAGGTGTTAAAAATTTTTTTTTGATGGGAAATATAATTTAAATAAGTGTTTCCCCTGCCAAGGTGACTACTCACTACTCAAGATGAGACAACGCCCATTTAGATATGTTTATTTAAAAAATCTGTCACATTACTTGATGGTTAAACCTTGTGTTAATCCAGCCTTCTTATTACAAAACTCTCTTTTGTCTCACCATCAGTACAAAATAGGTGGATTCTAACCCTTCCTTACAGATAAAACAGGCGTAGACTTTTCTTACCTTCCATAGGGAAAGGAAGGGAATTCCCAAGCCCTCCCAAAATACAAATCCCTTGCATTTGTGTCATGTTTTAAATGCCTCAAAGCACTTTGACCTACTTTATCTCATTCTCTGCTCACAGTAGCCTGACTAGGAACACCCAACATTAACCTCGCTCCCATTTAGCAAATGACTCTCTGAAAGCCTCATTCACTGTGGCCAGTTGCAGAGCTGGAACTGGAAGCTGCTTAGTCCAGTGCTTTTTTTTTTTTTTTTTTTGTTAGGAGATAAGATCTCGCTCTGTTGCCCAGGCTGCAGTGCAGTGGCACTATCATAGCTCACTGCAGCCTCGATTCTCCCACCTCAGCCTCCTGAGTAGCTAGGACTACAGGTGTGCCCTATCAGGCCAGGCAAATTTTTTAATTTTTAATATGTTGCCCTGGTTGATTTTGAACTCCTGGGCTCAAGTGATCCTCCTGCCTTGGCCTCCCACAGTGCTGGGATTATAGACATGAATGACTGCACCCTGCCCCAGTGTTCTTGACTTTTTCTGTTGTTGTTGTTGTTGTTTAAGAGACAGGCTCTCACTATGTTGTTCAGGCTGGTCTGGAACTCCGGGCCACAAGCTATCCTCCCACCACAGCCTCCCAAAGTGCTGAGATTACAGGCATGAGCCACTATGCCTGGCCCACTGTGCTCTTTTTGATGTACAAAAATTGCCGTAGTGCCCAGAATGCCCAAGTGTACAAATTTCAAACCTGAGACAAGTAGCTAACTGGACTTAACCTCCAGGCACCATAGAGTTCAGTACTTTCTTTATTATTTTTCCAGCCCCTTTCAGGCTGACTGCCATCTTGAAGTTCCCCAGCTCAGACAGATCCTGGTAAGATGTTCTGTACTTTGAACTCAGGCTCTGGTTTGTAAAATATTCCAGGTGGCTGATGGAGAAATAAGAAAAGAGGAGCCAAGCTTGTTTGTTTGTTTATTTGTATGATGCACAAGCCCCACATATTTTTCACTTACCGTAAGGAAGATTTAAAAAGAAACCCTTTTGTGTGTGTGTGTGTGTGTGTGTGTGTAATGAAATTTGACGTTGCCTTTACCAGAATAAGCCTCTGATGTGGAAAATTTTGTATGAAACTAGACATGTGGAATCAAATTGGTGGTGGTTTTGTTTGTTGTTGTTAATAACCAAAAACATGACTTTAATTATTGGTTGTATTTTTTCTCAGCCTCCAAAAAAGACCTATGGGCTGCTGTTGACCAGCTGAGACTTCAGCTCCTCCAAAGTCAGAAGCTGGTACTGTCTTAAAGGCACACTGGCACTCCTAAAATCCTTCCACCTTGCTTACTGCGTCAGATAGGTTTAAGGGCAATCTGTATGTAACACTCATCACAAGGCTTTGCCTGTAAATCTGAGATTCGGAAAAACTCAAAACATCATGCTCACCCCCTCTCCTTTATTTTTACTTACAGCTTTTAAAGCAGAGGGATACATTTTTAGTATTTTATTGCCTGTCAATGCGCTGTGCCTTGCCAGAAACGGATAACAATACTTTTAAATTATTTATGTATTTATTTTTATGAGACAGAGTTTCACTCTGTCACCCAGGCTAGAGTGCAATGATCACAGCTTACTGCAGCCTCCAACTTCTAGGCTCAAGGGGCCTACCTCAGCCTCCCAAGTAGCTGGGACTACAGACCACCACACCCAACTAATTATGTTTTGTAGAGACAGGTTCTCACTTTGTTGTCCAGGCTGGTCTTGAGCTCCTGGCCTCAAGTGAGCCTACCACCTCGGTCTCAAAAAGTGCTGTGACTACAGAGGAGAGTCACTGTGCCTGGCCTAAGGATGCTTGAATGTAAATTCTGTTTCTCCAGTGAAGTTCAAGTTGGCAGTCTCAGTTCATTCCTCCATGTAAAGATCTTCTGCTCACAACCCGGCAGCAGACAGCAGTTTTCTTTCCCTCGGAACACTGGATTAGCAAGCTTGGACCTGCCCCTTCCAGCAGCCACACTCCTGGCTAGCTTGCTCTGTCTACAGGTAGCATCACATATCATGGCCTGTAGACCTGGCCTTTACCTCAGTGCAAAATGCCAGGGCATGTCCTCTGGTTGAGTTTATCATCGAGCAGTAAGGGCTCAGAGGGTGCTGAGAAATGGTCCATGCAGCCTTTGTCAGACCATAACACGTGGGCTCCCAGTGCAAATAATATCATAAGTTTTCTTTAAACTCCTGTGTCAGCTGCTACAGAAAAGAAAGGCCTGCTCACGATAGGATTCAGGGAAAGGCAGCAACTGCTGAGTCAGAATGACAGAATTAAAGGGCTTAGCAGATGAGGCACGGTAGCTGAGGTCCCTCATTTACTTTGTTTATTTAGAAACAGGGTCTTGCTCTGTCGCCAGGCTGGAATGTAGTGGTGAGGTCACTGCTCACTGCAGCCTTACCTGCTAGGCTCAAACAATCCTCTTTCCTCAGCCTCCCAAGTAGCTGTGACCACAGGCACATGCCACCATGCCCTGCTAATTTTTAAATTTTTTGTAGGGATGGAGGAGCATCTCACTATGTTACCCAGGCTGATCTCGAACTCCTGGGCTCAAGCGTTCCACCCACCTCAGTCTCCCAAAGTGCTGGGATTACAGGCATGAGCCAATGCACCTGGCCCTCATTTGCTTTAGTTATTAGCTTTCTCCTGGTTGTGGAAAGGTTATGCCAGGCCCAAAGAGAAGAGGAGAAAATAAAAACAAAGGAAGGTGCTGGGGGTGTGGCAAGCAATTGTGTATTTGTGATTGTTTCCCCTTTCTTTGCTAATTAACAGAACTATAATAGGAAAAGCTCCCTTAAGATAGTGAGATACTGGGTATGGTGGCTAACACCTGTAATTCCAGCATTTTGGGAGGCCAAGGTGGGAGGATTACTTGAACCCAGGAGTTTGAGACCAGCCTGGGCAACATGGCGAGATCCCATCTCTATATCAAATATATACGTATACGTACATATATACGTACATCTATACATACATATATATATTTTTAAAGATAACGAGGGAATCAACTTTTCTGTGGAAACCAGTATGGATCATATCAGATTTTTTTTTTTTTTTTGAGATGGAGTCTTGCTCTGTCACCCAGGCTGCAGTGCAATGGTGCGATCTCAGTTCACTGCAACCTCTGCCTCCCAAGTTCAAGCGATTCTCCTGCCTCAGCCTCCTGAGTAGCTGAGATTATAGATGTGCGCCACCACGCCTGGCTAATTTTTATATTTTTAGTAGAGATGGAGTTTCACCATGTTGGTCAGACTGGTCTCAAACTCCTGACCTTGTGATCTGCCCGCCTCAGTCTCCCAAAGTGCTGGGATTACAGGCTTGAGCCACTGCACCCGGCCCATATCAGATTGTTTGCTATTCATTTGGTTTTCCAGAGAAGGATGTAGTACAGTGGGGAGAACCCCAGGGAGAACTCAGTTAATAGAACAGAGCCTTGCCTTTCTTATCTGTAAACTGGGAGTTACACACACAGATTTATTGTAGGATTAAATTATAGAACCCCCAGACTCAGTGTTTGTCCATAAATGGGAGGTTCCGTTTTAGATTTTTTGAGGAAGGAACAACAAAACTTCTTTAAAAGCCCTTTGAAGGTTTAGCAATGTTGTCACTGTCAGAATGCTCTCTCTGTATCTTTCCAAAGCCCTTCCTTTTATGATTTAAACATAGTTGCTCTCTTTCTCATGCTCAGACTCACTCACAGCCACAGGTGTGTCCCCAAACAGGATCTGTTTCTAGTGGAAAGGGCCTGATGCAGCAATAAGAAAAAAAAAAAAATGCCTATTTGGGGTTATATCCAGAATCTCAACTCTGAAGAGAGGAAAGATTTACTAATTCCCACAAGCCTAAGGAATCACTTCTTCAGCCAAAGAGCAGAGGTTCGAGTAGGGATGCTGGCACAGTACAGTAAGAGCAAGAGCTTTTATCTGAGGGGGTGGGGGGCTTGCGCAAAAGGGGAAAAAAAAAGGAGTGGGTTTTGTATTCTTTTTTTTTTTTTGGAGACAGAGTCTCACTCTGTTGCCCAGCCTGGAGTGTAGTGGCACGATCTCGGCTCACTGCAACCTCTGCCTCCTGGGTTCAAGCAATTCTCCTGCCTCAGCCTCCCTAGTTGCTGGGATCACAGATGTGCGCCACCATGCCCGGCTAATTTTTTTGTATTTTTAGTAGAGATGGGGTTTCACCACGTTAGCCAGGCTGGTCTCAAACTTCTGACCTCAAATGATCTGCCCACCTCAGCCTCCTGAAGTGCTGGAATTACAGGCGTGAGCCACTGCACCAGGCCTGGGCTTTGTATTCTAATCTGGAAACTGGACATCATAATTTCAGAGGGTTTTGTAGGGGTTATATAAAAGAGCAGGGTATCCATGTTACCATGTTTTCTTCTATCTAAGTGCTTATTGTCCAGTTGATGGACTGGTATCTATGCCATCAAGGTCATGGGCAATGGGGGGTGCCTCATGGGCATGAATGTGGATGAGTCAGCCCGCACGCCCATGCTCTGTGCACTCCTTCACCCCCAGCAGCTGCCACTGGTCAGCCCTCAGGCTTAGGATGGGTACATCAGTGGTGCAGTCCTCCCTCAGCACAGCCCTACACCCAGACCTTGGCCTGCTTGAATGAATAGCCTTGTAGTCCCCGGTACCTAGGGTTTGGTCTGAGGGGAAGTACAGGCTCTGGTAAGTCCCTTGGCATTGCCCCATGCGTAGGGGTAGCACCAGGCGAGGGCCAGAGCAGGATCCTCTAAAGCACAGGCGGGCAGGGGCCTCTGTTGCCTGGAGCTAAGAGTGGTACTGGCTGGGAAGACATAATGCAATAGCATCTAAATTGCCCCTGTTTGTCCAGGGCTGAACTAGACCTCCAAGTTCCAAGACTCTCGAAATGGATCCCAATAGGGACACTGAATGCTCGGCTGAAACATTGCACTGGATTCATGCAGTAGCCAGAGCTTGGCAGGGGACTGTCTGTGCCCTTCCCGTGGGAGCCTGCTGAGGCTCCTGTTGTCACTCTCCTTCCCAAGACTACCCGGGGCAAGAACCCAAAGGGCACTTTATAGAACAGCAGATACAAAATGCATTTTGGACTATCCCTCAGTTATTCTGTTACCCTGGATTTCTGCTAAGGGAGAAAGTTACCCTCAAGGAATTAAACACACTTCAAGAGGAGGTGAGAGTTCTACCCTGAGGTAGGGTGTGAAGCCCTTAAGGCTTTTCCTCCTCCATGATTTATGAGCTTAGTGTAGGCATTCAGAAGAGTGGAAGGTGCAAGGTGCTCAGATTTATAAAGATTAATACCTACAGGCCGGGCATGGGCGCGGTGGTTCATGCCTGTAATCCCAGCACTTTGGGAGGCCGAGGAGGGTGGATCATCTGAGGTCAGGAGTTCAAGACCAGCTTGGTCAACATGGTGAAACCCGTCTCTACTAAAAATACAAAAATTAGCCAGGTGTGGTGGTGCATGCTTGTAATCCCAGCTACTCCAGGGGCTGAGGCAGGAGAATCGCTTGAACCTGGGTGGGGAGGTTGCAGAGAGCAGCCTGGGGGACAGAGCAAGGCTCCGTCTCAAAAAAAAAAAAAAAAAAGAAAAAGAAAAAATTAACACCTATTGCCTTAGATGGTTTTCTAAGGATCACAGATCCACAGAGACTGTGGGCTAATTTGTCACAACAATTAAGGAATTGGGAAAAGGGATGCTATTTAATTCCTCTTGGGACAAACACTCTTCACCCAATAGATTCACCAAGGAGAGCAAAATGAGTTCTGATGGAAAATCTAAACAAACTACATACTTAACAATTTTATGTCTTGTTTCCTGAAAGATTTGACCCTCAATGGTCCTATTCTTAATTACTTAATCCTTGACATAAACGAGGGAACAAATAATAGTAGTGATCACTTTATCAATAGGCAGAAACGATGAAGTATTTCTACAATGCCTTTGCCTCCATCCCTCAACCTAGTCTTCTCTTAAAATAACAGCATTTTCCATTTTCTTTCCTTTCCTTTCCTTTCCTTCCTCCTTCCCTCCCTCCCTTCCTCTCTCTCTCTTCTCTCTCTCTTTCTCTCTCTCCTTCCTTCCTCCCTTCCTTCCTTCCTTCCTTCCTTCCCTCCTTCCTTCCTTCCCTCCTTCCTTCCTTCCTTCCTTCCTTCCTTCCTTCCTTCCTTCCTTCCTTCCTTCCTTCCTTCTTTCTGCAGTGGCACGATCTTGGGCTCACTGCAACCTCCACCTCCCAGGTTCAAGTGATTCTTGTGCCTCAGCCTCAGGGATTACAGGCACCCACCATCACGCCTGGCTAATTTTTGTATTTTTAGTAGAGGCGGGGTTTCACCATATTGGCCAGGCTGGTCAGAATAACAGCATTTTCTTCGGATTTTTTTTTTTTTTTTTGACAGATTACTGTCTTGGTTAATTTTATGTCCATCCCAACAGTGCCAGCCGTTTTTCGAGTTTTACCAGCAGTGGTAGAAAACACACAAAGTTCTCCTTGTTTTTGGTTTCCAGTTCATCTTGCCCCCTCTCCCATCCTTTCCTTCCTCCCCCTCCCTCCCAGCCCTTCCTTCCCTAGTCTCCTTTCCCAGGCTGCTCAAGATACCTTGCCTCTGAGGTTCTATAGCATCCTCGCTTCTTTCCATCACAGCACTTGTCACCCTAGATTGTAATTGTCCCCTTCCTTGCCTACCACACCAGAATATGGGTTCTTTGGAGAAAGGGACACAGCTAACTTATTCTGTATCTTCAGCACCTAGCATGGCATATAATAAAGGCCCAATAGTGTTTTTTAAAATTTTTTACTTTTTTAGAGACTGCATCTCGTTCTGTCACCCAGGCTGGAGTGCAGCAGCAAGATCACAGTTCACTGCAGCCTTGAACTCCTGGGCTCAAGTGATCCTTGTGCCTCAGCCTCATCACAGCTCACTGCAGCCTCGAACTCCTGGGCTCAAGTGATCCTCCTGCCTCAGCCTCCCAAGTAGCTGGAATTACAGTTGTGCACCACCATGCCTGGCTAAGTTTTAACTTTTTTGTAGAGATGAGGTCTTGCTGCGTTGCCTAAGCTCGAGTGCAGTGGTATGATCACAGCCAGCTAATTTAATTTTTTTTTGTTTTTTTTTTTTGAGATGGAGTATTGCTCTGTTGCCCAGGCTGGAGTGTAGTGGCATGATCTGTAAGCTCCGCCTCACGGATTCATGCCATTCTCCTGCCTCAGCCTCCGGAGTAGCTGGGACTACAGGCACCTGCCACCAGGCCTGGCTAATTTTTTTTTGTATTTTTAGTAGAGACGGGGTTTCACCGTGTTAGCCAGGATGGCCTCGATCTACTAAACTTGTGATCCACTCGCCTCAGCCTTCCAAAGTGCTGGGATTACAGGCGTGAGCCACCGCGCCTGGCTAAAAAAATTTTTTTAGAGATGGGGTCTTGCTGTGTTGCCCAGGCTCATCTTGAACTCCTGGCCTCAAGTGATTTACCTACCTCAGCCTTCCGAAGCACTGGGATTGCAGAAGTGAGCCACCACACCTCGGCAAGACGCAACAATTGAACATAATTTAAGTGAGTATGCACCATCTCCAGGCAACCACCCTTCTTCCTGCATTTCTGAGGGTTGGGAGCTGGATTTGCTGTCCACCAGAATGATAGGGAACTATGCAATGGCTAGAAAAGAGATTTTTGGCTCATCTCTACTGGTTAGAACCAGAGTCCTGGGTCTTACTGCATACTGTGCTACCTAGAAATGGGTAAATAGGCCAGGTGCGGTGGCTCACGCCTGTAATCCCAGCACTTTGAGGGGCCAAGGAGGGCAGATCACGAGATCAAGAGATCAAGAGATCAAGACCATCCTGGCCAACATGGTGAAACCCTGTCTCTACTAAAAATACAAAAATTAGCTGGCTGTGGTGGCACACGCCTGTAGTCCCAGCTACTCGGGAGGCTGAAGCAGGAGAATTGCTTGAACCCAAGAGGGGGAGGTTGCACATAATACCACATTGTGGGCTATTAAGTGGATCTAATTAAGGATGTATCTATGTTGGGGTGGGGATGGAAGATTGGGGCACAACAGCATACAACAGACATCAGTCTAGTAGCCTCCTCACAGATGGGTGAGTGGGACAGTCACGTTTCCCTGTGTAGGCCAGGGTAAATTAGAACTTCAGCCATCAATATCAACAGCAGATACTTCATGGATTCCCACTCCTATTAGATGTGAGCTGGGGTCAGAAAGAAGCCGGCTGGCATTTTCAAATCCCAGCTCTGGCACCTCGTGCATCTATCGGTTCCCGGTCACGACCCACCTAAGTTCTTTGAGCATCATTTACCTTACCTGAAAAATAGAGCTAATTATGCCCACACCTCAGGGTTGCTGAAAGGGTTAAGTATGATAACATAAGCACCTAGCAAAGTGCCTGGCCCATAACAGGAGTCCAGGAATAGTAGCCTTTGCTGCTAGGTATTGGAGATAAAAAATGGTAACAATGAAGTCATTATATACATACGAAGATTTTTAAAACGAACACAAAGTTGCATATACTGAGTTTTAAAGAAGGTGTGCTGATCATTGCTTCAGGAATGCAGAGACCAGAGCACTGTTAACATAAATACAATGCAAGCCACCTAGGTAATTTTAAATATTCTGGTAGCAACATTAGAAAGGTTAAAAGTCCATGTAAAGTTTCTTAAAACTTAAAATTGTATAAATAAAAATGTTAAAAGAAAGTGAAATTGATTTCGATAATATTTTATCAAGTCCAATATCTCTAAGGTATTATTTCAACATGTAATCAATATAAAGATCATTTAAGAGATATGAGACTAAGTCTTCAAAATCCAGTGTGTCTGGGCCAGGCGAGGTGGCTCATGCCTGTAATTCCAGCACTTTGGGAGGCTGAGGCAGGCAGATCACCTGAGATCAGGAGTTCGAGAGCAGCCTGGCCAACATGGTGAAACCCCATCTCTACTAAAAATACAGAAATTGGTCGGGTGTCACCACACCCGTTCCTGTGGTCCCAGCTACTCAGGAGGCTGACCCAGAAGAATCATTTGAACCTGGGAAGCGGAGGTTGCAGTGAGCCAAGGTTGCACCACTGCACTCCAGCCTAGGTGACGGAGTGAGACTTCATTTCAAAAAATAAAAATAAAAATAAAAAACAACAACAACCAGTGTGTCTGGAGGAAGAATTGTTTCTGAGAAAACCAAAGAGAAAGAAAAGAAAAGGAAAAGAAAAGAAAAGAAAAAAGAAAGAAAGAAAGAAAGAAAAAGAAAATCCAGTGCATGTGTTTTATATTTGCAGCAATCTCAGTTCAGATGTGAAATTTTCGTCAGAGATACTTCATCTGTATTTAAATTTCATAAAATTTGCAGTAGAAAAAGTAGATTCACAAAACCAAGCTGCTCCAAATGTAGTCATACAATTTCTAGTCAGAGTTAAGTATCAGTCTGAAAATTAATTAAAATTAAATAAAAATTCCAATTAGTGACACTAGCCACATTTCAAGTGTTCAGTAGTTACCTGGAGCTAGCAGTTATTTCCTGGGCTAGTCCATGGGAAGTGGGCAGGAGCCTTGAATGATTGGATATGAGGAAAGGAGTAGGGAAAGGCAGATGGAATAGCCTGAGAGCTGGCATGCAGCTGGCGTGAGCCTGGGACAGTGTGGAAGCCAGTTTGATTAGGACCAACAAGCTGAGGCTGATGAGTCAGGGTAGAGTCGAATCGGGAAGGGTTTGGACCTCAGGTTATGAGGTTAGCATTTTGTTCTGTTGTTAAACAGTAACCCCTGGAATATTTCTTTTCTTTTCTCTCTCTTTTTTTTTTTTTTTTTTTTTTGAGGTAGAGATCTATCACCCAGGCTGGAGGGCAGTGGTGCCATCTTGGCTTACTGCAACCTCTGCCTCCTGGGTTCAAGCGATTCTCCTGCCTCAGCTTCCCGAGTCGCTGGGATACAGGCGTGCACCACCACGCCTGGATAATTTTTATATTTTTAGTAGAGACAGGGTTTCCCCATGTTGGCCAGGCTGGTCTCAAACTCCTGACCTCAAGCGATCTGCCTGCCTTGGCTTCCCAAAGTGCTGGGATTACAGGCATAAGCCACTGTGCCCAGCCAACAGGAATATTTCTGAGCAAGGGGCAGGCAATGTGAGCACTGTTTTAGGTTAACTGTCTGGCACCAGTGCCCGTGAGGGGATGGAGAAAAGAGACACCATCCAATGAGAGCAGGTTGGAGATGGCTGCAGTGATTCAGGTATGGGGTTAAAGCACCTAGTTAGCATGTGAGCCAATAGAACCATTCAGAGGCTTTACAAAGCCATACTCCAAAGGACTTAGAAACCAGCCAGGCTATTTAGAGATAGCTCTTTAGAGGAAAGAGGCAGAGAGGGCAGAAAGCTTGGGGCCTACGTGCCTGGGAGACTGGGTGGACACTGAAAAGTTCAAGGAACCAGGGTGATTCTGTTGGTTAGGACATGACTCCTAAAGACAGATAACTGAACCCAGACCCTGGAATCTGTATTTTTTTAATGGATTTTTAAAATGTAAATGTAAAATGTGTAACACCCACCCCACCCTCTGAATCACAGTGACCCTGGACTTTGCCCTGAGTCTCTGAGATTGTTCAGAGACACTCCTTTGTTCTAGGGAACTCTTTGAGGTGCTGGGTCCAAACGGGATTTGAATTAAAGGCGCTTCAAACTCAGAAGTGAGAGAAAAAGGAAGGCTAGGCAGCAACCCCTGGGCTCTCTGGCTTGCTATTTCTTACCCCGACATCTTCCCTGGGAAATGCATTACTTCTAATGTGAATTTAGGTTTTGCTGTGCCTTATGGAGGAGGCTCCGCTGGGGAAATTGCTCCTCCTCTTCCCCTCAGCTTCCCTAATCTTCCACTCCCCTGAGTCTCTGCAAAGTCCAGTCACCACACGCAGACAGACCAGGTCTAAAGCAAGCCTCTTGGGACTCAGACAGGCTGCAGGCACTCAGCGACTGACCCATGGACTGCGCTTTCTGTTATGTAAAACAAGCCCAATGCTGCATTGTTCAGACATGTGAGGAGTGCCCACCCTGGGTTGGGTACTGGGCTAGATGCTGGGAGTAAGAGTTTATGGGGTGATCACAGTCAACCTGGGCGAGGCAAATGTGTCACCCAGCTCCTACAGTGCTAAGTCCTCTGTGCCATGATGGGGGCAGGGACAGCTGCCCAGGACTCTGAGAGTGAGAACTAGCCTGGAGCTTGGCATGAGTTTCAAAAGAAGAGGAAGAGGCTGGGCACGGTGGCTCATGCCTGTAATCCCAGCACTTTGGGAGGCCAAGGAGGGTGGATCACCTGAGGTCAGGAGTTGGAGACCAGCCAACTCCTGGCCAACATGGCAAAACCCCATCTCTACTAAAAATACAAAAATTAGCTGGGCACGGTGGCATGCACCTGTAGTCCAGCTACTTGGGAGGCTGAGGATCCCTGGAACCTGGGAGGCAGCCAAGATCGGGCCATTGCATTCCAGCCTAGGCAACAGAGGGGAAGGAGGGCGTTCTGGGCTGGGGAACCATATGGGGTAAAGACACAGAGACGTGGAATAATAATGCAACCATAATAGGATGATGATGGCGCTTGTCGTCTGCTGAGCTCTTGCTGCATGCTGGGCACTGTTCAAGGGGTTCTCATCTATTAGCCTTCTCATTGCTCAGAGGGAAAAACTGAAGCTCTGAGCAGTAAAATGCACTTGTCCAAGGTCATACTCAAGGAATGGTGCACATTCAAACCCATAAAAGCCTGACTCATGTCCACTTCTTCTTTTTTTTTTTTTTTTTTTTTTTGAGACAGAGTTTCGCTCTGTCACCCAGGCTGGAGTGCAGTGGCGCGATCTCAGCTCACTGCAAGCTCTGCCTCCCAGGTTAACACCATTCTCCTACCTCAGCCTCCCGAGTAGCTGGGACTACAGGCACCTACCACCACGACCGGCTAATTTTTTGTATTTTTGGTAGAGACGGGGTTTCACTGTGTTAGCCAGGATGGTCTCGATCCCCTGACCTCGTGATCTGCCTGCCTTGGCCTCCCAAAGTGCTGGCATTACAGGCGTGAGCCACTGCGCCCGGCCTCATGTCCACTTCTTTAAGCAGCGCAGATCTGCAAACCACTGAGCAGCCTATTGGGAGTACTGGGGAACCCCACATTGGTCTACAAAAACTAGGTTTTATTATGGTTTTGATGAGTGGACCAAAGTCATGAAGTAGGGGTGTCATGAGGTACTTCCTATTTCTCATTGGAATAAAATGAAAGAATTGAACAGGCAATTCTGTGCAGGACGTGAAAGGGATACTTAAGCTATTGTCATGGCTCTGCTCAGCCTGCAATATGGAGCCAGCAGTGTGCAGGCAGCCCCCGCCCCTCTCCCCCAGCCCCCAGCATGTCCCAGCAGCTTAGAGCCCCCTGGCTGGGTGGGTCTGGGCAGGCGCTTCCTCCCGGAGCTGGCTGGGCACCGCTCCCAGACCCAGGCTTTTCTAGGTCAGGCAGTTCTATCTTCAGGCTGGCCCGAGGATACGGTTTGTGTAAACTGCAGACATTGCTGGCGTGCTGTGTAAACACAGACTATCTCCCACTGCAGCTTTTCCTTTGGGGAGGCTCCCCCTCCAGTTGGGATACTGGATTCCAACTTCTTATCAACTTGTGTTTCCTATTCTGATATAAGGAAGCTATTAAAGTCCCTTTCCTGGTATTGCCTTGACCCCATCAGGACTTAACTTGTGTGGAAGCAGATGTCCTTTAGAGGAGAAGTTTTTCACACACCCCCGCCCCCCCCCCATCCATTACCCAGCCTCAAATCGTCCACTTTAAACAAACCTGCAGGAATTTGTTTTCAAAGCCTTAGGCCCCGAACATTTACTTTCTACTCCAGCTAGTTAAAATGTGTTTTCTTGGCTTTTTGGGCCCTCCTTGATGGGTCCGCTGCTTCTTTCAGCTTCTTTCATCTTATGTATTTTTTTTTTTTTTTTGTGAGACAAGAGTCTTGCTCTGTCCCCTAGGCTGGAGTTCAGTGGCACGATCTCAGCTCACTGCAACCTCCGCCTCCGGGGTTCAAATGATTCTTCTGCCTCAGCCTCCCGAGTAGCTGGAATTACGGGAGTGTGCCGCCATGCCAGGCTAATTTTTGTATTTGTATTTGTATTTGTATTTTATTTTATTTTAGTAGAGACAGGGTTTTATCATGGTAGCCAAGCTGGTCTCAATTTCCTGACCTCAAGTGATCTGCCCGCCTCAGCCTCCCAAATTGCTGGGATCACGGGTGCGAGCCAACGCGCCTGGCCTCATCTTCATTATTTCTAAACTTTTTATGCTTTTCAATGTCAGTCTACTCTTCACTGCCCCTAAATCAGGGCTTGCTTGACTCTTTTTAAACATTTCCTCATATTTCGCTGCTTCCTTCTTGCCCTTCTGACTGTGACAGTCCTGTCCTCCATCCTCCTTTCTTTCCAAGTTTTGCTGACTGGAGGAATATGAAGAAAAAGAAATGAGGAAAGACATTCCTTCAAGATCTAGCTTATAGACCGGATAATAATCTGAACATGCCCTGAGCCCTCTAATTTTCATTTTTCTCCCTTTCATCTGAACTCCTGTGGAGCTCATGGTCTGTATACACAATTTAGTACTAGCAGTAGCCGGCCTCCAGGGTAGCCCCAATGTGACTCTATGCCTGGTATTCATGCATACAGGTCTGGTGGCATGCACCTGTAGTCCCAGCTGCTTGGGAGGCTGAGGCAGGAGGATTGCTTGAGTCCTGGAGTTCTGGGCTGTAGTGCACTATGCCAACTGGACGTCTGCACTAAGTTCAGTATCAATAAGATGGCCTCCCAGGAGCAAGGGACCACCAGGTTTCCTAAGGGCTTAATAATAAGTGCCCTGGCCAGGCACAGTGGCTTACGCCTGTAATCCCAGCACTTTGGGAGACAGAGGCATGCACATCACTTGAGGTCAGGAGTTCGAGACCAGTTTGGCCAACATGGTGAAATCCTGTCTCTACTAAAAATACAAAAATTAGCCAAGTGTGGTGGTGCACGCCTGTGATCCCAGCTACTCGGGAGGCTGAGGCATGAGATTTGCTTGAACCCAGGAGGCAGAGGTTGCGGTGATCTGAGGTCATGCCATTGCACTCCAGCCTGGGCAACGAGAGTGACACTCTGTCTCAAAATAATAATAATAATAATAATAATAATAATAATAATAATAATAATGTTCCCAATAAGGGCTCAATAGATGCCTGATGGTCAGGTGCATCCCCTAGCTCAGTACTGTCATTTAACAGGTTGAATGATAGTGCCATTGTGGCACTTTTCACATGGAAAGATCTTAGAAGTTTTTTCCTGGCACAAGCAGAACTGCTGCCACACAGAGGCCCAGACAAAGACACTGCATGAATAAATGTATTTTTTTTAGCTAGAGTCATGAGGAATCGTACCCTGATGGGTTTACCCAAACAGGCTGCTACCAAATGTGAGGCTGGGTTTGGGCCACAGGATTTGACTTGTGGTCACTCATGTTCCTTGATCCTCTACTCTCCTATCCTGCCCATTCTGGGGTGCTCAGCTCTCACCATGGACCTGGGGACATTAAAAGTCCCTTCCCTTTATTAGTCGGACACCTGCAAAAACCTCTGGCATCTATTTCACTTAACAGCACAATCAGTCATGTTCCACGTAAACATCAGCTCATTTCAGCTCCTGTCTCCTACTCTGGGAGTTGGAGCTTTGAGAACCTGGGAAAAAAGAGGATGAGGAGACTGTAAAATTGTGGAGTCCTTGTTTAAGATGATCACTAGCTGGGTGGTGCTAGTGGGACCCTGATAGGATGGGTGGCCAGCAGACCCCCAGCTGAGTAGGCTTCTTTGTGTCATTTTGCTCCAGCATTGACCTGAAAACTCAACAATTTTTTTTTTTCTTTCTTTCTTTTTTTCTTAGACTCTTGCTATGTTGCCCAGGCTGGCCTTAAACTCCTGAGCTCTTGCTCTACATATTCTCAGTCCAATAAAAAAGGAAAAAAATATGACAGGGCATGGTGGCTCACACCTATAATCCCAGCACCTTGGGAGGCCAAGGCAGTAGGATCACTTGAGGGCAGGAGTTCAAGACCAACCTGAGCAACATAATGAAACCCTATCTCTACAAAAAAATACGAAAATTAGCTGGGCATGGTGGTGCATGCCTGTAGTCCCAGCTATTTGGGAGGCTGAGCGGGGAGGATCACTTGAGCCCAGGGAGATCGAGGCTGGGCTCGAGTAAGCTATGATTGTGCCACTGCACTCCAGCTTGGGTGACAGAGCGAGACTCTGTTTCAATTAAAAAACAAACAAATAAATAATAATAAAAGAAAAGAGAAAAAAAATTCCAGCACTCAAGCTATCCTCCCATCTCAGCCTCCCAAGTAGCTGGGACTACAGGAATGCATCACTATACCTGACTCTCTCCAGTTTTTTGTTTTTTGTTTTGTTTTTTTTTTTTTTTTAGACAGAGTTTCACTCTGTCATCCAGACTAGAGTGCAATGGCACAATCTCAGTTCACTGCAAACTCTGCCTCCCAAGTTCAAGCAATTCTCCTGCCTTAGCCTCCCAAGTAGCTGGGACTACAGGTGCTGCCACCACGCCAGGCTAATTTTTGTATTTTTAGTAAAGACAGGGTTTCACCATGTTGCCCAGGCTGGTCTCGAACTCCTGACCTCAGGTGATCCACCCACCTTGGCCTCCCAAAGTGCTGGGATTATAGGTGTGAGCCACCGCACCCAGCCACCAGTTGTTTTTAAAATTAATTTTACCCAACATTTTTTGAGTCTTTACTACAGCAGAACCCAAGGCCCTAAGGATTAATATGGCAAGGTCCCTGCCTTCCAACGTGTTGACATCTAGCGAGGAAGAAAAGTGTAACATATTTTTCAGATCATCCTGAGGACCTGGACAGGGGAGGGAGAGGGCTGAGAGCAAGGGATGAGTATGGAAGTTGGTGGAGTCCAGGTTTCAAATTGGAACATCATGGCCACAGCCATTTAAATGTGATCCTGGTGGCCTGCTCAGCCTTCTGCATCTGGAAGCAGGATGTCAGGCTGGATGGAAAGTGCTGCTTTTACATCCTGTTCCAAGGGCTTCCTGGAAAGACAGAAGAAAGAAAAAGAAAGCACAGGCACTTGAGTCCCAGCCCGCTTCTCTCCCTGCAGCAGTGAGTCACCCTGGGAAAGAGTCAGTAGAACCCACTAGAGCATCCTGAAACTTGACTTGTTTGTTTTGACCATGGCATGAGACTGGAATATGTCCTGGGGGCTGGCCTTTGGGAATGGGCACAATAGCTCTACCAGGCTCCTTGACACCCTTCGAGATCCCAAGCACTCCACGGACTCCTGGTGCCTTAGTTGAGCAGGATTTAGTGACTCAGTGCCCAGCACTGGAAGCCTGTGGGGTGTTAGGCCCTGCGCTGGGAGCTGGGGATTTGAGCATGCTGAGGATCACATTCTTGGGGCGGGGGGGCTCAGGTTTACAAATTACTGCATGTCACAGACTTATGGGGTAACCAGAGGCAGTTGGAAGTGTAATTTAAAATCAGTGACTACAGCCAGGCACGGTGGCTCAGGCCTGTAATCCCAGCACTTTGGGAGGCCGAGCCAGGCAGATCACCTTAGGTCAGGAGTTTAAGACTGGCTTGGCCAACATGGTGAAACCCTCTCTCTAATAAACATACAAAAATTAGACAAGCGTGGTGGTGCAAGCCTGTAATCCCAGCTACTCAGGAGGCTGAGGCAGGAGAATTGCTTGAACCCAGGAGGCAGAGGTTGCAGTGAGCTGAGATCGCGCCACTGCACTCCAGCCTGGGTGACCGAGTGAGACTCCATTTCAAACAAACAAACAAAACAAAACAAAAAAAACACCAAAAAATAAAATTGGTGACTGCCACTTTTTTTTCCTTTTTTTATTGCACTGAGAATATGCAGAGCAAGAGCCCAGGAATTTAAGACCAGCCTGGGCAACATAGCAAGAGTCTGTCTCTAAGAAAAAAAGAAAAAGAAAAATAATTGTTGAGTTGTCAGGTCAATGCTGGAGCAAAATGACACAAAGAAGCCTACTCAGTGACTGCCAGGATCCACTTGGCACTCCCAGTAGAGCCCCAGGGGGACTCCACATCCAGTTAGTTAGTATTCCAACACCCCCCCCACTTCCCAGCGAGGAGGGGCTTGAGCCTCCCCAGATGTACGCATTTCCTGGGGCTGCCATAACAAAGAACCAAACGCTGAGAGGCTTAAAACAACAGACATTTACTATCTCCCAGTTCTGGAGCCTGGAAGTCTAAATGCAAGGCGTCAGCAGGGCCGTACTCTCTCCATGGCTCTGGGTTAAGAATGCTTCCTCGTCTCTTCCAGCTTCAGTTGCTGGCCAGTATCCTTGACATCTCTATTCACATGGCTGTCTCCTCCCTGCATCTTCACACCACCTTCCTTCTGTATTTCTGTGTCCAAATTTCCCTTGTTTACAAGGACACTAATCATATTAGATTAGGGCCCCTGACCTCATTTTTTTTCTTATATATATGTATATATAATGAAAAATAAATATTATAAATCTAATATAATATTTTTATTTTTCTTATATATGTATATATAATGAAAAATAAATATTATAAATCTAATATAAACTATAGTCGTATTCATATAATATTTAATCTTTATAAATATATAGCTTATATAAATATTATGTTTATATTATATTATATAAAATGTTAAATTTATATATAATACATGATATATAACATTTACATTTATATTTTATTATATATTATAAAAATATCATATATTAAAATATATTTAAACTATAAATATATATTAAATAAATATGTAACAATATGTACATATATGTGTGTATATATATTTATAAATATAATTGAGATAGTGTCTCACAGTGCTGCCCTGGCTGATCTCAAACTCCTAGGCTGAAGTGATCCTCCTGCCGCAGCCTCCCAAAGTGCTGGGATTACAGGCCTGAGCTGCTGCACCCAGCCCTGAACCTCATTTTAACCTGATTACTTCTGTAAAGACCTTCCTTCCAAATAAGGCCCATTCTGAAGCAGTGGGCGTCAGGACTTCAGCATATCCTTTTGTGAGTGTGGGAGGGGGTCACAATTCAACCCGTAACACCAGTCTTAATAAAACTTTTTTTTTTTTTTTTGAAACGGGGTCACGCTCTGTCCCCCAGGCGCGATCTCGGCTCACTGCAAGCTCCGCCTTCCGGGCTCACGCCGTTCTCCTGCCTCAGCCTCCCGAGTAGCTGAGACTACAGGCGCCCACCATCACGCCCGGCTAATTTTTTTGTATTTTTAGTAGAGACTGGTTCACCGTGTTAGCCAGGATGGCCCCGATCTCCTGACCTCGTGATCCGCCCGCCTCGGCCTCCCAAAGTGCTGGGATTACAGGCATGAGCCACCGCACCCAGCCAATAAAACTATTCTTGGCAAGACCCACAGCAACGTAAAACTGTGGCCAAAAGTATGAACTGTGCAGCTAGAAGGACTTGGTTTGACACCAAATCCAAACCTCTTGCCAGTTTTCTGAACCTGGCACATCACTGCAACCTCGGCCTTCTGGGTGTCCTCTAAGGTAGGGACAATAGTGCTTCCCTCATAGTGCTTGTAGAAAGGGGTCACTACTGATATATCTAGCTATCTAGCAGCTAGAATGCCAGGATCAATAAATATTTTATTAAATAAATATATATATTTATATCCTTACTTTTTTTTTTTTTTTAAGAGATAAGATCTCACTCTCTTACCTGGGCTAGAGTGCAGTGGTGTGATTATGGCTTACTGTAGCCCTGTAGCCTCAACCTCTTGGGCTCAAGTGATCCTCCTGTCTCAGCTTCTCGAGTAGCTGGGACTGCAGGTGTGTGACACCCTGCCCAGCTAATTTTTAAATTTTATTGTAGAGGTGGAATCTCACTATGTTGCTGAGCTTAGTCTTGAACTCCTGGCCTCAAGTGAACCTTCTGCCTCAGCCTCCCAAAGCACTAGAATTACAGGTGTGAGCCACCACATCTGGCCTAGTCCTTTCCTTAAGAGGCACTCTATGGGCAGAAAAGACAATACAGACCTAAACAAGAAATTATAATATATCATGATGTCATAAATAATGGAAATACCTACAAAATACAGTAGAAGCAGAAAGGAAGGCCTGGGGGACTTCCCAGAGGAGGCAACATCTGGAGAAGGGTTTTAAAGGTTAAGCAAGAGTTTGGCAGGCATAGGCATGGAGGTGGAAAACAATAGGGCCCCTTCCGGGCATCATAAGCAATCTGGCATTATAGGACTATAAAGCGCAAGAGAAGGAGAGGCGGGAGATGAAGTGGAAAGAGCAAGCAGGAAACAGATCATAAGTGGCTTCAGGTGCTCTTCAAAGAAGCACAGGCTTTATTTGTCTCCTGTGGGTGACGAGGAGGCATTTCAAGGCTTGGAAATATCAATCAAGTCCCAGAAGAAATGGATAACACACTCAATCTGGGCAACCAAGGAGAGTTTAATAAACGGACCATGAATAAAGACTTGAGAAGGGCTGGGCAAGGTGGTTCATGCCTGTAATTCTAACTTTGGAAGGCCAAGGTGGGAGGATTGCTTGAGCCCTGGAGTTCAAGACCAGCCTGGGAAACATAGTGAGACCCTCATCTCTAAAAATTAAAACAAAAACAAAAAAACTCAGCTGGGTGTTGTGGTACACACCTGTTGTCCCAGCTACTTGGGAGGCTGAGTTGGAAGGATCACTTGAACCCAGGGGTTGAGGCTACGGTGAGCCATGATTGTGCAACTGTACTCTAGCCTGGGCAAGAGTGAGATCCTGTCTCAAAAAAAAATTTGGGGGGGTGGCGCGCGGGGGGATTAGGGAAACAACAAAGGGCGGCGCAGTGCCCCAGCAGAACCACAGCAGGGAACTCTTACTGCATCTAGGCTGGAAGCAGCAAGTGAAAAGAGTGAGAACCAGAATCCCGTAGCTGTAGGAGTGGTCACCTCATGGACATGGGCTTTGGTAGAGGAAGGCAGCTACCAATAACCCTAGGAGCTCAGTGATTAGATGTGCCAACCTCTTCCCACCCTCCAGTCTTCCTGACCCAGTTGGAAGTCCAAGAGCAAAGAAGTCCAGGTGACAGAGTCTATAGAAGCCAGCTACTAGGACATCAGGATGGAAAGGGTGGAGATGGAGAGGACATCCGGAGAAGCAAAGGAAAGCTGTCCAGCTCAGAGGTCTGCTGGTGGCTTGGCGGAGGCTGGGTGTAGGGAATTGGTAATAGCCTGACAAGAGAAGCTTTGATTCTGAACTCAAGCCTCTGAGAAGGTTTGGAAAGGCAAGGATGGAGCTACAAGAAATTTAGGAGGGAGAATTGACCACATAATTATAGAAGATGAGTGAAAAGGAAGAGCCTGGAAGTCTAGAAGTTTAGGCTTTGGGTAAAGGCATGAGTGTTGATGCTGTCAACTCAGGAAGAGAAATCAAGAGAAAGAGAAGGTTTTCATTTTGCTCAAGGGCATGGAGGCGAAGGTAGGGGAGAGTGTGATGCTAATAAGCTCAGTTTGGGACTTGTTGAGGAGCCAGAGAGACATCCTAATCAAGATGTCCCCAGGCAGTTGGCAATGTAGGTCTACAACTGTACTGTCCAATACAGTAGCCACTAGCCACTTGTAGCTATTGATTTTTCTAATTTTTAATTTTTTTGTTTTCTTTGAGATGGAGTCTTGTTCTGTCTCCCAGGCTGGAATGCAGTGGTGCAATCTCGGCTCACTGCAACCTCTGCCTCCCGGGTTCAAGCAATTCTCCTGCCTCAGTCTCCTGAGTAGCTGGGATCACAGGCACCCACGACCGTGCCCAGCTAATTTTTGTATTTTTAGTACAGATGAGGTTTCACCATGTTGGCCAGGGTGGTCTCGAACTCCTGACTTTGTGATCCACCTGCCTCAGCCTCCCAAAGTGTTGGGATTACAGGCTTGAGCCGGCCCTGCAGCTATTAAAATTAAAATTAAATAACATCTAAAACTCAGTTCCTTAAACACACTAGCCACATTCCTTTTTTCTTTTTTTTTTTTTTTTTAATATATAGAGATGAGGTCTCACTATGTTGCCCAGGCTGGTCTCTACTCCTGGGCTCTCACTTCAACCTCCCAAAGTGCTGGAATTACAGGTGTGAGTCACCATGCCTGGCCATTAACCACATTTCAAGTGCCCAGTAGCCACATGTGGCTAGTGGCTACCATATTGGACAGCTCAATTTATAGAACATTTTCATTATTACAGCAAGGTCTATTGCACAGCACTCGTCTAGAAGATTGGAGAGTAGGTAGGGCTGGAAAGGAGAGACTTGGAGGTCATCAACACGTAAGCGTGGTTAACCATGATGGGATGAGTGAAGTCAGCTTGAAGAGCACGAAGAATGAGAAGACGGACTAAGAGTGAACTCTTTCATGTCCTTTGCAGGGACATGGATGAAGCAGGAAACCATCATTCTCAGCAAACTGTCACAAGGACAGAAAACCAAACACCGCTTGTACTCACTCATAGGTGGGAATCGAACAATGAAAACACTTGGACACAGGGTGGGGAACATCACACACTGGGGCCTGTCATGGGGTGGGGGGCTGGAGGAGGGATAGCATTAGGAGAAATACCTAATGTAAATGACGAGTTGATGGGTGCAGCAAACCAACTTGGCACATGTATACCTATGTATCAAACCTGCATGTTGTGCACATGTACCCTAGAACTTAAAGTATTTAAAAAAAAAAAAAAAAGAGTGAACTCTTGCAGAACACACACATTTACTGGGCAGCTTGAGGAGCCAGCAAAGAAGACCAAGAAACAGCTATCAGATGAAGACTAAGAACTAGAATAGAGTCATGTCCCGGAAACCCAGGAAGAGCCATGAAGAAGGGAGAGGTGAGCAGTGTGAAATGTTGCAGATAGAACAAAAAAGGGGGAGCAGGCACAGTGGCCCTCTTTTGTAGAGCTGCAAATCCCAACACTTCGGGAGGCTGAGGTGACCAGATCACTTGAGCCCAGGAGTTCCAGACCAGCCTGAGCAACAGGGTAAAACCTGATCTCTACAAAAAAATAAACAACAACAACAACAACAAAAAAAAACTAGCTGGGATTGGATGGCACACACCTGTAGTCTCAGCTACCCAGGAGGCAGAGGGAGGATCACCTGAGCCTGGGAGGTTGAGGCTGCAGTGAGCCGTGATCATGCCACTCCAGCCTAGGTGACAGAGTAAGATCCTGACTGGGAAAAAATAAAAAATAAAAAAGGAATGCAGGGTGTCTCTTGCAGTTGACATTTGGCAGGACATTTGTGAAGAGAGCAGTTTAAATGAAACAGGGATGGGACCAATTCCAGATTGCCCCAGATTAGGGAGTAGATGGGAGGAGAGCAAGAGACGACCACCCACCAGAAGGGACAGAGAAGGGCCGAAAACAGATAGAGTGGTAGCAACCAGATAAAAGTGATAGCTGAGGGCAGGGAAGGGAGGACCACATTTTTTTAAAAGATAGAAAAGGTGGCCGGGCACGGTGGCTCACACCTGTAATCCCAGCACTTTGGGAGGTTGAGGCAGGCGGATCACCTGTGAAACCCTGTCTCTACTAAAAACACAAAAATTAGCCAGGCGTGGTGGCAGGCGCCTGTAGTCCCAGCTACTCGGGAGGCTGAGGCAGGAGAATTTCTTGAATCTGGGAGGCAGAGGTTGCAGTGAGCGAAGATTGTGCCACTGCACTCCAGTCTGGGCGACAGAGCAAGACTCTGTCTCAAAAATAAATAAATAAATAAATAAATAAATAAATAAATAAATAAATATAAAGGATAGAAATGGCTTTAGCATATTTATAGATCAAAAGAATAGGGGTGGGCAAGGTCAAAAAGGAGATAGGAGGAGAGCACACACAGCTGGAGGGGGTGGCCTTGAAGAGGAAAGAGATACATCACCCTCTAACACGGGCAGATGAAGATGCATTTGTGGTGGGGGAGGTAGCAGTCAAGGCTGCCAGCTGCTTAGCTTAGCAAATGCATTGTCAGCTGCCAAGAATGAGAGGAGTAGAGGCTTGGTCAGGAGCTTGAGAAGATGGGCTAATGTGTAAGAGCCGCAGAGGGAGCTGCCAAGTTCAAGAGGGGGATGAACAGTTTGGGGACCCCAATTGGATGGTGAGCCTTGGGAGTGTCCTGATGTGATGTCATAGTTATGTTTGGTGAAACGCAACACAGATGGTCCCGCACCTGGGGGACTGGAGGTTGAATCTTCACACCAGGGTGGGAGGACCCGAAGAGTGAAGGAGATGGAATTTGAAACTCCCTGTCTAAAGAAAGAAAGTGGAACTTGTGGAATAGTAAACAAAATCCTTGCAGGTGCTCCCGTTTTCATTTCCTTTGCATATCCTGGCTCAGTCATCTTCCTGCACCCTTGCAGATGTTGCCATTCCCAGGAAAATCAGGGGCAGAGAGCAGCATGGGTGGGAACTGGAAAGTCTCTGCTGTGGAGGGTCTTGGGTGGATGCACCGGCTCCTGCTCCCCCATCTGCTGCTCACGGAAGGAGACGCCTGCCGGAAGCACAAGGAGGGGCTGGGGGTCTGGAAGGCTGAGCTTGAGTCACAGGAACACTAGGGATGCTAAGACCCCTCAGGAGGTCTTGGTGGCTGGTGTCTCTGAGGGCCATCAGCTGGTGTCTCTTTGGCCGAAGCAGCCCAGGCAGGGATTGGGAAAGGTTAGGAGTGTGGACTCCAGAACCAGCCTGCCGAGGGCGAAACTCCAGTGCTGCCACTTTCCATTCAAAGCTACAGAACCCAGGCGAGTGATTTAAAGCCTCTGTGACTCAGTTTCCCCAAGTGATTTAAAGCCTCTGTGACTCAGTTTCCCCATCTCTAAAATGTGGATCATAATTGCTGCTTCCTCATAGGGATGTTTTTGTGAGAATTAAATGAATTGAAAGGTGGGGACCCCAAACACCCAGTAAAGGTGGGGTATGATCCTTTAGCTCATGGCTGAGTGCCTGCCACTGGGAATTCAGCTTGGGGGTGTCTGAGTCAGAGGGGCCTGGCACTGAACCCCAGCCCTCCACCCAGACCACTCAGGACTCCCTTAAGATCCTAATGGGTGTGGAGTGTGCCTGCCTTTCCCTCCTTACCTTCCCTTCCTTCTCTTTCTTTCTTTCCTTCCTTCCCCTTCCCCTTCCTGTTCTCCCTTCCCTCCCCTCCCCTCCCCTTCCCCTTCCTGTTTCCCCTCCCCTCCCCTCCCCTCCCCTCCCCTTCCCTTCCCTCCCCTTCCCTCCCCTCCCCTTCCCTTCCCTCCCCTTCCCTCCCCTTCCCTCCCCTTCCCTTCCCTCCCCTCCCCTTCCCTTCCCTCCCCTTCCCTTCCCTCCCCTTCCCTCCCCTCCCCTTCCCTTCCCTTCCCTCCCCTCCCCTTCCCTTCCCTCCCCTTCCCTTCCCTTCCCTCCCCTTCCCTTCTCTTTCCTTTGCTTCCCTTCCCTTCCCTCTTTCTTTCTTTTCCTTCCTTCCTGAGACAAGGGTCTCAGTATGTTGCCCTGGCTGGTCTCAAACTCCTGAGCTCAAGCAATCCTCATGCCTTGGCCTCCCAAAGTGCTAGGATTACAGACATGAGCCACCATGCCTGTCCTACACTTTTATTTCTGATAAAGGCTAAGTGAAGACCTTAGCTTAGTCTGAGAGCCAAATGGGCCTGCCTAAAGTTAGAGTGGGGTGGACTCTCCCACCTGGTCACAGCCACGCTGGCCCCAGGCAGGGGCAGGCCTAGGGTGGAGTAATGCAGAATAGATGCTGCCTGCAGGAAGCTCAGTGCCTAAGAGGAAAGGCATTAATATTAATATGTTATATATTCATGTATTATATATAAATTTAACGGCCGGGCGCGGTGGCTCATGCCTGTAATCCCAGTACTTTGGGAGGCCAAGGTAGGCGGATCACGAGGTCAAGAGAACGAGACCATCCTGGCCAACACCATGAAACCCCATTTCTACTAAAAATACAAAAATTAGCTGGGCATAGTGGCGGGTACCTGTAATCACAGCTACTCGGGAGGCTGAGGCAGGAGAATCGCTTGAACCCAGGAGGCTGAGGTTGCAGTGAGCTGAGATCACGCCACTGCATTCCAGCCTGGCAACAGAGTGAGACTCTGTCTCAAAAATAAAATAAAATAAAAAATAAAATAAATAAATTTAACAGTCATATATAATATAATATAAAAATAATATTTATATAAACTATATATTTATAATATATTAAATATTTTATTAATATGAATATAGTTTATATTAGATTTATAATATTTATTTTTCATTACATAGTTCTTCCCAAATATATTAATCCAGTGAGTCATTCCATCTCTTCTAGGGCCCAGCCAGCAAAGGGGCAAAGCCTCAGCAGTTGTTGGGGGGAGGGCAGACTCAAAGAAGAAAAGGGGAATGGGGAGCAAGCCTTCTCCTAACACTCAGCTACTCCATGTCTCTTACGTCTATTCTACAAACACTTTTATGCTACACTTGGGGCTGGGCGTTGCAATCAGTATAATGGTTCGGCAATGGACTTTGGAGCTGGACTACCCAGGTTTTGAATCTGACCTTCGCTACTTCCCAGTTCTGTGCCAAGTCCACACCTGCCTCCAGATTCTCACCTGAACAATGAGGCTATCACCATATCCCCCTCAGGGGCTGGTCATGAAGATTAAATGAGTGGTCTTTAAATGAATGTTTTACAGATAGACTCTATGAGTGTTTGTTATTACCCTTGCTATTAAATGAAAGGCCTTGAGGGCTTTTTTGTTCCTTTGTTTTGCTTTTTGTTTTTTGAGATAGGGTCTTACTCTGTTGCTCAGGCTGGAATGTAGTGGCATGATCTTGACTCACTGCAACCTTGACTTCCTGAGCTCAAGTGATCCTCCCACCTCAGCCTCCCAAAAAGCAGGGACCACAGGCGGGTACCACCACACCTGGCTAATTGTGTTTATTTATTTTTTGTAGAGATGGGGGTGTCTCACTATGTTGCCCAGGCTGGTCTCGAACTCCTGGGCTCAAGTGATCCTCCTGCTTTAGCCCCACAAAATGCTGGGATTACAGGCATAAGCCACCACACCCAGCCCATGAGGCTCGCTGCAGCCTCTCTTTTGAAGAGGGAAAAAGCAAATTTCCAGCTCTCCAGGAAGAAAAAGGACCTCATGCCACCTTAAGTAAAGGATTTAAATGACGTGTCTGTGCCTCCATGGACAGTGGACAGCTGAGCTTCTTCAGGGCTGGAACCCAGCAGGCAGAAACGGAGGCTCCTGGGGCTATGTGGTTCTCCATCTCTGGCCTCTGCATCTCTCTCTGAATCTTCTTCTTTTGTATATTGATGGAGGAACTGCTGTATCCTAGGTATGGAGCCAAGTGCTGGGAAGAGAGAGTGTATAATAAAATCTCTGCCCTGAAGGGACTGACAAGCCAATGAGCAAGACAGACAATATGGAGAATCACATAAAAATCATCCGTGTTGCAGCATGGGTCAGAATTTTCTTCCTTTCGAAGGGTGAACGATGTTCCACTGCATGTATACAACATGTTGTTGGTCTAGTCATCCATTGATGGGTACTTGGGTTGCTTCCGCCTTTGGGCTATTGTGAATCATGGTGCTATGAACATGGGTGTACATTTAACCTTTTCCTTTTACAAGTGAAAAAAAAAGTACAGTTAAGGAAAATGGACTAAAAAGAGGCATAATAGAAGGATCTAACCTAATAGGGGGAGAGAGGGAAGGTTTTCCCTTGAGGAAGTTCTATTTTGGCTGGAGCCCAAAGGATGAGAAGTTAGCTGGGTAAAAGGTAAGTGAAGAATAGTTTTGGCCACACGTAAGAGCCTCGAGGCAAAAAGAAGCTTAGATTGTTCCAGAAATGGAAAGGGAGCAGTGTGACTGGGGCACAGAAATCCTTAGAGAGAGGGGCATGGGGGGGATCCTTGGGGTGGGCAGCATCCAGATTGAGGGGTCATTCAGGACTCATTACAAATGGGCTGTTTTCTAAGAGTTGTGGTAGACAACTGAAGCCCTCTAAGCAGATAAGTGGAATGTCTAAACATAGAGTTAAAAAAAAAAAGTTGCTCTGGCCACAGTGGAGGAATGAATTGGAAGCTAGAAGGAGGTGTGGGGCAGGAGCAAATGCGGGAAGACCAATAAGGCACCATGGAAGTTGCCCAGGCAAGAGATACTGGTAGGGTGGGTGGCAGTGAAGATGACTGAAATTGACGTATTAAAGAAACATTAAGGAGACAGAGTTGGTTAATTTAATGATTGATTGGCTCTCAGGAGTAAGGGAGAAAGGGGTATCTGGTTGACTCCCAGGTCTTTGAGCTGAGCAAGTGAGTAGGTGTTGGTATTTTCTGCTGTGATAGGAAACAGTTAAGGAGACATGGGCTATAGGTGCATAGAAATTATTCACTCGGTTTTGGATATCACAAAGTTGAGATCCCAAATGACATGAGAGGTTATGGTGTTGCTGGGTAGACAGCATTGGACACATGGCTTTCAGAAAAGAGGTCTTGTGTGACATGAGATACAGCTGGAAAGGTAGACTGGGCCATGTTTAAGATAATAATAGCATGCCTGTAATTCCAGCACTTTAGGAAGCCAAAGTGGGCAGTTGTTTGAGCTCAGGAGTTCAAGACCAGTCTGGGGCAACATGGAAAATCCCCATCACTACAAAAAATACAAAAATTAGCCAGGCATGGTGGCACGCTCCTGTAGTCCCAGCTACTTGAGAGGCTGAGGTGAGAGGATCACTTGAGCCTGGGAGTGGAGGTTGCAGTGAGCTGAGATAGCACCACTGCACTTTAGCCTGGGCAACAGAGCAAGACCCTATTGCAAAAAGAAAGAAAGAAAGAAAAAGATAACAGTAGCCAACATTCACCAAATCATCAACATATGACAGATATTATCATTTTTCATTTATAGATGAGGATGTTGAAACATGGAGAGGCTGTGAAATTTACCCAAAGTCAAACAACTCATAAGTGGCAGTGCTGGGAATATAAACCCTGACAGTCTGGTTATTATGTCTCCTGTTGAACCATTCTGTGATCCTGGAATGCTAGAAGAGCAGGTCTGCCTAGCCTAAACTTTTCCTTTTATAGGCGAAAAAAAAATCATCAAGGATAAGTTACTTGCCCAAGATCACCCCAGCTATTAATAGTTATGGCAGACATGAGGCTATAATCCAAGTCTTCTGACTCTCAGCACATCCCTTTCTACCATACATTCAATTTCACATCTTTTAGACTTCTTTTCCCGGATTCATTGTTTTTAGAGATGGAGTCTTGCTCTGTTGTCCAGGTTGGAGTACAGTGGCAAGGTCATAGCTCACTGCAGATTTGAACTCCTGAGCTTGAGTGATCCTCCTGTCTGCCTTCTGAGTACCTGGGACTGCAGATGTGAGCCACCATCCCTTGTGTAGATATTATTACATTTGTAAAAATTTGTGATTCTCCGTTTTCTAAATTTTCAGTAGGGGACATGTATAATATTCATAGTGGGGAAAAGAGACTTGCAAAAGCAGAGACATCAATATTATTAAACAGAATTCATCTGACTTTGGTCTAAAGGAGGCATGTGGGGTATCAGAAGACAGGATGGTATTGCCATATTTGTCTTTGATAATTTCTAGCAAGTGTTTCTGGGAAATTTCTATCATTGCAAGAACTCCATTCCTTAGGATGGAAAGGAGGAAACATCTCTTATTGTAGGGTAGCATATGGAGGAGGTGACCAGGAGGTCTGTCTTAGGGCAAATCGTTCTCCATGAAATCCCTAAAACCCACTCTCCTCCCCACTCCTCCCTTCCTCACCTGCTCACTGGCCCACCTTGCCTGGAAATGATGGAGGTGCAGGGAGAAGAACAGAGTTCCAGGCTTGCGGGAACAAGACACCCTTTTACTGTCAAGCAAAGCCAATTGATTTAGATGGAGAGAGGTGCTCTAAGCAAAGTGTTTACATTTTCAAACAAAGATGCAAAAGAATGTAAGGATAAGAAGGAGCAAGGTTATCAAAGCTGACTACACTTCCTCAGACTGTTCTCCCTCTAGCAGATGTCTTGGACCAATGTAAAACAATGTAGATTCAAAAAATCAGTTTGATACAGTTACTTATCTTGAAAACTGTTGAGATTGCTCCTTTTCACCCTTTTTTCACCTACCTTGTCCAATTCATCAAGCTGTCTTCCACTTATTATTCAAACAGGATATATTTAGTTTATTTATATCCCAAGTCATTCTAAAAAAAAAAAAAGTTGTTGTGGCTTACCAATAGATAAAAGCCCAGATAATAAAAGCCAATTGTATAGGAATCAAAATAGGAAAAGAGTGGAGAAAATACTAGAAATCAAATGTTTATTCCAAGGGAGCCTGATGGCAGATCTGAAGTGATCTGATGATCAAGATGAAAAAAGAAACATGATACACATCTCTCTTGAGCAGAGAAACATTTTGAGTTTTTTTAAGGAAAATTAAGTTTTTCTTGGTACAAAACTTTCAAAGAAATTTCTCCTATTATACATGGTAGATAGATAGAATGGGTAATTCTTTGACAACAGTGTTTGGATCTGATTTGGTATCAAATCACAATTTTTTTTTCAAAGAGAAATTCACACAACTAATTCTTTTTTTTTTTTTTTTTTTTTTTGAGATGGAGTCTCACTCTGTATGTTGCCCAGGCTGGAGTGCAGTGGTGCGATCTCGGCTCACTGCAACCTCTGCCTCCCAGGTTCAAGCGATTCTCCCAGCTCAGCCTCCCCAGTAGCTGGGATTACAGCCACTGCACCCAGCTAATTTTTTTGTATTTTTAGTACACACTGGGTTTCACCATGTTGGTCAGGCTGGTCTCAAACTCCTCACCTCAAGTGATCTGCCTGCCTCAGCCTCCCAAAGGGCTGGGATTACAGGTGCGAGCCACTGCACAGGGCACAACTAATTCTTATAATGATTTTAGATAACAGTGGGAAACTGTAACACTGAACTTTAGCCCAGAGATGCTGATTCACAGTGGAGATTTGATCAGTTCTTGAAAGCACAATAGCTTACGCTTAGGTTAGCAAGAACTTTTGGAAGCAAATCCTATTTTCTAACATGTTAGTCATTCTTTCCATTTGCATCTTTGTTTGCAAATGTAAACAGTGTGTCATCAATGTTGTTATCTAAATCATTTTAATTTTTAACAGGAGGCAGTTTTGGGTGAATCCTGTGACATGCTTCTAGAGACCTATCTCTACCCCTGTGATGATGATTAACAGGAGGAATTGGGGTTATGGTCATTCAGATACAAATCACTTAACTTAGCTCTCATCTGGTACATTTATTTAGTTATGTTGTGTCTCTGTGTCTCTTTTCTTTTCTTTTCTTTTCTTTTTGAGACGGAGTCTTGCTCTGTCGCCCAGGCTGGAGGGC
Source organism: Gorilla gorilla gorilla (assembly GCF_029281585.2). Taxonomy (NCBI): domain Eukaryota; kingdom Metazoa; phylum Chordata; class Mammalia; order Primates; family Hominidae; genus Gorilla; species Gorilla gorilla. The sequence goes on along the minus strand of NC_073228.2, from coordinate 26,903,798 downwards.
AGTGGCATGATCTTGGCTCACTGTAAGCTCCGCTCCCCCAGGTTCACGCCATTCTCCTGCCTCAGCCTCCCAAGTAGCTGAGACTACAGGCGCCCGCCACCACTCCCGGCTAATTTCGTTTTTGTACTTTTAGTAGAGACGGGGTTTCACTGTGTTAGTCAGGATGGTCTCAATCTCCTGACCTCGTGATCCACCCACCTCGGCCTCTTAAAGTGCTGGGATTACAGGCGTGAGCCACCGCGCCCAGCCGTTGTGTCTCTTTTCACAAGTGAGTCAACAAGGCATTTAGGAGATGCATGAAATAAAATGATAAAGTATAAATTAAAAATCGGTACAAGAAAAACAAATTAAATGTGGAGTCAAGACCAGGGTGGATATAGGGTGAGGTTGGAGAGAATGAAGATATAAAGGCAATAAACTTCTACTATTGCTTCAAGTTGGCTGCAAATTGGCTTTGGGCTTCCTAGAGGGAAGGGGGCAAAGTTCACTTTTTCCCCTCTGGTCTGAAAATGGTGAAGCCCCATCTCTACTGAAAATACAAAAATTAGCCGGGTGTGGTGGCACACGTCTGTAATCCCAGCTACTTGGAGGCTGAGGGAGGAGAATCGCTTGAACCCGGGAGGCAGAGGTTTCAGTGAGCCAAGATCGCGCCACTGCACTCCGGTCTGGGCGACAGAGCAAGACTCCATCTCAAAAAAAAAAAAAAAAAAAAAAGTCCCATTGAAACATAACTGTACTATTCTTCTAGTCTGTAGCCTGTTACCATCATGAAAAACTAAGTTACTCTTTTTGACCCAGCCCCCAGTGGCTTTCCCTTCTGTGTTGGCTCCTTTTTTTTTTTTTTTTTTTTTTTTTTGAGACGGAGTCTTGCTGTCGCCCAGGCTGGAGTGCAGTAGCGCGATCTCGGCTCACTGCAGGCCCCACCCCCCGGGGTTCAAGCCATTCTCCTGCCTCAGCCTCCGGCGTAGCTGGGACTACAGGCGCCCGCCACCTCGCCCTGCTAATTTTTTGTATTTTTAGTAGAGACGGGGTTTCACCGTGTTAGCCAGGATGGTCTCGATCTCCTGATCTCGTGATCCACCCGCCTCGGCCTCCCAAAGTGCTGGGATTACAGGGGTGAGCCACCGCGCCCGGCCTCCTTCTGTGTTGATTCCTAAAGAAAAGGGGTTTAATTGGCTCATGGTTCTGCAGGCTGTACAGGAAGCATGGTGCCAGAATCCCCTTCAATTCTGGAGAGGCCTCAGGGAGCTTTCACTCACGGCTGAAGGCGAAGCAGGAGCAGATATGTCACATGGTGAGAGAGGGAGCGAGAGAGAGAAGGGAGAGGTTCTAGACACTTTTAAACAACCAGATCTCATGTGAAGTAACTGAAGGAGAACTCACTTACCACCAAGGGGATGGTGCTAAGTCATCCTTGAGAAATCTGCCCCCATGATCCAATATTTGCCACCATGTCTACCTCCAACGTTGGGGATCACGTTTCAGCATGAGATTTGGAGGGGACACGCATCCACACCACATCAACTTCCATTTCTAAGAGCTCTCGGGGCATCTCTGCAGTGCTCTGTGCTTCTGTTCCATTCTGGAACAGAACATTCTGCTTCTGTTTCTACCCTGGGTTTTCACGGCCTACTCAGCGTTCACTTCCCTCATAACTTTGCTCTCATGTGGCTTTGCCTCACCATGGGCCTAATTTCACCCTTTTCAAATTTGTCCACCTCTACCAACTGGCTCAACGGGCTATTTCCAAGAGTGATCATATAGTTGATTGGTCCAGGTCATCCTTTTTTTTCTTTTTTCTTTTCTTTTGCAGGGTCTCTCTCCATCATCCAGGCTGGAATGCAGTGGTGCAATCACAGCTCATTGCAGCCTCGACCTCCTGAATTCAAGTGATCCTCCCACCTCATCCTCCTGAGTAGCTGAGATTACAGGCATGCACCACCACGCCTGGCTAATTAAAAAATTTTTTTTTTTGCAGAGACGGAGTCTCACTGTGTTGCCCAAGCTCAGGTCATCCTTTTATACCTGGCTGTGTTACAGGTTGATAGCCAGTCTATGAGTCAAGTCCCATGGTCCAAAATGGAAGCTAAGGGATTGGGTGGGAATGTGAAGGGAGCTGTAGATGAAACCAATTTCTTTGCAATGAAGTTTAAGTATGGCAAGACATCATCTGTTCATCTGGGAGAGGGATTGAGCAGGAGTGTGGGAAAACCAGTTGCCCTCTTGCCTCTATTGCAAATAAATGCTTTTGTCTTTCTGAAAGACTTTTCTTCTGAGTTGCTTAAGTCATTCTATTTGGAAGTATGTTAGAGGCTCTGGGGAGCCCTGCACTAAAAAATACCCCCCCACTTTTTTTTGAGACAGAATTTTGCTCTTGTTGCCCAGGCTGGAGTGCAATGGCACGATCTCGCCTCACTCTGCCTCCCAGGTTCAAGCTATTCTCCTGCCTCAGTCTCCCGAGTAGCTGGGATTACAGGCGCCTGCCATGTCCAGCTAATTTTTGTATTTTTAGTAGAGACAGGGTTTCACCATGTTGCCCAGGCTGGTCTCGAACTCCCAACCTCAGGTGATCCACCTGCCTCGGCCTCCCAAAGTGTTGGGATTACAGGTGTGAGCCACCGTGTCCGGCAATAATCCTTTTTAAATGTATTAAACACATAGACTTCTGAATGTGTGTGGCTATAATACACCCCCCTGTACCCCATTTCTTATATTTCTTTATTTACATCAGCTGTTAGTAGCTAACATGCTATTGCTTTTACATCTTGCTACTCAGATTGAAGTTGGCTTGGGCATCACCTAGCAGCCTGTTAGAAGTGCAGAATCTCAGCCTCACCCCAGAACTACTGCATCAGAAACTGTACTTAATTTATTTATTTACTAAAATTTAAAAAGTTTTAATTATTTTAAAATAGCTAAATTAATTAATTTAATTTAATAAATTTATGAATTTAAATTAATAAAGTAATTAAATTATTAAATAAATTAATTTAATTATTAAATTAAATAAAGTAAATAAATTAATAAATTAATTAAATTAGAAATTTACAACTTATACAAAAATTAACTCAAGACAGATTAAATACTTAAATGTAAAACCCAAAATCATAAAAACCCTAGAAGAAAACCTAGGCAATACCACTCAAGACATAGGCAAGGGCAAAGACTTCATCACAAAAATGCCAAAAGTAATTGCAACAAAAGCCAAAATTGACAAATGAGGTCTAATTAAACTAAAGAGCTCTGCATGGCAAAATAAACTATCATCAGAGTGAACAGGCTACCTATAGAATGGGAGAAAATTTTTGCAATTTACCTGTCTGACAAAGGTCTAAAATCCAGAATTTACAAGGAACTTCAACAAATTCACAAGAAAAAAACAAACAACCCCATCGAAAAGTGGGCAAAGGATATGAATAGACACTTCTCAAAAGAAGACATTTATGTGGCCAGCAAACATGAAAAAAAGCTCATCATCACTGATCATCAGAGAAATGCAAATCAAAACCACAATGAGATACCATCATGCCAGTCAGAATGGCAATTATTAAAAAGTCAGGAAACAATACATGCTGATGAGGCTGTGGAGAAATAGGAACTCTTTTACACTGTTGGTGGGACTGTAAATTAGTTCAACCATTGTGGAAGACAGTATGGCAATTCCTCAGGATCTAGAACCAGAAATACCATTTGACCCAGCAATACCATTACTGGGTATATACCCAAAGGAATATAAATCATTCTACTATAAAGACATATGCACACATATGTTCATTGCAGCACTATTTATAATAGCAAAGACATGGAACCAACCCAAATGCCCATCAGTGACAGACTGGATAAAGAAAATATGGCACATATACACCATGGAATACTATGCAGCCATAAAAAGGAAAGAGATCATGTCCTTTGCAGGCACATGGATGAAACTGGAAGCCACTATCCTCAGCAAACTAACACAGGAATAGAAAACCAAATACCACATGTTCTCACTCGTAAGTGGGAGTTGAACAATGAGAGCACATGGACACAGAGAGGTAAACATCACACACCGGGGCCTGTTGGGGAGTGGGGGGTGAGGGGAGGGAACTCAGAGGATGGATCAATCGGTGAAGCAAACCACCATGGCACACATATACCTATGTAACAAGCCTGCATGTTCTGCACATGTATCCTGTTTTTTTTTTTTTTTTTTTTTTTTTAGAAGAAAAAGAAATAGAGATGAGGTGTTCATCTGGCTTGAGACCAGCCATGTTGCCCAGGCTGGTCTCAAACTTATGGGCTCAAGCTATCCTCCCAGCTCAGCCTCCCAAAGTGCTGGGATTACAGGCGCGAGTCACCATGTGCAGCCTATTTGTTTTTGAGAGAGGTTCGTGCTCTGTCACCAAGGCTGGAGTGCAGTGGCTTGATAATTGCTCACTGCAAACTCAAGCTCCTGGGTACAAGCTATCTTCTCACCTCAACCTCCTGAGTAGCTAGAACTACAGGCACACACCACAGCATCCAGCTCCTATTTTTATTTTTTGTAGAAATGGAGGTCTCACTTTGTTCCCCAGGCTGATCTTGAACTCCTGGCCTCAAGCAATCCTCCCGTCTCAGCCTCCCAAAATGCTGGGATTACATGCATGAGTCACTGCACCTAGCCTATTTATTTATTTTTGAGACAGAGTCTTGCTCTGTTGCCCAGGCTACAGTGCAGTGGTATGATTATAGCTCATTACAACCTCAAACTCCTGGTCACAAGAGATCTTCTCACCTCAGCCTACTGAATAGCTAGGACTACAGACGCACACCACAGCATGCAACTCATATATATATATTTTTTTCATAGAAAGGGAGGTCTCACTTTGTTGCCCAGGCTGATCTTGAATTTCTAGCTTCAAGTGATCCTCCTGCCTCAGCATCCCAAAGTGCTAGGATTACAGGCGTGAGCCACTGTGCCCGGCCAGAATCTGCACTTTAACAAGATCCTCAGGAGACTAACATTTGCATTAAATGTTGAGAAGCATTGATCTTAGAGCAAACTTTGGGAAACACTGAACAAGTCTGATCAGTGAATGTGGCTCTGAGAAGTAATGTGCCTTGTCTAAGCTCCCTAATTAGCCAGTAGTAGATCTGGGATTAGAATCCAAGTGTCACGAGTCCTAGTCATATTAACTTTCCAGCACAACATGGGTGTCTCCCTCATCTAGAACACAAGGAGGCCTGATTTGATCATTGTTAGAGAAGGAAATTAGCATGTGATTGGGGTGACCACATAAGTTATCATCAAAACATAGTCACTTTTTTGTTTTTATTTTAACTATAAAATAATTTTCTTTACTAGAGACAGGGTCTTACTATGTTGCCCAGGCTAGTCTTGAACACCTTGTCTCAAGACTAGCCTTGAACACCTTGGCTCAACACCTGTCTTGACCTCCTAAAGTGCTGGGATGACAGGCATGAGCCACTGTACCCGGCCTAAACATAGTCACTTTTGAGAGTGCAAGAGGGCACCATTAGCTATTTCAGGACAATAAATGCAACCTGACATAAGTGGTCACTCCATATACCTAAAGATATTTCTAGTTTACAGGGTCCCTTCATATTTGTTAACTAAACTGCATAAATATCTGATGACAAAATAATTTTAAAGTTCTAACTTTTATTTATGTATTTATATTTATTTTTGAGACAGGATCTCACTCTGTCACCCAGGCTGGAGTGCACTGGCACTATTTTGGCTCACCATGGTCTCTGCCTCCCAGGCTCAAGTGATTCTCCTGCCTCAGCCTCCCAAGTAGCTGGAATTACAGGCATGCACCACTACTGCCCAGCTAATTTTTGTATTTTTAGTAGAGATGGGGTTTCACCATGTTGGCTAGGCTGGTCTTGAACTCTTGACCTCAGATGATCCAACTGCTTTGGCCTCCCAAGGCACTGAGATTACAGGCATGAGCCATCATGTCCAACCTAAAGTTCTAACTTTCAAGTAAAACCTGGTTCTCAAGGAAAAATAATACATGTATCTCATTATAATAATAAGAAAAATACTAACCTCATTAAGAATAAAAGAAGCTGGGCGCAGTGGCTCACGCCTGTAATCCCAGCACTTTGGGAGGCCGAGGTGGGCAGATCACGAGGTCAGGAGATCAAGACCATCCTGGTTAACAGGCTGAAACCCCGTCTCTACTAAAAATACAAACAATTAGCTAGGTGTGGTGGCGGGCGCCTGTAGTCCCAGCTACTTGGGAGGCTGAGGCAGGAGAATGGCATGAACCCGTGAGGCAGAGCTTGCAGTGAGCCGAGATCACGCCACTGCACTCCAGCCTGGGCTGCAGCGCGAGACTCCGTCTCAAAAAAAAAAAAAAAAAAAAAAAGAATAAAAGAAGAGAGAGAAAGCCCAAATTAGCAAAATAAGAGAGTATGGGAACCAATCACAGATACATACAAAGTTGAAATGATTTTGAAATTGCTTTGCTGAACCCATTCAACTAAATTTGAAAACCTGGTTTCCACGCTGTCATTCACCGTGGCTGTGGCCAAGCTAGGGCTGGAAGCTACATCTCATGGCTTTCTGCCTAGTAATTTCCCTGTGAGTCAACCAGACTTCAGAGTCTCATTTCTGAAGCTTTTATTCCAGTACTCTAACCTAGAGCTAAGATGTCTTCGTAGCTTGGTGGGAACGCGGCTCTTCCACGGGAATGAGACACAGATGATCTGAAGACATATCTCCTGAGCATACCTCTTATGATAAATGCCCACATGCCTCCATCTGACATCAGCTTTGTCTGCCATGCTCAGGCCACCTGGCTCTAGAAATAAAAGATGGGAACGTCCCTGATCCTGAATGTTAAACCTGGAAAATCTCTTCCTGCCGGAGATGTAGCTAGCATTCCATATTTAAACTATCTTTAAAGATTTTAATGTTAACAATAGTAACAACAACTGGTATTTATTGAGTCTTTACTCCTTTGTCCCCTATCATTGTACCATCCCCATTTTACAGAAATCAAAGCACAGAGGGGTTAAGTAACTTGCCCAAAGCCACACAGAAAGTAAGTAATGGAGTTGATATTTGACCCCAAGTAATCTGATTCCAGAGATTATATTTTACCTCCAATTATGGCTCCAACAGTTTTCATATTATTTTGAGAATTCTGAGAATTATTCTCAGAATAATATATATATGTGTGTATATATATATATGCCAGACTATGTATATAATGTATATATGTATATAATGGAACTACTACGCCTAGTAAATTGTTTTTTTTAAGGTCCCAAGAGACATAGGAGAGAAACTATTGGTTACTGGACATTCACCAAGTGTCAGTCATAGTTCTAAGCGCTTGTACATGAATCAGCTCAGTAATCTTAAAACCAAAACCAGAACCAAACAAACCGCCGCCCACCCCCTGGGGAGAGTGCAGTGATTCTCACTCATCAGATGAGACAAAGGAAGCCCAGAGAGGTTCCATAACTTGCTTGAGATCCTACAACTAGATGGCAAATCCAGGGCTCAGAGCCAGCCCATTTGGCCCGTGAGCAGCATTCTTCACCACCAAGCACACCCCACTGCCAGTCCTTAACCCAGTTATTCATTCAGTCCTCACAGCACATGATCGACAGGAGTCATTTCCTACCCACTTGCTTTTCTCGGGTTAGATGGGGAAACTGACGCTGAGAAAGTTTAAATATTAGGTTGGAGCAAAAGTAATTGTGGCTTTGCCATTTTAATGGCAAAACCCGAATAATTTGCTTAGTGCCATTCAATGACTTGGGGGCTGGCTAGCCAGGGAGCCAAAGCGTGTTGCATCTGTTTTCACTTCCCCAGGCCTTAGTGGTGCGGTCTAAGGCTCGCCCTCTGCCACACATCCTCCTGTCCCTCCTCCCGGCAGCTCCTCCTCCTCCTCGTCCTCCTCCACCTCCTCCTCCACCCCCTCTCCCTCCACCTCCTCCTCTCCCTCCTCCTTCTCCCCCGCACCCCTCCGCCCCCCGGGGCCCTGCCCTGCGAGTCTCACCTGCCGCTCGGCGGGGTCCCGGCGGGGGCCGGAAAGCGCCACCTGGCGGCAGGTGGGCGCCCGCGCAGCGCATGCTAATGAGCCCGCGTCGTCGCTCGCGGATTGGCTGGCGCGGATTCCAGCTGCTTTCCAAGTTGGAGGCGCCTAGTGAGGGTCAAGGAGGCCCGGCCCGCGCCCTCCCCGCCCAGCCGCCTCCCCGTCGACCACCCAGGGCTGGGGCGAGCCAGGCTGCCTTTCGAACTTGGGGGCTTCTCCTCTTGTCTCCCACTGGTGCTCTGGCTGTGAATCCATCCAGGCGCCAGGATGACAATCCGATACCAAGGCCGGCAGTACACAGGCTGAGGATGGCATTTCTCCAAAAGGTAACCCTGGCCCCTTACCTGGGCCCTGGGAGGCGTGCCGGGGACCACATCTGGGAAGCGTCCGAGGACACGTGGGGCAGGAGTGGAGGGCACCCCTTTGGGTCGATTTGTGCAGCTCGATTTCATTAAGTGACTGGTGTGAGTTGTGATAAAGACAATTCCGTTTAGGTTTCCAAGCTGCGTCCTGGGCCTGGAGACTGAGACAGAGATCCACGGACTGCAGTGCAGGCAGCCCACCCCAGCTCCGAGTCATATAAGGTAACCCAGACAACCACCTACGAATTTAAAGCTCCTATAAGTTGCCCTTTCTGCATCCGAAGTGTGATATTTGAAAGTTAAAAACGTTATTTTACACACATAGATCTTAAAACGTATCTTACACCACAACCTACTCACAGATGCAAAGGCAGTGGTCATGGTCTTCCATTGCTTGGGGTCCTGGGGCTGGGTTTGAGGCTGAATGTCAGGGTTTCCTTTGCCATAACCTCATTCTGCACCACGTGCTGTCAGCCAGGCAGCCAATGTGGACTTGGAGGCTGGCATCTGCTGGGCACTGCTCGAGGTACCAGGGACACAGTGATGAGCAAAACGAGCATGGCCCCTGCTCTCAAAGTCCCTTGAGGCTAAATGGCCCACCCAAGGGCAGCTTAACAGTGCCCAGCTTTGGGGGATGTGGGCTGATGGAGGACTGGGCCCACCACAAGGTACCTTAGGGTGCCCCCAGTCAAATATATCTACTTTTTTTTTTTTTTTTGGAGACAGTCTCACTCTCTTGCCCAGGCTGGAGTGCAGTGGTGCGATCTTGGCTCTCTGCAACCTCCACCTCCCAGGTTCAAGCGATTCTCCTGTCTCAGCCTCCCGAGTAGCTGGGATTACAGGTGCGCACCATCACACCTGGCTAATTTTTATATTTTTAGTAGAGGCGGGGTTTCACTATGTTGGCCAGGCTGATCTCGAACTCCTGACCTCAAGTGATCCGCCCCCTTCGGCCTCCCAAAGTGCTGGGATTACAGGCATGAGTCACTGCGCCCGGCCAAATACATCTTTCTAGAGGAGCCAAGCTCCCTCAGCCAGCCAATGGCAGAGCTGCAGGTGAATGGCATCAGATGGTGTTGACATCCCACCCAACATCAGGGACTTCTACTGTAAGTGCCTGAGCCTCTCTGCTCAGGGGGTTTTCTCTGGCCATAGGAACATGACTGCCACACATGTGGCCAGAGTGCCAGGGAGTGGATGCCCCCTGGATCAGCCTGCAACTGATAGTGAAAGACAGTTGCTTGATGAAAAGTACCAAGCTTCCTCCCCCGCGGGTATGGCTCTTCTGAGGGTGTTCTATGTTGTTTCTCCCAGAGGCTCCCAGTAGGACAGAACTCAGGTGGCCCACAGGGGTTGCTGCTCATGAATGAGCCCTGTATTGTCCACCTTACTTACCCTGTCCCACCTCCCCAGGCACCAGCCACTTTCGGGAATCAATCTTCCCACCCATGCGACAGGCTAGTTCAATTATTATCTCCGTTTTACAGGTAAGGAAACTGAGGCTGGTAAGGGCTAACACTAGAAGAATTGTTGACATGATACAGAAAAGCTGGTCTCACTACAATTGTAGAAACATAATTATTTATTTTATTATTATTATTATTTGAGACAAAGTCTGGCTCTGTTGGCCAGGCTGGAGTGCAGTGGCGTGATTTCGGCTCACTGCAGCCTTGACCTCCTGGGCTCCAGTGATCCTCCCTTCTCAGCCTCCCAAGTAGCTGGGACTACAGGCAGGCACTACCATGCCTGGCTAATTTTTTTTGTTTTTTTTTTTATAGAGTTTTTTTGTATTTTTAATAGAGATGGGATTTTGCCATGTTGCCCAGGCTGGCCTCAAACTCCTGAACTCATGTGATCTGCCTGCCTCGGCCTCCCAAAGTGCTGCGATTACAGGCATGAGTCACTGTGCCCAGCCAGGAGAAATATAAAATTAAGACTGTGGTGAGAGGGAGCTTCTGATTCTACGTGAAGAGTGGGGGTAGTCATCACTGAAGAGAGAGCCTTGAAGCTTGGAGGATCCTGAGGCTTCTGCTGGGCAGAGGAAGGAAGACCCCACCTGCAGAAGCAGCCCCTGCCAAAGCACAGGGATGTATGAGAGTCTGGTGTGTCTGAGGGCATGCTGATTGCTGTTCGCTGAGCATATAGTACAAGGGGAGTGTGAGGTGGGACAGGCAGGCAGGGATGGATAGGAAAGGTCTATGCCTTACAAAGGTGGTGCTGTTTTCCCCCAAAGAGCAGGTGAGTGAAGTGGTCAGATTTAGGTTCAAATGAGGGCTCTAATGTAAGCCAGAGGAATGGATGGGATATATTTCCTTCCCTGAGCCAAGAGAATTCACTCAGGGTCTTTCTGTGCTGTCTGCAACTCCAGTCACCTAGGAAATGACAGATTTTCATGGGGTCAGAGGGAGTGGTGCTGATCAGAAGGGCCCTTCTCCTGTGACTGTCCAGGCCTTCACACCTGTCATCACTCCTGTGATTGTCCCAGGCTCGATGCAGCCCTGTGTAGGTATGTCTACCAGCCAAGCTGATGCCAACCAGCCAAGCTGATGCCCACCTCTGATGCCTGGACTTGTTGAAAATGTGGTGGAGGCTGGGCATGGTGGCTCATGCCTATAATTCCAGCACTTTGGAAGGCCGAGGAGGGAGGATGGCTGGAGCCCAGGAGTTTGAGGCCAGCCTGGGCAACAGAGTGAGACACTGTCTCTCCAAAAAAAAAAAAAGAAAAAAATTAGCCAGGTGTGGTGGTGCACACCCGTAGTCCCAGGTACTCGAGAAGCTAAGGTTGGAGGATCGCTTGAGTCTAGGAGGTCCCGGCTGCAGTGAGCTGTGATTGCACCATTGCACTCCAGTCTGGGCAACAGAATGAAACAGTGTCTCAAAAATACACAGGTAGATTTTTTTTTTTTTTAATGTGTAGAAGGAGATGAAGAATTCCCCTGTCCAGTGGCTCTGCCTGGGGGGTGTTAGCTGGTGACACATAGTGAACTAAACAGCAGGGCTGGGCAACCTGCTGTGGCCTCCAGCACACGCAGGGCTCTTGTTTCAGCCTAGCTTCTCATTTCCTGTGTTCCGGCAGCCCTGACCACCTGGGGTGAGGTGGAAAAAATTTCCATCTGGACTTCTAAAATGCTTTCCTATTTGACTTAAGGAAAAGTTGAGGATGTGAGGGTGTTCTTGCAGCAGATGGGGTGCCAGGAAGAGAGTTGAGCTTAGACGAGGGCTACAAGAAGAAAGGATCTTAATGAGGCTTGGGCAGAATTTAGAATTGCTTGTATCATTTGTTCACTCCTCCACGTGACAGACATTTATTGAGCACCTACTATGTGTCAGGTATTGTTAGACACTGTAATAACACAGACTTCAGGACACATTCCCTGTTCTCAAGTGACTTGTAGTCTAGTGGTAGGAGATGGCCACATGTATCAACACAGTGGCATGGCACAGGTGCCATGCAGACAGCTGGAGGGTAAAGGAGGTGCTTAAGTGTGGGCCTTTACTTTATCCTGGGTGGAATGTCAAGAAAGCATTCTGAAAGATATGGTGGTGGTTTCTCTGGGTCTTGAGGATGTGAGGCTGTTCTTAGGGCAGATGGGGTGCCAGGAGGAGAGTTGGGACAAAGGTGTAAGAGGAACATGAACTTGGCTTGGATCTATTGTGTGTCAGCTGTTGGTCAGAGCCAGATGGTGATGTCCAGTAGGCAATTCTGTGTCTGGAGGCAGGGCCTGAAAAACCTGGGAGACACATTAAACTGGTCATTGAGAATGTAATAGAAATGAGGGATGTTTCTGAGGCTGGGTACAGTTAACAGGGCATATTAGACTTGGGCATTTGGACTGTGGCTGGCAGTGCTACAGTTGGGATGTGAGTTGCCTACTAAAAAAAAGAGCGCAGTGGTTTGGGGTCACTATTTACATCTCTGCACAGCAAACTCATAATTATGATTGTCTTCCAGGAAGCTTGCTCTGGATTATAGGAAAATTCCAGTCCCTGAAATCTTGTAGAGAGTGACAGCCACTTACTATGAGAAGAAATTGTGATCATGGGGTGGATGGAATATTGAGACTATCACTTTCTGATACTTTCAGTGACTGTCTGGGTACTTTAAAATGTTCAATGTCATACCTCACTTAGCTGGAATCTGAGAGGGGCAATGCTAGGCCTGTGATGGGGTCAGAGAGAGTCCAGTGATGATGCTTTTTTTTTTTTTTTCCCGATGGAGTGAAGTGGTGCGATCTTGGCTCACTGCAACCTCCACCCCCGGGTTCAAGCGATTCTCCTGCCTTAGCCTCCAGAGTAGCTGGAATTACAGGTGCCTGCCACCATGCCTGGCTAATTTTTATATTATTAGTAGAGATGGGGTTTTGCCATGTTGGCCAGGCTGACCTCGAACGCCTGACCTCAGGTGATCCACCCGCTTTGGCCTCCCAAAATGCTACGATTATAGATGTGAGCCACCGTGCCCAGCCCAGTGATGACCCTTTTATGTAGCATTTGTTTGAGGCCTCAGGAAATAGTTGTGGAGAAGTCAGGATTCTGGGAGAACTGGGCAGCTGTGGTCTGGTAAACAGTGGTGGGGTGGGGTGGGGAGGTGATGGTATGGGGAAGGACCGGGGGTCTTCAATGTGTCTCACGAAAGGAGATAGCTCAGAAGGGATGCACGCTGGACAGAAGAAGGGGTAGCCTGGAGAAAGGCCACAGCTGCACCCTTCCTGGGGAGCTTGAAAGTCAAGGTGGGTTTTCTCCCATCGTGAGTGGAGTACAGGCACCTGCCACCTGCCACCTTGCCCACCAAGACCACCTCTCCAAGACCATTCCAGACCCAAGGAGTCAGTCATATTTTTCATAATTGAGACTTATTACAATTTAAAAAGGAATCCCTTAAGTGAGTTTACAGGGGAAAAGGTCGGAGGAAAATTATTCTGTCCCCTAATGGGAAGACCCCTAAAAATGTTCAAGACACAGACTCCCCTCTTCCCAGAAAATCCCTCCTTTGTGCAGAGACGTCATTGCTGGAAAGCCCCTCTTGATTGTGCTTTTAGAAATAACTCCTGTTAATCTCTTTTGAGGGGTAGTTGCAAATTCTTCAGAGATTGATTTTTTTTTTTAAACACAAAGGGAAAGAAATGGAGTGACTGTCATTTTTATCAGAGAAGTTTAAATGTCTAACTGGCAAAGTAGGTACAACTCCGCCATCCACCGTTTAGCTCCCTCTGCCTCGCTACTAAGGAGATGGTTATTTTACCCGATGAAGTACCGTATTTATAATCTGAAAAGTTATGACTGAAAGGACGAGGATGCTTTAAGCCCTGTCATCAGAAACTGCATAACAGTGTGTGTGTGTGTGTGTGTGTGTGTGTGTGTGTGTGTGCGTGCTGGGGAGGACGGGGCCGTTGGCTGCTGCTGAAAAGAATCACTCCAGCAGCCATGGCACCTCAGTCCCCTGGCCATCCCAGGAAGAGCAGGACCACCTCTCAGCATCCCTCAGTACAGTGTGGGGTTGTGTCTTTGCTCCCTTCTCTGCTGTTGGCCTCATGGCTGACCCAGTGGCCAGAAACACTGCCAAGTCCTGACACTGCAGAAAGCCAAGGATTGTGGCTCCAAATCAAGCTGAAATGAATAGCTTTTGTTCCAAAACAATTCTGTGAGCCAAGAAAGTGTCCATGCAGATAAAGCTTGCAGTCAGTCTTGCACAAGGAGCCCCAGCCGTGTTTTGCACGCTGTCTGAGTGGCTGGCGCTGTGCCCAGAATGCTGAGTGGCGAGGCTATCCTCAGAGCCTTCCCTGTGCACCTGATCTTGGCCCATTTCTTGAGATTGTGGTTCAGCTGCAAATGCTTGTTTAGCAACAGAGATTGAAATAGGAAATCCCTTTCCTTAGTGTTGGCATAAGACATTGTTCCATACTCTTTCCCTCCTTGGGAAGATTGGAGCCTCCTAGCTTCAGGAGCAGGCTGCCTGAGAGGGAGGGGGCAATTAGGATTTTTCTGATTCAGCTCTCTTCTGATATATCCAGGTTAGTCTACACCTCCTTCCTGTCTACCTAGCCATATCATGGGTTCCTTCCCAAGTTCACTTCCTCTAGGAAGCATTCATTGACCATCTGTCTTAGTCCATTTTCTGTTGCTATAACAGAATGCTTGACATGGGCTAATTTAAAAAGAAAAGAAGCTTATTTGGCTCACGGTTATGGAGGCTGGGAAGACCAAGGGCATGGTGACAGCTTCTGGTAAGGGATTTCTTTCTTTTTTTTTTTGAGACAGAGTCTTGCTCTGTCACCCAGGCTGGAGTGCAGTGGCCTGATTTCAGCTCACTGCAAGCTCCGCCTCCCGGGTTCACGCCATTCTCCTGCCTCAGCCTCCCTAGTAGCTGGGACTACAGGCACCTGCCACCATGCCCGGCTAATTTTTTGTATTTTTAGTAGAGACGGGGATTCACTGTGTTAGCCAGGATGGTCTCAATCTCCTGACCTCGTGATCTGCCCGCCTCAGCCTTCCAAAGTGCTGGGATTACAGGCGTGAGCCACCATGCCTGGCCCCTGGTAAGGGATTTCATACTGCATTATAACACAGCAGAAATGCGGAAGGGCAAGTGAGTGCACACAAAAGACACCTCAGGGCACTAACTCAGTCCCTTGGAAATGATCTCACTCACAAACAGCATTAATCCACTTATGGGGCTCTACCCTTATTACCTAATTCCCTTTTCAAAGGCCCCACCTCTCAATACTGTTACATTAGTAACTAAGTTTCCAACACATGGACTTCTGAGGGACACACTCAAACCCATAGAAGCATCCTGTGATCACAGTCCCTTTTCAGATCCTGTGCAATTAGGATCTGTATGTTTCACATGAGACACATTTTTATTCTGTGCTGTGTATTGGTCATCTCTCTCTATATACTTTACCACCTCAGCTCCCAGAGGACAAAGATTATGTTTTTTTTTTGTAGCAGTCATACCATTGGATTCATAAAAAGTATTCAGTTAAATCTCACTCTTCGCATTAGGTTGTCTAGCTGAGTTTTTCTTATGTGTCTTTACTGTCTGGTCCCTAGAAGGCATATTGTGACAATGATAACGTCTATCACTACCACTCCCACCCTATTGTCACTGTTCCTATATTGCCTTAGGGATTATATAACTGTTTCATATTCATTATTTTCATTTGATCACAACCACGCTTTTAAATAGATAGGGCAGATATTAGATGTTTTTTTCTTAGTGGATGAAAATACTAAGTTTCAGAGAGGTCAATTAACTGGTCCAGTGTCACACAGCTGACATCATCTATTTTTCAGCTTCACTGAGGCTAGAAAAACCAGTGGTCTCATTCTGAGGACGGCTACGTGCATATATGTTAAAAGGACTTTGTGAACTGAGGGCTCATACAATGGTGCATAGAATTATGATTAATGGCAGCTGGACACGGTGGCTCACGCCTGTAATCCCAGCACATTGGGAGGCCGAGGCAGGCAGATCACGAGGTCAGGAGATCGAGACCATCCTGGCTGACACAGTGAAACCCTGTCTCTACTGAAAATACAATACAAAAAAATTAGCCGGGCATGTTGGTGGGTGCCTGTAGTCCCAGCTACTTGGGAGGCTGAGGCAGGAGAATGGCATGAACCTGGGAGGCGGAGCTTGCAATGAGCAAGATCGCACCACTGAACTCCAGCCTGGGCAACGGAGCAAGACTCCATCTCAAAAAAAAAAAAAAAAAAAAAAAAAAAAGAATTATGCTTAATGGCAGAAAAATAGATACTGCAAGATTGAAACAGTTCAATGAAGACAGAGCAGTATGGATGGATGGCTCTGGATTTGGTTGATAGGAGCCAAAGAGTTGATTGCATTTGAGGGGCCCTCCAGGTGCAGATGTGTAGCAGGCAGCGGGAAATGACTCTGAGGAGGGCGGCAAGGGCAGAGTAAATGGTTGAGGAATGACCTTCATTCTTACTGTAGGTCTCCTGTATACCCTGATATTTCCTGTCTCCATTCCTTTGCTTCTGTTGTACCTTCATTCTGGGATGCCTCTCCTCACCCCAGAGCTTGAGGCTGTTATTTCCAGTTGTCTGCTACACATTTCTGTGTATATGTTCCAGAGCACGGCACAAACAAGTTTTTCTCTTTCAAAACAGGCTGCTTTCTTTTGTGTTTCCTGTTTTAAATACTGACTACCACCATTGGCTTGGCAGAGAGGTAGGAAATCTTGGAATCATATTCTCTTGCCTTCACCAAATTGTATACATTATCAACTAAGTTTCAAACACACAAACTTTTGGGAGTCACATTCAAACCACAGGACCATCCTATGATTGCTGTCCCTTTTGAGCTCCTGTGCAATTAGGATTGCAGTGTCTAAGTACAAGAGACTCATCTATAGTGCTTCTAGTGACCATATTCTCTTACTTTTCCTCATTGCCTCTGCCTGAACTGTGCTCTCTCCTGCATGATTATTTCCTCTGATACAGAAAGGTTTACTCCTCCTTTTTCTCTATTT
The DNA here is from genome assembly GCF_029281585.2 of Gorilla gorilla gorilla. NCBI lineage: Eukaryota > Metazoa > Chordata > Mammalia > Primates > Hominidae > Gorilla > Gorilla gorilla. Next base: position 26,886,902 of record NC_073228.2, on the reverse strand, counting down.
GGCCATACCATGCGTTCCCTTCCAAGTTCACTTCCTCTAGGAAGTATTTCTTGATTATTTGTCTTAGTCCATTTTCTGTTGCTCTAACAGAATACCCTAGACTGGGTAATTTACAAAGAAAAGAAGCTTATTTGGCTCACAATTATGGAGGCTGGGAAGTCCAAGGGCATGGCTACAACTGCATACCCTCCTTTTTGCATCTATAATTTTGCACATCTAAAACCATCTATAATTTTGCAAAACAAGGCAAACTCTGCTGCTTCTCCATGAGAGCTTCCATTTGTCTATGAATGACATTGAAGACCTATGGTGTCCTGGATTTATTTGCTCTCCCTTGGCATGCCATGCAGTTTTACCCATTCATGCCTTTGCACGTGCTTGTTCCTCAGCCTGGAATGCTCCTTTTCTCTGGGGCAGAAGCAACAACTTCTTGCCAAATAGCCCATGTTCTCTGAGTTAGAATTACTGGGCCGTGAGCAGAAGTGTTGTGTGGGTTTTCAGGCTGAAGCCTTGAAGGGTGAGTACCAATTCTCCATGTTTTTCTCTCTTCCCCTGCACAGTGATGGAGCACATGTAATGGAATGAGAAACCATAAATGGTAGCAGCCTAGAGAGTTGAGTCAAGACATCAAGGGAGGGCCCTGGACATTGCCCAACTTGACTTAGCATTTGCTTAAGAGAGATAAACCCTTGTTGGGTTAAATCTGTGTTACCACAGCATAATCTAAATTATCCTGAGTAATACATTCTCATTTTCTGCCAGTTAAAAATCTTTAAGTATCAGCTTAAATCCTCTTTCTTTAAAAGCCTTCCAGAACCAACCCACCCCTAGCCAGAATTGATGTCTTTTCTTTGTGCTTTCACAGCCTGTGTAACTTATGTCTATTTGACACTTAATGCCTAGTATTATGGTTGGTCATGTAGAGTTAGTGACAGAATGAGTAAGAGTATGAATTCCAAAGCCAGACTGACTGGTTCACATATCAGCTCTGTCATTTACCAGCAGTGGGACTTTCGATGAGTTACTTAGACTTCCAGAACTTGGGTTCATATTTGTCCCTCCAGAACCTACCAGAGTGTCCGACACAGTAATTATATTACATATGTCAATAATTATGTTAAATAATACCTGTTTACTGGCCTCCTTCTTTTTTGTCTTGCAGGTTGAAACATCAGTCAAAAACATGCAGAACCAAAGATGGGGACCAAAATCCAAAGCCAGAGGGTCCTGGAAATCAGAGGGTCTTACAACATAACAGGCAGTACAGGCCATGGCTCAGGCTAGGCGTGGAACAGACTGCAGTTCTCTTCTACAAATCAATCTAGACTGGACAGACAGAACTCCAAGAGAGGAAAGAAAAATGAATCTGATGTTACTTCTTGAAATCACATTTTCTGAAGTCACCATTTTTATGTATCTATCAACTCATCATTTTTATGTATATATCAATATGATTTTATGATCTTATTTTTTCCTACTAATGTGATGAATTACCTTGATTGATTTTAGAATATTAAATCACTTTTGTATTCCTGGAATAAACCCTAGATGGATGCTTGATTTTTCTAATTCCTTAGCAAAAATGCTAATATTTTATTTAGGATTTTGCATCTATATTCACAAGTGAGGATTTTTTTCCTCTCCTGACACCAACCAATTCTCCAACACAAACTGTGTCCTACAATTCAATTCAATTCTGACACTACCCAGAGTTAGCATTAGCCTCCACAGATTTAAGGCCTCAGCCCTACAAGACTGTCCCAATCAGACTCCAGTTGCAAGTCCTGAGCCACCCATACTTCTGGGCAACTGGTTACAAATTGGGGGTTCTTATGACCACCTCCCGCAGGCTTGACAATTTGCTAGAATGATTAGTGAAAAGCAAGAAAGTGCTTAACTTAATATTACTGGTTTATTACAAAGGATACAATTCAGGAAGAGCCAAATGGAAGTGATGCATGGAGCAAGGCAAGGGAGAATGAGCACAGAGCTTCCCTACCCTCTCCAGGCACGCCACTCTCCCAGCACCTTGATGTGTTCACCAACCTGGAAGCTCTCTGAACCCCATCATTTAGAGGTTTTAATGGAAGTTTCATTACATAGGCATGACTTTTTTTTTTTTTTTTTGAGACGGAGTCTTACTCTGTCACCCAGGCTGGAGTGCAGTGGCACCATCTCGGCTCACTGCAACCTCCACCTGCCGGGTTCAAGCAATTCTCCTGCCTCAGCCTCCCAAGTAGTTGGGACTACAGGTGGACACCACCATGACCAGCTAATTTTTGTATCTTTAGTAGAGACGGGGTTTCACCATGTTGGCCAGGCTGGTCTTGAACTCCTGACCTCAGGTGATCCGCCTGCCTTGGCTTCCCAAAGTGCTGGGATTATAGGCGTGAGCCCTACATAGCAATGACTGATTGAATCTTTGAACACTGGTGATTACTTCAATCTCCAGCCCCTTGTCCCTCTCCCCTCCCCAGAAGTCAGTGGGTGGGGCTAAAAGTTCCAACCCTCTAATCATGCCTAGTTCTCCTTTTTTTTTTTTAATTGTTTATTTTTCTTGGCATGCAGAATAAGAGCTATTGTCTAGGTCTTTCTGGTGACCTCTTCATCCTGAACTACCTAGAAGCCTCCAGCCACTAGTCATTTCATTAGTATACAAAAGACACTCTTGCCACTGTGGAGATTTCAGGAGTTTTGGGAGCCATGTGCCAGGAACCAGGGACAAAACCCAAATATTTATTTTTTCTCATACCACAGTGATTGACATTGGTCTGTAATTTTTTCTGCTTGTAATAGCCTAGTCCAGTTTTTCTATTAAGGTTATGGCCACATAAAAAGAGTTGGGAACTATACTCTGTTCTGCTATTCTTTGGTAGAGTTTGTCCAAGTTTATGCAAGATTGGTATTATTCTTTTTTTTTTAGAGACAGGTTCTCACTCTGTCACCCAGACTGGAGTGGCAGTGATGCCATCACAGATCATTCACTATAACCTTGAACTCCTGGGCTCAAGCAATCCTCCCACCTAAGCCTCCTAAGTACCTGGGACTACAGGTGCACGCTGCCATGGCCTGCTAATTTTTAAATTTTTGGTAGAGGCGGTGCCTCACTGTATTGTCCAGGCTGGTCTTGAACTCCTAGACTCAAGTGATTCTCCTACCTCAGCCTCCCAAAGTGCTGGGTGTATAGGTGTGAGCCACCACACACAGCCCATGGTATTATTCTTTAAATATTTGGAAGAATTAACTGATGAAGCAAGCCATCTGGGGCTTGGAATTCTTTGTGAGAAGTTCTTGAATAGATTCCATTTATTTATTAGATATTGGCTATTCAGATTTTACTTTTTTATGTGGGCTTTGGAAAGTTGTATTTTTCAGGGAGTTTGTCTATTTTATCCAAGTTGTCAATATTTTGGTGTAAAGACAATAATATTCTCTTATCTTTGTTATATTTGTGGGATCTGTACTGATATTCCTTTCTAATATTGAAAATTTGTCTTTTTTGTTTCTGTTGATCAGTATTGTTTGGAGTCTATCAATATAAATAATATTTTCAAATAACCAAATTTTGATTTTGTTGATTTTTCTCCATTGTATATGTGTTTTCTATTTCTTTTCTTTCTTTCTTTTTTTTTTTTTTTTTTTGAGACGGAGCCTCGCTCTGCCACCCAGGCTGGAGTGCAGTGACACGACCTTGGCTTACCGCAAGCTCCACCTCTTGGGTTCACGCCATTCTCCAGCCTCAGCCTCCTGAGTAGCTGGGACTATAGGTGCCCGCCACCACGCCCGGCTAATTTTTTTGTATTTTTAGTAGAGACGGGGTTTCACTGTGTTAGCCAGGATGGTCTCGATCTCCTGACCTCGTGATCCGCCCGCCTCGGCGTCCCAAAGTGCTGGGATTATAGGCGTGAGCCACCGCGCCAGGCAGATTTGTTTTCTATTTCACTGATTTATGATCTTTATTATCTACTTCTATTTTCCTTAGATATAACTTACTGTTCTTTTTGTTCTTAAACTAAAAAAATAAATCATTGACTTTCAGCCTGTCCATTTTTCGAATATACACATTTTTAAGATTATAAATAGCTCTCTAGTCCCTACATTAGCTGCATCCTACGAGGTTTTAGAAGTTACGTCTTTTATGGGGTCACATTGAGTTCAAAATATTTGCTAATATCTGTCTAGATTTCTTCTTTATGAGTTATTTAGAAATATATTTTTTATTTCCAGGCCGTGGAGATTATCTTTTTATTATTGAGTTCTGACTTAATTTTATTCTGGTCAAACAACATTCTCTGAATGATTTCAATGTTTTGAAATTTGCTGAGGCTTTCTTTATTGCCCATCATATGATCAATTTTGATACGTTTCATGTACACTTAAAAAGTAAATTCATGCATGCCTGTAATCCCAGCTACTTGGGAGGCTGAGGCAGGAGAATTGCTTGAACCTGGGAGGCGGAGGTTGCAGTGAGCCGAGATTGCACCATTGCACTCCAGCCTGGGCAACAACAGCAAAACTCCATCTTAAAAAAAAAATAAATAAATAAAATAAATTCTATCACTATGGGTACAGAATTTGATACATATACAACAACTAAGTCTGTTAGTTGCTTTATTTAAATCTTCTAGATCCTTACTATATTTTCTTGCTCTATAAGTTACCGAGAAATGTATCTTACAGTCTTCCATAATGATTGTGGATTTGTCACTTTCTTCTTTGAGTTGCTTAATTTTTGCTTTCTGTATTCTGAAGTTATAAGTATGTATAGATTTGTGATTTGATATCTACTTGTTGGATTGACCCATTACAATATGTACCTTTTAATATTTAGTAATGCTTTTTGCTTCAAAATCTTACTTCATACTGCTATAGAATGCCTGGTTTCTTTTGTTAGACTTTTACAGTCTATCTTTCCTCATCCTTTTTCTTTAATCATCGATCTCCATGTATTTAAAGTGTCTCTTTTAGAAGTCACATAGAGTTAGGTTTTGTATTTTTCATCCAGTATGATAATCTTAGTCTTTTTCTTTTTTTTTTTTTTGACGGAGTCTTGCTCTGTCACCCCAGGCTGGAGTGCAGTGGCGCGATCTTGGCTCACTGCAACATCTGACTCCCTGGTTCAAGTGATTCTCTTGCCTCAGCCTCCAGAGTAGCTGGGATTACAGGCACATGCCACCATGCCCAGCTAATTTTTGTATTTTTAGTAGAGATGAGGTTTCACCATGTTGGCCAGGATGGTCTTGATGTCCTGACTTTGTGATCTGCCCACCTTGGCTTCCCAAAGTGCTGGGATTGTAGGCATGAACCACTGCACCTGGCCAATCTTAGTTTTTCATTTGGATTATTTAGTCTATTTAAATAATAGTAAAGTAATTATTGATATAAAGTTGGGTTTATTCTATTTATTTTCTGCTTCACCCATCTGTTTTCTGTTGTTTTTCTTCTTTCTTGCATTCTTTTGGATTAAGAAAATATTTTCTATCATTCTATTCTTTACCTCAAGCTTGTTAGTTATACATTGTTTTGTTACATATTCTTTTTCTTTAGCTGTTATCCTAGAGATTAAACAACATGCAATCTTGACTTATTTCTGTGTAATACAAATTATTACTTTTACCAGTTCCCAAAACATTTAAAACTTTAGGAAACTTTAGTTTTATTTATCTCCTTCCTCATTTTGTGTTGTTGTTATACATGTTTAGTTCTACACATATATTTAAATTCCATAAGACATTATACCTATTGGGTTGGCAATAAATATTCATTAATAATTACCTATATATTCATCCATTCTGGTATTTTTCTTCTTTTTTGAGAGACAGGGTCTTGCTCTGTCACCAAGGCTGGACTGGTGTGCTAGCACAATCATGGCTCATTGCAGTCTCAGCCTCCTGGGCTCAAGCAGTCTTCCCGCCTCAGCCACCTGAGTAGCTGGAACTACAGGCATGCGCCATTATGCCTGGCGAATTTTTAAATTTTTGTAGAGGTGAGATCTCACTATGTTGCCCAGGCTGGTCTCAAACTCCTGGGTGCAAGCAATCCTCCCACTTTGGCATCCCAAAGTGCTGGGATTATAGGCACTCCTGGCATATATATATATTAAAATACATATACTAAAATATATATATATATACATTTTAATTGAAATATGGTATTCACTCAGAAAACACGTACAGATCAATACATTTTCACAAGCAGAATGTGGTACATATATTTTAAAACATTAAATTCTGTTTAAAGAAGCAAAATTTTGTATTTTAGGAACACATTACTTACTGTTCAAACAGATGGTTTCCTGAGGAAATGTGTGTGACTTCACACTATGGGGCTGTCTTTGTCAGCCCTCCCAGACTGCCCCATCTGTGACTTGATTTTTTTTTCTCCTTGTCAAGGTGTCCTCCTCAATTCAATTCACCTCTGCTTCAGGCCAACCGAGACAGGGTCCTTTTGTCAACCTTCTGGCTTCCTTTGCCCTGAGGGATGGAAGCCTTTCCCCACAACCCCCATCAGCTTCTCTTTCTGCATGTTGCTGATCTGGAGACCTGCTGTCATTTGTGGCTGCTCTGAGACATGGCCTGGTCATGGGGGCAGAGCCTCCCTTTGACTGCACCATTTGTTAGCTGTGCTTTAGCCTTCTGTGGAGATTACGACTGGAAAGGCTTGAGACATTGATGACTGGTTCAGCAACAAGAGCTTGAACTGTATGGGAGGAAAGACTGAATATTACAATTTTAGTAGTCATTACTGGGGAAGCTGGGCAGGAGGATCATTTGAGCCCAGGAGTTCGTGACAGCCTGGGTAACAGCAAGACCCTGTCTTATTAAATTATAATAATAATAAACTGAATTATGGACAAAACGAAGTTAACAAATTTTTTTAGCAGTCACCATTCCTTAAGCACCTACTGTCAGGTGCTCTGCCAGAAACTTCTATAGAGCATCTCATGAATCCTCAAAATAATTCTGTGAAGAAAATATCATTACTATCTGATATGGTTTGGCTGTGTCCCCAACCAAATCTCATCTTGAATTGTAGTTCCCATAATCCCCATGCGTCATGGGAGGGAGCCAGTATGAGGTAATTTAGTCATGGGGGTGGTTACCCTCATGCTGTTCTCATGATAATGGGTGAATTCTCACAAGATCTGATGGTTTTATAAGGGACTTTACTCCTTTTGCTCGACACTTCTCCTTCCTGCTGCCATGTGAAGAAGGACGTGTTTGCTTCAATTTCTATCATGATTGTAAGTTTCCTGAGACCTCACGAGCCATGTTGAACTGTGAGACAATTAAACCTCTTTCCTTTATAAATTACCCAGTCTTAGGTATGTCTTTATTTGCAGTGTGAGAATGGATTAATACACTATGCAACTTCAAATAAGGAAGAGGAAGCTCAGGGAAGCAATTTGCCTAAGGTCACACAATTTGCCTAAGGTCTCTGCCTAAGTGCACAGAGTGTTTGGATCAGATTTAATTCATGCTCTTTGCTCTAGGTCCAGTCACATCTTCTATGCCTATCTCAGCTGCTGACACGTGACTCAGCTGCTCCCATTTTCCTTGGAATAGTAGGAGCTGGAAAGGACCTCAGAGGTCATCCACATCAACCATCTCATTTCACTGATGAGGAAACTGAGACTTGGACCAGGTCAGTGGTTGTCATTCACACCCACGTGCCATCCATACCCATGTGCCAGTCACTCCAAACTACACACATTTCTCCAAAGGCATCTGGGTGTTCCCACCTCTCTGCTTTTGCTAACAAGTTTCCCTCTGCTGGAGTGCCCTTTCTCCTCATTTCACACTGTTAATGATCTTTTCAGCTTTCAAGATTCACTCCAAGCATCATTTCTCTCATCATCTCCTGAGTATCTGCAGGCTACACTTAGCAATTTCTACTGTGCAGGGGAGTTACCACAGCATGCCTGAGACTGCTAACCTTAGAAAGCCCTGCTTTCAAGGTTGGCCTTTCCAAGGCTGGCATGTAGGAGCTTGGGTTTCAGGAGAGTTCCCATGATTCCCTGATAAGAGTGGCTCATTGTGCCTGGACTGTTTGTGCAAACAGTATGGCTTATGTGAAACACCTGCTTTCCTTCTGGGAGTCTGGAATCTTGGTGCATGCTAGGCAGAGGTTGGCTACATGACCAGCCCTCAGTAAAAACTTTGGGTACTGAGTCTCTAATGAGCTTCCCTGATAATGGACAACATTTCACACTTGTCACAGAGCATTGCTAGAGGAATTAAACGTGTCCTGTGTGATTCCACTGAGAGAGGCTCTTGGAAGCTTGCCCCTGGTGGCTTCCAGACTTTGCCCCATGCGCCTTTTCCTTTTGCTAATTTTGCTTTATATCCTTTCATGGTAATAAATTACAGCCATGCTGACGGCTATCCTTTGAGTTCTGTGAGTCCTCCAAGCAAATCACTGGACCTGGGAGTCTTGAGTTGTCTTAGGGATCCCCAGCGCACCTGCTATATGTTCTGCCATATGCTTGAATATAGATTTCCTGCATTAACACTCAAATGCTGCAATGTTTTGGTTTATGAATCTCTCACTCACACTGTCAAAAAGCAAGTTTGTGTTATTCTTCTTTTCATTTCAATAGGTTTTGGGGGAACAGGTGGTGTTTGATTACATGGATAAGGTCTTTAGTGGTGATTTCTGAATTTTGGTGCACCCATCACCTAAACCGTGTACACTGTACCCCATGTGAGGTCTTTTATCCCTCACCCCCCTCCCACCCTTCCCCCAGAGTCCCCAGAGTCCACTGCATCAATTTTATGCCTTTGCATCCTCATAGCTTAGCCACTTATTTTTGTTTATTTATTTATTATTTATTTTTTGAGACAGAGTCTCACTCTGTCGCCCAGGCTGGAGTGTAGTGGCATGATCTCAGCTCACTGCAATCTCTGCTGCCTGAGTTCAAGCAATTCTCCTGCCTCAGCCTCCCAAGTAGCTGGGATTACAGGCGCGTGCCACTACCCCAGGCTAATTTTTGTATTTTTAGTAGAGACGGGGTTTTACCATCTTGGCCAGGCTGGTCTTGAACTCCTGACCTCGTGATCCACCTGCCTCGGCCTCCCAAAGTGCTGGGATTACAGGTGTGAGCCAATGTGCCCGCCCTGCTTAGCCACTTATAAGTGAGAACATATGCTGTTTGGTTTTCCATTCCTGAGTTACTTCACTTAGAATAATGGTCTCCAATTCCATCCAGGTTGCTGTGAATGCCATGATTTCGTTCCTTTTTGTGGTTCAGTAGTATTCCATGGTATATATATATACCACATTTTCTTTATCCACTCGATGATTGATGGGCATTTGGGATGGTTGCATGTTTTTGCAATTGTGAATTGTGCTGCTATAAACATGTGTGTGTTTATAGCAAGGGAATAGCAAGAGAGTTTTGGTAGCCAGCTTCCAAGATGGCTCCCAATCATCCCTGCACCTGTTTTCATGCCTTCTCACATTGAGTAGGGTCAACTTATGTAATCGCTAGGTTATTGGGGAAATAATGGTGTGTGACTTCTGAGGTTAGGCCATAAAAGATATTATGGTTTCTGTCTTACTCTTTTGAGTCACTTATTCCAGGGGAAGTCAGCTGCCATGTTGTGAGGACACTCAAGCAATCCTATGGAGAGGCCCATGTGATGAGGAACTGAAGCCTCCTGCCAACAGCCATGTGAGGGCACCATCTTGGAAGCAGATCCTCCAACTTCACCCAAGCCTTCAGATGAATATAGCCCTGACCGACATCTTCACTACAATCTCATGAGAGAACCCGCGCCAGCACTACCTAGCTATGATGCTGCAAAATTCCTGACCCATAGAAACTGTGAGATAATAAATGCTTGTTGCGTTAAGCCACAAGTTTTGTGGAAATCTGTTACTCAGCAATAACTAACATGAGAGTTAGCTGAAGGTCACATTCTTGTTGAGTAGTGGAAAGGGTTTTGTTAACCCTTTACCCACTGTGGTTCACTTGATAAATGATGGATGAATAAAGAGTGAAAATGAGCACAAAAGTGCCTAAGAAAATTTTCTTCTTTATTGGATGAGGAAAGGGTCTGGAACTAAACTAATGTAAAATTGAGAAAGGATGAGGGGTATAATCAGAATGACATACAAGCAATCAAAATGAATGAGCTAGAGCTAAACACTACTACATATATTAATATTAGCTGCATAATGTTGAGTAAAAAAAGCTAGTCCAGAAGACAAAATACAGTAAGACATCCTTTTGATAAAGTTTTAAAAAAGTGAAACCAATGTATTGTTTAGATATAAATGGCTGTGATAAAACAAAAAACTCCAAAGGCAAGAGCATAAACTTTACAAAGTTTATCACAGTGGTCACCCCTATAGACAGGGAAGCAGGAGGATTGGTCAGAGAGGAGCATGTTGTAACTGTAAGTTATTGGTCATGTTGGTTCATGAAATATTCCTAATACTATTAAATAAATCTAAATAGAATAAAATAAATAGAAAGGGCCACGCATGGAACAAAGATGTTTTTGTACCAGGGACTGAGAATTATGACTAACCCAATTCAATAAGCCTGAGGTCCAATAAAAAGGGTGGCGCTGATGGGGGTTAGTCTAAGGCCTGAAGAAAGGGAGGGATGTTAACACTTTTAAACACTGATAGTCGAATGTGAAGCGGAGGCAGGTGGTCAGTGGGATGGAGGCCACTGTAAACAAAATGTATGGTTTTTGCTATTTGGGAGTAAAAGGCAGCACAATTTCAGGACACTTTATTTTTTTTTGTTTGTTTTGAGACAGATTCTCGCTCTGTCGCCCAGGCTGGAGTACAGTGGTGTGATCTTGGCTCACTGCAACCTCCGCCTCCAAGATTCAAACAATTCTCTTGCCTCAGCCTCCTGAGTAGCTGGAATTACAGGTACGTGCCACCATGCCCGGCTAATTTTTGTATTTTTAGTAGAAACAGGGTTTCACCATGTTGGCCAGGCTAGTCTTGAACTCCTGACCATCTCCTTGTTCTGATTGCAAGCTCACTATATGTCTCAGTACAATATAAGAATCTAGTCTCCCATGTAGATCTTCCTACAGGAAAGAAACACACTGTTGGCAAATACAATGATCCAGTCTGACTGATAATTATGTTTTTCACTAGAAAGGAATTAACTCACACTCCAGGTTTATACATCAACTTCTTTTAGTTTGGTTAGCATGTGTCCTCTGGATCCTGCTTACCTCTGTGTGAACTAATGGAACCAGCTTTTTGGCCCTACAGAGTGAAGGACAGGATACTGGAAGAAGACAGTCCAAGGCATTGTTACCCAGTCATCCCCAGTCAGGTCTTGTTTGAAACTCCAACAGTTTAGTAATATACTAGTAAGTCAATTTGTAGCTCTACTTGAAGAAGGTTTGTGCCAAACAAGATAGTTTCAGTAACTAAGCTATGTTGAGTGATGTTCAAAACAATTGTTCTAAATTTTATTCTATAATGTCAGAGCAAGGTTCCAATGAATATCAATGCAAATATACAACACATTTAAATGGTTTTTAATTACATTCTATTTATACAGTTAGCAAATGTTGATCATATCTTATTAAAATAGGTCCATCTAGGAGACTGTGAACAAATTTCTAGGTTTGTCATTAAGAATCCCTGAATCTACTGAATTTTAGAATTTCGACACAATTCACATTTTTTCCAAATAATTATTTTTACTGTTTTATAAATAACTGTATATTGATAATGTTTGCTCAATAATATTGAGATGTTATTTACTGTTCATGATGTATGCAGGAGGAAGTCCAAGGCCAGGTTTTGTTCATTTCCTTTTCCAGGTGTTATATGGCTTGTGGCACTTGACTAACTAGGAATCATTTTCTTGAATGTTCATAAAACAGAAACTATCCTTACCGAAATCCAGTCAGATGATTTCAAAAAAGTAGATCTGAAATGCCTTTTGAGAGCTGCGAGTGCCTTCTGAGCAGTCCTGTGCCCAGGTGAATGCTTTATGTCAGCATTTTGCAAAATGTGTTCTGGGAAAAACCACATGGGAGGGATATTAATAGAGTGTTACTTTAAAGTTTCTGTGGTTAAAATGCTAGAGAAACACCAGACTAAACAAAGTTAAGCAAGTTCATCACGGCAGGCCTTCTCTGAACGATCTAATATTCTATTAACTGTGTTAAGAGACTGGCAGATTCCTCCCTCCCTCCCTCCCCCGCTCTTTCTCTCTTTCTTTTCTTTTCTTTTCTTTCTTTCCTTCTTTTTCTCTTTTCCTTTTCCCTCCCTGCCTCCCTCTCTTTCTCTCTTTCCTTTTCTTTCTATCTCTCTCTCTCTCTCTCTCTTATTTTCTCCTCAGGAACACATAATGGCAAATGCTTCTTTATAGGGAATATTTCCCAACACAATCTCATAGAAGTGTCAGAGAAGGTATATCAGTTTCACACATGAATAGTTTCCGTTTTATGGATAGTTTCCGTTTTATAAATGTTCAAGAAAATGATTCATAATCACTGAACTGCCACAAGCCATATAACACCTGGAAATGGAAATGAACAAAACCCGGCCTTGGCCTTCCTCCAGCATACATCATGAACAGTAAAATAACATCTCAAAATTATTGAGGAACTAACACCTGTGGTAAGTGGCTGCCCTGGTAGAGAATCCAGGCCAGTATTCTCAAACTAGTAGTCTACAATCATGAGTCTCATTTCTCCTTGGTAAGATTTTTTTTTTTTTTTTTTCTGAGACAGGGCCTCATTCTGTCACCCAGGCTGGAGTGCAGTGGCACGATCTCAGCTCACCGCAACCTCCGCCTCCCAGGCTCAAGCCATCCTCCTATCTCAGCCTCCCGAGTAGTTGGGACTACAGGCGTGCACCATGATGCACAGCCTTTGGTTAAGAGATCTAGATTTTGTCTTCACCCTCCTCTCCCATAGGGAGGACGTTAGGACCCTTTCTACCCCTGTACCTCCAAACCTCCTTCCAAGTGGCACTGTCTGCATAGTTCTTGTACTCTACTCTTCCAGGCTCATAGTTCCTCATCTTCTGAACTAATCTTCTTCCCCATTATGTGGTCACAATACTAAAGTGCATTTTTTGTTTGTTTGTTTGTTTTGGTTACTTGACTTTAAAATTGACAAGTCAGTCGTTCTCCTACATACGGGAAAAATGGGCCCTAAAGTATATATATTTACAGGTCTTGCTCTGTCGCCCAGGCTGGAGTGCAGGGGTGCCACCAAGGCTCACTGCAGCCTCGACCTCCCAGGCTCAAGCAATCCTCCCACCTCAGCCTCCAGAGCAGCTGGGACCACAGGCGCACACCACCACGCCCGGCTAATTTTTGTATTTTTTTTTTTTTTTTTTTTTTTAGTAGAGACTGGGTCTCGCTATGTTGCCCAGGCCGGTTTCTAACTCCTGAGCTCCAGCGATCCTCCCAACTTGGCTTCCCAGAGTGCTGGGATTACAGGCGTGAGCCAGTGCGCCCGGCCTAAATTAAATACTTTTAAGTTGCAGTGTCACCATTATTTTTTTCGAGGCTGTAGGGGTTATAAAAAGGAAAGTCCAGAGCTTAGGTATTGGAGGGGCCGATCTCGAGGGAGCACTTAGGCGAAAGGGATCCCGGCGCTATGGGCTTCAAGGGGGCCCCTCCGAAAAGCCTTCCACCCCGGCCCCCAATCCCGCGGCGCGCGAGTTCCGAGGAGGAGGCCCCACCCCCCCCACCCCGCCCCGCCCCGCCCCGCCGCTCGCGGCCCCAGAGTCGGCATTAGGGGTTCGCGTCCACCCGGCAAGGCCTCCCGTGAGCCCGGAGCAGGGACCTAAGAGGATGCGAGAAACCCTCCAGCAGAAAAAAGCCCGCAAACTCAGTGCACTCACGCTGTCTGAAAGAAGCCGAAAGTGGGCAACCGCCCGAAGCCGACATCCTGAGCCCGCATTTCCTCTCTAGGAATCCGGAGGTTTCCGCATCTCTATGGTCTGGGCCTCGAGCGGCGGAGCCTGTGGTCTCTGGCGCAAAGGAAAGTGACCTCCCAGCGAGGAGGGGAAGGAGCATCGGCTTGTCTCTTCGCGATCCCTTTCCTACCCCTTCTCACTCGTGCGCACCTGGCAGTACCACCAGCAGAGCCTCGGAAATTGCTTTCATCACGATTTAACAAAATGAAGACACAGAACACAATAGGACACCCCCAAACTCAACAAGTTTCTCTAGCTTTTTTCCAGTAGTGTATGCGCACATGCATTTTTAAAATTTAGATGAAGTCTAACATTCATGCAATAACACAGCTGAAATGACGAGTAATAACAATAATAATAACCCAGAAATGTTTGACATTTGAAGTTCCTTTTGAGTTTGAACCCCAGGCTGGAACTGGATGAGCTGGCCTCGTCTCTCAGCACAGACCCTGTCCTCTGGTCCCTAAGGCCGCGAGCAGGAGAGACACACCTGTTCTTCCACTTGCTCCCAGGGTTCCAGTTGGCCCATCTGTTGATTCGAAGGTTCATGCTAACCAACTTATATATACTTTCTTATTTGTATTTTCCACTCTAAAAAGGGATAGGGAAAACAATGCAAATATAAATAACTGCAGAATCTACTAAAATTAGAATTGTCTAGGTTTACAAAACATATGGCATCCAACACAAATAAGGGTGTGGTGAAATTTGTTCATTCTGAGCAGACAGAATGTAAATATATGCATCCTGTTGAAAAACTACTTGGCATTTTATATCAAAAGCCACCGTGACTCATGGGATCCCATCTGTGAAAATTTATCTCAAGCAAATAATGCAAGAGAAAGGAAAAGCTGTATTTTTGAAGTGATTCTGCAATGGACAACTATTGTTATTGTTCGCCCAACATTCAGTTTTTCTTTTAATGATTTTAACAGTAGGATTTTTCTGTGGGAAACCTACTAGCCCTCAATCCACTTCTGGGGTGGGCCCATGACCCAGGCCTGGCCAATGAGAATATCCCAGCATGGCAAGGCAGTAAGACATGAAGTCATGAGCCAGGCTGAAGGCCCCGAGTCCTGGCTCTGCTGCTTAACAGATGCATGAATGTCAGCTTGTTACTCAGCTTCTCTGACTCTCAGTATACTCATTTGTTGAATGGGCACATTAATAGTCCCCTGCCTCACAGGGGTAAAGATTAAATGAATGAAGCAGGTATAACAGTGCTTGTTATGTCCTACCATGATCAGTTCCTACCTCTGTGACTCTGATCAATATTTCCTATGTCTAGCACGCTTTATTACCACCTTTCCTTTCTTTCCTTTTCTTTTTACTTTCCACATGTTGCAATATCATCTACTGCATTATCCTAGACATTTATTTTATATTTTTCTTTCCTATGGGGAATACCCTGAAGGTGGGACTGTGTCTTATTCATCTTTGTACTCTGGGTGCTTAACACAGTTCCCACCCCAGAAATGGTGCTCAATAAAGGCTTCTTGAAGAAACGGAATAGCCTTGAGCCCAGAGATGAGAAAGAAGTTGGAACAACTAGTGAAAAGGTGATAAATCCTAGATGATAAACAAAAGGGGAATAGAGAGAACCACATGAATATGAACAATTTTCTTTAAAAAAAAAAAAAAAACACTTGATCCCTGGGGATTGCAGACTCCCTATCTCCCTAGCCCTGGACTGGCTCCCATGTGGTGGACAGATGAGTTCTAAGGACAGACTTGTGCCTAAGATTCACTTTCTGAATTACTGCTTCCTTTTTCTGCCTTAGAAATCATCTCTTACCTCGGAGACTAACAGGAGAAATTAGCATTCTTTTCAGATAGATCCAATCTGCCTTCAGGAAAGACCACCCCGCATGGCCAATATTTATGTGCAAAAATTCAGACATAAAATGCAAAGTGTAGAGGAGGCTTAAGATACAGTAAACAAGGCCAGGCATGGTGGCTCACAACTGTAATCCCAGCACTTTGGGAGGCCAAGGCAGGAGGATCCTTTGAGTCCAGGAGTTCGACACCAGCCTGTGCAACCTAGCGAGACCCCATCTCAACAAAGATATAGTAAGACACTAGGGAAAGGACAGGCTTCATTAGGTGCCTGGAGGAGATGGGTCAGGCCAGCCTGGAAACCCTTGAAAACCCTTTCTAATGAGTGATTGCTCATCTTTTGATGGTGATACTGAACGAGTGATACCAGCATCAATTTCTCTGCTGTACAAGACTCTCCTGGAATCCATCTGAGACTCAGAAATTCTCAGGGTTGAAAGAGATGGACAGCAGCACAGTTTGCCATTGAGTATAGAGTAGATCTCATCTACAACTTTGGACCGTGGCCACTGAAGCTGGGAACACTCCAAAGACACCCAGTTCCCTGGTCTGTGAGATCATCTGCTTAAAGTACAAAATTAGTTGTTAGAAAGTTTTTCCATGAAGTCCTAATTAGTATTAATGTAATAGTGTCTTAATTCAGGTATTGGTAACCCTTAGCAATCTTCGGTGAAGCATCCAGAACCTAACAGATAGAGGACTTCCTGACTGAACTGACTTCTCCTACCACCAGATTCTGCAATTTAGCAGAATTTAGCATTTTCACTTTTTTTTTTTTTTTGAGACGGAGTCTCACTCTGTTGCCCAGGCTGGAGTGCATTGTCATGATCTTGGCTCATGCAACCTCTAACTCCCGGGTTCAAGTGATTCTCCTGCCTCAGCCTCCCAAGTAGCTGGGATTACAGGTGTGCGCCACCACACCCAGCTAATTTTTGTATTTTTAGTATGGATGGGGTTTCGTCATGTTGACCAGGCTGTTCTCGAACTCCTGGCCTCAGGTGATCTGCCTGCCTTGGCCTCCCAAAGTGCTGGGATTACAGGCGTGAGCCACCATGCCTGGCCTAAACATTTTCACTTACAATATTAATTATAATTTTTTAAGAATAATTTGATTTTCTCATAGCAAGCAAATGAATTATTAGAAAGTGGAGGCTTTGCCCAGGGGTGCGCATGTTAGTAAGCAGCCAAACCAAGACTCAGCCATGGTTTATTTTGTTCTGAATCCTGTGCTCTTTCCATGACTGCAGTGCTCGGCCTCTCTGAACTGCTAGATAACAGTGACATAAGTTCAGTGAAATAAATTCTGGCTGTGTTGGCCAGGCACGGTGGCTCATGCCTGTAATCCCAGCACTTTGGGAGGCCACGGCGGGCAGATCACTTGGGGTCAGGAGTTTGAGGTCAGCCTGGCCAGCATGGTGAAAGCCCAACTCTACTAAACAAACAAATGAACAGAAAAACAAAGCAAAACAAAAAAACAAAAATCAGCCAGGCATGGTGGCATGAGCCTGTAGTCCCAGCTACTGAGGCGGCTGAGGCAGGAGAATTGCTTGAACCTGGGAGGTGGAGGCTGCAGTGAGCCAAGATTGCACCACTGCACTACAGCCTGGGCAACAGAGCAAGACTCCATCTCAAAATAAATAAATACATAAATAAACAAACAAACAAACAAATAAATAAATAAATAAATAAATTCTGGCTGTGTCTACCTGGGTATGGGATTGATTGATCCATGACTGGGAAATTTTGGACAAGTCTGTTAGAAAGAAGGTGAGGGGCTCTTCTTGAAAGGCTCTTAAGAAGGTAGTAGGCCAGGTGCAGTGGCTCGCGCCTGTAATCTCGGCACTGTGGGAGGCCGAGGTGAGTGGATCGCTTGAGCTCAGGAGTTCAAACCTGGGTAACATGGCAAAACTCCGTCTTCACCAAAAAATTTAGCCGGGCATGGTGGCACGTGCCTGTAGTCCCGGCTACTCAGGAGGCTGAGGTCAGAGGATCACTGGAGCCCGGGAGGTTGAGGTTGCGTGAGCCGAGATCACGCCATTGCACTCCAGACTGGGTGGCAGTGAGACCCCTGGGCGCAGAGAAAAATAAAAAGAAATGAAAGTAGCAAATGTGGCAGACTTAAGCTGAGAGGAGGGAAGACCTAACTCATGAGGGATGGGACACTTGGAGCAAACAGAGGGTCCTGGGATCTAGAGGTTTCACAATGATGAACAACAGGTAAGTGAACCCTGAGCAGAACTGAATGCTGGACTTAGAGGGCAAATATACACGTTCAGACTTTCCAAGACGACTCAGCTCAAAGTTAAGATCGGGATATGGCCATGGAAGTGGATAGCTGAAGTGAAGCAGAAGCAAAGATCGCTGGAAGGGAGGAGGTTAAGGTCAGAAGGTTGGGGAATTCATCCACTGGGACCCTGAAATCACCCAGGATGGACAAGAGGAGGATGTGGGTAAGGTGCTCAAGTTCTGTGGGGGTAAATCTGGAGGAAGACAAGAGTGCAAGGAGGAGGAGAGGGGTGGAGAGGGGTGTGTACACCTCAGAGGAGGAAAGGTTTAGCACCAAAGTAGAAGAACGATGCCTCAGAAGTGGCAATGGGAAGCTTGGGGAACTCCTAATACCAGCCTGGAAATAGGGTGATGACAGGGGAGTAAAGCAACCTCCCCTGTAATGGATGTGACACCCCGGGGGACAAGCCCAGTTGCCCTTAGGAGGAAGATCTAGTAGAATATTCTAGGAGGACAGAATGCTCATTCTATTATCATTATTTTTTTAGAGACAAGGTCTTACTCTGTCACCCAGGCTGGGGTGCAGTGGTGCAATCATAGCTTACTGCAGCCTCACACTCCTGGGCTCAAGTGATCCTCCTCCCTTAGCCTCCCAAGTAGCTGTGATTACAGATACCTGCCACTACCTGGCTCGTGTGTTTTAAAAAATTGAGATATAATTCACATACCATAAAATTTACCCTGTAAAGTATACAACTCAGTAGTTTTGGTATATTCACAGGCTGAATCTCTACTACAAATTCCAGAACATTTTCAAGAAGAAACACTATACTCATTAGCAGTCACTTCTCATTCCTTCCACCCCTAAGGATTTGTTTTTTGCTTTTGTTGTTTTTTTTTAAATGAAGTCTTACTCTGTTGCCCAAGCTGGGGTACAGTGGCACAATCTTGTCTCACTGCAATCTCTGCATCCTGGATCCAAGTGATTCTCCTACCTCAGCCTCCCAAGTAGCTGGGATTAATAGGCGTGTGCCACCATGCCTGGCTAATTTTTGTATTTTTTAGTGGAGATGGGGTTTCACCGTGTTGGCCAGGCTGGTCACGAACTCCTGACCTCAAGTGATCCGCCCGCCTTGGCCTCCCAAAGTGCTGAGATTACAGGCGTGAACCACTGCGCCTGGCCGGGATTTGTACTTTTTAATAAAACGCCACATTTGCTGTCAGTAGGGTGGCTTCAATTTTGAACTCAGAAGGGCTGTCTACTAAAGATAAAGAAAGATGAGAAAAAAAGGACAATTAGCTTTTCCAAGGTTCAGGTGATGTAATAAGACATAAAGATAAAGATGGATGGACGGATGGATGGATGGATAAATGGTTAGACAGACAGATAGATTGATTGATTCACAAATAGAGAAAGCGATTATTAGGTTCACACATCAAAACAAAGAGAAATGAACCTAGGGAAAGTAGATCTTTAGAAGCAACACCTGAACTGGATTAAAAATGCATTCTTGCAGCATTTAATGTTTCTTTGTGTCTCCTGTAACAATCATCTTCCTGTGCCCTTCCAGACATTTCCATTTCTGGGAAAACCAAGGGTAAAATGGGCAGGAGTTCTGGAAAATCCCTTGCTTTGGAAAACCATAAGACAGACACTTGTTCCCTATCACCCTCTCAGCTCCTTACAAAGAGCGGTGGTGGCTGCTGGAAGCTGAAGGAGGAGGTGGGACCCCCCCACCTCCAACACACAGCTGTGGTGCCTGAGCCATCCCGTCACAGTCAGGGCAAGGAGAGAATCTGGGCAGTTGGCAGAAACACCGAGGGAGCCACAAGCCTCCAGGTGGATCTTGGGGGCCCGTGTCAGTAGAGGACCCTCAGTTGGCGTGCATTCTGTTTAAGCATCCTTTGCAGGGTGAGAGTGTTTGGCCAAAGAAAGGGGCTTCAGTAAGATTAATACAAATGGAGTGCAGCAATTAGTACATTTTCCTGAGGTCTTTTTTTCTAAAGTAGGTCCCTCTTGCTCCATCCCCGATCTCTGTCTGATAACTTGTGGGGAATGTTGATGGTAGCACTCAGCTCTTTTGAATGTCTGCCACATGGAATCCCACTTTGGGGTGGCTGGTCTAAGTTCAGAGGGGCCTTGACTCAGGGGGAGCACTGTTCCCACTCTGCTACACCTCAGGGCTGATTGAACTTTTTACTCTACTCAGAATACTGACCTCATAGGATTTCAAAATTTGAGGGGACTTTTGAATTCATCACGTCTGATTCTTTCTGAAATTACATATTACTAGTGAGAAACTAGAGAATCAGAGAGGTTAGGTAACTAGATCAAAGTCACCCATCCTCAGTGGGTGTGGTGGCACACATCTGTAATCCCAGTTACTTGGAAGGCTGAGGCTGGAGAATCGTTTAAGGCCAGGAGTTGGAGTCCAGCATGTGTAACACAGCGAGACCTTGTCTCTACAAAACATAAAAGAATTAGCCTGGCGTGGTGGTGCATGCCTGTAGTCTCAGCTACTCGGGAGGCTGAGACAGGAAGATTTCCTGAGCCCGGGAGTTGGAGGTTGCAGCGAGCTATGATCGTGCCACTGCACTCCAGCCTGGGCAACAGAGCTAAAAAAAAAAAATAATAATAATAAAAATAAATAAATAAATAAAACAAAGTCACCCATCCAACTAATCCATAGTGACAGAAAGCAGGTCAGTGGTTGTGTGGGTACAGTGTAGGGGGAGGAGGTGAAGGTCAGAAGGTGGTGCAAAGAAGTTTTGGAAGATGATGGATAGGTTCCCTATCTTGATTGTGTGTATAGTTTCATGGGTGTATATATATGCCAAAACGTATCAAATTGTACACTTTAAATATGTGCAGTTTATTGTATACCAATTATACTCGATGAAGCTGTGAACAAAAGGCCCCTATCTGGTCGGAAGCAGAGGAGGGATAAGAGCACACATCTTGCGCTTCGTGGTCTTCACACCGCCCTAACCCCAGCACTGTCTTAAAACCAAAGCTTATTCTAAGTCATAAAAGTACCTTTACCCATATTGTCATTTTTTAAAACTCTGTATTTATAAATTTTCTATACTAAAAAATAATAACACCCTTAAAACAAGTAGCAAATGCCCTTCAACAGTTCCAATCTGACCCGGTCCTTAGATGGAATTGTACCCTACAGAATTGGGAAGGGGTGGGGAACAGAGAAAGGTGTGATTTTTTTCTTTTTTCCTATGTTCATCTTGAGCAATGCATGTGCAAAATATCTTTTCTGGATGCATCAAGTGAATTTAATTTAGGATAAAAAAATTGAGAGGAACCAGGTTTCTATTATAGGACTGTGGTTTGTGGTGGTAGCTGGTGGTCTCCACTAGGTCGAAATAGTTTCCGAACAACCCCTAGATGAGGAAGAGGCAGGAAGCCTTCTAGGAAGTACCAACTCTTCTTTTTCTCCTTCTTTCCCTGATCAAACACCCAGGGCCACGAGGTGTGGCCAGCTTCTGGAGGTCCAACATAGCTTCTTTGTGGAGCACGTGAAAGTGCAGAGATAAAGGTGCGTGTGTCCAACCCTTTATTGTCCTTCCCTTTATTGTTGAACTTGGGCTGACCCATGAGGAGCATAGAGACTCTGCCCAGCTGGCTTGATATGCTCAGTGTGGAAAATGAGGCCCTTTGGTTTCCCACCAGAGTATGTCTTCATGCTGTATTGCCTAAAAGGACCTAAGAAGAAACATTCATGCATCTGAAGGTTTTTCTGTCTGTATGATTTTTTTAGAATTGCAAATGTAATATACACTTATCATAATTTCAAACAAGACAATTAGATGAAATGTAAGCAAGGGTAAAGGATGGGCAGTGACTCTGGGAGTCAGATGAATCCGACACCATTTTTGTCCAGGTCAGGGAGATGTCTCTTTATGCACGTGTGGGAGGTGCTGTACCTGAGTTGTCCAAAGTGCTGGGGGACAGTGGATGAACTCTGAGACCGAGATCTGGGTGTGCACACTACCATAGACATTTAACCCATACGCTGCCTCTTCACACTGTGCCTCCCCTGTGTCCCTTCCAGCCCCCAGAATTTTTGCCCTTCTCTGCCTGACTTCTGTGCTCCAGGAGGCTAACTCTAAAAGACTGCAGACCCATTGCCCTCTGGATTTGGGTCAAGACTGAACACTGGGAGGAAACAGGAGATGGAGGGCAGGAGGAGAGAGAGCCAGGGTATGTATTCCCTCAGGCTTTCTCCTTCCAAGATGACAGACCCCCCAGCAGGGCCCTGGCTCTCCATCCTTAAATGCCTAGATAATGCATAATAGCTTTCCACGGTTGCTATTATATTACCTGGGATCTTTAACATCCCTTAGTGGCTCCTTTAACCCTGCCCCACTTCTAAGAAGTCCCTTCATGGAAGTCTTGGCCTGGCAGCGGTCTGAAACATCCATCCTGTTGAAATGAACTGTTTAAGTTTCTGTCTCTTTTTCCAGACTTTGAGAGGGGCACAAAGGCAGGGAACATGTCCTTTTAAGCTTTAGTGCAGCGCTTGGACTGAACTAAATTGTTGGGTTGACTAGGGGTGTTGCGACATTTTATTGAGATGATCTTAGACCTGGATTTTAAAGGGCACTGCTGCTTGCGTGTGCTGTCTGGATGAACACAGGATTGTACCGAGATGAGGTTTTAGCCTACAGGGAACAAGGTCCAGGACTATGTAGATCATGTTGTACAATACCCAGGGCAGCGTGACTCTGCTTAGGGTCTGAATCACACTCTTTTGTTGATAATGATGCAGAGGACACTGGTCAGAAACTGATGATGATGTTGATGATAATGGAATGTCCATTTACTGACTCAGTCAGAGTCACAGGAGGATTTAATTTTAGTACTGGTTTATTGCAAGGTAATATTTGTTGTTTTTTGGTCCTTTTTTTTTTTTTTTTTGAGACAGAGTCTCACTCTGTCACCCAGGCTGGAGTGCGGTGGCACGATATTGGCTGACTGCAACCTCTGCCTCCTGGGTTCAAGCGATTCTCCTGCCTCAGCCTCCTAGGTAGCTGGGATTATAGGCATCTGCCACCATGCCCAGCTAATTTTTGTATTTTTAGTAGAGATGGGGTTTTACCATGTTGGCCAGGTTGGTCTTGAACTCCTGATCTCAAGTGATCCACCTGCCTTGGCCTCCCAAAGTGCTGGTAGTATAACAGGCATCAGCCACTGTGCCTGGCCTCAGTTTTTGTTTTTTGTTTTTTTTTTTTTTGGAGACAGGGTCTCACTCTGTCACCCAGGCTGGAGTACAGTAGTGATCCTGAGCTCAAGTGATCCTCCTGCCTCAGCCTCTCCAGTAGCTGGGACTACAGGTACGCACCACCATGCCTGGCTAATTTTTAAAACTTTTTGTAGAGACAGGGTCTGACTATGTTATCCAGGTTGGGTCTCAAACTCCTGGCCTCAAGTGACCCACCCGACTCAACCTTCCAAAGCATTGAGATGACAGGGTCAACCTTTTAATTGAGGTAAAGTTTATATTCAAGGTACAGTTTACATACAATTACACGCTCTAATTTTAAGAATAGTTGGATGAGTTTTGGCAAACTTATTTCCCCGTTTACCAGCACTCCCATCAAGATAGAAAACATTTTTTATGTCCCTTTCCATTTAATACCTGACCCAAACCCTCCAAATTTCTTTTCTTTTCTTTTTGAGATAGATTCTCGCTCTGTCGCCCAGGCTGGAGTGCAGTGGTGCAATCTCGGCTTACCTTGGCCTCCTGGGTTCAAGTGATTCTCCTGCCTCATTCAGCCTCCCAAGTAGCTGGGATTACAGGTGCCTGCCACCACATCCGGCTACTTTTTGTATTTTTGGTAGAGAGAGGGGTTTCACCATGTTGGCCAGGCTGGTCTCAAACTCCTGACCTCAGGTGATTCTCCCGCCTCGGCCTCCCAAAGTGCTGGGATTACAAGCATGAGTCACCATGCCCGACCCCTCTAAACTTCTTGACCTTGTGTCCAACAAACTCCTAGTCACCACCCTCAAATTATGCTAATCCTTGCCTCTGCACCTTTTCTTGTGCTGTTCTCTGTGAGGAAACTTAGCTTGCCCCTACACCTGGTTAACTTCCTATCTTCTTTTAAGACTCCTCTTCCAGGAAGCCTTCCTGATCTTCTCTTCCATTCAGGATGGGTGAGGTGCCTTTCCACAAAATCCTGTATTGCATTGACTACATCTTCATCACACATAGATTTTATTTTATAACATTTTTGTCTAAATATTCTTTTTCCACTTTAAACTCTGAGCTCCTTGAGACAGGAACTGGGTCATATTCTTTTTTTTCTTTTTTATATTTGTATTTTTCTGGTCTTATTCTCATAGAAAGGACTGAGTCATATTCTGCTTTGAATTCCAGACTCTAGCACAATGGCTGGCAAACAATATGTTTGTTGATTAAATAAATCGATGAATTAAATCAATTTTTTCCCCTAGGACACTGGCATGAAACTTTGAATACCATATTATATGACAGGCTCTTTCAGTTGCAAGAAACAAAGACTCAGATATGTGGGAGGATTCCTGAAGATACCCTTGCCCTTGGTAAGGCACTGACCCAACTTAGTCCAAGGGGCTTGTCTGTGTCATGGCCCCTCCGCTGCTCTCTGTTCAGCTTGTTGCTTCCCTTTTTTTCTTTTCTTTTATATGTATATTTTTTTGAGACAGAGTCTCGCTCTATTGCCCAGGCTGGAGTGCAAATCTCAGCTCAATGTAACCTCCGCCTCCCAGGTTCAAGCGATTCTCCTGCCTCAGCCTCTCGAGTAGCTGGGATTACAGGCATGCGCCAGCACGCCCGGCTAATTTTTTTTGTATTTTTAGTAGAGATGGGGTTTCGCCATGTTGACCATGCTGGTCTCGAACTCCTGACCTCAGGTGATCCGCCCGCTTCGGCCCCCCAAAGTGCTGGGATTACAGGCGTGAGCCTCCGCGCCCAGCCTGTTTGCCTCCCTTTTCTGATCAGCTTCCTCTGCTCACCTTTCATTTTTCCTTCCTCATAACTTCAGCTTGCATTTGGTCTCAGCTTCCTGTGGCCCTGACTTTATCTGACTCAAGTTGGCATTTGTGAAGGTAATAATCTAACAAGCTCCTCTCCGTTTTTCAGATCCACATCATGGTCCTATCATGTGGGGAACTGGCCTCTGGTCCAATGAGCAAAGATGGGTCCCACAAAATGTAGTTGCTTGGAGAGCAGGGCCTGACAGAAGGGGTGGGGAGGAGAGTGGCAGGCACTGAGGCCTCTCCTATTCTATTAGTGAGCAAAGTGCCTTTTATTTTTGCCTCTCTTTGCTCCTGAATAATTTTTCTCATCCTTCATTTTAGGAAAGCCACTTATCTTCTCGATGCTTAGGGTTTCTAGAGACAAGGGATGTTGAAGCTGGAAGGAACTTCATAGCTCATCTTGGTCAGATCCCAGCATGTGCTCTGTATAACACTAGGCTCAAAAGATGCTTCATGAGAAAAAAAATCAAGATATTCCAGCATTTTCTTTGGATTTAAACTCACACCAGGCTCAAAAGATGCTTCATGAGAAAAAAAATCAAGATATTCCAGCATTTTCTTTGGATCTCAGCTCACACCAGGAGCATACTTCTCAGTGGTTCAATTTGCTTGGCAGGATCTCTGGTCTTCCGCATGGATGGATCTCTGCAGGGTCCAGGGCCCTCTAAATTGGAGGCTCTGAATCAGGGGTTCCTGAAAAGGCACAAGAGAGGCCCAAGCATGAGCCCCTTGAAATTGTTTGCAAACTTCAGTCAGTGTTGTGTACATGTGCATGTGTGTGTGTTCCTGAGTGTCCGTAGCTTTCATCAGATTCTTACAGGTAAATATCACCCGAGAGAATGGATAAGAACCACTGCTTTTTTTTTTTTTTTTTTTGAGACAGAGTCTCACTCTGTCACCCAGGCTGGAGTGCAGTGGCTCAGTCTTGGCTCACTGCAGCCTCTGGGTTCAAGTGATTCTTGTGCCTCAGCCTCCTGAGTAGCTGGGATTACAGGTTGCTCCACCATGCTGATTGATTTCTGTATTTTTAATAGAGATAGGGTTTTGCCATGTTGGCCAGGCTGGTCTTGAACTCCTGACTTCAAGTGATTCACCCGCTTGGGCCTCCCAAAGTGCTGGAATTACAGGCGTGAGCCATCACACCCGGCCAAGAACCACTGCTTTAAAGGGACATTGGTTGACTGTGCCTTCCTAAGGTAAAGGCCTTCTTGTTTTCTTCCAACTTAAACATTTTATCTGCTACACTCAATAACCATCGAGTATGTTTAAGAGAAAGTGCTTTATATAACAAAGCAGAAAGGCTCTTGATAATAACTCAGAGGCTTCATCCTTGCATTTTTCTCAAGATGAAAACGCTAACATTATGAGCTGTCAAGGTAGGTTCATCAATTGTAACAAATGGGCCACTCCAGTGGAGGATGTTGATCATGGGGGAGGCTGTGTGTGTGTGGGGGGAGAGGGGATATATGACGTGTCCCTATACCTTCCGCTCAATTGTGCTGTGAACCTAAAACTGCTCTAAGAAATAAAGTCTATTAAAACAAGCAAACCAGCCAGCTGCAGTGGCTCACTCCTGTAATTCCAGCACTTTGGGAGGCTGAGGTGGGCAGATCGATTGAGCCCAGGAGTTCGTGAAACTCCCTCTCCACAAACAATTTTTGTAAAAATTAGCTGGGTGTGGTGGCACGTGCCTGTAGCCCCAGCTACTGGGGAGGCTGAGGTGGGAGGATTGTTTGAGTCTGGGAGGTTGTAGCTGCAATGAGCCATGATTATGCCACTGCACTCCAGCCTGTGTGACAGAGCAAGACCCTGTCTCAAAAAAAAAAGTTAAACAACAACAAACCCAAACCAACCAACCAACTAACCGAAACACTAAGAATCAGAGAAGTGAAATATAATTCGCTTCATCCAGACAGCTAGCCCGGTGAGGACTACAACCTTCCCCTCTTCCTTCTTCACTTCTTTGCTCTGTCTTTTTAAACCCACATCTTAGCAATTCCTCTGCTATTGGGTCATTAAATCGCTACCTCTAATTTTTTTTTTCTAAGCATTTATTGAGGGCCAAGCACTGTGTTACACATCTCCTCATTAAAATGGTATAGCAACCTTTTCTGGTCTATATTATGTTCCCATTTTCCAATTTTTACTTTTGAGTGAAGGACATTGATTCTTAGAGATTGTAAGGAACTTGCCCAAGGCTGCCGGCTGGTTAGTGGCAGAGCTGGGATGGGAAAGTCCGTATTTTCCACCGCGCTGTATTAGTGAGGGCTCTTTGTGTCACTTCTGTGCATAACTCCGCCCCAAGCTAAAAGGCTCGCTGCTCTCGACAGGTCCTCCTCCTCCTCCCACCAGGTCCTCCTCCTCCTCCCGCCAGGTCCTCCTCCTCCTGCCAGGTCCTCCTCCTCCTTCTCCTCCTCCCGGGGCCCTGCCCTGCGGGTCTCACCTGCTGCTCCGCGGGGTCCCGGCGGGGGCCGGATAGCGCCCCCTGGCGGCAGATGGGCGCCCGCGCAGCGCATGCTAATGAGCCCGCGGCGCCGCTCGCGGATTGGCTGGCGCGGATTCCAGCTGCTTTCCAAGTCAGCGGCGCCTAGTGAGAGTCAGGGGGGCCCGGCCCGCGCCCTCCCCGCCCAGCCGCCTCCCCGTCGACGCCCAGGGCTGGGGCGAGCCAGGCTGCCTTTCGAACTTGGGGGGCTTCTCCTCTCGTCTCCCACTGGTGCTCTGGCTGTGAATCCATCCAGGGGCCAGGATGACAATCCGACACCAAGGCCAGCAGTACAGGCCGAGGATGGCATTTCTCCAAAAGGTAACCCTGGCCCCTCACCTGGACCCTGGGAGGAGGGCGGGGGACCGCATCTGCGAAGCGTCCGAGGACAAGAGGGGCAGGAGTGGAGGGCACCCCTTTGGGTCGATTTGTGCTGCTCGATTTTATTAAGTGACTTCTTTGCTGTGTGTGTCGATATTCATGGGTATAATAATTAGATTTTCGTGTGCCCTGCCTGTAGTGGAGAATCTGAAGCCAGCGCTGATGGTCTGCGGGAGGTGAAAACAACCTGTTACTCGGGAGAGGCAGGTTCAGTTCAGGCTGTGGCAGATTTGAGACAGCCTGCTGATATTGTTGTAAGACGACCAGATGTGACATTGCCATTTTTGCCTTTTTTTTCTGATCCCAAACTGCACTATTTTAAAGTGTGCGTGTGTGTGTACACATAGACCATGAAAACGGGGTGATTTGTAGGATAAAGGGCCACCCCATTTACAATGCCCTGAGAGCCCTCATTTGAGTGTGTCTATCTGTGCATCTCCTGCTGTCTGCGCTGGCGGCAGAAGTCCCAACCTTTTCGCTTCCCTTGCGAATGCTTTCCCAGACAAAGTGACCGGGCACAGGGTGTGCACACAGGATGGACATGTGGGAGGTGGAATGCACCTGTGGGGTGACGTGTTTGGGGACAAAGTGGTTCATTTAGTTCTGAGCTTCTGGTATAATCACTGTCAGATGAGATCTACAGAGGATTAGGTCCCGGGTCACATCTTTGTCCTTCCTCCCACCCGTAGCCACTTTTCACAGCGTAGGGTCCATCTTCTTAGGCTTATCTTGTTGAGTAGAATTAGTTGAATGTTTTGTGACAAGCTGGGCTCTCCCTGAGCCCCCGGAGCTCAGCAAATTGGTATAGTCAGTGACCGCTGTCCTGATTTGCCCAGGACTTTCAATGCTAAAACCTGGACAGCCCTGGGGACCCCGAGACAGTTGGTCGCATTTGGTCCACCTGTTTCAAGATGCTCGTGCTCATCTTCCGGGTAGCAGAGGTGTGGGTATCATCTGTAAAGCAGACAGGCTGAATGTTGTCTCACTCAGAAAGAACCCTGAGAGCCTGTATTGCAGATACCAGTTACTAAAAGCAGAAGAAACTGCCTAAGTCGGCTATCTCAAAGCCACACATCATCTTCCAGGATTTATCCTAGGACTGCCTCCTCCCAGGCAGGACAGCTCTGGCTTGGAGGCTCAGAGGGTAATTGTCAAGAGATAAATTCAGTTTGTTTATTGAATCTCTGGCATTCTTTTCCATCATGACTCTTCTCTGGTAGATTCTCCTCTCTTTACCTTGGTCTTCTGACTAGTGTCTTGGTCTCTAGTTTCTCTCCTCCACCCCAGGCTTCCCTCCTCCTCGCCAGCCACCCCTCCTTCACCCCAGCATCCCCTCCTACATCCTAGCCTCCCCTCCTCCATCCCAGCATCCCCTCCTCCACCCCAGCATCCCCTCCTCCACCCCAGCATCCCCTCCTCCACCCCAGCATCCCCTCTTCCATCCAAACTCTCCCTCCTCCACCCTAGTCTCCCTTCCTCCACCCTAACCTCTCCCTCCTCCATTCCAGCTCCCCTCCTCCACCCCAGCTCTCCCCCCTCCACCCCACCTTTCCCTCCTCCACCCCAGGTCCTCTTCCTCCACCCTGTCTTCCCCTTCCTCTACCCCATCCTCCTCCTCCTCCCCAGACTTCTCCTCCTCCATCCTAACTTACCTCTCCTCTACCCTAACCTCCCCCTCCTGCATCCCAGCTCCCCCTCTTCCACCCCCGTCTCCCCTCCTCCATGACAGCTTTCCTACACACACTGTTTTTTTCCCCCAAATCAATGGTGACCTCCTTGACCTGAGACGCTCCACTGGCTTCCCACATTCCCAGCATAAAGTCCAACCTTCCCCTGAGCAGCCTGGTTACCCAGGATTCCGCTCCCACCATCTTCCTGGCTTTGCCTCCTGCCTGCCTTCCACACCTGCCCTCTGGGAAACAACAAAGCAGCCACAGGCACCCCTGGGCTCCTGCCTCAAACACTTCCTTCCTTTTTAGGAACCCGGTGCCCTTTCATGCCTCAGGGTCCGTCTGCTGGGAAAGTCCTTTCTCCCCCTCTCGATTGCCAAGCTCCACTTCTCTTCCCATGCCCAGCTCAGTCACCCCTCGGCTGTGAAGGCTGGTTCTCCTAATGCCCCTGGGCAGGACAACTCCCTTCTCTGTGCCCTACAGACCTTGCCACACCTCCAGCATTGCTCTTTCCCTAGACCTTGTGCTGGCAAGGGCCCTGTCTATGTATCCTCTATATCTATGTATGTATTGGTCATGTCACAGAGCTCCTTGGAGCAGTGGACAGAATAAAGGTCTGCAGAACAGGTCTCAAGAGCCCATGCCAGGCGATCCTTAATGAAGAACCAGCTACATTCGATGTTCAGCTTTCTGGAGAAGGGCCTGGAACAAAAAAATGTGGACCTGGGTGCAACTGTCATTCATCACTCGTTCCATGCATGTGATGAAGTATGCTGTGTCCGTGATGGTGTGGAGGGGTGGGCATTATGTGCATTATCTCATCTATTTCATTAGCTGGAGGTTATGGCCACCATTTTACAGAGAAGAAAGCTGAGGCTCAGAGAGGCTAAGCGGCTTGCCAGTCACGCAGCACTAGGTGGTGAAACCAAGAAGAAATACAGGAGTGGTCGTTGCCTGTCACAAGTTGTGATGCAATGCCCTGAGCTTTCCCATGACGTAGGGCAGAGTGTGGAGGCTGTGGGAAAGCCTGGCTCAGTGTGCTTAGGGACACAGAGCTGAGACCTGAAGGATACATAGGGTTTCCAGGCAGAAAGGGAAAGATGTTTCAGGCAGAGGGAACAGTTTACGCACAGAGGCATGGGAAAGCTAGTGGGTTTGGGGCCATGTTCTGTAATGGATGGATTTTGAAGTGCAAGGGGAGTGGGAAGCTGGAAAGGAAAGGCAGAGGTAGTGGGTGCCTATGGGCCTTCAAGACCTTTGAAAGGTTTGGTTTTATCTCGTATGGAGCCACTGTAGAAATTGGAATGGGCAAGTGATATGGCAGATTTGCAAATTAAGAAGATCACTGGTGGGCCAGATGCAGTGGCTCATGCCTGTAATCCCAGCAGTTTGGGAGGCCAAGGTAGGTGGATCATCTGAGATCAGGAGTTTGACACCAGCCTGGCCAACATGGCAAAACCCTCTGACTATTAAAAATATAAAAATTAGCAGGGCGTGGTGGTGGGCACCTGTAATCCCAGCTACTTGGGAGGCTGAGGCAGGAGAATTGCTTGAACCCGGGAGGTGGAGGTTGCAGTAACCGAGTTCACAAGTTCTTGCCACTACACTACACTCTAGCCTGTGTGACAGAGAGAGACTCTGTCTAAAAAAAAAAAAGGACCACTGGTGTGAGCCAGAGGAATGGGTGGGATGCCTTCTCCCTGAACTAAGAGAGTTCACTCAGGATCCTCCTGTGCCCCTGCAGCTCCAACCTCTTGAGAAATGACAGCTGTCATGGGGCCACAGAGAGCCATGCTGGTCAGAAAGGACCGTGTGCGATTCCCGAGGTTCTCACACCCATGCCTCCATCTCAGTCTCAATGCAGCTGTGGGTCGGGATGCCTGCCAGCCATGCTGCTTCCCACCTCTGATGCCTGGGCACGTTTCAGATGTGGTAGAAAGAGGCAGAAGGCCCATCTGTTCATGGCTTTGCTGGGGAATTAGCTGATGACACACAGTGGACAGATGAACACAGGTGGGTGGCCTCCTGTGGTTCCAGCACCCATGGACTCTTGTTCTGGGGATGGCCCATTCCCCTCTGCAATTACCAGATCACCATCCCAGCCAGTACCACCACCGCCCTTGGGATTCACCATGGGATGGACTTTCTTGGAGAAGCCTTCTGGTGACAGCTTTGTTTTCCTGTGTGGCTTCTGGCATCTCTTTTTGCCTGAGAAAGGAATGCAGAAGCAGAAATATTGAGGATATCCAGGCCGAGTTTGGTATCTCTTGCTTGTAACATTTTTTCATTCAATACAGACACATAATTGGGCACTTATGGGCTAGATGCTGTGCCAGGTGCTAGGAGCACCAAGGAGCTTAGAGTCTAGTGGAGAAAGACAGATGTATAAACAAGGAGACAAGAAGTGTTCCATAGGCTGTGGCAGACATTGTTGGAGGATACATGTAACACCAAGCACGGAGTGGTCAGTTCTACCTGGGGTCAGGGGGGATCAGGGCAGATTTTACAAGGGGGCTTGCAATGGAGTCGAATTGTAAAAAGTCAGTAGTTTTTGGCCAGGAGGTTGAGGAAATGAGTGACATTTTAGGCAATACAAAACAGGGACATGTGAAGTAGCATGGTGGTTTGGGAGATTGCTTGCGGGTTGGGAGAGCTGGCCCCAAGTGTACAGGAAGTGAGTTTGGCGTTGATGGAGGAGAAGGCTGGTAGGTAAGAAAGGCCCAGATCTGCTGGGTGCGGTGGCACATGCCTGTAATCCCAGTACTTTGGGAGGCTGAGGTGGATGGATCACTAGGTCAGGAGTTCAAGACCCGCCTGGCTAACACGGTGAAACCAAAAATACACAAATTAGCCAGGCATGCTGGCATGCGCCTGTAATCCTAGCTACTTGGGAGGCTGAGGCAGGAGAATCGCTTGAACCCAGGAGGCGGAGGCTGCAGTGAGCCGAGATCATGCCACCGCACTCCAGCCTGGGTGACAGAGCAAGACTCAGTCTCAAAAAAAACCCAAAAACCAAAAACAAACAAACAAAAAGAAAAGCCCAGAACTGGAGGGCTTCCTAGGTCATGCTACAGAGTTTGATGACTTCTGTGTTTAATGAGAAGCAGTTTGACGTTTTAAAATCAGGGATGAATAAGATGAGTTGGTTTATATGCTAGAAAGATGATTCTGATGAGAGAGAATGAGTAATTCTCAACCTGGGCTGCACTTTAAAAAACATTAATATCAACTCACTCTACTTTGAGTTTCTGATTTACTTGGCCTGGAAGTGAGGCTTAAGCATTGGTCTTTTTATGCCACTGTTTTTCTCCCTTCCTTTTTTTTTTTTTTTTGTTTGTTTTTGAGACAGAGTCTGTCTCTGTTGCTCAGGCTGGAGTACAGTGGTGAGATCTCGGCTCACTGTAACCTCTGCCTCCTGGGTTCAAGTGATTCTCCTGCCTCAGCCTCCCAAGTAGCTGGGAATACTGGGACCTGCTACCATGCCTGGCTAATTTTTGTGTTTTTAGTAGAGGCGGGGTTTCACCATGTTGGTCAGGCTGGTCTCAAACTCTTGACCTCAGGTGACCCACCTGCCCTGCCTCCCAAAGTGCTGGGATTGCAGGTGTAAACCACAAAGCCTGGCCTGGTTTTCTTTTCGTTTCTTTCTTTCTTTCTTTCTTTTTTTTTTTTTTTTAACAATTTCTTTTTTTAGAGATGGGTTTTCACTATATTGCCCAGGCTGGACTCAAACTCCTGGGCTCAAGGGATCCTCTCACCTTGGCTTCCTGAGTAATTTCATTTACAGGTGCCTGCCATCATGCCAGGCTTAACCATTGCTCTTTTTGAAAAGTTTTCCAGGTGGTTTGAATGTGTAGTCAGGATGAGAGCCCCCGGGGACATTTGGCAATGTCTAAATACATTTTAGGTTGTCATAACTGGGGGTGCTCCTGGCATCTAGTGGGTGGGGGACATGAATGCTGCTAAACATCCTACAACACACAGGACAGCCGCCCTCACCAACCCCCAAAGAATGATCCAGCTCCAAGCGTTGATGGGGCCACGGTTGAGAGCCCTGGGCTAAGGAGCACCCCGGAGGCTGGAGACAGATGCCAGCTGAAAGGCAGAACCTGATAGTCCAGGAAGGGGGTTAGAAGATGTTCCATGGAGGCAGGATTGAGTGGGCAGAGAAGAGATGTGTTGAAAACAAAAGCAGTCAGACTGAGCAACATATCAAGACCCATCTCTACAAGAAAATTTAAAAATTAGCTGGGGGCCAGGAGTGGTGGCTCACGCCTTTATCCCAGCACTTTGGGAGGCCAAGGTGGGTGGATCACTTGAGCCCAGGTGTTCGAGACTAGCCTGGGCAACATGGTGAAACCCTGTCTCTACCAAAAATACACACACACACACAAATGAGCTGGGCATGCTGGCAGGCACCTCTAGTCCCAGCTACTAGGGAGGCTGAGGTGTGAGAATCACTTGAACCCAGGAGGCAGAGGTTGCAGCAAGCCGGGATTGTGCCACTGCACTCCAGCCTGGGCGACAGAGCCAGACTCTGTCTCAAAAAAAAAAAAAAAAAAAAAAAAAATTAGCTGGGCAGGGTGGCACATGCCTGTAGTCTTAGCTATGGGATGCTAAAGTGGGAGGATCACTTATGCCCAGAAGTTTGAGGCCACAGTGAGCTATGATCGTGCCACTGCACTCCAGCCTGAAAAAAAAAAAAAGGAAACAAAAGCAGATTCAACAAAAGTTGGCCACATCTTGGCTGGGGTCACCTGGAACGATTCCCAGGCTTTTGAATCAGTGGGAAGAGCAGATTTTGGAGAAAGACTACCGAGCACTGGTTAGGGCATGGTGCCTCATGAGTGTCTGAGCGTCTGGGAGACATCGGGTGAGACAGCGGGAGGGTGGATGGACTCTGTGTGGCCAGGCTTATTAGCAGGAGTACATCCTCCTCTGTTAGAAAAACAACTCTGCGGTTCTGGGTCACTTTTCCCATCTTTGTATAGAAAAGTACCGATTATTATTGTTCCCCCGGGTGCCTTCTCCAGCTTAAAGGAAAATTCCAGCCCCAGAGATCTTCCGCAGTGAGTGACAGCTCCTTAATGTGAGGAGCAGCGTGGGCGTGGTGGGTGGGATGTCAGAGCCATCAAAGCCCTCATTTCTGATCCCTCTGTGATGTCGGGGTTCCCTGGCACGCCCACTGTCATGCCTCAGCACGTTGGCATCTGAGAGAGGAAAGGTGCAGCTGACACCCTGACCCCCTTCTCCCCGACACGGGGTCAGACAGGGTCCCGCGGTGGCCTGGTTGTGCAGCACTGACATGTTGCCTGGGAACGAAGCGGGGCTGATGCTTTGTGTTGGGAGGAGCTGGGAAGCAGAGTCTGTTTGGG
Source organism: Gorilla gorilla gorilla (assembly GCF_029281585.2). Taxonomy (NCBI): domain Eukaryota; kingdom Metazoa; phylum Chordata; class Mammalia; order Primates; family Hominidae; genus Gorilla; species Gorilla gorilla. The sequence continues at coordinate 26,851,979 of NC_073228.2, read as the reverse complement.
AGTGAGAGCGTTGGCCTTTGAGGGTGAGGATGCCCCCAAGGACACAAGGAGGAGAGTGCAAGGTCTGCCGAAGTGCAGCAGAATAGCAAGGGCATCTCACTCCCTGGAGAACTTGGAAAACAGTTCAGATTCTCTCCCCTCTGTGCAGGGGAAGGGATGTTTCTGATTGAATATAGGACACAGAGTCTGTATGAGTTTGTAGGGCTGTCGTCACAAAGATCCATAGACTGAGTGGCTCAAGCAACAGAAACTTCTTTGCTGACAGTTCTGGAGGCTGGAAGTCTGAGATCAAAGGGTGGCACGGTTGGCTTCTCCTGAAGCTTCTCTCCTTGGCTCGCAGATGGCCGTCTTCTCTCTGTTCTCACATCATCTTCCCTCTGTGTCTATCTGTGTCCTAATCTGTTCTCATAAAGACACTTGTCATAGGGGATTAGGGTCCACTCCATGACCTCATTTCACCTCTTTATTTTATTTTTTTATTTTTATTGAGAATGAGTCTCACTCTGTTGCCCAGGCTGGAGTGTAATGGCGAGATCTCGGCTCACTACAACCTCCGCCGCCCGGGTTCAAGCGATTCTTCTGCCTCAGCCTCTAGAGTAGCTGGGACTACAGGTGCCCGCCACCACGCCTGGCTAATTTTTTTGTATTTTTAGTAGAGATGGGGTTTCACCTTATTGGCCAGGCTGGTCTTGAACTCCTGACCTCATGATCCACCGGCCTTGGTTTCCCAAAGTGCTGGGATTACAGGCATGAGCCATTGTGCCCAGCCTTATTTTTACTTTTTTGAGACTGAGTCTCTGTTGACCAGGCTGGCGTGCGGTGGCTTGATATCGTCTCAGTGCAACCTCTGCCTCCCGGGTTCAAGCGATTCTCCTGCCTCAGCTCCTGAGTAGCTGGGATTGTAGCCTGCCACCACTCCTGGCTATTTTTTTTTTGTATTTTTAATAGAGATGAGGTTTGCCATGTTGGCCAGGCTGGTCTCCAACTCCTGACCTTGAGTGATCTGCCCATCTCAGCCTCCCAAATTGCTGGGATTACAGGTGTGAGCCAGTGCACCTGGCCTCATTTCACCTCTTTAAAGACCTTATCTTCAAAAGCAGTCACAGTCTGAGGTACTGGGGTTAGGACTTCAATGTACGAATTTGTAGGGGGACGCAGTTCAGCCCATAGAGCTAGAGTTCTGTGGTTTCCTGGGGAGACTGAGGAGACACCTTAGAGGAATTTGTACGGGGAAAGGTCTGAGGAAAAAGGATCGGGATCCCAATGGGCCGAACTCCCTCAAAATGTTCCCGAGGTCCACGTGACGTTCCCTCCTCCCACCCAGCCCTTCTTTCTGTGAAGGGTGACACACCTGCTAGAAAGAAATCTGACTCCCCTCATTGTGTTTTTAAAATAACTCTCATTATTCCTCCTCTGAAGGTTATTTTCAAACTCTTTATAACTCGATTTTTTTTAAATGCAAAGACAAGGAATCAAATCTGCCAACTTTCTATCAGAGAAACTCGGGTTTCTAACTTTTAAAGTGGGATTATATGTCTTCTCCAATATATGGGCTACCTGCCTTTATAACATGCTGCTGTTACATCTAATAAAAACCATTTTGAGTGAAGGCAGCCTTTCATCTGGCAGCTAATGTGGGAAAAAGGAGTCTTGGGCCCTCATATTAGAAAATCTTGGCTGGGCGTGGTGGCTCATGCCTGTAATCCCAGCACTTTGGGAGGCCGAGGTGGGCGGATCACGAGGTCAAGAGATCAAGACCATCCTGGCAAACATGGTGAAACCCCGTCTCTACTAAAAATACAAAAATTAGCTGGGTTTGGTGGCACGCGCCTGTAGTCCCAGCTACTTGGGAGGCTAGGCAGGAGAATCACTTGAACCTGGGAGGCGGAGGTTGCAATGAGGCGAGATCTGCCACTGCACTCCAGCTTGGTGACAGAGCAAGACTGTCTCAAAAAGAAAAAAAAGAAAATCTTGGCCGGGCACGGTGGCTCATGCCTGTAATCCCAGCACTTTGGGAGGCTGAGGTGGGCAGATCACTTGAGGTCAGGAGTTTGAGACCAGCCTAGACAACATGGTGAAACCTCATCTCTACTAAAATACAAAAAATTAGCGTAGTGGTGCGTTCCTGTAGTCCCAGCTTCTCGGGAGGCTGAGGCACAAGAACCGCTTGAGCCCAGGAGGTGGAGGTTACAGTGAGCCAAGATCATGCCACTACACTCCAGCTTGGGCTACAGAGTAAGACTCTGTCTCAAAAACAAACAAACAAAAAAAGAAAATCAGGCACTTCTTGGGTACCATGGAGACCTGAGGTCACAGTTAGTGGAGAACTCCAGAAGGAGTCACTCCTGCAGCCTGTTGGCTCCTCAGTTCCCTGGGCCACCCCCAGGAGCAGCAGCTGTACCTCCCAGTGCCCCACAAACACCCTCCTGGGGTTGTCCCTTTGCTCCCCTCATTGCTGCTGGACCTACAGCTGACCCAGCGACCTCAGATGCTGCCAAGTCCTGACACTGCAGATGGCCAAGGACTATGGCTCTGAATCAAGCCAAAATAAGTATTTTCTGTTCCAAAACAATTCTGTGAGCCGAGAATGTGTCCGTGCAGAGGAAGCTGACAGTCAGTCTTGCACTGGGAGTCCCTGGAGCTGCCTGGGTCTGCACGCTGGCTGGCTCTGTGCTCAGAGTGGCCTCAGCTGTGTACCTGCCCTTGGCCCATTTCTCGAAATCATGGTTCAGCTGCAAATGCTGGTTTAGCAATAAAGATTGAAATAGGGAATCTCACCCCTCAGCATCAAGTTAGGTCATGGTCCCACGCTCCTTGGGAAGGTGGGAGCTTCCCAGCTTCAGGCTGCCTGAGTGACAGGTGGCAGGTAGCATTTTTCCACTTCAGGACTCCCTTGAATGACCCGTCACCTTGAATGCACCTGGATCATTCTCTCTCTCTTTTAAAAACTTTTTTTTTGAAACAGAGTCTCACTCTGTTACCCAGGCTGGAGTGCGGTGGCATGATCTCAGCTCACCGCAACCTCCACCTCCTGGGTTCAAGTGATTCTCCTGCCTCAGCCTCCTGAGTAGCTAGGATTACAAGCATGCGCCATCACACCCAGCTAATTTTTGTATTTTTTGTAGAGACGGGGTTTCACCATGTTGGCCAGGCTGGTGTCGAACTCCTGCCCTCAAATGATCTGTCTGCCTTACCCTCCCAAAGTGCAGGGATTACAGGCATGAGACACTGTGCCCAGCCTCTCTTTAAAAAATTTTTATTTTATTGCGGTAAGAACATCTCACATGAGATCTACCCTTTCAAAACTTTAAGTGCACAATACAATATTGTTGATGAGGTACAATGTTGTACAGCAGATGTCTAGAATGTATTCATCTCACTTAACTGAAAGTTCTTTATGTCTGTTGAGTAGCAACTCCCCATTTTCCCTTCTCCCTAACCCCTGGCAACCACCATTCTGATATTTGATCTATGAATTTGTCTATTCTAGGTACTTCATGTAAGTGGAATCGTGTGGTATTTGTCCTTCTGTGACTGGCCTATTTCACTTAGCATAATTAGCCCTAGGTTCATCCATTTGCTTGCATATTGCAGAATTTCCTTCTTTTCGAAAGCCAAACAATGTTCTTTTGTATGCATAGAACACATTTTCTTTGTTCATCTGACAGTGGACACTTAGGTTATTTCCACATTTTGGCTAACGTGTATAGTGCTGCAGTGAACATGGGAGTGCAGGTATCTTTTCCAGAGCCTGATTTCAATTCTTTTGGATACATACCCAGAAGTGGTATTGTTGGATGCTGTGGTAGTTCTATTTTTAATTTTTCTGATGAACCTCCATACTGTTTTCCACGGCAGCTGCACCATTTTACATTTCTACCAACAGTGCACAGGGTTCCAATTTCAATCTCTTTCCATTTCTGAATTAAGAAACCTGAGTCCTTCTTATACCACCCCTCCCTTGGAGTGCGGCCTGGTCCTCACCATCTAGGGAGATTCTGTTGGCCCTCTCTGCACTTTTTTTGGGATCATCTCAGCCAGTCTGCAGTTGCTATTTTTTTTGTGGGTAGGTGTGGGGAGGAGGACAAGGGCTCCCTGTGTTGCCCAGGCTGGTTTCGAACTCCTGGGCTGAAGTGATCTTCCTGCCTCAGCCTTCCAGGTAGCTGGGATTACAGGCATGAGCTACCATGTCTGACTTGCAATTGCTATTTCATAAATACTTTGTGCACAGAATGATATGAAATGCTTTGTATGCTTAATCTCATTTAGTCTTCACAATATCCCTACGATGATTGGTTTTGGTGTTTTTTTTTTTTTTTTTTGTTTTTTTGAGGCAAGGTCTTTCTCTGTTGCACAGATTGGAGTGCAGTGACGTGATCTCGGCTCATTGCAACCTCTGCCTCCCAAGTTCAAGCGATTTTCCTGCCTCAGCCTCCTGAGTAGCTGGGATTGTAGGCGCCTGCCACCATGCCCGGCTAATTTTTTTTTTTTGGTATGTTTAATAGAAACGAGGTTTTGCCATGTTGGCCAGGCTGGTCTCGAACTCCTGACCTCAAGTGATCCACCCGCCTTGGCCTCCTAAAATGCTGAGATTACAGGCATGAGCCATCGCACCGGGCCTGATACTATTGCAAGCTCTATTTTACAGATAAATGAGTCCTAGTGAAATTTAGCAATTTACCAAAAGCCTCTAGCTTCTAAATTGAAGCAGAGATGTGAACTGAACTTTCTCTGCATTCAGACTCCTAGCTTTCATATTAGTTAACTTTTCATTTTCATGTAACTGTCTGCTCAACTTTCTGAAGACTGGGTGTATGTCTTTTACCTTGTATCCTTGCAGTGCAGGGTTCTTAATACATGCTCAATAAATACCTATACTTATTTGGTTTGTTGACCTGGGTTTCTATTCCTGGGCACCTAAACACAACCCTGCATGCAAAGTTTCAAAATATATTAGTATGAATGCTACTAATATTAATAATTCTAACCATAATAGTGAACATATGTCTCTCCTGATAAAGCATATATCTTCATGCATACGTAACATATATCTCTCCTTATAGAGCATTTTACATAATTAAATTCTAAGGGATTATAAAGTCACAAATTAATTAAATTCTAAGAGATTATAGAATTCTTTAGTAGTCCACATCATGGTCCCCATTTTATGGAGAGAAAGGAGATTCAGAGAGGTTAAGTGAGTTGCCCAAGATCCTACAGTTAATAGAGAAAGAAAATCCCATGGAGACTGAGTGCTTTTTCTTTGGACTGCAAGCAAGCACCTTCAGATCATAAAAGGATTTTGTAAATTGTAATGAGCCAGACAGTGTTGGGAGATGTTGTTTAATTCAATGCCAGAAGACTAATGATGGTGTAAGCAAGGTGGCCAAATGGAGGGGAAGCAGGTAAGTGGATGAGATGTTTTACTTTGGGTAATGGCGGGAATGTGGACAGACTGGGTGTGAGAGCAGCCATCCACGTGGATGTCCAGCTGCACGCAGCAGCCCAGACCTCAGGAGAGAGCCTTGGGCCAGGTGAAGGCAGGAAAGGGCTTTGTTTCCCGCTGCTGGTTCATGTTCTGTGCTTCTGCTTCTGTGGCCCTTCCACCTGGAACACCCTCACCCATGCTCCTTTTCTCTTTCTGCTTCCTACTCCTTGCTAATCTTTGTAAAATTCAACCTAGGAGGCTGGGTGCAGTGGCTTATGCTGGAATCCCAGCACTTTGGGAGGCCGAAGTGGGTGGATCGTTTGAGGTCAGGAGTTTGAGACCAGCCTGGCCAACATGGTAAAACCCTGTTTCTACTAAAAATACAAAAATTAGCTAGGCGTGGTGGCGGGCGCCTGTAATCCCAGCTACTCGGGAGGCTGAGGCAAGAGAATCGTTTGAACTCGGGAGGCGGAGATTGCAGTGAGCTGAGATCACGCCACTGCACTCCAGCCTGAGCAACAGAGTGAAACTCAGTCTAAAAAAATAAAAATAAAAATAAACCTAAGAGGAGTCCTTCTCTCCTGCCCAGCTCTAGGCACTGCTGTGTTCACATGACACCATAGACTCACCCTTGTCATTGCACGTTCTGCATTGTCCTAGAATATCCTTGCACTGGTCAGTTAGATCTTTGGGCTCAGGGACCACAGCTTCTCTCTGGTTTCCCGGAGTTGATCATGACTGTGCCTGGATGTTGAATGACCAGCTGACCATTGGCAAGCACATCTGGGGCAGGGGGAGTGGACAGCTTTCCCGTTAGTGAGGGCTTTTCCAGGGGAACATGAAGTTTGAAACCTCTGCACTGAAGCTTTGTCAAGATCAGTAGCAAACAGCGAATAACAAGAGAAACACCTGGGTTTTCTCTAGTCATCTTTGTTGACTAGTGTCAAACATCCAGTTTGTTTAAAAAAAAAATCCTTCACGCCAGGTGTGGTGGCTCATGCCTATAATGTCAGCACTTTGGGAGGCTGAGGCAGGTGGATCACTTGAGGTCAGGAGTTTGAGACCAGCCTGGCCAACATGGCAAAACCCCGTCTCTACTAAAAATACAAAAATTGACCGAGTATGGTGTCATGTGTCTGTAATCCCAGCTACTCGGGAGGCCGAGGTAGGACAATTGCTTGAGCCCAGGAAGTGGCAGTTGCAGTGAGCCAAGATCGTGCCACTGCATTCCAGCCTGGGCGACAGAGGAAGACCTGTCTCAAAAAAAAAAAAAAAAAAAAAATAGTCCTTCAGCTGATATTATTTCCATTTGATTTTTTCAAGTGGGAAATAATTTTTAATAATAAAAATGAAAAAAACAACTCTAAAGATAGTCAGGGCTGTCCCTGTGGCTGCCTTCCTGCAGTGCAGTCTTCCTTGGACAGTTTGTTGATTCTCTTTAGCTTCAACTCTCCCTGACATTCATGGCTCTAATTCATATCTCTGACCCTGTCTCTTCTGAACCTGGGGCAGTCATTTCCAATCACCTCCCAGACATTGTGGGAATCTCAGCAGCCCCTTATAGTCGACCTTCCAAGGCAGATACCTTTGCTTCCAGAAGTGGCTTCTTCTTTGCATTTTCTAGTTTGGTAACTGGTAACTCTGGTCGTATAAGTTATAAACCTTGGCATTATTCTGTGTCACCCTTAGTGAACCTTTCAATCACTTGCAAATGCAGTTTATTTTTGCTCTTCTAGGGCTCTGAAAGTCATGCCTCCTTACCATCTTCCTGGCCACTGCCTCATTTATTTATTAATTCACACATCACTTGCTTACTGGGTACTATCTATGTGGCAGGCATGCTTCCTGACACTTGACATCCAGCAGCAAACAACAGAAAAAGACCCCCAGGAAGAGCTTGCTTTCCAGGAGCTAGGGGAGATGCACCATCAACAATGTATTAACTAGGTCAATTATTTTGTATGTCTGAAGACCACACATGCTCTTGAGAAACGGAGCAGGGCGTCAGGAGTGCCAAGGGTGGAGTTCAGGGTTGCAGCTTTAGGAATGGTCAGGGTTGAGCCTCCTGAGACCATCAGAAGGGGAAGAAGGTGAGGAGGGAGCCAAGTTGGTCTCTTGCAAAGACTGGCCCAGGTAGAGGGAACAGCCAGAACATGGGACCCGCCCAAGGCTGGCTGGGAGTGTCCTTGGTATGGCTGGGGGAAGGAAGGTGGCCAGTGTGGCTGGATCAGAGGGAGCCGGTGGGGAGTGGGTAAGAAAGAAGTCAGAGAGGAAGGAGGTCCCAAACATGTAGACCAGTAGGGGAACTTTATCATTTACTTGGAGTCAAGTGGCCCTTGCAGTGGAACAGCCACGCAGAAGAGTGACATATTCTAAAATAATGGAAAGCCCATCTGGCTGCTCTGCTGAGAATACAAAGAGTGGGAGTGTTAAGGGTTGAAGGGCTGTCATTTCTTTTCTTTTTTTAAAAGAGACAGGGTCTCGCTCTGTCACCCAGGCTGAGTGCAGTGGTGCGATCATAGCTCACTGTAGCCTGGAATTCCTGGGCTCAAGTGATCCTCCTGCCTCAGCCTCCCAAGCAGCTGGGAACTACAGGCATGTGCCACCACGCCCAGATAATTTTTAAGTTTTTCGTAGAGGCAGGGTCTCACTATGTTGCCCAGGCAGGTCAGAAACTCCTGGGTTTAAGCGATCCTCCTGCCTCTGCCTCCCAGATTTTGGGATTACAGGCGTGAGCCAAAGTGCCTGGTCACTGTCGTTTCTCACCTGGGCTGTATGCAATAGCTTTGAATAGGTCACTGCACTTTTTTCTACCTCTGCAAACTTCTTCACACTTCAGTGTTCTTCTCTCTGTCATGGGCCAAATTTCCAGAATGCTCTCTAGGAACAGTCACTGGAATAAAATCCACACTGCAGGGGTGGCTTTGAGGTCCATGTGGTCTGGCCTCCACTGGCTTTTCCAGCTGCAACTCCTGCTGTTTTCTGTTCCACTAACCCTGGGAGCTGTCATCCTTCCGTGCCTTTGCCCACGGTGTTCTATCACTTTCTGTTCAGCAAAATCCTTTCTTGTTAAGCTCCATCTTTCCTTAAAAGCCACCCCAGAATCTCCCAGTCAGGATGAATCTGCGAGTCTTCACACGCAGGGATGGGATCTGTGTCTGTGGAGCACACCTTAGTCCTGGCTGCATTAGAGTCACTCAGTGCCCACCTGGCTCCTGTACCAGATGGGGAACCCCTGTGTCCACCTTTGCATTTTGAGGTCCCTCTCAGTGCAGTGGAAATTGCCCTGCACAACTTTCAAAATTGTTCTCGTCAGTCGGCTTTTTCCTGTTCTGTCTTGCAGATTGAAGCGCTCGTGAAGGACATGCAGAACCCAGAGACAGGGGTCCGAATGCAGAACCAGAGGGTCCTGGTCACCAGCGTTCCTCATGCCATGACAGGTGATGTAGCTTGCACCTTAGTCTTGGCCTGGAATAGACCCCACAGGCCCAATACGGCCCACCTCCTGTGTTTGTAAAAAACTTTATTTTTGGCCAGGTGCAGTGGCTCACGCCTGTAATCCCAGCACTTTGGGAGGCCGAGGCGGGTGGATCACAAAGTCAGGAGATCAAGACCATCCTGGCTAACACGGTGAAACCTTGTCTCTATTAAAATACAAAAAATTAGCTGGGCATGGTGGCAGGTGCCTGTAGTCCCAGCTACTCGGGAGGATGAGGCAGGAGAATGGCCTGAACCTGGGAGGCAGAGCTTTCAGTGAGCAGAGATTGTGCCATTGCACTCCAGCCTGGGCGACAGAGCGAGACTCCGTCTCAAACAAAACAAAGCAAAACAAAACAAAGCTTTATTTCTTTTTTTTTTTAATTTTATTTTATTTTACTTTATTTTATTTATTTATTTTTTTATTGATCATTCTTGGGTGTTTCTCACAGAGGGGGATTTGGCAGGGTCATAGGACAATAGTGGAGGGAAGGTCAGCAGATAAACAAGTGAACAAAGGTCTCTGGTTTTCCTAGGCAGAGGGCCCTGCGGCCTTCCACAGTGTTTGTGTCCCTGGGTACTTGAGATTAGGGAGTGGTGATGACTCTTAACGAGCATGCTGCCTTCAAGCATCTGTTTAACAAAGCACATCTTGCACCGCCCTTAATCCATTCAACCCTGAGTGGATACAGCACTTGTTTCAGAGAGCACAGGGTTGGGGGTAAGGTCACAGATCAACAGGATCCCAAGGCAGAAGAATTTTTCTTAGTACAGAACAAAATGAAAAGTCTCCCATGTCTACCTCTTTCTACACAGACACGGCAACCATCCGATTTCTCAATCTTTTCCCCACCTTTCCCCCCTTTCCATTCCACAAAACCGCCATTGTCATCATGGCCCGTTCTCAATGAGCTGTTGGGTACACCTCCCAGACAGGGTGGTGGCCGGGCAGAGGGGCTCCTCACTTCCCAGTAGGGGCGGCCGGGCAGAGGCGCCCCTCACCTCCCGGATGGGGCGGCTGGCCAGGCGGGGGGCTGACCCCCCACCTCCCTCCGGGACGGGGCGGCTGGCCGGGCGGGGGGGCTCCTCACTTCCCAGTAGGGGCGGCCGGGCAGAGGCGCCCCTCACCTCCCCGACAGGGCGGCTGGCCGGACGGGGGGCTGATCCCCCCACCTCCCTACCGGACGGGGCGGCTGGCCGGGCGGGGGGCTGACCCCCCCACCTCCCTCCCGGACAGAGCAGCTGGCCGGGCAGAGGGGCTCCTCACTTCCCTGTAGGGGCGGCCGGGCAGAGGCACCCCTCACCTCCCGGACAGGGCGGCTGGCCTGGCGGGGGGCTGACCCCCCCACCTCCCTCCCGGACGGGGCGGCTGGCCTGGCGGGGGCCTGACCCCCCCACCTCCCTCCCGGACGAGGTGGCTGCCGGGCGGAGACGCTCCTCACTTCCCAGATGGGGCGGCTGCTGGGCGGAGGGGCTCCTCACTTCTCAGACGGGGTGGTTGCCAGGCAGAGGGTCTCCTCACTTCTCAGACGGGGCGGCCGGGCAGAGACGCTCCTCACATCCCGGACGGGGCGGCAGGGCAGAGGTGCTCCCCACATCTCAGACGATGGGCGGCCGGGCAGAGACGCTCCTCACTTCCAGGATGTGATGGCGGCCAGGAAGAGGCGCTCCTCACTTCCCAGGTGGGATGGCGGCCGGGCAGAGACGCTCCTCACTTTCCAGACTGGGCAGCCAGGCAGAGGGGCTCCTCACATCCCAGACGATGGGTGGCCAGGCAGAGACGCTCCTCACTTCCCAGACGGGGTGGCGGCCGGGCAGAGGCTGCAATCTCGGCACTTTGGGAGGCCAAGGCAGGCGGCTGGGAGGCGGTTGTAGCGAGCCGAGATCACGCCACTGCACTCCAGCCTGGGCGCCATTGAGCACTGAGTTAACCAGACTCCGTCTGCAATCCCGGCACCTCGGGAGGCCGAGGCTGGCAGATCACTCGCGGTTAGGAGCTGGAGACCAGCCCGGCCAACACAGGGAAACCCCGTCTCCACCAAAAAATACGAAAACCAGTCAGGCGTTGCGGCGCGCGCCTGCAATCGCAGGCACTCGGCAGGCTGAGGCAGGAGAATCAGGCAGGGAGGTTGCAGTGAGCTGAGATGGCAGCAGTACCGTCCAGCTTCGACTGGGCATCAGAGGGAGACCGTGGAAAGAGAGGGAGAGGGAGACCGTGGGGAGAGGGAGAGGGAGAGGGAGAGGGAGAGGGAGGAGAGGGAGAGGGAGAGGGAGAGGGAGAGGGAGAGGGAGAGGGAGAGGGAGAGGGAGGAGAGGGAGAGGGAGAGGGAGAGGGAGAGGGAGAGGGAGAGGGAGAGGGAGAGAACAAAGCTTTATTTCTAAATAAAGTTTTATTGGAACATATCCATGTTCACTCATTTATGTATTGTCTATGGCTGCTCTTACACTACAATAGCAGAGTTAAAATATATAGTTGTGGCCAGGCACAGTGGCTCACACCTACAATCCCAGCATTTTGGGAGGCCGAGGCAGGTGGATCACCTGAGGTCAGGAGTTCGAGACCGGCCTGACCAACATGGTGAAACCCCGTCTCTTCTAAAAATACAAAAATTAGCCAGGCATGGTGGTGCATGCCTGTAGTCCCAGCTACTCGGGAGGCTGAGGCATGAGAATCGCTTGAACCAGGGAGGCGGAGTTTGCAGTGAGCCAAGATCGCACCACTGCACTCCAGCCTGGGTGACAGAACAAGACTCCCACAAAGCTGAAATGTTTATTTACTATCTAGTGCTCTACGGAGTACATTTGCTGACTCCTGGACTAAAGTCTTCCTCTGAGGAAGTGGTCAGGAAGGAGAAAAGAACTCAACAGGTCATTTCTTAAAGCCATTCCTCCCAGAAGGTCATTTTAGAAACCTTCACTATCATTTTTTGTTTTGTTGTTTTGTTTGCTTTGTTTTAATGAAACCAAGTAGCAGAAAAAAAAATACTATTTAGCAGAAAAAAGTTGGCCTTTGTTTTGCTCCACCTTTTACCTTCTAATTCATTTCAGGCCCTTCTCAACTGCCCTGTGGGGGTGGTGCCACTGTCTCCTCTCTGTGTGTGGACGAGTGAGGTGCCTGCAGAGCATCATTTGGGGATATTGGCAAGAAGGGCTGGACGCCAATATTAAGAGAGCATTTTGGTTAATGTGTTACCTGTTTTCTGATCTTGATTTTGCAGTAAAGACAATGTTTCATACTTAGGCGTATTGCCTGCAGAAGCAGACAGCTTCTCATAGCCCAAGCCCGGGCCTCACCACTGCTGTGCTCAACGTGAGGCCTCCCTCTCTACGCCACCCCTGACCTGACTATTTATTTTTCACTCAAGGTGCCCTAGTCTTTGCAGAGACAAGCTGGCTCACAGCTTCCCCTTTCCCTTTCTGACTGCTTAGAAGAAAGGATGCCCCCACCAGCAATGTGTCACTCAGGTTTCCTTGCATGCAAGCAACAGAAGACCCATTCTTTTGTTGGAGCAAAAGGGGAATTAATTGAAATGCTATAGAGCAGCTCATGGAGGAAAAGGAAACACTGACAAGCCAGACTTTGGAAAGACCAAGAACCAGAGTAGCTCTGGGCACCCAAAGAGTGGAAACAGGGGGCAGACTTTTCAGGGTGCCTTTGTGTCCCCCATCACCTCAGATGCAGCTGGGGCAGTTCTTCCTGAAGGCATCCCTGACCCCGTCCCCCTCCCTGCCTTTGACTGTCATTAATTTTGGCCTGAATTCTCTACTGGACTGGGGCCCTTTAAGGGAAAGTATCTTGTCTTGCTCATCTGGGTAATCCCAGTGCTTCGCAGAGCTGTATTTGTAACAGATGGTTAGTAAAAGTTTATTGAATGCGTGAGTCACTTCTTGTCTGTCATTGTGTGGAGAGTACAGGATTAAATCCTTCAGGTGTCTTTTCTAGCTGTATCCCTCATCTCAGTTTACTTTCTCCGTTGTTTTTGTTTGTTTGTTTTGTTTTGTTTGTTTGTTTTGAGACAGGGTCTCATGCTGTCTCCCAGGCTGGAGTGCAGTCATGCAATTATGGCTCACTGCAGCCTTGACCTCCTGGGCTCAAGTGATCCTCCTGCCTCGGTTTTCCAAAGTGCTGGGATTACCAGCTTGAGACTCCACAGCTGGCCAGTTTTCTCATTTTGAATGCAAGAATGGCAATCCCTCCCTCAGGGAGCGAGTGCAGGAAGGAAGCGAGAGAGTGCTGTGCAGGTGCTGAGTATGCGGCGGGTGCTGGATGGTGGTGGTAGCTAGCGCTTTCCCACGCATTGTCTGTTAACACTCACAATAAAGTTAAGGGTAGATATGACTGCCCACTTTTTGCACATGGGGTTATGGAGACCAAAGAGTTTCAGCAACTTGCCTTCATGTCCTTAAGCTCATTTCATGAGTGAGCTTGAATTTCAGCCCAGCAATGTGACTCCAGAGTCCATATATATATTTTATTTTTACTTTTATTTATTTTTTTTTTTGAGACAGGATCTTGCTCTGTTGCTCAGGCTGGAGTGCAGTGGCACTATCTTGGCTCACTGCAGCTTCTGCCTCCTGGGTTCAAGCGATTCTCATGCCTCAGCTCCGGAGTAGCTAGGATTACAGGCACCCACCACCACATCCAACTAATTTTTGTATTTTTAGTAGAGATGAGGTTTCACTATGTTGGTCAGGCTGATCTCGAACTCCTGACCTCAGGTGATCCACCCGCCTCGGCCTCCCAAAGTGCTGGGATTACAGGCATGAGCCACCGCGCCCAGCCGAGTCCATATTCTTATCTACTGTCAGTTGTGCACCAGCTGCTTTCCTTCCCTGCACACGGGGCACACTTGGTTCCTGGATTTGGGCGAGGTCGCCCATTCTGCCGTGTTTTCCTTGTTCCTCCTGCACAGGTAATTCCAGCTGCTGTAGAAACAACACAGGGAGAAGCCCTGGTCCTGCAACAACAGCACTGATAAAAAAAAAAATTATTTAACTTCTTGGACGGCAGGCGTCCCAGGGCTTCCTCGGGACAAAGGTGGCTGATGCGGGAGCCTGAGCAGCCTGCCATGCTGTCAGCGTAGACCGCGTGGTACAGATGCTGGTGGCACCATAATCTCATTTGATCTATTTCAGGAGGCAGTCAAGTGGATGAGAAAGCCCTCGGCTCCTCGGTGGAGAGAGCTAATCAGTCTGATGTCTGCCTAGGTCTGTCTCTCTGCCTGCGCACCACTGTGTAGCATTTAAAGAGAGAGACTTGGTGTGGAAAGTCTAAATACCCAGTCCTAGGATTTTAAGTAAGAGTTTAGATGAAGGATTTTGCCTTTGAACAGCCATCCAGGAGTGAATGATGCTAAGAGCAACAGAGGGAGAACCATGGAAAGCCACGACGGTGTGCATGTGGACACTGACAGAGATCATGGCTGGACATTTGTGTCCTAGGGTGTGGGCATGAAGGGAAGAATTACAGGTCGTCTACACCCAGCCATGGTCGTAGGCAGGCAATTACGCCCAGAGAGTGTGTATGTGGGTCATAAGAAGAAATGTCCCTGCACCGCCTCCGAGGAGGGAAGTATCATTGGCAATTATCCAGACATAAGAACACAGGGAGTGGAGTCTCAATCCTGGCCCTCTTCTTTGATATGTTATGTGGGCCTGTTCCCATGCAGACAGGCTTCCAGCTTGGCCTTTGGAAAGCAGGCTAAGATTGCTGGAAAATGTGACCATTGGCATCTGCACGATGGCATCTGTGATGGGGTGCTTCGTTCCAGGGCACCTTGTCTATCTTCTGAGATGCTATTACCTTGTGCCTGCAAGCTGTACCTTCTGCTTGTGAGGCGAGAGGGCCCAGGCTGAGGGAAGGGGCTCAGAGCTTCTGTGGGGTCGTATGGCAGCTCTGGGCTTGTTGGTGGAACTTGGCTTGCCTTGACCCTTAGATAAATCTGAATCCTTGAGGGGAGCAGGTGGGTGGGACAGGTGTACGGGTGCACATTCTCTCCTGGCCTCCCAGCCTGCCTCTCCTGCTGTTTTTCATGCCATTTTTTCATGTTTTTTTGTGTGTTGTTCCCAAGCCAGCCCCTAAGATTTGCAGGGCCTGGGGCGAGAGTACACATGGAGCCTTCATTCCATCATCTAAAGTTATAAATCAACTAGGATAGGTCCCAACCTCCTACCCTGACAAAAGTACCTTCACAATGTCATGGAAGGCCAGGTTCAAGTTTAGAAGTTTCTGACTCCTCGGAGTTCTGCCTGGGAACTTGGGGAGTTGGAGAGCCGGCCCCAGCCCTCAGCCTGTCCTTTTCTCATCCCTGGCTCTGTTTTACTCCCAGAGTCCCAGCTTGGTCCAGAGCCCTGCAAACAGCTTGCCTCGGGTCTGTTTTGTGTGTGCGTGTGTGTGTGTGTATGTGTGTGTGTGTGTGTGTGTGTTTAGACTTAGCCTATTTACTATCCAGTTAGTGAATAAC
This sequence comes from Gorilla gorilla gorilla, assembly GCF_029281585.2. Taxonomy (NCBI): domain Eukaryota; kingdom Metazoa; phylum Chordata; class Mammalia; order Primates; family Hominidae; genus Gorilla; species Gorilla gorilla. Next base: position 26,836,610 of record NC_073228.2, on the reverse strand, counting down.
AGTCCATGTACAAGTTATCGTCAGGTAAAAGATCAATACAACAAGAGATGTAAAGATGAAGCGTGTGTGTATGTATGTGTGGGCTGGGGGGTGCGTGCGGTGTTAAGTTGCACATCTGCTGGCGTCAGATCATGGATAGCCTTGAATTACAGGCTGCAGAGCTGGGACTGAGCATGATGAGGTGGGGGTTTCTGAAGGTTCTGAGTGAAGAGGAATGAAATCGCAGCTGAACAGGAAGGAGACCAGTCAGGCAACAGCGTGGAGGAGCGGGGATGTGTCAGGAGGCTATGACAATAACCGCAAATGTCTCTGTTTTTCAGGAAGTGATGTTCTGCAATGGATCATCCAGCGGCTTTGGATCTCCAGTCTGGGTGAGAGCTCATCTGGCACTCAGTTATCCGGGACAGCTGTGTGTACAGCACCATGGGAGAAACGAAATAGAGACTTAGCCTGTGTTTCTGAGAAATTTACATTTTAATTGGACAGACATGACCTTCGTGTGTAGAAGTACCAGAATCAAAAGCAAAGGCAGGATAATTTGGGGACAAAAGAGTTATTTTGTACAAACTATTTAGAGCATAAATAACAGGGATAAGTGGGGAGGACTCAGTCAAGAAAGTCCTGGAGGGGGTGCTGTGTATAGCTGGTCTTGAAAGAAGTGATGCTTGTGAACTGGTGAAGAGGAGCTCTGAGGGTCTTCCTATAAGGGGACACTAGCAAGAGCAATGGCTTAGAAATGGAATGAGTGGAAAGTGGAGGAGTGACAAGGGAGATTGAGAGTCATGGCTCCAGATGGCTATGGAGGGTGGCAGAGGGGTGGAAGAGCACCTGAAGATCTGGGAGATAGGCAATAGGAAGCCACAGGCAATTTTTGAGCATGGCAATGTGCCTGATAATCATATTTCAGCTAGGGTGCCTCGCAGTGTCAGGCCTCTGAGCCCAAGCTAAGCCATCATATCCCCTGTGGCCTGCATGTATACATCCAGATGGCCTGAAGTGAACTGAAGAATCACAAAAGAAGTGATATTTACATGACCTGTTCCTGCCTTAACTGATGACATTCCACCACAAAAGAAGTGAAAATGGCCAGTCTTTGCCTTAACTGATGGCATTACCTTGTGAAATTCCTTCTCCTGGCTCATCCTGGCTCAAAAACTCCCCCACTGAGCACCTTGTGACCCCCCACTCCTGCCCGCCAGAGAACAACCCCCCCTTTTTCCTTTACCTACCCAAATCTTATAAAACGGCCCCACCCGTATCTCCCTTCGCTGACTCTCTTTTCGGACTCAGCCCGCCTGCACCCAGGTGAAATAAACAGCCTTGTTGCTCACACAAAGCCTGTTTGGTGGTCTCTTCACACGGACACGAGTGAAAGGCAGCAATTTAGAAGATGGATTGGAGCAGAAAGAAACTGGAGAGTAGATTTCACACTAGAAAATAGGCTGTTGGTACAATGAGGCATACAAGTTCAGGACTTGGTCTTTGATGGAGGAAGCAAGACCTGGAGAGGGAGGGCTGGGGAGGAAGTCTTCCCACACCTTGGAGGCTGAACTGTGGGATGGGGAGATGGGTTGGGTCCTTGGGCTGGGGGGTCCTGCAGGAATGGAGGGATGGAATCCTTTCCAGAGGATGGAAGGATATCTGCTTTCATTGATGCTTTGGAGAAAGAACCAAGGAAGTTTGTCCTTTGATTGACATAATTGATAAACAAGGCCGTGCTTCCAAATAAACTGGAGCAGGGTGGGAATGAAAGTGAAGTGGGAAGGAGAGGAAGGGTCTAGACCTGAGATGCAGGCAGAGGTGAGCTTGGGATAGAAGTTGGCAATAAACATGATGCTCCTTGCTCATTCTTTGAGTGACAAAGTGTCTGTTGGTCCAACAGAGACATTTTCTTCCCAGTCCTGTGACCTTTTCCAGACCCAAAGGGCCTATAGAGGCTTCTCTAGGCCTTCCTTAACCATCACCCGCTGCAGCAGACCACGTGTGGTTTCTGTTAACCTCCAGGTTTCCTAGTTCCCATCTAGACTTATTGAGTTGTCATTCCTGGGGATAAGACCTGGAGGTCCTCCTTTTAGCGTGCAACCTAGCTCATGCTTGTCCACAGCCAAGTTCAGGAACCAGTGTCCTCACTGCTCATGAGATGCAGTGCTGTTAGGAAGGGGCACCTGTCCTGGAGTTTGGGGTGCCGTGGGGGCCGGCAATGAGCTCCTGTCTCAGCCCTGCTCTTAACATCCATGTCTGAACTGCTTTTCCCAGAGGCACAGAACTTGGGCAACTTTATTGTCAGGTATGGCTACATTTACCCCCTGCAAGACCCCAAGAATCTCATTCTCAAGCCTGATGGCAGCCTCTACAGATTTCAGGTGAGTCTTGGCCTTGACCCTGGCTGTTCATATGGGGTTGATCTCATTTGAAAAGGTGGGGTTCATAGTTTCACAGATCAGGACTTCAAAAACGGTGGAGGGGGCCAAGGTGGTTGGATTTCTTTAGTCACAGGGTTGGGGTCCATTGAGTCACAATCCAGTTTTAAAGCATGGTTTCCCTGGTTTCTTTTGCAGACACCTTATTTCTGGCCCACCCAGCAGTGGCCAGCTGAAGATACCGATTACGGTAAATACTTCAGCCCCAACTATGCCTTTGGTAGTGCTTAACATGCTGCTTATTTACTTGCTGCATTTTGGTGACATTTGTCTTGCTGTCATCATGACCTTTCTGTCAGTCCACATCTGTACTGGGCATGTCCCCAGGGGCAAGGGACTGGGTGTGCTGAGCGTTCTCTCCCAGATTCTGAGCACAGCAGCCTCAGGCTTAGGGAGGCTGCAGATGGGGTTTTGAAAGATGATGATGGAAAATGTCATTGCTTTCTTTTCCAGCCATCTATCTGGCCAAGCGAAATATCAAAAAGAAAGGGATTTTGGAAGAATATGAAAAGGTATGGAGGTGCTTTTAAGTAGAGGTTATTATAATTGAGTGGAAGATAGTTTTGAGCTGTACTTTCCTCATTCCCCCATCACTACATTCATATGCGCCCACGTTCATATGCGATCCATCCAGCCAGCCAGCTAGCCATCCATTTATTAATTAGAAGCAGCTAGCTGAAGTAAATTCTTTCTCATGTCTAACTTCAGTTTCTCTTGCTGTAATTGAAGCCCTTGCCTCAGTGGCTACTGGGCACACAGTGGCTACCCACTTCCTTTTGCCATCCCAAAACAATGTGACATAATCAATATGTACTCTAATGGACAACCCTTGGTTAACAGATTTGAACTTGAATTTTTTTTTTGTTTTTTTGAGACAAGGTCTTGCTCTGTTGCCTGGGCTGAAGTACAGTGGCATGATCTCAGCTCACTGCAACCTCCACCTTCCAGGTTCAAGCGATTCTCCTGCCTTAGCCTCCCGAGTAGCTGGGATTACAGGCGTGTGCCACCACGCCTGGCTAATTTTTGCATTTTTAATAGAGACAAGGTTTCACCATGTTGGCCAGGCTAGTCTCGAACTTCTGACCTCAAGTGATCTGCCTGCCTCGGCCTCTCAAAGTGCTGGGATTACAGGTGTGAGCCATCGTGCCTGGCCCGAACTTCAATTTATGATGGGAAAACAATAGGACTGTATAGACTTTTGTTTTAGGCTGGGTGAGTCCAATTTCCCAAAGAACACATGCTAGCCCTCAAAAGGCCAAAATTTCTGGGTGGAGGGTTAAAATCTTGCTGTGTTTTTATATTTATTTATTTATTTATTTGAGACAACGTCTTGCTCAATCACCCAGGCTGGACTATAGTGGTGCAGTCTCGGCTCACTGCAACTTCTGTCTCCTGGGCTCAAGCCTCAGCCTCCCAAGCAGCTGGGACTACAGGAGCATGCCACCATACCCAGCTAATTTTTGTATTTTTTTTTGTAGAGACAGGAGCCCCAGGCTAGTCTCAAACTCCTGGGCTCAAGTGATCCATCCACCTCAGCCTCCCGAAGTGCTGGGATTACAGGCGTGAGCCACCATGCTAGGCCACGTGTTTTTATTCTTACAAATATGTTTTCAGAAAGGCCGGTTTATCTTTGGTTTATCTTGGGGTTTATTTTGTGAATTTGTGATGCTCTGTTGTTGAATAGTGAGTTTTCAGGTTGGGTGCGGTGGCTCACGCCTATAATCCCAGCATTTTGGGAGGCCAAGATGGGAGGATCACTCGAGGCCAGGAGTTCAAGACCAGCCTGGCAACATAGTGAGACCCTATCTCTACAAAAGATTAAAAAATTAGCCAGGTGTGGTGGCATGCACAGGTAGTCCTAGCTACTGAGGCAGGAGAATGGCTTGAGCCCAGGAGTTTGAGGCTGCAGTGAGCTATGATTTGCTACTGCCTTCCAGCCTGGGCAACAGAGTGAGACACTGTCTCAAAAAAAAAAAAAAATTGATTTTCAAATTATTTTTAATCTCTGATGCTCCTAATCAGATTTGGGATACATTTATTTATTTATTTATTTATTTATTTATTTATCTGAGAGGAAGTCTCACTCTGTCACCCAGGCTGGAGTGCAGTAGCACAATCTTGGCTCACTGCAAGCTCTGCCTCCCGGGTTCATGCCATTCTCCTGCCTCGCCTCCCGAGTTGCTGGGACTACAGGCACCCGCCACCACGCCTGGCTAATTTTTTGTATTTTTTTTTTAGTAGAGACAGGGTTTCACCATGTTAGCCATGATGGTCTCGATCTCCTGACCTTGTGATCCGCCTGCCTTGGCCTCCCAAAGTGCTTGGATTACAGGCGTGAGCCACCACGCCTGGCCGGGATACATTTATTTTTACAAAAGCAAAGAAAACCAGTAAAAGTGAGCCTTCCTGTGAAAGTGTTTTGAGAATTCAGCTGCTCCTTGAGTGAACACCATGGTAAAACCAGCTTAGACACCATCGGGCTGGGTCCATGGTTGCCATGAGCCAGGGGTGTGCCCTTGCTGACTTAGAGTTTGTTGCCCTGCGGCACATGGCGTATGTCTTGGGGCTTACTGTTCTCATTTTGTTTTTCTTCTTTAGGAAAATTACAATTTCTTGAACCAAAAAATGAACTATAAGTGGGACTTTGTCATTATGCAGGCCAAAGAGCAGTACAGGTGAGTGAAAGGAGACCATGCTTGTCCTCTTGGTGTCTTTCCTCCCTCTCTTCCTTCTTTGTTTCTTTTTATTTATTTTATTTTTTATTTTTATTTTTTTTTTGAGACAGAGTCTTGCTCTGTCGCCCAGACTGGAGTGCAGTGGTGTGATCTCGGCTCACTGCAACCTCCGCCTCCTGGGTTCAAGCGATTCTCCTGCCTTGCCTCCCAAGTAGCTGAGATTACAGGCACCCAGCACCATGCCTGGCTAATTTTTATTTATTGTTATTATTATTATTTGTATTTTTAATAGAGACGGGGTTTCACCATGTTGGCCAGGCTGGTCTCAAACTCCTGACCTCGTGATTGGCCTGCCTCAGTCTCCCAAAGTGCTGGGATTACAGGCGTGAACCACTGCGCCTGGACTCTTTCCTTTTATTAAAATAAACTTGTTTTTGAGCATTTATGTGCCTAACACTGGGCTGCGCAGGGGGAATAAAAAGACACAGTCTCATAGGTTAGGCAGATGAAAGAATAGGCTATGGTGCTGCTGTGAGATGAGGGCCACCTGGCTGGGGTTTTCAGAAGGAATCGTAGAAATGGCATTGAACCTGGGGAATGCATAGGAGGGGTCCAGGTGAAGGATGGCAGTTGTGGAGGAAGAGGAGAGGTGTGGTGAGAGGAAGGGGCTCTCAGCAGGCAGAACCAGAGGCTGGAGGCAGGAGTGTGCCCACTGCAAGCAGTTCCTTGCAGCTGCATCTGAGAGTGCAAAGTGTGGAACTGGCAGAAGTTAGGAAGATGTGAACTAGAGATGTTAGCAAGAGCGGATCGTGAGAGGGCTTTGTGGTGAGGGCCACAGGGAGCCATAGAATGATGTTTAAGCAGGGAAGGGATACACAGTGATCAGATTGTCATGTTGGAACCACGCCTCGCTCACTTGCATTTGCCTGTTGCCATATCAGAACTGGAACTGGAAGTCCCCTCCAGGGCTCTGCCTTAACGAGAGCCGGATGCAGATATTGGGGACAGTGAGTGGTAGGGAGAGGGTGTGGTCAGGACAAGGTTAGCCTATCATAACAAACAGCCCCCAACTCTCAGGGGCTGGAAACCACAAGGTCCATTTCTTGCTGGTGCTCCTCACCCACCGTGGGGCAGCTGGGGCCCTGACATGCTTTCCCCACCTCCAGGACCCATATGCAGAAGAAGCAGCACCATCTGGGCTTTGTGCGTTGCTTAGCAGGGACAGGGATTTCCTGTGTGTATCAGAGCAGCCCTGTCATCCTGCTCATGAGTCACTAGGCAAAGCAGGTCAACGTCAAAGGTTGGTGGGTGGGGACATAGAATCCTACTAGGTGCCTGAGAAGAGGGACAGCTGGGAACATCTGGTGACCCACACCAGTGATTACCAAAACCGATGATCCCCCCAGTCCAGCCTCACTCACTGTGACAGTCCCAGATCCAGGAAGGTCTAGACTTGCTGGTGCTCAGCTGGGCTGGATGGGGAAGACCTGATTCTCACCCAGCAGCCTAGGTACTGGAGTAGTGATGAACACTGTTTACGGGAGAGCTGGTCCGGGAAAAATAGATTCTTATGGTGGAACAGCTTTATTGCCCTCCAGGGGGGAAAATATGTTCTTAGGGTTTAGAATCAGGTAGAACATCAGTGAGAGAGCCGCCACTGCTCTTTAGCCACAAACATGTTTCTACCTGGGTACATTTGAGGCGAAACAACATAGGTTATCTTTAATCACTTATATTTGTTCATAAGGCTTCATTTGGTGAGTTTCTGGGTACTGTCTCACTTTATGTTGGTGTGGGGAAATACTTACCGTAGTAATTATTGTCACCCTTCATTTCTACAAATGGGGAGACTGAGGCTTAGGGAGGTGAAAATTACTTAGCTGAAGTCACTTGGTGAGATAATGGTAGATCTTGGGCTGATATTACTTAATTCCATTTGCTGCACCAGTTTTGAGTTTCTGATGGGTTCCAGCACTGGGCTGGGCTCCAGGGACACAGAGATGGGTAAGATGTGCCCCTCTCCCTCAACCCCTCCATCCCTTCCTCCTCCTGTCTGCTCTGAGCAGGACTATCCCAGCAACCCACAGGACTATGAACCCTGACGTCTGCTTTCCTGGGTGCTCTGGGTGCTCTTGAATCTCGGAGCTGTTCTCAGTGATCCCTGCAGGTCCACCACCAAGGCCTTGGACTCAACTGCGATAAAGCTCTGTGCTGCCCAGGTCCTGGGACATTCCCCTCTTTCATTCTTCCAGGTGCCTTGGAATGAGCGATTCCTAAAAGGCTTGCTCCATTTGAGACGGCTTTTTCCCACTTATTTTATGGCTTAAAGGCCGCCTCTGATTTCAGATTTAGGGTCTCAGCACAAAACGAGGTTGACCATGTAGGTTGGCCCATAAAGTAGTCATTTTGTTATGCTGAGTCCTGTCATCCAAGTTCCACACTCAGCACCCAGCCACCTACTCAAGATCTCATGTTGCTGTCAAACCTCAAACTTACTTTGTCCATATTCAAATATGTCTTTCCCTCACTCTCCAAACCTCTTCCTCCAGTATCACCCATATCAGTACCTCTACTGCCCCTACCCTGGTTGAACCAAACTCACCGTCACCTGAACCATGGCAACATCCTCCCAACTGGCCTCTCTGCTCCCAATTTCTCACCATGTTTGAAACACAGATAAGATCACCTCAATCCATCTTCTCTAGCTATCAGGGAGAACATTCACTTCCAATGTCACTTCCTCAAAGAGGCTTTTCTGATTAGCTGTTACTGCATTCAGATCATCCTAAATTTAGTGGCTCAAAACAACAACAATTATTTTATTATGTGTCCTGATTTCTATAGGTTAGGGATTTGGGAAGGTCTTGGCCTATCAGTTCTGACTCAGAGTCTCTTGAGTGGTTGCTGTCAGATGGCTGGAGCAACTGGGGGCTGGCTGGCATTTCCTACTCTCTTCTTGTAGCCTCTCTGTGTGGTCTAGCTTGAGCTACCTCACAGCATGGCGGCATCAGGGAGGGTTGTTAGATTGCTTAGAGGTGTTTGGGGACTTCAAGACCACATATTCCAGTAAGGAGGGTGACTGCTGTCCCACCTTTTATGGCCTGGCCTCAGAAATTAGTGCCATGCCTGACATCCCATGTTGGTAGAAACCATCACAAAATCCCATCTGGCTTCAAGGGGAGGAGACACAGACACATCTGTCAATGGAAAGAGTGTCAAAGAATTGTAGACATATTTAAAAATCACCACAGAGGCCATCCCTGATGCTACATGATGGTACTCTGAATGTTTCCTTATGGCAAATAATGCAATTTGCAATTCTGTATTGATTCTTTGACTGTGTATGTGATGTTTAGCTCAAAAGCTACTCAAGGGCAGGGACTATATTTGGTTCACCAGTAGACTCCCAGTGCTTGGAATATACTGGAAGATCAATGAGTACGTGAATGAACGAATGAATGAGTGAAAAATTAAGCAAATGCTGTTGCTGAAAAAATCACAAACTAAAGTAATTCCTAGGTTACTAACTCTCTTGCATTCCATTTATCATGACTCTCCTCTAATAACATCTGTTACAGAAAAGCAGAAGAGCAAAGCCGGAAAGGACCCGTGGGGTAAATCAGAGAGTGACTCTATTTACCAGGCTCTCCAGCATTGTGGAAACTGCAATGCCTCAGGCTGGTTGTGGCCCAGGCTCCTGAGGTCAGGGGCTAGTTAATGTGGTAGAAAATCCAGTTAGGCTGTCAGGGGGAAGTTTGAAAACAATGTTTATATTTAATTTCCAGAGGAGGCTGACGGAACGCCCAAATGGAATGGCGCTGTTCACCCATCTGGCTCCCTGAGTGTTATGATGTTTTTCACAGTACGTTAACGGGGAGATGAATTCGCCTACTCTGTCTTGCAGAGGGCGTGTGCGTCATCCCCACGTTGCCTGGGAAAACAAGCATTAACAAGTGTGAGCGCGGGTCACCGTGGAAATGGTACAGAAGGGGGCCCACGGCAGGATCATTAGTGTTACTTTGCCCCTGGAGGAAGAAGGCCCTGCATCATTTCCCATCCAGAGTGGGAAAGGGAGAGAGACTGAGAGATAAAAAGGAAAATAAACAGCCCTTTTTTATTTATTTATTTATTTATTTATTTATTTATTTATTTATTTATTTATTTTTGAGACAGAGTTTTGCTCTTGTTGCCCAGGCTGGAGTGCAGTGGTGCGATCTCGGCTCACTGCAACCTCTGCCTCCCAGGTTCAAACGATTCTCCTGCCTCAGCCTCCTGAGTAGCTGGGATTACAAGTGCTTGCCACCATGCCCGGAACATTTTTATATTTTTAGTAGAGATGGGGTTTCACCATGTTGATCAGGCTGGTGTTGAACTCCTGACCTCAAGTGATCTGCCCACCTCAGCATCCCAAAGTGCTGTGATTACAGGCATGAGCCACTGCGCCGGGCCATAAATAGCCTTTTATAGCAATAAGGTGTGCTCAGAAAAAGCCCCGACGTGGCATGAACTCTTTGCAGTGCCAGAGTAGAAGTTACAGGCACAGAGGAGAGAGGACTCCCCAGGCCAGCATCTTCCTCGTCACCATCCCACAGGGGGTTGCCTGCCTGACCAGACGTTGACTATGTTGTTTGCCCAAACAGGGAAAAGTTAAGAAGCCAGGAGGTCAAATGTCGACCTGGAAGTTCACCCATGCGCGCTGCTCTCCAATGTTCAAGTTGGTGGAGTTGGTTTGATTTAGGGCTGGTGGCGGCAGTATGATCTCAGTGCAGCACTGTGCTGTCCGGGGGAGTTAGACCCTGGCCAGACTCCCAAGTGCAAGTGCCACTTCTGCCAATTGCTGGCAGTGTGACCCTGGTGGGCTGGTGGGGCATTCACCCCCTCTTCGTTTCAGTGCCCTGAACTTTGAAGTGAGAAAAGGCCACCGGGAGGATGAAGTGGGATTAAAAGAGTTAATACGTGTCAAAGTGGTTAGAAGGGTGCTAGTACTTAAGTGTGATGTCAGTGCTTGCTGTGTTCATTACTATTACGGTATATGTGAATTACTTGGGCAGGTTGGGAGAGGGGTCTAGGTCATCAGGAATGAGGGGCATCACTAATCAAAAGACACAAAGTCTTCCTGGCCTTACACGTGGCTTTTGGCTTTCCAGGGCTGGAAAGGAGAGGAACAAAGCAGACAGATATGCCCTGGACTGCCAGGAGAAGGCATACTGGCTGGTGCACCGGTGCCCTGTGAGTATCCTCCTGCCTGGTGTCCTCTGTCTCTTCCTGTGCCTCCCACCTCCATCCTGTGCTCTCCATGCCTGTTGCCAACTCATCTTTCTCTAGGGCGAGAATTGGATTAGCAGGAGGAGCTGCTCAGTGTTGGGTTAGCATCCAAGTGCCTCTTGGCCAGAAAAGGAAGTTCTCTGCCTGGATGGGGTCTGCTCATGGCCCATCTGTTGGTGTTAGGTAGGGAGGGACCTGAATGAATTTGTCTTTTACGAGGGCTGGGACTTTTTTTTTTTTTGCTAGGATATCATACCTTGGGAAAGGAATATAAGGAGAAAAAATTAGAATGTAGGCCCCAATGGAGGCGCCAATGCAGAAAAATAGAGTCCCGTGAGAATGGAAACTGCATGGCCAAAGTTCTCCTTGGTGTCTCTAGCTCCCTCACTTTTTCCTCTCCTAGATCCAGTTCCCAGCAGCTGAGATGGGAGAAGGAGAAGGAATACGTCTGTGTTGAGCTTCTCCTTGCTTGGAGCACACTGAATCTCTGGCTTTGGGACTTCAGTGGCCCAGAGAGACAAGCTGTACAGAGCTGGTGTAACTTGCCCCAGCTCATCACTGGGAAATGGTAGCCTCATTCCCCAGCACACAGAAGTGGGGTCTGACTGCTACATACTGGGATTAACTCTGCTGCCTCAGTTTCCTCCTGTACAGCCCCCTGTGCTGCCTATGCGTCATGGGAGGTAGGAGATGTGAATGAGACTCTGGAAACCAAAGAGTTAGAAAGAAACGTTCTTCCTCCTCTTCCTTTAGCTTCCTTGCCTGCCAGGTATCAGAAATTCTCAGAACCAGAAGGAGAACTGAGTGAGTCCTGGTGTCAGAGTTTATGGATTTTTGAGCTTCAAGCCCATCCGATTTTGGCTGTTTTGCTTATATTCTTTATATACTGAAAACAGATTCTCCTAAGGTGTTCCACTCTGTAGCGGCATGGGTTTGGATGCTGTGTTGTTGAGGTTAAGGTGCTGAGGTTGATCCCAAACAGCTTGTTTGATTTTTTCTTTGCTTCAGGGTTTCTCCTCTAGGGAAACCAGTTTACAGATGCCTGACGCAGGTATCTGGGGGCTGGGTGACAGAGCACAGGGTCCCAGAGATAAGCACCCCTCCTGGTTGGTAGCGAAGAAACTCTTTGTATGAGAAGGAGCCTCACATTGCTCGTGTGTTCCAGAAGCACTCTGTGGTGAGGATAAGGAGACATGGCGGATATGCCACATTTGGCAAGACACCTTGGTGCCCAGTGGCACCATACCTGAGGGTAGGTAAAGAACGGCTTCTATATTATGTGGAGAGACTCCTCACTGTGCGAATGCCGATGTGACTACATTCCTTGCAAAGTGACATAGGCTAGCTATGCATTAAAATGAAAAACTGATCATCCGGGTTCTTCCCAGTTCTTCTGGGGTAAGTTCTCAGCCCCCACCAGGCTAGTGGCTGAGTGACTCTTCACAGGATGCTGCTGAATCACATAAATATGACCATGTGTCTCTATGACCACCACCTCCCCCCAGCCCATCTCCACCACCATGACCGTCATCCCACCTCCCACTCCCTCACCTCCCTTATCTCCCTGACCTCTACCACCTCTCTTATTTCCCCCACTTTCTCCACCACCTCCACCACCGTTATTGTCATCGTCATTGTGGTCACTGTCACCGTCACCATCACGGTAGACATGAACTGAGAACTCCCAGTGTGCTGGCCACTGTGCTAAGCCTTCTGCATTCTTTTTTTTTTTTTTCTGAGATGGAGCCTTGCTCTGTCACCCAGGCTGGAGTGCAATGGCAGGATTTCGGCTCACTGCAACCTCCGCCTCCCAGGTTCAACCGATTCTACTGCCTCAGCCTCCTGAGTAGCTAGGATTACAGGCATGCACCACCGTGTCCGGCTAATTTTGGCATTTTTAGTAGAGTTGGGGTTTCACCATGTTGGTCAGCCTAGTCTTGAACTCCTGACCTCGTGATCTGCCCGCCTCGGCCTCCCAAAGTGCTGGGATTACAGGCGTGAGCCACCGCACCTGGCCGCCTTCTGCATTCTTATTGAACCTTTGCAGCCCTGTATGGAAGGGTTTATTATTATTCTCATTTTACTGATAAGCAAGTGAAAGCTCAAGGATGCTGCTAATTTGCCCAAAGTTACACAGCTAGTTAGTGTCAGAGGGTGTGAACCCACATACCGCTGACTGTGGAGCACCACCCCCTGCACCTTAGCCCTGTGCACTTCTGCCTCTCATGACAATGTCATGTGATATCTTGGTACAGTTCAGTCCTTTGGTAACCTCCTCGGTCATTAGAATGTTGCCTGGATCACTGCTGCTCTAAGAAGCCGAATGCCTGGGTTTACACGTGCCTGGTCCTTCTTTGACAGCACTGGGGACCCAAGTTCAGCATGAGGCTTTGATGGACTCAGAGTGGTCCTAGAACTTCCAGGACTAAAAACTGCTCCCCACATCTAACCTCTTTCATGGCTGCTCCCTGAGTAAAAACCAGACCAGTAGTCAAAGATGATGCAGGAGAGTGCAGTGGCCCCACTCTCTGTGATTTTCTTAAAATTCTCCCCATCTCTTGTTGGCCTGTGGGGGTGGAAGTTAGTGTTTTTGAAGAGCATCTCAGTCTAGAAATTGAGCAATCTGACTGACAGGCTCAGGAAGCCCCGGAGCTCACAGACTGCCAGACTGTCTCCAGGAGACCCAAACAAACCGTCAGTTCAATGGGAAAAAAGCCAGCCAAGGCAAACAAAGCACTTGGCGCTGTGGAGTGTTGCGGCCACTCCGTGTCAGACTGTAACCAACAGTTGTAGAGTGAGATGTGGCCTGCTGTTACTGAACCGACTCATTCACTTGTTCATTTGTCTGTTCGTTGATCCATGAAATCTTCGTTGAGCCTTGACTTTGTCCCAGGGAAGGGGCTAGGTTCTGGGTGTGAAATAACAGCCAAGACTCATTGAGTACTCCTCTGAACCTGTGTTAAGCTCTTGGCACAGATGACCTCATTGACGCCTGATGCTATGATGTAGGGAATATCACCGTCCCCGTTATTCAGATGGAGAAATTGAGGCTCATAGAGGTTCAGTAGCCTGCTCAGTTCTGGGAGAGGAAGCCACATCTTTCTGATGGTAAAGCCCGATATTCTGCTTCTGTGCAAGGAGGCCCCACCCGTGGTCCCTCTCTCAGCTCAAGGAGCTCAAAATCCAAATTGCTGGAGCACAGGTGAGTGACACTCTCCCAGAGATAAGACCTAATTGCAGAAGGGGCACAGCGAGAGGGTGATTGATTTAGAAAGGCAGGGAGAAATGTCTGATAGATGCTGTTTCAGGGAGATCATCACTGGCAAAGGCCAAGACCCCACGTGGGTGGTGGTAGTTGAGGGCTCTGACCTGAATTCGTACCCGGAGCCCAAAGGACACCTGTGATTCAGCATCCTGTAATGAAGGAAAACGAAGTTTCTCACCCGTTTTTTACTCAAATGGAACCAAGTACAGATCTGAGCACGATGCAAACAACAGTGAGTTTTGTAAATGAACAAAGGGAGAAAGCGCTCCCTTAGACAGGCATGTGGAGGGCTTCCCTGCATCTTTGCTGTGTCATCTGTGACTTCCTGCCTCCCAAGGATGTAGTCTGAGGCTGCTTCCTGGCAGTGGGTGTGCTAAATCAAGCGATCCCTTATCTGCATATCAAGCTAAATGACCCTTGTTTCAACCACATATGCAGACACTTGCCAGAGATGTCTGCCCTCCATTTCCCATCGAGGTTAGGCTAAATGTCCAACATTGGAAAATGGCAAAATAAATTGAGGTATATTAACATGATGGAACATTGTGAAGCTATTCAAATAATATTTTCAAAGGCCATTCATTGATCTAGGAAAATGATCTGACATATAATGTGTTTTTTGTTTGTTTGTTGTTTTTTGTTTGTTTTTGAGACAGAGTCTCACTCTGGGGTGCAGTGGCATGGTCTTGGCTCACTGCAACCTCTGCCTCTTGGGTTCAAGCAATTCTCCTGAATCAGCCTCCTGAGTAGCTGGAATTATAGGTGCCTGCCACCACACCTGGCTAATTTTTGTATTTTTAGTAGAGACGGGGGTTTCACCATGTTGGCCAGGCTGGTCTCGAACTCCTGACTCTGCCTTGGCCTCCCAAAGTGCTAGGATTCCAGGCATGAGCCACTGTGGCAGCCTGACACATAATGTTATATTATAAAACCAGGGTGGGTGGAATGCTCCATGTGCCATGGTCCAAAAATAAAAAATAAAAAAAATTAACATATATTTTGTGAATATCTGCTCTATGCCGGGTGCTTACTAGGCATTGGGGATATTTGGATTATGAGCCAAGACAGACATTGCCTGTGACCTCAAGAAGTTTCTTGCAGTCTGGTGGAGAGACAAAGACTAAAATGATTAAACCAATGAATGAGTAGCACACAGAATGCCATGGCAGCTGGTAGGAGGCAGGGGCTCTGCGTCCGGTTGGGGGTCGGGGAACACAGGACACAGGACGTGGAGAGTGACATTCAAGCCAAGATCCTCTAGGAGCTGACTTTCCTAACACAGCAACATAAAATTGTCTCCCTGTTTCACCTCATCTCTATTTCTTTTTTATTTATTTATTTATTTTTTTTGAGACGGAGTCTTGCCCTGTTGCCCAGGCTGGAGTGCAATGGCGTGATCTCAGCTCACTGCAACCTTCGCCTCCTGGGTTCCAGCATTCTCCTGCCTCAGCCTGCCGAGTAGCTGGAATTACAGGTGTGCGCCACCTCGCCTGGCTAATTTTTTGTATCTTTAGTAGAGATGGGTTTTCACTGTGTTGGCCAGGCTGGTCTCGAACTCCTGACCTCATGATCTGCCGGCCTCAGCCTTTCAAAGTGCTGGGATTACAGGCATGAGCTACCGCGCCTGACCTCATCTCTATTTCTTTCCCCTGTCTTATTTTGTTTAGAAAACGAGTTAGTGTTTTACTTAGTATTTGTTTTCTGTTCCATACACCAGAAGAGTCTGATATTTTTGGGAAGAGAGTGAAGCTGAGAGAAGGAGGGGCAGGGGGACACGGTGGAGTACCACCGAGAAGTGTCCATCAGCTCCACGCTGGCCTTGCTCTGTATGTGGGTTCCTGGGAACATCGCCTCCTCACGAGCAGTTGTCACGAGTACAGGAGCTCCTTTCCTGACCTGAATGATGATGCATTGAGCAAATTGCCTCTTTGGCTTACACCCAAGGGATGTTGTTTGGGGGGGCGGGGTCACACCCTGGTGTTCACAGTTCCTAAGAGTGAAGGAGGGGAGCTTGCATGTCTCTGAAGGCTTCCTGCATGAGGCACCAGGGCAGAAAGTGCCTGCTGCCTCCTTATCTGTGGGCCACACACCGCAGGATGCATCGGCTGCCGTTACTTCCTGGGCGCTGACAGTCAGTTCTGGTTAACTTCATCTGAACACCCTGTTATGTGCCAGAAACTGTGTCAGCAGCACTCTGGTGATGATCATAGTGGGTCAAAGACTTTACACTACCTGATGAATGAAGAAATGGATGAATGAAAGGAGCTTGGGAGTCTCTGAAACCAGCAGAGGCAGAAAGGCAGCCCTCTCACCAGTTTCGAGGGCAGGGAACTGGAAAAGGACCACAGCTTGATTGGGAACAACTGAGACTTAAGGGCTGCTGCCCACAGAGGTGCAAGAGCCGAGGCAGCAGTGGCCAGAGGACTGCCTGGCTGTTCTGTAGGGAAGGCATGGAGAGCCAGGTTGGGGCTGGAACTGGACAGGCTGGCGGAATCATGAAGCCCAGTGGGTGGCTGCAGGTCTGAGAGTCTAAGGCCGTCTGGTCTGGGCAGCTGAAGGCATAGAGGAGTCTATCTCAGTTATGCAGTGCACTGTTGAGCACTGGGGCAACCAAATTTATATCAGAGCCTGGGGCACATTGGAGGGAAAGAACTAGATAACAAATTCAAGACTTGAGCAGATGAACACACCGAAGTCACCGAGGCAGTGGGCGCCTGTGGAAGAGCAGCCAGATAGTGGTTGTAGGGCATCATGAGCACAGGCTGTGTGTGTGTGTGAGTGTAAGTGCATGTCAGTGTGTCTGGGTGTGCATGTATGTGAGTGAGTGTGTGAATGTATGTGTGCGAGTGTGTGTACATGTGTGCATGTGTGTGAGCATGTATGTCAGTGTGTTGGCGTGTCAAGGTGTGCATGTATGTGAGAATATGTATGTGTGAGAGTGTGTGTACATGTGTGCATGTAAGTGAGCATGTATGTGAGTCTGAGTGTGCATATGTATGTGTGAGAGTGTGCCTAGGTTTGTGCATGCATGTAAACATGTATGTGTGTGTCAGTATGCACGTGTGTGAGTGTGTGAATGTGTTATGTGCGAGCATGCATATGTGTGTGCATGTATGTGAGCATGTTTTTGTGTATTCATTCTCATAGTGTTATAAAGAAATACGCAAGACTGGGTAATTTATAAAGAAAAGAGGTTTAATTGACTCACAGTTCTGCATGGCTGGGGAAGTCTCAGGAAACTTACAATCATGGTGGAAGGGGAAAAGGCACATCTGACATGGTGGCAGGCGAGAGAGAGCGAGTATGTGAAAGAGGAACTGTCAGACACTTATAAAACCATCAGATCTCATGAGAACTCACTGTCATGAGAACAGCATGGGGGACACCACCCCCATAATCCAGTCACCTCCCACCAGGTCTCTCCCTCAATCCCTGGGGATTATGGAGATTACAGTTCAAGATGATATTTGGGTGGGAACACAGAACCAAACCATATTAATGTGTGTGTGTGTGTGTGTGTCAGGACATGTGTGTATGTGAGTGTGTGCGAGTGTGCATATGTACATGTGGGAGTATGTGTAGGTGTGTGCATGTATGTAAGCATGCGTGTGTGAGTGTGCCAGTGTGTCAGGGCATGTATGTAAGTGAGCATGTGTGAGTGTGCATATGTATGTATGAGAGTGTGTGGGTGTGAGTGTGAGAGTGTGTGAATGTGCCAAAGTGTGTGTATGAAGTCTGCCTTCAGTTATGCAGGGGGATTTCTCCATACCAGATTCAGGGGGCAACTCCTAGAACCCTTTTTGGCAAAGACACTGACTCTGCTGAGCCCCTGCCATGTGAGGTTAGATCCCATGGTGTTATCCCTTCAAGACACCTGTCTCAACTCTAATTTATCCTTTGTGTGATTAATTGCTGAGTGGCTACCTCCCCCTTGAGACTGGGAGTGCCTCAGTAATGCCTGCTGGGGAGCAGTGGTCTCGGGGCACACTCACCATGGGCTCCCCAGGGCTCAGCACAATGTCCGGCACATAAGAAGTGCCCCATAGATATTTGCTGATCAAGATCCACTTGTAACAACTAGGGTAAGGATGGCCGTTCCCTTTCCCTGTCCTCCTCCCCACCCACTTTCTATTGCCTTTTCCTTTGTCTTCCCTGTGTCGTCTTGTCTGCACGTATTTGCCTCCATGGTAGCCCAGTGAGCTAGGTTGCTAGATTTAGCAAATAAAATACAGGAAATTTGGTTGAATTTGAATTTCAGATAAACAACAAATAATTTTTATGTAAAATGTATTTTGTATATTTAGTATAAATATATAATAAGCATCAAAATATTGGGACAGAAATTATTTGCCATTTATCTTAAATTAACTGGGCTTCCTACATTTTATCTGGCAGTCTTACATCTGAGCTAAAACCCACTCTGATCCCATGGATGAGGCTGAATTTGATGGCAAGAAAGCCCAGTTGCTTCCCAACTCTCTGCTTCAGTGTAGCCAACCTGGTTGGTCACATGTGCTGAGCAATGGGTGGATGCCTGGCATCACACCTGCATCAGGGGAAGTGAAAGACCCAAATTATTGGCCTCAAAGAGTCAAGGAGTTGAGAGAGACCAAGTAAGATTTTCTGGAGAGCTGGGTTACCTGCTGGCAAAGGGAACTAACAGAGATTACAGTCCCAGTTTTGGGCCATTCTTTTACATATGTAATCTTAAAATGAATACAACCCCTTGCTCAGCAATAGCTACCTTCTGTGGAGAGCTTCACACCCTATCTTGTTAAATCTTCACAAGAACCTGCCACGTAGGAGGCTTCTTCTCTGTTTCTTAGAGAGGTTAGTGAGTTCCAAGACAAGGAATGTTTTCCAAGATCTTCTGCACAGCTGGGAAGTGGCAGAACCAGGAGTGGCACCCAGACGTGCCTGACAAGCCTGGACTTTCCCAAAGCACTGCTCTGTCACTTCTCTTTTCCCACCAAGCCCAAGATGAAACCACAGAGTGTGGGGAAGGAGCACTGTGGGAAGAGTCAGGAAGCCCATGTATTAGTCTCAGTGAACTCTTTTGGAGCCTGAATGTTACCCATCCATATGCCCACTCACTCATCCATCCATCTACTCACTCAACCATCCATCCATCCATCCATCCATCCATCCATCCATCCATCCATCCATCTCTCTCTCCCTCCCTTTATCCATCCATCCCTCCATCTGTCCATCCCACTATGGTGCTGAGTTTGTCATCCATCCATCCACCCATCCATCCATCTCTTCACCCATCCATTCACCATCCATCTACCACAAATTTACCCATTCATCCATGCATCCATCCCTCCGTCTATACATCCCACTATGGTGCTGAGTTTGCCATTCATCTGTCTGTCCATCCATCCATCCATCCATCCATCCATCCATCCATCCATCCATCTCTTCACTCATCCACTCACCATCCACCTACCACCCATTCATCCATCCATCCCTGCTTCCCTCCCTCCATCCATTCGTACACCATTCCATTCCTCCATCCATCCATCTCACTATGGTGCTGGGGATGCCATTTATCTGTCTGTCCATCCATCCATCCATCCACCCATCCATCCATCCGTTTATTCACCCACCCACCATCCACCTACCACCACCCATTTACCTATTCATCCATCCATCCACCCATCCCCCTCTCCTTCCCTCTTTCCTGCCACCCATCCAACTCTGGTGCTGGGAATGCCATTCATCTGTCTGGCCATCCATCCATCCATCCATCCATCCACTCACCCACCCATCCACCATCTACCCGCCACCCATTTACCTATTCATCCATCCACTTATCCATGCATCCCACTATGGTGCTGGGGATGCCAACCACCTGTCCATTTTTCCATCCATCCACCCACCCACGCATCTACCCATCCTTCTCTCCATCTGTCCTTCCATCTCACTATGTTAGGTGCTGGGGATACTGGGAGGCAGAACAGCCCTCATGAAGCTCAACAGCTCACCTGGAGGGTTTACACCCACTCAAAGCTTCCCATGGGCTAGGCCACAAGCTCTTCTCAGCTCGATCTCACAATTGGCAGATTAACCGAGACCCACAGTTAACCAGAAACTGGAGACTCTCCCTGTAATGACCTTATGTTGTTTTTATTCCATTTAGCCTGGAATGGACAATGTGCTGGACTACGGCCTGGACCGAGTGACCAACCCGAATGAAGTCAAGGTAAACCAGGTATGTCTCTGCTGCATAGTTTGAGTAGGGCCTAGGTCGGATTCTGGGGCTGGGAAGGTGTCCACATGTCTATTCATGTCTGTTAGGGCAACGATATCTCCTCTTTGAGACTGTCAAAGAGAGGAGGACCGTGGGCTCTGTGGACTCAGGGTTAGGGGAGAAGTGGGACCATGGCAGGGTGCTAGGTGAGAAGAAATTACGATTGAAGACAGACAGAGGCTGTAGAGTGCAGGGAAGAGCTAATGGGATCTAGATGGCTGGTTTTCAAACTTTTCTGAGTCACTTCCCCCTTTGAAAATCGGATGAAAGTTATGAGCTCATTCCACTCAAAGATGCACAGACAGACATTCTGTACACAGTTTCAGCCAGTTCCTTGATCCTGAGGAGACTGTAGACCCCAGCCTCGAAACTCTTGAACCAGTTTTGGATTTAACCTTAATCCACATGACAGGACCTGGAATCTAACACTTTCTTTCATATCCCAGTGGAGTGGGATCTTTGTAAAGATTCTCCAAGCAGGTTTCATTAAAAAAAATACCTTTCCTCAAATAGGCCATCTTTTATGATGGATAGCCAATGTCCTATAAGTATTTATTTATTTATTGAAATACAGTTCATAAGCTGTTGAGCCCATGGCCCTATTGACATTTTGGGCCAGATAATTCTTTTTTTTCTTATTTATTTATTTATTTATTTATTTATTTATTTATTTATCTATCTATTTAATTCATTTATTATTTGAGACAGGGTCTCACTCTGTTGCCCGGGCTGCAGTGCAGTGGCATGCTCATAGGTCACTGCAGCCTTGACCTCTTGGGCTCAGGTGATCCTCCTGCCTTAGCCACCCAAGTAGCTAGGACCACAGGTACATGCCACCATGCTTGGCTAATTTTTGAAATTATCTGTAGAGACAGTGTCTTTCTATGTTGCCCAGGCTGGTCTTGAACTCCTGGGCTCAAGCAGTCCTCCTGCCTTGGCCTCCCAAAGCACTGAGATTACAGGTGTGAGCCACTGTGCCTGGCTCAGATAGATAATTCTTTGGTGAAGTTGTCCTGTGCATTTTAGAATGTTTAGCAGCATCCCCAGCTCTGCCCATGAGATGTCAGTACCTCCATTCCTCTCCCTGCCCACCTAAGCCCCAGTCCTAACAATCAAAAATGTCTCCAGACATTGCCCATTGTACCCTGGGGAGGAAGTCAACATTACTCTGGCTGAGAACCACTGATTCCAATGAACCAGCCTAGACCCATTTAAACAGATCTTAGGTGGTTTCATTGCTTTCTGTCAAACATTGTCTTTGGGTAGAAAGGGTCGTCATCTCTAGCCTAGGGTGCATCTATAGGGCTCTGCAGAGCCTTAAGGCATGAGTGGGGGCCTGTAGGGGTGTGCAGGGGAAGGAGGAGGGTGGAAGTGGGAGGGGAAAGAAAAAGGAGCCAGAAATGTTAGCAAGGCAGCTCTGGGACAGTGTTTGCTTTTGCTCCCTGGAGAGGGTCACTGGGGGAACCATTAGGTCTCTTGTCCACAAGCTGGAGAGACCCTTCCTTTGATACACACAGGGCACAGTCAGCCTTAACTCAGCTGTTCCCAGGGCAGCCTTTCCCGTGTTCCCCTTGTCAGAGAACAGATCACTGCTGAGGCCTTGTAGGCTTGGTTGCCATGGAAACAGAATCCTCGAGTAAAAGACTGAACCTGGGTGGAAGGTTTGCTTTTTTTTATGGCTAACTAGCAGCTCTGGAAACCTCTTTCCTGGGGAGGAGAGGGTGGAGGCAGAAAGCACATCACCCATTCTGAGATGGGGGGGTGGGAACAAAGGGTCACCCATCCGTGACCCAAGCCAGAATACTGCTCAGCTGTGTGTGTGTGTGTGTGTGTGTGTGTGTGTGTGTGTGTGTGTGTGTGTGTTGGGGGTGGTTAGGCAGGACCTTAACTTCATCCATTTGAGAGGGAAGCTAAGGAGCTGAGCTGCTCCATCCTGGGGGTGACTTCTGAGGAGGGTGACCAGATTACTCCCTTTACTGAGGAGGCATCTTTGTGCTCCTTGGCCTTCAGAGCCCACTTCCTGCGGATGTGGATGCTGGCAACACCCTCAGCCCAGAGCCCAGTGGGCAGGCTGGGTGTACGACAGAGGGTGCCTTTGCCATGGTGGGGTGTGATACGGGCTGTGTCTCTGCTGTTGTTTACCGTTATCTTCTCTGTCTCTCTCTCTCTCTCTTCCCAGCTATCTATCTATCTCCTGTCTGTGCACTCTGGCTGCTGTGGAATAAAGTATTAAGAAGAATAAAGAAGTGCAATTCTCATGCATGCAGAGCCCCTTCCAGCCCTCCCCTCAGCCAGCCCCAGCATGCTGTGGTTTATCTGTCTGCAACATTTTCCACTGTTTGCGAGTCCTCTGTGTTCCCGGGTTAATCTGCCCTGAGAGAAGAGGGTTGCCAAGAGCATGAAGCATCTCCATGAAGACCTGGGAGTGCAGAGGCTTCGGATTTTTGTCTCACTTCAGAGAACTCATGGTGCCTGAGCTGGTTTGAAGAGAGGTCATTTTGAGAAGGAATCAATCCTTCTTTCTTTTTTTCTTTTCTATTCTTTTTTTTTTGAGACGGAGTCCTGCTCTGTCACCCAGGCAGGAGTGCAGTGGCGTGATCTCGGCTCACTGCAACCTCCGCCTTCCGGGTTTAAGTAAGTCCTTGCCTCAGCCTCCAGAGTAGCCGCGATTACAGGTGTGTTCCACCACGCCCAGCTAATTTTTTCATATTTTTAGTAGAGACGGAGTTTCTCCATGTTGGCCAGGCTGGTCTCGAACTCCTGACCTCAGGTGATCCGTCCATCTTGGCCTCCCAAAGTGCTGGGATTACAGGCATGAACCACTGCGCCTGGCCATCAATCCTTCTTTTTAAACTTTTATTTTAGGTTCAGGGGTTACGTTTCAGGTAAACTGCATGTCACCGGAGTTTGGTATACAGATTATCTTGTCACTCAGGAAATAAGCATAGTACTCATAGGTAGTTTTTCCATCCTCTTCCTCCTCCCACCCTCCACGCTCAAGTAGGCCTGGGTGTCTGTTGTTCCCTTCTTTGTGTCCTTGTGTACTCAATGTTCAGCTCCCACTTGTAAGTGAGACCATGTGGTATTTGGTTTTCTGTTCCTGCATTAGTTCGCTTAGGACAATGGTCTCTAGCTCCATCCATGTTGCTACAAAGAACATGATCTCATTTTTTTTATGGCTGTGTAGTATTCCATGGTGTACATGTACCACATTTTCTTCATCCAGTCTACCAATGATGGGCATTTAGGTTGATCCCGTGTCTTTGCTATTGTGAATAGTGCTGCAGTGAACATAGGCATGCATGTGTCTTTATGACGGAATGATTTATATCCCTTTGGGTATATACCTAGTAATGCGATTGCTAGGTCAATGGTAATTCTATTTTAAGTTCTTTGAGAAATCACCACACTGCTTTCTACAACGGCTGAACTAATTTCATTCCCACCAGAAGCATATAAGCTTCCCTTTTCTCCTTGCCAGCATCTGTTATTTTTTGACTTTTTAATAATAGCCATTCTGACTAGTGTGAGATGGTATCTCATTGTGGTTTTGATTTGCATTTTGAGAATGAGTAAATTCTTGAGAAGATGTATCTGTTTTCCCCAAATAGAGGCAAGTAACCGTCAACCATAAGGACGAAAGTCATTAGGTTGGCAGGTGTCTCGGGCCCTGGGTGGCCCACTCCCACTGGCTAATGGCAGCTGGGAGGGACTGGCCAGGGTCCGGGACCACACTCTAGAAGTGAGTCCTCTTTTAGCTCCAATACCTTGAGGCATACGGAACCCCCAGCTCCTGCACCCCAGGAGGTGATGGGGGCAGGGGCCGCTCATGGCAGGATCACTGCCATCATTTAGGGATGAGGGCAGTGTCGGGTGCTGAAGAGACCCTCGACATTGGCCTGAGCCCCAGCTCTGCCACTTCCGGTCCATGTGATCTTGGGCAAGCTCTTTCTCGAGCCACAGTCTCAGTTTCCTTATCTCTAACAGGGGAAGCATGCTAGTTCCTTCATCAGAGGATTAAGCGGGATCACTTATGTGTAGTGTCTAGAATGCTAATCAACACGTAGAGACACCCCACACACAGCTGGTATTATTCTAAATGTTGTCATGCTATGAGAGAGAATTTATGGGACTTGTAGACCTCAGACTCCATGTTAGGGTGCTGTACCTAGCCAATTTCCTCTTCTGCCTTTTCACCTTCTCATACTTCTCCCCTGGTTGGAGGTGGAAGAAGGGGTTACATGCCAATTTCAACCTCTCTGCCTACTCCAATAAGCAGCTGCTCAGAACCTCAGTCTACACTGGCGAGTATACAGATCTTTTGGTAAAAGGCAGAAATATGGCCTCCCAGTATAAAATACTGTGCTCTGCAGAGGTGCTCAGCCTGGAGCCCTCACACACCATATGCTCCCGCCAGTAGGGGACAAACTGCTTTCTTCTTGTGGCTTCTGTGTGACCATGCCTAGCTGAGGGAAGGGAAGGGGCTGATGTTTGCTGACAGCTCCCTGCGTGCCAGGCATGGACCTGAGTGCGCCACTCTTTGTAATGGCTCAGCTAAGACTCACTACTGCGTTAGGAGGTAGATGGCCACGTTGACCTCCGTTTCATGGTTGAGAAAGCCGGCCGAGAGAGAGGGTGGCTCCCCCAAGGACACACAGCTGGGAAGTGGTGAAGCCAGGATCTGAACCTCAGCTGATGGCCGCCAGAGCCCACTCCACATCCTGCTTGATGTTTTCTAATGTCCTTATTGTGGCTTTTAGAAGTTTTTCTGCATTTCCTAAAGTCCATTAACAGAGACAATGTCAGTTTCCTTTTTCACATGAAGAAAACAAAATAGAGAGACATAGCCGTTTGCCCAAGGTGACCCAGCCAGGATTCAGTTACGTGTTTCCAGTTCTGTAGCTCATGTGCCTCCCTGATTCAACCGCTGCTCCCCTCTCCACCCCACAAGGCCTACGTCCTGAACCCAGGGCCGGCTTCATGGGCAGGGGGCTTGTACAGCCGCCCAAGACCCCACCCTCAGAAGGACCCTTGTTTGATTTAATGTTCTGTTACCATCTCAGAATTCCTTACACTTTTTTTCTGAACAGTGAACTGCATTTTTATTTTTCACTGAGCCTTGCAAATTGTAAGCAATTCTACCTCTACTTGATGAGGTCGTACCTGGCTGGACGGCTATTTACTTCACATGATCGCAATCTTAAATCCAAGATTCCTTAGACAGCTGCACCCCCTTAATTTTTTTTAAATCTATCTATCTATCTATCTATCTATCTATCTATCTATCTATCTATCTATCATCTACCTACCTATCTATTTTGAGACAGTCTTGCTCTGTTACCCAGGCATGAGTGCAGTGGCACAATCTCGGACCACTGCAACCTCCGCCTCCTGGGTTCAAAAGATTTTTATGCCTTAGCCTACTGAGTAGCTGCGATTACAGATGTGTGCCACCTGCACAGCTAATTTTTATATTTTTAGTAGAGACAAGGTTGTGTCTTTTTGGCCGGGCTGATCTCAAAATCCTGGCCTCGAGTGATCCGCCTGCCTTGGACTCTCAAAGTGCTAGGATTACAGATGTGAGCCACCACACCTGGCCTTTATTTATTCGTTTTGAGACCAGGTTATAAGACTAGCTAATTTTTGTATTTTTAGTAGAGACGGGGTTTCACCATGTTGCCCAGGCTGATCTTGAACTCCTGGGCTCAAGTGATCCACCTGCCTTGGCCTCCCAGGGTGCTGGGATTACAGGTATGAACCACTGCGCCCGGCTCCATCTCTTTTCTTGCCTGCTTTGCCTTAACCACTTGTGTTTCTGGATCTCCCGGTTTCTGACTTTAGATCCCCTCTCTGCTCTCAATGCCAGTGCTGCCCGATTCCTCATGGTTCTCCCCATCTCGGCTTTGGCTCCGTGGCTTGCTCGGCCCCCCACCTGAGTTTCTCTGCAGATACCTGCCTGGCTACCCCATCCCAAGTTCCTTGCTTATTTCTCCCCTGCACTCCTGCCGGTGGCCTGACCCCTTCTGCCCTGTGACAATTGTCTGCACCCTCCATCCGGGGTTCGCCAGTCAGCCGGCCCAGAGCTATGTAAACAACAAGTCTAGATGTGTCCCTATTTGGGCAACTCTGCAAGGGAAAAATAAGAAGTTGTTAGAATGCTAAGGATGCAGAGCATCCGGAGATTCCTTAAGCAGAGTCTTCCTCCTGTAGCAAAGTGTGTCGCTGAGATGAGGCATAAAGAAGTGGCTTCACTCCAGGAGGGCCGGCAGCTGAGAAAGGAGGGAAGTTGTGTGTGAACGCCAGGCTGGAAAAAAACTCTTATTTCTTATTTTATCATGAGGTGGTTTTCTTTGAATTGCTTAGAATTGTGCGTACTTTTTTTTGGTAACAACTTCACTTTAACATAATGTTTCTTATTGCCTTTGGCTAAGATATAATAATATTGATAGTAGGTTTGAAAGACTTAGCAAATAAAAATACAGGATTCCCAGTTATGTTTGAATTTCAGATAAGCAATGAATATCTTTTTTTGCATAAGTAGGTCCCAAATATTGCCCGTGAATCCTGCATTTTATCTTATGATGAGAGCTTAAATTGTGCCGCTCACGTGCTCAGTGGTGGTGTAGTAGCCCTAATGAATGGGCACTGTGTGTGGGTCTCTGCTATGTGCCAGGCACCTTATGTCTATTATCTCATTTAGTCCCTCTTTTTTCTATTCTCCTTTTACAAACGAGAAATTAGAGACTCTGAGATGCTGAGCAACTCATCCAAGGTCATAGCCAGGAAGTGGTAGGACTAGAATTTTAACCTTTGTCCGATCCCCAAAGCCCATATGCTTCTATTTCTTTTTTTCCTTCCTTCCTTCCTTTTTTCTCTCTTTCCTTCCCTCCTTCATTCCATCTCTCCCTCCCTCCTCTCTCTTTCTTTTCTTTTTTCTTTTCCTTTCCTTTCCTTTCCCTTTCTTTCTTTGTTTCTTTGTTTCTTTCTTTCTTTTCTTTCTTTCTTTCTCTTTCTTTCTTTCTCTTTCTTTCCCCTCTCTCTCCTTCCTTCCTTCCTTCTTTCCTTCCTTCTCACTGTCTCTCTCTCTCTCTTTCTTTTTTGAGACAAGGTCTTGTTCTGTCACCCAGGCTCCAGTGCAGTGATGCCATCGTAGCTCACTGCCACCTCAAACTCCTGGGCTCAAGCAATCCTCTGTCCTCAGCCTCCAGTAGTTGCTGGGACCACAGGCATGTACCACCATCCATACTCTTTCCTGAATCTCTTCTCCACCACTCCCTCCAAATCAAATTGTCTCTTCACCTTTTAAAAAGTTCAGGACTCTTTTCCCTCACTGTCCCCTCCCTGTACACACTCCTAGAAGAGCAGAGATCCCTGTATGTTAATCTAGAGGAAGCAGATCCCATGGATGGCTGCTTTTTCCAGGTTCATAATTTATTGTACAAATTGAATTATCACATGACAAGTCGACATGAGCTTCTCCAGGCATGAGAACTAAACGGCTGAGGCACAGACAGTTTGGAATCCATTATACTGCTTTCACAGATGGAGTTTTTTTAGATCTTGACTTGAAGTGAAAGATCATCAAAGCAATGCCTCCATATGTGGCCAGTACTCAACTCACTGTAACTGTGAGCGTCTAAGAGTTGAAATGCGTTTTAACGCCTGGAATTGGGCATCGGTTTCTGGATCTGCCATGATTTCAATCTAGCCAAAGCCACACATTCCACAGCCACTGTCCTTCAACGTACGCAACCTGGACAGCTATTTTTAAAGCTAGAAATACAAGCTAAATTCATGTGGACAATCCATGGTAGAGGTGGGAAAGTCTCACCTTCAACCAAATCCTATTAATGGAGAGCAGGCTGCAGTTCCATTCCCAGAAGGTAACTGGTAATTCTGGGAATCAGAAAACAAAATAGCAAACTACGGCACAGAGGCAGAGCCCTAGGGAGATAATAAAATCAAATGAAGTGAACAGGAGTATACAAATTGTAAACCCCGGAAGACTGAGATAATGGCCCTAGAAGCAAGTATATTAAGCCAAAGGGAGACCCCCTAGAGGCAGAATGGAAATGAGCATGGCAGAAAGTCTTGCAAATACAGCTCCCTGCAGGGCCCAGAGAACACCAGGCAGCCAGGATGCATCTGTGTGGGTCCACTCAGGAGCCCTGTGCCCCCACGTTCTGGCCGCAGAACAGTGGCCGACAGGCAGAAATCTTGATGCTGGGGTCTGGACACCTTGGAGGTGCTTATGACACTGGCGGCTGAGTGTGAGCCCAGCACGATTCTGGTCTTCACCATCATGAGTGTTAAGGACAGAGTGTTTCTGGTACTTGTATTTTGTCTTGCGTTACGGCTCTAGTTCACTTTTGGTTTACATTTTATTTATTTATTTCTTTATTTTGAGATGGAGTCTCGCTCTGTCGCCCAGGCTGGAGTGCAGTAGCGTGATCTCGGCTCACTGCAGCCTCCACTTCCTGGGTTCAAGCAATTCTGCTGGGTCAGTCCCGCCTCCACCCCACCCCCCGCCAAGTAACTGGGATTACAGGTGTGCGTCACCATGCCCGGCTAATTTTTGTATTTTCGGTGGAGATGGGGGTCTCACCATGTTGGCCAGGCTGACCTTAGATGATCAGCCTGCCTCAGCTTCCCAAAGAGCTGGGGTTACAGGCGTGAGCCACCGTACCCGGCCTTGTTTACATTTAAATTAAGTGACTGGACAGAGTCATTCCATCCTGTAGCACTCTCAGCTTCAGGGCAAGGAAGGAATGGGAAGAGAGCAGGCTAGGAGGAGAAAGTGAACAGGATCAGCGATTTTGCGTTTTTCAACAATCGCTCTTCAGCTTTGCAAAGGGAAGAGCTGAATTTGAATCCTGGCCCATCCAATTACTCACCAGGAGGTGTTGAGAAGTTTACCCACAACCTCTCAGAAGCTTTGTTTCCTCAGCTAAAAATTAGTATAATAAAATCTCCTTACCTTAAGCTTTGTAAAGGCTCAAAGAAGTGTAAATTGCTTTGCAGTAGTTGCTAGGCAGTTATCATTATGTAAAAGTACAGCTCCCCCTTTGAGCAGAGGGCATAAACCAGTAGATGCTATTCTGAATAACCCACTCCAGCAAGGCTCCAACAGAAGGAAGTAATTATAAAGTATCAGCTTTGAATGTAAGTCCACTCTGGCCCCAGGGTCCTTTTCTACCTGAAATGTGCATCTTCTAAAACAGTGCCTTAGGTTGGAGGAGAACGGGATCGAATAAGTATGACTGCCAATGCATTTGGATCATTTGGGGAGTGCTTTCAATTTTTTAGTGGAAAGAAATGCTATTAAGCTTAGAAAATGTCCCCATTCTTCTAGGCCCCCAAGCATGCTGAAGTCATCATTTATTACATATTTGCTGAGCATCTACTCTGCATCGGACATTGTGCTAGGGAAGATAGACCTGGTCCCCTGCCCTTAATGGTGCCTTCATGTTGATTCATACATTAAACAAAGAGTCACACAAATAAGGATAAAATTCAAATGGCGATCAATGCCATGAAGGAGGAAGTCAGGATGTATAAGAACCTAAAACAGAGAACTACGTGAGCCTTACCTTTCTGAGATAACTCTTCCTAATCCCCTATGCAGGAAAAAGATTTCTTGTGAAAAGCAATGATAGAAGAGCAATCCGGGGAAGCAAAATGAAACCCAGCCTGAGTTAGAAAGGAGAGACCAGTATATGACATTCTAGACTGGACTCTCCTTTACTCCTTTTCAATGGGCTGATGGGCCAGTGTTTATTTTGCTGACTGCCTCAAAGGAAGTAGTGTCCTCCTCAGACTTAACCACTCTTTTCCAAGTGAAGACTTGGGTGGGTTAAGCAGCATGGATATTAGCAAGGCAGGAATTAAGAGGGTCTGCGTGAGGCCGGGTGCGGTGGCTCACGCCTGTAATCCCAGCAATTTCGGAGGCCAAGGAGGGCGGATCGCGAGGTCAAGAGATCGAAGTGATCCTGGCCAACATGGTAAAACCCCGTCTCTACTAAAAATACAAAAATTAGCTGGGCGTGGTGGTGTGTGCCTGTAGTCCCAGCTACTTGGGAGACTGAGGCAGGAGAATCACTTGAACCCTGGAGGAGGAGGTTGCCGTAAACTGAGATCGCACCATGCACTGCAGCCTGGCAACAGAGAGAGACTCCGTCTCAACAACAACAGCAATAACAACAACAACAGCAACAAAAAGAGGCTCCTCTTGAAGTATAAGAGTCAGTACCAACCAGCCCCTGGACACAACCAAACCTAGAAGAACTGAGGCTGGGATCACCACCTTGCCCAGTCTCCAAGAGTTACATGGAGCAGAAAAGTGGTGCAGAGGAAGCACGGCCCACTGCAATTGCAGATCTATGTATTTTAGCCAGAGATAGATCTGAATGGTTTCCAGGAGCTTCTAAGAGCCTGAACATGAAGCCCCTCTTGGAACTGTCCTTTCTTTCTCTGCCTTAACTCAAAAAGTTGAGAGGGGACACCCTGAAGCTTATCCCCAGTATGACCCTGCTCCAACAGCTTCAGCAAGGGGATGGGGCCTGATTCCACAGGGCAGCTCAACTTGGGGACTCAGCTTGCAGTGCATGCTGGCCTCAAGCCTTTCCATTATGTGCTTTATTTTTGGTAACATTGGTTTATTTTTCAACTTATATTATTGGTCAAATTGTTATGACTACTTGGGGAATGCATCTCACCATTGCTTCAGAGCTCTCCCCTGTAACAAAAGAAACCAACACCCAAGCTCTGTGCTAGTTTTTCTATCTCTTCTCTCTCTCTCTCTCTCTCTTTTTTCTTTTTTGAGACAAGGTCTTGCTCTGTTACCCAGGCTAGAATGCAGTGGCATGATCATAGCTTACTGCAGTCTCAATCTCCCGGGATCAGGCAACCCTCTCGCCTCAGCCTCCCAAGTAGCTGGGACTACAGGTGCATGCTACCATGCCTGGCTAATTTTTTTTGTACTTTTAGTAAAGATGGGGTTTTGTCGGGCTAGCCTCAAACTCCTGGGCTCAAGCGATCCTCCCTCCTCGGCCTCCCAAAGTGCTGGGATTACAGGCTTGAGCCACTGCACCTGGCCTTCCCCATTTTTCTCTTAATCCATATCTCAGACAGGAATCTGTATCTCTCACTCTACAGATCATTCTGTAGGCACTATGCTAAATTGACACCAGTTCCAAATTTAGTCCTTAATTCATCTTGGCCTTTAGGCGAGCAAAGTTACAGTGGTAAGTTATGCTCCTTCGCTTACAAAATCTCTTACTTGGTATTTATTCCCCAGGGGTTACATAGAATAGAGTGGAGGCAGTAGACATGGAGAAATCCTATCTTTTAAGAAAGAAAAAAATGGGCATTTTTCTCATGGGGAAGGATTTTTATTTTTCAAATGGGTGTTTGAACTGTAATGATTTCATGACATCTGCCTAACGGTTTTGTTTCTTTGTCTTACAGAAACAAACAGTCATTGCTGTCAAAAAAGAGGTAATTAGTCTTACACTTCCAGTGAAGAATGGTTTTAAATCTTCTAACAGGTTATATGTACTTTGTTTTACCCTCTGCGCTTGGTAATGAAATGAAAACCACGTGCAATGTTCAAACAATTATTTCCAAATTCACGGACAGCACAGAGTGACGAAGCATGTTTTGTAAGCTCTGGCTGGGGCTGAGGCTGACACTCAGGGTCTGAAAAACCCCTCGAAGGCACAGAGCTGGGGGGTGGCCAGAGAGGACTGTGGAACCAATGCTGCAGGCTGCAGA
This sequence comes from Gorilla gorilla gorilla, assembly GCF_029281585.2. Classification (NCBI taxonomy): domain Eukaryota; kingdom Metazoa; phylum Chordata; class Mammalia; order Primates; family Hominidae; genus Gorilla; species Gorilla gorilla. The sequence continues at coordinate 26,804,960 of NC_073228.2, read as the reverse complement.
GACTCTACATCCCCAACGTGGCCCCTGCGCCTATCATTACAGGGCCAGAATCTACCCCAGGTGGCAACTGCCTATTTTGGCAAATCTTATGTCTGGGGCCCAAGACAGAGTCCTGGGAACCATGGGGCATTGAGCTGGGATGTACAGTTAGCTATCTGAACGTGGAGGAAGGTGGTTGAGGAGGGGATAACTTGCTTTGGCCAATGCTGCAGAATCAGGAAGTTTAAGGATGTCACCTGTGGTGGGGACCGCTCTCTGCTTCCGTCTGCCAGAGACATGTGAGGGAAAAGCCAAGCGTTTGTCCCCGTGTCTCAGTTGAATGCTCCTTAGAACTTTTTTTTTTTCCTGCTGATGCTTTTTCCCAGACTAATACATAATGGCTGAAGGAGGCCACTGATTTGAAGTCTGTGGTCATCTGTCCACTGTGGGCCTGACCCACTGGTACTGAGGGGGCTGACTCTGGGCGTGGAACGGGGTGCGGCTCTGGGTAAATGGCTTCTGGGTTTGGAGGCTGTGTGTAGTGACACTGAAGCGTGGGAGGGGGTTGAATACCTTCTAACAACTGTGTCTCTTCCAGATCATGTATTACCAACAGGCCTTGATGAGGTCCACAGTGAAGTCTTCTGTGTCCCTGGGAGGGTATGTCCCTGATTTGTTGATCTTGCTAAAGTCTGATGAACAGGTAGACAAGAGGAGAACTTCTGCAAACTGGACAAGTCCTGGGCTGACAGACTGAAGATTCAGCAGAACTGTGAGGGACAAAACCAGTCTCTTGGGGGCTTAGTTCCTAGTTCATCTCTCAGAATAAGCCTCTGGGTCTCATCTTGGGTTATGCAAAATCGAGCGTAGGTGAGGTTCTAGAAAAGACTGTTATGTTTCTTGGAATCCACTAATGTGTGGATGGGGAAGTTGGAAAGAGTTGGAAGTGTGTGGACTGAAGACCCTGTGAGGATCCAAGACAGCCTGGGTTCCTATCGTTACCCGTTCTAATTCATTAGGAGTGTGTGAGTCATGTTTACTGGATCCATGTGCTACTAAATGTCCGTTGTTCATCTTTGATTTAAAATCCCATTAAGATAAATTGGACATTTATGTTTGATTTATTGAACTTTCTGGCTACCTTGACCCAGCCCCCCATAGGACACCATCTAGGAGACAAGAAAGAGCTGAGTGCCGCCTCCCACGTGCAAGCAGTTATTCTTTTAAAATGCGGAATTTATCTTAGGACTGCATTGCTAACTCTGGGATTTTCCTGCACACGTGAAAATAAACTTGGCTTATTCCTGGGAGGCACGATGTGACTAATCATGTATTCTGACTGTGTAAGACTCAAGTCACGGTACTAATCGGGACTGAAGATGCTGTTTTGTTTAGTGCCTTCCTTCAATATGTTTAAGGGTTGGGCTCTTGTAAAAATGTTTTACATCTTCCTATGTCCCCAGTTTGCAAAAATGCCACCTGCCTGAGAAAATATGCCCTGACCCCACACACATTTCAGTGACTCTGCTGCTGCTAAGCCCTGATCCCAGCTGAGGAGGGCACCTGTGTACTCAGGGGCATTCACTTTGGGTTATAATAATCATCATTGTTCTATGATAAACTCAAAACCATTTCCTTCCATGTTCCATAAACCCAGTTTCATGAAACCAAACAGAAAGAAAATGGAAGGAGACCCAAGGATATTTCTTAGACCCAGTTTCCAATTTTTATTTGTCTCAGGACCTCATTACCGTAATTTTGACATCATTAGTGTTTTGACCTGTGAACCAGTTTTTTTGTTGTTGTTTTTGTTTTTTTCCTCCATCTTCTCCACTGGTAAATGTCTGGGCCCGTCGAGGTGGCTTATGCCTGTAATCCCAGTACTTTGGGAGGCTGAGGTAGGCAGATCACCTGAGGTGAGGATTTCAGGGCTGAGGTCGGGGTGGATCACCTGAGGTCAGGAGTTCAAGACCAGCCTGGTCAAAATGGAGCCCCGTCTCTACTAAAAATACAAAAATTAGCCAGGAATGGTGGTGTGCACCTGTAGTCCCAGCTACTTGGGAGGCTGAGGCACAAGAATTGCTTGAACCCAGGAGGAGGAAGCTTCAGTGAGCTGAGATAGCGCCACTGCACTCCAGCCTGGGAGACAGAGCAAGACTTTGTCTCAAAAAGAAAAAAAAAAAAAAAGGTCTGATTGTCGACTAAGAGAGTCTCGGGAGAGAATAAGCCAGGGGGCTTGAGTTCTGAATAGAATTGCAAACCCAGTGCTTGTCTCTAAGGTACCAGTGGTTTATCTCTAAGGCATGGATCCTGTTCTGTCCAAATCTCATGGCTGAGGGAAGACTTCAGGGCAGGTGCATTTCACATTCACTGTGGACACAATTCCCCACCTACGGGGAGGAGGCACAGCAGGTTTTCAATACCCAGACAGCAGAAAATGCATTGACTCAGAGGGTCTGACTCAACTCAAGGGAATTAGCTTTTTTTAGAAAAGTTTTTTAAATTGACACATAATTGTACATGTTTAGGGGGTACATAGTGATGTTTCAATATATACAATGTATATTGATAGGATCAGGGTAATTAGCATATCCATCATCTCAAACATTTATCATTTGTTTGTGTTGGGAGCATTCAATATCTTCTTTTCTGGCTATTTGAAAGTATATGAAGTGAAACAGAGGTTACTACAGACTGGGAAGGGAAGGGGGAAGGGGAGATAGGGAAGTATTTGTTAAAGGATAAAAAATTAGGCCGGGAGCGGTGGCTCATGCCTATAATCCCAGCACTTTGGGAAGTTTGAGGCAGGATTGCTTGAGTCTAGGAGTTGAAGACCAGCCTGGGCAACATATTGAGACCACATCTCTACAAAGAATAAAAAAAATTAGCCAGGTGGTGGCACATGCCTGTGGTCCCATCTCATCATGACACTGAGGTGGGAGGATGGCTTGAGCTGGGGAGGTCAAGGCTGCAGTGAGCCATGATTGCATCACTGCACTCCAGCCTTAGTGACAGAGCAAGACGCTGTCTCAAAAAAAAGTTACAAAATTACAGCTAGATAGTGTTCTGTAGCACTGAAGGATGACTGTAGTTAATAATACAGTATGTATTTCCATAATAGCTAGAAGAGAAGGAATTAGCTCTTCCTCCAAATAGTGTGTTTGGGCCAATTAAGCCCAAGGTTTAAATAACGGGCCTGTTTCCAAACCCAGGCATTATCCTGACAAAGGGTAGAACCCAACATGGCAAGAGTCTTGGAGTCTGTGGCAACTTTGGGCTTCTCAGATGGGTGCAGAGACACAAGTTTGAACACTCCAAGTTGGTTTTGAATCTAAAAACCTATTGATAAAATATAAACAGGCCATATTTTAATGAAATAGATACAGAAAGGCCGGGCATGGTGGCTCACGCCTGTAATCCCAGCACTTCGGGAGACTGAGGTGGATCGCTTGAGCCCAGGAGTTTGAGACCAGCCTGGGCAACTTGGCGAAACCCTATCTCTACCAAAAATACAAAAAAAAAAAAAAAAAAAAATTAGCCTGGCCTGGTGGTGCACGTCTGTGATCCCAGCTACTCAGGAGGCTGAGGTGGGAGGATTGCTTGAGCCTGGGAGGTGGAGGCTGCAGTGAGCCAAGATTCTGCCACTGCACTCCAGCTTGGCTGTCTCAAAAAAAAAAAAAAAAAAGAAAGAAAGAAATAGGTACAGAGGAATGACAGAGGGACTGGATGGAAGACAATGTTTCATTTCACAAGTAGAATTGGGACTGATTTTGTCAAATACCTGCCAATCCCAAGGGTTATTTGATTTGAGGAAGTTTCTAGGAAAACAGTAATAAGTATGTCACCAAATCGATACAGGAAAAGAGGACAGCCTGGTCAGTTGACCTGTGTATTGATGTCATATCTTGGGTGTCGAGCTTCTAGGAAATCATTTTCTGTTTCCTTTTCAGGATTGTGAAATACAGTGAGCAGTTCTCATCCAACGATGCCATCATGTCAGGCTGCCTCCCCAGCAACCCCTGGATCACCGATGACACCCAATTCTGGGACTTAAATGCCAAATTGTATGTATTTTATATATTGGTGTTTTTTAAAAAACCGTTTTTGAGTTACAATTCACATGCCATAAAATTCACCCCTTCAAAGCATACAGTTCAATGGTTTTTATTACATTCATAGAGCTACAATCAATTTTAAAACATGTTCATTACACAAAAAAGAAACCCTGGATGCCCTCCAGCCTTAGGCAACTATGAATCTACTTTCTGTCTTTACGGATTTGTCTGTCTGGACATTTCCTATCAATGGCATCACTTGGAATCCGAGGAATGACAGAGGGACTGGCTGGCAGACAATGTTTCATTTCACAAGTAGAAGAGGAACTGATTTTGTCAAATACTTGCCAATCCCAAGGGCTACTCGATTCGAGCAAGTTTCTAAGAAGACAGTAATAAGTATGTCACTAAATCGATACAGGAAAAGAGGACAGGCTGGTCAGTTGACCTGCGTATTGATTTCATCTCTTGGGTATTGCGCTTCTAGGAAATCTAGGAAAGACTATGGGGTCTTTTGCGACGAGCTTTTTTCACTTAGCATCATGTTTTCAAGGTTTATGAATCTTGTAGCATGGATCAGAACTTCATTCCCACTGATGGTTGAATCATCTTCATGGTATGGATGCACTAGAGTTTGTTTATCCATTCATCTGCTGATGGACATTTGGGTGGTTTCTGCCTTTTAGCTACTATGAAGAATGCGGCTATGAACATTCGTGGGCAGGTTTTTGTGTGGGCATGTTTTCATTTCTCTCAGGTGGATATCCAGGAGTGGAATTGCTGAGTCAAATGGTGACTCTACGTTTAACAACAGATTGGTTTTGAAAATTAAAAAATCATATGTATGGCTTTGCATGTTTGATATCTAATTAGCGTAAACTTAAGTTCTGGGCGGACAGGGCCCTAAACCTGCCCTTTCCCTTGCCCTTTGGCTTTTTTTTTGTCAGTTTTGAATAGTCATTGCTCACTGGACCTGCACGCTTGTGTTATTTGGAAGAGGGGGCAGAGGCAGAAACACAGGAGAGTTCCAGCACACAGAGGGAGGAAGAAGAGAAGGGTGTAATGGTCAAATTAGAGGGAGAGAGAGGAGGACAGGGGAGAAGGGACAGGCCTGAGTGTGTGAGGGAGGTGGGGTGATGGGAAAGGAAGGAGTGCCAGGTATAGGTCACAGCTTGGGTCTACACTGCTGAGGCCATGAGGAACACACAGGTGACACTGACCCAGCTGGGTAAGCAGGCCTGGCCTGGGAGGGCCCTGATTCTCATCTCAAGCAACACTGGTACCTATTCCATGTGGCCCGCTCTGGGCAGCCAACAGGTTAAGGAGGCCACTCCTCTGGAGTTGGGGGTCGCCTGTCTACTAAGGTCAACTGCAGAGCCCAAGACTCTAGAACTACCTTCTGGGGAGGCTTCCCTTATCCTCTTTGGGCTCTGGCTGTTGGGGTGCTTCTCTGCAGCCCTTGTCTGCCTCCCAGGGTACTGAATGAGGGAGGCGACCTGTGTCTGCCTGTGGACAAGCATGTGCGGACGCTGGCTCTCCATGGAGGAGAAGGCAGGGAACCTGGCCAGGAAGAGGGTTGTCCTAGGAGGGCTTGGGGAGGAGAGATGGATGGCCGCTGAATTTTAAATAAAGTGGGGAGCATGGTATTGAAGACAGGTAGAGGTTGCTGGCAAGAAGAAAAGGGTGTGTTCTGTGCAAGAACCGTTGATCAGAGGGCACTGGGTGGGTGACAACTGGAACTCCCCATTCAAGTGGGAAGCCCTATTCTTTTTTGTGGATCCTATATGTTTATTGAACCAAATATATATATATACACATGTATGTATTTGCATATATGTGTATATATATATTTTTATTGGTGCACCTATCAACTGAGCAGCGTACACTGAACCCAGTTTGTAGTCTTTTATCCCTCATTCCCTTTTCACCCCTTTCCCCTGAGTCCCCAAAGTCCATCGTGTCATTCGTAAGCCTTTGCATCCTCATAGCTTAGCTCACATGAAAGCGGGAAGTCTTGTTCTTAATGGTTTAGATTTTAGAACAGTATTACAATTACTGGGGAAGCTTAACAAAAACATCAATGTTCAGGCCTTATCCTCCCAAACCTCTTATTTAGTTGGCCTGGGTTGCTGTCTCACCCCATCAGCGTTTTTTGAAAGCTCTGCTGATTTTCACAAACAGCCAGGATTCTTAGGCTGGTTTACAGCATTGCTTCCCAGTGTGGGCCCTGGACAAGTGGCATCCGCAGCACCAGGGAACCTGTCAGACATGCGTATTCTTGGGCCCCACCCACTCCTACTGAATCAGAAACTCTGAGGTTGGGACCCAGCAATCTGTTTCAATGCATCTTCCAGGTGATTCTGATGCATGTGGAAGTTTGCAAACCACTGCCGTCATCACAACTCAGCTTCTTACTAATTATGTGAGACTTGGCAAGTATTTAATCTCTTTGAGCCTCAGTTTTCTTGACAATAAGATGGGATAGTAATACTCAATTCATAGTGTTCTTTTAAGGATTCGATGGTATGTGTGTAACGCACAGTACCTCACATAGGACAATGCTTTGTGAATGGCAGTTGTTAATGTTATCAGTTTTCTTATTGTTTTTACACTTGTTCTTATGGAAAGTGTAAAACTTGCTTGGCATGCTTTATCTTGGATCCCATAGACATGAATTGTGCCTGGTTCTGGTCCTAGCTGCTACATCAGTGGGAAAAATGGTGTGAGGGACTTGAAACCTTAGTTTCAAAGGTCTGTGTTAGGTTTAGGAGAATTCCATAAGGGATAGGAGAGAAAACTGAGTCTTTTTCTGATTCTCTGGAATGTTAGATCTCTGCTAGCTGGGCTCGAATGTCCTACCTGGGATCAGGGAAATCTTTCCAAACAAGGAGGTGCAGTGGGACCTGCATCTTAGAGGAAGCCCTGAAAGGTAGTGCAGAGATGGCAAATGGGTCTACTCCGAGGCACACGGCCTGAGGCAGGTACAGGAGGAGACACCGGCTCCCACCAGAAGCCAGGGTGTGCCATGGTGGGGGGGCAGCTGTCATGGGTGATAGGCACCCAGCAGGTGGCAGTGATTGTAGCACCCATCACCAATGCTGCTCCAGAATTCTCTCCTAGTCCAGGTGGCAGCCTGACCCTCTGCTGGCCAGGCTCCAGGCTGTTACCACGCCTTGGAGGAGGCATTTGAATTCGTTTGTCCTTAAGGTTAAGTGAGCAGGACCTGAGTGTGGGCTTCCCACGGTGGGCATCCTCCTCACCTCTGGGATGGTCATGTCTTTGATGTGAGCCCCAAGGGAATTGTCTGTGGCTGCATCTTCCTAGCAAGTGATTACTTGGCTTGTGTGTTATGCAGGGATTGGGAGGAGGAGGATTGAATTGAGCCCTGGGCCATGAGACTAAAGGCCCTCACCCCAACCCAGGCCACCACCTGTCACAAACGCTACCTGTCTGGTGCATTTACAAATCATCCTTGCAGGGTGGAAATCCCAACCAAGATGCGAGTGGAACGATGGGCCTTCAACTTCAGCGAATTGATCCGAGACCCCAAAGGTCGACAGAGCTTCCAGTACTTCCTCAAGAAAGAATTCAGTGGTGGGTCTTTGTTTAAAAAAAAAAATTAAAATAACTTACTTTTAGAAAGAGTCCTTTAATGTCTAGCCTAGGGTTTGGGGAATTTCTCAGCAGATGTTTTCAGAGCTTTGCTTATGCCCTTAAACAGTCGCTTCCTTTCACAGCTTTAAGAATGGGACCTGAGCCCAACACTCGTTCTTTCCATAGACTCAAAGAGGCCCCACCGTCTGGGGGAAAATTGCACCTGCTCACAGAATCCACATCAGGATCCCTCACATTTCTGAGGGCTCCATCCATCCTGGATGCCCCCACTGTCACCCGAGGAGCGCCCGCTCCTTCCAGTCAGCCTCTAAATATAATAAACCTGGAGGAAGGGAAGGGAGACAGGCAGGCTTTCCCTTTCTTTCTCATTTTGTCTCCCAGCCTGATTTTCTTTTTTCTTTTTCTTTCTTTCTTTCTTTTTTTTTTTTTCTGGAGACAGAGTCTTGCTGTGTCGCCCAGCCTGGAGTGCAGTGGGATGATCTCAGCTCACTGCAACCTCCGCCTCCCTGGTTCAAGTGATTCCCCTGCCTCAGCCTCCCAAGTAGCTGGCGTTACAGGTGCCTGCCACCACACCTGGCTATTGTTTTGTATTTTGAGTAGAGATGGGGTTTCACCATATTGGCCACGCTGGTCTGAAACTCCTGACCTCAGGTGATCCGCCCTCCCCAGCCTCCCAAAGTGCTAGGATTACAGGCGTGAGCCGCTGCGCCTGGCTTCCTGATTTTCTTTAGCTCAGTGGTTCTACACATTCAGTCTGCCTGGGGATATTTTAAAACATGTTTTCCTGGATCTCATCCCTAAAGTTGCTTTTAAATTGGTGGGGGTTGGAATCCTTGAAGTTTTGGAAACTCCCCAGATGATTCCAATGTGTGGTGATTGACAGCCATCACCTTAGCTCCTGGCCTGATTTCTTCAGGGCCTTAGGAGGGTGTGGATTTTAGTGGAATGGGCAGGGCCACATTTTATGTCCCATCTCTGAATGTCACCTCATGAGGGGAACTGTGACTTTTTTTTTTTTGATATGGAGTCTCGCTCTGTTGCCCAGGCTGAAGTGCAGTGGCATGATCTCAGCTCACTGCAACCGTCGCCTCCGAGGTTCAAGTGATTCTCCTGCCTCAGCCTCCCAAGTAGCTGGGACTATAGGCACGTGCCACCACACCTGGCTAATTTTTGTATTTTTAGTAGAGACAGGGTTTTGCCATGTTGGCCAGGCTGGTCTCGAACTCCTGACCTCTAGTGATCCACCTGCCTCTGCCTCCCAAAGTGTTGGGATTACAGGCATGAGCCACTGCACCAGGACTGTGGCTTTTTAAATATACTGCACTTCCCGGAGAAGCATCCACAAAAAAAACACGAGGCCAGATCAGAACCAGGCTGTGCATTCACCACCTTCATTGAAATATTTACCTTTACGGGATTCTTTTACTTCCTTGCTCAGTACCCAGCCCTGGGGGCATCACGCCTGAGCCTTGACACTCAGCTGCTTACTACCCAGGATCCACTTGTCTGTGGCACTGCTCCAGAAACGAATCCTACTGGACATGCCTTTAGCCTGGCTGACTGCCGGATACAGAACATAACATGATAATATGGATTGTTGATAATCATCTCCCTAATCAAGTCTAATTGCCGCTCTAGAACAAAACCCAGAAAAGATGGATGGACTGGCGAATAAGTGGTTATAGTGCCATCTAGTGGCAAAGTGACAACATATGCCCTGAATTTATTATCTCCCCCCCACTCATTCCTTAGTGAGAATCCAGCAAAAAGATTTCTCTGCATTATTTAAACCGTATTATTAGCAATCTCCTCATGAGATTCCTGAGGCTTTAGGTATGAACAGGGCAGATAAATCATCAATTTGCTCATTTACTTTTTAAAAAGATTTTTAAATTCAAATATTATTTGCATATGATGAAATTAACGTTTTAAAAGTGTACAATTCAGGGGTTTTAGTGTATTCACTAAATTGTGCAACCATCATCACTAATTCTAGAACATTTTTGCCACATTAAAAAGAAACTCTTTACCCATTAGAATCATCTTCTATTCCTGCTTCTCCTGCACCCCAGCCCTAGGCAACCACAAATCTACTTTCTACCCCTACGAATTCACCTCTTCAAGACATTTCATATAAACGAAATCATGCAATATGTGACCTTTTGTCTTCTTTCACTTAGCATAATGTTTTCAAGGCTTGTCTGTGTTTCAGCATATAACAGCGCTTCTGTTCCTTTTTTTTTTTTTTTTTTTTTTTGACAAAGTCTCACTCTGTCGCCCAGGCTGGAGCGCAGTGGCGTGATCTCATCTCACTGCAACCTCTGCCTCCCGGGTTCAAGTGATTCTCCTGCCTCAGCCTCCCAAGTAGCTGGGATTGCAGGTGCCTGCCACCATGCCCAGCTAATTTTTGTATTTTTAGTAGAGACGGGGTTTCATCATGTTGGCCAGGCTGGTCTCAAACTCCTGACCTCAGGTGATCCACCCACCTTGGCCTCCCAAAGTGCTGGGATTACAGGCGTGAGCCACTGCGCCTGGCCACTTGGTTCCTTTTTAATGACTGCATAATATTTCCTTCATTCCTTTTTAATGACTCCATAATATTTCCTTGTTTGTATGTACCACATTTTGCTTATCCATTTGTAAGTTAATGAACATTTGGGTTGCTTTGACTTTTTAGCTATTATGAATAATGCTGCTATGAACTTTTGTGTACACATTTTTGTGTGCTCCTTTAATATTTTTGGTGGGAAAACGTATGTAACATAAATTTTACCATTTTAACCATTTGCTTTTGAGACGGAGTCTTGCTCTGTTGCCCAGCCTGGAGTGCAATGGTACCATCTCGGCTCACTGCAACCTCCCCCTCCCTGGTTCAAGCAATTCTCCTGCCTCAGCCTCCTGAGTAGCTGGGATTAGAGGCACCTGCCACCACAGCCGGCTAATTTTTGTATTTTTAGTAGAGACAGGGTTTCTCCATGTTGGCCAGGCTGGTCTCGAACTCCTGACCTTGTGATCCACCCCCCTCACCCTCCCAAAGTGCTGGGATTACAGGCGTGAGCCACCCATGCCCAGCCAAAATCCCCTTCCTTTTTAAGGCCAAATGATATTCCCTTGTAGTCTGCACCATATTTTGTTCATCCATTCTTTTATCGATGGACATCTGAGTGCTTTCCACTTACTGGCTATCATGAATAATTGCTTATTTAATTTTACTAAGCAATCAACTGTCTTTTGCTATGGGCAAGATGGTTTACATGGCACTTTTGTCAGATCAGTTACATTTTAGTTAAGAGCATCACTGGTCTGTGATCTCAGTCCAAAGAACGCCCTAAAGTTCATGCTGAAAAGGAAGGACCTCTATAGAGCTATGGGGCAAATGCCAACTAGTTTAAAATTGTGCAGCCTTTTCTAATATGAAACACCCAGGAGCTTTTAAAAAAATGCAGTTGACCCTTGACCAACACTGGTTTGAACTGCATGAGACCACTTATAGGTGGATTTTTTTTTCAGTAAATATATTTAAAAACTTGAGGGGATTCGCAACAATCTGAAAAAACTTGCAGATGAACTGCATAGCCTAGAAATAGAAAAAAGTTATGAAAAGGTATCATGAATCCATAAAATATATATGTAGATACATATCCACTTATGTGTCCATTGACTGTTTATGTTATTAGTAAGGCCTCTGGTAAACAGTAGGCTATTTGTAGTTGAGTTTTTGGATTTTCCAGTGCATAATGGTCTGCGCCCTAACCCCTTAATTGTTCAAGGTCAACTGTACTGAGAAAGGAGAGGAGAGGATTTTGTTGTTCATTTCCCCACACTGTGACACACTCCACGATTTACACACACACACACACACACACACACTTGCTCTCTCTTGTGATCGTCTTTATTTTCCCAGGCAAAAATCACCACCTGGGACCACTGTATGAACATATGCATGGTACCTCTGGACGCTGCAGGTTAGAGAACCTCGAGTTAGGGGGAGATGAAGGATTTGGGGGAACCTGGCTTTTCCTTCTGGGCCAATCCCCTCTGGCTCAGGTGATGCTCAGTTCAGTCCTGCTCCTGGCCAGACCTTCCCTGAGGGTCAGTCCATCAGCACTGCTTCTTGAACAGCCTCTCTGTAAGAACCGTTGGCCTGGAATATGCCTGGTGAGGGACTGCAAATGATGGGTTCTCTAAGCACAGCCAAACAAAGGAGGAAGAACTCACGCTCAGTCATTCAACAGGAGCGAAGGAAGGAGGTCTTGATGTAGAAAACCGTAGCGTAGCAACGCATGTATAGAAGCCTATTCATGTGCGAGCTCGTTCAAGCAATATTTCCTACAGCCAAATTCTAGAATAAAAAAGAGTATGACAACCTCTGGGGGGCGATACGAACTCTGGCCTGTGTATTGTTGGAGGAAAGGAAGCTGCCACGGTGTGAACGCATTGCTGCAAACATGGTAGGTGCCAATCTAGTTTATTTCTAAGGCCACGTATTGAGCAATTACTAAGTTCCCAATGTTCTTCCAGGCCCTAGAAGTGACGATGTGGCTCCTTTCCCCAAGGAGTATTTTTGTCTAGCATCACAATGTGCAATAGCTTGTTCTGTGACAGGAAAGGTGTTCACCGAGCTGGGAAATGGAATCCATCCCGGCTGACTCATTTATTTCCTCTTTTCTTCTTCCAACTTATTTCCTGCCCGGCCCTCATCCACGTGGACTTCTCACCATGCAGGAGAGAATCTGGGATTCTGGGAAGCCTGTGAGGATCTGAAGTATGGAGATCAGTCCAAAGTCAAGGAGAAAGCAGAGGAGATTTACAAGTGAGCATCAGCCAGGGTGTTGGAAAGCCTTCCCTTGGGCCTCTGAGGACCACCCCATTGTGCTTGAGGTGAAGATAGGATGAGAGGACAACAGCCTGGTAGCTGGCTGGGCCCTGGTCAGCATCAGTTCACTGTACTTGCCATGCTAGAAATAGTTCCCCGCTGCTTTGGGAGGTTTGGGGGTTCCCTGAAGAAAGTCTAGTGAGACATGCAGTGTGAGTCACCTATTCCTATGGGAATGTGTCTAGGGGTTAAAAAAGCAAGCTGTCCCGAATTACAGTGCGGAGTGCTCTGTCTTTGACTAAAGCTTTCTTAGGTGTCCTGAGGGGTGTGTGTGTGTGTGTGAGAGAGAGAGAGAGAGACAGAGAGAGAGTGAGAGAGAGAGAAGAAGAAGCAAGATGGGAAACCTATTCCTCACGCTTCCTTAGAGATGTGAGGAACACAGGGAAAGGGAGCTCCTCCCACACGTCTGGGACAGTGAGCGCAGCTTGGGGTACAAACACGGGTGGGCACATCTCATTCCTGACATCACGGCTCCAGCCCCCACTTGTTCTGAGCAGCAATAAGTCCGTCCCTCTCCATGACTGTCTCTCCTCCAAATTATACAAAAGCCAAGGGTTCCAGGTTAAAACGGTCAGTCCTGTTTTCAATGGCCAGGTGGAGAGAGAGGGGAAGGTGTGATGAGGCTCCCAAGGTTGCTGAAAGCCACACTCCCCCTCCCCAACACTCCTCCCCTTACAGGCCTGGTGGGTGCTCCTGTCCTGCTGTGGTCCCATCTCTGTGGGTCCTTTCATCTGCACTGGCTGCAGTGGACATGAGTCCTGGATACTGAGGGCCCAGCATTGTTAGTTCATACTCACATGCTTAGCCGTGTTGCCCAAAGCCCAAGCACCACGCTGGGCTGGAACCATCCCTTTGCAGTCACCAGACTGTGGTGCTGAACTTCGGGCAGCAGGCCAAACAGCCCCTTCCCTCTGAGGACTTAGCCTCTGGACCCTGGATGTCCTTCCTGCAAATGAACTCAGATTGCAACACCCCGGTTTCCAGAGAAGCAGCAGCAGCATTGAAGAGAAAAGCTTGAGGTCTCACTTCTTCTTATACTTGGAGGTTCATGCACTCTCTTGCACATTTGCCCAGCTCCTCCCACAGGGAGGGGATCCATGCGCTGAGAGAAATGGGGGTGCGGGTGGGGTGCAGTGGGGAGGGCTGTCGGTCCGGGAAGCTTCCATGACATCCTTTGCGGTACAATGGGTGCCTGATTGCCTTACACACAGTGACACACACACAACTCCTGATTCCAAAAATCTGCTACAGGAAGCCCGCTGCCTCTGACATTAGACCAGTTTCCTTCCCCAGGCTCCCTGGTTATGTTACGTAAATCTCAGTTTCAATTCCAAAATTTTAATGTACATCTTAGAAAGGTAGGAAAATATTCATATGAGTATTTCTAATTCAGCAACAGCCCAGAACTGGAAATACTGAGAGAGCTCTGCATCCCGACATCCCGGGTAGAGCCACAGGCTCAGGAAGTGTGGCCAAGTTTGGTCTAATTGGGAGCCTTGGCCTGTCTGCCCAGCGGGTCAGACCTCTGGGTTCTGGGACCACGGGCTGCCTCTCGACACAGCATGTGAAATTCATTACAAAGCACATGTGGGTTGGGAGGAGAGCAGAGACCCCCAGAACACCTGTGTGAAGGTGTCTTAGCCTGGTCCCAGGTTGGCCCTGGAATCCTGGTGCAGAAGGTGTGAAGTTGGAGGCTGAGTTCTTTACCCTCATGGCCAGGACCTAATCCGACCTGGGCCCCAGCCCCTTCTTGCTTTCTCTCCTGGAGGTTGGAAACATCAAAGTTAAATATTCATATTCCCAATACTGGATGTTTCTTGCTTCAAGGAAAAATTGCTTGACAACCTCTTCAAAAGTTCATGCTTTTTAGTGTCTCCTAAAAAAACCACCACCCTCACCCTCGGTAACCGAGTCGTATCAGTCCTTCCCTCCCAAGCAGCTGTGAGCTTTCCATGAACTGACTTGGTTTAGTTACTTTCGCTAACATCTCCCTCCCACCCCAGGCTGTTCCTGGCCCCGGGGGCGAGGCGCTGGATCAACATAGATGGCAAAACCATGGACATCACAGTGAAGGGGCTGAAGCACCCCCACCGCTATGTGCTGGACGCCGCACAAACCCACATTTACATGCTCATGAAGAAGGTAGGTGGGTCCGTGCTGTGGATAGGGGGTCCAGATAGGCTTTCTGTCCCTAAGTACCTGGAAAATTCTTTAGATATAGGAAAAAGGGAGAGGGTACGTGGATAGAGCTTTGCCAGTTGTGGCATGCAGCTAAGCATGGGGGCTCATGTCTGTAATCCCAGCTCTTTGGGAAGCTGAGATGGGAGGATATCTTGAGCCCAGAAGTTTGAGACCAGCCTGGGCAACACAGTGAGACCCTGTCTTTATATAAAAAAGAAAGAGAGAGAAGGAGAAAAACCCCAGAATTGTCAACCATCTCTTCCACCTGTCCACTGGGGTGGACTTGCCTTGAGCCCCTCACCCACGGGCCTAGAGAGACTCCTGTAGAAGCTGTGTGCATCCTTACGGGCCCCACTCTGCAGCAGTAGACAGGTAGGAGTAATGGCATTAGTAATGATAACATTATAATAACAGCCATCATTCGTTGAGGGCTTACAAGGTGCAGTCGCTGTGCAAAACACAGAACTTTATGCTCAAAGACAGCCCACAAGTTAGGCTTTGCTGCTCCAGAGTCTAGTGGCTTGGTCAAGGTCTCACCAGAGATGGGGCTGGGATTCATAGCCAGGTCTGCCTGGGTTTCAAGGCCAAGCTCTTAGTTTCTGCTGCAGAGTGATGGCAATTCTCACCACCCTGGCCCCAAGCAAATATTACACATAGAGGCTAGTGTCTAGGAGAGACAAATTTGTGTGTGTGTGATTGTAGTAAGACCCTGTGAGAATTTAGATAGCCCTCTGGATTATTAACAAAGTGTGAATGCGGTGGGAATTTTAAAAAAAATACGTGAAGGGTACCTGAGAGAAAAATCAATCATTTTCTTAAGAAACTAGAATCGGAGGCTCAGAGTTAGCCTTAAAGAACTTGTCTAGTTTGATTCTTCTTTGGTGCCATCCTTGACAAGACCTTCTTTGGGTGCTTCAGCTTCTCATTATGGCAATGATTTCTTTAATGGCAAAGTATCTTTATAGGATATAGGTTATGTGATATAGGCTATTTGATATAGGTTATGTGATATAGGTTATATGAGATAGATTATGTGATATAGGTTATGGATATTGGTTATGTGATATAGGTTATGTGATATAGACCATCTGATATAGGTTATATGAGATAGATTATATGACAGGTTGCGTGATACAGCTTATATGAGATAGACTATGTCATACAGATTATATGATATAGGTTATGTGATATAGGCTATTTGATATAGGTTATATGATATAGGTTATATGAGATTATATGACATAGGTTACATGATGTAGGTTATATGATATAGGTTATAATGTGATATAGGCTATCTGATATAAGTTATGTGATATAGGCTATATGAGATAGATTATATGATATAGGTTATATGATGTGGGTTATATGTTATAGATTGTAATGTGTTATAGGCTATCTGACATAGGTTATGTGATATAGGTTATATGATATACATTATATGATATAGGTTATGTGATATAGATTATGTAATATAGGTTATATGATATAGATTATATGATATAGGTTATGTGATATTGGTTATGTGATATAGATTATGTGATATCAGTTATGTGATATAGGTTATATAATATAGGTTGTGTGATATAGGCTATCTGATATAGGTTATGTGATATAGGTTATATGATATAGATTATATGATGTAGGTTACATGATGTGGGTTATATGAGATAGGTTATATGATGTGGTTTATATGATATAGGCTATGTGATATAGGCTATGTGATATAGGTTATGTGATATAGGTTACATGATATAGGTTATGTATATAGGTTTGTGTGAATGGTAAATGCTGATTAGCTTTCCTGATTTATATTTCTTCTATTTAGTCTTTTATTGTGTCATTTAAAAATATTTTTACTTTGTTTTTAAAGCATTTAATAATTTAGAATTGCCACCAAGCCAGATTAGCCATTTTCATCATTTTTTGAATCAGTGGGGTGTTTCTGTGTTTTTTGAATCAGTGGCTGCCTCTTTGTTTTTGTTACTAGAAGATTCACAGCAGGGTTTCTTTAATAATAATCCTCTTTAATGTATTTTAAAATGTTTTGGTTCTTAAAAATGTAGTTTTTGGCTGGGCGTGGTGGCTCACGCCTGTAATCCCAGTACTTTGGAAGCCTGAGGTGGGCAGATCACGAGGTCGGGGGTTTGAGACCAGCCTGGCCAATGTGGTGAAACCCCGTCTCTACCAAAAATACAAAAATTAGCTGGGCGTGGTGGTGGATGCCTGTAATCTTGCTACCCAGGAGGCTGAGGCAGGAGAATCACTTGAACCTGGGAGGTGGAGGTTGCAGTGAGTTGAGATCGCACCACTGCAATCCGGCCTGGGCGAAAGAGTGAAACTCCGTCTCAAAAAACAAACAAACAAACAAAAAAACCTGTAGTTTTCATATGGCTTTTTAGGGGATGCCCAGGGAGGCCAGTTACTAGCCAGAATGGAACAGTCATTGGTAACTTCAGAAAAGAATGGCATATATGCCCACTGGACTCCCTATATGCCATTACAGCTATGTCCTATGGTGAAACACTCAACGTATCCCAGTGGCTCCATGATCCCTATTTCTAGACTCTATCCTAGTTCTCATAACTTTTACTGCTCCCACTTAGTCTTTAGAATAGTGCCATTTCAATAAATTTTTAAAATATCTCAATTCCTGGTTTGTTGCAGTGGCCTTTGTCCCATATCGGGTATGACTAGAGTTTTCCGCTCGCTTAAAAGTAACGAGCATTCATGAAGCTTCTCTGAAATTGCCCAGAGTCCCAGTAAACAGCCCCATAATTGGACTCTATGCGTTGGTTGTTTTTGTTTTTGCTTTGGTATTCTCTTGCCTTTACACCCAAAACACAGGGCAGAAAGGGATGTCAATGGCTTAAAAGTGGGCTCCGTACACCTGGCTGCTCATCTTCCTTGGAAGAAAGTCTTGGAGAGGGGAGATCAGATGTGCTCTTGTCTCATGCTGGCTTCACTGAACCACTCCAAGGTGGATCTTCATGTGTAGGGTTACAGACTGTAATTCTCAAACTTAAAGGTGCAGCAGAATTACCTGGAGACTGTTCAGGTAGTTGTTAATTGTTAATTGTTTAGGTATCCTCATATGAACAAATGATGACAGGCAATGTCTCCATACATGACCAGCTGTCTCACCTGTTTGGCATCTAGCATGCAGTATATGAGAATAAGTGAAACAAATTAAGCAGTTCTGGGTCTAGTGTACTTTTAACTGTAGCAGCTTTCATGCAACTGGCTACATTTACAACATAGGCTGAATCACAGACAATGTTGATAGGATCTGAAGCTGTGAGCTGTAAAACCTGAGACTGTTCAGGCTCAGGGTGAATCACTCCCAGAGTTTCTCATCAGGAGGGCTGGGGCAGGCCTGAGAAGTTCCCAGGTGAAATTGATGCTTCTGGAGGGGACCACACTTGAGAACCACTGCTCTCAACACCTCCCCCAACACCTTTCACCCAAGGAGACAAATTCTCATAACTTTTCCATTCTACTGCCAAGGGAGGCTTGAAAATGGCAAGGGTATTGGTTTGATTTGACTGCTTTTTTCTCTCATAATTACTGTTGTTTTCTTGTTCCCACTAGGATTCTTATGCTCGCTATTTAAAATCTCCGATCTATAAGGAAATGCTGGCCAAAGCTATTGAACCTCAGGAAACCACCAAGAAAAGGCAAGTGGAATTATCTGTAATTGCTGGCTGCCTGCTGTTTAGTTTACAGAGAAGTGAGGGTCTCTTTCAGCCAAATGGCTATTATGGAGATATTTGCTTGATGAAAATATTGGGGACTGGGAAGTATTGCTCAGGGAATGAGTGCCTCATTTGCTTCATAATGCCCTGAAATCACTCTAGCAAGATTTCCTTAGTAATTACCACCACTAAGTTTTGTTTCCCCTAAAGCTGGCTTGAAAGAGTTTGGAGGATCAGACCAATAATTACCCTTATCGCAAATGGAAGCTTCTCCTTGGTTTTTTAACTGCTACTCGTTACCTCCAAACTGATGTATGGGAATTAATTAAGGTACATCCTTGTATTTAAATTGTTCTAAGACCTTAGAGAGAATAGCAGATTGCACCCCAGGAGAAAATGCTCAGTGAAGGGGAAACGGACGGTAACGGGCTAGGTATTCTTGCTGCCTCCGGGGACCATGTTTTAGAAGTCCATGAACTTGTTCATTCTCACTTTTCTCACTGGAGATGTGGATCATCTCATCTGGTAGAGCCATTGGGACAATGGACGAAATAATGTCCTGAGGGGCAGATTGAACTCTTTTCCGGGGAAATTCAATCTACAAGGATTGAAGATTTAAAATATAAATTGAATGGCAGCTTGAACAAAACTGTAAGGCTTTGGCAGAGGTTTTTCCACTGGCAATCGTGTGTCCTGTCCCCCCCAAAGTGAGTGACTGTTCCCCCCAAAGTGAGTGACTGTTCCCCTGTTTGCTGGGTCAACCCACACTGGGCTCCTTTCCAGCATCTTCCATCAATTCAAAAGGGGGATGGCCGGACCAGAGCCTTTATCAAAGGAGAAAAAACAAAAAAACAAAAAAAACAAACAAACTTGGCTTCATTCTTGAGGATAATGGCCCTGTTATGAAAAGGAGAGAAAGAAGGTCTTTGTGGTGCTATTCTTCTGGGTTTACCAAGTAAGGAAGGGAGTTCAGTGCCCCTGGGGACTTAAAAGCTTCTACTTTAAGCCAGAAGAAAGGCCTGTAATAGCTCCAGTAGTTCTGCCAGAAAGTAATGAGGGGACAAAAGAGGAGTCTCATACCTCTCTCTCCAGATATTTTAGAAGTTGGGGCAGACGTGAGAATTCTCACTATTGTGAGTGAGAATTACACGTGAATGCATTCGTGAAGTGTGAAGCCTGGTCTGTGTCCATACCAGGACTGCAGTGGATGTGAATTTTGTTCCATGATCCCAGGTATAAGACAATGTATTCAAACTCAATTTTTGCATGACAAGTTACACCTAGCTCCAAACCTTCCTCTTGGCAGGGCTGGTGAGAGATCCAATGTCAGCGTCAGGCTTTACATCCTGGTAGGGGAGCCGTTCTTCTCCTTAAGATAGGTACAAGAGTTCAAGGGGCTTATGTAGTCAAGGGGCTTATGTAGTCCAGAAATATGGAGTAGGTTGCAGGTCTTTGTCTCTCATTGCTGCTGAAGTTCTTGGCTCCAAGCTTACATGGGCCCTCAGAGGCAGGTGGGCTCCACTGCTCACTGCCCACTACATCACTTGGATACCTAGAGCTTTGTCCTGGCTCCTAAGGCCATGGCAGGGAGAGTTTGGTTCCAGGAATCCAGTTTGGCTTTGAAGAAGGTTCTGGCATGTGTCAAGATATTGCACATGAGCAGGGTACCACCAGCCCACCAGCCCTCTTCAGGCCTCTTCCCTCTTTCTCTGTTCATTGGGGCCTAGCTATTTTGGACAGTCCAGCTCTTTCCTTCCTTCCCAGAACCATAGCTTTTGAAAACAAATGCTCCAGCCAGGCGCAGTGACTCACGCCTGTAATCCCAGCACTTTGGGAGGCTGAGGCGGATGGATCAGTTGAGGTCAGGAGTTTGAGACCAGCCTGGCCAACGTGGTGAAAGCCTGCCTCTACTAAAAATATAAAAATTAGCCTGGTGTGGTAGTACATGCCTGTAGTCCCAGCTACTTGGGAGTCTGAAGCATGAGAATGGCTTGAACCTGGGAGATGGAGGTTGCAGTGAGCAGAAGTCGTGCCACTGCATTCCAGCCTCGGTGATTTAGAGAGACTCTGTCCCCGCTGCCCACCCCCCAACCGCCCCAAAAAAGAAAAGAAAATAAACAAATGCTCCAACTCTCTCCAGTACCCAAGCCTTCATTATCCACTTCTTTGATGAAGATGTTACAAGAAGTTAAGATAACAAATTGATTTCTACATACTGTAGAAGTTCAATGCAACTTCGCCAACAAAAGGGTCTTCCTTGTGCCTGACCTAAAATCTGATGGCAGTTGGTACTCACTCTGGTCTCATCCTCCAAGTGGGGAGAAAGGAGCCAAGGTTGGACCCCACTGGAGGTTCACTGGAAAAAGGAGGGAACAAAATATAGATTCTGGACCTTCCAGCCCCAGCTCCCATCAAGTGTGACAGGGTCAGTGTTGGGCAAGCTGTATCATTTTCCTCCAACCACCAATCTGTCCTTCCTTCCAGCTCCACCCTCCCTTTTATGCGGCGTCACCTGCGCTCCAGCCCAAGCCCTGTCATCCTGAGGCAGCTGGAAGAGGAAGCCAAGGCCCGAGAAGCAGCCAACACTGTGGACATCACCCAGGTCATGAGCAAGCTGGACCGGAGGAGCCAACTCCAAAAAGAGCTGCCTCCTAAATAAATCTGTGATTCCTGGGGGTGGGGTCATGCACTTGGGA
This sequence comes from Gorilla gorilla gorilla, assembly GCF_029281585.2. Classification (NCBI taxonomy): domain Eukaryota; kingdom Metazoa; phylum Chordata; class Mammalia; order Primates; family Hominidae; genus Gorilla; species Gorilla gorilla. The sequence goes on along the minus strand of NC_073228.2, from coordinate 26,783,866 downwards.
GAGGCAAATGAAGAATGGTAGGGTCAGAGTCTAGAAGGTTCCATTCCCCATTTGTGGAGGTCATCAGGTTCATCCCATACTCCTCTAACTTTCTTCATGGGGGACTTCCTAATACCACAGCAACCAGAGCTTGTTCTCCCAAGCCCACTCATCAGGGGACAGGGTGGGCGAAGGCGGTGGGTGGGAGAGGGGATCACCTGACTCAATTGCTGTGTGGCTGCCTATTGTACCTTAGAGAGTTCTTAGGGGAACTATGAACTTTCTCAGTAAGAGCCAGGGGGAAAAAGCTGTCTCAGTGAGAGCCATAGGGAAAAGTAGTACACAAAGCTCTCACTGAGAGAGAGCTTTGTCTACCACTCTTTGCTTTGGAAAATTAAAAAGAAGGCCTTTCCCCATACCCAAGGCCTAGTGTTTTTCAGGGAGATTTGTTTAAAATAGCTTTATGAAGCTCCTCATCCTATCTCTCTAATTTAGACTATTGTTTCCAAATCATTCTGAGGTTCCGCCAAGGGGCTAGTTGCAGGGAAGTACTTTCTCTGAACTCCCCTGCTATGCCTGCCTGGAAAGACCCTGCTGAGACGTTTCTCCTGTTGAGTTTGTTCTTAGTCATAATTACTGGAGGGTTGATGGGCTCTCTTCTTCCCATCTCCCCATCCCCTTGTCCATGCTGGGGAAACAAGTGGCTTGCAGGAATGAAGGACTCAAATGGCCCTCTGAGGAGCATCTTTTTGGCTAAAGAACAAAGGCATTGATGTCTTCATTCATGGGAAGAGGATGGTAGACATCGAGATGAGTGAGGATCAGAGATGATACTCTCTAGGACATTTTCTAGATGTTGATTCTTCCTTCTTCTGTAGGTGTAGACGAGGTCAGCCCTGTGGTCAGGACTGGGGGAGAGGACAGTTCTAACTGACCTTGGGGGGTTTAGAAGGTCATTCTCGAAGTTAGGCTCACTCCTTACACTTGTGCAAGAATGCAACAGAGATAGAGCACAGAGGTGAGCAAGAGACCAGCCTGACCAAGCAGGAATACTCACTCATTCAGCACATCTATTGAGCACCTACTATGTGCAAACATCGGTGAATAAAACAGACGTGGTTCTCTCTCATGGAGCTTCTTCTAGTCTAGGACTGAGACAAAATAATTAAACTGTCAGGTAGCTATTGCTGTGTGACAATCAACCAGAAAAATAGAGCAACATTCAGCAAGTGTTCATTGTTCATGCACGTGGGGTCATCTGTGTGGCTCTGTGGATCTTGGCTGGGTCCACTCATCTGTCTAGGAGTGTTGCAGTGGCCTAGGCTGAGATGAGTGAGATGAGTTTTCTCTGCTTCATGTACCTCTCTTCTCCCAGCAGTCTTGCCTAGGCAGAATCCCATGCTGAGGACTGAATTGCAAGGGAGCAAGTAGAAACACACAAGGCTTCACATAGTCTCTTCTACTTTATTTTATTGGCCAAAGAAAGTCATAAAGCCAGCCTAGATTCAAGGTGCAAGGAAATAGACTCTACCTCTTTAGTGAGAGAAATTTCAAAGTCTCATGGCAAAAGATGGATGAAATTTCAAAGTCTCATTGCAAAAGACAGGGAAAGTTGAAGAATAAGGGCCAGTGTTGTAATTAACAACACAAATGCTTGCCCAAGGATTATAAAGGAAATTAATGTGGTACTGGGATAGGAAAGATGGGATGTGTGTAGACTATGCCCCTGCTAGGTGGTGACAGAGAAGCAAGGAATGAGAAAGAGTTGCCATAAGAGCATGTGGACCAGGCAGGGAGAACATTCTGGGGAGAGAGGGCTGTGTGCACAAAGGCTCAGAGCTGGGAAGTAGCTCAGAGTGAACCGAAAGGCCAGGTGAGTGAAGCCTGCTGGGTGAGGGGGAAACGGTGCAACGTGAGTTTAGAGAGTGGGCAGGGGCCAGATCATTGATGACCTTCAAGGCTGTTCTAAGGAGTCTGTGGTCACTGGTTTCACATTAGCAAAATGATTCTAGCCCAGAAGAGGGGCACTTACACTTTCCATTTGCACTGGTTGCAGACCAGTTTCCACTCTGAAAGTGCATGGAGGCATATGCTTTGCTCATCTCTCTTCTGGAGAATCTCGGAGTCTTCCCATTCTGGAAGGTACCCCAAGTAGAAATGTAAACCATTGTAAACTGGGTGACACGAGTGGAGGGACTGTATTTATCTCATTCATTACTTGGAGCCTGATTCCTGACACCCAGGGGGTTCTGCACCAACATGAATGACATGAGTGGATGAATGAATGAAAGAATGAATGAATGAAAAGAGCCCTGGATTTGGAGAAAGCCTCCTGGTTCCTGTTCCTGGCTCTAGCACTAGTCATGTAGCCTTGGACAAGTCACTTAACCTCTCTACATCCTTATTTGTGAAATGAGGTATCAGGACCAGCTCTAAACTTCTCTAAACAGACTTTGTGAATTCCGACTGGGAACCCGAGCTGGGGCATCCATTTTACTTGAAGATTTGGAATGGGAGGAAAATTAGGTAATTTCTAAAAGTTTCACATTAAAATAATCGTGAATATATTATGAAATAGAATGTAAAATGTACATGAATTTTTAAAGATACAATTTGAGACATCAAAGGCATTTCGTGCTTGGCTGTGGCAGGCTCAGGCTCTGCCCTCCAACTTCTGGGGGAACGTGTTTTCGGGCTCTCCTGCTGTGTGGCCTACTTTTATGGGAACATTTGAGAAGCATGAAACCAGAGAATATTTGCTGTCCTTTTTGGTTACTCCATATGAGCTGAGATGACATACCCAGCAGCCTGGTGGTGAGGGTGGTGGTGAGCATGTTGTTGAGGGTGGTGGTGAGTGTGGTGGTGAGGGTGGTGGTGTGGGCATCGCATGCATTGTGGCTTCTACAGGGCACAGATTGTGTCTTGTTCATCTTTGGCTCAGGTATCTCTTGTCTCACTCGCCACAGGTTTGTGCTCCAGTTATCTCTCATTCTCCCACAGGCTACTATGTGCTCTGTGTCAGGCTCATACGGGGACTCCTTGTGTATTGATGGAAGCCTGCTCAAGTTGAGACACACAGGATCTCACAATCTCATGGGAGACACAGCACGTAAACAAAGCAGCTGAGCATTCTTTATTAAATGAATGAGGACATGAGCGTCTCAACACTATCTGTCTAGAGGAAGGAATATAAATGGCTTCATGGCTAAATGGCAGCATTTATGCTTCATAGATGTATTTTATTTATGTATTTATTTATTTTTTGTTTGAGACAGGGTCTTGCTCTGTTGCCCAGGCTGGAGTGCAGTGGTGCGATCATGGCTCACTGCAGCCTTGACCTCCCAGGCTCTAGCAATTCTCTCATCTCAGCTTCCCAGGTAGCTGGGACTATAGGTGTGCGCCACCAGGCTTGGCTAATTTTTTGTATTTTTTGTACAGATGGGGTTTCGCCATGTTGACCAGGCTGGTCTTGATTTCCTGGGCTCAAGTGATGCACCAACCTCAGCCTCCCAAAGTGCTGGGATTATAGGCATGAACCATTGCACCTGCCCCATAGATATATTTTAAAGACCTTTTTTGTGTAAGAATCTGTGGTGAGTGCTATGGTGGATACAAAAAAGAACAAAATGGTCTCTGCCCTCAAGGGGCTGACAAGGTGCATGGATGCAAACAGCTGTAGCTGGAGGCAGGATGCCGTCGAGACTGGATGATGATCAAGGATGATGATTGTTGATTGAGACCACAAGCTGGAGGAACCCAGAGGTGGGAGAGAATTGTTTGGCTGGGGGATCATGATAAGGTTTTTGGAGGAGGCGTGCTTGAGGTATGTCTCAAAGGAGAGTAGGGTGTCATCAGATAGAGATTGGGAAGTGGGCACTGCAGGGCATGTGGGCAGAGCCCAGGCACGGCTACTGCTGGCCTCTAGGCAGCTTATTGGGTCAGGAAAAGGTGCTCCCTCCAAGTAGGTGTCCTTATAACACCTGGCTGGATTTCAGTCCCACCTTGCCCCTCAGCCAGGTGCCCCTGAGCAGCACACAGCTTGCATAACCATTTGGTGGCCCTGAGCACAGGGTCCAGGAAGCAAAGCTGGGAGGGTATTGGGTTGAAGATGTATCATGGAAGGCTGGAATGTGGACTCTTTACTGCAGTCTCATAAGTGCCACTCCCCACCCACCCCTGGCTGATTTAGATGCCCCTTCTCTGGCTCTCCTTCCATTCTGCTCATACCTCTGTCTGTGAATGCTGCACTGTATCGAAACAATTGTTTATGTGTCTTTTTCTCTCACTGGGCTGTAAAACTCCTTAAAAAGGAGAGATAGTGTCTTGTGGGGTTTTGTGTCTCAGGGCTAGACACAGCATGGGCTTGCAGTTCATATGCTGGATGTCTGAAGAGCTTCAGCACACTGGAAATCAGGAGCTGAGGAGTGAAGACGAGTTAAGAAGTGGTTGCTGTGGTCTCCGTCAAGAGGAAGGTGTGGATTAGGAGGGTGGTGGTGGGTTCAGAGGAAAGAGGAGAGATGCTGGAGGCAGGTGGATAGGACCCGATTGAAATGGGGTGATGTGGGGGAAGAAATTAAAGAAGACCCAGAGATTTTGATCCTCCTAAGATAAGGGTGACGTTAAGAAAGGTATTGATTATGAAAGAGGACTGGATTTTGTGTTAGCAGTTGGGGAGGCACCAGGGAGGTTTGGAGTCCCAGACGAAAATGTATACACCATTCATGTAATCAACATTTATAGAGTTTCTTTCTTTCTTTCTTTTTTTTTGAGACAGAGTCTCAGGCTGGAGTGCAGTGGCACCATCCTGGCTCAATACAACCTCAGCCTTCCAAGTTCAAGCCATTCCCCTGCCTCAGCCTCTCAAGTTCAAGCCATTCCCCTGCCTCAGCCTCCCCAGTAGCTGGGATTACAGGCACCTACCACCACGCCTGGCTAATTTTTGTATTTTCAGTAGAGACAGGGTTTCACCATGTTGGCCAGGCTGGTCTCGAACACCTGACCTCAAGTGATCCACTGGCCTCGGCCTCCCAAAGTGCTGGGATTACAGGTGTGAGCCACTGCGCCTGGCCTTGGAGCTCTTATGTACCAGACACTGGGAGCCTGCAAAGCCCCTCAAGGAGTTCCAGACTAGGAAAGAGACAGACACACTGTACAACTCACTGACACAGAGGGTATCAGGACTCATAGCGGAGCAAGCAGAACAGAAGGAGAATGTCAAGGAGGAAGTGATGGATCCTATCTGGAGGCATCGGGGAAACTGGACCTCAAAGATTGAGTATAATTTTCCAAGTGCAAGGCAGAGAGCTGTGGTTAATAATTATAGTTCCCCCTTCTTCCAGAAGGGATTTGAGGCAGCTCATAATACTATAATACCATATGATGGAATGTCTAAAATGATAGATTGAAAACTAATTTTAGACAGTAGTTTGTACACAGTGAACCGTGGATGACTGGGTTATCAAAACTGAATGTTACATTTTTTTTTAAGCATTAAATTTTGCTCTGAAATTCCTGACAACTACCAAGCAAACAGAGAGACAGATTGGTTTTAGAATTTTACTGTGTCTGGTTGGGTGCAGTGGCTCACGCCTGTAATCCCAGCACTTTGGGAGGCGGAGGCGGGCTGGTCATGAGGTCAGGAAATCGAGGCATCTTGGCTAACCCAGTGAAACCCTGTCTCTACTAAAAATACAAAAATTAGCTGGGCGTTGTGGCAGGCGCCTGTAGTCCCAGCTACTCAGGCGGCTGAGACAGGAGAATCGCTTGAACCCAGGAGGCAGAAGTTGCAGCGAGCTGAGATCGCGCCACTGCACTTCAGCCTGGGCAACAATTTTACAGTGTCATGAAGTCAAGCATTCAAGTCCTTTTTTACCTGGATCCTCCTCCTACTCCTAAGTCCCAACACGAAGTTGAAAATGTGCTTCTGGAGAGGGAGATTTCTAATCCATTCCTGTTCTAGGCATAACGGATGCAGAACTGAATAAGATCATCAAGTCTTATTTCATCGAGTTTGCATTTTAGCTGGGGGTGCGGAGACAGGCAGTAGATAATAAATAAGTGCTCTGAAGGAAAGGAAAGTAGGTTCGAGTAACTCTGAATTAAGGAAGGGGAGTAATTTTAGATGGGTTCATTGATCCAGAATTGACTGTTGAAGATGTGACAGTGCATGGAACTTGAGGGCCAGAGAGTGGATGCAGAGAGAAAAGAAGGCTAAGAGGAAAGCTTGGATGAGGCCACATTTTAAAGGTGTAAGAGGAGAGAGAAGAGTTAAGAATGGAGTGGCAGAGCTGTTAGGATGCCTCCCTGAGAAGATGGGTGGGGGATACGGGTGGGTGGCCACCAGCGTTGAGCAGAGACAGTGCCTACTGGATAGTCCCTGGGCACCCTTCCACTTCCCAGCCACCCTGCAATTAGCTGGGGCCACATGTCTAGTTGTGGCCAATAGACATGGGCTCTGCTGAGGTGGATCAGAGCCTGGGGCTCCACCTCCATCTCATCCCCTGCTGTGGACCTGGGAGTCCCTCCTGGCCCACACAGGACTTTATGTGAACAAAAAACCAGACCTTTATTATAAGAAGTCACAGAGAGTTTGGAGTTGCTGTAGCATAGCCCATCCTGCCCTGCCGAATCAAGAAGTTGAGCATGTCAAGGACTGGCAGAGGCCACTGGATTTAGCAGTAAGGAAATCACTGGGGATTTTGAGTGGGTGATTTCCGCAGAATAGTGAAGGAAGAAGTCACTTTTATGGGAATAAAGGAGAAGATGTTGGAAGTAAGGAGAGTGAGCTGTGTGTGTAGATTACCATTTCAAGTAGTTTGGGAGGAAGGTGAGAGATATAGTGGTAACTTAGATAATGGAGGGTTGAGAGGAGGCATTTCCAAAGGACAGCATGAGGTGGGGGTGTCTGCCAAATGAGGGGATGATCCTGGGGAGGTGGGGAGATAAAATAAAAAAAAATTGATAAGAGAAAGCCTGGAAAAAATTGGAGGGGATCAGACCAAAGCCAAGATTGGTCTTGGAGAGGAATAGTTTACTGTCTGATGTTGCAACTCAGAGAGATTTGGAAGTGGAAGGGAAGGAAGCTGAAGGCTAAGTTAAGGTAAGATCAATTTTAATGATTAGGGAATATTTGAGGCATTTGCTGAGAGCATTGCAGGAGGAGGGCAATGTGGCTACAGAAGCAAGGCCATGTGACTGCAGGAAAAGTCCCTGAAGTGTTGAACCAAACAAGTGCTTGACAATCACTGTGAGGCAGTGATGATGGATGCTGAACCAAACAGTTGAGTAGAAGGTTGTCAAGCTATGACAGGGAAGAAGTGTCTCCTCTCCTTATATGGAACTTTCTGTATGTTCAAAGGTGGCATAGAGAGAGATGTACATTCCATGATACTCCTTGGTCAGCCAAGCAGCCATTCAGGAAAACTTTGGAATTCCCAGCAACTTTGTCAATGGGAAATGCTGTGGGATGGCCACAGGAAAGAGGGAGGTGTTGTCTTCCAGCAGTCATTGACTACTTTCGATGCAGAACTTTAAGAAACCCGCTTGCTATCAGCTTCCAGTCAGAACAGCACTTGTAAAGGGTTGATCCTTAAACATCACTAAATGAACACATCTCTGTTTTGTGGTTCCAGGAATTTTAATCCTTGAAGCTAGATGGTATGAGAACAGCTTTTTTTCTGAAGCCAGGCTTGAATGGTAGGGGAAGGAATGTGGACTTTGGGGTTAGGAAGACATAGTTTTGATATTTTAGCTGGGTGGCTTTGATCTTCAACCTGTCTGAAGTTATCATTTCTCTTAGAATGTTATTGATAGTAGAGAGTGTCTGACTTAGGGTGGATGCTCAGAAATAGCTCTCTCTCTCTTTCCTCCCCCTTTCTTTCTGCCCTTTTCTCTCTTTCTGTCTTTCTTGCTCACTCTCTTGCTTCTTGTAATCTGCCAAGGCTGGGATCCAGAGTTCCAGCTTCTGTGAATATAGGGGTCAGGCTCTGATAACAGTTTTCCTCTATCTGTTATGACCAGTCAACATTCAACAGAGATATTCAGCACCTGTTACATGCCCAGCATCCTGCTAAGTGCTTGGGATCACCAGTGAGCAAGAGAGAAACCCTTGCGGCATTTGCTGTTCAACGGGAGAGACAATTAAACCAAATGGTGTGATATTATAGGGAAGCTACATAATGTTTTGGGAAGGGTTGGCAAGGACTGCTAGCCTGATGAAGGCAGTGGAGACTTGGGGAGATCAGCAGAGGCTAAAGCAGAGGGGTGGGCAGGGCCACGGGCAGGGCAGTTCGTTGGTGATCAGGACCAGTGGCCAACCGGGACCATCCATCCTGGAAAGCTCTATGCAGCTCCTAGGGACTCAGGGCTGTGTGCATTTGTGTGGCTTCACCATGATCTCAGCTCCAGGTATCAGCTCTTTTCCACCTTACACCTCCCTCTCCCCAACATCAGCGTATGCCAGTGCTCTGCTTTCCAACCCTGGAGTCCACCAGGAAATTCTTATGTTTGGTAGTGAAGGGACTGCAGGTTCTGAGGGCTTGCAAGAGCATCTGTGGCTGCTGCTATTGTTCCAGCAGGTGGCAGCTTCTCCTGCTAATGTTTAAACTATGTGTCCCACAGGGCCCGTTGAAATCCCAAATAGCATAAAAAATAAACATTTATTTGGACAATGTTAACGATATATTTAAATCATTATGAAAATCTCTATTATGCCATGTCCTTAGACACCTTTGAATTCCTTAATGTTATATTTTAAACAACTTAACAAACCCCTCTATCCATGGGATGTATAGCTTGTGCTAGGATATAAGTTATTCTGTAAGTACAAGGATTTCCTTTATAGAGTTCCATTTTCCAACTTGACTTTTAGAGAAAAGGCTGCTTTCATTGTGAATATTAAGTAAAAATATAAGGGCCAGGGACAAAATATGAGTAAAGACCTAAGACAATTCTTGACCTATTATAAGCCCTCAACGAACACTAGCTGCTATCATCATCATCACCACCATCATCATTGTCACCACCTTCATCGCCGTCACTATCACCATTATCACCATCACCATCACCACCATCACCATCACTATCACCATCATACCATCATCACCATCATCATCATCATCACTATCATCATCACCATCAACACCACCACCACTACCGTCATCACCATCACCACCATATCATTATTATTATCATCACCGCCATCCTCACCATCACCATCACCATTAATACACAATCATCATCATCATCACTATCATCATCACCATCAACATCACCACCACTACCATCATCACCATCATCACCATATCATTATTATTATCATCACCACCATCCTCACCATCACCATCACCATTAATACACCATCATCATCATCATCACCTAGTAGCTTCAGTCTTAGAGTAAGCTTGTGCTTTCTTCTAGCCGTTGGTGTTGTCCAATATAGTAAATTATTATTCTTTATTTAAGGCATTTCCTGAGAGATATTTAAAACATTGTCATCTCAAACCATCTATCTTCTCTGTTCTTTGAGAATTTTGCAGTGCGGTCCTCCAGCTCTCCAGAGAACGTTAGGATATATTTGAGGGGAGGAGGGGGAGAAGTTGATGTCATGTCCTCTGTCTGCAGCTTCTAGGAGAGGACTGACCAGCAACAGTGTAGTGACTGGTCAGTCCTGTAGTCTGGAGTTTCATGGCTGAAGTAAGGGTCATTGCTAACTGAGAAGGTCTTGTGCTAGACTGTGTCAAATGGGATGACCAGTATGGGGTCATGCCATGTGTTCACCCATGGCAGAGTTTTCCCCATGGGGCTAACTTTGCACATTTGCTTGGGGGCGGTGGGGAAGGGGAGAGTGGGAAGGCACTGGAAGAGGGGACTTTGCACACTGCATGCTGCACGTAAATGTGGCCCTCTGCTCACCTTCCTGCTCCCAGGAAGTGGGAGTTCAGGTGGCCCCAAGGTCTCCTTCAAATTCTCAACCACATTCCGAGGACAGAAAATGAATTTCATCTCTATGCACTACCTGCTTTTCCATTCATTAAAATGCCTGTGATTGTGTTCTCATGTTAACATACCTGTTTCATTTCATGCTCCTTTACTCCCTTCTCTTGGTTCCCTTGTACAATAAAACAGCAGCATGAAACAAAAGAATGCTAAGCTCTCCTTCACTGTGCCTCTGTGGTGTCACATTTCTTTGCCATGTGTCACGCATGCCACTGCTTTGCTGCCTCACACCAATGGTAGGTGGGGCATAGGCTGGAGGGGCTGGGTCTCCAAGCAGAGCCCCAGGCTCCATGGGAGGGACCAAGGTGGGGAATTGTGGGAGCGGGTGGAAAAGACATCTGCTTAGATTGTCCAGGACCAGTAAAGCTAATGGTCATTTGCCCAGAAGAAAGGACCATCTCAGGCCAGGTAAGTGGCCATCTTCCTCACCTGTCTGTCATTCATCCCAGAAAAGAGAAGATGCTAGGGGAGGAGTGGAGCCAGAGATGGACCGAGAGAGGTAGGAGGGTGGGAGGAGGGCACAGAGTTGGGGGAGGGCATATAGAGAGGCTGATCTGGTCACAGACTTTGAGTTTTGTCAAGTTGCAGCATATCCATGAGCCTCAGTTGTCTTATCTGTATAGTGGGATGATAGAAGTTTATCACAAATTCTGAGGAAGTGGAATGGAAGTTAATTCTGTATCTCTCTTGACAAAGCCAAGTTCCTAGTTTTGGTATTTTTGGATGGCAATGTGAATCAGTAAGGAAAGCAAGGCCCTTTGGGTCACACAGACCTGGCCTCAGGTTCTCATTTAGTCACTGCTTCGGTTTTCTATTGCTGCATAACAATGACCACAAGCACCAGCCAGGTATGAGCTCAGTTTTCCAGGAGACATTTGGCTGATGTCTTGTTCAAGGGGCTGTAAGGGAATTCCATAAACTAGGGAACTTGTCAACAACAAACACTTCCTGCGGTTCTGAAGGCTGGGATGTCCACGATGGAGGCCCCAACAGATTCGGGGTCTGGTGGAGTCCCACTTTGTGGTTCATAGATGGAGTCTCTTCACTGTGTCTTCCCACGGTGGAAGGGCCAACCTAATGCCCTGGGGTCTATTTCATAAGGATACTGATCCTTTTCACAAGGGCTCTGCCCTCATAACTAATCACCTCCCAAAGACCCCGCTTCCTAATACTATCACCTGCAAGGGGAAGGCCTTCAACATATACATTTTGTGGAGGACACAAATCTTAGACAGCGCAGCTGGGTTCTCAGCTCAGGGTCTCACATTCAAGGTGTCAGCCAGGCTGACGGGGTTCTCATCTGGATGCTTCTAAGAAGAATCTGCTTCCAAGCTCATTTGGGTTGCTGGCAGGATTCAGTTCCTCGTTTAAGACTCAGGTCACTGTCTTCTTGCTGGCCATCAGCTGGGAGCTGCTCTCAGCAGCTGGGGGCCACCTGCATTCCTTGAGATGTGCCCCCTCCATCTTCAAAGCCAGCCATGGAGACCTTCTCCCCAATTGAATCCTTGCCAAGCTTCCGATCTCTCTGCCTTCGGCCTCTGGCCTCTAGACTCAGATGGAAAGGGCTCCTGTGACCAGCTGGAGCTCACCTGGACACTCCCCCTTTTTAAAAGTCAGCTATGCCTCATCACATAGCCTGACTGGGAGTGATTACCCCATCACATTTATGGTTCACGTGTACACTCAAGGACAGGGGTGGGAATCCTACATGCCACAGTCACTGTGATTCTACATGCCACAGTCACTGACTAGTCATGAGAGCTGGTAAAGGGTAATGAGCCCCTGTGGGCCTCAATGTTCTGTTCTCTAAAATGGGGTGGTTATAGATAAGCAAAGTACCTAGCATGTAGTAGATACTTGACACATCTAAGAGCCACCCTTCTCCACCTAACAGTTGTCTCCCAAGCCCCTAATCAAGGCCCAGCTTTCCCTGCTGTATATTCTTTGCAGAATGTGTCCTAAGTAGAGTTGCACCTCCCTATAGAAGGGAAGGGGTTAGAAGCTTAGTGCAGAGTCTCTTAAGGTTACAGGGCAGAATAATCTCAGATGTCATCTAGAAATGCTTTCCTTCAGTCGTACCACCCTGATATTCTTCAGTGGGGCTGTGGTGGGGCCAGGTTCTGCCTTTGTACCAAGTACCCTGAGTGATTCTGATGTGGCCAATCTGTAGACCACACTGAGGCATCCCGCCAGCGATGACTGCACCGACTCCGAGTCAGCCAGTTGGGTTTCAAAGTCTGAGCCCACTGTTCCCAGCAGGGTGTCCCTGGAGGAATGGCTGGACTTCTCTTAGTGTCCTCATCTGTAAAATGGGGATAATAACAGTTGCCTCACTGGGTGGCTCTGTGGAGCATGCAATAATCCACAATAGTGGATTTGCAATTGCAGTAATAATTGCAATTATAATAGTTATTGCAAATGCAATAATTCATGATTATTGAGTAAAGTGCTCAGCCCAGGGCCTCACATTTGCTGTGTTCTCACTGTGAATTAATGATGTGATTGTTATTACTATAATAACCCCATGGCCCTGGGCCTGGGCCTGGCTTCTGCTCTGCCACCCTGTGGGATTCTGGGCAGTGAGGGGGAATGATGGGCTCTGAGCTGCTGTTTGGGAACAGAATCTCGTTTGAACTTCAGGGAGCTGGTGGGAGGGAATGAGACAAGCCCTCCATGCCCTCCTGGTCCTGCCCTCAGTGGCCCCTGGCCTTTCTTCCCCCACCAGAGCTGTTCTTGGGTGCGCCTGCCCTTCCCTGTTCAGGCTGGGACCTGCCCATGCAGGTGATCTGAAAGCCAGGCCACCCTCTGCAGGAGCCACCTGCTCAGGGACCAGGGCTACCTCCTTCAGCCCTGAGGCAGTGCCCAGATCCCGGGGTCAGCCAGCTCTCACTGAGCAGGGCAACTATGTGGCTGTGCTGTGTGTTAGGCCTTTTGTGCTCTGACTGTCCTGGAGCCCCTCACCTCCTTCTCCAGGACTAGAGCATCCCCAGCTTGTTCATGCCGGGCTTTTTTTTTTTTTTTTTTTTAAGATGGAGTCTTGCTCTGTCACCCAGGCTGGAGTGCAGTGACGCGATCTTGGCTCACTGCAATCTATGCCTCCCGGGTTCAAGTGATCCTCCTGCCTCAGCCTCCTGAGTAGCTGGGATTACAGGCACCCACCACCAGATCCAGCTATTTTTTTTTTTTTTTGTATTTTTAGTAGAGATGGGATTTCTTCATGTTGGCCAGGCTGGTCTCAAACTCCTGACCTCAGGTTATCCACCCGCCTCAGCTTCCCAAAGTGCTGGGATTACAGGGGTGAGCCACCATGCTGGGCTTCATGCCAGGCTTTGATGTGGCTTGGGCCACAGCAGGCCTTTAGGAGGGAATCCAGCAAACCCAGGCCCATGGGCCGGTGTGTTCCGCCATGGGAAAAGTGGTGATAGCAGACAGGCTTACTGAAAATTCCGATTTTAATTTCCTTTTGTCTGCTTTCAGGCAACTTTGGGCTGTAAATGCCAGATTTACCCCTCCTGGCCTATGCTCTGGGGGCTGGGGCCATGGTGGCCCAGGAAGGTTGAGATACTTCCCCTTTCTCCACTGAACACCTCCTCGCCATGTATTCCTGTTTCCTTCTCCCCAGCCTGGCCTGGTTCCACATTCAACCTTTCTTCCTGACCACCCCGGCTCTGCCTGAGGGGAGATCTGGGAAGGTGCTGGGCCTAGACCACCCCAAAAGGGTGGTCACTGTGGATACTGGGCAGGGCTCAGCGCAAGGAGGGGCCTCAGGCCTGGAGCAGTCAGGAAGGCATGAGCTGAGACTTCTTCTGTCACCTCCACTTATCGGCTAAAAGTGTTTTAAATGCCTCCAGACCTGAAGTTGGGGCCCAAGGATGGAGAAGGCAGGGCATGGGCTGTGGCAGGTACTATGCATTGCTCATTTGGGGACTGGAGTTGAGGGGTGATCGGGAATGCAGCCTGACCATACTCCAGCATCCTTGGCCTGGAAGAAGGTCAGTTCATGTCCTGGGATACAACTGCTTAGCCCTGGGACTGTGACCAGGGCTGGGCGACAGGCAGGTCCCTGGACAGGAGGCCTCTGTGTGGCTGTGCCATTGTCATAGGTAGCTTTGGACACCGTTCCCAGCTCCCTAGGAGGCAGCCATATCAGGCCCGCACTCTTGTTGCTGGAAGGGGACTAAGTTAGCAGAGGACAGCCCAGGGGCCCTGCTGGCTGGGGCCATGCAACTCACCACTGAGCTCTCTCCTTTCCTTTTCTACAGCCGGGCCAGCACATGGCTCCCAGCCCGCATCTGACCGTGTACACCGGGACCTGCGTGCCCCCGTCTCCTTCTAGCCCCTTCTCCTCCTCCTGCCGCTCCCCCAGGAAGCCTTTCGCCTCACCCAGCCGCTTCATCCGGCGACCCAGCACCACCATCTGCCCCTCACCCATCAGAGTGGCCTTGGAGAGCTCATCGGGCTTGGAGCAGAAAGGGGAGTGCAGCGGGTCCATGGCCCCCCGTGGGCCCTCTGTCACCGAGAGCAGCGAGGCCTCCCTCGACACCTCCTGGCCTCGCAGCCGGCCCAGGGCCCCTCCTAAGGCCCGCATGGCTCTGTCCTTCAGCAGGTTTCTGAGACGAGGCTGTCTGGCCTCACCTGTCTTTGCCAGGCTCTCACCCAAGTGCCCTGCTGTGTCCCACGGGAGGGTGCAGCCCCTGGGGGACGTGGGCCAGCAGCTGCCACGACTGAAATCCAAGAGAGTAGCAAAGTAAGAACCCGAAGGGGACATGCCGTATGCATGGGTGGCTGTGGGTGTGCAGGCCTCTGCATGTGAATGTGCATGCTTTGGGCTGGGGACTGGGATGGGGGAGAACAGATACCCCAGGCAGCCCACTCAGATCCCTTGGCCACTGGAAGATATTCAGAAACTCAGTTTTGTCCTCTGCTGTCTTCCTGAGGGAGAAGGAACAGGTGTCCTTCTTTTTCATCTTCCAAATCGTTTCCATTTTTCCAAATCTTTTTTCCCCTTATATGTTCTTCCACTCACATTGTCCCATCCCAAGACCATTATTAGTCTAAGAAATCCATTGCATCTGTAAAGAGCAGGAAAGATTGGTGGCAGCAGTGGGAGCTGCAGGTGTTGGGATGCCCTGGGCATGCTTCTGGGTGCTCCAGCCCCTCCCTCACCATAAGTGCCCTTGCCTCCCTTCCCCCACCCTAAGGAAACCTTCCCACCCTCCTCTGCATCCATTGGCACAGTCTCTTAGAGGGACTTTAAGGGAGCCTTGTTCTGGCAGTCATTTCTGTGAAAATGAAAGTGCATAGCCTTTGCCTGAGGGGTGGCCCCTCTAAACTTCATTTTGGGTGGTCCTGCAAGCCTGATCTCTGAGAACCCCCAGTTCCCTGAGACAGGCCAGAGGGGGCAGAACTAAGGCTCTGAGGAGTGCTCCATAATGCCTGGATCAGAGCAGAAAGAAAACTTGCAAGCGATGCAACACAGAGAATCAGCTCCTACTCTTACTGAGTTTTGGGGGAGACAGTCAGGGGCACCCCTGCACCAATCAACATGTGTTTGGCCCTGTCTGGGCTTGGAGAAGAAAGCACCATGCAGAAGTCTTAGGTTGCCATGGATACCAGGGGACAGCCAGGCAGAGGTTGTTATCCCTTCTGCCTGTGTCGCTTAGGGGGAGAGGGAGGAGCAGGTGACTCCAGTTGCCTTAGGAGAAGGGTCAGAATCCCGTGTGAGTGTGACTATTGGTTTTTCCCAACAGGCCCTGCAGAGGGAATATTCCAGCTTTGGGGCCGCTGCTATGCCTCATACATGGGCTTGGGACTTTTAAAAGGCTCTCTTCTCAAGGGCCACTACTTCCTCAGAAGGCAGTTTTTTGTTTGTCTGGGTGTTTTTTTTTTTTTTTTGAGATGGAGTTTTGCTCTGTAGTCCAAGCTGGAGTGCAGTGGTGTAATCTCGGCTCACTGCAGTGTCTGTCTCCCAGGTTCCAGCAATTCTCCTGCCTCAGCCTCCCAGGGAGCTGGAATCACAGGCACATGCCACCACGCCCGGCTAATTTTTTTGTATTTTTAGTAGAGACGGAGTTTCGCCATTTTGGCCAGGCTGGTCTCGAACTCCTGACCTCAGGCGATCCGCCTGTCTCAGCCTCTCAAAGTGCTAAGATTACAGGCATGAGCCACAGTGCCCAGCACCCATGAAGTCAGTTTAAAGGGGTTGATGACTAAGTCCTGGTATGTCCTACAGGGACCTCCTGAATCCATCAAAACCATAGGGATCCAAGCACCTCAAAAATGAAAACAAAGCACCTTCAGAATTATTTTTCATTCAAAATGAAAATATGAATCCCCAATAAAAAGATTCCACCAAGCCAATCACTGCACACACAAACTTTGTAGTCAAATGCTCTACCCCTGAGCTATACCTGCGCCCACCACAGTCTTTGGCAAATGCACCTGGTATGTTCATCTTCAAGGATGTCAGGATAATTTGGGGAGGTGCAGTCCCTCCTGAACCTGCCCCTACATTACTGGCTTTCCTCTTGCACCTGAAGCTTTTTCCAGATCAAAATGGATGTGCCCACGGGGAGCGGAACCTGCTTGATGGACTCGGAGGACGCTGGAACAGGAGAGTCGGGTGACCGGGCCACAGAAAAGGAGGTCATCTGCCCCTGGGAGAGCCTGTGAGGAAAGAGGCAGGCTGAGCTGGGGGCTCTGGACCAGGAAGATGCTCTGACAGATGCCATGGTATGGGCCACAGGACACACTTGCTCGAGAACCAAAGTGCATTTGGGTGACATTTGAGGGTTGGGGAGACAAGATGGGATAGACTGTGGCAAAGAATGCTCTGGCTGGTTACCAGGGACCAACTCCTTCTCCTCTTCCTGACCCTCCCTCCCCTGGGCAGAAGAAACGCATGTGGACCAGAAGACTTTCCCTGCTGCCTTAAAACCAATAAAAGGTTAACTTCAAGTTTCTTGGAATGTTAGTGTGTGTCTGGTTTTGTTAGTAATTTGTGAGCTATTATTTATGAGTTAAACTCACGTCTTCTTCAATCTTCTGGACAAAGGGACATTGAGTCGCTTCCAAGAGCTCTCTCCTTGTCTAAATTGGTTTGTGCACAATGCTTTTCTCATCAGCAGAGCTCCCCAGGGGATGCCCCAGGGCATGGCATCTCACAGGAATGGAGAGAGGGCTGGGAGCAGGCACACTCCTAAAATGCCAGGTGTGTTGCCTCAGGTCCTCCAAGAAGCAGACACCAAGGTGAGATTCGATGGACAAGAGATTTGTTGGGGAAAACACCTGTGGTAGATAAAGGAAGGGCCAGAGCTGGAGAAAGTTGAAGTTGAGTGTTGAGGGGGTTCGGGGCGGGGGGCAGTCCAGACCATGCTGTAAGTCTGACCTCTGGGCAGGGAGAGTCTTAGATGGCAGTGCAGTCCAAGAAAGTTTTGACCAGGCTGCTGGGGTGTCCTTTGTGCAGTCCAAGAAAGTTTTGGCCAGGCTGCTGGGATATCCTTGAGCCAAAGTCATTGCTGGAGAGGGCCTGCATCTCTGGGAACGGCCCTGCATTCGTACCCCCATGGTGCATGGTCATGTGCTGGGAGGTCCCGTGGAAAGCCTGACCTTGGCATGGATATGCTGGTGGATCCTGAGCTGCAGCAGCTTGGCCATCAGCCCGCGTGCTTCCTGCAGTTGGAGATCTGAGTGCTCCTTTTCACTTCTGCTGCACTAGGCCAGTGGGAAATTCTAGAGGTTTGGGCTTTGGTGTGCTCCTCCCACCTCCTCTCCTAGTTACTCACTCAACATGTGTTTATTGAGTCCCTACTATGTGCCAGACACTATGACAGGCGCTGGGGATGTGGCTGTGAGTAGGACTCCTTGTCTCATGGAATTCATCTGGGACAGTGTTTCTCAACCAGGTCAATGTTGCCCTCTAGGGAACACTGGTCAGTGTTTGGAGACATTTTTGGTTGTCAAGACTGCGGCAGTGGGTGGGGGTTGCTACTGGTGTCTAGTAGGTAAAGGCCAGGGATGCTGCTAAGTATCCTACCATGCACAGAAGCTCCCACAACAAAAGATTATCAGTTCAAAACAGCAGTGGTGCCACTGTTGAGAAACCCTGCACTAGAGATTACAGTGTATGTACTTGTCCCTGGTTTCTGCCCATGCTCTGAAGTATTGCCCCAAACGGCACTGCTGGGATCATAATTAGATTGGACAGTGGGTTGCGATTAAGGGCTACGTGGTGAATAAAACAGCTCTTAAAAGTTGCATAGGAAGTCCTCACAGGAGAAAAAAATCAAGTGGTTTGCCAAACCACTCATTATGTCCCTCCCCTTTAGCCCTCAACTTCCTCAGAATTCAATTAGTAGATAAGAGCCCCTGACTTGCTTTTAACCTCTGACAACTTATTTAGCCCATAAATACTGGGGTTGCTGACTCATCTCTGCACACTTCTACAAATGAATGTTGGGTGGGTGCATGGCTGAAACCTAGATTTGCTAATCCCTGTAGGGAAAACACAGAGCTTCAATACTTAAAGACCATTGCTCATTGTAGATTTTACTGAATCTATTCCATTGGGCTCACAAGAGTCACTCACAAAGGGCTAAGAAAAATTTTCCCCCAGAATGTAAGTGAGAGAGTCTGGTCCTTTCTTGGAAGGGTGAGTGAGCTGTTAACCTGATGCCTTTATTTGCAATGCTGATCTAAAATGAGATGAAAGGCGAAGCAATCCACACCCTTAGTTTACTACCGGCCAATGTCAAGAAATAAGGAGAATCTCAACCCTAGGTTTGGATATCAGTGTTTAAGGGTTCCTTTCCTAAGCCCCCAGGGTCCTAAAGAGAAACTAAGCCCATATGTAAACTAAGATCCACATGGATACAGCGTCAATGACAGAAGGCTCCAGAATCCACTAGTTGGATTAAATAAAGTCCAGGCTATAGTTCAGCAATAAATAGACCTCAGAAGGGAGGAAGTGGGTTCAAACATGACAGAGTTTCTGTCTGTAACACAGAGTTGCCTAAAGGCAGTAGGGCAGTCCAGGTCATGGGCTGGAAGTGAATGGAGGCCAGGGAAGAGAAAAAAAAAATCCAACAACCAATAAATTTTTTTATCTTGTTGCTCCACCCATCCCCTGGTCACAAGTATGATGCTCCTCCATCTTGTCTGGACATTAGAATCCACTGGGGAAACTTGAAAGATCCCACTGTCCAGGGCACACGCACAGAGCTGTGGTACTGGGATTCTTTTTAGAGCCTTTCCCAGGTGATGTCTATGTCCAGGTGAGCTTGAGAACCACTGCCTTGAGGTAGTGATTGAAGCTGGTTCACCACCCCTACACCCATGCCCATACCCAGGGGATAACTGAAAAAGAGGCAATGGTGGGAAGGTGGCTTCATCTTAAGTTCACAACCAGGAAGTAGCATGGGTCATTTCCATTCACACTCCATTGGTTGGCCCTTGGTCACATGACCATGGCTAGCTGCATGGGAATATGGGAAATGCAGTCTTCAGTTAGGCCAGTTTGTGAGTAGTTAAACTTCTAGAGATTTAGCTAGGGGAAGGAAGATGGGGAGAGTGGATATTGGTGGACACTTGGTCTCTCCCACAGTGGAATTATTACACAGTTTTGAGGGTAATGGGTTACACTAACATAACATAACGTAACATAACATAACATAACATAACATAACATAACATAACATAACATAACATAACATAACATAACATAACATAATGCAAGAGATGGGGCAAGAGGAGACAGGAGTGACCAGTTAGTTTCTGTTTGGCCAATATTTGGTAAATGCCTATAAAATGTAGCTATGCTGTATTCCATGGTTGGGTGCTTTCCACTTGCTCAAGGCTGAACACGGGCTAGGTGTCAAACACCAAGTGAGGTCCTGGGAATAAAGTTGATTCCCTCATGGAGGTGCTATCATTGCTTGAGGAGCAAGCTGGGGGCATTGGATCTAGACCATGTTGGGGGAGTGCAGGGCTGTGGGCTGTGGGAATCCTGCCCCCCGCCTTTCCAGCTTGGAACAGCTCCTTGATTTCCTCATCTGTGAACTGGGAGTAACAATTTGACCTTCTTTACAGGGCTGCTTGGGAACCTATAGAGTGATATGGACATAACTGTGTTGGCTGCTCAGAACCTTATGTGGTGCAAGAAAAAAACAGTTTTGTTTTTTCCCCACGATGCTCCTTTAAACCTATGCTGCAAGTTATTTCTTTTCCTAACCCTGGATGAAAACTCTGAGAAGTCCCATAACTTTTCTGGTCACTTTTAGATAATACAGATCCTCCAGGTATGATCAGTGACAAGGACAGTCTCCATTTAGTTCTGTATGCAGTTCAATGTTAGTGTAATAAGTAAAACTTGGAACTTCATTCAAAGGTAAGGCTCCTTCCCTCCTTGGGCTTGGGCTGTTGCAGCTGGGATGTCTGCAGGGGGGTGGGAGGGGGGACCCCGGAAAAGCAGAGGTGGGGTGGGAGAACAAGAAGGTTCTTAGTTGACTAACACATAAACCATTCAACATGGTGCTCTTGGGATCCCCCTACTGGCTCTCACTTAGGTAGAGGGTTTCCTAGATTTTTGAGGCCTTCTAGCCTGATATGGTTTGGCTCTGTGTCCCCACCCAAATCTCATCTGGAATTGTAATCCTCACATGTTGAGGGAGGGACCCGGTGGGAAGTGACTGGCTCATGGGGGCGGTTTCCCCCATGCTGTTCTCACAATAGTGAGTGAGTCTCACAAGGTCTGATTGTTTTATAAGTGTTTGGCATTTCCTCGGGCTCTCTCTCTTTCCTGCTGCCTTGTGAAGAAGATACTTGCTTCTCTTCTGCCTTTTGCCATGATTGTAAGTTTCCTGAGGCCTCTCCAGCCATGTGGAATTGTGAGTCAATTAAACCTCTTTTTAAATAAATTAGCCAGCTGCAGTTAGTTCCTTATAGCAGTGTGAGAATGAATGAACACCACTAACAGGGTGAAGTCATCGAGTCTGAGAGGAGGCAGGGCTGCTTCCTGCTTATTTGCTGAGGAAGAAAACAAGAAGGCCAATGATTCATGAGCTGGGGAGGCTGAAGGAAGCCAGGATCCGGGGATACTTCATGCCTCACACACCCCAGCTTCAGAGGTCAGCCCTCCCCTCTGGGCAGCTGTCACCTCCTCACACTTCACCAGAAGAGGGAGTCCTAGGCTCACAGATCCCTAAAGAGAGGCGGCTGGGAGTTTCTTGTTAGCATTCAGAGAACTGTGTCAGAGAAGGGAGAGGGGCTTGAAGAACGGTGCCTTCCTTTTTGGAAAGCCAGATTGGGGTGTGGGGGTAGCAGGATAAGCTGGCCAAAGTGGGGACCCATGAGAGAGAAGCATCTTGTCTGCCTGTGCAACCCTGGGTGACTGTGGGGCCCTTGTGTGGCTCTCCTGGCTATTGTGAGCTTATGGGGACCAGGGATGAGGAGGCTGGGAGGAAGGAGGCAAGGCTCTGTCCCTAGTGGCTTTGAGTGAGGGTTGGAACCCTCTGCAGAAAATCTCCAGCAGAAAGAAAGAAAACCCCCTCCCTCTCCTGCCGACTGCGGCCAGAAGAATCCCACTCTCGAAGGGCATTTGTGTCAAGCTCTGACTCCTAGGACTGGAGGCCCACGAAGCCTTATTCATTTTTCTTTTTTAGAGACAGGGTCTTGCTCTGTCACCCAAGCTAAAGTGCAATGGTGATCATAGTTCACTGCAGCCTAGAACTCCTGGTGATCCTCCCACTTCAGCCTCCCAAGTAGCTGGGATTACAGGCACTTGCCACCGCACCTGGCTAATTTTTTAATGCTTTTTGTAGAGATGGGGTCTCCCTGTGTTGCCCAGGCTGGTCCTGAACTCCTGGGCTCAAGTAATCCTTCTGCCTTGGCCTCCCAAAGTGCGGGGATTACAGGCATGAGCCACTGTGCCTGGTCCCTCATTCATCTTTGACGACAACCTGAGGGATTATCAGCTCCCCTGCTGAGGGGGTGAGGCTTGAGCTGGGGCACCCAGAGGGACCAGAATGGGGTGGCATGTTGGGGGGATAAACGGGATCAGAAAACAATCTTTTAAACGATTCAGCTGGTGGGAGAGACCTGTGTATGGCCTCATGAGAGGCGACTGAGGGAGGGGCCGTCTCTTTTTCTTCTGGGAAGAACAGAATGAGAGTATTCATGGACTCCTGGGAGTGGGGGGAGTATATTTATTAGGGACAGCTGGCTTGGGATATGGCTCTGGTTACAGCAGCATCAGCTATGTCTAAGGAGGGGCGGGAGCCTGCGTGCATAGAGGTGCGCGTGTGCACGCAAGCGCCCAGGGCCACACTCTGGTCCATGCACAGTCTGGTCCATGCAGGCATGGACTGTCTGTGTGGCACATGCATGGAGCGCTGTGGCTATGTGCCTGGTACTGGCACAGGTGTCAGGGGAACACTATGCAACCCCTAATACAGCGGTTACTCCGTGGGAACATGGAGAGGCTTGTGGAAAGCATCACCAGGATGTTTGTGAGAAGCTCCATGCTTTACGAAGCGCACTTCTGTCTCCCTGACCCACCATGTTTAGGGAAAGGGGAGCACAGTGTGTTAGACGAGGCAGCTGGGGTGCGGAGGGGCTAAACGAATGTGACCAAGGTCACACTCTGGGCTGGTCCTGGGCACATTACAGCAGGTCTCCCTACAGAGCCTTTAGAAAACGTTTTCACAGTCCATCTTCTAACTTTTGCACGCTTTATTCCCTCACCTTAACCCATAGGTAGCTATCAAGTTGTTTTGTCGTGAAGGAATCCATCTTGGGGAGTTAGGGATTCAGACAACCACAGCTTACAGGCCTACATTTAAAGATCCCCTCGTGAATTCCTGCTCACATTTAGTCCTCACTACAGTGTTGGGAGGCGGGAGACCACTTTCAGTTTGCAGATGTGATTTCCCCACTTACAAGTGGTAGAGACACTCCAATTGAAGCCTAATGCCATTTATTCTCTCTTTCTCTGTATATACACACGTTATATATTATGTATGTAATCTATATTTAAATTTCGGAATTTTGGCCAACCACAGTGGCTTACGCCTATAATCCCAGCACTTTGAGAGGCCAAGGAGGACAGATCACCTGAAGTCAGGAGTTTGAGACCAGCCTGGCCAACATGACGAAACCCTGTCTCTGCTAAAAATACAAAAATTAGCTGGGCATGGTGGTAGGTGTCTGTAATCCCAGCTACTTGGGAGGCTGAGGCAGGAGAATCGCTTGAACTCGGGAAGTGGAGGTTACAGTGAGCCGAGATCTCACCACTGCACTCCAGCCTGGGTGACAGAGCAAGACTCTGTCTCAAAAAATAAAATAAAGTAAAAAAATAAATTTTGGAATTTTGAAAATACAGAAAATACAATAAATTATATAATAAACATCCATATGTATATTACTTAGAATTGCCTAAAGTTAACATTTTGCCCTAATCATTTCTAATGCTTAAAAAAAGGTAAAATTTTATCTTTATTCTCCTTTTCTCATCTACCGTCCCTCTCATCTTCTATGTCAACAATTTCTTTTTCAGTAAATGGTCAGTTAATAAATATTTTAGACCTTGCAGGCCACATTTGGTCTGTCTTCCTCCTCCTACTTCTTCTTCTTTCTTCTTCCCTTTCCTCCAACCACTAAAAAATGTATTATCAATCACCCTTTCCTGATAAAGGTTTAATACCCAGAATATATAAAGAATTCCTCCAACTCAACAATAACAACAAAAACAAACAACTTGATTAGAAAATGGGCAAAGGAGCAGGTGTGGTGGCTCATGCCTGTAATACCAACACTTTGGAAGACCGAGATGGGCGGATCACTTGAGCTCAGGAGTTTGAGACCGGCCTGGGCAACGTGGTGAAACCCCATCTCTGTCAAAAATACAAAAATTAGCCAGGCATGGTGGTGTATGCCTGTAGTCCCAGCTACTCAGGAGGCTGAGGAGGAGGATCACTAAAGCCCAGGAAGCGGAGGTTGCAGTGAGCGAAGATCATGCCACTGCACTTCAGCCTGGGCAACAGAGAGGGACTCTGTCTCAAAAAAAAAAGGGGGGGGAGTGGAGGGGCAGTGGGCAAAGGATTTGAATAGACATTTCTCCAAAGAAGATATACAAATGGCCAATAGCATGTGAAAAGATGCTGAACATTGCTAATCATCAGGGAAATGCAAATCAAAACTACAATGAGATATGACTTCACACCAACTAGAATGTCTGTTATAAACACCAAACAAAATAAAACAGAAAAATGGTGTAGCCACTATGAAAAACAGTATAGTGTTTCCTTTAAAAATTGAAAACAGAGTTGCCATGTGATGCGGTAATTCCATTTCTGGTTAGATATCCAAAAGAATTGAAAGCAGGGACTCAAACAGATATTTGTATACCTATGGTCATAGCAGCATTAATCATAATAGCTAAACTTTGGAAACAATTCAAATGTTCATCAGTGGAGGAATGGATAAACAAAATATTGTCTATACATATAACGGAATATTGTTCAACCTAAAAAGGAAGGATATTCTGACACATGCCACAACATGGAGGAACCTTGAAGACGTTATGCTAAGTGAAATAAGCCAGTAACAAAAGGACAAATACTGTATGATTCTGTTGGAGGTGTTCAATCTAGAGCAACTCCATCTTGAATAGAGGCTGGGTAAAATATGTCTGAGACATACTGGGCTGCACCCAGGAGGTGAAGGCATTCTTAGTCACAGGATGAGATAGAAGATCAGCACAAGATACAAGTCATAAAGACCTTGCTGATAAAACAGCCTGCTGTAAAGAAGCCAGCCAAATCCTACCAAAACCAAGATGGTGACGAAAGTGACCTCTGGTCACCTTCACTGCTCATTATGTGGTAATTATAATGCATTAGTATGCTAAAAGACACTCCCACCAGTGCCATGACAGTTTACAAATGCCATGGCATTGTCAGGAAGTTACCCTATATGGTCTAAAAGGGGGAGGAACCCTCAGTTCTGGGAACTGCCCATGCCTTTCCCAGAGAACTCATAAATAATTAAACCCCTCTTTAGCATATAAATCAAGAAATAACTATAAGTATCCTAGTCCAGCAGCCCAAGCTGCTGCTCTGCCTATGGAGTAGCCATTCTTTATTTTTTTGCTTTCTTAATAAACTTGCTTTCACTTTCCTCTGTGAACTTGCCCTGAATTCTTTCTTGCTCAAGATCCAAGAACCCTCTTTTGGGGTCTGGATCAGGACCCCTTTCTGGTAACAATTCTACTTATATAAGGTACCTAGAGTAGTCAAATTCACAGAGACAGAAAGTAGAATGGTAGTTGCCAGGGGCTGGGATAGGGATGGTGGGACTGGGGAATCAGTGTTTAATGGGCACACAGTTTCAGTTCAGGAAGACAAAAACAATTTTGGAAACGGATGGTGGTGATGGTTGCACAACAATGTACTTAATGCCACTGAACTGTACACTTAAAGATGGTTAAAATGATAAATTTGATGGTATGAATATCTTAACACAATAAACAAAACTAAAGTCATTCTTATCAGAAGACTACAAAAATAAGCTGCTGGCTGGATTTAGCTCAAGGTCAAAGTCTGTTAAACTTTGTGCCATATTATTATTAATTTCATTATGTTTTTAAACAAAATAACTCATTGGGGTGTTATTATTGTGTATTATAGTCAATTCTTTTTTAGTGTCAGCTACAAGTTTACCCAAATTTGTGCTCATCACTCCTCTTTGGATACCACTTCTTTTTCCTGGTCCAGTTTTCTTTGTACTGAAGTGCATCCTTTAGTGATTCTCTCACTGATGGCCTTGAGAGAAAAGTCTATTTTTTTGTTTTAAAAATGTCTTTATTTTATCCTCAACACTATTTTACCCTATTATTATTTTAATCATTTACTATTAAATAATCATTTAGGTGAATTGAAAAAGATAGGTTGAGAGTAATTTCTCCTTGGGAATTCAGATAGTATTTCATCATCTTTTGTCCTGTCTTGTTGCTGATGAGAGGTTCAATCACTGTTGCTTGTTGCAGGAAGCCAGGAACCCCAAACGGAGGGACCGGCTCAAGCCATGGTGGAAGAACATAAATTGTGAAGATTTCATGGACATTTATTAGATCCCCAAATTAGTACTTTTATAATTTCTTATGCCTGTCTTTACTGTAATCTCTGAACATAAATTGTGAAGATTTCGTGGACACTTATCACTTCCCCAATCAATACCTTTGTGATTTCCTATGCCTGTCTTTACTTTAATCTCTTAATCCTGTCATCTCGTAAGCTGAGGAGGATGTGTGTCGCCTCAGGACCCTGTGATGATTGCGTTAACTGCACAAATTGTAGAACGTGTGTGTTTGAACAATGTGAAACCTGGGCACCTTGAAAACAGAACAGGATAACAGCAATGTTCAGGGAACAAGAGAGATAACCTTAAACTCTGACCGCTGGTGAGCCGGGTGGAACAAAGCCATATTTCTCTTCTTTCAAAAGCAAATGGGAGAAATATCACTGAATTCTTTTTCTCAGCAAGAAACATCCCTGAGAAAGAGAATGTGTCCCTGAGGGTGGGCCTCTAAAATGGCCCCCTTGGGTGTGGCCGTCTTTTATGGTCGAGCTGTAGGGATGAAATAAGCCCCAGTCTCCCATAGCACTCCCAGGCTTATTAGGACAAGGAAATTCCTGCCTAATAAATTTTTAGTCAGACTGGTTGTCTGCTCTCAAACCCTGTCTCCTGATAAGATGTTACCTATGAGAATGTGTGCCCAAAACTTCATTAGCAATTTTAATTTCGTCCTGGTCCTGTGATCCTGTGATCTCGCCCTGCCTCCATTTGCCTTGTGATATTCTATTACCTTGTGAAGCATGTGATCTCTGTGACCCACACCCTATTCGTACACTCCCACCCCTTTGAAAATCACTAATAAAAACTTGCTGGTTTTGTGGCTTGTGGGGCATCATGGAATCTACCGACATGTGATGTCTCCCCTGGACGCCCAGCTTTAAAATGTCTCTCTTTTGTACTCTGTCCCTTTATTTCTCAACCCGGCCAACGCTTAGGGAAAATAGAAAAGAACCTACGTGACTATTGGGGGCAGATTCCCTGATAGTTGCTTAATAGATTTTCTTCTCTATTTTGCCTCTAAGTACTGGTCTTTGTCTTGAGTGTTCTGCAGTTTCCCTGTAGCATGTCTAGGTACAGAGGTGTTTGTGTTTATCCTTCTGGGGGTGATGCTTCTTCCATCTGAGGACTCATATCTTGTTTCCACTCCGAAAATTCTCATTTATTGTCTCTGGATAATGCTTCCTCCTCCTCTCCATTTTCTTTGCTGTATCTCTTTTGGCAGCTCCTACTGCATGTTTGTTATACCTTAGGGAGAAGTGTCTCTTTTCTCAAGTCCCCTTTTCCTGCCCTGGGCAGCCCTTCAGGAATTTCACCTGATGGAGGGGTCTTAGGTCTGGTTTTCCAAGCCTTTGGACCACAGGCCATTTCCTGTCACTCTTCCCTGGGGCCAAAGTAGTTGTTCTCTTCATTCAGTATTAATTCCATGTTTTCTGATAGGAGGGAGTCCATGTTAGCTCAGTTGTCCTATTGTTAGAGCTGGGTGTCCACCAAGGACTTTCTTTTCCACAACAACATAGCTGCCTGCATATGTGTCATATATTGTTATACACATATATTTCATATACTTAAATGAATATATTTCATATAAATTCATATGTATATTTTATTTATATATACACACTCTGCTCTAAGTTATCAAATTATAGTATTTCCTTCTCCATTGTAGCTCCATTTTAACAGTGACCTCTGGCTTAAGAAAATGCATCTCCAAACTTGGAATTGTAGGCACCACAACAAGCTATAACTTGGGGACAGGGAGATTCACACTTCTTTGGGGATGCTTTATGAGGCTGGCTCTGGCTTTGGCCCTGCTGTGAAGTGCCTCTTTGATTTCCATCCTAAACACACACATGTGTCCACACCATCTACCCTCATCATTCCATCCATCTGTCAATTCATCCATCCATCCATCCATCCATCCATTCATTTATCCATCCATCCATTTATCCATTCATCCATCCATCCCTCCATCCACCCCTCCACCCATCCACCCACCTATCTGTCCGTCTATCTCATAGGATCCCCTTGGACCCACCAATGTCATATGAGGGTTATCTAAAGCCAAAAACATCTGAACAAACAGCAGCCAAAGCGGGGAATAAAAGACCCAAAATACCTTATCTAAACTTTTTTCTTTTTTTTTTTTGATGACTTAATAAAAGTCTCCTGAAAATATAGCTACCATAAATACTCTTTCCAGGAGGTTTACAGCCAGAAGGAGATGGACCACTCACACTTGGATAAGAAATTATATAAACAAAAAAAATCAAAACTTTCCATGCTTTCTGCTTGTTTCTCATTAGCTCCCCATCATTTGCTCTCCTGGAAAGTCTTAAACCCCCTTCTGACTAAGATGATGTATAAATCCTTACCTCTCACTATTCAGAGAGATAGATTTTTGGGAACTCTTAGGTATGCAGATAAACTTTGTCTTTTCCCAACCTGTTTTTTTGTCAGTGAATTTGCAGGCCCCCAACCACTGAACCTAAGTTGGTAGAGGGAAACATTTTTCTTCCCCTCACACCATAGCCATCCATCTATGCACCCCTCGAAGTTTCACGGAGGGTCCACTAGGCATTTGGTATGCTATCATGAATAAAGTTAGGCCTTGATCTCAGTAATGCATAGGTTAGATGGGGAGCATACTTTTAAGCTAAGAATTACAATACACTGTGTTAGGAGTGGCTGCAAAACTTGACAGCTAAGGGTACACAATCTGGTGTCACACTGCTTCCGGTCAGATCCAGGTTCTACCCTTTCCTAGCCAAGTGGCCTTGAGCATTTCACTAAAGCTCTCCAAACCTCAGTTCTCTCATCTATAAACTTGACATCAGAATAACACAGCCTCCTTGGGGGTCGGGGTGTGAGGATCACCAGCTAACTTATGCAAACAGCTCAGATCAGTGGCTGGGACCTGGTGAATGCTTGAGGAATATTTCCTCCAAGGTCGTGTTGAAGCAAAGAGGAGCCTTGAGAGAGTCTTGCTGGCCCCAGAATGTGGCTCTGTGTGTGTGTATTGGGCTAGTGTGTAGAAAGCGTTCGTTCCTTTGATGAACATGTAGCAGAAAAGGTCAGAAACATAAGAAAATAATCACAGAACACTTACATTTGATAAATGAAAAATAACATGTTAAAATATGATCCCATATAAAATGAGAAGGCACCAAATGAAGGAGACAGCTACTTCAGTAAGGAGCTGAAATAAAGTATTTTCTGGGATGATCCAGTCCTTGGAAGACTAGGAGTCAGTGTTCAGGGACAAAGAAAGAGCAGTGCCTATTTCAGGCAGTAGGGAAATCTGGGCTCCTATTCAGGAACTGCTATGGCTGGCTCTGTGTCCCCACCCAAATCTCATGTTGGATTGTAATTTCCAATGTCAGGGGAGGGACCTGATGGGAGGTGATTGGATCATGGTGGTGGATTTTTCCCTTGCTGTTCTTGTGATAGTGAGTGAGCTCTCACAACATCTGGTTGTTTAAAAGTGTGTAGCACCTCCAGCTTCATTTTCCTTCTCCTGCTCCCACCATGTAAGATGTGCTGGCTTTCCCTTTGCTTTCCACCATGATTGTAAGTTTCCTGAAGCCCCCGGTACAGCCTGCAGAACCATGAATCAATTAAACCTCTTTTCTTTATAAATTACCCAGTCTCAGGTAGTTCTTTACAGCAGTGTAAGAATGAACTAATACAGGAACACAACAAGCTTTTTATCCAGCAGCATCCACATACTTGACATACTTGACCCAAGTCGCAGGCTTCCATTGCATATGGGATTAGTTAGACATTAGAAAGACCTAGATGGCAGAGGTCTCTGCTTTTTTTATAGAGCGCCCAGTCCTGGTCCTTCCCTCTGCTAAACCTTAGTCTTTTCTCCCTATTCTTGGGCCTTCTAGGCAAAGGGAATTTGAAGGATTGCAGTAACACAGTACTCTCGGGACTTCTGGCCAATCCTCTGGGTAGGCCTTTGTCCCTGTGTCATGGTTCTTGAATTTTGTGTGTATGGCTCATTACCTTCATCTCAACGTATTTCAACAACGGGAACTTCTGCGGGGCACAACTGATGTCCACAGCCTTGTCTATGTACAGAGCCCAAAGCGGCACCACTATCAGTTTGGGGTTTAGGGTGTTGAAGATGTTGAGTTGTCAGTTATTAAGTTAAAAATCTCCTGATTATATAGAAAATGTCCAGATATATCACTTTATCAATGGAGGCCAATATTGTGAATGAGTGGCCCTTTTATTATTTCACATTTATATCTCCCATTTAATCTCTAGCATTCTTGTTAAAACAGATAAAGTCCATGACTTCGCAGCAGTCAGTGGCCTGGATTTTTGTCTTTTTAAAAAGATTTCTGGCTGGGCATGGTGGCTCATGCCTGTAATCCCAGCACTTTGGGAGGCCGAGGCGGGCAGATCACGAGATCACGAGTTCAAGACCAGCCTGACCAACATGGTGACACCCCGTTTCTACTAAAAAATACAAAAATTAGCTGGGCGTGGTGGCATGTGCCTGTAATCCCAGCTACTCAGGACGCTGAGGCAGGAGAATTGCTTGAACCTGGGAGGCGGAGGTTGCAGTGAGCAGAGATCACGCCATTACACTTCAGCCTGGGCAACAGAGTGAGACTCCATCTCAAAAAAAAAAAAATTTCTAAAGGTGATTTTACTGAAACACTAGTCGTGCTGGATTAGGGTGGGCCATAAGCCCAATGACCAGAGTCTTCATATGAAGTGGGAGGACACACAGAGGCACACAGAGGCAAGAAGTTCATGTGAAGATGGAGGCAGAGATTGGAGTGAGGCAGCTGTAAGCCGTGGAACCCCAGGGATTGCCTGGAGCCATCAGAGGCTGGAAGAGGCAACAAAGGACCCTCCCCTAGCCTCAGAGGGAGCACAGCCCTGCCAAAACCTTGACTTTGGACTTGTAGCCTCCAGAACTAATAGAGAATTAATTTCTGTTGTTTTAAGCCACCTTGTTTGCGGTCCTTTGTTACAGCAGCTCTGGAGAATTCATAAGGTAGGCTTGTATCATAGCTCGATTATTCTCCTACAGATGAACATTCTTTCCAACTTTTCATCAAAACAAATGCTGTTGTAATGAACATCCTTGTACATTCCTCTATGCGCATCTATAAGTATCTCCCTGGGATGGAAACCAAAGGCCAGGTATGGTGGCTCATGCCTGTAATCCCAGCACTTTGGGAGGCCAAAGTGGGAGGATTGCTTGAGCCCAGGAGTTGAAGATAAGCTTGGGCAACATAGGGCACCCTGTCTCTACACAAAATTTTTCAAAAATTAACTGTGTGGTGGTGCATGCCTATAGCCCCAGCTACTTGGCAGGCTGAGGTGGGAGGATTGCTTGAGCCTGGGAGGTCGAGGCTGCAGTAACCTTTGATTGCACCATTGTGCTCCAGTTCCAGCCTGAATGACAGAGTGAGAGCTTGTCTCAAAAAAAAAAAAAAAAAAAAAAAAGGAAAAGGAAAGAAACTAAAAAGAGGAATTGCTGGGTTAGAGTATGCATATTTTAAGACCAATCTTCCATGCCAAATAGTCTTTTTAAAAATTTTATTTTATTATATTTGTTTGTAGAGACAGGGGTCTCCCTATGTTGGCCAGGATGGTCTCAAACTCCTGGGCTCAAGCAATCCTCCCACCTTGGCCTCTCAAAGTGCTGGGATTACAGGCATGAGCCACCATGCCTGGCTACCAAATCGCCTTTTTAAAGTCTGTACTAATTTAGATTGCTACCAATAATGCATGTATGAGGATAATCATGCCCTTACATCCTAGCTGGAACTGTTAGGAACACTTTCACATTGCTGGTGCTAGCATTTACTGCAGCAGTGAGACCACGTGGGGCTGAGCACCACATTCTTCCAGAGGCCAAGAATGTTAGGGGCTCTGGTCCTCCTGCAAACTCCTAACCCTGGGAGGACAGAGATGATAAGGATGACCAGAGAGACTGCGGGGCATGAGCCTCCCTGCCTGTCCTCTGGTGTATCCTAGCCTGTGCCAGGTGATTCAGCCTCAGTGGGGATTTTGGTGCTTGTCTTGTGCCACCAGCATCAGTGGTCCCAGTGTAAAGCTTAACAGGAAATCAGAGAATCTGTTACATTTCACTTTGTATCTTTTTCTTTTTTGAAACCGGATCTCATTGGTTGCCCAGGCTGGAGTGCAGCGGTGTGATCAGGGTTCACTGCACTTAAACTCCTGGGCTCAGGTGATCCTTCCATCTCGGTCTCCAGTGTAGCTGAGAATATAGGCATGCACCACTATGCCAGGCTAATTTTTTTTTTTTTTGGTAGAGACAGGATTTTTCCATGTTGCCCAGGCTGGTCTCAAAACTCCTAGGCTCAAGCGATCTGACTGCCTTGGCCTCCCAAAAGTACTAGGATTACAGGTGTGAGCCACTGCACCAAGCCTGTATTATTTTATTTATTTATTTGTTTGTTTGTTTGTTTGTTTTTTGAGATGAAGTCTTACTCTGTCGCCCAGGCTGGAGTGCAGTGGCCCGATCTTGGCTCACTGCAACCTCCACCTCCCAGGTTCAAGCGATTCTCCTGCCTCAGCCTCCTGAGTACCTAGGATTACAGGTGCATGCCACCACACCTGGCTAATTTTTATATTTTTAGTAGAGACAGAGTTTCACCATGTTGGCCAGGCTGGTCTCGAACTCCTGACCTCAGTGATCCACCTGTCTCGGCCTCTCAAATTGCTGGGATTACAGGCATGAGCCACCACACCCACCCTGTATTATTTTAATATGTGATTTATCTTTCTGAAAGTTTGTGAAGTCATTGGGATTGGGGACTATGCAGTCCTCTTTGCATCCCTAGACATAGAAGAGCCTGCTCCTGGAAGGGACGGAAGTGGGAAACTGTTTTAGCCTCCTTGTTGGGGTTCCGCCCTTGAGGTTGCTGGTGCCCTCATGTCTTCCCCAGTAACACATTCTGTCCTGGAAACATAAGTGTGACATCCCACTCCCCTATGGAGTCAGGCTTCAGGATGTCAGTTACCGGGGCAGGTTGGCCTGACCCCAGAAAGTGACTCAGATTCCCCAGGCACACCCTTGTCCCTTGTTGTGGGAAGTCTCACCCCAGAGAGGCTGACTCCAGGGTTGTTGAAATAGAGCAGGCAGGTTCTGCCGATGAATGCTTAAAATTCATGTTGCCATGGTAGCATGGCATTAGGCCACCGGTGATCCTGCTGCACAAAGCTTTGATCTCGGAGAAGGCAGAGTTTCTTTTGCTCTCTAGCCGGTTCTAAGGGGACTGCCTTGGGACCAAGCTTTGGCTTTGCTCCTGGGCCTGGGGATTGTCCTAGAAGCAGAGAGATGGGGACAGCAAGACAGAGAACAAGGCCCTCAGAAGTCAACTAAGCCCCGAGACTGCGATTCCAGTCGGAGGGAGTTGGCTGGAAACCCTAAGGGCAAGAGATCTGGGTCTGAAGAGAGAGCAGTCAGATAGATCTGTAATGAGGGGATGTGTATGCACTGCTTGACTTGAGAGAAAAGTGCAAATGAGATGGTCTGTGTGTGTTTTTAGTAGCAGAGCTAAGAAGAGGGTGGCTTATAAATGGGCTGGCTCAGCATGTCTCAGCATCATTTGTAACTTACACATTCATTCAACACCCATTGATTGAGGATATACTATGTTGGTGGTGCCGGAGGATGTGAATGGCTCACATGGCTTCAGTCCTTGAGGACTTTCCCAGCTGTCAGGGCATGAAAATGCACTAAAATAACACAAAGCAGGCTGGATGTGGTGGCTCACACCTATAATCCCAGCACTTTGGGAGGCCAAGGTGGGAGGATCACTTGAGGTCAGGGGTTTGAGACCAGCCTAGCCAACATGGTGAAACCCTGTCTCTACTAAAACTACAAAAATTAGCCGGGTGTGGTGGCATGTGCCTGTAGTCCCAGCTACTCGGGAGGCTGAGTCAGGAGAATCGCTCGAACCTGAGAGGTGGAGGTTGCAGTGAGCTGAGATCGTACCACTGCACTCCAGCCTGGGTGACAGAGGGAGACTCTGTCTCAAAAAAGTAAAAAAATGATAAAAATAAAAAAATAAAATAATGCAAAGCATAATGTGATTAATTGTCTGGAGATGATGACATTTCAGAGGGAAAGAATCACCCCACCGGTGCAATCAGGGTGTCCCTAGATGAATTTGGGTTGGACCTCAAATGACAGAGAGAGAAACAGGAAGCATCTAGTTAGAGGGTAGGGCAAGAACAACAGTGTGGCAAGGGGATGGGGGTGAATGTGAGAACCACAAGGAGTTTGGTTCATTAAAGGGATGGAAGGAGATAATATTGTAAAGGTAGGTTGATCCCAGAGCTGAACTGACTTTAGACTTAATTTGACAGGCCTTGGGGAGCCACAGGAGGATTTTGGGCCTGGCAGTGGCTGATTGGAGCTGCACTTTGAAAAAATGAATCTGGGTGCAGCTGTAGGATGGACTGAGAAGTTAAGCGGCTATAAGTTTTTGAAATCTCCATGGGGCTGAAGAGGTAAGGAGACTGTGTTAGGGTGACATGATGGCTCTGGGATGGAAAACAAAAGAACAGGCTGATAGGGATGAACAGGACCTGGAATGCGACCTGGTGGAGGTGGGAAGGAGAGGTGGAGTCAGTGGAGGCTGAGATGCAAAACCTAGTTGTATTCTGGCACTGCTATAAAGAAATACTGGAAACTGGGCAAATTATAAGAAAAGAGGTTTAATTAGCTCATGGTTTTGTAGGCTGTACAGGAAGCATAGCAACATTAGCTTCTGGGGAGGCCTCAGGAAGCTCCCAATCAGGGCAGAAGGCAAAGTGGGAGCAGGCACATC
Organism: Gorilla gorilla gorilla; assembly: GCF_029281585.2. NCBI lineage: Eukaryota > Metazoa > Chordata > Mammalia > Primates > Hominidae > Gorilla > Gorilla gorilla. The sequence goes on along the minus strand of NC_073228.2, from coordinate 26,748,935 downwards.
ACATAGCGAGATAGTGAGAATGAGATCAAGCAAGAAAGAGAAAGGGACAGAGAGAGAGAGAGAAGCCACACACTTTTTTTTCTTTTTTCTTTTCTTTCTTCCTTTTTTTTTTTTTTTTTGAGATGGAGTCTTGCTCTGTTGCCCAGGCTGGAGTGTAATGGCATGATCTTGGCTCACTGCAACCTCCACCTCCAGGGTTCAAGTGATTCTCCTGCCTCAGCCTCTCAAGTAGCTGGAATTACAGGTGCCCACCACCATGCCCGGATAGTCTTTATATTTTTAGTAGAGATGGGGTTTCGCCATGTTGACCCAGTCTCAAACTCCTGACTTAAAGTGATCCGCCTGCCTCCGCCTCCCAAAGTGCTGGGATTACAGGTGTAAGCCACTGCATCTGGCCACGCCACACACTTTCAACAACCAGATCTCATATGAACTCAGAGCAAGAGCTCACATATCACCAAGGGTTTGGCTGAAGCCATTCATGGGGGATCCACTCCTCCATGATCCAAACACCTCCCACCAGACCGCACCTCGAAGATTGGGGATTACATTTCAACACTAGATTTGGGCCAAGGTGGCACGGGCACAGATATCCAAACTATATCACCAGTGCAATAGAGGAAGGCACTGCCAGTCCACGGGGCCAGGAAATCAGGAGGAGGAAGCAGTGTGGGGGAGACGAGCTCATGATGGTGAGTTTGAAAACGACTAGCTTGTACCTGGGAGAGGAAACAGGACTGGAGATGTAGCCTTTGGTGACATCATCCTCTTGACATAATGGAAATATTGGGGACCTGGAAGGAAGGAGGCATTGAGGGACAGAGTTGGGGGTGTGGGAGAGGAAGTATTAGGACAGAACCTGGAGGAAAGCTGGCCTTAGGGAGGGAAGCCAGGGAGGGAGGCCAGAGAAGACGAAGGAGGGCCTGGTGGTGGAACTGCATGGTGAAGGTTCAGGAAGCATCTGCCACATGCTAAGTACTTGCTGCATACACCGTCATTTCCAGTGGAGCATTCCAGGGAACTGAGACTGAGAAAAAGCCACTGCCTTCTGGAAACCAAATTCAAGAGTTAAGGAATGGGCAAGAGTGGTGGCTCATGTCTATAATCCCAACTCTTTGGGAGGCTGAGGCTGGCAGATCGCTTGAGCCCAGGAATTTGAGACCAACCTGGGCAACGTGGTGAAACCTCATCTCTACAAAAAAAAAAAAAAAAAAAAAAAAGCTGGGTGTGGTGGCGTGTGCCTGTAGCCTCCAGCTACTACGGAGGCTGAGGTAGGAGGATCACTTGCGTCTGGGAGGTCCAGCCTGCACTGAGATGTGATTCTGCCACTGTACTTGAATGAGACCCTGTCAAAAAAAAAAAAAAAAAGAAAAGGAAAGAAAGGAAAAGGGAAAAAAGAGTTAAGGAATGAATGCTATAGGCCTGAGAAATTTGGCAGTGAAGAGAAAGAGAGATGATGCTAACAGGGTCAAGGGAAGATTTTTTTTGTGCTTTTATTCTCTTGCAAACTGAAATTTCTTTTTAGAATGAGTAGACCATCTAGAGTTGTTATATGACCCAGCCACTCCACTCCTAGGTGTATACCCAAAAGAACTGAAAACGTATGTTTACAAAAAACTTATACACACATGCTCACAGCAGCACGATTCATTCATAATAACTGAAAAGCGGAAACAATCCAAATGTCCATCAGCAGATGAATGGATAAACAAAATGTGGTCTATCCATATAATGGAATATTATTCTGCCATTAAAAGAAATGAAGTTCCAATACATGCTCCAACACTGATGAAACTTAGAAACATTATACTGAGTGAAATAACCCAGACACAGAAGACCACACATTATGAGTCCATTTATACAAAATGCCCAGAAAAGGCAACCCATGGAGACAGAAATTAGATGGGTGGTTGCCAGGGGCTGGGAGAGGGGAGAAGGAGGAGTGGCTGTTGATGGGATTTCCTTTTGGGGTGATGAGAATGTGCTGGAATTACACAGTGGTGATGTTTGCACCACTCTGTGAGTGTGCTAAAAAACAATTTAATGGTTTGCATTTAAAAAAAAGAAGAAGTAGATCAAATACTCTCTTTAGATGAAAAGCTTATGGGTTGAATATTGGAGAGGATAAGTGACAGAGCAAGGAAGATGGGGGAAGTGATCATGGCCAAAGGTAAAACAATGGAATCTAGGAGGGGGATGTTCCTTCCTTCCCAGGGATCAGAGCAAAGAAAGAGACGCAGCAGCCACCTGCTCCACCAGCACAGCAGGCACTGTGGCCAGGGCCTGTGCTACACTTAGGGGGCCACAGAAATGTTTTATTTTCTTTTAAACTTAAGAAAAAAAAGATCAATGCAATTCAACTTGGATTATATTCATCTTTATACCAACACAGTTGTAATGTACATAATTTTGTATTTTTTTAAATTCTGTGAATTAAAAAGTTTACATCAAGGGCTGGGCATGGTGACTCACCCCTCCAATCCTAGCACTTCAGGAGCTGAGGCAGGTGGATCGCTTGAGTCCAGGAGTTCAAGACCAGCCTGAGCAACATGGTGAGGCCCTGTCTCTACAAAAAATATAAAAAATTAGCTGGGTGTGGTAGAGTGCACCTGTAGTCCCAGGTACTTGGGAGGCTGAGGTGGAAGGATCACCTGACCCCAGGAGGTGAGGATTGCAATGAGCTGAGATCATGTCACTGCACTCCAGCTTGGGCGACAGAGTGAGACCTTGTCTCTTAAAAAAAAAAAATTCACGTAAGTGCCCAAGGCCCATAAAAGTCATAGTGAGGTCCTGGATGCAGTCCGAGAAGGAAGAGTGAGATATGGAGGGGACATACTGTCTTTTAAGAGAGGCACAAGGAAGGCCAGCAGTGGGAGCTGGAAGGAAAAAACACCTGATTTCAATGAGGCTTTGGCTTTTCTGAGCACGTTCATGGACTTTCTCTCAGGCAATCCTCAAACATCGTTTGCTATTCACAGCCCCATTGAACTTTGAACAACACAGATTTGAACTGCACGGGTCCACTGATACACGGATTTTTTTCAATAAATATACTGAAAAATTAGGGAGAGGGGATTTGTGACAACTTGAAAAAATGGACAGGCAAACCTCACAGCCTAGAAATATGGAAAATAATTAAGAAAAACGTACATCATGAGTTCATAAAATAGATGAAGACGCTGGTCTGTTTGTATGACAGTTTATGTTATTGGTAAAGCGTCTGGTCACTGTTGGCTATTGGTAGTTAAGTTTTGGGAGGAGTTAAAACTTATATGTGAATTTTTGACTAGGTAGGGGTTGGTGCCCCTAACCCCGGTGCTGTTCAAGGGTCAACTGTATTCACATACTATGCATTATTATAGAAGATTGTAGCCTTTTTCCTCCAGCACCCAAACCGCAAGCACAATGTTGATGACATATAGGCAATTTGCACTCTTTTAGAAGACTTCAGGTTTGCTATGTTTCTTATGAGCTGGTCCCTAGATCCCAAGACTACTAGGGGTTATATGGATAATGTCAGCTCACTCTCCTTGTCACTTAATTTCCTATTCCCTGTCCCTGTGCCCCTGCTGGTCCTTTCAATGCCTTTGTGCAAATCAGAATAAAGGTATCTTCTCCAGATAATCATAGTCCTTCAGGCATGTGGCTTGGCAAGCACTCTACCCCTTTGTGCAAATTCCAAAAGGCACCCTTTCTTCTACCATTCAGCTTGTGAAGAGGAGCAAAGGCTAGATTTCGGTCTTTGCTGATCCCCACGGCTGGGGACCCAATCTGTCAACTGTGGCAGGGACCCATCTCCTCCTCACCTCTGAGCTTAGGATGTGGCATCCTTGGTATCCTCCATAGTCATTGGCTTACCTGGCACATCCAGACTTTGCAAATTCTTGAAGAAAAACATCACGGCTTTTACTTTTCAAAGGTCTGCATCTTTTTACTGCAACGTAAGTTTCTTTCTTTCTTTCTTTCTTTTTTTTTAAGATGAAGTCTTGCTGTGTCACTCAGGCAGGAGTGCAGTGGCATGATCTTGGCTCACTGCAACTTCTGCCTCCTGGGTTCAAGCGATTCTCCTGCCTCAGCTTTCTGAGTAGCTGGGACTACATGCACCACCATGCCTGGTCAATTTTTTTTTTTTTTTTTTTTTTTTTTTTTTTTTTTTTAGTAGAGACAAGGTTTTACCACATTGGCCAGGCTGGTCCCAAATTCCTGACCTCAAGTAGTCTGCCTGCCTTGGCCTCCCAAAGTGCTGGGATTATAGGTGTGAGCCACCATGCCCAGCCTTGGAATGTAAGTTTCTTATTTGCTTTTTTTTCCCCATAGGAGATGCCTCATGAATTTTTAGTGTTACTGCTACCTTCCAGTTGCTGGGTTCTGTTTTAAAGGCTGAGTGTGTGAGCCAAGCATTACATCCCTCTCTCTCACCCACCCCTAAACACACACACACACACACACACACACGCACACATGCACTTACACACACACTCTCATTGACTCTTCACAGTTGTATAAAGCAAATACATCCCCGTATTCTTTTGATAGGCTGCTGTGACAAAATACCACAGGCTGGGGGGTTTAAACAACAGAAATTTATTTTATCAAAGTTCTGGAGTCTGAAAGTCTGAGACCAAGGTGTTGGCAGGTTTGCTTTCTCCTGAGGCCTCTCTCCTTAGCTTGCAGACGGCCATCTTCTCACTGTGTGTTCACATGCTCATCTCTCTGTGCATGTGTGTGCCCAGTGTCTCTGGGCTGAGGACAGATGGTGGAGGCAAGGGTGAAAGCAGGAGGACCATGCATATAAGAGGCTCTCAGATACTACGGCAAGAAAGCATGGTGTGTTAGAACACAGTGGTGAGAGTGGAAGTGTGAGAGGGAGTTGGGTTCTGCTTATATTTTGACATGAAAGCTGAGGGGTTTCCTGATGGCTGGGACATGGAATATGAGCAGAGGAAGAGTCAAGAGTGACTTTAGATTTTCTTTGGTCACAGAAATGGAGAAGATGACATGGACTTTATTGCCTTGGGGGAGAGCAGTTATTGGGAAGAGTTTCCTTATGGACAGGTTAAGTGTGGCTGTTTACCGGATACTCAAGTAGGAAGTCAATATGTAAGTCCAGAGCTCAGAGGGTTACTTGGGACTGAAGTTATAAATATGGGATTTCTCCAACTTATAGATGAGATCACCCAAGGAGTGAGTGTTAATGGAAAAAAGTAAAGCCCCAAGGATGGTCTTGAGGTGGTCTACAGCTGGAGGTCATGTGGATGAGGAAAAGCCAGCAAAGAGTATGGCAAAGTAGCAACAGATGAAGGAAGAGAACTAGACAAGTATCATGTCCTGGAGAAAGGGAAGAACATGTTTCAAGAAGGAGAGAGTGATCAGTGGTGTCAAATGCTGCTGATAGGTCTAATAAAGTGTGGGCTTATTCACCATGGCTTTAATGATGTGGAGAGCATTGATGGCCTTGATCATCAATTTTCGGTGGGGTGGGGGCAGACAGTGGTCCAGTGGACTTTTGGGTTCAAGAGAGTAGGTACAGAGAAAAATAGGAGACATTATGGAATGAAAACTTTCTTTCAAAAAGTTTTCTTACAAAGGGAGGATGAAAATGGGACACTAGCTAGCACGAGGAGTAGGGCCAAAGAGTTTTTAATTTTAAGACGGGAGAAATAACAGCATGCTTCGCAGTTGATGAGAAAGATTCAATAGTGAGGGGGAAAGTGAAGATCCAGGAGGGAATGGGAGGGGTTCTGGAGTGATGTTTCTGCCAGGGAGAAAGCGGATGAGGAGAACGTGCAAGGGGAGGGATGAGCTTCTGGTGGGAGCACAGAAGATCAGAGGAGAGGCTGGGTCCACAGGCACAGATGCAGGGAGGTGGATGGATGTGGTAATGGGAGCAGGGGAGAGCTCTCTTCCAGTGGCTTTGATTTCTCAGAGAGAGAGAGCAAAGGGACATGGAAGAGGAGTTACTGGTAGTGTGTGGAGGGTGGGGATTCCAGATAGTCATGGAGGAAAGTGGGAGTGAGAATGAGTGAGGTGAGTGCAGAGGGTTGCCTGGCAGCATTAAGGACCCATTTGTGGTGAGAGAGCATGAGCTGGCATTCTGCATTGTAGAATGCAGAATTGCATGAGCTTGCATTTTGCTTTATGCTACAAGTTTTCATAGGCAAATGCCTCAGCCCCACTACTAACTTATAGGTCCAAATATACGTCCTTTACTCCACTCTTTGTGCAGGCTGACTCTAAATATTTGACCTCATAAGTAATGCTTCTGGTAACTTTCAACTTCTCCTTTTCCCAAGGCATAATTAAAATTCCCTTCTAATATTCCCTACTGACCTTTACATAGTAGGTAGGAAAAAAATGCTTTATCCTTAAGCAACTTTTTCTTTCACATTTCTCTATATCTCTTTGACCCACCATGGGTGAGGATATGATTTGGCTCTGTGTCCCCACCCAAATCTCATCTCTAATTATAATCCCCACAGTCTCCACATGTCGAGGGAGGAACCCAGTGGGAGGTGATTGGATCATGGGGGCGGTTTCCCCCATGCTGTTCTTGTGATAGTAGTGAGTTCTCATGAGAGCTGATGGTTTTATAAGGGGCTCTTCTTCGCTCCTCACTCTTCTCTTTCCTGCTGCCTTGTGAAGAAGATGCCTGCTTCCCCTTCGCCTTCCACCATGACTGAAGGTTTCCTGAGGCTTTCCCAGCCATGCAGAATTGTGAGTCAATTAAACCTTCTTTGTTTAGAAATTATCCAGTCTTGGGTATTTCTTTATAGCAGTGCAAAAACGGACTAATACAATGAGCATAAAAGTAATAGTGTTATTTTTCCTTTCCTCGTACATGTTAGTGGTCACTTATATCCCATCTCAGTGATTCCTAAAACTTAGCAGCATTTTTTTTTAAGACAGAGTTTTGCTCTTGTCACCCAGGCTGGTGTGCAATGGTGTGACCTTGGCTTATTGCAACCTCCGCCTCCTGGGTTCAAGCGATTCTCCTGCCTCAGCCTCCTGAGTAGCTGGGATTACAGGTGTCTGCCACCATGCCTGGCTAATTTTTGTATTTTTAATAGAGATGGGGTTTCACCATGTTGGCCAGACTGGTCCTGAACTTCTGACCTCAGGTAATCGACCCGCCTCAGCCTCCCAAAGTGCTGGGATTACAGGCGTGAATCAATGTGCCCGGCCTGCAGCTTTTTAAAAAATTATTACTGTATTCCACTCACATATACCAAGTTTAAAAGGAATGAAGAAATGGAGTTTATTTAGCATTCATATGTTTTCCCATTATATTAATTAAAAATTATGTAATTCTCAATCAGCTCTTCTGATCTGTAGCTTTTCTGATAGTTTCAGGATGTTGTAAGTCATTCATATGGCCAGAAACAAGTGTGAGGAATGGAGGGACCAGGGACAAAGCTAGAGGGGTGAGCCAGGTTACAAGCACTTTCTAAATAGGGAATTATTCTGTAAGACAGTGGAAAGTCACCAAAAGATTTTAAATCAGGAAAGACACAATAAGATTTCTATGATTGAAGCTCTCTCTAGGAGCAATGTAAAAAATACATTGGCTGAACCAAGAAAGTGGCAATGAAGATGGAAAGAAACAGATTTGAAAGATATGTAGATCATAGATTGAATAGGACTTAGGGAATCATTTGAGTGAGAGAATGAGGGTAGAGGACAAGAGAATAGTGTTTGGTGGCATCAGATTTAGGGCTGGAACATAGCGAAGTAAGGTCATAATGGATTCCAAAGAAGCAGTCTATCACAGAGAAGAGGCTAGCACCATAGGACACAGGGCATATACACCTGCAGGGAAATGTATAAGCCAGGGCATAAATTCATTTATTCAAATATCAATGCCACTGACATTGATCAGATGCTAGCTATAAGAGAAACCATCCCTTCCTTTGAGAAACTGACTCCTTAGGGAACCAGATGTAAAGAAACAAATATCAATACAGTCTATTATAATAAAAGTATAAACAAAGTTCATTTTGGTATATTTTCTTCAGGTCATACTTATTGCACATACAATATTTTCTTAAACAGTTTACTTTGTTGGCTTCTCTGAAGATCATGCATTCTTTTCCCCCTTTAGGACTGGTCGCAAATTGTCAGTCATGCTTTGGATATGGCTCATGGTCATATTTCTTTGGCTCAGTGTTTTGAAAATAAGAAGAATTTATTTTCAATATACTAAAACTGAGCTATTTTTTATATAAATTCAGGTTCCCAGGTCCTCTTGAAAACTGAAAGATCTGGCAATAATGTTCCCATATGGCAATTCCTGACTGAAGCTGAATAGTGACTCCCTGAGACTGCACAATTTCCATGGGTGCTATGAATCATGTGGCCCATCAGGACTCTCTCTAAGCACCAGCTCTGGGAAGATCAGAGCCAAATCTTCCATGAGTAGTGTGTGTCAGAGCTGTACATGTGTTAAATGTATAGAAAAAAGAATGAAACACATATTTAATGTGTAGGAAAGAGAATAGAAAGAAATGTGTTAATGTTTTATCAGCAACATCTTAGGTGGGTTTCCCAAAAGTAGACCCTGAGATGAGAATTCATGTGCAAGGGATTAACTAGATAAGTGGTTCCTGGAAAAATTAGTCAGGGATCGGGGAAGCAGGACAGGCAAGGGGAGAAGCCAAGAAAGGGTGGCATGTCAGTACCATGGAGAGTAGCTTCAGTCTTCTCTCACAGGACAACCCTGGAGTTGGAGGTGCACCTGCCAGGATTTTGTACTCCTTTGAGTATTATCTGCCCAGTTACTTCCACCTCTCTGCACGTTTGCACAAAGCAGCTCTGATAACTAGTGGGCAGTCTTTCAGAATCCCAGGTGCTGGGGGTTAGAAGCAAAACCACACTGAAGTCTATAGAGGAGCTCCAGAAATGGAAAAAGCGATCCAGGACTCTGAAGAGAGGACCAATGTCCACTACCCAGTGATTATTTCTGAGCAGCAAGATTACATGTGATTATTATACTTTTTGAAACATTTTTGTAATGTTCATATTTTCTCTATACACTTGAAATATGATTTTGTAACTAGAATAAAGACTAAAAAGATAAACCATCCCTTGATCCTGTATCTTCCTCTAGGCACAACTCTTTCTTCTGTTCTTATTTGCTAAGCTTCCCTTAAAAGAACATTCAAGATAAATTTAATTTACTATCTCATTCTAAAAGCAATATATATTTATTGTAGAAAAGAGAAAATACAGATGAGTAAAAAGTAAAAAATAAAACCCTCGAATCCCACCACACAGAGATAACCACTGTAATCACCTTCAAGTATATAGTTCTAGGTGTGTGCATCAAATAAAAATGAGATAGTACTATAAATACTTGCTTTTAAAAATATTTAAATAAGGCTGTGCGCGGTCGCTTATGCCTGTAATCCCAGCACTTTGGAAGGCTGAGGCAGGCAGATTACTTGAGGTCAGAAGTTTGAGACCAGTCTAACCAACATGGTGAAACCCCGTCTCTACTAAAAATACAAAAATTAGCCGGGTGTGGTGGCACATGGCTGTCGTCCCAACTACTCGGGAGGCTGAGGCATGAGAATCACTTGAACCCAGGAGGTAAAGGTTGCAGTGAGCCAAGATCACACCACTGCACTACAGCCTGGGCGACAGAGACAGACCATCTCAAAAAAAAAAAAAAAATCAAATTAACTTTTAAATTTTAGAATAGTTTTAGATTTACAGAAAAGTTGGAAAGATAGTACAGAGAGTTCCTGTATGCCTCTCACCCAGTTTAATACTTGCCTTTTTTATTTCATTCATTTATTCATTCATCATTCATTTATTCAATTCATTCATTTCATTTCATTTCATTTAAGTTGTCATGCACACTTTCCCATGCCAATAAATATTCATCTCCACACCATTTTTAATAATGGGTATTCAATTGTAGAGATATAGCATAATCTCATTTTGTTGGATATTTGGAATATTTTTAATTTTGTACTGTTAAAAATTTTTAATTTGTAATTTTAAATATTTTTTTGTGTGAATTAATTCTCCTGAGAAAATTTTTTACTTTTATAGGTGTTTCTCACCAAAAGTTTCTAGGGGTAGAATTGCTTGGTCAAATGCAAAAAAATCCTTAAGGCCCCTAATACCAGTTGATCATTGCCTTCCAGGAGAACATGCTCCGCAGAATATGAGAGTTTTCATTTCACCCACTTAAATTTTACTATTATTTTAATCCCATGGATAACATGAATCATGTGGCCAATCAGGACTTTCTCTAAGCACCAGCTGGTATACCAACTGATATTGTTTAGCTGTGTCCCTACCCAAATCTCATCCTGAATTGTAGCTCCAATAATTCCCACGAGTTATGGGAGGGACATGGTGGGAGATAATTGAATCATGGGGGTGGTTCCCCCATACTGTTCTCATGGTATTGAATGAGTCTCACAAGATCTGTTGGTTTTTTAAGGGGTTTCCCCTTTTGCTTGGCTCTCATTCTTTCTTGCCTGCCACCATGTAAGATGTGCCTTTCACCTTCCGCCATGATGGTGAGGCCTCCCAGCCACGTGTAACTGTGAATTTATGAAATCTCTTTTTCCTTATAAATTACCCAGTCTTGGGTATGTCTTTACCAGCAGCATGGGAACAGACTAATACACGAGCACTCTGGGTATTATAATTTAAGAAGTACCATCCCTTTCATCCCACTGCTATGATCTTTGTCTAAATCACGGCCATCTCTGGCAGAGCCCACCTCCTCCTCTCTGGGCTCCCTATCTCTAATCCTTGCTACCTATTCTGCACACTGCCTCCAGTGTGAGTGTTTCATAACACAGACATGAGCATGCAAGCACCCTGCTTAAGATCCTTCTGTGGTCCCACACTGACTTCAGAATGGGGACCAAACTTCCTGGAATGACATCTAAGGTTGTCCCCAAGTGGGTTCCTGCCCATCCCTCCAGGCTTTGCTCTTCCTGTATCCCTCCTACAGGTTTCCTGCTATTTAGGGGACACACAGCTGCTTGCATTCCCTAAACTCATCATGCTGCTTTCTTTTTCCAGAAGTTTCTCATGCTCTTCTTCCATCCTGCCTGCCTGACATATATATATATATATATATATATATATATATATATATATATATATATATATTTTCTTTTCTTTTCTTTTTTTGAGACAGAATCTCACTCTGTCAGTCAGGCTTGAGTATAGTGGTGCGATCTGAGCTCACTGCAACCTCTGCCTCCCAGGTTCAAGCGATTCTCTTGCCTCAGTCTCCCAAGTAGCTGGGATTACAGGTGCATGCCACCACACCCGGATAATTTTTGTATTTTTAGTAGACGTGGGGTTTTGCATGTTGACCAGGCTGGTCTTGAACTCCTGACCTCAGATGATCCACCCGCCTTGGCCTCTCAAAGTGCTGGGATTATAGGCGTGAACCACTGTGCCTGGCCCTGTGTGACATTATTAAGAAGTGTCTTACCCAGTTTTTTAAGACTCACTTCAAGCATTACCTTCTCTAGGAAGCCTTTATGGACTCCTTTTCCCTCCTTCCCCAGCCTCCTACCTGGCCTAACAGCTTTCCCTTTTGTGCCTAATTCTGGAGGCCAACTTAGTCAAGGTCGAGTCTCATTCTCCAGTTAACTGACATTTTAAAAATGTGCCATAGGTCCCTAAGGTGGTAACTAAGGGGAGGACAGGTGTCCAGTTATGTGTCTACTGCAATGATCCAGGCAACAAACTGTTGTGGATGGGATGAGAGAAGAGGGATTGATGCTGGACATATGAAGGAGATGAAATCACAGGGCTTGGGTGCCCAAGGTGAGAGGAGTGAGACTGAGTGAAAGGAAGGCTGTAGGAAGAGTCCTGGTTCCTGTTGGTGATTGACGATGCATAATGGTTTCCTAGCACCATTGTTTTTTGTCTTCCCATCAGATCACCAACTCCCCAAGGTCTTAATTCCCCAAAGCACTAAGCACAGTGTTAAATATTCAATAGGTCCTCAGTGATCCCCTGTGGCTCATACACAGCGGCTTTAAATTCAACTCAGAAGTAGCTCCAGGGCAGTGCGGTGGCTCATGCCTATAATCCTGGCACTTTGAGAGGCTGGGGTGGGCCAACTGCTTAAGCTCAGGAGTATGAGACCAGCCTGGGCAACATAGTGAAACCCCATCTCTACAAAAATTACAAAAATTAGCCGGGTGTGGTGGCACACACCTGTAGTCCCAGCTACTTGGGGGGTGAGAGTGGGGATGGGGGCTGAAGTAGGATAATTGCTTGAACCTGGGAGGTTGAGGCTGCCACAAGCCATGATTTTGCCACTGCACTCCAGCCTGGGTGACAGAGTGAGACCTTGTCTCAATTTAAAAAAAAGAAAAGAAAAGAAAAGAAGTAGCACCAAACACCATGCTAGACTCCTCATTGACCTACAGAATTTTATGTTGTGCCAATGTCATTGATTTGTAAGGTACACCTAGTAAGTATTAACATCGAGTTAATATGGAGTTTTAAAAAGCCTAGAAGGCTATAGAATATTTTAGTGGTGTGGATGGTGCCCCTCCTACTTTTATCTGCCAGGGCATGGGTGTTTGAACTTTTCTGACTGCCGTGCATGGTAAGGAATACATTTTACAGGGCAGAGCCCACGCTGTTGGTGCTCCATCTGTATGCCCTGGGTCTACTCCGAGGTCACTGTAGGCAGCTCCTTTGCACTCCTATGGATAACCCAGCCCTCTCAAGGACATTCTCTGGCCATGGGGGCACACTTGGTCCCTATGAGGCGCATCCTAGGAACTAATGCCCAGGTGAGACTCCAACCAACAGAGGACGGGTGTTATGGCTGATGCTCCACTTCCTCATCTTAGGTAGGGACAGCTCTGAGGCACGGTCCACAGGGTCCCTCCAAGACTCTCCATGAGATTGAGCTCCAGGGTCCCAAAGCAGGAGCCCGGTCATAAACAAGTGCTTCACTGACTTTTCTCTTTCGTTGCCTCCTTTCTTCCATTCCCTCGCAGTACATTCTAGAATGACCTCCCCCATAATAACCCATTTGCCCTCAAACCTTTATCTCAAACAATAGGATGACTACAGTCAATGATAACTTAATTGTTTATTTAAAAATAACTTAAAGAATGTAATTGGAGGTCTGGCATGGTGGCTCACACCTGTAATCCCAGCACTTTGGGAGGCCGAGGCTGGTGGATCACAAGGTCAGGAGTTCAAGACCATCTGGCCAACATGGTGAAACCCTGTCTCTACTAAAAATACAAAAATTAGCTGGGCATGGTGGTGCACACCTGCAATTCCAGCTACTCAGGAGGCTAAGGCAGCAGAATCGCTTGAATAGGGACCCAGGAGGTGGAGGTTGCAGTGAGCTGAGACTGCACCACAGGACTCCAACCTGGGCTACAGAGTGAGACTCCATCTCAAAAAAAAAAAAAAAGAATGTAATTGGATTGTTTGTAACTCAACAGATAAATGCTTGAGGGGATGGGTACCCCATTCTCCATGATGTGTTTATTTCACATTGCATGCCTGTATCAAAACATCTCATGTACCCCATAAATATACACACCTACTATGTACCCACACAAATTTTAAAAAATAAACTCTTTATCTCAGGGTCTCTTTGTGGGTAAAGGGGCAGTGAAGACATTTGATGATCCAATGTACTCATATCTGTTTTTTTTTGTTTGTTTGTTTTCTTTTTGGAGATGAGGTCTCTCTGTGCTGCCCAGGCTGGTCTCAACTCCTGACCTCAAGCAATCCTCCCCCATCTCCCTCCAGAGTAGCTGGGATGACAAACGTGAGCCACTGTGCCTGGCTGCATACTCTTAAGTGAAACAAAAGTTTCGAGAATGCTTATCCTAATATATCAAATGCGCTGATCTTTTCCCTTCCCTTCCCTTCCCTTCCCTTCCCTTCCCTTCCCTTCCCTTCCCTTCCCTTCCTTTCCCTTTTCTGCTGTACGAGACCTACTGAACTAATTTGATGACCCCCTCATGAGTCTCAGCCTGTAGTTTGGAGATCACCATTCCAGAGGGTGGGTGTATTAAGGAGAACTGGGTCTTGATCATAAGCGTAATTTAATAGTCAAACTGCTCCTTGGGAGGCACTGCGAGCCCTGAGGTCAGCTGGGAGGGTTTCTAGTGGCTCGTGGATGCCTCCATTTCATTGAATTTCAAACTGATGCTTCTTGTCAAGGGGCTACTTTATCGGCTTTGCTGACCATTTTGGCACAAAGCCCAGTAGAAACAATGTCCCCCTTTTCTCTGAATAGTTCTTCGGGTCACCTCAGAGAAGACCAGGGCTTGGAATTGAGGGTGGAGAGAGCAATTAGGAAGGAGGAGGAGAAGTGGATGTGGATTTTCAAAGGTCAGGCAGAGTACAATTAGTGAACTCTTAGACTTATTCCAAGTGCCTTTCCTGGCTGGAAAAACAACAATAAAAGAAAGAAAGAAAAAAAAAATCCAAACCCACAAGTGGGGTAAAAGTTGAAGAACACTTTAATTCATAAGGAAAAGGGCTTGAATAATTGATGCTGCCGCCATGCCAAAGATAATTTCAGCGCTCTCTCTATCTCACAAAGACATTTAGCATTGATTGAGATCAAAGTATCAGGGATCCCTGCTGCTAGGCTGAAAGGCAAAACTCACAGCGGCCTTTCTCTGCTCTGATAATGTCGTCTTTATGTAGTTAATAAACTGCACACTTCAGTCAAACTATATCATTACAGAAGACTTAGGGAGCTAATAATTCAAAAGCAAAGAATTGCCTCTGTTCTTCACTTTGAACTAAACAACATTCTGTTGAAGGAGGAGGACATCAAAGTCTTGTCACTATTACCAGTGTGGATTGAGCAGAAGGCCGCACAGAGAGGGTACTTCAGTCATCAGGAAGAAAAAAGAGAGAAAGAAAGAGAAAGATTAAAGATATTGGCTTATCAACCCAAAGGCAGTACCAGGTGTTTTATTATTATTTTTTTCAACAATGTAATAAGCATCAGGTGGCTAGCTCATCAGTGAGTGTCCTTGTTAAATGGTTGTACATGAACCAGGTCACAGACTGTTCCCTTTCCACCTTGGCCCCATTCTGAACTTTGTCCTTAACTACCTTTATGTTCACTTTCAGCTTGACCACCCCTCTTGCCACCCCGCCCCTGGCCTCCCTTAGCCTCCAGGGGTTCTGTTTCGGTGCCTTCCACGACCTCTCTTTGTGAAGAGCAGTAGAGCTCCACGTCTCCCACCCCTCAGCATTGGCTTGTCTGTATTTTGCCTCTGAGACTCCACTGGCTTGCTGGAAGAGGTGGAGATGCAACCATTTGAACAGGGGTTTTCTGAGATCGAAACTCCATTCCACCAGTTTTAAAGAGTGACACTGCATAAAGCACATAAGGCCTCTTCCTGACCATCCTCACACACTGCTCTTGGAAGCATTCTTAGAATGGATTCGCTAGAAGCGGGGATTCTCATACAAGTGATTTATGGAGGGAGGCTCTTGGAAGAAAATCCTTTAAGGAAGCGATGGAAACAGGGTAGGGAAGAGGAAGAAGAGAAGATGTGGCTCAGCTGAAGTCTCATCTTTGCCTGATCCCAGGGGGAGCTGGAAAGTATGAAAGGCAACACAAGGTGGTCCCCACTTCTGGCCTTTGTACCCTGTATCAGTCACCCATTAGCTGCAGCTGCCTCAGGGTAGTAGGCTAGTAGGCTGACATTCCAGACACTTCCTGCCTCAGTGGCTCCCACAACAGGCCAAGGGCAGTTCTCCGGGTAGCAGCCAGGTGGCTTTTGCATCAACACTCACAGCAGCTGGGAGACGGAGGCATCGTCCTGGCACAGGGGCTTTGGGCAGGTCACTATGGAGGGTCAATCCAGTGATTTACCAGAAGACTGTAGAAAATGTTCTTGTCGTTTAATCTAGCCGCTTTGTGTTTAGGTCTTTATCCTGAGGATTATATCACGAATTTGTGAGAAGTTTTGTTGTTGTCATCATCAACATAACCACCGTCATCATCCTCTGTTGAGCGTATATTTGCAGAGCACTTTACAGCTACTGTCTCATTTAATCCTTTCAACCATTCTGTGAGGTTTAGAGAGATAATTACTCTTGCCTTTGAATGCAGGGCTTGACAGTGGCATGTTCAGGGGATATTCATTGCAATATAATTTACAGTAATAAAGATTTGGAAAGAATCCATTTATCCAACACTGGGTGCAGAGTGGTAAATTACTTACCTCTGTAGAATGGCATAATGCGTAGACCATAAAAATGCTATAATAATACATGGGTGAGTCCACAATACACTGCTAAGTGGAAAAATTAGGCCACAAAGCTGCATTATACCGGTGTGTGTGTGTGTGTGTGTGTGTGTGCGTGTGTGTGTGTAGACAATATGTTTTAAATATTAAGGGATATTTTTGTGTCCATATTTCCTTTTACCCTTTGTGGAACCTCCTCCCTACCCCCATCCTCTGTATTAAAGTTCAGCTCTTTGGTGCTGTTTGCCTCAGGGAAGGGAAATAAAATAGTAGGCAGTGGAAAAGTTGGAGGAGTAAGAAGAGGGGGAGGAGCTGCAAGCAAGGCGAGGCGACCTGGTCCTGGGATCTAGCATCCATCCATGGACCACATCCCCTTGCCCCCCATTTTCTCCCAATCCTATTCCAAGAGGGGAGATTGAACTGGAGATTTTGAATTCCTGCCTGCAGGAATCAAGAATCACAACAGAAATCAAGCTGAGCTAGAGGAAATAAAGATCTATTTCTTGCCTACATAAAGCTTTGGATGGGGATTTACACCCACTGCTTGTGAACAGGAAAAGAGTAAAAGGAAATACCACAAAATGATGATTCAGTGGTTATCACTGAGTGATTTGTATTTCCTTCTTGGTGCTTTCCTGTGTGTTTCGTGTTTTTTTTTCAGTAAAACATTAATTTTGAAGTCAGAAAAAAGTTTTTTCAAAAAATTTAGAGAGTACTTTATTAGTTTCTGTGATCAAACTCATGTAGATAAGACTTTACATATTTAATACAGTGTGTTACCCTTGTACAAATGGAAAAAAAATAAGTTTAACTTTTCTAGAGCAATATGGCTGTTAATTTCTGTACAATGCTACCTCAACATGGTAAACTGGAATATTTTTCCAAAGTGGATAGCACAGCTAAAGTTTCCAAAAATTCAAATTATATGTAGACCAATAATAGCAGTATGTTATGCATTAATAGCAGCAACAGCTTAGGAAAAAGCTATATTTAAAATCTTTCTCTTAAAGGGAACACTCACACACAGTTGGGAATGTAAATGCATTCAGCTACTGTGGAAAACAGTTTGGAGATTTCTCAGAGAACTTAAAGCAGAACTACCATTCAACTCAGCAATCCCATTACTGGATATATACCCAAAGGAAAATAAATCGTTTTACCAGAAAGACACACACACACATATGTTCATCACAGCACTATTCATCATAGCAAAGACATGGAATCAACCCAGATGCCCATCAGCAGTGGATTGGATAAAGAAAATGTGGTACATACACACCACAGAATACTATGTAGCCATAAAAAAGAATGAAATCATGTCCTTTGCAGCAACATGGATGCAGCTGGAGGCCAGTATCCTAAGTGAATTAACACGGGAACAGAAAACCAAATACCACATGTTCTCACTTGTAAGTGGGAGTTAAGCATTGGGTACATATGGACATAAAATAGGAAAAATAGACACTGGGAACCGCTAGATGGGGGAGAGAGGGAGGGAAAAAAGAGCTGAAAAACTACCTATTGTGGACTATGCTCACTAACCTCTGCATCACACAATATAACCATGTAACAAATTAGCACATGCTCTGAATCTAAAACAAAGGTTGAAATTATTAAAAAAAAATCTTTCTCCTCCTTCTCCTCCAACAACAAGAAGAACAATACCAGCTTATATTTATTAAGGAAGCTTACAATACAATACAACAATACAACAATACAACAACAACAATACCAGCTTATATTTATTAAGGAAGCTTAATATGTCAAGCATGGGGCTGGCCACTTCATATTACCCCATTCATTCCTCCCAGCTCCCCTATGGGGTAGGTGCTATCATTCTTGCATTTTACAGATAGGAAATTTGAGGCTCGGAGAAGTCAAGCAACTTACCCAAAGTGGCAGAAATGTGGTAATAGTCCAGGTCTATCTGGATTCAAATCCTATGCCCTTTCCAGCTCGCTCTAT
This sequence comes from Gorilla gorilla gorilla, assembly GCF_029281585.2. Classification (NCBI taxonomy): domain Eukaryota; kingdom Metazoa; phylum Chordata; class Mammalia; order Primates; family Hominidae; genus Gorilla; species Gorilla gorilla. Next base: position 26,730,732 of record NC_073228.2, on the reverse strand, counting down.
TGTCCATCTGGGGAACTTTTTCTGCTATACACAAAATTAGCCAAGGCATCTGGGGATGGGGTTAGAGACTGCAAGAGAGCCCAGGTGCTGAGCAGTGCTAGCCTTGCCGATAAACAGAAGAGCCCATAAAAAGGGCCAGCATGGGGCCTGGGACACAACTCTCTGTATAGTAAAAAAGAAACATTTGCCATGATGAATTATGTTGATGCAATAATGAAAGGATCATTTTTGGAAGAACTGAACTGTTATTAAGAGACAAAGGCACATGAATCACATCAACATTGATCTACTTAGTATTACGTCTGAACTAGGCAGTATTTTTTTTTTTTTTGAGACATGGTCTCGCTCTGTCACCCAGGCTAGAGTGCAATGATGTGATCACAGCTCACTGCGGCCTCAACCTCTGGTGCTCAAGCGATCATCCCACCTCAACCTCCCGAGTAGTTGCGACTACAGGTGTGTGCCACCACACTGGGATCGTTTTTTGATTTTTTGCAGGGAAAGGATCTCACTTTGTTGCCCAGGCTGGTTTTGAACTCATGAGCACAAGTGATCCTCCTGCCTCGGCCTCCCAAAGTGCTGGGATTATAGGCCTGAGCCATCATGTCTGGCAGTAGTATTTTTTTAAGGTACATTTCCATTGAAGTTTGACAGAGAAGAGCACACAGAAAACCAGGATACAGCGTAATGAATTTTCACAAAGTGAACACACTCATGTAACCAGCTCCCAATCAAGAAACTGGCATTCCAAGAAACCCAGAAGTTCTCTCATGCCCTGGGCCAGTTACTTCCCCCTCAATAAAGGTAAAAACTATGGTGTGTTAATGAGATTTATCCCTGATGTTTATGTGAAGTTTGTTCATGCCCATTGACATATAGCTTTTCACATATTTATCCTGTGTGAGTATATACAGTAGAATTTGCCCATTCTTCAACCCATTCATTATTTACCTATTCATCATTTACCCAGTCATCAACAATCAATGCTGATTGGCATTCACTGTTTCTTTTTTATTTTTTTGTGTTGTTTGGTAAACATACATATGCATTTCTTTTGGGCATATGCCTAGGGGCAGAATCGCTCTGTCACAGGGTATATGTATGTTTTACTTTGGTAGATGCCAAAAAAAAGATTTCCAAAATGATTGTATCAAGTTACATCCAGCTACAAGTGTGTAAGAGTTTCCAAATTCTTTACACTTTTGCCAACACTTGGTTTTCTATTTTGGTGGGTGTACTGTGGCATGTCATTGCCTTTGTAAAGTTAAGTACCTGAATACTTTTTCATGGGTTTATTTGCCAATTATATATTCATTTTCTGAAGTCCTGTTCACATCTTCTGTATAGAGTAATTAAAGAATAATTACTATAGTCCTTTGTAAATGGTAGAATTCTGATCCTTACTGTTGGTCTTGTTGGACATTGTGGTTTGTGTGATATAGTTTTTGATGTTTTCTTGCTCAAAAGTACATGTACCCATTAGACTTTTCACTGATGCATAAAATGTCTATGTCACAGTTTCTATTGATTAAGACATTAGCTGCCTACCCAAAAAAGTGTAGATGTTAGACAGAGAACAGAGTGTAGTGTATGATAGGTTCTTTTAAGTTGTATGGAACAAGGGCATATTATGATATGGGTATACAGGAAACCCAGAGAGATGGGAAATGTCTCAGCAGCCTCATAGTCAAGCTCCACAAAGAACTGGAACATCTCATAACATGAGTACTGGTATTTTAACAGCAACTTCAGTCACCTAACAGAGTGACCTGGCCATATGCTTGCCTTCTGAGAAGAAGGTGTCACTTATCAGCTGCATGGCCAGTGGACTCCTGCTGTTATTGACAAAGGAGTACCAGACTTTTTTTCTTCACACTTCCCAGATTCTGCCACATTAAGGCTTCCATAGTCTCAGAGTTTCTATAGCATCTGCATAATATCTTCTCTCCATGTGTCTTTCCATGGCTTCTCCTACTCCACTAATATCTCTCTTTCTCTGCAGGCCTCACTTTTGAGTGAAGAATCTGATTGGACAGCCATTGTAGGGCACTTTATGAACAGAGCTCTTGCACCAAACCACTTAGAGGGCCACTGGCCAGCCAAGATGGTTGCTTCATGTCAGCCAGCTGTGTCAGCTTCACACGTGCTATGGATTGGATGTCTGTCCTCTCCAAACCTCATGTTGAAATTTGATCCCCAGTGTTAAAGGTAGGGCTGAGTAGGAGGTGTTTGGGTCATAGGTGCAGATCCCTCATACATAGATTAATGCCCTCCCTGGGGGAGGGGGAGTGAGTCCTTGCTCTATTAGTTCCCATGAGAGCTGGTTGTTAAAAAGCTGACACCTCTCCCCTCTCTCTTGCTTCCTCTCTCACCATATGATCTGTTCATACACCAGGTCCCATTTGCCTTTTGTCATTAGTAGAAGCAGCCTGAGGCATTCACTAGAGGCAGATGCCCACTTTTGAACTTTACAGCCATCAGAATCACAAGCCAAATAAACAGCTTTTCTTTATGAATTACTTGGTCTCAGGTACTCCTTTATAGCACACAAAATGGACTAATATTTTGTTCATTTCATTTTAGAGAGGAGAATATTGAATGCCAGAACATTTCAGTGGCTTCTGTAATTTACATTCTATAAATGGTAGAGCTGGGATTTGAACTCATCCCTATTTTATTCATTTATTCATTCATGCCATAAATTATTTTATTTATTTTTAGTTGACAAATAAAACTATACATATTTTTGGTATATAAAATTATATTTTGAAACACGTATACATTGTGGAATGGCTGAATTGAGTTAGTTAACATATTATTTCACGCATTTTTTTTTATAGTGAGAACACCTAAAACCTACAATATATTTTTATTAACTATCATCACCATGTTATACAATAGATCTCCTTAAATTATTCGTCCTATCCAACTGAAATTTTGTACCCTTTGACCAATATCTCCCAAATTCCCCTTAATCCCCAGCCCCTGTAAATTACAATTCGTTTCTTTGTTTCTATGAACTTGATTTTTCAGATTCCATATACAAGTGAGATCATGCACAATTTGTCTTTCTGTGCCTGACTTATTTCACTAAGCATAATGTCCTCCAGGTTCTTTCATGTTGTTACAAATGGCAGAATTCCCTTCTTTTTAAAGGCTGAATAGTATCTCATTGTGAAAATGGACATTTTCTTTGTCCATTCATCCATTGATGAACACTTAGGTTGATTCCATATCTTGGCTATTGTGACTAATGCTGCAGTGAATATGGGAGAGCAGACATATTTTTGACACACTGATCTGATTTCCTTTGTAGGTATACCCAGTAGGGGGATTGCTGGATCATATAGTAGTTCTATTCTTAATTTCTTTTGGGACTTCCATACTGTTTTCCATAATGACTAAGCTAACTTACATTGTTTCCCTTTTCTCCACATTTTCACCAACACTTGTTATCTTTTGTCTTTTTGATAATAGCCATTTTAACAAATATGAGGCAGTATCTCATTGTATTTCTCTGATTATTAGTGATGTTGAGCATTTTTCAAATACCTGTTGGCCATTTGGACGTCTTCTTTTGATAAACATTTATTCAGGTCCTCTATATTTTTTAGTTGGGTTATTTATTTTCTTGTTATTGAGTCGTTTGCATTCCTTATAGATTTTGAATATTAACCCCTATCAGATGTATAGTTTGCAATTTTCTCCCATTCTACAGGTTGTCTCTTCACTCTATTGATTGTTTCCTTGGCTGTGCAGAAATTTTTTAGTTTGATGTAACCCCATTTGTCTATTTTTGCATTTGTTGCCAGTGCTTTGGGGTCACATCAAAAAAATCATCGTCTAGACCCATGTTATGAACCTTTCCCTTGTGCTTTATTTTAGTCATTTTACTATTTGAAGTCTTTTGTTTAAGTCTTTAATTCATCTTGAGTTGATTTTTGTATATGGTATGAGATAAAAGTCTAACTTTCTTCTTCTGCATGTAGATATCTAGTTTCCCAGTGACATTTATTGAAGACATTGTCCTTTCGCTGTTGTGTGTTCTTGACACCTTTGTCAAAAATTCAAATGACAACATATGTATGGATTTATTTCTGGGCTCTCTATTCTGTTCTATTGGTCTATGTGTCTCTTTTCATGCCAGTATCATGCTGTTTTGATTACTGTAGCTTTATAGTAGATTTCAAAATCATATAGTATGGTGCCTCCAGTTTTTTTAAATTTTGTTTTGTTTTGGAGTTTTTTGCCCAAGATTACTTTGGCTACTTGAGCTCTTTTGTGATTCCATATAGAGTTTAGGATTTTTTTTCTATTTCTGAGAAAAATATCATTAGAATTTTGATAGAGATTGCACTGAATCTGTAGATCACTTTGGGTAGTATGCACATTTTACCGATTTTAAGTCTCCCAGTTCATTGGCACAGACTATTTTCCATTTATTTGTGTCTTCTTCGATTTATTTCATTGATGTATATAGTTTTCAGTGAATAGATCTTTCATGTCCTTGGTTTAATTTACTTTTAAGTATTTATGGCTTTTATGAAGGTAAATGTGTCCTAAGGAGATGAGGAGAAAAACATAGCTGTAGCCTGTGGCAGAATATGCAGGTCAGGGTGGTGGTCAGGTGGAATCTTTATGTTCTTCATGTCTCTCCTTGTGGACATACAGCCCTCCCTTTCCATTCAGCCACCACCACAAATCTGGCCTGACCAATCAGAGTATTTATTCTAATTTTCTAGTCACTGTGATTGGTTCGGGAATAGGCACCTGATCCAAGCCAGGCCTGTAAGAGTTAGCCTTGGGACTTTAGCTAGAACTACTGGGAAAGACTCTTACTTTTTTCACGATGATCATTGCCTGTAAAGACAAGTAAACTTGGAGCTACTTGGTGTGCAGTATCTTTTAAGGCTCCATGTTTAAGAACCTTGGAGAACGAAGCCAAACTAAGGAAAGCAAAACTGAAAAATGAAGAGAGAGTAAGATTTTTGACCGCATTGTTTATGGACCTGATTTCAGCTACATATAGTGGCAAATTTACCTTTGGATTTTTGATGTATACGTACCAATACATCTCCTATGGGGCTGAAGTCAGATTGAGTTAGTTTCTTGCCCTTGCAATTAAAAAATGTTCTGATTCATGTAGTCAGCTTCCTACATAAATATTAACATGGAGAAATTGAATCAGAAGTTTGCAATGTTCTCCTTGGAAAAAGATTTCAAGGTTCCAAGGATATGAAATCATCATGTAAAATAGCTGTTCCTCCTTCAGAAGAGATGAATCTGAAGCAAGGCTGGGCCTGAAAGAAATGACCTATAGCTAAGTGAGACTTGTATGGGTCAGGAAAGATGGGACACATTTTTGCTTCTGCTGTGACACTCGCTTCTGGTCATTTTTATTATGATAGTGTCTAAGTCCATTCATGCTGCTGTGACAGAACACCATAAAGTACCTAGCTTATAAACAACAATTTATTTCTCACAATCCTGGAGCCTGGGAAGTTCAAGATCAAGGCACTGACGGAATTGGTGTCTGGGGATGGTCTACTTTCTGGTTCATAGATAGCACCTTCTAGCTGTGTTCTCACGTGTTGGAAGGGGGAAGGCAGCTTTCTAGGGCCTATATATATAGAATTAGTGCCTATATATATGAATAGTGAATAGAATTAGTGTCTACATATGTATACATATAGACACTAATTCTATTCACTAATATATAGACACTAATTCTATTCACAACAGCTCTTCCCTTATGAGCTAATAACCCCTAAGACTCCACTTACTAATACACATTGGTGATTAGGTTTCAACATATGAATTCTGGGGGAGACATAAACATTTAGATTATAGCAGATATAGAATTCTGGGCAGGGTAGAAAACATTTGTTAGTCCGATAGAGTTTCCATCCATCCATCTATCCAACCATCCATCTGCCTGTCTCTCTCTTTGCCCATTAATTAAACAAATATCTGTTGAGTTTAAATAAGTGCCAGATACAGGACTTCTGAGAGAGAAGGTTTGAAGCACTAGGTCAAGGTCAAACTAGCAAGACACTTCCTCTCCTGGAGGCCAGGGTTCAGCCAGATGTCCTCTTTTTCATCTGCAAAATAAGAAAATCTAACCTAGATACTTGCTCATGTCTCTCCCAGTGCTATTACTTGATGATTCAAACAATTTTCAAGGCCAGGCATGGTGGCTCACACCTGTAATCCCAGCACTTTAGGAGGTCAAGGTGGGCGGATCACGAGGTCAAGAGATGGAGACCATCCTGGCCAACATGGTGAAACCCCCTCTCTACTAAAAATACAAAAATTAGCTGGGTGTGGTGGCACGTGCCTGTAGTCCCAGCTACTCGGGAGGCTGAGGCAAGAGAATCGCTGGAACCCAGAAGTGGACACTGCAGTGAGCTGAGATCACACCACTGCACTCCAGCCTGGCAACAGAGCAAGACTCTGTCTCAAAATAAAACAAAAAGCAATTTTCAAAAGGGCTGATACCTTAGAGTGTTATCTGGTTCAATTTTCTCATGTCTGGGATGAGAAAATCTAAACCTGGGGAGCTTGAGGGATTTGATCTGAAGTCCACTTCACTCTCCTGGTGACGATGACTCAGTGATGCTGTAATGACTGGTGGACAAGGACAGAAGAGGCTGTAGGCAGAACGCATAGATTCCAGGACAGCAGGTTCAGCAAAGACCAGCGGTAGCTGGTATGGTGGCTACCTCAAAGGGCTGGCTCAACCCAGGCACGGAAAGTGGAAAAGATTGGGGTATAGGGACAGAAAAGCTGCCCCGTGGTTTTCTTTCTTTCTTTCTTTTCTCAACGATTGAAACCCAGCACATAACTGTGTGGGCATTGAGAGAAAACAGGCCCAGCTGCCTAGCAGTGGCCCCAGGAGCCTGTGAAAGGTCTGCTCCCACCAGGCTCACGGAGGGCGCCAGGATGCTCTGCCCAATGGCTGTTTCCTTGACTTCTCTCTTCCAAAAAGGAAATTGCAGGCATGTTACTGCTTTGCTCAGGACCGGGGATTATGGAGCTTAAACTCTCTCCTCCAAGCCATGTTCAAGTTTTTGACTTAAAAGGGAAATGTTTCATTTTAGGCCAAATGCATCCCCCTCTTTCCCCCTTCCTGGAACGAGAACAAAGCAATTCAAATCAGAAAACAGGGGGAACTCCATGCGCCCTGTCCACGGGGACCCGGCTCCCAACTGGATCCCACGGAATTTGATTGAAGTGCAACTGAACCCCTCCGCGTTTGTTCAAATGTCATTTAAATAGAAACGTTTCAAATCTCTGCCAAGGAACTGCCCAGGGGGTGGCATGGAATGGAGTCAGGCCCTCACTGCTCTGCGGGCTGCGGCGGGCCCAGACCACAGGGGCGGGACCCAGGCGAGGCTGACTGAAACCCGGCACGAGGGACAAACAAAGTGGTGGGAAAAGAGGGGAGAGGGGAAAGAGGAGGGACAGAAAGGGGACAGAGGCGGACTCTCTGGGCAGTTTTTACACTAAAGATACAAGATATAAATGAGACACAAGATGTCTGCATTTTGGCAAGTTTTTTAAAAAAAAAACTTTAATATTTTTAAGATAGAGAGAAACTCTCAAAGCCTGAAAGGATTCATGATCAGGATTGCAGTGAGCCTTCAAGATTTTGGCTGTCACCCTCTTTGGTGTCATGACGATTCAAACGTGCATGCATCATCGCAACAGTTTTTAGCTTACCAGTTTGGAAAGAGGACAACAATGTTTGACCTGCCTGGCCTTTGTCAGGGCTGCTGGGTAAGATTTGCCTTGAGGTTTGGGGCTGAGGGTGTGGGTCTTAGTTTCCTTACCCCACTCCATAAAGGCAGCCATAAGGTCAAGGGTTTGAGATACTGTTGGTACCCAGGACTGGAAATCTGCAAGCATTCCCATGGTGTACTCTGGGGGTGCCCAAGAGGAGGAGGCTGGACTTTCATCCTCCACTCAGCTGTAATGACTACTCTTTGATTTGTTTTACGTTTTGAGTTCTGGGTAAAATTTTGTGGCAAAAAGAAATCTGCCACTAACAGCACTGTTTAGAAGCACTTAAGTAGACATTTCAAAAGATCCATGGTTCTGACATTCTACGAGATCAAAATTGGGGAGAGATTGTAGTGAGGGTCGTTTCTTCATCCCTGAGGACCCATTAGCATGGGATAGAGTTAATTTGCTACATTAAGACCTCCTTCCTGGCCGGGCGTGGTGCCTCATGCCTGTAATCCCAGCACTTTAAGAGGCCTTGGCGGGCAAATCACCTGAGGTGAGGAGTTCGAGACCAGCCTGACCAACATGGAGAAACCCCATCTCTACTAAAAATACAAAAATAGCTGGGCATGGTGGCACATGCCAGTAATACCGGCTACTCGGGAGGCTGAGGCAGGAGAATTGCTTGAACCCAAGAGGCAGAGGTTGTGGTGAGCCAAGATCACACTATTGCACTCCAGCCTGGGCAACAAGAGCGAAACTCTGTCTCAAAAAAAAAAGAAGTCTTCCTTCTTGGCTGGGCCCAGTGGCTCAGGCCTGAAATCCAGCACTTTGGGAGGCCAAGGTGAATGGATCACCTGAGGTCAGGAGTTCGAGACCAGCCTGGTCAACATGGTGAAACTCTGTCTCTACTAAAAATATAAAAATTAGCCAGGCATGCTGGTGCATGCCTGTAATCCCAGCTACTCGGGAGGCTGAGGCAGGAGAATTGCTTGAATCCAGGAGGCGGAGTTTGCAGTGAGCTGAGATCGTGCCATTGCATTCCAGCCTGGCTGCTGGAAAAACCATGTCGTCAGGACACTAGAACTTGAGAAGGATTCACATGGGCCTGGATCTAGCAGACTGGTGAGTGACTTAGGACTTATGAAACCCCAAGAAAACTCAGTATTGGTGATGCTATAATATGAGCCCCCTCTGAATTGAAATAACCTGAAGATGTACAAGAAGTGCAGCTCAAGAGTTGCTGATGGTGAAATCTCCCCTCCCTCATAGACATTTACTCTTTTATCTTAGAGAGCCTCATAAAGCAGCAGGATATAGTCAAACAAGGTGCATCCCCTTTCATCACTATGTTCAGCCAAGAAGTAGCTCTGAGACTGAAACTGCCTTTGCAAAATTATAACTAGTAACTGAGACAGTGAAAGAGATTTAACCTAACTGACTCCATCTTGCTTCTAACCTTTAAGCTGTCCTTGCTCCTTCCTGGGTGTAGGTTGAACTAACTTTGGGAGGAACTTAATTTACACTTATAGTTTTAAAAAAATAAAAAAATAAACCTCCTTCTTGCCTGGGGACTCAACTGCCTTTGCAGGACTAACACATTTAGCCACAAGGTTAGAAATTATGGTTTAGGAGTCATGCAGCTGGAGGCTACAAGATCTGGACTCTCCCTAAACTGCTCCTAAGATCAGTGCCTGAGACATTTTGCAGACCCTGCACTTGATGGATCAGGTGGCACCACCCAGATGGATAAACTGGCTCATCTGATCCTGTGGCCCCCACCCAGGAATGGACTCAGCGCAACAGGACAGCTTCAATTCTCGGTGATTTTTATCTCCTACCTAACCAATCAGCACTCCTCGCTCACTGGCTTCCCCTACACACCAAGTTGTCCTTAAAACCCTGATCCCCTCATCAGGAGATGCTTGGGAAGACTGATTTGAGTAATAATAAAACTCCGGTTTCCCACACAGCCGGCTATGTGTGAATTACCCTTTCTCTGTTGCAATTGCCCTGTCTTGATAAATCGGCTCTGTCTAGGCAGCGGGCAAAGTGAACCCATGGTACAGTTACAAGACACCCCTTTCAAGAGGAACACCAAGGGAAGGTGATGGCTCATGCACGAGCAAAGACCCGAGATGCGAAGGAGCCCTTTATTCACAAAAACTTGGCTACTTACTGAAACCATAGACCTTCAGAACTAAGAGACCTAAGAATCATCTCTGTTTACAGATGAGAAAACTGAGGCCCACATCTATGAATATTCATACATAATTAATTACTTCATTAATTAGTGATCTAATTTGGCATACTTGTACCTTCATAACCTTCATCAATTTTCAGTGACTTTGGTTAAAAATCACAAAAGAGGTTGGGCGCGGTGGCTCATGCCTGTAATCCTAGCACTTTGGGAGGCCGAGGCAGGTGGATCACTTGAGGTCAGGCGTTCGAGACCAGCCTGGCCAACATGGAGAAACCCTGTCTCTCCTAAAAAGACAAAAAATAGCCAGCGATGGTGGTGGGCACCTGTAATCCCAACTACTCAGGAGGCTGAGACAGGAGAATTTCTTGAACCTGGGAGGCGGAGGTTGCAGTGAGCCAAGATCGTGCCACTGCACTCTGGCCTGGGTGACAGAGCAAGACTCCATCTCAAAAAGAAAGAAAAAAAAAATCACAAAAGCCATGCCATTTAATTTCAAGATGGTATGCTTAACCCCTAATCAAACGTACTGTGCATCTTAACACTCTTAGTCATAGATTAAATTTGATGCAAATCAGCTCATTCCTTTGCAAGTGGCTATGGAATAAGATAGGCAAATATAAAATGCTCCTTTATTGCACAGATTTGGATAGAAAACTGTGTCATTTTGCTGTCATTGTAAGCTCACAGCCATATTGGCTTTTATCAGTCAGTGTAAGACAACTGGCCTGAAGAACAGACCGTTGTCCTGTTCCCATTATCAGTGTGCTAAGAAAGTTCCCTTATCTGCCCACAGCTTTTCTTCCCTTCCCTTTTCAAAGATAAAATGCCATGGGGTCAAAATCCCTGCTTTCCTTTTTACAGGAATTGACAAGCTGGTCCAATAATTCCTATGGAAATGCGAGGGACCCAGAATGGCCAAAACAATTTTGAAAAAGAAAAACAAATGTGGAAGGCTCACACTTTCCCAATTTCAAAGCTGTAGTAATCAAGACTGTGTGATACTGGCACAAAGACAGATCTATGGATCGTTGGAATAGAATTGAGAACCCAGAAATAAACCCAATTCAATTGATTTTAGACAAAGACGCCAAGACAATTCAATGGGGGAAAGAATAGTCTTTTAAACAAATGGTGGGGTCAACTGGATTTCCATATGCAAAAGAATGAGGATGGACTCTGACCTCACACACCATATACAAAAATTAACTCAAAGTGGATTAAAACCCTAAATATAAGAGCTAAAACTTTTAGAAAATAAACATAGATATAAATCTTCATGACCTTGTATTAGGCAATGGTTTCTTAGATATGACATCAAAGGTAGAAACAACCCAAAAAAAAAGTTAAATTGGACTTTATCAAAATTAAGTGCTTCAGAGGACACTATCTACAGAATGGAAGGAACTGTGTATTTCTAATACATGTCTAGTATCCAGAACTCTTACAACTTAAAAAAAAAACAACAAAAGAAAACCAAAAACTCAATTTAAAAAATTGGCAAAGTATTTGAATAGATATTTCTCCAGAGAAGATGTACAAATGGCTAACGAGCACATGAAAAGCGGCTCAATATCATTCGTCATTAGAGAAATTCAAACAAAAACCACAATGAGAGTCCTCTTTGCATCCACTAGGGTGACTCTACTCAAAAAGATCGATAATAATAAGTATTGGCAAAGACGGTGGAGAAATTGAAACTCTCACGCATTGCTGGTGGGACTGTAAAATGGTGTACGAACTTTGGAAAACGATTTGTCAATTCCTCAAAAAGGTAAACATGGAATTACTCGAAGACCCAGCATTTTCTTATATATACTTTCTTATTTTATTTCATATATATATATACTTATTATATACTTTCATAAGTATATACCCAAGAGAATGGAAAACAAATGACTGAACAACCACTTGTACACAAATGTTTATAGCAGCATTATTCTTTTTTTTTACTTTTGAGACAGAATCTCCTTGTGTCACCAGGCTGGAGTGCAGTGGCGCGATCTCGGCTCACTGCAAGCTCTGCCTCCCAGGTTCAAGTGATTCTCCTGCTTCAGCCTCCCAAGCAGCTGGGACTACAGGCATGCGCCACCACACCCAGCTAATTTTTGTATTTTCAGTAGAGATGGGATTTCACCATGTTGGCCAGAATTGTCTTGATCTCTTGACCTCGTGATCCGCCTGCCTCAGCCTCCCAAAGTGCTGGGATTACCGGCATGAGCCACCGCACCTGGCCTATAACAGCATTATTCTTTTTTTTTTTTTTTTTTTGATATGGAGTCTCACTCTGTCGCCCAGGCTGGAGTGCAGTGGCGCAATCTCGGCTCACGGTAAGCTCCGCCTCCCGAATGCACGCCATTCTCCTGCCTCAGCCTCCCAAGTAGCTGGGACTACAGGCGCCTGCCACGCCGCCCGGCTAATTTTTTTGTATTTTTAGTAGAGATGGGGTTTCATCATGTTAGCCAGGATGGTCTCAATCTCCTGACCTCATGATCCGCCCGCCTCGCCCTCCCAAAGTGCTGGGATTACCGGCATGAGCCACCGCACCCGGCCTATAGCAGCATTATTCTTAATGCCCCAAAGCTAGAAACAACCAAAATATTCATCAAACATTATTCATTTTTATGAATAAACAAAATGTAGTATATCGTACAATGGAATTTTTTCAGTCATAGAAGAGGAATGAAATACTGCTATGTGCTACAGCATGGATGAACCTTGACATCATTATGCTAAGTGAAAGAAGCCAGGCATATTCAGGCCACATATTGTATGATTCCATTTATAGAAAATATCCAGAATAGGCAAATCCATGGGGACAGAAAGTAGACTGGTGGTTTCCAAGGACTGGGGATTGGGGATGGGGTAGAGAGTGACTGCTAATGGGTATGGGATTTCTTTTAGGGATGACACAAATATTCTGAAATTATATAGTGGTGATGGTTGCACAACTTTGTGAGTATACTAAAAACCACTGAGTCACACACTTTTAATGGGTGAATTTGACGGTATGTAAATTATGTCAATTTTTAGGAAAGACCATGGAAATTAATTTGGGGGATAGTTTAAGCATGCTAACGGGGACGAATGAGAGCTTAGGAGGCATCGAGGCTCATTTCTCTTGGTTCACTCTAGGATTTTTCTTAATCATCAAATGTAGGTGGTACAGGCAAGAGGTTACTTGTCCATGACATCATTGGCCCAAACTGGTGTCATTTCTTTCCTTGCTACAAAACTTTCAAGCAGTCAATGGATATCTTATATTCTCCTGTACGTGTAGGTGGCTTAGTACAGAGGAAAGGTTATGAGCTTCAGAGGCCAGCAGTGTTGTGTTGAATTTTGGTTCTGTCCTTTGCTCATTGGGAGACCTCAGGCAAGTTACCCAGCCCCCTGGACCTCAGTTTCCTCATTTATAACATTGGTTGGTGGGAAGACTCAATGTCAAGTTTCAGGCACATGGTGCATACCCAGTCCATGTTAGTGCCTTGCTTTTTCCTTCTCCTTGTCTTCCCAGGGTGGTGAGAGCTCGGTGTTTATACACAAGACAGCATAGGTAGGGGAAGTCTGGTTAAAGGGGCAAATTGCATCCCCTTCACTCCTTCACTCAAGTTAAATAACAGGAGGGGAATCTGATCACAGCCAAATCTCTCAGGTGTAGATTTTGTCTGAGGGCAACTTCCATGAGCCGTACAAGAATGCAGCTGAGCCGTAAGAATCAGAGCTGGTTGAATTTTCTAAGCCAGGTAACTACAATGAGTTTCCAGGTACCCAAGCTTCTGCTGCTTCCTCACCTCCCCTAGAATAATTTGGATAGCTTGCCAGACTCGTAGGTATCTGAACCATTGCAAGGTGTCACCTGACTTCCCTTAGTGACCTCCCTGGCACCCCATCCTTATCATCAGAGAGAGCCCTCAGCAGGGGCAGAAACTGAGTCAGACGCTTCTTCCAGAAGCCAGTCCTTCTCTCATCGCCCTCCCCCCCACCTCCTCTAACCCACAAGCTGGCTTTCATTTCCCCTCTCTCTCAAGCTGCGAAGAGTATCTCTTCCTAACACTTGTCAAAAATTAAAGCGAGACCTGCTTTCAAATGTTCTGTCTGTACTCGCCGGCCAGGAAGGCGAGTCTGTCTCCAAAGAATTTGCATTTACAATTCCAAATATGCACTCGTGCTAAGACGAAAGAATGTCTCCTCGCTTTCAACCTGGGTTTGGCATGACCTCTAGGTTTTAATATTTTCAACAAAGTGTCATTTGACAATTCAACCACATTTAGAAAGAAGAGAAAAGCGAATGTCCTCTCATAAATGTGCCGACTGGATTGAGAGTCAGATGAGAAGACTTAGCCCAGAGCCATCGACTTTATCTTTTGCTTTCACCCGTTATTTAATTTTTTAAAATCTCCACAGAAACACAATCATTTTCATTTCTAGGTCTTAACTTCTGTTTTGGTTACAAGGGTCAACATGAGGCTTCCTAAGAAGACCAGGGAATCTGCATTTCCTGATGCAAAAGCATTAAGCCAAGTGGTTTTCCCTGTCTGTCTCCATGTCTTGCATCCAACCCAGCCTCCCTACCTTCCCCATCCTAGCTCCAACAGGAAGGGGATCTAATCACAGCCAAATCTCCCAGGTGTAGATTTTGTCCGAGGGCAATACCCCATAAATGCTACAAGACTTCCGGGGACTCTGTTCTTTGCCCCCAAGCAATGGTGAATAGTGGCTTCCAAAGGCCCCCTTGGAGTCTCAGGTCATCCCCCAGGCAGGGAGCCCAGTTGTGATGGGTGCAGTCCCTTGAGAGGCCAGGAGGAGGGTGTCTTGTCCTTCAGAAGTCCTGTTATGGGCCGCGGTCCCCCTAGCACGGAAGGCTCCGTCCTGATGAATGTGTGGAATTGGCTCCACGACTCAGCCTGCAGATCTGCTTGTCACAATAATCAATGACGCCTCAGGCTGTGCCACCCAGCTCCGTTTTACTTAGAAGTCGGTGGAACAGTGGGATTCCTCATGATGGCTTCATTCAGCACTCCAGCAGGCCTGTGGGCACAGGACGGGGGTAGGTTTACACAGATGCTAGCCTCTCTGGCACCCTAGCAGGTGTCTGCTAACCTCCCTCAGACCACCCTTACAGTAAAGAGCCCCTCTCGGGTTTGAGATATGAGAGACCAGTCTCTGGAGTGGCCTTGGGGGAAGGGATCTGCTTCCTGCCTATTGCCCACGGTTTGGCTGGTGGGTGAGGACTTGCGTCCACGTGGGAGGATGATAACACAAGGTCCAGCTTTGGCAGAGCACGTGGGTGCTTCATGCAACACTGCACTGATTAGTCCTGGCTGCCCCAAGTGGTATTATATGCCCATTTAGCCACGAGGAAACAGGCTCCAATCAATGGCGTGACCTGCCAGAGGTCACAAAACCAGTAGGTCACAGACCCGTGTCCTGATCAGCAGCCTTTTGCCCATGCTTGGACTGCTGCACCACCTGTAAAAACAGATCGGCCCCTTGGAGGCTGAAGAAATAGCCAGCCACCATCAGATGCTTTAAACTTATAAAAGCCTTTTCACAGCCAGGCGCAGTGGCTCACGCCTGTAATCCCAGCACTTTGGGAGGCCAAGGCAGGTGGATCATGAGGTCAGGAGATCGAGACCATCCTGGCTAACACGGTGAAACCTCGTCTCTACTAAAAATACAAAACATTAGCCGGGCGTCGTGGCGGGCGCCTGTAGTCCCAGCTACTCAGGAGGCTGAGGCAGGAGAGTGGTGTGAACCGGGGAGTTGGAACTTGCAGTGAGCCAAGATCGCACCACTGCACTCCAACCTGGGTGACAGAGTAAGACACTGTCTCAGGAAAAAAAAAAAAAAAAAAGCCTTTTCACATCTACTTCTGGTATCTTTTTTGCTTCTCCCAACAGACCCCATGCTGGTGTGGTTGGTGGGGGATGCAGACTTGGAGCTGATATCTTCCCTCAAGAGATCCTGCAACTGTGTCGGGCAACCTTACAACCCAGGAAGGTGCAGGCAGCCACCCTCCCACCTTGACACCTCCTGGGCTTAATGGCCTTTATTTGCACTGTGAACTGATGGGACTCACCTGTTCCAGAGAGGAATGCAATTGAGTGACATCCTCCAAGCACCTGGAAAGGCCACCACTTAGTGCCGTATTTGCAGTGCTTCCCAACAACGTCCACCTGTGTGTCCTTAACAGCGGAGGCGAGGGAGGATGTCTGAAAATTCTTTGACGTGTTATATTTTATCTAAAAAAAAAAAAAAAAAAGTTTGTGAGGCCAGGTGCAATGGCTCATGCCTGTAATCCCAGCACTTCGGGAGACTGGGGTGGGTGGATTGCTTGAGGCCAGGAGTTCAAGACCAGCCTGGCCAAAATGGCGAAACCCTGTCTCAGGTAGAAATACAGAAATTAGCCCGGCGCTGTGGCGGGCGCTTGTAATCCCAGCTACTCAGGAGGCTGAGGCAGATGCGTCACTTGAGCCTGGAAGGTGGAGGTTACCGTGAGCCAAAATCGCACCAATGTACTCCAGCCTGGGCAACAGAGCGAAACTCCGTCTCAAAAAAAAAAAAAAAAAGTTTGTGGAAAATTACATTCTACTTCATCACATATCTGTTTCTTTCTACTTCTTTTTTCTAAAAAATTATAGTAAAATATGCATACCATAAAATTTGCAATCTTAACCATTTTTAAGTGTACAGTTCAGTGGCGCTAAGTACATTCGCGTTGTTGTGCAACCGTGCTGCCATCCATCCGTATGGCCTATAAATCCTAAAACATCTGGCTGTGATCAGACTCCCTTCCTGGTGGAGCTGGGATGGGGTATGGTAGGGATGCCAGGTTGAAGGGGAGAGATGAAGAGAGACCGGATTCTTTTTCACATTACAAACTGAAACTTTATACCCATTAAACATTCATTTTCTGCCAGGCACAGTGGCTCAAGCCCATAATTCCAGCACTTTGGGAGGCTGAGGTGGGCGAATCGCTTGAGGCCAGGAGTTCGAGACCAGCCTGGCCAGCATGGTGAAACCCTGTCTCTACTAAAAATACAAAAAGTAGCTGGGTGTGGTGCCGCATGCCTGTAATCCCAGCTACTCGGGAGGCTGAGGCAGGAGAATCGCTTGAACCCAGGAGGTGGAGGTTCCCGTGAGTTGAGATTGCACCACTGCACTTAAGCCTGGGTGACACAGAGAGACTTCGTCTCAAAAATAATAAAAATAAAATAAAATAAAAATGAAAAAGATTCATCCCCACTCCCTGCTCCTCAATCCCTTGCAACACAATTTTTTCTGTCTCTATGAATTTGACTGCTCTAAATACCTCATATGAGTGGAATCATACAGTATTTGTCTTTTTGGTGATATTTCACTCAGTGTAATGTTCTCAAGGTTCATCTAAGTTGTAGGAATTTCCTTCTTTTTTAAGTCGGAATTTCTTTCTTTTTTAAGACTAATATCCCATTGTACATTTGTACCACATTTTGTTTCTGTATCTGTGTCTTTTAAATAAAATGTCTTACATTACTCACCAGTTAAATGAGGTATTCACATTATAATAAGGCCTGACATGTAAGGCCAGGCCCTAGCAAACTTTTTCTTAAAGGAGCAGATAATAAATATTTCAGGCTTTACAGGCTGTAAGGCCTCCATTGCAATCACACAACTGTGAAATTCTTCTGTTGCAGCACTAAAGCCACGACAGACCACTTGTAAATGAATGGATGGAGCTGTATTCCAATAAAACTTTGTTTACAAAAACAGGCAGTGTGACAGGTTTGGCCTGTGGTGAGTGGTTTTCAGACCCCTGGTCTAGGAAGTCAATCTGGTGTATCATTAAGAGCATAGGCTTTGGTGTCAATGGAATGAGTTTTTCAATTCACACAAAAAAACCTTTTTCTTCTTCAGGGTTCACATGTGTCCCAGGGTACCCAACTGGATTACTCTGCCCAGAACTGCCCTCACCCCTGATCTTCAGGTCCTGCAACTGAATCTGACACACTCTGGTCAAACTCCTCCCCAAACGATTGATTTTTTTTTTCTTGGATGACTCACAGGTCCTCCCCAACATGACCACCCAAAGTTGAACACATATGCCTGTGAGTGACTGAGTGATGATTGTGTACAAGAAGGTTGATATGGTTTGGCTATGTCCACACTCAAAATCTCATCTTGAATTTCAATCTGTATAATCCCCACGTATCAAGGGAAAGACCAGGTGGAGGTAATTGAATCATGGGGACGATTTCCCCCATACTGTTCTCATGATAGTGAATTCTCAAGAGATCGGATGGTTTTGTGTTTGGAGTTCCTCCTGTATTCATTCTCCTTCCTGCCACCTTGTGAAGAAGGTGCCTTCCTTCCCCTTTGCCTTCCGCCATGATTGTAAGTTTCCTGAGACTTCCCTAGCCATGCTGAACTGTGCATCAACTAAACCTCTTTTCTTCATAAATTACCCAATCTCAAGTATTTCCTTATAGCAATGTGAGAATGGACTAATACCAAGTTTTCCCTGCAGCCCGTCTTCAGTCCTGACATAGGCCCAGATGGGTACAGACACTTGGGGAATTGAGTGTCGCAACTGCAGATGCTAAGAGTACCCAAAGGCCAGTCCTGGCCCAAATAAAAACTCTACATCACTCTGTTACAGTAAAATCTTTGTAGTTGTTTGCAAAGTGTCTATTCCCATCATGGAAGGGATTTTTACTGGGGACAGCTGGCACTTTATCTTGGCCTCCCAGAGATTCTGCCTCTAAACCGAGAATGCCAAACAATGTATCTGATGCCTCCACCAATATCTCAGGAGAAGAATATGTGAGTTTGGGGACCAGGTAGGTTGTATAACCTCCAAAACAAGGTTTCCAAGTGGAGGCTTTCTCCCCTGTCTTCTGGACAGTCTTAAGATATTTTAAAAAATTATCTAGGTATAATTGACATATAATAAGCTGCACATAAAGCATATAATTTGATGAATTTTGACATAGGTCTATAGCAATAAAACCATCACTACAACCAAGATAGTGAACAGATCCATCTCCTGCAAAGTTTCCTCATACTCCTTGGTAATCCCTCCCTATCTCTTCAACACCCTTCTCCCCAGGTAACAACTGATCCACTTTCTATTAGTTTGCATTGTTTGGAGTTTTGTGTAAATGGATTCATATAATACGTACTCTTTTTTGGTTCACTTTTTTCACTAAACATTTTGAGATTCATCTATGTCATTGAATGATCAATAGCTTATTTCTTTTTATTGCTGAATAGTAGTCTGCTGTCTGTATATGCCACAATTTGTATAGTCATTCTTCTGTTGATAGACACTTGGTTTATTTCTGGTTAATTTGATCAAGTTGGGCTAACAGTACTGTTCAAGTTTACTGTATCTTTTCTGATTTTCTGTTTACATGATTTATCAATTATTGAAAGAGAAGTATTAAAGTCTCTGGCGACAGTTGTAATTTGTCTATTTCTCTTTGCAGTTCTGTCAGATTTTGCTTCATCTATTTTGAAGCTCTGTTATTAGGAGCACATATGTTTAGAATTGTTATGTCCTCCTGATTAGTAGATCCCTTTGTCCTTATGAAATGTTCTTGTTTATGCCTAATTCATGGCCCACAAGGCAACATTCTTATTGCTTAAGTTTAATTTCACCAATTAAGACAGGGGACTCAAGTGAATTCAATGCATTGTAGGAGGCCAAGCCACACTCATGCCTGGCTCACCTTGATGGGCTGTGCACTACACCATATCTAGTTTCCTTCCCGTTTCCCCACTTTGGAGGGGCTTAATGGAAGCCAGATCCCAGATGGGGAAGGATTCGGGTTAGAGGTACAGGACATGGAATATCTTGGCTTATTACTGGGCATGCACCTCAACGTGGTGACATATGAAGACCCAGAAGTGGCAGAAAGGTCAAAGTGACTTTGTCTAGACTCTACATTTATTTTTAAGACAATTTTGGAACCAGAGACCAGACTGTTCAGTGTGTTCTGAGGTGGTGCTAAAAGAATCTACTGTACAGGGGCGACATCCTAGGTTCACAGTTTCCTGACTAATTCCATCATAAACTTAATTGCCTTTTCTTTGGCTTTGAAGCCTGAAGACTCCTGGCACAGGGTTTCCTCCCCATATACCCAGACTTCTGGCAGGAAGTAATGACTGAATATCCAAGTGCCAGGACTCCTTGACTCACTCTCCAAACGGTGAGTTCTGCCTGGCCCAGGACCTGGACTCTCCCTCTTCAGGAGATGATGTCAGAGAGAAGCCTCTTTGCCAGCAACCCACTGGAGGCTTTAGAAGCAAATGCCCAGGAATCACTACTTCCAACCTCTGTCTTAAATGCTGTCCCAAGCACTGAAACTTGCAGCTTATCGTCTTATCCCCACGAACGCAGCCTCTACATAGTAGGAGCTCTGCCAGCTCTGCCAGATGCTTTAGGTGCATTGTCTGGACTTCATTTCACTCTTACTGCAACCCTCGGAGCCAGGTGATAGTGTGCCCATTTTATAGAGAGAACACTGAGGGCCTGGGTGATGGTAACAAAGTTGTGCAAAGATACACAGCTAGGAGGTACAGAGCCAGTTAACTGACTATAAATACAGAACTGGTCCCATTACTCTACACAAATCTGTATTAGTTTCCTCGGGCCACCATAACACATTACTACCAAGTTGGAAGCTCAAGGCAATAGGAATTTACTTGCTCACAGTTCTGGAGGCCAGAAGTCCAAAGTCAAGGTGTTGGCAAGGTAGGTTCCTTCTGGAGAGTCTGTGAGAGAAGCTGTTCCATGACTCTCTGCAAGCGTCTGGTGGCTGCTGGAAACCCTTGGCATTCGTTGGCTTGTAGATGCATCACTAGTCTCTGCCTTAGTCTTCACATGGGTTTTTACATGACTGTTTTTTAAAAAAATGTTAACTTTTGGCCGGGCGCGGTGGCTCGCGCCTGTAATCCCAGCATTTTGGGAGGCCGATGCCGGTGGATCATGAGGCCAGGAGGTGGCCAGGCCACCATCCTGACCAACATGGTGAAACCCTGTCTCTACTAAAAATACAAAAATTAGCTGGGCATGGTGGTGCGCACCTGTAATCCCAGCTACTTGGGAGGCTGAGGCAGGAGAGGCGCTTGAACCCAGGAGGCAGAGGTTGCAGTGAGCTGAGATCGCACCACTGCACTGCAGCCTGGGTAACAGAGGGAGACTCCATCTCAAAAAAGAAAAAAA
Source organism: Gorilla gorilla gorilla (assembly GCF_029281585.2). Taxonomy (NCBI): domain Eukaryota; kingdom Metazoa; phylum Chordata; class Mammalia; order Primates; family Hominidae; genus Gorilla; species Gorilla gorilla. The sequence continues at coordinate 26,709,601 of NC_073228.2, read as the reverse complement.
TGAACTTTTATATCAAGTTTGGCATACATGTACAGGTTTGTTACATGGGTAAACTTGTGTCATGGGGGATTCTTGTACAGATTATTTCACCACACAGGTATTAAGCCTAGTACCCGTTAGTTATCTTTCCTGATTATCTTCTTCCTTCTACTCTTCCTCCAATAGGCCCCAGTGTGGGTAGTTCCCTTCTATGTGTCCATGTGTTCTCATAATTTAGCTTCCACTTACAGGTGAGGACATACAGTATTTGGTTTTTTGTTCCTGTGTTAGTTTGCTAAGGATAATGGTCTCCAGATCCATCCATGTTCCTGCAAAGGATATAATCTCATTCCCTTTTTATGGCTGCATGGTATTCCATGGTGTATATGTACCACGTTTTTTTTTTTTTTAATCCAATTTACCATTGATGGGCATTTAGGTTGATTCCATGTCTTTGCTAATGTGAATAGTGCTGTAATGAACATAAGCATACATGTGTCTTTATGACAGAACGATTTATATTCCTTTGGACATACAGCCAATAGACGGATTGCCGGGTTATTTCTGCCTTTAGGTTTTTTAAGAATTGCCACATTGTCTTCCACAATGGTTGAACTAATGTACACTCCCACCAACAGCGTATAAGTGTTCCTTTTTCTCTACAACCTTGCCAGCATCTGTTATTTTTTCACTTTTTAGTAATTGCCATTCTGACTGGTGTGAGATGGTATCTCATTGTGGTTTTGATTTGCATTTCTCTAGTGATCAGTGATGTTGAGCTTTTATTTCATATAATTGCTGTGCGTGGCCTTCTTTTGATAATAGTGAAGTAAGTTGGACAGTTGGAAGCACTGTAGGAAAGGTAACCTAAGTTAAAAGAGGATTTAGAGTCAGGGGTTTCTGGGCTGAGTCTTGGGGCAATCAACTCCAGCTTTCTACACTTGAGCTTCCTCATCTGTAAAATGAGGACAGTAATGATGTGCACCTTGTGGGGTTTCTTGTAAGAGTTAAATGTTTGTAAAGGGCTTAGCCCCATGCCTAGCACCTAGTAAGAGTCCAATTAATATTAGTCATGAAAAAATATGATTGATAAGATGGCTCCCATCTCACTGTGAATAAAACCCAAAGTCCTTGCCATGGTCAACAAGACCTTCCATTTATGGTCTCATCCTACCCCCACCCATCTTTCTGATCTCATCCTACCCTCACTCATCTTTTCTCTGCATTTTAGCTGCCCTGACCTCATGCCTGTTTCCTGCCCAAGACCTTTGTGTTTGCAGTTCTTTCTGCATGGCCTGCTCTTCCCTGCATTTGCTACTCACTGTGTTCTGGACTCTCTTTAAAAGTCATCTTATTCGAGACCTTCACTGACATTTCTATTTAAAATACCACCTCCTGCCTTCCGTGTGTCCCTTCCCAGCACTTCTGGCCCCATGCACTGCTTTATTTATTTATTTATTTAGCACTTATCATTCATTGACATATATATATACATATATATATACATACACACACACACACACACACACACATATATATATATATATATATATATATATATATATATGATTATTTATTTTTGTCTCCACCACAGTGCAAGCTCAGTGGGAATCTGTTTGGCTCATTGCTACATCCCTAGTGCCCATGACAGTGACTGGCAGATAGCAGTTTCCAATAACTCGTTGTTACATGAATGAATGAATGAATGAAATCTGACTGGTCTGTTCCAGTTGGTAGTGAGATCCATGTGTATAATCCTGCCCCATTAGCTGTCTTTTGAAGAAATGGCTCAACAGTTGATCGGTAAGACAGTGAACTACAGCAGCTGAGACCACAAGGGAAATGACCATGTGTGCCTAGCATATATGCCATGCACTGTATACAGTTCCTTGATTTTATCTTCAAATCTACTTTCATAGCTGAAGAAACAGGCTCAGAGAGGTTAAGTCAGTTGCCCAGGATCACACAGTTAGTAAGTAGCGGGAGCTGGAATTCAAACCCATATCTGCTTGTCTCAGCGCCTGCCTGTTTTCTATCACCCCAAGCGGGGGTCTCCCTCAGCTTTGACTTCTAGAGGAGGAAAATATGGGTAAAGATGGAATTTGTCCCATCAGGGGGCTCCATGGGAAACTCTCCAACCTCAGCTCCCAGAAGAGGGTCTTGGCCTCTGGAATTCTTGGCAGGAGGCATGAGATGTGCCTGGACCCTCCTGTCACTGACCTTGAAGAAGTATCTCTGGAAACTCTTTTAATCAAAAATCCCCTGCAGCTTCCAGCCACCCACATCTTAAATCGTGTCAGCAGAACCCTCTCATATTTGACATTCTTTCCCGGAGTTCCTGACCCCAGCATTCTCCAGCAGAGCTATCTTAAGCATTCCCACCTCTGTGGTTAGTGGAGCACCAGAGAAGGAGGGGCAGAGGGCAGGATGGGCTGGGAGGCTTCAGCCACTCACCAGGGACAAGAAGCAGCAGTTCCTCCGTGGCTTTGTCTCAGAAAATCCATCTCTAGGAAGGGTTCCAGAAGTTGTCATGAGATATTGGGGGCTCTTCGAGGGATGTCTAGAATCAAGAACCCAGGATTGTGACTCAGTGCATGCTGGGTCCAACTTCAGAGGCAACTGACCCACCCCACAGGCAAGCAGAGTCGTCTGCCTGCTGTGGCTGGCTCTGTGCTCAGACAATGGGAAGCTGCCCCCATCCTGGATCTCCGAGTCCATCTTGCATTGCTCCCATCTCCACCATGACACCTCCATTAGAGTGAAGTTGAAAGCTTGTTTATGGAGTCAACATACAACTTGTTTCTGGCTCTGGATCCTTCATGCTCACATGGAATGTCCATCCCACTTTCCCTGCCAATCCGTTGCTTGATCGAAACTTAGCTGTTATCTCAGATGCATCCTGAAGGCTTCCCAGGTTAGCTCACCCAACTTGGATTCCTCCGAACCATACTCCACGTGGTGGCACAGATCTGGTGAGAGCAATCACCCTGCTCAGGAGAATCCAGTGGCTTTCAAAGCTCTTGGAGACCAGGCTGGCTTCCTCTCCAGCCTCATTTTTGCTGCTCCTGCTCTCAAGAGGTGCTCCAGCCTCACTGACCCCCTTCTTTGGTCCCACTTTCTCTTTCTTCTTCCAGGACTTTGCGCCAGCTATCCCCCCATGTACTGGGTGGAATAGTGTCCCCCCAGAATTCATGTCCTTCCCAGAAAACTCAGAATGTGACCTCATTTGGAAATAGGGTCCTTGCAGACATAATTGGCTAAGATGAGATCCTACTGGAGAAGGGTAGGCCCTTGAACCAATATGACCAGTGTCCTTATAAGAAGAGACACATGGGGAGGAGAAGGCCATGTGAAGATGGAGGCAGAGATTGGAGTGATGCAGCCACAAGCCAAGGAATGCCAAGGGTTGTCCACAATCATGAGAGCTTAGGGCGAAGCAAGGTGGTCTCCCTTCCTGGAGCCTTCAAAGAGAGACGGCCACTGCCAAAACCTTGATTTCAGATTTCTAACCTCCAGACCTGAGAAAGAAAAACTTTTTGTTGTTGGAAGCCAGCTAGTTTGTGATCCTTTGTTATGGCAGTCCTAGGAAACTCATAGGAAACTAAGACACTAATCCCACAGCCCCAGCATGGACATGCCCTTGCCACCGCCCAATCCTATATCCACTCTGCCTTCACTCTAGCGCCTACATTCTATTGATCTCCCAGCCTCACCACATCAGACATCACCTCCTGACCTCCCCAGACTAGGTCGGATTCCCCAGAAATACATCACCTTTTTTCTTATTGAAGCAATGCTCTGTTTGCTTGCCATCCGTCCCTCTCACTCCCATCCCCAGCTGTAAGTTCCTGGAAGGTGAGGGGTCAGGAGTATGGCTCTCAGCCATTCCAGGCAGATCTAAGCATATTTTTCAGGGCACCTACTAAGAGATTTCCTCTGAATAGTTCCATGTTTGTAGTAGACATGAACATGAACCCATGTGTCTGCTCAGATTCCCTTCACTATCCTTTTCTTCCTCCCTCTGGGCTGGTGTCCCACCTTGCTGGGACACTCTTTCTCTTTTAGACTTCAATGGAAGCTCGTACCTTCAGATATAGAATTTGGAGTGACTACAAAGGAACCAGATGACACAACCAGATGGAGTCAGTTTCTTGTGGGGGGAAATTTGACCAATGGGACCTGGGAAGGAGCTGGACACATATATTTTCCCTCTTTCTTTAGTGGGGAAACTCTGGAGTGCTTTGCCTCCTCGTAGACATTCGGGAGAAATCCTGTAGGCTCAGCCAGCACACCTGCTGAGCAGCCTCGTTGTAAAGACGGCACTGTGATACTGCTTCCCATTTCAATTTGCTCTCTTTTCCCTTTCTTCACCTCGCTGCTCTGGGCTTGTATCTTGCAAATAAAGTGCCAGGCTTTCATCTCTTTTTTTTTTTTTTTTCAGGCTTTGCTTTCTAGAGGGCCCAGTCCAAAACAGTGGTCAAATAAGATTAGGAATCATCCAGCACTTTGGGAGGCCGAGGCGGGCGGATCAAGAGGTCAGGAGATCAAGATCCTGGCTAACATGGTGAAACTCCGTCTCTACTAAAAATACAAAAAAAATTACCTGGGCGTGGTGGCGGTCGCCTGTAGTCCCAGCTACTTGGGAGGCTGAGGCAGGAGAATGGCATGAACCTGGGAGGCGGAGCTTGCAGCAAGCCGAGATTGCACCACTGCACTCCGGCCTGGGCGACAGAGCAAGACTCCTTCTCAAAAAAGAAAAGAAAAGAAAAAAAAAGATTAGGAATCGTACATACTTTACCCTGCTCCTCACCTAGAGGGCAGGTTGCAATGCCCATAAGCACGTCAAAGGCCCTGAGAAGTTCTGCGGTGGAAAAAAACCCAAACACCTGTTTAACTTATAAGGTAATGTTTACTGGACACTTACTCAATGACAAACAGGATTCTAAGAACTTTATATATATTAATTTGTTAACATTCCTACTACAACCCTCTGAGGTAGGAATTATTATCCCATTTCACAAACAGGGAAACTGAGGCATGGAGCTGTTAAGTAACTTGTCTAAGGTAATACAGTTAACAAGTAGAAAAGCCTGGGTTCTAATCCAGGAAGGCTGGCTCCAGAGTGAGTGCTCATAATCACCATGCTATATACATACTTTGCTTCATCTCTTATTTTTTGATGATGGATTGTTTTTAATTGGATTCACCTGTTAACATCAACTGAACTGGTTCTACTGAAAAGTTTGCTGTTTACAGTAGGAGTTTATCTTGATTTCCTGCACAGATGTCGTGCAACCAGCAATGATCTTTCTGCCCTTATCTGCACAGAGGCCTAGCCCAACCCCCTGATTAGCGCATAACTTTGCACTACAATAAACACTTTGAGGAAGGGAAGGAAGGAACAAAGGAAGGAAAGGTTGTCCTTATAAAAAGACCAGGGCCCCTGTCTTAAAAGAAGAAACCCTGGGTAGAAATTCAGTAGCATTTTCAATTTCTGGTTATGGCCCAGCCCTCAAGTTGACAGTGAAAGCCTTCTTCTAGTACATGCACGGCCATCAGTTGCTCTACTTCTTTGTGGCTTCTAAACATGGGCATTGCCAAGAAGAAAACTAGGAAGGTCTGCTGTGATGATGAGGCATGATCCCCTGGTTTCTGGGAGTGAAGCTGCCAGGTACAGTTGCATAGGTTGTATACTGCACAACTGTAGGGGGTACTGTTCACATCGTTTTCATTGAACACTTGCCCTGCATGAGAACTACACTGTGTGGCAATTGCAATGCTGAGGTTTGGGTGGGGTGGAGTGAGAGTAATTGCAGGACTAAAATCATTACAAACACAATCTGTCTTATCAGGGTGTAGTCCGTGCCATATCACAAAGCACCAGGAAGTTCTGACACTGGCGCCTGGAAACTTGCCCTGTCTGAGGCGAGGCCTGGGTTCCAGCGGGAGTGTCTGAGTGGCATCTCCCTGACCACACGGCATGGGGCACTCACTTCCTCTAGCATTATGTGGAGCTCTGACTTGCCTCTATGGACATTTGGGGCCAGATCATCCTTTGTTGTAGGGGTCTGTCCTATGCATTGTAGGATGTTTAGCAGCATCCCTGGTCCCTACCCACAAGATGCCAGTAGCACCCCTCATCCCAAGTTGTGCAACCAAAACTGTCCCTAAACATTGCCAAATGTCCTTGAGAGGAGCCAAATCACCTGGGTTTGAGAAACAATACTGTAGAGTTTAGCTCAGTGTTCTCTCATACAGTCACCACTAGCCACATGTGACTTTTTTTTTTTTTTTTTTTTTTTTTGAGACAGAGTCTCGCTCTGTCCTCCAGGTTGGAATGCAGTGGTGAGATCTCGGCTCACTGCAACCACCACCTCCCAAGTTTAAGTGATTCTCCTGCCTCAGCCTCCTGAATAGCTGGGATTACAGGTGCCCACCACCATGCCTGGCTAATTTTTGTATTTTCAATAGAGACAGGGTTTCACCATGTTTCACCATGTTGGCCAGGCTGGTCTCGAGCTCCTGACTTCAGCTGATCCGCCCATCTCCCAAAGTGCTGGGATTACAGGCATGAACCACCACTCCCGGCCCACATGCAACTTTGGAGCACTTGAAACGTGTCTGGTCCAAACTGAGATGTACTCTAAGTGTAAATTATACACCAGATTTCAAAGAGTTAGTACACAAAAATGTAAAAGATCTCAATAATAATCTTTAAACATTGATTACACGTCAAAAAGAATATTCAGGATACATTGTGCTAATTAAAATATGTTACTTCAACTGTTTCTTTTTAAAACTTTTTAAAATGTGGCTCCAAGAAGGCTAAACATTACATGCATTCCTTGCATTAGATCTCTGCTGGGCAGTGCTGATTTAGCTCGCCTCCACTTGTATTAGTCCTCTAGGCAACATTGTGAAGTCAGTTTCCTGGGGCTGCCTCTCTCTTACCCTAGCCTTTCCCCTCCCCAATTCCTAGAGAACCTTCTGCTGCATCTTGGCACTCTAAGTTGAGATTTTTAAAATTTTATTTACTTATTTATTTTTTTGAGACAGTGTTTCACTCTTGTCACCCAGGCTGGAGTGCAGTGGCACAATCTTGGCTCACTACAACCTCCGCCTCCCAGGCTCAAGCAATTCTCCTGCCTCAGCCTCCCGAGTAGCTGGAATTACAGGCGTGTACCACCAAGCCTGGTTACTTTTCATATTTTTACTAGAGACGGGGTTTCGCCGTGTTGGTGAGGCTGGTCTGGAACTCCTGATCTCAAGTGATCCAACCATCTGGGTCTCCCAAAGTGTTGGGATTGCAGGCGTGAGCCACTGTGCCCAGCCCCTAAATTGAGATTTTTAATGATCATCCTCAGATGATCTTTAAAAAGATGGTCTTTGAAATTTCACCCCATCAAAAGCACTAAGGAGGAAGGATTCAATCAGCCTGCTCCTCCACACTAACTGGTCACACCCCTGTCCCATGGGCATCTGCATTTTGTGCCACCCGGTCACGCGGTCCTGCTGTTTTTGCCACCCTAGTACCGCTCCGTCAGTTTCTCAACCACTGTTCCTGACTCTCATCTCTTCTGCAAACTACCAGACGCATTGCTCTGATCCTATTAACCCCTCTTTAACAACTTTCGATGGCTCTCTCGTGACACCCGGAGGAGGAAGCCCTGACTCATTAGCTGGAGCTTCAAAGCCCATTGCAAACTGGCCACAATCCCCCTTCAGGAGGCCATCATCATCACGGGCTTTACTTCCTGTTCCAACCAAATGGGTACACTTCCTTGCACTGTTTGCCTCTTCCTCACTTGGCATCCTGCCCTCCTTATTTCTGCCCGTCAAAACCTATTTACCTGTTAGGACCCTTTTAAATCCCTCTTCTTCCCAGAAGCCTTCAGGGTTTCCATGGTGACCTTTCTTATCTTTAGGACATGTCAGCACCAATTAATTGGGAACGTTCCTCCAATTGTCTTGAGGACACTCTGGTATCAAACTGATCTTAATAGACTGTATCACTCCTTAGCTTTGCATCTTTGTTCAGTTAATTTTTTTAAAGAGATAAGGTCTCAATCTGTTGCCCAGGCTGGAGCGCAGTGGCGTAATCAGGGTGCACTGTTGTTGAATTCCTGGGCTCAAACAATCCTCCCTCCTTAGCCTTCCAAGTAGCAGGGACTGTAGGTGTGAGCAACCATGCCCAGCTATTTTAAAAATGTTTCTGTAGAGATGGGGTCTCACTGTGTTGTCCAGGCTGGCCTCAAACTCCTGGGCTCAAGTGATCCTCCCATTTCAGCCTCTCAAAGCTCTGGGATTGCAGGCCTGGGCCACCATGCCTGGCTAATGTTTTTCATTTCTTTAGCTCTTCTTCACTCTTCAAATGTCTGAAAGACTTCTGTGTGTTAAAGATCTTCTGTAAACACTGCTTATTAAGTTTGTAAAGTACTTGCCTTATGTGAATATACTCACTGGAATAACTAGAGAGCGTATTTTAAAGTGAGGGATCATCCTCCCACATTGGAGAGAGATGGTGATCTATTTAAGCTTCTTGCTATTCCCTAAAACCTCCACACTGTACATGCCACATCTGTGGATTCAGAAATATTTCTTAGTTAGTTTAATGGGGAATGCGGCCCCCATTCAGAAGAACAAATCAAATGGGAGTTGGTTCTGGTAGAAACAGCTGTCCACCGCAACTATGCATGGCTGGGCCCAGCCCAAATGTCCTTCCCTCCGCTGATAGGGGCCTTGCTGGCCATGGTGGCCCCCAGTCTTTGGCAGCACATCTGAGGAACAATCTCCTTTGCTGTCTTTTAGGTTAGTGATTTCCTACCAAGCGGCTGTCCCCTCTTCTGCATCCACCTTGCCGCTCATTATTTGAACCGGCAAATGATGGCAATTAACCAGAATGGGGGCCTCATTTCTCTGCATCAAGTGGTGCCAGCCTTGGATGAGGAGTTGTAAACCTGATTGAAAGGGAGGGAGGAGAGACAGAGTGCCCAGGAGGGTGGGCCTTCCAGAATCACACGCCCCACATCAAATAACAAATCAACCTGCCCTAAGCGGTTATTTCTCTCTATTTGCATTACAGAAAAGCCACCCTCGGTTTATTTGGCTGTGAATGGCCCTACCTCCAGCCTTCCTGGCAACTTTGCCAAGCTGGGATCAGCCTTGTGCAGGGGGCTGGTGCTTTGCCGTCAAAATTACCCCTTCCCTTTTGCTTCTGTGTTCAGGGCAGGACAGGAGGAAGACGAAGGTCCTCCCAGGCCTTTTTTAGGGACCCGTCCAGCTTGGCCTAAGAGCAGCAAAGAACCCACAGGAAACTCTACCAAATGGTTCTGCTCACCAGGCTCTCGGTGGAATGGGGGTCCTGAGCCACGTTCCTGGGTTTCCAGGGGCCTGTGCTCAGAGCAGCCAGTAGGTGTCTCCATCACACACTATTCGAGGACTCGCACCAGAGCCGACGTAGATAAGGCCTTCAGCTCTTACCCAGGTTGCTCAGGGAGGCTCTGGCTCTGGGGGTTCCTCAGGCACTGTCTTCTTGGGAGGAAGCAGGAGAGGGCATTTTAGGGATTGGGAGAGGAGCGAAGACTAGGCAGGCAGGACCAAGTGTGAAGGGATGGAGGGAAGGGCAAGTGCAGGTTTGCACAGTGGAAGAGGAGCTGGAAGGTGGAGCAATTCCTGCTGGGGAAAGGTGGGGAGAAGTGGGGAGGGAGGAAAAGGCCGAGGGCAGGCGGGATTTACAGAGGAGTTCAGTACACAGCCCCTGGAGGAAGGGCTGGGGCTGGGTTTGCACTGAAGTTCTAGCTCTTACTGGCTGTGGGGCTTTAGGAAAGTGATTCAACCTCTCTGCTGCCACTCACTCATCTATAATTGAAGACCCTACTACCACATAGAGGTGTTGGGCTATTTAAGTGAGAGTCCACATGAATAGTGCCTGCCACCTAGTAAGCACTCAGTACATCTGAGTTATTTCTTATTAATTCGACAAGATGTTCAGGAGAAGCTGGTGCAAACTTGCATGGCTCCTGCCCCACTTGCCCGCTCCTCACCCCCCTTAAAGAAGCAAGAGGAGGCTGGGTGCGGTGGCTCATGCCTGTAATCCCAGCACTTTGGGAGGCTGAGGCGGGCACATCACTTGAGGTCAGGAGTTCAAGACTAGCCTGGCCAACATGGTGAAAGCCCGTCTCTACTAAAAATACAAAAATTAGCTGGGCTTGGTGGCAGGCGCCTGTAATCCCAGCTACTCGGGAGGCTGAGGCAGGAAAACCTCTTGAACCTGGGAAGCGGAGGTTGCAGTGAGCCGAGTTCATGCCACTTCACTCCAGCCTGGGAAACAGAGCAAGACTCTGTCTCAGAAAAAAAAAAAAAAAAAAAAAAAAAAAAAGAAGCAGCTGGAAAACTTGGAAGCCAGATCTATTCAAACCAGCAGGACCTGTGGTGATGTTACCCAAGGGGTCCCTAAGGGACTGGCACAAGTCAGGGTGGAGCTATTATTTTAGTGGCATCATAGATGACAAGGGGATCCCCAATGATGGAAAGCAGCAAATGACTGCTCAGCTTTGAAGAAGGAAATGAGAGCAGACCAGCCTGTTAGCCAATGGCCAGCAGGCTTAGCCTTCCTTGAGAAGATGCTAGAATTGAACACCAACTATCTAAGGGACACAGGGGTGATGTAGCTTAGGGACAAAGAGCAGGAGCTCTGCTATAGTAAGGGCCTCAGCTCTTTGTCCCTAAGCTAAATAAATACTAAGGCTATAACTGGTTATGTGGCTGTAGGGCAAGTGACTTCAACCACTACGGTGCCTACTACCCCCCATGAGGGTATTGTAAGGATCCAATGAGTTAGTATGTGTGAAGGGCTAAATAAATGAGGACTATTACTGTGAGACAGGAGGGAATAACCAAATGATGTTGTAAAGACCACATTGTCCCAGCCAAATCATTTACATTCATCTTCGCTTAAGGGGAAAACGTGGAAGGTTGGGGCTACAAGGGGAATCTGATCATTTTGCTGAACCAAAACCCAGAAAAAAGAAAATTATCAAGGTCATAAACTCATTAAGAGTGAAAGAGGGACCAGGTCTCCTGAGTTTAAATACTTTAAGAAATTACTATTACTCTTCATCCTGATGTCAAGATATAATCTATGACAGTATTTCTCCAAATGTTTCTCAAAGGAATAGTCATAGGTGCTTCTAGAAACAGGATCTTATGGATTATTACATTTGGGGAATGCTGAATTAGAAAAAAATTTACATAGATTTTTTTAAATTGTAGGACTTCTCAGAGCCTTTTTTTTTTAATTTTTTTATTTTATTTCATTTTTTTTTAGAGGAGTCTTGCTCTGTTGCCCAGGTTGGAGTACAGTGACACGATCTCGGCTCACTGCAACCTCCATCTCCCAAGTTCAAGTGATCTCTGGCTCATTTTTGTATTTTTAGTAGAGATAGGGTTTTACCATGTTGGCCAGGCTGGTCTCGAACTCTTGACCTCAAGTGATCTGCCCACCTCGGACTCCCAAAGTGCTAGGATTACAGGCGTGAGCCACCACACTCGGCCTTCTCAGAGTCTTTAATATGTCTACACACATTGTGACTTTAAAAATTAATAGATTTTTAAGTTGCAGGACTTCTCAGAGCATTTAATATGTCTACACACATTGTGACTTTCCTAGACACCAGTATAGGGAAAAGCATTTCTCAAAGGAATAAACCATGCTACTCTTGTTTTCCTGGAATATCTCATGGAGCTAGTATTCATGGAATATAGTTGGGATTACCAATACAATTGTTCCTCAGTATCCATAGGGAATAGGTTCCAGGTCTCGCCATGGATACTAAAATATGTGGATGCTCAAGTCACTTATATAAAATGATGTAGTATTTGCATGTAACCTACACACATTCTCCCATATACTTTAAATCATCTCTAGTGGCACGATCTCGGCTCACTGCAACCTTCGCCTCCAGGGTTTAAGAGATTCTCCTGCCTCAGCCTCCTGAGTAGGTGGGATTACAGACGTGCACCACCACACCTGACTAATTTTTATATTTTTAGTGGAGATGGGGTTTTACCATGTTGGTCAGGCTGGTGTCAAACTCCTGACCTCGTGATCTGCCCGCCTCGGCCTCCCAAAGTACTGGGATTACAGGCGTGAGCCACTGCACCTGGTGTATTATTTTAAAAAATTGTTTTATTATTGTATTGTTATTTTGAATTTTTAAAAGACATTTTCAGTCTGTGGTTGGTTGAATCTAAGGATGCAGAACCTTAAGAATCAATCTAAAAGTTCTTATAAGAACTTTTGATTTCAGAATGTCTTTATGGCAGTCAAGTGTGAATAACTAGCTCTGGGATCATGCTATATTGTCAGGTCTGCAAATAAGCATGTCACAGTACAATCTATGCCACTTAATCTATACTGATGAATGTATATATTTAACAAGAAGGATCCATACCAAATGACAGCATTTGTGTCTTCGTGGTAGGATTACAAATTGTTTTTGTTTCCTTCTTATGCTTATCTGTACTTTGTGAATGTTCTACAATGAACATATGTGTCTAGAGCCCAAAAGAAAGCTCGGTCTTTATTGCATAATCAGTGATGAGGCATCTACTTGAAAGAAAGCCACTCCTCTGGGGATTAACTGTTGGGACCTATCTTACTAATGACTTAACAACAAAAGGATGGGGCTGTGTTCGTCAGATATTCACATGATACTAAATGTGGTGGGGTGGCTCACACTCAGAGAGCCAAGAATAAAATTCAAAACAACCATGACAAATCGAAAACATGGCCCTACAAAAACAAGACGAAATTCAATAGTGCAATTATAAGGTGATATATTTAGGGCTAAAAACAGCCACCATATGTTTAGAATGAAGGCAGGACCAGCTTCCAGTTGGTCAGCAACTACCAGGTGAACCCCTACCAGGTAACCGACCTCGAGATAAGGCTTGGTGCCAGGCATAGGTTTAGGAAAAAAAGACCTGGTGAGGATCAAAGTCCATGGACCAGGGACACATGAGCAAGATCGCCCCCAGGATCCCATTGTCTGAATACAAAATCCTAATAAAGTGGTCTGGCATGAGCTACAACTTCTGGTTTGCATAATGGAAGGATCTCTGAAATCAGAACAACCTTCCCATTCCAGGACTGCCATCGTGTGACCTCACCACATCAGGATGTCATCTGCCCCCTGCCAGGCTAGGGGAACATTCTGGTGTCACGTCCATGTGTTAGAGGCACTCTGGAGTCTGCAGTGGGAAGCAGAAAAGTTAGAAGTTCTGTGACATTTTACTGGTTTATGGGGACAATCAAATAGAATATTTGAAATCTGAGCCATCTCTGAAGAACTCGTTTTGGAAAATCCAGGGCATCTGGTCGCAGTCAACAGAGCGCTTTGCCTTCTTCAAAGCTCCCTGGATTCTGCACACATAAAAGGCCCATGACATGCTGTGGCCCCCAAGTCAACCCCCTTCTCAAGTCTCGCATCAGTCAGCCCCTTATTAGACTGCTGAGTCGAGTCTGTGTCACTCCCTCCTAAAAGGGCTTGGAGAGGCTGGAGGATGTCCAGGCAGGAGACACAAAAATGATCAAAGAGCTGGAAACTGGGCCCTGTAAAGAAAGGTTAAAGGAATTGGAAGTGGTTTGCCTAGAAAAAGCGAGGGAGAGTCTGAAGCACCCAAATTCAGAGATGAACCACACAAACCTCATGTTAGCCTCGGTTTTCCTGCCACTTGCAGCTTTCATTTGCAGGGTCAAATGGAAGCAATAACCAATCGTTCACTTTGATCATGAACTTACGATGCTCCCAGCTTTCTCAGTACTTGGCGTGGTTATCTCATTTCATTGTCATGACCGTCCTATGACTGTCCCTGCCTTTCAGATGAAGAAGCGGAGGCCCAACCGAGAAGTTATGTAACTAGCTTGAGTTCATTCCACTAGGGAGTGATGGATGCAGGCTAAGGTGCACACTAGGGAGTGATGGGTGCAGAAGATGCTTCAGACTACATCTCCAACAGCAAGTGTTTTTATGGGTGTCCTTTTTTTTTTTTTTTTAGACACGATCTTAGAGTTTCATTCTGTCACCAAAGCTGGAGTGTAGTGGCGATCATGGCTCACTGCAGTCTTGAACTCCTGGGCTCAAGCAATCCTCCCACCTAGGCCTCCCAAGAAGCTGAGAACACAGGTGCTTGCCACCACACTTGGCTAATTTTTTAAAATTTATTTTTTGTAGAGTTGGAGTCTTGCTATGTTGGCCAGGCTAATCTCGAACTTCTGACTTCAAGCCATCCTCCTACTTCAGCCTCCCAAAGTGCTGGGATTACAGGCATGAGCTGCCATGCCCAGCCTACAAGTGCCCTTTAAAAATGTAGCATCATGTCATACAGTACAGCATGAAATTTGCAGGTGATTGTTAACAACAAAAACTCCTGAAATGACTGAAGTCATTGAGCTGTCACCAGGTTTGGGTTCAGCAATGTGCCCTATACGATGTAATATCATCACTCCCCCTGTTACCTCAGGTGTTGTGGGCTCAATTGTGCGTCTCCTCCCCCCACCCCCAAATTTATGTGTTGAAGTCCTAACCTCCAGTACTTCAAGTTGTGACTGCATTTGGAGATACAGTCACTGAAGAGGTAATTAAGTTAAAATGAGGTCATTAGAGCAGGTCCTAATTTACTATGACTATGTCTTTATAAGAAAAGGAGGTTGGGACACAGATACCCTCAGAGTAAAGATCATATGAAAGCAGAGGGAGGCAGCCAGGGGCAGTGGCTCACACCTGTAATCCCAGCACTTCGGGAGGCCTTGGCGGGTAGATCACTTGAGGTCAGGAGTTTGAGATCAGCCTGGCCAACATGGCGAAACCCCATCTCTACTAAAAATACAAAAATTAGCCAGGCATTGGTGGCTCATGCCTGTAGTCCCAGCTACTCGAGAGGCTGAGGCTGGAGAATTGCTTGAGCCTGGGAAGTGGAGGTTGCAGTAAGCCAAGATCATGCCACTGCACTCCAGCCTGGGTGACAGAGCAAGACCCTGTCTCAAAAAAAAAAAAAAAAAAAAAAGAAAAGACAGGGAGAAGACAGCTGGCTAAGCCACGGAGAGAGACCTCAGAAGAAACCAACCCTGCTGACACCTTGATCTTGGACTTCCAGCTTCCAGAACTGCAAGATAATAAATTTCTGTTGTTGAAGCCACCCAGACTGTGGTACTTTATTATGGCAGTCCCTTACAAACAATACACTGGGCAATCCTCAAAATAACCTGTTATTAACCCCCTTTTAAAAAGAAGAAACAGAGACTTGGAGGGTCTTAGTCACTTGCCCACTATCACACAGAGAGCTGGTGGCAGAAATAGATTCACATCCCTTTCTTGTCACTCAGAGTCCAGTGCTCCTTTAACGTCCCTCCAGAACATAGTGGAGACAAAGAAACACAAACAGTGGGCAACACCTGCCTGGAAGGTCAAACCCTTGCTGACATAGGCTGTGTTTCCATCCTGCAGCTCAGCAGACCTTCCCATCCCCTAATGTGGAGACACAGAGTTTTATTTAATAGGGAACCCAAACATGGGCAGGAAGACCCTGTCAATTGCAAAGCAAACAGGGGCAGAAAGGCTTGGCAAGGTGCTCTTAAAATGCAAGTCTGAGGCCAGGTGAAGTGGCTCATGCCTGTAATCCCAGCACTTTGGGAGGCTGAGTAGGGTGGATCACTTGAGGTCAGGAGTTCAAGACCAGCCTGGCCAACATGGCGAAACCCCGTCTCTACTAAAAATACAAAAATTAGCTGGGCATGGTGGTGCATGACTGTAATCCCAGCTACTTGGGAGGCTGAGGCACGAGAATTGCTTAAACCCAGGAGGTGGAGGTTGCAGTGAGCTGAAATCACACCATGGCACTCCAGCCTGGATGACAGAGAGAGACCCTGTCTCAAAAAGAAATAAAAATTTAAAAATGAAATAAATGCAAGTCTGAAAAAGCCTAACTGGTTCCTCAGGGGGTTAATGCAATGGGTCAGTGCATCCCGAACTATAAGAAAATTCCTTCAGATGAAAGAAGAACATGCTGGCCATCACCATGCTAGGAAAAATGTGGATTTAGGCCTTCATAATCAGACCTCCACTTCAGTACAGGGGCACGATCACCACTGAATTAATAGAAAAAGATGATTAAGTTCCACAGCCCAGCTGCAGCTCTATAGGTCAAGGTAGGAGATGGAGTCTACAGGAGAAGGCAGTCCTAGGGCTAAGGGCTCTAAGGGGCCCCCAGAGATCATCAGGATCTGGCTTCCCTGGAGGAAGCAGGTTTCTGGATGGGGAAGTGGCATCGGGAGGGGGTTGTGGGATTTGCTCATAGATCTTGGATCGCAGGAGATCCAATGTCCTCTGATTTCTGCCCATGAAGGAAACAGTCTTTGCATACCACAGTGATGACTACCACTTATGTCAGGTGCTGTGAGTACCAAGTCCTTTATATCTATTTTATTTCAAGGCTTGGTAACATTTCAAGATATTCTTATTTTACATGGGAAGAAACAGAAGCACAGAGAGGTGACTAAACAGAAGCCACAGCAATCATAAAAAAGGGCAGACCCAAACCTTGAAACCAAGTCCGCTTTATTCTAAGCTTCCTGCCCTCTAAAATATGCCGTGTTTTCTCCTGACTCCCTATCTTTTCTTTGCTTTTCAACCTTCCCAGTGTTCAGCCTGATGCTATACCCAGTATGGGTGCCCAGTTCTGCCGAATCAAATAACAGCTGTGGTAAAACACAACCCAAAGAATCCATCTCTCCATTGGACCAAAGCATTATTTGAGTGTTTCTCAGAGTGCCCCTTGGGATGCATTGCTCCTCACCAAAAGTGTTCTATGGTCAGATAAAAGTGGGGGCCATGCATATTACAGCCCCTTCTCTGAGAACCAGAAAGCACAACAGAGTGTGGAAGGAGCAGAGGATGCCAGGTGAACTCAGCCCAGCCCAGCCCAGCCCAGCCCTTGACTTCAGGAGGAGCTCAGCAAATATTTATTGACCAAACAAGTGAATGGATGAATGACTGTGTTGAAACCTGTTCATTTGGCTTACCATAGTGTATTAGCCTGCTCAGGCTGCCATAACAAAATACGTTAGACCTGGTGGCCTCAACAACAGAAATTTCTTTTTCTTTTCTTTTCTTTTCTTTTTTTTTTTTTTTTTTGAGGCAGAGTCTTGCTTTGCTGCCCAGGCTGGTGTGCAGTGGTGCAATCTTGGCTCACTGCAACCTCCATCTCCCAGTTTCAAGTGATTCTCCTGCCTCAGCCTCCTGAGTAGCTGGGACTATAGGCATGTGCCATCACGCCTGGCAATTTTTTTTTTTTTTTTTGTATTTTTAGTAGAGACGGGGTTTCACCATATTGGCCAGACTGGTCTTGAACTCCTGACCTCGGGCCATCCCGCCTCCCAAAGTGTTGGAATTATAGGTGTGAGCCACCACGCCTGGCCCCAGAAATTTATTTTCTCACAGTTCTGGAGGCTGGACATCCAAGATCAAGGTCTGGTAGGATTGGTGTCTGGTGAAGACTCTCCTCTCAGGTTGCAGGCAGCTGTCTTCTCACTGTATCCTCACATCACCTTTCCTTATTACACACAGAGAAAGAGAGAAGGAGAGAGAGAGGGAGAGAGAGACAGAGAGAGAAAGCACACTCTGATGTCTCTTCTTATAAGCACACTAATCTCATTGAATCAGAGCTCTACCTTAATTACTTTCTTGGAGGCCCCATCTCCAAATACAGACACACTCAACATATTAATTTGGGGTGAGACACACATATTCAATCCATAGCACCCAGTATCTCAAACTTATTTATCTAGCAAATCTCCCTTTGGCTGGTGTGTATCCCCAAAACATTGTGTTCTGGAAGCCATTCTTATAGAAAGGCTGGCCTGTGTTAGGGCTGCCTGGCAAGGCACCCCCAGATAGCTGTGCTGGGGTGGGGAATTCCCGCAGGGCCAGGTTTTTCAAAGTCTCTCAGTAGAGAAACTAGAGGCAGAGTGGTGAATGAGCTTGAGGTTTAGGGAGGAAATTCGGTCGTGTCCAGATGCCGTCTGAGGCTATGGTGAACAGAGGAAAACAGGAGACATAAGACCAAACTCATCTGCGGTGAGACAGGCAGAATTCAGGGCCATTCTTGTGTCAAACTTCAGGTCACTCTACAAAGAGCAGATTTTCCCTGAAGCTGAGAGGTATGCGGGAGACCTAGTGTCTTAGTCTGTTGGGCTGCTGTAACAACAACAACAAAAAATCCCACAGGCTGGGTGGCTGAAACAGCAGACATTTATTTCTCATGATTCTGGAGGCTGGAAAGTCCAAGATCAAGTCTTCTGCAGATCTGGTGTCCAACAAGAGTGCCCTTCCTGCTTT
Organism: Gorilla gorilla gorilla; assembly: GCF_029281585.2. Classification (NCBI taxonomy): domain Eukaryota; kingdom Metazoa; phylum Chordata; class Mammalia; order Primates; family Hominidae; genus Gorilla; species Gorilla gorilla. The sequence goes on along the minus strand of NC_073228.2, from coordinate 26,691,227 downwards.
GCAAACAGTCTCCTCCTGGCTGTGTCCTCACATGGGGCGGAGGCAGAGGACGTGTCTCTCTGTGTCTCTTCTTGTAAGGGCACTAACCTCATCACAAGAGCTCCACTCTCACGGCCCAATCACCTCCCAAAGGCCCCACCTCCTAAAGCCTTTACTGTGGAGTTAGGATTTCAACATATGGATTTGGCAGGGGGTGGGGGCGGGCATAAACATTTAGACCATAACATCTAGGAAAAGGATCCTACTATTTTTCTTGGAAATTGACAGGGAAGACAAACTGGAGAGAGATTGAAAGAGAGAAAGAGAGAGAGAGAGAAGGAGTAGGGGGTGGGAGGGAGGGAGGGAGAGGGAAAGAAAGATGGAGAGGGAGAGATTGAAGATTGAATAAGCACAGCCTGGACACCTAGGGGTAGACACAAAATGACCCAGCAGGAGGCAAAACATATAGTAGGATGGAGGCAAAGTCAGTGAGTGCCTGTAAGAACTGAATCCAGTGCCACAGACCCATGCTGAGTCCATGGGTTGATAGCAGCTTGCTCTGCTGCAAAATTTGAACCCTTCATGCCCACCAGTGGGTGCAAGGGCAGTGGGGCTGGACGAGTTGGCAGGATGAGGGCTCAGCATCACGTCGGCAAAGTACCCACTGGTGCCCTGAGTGACTCAGGCTGTGGCATCCCCAGGGGAGCTCTGGCTAGGGGCTGCTGCTTCCTGGGGAGGGGGTGGCCCCATGACGCCCCCCTCAGAGAGAGCACTCAGGTTCCCCTCCTGCCTCTGCTGCTGACCCAGTTGGGTTGACCTGCGGTGGTCCACTCTGGCCTCGGCTTTTTATCTGCCCAGTGCCCCTCTGTAAGTTCTCTTCCAATAGTGAGAACATGGCTTTACATGATCGTGAGGGCACCTAGGGAGGCTTAGAGCCTATTGGCCCAGGAAGTGAAAAGGTCTGGCTCCATGGGAGAGAGGAAACCACACCACATCCCCTTCCCTTCTCCAAAGCAGGAGCCCAATCTTGTTGAATCCATCACATGACAGAGTCAGTTTGGAATATTTTTGTTCCATTCATGGGACTCTAATGGAATCAAGACCAGGCTATTTATATTTACAGATGGTGCAAACTTGAGTGGAACATCAAATGTGCCAGATGTCGTTAGGATAGAGGAAAATTAGTGAACTTGGCTAATCGAAATCAAAGAGCTTCCCCTCCCACCCCCCGCCCCAGAGAAGGCTTTCTGGTCCCAAAATGCAAAGGGCTGTGAATGTACAGAAGATAAGGAACTCGGGGATTGGAGACCCGCTTGATTGAGTGCAACTTCTGCAACCCAGCATGGAAAGTTTATTCCAGCATGTTTTGCTTGGGGAAAAAGAAATGCAGTCACTGTCTGCCTCCATTGTTTCTTCTGAGACTGTGCGGGGGACCAAGCAGCAGGCGTTTCATCTCCAATTATTTTCAGCCAAGGGAGAAAACAGATGGTAAATAGCACTGAAAAAATTCTTTTTAGAATTAATATTAATAAAAGATGTGTTGGAGGCTCTGACTGAATCCCAAGGAACTAGGGCCAGCCTCAAGTGTGGGATGGGGGAAGGGGAGGTAGAGGTGTCAGAAGAGGGCTGGGGCAGGAAGAGGGGGCAGTAGAGGAAGACCAGGCACATGGGTCTAAGCTGAATTCTCTCCAAGTGACCCCAAGGTGCCAGGGGACAGTGCGATGGCAGTGCACCCTTGGGACCCCAGCATGTGGCCAGGAACTGGAGACCTAATGCCATGCGGCGCTTCTGGAGGTTGTGAGCACTGCAGGGAAGGAGGGTGGTGGGGCCAGGTGAAGGGCTGCACAGTGCTCCCAAGGAATGCTGGTGCCACCGGGACCCCTTTCCAGCAGGTTGTGGCCCAGATGGCTCTTTTGGGCAACTGCAACACACAGTGGAGGTGGGTGGGTATACTCACCTCCCTGGCCAATGCCAGACTCTGTTCCCACCCCAAGTGCTATCGAGTGTCCACTGACTGCCCAGCTGTCCTCTGAGAGTTGAGATTCCACATTCGAGCAGAGAAACTATTTGGCTCCTTTGGGGTTTCTAGACTTCTCTGGGAGAAAGGGCTGACACACAATGGGACATGTGTGGAAGGGGAGAGGCTGGTTCCTGGAGACATTCATTTATTCAGAAGAAAACCTCTTGGGCTCTCACTCCATGCTTGAGATTATTCTAGGCCAGAAGTCCCCAGCCTTTTTGGTACCAGTCATTTATTTCATGAAAGACAATTTTTTCAATGGGCTGGGTTGGGGGAGGGGTGGTTTCAGGATGATTCAAGTGCATTACATTTATTGTGCACTTTATATCTGTTATTATTACATTGTAATATATAATGAAATAATTATACAACTCACCAGAATGTAGAATCAGTGGAAGCCCTGAACTTGTTTTCCTGCAACTGGATGGTCTCATCTGGGGATGATGGGAGACAGTGACAGATCATCAGGCATTAGATTCTCATAAGGAGCACACAACTTAGATCCCTCACACGCACAATTCACAATAGGGTTTGTGCTCCTATGAGAATTTAATGCTGCTGATGATCTGACAGGAGGTAGAGCTCAGGTGGTAATGCAAGCCATGGGGAGCGGCTGTAAATACAGATGAAGCTTGGTTTGCTCACCAGCTAATTACCTCCTGCTGTGCAGAAACAGGCCACAGAGGTTGGGGACCCCTTTTCCAGGCCCTAGAGAGACAGTGAGGAGCAAAACAAATGAGGTCCAGCCCTTCGGTGAGGGAGAGAAGCAATCATCCAATGCACACTCAAGTGTGTGTGAACTACTGTTTACCAAGAGGTTTCTTCTAGCTTCTGTCTCCCTTCAGCCTAGAGGCCGGGGACGCATGAGTTTGGAGAAGCTGAGAAGAGAGTTTGTATTGCAGTTATGAACTATAGACATTAACATTAAAACAAAAGCTATCTCACAAGATAGAACTCCCAACGTGGGACCATCCCATTTTCCTGTCTATGCATTCTTGTTTCCTTCCTTGCCTTGGCCACTAGAAAGCTTAGAGGCAAAAGCATGGCTTACTTAAGCAATAAACATAAAGGACTTCAAGGTACATCCTTGTGAAATGATCTCATCCCCAGCTTCAGCTTCTCTTTTCTCTCATCTGTTTCTTTTTCTTTCATCTGATATTTGTTGTTTATATTTTATCTTATTATATATTTATGTCTTTTTTGTATGCTGTTTGAAATTCTTTCTGAAACCCAGTGGAGAGTTCATAAACCAAACAGCATGGACATTGATGGGGTTCAATGAAGACCTAAAGATCATCCTTACTTTATGTGATTCTGGATAGATCATGAACCAGAAAACAAGAATTGCTATAATGGACACGTTTTGGGGATAGCTGATGAAATTGGAACAGAACTGTGGATTAGATAAAGCATTGTCTTAATGGAAATTTCTTAAATTCAGTAATTTACTGTGGTTATAAAAGAGAATGTCCTTGCTCTTAGGAAATGCACATCAGAATATTAAGAGGTCAAGGGCTGCAATGTATGCCACCTACTCAAATGGTCCAAAAGTAAGGGGAAAATCTATCTATCTATCTATCTATCTATCTATCTATCTATCTATCTATCTACTTATCTACCTATGTACCTACTATCTATCTAGAAAACAGAACAGGAAAAGAGTAATAGTTGCAATCTCATACTTGAAAAATGAGAGCACTTGTATGTCCAAATGAATTTGCTTCACAGTTTTAATTACAGAGGGTGCCCCTTTAAAAGGGAATCTCAAAAAAATGATTTTGTCTTGCTTTCCACACTCTCTTTTCTTACTGCCTTCTTCTATCCTCTCTCCCAAGACTCCCACCCCCACTGGAATGCTAAAAGAAGACCAAATTTTAGAGCGATTCCAGGAAGAATTGTTTTCAGACAATTAGGCATGGTCCACATTTGCCTCTGGCACTGGTGTAGATATAAAAATCCCATCTGGGTCATCAGCAAGTGTTTAAGCTTTTAAGCATTTTCTTTTGGAGGTTTTTATTAATCCACGAAGAAACACCCTCAAAGTCTCTCCCCAAGCCCCAAGTTCTTGTCATTTGCAATCCAACTGCTTTGGGCTTCAGAAGAAAAGAAAGAGAACACTGCCAGTAAGGGTAGTCACAGATTCTCTAGAATCAGAAATAAGCACTTTCCACCAGCTCCGCTGCAGCTGTTGAGTCCCTTCCAGCCCTGTGCCCCTCCCTCCCTCTCTCTCTCACATCTCACTCCGCACCCCAGTTAAGGTGGGCTTGGCCAGAGCTCTGCAAGGGAACTGTGAGCTCAAACCTGTACCTGTTGTTCAAGAAAACCCAGTGTGCTCCAGACTTCTCCCCACTCTGTACTTTTATTCCTGAGGCATCAAGAAGTCAAACTAAGGAAACACCCTTCTAAGAAGGTGGCGCATATACACATTCCAGTCCCTAGGCTACCTGGCCAAGTCTTCAGTTCTGGCCAATGCTCCCTCTCTCCAGACGAGCCGCTGTCTTCAGACCAGAGGGCAAACACCCCAGTGTCTTCTGGGCTGGCTCAAGCCCGGTTGAAAGGACTTTGGTTTGTACCCAGCAAGAGAAAATTGATCACACCTGCCTCTCTACTTAGTGAAACCTCAGTGGCCTTCTTATTTGTTCACCTTCCTCTTTCCAGTGATCCTTAACCTTCTGTGGGTGTTCGGCTCATCTGCACTTAAGTGAATGATAAAGTGATCTTTGACTCTCTGATGGTCCCTTTCTGCAAGTCATGGAAAAGGCTATTGAAATGCACTTCTTTAGCCCAGAGCAATTCCAGGTGACTGGGGGTCAGTAGGAGTTATCCCATTCTATGTATGGGGGTGGGCAGGGAGAGGGAGGGAAGAAAAGATGGCAATGGCAGAGAGGATTTTACTGAATTAAAAGGTGGGCTGGGCACGGTGGCTCACTCCTGTAATCCCATCACTTTGGGAGGCTGAGGTGGGTGGATCATGAGGTCAGGAGATCAAGACCATCCTGGCCAAAATGGTGACACCCCATCTCTACTAAAAGTACAAAAATTAGCTGGGTGTGGCGATGCACACCTGTAATCCCAGCTACTCGGGAGGCTGAGGCAGGAGAATTGCTTGAACCTGGGAGGCGGAGGCTGCAGTGAGATGAGATCGCGCCACTGCACTCCAGCCTGGGTGACAGAGCAAGACTCCATCTCAAAAAAAAAAAAAAAAAAAAAGGGTGATGGGGAGTTCAGAGAAGCAAAGCGACTTTCCTTGCAATACCTAGAAGTGGCACTTTATCCCCATAGTCCATTATCTCACTCTTTTCCAGCACTCTTCTTCGAACCCTTTCATGCACACAGTTCAAAGTGTTTTTCCATCTCAGAGCTCTTTAATCCCAGCAATAACTGCCTGACACAGCAGATGATGACAGTGATTAGACTGGGAGACGGAGGAACCAAGACCAGGCAGAACAAGAGGATTTAGCCTGGGACACGGTCGAGTTGACCTTGGCACCCCACAGGCTGCTTCTGGGAGGCTGGGCTGGAGAAGGACTCCAGGGACAGGTGGAGGCATTGTAGGTGGGGAGAGTGGGCTGACCTGGGGTTCCTGGGTCTCTCCAGCCAGGGGCAATGATGGCTGAAGGCCAAGGTCAAGACTGAAAAGTAGATGCCCTTCATCTAGAATCTGCACAACCTCACTGCTCAGCCCCTGCTCCACCTCAACCCTCCACTCTGTCCCTGGGTCCCTCATACTCTCAAACTGCCCATCCTACAGATGCCAACCGGTAGGTTGGAACTTGAGCATATTTTGGTGTCTCTGGGGAGTCAAGGTGTCTGACTTTCTTGAGGTGGTCTGTACTTGACCCGGACAATCTCATCCCTCTCTTACTCTCGTTTTTTTTTTTTTTTTTTTTTTTTTTTAATTTTTATTTTTTATTTTTTTATTTTTTATTGATCATTCTTGGGTGTTTCTCGCAGAGGGGGATTTGGCAGGGTCAGAGGACAATAGTGGAGGGAAGGTCAGCAGATAAACAAGTGAACAAAGTTCTCTGGTTTTCCTAGGCAGAGGACCCTGCGGCCTTCCGCAGTGTTTGTGTCCCTGGGTACTTGAGATTAGGGAGTGGTGATGACTCTTAACGAGCATGCTGCCTTCAAGCATCTGTTTAACAAAGCACATCTTGCACCGCCCTTAATCCATTCAACCCTGAGTGGATACAGCACATGTTTCAGAGAGCACAGGGTTGGGGGTAGGGTCACAGATCAACAGGATCCCAAGGCAGAAGAATTTTTCTTAGTACAGAACAAAATGAAAAGTCTCCCATGTCTACCTCTTTCTACACAGACACGGCAACCATCCGATTTCTCAATCTTTTCCCCACCTTTCCCCCCTTTCCATTCCACAAAACCGCCATTGTCATCATGGCCCGTTCTCAATGAGCTGTTAGGTACACCTCCCAGACGGGGTGGTGGCCGGGCAGAGGGGCTCCTCACTTCCCAGTAGGGGCGGCCGGGCAGAGGCGCCCCTCACCTCCCGGATGGGGCGGCTGGCCAGGTGGGGGGCTGACCCCCCACCTCCCTCCCGGACAGGGCGGCAGGCTGGGCGGTGGGCTGACCCCCCCACCTCCCTCCCGGACGGAGCGGCTGGCCGGGCAGAGGGGCTCCTCACTTCCCAGTAGGGGCGGCCGGGCAGAGGCGCCCCTCACCTCCCGGACGGGGCGGCTGGCCAGGCAGGGGGCTAACCCCCCCACCTCCCTCCCGGACGGGGCGGCTGGCCGGGCGGGGGGTTGACCCCCCCACCTCCCTTCCGGACGGGGCGGCTGGCCGGGCGGGGGGCTGACCCCCCCCACCTCCCTCCCGGACGGAGCGGCTGGCCGGGCAGAGGGGCTCCTCACTTCCCAGTAGGGGCGGCCAGGCAGAGGCGCCCCTCACCTCTCGGACCGGGTGGCCGGCCAGGCGGGGGGCTAACCCCCCCACCTCCCTCCCGGACGGGGCGGCTGGCCGGGCGGGGGGCTGACCCCCCCACCTCCCTCCCGGACGGGGCGGCTGGCCGGGCGGGGGGCTGACCCCCCCACCTCCCTCCCGGACGGAGCGGCTGGCCGGGCAGAGGGGCTCCTCACTTCCCAGTAGGGGCGGCCGGGCAGAGGCGCCCCTCACCTCCCGGACGGGGCGGCTGGCCAGGCAGGGGGCTAACCCCCCCACCTCCCTCCCGGACGGGGCGGCTGGCCGGGTGGGGGGTTGACCCCCCCACCTCCCTTCCGGACGGGGCGGCTGGCCGGGCGGGGGGCCGACCCCCCCACCTCCCTCCCGGACGGAGCGGCTGGCCGGGCAGAGGGGCTCCTCACTTCCCTGTAGGGGCGGCCAGGCAGAGGCGCCCCTCACCTCTCGGACCGGGTGGCCGGCCAGGCGGGGGGCTAACCCCCCCACCTCCCTCCCGGACGGGGCGGCTGGCCGGGCGGGGGGCTGACCCCCCCACCTCCCTCCCGGACGGGGCGGCTGGCCGGGCGGGGGGCTGACCCCCCCACCTCCCTCCCGGACGAGGTGGCTGCCGGGCGGAGACGCTCATCACTTCCCAGACGGGGTGGCTGCTGGGCGGAGGGGCTCCTCACTTCTCGGGTGGGGCGGCTGCCGGGCGGAGGGGCTCCTCACTTCTCAGATGGGGCGGTTGCCAGGCAGAGGGTCTCCTCACTTCTCAGACGGGGCGGCCGGGCAGAGACGCTCCTCACATCCCGGACGGGGCGGCAGGGCAGAGGTGCTCCCCACTTCTCAGACGATGGGCGGCCGGGCAGAGACGCTCCTCACTTCCCAGATGTGATGGCGGCCGGGAAGAGGCGCTCCTCGTTTCCTAGATGGGATGGCGGCGGGGCAGAGATGCTCCTCACTTTCCAGACTGGGCAGCCAGGCAGAGGGGCTCCTCACTTTCCAGACTGGGCAGCCAGGCAGAGACGCTCCTCACTTCCCAGACGGGGCGGCAGCCGGGCAGAGGCTGCAATCTCGGCACTTTGGGAGGCCAAGGCAGGCGGCTGGGAGGTGGTTGTAGAGGGGCGAGATCACGCCATTGCACTCCAGCCTGGGCACCATTGAGCACTGAGTGAACGAGACTCCGTCTGCAATCCCGGCACCTCGGGAGGCCGAGGCTGGCTGATCACTCGCGGTTAGGAGCTGGAGACCAGCCCGGCCAACACAGCGAAACCCCGTCTCCACCAAAAAAATACGAAAACCAGTCAGGCGTGGCGGCGGGCGCCTGCAATCGCAGGCACTCGGCAGGCTGAGGCAGGAGAATCAGGCAGGGAGGTTGTAGTGAGCTGAGATGGCAGCAGTACCGTCCAGCTTCGGTTTGGCATCAGAGGGAGACCGTGGAAAGAGTGGGAGAGGGAGACCGTGGGGAGAGGGAGAGGGAGAGGGAGAGGGACTCTTACTCTCGTTTTGTTTGTTTGTTTGTTTTTGAGATAGAGTCTTGCTCTGTCGCCCAGGCTGGAGTCCAGTGGCGCAATCTCGGCTCACTGCAAGTTCCGCCTCCTGGGTTCACACCATTCTCCTGCCTCAGCCTCCTGAGTAGCTGGGACTACAGGTGCCCACCACCACGCCCGGCTAATTTTTTTGTATTTTTAGTAGAAACGGGGTTTCACCGTGTTAGCCAGGATGGTCTCAATCTCCTGACCTCGTGATCCACCCGTCTTGGCCTCCCAAAGTGCTGGGATTACAGGCATGAGCCACCGCGCCCGGCCTGTTTGTTTTTTTGAGACAGAATTTGGCTCTTGTCACCCAGGCTAGTGCAATGGCATGATCTCGGCTCACTGCAATCTCCGCCTCCTGGGTTCAAGCAATTCTCCTGCCTCGGCCTCCCGAGTAGCTGGGATTACAAGTGTGCACCACTGCACCCAGCTAATTTTTGTACTTTTAGTAGAGACGGGGTTTCACTATATTGGTCAGGCTAGTCTCGAGCTCCTGAGCTCAGGCAATCTGCCTGCCTTGGCCTCCCAAAGTGCTGGGATTACAGGTGTGAGCCACCACACCCAGCCCCCTCTCTTACTCTTAAATGAGTTTGCTTTTATTTTTCTTGGAGCCCTCCTGCTGTCAGCCTACAAATCAACGTATATTGAGGGTGATGTAGGCAGATGGGTGACTGGGGTTCCCCTTCTGGGAAAATGTTCTTATTAATTATTCAGACCTTGTGTCAAGGGCTAAGTGGATGACAATTGGCATTTGGGTTGAAAAGATGCATTAGGCAATCTGCCTCCCCTGCCCTTTAATTACAACAGTGACAATGACCACCCAAGCACTTACCACCAGAGCCACCAGAGGATTTACTAAGCATTTATTCTAGGCTGGGCACCATGCTCATTATGTCCCAAACCAGACTGGCCTGGCGTGGTGGCTCACACCTGTAATCCCAGCACTTTGGGAGGCTGAGGCAGGCGGATCACCTGAGGTCAGGAGTTCAAGACCAGCCTGAACAACGTGGTGAAACCCCTTTTCTACTAAAAAAAAAAAATAGAAAAATCAGCTGGGTGTGGTGGCACCCTTGTGTAATCCCAGCTACTCAGGAAGCTGAGGCAGTAGCATCTCTTAAACCTGGGAGGTGGAGGTTGCAGTGAGCCAAGATCACGCCACTGTACTATAGTCTGGGTGGCAGAGTGAGACTCTGTCTTAAAAAAAAAAAAAAAAAAAAGATAGGCTGAGATTGTCCCCGTTTTGTAGATGAAGACATTGAGGCCCAACCTATTTATGTAACTTATAGAAGGTCCTAGTGCTGGTAAGTAGCCAAGCTGTTCCTCAAATCTGCCCAAAGTCTTCATCTTAAGTCATCTTAAGTCAAAGGCACTTCAAGGAGCTCCCAGGAAATAGGGCAGCATTTTATCCATTGATTAAAAAAAATGTATATTTCCATTGCCAAGATGTGCCATGTCTTATCCTAGGCATTGGGGAAAAGGGGTGTATCAAATGCAGACCAAGCGCTTGGAGGGTCTGGCGTGTGTTGGGTCCTTAAAGATTGTGGTAAATTCACAGAGCGAAGGGGGCAGTACCTGGCAGGGAAGGGTCCACTTTGGGTCAGGAGGTGACATTTGGGCTGAGATCTGAAGGAGGAGTAGGAGCTAGGAGAAGCAAAATCCTCTTGGAGATTACTGCAAGGACAAAGGTCTAGAGGCAGGACTGAGTCTGGCAAGTCGAAGGACCCCAAACTGGCCCAGTGTGGCTGCAGAGAAATGAGCTAAGGCCAAAAAGGCCGCATCAAGGGGGCCTTCACAAGTCATAGGAAGGTGTTAGAGTTTTATTTTATTCGTGAGATTCTAGCAGGGAGCAGAATGTTCTGATTCATGATCTAAATAGATGGCTCTGGTGTTGAGGGATGGGTTGGAATAGAAGCTGGAGACCCATCAGGAGTGTCAGGGAGGAGGCCTATGCATCTTACACTGTGCAGAGAAGAGTCTGCAAATCAGCAAGCAAAACCCTAGCACCTGTACTGATACTTTGCTGAGCCTGGGAGGCGGCCGATGCAGGGCACAAATAGACCACATGGAGCCCATTGGGATGGGGCTTGGCCTGCTTAGACATAGCACAATGATAAGGCCCATTGTAGGCACCATCCAGAGGGCTCAGCACCGACTTTGCCCTCTCCAGAGCTCCCTCTTGAAGCAGCTGCTCCACTGGCACACATGCTGCTCTGGGTAGACGAATCCCCAAACATTCCCCCTTCCCATCAGCAGCTGCAGTTTCAGCCTCTGTTTTAGCCCCTAGCTGTGAGTTCTTGTCCCACACTACACAATGGGCCAGCTCAGGTGATTAAATCCCTTACATGGAGCTATCGGGGGCATGAGGCAAGGAGCAGAAAAATCATGGTAGCTGGCAGTCTGTGGATGTTTCCCTGTACCAGGCACTCTGCTAAGCACTTATGTATTGACTCCGGTCTTGTCCTCAAATAACCCTATGAGGCAGACACTATGATTATCCCACTTTACAGGAAACTGAGGCACAAAGCAGTTAAGCAACTTCCCGAAGGTCACAGAGAGAGAGTCAGGGAGCAGCCAGCATTTCAACCCAAGCTGTCTGGCTGTGGAGTTCCTGCCGTTGTCTTATGCCGACTGCCCTCTCAGAAAGTCTCTCCCAGGGGTTAAGAACGTGCAGATCCTTCAAGGTCTAGGCAGCCTCAGCCTTCTTTAACCAGGAGCAATTCATCTTCCAAAATAATGCCATCAGAAAATAAGGAAACTTCAAAGAGAAACGAAAAGGATGAGCATTCTGAGAAGCCCTAATGTGCAAAAATAGTTAAAGAAACAGAGGATTATCAGAGGAGAAAGGTCCCTGTTGTGGCTGAGCCCACAGCCTTGCTTCCCTGGGAAGGCAGAGGGCTAGGGAAACCCTCTGGTGCTTGGTTGCTGATGCTGGGAGAACCAAGCCCTTCTGTGAGAAAATCAATGATGGCAGTGACTGTTTTCCTGCCAGAACAAACCTATACTTAAATATGATTAAATATGCTTTCTGCAAAGGAAATACCCTGTGGTTTATCCAAACACGGGGTCACCCTCTCTCTCCCATGCACTGTTCTGGTGGTTTACGTGGCACACTATATTCTGAACGGGGCTCAAGTCTATTAGGCCAAGTTCCAAACTATTATTTTTTTTTCTAGCAGTCAGGCCTCACTTAGACGCCAAACGGGTCAGACCACGGGAGCTCCATCCCTGAGCCCCACTCTCCCCTTGAGACCGGGGAAGGGCAAACACCAAATATCCCCAGATGGTTCCTCTCTGTGACTCTGAGCTCCACCTGCTGACCTTCCAGTTCATTTTTCTGAGTCTCTGAAACATTCAGCTTCCCTTCTCCATGGGGAAACATTGGGAAGAACAGTGTATTTCTAGGTGACAAAAGAAAAACATATATGTTTGTCCCTTTCTCATATCAGGCAATTAAAGGAATTAGAGGGTGACTTGGTAAAACCAATCCCCTTCCCTCTCCTCCCACCCCCAATTCAACTCAGAAATAGAGATAATGGTTTCCATTTTCCCTCTCCAGTGTAGTTGGAGGAAAGCCATTTTATTCCCCTAATTATATGGACACCCACTCACATACATAAATATCCACGTATGAGATGATACGTGTGCTTGTGTGTGTGTGTCTACACCCTCATGCATCTGCTTCCAGATCCTGTAATTAACACCCCATAAAGAACAATTCTGTGTACCTGAAGACACCAGCCTAGATCCTGGGTGATTGACAAGCCAGAAAACTTAATTTTCCCTCTTTGTAGGAGAGATCTTTTAAGCTACTGTTTGATAGCCTTACCAGATTAGCTAGCTCTGAACTGCTTTGGAGAATTTTGTTCCTTTACCCAAACTCCCTGACTCTCCCTCCCCACCCCCAGAGCGATAAGGCATCTGTAAACACTCTCTGAAACTCCTTCCCCAGCGTTCTTGGGTTTGCCACTTTGAAGTAAAACTGCAGGAAGACCTCTGTATGAGATGAAAATGTCTTGCCAACTGATAAAGAAGTGCGGATCCAGCTAAAATCCACTCGGAAATAGGGATTAGTGAACCTGAGAAGGTTTGTTTGGATTGAAGACTATGTTGAAAAAAAAAATGTGAGATTTGGATTCCATCAAAACGAACCCAAACCCCAGTCTCCCACCCCCTCCAGCCCCACTCTGCAGACACTGCGAGTGCCCCTACCTTCACATTCAGAAAGTCCTTCAATTTCAGAAATGGTTATCACTTTTCCTCTATGTTGTGGTTCTCAAATTTCGTCAGGTGTTCAAATTGCCCAAAGAGCTTGTTAAAATGCAGATTCTTGGGGCTATCCTGCCGCAGGATCTTATTTGCATAGTCTAGGTTGAGACCTAGTGAACTGGATTTTTAATAAGACTCCAGGGGCTTCTAAAGTGATCAAGCCTAGATTTTTTTTTTTTTTTGAGAAGGAGTATCACTCTATCGCCCAGGCTGGAATGCAGTGGCACCATCTCAGCTCATTGCAACCTCCACCTCCTGGGTTCAAGCAATTCTTGTGCCTCAGCCTCCCAAGTATTGGCTGGGACTAGAGGCACGCCACCACGCCCGGCTAATTTTTGTATTCTTAGTAGAGACAGGGTTTCTCCACGTTGGCCAGAACTCCTGACCTCAGGTGATCCGCCCACCTAGGCCTCCCAAAGTGCCGGGATTACAGGCATGGGCCACTGCACCCAGGGCAAGACTAGATTTTTTAAAATACTGTTCCAGAACCAGCTGACCAGTGGCCCCAATACCACATATGCAGGGCTGTGATCCAGTGGGACATCCTAGCACCGGGTAGAAAATATTGAAATACTGAGCTAATGGTTGATAAACAGCCATAGCTTCTAGTTTCCTGAGTGCCATCTGCTGTCCCAACTACTTGCCCCCTCTCCCAGGACCTCCTGGACTTCCCCACATTTCAGACACCTAACAGTGAATGACTGACACAGCAGAGGGTCTCTGGGTCCCTGAACCTGCTGCTAGGGCCCGCATCTGCTCTGATTGGCCTGTGTCTTATCACTGGCTAAGTGTTTTCACTATTCCCCTTCACATGCAATTGTATGACAGAAGCATATCCAGCGGTGGTTGACATCGGGGACGTGGTTAACTACTTGCTCCCGCCTGCAACACCTCCCTGCCATTTTCCTGGTTTCCTACTACCCTTGCCCTCTGTCTGCTGCTTCTCTTTTGCAGTTCCCTTTTTTTTGTTGTTCCATATTGGTACCCTGTCCTAGTCCCCTTCTCCTGTCCAGCCCTAAGTGATTACTTTAAGCACCATCTATATGTCCTGAACTCAGAAGGCAATAGACAAGCTTATCAGACTTGTGTAAAAAGTAAAAGTTAATAATTCTGAGGAAGGCAGAGACTCTTTCTCAAAAAGAAAAGATGCCTATGGTTTATTGTGATGGTCCCCAGACATTCATTTGTGGATTAACCATAGCAGAATTACCCAGGAATATCTAAACGATGAGGATTCATTCAACTCCTTCCCTAGAGGACCTGTTTCAGTAGGTGTGGAATAGGTTCTGAGAATCTCTGTTTGTTCAAAAGCAGCCTAGGCAAAGGATATGAACAGACAATTCTCAAAAGAAGATACACAAATGGCCAAGAAACATGGAAAAATGCTCAAATGCATATCGCTAATTATCAGGGGTATGCAAATTAAAACCACAAGGAGCTACCACCTTACTCCCACAAGAATGGCCATAATTTAAAAATCAAAAAATAATAGATGTTGGTTTGGATGTGGTGATAAGTGAACACTTTTACAGCAGCACAATTCACAACTGCAAAAATATGCAACCAGCCTAAATGTCCATCAACCAACGAATGGATGAGGAAATTGTGAGATACATATATATATAAACACACCATGGAATACTATTCAGCCATTAGAAGGAACAAAATAATGGCATTTGCAGCAACCTGGGTGGAGTTGGAGACCATTAGTCTAAGTGAAGTAACTCAGGAATGGAAAAACCAAATATTGTATGTTCTCACTTATAAGCGGGCGCTGAGCTGAGGACACAAAGGTGTACGAATGATATAATGGACTTTAGGGACTCAGGGGAAAGGTGGGAGGGGAGTGAGGGATAACAGACTGTACATTGGGTACAGTACACTGCTCAGGTAACAGGTGCACCAAAATCTCAGAAATTACCACTAAATAATCTATCCATGTAAGCAAACACCACATGTTCCCCCAAAACTAGTGAAAAATAAATAAATAAATAGATAAATAAATAAATAAATAAATAAATAATAAAGCAGCCCAAGGTGTTCACATGCTTTTTTGGTAACTGCTAGCTGGTGCACAGGCTGCAGGGAGAGACCTTTACCGACTGCCTCTGTGGCTTGCCACTATTGACATTTTGAGAGTGGCAATTCTTTGTTGTAAGAGGCTGACCTATGCATCCTGAGGAGTTAAGCGGCATCCCTAAACTCCTTCTACCCTCTGGATACCATAGCACCTCTCTCTCACTGTGACAACCAAGTCTGTCTCTAGACATTGCTACGTTTCCCCTGGAGGCAAAATTGACCCTGGCTGAGAAACTCTGCTCTAGGATTTCAGCTATGTTCTGGACAGATAGATGGTTGATAGGAGACCTCTATATTCTATGGACTAGAAGATTCAGTTACCCAAAATATACAACAATGTACGCAGCTGCTCATAAGGCCAACTTCTTGTATACGAAATGATTGCCTAAGCTGATAAGTGCATCTGTGCTGGCTAATTGTGTACATGAAAATCAAGAACAGCTTTTCACTAATCAAAAAGAGATATCCTGGTCAAAGCTTATTTGAAGACTGCCATGTTTTAAAACTCGACACGACTTAAAACAGAATCCTCTAAGTTCCTTTGCGAAAATACTTTCAGGATGTGTTAGGTATAACAATAGTTTGCTACATGAAAATGGCTTTGAAAATCTTAAAAGTGTTTTAAAAGAAGAGGGACTTTTTTTGCAAGGCATTAAATCAGATGTGAATATGACAGATTTCAAAGACTGTCAAAATAACGAATTTACATCATAAATGCGTCGGCTTTCTTTTTAAAGGCTCTTCCACCACTCAGGAAGGCATTTAATGGTGAGCAGGTTCAAAATGTCGCCAGCTCCCACTGGTACAAAAGGGAGGCGATCCCCACTAGAGTCTCCGGGCTTCAGATAATGTCTCTGCCTCTTTTCAAGTTAATAAACTGCACTCCTGTCAAATTGCAGATAAATGAAAGAGACAGCACCATTGTTTTCTCCCACATCTTGCTAAGAAAGATATCTTCCAATATTTCGGGAGGACCAGTATGCCAAAAAATAAACTTGAAATAAATCCACCCTGCCGTGACTTTACCGGATCAAAGACGATGGAATTTCCACAGAAGCACTTTTCTGAAGTTTGCTGTGTTTTAGTTCAGATAGCGGCTCATTATGAAGCTTCTAATGCATTTGATTGTTTCAAAGTTAGCCATCTAAATTTTTAATCATGTGTGGATGCAAGATAGTCACAGGGTTGGGCCCAAACACTGCAAATCCTTGATATTCTAAAGAGTCATGTCAATATAATATTTTCCTGAATAATCAGCAGGTAGGCCTGGGGAGGGGGCTGCTTCAAACAGCTCCACTCTTTGATGGAGGGGGGGACAGGTTTCTGAAGTTGCCTTTTGAAAGAAAAATAAGTCTGAGCGTTTGAAATCTGGATTCCTTTCTTTTTGAGGGAGTGAGGCTGCTGGTCTCTTTTCTCCTCTCTCTCCCTTTCTTTTGGCTGAGATGGGACTGCTATTAATAAGATGGGGAGCAGAGATGTTTAACTGGGATTCCACTCTCTTCAACAGGGGACTCTAGGACAAGAAACACACTCATTTACTCACACTCTCAGGTTAAGTTTCTTCCACCACAAACCACAAAATGGTTTTTGTTTTTACCTCCTCTTTGGGGGCAGTCTGGTTTTCTTTCTCAAGACCCTAGTATTTGGGAGCACAGAGGGGCACAGGAGCTTGCTACCCATAGCTGCATAGCTCTCAGCCTGGTCTCAGGGCATCAGCTGCTTTGTGCATGTTGGAGTAGGAGCTGCACTTACTCTGGGCAGAAGATGAGGAAGGGGAAGGGGCTTGGAAGAGACCTTGCTGCAACCTCCTTGTAGAAAATATGGCATAGGTGACCTGGATCAGAAGAAGCTTGGGGGGCCACCAAATTCATCCCATGGCCTTGAGACAGCTCTTAATCCACTCCATATTTATTGAGCATTTACTCTGTGCTGACCCCTGTTCCAAGCACTTTACACAGATTAACATATTTAATCATTACATCAACTCTGTGTGGCAGGTTCTTTGATTGGCTCCATTTTATAGGTGAAAAGGCTGAGACTCAGAGCTAGCGAGTTGCAGAATGAGGATTTGAACCTAGGCACTCAGACTCCAGAGTCCATGTTCTGGATGTCTGGATGTTGTTCTCATTGATCAAGTCCAGGTAGCGGAGTTGGTTGCCAAGCCTAGAGTTTTTATAAATACAATTAACTTTGCTGTTTTCCAGGGCCATGAAACTGACCCTTCTCCCTGGCTCAACCAGTCCTTGACAACGAACATGACCAGAGATAGGAAGTGAGATGAGATAAAGCACTCAGAGCAACCAACTCTTCCACTGGGAAGATGGCCCTAAACAGGAGGTCCGTGGCCTTGCCTTTAAAGATGAAGTGACATTGAGCATCAATGGCTTAGTTCCATCATCAGACTACTTGGTATTTGGGATAATGAGATTCTGCCTGTTCATAAATTCCTTTATGCCAAACCACTCTTTCATGCTTGGATACCTTATACTTTATCTCCTACAAAAACTGTCCTATTTAAATGCTTTGTTGTCTAAGTGAATGCCAGGATAGTATTTCCCATCGAGTGTTGCTTTTTATTTTTTCTTAGAAGTTATTATATATATCCCAAAGACTCCCATTGTTTTGACGTAACATCCAGGAAGAAATGGCCCCTATGTTTTATAACAGCAACAACAGATTCCATTTACCAAGTGCTTATTATGTATCAAGTTCTGTTTTAAACATTTAATATATATCAGTGCATTTAATCTCATGTCAAGTGTATGAGATTTTGCAATTATTATAATGGCAAAACTGAGGCATAGCAAAGTTAGGTTACATAGTTAAGACCATATAGCTAGTAAGTAGTAGAATCAAGATTACATCTATATATCTATATATCTATATCTATATCTATGTCATCTGTATCTATATGTCTATGTCTATATGTCTTTATTTGTGTCTGTCTATATCTATAACTATCTATATCTATATTAGAGCAGTATTTATGCTTTTTTTTTTTTTTGAGAAGGAGTGTCACTTTTGTTGCCCAGGCTGGAATGCAATGGCACAATCTCAGCTCACTGCAACCACCGCCTCCTGGGTTCAAGCGATTCTCCTGCCTCAGCCTCCCGAGTAGCTGGGATTATGGGTGCATGCCACCACGCCCAGCTAATTTTTGTATTTTTAGTAGAGATGGGGTTTCTCCATGTTGGCTAGGCTGGTCTCAAACTCCTGAACTCAGGTGATCCACCCGCCTTGGCCTCCCAAAGTGCTGGGATTGGAGGCGTGAGCCACTGCGCCCAGCCTATTAGGGCATTATTATACCATGACCCACTTTTGTTTGGAGATTATGAATTCATCTTAGATCTTATTTTAAAAACTTTTCCAGAAACACAAGAACTTCTCTAAACTTACAGTTCACCTATATGTGCTCCTTTGCACAGGACTCTGAACCTTAGAAGGAAGTCATGGCAGGTGTACAGGAGAATGCTCCAGAAAGTCTCCCAAGAGGCCTCAGATAAGGACAGCAGGATAAATTTTTGGAGAAAGAATCCTCCATGGTGACTCAGGACCCACTGCCAAGAGATGGGCCAGGTCACTGTGTGGGTAGCAGAGCAGGAGCAAGCTCTTATCAGTCCAGCCAGGGGGATCTCCAAGGTGAGACAAACATATGAGCAGACAAGTGCTCATGAATGCTATTCTACCTTTCTGATTAAAAAATGATAAAACTCAAAGCAGGCACAGATGTGGGGAAATAGGCACTCTCATATTCTTAGGGTGGGAGAGTGAACTGGTGCTACCTATCTGGAGGGCAATTAAACCAACATAAACAGCCCTAAAAATGTGCACACTTTTCAATACACCTAGCAATTTATTCTAAAAGAAGCCTACATACACACAACGATTTAGCTGGATGTTCCTTGCAGTACTTTTTATAAGAGTGATAAATTTGAAGCCATCTAAATATCCAAAAAATAGAATATTGCATATATAATTTGAAGTAGGTCTACAACAAAGAATATTCAATATTAAACATGTTGCAGCCATTACATATGACATATGAAAGAGTAATTAATGACATAGTACACAATGCATACCATACAATTAAGATAAAAAGCAACTTACAAAGTAATATATAGTAAGATTTCATATATAGGAAAGAAACACATTCACAGAGAAAGAAGGGTGTAGAGATAGTATTAGTCTGCTCAGGCTGCTATGACCAAGTGCCATAGAC
Source organism: Gorilla gorilla gorilla (assembly GCF_029281585.2). Lineage (NCBI taxonomy): Eukaryota > Metazoa > Chordata > Mammalia > Primates > Hominidae > Gorilla > Gorilla gorilla. Next base: position 26,672,236 of record NC_073228.2, on the reverse strand, counting down.
TGGAGGGCTTAAACAACAGAAATCGACTTTCTCATGGCTTCAGAAGTTGGGAAGTCCGAGATCAAAGTGAAGTTGGTTTCCTGTTGAGGGCTTTCTTCCTGGTTTATAGCCACCTTTTCTCTCTGGGGTGACATGGTCTTTCCTAAGTGCATGTGTATATTTAATAGAGAGATCTCTTTCTCCTCCTCTTCTTGTAAGGCCACCAATCCTATAAGATTAGGACCCCATTCTTATGACCTCATTTAACCTTAATTACCTCTAAAAGCTCTGTCTTCAAATACAGTCACATTAAGGTTAAGGCTTCAACATATGAAGTATGGAAGGACACAGTTCAATCCATAGCAGAGAAAAAAATGTTAAGAGTAATTATATGCAAATGATGCTGATGATAGGTTTTTAGTTCCTTTATTTCCACCCAATTTTTTTTTTTACAATAAATATAATTTACTTGGTGTAATAAGTAAAAAAAAAAAAGTGTTTATAAGCTTCAGACTTTGGTCCAAGTGATTTTAATCCACTTGGTACATATGAATCCTGCAGGCCTCACTTTTAGCAAATCCTTTGGCCCCATCCCTCCACATCTAGGGTTATTTTATTTTATTTTATGTTTTGAGACAGAGTCTCACTCTGTCACCCAGGCTGGAGTGCAGTGGCGTGATCTTGGCTCACTGCAACCTTCGCCCCCTGGGTTTAAGTGATTCTCCTGCCTCAGCCTCCGGAGTAGCTGGGATTACAGGTGCCCACCACCACGCATGGCTAATTTTTTGTAGTTTTAGTAGAGATGGAGTTTCAAATGTTGGCCAGGCTGGTCTCGAACCCCTGACTTCAGGTGATCTGCCCACCTTGGCCTCCCAAAGTGCTGGGATTACAGGCGTGAGCCACCGCTCCTGGCCTAGGGTTATTTTATAACATGGAGCACTGCCTTTCTCTGCTCTGAAGTAGCCTGAGAAGTACCCAGATCAGAGCATCTCCTGAGGCTGGTTCCCAAGCAGGCCCTGTGTGTGGCTGACATTGTTGGGCCAAGTAGAACATGGCAATGGCCGCACAGTGGCTGGGACTTTTGTAGATAGCACACTTTTTGTAGCCATGCTACTTAGAAGCGGAACCAAAGCGCATTAGTCAAGGTGGTAACTTGAGAGACAAATATTTGGGGCTTTGTTCAGGAGGATGCCAACAAATCCACAGCCTGAATATCTGGGAGGAGAAATTCAGCAGACTGGAACAGCCTCAGCTTTGGGGCCAAACCATGAGGTTCAATTACCACGTGGGAGGCCATAGACAGGGAGTCTCCACTTACAAATTCCACCATTCTCAAGCAGGGAAGCCAAAAGGATCACTGTCCTACCAACCTAGAAAACATATCAAGGACAAGATCCAGGCTTTGACATTCGTTCAAGTGTTTCTTCCCCAAAGTTCAGTCTCTTTCTGAGGTCAGGCCTGCAGACTTGGACTAATTTGCACAGATGAGCAGGAAGCATAAAAGTGAACTCAGATTTGCACTGTTGCAGCTATCACTGCAATGCAAAGTATGGCCTCAGCCAGGAGACCTGCACCCTAGTCCTCCTCTACTGCTGACTGCAGGTGTAACTCTGGGCAACCCATTTGCCTCTCTGGTCTCCATTGACTCAGCTTTCAAACTGGAATAAAAATATGTGCCTGCCTACCTTACAGGATTATATTGAACATAGAGTCCCTCTTGTTTACTGTTATATCCCTTGTGGCTTGTGCAGTGCCTGGCAACAGGACAAAGCTGTAGGGAAAGATTCCGTGGTGATTTGGAAGTTGAAACTGCTTAGCCCAAGGGCTGGAGTCAAGTCACTGCGCAGGTAGCAGAGCAAGAGTGAGCTCTCATCAGCCCAGCCAGGAGGATACCTAAGCGGGAGACAAACCTGTGAGCAGAGAAGCACCCACATATGTTTCTAGGGACAAAGGGGAAGTGCAGAAGACCACTCATGTCTTCTTGAGCACGCAATGGGTGCTTAACAAATATATCTTGAGGCACTGGATAAGAAAAGAAAAACATGAGTTAACACCTGTGAAAGTGGTCTTCAAAGTATAAGGAACCTTAGACTTTGTGGCAGAGGCTGAGTAGCTAGTCATCTTCTCCCTTTCCTAGACTTTTTGCTGTTGTTGTTGTTGTTGTTGAAACGGAGCCTTGCTCTGTCGCCAGGCTGGAGTACGATGGTGCGATCTTGGCTCACGGCAACCTCTGCCTCCCGGGTTCAAGCGATTCTCCTGCCTCAGCCTCCCAAGTAGCTGGGATTACAGGCGCACACCACCATACTCGGCTAATTTTCTTTTTTGTACTTTTAGTAGAGATGGAGTTTCACCATGTTGGCCAGGATGGTCTTGATCTCCTGACCTCGTGATCCGCCTGCCTTGGCCTCCCGAAGTGCTGAGATTACATGCGTGAGTCATCGTGCCCAGCTTCCTAGACTCTTTTGCTGGTGTGGCAGTGTGGTAGCATGAAACCTGGCCATGAAAATACCTGGGAAGCAAGGCATTGGACACAGTTCAGCCATGAGATGAAAGGAGACTGCATCTCTGAATGTCCATTTGAGGAAAGCCTGCCACCAAGTCACCAATTAGGCCAACTTCTTTTGATTTTATGTAAATAAGTAACAAACATCTATTTTGCATGATCCCTTATACATCTTGGAGGTTAATGAGCATCTAGTGCTATCTTAACTAACATAAAGTCTCTGATATAATTCACATCATTGCACTGTGAGGTTTCTAGAGGCTATGGGATGTTGGCAAGGGGGTGGTTCTGGAATGTTGGACCCAATTCTGTGGCAGTGACTAGCATGGAAATAAGCCTCAAGAGAGTTAGAAGCTTGTAAAAATGTAGCTGTGACTATGCAGTTTCAAATGCTCCCAATGAAGATGCACAAGGGGATACGCCTGAAGAAACTAAGTGTAAAGGGAATGCCCAGAAAGCTTACATTCTAAAGGACACATATAACAAAAGGTGAAAAGGTAACATAACCAAGAACAAAGATTCTAATTGTGGACAAGTAGTTTAGAATTAGAAGAATAACATCAGGCAGGTGAGACTTCTGAAAAATACTTAGGATGACTCTATTAATTAGAGAAACACTAGCCACTGAAATCAACAAAGCACAGTTTGATGGGTATATCATAATTAAAGTTTCTTTCTCATTCATGTAACAGTTCAATGAGGGTGTCCTTATCAGCAGGAGGCCTTCCATGTGGTGATGCAGGGATCCATGCTCTTTCCACCTTGTGTTTCCACTTTCCTCCAGGGCCTCAGAGCCCTTTGCTGTCATCCCACAGGAGCAGGAGTAGAGGAAGAGGAAAATATCACTTACATCCTAAGCTGTTTAGCCCAGAAGTGACACTTCTCACTTCTAGCATTTCACTGGAGAGAACTAGTCACATGGCCTCTCTAGGTGCAAAGAAGGCTGGGAAATGTAGTCCTTGACAAGCAGTCCTTCGCAGGTAAAACCCTACACCATGAAAGGGAAAGGATACATTGCTGGTGGATATCCAGCTGTCTCTGTTACAGCAATATGAAAGACTTTTCTTTTTTAAAGTGATAGTTAAAGCAAGAAGATGACCAAGAAAGAGGTAGACCTACCTTTTGCATCTAATGTTAGAGAATTTATAATGGAAAAAAGAATAGGAAGTTCTTCATCTCCTCTTGCTTTGATTCTCTGTCTGGAAAGAGAATAATCAGACTGACTAGAGTAGAGTTGACACTGGCAAGAAGGAATTAAAGCCAACCTGAAATATTTACTGACTCCAGTTGGATCTACTCTCTTGACTGGATGGTTCTACCCTAGAGATCTCAAGAAAACTTGATAAAATAGTGCCAAATCAAACATCACAAATAACAATAAACACATCTGACAACCGAAGATGGGTAAAATGCACTCCTAATTGTTATAAAAGAGAAGACGGTGTTTTCATGCATGCTTGCTGGTGTATTAATGACCAATCCCAGGGTAAGCCCTAGAAAGTCCTAAAAACAATATTTTAAAGGGTAGTTTGTATGATCTTAGAAAGGTAAATAGTGATAGTTAAGAGTCAGCATAGGACGGGTGTGGAGGCTCATGCCCATAATCCCAGCACTTTGGGAGGGCAAGGCGGGTGGATCAAGAGGTCAGGAGTTCAAGATCAGCCTGGCCAAGATGGCGAAAACCCGTCTCTACTAAAAATATGAAAATTAGCCAGGCGTGGTTGTGGGCGTGCCTGTAATCCCAGCTACTCCGGAGGCTGAGGCAGAGAATTGCTTGAACTTGGGAAGCAGAGGTTGCAGTGAGCCAAGATCGTACCACTGCACTCCAGCTTGGACAACTGAGTGAGACTCCATCTCAAAAAAAAAAAAGGAGTCAGCATCGTTCTCCAAATCAAGACAGGCCAGGCTAGTTGCAGTTTTATCTTCCATGGTCATAATAATCTGTAAGTCAAGGAGTTGCAGTGAACCCTGATAACTGAGTTTTATGCATCACTTAACAAAGTCTCTTATAAAATCCAGGGGAGACTATATGGCCTGGCAGATGTTACAATTAGATGGATTCACAACTGGTTGAGAAATCATACCCAAAAGGTGCTGATAAATCGGGAGTAGAGGCTACTAACTCAATACCTTTAGGAGTGAGACAGGTATCATCAATGAGTGAGAGTGGTCAGGTGCTTGGAACAGGGAATAGTGTGGGGACAGAGGCAACATAGAGAGCCCATGTCTTGCCTAGTGGCTGCGGTCACTACACGCATCCAGGTGGAATGTGCAGTCTACAACCTATACAATCACACATAGCTGCTCTTGTTGTTGAATTGTGGAGTCAGTGTTGAACATCTTTGATCTTCCAGGGAAAGCTAGAAGTCCAGATGTTGGCCACTAATTCAAAGTTTGAAAAAAAGAAAACATTATGCAGGCCAAACAAAACACATCTGCAGGCCACATTTGGCAATCAGACCATCAGTGTGTGGCTTCTGACCCCAAGAAAGATTTCTAGTAGCACAGGGCTGTTGTCATTGGTCAGGTTCTATTCAACATTTTTATCAATGGCTTGGATTAACTTCTAGAAAGCATGCGAATCAAATTGGCTGTTGACCCAAAGCCAGAAGGACAGCTGGATAACCGGCTCGGGATTTTGAATAACCTTGACAGACTAGGGAATGGGCTGAGCTGCACGAGAATGAACTTTTGGATAGTCAAATGTTAGATCATGTAGTTATGTCAAAAAAAAAATTAGCAGTACAAGTGCAGAATGACTTAACAAGGGCACATGTTAAGAAAAAACAAATGCTGTCAAGTTTTAGTTGCCTGCAAATCAATATGAGGCAACAGTGTGATGTGGTTGCCAAAAGCAAAGGCGATCTTAGGCTGCAGCAAGAGGAGTGAATCTTGCACTGCTCAGGCCAACTGTATCTGGAGCTCTGCCTTCAGTTCTGGGAAACATTTGAGGAGGAACATGGAGAAACTGGAACACATTTGGAGCATTTCAACCAGGAGGGTGAAGAGATTAAAAAGTATTCAAATGAAGGACAGCTAAAGATGCCAAGTCTCCTTCCCCTGGAGAAGGGAAGCCTCAGAGATACATAAGCCCTGGGTTTCAACATTTTGGAGAGTTTTCTTATAGATGAGGACGCAAGTGCCAAGGCGGAAATGGTACAGAGAACCAGAGCTCAGTCCAATGTTCCCATACCCTTCAAACATGTGTCTGGTTAGGGGAAGGGCTGCCCAGGATGAAGTTAGCTCCCTAACCCCACCCCTAAAGTTAGAAATGTGGAAGCAGTCAGTGGGTAACCTTTGGCCAGGGATAGGGTGGAGGGAATGGGTGGCCATCACAGCAATGATGGACACACCTGAGATGGAATGCAGAAAGAGTCCAGGTGGGGTGGAGGGCTTTCCTAGTAATTGCTGAAAATAAACAGCCACACAATAGACCTGTGACAGACAGGGCTGGTAGGGAATAGCACATCAAAGAAACTTATGGGGGAGGGAGGCCGGGCATGGTGGCTCATGCCTGTAATCCCAGCACTTTGGGAGGCCGAGACAGGTGGATGGTTTGGGTCCAGGAGTTTGAGACCAGACTGGGCAACGTGGTGAAACCCTATCTTTACAAAAATACAAAAATTAGCCAGGTGTGATGATGTGTTCATATAGTCCCAGCTACTTGGGAGGCTGAGGTGGTAGGATTGTTTGGACCTGGGAGAAAGAGGTTGATCATGCCACTGCAGCCTGGACGACAGAGTGAAACCCTGTCTCAAAAATAAAATAAAATAAAATAAGAGAAAAGAAACTTATGGGAGAGGGAAGGGCAATGACAGTGTGGATTTAGAAGAAATCTAAGTATGAGCATCATTGCAAACCATAGTCTCAAAAGAATAAATCATGCAAATTAGAGTCAGCTGAAGATGGCACATCAGTCCTGCGGGAGGATAAGGGGACTGAATGTTCCATTGAATTTTCAGTAAGGTTGTGGAATTTCTGGGTCCCCTTATAATTGTCTTCCAATTAGCTTAATTGTATATCACCAATTGAGCTACAGTTCTAGAACAATGTCTCCTTGAGTCCTTAAACCAGAAACCTCATGGATGAACGGTTCAACCTCTTTGTAGCATAAATTAGGAATTTGATTCTCAGGAAGGAAAAGTGTCTTGTCTAGGGTCAGATAGCTGGTAAATGACAGAAACAGAACCTGAACCAGGTCTCCTGACCCAAGCTTTTTTCATAATCCTCATGACTCAGTTTGGACATTCCATAGAAAACTTGACCTTGCAATCACATTCATGCTCAAAATCATCCCCGTTGTGGTGGCATTAAAAATGGTCTTGGTGGTCATGATAGTGGTTTTCAGACACAGAACCCTCAAGAGCCTCAGAGATGGGTCTTCAAATACATCCATTCTGGTTTCCATGTATTTTCCCTCCAGGTGGATTGGTTTTGAGACTCACGTTTCATATATATTCTTTCCGTATTATAGACCTCTACTTTCTGTGGTTCCTTTGGCATTTTCTTGCCAAAATGCAGGTCTAGTAGGGTCCCTGGGGAGAAACTGGAGACTTCTCAGTTCATCTGTGGAAGCCAGTTTCCAAATCCCCTTCACAGTTGTTTCTCTTCTCTGAAGTCCGACTGGCATGATGAGGGAGGTAGAGGCTGCCAAGGTCCACTCATCTGCCAGATTGGACCTGAATTCATTCCATGGGCACAGACTCTGCCTGAACTCATTGCCATGCCAGTCTCATCCGTTGATCTCCTGGGAAATATTGCTGAGACACTACTGTGTGGAGATGAAGACAGCAACTGCCCACAAGGATGGGGTCACTCCATGCTGGGGTACCATCACAGTTCAGTGAGCCCCCTTCACCTTCCACCCACCAGTGGCCAGAAAGGGTGATGGAGCAATGCTAACTGGAGAGTCCATGTGTCATCACACCAAGGTCCACCAGGTAGAAGCTTTCTTTTGGAGGTTTGGATGTTATTCTGTTGGGGCAAGGCTTCCTGGTAATAGAGCTGAGGTGGCATCCACAGGGTTTGGCTCCTTGCACATCAGCAGAGACCTTGGTTCTCTCTGTTGCCTTTCCCTTCTGTCTTACTGAAGTTCAGTGATTTAATACTTTGATAGTCGTGATTTTCTCAAAAGTTATGCGACCTTTTTCCACTCCCAAGTTCTGAAACAGGAGAAACCTGGGCCAGGTGTGGTAGCTTATGCCAGTAATCCCAGCACTTTGGGAGGCCAAGTTTGGAGGATGGCTTGAGGCCAGTAGTTTTAGACTAGCCTGGGCAACATAGGGAGACCCCATCTCTAAAAAAAACAAAATGAATAAAAATTAATTGAATGTGGTGGCTTATGCCTGTAGTCCCAGCTATTAGGGAAGCAGAGGTGGGAGGATCGCTTGAACCCAGGGGGTCAAGGATGCAGTAAGCTGTGATCATGCCACTGCATTCCAGCCTTGGCAACAGAGTAAGATCCTGTGAAAGAAAGAAAGAGAGAGAGAGAAACCAAGAAAGAAAGAAAGAAACCAAGAAACCAAAGAACGAAGGAAGGAAGGAAGGAAGGAAAGAACCAAGGAACCAAGGAAAGAACCTGCGCCCTTAACCCTAACTCAAAACAAAGCACGGGAGATCAACTGTCTTCCAATGATGGGAGGAAACGTACATGTTACTATTGCCAAAGAAGGAAGAGAACCTTTGGAGTCCAGAGTCTTTTCCTATGCTCGTGTAGGCCTAAGGCTGCTCTAGGAAGTGTTAAAAGCACCTGTCAGAACAGGAAGTGAGATGACCTCTAGGTTAGGCAGGAAATCTGAGCTAGGGCCTGACCTCTTGGTCCTCTTTTACTTCATATCACTTCATACTGACTGTCCTGTGGTTGAACAAAATGGAACCAAATTTGTTGCAGACCATGAGTCTGGTCCTTGGTTTTGCTCAAGAAGGTTCTGCTCATGAGCCTTTGTTGGCAGTGCAGTGATGCTGGCTCACAGTGAGCAGAGAAGGCCTTTAGGCTGAGACCAACCCTTTTTGTCTGTACCTTTAAGGTGACCTCCAACTGGAGCATTTGTCTGTACCTTTAAGGTGATCTCCAGCTGGACCTCCAACTGGAGCTCCAATTGTGCACATCAATGGCACAGTAATTTTCCTGAGTGCAAGAACATCTAATTCAATTTCTGTCCTTAGTACTTGGCCTTGCTCACCACTCTGTGATAGCCAGCCTCCAAGATGGTCCCCAATCATTCTTGTTTTCTGAGGCTCACACCCAGTGCAAACCCCTCCCACACTGAGTAGGGCCAACCTGAATAAGGCTGGCCCATGAGTGAACATGATATTGCAGAAATGATAGTGACTGCTTAGCCAAGGTTGTAAAAAATATTGCAGCTTCCTCATTGCTCTTTCTTAAATCACTTGCTGTAGGAGAAGCCAGTTGCCATGGTGTGAGGATGCTCAAGGAACCCTATGGAGAGGTCACATGACAAGGAACCAAAGTCTCCTGCCAACATGTGAGTGAATGAGCCACTTGGAAGCAGATCCTCCAGGCTGAATCAAGCCTTCAGACAACTGTAACCCCAGCTGACCTCTTGACTACAGTCTCAGGGAGGACCCTGAGATGGGACCACCCAGCTAAGCTGCTCTTGAATTCCTGAGCTGTAGAAATTATAAAAGATAATACAAGTTTATTGTTGTTGCTAAATTTTGGGGGTAATCTATCGCACAGTAACAGCTGATACATTCTCCACAAGTTCTTGGTGAATGAATGAATGAATAAAAAATGAATGAATAAATATGACAATGTCTTACAAGACTCACTGGTCAGTGCTATTGAAAAGAGGCAAATGGCCCATGTCCTGCCACAAAATGCCTCAATACCTGTCAATGCAGCAGGAAGGAAGTGGAAAGCCTGACGTGGCTCCCGTTCTACCAAAATAAACTCATTTTCCACCAGTCCCCATCAGGCAAGGTCCTTTCCCCCGTGCCCCCAACAGACCATCCTAAATATCTGATACCTGTTCCTTCATACCTCAACACTATTGCATGGGCTCTCTACCTTCTCTGGAGGCTCTTCCCTAATTCTTTCTCCTGGTAATTCCTACTTATATCTTTAAAAAATGAGAAGTTATTTTTATTTTTTATTTTTTAAATGGAGTTTCTCTCTTGTTGCCCAGGCTGGAGTGCAGTGGTGTGATCTCGGCTCACTGCAACCTCTGCCTCCCGGGTTCAAGTGATTCTCCTGCCTCAGCCTCCCAAGTAGCTGGGATTACAGGCATGCACCACCACGCCTGGATAATTTTGTATTTTTAGTAGAGACGGAGCTTCACTGTGTTCGCCAGGCTGGTATTGAGCTCCTGACCTCAGGTGATCCACCTGCCTTGACCTCCCAAAAAAATAAGAAATAAAAAAATGTCCAGAGTGAACTTATGAATCCCTACAAATCCTCCAGGGACTGTGGACCCCAGTTTAAGAAACTGAACAATATGATGGAATATTATAGTCATTTAAATGGATATTTTAGAAGAGTCCATGATAAGAAAAATGTTTGTTAGATACTGTTAACTGAAAAAGAAAAACATGCACACTTGAACAAATATTACATCACGTAATATTTGTTATTACTTATATTATTAATAAGTATGATATAGTTGTACGTATAAATGTATGGATAACAAAATAAATCCTTCCAGGTATTAAGTCTTATATAAAAAATAAAATAAAATACATCCTCACATAAACTTAGAGGTAAGTCGATTGAGAGAGGGGGAGTATACATAAAATGCTAAGAGTTCACCTCCCCAGGAGAGTATGATGAATAATTTTTAAAATAATTTTTTGATGTTCTGTAATGTCCAGATTTCTACAATGAACATGTGTACAGTGCTTATAATTAGAAAAAAATGAGGTTTTTTTTTTTTTTTTTGAAAGGCTGAAGACAGGGCTTGTGGCTGACTCCTCAGGCTCTGGGAGAAACTCTGCTCCTGGGGGCTGGAAGAACAAAGGGACAGTCGTGCCTACTGGTCCTTGGAGAATCTCCTGCAGTCACAGGGCAAGGCCTGATAGGGACCGGAGGCCTCGCCAGGCTCCCACAGGCACGGGGAGCTGGGAGCAGCCTAGGGGCCACCATCTGGGCTGGAAGGTCAGAGTCTTTTCCTTCCAGCCCAGCAGGAGTGGGATGAAGGGGTGTTGGGAGAGTAGGAATACAGAGCAGGGACTGGAAACTAGGTCACCAGGAAATCGAGGAAATAAACAAAGGGTTCCTGTGGAGGGAAGCTCGCTTTGATCCTGGGTGGGAATGGGACAGACTGACTCTGGGAAGAGTGACCAAGTGACTCTGACATCCTCAGCCCACCGCAGGCTGACACAGTGAGAGCCTTAGAGCTCTTCTCATCTGGGAAGCGGACAGGGCCCAGGAGCCACCCCCAGCCTCCCTCCACTCTCTCACTCCCCGACTGGCCACCCCACAGCTCCATTCCCACTTCTGGTGACCACACCAACCTCCGAATGAGGTCTCAATCAGACACCCACCTTTGCCTCTGCTGATCCCTCTGCCTGGACCACTCTCCTCAGCTCTGCTTGGTGAACAACCCTCCTTTAAGAGTGAGTTCGGCTCTCCATTATCCAGAGCAGAATTATCCATGTTTGTTTTCTTTCTTTCTTTCCTTTAGTTAATTTTTAGAAATTGTGGTACAATGCACACAACACAAAATTTACTATTTTAACCATGTTTAATTATAGAGAGGTGTTTAATAAATTCACATCATTAAGCAGCCATCACCCCTGTCCATCTCCAGAACCCTTCATCTTCCTAAACTAAAACTCTGTAACCAAAACACACTAATTTCCCATTCCCTACTCCCCCAGCCCCAGGCAACCACCATTCACTCTCTATATGAATTTGACTATTCTAGGGACTTCATGTAAGTGGGATTATACAATGTTTGTCCTTTTGGGTCTGGCTTATTCACTTAGCATAATGTCCTCAAGGTTCAGCCATGTTGTAGCATGTGTCAGAATCTCCTTCCTTTCTAAGGATGCATCATATTCCACTGTATGTATGTACCATATTTTGTTTATCCATTCATCTGTCTGTTGATGGACACTTGAGTTACTTCCAGGTTTTGGCTACTGTGGATAAGCTTGCCATGACATGGGTGTACAACTGGGTTACATTTTGACTGCAGCAAATCTTACCTTGGACTGTGCTGACATCCAGCAACACTATTAGCTCAATCACTAGCTTTACTGATGTTAGAATTTTATATTTCATTCTACTTTCCATACTGCTTTTCTAAAAGAGGCCATTGGAAACCTTCTTGTCTCTTGTGCAAGAGAAGTTTTCAGAAAGGGGAAATCCTAGGGCTGCACCTTGCATCAATCTAAACCACAAAAGCAATCAATACGGTTTTTTGTCTTCACTGAATACTTACAAGTTAGGCGGAATAATGCCCTCCAAATATGTTCACATCCTAATACTTGGAACCAGTGAATATGTTACCTTATATGGCAAAAAGAACTTTGCAGATGTGTTTGAGTTAAGGATTTTAAGATGCAGAGATTTTCCTGGATAATCTTGGGGGACGCACTGTAATCAAGAATCTTTATAAGAGGGAGACAGGAGGGTCAGAATCAAAGGAGGTGATATGATAATAGAAACAGAGGTCAGAGAAATGCAAGGAAGAGCCCACGCACCAAGGAATGCAGGTGGCCTCCAGATGCTGAAAAAGACACAAAAATGGATTTTCCTGCAGAGCTTCCAGAAAGAACACAGACCTGTTGTACTTTTATTTTAGGGCATTTGACCTCCGGAACAGTAACTTAATAAATGTGTGGGTTTTCAAGCCATTACGTCTTTAGTGATGTATTACAACAATAGAAATGAACACACTGACTGCATACCAAACTTGTTCTAAGCATGTCACTCATTTGTTACCATTAACCTCTTCCTACCCCATGAAATAAACAATATTATTGTCCTTATTATATGGGTAGGAAACTGAGGAAAGGGAGTGACTTGCCCAGAGCCTCCCGGTGATGATTGCTTTAGCTGTCCATAATCTTTGCCCCCTACTTTTGGGAAAGCAGCCCCATTTCTTTGTGGCAGATTATTTCTCTCATCTAGGCCAACGTGTGGCCACATGACATAAACCAGGCCAATCCTAGGATGTGACTCTTGAGCTGAGTCACCTAAAGACACAGTGGTTGCAGCAAATTCTTTCCAAGGCATTTTCATAACTGCCTGCTACTTCTCTCCACCCACTGCATTCCCACTGCAAGAGTGGCCCTGGTTCCAGCCCATTTTCCAAGTCAGAGAGTTTCTGTTGTTATGTGTGAGGAACTTTGTATCAGGTTACAGCTTTCACCTGAGATAAGGTAGACAGCAGGAGTAAGGGGAGCAGATCAGACTTCCTGAATTCCAAAATACCTGCCATAGTCAAATACAGCAGATTTGGAGGGTGTATTAGTCTGTTTTCACACTGCTATAAAGAAATGCCTGAGACTGGAAAATTTATAAAGCAAAGAGGTTTAATTGACTCTGAGGTTCCCCATGGCTGGGGAGGCCTCAGGAAACTTACAATCGTGGCAGATGGGGAAGCAGGCACATCTTACAAGGTGGCAGGTGAGAGAGTGTGTGAAGGAGGAACTGTCCAACACTTATAAAACCATGATAACTCACTCATTTTCATGAGAACAGCATGGGGGAAACTGCCCCCATGATACAATCACCAGGTCGCTCCCTCTACACGTGGGTTGTTGACACAATGGTGATTACGATTTGAGATGAGATTTGGATGGGGACATAGAGCTAGACCATATCAGAGGGTCACATTCCCTGGTTATAATTCTGCTCCCCTCATCTGGGCACAGATAGCCAAGAGTGGACCACATGATAATACGCACACTTTCTCATCCCCCTTGAACAAGCAGGGGAAGGAGTGACATGCAAGAAGGCCTTAAAGACAAGCCTCTAAACTTGCTGTTGCAATAGCATCCAATAGAAGTTCCCCAATCTGGCAAATCTTACAGGTTTTCTTTCCCAAGAGGTCCCTTAGGGCCCTGAGTTGCCCTCATGACTCTCACCACCCTGCATGGTGATGATGTCATTTACCTGTCTGTCTTCCCCAAAGCCCTATTGAGACTCTTCTTATTTGTTTTACGTCCTCAGTGCCTACAGAGTATCTGGTATGGTATCCATGCTCCCACATTGTACGTAGGTGAGTGAGCAAATAATTCTAGAAAGAAGATACGCTGCTTGCCTAGATGATAGATTTCTACCCCACCCAGAATAATCTTCAGTGGCTAGATGCTTGGGCCTGCCTGGCTTTGCTTGATGTTCAGAGCGGCATGTCCCAGAGAGTGCAGGTCATTCTGACATCCCAGCATTTTCCCATGCTAGGCAAAGCTGCAAGCAGGGGCAAGCCACTGCTCACGGTTAAGTGTTCCTGCTGTCTTCCTACTTCTGTGTATATTATGCACAGAAATGCATTATTTTAATTTGTACCCAAACCTCCCTACCCACTTCACATCTATATCCCAAACATGTATCCCCTTAGGTCCAGGAGGCTGGCAGCATGGTGGCCTCAAATGCATAGCATTACAACTAATTTTAAGAAAAAAATCCAGAAAACAAAATCCAAAAAAGGCTGCCTTTGTCTATTGCTACTCTTCAGGGTTAGATTCACCAATAATAAAATGAGGAATAATCATCCTTCAGATTGTCTCTTTCCTTCTCAGACCTGCTAAACACAAGCTACAGTAAGCTAAGGTCAATTTATTACTGAAGAAAGAAATTTTTAAATATTTAGTGTCGCCTAAGAATACAGTGTTTATAAGTCTACAGTCATGTACAGTAACCTCCTAGGCCCTCACATTCACTCACCACTCACTGACACCCAGAGCAACTTTCGGTCCTGCCAGCTCCACTCATGGTAAATGTCCTATCCAAGTGTACCATTTTTAATCTTTTATACTGTATTTTTGTTGTACCTTTTCGATGTTTAGATATACAAATACTTACCATTGTGTTACCATTGCCTACAGTACTCCATACAGTCACATGTTACACAGATTTATAACTTAGGAGCCATACGCTATACCATATAGCTTCGGTGTGTGGTAGGCTATACCATCTACATTTGTGTGAGAGTACTCTATGATGCTTGCATAATGAGGAAATCACCTAACGATGCATTTCTCGTAATGTATCATCATTGTTAAGTGGCACATGATGTCTCACTGTTGCTGGGAGGACTCAAGGAGCAAATAACTGTCAGGCGTGTAGCGCGGTGGGAGACACTGTAAAGGCTCTGAATAATGACTGCTATGGTTGGATAGCAGCCCCCATGACTCCAGTCGGAGCTAAGTTAATTATTTCTCTGGCTCTTGATTGCTTTGCCCATAAAATGAGAGAGGAAAGGGGTAGGCTCTGCACTTCAGCTGTACTGATCCCTCCATTCCCTGTGTGTATCTCATTCCTTCTCACCTTTGGGACTTTGTGCTCATAGTTAGGGCACGGAATTAGTTAATATTAAATTACTTAGTTAGCATAGTTAGGATTAAATTCAGCTGCATAGAGAGAAAAATCTTTAAAGAAAAAAAACAACCAGTGTGTAAAATGATATAGGAGTTAATTTCTCTCCAGGTAGGTAGTCTAAAGCTGATCTACCAGTTTCAAAACAATCAAGGACCTAAGCTCCTTCTATCTTGTTGCACGATTCTCAACACATAGTTTCTACCTTGTGGCTAATATAGCTACTCAGTTTGGGCAATCATGTCTACATTCAGCTAGCAGACAGTTGAAAAGTTAAGGCAAAAGGCACGTCGGCTCCTTATAAAGACATTTCCTGGAAGTTGCACGCAGACTTCCACCTATATCCTATTTGTCAGAATTTAATCACATGGCCTCACTTCCCTCAAAGGAGGCTGGGAAATATCGTTTTCATTCTGAACAACCGTATACACAACTAAAATTTGTTGAAAATGTGTCAAAAGTTTAGTTCAAACTGAAATATGTTAAAAATCCTCTAGTACCATCGAGGAAACAATAGATGTACCAAGTATTGAGGTATACTAGCAGTCTGCGATACAGTATCCTCTTACCTTCCCCTCCTTCTCCTAGTAAACTCCCATTCATGAATTAGGTAAACAATTACTTTCACAAGGAAGTATTATTTCCATCCTAAAAGCCTATTCATTTCCTTTACAACATTTATTTCAGGTTGTAATTACACATTTTAGTGTGATTATTTGATTAGCCCCTCTTTTTCTTCCTAAAGTATAAACACAATGAGAAGAAGGGTATTGTCTGATTTTATACACTCACTTTATCCCCAGTGCCTAGCATAGAATCTAAAATGTAGTAAACACTTACTTAATAATGGAGTGAAATAATCGTACATTGTAAGGACCCTACTAGCTCTCACTTACCATGGCCCTGTGATGTTTCTTACATTAGTTAGAGTGCCTCATTTGGCACCTCTCTAAGTTAGCACTTGAATTTCTTCTTCACAGATACACATAGCCTCCCACAGGACTCACAGCTCAACCTCAAAACTTACTATAAAGCTACAGTAATCAAGACAGTGTGATATTGGTATAAAGACAAACAGATCTACAGAACAGAATAGAGAGTCCATAAATAGACCCATGCATACCTGGAATCTAAACAACTGACTTTTAACAAAAGTGTAAACACACTTCAGTGGAGAGAGAAGAGTCTTCTCAACATATGGTGCTGGAACAATTGAGTATCGATAAAATGAATTGGACATACTGGAAAATATTGAACATGAATAAAAATGGACAATAAAAAGAAATAAAGTTGGTCATCAATAAAAGTGAACTTTGGACATCAAAAATGAATAAAGAAATGTTGAGCCATACTTCATATCATGTGAAAACAAATTAACTTTAAATGGATCATTGACCTAAATGCTAATACCTAAAACTATAAAGTGTCTGAAAGGAACTGAACTTTTGTGACCCGAGGGTTAGGCAAAAGTTTCTTAGAAATGACACCAAAATCATAATTCATACAAGAACAAATTATTAAATTGGACTTCATCAAAATTTAAAACTTCTGCTCTTTAAAAAAGACTTAAGAGAATGAAAAGACAAACTACAGACTAAAATAAAATATTTGTAAAGCATATATCTAATAAAAGACTTATGTCCAGAATATGCAAAGAATGCTCAAAATTCAATAATAAGAAAACAAAAACAAAAAACCTAATTAAAAAATAGTCAAAAGATTTGAAAAGAAACTTTATCAAAGAGGATATATGGATGGCAAATAAGCACATAAAAAGATCCTCAACATCAATTAATTTAAATTAAAACCGGAGAGAGATACAACAACATACCTATCGGAATGTTTAAAATTGGAAATGTCTGATCATGTCAAGTATTGGCAAGGATGCGGAGGAACTGTAACTCTCATACACTTCTGATGGAAGTGTAAAATGTAAAATGTCACGCTATGGTACCTTGGAAAGTAGTTTGCCCTTCCTTCCTTCTTTCTTTCCTTCCTTCCTTCCTTCCTTCCTTCCTTCCTTCCTTCCTTCCTTCCTTCCTTCCCTCCCTCCCTCCTTCCTTCCTTCCTTCCCTCCTTCTTTCCTTTCTTCTCTCTTTCTCTCTCTCTCTTTCGTTCTTTTCTTTTTTCTTTTCTTTCTTTCCTTGCATGTCTCACTCTGTCACCCAGGCTGGAATGCAGTGGCAGACAAAGGCTTCCTGCAGCCTTGACCCTCTGGGCTCAAGTGATCCTCCCACCTCAGCCACCTCAGCCTCCTGAGTAGCTCGGACTACAGGTGTGTATCACCATGCCCAGCTATTTAAAAAAATTTTTTTAAATAGAGATGGGGTCTCATTATGTTGCCCAGGCTGATCTCAAACTCCTGGGCTCAAGCGATCCTCCCATCTTGGCCTCCCAAAGTGTTGGGATCACAGGCATGAGCCACCATGCTTGGCTTCCATTTTTTAAAAAAATTAAATACTTAGCTACCATGTGATCCTACCATTTTACTCCTAGGTATTTATTGAAAAGAAATGGCACCATATGTTCTACATGGCTTTTGCATGAATGTCTACAGCAACTTTATTTGTTTTTTTAATTTTAATTTTAATTTATTTTTTTAATCATCCAGCCCAAAATGCCAAGCAACTTTATTTGTAATAGCCCAAAGCTGAAAACAACATAAATATCCTTGAACTATGATATATTCATACAGTGGAATACTACTCAACAATAAAAAGAAATGGACCATTGATACACATTATAACATACCTACATTATGAGGAGTGAAAATTCAAACAAAAAAGAGTACTAAATTATCTTATGTGCCTAAAATTGTAGAAAATGCAAACTAATTTATGGTGACAGAAAGCTGATCATGATTGCCTGGGGACCATCGGGAAGAGGGGAAGGGGCAGAGAGGAAGAAAGGATGAAATATGAAGAAGCGTGAGAAAACTTTTGAGAGTGATGGATATGCTCATTATCTTGATTGTAGTGATGATTTTCCAGATGCATACATATGGCAAGACTTAAAATATTGTACATTTTCGATATGTACAATTTATTGCATGTCATCTATACCTCAAAAGATTCTAGGAAGACATTTCTTAAAATGTAAAAGAGGAAAGAAGAATTGCTGTGGAGAGTAAAAAAATACTGCATATCAAATTCAGATATATATATATTCATATATGTATATGACCAAGTTGTAAGCCTAACTTCCATAGAAAGTATCCTAGGAATATGTTTCTAATTAACATTAGAAAATCTAGGTATGTGTGGCCGGGCATGGTGGCTCACACCTATAATCCCAGCACTTTGGGAGGCCAAGGTGGGCAGATCTCTTGAGATCAGGAGTTCAAGACCAGCCTGGCCAACATGGTGAAATCCTGTCTTTACTAAAAATACGAAATATTAGCCGGGTGTGGTGGTGTGCACCTGTAGTCCTAGCTACTTGGGAGGCCAAGGCATGAGAATTACTTGAACATGGGAGACAGAAGTTGCAGCAAGCTGAGACTGTGCCATTGCACGCCAGCCTGGGCAACAGAGTGAGACTGTCTCAAACAAACAAATAAAAAAAGAAAAAAAGAAAAGAAAATCTAGGTATGTGATTTAGCACATTAACAGATTTTTAAATGACAACCATATTATCATCTTAGCAAATGTAACATAAAATATTCAATAAATTTACCACCCAACAAATCAGTAATATAAGGGAACTCCCTCATCCAATAACTTTAATAAATTTCATACCTAATGTAGAAACATTACAAGCTTCCCTTTAAAATCAGAAATGATATAAATACGGTCCCTATCACTGTGTCTACTCAACATTGCACAGGTGATCCTAGCCAATGAAATAAGACAAGAAAAATAAATGAGAGGTAAGGTTGAAAGAGAACAAATAGTATTGGCAAAGATACAATTTTCCACGTAGAAAATTCTTAAAGACTCTACATAAAACCTATTCAAACTATTAGTATAATTTTTAAAGCTGATTACTTGGGTACAAATTGCATGTTGAGCCAGAGTCAGGCATCCAGGGCTACAAGGGACTGTGATAAATAAATCTAGTTAACTTCCTGCCACTAAGTAAAATAACAATAAAAGTCTGCTATACCACAAATTCTACACTTTTTTAAAAAGAGAATTACATTTGATTAACCATAATATCATCTACCTATAATTGAAAACGCAGGATGGAATGTATGTACAAGACATAGTATTTATATAGCCTATCCATAGTGCCTGGCGCTCCTGCAAATATGCATAAGTTGAAGTAACCCCACCACCCCTAGATGTCTGCAACTAACAGGTTGGGATCCACTGCCATGGAGAATTATAGCCTTTGGAGTTAGTTAGGCTAAACCCTATTTCCTTAAATATTTTTGTCCTGTTTATGCATGTGTCTTCTTTCCTTGTATCCAGTAGTGGGAAACAAAAGCTTTCTTTAGACTTAGGGAAGTCACAATGTTTGCCTCTTAGAAGTATGTGATGAGTAGCAAATACCTTTGGTGGGGAAAGGGAGAGTCTTTAGATCATAGATATTATTTTTCATATTTCAACAATTATTTAATGCCAATACTGTTACTGTCTACATATTATAGTTAAGGAAATTGAGGCAAAAAGAAGACATTAATAAGTCAACTTGCTTAGGATCACACAGCTACTAAGAGATAGAGTTCAGATTTCATCCACGTCTGTCTGATCTTACCATCCAAGCTCTTTCATCCTGCTAGGCTACACCACTCCAAAAAGATGAAGAGTTACACTGTTGTAAAAATATCTTCAGATGACCATATTAAACAAAGAGAACAGTCAAGCAGGTAGTTCAAATTGGCAGATAATAAAACATCAATGGCTTTGAAGTCAGACAAGTTTTAAATCGCTGCTCTGCCATTTCTTCCTGTATGACTAGCAAGTTTCCCCCTGACCCTGTTACTTTATTTATAAAATGATAATAATAAAATGCCAGTTTTACAGAGTTGTTTTGAACATTATTTAGTCATTAATTTATTCAGCAAATACGTGTTGAGCAACTGCTATGTGACAGGTATTGTAGTGCTTGAGATTCACAGAAGAGAAAAAATTCTGTCTCAATGGGCCTGTGAGCAATAACCACTCAGTGTCAATAATCACATCTGGAGCCCAGATCATGGTTTCTAATACCATTCTCTAATACAAAGAACCAGGACTCCTTGGAGAAATGGCTGTTTCTGGGCTTTGGGCACAGAATATACAAGATGAGCTTGTAGCATCTTATAGTGTTGGAAAGTAGGAAAGTGCTCAAGGAACAAAACCATGGGGGCATATCAATAACATAGGTGCCAACCAAAAAGGGATCCCAATAGCCAGAACAGAGTAACAAGATAAATAACAGTATTGTGTTATAATCTAGGGTATAAAATAAATTTTCATGAGTACTGATATACTCATAAATACTGATATAAAAATGATTGCATAAATAATTGAATGGGGGCACTGCTCAAAGAAATCAGAGACAATACAAACAAATGAAGAAAGAGTCCCTGCTTATAGACAGGAAAAACCAATATTGTTAAAATGGCTATATTGCCCAGAGCAATTTATAAATTCAATAATATTCCTATTAAGCTACCATGACTTTATTCACAGAGTTAGAAAAAAATTATTTTAAAATTCATATGAAACCAAAAAAGAACCTGAATAACCAAAGCAATCCTAAATAAAAGGAACAAAGCTGGAGGCATCATGTTACTTGACTTCAAACTATACTACAAAGCTACAGTAACCAAAACTGCATGGTACTGGTATAAAAACAGAGACATACACCAATGGAACAGCATAGTGAGCCCAGAAATAAAGTTGCACATCTGCAACCATCAACAAAATAAATAAAAAACAAAAAACAAACAAGCAATGGGAAAAGTTCTCCCTATTCAATAAGTGGTGCTGGGATAACTCACTAGCCACATGCAGAAGATTGAAACTGGACCACTTCCTTACACCAAATACAAAAAGCAACTCAAGATGGCTTAAATACTTAAATATAAAACCTAAAACTATACAAATTCTGGAAGACAGCTTACGAAATATCATTCTGGACATAGACCCTGACAAAGATTTCATGACAAAGATGCCAAAAGCAATTGACTAAAATTGAAAAAGTGGACCTAATTAAAGAGACTCTGCACAGCAAAAAACAAAAACAAAAACAAAAACAAAACAAACAAACCAAAAAAAACTATCAATAAACAGACACCTACAGAATGGGAGGAAATATTTGCAAATGATGCATCTGACAAAGGTCTAATATCCAGACTCTATATGGAACTTAAACAAATTAACAAGCAAAAAACAATCCCATCAAAAAGTGGGTAAAGGACGTGAACAGGCACCTTTCAAAATAAGACATACATGTGACTAGCAAGCATATGAAAAATGCTCAACATCTCTAATCATTACAGAAATGCAAATCAAGACCACAGTGAGATATCATCTCACACCAGTCAGAATGGCTATTATAAAAAGCCAAAAACTAACAAATGCTGGCAACATTACAGAGAAAAAGGAATGCTTACACACTGCTGGTGTGAATATAAATTAGTTCAGCCACTGTGGAAAGCAATGTGGTGATTTTTCAAAGAACTTAAAACAGAATTACTATTCAACCCAGCAATCTCATTGTGGGGTATATACCCCAAAGGAATATAAATTGTTCAACCATAAAGACACAATCATACATATGTTCATCATAGCACTATTCACAATAGCAAAGACATGGAATCAACCCACACGCCCATCAATGGTAGACTGAATAAAGAAAATGTGGTACATATACACTGTGGAATACTGTGCAGCCATAAAAAAGAATGAGATCATGTCCTTTGCAGCAATGAGGATGGACCCGGAGGCCATTTTACCCTAAGCAAAATAATGCAGGAACAGAAAACCAAATACCACATTAGTTCTCACTTGTAAGTGGGAACTAAACATTGAGTACACAGTGACACAGATAAGTTAACAATAGACATGGGAGCCTACTTGAGGGTGGAGGGTGGGAGAAGGGAGAGGATAAAACAACTACCTATGAGGTGTTATGCTTATTACCCGGGTGATGAAATAATCTGCACATCAAACCCCTGTGACATGCAATTTACCTGTGTAACAAACCTGCACATGTATCCCTGATCCTATAAATAAATAAATAAATAAAAGTTGAATGAGAGAAAGGAGATAAATCCCCGAGACAGAATAATTTTAAATAATTTATGTAGGTGCTCCACCATCAGTGAGTATGGGCTATTGTATTTCTGGAGCTGCCACAACAAAATCCCACAATCTGAATGGCTTAAACAACAGAGATTTCTTTTCTCATAGTTCTGGAGTCTGGAAGTCCAATATCAAAATGTCAGTAGGTTTGGTTTCTTCTGAGGCCCCTCACCTTGACTTGCAGATGGCCATTGTCTTCTTGTGTCTTCACGTGGTCTTTTCTCTGTGCACATGCATATCAGGTTCAAATTTCTTCTTAAAATAACACCAGTCATATTGGATTAGCACACATCTTGAAGACGTCCTTTAACTTAATTACCTCTTTGTAAACTTTATCTCAAATATGGTCACATTCTGAGATACTGGAGGTGAGGACTTCAAAATATAAATTTTGGGAGAACACATTCAGCCTACATTGGCTGTGCTTACTGACTTGCTTCCAAAGAGTAAGCTATAGAAAAGGGGGAGGGGAAATGTAATTTTACGGTGGCAAAACCTGGCAAACATTACCTCAGCCAGTGGATCAAGGTTAACATCCTCAGTGATAAGTTGTGTTGATAATATGATCTTTGCTATAAAGGATGAGAGTAACACTTTACCTCTATGCTCTTCCTTCCAAAAACCCGTAACTCCTAACCATGAGAAAAACATCAGATAAACTCCCTCCTGAAGGACATTCTTCAAAATACCTGGCCAGTGCTCCTGAAAACTGTCATTACCAAAAACAAGGAAAGTCTGAGAAGCTCTCACATATCACAGGAACCCAAGGACATATGACAATTAAAAGCAATGTAAGATCCTGGAAGGGACCCTGAAAGAGAAAAAGGACATGAGGAAGAATTAGCGAAGTCCGAATAACATCTGCAGGTTAGTTAATAGTAATGCACTCATATCATTTCCTTTTCTTTCTTTCTTTCTTCTCCTTTTTTTTTTTTTTTTTTTTTTTGACAGAGTCTTCCTCTGTTGCCCAGGCTGGAGTGCAGTAGTGTGATCTCAGCTCATTGCAACCTCCACCTCCCTGGTTCAAGTGATTCTCATGCATCAGCCTCCTGAGTAGCTGAGATTACAGGCATGCACCATCAGGCCTGGCTAATTTTTACATTTTTAGTAGAGACAGGGTTTCACCATGTTGGCCAGGCTGGTCTTGAACTCCTGACCTCAAATAATCCACCTGCCTCGGCCTCCCAAAGTGCTGGGATTACAGGCGGGAGCCACGGCGCCTGGCCCCGCTGTCATTTCTTTAGTTGTGACAAATGTACCATAATAATGTAAGAAATTAACAATGGGAGAAACTGGATGTGGGGTGCATGGAAACTCTATTATCTTTGCAACTTTTCTGTAAATCTAAAACTCTTCGAAAATAAAAAACTGTATTTTAAAAAACTTCCCGCCCTTGTGGACTTATATTCTGGTAGGTGGACAGGGACAACCAACAATAAACAATAAGTAAGTTTAAATTCAGTACATTATATAGTACGTGTGAAGGAAATACATACTCTATTTAATTATTCATGTGGCAGCCCTGCTTTCCAAATATTTTGGTAGGATGATGTTCAAATGAATTGCATGATAAAGTCCACATAACAGAGGGCAAGGAGAAACAACCCTAAAACTCGCTGGTTCACAAGACGAAGAAAGATTTAAACATTTGCCTACAGGTGATCCACAAAATGAGATGAAATATAGCAACACACCTGAGAACTGATGGTTGTCTATTTCATTAAAAATCTCCTGGGAAGGGAGGGGAACATCACACACCAGGGCCTGTTGGGGATGGGGGTCAAGGGGAGGGAGAGCATTAAGACAGATACCTAATGCATGAGGGGCTTAAAACCTAGATGATGGGGCCGGGCATGGTGGCTCATGCCTGTAATCCCAGCACTTTGGGAGGCCAAGGCTGGTGGATCACCTGAGGTCAGGAGTTCGAGACTAGCCCAACCAACATGGAGAAACCCCATCTCTACTAAAAATACAAAATTAGCCAGGTGTGGTGGCACATGCCTGTAATCCCAGCTACTCGGGAGGCTGAGGCAGGAGAATTGCTTGAACTCGGGAGGAGGAGGTTGCAGTGAGCCGAGATCGCACCATTGCACTCCAGCCTGGGCAACAAGAGCGAAACTCCATCTCAAAAAAAAAAAAAAAAACAACCTAAATGATGGGTTGATAGACGCAGCAAACCACCATGGCACATGTGTATCTATATAACAAACCTGCACGATCTACACATGTATGCCAGAGCTTAAAATAAAATTAAAAAAAAAATCTCCTGGGAAAGAGGTTTTATAAGAGCCCATTCTTTTAGGTAACAAGCCCAAGATTTGGAAAGTTCTATTTTAACATTCCCATTATTGGTGATAAATAATGATAACAAAAACGAGTTAAGAGGTTTCTCCATGTTGGTCAGGCTGGTCTTGAACTCCTGACCTCAGGAGATCTACCAGCCTTGGCCTCCCAAAGTGCTGGGATGTATGGAGCTATGTATGTATGGAGCTATGAAAATAATTATAGCCATGTATCCTAAGTGTAGAGTATTATAAAGTCTACAGTAGTGGGCAGTAACATCCTAGGCCTTCATGTTCACTCACCACTCATTCACTGACTCTCCCAGAGCAACTCTTAGTCCTGCAAGCTGCATTCCTGCTAAGTGCCCTGTACAAGTGCACCATTTTGTATCTTTTATATTGTATTTTTACTGCACCTTTTCTAGGTTTAGATATGTTTTCTATGTTTAAATATGCTCTTTGGCATGCCAACTGGGTGTCATAATAACCCTGCAAAGGAGTTCATATTTCACCCATTTTACAGGTAAAAAAACTGAAGTACCGTGTGTTTAGAAAACTTGCCCCAAGCAAAGCCAGTAACCAGGTGCGGTGGCTCATGCCAGTAATCCCAGCACTTTGGGAGATCAAGGTGGGCAGATCACCTGAGGTCAGGAGTTCGAGACCAGCCTGGCCAACATGGTGAAACCCCGTCTCTACTAAAAATACAAAAACTAGACAGGTGGGATGGTGGGCGCCTGTAGTCCCATCTACTCAGGAGGCTGAGGTGGGAGAATAGCTTGAATCCGGGAGGCGGAGGTTGCAGTGAGCCAAGATCACGCCACCGCACTCCAGCCTGGGTGACAAAGGGAGACTCCATCTCACAAAAAAAAAAAAAAAAGAAAGAAAAGGAAAAAAGAAAACGCCCCAAGTCGTGGAATTTAAGCCTTAGTACCTAAATTCCTCCTGTTAGTCTTTGACGTTGAGGACCAAGTACAAGGCGAGGTCAGCTCATTTGTTCCATTCTTAGGAGCCATGGGGGCTTAGTACCCCACGCTCCCTTAAAATAGGCTGGCCAGACACCCCCACCCCAACCCACCTCGACGCATGCCAAAGAACCAGAAAAGCTCCATTTATGTGGTCCCACAGGAAGCAAACACATGCAGGGCTGATGACGGTGACTCACAACTTCTAACCCTCCTCCTGGCCCGTTGCATAAACTTTTCCAATGTATTGAAGTCTTGTAGAAACAGTGCTTCATGGGAAGATATCAAGGAAGGCGTCCCAGGAGCCAACCAGCAGGACCTACTCGGAATCCTCGGCCCCTTTTTGAGGTTTCTCTCTTTTTTTTCCCTCAGCAATTCCTTTCAAAAAAAATTTTTTCCCTCACCATTGACCTTGTTAGAGTTGCTAGTACTTTTTCCCCTTACACTGTAGCACTTCTGTAAATGTTTTTGTTCTTTGTTCTACTTCCTGCACTCTTTGAGCTTGGCTGTGATGTCTGTTCAGTGGGGCCTTTCTGATCCAATTGGCCCTTGCCTGTACATCCTCTCCCCAGGTATCAAAAATGAGGGCAGCACGGCCTGGAGGGCCCCTCATTAGAGGGAGGCGGCTCAGCTCTCCCACCAGTCACAAGCGGAGAGGGCAGAGCCGACTCCACGAATGACCAGTATTGAAAAGAAAGCTCCAGGGGTGAGAGAGAGACACAGACTGGCAGAGTCAGAAGCAGAAGGTTAAAAAAAGAAAAGGGGGAGAAAAAAACCAAAAAAAAAAAAAAATTCTTTCTGACTGCCTCAGCGGCTCCCTTTCACGACCTGAGGCTTTCCAGAAAAATGTCTTGTGAAGAGCGACCATTTCAAGCTGCACACTCTTCCATCAGAGGGCAACACCTTGGTACATTGGGCATTCATTCCCAGGCTGTGGGCCAGGCTTGGCTCTCCACTCTGGAGATGAGGAGATGCCTTTTATCCCAGGAAACTCTGCCACGGTAATCAGAGGGTGTGTTGGTGGCCAGCTCCAGTAGGACCAGAGTCCAGGAACTTTGCTTGGAATCCAGATGAGTCAGTCTCCTTGGAGGGAGGAGGATGAAGAGAGAAGCCTTGGAGCACTGCCCAGGGTGGGCCAGGGCTGGGTGCAAGACCTGGGCAGACAGCTACAGTGGTTGGCAGGGATGTTGGCTTTCCCCAAAATGGAGAGGCTTGGCCCTCTACAAAGAGCACCATTTATTCTGCATAGTGCAAGCAGCACTGGCTGCGGGCAACGGAAGACCTGGCTTCAAGCCTCGGCTGACCCAGTGTGACCTTGAACAAACCATCCCAACCCTCTGAACTTTATTTCCTTTTCCATAAAATGGGGACAATGCCTTGTCTTTATTCTGCGTTGACTGTGTGTTTTCTTGAGCACCTACTCCATGCCAGCTACTGGAAATAGAAAGACGTCAAGATGGCAAGATGCCTGCCCTCAAAGACTAATCATTCTAGTAGGAGAGGTGGACACATAAATTGATCATTAAAGTCTGGCGGGATGAGTACAGTGAAAGAGGTATATTCAGGGCGAAGAAATAACACAGGGGAAACAGGGATTCTTTCTTTCTAGGGAGATTATTGATGCTGATGTTCAAGTCTTGAAAGTTAACTGAGGAGTTTGATAAATGAATGAGTGGAGAAGAGAAAATGGCATTGTAAGCAGCAGACACTCTTGGTAGCAAAGTATGAGGAGCTCAAAAAAACTGGGATGTGTTTTGTAGAGATGGAGAATGGGGTACCAGTTGTGCGTGTGTGTGTGTGTGTGTGTGAGAGAGAGAGAGAGAGGCAGGGCCATGACTAGAGTGAAGCAAGTGAGGCCTTTGCCTAGTGCCCCAAATTTAAGTAGACAACAAAAGAACAACCTCAGTCATCAAGATAAATAAAATGTCCACGCAAGATTTTAAAAACTCAAAATTAATGCAAAAAAATTGATGGTGAAAACAGTGACAAAATTTTAAATAGAGGCAGGATTGGGCCACGCGCTTGCACAACTCACCTTAGTTGCCTCTCCCTAATCCTGGCTCTGTCAGATCCTCCCACCCTTTATCCAGCCCAAACATGAAGGTTCAATAAACGTGGGTATTTCTGAGCAAGCATTCAGTGTAACACAGCATCTGTTCTCTCTTTTCAAAGAGCATCTTCCTCTAGTCTATGGGGGACAGTGGGGGTAGAAGGAGGTCAGGGCTTGTTAGTTTTTCTGCTGATTGTCATGCTGTCCCCATTTGACACAGTGCTGCTGCTGCTGTTATGGTGCCCTCAGAGGAGGGATAGTCCCGGGGCAGACCCCATTTCCCTTGACCTCTTTAATTCCCGTCAGCACACATACATTGCCAACAATAAGGCTGTCATTTATATAGTGGATGTTACTGAAAGTATAGGGATAAATAGAAAAAAAATAATGTAAGGAAAAGTGTTTCAAACTGAATATGAAATATGAAGGTTTCCAGAACTGAAGGGAATCAGGAAAAGAGAAAATAGGATAAACTCTTCCAAGCTGAGCTTCCTTGCCTTAAGGGCTTTTTCTTTCCTTCTTTCTTTAGACATAGACTCACCTCAATCCTTTTATCTCTGTTTCTCTTTAGAAAAAACATTTTGTTTTTCCTAAAAGTGTTTGAGGCCGGGCATGGTGGCTCACACCTGCAATCCCAACACTTTGGCAGGCAAAGGCGGGTGGATCACCTGAGGTCAGGCGTTCCAGACCAGCCTGACCGACATGGAGAAACCCCGTCTCTACTAAAAATACAAAATTAGCTGGGCGTGGTGGCGCAAGCCTGTAATCCCAACTTCTTGGGAGGCTGAGGCAAGAGAATGGCTTAAACCTGGGGGGCAGACGTTGCAGTGAGCCGAGATCATGCCATTGCACTCCAGCCTGGGCAATAAGAGCGAAACTAAGTCTCAAAAGAAAAAAAAAGTGTTTGAAACATGAAACAAAATGTTTGTTTTGTCTGGGAGCTGTTTTGCCACCCACCAGTGCAATTCATGGGATACAATAATCTCTGAACTAGAATCCGACCACCTGAGTGACACAGCCTGCAGTAACACTGTAGGGGTCTCCTGTGGGGAAAGCCAGGATAGGCACTGGTGCTGCAGGTTTAGTCTCTTTCAAAGTCTTGGCACCAGTGAGACTTTAGACTTGGACAGAATACATATAACTTCCATGGATATCATACAGTTCTCAAAGGTAGTGGAACCTAAACTCATATTCAGAGTAAGAAATATTTTCTTAAAATGACATATTGATCAAGAGTTTCCCAGTCCCTAATACAGAAATATAGGCAGAGAAATTTCTATTTTTCTTTTTTACGAATTCTTCTGCTTATAGAACATGTCCACCAGACCTAAGAAATGGGAGCTGTTCCATTACCTTCACAAACAGTCATGCACTCTTTATGTCCATCCTAGCTACATGAAGGCTAGGTAGAAGCTTTGAAATTCCACTTTTTCTCCACTTTAGCTAATAAAATTCTTAATCATGCCTGTCAGCACTCTGGAAGTAGAAGGAGGGTACAGAATCAAGGTTTGTTTGCCTCAATCCAGAGCACGTCTTCAAAAGTAAGGAAAGGGAGGGCTTCTTCCATAAATTATATCAGGCACAGAATTCCTCTGCCACGAATTCTAGGCTTGTCAAAGGCATTACTGAGTTTTCTCCCTTAAGTGAAAAAATAGGTGGGAACAAATGGTAAAACTGAAATGCTATAACTCTAAGGCCACTGCAGCTTGAGCCATGTGCAGTCAGTGATAGGGAGAGAAAAAAGCTTGTATTCTAACAGGCAGTCCAATGATTGGTCCAGGAGATCTTACTACTTCTAAATCTACATACCAAATCCAGTGGTTTAAACTATATATTGAGGGGATATAGCAAAGTCTCCTTATAAGATGAGTGCAATTCATGCAATACTGAGTATGTGATGATTAAATAATGCCATCTCAAACTTCACTTCCAGGAATGAAGAACAAGGTAACTTAGACTAATCTCCCAAACTATGTACCATGAGATAAGTTGGATAAAGCAGTCTTAAAATCACTCTAAGGCAGGAGAGTATTAACAAGGTACTGAAGAATTATTGGGCCAAGATCTAGGAGAGGTTGGCAACCCAGAGAGATGAGCCTGGATTTCAGGACTGCTTTTCCTCTGGGAGCTTTTGGCAATTCTAGAAGAGACACTGAGAAGCTGAAAGGCTGAACAGTACCTTCTGCAGACTCCCAGCAGTAAGAGAATAAAGTTGTTGTCCATTGTCTTCCAAGGTTGAATGGCACCTGGTAAGACTTCTGCACTTAGAAAGATCTATGGCAAAGACTACAGTCCAGGTTTCAGTAATCTCAATGGAAATGGGATTAAGGCAATGCCATATTGCTAACGTTCCCTATAGAAGCAAAAGAAAATTCTTTCTAGAAGATAGTCATCATCTTAGTTCACAAATTATTCCCAAAAATCGTTTTTCAAATACTAAGCCTAGCTCACAGTCATCATCATCATTATGATCATCACCGTCATCATCAAATAAAAAAAAAGACAAGAAAACATGAATGAGAACTAGTGAGGTAAAGATAATAGAAACAGATCTACAGGGACTCCAGATACTGAAGTTATTAGACACAGACTTTAAAATAACTATGCTTACTATGATCATGAAGAAGAAGATAAGAGAGAATTTTTGGCAAGTAACTCTAAAATACTTTTTTTAAAAAAGAGAGAAGATAGCATATTTTAAAAGAAACCAAAAAGAAAACGTAGAACTAAAATACATAATAACAAAAATTAGAACTCAATGAATAGATTTTTGTATAAAATTAGACAAAACTGAAGAGAGAATTAGTGAAATGGAAGGTAGGTCAAACATAATCACAATGAAGGAGAGAGAAAGAGAAGGAAAGACTAAAGTGATGTTATAAAAACAAATTGGAGCCGGGCGTGGTGACTCACACCTGTAATCCCAGCACTTTGGGAGGCTGAGGCAGTTGGATCTCCTGAGGTCAGGAGTTTGAGACCAGCCTGACCAATGTAGACAAACCCCATCTCTACTAAAAATACAAAATTTTCAGGGTGTGGTGGCACATACCTGTAATCCCAGCTACTTGGGAGACTGAGGCAGGAGAATTGCTTGAACCTGGGAGGCAGAGGTTGCAGTGAGCCCAGATCATGCCATTGCACTTCAGCCTGCGCAACAAGAGCGAAACTCCATCTCAAAAAAAAAAAAAGAAAAAGAAAAAGTAAGTTAAATAAAAACATTTCAGATGAACAAAAACTAAGTATTCATCACAAGCACACTTACACTAAAGGAAATACTGAAGTGTATTTCAGACAAAGGAAAAGTTTTCTCAGTTAAAAAGTAGGAAATGCAAGAAAGAACGAAGACCAAAAACATGAAAATGTGTGGATAAATCTAAATGGATTGTCTAAAACAGTAATAATAAAGAGATAGATAAATAGCCCCCTGTTGAGAAAAATTGTTCCAGAGTAACCAGTAGAGAAAGAGCAAAAGAGTGTGTAACTTGCAAGTTACTAGATAAATAAAATAGGATGATAAAATATACTTAATCCAAATGAACCCTCACTGTCTCAAAAGGAAAAAAATAAAGACAATAGGACGGTGAAACAATAGGCAGTTTTGAGTAAAATCATACATGTCAACCCAAATGCTTCAGTAATTGCATCAAATATAAATGGATTAAATGTGCCAATTAAAAGGCAAAGATTGCCAACTTAGATTATTATTATTATGTATATACATTTTTTGAGACAGAGTCTCACTCTGTTGCC
Source organism: Gorilla gorilla gorilla (assembly GCF_029281585.2). NCBI lineage: Eukaryota > Metazoa > Chordata > Mammalia > Primates > Hominidae > Gorilla > Gorilla gorilla. Next base: position 26,640,973 of record NC_073228.2, on the reverse strand, counting down.
CAGGCTGGAGTGCAGTGGTGCAGTCTTGGCTCACTGCAACGTCTGCCTCCCAGGTTCAAGCTATTCTCCTGCCTCAGCCTCCCGAGTAGCTGGGACTACAGGCGTCTGCCACCATGCCCGGCTAATTTTTGTATTTTCAGTAGAGATGGGGTTCCACCATATTGGCCAAGCTGGTCTTGAACTCCTGACTCAGGTGATCCACCTGCCTAGGCCTCCCAAAGTGCTGGAATTACAGGCATGAGCCACTGTGTCTGGCCACCAACTTAGATTATTTTTTAATAACACCTAACTATTTGACTTTCCCCAGAGATTCATATGAAATATAAGGATATAAAAAGGTTCAAAGTAAAAGCATGGAACAAGGGTTACCATGTAAACATAAAACAAAAGAAGGCCTGTATAACTATATTCGATCAGACAATGTAGATTTTAAGGGAAAAAATAATTGCTAATGACAAGAAAGTTTAAAATGCGAAAAGTTAAAATTCATAAGCAAGTCAGATAGTAATTCTGAATTGTATGCAGCAAACAAGACCACTTTAAAATATATAAAGCAACAATTTTCAGAAGTGTAAGGAGAATGAATAAGTCCCCAGTCATAGAGAAATATTTTAATACAGTTCTTAAGTTACTAATAAAACAGACAAACAATCAGTAAGAATATAGTAGATTGGAATAACATAATTGGCAAACTTGACTTAATTGATATATATAGAATGCTGGAATCAACAACTCCAAATACACATTCTTTTTAAGCATTCCTTAAAAACATGATCTATAAATGAATATATGCTGGATCATAAAGCAAGTATCAATAAATTTCAAATATTGAAATCATACTTAATAAATTCTCTGAACACAATGCAATTAAGCTAGAAATCAGTAATCAAACAATAAGTAGAAAATTCCCATATGTTTATTAAGTGATATACTTCTAAAACATACACATGTAAAAGAATAAATCACAATGGAAATTAGAAAATATTTTTAACTGAATAATGATGAAATGTGGCACATCAAAATTTGTGGGATACAGCTAAAGTAATGCTTAGAGTAAGCTACATATCCTTAGTTTCATACATTAGACTAAAAAAAAAAGCCTGAAGCTCAGCAACCTAAGTACCAAACTTGAGAAGTTAGAAAAAAAGAACAGTAGATTAACCTCCCTCCCCCACAAAGTGAAGGTAATAAGAAATAAAGCTAATAGCAGAAATTAATAGAATAGAAAACAAACAAAAATATAGAAATTAAATAATGCCAAAAGCTGATTCTTTAAAATAATTAATAAAACTGATAATTCCCTCATGAGGTTAATCAAATAAAAAGGAAAGAAGACACAAATAACCATTATCAAGAATTAAGTTTAAAAGGAGACATTACTGCGATTCTTAAAGGCATGAAAATGATAACAAAAGAAGATATTATAAATAACTTTACACTAATACGTTTGAAAATTTAAATGTAATAAATATTTAGGAAAGTTTAGTTTACCAAAACTGACACTAGAAGAATTGAGAAATGTGAATAATTCTGAATCTAATAGAAACAATAAATCTGTGATTATAAAGTTTTCCAACATTGAAAGATTCAGGTCCAGATGGCTTCATCAGTAAATTATTTCAAACACTTAAGAAACAAACAACACCAATTTTGTATGAACTCTTCGAGAAAATAAAAAAAGATGAAAAGTTTTTCAGTTCAATTTATGAAGACAGTGTAATGTTGACATCAAAATCTGATGAGGCATTTATAAGAAAGGAAAATTACAGGCTGATGTATCATATAAATAAAGACACAAATTCTGAACACAAGATTGGAAAACCAAATCCTGAGATAACTAAAAAAAGATAATATATTATAACCAAGTTGAGTTTATTGCAGTAATTCTGGGTAGACTTTTATTTCAGTAATAAATTCAACTTTGCTTAACACTAGAAAATTAACCACTGCAATTCACCATACTAGCAAAATAAATAAGCAAAATTGTATTATCTCTATAAATGTAGAAAATTTGCTTTATAAAATTTTACAACCATTTATGATCAAAAAATAAAAGCCTTTATAAGTTAGGAATAGAAGAGAACTTTCTTAATCTGATAAAGGGTATTTACCCTAAACAACTTACTACAAACATAATATTTATAAAGTCTCCCCTTGAGATCAGGAAAGACACGTGGTTGCTCACTACAACCACTTCTATTTAGCATTATACTGAAAGACCTAGCCAGTGCAGTAAGGCAAGGAAAAGAAATAAAGGTATAAGAAATATTATTCATGAACAGCACAATTGTCCTTTAGAAAATGTAAAAGAATCTCTGATCAACTGAAACAAATAAGAGATTTAGAAAATTATTTGAATATAAATTTAATATTAAAAATCTAATATATTTCTATATACCAGTGACAATTAGAAAATGAAATTTTATTTTTACATACATACAAAGCCATTAAACATATAGGTAAGCTGGAAACTAGTTAAGCTATTCAGGACCACTATTAGAAAATTTACAAAAGATTATTGAGGAAAATTGAAGATAATTTTAAAAAATAGATAATTGTATCATATTCATATATTGAAAGATGTTAATTCTCCCTAAACTGATCTGTAGATTCAATGCAATCCCAATCAAAATCTCAATAGATATTTTATTTGTGTATATATTAACAAGTTGATCTTAAAATTTATACTGAAATGCATATAGCCATGAATAGCCAAGAAAATATTGAGAAAGAATGATAAAATAAAAGTACCAGCTGTACTTGATATGAAGACATTAATTGCTATATTTAAGACATTTTGGTAATGGTGACATGTTAGATAAATGAGCCAAAATAATAAAATGGAGAATTCAGAAACCTACCAATACATAAATAAAAACTTGATATATTATAAAGTTGGCACTACTGGACAATGAAAAAAGCAGAATACATCTTTACAATAAATAGTGCTGGGTCAACTGGATATGCATATAGAATAAAATTAATACTGATTCTTTTTTATATCATCTATGAAAATCAATTCTGGGTAGATTTTAGATGTAAATAGTAAAGCTACAATGCAGAAAAACATCTTCACGATCTCAGAGTAAGCAAAGATTTCTTAAACAGAATTCAGAAAGCACTTACCATAAAGTAAAAGTTTAGCAAATTGGACTACATCAAAATTAGTAACATCCTTCCCCCCGCCACAGACACCATCATAAAGCAAGAAGGCAAGCCACATGATGGGAGAAGATATTTGCAGTAAATATAACAACAAGGAACTCAATGTAAAATATATAAAGAACTCTTACAAATCAATAAGAAAAATCCAGAAGTCCCAGTAGAAACATGGTCAAAAGATATTAGTGGGTAGTTTACACATTGGATATTCAAATGTCCTCTAAACAAGAAAAGGTGATTAATTTCATTAGTCATCAAGAAAGGCACATTATAAACACAATGACTTACCTCTATATACCCATCACAATGGCTAATATTTAGAAAGCAAAAACCACTAGTACTAATAATTGGTAAGGATGTGAAGTAACTAGACCTCTCATGCATAGCTTATGGAAGTGTAAATTATTACAATCACTCAGGAAAACTATTTGGCATTCTTTACTGAGGTTGAAGATAGGCTTATCCTGTGAGCAATTTTACTCTTAAGTATATGCCTAACAGAAATATATGTACCTGTGTACCACAAGGCTGACACACAAGTGTCCCTAGCAACATCATTCATGTTGGCCAAAAATTGGAGACAAACCACGTGTCTATCAACAGCAGAATGAATAATAAATTGTGGAATATTCACATAATGGAACGCTATCTGGCAGTGAAATTGAACGAACCAAAGTAACACAACAGAGTGGATCCATCTCACGATGTTGCACAAAAGACATCAAATGCAAGAACACGCGTTCCTTTGTATCCTGTATGATTCAATTTATATACAACTCAAAAAAGCAGGCAAACTGCTATAGTGTTTAGGAATGCACACTTAGGTGATATAGCTATAAATAAAATAAGGAAGAGGTTATAAAATTTACTCATGGTGGAGAGGGAAAGATTAGTAATAGGGAGGGGATATGAGAGGATATGAGGGATCTGTGACGGGGAGGGGCTATTAGAGTGTGTTTTTTGTTCTGGCTACATGGGTATTCACAATAAATCTGTAGTAATATACTGAGCCATACATTTTTGCTTTGTTACACTTTTCTGTACGGATGTTGTCAATCTTGGGTTTATGTTCAGCAGCTCCTGCTGAACCTCTGTGGAAGAGCGATGGGTGCAAATACTATGGAACAGGAAGCAATATATGAGTCCATTCTTATGCCCCATGAGGGATCCACTCTCAGCCTCTCCAAGGAGGAAGTGACTCTTTTCACCAAACAAGGCTTGAAAACCCTGGCCCATCTCCAGACCTCGGAAGAAAACGGACTCTACCAGTCAACAAAACCATCATCATCTGCTTTAATGGCTACCCCTAAGGAGGAGAGGAGAATGAGGAACCCGGGCTGGGGAGACTGACTTTCCTGGTGGTTTCTTACTATAAGCATATATTACAGTCATTGAAAAAAATTTTTTTAGACATGGTCTTTTTCTGTCACCCAGGCTGGATTGCAGTGGGTTGATCTTAAGCTCACTGCAGCCTCAAACTTCTGGGCTCAAGTGATCCTCCTTCCTCAGCCTCCTGAGTAGCTGGGACTACAGGCATGTGCCATGCACCCAGCTAATTTTTTGTAGAGATGGGATCTTGCTTTGTTTCCCAGGCTGGTCTCAAACTCCTGGCCTCAAGAAATCCTCCAGCCTTGGCCTCCTGAAATGCTGAGATTACAGGAGTGAGACACTGCATCCAGTCTGAGGAGAGAAAAAGAGAGAAAGAGATGATGACAGTGTTAAAAAAGAATGAGGTGAGCAGGGCATGGTGGCTCATGCCTATAATCTCAGCACTTTGGGAGACTGAGGTGGGAGGGTCAGTTGAGCCCAGGAACTCGGGACCAGCCTGGGTAACATAGTGAGACCTCATCTCTATTTAAAAAAAAAAAGAATGAGGCAGAAGACATGAACTGAAATAGAAAGATCAGATAGAAAGGTAGATAGGTAGATAGCCAAGTTCAAAAAGGAAGTCACAGAATGATATACAATTACGTATATATAGGATAATCTGATGATTTAGCAATAAAAATTATATATATATATATAAGTATTACAAATTTTGAAACTCACGTCCAGATGTTCAAAATAATTGACTACTTCGAAATGCAACTTAGTGGTAGGAAATAGAGTCATAGTCGATTCTAAGGAAACTCACTCCATAAGATTTTTTCCTCTTTTTTTTTCCCCCAGGTGGCCTCTGATCTTGGAAGGAAGAGTGCTCAGACAGTGTCCTGCTGCTAGAAGAAGGGTCTCGTCTGGGGGCTGTGTCTGTCCACGCCAGATTCCCTGTTGATGGATGCTCCAGTCTGGCCCCCAGGAGAGGCTCACACCACACCCGCTTCACTGGAGGGATCTCCACTGCTCTCTCCCTACCTCCCAGGTCTCCTGAGCCTCCCTTCTAGCTACTGCAGCGGTCCTTTTATTCACAACAGCAGAGGCGTGTGAGGTTGGCTCTCCCTCAAGCTCCCCTCTAGGACCATGGGATGCCCAGTGGCACTGCCTCAGGTCCTCTCTGGCCCTGGCAGCCCTTGTGGCTGGCTCTATTGTTTCCACACCATGGAGACCGAGAGCTCCTCAGTGGCAGCCACTTCCCAGCCAGGGAGCCAGGGGCACAGTTCCACTGTGTTGGTGGATTTCCAGACATTTCCAAGGGAGGGTTCTTTTGCCACCTTCTCGCTCTTGCAGCTTGCTGGGAGTGAGGGCAGCATGTGAGTAGGGGTCTGTGTAGGGTTCACATCCACCAGCCCCTGACTCTCTGACTCCTCCTATTCCTCTGTCTGGACAGTGCATGCTCCAGGCTGGTGGGGAAAAACTCCTCAGCAAGGAAGTTGGTCTCCTGGACTCTGGTTTTTTAATACATAAATGCCAAGATATTTTGATGCCTTTGTTCTCTGCATTTGTGGTCACAACTCTCCCTCAGGGCAACAAGAGGTAGGAAGAAAACGTGAAGAAGAAAGAAATCGACATTTGTCCCTATTATGTGATATCATCCTGCCACCTGTGTGTGGATGTGGCTGTTGGGGGGAAGATCTGGAAGGAAGCCCAGTGACCCACTCTTGGGGGTTATTAGAAGAACAGAAGTGAGCTGGAGCAAGGTGCAGGCAGGGAGAGAGACAGACTTCATTTTTTATCTTATATGTTAGGTTGGTGCTAAAGTAATTGAGGCTTTGCAATTACTTTTAATGGCAAAACCGCAATTGCTTTTCACCAATCTAATACTTCTGCAATGTCTGAAATGTTTGAAATGTTTACAGTAAGTCTATAATCACACATTCTTGCAGTAATTTTGAAATTACAGTTTTTTTGCTTTAAAAGGAAACAAAATTGATAGTACTCAGAGGCTTCTGTGGCTGAATGCAGAAGCACAGGTTAAACTTAGAGGTGGAGGCTCTGAAGGGCATTTTGGAAATATTAATATTTCTCAACAGAGAAATGGATGTTTTCATTCCCATCAGCGTAGTAGTCCCCTTTTTGGAAATTTATCGTAAGAACTGATCAAAGATGCATAATTAATATACAAAATTTTCATAGTAACATTTATAATGGCCAAAAATTAGGTGCAATAATAGGGAATTTGGGTGAGCTGTGGTGTAACCATATTATGAGCTACTACATGGTCATTAAAATGGTGATATGGGCCAGGCACTGTGGTTCATGCCTGTAATCCCAGCACTTTGGGAGGCCAGGGCGGGTAGTTCACTTGAGGTCAGCAGTTCTCGGTATCCAGCCTGGACATCACAGAGAAATCCCATCACTACTAAAAATACAAAAATTCACCAGATGTGGTGGTCAGTGCATGTAGTCCCAGCTACTCAGGAGGCTAAGGCATGAGCATCACTTCAACCTGGGAGGTGGAGGTTGCAGTGAGCCAAGATGGTGCCACTGCACTCCAGCCTGGGCAACAGAGTGAGACTCTGTCTCAAAAAAACAAACACACACAAAAGAGAATAAAATGGTGATATGGAAGAAATGTTAAATGAATAAAGTAGGGTGCAAATTGCATATAATTCAGATTGACTGATGGGTGGATTAATAGATGAATGCATAAATAGATAGGTATGTATCAGTCAGCATTCTCCAGAGAAACAGAACCAATAGGAAATATATGTATGTATGTACATATAAAGGAACTGATATTGCAGTCTTGCAGCAGAATTTCTTCTTTTCTGGGAAACCTCAGTTATGTTCTTAAGGCCTTTCAACTGTTTGGATAAAGGCTGTATTAGTCCATTCTTGCATTGCTATAAAGAAATACCTGAGACTGGGTAATTTGTAAAGACAAGAGGTTTAATTGGCTCACAGTTCTGCCGGCTGTACAAGAGGCATGATGCTGGCCATCTGCTTGGCTTCTGGGGAGGCCTCAGAAACTTACAATCATGATGGAAGGTGATGGGGAAACAGGCTGATCCAAGGCCACAGCAGGAGGAAGAGAATGAAGGAGGTTGGGAGTAGGGTGGCACACACTTTTAAACCACCAGATCTCATGAGAACTCTATCATGAAACAGCACTAGGAGGATGGTGTTAAAACATTAGAAACTGCCCCCATGATCCAATTACCCCCCATCAGGCCCCACCTTCAACACAGGGAATTACAATTCGACATGAGATTTAGGTGGAGACACAGATCCAAACCATGTCAGGGGGCCAGCCAGATTATGGAGGAGAATCTTTTCTATCCAAAGTCAACTGATTGCTGATGTTAACCACATCTGCAAAATACCTTTCCTGCAACATCCAGATCAGTGTTTGATTCAATAATTGGATACTACAGTGTCTTAAAATGCAGGTTTTATTATTATTCAGGTATGGTATTCAGATCAGGAGGCAACTGCCATTGAACCGATGGTTATGCTCACACACCTCATGAGGAGGGGTGCACCATGCCACAGTGGGGACCATGGGAAGGCACACACAGGAGCACCAGGATCTGTCAGGAAGCAGAGAGAGTGAGGGGAAAATGCAGGCAAGAGACTTTTTTGTGGTTTCTGCAGGAAGGAATGGGTGAGTCAGGGTAGGCAGGCTTAGGATTGACTCACCTAAATAATTTCACTGGGCTCTGGGGCATGGGGGCTGTCCCTAGTTGCTGACAGCTGGCTCTGGAGTGACTGGAGAAGGGCAATAGTAAGTAGCCCTGAGTGTAAGAGCCCAGTTTTATTCGTCCATTGTCACGCTGCTGTGGAGAAATACCAGAGACTGGGTAATTTATAAAGAAGAGGTTTAATTGATTCACCGTTCTGGATGGTTGGGGAGACCTCGAGAAACTTACAATCATGGCGGAAGGCACCTCTTCACAAGGTGACAGGAGAATGAGCTGAGCAAAGGGGGAAAAACCTCTTATAAAATCATCACCCCCATGATTCAATTACCTCCCACCAAGTCCCTCCCATAACACATGGGGATTATGGGAACTACAATTGAAGATGAGATTTGGGTGGGAACACAGCCCAACCATATTATCAATAAAGGAGGTGCTTGGGGTGTGGGCTCTAGATTCGTTGGTTTGCCTGTGCGAAGCACTCTAAGTGAATCTCTTGCTATCTCTAGAAATTGACTAAACTTGGAAGAGCCCGTGCCTCCAGGGTTAGCAAGTCCTCAAGATGTTAAAGCATTAGAGTAAAGAAAAGGCATGATTAATTAAACTAAGCATGATAATAGGCAATTAGAAAAATGACTAGAAAGCGTAAACAGAATTGTTAACAATGGTTATCTCTCAGTGAGCAGTGAGATTGTGTTGTGGAGTATTTTCTTTTCTTTTCTGTCATTTCTACATTTTTTGTATAATCATGAATTGCTTCTCTGATGGGCATGGAGGAGGAACTAGATTAAATCATCATTTTTGGTGTTCAGAGGGACAAAACTATTAAATAGCTAAGCTGCTGCCCTCTAGAGTTCTGCTCCTGTCTGGGCTGGTGGCAGGTGACACAGGTAACACTATGTCCCTGTCCAGCCCTCACTGTCTTCTCTGTCCCCAAGGGCCAGGCTGACCCAAGGATAGCAATACCTTCTCCTTCCTTGCCCGGGCACTCTGAGAAAAAGGGACTCCCTTAGAGGACACTGGGTTGTTTCTTCTGAGGAGCCTGTAAGGAAACCTGGGCTTTTGCAGGGCTGTGTGTAAGCTCGACTGTGTGAGTGCCTGTACATGAGTGTGTGAGTGTGTACAGCTGTGTAGGTATGTGTATATGAGTGTGTGACCAGACATCACAGTGTGTGTGTGTCAGAAAATATGTATATGTATGAGTGCACACATGTGTGTGTGCATTTGTTAGTATGTGTGTACATGAGTGTGTGTGCATACATGTATGTAAGTGGGAGTGACTCTGTGTGTGGGTGTTTTGGGGTCAGCAGGCAGGGGGAGAAGGGTGGAAGGCAGGAGGAGGCACAGACACCTACACTCCAGTGTCCTGGATGATCTACGGTCACAGAACCCAAGAGCCACGGAAGGAGACCAGTCTCGGCGCCCTGCTCTGTCCAGGTTATACCCATGAATTTTCAGGTGTGTAACCCCCAGCCAGGAGGTCTGCATGGCTGGCCAAAGAGGCAGGTCTCCACTGTCACTGAGGCCCTCATTACTTCTCAACCAGGAGAGGGACCAGCCCCCTCAGGTGGCATTTGGAACTATAGGGGGACATGTCTTGATTGTCGCATGTCTAGGGAGGACTCTGATTTAGTAGAAAGAGGCCAAGAATGCTAAATGCTCCTCATAGTGCAATGGGCCTGTGGCAGCTAGGGGCTTGGTGGCAGCTGGGGGCTTCGTGCCCGCTGTCTTCCCAGAGCCCTCACTCCATGCTTGCTGGGCCCTGCCTCTGGGGAATGTCAATTAAATGCGAAACAAGACACTGGTGCGAAAACAGTCTCCAGTGAACCTACCCAGCGCCACCAGCATTGCCGAGGTGCAAACAAAAGCACCCGAGGCAATCACACACCAGGAGAGTCCGCGCGTGCCAAATTCCCACCCCTCCCAGCCCCACCCACGTACATCTTCCTGGACCCAGACTGAGATGACATGAAACAGATGAAACAGGGGGTGGGAGGAGGAGGAAAACAAGGTCTGTCTTTCAAAAGGGACGTCCTTCCCCTCTGCGATGAGAAGGCCTTTCCTCCGGGGAGTCACCCCCAAAGTGCTAAGCTTTCTCTGAGCGGGAGCTGGCCCCCAGTCACACATTATCTTTGAAGCTGACCTCCCGGTGCTGGGGCTGCGAGGGCTTCATGGGATGTCCCAGCCCCTTGGTGGGAAAGTATTTGAAGTGTCTGGTGAGGCTGAGCTTCTGAGCAGCTGAAAGTTCTGCATCAGACACTCAGGCAGGAGTGGGGTGTGGACTCCTCAGGTAGGGAAAGGCAGGGGATGGAGAAAGGCGCTGAGCCTTGTCTGAAGTTGAACAGGAGCCAAAATGAACAAGAGGCCAGTGGGCCCTTCGAGGTCCTTGTCCCCTCCCTGCTAGGTTGTCAACCCTGGCAGCTGATCCCCCAGATGCTGGGGAGGCCCCGGGCCCCAGGAACTTCTGATTCTGCCGCTCCTGAAGTCAAAGATGGAGATGTGTCCCCCAGGCCCCCTATCCCTGACAAAAGCAGCCAGAGACACCCACTGAAGGGATTCTCACCCTGTGGGCCCCTCCCCTGGCCCCCTGTCCTCCAGGGCCCTGCCACTCAGGATGTGGGCCAGGAACCAGCTTTATCAGCTCCATCTGGGTGCTGGGAAGAAAGGCAGCACCTGGAGCCCCACCCCAGACCTGCAGAACTGGAATGGACATCTTAACAAGATCCCCCCACCAGAATTCAGGTGCACGTGGAAGTTTGAGAAGCACCGCTCCACTGGAGTAAATAAACCCTTTGCCTCTCTCTGGGAAGAAGATATAATCCCTGTCTGGAATAAAACTGCAGTGGAGAGGAAAGTAACCCAACTCAGCATTAACTGGCACAGGACAAGCTTTCTATTCTGCAAAAATGCCTCAATCCTGGTAACTGCTGGTGAGAGTTATTTTATTTTGTTTTCTTTTCTTTTATTTTATTTATTTTATTTTATTTTTGAGACAGAGTGTCACTCTATCGCCCAGGCTGGAGTGCAGTGGCATGATCCCGGCTCACTGTAACCTCCAACTCCTGGGTTCAAGTGATTCTCCTGCCTTAGCCTCCCAAGTAGCTGGGATTACAGACACACACCACCATGCCTGGCTAATTTTTGGACTTTTAATAGAGACAGCGTTTCACCATGTTGGCAGGGCTGGTCTCAAACATTTGACCTCAAGTGATCCGCCCATCTCAGATTCCCAAAGCACTGGGACTACAGGCATGAGCCACCACACCCAGCCAAGAGTTCTAATATGACAAGTGTTTCCATTTTGGAGACAAAGAAATTCATCTGGGCTTGTGTAGAGGGAGGTTATGAGATTTAATGAAGCCACACACCCCTGACAAACAGATACAGGACTGGGACTCAGGTCTCCTGGAAGGTCAGCAGGCCAACTTTCCACCACCCTGGTGACCATTTATCAGCCACCCCAGTGGAAGGATGCTGGATAGGATGGAGAGTCAGGAAACCTCAAATTGGTCTCAGTTTGGTCCAGGCTTGGCTGGATAACCTTGATCAGGTCAATTAACCTCTCTGGGGGTGGGACCACATGACCTAGAAGAATAATTTCTGCCCTGAAATTATGTGCCTCTTTCCTCTCCAGAGGAGTTCACTAGAGAATATTTCCTTTGTATATTTCAAAAGGTGATTCAACATATCAAAATGCTGTTTACATCCACCCATTACATAAAACATGGCACTTGGATGTCCCTGGAGGTCAACAGGGAAGGAGAGTTAGACTCAGGTTTCATGTGTCACTAACAGGGAGGTGACTGTTGCTCAGTGCTCAAAGCAAGGTCAGGAGGAAGTCTGTCTCAGAAGAAAAGGATGCTTCCCAGGTAACCACAGGTCTCAGTGAATGCCCGCTGGCCATTAACTACAAAATAAACATTCCACGTTGGAGGGAAGCCTCCCCTTGCTCACCTCTCCTCTCCCTCCTGTTTTTGTTGCTTTTGTCCCTGTGACTTTTAAAAAAAATTTAATGAATAAACTTTATTCCGTTTTTTTTTTTCAGGGTCTGGCTCTGTCACCCAGGCTGGAGTGCAATGGTGCAATCATAGCTCACTGCAACATCTGCCTCTTGGGCTTAGACGATCCTCCCACCTTGGCCTCCTGAATAGCTGGGACTATGGGTGCATGCCACCACGCCTGGCTAATTTTTCTATTCTTAGCAGAGATGAGGTTTCACCATATTCCCCAGGCTGGTCTTGAACTTCTGAACTCAAGCAATCCTCCCTCCTTGGGCTTCCAAAGTGCTGAGATTACAGGCGTGAACAACCTCGTCCAGTCAGACTTTATCCTTTTATTTTTCTTTTCATTTTAATCCAAATGCTGCACAAGACTTTCTTCTTTAGAGTGGTTTTAGATTTACAAAAAATAAGTGAAAATAACAGAGTTTCCATATTACACCACCACCAAATTTCTCCTATTATTAACATCTTGTTAATAACTCATTAGTGTGGTAGATTTGGTACGATTGATAAGACAATACTGATACACTATTGTTAACTAAAGTCTATAGCTTCCATGAGGGTTTCCTTTTTGTGTTGTATATTTCATGAGTTTTGACAAACATACAATGATATGTCTCCATGACAATATCATAGAGAAGAGTCTTACTGCCTTAAAAATGCCCTGTGCTCCACCTATTCACCCTCCTCCCTCTGCCCCCCAACCCCGGCAACCACTCACCTTTTTATTGCCCCTATAGTTTTGCCTTTTTCCAGATGTCATACAGTTGGATTTTTACAGTACATGGCCTTTTCTGATTGGCTTCTTTCACTTAGCAATATGCATTTCAGTTCTTTCCACATCCTTTTGTGGCTTGTTAGCTCATTTCTTTTTAGTACTGACCCTTTCATCTTTTGATATGGGGCTGAAGGTTCTGCAGGTTGGGCCAGGATCTTCATGGGAGACCCTCCAGTGTCTGGCAGTGCAGTCTCAGAACAGCTGCGCACAGCAGAGCCTGCCTCCATCAGCTGAGATGTGCCAACATGTGAGGGACAGAAACAGAAGAAACGGGCCCAGGCTGTTGCTAAAGCCCAAACAAAATGGGTAGAAGGAGCTCCAGGGAGAGCTTTTGAGATAGGCTCTTGGCATCCTCAGATACACATCTCCCTGCAAGTGATGCAGAAGCCATCACCTGAATAGAAGATGATGACTTGTGACAAGGGGACCCCTCAGCACCTCCATGGTCTGTCCTGCTCCCTTCCCCCTAACTGGGGAAAGAGAATTCTGGGAGGAGAAAACCCAACTTCCAACCCACATTAAATCACTGTCATCAGGGTCTGAGCTCACCAGCCCATGAGCCATAACAGCTGCCCAGAAACTGGCCAGGAAAAGCAGATTGGCTGTCTCCCAGCCCCTCCTCTGGTAGGTGGTTTTCCAGAGGAACCAGACAGTGTCCTGAACACCCCCAGCATAGGCAGTGTCAGCTTGATCTCATCTGTCTAACTCCCTCCCGGGCCAGGACAAAAGTGTCACTCTGTGCCTGACACCGAGGCCTGATTTGCTCTCACCCCTGCTGTCCCCGTCAATGACTCCCAACTTTCGAGGCCTCATTCCTGCCTTTAGTCTTTGGCTGCCATTATTTATCACTGCAAAATGAACAGAGGAACATGATTTTCACTCAAGGACACCACCTGTCAGGAGGAACTTATCCAAAGTTTTGCAAAACTTGGGCAGAATCAAGGTCTCACCTCCTTCATCTTGGTGGACTCGAGAAGGTCTGGGCTCAAAGAATTTCTGCACCATCAACCAAAGGTGGGGTATAGAGGCAGGAGGAAAACAGAAGACACAGACTGCCCCCAAAAGAAGAAAAGGTCCTTTAAACACCATCTGATAGCTCCTCCGCACAGGGTTTGGTGGAGCTGTTTTTAAAGTCTACATTTAACAATCTGGTGTACCCCAGGCCTGTGTATCTCAGTCTTAATGCCTCTGAAGCAAAAACTACAAAGGTCTCTGATGTTTCTTCTTTCAGACTTTTTTTTTTCCACGATATGAACTTTTTTTAAGGCGCCCGCTTCCCGGTGAACTCGCCTCCATCTCTTTTTCTTGCTGAAGCTGCAGATGTACATTGTGGTAGTGTGAAAAAAGCTAATTAAACTGCAGCGGCTCGGCGGGAGGCAGGGAAGGCCCCGCGGAGCACACGGGATGATTGATTTGCACTGTCACACGGCTCTGCTGGGTGTCATAACTTAGTGACAAATCAAGGATTACAGTGGCCCAGAGTAACTCTCTTCCTTTGTTGTTCCATAGACATCAAAGCAGCCAAGGATATTAGTGTTTTTAATAAGTAGCTAAGTCAGGAGTAGCTTACAGTTTGAAATTACTCTATGTACAATTGAAGGTGTTGGGGGACGGGGTAAGGAGAACAACAGCTCAAATGTTATTAGTTAGATTTAAAAAAATTTAATAAAATAAAACAAAATAAAATGCAGCCCATGCACCAGGAGCAAGTTCTTTGTAGGGGTTGTTGGAGATTTTTGCATTATTTGTGTAAGCCACGTGGAGGCCTGCTGTGGTGAGGCATACCCTCTGGAAATTAGGTTTTCTAGGGACAGGAAAAAAATGACTATCAAAGCCACAGGTCTGGGGGGCTTCATAAGCAAATGGCTTCATCTTAATCAGCACAGAAGGAAGCTGGGAGGGTCACAGTGATGTGTTTGAGGGCAAATATCCTGTTCCCCAACAATTAGGATCATAAAATGATTGGGGCAACTCACCTTATCTTGAAAGTACACAGATCCCTGAAGACAGCTGCAGCCAAGGTTTGTTTTTCTTGGGATATTTACCTTCCACCACAGAAGAGAGGCCTGAAAATCAGAGCAAGGTGGGAATCTGAAATTCATTCCTGCCTACTATGCAATTATCATCACTGTGTTGCTAATGGTTTCTCCCTGGATGGGCTCGAGTCGCTCTGGAAGATGATGCTGGGGCCAGGGCCATGATGAGATGTTGGAATGGATGGCCACCTCGCTCTGTGGGTGCCCATTTCTCCTTAGTGATTTTAAGCTCGGTTAGCCCTGGACGTGGAGAAATACCACCATAATCCCAAGATGCACCCTGAGATGCACACGTTTCCATTGACTGTGGCGCAACCCAGCCCTCTTGGACCCTACCCACTTGGGAGAGGAGCAAAGGTGACTCAGGACAAGTCTGTCAACCTCCCTGGGCCTCGGTTTCTTCATTCTGCATAATTGGAGATCATCCCTTCTTCCTCACTCACTAGGTTATGAAAATCTAATTAAACAACGCTGGTGGAAATATTTCACAAATTCCTAAGCATTATGCAAATCAATCAGAAAATGGAAGCACAGGATGAAGTCATTTCCCACGCCCACGCTTCGCTGGTGTGGGTGGAGGAAGCCTGTCATGGAATCACCACTGTGGGCACCCATGACAGATTTGAACCTCCAGCAGTATTTTCACTGAAATTCACTTTGGTCTGTGTTGTGCATAAAATCCATTTGGGGTTAAACAATGGTCTTGATTTTCTTTTGTGTGTATCTGTGAATCTATGTGTTCCTATTTGCATCATTGTGAACAAAACCCAAAACAATTTAAAATTGCAGTCATATGTTCAGTTTTCATTATTATGAATTAAATGAGGGAATCGGCCAGTTTTACGTAAAACAGTGAGGTTGAGTGAGGCGGGCTTCCCCACACAGAGAGGAGGCTGATAAAACAACACCCATTGGGGGAGATGAGGCTTTAAGGAACTGATGGTCCTTCAAGCAAATTCGCGTTGACTGAGGAGCCAGAGGGGACAGTTCCATCTGAAAACTGGGATCCAGGCCCCAACTAGTTAGTGCCATGGGCAGCGCCAGCATTCCCTGACTCTTTCTCCTTTGGCTTTACCTCAAACACCTCACAGTTATGTGCATCACAGTTTTGCCTACTTAGGGCAGTCCACTATCTAACAGGAGAAGCACCCTGTATTCATCGATGCATCCCACGGCTTGGGCTCCTTCCACGTATGCCAAAGTACTTTGTTTATGTGGATTCTTATTTATTAAAATTGCAGACTTACTTTTTAAGAAAAACTAATAAATTTCTTTGTAATGGTTAGAGAAGCTACTTTTGAACCCACCTGGACCTATGTTCCCCTTTCCTAACTACAGAGAGCTTTCTTCAAATGACAGCTTTTCTGGAAAACAAAACAAAACAAAACAAAAACAAAAAAACAACAAAAAACAACCAAACAAAAACAAAAACAAAAATGCTCTGCTTTGTCTGATAAAGTTGAATCTGCTCATAACACTTTGAACCAGCAATTCTGTTCCCCAATGTATGTCCATGTGCACCAGGAGGCAGGACAGGGAGTGTTCATTACAGCATCATATGCAATAGTGAAAACCAGAAACCGCCTATATGCCCATCAGCAGAAGGGACAAATTGTGGCATTTTAATATAAAGAAAAACTATTATTTAGAGAAAATATCTAACAGCTGTGGATATGAACATGAATAAATTTCAAAAACATGAAAAAATGATGAACAAAGAAACACATGTCATAGAGGAAGCCATAGCATATGTGTATGATTTCATTAATACAAAGTGCAAAAATGGCAACAGTAAACAATCAATTGATGACGGATACATATGTAAAGAGTGAAACTGTGAGAAGGAAGAAGAAAGGAAACATGGAAAGAGGAAGAGAGAAAGGAAGGAAGGAAGCAAGGAAGGAGCAAAGGAAGGAAAGAAAAAGGAAGGAAAGAAAGGAAGGCAGAAAGGGAGAGGGGAAGGGGAGGGAGGGAAGGAAGCGAGAAGTGTTCTCATTTCTGGGGAGAAGTGGTGTCCTCTCCTAACTCAGAGAGTTAGTGTGTTGGGAATGAGAGTAAAAATAATGAGGATTTCCTAGGAACTTGGAGTCCTTAGCATTACTACACAACATTTAGATCTATGGTTAGTAGGTACCAAGAGTTTACTAGCCAGAATGCTTACATAATTGGCTTATTTTCTTCTTCAGTCCTTTGGAGAAACAAAAGAGGACTAAGGTGGTTCACTCCAGAGATGTATTAAAAACAAAGAGCATCTAGAAGATGGTCTAGGGCTAGCAGACATTCAGGGTGGCCTCCCACACTTCCACAATCTCCAACTTGCATCACACACTTTATATATTCAACATGCTGCTCATGAACTCCTCAGATGGGGTGGGGGACATGTGGAGTGTATAAGGACAGGGGAGAATGGGGTCTTAGTTCCGACACAAGAAAGGGGGTGGAGGGAACAATAGGCGGCCCCAGATGGTGGATGGTCTGAGGCTGCCCCTTTGACTGTTGATGTGTGAATGTCAGTGTGAGTCTGTATAAGTGAGAGATGACATACACATGGCATCGGAGCGACTCTCAACATTAAGTACTGTTAGAGATTATAAAGCTAACAAAGAAGGAAGAGATGTACCAGTTATTCATATTACTCACCTTAAAAGCCATCTGCTTACGGAGAGATTGGGAGTGACCACCCAATTACTTACCAGCATATCAGTCTATTTTAATCCTCTGCCTAGTACTTAACACTTATCAGTATCTCACATTTTATGATCTGTTTGTGTGTTTGTTTATGGTTGGATTCTCCGAACCTTGAACCTCGTTGCCTGCCACTATTCCCACCATCAGGACAGAAGTTTTGTTCTCTTTTTATTCTGTTTTTAAAAAATGTACATATCTTTTTTCATTTTTCTTTTTTTTTTTTTTTTTGCCTCCCAGGTAGCTGGGGCTACAGGCACACACCACCACAGCCAGCTAATTTTTTGTACTTTTGTTTTTGTTATTTATTTTTCACTTTTAATTTTTTTGGTTACATAGTAAGTATATATATTTACACAGTACATGAGATATTTTGATACAGGAATACAACACGTAATAATCACATCAGGGTAAATAGGGTATCTGTCACCTCAAGCATTTATCCTTTCTTTCTCTTTTCTTTTTTTTTGGGGGGGGGTGATGGAGTCTCGCTCTGCCACCCAGGCTGGAGTGCAGTGGCATGATCTTGGCTCGCTGCAACCTCTGCCTCCCAGGTTCAAGCAATTCTCCTGTCTCAGCCTCCCGAGTAGCTGGGATTACAGGCATCTGCCACCACGCCTGGCTAATTTTTGTATTGTTTAGTAGAGATGGGGTTTCACTATGTTGGCCAGGCTGGTTTTGAACTCTCAAGTGTTCTGCCCACGTCCGCCTCCCAAAATGCTGGGATTACAGGCTTGAGCCACCACGCCTGGCCATTTATCCTTTCTTTGTGTTACAAACAATCCCATTATACTCTTTTGGTTATTTTTAAATGTACAATAAAATTGTTATTTTTAAAATTTATACTCTTTTAAAAATATTTTAACTTGTATTTTAGGTTCAGGGCTACATGCGCAGGTTTGAGTTAATCCGAGTGCATCCCTTGAAGGCTGTCTGCATTAGGATAATATTCAGATATCCAACAACTTTCATCTCACACAGATCTTCAAGAAACATTTTTTAAAATTACCAAGTAAGAATAAGAAAATAAGAATACCCAACATACTGGTAACTGTAATTGTTTCTGGGAAAACAAGCCAAGGAATTAAAGAGTAGGGATTTAAAGATCAACTTTTCACTATATACTGTCTTTTTTTAAAATTTATTTTTTATTTTTTATTTTTTTTATGTTTTTTTTTGAGACTGAGTCTCACTCTATCACTCAGGCTGGAGTGCAGTGGCCAGATCTTGGCTCAATGCAATCTCCGCTTCCCCGGTTCAAGCGATTCTCGTGCCTCAGCCTCCCAAGTAGCTGGGATTACAGGGGCAGGCCACCACGCCTGACTAATTTTTGTATTTTTAGTAGAGATGGGGTTTCCCCATGTTGGCCAAGCTGATCTCAAACTCTTGACCTCAAGTGATCCACCTGCCTCAGCCTCCCAAAGTGCTGGAATTATAGGCATAAGCCACTGTGCCTGGCCACTACATACTTTTTTAATTGACTATTTTACCAAGCACATGTATTTCCATACTAAAAGTCTACCTTAATTAAAATCTCTTTCTCTTAACTCTCCCTCTCTCTGTGTCTTTTCCTCTGTCTCTGTCCCTGTTTCTTTATGAATTCACCAGAATGAACATTTCAAACTACCTCATTTAAAGTCCCTTGGACCTGACTAATGATGTTTCAAGGGTTCACCTTCAAGTCTTTCCGGCGTTTTCGAATTTAGATAAAATCTATGGGTGTTTCTTGGATTTTCTTTTAATCTCCTTCACTGTCTTTTTCCGTGGAGGAGAAAGGAGACATTTCCAGAAGAATCTTGGGAAATGATCTGCTAGTGTGCCCACATCCAGAAGTGATGGCTGGACTTGTTCTGAGCATTTGTTGCTGTGAACCGCAGCAGGATAAACAAAAGCTTTCTCCTCTCTCTTGCTGATGTCCTGCTGGGTTAGACCTCTGCACCTGAGCACCTCAGCACGAGTCTCCCCAGAGCGGGTCGGTGCCCTCCCGTCTGCACTGGAAAGAGCTCCACTCTCCCAGAAGGAACCAGGTAGAGGGGACTGTCCATCATCCATGCCAGTTGGCCAAGTTCCTCCCTCAGCGAAATCAGGAAGCTCATAAAAAGACCTTATCTCTGGGTAAGCCATGACTCTTCAGTTCCCACCCGCCTGGCGCCTGGGAAAGGACAACAAAGGGGTGTTGAGAACAATGACCATCTGTAGAGCCGAGCCTGCACCAGCAGAGTCACGGGAACCCCAGGGTCTCAGTGCCTCCCTTCCCCGGCCCCGTGCCCGGCGGGGTCAGGTATCCTCCCTGGTAGACAGGTGGCCCTGGTGGCCATGTGTGCTCTCGGGCTTGTGGTGTTACCCACATCCTATCTTAAGTGTTACACCTCTCCTAAAACAGACTGATGAGTGGCCTAGACTTCTCCTTTTATTTCTTAGAATACTCCTAGTGTCACAGCTCTAGAGTAACTGTGCTATTTCATTTCTTACCATCCCCTTCCTGAACTGGGCTAAAGACAATGTCCAGTGCAACATGTCACACCCTGCCCCTCACTTGCCCCCTGCTCAAGTCGAATCCTCTGTCCACCAAGACCACAGCCCTAGGAGTTAGGAAATGGTTCCATTTTCCTCTGCCTTGCCTGAGCCACACAATTGCCTGTAAATGCCAAGACATCCAGTCCTCTCTCCCATGAGGTGTGGTTTCCCCAGACCCTTCAGGCATTTACGGTACCTCAGTAGGTCCCCAAAGTAGGCCTCCACACTCCCCCACCAGAGCCCTGATCTCCGCTGAGTAACTTCATAATCTTTTCTTTACAATTCCCACCTGCTGTTTCACCTGTATTTTATTCACCAACCTGAGATATAAATAGATAAGTGTTTTATGGATAAAGAGACTAAGGCACGATTTGTCTAAGGTCATTACGCGTTGCTGACTGAGAGAGAACTCAACACCTTTGATGCCTAACCTAAGGCTTTTTCAATTCTATTACCATTTTGGGCACATGTCACTAGATTTCGGTCCTGGTCCATGTCTCTATTCACATCATAGACTGCTAGGGATGGGAAAGACTTCAGAGTGTATCCTTGTCTCCCATGCTCATGCTGAAACTAAGCCCCAGAGAGAGAAGTGGCTTCCAAGGTTATGTAATGAGTTGGTGGCCAAGTTCGGATGAAGTGGTTGGGCCAGTCCCCAACTCGGCCTCATGCCAGACCTCCCAGCTCCCTGATGCCAGGTTCCAAAGCCCTTTCACTCTGAACCCTCTCCTCCCCTTCCTCCCTGGCAAGGTCAGCAGGTTTGCCAGGCAGTCCTTGGCCTCCTGGCCCAAAAGTCCTTCTGCATGGTACTTGTTGGTGCTGGTACTCTCTGAAGGGGGCAGGAAGCAGGGAGAAAGCCTGGGGGACTCCTGGGGTCCAGGGAACAGAAGGGGAAGAAAGTGTGAGGTGAGAGAGATAGGAAAAAGGACAAAAATTGCAGTCATCAGGGACATGAGACCTTGGCAAAATCCCTCACCATTTATGCTGATTATTGGTTCAGTCCAGAAGAACTAATAAAATGAGAAAAGAAAACAAAAACAAACAAACAAAAAAACTGTGTCGGTTCTGTAACACCACCACAAATTACAGGTGATGAAGCAGAATGCTGTTCCCTGTGTCTGACTGCCGTGTGGCTCCATAACTGTACACGTCCTCAAGCATGTCAGATGGACTTGCTGCACGCTGTACTTTAGTAGAATGGTAAGCTGTATCCTACCTGTTCAGTCTTCCAAGCAGGTTGTCTCGGCAACATGGCTAGAGCTTCAGGGTTAGAAGGGACTTGAAAGGATAGACCCCTATCTAAAACAAACCTAAGGCAAAAAATAGTGTCCTTGAGTTTTGCCTGTGGCTCCTTCCCTTTCTGGTTTCCTTTTTTTTTCTTTTCTTTTTTTTTTTTTTTTTGAGACGGATTCTCGCTCTGTCGCCCAGGCTGGAGTGCAGTGGCGCGATCTCTGCTCACTGCAAGCCCCACCTCCCAGGTTCACGCCATTCTCTTGCCTCAGCCTCCCGAGTAGCTGGGACCAAAGGCGCCCACCACCATGCCTGGCCAACTTTTTTGTATTTTTAGTTGAGGCGGGGTTTCACTGTGTTAGCCAGGATGGTCTCGATCTCCTGACCTCGTGATCTGCCCTCCTCGGCCTCCCAAAGTGCTGGGATTACAGGCGTGAGCTACCGCGCCCGGCCCCCTTTCTGGTTTCTAAGAGGCCACACTGAGTAGCCAGGGGGGCTGCTTAGGTCACTTATCAGCCCTGAGTTAAGTTCTAGAGAAGCTGGGGTGAAGAGCAAGCTGCTCACTGACCTCTTTCGTTCCTGAGCAAGCGGGGTGAGTCACCTTAAACTAGGGACAGGAGCACCATGAAGCCAGGACGGCAGGGACACGGAGTTGGAAGCATGTAGGGAAAAGGACACTTTCTAGCTTTTGGCCTGGAGGTTGTAAGTTTAGTGGATTTCCTCACCTTCCTTTGATGGGAGGTGTGAAACTGACATCCCTCCCAATTTGTAGCAGCTCTTCCCAAAAGCTGCCCAAGCTATTATGCCGCCCAGTAAACACATGCTTGTTTTGCAAACACAGCTTTAAGACTTATCCTCCCGCCTCCCCTTCTACCAGAACGATGCCCCCAGACTCTCTCATATGTAAATCTGGGAGCCGTCATATAAACCTAGCAGTTATTTCCCTGGAGAGTAAAAAATCTTGTGCAGAAAAAAAAAAAAAAACCCCACCTAGAGGGAAATACTCTAAATATTAATGGTGATTTTCTTTCTTTGGTTGGTGGGATAAAGCCTAATTTTTTCCCATCTACTTTTTCCAATTTCTAAATGGGCTATAATGAGTATATAATACCTTTATGCTATAAAATATAAACTAAAATTTTTAGCAACACTAATTAGCACTGTCGTCCATGTAACAAGAATACAGTGAGCTATCTCCATGCAGACAGGGTCTCCAGAGGGAAAGTTCTTCCCCGAAGGAAAGCAGGTCCTGAACTATATCCCCAGTGCCTTCTGTGAAAAGCTCAGTTTAAGCATCCTTAAAGAGGTTCACATCCTTCAAGAGCTTCTCATTCCCTCCTGACCTCACAGAGACAGGGCCATATGGGGAAAGACAAGTCTCGTTATCCTGCTCAGCTAAACGGTGAGAAAACAGAGACTGGTGCAGGCACCCGTGTTTTACTATGAAGTTTCAACAACTGCTTCTAAGTCTTTCTCTGGCTTGCTTCTCTCCCCCATTAGGTATAAATATCCTCAGAAAAGGAATAAATATCTCTTCAGGTAGCTCCAATGCAGTAAATAATTTTAACCTTTAATGTCTTGCACGAGCTCTGATCTTAAATTCTTTAACACATTAAAAGCTTTAGCTACTTTAAACATAGACTTACCAGGGGATTTCTGGAGCAATTCTACTCCTAGGTATATAATTAAGAGAGTTGGAAACATACCCGCACATGAAAGCTTGCACGTGAATATCTATCTGTAGCACCGTTATTTATCAGAGCTGAAATGTGGAAACTACATAAATCTCCACCAACTGTTAAATGAATAAACAAAAAGGTTGCATATCCTCACAAAGGAACATTACTCAGCCACCAAAAGGAATGAAGTACAGTCTGTCCTCCTTATCTGTGGGTTCCACATTTGTGAATTCAGCCAACAGTGGATCAAAAATAGAAAAAAAAAAAAACAGAAAATGAAACAAACCACGAAGCTCTAAAATGCAAAACTGAATTTGCCATACCCTAAGTACTACACTGAATCCAAGTGAATGAAGTGATGTGTAGCCTTGTTTGGGGGTATTTATAAGTGATCTAGACATACATGAGACAATGTGCATAGGTTGGATGCAAATATTATGCCATTTTATATTAGGGACTTGGGCCTCTGTGGATTTGGGTTTGTGAAGGGAGTCCTGGAACCAATCCTCCTCCTGGATACCAAGGGATGACTATACTGACGCGTGTTACAACATGGATGAACCTTGAAAACATTATGCTAAGTAAAAGAAGCCAGTCACAAAAGGCCACATCATATATAATTCCACTCTTATGAAATGTCTAGAAGAGGGAAATCGATCTACAGAGACAGAAAGTAGACTAGTGGCTTCCAGGGAGGGATTAAGTGGTTGAGGGAAGTAGGGAGTAATAATTCAAGGGACTGGAAGTTTCTTTCTCATCATTGATAAACATATTCTCAAATTGATCATGTTGGTTGCACAACTCTGCGAATATACTAAAAAGCATTGAGATGTACACTTTCAATGGGTAAATTATATGGTAGGGGAATTATAACTTGACTTATTTTTAAAAAGCTTAGCTAGTTTATTCACAAATAAATCACATGCACACACTTGCATGCAGGTTGTGTAGCAGCTCTGAGGCAGGGCCAGGGAGAAAGTCAAGGTTGAGCCCAGCTCCTGGGCGGCCAGATCAACAATCCATGCAGAAAGCAAACATCCGGCTTAGGATCCAGGAGGCCAGAGAGATGTGCCAAGAAGTCAGAGCAGGCATGGGAGGGCTTTGCAGACATCCTGGAAACCCCTAAGTCAGGTGCACCAGTAAGAGGTGGGAGAGGAGCAACTGCTCAGAAGAAACCAGAGGTTGCAAGAGGGGCTGGATTCTTTTCTCATGAAAAGCAGTGCAGTTCCCTGGAGCCATGCTGGCCCATGTTTTTTCACCTGGACTTGCTTTGCCCAGGGGCTTTTTTGCTCTGGGGTCATGCTCTGTGCCCTAGTTTCTTGGTGCCCTGGGTGGGTTCCCTTCTCCCTGGAAGGCCAACACGCAAAAGGGAAGGGGCAGCAGTCAGATCACCTGCATAGAGTTTTGTGAGGGTTTGCTTTATGGATGTTGATCCCTGTACTTTGGAACATTTTAGTCCTTGAACTAAATTGCAAGCCAGGGACCAGAAGTTCTTTGTACCAGGCAAGGAGCTGATCTTGAGATTCCCTATTTTCCATTAGAGAAAACAGGAGACTGATTCAATGTCACTTCCACACACAAAACCTTTGCACAAAGGTTGCTGCTATGGGGCAGAGAAGGCCAAGGTTAGAATCAAGAGGAAAACCACTCACTATGTGCTAGGCACTGTGCTTTGTAGACATGAACTCATTTGAGCCTCTTAATTATCCTATGATAATTAAGCTTCAGTTTCCTCCTCTGTATAGTGAAAACCAGGCCTCAAGCCTGCAAGTTATTTGAAAGAGTTAAGTGAGGTAATATATGTGAAATTTTCTACCACTCTTAATGCATCAGAAATCTTGGGTCTTATCATTTTACAAGATATTTAGATATTGTAGGCATGCTTTCATTTGGTCCTGGCTGGAAGATATATTATCGATATATTATCTCCTTCTTACAGATGAAAAAGCTGAGATCAAGTAACCAACCCATGGCTATACAGAAAACTAAGGAATCATGGAATTAAAACCACCTCACCTAGTGCCCCTCCCATCACCAGGAGTCTCAAAGTTCGCTTACATCTGAACCATGTGGGCACCTGTCAAAAACAAAGAGGCCCAAGACCTACCCAAGACCTATGGAATTCAAATCCCCAGAGTGGGGCCCAGCCACCTGCATTTTTAAATCTTCCTCAGGAGATTCACGTGCAAACTATAGTCAGTCTCTGCACTAACAAGAAGAACTAGGCAAGAGAAAACCTAAAGGAAAAAGAAAGAAGTAACCAGAAAAACTAAAGGGTAAAGAAAGAATCTAGAAGATAAAACCTGCTTATATATTACAGCTTTTACACAGTTTTTACCAGGTGCAGGGTATGGTTGTAAGTGCTTTGTAAGTCTTATATGAACTTAGTTGAGTCTCAGAGTCACCCTATGACATAGGTGCTATTATTAGCCCCATTTTACAGATGAGAGAATTGAGGTTCAGAGAAGTGATAAGTTATTTGCCCAAAGTCACATAGCCAGTAAAGAAAGACAGGAGATAATTTTTTTTTTTTTTTTTTTTTTTTGAGATAGAGTTTCACTCTGTCATCCAGGCTGGAGTGCAGTGGTACAATCTCGGCTCACTGCAACCTCCACCTCCTGGGTTCAAGCCATTCTCCTGACTCAGCCTCCCAAGTGCTGGGACTACAGGCATGCACCACCACAGCTGGCTAGTTTTTCTATTTTTAGTAGAGACAAGTTTTCACTATGTTGGCCAGGCTGGTCTCGAACTCCTGACCTCAAGTGATCCACCCGCCTCAGCCTCCCAAAGTGCTGGGATTATCCAGCATCGTGAGTCATTGCACCTGGCCAGCAAGAGAGAATCTTAACCACCTTGATACACCTGTAGAGAGGAAAGTGAGCCAAGATAATGAGAAAGGAGAAAGGGCAAGAAAAGAGGCACCATGGAAAGCTAGCATGAAGCAAAGCTGTGTCCAGGTCCCAATCTAAGTCTTCAGAAACCCACCTGTGGACTTGGCAAGTTTGAGAATGGGACTTGGGTACCTGTAAAAATATTCATGGTGTGTGGATGGCAAAGCCAGTCCAAATGCTTCCCTGCCACTTGGCAGGGGGCACCCCACATTGGCTAAAGTGGTTTGAATGGTGACTCCAAACTATATGTCCATGTTCTAACCCTCAGAATGTATGAATGTGACAGTCTATGGGAAAGGGGTCTTTGTGAATATAATTAAAGATCTTGATTTTTGAAATTATCCTGGATTATCTGAATGGACTCTAAATCCAATAACAAGTGTCCTCATAAGAGGAGAAGACACAGAGAGGAGGAGAAGATCATGTGAAGATAGAAGCAGAGACTGGAGTAAGCAGTCACAAGCCAAGAAATGCTGACCACCCCAGAAGCTGGAAGAGACGAAAGGAAACTCCTCTGGAGCCTCTGGAGGGAGTGTGGCCCTGACAACATTTTGATGTTGAACTTCCGGCCTCATGTTGTGTTAAGCCACCAGATTCTGGTCATCTGATACACGATATAGCAGCCCCAAAAAACTACACACTGAGCAATGTTCTATTGATAACTGATACATATATATATATATATATATTTTTTTTTTTTTTTTTTTTTTTTTTTGAGACCGAGTCTTACTCTGTCACCCAGGCTGGAGTGCAGTGGTGCCATCTCAGCTTACTGCAACTTAGCCTTTCAGGTTCAAGTGATTCTCTTGCCTCAGCCTCCCAAGTAGCTGGGATTACAGGCATGTGCCACCACGCCCGGCTAACTTTTGTATTTTTTGGTAGAGATGGGGGTTTCATCATGTTGGCCAAGCTGGTCTCGAACTCCTGACCTCAAGCAATCCGCCTGCCTTGGCCTCCCAAAGTGCTGGGATTACAGGCATGAGCCACCACGCCCGCCTGGCCTGATAACTGATTTAGTGGACACTGCTGTTTAAGTCTGCCTAGCAACCCTTTTTCATTTTCTCTGGTTATAACTCCTCCCTTTCCCTAGACACCTGTTTCCCAAAACCTCCTGCATGTGATTCTGGTGGCCCATTCTAGACACAGGAAGTGCCATTCGTCCAAAACTGGCCAGTCAGAGAACCCCATCTCTTCAGCTACAGTGATTGGTCCAGGGGTGGCTCATGACCCAGGCTGGGCCAATCAGAGTCTTTCTCCAGATTTTTGTAGAAGTGAGCTGTGAGAGTTATACTTCTCTTCGCTTTGGAATTGTTAAGTTGATGCACCACTGAGGGGCATGTTTTTCTGTACGGAGAAAGCCCATCCATGTACAGTAGGTAGGAATGAGGCCAATGTGCAAACGGAGACAGAAATGAGCGGTGGCGTTAGAGCGTGAGGGAATCCTGATAGCGTCTAAGTTTCCGGAGCACCTGTAACATAGTACACACCCATTATTAAGTGTGAAAGAATGTTTCGCTCTTAAGTGAAACAATGTTTTGGCTTAGGCTACCTTTAGTTAGCTTCCTGACCTTGCAACCATCAGAGCTTGGACTAACACAAGGGACTTAAAGCAATTGCTGTTTTCTCCAGGCAAAACAGAGGGCTCTGGGGATAAACTTTACTGCACCATTTGCATCTCATCCATTTCAGAGAAGTTCTGAGGATAAGATCAAGAGCTAGCTGTGAAGAAAAGATGTGGTGAAGAAAAGAAATGAGAAACATGCTTGAGAAAATCAGTCTCCTTTATCTTGATAGCATCAGGCAGAATGTCCTAAAGACGGAATGGGGACCATTTCCAAGCAGAAGCAGGTTCATTCTCATTTGGCAGAGCATGAAAAAGAGAAGGAAATGAAAAGATTCAGACGGGGAGTCAAGTCAGGGGTGGGCAGAGAGGTCCTGATTCCCCTTTTCATAACCGCACGAAGCTACCTATACATCCAAACACCAGCCTCAGGATCGCAGTGACATCTGAAACTTCATTTAGCCATTTCCTTCCCTGTTCAAGTCTCTTTGGGTTACTCAGCCCATACATTGCTAATTTTTCATCTTTTCAAAGCTCTCCATTGCATTTAAAGTCAGAATGCATCCTATTCATCGCTTCTGAATTTGAGGGGGTGGATTACAGAGGTCAGCAGGCCCTTTAATATAGAAAGTAAATGAGCAAGCGAAGCCGTGCGTGAACATGTGTGTGCATGTGAGCACACACATAGCTTATTATTTCCTGCCTTAATCCACTTTTCAGCTCCACTGTGCAAGATCACAAGAAAGACTTGGACAGTATCTCTAAGAAAGGTTCCTGGCTTCTCCTTCAAGAAGCTTCTTCCTAAAAGTTGCCTTTTGTAGTTCACCAGGTCTGCTGTGCAGGCTTCAGCCAAGCTAATTACTGGTCAGCTGGCAGTCACTTTGAACTAGTCACACACCAGATGCCCTCCAAGGATCTTGTTTGCTAGGTGACTGTTTTCATACAGTGCCTATTATATCTTCACGTGGCAAAGGGCCTTTCTCTCTCACTTGAGGCAGAGCAGAGAGGAAGCCCCTCCAATTAAAGCAGGGACAAAGAAATGGAGGAAGGCTGGGGCACATGGTCTTCTGACAAGGCTCAACAGAAAAGGGGGTCACAGAGAAACTAAATTTGGCTGCTATAATCCACTTAAAGGAAAAACTAAATCAAAGGAAGAGAGTGTGTGGAATAGGGGTGTGAGCCATTGGTGTCCTTTAGGCATAACCACTAGATTTCCAACCTGTTCATGGCCACCTGCAGAGTTCCCAAGGGAGTTGTGTATAGGTCTGGACGTATGGATCCTATTCACCTAAGGTAGCTTACAGTGGGTGCTAGGAAAAAAGAAAAGTGTCAGGGGTCATTCCGTTTACCAAATCAGGCCTTTACAAGATAAGCAATAGTGAAAAAATAGTGAAGACAAAAAAGTTGGTGGCATTCAGTCCCAGGCTGTTAATAAATTCGTTATAAATGTGACCTTAATTTCCGAACCAAAAATGAAGACAAATGGTCTTATGACTAGGAGTATACATGGAATTCATGTAATAGAATTTTTAAAATTTGACTGCCCCTGAAATTATAGAGTAGTAGTTCTCAACTAGGGGCAGTTTTGGCAATGTCTGGAGACAATTTTGATTGTCATGACTGGGAGGATAGGGTGTGTGTGTAGTATTGGAATCTCTTGCATAGAAGCCAGGGATACTGCTCAACATCCTCCTAGGCACAGAACAGGTTCCAACAACAAAGAATTATTCTGTCTTAATGTCAAATGTGCCACTGTTGAAAAATCCTGAGTACAGGTTGTATAATTGGCAAACCCATCAGAGCCATCTGATATGGTTTGGCTGTGTCCCCACCCAAATCTCATCTTGAATTGTAGCTCCCATAATTCCCATGTATTGTGGGAGGGACCTGGTGGGAGATAATTGAATTGTGGAGGCGGTTTCCCCAGTACTGTTCTTGTGGTAGTGAATAAGTCTCACGAGATCTGATGGTTTGTTTTCCCTTTTGCTTGGCTCTCATTCTCTCTTGCCTGCCACCATGTAAGACATGTCTTTTGCCTTCCACCATGATTATGAGGCATCCCCAGCTATGTGCAATTTTGAGTCCATTAAACCTCTTTTTCTTTATAAATTACCCAGTCTTGGGTATGTCTTTATCAGCAGTGTGAAAACAGACTAATACACCATACAAGACCGTTTTAACCCCTAGGCAGTATATTCATCTTCCCTAAATTATGAGTGCATTTCTCACTAAAGACCTTGGATGCCTCCTCTCTGAAGAGTAAGATATTTTTCTTACAAACTCTCCTTTTGGAAATGATGAAGCCAGGCACATTTTAATCATGATTTATCTCAGCCCCAACTACATCTTATTGAACTGAGATGGACAACTGACCCAGGCTATGCCACTCAAATTCTTCCACCAATAATTTATATTCACACAGGGAGATGGTCTATTAATTAGGAAAGGATAGGATATGCTGCAGCAGTAAACAACCCTCAGATCTTAGTGGATTAAAAAATAATTTATTCCTTGCTCACCTGTTTATTCCTGGCATTACATGCAAAGGTAGGTTGCCAAGTGTGGGGTGGGGGTGGGAGACTTTCTCTGTTCCACATAATCACTCAGGCCCCAGGATGACCGAGGTTCACCCATCTTATGACACTGTCATCTCTACATGAAGCTTCAGGGTTCACCTTAGCAGAGGAAGAAACCACGGAAGGGGTTCATGCTGGCTTTAAAATCTTTGACTGGTAAGTGACACATGCTTCCTTCCTCTCACAGCCCATTGGCCAGAGCTAGTCACATGGCCCCACCTGCTTGCAATGGCGTAGAGATGTGCAGTCTTCCCAAGACCCAAAGACCCAAGAGAAGTGAGGAGCCAGTGAGCTGTGAGAAAGTGGGCTGCAAGGCCTGTAGTACCAGGGCTTGAGTGGACATTAGAAGGAGCCAGAACTGAGGTTACAGGAGAGCAGACCTCAGGAGAAAACAGAGGAGGCTGGTCAGAAAAGAGAAAATGAGGCAGGTGTGCAGGGAGAATCAGAGAGCAGGAGGCTCCTGAGAGATCCAGAAAGTAGATGCTTCAGTCTTGGGCAGCTTCCTGCTCTCCAAGTAGCCTGCTATGCTCTGTTTCATGAGAACTCTAGGTCAGTACACCAACACCTTGCTCTGAGCCAGCATGAATAGATTTCTCTTCCTTGCTACCAAAACAGCTTTGACCCATGCTTGCCATTTGTCCTTCTTTAATATGTAATTCCCTGTTAAGATTGTTGGGTTGTGGAAGGAAGCTGGACTCTCACACTAATGGAACTGCCCAAAGATGATTAAACTCCTGGGGTGAGCTTTTCAGAAGAGCCCAACTTTCCAACAGCCCCAGCCTAACACAGCCAACTGAGCCCAGGCAGGTAGCGGCCACTGAGGCAACTTAAGAGGCTCAGAAGGACAATCCCTGTGTCCCAGTGCCACCCCCACATCCAAAAGATGCTGATGCTAGGCTTTTGGCCTGCTTTGTGCCATGGTGCCCTTCTCAGAATGATGCTTTTAAATCATTTAAATATTTTTAAATGCAAAAAATAAAATACATAGGATTACAAAGGAAACCAATTACACTGAAAAGCAGTTAAAATATTTTAAAATCGAGACATAGTATTATGTGCACTTGTTAGTATTGCATTTAGAAACTCTAGTGACAGGTTTATACCTATCATAATTTCAGTAACACTGAGAATAAATAACATCAAGATATTTGCAACGACTGTAACTTCATATGAAAATATTTATTTGTTTTGATGGTAACAAAATCAACAAAATCACAGACACTTTTACTATGTAAATGTTTATTCTGTAAGTGTTTATTACGTAAGTGTTATTTTACTATGTAAAACAGTAAAAACCATTTTACTATGGTTTGTTGCCTGCATCTATAATGAAAACGTATGCCAAATTTCCATTAAAGGTTTGTGAATGGAATGATGTATTTTATTATTTAGTAAAAAAAAAAAAAAACATATTGTGTTGTTAATGAAAATAAAAACATATTTTCCCAGCCATGTTCATGGACCCCTTGAATTCTATGACCTGTTGGCCATCCATAAACCACAGATTGAGCATCTCTGGCCACAAAGCCCCAGACAAAGCTCAAATAGATTTTCTGAGCAGGAAAACAGTTGGTGAAGAGGAAACAGAAATTATTTATTACTGTAAGGCTAAGCAATAAACACTAAACAATGAGTGACACCTAAGGCAATATTAGTTGATCAGCTTAGTTCTTGTCACCCTCTAGAGACTTGAGTATGAACAGAAGAGGTAAGTCTTAACAAGAACTTGGTGTCTGTAGAGGATGCTAAATCAGAAAACATGAGCGTGGGCTCACTGGGGTGGAACAGCCACTGCCTGCAGGGCTATCTTCAGGAGCAGGGACACACTGGAAGTGCCACCAGACCAAAGGAAGAATTATCTGCCACTAGGCTTCAGGCCTGGCCACTGGAAGGAAATGTTCAAAATGTTCTTCAGAAATTAAGGTGATAACTGAGGAAAGAGAAAAAAAGGTGGGGTGGTGGTGGTGGGAAGTCAAGGCAGATGGAATGAAATTCATGGGAACAAAGTTTGTAGGGTTGGGGTGGGGAGGCTGAAGTCAAATGCCTCAATCACTGCAACCCAACCCCTTCGTTCTTTCTGTGGCTGAAGGCACTTGAAAAAACAAAGATTGTATGTGTTTGGGGAAGAACCGAAATTTTTCTGAACACATTTACAAAAGAAGAAACAATGAACTGGGTTCTAATTTCCCTTTTGCCTCCCTAATCTGCTGGGCCATCTAAGTCAAGTCTTTTCATTTCTCTGGGCCTCGGTTTGCTCATCTATAAAATGGGAGAGTTAGACTAGATAATCTCATGGGCAACCATTTTACAACTTCAGGATCAGCCATCAATACCCTAACACTGTGATTCCCAATCCTGGCTGCACATGGAACTCTCCTGGCGAGTTTTTTTCAAACAACAAACAAACAAATACTGATGCTTGGGTCCTACTTCCAAAATTCTCATTTAATTGGTCTGATGTGGCTTGAGCATGCAGAGTTTTAAAATTCCCCAAGTGATTCTAACATACAGCCAAGGTTGAGAAACAGTGTTGTAGCACAAATTTGTTAATTAGGTTGACTCTAGTCACTTAGGAAAGCACTTTTAGTTGGGTAGAGGACAAAAATCAGACACCTGGGACAGACCAAATGTTCAATAGACTCAGTCACATTGAGACATGGGACCCGGACCCAGAGAAGACAATGGACATCGTGTAGGGGTGAGCAGGGAATGAGGTAGTTTTGGCTTGGAATGCAAGGAATGAATCTGTCCTACTAGCTGAATGAACTTGGGCCAGTAACTTCCTCTTTCTGAACCTCCATTTTCTCTTCTGTAAAATGAGCCCTGTGTAGAGGAAGGGGAAACCAACATACGTTAAATACTCCCTATGTGGCAGGCCCTGCCTGAGGTGCAGTACCTATATTATCCAATTTAATTCTCACACTGTATTTGACAGATGAGGAAACTGCTGTTGGAGAGGTTAATTAACCTCTTTCCCCATCTCATTGAGTTACTGCAGGGCCAAATGAGAACAAGTGTCTGAAATAGTGTTGCCACCTTCCACAAATAAAAATACAGTATGCCCAATTAGAGTTTTAGATAAACAATAATTTTGTTAGTCTATCTCAAATGTTTTGTCTGACAACTCAAGTTGGAAATCATTTTATCAACTCATGAAGTATCATTTAGAGTTTTATTGGGTTGTTTGGCTTACTAGTAAGAAATTTTTCGGTATTAGGGATATTAACCTCCTGACATGTGTCCTAAACATTTTCTCTAGTTGTGTTTCATTTTTTACTTTGCTTTCGGTGTTTGTTGTACAGAAGTTTTTAATTTTTTATGTTGCCACAAGTCCCAATCTTTTTCTTTATGGCTTATGGCATTTGTGTCATGCCTACACTTTTCCACCCAAAGATTATACAAGTATTCATCAGTGCTTTCTTTGAGTGCTTTCTTTTACGACTTGATTTTTTACATCGAAAGCATCTGGAATTTATTTGGGGGGATGATGGCACTTCCCCCCAAATGGCTAGCCAGTGTTCCAACAGTGTTCAATAAATTATCTTTTCCCTTGCTTGTTTGAAAATACCCTCTATCATAGACTGAATTCTGAGATTTACATGTTGATATTTCTGGAACCTCTAATCTGTTCCACTACTTTGTCTTTTCCTTTCTCAGTGACACTATTAAAATAACTGCAATTGTATAGCATGTTTTATTATCTGGGGTCGGGGGAGGGGGCTACTTCTTCCTTGTTTTCCTTCTAAGGATTTCCTGTTTATCCTCACCTTTATATTCTTCCAGATTAATTTTTGAATTATTTTTATCAAGTACCCAAAACACTTGTTGAGGTTTTGATTAATGTTGGGTCGAATTTTCAGAATAGTTTAGAGAGAAAGGACCTCTTAACAATACCGTATGTGCCTATCCAAAAACAAAGGCTATCTCTCCGTTTAGTTTCCTCTTTATGTTAGCAGAATTTTCTTCATGTAAGTTCTACACATTCTTATTAAATTTATTCTTAGCATTTGATATTTTATTGATATATTCTATTTATTATTATTATTATTATTATTTATTATTTTTTTTTTTTTGAGACGGAGTCTCGCTCTGTCGCCCAGGCTGGAGTGCAGTGGCGCGATCTCGGCTCACTGCAAGCTCCGCCTCCTAGGTTCACGCCATTCTCCTGCCTCAGCCTCCCGAGTAGCTGGGACTACAGGCGCCCGCCACCACGCCCGGCTAATTTTTAGTATTTTTAGTAGAGACGGGGTTTCACCGTGTTAGCCAGGATGGTCTCGATCTCCTGACCTCGTGATCCACCCGCCTCGGCCTCCCAAAGTGCTGGGATTACAGGCGTGAGCCACCGTGCCCGGCCTTTATTATTTTTGCACAAGGTGTTTATATTTTCTCTTTCTCTCTCTTTCCTTTTCTTTCTCTTTCCCTCTCTCCATCTCTCTCTCCCTTTTCTTTCTCTCTCCTTCCCTCCCTCCCTTCTCTCTCCCTCTCTTTCTTTCTTTTTCTTTCTTTCTTTCTTCCTTTCTCTTTCCTCTCTCTCTCTGTCTTTTTTTTTTTTTTTGATAGGTTCTCATTCTGTTGCCCAGGCTGGAGTACAATGGTGTGAAGCTTCAAAATCCTGGGCCCAAGGGATTTTCCCGCCTCAGCTTTCAAAGTAGCTGGGACCACAGGCATGTGCCACCGTGCCTGGCTAACGTTTTTATTTTTTGTAGAGATAGGGTCTTGCTATGTTGCCCAGGCTGGTCTTGAACAGCAATCCTCCCAACTCGGCCTCCCAAAGGGCTGGGATTACAGGTGTGAGCCACCACAGCTGGCACGAGTAGTTTTATTAATGGGAAGAAGACAGGAGTAGCAAAGAGGGAAAGAGAGATAAAAGCAAATTTGGTCAACCTCAGAGTGTTGCCTTTATCTTCCCAAGAGATTCTAGGGAAGGTTCAATTCATGATGGTGACACCGATTAAAGGAAAGATGGTATGTTTGAGGACACCATTTTAAAAACTGGAGAGTCAGAAGAACCAGATACAATTCTCCCGCATAATTCTATAATAACAGACTATTTCACAGCTAAAGAGAGACCCAGGGTGCAAGGACCCGGCCCTTCCCACAGGCGCCCGCCATCTTTGCCCCAACCACGCCGGGCATCCTGTTGGCTCTCAGTGAAAGTCCTGCCCCTTCCTGCTGAGGCTCTACTTCCGGTTCAGAGGAGCCAGTTTTCTCTGGAAATTCTCTCTACGGTTTTTCGTCTCTGGGCTTATTTCATGATAATTTGCTCCTCTGAAGGGAGTCTGGCATCTCCCTGACAAACACGTTTGCTGAAAGATTTACATTTTCGATTTCCTCACCCATTTTCTGACTGCATACATAAAAGAGAATTGTAAATGTTTAGAAAAATCAAAGTTCTTCTTAGACACCTGCAGTTCCACCCAGTTAGTTTTCTCGATAATACACGCCAAGAAAAGGCTGAAGAAATGAGGTGGAATAACCTGGCCATTTTCTTGCTGAGGTTTTCCAGACTTTATTTCCTCTCATTCTTTGAGTAGCTTCAAATTCTCAGGGCAGTTGGGAAGCTTGTCAGATAGAACTCCCTGCTTTCCTGGGGCTAGAGGTAGTCCTGGGAGCCTCCTGGTCACTCCTCATGGGTATAAGCGCCAGGGGAGGAAGGGCAAGGACAGCAGCCACTACTGAGGCTTGGAACATTGGCCTGGCCCTGGTTAGGGGCTGGCACTCGGCATGTCTACTAGACGCTGCCTTCCCCACGCCACGGTGTAGGCTCTCTTGCCAGACCCTGCTTCTGTCCGTCCTTCTCTGCCTATTCCTCTTCTTTCTTTCTCTCTCTCTGTTTTTTTCTCTTTCTCCCTTCCTTCTTCTTTTTCTTTCTTCCTTCCTTCCTTCTTTCCTTCCTTCCTTCCTTCCTCCTTCCTCTTTCTCTCTCTCTTTTCTTTCTTTTTCTTTCTTTCTCACCCTTTCTTTCTTCTTTCTTTTCTTTCTTCCTTCTTTCCTTCCTCTCTCCCTGCCTCTTTTCTTTTCTTTTCTCTTCTCTTCTCCTCTCTTTTCTTTTCTTCTTTTCTTTCCAGAGTCTTGCTTTGTCACCCAGGCTGGAGTGCAGTGGCATGATCTCGGCTCACTGCAACCTTTGCCTCCAGGGTTCAAGCGATTCTCCTACCTAAGCCTCCCAAGTAGCTGGGACGACAGGCCCGTAACACCATGCCTGGCTAATTTTTTTGTATTTTTAGTAGAGACAAGGCTTCACTATGTTGCCCAGGCTGGTCTCCAACTCCTGACCTCAAGTGATCCACCCGCCTCGGCCTCCCAAAGTGCTGGAATTACAGGCGTGAGCTGCCGCGCCGGGTCTCTGCATATTCCTTTTCTTTAATTTACTACCTGTGGGGTGCCAGTGGCTCTGCAGAGGGCATTCAGGGCTGAGGAAGGCTGCAAGCTCTTGACAATTAGCAAACATTTGAGTGTTAATAAAACATTTGAGTGTTAATAAATTCACACTCAGAAAAAGCATAAGCTGGGTTGTCATTTCCATTTTTTCAGATGGGCAAACACAAATGCTGAGAATCTTAAGGCTGTCCCTAAGAAGATGTGGAAGGGGAATGCACTTACTGGTCTTAAGAAGGACCAGTCCTAGACTCATGACCTTGGCCCATTGCAGGGAATACTTGCTGAGTGAGTCTAGGATTTCTAGGCTGAGTGACGCTTGTCTGTGGAACACTGGCGACGAAAGCTGATTGCACAACTCTCTGCAGGCTCCTTGGACAGTGACTTTCAAACCACCCTAACCAAGATTGCTAAGAGAACCGCACTATTAGGTTTCAAGTTCACATCACATTGCCTTAAAAACCCCATGCTGTTCCTACGACCACACCTACAACTTGCCCTTGAAAATGGAAAACTCCATTCCATAAAACAGGTTTCTTCTTTCAAGTGCCCCACCAGGACCCTTCAAGAGAAGTCTGAACTATCATGAATCAAAATTTCCCATATTTTCCACACCCCAGTTATGAAGGAGTGGACCACATTATGATTTCCCCAGGGCTTATATAAGACATATTTCTATTTTTCACTTTCCATTTAAAGGAAGGACCCTTTTGGTCATCTTAATCCTCTGGGCAGAGACAGAAGAAAAGACCTTATTCTCCAATTATTTTCCCTGTTAGACACAGTTCTTTTGAATGTTACAAAGAAAAGATACAGACCAGAAATATCTTTCCAGGAACTGATTTCAAATGTTGATTCCATATACTCCAAGAGACTGCTGGCATCCACAGCTGCAATCTTCATTGAATAATGCATCAGGAGACAATTAGCAAGAGCTTGAGACTGTTTTGATTGCATGGAGAGTTGGTTTGGGCAGTTTGTGCTATAACAAGGTCTCAACAGTATAGTAAGTTTGGAAACACCAAAGTTAAAGAAAAGAATGAATTCTGGACAAGGACCCCACTCCCATCCCTGGGACATTCACAGTGCTCTTCATTTTTGGCCTACTTATGTACCATTCATGGGTCCCAATTTTGTGCAAGCTTCTTATCCTTCAACCGAGCCTATAAAAATGAGAGCAGCTGGGAATTCCAAGGCAGGGTGATGGGGAAACAATTTCATGGTTCCTCTCCCTCTCCCAACCTCGTAAGTTTTTATTGCTTCACAGTTCATGATCTCGCTCTTTCCCCCACCTCTCACCACTATCCTTCTGTTCACACAGGTCCTATGGGACACTTAATCTGGAGGGGGATTCATGTTCCTTTGGAATAGCCACTGGATGAGAATAGGCTCAACCAAAGGCCCAGCTAGGAATATCCCTGCCCCTTTCAACATTCCCTCCATCTGGCTTACTGTGGAGCAATTTCAAGGCTCGCCACAGCTAAGGCTTAGGGTGTTTCCTTTATTTCTGCTTCTCATCTGTTGTACATTCCCCAGGAACAGTCTGGTGATAAGAGTCAGGTAGCAACAATGCAGTGAGTCTCTGAGACCAAAAGATAATTGAAAAATCCCAGTAAGTCCATTCCCTTTGGCCTTGAGTTCACATATGGTCACCACATTACAGACCTTGTCCAAAAGACCAGCTTGGGACATGGGGTGGAGATGATTTCTGTCGTTAACACAGCCACATCTTCCCCCAAGTCAATGGGCAATCAGAGCTCTGTGTACTCTGATTCATTGCGGGGCTGACCATGTCACTGGTTTTAACCCAACATGATGTCCTTTCTAGCATGGTCCTCACTCTAGGATATAAAGTAGCTGTCTTCATGAGTGATTGCTTCCAGACCCAATGAAGAGAAACTCATGTGTTTGAAATGCCTGCCATTCTTCTCCATTTCACCATAAAGTAGCCAACTTAATTTTGCACAATACTGTTTGATAACAACCACGTGTGTGTCTTCTGTATTTATATACTCAGGAAAGGACCTACTTGGTCAGTGTGAGATGATTTCACAAGAAAAATGGAACCAGATGTGACTCCTTTTTATTTGGCTCTTCAAGCTCAAGCATTCTAATTCCAGGGTCAGCCTTTACACAGGTTTTCGGTTACCTTGCATAAGAGGATCCTTTTACACTACAGCGTTTGCTTTTCCAAGGTCCCTGACAAGCTGAAGTAGGCAAAAGATTTTAGGGAATTTGTTCTCAGCTTAGCACTTTCCAACATTTCCAGGCCTAGAGATTCAGTGGGACAGACTGTATCCTCTTTTGGAATAATAGAACATGCCTGTTCAGTAGTAG
This sequence comes from Gorilla gorilla gorilla, assembly GCF_029281585.2. Lineage (NCBI taxonomy): Eukaryota > Metazoa > Chordata > Mammalia > Primates > Hominidae > Gorilla > Gorilla gorilla. The sequence continues at coordinate 26,602,127 of NC_073228.2, read as the reverse complement.
ACATCCCCACCTTTAATTCAATCATTCTTCCAACTTCCCAGAATGCACAAGCACTTTGGGCCTGAAACTCAAGATCAGATAGTGCTAAAGTGACTCATTCAAAACTCCAAAGCCAAGGAGTGGGCAGGACTGACATCAGAGAAGGGCAGGCTTTACTCCTTTCATCTTGGTTCTTCTTTTCCTAAACAAACAAACAAACAAACTTTCATCCCAACTTGTGCTGGTAGGCCTGCCATGTACAGCGGTACAGTTTGTGCACTGCACAAAAATGCTTACGGCCAAGGGAGCAATTAGGGTCTGAAATGCAGTCCATGCTACACTTATCAAGCCATGTACCCCAGAAAGTGATACATCTTCTTGGAAGAAGAAGCACCCCCCATGAAACGCCCCCCCCCAAAATATTAACTGCTCACCAAGTTGGCAACCGTGTGTGTGCATCTTTGCAGCAGTGCACTTTTCTAAGAAGCAGCATGTGCTGGTGGTATCTTGCATACTGGTGACAGCCTGAGATATGAATAAATATGCAAACCGCAGAGGATGTGTCATCTAGTCCTGTGTATATTAGTACTGTTCAATGAGCCACACTCAGCCCCAAGATAAGTCATCTAGAGAAGCTTTAGGTGCAGGATAACAGCTACATGGCACTTGTGCCACGACTGCTATGGCAGATGTGACTCATCAGTCCTGGAATTCTTTCATAGCCCAAATTCGTCACAATCCTTTTCCACTCAGTGGAGCACTCTGCTCAATCACTACCAATTGAATAGAGTTGGCATTCAAGAGAACACCTATCTGCCATCTGCCCCAGCTAGCGCTTGCCACAATAATGCTCCATAACAAATTACCCCAGAACTCAGTGGTTGAAGACAGGAATCATTTATGTTTATTCTCCTATCTCTATGGGAGCTGTGCTTTGGCTAATCGAGGCTGACAGGCCAAGAGTGCTCTCCTTCGAGCTGCCGTCCAGCTGGGCTTGTCTTCTTGCTGTGAGTTGGACTTGAGTCTGCTCAATATGTATCCATTCTGGACTCTGTGCTGAAAGGTTGCAGCCAGCCAGGGGCCGTTCTTCTCATGGCAAGATAAGAGGCACAAGAGGGCAAGCCCAGCCACACGAGCACATTTTCAGTCTTTGCTTATGTCGCATCCACTAACGTCTCATTGACCAAAGCAAGTGATGCAGCCAAGCCCAAAATCAAGGGGTGGAAAGGATGCTCTCTCACTCCAACATAAAGGCCAGGGTGAAGAATTGTGAGAAAGGCTGGGCATGGTGGCTTATGCCTATAATCTTTGCATTTTGTGAGGGCAAGGCAGGAGGATCATTTGAGCCCAGGAGTTTGATTCCAGCCTGGGCAACATAGTGAGACCCCATCTCTGCAAAAATAAAAAAATTGGGCATGGTGGCACAAACCTGTAGTCCCAGCTACTTGGGAGACTGAGGTGGGAGGATTGCTTGAGCCCAGGAAGTCAAGGCTGCAGGGAGCTATGATGGTGCCATTGCACTCCAGCCTGGGTGACAGAGTGAGGCCCTGTCTCAAAAAGAAAAGGGAGCAAGACTTGGAGCTGCCACAGCATCTGTGCCGTAGGCAAAGGGGCATGAGAAGTATCAAACCACATTTGGTGTGATGTTCCCTGCTTGGCTGGTGCTCCTATAAAACTGTCATTAAACCCACCTTCCCTAGACAGCGAATCAACCTCTTGGCCTAGGAAGGGAAATAACAGGGAAGGCTGAACTTCAGAGCCCAGGATGAGGGATAGAGTGGCTCTTTATAAAGTCCAGCTGGTGAACCTGGTGAATAATAATTAAGCTGGATCTGAAACAGGTGTTTGCTCTAGGAAATGGGTCCATGTAAATAAGTGAGAGGGCCAGGTGGATTCAGGGTGCTCAAGCTTCAGGGTGTGTGATTTGGAAGAAACAAGAGAGTGAAGGAACAAGAGCAGAAGTGATGGCGGTTTAGGACAGAGCAACCCAGAGCTTGGAACCCCTTGCTGGGCCGCGCCCGAAGGGCTCTTCATTTTCACTCATCAAAAGGAAAGCATCCCTTCAGGCCACAACATCTCTGATGATGGTGACCATCATCAAAGGTTAATCTAGAAAATTACAGAGCCAATGTCCTGCCCTCCAGGACTTCACAATCTGAGATGGAAACACAAGCAGCAACTCTAAGGAGTAAAATATAAACAAAGAACCAAGATGATGTGAGTCAGACAGGCGGCAAAGGGAGTTCCAGCTGTAGAGAAGGAAAAGCAGGGATCGAACCCAGCAGGCTACTGGGAAAAATGGGCATTCAGAAACTCCTTACGGGAGTGCTGCGCAATCAGAACAAGGATGTGACTTAACAGAGGACAAGGAAGTAGAGGTGAGGGGTGGGGAGAGAGGGCATTTACTATGGATCTGGAGAGAAGAGAGTGGAGGGAAGGGGCTGGATCATGAGCTCAGTCATGTGCTGCTCAAATGATGGTCAAGAGCTTTGCACCGGTCTGACAAGGAGGCTTTAGAAGGGTTGTAAGGGGCCAGGCATGGTGGCTTACACCTGTAGAACAAGCACTTTCAGAGGGCAAGGCAGAGGGATTGCTTGAGGCTGGGAGTTCAAGACCAGCCTGGCCAACATGGCAAAACCCTGTCTCTACAAAAAATACAAAAGTCAGTCAGGCATGGTGGTGTGGACCTGTAGTCCCAGCTACTTGGGTGGCTGAGATGGGAGAAAACGCTTGAGCCCAGGAAGTCGAGACTGCAGTAAGCCATGATCGTGCCACTGCACTACAGCTTGGGCACCTGAGTGAGATCTTGTCTCAAAATAATGTAAAAAATAAATAAATAAATGAATAAAAGAAGGGCTGTAAGGATTTCCCTATAAGAAAAGTTTAGCTGCCTGTTTAAAAAAAAAAATTACAATGCTGAGTACAAAACAAAAAGGTTGACAGGAAGACTTGTTACCTCCCAATCGGACATCTTAGAAAAGGGAATTAAAAAGGGAGGAGGTCACCAAGTCTGCATAACCCCCACCCACAAGGACACCAAACCAAATCTAACCCGCCTGTATCCCAACCTAATTGTGTGGATCCATTAGGCCAGGCTCTGTGGGAAGTACTTTACATATTACCGCAAAACTGTGAAGTAAGTACTATTATCATCTCTTTCTACAGATGAGGAAACTGAGGCTTCCAAAGTCATGTGGTTAGACAATGCTAGTGCTAGGAGTTGAACCCAGGCCATCTGAATTTAGAACCCACATCCTTAACCACTGTATAATACAAACCCTAAGAGGCTTCACTTGCTTAAAAGACACAACAGACCAGGCCAGGCATGGTGGCTCACGCCTGTAATCCCAACACTTTGGGAGGCCAAGGCAGGTGGAACACCTGAGGTCAGGAGTTCAAGACCAGCCTGGCCAACATGGTGAAACCCTGTCTCTCCTAAAAGTCCAAAAAATTAGCTGGGTGTGGTGGCACACACTTATAATCTCAGCTACTAGGGAGGCTGAGGCAGGAGAATCACCTGAACCTGGGAGGCGGAGGTTGCAGGGAGCCGAGATTGGGCCATTGCACTCCAGCCTGGGCAACAAGAGTGAAACTGTCTTGAAAAAAAAAAAAAAGACACAACAGACATTGAGTTTACTTTAGCTAGGCCCAGCCAGCAACTGTAGGACATGTTTGCCAATCAAGATGCCAAAATATGGCTATGAAGTTTTCAGCCACCCAGAAAATTGATGTGGCCTCATTTTCCACATTGTTCTGAAAAGCATGCTTCCTAAAATATCCAAGACCCTTGGGAACGTTCTTTTATCAAATGGGTCCCAGGTTTTTCCCTCGGTGCTGCAAAATCCTGGCGTGTTTTCTTTAGGAGAGAAGTAAAGTGTTAGTGACAGGCAAAGAGAGGCTGAGGGAAATACACTCTTCCCTTTCAAGCCAGGTTAACCGAGTCTGGTTTGTAGGCAGGTGAATCATTGATTTTCCTCTCTTCTCCAGAGAGCACTGCCATAGTTACATGGATAAAAGCCGAGGAATAAAGACAGAATTGAATGGTCCAGGTTGAAAGGAAACTTTTGAAACAGGTTAGAAGAGTCCAGTCGGGGGTTGGTTTGCAGTGTGAAATGTCTACTATCCAAGCAAGATGCCCAACATTGTTTAGTTGTGGTTGAGAGAGAGGAAAGGTTACATAATTATCATGCCTTCCGAAAGCTTAAAGGAAACCATTTTCTTTTGTCTTCTTTGTTGTTACTTGCAGCTTGTACCCGCTGTTCTGCAAGTCTGACTTTGAGCCTGGATTTTTCTGAAAGAGTTTAGGGTTTTGCTTTTATAATGCCAAACTTCACACAGCCCACAGTCAACTTTCACTGATGCTGAGGTTCCCATCTTGCAAAGAACAGTCTCAAAATCATCAGAGAGGGACTGACAATGCTAGGACAGGTGGGTGGGAAGGAAGCCACTTTGCCTGGATGCCTGGTGAAGCATGCCCTGCTCTGGGACCCTGGGAAATATTCTTGGAAAAACTGTCTTCCGGTAGAGATCAGTCAAGACATTATCACATCTTTCAAGGGAGGTAATTCGTCTTTGGTAAAAAGAAGGTAGAGGAAGGTGGTGGGTGGGACTGCAAAATAGGAAACATCAATTCACATCCACATATATTCTTTGAAGGCCAGAAAATGTACTAAATAAAGCAAAGAACCAAATGCATTTTAGCCACTTTTCATGAGAACCTCAAGAAACAATCTTAGCAAAAGGTAAGAAAACAAATGAGCAAACTGGGTTCTCTTTCCAGGCCAAAGAACCATAGATTTTTTTTTTTTTTTTTTTTTGAGATGGAGTCTCACTCTATCGCCCAGGCTGGAGTGCAGTGGTGCAATCTTGGCTCACTGTAGCCTCCACCTCCCAGGTTAAAGCGATTCTCAAGCCTCAGCCTCCCAAGTAGCTGGGATTACAGGCGCCCGCCACCACACCTGGCTAATTTTTGTATTTGTAGTAGAGACAGCATTTCACCATGTTGGCCAGGCTGGTCTTGAACTCCTGACCTCAGGTGATCCACCTGCCTTGGCCTCCCAAAGTGCTGGGATTACAGGCATGAGCCACCGCACCCAACCAGAACCATAGATTTTGAATGGAATCAGTTAGGAGAAACAGAATTCTATGCATAAAAGCTTGTGACAGTTGATGTGAGGGCTGCATCCCTGTAGCCCCATGTGCTCTCTGAAATAAGCCAGAAAAGTCAAGATAAAGATCATTCTGTGGACCTGTCATCAGAAGAGCACAGACTGGGAGGTGATTTTCCAACACTAGATGGGGTAAGTTGTGTTGAACCATCTGTGCTTCTCCACTGAGTGTGTCTTGTGACAAACTGCAGATATTTGCCAGGTGGAAGATCAAGGTTAAAGATTTGGTCTGAGCAAAACTATTTGATCCATCTGGCCCAAGGCAACCCCTCAAGTCTTGGCCACATTAATGCTGTTCTCACTTGTCAACCAGTTCATGCTCTAATTTGCTCACTTCCTTTTTCTTCTAGGTTTCTTAACACATGAAAGAATTTTCACCCCAGTTCTTCCTCACTGAACTCCATTGTGATTCTCTTTGGAAAATAATGACTCCCCTTCAGCCCTTACTTAGCTGGAGAGACTCAGAGATTGGACCAAGTCACAGAGATCCTTTGGGCTCAGCTTGCAAGACTACTTCACAGGTCAAGCCAAGTTTTGAGGGTGAATGAAAATTAGAACAACCTGTGCAGCCAAGTATGTGGGGGTGAGGACTTTGGGACACAGAAGAGTCCTCAGAGCCATCTGCCTGGACTGCAGAAGGAAAGCCTGCAGATGACAGGGCCACTTCTCATGAGCAGGAATATTGTTTTTGCACTTTTCACTAGTAGCAAAGGCTGCTAGTAGCCTTTCTTGCCTACTTTCTCAGGAATGGCACTCTCCTTAGCTCTTTCAAGTTGGGCATGTGGCCTGATGACTATATTGACCATCCTTTCTTGCAGTGACTGAGCACTAGCCAATGAGGTACAGGAAGCTGTAGGTGCCATGCTGGGAAAATCCTCAAAGGGAAGGGAGTGTGCTCTTATCCTCCCTCTTTCCTCCTTCCTGCTGGCTGCAATGCAGACATGATGGCCTGAACTAGAGTAACACCTTCATTCTATGAGGACAAGGGTCTTACCCTAGGTCTTCAGATTTTTTGCTCTTAGGACCCACTTGTTATGGTCTGAATGTCTGTATCCCCCCAGAATTGCTACGTTGAAGTCATGCCCCCCAAAGTGATAGTATTTGGGAGGTGATCTGGTCATGAGGGTGGAGTCCTCATGAATGGGATCCAGGGTGCCCTTATTAAAAAGAGCCTAGAGGGCTAGCCCCGCCCTTCCATGTGAGGATGCAGTGAAAAGTCACCATCTGTCATAGACAGCCAGACTCCAGATTCCTCATGGGAGAAAAGTAAATGAAGCTTCTTTGTAGTTGAAGAGGCTGCTATTTGGGGCCTTTTGTCCTTTGTGGAAAAACATAATCCTAAATCATCTGCTCTTTGAGGGGAGGGTTAGTGGGATATACACAGTGGCCCTATTTCTGTGATTTTTTTTGTCTCCCCAGAGGCTAAAAACAACACATGCATTCTTATGCAATTTGAGCAAATTTTTAAAAGACAAAAATTTTCAGGAAGGCACTCCTTTTTCTCTTTTGTCAGCTTTTAAGATAAAATACCTTCTTACATGCATACATATGTTCACTGCAGCACTATTCACAATAGCAAAGACATGGAATCAACCCAAATGCCCATCAATGATAGAGTGGATAAAGAAAATGGGGTACATATACACCATGGAATACTATGCATCCATAAAAAGGAACAAGGTCACGTAATTCGCAGAGACATAGAAGGAGCTGGAAGCCATTATCCTCAGCAAGCTAACACAGGAAGAGAAAGCCAAACACCAAACAGCCTCGCTTATGAGTGGGAGCTGAACAATAAGAACACAGGGAGGGGAACAATACAAACAGGGGACTCTCAGGGAGTGCGAGGGGAGGGAGAGCATCATGATAAATAGCTAATGCATGCGAGGCTTAGTACTTAGGTGATGGGTGGATAGGTACACCAAACCACTATGGCACACATTTACCTATGTAACAAACCTGCACGTCCTGCACATGTATCCCAGAACTTAAAATAATAAATAAATAAATAATAATAAAAATATCATGTTCACTTTTCCTACATAATGAGGGGAGCTGTACGTGGAAATTCTGAGCCATGGGGTTCACTTGATGTGCAGTTGCACCACGTTCTAAACATCGTTCCTGAATTTAAAAGCACAACACAGGACAGAGTTAACATTGATCTTCCCAACACCCCTGCGAGATGAGTGTGGTTATCCCCATTCTGCAGATGAGGAAGCCAGAACATGAAGGAGCTTGGCAATTATTATAATATCATGCTTGCCATTTTCAAAGCTTCCCTGTTCATTAATTAGCACATCCTCTCAATAAGCCTGTCAGGTACATAAGTGTACTTTGTCCTCACATCCAAGCACTCCTATATCCTTTATGAATCCAGAGCTCATTAGTAATCTTCCAACATCCTCTGAAGCTTGTGGAGTATCTGGAAGAAAGAGGAGTAGGTACGTGGAGGAAGGAAGCTGCAACCCCCCGGGTTAAAAAGGAATGAATGAAGTGGTCGGGTCATGCCTGAAGCAAGATCACAAGATTGTTAAATATCAACCTGTTGTCCAGATCATTAGAATGCCCATCTGGGACTCTCTCTACTTCTACTACGAGCTCCTCTCTCAGAGTCCGATACCAGTTATATTCAGGGCAGGACCTACTGCAGCTAGCTCCCCATGAGTGTGTCTTAAATACAGATCCATGAAACATTGCTGTGAGGCCCAGCAAGCCTCCAGCTTCACCTGCATTCTACTGGAAGCACCCTTATTGAAGAAGTACTAAGACCATTCAGTGGTCCCTCCCAACTTCTCTGAAGGTATATTTCAGTGGGTTTGAAATAGACCAGGGAAAGGAAAAACCATCAAGCTATTGATACTCCTCTAATGGCTATAGGTGGTTGAGAAAATGACTGCCAAAAAATCTGGTAGTGGATCCTGCTGTAAAAAATGACATGGTACTTACAGCATGTAACATACTGCCATAAATTGTGCAAGCTCCAATGCCATAGGGCATGAAATTTAATTTTTTAGTGAGGGAAGGAAGAAATGGAAATAGTGCAGCCTTCTGGGGGTGGGCATGGTATTCCCCGAAGCACTTTATAAGTCTATAAGGAATTAAATAGTCAAGTCAAGTTACAGATAACATAATTGGTCATATTACAAGGGAAAATGAATAAAATAGGTTACCATAATTTTTCAGAAGAATGAACTGTAAAAAAAAGTGTTGATTTTTTCCCCATATCTCTACTCCACAGATAATTTCAGCAAGGCAAGAATGTATTATTGATGAATGAGCAAAGATGAACATAATATTATGGCTTAGGATAACACATAGAATTTACTCATTTTCAATGTGATAATGCAAATAATATTATTCTTGCTCATACTCTCTTCATCTCTCCTTGCCTTCTTCCTTGCTAAAAATTTATTCATGGGAAAAATAAAAAATACCTATCTCTATCAAAATCACAGCTCTTAAGGGCCATAATAAGTCACAACTGGCACAACTCTCAATGATACATCAGTATTTGTAATTCATGACTGGCTTGGCACTCTTACAGAGCTACATTGGAATCCATCCTAATCCACTGATTAACATAGAGACCAAGAGGATAACCTCTTGCATTCCTTCCCATTATTACGATGTCCATCACCAACAGAATTATGCATCCATTGTACTGTGAGTAACAAAGTAACCTGCAACACTTGAAGTAAAAATTGGACCTACTGAGAATGCCTCCTCTAGGCCAAGGCACTCAAAGCATGGTCCACAAACTGATGTTGGCCCATGAACTGATTTGACTTTGCCACAACATCTTAGATAATCCCAAATGATCAGTGGACTTGTCTCATTGAACAGTGTATAGATCATTTCTGGAGCTGTCTGACTCCCTTGGTGAGTCATTTTGGTGACGCCTGACACCAGTCTTGTGCAGTAGAACTGCATGTTGGTCTGTAATTTGCTGAAAATTAATGCAAACTAAAATAAAATAAATAACCACAGTGAGGTTAAGAAGCACCATTGTAGCCCATTTTAGTCATGGAACCAATATTCTCTGAAGAGGTGAGTATCTTGCTGCTGGACAGAGTTGAATATAGAGATTTGAATTTCTTTCTTTTTGAGATAGAGTCTTGGTCTGTCACCCAGACTGGAGTGCAGTGACGCGATCTTGGCTCACTGCAACTTCCGCCTCCCAGGTTCAAGCAATTCTCATGCCTCAGTCTCCTGAAGTAGCTGGGATTACAGGGGTGCACCATCACACCCAGCTAATTTTTGTATTTTTAGTAAGGACAGGGTTTCACCATGTTGGCCAGGCTGGTCTTGAACTCTAAGTGATCCGCCCGCCTTGGCCTCCCAAAGTGTTGGGATTACAGACATGAACCATGGTGCCCAGCTGAGATCTGAATTTCTAATAAGTAAACCCCTTTGGGTAAACATGTCCCTCCAAGCTAAGAAGCGGGCATTTGGGAGAGAATGGAATTGATTTAAAGGGGAAGGACATAACTCTCTTGTTCTGGAGATTGCCAGGACAGTAAATGGAACATGAATTGAGTCCATTATGTGGATCAAACCCTAAGCCCAACAAATCTAATTTCTCAGGTACATCCAGATCCCCAAATTTCCACTTACTGGAAATTGTAATGCAAGGCTCAAAACCTCTCCCTTTATAAATCTCTTTACAGACATAATATTTGATCAGAGAGAAGTTTGAGTCAGTTGTTTTGTCATTGAGTAGCTCAAGAATATAACAGGTTTGCTCATCGAGGACAGGTATCAGAGGTGCTGCTTCATGACGGTGTGGTGATGGCGAGCACAAGAACAGTTCTTCCTGGTCCCCATCTTCGTCAATGAATTTCCTTGATCATTTCCTAGGTTTAAATTTGTAAAGGTGAGTTTGCACCAATATGTTCACTCAGGGGACATGCCTCAAAAGGGTCTTTAGAAACTTCCAGCAGCTGGAGGCATGGTATCCAGTGTCATTCTTCTTCACACCACCTGCCAATCCCCTTTGTCATCTCCAGATCCCCAGATCTTCTTTTTTGTTTTTTCTTTTTTTGAGATGGAGTCTTGCTCTGTTGCCCAAGCTGGAGTGCAGTGGCACAATATCGGCTCACTGCAAACTTTACCTCCCCAGTTCAAGTGATTCTTCTGCCTCAGCCTCCTGAGTAGCTGGGACTACAGGTGCGCACCACCACACTGGCTAATTTTTGTATTTTTAGTAGAGATGGGGCTTCACTATGTTGGCCAGGCTGGTTTTGAACTCCTGACCTCAGGTCATCTGCCTGTCTCGCCTCCCAAAGTGCTGGGATTACAGGCATGAGCCACCACGCCCAGCCTACTCCCAGATCTTCTAATAGCCAAGTTGGAATCAAACACCCAAGAGAAAAATATTTTAAACCACCATCCAAAAACAGTATGTCTGTAATTAAGAGAAGATTTTAATCTTTAAACAGGCAAACCAACACATGTTAAATGCACAGAGAACCAGACCAAAAAAAAAAAAAAAAAAAAAGCTGAAAACTTGAAACCTTTCATTTTTTTAAATATGCAGATTTCTAAGAAAATGTTCCTGCTGAGGGTATCTTAAATTTTGGCTTAATATTAATTGACAGTCACATCAGTGTGAAAACAGTGGTTTGAAGAAAATTTCTTCGGCCAGAGTGTTACATACTGCTTTGTTCTTTCATACTTTTCAGCAATCAGGAAAGAACGGTTAAGTATCTCTTAGTATTGAATCACAACAGAAAGAACTAAAATTCAAGAATGATCTTAACGGGAATAAGTTGGATACAGTTCTGCCTAGAAATGGGCATGACCCAGAAATGAGAGCTCAGCTTCCTTCCAAGTTTAAACTCCCAGGATAACTAACTTGAAACTAAGGATAAGTCTATTGATTGATTCAGATAAGCTTAATTAAAAATGCTTTTCCTAAATGTACTTTGAACTTGAGTTTGTACAGAGCCCTTCTCTTGAATACCTTATCAACAGGCAGCCAACAGAATCTTCCTTCCCTTCCTTCTTCCTGCCTTCCTTCTTTTGTTTCTCCTTCCCTCCCTCCTGTTTCCTTTCTTACCTTTTCTTTTCCTTTTTTCTTCCTTCTTTTTGTCCTTTCTTCTTTTTTCTTCTTTCCTTCATTCTTAATCCTTCTTTCTCTTACTTTTACCTTTCTTGCCTTTCTTCTCTTCACCCTTTCCTCTTTTCATCCTTTTTTTCTGTCTTTCCTGCCTATTTTTTTCCTCTTTTCTTTAACCCTTCCTTCCTTCCTGCCTGCCTCCCTTCCTCCCTCTCTTCATCTGTCTCCCTCCCTCCTTCCCTCCCTCCCTTCCTTCCTTCCCTTCTTCCTTCTTCTCTCTTTGCATTATTCTTTCTTTTTTCTGCTTTATTTCTCTCCTTCGTGCTTTTCCTTTTTTATCTTTCTTTGTCAGCTTCCTTTATTTTCTTTCTCTTTGCTTTCTTCTGTTATGTCTTTCTCTTTATTCTTTCCTGCTTTTCTTTCATAGCCTTTTCCTTTCTCCTTGCTTAATTTTTTTTTAATTCTAGATGTGTGGGCAAAACACTTTCTCCAAATTGGTTCCATGCAGTACTTATTCATCAGCTCCAAGCTGCGAAAACAAAAGCAAAAAGCTTACAGTCACTTCTTATTTCCAAGACAATAAAATGTTTTGATATTATAGAACATAACTTACTAAAATTAGTAAAAACATTGCCCCCTACTAACACTTCCCTTTGAAAAGTTGCTCTGTGCAAGTTTCTTTAAAACCTCAGAAGCATTAAATCCTCATTAATACAAACCCAGTGTATTTACGGTGTCAAAATGTTTTAGAAAAGCCAAAAGCAACCGTTACACAAGTTGCCTCATTATCAATAATCTAGCATTATGCCTTTTATGTGTCATTTCTTTACACAATATACTATCATTGACGACTTTTAGCAAATACATCATGGCAAAGGATTACTCTCATCAGAGGCAGCCTTTGAAAAGGATATGCTAATTTCTAGGGAGCAAGAAAACATCAAAACAGAGCCAGCAAATAGCCAAGAGACTTTTATGTCTTAATATCCCTCAGAAGTGCTTTATCTCCTAGTGCAACGTGTATCATAGTATAAACAGGAAATGAAACAGCCACAGCATCAAAGAAGAGCCAGGCCATGGCTGTAATTTCAGATCAGGTTTAATAAAGGTTATCTATAGTAGGCTAATCAAACAAAAGGGTGCATGTTTTAAAGAGCCATTTGATAATTTCCATTTAAGGTGCCCTATCAAAGAGATCCTAACAATGTCTTAAGACTCCCGCTGAGTCCCAGCACCTCCTTTCCAACACGACTCCCTTGAATGGTTGCAAGCCTATCTAGATGTCCTAATTTTTAGTTGATACTAATTTTGAGGTGATCAGCTTAACAGAATTTGACTTACTTTCTTGCAGGCCTTGATTTAAAAAAATATATATATACATAATTTTTTTTCTATGTGTGTGTGTATATATATACATTATATATATGAACAAAAGAATCAAAACTGGAACAGAGTGTGAGCACCAAGAGAAGAGTATCTGGAAAGGCACCAAGCAATTATATCCAGATCCACAGCCAAGCAAAGGCAAGTCATCAGGCAAGTTTTTCCACAGAAATACTTGGTGCCTCCAATACGGCACTGAATTTAAGTCCAGCACAGCATCAACTCATGGCTTTCACCAGAGCCTGAACTTGAGAGCAACCACATGAAACAGTCCTTCTTCTACTTGTCAGTTAGGTAGAGGAAGTGTCATTAAGTAGTTCAGCCTTCAAGGTTCTGATTTAGGTACCAAAAATGTGTCTTGGTATACCCGTGTCAGTGAATGACCAAGAAAACGAATCCAATTTTCTCTCTGCTCCATACTGATCATAAATGCCTTGACAATCGTAAACCTGAGATCTGCAGGCAGAGAGCAGAAGGCAGATGCTTCAACATCGGGCTCAGCCCTGAGCTGGGAGCCATCCCGTGTCTTGGGTGACACAGCACCACACCCTCGTCCCCATGCAACCACTCTGCAGTCCAGCCGGGACTCGGCCCCGCTTCCTAGCTGGGCAGAGAACACCCCTAACATTTGCAAATCAAATGCCTCATTCAGCTCCTCCCAGTTGATGACCATGGAGATGCTGGAGGACAGATGGGCCACCTGTCAAAAAATCTCATCAGGGGAGATAGTCAGGAGGGAAAATGTCATCTGCTTAGAGGAGGTCCTGGCTCAGCTGGGGTCCAAGTAAGTCAGTCTGCTGAGTCCTCCCCTCCAGGCATTCCCAAGAAAACTGAGTAGGCTATGGCCAGTCTCTGGGCTTATTCTGTTCCATGGGGGATGTCGGGGGTAGAGTGGGTAGGGGAGTTTCTGGCTGGGGACATCTACACTTTTGGGTCCCCCCGCCCCCACCAATGTCCCAGCTCTAAGCCTCTCCAGAAAACAAGGCCTTCCTGCTTTTCCCCAGGCTGTGCCCCAGAGCCCCTCCACAGACCCCAGGGAGGGGGAATAGGGGGCCCTCAGGCACATGGCCTGCAGCCCATCCATCTCAGCCCATCAGGCAGGCAGGGCTGAGCTGCATCTCCCCACCCCCTCCCATCCCCCAGCTGTTGCCATGACAGGCCTCTGTGCAGTGGAGATCCAGGCAGCCCAGACACTGGTGGCCAGGGCACGGAGGGTCAACGCCGTGGCTGGGGCAATGCCATATGCCAAGGCCCGCGGCTCCGGGCTCTATCCACCAACAGTCGCCCACTGGGACCCCTCCAGCTCATTGTTGAAGCAGCTGGGGGGCGGGACATTTTATGCTTTGTCGAGAGATAGTCTGCCTTTTTCATCTCTTCCTAGACCTCTGGCCCCCAACAGAGGCCTAACTATGTTCAGCCCAAGCGCACCAATTGGCTATGAGCCGGGGCTACGTGAGGGCAATGTTGATGCGGCCAGGGTCGCAGAGTGGAGTCAATGGTCCACACCCCCCACTCCCACCCAGGCCCAGAATCTAGCCCCCACGAGCAAAACTCAAGTTTGACAAATTCCCACAGCACAAGCGACCCAACCCATCCGAATTCCAAACCTGTACTGTAATTTCTCCACCCTTACATTCTGTGTGTAGGAATCTGATAAAACAAAAACTCAATCACTCCCACAAACAATGCCTGCTGCCCCATCCATTCAGGGTAACAGATCAAAGGCACCAAGGACAGACAGAGTCATAAACATCAATCTCAATCCCCCAAGAGCTTTATCCCTGGATCTCCACCCCACCCATTTCAAACGTACAAATGTGGTCTGGAGGCTCTGGGATGAGTTTCAGGACAAGTGTCTTTACTTTCTGTGCAAGCTGGCCAGGGGAAAAGTTCTAGGGAAAATAAGCTTGTCAAAGTCAATTTTTAAAGGCTTGCTTGTAACTGGAGTGAAGCTTTTAGTTTTTTCCTTCCTTATAACTTAACTTTTAGCCAATAGGGAAGTTGCCTGGCTAATAGGTAAGTTTGTGTCAGTTGGGGCTACAGGAAACTACCTATTACCATCATTTTTAATTTTATTCACTCATTAAGTATTTCTGGAGGGGTTTCTTTTTTTTTTTTTAAGACAAGGTCTCACTCTGTCCCCCAGGATGAAGTGCAGTGGCGCAATCTCAGCTCACTGCAGCCTAGGCCTCCCGAGCTCAAGCTATCCTCTCGCCTCAGTCCTCCAAGTAGCGGGGACTACAGGCATGAGCCACCATGTCTGGCTAATTTTTTAATATTTTGTAGAGATGTGGTCTCACCGTGTTGGCCAGTCTCAAACTCCTGAGCTCAAACAATCCTCCTGCCTTGGCTTCCCCAAAGCACTGGTATTACAGGCATGAGCCACTGAGCCCAGCCAGGGTTTCTTTTTACATAAGCTCAGACGGACACCTACTAGAGTTCAGAACCCACTCTGTTTTATGTGAATATAATATTCCACTCCTCAGAGGGCCGTTACAGCAGTGGGTCACTCTAATTGCTATACTGCCATGAGAGTTTCTTTGGGGAGTCCAAGCGACACATGAGAACTAGAACTTGGATAGACCTGGATTTCAATCCAGCACTGCAATTCATTATCTGTGAGAGCCTTGATCTCCTCTTCTATAAACCTTATAGGACTGTTGTGAGGATGAAATTGTCAATAATTATAATGGCAAATTCATTGAATTCTTAGTATGGACTAGGCATGGTGCTAGGCACATAAACCTTTCTTATTTAATCTCAACTACACTATGAGATAGGTATTATCATTATTTATATTTCAAAAATGAAACAGGAACAGAGAGGTCAAGCAAGCTGCACAAGATCACACAGCTACCTAATGGTGTAATTGAGATTTGAACCCAGACAAACATGCATGAACATAAAATTACAATGTGGAGAACAAGTGAAAAAAAGATGGACCTGTGCTATCTGATACATGAAGAAAGCACAGACAGAACATGTCCACCATCACAGAAGGTTCTACTGGGGGCCGGGCACAGTGGCTCATGCCTATAATCCCAGCACTTTGGGAGGCCAAGGCAGGCAGATCACCTGAGGTCAGGAGTTCAAGAGCAGCCTGGCCAACTTGGCGAAACCCTGTCTCTACTAAAACTACAAAAATTAGCCGGGTAGGGTGGCAGGCGCCTGTAGTCCCAGCGACTCAGGCGGCTGATGGAGGAGAATCGCTTGAACCTGGGAGGTGGAGGTTGCAGTGAGCCGAGATAGTGCCACTGCACTCCAGCCTAGGCGACAGAGCAAGACTCCATCTCAAAAAAAAAAAAAAAAAAAAAAAAAAAAAAAAAATATATATATATATATATATATATTACATGAAACCTCAGTGTATTCCATAAACAAAAGTGCCACTTCAATTAGCATTTATTAATTTTCTAAAGTCACATGAGACCAGGCACAGTGTCTCACACTTGTAATCCCAACACTTTGGGAGGCCTAGGCGGGTGGATCACTTGAGGCCAGGAATTCGAGACCATCCTGGCCAACATGGTGAAACCCCATCTCTACTAAAATACAAAATTTATAGCTGGGCATGGTGGCATGTGCCTGTAAGCCCAGCTACTCGGGTGGCTGAGGCACGAGAATCACTTAAACTCAGGAAGCAGAGGTTGCAGTGAGCCGAGATTGCGCCACTGCATTCCAGTCTCCACTGCACTTCAGCCAGCGTAAGACTCTGTCTGAAAAAAGTAATAATTTTAAAAATAAGGTCAAATTAATAACATTTACTAATTACAACGTCGGTGATAAACATGATTTTTATATATGGTAATTTATATACTACTTATTTTTAAACAATTTTTATTGTGAAATATTACATATGCATATGAAAATGCATAGAAAATAAATGTGGAGCTTAACGAATAATTACAATGTCGATGCCCAGGTAGCCACCATCCATGTGAAGAAATTGAACATTGCCTGTAATTGAGTCTCAATTTCCTTTCCACCCCGCCTCCCTGCCCCTTTCCAATCACATCCCCTTCCACCCCCCAGAGTTTTCTGCCATCATGAAGCTGTTTCAGTTGATGAAAACAATGTTAAATTTAGGGTTATAGATGCAAAATCAGCAAACAGCTTGTGAGTTAAGAATGATTTCTAGGGCTACAGTGGCTCACACTTGTAATCCCAGCACTTTGAGAGGCTGAGGTGGGAGGGTCCTTTGAGTTCAGGAGTTCGAGACCAGCCTAGGCAACATAGTGAAACCCCATCTCTACAAAAAATAACAAAATTATTCAGGTATAGTGGAACACACCTGCAGTCCCAGCTACTCAGGAGGCTAAAGTGGGAAGATTGCTTGAGTCTGGGAGGTCAAGGCTGCAGTTAGCCCTCATCTCGCCACTGTACTCCAGCCTGGGTGACAGAGCGAGACTCTGTCCCAAAAGAAAAAAAAAAAAAAGGCTTTAACTTTTTACGTGGTTGCAAAAAAAAATCAAAAGAACATTTCATGACACATGAAAATATATGAAATTCAAATTGCAAGGTCCACAAACAATGCTTTATTGAAACAAAGCCATAATCATTCTTTTACATATTGTATGTAGCTGCTTTTCTGCTGCCAGGGCAGAGTTGAGTAATCAGGACAGAAACTGCATGTCCCACATGCAATTTATCATCTGGCCCTTTATAGAAAAAGTTCGCCTATCCCTCTTCTAGATGATTAACTCATTCTTAAACCAGCCTCAACATCGAATGTATAATTTATTTCTACATTTTCATTTTGGCTATACAGTAATAAAAAACTTTTGATTCATACAGACTAGAGGTTGAGAATGGTTTGTTAGTTACACACCTCACCTTGCAATCTTAAAATACTCTTCAATTTTAAGTGGATCTGAAGACTCAAAAGAGAAGTAGCCTGAAATTTTATTTCCAAGTTGAAATACACACAATATCTTACCTTGGCTTACATTCTTTATCGGAGATATAGAAGTGAAAGAGGAAGCATCTTTAACCTAGGATAAGTGCAGAAAACATCTATAATACCATATTATCAGGACACATATTATGTTTACTCATTATTGTGCAACTGACAAGACAATGCCAAGAACATGCGCTGAGCAGATGTGCCTGAGTTCTGTCTGCCTGTGAATGGAGTCGAGCCCACGTCAGCTGTGGCAGTACAAAATTTCATGTGAGCAAACCTGCAAAGCCTGAACTTAGGAAAAAAGCAATTCATTCTTTCTAATCAATGACACATTGACAAGGATTTAAATTGACCTACAGAGACAATAAGTTAAGAAAGACATTGGTGGTTTCTGATGTGTTACCATTTGGTAAATAACACTCATGTGTAGACCTGTTGTTTTTGATAACAGTTTTTGAAAGTCTTGATTTTTTAAAATAGAAATTGAATGCAGTGGTTGGGGAACCCCCAGTTACTCACACATGTTCCACTGGAATGTTCCCAGGATGAGAGAAAAAGTTGGGATTTGTTGTTGATGATTCTAAAGTAGTAATTTTCAGAGTCCAAAAATGGAGATGACTCTGCATATCAGAACTGGGGAAGGAGATGTTATATTCATAACACAGACCACACAGAGTCAAGGCCAACAAAGCCTTCTTCTTGGGGCCTGTGTTGTAAAAGGTTAATGAGCTCTGCCCTGGGACTGAGCTGAGCTGTCATTAGCATGCTTTGTGGAGAGAGGAATCAATTAGCCCACGGCAATGGCTCCATCACCTTCCCAGCACCTTCTAGAATGGCTCCTAACACTCCTTCACTCAGCCAACTATCTTTTCCCAGTCTTTTTCTCGGTTCTGTTCTCCAGGCCCACAACTCCACTGTCCTATGGACCACAACTTTCCTGACCTCCTGCTGCTCTTTCCTCTCTCAGTGCCAGGCCCAGCTGCACCATGTCATCTGCAGACTGATTCCAGAGGCCCCTGTCCTGTACCAGGTGATGCCTAACAACTGAAACTGGCCCAAGACCATCAGTTCTTGCTCTGTCCCACTCCAAAACTACATTTCCATGGACTGATTCAGTATGCATCCTTGTGCTAGCTTCATACCTTCTGCCGTATATAAGACTCATGAATGTTACTCAAAGATTCTCATTATATTATTAATGATTAAAATACTATTAAAGTTATTGACATATTTATTTTAAAATATTTAAATTTTAAAATCAGTTCAATATTATTAAAATACTTATTTTAAAAGGAAATGTTATATTCATCCCTTTGATGGAAAAGAAGCAGGACTGCCATGCATAAAAGATACCTCATAAAAATCAATGCAGTGGGAACAAAGCAACATTAAATTAGATTCTACGTGGGTCCTATTTCAGCTGAGGGTTCTAAGCCTGGATCTTGTTCTCTGCCATTTAAAGGTGGGGGAGATTAACAGGTTAGAAGGGTGTTAAAGCCACTGTCATCCCAGGCTGAGCCTTTCTTCTTGCCTGAGATCAAGAGGATTTAAAGAAAGTTGCAAGGAGGGGTAACTGTCTTGCTGTGTGATTCGACACTATTTAGGCTGTATTCCTTTACAATCTAAAATCATCTCTCCTTCCTAGGAGTCACACACATCCCATAGATTGGGAAACAACACACAGGCATACCTCGGATATTGCAGGTTCAGTTCAGACCACAGCAATAAAGTGAGCCACATAAATTTTTCTGTTTTCTCAGTGCCTATAAAAGTTATGTTTACACCATACTGTGGTCTATTAAGGGTGCAATATCATTACTTCTGGGGGAAAAAAAGGACATAATTAAAAAACACTTTATTGCCTAAAAATGCTAACAATTCTCTGAGCCTTCAGCCCGCCATCATCTTTTTGCCTCGATGTTGATGGCTACTGACTCATCAGATGGTGGTTGCTGAAGGCTGGAGTGGTTGTGACAATTTCTTATAATAAGACAACAATGAAATTTGTCACATCAATTGATTCTTTCACAAAAGATTTCTCTGCAGCATAAGATGCTGTCTGATAGCATTTTACTCACTGTAGAACTTCTTTCAAAATTGGAGTCAATCCTCTCAAACCCTGTTGCTGCTTTATCAATTAAGTTTATGTAATCTTTCAAATCCTTTGTTGTCTTGTCAACAATGTTCACAATATCTACACCAGGAGTAGGTTCCATCTCAAAAAACCACTGCTCTATCAATGGAGCAGAATAGAGAACCCAGAAATAAATCCACATATTTGCAGCCCACTGATTTTGACAGAGATATCAAGAACACACTTTGGGGAAAGGACAACCTCTTCAATAAATGGTGCTGGGAAAACTGGATGACCATACACAAAAGGGGGGAAGTAGACCCCCATCTCACACCACACAGAAAAATCAACTCAAAATGGATTAAAGACATAAATGTAAGACCTGAAACTATGAAACTGCTAGAAGAAAACATAAAGGAAATGCTTCAGGACATCTTCTAGGCAAAGATTTTATGAGTAAGACTAAAGGCACAGGCAACAAAACCAAAAATAAACAAATGGGACTACATCAACTAAAAGGCTTCTGCATAGCAAAGGAAACAATCAGCAGAGGGAAGAGACAACACACAAAATGGGAGAAAACATTTGCAAACTATTCATCTGACAAGAGACTAATTATCTAGAATTTACAAAGAACAGCATAAAGGTAAATAATTCAATTTTAAAATGGGCAAAAGATCTGAATAGACACCTCTCAAAAGACATACAAATGGCCAACAGGTATATATAAATGCTCAATATTACCAATCATCAGGGACATGCATATCAAAACCATAATGAGATATCATCTTACCCCAGTTAGAATGGCTATTATAAAAAAAGACAAAAAATAATAAATGCTGGTGAGGATTCAGAGAAAGGGAAACACTCGTGCATTGTTGGTGGAAATGTGAATTGGTGTAGTCATTATGGAAAACAGTATGAAGGTTCGTCAAAAAACGAAAGAGAGAACTACCATAAGATCCAGCAATCCCACTACTGGGTATTTATCCAAAGGAAAAAAAATCAGAATACCAAAGAGTTACCTGCATCCTCATGTTTATCGTGCACTATTCACAAGAGAGAAGATGTGGAATCAACCTAATTGTCCATCAGCAGATTAATGGATACAGAAAATGTGGTATGTATACACAATGGAATACTATGCAACCATAAAAAAAAATGAAATCCTGTCATCCACAGCAACATGGGTGAGCCTAGAGGACATGAGGTTAAGTGAAATATGCCAGGCACAGAAAGATAAATATCTCTTGTTCTCTCTCACATGTGGGAGCTAAAAAAAAAACTTGAGCTTACAGGAGTAGAGTAGAATACTGGTTATTAGAGGCTGGGAAGGGTGGGTGAGGGGAGGATAAGGAGAGGCTGGTTAATGGATGCAAAATTATAGCTAGATAAGAAGAATAAGTTCTAGTCTTCTAACACAGCAGTCACCAACCTTTATGGTACCAGGGACCAGTTTTACAGAAGACAATTTTCCCACTGACCAGATTTGGGGTGGGATGGTTTCAGGATGAAACTGTTCCATTTCAGATCATCAGGCATCAGTTAGATTCTCTTAAGGAGCGTACACCCTAGATCCCTCAAATGTGCAGTTCACAATAGGGTTCATGCTTCTATAAGAGTCTAATGCTATCACTGATCTGAAAGGAGGTAGAGCTCAGACGGTAATGCTTGCTGGCCTGCTGCTCACCTCCTGCTGTGTGGCCCTGTTCCTAACAGGCTGGACTGCTATCAATTCACTGCCCAGTGGTTGGGGACCCCTGTTGTATAGCACTATAGGGTATACATGGTTAACAATCATTTATTGTATATTTTCAAAATGATACAATTTTTTTTTTTTTTTGAGACAGAGCCTTGCTCTGTCGCCCAGGCTGGAGTGCAGTGGTTGCAATCTTGGCTCACTGCAACCTCCGCCTCCCAGGTTAAAGTGATTCTTGTGCCTCTGCCTCCTGAGTAGCTGGGACCACAGGCACCCACCACCATACCAGGCTAATTTTTGTATTTTTAGTAGAGACGGGGTTTTGCCATGTTGGCCAGGCTGGTCTTGAACTCCCGACCTCAGGTAATCCACCTGACTCAGTTTCCCAGGGTGCTGGGATTACAGCCGTGAGCCACTGCACCCGGCTCAGAAGAGAGATTTTTAAATGTTCACAATACAAAAAATGATAAATGTTTGAGGTGATGGATATACTAATTACCCTGATTTTATTTTTACATATTGTATACATGTATCAAAATATCACTCTGTATCCCGTAAATATGTACAATTATTCCATATCAACTAAAAGGAAAAGAAGTTTTATCATGAGATTGCAGCAATTCAGTCACATCTCCAGGCTCCACTTCTAATTCTCTTGCTATTTTTCCTACCTCTGCCGTAACTTTCTCCACTGACATCCTGAATCTCTCAAAGTCATCCATAGGGGTTGGAATCAACTTCTTCCAAACTTCTGTTCATGCTGATGTTTTGACCTCCTCTCATGAATCATGAATGTTCCTAATGACATCTACAATGGTGAAGCCTTTCCAATTTACTTTGCCCAAATCCATCAGAGGATCACTACCTATGGCAGCTACAGCCTTATGAAATGTATTTCTTAAATTATAAGACTTGAAAGTCAGAATGACTCCTTGATCCATGGGCTGCAGAATGGATGTTGTGTTAGCAGACATGAAAACATTAATATCTTTACATATGTCCATCAGAGCACTTGGGTGACCAGGTGCATTGTCAATGAGCAGTAATATTTTGAAAGGAATCGTTTTTTTTTTTTTTTCCTGAGGAGTAGGTCTCAATAATGGGCTTGAAATATTCAATGACCCATGCTGTAAAGAGACGTGCTGTTATCCAGGCTTTGTTGTTCCATTTATGGAGCACAGGCAGAGTCGATTCAGCGTCATTCTTATAGGGCCCAGGGTGTTCAGAATGGTAAATTAACATTGGCTTGAACTTAAACTCACCAGCTGCTTTAGCCCCTAACAGGAGAGTCAGCCTGTTCCTAGGAGTTTTGAAGCCAGGCATTGACTTCTCTCTAGCTATGAAAGTCCTAGATGGCATCTTCTTCCAATAAAAGGCTATTTCATCTACATTGAAAAATCTATTGTTTGGTGTAGCCAAGTACATCAATGATCTGAGCTAGAGCTTCTGGATAGCTTGCTGCAGTGTCTCCACAGCACTTGCTGCTTCACCTTATATTTTTATGTTAAAGAGATGGCGTCTTTCTTTAAACCTTATGAACCAACCTGTGCTAGCTTCCAACTTTCCTTCTGTAGCTTCCTTCCCTCTCTCAGACTTCATAGAATTGAAGAGAGTTAGGGCCTTCCTCTGGATTAGGCTTCAGCTGAAGAGAATTTTGTGGCTGGTTTGATCTTTTATCCAGACCACTTAAACTTTCTCTATATCAGCAATAAGGCTGTGTCACTTTCTTGTCATTTGTGTGTTCACTGGAGTAGCACTTTTAATTTCCCTCAAGAACTTTCCATTTGCATTCGCAACTTGGCTAACTGTTTGGCACAACAGGCCTAGCTTTCAGCCTATGTCAGCTTTCAACATGTCTTCTTCATTAAGTTTAATTATTTCTAGCTTTTGATTTAAAGTAAGAGATGTGTGACTCTTCCTTTCATTTGGACACTTAGGGGCCATTGTAGGGTTATGAACTGGCCTAATTTCATTATAGCTGTTTCTCAGGGAACAGGGAGGTCCAAGGAGAGGGAGAGAGGTGGAAGAACAGCTGGTCAGCGGAGGTCAGAACACACACATTTATTAAGTTTGCCGTCTTATATGGGTCCAGTTCATGGCACCCCAAAACAATTACGATAGAAACATCAAAGATTACCGACCACTGATTACAGATCATAACAGATAAATAATGAAAAAGTTTAAAAATTGCAAGAATTAGCAAAATGTGACACAGGGACATGAAGTGAGCATATGCTGTTAGAAAAGTGGTGCTGGCTGGGCGCGGTGGCCCACGCCTGTAATCCCAGCACTTTGGGAGGCCAAGGCGGGCAGATCACCTGAGGTCAGGAGTTCAAAACCAGCCTGGCCAACATGGCGAAACCCTGTCTCTACTAAAAATACAAAAAAATTATCCAGGCATGGTCGTGCACACCTGTAGTCCCAGCTACTTGGGAGGCTGAGGCAGGAGAATCACTTGAACCCCAGAGGCAGAGGTTGCAGTGAGCTGAGATAGTGCCACTGAACTCCAGCCTGGATGACAGAGCAAGACTCCATCAAAAAAAGAAAAAGAAAGGAAGAAAGAAACAGAAAGAAAGAGAGAGAGAGAAAGAAAGAAAGAAGAAAGAAAGAAAGAAGAAAGAAAGAAAGACAAAGAAAAAGAAAGAAGAAAAAAGAAAAGAAAAATGGTGCTGATATATTTTGCTCTACACAGGGTTGCCACAAACCTTCAATTTGTAAATAACACTTTATTGCAAAATGCAATAAAGTTAGGTGTGCCTGTAGTTACGAGCACAGAGGGCAAGGCTCCAGGACTGCTGCTGCCACTCCTGAGCTCTGTGTCCCTGACAAGTTCTTACAGTTACTGTGCCTTCCTGGTCCCTTCTGGACAAGGACAATAACAGCCTCTACTTCAGAGCGACAGTGCCAGCATTGAAGTGAAGTTTTTAAACACGGCTCCCATCACATAGTATGTGTGCAACAAATGCATTCATTTATTCAACAAATATTTCGCGGCTACCTGAAATGTGCTGAGTACAGCTCTGGGCATTGGGGATTGTGGCTCATACCTGTAATCCCAGCACTTTGGGAGGCCGAGGCGGGCGGATCACCAGGTCAAGAGATCGAGACCATCCTGGCTAACACAGTGAAACCCCATCTCTACTAAAAATACAAAAAATTAGCTGGGCGTGGCGGCGGGCACCTGTAGCCCAGCTAGAGGCAGGAGAATGGCGTGAACCCAGGAGGTGGAGCTTGCAGTGAGCCGAGATCGCGCCACTGCACTCCAGCCTGGGCGACAGAGAGAGAATTGGTCTCACAAAAAAAAAAAAAAAAAAAAAAAAAAAAAAGCCCGAGGAAACTCCCTGTCCTCGGGGAGTCACATGCTGTTATTTAACTATGACAGCCACAGACGATCTGATGAAAAGCACTTAGATTACTGCTGGTCTTCAGAGTGACATCATTTTAGTCTGTAACTTGAGGCAGGCTTAGGATCTGACGACAGTCTAGCGTTCTGTGCAGTTGTCCCTGCATCATCCTCTCCCCCTAATGCTCTTGTCACTGAGCTTACAGGGGCATCCTTTGTGCATCAACTGAAAGCTTCATGGTAAAGATGCTCTCAAAAATGAGATCAGACTCCAGGTAACCAAGGCAACCTGTGAGAGAGACTCCAGGATGCCGGCCTCCCATTCTGAATCATCTCTGGCTGCAGCTGAGCTGTGTGGCAAATGTTTTCCTAGTGGGGCTGGTGTGCTTGGAAGAACAAGGTCTGCGGAACACACAGAACCTTCCCCTTTTCCTCTTGTGAGGAGGGAGGGCCTTACCAATACTGATGATGTCTAACTTTCAGGACCCCTCACTCACACGGGCCCCTCTGAGTGCTGGCAGGTGCTAGGAGTTCTAGAATGTTCTAGTGGGGAGGAGAAGCCAGGTGGCGATCAAGACACATTTCTCTGTAAGCATTTCTGATACGTCAGTAAAAATTTGTATTCTTTCTTTTTATTTTTTTATTATTATACTTTAAATTTTAGGGTATATGTGCACAATGTGCAGGTTTGTTACATATGTATACATGTGCCATGTTGGTGTGAAAAATTTGTATTCTTTCTCTTAAAGAGAGACCCCAAAACCCTTACAGAGGAGAGGGTCTGTAAGCTACAGACCCTAGAAAATCTGAGTTTGGCCCTAACTGGGGGTTTCTAGACATGCTCTCTGGAGGATGCCAGTCCAGGGAAGAGCAAACCACGAGGCACGCAGGTTCTAGCCCCAGCTCTTGCCACAGATAAGCTGGGTGAGCATGGGCAAGCCCCTCTCTGGACAATCACCGGGTAAAGGGGACAGGAAGGCTGGCTTCTCTGAGCCTTCTTGCTCTGTTTGTTGAGTCACTCTTCTCTGCCCTGGCAGGCCTTGGAGCCAGGGGAGCCACAGGCAGAGCGATTACCAAGAGCGTGGCTTCCACACCACTATGAACTGGAGGAAGGTGGGGGCTTCTCCCATCCCAACCCCACTATATGGACCACACCCACCCTAGGCATTACTGTGGGGTTTCTGTGCAAGCATTTTCCACAGCACTGTCTCCAAACTGGCAAATAACAATCTAGATATTAATAACCACTCTGTATTTTATTCGTCAGAGTATGAATTGAGGTGGGCATCTTTATTTTTTATTTTATTTTATTTATTTATTTTTTTGAGACAGAGTCTCGCTCTGTCGCCCAGGCTGGAGTGCAGTGGTGTGATCTCGGCTCACTATAAGCTCCGCCTCCCGGGTTCACGCCATTCTCCTGCCTCAGCCTCTGGAGTAGCTGGGACTACAGGCGCCCGCCACCACGCCCGGCTTATTTTTTGTATTTTTAGTAGAGACGGGGTTTCACCGTGTTAGCCAGGATGGTCTCAATCTCCTGACCTCGTGATCCGCCCGCCTCAGCCTCCCAAAGTGCTGGGATTACAGGTGTGAGCCACTGCACCCGGCCGAGATGGGCATCTTTATAACGAGTATGAGTTGAAATGTGCATCTTTATAACAGGCAATATACGATTAAAGGTTGCTGATACACACAAGCATGCTCCTGTGTGTGGAACTTTTCTTTCTTTTTTTCTTTTTCTTTTCTTTCTTTCTTTCTTTTCTTTTCTTTTTTTTTTTAGATGAAGTCTCGCTTTGTTGCCCAGGCTGGAATTCAATGGTGCGATCTCGGCTGACTGTAACCTCTGCCTCCTGGGTTCAAGCAATTCTCCTGTCTCAGCCTCCCAGGACGCAGGGATTATAGGCAGGCACCACCACGCCCAGCTAATTGTTTATATTATTAGTAGAGATGGGGTTTCACCATGTTGTCCAGGCTAGTCTCAAACTCCCGACCTCAAGTGATCCACCCACCTTGGCCTCCCAAAGTGCTGGAATTATAGGTGTGAGCCACCCACCCAGCCTGTGTGTGGAACTTTCATGACACGTGACATCTCAGCTGAACCAGCCCAAGGTCACTTTGGTTAAGCAACTCAAGGAAATTCCATATAAAGAAGGTGTTGCCGGTCCTGAAGCTTGCATGCATGACTTCATTCATTAGTCTGGTATTTAATACAAAAAAGGTTATTTATCTAAATAAATGGATAGATAAATCCCTGTGTAGCAGTGAGGATGCTTTTGGCTACAAACAACAGAAAACTCATATTGAGCTAGCTTAAATACAAAGGGAATTTGTTGGTTCTTATAATGAAAAGCACAAAGGTTGTGTGAGCTTCAGGAGTGGTTTGATCCAGACATTCAAACTATCATAAGGACTCGACTTATTTTTTTCACGAATGTATTTTCTCTGCCCTTTATAATATGTCACTATCTTTGGTTGGGTGCCTGGAAAGGTAGAGTCTGACAGCAGGATTCTCAGAGGCAAGTGGTTTATTTGGGATTCCCATAAAACTCCAGTGGGAAGTGGGGAGATGAGACAGGAACAAGGAAGATGGTGAAAACAGGTGTGTTGTCAAGCAAGTGACCACTAAGGGCAACAGGAGCATAACCCATGGAGCAATGCAAGGAGACAGTGTAGAGCGTGCATCTTCAAATTACCCTGCCCAAAGAGCAAGGGAGCAGGGCATTTATCTGCCCATCCCAGTCAGTAGTTATTGGTTTAGGGTAGAGTTCCCTTATAGTAACAACGATTCCAAAGCAGTCAAAGGCCTCACTCCTCACCCCCCGCAGAAGGAGAGTACAGCTCTCTCCCAGCTTTCCACACCAAGACTGAGAGCCACTCTGACGCATTGATGAATTGTACACCCAATCAATGCTGAACTAACTGTATGGCAAGGGAGGGGACAGGATGTGCTGATTGGCTTAGTGCATAGTAGTGCTGTCTTTCCCCAACCACTACATGGCTTTCCAGCACGGACCGAGGACTTTAGAAAAGGGGAAGGGAAAAGAGGATACAGGCATCTACTACACAATAATTAAGTAATGGTCTGGACTACTTAACAAACACTAGATTATTAAACTCAAAGGCACCAGAGGTCTCCTGCGTGGTCATAGACCAAAATGCTCCAGTGTCAGGCAATAATGCAAATGGTCGAAGTGGGCCAGCAGGAGGCTGCTGTGTTCTGTAGGTGCACACCCAGGCAGAATAACTAGACCCTGCACTTAGCCCTGGCCAATGGCTGCCACATGAGAATGTGGGCCCAGGGGTGCCAGATTCTCTGATATTTCAAGAGTAGCCAGAAATCTGGATTTTTAAATGAAATCTCCCCATCTGAAATATTGGAAATGAATTCAAAATGTTTTGGATACTTCGTGGGCCAAATGACACACATCTGTGAGCCAGACGCAATCTTGGATTGCCAGTTTGCAGCCTCTGATGCAGATCCACCCCTTAATTTTACAGAAGGGAAAACAGAACAGTTCCAGAGACACTCAGTGACTTACCCAAAGTCACGCAGCTGGTCAGTGGCAGAGCTGGGACTAGAACCGTTGTCTCGCCATTGTGGTTTGTTATAATTGCTGATCAACTGTGCTTAGGAAATATCCACTCAGTGCCCAAACTAAGGATGGCAAACTAGAACCCCTGGGGCCAATTCTGGCTGGCAGTCTTTTTTTGTAAATAAAGTTTTATTGGAACACTGCCACACACATTTGTTTACATATTATCCATGGCTGTTTTCCCAATACAACAGTGGGATTGAGTCACTGGAACAGAGATCACATGGCCCACAAATCTTGAAAATATTTACTGTCAGACCCTGAACAGAAAAAGCTTGCCAATCCTTGTTCTAGATTCTTGATATTTTTAGATGTCGTAATTTTTGTTTCAGCTACTCATGAGATGTCTCAATGGTCTGAGGATATTATTTAATAACCCAACTGAATGCTATTTGCAATGTGGTAGGTCTGGGTTGCAGGTCCCAGGAAGGAACAGTGATTGAGCCAGGCAGCTGAAGCTTATCCTATGCAAGTTATTCCCATGAGATGATGAAAAGAAAACCACTGCTATCACCACCACCATCAACGATGGCAACAACAAAAACGCCTTCTCTCAATAACCCTGAAAGAAAAAAAGAATTAAGAGGCTGGAGTGCAATGGTGTGGGACCTCGGCTCACCGCAACCTCCGCCTCCCAGGTTCAAGTGATTCTCCTGCCTCAGCCTCCCATATAAAGTCTCTTATAAGTAAATAGAAATTTTAGATAAATAGTAGAATTTGGTGATGGCAATGAACAGCAAAGACACGCGTACGCACACCCCTCTGGAAACAAGAAAATGTGATTTGTGAAGCAATTTCAGAGACTGCTCCAAGCTGCATAAAAATTGTGTGCAGCCAATGAACGGGACAGCATTGATGTGGATGAAAATGTTGCTAAACCAAGTGAGACTCAGCCAGGACTCCCACCTCTTGCAGGAAACATGATCTCAGGAAGGGCTTCTGTCAGGGGCACTTCATCCCCCTGGCTTCAGGCTTCCACCAGGGTGGTGTCCAAGCCATTCTCCCCACCCACCTCTGCCCTGCTCCTGGGAGCAGGGCTTGCTGGTCTGATTGGTGAGGTTGGCAGGAGAAACCGGGCATACTCAGCTCAGTCCCTCCTGGGCTCACGTTGGCCACAGAGTGGCAGTGCATTCTCAATGCTTCTCTGACACATGGAAGGCTCTCGCCCTGGCAGAGGGGGCCTTTGCCTCTGCCAGGGTCTGGGTGGATAGGAACATCTAGCTCAGGGATGAAATATTAGAAAGCCCATTGGGGCCATATGCCTAAGCCATGCCTCCAATCCAGCTTCAATCACTATCTCCAGCCATCTGACTCCAGTCTTGATTTGGAACTTGGAAAAAAGGAAAGAGGTGTTATTTATTAGACACGACTGTTTATAAGGTAGCAGTGTTACTGTTTCACAGTGCATTTTGTAGGGGAATTATCTCCTACGGCTGAAGTCACAGACTTGGAGATTTTTATGCTCCCCACTCAAATGCCAAGGGCCCTATTGCTGATCTAGAAGCTATCAATGCAGGATAAGAAGCCCAGCCCACAAGATGTTTATCATCTATCCAATAGTTAGTAGATGGTCAATAAGTTAGTTGATGATCAGTTAGTAGATGATCAATAAGTGTTGTTTAATATATTAAATAAATTATTGAATAAAATATCAGAAAATAATTTGGAACATTATAGAGTACAGGTTTATATATATACATATAATCTCAAATCAAATGGATATTTATCAGGCATTTTCTGTCTGTGATTTAAACCCTGATATAGCTACTGATACATGCTTTTTTTCATTAAATAAGTATGTAAATAAAAGTTCTTTGGGAGGAAAGGAACAGCTTCTTGGGTCTCATCAACCAAGAAGTAAAATCATGTTGCTTCAAAGGACAGGCATGTAGATAAACAACTAGAAAATAAAAAATACTTAAAAAAATCTATATGCTCCTGGCCAGGCGCAGTGGCTCACGCCTGTAATCCCAGCACTTTGGGAGGCTGAGGTGAGTGGATCACAAGGTCAGGAGTTCGAGACCAGCCTGGCCAATACGGTGAAACCCTGTCCCTACTAAAAATACAAAAATTTGCCGGGCATGGTGGTGGGCACCTGTAGTCCCAGCTACTCTGGAGGCTGAGGCAGGAGAATCGCTTGAACCCGGGAAGCAGAGTTTGCGGCGAGACAAGATCATGCCACTGCACTCCAGCCTGGGCGACAGAGCGAGACTCCATCTCAAAAAAATATTTTTTTCAAAAAATCTGCATGCTCCTTTGACATCATGCTCTCCCCTGTAACCAAAGGGTCATTCTTCACTTGGAGTCAATTAATTAAAGCTCTCAGAATCCACCAGAATGCATGGGAACTGAAGTGAAGATTGTTCAAAGAGCTATTCCTTCTGGTCTTTCATTCTAAGATTCACTAGAACCAAACAGAGTTAGAAGGCTAATTTGGAAGCATGTGTGTATGTGTGGGTATTTATTTCATCGACATTATCTATATAATACACACACACACACATATACACATAAATAGCATTTTCATTCTAACTTTTCTGAGCACAAATCAACTGACGGCCAGTGACCGGGACCTTTCTGGGTGGCCTAATAGAAGTGAGATGTGTTATGAAGATACGTAAATGAGCAGCTAATTGCAGGTATATGAGCTACTTTATCTGGAGAACAAATTAGCAATTTGGATCAAGTGCTCTCAAATTCAAAGACTTGGACGCTGTAGTAGGAACCTAGGGCTCTATGCTACAGGAAGAATCAGGATGCAGAAAAAGATGTACTTTTTTAAAAAAAAATCAGAAAAAGATACAAGACTGTTGGTTGCTGCTTTATTTATAATAGAGAAAAAAGGTATTGATCTGAATGTCCAACAAGAAGACAACAAGTAATTGCGGGTTTTGCCACTGAAAGTAATGGCAAAAACCGCAATTACTTTTGCACCAACCTAATAGCCAATCAATTGCAATTTGTTTGCATGGGGAGAGGGAGGGGGAGGTGTCATGATGCCTGACCAGAAGGACAGTGTGGCAGAGTGGTTGAGCATGTGACCTCTTAATCAGATTGCTGGTGATCCCTCATGATGTTAACCTAAGGAAGTTAGCTTTTTGTGTTTGGTTTTCCTCATCTGCAAAATGGTGATAATGTTGGTAACCAACCTCATAAGGTTTGGTGAGGATTAATTCACTTAGTACCGGCAGTCCTTAGAAAAGTCCCTGGCATATGATAAGTGATCAGCCATCATTAGCCATTTTATGAAAAATGGGACATTTTGTAGTCACTGGACAGCATGTTTTAGAAAAATCTCTAGTAATACAGGGAATCTCTGTAAGAGCATTCATAAACATTGAGGTCTAACATAAGTACATAAATCTTAAGCTTACAGTCACTGAGTTTGGACACATAGGTAGTCCTATGTAATCTCCACTGCACACCCACCCGAGAGCTAACCACTATTCTGACTTTATCATCATACATTTATTTTGCATATTCTTGAATATCATGTAAATGGAATCAAACTGTCTGGAGACTTGTGTTTGGCTTCTTTTGCTCAACTTCATGTCTGTGAGATTCATGCATGTTGTTATGTGTAGCGGAAGTTGATTTTTAGTGCTGTATAGTATTTCATTGTATGAATGTATCACGTTTTTAAATCTTTTCTACTGCTGCTGGGCATTGGGTTACTTCCGATTTTTGGTTATTATGAATAAAGCTGCTATGAACATTTTTGTACATTCTTTGGTGAACATAAGCACTTGGGTATTACTAGGGAATAAGTTGTGCCCCCTCATTCATATGTTGAAGTCTTTTTTTTTTTTTTTTTGAGACAGAGTCTCGCTCTGTTGCCCAGCCTGGAGTGTAGTGGTGGGATCTCAGCTCACCACAACCTCCACCTCCTGGGTTCAAGCGATTCTTATGCCTCAGCCTCCTGAGTAGCTGGGATTACAGGCGCACACCACCGTGCCTGGCTAATTTTTGTATTTTTAGTAGATTTGGCCAGGCTGGTCTCAAACTCCATACCTCAGAGATCAGCCCACCTCAGCCTCCCAAAGTGCTGGGATTACAGGCAGGAGCCACTGCGCCTGGCCCCATATGTTGAAGTCTTAACCCCTAGTACCTCAGAATGTGACCATATTTGAAGACAGAGACTTTACAGAAGTAATTAAGTTAAAAATGAGGTGATTGGGATCAGCCCTAATCCAATATGACTGATATCTTAATAAGAAGAGGTAATTTGAATACACACATGTATAGAAAGAAGACCATGCAAACATACAAGTAGAGGTGGCCATCCACAAGCCAAGGAGAGAGGCGAGGAAGAGATCCTTCCCTCACATCCCTCAGGAGGAACCAGCCCTGACACCTTAATTTTGGACTTCTAGTCTCCAGAACCATACAGAAATAAGCTTCTGTTGTTTTAAGTTACCCAGTCTGGGCTGGGTGTGGTGGCTCACGCCTGTAATCCCAGCGCTTTGGGAGGCAGAGGAGGGTGGATCACAAGGTCAGGAGTTTGAGAACAGCCTGACCAACATGGTAAAACCCCGTTTCTACCAAAAATACAAAAATTAGCTGGGTGTGGTGGTGCATGCCTGTAATCCCAGCTACTCGGGAGGCTGAGGCAGGAGAATCGCTTGAACCCAGGAGGCAGAGGTTGCAGTGAGCCAAGATCACACCATTGCACTCCAGCCTGGGCAACAGAGCAAGACTCTGTCTCAAAAAAGAAAAAAAAAGTTACCCGGTCTATAGTACTTTGTTACGGCAGTCCTAGCAAACAAATATAGGCATACACCTAAGAATACAGTTGCTGAATCACAGAGTATTTATATCAATCATATAATCATAAGCTCTGATAGATACCACTGAACAGCACACAAGTTAAATTTAAAAATCAGGGGAAATTATACATGCTTTATGTTTCCAATTGTATGTGCGTACATAGATATAAATATAGACACATATATATCCAGATAGAAATATAGACAAATAGATATATGATAGAAGGAAATTTATCTGAAAGTTAACTATAGACTTTTTTTGTCTTTTTAAAAATAACTAACATGGCTCACTTATGTCATATAGAAATGTAATAGTTACTACAATTTTAATAGTGGTCATTCTGGGCGATGTGATTATCAGTGTTTTGTAGTTAGTATTACACCAGTTTGTGTATTTTCAGATTTTTCTACAGGGGACATAAGTTCCTTTTATAACCAGAGGAGGGAACTGTTCCTAAAAAAGAAAAGAGAAAAGGCTGAAAGAAAATATAGTGTGTTACTGGCATTGACCTCTGGGTTGTGAAACTTGGGATTATTGTTGCCTGTCCTTCATTTTAATTATCTGCATTTTCCATGTACTATAATGACCATATGTTACTGTTATCATGGGGGTGGAGAGAAGAAACGTTCTTCTAGAAAATCAGCAGGAAAAAAACTACAAATCTACAATAAACTACAAATAGAAATCGTGGTAATATCATATTTCAACAATTGTTGACATACGACAACAATTGTATGATGCACTATTATTTTATTTGCCAGTAAGAAGAAAAACACTTTTAATTGAACTATAACCCTTCATCAGTTATAAGATGCATACTGATTTCAGGGATGCTCAGTTGTAGGGAAAAATTGCATCTCACCACTGAAAACATTCAGTGAGTAGCATCACACACACTATATAAGAAGCAACGTGATTTCAGAGTCCCGGAGCCTAAGCAGTCCTCACCATACCCAGTAGCAGAAAAGATGGAGGGCTGGGAGTGTCAAAACAGAGTCCAGCGGAAGACTGCAGCTGGAGGAGCTGGGATCCTGGCTCTGACCACCACTCCCTGGTGGCCAAGAGGGGAAGGAGTCACCCACTTGCTGCGTGGTTCCCTCCCTGGAGGACACCCACTGACTGGGCAGGGAACTGTGACGTTTAATTGGCTAATGTCCGGAGAACGCTTTGAAGATGAAAAGTACCAGGTGGGTATCATCACCATACACTTCTTAAGATGATGCATGAGAATAATCATAAAGTTCTCCCCAACTGGGCCTTTCATCCACGGATTTCAAAGCATTTAGCAAACCTTAATTAACTCTCACAGCACCTCTATGAAGTGAGCATTAATAGCCTCTTACATTAGAGGGACAGAAAGAGGAGGTGAGTGACTTGGCCAGGCCCTCAGAGAGTTAGAGACCAGGTGGACAATACGCGTTCATCAGGCAGGCATGCATTCAGTGTCTCCTCTGTGGCAGGTGTCATGCCGAGCACTGGGGAAACCCCAGGGGGTGCCAGAGCTGGTCAGTGCCAGCTCGCAATCTCCAGTTGTCAAATTTTCAAGAATTTTGCAAACCAGTTATGAAACAAAGCCATTCTTCAAAGTTAAATTACATAAATGTATAATTAAATAAATTGTATTGGAAACACAGGTAACGAAAGCTCAAAATGTATCACTCCAAATTATTTTACAACTTTCTACTGTTATCTGCACACTTGGGGTTATTCACCTGTGGAATATCTGCGGGGTGGAAATAGTGCAGAAAGCTGTGCTGCTGTGCACTCCTTCCCAGCTCCCTGTTCAGTGACGTCCCAGTGGTCCCTTGAAATTGACCACGGTGAGAGTGTTTACACCATGGAAATTGGCAGATGCTACAGACCAGGGCTTGATTTACTGTCCTCTGGACTTCCAGACTTTAAAAAGTGATGGAGAAAATGTTAAAAATGCAGGTTAATATTAAAAGCCTGTCATTTCTATAGCCATTACATTGTGAATGGCACACACAAAAGATTGAGGAAAGACTTCCAAGCTTCAAAAGCCATTATCCAATTCAGCAAAGAAATCACTCACAATGTCCTAGACAAATGAGTGACGTTCCTACATACATCCTCATTGTTTCACTTCCATCTTACTCCAGAGCAAGGAAGATATCCCACCAGTCTCCATCAAGAGAGCCAAAAGCCAAGCATGGTCCCTCACCCAGCAGAGAGGCCCAAGATCTGGGACCTGGACAGTAGATGTGTCTGCCCAGTCCAGTTTCCCATCCTGCCACCCCCTAGCCCCCACCACCATGTGACTATCATAGAAACAACCATTTTATATAACAAAACCCTGCTGCCTTCCTGGCCACATTTGATTGGTCAAAGGCAGGCTCCTGGTCTCTTCCTGAGAAATGTGGGACTGGCACTGAGAAAGAGAGCCAGGCCTTCTGGTAGCTGAAGCTGTAAAATATCAATCTACAAAGCTGCAGTAGCCAGGTCACATGGAATCCACCTTACGGATAAAGTCAATCAGGGGAGAGCAGAAAGAAGGCAGCCACAGCAGAAAGATTCAGGGGAGAGACACGATACAGTTTTGCTGTGTCCCTACTCAAATGTCACCTTGAATTGTAGTAATCCCCATGTGCCAAGGGCAGGGCCAGGTAGAGATAATTGAACCATGGTGTGTGTGTGTGTGTGTGTGTGTGTGTGTGTGTGTGTGTGTGTGTGTGTGTTGTGGGGGGGTTTCCCCCATACTGTTCTCGTGGGAGTGAATAAGGCTCACAAGATCTGATGGTTTTATAAATGGGGGTTCCCCTGCACAAGCTCTGTTGCCTGCTGCCATGTAAGATGTGACTTTGCCCCTCATTTGCCTTCTGCCATGATTGTGAGGCCTCCCCAGCCGTGTGTAACTGTAAGTCCATTAAACCTCTTTCCTTAATAAATTACTCAGTCTCAGGTATGTCTTTATTAGCAGCAAGAAAATGAACTAACATAAGATATCTTGGCAATGTCTTAAAATTCCAGGTGGCCCTGAACTCAGTGCTTTCCTGACCCTCTTGCTACTTGGAGTTCAACTCTTCTTTGGATTCTACATTATGCCCCAGTGATATGGTTTGGCTGTGTTCTCACCCAAATTGTATCTTGAACTGTATCTCCCATAATACCCACATGTTGTGAGAGGGACCTGGTGAAAGATAATTCAATCATGGCGGCAGTTTCCCCCATACTATTCTCATGGTAGTGAATAAGTCTCACGAGATCTAATGGTTTTATAAGGGGAAACCCCTTTCACTTGGTTCTTATCCTCTCTTGCCTGCCACCATGTAAGACATGCCTTTCACCTTTTGTCATGATTGTAAGGCCTCCTCAGCCACGTGGAACTGTGAGTCCATTGAACCTCTTTTTCTTTATAAATTACCCAGTCTTACATATGTCTTTATCAGCAGTGTGAAAACGGACTAATACACCCAGTATTTTTCCAGCAAGTTCCCCTCTTTTGCTAAGCTAGCCGGGTTTCAGAAACTTCAATTAGAATTGTCCTAACTATTATAACTACCAAGGATGCTAAGTTGATTCTTTCAAAAATCTTCACTGGGCTTCTCTCCAAGTTCTTGGTGTGGTATAAAGAAATGGTGCGCATCCAATCCCTGAACACTGAAGTTGACCACCTAGATATACAGCAGGGGGATATATGCATCCCAAAGACAGACAATTGGATAAAACCCAAGTACAAACCAAAAACAATAAAGGTAATTTCACACAACATGAGAATTAGAAGTGAACTTTAAGGCCACCAAATCCAGCGTCTATCTGACATATGAAATGGCTCTAAATTTCGACTTCCTGAAGGATTTCAATCTATTTTCAGTGCGTTCTTATGACAAAAACATTCGTCTAGGTTGAACCAAAATCTGCTTCCCTGTAACTTTGAACCACTGGTCTTAATTATATGCCCTGGAGCTATACAAAATAGATCAAAGATTTCCTTCACGTGATAGCCCTTTAAATATTTAAAGCCAAAATACTATTATTACTATTCCCATTTATTGAGTAATTACTACATGCCAGCACATGGTTATCACGTTTAATCTTCATCACATGCTGAGAAGTAGATGGCATCTGGAGCCTTATTTTACAAATGAGGATACTGAGACAGAGCTGGGGGTGGGAAGGGAAGGGACTAAGATCTGATCATTGTCATATGTCACCACCTTCCAGCGAGGCATTCTGAAGAGTTCAAGAATTGGAACTTCCAGGTTGTTCTGAATTTACATATGTCACAATGGGAGGATGGAACATATTTAATAGTTTGTGGGCTTGATTTGTTCCTTTCAATTGTTTAGATATGTGGTGCATTGGCCTCTATTTGTACTCCCATCCTGAGCCCCACAAATGTTAGGGGTGAGCCTGGTGGGACATCTTCAGAGGGGCTATCTCTTGGTGAACAACAGCTACACATTCCTCTCCATCTCAGCCTCCTACTGCTTACTCTTTAGAGTTCTCTTGTCTCCTATTTCCCACAAAGGGGGTTTTGCCTCTTATTCACATTTCCATTTAACAGTCACCACCTTCTGCCCCTTCACTCTTGGGTGCTGAAGGCCAGCTGGGTTGAATTCATTCCCAGGTCAACATGTGGGTAGCACCTCGGTTTTCTATTGCTGCAAAACAAACTATCCCAAAACAGACTGGCATAAGGCAGCCATTCTATCATCCTGACGTTATATGAGCAGCAGTGTGAACATGGCAGTGTGAAGCAGGCTGGTCTCTGTTCCACAATGTCTGATGCTTCAGGTGGGAAGACTTGATGACTAGAGGTGACTGGAATCATCTAAACGTATCACTATTCACACATCTGATAGTTGATATCAGTTCAGTTGAGACCTCAGGGTGGTTGTTGGCCTACACTGGCCTCTCTATGTGGTCTTTCCATATGGGCTAGTTTGTCTTCCTTACAGCATGGTGGCTGGATTTCAAGAGCCTAAAGAGTGAGCATTCCTAGAGAGCAAGGTGGAATTATGTGGTATTTCTCTGCTCTAACCCTAGAAGTCACACAGCATCACTTCGGTCATACTCTACTGGCAGAGGAAGTGAATAAAGGTTTTCCCAGGTTTAAGGGAGGGGATGTGGGCCCTCACTCAATGGGAGAATTGTCACAGTATAAGAAGAGCATGGCATGGGAGATCCTGTTGTGGTCATTTTGGGAAAATATTATTTTACACAGGGAAGAAAAGAAAGGATGGAAATGGTGCTTGAGACTGTATTCGATTCTCTGTACTAACAACTCCATTGACCATGCCACGTGGGGGTCCTTATTCTGAATTTGAAGGTGAGGAAACGAAGGCTCAGAAAAGTTCAGGTTCTTCACTCCTACACTGCTGGTGGGAATGTCAACTAGTACAACCACTATGGAAAACAGTGTGGAGATTCCTTAAAGAATTAAAAGTAGAACTACCATTTGATTGAGCAATCCCACTACTGGGTATCTACCCAGATGAAAAGAAGTCATTATACAGAAAAGATACTTGCTCACACATGTTTATAGCAGCACAATTCGCAACTGAAAAAATGTGGAACCAACCCAAATGTCCATCAATCAATGAGTGGATAAAGAAACTGTGGTGTGTGTGTGCACATATGTGTGTGTGTGTGTGTGTGTATGCATATATATGGTCTCTGTTCCACGATGTCTGATGCATATATATGCATACACACACACACACACACACACACACACACACACATATACACCCTTTATATACCATTAATTCATTCCTTTTCATGGCTGAGTAGTATTCCAACATATATATTTATTTTATATATATACTGAGTAGTATTTCATCATATATATACACACACACACGTATGTATATATATATGATGTGTGTGTGTGTGTGTGTATATATATGATGGAACACTACTCAGCCATAAAAAGGAATGAATTAATGGCATTCGCAGCAACCTGGATGGGATTGGGGACTATTATTCTAAGTGAAGTAATTCAGGAATGGAAAACCAACATTGTAGGTTCTCACTCATAATTGGGAGCTAAGCTACGAGGATGCAAAAGCATAAGAATGACACAATGGACTTTGGGGACTCAGGGGGAAAGGGTGGGAAGGGGGTGAGGGATAAAAGACTACAAACTGGGTTTAGTGTACACTGCTCAGGTGATGGGTGCACCAAAATCTCACAAATCACCACTGAAGAACTTACTCATGTAACCAAACACCACCTGTTCCCCCAAAAACCTATAGAAATAAAAAATATTTAAAAATAAATTAAAAAAAGAGAAGTTCGGGTTCTTGCCCAAGATCACACAGAAAGTGACAGCATACACCAGTGGTACTCAAACTTTACTGAGTAGCAGAATCATCTGAGGGGCTTATTCAGACACAGATTGTGGGATACCACCCCCAGGGATTTAGATTCAATCCATCTAGAGTGGGCCTCAAGAATTTGCATCTCCAACAAGTTCTCACGTGATGCTGATGATGCCGGCCCAGTGACCACAGCTGGAGAACTGCTGGTATACAGTTTTTGAAGCCATACCTGGGTGAACTTCTGCCTCATTATGCTCGTATAGGAGAGCACTGATATTCCTCACCCAGGACCAGAGAAACAGAAGAATGACTCACAGCCATCATGTCTTTAATTTTTTTTTTTTTTTTTTTTTTTTTGAGACGGAGTCTCGCTCTGTCACCCAGGCTGGAGTGCAGTGGTGCAATCTCGG
This sequence comes from Gorilla gorilla gorilla, assembly GCF_029281585.2. Lineage (NCBI taxonomy): Eukaryota > Metazoa > Chordata > Mammalia > Primates > Hominidae > Gorilla > Gorilla gorilla. The sequence continues at coordinate 26,562,466 of NC_073228.2, read as the reverse complement.
CTCACTGCAAGCTCCGCCGCCCCATTTTACACCATTCTCCTCCGGAGTAGCTGGGACTACAGGCGCCCACCACCACGCCCGGCTAATTTTTTGTATTTTTAGTAGAGACGGGGTTTCACCGAGTTAGCCAGGATGGTCTCGATCTCCTGACCTCATGATCCACCCGCCTCGGCCTCCCAAAGTGCTGGGATTACAGGCGTGAGCCACCGTGCCTGGCCATCATGTCTTTAATTCTAAGAGAAAACATATGTAGCAAGATAAGATTTTCATTATTCCTTAGCCACTTCTCTCTCTCCCTCTTCCACTCACCCTTGGAGTTCTTCAGTAAAACAGCATAAAAGAACACAGACTTTATCAGCATGGTAACCTACCAAAGGTATTCTCTGAGAGGCATCAATAATAGCAAAAGCAAGGAGGATCTCATTTGGGGCTTCACTCTGAAAAACCAAAGATGTCCTCTTACGCTAATGCTTAAGATTGAGATAAGATGTAATGTGACTATTAGCATTCTTCATGGAATGGGACTCCATGAAGAGAAAGGAGAGGGGCAAAAAAGAAGAGAGAATCTTGAAGAAGAGGAAGGGATATTAAGTAATTGTACGTGCTTAACATCCATTGTTTCCAGATCTTGTATAGGTAAGATCGCATGTCCTGGCCCACTTCCTGTTGGGTGGGATCAGGTGGCTAGTTCATGCCAACTAAGCCAAGAAGAAGTGATGGGCATTGCTCCCATGCTGGGGTAATTGATTACCAGTGAGAGACCCTTCAGAGCTCTCTTTTTCTGTTAGCATGGTAGCTGGTGATGTTCATGACTATGGCAGCTAGATCAGTCTGGGGCAGAACACCTGCCAACCCACGATGCACACATGAAGTGAGCGAGAAACTAACATTTGCATATTTTAAACTCCTAGATTTGAGGGAGTATTTGTTATGGCAGCATAGTTAGCCTATTCTAACTGATACAGGAGAAGAGAGAGAAGGAACATCCAGGTGTCTCTCCAAGGAGCATTATGAAGACACCAAAGTAAGACTGATTAGGAAAAGCAAATAAATCCTTTGTATCATTCCCTGGCCTCTGTGAGATTGATGACCTTTTTATAGTAAGACTCGTACGTCTCTTCCAGATTTTACAACGGCATCTAAGGACATTTGGACCTGCACTTCCTGTCATTCTCCACTGCATCACTTAGCTTTAACCATGTTAAACGAAAGCTAAACCTTCAGAAGACACATGCCCTCTGAAGTGTAACTTCAATAAGACATCCTGTAGCCAGATTCAAGGCTGAGATCCTGTGACTCCCGCCCCTCACTGAATCCCAGTTCTGGGTCCTAACAGAGCTTGCTCAGCAACATACTCTGTCTTCTGCAGGTTGGTGAAGGTGCCAAGGCTTTGTCGATGCTGTTCCTGCAATATTTCTCCCGCCACCTACTTACTGAACATCCTTTGGAAGATGCCCAGGGCTGCAGCAGCCGGCATTCATGGCATTCCTGAAAGTATGTCCTGCCAGGCAGGAAAAAGGGGCAGCTTTGTGCTGCTGGGTTCTCAGCTCCCAGTGCTGCACCAGCGACCAAGGGGCCTGGTTCAGACCACTGTCTTGCTTGATGGACATAGAGGGCCCGAGTTCCAGCAGAAGCAGCTGGGATCCAAGCCTGGATGGCAGAGGGTGGGCTGGAGCTACCCTAACCCCCCCACCTCACCATCTGCCTCTCTGGGTTTCTATTGCTGTCTGATTTTTAAAAATAAGTTCAAATGGAAAACAAAGCAAACTTGTGAAAAACAATGTGAAGCGTTGAAATAATTTACATTTAGAGTCTGACCCAAAAAAGGTATCTCCCGATCTTTTGCTCTATAGTCCTATCTTTTTCATCAAACTTTGAAAAGGAGAACAACAACAACAACAAATTATGGCGTGCCTTTAGTGCACTTGGGGTCACTCCAGCAGTCTCTGTTCAGTCTCCTCGCACCCTCATAACATCATCTCCAAACCACTCCAGGTTGGAAACATACCCTGAAGCGTCCTGTGTGAACAGTAGCCACCCACCACCGCATTCCCCACATTAGTTATTTTCCCCTTCATGGTCTGCATCTCACCAAGACAGAAGCCAGAAACTTACTTTCCCATCCTCCTCTGCAGCAGGGGCATGGTCATGTGACTTAGGCTTAGCCAATCAGAAGCACCTTCATGGGATATGGATTCAGGAACGCCTCCAAGAACTGGGCACAGCACAGGATTCATTTAGTAAAGGATGACTATGTAAACAAACATCCGGCTTCCAGCGTAGACGTGGAGTTTCCAGAGCAGAGGCTGTGGGGGCAGTTAAGTCCCAGGCTCTGCCTGCCTTTCCCAAGGAAAATGACCAGGGTTTTAGGGTCATTTGGACATTGTGTCAGGCTGCAAAGTTTCCAGGCCTGGTTCTCTGGTTTTCGTTGATATTTTTACGTAAATTTCTTCTCTGTTTATACTCTCTAGAGTGAGTTCCGTTGTTTGCAGTTATGAATGTTGACTAATATGATAGTTAACACAGCACCCCTGTTATCCGAAATGTATGTTCCCTCTTACGTAGCCGGCCTCATAACAAAGAGAAAGATATTTTCTCAAGGCTCTTCTATCCCCTCCCATCCTGGTGTGGTCCAGAGAAGCATCTGAATTAGGAGGCTTTAGAAACTTTATTCATGGCTGATGTGGTTTGGCTATGTCCCCACCCAAATCTCATCTTGAACTGTAGCTCTATAATTCCCACCTGTTATGGGAGGGACCCAGTACCCCCAGATAATCGAATCATGGGGGTGTTTTCCCCCATACTGTTCTCGTGGTAGTGAATAAGTATCACAAGATTTGTTGGCTTTATAAGGGGAAACCCCTTTCACTTGATTCTCATTCTCTCTCTTGCCTGTCACCATGTAAGACGTATCTTTCACCTTCTGCCATGATGGTGAGGCCTCCCCAGCCACATGGAACTGTGAGTCCATTCAACCTCTTTTTCTTTATACATTACTCAGTCTCGGGTATGTCTTTATCAGCAGCATGAGAACAGACTAATACAATGAGCAGACTAATTCCTTCATTCAAAGGATAGTCACTGAGCATCTGCTGTGTTTCAGGCAGGACATGATGATACCCAGGATGCTAAGTTGATCCTTTCAAAAATCCTTATTGGGCTTCTCCCTAAGTTCATGTTGTGGTGTAAAGAAATTGTGGGCACTCAATCCCTGAACACTGAACTTGACCACCTAAGATACAGAGCAGGGAGATATGGGCATCCCAAAGACAGACAACTGGATAAAACCTGCACTCATGTGGCTCATAGTGTGGTCAGGGAGACCGACTTTAACCAAAAAGCCACACACACTACTGCAAAGCTGCAGTTGTGACAGAGCGCTGAAGGAGAGAAAAACAAAGTAACAGGTGCCTACACGTGGGAGATTTCACCCTATGCAGAAGGTAACGAAAGACTCACTTGAGGATATGGCACTTGTGATGGAAACAAGGCTATGTAGTCATCAAACTTCCATTTTCCTCCTGGACACATAGGAAGACCACATTTCTCAACCTTCCTTACACATAGCTGGGCCCATGTGACTAAGTTTAGGCCAGTGGAGTAAAGGCAGAGTGAGGTAAGCCATTTATAGGCCTGGCCATCAAATATCCTTCATGCAGTCTTCCATAGCCACTCACCACCGCATTCCAATTTCTCTTTGAAATTGGCATCCTCCATTCCAAGATGACAGAGCTGTGCAATGGGAAGATCCTGGATCCTTGAGTGTTTGCTTCAAAGAGACACATCAGCCTTTAATAGTACCAAAAAGGCCAGGTGCGGTGGCTCACACCTGTAATCTCAGCATTTTGGGAGACCAAGGTGGTGGGATCACCTGAGGTCAGGAGTTCAAGACCAACCCGACCAACATGGAGAAACCCCATCTCTACTAAAAATACAAAAATTAGCCAGGCATGGTGGCATGTGCCTGTAATCCCAGCTACCTGGGAGGCTGACACAGGAGAATTGCTTGAACCCAGGAGGCAGAGGTTGTGGTGAGCTGAGATCATGTCATTACACTCCAGCCTGGGCAACAAGAGTGAAACTCCATCTCAAAAAAAAAAAAAAAAGTAGCAAAAAATAGACTAATTGTGTTAAGCCATTGAGCTTTCAAGGGCTATTTGTTACTGCAGCTTAGCTCATCCTACCCTACACAGTTGAGCAGAGAGCTGAATAATGAATAGGACCTAAATATATGAGAGAGGAAGTGAAAGCATTCTAGCAGAGAGAATGGCCCAATGCAAAGGCTTTGTGGTGGGAGCAAGAAAAGCAAGAAGGAAGAACTGGGAAAGGCCAAGGAAGGTGAACAGAGTGAGAGATGGTGGATTCAAGATAAGGCTGCAGTGGTTGGCAGAGACAAGACTGTGCAGCCCACGTATTGCCCAAGCGAAGGCGTAGCACCTGCAAGATTCATGCCTGTTCACATTCCCACTGCCCAGAGACTCTGACTGAGGTCCTGTCTGTTTTCAAGAAAGAGACCCTGGAGTTCTTCACTGTTAGCCTTCCTCGCTTTCAGATGCTGACAGCCTTGAGAAGACGCTGTACTTTTCCGTTCCACAGTAAGCTGCCCACATCAAAGCCCAAGAAGCCACAGGCATTTGGGGGAGTTGTGGGTCAGATATTTAATTATTCTAATCTAGAAGTCTATTCTCCCCACACTGCCAAGAACAGAAAGTTCATTTTGGAAAAAGAGGGTAGTTCCTTGGAAGGGCTGAATCTCATCTTTGATCTGCAGAGCTCTCAGACCCACCTCAAGATTTCCAAAGCCCAGAAACCCACAGACACTATCCCTCGCCCACAATAATGGACAAAACAAGAAGCCGCTAGTGCTTGTGGTAGAGGGAGGTGAGGAATGTCTTGGATGTATTTCATTTTTATTTATTCCTAAGAAAAACCACCTTTAAGATGGGGAGATGTGAGTGGACATACATTTCTAAACAACTTTGTTGATCTGATAAAATCAGATAAAGAAATTACTGTAAAAATATTGCCTCATCTACAAAGCTCAGGACATTTTTTTCCCTTTTGCTCTTTTTTATCTTTGAGAAAGATAATGAAAGAGAAAGCTTGAAACCCCGTTTCCATTGATGTTCGAACACACAACTGCTGGGTTTAAGAACCAGAGGAGATCAAAGGGAATGGGGCCCATTCCAATAAAATTATAGCAGCGCTGGCAGAGGGCGTGGGCTCATTTAGGAACTTGGAGGCAAGGAGTTGTTGACGCACCTTCATCAGAGCTGAGGACAGAAAGAAAAATGCCTGAAATTCCAAGGGATTAATTAGGAGTATAGCTCATAATGTTACAGCAGCTGCACACACAGTTAGCTGATACGTTTCCCTCAGTGAACACCTCAAGCCCTGGATATCAGTACCGTTCGTAGGAAAAATGGATGGTGGTGACTCCCAGTTCCAAAGGAGAGTTCTTCTGCCCTGAAAATGTAACTGGCCTAGGCCCAGTTACATTAAGTCTGGGGTGAGAGATTGGGAAAAACAAATAAATTTGGAAATATAGTGGCAAGAAAGGAACCAAAAACCTTTTGGGTTTATATTATATTAAAGTACCAACGTTTTGGTATTTCATTAGCCCCATTTTACAGATGAGAAAACTGAGATTCAGAGAGGCTGAATAATTGTGTATAACTGTGCATAGCCACTTAGCCAGCTTTGACTGAATTCTTATTGCTTTCCACTTAAAATGAGTATTCCAGTGGTTTTCCAGCCCCCTTCACCCACCAGTGAGTGGGGCCTCCATACCCAATACCTGACTATCCAGTGTTTAGGCTGTTGGGGAGGTATGACAAATCAGGTGGGAATGTTTGGGAAAAACCCACCTGGGTGGTCCTTGCAAATGCTATCAACGACTACATAAATCTAGTGCTGCTATTAAGAACTGAGTCTCTGTATTAAATAGTAGAGACGTGAACAGTCCACACTGCTGTCCAAATCCTATACACCTTAGTCCATGCGAATTTAAAGGGCGCAGGAAGTTGAAAAGCCTAGCCAATCATTTTTATCCTAAACCAGTCATTGCAAATGAAAATACGCACTCAGGGATGCAACTTCTGACAATCAGTTGAAGTAGATTCCACAGAAACCAAATGACATTAGTATTAGCTTAATTCAAGTGTAACCAGGAACGTGAATTAATTTCAAAAAGAGTGCCAGGCATGGTGGCTCATGCATGTAATCCCAGCTCTTTGGGAAGCCAAGGTGGGAGGATCATTTGAGGCCAGGAATTTGAGACCAATCTGGGCAATATAGCAACATCCCACCTCTACAGATTTTTTTTTTTCAAATAGCCAGGCATGGTGGTGCACAACTGTAGTCCCAGCTACTTGGGAGGCTGAGGCGGGAGGATCGTTTGAGTCCAGGAGTTCGAGGCTGCAATGAGCTATGATCACGCCAGTGCACTCTAACCTGGGTGACAGCACAAGACCCTGTCTCAAATATACATATATATACATATACATATACATACTAAAAACATATTTTAAAGCATAACATCCCTGCTTCTTCACCACCTCTTTAATGGAAATAATAATATTATTAACAACTAGAATTTGCTTAGCTACAAAGGGTACTGTGTGTATAATATGCCATTTAAATCTTCTAACAACCTATTGAATAAAGTAATTTACTATCCCCATTTTAAAGATGAGGAAACTGAGACTTGGAGGGGCTAAATCATTGTATATCAATGTGCCTAATCAGACAGTGAGTGGGAGGGCCAAGATTTGAATCCCAGTCTATCTGACCACTTTCCTGCCTCTAATACCCGTCAATGCTCTCAGCCGGCTCCCCACCCTGCCTCTCAAGAGGAAGTTCATCAGGTTTCCAGCAATAGAGATTGTAATGATCAAATCAGCAGAGAGGGGGGCAGAATTGACAGACGATTCTAGAGCAGATGATCCCATTTAGCCCTTGAAAATGAAACTTCTCTGAAGAAAAGTAGCCACCCCACCCCCATACTTTAGTTGGTCAACCTACAGTAGAATGAATTACTGAGGAAAGCAGCATTTCTAACTTAGCAGCAAATAACAGTCCAAATTTTAAACAAAATGAGGCCAGGCACAGTGGCTTATGCCTTGTAATCCCAGCACTTTGGGAGGCCGAGGCAGGCAGATCATTTGAGGTCAGGAGTTCGAGACCAGCCTGGCCAACATGGTGAAACATCTTCTCTATGAAAATACAAAAATTAGCTGGGCGTGACGGCACACACATATAATCACAGCTACTCGTGAGGCTGAGGCAGCAGAATTGCTTGAACCGAGAGGCAGAGGTTGCAGTGAGCCGAGATCGTGCCACTGCACTCCAGCCTGGGCAACAGAGTGAGACTTTGTCTCAAACAACAACAACAAAAAGTTTACCCTCCCAGGGTGTACTGGCTTCTTTGCATCTTGGAAAAGCATTCATAGTAAAACGTATTGGGATTTAATGTTACCCAATAATAATGATAGGCTAAGATAATGTAGTTACCATGTATCACGCTCTTGCTAAAAGGCAGGCACAGTGATAGGCATTTGAAATATCTCATGCTGTCTATCTAACTCACAACAATTCCATAGGTAAGTACTTCCTTTCATCTCATTTTTCAGATACGGAAACAAAGCATCCAAGATGTGAAATAATTTGCCAATTTCATACAGCTCCTAAGCGGTAGAGTTGGGATTTGAACCTGCATTGTTCCAAAACGTTTCCTCTCTCCAAATACAGCTGCAGTTCCTGTTATGACCTGCCTCTATCCCAATCAGTTTCTCCTGCCCCGTTTCGAGCAAGGCACCGCAATCCAGGCTTCCTACCCAGAAACCTGAGAGTCTTGTCTTGTCTTCACATTTGGTAGCGCCCACATCTAATCAGTCAACGTATACGATCGACTCTAATTCCATTATCAGTCAAAAGTGTCCCCTCCTGTTTGGATCCTTTACCAGCAGACTACAGGAATGGAAAGAAATCACCACCACCATGAGGGCGTTAGGAATGATAAAAGAGCATTTATGGCCAGGCATGGTGGCTCACGCCTGTAGTCTCAGCACTTTGGGAGGCTGAGGCAGGTGGATCACTTGAGGTCAGGAGTTCGAGACCAGCCTGGCCAACGTGGCGAAACCCCATCTCTACTAAAAATAAAAAATTAGCCAGTGTGGTGGTACGTCCCTGTAGTCCCAGCTACTCGGGAGGCTGAGGCAGGAGAATCACTTGAACCCAGGAGGTAGAGGTTGCGGTGAGCCAAGATCACGCCACTGCACTCCAGCCTGGGCAGCAAGAGAGAAACTCCATCTCAAAAAAAAAAAAAAAAAAAAAAAAGAGCATTTGTATGTGAAAACCACTTGAAACATAACTACAGGTTTAACTTTCCCCATTACAGGCAGGAGGGGGAAAAAAAACACAATAAATTATATTTTGAAATTTTTGAGTCTTACTCCTACTCTCATTGAAAAATACTGCCACATCTCTTGTGGCTATGAAAATTGATACAACCTTTTTGGAAAATAATTTGGCCATATATATCAAGAGCCATAAAAATGTTCATCCCCTTTGACCCGGTAATCCCACTCCCAGGAATTTATCCGAGGGAAATCATTCAAAATAAGAAGAAGAAAAAAGAGCTAGTTGTGTACAGATGTTGGTTACCTCTTTGTAATCATAAGAATCTAAAAGCAAAATAAATGTAGAATTATAGTGGAATAATGGAGCCAATTTCAGTGTAGTTAACTCAATGTTATATTAGGCAGTTGCAAAAATAATAAATATGGGCACTAGGTAGAACCTAGGAAAAATACACAGGAAATAATGCCGAATGAAATATATATGTTCTGTAATTATAACTACATAAAAACATATATTTTTACAGATGAAAAATGAAAGGGGTCATGGAGGAATGTAAACAATGCATATGATTGATTAGCGGGATTACAGACACGGCTTCTTTGATGCTTTAGAGTTGGATGAAAATGTTATAAAGCCTTTTGGAAGCTCCCTAATGAAGGGAGTGGTGGTGACCATGAGAAGGGACCCCAGCCCCAGACCTCGGGAGGGAAGGGGCTTCCTGCTGCTTTCTGTGCCACGTGTAGGGAGGTTGGCCAGCCCCGCAGACAAGACCATGACTGCCCTATGGTAGGCACAGCCGGCAGAACCCTCAGAGGCTTTTCCCGTCTTGGACTGGGATGTTGGTTTAGCAGAGTAGAGACAGAATCAACTCCTTGTCTCCCTGGCTTCTGGGTCTGTGAGAGCAGCCTGAGGCTCTCATTTTACCAAGGTCGGGGACTGGATACGGACCCTACCCTTAGGATAAAGCTTGTCCAAGTTCCAAACAGCAAGCAGAAGCGCGGTCAGGCCTCCCAGCCAAGGCGAGGAACCCCAGATAAGGATCCTGGTGAGGGCCGGTGGAAGATCAGAGAGATGCGGCAAAGCTCCCACAGAAAGGATTCAAACCCCAAAGGGCCTTGAGCCTGGCCTCACTGCCCACTGCCCCATCAGGGGGTGATCGAGCGGCAGTGCCAACCTAGTGCCCAGCCAATCTGCTCCTCAGCTGAGCCCACTCAGCCGTCCCACACGGCAGGGCCGTCTTCCCTCTTGCATGCCTCTCCCTCCGTTTTATCCTCCTCCTTTCAGCCCTCCTTGACCCCAGACCTGTGAATGACACACACTCAAGGACACAGCATAGTCCCTCAGTGGGACCCAATGCTGAGTGATGAGTGACTCATTAGGAGCAGTCCTTGCAGATGCAGTGTTACATTCATCCATCATGTCCCTGCTGAGCAATTCCAGATCTGGCCATTTGCTGGAGGCATGGGTGAGGCTCTCCCCAGCGCCATCCTGTGAGTAAACACCCCTTCGTCACAAACAGGATGCGTGCCGACACTGGCTTTCATCTGGCTGCACACAGAAGGGATGGAGAATCCAGGCTTTGGCTGATCAAAACAGTGGGCAGGAAGCCAGCAGGGGTCCATTGTCCCTTTCTGCCACCCTGGACTTTGCTCCCACACAGCTGCCTTCGGATTTTTAAACAGCATTTGTTCAGGAGACAGTGTTTTTGCCAAGGCTGGCACTGGACTCAAAGGAGTTGGAAAATGGGTAGCTCAGAATCACAATGATTCCTCTTAGCTCTTCCCTCTCTTGGCAGGTGTCCTCTGTGTCCACAAGAAGATGGACAGATCCCACTTACAGAGAAACTTGTGGAGAAGAGGCCAGAATTAATTAACAAGAAGATGTTGTTATAAACATTTGCTTAAGAAATGCACTCATTACTTTCACACCCAAAGATAAATTAAATCAGGCAAATCCAGGAGAGACTAGGAAAGAAACTGCTTCAAGGATATCAGAAAAATGAGGCGTTTCTGCCTATCGTTTATAGGTCGGTAGGTCCACCTAAGTTCTCAAGGGCATTTAAAAAATGAAAAGCACTTTGTTTGTTTGTTTGTTTTGAGACGGAGTCTCACTCTATCACCCAGGCTGGAATGCAGAGGCATGATCTCAGCTCACTGCAACCTCCACCTCCCGGGCTCAAGTGATTCCCCTGCCTCTGCCTCCCAAGTAGCTGGGACTGCAGGTGTGTGCCACCACACCGAGCTAATTTTTGTATTTTTTTGTAGAGATGGGGTTTTACCACGTTGGCCAGGCTGGTCTTGAACTCCTGACCTCAGGTGATCCGCCCGCCTCGGCCTCCCAAACTGCAGGGATTACAGGTGTGAGCCAACACGCCCAGCCCCAAAAAGCACTTTTACATATTCCGTTTGAACTCTTCTTATACTTTGCAGCATTTGGTGGTGGTGGTTTTTGTTAATTTAAGGCAGCATTTCTCAACCTGGGCACAATTGACATTAGAGGCTGGAACATTCTTTGTTGTGAGGGATGGTCCTGCGCTGTCAGGAATGTTTAGCAACATCCCTGGCCTCCCCTCACCTGATCATGTTAACACCCCCTCGGTTGTGATGAGCAAGTATGTCTCTAGACGTTCCCAAATGTCCCCTGGGCAATAAAACTGCCCCCTCCTCCTTTGAGAACCATTGATTTAGGAGGAAGAAGAAGTTAAGGAGGAGAAAGTTTGCTAATTCAAAGTAAAATTCAACCTAGCTCCTGCATAGATCATCACTTCTTTATAAAGAGACAGATTTTTATGAATGGGATATTGTGGTGCTTTATATTGGAGTTTGACTAGAAAGGCAAAGTTTCTAATGCTGTAATCTCCAGAGGAAAAGCATTCACTGGAAAAGGCAAAGCTGTTAACGTTGGTTGTATAGGCACATCTGAAATGTCCCTGCTTTTTAAATGACCCCTGTTTGGGCAGGTTTGCTTACAAACTTACACAGCAGACAAAGTAAGGACATTTCTTTTATGAAAAAAGATTCATCTCATGGCTCCTTGAAATGAGGCCCCTTAGAACTTTTCTAGTTCTTAGCGTTGGGTGTTATTAACTTGACAGACTGTCTAGGCTGCAGAGAAGCTGAGAATATTAATAGAAATGAAGAAAGCATTTATAAAATTCTTATTCACATCAATTTTGTGTAAAGTGATATCTCTCTAATGGTTTTACCCCTGCCTTTTTCAGCTAACATCTATTGGTCAAACTGGGGTTCAAAACAAAGGATCAGGTCTCTGAAAGTATTGCTCATTTTACAGGGATTCACCCTTTGAACGCTCTCTGGGCCTAACCTAGACACTCGGTAGTAATGACAAAAGAGTAAAGTATTAGTCACCCATGTTCAAGGTGCACGTGATCTGTTTGGAGAAGCAGAACATGCACTTTTTAACCAACTATGGAAAACAAGTCAAACAGCAAAATGAACTCTCCTTTTATGGTTGGCACTGAGAAGAACATTCTTCCAAACAGGTGAAGTAAATCAAAGTAGACTTCCTGGAAAAGGGGGCTTTGAGTCAGGCATGGATCAGTAGAGAGTCTCTGCATACCCATGCTGGATCCCAGGGAACACTGCTGATCACCAGAGCCTGAATAAGCAGTAACTTCAACCTTCTCACTTTTTCCTCCCCTCTTTCCTGTGCCTGGCAGATCCTTTTCTGGGGGTTGCAGTGGGTATAGCCGTCTCCTAATCATATGATCCCATCCTCCTGGCCACAGTTGATTGGTTCAGGGGGTGGGCATCTGACCCAACCTGAAACCATCCAAATTCCCTCCTCTGGGAATTTCGAAAATGAACTACAAGCTGACATTTCCTGTGAATCCAAGTCACATCCTGTTTATCTAGCAAACACATATAATGCTTACTATGTACCAGGCACTGTCCTAAGTGGTTCATAAATACAAATTCATTGAATCCTCATAAAAGTTTTATGAAGTAGATACTATCATTGTCCCTCATTTTACAGATGGGCACACAGAGGTACAGAGAAGTTAAGTAACTTGCCCAAAGACACACAGCTGGTAAGGGGCAGAGCTACTAACCATGTTGCTTGGGGAATTAAAAATAAGCACGGGCCAGGAGCAGTGGCTCATGCCTGTAATCCCAGCACTTTAGGAAGCCGTGGCAGGTGGATCATCTAAGGTCAGAAGTTTGAGACCAGCCTGGTCAACATAGTGAAACCTTGTCTCTACTAAAAATACAAAAATTAGTTGGGCGTGGTGGTGGGCACCTGTAATCCCAGCTACTCAAGAGGCTGAGGCAGGAGAATCACTTGAACCCGGGAGGTGGAAGTTGCAGTGAGTCAAGATCGCACCACTACACTCCAGCCTGGGCAATAGAGAGAGACTTCTTCTCAAAATAAAATAAAATAAAATATCAGCACATCCAAAGCTGGAATCGGGCTTCTCGTCCCATTTCTGTCACTTTCGATTTGCCCTCGCGTAAATTGCTTAGCTTTGCTGTGCCCAGTTTCCTCAGCTGTAAAAGACAAGGGTGGATTAGATCAGTGTTTTCCAAAGTGTGGTGTGGTGTAGATACTGGTGGGATGAGAGATTATAATTTTTTTCATAGCTACATATTTATCTTCATGTATATTAGAAACGACACATAATAGATGATAGATGGACGGATAGATAGATAGATAGATAGATAGATAGATAGATAGATAGATAGATTTTACATACATATAGATATCCCCAAACCTGTGGTATCACAAATAGTATTGCTTGAGATGAAACCAGAGTGGGTAGTAACATCATAGTTTAGAAGTGAGTTCAGGAAACACAGTACAATGGGAAACGTGGCCCTTGACGTTCACATGTACCTGCACTGCCTGAGTCAACATGGTTTCAGTGGGGATGACTCCATTCCTGCACGCCAAGGTGCATTTATGACCCAAGCCGGCCACAGTGATTGTCCTGGGGAAGGACACGTGATCCAAGAGGACAAGTGAGGCCCCCTGGGGACTTTTGCTGGGCCAATCAGGAAAGCCTGGTGCTGCCAAGGGCATCTGCCACCACCCAGAGAGGACAGAGGCAAGGCAGAGACACCTTTAAAGGCTGGAAGAGGGAGAGGAGGGCCTGTGAACACGCCATCTAGCCTCAGAGCCAGTGGAGCTGGCACTACATCTACCCCCAGGGTTTTCGCTTACCTAAGGCAACACAGTTTTCTTTGTGCTTTCCACTGACTCTAGTTTGAATTTGCTTTTTGTCCCTTGCTAATAGTTTTGATGAACACAGGTAGGCAATGCAGTCTTAGGATTTAGTGAAGAATTGCTACTTTCTAGTACCAGGTGGTGACACCCAGTTTAAAAAGCCACAATGACTTCGGTGGAGAGAAAGCACAGACATCATAGCTTCCATGCTGAAAGTGATGACTCTGTCTCAGGCAGCATGGGGGAGAGAAGAGAGGCAGACTTTGACAATGACTATCCTCAGCCTCGGTTTCCTCCTCTGCAGAGTGGGAATAACAATATCTCCTATGAATGGACATCCTAGGGCCAAATGGCATAACAGAAGCAAGCTATCTAATGAAGTTTCTTAAGTCAACAAAAGGTAGCTATTACTATGTCGTGCCAGGAGTTTTATAAAAGTATTGTACCAAATTCCATGTGATCCTCACCACAATCCTATACTTTAAAATCACCAGCTTTACTCCAGAGAAACTGGGATTCAAAGAGGTTAGGTGACTTGCTGTCAAGCAAACAGCCAATAAAGAACAGAGCTGTCCTTCAAGCCAGCTCTAGCAGACACCACCCAAGGCTGGGTGGTGGGGAATATTCCAAGGTTTCGGAAGCAAGACTCCAGGCAGCCAGTCATCAGGGGCAAAGGAATGTGAAAGCCACTGGTGGGGGCAAGTGAACCAGACAAGATAGCAGAGGAAATTCCCTGAGAGCTCTCCTTACTTCCTGCCCACTTTGGAAAGTTCCTTGGAAAATCCTGGGGCTCAGATTTGGAGGAAAATCAGCTTTGTGGAACAAAGGCATAAAATAATCCAGCAAAGCACCCAGTCCCGATGCATCAGGAGGAACTAACATTAATACACGGCCACAGATCCCAGATGTTGTTATGGTTGGATTACACGGACTTGGAAAGTTCAGGCATGAGATGCCTGAATGATAACAATAGAAAACAGATCAAAAGCCCAAAGAAAGAAATCAAGAGAAATGAAAAACAGAAGGAACTGCAGGGGAAGATGAAAGAGGAGAATTATAATTTGACACTGAAGGGGAGCCAGTGTTTAAGGTTTTTCTGGAAGTTGACCCACAGCCAGATGAGACTTTTTGTAGCATTACTGGCAGTATGAAGTTAAAATCCTTGAGCTCTTTTGTAGACTTTGGGGACCTCAGGGTTAAAAGAGTTCCCTGAGAATCTCCTAAATCCACCTCTTCCTTTAAATCATCCTGGAGGTGTTCAGTGCCTGAATCTTCATAGACCTTGTCATATTCAGCTCATCCATCAATACCAGGGAGAGCAGCAAGGTATAGGAGGAATTGAAGCTAAGGTTGTACAATCCCCCTGGCCACAATCCCGTAAGAGTCTCATTGCTCCAAATGTCAGAAAACTCCCAGTTTCTCGGTTCAGGTAATAGAGAACCTAATTTACACTGACAAACAAAAAAGGAAATGAATTGACTCAGAAAACTGAACAGTTGAGAGAGGTCTAACTAGCTTCAGGTATGGTTTGATCCAGGAGTTCAAAAGACGTCACAGGGCTCAGTATCTCCATTTCACTCCATATTTGCTTTTGTCTCAAGCTCCACGTGGTGACAAAATGGCAAATTTCATATTTGTATTCTCCCATGTTTGAGTCCAACAGAAAGAGAATATGCCTTTCTCCCAAAAGTCTAAGCACTAGGCTCATCAAGACCTGTTGGCTTTAATAGGGTCTTATGCCCATCCCAGTGGCTAGAGGAATATGATGCTCTGATTGGCCAGGACTGTACCTAGAACTAGTAGCAAAGTCAACTCCATCCCCAGCCTGAGAACGGAGAGTGGAAGACAAGTGTTTCCCCGAGAAAAAGTGAATTGCATCATTAGGAGTTGGTAAATGAATGCTGGCAATCAAAAAATAATGGATGTCCACTATTTCCCATCCCAGCTCTGTCTCCTGCATGTGACTCTCTTTTGCAATTTTCTCTCCTCGCAAGAAAATAAGAAGTAACAGCATTATCATCTGGTCCTGAAATATCAATGGCATATACAATTTATCCTTGTCAATTAAAAATCTAAAGCCCAAGTCATTTTACATTTGCTTTTCCAAAATGTATTAAATTGGATGCCTTTAAGTCTTTATGTACAGTATATAAATAAACAAATAAAAATATACCAGCAGCGGCAGGGCACAGTGGCTCATGCCTGTAATCCCAGCACTTTGGGAGGCCGAGGCAGGCAGATCCCTGGAGTTCAGGAGTTTGAGTCCAGCCTGGGCAACATGGTGAAATCCTATATTTACAAAAAATTTTAAAAATTAGCTAGGTGTGGTGGCATGCACCTGTAGTCCCAGCCACTTGGGAGGCTGAGATGGGAGGATTGATTGAGCCCGGGAGGTCGAGGCTGCAGTGAGCCATGATCACCACTCACTGCACTCAAGCCTGGGATATATATCATCCACATAAGAACCACTCATTGACATCTACTTTTGACCATGCAGTGTCTTAAGCACTAGCGGATACAAAAGGGATACAAGACCCCAGTTCCTGTTGCTGAGAAGCCCACACTCTAATAAGGTTTAGGGGAACATTGGCCTTAACGGCAAAATATCAATCTGAAGTTTCTCATTAAACTTTTTAGTTTTTTAATTAAGTCTCTCAGAAAGAGACCTGTCCTGGCACCCTTCCATCCCTCAAATTTTAACCAACGGCTTGACAGTTAATAACATATTTTTACATTTATTTTTGTATCTGAGACTCCCAATATCTCTAGGAGGGTTGATTCTATTTTTAATTGGCATTTTATGGATAAAGGAGAGAAAAGTTCAGACAGGTTGAGTGACTTGCATGGAGTCACATAACTAAAAAGTGATTATACCCAAACTTGACATCCGCTCCCTTATTCCTACCCCTAGTCATGTGAACCTACCTGAAGTCAAAAACATTGTCACTAATGCTGGATACAGAGGAAGCCAGAGGTCCACCAAGAGGCTGTCCCAAGACAGAAGAGCTCAGAAGCCATTTGAGGTCCATGCTGTTATTTTGCATTCTGTACTACTCAAGTCAGATGGATAAAATTGCAAGCTTTCCTCTATCATTCTCAGCAAGCTAACACGGAAACAGAAAACCAAACACCACATGTTCTCACTCATAAGTGGGAGGAGAACAATGAGAAGACACAGACACAGGGAGGGGAACATCACACAATGGGGCCTGTCAGAGGGTTGGGGGCAAAGGGAGGGAGAGAATTAGGGCAAACACCTAATGCATACAGGGCTTAAAACCTAGATGACGGGTTGATAGGTGCAGCAAACCACCATGGCACATGTATACCTATGTAACAAACCTGCACATTCTGCACATGTATCCCAGAACTTAAGATAAAATTAAAAAAAAAAAACTGTAAACCTTCCTAAAATGGAACAAGGAAACAGCAGCCTTTATTTCTTTGTTTGGTTGGCCTGTCTACTAGATGCCAGGCTCTGGGCCAAGCCCTGGGATTACCCAGACGCAATGAGTCCCTGTCCTCCAGGAATACACGTTCTTGGGAAGTGGAAGAGAAGGACTCTTGACAAAGCCATGTGATGAAGGCAATGGTTAAGAAGTGCCCAGGCAGCTCAGGGAGCTGGGAGGAATATACCTGCTCAGACTGGGAAGGCTGCAGGAAGAGGGAGAATGTGGGAGTCTGTCAGTTAGCAGGGTCAGACATGGGAAAGAAGGTCCGTGTGAACTGAAGTGAAGAGTAGGAACAGGGGTCAGGGAGATGAGGCTGGTGATTCTGGCAATGCTTAAATGGGCACAAAGGAGATGGCCTGACTGACCCTTGAAGGCCATCGGCAGCTCCAAAGAGGACAGAGGCTTTTATTGTTTTGGGTTCCTTCCAGATGCAGTGCAGTAGGTGGGTTGGACATGGGCACGTGTGCAGGTGGAGAGAGCTGTTAGGAAGCTGTCAAAGTTATCCAGGTGAGAACTAATGGCCAGTGAAGCTAAGCAGTGCTGGGGCCATGGGGAGAAATACTCAGGCTGGAGAAGGATTCCAGGGCAAGTTCAGACAAGGCCAGGAGGGCTGCTATGGGGGAGCAGGAGAGTGGAGATTCAGAGGTGGCAACCAGGGTCCCAGCACAAGTGACGCTTTTGTGAGAGGGGTGGAGGGCATGAGAGAGGAAGATATGAGATATTTTGTGATGTTTTGAGATTGTGGTGCCCACAGGAAAGAAATGGGACAAGTCCAGTGCGCTGTGGAATACAGAGGAGTGGGGCTTCCAATCTGGGCTGGAAAGACAGCTGGGAGTCATCCCAGGATGTCCACAGCCACGAATGTGAGTGGTGACTAGAGCACTAGATTGAATGTATCACTCAGGGGAGAGTTTATAGAACAAGAAACAGGCCAAGTATAAAGTCCCGGGAGACAAATAAAAGGGTATGAAGAAAACCTGGAGAGAGGGGTGACCTAGGAACCCAAGAAGGGAAAGCTTCTTAAGGAGAGGGTAATAGTCAAAGCCTGTGGGAAAATTGGTCAGATAAGGACTAAACAGTGCTTACTGGATTTTGCAATAAAGAGGTCCCTAGCTTTGCTGGCAAGCATGTCAGGGAAATGGTGGGACTGGCAGCCAGCACGCAGTTGATGGATAGGAAGATGGTAGGTGATGACATGGCCTTGTGGCTGAGGACAACTCTTTCAGAAAGCTTGGCAGGGAAGGGACGGAGAGAGATAGGGCCACAGGATGGAGAGAGGGTTTAAGGCTTAGAGGTTTAGGCTGTTGTCATTTTAAGAGAGTGAAAGGCTTCGACATGTTTATAGGATGCCTAAGGACCCTCAGCAGGTGGGGAGAGGATTGATTCTGAGTTTAGAAGGCAGGATGCACCTCCTCTTCTGAGGCTGGAGGAAAGAAGAGAAGGGAGCATCAAGATTTAGATAAATGTGGCCATGTGAAGACAAGATATCGAGAGAGGTCAGCCTGATAAGCTGGATTTTCTCAAAGAATTAGGGGGCAGAAGTGTTTGCCAAAAGTGAGGGGACAAGCATGGGGTGACCAGGCTAGCTCTGAGACAGTGGTAAAGATTCTGAACAGCACCAGAGGGGAACAGGAGAGGCTGCTGAGCAGTGCCAGAACCATGGAGCTTAAAGGCTCTGAGGTTCCTAGTGGACCAGAGCAGCCCAGTTGTATGGTTTTCCAATCTTTTGATCTGGAATTCATGGCAAGATCAGTAGGGACTGGGCTGAAGTATCTTGCTTATGAAGAAAGAATGAGCTAAACCAATAAAGACAATAAAATTAAAGAGAAATGTTTAATCTACTCGAGGGAACAAACTTTTCAGCATTTTGGCAGGACCTGTCTACAGTCCAAGTGATAGGATTATATAAAAAGACACTCATCCATTCATTGAGGTAGGTCTGCAGAATTTCTACTTGACAACACCTCTTAACCTGGATTGCTTTACTAAATGCTTTTGGAAGTCAAACCTTCCCAAATGTACCCTAATTTATACTTTTCAATAATTCAGATGGGGCAATGGGAATTACTAAAAATGCCTATCTTAAAATTTAATAGAATTTTACATTTTAACAAATTAATGCTAAGAACTGAAATACCAGCACACTGGAAAGTTCAAGTCATGTAAGGTATGCAGGCAGCACTCTGGATATGTGCTTTAGACTCGGAGCAACAGTCAACGTACCCCTCAACCCAAAACAGAGTCACTACAGGGAAGGACTAGGGAGGGTGAGCAAAGGCCCATCCTCCCAGCCCTTAGGAGCACTGTATTCTGTAAGATGAGAATGAGGGTGGGGGTAGGAAAGAGACCCAACCTCCCTGATAGAGACCACTGAAAGGAGCTGCTGTTAATTAGCAGGCACCCTGGTTGGTGACAAAAGCAAGAGTCCGTGTTTATTGAGGATCCCCTCTAGTTTGACTTTGTGCTAAAGAATTTACATTGGGCTATCTTAGGTGATTCAAACAACAGCTTATGATCTACTTATGGTCCTCATTTTGGAGATGAAAAAATGGCGATCTATTGAAGTGAAGGGTACATCTAAGGTTTCACAGTCAGGAGGGGGCAGAGCCAGGACAGAAGCCCAGATTTATCGTATTCAAGGCCAGAGTTCTAAACCACGGTGCCTTACTGCTTCTAACCTTACATGAAGTCACCACTGCCCACATTTCTGGCCGTCTCAGAGAGGCCCAAGCACCTGCAGACAAGCCCATGGGCTTTGAAGCAGGCACTGAGTTCTGAGCATAAATATTAACATAACTGTGTGGGGGCCACTTAGTGATAGGAGCTTTCAATGGAAAAGGTGGTTGCTCTTTTCCAAGCGTGATATCTTATAGCTGGGGTGCTGTAAGATGTGAGAGAGGGAGAGTCAACAAGATTGTGTGCCCAGCACAAGGAAGGCACTCAGTTATGTCGTAGAGGTGAGAAAAGAGAAGCAACTTTGGGAGGAGGGGAGGAGGTAAGAAAGATTCCTGACTACTGAGCTTGAGACAGCAGGTTTCTTCTTTCTACAAACATGTATGCAGTTCCTAACATTTGAGTTCCTAACATTCCTAACTGCAGAAGGAACTTATGCAGTTCCTAACAGGTGCCAGATTCTTTTCTAGGCAATGAAATGATTGAGGGGAGGGGGTGGAGACTGTGCCTGACCTCAGAGAACCACAGTCTAGACCAGCAAGGACAGCACACTTACAATAAAGTATGAAGATGCCATGGCCAAGGACACCTGGGGCATAGAGTATAAAGAAAGAGTGGGAAATTCAGCTTGGGGGTGAGGGTTAGGGATGGACAGATTTTAAGGGGGCTCTGTGAGCCCCACCTGTTTGTATCTGTGCTCTTGTGGGTCCCTTCCCCTTGAGTGTGGGCAGAACCTGTTAATCACCCCTGGTCTACAGAATGTGGCAAAGGTGAAGAGATGTGCATGACCACGTGTATGTGACTAAGTTTACAAAGCCCGTCTTGTGAAGAGACTTCCTCTTCTTTGCTAGCTTTAAAGAAGCCTGCTGCCAGTTGTGAGCTACCATCCAGAGAAGGCCACATGACAAAGAGCTGAGGGCAGCCTCCAGCCGACAGCTAACAAAAACAAAACAAAACAACTGAAGTCTTTAATTCAGCAGCCTGCAAGGAACTGAATGCCGCCAAGAAACACATGAGCCTAGAAGAAGATCCTTCCCCAGTTGAGCCTCAGAGGAGACTGCAGCCCCAGATGACACCTCTATTGTAGCCTTGTGAGACCCTAAGCAGAGAACCCAGATAAACTGTGCTCAAACTCTTAACCCACAGAAACTTTAAGATAAAGAATGCCTGTTGTTTTAAGTAGCCATATTTGTGATAATATTGTCATGCACTGATAGATAATTAATATGGGGGCCAAAGGGACCTTCCTAGAAGATGGAATCTTAATGTCTTTCTTTCCCAAACTTTAGCCATTTGGCTCTACCTTTCACAGAAAGACAAGTCTATCCTCTAGGGTGATTCCTCTTCTCGGGTTTTTCGAAACAGCCCAGGTTTTATGTGCTATTCCTGTTTTTTAAATAAAAGTGATTCCTTCTATGTACAATAAAATTTAATAGAAAATACATCATTCGTGTCCTAATTTGTATACCAGTGTAATATATTTTGGTGGGAAAAAAACCCTCACAATTCAGGAAAACAATTTTTATCAGCCTATGTTTCTTCATTTGGGGTTTGGAAAATACAATTTCACCTTTCCTTTTTCTGACACTGGGGAAAGCCACAAATGTACTAAAGTTGCAGTTTGGGAAACTGAGTACAATGTTCAGGTAAGAAAGTTTGCTGGCTCAAGCAAATGGCATTCTGTCTAAACTACAGGCCAGTTCGACATGATTTCTAAGGAAAGAGAGGCTATTCTTGCCAAGTGGCCACAGTCATGCCTAAGCGTACAGGAGGCAAGCCTAGTTGGCCAACCCAGAGGGAAAGAGAAAATGCAACAAGTTAGATGGTGAAAGCTTCCCAAGAAGTTACTTTTTTTTGAGACAAGATTCTCACTCTATTGCCCAGGCTGGAGTGCAGTGGCTCGATCTTGGCTCGCTGCAACCTCCACCTCCCAGGTTCAAGCGATTCTCGTGCCTCAGCCTCCCAAGTAGCTGGGACTACAAATGCACGCCACCACGCCTGACTAATTTTTGTATTTTTTTTTTAGCAGAGACAGGGTTTCACCATGTTGCCCAGGCTGGTCTCAAACTCTTGAGCTTAGGCAATCTGCCCTCCTCGACCTCCCAAAGTGCTAGGATTATAGGCGTGAGCCACAGCGCCTGGCCAGTTACCTTGGGTTTTGAAAGCAGAAGGGATAGAAAAGAGGCTCTGGAAGAAACCAGGGCAATGCAGATGCTGGATTTCAGGGAGTGCTTGGAATGAAAACAGTTAAGGGAAAATGCAGCCAGATGCTTGAAATGAACTATGGGTATGAGAAGGAAACAGCAGAGAGGAGGGTCTGGGTGTCAAAAGGACACGGGGATAGATGTGCCTGCCTCTGGGACAAAGGAATAGGCAAAGAGCAGGGCAGGAGAGAAAACAAGTAGAGACACAGAGGGCAAAGAAGGAAGAGGACAATGTTGCCCAATGCAAAAGATTCCCAGAAAGATCAACAAGAATATGCAGAAGCAAATGGAGCACCATAACATAAATGCCACAGAAGCAGGGTTTTATCTATTTTGGTCATTGCCATATCCTAAGCCTCAACTCTGTCTGCCACAGACACTCAATAAATATTACTGACTGACTAAACAAAGACTGAAAGAAGTGGGAGAAGATAAAACTAAGATACCAAAGGTGGGGCAGAAGAGAGGTTTTACTCAGTTCATCCATCCATCCATTCCATCCACAAACAGTTGTTGACTCCTTTCTTTGGGCTCAGCACTATAATCATCGGGAATAAAGCCACAATCAAAAGAGCCAAGACACTCTGCTCTTGGGAAGTTCACATTCTACTTGGGAAAGACAGGTGTCATACAGGCAAGCAAAGAAAGTAAATACAAAATTTTAAAAATGCTATGAAGGAAGCGAATCAGGATTTAGTAGGGGAGAGTAATTGGGTAGGGGGCAATGAGCATGTGGTCAGAGAAGATCTGGCAGAAGAAGAGGCTGCTGTTGGAGTTAGAATAAGATGATAAGCAGTAGCCAGTTATATGAAGAGATAGTAAAAGTGCATCCCAGTCAGGGTGAACAGCAAACATGGTCTCTGCTGTGAGCTGAATGTTGTGTCACCCCAGGATTCTATGTTGAGACCTAATCCCCTATGTAATGGTATTTGGAGGTGGGGCCTTTGAGAGATAGTTAGGTCATGAGGGTAGATCCCTTATGAATTGGACCTAGTGTCCTTGTAAGAAGAGACCTGCAAGAGCTGATTTCTCTCTTGGCTGTGTGAGGTTACAAGAAGGTGGCTGTCTACACACAAGGAGGAAAATGCTCACAGACACTAGATCTGCCAATGCCTTGATCTTGGACTTCCCAGCCTCCAGAACTGTGAGAAATAAATGTTTATTGTTTAAGACATTCAGTCTATGGCATTTTCATTATAGTAACCCAAACTAAGACACTCTCAAAGATGGAAATCCATTTAGGCACACAGAGGGACAGCAAACAGCCCATGTGGGTGCAGTAGCGTTCAATGGGGGTGGGGTCTAAGGTGAAGTCCTCATGCTAGCAGGAACCAGATGGTGTAAATGGCAAGGAACTTGAGAAGATAACAGGGGTGAATAAATGATGTCATCTGACTTACTTACTTGAAAGTCACTCTCGTGTCAGGGTTGTGAAGCGGCAAAAATAGAAATGAGGAGACCACATAAGGGGACTGATGAGAGAGGACAGTGGCTTCCACCACTGCAAATGGTGGCCCTGGGGAGCAGAGAAGTGGGCAGGTTTATGACCTGCTTACTGTTATTATCGCCCTCATTTCGGAGATGAAAAAATGGAGATCTATTGAACGTACCTTGGAAAAGGAGTGGAGCCATCTTGCTGAAATGTTCAAACAAACTGGAAAGGAAGAGAATAGATCAAGAATGGCTGGCATGTTCCTAGCTAAGAACTGGATGGATGGCAATGCCATGGCATGAGATGGGTAAGGGCTGATGGGGACCATGCTGAGGAGGGTGCTCCTTGGGGAGATATGCAGAGTTCCATTTAGGACTGGTTGAGTTGAGATGTCCATTGAACATCTAAATGGAGACGTCTACCCACTTGGGTGGATTGGGAGTTATGGGCCCATATGACACCATGCAGAGAGTGTAGAGAGAGAAAGCCATTGATTTAAAAAAAAAGTTTTTTTAACAAGACAGTTTTTTCCAGGCCGGGTGCGGTGGCTTATGCCTATAATCCCAGCACTTTGGGAGGTCAAGGCAGGTGGATCATGAGGTCAAGAGATCAAGGCCAGCCTAGCCAATATGGTGAAACCCCGTCTCTACTAAAAACACAAAAATTAGCTGGGGGTGGTGACACGCGCCTGTAGTCCCAGCTACTCAGGAGGCTAAGGCAGGAGAATCACTTGAACCTGGGAGGCAGAGATTGCAGTGAGCCGAGATCATGCCATTGCACTCCAGCCTGGTGACAGGGTGATACTCCGTCTCAAAAAAAAAAAAAAAAAAAAAAAAAAGACAGTTTTTTCCCCCTTTCAAATTAGCTAAAATGAGAAAGAATGGAAAGACTCTGTTTCTCAGTTTTGGCAAAGATGTGGCAAAATGGACACTCTTTCAAACACGGCTACTGAGTGAGCAACCGAGCAATGTGTATTTGATGCCTTAAAAGTCAATATATCCTTAAACGCAGCAATTACAGTTCTAGGGATTTGGTGGGGAGGGGGCATGTGGAATGTGCACAAATATGTCTGTATCCATGTGTATGCTCATGGTAGCTTTCTTTAAATATTGAGAAATAGAGTAGTTCAGTAAAATGGAGTACCACACAGCCATAAAAAAAATGATGTAAAATTTTACTGTTGTGTCAGAGACAATAACGAAAGATTTTGAAAGGAGCAAAGGGGTATGGAAGGTCATTTGCATGGAATGCTGCGTGGCATCTAGTGGGGCCTTTGAGGTAATCTGATTCTATAGGTGTCTCCACCTTGCATTGTCTTTGCAGATCTCCAAGTTGAAAAAAAAAAAAAAAGGCAGTCATTCAAATCAATCTTATTCACAGACATACAAATGAATTTTGCCCTAATTGTTGCTAATTGTTGTCCACCCTGCAGAAAATATGATTCCAAATGTAACATTTTATGGCCATGGAGATAGTAACCCGTTTTGCATCTGTTAACAAATCATTTTGGATATTTCTGATGGCCTACAGGCTACAGTTTCAATGCGTCCCCTCCAAAATTCTGGTGTTAAAAATTAATGGCAAGTATGCTAGCGTTAACAGGTATGAGCCTTTAAGAGGTGATTAGGTCTTGAGGGTCTCTCGCTCGTGAATGAAATTAAGACCCTTATAAAAGAAGCTTTATATAGCAGTCAGCTCTCTTGCCCTCCACCTTCCCCACATGAGGATACAGTGTTCCTTCCCTCCAGAGGATACAGCAACGTGGTACCATCTTAGAAACAGAGACCAGGCCCTCACCAGCCTTCATCTTGGACTCCCCAGCCTCTAAAACTGAGAGAAAGTAAATTTCTGTTCTTTATAAATTAACCAGCCTCAGGCCAGGCGCAGTGGCTCATGCCTGCCGGGCATGAGCATTATAAATATTATAATTTATAATATAATATAAATTATATTATTTATATAATATAAATGCTACACACCAAGGACTGGAAAACTATGGGTTGCCAGGCAAATCTGGCCTGCCAACTATTTTTGTAAATAAAATTTTATTGGAACACAGACACGTCCATTTCTCTTCATATTGGTTTTGTACTATAGCAGCAAGGTTGAGAAGTTGCAACAGAGGCCTTATGGCCTGCAAAGCAAAGAATATTTACTATCTGGTTCTTTAATGTTAATGTTTACTGACCTCTGCTATAAATGAAAAACTATTACCAAGCAGGACTCCAAAAATGCATTTTATGTGCATACACAACACACACACACACACACAGAGTCGAAAGTGCAGGAGGGTATACAGTAAAACATTTTCTAGGAATCACTGTGGATTTGAACATCTTGCCTTTATACTCCACCCGCAAGTCATGACAGAATCCTCTGAATACTAAAGGGAAGTCCAACCTTAGAATTCTCATAAAATGTTTAATATAAAGTTATTCAAAATGATTCATGAAAGCTGCAAGATGGGGTGGACTTGGAATCAGGTAACTAGTTTGTCCAAGCTTGCCCAAGACTTATCCAGTTTTAAACCTAAAAACTCCCATGCCCAGAGAACCTCATCACTCCCAGGCAAACTGGGGCCGCTGATCACTCCAGCGGGAAATCGTATACTACCGTGGCTTAGGTCCTAGATCTGCTACTCACCAGCCACTTGACACCATTTACCCTCTCTAAGCTGCACTTACTTCAACTGCAAATATATACTCCCCTGTTCTGATATCACCGTGAGTATGAAGTGAGTTAGTGCATGCATGTGTGTTCAGTAAACCATGATGGCAAACAAAAAAAAAAAGGTCATTATCACTTGGTCCCCTACATAAAATGATGCAATGGCTGGACATTGTGTGACATTACAACATAGATAGGATGAGAGGAAATTACCTAGAAGGTTGTCATGTAATTATAAGGTTACCACATCATATAATTTGTTGTCTAAACCAGGACAGTGTTGAGAGTGGAAGGGGCACCCAATAATTACATTGGCATAACAGGAGTAAACCAAGCCCATCCTGGGCAAGCCTGTACATACTGTCAGGGACCACAGGGTAACATGGCATTAAGGCTGGCTTCATGGGTGTCAACCTGTACAGTCACACACGGCCTCACACTCAGAGGGCCGTGTGCTTGGTTTCATGCTCTGATACTGCAGAGCGTGAAAAATTGCTCTTGAAATGCTGTCTTGAAATTCTTAATAATTTTTCAATATGGGGCCTCACGTTTTCATTTTGTGCTAGGCCCTGCAAATGATGTAACCGATCCTGCTTAGGGAGAATCCTATTGGGCAGCGAGACCAGATGGCATGACCTCTGAAACCCCTTCCAGGCCTAGGCAGCTAAGCTTCCCTAAGCAGAAAGTTTCAGTTTTAACAGCTAGTTCAGATCCCCTGGAGTTAAAAATAACAGTCCATGATGAAGGAAAGGATGGAGGCTGGGGTCCCCAGGCGGCCTCCCTGCCCCACACGGAGCAGATGCCAGCCTGCTGTGAGGAGCCAGCCAACACAAGCTCAGAGGTGCTGCTCAGGTTCCACCTCACGCCTGTTTGAACTCTGATTTTGTCCGTGGCCAACTTTTCTGCAACCTGGCAAAGGCTTGGGCAGCTGAACAGCTGGATGAACCCTAGAGGGCATTGGAGTGTTAGTCATCTCACAAAGTTAAACTTACTGATCTGGTAACCCCCAGCCCCACTAATGGCTGCGAATGCCATTTATGGGGCTTTCAAGGGCAATAACTGTAAAATCCAGCTCACTGTCTTAACAAACCAGAACAAAGCCGGGTGGCATTGCCAGAGAACTGCAGCTGCTTGCACAGCAACTAAAAAGTCGATCTTAAACTCTGGGGCGAACCCTAGAAAAGACAGCAAGAAGTAAACCAATAGAAAAACCACTCCAGGTTTATTCTGGAGAAGGGAAGGGGCCGTGGACACTGACCGTTTTCAGGTTGCACCTCCCAGAGCCCCAGTCATTCCCATTAGTTACAGCAGACTTTCCCAACCCCAGCGCTGCTGACTTTTGGGCTGGATCACGCTCTGTTGTGGGAGCCGTCCTGTACACTGAAGAATGTTTAGCAGTGTCCCTGCCGTCTGCCCAGAGAGGCCAGTACCACCTCCCCCACTCTCCCACACATTGTGACAATCCAAAACTGTCTCCAGACTTTGTCACATGTCCCCTGGGGTGCAAAATTGCTTTCAGTTGAGAAGCCCTTGTTTACGGCATAAAAGATCATCTACATGAATGTTGATTATGGGAATCAAATGAGTTCAGAATGGTTCATCCTCTTAGGACAGTACCTAACAAGTTAAGCACTATATAAGTATTTGTTAAATAAATGAAATGATTGTACCCCACTACCCCCACCCAGCCCACGTGCCAGCAGAAGCGCCCCGCTCACCCTACATAGCAATCATTCCATGTGCTTCTCTGTGTCTCTACAGCACCTCCACCTCTATTTTTTGCTTTTGCCTCTATTTATAGCTCTGCCACTTGCTACCAGGGCAAATGTCTTCACTTCTCTGAGTTTCTCAGCTGAAAACAGAACATCTTATTCATCTCATGGAATTGTTTTGATAATTAAATGTGTTCCTGTATGACAGGCACCTGCAACAGTGGCTTGCACACAGTAGATGCCCAGGGCCTAATGAAGAGGTATTGTTTTTACCACCCAACATTGCCTGACAGGTGTTTGAGAAAAAAATGCACCTACATTGCATGGACACCGTGTGTGTGTTTAAGACTAGAAACTTGGCGCTGGATTCCAAAGAACAACATGGGATTTTTCTTTCTCTTCCCTCTCTCGCTTATAAATGAGGGCACAGCTGGGTTCTGTGATAAAATGCCCAACTCCACCTGCTCTAGATGTTGCAAAGGTAAGTTTGGGCTCCTATAATTCTGCTCTGTGACACACCTGCTTCTGCAGCTCCTTCCTGGGGTGGGGAGTGGGGTGGGGACACCTGATCATAGGGTGAGCAAGCGGCTCACCAGGACCGAGGGGGTTTCAGGGAGGTGGCACTTTCAGTGCTAAAACCCAGAATGTGCTGGCCCAACCAGGATAAGTTGATCACCCTCCCTGAGAGTTTGGGATTCTATGAGGACTCCTGTCTAGAGTGCAGCGCCACTGCGAGGGTGGTCCTTTATTGTCAGAAACCTTATTCCCAGAAGGAGACATGCAGTGGAAACTGAGCGTCCTCTGCCCTGCGGTGCCCAGCTCCATTCAAGGCAAGCTTGGTCCCTCTGGCTTTCATGGGGATGTGAACGCCTTGCCAGGCTCCTCTCTGCTCCTTCCTCACTCCTTGGCACTGGCCTTGGCATCCTCTAGCTGAGCCCAGGTCCTGTCCCTGAAGAGCTGCCGCCCCAGCCCCACTGCCAGCACAACCCCTCCCACCCCACCTGTCCCAGGGCCACCTGCGCTCACTTCGGCTCTATCTCTGCTTGGGGGCCACCCTAACACTGGTTCTCTTTTCACCTTAAAAAGAGTTGCTGGAACCAAACCCCAGTGACTTGTCAGCATTCACGCCACTCCTTCCAAACCCTCCAGAAAGCACACCTGTGGATGAGAGGCGCAATTAACGTTATCAGTCGTGAAGGATCAGAAGGAAAACCCAGTGGCCGTTGGGAATTGTGAGTGCCATAACCACTTCAAGCATTTGGGGTTCTGTTTTATTTTCTCTGACCTGGAGGGGTGTGGAGAGGGGCCATATATAAGACAAAGCCAGTTTTCTCTTTTTGAGACAGAGTCTCCTTCTGTCACCCAAGCTGGAGTGCAGTGACGCAATCTCAGCTCACTGCAACCTCTGCCTCCCGGGTTCAAGCAATTCTCATGCCTCAGCCTCCTGAGTGGCTGGGACTACAGGTACACCCCATAATGCCCGGCTAATTTTTTGTATTTTTAGTAGAGATGGTGTTTCGCCATGTTGGGCAGACTAGACTCGAACTCCTGACCTCAAGTGATCCACCCACCTTGGCTTCCCGAAGTGCTGGAATTACAGGTGTGAGCCACTGTACCCAGCCCACTTCAAATTTACCACTCCAGACCTTTGTTCTAGAGGGGGAGAACTGGAACCTATGGGAAATCATACAGATCTGAAATTCACCCCTGGAAACTGACCTGGGGTGAGGACACCAGGTGGAATGAAACCCCAAGCAGACCCTACAGAGGCAAGGAAGGAGATTGAGACCCTTCTGCAGAAAGCTGTTATGAGCCTAGAATTTTAACTTATGCTATTGACACCATGCCAAGCACCCAAGGAAAAGGAAAGAGAAGAACCTACACCGCCTCCTCCTTGCTAGTGAGTGAGGTAAAATGATCTGGGGAGGAAAAAAAAACAAAAAAAATGAGGTGAGAAACACCAGATGGAGCAGAGAGACTGCCCAGAAATTGCTGCTTTTGTCAACCTAGATTTGTTTGCAGGTGAGTGCAGTGTTGATAGAAAGCAAGTCTATTTCCAGAGGGGATCCCCAGGATCTCCTATCAAAGAGCAAGCTCTGGAGCTAGTCCCCAGATGCAGACAGATCTACTGACTGAACCACGATCACTCCAACCCCAATCTCCCAAGAGGTTCTGAGGATACAATAGTTCTCAATCCTTAGGTGCACACATTGTTCACAGGGAGTGACTCGGTGGTTATTAATGGCTTATTAGGCTGTTCTTGGAGGTAATTTACATCTCGTTTGAGCCTCTGCTTTTCAGGCATTTTTCTGCAATGGCTGTAGGCTTTTTTCTAAAAAAAAAGAAACTAAATCCATTTAATACTCATGCATATTCTCCAAAATGCCTTAAATCAGTACCTAAAACTTGAAACTAGTTTTTCCCCCATTGAAGAAATTATCTGGCCCTGATCTCTCTTACTTGCTGTCCTGTGATTGAAAAGCACTTTTGTGGGGGAATTTTTAAAATAATTGCCACCAAATACTTCAAATGGAATTCAGATAGCAGCCTATTTCACATTTCATGCTTTTGTGACATTCTTGCTCAGGAATGAATCTTTTATGAAAGGTCTATTTTAAGTTGCACCTTCCAGAACCTTATTTTTGTCTCCGAAAGAAAGAGGCAGAGCAGAACCTGGATTCTTCCAATTCACCGATTTACTGTGAGCTTAGCATTGGCTCTCCTGGGGGTCGGCGGGGTGGGGGGTGATGGGCTCCAAGCAGAGGCAGGGGGCACTGGCTTTGCACTCAGCCTTGCCATTTTTTTTCAATCAGGCTGTTTTATTCAACTGAAAACAACCCCGCGAGGATTTAAGCACACCTTCCCGCGCTTTCTCCAGCTCCTCCCTGATGGTGGAAAAACTTACTTGATCTTAAGCACCAACTGCTGTCCAGTCAAATTTCTCACCTCTGCCAGGGAGCCACGCCTTCAAGTTCCCAGCGCCTCGTGGGGTCTGCAGGCTGGTTGTGGCCTCTGTCAGCGGACCCAGAGTTGTTTTTCCAGGTGTGGGGGAGGGTTTCCCCTGAGCCTTCTCCAGCCACTCCTGTCTGTTCATTCCACAGATTTTTTTACTACCTTCCTTAAGAGAAAGTATCTAAAAACTCATAAATGAGGTAAAAAGACACCTTCATGCCCTTTCCCCAGAGCCACCCTAGCATTGTGTAATAAGTCCTGAGTTAGATTGGGTTCCCTTGATACCGATTCTGAGACAGGCAGGTGCAAGACCAGGGTGTACTGGGGCTGCTCTGGGGAGGAACTCTTGTGGAAAGGGAGGCATGGGTGAGGGAGAAGCTCACCCGCAGCGAGGCTGCCGCTGAGGCCTCAGCCTGTCCCATGGAAAGCTCTGGAGCCCAGGTGGCCATCGGTGTTGTTGCAAATTAAGGCAAGAGCACCAGGCTTTGTATCACCTGTTCAAGACCAACCAGAAGTAAGGGAGGGAAGGTATACACGTGGGGGAGGAAGTTTCCTTCCATCTCAGGTGATTTCCAGGTAAGAACAGAGCTGTAAGCCATCTACCCATATCAGCAGCTGATACTCCCAGCAGCTGTGGGGACAGGGCTGAACCCCAAAGAGGGGATCTGGGTAATACCCGAGGGTCCGTCAATGTGAAGGGATGGGCACTTTGACTTAGTACTTATTACTGATGAAGGCCCAGATTCTAGATGCTAACTTAAAGGAAATTGCTAAGTTGCAAATAATGTTTGTCTAGTAGAGATGCAGACAATTCCTGTCTGATAGAAAAGATAGCCCCGGGCTGGGCACGGTGGCTCATGCCTGTGAGCCACTTTGGGAGGCCGAGGGAGGCGGATCACCTGAGGCCAGGAGTTCCAGACAAGCCTGGCGAACATTGCGAAACCCCGTCTCTACTAAAAATACAAAAAAATTAGCCGGGCATGGTGGCAGGCACCTGTGATCCTAGCTACTCTGAAGGCTGAGGCAGGAGAATTGCTTAAGCCAGGGAAGCGGAGGCTGCAGTGAGCCGAGATCGCGCCACTGCACTCCAGCCTGGGCCACAAGAGTGCAACTCCATCTCAAAAAAAAAAAAAAAAAAAGATAGCCCCGAAGGTTATAGTTTCATTGTCCTGTATATAGGACATAAACCAGTTTTGAATTTGATTTAGCAAAACCATTTTCAGTACTCCCTCTTTCAATGGCTACATCTACGTGAGTCTGTCATATACTCCTGGGACCAATGTTACCATCCTGCTGGTTTCCTACTCTCTTGCCTCACCCTAGTCCTGGCCCCAGCCCCCATGTTCCCTATATTTGCCTGAGTCATGTTTTCAACATTTTTTTTTTTTTTGAGACAGGGCCTTGCTCCATTGCCCAGGCTGGAGTGTTGCGATTATAGCTCACTGCAGCCTTGGCCTCCCAGGCTCAAGCGATCCTCCCACCTTAGCCTCCTGAGTAGCTGGGGCCACAGGCATATACCACCACACCTGGCTAATTTTTTTTAATTTTTAGTAGAGATTGGGTCTTGCAATGTTGCCCAGGCTGGTCTCGAACTCCTGCACTCAAGTGATCCTCCCACTTTGGCCTCCCAGAGTGCTGGAATTCCAGGTATGAGCCACTGCACCGAGACATGTTTTCAACTTTGACATCTGTGAGTGCCTCCTCTAGAAACGGTGTTGATGCAGCCACCCTCTGGTGAGCTCTGGTGATTTGTCAGGGTCTGTACCTCACCCTAAATGTGATCAGAGGTAGACACGTGCCTACTATGATCCAGGTGTTGTCCCAGATGCAAGGATGAAGCAAGAGGCTCTACAGGTGTGATGCAGCTGAGACCCTAGGGCCAGTCAAAGCTGGGCTCAAACCTCACTGCTCACTGTTAGCCATGTGATCCTGAACAAATGATTGAGCCTATCTAAGCCTCAGTTTTCATATCCTTAAAATAAGGCTAGTAACAATGAGTGCCTTGAGGAACTAATGCCCATAAAATGCTTTGTCTAGGGAATACTATATTCAATGAATGGCAGATATTATCGATAACCATTCTCTATTTTTATTGTGGTAAAATGTATGACAAAATTCACCATTTTAATCATTTTCAAGTGTACACTTCAGTGGAATTAAGTCCATTCACATTGTGGTACAACCATGACCACCATCCATCTCCAGAATGTATTCACCTTTCCAAACTGATCCTTTGTGCCCATTAAACACTAACTCTCCATTCCTCTCTCCCCCCAGCCCTGGGTAATCACTATTCCACTCTCTGCCTCTATGAATTTGGCTACTCTGGGTACATCTTATAAGTGGAATCATACACTATTTGTCCTGTTGTGTCTCGCTTTTTTCACTTAGCATGATGTCCTCAATGATGTTGTAGCAGTATCAGAATTTCATTCCTTTTAAGGCTGAAAATATTCCATTGTATGCCTGTATATCACTTTGTGTTCATCCAGTTCCTCCATCAGCCAACATTTGGATTGTTTCTACCTTTTGGCTATTGTGGCTAATGCTGCTATGAACACAGGGACACAAATATCTGTTCAAGTATCTTCTTTTGATTCTTTTTGGCATATACCTAGAAACGGAATAACTGGATTGGATGGTAATTCTATATTTAATTATTTGAGAAGCATCCATACTGTTTTCCATAATGACTGCATTATTTCACATTCCTGCTAGCGAGGCACAAGAATGTTAACTTTCCCACATCCTCATCAACACTTGTTATTATTTTCTGTTTTTTGTTTTTTTATAACAGGCATCCTAATTGGTGCAAACTGATATCTCATCCTGGTTTTTATTCGCATTATTTGCATTTTCCTAATGATTAGTGATAGCGAGCATCTTTTCACATGTCTATTAACCATTTGCATATCTTGTTTGGAGAAATGTCCACTCCAGTTCTTTGCCTATGACTCTCATTGGGTTGTTTGTATTTTTTTTGATGTTGAGGGGTAGGACTACTAGCTCTTCTTCTTCTTTTTTTTTTTTTTTATTGAGACGGAGTCTCGCTCTGTCACCCAGGCTGGAGTGCAGTGGTGCAATCTCAGCTCACTGCAAGCTCCACCTCCCGGGTTCACGCCATTCTCCTGCCTCAGCCTCCCGAGTAGCTGGGACTACAGGTGCCTGCCAACACGCCCGGCTAATTTTTTGTATTTTTAGTAGAGACGGAGTTTCACCTGGTAGCCAGGATGGTCTTGATCTCCTGACCTTGTGATCCGCCCGTCTCGACCTCCCAAAGTCCTGGGATTGCAGGCGTGAGCCACCGCGCCGGGCACTACTAGCTCTTCTTAAGAGGAGGAAAGCCACTCTGTGTCCTCCCAACAAACACTCATACACACACTCCAGGCGATGGCCATAGAGTCAAGCCAATGGGACAGATCCCTGAAACACAAAGCAAGGAAGTGCTGCAGCAGCGCACGGACTTGCCTGGAAATCAGCCCCATGAGTCAGGGGTACAGGCTGTACTCATAAGCGGGATACTCCAGCCAGCCTCTGAGCTCACTGGGACATTGGTTTCATGAGTGCAGCACTCTCTAACCCAGTGAGATAAGAGGCTACAGATGAAGCAACTCAAATACCAAGACAACTTGGCTCAGCACCCACTGGGAGAGGACGTGGTCTTTTCACACCAGCTTATGTACTGGGCTCGTCAATCTCACCTTGCTGAGAAGCTGAACAAACCCGGGCCTGCTCTTCTCACCCTACCTGATGCCAAGGCGATGAGGTAGCCAGTGACCAGGAATGTCTGAGCTTAAAATAGAGATGCCCCGTGCCAAAATGAAGGCTTTCCTTTGGAGTAAGTAGAAGCACCCTGATGTCTTCTAAAAGTCTGGTCCGGTTTCTTTGGGCCATGCATCTAGCTCAGAGCCTGGAACATTAGAAGGGGTTTAACGAAAGTTGCATAGAAGTTTATGGCCCTGGGTGAAACCTGGGGAGAGCCTACAGAAAAGTGACTCTCCCCCTTTGTAATGAAAATCAAGGCACCCGCCTTCCTGAAAATCTGACATCCTCACAGCCATCTGAAATCGTTTCCATGGCAAAGCAATGAACAACACATTATATTCATATTAATTTGCTAGGGCTGCCATAACAAAATACCACAGGCGGGGTGGCTGAAACGTCAGAAAAAGTTCTGGAGCCTAGAAATCAAGCTCAAGGTGTCGGCATGGGTGGTTTGTTCTGAGGGCTGCCAGGGGAAGTCTGTTCCATGCCGCTCACCTGACTTCCGGTGGTTTGTATTCTTTGGTGTTCTTCGGCTTCTACTGCTTCACCTCAATCCTGGCTTCACCTTCACATGGCATTCTCCCTGTGCCTCTGTGACTTTCCATAGTCATCTTCCTATATGACACCAGTCATACTGGACAAGTGGCCTGTCCTTCTCCAGTACAGCCTCATCTCAACTTAATTATATCTGCAATTACCCTGTTCCCAAATTAGGTCACCTTCTGCAGGACTAGGGGTTAAGACTTCAACATATGAATTTTGGGGGACACGATTCAACCCATAACAGCATCTGAAATCTATTTCAGCCTGTATCAAAACATCTTATGTACCCCTAAATATATACACCTATTATGTACCCACAAAAATTTTTTTTAATTAAAAGAAAATTTAAAAATGAAATCTATATCTGTCACCTCTTTTCATTCGGAAAAGCCACAAAATAGCAATGATAATATTTCTCAAATAATGTTTGCAGAAGGTTTCTTTTCATTTGGGGAATCCCTACCCCCTAGCACAGGCCTTATAGAAAAGGTAACAACACAGGTTTCAGAGTCAAACAGGTTTGCCTTGAAGCCCGGCCTCACCATTTCCTTTCTGGATGACCTAGAATGTGTTACTTAACCTCTCTAAGGATCAGATTTCTCATTTATATACAGAAGATAAAAATATTGGGTTGGTGCAAAAGTAATTGCAAAACCCACAATTACTTTTGCATCAACCCTAATAATCAAATTGCAGAGTTGTTGGGGCAAAGAAGGTAACATATATTACTAATCCATAATAAAAGCTTAGATGCATCAGTGTGGGAGAATGCTAATTGCCGCCTTTTCTCGTAGCAATAGAGACCCCAATTTTTAGTGGCATATGACCACCCAACTTCTCAATGCTGCTAAGTGTGATCCCGTGGCCAAGTTCAGCCAATGGCATTGAAGCATACGCATCAAGTGGCAGCTTCTAGGAATCTTCACTAAAGCGAACGCTGTGCACACTCTGACTTTCTTCATGATCTCTTCCACCTGTCTGTTGTTGATGGACATGATGGCTGGAGCTGGAGCTGCCTCCTTAGACCATGAGGTGACACTGGGAATGGAGACATGTATGGTGGACCAACAAGACAGAAGGAATCCAGGTCCATAATGCTTCCTAGAGCAGAGCCCCACACCCATCCTTGACCACCTGCCTCTGAGGTTTTGTGGGAGAAAGAAACAAATTAGCATCTTATTTAAGCTGCTGTTACTTGGGCAGGAGCGGCCTCTATTACTTGGCAGCTGAACCTAATCCTGACTGATTCAGTTGGGTCCTTTCCCTGGCTCATACTAAGTGATCCTTAAATGTGTGTTGAATTGGATTATGCCTGTGGTGTTGCATCCAATTTCACAAGTTTCCATAGTTGGACTTCAGGGTTAGGTGTTCTGTCTCTGAAGAGCAGAGGGGCAGGTGCCTCTCCTTCAATCCATGTCCCTGTGCAAGTAGTGGTGAGTTTGTGACTCAGAATAAAAACCCCTCTAGCCCTTTGAGCACAACGGAGCCTGTTACTGAAGGCCTATGTGGTAGTTCTATTTGCAGTAGAATGAGGGTGGGTAAGAGGGACGAAGAGAAAGAAGTAGAGAAAAAGCAAAGCAGTTCTCTGTGTCGTTCCACTTTCTCTCCCAATCTCCCAGGAATAGGGATACTATTTCTTTTTTTAATATAGTGCTTTTTTTTTTGTAGAAATACAGGGTCTCACTAGGTTGCCCAGACTAGATTCAAACTCCCGGGTTCAAGTGATCCTCCTGCCTCAGCCTCCCAAGTAGCTGGGACTACAGGCATGCTCCACCATGCCTGGTGCAGAGTTGCTATTTCTTGAACACAGTTTATATCCATGATTACCAATCCTGCAGGCCAGAGAACATTTCCCCCGCTTTGTACACGGTGTTCTACGGTTTGCTCAAGGCTCACAGCTATGGAACCACAGAGCCAGGACTGGAGTCCACGTCTGCTGGGCTTCAAAACCTGAGCTCTCCTCAAGCCCACATATTATACATCTCCCCCAAAACACTGTCCATCTTGCTGTTTGGAAAAACTTGTAATCCCAGGCCTGCAATCAAGTTGTTCTGAGTTGCTGTGACTGCAGGAGCCCACCACAAACCAGGACACACAAGGTGGCGGAGAGGATGGGCTTCCGAATGCTGGGAGATCAAAGTACAAATCCCTGCTCTCTGGCTCAGCATCTGTGTGACTTTGGGCACATTCCTCGGCCTCTCCATATTCATTTCTTCATCTGCAAGCAGTAAGAACAGCCATCTCAAGGGTTTTCCATGAAGGCTAAGTTTTAACCAATGTGATAACTTATATAAAGTGTCTGGCAAAAGAAGGAGCTTGTATTAGTCCATTCTCACGCTGCTATAAGGACATATCCAAGACTGGGTAATATATAAAGGAAAGAGGTTTAATTGACTCACAGTTCCACAGGGCTGGGGAGGCCTCAGGAAACTGACAATCATGGTGGAAGGGGAGGCAAACACGTCCTTCTTCATATGGTGGCAGCAAGGAGAAGTGCAGAGTGAGGCAGGGAAAGGCCCCTTTTAAAACAGTCAGATCTCATGAGAACTCACTCACTGTCATGAGAATAGTGTGGGGGGGGGGAATCACCCCCATGATTCAATTATCTCCCTGTGGTCCCACCACCTGGGATTATTACAATTCAAGATGAAACTTTGGGTGGGGACACAGCCAAACCACATCCGAGTTCAATAAGTATAACTAGTAACTCTCTTCCCCTTGGTTTTTTCTAGAAATTCTGCCTAGTAAGAAATATGCGGGAACACATGGGGCAAATCTAACTGGTCCCTCCAAACCACCCTCAAGCCCTTTCTGCCTCTTGCATGGCATCCTGGGAGAGTGGATAGAGATGAGTTAGAGAATTGGAAGGCCCACGAGCCAGTCCTGTCTCGGCCACTTGCCAGCTGGGTGACCTTGGGCAAGAAATATAACCTCTCTGGAGACCTGAGATTGCACACTGAAAGAATTTTATAAATGATAAAGGGCTGGTCAAACAAAGATGGTGGCACAGCGCTCAGATGTAGCGTGGGGATAGAAGCCATCACTCCACATGTTTTATTTTTAGAGGACAGCTGGACAAAGGACTCTCCTCCACAAAAGACTAGGGAAGGCAGTTTGGTTAATGGTCCTTCACCCACAGGCCAAAAGGTGAAAGGTCACAGCAAGGCCTTGTCTACCAGGAGGATTCCTGCTGGGAGGCCTGGGGGCTGGCCGCCCTTGCGAGGCCCAGAGCAACTGGTTTTCCAACCAAAGAAAAGGACACTTTGTATTCAGGATTCTAGGGAAGAAGAAAGAGAAGGAGGAGAGTGGCGAGACTGAGGCTCCCAGAGTCTCCCCTTTGCTTCCTCACTAACTGAGCAGAATCCAGTGGCTCATTTAATGGCGGCCATCGTTGCTATTATTAGTTAATACCTACTGAACACTGTCTAGGGCCCAGCATGGTGCTAGATAAGCACTGTCTCATTGAACCTTCACGACTGCCCAGTGCAAGGTTGATATACCTTAAGCTCCTCATTTGGCTGATCTGGCAACTGAGGTTAGAGGCACTTCCCTGCCTGACTCCAAGTATGTCGCATCCTATGTAAGTGCTCATCACCAATGTGCCATCCTATGTAAGTGCCCATCACCAGTGTGCCATCCTATGTAAGTGCCCATCACCAGTGTGCCATCCTATGTAAGTGCCCATCACCAGTGTGCCATCCTATGTAAGTGCCCATCACCAGTGTGCCATCCTATGTAAGTGCCCATCACCAGTGTGCCATCCTATGTAAGTGCCCATCACCAGTGTGCCATCCTATGTAGTCTATCACCAATGTGCCATCCTACGTAGGTGCTCATCACTAGTGTGCAATCCTATGTAAATGCTCACCACCAATGTGCCATCCTATGTAAGTGCTCACCACCAGTGTGCCATCCTATTAGTTGTCCATCACCAATGTGCCATCCTATGTAGGTGCTCATCACCAATGTGCCATCCTATGTAAATGCTCACCACCAATGTGCCACCCTATGTAAGTGCCCATCACCAGTGTGCCATCCTATGTAAATGCTTACCCATTACCTGCGTGCCATCCTACATAAGTGCTTGCTCATCACCTGCACGCCATCCTATGTGAGTGCTCATCACCTGTGTGCCATCCTATGTAAGTGCTCACCACCCATATGCCATCCTATGTAAGTGTGGCTCATCACCTGTGTGCCAACCTGTATAAGTGCTCACAACCCATGTTCCATCCTATGTAAGTGTGGCTCATTACCTGTGTGCCATCCTATGTAAGTGCTCACCACCCACATGTCATCCTATATGAGTGCTCATCACCCGCATGACATCTTATGTAAGTCCTCATTACCTGCATGCCATCCTACATAAGTGAGTACTCATCACCCGCATGTCATCTTATGTAACTGCTCATCACCCAAGTGACGTCCTACGTAAGTGCTTACTGTAGATCGGGGTGTACCAGTGAAGCACTGAGGAGATAGAAATGATCCTGACAAAGTGCCTGGGTCATAGTCCATGAAGTGGGCAAAGGCCTAAACAGAAAGAGGGTCACACACAGGGCTTACAGGACCCCACATCCTATCTCCTCCTTGTTCCTATGCTCAGTTTTGGAACCACCACCCACCAACTACCCCAGGATTCTAGAATCACAGGGTGCAGGGTCTCCTTCTCCCCTCTCCTACACTCAGCCACTTGTCCAGGCCAATCATTTTGATGCAAGGTCAAGCTGCAGGTGCTAGGCTTAGGAGTGACTGACAGTCTTTATTATTGGATCCTATCACTGAGCTTCTGAAGGCAACCAGTACCAGTTTTGTTACAAGGAAAGGAACAAGATGGAGAAAAGCAGCTGGGTGCAGTTGTGCATGACTGCAGTCTCAGGCACTCAGGAGGCTAAGGCAAGAGGATCATTTAGTCCAGGAGTTCAAGATGAGCCTGGGCAACCTGGTGAGAACCTGTCTCAAAACCAAAGCAAAACAAAACAAAGATCAAGAAAAGGGCAGTTCATTGCAAATACAGAGTGATCTTCTTGGGCATCTTCACTTAATTGGTGATTTCACGGGCTCTCATTTCATCCTCTCAACAGCTCTGGGATGTGATTGGTGTCCCTATTTCATAGACAAGGAATCTGAAGATCAGAGAGGGAAGAAACTTGCCTAGGATCACACAGTGAGGAAGTGGGCAAGCCAGATGTTCCCATTCCAGTTCATTTCCATCTAGATCTACAGAGCAGGGAGAAGGAAGCCATTCATCAGGCTTGTAATAGATGCTTGTAAAAGATGCTTCCAAAAAGATTTCTAAAAGGAGGGGCTTCTCGGGCTTAGGGGTAAACAGAATGGGTTTGGAAGTCAGGCTGCCTGGGTTTGAGTCCTATCTCCACACGCACTAGCTTCCAGACCTCAGTTTCCTCTTGTAAAACAAAGGTGATAATAGCAACTACTTCTTGGGGATTGTTGTGAATATTAAATAAGCAAATGAAGATAAAGCACTAGAATAATGTTTGAAACACAGTAGCCCAGGCACTATTCTATCATTGAAAAGCAATAATATTATTCCCACTATATGACTATTGAAGGAAGATCATAATTTGTTGAGCATCTATTCTGTGCCAGGTACCATGACTGAGGGTATGTCTATTATCACCACTCCACATTATAATACTACAAAGTAGGTGTGGTTATTATCCCCAGATAGAGAAAACCAAAACCCAAGAAGAATATGGTAGCCAGCCTCCACGGTGCTCCTCTGGTATTCATGTCCTGCTGTGACCTTCTCCCACATCAAATAGGGCGGATCCATGTAACAAATAGGATGTGGTGGAAACAAGGGTGCGTGACTTCTGAGGCTACATCATAGAAGACATGGAAGCTCCCATCACTTTCTTAGATGGCTAACTTTGGGGAGGCCAGCCGCCATGTCATGAGGACACTCAAGCAGCCCTGTGTGGAGGCTGGCGTGGGGAGAAACTGAGGCCTCCTGTCAATGGCCAGCACCAATTTGCCAAGTAAGTGAGCTGCCAAGGTAGCAGATTCTCCAACTTCAGCTGATGTGTTTACCACAGCCTCATGCAAGACCTGTAGCCAGAACCACCCAGGAAAGCCACTCTTAACTTCCTCACCATAGAAACTGTGAGATTAAAAAAAAAAATTAAGCCTCTCTCTCTCTCCCTTCCTCTCTCTCTCTCCCCCTCCCTCTCTCTCTCTCTCTCTCCCTCTCTCTCTCTCTCCCTCTCTTTTCAGTGATGGGGTCTTGCCCTATTGCCCAGGCTGGAGTGCCGTGGTGCAATCATAGCTGACTGCATCCTCAAACTCCTGGGCTCAAGCGATCCTCCTACCTGAGCATCCTAAGTAGTTTTTTTGTTTTTAAGTCTCTAAGGGTTGGGTAATGTGTTACAGAGAAAATGACAGTGAATACAGAGGATGGACAATATGCATGAGAATAAGATTGAGATGCAGGTGTGCCTGGCTCCAAGTCCATGCCCATAAACCCCACATCATGAAAAAGAAGGAGAAGGATATTCGGGTTGTGCCATACGCCTTCCTCCCCTAGCCCCTTTAACCAGAGTCCAGCTGGCTGGGGAATAATGGCACACAAAGACACCATGCTGAAGGCTAGAGCCAGTCCAGACCTGGCTCAAGAGGAGAGGTGGGGCTGCCCAGGGGCTGGAGGCAGCTGGCTGGCTGCCTCCCTCCTTGTTTTGGGAGGCCCTGCGGAGAGGAAGGGGTATTCACCTTGTATGGAAGCTGCCCACTCAGGCCAGTGGCCATGGCAACCCTCACCATTCAGAGCTACTCCTCCAAGCCTGGAACTGCCCAGAGTACCAGCTGCCACCCTCGTATGTACCCACCACGGCCCAGTCTGCCACCTTCCTCCAGGCAGAGCCTCCCACAGCTGCTGGAGCCTCCCCTAGGAGCTCCACTGGGGAGAAGCAGAGGTCCTCTCCTACCCCTTAGCCCTGGGGTCTGGAATTCAACCCTCCCCCACTCTGTTCCCAGTTGCTCTCTGTTTGGCAAGAGGAGCCTGGAAACCACCTCGATCCAGTCCCCAAACTCCCCTTCCCCTGTGCCGCTCTGAATTCCAGGCTATCCCCACGATATAGCCCAAGCACCCTGGCTTGCTTTGAAAGTGTCTGGGGAGTTTTTGATCCCCTGAAAAAAAAAAGGCATTTATTATCAGAGACTGTTTGTACCATATTTTAGTGTCCTCAAGAGACAAAGAGAATTCTCTCTGCAGTTAAGTAAGCTTCAAAATAGAAAATCGGAGGGTGGGGTAGGTGATGGCCAAAAAGCAATCATTTATCAACCAGCGGGGAAGCAGGGACCGTAAACCTCTTTGGTGGCTGCAGGTTTCATCACAGCCTGACTTATGCACCCGACTCTGGAGAGGAGGTGAGAATGGGGTGTGCAGAAGTCAGTGGGTCCCGCAGTCTTCCCTCCTTCAGTGTTGGTGGCCACAGTCTGTCTGTGGTCACCTGCCCCCACAGCCCCCCGCTCTGCCTTCCATTCATCGAGACCTTTCCCTTGCATTTGCGGAGGGGGAAGAAGCAGAGGTTAGGTTGCTGACATTCTGCACACCCTACAACTCCCCAGAGAAATCCTGGGGCTGATCAGTAGAATCCAGCCACCTTTCACTGGCAGAAGGCACAGTGTTTTTCTCCCTGGAGGTTTTTAACCTGTTACTTCATGTAAGCCTCCTATTGTCAAATAGAGAGAAACTGAGGGGCTTTGGAAGCAAACAGACTTGGGAAATTCTTGGCAAATTCTTAACTCTATCTCTTTGTGGGTGACCTGGGATATGTTCCCGGTGTCCTCAGCCTCTGAGTGCTCTTGGAAGATTAAATGGGATAGTCCATGTGGAGTGACCAGTGCGAGGCCCAGCATGTTCTAGAAGCTCAAAGGAATGGCTACCATAAGTCAAGGTAAGGATGCTACCACTTTTCACAGATGACACAACTGAAGCTCAGAGAGGGTGAGTAACAATCCCAAGGTCACAGATATATTGGGTGCAGAGCCCAAACCAGGACCTGGGGCTCCAGGTCTCCAACCACCTTGCTGTTTGTTTCTCTCAATCAGACAGACATTTTCATTCCCATCTGTAAAATGGGGATAGGGATAGTACCTATTCGTAGGATAGCTGGAAGGACAGTGTGGGAGGTGGTCAGGCATGTGGACTCTGGTACCAAGTTCCTGGGTTCAAATCCCAGTTCTCCATCTACAAACTTTGTGACCTTGTGTAAGTTATCGACATCTGG
Organism: Gorilla gorilla gorilla; assembly: GCF_029281585.2. Classification (NCBI taxonomy): domain Eukaryota; kingdom Metazoa; phylum Chordata; class Mammalia; order Primates; family Hominidae; genus Gorilla; species Gorilla gorilla. The sequence goes on along the minus strand of NC_073228.2, from coordinate 26,519,272 downwards.
GTGCCTCATCTCTCCCATCTGTAAACTGGAGCTAATATGGATCTAGCTCACAGGCTTGTTGGAGGAATAACTTGGGCTAGTAGTCAGTAAACATCCCTCAATAATCTAAAACCCCGCTGCCTGTGGTTCCCACACCCAGAGGTCTAGGCTAACCAAGGCTGGGGCAGGTTTCTGGGAGATGGTGAAGCTGGCTGCAGACTGTCCTGACCCCACAGAGGGCTTGGTGGGATGAGGAGAGGCACTGCCCTGGCAGGACTGGGACTGGGAAGGAAGGCCAAGAGGACTGGAGGCCTCTACCCCCTGCCACCTTCAGCCAGTACTACGCGAGAATTGCTCCCTATCTAGCTGAGTGGAGTGTCGGGCATGCGGGCCAAGTTCTTGAGTAACCCAGTTTTGAGCAATTCTCTAAAGGAGTGTTAAGCCCCAGAAGAATGCATGTCGGCTGTGTTGGTACAGCTTCTGGGTTTGATCTCTGTTTTAAAGACATTCATTAATCAGCCTCCACTCTATTTTTAGACAACTCATGCCTAGCCATCCACCAGACTCTGGCCCCTCTCTGAGACTGGACTTTGTTTTCTGATTTAAAAAAAAAAAAAATGAGAGCGAGAAGTGAAGCAATTTTCTTAATGCTCCTTTAAGGAGGGGGTAATACAGAAATCACTTCTCAGCACATCAGCAGTTTGCTAAATTTACACAAAATTAGCTGTCCTGATAAGGCTGTGTTCATTCCTCTATATATGGGATGTTTTGCCTGTTTTGTGACTGTTTCTTTAGGAGTCAGCTTCCTCTACCAGACTGAGAATAAGCATAGAGTCTGTTTCTCTTGCTGTTGACATGATTTCTTCATTAGCGTCACCAGCATCCAACGCAGTGTCTGGCACCAAGGATTTCCATGAATATTTGTCAGGTGAATGCCCATCCTTCCTGTCCCCATTCCTTCTTTCTCTTCAGCAAGACATATGGCACCTTGAGGGTGGTCTCTGAGGGATAGAGATTTTGCTGGTCCAGCTAATTCTCTTTCCTCTACTTTTCATACAGAAATCCCCTTTCCACTAGGATTTCCACTAGGGACCCATTTCATGTGGTTCAGACAAGGTGAACCTTGTTCACGGGGTCAGACATGTGACCCAGACCTGGCCACAGTTCCCAATCTCCGTGAACACAGTTGGTTCAGACATGGACCCACGAGCTAAGAAAAGCTGATGAGAGCACCCGCAGGAGAGTGAGGTACAGCACAGTTTGGGATCTAGATCTGTGCTGTCTAATACAGTAGCCACTAGCCGTGTGTAGCTATTTAGATCTAAATTTGAATTAACTAAAGCTAAAAATTAACTAAAATAAAATAAAAAATTCAGCTCCTCAATCACATTATTCATATTTCAAGTGTTTAATAGCCATGCATGGCTAGTGGTTACTGCACTATACAGCACAGATATAGGAGAGTACTATTATGATAGAAAGTTCTGTCGGACAGCACAGATACTGCCATTTCTGAACCCAATCCCAAAAGATTTCTTGATCGATCGATCTTCCTTCCTTCCTTCCTCCCTCCCTCCCTCCGTCCCTCCCTTCCTCTTCTCTTCTCTCTCCTTCTCCTGCCCCTTCCCCTTCCTCTTCCTCCTCTTTTTCCTCTTCTTCTTCTTTTTATATTAAGTTTGTTTGAGTTGAGTTTCTATTATATAGAACCCAAATAGTCTTGACCAAGATAGATAGGACTAATTATAGTTCATCAAGCACTCACAGATGCTGAAGTTCATCCAGATGAGATCATTTAACACCCACAGAGTTATTCAGTTTCCAGACAAGCCCTTATCAGTGGATCACAGAATGCCAGTTTATCTCCTCAACTTTGACCAGGCAAATATCTCACCCTTTATTCCAGCTATTGATGATTCCAGATAGATGACTGTTTGATAGATAGATAGATAGATAGATAGATAGATAGATAGATAGAGCATCACTCACTCACCTGGCACAGTAATCTTACACCTTTCTTCACTTAATTGCCTCCATTCTGATCTGATATCCAAGTTGTTCCTATTTGCACAATGAAAACCTCCGGCCTTTGAGAAGCAAGGATCTGAGGCTTAATTGGACCCCCTTAAACTTGAGGGCTACCTCAAATTTAAATTAAGGAACTTGGGTCAGTAAGAAAGAGAATTCTCACAAAAATCCCAGAACAGCTCCAAACTCAGGCTTTCCAAAGGTTAAATGAGATGCAGAAAATGACAGGAAGACCAGGAATCAAGACACTGTTCTCTTGCATCTTCTGTAGCACCTGATTATTAATGTGACTCTATCCCTACTACTAACTGCTAGACTCTCAATTTCTATACATTCAGCTCAAATTTTAAAGAAAGATACTCCGAGGAACCTAATTTATTTCCCCTTACCCCTGCTAAGAAAGTTCCAGACCAGAGCTCCCCATAGGCTACCAGCCAGCCAATGAACTGGTTGCTCTTGGGTCAGGTGCTTTCCTCTGGTCCAATCAGCTGAGGTGGAAGGGGTTACATGATATCAGGACAATCACAGGTCTGATCTCTCAGAAGATGGTAGATGGAGCAATGGTTCTAAATATACAGTGTTAGAAAAGTATCAATGGGATCAAGGTTAAATGTACAGACTGTGAGGCCAGACTGGGCTCAAACGTAGTTCTTCTGTTCGTTAACTGTGACCTTGGGCGAGTTATTTCAACTCTTATCTCTAAAATGGGGGTAATAATACTTATCTCACTAGATTGGTTAGCAGAGAGCCTGTTGGCAGCAAGCACACATACTCTGTTAGCTATGTTTGTATTTATTTGTTGAATTTATTATTTTTTGCATTATATTATTAGCCTATTCTAGATACCAAGGAAGTTGTCCACAGAGGGAAAAAATTATACCAAGAAGCAAGAGAGCCTGTTTTCTGACCCTCTCTCAGTCACTTGATAATTATTATTCCTCAATCTTCACATCTGAGGATATAACTATTTTACCTGACTGAAGACAGAAGGGTTATACCAGATGGTTTCACCAAGATCTATCAAATTCTAGTCAAAGATTCTTCCATTTTAATTAAGCCCATTCCTTCCTGTTTGATCTCCCAAGGGCAGAGAATAACAATGTAAGCTCTGACCATTTAAAAAAATCATCATTCCTGCTCTAATCATCTCAAACCATTCATTCACTGGTCATCCCCGGAAGGTCAACAGCAATCTCTGAAGAGTCTGGTACCACGTCCTCCTCACAAGTCACTGCTATAAGACTGACACTTATCAAAATGTCTGCCCATCTCCACAGAGACGCTCCTAATGTGCCTTGTTTCTGCTTTATGACAATGACCTTGGTACAGCCAATTGGTCCAGGAATAGGCACCTGACCCAGTCTGGGCCAATGTGGCCCCCTCTCTTGGGAATGGTGACCAAAAGAGTCTGTCTCAGCAGAAACTGGAAATGTAACATAAACAGTCATAAGCCAGGGGCCTGCCGGCAGTGCCATGGGGACTAAAGAACAGAAAAAGCTAGTCTACAAAGAAAGAAGAGAATGAAATTGATGTCCAAGAAAACTGGATTCAAGACACCAGAGAGAAAATGAGCCAACCCATTCACACTTCCAGGCCCTTTCTGAGGCATGACAATGTGGCAGAATGTATTTTCCAATATTTTCCATCCCATACGCTCTTCCAGAACCTTGCCACTGCATCAAAAGATGGTGTCTATATCCCTTCCGCCTGAAACGGTGAGCCTTTGTGACTGCTCACACTTCTAGGATGTGGCAGAAGTGACGCTGTGTGATTGCTGAGGCTAGATCATAAAAGGCAACACAGCTTGCACACAGCTCTATCTCTTTGGACACTCATCCTTGGAATGCAGCCACCATGCTCTGAGGAAGCACAGGTCACATGGAGCACCCCACGTGGAGACAAATGGAGGCCCCCCAGCCCTCAGCGCTGGCTGAGCAACCAGCTGACAGCCAGCACCAACCTGGCACCAGGTGAGTGTGCCGTCTTTAAAGTAGATCCTCCAGTCCCAGTGAAACCAGCCCAGGTAACACCACATGAAGCAGAGGTGAGACTTCCCCACTGAGCTCCATGTAAATTGCAGATTCAGGAGCAATATATGATTGTCATTTAAAACTGCTAAATTTGAGGTTGGTTTGTGAAGCAGCAATAAATCACTAGAACAATGATGTCTCTGTCTTCAATTTACAAAAGACAGCCCTATATCCTTAGAGCAAAGCCCCCATTCTGGCTTAAGCTAGTTCACATGGGTTTATTTGACCTACAACTAAAGAATGAAAGCTATTGAAGGCTTCTTTTCCCACTTTAAATAGGAGTGAGAGGAGGGAAAGGAAATTAAGGCTCTCTTTCTAATCTGCAGCCCACCACATGCGTTCAGGTACTCAGGTAAGGGTCCTTAGTCTTTTCCACATGTATGTGTATATTTGCATAGCTGGAACCTTAAGCTTTTTTACCCCCTTACGCATTAGTTATGAGGTTTTGCTCACTGGGGACACTTAACCCCAAAGACGACTGTCAGCCACAGAGTGCTAACAAAACCAAAAGACTGTTTCCGTTAAGAACAATGATCCTGGTCAGGCATGGTGGCTCACACCTGTAATCCCAGCACATTGGGAGGCTGAGGCAGGCGGATCACCTGAGGTCAGGAGTTTGAGACCAGTCTAGCCAACATGATGAAACCCATCTCTACTAAAAATACAATAAATTAGCCAGGCGTGGTGGTGGGCGCCTGTAATCCCAGCTATTCGGGAGGCTGAGGTGGGAGAATCTCTTGAACCTGGGAGGCAAAGGTTGCAGTGAGCTAAGATTGTGCCATTGCACTCCAGCCTGGGCGACAAGAGTGAGATTCCATCTCAAAAAAAAAAAAAAAGCTGGGCACGGTGGCTTATGCCTGTAATCCTATCACTTTGGGAGGCTAAGGCAGGTGCATTACCTGAGGTCCGGAGTTTAAGACCAGCCTGGCCAATATGGTGAAACCTTGTCTCTACTAAAAATACAAAAATTAGCCAGGTGCATTGGCATGCGCCTGTAATCCTAGCTACTCTGGAGGCTGAGGCAGGAGAATCACTGGAACCCAGGAGATGGAGGTTGAGGTGAGCCAAGATCACACCACTGCACTTAGCCTGGGCTACAGAGCAAGACTCCATCTCAAAAAAAAAGAACAGGGATCCTTCCTGGCACAGGCTGCTCTGCCCAGCCCCCGTCACATAACATGTATCACATGACATAGGTCACATAACATGCATCACATAACGTACATTACATAACTTTGTCATATAACACATCACATAACACTTAACGTAGCACTGCATCATAGAACATACATCATGTAATGCTGCATCATATACAACACATAATGCCACATAACATAACATACACACCACATAATGCTGCATCATATAACATGCATGATATAACACCACATCACATACCTTACATCATCATATAACACACATCACATAACACTGCATCATATTATATATCATATAACCCTGCAACATATAACATATCACATAACATACATCACATTATATAACACTGCAAAATATACATCACATAATACCACATCACATACCAAAAATCATCACATTACATATATTACATAGCACAGCATCATATATATCACATAACACTGCAACATATAACATACTGCATACCATACATCACATAACATATATCACATAACATGGTATCCTATAACATCACATAACTGCAACATATGTATCACATAACGTATAACACATAACGTATGTCACATCACACATACCACATAACACCACATCACCAAATGTACATACTTCAGTAATTCATTATCTTGTGCAGAAGAAAAAACAAAGATACAAAGTCTGGGTGACCTGGATGTTGCCCCCTAAAAGTCAGAGTCTGAGCCACTGCCAGGGACACTCAGGACTCCTGAGTACCTTTAGGTTGAGCCGAGCCTTCAGCCAAAGGGACTAAGGATCCACCACCAGGAAAGAGGTGAGAAGGAACTGGAAACAGTTGTGGCCCATCAAGAAGTTTCAGCCAGTCAGGATGTATCCACCACACATGGTTACCACAAACCCCATCATAACAAAAACTCCATGTCATATAAAGATTTCCAAGCCCTGGCAAGAACCAATATACTGAGTTCCAGGGAAATCAATACATTTCAACAGAGTCTTGGTATATATGGCAATGAGATTTGACCCAGTGTCATCTCCAGGGTTGAAGAAATGTTGGAAATGAGTTCCAGGGAAATCAATACATTGCAACAGCCTTGGCATATATGGCAATGAGACTTGACCCAGTATCCTCTCCAAGGCTGAAGAAATGGCAGAGCAAAAAGCCATTGCTATACCACTCTCCTGACCTGGTCATGGAGTAAGGACTAAAATGAAGGCCAATATCAATATGCCGCCTTGATATCTGGTGAGACTGGGAAGATGTTGCATGGCCTAACCACAAGTTCCTCTCCCCACTCCTATGGCAAAGATCCCCCAGCCAGACAACCCTCCTTGGCAAAGGGACCAGGTGCAGTTCCTGCTTATCCTCGAGTAGTGGGCTTCAGTTCTCTGCCAACTATGGACTTATTCAAACAAACCAATCACATCCCCTCATGGAAATAAGGGGCCACCTCACCCTCTTGATACTACAAAACCTGACACCCACAGCCCTGTTTGTTCCTTCTGTGCCTGCCTCAGCATAACCCCTGCACTCAGCTGCTGTTGGGCTGATCTGCCCAGTGTCAGGTGCTATGTATTTGGCCATTGCAGTAACCTTAGTGTGGGAGTCCCCTTCTCACCCATTGGGTGAATAGGAGGCAATTAAACCACTGGCCTTTCAAAAAGGTTCTGGTGCTTCCCATCCAGCAGCCTTGGTGGTATTGAGCATCAGGATTCGTTGGCTCTGCAGTCCATTCATTCAACAACAGTTATTGCATGGGTTTTGGTGCCAGGCACTGTCCTCCAGGGCCATATGCCCAGTTGCTGAGACCTTGTCCTTGACCTGTTGTGGACATTAGTCAGCAACATTTACTGACAACACACACCCACCCAATTCCCAATCATTGGGAAGCAATTGGCCCAACAAAGCAGTCCTCCGCTGTGGGATGTGTATGGCATGGGGCTGCAGTAAGGTCCTTGGTGCCATATTTAAGCTTCTACATGTTCTAATCCTGGTTCTTTCTTCCCCTCTAGAAGGCTGGAAACTTTTCAAAGAAGAAGAGGGTGAGTTTCTCTGACCATATTAGCCATGAGCAGCCACAGTGAAAGAATTAATGAATTAGTTGCCTTTGCTTATCTTTGCCCTGGACTTCAGACCTCCTTCAGGAGCAATGGAGGGATCCAAAAGCCAACACTGGAAGATGCGGATGGTGCTTCCAGCTCAAGGACGTGGCCTCCAGCAAGTCCCTGAACATCTTTAAGCCCTCACCTGTCAAACAGGGTTGATGATACTTTTTTTTTTTTTTTTTTGAGATGGAGTCTCACTCTGCCTCCTAGGCTGGAGTGTGGTGGTGTGATCCAGGCTCACTGCAACCTCCGCCTCCCAGGTTCAAGCAATTCTCCTGCTTCAGCACCACCCCCATCACCCCCACCCACCCCACCAAGCAGCTGGGATTACAGGCGTGTGCTACCACGCCTGGCTAATTTTTGTATTTTTTTAAGTAGAAACGGGTTTTTGCCATGTTGACCAGGCTGGTCTTGAACTCCTGACCTCAAGTGATCCACCCACCTTGGCCTCCCAAAGTGCTGGGATTATAGGCATGAGCCACCACGCCTAGCCAATGATCACATTTTCCTACCTAACTCCCTGGGCTGCTGGGATAGCAGATGAGAATGGGTGAGAGGTTCTTTGGAAAGTGAAGGTGGTGCTGTCCAGCAGCTATGTCAGACTGCTACGGTCTGAGTGTTTGTGTCCCACTACCCTGAGACAGATATGTTGAAATCCCAAGCCGCAATGTGATGGTATTCACCTTTGGGAAGTGATTAGGTTATGAGGGCTCTGCTTCATGGGGTTAGTGCCCTTATGAAAGAGGCCCAAGTGGGCTGGGCGCGGTGGCTCATGCCTGTAATTGCCGCACTTTGGGAGGCCGAGGCGGGCAGATCACCTGAGGTCAGAAGTTTGAGACCAGCCTAACCTACATAGAGAAACAACATCTCTACTAAAAATACAAAATTAGCTGGGTGTGGTGGCACATGCCTGTAATCCCAGCTACTCGGGAGGCTGAGGCAGGAGAATCACTTGAACCCAGGTGGCACAGGTTGCGACAAGCTGAGATTCCACCATCGCACTCCAGCCTGGGCAACAAGAGTGAAACTCCGTCTGAAAAAGAAAGAAAAAGAAAAAGAAAGAGGCCCAAGAGAGTTCATTCACCCCTTTCATCACATGAGGACACAGCAAAATGATGGCTGTCTATGAACCAGGAAGCAGGTCCTCACCAGACACCGAATCTGCTGATGTCTTGACATTGGGCTTCCCAGCCTCCAGCACTGTGAGAAATAAATGTCTGATGTTTAGAAGCCACCCAGTTTATGCTATTTTGTTATAATGGCCCGAATGTTCTAAGACAGGCACCCAGTAGAAGGCAGCCCCTGTGTGTGGGTAGGTTCCACACAAAGGCAAGCCTAGACCCAAGGTCGCCACCAACAAACCCCAGAGCCATTTTTCCATGGGGCCTGAAAACTGCACCATTAGATGCTGCTTAGTTTAGGACTTTATATTGGGTTGAATTGTGGCCCCGAAAAAGGATGTCTGAGTCCTAACCCCTGGTCCCTGTGAATGTGACCTTATTTGGAGAGTCTTTGAAGTTGTTATTAAGGATCTGAAGATGAGATCATCTTGGATTAACCAGGTAACCCTAAATCCAATGATTTTTTGTTTTGTTTTGTTTTGTTTTGGTTTTGGTTTTGGTTTTTTGAGACACAGTCTTGCTCTGTTGCCCAGGCTGGAGTGCAGTGGTGTGATCTCAGCTCACTGCAACCTCTGTCTTTCAGGTTCAAGTGATTCTCCTGCCTCAGCCTCCCAAATAACTGGGATTACAGGTATGTGACACCACACCCAGCTAATTTTTGTATTCTTAGTAGAGACGGAGCTTCACCATGTTGGCCAGGCTGGTCTTGAACTCCTGACCTCATGATCTGCCCACCTCGGCCTCCCAAAGTGCTGGGATTACAGTCGTGAGCCACCGCGCCCGGCCTATAAATGCATTTTATAAGTTCAAATTGACATTTACTTGTTATTGAAGCTATTCATTGAGAATAGTTAGTGATACAGTTCGGCTGTGTCCCCACCCAAATCTCACCTTGAATTGTAACAATCCCCACACGTCAAGGACTGGGCCAGGTGGAGATAACTGAATCGTGGGAGCAGGTTTTCTGTGCGATTCTCATGATAGTGAATAAGTCTTATTAGATCTGATGGGTTTCTAAAGGGAAGTTCCCCTGCACGTGCTCTCTTGCCTGCTGCCATGTAAGACACGCCTTTGCTTCTCCTTTGCCTTCTGCCATGATTATGAGGTCTCCCCAGCCATGTGGAACTGTGAGTCCATTAAACCTCTCTCCTTTATAAATCACCCAGGCTCAGATATGTTTTTTTTTTTAGCAGCGTGAGAACAGACTAATACAGTTTGGCTATTCAAATAAATGCAAAAATCTGGAATATGGATTATAGATACAGTGAACATATTGCCCAACCTGGGCGATATTAATTAAATGGGATGACAGGAACTGTCCCCAGATGACCAGGATCAAATGACCCTACTTATGCATGACCTTTGTCTTCCATCAGACCCCAGGGCCCGTTAAACTCAAGTCAAATATTTTCTAGTTTCCCAGGCACCTCTGTGGAATCCAGTTTGAAAAACAGCATCTTAAGCTACTCTTGGCCTGCCGAGGAGATGTTATCACATCACCCGATACCCCCAGCAGATGTGAAGATTAGAACCCTGGGCCAGGAATGTCTGAGGAGGGAGGCTGGGGGTAGGTGAGATGGCAGAGGAAGGAATGGGAAGAACAGGAAAAGAGGAAGAATCTGAAAGGTCCGCCGGGGATAGGTTTTGGAGTTCAGGGTAAGAAAGAAGAAAGACTTCACCCAAGAGAGATGTGGAGAGGACACCACCTCCCAAATCTGTGCTGTTCATGAGGGTACCTGACAGTAACCTTGTTGATCCCCCAGGGCAAGCAAACATCTGAGTCTCAGTGAGCCTGGAGGGAGAGCAAGCTGGTGAGGTTCTGCACATCAGGTGTGTTTTAGGAATTATTTGCCAGGCTTTGAGAGAATGTTCTTCAGGCTTATCAACTGTGTTCAGCTTCCATGGTGTATTAAACAAACTGGGTGGTTTAAAACAACAAAAAGAGTTATTCTTTCACAGTTCTGGAGGCTAGAAGTCTGAAGTCAAGGTGTTGGCAGGACCACGCTTCCTCTGAAGGCTCCAAGGAAGAGTGCTCCTTGTCTCTTCCAGATTCTGGGGGCTCCAGGCTGTCCTTGGCGTTCCTCGGTTTGTAGCTCATCACCCCAGTCTCTGCCTCTGCCTTCACATGGCCTTCGCCCATCTGTGTGTCTCTGCGTGCACTCCTATTCTTATAATATAAAGACTACAGTCATTAGATTTGAGGGCCCACCCTAATCCAGTATGACCTTATCCTAACTAATTACATCTGCAAAGACCTTATTTCCAAATAAAGTCATATTCAGAGGTTCTAGATGGACATGAACTTTGGTGGGGGGTGGACACTATTAAATTCACTATGCATTGCATTCATTGGTATTGTAGATCAATAACTTATTGGTTTATCCAGTACTGACTCCAGCTAAGGAGAAGGCAAGCTTTCTATAAGCAGAATCTGCTGCTTCTAGTTCCCCCAGAATATTCTCTCTTCAATCCATCTTCTGAACCTCCATCTTCCTTCCTTAGAGGTCCCCCTTCTCCTAAATTCCCTGTGTTCCAAATAGAGCAACCACATGTTCAGGAACTACTCATGCTAAAAACTTGCAGGTCAGTCTCAATAGGTCATGCTCACTCACTTCCGCCACCACCGATCCTAAAACTCCCACAAATCCCTGCGTGATTATTCCCATTTCTGTTATTCCCCTCCTCTCTCATTTCTGCTTTATGTCTTTATTGCCGTTCACCTGGACTGCCATGAAAACGCCGTGTCCCCATCCACTCTGCACTTCATTGATCTCAAATGCAAGACTAGTCACACACTCCACAAGCCCCTTTAGGAATCACTTGAAAGTAATAAACCCTCTGCTTCAGAAAAATGTACATAAGCACCTACTGCACACCACACTTTGAGTAGCATGCATAATAATGCAAATTAGTACATGCATAATCAAGACTCCTTCCATCATAATAATTGTACTCATTATTATATCATCTTATTTAATCCCTCCAGCAACCCTACAAGACTGGCATTATCATGCCCACTTTATGGGTTAAAGAAACAACGACAACAAAACAGGTTTGTGCAGTGAAAGTAAACGGTCCAAGGTCATACCACTAGTAAGTAGCAGCAGAGCCAAGATTTGTACCCAGATCTACCTGTGTCTACATTTTTGGCTCTTAAACCAATAGTAATGCCCCACCCCTCTTGTCATCAAAGCAGACAAGATGTCCCCTCCTTGGTTACCCATAGCAAGGACTTCTTTCAAGCACTGTTAACATTTCAATCCTAATTCCTTGTTCACATATTTGTCTTTGGTGTCTTTGAGTTCCCAGCATTTGGGCAATGCCTGGCACAGAGTAGGTGCTTAACAAATGTTTGAGTGACAGAGTTTCTCTTGCGCCTTGCTGAGCTGGGCCCCCATCTCTCAACTCAGTCTGAGATTAATTGTACTTTATTTTTAAGTCAGCAGGAGACCCCTTCAGATAAGCTACATAAGCCTGAAGTGGCAGCCAGGCACAGTATTTGGTCACTGGCCAGGGCGGGAGGCTCTCTAACCCAACAGGTGGCCCCCAGCCCAGATCTTCAGGGAGCCCCACCCTCCAGGAGACCGTGGCTGAGAGGCCCATCTGGCCCAGCCTGCACCTGAGTGCCGAAGATCTTTGTGTCTCCAAGCTGAGAACTGGGTCCCTGCTCCTTGCCAACCATTCACAGGGGAGAAATGATTAAAACACTGGAGAGACTGACTCATGGGGAAATATGAAAAAAACACAATAGTCCCCAAATATGTTTAGCTTGGCCCCATCACAAAGGGGGGATATGATAAGGGCTCCAAGCTAAAGGGAGGCAACATAAAGGCGGGAGAATTGTGCAGAGCCTGCTGACTGGGAGGGACCCAAGGGAAAATGAAAATGAGATGGAGGGGAATAAAATGGGGCATCGAGTTGGAGGGAAAAGAGTTTCTGGAGCTCAAGGGCATCTTTCCATAAAGAGATCAGAGGTGGGGACCACTGCCAGAGATTTTAAACAACCTCCTCCCCACTGGCCAGGCATTGCCTCCTACTCTGTGCCAGGCATTGCCCAAGTGCTGGGAACTCAAAGACAATGAAGACAAATATGTGAACAAGGAATTAGGATTGAAATCTTCGGCTGGGCGTGATGGCTTATGCCTGTAATCCCAGCACTTTGGGAGGCCAAGGCGGGCAGATCACCTGAGGTCAGGAGTTCGAGACCAGCCTGGCCAACATGGTGAAACCCCATCTCTACTAAAAATACAAAAAATTACCCGGGGGTGGCAGTGGGCACCTGTAATCCCAGATACTCCAGAGGCTGAGGCAAGAGAATTGCTTGAACCCGGGAGGCGGAGGTTGCGGTGAGCTGAGATCACACCACTGCACTCCAGCCTGGGCCACAAGAGCGAAACTCCGCCTAGAAAAAAAAAAATAGTTTCTGGAGCTCAAGGGCATCTTTCCATAGTGAGGTCAGAATCGGAGACCACTGCCAGAGATTTTAAACAACCTCCTTCACACTAGTGGCTCCCGGCTTTGACAGCAGGAGACTGCAGTCTCATTCATTCCTTCAGCAAACACTTCCATGCCCACTGCAGGCCAAGCACAGTGCCAGGCTCGAGGTTGCTGAGTGACGAAAACAGTGTCTCTACTCTCAGACAGCTTATATTCTACCAGGAAGAAGCAGCCCCTGAGTCCTCTGCCTTAGCCATGCCATCTGCCTAGAACGTTCTTCCACCGGGTATTCATATGGCCACCTCCCTCAACTTGGTTAAGTTTTATTCAGAAAACCCCTACTCCATGGGGCAGACCCTATTTATTATGGAAACTGTCTTACTCTGTTCAGGCTGCTAGAACAAAATGCCTTAGACTGGGTAGTTTAGAAACCACAGAGATGTATTGCTCACAGTTCTGAGGGCCGGAAAGACCAAAGTCACAGGGCCAGCAGGTGCCGCGTCTGGTGAGGAGCTTGCTTTCTGCTTCAAAGATGGCACCTTGCGGCTGTGCCTCACATGGCGGAAGGGGCTGGGGAGCTCCTTCCAGCCTCTCTTATAAGGGCACTGAATTAGTCAGTTTTGCATTGCTATAAAGAAATACCTGAGACTGAATAATTTATAAAGAAAAGTTTAATTGGCTTACGGTTCTGCAGGCTGTACAGGAAGCATGGCCCCAGCATCTGCCTCTGGTGAGGCCTCAGGGAAGGTGAGGCCAGACCCAGTGCATCCCATGGTGAGAGAGGGGGAGGGAGAGAGAGAGAGAGAGGCAGACGGGGAGGAGGAGGTGGACAGCCGGAGGGGGAGAGGGACCGGGAGAGGGGGAGAAGTAGAGGGAGAAAGAGAGGGAGAGGGAGAGGGAGAGAGGGAGGGAGGGAGAGGGAAAGAGAGAGAGGGAGAGGGAGAGTGAGGGAGAGGGAGGGAGGGAGACAGGGAGAGAGAGAGGGAAAGAGAGGGAGAGGGAGGGAGGAAGAGAGGGAGAGAGAGAGACGGAGGGAGGGAGAGGGAGAAAGAGACAGAGGGAGGGAGAGGAAGAGAGAGAGGAAGAGAGGGAGAGACAGAGGGAAGGACAGGGAGAGAGAGAGGGAGAGGGAGAGAGAGAGGGAGAGGGAGAGAGAGGGAGGGAGGGAGAGGGAGGGAGAGGGACAGAGAAAGGGAGAAGGAGAGGGAGAGGGAGAGAGAGGGAGGGAAGGAGAGGGAGAAGGAAAGAGAGAGAGAGGGAGGGAAGGAGAGGGAAAGAGAGGGAGAGGGAGAGTGGCAAGGAGAGAGAGAGGGAGGGAGGGACAAAGAGAGAGAGGGAGGGAGAGAGGGAGAGGGAGAGAAAGAGGGAGGGAGAGGGAAAGAGAGAGAGAGAGGAAGAGAGAGAGGGAGAGGGAGGGAGGCAGAGGGAGAGAGAGAGGGAGAGAGAGAGGTAGAGAGAGAGGGAGAGAGACAGGGAGAGAGAGGGAGAGGGAGGGAGGAAGAGGGAGAGGGAGAGAGAAAGAGTGGGAGAGAGAGAGGGAGGGAGGGAGAGAAAGGGAAGGAGGGAGAGGGAGAGGGAGGGAGAGAGGGGGAGGGGGAGAGAGAAGGAGGGGGAGGGGGAGAGAGGGGGAGGGGGAGATAGAAGGAGGGGGAGGGGGAGAGAGAGGGAGGGAGAGGGAGAGAGAGAGGGAGAGAGGGAAGGAGGGAGAGGGAGAGAGAAAGGGAGAAGGAGAGGGAGAGGGAGAGAGAAAGGGAGAAGGAGAGGGAGAGGGAGAGAGAGGGAGGGAGGGACAGAGGGAGGGAGAGGGAAAGAGAGGGAGAAGGAGAGTGAGAAGGAGAGAGAGAGGGAGGGAGTGAGAAAGAGAGAGAGGGAGGGAGAGAGGGAGTCAGAGAGGGAGGGAGAGGGAGACCGAAAGAGAGAGAGAGGGAGGGAGAGAGAGAGGGAGAGGGAGGGAGGAAGAGGGAGTGGGAGAGAGAGGGACAGAGAAAGAGAGGGAGAGAGAAGGAGGGAGGGAGAGAGAGGGAAGGAGGGAGAGAGAGGGAAAGAGGGAGAGGGAGGGAGAGAGAGAGGGAGGGGGAGAGACAGAGAGGGATGGGGGAGAGAGAGGGAGAGGGAGGAAGAGAGGGAGAGAGGGAGGGAAGGAGGGAGGGAGAGAGAGAGGGAGAGGAAGAGAGAGGAAGGAGGTGCCACACTCTTTTAAACAACCAGATCTTGTGTGAACTCAGAGGGGGAACTCACTCATCATCACAAGGACAGCACCAGGCCATTCATGAGAGATCCACCCCCATGACCCGAACACCTCCCACTAGGCCCACCAACATTGGAGGTCCCATTTCAACATGAGATTTGGAGGGAAAAAAACATCCAAACCATATCAGGCACTGATCCCATTCTGGAGGGTGGGGCTCTCATGACTTAGTCACTTCCCAAAGGCCCCACCTCTTCATACTATCACATTGGGTATTAGGTTCCAACATATGAATTTGGGGTGGGGGGGACACCAATATTCAGACCACAGCAATCACCTTATTACTGACCACCTTATTCAATAGGGTCACCCACACAAAGCCCCACCATGCCTGCTGCTCCACTTGTTCTGTGTTCTAGGGGATTTCACACCCTTCAACACACTATGTAATTGCTCTTATTTTGTTTATCATCTGTTTCTTCCCACCTTGGAAAGGCCCACAGGGCCTCAACTGAGGGCTGCGGAAGTGACCTAAGGAACAGACACAGTTATCCTGTCTCAGAGCTCGTCCCCTCCTCACTGTCTCTGTTACCTGTAGCCAGGCCATCTGCAGAGCTGGCAAGCAATGGGACAGACGTGGAGCTGATGCTGGCATTGTCTCTCTAGTTTTGAGTCTGAACCAAGGCTCCTGTGTGAGAGTCAAAACACCTCTTCACATCTCTTGCCTCCTTCCTCACCTCCTTTGGGCCTCTTTTCTTCCAGCTGTCTGGGAGCCAGGCTGAGTTCCCCACAAATGTAAAGCAATCATAAATAATCATCAGGCTAATGAGGCTGGGGGTGATCATGCAGGAACTCCCTGCCACATGACAAACAGCCAGCTGCTGATTTATCATGGGACAGACGTAAATACTCGCCTCTCCCCTGAGCAGGAACACATGTTCTTAGTCATATGGTAGCTGCTGAAAACACCCCTTTGGGGTTGTTCACCCTCTGCTGAGATGAGAAGGAGGCAGAGAGGCCCAAGCTTTGCCAGGAATGAACAGTGGTTAAAAGGGGAGGGTTCTTTCTCTTAGCCCATCAACCTGGCCACCAATTAAAAAAACTCAAATAACCAGTGGGTCTAGCATAGGAGTGAAGAGTGAGTTCTAGGCCCAAAAGCTCAGGATGCTTAAACTCCAACTGCCACCCAGTAGGGTGGGACCTCCATTAAGTTGCTTAACAATGCTGAGCCTCAGTTTTCTCCTCTGAAAATGGGTTAATAATAGTATCTTCCCCATTGGGTTGTTGTGAACATCAAGAATGAATGTCAACTGTTTAACACAGAGTAAGACCTTAATAAACGGATGGCCGGGCATGGTGGCCCACACCTGTAATCCCAGCACTCTGGGAGGCTGAGGCAGGTGGATTACCTGAGGTCAGGAGTTCAAGACCAGCCTGGCCAACATGGTGAAACCCCATCTCTACTAAAAATACAAAAATTAGCCGGGCGTGGTGGTGCACACCTGTAATCCCAGCTACTCAGGATGCTGAGGCAGGAGAATTGCTCCAACCCAGGAGGCAGAGGTTGCAGTGAGCCAAGATCATGCCACTGCACTCCAGCCTGGGCAATAGAGTGAGACTCTGTCTTAAATAAATAAATAAATAAATAAATAAATAAAGCACAGTTAGTGTCAGCATGCTCCATTGTTAGTCAACATGATTCTTGCTCTTATCCTGGAAGACCCCTTGCTCTCCCATGGGCACCTGGTTATGCTCACTCCATCCCATCTTTGTCCTCACCCAGAGCCCCTCTCCTCTTCTCTCTTCCTGTCCAAATTCTAACCATCCCTCCCAATTGCTGCCCCATTTTTTCCAGCCATTCCCGATTTCTCCTTGCCTTGATCTTGTACTGGAAATAGTAAGTGTCTTTTAAACATTTTTTTAAGCCACAGATCCCTTTCTTACAAGGAAATCGCACACAGAAATAAACACAAATAAGACCAATAAAGGCAGAGCTGTGAAGGCAAGGAAAAGTGAGAACTAGAGTCTCTACCATCCATGGACTTACCTTAGGGTTAGGAAGATGAGCCCCTCCCGCTATGGACGTAGAGTGAATGAGATCATTGGATCACGGTGTCACCATGTTCTGCCTTGGACTTTGAGTCAGGCAGCTGCCATCTTCAGCCCATGGTGCACAGTCCTGACCCTTCACCCTGCTTCATTCCTTTGTCCATCTTTCTCTCTCCTCCGATAAGCTTCTGGGGCAAGAACCATGCCTCCTTCGTGTCTTCCTACTCACGTCCCAAAACTAGGACAGGGCTCTGTACCCCAGCAGGCACCCAACATACATCTGTTAACATGAAATGAGATACATCCAGACAGTTTATAAATACACTAAGCAAAGCCTCTCCTCATTATAGATGGGGGTAAACTGAGGCAGGGCCACCCAGGTATTTATCAACAGAGTCTGCCCTGGAATAGGAGCCCCCAGACGCCTAGCTCCAGCCTCACCCACTAGCCTTGGAGGCTCCCAAATGTAAGTGACTTGCTGTTCATATTCCCTGGCATCCAGCAACCCAAGAATTTTGCTCTTGCTATCAGGAGGATGGAAAGATAGGAGCTTAGGGTGAGTAAGACAAAAGCTCTCTGGGAAAGAACTGTTGCTGTCTGGGCAAGAGAGACAGGGAAGAGAACCCAAGAAGTTTAAGGCAAGAATGATACACATATCTTGTTCAATGCTAAGTTCTACTGTCCGGGCCAGGGGTTTTGAAGCCACAAGGACTTCCCAGAGGCAGATGGAGGTAGGAGGGAAGCCAGGAGTGTGTACAAGGGAAAAGGCCCCAGTGGGGAGGGTCCCAGACAGCCTCTTCCCCTACCCTAGATTTCATCTGAGCAGCTCTGCCTTTATCAGTCTTACTTGTGTTTATTTCTGGGTACGATTTCCTTGTAACAAAGGGATCTGTGGCTTAAAAAATGTTGAAAAGACACTTGCTATTTCCAGTACAAGATCAAGGCAAGGAGAAATCAAGAATGGCTGCAAAAGATGGGGCAGGCGTTGGGAGGGATGGTCAGAATTTGGAGAGGAAGAGGAGAGGGGCTCTGGGTGAGGACAAAGATGGGATGGAGTGAGCATGACCAGGTGCCCACAGGACAGCAAGGGGTCTTCCAGGATAAGAGCAAGAATCATGTTGACTAACAATGGAGAATGGAGAGGGTTGGGTGTAAGAGGGGGTGGGGTGAGGGAAAGTGTGAGGGTGGACCTTCACTCTATTCTCCCGCAAATGCCTTCCTTAGACAATGGATCCCGATGGGCCTTGTAGATCCAACCAACAAAGCCCCATTCCCTTCCCCATCAGACATCCCTAGTTGCCTCTGAGCCACTGCCAGCCTATCAACTATAGGAGGATGCCTTTCTCATGACCCTTTGTCATGAGGTTGCCAGAGTCACCCCCGCAACTACCTTGCGTGATCACCTGTCAGCTGTGTGAAACTTGATCAGGTGGCTTAACCTCTCTGAACCTCAGGTCTTCATGTACCAAATGGGGTGACAGTGTTGTGAGAATTATACATGAGATAATTTATGATCGCACATACCAAGGTGCCTGGCCCTTGAGGAATTCTCAATAATTACAAGGTAGTTGGCTCTAGAAGACTTTGGGAAACCAAGCTCGGGTTGTGGTTCATTATGGGTTACCATGGAAACCAGACCTAAAGGCTGGAGAACAGACAGGCCTAGTGTGCCCAGAGCACCTAGGCCTGATTCACATTAGGATCTATTTTCTTGAATCCTTAAATGCACCTTAGAGTTCACACAGGCATGAAGGAATGGCTCAATGCATTGTCCTCAGCCCCTGAGCAAGGGAGTAAGCCCAGTTCCACACAGGGACAATTCCTGAACACACATTCACTGCGTGAAGAAAGTGCTGAGGACCTAGCTCTGTGCCGCGTGTAGACAGGAGTGATTGATGAGTTTAACTTCATGCATCTCACTGCAGCCTAAAAGGATGTGATAAGTCTGGGCGCAGTGTCTCACGCCTTTAATCTCAGCACTTTGGGAGGCCAAAGCGGGTGGATCACTTGAGGTCAGGAGTTCAAGACTAGCCTGGCCAACATGGCGAAACCCCATTTCTACTAATAATACAAAAAAATTAGCTGGGCGTGGTGGCACACACCTGTAATCTCAGCTACTCGGGAGGCTGAGCAGGAGAATCGCTGGAACCCGGGAGGCAGAGGTTGCAGTGAGCTGAGATCACACCATTGCACTCTAGCCTGGGCAACGAGAGCAAAACTCCACCTCAAAAAAAAAAAAAAAAAAGATATGACAAAAAGTCAGGTGAACTTGCTGGTTTCATTCTATCCAAGTTGGTGCCTCTCAGAGGTTCCTTGTTTAGTTGACTTGTGCTGGGGTTAATGGAAAATATGCATCACTAACAGGTGCTTTTCATTGGATACTTTGATACTCATCACCAGCCAGCAGATTCTAAGGTTGAACCACTGCTTGTATGTCTGTTCTTAAGTGTTGAACTGATGGCTGCTGTCTCCCTGGTAATAGGGTATCTGCCCCATTGGTAGCTATCAGTGGGAGGCACTCAGATGGAACCCACATAACTACCACTTCTAGCTCTATGAACTTGGCACTGGTCAATCCTCTGAGCCTCAGTTTCCCGCTCTGAAAAATAGGTATGGTGCTGACACAAGCTGCCCTGCCTGCCACTGGTTTGCTGGAATAAAATCAAAGGTATAGAAATGGACCTTGGGAGGTCGAGGCAGGTGGATCACCTGAGGTCAAGAATTCAAGACCAGGCTGGCCAACATGGTGAAACCCCATCTCTACGAAAAATACAAAAATTAGCTGGGCATGGTAGCACACACCTGTAGTCCCAGCTACTCAGGAGGCTGTGGCAGGAAGGTCACTTGAACCTGGGAGGAAGAGCCTGTTCCCCAATCCCTTCCATTTCTATACTTTTTTTTTTTTTTTTTTTTTTTGAGCCAGAGTCTCGCTCTGTTGCCACTGCACTCCAGCCTGGGCAACAGAGCAAGACTCTGGCTCACAAAAATAAGTATGGAAATGGAAGGGCTTGGAGAACAGGCTCTGTCTCAAGCCGTCATTACCAGTTGGTCAGTTGATCCCACACAACTTATTGTGAAAACGCAGTAAGTGTGTTCCTGAGAATTAAGGGGGTGTGGGGAAGAATGCATCTTTCTGATATTCTAAAAGCCACTCTCTAGAGAGATTAGTTATAAATGCAACACAGGGGCCTTAATACAACTGTAATATACTTGACCTGTTTGTCACATGGTGCTGGCAAATTGCTTAATGTCTCAAGACCTCAGTTTCCCCATGTGCAAAATAAAGGGACTTGGGTGGATGGTTTGCTCCTTGGCTCCAACCTTCTGTGACTATTGATAGGCATTAGATTTTGAGAGATATGAACCATAATGTCTACCGTCCCAACACAGTCTGTTTGAGCACAACTGAATTATCTCAGCAAGCACATGCTTGACTTTGGATAGGTTTCATCTCATACTTCCTCACAACAAATTATCTTGCCAGTGAGAAAAGACAGGCTCAGGGAAGTTCAACTTCTAAGGCCACATAGCTAATAAATGACTGGGCCAGGACTTGAACCTGGACCTGCTTGTCCCAGGACCTGCTTGTCCCAACACCTATGTATCTTCCAAGACACCATGCTTTTGCCAAGTGACAGAGATTTTCCAGATTTGCAATGAGATATTTTTATGTTGTTTGGTAGGGAAACCAGATATATATAATAATATATATAAAATTACATATACATATATAATTATACATAAAATTACATATACATATATAATTATATATAAAATTACATATAATACGTTTATAATTATATGTTATATATAATATATGACATATAGTATATAATATATATTTTTCTATGTTATATTTTATATGTTATATATGTATTTTTGAAACCCTTTAGAAGGTCAAGACTCTTCAGAAGGTCAAGGTCATTTCACGGGTGAATGGTTAATCCCCCCAGGCAACAACACCGTGTGTATAAACTGCCCCCAGAATGCAGCCCTTTCAAGATGGAGAAGGAGGGGCCTCAGGGAGGGCAGAACGCCCAGCGCACCTGCCAGGTCTGTGAAAGATGGGAGAGGTTGAAGAAGAAAGAGTAGGAAAAAGCTTTCTTCCCCCCTCAAGTTAGAAAGCGGGCAGAGCAAGAGAGAGAGATCAAAAACCACTAAAGGTCCCTCATGTCAACCTCTCCCTGTTTTAATTAAGCAGAGAGTCCACACCCCCACCCCCACTCCCTCAAAAATGCTTTGCACTCAGCAAGAGCTGCTTCACAGCAGGTTGCAGTTAAGCCTTCAAACAACCAGCAGCCTCAGGAAATGCCAGCGGCCCACAGGTGCGGGGCGAGGCGGGGCCCCTCCCCTTCTCCGCACCCAGGCCGAGCAGTCACAAGATGGACCAAGCAGCCGCAAGAGTATTCCCTGAACCCTTCTCCACGGGGCCGTGATTCTCGGCAGCGAGCCTCCAACTGCGGCAACCCTCGGTAAGACAGGCATCTTCCGTGGGGACCCAGCCAACACCTACAGACATCCATACATATCAAGCTCAAAAAAAACTCACAAAACAACTCTTGCCGCTGTTATGTGCGATGCATTCACATTTTCTACTCTTTTTTTTTTTTTTAATGCTGATTGCAGCCTTCTATATTAGCGTCACGATTCACTGAAGGTTTCCAAACTCATTTTGAAAACGCGGTCTGCTGGATGGAGGCATTAATGTCCTCCAAGTCAGGCAGAGCCTGACCTACTCTCCTTCCTTGCCTCATTAGCTCTACCCAGCCCGGGTCCCCGCTCCAGCAAACTTGCAGCTCTGGAATGTTTTTAGCTCCTCCGCACCTCCAGGCCTGGGCCATACACCTTGCTAAGCCTGATGCCCATTCTCCTGTCCACCTGTTCTTCCTACAGTTGTGACCACCTACCTCTATGTCTCTGAATTTCTTTTTTTTAATTTTATTTTTTACTTCTTCCCCCCCCTTTTTTGTTTGTTTGTTTGTTTGTTTCTGCTGGGGTTTTTTGTTTTGTTTTAGACAGAGTCTCGCTCTGTCGCCCAGGCTGGAGTGCAGTGGCGCCATCTTGGCTCACTGCAACCTCCACCTCCCAGGTTCAAGCAATTCTCCTGCCTCAGCCTCCCGAGTAGCTGGGATTACAGACACACGCCACCACACCTGGCTAATTTTTGTATTTTTAGAGACAGGGTTTCACCATATTGGCCAAGCTGGTCTCGAACTCCTGACCTCAAGTGATCCGCCTGCCTTGGCCTCCCAAATTGCTGGGATTACAGGCGTGAGCCACCACGCCCTGCCTCCTCCCTGAATTTCTCATGTGTAACTGTTGCGGATTGCAAGCGCCTCTGTTCCCCACTGATCACCCTAGGTGTGGCTGTTCTATGGGGACCAGGTTATGAGTCCTCCAGGGCCTGTTTATCCTGTGGCTGGAGTCCTACTAATCAAAGTTTTTCCATCAACATTTCTAAATGGAAGAGAGAAGGCAAAAAGTGGGGTGGGGGTGGGAGGGGCGCAGGAGGAGGGAGGACTGGGCCCTCCCCCAGAGACAAACCCCATTCCTAAGGAAGGAAAATTGCAATTATTGTCAACTTTGTGTGGGGGACCTTCCATGCTTAGCAGGAAGAGGACAATGGTTTTCAGACCCAGCATTGATGGCAACACCTGCCTTCCAGGCAGGAGGCAGGATTCCCCTCAGAGGTGAGATGCTGAGAGATGCCTTGAGGGACCTTCTCAGAAGAGAAAAGCAAGGCTCGCTGCACCTTCCAGAAAGGCAGGAATGAGGTGGAGGCAATGGTTAGCAGCCAGCCACTGGGAAAACACCGTGCAGGGTGGGCCCCTGGGGAGCGGAGGGGAGCTCCAGCGATGTTGAGGAGGGCATGGCGGGTGCATTGGGGGCTTCGTCTATTCCATCAAGCCCACCCAGAAAGGCAGGGCAGGCTCCGTGTCCCACTGGCCAGGTTCAATCCTGGGACCCTAGACTAGTTACCAAATCCTGCTGTGTTTCTGCTTCCTGGCCATCACATGGGGACCTGCCTCTTAGGGTTCTGTGAGGACCCAACGGGTTAATACAAATAACACACTTAGAGCATGGCCAGATACAGGAAAAGTGTTCTATTCATTTTATTTCATCATCACATCAACTCATGGAGGTAATTTTTTTTTTTTTTTTTTTTTTTTTCCGAGACGGAGTCTCACTCTATCATCCAGGCTGGAGTGCAGTAGTGCAATCTTGGCTCACTGCAACCTTCGCCTTACAGGTTCGAGCTATTCTCCTGCCTCAGCCTCCTGAGTAGCTGGGACTACAGGCGTGTGCCACTGCGCCCAATTAATTTTTGTATTTTTGGTAGAGATGGGGTTCCACTATGTTGGCCAGGCTGGTCTCAAACTCCTGACCTCAAGTGATCCACCCCCCTCAGCCTCCCAAAGTGCTGGGATTACAGGCGTAAGCCAGTGTACCTGGCCCAAGGTGAATATTATCCCCATTTTGTAGATGAGGAAACTGAGGCTCAGAGGGCCCCAGGAGAAGTGGCCTCACAGAATCCACTACACAAAGAATGTTTATTTAGCAACTGTCACGGGAAAGGCAGGAAATTCAGAGGAGGCTAATAGGCCATTCTGTCCCAGAGAGGTTTATGTTTCTAGTGCGGTGGTGATTGCAAACCCCAGTAAAGTTTTTCTGCTTTCAAAGGGCAGAGAGATCCCAGGGGAAGGAAAGTGGGAGAGGAAGGGGATTTGGGCTGGTTAGAGGAAGCTTTGCTAGAGGAACTAAGCTCCAGGATAATCAGGGTTTGTGATGGGGTGGGGAGAGAAAACCATCAACTCAGAGAAAGAAGAGGTTTTCATAGTATTTGTATCCTCTCTCCTCAGGCTCTGCATTGGCTGGTCCTGATTACAGAAAAAAAAAAATTGATCTGCTTCAGAGTGGGTCAAGAGACCCACGGATTAAAAGCCTCAAATGTATGAGTACATATGGGCACCAAGAAGGGAACAGGCACTGAGGCCTATTGAGGGTAGAGAATGGAAGGAAAGTGAGGAATGAAAAACAACTATGTTTATTACCTGGGTGGCAAAATAATCTGCACACCAAACCCCTGTGACATGCAGTTTACCTGCACCTGTCCCTGTACCCTTGAACCTAAAGTAAAAAATTAAAAAAAAAAAAAAAGAAAGTTGAAATGACTAATAACAAAAAAATTTTTTTAGAGATGGGGGTCTTGCTATGTTGCTCAGGCTGGTCTTAAACTCCTGGCTCAAGCGATCCTTCCCCCTTGGCCTCCCAAAGTGCTGGGATTATTTTTAATGATGTTTGTTCATACTTTGTTAGTAATACTTATGGAGATTCTCACCCACCGTTACCAGTTAGCTTTCCCAAACTGTGCTTTAACTGTTGATTTTGTAATAAAAAGCAGTATCTTCAAATAAATAAATAAAATGAACAAATTGAAAACACAAACAAAAAAGGCCTCGGTGTAGGTTTCCAGTCTCTGAGTGAGGCTGTATACACTCAGCCAGGGAGGAAAGGATCCATGATCATTGTTAGAGTTAAACATGGAAAAGATAGCACAGTGACAAGCCAGTGGTCCTCAACTTTGGTGGCATATTAGAATACCCTGGGAAGTCCCACTCCATCCCAATTAAGTCCGAATCTCTGAAGGTGGGGCTGAGGCATCAGTAGGTTTTAAAGCTCCTGGGGGCTGCTGTGCAAAGGAAAACTTGAAGCTCTGTTCCTTCATTTCAAAAAGAAAGAAAGAAAATGGAAGTGGCCAGAGCCTCTCTCCAGGCGAGGAACAGAAAGCAGAAAAGAACTGGCTTCTTTTTGTGATCTTGGTCCAAACCTCTTTTTCCTCTCACTGAAGGATTCTCCCAGCAACCTCCAAGCAACCAGTCAAGAGACGCTGCCCTGAATTTTTGGTCCTCAGCTATAGAACAAAGAAGTCTTTGAGGTTTAACAAGAGGCTGCTCAGCTCTCTGGCCCCTGGGCTACTAAGATCTAGATTGGGAGCCTGGACTGCCACATGTGTAAGGGACGGAGCCTCGGATCAGGGCTGCCAGCTGGTGCCCTCCAAAGGCAGTATCTCACCTCCTGCCCACCCTCCTCCCAACCCTCAGGAGGGTGCTTGCAGTGAGAAGAGATGCCGCAGGGAATAAAAACCACCAGCACCCCCTCAGCGTCCCTCCACTCTGTCAGGATCACAGACAGTGAGCCCCAGCCCCCAGCCCAGCCCTCTCTCCCCTGGAGGGAAACCAGCTTAAATTTGACTGGTTAGTAGGAATCCCTCATCTGGTCAGTGCCAAGATATCCCCAGCCTCCTGCTCCCTAACCCGGCTCCTCCGGGAGTGCTCTTCCAAGCAGGTGGAAACATAGCTTGCCTGAAGTGGTGGTGAATCTCCTCATAGTAGGGATTGGGAGGATAGGTGGTACTTGGACTAGAGTTGGGAATATGGGAATGGGAAGGGCAGTGGAAGGGGGATTTTGTTCCATCTTTTTTTTTTTTTTTTTTTTTTTTTTTTGCTTTCTCCAGTCTCAGAGGTAGGAGATGTTGGGCAGCAGTCAAGAAAAAGTTCACCTCTCCAAGCTTTACCATAGGCAACTGGCCACCACCCCTCCTCACTCCAACGGTTTGAATGGTTTGCTCCTAACTGTGCCCTCTGCATTTGCCTTCATCCATCTCCATTCTTCTTTATGGTCAACATGCTAGAACCCTACATCTTCTCCCACATCAGTTGTTCACAGGGGCTCCTTCCCATGGAGTTCTGTCTAATGGCTTCCCAAATCTGAGTCTCATGGACATGTCCACTCTTCTTGTCCAACATCTCAGGAGCCTTGAATACTGCTGACCACTGTGGTTGTAGGGTGGTGGTAGGATGGTGTAGGGTGGTGGTAAGGTGGTTGTAGGGTGGTGTACAGTGGTGGTCAGGTGGTGGTAAGGTGGTATAGGGTGGTGTAGAGTGGTGGTAAGGTGGTGGAAGGATAGTGTGATAGGGTGGTGGAAGGGTGGTTGTAGGGTGGTTTTAGGGTGGTAAGGTAGTGGTAGGGTGGTGGTAGTGTAGTTTTAGGGTGGCAGGGTGGTGGTACGGTGGTGTAGGGTGGTGTAGGGTGATGGTAGGGTGGTAGGTGGTGGTAGGGTGGTGGTAGGGTGGTGGTAGGGTAGTGTAGGGTGATGGTAGGGTGGTGGTAGGGTGGTGGTAGGTGGAGGTAGGGTAGTTGTAGGGTGGTAGGGTGGTGGTAGGGTAGTTTTATGGTGGCAGTGTGGTGGTAGGGTGGTGTAAGGTGGCGTAGGGTGGTGGTAGGGTGGTGGTAGAGTGGTTGTAGGGTTGTTTTAGGGTGGCAGGGTGGTGGTATGGTGGTGTAGGCTGGTGGCAGGATGACGTAGGGTGGTGGTAAGGTGGTTGTAGGGTGGTGTATAGTGGTGGTCGGGTGGTGGTAAGGTGGTATAGGGTGGCATAGGGTGGTGGTAGAGTGGTGGAAGGATAGTGGTAGGGTGTGGTGGAAGGGTGGTAAGGTGGTGGTAGGGTGGTGGTGTGCTGTAGGGTGATGGTAGGGTGGTGGTAGGGTGATGGTAGGGTGGTTGTAGTGTAGTGATAGGGTGGTGGTTGGGTGGTGGTAGGGTGGTGTAGGGTGGAGGTAGGGTGGTTATATGGTGGTGTAGGGTGATGGTAGGGTGGTGGTAGGGTGGAGGTAGGGTGGTTGTAGGGTGGTGGTAGGGTGGTGGTAGGGTGGAGGTAGGGTGGAGATAGGGTGGTTGTAGGGTGGTAGGGTGGTGGTAGGGTAGTTTTAGGGTGGCAGTGTGGTATGGTGGTGTAGGATGATGGTAGTGTGGTGGTACGGTGGTGTAGGGTGATGGTAGTGTGGTGGTAGGGTGGTGGTAGGGTGGTTGTATGGTGGTGTAGGGTGATGGTAGGGTGGTGGTAGGGTGGTTGTAGGATGGTAGGGTGGTGATAGGGTGGTGGAAGGGTGGTTACAGGATGGCAAGGTCGTGGTAGGGTAGTTTTAGGGTGGCAGGGTGGTGGTAGGGTGGTGGTAGGGTGGTTGTAGGATGGTAGGGTGGTGGGAGGGTGGTGTAGGGTGCTGGTAGGGTGGTGTAGGGTGGTGGTAGTGTGATATAGGTTGGTGGTAAGGTGGAGGTAGGGTGGTTGTAGGGTGGTAGGGTAGTTTTAGGGTGGCAGGGTGGTGGTACAGTGGTGTAGGGTGGTGGAAAGATAGTGGTAGGGGGGTGTAGGGTGGTGGTACAGTGGTGTAGGGTGGTGGAAAGATAGTGGTAGGGGGGTGTAGGGTGGTGGTACAGTGGTGTAGGGTGGTGGAAAGATAGTGGTAGGGGGGTGTAGGGTGGTGGTAGGGGGGTGTAGGGTGGTGGTAGGGTGAAAATAAAGTTATATGTATATATTGAGGTCTGGCACACAGTGTTCAAAACATGTTAGCTCTCTCTCCCCTGCGTACTCTCAAGAGTGTATGTATGGTGTTGAGTGTACCCTGGGCCCTGGCTCTGGGTCATTCAGCAATGACTGAGGAGGGCTGGAAACAAGGAGGTGCCTGTGGAGAACAAATCCACTTCTGGTTACTGGTTTGAGACCTGGTAACAGTGGCCATCCCCGACCTTCTTGGGCTGCCATCTTTGAAGACCACCATCCCTAAGGTGAACAGAGATGGTTCAGAGATTTTTCCTTTATCTTTCCATAGAGGAAGTACAACCAGAAGTTGGGATGAGTCGACCTTGAGATGGAAGAGATTTGAGATACCCCACTTTTCCCAGCGACTGCTTTGATAAGCAGACAGTCTTCCTTTCTCTTTCCTTTGAAGATTTTGGTCCAATTTGCAAAGGAGCTAGTATCCCAGTTGTTTTAAGAATGTATAGTCCTGGAGGCAGACACCAACTGAGAAAATGGAGCACCTAGAAAAAGGCAGATAAGGGAATAAAAGAAATGGCTAAATTCATAATTTTTTTTAAATTATGAGAAACAGAAGAAAATAGTTATGAGCTTAAGTAAGGAAGCACTTCTAAGCACACACATATTAAGAACATATAATGGAAAGAGTGAAGATTTGAATACATTTAAAAAATGTATTTCTCTATCTTAAAAAAACTGTTTTTTGTTTTTTTTTGTTTTTTTTTTTTTTTTGTGATGGAGTCTTGCTCTGTCACCCAGGCTGAAGTGCAGTGGTGCCATCTTGGCTGACTGCAACCTCCACTTCCTGAGTTCTGGCAATTCTCTTGCCTCAGCCTCCCTAGTAGCTGGGATTACAGGTGCCCACGACCACACCTGGCTAATTTTCCTATCTTTAGTAGAGACAGGGTTTCACCATGTTGGCCAGGCTGGTGATTCACCTGCCTTGGCCTCCCAAAGTGGTGGCAGGCATGAGCCACAGTGCCCAGCTGAAAAACAATTTCTATAGATTAAAAAGAAACTATATATAATTTTATAGGTTAAAAAACAAAGTATTTGAAATATATATAACAAAATTAATATCTTTAATATATAAACAGCTTTTACAAATTAATAAAAAAGGAAAATCCCAGCTAAAAAGTTCAATGCACGTAAATATGCAATTTACAAATAAAGACATACAGATATAAAAAGTATATCCTTTGAGTAATAAAATAAATACAAACTAAAATAACAGTAAAATTCCTTTTTTTTCCCACTTAGCTTATTGTCAATGATTAAAAATAAATGCTTAATGTTGGTAAGATTATGGGAAACAGAAACTCTGATTCAAAGCTACTGAAAACATAAAGCTATGTAACATTTCTGGGGGCAGTTTGCCAGTATGAATTAAAACTTTTATATGATTTACTCACATTCACTTTTAGGAATGTCTCTTAAGAAAATAACTAGAAGTGGCTGGGCATGGTGGCTCACGCCTGTAATCCTAGCACTTTGGGAGGCCGAGGCAGGCGGATCATGAGGTCAGGAGATCGGGACCATCCTGGCCAACATGGTGAAACCCCACCTCTACTAAAAATGCAAAAATTAGCCAGGCATGGTGGCGCGTGGCTGTAATCCCAGCTACTCAGGAGGCGGAGGCAGGAGAATCCCCTGAACCAGGCAGTTGGAGGTTGCAGTGAGCCGAGATTGCGCCATAGCACTCTAGCCTGGCGACAGAGCGAGACTCCATCTCAAAAAAAAAAAAAAAAAAAACTAGAAGTGTATACAAAGAATTGCATGTAAAGATGTTAGTCAAAGCGTTCTTCATAATAATTTTTAAATTAAGAACAACCTAGGCCGGGCGTGGTGGCTCACGCCTGTAATCCCAGCACTTTGGGAGGCCGAGGTGGGTGGATCACAAGGTCAGGAGTTCGAGACCAGCCTGATCAACATGGTGAAACTCTGTCTCTACTAAAATTACAAAAATCAGCTGGGCATGGTGGTGTGCGCCTATAATCCCAGCTACTCAGGAGGCTGAGGCAGGAGAATCGCTTGAACCCGGGAGACAGAGGTTCCAGTGAGCCAAGATCACATCACTGCACTCCAGCCTGGGTGACAGAGCAAGACTCTGTCTCAAAAAAAAAAAAAAAAAAAAAAAAGGGAAAGAAAAAAAGAACAGCCTAAATGTCTGCAAATAGGGACTTGGTTTAATATAGTTTGGCATAAATATATCAGATAGAATGCTGTACAGCAATAAAAATCATAATTTCACCAGGTGCAGTGGCTCACACCTGTAATCCCAACAGTTTGGGAGGCCGAGGCGGGCGGATTACTAATTTAGGAGTTCAAGACCAGCCTGGCCAATATGGTGAAACCCCGTCTCTACTAAAAAATAGAAAAAATAGCTGGGCACGGTGGCGGGTGCCTGTAATCCCAGCTACACGGGAGGCTGAGGCAGGAGAATAGCTTGAACCTGGGAGGCAGAGGTTGCAGTGAGCCAAGATCATGCCACTGCACTCCAGCCTGGATGACAGAGTGAGACTCCGTCTCAAAAAAAAAAAAAAATATATATATATATATATATATGTATATATATAAAATTTCAAAGAATATGAATACACAGAAATATTCACAATATAATATTGTGGAAGGAAGCTGGGAAACAAAGGAAATATGGTTTATAAAAAACAGGCTGAAGGAAATGGCCAAGAGAAGAGAGTCCTTGAGTGCTCTGCGTAGATCTTTTGTCCAGTCCTTTGGCAGGAAAGGTAGGGCTCTATGATTGACAGCTCATCAGAGTCACCTGGAGTCCGGCAAGGAGGTTTCCCCAGGAAGAGAGCACAGGATAGACAAATATATAGGTCATCTGTGCAATTGAGAAAGTTGATTGTGGTGGTGGCGGCGGTGGTAGTGATGGAGCGTGGGGGCAGGGGGAGATTGAGAAGGTGGCATCTGCAATGCTGGAATTCTCAATGACAGTCGAAGCATGTGCTTTACAGTCACCTACAAAGCAGGGTCCTAAAAAGTAATTTTGCTATATTTCCCAAAGGCTTTGAAATAGGAAGAAATCCAAAACTGCTCATTTCCTTATATTTATTTTGTTGTTTAGCATTCTATTTGTTTGCAGCAGAGTCTCAGTCTGACCTCCGAGCCCACCCAGACGGCCTGGGCGACTGCAGGAGGGCCACTGCTCCTGCCCGCGGAGCTGGAGTGGGGCCCAGAGACAGAGACTGGGGTGTCCACCAGGAGACTCCCAAGGCTCCCAGACCGGAGCTCCGTACAAACCCTGGAGGGCAAAGCGGGGAGAGGGAGCCAAGATGAAGAGCCCAGGAGCCTGGAAAGCAGGGACCCTTTGTCTGAGGAAGCTCCAAGGAAACGGAGGGGACTCCCTGAAGTAGATTCCTTCATGTCTTCAGGGTGGCTTTTTATGCTAAGCCCCACCTGGGATGCTGGTGTGCTGAAGCATTTAGGGAGCTGGCCCAGCAGAGAGGATGCAGGGAAAGCCTGGGGGTGGAGGCCGGGAGAACCACAGACCCCACCATCTGAGAGCCTGACACCAACAACAAACTTGTGGCCAAAGCACAGTGGGTACTGGGTTTTGTACCAGGAGTTTCTGGCTGTATAACAACCCGCACTTGTGGGAAATAATCCATCCCCTCAAGAACTAATCCAGTCTCGCCAGAGCAAGATCTCACTCACGACCAGGAGAACAGCACCAAGCCAGTCATGAGAGACCCACCCCCATGACCCAAGCACCTCCTGCCAGGCCCACCACCACATTGGAGATCAAATTTCAACATGAGTTTTGGCGGGGACAAACAAACCCTATCCAAACCATAGCACATGCCATCGTTGAATGCCAGAAACTGAAAGCCTAAGCGTGGCCCTATACAGTCTAGGCCCCTGCTCTGCCAGGGACCAGATTCAGCCGCATGGCAACGTCCCCAGCTGGTTCATGAGCACATTTGAGAAGCACTGAGGATCGTGTTAAACTGCAGGTCTTGATTCAGTATGTACGGGGGAGGGACTGAGATTGTGTTGCTAAATAGATCCTAGATGACCCTGATGTTGCTGGTCCATGGATCACACTTTGGGGGGAAAAGGGGGTCTACTGTATCTGTTCTATGCCCCACCCCCCATTTTGATGAAAGCTGCCCGCATCCCTCTCACTTGCACCACTACCTGGCTCCACCCTCTAAGTGGAGCCCCTCCCTCTCTCCAGGCTCACAGCCTCTCCACTGCCTCCCTCACCCACTTTCACTGACAGGTTCTCAAAAGGCTCATGACAGTCAGGCGCGGTGGCTCACACCTGTAATCCTAGCACTTTGGGAGGCTGAGGCAGGCTGATTACTTGAGCCCTGGAGTTTGAGACCAGCCTGGGCAACATAGCAAGACCCCATCTCTGCAAAAAAAAATACGAAAATTAGTCAGGCATGGTGGCACATGCCTGTAGTCCCAGCTACTAGGGAGGCTGAGGTGGGAGGATCGTCTGAGCCCAGGAGGTCGAGGCTGCAATGAGCCGTGATTGCACGAGTGCACTCCAGCCTAGTTGTCAGAGACCCTGTCTCAAAAAAGAAAAAGAAAAAAGGCTCATGACATTATCTGCTTCATTTTCCTCACCATTTCCCTCCTACGAAAGCCTAGCAATTAGCCTTTGTCTCAGACCTCTCTCTCTGTGTCTCTCCTCTCTCTCTGTTTGTGGGTGGGTGTGTGTGTGTGTGTCTCTCTCTCTCTCCCTGCTGAACAGATTTTCAAAAGTCACCAACAACCTCTTAAAAATCCTGCTTATTGTCGGGTGTGGTGGTGCACACCTGTAATCCCAACACTTTGAGAGGCCGAGGCAAGTGGATCACTTGAGGTCAGGAGTTCACGACCAGCCTGACTAACATGGTGAAACCCAGTCTCTACTAAATAAAAAAAAATAGGTGTGGTGGTGTATGCCTGTAATCCAAGCTACTTGAGAGGCTGAGACAGGAGGATCACTTGTACCTGGGAGGCAGAGGTTGCGGTGAGCCGAGATCATGCCAGTGCACTCCAGCCTGGGCAATAAGAGCAAAACTCTATCTCAAAAAAAAAAAAAATTCCTGCTTATTGGTCTTTTCTTAGTCCTCTCTAAGAAAGGGGACTTCTGTCCCATTAAATGCTGTTGACCAAACCCCATACAGTTTAGCATAAAATTTTTGCCTTGTTTTGTCCTGATTTCTCCCTACCTCTCAGGCCTATCCCCTTTATTCCAGTTCTTCATTCTCCCTGAAATTTTATCTCTACCTCGAAGTTCAGAGGGCATGCAGAACCAAATCTGCAGCTCCAACTTTTCTCTGAATCTCAAACCATGCATTTCTGATTCCTGAAACTCAAGGTCTCAAAGGACACTCATTATTTTTCCATTTAATTCAGTGGAATGCAATAAACATGTTACTAGGCATTGTGCTGTGAAAACAAACTGATGGAGCCTTCCTCCAAGGGGTTCCTAGAAGCAAACCTTCCTGATACCAGTGGTATGCTGGTAAACCAACTCTCTTAAAGAAAAAAAAAAAAAGCCCCAATTTATAACATTTACCAATCTCCACCATGGCTTATTTAAAGCTTCTGCCATAACATTGCTGAACACAGACAGGAAGAGATATGCAGAATCGGCTCTCCAGAGCCAGAATGAGCCAGCTTCAGCACAGCACTGTTGGCCCTCACACAACTACCAGTTATTGTCCCAGTCAACCACCCTTAAATCTTAGAACCAAAGGATCCTTGATACAATGCTGTCCCATTCACCCTCACATCTAGTAAATCAGCAACTGTGGTGAGTTTTACAGCAAGGCCCTAAAACTCTTTGAAGTTAAGCTATGTTAAATTAGAGAAGAAAAAAGAATAAGTGGCAAATGGAAAAAAAGCAGCAAGATGGTAGGGACTTAAACCCAGTCATGTTGATAATTACATGAAATGTAAGTGGTCTAAATACTCTAATTAAAAGTCAGAGACCTAGATTTCTTCCCCCCTGGAAAAAAAACAGCAAGAGCCAACTTTTTGTTGTCCACAAAGACACACCTTACATCATAAGACACAGATAAGTACAAAGGATGGAAAAAGATATAACATGCATGAGAAAGCTGCCAATTGAACAAAATTAACTTCAGAACAAAGAAGATAAGAGACAAAGAGGGATACTTCTTTTTTTCTTTTTTTTTTTTTTTTTGATACAGGGTCATCCTCTGTCACCCAGGCTGGAGTGCAGTGGTGCAATCACAGTTCACTGCAGCCTCAGCCTCCCTGGCTCAAGCACTTCTCCCACCTCAGTCTCCCGAGTAGCTGGGATTACAGGCACATGTCACCATGCCTGGCTAATTTTTGTATTTTTTTTTTGTATAATTTTGTAATTTTGCATAATTGGGGGGGTTGGTAGAGTTCTATAATTTTTTGTAGATAGAGGGTTTCACCATGTTGCCCAGGTTGATCTTGACCTCCTAGGCTCAAGCAATACACCCACTCAGCCTCCCAAAGTTCTGGGATTACAGGTGTGAGCCACCACGCCCAGCAGATATTTCTTAATGATTTAAGAGTTAATTCATATGTACATCGATTATACATCCATTAGAAGATTTTTTAAAATAAAACTTCAAAAAGATATATCAATCAGAAATGTATATGCACATAAAGACAGAGCTTCAAAATGCATAAAATATCAACTGACAGAATTTAAAGGCAAAATGAAAAAATCTTCAAATCTACCTAGAGATTTTTTTTTTTTTTTTGAGACGGAGTCTTGCTCTGTCGCCCAGGCTGGAGTGCAGTGGCGCAATCTCAGCTCACTGCAAGCTCCGCCTCCCGGGTTCATGCCATTCTCCTGCCTCAGCCTCCCGAGTAGCTGGGACTACAGGCACCCGCCACCACACCCGGCTAATTTTTCGTAGTTTTAGTAGAGATGGGGTTTCACCGTGTTAGCCAGGATGGTCTAGATCTCCTGACCTCGTGATCCACCTGCCTCGGCCTCCCAAAGTGCTGGGATTACTGGGATTACAGACCGCGCCCGGCCCTACCTAGAGATTTTAAACCTCTTCTCAGAACTGATAGAGCAAACAGAGAGAAAATCAGTAAAGATATAGAAGACTTCAACCACCCTGCTAACCTAACTGGCCTAATTGACATGAATAGAACACTCCATTGAGCATCAGGAGAAGACATGTTCTTTTCGAATGAACATGGAACATTCAAGATAGACAGTTTGCTATACCATAAAACAACTTCCAATATATATGAGTTGAAATCATAGATTATATTTGCTGACTACAAAAAAGTTAAAATTTTAAAAAGAGAAAAATATGTTTGAAAAACCCTGAACTAATGTGAAACTAAACAAAGTACATTTAAATAGCATATAGATCATAAAAGAACTCATATGGGAAATTAGAAAATATTTTGAACTAAATGATAATGAAAATACAACATATCAAAATTTGGAGGATGCATCTAAAGCAGTGATGCTTATAATAGAAAAGAAGAAAGATCTAAAATCAACATTTAAAGCCGGGCACAGTGGCTCACGCCTGTAATCCCAATACTTTGAAAGACTGAGGCAGGTGGATCATCTGAGGTCAGGAGTTCAAGACCAGTCTGGCCAACATGGAGAAACCCTGTCTCTAATAAAAATACAAAAATTAGACAAGCATGGTGGCACATGCCTGTAATCCCAGCTACTTGGAAAGCTGAGGCAGTAGAATGGCTTAGAGGCGGAGGTTGCAGTGAGCTGAGATTGCGCCATTGCACTCCAGTCTGGGTGACAGAGCGAGACTCCATCTCAAAAAAAAAAAAAAAAAAAAAAAAAAAAAAAAAAAAAAACTACATTTAAGCTAGTAAATAGTAAGAAACTAGTAAAAGAAAACCAAATTAAATCCAAAGTAAGCAAAAGGAAGGAAACAATAAAAATAAGAGCAGAGGCTGGGCGCAGGGGCTCATGCCTGTAATCCCAGCATTTTGGGAGGCTGAGGCGGGCAGATCACCTGAGGTCAGGAGTTCGAGACCAGCCTGGCTAACATGGTGAAACCCTGTTTCTACTAAAAATACAAAAAATTAGCCGGGTGTGGTGCACACGCCTGTAATCCCAGCTACTTGGGAGGCTAAGGCAGGAGAATCACTTGAACCTGGGAGGCGGAGGTTGCAGTGTGCAGAGATTGCGCCATTGTACTCCACCTTGGGCAACAAGAGCGAAATGCCATCTCAAAATAAATAAATAAATAAAAATAAAAATAAGAGCAGAAATCAAAGAAATAAAACATAGACTAATAGTTGAAAAACTCAATGGAACCCAACGCTAATTCTTAGAAAATATCAATAAAGTTATAAACCTCTAGCTAGACTAGCCAAGGGAAAAAAGACAGAACACACAAATTATCATTATAAGGAATGAAAGAGAGACTTCATTAGAAATCCTACATATAATGAAAGGATAATAAGCAAATAGCATGAACAACTTTATGTCAATAAAGTCAACAATTTAGATAAAATGGACAAATTACATGAAGGACAAAAGTCACCAAATCTAGCCCAATAAGAAATAAGAAGTCAGAAACAGGCCTAATCTATTAAAGAAATTGATTTTCTAATTAAAAATTTTCCCTGAAAGAAAACTCCAGGCCAGGTGGCTACACTGGCAAGTTCAATCAAACATTTAAGGATATCTAATGCCAGCTTCTCTCGAATTCTTGCAGAAAACAGAAGTGAGATCTCTTCTCAACTCATTCTGTGAGGTCAGCATAACCTGATACCAAAACCAGACAGCTATTACAAGAAAAGAAAACTACAGACCAATATTTCTCATGAACATGAACAGAAAATTCCTTAACAAAGTATTAGCAATTTGAACCAAGAATAAATTAAAATAGATAATACATCATGACAAAGTGGGGTTCATCCCAGGAACACAGGATGATTTAACATTTAATAATCATCTAATGTAAATCATCCTATTAACAATAAAGGAGAAAAGCCATGTGGTCAACTTGACAGATATATAAAAAGGATTTGATAAAGTACAACTTGCATTCATAATAAAAATTCTCAGAAAGCTAGAATTAGATAGGCACATCTTCAACCTAACCTACAGTATCTACAAAAAACCATCAGCAGCAAACTTTATGATGAATGACTGAATACTTTTCACCTGAGATCTGAAATAAGCAAGGGTATTTAATCTCATAATTTTTATTTAACATTTTTAACAGGTTCTCATTTGTGTAGAAAATGATTTTAGACATAGCCAATCTTTATGAAACTTAACAATCTAACAGAAATAAGTGAATTCAGCAAGGTTATATGATACAAGGTCAAAATAAATCAATTATATTTCTATATGCTAGCATAGAACAATTGGAAAACAACGTTTAAAATACCATTTATAATAACATCTAAAAATCCATAAATACCTAGGGATAAATTTAACAAACTATATCCAAAATATATACATGAATATAATTTTGGTAAACAAAAAAATTACCGAGAGAAATTAAAGAAGACTTAACCAAATGGTAAGATATGTCGTGTTCATGGGTTGCAAGACTTGGTGTATTTGTCCATTCTCACACTGCTATAAAGACACTACCTGAGACTGAGTAATCTATAAACAAAAGAGATGTAATTGACTCACAGTTCCACATGGCTGGGGAGGCCTCAGGAAACTTAAATAATGGCAGAAGGCAAAGGGGAAACAAGGCATGTCTTACATGGTGGCAGGAGAGAGGGAGAGAGAAAGTGTCATGCTTTTAAACCATCAGATCTTGTGAGAACCCACTATCAGGAGAACAGCATAGGGGAAATCCACCCCCATGATCCAATCACTTTCCACCAGGTCCCTCCCTTGACATGTGGGGACTACAATTTGAGATGAGATTTGGGTGGAGACACAGAGCCAAACTATATCACTTGGTGGTGTCAATATGTTAGTTTTGCCCAAATTGATCTATAGATTCAGCTCAGTCCCAACCAAAATCCCAGAGGGTTTTTTTTTTTTTTAGGTAGAAATAGACAAGGTGATGATAACATTTATATGGAAACGCAAAGGACATAAACTGATACCCCAGAATTTTCAAGTTTTTTTTAAAGAATAAAGTTGGATGACTTACATCTAAACTGATGTCAAAACTTATTATGAAGCTAGTAATCAAGACAGTGTGCTATTTGGCATAAAGACAGATCAATATATAAATGGAACAGACCAGAGAATCCAGAAAAAAATCCACACATATATGGTCAATTGATTTTTAATGAGAGTGCTAAAATAATTTCACACGGAAAGAATAGCCTTTTCAAAAATGCTCCTGGAAAAACTGAACATACACATGAGAAAAAAATGAACCCTGAATCTTACCTCACACCATAGACAAAAATTAACCCAACATCAAGCATAGAGCTAAACTTTGTAAAATCTAATACCACAAAGAATTCTGGAGGAAAAATAGGCACACATCTTTTTGATCTTGGCACAGGCAAAGATTTTTTAGAAAGGATACAGAAAGCACTATGGAAAAGAAGAAAAATGGGTGGATAAATCAGACTTCATCAAAATTAAAAATATCCACTCTTTGAAGACATCATTAAATAATTATAAAAGACAAAGACTGGTAAAAAATTGAAATACAAATATCTGACAAAAGACTTGTACCAAGATATACAAAGAACTCTTATACCTCAAAAATAAAACAAAGACCCAATTTTTAAAATAAGTAAAAGATGTGGTCAGACATTTCCCAAAAGAAGACATACTAACAACCAGCAGCACACAAAAAGGTGATCAATGTCATTAGTCATCACAGAACTGCAATGAGATGCACTACACTACATAGACACTAGAATGTTTAAAATTAAAAAGATTTATCAAACCTTAGAGCAGATGTGGGACAACTGGGAATCTCATACGTTTGCACATATTGTTAGTGGAAATATAAAATGATACAATCACTTTGGGAAACAGTTTGGCAGTTTCTTATAAAGTTAGACATATACTTACATACAAACCAATGATTTCACTTTTAAGAGAAGTGAAAACATATGGCCATCCAGACTTGTAAACGGATGCTCATTGGGCATTTACTGAGCATCTTCTTTTTTTTTTTTAAGACAGGCTCACTCTGTCCCCCAGGCTGGAATGCAATGGCACAATCTCCGCTCTGCTCACTGCAGCCTCAACTTCCCCAGGCCCGAGTTTTTCTCCCACCTCAGCCTCCCGAGTAGCTGGGACTACAGGCATGGACCACACCACATCTAGCTAACTTTTGTATTTTTTGTAGAGATGGGGCTTTGCCATGTTGCCCAGGCTGGTCTTGAACTCCTGAGCTCAACCAACCCACCCACTTCAGCCTACCGAAGTGCTAGGACTACAGGTGTGAGCCACCACACCTGGCCCCACTGAACATCCCAATGGATGAATATGTCTGAAGTAGCAGACTTATTCATAATATCCCCAAATTTGAAACAACCCAAATGTCCATCAATAGGTAAACATGTTATGGTATAATCATGCAAGGGACTAATAATCAGCAATAAAAAGAAACAAACTATTTACATATACAATAAATCCCAAAACTATGCTGAGCAAAAGAAGCCAGACATGAGGCTGGGGGCGGTGGCTCGCGCCTGTAATCCCAGCACTTTGGGAGGCCGAGGCGGGCAGATCATGAGGTCAGGAGCTTGAGACCAGCCTGGCCAACATGGTGAACCTCATTTCTACTAGAGATACAAAAAATTAGCCGGGCGTGGTGGCGTGCACCTGTAATCCCAGCTACTCAGGAGGCTGAGGAAGGAGAATCACTTGAACCCAACAGGTGCAGGTTGCAGTGAGCTGAGATTGCGCCTTTGCACTCCAGCCTGGGCAACAGGGTGAGGCTCCATCTCAAAAAAAAAAAAAAAAAAAGAAAAAAAAGAAAAGAAGAAGAAGAAGAAGCCAGACATGAAAGAGTAGGTGCTAAATGATCCATTCATAGGAAATTCTAGACTTCTTAACAGTGGATGATTTTGGCCTCCGAGGGACATTTGGAAATGTCTAGAAATATTTTTGGTTGTCACAAGTTGGGATAAGCTACTGACATCTGGTGAAAGGAGGCCAGGGATGCTGCTAAACATCCTTTAATGCACATGACAGACCCCACAGCAAAGAATTATCCAAATTATCCACTACTGACCCAAAATGTCAATAGTGCCAAGGTTGAGAAACCCTGGACAAAACTAATCTATAGTGACAGAAAAAAGGTTGGTGATTGCCACTGGCTGGGGGTGGGAAAGTGAGGGTTGATCGCAAAGGGGCATGTGAGTGGAGAAAATGTTTTAGGTCTTGGTTGTGGTAAAAGGGAAGCATTTCATTTTACACAAATTATACCTTGGAAAAATTGACTTTTAGAAAAATGACTCTGGCCAGGCATGGTGGCTCATGCCTGTAATCCCAGCACTTTGGGAGGCCAAGGCAGGTGGATCATCTGAGATCAGGAGTTCGAGATCACACTGACAAACACGGAGAAACCCTGTCTCTACTAAAAATATAAAATTAGCTGGGCATGGTGGCGGGTGCCTGTAGTCCCAGCTACTCGGGAGGCTGAGACAGGAGAATGGTGTGAACCCGGGAGGCGGAACTTGCAGTGAGCCAAGATTGTGCCACTGCACTCCAGCCTGGGTGACAGAGTGAGACTCTGTCTCAAAAAAAAAAAAAAAAGAAAAGAAAAGAAAGAAAAAATACTCTGAAAGCTACTTCAAAATACTTTTTTTTTGTCATTCCCATCCATCAGTTAACTACCTTGTAAATTAGCCTGAGCAAACATCTCAGTAGTGAAGCTATTTTCTTTATTGGGTGAGACCTTAGGTACAGAAATTGGGAAACCCCACACATCCCACAAAATTGAATCCATGTTTTCTAATAGGAATTTGAGGAGAGTGGAACCAACAGAGTAGCAAGAACAAAGAAACCTCCCTGTCAGCCAATAGTATTATAGTATCATATTATTACATACATACACATGTGTGTGTATGGAGACACACACAGCCATTTGCACATGTGCTATTTGCATGGTGCCTGGTACAAAGAAAGGATAAAACGAGTGTTAATAACCTTTCCCTCAATGACACATTCTTTATGCTTTTATTTCTACATCCATTGATGTTTTAATAAAGCCAAAAGGCCGGGCACAGTGGCTCACGCCTGTAAACCCAGCACTTTGGGAGGCCGAGGTGGGCAGATCACCTGAGATCAGGAGTTCAAAACCAGCCTGGCCAACATGGTGAAACCAGGTCTCCACTAAAAATACAAAATTAGCCAGGTGTGGTGGTGCGCACCTGTAATCCCAGCTACTCGGGAGGCTGAGGCAGGAGAATTGCTTGAACCTGGGAGGCAGAGGTTGCAGTGAACTGAGATCATGCCACTGCCCTCCATCCTGGGCAACAGAGTGAGACTCTGTCTCAAAAATAAATAAATAAATAAAGCCAAAAGACTCTTTAGCCTTTTAGCCAGGGTGCAGTCTTTTGGAATGAGGGTACTGTGAAGAGAAGGCAGCTTCTATCAGAATCCTCTCAGAAACTCACCAGTTTTGGAGTCCTTCTCAGTTGTGAGTTGGAATGAGCTCACACTGGCTTCTGAGAGCTGATCGTGGTCTTCTC
Organism: Gorilla gorilla gorilla; assembly: GCF_029281585.2. Taxonomy (NCBI): domain Eukaryota; kingdom Metazoa; phylum Chordata; class Mammalia; order Primates; family Hominidae; genus Gorilla; species Gorilla gorilla. The sequence goes on along the minus strand of NC_073228.2, from coordinate 26,478,222 downwards.
TTCCAAACTCCCAGTTTAGCGACCTCAAGTTGGTAGTTGGAAATCGACCATGGTGGAAGTCTTTACACCATGGAAATTGGCAAATGTGACACATCAGGGCTTGTTCCCCTGGAGAGCCAGGCGTGAAGTGTTTGCCAGCACATCACTGCCTCTGACTCAGAGAGAAGTGAAATTCATACGGAAGAGAGAATGCACATGGGTGTGAACATGAACATTGTGGTTTGAAATTTGTGATTTTTTTCCTCTTATGTCATGAAGACAGTTGGAATTGCCCTGACGATCCATCTTCCCATGAAAAAAAAGCCAAGGGGGTGTGGGTGGGGAGCCTGGATAGGTTCCATACAGTATTTTAATAAAAAACTGTAATGTAGCCTGGGGGCTTCTGGTTAAACAAAACAAAATATTTAGTTTAAAAACCTGTTCTTCACATTAGAATAAAGGTGAATGAGAGTATAGAGTTGGGTGAGACCTTAGCCACGTTCTCAAAGGAAGGACAGAGAAGCCCTAATTCAGGGAGGGTTTGGCCACAGTCCCTGTGTGATGTGCTTCAGATATTCGTCATCCTGCAACAAGCTGGAGAAGACAGAGGCGTTTTGCTTAACGGCCCCAACGTGAGTGCCAGGCAGGGCTGAGGCATCCTGCCCAGCGCTTCTTGCCCCTTACTTCCTGGCTGCTTCTCCAAGCTGGCAAGGTCAGGGTGGATGGAGAGAAACATTTCCCAGAGGCCAGAGTTGCCCATGAGAAGTGGCTCTGCCCTGAACTGTCTCTCATTTTCTGGGGGCCAGACTGGCCTGTGAGGCAAAGTTGACTTCTTCCTGATATGGGGAACAAGGAGCTCAACCAGGTATCCAAGTGTGGCTCAGCTTTTGCTGATGCTTGGGAGAGAGCCGGGAGCCAGAGACAGTTCTGTGGCTTGAGGGTTCCTCTATGGATTTTATTTAAACCATCTTTTTTTTTTTTTTTTTTTTGAGATGGAGTTTCACTCTGTCACCTGGACTGCAGTGCAGTGGTGTGATCTTGGCTCACCGCAACCTCCACCTCCCAGGTTCAAGCAATTCTCCCACCTCAGCCTCCCAAGTAGCTGGGATTACAGGTGCACACCACTATGCTTGGCTAATTTTTATATTTTTAGTAGAGATAGGGTTTCACCATGTTGGCCAGGCTGGTCTCGAACTCCTGACCTCAAGTGATCTGCTCAGCTCGGCCTCCCAAAGTGCTGGGATTACAGGCGTGAGCCACTGCGCCCAGCTAAACCATCTTTCAAATGGGATTTTAGGAACAATGTTGGGTCACTACAAGATACCAGCCCATGTCCCTGGGCTTGGAAATGAGACCTGGAAAGTTGAAGGCCTTCTCTGAGCCCCATCTGAGGGCGTATGTAGGAGAGCCTAAGCTGCCTCCATTACCCCAGGCAAACAAGGAAGAGCAGAGAGAAGTGGAGAACCCCACAGCCAGGAGACCCTCTGAGCAAGCCAGAGCTGGGCCCAGAATCCAGCCCACAGCCTTTGCCTCCAAAGAACCTGGAGGTGGAAGCATCACCAGCGCAGTCCCCAGCCTCCCAGCACAACAGCCAACAGCGGGGCAGGGCAACCTGCTCTCCCGGGTGGGGCTCGGGGAGGAGACCTCTCTCTCTGTGGCCTCCTCCCTCTGATAGTGGGACTTTTAAAACTTGATCAAAAAAATAATAATAAATTAAAAAAGAAAAGAAAAGAAAGCAAACAAGCACAAAAGAGCAGGCGGGGAAAACCCTAGGTAGGAATCAATGAAGCCTTTCAACCTTCTTCCCTGCAAAAGTCTGCATTTCTCTGTTGTCTTTGGGAACCCGCTGAATGGCTGGGAAACTGTTTTTAATAAACAAGAGTTCAAACGCTGAGTCTCCATAGCCAACAGTCACGCCTTAAACTCTAAACTTTACATGAAAACTCTCCCAGTCCCTTTGAACTCTCCTTCCCTCTCCGACGGAGCATTCCAGTGTTTATGCATTTTTCGAGATTGCTGGCAGGATTGCGAGGCGCTTTGAATACTTTCCCTCTCTTTAGCAATCTCCTGCCTTCAGAACCCATTAATGCCCCACTCAGCAACATCAAGGTAATGCTTTGAAGTCCCTTCTGGCTACAGGCCTCTCACACTCTTTGGTTACTGTGCAATCAAATAATTAAATGGATTCTCAGGGAAAAAAAAAAATCATTCTTTTCCTTGGTAATTAAACACTCCAGGTTGGACAGTAGCGCTGTGTTGCCAAGGGAGTGAGAATCTATAAAGACTCCAAGCCCAGAAGTCTATGCTGGTGGCCCCCAGGGGAGAAAAATAATAACAAGAAAGTCAGCTCAATCCTCACTTCCCTTCTTGGCTGGCAGCAACCCTGGCCCACCCCGGGCTCTCCTGTCTCAGGGCCTCCCTTCCTAGGGCTGGGGATGGGGGCGGCGGGGGCATCTTTTGGCCAAAATAAGCTTGTCAGAGACTGTGGCTGCTGGAGGTCAAGGAGCAGGTTCTATTCCCCTCCCAGGGGGATTATGCCCCTAAGGAGACAGAAGGGGGGCAGGAAGACAGGGCAGAGGGTGGAGGAAGGGAGGGTAAAAGGAGCAGGGGGGAGAAGAAAGAAGGGGAAAGAAGAATGGGGAAGAGAGATGTGGAAGGCAGAGAATGGGTGAAGGGGGGGCAGGGAAAGGGGAGAGAAAGAAAGGAAGGAGCAGGGAGGGGGTGAGGAGAGGTGTGGGAGGAGGGAGAAAATGGGGGAGGAGGGGGAGTGAAAAACTGTTTAGGTGGCAGCTGTGGCTATTGGTTTCTTTCCTCTCTGTCTTCCACGACTCCACCAGGGTCTGCTTCTCCCAGAACAGATCTGACTCCCACCCTTCGTCTGGGTAAAGCCCCAACCTGGAAAAGTCCAGGGCACCCCCTCACCACCTGCTTTGCCCTTATAGCCTTAACTCTCACTTCTTTCCCACCTTCTTGCCCTTGCCCAAACTGCTCTCTCTCCCTGAATTACCCTTCCACTGTCCTCCTGACCACCCCCAGGACCCCCGAAGTCTCAGCTCAGCAGTGACCTTCCTCTGGATGTTCAGACAAGTTTTATTCCAGCAACTTTTTTTTCCCCCCAAGATGGAGTCTCGCTCTGTTGCTGGAGTGCAGTGGCTCAATCTCAGCTCACTACAACCTCCGCCTCCCAGGTCAAGAGATTCTCCTTCCTCAGGCTGGGGTTACAGGCACCCACCACCACACTCGGCTAATTTTTGGTATTTTTAGTAGAGACGAGGTTTCACCATGTTGGCCAGGCTGGTCTCCAACTCCTGACCTCAGGTGATCCACCAGCCTTAGCCTCCCAAAGTGTTGGGATTACAGGTGTGAACCAGTGAGCCCGCCAACTTTTTTTTTTTTTTTTTTGAGATGAGGTCTTGCTAGACTCCTAGACTCCTAGAGACTAGACTCACTAACTCCTAGATTCAAACAATCCACTCATCTCAGCCTCCCAAAGTACTGGGATTACAGGCATGAGCCACCATGCCAGGCTATTCAAGCAACTTCTCCAATGAATCATGATCTCTCAATCAGGTGCTCCTCTGGGTTGGGGACCACATTTTCATGGTCTGTTTCCCCACCCCTACCACCCCCTCCACACCCAGCACAGGCCCATGGTAGTCCTCAGCAGGTGCTGGTGATGCTGGCAATGACAGTGATGTGCAGAAGACCACCAAAGAGGCTTAGGTCCCAAGAAGCACTTTTTAAAATGGCCGCTATATACCCTATGCTTTGTTTATGAGCATCTCAACATGGCATCCTCTGTGACTGGAACTTGGAGCATCTCTTCATCACTCCCGTCTTGTATTCCAAAGTGGCCCATTCCCCCTCTCTAACCGTCTCTCCCCATGTGGTGTATGCACCTGAATGTCCAGGAACTTGGGCTCCCTGACATCCAAATTGGCCTTGAGAATAGATCCCCCCCAACCCCTAGGACAGGAGCCATGTTATTAGTCAGAATTATTTGCGTTGGCCATGACAAAAACCCAAGACAAATTGACTGAAGAGGAAGAAAAAAAAAGATGACAGGATTTATTGACTCCCAAGGCTGGGCTTTCAGAGCAGTTGAATCTAAGGACCCAAGTAAAGTCATAGGACTTAGTGGATCTTTTTCTTTACCCCCACCCTGCCACCTTGTGGCTCCGATTTCCTCCTTAGTGGCTTCAATCCCAAAATAGGAGCCTTTCATACCATGGCCCCCAGAAGCCCAAGGATTTGGTTATCCCATTTCAGAAACTTCAACAGGGAGAGAGCACCTCATTCTCTGAATTCATGGCACAAGTCCCAGGTGTGACTCTCATTGGAACAACTTAAGTCACATGTCCCTCCCTGGACCAATCACAGTAGCCAAAATGATAAGCTCTACTAATTGGCCAGATCATATGAGCATCTTTGCAGCCAAAGGGTGCTCCCCAAAGGAATACCAAGATGTTAACATCAGGAGGTGAAAACATGGATATTGGGCCAGCTAAAACAACAGATAACCACTGCAAGAACAAATCTTACTGGTGCCATTTATGGAGATTCTTAGAGGGAGGTGGCTGGGAAGACAGTGTGTTAGGGATGAAAGGGTAGAGACAAACTAGGATCAGAAACAAGATCTCATCAGATCTTGTACAAAGGTGGAAGGTATGGAGCAATGGAACCAGGCAAGTAGTAGACAAGCCGAGCAGGTGACCAAGGAACAGGACCTCCCAATAGGTAAGGGGGCAGGGCAAGGCGGCAGGAACTCCAAGCCAAATTCTGTCCCAGTCCAGAAGTCAATGATACAATTCCTGGGGAGTCAGTAGCCTATCCTGGGCTCAGCCTACCTCCTGCCTCCAAGTGGGAGAGGCTATGCTATGCCTCTTGTTAGAAAAAGTCGAGGCATCAAAGCAGTTCTAGATGGGGATAGAGGTGGTTTGCAGAAATGTCCACAAACTCTGCTTGAAGCAATGAAAGTCTTCACACATGGAGAAATTTATCCTGAAAAATTATGAGATGCTCAGAACGCTTTATTTGGTCAAGAGAAGATGTCATCTATTGAAAGGAAATACACCAAAATATTATCAGATGGTATATCCGGGTAGTGGGGATTACAGTTGAATTTCTTTGTCTTTTTCATAATTCTATGTGTTTTCCAAATTTTCTACCATGACTATTTATTTTTGTGATCAGGAAAAATACAAATTAAAGGGGGGAAAACATCCTGAAACTGTTCCTATCAAATGCTGTATAAGCCAATCTTTCACGATCATAATCCACTTTTCCATTTATTTTATTTTCTCGCCGTGTCTCTGCTTCTCACCCTGGGTATCCCTCAGTCTGGATAATTGACCTCTGGCTGCCTGGAAGCAGTGGCTGAAGCAGTCCTATTCCCTAAAGTGAGGTTGGGAGGGGGCCCTGCTTCTCCCAGCTGAGGCTGGGCCAGGAAGCCCTAGCAATGGTTCCCACTGAGCCTGGCTGCTGCTGATGAAATAGGACTCAGATGTCCAGCAGCTGTGACCCTCCCCAAGCTTGGATCCCTCCCCCTCCTCTCACCTCCTGGGCTTCTTCAGGCAGGATGAATGAACAACAAAGGCCTTGTGGCCAACTCGGCCATGCCAAGAAATGGGTGTCATCTGGAGGACGTGTCAGCCCAAACCTTTTATGTTGACAAACCATGTAGATCAGAAGACTAATTGCTTCTTGCTGTCTTCAGCCCGCCAAGGGCTCAACAATGATCCACAAATCATTTATACAATTGATGATCACAAATGACTTTACCCTAGTGGAACTAGACACCCACGCACCCATTGCCTGATTGGGGATGGGATTTGAGACTTAATTTACAAACAAAGGTCCCAGCCAGGACAGGAAACCCTCCCCAAGAGTCAATAAGACCACTCCCACCCTCAAGCAACCCAGGAGTTAATTCCTTCCCTTGGAAAAAAACATGGTGGACTCACACTCACAGGCCTGTGCCAGACTCAGAATCCCAGAGAAAAAGAGATTTGGACAGCTAGTGGAAGACACAGCCTCCAGGCCAGTGGTCCAAAAGCCACGGAAGATTCAATGCTTTCAATGCTTTATATTATCTCCCTGGAAATCTTTGGAGACAGAGACTTCATAGTTTCTCCCAATGACCTACTGCAGAGTTTTATATCCTGGTAACTGAGATGGTTTTTGGAGGAACCATTGCATCTCCTGCTTTTCTTTTTTTTTTTTCTTTTTTTTTGAGACGGAGTCTCACTCTGTTGCGCAAGCTGGAGTTCAGTGGCGTGATCTCAGCTCACTGTAAGCTCCGCCTAATTTTTTGTATTTTTAGTAGAGACAGGGTTTCACCATGTTAGCCAGGATGGTCTCGATCTCCTGACCAAGTGATCCGCCCACCACGGCCTCCCAAAGTGCTGGGATTATAGGTGTGAGTCACCGCGCCCGGCACATCTCCTGCTTTTCATCCTGTTTTGTCTTCCATGAGCATAGAGGGAAAGGCTCAGATCCTATCTTCATCTTCAGCTGGGCAAAGACAGGCAACTTGGATTTTCCAGTTTGGCCCAGGCTGGGTAGAAATGAAAACTAGAGCTGTGTGTAGTAGTCAGGAGAGAGTAAGTAAGTCCAAGAAAATCTGGCTTAGCCTGCTCAGGTTTGTGAAGGGAGGTAGGCAGGGGAAATGTAGTTACTGAGACGATTTGCAGGGAGGAGTGCTGATGTCTTGCACGTGATAATGTAAGTTTCTCCTGGAAGTGATGCTTAAAGTTGTGTTTTTTGAAAAGCTGTCCTTTTCTTTTTCTGTTAGGTTGGAGAAAATGACAGCTGTGATAATTTCATCAGCCCAGAGACAGACAGCACTCTAGATCACTGTTATGGGTTGAATTGTGTCCACCCAAAAAAATATGGTGAGGTCCTAACTCCCAGTACCTCAGAATGTGGCCTGATTTGGAAATAAGGTCTTTGCAGATGTAATCAAGTTAAGATGAGGCCAGGCCTGGTGGCTCACACCTGTAATCCCAGCACTTTGGGAGGCTGTGGCAAGTGGATTACCTGAGGTCACGAGTTCGAGACCAGCCTGGCCAACATGGTGAAATCCCATCTCTACTAAAAACACAATATTAGCTGGGCATGGTGGCACATGCCTGTAATCCTAGCTACTCAGAAGGCTGAGGCAGGAGAATCGCTTGAACCCAGGAGGCGGAGGTTGCAGTGAGCCAAGGCAGCACCATTGTTCTCCAGCCTAGGCAACAAGAGTGAAACTCTGTCTAAAAAAAAAAAAAGAAGAAGAAGAAGAGGAAGAGGAAGAAGAAGAAGAAGCCAGGTGCAGTCGCTCACACCTGTAATCCCAGCACTTTGGGAGGCTGAGGCAGATGGATCGCCTGAGGTCAGGAGTTTGAGACCAACCTGGTCAACATGGTGAAACCCTGTCCCTACTAAAAAGACAAAAAATTAGCTGGGCGTGGTGGCAGGCACCTGTAATCCCAACTACTAGGGAGGCTGAGGCAGGAGAATCACTTGAACCCGGGAGGCGGAGGTTGCAGTGAGCCAAGATCATGCCATTGCACTCCAGCCTAGGCGAAAGAGAGAAACTCCATCTCAAAAAAAAAAAAAAAAAAGGAGGGAAATTTGATTTGATTTGGACGCAGACATGTCCAGAGAGACAACTGTGTGGAGGGATGCAGGGAGAAGGCCACGTGAAGACTGGAGTTGTGCTGCCACAAGCCAAAGAATGTTTGGGGCTACCAGAAGCTGAAAGAAGTAAGGAAGGCTTCTTCCCCCCCGAGGTTTCAGAGGGACCATGGCCCTGTTGGTACCTTGACCTCAGATTTCCAGCCTCCAGAACTGTGAGACAATATATTTCTGTTGTTCTAAGCCTTCCAATTTGTGGTACTTTGCTACAGCAGCCCTAGGAAATGAATACAGTATTTTAAACAGAAAGTAAATTAATACAGAGAATCTGGCACTTTGAATTTTGTTTAAAGAGTCGACAGAGGCCCGGCGCGATGGCTCATGCCTGTAATCCCAGCACTTTGGGAGGCTGAGGTGGGTGGATCACGAGGTCAGGAGATCGAGACCATCCTGGCTAACATGATGAAACCCCGTCTCTACTAAAAATACAAAAAATTAGCCGGGTATGGTGGCAGGTGCCTGTAGTCCCAGCTACTCGGGAGGCTGAGGCAGGAGAATGGCATGAACCCGGGTGGTGGAGCTTGCAGTGAGCCGAGATCACGCCACTGCACTCCAGCCTGGGCAACAGAGTGAGACTCCGTCTCAAAAAACAAACAAACAAACAAAATATATCTACTCCCTGTCTCATGGATAAATAAGTATGCAATTAAGTATGCAAATAATCACAATTTCGTTACAAATTAGAACCTGCAGGGAAATGAATAAAGGAAGTTCTGCAATGGAGAGGATCAGACGGTCACACACATGGATCCCATAGTCAGAGAAGACCTCTGACATTCGAGACAAAACCTGAAGGCTAAAAGGAGACAAACGTAGGAAAGGGTAAAGGAGGGTGCGTGCCCAGCAGAGGGGCTGCATACACAAAGCTCCTGAGCAGCAGGTCACTTTAGGGCAGTGGACCCCAACCTTTTTGGCACCAGGGACTGGTTTCGTGGAAGACAATTTTTCCATGGACGAGGGCGGCGTGGGAGAGATGGTTTGGGGATGAAACTGTTCCACCTCAGATCATCAAAGCATTAGATTCTCATAAGGAGCACACAACCTAGATCCCTCGCATACGCAGTTCACACACAGTTTGCACTCCTGTGGCAATCTCATGTCACCGCTGATCTGACAGGAGGCAGAGCTCAGACAGTCATGCTCCCTAGCCCGCCGCTCACCTCCTACTGTGTAGCCTGGTTCCTAAAAGGCCACAGCCCAGTACAGGTCTGCAGCCCAGGGGCTGGGGACCCCTGGTTTAGGGGAACAAGAAGGTCAGCCTGGAGGGAGCACAGAGGATTTGTTTTCAAAACTAGGCATTGGATGAGGTGGAGGAGGCCCTGTTCAGGGGCCGTGGTTCTACCTGAGGCAGGCCCTTCTAAAACACTCCCTACACACACGTCTCCTGAGCTGCCAGACCTAAGGTCCTATACCGATTCTCCCTGTTTGGGCCCAGAGACTGTACCAAGCAGGCGGCCTGCTCCCTGGAATAATTCTGGTAATAGACAACGTTTATCAAAATCTCTTTCTTTTTTTTTTTTCTCCAAAAATTAGCCAGGTGTGCATCTGTAGTCCCAGCTACTCAGGAGGCTGAGGTGAGTTGGGAGGATCGCTTGAGCCCAGGAGGTTAAGGCTGCAAGGAGCCGTGATCGTGCCACTGCACTCCAGCCTGGGAGATAGAGTAAAACTCTCAAAAAAAAAAAAAAAAAGCTTTTTTTTTTTTTTTTTTTGCTGGTGGTGGTTGTTTTTGTTTGTTTTTAAACCAAGTCACCACTACCCACTTCCTGAGACAAATCATGGAGTAGAGTCTACTCATATCAGATTTCTAAGAAATACAGTTGAGAAAGTGAGATAATAACCACTAAGAAGGACGTAAAGCATTCTTTTGATCCTTCTGTGTAATTTGGGGTGTTTCTATACAACTACATTATCTACTAAAGGTAAAAAAAAAAGGGAGAGGAACATTTTTCTAAACCCTAAAACAAAAACAACTTTACCTGATTATTCAAGTAGACTGTAATATTTTCTCGGGGGTAATTGCCAATTTCCTTCTTTTTGACAGCATGATGATGACCCTAAAATTTTCTAGAGTGGGGAGAATAAAATGGGATTTTCCCCCCAAAATCCAACATTTCAGACTCTTTCACACAAACTGCCATCCTGGCTGCGAGCCCATAGAGAATTTCCAAGTACTGTAAGGCCTTGGGCTTGATAAAGAAAAATTTACAGATGCTTTGTGGCCAAAGGCTGCCTCCAGCAGCAAGTCTGTTTCCAAATAAAGCAAGCTGCAAACCCACTCTCCCACTACCTAGGGCAAGAGAGCAGATGGCAGTCCCCAGGTGGTACAGCAGGAAGCCTGTGAGGGTGGATTCCACATGAGGAGCAAATGGTAACAAGTGGGTGAGACCCTCACCCATGTCACTATCACAGCCACTCTAGACAGAGGACTCACGTTTTATCCTCATTGAACAAACGAGGAAACCATGGCTCCCTACGCGGCCCAGCTGCGAGTGGACTCAAACCCAGGTCTGCCCGACCCACTGCCTGCTCTTGACCTCTGATCATCTGGTTAAGAATTAATCAGATAAATAAGGCAGCAACATAGGGAAAAGCCCAGGAAGTGAAGGTGAAGTTATGTGATTTGAAGCTAGAGAGGAAAAAGAGGAAGATCGGGGGGGATTAAGGCAACAGGACGCTGGTGTGCACGTGAGTACCCTGGAGAGGCGGGAAACACGTAGGTCCCGTCTATCCAATGGAATCGGGTGAGCCTCTGCCTCTCTCAGGCTCCCACGTGAGTCCACTCCATGGTCCTCAGACCACACTAGCAAGAGCCTGGGGGAGGGAGGGAAAGGTTTCTGGAAGAGTTGGGTCTTAAATTATTTGGGGACAAGGAATAGAGAAGCTGACAGCCCAAGCCATGGGTTTTAGCATTTTCTCTGGAGGCACAAATCCCTTTAAGAATCAAATAAAAAATATAGACCCTTGCCTCAGAGGAAGGCATGTGCAGGTGATACTGTGAACGGTTTCAAGGGCTCTCAACTCCCAGAAGCACATCCACATGGGATTAGGAGGCCCTAAGTGTCAATATGAGAGAGAAGCACAAAAATGGGCCCCTCTTAGAACAGGCAGAAATATACAGTTCCAAAATATATAAGAGCCTGCAATTCAATAACAAGAAATCTAATAGCCCAATCTTTTTTTTTTTTAATTGGAGATGGAGTCTCACTGTGTTGCCCAGTCTGGTCTTGAGCTCCTGGGCTCAAGCGATCCCCCCACTTTGGCCCCCAAAGTGCTAGGATAACCCAATCTTTAAACGGGTTAAAGACTTTAATAGACATTTCTCAGCCGGGGGCGGTGGCTCATGCCTGTAATCCTAGCACAGGATTGAGAGGCCAAGGTGGGGGAATCACCTGAGGTCAGGAGTTCAAGACCAGCCCGGCCAACATGGTGAAACCCCATTTCTACTAAAATACAAAAAGTAGCCGGGCATGATGGCAGGTGCCTGTAATCCCAGCTACTCAGGAGGCTGAGACAGGAGAATCACTTGAACCTGGGAGACAGTGGTTGCAGTGAGCCAAGATCACACCAGTGGACTCCAGCCTGGGTGTCTGAGCAAGACTCCATCTCAAAAAAAAAAAAAAAAAAAAAAAAGACATTTCTCCAAAGACACACAAATGGCCAACATGTATATGAAAAGATGCTCAGTGTCACTAACCATCAGGGAAATGCAAATCAAAATCATGATGAGGTATCATCTCATACCTATTAGGATGGCTATTATCACAAAAAACAAAACGAGTGTTGATGAGGATGTGGAGAGATTGGAACTCTTGTATACTGTTGGTGGGAATGCAAAGTGGTGCAACCACTATGGAAAACACTTCGGAGATTGCTCAGAACATTTAAAATAGAGCCGCCATATGATTCAGCAATTCCACTTCTGGGTATTTATCAAAAATCATTGAAATCAAGTTCTTGCCGGGCGTGGTGGCTCGCGCCTGTAATCCCAGCACTTTGGGAGGCCAAGGCAGGTGAAATACTTGAGGCCAGGAGTTCAAGAACAGCCTGGCCAACATGGCAAAACCCCATCTCTACTAAAAATACAAAAAATTAGATGGGCATGGTGGCGGGCGCCTGTAATCCCAGCTACTCGGGAGGCTAAGGCAGGAGAATCACTTGACCCCAGGAGGCGGAGGTTGCAGTCCATTGCACTCCAGCCTAGGTGGCAGAGTGAGACTCCATCTCAAAAAAAAAAAATAGAGATCAAGGTCTTGAAGAGATATTAGCACTTCCTTTTTTATTGCAGCATTATTCACAATAGCCAAGATGTGGAAATGACCTAAGTGTCCATCAATGGATTCGTGGATAAAGAAAATGTAATATAAATACACAATGGAATACTATTCAGCCTTAAAAAAAAAGAGTAAAATCCTGTCATTTGTGACAACACGGATGAACCTACAGCACATTGTGCTAAATGAAATAAGCCAGGCACGGATTGACAAATACTGCAGGATTCCAGTTATATAGGTATCTAAGTCAACTTTGCAGAATTAGACAGCCAAATGGTGGTTGTCAGGGGCTGGAGTGAGGGGGTAATGAGTTGCTGGTCAATGTGCGTAAAGTCTCAATTATGCAAGATAAATAAGTTCCAGAAATCTTCTGTGCAACACTGTCCCTATGGTTAACAATACTGTATTGTATACTTAAAAGTTTAAGAGGGGCCGGGTGCGGTGGCTCACTCCTGTAATCCCAGCACTTTGGGAGGCCGAGGAGGGCAGATTCACTTGAGGCCAGGAGTTCAAGACCAGCCTGGCCAACATGGCGAAACCCAGTCTTTACTAAAAATACAAAAATTAGCCGATGTGGTGGCACATGCCTGTAATCCCAGCTACTTGGGAGGTTGAGGTGCGAGAATCGCTTGAACCCAGGAAGCGGAGGTTGCAGTGAGCTGAGATTGCACCACTGCATTCCAGCCTGGGCAACAGAGCAAGACTCTTGCCTCCAAAAAAAAAAAAAAAAAAGGTTTAAAGATGAAAACAGGGGCCAGGTGCAGTGGCTCATGTCTGTAATCCTAGCACTTTTGGGAGGTCTCAGGAGTTTGAGACCAGCCTGGGCAACATAGCAAAACCCCATCTCTACTAAAAAAATACAAAAATTAGCCAGGCATAGTGGTGGGCGCCTGTAATCCCAGCTAATCAGGAGGCTGAGGCCTGAGAATCGCTTGAATCCAGGAGGTGGAGGTTGCAGTGAGCCGAGATTGCGCCATTGCACTCCAGCCTGGATGACAGAGTGAGACTTTGTCTCAAAAAAAAAAAAAAAAAAAGAATGAAAACAGGAGATAGAAACATGAGTGATCAACTAGTCCAGTTCTCTCTCACAAATGCACCTTAGAAGATGCCAGGAACCCGCTCATGGCACCCAGAGGGTGGTGGTGCTGGGCCTTCCGTCCAGTTTGTCTGAGGCCCAAGCCCCAACCTCATCACTCTCCTCAATCAAGAGGCCTGAAGATAGAGATGAAAAGCATCCACACACTCCAATCCTCACTACACACAATAGGTTGCATCTCTTCATCCTTTTGTCTTGGAAAGAAGTTTACAATTCGAAAAGTGTTGGACACCCTGGTATGAGCCCCCATTCCAGCCAGGAGGGGAGGGCACAGCACCTGCATGGTTAGGGACAAGTTCAAGGAATCAGAGCTCCTCCAGCCTCTTGCCAGATGCCCTCACATCCTCGCCTTCTCAGAGGGTAACTCAGGACTCTCCCAGCAGCCTTGACAACTCCTACTACTGCCACCACACCGAGGCTACTGGGTTCGAATCCATCCCTACCCCGCATGGCCAGAACCCTGGCCTTTCTCTATGCTGCCGGCCCGACGCCAGTTGGCAGCAGGAAGAACAAGCCAAGCAGATCCACTGCAGACCACCGAGTTCGTTTCATGAAAACTCAGCACACAAGAAGTCAAGTCCAACTGCAGTTACAGATCCTCTGTTTTTAAAAAGGGTTCTTCCTAGGACTCCACTAAAAAGACCTGCTTTCCCAGATCTAAAGTATGGCCTGGCATGCAGGCCAAGTCCTCAGGATACAGGGAGGGCACGTTTGTTGAGCGGGCAACTGCCTGCCGAGGTCCTCGGCCACATAAGCACACCTGTCCACTGAGCGGTGCAGAAGCTGCCTGTGTCGCCTCCTCCTGAACCACCTCCTTGCTATGTTCCCGACACCTGACCGGCCCTGAGCCTGATGGCCCACGATAAAATACTGACAGGATTAATAGTCAGCCTTGTTGATCAGCTCCCAGAATGGGGAGGCTGCCTGGCTAGCTTTGATCTCTAAGTCCATTGGCCCCACGTGGACATTCCAGGTCTATGAAACCATCTGCTGAACGGCTTTCATGTCGGAGACACCTGTTGAAACTCCTAGGAGGGCCTCCTCTCATCCCCTGGTCCCCTGCACCTACCTGGCCGGACTGGAGACAATCTGCCCAGGAGGAAGAGGCTGAATGGAGGTGTTACAGGGAAGAGGACCCCCAAAGGAGATTGTCATCTACAGCCTGCTCCAAGGCAAGAAAAGCCTCAGCCAGTAGCCAGGTGATTTGAATAAATGGTTTTACAAAACCTCCAGGTGGGTCCAGATCAGGTCAGGGCTCGAGGTCAGAGACGGGCTTGGGCAAGGTGGGAAATCAAGCACAGATGTCTACACACAAAAGGGCCCCTCGGCCCTGTTCCCACCCTGGGGATTCAAAGACGAGGCCAGTGTTTTGAAAAATATAAAATTTTAATAAAGGCTACATCTCTTAATTACAATAATTATTGTACCAAGTAATTTTCCTTAAATGAACTCTTTATAATGCATAATTTACAGTATAAGTAGAACAAAATGTCATGACAAAAGTCATTGAGTACAAGACTTGTAATAAAAAGGCATAAAATATATTTATACATAAACCCCTTTCAAAAAACAAGGGAAAGCTTGAGCCCTCAATATAGGGCGACACACGGAGCGGGTGACCGTGCAGGTACAGGTACTGTACTGATTTAAAGTCAAGCACTAGAGATAGTGGATTAATACTCTTTTGCCGTACACTATATACAGATGTATAGTACAAGTAACAATGGCAAACAGAATGTACAGATTAACTTAACACAAAAACCCGAACATCAAAATGAAGGTGTGTGGAGGAAAGGTGCTGCTGGGTCTCCCTACAACTGTTCATTTCTTTGTGGGGCAGGGGGTAGTTCCTGAATGGCTGTGGTCCAATGACTAATGTAAAACAAAAACAGAAACAAAAAAAAACAAGGAACTGTCATTTCCACGAAAGCACAGCGGCAGTGATTCTAGCAGGCCTCAGGGCCCTGGGCCCGGGGAGGCTACATGAGGGGGAGCCTCAGTCACAGGATCAACCTGGGGCCCGAAGAAGCGGGGTTCCCTGCCTCTCTGCAACAGATCATCCCATCCAACACAACCCCCAAAATGTTGATGATGACGCAACGTGGTCAACCCTCAAGACCTTTAAGACAAAACAGAGCAGCATAGGAAAAAAAAAACAAAACGCACCAATTTCTGCATGTGTCAATGGTAGGGCACCATTTTAAAAAGTCTAAAACAGTCTGTCTTCACTTGCAGGGACGTAGTGCAAAGCATAATTCCTCTGTTAGTGAAGAAACCATGAACGCACTCCTAGCTCAACTCCTAAGTTTAGTCAGAACAATTAAAACTTCCTGTCTCCCCCTTCCAAGTTTAAAGCAGCATATCCATAAACTGGGGATGGGGGAAATCAACTGTTCTATAAATATCAGTAAGGATTCCTGTTCAGGTAAGCTATACACAGTTTCTCTTAGTTTATGGATTTCAGATCCCTAGGAAGTCATATATTATGTATGGCAGTCTCTCAAATACAGGCAGCATCTTCAATAGCCAAGAGTGGTCATGTTTTTAATAAATAGTTCAGGCTTTTCTTCTCTCAGTCAGTACCCAGCTCATGAATCATGAAAATCAACCTCCCCCCGCCCTCCCGAAGGCCCACTGGCCGATTCTTCCTTAGACTTTGTCTTCTTCATTGGTTTAATTTTCCTTCAAAATGTTTTGTCGCAGTTGCTCACAGCCAAGACAGTTCACAAGAGCTTCGGGCTCCAACAGTCCACCAAAGCCAGACCCCAAGGCTCAATCGATCCGCTCCACTTTGCCCAGAATCCGGCCTTCATACATCGGGAGCACCGTCTCATCCTCCCAGATCTCCTCAAACACCGCTCCACAGGCAAACTCATCGCTTGCTTTTTTGAAGTAATACCTTAAAAGGAAAACCAAAAAAGCTTCTTGGTAAACTGCATTTTCCACATTGTTGAAAAGAAAAGCATACCAACATGGAGGACTGAGGTATCCTAGGAATTTGCTATGGCAGGTGTGCCTGTACACTGTTGCCCACATCTGCTTTAAGACGGCAACTGGGACTGGCCACACCACAAGAAGGAGGTGGGCCGAGATGATGAAGGCCAGGCACCCACTGAGCAGCAGCCTGGGCTGGGCCTGCCACCTGCAATCTTCAACCCAGCACCTCTGCTGTCTCCTGACACACACACTGTGAAAAGCAGAGCTGCTTTCCCCCCTGCCAACCTTTTTCAGCAGTGGGGTGGGGGAGGGAAGGGAAGGACAAATGCCTGCAGTTCATTTGCAGCAGGAGCCAAGCAGGTCCTTCAAAGAGACTCCAGACTATCTCCAGGTTCAGCCATCCTGAACCCATCACACCTGGAGAGCCGGAACCTGCCGAAGTCTGTAAAAGGCTGACTTCCAGATGGTTTAGCAGTCCAAAGGCCTCTCGGCCTTCCCATCCTCTAGGTCCCAAGTGCAACACTCCTGGATGGCCCTGGCACAGCCACACAGGAGGCAAGCCAGCCCAGCGCAGCGTCCCAGGGCCGAACAGACGGCACTGGCCCCATGATACCCTCCCCTCTTCTCCCCATTTCCAGGCCTCTTCTCCCATCCCATCCCTCCAGGGTCAAACACCAAAGGCCCTTCTATTATGCCCGTTGATTAAAGGCTCCTTTCATCCCTCCCCAGCGTTCTTTCTTCTGAGGCTGTTTAATTGTACAGATGCAAATGCCTGGCCTCTCAGGAGTGCCACATTCGGAAACAACTGCTGTCCTCTTGGGCCAGGCCCACCCCCAAACCCCTTCTGAGGAAATTAAGCAAGGGCCTCTTCCTTCCCTGTCCCCAGCCAAGGGAGACCCCTCAGAGGGATTAAACTTGCCCCTGCAAGCTGTCATTTCCAGCCCATAAAGGCCACTCACAGAGGGAAGGTCACAGGCCCCTGGGGGGATGGGAGAACCTTTCAAGCATTTAATTGTGTCTCAGGGTTATGGTTGGGCTTTGTCTTTTCCCTTTAAAAATAAAAAAAAAATTAATTCCCCTTGGTTAGAGCTCAATTTTTTCCCTCTTTAATAAAGGCAAGCCAAATACTTTCGTAGGAGATAAGGCTAAATACAGTGAACAGCTGGGTTTAGTCAAGGTTCTTTGTTTTTAGCATTCCTGACCCAGCTAATGCAGTGGGGTGAACAACGGCATGGCTCTGACTAGGCAGCACTGAAGACACGTCATGTCAAGGGGTCAAAATTCTCGGGGGAGCGTGAGAGGAGACAGTGAGAAAATGGGGAGGGGCTCTGTGCACAGGAGACTCAGGACAGTGGGGGGAAAAGTCACTTCTCCACATAAGAGGCTCAAATCCCAACGCCACCCTCCGTCAGACCCCTTTGGCCCCAGCTCCGACCCCTCCAGGGTTTACCAAGTTGGGCTTTCACAGCATGTCTGAGCAAACACGCAGCGACCTTTTACATAATTGCAACCTCCTCCAGAGAGGAGAGAGGCCACATTCTCTCGGCCCCACCCCCAGGACTTCAAACACACTGCACTGCCCTCATTTTCTCCAAGAAACAGGCTTTTCCACTGCAACATGCTTTATGTGGCAAACTTTGCTTTCTTCTGACATCTGGCACCAATAGCGTCTGGCGCGTCTGAAGGGACTGTTTGCTTTTTGAACCCCTGCCATGTTGAGATTACTCAACGCATCCCAGGTCCCCCCCCACCTCCCACCCCTGCTCCACGGCCCCAACCTCACTGGGTCTTTTTTATTTTTTTGAAAGGGGGATGTATTTGTACAAATTGAGATGTTGAAGCACCAGCCCTGCTGGGAGGGTGAGGCATGACACCCTGTGTCCCTGTACTACCCCAGGAGGACACTGAGTCTAGCTCAGGCCCTGCAGAGATAAGGCAGCTGGGAGGGCCTTCCCACAGCCTGATCCACTCAGGAAAGAACTGGAGAGGATCGCAGAATTGACCATTTGTGCAAGTCTTTGTGCATTAAAGGGGAGGCCAGGGCTTCAAAGCCAGGCTTATTAACTGTGCCTCAGGGAGAAAAAAAAAAATCAGAGCCAGATGTGGCCACAGCAGCTGAAGGAGGCACTTTCCCCACAGGCCTATGCCAGCGCCACATGGCTCTTCTCCAAGGTCACCTGCAGTTCCACTCGAAGTCCAGCCAAGACAAAGCCAAGATCAAAATGAATCCCCAGAGGGGCACACTTGTGTCATTAGTTTCACCTTGTGTCTTTTCAAGATAAAAGCAGCAGCAGCAGCAGCAGCCAGGCCTGTTCCCCCACCCCTTTGATACCTTTTCACAATTGTCTCTGCCTAGGTGTAAAAGGGACTATCCAGACCCAGCGACACACCCTGCTGGCCAGTTACCTCCAGGGGCTCAGTCCAACCTCCATCCCCTCCCCACTCCAAAGAGAATCACTTTGAGCCCCCGCCCAAACTAACTCCCAGATGAAGGTGGCTGGTAAAACTATACAAGGCCTGCTCTAGAGGGGAGGGTGTCTCAGAGCCCTGCAGGTGGACTCATCCCGGTCCAGGAGCCCATGCCCACCTGGCAGGTTACCAAGTGCTATTCAGAGTTTTCCACTCACACCCCTGGCCCTGGTGGCGGCAATGGGTTCACACCTGGGAATAGACTGTGGTCCTGGCACAGGGACAACGGCACACAGCTGAGGAGTTGGAACTCTGTCTTGGGTGTAGACCCCAGAGTGAGCACCTCCTTAAACTAGGGTGCCCCTGTCTCACCCTTGTCCCAGCCTGGAGCCCTAAACCTGGGACAGAACTGGAGCAGAATCCACACATTCTCTTGGGCTGCAGGCCATGGAGAGGGGCAAGGGAGGACTCCAGATGAACTGAGGCAGAGTCATCACCTGCTCCTTACGAGGGAAATGATCAACAGAAGGAATGGCCTAGGGCTGGCCCTCATCCTCCTCAGCTCTTGAACCCTCTCAAGGGCCCTAAAAAGTCAGCATGGACCTTCTCAAGGGCACCTCCGTCCACTCTGCAGTGCAGACAAGGTAAGGAGACCAGGAAGTTCCCTTCCTGAAGCCCCTGCAGGGGAGAAGGCAGCGGGGCCCAGGCCCGGACAGGAGGAGTAGACTGCCCTATTCACCCTGTGCCCACCTGCAGGTCCAGCCCCTTCTTTGTTATGGACAAAGGCGCATCCCTGCTTCTAATGGCCCATAAAACCCAGGGAGGCTGTTCAGGTGGAAAGGCAGGGTAAGAAAAACACGGGGGACTTTTCCTAGGCATGGTTCCTGACTATTTGGAGCCTTCAATGTGGGGGTCTCTCCTAAACTCAAGCCAGGAGGGTGGCGCTTCCCGACCCTCCCTCCTAATCAGTGTGCCTGTCCCTCTTTTTGCTCCTTGCTCCCCGCTCGCCCACAAGCCCCTTAATTGCAGGTAAAGCCTCTGCAGTGTGGCCTGAGCCCCACTCTCCTGTCAGAGCAAGCAGCTGCTCCTTTTCTCTCCTCAGTCTGGTTCACCTGGTGGAAAGAGCCTGGCCAGGTCCCCCAGAGAACCCTCCACGCAGCCTCCCTCTTGCGGCTGCTGCTTCGTTATTGCTGCTAGTGGTGAGGGGAGAGAAGAAATGAGAAGGAGCCTCCCCCAGCGCCTGCTGAGCCCCCTCCCACCCTGCCCCACCCAGGTCTGCTCAGCCAGGGGACCTGCTCCAGGCTCTGGCTCTTGGTTCTGAGCAAACAAACTGAGAGCAGAAAAAAGCCACAGGACTCTTACCTATAATTTCCCTTTTTGCTGAGCTGCTCTTTAAAGTGGCCCAGGGTCAAGCTCTGAGCCTTCAGCATCCTCCGGTATGGAATTTCTTCCCCACAGAAAAAGTAAGTGACAACCAACTCACTGGCCTGGAGCGCGTGGACACCTGCCAGTTTCTTTGGCTCTTTGTGACTGAAAATAAGATGGAATGGAACAAGTTTAGCATTTTAAAGCAGACACGCATCTAACGCAAACACACACGTGCGCACATGTGCATAAGTGACAGGGTATCCAAACACTAGGGCTGCAATTGTAAACCCAAAGTGGGGGCTGGGGCAGAGCCCCACATCCCAGAGTCAGGCAGCCCTGGGGGACACACAGTCCAACCCCACATGTGCTGCATGGAGCATGCAGAAAAGGATGATTTCCTTTTGGTTGTACAAATTGGTATCATTTCCCCCACCGCCACCAAATGAAAGTATACGGCGGCCTCTTTCAGGCTGGCATAAATGGGGTGCTTCCCCAAGAAGATGAGAGAAGAGAAATTATCACAGAGATGCCGGGTCTCACCTGGATTGGAGAGTGCTAAAGAGACAAACCCAGAGCAGGACACCTTTGGGATGGCATGAACTCAGAATGCCTAAAGCCCACCCCTTATTCCAGCAGAATGAGAACAACTAATGGGGGTTATCACACAGTCATGTCCATTTCCCCATTTATTCTGAGATTTTGTAGAATGGCTTGAAAAAAAGGCTGCTAGGCCGGGCGTGGTGGCTCACGCCTGTAATCCGAGGCCGAGGTGGGCAGATCACTTGAGGCCAGGAGTTTGAGACCAGCCTGGCCAACATGGCGAAACCCTGTCTCTACTAACAATACAAAAAATTAGCTGGGCGTGGTGGTGGGCGCCTGTAATCCCAGCTACTCAGGAGGCTGAGGCAGGAGAACTGCCTGAACTCAGGAGGCGGAGGCTGCAGTGAGCCGAGATTAAACCACTGCACTCCAGCCTGGGCAACAGGGCGAGACTCTGTCTCAAAAAGAAAAAAAAAAGTGGCTGGCCCAGACCCAGACAGCTGGTACACTTAGAGTCAACCAATTGAAACAATGAAAGGGTCCAGGGCAGTGGCCTATTGAGGACTTCAAACATTGCTCATTGCTCAGGATGAAGACACTAAGAAAGAAAACTTGCTACAGACCATTTTAGATCTCTTTAGCAGATTTCTTTTTAATTGTACCATCCAGTAATTAAACTGAGCAGGCTCCTCAACCTACTTTGAAAGAGACTAAATTTACAAAAAGAATCACTGCCCAATTTGGGGGAAGATATTCTGTCTTCTCCAAACAAAAACACAAGGATGGTCCCCTCCACCTCTGCCACAGTGGAGAATGATCTTTCTGCTCAGGGGTGACAAATGTTTCTAGTACTACTAAATTGCAAGTTGAATGGGGGCAACTTTTCCAGCTGAATTTGAGGTCCCTTCTACACTTCTGCTAATGGCTTCATGTCCCAGCTTTTGATTTGTGTATGACTAGAAAAACTTTTGCTATGATGCATTTGTCGGCAGGACATGGATGGCAACATCTACGTTTACTGTTCCTCATCACTAGCGCTAAAATCAAAGTGATTTTAAAAACCAAAAAAAGTTTCATGAAAATGAAACTCCAGATAGCGAATATTCTGAAACATAAACCACTCGGCAGATCTCAGTAATGTCAGATAAAGACACTCACTCTTCTGGAGCCAGGCTTGGATTGGAGAAGGGTGTGGCTCCCGTCTGAACAGTGGCCGAGTGATTCCTGTCCCTCTGCTGACTGGCCACACAGCACCTGAGGACACAGCCAGGGCGAGGGATTTAGAGGTGCACTGTTGTCCCCAGAGCAATTGAAAAGCAGACAGAAAATTACTATTTGGCCTCCTAAAGAGACACGAACCCGACTTCCATCCCTATGGAGACCCAACCAAGACCCTGGGTTAACAGTGGCTGAAGAGGCCAGGAAGACGTCTTGGAACAGCCATTCTAAGCCCCCCTGGGAGCCCAGGATGGGACATTCTCAGCCCCAGCAAAGGGCTGAGGACTCTTGATCCTCCATCTCACAGCTTCTTATATACTCAACTAACCAGCCTTAAACAACCAAGACATTTGTAAGGAATGGGATTTGTAAGCAATTGCTGAAATTCATTCTCCCAATTCTAGGCATGACTTGCCTCACAGATCCTGGCTTAACTCTAGTAGAATGAACATAACTGAAGGGAACAATTTCTAGAAGCTGGAAAGCAGCAGCTTACTCATCCATAAGTAATTCTTCCTCTCATGGGAGGGTTTGAGACCCAGGCAGAAAGAGAGGCCCTCCCCATTAGCCACAGACCAGGTCTCCACCCAAACCCAATCCCTGCCTCAACCTAGGACCCTTCACTTCCACTCACCGCTGCTTTGGGGGCTTCGACACCTCAGCTAGCCTGCGACAGGCCTCCTCCAGCTGAGCCAGAGTGTTGGGTGGGGTCAGGGGAGGCATCGCAGGGTCCTGGGTGAACAGGTGGGCACGGGGGGTGGTGCGGGGGTGCCCACTGTTGCCCCCCCACAGATGGTGCCGGCTGGCTCGTTCGCCTGGAGACGAGCGGGCAGACTCCAAGGGGTAGGCCTTTTTTGTGCTTTGGGCACTAAACAAGGAATGAGCAGAGAGAAAACAGAAGGAAAGAAACTGGGTTAGAAGAACTGGAAAATGTGACTTCAATAGAAACTTGTCTATTCTGCTCAGAGAGAGAGTAAAAAAAATAACTACCATAACACGAACAGGGGTCAGTGCCAAAACATGACATTTTTGTGGTCTGCTCAGTCCAACGTTTAATATTAAGATGGCAGGAGCAAATAGTCACATTTGTATTCGGCGGACTGCAAAAACAGCCATTCCCACAATACCTCCGTACTGAGTGCCCATGACCCTCGCGGCCGCGGCGGCGGCAAGCGGTGTTTACCTATGGGGCTTGGGCTTGCTCTGCCGCTCACTCTCCAGCATCCACTGCCAGACATCCTGCGACCTGTCTCCTTCCTCCCGGGGAAGCTGCAGGGCCCCAGCTCCGCCGGGGGCCCCTCCTTCCCTGGCGGGCAGGGCCAGGCCCGGCTCCGTGCCTTTCCCATTGCGTTTGGGCAAGGTACTGCCTCTGCTGCCGCTGTGGGGAACCAAGAACCACACCCAACCCAGAGACCCGGTTAAATCTCCGGGACTCCTAGAATCAGACAATTCAGCAAGACGGGGGGCTGGTGACACGAAAGACCCATGCACCTGCTCCCCGCACCCTCACCCGGCCGTGCCCTCTGCCGCCCTCTTAGAAACTAAATGCCTGTAATGCGGCTCCCACCTCACACCTGCCCATGGACCTGGCTGGGAGACAAGCCCCACACGGGACACTGCGGTCCGCCCGGCACTTACCCAAACTGCTCGCTGGGCATGGTTTCCGGAGCCTTGGGGTGGCTTTTGCATTTCGAGTAGCAGTAATACTCGCTGCCCCCAGGGCAGAAGCAGTGCACCCGCTGCGTGGCCTCCGCCTCGATCTCCTCCTTGGTCTTGGGGACGGCATGGTGGTGGATGTAGTGGTGGTGGACATGCTTCGTCGTCTGCTTGGTCACAAAGCCCTTGCCCCCGAGGAGGGGGCAGGCGCCCGGCGAGGCGGCCGCGGGAGGCAGTTTGCCACCGGGCGGGAGCAGGGAGTGGTACTGCGAATGGTGGTGGTGGTGGTGGTCCGGGGAGCGGGAGCGGGGGCTATAGCGGCCTACGCCCGGAGACTGGCAGCCAGGGGTCTTGAGGACCCTGGACAGGTGATCGTCCAGTATCGTTTGCGGGTCTTCCTCGTAGCTGCCGGAGGACAGTAGGGAGAGGGGGTGCTGCGTGGGCGCCCCCTCCCGCGAATTGAGTGTGAGCTCGGAGCCCTCCTTCTCTTCATCCTGAAAAGGAAGACGTCAGAAAGAGAAGTGACCCAGGAAGCAGAAGGGCCAGAGGCCCTGGGGTTGCAACATTCGGCTCCCTACGCAGGAGCACGCACACCCGTGTGCACGCCCACAGCCACGCCTATGCGCACACGCACAGGCCCGCCTACACAAGCACATATCCACACGCATATGCACACCCACACGCAACCCACGCACATGCGCACACAGCCCACGCCCAGGCACACAGCCACACGCAGCCCACGCCCATGCGCATGCAACCCATGCACATGCGCACACCCTCACGCACCTCATGCACATGCGCAAACACATACGTGCGCGCACGCCGTGGACGGAAGCAGGAAGAGGGCCTAGGCTGCATTACCTCTCGGATCTGCTGCAGGCGCTCCTCCAGGCTGTGGCGGCTCTCCAACTCCAGCTTCAGCTTTTCCAGCCTCGAGATCAGCTCAGCTGCAAAGGTAGCGGGTTCCACGGGGGTCATCTCCTTGGGCAGGCGGTGGGTTCTCTACAGGACGTGGAAAGGAAAGGGAGGAGGCACGTTCAGCAGGCCGCGTGGGCGGTGGCTTGGCCGGAGCTTCCCGCACCGGGCGCTGTGCACCGCAAACCCATGTTCGGATGGAGAGTGGATGGCAAGGCGGCCTGGGCTGCTCGGGACTTTTATGCGCTAGCACCATGGCCTCATGGAGAGCCATGGTCCCCACCAGCGTTTGCCTTGGGCAGGAGCAGTTGGTCGCACTCCGAGAGGCCCTGCTTGTTCTCTCTGTAGTACAACCAGCCCATCAGTAGCTACTCTGAAGCAGAAAATCTTCAAAGACTGTTGTCAAACATCAAAAAAAAAAAAAAAAGGCAGCCCTCTGAGGTGGGGAGGGGAGAGACCAACTCAAGGAATAGAAAGTAGAATCTAAACAGAAAGGGAGTTGAAAATTTAAAAAAATAAGATTGGAAAGGAGGTGGGAGGGAAGAAAGGGGGGGAAAAGGGAGTCAAACGGCCTGGATCAGAGAAGAAGTGGTAATTTATTTCCTGGCCGCACACTGCGCACCTTTGAGGTGGTGTTGTCTCAACACTGTCCTCGATCTCCCTCGTTTTTCTCCTTCCCTCCTCCCTCTC
Source organism: Gorilla gorilla gorilla (assembly GCF_029281585.2). Classification (NCBI taxonomy): domain Eukaryota; kingdom Metazoa; phylum Chordata; class Mammalia; order Primates; family Hominidae; genus Gorilla; species Gorilla gorilla. Next base: position 26,453,466 of record NC_073228.2, on the reverse strand, counting down.
TCTTTGTACAGAAAATGAAGAAAGCTGCTGCAGGCTAGTAGCAGAACACTGCTGAGCTTGGCTGCCTGAAGCTGATCTATCAAGGGAAAAGGGAACATCTCCAAATCAAGTGCAGAATATAAAAAGGCACCGAGTACGCCTGCCAAAAGCAGCAAACAGAGAGAACCCCTGCTGCCCAGCTTTCTGTCCTTTTCCTGTCATCTCGCTCCCCCCACCCAACCCCCCACGTCTCCAGTTGTTCTACCTCCTTCTTCCTAATCTCCCTCTTGCTTAGCTCCTTTCTTTGGGGTGGGGTGGGGGTAGCAGAAAACTAACTTGCAAAGGCTAGCATCTCCCCCAGCTGAAAAGATGGGCCTTGCCACGGCAACCACTTAGCTGCAGAAACTGGGAGAGGAGAGAAAGGCTCCTGTGTAGGTGGCCATTCTCACACAGGCTGGCTCCTTGCAGCCCCTGATCAAAGCGCTGCCTGATGGAGAAAGTCGATTTGCACACCCCAGGACAAAATCATCTAATTTACAAGCTTGGGCGATAGAACTTTTCTTTGTTAACTCACATATCCCCCAGTCAAAAAAACAATGATAGTATGTCATCAATACTTGTTATCTGTAGAGGGAGGGGATGCTAGAGGTCCTCAGAAAAGCAATTTTAGTATGCTAATTTTAAAACAAGGTAAGTCTGCCCTTGTCTGTGTGAGGAGCTTTCAGAGAAGAGCTATAGTTTGTGCACTAATGCAACATGGGTTTAGCAATTCAATGTGTTAATTTTTTAAACACAACATAACCAGACAGACCAATTAGATTCTCTGAAGCTGGCAGGAAGGATTCATAAACACCTGCTGTGAGCTGGGTGCTTTCTTCCCCTCCCCTCCTTGCAACCTGGATCTGAGGCTGTTGGAAACAGCACAGCCCTAAAATGGGAATGTAGATGGGGAAGTTCTCTTGAGTACAGCCATGTGCTGGCTGCTTTAGCGAGCATGGAAATAAAAGCAGAGGTCCCAGAAGAGCCCTTCATCCACCATCTCAGTCACAGGAAGAAGCTGCTCAGGAGATCCTCACTTCTAAACACTTCGTTCATTCCGCATTTGATAGGCACAGACTCACCAGCAGGTACCAAGCCAAGTTCTGGAGTTGGAAAGGAACAGCTACCCTCCAGGGCTTCAGGAGCCAGGAGGAGGAGAAATGGTCAATGAATACATAAATAAATGACTAAAATCACTGACTAAAATGACTTGGAGTCCTGTGGTTGACACAAGAAGTAGAATGTCCCAGTGAAGAGAGCAGGAGAATGTCCCAAGGGGGGCAGAGGTTCCTTATTCATTCACTCAAATGTTTATTGAGCACCTGTTATGTGTCAGGTACTGTTCTAGTCTCTGTGCATACAGAGGTTAACAGAATAGATAAAACTCCCTCCCATCAGAGGGCTTCCATTCTAGTGGAAATACAGTGAGCTCACCAAGCTGTAGAGAAGCATGGATCATCTAGCATTTCTTAGTTTCTGGGAAATAAGTGCTTCAGTTTCTTTCTGATAGGGAATTTTTTTTTTGAATTCAGAAAATGCAGAGGTTCAAAAATAGGTCATCAAACCTCTCATATAGTTGGGATGTTTGTCCCCTCCAAATCTCATGTTGAAATATGATCCCCAATGGTGGAAGTGCACCTAGTGGGAGGTGTTTGGTGCCCTCCCTGCAGTAATGAGCAAGTTTTCCCTGTAGTTCATAGGAGATCTGGTTGTTTGAAAGAACATGGCATTGCCCACCACCCCCCCAACCTCAGCTTGCTGCTTCTCTCCCTATGTTACAAACTGGCTCTCCTTCCCCTTGCATCATGATTGAAAGCTCCCTGAAACCTTCGCCAGAAGCAGATGTTGGCGCCATGGTTCTTGTATAGCCTGCAGATCCATGAACCAAATAAACCTCTTTTCTTTGTTTTTTCTTTTGAGATGGAGTCTTGCTCTGTCGCCCAGGCTGGAGTGCACTGGCATTAGCTCACTACAACCTCCACCTCCCAGGTTCAAGTGATTCCCCTGCCTCAGGCTCCCAAGTAGCTGGGACTACAGGCGCACGTCACCACGCCAGGCTAATTTTTGTATTTTTAGTAGTGGTGGGGCTTCACCATGTTGGCCAGGCTGGTCTCGAACTCCTGACCTCAGGTGATCTGCCCACCTCCGACTCCCAAAGTGCTGAGATTACAGGCATGAGCCACTGCGCCCAGCCGTAAACCTCTTTTCTTTATAAATTACTCAACCTCAGGTATTCCTTTATAGCAAAACTGACTGATACCTCATAATCACATCACTGTGCTCACCGTCACATCCCAAAAAACCATGTCATGCCTATTGTCCAGTTCTTCTTTTCTCTCCCTTTGCCCTAGGGGACCTTAGGTACTGCTCTTTTCTACCTTCCCTATACCTCTCCCCATTCCACCACCCATTTCTTTTCTTTAGGACTCAACATGGCCGAAAACAGCTGTCTCCTCACTCCAGACTGTACTCACCGGGAAATGAGGTAGAGACACTTGGCCATTGGCCTTCACACTGCGATGCATTTCTCTCTGGAGCTGTTTCTTACTGCCCACACGATAAGGAGGAATTCCATCTCTAAGGGAAAGGAAAAGAGAATCCACAGGCTTACAAGGATGTTTTCAGCACACGGGCTACTCTCATATGCCATCTTGAGATCCCGCCGACAGGGCCACATGCTTCCATAGGAGTGTCACGTGTCTCCAGATACCATCGGTGCTCCCACAGGGAAGGACCCACCCAAGATCAAATTTAAATCCTGCCCATCAATCATCTATGGAAACTTGGCTTCCTTGGATGCAGAAGCATCGACTTGGAAAGAGCCTGGAAAGTTAATCTCTTGGGCTGTTGTCTTAGAACTGGGTTACACTCCAGCCAGCCCAGGCAGAGCAAAGGCTCCCCTATTTTACAGGTGCCCCAAGTAGGAGATTCTCAGGCCCCACTGGTCCTCCCACTTGTTCCCACTGCTTCAAACCAGGAACCAGTGCCTTATGGATAGGGCCAGGGCAGAAAGTTGTAGGGATAAGAACCAAACCTACAGAGGGCTAAATCAGGCATTAGTGAAGCATGCATAACTCTCCAAGTCAACCTCCCAGTCATTTCCAAATGTATTTCTTTTTATAAACCAGTACAGGGTGATTAATAAAAAGAATATATAACATTTTGGCCCCTTCTCTCAGCTCCAAACCCTACCACCCCCAACCAGTGAATTTTCAAAGACATATGACCAATGTGGGCATGAAGAGAAAAGCCCCTACTATTTGGTGGTCTGTGCAATCCATTTAAAGATTAGCACCTACTATGTGCCAGATCTTCTCCTAGGCACTAGGCAAGAGAGCAGTAGACAAAGTGGATACATAATTCAAACAACTGCCCTCTTGAAGTTTATATTCTAATAGGGAGGCACAGGCAATGAACAAAATAAAAAATAGTATGTTAGTGATATGTACTATGAATAAATACACAGCAGGAAAAGGAGAATCCCTGGTGAGCGGGTAAGCTGCAGATTTAAATTGGATGTGGGTGTCAAGTCCTCATTGAGAAAGGGACCTTTGGGCAAAGACCTGAAGAAGTATGGGCCCCTATCCATTATATTTTTAAAAACAAAACATTAACAAGTAGAAGAATTTTTAAAAAGCCTCCACTCCAGCTAGTGTTCACTACAACTATGACGTGGAGTTGCCATGATTTTTTCCAGAAAGAATTTCCTTCTTAAAAGCAGAATGGTCAAGGTGTGACTATTTTCCCATTGATGTCCCTTCAGGAGGCCACTTACTTACAAAAGCCTCAGGGTGCAAACATTTTCATAATGAATCATACTTGGAGGCTGTAAATATTGGAATCGGGTGTTTGGCTACTTCCCTTTCCCCAATGTCTGGTTCATCATAGGGTGGAAGAAAAATAGGATAATTAGCAATGTCTAAAAATACCCAGGGGGCAAGCCAGGAGTAACTAGTCAACCTCTAGCTCCTTATCTGAAATGCCCTAGAATTCTAAATAGCTGCATCTTCAGGAAGTCTACTGACCTAGGTCAGAAAACAGGAACACAAGGGACAATGAAGATTCCAATAGATCAACAAACCAATGTATGTTAACCAAACCCTGGCTAAGGAGTGCATAAAGGATAATTGCACTGAGGTGAGTAGGGAAGGGAGAGAAGAGAGATCAGTATCCAGAGCAACAACTTACCCCCAAGTGTGAGTACTGCCCCAAAGAAAGGTGAGTATGGAGCAGAGACAGAGCACTGTGGGAAGGATTCGCAGCAGCTGGCTGACCAGTGCTGGAGAAACACGTCTCCTACTCATGACTGAGAAACAGTCAGCCTCCTACTCATGAGGCTCGGCACTTGACCAAGCCCACCTAAAGATTATTTATCAAAACTCTGTGTCTTCACCTTGGGTAGTTGCAAACGGGACTTACAAGCATGCCTGGCTTGACCAGAAACCAAATCGCACCCAAGGCAACTGATGCCAACCTGAGAATGCCAGCTCATACATACCGAGTCCCTACTGTACATCAGACATTGGACCTATAATCAGACTTCATTCTCATAAGAACCTTAATGAGCCACATTTTACAGATGACCAGAAATGCTCAATAGCTCACCTAGTGTTACCGTCAGTAGCAGATTGACAACTCATACCCAAGCCACTGCTGGACTCCAGAACAGGCATCTGTAACAACCTACACTTGGTCATTTCAATAAGATGCCCTTCCCAGCCCCAATCAGCAGTCAAGCTTCCTGATGGTCTTAATGTGGAGGTGCCATTTCCTAAGCCCCACGCAGTCACCTGACATTGATAAGGCATGAGGGGGAAATTTGTGGAATTTTCTGGAAAGTCCTCCCCAACCACCTAGTACTCACTAGCTATGGGGCTCGCCAGGTGGTTCCCAAGCCATGCTGAATATCCCCATCTCTCACCTAAGATACCTTGTATGGTAGGGGTGGCGGTATCCCACAGATTGGGCTCATGCTGGTCTAACCAAATTCTGCTGCCCTAGAGCTGTAAGACAATGTCTACCCTCCATCTCTCTTCCAGGGACTTAAGACAGTGGATGACTCTGCTTCAGCCCTGTTCCTGACAGTCTTGGGGGCAGGAGTCAAGCACTCCATGGACCCCACCATGACACAAGTGACATAAGGCTTCAAGAGTCCTAGAAGAGTCCCCCGTCCACCCCCTCCAAGACTCTGACATTTCCACTGGTAGCTTTCACTCTTCCTTCTCCCAGATGAAAGTCAATGGTAGAGCTTTTATGCCTCTTTTTCTTCTTCCATATAATAAGGTTAAAAAAAAAAAACAGGATGGGGGTAGGGATGGGGAGGGGAGTAGATAACTGCAATATTGAAGGCAAAAGGAACAAATGATTTCATAAGCACCTCATACCCCGCCCCCCATCCCCCACCACGACCACCACACACACTCCATTACCCAGGGCAGGTGAAGAACTAAACTGCTGGAAAGGCAACTTGTAACCAGAGCAGAAAAGGAAGATGTCAGCCTGTAGAGGCTCAGAAAGGCTTAACAGGCGCCTTCAAGGAAATGTGGCTTTAATTCCCTCCAGCCAAGAATCTTCTTCCAAAACAGCCCCTCATTCCAAAAGGGGGCCTCTCTTCTTTTATTCAAGCTCTAAAAGTCTGTGATCAGTTTCCTGGCTGCTCAAGCCTGTGGGCTGGAGAACACCAGAGTTTTGGTCCCTATACGGTCTCCTTTAATTATAAACATTTTAGTTAACGAGCCTGCTGCTGGGCCCAGCTGTTTCTGGGGAGCATGGTTTTGAAGTGTGGACTCCACTTAGCTGCCATTTGAGCCGAGCCAATTAGCTTAGCCTTTTGACTCCACCGTGCCCGACCTAACCTGAATGTCATTTTCTGGCGACTTTGAAATAGCAGACTCATGCACACATGCGTCCACTCGCATCTTCATTTGGCAACCACTCTGAAGGCAGCCTCTGATCACAGCCAACATCAAAAGCCTGGTTTGTAGGAAAAGGTTAATATTTGAAGTTCACTCAGATGCATTTCCTGGTGTCCAAAGTAAACCCCCATAAATAAGATATAAAGAAATACAAATAAATAACTCGCGACATTCCCTGTGTGAAACACCAAAAAATCATCTTGTGCTGATTTGGGGACACTCAGAGCTGAAGCAACATACAAACGTAGTTGATCCTGATTACAAGAGCAACTCCTAGCAGAAAGAAGAGACAAAGGCCTCCACACCACTGACTTAGCTTTCATGATTCCTGGCAACATCTAACCATGGCTACACTTGGGCGGCAAAGAGTCTGCTGCTTCTGACATTTTCACCGTCTTCACTCCATCCTTCTAAGCCTGATGCCCTGGAATGGCCCACAAGCCTTCTGCCTCCAGTGCTGCAAGGATTTTGGTGGGAGTCTGGCAGTTAACGTTAAAAAAATTTTTTTTGGCAGGTTGCGGTGGCTCACGCCTGTAATCCCACCACTTTGGGAGGCCGAGGTGGGTGGGTCACGAGGTCAAGAGATCGAGACCATCCTGGCCAACATGGCGAAGCCCCATCTCAACTAAAAATAGAAAAATTAGCTGGGCGTGGTGGTGCACGCCTGTAGTCCCAGCTACTCAGGAGGCTGAGGCAGGAGAATCGCTTGAACCCAGGAGGCGGAGGTTCCAGTGAGCCAAGATCGCGCCACTGCACTCCAGCCTGGCAACAGAGTGAGACTCTGTCTCGAAAAAAAATTAAGCCATTTCTTCCGAGAATGCAGGTTTCAGAGTAACAGGCTCATAAAACAGCCTTCTCAGAGGCCCAAATCCCCAGCCATCTTTAACAGGGCTTTTTACTTAGCAGGAAAACAGAAGTCAGCAGTAGGCTTTGGGAGAAGGCAATGATTTCTTTAAAGCCCCTGCCTGCTCTGCACACTCAGGCCCTGGCATGTGGCTCCCTGGAATAACCAAGTGCAGGCCAGCACTGCCCCAACTTCTACCCAGGCCTCTTGCAAAGGCCCCCGGGACTTAATTGGTTCTGTCGCAAATGAGACGATTGCTTTCCTGGGTTTGTGTCTAATGAACTCCAACCTTCTGGAGTCTATTGAAGGCTGCCTGTGACCCCCTCTCTCCCTCTCCCCCCCTCCCCAGCCCTGTTCCCTCCCCAGCTCCCAGCAGGGCAGCCAGCCCCCCTCCCCAGCCCCTCACAGCCCGCACTGGCCATTGTGACAGGAGAAACAGCCAGGGCTCTTTTCATGCTTTATGGGGCGCTCCTATTCACTTGTTCAAGGAAATTTCAAAGGGGCCTGCTACCCTCTTATCCCCTCTAAGCTTCCCGGGATGAACAATGGGCTGAAAGCGATTCAGTTCAGCTTTTCATCCCCCACACACTTTATTTCTCGCCCGGCGCTCTCATCTGCACGAGGCCTACAATTGGCAGAGCTCTGAAGAGGGGGTCTGATCCCAGCCCTGGGAATCCCGGGTGACCGCCCGGCGCTGGGCAGGATCACACACACCCAGAGCCAGTCGGCCAGAGAACACGTTGCATCGCCAAGTCTGCTTGCAGCAGAGTGGGGAGGGCCCCAGAGACCCCCATGCCTGGCACCCAATGGCAGCTTGAGTCAGTGCCAACAAGTCTGGAGACCCTTCTGATGTTTTCTAGTGAGCCCCACTAGAGGCAGCATGAGACAATGCCCAAGAGACAGTGACCCCACATGGATGCCAAATGCACTCCTAAGTAGTATAAATGCCCAGGTGGGCACAACTGTGACAGTTAATCTGATAACCTGCGCACTTGATTGGAAGAGGGCACAGAGCCACTCAACACCACCAGGACGAACAGAGCCAACACCATGAGCCCACGGGTCTCTAGGCCTTGCAGCACTTCCTCCTGGCTTCCTGGTTTATTCACTATCCATCCAAGGCAGCTTTGCCACAGGATAGGCTTATTAATACTCACAGGTTCTGCCACCAGGAACCCAAAGGTATCTACTGTGCCCCAAAGAGAAAGCCGCTACATGAGGGACTTGCCCTCTTCTGTCTCTGTATCCAAGTGGACCTCACTGAACTACACACTAACCCTTGCCACCTAGAATAGGGACTGGCAAAGGTAACCTTTCTGATCCCTGAAAAGTGGCTCCCCCATGCTTGGAATCCAAAGTGCTTCAGCTAAAGGGGGAAGGGTGAAAGCTTTAAAGTCACCTCTAAATAAAAGAAAGTTTTTCTTCTGGGAAGGGGATAAAAGAAGAGGAAGTAAATGGGGAGGCTGCAGGGGAGAACTTAGAACCTGCTCCCTTCTACCCCTCCCAGAACCAGTCTTTCTAAAAAGCAGTCTTGACTACTAAGAAATATAAATAAAAGAAACCCAAAGTGGCTCAAAGGTCTCATGACCAACCGGTCCTATTCACAGATCTCATGTTGAGAACACTCATGCCTGGGGGAAGGGCAAAGCGGGCAAAGTACAGGGCCTGTGTCTGGCCTGGACCTGAAGTCTGTCTCAGAGGTGCATGGCTGTGGAAGCACCAGGCCTTATTTCCTCATCTGTAAAGTCCCAAGTATCTGCCTGCCTGCCTTCCTGATTGGGTCTTGGGAGGATCAAACAGAAATAAGTATGGGACTACACCCAAGTTATCTCATCATGAACCCAGAATAACACCTCAATGATGGGGACTGACATGCAGCCAAGGACCAGGAAGCAAGCCAAAAATAGTCTCTAAGAAAACTAAACAGAAGTCTTATCGTCTTATGTAAACTGCATTTGACTTAGGAGATTCACTCAATGCCTTCAATCAATTTCAACTTACTCTTATTTTACACATAATGCTAAGATTCCCACACAATCCACAAAGTAATATATGCTACAGGAGGAATGCTTGCTAGAAGCAAGCACACAGACAGCAAAACACAACAGCAGGGAGAATGAAAAGAGAAAAGAGAAACTTTTCAAAGGGGAAAGGGTCAGATAACCCTGTGCACCCTCATGGCCTATGAGAGAAATACCACAGCAAAGTACACAAACAGATCTTGATATTATTTGGATAACTGAGAGATAAATTATGCCCTGTCTAATACTATGCAATAATGACAGAGCAAAATGTATTCTAAGAAATATGTCCACCAAAAAATTATCAAAGCACAATTTTTTCAAGTATGGATACCGAAATTTCAGTCAATATGGAAAACTCACTTCTGTGAAACTTCTCATATCTCCATATTGGATGAAAGATGTGTACTTTCCTGTTTCCATATTGGATGAAAGACGTGTACTAATGCCAAAATGCTATTTTTATTAAAATTCAAACTTTCACCTTGAGGATCTCTCTCCCTGTACTAACAAGGGAATTTGAGGTAACACAATAAAAGCCACCAGCAAAATAAATAGTAGGTTCCCAAACTCACCTCATCAACTTTCCCTCCAACTGGTCCCATGCCACAGGCCAGGCAACAGGACATTGGCCAATAAAAACCAGATAGTTTCAAACAAACTGGAAGAATAGATGGTCCAGTTTTAGGAAGCTAAAAGGAACAAACTCTAAATAAGTGTGCCAGAACTTACATGGTTCAATGGGTTTGCCTTTCAAAACTGTTCCCTTAGCAGGCGAAATTCTGACTCCAAAACATTGAAAAGCTTTCAAAGACCATTTCTGGAACAATGAATCTCAACCGGGTGTTGGGTGAGAAGCCTTTGGGGAATTTTACCCATCCCCTATCCCCAGGCTCCACTCTGGGTCTCCTGAACCAAAACCTCAAAGGACAGCCGGAGACAGGGATACCCAGGCCACAGCTACACACCCCTCCTCATGAGACTCACTGAGGATCACTGCTGTCCATCCACAGAGATTGCCGTGACTTGACTTCAGATGACCTAAAATTCAAAATGTTACCTTGACTAAGGGCCTTCTGACCTCATCGGACCACGCCAATGTCTTGGGTTACTTTCAAAAATCAAAGGCTGTCTGCCAAAGATCCAGATCAGACACTACTTTGGAGACAGCCCCTACTTAGGGTCCTCAGTATCTAACACTCCACCCACACTTACTGAATAAACGATGTCCATTTAAAAACAAAACAATGCCGAACATTACACACTGTGGCTCTTTAGAGATTTCTGGCTTTCTCACCCCCACTTCCAATGCCTCTTCCTCCAAAAACAATGAATACCTAAACACAGACCCTTCTAATGCCACCTTGTCTCCCAGCTGTTGGTTCTGCAGACAGGATACCTGGGTTTCTGGACCAGCCAAGCAACTGATCCTACAGGGACAACCAGATGATGACAACCAGAAGAAGGTTTTTTAAACTCAAGGAATCTATAAATATTCATTCATCCTAATCTTCTACTGTCCTTTAGTTTTTCTTCTGTTACAATATCCTCCCAACTTTCAAAGCTCTAAGCTTTACCCTACCCAGATGACCACGTCATCCTCCTTAACCAGCACCATACCCTTGTCATACTCCCCTCCCACCAAACCGATGTCCATACATGCACAGGTGGGGTCTGCAAAGCCAGCTGAGGATGACAGACGATTCTGGCCAAGTGCTCAGGTGGCATCCACTCCCAAGCAAGCCCACGGAAGGGCGGCCAGGATACTCACACACTGCTGTCCGTCATGGACATGGAATCATCCGTCAGCGCATCGCTGGATATCTCACTGTCGTTGGCGCTGGTGGCTGGCGCAAAGACATAGCCAGAACCTATGTGATAAGGATTAACAGGATCGCTCCTCTTGAAGGACCTATGGGCAAAGTACAAAAGTGGTTCAGTCAGACCCTCACCAGAAACCCAGGTAATCAGGTGACCCCAGGACAACCCAGCGCACTATCCCACAATCTGCTCAACGCCAACCTGCTGCCCAGGTCCAGTTGCTCACCTGGGCAGAAAGCAGGGGCCACAAAAGGGAGGCCTCCTGAGCCACCGGTTCACCCTGGGGAAAGCAAGCTGGTTCCTCTGCCCCCAGTGGTGGGTCTGCCAGGGCAGAGAGTATTCCAGAGGCAGCCCAGGGGATCCTGTGAAGCTCTAAATGCACTTAGAGGAAGGAACTGAACTCTGCTTTAGGAGAGGAGGCCATGGAATAGAAGAGGGGAACGAGTCAGTGAAGATGAAATATCTTTCTCTGCTCCACCTCCCTATCCAATCCTGCACCAAAGAATACAATTTCAGGGCCCCAAGACATCTTAAGTACCCAAACTGCTTGTCTGGGGTCTGTTAGCCCAGTCCAGAGATGCAAACAGCTAGAGGCCAGTGTGGCTTTCTCACTTTGACCCTGGGCCCACACTGAGCTGGACAGATGGGACAGAAAAGTTCAAGACAACGTTCAGGACTCCAATCCCACCTGTGAGCTCTGCCATGAGCCGCTGCCATGCCCCTTCCCCCACCCCCGGCTTCCTCTCCCCAGGGCTGGCTAGTGCAGCAGGATTGAAATGAGCAACACAGCTGTTTCAAAGGAAGGCCCAGGCCCCTCCTCTGGTGTCTCCAGCCCTTTTGTTTCAATGGCCTCTGGCTCCTCATTTCACCCTCTTGATCTCCTTCCAGAACAACCAGTGTGCACATCTCCTGCTGGGCCACATTCCTCTTGTGTCACCAGTGAGGGGCTTAAGTAGCGGGGAGGGGCAGATAGGTCGGCAGGCTGCAGGAAGGGACCACGTTAAGGCCTGAAGTCGCAGGAGGCCTATTTACAAAGACCCTGGCATCCTCCACTGGTCCCACCAAGTCTATGCCAGCAGCAAAGAAATCAAGTGAGGGAGAAAAGAAAGGCTCAGAAAAGAGAATATATTCTATTAGTCCACAGCAGCTGGTCTGTAAAGATGGCCGTGGGGTTGGCAAATGAAAAGGACCCAGAAAGGTGACAGTCAGCTGTCTGCACATGTTCACCAAGCTCCTACTCACTTGCTACATGCTGAACTCTGGTCTTCCAGCACCCATGGCCTGATGGGGGCATGTCACCATACTGTGGGGGTGTCATGAGGGAGGTACGCTCAGTGTTATCACAGGCTCACGAGGAGGGGAGAAGGAGCACTGGACTGTGCCCATTCTACAGATGAGGTCCTTGGAGTCCAGAATTCCAGCAGCCTGCCCAGATCACACAGCTGGACGGTGGGCATGGATTGAGTCACGTGGCTCTCAATCAAACTGCCTCCCAATACAAAGACTAGACTCAACATGTTTCCAAGTTCTCACAGAATAAAAAGCAGGAAAGGAGTGCCTTAGTACAGGTAACCCAGATGACGGATAGAACATTTCTAGGAGGGACAGTTGGGGATGGCTCCCTGGGACAGATGGGACTCATGGATGAGCAGGAATTTGAAGAGATGACACCCAGGACTAGGTAAAGGGAAAGGTAGCGAAAAGCTCTCCCTAGACTAGGAAGAGAGAGGGGTCTAATTAGCCAGGCTAAGAAGGCCTGGCAAAGGACGTAGGTCTTCAGTGCAAGGTCATAGTCCTGTCTTAACTGGATGGGGAGGGGCCAGGAGGCCAGGGGACAGCAGGGGTGCCAGGGGACCGGCAGGGAGAAAGCATTCCCATCAGCACATAGGATCCAAGGTCTGTCACCAGACTGGATGGAAAGGAGGGGTAGGTACAGGCAGGGAGCCCTGGGGGAAGCCACCGCCACAATTTGGTGTGAGGGTCTGTCTCAACAGGGGATGGTGGGATGGAAAAGAAAGTAGGAGAGGCAGTCTCTGCCTTTAAGGAGTTTGCGCTTGTTGGAGTCACCAAACAAACACAAAAAGTTACAGGGCCATAAACTTTTTAAGCCAGAAGGGACCCCTGTAATCATCACAACCACCCAAGGAGGTAACTTAGCACCATGTGGGCCAAAGGCCTTGTCAGACTTGGCCAGAGGAGCTGGACCACAGCTGTGCCCTGGATCCTGTCCGACTGCATCAAGTCAGATCTTAGAAACATGCTGTAGGCATAGAACTGACCAGAAGGCGCAGACCAGGAGCACTGCACATGAACCCCTCAACACTTTTGACCAAGTGACTTGTGACCGTCACTTGGACACTCTGACCCTGTTCTCATATCTGTAGAGGGCAAGAAGTCTCACGACCTCCTGGGATTTTTTGGTGAAAATTAAATGAGAATGGTAAGATCTTCCAGGCCTTCCTCCTGGTCCATGTGTCCTCAATCCGGAATTCCCCATCACCAAGGGCAGAGAGGAGTGGTGAGAGTAAAAAGAACAGTTCATTCTTCTGGAGAAGAGAAGGTTGATTCAGTGAAAAAGGCCTCGTAGTTGAGAAGGGGGACTCTGTTCAGCATCCCCACTAAAGGAAGAACAAGGGGAAATGGGCTTCAAAAGTTAGAGAGAAAAAAATACTTCTAAATGGTCAGAGGAAATCCATAAAGTAGGTGGGGACAGGCTGTGAAATCACCCAAGTCTTTAAAACAGGCCAAAGTGCCCAGCCATCTGGGTGCGTAAGTGAGGCGTGGATACTGCCTTGAAGCAGGATGCACAAGATGACTTCCTTGGGGCCTTTTCCTGTTGTTAGGAATCCAGTGATGAGGCCACATTCTGTAAACTCTCAGTAGGGACCAGAAGTCAGAGGCTGGGCACTGCTGCCGGCTTGGCTGCAGTGCTCGCTGCTGGGCTGAGTCACGACCCCTCCAGAGGTGGGCACCCACCTGAAGAGCAGGCAGTTGGATCATGGCCTCTGCACCACGTTCTGAGGTCCTCCAAATGAACCAACAGGCACAGTAATTTGGGGGAAATCACAGGAAAATTCCAAGAAAAAACCGAGTGCCAACAAAAACGGAGAGCCCCAGCCAGGTGCGGTGGCCCACGCCTATAATCCCAGCACTTTGGGAGGCCGAGATGGGTGGATCACCTGAGGTCGGGAGTTCGAGACCAGCCTGACCAACATGGAGAAACCCCGTCTCTACTAAAAATACAAAACTAGCCGGGCGTGGTGGTGCATGCTTGTAATCCCAGCTACTCGGGAGGCTGAGGCAGGAGAATCGCTTGAACCCGGGAGGCAGAGGTTGTGGCGAGCAGAGATCACACCATTGCACTCCAGCCTAGGCAACAAGAATGAAACTCCATCTCGAAAAAACAAAAACAAAAACAAAAAACCAGAGAGCTCCCATTTTCTCAACTGCCCTAATTTCCTTCATCATCTTTATCATGATTTATAATGACTGGGCACTGTGTTTCCATGTTGAACACCTGTCCTGTGAAACCAGACTGTAAGCTCCATGAGGGACGGCCCTGTCCTCACACGAATCTCCGATGCTGAAAGTAGTGAGTGGCACGTGGCAGTGACTCAAAACCTTGTTGACTCTCCTTAAAGGACCTAAGACCATTAGATGGGTCACTGGAAAAGTTTTTTAGTTTAACAGGCATGGTGCAACACCAAAAAAGCCAAAACAGCCTTAAATAGCATTCAAACACTCTTTCTTCCATGCCTTCAGTCCTGCTATCTTGGTGGTATTAACACATCAACCATGTCTCCAATGTAAGAGCTATACTTCAACCTCTGTGGGGAGAAAATGACTCAATAGAAAATTCCTTCCTCCCAGCAAAAAAGACACCTAACTCAAACCCTATGTGTGCTCACACGGCTTTGCACTCGTTGTTTAACACATGGATCCCAAAATAAACTTGTCTCCCTTCACTTCCAAAATAGAGGACTACTGTGTGACCAGTAATTAAAAATGGAATATACTGCTCTTAACTCAGTTGACTGCAATAAAGTACTTGGATTTTCCTACAATCATAACAAGACAAGGCAGAGAAAGGAGGCAGGGTTGTGGGGAGAGGCAGAGACTCGGTATTTCAGAACCCAGACCTTTGTCAAAAGTGCCACATAATTTTAAGAAAACGGAGTGGGGCTGTTTTCTTGTGAATACTTAAAAAAAAAGGGGGGGGGGGGGGAAGAAACTCAAACCACGCTACAGTAATTGTACCCAGATGCTTTATTTCTTCAGGACTGTTGTGCTTCCAGTTGCTGCAAGGATTTTAAATTCCTACACAGAGTAGAGGCCTATGCTGCAGCTTCTGCATCAGCCTCACATCCACAGACCTGGTTTGCAACCTCAGTAAGCAAAGGGTTTTCAGCCTGCAGGTGGCAGAGACCCCCGGAACCTTCAGGGAAAGGAGGTGGCAGCTGCTTTCTGTTCTCCCCTATCCTGTTCTTATCTCCTCCTAATGAGATGCTGTGGCCCTGCCCCTCCCCATAAACCAGAGGGGAGCCTCCAGGCAGGGAGCACAGAACTGACCTGACAGAACTGACCATAAGGGGTCCTCCTCCTTCTCCTCCTCTTCCTCTTCCTCCTCCTCCTCACGTTCCCTTCTCAAAACAATGCAACTTCAAAAGTATATGCTTCTAAGTCTGTGCGTTCAGGGCTTTCCAAGAGCCCTCTGAAAATTTACTCACAAGGTCACTGCCCAAAAGGCAATACCCTCTTCAACAAGCATTCTCTAAGGCAAGATCAAGGGACACTCGGCAAGGGGCCAGGACTCCAACAGCACTGGGCAACGGGACCTTTTGAAAACAGGCAAACTTTTACAAGTGGATCTTAGCAAACTGCCCTCACCAGAGCTTCCATCCTCTAATTGTGGACTACTGCTTCCAGCATATCTTTCCTATGGCATCATTTTCTTTGATAATTGAAGCCAAGCTTGATTCCAATGGCTCCGCACAAAAACGGGCCTCATCAGCGAGTTCTTTCAGAGAACTGGAAGCAGCACTCGGAGCCAGCAGAGGGCCATCTGCTGGGCCCGACTTCTTTTAAGGGAGGCCAGAGCAGAGGGCCCAATGGGAGGCAGATGAGCCCCACCTTGGGCAGGACACACAAGGGCCCGTGCAGAAAGGGGAGGACACAGGGAGGGCTCTGTGCACCCAGCACCTTATTCTCCTCCCCAAAATAAATGCTGGGCCCAGTGCCTAATCCCACAACCCCCCTTCGCACACACCTCGACACTGTGCGTGTGTGTGTCTGTGTGCCGGGGATTTTACACGTGCTCCTACCAACAAGTTGCTTTTGCTCTAGGTTATTTATAGCCATCGTCAAAAGCCCAGGCATCCCCCTCAACCACTCAGACCAGAGTCCTGCCCTCTGAGGATAATTCCTGCTCTTCCGCCCCAACTATTTATATTAAACCTGACACCAAATCAGTAAGGACACAAACAAGTCGTTAAAAACGAGGCTCCTTTGAGTGCCCGAGGTAAACACAGGGCTTGCAAGCCTGGCCAGTGCCCCAGGCATCCGGCTGCCAAGACCGCTCCTCAGCAGCTGATGAAGAAAGACCATCCTCAGCAGGACTGACGTTTCTGTTCCATTCATTTTACTAACTTATTAAGCCCATCCCAGATGCCAGGTACTCTGCAGAATGAGTGAGTGTGCAGGAGAGGGAAGGGGGGAACTTAAACCTTAGATGGGATCTCTACATTCCAAGAACTAGCTGGAAAAACAGACTTCAGTTCAATAAGAAAGTTGAGGCATGGGGGCCAGGGGGCCACTCTAAAACCTTACAATGGAAAATGGGCTAAGCCAAGAGTCACCCTTTAAAAGTGACATCCCAACCTGGTTGTCCTATTTACATCATCATTACTAATTATACTAATTATAACACTTTGCGGCTGTTCAAAACGTTTCTCTCTACAAAAGGCTTTCATGTTTATTATTTTGGTCCTAATAACAATCCTATGACACAGACAGAAGGAATGGTGCCCACCCATTTTACAGATGGGCACATGCGGTTCAGAAAGGCTTCAACACCCAAGTAGTAAGTGGTGGACCGGGCTGGAATGCAAGCCTTTGAATAAGGAGTCAGCAGACCTTTCCATGTACTGTGCACACACTCGAATATCTTGCACGTTAAAATGATGTGAGATCATCTGGCTATGTCTTAAATTCTCTTTAAATACGCCCAGTTAAGACATATGAGCTTTAGAGAGTCCTTTAAGATGCTTCATCTCAACCCAACAGTGGGAGAAGGCACACATGAATCTCGTATGGAAACTCTCAGGTCAATGACAAGCTGTCACCTCTTTATCAATGATGTCCACGGTTCACAGCCAAGAAGGCAGCCCTGGAAAACAGGAGCTTCTGTCCCTGCCTTCTGGATCTCAAAAGCTTCATGAGTTGCATCCTGGTAATATCCCAGATGAGGCAAGCCCAGGCTGGGTCGCAACTGCCCACCCACAAAGGGGAGGGTTCACAGCAGAGCCCTGCCTGGGGAGGGCGTCCAAAACCACACACTGTGCTATTTACGAAGGTGACACTCTGGTCCCGACAGTGGGAGACACAGAAGCCCCAGTCAGGAGGCCCCTGGAGAAGCAGCCTTTACCACGGCTCTTAAGTAGTCTCAGCTCTGGCTGCCAGGCTAGAGGGCAAGGAGGCCAGCGCCAGAGGCTTACCCAAATGGTCTCATAATGGGGCGGGCAGGCGTAGCAGGTGCCCGGCGACTGACCTACTGCAGAGGCCAGACCCAGGACCTTCCTCCCAGATAACCTGACTCCACAAGCATAAAGACGCTGAAACACCTCCCTGGAACCTGTGCTTCCTTGCAAAAGTCAACCTGGTTCCACTTAGGTGTAGACCAGATGTCTGAGTAAAACTGGTTCCCAAGCCACAAGCGCGCCCCCTGGTGGTTGGAGAACAAGCCCTTCCCCTCCTCGCCAACAGTCAACTCTCTCCGCCGCCCCTAAAATCATGGCCCGCTAGGCTCAGACCTGGCCACCCTGAGAGGCTCAAGATCAACCATCTGGTGCCCACCTCTCTTCCTGCTGCTGGGCACTAGAGACCACATCCTACAGAGAAAGGGAAATCCAGAGGCAGCTATCAGATCGCATCCTGGGCCCCTAACACAGAGAAATTCACACAGAGAGCAAGATAAACCATTCAGAGAGCAGTCAAGTGCAGCCCCATCCCCTGCCTGTCATAAACCACACCCCGGAATTAAGAGGCTCATTCTCTTTTCGGATATTTGGAAGTCGGGAGGAGGGGAAAAAACAGAAAAACTCATTCTAACAAGAGGTCTGAAGTTGCCTCCAAAGGTCAAGAATCTTAAGACTTGGCCATTCTGCAAAGAACTATTTGTCTTTGAAGCCTCAAAGAGAAAGTACTCCAGGGCCCCAGTACTCCCGGGCCAAGATCTCTTCTCCATCAGCACTAACAAAATAATCAACTGAAGTCTGACCCTCGGACTCATGAGCATTTAAAACCTGGATTAATATGCCAGCAAGCTCTAAAGGTAAGGGTCCTTCATTCGGGAAAGTCACAGGACCTTCCCTAGTTAGGGGCCTTTCTTGCTGGGTAAACATCTAATTCTACAAAGGGAACCACAAGCTCAGTTAAGCCAATTGCTGGCTCTTATCTTAACAGAAAAGTTCAAAAAAAAATCCCACTTACCCCTCAATGGGTGCACATATTATTTCCTGTGCCTCCACCACAACCCAGCTGCCTCCCTAGCCACATTAATTCCACCCTCTACTGATTAGTGGTGAAGTGACCCCTTCCAAAACCGGCGCTTAGTGGATCTGGTGACTCAGAGGCATCAAAAGCTGCTGTCCTCTCTCTCTCTCTCTCTCAACCTCTTCTGAGACACTAGCCCGGGATAATAAGTAACCCACATTAGTGAATACTGCTTGCCACTGTTTGAAGTCAGCACTGGAAGACTGCAGGTATTTACTGTATGTGCATCGCTTTCCCCCTCTTTCAACAACAAAAAGCAAGATCAAAAAGGGTTCATGGCCAGCAGTCCTAACTCAACAGACCTGTCAGTCTCTGCAGCACACCCATCCACCCATCCACCATACTTAAAACATCTGCAAAGTCCACGGCATCAGCCCACCCGCCCCCGTCAAAGTCTTACCTGTATCCACTGTCAACAGTTTCCGTGGACCTCACACTCGCCGTCGCCCTCAGAGTTTTGCTGGACAAGCCAACCACGGTTGGCGAAAGTTTGCACTTGAAGTCGGCACAAGTCCACTCCTCTTCTTCATTCAAGGTGGGGAGATAGCCACACACGACCTTTAGGCTCCCGAGTCCCCCATTACTCATGTAAGCTGTGTTTTCTCCCCCACTCCTCACATATTCGAGGTATATATCAGAAGTCAAAAACATCTGGTAGGCATTTTCCTCCATCACCGACTGGATCTCGGTCTGCGCCTGGTCAAACATGATGGAATCAATCTGCTGCTTCTTGATGCCATCTCTTATGTAGGTCTTGGTGGCAGGCTTCAGCTGCTTGGAGACAATGCTGTTGTTCTCAATGTACCTTTTGTAGATCGCTTTGGCTACTCGTAAAGTTTTGGTATCCTTCAGGTTCATCTGCCTGAATCCATTGCAGGCAAACCAAAAGTCTAAGGTATCCACGCATTTCTCCCTCTCCAGGAAAGTTCGGAACAGGTAAGCACCGTCTTGATCGCCCAATAAGGAGTGTAAGGACTTGGTCCACCGGGTCAGAGGGGAATCCGGAGATGCCCGCCCCTCCGGCTCCCCCAACCCATCTTCGTTCCGCCTGGTGTTGGAAGAGACAGGCATGGGTTTGGTGACCTGGCCCTTGCCCACCCCTGGCTGACACGGTGGGGTCTCCCCTTCTTCCCCTGGCACTGGGGGCCGCGGGGCATCCTCACGGAAGCTGCTGCTGGGGTCCGGGAGGCAAGTCACCAACATAGCGCTACTCATGGTGAGGGAGCTCTTCCCACTGAGTCTGGGAATTTTTCTTCTTCCAGTTCCTCTCAGCAATCGGCGTGGTCTCTCTGTCTCTCTCAAGTCAGCAGGGGCTCATCTGAACCTCCTCTCTGGAAAGAAAAGGAAGGGGGGAGGTGGGGAGAGAGAAAAGGGTATTGATCTAATCAAAACCAGATCTACCCAACATCAAAGCAAGAAAGTAAACAGGCTTTTCAACTCCTCAAATTCAAATCAAGCAACCCAGCTATCTGCGAGGTGCTCATCTAAAGTATCAGGCGCTGCTTTTCAAAAGCGAAATCTGAGCTCCCTGCACACTTTTCGGGGTTGGGGGTGGGAGGGAGCTGTTGGGAAAGAGGCGGGGAAGGTGAGAGGAAGGCAAGAGCTGGGGACGGCAGAGGGACACTGGAGGTGTAAGACACAACCTTCCAAAAACCCACTCGGCCAGGGCGCACGCAGGGCAGCTCAGCCCGCGCCTCGCCTCCCCTCCCTTCCCCTCCCCCGATACCATCAACTCCAAAAAGGCGCACTCCCAGCCGCTAGGCTGTGTGCAGGTGAAACCAATTTCGGTGTATTTCCCCACTCGGCCCTGCACAGATAACTCGAGCTCCAAACGTGCCCTTCCCCGGCATCTGGTTCCCATTCTCCCCACCCACCCCCTCCCTCTGCGCTCCCTCTTCCCACTCCTTAAAAATTCAGAAGATCCTGGCCCAAGAGAAGCCCGCCCAGCATAGGCGGATTGGGCTCCCGGACTCCCAGATTCAGCACGCAAACACCCCCTCCCCAACTCAGATTTGAGTGTTCGCTACGCGCCCCCTACCCCCGCCAAGAATCCAGCTCAGTCAACACCTCTGTCTTCCCTGACCTCCACCCAAACCAGAAACCAACTCACTCAGTGGAGACTTTGATCTTCAAACTTTGAGAGAGAGCTGAGAAGCCTCGGAACCGTCGCCCCCGTGCCCCCAACCCACCTCCCGGATCCGCGAAACTTACAAAACTGGATCACCAGCCGTCTCACGCCACTACTGCCTGTGCCAAGAATCCCAAACTCTACTGATTTCAAGCCTGTCTTTTTTCCAAGAAAAAAGTCTTATCTAACCAATAAACAAGCTGCTTTCCCTAGCACGGAAAAGATCAAACTAAGAAGGGTAGGGGCGGAACGGGATGCAACCCCGGGCGAGAAGCCAGGGACCCCGGATCTGGGATGGGTGCACGCTGAACCCGACCAGAGCCTCGAGCCGCGGGGCTGGGCGGCGCGGCCCACGGAGAAGTGGGGCGGCCGTTAGCACCGCGCTACCCGGGCGGTGGGAGGTGGAGCGGCCCCGTTACCTGGAAGACGAAGGCCGCCGAGGCCGGGCTCTCATGTCCTCCGAGCCCCTCCGGCCCGGTCCCCCGGCCCAAATGCAACCGAACGCCTCCAGAGCCCCGGCGGGCACACCTCGAGGCCGGAACCCCGGGACACGCCAGCAGCGCCCCGAGCCCGGGCGGGGGGTCGATCCCCGGCGCCGCCGCTTGCAGAGGCGCCCGCAGAAAAAGCACAGAAAGCAGCAGCCTAGTCCAGAAATGGCGACGCGCGGAGTCTCTGCCTCTCCGCAAAAGGGGCCAGGGCGGCCACAGGCGAGGGGCCCGGGCCGGGAGGAGGGACGCGAAGGACACGGGCGCCCCGGACTTGGGCCGGTCCTGCGCGCAGACTGAGCCTCCGCCAGCGCTGTGGGCCCCTTAGCGCGGACCCGCGGCAGGGAGGGGAAAAGGGGAGGGGGAAGAGAAGTAGGAGGAGAGGATGGGGCGGAGGAGAGGCGGGGGGCGGGGGAGGGCAAGCGGGGGGCGCCGCTACCCTTTCATCCCACCTCCCAAAGGCACTCCCGCGCGCACTCACACGCCGACTCACATCCATAACCGCGACAGCGACGCGACCCCCGGGGGGTATCTGCCCCCTCTCCGCCCCCGCCACTGCCGCCACTCGGATAAGTCTC
Source organism: Gorilla gorilla gorilla (assembly GCF_029281585.2). Lineage (NCBI taxonomy): Eukaryota > Metazoa > Chordata > Mammalia > Primates > Hominidae > Gorilla > Gorilla gorilla. The sequence continues at coordinate 26,431,886 of NC_073228.2, read as the reverse complement.
TTCTCCGGGCCCCCCGCCAACCCTGTCCCCGCGCTGGGGAGGGGGCTCCGGCGCAGGGCGCGCAGGGCTGCCCGGCCAAGCCCCCCCGGAACGCTGGGCGCCGGGTCCGCCGCTCCCCTCCGCGCCGGCCCCTAGCGCGCCCCGAAATAGCCGGCCTGCCAACTTCAAAGGGCCGCCCCGCACATCAAAGCGCGCGGTCCGCCCGGCCGCCTCGGCCTCGACACTCACCATTGATCCCCGCGCGCGCTCCGCGGCGAGACCTCGCAGGCGCCCCTGGCAGGGGCCCGGCCCCGGCCCCCGGCTCGGCTCGCGGCGGCAGCCCCGGGCCCCCCCGGGCCGGCCGCTGCGTCGGGGAACATGGGGAGTCGCGCGACGGGGGAGGGGGTGCGGGAAACAACAATCCCGGCTTCAGAGCGAAAGCCACCGGCCGGGGAGGGGGAACGGCGCGCCCCGCCGCCCCTTTTATGCAAAAGATCCGAGCGGGCCTCCGCCCCCGCCGCGGCCGCCCCCGGCCCCTGCGGCCCCCGCCCGGCCGGGCTTTCAACGCAGGTCCTGTTTCCAGCAGTCACTCGGCGCACCAAATGTCCTCCGGGCGCTTCCAACAAAAACTGCGCTGTGGATTTAACTGTGCACTTCAAAGGCGCGAGCCGAGCGCACGGTCCTGAAAGGGAGGTACGCGCCGGCCGCGCCCCGGGCCGCCCCCCGCAGCCCCGCCACCGCTCCGCAGGGCCGCCCCGCCCGCGCCCCCCTCCAGGCCCGGCCTCCGCCTGGCCGGGCCCCCTCCCGCCCCCCGCGCCCACGCCGCGGCTCGGCGCGACCTCGCCCCCTGTACGAGGGGGGCTTTCTTTGAAGCGGCTCCGCTGGGGCCGAGCCTCCACCCCCACCTTTTACAGCAGGGCCTTCGGCGGGCGCCTCGGCCGCCGGGCGGCCCCGAAATCCATCGCTCTGAGGGGTTATTTTTATTTCCCGGCTCTCGGGCTGTTACTGAGTTGCCAGGACCTTATCAAAGCGCAGCCGGCTCCAGCCGACTCCCCCGGGCCAGGCTCGCGGAGCCAGTGATCCCGCCGCGCCAATCACAGCTGCTCTCGGCCGGCCCGCGCCGCCCGCCTTAAAGGGACAGCGCCCCGCGCCCGCCCCGCCCCGCCCCGGCCCGCCCCCTCCGCACGCTCCGCTCCCGCGTTAACCCTTCCCCGGCCTCTCCTCCGCCCCCTGCCAGCCCCCCGCGGCCCCGAGGGCGTTCTCAGCCCGAGTTCTGATTTCTTCTTTCAAGTTCTCCGGCCTCTTTGCTCCCGCCTCCTCCCCCTGCCTGCCCTCGCTCTCCCCGGCTCTGGAATGCAACAGTTTCTGGTAGCATTATGGCCATCGCAAGAACTGCAAGCAAGCAGATTTTTTTTTTCTATCATCAAACGCTTTTCTACCTCTATTCAAGTTTCCCTGGGTATTTGGGCTTGGAGGACTTTATAAAGGGAGTTCCGGCCCTGGGGTTGGCTGGCCCGCTGTCATAGGGCGGACTCGGGCCCAGCCGCTGGAGGCGTGTGCATGCCTGTGCGCGCTTGTGCACGTGCATCTGAGTTCGGGTAAATATAGGACTGCAGTTGGTGGATGAATTGCGTTTGTGCATGTGTGAAAGTGGGGTGTGAATCCGCCAGTATAGGCCTGAGTGCTAACACCAGTTAGGAGGCATATCTCAGTGCCCTGAAGACCTAGGTCCGGCTTCCTAACCTGCTGGCCATAAGACCCTCATAGCGGCACACATTGGCCATCTCTCCCAAACAACTGCATACCCGTTACTCTTCCAAAGTCCCCTCTTCTGCCATATGTTACATATTAAACCGATAGGAATATCTTTTTTCCCACTCCAAACGACAAGGCATGCATGCCGTTTTAATGTATCGAAAACTCCTCACCCCATTGTCACCTTTGAATTTCTCCCACATTTGCCCAAAAACGTTTATAATGCACACACAACCTTCTCTTCTCCCTTAAAATGAGAAAATATGTCACAAACCCAGAGCATTATGTATTTATTCTGCTGCTGCTATAGAATGATTCCTTATGTTATGAGCGAATAATTAACTTTTCTTCCTTTTAAAAAACAAAGGGCCGGGGACGGTGGCTCACGCCTGTAGTCCCAGCATTTTGGGAGGCCCATGCTGGAGGATCATCTGAGGTCAGGAGTTCGAGACCAGCCTGCCCAACATGGCAAAACCCCGTCTCTACTAAAAATACAAAAATCAGCCGGGTGTGGTGGCACGTGCCTGTAGTCCCAGCTACTCGGGAGGCTGAGGCAGGAGAATCGCTTGAACCTAGGAGACGGGGGTGGGGGGGTTGCAGTGAGCCAAGATGGCGCCACTGCACGCCAGGCTGGGTGACAAAGCGAGACTCCCTCAAAAAAAAAAAAAAAAAAACCACACACACACACACATAAAGGTGTGAACCAAAGAGATCCAAGAAGTGAAAGGCAGAGTCCTGGCCTCAGAGCTGTGCAAGGCTCTTACTCTCCAACTTAATGGATGACGAGCCCTTTTAAATGCGAGATGGCCTGTCATTAGGCCTTCAGAACTTTAAAACATGCAAGAATTGTGGCTCTATCTAGGTATGCATAGAAAAAGAGAAGGAAGAGGCTGGGTGTGGTGGCTCACCCGTATAATCCCAGCACTTCGGGAGGCCAAGGCAGGCGGATCACCTGAGGTCAGGCATTCGAGACCAGCCCGGCCAACATAGTGAAACCCTGTCCCTACTAAAAATACAAATATTAGCCAGGCGTGGTGGGGGGCGCCTGTAGTCCCAGCTACTCGGGAGGCTGAGGCAGGAGAATCATTTAAACCCAGGAGGTTAAGGTTGCAGTGAGCCTGGGCGACAGAGCAAGACTCCATCTCAAAAAAAAAAAAAAAAGAAAAGAAAAGAAAAAGAGGAGGAAGATCCACCACCCATGATCTGCTGGAAAGGGGCAGGCGGCAGGACTGTGCGCCACCTGCCCTCAGCCTAAGGGGCTGTGACAAGGGACTAGAAAGCTCTTAGACTTTCTAGTCTAAGACTCTGGACTCTGGCTCGTGGGTGCCATGACAGGTGGCAGCTCCTCCCCAAAACCTGCCTTTCGGTGCCCATGGTCTGCAGCTCCAGGCTCTCGACCCCAGGCAGCCAGGTTGGCATAAAGACAGCAGTACCAGCCCTGAAATGTGGCCCTGAAGCCAGCCAGGAAGGCCAGGGAAAGAGTGTAGCCCGGTGACTCATCTTTGCCTTAGGACAACTGCTGGTATGAGGAAACCAGTGGGCTCTAAAAGCCCCGGCCTGCTGGTATTCTGGGGGGTCAGTGGCCCATGGACCCTCTTAGCCATCAGCTCTGAGCTGGCCCAGGGCCAAGAACACAGCCACCACCTTTGGCCACCCCAGGAGTGCCAAGAGTAAAACTGTCACTGTGGTTCCAGGGAGTCTTTGGGCCACAGAGGGTGTTATTACTGGAACAGAAGTGTAGACAGAGGGGTATGGATTGCCATAAAAGTGTCTACCATATAAATAACAGTAAAGTCACACACACACACACACACACACACACAATGTGGGGGGTGGGGGAGAGATAGAAAAATCAAAACATCTAAAATCAAAATAAACAATGTTCAGAAAAAAGAGGTTTTCAAAAAGGAAGTGGAAACTTGGTCTTCGTGGGTGGTTTTCCTCTCCTCCCAGTTGTCCCCACCGACCCATCACTGCTTCCCCCAACCAGCCCTAATCACTGTAGGCTCAACTTTAACCAAAGGACTACCTCATTATCCCATGGCTGCGACTGTAGCAAGAGGGGACTGGGACTGGGCCTGGGGACCCAGGAGCAAGGCCCCGTTTGGTTTGGATCTTCTCGGTCAATAATAACTGCTCTGAGGGCCGGGGTGTGGTGGCTCACGCCTGTAATCCCAACACTTTGGGAGGCCAAGGCAGGTGGATCACCTGAGGTTATGAGTTCGAGACCAGCCTGACCAACATGGAGAAACTCCGTCTCTACTAAAAATACAAAATTAGTCAGGCGTGGTGGCGCATGCCTGTAATCCCAGCTACTTGAGAGGCGGAGGCAGGAGAATCGCTTGAACCCAGGAGACGGAGGTTGTGGTGAGCCGAGATCGTGCCATTGCACTCCAGCCTGGGCAACAAGAGCAAACTCCGTCTCAAAAAATAAATAAATAAAAAATAACTCCTCTGAGAGCATGGTTTCCAGAACAGGTGCTCGGGTCACTTTAGGGCAGTGACTCCCTCCACCATCACCCCTGGCCTGTCCCCTTTCCTACAGCTTTATATCTGGTGGGACACTTCCCTCCCAGCAGGAGGCTGGGCCAAGTACTGGAAAGCCCTCTCTCTAGCCTCTGGGTCTCTGACTACTTGTTGATAATATTTTTAGAGGAGAATCCAAAGTCCTGTGCTTATAGCAGCCCCTTTCTCAAGATAGCACGTTTTCCATTTTCCCCTTGTCCCTGGCAGCAGAGCTATCATGTGACTTGTTGTAATCCTGCATGGTTGCCTGGAAACTGGAAAGCAAGGTGATGGATTTCTGCACATGCTCACTCGCCCCCCGCTCCACCTTTAAAGAAAAACCCTACGGAGGATAAACAGTCCACTTTGCCTAAGTGCAGACAAGTTTAATAAAGCAAAGAGTGATTCTTTGCTGGAATTATATACTGGGCTGAAATCCTAGAATCCCAGAAAACAAGGACTAAGGGCTCCCTGGGAGGCATCTGGCCAGATCTCTGACCTTTAGTCAGCCCCACAAAAACCACTGTGGAGGGGAAGTCACACCAGCTGGGACTTCAGAGGAGCTGAGAGCCAGGGCACTGCTCTCTCAGATTCAGTAACTTCGTCTTTTATTCCTTTGGAAAAGTGCTGCCTTAGACAATGTACCTTTGTTTGGGGAGGAAGGTGAAGAGAGACACAGGTAACCTTTCCTAAGACTGGAGGTTACCTAACCACGCTGAGTTTCCATTTGTTCACCTGTAGACTGGAGGAAACCTCCCCTGCAAAGGCTGTTGTGAGCCTGAGCAATACGATAAATGCCTGGCACAGAGCTGGACGCACAATAGAACATGGTGGTTATTTTCGCAGAGTAAGTCTGTTCCCTCAATAGCCTGTTACCTATTCTGGGAAGAAACTCCCTATCTCCAAAGCAAAGATACCGTCCACTGGGAGCGACAATCTGGGGAAGTATGACCCCAGGAGGCTGACCATAGGGGGCCTAATGGAGATAAAGGAGGCTGTGCCCTGCTACCATCTTTCAAGGACAGTCCTATGCAGAAAGAAATAAGCCCAGGGGCCATTCAAGTGTTATCTAGTCCAACCCTTCATTTAAGAAACCAGACAAATTGGCTGGGTGTGGTGGCTCACGCCTGTAATCCCAGCACTTTGGGAGGCTGAGGTGGGCGGATCACCTGAGGTTAGGAGTTCAAGACCAGCCTGTCCAACATGGTGAAACCCTGTCTCTACTAAAATTACAAAAATTAGCTGAGCATGGTGATGCATGCCTGTAATCCCAGCTACTCGGGAGGCTGAGGCAGGAGAATCGCCTGAATCCGAGAGGCAGAGGTTGCATTGAGCGGAGATTGCGCCATTGTACTCCAGCCTGGGCAACAAGAGCGAAACTCTGTCTCCAAAAAGAAAGAAAGAAAGAAAGAAATCAGACAAATTAAGCAAAGAGAAAGTGAGATTTCCCCAGGATCACTTTGCCCATATCAGAGATGAGCTGGAACTTCTGAGGGGTCCTGACTCCTGGCCCAGCCTCTTTTTCCTCCACACCATAGTGAGGAGACCCAGGGAGGGGCTGGCTGAGATGGAGGGGGTGAGACCATCTGGAGGTCTTGACTTTTACAACAGGACTAATACATACAATCTGGGATACTTTCCTGAAAGAATCACAACAGGGCTTCTGTCTGAAATCCCTCTAAGGCACGCTTCATCCAGCCCCTACCTGTAGGTAGGTTGCCTTGACTCTGCCAGCTGGACTACCCACAGCCTGATCTGGGACAGTTCGACCCACGTCTTTTAGAGTGGCAGCCATTTACATGGGCATCTCCGTGGAGTTGATCCACCTAAGGAGGAATGGACCTACTTCCTCTCCCCTTTGCAGAGGAGGGACTGGGAATGCCAAGGTGGAGATTTTGAAGCCACAGGGGGAAAAGTAAGGTTTCCCTAAGAAATCCCATCTTCAAGGCCAGGTGCAGTGACTCACGCCTGTAATCCCAGCACTTTGGGAGCCCAAGGTGGGTGGATCAGCTGATGTCAGGAGTTCAAGACCAGCCTGGCCAACATGGCAAAACCCCATCTCTACTGAAAATACAAAAATTAGCCTGGTGTGGTGGCAGACACCTGTAATCCCAGCTACTTGGGAGGCTGAGGCAGGAGAATCATTTGAACCCGGGAGGCGGAGGTTGCAGTGAGCCGAGATCGTGCCACTGCACTCCAGCCTGGGCGACAGAGTGAGACTCTGCCTCAAAAAAAAAAAAGAAAAGAAATCCCATCTTCAGAAGTGTTGGGGGAATTTATTTGTTGATAAAATATATTTTTTTAATATGAAATTTAAAACACAGTTAAACAGTAATTTAAAACTTCCTAATTGGACTGACTTTCAAGTGCTTTTATTATGGATTGTAAATAGAACTGCAAACTGCTGATGTTTTTTCAGCATCTCACCCTTCGTGGTCTCCAAGTTTGGCTTTTAGGAGCTGGCCTGAGCTTGTAACCAGAGGAGAGCACCGATATACCTATATTAAAACAAACCCAGAAAGAGGTTTTGCTTTCTTTTTTCTTTATTATTATTATTTTATTTTATTTTATGTATGTATGTATGTATGTATGTATGTATGTATGTATGTATGTATTTTTGTTTTTTGAGATGGAGTCTCGCTGTGTCGCCCAGACTAGAGTGTAGTGGCATGATCTCGATTCACTGCAACCTCCACCTCCTGGCTTCAAGCAATTCTCATTTCTCAGCTTCCCAAGCAGCTGGGATTACAGGCACCCGCCACCACGCCCGGCTAATTTTTTTTTTTTTTTTTTTTTTTTTTTTTTGTATTTTCAGTAGAGACGGGGTTTCCCCATGTTGGCCCTGTGATTCCCCCATCCTGACCTTGTGATCCGCCTGCCTTGGCCTCCCAAAATGCTGGCATTACAGGCGTGAGCCACCGCCCCCGGCCCAGAGGTTCTGTTTTCTTAAGTGATCTTCTCCACAGTGAGAGACACCAAAACAAAGGGCGAGGTTGGGGGAGAAAACAGCCCCCCAAGGTCATTTTTAGAAAAGGAACTGGAAAATAGAAAGGAATCCCCCTAAAGTCATCACGTCAACCTGCGACGCGTGTTCCTAAGCCGCCCCCCGTAGACATTTTCCTCACCTTCTGATATCTTATTTTGCTCATTTTAAACAACTTCTGGAAAGCAAAGTTTAGCTGAGCTTGAAATAAGTTGCCTTATTCGCCTCTGGGCGCAGTGGCTTATGCCTGTAATCCCAGTACTTTGGGAGGCCGAGGCGGGCGGATCACCAGGTCAGATAGAGCCCATCCTGGCTAATATGGTGAAACCCCGTCTCTACTAAAAAAAATACAAAAAGTTAGCCGGGCGTGGTGGCACGCGCCTGTAATCCCAGCTACTTGGAAGGGTGAGCAGAATAGTTTGAACTCGGGAGGTGGAGGTTGCAGTGAGCCGAGATGGCGTCACTGCACTCCAGCCTGGGGGACAGAGCGAGACTCTGTCTCAAAAAAAAAAAAAAAAAAGAAAACTGGGCCACATCTAGACTCCGCCTTCTCCCTCAAACGCCTCCATTCATTCACCCAGCCCTGTTGATTCTGCCTCTAAAAAAATCTCCCACCACCACCTCCTGCTCCGCAAATCCACAACTGCTATCAGGGCTCTTGCCAGGGACAGCCAAATGTTCTAATGATGCTTCACACCTACAGTTTATAGCCCCAACCCCTGACCCCCCCTTACATAGTGCTGCAATGGTAAACACTGTGCAGTGCAAAGCCACCCATGTCATTCTCCTGCTTCAGATCCTCCCCGGCTGCACATAACCTTCAGGATAAGGCCCAGAACCCTATGTGTGGTGCACAGGTAGCCGGCCCAAGCCCAGGCCCTTTTCCAGCTCTATTTCTTTTTCTATCATCTTTTTTTTTTGTTGTTTGTTTGAGATGGAGGAGCCTCGCTCTTGTTGCCCAGGCTGGAATGCAGTGGCCCAGTCTTGGCTCACTGGAACTTCCGCCTCCCAGGTTGAAGTGATTCTCCTGCCTCAGCCTCCAGAGTAGCTGGGACTACAGGCGCATGCCACCACGTCTGGCTAATTTTCATATTTTTAGTAGAGACGGGGATTCACCATGTTGGCTAGGCTGGTCTTGATCTCCTGACCTCAGGTGATCCACCCACCTCGGCCTTCCAAAGTACAGGAATTACAGGCATGAGCCACCATGCCCGGCCCTCCAGCTCTATTTCTTGCTGACACCCCCTTGTCCCTACCATATGCATGGTGGCTTGCCTCTCCTTTTCCTCCCTGGCTGACTGCCCTCCCTCTGCCACTTCTTCAGTCCTCTCCCACCTCATCCCCCGAGACCAGGCTAGAGCCCGTCCTCCTACTCCTGTGGCATCTGGGGCTCACCTCTAGCAAACACTGTGGTTGATCTACTTCTCTGTCCCACCCACTCAACCATGAACTCTCTGAGGACAGGGACTGTGTTTTGTGATACTTGCATCCCTTGAACTAGATTGTGGGAAGGAGGGACCTGGGCGATATTTAATAGCTGGTGAAACCTGTGTACCGGCCAATCAGAACTGATACCAGCCTAGGGTCTGGAACAGGGTCTTGGAAACCCCCTGCCAGAGTCAAGCCAGTAGTCGCTGTGTCATGAGGAGCTGTGGTTGGCATCCTCTAAGTTGGGCCCTAATGATCCCTGCTTCCTAGTTCCACACCCTGCGTACTTCCCTCCCCTTGAGCATGGATAGCATTTGACTCTCTCCTAACAAATAGAGTATGGCTGATGTGACAGCACATCCACTCCACATTAGGCTATCGAAAGGCTGCGATTTCTTCCTTAGGTGCTTTCCCTAGAATCTTGAGGCATCCCTGTTGAGGGACCCGTGTGACGAGGGACAAGCCCTGCCACCAACCAAGTGATCTCAGAAGCCGAACGCCACCTAGGCAAGCCTTGACATGATACAGGTGCAGCTGCTGGCTTGCTGGTAGCCTCATGGAAACCCCAAGGAGGAGGCACCCGGCTAAGCCATGTCCAGATTCTGGACCCACAGATGAAGATGTATCCTCTGGGGAGGGGAGTGGTGAAAACTGACCTGCTGATGAGACTTCGCCCTGTCAGTTAACATTGCTAATGGTAAGAACCCAGTTGCAAGACATACAGGTTGTGAATCTTTTCTATACTTTATTTTTTTTTTATGTTTTCTTTTCCTGAGACAGAGTCTTGCTCTGTTGCCCAGGCTGGAGTGCAATGACGTGATCTCAGCTCAGTGCAACCTCTGCACCCAGGTTAAGGTGAATCTCCTGCCTCAGCCTCCCGAGTAGCTGGTACTACAGGTGTGCACCACCATGCCTGGCTAATTTTTGTAGTTCTAGTGGAGACAGGGGTTACACCGTGTTGGCCAGGTTGGTCTCAAACTCCTGACCTTGAGTGATCAGCCAGCCTCAGCCTCCCAAAGTGCTGGGATTACAGGCGTGAGGCACCATACCCAGCCCTTTTCTGTACTTTATGAAATGACAGCACGTTGATGGTCAATGACGACAAGCATAAGCTATTGGCAATAATTATCACATATTTGGGCCAAGCCCAGTGGCTCGCGCCTATAATCCCAGCACTTTGAGAGGCCAAGGCAGGTGGATCACCTGAGGTCAGAAGTTCGAGACCAGCCTGGCCAACATGGCAAAACCCCATCTGTGCTAAAAATACAAAATAATTAGCTGGGAATGGTGGCAGGCGCCTGTAATCCCAGCTACTTGGCAGGCTGAGGCAGGAGAATCCCTTGAACCCGGGAAGCAGAGGTTGCAGTGAGCCGAGATGGTGCCACTGCACTCCAGCCTGGGTGAGAAAAGCCAGACTCCATCTAATAAATAAATAAATAAATATCACATATTTGAAGTTCTTCAAAGGTTACTGGAAATTTCTATTGAAATATATCAAAATTCTAATAGATTAAGAAAGAAATATCAAATTATTTTGAGATGTTACTGAGTTACAGGATAGAGACATTTGGTCACACTCAAAAGCAATATTTGCTTTGTTGCCACCTTTTTCTTCCCAAATGGAAAGAACTCACTGGTCTAGGAGGTAAATGTGAATAGTCCTTGCAAACTATTGCATTCGAATTAGAGGAGAGGAAATGCATCTTCCCTATGGAGCGACTAGGAACCTGGGAGAAAGAGGCTAATAAGAGTATCGTGTGACTTAAATGTGATAGCAAAATTAGCGGGGATATGGGCTAATTCTATGCATGATGATGGTTTTTAGAAAGCAGACCTCAGAGTCCTTGTCACTGAATTTAGATGGGAAATGGTGGGGGCGGGGATTGGCGGGGATTGGGGGAGAGGATTCCTGAATGGTATGGCTCAGAAAGACTTTGAAGAAATCTTGGTATTTGATGACCCTTTTAATGACAGTGTGCCCTGGGAGTATGTTCTCTAAACAAACAAGGAGAAATGGTCTACAGACCAGTATGGTTGAATGTTAATAGCTTTCTTAGCAAAAACATTACTATCACAAACAATAAAATGTGTAGATTGGCCAGGCGCAGTGGCTCATGCCTGTAATCCCAGCACTTTGGGAGGCTGAGGCGGCAGATCACGAGGTCAGGAAATAGAGACCATCCTGGCTAACATGGTGAAACCCTTGTCTCTACTAAAAATACAAAAAATTAGCCGGGCATGGTGGCACGTGCCTGTAGTCCCAGCTAATCGGGAGGCTGAGGCAGGAGAATCGCTTGAACCTGGGAGACAGAGGTTGCAGTGAGCCAAGAATGCGCCACTGCACTCCAGCCTGGGCGACAGAGCGAGACTCCATCTCAAAAAAAAAAAAAAAAAAAAAAAAAGTGTAGATTGAGACTCACCTCCTGGTAGTCATGCTCTTTTGGTAAATACTTTTGCTGATAACTTTTGAGCATAGAAAAAGATACAATAATTATTGAAACTAGAAAATCTATCTTGATAGCTTCAATGAATCACCCAAACACCTAAGGGATGTTGGGGGAAAAAAAATTGGTCAGGTGCAGTGGTGCACGCCTGTAATCTCAGCACTTTGGGACGCTGAGGCAGGGTGGATTGCTTGAGCCCAGGAATTCAAGACCAGCCTGGGCAACATGGTGAAACCCCATCTCTATAAAAATACAAAAATACAAAAATTAGCTAAGGAGGGCAGGGGGAGGGAGAGCATCAGGATAAATAGATAATGCATGGTGGGCTTAATACCTAGGTGATTTGTTGATAGGTGCAGCAAACCACCATGGCACACGTTTACTTATGTAACAAACCTGCACATCCTGCACATGTATCCTGGAACTTAAAATAAAATAAAATAAAAATTAGCCAGGTGTGGTGGCGCACACGTGTAATCCCAGCTATTGGGGTCAGGGGGCTGAGGTGGGAGGATCGCTTGAGTCCAGGAGTTTGAGGCTGCAGTGAGCCAAGATCGCACCACTGCACTCCAGCCTAGGAAACAGAGTGAGACCTTGTCTCCCTGAAAAATAAAAAAATAAAGAAAACAAAAGAAAGAAAGAAAAAATTCAGTGAAAAACAAGTATCGAGCTAGCCCAGCTTTTCAGATAAGGAAGACTGGAGCAAGACATCCCACCAGCTTCAACGGGTCAAGCAGAGTCAGGTTAGGTGACAAGGCACCACCCCCACTGAAACGAGTCTTTCTTTTTGCAAACTGCCTTGTTTTCAAGACGCTCAATTTGTTAAATGCATTCATCTGTCTACCTTTGTATAACTTTTCACAGGAATCCATTGGTTCACAAAGCAGAAAATGATCAAGACCTGGCGGCCTGACTTGGGGGTCAAAAAATACGGTCACAAAGAGCAGAGTGCAGTGAGTAAGGGGCTCCATCCCCACCTTCTCTTCTACTCCAAGGTCAGAGAAGAGCCAGAGCAATTTGTAAGAGCACAGAGGTGTGAAAGGCAGGTGCCAGACGCGGCCTGTCCAGGGAAGGAGGGGGAGGTAGGGTCGCTGTCTGCAGAGTGGATACTCAGAGAATGCCCTTGGGGACACCCTCAGCTGTAGAACAGATTCCCGAGGTCAAGACCAAGAAAGGCACCAGGGCCACCCAGGAAGGGAGTATGGGGCGCCATGGGGTGGCCTCGGGACTTCACCCATTTCCGCTCGCTCAGGCAGCCACCCACTTTGTGCAGGTCCAGCAGCTGCTCCAGCCGAACTTGGCTTATCTGTAACAGACCTGACCCTCCCCCACTCCATTCCCATCCCTTGAACTTTGACCTTTTCTCCCCAACAAAGGCCACCTGCTTTCCTTTCTCTCGCTGTCCCCAGGAGATGCCCTGCTCGAATTTCGCTGTGAAAAGGCATCAACCTCGAACTCTACAAGACAATGGAGGGTCTTGCATACGCCTAGGGAGGCAGTTGTGCCTGGGAACATGGGGCTGGGCCTTTTCTCGGGGAGCCAGGGCGGCACGAGGAAAGCAGGCACCCAAGGCAGCGGGCACTGGGGCCCCAAAGTGGAACCCAAGAGCAGGGTCTCTGCCCTCAGCAGCCCCCAGTCTGGGGGAGGGTGGGAAGAGGACACCGATAATCCCCGTTTTGATATTTTTTTGTGCCACATGATCGGCAGGAGAGGTGAGACAGACACAGGGCACAGGAGAGTTGGAGGCTGTGGGCAGCTGAGAACAGGAACTGCAAAGACCCCAGGCAAGAGGAAGCTCTGCCTTTTCCAGAAACTCATAAAAACTGAGAACCAGGGAGAGCAGGGAGGGAGAAAGGTGAGGTGGGGCAGACTGGCCTAGGCCTGCTTGGCAGAGCACTGTGGGCCACGGGAAAGAGGTGTTTTCTTTATCCCAAAGTGTCTGGATAAGCCAGGGGAGTGTGGCTCAATGGTTCAACACAGAGGCTCTGGAAATGGACGGCCCCGCCTCCTATGGAGAGTCTGTCATTCCTCTGTGCCTTGGTTTCCCCAAGTGTATAATGGAAGGAATGGCAATGCCTGTCTGGTGGGTTGTTGGGAGGATTAAATAAAGAAGTGATACAGCCGAGCATGGTGACTCACACCTGTAATCCCAGCATTTTGTGAGGCCGAGGTGGGCAGATCACTTGGGGTCAGGAGTTCAAGACCAGCCTGGCCAACATGGTGAAAACTCAACTCTATCAAAAAATACAAAAATTAGCCAGGAATGGTGGCATGTGCCTGTAGTCCCAGCTACTCGGGAGGCTGAGGCAGGAAAATCGGTTGAACAGACGAGGAGTTTGCAGTGAGCTACTGCACTCCAGTCTGGGCGACAGAGTGGGACCCTGTCTCAGGAAAAAAAAAAAGAAAAGAAAAGAAAAGAAGTGATGCAGTAAAGTGGTTAGAACCCCCCTGATGCCCAGGGAATACCTGGTAAGGGTTAGACATCTTTAGAAAAAAAACAAAGAGAGCAACCTGGCCCAGGGCCCTGCTCCCCTGGCTAGGGAGGTCCTACAAGTTATTAGGCTCTTAAAGATGCCCCTCCCTTCCCTATAAAGTGGGAATGAAATATGACAGATTTAAGGTGAGGTTTGAATGGAAATAGTCTAGCCAGTACATTTAGTTTCTGAAAGATGTAAGTGCTCAGCTTTCTGGCACAAATGGCTTCCCAAGGCCCATAAAGGTCTTGGCGCACATTTAATCTTTTCACTGCTCATTACAAGTCTTCAGCTAGCGGTAGCGGCTGCAGCCAGGTGACCCCTGGTGAGTCTCCGTCAGAATGTGCCCACTCCCATGCTCAAGTCTTGCTGTGATGACAGTGGGGACTTCTAGGTACTTGCAAATGGTCACATGTTCTTTGAACTCAGGAGCCCTGAACCCTGTACAGCATCACAGCCCCCAGCCTTGCTAGGTGCCCCCATCACCACTACCCTCCAGGCCTTCCTCTGGTGCCAAACGCTGCATTGATGTGTTCTATAATTTTTTTTTTTTTTTTTTTGAGATGGAGTTTCGCTCTTGTTGCCCAGGCTAGAGTGCAATGGCGCGATCTCAGCCCACTGCGACCTCTGCCTCCTGGATTCAAGCAATTCTCCTGCCTCAGCCTCCGGAGTAGCTGGGATTACGGGCCTGTGCTACCACGCCCGGCTAATTTTTGTATTTTTAGTAGAGATGGAGTTTCACCATGTTGGCCAGGCTGGTCTTGAACTCCTGACCTCAGGTGATCCACCTACCTCGGCCTCCCAAAGTACTGGGATTATAGGTATGAACCACCACACCTGGCCTTGTTCTATAATTCTTGTTCCTTCTCCCAAGAGCTGTAAGATGGGCCCCAGGGGGCACCCAAGACCAGGTCCAAAGGGGACAAAGGAGGGGATGCACAGAGGTAGGAAGCCACAGTGAACCTCTCTCAGAAGTATTTGCTACCACGTATCTGCATGCAGCCCGGGCGAGGCTGTTTGTATTGCATATATGAGGTGCTGGGTTTTTCTTTCTTTTTTTGTTTTGAGACGGAGTCTCACTGTCGCCTAGGCTGGAGTGCAGTGGTGTGAGCTCGGCTCACTGCAAGCTCCGCCTCCCGGGTTCATGGCATTCTCCTGCCTCAGCCTCCCCAGTAGCTGGGACTACAGGCGCCCACCACCACGGCTGGCTAATTTTTTTGTATTTTTTAGTACAGACAGGGTTGCACCGTGTTAGCCAGGCTGGTCTCGATCTCCTGACCTCGTGATCCGCCTGCCTCGGCCTCCTAAAGTGCTGGGATTACAGGGTGCTGGATGTTTTCTAAAGGTGCTTGTCCAGACAGCCCAACCAACATGAAGCCATGAAAGTTGCCAGGGCCAAGCCTTCCACTTGTTTTGTATCCAGCACCATGTAATATTAAGAAACAAGTGGGCCGGGCGTGGTGGCTCACACCTGTGATTCCAGCACTCTGGGAGGCTGAGGCGGGCAGATCACGAGGTCAGGAGATTGAGACCATCCTGGATAACACAGTGAAACTCTGTCTCTACTAAAAATACAAAAAAATTAGCCAGATGGTGGCGGGTGCCTGTAGTCCCAGCTACTGGGGAGACTGAGGCAGGAGAATGGCGTGAACCTGGGAGGCAGAGCTTGCAGTGAGCCGAGATCGTGCCACTGCACTACAGCCTGGGTGACAGAGCAATACTCTGTCTCAAAAAAAAAAAAAAAAAAGAAAAAGAAAGAAAGAAACAAGTGAGGAAATTAATGAACAAGAAGTAACACCACACTATGGACTTTGGAGTCAGAAAGACAAATCAGATTTCAAATCCTGACCCCACACTGACTAGCTGAGACCTTGAGTAAGTTGTACATCCTTTTTAAGCTTTAATATCACCATCCATAAAATGGAGCTAAGGATAAAGACCCACTTTGTGAGGGTATCCTTCATCCGCTGGGAGAAATCACCTGTGAGCTATCCTTTTTTTTTTTTTAGACGGAGTTTCACTCTCGTTGCCCAGGCTGGAGTGCAATGGTGCGATCTCAGCTTACAGCAACCTCCGCCTCCTGGGTTCAAGCAATTCTCCTGCCTGAACCTCCCCAGTAGCTGGGATTACAGGCATGCACCACCACGCCCAGCTAATTTTGTATTTTTAGTACAGACGGAGTTGCTCCATGTTGGTCAGACTGATCTCAAAATCGCGACCTCAGGTGATCCGCCCACCTCAGTCTCCCAAAGTGCTGGGATTACAGGCATGAGCCACTGCGCCCAGCCGGGCTATCCTTTTTCATATGTTTCCCACCTAACAGGTCCAGGATATTGTGGGTATCAAGATAATATATGCAAGCCGGGCATGGTGGCTCATGCCTGTAATCCCAGCACTTTGAGAAGCTGAGGCAGGTGGATCACCTGAGGTCAGGAGTTCAAGACCAGCCTGGCTAACATGGTGAAACCCCATCTCTACTAAAAATACAAAAATTGGCCGGGTATGGTGGTGGGCACCTGTAATCCCTGCTATTTGGGAGGCTGAGGCAGGAGAACTGCTTGAACCTGGGAGGTGGGGGTTGCAGTGAGCGGAGATCGTGACATTGCACTCCAGGTTGGGCAACAAGAGTGAAACTCCGCCTCAAAAAAAAAAAAAAAAAAGAAGATAACATATGCAAGGTGACCACCACAGTTGCTGGCACAGAGGGATCAGAACGTCTGCTGGCGTTGTGGTTGGTGTTAGTATCTTCTTCGGAAGTGTTCTAATCCGAAAAGCCGACCTTGGATACCTGGCCAGAGTAATCAGTCTGTCCTGTAAGAATGGCTGTTAGGCCAAGTCAGGCGCTCCCGTGGACCCTTGCAGACTGGCCTGGCACCAGCCACAGGGAATCCACTGCCCGGCCCTCAAAGGGAAGGTGGACCAGCAACACAGCTCAGCTCCTTGGCGCCATCTTCCCTCACAAAAGAGCGGCACTGTCTGAACCCTCAGGGCCAAGGAGCAGTAAAAGGCCGTAAAGGCAGAGGGAGGAGCCGCCATAAACTGGAGGCAGAGTCCTTAGCAATTTCCTTTCTGATAAGGGCTTCAAGGGTTTGGAGGAGACCTGCTGTGATTTTCTAGTCTGGGCTCGCGTGCCCTGGATGTTTGAATCCTTGGGTCAGAGTGCACAAAGGGAAGATCAAGGAGGAGAAACCGTCAGAGGGGACAGGAAAGGACAGGAGGGGGCATCCGACGAAGGCCAAGAGGCAGGCTACAGAAGGGGCCGTGGAATAACACCAAAAGGGTGGTTCGGGCGAAGGCCACTTCCTGCATGCCAGGCCCCTGTGAAGGGATCACCTCATTCGCTCTCCCACCCAACCGAGAGTGAGACGGCCCCCCATTACCAACCTATTTTTCAGGAGACCCAGGTTAGAGGCAGGATCTGCTACATCATGTGCAGGGTACAGCGCAAAATGCAAATGTCGGCCCCCTTTTGCACAATTTGTTAGGAATTTCAAGATGGCAACCACAGAAGGTTAAAGCTAGTGGGCGGCCTTCTGAGCGCAGGGCCCTGTGTGACTGCACCGATCTCATGTCCATGAAGCTGGCCCTGTCTAGAGGGGTTGAGACGCTTGACAAAGGTCACATGATAGTAAGAAGCGGTGGCTCTGATGTGAACACAGTGCAGTGGGATAGGACAAAGCCCCGGGTGGGTCTTTAAGTTCTTCCCATCCTTTCTACAAGATGGACAGTGCTCAGAAAGGGTAAGGGAGCTGTTGAGGGTCACACAGCTCCCTGAGAGGTGGGTTCTTCCAATAAGGCAGGGAATTCAAGATGGGCCATTGTCTTGGAAGATGTCAGTCTCTACCTGCTTAGACAAGCAAAACACACACCCAAAACACACCCAAACCAGGACACCAGCAGCCTGGAAATGCCAGACAAGAAAATGGAAGAAAATATATAATGAGGCCAGGCATGGTGGCTCATGCCTGTAATCCCATCACTTTCACACCCAAAACACGCCTAAACCAGGACACCAGCAGCCTGGAAATACCAGACAAGAAAGTGGAAGAAAATATATAATGAGGCCAGGCATGGTGGCTCACGCTTGTAATCCCAACACTTCAGGAGACTGAGGGGGGCGGATCACTTCAGGTCAGGAGTTCAAGACCAGCCTGGCCAACAGGGCGAAACTCTGTCTCTACTAAAAATACAAAAATGAGCCGGGCCTGGGGGCACACGTCTGTAGTCACAGCTACTCAGGAGGCTGAGGCAGGAGAATTGTTTGAACCCGGGAGGCAGAGGTTGCAGTGAGCCGAGATCATGCCATTGCACTCCAGCCTGGGCAACAGAGTGAGTGAGACTCTGTCTCAAAACAAACAAACAAAGAAAAATCACAACAACAAAAAAATACATACATATATATAAGGAGTTGTATAGAATTGTAAGCTCATTTTCTGAGCGAGTACGAACAGATAGGAGTGATAACTTTCCTGGCCCTACAGTCCTCTAGCATTTCCATCCCCTTAGACACCCTGCTAGGACAGTGGTAGTGGCCAGGGCTGGAAGGAGCTGCTGCATAAATGTCCTCCAGGATGGAAGTGTGGACTCCACCACCAGGAACTCACCTGCCTTGGGCCCAGGGCACAGGTCTGCCTGTCTTGTGCCCTCTTTTGCAGATAGGCGTTTCCTTAAACCCCTGGTCCCGTGTTAGCTTTTCCTTCTCTGAGTAACAAGCATCAGTGTTCATAGGCCCCCAACTCTGAAGGCAGCTAGTCCGAGCTGCTGTTTTTAAGAGCAGAGCCATCAAACTAAAGTGGCATTTTTATTAATTTTCCGGTTGAGTACATGTTCTTATCAATTAAATGGACAGCCAGGAGGGTTAGTGGTGAGAGTCCAGGTTGGGCTCAGAGGCCTACATTCCAGTGCTGGCTCCAGCTCCTTCTGTGACCTCAGACACTCTGGACTGCCAGAGGTCCTCATCTACACAAGGAGGGGCTTGAACATCAGCCTCTGCCTCCATGACTCTTATATTAGCAGCTCTCCTATCCCCATTCTTCTTCCTCACTGCATATCTTAGCCTGGGAGGCAGCTCAGCCTCACCTCCAAGGTGGACAGACTCATCAGAGCAAAGACTTCAGAAGGCACCCACTCACTCTTCCTCCCTTTTCACAGCCTGGGTTGTCGTTGGCCTCCTTGGAGGCTGGCAGGGAGAGGAGAGATCCTGGTCTGGGCCTTGAGTCTAGCTCTCAGGTACAGCATTCAAGGACAACAGCAAGGATATAGGCAGATGCTAAGAGGTTGGGACCAACCAATGTATTCCCGCTATCCCTGTGGCCTCTTCCAAAAAGCCATCATACCTCCGCTCCAAGCGAAAGAGCCAGGTTTCCTAAACACTCCTAGAGTTAGTGGAGTCTAAGATGTCATCCTGTAGATTCCTGAAACCATTCCAAGCATGTGGGGTTATGTATAATCATAGGAATTAGGAAATAACATTTATGCCTATAGGGGATTAAGAAAACCGTGGCCGCACATGGGAACATTATATAGTCATTGAAATGGTAATGGTGTTGTAATGATATTGGAAATGCTTATGATGTAATATTAACTCTGAAGAGCAAGGTGCAAAACTGGATAGAATATGTACTCAACCAGGTAAAATACATAGAAAAAAACCACCAGGGTCGGGCGCGGTGGTTCATGCCTGTAATCCCAGCACTTTGGGAGACCGAGGCAGGTGGATCACCTGAGGTCAGGAGTGCAAGACCAGCCTGGCCAACATGGTGAAAACCTGTCTCTACCAAAAATAAAAAATTAGCCAGGTATAGTGGTACGCCCCTGTAGTCCCAGCTACTTGGGAGGCTGAGGCAGGAGAATTGCTTGAACCTGGGAGGTGGAGGTTGCAGTGAGCCGAGATCATGCCACTGCACTCCGGCCTGGGTGGCAGAGTGAGATTCCCATCTCAAAAACCAAAAACAAAACAGCAACAACAACAACCAGTACAGAGGATGGGATTGTGGAACATTTTTTTTCTTGCTTTTTGTATTTGCATTAGTATGTTTCTGTTGCTGGCCACCCCAGCCCCTTCCTGAAGCCAGGCCTGGCTGGCTATTTTTTGTACCATGTGACCCCCACCCACTTCCCCCTTCCGCCTTCCCAGGCACCACTGACTGGGATGTCACTTGTGGGAAGCCAGCTATAGGCAGGCCAACACCATGTGACTTAAGTAATCTGGCCTAGAATGATGAGCTGAGTTATTTGTTCAGCTTTCTTCTTGAGCTCAGAAATGTGAACTGGGAAACAAAGAAAAAATTTTGCTCCACTGGATTGAAGCCGTGGAGGGGACCAGAGCACTGCTAGAGGAATGGCCACCTTGGGCGAGGGGCTTGTTGAGGCTATGAGGGGGCAGGGGCCAGAGGCCAGCAGAGAAAGCCAAGTCCTGGGGACAGAGAAGTCAACAGCAGCCACCTTGGCCAATTCCCCCACAAGCAACGTTATTCTTGCAACACACCCCCATTTTCCCTTCAGGTCAACTGAGAGGGTCTCTGGTCCTTGCAACTGAAAAATGTTATCTTACACCTTCCAAAATTTCTATGGCTCTATGCTATTATTATTATTGCTTTTGAGACAGGTTCTCACTCTGCGGCCCTGATTGGAGTGCACTGGTGCTATCACAGCTAACTGTGACCTTGAACTCCAGGCCTCAAGTGATCCTCCTGCCTCAGCCTTTGGAGTAGCTAAGACTACAGTGTGTGTCACCACACCTGGCTAATTTATTTATTTATTTGTTTATTTTTATTTATTTATTTTTTTTTTTGAGACAATTTCACTCTTGTCGCCCAGGCTGGAGTGCAGTGGGGTGATCTCGGCTCACTGTAACCTCCGCCTCCTGGGTTCCAGGGATTCTCCAGCCTCATCCTCCCGAATAGCTGGGATTACAGGCACCTGCCACCATGCCTGGCTAATTGTATTTTTAGTAGAGATGGGGTTTTGCCATATTGGCCAGGCTGGTCTTGAACTCTTGACTTCAGGTGATCCACCCACCTCGGCCTCCCAAAGTGCTGGGATTACAGGTGTGAGCCACCACGCCTGGCCCTGGCTAATTTTTTTTTTTTTTTAATTTTTTCGTAGAGATGGAGTGCGGCCATGATGCCCATGCTGATCCTGAACTCCTGGGCTCAAGCGATCCTCCCTCTGCACCCTCCCAAAGTATTGGGATTACAGGTGTGAGCCACCGCATGCAGCCTATATAACTTTTAATAAAATAGAGAACCACCAAAAAGGGAAATCCACAGCATGTCAGGTGACCCTGCCATTTTGGAATGCCTTCTTATACCCAGTCACATACTATAAATTCGCCTGGTCTTGTGTCTTTCAACCAGGGCTATAGAAGAGCTAGAGTTCTAGGCTGTTGGGACATTGTGCACCCCTGGATGTCCATCTGGGGCTTTGCCATCAGACAGTCTCAGCCAGGCCCTGTTGGAAACAAACTGCCAGGGAAACAGGGCCTCGTCACCTTTGACAGGCACCTTGGCATTGCCTATCTTGTGCTGAGCACATCCTCAGACAAAGTTTGGTGGATCCCCATTCTGTACTGCCTCACACACTCTCAGCTCTCTCTCTTTCTCTCTCTCTCTTTTTTTTTTTTTTTTTTTTTTTGATGTTGTTTCACTCTGTCGCCCAGGCTGGAGTGCAGTGGCACGATGTTGGCTTACAGCAACCTCTGCCTTCCAGGTTCAAGCAATTCTCTTGCCTCAGCCTCCAGAGTAGCTGGGATTACAGGCGCCCACCACCACATCCAGCTAATTTTCATATTTTTAGTAGAGATGGGTTTTCACCATCTTGGCCAGGCTGGTCTTGAACTCCAGACCTCAAGTGATCTGCTCACCTCGGCCTCCCAAAGTGCTGGGATTACAACTGTGAGCCACTGCGCCCAGCCTCTCTCTCTCTTTCTCTCTCTCACACGCAGACACTCACACACGTGTGCACACACACATGCATATGCTCACACACACACACAGATGCTCAGACACACCCAAACCAGGACACCAGCAGCCTGGAAATACCAGACAAGAAAGTGGAAGAAAATATGTAATGAGTTTGATAGAACCGGAAGTCCATTTCCTGAGCGAGGGGACTTTTGTGAGTGAGTACAGACAGATAGGAGTGATAACTTTCCTGGCCCTATAAGCCTCTAGCATTTCCATCCCCTCACACACTTCTTCCCTTGAAGTTTCTGTTCTTCACACTTCCTGCTATCTCAGGCTCTTGGCCAGATCTGCGGACTTGAAAGGCACAGCAGAATGGCCTCAAATGTTCTTCCTCCTGGATAAAATGCACACAACCACGCTTACCTGTCTATTAGCGGACTTTCTTCCTATTTGCCTGAAATGTGGATTGCTGAACAGAAGAGGTCCAGGATGAAGTGAGAGAGAGGGACCGAGGAGAAAAATTGGAGGAGTATGGACTCTTCTGTTTTTTTTTTTTTGAGATGGAGTCTCGCTCTGCCGCCTGGGCTAGAGTGCAATGGTGCAATCTCAGCTCACTGCAACCTCCACCTCCTGGGTTCAAGAGATTCTCCTGCTTCAGCCTCCCGAGTAGCTGGGATTACAGGTGCCTGCCTCCACACCTGGCTAATTTTTTGTACTTTTGAGTAGAGATGGGGTTTCACTATGTAGGCCAGGCTGGTCTCGAACTCCTGACCTCGTGATCCACCCGCTTCAGCCTCCCAAAGTGCTGGGATTACAGGCGTGAGCCACCGAGCCCGGCCATCTTCTTAAAGTGCACCCACCAAGCCTAGTGCACCCACCGCCACCTCCCTCCAGGCAGACAGGTTTGATGCATCCCAAAGAAAACTGGCTTTGGTGACCTCAAGTCTGGGCCCATATCCCAACTTCAGCATTTAAAAGCTGTGTAAGGCAGTGGCTCACACCTGTAATCCCAGCACTTTGGGAGGCCGAGGCAGGAGGACTGCTTGAGCCCAAGAGTTCGAGACCAGCCTGGGCAACATAGCCCCATCTCTACAAAAAAAATTAACAATTAGCCAGGCATGAAAGCTTGCACCTGTGGTCCCAGCTACTTGAGAGGCTGAGGCTGGAGGATCGCTTGAGCCTGGGAAGTCAAGGCTGTAGTGAGTTGTGATAGCGCCACTGTACTCCAGCCTGAGCGACAGTATGAGACCCTGTCTCAAACAAAACAAACCCAACTCTGCGAGCTTGAGCAAATTTCTTTTTTCTGATTTTTTTTTTTTTTTTTTTTTGAGACGGAGTCTCGCTCTATCACCCAGGCTGGAGTGCAATGGCATGATCTTGGCTCACTGCAACCTCTGCCTCCCGGGTTCAAATTATTCTCCTGTCTCAGCCTCCTGAGTAGCTGGGATTACAGGTGTCTGACACCACAACTTGCTAATTTTTGTGTGTTTTTAGTAGAGATGGGGTTTCACCAGGTTGGCCAGGATGGTTTCGAACTCCTGACCTCAGGTGATCCTCTTGCCTTAGCCTCCCAGCTGTAATCCTCAGCTGGGATTACACGTGTGAGCCACCACACCTGGCCTAGCTTGAGCAAATTTCTCACCCTTCCTGGGCTTCATTTTTCCCAGTTGCAAAATGGGAATAAGCCGCTCTGTTACGGGAAGGATAAAAGGAGAAATGGACATAAAGGTCCATGCATACCGCAAGTGACTTTCTTCATCTTAGGGAGTCAGACTGTGGCTGCCTTCCCCTCCCGCTCCCCTCTGGCTTCCTCCTGGGAATATGTCCCTCCCAGGAGGCTGGTGGGGGCTGGGCAGTCACCCCAGGCTAGGGGGGCGTCCACCTTGCAAACCCTTCCATAGCAGACTGACTGCTTGCTTTGCAGACTGTCAACGGGCAGCGCAGTCCGGGCCCAGGGAAGGGCTAGTGGCAGCTGCAGCTCTGTGACCAGGTTTGGAAACACGTGTCAAACCCAATTCCAACCAGATGAGGCTGGCCTGCTTCCAACGGCCGCTTTCCATCCAAGGTCTGGCCAAGGGGAGCTTTGCCCAGATCCCCTCCACAGGCAGCCCAGGCAGCAAGTCCTATTTGTTCGCCTGAGTCCTCGGGTCCAGACTGACAAGCTCACCTCTCTATTCCGGAGGCTCTGTTCAGAAGGTCCAAGCCATGAGTCATGCAGCCCTGCACTGCTGGGGAAGGTGGGAAGGGTAGGTGCAGGCTCCAGGGCACACAGCAACTGGAAGAAGCCATCTGCCCATCCTGTAGGTATGGTCCTCTCCCTGACAAGGCTGGTCCTCTCCCTGATAGGCAGGGGAAGGAGCTGGGTAAAAGAAGAGGACGAAGAGATGCTCTCCAACCACCACAACATAGGGCAAACATAGGCCTCCTCCAGCGAAGGGAAATATCCCATATGCAGCAGATGGGCCTGAGGCAGTTGGCCAGAGAGCCAGTGACTTCTCTTTTTGCTGCTTAGAAATGGTGGCTGAAAAAAACACACACGCCACCACCACCCAAAAAAACTAGAGAATGCAGCATACCAGCAAAGAGTCACAGAAGGAAAGGAAATCCAAATGTTTTGAGTTTAGCTATTAAGCATAGTTTCCAGCGAGTGTACTCATGTCTTGAAATGAAACAGATGAAAGCAACATGTGTCAATGGTTGTAGGAAGGCAATAATGTCATCAACAGGAAATAAAGAAATTGAACACTGAAGCCTCAGCCCAGAACTTAACTCTTCTCTTGCCCAGGTCCCCAAGGCTTTCTGCATGAAGACTGAGGACATTTCCTGCAAGACTAGGTCACTGCCTCTCTCCACCTGCCTGGAAGGTCCTTGAGGCACCCCCTGCAAGGATCATGAGCACCTGAGAAGGACTTGCTTTGTTTCTTAAGGGATGTGGCCTTGGAAGAAAGGGAACCCCAAGGGACCCTGGACCAGCTGAAGAGGAAGCTGCACAGCCTCTCTCTCCATGAAGAGGCTACAAAGCCTTGGCTGTGGGATCACAGTTCCTGGCAGGGACAGTGCTGGCTGCTGGAAGAGCCAGCAAAGCCAAGGCCAACGTGCTGGCACTAAAAGGGCTGGTGGCGCCACCAGGGAGTCCCGCAGGCCCCAGGAGGCTCTGACTGCTGCTCAGGGCCCAGAAGCTAGGAGATCCCTTCTTAGCCAATCCCCCAACCCGAGGCAGAATGCAGAGCGCATACACTGGCCCCTCTGGCCGATCCAAGAGAACCTCAGGAAGAGCAGGGACTTAGGGCCTTGGAAGGTGAGGCTAACGTTCACATGCCTTGAGAGTGGCCGGGATGACTCCTGCAGGCCAGTCTCGCTGGTTGCTTTTATCTCTGATGAATCCACCCTATTTGGCTTTGGGGGTGCCTGACTCACTGTTGACATTGTATGTCACTTGCAAACAATTCATAAAACTTAAATATCAAACAGATCACGCTGGATCAAATAGATCAAACAGATCAAGTGGGCTCTTGGAGTGAGAGCATTCATGAGTTCAGTTTCAGACCTGGCCTTAGACCTCTTAGGTCCAGGGGTGCCAGACAGCACCATGGGCTGCACCTGTTCTCTGCATCAGAGTCCTGGGGGAGGCCTACACAAAGCCGGATTCCAGAGCTTTTCTCTGGAGACTCAGGAGGTCAGGCTGAGGGGTCAGCAGCTTAGCCCAGTGATTTTTAGACCACCCTGGATCAAGATAGCCTAAAACAATGGATGTAATTGTCATTACATACAGATAAAATTAATGGACAGAAATGCCTCAATTCTTTCTCCCATAATTAAGAAAAACCAACCCTAAAAAATATTTGGTAGGTCTTGACACTGAATTCTAGAACAGGATCTTTGGTATTTGCCCAGAAATGTACATTTGGGTTTACTGTACCCATGTGCATTAGTCAGCTTGGGCTGCCATAGCAAAACACCATACACTGGGTGGTTAAATCACAGATATTTACTTCTCACAGTTCTGGAGGCTGGAAGTCCAAGATGAAGATGCTGACGTCTTGGTTCCCGGTGAGGGCTCTCTTTCTGGCTTGCAGAGGGCTGCCTTCTGGCTATGTCCTGCTATGGCTGAGAGACAGAGAGAGAGCAAGCTCTCTGGCATCTCTTTTTTTTTTTTTTTAGACGCAGTCTCACTCTTATTGCCCAGGCTGGAGTGCAGTGGCACAATCTCAGCTCACTGCAGCCTCCGCCTCCTGGGTTCCAGCGATTGCCCTGCCTCAGCCTCCCCAGTAGCTGAGATTACAGGCACACGCCACCACGCCCAGCTAATTTTTGTACTGTATTTTTAGTAGAGACGGGGTTTCACCATGTTGGCCAGGCTGGTGTCAAACTCCTGACCTCAGGTGATCAGCCTGCCTCAGCCTCCCTAAGTGCTGGGATTACAGACGTGAGCCACTGTGCCTGGCCTTTGTGTCTCCTCTTATAGGGGCACTAATCCCACCATGAGGGCCCCATCCTCATGACCTCATCTGAACCTAATCACCTCCCAAAGGCCCCATCTCTGAATATTGGGGTCAGGGCATCAACATGGGAATTTTGGGGAGACAGATTGGGTCCATAGCACCATGTTTCATGGAGCTCCTCTGGGAGCATCACCAGGTTGTTCTGACCCACATGTCAGGTGCCTGCCAGGTGGGCACTGGCTTAGGCTCGGGGGCAGTGTCAGCAATGGTCAGACCCAGACTTTTGCTCTTCAGGAGCCCTCATTGTGTGAGAGATCAACATAGAAACAGGGTAACGACCAAGGTGGAGATGTACCCAGGGTGCTAGGGGAGCAACAGGGGGCACTGAGTCTACTTTACAGGAGATGACAAGGGGTAAAATCAGCTCAAGGAAACTGAGAAGGGCAAACCTGGAAGATGGAAGATGGAACAGCATGAGCACAGGCTCTGAAGCTCGATGCAGCCTTGGGAGAGGGGATGGCTCCCTGTGGAGCCGGACAGTACGTAACCCACAGGGGGCTGTCTGGAGTGGAAGTTGCTGTGGCCAGATCAAGGAGAAACCCAGGGCTCTGCTAGGAATATGGCCTTGACTTCGCAGATAAATTGTCTTAAACTGGGTAGTGGAGGAGCTACGTAACCTGAGCTGGTTTTTAGAAAGCTCCCTGTTGTGGGCGTGTTGGGGCTGGATGTAATGAGAGGTAGGATTCAGGCAGCAGGGACCCCATGGGAGTCCATTACACGAATGTAAGCGATCATATTTGTTTAGATAGTCACATTTTATTTCAGCAACTGTCTTAGATAGGGCTCCCCAGAAACTGACTCTGTGAGGGGAATGCATGTGAATTACTAGGAAAAGTGTAAGGAAAATCCTGCAGGGGAGCGAGGGAATGGAAGGGATGGAAGCCAAGCAAGGCTGTGACACCGAGCAGTATCCACAGAGGGGGGACTTTGGTTCCACCCATGGGGAAATCTGGAGACAGCGTAGCCCACTGCTCACCACTGTCCTGGCTTGGGGACAAGGGAGCTGGAGGATTTATACCCCAGCATCTGTCCACCACTAGTTAAGGGCTGGGAGGAGATTAAAGGTATGCAGACACTTGCTGCTCTCCCAGTTGCCAGCAAAACACATTCTAGAAGCTTCCACCAGAGAGGCAGCAGGAAACGCTGCGAGTGAAGCAGGAAGAAGCTGGTCTCCAGGGTGGGGTGGGAGTGGGGAGAGAGGGGGTTGGAGAGCAGAGCACTGAGGGCATCTGGTGCCATGTGAGGCTGCCCAGGGACTTCCAGTGCATCTCATGACTAGCCAGGGCCAGCCAGGAATTCCTGCTTGGGAAGAACTTAGTATGGTTCAAATGTAGAATGTCGAGGAAAGCCCAAAACAGGACAGCCGCATCAGCTCCTTTTCCGGGATTATGGGGACTTTATAACTCGAAAAAAATTTTTTCCAGCTGGGAGTGGACAAGGGATTTGGCAAGCAAGGAATGCCCCCATACTGACCTCACCAGCTAACCGAAAACCACATCAGTGGCTACAATAGGGCTTTGCTGCAAGAATCGGGGCCCATCCAAGGGCTGCCACTGACTGGTTAACTAATGTGGGGAAGGCCAAGTTCTCATCCATCGGTTACTCAGTGCCCTTTATCTCCACAATCACAACGACTCTACCTGCCCTACTCATCTCTAAGATGGTTATAAAGATAAAAATGGGATTCCAGCTTGGGCAAGTTTTCCAAGAATGTTCAAGGCTTGTTGTAAGTCCATAGTATATGCCACTTCTGAAATGCTGAGTAATGTCAGACAAGGGCCAGCAGGGAGAAAAGTGACATTTACTGAAGTCCCCTACAGGTTGGCGGCTGCCTTTGCAAGCTTCATGCAGGTGATGAGAAGGTGCATAGGGAGAACTTTGACCTTCAAGGCTGGATACTGACAGAAACCTTGGTCTGTGCCTGTGGCTGCAGCTATCACTAAGGCATGTGGTCTCCACCCAAAATGCAATTAATCACTGAGCACGGGCGTTACCTCTTCAGACTTGTGAATAAACAGAGATCAAAGACAGCCAGTCAATGAGACTCTGATAGGCCTTTAACCAGGCCCGGTGCCAGCTCGCTGGCCGCCCACACTCCTGATCCAGCCAGACACACTCAGCCACCCATATGTCAACTGCCTGTCCTGCCCCCCACCCTCCAGCCTTCCACAGTGTCCCAGAACCATTGAGCTTCCAGGTTAACCTCTTCCCTGTTATAATGACGCATGGAAGTCACCTTTCTCTTGGAAAACCAGGACTGTGGATGACATGGCTGGGACACCATCCCTTTCCCCCTTCCCCTTGACAGCCCACTGGGTCCTGTCACTGATAGACCCAAAAGCAGAGCATCTCCCTCTGAAACATTCAAATCTGCACCCTAGGCCCATTTACAAAGCTGACTTGTCTGGAGCCTCAAGACTGTAAGAAAACAACGAGACTCTGACTGTAACATCTGAACTGTCAGGGAACTCCTGTATAACCTTTGTCGGCCTCTCTGTCAGGGTTCATGCCCCACCTCACTGTGGGAACCCTGGTGCCCCAGATGTGGGGATGAGAGTGAGGGGGACGGGGAATCTGTGCCATGCTCCAGGATAGCCAGGCTCTCCTGGCCACCCCCAGTGTCTACCTCAAAGTCCCCACCCCACTGCACGGCATGGAAACCTCTGCCCACAGCTCTACAGTGTGAGCTCTTTAAGGGCAAGGAAAAGATTCATTCACCTTTGCATTTCCAGAACTTCACCCAAAGCAGGGGCCCAGCACGGGTAGGTGTCTTTGATGCAGGACTCACCACACACCACCGGGAACACTGAGGATCTGAGAGCCTGTGGGACTTGCCCAAGCTAAGCTGGTCAGTGAACGGCAGGGTCTGGACTTGAACACATGTCTGTCTGACTTCAAAGTCTGGGCTTGTTCCGATACATCATGCATATGTCTGAGCTAAGACATCTGGGTTTACAACATCATAAAAATCAAAGGTTGGCAATACGTTCCCAGCATCCAGTTTCACACATGGACCAGTTTTGTCCCAGAGCCAAGGACTGGCAACCCTGGCTTCAGGCACCCCTTTGCTGACAGGAGCTCTGGGGAAGACAGTGCAGAGGGCACTGTCCATGCAGCCTCTCTGGGGGCAAGGACAGGCCATACTACGGATGTTTTCAGTTACCACCAAGTTCTCTCTTCTCTAAGAGGATGTAGGCTGCCTTGTATAATATCTACATTAGTGGCCAGGCATAGCGGCTCATTATAGACATGAGTTACCAGCACTGGGAGGCTGAGGCGGGTGGATCACCTGAGGTCAGGAGTTTGAGACCAGCCTGGCCAACATGGTGAAACCCCGTCTCTAGTAAAAATACAAAAATTAGCTGGGTGTGGTGGCATACACCTGTGATCCCAGCTACTTGGGAGGCTGAGGCAGGAGAATCGCTTGAACCGGGGAGGTGGAGGTTGCAGTGAGCCGAAATTGCACTACTGCACTCCAGCCTTGGCAACAAAGCAAGACCTTGTCTCAAAAAAAAAAAATCTAAATTAGCAGGTGATTTTCAAAGTTTTTGGATTGGATTGTGGAACAAATCATATCATTTCCCTGTATCAGGCTACATTGAATATTCGTCATAATTTTATTTTATTTATTTTTATTCTTAATTTTGAGGCAGGGGCTCGCTGTGTCGTCCAGGCTGGAGTGCAGTGGTGTGATCATGGCTCATGGCAGCCTTGAACTCCTGGGCTCAAGTAATCCTCTCACCTCAAACCTCCCAAGTAAGCTGGGATGACAGGTGCATACCACCATGCCCAGCTAATCATCAGAATTTTCCAAGAACAAATCAAATGAATGCATAACCTATCTGTGATCAAGGAGAGTCTATGTTACACACCGCTACACATTACCTGCCCTTCTTCAGGGAACACTCTCTATGATCTCTGATAATCCAGGCACAGTTGGCCACAGTGTTTCTTTTTTCTTTCTTTCTTTCTTTCTTTTTTTTTTTTTTTTTTTTCTGAGATGGAGTCTCGCTCAGTTGCCCAGGCTGGAGTACAGTGGCACGATCTCAGCTCACTGCAGCCTCCGCCTCCTGGGTTCAAGCGATTCTCGGGCTTCAGCCTCCCAAGTAGCTGGGATTACAGGCGTGCACCACCACAACTGGCTAATTTTTGTATTTTTAGTAGAGATGGGGTTTCACCATGTTGGCCAGGCTGGTCTTGATCTCTTGACCTCGTGATCCGCCCACCTCAGCCTCCCAAAGTGCTGGGATTACAGGTGTGAGCCACCATGCCCGGCCACAGTGTTTCTTTCTGAGCTTAAAAAACCGGAAAAGGGGATAAAAGGTTGGAAGTTAAATTTGGTCAGCTAGTTAGATCACAAGTGTTAAAAGGTAATAAAATCAAGGGGGCTGCTGGCTCTGGCCAGAGTCATCTTCCCAACACAGCCTTTCTGCAAAGGTCTGGCAGCTGCAGGGCAGCCACACCACGGTACAAGAGTCAGTTGCAGACGGAGTAGGAGGTCCCCAGCTCTCTCCTGCCCTCCTTTGATTGTTCCACCTGAGGCCCAAGTATGGCTTGTGTCTTGAGATGCTGCAGTCTCTTTCCCTAGGGTACATTTATACTGCTTCAGAGAAGCTTTTGGTGTTTTTGGTTTTTTAAAGAATAGAGACAGAGGCCGGGCACGGTGGCTCACGCCTGTAATGCCAGCACTTTGGGAGGCTGAGATGGTTGGATCATTTGAGGTCAGGAGTCAGAGACCAGCCTGGTCAATATGGTGAAGCCTCATCTCTACTAAAAATACAAAAATTAGCTGGGCATGGTGGCACACGCCTGTAGTCCCAACTACTCGAGAGGCTGAGGCAGGAGAATCACTTGAACCCGAGAGGCAGAGCTTGCAGTGGAGTGAGAATGAGCCATTGCACTTCAACCTGGGCGACAGAGCAAGGCTCCATCTCAAAAAAAAAAAAAAAAAAGAAGAAGAAGAAGAAGAAGAAGAAATTATTTCAGCCTGACACGGTCGCTCACACCTGTAATCCCAGCACTTTGGGAGGCTGAGGCAGGTGGATCACTTGAGCCCAGGAGTTTAAGACCAGTCTGGGCAACAGAGTGAGACCTCATCTCTACAAAATTTTTTTAAAAAATTAGTTGGATGTGGTGGTGCATACCTGTAGTCCCAACTTACCTGGAGAGGCTGAGGTGGGAGGATCCTTGAGCCCACCTCAAGCTGCAGTGAGCCATGATCAAACCACTGTACTTCAGCCTGGGTGACAGAGTGAGACCTTCTCTCTCTCTCTCTCCCCGACCCCGTCATATATATATATATATATATATATATATATATATATTTTTTTTTTTTTTTTTTTTTTTTTTTTTTTTCCTACAGAGACGAGGTCTCACTCTGTCACCCAGCCCAGGCTGGTCTTGAATTCCTGGCCTCAACCAATCCTCCTACTCAGAGCTAGGGTTACAGGTATGAGCCACTGTGACAGCCATCTTTTGTAAGGAATGGAGTGAGGGCTGCAGATGGATGGGCCACAGTCTTCTCAGGTGTGCTGGTGATTGTCTCCTGAGAGCTGGACAGAGGCCTCTGCACTCTACCTGCACTCAGGAAACATTTACAGAATCACACTCTGTGTGGAGCACTGTGTTGCCCTGGTGGGTCTGGGGTGCATTTCCTGGTCCTTGGAGGACTCAGATGGCTCTCTGTAGAAGCCCAAAGGAGGGTTGGTGGGGCTGAGGCATGTTGGCAGTGGTGAAGATATTCTAGTAACCTCCCCCAGCACCCAGCCTTCCCACTGGTTGGGCCTAGGAATGTGGTCAGAGAGCCCTGCCCTGAAGTTTGCAGAGAGGCTATAGCTGCCCTGGCAGCTGGTCAAGCATCTATCCATTTCAAAGGCTTTTTGTTAAACTTGTAACAGCCGAAAGGACAGCCTGAAGCCATGCACCAGGAAGGCCTCCCAATTTTGGTGGCCAGGAAGTCTATTGAGCTCCCCTCCAACCCCTCCAACCCCTAGAATGGAGACCTGAGCTGGGCAATCAGCCCAATAAATCAGGGGATGGCACCCCAGGGGCCATGATGACCCAGGGGAGGCCCCCTCTGGCTTTGGGATTTACTGAAGGGCAATGCACAGGTGTGCAGGGCAAGAAGGCGCCAGGAGGCCTTGGAAAGATGCTAGCCAGGGCTGATG
Organism: Gorilla gorilla gorilla; assembly: GCF_029281585.2. Lineage (NCBI taxonomy): Eukaryota > Metazoa > Chordata > Mammalia > Primates > Hominidae > Gorilla > Gorilla gorilla. The sequence goes on along the minus strand of NC_073228.2, from coordinate 26,399,742 downwards.
CCAGTGTCATACAAGTGTTGGGTCTCCCTGGGGTGATGTTCTAGTTGGATGCAGTCTTCCTTTCTTCCCCAGGCCCTGTCTGCTCATCCAGCTCTAGCTGTGGGAGTCAGCTCTGCCTTTGGTGGGGGTTCTGCTACTGCCAATTCACGGGTGCTCTCCAGGCAAGCCATCTTGGCTTTTGAAATGTTATTTTCTCATTCATAAAATAAAGATGTTGGCCCAGTCACCAGGTCTGCTTCTCTCTGATGGGTGTCAGGGACGTCTCAGAGGATGCAAGGAGAGTGAGAGAGGTGGGGGAAGTGGGGGAGGCCCCTGAGGGATCAAGCCCTCCTCCCACCCACAGGGCTCCCTGGTCCCTGGGGATTCCCAGCCTGCCCTGCAAAGCCTTCATGGGTGCCCTGGGCACACCCATGAAGACCCAGGTCCACTGACACCAAGAAAGGAAGGCTTTCCTCCCCTCCGCCCCCAAACCTTGTGCCTTTAAGTGTCTTTGTTTGATTTGAATTCTAGATTGCTGTTGTGGAGGGGTGTGGCTGAGTGGGAACTTTGATCTCGCCTCCCCAGAGTTTCTGGGGTCTGGTTTGGCAGAGAAGTTTGGGGTTAGCAGTAGTCACTGCCATCCGTATGAGGGGGGCGCTCAGGCCCAAATTGATGTCAGGTTCCCGGCCGGGCGGAGTGTTACCTGGAGCTTTGAAGCTCGTAATGTCTCCAGACCGTCTTCTCGAGTCAGCGGCTACAAATGTTAATAAAATTAAAGCCACCTGAGAGTTCAGCTGGGCGATCCTTTGAAAGCAAGTCTGTGATGGGTTATTACCCTCAATTACCTAGTTGTCCACTCTCTTCGCTTGGGGTTAAACTCTTAACTCTTCCCTTTGAAGTCATTATCCTTTTATCTATGACTGGACCAAGGAATTTCAGGACAATAATCAATGGAAACTTCATAAGAATAGAAGACCCAGGAGGGGAAAAGGTGTGAATATCCCTTTAACCGTTGGGGGGAAGGGGGATGGGGGGTGGGGGATGGGGGCCGAGAAGGCCCCGTGTCCCCAACTTGAAGAAGTAAAAAAGGAAGAGGGGGTACCTGATAATGACCCAGCGAGCAATTTTCAGATCTTCTAGAAAATAAAGAGAAAACGATAATTTCAGGGCGATCAGAGAGGTGCAGCCCTCATCAAAGGGGAAGGGAAAGTAATGAAGCAAAAAGACACAATTAAAGAATGGGTTTAATTAGGGCTTTGATGTCTGACTTGGTGCATGACACTGTTAAAGGGGGAGGGGGACCAACTATTCAAGCGCCAGGAAATGGCTTGTTAAAAAGATCCGTCCCCCAAAGACGCCGTCAGAAAGAGGGGAAACTTCCATGCCGCTTCTCCCACCAAAGAGGAAAGTCAGTTTCACTTAAATCCTCACCATCAGGAGGAAAAAACATCACAACTCTTTTTTTCTTTTGCAAAAGTCTTTCTGGGTTCCCAGAGGCAGCAGCTCTTTCAGGATTATTATACTTGGTGCTGGCCTCTCCCTGTTTAAAGAGAGAAGGAAAGAGAGAGAGAGGAGAAAAGAAGGAAACAAAACAAAACAACAACAACAAAAAACGGAGTGTGTGTGCACTAACGAATGTTGGCAATGTGTGTTTCATTTCTCCTTTTCATTTAATCCCATTTGGAATGCTTGTCTACACAGAGAAGACGAAAACACAGGAGGGAAGAGCCAGTCGCACTGGAATGAGCAAGAAGCCTTCTCCAGTAACGAGGAGCAGCCCCAGCTTGGTTTTAGATGTGACAGAGCCGCGTCTGCCCCTCCACCGCGCAGCCCGCACCTCTCAGCCTGACACACACATGCACACACAAACACCGCCAGCTGAGGATTTGAAAGGTCACATTTTGCCCTTGTTACAACTCCCCTACTCCTCATTAAAAAAAGAAATAATAAAATAAAAACTCCTTTTATTGTGTGCAACATCTGGAAAGCTCCCTTCTCCATCTGCTAGGTCCTGACAGTGTTTGCAACCACAAAGCCAGCATCTCCTCCTGCAATGTGTCACGAAGGCTGGGGGTTGGAAGCCCTGGTGAGAAAGCCTGGGAGGGGGTCAGATAAACAGGCCTGCCCTCTGCCTGCTGGATGTTGGAGCCAGCACGGGTCCCCTTGGCCTGGGTTCTGGGGCCTGGGCTTCAAGTGACTCTGAGTTTAAGGGAGGCAGCCGGTAGCCCCCTGAGTCTGTTCAGACAGGAAGCAATGGCTGAGCATTCTCATGTTCCTGGGAATAACTTGAGTCAGGCCCTCCTGCCAGTGCCGGGAAGAAGGACAAACAGCCTGGAGACCCTAATGTGTATGCTTGGGATTCAATTTGAAATGAGCCTGTTGGGTTTTTATTTCAAAACGCTCCTGTGTTGGGTTTTTATTTCCTCTCTCGTATTTACACACATACTCAGCTAGCGCTCTGGGAAAAAAAAAAAAAAAAAGACAGCAGGTTTTGAAAAGTAGAGTGGTTTATGTGAAAAGATCAAAATGTTTCTCATACTTTCTCCAAAGGCCTAGGGCTCTTTTCTCCCAGGGACTGAACTTTTTCTCAGAGACAGTAATCCTTTAAAGCCTCAGCCCTCATTTCTTTTAGGTCACTCTTCCATTTCTTGGATTTAAAGAAACCAGAGGGGTCAGAGATGTGGGCATGCCACTCAAAATGAGCCACGGGGCTCTGGTCATCCTGCTTTGGAGGATGAGGGTTAGTTAGAAAGAGAGCCTGAGTGATGATGGGCTGGTGGACAGAGTCACATGATCCAGGCCCAGCCAATGAGAAGTCACAGAAGCTTAGGATGGCTTGAGCAACGGTCAGGGTGGTGATGTCCTCAGCTGTGATGATCTTGGACACAGTGCCTAGACAGATATGCATGTATTTATATGTGAACCAAATGTGCTGGGCTGTCCAGGATGCTATGATGTATCTGCTCCTAATGAAAGTGAATGCTAAAGTTAGCTCAACAAAAAGCAAACTTCTTCAGATCAAGTGTCATTATTCTAGATAGCTAAAAGGGGCTTTATAATACAATTTATGCAGACCCTGGAGGAACTTCTACTTGAATTGGAGGGACTCCTTTGCTTTTCTGCCCAAACTACAACTGCTCAAGCATTTCTACTGTGAAGAAATAAAAGATTTGAAAAGCACGGTAAGGCCAGGCACAGTGTCTCATGCCTGTAATCCCAGCAGTTTGGGAGGCCGAGGAGGATGGATAATTTGAGGTCAGGAGTTCGAGACCAGCCTGGCCAACATGGGAAAACCTCGTCTCTACTAAAAAAAAAAAAAAAAAAAAAAAAAAAGCAAAAAATTAGCCGGGCAGTAGTGGCGCACACCTGTAATCACAGCTACTCGGGAGGCTGAGGCATGAGAATCACTTGAACCTGGGACAGGGAGGTTACAGCGAGCCGAGATCGCACCACTGCACTCCAGTCTGGGCGACAGAGTGAAACCCTGTCTCAAACAAACAAACAAAAAACATGGTAAGCCTAAACTGGCCCACATTAAGAATAACTGTAATCTCTCCTCACTTTAGGATTTTCCATTTTATGGTGGTTTTCTAATCTTTGCATTGTAAGATTAGAATTGGAAAGTAAGATACTTGGGGATCCTTATAGCATCTTATTTTCTATGCGGAGGGGAAAAAAACCATTATGGAGGGCCTGGATTTTGTAAAGAGTTTTTAAATGCCCTGGGTTATTCTAAAAGTTTCTTTCCTCACAAAAGGAAGACATGACATGAAGTATATATATTTTTTTATTTTTAAAATTTTTTATTTCTTTTTGGGACAGAGTCTCACTTTGTCACCCAGGCTGGAGTGCAGTGGCATAATCTCAGCTCACTGCAACCTCCACCTCCCAGGTTCAAGCGATTCTCCTGCCTCAGCCTCCCAAGTAGCTAGGATTATAGGCATGCAACACCACACCGAGCTAATTTTTGTATTTTTGGTAGAGACGGGGTTTCACCACGTTGGCCAGGCTGGTCTCGAACTCCTGACCTCAAGTGATCCACCCACCTCAGCCTCCCCAAGTGCTGGATTACAGGCACAGCCACCATGCCTGGTCTGAAGTAAATTTTTGATGATCCGTTTTGGGACAGTCTCATCTTGGCTTCGGATATGCAATTCTGCTGGGCAGAAAGGACTATGGGGAAAGAGGGCTCTGGGCTGGCACTGAGGCCCCAGGAGTCTAGCTGGGCAATGTTGAAGGCTTTCGGGTAACTGGGGTCAGGGACTGGCTTGATCCCAGCATCATTTTTCCATATTACCCACTGGAATATGCCAATATTTCACCTTTACATAATGTTGATGGTGGGGGCTGTTTGTTTATGTGACAAAGATTTCTGCAGCAAGAGAAAATGGATGTTAATTACCAAGTGAAGCTAAACCCCAGTTTACCAAGAGCCTTCTCCAAAAGAAGCTGCAGGCTACAGAGAGAAGTCTTACTTTAGGAACCAAGTAAAAGGCTTTCCTTTCATGTTGTTTTCAGAGAGGAAGTCTTCGTTTGTGCTGAGAGTAGGTGTCAGAAACAGGCTCCTATTAAAGGTGGTTTTGCTGGAAGCAGGAGAGGGCCCGAAGCCAGGGATATTCTTTTTAATAAGTCCCCGGCCTCAAAGCAGAAACAGGGCCTTGGTCCCACTCAGGGATGGATGCTTCCCGTCCAGTCTCACACTGGAGGTGGGGTGGGGTGCATGTGAGTGTGTGAGTGTGCGTGAGTGGGGGTGTCATTCTGCGGGAGCAGGGGACACTCCAGAATGCTTTTCCCTCTCGCAGAAGGCAAGAGTGAACTTAAGACCCACAGTCCCCAGGGTAAGTCACACCTACCGCCCCAGGAATCCGGACTTTGCAGAGTTTTATCTATAGGGTATAGCCCGAGTCCATGCCTCACTCTGCCACATACTGACTGAGGATAGATTTCCTGGGACAAGTTACCCAATCCCTCCATGCCTCAATTTCCTAGCCTGTAAGACAGAGGAGGACTCCTGCATCATAGGATTGGGGACTATTAGAGGTGGTGTACTGTCTTTGCCACATTGTAGCAGGCACTCAGTATACTCATTATTCCCCCCCCCCCCCCGCCCTTTCTTTTTTGAGACAGAGTTTCACTGTTGTTGCCCAGGCTGGAGTGCAATGGCGCCATCTCAGCTCACCGCAACCTCCGCCTCCAGGTTCAAGCGATTCTCCCGCGTCAGCCTCCCGAGTAGCTGGGATTACAGGCATGCGCCACCACGCCCGGCTAATTTTGTATTTTTAGTAGAGACGGAGTTTCTCCATGTTGGTCAGGATGGTCTCAAACCCCTGACCTCAGGTGATCCGCCCGCCTCGGCCTCCCAAAGTGTTGGGATTACAGGCGTGAGCCACCGTGCCCGGACTTATTTTTCCAATAATTCTTCTGTGTGAACAAAAACAGGTAAGAATGGGTTTTGTTTAGGCTCCAAGACTGTAAGCTTTCTGAGAGTAGGAATTGCATCTCACTCTGTAGCCTCAAGTCCTAGCACACTGCTGGGAGTATGATGGACACTAATACACAGTTGTGGTTGCTGTTATAGATCACTGGAGAACCGCTGTTGGTCAGGAGAGGATAGGGGATGAGAACTACAGTAGTCTTTGCTTTACAAAAGCATAAATCTTGGCCAGGTGCGTTGGCTGTAATCCCAGCACTTTGGGAGGTCGAGGCGGGTGGATCACCTGAGGTCAGGAGCTCGAGACCAGCCTGACCAACATGTTGAAACCCCGTTTCTACTAAAAATACAAAATTAGTCGGGCGTGGTGGTGCACGCCTGTAATCCCAACTACTTGGGAGGCTGAGGCAGGAGAATCGTTTGAACCCAGGAGGCGGAGGTTGCAGTGAGCTGAGATCATGCCATAGGACTCCAGCCTGGGCAACAACGGCAAGACTCCATCTCAAAAAAAAAAAAAAAAAAAAAAAGCATAATCTTACAGGATTGTTAAAATCGGACACATTACTTTTATCGAACAGAAGGCAAACTTTAAGGACAAGTTGAAGTCTGTGTGTATTAAACAGGGGCATCTACTGATAGAGCTTGGAAATGCAACCTCAGTCTATTAGACGTTGCAAAGGAGGAGGAAGAGGAGGAGGTTCAGAGTTTAAGGATCCTCAACCCATAGAATCAATAGAAGAGGAGATAAATGTGGAGGAGGCATTTCAACTTAGGAAGAGTCAAATGCTACCAAGTTCGCAAATTGCTGGTAGTCTGCCACACCTGGGCCATTAAGCACATCCAACATGCCACAGACATCCTTCCCACAAGAATCTGATCCTAGGGAGTGGCTCTGCTTGGCCAGCACTTGAGATAAATCTGCCTCCATCTGCCCTAGCTATCTTGTCTGAGCTTCATGACCCACCACAAACATGTAAAATGACTGACCAGGGCACAATTTCTAATGGTGGCACATTAAAAAATGGGATGCTCCAAGAGCGGTTCAGAACCATGGACTTGATGGATGGTCTGATGGACTGAACTAACCAACTGGAGAGGCTCCCCTCCTCCATCTGGAGACAGTATCTCCAGTCTTGCAATAGAAGTCAATGGGAAAACAGTATTCACTTCGTAGTGATCTTTGCTGGAACCCGTGAGTGTCATGCCCTTGCCTCAGTGTTTGCTCTTGGGAAGAGGCGCTGTGCAGATAATCTGATGAGGTTGTCTATTCACTTGTTTCCATGAACAGTTGCTGAACACCTACTATGTGCTGGGCACTGTGCTAAGGACTGAAGCCCTACTAGAGCACCACAAAGGGGTACTCTAGGGGACACATTTGTTCTCGTGCTCACCTCGTGTTAGAGTCATTGGAGCAATTCAGCAGTACTGATGATCCCTGGCTAGCCAGGTGGCCGTGGCCAAGCCATTTACATTCTCTGTCAATTAGCTGCTTCTTCAGTAAAGTGAGGGGTTGGACTAGATCATCTCCAAAGTCTCTTTCAGCAAAAACATTCTAAGCATCATGCTCCGTGTGGAAAAGAGCAGGTAATCGCCATCACTCTGGATAAACACAGTGTTACTAAAGGGTGGTAATAAATTTTCTCACTGTCTGTCATAATCATGTTCTGCCACATCATCTCTCTTCACACACAGATGTCTTTTTCCTCTGTCAAAAGCCTGCTCCCTCCCTCCTGAGCGCCTCATCACTGTTGGTGCCATCCATTCTGGCAGGCTCCTTATTAGAACTGCCAAAGCACTAAGGCCTTGATGCCATGCCTGTCCCCTGACGTGAAGGGAAACAAGTTAGGTACATGACAGCACATCTACTCTTCTCTGAGCACCTCCTGAAGGGAAGGAGGAAGTTGGGCTATTTGAGGTGGAAGAATAAAGACAGGGAGAGTTCTTTCTCTAAAACAGCCACGTTGATGGCACAGTGGCTCTTCCCAGACGTTCCTCGCCTTTGCGGGGCTTCTGATAGTCACCTGATTGATTGCCTAAAATCTGGGGACTTTCCTGGGAGCTGCTGAATGGCATTTGTTTCCATATCTTTGGAGAAGATTATCAGGCATGAGCCTTAACATCTTAGCATTTTTGTAATTAGTATTTCTCCACTGAAATGGAAATGTCTTCTCTCCTACCCTGTTTTACTAGAACGTCATGTAGGGTAGGTCTTCTGTTGTTCAGAAAAAGAGCGACTGTTTGGAACAGTTTGAAATATCTTTAAAGGAACAGTCAAATCATCCATTCAACTAAATAGGAGTCAACTCCCCTAGAAATCACTTCCAAAAACTTCTTTGGAGTATGACATTTTCAAAGCAAAATTCTTTTCTTTTTTCAAAATACCACAAGCAATGCATTGAGTTCAGGGAATACTGCCTGCCAAACTTCAATTTTTGTATTTAACCTTTCTTCTCCCTTTTTAATGTCTTGCAAAAACATGCTTGAAACTCTTCAAAAACCTTTTCAGCTTGAAAGTTTGTGAGAGAGTCTTAACTGATGAAACTCTCAGTTCTTAGCTTCCCTGTGTCTTCCCTTCCCCCTCCTTTGGTTAAGGAGAAAAATTATTATTGTCTGTTCACCAAACAAGGTCAACTCTAATCAGCCTGGGAAAGGGACGGGCATTCGGTGCTGGCTGCTGACTTTTCACGTCTACATTACCTGAGTGACTCTTAATCAGGTCCCAGTGTATCTTTTTAAAACAAAAACTCATAGGTTCTTGGGCCATTAAGAGTGAGAAACCCTAAAATTGTGATTGTGGTAGAAACATGACATTGAACACACCCAACTCCCCCTGTGTCAGGACAAATAAGCATTGTGTAGTCAAGTTCTGCCAAAGAAATTGAAAATATATCTATAAAGTGGAGCTACTGGCTAGTCAGTAGAAGAATTGAACTTTTAAAAAGGTGTTGATAAAATACTTGTTAGAACAGGAAAATTGGATTAGTGGTGGTGTTCTGGGCATGACGTCCTTTGGGCCAAAAAAAGAAAATAATCATGTTGTTCTATTTTTCCCGGGGCCCAGCAAAGCAGTCTCAGCCCAAACATCAGGCCTCTAATCTTATTTTCTTTTTCTCTAGCATGTATTTTATTAACCCATTTTCTCATTTACCCACTCTGAATAGCTCAGTGGGTAGCATCCTTCTCAGAAAGTGAAAACCTCCTTGGAGATGCTGTGTCGAAGCAGAAATGCACACAAACCCCCACCCTAGTTGCAGCAAAGAAAAGCCCCTTCTGTAATCCTGTCTGGTGAATCCACACATTGTATTCCAGCCTGCCAGGAGTGCTCATGCCTTATTAAAACATGGGCCATCAAGGAATGCAGCTGGCAACAGGCTGGCAGCTTGCAAAGTGATTAACATCTAGGTAGGGATGAAAAGAAGTCCTTCCCATCCAGGGCCCAAGGCAAAGGGTTTCCACATATCTGCCACCTGGCAACAAACTACTGCCCCAAAATAGGATGGGTCCAGAGCTGATGGTCTTTTGAAGGCATCAAAGTGCAGCTTGCCTTGGACTGCGTGTTGTAGGGGATCAACCATGGGTTTAGATTCAGCCAGGTGACCTGTGTTCACATCTTATTTTTGCTACCATCTTGATTTAATGACCTTCGACAGCCACTTTCCTTCTTGGAGCCAAATTATAGGGGTAGTCCTGAGTCACTGATCTCACTGGACAGATGTGTTGTGAAGAATTCTAGACCCTCAAAATAAAGGGTCTAGAATGCCCAGTTCTAGCACCCTTGGAATACAGATGTAGACATAATGTCCCTATTTCAAAGGCAAAGCCTTAAGGTGGGGAATAGGTAGGTATCCCTGCTTCCCCACTACCAATTTCCCATTTTGACTTTTACAAAAGTCTGTCCCATAGTCTCTTTGCAAAAATGAGATAGGGTGGAGGCTGATGAAGAGCTGCACAGGAAGTGAGCTCACTCAATCAAAACCAACAAATCCTCAGTGCCCACTGTATACCCTAGTCTGTGCCAGTTGCTGGACAACACAACATATACATCATGTTGTACTGGGGAAGACAAAACCACAATGAGTTAACACTACACTTTCACCAGAATGGCTTAAGTTTTAGAAACTGTCAATACCATGTGTTGGCAAAGATATGAAGCAATGGGATCTCACATACCTTGTTGATAAGGGTGTAAATTCGTTCAACCACTTTGGAAAATTGTTTGGCAATACCTGCTAAAGCTAAACATATGTCTGTCCTATGTCCTGGTAATTCTATTTCTGGTACATATCCAGGGGAAATAATTGTACATGTTCGCCAAAAGACATATACAATAATATCCATAGCAGCTATATTCACAATAGTTCCAAATGAGAGAACCAGTTCTATTACTGGAACTGGAACTTGACACAATCTTTATGATCTTTGTCTCTTAATCTTTTATACAGTTAACATATCCATTCATCCAAAAAATAAGAAAAATGCTGTGGAGGTGATTCTTTTCTTTTCTTTTCTTTTTTTTTTGAGATGGAGTCTCGCTCTGTCGCCAGGCTGGGGTGCAGTGGCATGATCTCAGTTCACTGCAACCTCCACCTCCTGGGTTCAAGTGATTCTCCTGCCTCAGCCCCCTGAGTAGCTGGGATTACAGGCACGTGCCGCCACGCCCAGCTAATTTTTATATTTTTAGTAGAGACAGGGTTTCACCATGTTGGCCAAGATGGGCTCAATCTCTTGACCTCGTGATCCACCCACCTCAGCCTCCCAAAGTGCTAGGATTACAGGCGTGAGCCACTGCATCCGGCTTTTTTTTTTTTTTTTTTTTTTTTTGAGATGGGGGTCAGAGTCTCACTCTGTTGGCCAGGCTGGAGTGCAATGGCACCATCTCGGCTCACTGCAACCTCTGCCTCCTGGGCTCAAGCGATTCTCCTGTCTCAGCCTCCTGAGTAGCTGGGATTACAGGCGCGTGCCACCACACGCAGTAGCTAACTTTTGTATTTTTAGTAGAGACGGGGTTTCACCATGTTGGTCAGGCTGGTCTTGAACTCCTGACCTCGTGATCCGCCTGCCTTGGCCTCCCAAAGTGCTGGGATTACAGGCATGAGCCACTGCGCCCGGCCTGTGGAGATGATTCTTATGCCTTGGAACATCTAGGATGTGTGTATGTTTCTGTGTGTGTATGTTGGAGGGGGTGGTGTCAAGGAAAATGGCATCCAAGGGGATGGCTGGGTCTGCTCCTATTTGAAATCTTTCTATGCATCTGTGGGGGTATGGCATTGGGATAAACACTGGGGATTCTTCATGGTAGAGACCTCACCATCTGTGCTTCTGAGGCACTGGGGCCAAGAAAGCATCTTGCACAAAATCAAAAGTCAGCAAATGTTGACCTGAACTGAATTCCCTGCTCTCAGAGATCTTATAACATTGTCATAGAACAACAACAACAACAACAACGAAATTTCATCCAGAAACACTGCAATTTATGGCAAATCATTTAGTCCCAGTTGAAAACAGCTGTGTGGTATGGTACTTTGGGCATTAAAAAATTTACACCTGTCTTAGTCCATTTTGTGTTGCTATACCAGAATACCATAGACTGGGTAATTTATAAAGAAGAAGAATGTATTTCTCACAGTTCTGGAAGCTGGGAGTTCAATATTAAGGTGTTGGCATCTGGTGAGGGCCTTCCTGATGCTGTATCCCATGGTGGAAGATGGAAGGGGAATGGGCAAGAGAGCAACAGAGCGAGCAAATGGAGCTGAACTCATTTTTATACCAAAGCCACTTTGGTGATAACTAACCCACTCCTGAGATAACAACATTAATCCACTCATGAGGGCAGAACTCTTATGACCTAATCACCTCTTATTAGGCCCCACCTCCCAACACTGCTGCATTGGGAATTAAGTTGCTGACACATGATCTTTGAGGGATGCATTCACACCATAGCAACATCTAATCTTAGATCCATCACTAACTGGCTATGTGATATTGGGTAAGTCTCTTCTTATAATTTGGTCTCAGTTTCCTCATTTTCAAATGATGAGGGCCTAGCCATATGACCTAGATTTTCTTGCTGTGGTCAAACAAGAACATGAATGTGTTTGTGGTTCACAGATAGCAAAGGGGTCCTTGCTGACACTTCTGCTTGGGGACTTGAATTGAAGCTCAAAGCTGCAAGGTGACGTTGGCCTGAGTCAGCTTCCTTTCACAGGAAACTTGCAGGTGGTCAGCTGCAGCTCAGCCTGGGCATGAGATCCACTGGGAGGAAGGGGATCCCCTGGCCCACTCACTTCTCTGATGCATATTCATGAGGACAGCCAGTCACCTGAATGATGAGGATGTGTTTGTGGAATCTGTTTGGCCCTTTCTAAAGCTCTAATCCCTTCAGGATTCAAGGTGGCACAGGAGCAGTAGTGTTGATGATGACAATCTGGAAATAGCAGCCATTACTTCTTGAGCACCTCCTGTGTGGCACATGGCACTTTATAAACCTGGTGGGTGCCAGCAAAAGCTGACTACGCATCTCAGACTCATCACAATCAAAACCGAGCTCCTGGTTGTTCCTCTCAATCTGCTCCACCTACAGTCTTCTCATCTCTTTTCGGGAAAACTACCTGCTTTGGGTTGCTCAAGCCAATCATTTTGTTTTTTGTTTTCTTTTTTTATTTTTGAGATGGAGTTCCCTCTGTCACCCAGGTTGGAGTGCAGTGGTGTGAACTTGGCTCACTGCAACCTCTGCCCCCGCTTTAAAGCAATTCTCCTCCCTCAGCCTCCTGAGTAGCTGGGATTACAGGCGCCTGCCACCAAGCCCGGCTAATTTTTGTATTTTTAGTAGAGATGGGGTTTCACCATGTTGGCCAGGCTAGTCTCGAAGTCCTGACCTCAGGTGATCCACCTGCCTCGGCCTCCCAAAATGCTGGGATTACAGGCGTGAGCCACCATGCTCGGCCAGGCCAATCATTTTGGAGCTTGCATTTTCTCTGTCATACGACACATCTCATCCATCAAGAAATACCATCACAACTGATGTGACACCATGGGCTGTGACTGCACTGCTCTTCCAAATGCCTAAGTCGGCCTCTCATAACAATAGTGATGTATTTGCTCCCCTTTGTTTTTTAACAAATCAAAGAAAAGGCATTTTAGTGGTTCACTAATTCAATTGACTAAACAAAGCCACACGACCATGGCTTCAGGCCACATCACGCTCAGCTCTGCAATTTTCTAGTCGGTGAACTCGGGCCAAAGACCCCTTCATAAGTTCACTGTGGTTGCCTTACCCCATCCACCCCAACTGGCCTTGACCTAAGGATGTCCCCAGATGCTTCCACTTTTGCTTTGCTTCTGTCTGCAAATCTCCCCTCCTCCACCTTCCACAAGAGCTTGGGGAGGCTTGGCATTGCGTGGTCTCTTAGGATGAAATTCCTCAAACTCGGTCTCCACAATATCTGTGGGCAGTGTCTCTTCATTTCCTCAAGGATCAGATAGCGGGGATTAAATCTCATGGTGTCAGGGCTGGAGGATAGCTGACTCTCAACCCAAATCCCTTCTGCCAGCACTAACCAACTCCATAAGGAAAAAGGCCACTTATTACATTGCATTGGGAATTAAGCTGCTGACGCATGATCTTTGAGGGACACATTCACACCATGATACCTTGGAATATCTAGAGTATGTGTATATTTCTGTGTGTGTATGTTGGAGGGGGTGGTGTCAAGGAAAATAGCATTCAAGGAGATGGCTGTGTATGCTCCTATTTGAAATTTTCCTAAGCATCCGTGGGGACAGGGCATTGGGATAAACACTGGGGATCCTTCATGGTAGAGACCACATCATCTGTGGTGTGTGTGGGGACTCACCATAATTCTTAGGTCACCCATGAGAGATGCTGCCACTGAAGGGGGAGGGGTATTTAAATTGGATACATAGGTTGTAGATTTAAAGGCAATGCTTGCTATGTTTTCAAAATGGAATTTTAAAATGAAGTTTGAAAAGTCCTATTGATTTTCAATTAGAAAAATTTCATCTTGGGCTGGGCGCAGTGGCTCATGCCTGTAATCCCAGCACTTTGGAAGGCTGAGGCGGGTGGATCACGAGGTCAGGAGTTCGAGACCATCCTGGCCAACATGGTGAAACCCTGTGTCTACTAAAAATACAAAAATTAGCTGGGCGTGGTGGCAGGCACCTGTAATACCAGCTACTCGGGAGGCTGAGGCAGGAGAATCGTTTGAACCCTGGAGGTGGAGATTGCAGTGAGCTGAGATCACACCATTGCACTCCAGCCTGGGCGACAGGATGAGACTCCGTTTCAAAATAAATAAATAAATAAATAAAATTTCATGTTAACCTCTGGTCCCTTTTGGTCATCATGAAGACACAATGAATGGTATAATAGGATCTTTATTTAAATGGATTTGGTTGTACAATGCTTCCTGGGATCTGGAAGTGAAAGAGGATGGATCCTAAAGTACTTTTCATTTGAAAAAATGATGTGCTCTGGAGCGGAAGTGAGGACAAGCTGGGGTTGGGGGTGGAAACTTTGAAGGGGTAGGAGGCAGAGGACTGATTCTAGGACTCAATTTTAGGGATTTTGATAAGAGGTGTATTTGCCTGCCAGCCCCAAACGTCTGCTCATCTTGGGACTCTGAAGAAAGATTTTTTCTGGGCTAGGGTGATGTGTCACCTTGGAGGGGAAGAGGCAGTGCTAGGCTTAGTACAATGAGGGGTAGGGTAGGTGTAATATCCCTATTCTGCAGGCAGAGAGACTAAACTCAGTGTGACCAAGTTGCCTCCCAAGGTTGCAGAGTTAGTCAATGGCAGAACCAGACCTAAAGGCAGCTCAGGCTTGAGTCAGGTCTGAGCCATGCTCTACCCTGGTCAGGTGCGTGCTGGTTCCTTAGGTTTCTTAGGAGCAGATTCTTATCACCCACAGTGCCCTGGCCAGGAATGGGCCAGTCCCAGGCTGAGCCGTAAGTGAAGAGAGTGATGAGGAAGAGTCTGGGTTGTGGGATGGTGGTGTTGGGCAGGGGACGTCTCAGTAGGAGGGCCCTGGATTGAGTGCCTTCCTGTGTATTCCTAAGAACCTGGTGTTGAGACCCCGGGCTTGGCGGGGTGGGGCAGGGCGCCAAAGCAGAGAAGCACACTGGAAAAGTAAACGGCGTCCTCCTCCTCATTGCCATCGCTCCTGTCGCCGTGTGTGGGGTGCTCTGCAGGTGCTAGGCCCGGGCTTGGCATGATGGGCACCACTGCCTTTAATCCTACAGCAACCACAGGTTTTCTGACCTAAGGAGTGAGGCTTACGAGGGAGGGGTAGGGGATCTGAGGACAGTGCTTCTGTTTCTTTGCTGGCACCAAGGGCTGGCAGACACGACTGCACAGGTTCTTATGAGAAGTGGGTATCTGGGAGAGCTTCCGTTTAGGCTGGGAGACGCAGAGGCAAGGATGTGTTCCGTTCATTCCCAATGCAAGGGGTAATGAGAGCAATAAAAGCATCTGCAGGAAAGAGGGCACCACCTGGCAGCTCCAAGTTCACACTGGACTTTGAAGCAGTGCAGGCCTCAACTCTTCATTCCTCCCCCATAGACAGCCAAACGGCCATACTGTGCAGGGGGTCCCCTACCTTCACAGATTTATTTCCCCAGTATCAACAGCAGAGGCAGGGACACGCCTCATGAACAGCTCATAGGAAACCTCATTCCACCACAAGGCATCCGCTCCCACCCACCAGAAAAGGCTTCAAAGCGGCAACCAAACCTTGATCTAGTGGCCAGTTTGGGCACATTCCCTCCTCCCGGGTGACTTCCTTCTCCATTCTTTATAAGAAATTCTTGTAAAGCTCTATAAAGTCTAAAATGAGGGCCAGGCACGGTGGCTCACACCTGTAATCCCAGCACTTTGGGAGTCCAAGGTGGGCGGATTACCTGAGGTCAGGAGTTTGAGACCAGCCTGGCCAACATGGTGAAACCCCGTCTCTACCAAAAAAAAAAACAAAAACAAAAATTAGCTGGGCATGGTGGCGGGCACCTGTAATCCCAACTACTTGGGAGGCTGAAGCAGGAGAATCGCTTGAACCCAGGAGACGGAGGTTACAGTGAGCTGAGATTATGCCACTGTGCTCCAGCCTGGGCAACAGAGTGACACTCTGTCTCCAAAAAAAAAAAAAAAAAAAAAGAAAAACCAAGAAATGTGACATCGGAAGGTCTTCTAACAGTGGTTCTCATCGTGGATGCACCTTTGAATCATTAAGAAGTTTTAAAAACATTCACAACCCCAACCCTGAGCTTTTAATTTAATTGGTCTGCAGTGGGCTCCAGGCCTGGGTGTGTCTTAGAAGCTCTTCAGGTGATTTTGATGTGCGGCCCAGGGTGAGAGGCACTGTGCCCTCTCCCTAAGTTAGTAGAAGTCTTCATCAGGCCCTGCTGCATCACCACGGCTGCTTCTCCTTGAGAGATAACCTCTCAGACTCATTTCTTCTTCTGCAAAGAAGAGCTAAGGGACTCTACCTCACAGAATGGCCATGAAGAGTGTTCAGGGAGCAATGCCTGTAAAAGGGCCATGCCCTCCAAAAATAGATGATTTACAATCAGAACTGATCCACACTTGAAAACCTTGAGTTCAAAGTTTTCATGTTTTATGTTGTTCAAGAACAGGCCGGGCACAGTGGCTCATGCCTATAATCCCAGCACTTTGTGAGGCCAAGATGGATGGATTGCTGAGCTCAGGAATTTTAGACCAGCATGGGCAACATGGCAAAATCCCATCTCTACAAAAAAAGAAATACAAAAATTAGCCAGGTATGGTGGTGCACACTTGGGAGCACTCCCATGCTACTTGGGAGGCTGAGGTAGGAGGATCCCTTGAGCCCAGGAGGTTGAGGCTGCAGTGAGTTGTGATCATGCAACTGCACTCCAGTTTGGGTGGCAGAGTGAGATCCTGTCTCAAAAAAAATAAAAAAGAAAAAAGAATAAACACAGCCAGTGACTCAGGAACTGTCTACACCCCATTTTTCACCTCTGTGTAAACTATAGAAAGTGGGGCTCCAGGCTTATTCTGAAGGAAACCTGCCTCCTGACTTTCAAGGGTTTGGAAGCTGCTGGCTCCTGAGATATGATTTGCACATTATGCTCTCCTGGAGCATTTTATTTTAAGCAAAACAAAAAAGAAATGTAACATTTTGAATCTGTCTTTGGCCACAGAGAGAATCAAGCTTGGAAAAGAGGGGGCTCAGCTTCTTTCCTTCCTGGCTGCCCTAGGAACCAGCAACATTCCATCCACATCTCTCCTCAGCTGTTTTTCCATCATCTCCAAACAGAAAATCAGAGACATCAGCAATGTGAAAGCCAAATCCTATGTGTCTGAGGTGTTGTGAAGGGATCCAGTTTTAATAATGTCCCAGTGTGGGGACATCTGGCTGGACATCAAAGATCTGTTGATTGCTTCACACTTTCCCCACACATTGCTCAAGGTTAGCTACTTATCTGCTTCCTAAGATTTTGTCATAGAGTCTTGGCGTTACAAAGACCCAAGAGATACAGATCACGGGCTCACATAATGCAATCTCCCATCTCCCACTTCTTCCCTGACACCACTGCTCCAGGACTTAGAGGAATGAGGGCCCGCTACCTTCAATGACAAGGGAAGACCTACCTCAAATGGTAACTGTAACCTCGCAAATAATGGGAAAGGCTGCAGCTTCCTCATGGATCCTTGCCCAACTGCCCAGAGGAATCTCTCTCCAGAGAACTGGGAGGAAACCGAGGGCCCAGGCATGGAAGAATCAACAGTGAGCGAAGCCATTTGGAAGGGATGCCAGGACTCCCCTCTTGCTATTCCCACTCAATTTCTCAAACTCTTACCCAAGAGCAGACTCTTGCACATACCACTGTTTGGGACCCTGGCCAAGTGCTGTTCTCCTATAAAATGTCTTATCAGATGGTTTATGAAATTAAGCTTTGTTGCTGTATCCTACATTTCCAAACACACACTGTTACCAGGGCCACGGCAGACTAAGCCTTTCAACCTTTCTACAACCCAAGACACATAAAATCCTGAAGAAACTAGTAGATGGACATTGGCCCATGAGTGACCATTGTAAAGAAAAAAGACTTGGCTCATCTCACCATGGGTTAAGTTGATGTGTCTAATACTCCACAGTAAGCTGTGGGTGTGCATTTGTCTGTTCTTGCACTGCTATAAATAAATACCTGAGATGGGGTAATTTATAAAGAAAATAGGTTTAATTGGCTCATAGTTCTCCAGGCTACACAGGAAGCATGGCTGGGGAGGCCTCAGGAAACTTACAATCATGGCGGAAGGTGAAGGGGAAGCAGGTACGTCTTCACGTGGCCAGAGCCGGAGGAAGAGAGATCTTCTGATAACTCACTCATTAGCATAAGAATGGCACCAAAGGAGAAATCTGCCTGAATGATCCAATCACTTCCCACCAGGCCCCACCCCCAACATCGGTGATTACAATCTGACATGAGATTTGGGTGTGGACACAGACCCAAACCATATCAGGATGTCAGGGAATAAGCAACAGGAAAGAGACTTTGAAGCCAAAAACTTGGATTCTAGACCTAATTTTAGCAACTAGGTAGCTGACCTTTGATCTCAGAAAAATCATTTTACCTTAGAGATTCTCAGCTTTCTCATCTGTAAAAAAAAAAAAAAAAAAAAAAAAAGTGTGGGGGCATTATTAATACCAGCTATAAGGGTTTGTACACACCTTTGGGAAAATTGAGTTAATGGATGAAACAAGATTTTTATAATGATAAAGTCAAATGAAAGGGAGGTGGTATGTTTAATTCCTAAGACAGGAAGACATTATAACAAGGGGGACCAATTCTGGAAAGAAATGAAGGCCTTGGGTCAAAGAACCAAGAAAAGGTTTTTTTTAAATGTATGAAAGTAAAAGGAAGGAAAACAAGGGAAAGGCTTCTGGTTGGCCACAGGTCAGTAGAAGCTAAAACAATGGACTTTGAGTGGTTGCAAGGAGCAGAAACTCCTCTGTCAGCCTTGAATAAGGCGGGTGGCATCACCAGCACATTAGCCCCATTCCTAAGCTCTGAGCTTTAACTCCTGTCAATGGGAATCTTCTTGGATGAGGCCAGGCCACTGGTCACTGGCCCAGTGACTGAGAAGGGGGCTGGGTTGGCTGCAGCTAGAACAGGGGCTAGGGGAAGGGCAGGTCCCCTAAAGAGGGTGCTGTGAGTATGGCAGGTGTCTTGAGGTTTAACCTGACGCAGCAACCAGGAAAGTATACGTACCCCTAAGCTGCAGTGATACAGGTACAGGATCCAGATCAAAGCAGGTAGAACCGGCTGGGCATGGTGGCTCAAGCCTGTAATACCAGCACTTTGGGAGGCCGAGGCAGGCGGGTCACCTGAGGTTGGGAGTTTGAGATCAGCCTGGACAACATAGTGAAACCCCGCCTCTACTAAAAATACAAAAATAAGTTGGGTGTGGTGGCGTGTGCCTGTAATCTCAGCTACTCAGGAGGCTGAGGCAGGAGAATCGCTTGAACCTGGGAGGCGGAGGTTGCAGAGAGCCAAGATCGTGCCATTGCACTCCAGCCTGGGTGACAGAGTGAGACTCCATCTCAAAACAAACAAACAAAACAAAGGGGACAGAACTCATTCATTCATTCTTCAACAAACATTTATTGAAAGTCTACTATGTGCCAATTCAAATTTTATATCTTTGCTTTCAAAGAGCTCAAAGTCCAGGGAGACCCAGAAATAAACTATTATCACACACGCAGTGCATTAGGAGCTACGAGAGTGATGTGGACATCACATTGCGGGAATCAGAGCAGACGTTCTTTATCCTGAGGAGGTGATGGTTGATACAAGCTGAGTCCCGAGGAATGGGTGGGCATTAGCCAGGGGGCTGCCTGGAAAAGGGAGCTCCAGACAGAGGGAATGGCATGTGACAAGACCATAAGGCATGAGGCCACATGGCCTCGCCAGAAAGCTGCAAGTCATGTAGCAAGGCAGGGATGCCTGTGGGTGGGACAGTAGAGGTGGCTGCTGGGGGTAAGACTCCTTCGCTTGGGAAATACTGAAATTAGTACCTGTGAAGTGCCTACTAGATGCCAGGCTCTGTCAATACAAAGATGGAAACAATACAACTCTGCCCTTAGGGAGTTTCGTCCAGTTGGGGAAGACATCCAGGCATGGACAATATTGTGTGCACAGGATGTGCTCATTGCCTGCTATGGACTCACAGAGGAGGCATCTCAGGTTGTAAAGGATATTGAGTACTATGATATGGAGAATGGCCCTGATTAAGATCAGCTAGAGCAGGGGCTAGGGGAAAACGGAGATTAAGGAGTGTCGGCAGGAGAGTAACAGGGTGAGAGCTGGGTTCCCAGAAGATAGGCTGGAGGCGGTGGGGAAAATGGACAGCAGAGCAGTGAGGCTGCTGAAGAAGCTACTGCAATAGTTGAGAAATCACAGAGGCTTGGGCTACGGTGCTGACAGTGAAGACAGAGAAAAGGAGAAGAGCCAGAAAGCTCTGTAGACGCTTGAACTTGCAGAAGCTGGGAACTAATTAGATGTAAGATTGAAGGGAAAAACAGGGTTCAAGCATCTGCTGGGCTTCTGATGTGGGTAACTAGTAAAGCGGACAAGTTTAGTTCTAGACATTTTGAAATTCAGTCGCTCACTGCGCATGAGGGTGGAGACATCCAGTAGTTAGTTGAAGAAATGGCTCTAAGTTCAGAAGAAAGGACTGGGTGGGTGTCATAGTTTATGGGTAAAAGTTGAAGCTTGGATACGGAAATGATCCTATATGGAATGAGGTCTACAGAAACCAACAATTAAGGAAAGCAGGAGGCCGGGTGCAGTGGCTCCCAGCACTTAGGGAGGCCGAGGCGGGTGGATCACCTGAGGTCAGGGGTTTGAGACCAGCCTGGCCAACATGGTGAAACCCTGTCTCTACTAAAAATACAGAAATTAGCCGGGCGTGGTGGTGGGTGCCTGTGATCCCAACTACTCAGGAGGCTGAGGCAGGAGAACTGCTTGAACCCCGGAGGTGGAGGTTGCAGTGAGCCAAGATCATGCGCCACTACACTCCAGCCTGGGTGACAGAGTGAGCCTCCATCAAAAACAAACAAACAAACAAAAACAAAAACAAAAACAAATGCAGAAGAGAAGCCCATAAAGGAGACTGCAATGGCAGAGACATGGAGGCGGTGGGTGGGGTTCGGGGTGAACCAGCCAAAGGAGAAGAGTTTGAGAGAGTAGAGTGGAAGAAAGGCAGGTGAGGCAAAACTGGGGATATCCTTTGGATTTGACAATGTTGTAACTTTAGCAAGAGCAGTCTCAGTAGTTACAGGTATGGGAAGCGAGTCTGTAGTGGGTTGAAAAGTAAGAGAAGAGTCGGAGAGCGGAGACCTATGTGTAACAGCTTTTAAGAAAAGCATGGCTGAAGGGAAGAGAGCAACCCAGACCATGTCTGGAAGAAGGCATTCAGTGGGCACCGCTTTTTTTTTTTTTTGAGATGGAGTTTCACTCTGTTGCCCAGGCTGAAGTGCAATAGCGGGATCTTGGCTCACTGCAACCTCCGCCTCCCGGGTTCAAGTGATTCTCCTGCCTCAGCCTCCTGAATAGCTGGGATTACATGCACCCGCCACCATGCCTGGCTAATTTTTGTATTTTTAGTAGAGACAGCGTTTTGCCATGTTGGCCAGGCTGGTCTCGAACTCCTGACCTCAGGTGATCTGCCCGCCTTGGTCTCCCAAAGTGCTGGGATTACAGGAATGAGCCACTGCACCCTGCCTGGGCACCACTTTTTAAGAGGATGATCAGCAAACCAAGTGTGCCCAGGAGGTCCCACAAGTGGATGAAGGATCTGGAAACAATGGCACTTAGGAGCTACTAAAAGAACTGAGGATACTTCATCTGAGATGGTGGTTGAGGGAGCCTTCTTCAAATACCCAAATGCCTGTCATAAGGGAGAAGAACTCATTTCCTTTCAGGTATTCCTAAAGAGCAGAAATAGGACTAATGGGTAGAAGTTACAGGAAGGACAATTCTGAGTCAATATAAAGAACAGCTTCCAACCAAGAAGCGTTTCCAACAATGAAATGGATTGTCTTGGAAGATAAAAATTTTACCTTTTGACTGGAAGCATTTAGCTGATTCAAGACCAGCACATGATGATGCTGGGGAACCATCCAGAAGCAGCCTGACTTGGATGCTACTTTTCCATCATCCATTGAATCCCACCCCTCCGTCCTGGGCCTCATTCCACAAGAGACGGAGCCAGAAGTGACCTTAAGGGCTCCTGGCAACCTAGAGATTTTATGAGCCTAAGAAGTTTCTAGTCTGGGCGCGGTGGCTCACGCTGTAATTCCAGCACTTTGGGAGACCGAGGCGGGTGGATCGCCTGAGGTTAGGAGTTCGATACCAGCCATGGAGAAACCCCCATCTCTACTAAAAATACAAAATTAGCAGGGAGTGGTGGCGCATGCCTGTAATCCCAGCTACTTGGGAGGCTGAAGCAGGAGAATCGCTTGAACCCAGGAGGCAGGGGTTGCGGTGAGCCGAGATCGGGCCATTGTACTGCAGCACGGGCAACAGGAGCGAGACTCTGTCTCAAAAAAAAAAAAAAAAAAAAATTCTAATTAAAAGCGTGCAAATGAGGAAATCAATCCACTGCAAGCTTCACCTGTGGGCCAAAGCCTGTCTGCTGTCTGTTTCTGTGAACAAAATTTTACTGCAATGCAGATATACATGGTCTATGACTGCATTTGCACTGCAACTGCAGAATTGAGTAGTTGCAACAGACAGCATATGGCCTGAGGGTGAAAACATTTGCTATCTGGCGCTTTATAGAAAAAATTCGCTGACCTCCTCTCTACATCCCTGAGATAGAATGGTTGAACACACTGGTCTCCCAGTCTAAGCTATACACCTAGCTGAGATTTCTCAGCTTATCTTAGACTTAGTATACATCTTTGGGAACCTGAATTTGTAACACAAAAAAGAGACCAACAGAGACTCAGGCCTGGAGCTGTCAAACAAACCCAACTACAGGCGCATGTTTTATTAGGTTCAGGCTGGGTTACAAATACCAACTGTGCAAGGCAAACTTCGCATACTCCTTTTTTTTTTTTTTTTGAGATGGAGTCTCACTCTCTTGCCAGGCTGGAGTGCAGTGGTGCAATCTTGGCTCACTGCAACCTCCACCTCCTGGGTTCAGGTGATTCTCCTGCCTCAGCCTCCCGAGCAGCTAGGACTACAGGTGTGTGCCACCAAGCCCGGCTAACTTTTGTATTTTTAGTAGAGACGGGGTTTCACCATGTTGGTCAGGATGGTCTTGATCTCTTGACCTCGTGATCTGCCCGCCTTGGCCTCCCAAAGTGCTGGGGTTACAGGCATGAGGCACCACGCCTGGCCCGCACACTCTTAAGGTAGAAACAAAATAGCCAAAGGAGTCCAGCAGCTTCCCTCAAAGGGGGATGAAGGGGCTTTCTAAACCACACAGACTTGGGTCAGATTTGACGGAAGGGAGTTCTAGCCAAATTCAGAGAATGTTTCTTCCTCCTGTGTCTACTCTATGGCTAACAGCGACGCAGACAAGAGTTCTTGTACAGAGTGTCCAAAATCTGCTCTGTCCTGCAATCTAAGAGGGTCTGCTCAGCCACGGGCTTCTGGAAGGTGTGTATAAATAGGCCTACTTTTCTGACCCAAGTTTTCTCTTCCCTGTAACATTGGGATTGGCTGTTTTCACCAGGAAGTGGCCTTTTCTTTACTCCCGTCCAATTCCATAGAAGTCCATGCTCCCTTACACTTGAGAATATGAAGCTGAGCCTGTAGCTACTCTGATGGGGTTGCACTCATGCAAGGCTGGGAAGGACACGCACTGACCTTACATATACCAGTGTTTCTCCAATGGAACACACTGTTCTAGAAAGGGGACAAGTTCTCACTCATCCTGAATCCTGGATTATTACAGCTACTCTTCTTGAACTCTCAGGTTAGGAGACAGCACTTCTCCTGGGCTCCTATTTAGAACCCTCTTATGAAATGTACCGCCAAATCCTATACATTACAGGTTTTATATATCACTTTATTATTTTTTTTCTAGACTGTGACCTCCCTAGGCATGGGACTTGTGCCTAATTCATCTTTGAATCAGTGCCTGACACACAGAGGATGTGTCTTGAATATACACAGAATGAATCATGGAATCTTTTTTTATTTTTTTCAGATGGGGTCTCACTCTGTTACCCAGGCTGGAGTGCAGTGGTACAATCACAGCTTACCACAGCGTCGACCTCCCTGGGCTCAGGTTATCCTCCCACCTCAGCCTCCCAAGTAGCTGGGACTACAGGCATGTGCCACCATGCCCAGCTAATTTTATCATTATTATTTTGTAGAGATGCAGTCCCAGTATGTTGCCCAGGCTGGTCTCAAACTCCTGGGCTCAAGTAATCCTCCTGCTTCAGCCTCCCAGTGTTGGGATTACAGGCATGAGCCACTGCACCTGGCCTGAATCACTAAATCTTTTTTTTTTTTTTTTTTTTGGAGACAGAGTTTCGCTCTTGTCGCTCAGGCTGGAGTGCAATGGCATGATCTCGGCTCACTGCTACCTCCACCTCCCGGGTTCAAGCAATTCTCCTGCCTCAGCCTCCCAAGTAGCTGGGATTTCAGGCACACGCCACCATGCCCAGCTAATTTTTGTATTTTTAGTAGAGATGGGGTTTCAACATGTTGGCCAGGCTGGTCTCAAACTCCTGACCTCAGGTGATCCGCCTGCCTCGGCCTCCCAAAGTGCTGGGATTACAGGCGTGAGCCACTGCGTTGGGCCTCACTGAATCTTAAAATCTGCTAAGTAGTGGCCACCTGAATAGGCTACACCAAAGGGAAAAACTGGCCTCATTCCAACCAGGGTCAATCACTCTCTACAGGGGCTGGGAGAACTGGGAGAAATCCATCTCATTAGATAATTATGACTGTGCCCAAATTTGTGACTGGCCAGTTTGGCAACACTAGGCACAGGCTGTGTATTCATCTACCTGCAGGATGAATCTTGGATGAAAAATTAAATGAGGCATGTTATTCTTATAAAGCAAAGGAAGGAAATGAGGAGTCTGAACATGAGCAGTGTATTAGTCCGTTCTCACGCTGCTATAAAGACATACCCAAGACGGGATAATTTATAAAGGAAAGAGGCTTAATGGACTCACAGTTCCACATGGCTGGGGAGCCGTCACAATCATGGCAGAAGGCAAAGGAGGAGAAAAGTCATGTCTTACACGGTGGCAGGCAAGAGAGCATGTGCAGGGGAACTGCCCTTTATAAAACCATGAGATCTCATAAGATTTATTCACTGTCATGAGAACCAAACAGAAAACTCTGCCCCCATGATTCAGTTACCTCCCACCCATCCCTCCCATGATTATGGGAGCTACAATTCAAGATGAGATTTGGGTAGGGACCCAGCCAGACGATATCAAGCAGACTGGAAAATGTTCCCTGAGTTGGTGAATGAGAAAGGGAACTGGTTACGGCCTGGACAGACGAGGTAAAGTACACCATGCCATGGAGAGTGTGCAGCTCCCACAGTGGTATGTGGAAGGCACTGTGCCCTCTGTCGAGGAACGTGGTCCAGTCTGTCACCCAACTTCTCCTAGACGGTGTGGGTCACTTCTTAGCCAGCTCCGTCCTCAGAGTGGTACTGAACCGTTGATGAAAGGTACCTATCTGCCAAAGGAGCAGCCACGTAGGTCACTTGCTAAGCTGATCTGAGGAAAGGAATCTTCCAGACACATTCTTGGAAAGTTCTTGATTCAGCAAAGGCCATTTTCTCTGACTACCCAACAGCTCTACTCTTTCCACCCTTCTTGGGTTATTACAATGAAAAGTTCTACATGTTTTATCTTTATAAAAGTTGGAAGAAGTGAATTTAACAATTCTTGGTTCCAGATTCACTAAATAAAGACAAACAATCCTCCACAACCTAATTGGTTACCAAGCTGGTAACAAGTTAAATTATTCTTATTTTTTTCTTTCTTTCTTTCTTTCTTTCTTTCTTTCTTTTTTTTTTTTTTGAGACAGAATCTCACTCTGTCACCCAGGCTGGAGTGCAGTAGTGTGATCTTGGCTCACTGCAACCTCTGCCTCCTGGGTTCAAGCGATTCTCCTGCCTCAGCCTCCCAAGTAGCTGGGACTATAGGTGCCCACCACCACGCCCGGCTAATTTTTGTATTTTTAGTAGAGATGGGGTTTCGCCACATGGGCCAGCCTGGTCTTGAACTCCTGACCTCAGGTGATCCGCCTGCCTTGGCCTCCCAAAGTGCTGGGATTACAGGCGTGAGCCACTGTGCCCAGCCTGAAATATTCCTTTTTGAAGGCTTTTCTTCATGGGCTGAACTGGTTGAATTTTCTAAAAATATGAGCTCAATGATGTCGGGCAGAAAATATTACCTTCATATCAGCATTTTTCATTGATCCAAGGGCCTTGGAACTGCATTCAAAATTAGAGTCATCTCTAGAAAATAGTTACTGTGGACTTACTGTGCATGGATGATCTAGAAATCCATTGAATGGTAACTGCAGGAAGAGAAAAATTCCCTTGTCTCCTTCATTGATTTTTCTGCACAATTCTTTGATGCGTCTGAATAGGTTTTTAAAGCGTTCTCTTGTCTGTTGACATCAAGCCAACAAGTTCATTTTTGGAAGTGATGAAACACTGCTTTGGTGGTGCTAAAAATGTCTACATGTTCTCATGTGTTTAGAAGAGAATTTGTTCTAGGCCAGGCACAGTGACTGGTGCCTGTAATCCCACCACTTCAGGAGGCTGAGGCAGGTGGATCACTTGAGGCCAGGAGTTGGAGACCAGCCTGGCCAAAATGGTGAAACTCTGTCTCTACTAAAAAATACAAAAATTAGCTGGGTGTGGTGCTGTGTGACTGTAGTCCCAGCTACTTAGGAGGCTGAGGCAGGAGAATCATTTGAACCCGGAAGGCCAAGGTTGCAGTGAGCTGAGATCATGCCACTGCACTCCAGCCTGGACAACAAAGCGGGACTCTGTCTCGAAACAAAACAAAACAAAACAGAACGAAACAAAAATTAGGTGGACATGGTGGCACGTGCATGTAGTCCCAGCTACTCAGGAGGCTGAGACAAGAGAAACGCTTGAACATAGGAAAACATAGGAAGCAGAGGTTGCAGTGAGCTGAGATTGCACCACTGCACTCCAAACTGAGCAACAGAGCGAGAGACACTGTCAAAAAAAAAAAGGAAGAGAATTGGTTCTTTTACTCAAACTACTGCTTGATTCTGAAACATATGGATTCATCTCATCTGATTAGGTTTGTAGTATCCTATCAAAATTTTTCCTCCTCCATAAATGAGTCTATCACATTCTCTTATAACTGAGGAATTGGCACTTTACATGCTTCAAATACTTTCTGTGTCCTTCACAATTGTGCTCACCATCAAATGAAACCTCTTACTTTTGACTAAATGTGTTATTTCCAAAACTATGGCCTTTCTTGATCATTTCATTGATTTGAGAATCTGCACATCACATTTACTTTCCTTAAATATAGTGAAGCATGAAAACATTTTAATACTTGAATTTTTTAAAAAATGAAGTGTTGCCAAAAAGATCTGTTTTTTTTTTTTTTTTTCCTGATGCTCAGGATGAATTACTAGCAATCTTGACTTTGACTGGTAAGACTGATATAGGTGATAGTAAATACAGGTTTTTGTGGTTAGTAGGGGTCTTAACTCTGGTTAAGAAAATACCTTAAAGAAGGGACACATAGGGCCAGGCGCGGTGGCTCCCACCTGTAATCCCAGCACTTTGTGAGGCCCAGGTTGGGGGATCACCTGAGGTTGGGAGTTTGAGACCAGCCTGGCCAACACAGGGAAACCCCATCTCTACTAAGAATACAAAAATTGCCGGGTGTGGTAGTACATGCCTGTGACCCAGCTACTTGGGAGGCTGAGGCATGAGAATCACTAGAATCTGGGAGGGGAAGGTTGTGGTGAGCTGAGATTGCACCACTGCACTCCAGCCTGGGTGGCAGAGTTATAGCAGCGCAATTTGCAATTGCAAAAATATGGAACCAGCCCAAATGCCCATCAATTAACAAGTGGATAAAGAAACTGTGCTCTATATATACTACGGAATACTACTCAGTCGTAAAAAGGAATGAATTATTGGCATTCACAGGAATCTGGATGGAACTGGAGACTATTATTCTAAGTGAAGTAACTCAGGAATGGAAAAGCAAACATCATATGTTCTCACTCATAAGTGGGAGCTAAGCTATGAAGATGCAAAGGCATAAGAATGACACAATAGACTTTGGGGACTCGAGGTAAAGGGTGGGAGTGGGGTGAGGGATAAAAGACTACAAATTGGGGCCGGGCGTGGTGGCTGACGCCTGTAATCCCAGCACTTTGGGAGGCCGAGGTGTGTGGATCATGAGGTCAGGAGTTCAAGATCTGCCTGGCCAACATGATGAAACCCCGTCTCTACTAAAAATACAAAAATTAGCCAGGTGTGGTGGCAGGCACCTGTAATCCCAGCTACTTGAGAGGCTGAAGCAGAGAATTGCTTGAACCCGGGAGGCGGAGGTTGCAGTGAGCTGAGATCACGCCACTGCATTCCAGCCTGGGTGACAGAGCAAGACTCTGTCTCAAAAAAAAAAAAAAAGAATACAAATTGGATTCAGTGTATACTGCTCTGGTGATGGGTACACCAAATTTTTACAAAGAACTTCGTGTAACTAAATACGACTTGTTCCCCCAAAACCTATGGAAATAAATTGAAAAAAAAAAAAAAAAGACTGTCTCAAAAAAAAAAAAAAAAAAGAAGGGACAGAAAACAAGACTAAGCTGTTCAGCAAGAAGGGTGAGGGGCTGTTTACAGTCAATATCAGCTGCAGGTAACATTTCTCTTTCAAGATGGCCTAAGCGGGCCGGGCATGGTGGCTCACGCCTGTAATCCCACCCAGCACTTAGGGAGAGCGAAGCGGGTAGATAACTTGAGGTCAGGAGTTTGAGACTGGCCTGATCAACATGGTGAAACCCTCTCTCTTCTAAAAATACAAAAATTGTGGGGGGATGGTGGTATGCGCCTGTAATCCCAGCTACTTGGGAGGCTGAGGCAAGAGAATCACTAGAATCTGGGAGGTGGAGGTTGCAGTGAGCTGAGATCGTGCCAATGCACTCCAGCCTGGGTGACAGAGTGAGACTCCACTTCAAAAAAAAAAAAAAAAGATAGTCTAAGTGATTTCTACAGTGTGGCTTCTACATATTAAACACATCACTAGTTTGAAAAGGCTGCAGTCATTATCTCTTGTCTATTTATCTGGATGGAGAAGCTAAGCATACAGAATTTAAGTGGCTAGCCTAAAGGCCAACTTAACCAAAGTGTTAGACATGGAATCTGGCTATCAATACAAGCTCTCTCCTTAAGTATTGTGAACTATACTTTCACTACAAAGAATTTGATAACATGTCTGAAGACGCAGTAGAATTATACCTTCTTTTCTCCATGGTCAGAAGGCAATTAAGTAAAATTCAACTATCCCTAGGGGTGTAATCACTTTACTAATACAGATAAAACCATTATGACCAAGTAGGAATTATAGCATAAGCTCAGCACATAAAATGGAATTATTTAAATTATACTACAGCGAAGCTAGTCAGGAATAAGACTCCATTTATTTTTGGCCTGAACACTTCTTTCAGGTGAAGAGAAACATTACTCCCAGTTTTACATATATTTCTGGGAACGAAACTCAGGGCTTGTCCACAATACTACAATTTTCCTGTGTTGGGATCCTCTCTACTTGAAGTGCCTGGGAGAAAAGCACATCCTACTCAGCAGTGAGTGGTAAGTAGTCTAAAATCAAGCTCACCATCACCCCCAGCATTTCTTAGCTTGATTTCAGCCAATGCCACTTGGCAGAAAAGTGGCACCACTTTTACGATACCAGCCACTGAAAAATCCCAAGTCCATGCTACCAACCTCTCTCTCAACTGTTCGGTCTCTGCGATCGACTAGCTAACTGACATGCTTTAAAGTTGCAACTTGGTCTCAACTTCTCTTTTTCCACCCGGGAGAGGCACATTCTATTACTAAAAGAGAAATCCAGGGCTGGATTCATGGTGGCACAGCCCCCAGTTTTTGGTACATCTACTCAAACCATAGTCAATTCTACAGGCGTTCCTGGTAGGGAATGCTACCCCCAAGACGCTCTCAAAGCTATGCTACAGTCAGTTTGAGCTGACTGAATTTACCCAACATCTCAAGGGCATCAGGACAAATTGGCTTTCCTTTGCCACTTCTTTGAAGGACAGTTAGCAGATCAAAAGCATTTACTGAATTTACTTCTATAGCTCCCTCCCCACCTTGGAGACTGTAAAGTACCCAAATGTCCTGTTCTCAATTTTCGTTAGTAGAAAAAGTCATTTTTCCCCTTCCTTCCTCTAAATAAGCTCACAACCTAAACTATTTGACAGAATTGTAATGTCTTGCCTTGCTTTGTAAGTCCCTATTAATAACTTTTAGTGTTGGCATGAAGGAATTTTGGTGCCAAACTATGAAAAATATAAGCAAAGGAAGATATTTATGACTTCTAGACATTGTAGTAAGCATTTACAAAATTTACTAAAGAATTTAGGATATGAAAATGTTTTTATGTAGTAAGAAAGTCTTACCAGTATTTACAGAATTTAACAAGTTTAATTTCCCTTTTAAAGAGTTGTATCATCTTCTGGTGTTCAATACTAAAGCCCCTTACATGGCTGTTTTTTGTTTTTTTGAGATGGAGTTTCGCTCTTGTTGCCCATGCTGGAGTGCAGTGGCGTGATCTCAGCTCACTGCAACCTCCGCCTCCCAGGTCCAAGAGATTCTCCTGTCTCAGCTTCCTGAGTAGCTGGGATTACAGGTGCCTGCCACTATGCCAGGCTAATTTTTGGTATTTTTTATGGTAGAGACAGTGTTTTACCATGTTGGCCAGGCTGGTCTCGAACTCCTGACCTCAGGTGATCCGCCGGCCTCAGCCTCCCAAAGTGTTGGGATTACAGGTGTGAGCCACCACACCCAGCCTACGTGGCTGTTTTTAATGCAATCTTCTCTACCCCCCAAAATGTTTCTATAGTTTGGATGTGTGTCTCTGTCCAAACCTCACGTTCAAATGTAATCCTCAATGTTGAAGGTGGGTGGGGCCTGGTGGGAATTGACTGGATCACGGGGGCATATTTCTTTTATTTTTTTCTTTTTTTTGAGACAGGGTCTCATTCTGTTGCCCAGGCCAGAATGCAGTGGGGTGATCACGGCTCACTACAACCTTGACCTTCCAGATTCAAGCAATCCTCCCACTTGAACCTCCCAAGTAGCTGGGACCAAAGGCACATATCACCACGCCCGGCTAATTTTTGTATTTTTTGTAGAGACAGGGTTTTGCTATGTTGCCCAGGCTGGTCTCAAACTCCTGAGCTCAAACAATCCAATTTGCCTCGGCCTCCCAAAGTGCTGGGATTATAGGCATGAGCCACCACGTTGGGCCAACAGGAAGATATCTAATGTATGATTAAGCACCATCTCCTTGATGCTGTCCTTTTGATAGTGAGTTCTCATGAGATCTGGTTGTTTAAAAGTGTGTAGCACCTGCTCCCACCTCCTTGCTCCTGCACCTGCCATGTAAGACGTCTGCTTCCTCTTCACCTTCCACCATGATTGGAAGTATCCTGAGGCCTTCCTAGAAGCTGAGCAGATGCCAGCGCCGTGCTTCCTGTATAGCCTGCAGAACTGTGAGCGAATTAATCCTTTTTTTTTTTTTTTTTTTTTTGAGATGGAGTCTCGCTCTGTCGCCCAGGCTGGAGTGCAGTAGCACGATCTCAGCTCACTGCAAGCTCCACCTCCTGGGTTCACACCATTCTCCTGCCTCAGCCTCCTGAGGAGCTGGGACTACAGGTGCCTGCCACCAGGCCCAGCTAATTTTTTTTTTTTGTATTTTTAGTAGAGACGGGGTTTCGCCGTGTTAGTCAGGATGGTCTTGATCTCCTGACCTTGTGATCCTCCCGCCTAGGCCTCCCAAAGTGCTGGTATTACAGGCCTGAGCCACTGTGCCCCACCCTCTTTTCTTTATAAATTACCCAATCTCAGGTTTATTTTTTTTTATAGCAATGTAAGAATGGCCTAATACAATGTCTTCAAAATCATTTGCCTGGGTTAACTATTGTTTGCTTGTTTTTTGAGGGGGGTGCTGGACATTATTAATAAGAGTAGTTTTGTGAATAAGTATACTAACTTGAGGTTAAGTTCTACCTAAATATCAGCTTAAGTCAAAGTTGACATTCTGTTGTTGTTAGAATAAAAATGCCTGAAAACCAATGATAATTCCAGAATTTAATATTAGTAAGGATCAGAAGCAAAAATATTTTACTGAGTGCAGAGAAACTTCTCTCTCAGAGGATCCATTTTATTATCAGGATTTATCCCGAGGGAGGGCTAGCTGGCAAAGAGGCTAACTTCGTTTAGCAACTCTACAAAATTTATAAATTGGTGCAGACTGTAGGATGAGAGAAGAGCTGAAAAACATTTCCCTGAACTTTCGTAAATAATCCAGGATACCAATTCACATGGCCAGGCCTGTATGAGCTCCAGTGATTTTTGTGGGTTTAGTGTCTGGTGGAGCCACCCACCACTGCAAACTGTTATCTAGCATCAAAGGAACTTCCTCCAATCCCTAAGGAACTCTCAGAATGTCTGGTCCACTCGCCACTAAGCTCAGGACTCTAGATGTCTGGGAGCCACTACACTCTTTAGTTTGGACCCTCAAGGAATTCAGATGTGTCCCTCTAACCCACTGCCCATTCTGACTTCCTCCTCAAAGGCAAATTCAAAGGACTTTATCCTCTTTGAAGTACCCTTTGTCTAATCCTGCTGGCCACCCCTCTCTTATCCACTACTTCTCTTTTAAAAACTTGTGCGGTGGCTCATGCCTATAATCCCAGTACTTTGAGAGGCCGAGGCGGGCGGATCACAAGGTCAGGAGTTCGAGACCAGCCTGACCAACATGGTGAAATCCCGTCTCTACTAAAAATACAAAAATTAGCCAGGCGTGGTGGCGTGCACCTGTAATCCCAGCTACTCAGGAGGCTGAGGCAGGAGAATCGCTTGAACCGGGGAGGTGGAGGTTGCATTGAGCCGAGATTGCGCCACTGCACTCCAGCCTGGGTGACAGAGTGAGAGCCCATCTCAAAAAACAAACAAAAACCAAAAAAACTCCTTTCCTCAGCTTCCAGAAAGAACAGTGCACTCTCCCCTGGTCCTCTCTGATTCCTCTTCCTCTCCTTTTCTGTTTTCCCCAAGACCTTCCCCTTCTTGGTGAAACCACTGGCTCTCCCAGCATCAACTGTAACCCAGATGTTCCTGGCTTGACAAATCTCTGGGCCCTGACCCAGGTTTCCAGTTGCCTGATGAAGCTCATTATGTCTAAACCCAAACTCATCCTTCTTCCCTGACTCAAACCTGTGCCACACATCTTTTGAGGCTAGAAGCCTTGGCCCCATGTCTTCTGAAGCTGGAAGCCTTGGCCCCACATCTGTTTCTTTTTTGCAATCATCTCATTTATTCAGGTGTCATGGTAGCTACTGAATCTTTGCCCCACTTTCCATTCACAGAGAAATGCCTCTCTCACTGACGACTTGGACCAATTTATGGGAACACTGCACACATTGCTTACATTTTTCTCTGCCTGCAGCCTCTTGTCTCTTCTAATCCAGGGGTCCCCAACCCCCGGGCTGAGGACCTGTACTGGTGTGTGGCCTGTTAGGAATGGGACCTCACAACAGGAGATGAGCCGCCTTGGAGCAAGCATTACCACCTGAGCTCCACCCTGTCAGATCAGGGTGGCATTCGATTCTCACAGGAGGGTGAACCCTATCGTGAACTGTGCATGTGAGAGATCTAAGTTGCATGCTCTTTATGAGACTAATGCCTGATGATCCGAAGTGGAACCATTTTATCCTGAAACCATCCCCACTGCGTCCTACCCCCTGCCCCTACCCTGTTCGTGGAAAAATTGTCTTCCATGAAACTGGTCCCTGGTGCCAAAAAAGGTTGGGGACTGCTGCTCTAATCCACCCCATCTCTGCCGGGTGCGGTGGCTTACGCGTGTAATCCTAGCACTTTGGGAGGCTGAGGTGGGCAGATCACCTGAGGTCAGGAGTTCAAGACCAGCCTGGCCAACATGCTGAAACCCTGTTTCTACTAAAAAATACAAAAACTAGCCAGGCGTGGTGGCAGGTGCCTGTAATCTCAGCTACTCAGGAGGCTGAGGAAGGGAGAATTGTTTGAGCCCGGGAGGCGGAGGTTGCAGTGAGCCGAGATCATGCCACTGCACTCCAGTCTGGGCAACAGAGTAAGACTCCATCTAAAAAAAAAAAAAAAAAAAAAAAAAAATTCCATCCCATTTCATGCTGTAGCTGGACACATGCTTATACGGCAATTTCTGATGATGTTATTCTCCTGTTCAAATGACTCTAATTGCTCCCTCTTGCTTATAAAATAACCTCCAAACTTTTCCTGCATGGAGACAATGCATTGTAGTGAAAAGAGCAAAAGTGAGTGAATCAGAGACACAAGGGTTCCAATTGCTGCTTTTGCCAGATGTTAGATATGTGGCCTTGGACAAGTTTCCAAACTTCTCTTTGCTTCAGCTTTCCCAGATAGAAATAAGACTTCTAAACTTATTGAGAATTGTCATAAAATTAAAACAGCCTTCATTTATTGAAAGTTTATTGCATGTTAGACTTTTTAAAATGCAACACCTCATTTAATCTTCATAACCATGTTCTACTATTCCTCTATTTTCTTTTTTTTTCTTTTCTTTCTTTTTTTCATTTTTCTTTTTTGAGACAAAATCTCTCTCTGTCAGCCAGGCTGGAGTGAAGTGGCGCGATCTTGGCTCACCACAACCTCCGCCTCCGGGGTTCAAGTGATTCTCACGCCTCAACCTCCTGAGTAGCTGAGACTACAACAGGCATGCACCACCACACTTGGCTAATTTTTGTATTTTTAGTACAGATGGGGTTTTGCCATGTTGGTCAGTCTGGTCTTGAACTCCTGGCCTCAAGTGACCCACCCACCTTAGCCTCCCAAAGTGCTGAGATTACAGGCGTGAGTCACTGCACCTGGCCTTATTCCTCTATTTTTTTAGGATCAGGAAACTCGGACTCAGAGAAGCTAACCACCCAGCCCAATTCCAGATCCTTAACTGACCTGTGCTGAGGCCTCGCCTAGTACTGCAGGTAGACAGTACATGTAGTTCCCTTTGTCTTCCATAATCTGACTCTGACACACCTTTGAAAGCTTATCTCATGCTAGTTTTCTCCCAGCAGTTGTCATCTCCATGGTCTGAACTACCTGACCGGCTGTGACTCTACCTACAAGGCCCTTCCCTGCATTTCTACCTATTGAAGTCCTACTGCTATCCTAAACTCTAGCTAAGTGTCACCTCTTCCTAGAAGACCTGATTGCAAATGTTCCTGCCTCCCTGGAAATCTCATAATACTTGCCATTTCTCTTACGCAAAGATCATGTTTTCTCTTATATTATCATTTTTTCCCTTTTGCGCATATGTTTTATTTTCCTTCTTGAATCACAAACTCTTTCTGGGCAAGGAGCATGTTGTCAAAGTCTTATTCAACCTTGTTTGCCTTTTAGTTCCAGGCTCAGTCCCTGGGACAGATGAGGCACTTGCCAAATTCTGTAGAATATTTAATTTTTGCACAAATTTAATCCAGCTTTGAAGCGTTGAGCTCAGTCTACAGTCTGCATGAAGTGAATGTGTTCCTCACGTGTTAGGGGTGATATCACAGGGAGAACAGTAATTACAATGTGAGATGGAGATGGGGCCAATTAGTCTTTCTTCTTTGCCAATAAAAAGGCAGAGAGAGTGAACATTATATGGTTTTAGGCAAAGTACCTGACAGCAGGGACCAGCGGTAGGAGGTCTACTTAGGTTTGCTATCTTAATTAGCCTATTTAAAAAAGATTTCTGGCACTATAAAGATGTGCGGATTTGCCTTTGAAGGTATATGGGTTTACCATCACTCTGGCGTGCACGCACACACACCCCCACACACCCCACAATCCAAATAAGACAGTAGAAAGGGTTTTAAAAAAAACTCTTAATCTACCCCATTTCTATTTCAGCAGCTTCCAAATTCACATGCCCGAATGCAATACATAAAAATGCTGGAGAAGAAAATCAGATAATACAAGTGGGAATTCAGTCAGAGAAAGGTTCCCTAACATTGTAGGAAATATCACTCTAGGCAGAAAACTGCTACCAGATCCTTAACTCTGAGAAAGAACAGGTGGAGACATGATGAGTCAACGCCGCTGAGGCTTCACGCAGCAGCCACCACGGCCCGGCTTGGGTAAATATTTTTATTACAAACACAGTGGTGCGTAATGGGCCAAACGATCAGTCCTGACAAAGATTGCCCACAGGACTGTGACACTGCAGTAGCTGGGAAAGTGGGCTAGAACCCGAGCTTACACGAACCTGACGAGCAGCATCAGGGTTGATGTCAGGTTAGTGACAGCTGCCGTCACCTCACAGGAAGCAAAACTGGGAAATGCAAAATTCAGTTTTGAGAAATCTCAGTCGATGGCAAGACGTTTCTTTAAAAACTGCAAGATTCGCAGGACCCTCCACGATCCTCTTAGGCAAATATTTCTTCTTAAGGAAACAGTGTCTTTTCTATTTTTCTTTCTCCCTCAAACTCTCACAGGCTCTGCTTCTTGGACTGAGCTGAATTCAGTCAAACCAACCGTTTAGATGTCTTCTTTCTTCCTTCCTTCCTTCCTTTTCTTTCCTTCCTTCCTTCTTTCTTTTTCTTTCTCTCTCTCTCTCTCTCCTTCCTTCCTTCCCTCGGTCCCTCCCTCCCTCTCTCCCTTTCTCTCTTTCTTTCTTTTTTAGAGATGGAGTCTTACCCTCTCACCCAGACTGGAGTGCAGTGGCACGACCTCGGCTCACTGCAACCTCAACCTCCCGGGTTCAAGCGATTCTCCTGCCTCAGCTTCCAAAGTAGCTGGGATTACAGGCATGCGCCACTACGCCCAGCTAATTTTTGTATTTTTTTAGTAGAGACAGGGTTTCACAATATGTTGGCCAGGCTGGTCCCGAACTCCTGACTGCAGGTGATCCGCCGGCCTCGGCCTCCCAAAGTGCTGGATTACAGGTGCAAGCCACCTTGCCCAGCCTGTTTAGGTATTTTCAAAACACCTGCGGATCACAGGGTTGGACCAATTGTCTGGTGACTGTGGCATTCAGTAAGATGTGGAGAGTTAAGAGAGCAGAGGGGCCGCCCAGCCCCTGCACCTGGCTCCCTTTACACAGTTACCTTCTCCCCCCACCCCCAGGCTCAGGCTGAGAAGAATGAGATCCAGGGGATGGGCTAAGAGGCCAGGAGAGAGAGAACTGGGCTGTGGTGGTGAGAAAGTGAGAAAGCTAACGGGGCAATTAGAAGGCTGATTCATTTGTTTATCTAGATGATTATGCTCTACTTAGTTGAATAGTTTTGAAGTGCTCTGTGGTTCAGGAAATTTCCTCTCACAGGCTTATCAGGTCCACAGCCTTCCATGTGCCTGACAGTTCCACGAAAGAAGGCTCCTGAGCACAGGGTATGGGTTTTGAGGGACCTTTTAATAATACGCTTGCTAATATAATTAAGTCAAGTAATGCATATCAAACCTCAAGCCGAGGAGAGGTGAAAAAAAATTCAACTAAGGTTACTTCCATCTTTTAAAAGAACAGAGAAAAAAGACATGGCCTCTAAATATTCCTAACTCAGGGTTTCCCAAGAAGTGTTTCTAAATCCCCAACTGGACCTGTGGTTCTAGAAATGCAACATAGATTAACAGAATTTTTGAACAGGAAGGAACTTTTAAGCAATATCTTAGGTTTGGGCTTCTCTGATCAATATTTCACAGAACTCTACAATAAAATATGTGAGTCACAGAAGAAGCTAAAAGATAATTCCATGGATCAAATCATTTTAGGAAATTGCCGATTAAAGAAAGGTAGGCCGGGCGCAGTGGCTTATGCCTGTAATTCCAGCACTTTGGGAGGCTGAGGCAGGCGGATCACCTGAGGTCAGGAGTTTGAGACCTGCCTGACCAACATGGCGAAACCCCGTCTCTACTTAAAATACAAAATTAGCCAGGCGTGGTGGCACACGCCTGTAATCCCAGCTACTCGGGAGGCTGAGGCAGGAGAATCACTTGAACCCGGGTGATGGGGGTTGCAGTGAGCCGAGATCACCCCATTGCACTCCAGCCTGGGCGACAAGAGCGAAACTCTGTCTTAAAAAAAAAAAAAAAAAGAAAAGAAAAAAGAAAGATAAATTGGTTTCTTTAGCAAAGGGTGTGGCAGCTTACAGATGGCAACAGATTCTTTGCCTTTGCTGGGTCTGTGTCCTCCGCCCTTGTCTCTGGGTAGGTTCTGTCTTTGACAGTTGAAGTGATCCTGCCAGTTTCTGGGCGCTGGCCTTATGGGGTTGGTAGCTTCGATGTCTGGTCTCTGGCTGGGCTTGCACCGGAGGGCACCTCAAAGCTGCCATTCCCCAGCAGACAGGCAGCATCAGTTACCCACCATGTGAATAGGTCTTGTGGGCTTGAGCCCTTGCCTCCCATGACTGCCACCCCAGCCAACACCTGATTGCACCTGCCTGAAACCCAAGTGAGAACAGCCTAGCTGAGCCCGATGAACCCTCAGCACTGAGCGAGATGACAGGAAGTTACTGTTTAAGCCATTAAGTTTTGGGGTGGTTCATGTTGCTGTATGGCACACAGCTGGCAATCAGCAACTATTTATTTAATGAATAAATGACTGAGTGAGTGACTGAGTAAATGTGAATCTTCCAGAGGGTGATATAGCACGTCACATTTCCTAAATATGACACCTGAATACTTCAAGACAAATCTTGCAGAACAGGGCTTGACGGAATGCTAGTCTGAGAAACAATAAATGAGAAGATTGAAATGGTAGAGTTTTGGAAATATTGGTCGAGTTTAGAAAAGTGAGCCAGACAGGTCAAGAGAATTGCCCAAGGAAACAAAACTAATTGTTAGACTCCACCTGTGAACGCATCTCCTTTCCTAGCTAAAGTAAAGGGTATGGATACAATGGTCTCCCTCCCATAGCCACATTTTAGCTAATTAAATAGATCAGGCTTCTAACTTGGTAGCCCTCTCTTTCTGTTCCATGATAAAGTCTTTGTGTCCAACTAGCTATTTTCCATGAGACCTCTTTTACGTGGCAGACTTCCAAAGATGATATAAGAGTATGAATTAGGCTAGGTGCAGTGGCTCACACCTGTAATCCCAGCACTTTGGGAGGCCAAGACGGGCAGACCACTTGAGGCCATGAGTTTGAGACCAGCCTGGCCAACATGGTAAAACCCCATCTCTACTAAAAATAAAAAAAATTAGCTGGGCATGGCGGCGCACACCTGTAATCCCACCTACTTGGGAGGCTGAGGCAGAAGAATCGCTTGAACCCACAAGGTGGAGGTTGCAGTGAGCTGAGATCGCACCACTGCACTCCAGCCTGGGCAACAGAGCAACAGAGCAAGACTGTCTCCAAAAAAAAAAAATTAAAAAAAAATATATGTATTAGCCTAAAGTCTAGATTAAGCGTTCTCAAAATAGCAGCACCCATAGCAACATCTTGGTTCTTTGGTTCTTTTGGTTTTCAGTCCAGTTCATTTGCCTGGACTGGGTGCGGTGGCTCATGCACTTTGAGAGGCCGAGGTGGGTGGATCACCAGAGGTCGGGAGTTCCAGACCAGCCTGACCAACATGGAGAAACCCTGTCGCTACTAAAAATACAAAATCAGCTGGGCATGGTGGCGCATCCCTGTAGTCCCAGCTACTCGGGAGGCTGAGGCAGGAGAATCACTTGAACCCGGAGGTGGAGGTTGCAGTGAGCCGAGATCGCGCCATTGCACCCCAGCCTGGGCAACAAGAGTGAAATTCCGTCTTAAAAACAAAGAAACAAAACAAAACAAAACAAACATTTGTCTGACGGAAATCCTCGCTTAAAATGGAAATGTCTGGAAGAACAGATTTTCAGCGGAACTAGCTATCAGTGAGGAATCCAGATTTTAAAATTTCTTCAGTCTTATGTTACAAATTTAATTTCTCTTCCTCCATATGAGAAGTAAATCATATGATCTGATTTTAAAACAATATAGTGAAGAATGTTAACACTAGCCAGCTCAAAATCTAGGGTATTCCATTTTACTTTTCTTTCTTTTTTTAGACAGAGTCTTGCTCTGTTGCCCAGGCTGGAGTGCAATGGCGCCATCTCAGCTCACTGCAACCTCCACCTCCCAGGTTCAAGCGATTCTCCTGTGTCAGCCTCCCGAGTAGCCAGGATTACAGGTGCACGCCACCAGGCCCAGCTAAATTTTTTTTTGTATTTTTACTAGAGACAGGATTTCACCATGTTGGCCAGGATAGTCTCGATCTACTGACCTTGTGATCTGCCCACCTCAGCCTCCCAGAGTGCTGGGATTACAAGAGTGAGCCACTGCGCCTGGCCTCCATTTCCACATTTCAAATACCATTACAGCCTATGCCACTGCTTCCTAATCAAGTCTCCAAAGCCAAGAACCACTTCAATATCAGTTGAAAGAAAGTTTTATCTAATTATCTTCATTCCCCACTTTGAATTGACCAACCATCT
This sequence comes from Gorilla gorilla gorilla, assembly GCF_029281585.2. Taxonomy (NCBI): domain Eukaryota; kingdom Metazoa; phylum Chordata; class Mammalia; order Primates; family Hominidae; genus Gorilla; species Gorilla gorilla. Next base: position 26,359,598 of record NC_073228.2, on the reverse strand, counting down.
ATCTTTTTCTGGTTTTATCAAAGGGGCTGCCAGGACAAAAGCACATCCAATTTTAAGTAGGCTTTAGTTAGCAGACTTAAAATTGATCATGCATTTTAGTTTCAGTAACTTGCAATTCCTACACCCTTTGATAATTCACTTTAAAGAGCAAACCGTCTTTAATGACAAGGCTTAAAAGAGACGACCTTTCTGAACAAAATATGAAAGCTCAGAAGAGATAGTTCTTTTAAGGAAACTATGAATTAAAATGACCTTGTGTTCTGAAACTTTTCTCCCACCATTTTTGATGTTTTACCTTTCCTTTTTACTCTTAGAAAGAAAGCTAAAACACCACTGCCTTCTATGGATGGTGATGCACTTCAATAAGAGGGCTGTTAATTGTTAATTCCAACTCACAGTTTCTTCTGTCTGCACTGTCTCTGCAGATGCCTTTAATGAGGTTGCTCACCACTGTAAGCACACACCTGTTTCTGAAGAAATCACTGTTGATATGTGACATTACAGGATAATGTTTGAATCTGAGCTATTTCCCTTTAATCACAGTCAATTCTTTTGTACGGTCTATGAAGCAAGTCTGTCATTCTCTGTTCCCTCAGTCTTCCTGTTTTCTTCATTATGCCCCGATGGCTGCCTTCTATGAAGTTCATTGTTGAGTGGGGAGGCTGCAAAATCAGAGCTCAGACCCCTGAAAGGGTGCACTGCTTGGTGATGCAGAAATGGTGGACTCGAACAAAATTGTGACATACGTGGATGACTGAATAGCTAACTTTGCTGTTAGCCCTTCTCTTCCCTGACCCCGTAAGTAGATAATAACAAACACCAAGAACCTGGGGTTGCAGAGTGTTTCTTCTGCTTGGCTTGTTCCAAACCCTTTACCAGCCACTACCTGTTGACAATTACGTGTTGAAATAGAAAAAGCACAGGTGGATGACTCAGGTACAGCAGCCAATAATGATAACTTGAGATGTAACAAAATTAGGTACTTGTGATGAACAATTGATCTTCCAGCAGATAAAAGAACGGATGGAATCTTAGATGATTTTATAATAAGGCACAGTGTTTATAATTTATTTCCTGAGCACTTTCTTTTTCTCCCAGTAGCCATTTCTATACTCACCGCTCAACTCAGTAAGGAATTTCAAACATGCCAAATGCAATTTTTCTTTCTCTTCCTTTATCAGAGAACGTTCACAAAGACATTAGTGTCAACCATCCATTCCTATCACATCCAATCAAAGTGACCTAAAGTTTCATTCCCTTTACTCCCAGACATACATGACATGGTTCAGAAGGGAAACAGGATCTGGGTAATGTCAAAGGTTCACCAGTGTTTGTAATTTCATAACCCTTGAAATAAGGAAAAGAAAGAATGGCAGGCAACCTTCCAAAACACCTACTGATATTTACTCATGGAAAACAAATAGTCTTGAGTGGGAGTTCCAAAGCCAGCATACAATACAATTCACAAAGTATTTTCACCTCAAGCACCTAATAACCTTACTAATGAAATCTGGTGAGCTTCAACTTGTTTTCCATGGTCTGTACAGAAAGAAGTACTTAACGGGAATCCTGTAGGAATCTTTCCTTTCAGACTAAATCATAGTCTGAGTACCAATAATCCTCATTTGTTTTAATAGCATCTGCAATGATTTTGCTTTTTCCTAAATATTCTTGAAACCAGTACTATAATTTATTGTATATGCAGGAAAAACCTCATCTTCCAAAAGACAGAGACTTATATTCCTGGGGGAGGTGTCAGGGTGTCTGAACATTACCAGGCTGAGTGGTAGCCCCACAGAGATGAGTTAGTGCAAGAATCCCAGGCCTCCTACTGATGGCCACAGCCCAGCCCTGTTTATGCCAAGTCCCTCCCTGGCTTTGGAAGTGGCTGTAAAACCTGTTACTTCCTTATCATCTTTGTGGCTCAGTTACAGTACAAAAAGGGGTAATTAATCCTTGGGCTGCAAACAACAGACTTGGGCGTGGGAAAAAGAAAAGAATTTTGAAAAAGTGTAAATAAACTTTGTGCCCTGTCCTTTTACAGTAAACCAGAGGATTACAGCCCCGCCCATGGGCCAGATTTTTAGAGAGCTCAAAATGCCCAGGGCACACACCACACTGCAGTCGAAAGAATTTGGGGCATCCATTCACTCATTCTCCGCAATTCAAAATTTCCTTGGCAAATGGGTTGACCAATCATCACAGAACAGCTCTTGGGCATTTGGGTGGGGAGAGGGACCCAGACTTAACCATCCACTCATGGAAGCAACACCATAGTCTCTCAACCAGGCGGTGACCACATGCAAACCGGACCGAGTAAAGCACATTCTGTGACTACTTGCCAATGTGTTGTGTCCTCATAACCTGACCTCACATTTTTTAGGCTTTCTTAAGGATCATCGATCGATATTATAATTAAAACAACAACCATAAAAAGGGAGATCAAGAAAGTAACAATAAAACCACAGCAGCTATCTAAAATTGTTACACCATATTCTGCCTCTACGGTTCCAGGACGTGATTGGAGACCAACAAGACAAATACTTGGACTGATATCAGATGATCCAGCGATTTTATCCTAAACACCAATTCATGCACTAATTATGGATTTGATTGTTGACATGATATAAGGTATATTTTCCCAAAGTACAATTTGAGATTGCTAACATTTGCTTGGGAAAAATACCATATATATGTCACACTTATTTTAGCAAATGAGGTTCGATAAAAAGTAGAAATAAAACTGGTAAGTACAAAATAATATTTTAATAATATAGGAACATGAACATGAAAACAATGTAAACAGGTTAGAATTTTTGATATGATACTACAAACGTGATTTTGATTGTACGCAACTGGTAAAATTCTATGCAAAAGGATTAACAAGGCATATCATAGGAAATCACTTTGCCCAATATAAGCAGTTCTCAGAACATACTCAAATGCACACAAACATGAAAATCGGAAATAAAGGAATGTTAAAAAAATAACTTAGGCAGACACAAATAAAACCACCCCACTAATGTATGAATGATGCATGTTTTTATGATCTTAATTACATTTAAGGATTTAAAAAATGCCACTGATCTCACAGTTTACAATATCCAAATCTTCAAACCTGCTGGAAGAAGTCCACAGCACAGCCTGGAAATTGCATCCGTTGCATTCTCTCGTGCAGTTACCTGTAAACCAAAAATTGTAGTCACGACTTTCTCTAGGTTTAACAGGTATGTCAATCAAAAAATAAGCTTCAATTCTGGAGAAGCTGATAGGGGTTGAAAAGGCTATTTGATATCAAAATTTCATAATTTATGCTTATCTATAAGGGATCAAATCTTACCTACACCGAGCAAACAGAATCTTTCGAAAAATGTGCGATTCACAAGATCTTTCCTTTTAATTCAAAGCTAAATAAGTAGTTCAGTCTTTCACTGCACAAACAGGAAGGGCGTTTGATGGAATTACAGCAGGTAAACACAATCTATGTTAGTGATGGCACTGGGAACCTTTGACTACAAAAGGTCTCATGCATCCCCAAAAAGAGCACTGAGGGTACTCAAGTCACTGTGAGTGCTGGATCACTGAGCTGTTGATCTATTCTGGTCTGGAGAACAATGCCAAACCCTTAGGGGAAAGGACTTTGAAGATGTGAGCTATCCTAGCAAGTACTGCATCATCTCACTATCTTAAAGGAAGATCGTGTCTCCCTCACTCCATCACTGGGCCTCAAGACAACATCTTGTCCTCTTGTCCAGGTGAGGCCTGGACCTGCCATGCCCCTGCAGATCCTTTCATCTTTCATCTTTCTTTTTTCTTTTTCTTTTTCTTTTTTTTTTTTTTGAGACAGAGTCTTACTCTGTTGCCCAGGCTGGAATGCAGTGGTGTGATCTCAGCTCACTGCAACCTCCACCTCCCAGGTTCAAGCAATTCTCCTGCCTCAGCCTCCTGAGTAGCTGGGATTATAGGCATGTGCCACCATACCTAGCTAATTTTTCTATTTTTAGTAGAGACAACGTTTTACCAAGTTGGCCAGGCTGGTCTTGAACTCCTGACCTCAGGTGATCCTCCTGCCTTGGCCTCCCAAAGTGCTGGGATTACAGGAGTGAGCCACTGTGCCCGGCAGATTCTCTCATCTTGTTTTGATAGTAGACTAAGCACTGGGATGAGAAGGGGGGTGACTTCTTAAAGACATGCTACTTACTAAAAACAGTCTTTTTCAAAACTTGTATTATATCCAAGCATTTTAATAAAGACAAAGGCCAAACAAGGAGGCTCACAGGTGCCACAACACAAACTAATCAGGAGACAGACACCTGCTTATGGGCAGTACCTTCTGCCTTGATATGTAGTCAGTTCTTCTTGAAGGATGGAAGCTCTCTTTTGCAGAAAATTAACCTAGAAAAGACACCTTGTGTGAGAAGAGGTGGACGTGGCTTACATGTCAATATTGTGCAAATAGTATGGTAAGATTTTATTTAAATTCAGACAATTCCCTAGATAAAACTCAGAGGATTTGTTGAATGTCAATGTTGTGTTTTTTACATTTGGTCACATCCCATCCTTATTGAAAATCCATCAGATACGACAGAATAAAGTTCAAACTCCTCATTGCAGAGCCATTTTGATCTGGCCCGCCCCCATCATTGTGGCTTTACCTGTCCTCACGCCCTGCCCACCATTGCTGCTTCTACACCGTGTCTTTCTCGCTCCGTTGCTCTTTGGCCCGGGCCATTTTCTCTCTTTGGAACACTTGTCTTTCTGTCTCCCATTCATCCTCCACCATTTGGTTTAAATGTCACCTCTCCTGTGGAATCGTTCACCTCCTCCCCAGCTGCTCCTCGCCTCCTAGCCCCAGGCAAAGCCAGAGGTCCCCTCCTCTGTGTTCCTCCCCTCTATTACTGGTACTTCTCAAACTGCTTTGTGGTTATTTGTTTTCATATCTCTTCCCTAAACCTGAGAGCTTCTCTTGGGCAGGAATGACCTTTCTGTCTCTCCACCCCAGTTTCTTTTACAGGGCTGGGCATGTAGCTGGTTTCACTAGCTGTGAATGAATGAATGAATGAGTGAGTATAAGGAAAATTACTGCTTTCTGGAAACCTCAATCCATTCTAGGGATTCCCTGAAGTTGGAGAGACAGAACTTCATAGCGGAAAGAGCCTGAGCTTTGTCTGGAGTTAGGCCAACTTTGGTTCAATTCCTGGCTTGCCATCTGTGGCTCTAGGAAAATTACTTAAGCTCTTGATGCTTAATCTGTGAAACGGGATTAATGACAGCTACTTCCCAAGGTTATGAGGATGACATGAAACAACTATAGAAACCGCCTAGTGCAGAGCTCAAAGCAGGTACAACCCCCAGACCCCCATTCTTAGGGGGCTGGAGGAAACTGGGTTGTTTAGCATATTCTCTTAAATCAGACCTTTACAAAGCATTTGATTATTGTGTAGCATACATTTCTATACTGTTAAAGATGCCTGTATCAGGCGTGGATTCAAAAGCACCTTACATAACCCAAATGGTTTGGGGCCAACTTATACCATGGCTTAATGTAATCAAGAGTCAGTGGTATTTGATCGTTTCAGAATTGTTTATTCTTGCATCTTTGGTCTGAACTGAAACCATGGCAACGGTTGATCCCGAAACATAGTTATGCAAGGGAGTACAGCTGGCAGAACAGAAAATGTGCTTGAAAGAGAAGAAAACACAGTCTTTCTAAGTGGGTGCATCTCAAAGTGGTCCTCCTGGTTTTGCTTATTTGTACAGCACCCTGGTCTTCATTTATCCAATTGCTCAAGTGACCCATAGGACAATTGATAATTTTGACAGATGCAGGGATTACACTGATTCAACTTCCCTCCCCCAACCACGCTCTGTAATCGGAATTCCAACAATTCTCAAAAAACACAGGCACCTGTGCTTTCAAACTAAATTTGCTCACTGTATGGCCTGTGACTCCTCCGTGCAGCTGCCAACTCTGAGGCCCTATCGCAGCTGGCAGCACTCTCTTTCTGGGTCAGCATCCAGTTTTAGGAGGCTGAAGTGGCTTTTATTACAGTGAAATGATATGAATGATAACAGAAGCCCTGCAGGTGGGTATCAGATTCCTTTTTTTTTCCTCTTCCTAAAAAAACTCCTCTGAAGGCGTCAGGTCCTACATAGCTGACACTATCTGTAGCTCACCTACAAACTTAATGGGTAAACCACACCTGGAGTGGAGCTTTTCATGTAAATAAAAATTATTTAACCCTCTGTATGTTCCCATTCTCCTCCACTACTTATTTTTATATGCAGGCGTGAACAAAATTTCATAGCCCTTAGAAGCAAAATCGCAAACAGTAGCATATGGATTGAGATTATGAACATTTCATTTTCAGATGAGAGAAGTTTTACTAGGGGAATATAAAAGGAGCAGCTAAAATGTGTTCCACATTTTATCTTACATATTATAAATAGATAACGTGGATATCATCAAACCATATCATTTATTTTATTCATAAATATATTTATTAAGCACCTGTTATGTGCCAGGCAAAGTACTTGATACAGGGAGTAAATAAATCCTTTCCTTCATGGAATTTTTCAAGGAAAAAATATGTCTTAAACTTCAAAGTGGGCTGGGCGCGGTGGCTCATGCTTGCAAAGTGAGGCTGAGGTGGGCGAATTGCTTGAGGTCAGGAGTTCGAGACCATCCTGGCCAAGATAGCAAAACCCCGTCTCTACAAACAAACCCCCGTCTCTAAAAATTAGCTGGGCGTGGTTGCGTGCACCTGTAATCCCAGTTACTTGGGAGGCAGAGGCAGAAGAATCGCTTGAACCTGGGAGGCAGAAGGTGCAGTGAGCTGAGATAGCACCACTGAACACCAGCCTGGGTGACAAAGTGAAACTCTGTCTCAAAAAAAAAAAAAAAAAACAAAGTGTATTGGAGATGTGAATATGTAAACTCTTTCTCATGATACCAACAATACGTAAAACATTCAAACATGTTAGAAGTTTTTCTCACATCGTGAACCACATCACATTTCTTTTCTTTCTTTCTTTCTTTCTTTTCTTTTTTTTTTTTTTTTTGAGACGGAGTCTTCCTCTGTCACCCAGGCTGGAGTGCACTGGGCGTGACCTCGGCTCACTGCAACCTCCGCCTCCCAACTTCAAGTGATTCTCCTGCCTCAGCCTCCTGAGTAGCTGGGATAACAGGCATGCACCACCATGCCTGGCTAATTTTTGTATTTTTAGTAGAGACGGGGTTTCACCACGTTGGCCAGGCTGGTCTCAAATTCCTGATCTCAGGTGATCTGCCCGCTGCAGCCTCCCAAAGTGCTGGGATTACAGGCGTGAGCCACTGCACCCGACCATATATATATATATAAATATATATATATATATATATATATATTTTTTTTTTTTTTTTTTTTTGAGACAGTCTTTTTCTGTCATCCAGGCTGGAATGCAGTGGTGTGATCTCGGCTCACTGCAACCTCTGCCTCTGGGGTTCAAGTGATTCTCCTGCCTCAGCCTTCCAAGTAGTTGGGATTACAGGCACGGGCCACCACACCCCGCTAATTTTTGTATTTTTAGTAGAGATGGGATTTTGCCATGTTGGCCAGGATGGTCTCAAACTCCTGACCTCAAATGGTCTGCCTGCCTCGGCCTCCCAAAGTGATAGGATTATAGGTATGAGCCACCATGCCCAGCCAAGAACCACACATTTCAACAAGAACTATTTAACCTAATTGTTTGAATACCTTGTCATTATTTTGCCTTGAACTTAGAATACATCTTGTTATCTCTAATGACCATGTAAAATACACCAGAATAAAAGTGCTTCTAACATAACTGTGCTTTCAGTTTCTCTGCCCTTCTGCACAGTGAGGAATCAGCCATATGCTAAGTGATGGCATTTTGGACCTGATACCAAGAATAAAAGGATGAGGCTATATTGGAAGGTAGACTGTAAATGAATTGAAGTTATAACTCACTGAACTTTTCAATTTTAAGAGTGCTTTAAAGAAATTCTTATTGAGACAGTGAGTTATTAAACAAGTAAGAAAAAAATTTAAAACAAAATGAAAATTTATCCTGAGTAGTAGGTTATGCAATGACATCACATTGATTTCTGGCAACAATTTGGAATCAGATTTATTTGCAAGTTTCTTTTCAGAGTATCCCCTAAATCCTTGGAAAATGCCTTGATTCTAGTAATTACCTGTGATTTTAGGGAGGAAATGGTGTCTTCAAGTTCTTGTCTTAGGGATGCTGGCATCAATCCTTTCAATTTTGTTTCATATTCTTGTCGTATGTAAGTTATCTAAATTGGAAAAAAATTAAGAGTTATCTTTTTACCACATAAATGATTGTTTTGAATTTAAGAAGTCCCAGAACAGTATCTGTTCATCACAATGAAAGGTTTGTTACACGCGGTCAGAAACCAGACAATAAAGATGAAATAAGAAGAAAGAGTTAAAAACTGAAAAGGCTACCCAGCCTGACCCTGTGACTCTGAGAGAGATGGTCCCTGTAACAATGCTTTATTTCTTTAAAATCCTCATGAACACAATTTTCAGCATCTGATAAGTAAAATAATTTTTCTCTCCTCTTCACTCATGAGGTTCCCCACTATGCTAGCCCTGCAGCCTCTCCTTGATCAGGATGTGAACTCCAACCATACTAAGCTGTCATCTGAGGACAACTCATAGCATGTCTCTGCTTTGATTAAAATACTCCTTGAGGGGGTGGTGGCTCACGCCTGTAGTCCCAGCACTTTGGGAGGCTGAGGTGGGCAGATCACTTGAGCCCAGGAGTTTGAGACCAGCCTGGGCATCTCTAAAAAAATATAAAAGTTAGCTGGGCATGGTGGTGCACAACTGTAGTTTCAGCTACCTGGGAGGCTGAGGTGGGAGGATCCTTTGAGCCCAGGAGATCAAGGCTGCAGTGAGCCAAGATCGGGCCACTGCACTCCAGTCTGGGTGACAGAGTGAGGCTTTTTCCCCCAAAACCCCCCAAAATCCCTACTCCTCCAAACTGTCAGGTAGTTGGGGCACTAAATGTGATTCATATAATCATGAAGACATGAATGAAGGAGAATCTACATAGCTGTGTCTCCGACCCTCTTTGACACAGTAGACAGGTAGAGTGCACTGGGCATAGGAAGGTTCCTGGTTCCTGGTTTCTTTCTGCCTCCCGAATACTACCGGGCCTGTGTTTAACTAACTGATGCTCACTGGGCTAGTAAAAAAAATAGGTTGGTGGCTCATCCCATTCATCCCTCTCAAGGCTAAAGGAGTGAGTGAGAGGGTAGAAGAAAAGCCTTTGGAAGAATATGCCTGAGCAGGATGAAGATGTGCATGGATGAGGTGTGAATATGCATGTGTAGATATTGGTGTCTTTTTCCAGCTGTGTTTCTGCATTTCTCTTCCACCTACTGTGAAATAGGATAGAATTAATTATTTTAAAAATCTGTTGCATGTGCTGTGCATGACTTAACCAAACATTAAAGCTGAGTTGCAGTGTATCATACCAAGTGATTCATCATACCCACCTGGAAATAGGCAATATACTATGAAAATTGTGTACGACTGAGTTGAGTTGGATAAGCCTATCAATTTGCTGAAGACAATTTAAAATTAACAGTCTTTAAGACCGAACTTTTCTTACACTAAACTGAATTAAGGAAAAAATGTGCTTAACAATTCATTTCATTACCTACTAAAATCCTGTGGCCACTGTTATAGAACATAAATTTTCAATTTTTGGCAAAGTGCTTTTTTTGGGATATGTTATAATCCTGTGACTTATACCTAAAGGAAAAAAAGAAATAATAAAACATGATCTCTCCCACAGATGCAAAGTCTTTGCTGATGAAATATCTGTTGATTCTCCTGTCTACTGATTTTTCTCACCTTCTCTTCTTCAGCTTACTTCCAAGTGAGCCAGTTCCAGCTACTCACTTACTTGAGTCAGTTAGCTGACTCAAATGAAGGAAAAATGCAAAGCAAAATGCATGCTTTATAAACCAGACCTCAGGGTAACATTTATTGAGGGTTCATGGGTTATATATTGACTATTTTTTTTTCTATCACTCAACACTGGTTCTGAAAGTTTGAGTTTCAACTCTTTTAAAAACAACTCATGCATGCACTATTTTCTTTTTAAACAAATTTTATTCTGTATTTTACTACTGAAATATGTTGTCCTACCCATCCCACCCCACAGTAAAAATCTCATCCAGGCTCCCTATTTCTTTCCCTTATCCCCTCTTCCACCACACCATCCCGGGACAAGTGCTCCAGGATTCCCTGCTCACTGGCCATTCTGGAGTGTGTCCTTTGGGTAGCAATGTGGAAACCACCAGGGCCTTTGTGGAGAAAATGGAGGGGGCTGAAGGAGTCCCAAGAGGGGCTTATTTGAGGGCCTTGGATCCTTGCTCATAGGTGAGCTTGATCTCATCATCTGGACAGGTGGAGGCAGATTCTTCCTGAGCATAGGCATTGCTCAAGTACTGCTGCACGCCCTGGAAGGCCTCAGGGATGGTGAATCCCTGGTATTTTTTTTTTTCTTTTGAGATGGCATTTCAATCTGTCGCCCAGGCTGTAGTGCAGTGGCATGATCTTGGCTCACTGCAACCTCTGCCTCCCAGGTTCCAGCTATTCTCTTGCCTCAGCCTCCTGAGTAGCTGGGATTACAAGCACGCACCACCACACCTGGCTAATTTTTTTTTTTTTTTTTTTTTAGTAGAGATGGGGTTTCACCTTGTACGCCAGGCTGGTCTTGAACTCTTGACCTCAAGTGATCTGCCTGCCTCGGCCTCCCAAAGTGCTGGGATTACAGGTGTGAGCCATGACACCCGGCCCCCCTGGTACTTCTTGCACACCACTTGTACTATGTGGAGCGTTGGCAACAGGTTGCAGTCAGCCAGGGTGAGCTCATTGCCATCCAGAAACTTCCTCTGAGAGATGCCTTCATCTTCAGCACTGGTTTCATCCACTTCTTCTGACTGGCAGGATGTCAAGTGATTGTCTAAAACCTTCAGGGCTTTCAGGAGTCCCTTCTCCAGATTGTCATTGAGTGCTGGGTTTGAATTCTTGATGTAAGCAGAAAATTTGGCAAATATGTCCTGCTCAGCTGTGTTGGATTCAGGGTTCAGAGCTGCCAGCTTGGGGTACCTAGGAGAGCACAGCACTGCCTACAGAAATTCCTCAATCTTGTTGGTGTCCTTGTGCTCTTCCATGCCATATAGCAGGAATGGGAGCTGCCCTCCTGGGCACAGCTTTTGCACTATCTTGGTCTGCCTCTTGGTGTCAATGATGGTGACATTGAAGGTGACTCCCTTGAGCCACAGCACCATGAACAGTCTCTAGAAGGGGCAGTTCCCAATCTTGGCCCCATCACTGCCAGCCTTCACGAACAATTCAACTTGCAGTTGTTCTTCAGCTATGGTTGCGTTGGGGACCAGAAAGTGGCCATAGCTGGGGGAACTGGGGCATGAACTATTTCTTACATCCTTATCTGTTTAGAATGTCTATCTGTTTTCCTAAGCTGGCAAGAAGGCCATGTTCCGTTTGAGTGCCAAGATGGTGAAGCCCAATGGTGAGAAGCCGGACAAGTTCAAGTCTGGCATTTTCCAGGGTCTTCTGAAGCTGGAGATGAACTCGGACCTCAAGGCTTTGCTCGGTTGCATTTATAATGCAGTCCTTGAGGATTTGGTCTTCTCACATGAAACTGGATGGCAGCCAGCTCATACAGGTTAATTTGGACAAAGCACAGCAGAACAATATGGAACACAAGGTCAAAACTTTTTCTGGTGTCTATAAGGAGCTCATGGGCAAAGACGTTGATTTTGACTTTCCAGAATTTCAATTGTAAACACAAATTATAAAGTATATTCACAGTAAAAAAACAAAAAAGTCTATCCATTGCCTGTATATTTAAAAGACAACTTTGCTGGGTATAAAAATGCTTCAATCCCACTTTCTTTCTCTCATAACTTTGTGAACACAAAGATCAAGTTAGCTAGGCATGGTGGTGTGCACCTGTAGTCCCAACTACTTGGGAGGCTGAGGTAGGAGGATTACTTGAGCCCCTCAGAACATTTCTCCAGTGTTTTCTGGCATTACATATTGCCATGGTAAAGTCTGAGGCCAATCTGATTTTTTTCATGTTGAATATAACTTTCTTTTTCTGCTTGGATGCTATGATTTTCTTTTTCCTTCATTTAGTAACTTCACTGGGAAATGCTTTGATACTAATTATTTTATATTAATTTTCCTGAGACATTGTGTGTGCCGTTTCTACCTTTACATTGCATTATTTGAACAAAAGTTTCCTTTGTTAGAATAATTACTTGTATTTTATTATATATATATACTTATATGTATTTTTTTCTGTTGGTTCTCTTCTTCAGAGACACAAACTTTGCATGTGTTGACCCTTCTTTGACAATCTCCCATAATTATACATGTTCTCTATTATTACTTTTATTTTCATATCATTTTATTTTGAGACAGGGTCTTGCTATGTTGCCCAGGCTGGTCTCCAACTCCTGGACTCAACCAATCTTCCTGCCTCAGCCTCCTGAGTAGTTGGAATTACGTGCATGCATCACTGCACCAAACTCTTCTTATCGTTTTATATCTATTTTATATTTTCATTTCATTTTGTATAATAGCCTCTAGCCTAATTACTATATTTCCTTGGATGGTTTTAGTTATGATTTTTCTATTTTTGTTTCATCTACTATGGTTTCAATCTCTGTAATCTTTTGCTTTTGTCTAACATTTTTCCTAAGCTCTGAGAGATCACTTTTCATCTGTCTGTTGACTTATATCATCTTTAAATATGTCTCTTCTTTTTTCTACTTCTCTATCTCCCTCCACCATTTTCCTTGTGAGAGAGATGTCTAAATGTGTTTTGTGAATGCTTTGACACTGTGAAGAGCTGTTATAAAGAACTGTAATTAGTCTGAACCTTCCTCCTGTAATTTTCCATTTGATATACAGAACATTATTTGCTTACATTCTTTCTTCTCCTCTCTTTTAATCCAGCAAAGATCATATGCTAGTTCCTTTTTCTAAAAGAAAAATTACACCTCCTTTTTGAATGGAACCAGCTATTTGCTGAGAGTTGAGGTGTGACGGGGGCAGCTGGGGTCAGGGCACAGCTATGCTTTGGTTTTGTTGTCTTCATTACACTTTGACCAAATCTATGATTTCATTTGCTCTGGGGGCCTATGTCCCTCAGTTTTCAAGTACTTTGGAGGTCACGGCCAAGTACTTAAGCCCTTTGGTTCACGCTTATGGTTGGTTTCTCTTGACTCTCCTTCCTCCTGCCCTGCCCACTATTCACATGTGATGGTTTCTCTCTAGTAGGAGGCTAGGCCATAGAGAGTAGAAGATTGGGTGTGACTAAGGTTGCTCTTTGATTACCATTATTCCTTCTAACACTTTTCAAATTCAGAAGTTATATTTTCCAACATTTATTGAAGATTTGTGCATTTATACTTCCTGTCTACTCCTTTATTCTTAGTTTTTGTGATTTTAGTGAGTTTGAATGAATTTAAAATAAGCATCTGGAAAATAAGAAATTACCTCATGTGTGAGTGAGACTGTCAACTGGGAAAATATTACTACCCTGAATTCTTAAACTCAAATGCTCAATTTAAAAATCATTATATAAAGCTGAATCCTGTTACTTTAATAAAGTCATGAAAAACTTTAACCAATCTGTTTTCATTCTATTTATGAGGTTAATAAAATTACCACGAGCAAACATTTACTGAGGACTTTCTGTGTGCCAGGTGTGACTCTCCATGTTTTTATATGGACTTAATCCTTCTGATGACCCAATGAGGGAAGCACAGAGAGGTAAAACATGATTTGAACTCAGGTAGTCTGACTCTCAAGCACATATGATTGTCCACTTTGCTCTACAGTTTCTCAAATAATCCTTCTAAATGCTGAGCTGATTTTTCCACCCCAGGGGGAAGAGAATGCCAGAGACACGTGGGTTAGAGGAGTCTTTGCTACCACGCTTTAGTGCTTTCCCCAGCACAACAGGGGCCAGGGCCAGGGGATGGGGCGTTGAACTGCAGTGCTTCCAGACATCCATCTAGTCAGCGATCTTTTTAAAAAAGTGACAACAATAACAATGACAACAACAACTGGTTCCAGAGGACTCCCCACACCTTCCCATTGATTTTAAAATTTTAGCTTACTACAGATTTATATACGACCAACTGAAGAAAACCTACACAAATGCGATGTATATGTCTGACCTAAAATAAAAGTTCCACAAATTCCCCAAAGAAGCACATATTCAAAAATCCAACCAGTGAAGGATACATGTAAATTTGTCACATGGCAAAATGACAAAAGAATAGGAAATAATTAGTTTATATTCCTATATATCACTCTTGATTCTTGTTTTTTTTTTTTTTTCTTTTTTTCTTTTTGAGACAGAGTTTTGCTTTTGTTGCCCAGGCTGGAGTGCAATGGCACGATCTCGGCTCAGCGCAACCTCCGCCTCCTGGGTTCAAGCGATTCTCCTGCCTCAGCCTCCGAGTAGCTGGGATTATAGGCATGCACCACCATTCCTGGCTAATTTTGTATTTTTAGTAGAGATGGGGTTTCTTCATGTTGGTCAGTCGGGTCTTGAACTCTCGACCTCAGTTGATCCACCCACCTTGGCCTCCAAAAGTCCTGGGATTACAGGCATAAGCCACCGTGCCCGGCCTTTTTTTTTTTTTTTCTAGAGACAGGGTCTTGCTCCGTTATGTAGGCTGGAGTGCCATGGCACAATCACAGCTTATTGCAGCCTCAACCTCCCGAGGCTCAAGTGATCCTCCTGCCTCAGCCTCCCGAGTAGCTGGGACTACAGGTGCGTGCCACCATGCCCAGCTAATTTTTTTTTTTTTCCCATATGGATAGTTTCTCACTATGTTGCCTAGGCTGGTCTCAAACTCCTGGGCTCAAGTGATCCTCATGCCTCGGCCTCCCAAAGTGCTAAGATGATAGGCATAAGCCACCATGCCTGGCTTTTGCTACTGCTTTTCTATCCCCACCTCTGACCCCGGCTGTGTTTAAGGGGAAACAATGAGAGAATGAGAACTTTTACCTGTGGACTATTCATGAACTTGGAACTGCTTGACTATGAAACAATCTGGCCTTACAACAGACCATGAAGCAAGATGAGGTTGAGTGGAGTTAAGCAATGGGTTTGATGGACACAAAATTCCTTTGATTCAAGATCAAAATTTTTACTCATACATGTATTTTATTATTATATTTGAATATTAAATTCATTAGCATAAAGTGTCCTATTATACCAGTGAGTGATGTCTATTAAACACGAAGGTATTCAAAAGCTGGTCTGCTGTGGCTCATTTCCATCCTCTCTCCATTCCCACCATCCTCAAAAAGCACTGTGGATAATCACGTGCTCTTCCACATCCCTCAACCACATCGCACCAAAGAGAGGGGCTTCCCTCTCTCCACCACGGTTACTTCTCTCTCTACCTTCCTTCATCTTCCTTCCTTTAGCAAAATAAAATTAGAAAACTCACTCAGGACATTGTGGTAATGACATTTCTATAATTAGTAATGACTCCTGTAAGCTGAGTGGAAATGGGGTCTTTATAACATGGTGCCCATGTGACTAAAGGGCTGTGCCCTGCTCCGTGGCAACAGACTGCCCACTTTTCCCTCCAAGGCACAGCACTGACACTATGATTCCCTTAACTTTTAAAGTGAACTGTGAAGACCAAGACCATCCCTAACTAGAGTTTCATGTTCCAATCAAGTAGAACTGAAATCAAGGGTAATCAGACAAATGATCATTTGCATAAATAATAGACTATAAGGTGTATGGAATGTGCAGTTGACTTGAGCCAAAGGGTCCCTAGAGATAAAAATGCAAAGTGACATTGGAAAGAAGGAGCCTTGAAAATCTATAATTTCATTAAAAATAGCGAAGGGAGAACTAAAACATATTTTATGATGTTTTTATTCAAAAAACACTGCATTGACCGGGCAGACTGGCTCATGCCTGTAATCCCAGCACTCTGGGAGGCCGAGGTGGGTGGATCACCTGAGGTCAGGAGTTCAAGACCAGCCTAGCCAACATGGCGAAACCCCATCTCCACTAAAAATACAAAAATTAGCCAGGCATGGTGGCAGGCGCCTGTAATCCCAGCTACTCGGGAGGCTGAGGCAGAAGAATCGCTTGAAGCCAGGACGTGGAGGTTGCAGTGAGCCAACATCGTGCCACTGCACTCCAGCTTGGGCAACAGAGTGAGAGTCTGTCTCAAAACAAACAAACAGACAAACACACACACACACACACACACACACACACACACACACACACACACACACTGTATCAACCAGTCATGTCAATATGTCAAAACCATGTCAAATATGTCAACTTGTTTATAATAAAACAAAAACTAAGATGGAAATGTGCAGCTCTGTGCAATCAGCTTAGGCACAGGCCTCAAATGCAAGTTATTTTATTGCAAGCTCCAATGTGCCTAACATGGAATTGTCTTTTGAGGAGCTGAGAAAAGAGGAACCTCCTATTCCATTGCCACTGGTTTATGCTACAGTGGTGGTTTATATGTCTCTGCATAGTCCTTTATTATCATATTTTGAGGTAAGGGTGAAGCAGTTCAGGAAAATAAGTGTGCATGAGGCCAGGTGTGGTGGCTCATGCCTCTAATCCCAGCACTTTGGGAGGCTGAGGCAGGAGTATCGCTTGAATTCAAGAGTTCAAGACCAGCCTGGGCAACATAATGAGACCTCATTTCTACTAAAAATAAAAAAAATCAGCTGGGCATGGTGGCACGCATCTGCGGTCCCAGCTACTTGAGAGTCTGAGGTGGGAGGGTCACTTGAGTCCAGGAGATCCAGGCTGCAGTGAGCTATGTTTGTGCCACTGCGCCCAGCCTAGGCAACTGAATAAGACCCTGCCTCAAAAAAAAAAAAAAAAAAAAAAAGTGTGCCCAATATTACTTTACAAAGCCCAACAAGCATTTCTGGGGGCAGTTCAGCAGAGAAAAAGGGGAACTAAGTAAGAATTCTATGGATGTTATCTCCTTAATCTCTTTCCACTTTGCCACTGGTACCACCCCAATCCAGAATACATTCAATACATTCATCTTGCACCTGGATGACTACAATATTGGTATGTTGGTTTTGCTTTTCAAGCAGAATTTGCTTAACTTTTAAGATCAAAATTAATATCTTGTATATGGCCAACAAGGCCCTGTACTGTCTGGCCCTATCCACCTGCTAACCTCCTGCAACTCCAGAGAGTCACCTGGCCTCTGGAATACCAGACATGTTTGCTTTCTTTCAATTCATTCACCAATGCCCTGTGCTTTTTCTCACAACAGGATGGTTCTTGTTTTTTCTCTAATTCTTCTTTCTTGTTGTGTGGGGTTTTGCCACTGTGTCCATCTGGACCTCTGGATGTTGGGGGCCCCTGCTCTATGGTGATGTCAGGGAGGGTGCAGATCTAGGCACCCAGGGGGAGGGAGCTTGGCCAGACCTTCACGATGAGGCTGTGTTGGGGCCAACTGACTCCCCTTTAGACAAGCCATATAGCCCTGAGTGTGGCAGGCATGAGCTTCATTAGCAAAAACGGGCCCCACACCAGCCCTTGCTTTCAAGCTGCAACCCAGGCTCCTAGCACCTTCCTGGCAAGGAGCACTTCTAGCATTTTTAGCCCCGTCATCCCTAACAGGTTTCTTCCCAGCTGCCCCTGCTTGCTGCTGGGCTCAGTACCTGGAGGCTGTGGCCTCACTCACCACTTGGGTTCTGCTCTGTTTCTACATCACAGAGATGTTCGTCTTGCTTTTCATACCAAATACTGGCCAGGAGCGGTGGCTCATGCCTGTAATCCCAGCACTTTGGGAGGCCAAGGTGGGCAGATCACCTGAGGTCAAGAGTTCAAGACCAGCCTAGCCAACATGGTGAAAACTCTCTACTAAAAATACAAAAAAAAAAAAAAAAAATTAGCTGGGCATGGTGGCGAGTGCCTGTAGTCCCAGCTACTCAGGGAGGCTGACGCAGGAGAATCGCTTGAACCCAGGAGGCGGAGGTTGCAGTGAGCCAAGAAAACAAATCCATCTTTCTAATTCTCTCTCTCGCTCTCTTTTTTTTCTCTCTTTCTCTATATATTTTTTATGTATATATATATTTTATTTCCATAAGGTTTTTGGGGAACAGGTGGTATTTGGTTACATGAGTAAGTTCTTTAGTGGTGATTTGTGAAAATTTGGTGCAAACCATCACCTGAGCACTATACACTGAACCCAGTGTATAGTCTTTTATTCCTCGCCCCCTTCCCACCCTTTCTCCCTGAGTCCCCAAAGTCCATTGTGTCATTCTTATTCCTTTGTATCCTCATAGCTTAGCTTCCACTTACAAGTGAGAACATATGATGTTTAGTTTTCCATCCCCGAGTTACTCCACTTAGAGTAATAGTCTCCAACTCCATTCAGGTTGCTGTGAATGCCATTAATTCATTCCTTTTTATGGCTGAGTAGTATTCTATTGCATATAGACCACAGTTTCTTTATCCACTCATTGATTGATGGACATCTGGGTTGGTTCCATGTTTATGCACCCCTTGTGAATTGTGCTGCCATAAACATGTGTGTGCAAGTATCTTTTTCATTTAATGACTTCTTTTCCTCTGGGTAGATACCTAGTATTGGGATTGCTGGATCAAGTGATAGTTCTACTTTCACTTCTTCAAGAAATATCCACACTGTTTTCCATAGTGGTTGTACTAGTTTACATTCCCACCAGCAGTGTAGAAGTGTTCCTTTTTCATTGCATCCACACCAAAATCTATTATTTTTTGATTTTTTGATTATGGTCATTCCTTCCTTCCTCTCTTTCTCTTTCTTTCTCTTTCTCTTTCTTTCTCCTTCCTTCCTTCCTTCTTTCCTTCCTTCCTTCCTTTCTTTTCTTTCTTTCTTGTCAAGTCTCACTCTGTCACCCAGGCAGAAGTGCGGTGGCATGGTCTCAGCTCACTACAAACTCCACCTCCCAGGTTCAAGTGATTCTCCTGCCTCAGCCTCCTGAGTAGCTGGGATTAAGGCATGCACCACCACTACACCCAGCTAATTTTTGTATTTTTAGTAGAGATAGGGTTTCACCATGTTTGCCAGGCTGGTCTCCAACTCCTGACCTCAGGTGATCCGCCTGCCTTGGCCTCCCAAAGTGCTGGGATAACAGGCATGAGCCACTGCGCCCAGCTGATTATGGCCATTCTTGAGAGTGTAAGGTGGTATACAAATGGCAAAAAATGCTCAACATCACTAATGATCAGGAAAATGCAAATCAAAACCACAATGCGATCTCTTTTTATATTTTATCAATCATTGTAGAGTGTTTGGAGCTGAGGGGGTGCCTGGTAATATGAGCTAATAGAGCCATCTAGTAGAAAAGGACAGACTGTTTTGTAATCTTTTGATTTAATAAAGTGTAGGGATTAAGAGCCCACATGCTGAAACTGGGGTATCTGGAGTTGGGTCTGAGTTGTGCCTCTAATCTGTGTCCTCCCAGAAAGAGTAACTTCTCTGTGCCTCAGTTTCCTTATCAGGAAAATAACTTTTCAAGGCCACTGTGAAGATTAGATGATTTAACACCTGCAAAATTTTTATAAGTTGCACATAATAAATGTTCAATAAACATAAGTTATCATTATATGACTTAATGGAGATTTTTATTATATATATTTCATTATATTATGTATATAGCATGAATTATATTTATATATATATTCCATTTAGCCAATTCTCTATCATTAGACTTTATTGCTATTTCTAATTATTTGCAACATTAGAAATCCTTATAGCAAATTATTTGCATAAATTAATGATTGAGGACTTCATTGAAATGTTTTTGTATTTTTTAGTATCTGTGGATTGAGAAAGTACCTTACCAAAAGCTCCTATGAATCCAGAATCAATTTTAAATGAATTTAGATTTTATAATTCAAAACAATCTATATATATTTGAAAAACAGTAGTGCCTGTTTATCCAGGATACCAACAATGGCTAGTGAGTGTCTTAGTTTGGGCTGCTATAACAAATACCATAGATTGAGCAGATTAATCAATAAGCATATATTTCTCACAGTTCTGGAGGCTGAAAGTCCAAGATCAGGGTGCCAACATGGCCAGGTTCTTGGCAAGGGCTCTCTTCCTGCTTCCAGTTTACAGCAATGTGTATGCGGACCTCCCCATATGGCCTTTCCTTGATGCGCTCTGGTCTCTCTTCCTCTTTTTATAAAGACATTCATCTCATTATGGGGGACCCACCCTCATGACCTCATCTAGATCTAATTACCTCCCAAAGACCACCTCCGAATACCATCACATTGGGGATTAGGGATTCAACACATGAATTTGGGAGGGGACACAAACATTCATTGTATAGCAGTGTGCATATGAATTTTCTCAGATCCTTGTCAATAACTCTGGTCCACAGGTGGGGAACCATTGCTTTATTGTAAATAACTTAATTTAAGGGAAGGATCTCAGCTCAAAACTCTCTTTCCATCTGGATTTCCACCAATACATAGGAGGATTAAGGGAAAATAACATATAATTCTACTCGTTGTGGATTATTCAGAAACTGTTCTTTGAATGTCTGGCTTAGCAGAATGTGTTAAGTAAAGTGAGTTTGACTGGTGGGTAGATTGAAGAGGGCAGGAGGAGGGGAGGGAGAAAAAGAGGTGACTTTGGAGCATGGCATGTACTCTGAGGGAGGGTGGACAAGGGCAGGCACTGCAATTGGCCATCTGGTGTAAGAAGAGTACAGCAAAAAGACACATGGCTTCTGAAGGGTGGCGAAGGGCCAGAGGAGGTGGGCAGGAGCTCGGCACAGGAAGGCTTGCTGGGAGGGATCAGATGTAACATAAACAGGAATGTGGAGGATGTTTCTGAGGGATGGGCCTTTATGCAGCCAAACGTTTTTGCATAGGCTTTTTAGGGGAATGAGTATATTTTGGTTTCAAGAATAAGAATGAGGGCTGGGCACGTGGCTCATGCCTGTAATCCCAGCACTTTGGGAGCCAGAGGCGGGCAGACCACAAGGTCAGGAGGTCAAGACCAGCCTGGCCAACATGGTGAAAACCCATCTCTACGAAAAATACAAAAATTAGCCGGGCGTGGTGGTGCGCATCTGTAGTCCCAGCTGCTTGGGAGGCTGAGGCAGGAGAATCGCTTGAACCCAGGAGACAGAGGTTGCAGTAAGCCGAGATTGCGCCACTGTACTCTAGCCTGGCAACCAGAGCAAGACTCCATCAAAAAAAAAAAAAAAAAAAAAAAAGAATAGGAATGAAAGAAATAGTAGTAAAAGATGATGCCAAAAAAATGCTGTAGTACAGGTGAGAAAATGTACCGCCTTCTAAGAAATTCCATTTTTATTGGGGTTAAAGTATCATGTGTTGCCACAGCAACTGCCAAGAAAAATCCCTTTTAAGAAAGGTGCTCTGCTGCAGAGCTCATGTACTTTGATTCTGAAGTATAAAGTGAAAATGTAGAAATAACTGCAATTTTCTTAACAATCTTAAAAATATTCATTTCCCCCCTTTCTTCAATATCATTTCCTCTTCACTTTCTTTATTCTAACTGGCGTCCTCTCAAACTAAGCGTGCAGCGCAATAGGAGTCCTCCATTCCCTGTTCATAGGAACCGTTCCACCGCAAGGGAGTGAAGCCTGCTGCTTAACAGGCCTGGGACTCCAAGGCAAGGGGGTGGCTGGTGCAGGAAGCAGTTGCCGACCTCTGTTGTTTGAAGGTAGCATGAACTAGTTTCTGGAAAGGGTTATATTTGCAGGACCATTTTCTGATCCTGTGGAGAAAAAGGTGGCTTTAGCATGAGTGAATGGTTCAAACCTAGTACTTTAATTAGGTTTAGATGCTCTAAATCCAGCTTCAGGTAGTTCAAAAGATTCTCTGACACCAAAAAGAAAACAAAGGTCTGGTAAGTCTGCCTCTAAGGATTCACACACAGAGGAAAGATAGAAAATGGATAACATTGTCAAAGGCCAGAAAATTACTAATAAACTGTCTGAATTTGTTCATGAATCAAAGACTTAAATTCTGAATAAGATTGAGGTTGTCATTGGGGTCGTGCCATGGCAGCAAAGACTAAGAAGAGGAACTCGGACAGCAATCCATCCTAAAGCACAAATTATTGCGGAAGCCGGGCCAGTAGTGATTGGCAAAGGGAACCTGATAGAAGAACAGGCCCTTATCATAAATGCTTCCTCGGATAATATCACTCTTGACACTGGAGATCCAGAACCAAAACCTATGATCATTGGCACCAATAACGTGTTTAAAGTTGGCGTCATTCCCAAGCCATGGAGATGGGAGATAATAATGTCATTGAATTAAAAGTGTATGTAGGCAGAAATCTAATATTGACAAGTGGCTGTCTCACTGGCGCTTGTTGCAACCTAAACACTTTTGAAGTCATCCCGGAGAATACGGTGATCTATGGTGCAGACTGCCTTTGTTGGGTGCAGGCTGAGTGACCGCAGCCTCAGACACTACAGCTGGATTTCTTGATGAAAATCTTGCCAAATTACCACCACCTAAAGAAGACTATGAAAGGAAGCTCAACTCCAGTAAAGAACTAAGAACAGTACATGACATGAAGATAACATTTTGTCTTTGACTGCTGTCTTTTGAATGGGCCACAGTGTTTATGTACTCTTAGCAGCTCACAGAATAATACATGTTGACTTTATTTTGTAAAATTGGGTTGAGAGGAAAGTAATGGATTTTCATTGTAACTGTCCTTTATAATTCATGTAAAATGTATTATTTTCCTATATCCTTGCTTCTTTTCTGATAATTTACAGATTTAGCTTTTCTTTTGTTATATAAACTGCTAGCCACAAATTTTAGTTATGTAAAAGACTACCCATTACAAGAAAGGACATATTGTTATGTATTTATATTCTAGCATAGGCTAAACTGAATAAAAATACTGGTAACAGGAAAAAAAAAGATTGAGGTTGTGATATAAAATAAACACATGTGAATATTAAAATTTTGGACAGTATTTTGCATATAAGCAATACCCTTTACTTCCTGATGGAGATGGAAAAGCTGAAACCATATTACAGAGCTTCTATTAATAAATGTGGCCTTGGGAGGTACTCATTTAGAATTTCTCAAGACACATGTAGCGGAGATTTTATTCAGCAGCATTCATTCCAGCATTTACTCCAGCATTATTCACCAGTTTTCTGGTAACTGGAATCTACCCCTCTCCCATTCTCTGACCCACCCAAGGGTCAGGGGTAGAGTATGTGACAGGACCCTAAGGCAATCATCACGTTGCATTATCTGGAGCCATAACTATTGAGGGCCTGGTAACATGATCCAAGTCCAGGTACCCAGAGTCACTGACAGTCAAAGGATGCAGACTCTCTCATCCACTGGACTTTCCCCATTGATGTCATTCTGGAATTGTGACAACCATCTTGCTACCACAGAGTAAGAAGTGAACTGAGGGTTTTGGCAATCCAGGGGAAGAATTGAGAAGTGGAGAAAAATAAACTAAGCCCTTTATCAATCTGTACCTAAAGTTAGCCCTGTCTTTGGATTTTTCAGTTTGGGTTAGATTTTCTGTCACTTGCAACCCAAATGGTCTGAATTGAAACAACATAGAATATGCAAAATATTCACTTATATTTATGTGTGTTGCATCTGTTAGACCAGGGGTCAACAAACTTCAGCCTGCAGACCAAATTTGGGACACTGCTTGTTTTTGTAAATAAAGTTTTACTGGAACACAGCCATGCTCATTTGTTTACTTATTGTCTGTGATTGCTTTCTCATGACAATGGCAGTATTGAGTAGTCTTGACAGAGACCTTATAGCTCACAAAGCCCTGAAACATCTGTTATCTGGCCCTTTATAGAAAGTTGGCTGACCCCTGTGACTAGACCAAGCTCCACTAGGTAAGGACTGTGTTCATTTTGCTGAATGCTATGGCCTCAGCATTTAGCATGGTGCCTGGCATATGGTAGCAACTCAATACAATAAATATTTGCTGATGAACAAACGAATCACACAGAGCTTACAACCTTTGGTGTTAAGTCAGTCTTTGTCTCAAAATGACAAGGTCTTCGGAATGTCTAGAGTAAACTCATCACACATGCTCTCCCTAAAGACAAAGAGAAGATTCTGTCATCTCAGTATTGCAGTTCTTAATCAGCACAGTGGCTATTAATAAGTAGGCTGGCTTCAAAGCTGAGAAAGTCGGAGGCAAACACCAGGGCCTACGGGGCTGCTGAGATCAAAGAGGATCTTAGAGATTCACCCCGAAGGAGGGGAGTTGGTTTCATCATGCTCTTTCCTCCTCTGTGCTTCTCCAGTTTACTCACTATCAGACTTTTTATATATGGTTGAGATAGTCAATGACTCATGCCTCTTTTCTTCTAAAACCAAATGCCAGCTCCTTTCTTGCTAGAATATATCATTTTGGTCTCATTTCTAAAGTTTTTCTTGTTAATAATAACATTCCTAATATTTTTTCTTTCCTTAGGTTGATATATACTATGAATACTCCATGCTTTTAAAGAAGAGCTGGTACAGGTCCTAAAGCAGTTTGAGCAGTACAGCAATTCTACAGGCATGCGATGAGAAAGGCTGCATGTGGAAAGTCTGGACAGGTACATGTTGAAGAACGTGAATATTTGGAGGACCAAGTTTAAACAAGTTGGAAGGAAGCACCTTCTCTATGTTGCAAGGTACATCCCTGAAAGCGTTTGGGGAAAACCTGGGGGAGGGATAGGGTGTTTTTCACTTCTGTTTACAATGTCTGACTTTCCTCTCAGAAAGAGGGTGACTAGGCCTTTTTGGTTGGGGCTAGACTTCCTAAAAAAGGTAGTTTTCATCAACAAAGGACCAAAATCCCAACCAAAGGGTAGGTGAGACTCTTGAGGTTTATAACTGACTTTGTTAATAAAAGACCCAAGAAAACCTATAGAATAAGGCTGATACTCAGTGAGGCTGATGGGGGTTTTGGAGTCTCCCTGATATTTACAATTTATACATAGAAGTAAGGTTGGAGCACTGGACACATAGCAAATGCTTAGTAAATATTGTTTTAATGAGTAAAAGGCTGAACAAAGTTGTTGTTGAATAGGTAGGTGGCACCTTGAAATTATGGAAGGTAGTAAAGGTTATGTCAACAAATTTAGATTGAACGTAGTAAAAAATAGAAAAAGCAAAGAAAACCCCACATTATGAACACCTTATATGTGCCAGGTACTGTATTAAGCAATTGCTGCATAATCTTTTACATACTGTGATGATTCTATTTAATTCTTACATACAATTTGGAAGACAGACATTATCTACTCACTCCATAGAGAAGGAAACAGGTTCACAGTGCGTAACTGCTAGAACCACGATTGAAACCTGACGTCTAAGCCTGTACTGTGCCCATTTATTACTGGGAGGTGGAGAAGGGAATAGGATTGATCTGGAAATATTGTGATGAAATCTCAGGAGAGGAGATTCTGGGATTCAGGGGGGCAGCTGGGAGCTGCTGGAGTGATCTAGGAAAGTGAGGAACTCCTAGTCTGATCTGAGGTGATGGCTATGGGAAGGTCATAAAATAGAAGCTGATTAATTACCTGTCTCATAGAATAGAAGCAAGAGATGAGTTGTATGAGAATATATGCTTCAGCCATGTGCCTAGAAGAAGGGTGATGTTCCTGCAGAGACAAGGCAATGGGTACAGTACAGGGAGTTGGTCCGGGTGTAAGCAGCACACAAGGTATGTTTGGGTGTTTGCATTTACTTAGTTTGAGGAGCAGAGGAGACATTCATAAGGAAATATGCGAGTAGAGCTCAGGAGAAAAGCAGGACTAGAGGCCCAAGAATCACAGGCCAGAAGAAGAAGCTGTAGCCCCGGGAATGGAAGAGCTCTCTGAAGGGGAAAGGGGAGAACAGGAATGTCCCAGGAGCCAAGGCTCATCTATAAGGGACTTCCACATTTAGGATGTAGAAGAAGGAAGCAGAAGCAGGGAATGACCAGAAATGGCCCCAGAGATGAGATGAAAGTTAGGAGAGCGGGGAGCAAGCCTTTAGGTTTCACAAGGGAAGGAGGGAAAGTAGGTGTTAGGTGCTGCCAAGATCAAGGAAAATAAGCAAGAAGACCAGGCCGTTTCAGTTGCAGTGAGCCAAGATCACGCCACTGCACTCCAGCCTGGGTGACAGAGCGAGACTCTATCTCAAAAAAAAAAAAAAAGAAAGAAAGAAAAAAACCAGGCCATTTCTATCCCCTGCCTTGAATATCACCACCGCATAGGAAATAGAATGGTCTAGATAGCAGATTAATCACGACGGATTTTGGTGATCAACAGTGCCACAAATAAGGGGAGTTTAAGAAGAAATTAATTTGTTGATAAACATATAGTTTCCTATTTTAAAGCAAAACTTAAAATAAAAGATCCACATCTAACCTTCAGTTAAATATCGTTCAAAATATCTGATTTAGACAGAGAGTTCTGACCTGGTTTGAGGGCATTTTTCAAAAGAGGCAAGCTACGACTGCTCTTTCTTTTCTGCATATTTAAACTCTTGACAATCATAAATAATCTAAACCTCTCCCTCAAAGTACCAATTATCTCCTTATGTTTGAGAAGGCATGTCTTGCCAGATATGGTATTCTATACAAAACACAAAATAGGAAGACAAAGGCAGCCGTTGTCCCACCAGTGCACCCCGGATTTACTTAGGCAGCTCGATGAACACTAATGAGGATTTTGTGCATGAATCCCCCACCTTCCAGCTAAAGGGAACTGAGACCCCACAACCTCACAGCAGAACATTTCTTAACACCATTGTAAACACTGACTCCATTCAGGAGTTGTTCACTTTTACACAGCAGAGAGAAAAGAATTTTTTGTTCAATTAAAACTTAGGGATTGTGACGTCATCAAAATACTTCCTTTAGGTTTTCTGAAAGAAAAAAGCTTATACTTTTTACACGAGAAGTAAAAAGGAGCTTCAGAAATACATAACTGACATATAATAGGCCAGGAAGGGAACAGGAGACATCAGTAACTCCTATGTGGGATAATGGAGGCCTTCACAGAGGTGATGAGATTTGACTGGGACATTGAAGAATGAGTAGGAACTTTCAAGATGGATGAGAGGAAGAAAAAACTGCTAGCCGAGGAAAGGGCAGGAAGCATAGAGGTGACTGTGTGTGGCATGCTTAGGGACTGTCACAGGGTAGAGTATGGGTGGAGGTCATGGCGTGGGCAGGGGATAAGTGAGATAGGTGGAGACAAGGTGGTTAGGACTTTGAAGCTTATGCCAAGGTACCTGGGCTTTATTCTGAAGACAATGGAAAAACTAACTCAAGGTTTCTGACTGGAGACGAATATACCTTGATTTCTCCTTCCTTCCTTCCTTCCTTCCTTCCTTCCTTCCTTCCTTCCTTCCTTCCTTCCTTCCTTCTTTCCTTCCCTCCCTCCCTCCTTCCTTCCTTTCTCTTTCTTTCTTTCTTTTTCGTTCGTTCTTTCTTCTTTTTTCTCCCTCCTTCCTTCCTCCCTCCTTCTCTTTTCTTTCTTCCTTTCTTTCTCTCTCTTTCTTTCTCTTTTTCTCGTTCCTTCCTCCCTCCCTCCCTTCCTTCCTTCCTCCCTCCCTTCCTTCCTTTCTCCCTCCCACCCTCCCTCCCTCCTTCTTTCTTTCTTTCTCTCTCTCTCTTCTCTCTCTCCTTCCTTCCTTCCTTCCTTCTTCCCTTCTTCCTTTCTTCTCTTTTTTTCTTCTCGTTTCTTTTTCAGACAGGTTCTCACTCTGTTGCCCAGGTTGGACAGCAGTGATGCAACCACAGCTCACTGCAGCCTCCACCTTCTGGTCTTAGGTGATCCTCCCACCTCAACCTCCCAAGTAGCTGGGACTACAGGCATGTACCACCATGCCTTGCTAATTTTTGTATTTTTTTTGTAGAAACAAGGTTTTTGCCATGTTGCCCAGCCCAGGCTGGGCAATCCACCTGCTTGAGGTGAGCTCAAGCAATCCACCCGCTTTGGCTTCCCAAAGTGCCACCTGGCCATACCTTGATTTCTGTTACAGGAAGAGAAACCTAATGTCACCATCCTGCTTCTAGTTTTTTTCTTCTCCAGCTGATTCTCCACACTGTTGCATGTTTCTCTAAAATGCAGATCTGATCATCTCACCCCAACCCCACTCCCATATAAAAACACTTCTGTGATTTCTTTCATCTGTAGATTAAAGACAACCTCCTTCGCATGGATCATCTAAGAACCTTCTCATATGATCTTAGACTAATTTTCCAGGACCTTGTGCTCCAGTAATGACTTGGCATTTTCCCAAAAAGTCCCATGTCATGTTGTGACTCATGCCTTTGCACATGCTGTTTTGTGCTCCTCTGCGCCCTTCCTTCCTCTGAAGTGGCTAGAGAACCACTCTCCATTCTTACATAGGACCTTCTCCACGACACCCTCCCGCAGCCTTCTAGTCACGGTAAGCAACCCCTCCACTAAAATGCCTTGGTATTATGTTCATCTAACAGTTACTGATTGACACCTATGGAGTGTTTTCTATGTATTAGGCACCATATTGTACTCTTTTGCATATATTATATTTCATTTAATCTTCTACGAATGCTATATGGTACTTTTATGGCTGTTTACATAAGAAGAAATAGGCTTATCCATAGTCACACAGCTACTTGGTACCTGAGTCGGGACCTGTACAAGGTCTTCCTTACCCGAGAGCCTCCGCTTGTACTTCATTATCAGATACTATTACAACTATTGATTTGCACACTGCTTTCTCCTATTAGACTGTGGGTTCCCTGAGAGTAAGTTCTATGTTGAACCGGAGATCAACGTTATTTCAAAAGTATATAAGACTAAATAATTATTCTTTTGAAGTTTGAGACCATTACATGGACTGTTTTTGCCAATGTAAAGACATTTTTGCTAACCTATTATGTAGGCTGGAGTTTGCATGAAGCAGATCATATACAACCACGTAGACCTGGGCTCACTTAATCGGCATTTCATCTGCTCTAGGTGAGATGGAGAAACGGCAGCCAGTTAGTAGCTCATTTTCCATCTTTCAAGAGAGATTGACATCTATATTTTTTTTACACAGCAGATAAACTGGTAATGAATATATATATATGTGTGTGTGTATATGTATATGTTTATTTGTTTATTAAAAACTTTTTTTTGAGATAGGGTCTCACTCTGTCGCCCAGGCTAGAGTGCAGTGACGCAATCATGGCTCACTGCAGCCTCAACTTCATGGACTCAGGTGATACCCCCACCTCGGCCTCCTGAGTATCTGGGACCACAGGTGGGCACCACCACGCCTGACTAAGTTCTGTATTTTTTGTAGAGACTGGGTTTTGCCATGTTGCCCAGCCTGGTGGTAATGAATATTAACTTGGCTTGGTCCACTTAGACATACATGAAAGGACAATTTCTGTTAGAAACACTTACATAAGAATATGAAAAAGATAAGTACACTGTTACTGACTTAGACAAAACCAGTGCAACCTTAAGAAACAGTACTGGGAGAGCAATAGTTATGTTAGATTGAGCAAGAGGCTGCATCTTCTAATCTTTTTTTCGTGATTATTTTCACTAGTGTGCTCTTTCAGGAATGTCTCTGTGCATTCTTTATAAAACTGTTGCCCAGATCTTTTTTTAAATCACATCAAACCAAAAAAGGTCAAATAAAGAGCAGGAAGATTTTGTTCTTTCCGTTGAAGGCATTTCTTTAATATTAAAAATGTACTGAAATGTAGAAATCATATTCTGATGATGTCTGAAAAGAATTCATGGTCAAGAGTAAAAAGACAAAGAAAAAAGCTCTCAACAATCACTGGTGGCTGAGGGCCACAGTATCCTCATTGGGCCAGCTTTTTTCTTTACTTCAAATGGCAGAAAAAATTCACGATTTAAAATTAGAAAAAAAATCCTAAACGTGTGTGGATATTACGATGAATGCCACTCTTCATGTTTCTTGGCCCACATGGTAAAACACATTATGGTGAAAATTCCAACTTCATCTATAAGTGAAAACAAACAGAAAGGGCATCTTTTCTTATTCAAATAGAGTTCCAGAGGGTGTGTTTTTGCTTTATTTCCAACCATAAGAGGCTCCTATCTGAAGGATCTTTCTGTGTAGCTTGAGTGCCCAAGTTGGCAACTTAGGTCTCTATAGCAATTTCATTCCCTCTCTTTATCTTTAACATGTATTTAAAACTGATGTTGGCAGCAGAAAGGCTAAGATTTTAGGGATAAGGATACTATTTTATCTTGTATGATGTTAACTTTTTTCATCCAGCTTTGAGAAAACTCTTTTTTTCTCCTTCATTTTGATGAGCTGAATTAATCTTGCTTCTTTATGTCCTTAGGAAGCTTTAAAATACTAAGACAGGTGAAACCAAGTCCCTGTACTAAAGGTGGCTTATGTGATCTTTGTCATATCCAGTAATCTTCTGTGATCTTTGTCATATCCAGTAATCTTGGAAATAAAAGGGTTGTTGTATTGTAAACTTAGGTTAATATATACTTTAAATGTCCCTTACGGCAAAGTAGATGTTTGATGGAATGAGAACTTTCAGAAGACTTGTCTGAGATTTTTTTATTTAGTCTACACATGGTATAGCTCAACTTAGTTTGTGGATCACATATGGCAACCATAAGAAGTCTGAGAGAAAAAGGCGGGCGGCCAGTAGAAGGTAGGAGCTCCCTATATTTCTTAAACTATTCTGAGCCCATTGGATGGTAGAGACTGGTGGGTAGTTAGGTGAGAAAGTGCTAGGATGGTGGAGCTGCCTAGGAAACCCAGCCCGCAACCCAGCACAGAACTAGACATCTGCATTTTAGGCCAGCTTCCTCCTTTGCCTCCCTGAACAATGCTGAATGCCTAAGAGTTGACCAGAAGTAGCCTCTGTTCTGTGCAGAACACAAAGGAGGAATCAAACCCTGTCTTCAAGGAAGTAACAGTTTTGGGGGGAAGCAAAATTAACCTATAAACATTATACAAGGCCGAGGCGGGCAGATCACGAGGTCAGGAGATCGGGACCATCTTGGCTAACACGGTGAAACCCTGTTCCTACTAAAAATACAAAAACTTAGCCGGGCGTGGTGGCGTGCGCCTGTAGTCCCAGCTACTCGGCAGGCTGAGGCAGGAGAATGGCCTGAACCCGGGAGGCGGAGCTTGCAGTGAGCCGATATCGTGCCACTGCACTCCAGCCTGGGCAACAGAGCAAGACTCTGTCTCAAAAAAAATAAATAAATAAAAAATAAAATAAACATTATATGTCCAGCTACAGGGAAACTCAGTATAATAGACATTTGGGAAAGAAAAAGATCTTTGGCCATGGCATTGCTTGGGAAGGTCTGTGGGAGGTGAGTCTTGAGCTGTGCTCCCAAAGCTGAGTAGCAGCTGAACAGGCAGAAGTTTGGCAAAAGGAAATTCCAGGTGAAGGAAAAACCATGAGCCAAGGCGAAAATGAGTGTGGCTGGTGTGAGAGCTGAGCAGCCACACTTGGCTGAGGGCTTGACAGGAGATGCTGGGGAATGCTTAGAAATAATACTGGACAGTCCATTAATTAAGTTTTAAGAGAACTTAAAAGTCTGGCAGAGAGATCCAATAAGTGAGTGTGAGGCAGTTGTTTTTCTGAGCAGGGGAATAACATGATGACAATGGTATTTTAGGAAGATTGCCCAGATGTGACGCAGCTAGGAAGAGACCATTTTGTCCAAATCCAAGGTGATTAAGAGTCAAAGATGTCCATGGGGAGAACGGAGATGATGACTAGAACTAAAGTGACATTTTGGAGGTAGAAATAACATGACTTGGTGATGAAATAGTTGTAAGATGTGACCGATGCAGCAGGTAGAGCCCAAGACAATGAATGCCAAGGTTTCCAGCAGTCTTCCTCTCAATCCTGATAACACCATCAAGGACACAGCGTCCCCACTGAACTATCTCTGATACCTTTGGTTTCCTGGTTTCCACTTGTCTTAGTCAGCTCAGGCTGCTATAACAAAACACTGTAGATTGGGTGGCTTAAACAACAAACATTTATTCCTCATAGTTCTAGAGGCTGGGAAATCCAAGATCAGGGTACCAGCATGGTCTGGTTTAGGTGAGGGCTCTCCTCCTGACTTGCAGATGGCTGCCTCCTTACTGTATCCTCACATGGCAGAGACAGTGCAATATTTCTCTTATGTCTCTTTTTGTAAGGGCAATAATCTCACCATGAAGGCCCTACTCTCATGACCTAATTACCTTCCAAAGGCCCCATCTCCAATACCGTCACACTGGTGCTCAGAGCTTCAATATTTTGGCGGGGTGAGAGGCATTAACATTCAGCCCATAACACCACCTCAATTTTAATGCCTTTTATTTCCACACCAGAGATTTTTTTCACCCCCACTTTGCTGTGTCACTGGCCTCCTTTCCATTGGCAAGCCTAGCCCTACACCAAACTGCTGAGACAATGCAGGTCAGGACAGGAGGTACATTAAGAGCCTCAGTCCATCAGCTGCAGACAACTGAATTCTTCTTGCTATTGCAGACCCAGTATCAGGGGCCTCAAGACCAACTCAAGGGTGTGCTTCATTAACCCAGTTCATATGCATGGGTTTCTGCCATTCCCTCCTGCCTACTGCTCTAGGTCTCTGCTAGAATTAGAGCACAGGGCAGATGAAAGACAAGCCTAGGATACCGCGCGAGGTTCTGTGGAACAGAACTTTCTCTTTTCTTCTGATATGAGCCTGGAAACATAGGCTCAGGAACTGATAGCAGGTATCTTGCAACCATGAAAAGGACAATTTGTGGAGAATGGAGCCAACAATAAGGGAACAGAGTTAAAAAATGGAGAGAGAATAATTGGCTTTTGGTCACATAATTTGAGCTATTGGATTAAGCCTCCCCTGAAGCCAATGCTACTTCTCAGTTGACATGAAGCAACATATTCTTTTTATTGGTTAAACCATTTGTTCTTCAACCAATTATTTCTAATAAATTATTTGACTGGGGCTGAGATTCCCTGCCAAGGACCTAGACTTTGTACCCTATGAGCTGGCCCCAGCAGTCCCCCAGCAAGGTAGTAAGGGCCACTCGATTTAAACTCTGCCACACCCTACTGGCTGGACTGGATTGCTTTGGGTACTGACACCTGCCCAAGCTCCCAAACCAACTTCCACATCTCCAAATACCTTGCCTACCTCACTGTTCATCTGCATTTCAACTCTGATCACTCAAAACTTGCCTACTTTCTGAATTAATGAGTTAGTTTCGTTGTGTAGTCTCTTGGTGACCTAACCTACAATTTACACACAAAATCATATGTTGCCAGGTTTTTTGGGCCAAATCAGAACTCTGGGAGCTCCCTGACACCTGCATGCTTTATCCCAAGGCTACCGCCTGTTGCTACAGAAAGTAAACAACAATAATAAAACACACACATGCTGTTTCAATAGGGTCATCTACAAATTCATGCTATTTAACCTCAATGGACCTTCTCCATTGCTGGTCAACCTTTAACTGCTCTCTGTTTTACATAGTGTAGGGGCCTTTTTCATACAATGTCTACCTCATGGGACACCCACATACTTAGTAGCCAACATTACTGACGATCTGCTGATGACTGACCCTGGTGTAATCTAGGGTTCATTAGTCCCTTGTGCTGGGTGAAGCCTTTGGTAATACTTAGGGAGCACCAGAAAAAAAATAACTTTACACAAAGACGAAAAGTTTAGTTATTTGCTGTATGTCTTAATTGATGCAAGCCATCAAAGTAGGAATTGCAGAGAACAAGGTATAAATCAATAAAATAAGTAAATGGAAGTGATTGAAGGACAGAGCCACTTTAAAGCAAGTGTTGCTCAATTTCCTGAAAACATAACGAAATTGCTTTGCAAAAGAAATCATAATGGTTTGCTTTTAATTTTTCCTAAAGAGCACTAATAACAAATAATGGAAAGTTCAATTGATAATTAAAGAAAAAAAAACACTTCACTTTTGAGCATTCATAAGTGAGGCAGTATTCTTTTCAAATTATTATACTCTGGCAAGGCATACTCAAGGTACTTGGTTCCTTTGTACTCTTTCCCTCTGTATTTCAGGTTTTATATGAATGAAACACAATGAGTAATTCCTTCTCTTTGGATCCTTCAGGATATTATTTAAACACTGGCATCTGGTCTAAGGGAAACTTAATGCTAAGTCAGAGGAGTATTTGAAAAATAGTTTACATCTGGTTTTGTACTACCCATCCCTGGAAGTATGCAGGGAGGGTGGAGGAAATGAGCACATTGCTGGCTCTCTGGGCTGTGGTGCTGGTGGGGCTGGGTCTTTCGGTGTAATGCATACCACAGCATTCCCTTTTATAAAGTGAGGGATTAGTGCCACCTTCTTTGTAGCAATGTCGTGACCTCTATAATGCTTCTTAAATTGAGGACAATGATGGACCCACCAAGCCTTAACACATGATTTAAATCTGATCTGACAGTACGTAAACCCAGAACTCCAGAGGGCTAATGGTTGAACAAGCTTGGGAGAATGTCCAGGGAACCAAATGTAGAAGCCCGATGAATTACGGAGGAATCACAACTCCAGGGCAATGGAGGGGGGAGTAAAATGACATATTCTGAGTTGGTATCTTTTATAGGATTGACTAAAACTGTGGTCCCACTATAATGTGCTAGAAAGCAAAAAAATATATATTATTTTCACTCATACATCTATAATTTAAGAAGGATATGAGTTTTAACAACATTTGTACTCTTACACACACACACACACACACACACACACAAAACCTATCAAGAGGAATCTCTCATAGAGGCTAAAAATTAGAAGCAATAATATTTTAGGGTGGTCATTAATTTTAGGTACAGGTATATAGTATTTTAAATTTCTCACACTTAGACAAACTTAGAAACCTGATTAAAATCAGTTTGTGATATTTGTATTCTGAGGATAAACTAACTTGTAGAACCATGAAGAGCAAAACACTCAATAATGAGTCACAGCAGACCCATGGAAGCTCACCTAGCAGTGACGTCTGACCTGCAGCAGCCACTGTGCTCAGAGGGAGGCCGATGACTGCGCCATTCCCTTGTGCACTTTTTTTTTTTTTTTGAGACTGAGTCTCGCTGTGTCACCCAGGATGGAGTGCAGTGGCGCAGTCTCCACTCACTGCAACCTCGGCCTCCCAGATTCAAGTGATTCTCCTGGTTCAGCCTCCCAAGTAGCTGGGATTACAGGTGCCCACCACTATGCCTGGATAATTTTCGTATTTTTAGTAGAGATGGTTTCCGCCATGTTGGCCAGGCTGGTCTCGAACTCCTGACCTCAAGTGATCCGCCCGCCTCAGCCTCTCAAAGTGCTGGGATTCCAGGCATGAGCCACTGCGCCCGGCCTCCTTGGGCACTATTCTTAGGGGACTTACTCCATTTCAATAAACTACAAGTTGGTGACAGGGCCAATGTTTATTTTGTTTTTGGCTTGTAAACAATTCACACATCGAAAACATCTCTGCCCTGCTCCTTCACTAATCCCCAGGGCCCTCCGGGTATGTCAAGCTGTTCAATATACACGTTAAGCCTTGGGCATTAAGTCAGGAACTTTCTACCCACATCCAAGAGACCTTATTACCCCTGTGACTTGTATTTCTGCATTTTTCTTTTCCTAACTCAGATCCCCCACCTGGAAGATCTTCTGTTTGTAGTTAAGTACTAAAAGTCTATATAATTCAAAACCGCGAGGGCAGAGAAGGCAGAGAAAACTCTAAAACCACCTGCCTGTATGTGGCTTTCGGGAAGCAACATTCCTGTGATCACACAAGCTGAAAAGGAATAAAAGTGCTCTCTGACAACAGCATCAAGTTGAGGTACTTTCCCTTCTTTCCTGGGATGGAACAAGAAGTGTTTCCTTTCTTTTCCATGTTTGTTAGAATTTGGATGGTTTCTATTCTCTCAACTCAGTGTTACTGATTGGCTGGAAGAGTTCATTCCACCCTTTTAGCCAAAGTCACTTTTGAACAGGCTGTTTTCGACTGCCAGGCAAGCACCATACAAAATTGGCAAGAGATGCTTTTCTTTGGTTCCATTGGCCTCTCCTTTCTCTCTCCATCACTCCACTTACAGAATCTTGCCCTCCCCATCTAATGCCCCATATTGTCACATTTTCTCCCAGCTAACTTTCTTTTGGTAAAATCTCTAATGTGTGACAATTTCAATGGGTAACTTGCATTAGAAAGCCTCTGATTGTCAAGTAAAGTTCTAGTCTCAGAGTGAATTTTTTTGGCCCCCATCAGTTCAGTTTTCGGCCGGTGGGCAGGGGAAACATTTTGGAAGAAGGGCAGCTGGCCCTTTTCTCCTCACTGAAATCACACTACCAGTTTGACTTCGCCTGGTGTTAAGATTAATTCTTTTACTACTGCCTATTACTGACTCATTTCTCTTTCCTTTTGAAAATATGTTATGACATCGAGCCCCAAATTCAAGCATAAAACTAGATTTGGTGGCAAGAAATTCTCTTCTAAGGAATAGTTTTAGACTTTAGAGTCTGATGAGCCAGACTGAGATGCATGTGTTACCACAGGGGTATAAACGTAGGGTTGGAGTTTGAAAAAGGGTATGTATAGCCTGGCGATAACAATTTGAGAATCATCACAATAAATGAGACCTGAAGACAGTGGGGATAGATGATATCATTGAGGCAGAGAGAATGTATAGCTGGGAAAGAAGTAGGGAATAGATACCAGAAAACAGAGATTATTTACTGTATGGGGAAGGCCAAAAATCAGAAGTCAATAGAAGAGATTGAGAAGCTGCGGTCTAAAGAAGAAGAAAAGGCTGGGCGCGGTGGCTCATGCCTGTAATCCCAGCACTTTGGGGGGCCAAGGCGGGTGGATCACAAGGTCGGGAGATCGAGACCATCCTGGCTAACACGGTGAAACCCTGTCTTTACTAAAAATACAAAAAATTATCCAGGCGTGGTGGGGGGCACCTGTAGTCCCAGCTGCTCAGGAGGCTGAGGCAGGAGAATGGCGTGAACCCGGGAGGCGGAGGTTGCGGTGAGCCGAGATCGCGCCACTGCACTCCAGCCTGGGCGACAGAGCAAGACTTCGTCTTAAAAAAAAAAAAAAGGAGAAGAAAAATAGAATTATGCTGGGGTAAGAAGTCAATGCAAATTAACCTTGGGAATCTCTTCTACTTGGCTATGAGCTCCTTCAGGAAAAAGACTCTCTTATTTATCTTACAGTCGAAGGCTAATGGCTCCTGGCACATAGTAGGTGCTGAATAAATGTTTGCTGAATAAGTGCCTTCTCTTTTTAAAAATAACCTGTTTGTCCCTTCAGTGGGGCATATGTTCTTTGAGGTTTTTTTGTTTTTGTTGTTGTTGTTTTTTTTTTTAACTGATGCTTAAAAGAGGGTCTGAAACTTTTGTGTTCTGTCATTTTCAAAATACCCTCTAATTATACCCTAATAGTTATATAGGTATCATAGCTAGAATTTCCCAACAGGCAGGATTTCAACTCACTGTTTGGGTCCTGTTACTTTCTGTATATTTTTATAACTCAGTTGTAACTAAAAAAAAAAACCCTCATAATTGAAATTCTCAAGAACTTTTCTATTTACTGGCAGTATATTAATATACACAAATGCAAACACATTTATTATTCTTTGTCCCCTATTTAAAAACTGAATAACAACAAGTGTCAACTTTTAAAACCCATCATGCATTCTTCAGGCTTCACCTTAACTCCACCTTCCTCTAGACTTAGAAGCTCCAAAATATCACAGCTCACAAAGAAATAGAGCCTGCAACAATTAACCAACTTAATTTTCACAGATGCTACCATCAATCAATACATATTACATATTAATTTTCACATATGCTACAATCAGTTTTTCACAAGCTTCACTAAAAAGGTCAGTATACACTGAACCAAAAATTTAGCAGTTTTAAGGATTAATGAAAACTAAGTAGATACTACTTCAGAATTATGAATCTGATTGTCAGCCAACTCAGGGTCTAAAACCTTATGGAATGTATTACTCCTGTATTTACTGATCATGCAGTTGAATGCCTGCTTTGTACAAAGCACTGTGGTAGTGGGCGGGGGGGTGGGGCAGACCAAGATTAAGCTCAGTACAGATAACTGGGGAATCAACTCACACTACAGTCGTTGAAAAAATAACCCATTATTATAAAGAAATGCATCAAAACAACATAACAGATTATATAAAGAATATAAATATATAAATATCCACTATTATTTCTGAAAGGAAACTTATTT
The DNA here is from genome assembly GCF_029281585.2 of Gorilla gorilla gorilla. Classification (NCBI taxonomy): domain Eukaryota; kingdom Metazoa; phylum Chordata; class Mammalia; order Primates; family Hominidae; genus Gorilla; species Gorilla gorilla. The sequence goes on along the minus strand of NC_073228.2, from coordinate 26,321,257 downwards.
CTCAGATGTCTGTTGGGGTTGTTTGGCTGAGAAGGGGGTGGGTAAAACAAATAGTACGCAGCTGGTGGAAAGAGAAGGACTATAAGCAGGTGGCAAAAGGGAAAACAGTAGGCACTGGGGGTCAGGAATCTGAAGGTCATACCACAGGGTGACATCACAGAAAAGAGAGCCCTGACTACACTTTAAGAGCTCCCGAAGGGGAAATTGGGAGGTAGCATCAATAAGGGGAGAAGTACCCCCATGTACGGGGAATGCTACATCTCAGAAAAGAGGATCTTGCACTGTGTCTACGGGAGCCCATGATGAGTGTAAGAGAAAAGGGTCAAAACGTCTCTTTGTGACTGATGTAAGGACAAGAAGAATGGTGTTTCTATCCTGCATACGCAAGAGGACTTGGAGGCTTTCTGTCTCTCATTGGTACAAACTCCCTGAACCAACAGGAGATAAACCCTGTTCATCTTCTCTGTGGTGAAAGTTGACTGTGGAACAAACAGACATACTATATACACCAACACACAACATATATATGTGTGTGTGTGTGTGTGTGTATGTATATATATAGTATGTATGTGTGTATGTACATATATAGTATGTGTGTGTATGTATATTTATAGTACTTGTGTGTGTATGTGTATATATATATTTATTACATATGTTATGTGTGTGCATATTCCTACTATAATATATTCACTGCCCTCAGAGGAACCTTAGTCTAGTGGAAATGACAAAATATGTCCACAAGTAATTAGAATGAAGGTGATGTGTCTGAACTCAACAAAAGGTAGCTATTAGAAATCCTCAGGAAGCAAACTCTTTCAGTGAAACTTAGGCATTCTCATTAAAGATAAGAAAAAAACAAGGACACATACTATCACTGGTACTACTTGATATGGAACTGGAGGCCTCACCTGTGCAATATGACAAACATTAATAAATAAGGATGAAATACAGGAAGGAAGATACAAACATTAAATCTGTTTAGGAATGATACAACTGCGTACTTAGAAAATTTAAGAAATCAACTGAAAGATCATTAGAAGTAATGTTGGTAAGAGCTCTGGTGAGACAACTGTAATACTCCTAAACACCAGAATTATCCATTTAGAAAAAACAAGGGAAATCCATGAAAAGAAAATATACCATAATATATTCGGGAATAAGTTTAATAAGAAATGTACAACACATCCATCCATATTAGGATAGATTTCAGTTGTAATGAAAAAACTAATGAAATGCAAAGAGATGTAAAGTTCCTGAATGGGAAGACTCAGTATCGCAAAGATGTCAATTGTCCTGAGACTAATTCATAAATTCAATACAGTCCCCATAAGACAATCAGTGGGATTAAAAAAAAATGAACTCTACAATCTTAGCCCAAGATTCATGTGAAGGAGAAAATGCTGAAGAATAACTAAGACAATTTAGTTTAAATTTTTTAAAAGATGATGAGAGGAGTCTTCTCTTTATAGATGATATTCACTACATATTAGTACTCTTCAGAAAGGTTTTGCTTGTAATACCTGATTGAATCCTCACAACAAATTCATAAGGTGAGTACCACTATTAATCCATTTTCAAGATAGGGAAACTGAGGCAAATCAAGCAAGTAACTTGCTTAACGTTCCATAGCAAGTAAGTGGAAGTGGCAGAGCTGGGATCTGAAGCCAGGTACTGTGGCTCTGGAGCTCATGCTCTTAAGTACCGTAATAGATGGCTCATATTGGCACAGGAAATCGATAAATGGGAAAGAAGAGAAAGTCCCAGATTCACACACATATCAAAAATTTGATTTTTGAAAATGATGGCATTTCCAAAAAATGGGAGAAATATATCTCAGTCAATACATGGTATTAGTATTAATACCTGGCTATCTATTTGGAAAGGAAACTAGTAAAATTCCTGTATTAGTTTTCTATCATTGCTGTAACAAATTACGCAAAGTTAGCAGCTTAAAACAACACAGATTTATTCCCTCACAGTTTTGTAGGTTGGAAGTTTGAGGGAGCTCAGCTGGATCCTCAGCTCTGGGTATCACAAGGTCAAAATCAAGGTGTCAGCTGGCCTGGGCTCTTATCTGGAGGCTCTGGGGGAGAATTCACTTCTAAGCTCATTTGGGTTGTTGGCAGAATTCACTTCCTTGGCACTACAGGGCTGAGGTTCCCATTTCCTGGCTGGCTGTGAGCTGGGCGTCCCTCTCATCTCCTTGCGACTGCTATTCCTCATCATGTTGTCCTCTCCCTCTTTAAAGTGGCAATGGCGCAATGGTTCTTAGGCTTCAAATCTCTCTAGCCCCCCCGCCCTCTTTTGCCACATTTGCCATGTTCTCCTGCCTCCAGCTGCAGAAAGTTCTCGGCCCTTAGTGGTCATGTGTCTGGATCAGCCCCACCACTTGGATAATCTGGGATCATCTCCCTTTTTTAAGGTTACTGATTAGCAACCTTGATTATATCTGCAAAATCTCTTGCAATGCAATGTGCATAGTCACAGATGCCAGGGACTGGGGTATGGACCTCCTTCAGGGGCCATTCTGTCTACCCCAATCCTTCTCCCACATAATATATCCCACATAACATAACAAATTTGAGGTAGATTAAAGAGTTAAATGTATGAAATGAAACTCTCAAAAGTATAAGAAAATAAAAGAGAATATATTTCATAATCTAGGTTAGAGAGTACCTTCCTAAGCAAGCTTGGAAACCATAGGGAAAAAGATAGAAGATAATCTTCTCAAAAAATTAAAATATTGAATAAAAAATTAAAAGATAAGCAATTCTGAATTCTGAGAAAGTATTTGCAACTTATCTAACTAACAAATAATTAACATACAGACTATGTAAAAAATAAACTTTCTTTTTTTTGGAGTTGGAGTGTCACTCCATCACCCAAGCTGGAGTATAGTGGCACAATCTTGGCTCACTGCAACCTCCACCTCCTGGGTTCAAGCCATTCTCCTGCCTCAGTCTCCCGAGTAGCTGGGATTACAGGCGTGCGCCACCAAGCCCAGCTAATTTTTATATTTTTAGTAGAGACAGGGTTTCACCATGTTAGTCAGGCTGGTCTCCTGACCTCAGGCAATCCGCTCGCCTCAGCCTCCCAAAGTGCTGGGATTACAGATGTGAGCCACCGTGCCCGACCAAAAAATAAACTTCTATAGATCAAATTAGAAAAACAAATCAATAGAAACAATTAGCAATAAATGTGATTAAGCAATTCATGGAAATGCAAATACTTTCCACTCTTTGTAATGAATGTTTAGATAATCCATTCCCAGGTCTGTTTCAAAATGTTAGGCAAGGCAGGGAAGAATTATGGGGTCAAGATCCTGGAGATGACATAAAGCAGAAGAATTTGTAAAGCTGGCATGTGGGGACATTTTTACATGGTGGCCTTTGCCAATTCTAGAGTGGTTGGTGAGAGGCTGAGAAGCTGAACAAATCTTTCTTTTAACAGTTTCACACACAAAAAATCCAAAGAGACAAAAATTGCAGTCCAGGGCTCACTCAGGAGGAGTGTCTGATAAAATCCCTATACTTTGGGTGGATTCCAAAGGGCTACACTCTCGGAGTAGGAATGAATTGGAAATAAACCAGCTCTCTCCAGAACGGAAGTTTAGCTTCAAGTCATCTCAATCTCTGAAAATAAATTAAGGCTATTCAAGATTACAAGTGCCACTACCCGTCTATCTAGAAACAAATCTAAGTTCTCTGGAGGAAATTAACATCATCCTAGGTCTTAAAATTGTTTCTATAAATTTTCATATAAAATATCTGGCACTCAATCAAAAATAGGCAGACTCACAAGAAGCAAGACAACATGCCAAGAGAAACAAAAGACAATGAAACAAGATCCTTGTGAGCTCCAGATCATGGTTACGAGACTTCGACTTTACAAGAACCAAGACATAGGTCCAACAGAATAAGAAAAATGATGGTGAATTTTGATATAGAATAAGTAATTTAAAAAGAACTAAGTAGAAAGTCTAGCTCTGGAAAATATAATAAGCAAAATTAAGAATGAGTTTAACAGTAGGTTAGACACAGCTAAGGAGAGAATTAGTGAGCTAGAGACTGGGTAAAAATAAAATATCCAGAATAAATACAGACATAGGAAACAGGGCTAGAAGGTCTAATATATACATAATTGTATTTCCAGAAGGAAGACAGAGAGATAGAGTTAGGCAGAAGTAAAAGTAGAAAAATCTAAATACCATAACTACTAAAAAAAGTATATCTATAATTAATTACAAATCTTCCAACAAAGAAAAGTCTAGGCCCAGATGGCTTCATCAGTGAACTCCACCACCTATATTACAGGTGTTCACTACCATGTCCAGCTAATTTTTGTATTTTTATTAGAGATGGGGTTTCACCATATTGGCCAGGCTGGTCTCGAATGCCTGACCTCAAGTGATCCACCCACCTCGGCCTCCCAAAGTGCTGGGATTACAGATGTGAGCCACCATGCTCGGTACCCCAAATATTTTAAAGGAAGAAAGACTATCAACTTGATACAAATTCTTCCAGAAAATAGAGAGAGAATAATTTTTTTTATGAGGCCAGCAAACTTTAACACCAACATCCGATGAGAACATTATAATAAAAGAAAACTATAGGCCAATATCCCTGAGAAACATAGATGCAAAAATCCTAAACAAAATATTAGTAGACCAAAATCCATCTACAGGTTAAAAAAAAGGGATAACAAATGGGATTAATTCCATGAATGCAATATTATTATATTATTAATATTATATCAATAACATTAGAAAATAAACCTGTAAATTTTACTGCATTCACTGAATAAGAAACAAAATTCATATGATTACTTCAAAAGATGGAGAAAAGGCATTTAAGAAAATTCAACATCTACTTGTGATTTTAAAAATGGAAAATGAACTCTTACTAAGAATAGAAAGAAAATTCCTTACTGTGATGAAGGCAGTCTATACAAAGTCAATTGTATTTCAGTATGTCAGCAACAAACTGTGAGAAAATGCAATTTTAAAAAATGCCATTTAAGGCCAGGCGCAGTGGTTCACGTAGCACTGTACACTCTGGGAAGCCAGAGGTGGGCAGATCACTTGAGGTCAGGAGTTTGAGACCAGTGTGGCCAACATGGTGAAACCCTATCTCTACTAAAAATACAAAAATTAGCCAGGTATGGTAGCATGTGCCTGTAATCCCAGCTACTTGGGAGGCTGAGGCAGGAGAATCGCTTGAGCCCAGGAGGCGGAGGTTTCAGTGAGCCAAGATCATGCCACTGCACTCCAGCCTGGGTGAAAGAGTGAGACTCTGTCTTAAAAGAAAAAAAAAAAAAAGAAGCCATTAAAAATAGCATTATAATACGTTAAATAAATAGGAGCAAATCCTACCACCCAGAAGATGTTAACGATATCTTCATAGAAAATGTAAAACATAACAGAAAAATTAATTAATGTTTAAATAAAGTAGAGGGATATACTATGTTCACAGTAATGACTGGAAGACATTAGAAATGACAAACCGAGTCTAAAATTTATACAGAAATCAGAAGAAGCTACCACTGAAATGTAAACTTCACAAGGGCAAAGATTTTCATTTGGTTTGTTCAGCAACGTATATCCAGGCCATATAGTAGGTGCTCAGTAAATGTTTGGTGAATTGAACTTTCAAAGTGTCTAAAGAGTTTACAGTAAGAGTTCACGCTGAGCTTCATTCAGTTACCATGGCACATTCTGATATACCATCTCATTTACCTTCCTGTTTATGAAATCACACAAAGCCTCAAAATCTTATATGCTGAATGGAGCAGTTGGGATCATTTGGTTTAGTTTTTCATTCTTTCTTCAGGGCATTCAGGCAAATAAAATCTTAAGCTGAAGAGTAGAAAAATAAGATAAATTGCTGCTCTGGTTTCAGCTGGGGGAGCCTGGCCTGGAGCACCACCCCTTGGATTATCAACCCTAAGAAACAGGACAAGCATCTGAACATGATATCTGTGCCCTTTCCAACATGGCTGCTACCTAACTGAGCTGAGAAGAGCCCCCCAAATAAGTTTGTCAGGGCCAAGACAAACAGGTTGCAAATTCCTTATTAATAATAAAAAACTGGACAATCTGGCTGTCAGCGTGCTCTTTACCTCCTATTTCTTCTCACCATTTTAGAATAAACCTGTCTGTAAATCTCACACACAAAACCTAAAAAGGATCTTTAAACTATTTATTTTCCTTTATTATAATAGAAGTTCCTAGAGTATAACCACATTTTCTATGCTATTTGTATATACTGAGAGCTAAGTACGTATTAAGTTGCTGGATTCAAAACAAACTTTGTACTTAATAAAATTTAAATGATGCCAATTACATTATATTCTTTACTAATTCTTAGTTTTTCATTTAATTCAATAAGTTACATGCATTTGAACATTTTCTAACTATATTTTTTTCTACTGGAACTATGCCTTCTAATTTTGTATATAAATCCAACAGGATATCTACATGGAACATACATTTAAATGGTCTTTTAAACTTCTGAATTGTCTGTTGTATTGAAAAATCAACTTTCTTTCCTTGTTTCTAGTTTAAACTGACGTACATCTGGTACCTTTAAAACATCTCTACTTCGGCTGGGTGTGGTGGTTCACGCCTGTAATCCTAGCACTTTGGGAGGCTGAGGTGGGTGGATCACTTGAGGTCAGGAGTTCGAGACCAGCCTGGCCAACAGGGTGAAACCAGGTCTCTATTAAAAATACAAAAATTAGCCAGGTGTGGTGGCACATGCCTGTAATCTCAGCTACTCAGGAGGCTGAGGCATGAGAATAGCTTGAACCCGGGAGGCAGAGGCTGCAGTGAGCCAAGATTGCACCACTGCACTCCAGCCTGGGCGACAGAACAAGACCTTTATCTCCAAAAAAGATAAATAAATAAATAAATAAATCTCTGCTTTTTCATTTGTTTGCCAATAAACAATTGCAATTGCTTCTACCTCAAAATAGCCCTTTCTCAACAGAAAAAGGGCTGGACTATAGTAAAAAAAGGAACTGCAAGTTAAGTGGCCCCTCGGAATGTTTGATACGTTTTTCCAAACATGACAAGCACAATCAGTAGTCATCAAACATTTCTCTCTGCTGACTCAACCCCACCCTCTTTTTAACATCACTGTGTTGATCTCTACTTTCTCTTTCTACCTGTTCACTGAATTCTATGAATTCAGTGCTTAGTGGCTGTCAGAACAGGAAGCCTTGATAGAATACTGTGGGAACATAAACATATATATTCCTTTCTATCTTCCTGGGAAACTATATTTGATCACCCAGGTTAATACTTGATAATTCTATTCTGCTTGCCCACCAATTTTAAAAGGTGGGATAGAACACATCTTGGTTTTAAGTTTTTTCTATTTTATTCTTTAAGAGCCTCCATAATTTACTTGTTTGGAGTAAATCATATGTTTTGATTGAAAATATAATTTTTAATAAGGCTAAAATGAAAGCCAAAACTGTCTTAAAAATTAAACGGAAAGACATGAGACTATACCACAACATTACTTCATTCTAAGAATAGAAGATGAGACCCAGCCTCAAGGCAGGCACAGCCTGGCTTTGAACCCTCCAGTCCCAGGTCAGAGATCTGTGTGCTCCTACGGCCCTCCCCGTGGTCTTCGTCATCCCTCAGTATTCATTGTAGGGACGAAGAGCCACTTCAACAATGTAGAAAATGCTTTATGGAAAAACAGCTGCAGCGATGCAGTCGGTGCTTTGCTGACATGTGGATTTGATATGTCAGCAAAGCACAGGATTAAAAACATGCAGCAAGCACATAGAGGATCCTGCCTCTTCTCTCCTCCCCCAGCACACTCAGCCCAGTGAGGTTAAAAACAAAGAGAATCTCAAGAAAGCAAAGATGAAACAGAGCACGTTAACACCAGAAGAGTGCTTTAAGTGATCCTTTAAAAATGGCATTGCAATCATTGTGTATGGTTTTTAGTGAGGGATTTGGGTACAAGTGTTTGACTTGCTTTGGCGCTTTGCCACCAAAATCTATTAGAATAACTGATTTATAAGAAATATTTTGATAAGATGTGTATTTAATAAAAATACTAATGTCTTTGACACTGTGGTTCAAGGTTTGTTTTTTGTTTTTTTGTTTTTTTTTTTTTCAGAAAACAGAGGCAAGTGTTCAAACTGTCACGGAGAATAACATGTGGCCAAAATTAAATGTGGTTCTATCTCTCATAACAAGTCTTAGAATGATGCATCATACCAGCTGTCTGGGAACAAATGTATTTTGTTGGCATGGGAACAAAAGAATTAGTCTGAATTTTGTAAATAAACTGTGGTTATTAAAATTACTCGAAACAAACCAGAATAATAACCATTAAACATGAAAAGTCAATAAAAGTCTTTGAATTACATTTCTGTTGCAATTCCTGTTTTCATAACGTGCTTTGGGATGAAACATAGCTTTGAGTTGTTAGTACTTTTAAATAGACTTCACTGCAGATGAGTTAGCCAACAGCAGCTAAGACTGTGAAGTTTTAAAATCCTTTATGGAAAATGGAAATTAAAGGCTTGGAAATCTGTAGAAGACCAATTCTTTTTAACAATTGTCACAATTATTGCACAATTGATTTTCTGTCTCTATAGCATCTTCTTCTTTAAGGCTGTCTGTGACTCCATAGATTTGTTGGTTATCCTTGATGATGACTGAGGTGGTTTAAAGATAAGCAGTGCTATCCACTGAAAGCTTTAAGTTTATTGATTTTGGTTCTCCTAATATCCATGCTACTCCTGGATAGATCACTGGGCATTGTGGGAGGCAAATCAACTCTTTGGGAATACAAATGATACTAGTTGCAATGGTATAACAGGCAGAAGGAGCTAAGGAGCTTCCAGAGTCGTCTAATATTACCCGAAAGCTACTTATACTGAAGGGACCAAGTTTTATTCTTTAAAAACCCAGAGACCTAGGAAGGAATCAGCAGAATGCTAAGTTCATCTTTAGAGAAAAATCAAGGACTTTTTTGGTGTCTTTTCTGCTTTGGCCTTCTTATAGGAGAGATTTGAAAGAAAAATCTGTCTTGTTTTAGAGCAGAGCAGAAAGGTGGGCGGCATGGGCAGGGCACTGGCATTTTGCTTTCTCTTCATCTTTCCCTGACCTGTGAATGCTTTTTGGTGCTATAATGTCTGAGGAATAGCTGAGGGCCCAGAGAAGCCATGAATGATCCTACCAGACGAAATGACCACCCTGGATGAAAATGATAAAAGAATATCTTCAATATTTGTTTTGATAAAAGTCTAGACAAGAATACACCTAGAAAAAGTCACTTAGAATATGTTTAGGAGGCCCAATACCAAGGGCCTGTGATCAGTACCCAAGTTCAGCAACTTTTGGAACTCTTCGTCCTCAAAGTCCCTGTGGCCTGTGATGCTGCTAATTCTTCCTCCCTCCTTCTCTCCATCTGTCACCCTCTCCCTCCCTCTTTCCATCCCGTCCTTCTTCCTCCCATTAATTCACCGAGCACCATTGGGCCTGATGCTGGGCTAAACGCTGGGATACAAGGATAAACATGACACAGTCCCAGCTCAGGTCCCACCCTCAAAGTGTACCATCTACTGAGGGAGTTTGATGGAAAAAGCTTTAATGCGGGGGGGGCAGGGAGGTGCATTTTAGTCCGTTCTCACACTGCTATAAAGATACTACCCAAGACTGGGTAATTTATAAACAAAGGAGGTTTAATTGACTCACAGTTCTGCATGGCTGGGAGGCCTCAGAAAACTTACAATCATGGCAGAAGGGGAAGCAGGCACCTTCTTCACAAGGCGGCAGGAGACAGAGTGAGTGAGACAAAGGGGAAGAGCCTCTTATAAAACCATCAGATCTTGTGAGAACTCACTAACACAGGAACAGCATGGGGGAAACTGCCCCCCATGATCCAGTCACCTCCCACCAGGTCTCTCCCTCAATACCAGGGGATTACAATTCAAGATGAGATTTGGGTGGGGACACAAAGTCTAACCATATCAGGGAGCCACAGAAAGTGCTGCAAAGGCACAGATGGATAAAAGTGGGACATCAGGTGGGCAGGGCTGTTTTGAGGATAGGGGCTCTGGAAAGCAAAGGCCTTACAGAGTGATTCAATTCAACAAGCGCTGGTGGATGCCATGAAGATGACAGATCGGGTCCTTACCCTAAGGGGCATAATGTCTAGTAGGAAATTCTCTTTGGTTTTCCTGCCTTTAAATTCTCCTGGCTCTGCTCTTCCTGCCCATTCCTTTTCAATCCTCTTCGCATCCTCCTCTATTTTCTCTGGTCCCTTGGCTGTGACCCTGCCTACCAATCTGCTCATGGCCCTCTTATATCCACACATTCTGGGCTTCTGCTATATCTGCATCAAGACGACTCTGACATGCTTAAAGTCCTAGGGCTCTTTCTTGACTTCTGGAGTCAGATTTTCATTTAAACGCCTCCAGATGAATGTCCTCCTGCTGGCATCTAGGATGCAACATCTAAAAAAATGATAGTGTCATTGTCCACTATACACCAGCTTATCAATTAAAAAAGGTATTATTTTCAACATATTCCTTTCTTCCACTCTCTAAATCTCTATATTCTGTGAATTTTTCCTTTTTTTTATTTTTCATTTTTTTTGAGACAGGATCTCCCTCTGTAGCCCAGGCTGGAGTACAGTGGTGCAATTTTGGCTCACTACAACCTCTGCCTCCCTGGCTCAAGGGATCCTCCTACCTTAGCCTTCTGAGTATCTAGGACTACAGGTGCACATCACCACACCTGGCTAATATTTTTGCATTTTTTTTTTTAAGAGACGGGGTTTCACCATGTTGGCCAGGCTGGTCTGGAACTCCTGGGCTCAAGCAGCCTGCTTGTCTCAGCCTCCCAAAGTGCTGGGATTACAGGCATGAGTCACCACACCAGGCCTGAATTTTTCTTTTCTTTCTTTCTTTTTTTTTGAGATGGAGTCTCACTCTGTCACACAGGCTGGAGTGCAGTGGTGTAATCTCAGCTCACTGCAACCTCTGCTGCCCAGGTTCAAGCAATTCTCCTGCCTCAGTCTCCTGAGTAGCTGGGATTATAGGCACCTGCCACCGTGCCCAGCTAATTTTTGTATTTTTAGTAGATACAGGGTTTCAACATCTTGGTCAGGCTGGCCTTGAGCTCCTGATCTCGTAATCCACCTGCCCCGGCTTCCCAAAGTGTTGGGAATACAGGCATGAGCCACCGCGCCCAGCCTGAATTTTTGCTTTTAAATGCATCTTCACATTTACCCTCTTCTTTCTACCCCTTTTGACAATATCCAGCTCAAGCCTTCCGTATTTCTCTTGTGACCAGTGATGTGAATTTTAGGCCATAACCTCTGAATTGGTCTCCTTTCATTTCTTATTCATCTTCCCTGCTGGACTAATCTTTGTAAAATATAACCTCAGTCATCTAGCACTCCCCAGCAAAGAAAAAGTCCCTCATTGCTGACAACTGCTTTCTAACGAATGACTGAACTGCTCAGCATTCCATCCAGAATTGGCTGCTGGTCCTGACACACAACACAGCGCTCAATAAAGAGTAGATGCTCAGTAACAAAGGATCCCTCTTCCCTTTTTTTAATGGATGAAATGAACAAAACGAACTTTCTGGTCTTGTTTTCCTCTTCACTGATATCACACCTTCTGGCCAAGATGTTACTCAATGTCCCTTGAACACTCGACATGTTCTGCTCTTCACTCTGCCCTCTAACTAGAATGTCCTTCCTCTCTGTTAATGCCCAGCCCAGATGTTCCCTTCTCCGCTATAAACAACTATAATCACACACGTTGCATCTCTATGATGTTTGATAGTTTTTGAAGTATTTTTACACACTTTATCTTGTTTTGATATTCCCAAGAACCCTGTGGGAAGATATTTTACTAACATTTTACTGATTAGGAACCCATTATCCAGAAAGGTTGAGTGGCTTACCCATGATCACATGATTAGTAGTGACAGAGGTGGACTGAAAACCAGCAGCACTTTTCCCACTAGATCACGACAGTCCCTGAAGCCTCTTCTGGTTTCTCTCCCTGTGCCTTGGTGAGGGTATCTGGGACTCTGCAGCCCACGAGGGAACCTCTTTCCCCACCCTGCAACCCCTAAACACACACAATTACCATGGAGACCATCTTTGGTCACTAGTGTCTCTCCTAAATTAGTTGATGTGTCTAGGCCTTAAATATGAAGTTGGTTGCTGCAAAGCTGCGATCGAAATGTTAAAGTGTGACTTTTAGCTATTTTAAAATAATTTATGAGTCACTTGTGCCTGCACAGTCCAGACCTTTAATGCTTGCAAAACCAGATGAGACTTAGAACTAAACCAGCTGGCTGCAAAAAAATACTGAGCAGAAAACCAAAGAGGACCCCAGGGGCAACCCAAGACAGCAAGACAAGGTAGAAGCCAGGAGCCTTCAAGAGAAGGCTGGCAGAATGCTGATCCCTGCCGACCAGCTTTGGAAGGACCCGGTTCCCCGGAGGGCTGCAAGCTCTTGAAACAACCCCAAATTAGCAAGTGCCACACACTGCCTAGGCAGTGGGACCCTAACCTCTTCCTGGTTAAAGATCCTCTCCTTCCTTCCCATAGGATCAGGGAAGATGGAAGGAAGGACCAGTGCTTGCATTCTTTCTGCATATTGTGATTCTGAGCCTCCAAGCCATTTAGAAAAAGAACCAACTTCCAGCTGGGTGCGGTGGCTCCAGCCTGTAATACCAGCACTTTGGAAGGCCGAGGCAGGCAGATCACCAGGTCAGGAGTTCGAGACCAGCCTGGCCAATATGGTGAAACCCCATCTCTACTAAAAATACAAAAATTAGCCAGGCGTGGTGGCGGGCGCCTGTAATCCCAGCTACTCGGAAGGCTGAGGCAGGAGAATCACTTGAACCCGGGAAGCAGAGGTTGCAGTGAGCCAAGATAGTGCCACTGCATTGCAGCCTAGGCGACAGAGCGAGACTCCATCATTAAAAACAAAAACAAAAACAAAAACAAAACCAACACCAACTTCCATTCCATGCCTGGGGTCTACATTTTATACACATCCCATTTACTCTGTCAGACTGTAAACTCCTTGAGGGCAAAATCTATAACTTATTCATCTTCGTTTCTTCTCAGACCTAACACTGTTTAGCAAAATACACCTGTTAAAAGAATAAAATGTTGAGTAAAAAAAGACTGAGTCTCCTGTGAAACACTCAGCATTGTATTTTATTTATTAGAACATCTCTAAAGGATTGTTTTTTTCTCACTAATTTGTTTAATAAAATATCCTTCTGGGAAACTGAGTGATCAATGTAATTAAAGCTATTCATACTTTCAAATTTTAAGATAGCCAGTTTGAAGCAGGGAGTTTTGCTCTGTGTATGTTAATATCCACAGATTGGTATGTTAGAATCTGACATTGTTTGGTGTCTTTGTTATAGATACATGCTTTACACAGTGTTAAGAATAACAAGAAAACTTTTAGACTATTTATTTTCTTCCTTTTCTTTTCTATAATTTATCAAACCAAATTATCTAGTCTCATTGTGAATAACGAAACATTGTTTGCTCCCCATTGTGAATAATGAAACTAAGTGAATTTTAGTTTTACCCATAATATTTTAATCTGTACCTGCACCCGAGTGACAGATGGCATATATCCATTTTACGCAGTGTTTAATGCAGTGGAAAATAATATTCTGGGAGTAAGCAGACCACTTACAGACTTACCCTGGGTCTGCCACTAGTGTGTTGTACATTAGGGAAGTCACATCCTTCCTGATGACTCAGTTTCTTTGCACAATGAAAAAGTCTGACTCAAGCTCTGATCTCCCTTCTTTGATGAAGTTATGGGGTTCTTGCTCAGAATAAACTGGAATTAGAAATTATTACCTCCTCCTATGAATAAAAATAATGGTGATTTTAAATTGCTGTTTATTGATTAGAGAAAACATCACGTTTTTGTAAAGCTGACTTAGAAAATTTATTTTCTGATTCTATTAGTGTTATTTCTCTTGAATCTGCCCAAGGAGAAAGTTAACCCTTTGTGCCCCACAATGAGCACATCTTCCCTGGGGACTCTGTGTGCTGATCTGTCCGCTTGAGGGGACAGAAGGGAGAGTTGGTGGCACCAAGGCATGTGGTGGACAGCAAAGATGCCACCCATCAAGACCTGATGAGAAGCAGCTTTTGGTTTTTAATTAAAAACATAACTTTTACAATGCCTCATTCATTTCTTGTTTTTATAGAATCAAAACACAGAAATTTTTCTTAAATGAAAACCAGAAACCATTTAAACATTTTTAAAGCAAGTTAAAAAAAGCAGCTTAGGATTGTCTTTTGTAATTCTGCCAGTTTCAATTTTGATTCCTTAATGCAACCAGTATCAGGATAATAATATTTGCTTGAAAAGAAAGAGAAGATAGTCCTCAGGGGCTGTTTCAAACACATTTTAGTTGTTCGATTGGCTGATGTGAGGCTAGCTACTGTTATTGAAGTTGCTTTGATGAACAGTGAAAAATACATTCATAATGTAACAATCTCAACATTTTAGATATCCTTAGTAAACTCATATTTAGCAGATCCTAAAAAGTGTCTATGACAATAGTTCTAATTTTTTTTTTTTTTTGAGATGGTGTCTTGCTCTGTCTCCCAGGCTGGAGTGCAATGGCACCATCTCGGCTCACTGCAACCTCCACCTCTCAGGTTCAAGCGATTCTCCTGCCTCAGCCTCCCGAGTAGCTGGGATTACAGGCGCCCGCTACCACGCCTGGCTAATTTTTGTATTTTTAGTAGAGACAGGATTTTACCATGTTGGACAGGCTGGTCTCAAACTCCTAACCTCAGGTGATCGGCTTTCCAAAGTGCTGGTATTACAGGCATGAGCCACTGTGCCCAGCCTAGTTCTAATTATTTTTGACTACTTGTGTTAGTGTCACAGATTTAAAGGGGGACATAGGTCAAATTTAGATAAAAGATTAAGTTAAATATGGATGAATAGTATTTGTTAAATATCTATTATTTGTTATGCAGTTTAATTGAAACAACTGGCTTTTTTTTTTTTTTTTTCAGCTACGTCCTAGGACCTTGTGGAAAGAACCCAACATCTCTTGGTTACAAAGATTATGAAATATTCAGCTTTACCCATGGGTATTTCCTCACATTTCTTTGGTAAACTGTAGCCTAATAGAAGATATCAGGAATTAGTGTAAGAAATATTCTAAAAAGCTATTGTCACTACAAAGATGAAAGTAACTTTGATGATCAAAAAGAAGTCAATAAAAAAAGACTGAAAGTAGTTCCTGAATCCTTCTCTATTGTTCATTTGGGATTTCTTAATTTCCCTACTCTCAATATATTATGGAATTTTCTGTGTGAAGTTTTGCCATGAATTAAATTGATGTCAACAAAAGTTTTACCTTAAGTCATATTTTACCACAAACTAGAGAAGCCCCAGTCCTCCAGGGAGCACCTTTTCCTGCCTTTAAGAAGCTTGTCTCTTCTCCTTCTTTTAATTACAAGCATCATCTACAGACGATGGGGCTCAGTTGACCTTCAGTGACAATTAGACCTGCTGATTTGACATGAACAAATCCATGCTCCCATCCGAGGAGGCATTTTCATCTCTTTGACTTGGCACATGATGGGCAAGTGTGCTGTGCTTGTGTTTCCTTTGCTCGTTGCTTTTCTCCGCCCATGGAAAGTCAATGGCATTTGCTCCTCTACCAGGAAGCAGGAATACAATGTCTGTTTGCCTGCCATCCTTGATAAGTTTACTTTCTCTATCATTGCTATCCAGTTTTTTTTTTATTTGCTAGATATGTAACTTGAAAATTGTCATGGAAGGAGCAAAAGTTTGGAGTTCAGATAAACCTGGAACTGAATACTCTTCTACTACTGTGTGATCTTGGATCTACTGCTGTGTGATCTTGGATGAGTTAATCACTCTGGATTTTGGCATGCTATTCACAAAATGCAGATGATAATACTGATCTTACACGGTTATTGTGAAAATTAAATAAACCAGTATGTGTAACATTTATTGTACAGTGTCTGTCATCTTGTCAGCATTTGATAAGGTATAGTTATTATTAATTTTTTTTTTTTTTTGAGATGGAGTCTTGCTCTCCCAGGCTGGAGTGCAGTGGCGTGATCTTGGCTCACTGCAACCTCCGCCTCCCCAGTTCAAGCAATTCTCCTGCCTCAGCCTCCTGAGTAGCTAGGACTATAGGCACCTGCCACCACGCCCGGCTAATTTTTGTATTTTTAGGAGAGACAGGGTTTCACCATGTTGGCCAGGCTGGTCTCGAACTCCTGACCTCGTTGATCTGCCCACCTTGGCCTCCCTAAGTGTTGGGATTACAGGTGTGAGCCACTGCGCCTGGCCTAGTTATTATTAATTTTTTATTCTAGTATTATTCTATTTTGTTATCCTATTGTTGGGTGTATTACATAGACATTATAATAAAACGTATATGTATATATGTATATTTATGCATCTCATATACATGATATGTACATACATATGTGATATACATATGACACAGAGTTTATTAGAGAGTAGGAAGGAATTATAGGAGGGCAAGTCAATTCAGTAAGTATTAACAGTCAGCATCTATTAGGTGCTTACTTTCATCATTTTGTACAATCCTCTATCGTGGGATCCTGTTTGTAAACATCTCCAGAGATTAAAGAAGAAAAGAAAACCTTCCCTATCAGCCTTACTTTTGTGTTTCCCCTTCCCCCAAATTCAGAATAAGCTAATATAATATGCCAATATTCCTGTACTGAGTTTTACAACCAATGTGTAAACATCTGTCAATTCCTATGACTGTTTCTGTACATAATGGATTGGTGGCACTTAGATCAATATTAGCAACGCTATACTCAATGGCTGAGGGCAATGCATTTATAAAGGGTTTCATCAAGATTCATGGTCTCTAGTGATACATGTTGACTTTTTAGTTTAAATTGTCAATACCACTAAGTGTAATTTATTATAACCAGAAGAGTTGGGTGAAAATAATGCTGTCATTTAAAAATAAAATAGGTCATTAGCTATTGTCATAGCCATACTATTCTGGGTTATATTACATTATTTTGAAAAGAATGGAAAGAAAGAGGAGAAAACTAAAATTCAAAAGAAAATGTGATTTATGCCTCTAAGCAAAATAATATCCATTTATTTTGAAATGATGACATAGCAGACACTGTTGGCTGCATACTCAACACTCCATTTCCCCTCCTTTTTGTTCCAGTTTTCATTCTTCTCCCAGTTTCATCACCAGCAGGTGGGTCCTGATTATTCTAGGCTAGTTTTGTATACTCAGTTCTTTAGCCAGGGACTGGGTATGCCAGGCTAAGCATGTGACCTTCTCTGGCCAATGACATGTAAAGGGAGGGGGTAGTTTCCAGGAAAGATTTCCTTACTCATTAGGCCCTAGAAACTGGCAGCCCCTTTCTGCCTCCGAATAGTGCAGATCTGGGCAGAATGCCTGGCACTGCTGCAGCCATCTTGAAGTTGGTTCTAGAATGAAGCTAGCACCGGAGGGAGAGTCATGAGAATGCTTTACTTGTGGACTTCTTGTTCTGTGAGGTAATAAATTGCTTTATTTTTTATGTCAACCATGGGTGGGATATTCTGTTACTTGCACCCAAAGCATCTTAACTGAAACAGGCAATGTGTAAACTTGTTCTTTTTTTTTGAGAAGGAGTTTTGTTCTTGTCACCCAGGCTGGAGTGCAACGGTGCAATTTTGGCTCACTGCAACCTCTGCCTCCCGGGTTCAAGTAATTCTCCTGCCTCAGCCTCCCAAGTAACTGGGATTACAGGCACCTGCCACCACACCCAGTTAATTTTTGTATTTTTAGTAGAGACACGGTTTCACCATGTTGGCCAGGCTTGTCTCGAACTCCTGACTTCAGGTGATCCACCCACCTCGGCCTCCCAAAGTGCTGAGATTACAGGTGTGAGCCACTGCACCTGGCTGCACACACTTCTTGACCTAGAGAAAGTAAACAAGAGAGTCAAATAGTAAAGGAGAGGGTACCTGTTCCTGTGACTCCAATTCTTTGTGTTGTAATTTTTTCTCTGCACATCGCACCTGATTAGAACGGTTTTCTAATTCATCTTGTAAAACCTGAAACAGTATAAAATAAAGATATCATTAATAATTAGCACACTTGGAAAAATAGTTCTACACCATGAACTGGCACTAAAAAGGCCTGAGATCTCTAGTTTATTACTCTTGTTCCAAAGCATTCAGGCAAACAATATCAGACTTCTGTGTGTCAGGCCAAGATGTTTTCTGCTTTAAGAATACCTAGTATAAAAAATTCCAAAGTTATAAAATAGACAAATTGGCAGATGTCAATCATATATTAAAATGCCTCATATTCCCAGCACAGAACCACAAGCATGTAATAAAGCATATGTAATAAAGCATAACACTATTGCAATGAAAATGGCTCCCTCAGGACACCTGCAACGTACACTTACACTCTGAATATCATTGTGATGGATAGGAATTGTAATATCTGACCAGCATAACATTTTTCAAAATTATATTATGATAATTTGAGTAAATTATAGCAGCCTTAAAGGAATTTCTTTATAAAGTCAGAGAGGATGGTATGGAACTTGAGGAACTTGTAAGAAATGGACAGAGGTGAACTCTTTCCTTTGCCAAGTAGCTGTTTGAAATAGCATTCAGATTAATATGGGAAATGGAAACCACAAAGACCAATAATTACCACTGCATCAATTACTATGTTAGGTAAAGAGGTGAACTAGAAAAAGAACTTGTAGTTTCCATGTGCTATTTCTATAATGACACTGGATTGTCCATTCAAACAATC
Organism: Gorilla gorilla gorilla; assembly: GCF_029281585.2. Classification (NCBI taxonomy): domain Eukaryota; kingdom Metazoa; phylum Chordata; class Mammalia; order Primates; family Hominidae; genus Gorilla; species Gorilla gorilla. The sequence continues at coordinate 26,302,407 of NC_073228.2, read as the reverse complement.
CAATGTAATTACAGAAATACTACATGGAAAGTTACAGTGAGCAGAATGCATGGGGTGGTAACAGCAAAAGTGCCAAATTCACAAAATTCATTTCATCCAGTCAATATTAGTGAGTTCCTGCTCTGTGTCAAGAATTACAATAGGTACTCTAGACATAGCAATGAAAGAAAATAGACCAAAAAAAAAAAAAAAAAAAAAAAGAAACCCTGGTCAGGCACAGTGGTTCACATCTGTGATCTCAGCACTTTCAAAGGCTAAAGGCAGGAGGATCACTTGAAGCTAGGAATTCAAGATCAGCCTGGGCAACATAGTAAGATCTTTTCTACAATTTTTTTAAATTTAATTAGCTGGGTGTGGGGGTGCAAACCTGTGGTCCCAGCTACTTAGGATGCTGAGGCAGGAGGATCACTTGAGCCCAGGAGTTTGAAGCTGCAGTGGGCTATGATTGTGTCACTGCACTCCAGTCTGGGTGACAGAATGAGACCCTGTCTCAAAAAAAAAAAAAAAAATCCTTGCATTCACATGCTTAGATTATAATGGGGTGGAGGTAGGCAATAAGCAAACAGTAAGTGTACTATATAACCGTGATGAGTGCAGAAGAAAAATAAAGCAGGGAAGGGGACATTCTGGAGTGGTGTGAGGAAGGGGGGATTGAGATTTTAAACAGATGGTCCAAGAAGGCCCAGCTGGACGAAGACCTGAAGGACAAGAGAGAGCAAGTCACATGTAAATTTCCACAGGAAGAGCCTTCCAAGCAATGGCCACTGCATGTGGAATGACTCCGAGATGGTGTTTGTGGAAGCCATAAGGTCACTGTTGAGAGTGATCAAAGCAGCAGCAGTGAAGTCAAGGACATAACAGGGTCCAAGTCACATCAGGTCACGTGGAGTCTCGCAGGTCAAAGGCTTTAGATTTTGCCCAGAGATAGACAGGAAGCTGCTGGGGGGTGGGGAGCAGATGCTGCTTTCATTGTTGTCTGAAGAGCAGACCGAGGGGCAAGGCAGAGGCAGAGAGCAGGGGAGAGGCCACTGCAACACCAGGAAAGGGAAGATGGAGAGCGGGGCCCGGTGGTAGCAGCTGATGAAGGAAGGATCAGGTCCAGGTATGAAATAGAGATGACGGCCCTGAAGGAGTGGAAGCAGAGAGAGGAAAAAACAGGACCCCAGGGATTCCGGCCTGAGGAGCTAAGAGTGCAGTTGGCATTCACAGAGACAGGGCAGGTGTTGGGGGAGAGGAGCCGGAGCTCAGCCTCAGCTGGGTTCAGTTTGAAATGCCTATTACACATCCAGGTGGAGACACGAGTTCAGACACAATGGCTAAATTAGTGTCCATTAAAGATTCCTGCAAACACAATGCCAGTCTTTTTTATGTCCAGATAAACAGTGGTTCTTAACCTTTTGGGAGGTTCTAGACTCCTTTGAGAATCTGATGAAAGCTATGTAGTTACTCCCTAGAAAGAGAAAAACCATAGTTTTATGATTTTGCCTCTCACTGTAGGACATTCATAGATTGCCTGAAGCCTATCTGTGAATGGACCCCAGGCTAAGAACTAATTTAAAAAGTGAAATGGTCTGTGAATGAGCTTGCATGCTTTAGGGTGTCTTTGATATTAGACTTGATCATAAATCTACAACTCAACCAGGTCTGAGAATGAGCTTGGAAATCTCTCCATTCTTGAATTGTCTATAATTCTGTTGTTGTGTTCTACTTCCAAAAGGATGAATGCAATAGTTCCTGTGCTTGTTGATGAGGTAGCCTTTCCCCCACCTCCCACTTTCATAGCTACCAACAAATAGGATCTTATCAGCTTCTTTTATGGCATAATTGGGGAAAGTAATGATTACTGTATTGGGAAGAATAGTTATCTATTTTTTTGTCCCCACTTTTTCCTGCTCTCTAATCCATCCTCACACCACTGTCAGAGTGATCTTCTTAAACTTAAATCTGATTATGTTGTTCCCTGACTGAAATGCTTAAACAACACTCCAGCCCCGCTGAGAGACAGCTCTCACTCCTTAGCACAGCATACAAGGGCCTTCATCAACTGGCTTGGTCTCCAGCCACGCTGCGCCGTAGGAAGCCTTGGCAGGCCGTGCAGATGTCATTACCAGCAATAACAACAGGAGCTATCATCCACGGAGTGGATTTTATTTTTAACCCTTATGACAATTTTGTGCACCCAGTATTATTTCATCTATGTTAGAGAGGATGTAATTGAGGCTCCATGCAGTTAACTACCTTGCTCAAGTCCATGTGGTTAGCAGTAAGACACTGCACTGGAATTTTTTTTTTTTTTTTTTTTTTTTTTGAGACAGAGTTTCGCTCTGTCACCCAGGCTGGAGTGCAGTGGCACAATCTCGGCTCATTGCGACCTCCACCTCCCGGGTTCAAGCGATTCTCCTGCCTCAGCCTCCGAGTAGCTGGAATTAAAGGCATGTGCCACCACACCCGGCTAATTTTTTATATTTTTAGTAGAGACGAGATTTCACCATGTTAGCCAGGATGGTCTCGATCTCCTGTCCTTGTGATCCACCCACCTCAGCCTCCCAAAGTGCTGGGATTACAGGCGTGAGTCATCACGCCCGGCCTGGACTGGAATTTTAACACATTTCTGTAACTTCAAATTCAATATGTTTGTGCTACTCCATGCTGCCTCTTTCCCACTCTGTACTGATTTTCTCTTTTCTTTGCCTGGAAGTCCCTACCGCACCTACTCTGCTCAATGATGTAACTGCCCTAATCTATACAAGAGCTAAGTATGGACTTCTCTGGGCGTTCATCCATCTAGTGTTTAAGAGAATTAATTGACATGTCTGGGCGGCATGCAACTGCCTGCATGCAACCGCAGCTCAGGGCTCTCCTCTCTTCATCTCTGCAAGCCCAGTGCCAAGCCAGCTCAATGCCTGGTACACAGGTGACACTGAATTCATGTTTGTGGAAGGAACTCATAAACATTTGAACTCTACTCCCTAAAGATATTTACTTCAATCATCAGGGCTTCTGACTGTCCTTCATGTGGCACATTTAACCAAAGGTGATTATGTGTCCTGAGACACAAAATACACAAATATATCCTCCAAATGTCTATATCTATCTCTGAACATACACACACATATCATAATGATAATAATTGATAATATATTATCTGGTTTCTGCTACAGTAAAAAATACTCCTTTAATTTCACAGAAGAGAAAGACGGCATGCCTCTCCCTTCTCTTAAACGAAGAGTTGTTCCCCACTTCCTGGCTTCTCTCCCTCCTTGCCTTCACCTGCAGAACCCTGAGAGTGCCACACTCGGCGTCCCACATCCTCCCCCATTCACTACATACCCCGTTACACCTGCCCCCTGTCCCCACTGCTCTCCTGAGTCAGTTTTCACACCAGTCACTTGTCATCTACCAAATGCCAAAACCAGAAGCTAACTTTCTTCCTTTTTCCACAGAAGCATTTGGCCCTATTCACGCCCAATTGTGTTTTTCTCTTGAATTTTGAGGAAATAATTCTGCTCAGTGAAGTCAAGGGATTAACAAAAAAAAAAAAAAAAGAGGATGCTGCAAAAGTGAAGGCCAAAGACAACAGGCCTGGAAAGAGGGTGGTGGATATGGAGAAGGGGATGGGTGTAGTGGAACCATTGACAGGGGATTGGAAAAAAGGGACTCAGAGATACCCCAAGGCTTTGAGATGGAATGACCAGAAAATAGTGAATTCTTGCTAAGCACAAGTCAGAAGCGGTGGGGCAGTGTGCTTTCTGACATGCTGGGTTGAAGGTGCTGGCGGGACTTCAAGGAGGAACTATTGCTAGACTCCAAATATTGCTAGACACTATCCGTGCCCCCTCCAAATTCATATGTTGAAATCTTAACCCCCAAGGTTATTAGAAGACGGGACCTCTGGCAGAGAATGTCCTCAAGAATGGGACTGGTGCCCTTCTAAAAGCTCTGAGTGAGGTCCCTGGCCCCTTCCACCATGGGAGGACACAGTACAAAGATGGGTGTCAACGAACTAGGAATCAGGCAGGCTCTCCCCAGACCCTGAATCTGCTGGTGCTTTGATCTTGGATGTCCCAGCCTCCAGAGCTACGGGAAATAAGCTTTTGTGTTTAGGAGCCAACCTGTCCAAGGGATATTGTTACAGCAACCAGAGCTCACTAGGACCCCTGGCTAGCAGATCACGTTGCTCAGTGGGTCTGAACAGTGGGGCATGCTCTCAGACAGAGGTGCAAATGCGGAAACTTCCTTAGGGAAGTTTCCTAAAATGAGAAGAGGTTCTAAAACCTGCCCTTTGGGTGATGCCCACACTCAGACAGGCAGAGGAGGAGATGGAGGCCAAGAAATCTGGTGGAAGTCCAGATAGGCAGGAGGCAACTGAGGAGAAGTTAGGATGACATATTACGGAAATCTAGCCAAAAGAAAGTTCCAAAGAAGGCAGGGTAACATAACTAGATCTGATCCTTTTTCCATACTTCACATAGTGAACAGACTACGAAGTCAACCATATTTTATCAGTATTATTAAAATGGAATTCAAATTACATTTGCTTTTCAAAAAGGCAGGCCTTTAAAAATTTCCTTATAAAGATGTAAAGTGTGATCTTTCTAAAGTTAATCAGAGAAAGCAGTTGTATTTAGAAATGACTTTCGTTACCTATTAAAGATCAGTTAAAAAACTGAAAAGTCACCAAATAATATTTCACTTTCAAAAAAGTTAAAATGTACGGCATGAAAGGAAAATGACAGTTTATATTGGCAGCTGGTCCTGGTTTTATATTCTAAAAGATTATCAGGTTATTAGAGTTCCAACCTCAGAATTTGACAGAAGGACTATGTGAAAATGACCACAATTGCTCAATAAGTACAACCGCGGACTTTAAGTTGTGTCTTCCTTATTCAAAAAAGCTTCAAATTTGACATTTCACACACACACAAAATCACGACTTTTAGTTTCTTCCTGAGAAAAGCCCAAGATAATTAAAGAATAGAATGTCCAACACTGGGTCAAAAATATGAAACAAAACCCAACTTGAACAGTTAAATTGTTTATTCTGCAGAACTGTCCCTCCTCTCCTAGCTCTGCAGTGTTAACTGGCATCATTACTGAAAAGACAGTTCTTTTCTCCCAATTAAATCTGCCTTTAAATATACTGTAAGTCAGCTGGCTGTGGGAAGCTACACCGCTCCTGACTTTCAGAGTGCTTTCTGCTGGTCGGGAAAAAAGAATGACACTTTCCAGAAGAAAAATGTAAACGACATAAGCAGCTCCACAAGAACAATGAGCGCACACCGCACTCTTTAAAAGGGAGAGCGTTGTAGGATAATTTGATTTGTTTCAAATCTGAAAATAATGAGAGCAAATTAAAGTGTCAAAAATTGAACATGTTAATGGGCTCTTCAGGGTGAGGAAAAGGACCTGGTAGCTAACATGCCCATTGAATGGCACTTGTGACAGTACAGGGCTTTTCTGTGAGTTTGGGGAAAAAAGAGTATCTAGTCAATGCTATTTTAATAATATGTATGAACATAATTCAGCTCAAGCCACTCCTTAACTTGTAAAACCACACATTAAGGAATTATGTATAGTCTTACCAAAGTTTTCTCTTGTAGTTCTGAGTCAATTAAACAAGAATAAAGTGATGGCAGATACATGCCTTTTAATAATGAATAAATGAAACACAAGTTCATTTCAATTATAAAGTGGTTAAAAGGTTTTTTAATAAAGGAAAACTTTATTGGAAGAGAGAAATACTAGGTCACAATGATAAAAACAATTTTTTAAAAAATGTTCCCACAATACAAGGTATATAACAGAGAGAGGCTTTCAGATGTAGTACTGTAGCAAGACCGGACGTCTTTCTAGAGATTTCTGCTCTCGCCTTTGGCCCACTTCTTAGCCAGCTCCATTCCAGCAACCCAAGAGCTGTTACCTTAGTACCCTTTTCCCAACAGGCTGTCTAAGCGTATAAATTGGTCTTCAGCTTATAGCTCAGAATATTGGTACTCTAAGTTCGTACCAGAGAATACAATTTCAAACTCTACTTTCCCATCTTTATCAAAACTCCATTTATGAGACATCTGGAAAAATCCACTTGCAAATCAAGACAGAATCATCAGCAGTATAAAAGTCACCCTTCTGAGTCAGTGGTCCTGGAAACACTGTCCTAGCAGAGTGGACTGCAGAGACACATTCTCTTACACATTTTCTGTCATGCAGCTTGTAGAGTCGCATTCTTGCCCCCTTTTAGAGCGTTTCAAAGCAGTTCTCATTGAGTTGAAATTTAATGTGTTTGACACATATTCTGCCTCATTCTATGTTGTTAAGTCTTGGTAAAATGCTAATAGTGCCTGGCCTTTTCACAAATCATCATAAGGTCTATGAGCACGTTTTTCTGGGCCTGCCCTACATGATGGGGCAGAGTGTAAATGGATCTTGTCCTTGGTTCTGTCCATAGGTTCACCCACGTGTCCTTTGGGAAGTGGGAACCTTGAATGCTATAGTGTTCTGTTATTTAAAATAAACTGGATTGAATCATATGTAAGCAAAAAGAGTGTTGATTAAAATTTTGCCCTATATAAATACAAAACTGGGGTCGGTAGAGTTGTGGATTTTAAGGGCGTTGGGTACAGTCTGTGGCCGTGAAACAAGGAACCAGATGAACCTCCGCTGGGTGAAACGCAAAGAGGGGCCTTGCGAGCTGCAAGCTCTGCAAAACTGAGTTTTAACAAGAAGAAAAAGCCAGAGTATTTATACTGAAGATGCTGCCAAGAAGAAGTCACCCTGGCAAACTGCGGGAAACTGCTGAAGCAGGGTGATGGGTAGATGGCGGATCTGTGTACTCTTCTCCCTACTTTTGTGTATGTTTAAAAGCTTCCGTAATAAAAAGTCAAAACATTGAAAAAAGAAAAAAAGTCCCACTTAAAAAAAAATGAGGTCATCATATCCTTTCCTTCACGAGGCTTGAATTTACTATCCTACTTTGGAGAAAACAGATGATTCATTTGCCACTCAGTGGGGAGGAGGGATGCGGGAGGATTTACCCCATGAATGTTTTGAACACAGAATGAAGAGACCAGGGGGGTAGGATGTGCATATTTTGACTGAAGGAGAAGATAACTAGAAGAGGAAGGCCTATTTTTATTTTTATTGAGGTATAATTTACATACAATCCAATTCAATGTTTATTTTTTCATGGTAATGGTCTGTTTTCCATTTAAAACATGTAAGATGATTTTTAAATGTGTGTCATCAAATATTTGTTAAGTTATAAAATCTTGACGTAAACCTCTCTTCCCCTGGCTGCTTGGTCCTTCAGACAGACGTGATGCCTGAGCTGTGACTACAGTGAAGAGACACTAATTATAAAGGTGAAATAAGGGTGACTCTCATTTAAACCTTAATTACCTTCTTAATAATGCCCACATTTGTTTAAGCAGCATTACTCCAATTCAGTCTATTAACTGGGCTGATAATATTTCTGATGAGTAGGTCTCCTTTTGCCATGTAAATTGACACCGAAACAGTAAATGTTTTTCTTTCTACTACTGCTAAATGAAGGCTAAGGTAAAATACAAATAAAACAGTAAAATCTCACTCTATTTTCATGTGAGATTTACAGACTTTTTTTTTTTTAATCATATTGTAAATGACTAGGACAAAGCAAGAGGATCAAGCCCTGTCATCCACACAAGGAGCGATAAATCTGGGGTTACCGAAAGTGACACAGTGGCAGCGTGACATTTTTACTGGGTGGTCTCACGGGCTATTTACAGAGGCCACTATAGTTTCTGTTTTATTATTATTTTTAAATAGGCTAAATCTACTAACAAAAGTAACTAGTCTTCTTCAACTGAAATGCCACTCAAGATTTCTTTTAAAGCGATTTCTTCATTCAGACCTACCCAGGATGAATAACAAACCATAAAAAAAGTTTTATTAGTGATTCTACAGTCATGGAAAACGGGTTATGCTGCAGATCTAAAGCCAGAGCCGCAGCTACTACTGCAGAGGCCACTAATGCATTCACAACGCAACTGTATAATTATTTTCCCCTATGGCTTATGTTCAGGTTTTCAGTTTTTTTTCACATCCAAGCAACGCTGATTTTTTGTTCAGGTTTTCAGTTTTTTTTCACATTCCCAGCAACACTTATTTTTTTTCTTAAAAAACAAAACAAAACAAAAAACCCTGATAATTCTGTCTCTTTTGTGATACTGATGTGAAGGTTTTTACCCAATACATATGTTACTCTTCACATAAGGCAAAATTCCTTCCACGTGAAAACTTTTTAGTTGTTGCTGCGACAAACCGCATGCATGAGAAACTGCACTTTCATATGAGCTATTGCTATAGTACTTATTAGGCTACTGATTCAACATAAAAGGCAAAAATACCGTGGCCACTATATAAAGCAAGAGTTTTTCTTGTTTGTTATTCTCCAAGTACGAAAGTTTTCACTTTTTCTCTTTCCTTCTCTCACTCACCTATTTTCAGTCCTTTAAAATTCCTAAAGGACTTCCTTTAAAGGTCTTAAAAATGCACTTTTTAAAAAGTTAATGTTTCCTGGTCTTAACAGAGGTTCCAGGAAAAGAAATCATGTTATTTCAAGACTTTGATGATCTAAGGAAGCCGGAATCTCCTAACGCACCTCATTCATGTTTTCCTAGTCACACAAAAGACCATCCTGACATTACCCGCAGCTCCTCTTAAAGGGGCCAGTCTATTCTACTCAGGAAATTCAAAGCACATTCCCCCCCCTTCGTGGCTCTAGACAGCTTCACGTGTGAACAAGTTCTTATCTCGGGTGGTAGAAATCTAGGATCAAATTCAAGAACCACAGCTAGGATTTTGCAAGATCATAGAGGAATTTCCTCGTCTGGCCAGGATGATAAGCACTCGAACTTGAGTTCAGTCTCTGTGGAACAGAGTGTTAACTGTTAAATCCTCACAGACCACCCCTCTTCAGTGCAAGCCCAGGGAAGAGGGAGGACCCATAAGCCATTCATTTAAATTTCGATTTTCTTACAAAGACTAATCATTCACACATGCCATCCCCTGAGCCTGCAGTATCATTTCCAATCCCCTCCACCAAACTGTGTATTTCTCCTCCGTGAAAACTGAAGATTCATTTCTTCCATGAAATATTTCAAATACAGATTAAACTATTTCGCATTGTCATTATATTCCCTATATGATAACATATTTATAGATCTCTTCCTATTGTGAATTTATCTAACTTCTTTTCTCATTTTTGGCTCTGAACTTCACCAGAGCAACAGCCTTTGCCCCTCCATTATTTGTTAAGTGGTCTCTGAAATGCTTGGTAAAGTGTTATTTACACTACGGTAATGAGCATTTACTGGTAACATTAACCAACTCTATAAAGAGCAAGTCGCCTTTCATTTAAAACAGTTGGGGTACTCCCATTAAAATTCTCAGATTTTTTTTCCCCCTTAAGCTATATTTCCTCTCATTCTGTCCCTAGAGAAAAATAACTGAGTTTTACCCAGTCTGCTCCCTCGAGTGTCAGAAGTGGCCTCCCTTCTTGTGTTTTAATAATAACACATCTATCAGTGCCCTTTTTTCACGATCTAGAGGGCTGGTCACCACTGTTGCTCTCTCCCTTTTGCTAAGTCCCTTCTCAGTGTCTACACTGGCACGTTGTCTTTACCCGTTTGCCCTTCAAGAAATTGGCCACATTTCTTTTGTTTGTTTGTTTGAAGAGATGGGGGGTCTCACTATGTTGCCCAGGCTGGAGTGCAGTGACTCACAGGCATGATCATAGCACCCTATAGCCTGGACCTCCTGGGCTCAAGTCATCTTCCTACATCAGCCTCCCAAGAAGCTGGAACTACAGAGGCGCACCACTGCACCTGGCTGTTTTTGTTGGCCACATTTCTCAAGTGTTTGACTCCAGTACCCTTATTTCTCCCCCATTAGTGAACTCCTTCCTCATCAGTGATCTGATTTTGGTTTCTAACCAGTTATGAGACTTGTTCTCTGCAAGGTCAGCAACGATTCTCTTACTGATGATCCAGTGGCCTTTTCCACAGCTCTATTCTCCTGGACCTCTCTGTTGCACCGGGCACTATTAGAACACTCTCCTTCCAGAAATCCTTCCCTTTGACACCACCATGTCATGCTGTCCTCCTCCTCCTTCCCACATGCTTTCTGCTCCTCCTCCTCTTCCTCCTCCTCCTCCTCCTCCTCCTCCTCCTCTTCTCTCTCACTTGCGGATATTTCCCTAACTAGGTTCTTACCTCTCTAGCCTTCTTTCTATACACTGTGTCCTTCAGATCATTACTTCCGTAAGTTAATGGAAGTATTTCTATAATCTGGGCATATAGCATGTACCAGACATGGTACTAAACATTACCCTTAAAAAGCATCTAATCTAATGTGTACGGCAAGCTTATAAAGGAACTATTACAATACCACACGAGCACTGCTAAAAAGAAGTCTTACCAAGCATTGTGACTGAACACAGGAGGAAAGCAACAAACGCCAGGGAAAGTTTAGACAGTGAGAACTTCCTCAAGGAGGTAATGTGGGAACTGGAGGGTTTCCCAGGAGGAGAGGAGAGTGGTCCTGGGGAGTGAATCGCAGAGGGAAAGGCATGGTGGCATAGACCTGCAATGCTTGTTGGCTACACCGAAGGCATGGCCAAGCAGAGGGGTGGCACTGAAGCAGAGAGGCTGCATGGGTTGCGGCTCAAACTTATCAAGTCCAAGACTAAACTCAAGGGCCTTGTGTGCCAGGAGGACTATAGATTTTACCCTGTAGGAATGGGAACCACAAAAGGGCCTAAGATGATCAGATTTCCAATACAGGATGAACATTCAGGTGACAATGTGGAAAATGGTGGCAGGGAGGCCTGCTGGGGACAATTAACAGAGTCTTGGCAAGACATGGGTGAATCTATGGGACAAGACAGAGGCAAGGATCAGATTCCACTCGGCCCTCTCAGCATATAGGAGAAAACCAGGCCCAGAAAAATACACCTGTAAGCTTCATGATCATTTGTAAAAAGTCCAGGAATACAGAATGAGGCTTAGGACATTAAATTTTCGGTCAATGAGAAATGCTTTAGAAACTCTAAAAATGAAAAGAATAAAAAAGCAGAATTTTACAGACTGTGTAACCAAACATGCAACAAAATCTGTCTCAGGAGTTCACTCTGCCATGGCTAGGAGGCCATTAGGAGGCCATATAGTATCACGTGGGAGATGAGCTTGATTTGGACAAGAGATGGCGAGAAATGATGGGCCCGGGGGAATGCATGTGCCGGGATGGCAGCAGAGCCACAGACAGGTTGCAGGGCTTGGTCATGCAACGAATGTGCCAGGTGCAAGAAGGAAGTTTAAAGAATGACTCTGAGGCTTTCAGAATAGGTGGCTAGGGTGCTGTCATTAACTAAGACAGAGAACACAGTAGAATTAAAATATACAGAAAGGAAGGGGAAGAATAAGTTTCTGCATGACACGGATTCAACAGGAATGATGATGCCAATGGCTTGACCATTAGAGTATGGTGTCAAAAAAGAAATCATGGAAGGAACAGTTTTGGGGAAGTAAGATCATGAGTTCCATTTTAAAGTCACTGAGTTTGAATGCATATCACGACATCCAGCTCTCCTGCCTGATATGGGCAACAGAAACACTAGCTGTAACTAGGGCTTGCCTAGTGACGACTCCTACACTCATCTCCATACCCAGGATCGCACAAGTCCTCTAATCTGACATCTCCAACTGTCTCTCTTATGTGTGTATATGGTGGCCTTACCATCATCTCAAACTTCCAAGTCCAAGACCAAACTCATAATTTTCCCCCTCAACCAGCTTCCCTTCCACCTGTCCTGCTGATCAATGACAAACTCATTCATTCAATTACCCAGTTCCTGGTTTTAAATCTCACAATCATTTGTAAGCCCTACTCTCTCTGTTCTCCCTCCTAGTTAGTTGCCCACATTCCTTCAACTTCTGTTTGTTTTTTTTTTTTTTTTTTTGAGACGGAGTCTTGCTCTGTTGCCCAGGCTGTCACTGCAACCTCTGCCTCCTGGCTTCAAGCAATTCTCCTGCCTCAGCCTCCTGAGTAGCTGGGATTATAGGCACCCGCCATCACACCTGGCTAGTTTTTATATTTTTAGTAGAGATGGAGTTTTGCCATGTTGGCCAGGCTGGTGTTGAACTCCTGACCTCAGGTGATCTGCCCGCCTCGGCCTCCCAAAATGCTGGGATTACAGGTATGAGCCACTGCACCTGGCCTAACTTCTATTTGAAATGACTCCACTCTACGTCCTGATTTCTGCCCACCAGGATTCCAGACTCTTTCCCAGTTGTGTCCTCCTGCATCCTGGCATGTAGGATGTGTTAAGGTTAGCATCCTGCACCCTGCATCCTTATCCTGTCAAGGTTAAAATTTCTTCCCTGGCTCTGAATCCCTTCCTAAACTAGCTTCATGTATCCATTTGGACTTCTTTCTTACTGTGCTCAATATACGGGAATCCCCATTTATCTGTGGTTTTATTTTCCACAGTTTCAGTTACCCATGGTCAACTGTGGTCCAAAAAGAGGTGAGTACAAATACAGACAAGAATATATATTGTGAGAGAGGAGAGAAAGAGAGAGAAAGACCACATAATTTTTATCACAGTATATTGTTGTAATTGATCTATTTTATTATTGTTGGTAGTCTCTTATAGTGCCTAATTTATATATTAAACTTCATAATAAATGTATTAGTCCATTCTCATGCTGCTAATAAAGACATACCCGAGACTGGGTAATTTATAAAGGAAAGAGGTTTAATGGACTCACAGTTCCACATGGCTGGGGAGGCCTCATAATCATGGCGGAAGGTGAATGAGGAGCAAAGGCACGTCTTACATAGAGGCAGGCAAAGAGACAGCATGTGTAGGGGAACTGCCCTTTATAAAACCATCAGATCTTGTCAGACTCATTCACTGTCACAAGAACAGAATGGGAAAAACTTGCCCCCATGATTCAATTAACCCCCTTCCAGTCCCTCCCATGACACGTGGGGATTATTACAATTCAAGGTGAGATCTGGGTGGGGACACAGAGCCAAATCATATCAATAAGTATGTATATACAGGAAAAACATATGATACATCAGGTTCATTGCTATCTGTAGTTTCAAGCAACCACTGGGATCTTGGAATAGAACCCCTGTGCATAAGAGGGGATTGGTGTCCTAACTCAAAGCTGTCATGCTAGGTCCAATATGCAGGCACTGTGCTGTGGCTGTAACAGCTTTACTGACTTTCACAATGTCCCTCTGAGGTAGAAACTTCACCTTATAAGAAAGAGTGAAGGGCCGGCCACAGTGGCTCACACTTTGGGAGGCTGAGGCAGGTGGATCATGAGGTCAAGAGTTCAAGACCAGCTTGGCCAATGTGGTGAAACCCTGTCTCTACTAAAACTACAAAAATTAGCCAGGCGTGGTTGCAGGTGCCTATAATCCCAGCTACTTGGGAGGCTGACACAGGAGAATCGCTTGAACCTGGGAGGTGAAGGCTGCAGTGAGTCGAGATTGTGCCACTGCACTCCAGAATGGGCAACAGACTGAGACTCCATCTCAAAAAATAGAAGGAAAAAAAAAAAAAAAAAGCTAAGGTTCCTAGAGGCTACTCAAGGCCACCCAGCTGTGAAGTCTTGCAGACAGGAAATGGCCCAGGTCCCTCTGCCTCTCAGCCTCTACGTTTTGCCACCAATGGTCCCAGCTCCACACATTGCCCTGTGAGCTCTGTGGGTCTTATCTTCATCATATCTAGAATGCCATTCTCCTGCTATTACTTCCATCCTTCAAAAGCCTTCTTTGTCCCCAAATGCTCTGGATTTACTATTAATATTAAGATATTTAGTCTTTAATCTAACAAATTAAAATGTACAAAAAAAAAAAAAAGAAAAACAAGTTTTTGTGTCACAGATTCAACAGTCATAATGATTCCGAAGGCTTCCCTATTAGAATGTGGAGCCAAAATGACAGGGTATTACACAAAGTGATGAGTTGAATTATATCCTCCAGAGAGACATGTTGAAGTCCTAATCCCCAGTACCTCAGGATGTGGCCTTATTTGGAAATAGGATCCTTGCAGACATAATCAGACGAGGTCACCCTGGAGTAGAGTGGGCTCTTATTCCAGTATGACGGACGTCCTCACAACAAGAGACGCACAGGAAGAGGTTGGCCCTGCGACGACAGGGCCACAGATGGGAGTGATCATCTAGAAGCCATGGACACCAAGGATTGCTGGGAAACATCAGAAGCTGAAAGAGACAAGGAAGGATTCCTCCCTAGAGCCTTCTGAGGGAGCACAGCCCTGCCCACACCTTGACTTTGGACTTGTGGCCTCTAGAACTGTGAGATAATAGCTTCTCGTTTCAACCCACCCAGTTTTTGGTTCTTTGTTACAGCAGCACTAGGAAACAAATATACATGGGAAGAAACGTCCCTTGTTTTCCACATTTTCTCTTCTAAAACGTGTAAAATACACACACACACACACACACACAAACATTTCTTTCAACTACCCAGTCCTACTAGACCTCATTTTACCCATGTGAGGGCCAACAGTCCACTCATTATGAGACAATCCGGAAAATGGCATTAGGGTATTACTAAGTTATATTGATCTATCAGTATTTTCTTAATTTTGTGTGTGTACATGGTCATATCAGATCATTAAGGAAGCCACTCCAATAGAATAGATGGCTCCTTCTTAGCTGATGAAAGAGATACTGCTTGAGGTGCAGAGGTGGAGATCCTCAGGTGAGCCTGCCTCTCACACCCCACATTCACATGACGGATAGAAATCATTCACGCCAGATAAAGTGTTTTTCTTTTTTTAACCTTAGGATTCTGTGATATCTGGAGCCAATACTCATGAAGGAAGAAGTTTAAAACTTTCCGTTTAAACCACTTAGAATGAGAGGATTTACAAAGATCCTGTTTAATGTTCAGCTGACACATTGTCAAAAACGTTTATCATGCAACCTTTTGAAGTTTCTTCCACTCCCTCCTAGTTACTAAAGCTTGGATTGCAGTTAGTTATCAACAACAAAGCATACACGTGATGGTGTTTTTAGAGTCAGCCTTTCAGTTTGATTTCTGAACTACTAAGCAAAATTCAGTTCTCCTGATCAGAAAAATGATTAGTGACCTACTTTTCATGCTGAATGCACAAAACCGTTGATTTCTGAAATCACTTCTATATGGACCTAGGGATAATGCAAGGGACATGGAAATTTCATTTGTATCATAATGCTCCAAACTGCAAGAATTTTCAGATATAAGAATCTGCCACTTCAAGTGAGGCTGTAATTCTTTCAGTGCAAATGAGGAAATAGTGACCTACATTATTGAGAAGATTCCTCTGGCAACTTAATTCCTAATGTAAATTTCTTCAGATTGAGAATAAGCTTCAGTTCATGTTTTGGCAAGAGGAATAAAACTCTTTCTGAATAATTCAAGCGAATACTATTTTTTGAGTCTGTACAATGTATTAGAAGGTACAGAGTTGGGTAAGACATAGTCTCACCTTTTACGGCACTTACATTATCATAGAAAGTATGTGATAAGGACAAAAAGCAGGAGAGCATGGTTAAGTGTGTTAAGTGTTCAACTGAGAGAACAAAAAGACAAAGGAAGGACAGAGGAAGATGTTCAATGACACCACAAGGAAGCAGGCAGATAAATCCAGAATGTGGGACATTCTACAGGACAACTGACTTGGTTTCTGCAAGAAGTCAATGACATGGGAAAAAAGTGAGGAAGGGTCTGCTTTAGATTTAAAAAGACATGAGCGCTGTAACAATCAAATGTAATGTTTGGATCCTGATTCAGACAAATCAACTGTAAAATGGCATTTTAAAGTTAATTTGGGATACTTATGAAGTAAATATTAGATGATACTAAAAGATAATTGTTCACTGTCTTAGGTATGACAATGACACTGTGTCTGTGTAAGACAATGCCCATGGTTTCTGAGAGGCATTCTGAAATACACAGTGTAAAACGACTTGATGTCTGGAATTTGCTTTAAAATATTTTAGCAAAGAATGAGGGGGAAAAGACAAAGTAAATGTGACCAAATCTTGATAGTTACTGAAGGTGGGTGACAGGCACACAGGAGTTCATAGTACTATTATCTCTACTTTTGGGTATGTTTGAAAATTTTCATAATAAAACTAAAAAAGAAACAAACATTTTATGTACAGTAAAATTATATGAGAAAAACACAAAGAGATTGGGAACGTCTTCAGGAAGCAAGCAGTACTCGGGAAAAGCCTTGAATAATAGCTACAGTTCTGACAGGCCTAAGGTGGAAAGGGGAAAGAATTGTCTGCCAAAGAAGTTGCATTTGCAAAAGTAAATACAAGGAAAATGAGGGTGTGCTCAGGACACCCTGGTGCAGTCCCTGGAGCAGAACCTGGAATATGTGAAGGGGAGGCAGACCTGAAAAGAGGAGGCCAGAGCACAGTGAACTTCAGAGCACAGGCTTTAGTTACACTTAACTTGGTGAAAAGGAGAGGGGCTTTTGTGCAATGCCTAAAATCAAGAAAGATACACACAGTTACTTCCTAGACATTTACAACATGCGTCCCAGGCTTAACAGGTTCAAAACTCGACATATTATCAGTTTTCCCACTTTATTTCCCTCTCCTTCCACTCACCCCTTTGCCTCAATCTAATTATGTTCCTATATATTCAGATCTAGATTAATGGAACCCATATTCACCTAGTTATCCAAATCAGGAACTGAGAGGACACCCTTGAATTTTCTCTGCCATCTAACCATTTACCAGCCTTCCAAATATCTCTCCTCTTCAGCCCTATGGCTATTGTCCTTGTCTCTTTTCCTCTGGATGATGACTACACTCATAGATCTCTTCGTTCCAATTCATTATTGCTAGAGCAATATTCCGCATCATCTTCAAGCTTCTCTGTCTCACTGCACAGTACCACTACCACCCACATGATCTATCACATTATCCAAGGCAAAAACTCAGGAGATCTCTTTGACAACTTGCTTCTATTCCACATGTTCCCTCCCAAAGACTCCTGTTTATTTGCCACTAACCCCTGTGGATTCAATCTCTTTTAATTTGGTCCACTTCATGCCATTTTTACTGACATTCTCTGATTATATTGTCCCTTTTCTGGTCTCCATCCGTTCCTCCGGGCTCCCCTCGGTCTCATCTTCATACAGCAGCCACTTACTTTGGAAGTCATTATGTAGGAGTTATCATTGAATCCCTTCGTTCCCTCACTTTACCCTGCCACATTCAATTTTCACTAGGAGTGGTGCAGGATGAATAGAAAATTATAAGTCTTTGACAAAGAAAAACCTTAAAAACATGCATAACCTACCCACTTCTCTCCATCTCTAGTACTACCTCCTTGGTCCAAGTCATGGCCATCTTTTACCTAAAGATGACTCCAATAGCGTAGCAGTCTCCATCTCCCTCCCATACATTCTACACGTCAGGTCTGTCCATTCATCTCTCTTACCTGCTCAAAGTTCTCCAATGACTTACAATTACACTTAGAATAATATCTAAGCTCCTCACCATGCTTAGAAGGTCCTACAAGGTGTGGCTTCCACATGCCTCTCAGGCTTCTCCTTGTACCAGTCTCCACTTTGGTCCAGCCACACTTGCCTTCCTACTATTCTCTGAACCTTACAAATTCATTACCATTAGCACTTCCCTTCTTTCATCTTTAATCTTTCTGATTAAAGTTTCTTGTCAGGAACGTATAAGCATTTTCTTCTCATACTAGCAGTATATAAGGAATAGAAAAATGGGTGTTTTACAAAGAAAAACTCTTAATATTGTTTTAACACCTTTCAAAGTAACTTTAATTAAAGAGACAATGTGCAAGGTGAATCAGAACTTCATGTACTGTGAAAGAACTGGTGTGATTCCAAACACCCAGCATACTTAACAGAGGAATGCAATAGTCAAAAATATATTATTAAGCACAAACCAAGACTGGTTCTTGGCAGTGTAGCCAACATTTTAACAGTGTAGTTGAAAATGTGTTCAACCTTAACCTTTCATCTAAGGCTTTCCTTTGCTAATGAATCATGCCTGTAACTAAAACGCTAAGGTTAGCATGGCTTCTTTGAAAGGAACCACCATAAACCAAACATCTAAAGCTTAAGATATAGTGTTTCTTTTCAAAACTGACAACCCCCCGCACTTTTTTTTTTTTGTATTACATGACCAGTCTTCTTGAAATAAGTGTGGTCTAGGAAATCTGACTTTTAAAATTAATTCTCAAAACTTCTATTTCCCCATTGATGTACTGTTAGTATGGTTTGTCAGTGCAATTTCTGAAATGCTAAGTCCATTTGATCTCCCACTAAGGGATCAAACCCTATTTTAGGACCTAATATCAATTTTAAAAATTTATGTTTTACCTCAGATTATAAAATAATACAGGCTAATTGAAGAAAAATGGAAAAGCATCAAGAGGGAAAAAAATTTCCATAATTCCTGCACTCAGATATAACCACTATTAGCACAGTGCCTTCTTTCCATGTCTTTTTCCTATTCATATGAAACTGGCACGTTGGCTCTGTAGGACTCCCTGAGTGTAATCGTAGAAGTTTCTCTCTCTCATCTCCCACTGTTCCTTTAATCCTGCTTAGTGGAGACAGTTCTTCTCTTGCCCCTTGGTGAAAATTCAGAAGGGTGCCTTGATTTTTCAGGTCACTCTAGTCCTACAGTCACTTTAAATTGCAGACAAAGTTTTAAAACATTTAGATCGTTCTCAACCGAAATTTAAATGGTTCTTAAGAGCAATTTAACGTAAGGCAAGACATATCTAAAGGATTCCAGAACACCATTATTTGACCTATCATCAAGGTACTTTTACTTCCTGTTTGTCTTTGACCCAGGGACTTGAACCCCAGTGGGGTGGTTGTGGTGCCTGCCTCACACACCGATGTCCCTAATGATGACTAAGATTGGACTGGATGTGTAGGTGTCTCCTGGCCTCACCCTCCTACTTGTTATATTCTGTTCTCCTCTGGGAATATCCCTCAACGTCTGTTTTACCCTATTTCCCCGGCTTCAGCTTTTTATTGCAGGTCTCTGTGCATTTTTCTTGGCCTGCTGGATGAATACTCCTCTTCACTCTCATCTCCCTTCTGCAGATAAAGGTCAAAATAACAATAATCCCCCCTTCATAGGGAAATAAGATGCCTGAACTCCAGGTTCTTGCAAGAGAGTAAAACATCAAATCTGTGGCCTAATTATAATAAAAAGATTACTTTAATTAACTAATAACATTAATAAAGATTTGCAATATATATGTTACAACAATTCTTAGATATTTGTATTAGTCTGGTTTCACATTGCTGATGAAGACATACCTGAGACTGGATAATTTATAAAGGAAAGAGGTTTAATTGACTCACAGTTCCACATGGTTGGGGCAGCCTCACAATCACAGCGGAAGAGCAAGGGACATCTTACATGGTGGCAGAAAAGAGAGAGAATGAGAGCCAAGTGAAAGGAGTTTCCCCTTATAAAACCATCAGATCTCGTGAGACTTATTCACTACCATGAGAACAGTATGCAGGAACTGCCCCCATGATTCAATTATCTCCCACTGGGTCCCTCCCACAACATGTGGGAATTATAGGAGCTACAATTCAAGATGAGATTTGGGCGGGGACACTGCAAAACCATATCAATATTCAAATTTTAATTCATGGATAAAACCATCATCTGGTCCCAGGTGGAAGCATGTGCTTTAGGTGTGTGCCATCAGTCCACATTGAGCAGCATTATACAAAATAGCTCTGAGAAACTTGATACTGCTTTTCCTGTAAGAATATTCTTAAGAACATCAGCTACATCTTACAGTTTTTCTTCCACTGATCTTTCTTTGCTCTGCAATGTCTTCTACATTGCTACCAATGATCTTTCCAAAACAAACCTGACTGAGATCCCCTGCTGAAAAATCATCAGTAGTTCTGCTCTATCTACAGAATAATTTCAGACCCCTAAGCATGGCATATATCCTCGCTACTCAACGCCTGCTCTGAGAGCCAACAGCGTTGTAGGATCTTGAGCCCTACCCCAGACTGACAGCATCAGAGCCTACATCTTAACAAAATTCCCAGGTGACTTGCAGGCACATTCAGGTGTGAGAAGCACTTATACAGTGCACCCTTCATGAGGGTCCTACAGCTGAAATTCCTCTCCGGTATCAGTGCTAGGAAAAGCTGTGCTTCTCCTGAGCACTTGACTTGGTTTCTATTAAGGACACGGGCTACTGAAATTCGATTTCTTCTTGTCTTTAGCTGCTATGAAGCCCAGGCCAAACATGGAGCTCTCCTTTTAGCAGCTTTATTGGACTTCATGGCAGGCATTTTGTTTATGAATTCTATTCTTGATTTCATATTATTTTCATATCTTTTTTTCTGTGATTTTCTTATTAATTTTTATCTTTTTGTACCATATGCATCTCTCTAAGTCACCTGAAATACTTTTGGGGATTTGGTGAGGTATGAGCCCATGATATTTGTATGCATGTAAGACAGCAAGGAAGTAATAAAGTCAATAAATATTTCATTTCCTGGCCTTTCCTTGCCCTAAATGGTATGTTTAACACCAGTGCTAACTTCTCCCAATCTAACACGTCTGTGTGTGCAGAAGCCTCATGTCAGATACTTTCATCACAAACCTAGAGGTATTTTCCATAGAAACCTCTTATGTAAGAGGAACTGAAGATATGAAGGCAAGAGAGCATTGGTGTTAAGGCTCATGGCAGGCTGGATGTCACAGTGGGAGGTCTAGGTTTCTCTGTAGCTTAAGAAGTGCGCTGGCCATCCAGGTCCCAGCTTACTCTGCATCCCCGCTCTTTTCTAAATAAGGACTTTCTGCTGTTGGTCTTTTCTGTCATGAGCTGGGCTCCAAAGTGGCAACCTTCATTAAAAAGTGAAAACTGGGCGCTTCTGTCTAAAAACTAATTAATTCCTGTGGAGACATAAGACAAAACACAAACAGGTTCATGTAATGACAGTCAACTGCTTGTCATGGCATTCCTGGGTGAGACAGCATGGCTCGTTGGTGGCGACAAGTGGGTGGCGAACTGGAGCTTCACTTTCTCTCTAGCAGCGTGGCTGGAGGCAAGACATGTGACCTCTTTGAACCCGTGTTTTCATCTATATCACAGCGAGACATTTGAGAGGTCATCTCCCAGCACTAAATTCAACTGTCATATGATCAATTGAGTTTCTAGTATTAGAGAGGTCATTAGTCTAGTGGTGAAACCTTCAAATGCATGGTAGAGTAATGAAGCATTCAAGGTTTCCAGTCCGGCTGCCTGAGCTGGAATCTCTGCTCCAACTCTTTGCTAGTCATGTGACTTTGGGCAAGTTATTTACATTTTTCTGGGCCTCAGTTTACTCATTTGTAAATAAAGGAATAATAACAGTACCTATCTCATATGGTGGACATGAGGATTATTACATAAAAACACAATGTTAGCACATATAAGAGCTCAACAGATGTTAGTTGCTATTTTATCACAACTGGGGAATAAGAAATGGGCAACCATATTTACCTACATGATTATATATCACACTTTTGTTAAGTTTTTGTAATTATTTTTCTTATGGAAACTCTATATTAGGGCCATCTAACTGTATACTGCTGACCAAGCTGGGACTCTCCAGCTTTTTAGAAATTCATCAAGATTTTATCAAATGCCTGAGTCAAAGCATTTGTGAAGTCAAACCATTTTTAACATAAATTTCCATTCCCTCTATCTCCCCCTGCTATAGTCACAAAAATGAACAAATGGCAATAAAGTACAAGAAGTGCAAGAGGGTTGGGAGCTCATTCATGATCTTCTGGTAGAGCAGACAGATTCCACTTTCTGTTTCAGGTACCACGTCTGTTACCAAACAACCACACGACTGAACACATAACTCCCCCGACACTTTGCCCATTACCAAAGTAGCATGTACTCACTGCACACATTTTGGCAAAGTACAAGGGTAGAAACAAAGCAAAAATAAAACACCACTACCACTTTCCCCACAGCCAGAGGTACCTACTGCTCAGGTTAATTTGCATCACAGAGTCCATCGACTGCTGCGAGTGCTGCATGCCCAGCAGCCCTTCCCTGCTTGGTCAGAGGGCACTGCCACCCTCACACCAACATCTGAGAGTCAGCATGTTGAAAGGGAGACTTACCACCACCCTCTGTTCATTTAATGGATAGGTACTTGAATGCCCACTGTGCTCAACAAAATAATTTTTGAGATGCCATAAGTAAGGAAAATCAGGGTATGAAATTAATGGTCTGGCTCCCATGGGGCAATTATGATCATTTCTTCTGTAATTCATGGCTATGATATACAGAAGATGAATAGCGGAACAAAAAATAAACACCTCCTTATCCACTTCTTTTAGATCTCTAAGGAGACTGAAATATTCTGTATTTATATGTCAGGTGGAACGCTGCCTGGAGAAATGACGGCTAACATCACTTATATCTCAGGCAGAAATAGTTTCAAGTACTTTTGATTTATGGCATATTAAAAATGCTTGCAGAAATAACATAAAACAGGACAGGGCTATTCGCGTCACTATCCTCATCATGTAGTTACCGCCCTCTTCTATCTGACTGGCAAAGCCCAGACAAACATATAATTTCTGCTGTGCTGTGGGGCTTCAAAAGGGCTTTGAGCAACAACAAAAAAAACCCTCTGCTTTTTTCACCAGCAAATGTAAATAGTGACCAAAATAGTACTAGAAAGTAAGTTGGGTTAGAACTGTCTGGGTCCTGCTCTAATTTTCACTTTTGATGAGAAGATGTGAACAAAGACTTTGCCCTCTGTGTAGGTGGGTGCTGTGGGCAATACTCAAAAGCAAGAACCAAGTAAGGCAGAGAGCTGTGCTTATCGGCAGTGCAGAACTATAATGAAGCTCGCGTTCATGCCAAAAATCACCTTTGCCAAGCGAAATTGGCTCATGTTGGGTCAGGAAAGAGAAAACTGGACATAAAAAGTATGAATGGCAGACATAAGGCACAAAATAATTGGAAAACACATTCAAAGTATAGCACACTGACAACTGAAACCACAGTATAATCACCATACATTGGTCGTTCTCACTTTCCCTGCATACTGTTTCCATCGCTGTGCTTTACAGAAAGGTAGGTAGACAGTACATGGCAACTCAGGATTCTGGCAGCTTTATGGAAATGCATAATATGTGAGTAGGGTATGTCTTTCTACCAGCTAGTGGTGGTCCGGGGGGTTACCAGGTAGGCAGACAATTAGAACCTGTGGAAATCATTAAAATTATTACGTAGCCTTCTGAAATTGCTGTTTTTATTCTGGGGAACAGCAAATCCAAATCTGCACAGGATACAAATTATATTAACTTTGGAAACAAAAACAGAAGAAAATCTAAATATAGCTAATGAAAACCTATACTGTCTAAAGAACAATTTAGAATTTATTTTAAGAGCTGTACCAAAGTGTTGTGCTACACATTGGTTCCTAGAAAACATACTCTTGTGAAGGCAAAATTCAAATATTTCACAAATAATAGTTCGTTTCAATCCCTCCATTTCTTTAACAGCTATTATTCCCTCTCATGTCAAGTCAATTGACTTTCTTTTTTTTTTTTTTTTTTTGAGATGGAGTCTTGCTCTGTCACCCAGGATGGAGTGCAGTGGCACGATCTTGGCTCACTGCAAG
The DNA here is from genome assembly GCF_029281585.2 of Gorilla gorilla gorilla. Lineage (NCBI taxonomy): Eukaryota > Metazoa > Chordata > Mammalia > Primates > Hominidae > Gorilla > Gorilla gorilla. The sequence goes on along the minus strand of NC_073228.2, from coordinate 26,278,664 downwards.
CTCTGCCTGCTGGGTTCACGCCATTCTCCTGCCTCAGTCTCCCAAGTAGCTGGGAATACAGGCACCAGCCACCACGCCTGGCTAATTTTTTTTGTATTTTTAGTAGAGACGGGGTTTCACCATGTTAGCCAGGATGGTCTCGATCTCCCGACCTCGTGATCCGCCCACCTCGGCCTCCCAAAGTGCTGGGATTACAGGAGTGAGTCACCACGCCCAGCCGTCGATTGACTTTCCTTCTTCCATAAATTCATCTCCAAGGAGCTGAAGAACACCAAAGCCACCTCTTCTCTCCCGGTCTGGCCAGTCTTCATCTGTCAATTGGATTTTGTTTTCTTTTTTAGGCCACACTTCGAAAGGAGCCTTTGAATGTCAGTTCTCTAAGCCTTGAATATGCCCCTTGCCTAAATTATGCAAGTATCCTCTACCTTCCCCTCTTCAAAAAGGTTTGATGATTCCCAAGAGAATGTATCCCTTTGAGCTCCAAGCATCATCTCTCTCCTGTCACTCTCTTCCATACATAGGTAAACACACACACATATACATATACACGTGTGTGTATATGTATATGTGCATATCTCTCTCTTCATGTACATATGTACATAAATCTTGCCCACAATGTAAAGATGTAACATATTTAGTTAATTCTGCTTGTTACATCTAATTTATTCTGGGCTATGATAACCCAACTGATCAAAATGTGAAAAAGTCAACACTATATATTTTATGGATCTTATTAGTTTTGGATCCATATGAATATCAAAGTTTTTAAAATAATTATTAGCCATTTAAATGAAGATGAACATCTTTAATAGTATATATATCTGTCGGTTTACTCTTGTCCCCTTACTGTCAGTTCAGAATGTGAGCCCAGACCTAGCATCGCTTTCCCCAGCTCCTAACAATTACATGACTTTGACGTCTTCATTCATTAGCCACCTGAGTACCTAGCCATACTATCAGTTCTTTCGTTTGCTCTCCTAGCTTCACGAACTCCATTTTGGAAACCCACTCAACTACTCACAACAGTATTGTATTATTATTTGGAATTGATGCAAGTCTGAAAAATTAAGCAATCCCATATTCTGGTAAAAATAGCATTACCAAATATTTATGTACAAGAAAATATTGGTATATTTAGGCAGAAAAAAATAGTCTACCCTAGATGATATTTAGGGCACATGTAGGTACAATGGAGGATGAGGGGTAGGCAGGCTAGTGGAGCTGTTAGGCAGCGGGGAGCAGTTGAAAGCTTTTGAGTAGGGGAGCTGTATGATTAGACCTGAATGATGATACATGATTGACTTATTTGCAACGGTAATAATACAAGCAGCAGGTGGAGCAGAAGGAGCAAGGAGACCCAGGAAGAGTCCAGGGGAGAAGTAGTAAGTGTAAAGTGGATTAGGGTAATGGTAACAGAAAGGAAAAGAGTAATACAGAGCCAGGAAACAACTGATGTGATGTAGGAAGCGAGAAGGGAAAAAGTCAGCTGACACTCTCAGTCCAATTTAAGTCAGGAGTAATAAGGATGGAGGGGAAATATGCTGAGTTCTAGAGGCCAAAAGATCATCCACACAGAGGTGTCTATTCAGTCTGGAACCTGAAGAGAAGCCAGGGTCAGGTGCTCAGTCAGGATTGTTCTGCAAGAGGAATTAGAGTTGAAATTGTAGGAGTGAGTGAGTTTGCTGACAGAGAAAGAATAGAGAGAAAAACAACATAAAACTTTGGGGCAGAATTTATAGTTAGAGTCCCTGAAGAGAAAAGAAGAGGCAGCAAATGTATTAATAACCATAGAAGAAATTTTTTTTTTTTAGACGGAGTCTTGCTCCGTCGCTCAGGCTGGAGTGCAGTGGTGTGATCTCGGCTCACTGCAAGCTCCACCTCTCGGGTTCATGCCATTCTCCTGCCTCAGTCTCCCGAGTAGCTGGGACTACAGCCTCCCGCCACCACGCCCGGCTAATTTTTCATATTTTTTAGTAGAGACTGGGTTTCACCATGTTAGCCAGGATGGTCTTGATCTCCTGCCCTTGTGATCCACCCGCCTCGGCCTCCCAAAGTACTGAGATTACAGGCGTAAGCCACCGCGCCTGGCCAAGAAATTTTAAGTGTAGTGTAGAATCTGGGGAGTCAAGGGAGAAGAGGATTTCCAGGAGGTGGTTATCAGAGTTGAATGCCGATCTGGGGAGTTAGGGCGATTTGTGATGAACATTATCCTTACAATCATGACCCACGTAACAATGATCACAAGAACAACTACTACTACTACAGTGCTACTATTACTGTTGTTAATACTAAAAATATGTAGGAGGAAGTTGATTACTTCTAAGCATGTAGTTTTATTGGTTGATAGATGTAAATAAACAAATCAATTTCTTCATTCAACAAAAATTTACTGAGTACTTATACCAAACAGAGCACTGGATATAAAGCAAAGAATAAGAAACGAACGCATGGTAAAAGCAGAGAATATAGGCATAGCCCTACTCTTTTTCTTTCTTTGTTTTTTTTGTTTTTGTTTTTTGAGACAGAGTCTCGCTCTGTCGCCCAGGCTGGAGTACAGTGGCGCAATCTCGGCTCATTGCAACCTCCACCTCCCAGGTTCAAGCAATTCTTTTGCCTCAGCCTCTCGAGTAGCTGGGATTACAGGTGCCTGCCACCATACCAGGCTAATTTTTTTTGTATATTTAGTACAGATGGGGTTTTACCATGTTGGTCAGTCTGGTCTCGAACGGCTGACCTCAAGTGATCCGCCCACCTTGGCCTCCCAAAGTGCTGGGATTACAGGCGTCAGCCACTGTGCCCAGCCAGCCCTGTGCTTTTAAGAGTTCGATGGTTGAAAGAGACCAAGCGGGGAAGGTAGAGCGGGGCAGGGGAGGGACTACTTGGAGTCAAGTCAAAGTTTTAGGGAAAGACCTGAATCTGAAAAAGATTATTTAACCTTTATGTGTCTGAAATACTATATTGTGCGAATTGTACCGTGAGACTCATCCACCATTTATAATAATGTTTCTGTTGGAAAATGTGTTCAAAGTTTCCATCTGGGATACAAGGAACACATCCTTCCTTGCAATAGTCTTGGTAGCATAATCAATTCAAAATGTGGGGATAATGATGAAAATGAGAAAAGGAACCAGGAGACTATGAGGAAAAAAAACAACTGAAGTGCATGATGCTGTAGAGGGGCATTTCAGGGACAAAGGGGTTCCAAGGCCCTTGCTAGGAACAGGCTGGGGCAAGAAAGTGACAGGAATGGAAGGCTGGGAGTCATGCTTTCCTGACTACAGGTCTGGATTCTAGAAATCATTTATTATTGCCATCCCCTTTAAATATGAAATTGCATTTAGAACCTTCAGAAGCCAGGAGTCTATAAACAATGGTGCAAACAACTCAAACCCGAAGACATTCTCAGCTGCAATAAAATTTCTATTTACATGTTCCATTTTTAAAAATTCCTAGAAAAATGCTACTTTTATGACTGGGCTCTCATTGGGAAATATAATTTGCTCAGCTAAATAAATCTGTATATTTCAGGACATGTAACCACATCACACTTACAAGTCTTTGCTATGAATTTAAAAAGGTTCCTTGCCCCTGGAAACAGCCTTTTAAAGGCTGTTGTGGGCCTCACGCAAGTGGCTAGATGGGCGGTATTCAGCACACATGTCCTCTCTTTAATCTAGAATGATCTCACAAACACAAAAACAAGTCAGTCCCAGAAGAGAGAAGATTCCGCCCCTCCCCCACAAAAAATACTAGAAATAGGACAAAAATAAGGTTTTGAAACTTATTTGCTGGTTTTCAGAACTGCCATGTTGTGACCACTATCCTTAATACTTATCTTTTCTTTTGGTTGGTTTTTCCTCCCTAGCTTTTGAATCCTAGCTCTTCCTTCTGGTTCCAGGGCTTAACCAAAAGGCAGATATTTGACACTTGAACACGAAGTTCAGTGTCCAGCACAGTGGGCCTACTTTATGGATGCTATACAGTAAATACAAAGCACTGCTTTGCAAAATGTTTGTTTTTCTTCTCAAACCCTGTATCCCAAACTCTCACAGCTTTTGAGTTTTAATTTTCCCACTCATGATTTCTTGGAAAGTTAGCAGCTAGAGAATGTGTGCTCAAGTGAAGGCATGGGTGGCTGAAGGTGAAAATGTTTAAAAGGGTCCCTGACTTCTTGGCCAGGAAGAAATAAGCAACACAAAAGCAGGGAAGCCAACTGAACTGAACCGTCCACTGACAGTCATTTAAGGTGGTGGGCTCACTCATTAAAAACCAAATGGAACAACAAAAAAAATCCTGTACATTTTTTTCTGATAACTTTTCTCTATTAATATAAAATTTGACTTGTCTCTTCAACTATCCATATATAACTAAACAAAAGCACGGGGGCATAAATGTGAAATTTTGCTATATTTTAACTGGAAGTTGCATTTACTATTTAAATTTCAATCAAATATTTACTATTTTTGGCTGGGCGCGGTGGCTCACGCCTGTAGTCCCAGCTCTTTGCGAGGCTGAGGCAGATGGATCACCTGAGGTCAGGAGTTCGAGACCAGGCTGGCCAACATGGTGAAACCCCGTCTCTACTAAAAGTACAAAAAATCTAGCTGGGTGTGGTGGTGGGCGCCTGTAATCCCAACTACTCAGGAGGCTGAGGCAGGAGAATTGCTTGAACCTGGGAGGTGGAGGTTGCAGTGAGCCGAGGTTGCACCATTGCACTCCAGCCTGGGCAACAAGAGCGAAACTCCATCTCAAAAAAAAAAAAAATTTACTATTTTTTCTGTAGAATATAATCAATGATGGGGTTTTTGCAAAGTGCCTCCTTCAACTCATCCCATTACAATGCTATGTTTTCATGAGCCCCTTAATTTTAATGTCTATTTCAGTGGAAGCTCAATGAGTATCTACTAAATTCTATTGACTTTATTTTGGGAGGGTTTAGTTTAGCTTTCTTTCTTTTTGTGATCTATTTGTTTATGCTTATTGATAAAATCAAAGGGATTTTTATGTCATGAAATAATATGGCCTTAACATGGATGAAAGAAAAACTTGGATAAACATTACAAGAAGAAAGGAAAGGGAAATCCAACATTGCAGACCTTCTAGATAGTTTAGGGACTGACGATTGAGAAGGGACAGACCAGAAAGTGTTCTTATCTTGGGGTTAAGCCTGTAAGTGTGATTGTTCTCTTAGCCCTAAAAATTTTGTCAGATGTTTCCACGTGAAACCTTCAGAGAAACACTATAAATAATTTGCATCAGAGAGAGGTAGAGAGAAAGGGAAAGAAAAGGCAAGTGGGAAAACAGATCTGAGGACTCACCCCCAAGCATGGAAAATCGAGGATGTGGGGATACTTAAGAAGTAAAATTTCTTGTTTTCTCTGCATATGTGTTGTCACATCACTGAAGAAAGAAAGTGCTTTCTGAAAGGAACTCTTTTTTGTTGTATGCCTTTCACACAACAGTGGGTTTACTTGACAGTGAACACTAGGCATGGGGCTCTGCTGTGAACAGCCCTGTTCTTGCCAGGATTAGGGGCCAGTGGGAGGTGCAACAGCACCCAGTCCATTGCATCTGGCTCTGCTACAGCAGGAGAACCAAAGGGCACAAGAGGTGAATAAAGAATGGAACATTAGTCCGGGCGCAGGGGCTCATGCCTGTAATCCCAGCACTTTGGGAGGACCAGGCAGGCAGATCACTTGAGGTCAGGAGTTCCAGACCTGCCTGGCCAACATGTTGAAACCCCATCTCTATTAAAAATTAAAAATACAAAAATTAGCCCGGCGTGGTGGTGGCCAGCTGTAATCCCAGCTGCTCGGGAGGCTGAGGCACGAGAATCACTTGAACCCTGGAGGCAGAGGTTGTAGTGAGCTGAGATCATGCCACCGCACTCCAGCCTGGGTGTTAGAGTGAGACTCAGTCTCAAAAATAAAATAAAGAACATAAACCAGTCCTAGAGGCTGGAATGGTCCAGGAAATCTGTCTAGAAACAGAGACATCCAAGATGGGACCTGTAGGAAGAGCAGAAGTTGGCCAGAAGAAGGGAGAATAAACAGCATATGCCAAAGGCTGAAGATGAGAGAAAGCTCATCCTAACTGAAGATTTTTTAAAAGATCAGCACTGGTAGGGGGTGTGAGCAGCAGGAAAGGAAGAGGAGACAAAGAGGACTGGGGCAGGCAGGGCAGCCTTGCGAGCGCATCTGGGCTGCATCCTCAGGGCCGTGGGGACCCAGTGAAGAAAGATCACTCTGGATGTGGTGTGGAGGAGGGGTTGGAAGGGGACAAGCCTGGGGGTGGGAGCCTGTTCAGAAGCAGGTGAGGGCTAGTACTTTCCTGAACTAGGGGAAGGGCCTTGTGAATGCACAGAAGAGGATGAGCCAAGCTGAGGCTCAGAGGGCTGGGTGATGGACTGCTCATGGCAATGAAAGAGAGGAGGAAAGGAAGGGTTGGGTCAAATGGGTGGACACTGCCATGAACCGCGTTTGGGAACACAGGAACAGCAGCAGCAGGTTTAAGGGGGTTCAGATAATGATTTCCATTTTGGACACGGAGAGTTTCAGTTTTCAGTAGGACATGTCATCTGTTTTGATATCCAGGGAGGTTTTGGAAAGGGCTAGAACACACTATGATCTAAAAGATCTGGGCTAGAGATAGAAAGTTGCCAGTTGTCAGAACATAGGTGGTAGTGGCTGAGGTTGCCTAAGAGAGATTGCAGAGCCTAATAAGAAAAGGAAGCCAGGAACAGCTTCCCTGAGGAGCAACAGGGTTTCAAGGCAAGAGACAAAGAGGGGCCATGAAGGTTTCTAGGAAAGAGCTGTCAGAGAGGCAGAGGGCATCCCATTGTGTCAGATGCTTCAGGGGAGTCAAGCTGGTAAAGACAGAGGCAGCAAGGATGTCACTGGCAACCGGAAGAGCAGTTTCTGTGGATTGATGGCAACAGAAGCTGGACTGTAAAGTAATAAGAAATGAGCAGGGATGTAGTACAGACAGAAGCTAGAAGGGAAACGGGCTTAAGATAGATTTATTTAATGTGGGTTACACTTGAACATATCTCAACACTTATTGAATAGGGCCTTTTTCAGTAATTTAACAGTTACATAAATATATGTAGGACCTATTAAGTAGCAGACACTATTCCAATGCTTTTCAAACATTAGTTCACTCAGTTCTTGCAATTCCTATGAGACAGGCTTTATTGTTTCTCTCATTTTGGAAATGAGGAAACTGCTGCACAGAGAGGTTAAATAACTTGTTTGAGATCACATAGTTTCTAAATGGTGGGTCTGGGATTTGAACCCAGGCAGCCTGGTTCCAGAATCCATGCTTTTAAGTTTTATCTCTCTCTCTCTTTTTTTTTTTTTTGAGACGGAGTCTCGCTCTGTTGTCCAGGATGGAGTGCAGTGGCATGATCTCGGCTCACTGCAAGCTTCACCTCCCAGGTTCATGCCATTCTCCTGCCTCAGCCTCCGAGTAGCTAAGACTACAGGTGCTCGCTACCATGCCCGGCTAATTTTTTGTATTTTTAGTAGAGACGGGGTCTCACCGTGTTAACCAGGATGGTCTCGATCTCCTGACCTTGTGATCTGCCCGCCTTGGCCTCCCAAAGTGCTGGGATTACAGGCATGAGCCACCGCGCCCAGGCTTTAAGTTCTATATCTCTCTTTAACGCAACACATGGAAGATAATCTAAGAGGATACTTTAAGCCTTAAGAAAAATGCAACAGTGGTAGCATTTAAAAAGATTGGGCTCCAGGTAATACTTCATAGTTTGGCATAAGTGTCTTTGCTGAGCCTCCACATCTATGAGGCTGCAAGAGATCGTTATTGATCAACAGTTCCTTCCTTTGGAACGCTCTTTAAATTAGTGTTTAAAAAGATGCCTTTTCAAATAATAACCTCTTTTCTAAATTGGCCTTGGACATTTTGTTTGCAAGGACCACTAGCATAAAAAAAAAAAAAAATCACAGCAAGCAACAAAGCCAACTATTGAAGGAAAGAAACATTTCTCAGACTGCCCACATGAGAAATGGCTTTGCTGAGCCCCACTCTAAAAGCCAAGGGAAATTTCTGCTTGAATTGCAAGGAACCACAGTAGAGGTGAGAAAGATGCTCCATCCATTTTAGCAGCTCACATATATTTTAAAGTAAAAGTAGTGTTTTCATTTTCTTGCGCATTTGACTATGTGGAGTAGGAGGGGAAGACCAGGCTTAGAAGTTCTGGATTTGAGACTTGGTGTTGCTAAGAGCTGCCTAAAAAGAACCAGGCACTTACCCTCAGGTGGGCTTAAGATTTTCATTTTTGAAGTGGGGGATGAGGGTAGAAAGACTGGGAGGTCAATAGAGCCAATTTTCTTTCTTTCTTTCTGTTTTTTGAGATGGAGTCTCCCTTTGTTGCCCAGGCTGGAGTGCAGTGGTGTGATCTTGGCTCACTGCAATCTCTGCCTCCTGGGTTCAAGGGATTCTCCTGTCTCAGCCTCCCAACTAGCTGGGATTACAGGCACACACCACCACACCCAGCTAATTTTTGTATTTTTAGCAGAGACGGGGTTTCACCATGTTGGCCAGGTTGGTCTCGAACTCCTGACCTCAGGTGATCTGCCTGCCTTGGCCTCCCAAAGTGCTGGGATGACAGGCGTGACCCACCATGCCTGGCCAGTAGAGCCAATTTTTTAAAGATTCTTTTCAGCTTCAAGATTCTGTTAATCAATGAAATAACATGGAATTATGATTTCAGCTGGTATAAAAGAAAACAGATTCACATGAATCCAGTATAGTTAATACTCTGCTTATTAAGCTTTGTTAAGAACAGAAGAAGAACGGATGAGAGAGAACACGATGTTTGAGAACAGAGTGATGGTGAGCTTAAGCGGAAAACTGCCATTTAGAAGAAAAGAAGATCAGAATAAAAACCTAGCTAGAAAAAATGGGGCATAGGATCTGAAAGACAAGTCTGATATTTGAAGTGATCGGAGCTCAGGATCAGTCTTCGTGAAAAAGCATTAGGTCAAGAAGTGAAATGGTAGATTTGTGAACAGCAAGGCTGAAACAGAGGCCACAACATGGAAGAATATCCATTGTCTAGCTGGGAGGGATTTGAGGTCAAGCACACATTCTGAGCTTCTCCAAATAAGCCTATCTACACAGTATCTAACCAAACACTATACAGTGTGTTCACGAAGAATACATGTGCTTCAGATGTAGAACACAATCCATCTTGTGATGTTAATGACACACTTGTTTTATATTCAAACAGGGAGCCCAAACTGCTTCTGTGTTCTGTTCCATGGTAGGTAGACATGAACTTACAATGAGATGCTATTTATTAACCACGCCAAAGAAAAAAAACTGGCCAAACTCGGAGACTTTGTAAACAAGAATTTGCTGACGCTATTTTTAAAAACAAAATGAAATCAGATAAGCCAGCTTGGAAAATAGAGAGGAAAGTAAATATATCTCTCCAAAGAACATCAATATTTGCTAAAATATGGAATAATTAGTTTTTTAGGCAGCAATGAAATACTACCTACAAAAATGATTCACTGTATTAAAACTGGCAGTCCAGCTGAGGTCTTGTAAGCGTTGTACAGGAAGCCAAGTTTATTGGGAGGAACCTGAGAAGACCTCAGTTCTCCAGATGAGAGAATACAGGCTAACATCACTTGCGAATTTGGAATGAATCTGCTACTAGAAACGGCAAGAATATAAAAGATGGGAAAAAAGTAATTGGGAAGAAAAGAAAAATAATGCTTGTCTCTAAGAATGCTGCTGCTTTGTTTTATGAACTAGTCTATTTGTTTTGGCTCCAACTAAACTCAAGAATGTTTCTGCATATTTTACAGTGTAGTTTATAGACATCAAAGGAACAATCTCCCCTTTCATCATTATTTACACATAAAAATAATGCAATTTGTGGTACATGTAAAATGTTACTTCTTAAAAAGCTCTCGAGTCTAATTTATTAATTGCTTGAGATTTAAAGTTAAACAAGGGTGAGATGCAAATCATCTGTTACTCTGAAATATTTTACCACCAAATCCTGTTTTATTAATGAGATGTTGAGCAGCCATATGAATATTTATTTAGGTGGTTAGAGGGCTTTATGAAGAATCCTACAGCAAGTGACAGAGACATAAAAGCTGAAGGGTTCTGCTTCTCTTGAAAAAATGGGGGTTGTTCTTTTTTTTAATTGCACTTTTTCCTCTGTGTTTCCAACATTAAAGCATTCCTGTAACCCACCAACCATCCCGGCCTTCTTGCTCCAAATCTTTTGCTTTTGCTGCTACTACTGCTGCTATTATAGCAATAGCCTCCCATTGACAACTCGGGAAATAACAGCCTGGTCTTTTTGGATGGCAGGACAGCATCACATTAATTTTTGCCAATTACATACACTTGAAAAACATGATATATGTGTATTACTAGGTTTATTTTGCTTAATTTATTGATTTTGGTTCAGTTCCTTAGAAACTGTATAATTTACCATGCGATATTATAGATTTCCTGATGCAGTAGCAACAAGTCCCTTAAAAATAACTATATAAATGTAAAACAGAATGCGCTAGAAATGTCTTTAAATTGTTCCACGATTTATAAGGCACAGTTATGCAGAATCAGTTATGATAATACAACTGTTTATTCATAACTTCACTTTTCTCTCAGTAGCATGTAACTACTATTGGAAAATATACATATATATGCATATATTCATTCTTTTTCTAGAAATGTTTACACACATGTACAACATACGCATACATTCTACTTTCTTTTAAAAAAATTATACATATGTCTCAACCTATACATGTAAATATAGGATCAGGCACAATAGTGTTTGAAAGACTTCTGAAGTCAGGTGTTAAAGTTCTACAGCAACAAAGATGATCTGAAATGAAGTCCACCAACAGGCTGGCTCTCAGCCTAGTCCTGCCCTAGGGGTAATTCTTCCCATTTCAGTCTAGCCCCTTTACCCCTCTTCCACTGAACAGCCCCTCCTGCTGCCCCCAAGGCTGCCCGCTCCCCACTTGCAGACACCTTCAAGCTCTATTCCTCAGGTTCCTAAATGACTTCCTTGCCCTCTTCTTCTCCCTCCCTGCCCCAAATACCTCCTCCTACTCCTTCAAGCGAGATGATCTCATCTAATTGTTAGGAACAAAGTCTCTGATTAAACAGTTTCACATTAGAGTGTGAATTACTTCAAGTGGTTTAATATGTTAATACATCAAGGATGTCTGAATCTTAAAAGAGGAGTTTGTTAAACTGAAGGCTTAGATATTTAACTAATCCAAGAACTAACATTTTGTGGGGGTGGGGATATGGGGTCCCTACTTCTTTTAACACTAAGGTTGGTGTTGATGTGTTTAAAGCTGCCTTGAAAACAAGCAATAATAGGTATAAAATAAATTAATATATTTAGTAACCAGGGATTATATGTGTATATATATTTTTTGAGACAGAGTCTCACTCTGTCACCCAGGCTGGAGTGCAGTGGCACAATCTCAACTCACTACAACCTCCACCTCCTGGGTTCAAGTGATTCTCCTGTCTCAGCCTCCTGAGTAGCTGAGATTACAGGTGCGCACCACTGCGCCTGGCTAATCTTTTCTATCTTGTAGAAACGGGGTTTCACCATGTTGGCCAGGCTGGTCTGGAACTCCTGACCTCAAGTGATCCAGTCGCCTGGGCCTCCCAAAGTGCTGGGATTACAGGTGTGAGCCACTGTATTAGTCTGTTTTCATGCTGTTGGTAAAGATATACCCAAGACTGGGAAGAAAAAGAGGTTTAATTGGACTTACAGTTCCACACGGCTGGGGAGGCCTCAGAATCATGGTGGTGGCAAGAGAAAATCAGAAGGATAAAAAAGCGGAAACCCCTGATAAACCCATTAGATCTCGTGAGACTTATTCACTACCACTAGAACAGTATGGGGGAAACTGTCCCCATGATTCAAATTATCTCCCACTAGGTCCCTCCCACTGGGTCCCTCTCACAACGTGTGGGGATTATGGGAGTACATGATGAGATTTGGGTGGGGACACAGAGCCAAGCCATATCAGCCACCATGCCAGGCCAGTATCCAGGGATTATATTCTTTAAATCAATGAAGTCTTCATGTTTGAGCACCCAGTATGTGGGTGTTATGCAGAACGAAAAGTGTGAGGCATGAAATAATCAAATAAGTATTGGCTGGGCATGGTGGCTCACGCCTGTAATCCCAGCACTTTGGGAGGCTAAGGTGGGTGGATCACAAGGTCAGGAGTTTGAGACTAGCCTGGCCAACATGGTGAAACCCCGTCTCTACTAAAAATACAAAAAATAGCTGGGTGTGGTGGTGGGTGCCTGTAATCCAAGCTACTTGGGAGGCTGAGGCAGGAGAATCGTTTGAACCTGGGAGGCAGAGGTTGCAGTGAGCTGAGATCGCACCATTGCACTCTAGCGTGGGTGACAGGGCGAGACTCGATCTCAAAAAAAAAAAATTATTATTAAGGATTAATAACAGGACCTCATGAAAGCGTAAGGTTCTTGAGGACTGGGGCAGTCAGCAGAGCTTCATGGAGGAGGGAGATAAGACCTCGAGATGATAAAACTTGACAAGTCTGAGAGTTAAAGATGCTGCTGAGGAGGAAGGTGAACAGCATGAGAGAAGGCAGGTTGCGTGGCTGGCAAGGTGCTTGTGGATAGTGAGAACCAGCTTGATTGGAAGAGAATGTGTGTGTCAAGGAATAGTGAGAAACCTGGATGGGCTCTGAAAGCTAAGCAGAAGAGTTTGATCATGATGTTATAAGCAACCCTCTAAATTCAATTTAGTCATACGACGTTTTCAGAAATTAAGACATTTTCAGAAATTAAGACATCATCAAAAGATATAAAATAAAAAATGGAAAGTCCTATTCCCCCCACATAATCACTATTACCCATCTGGAGACCTACTCAGGACATCTTTTTATGTATATGACATGCTGCACTCTTTTCATTTATTATATATTAGCAATCTTGCCTCATTTTCAAAGAGATCTACTTCATTCTTTAAAAATGGCCTCATAATATTCCATTGTGTGGATGTGTCATAATTTGCTTTCCCCAGCTTTTTGCTCAAACAATCCTGCAAAGATATTGTATAGACTTGCAAGTATATCCAGAGATAGATTCCTGTCAGGGGGAACTGCTGGCCCAAAGGTTATGTGCATTTGAATGTTGGTAGATAAGACCATACTGCCCTCCACAGAGGCCACATTGGTTTATACTCCCAGAAATGGGGCACGAGCCTGCTGGTTTCCCTGTATCTTCATCATTGACCACGTTTTCAAAATGAAAACTTATACTGGTCGGGTGGCAGTCAGTCCCTTCAAAACTTTGGACTTCTGATTTACATTTATTTGATTATGAGTAAGAAAGAGCATTTTTTTTTTCATAAGTTTGCTGGACATTGGTGTTCTATGAATTCTGCATTCATGTTCTTTGCTCTTTTTGTCCACTGGGTTCTTAGTTTTCCTATTGATTTCCAAACCCTCTTTGTAAGATAAGGGCATCACAGTGATTTAAGATTTCTTTGGCAGAGTTCTTCACACTGGACTGAAGCTAAGAACCTTTTGGCAGGGATATCGGCTGAGAGGAGGCTGTTTTAAATCAATCGCAAGTTGAGAAGGGCTCCAAATAGGGTCATATCAGAGGAATAAGAAATACATTCAAGGACTCTGGTGAGAGACTTGAGATAAATTGGGATGAAGGAAAGAAAGGACAAAGATGAACTCAAAGTTTCTAACAGGAAACAGAAAGACTGGAGGTAACCCCGATAGACTGGAAAGAAGGGCCAATTTGGAAGGGAAGATCACAACTCAATGTTGTAGATGGCGACTCTGAAATAGTAGTGCATCTTCAAAAGAAGATGATTTACAGGCAGTGCAAGATATAGGACCCAGCTAGGAATCAGGCCAGGGCTTCTGGGAATCATCTCTATAGAAGTGACAGCTGACATCACAGAGGAGATGATCTTAGTGTGGAAAAGAAAAGGAGAAGCAAAGCCCAGGACATAGACTCGAGGAACATCCACTGGGAGGAAGAGAGACTAGCAGAAGAGAGACAAGTAAAAGAAGTATCATATAAGCTAAGATAAGATAAGGGTTGGCAAACTACAGCCAGCTGGCCAAATCTAGCATTTACCTTGGTTTTGTCAATAAAGTTTTATTGGAACATAGCCATGCCCATCTGTTGGCATACTGTCTATGGCTGCTCTCAGGCCACAATGTTAAAAGCTAAATAGCTTCAACTGGGACTATATGGCCTGCAAAGCCTAACATTTTTACTATTTGGCCCTTTACAGAACAAGCTTGACAATGCCTGTTTTAGAAGGAAAATTGTTGGTCAATCAATATAGTCAAATGCTGCATAGAGCTAGAGGATGATTAGAAGTAGAAAAACACTGTGGAATTTGGAGAAGAGGCGATAGGTTACTCTGTCAATTTTCTATATTATGGTGGGATTACAAAAGGGACTTTAAGAGAATAGATGGAAGAGTTGAATCATATACACATCAGAAAAAGAACAAGAGGTTGGTTGGTAGCTAGGAAGGGTTGCAAGAGAAACAACGCCATACAGTCTATCCACTTGTCTAGAGACCACACTCTGCTTGTTGAGCTTAGCTATGACTATAGGGCCTGGAGCTGTGAGTCAATTTCATCAAGGACATGGGAGGAAGAGAACTGTTGTATCAGTGGTACTTGAGTAAATGTATTCAAGTACATTTCCTGCACCTTATGCCATTGTGGTATAATTGCCTATAGTACAGCATGTTACTATACTGTAACATTACTGTATCATTACTGCACTATAGGCAATTATATAAATATATCTAAGCAAAGAAAAGGTACAGTAAAAATACAGTATAAAAGATACAAAATGGTGCACCTACATAGTGCACTTACCATGAATGGAGCTTGAGGGACTGGAAGTTGCACTTGTAAGTCAGTGAGTGAGTGGTGAGTGAATGTGAAGGCCTAGGACATTACTGTACACTACTGTAGACTTTAAGATACTCTACACTTAGGCTATGCTAAATTTATAAAACAACATTTTCTGTCTTCAATAATGAATTCATCTTAGCTTACTGGAACACTTTCACTTTATAAACTTAAAAAAAAATTTAAACTTTTTGACTCTTTGGTAATAACATAGCTTAAAACAGAAACACATTGTGCAGCTATACAATATTTTTTCCTTTGTTAAAAATGTATTTTTATTTGACAGATAATAATTGTACATATTCCATTTTTCTTTATATCCTTATTCCATAAGCTTTTTTCTATTAATTTTTTTGTTTTTACTTTTTAAGCTTTTTGTTAAAAATAAGACAAAAACACACACATTAGGCTAGGCCTACAAAGGGTCAGGATGATTAAGAAGTTACTAGGTGGTAAGGATTTCTCATCATTTATTTCATTGTAATCTTATGGGACTACCATCATCTATGTAGTCCATCTTGACTGATATGTTGTTATGTGACATATGACTGCATATATAAATATGTGCATATACACCTATGTAGCATATATTAGGCTGGTGCAAAAGTAATTGCGGTTTTTGCCATTACCGCAATTACTTCTGCACCACCTAATACATATTAAATTGATCATTCAGTAATTTTGGTTGCTGAGGCTTACATTTATGTCATTCAATGATCATTATGTTCATTATACTGCCTTTGAACTATCTCCGATACAGTTTAGCATTATTAAAGATTAACAATGTCCAAGTAGTTTTTTGTTAAATTTTTAAAATTAAAAAACTAAAATTATCCATATATATTCCAATAGTTTACTAACCAAAGTACTTCATTTTGGACCATGCAATAATACAATTAACCACCAGCCTGGGCAACATGGTGAAACCCTGTCTCTATTAAAAATACAAAAACTAGCTGGGCGTGGTGACACGCATCTGTAATCCCAGCTACTAAGGTTGGGGTCTGTGGAGGGAGGATCGCTTGAGCCCAGGAGTTGGAGGCTGCAGAGAGCCAAGATCGTGCCACTGCACTCCAGCGTGGGCCACATAGCGAGAGCCTGTCTCAAACAAACAAACAAACAAACAGAACAACCAATTAACCATATATAGTCACCTAGTGACTTCCAAAGAGTACAATTTAGCCATTGGTGAAGAGGAATCTACTTTCACCTGTGTTCTTTTGATCACACTCTCCCTACTCACATATTCGTGTATTCGCTCATCAAACCTTAATTGATTCCTTAACGTACACAAGGCAATGTTCCAGGGGCTAAAAATATCTCTCATAGCACTTGAAGGATTTTGTCCACTGAACAAAGAATCTTATTTGACTAGTTTTAAAATAAAATAAAAACTGCCAGAGAATAGAATCGGAGGGAAGCTTTGGGGTAAAAAAAACTTTTGAGAGAGAACTGTTCCTTTCTTCTCTGCTCATTTATTGCTATTGCTTCTCCTTGCTCTAGGAAGCAAGGTCATAATTCACGGCCACAGTGTATCCAAGCCTATCTTCCAGAGCATTCTTCCTGAAAAATGGCACTTACGCTTTATGCTACTATGACTGAATGGCTCTGTCTTTCTTTCTGAGTGAGCAGGCAAACCTTCTTAGGTGGGATGGAAAATACATTTCTATTCTTAGCATTATTAATTCTAATTCAGGAGGGCACAAAGAAAATGCCACTTTCCTTGTGCCCTTAGGATGTGCATACAGGGGAGACAGGAATTAAATAATGAACAGGTCCCAAACAATGCCATTTGATGCTAGGCATCGAGATTTCTTCCTGTTTCTCAATGCTACTAAAACACCACAATGAGGTTTGTAATTTTATTCTTTGGGAAATTGATTCCTGTAAGCTTTTAGGACAGTAAGAATTGCCCAATCTTATGAAATATTCTACACCCCCCACCCCCCACCCCCAACCAAGCCCTTCTGGTAACACAGACCAGATTGCTAGATGTCCTACTGGCAGCTGACCTTGTCTTGTGAACTCCAGTCAGTAGCCAAGGGAGGGAAGCATCAGTGCTGTAAAATCTCTTTTCTATGCCTGCAAGCAAAAATTTTACAACATTTCTCCTTGATATGAAATCTCTGCTTGGACATCTGGCTTCACAGTGAGAAACTTTCAATACGCTAGCTTCAAAGAAAGGACTTAGCCCTGGTGGTGCAGTGATGCCAGAAGAATGTTCCACAGTCTCTTTAAAGAACTATTTCTAACGTTTCCCCAAATGAACTTCTGTGAGCTCAGTGGATAGTGCCAACTCACATTTAGATAACTTGGCTTTGGCATACAGCCTTTTGTGGGCATTGTCCCTGGAGTATACAAATTGTGTTCTTAGATAATACAGGCATACCACGGAGATACTCCAAGTTCAGTTCCTGACCACTGTAATAAAGTGTATACCATGATAAAGAGAGTCTCACATATTTTTTTGGTTTCCCAGTGCATATAAAAGTCATGTTTACACTATACTACAGTCTATTAAGTGTGCAATAGCATTATGTCTAAAAGAACAATGTACATACCTTAATTAAAACTTTCTTATTGCTAAGACATGTTAACAATCATCTGAGCCCCCAGAGAGTCCTAATCTTTTTATTGGTGGAGGGTCTTGCTTTTGATGCTGATGGCTGCCGACTAATAAGGGTGGTGGTTGCTGAAGGCTGGGGTGGCTGTGGCAATTTCTTAAACAAGATAAAAATAAAGTTCACTGCACCAATTGACTTGCTTTCACGGAAGATTTCTCTGTAGCATGCGATGCTGTTTGATTTAACCACAGTAGAATTTCTTTGAAAATGGGAGTCTATCTTCTCAAATCCTGCCACTGCTTTATCAACTAAGTTGATATAATATTCTAAATCCTATGTTGTCATTTCAGCAATGTTCACAGCATCTTCACCAGGATTAGATTCCATCTCAAGAAAACATTGTCTTTGCTCACCCATAAGAAGCAACTCTTCATTCAAGTTTGGTCATGAGGTTGCAGCAATTCGGTCACATCTTTAGGCTCCATTTCCAATTCTAGTTCTCTTGCTATTCTACCACATCTGCAGTTACTTCCTCAAAGTCATTCGTGAGAGTTGGAATCAACTTCTTCCAAACTCCTGTTAATATTTATATTTTGACCTCCTACCATGAATCAAAAATGTTCTTAATGGCTCTAAAATGGTGAAGCCTTTCCAGAAAGTTTTCAATTTACTTTGCCCAGATCCATCAGAGGAATTACCATCTATGGCAGCTACAGTCTTATGAAGTGTATTTTTGACATAAGAAGACTTGAAAGTTGAAACGACTCCTGGATTAATGAGCTGGAGAATGGATGCTGTGTTAGCAGGCAAGAAAACAACATTCATCTCCTTGTACATCTCCATCAGAGCTCTTGGGTGACCAGGTGCATGGTTAATCAACAGTAATTTTTTTTAAAGGAATCTTTTTTTTTCTGGGCAGGAGGTCTCAATAGCAGACTTAAAATATTCAGGAAACCATGCTGTAAACCAACCTGCAGTGCAGCCTTTCTTGTTCCACTGAAAAAGCACAGGCAGATTAGATTTAGCATCATTCTTTAGCATCCTAGGGTTTTTGGAATGGTTAATGAGCCCTGGCCTTAGTCACCAGCTGCACTTGCCTTGAACAAGAGAGTTAGCCTGTCCTTTGTAGTTTTAAAGCTTCTCTAGTAATAAAAGTCGTAGATGGCATCTTCTTCCAATAGAAGGCTGTTTCATCTACACAGAAAATCTGTCATTTAGTGTAGTCACCTTCATCAATGACCTTAGCTAGATCTTCTGGGTATCTTGCTGTAGCTTCAGCACTTGCTGCTTCACCTTGCATTTTTATGTTATGGAGATGGCTTCTTTCCTTAAACCTTATGAACAAACCTCTGCTAGCTTCAGACTTTTCTTCTGCAGCTTCCTCACCTCTCTCAGCCTTCACAGAATTGAAGAAATTTATGGCCTTTGCTCTGAATCACACTTTGGCTTAAGGAAAGGTTGTGGTTAGTTTGATCTTCTACTAGACTACTACAATTTTCTCCATATCACCACAAAGCTGCTTTGCTTTCTGCCATTCATGTGTTCACTGGAGTAGCACTTTTAATTTCCTTCAAGAACTTTTCCTTTGCATTCACAATGTGGCTGTTTTGTACAAGAGGCCTAGCTTTGGGCCTGTCTTGGCTTTCAACATGCCTTCCTCACTGAACTTAGTAATTTCTAGCTTTTGGTTTAAAGTTAGAGATGTGTGACTCTTCACTTGAACACTTAGAGGCCATTGTAGAATTATTAATTGACCTACGTCAATATTGTTGTGTCTCAGGGAAGAAGGAGGCCCAAGGAGATGGAGAGAGATGGGGGAATGGCCAGGAAGTGGAGCAGTTAGGATGCACACAACACTTATTGTTTGTTGTCTCCCATGGGTGCAGTTTGTGGCACCCCAAAACAATGACAATAGTAACATCGAAGATCACTGATAACAGATCAATCACCATAACAGATATAATAATGAAAAGGTCTGAAATATTGCAAGAGTTACCAAAACGTGACACAGAGACACAAAGTGAGCACATGCTGTTGGAAAAATGGTGCCAATAGACTTGACACAGAGTTGCCTCAAACCTTGAATTGTAAAAAACACAATGTCTGTGAGGTGCAATAAAATGAAGTGCAATAAAACAAGGTGTGTCTGTATATACAAGGCGCACGATATTTTTTTAGAATCTGCATAATTAGGCAAAATATATGACGATTACCACAAGATCTGAGTTCTCTCCCCATATCTGCTATACCATTACAAAATATTTATGAGCTTGCTGCCACTAAAAATAAAATGACATGAGAATAAAGTGACACTATTTGTTATCAGAACCTTTTATGATTTATGAGGGAACATCATTCATTTATTCTGTGTATTTCCAGCACTTCCATCGAAACAAACATTGCACTAAAGCTTGCTCTCAAAAACCTCACAGTCTAGATGGTGAGAAAGACAATTCATCTAAATACAGGTCCACAATGTTCTATCTGCAATCCTGAAATCCAAAAGTCCTCCGAAAAACACAAATTCTTTTTGAAAGTCTGCAGTTAACTTCTTTGGGAACAAAACCTGACTGATGTTGGGTGGGTACTTAAAATCTCTACTTGTCTCATTCACTGGGGACACTCACACATTTCACTGTTCCTGTATGTGTCTGAGTAGACTGTGCTGTCCCAGGACCCACTGCAGATACAGCACAAGCACCACTTTCCTAGAACCTGCAGATTCGGACTGGGTGAGGGATTGTGGGTCAGCACTGTAATACAGCAAACACTTCATTAGAGGGATGAACGAGGTTGGCATGAGTTTCTCACTCTGATGCTTCGCAGAAAAGATGACCTTAAGTCAAAGGGAAAGGACACTTTACACAGAACTCATGGGCATTTCCCATGGGGCATGGGATCATAGAGAACATGGCATCTATGTTGAGCACTGGCAGCTGATGAGGGAGACTGGAGGGTGATGTCTAGACAAGTGGTTCTCCAAGTATTGGGTTTCAGGATTCCTTTCCACTCTTACAAACTGACAACCCCAAAGAGGTTTTGTATATGTGGATTACATCTACTGAGTTTATCATATTACATATTAAAAGTAAGAAATATTAAAACATTTTACTCATTAAAATAGTAATAAACTCATTATGCGTAAACATAAATATTTTAATAGAAAAATATTTTCCAAAGCAAAAAAAATTAGTGAGACAACTAGCTATGTTTCATTTTTTGCAAATCTTTTCAATGTCTGATTTGATAGAAGGCAGCTGATTCTCAAATATGCTTCTGCATTCAATCTCTTGCAAGATGTTACTTTGATTGAAGAATAGGAAGAAAATCTAGTCTCACACAGATAAGAAGTTAGAAAAGGGAGGAGTATTTTAGTAGCCTTTTTAGATGACTGTGGATATTTTTGTTACTATGCCAAAACTTGACAAGTGGTAGCTTCTTAAAAGTTAGTTGCAATGTGGAATCTGAAACTCTATCAGTGAGCTTTTCATACTATTACACTAACATCCATTGGTCTCTTTTGTATTTTGAATGGATCTTTTATTCAGGCATGGTTTTGTAACATCAGGTGTTTGTCATTTGGAAAACATGGTTCTGTGAGTTATACAAATCTTCCAAATGTTGATACACTTCATTCTCTTCCTTCCCCTTTCTTCCCATTCACATCACTGATAATATCACTGATCTTATCAGAAAAGTCTGTAAGTACTGTGAGGCTGTCAGGCTCACAGTGGTGGTATTAGTTTTCCAAAATTCTAATTTTGGCTTGAAAGCTTAAATTTTATCATTAGCAACAATATAGTCAGTTGTTATCCTTGAAATGCCAGGCTTGTTTCATTTCATTCATTTTCAAGAAAACATCTGCCAAATACTCAAGTGTGAATAAGCACAGGTTGCCTGTCAATCGTTCTTTCAGAGTGACTAGAGTTCAGCTCATACTCATACAGACACAGAACTACTTTTCTCTAAGATAGCCATCCTACTTCAGTATGCAGCAGAAGTGCTTCATGTG
Source organism: Gorilla gorilla gorilla (assembly GCF_029281585.2). Taxonomy (NCBI): domain Eukaryota; kingdom Metazoa; phylum Chordata; class Mammalia; order Primates; family Hominidae; genus Gorilla; species Gorilla gorilla. The sequence goes on along the minus strand of NC_073228.2, from coordinate 26,257,140 downwards.
TACTTCCTACTAATATTAAAAGAGACGTATCCTCGAGGTTTGAGATTTAACAAAATCAATACAGACGCTCTTCAACTAAGATGGTGTTAAGTCTCAATAAACCCAATGTAAGTAGAAAATATCGTTAAGGTGAAAATGTGCTTAATATCCTGATTAACCTATCGTAAAGTTGAGAAACTGTAAGTTGAGCCACTGTAAATCAGGGACCATCTGTATATTTTATTGCTTTTTATTTTTAACCATAAGTATATGATAGTGAAGAAAATAATGACTAGTCATATGGTTTCATGTTAAAGCCTTGTTTTGTGTGAAGCCACCAGCAGTTTTACCCACCACTGCTTCTATATCATCTATGCAAGTATCAATATAGTAAAAAAGGAAAGTGATATCTTTGTATTATTATGAAAATAGTTTGACCTTGTGGGGCCATTGTAAAGGTCTCAGGGACTCATCGGAGTCTGCAGAGAATACCTTAAGAGCTGCTGGTTTAGATCATAAAGTGTTTTGTATGCCATATTGACAAGTATAGGTTTTATCCTGTAGGTAATGGAAAGCCATTGATGAATTTTAAGAAAAAACAACATGCCCATATTTGCGTTTTAGAAAAGTTACCTTATCAGTAGTGTGAGGCATAGATTTGAGAGGGTCGAGTTATTGGCAGTGATTCTAGATAAGGGTGATTGTGCTAGGCAAGGTAAAAGATGATGATGATCTGACCTAGAAGGTAGGATCTAGTGATTGGGGAATGGGGTATGAGTTTGGAGATATTTAGGAGTTTTCCCTAGGAACTGACCTATGAGAGGTAAGGGAAGGAAAGAATTAATTCAGGGGGATTTCTAGGGAATCTGACTTCCGTGAGTAGGTGGATGATGGTGGTACTTTAATTCAGATAACCAATACAAGAAGAAGAGCAGGCTGGGGCTGGGAGAAGAGCAAGAGGAAGATAAATTCAGTTTATGACAGGTCTAGATTGTGTAGTCTATGGTCCATCCAAATGGAAATGCCCAGTAGTAGTCAGAAATGCAGACTGAGGGCTCAGGAGGAAAGTTTGAATGGTGATGAAAATTCAAAATTCATTTGTCTGGAAGTTAACATGAAGGGATGAGATTGTCCAGGGATAATCCAGTGTATATAGAGAAAACAAAATAGGCCCTAACTAATACCATTATTTCAGTGCAAAAAAGAGGAGATGGGAACAAGAATGGGAAAGAGGGGTTCCGAAAGGTAGATGCCCCAGGAAAGTGCTGCCATAGAGCTAAGGAAGTTTTTAGAGGCTAGTCATGTGCAGATTAGATCGTTGTTCACAGATGTTCATGGTCTTCTAACTAGAGTTAGTATGTAATTTCCCTGCCTCATTGACGTGGACAGAAATGAGGCTGAGGATGCAGGGATTTCTTTCAACCCATCCTCTTGCACTTCTGTAATCTACCATTAACAGGATATTCCGGACAACTACTAGTCCAAGCTGACTGTACAGACGTCTAGAGCTGGCCTGAATCCGATCTAAAGCCTGGAGTCAAACCCAGTCAGTCAATGCACATTCTGAATTTGAGCCACAACAGCGACCCGCAGACATGTTCCAAGAAAAATAAATGTGAGTGAAAGTCACTGAGTCTCCAAAAGTGTTTGTTAGGCAGCATTATTGTGGTAATATCTGAGCAGCAGAAGATCCTTGTTAAATGTTATAAAGAAGTCAAATAGACTTCTCAAGATTAGATAGTAGATTGAATGTTCCTCTCCCAACACCAAATCAAATGAGTAAAGAAGAGTAAAAGCTAGCAAAAATGCACCAACAGAACAATATCGGGTGGTAAGGTAGATATCATACAAAAAACCATCAAAAACCTGGGGTCAAGGAAAGAAATGTAATTCTGGAGCACAGTGAAGAGTTGCACAGGGGCTCAACTTCAAAACTTGCCCATGCCCCTAGGATCATTATGTTGTTATGAGTCAAAATTCTGAGAATTCTCAATACTATCACCAAATCTGGAGAGAAGCAAATGGCATGGCAGCCTCATTTTTTCCTCTTCTGGCTGAGAGTAGGGGAGATGGATGTGGTAGAAAAACAGATAAATATTAGGGCTGGCTACCTCTGAGGAAAGGACTTCAGAGATGTACACCAAATTGGGATCATTACAAACTCAAAGGAATAGAAGATGCCGCTTCCATGTAGGTAGTGTGAACCCTGAAACACACTTAACGTAATCTCAAAGTGAGAACAGTCAGTTCAGCCAGATGCATGCTGGCTTGTGCGCCAGCTCTGCCTTCCCCTTCCCTCAGGTCAGAGAACACACAGAGACACTACAAGTCAGTTTCACTTACAAGGAGAACCACTATGCTTCAGAACCATTTGCTATTAAATACTGAACATGTAGACATATCTCAGTCGCTTACTGAATTTATCCTGGTTAATCTACTAAACTTACATGAGAAAGAAAGACTTCTTCAGGAATGCCTCAGAAAATGCAAATCACTTCTACGGAGGTGCATTCAGTCTATGTCTGCTGGTCTGCAGACAGAAAAGTCTGCGGGGTCATGTCTGCTGGTCTGTCTAGCCCAGGCTTCTCATAGCAACCTGAAATGCTCGATGAGCCGTGTTTACACATAGGAAGAAGATGTGAACAGGAACACCGCACCCATGTAACATGCCATTCAATCATACAGGTTAGCCAGAAGACATTCTTAAACATGAAAAAACTCAGGGAAGACAGCACCATCCAATCAATTAAGAAACAAATCAAAGTAAAAACTGTGGGAATGGAGCCACTATCGTAAAAGGCCTAGTATAAACACTGCATAGATTGAAATATAGCATGAGAATTAAACTATAGGATATAGTTTAAAAATTGTGAATATCATAAACCCGGACAGTGTGAAAATACTACTACTATCCAAGGTAGGAGGTGGCAGGGAAGGGTTACGGCAGAAAGTATGAGGGTGCAAAAGTACATGTTTTTCAGCCAAAATCAACATGTTCTGTCCAAAACTTCAACAATTCCTCTGTTTTACTCTAGTTTCTTTTGTCTGTTGAATTAAAGTAAAATTAAAGATTTTTCTAAAACAACAAAAAAAATCAATAGTATTCATTTCAAAAGCCTACTCGGCTTTCTGTTCTTTTTCCCTTATACATAGTAGGATATCAGAAATAATGTTTACCTTAATTCTATGGTGGTTATTTCTGGGTGATAGGATTTGGGGTGACTTTAAAAACTGTTACTGTTTTTTATTCTTGCATTTTAAATTATTTATAAATGAGCATATGACATTTCTACTACTTCAAAAACAAGAAAATAGATTTTTTTTATAAAAAAAGATGGATGCAAATATGCCACGATGTTAATTAATGTTGATTATAGGTAGTAGGAATATAGATATTTTCCACTTTGTACTATTTTGTATAGTTGAGGAATAAATGGGAGATAAAAACCGGACCTTTAGTATAGACTACTGTGGTAGATTTAAAATGGCCTCAAAATCTATGCCATTCCTCCCACTATTTCTCCTCTCCTAGATTGGCCACTATTTCTGCTCTCCTAGATTCTGGGCTGGCCCTATGACCTATCTTGATCAATCGAATGTGGTGGAAGTGACTTTGTGAATCTTCCTAGGGCAGGGCTTAATGGAAATACAGGTTCTGCTTTTACCCCTTTTAATTATTTCTCTTTGACATCAGCTACTAGGTGAAAAGTCTGATTAATCTGTTAAAAAAGCCATATGGCATGGGCCTGAAACCAGCTCAGACATTCCAACCCCAGCCAAGCTTTCTGCTGAATGTAACCTCATGAGGCACCCCAGCCAATGCCACACATTGAGCAGATGAACCACCCAGCTGATCCCTGCCCAAATTTCTGATCCAAAGAATTATGGGCAGATAGATGTTGCTCTAAGCCATCAAGTTTTTGGGGTATGCAGTGGTGATAATTCTTTTGAAAGATGTGACTTTGAATATAAGGAGTGAGCTAAGGCAGTAAATAAGTGATAAAGAAGATTTTTTTGCTCTTGATTTTTAAAAGATAGGGTGTTACAGCATAAAAGATCTACTCTTGCCAGGTGTGGTGGCTTATGCCTGTAATCCCAGCACTTTGGGAGGCTGAGGTGGGCAGATCACCTGAGGTCAGGAGTTTGAGACCAGCCTGGCCAACATGGTGAAACCCCATCTCTACTAAAAATACAAAAATTAGCCAGGTGTGGTGGTGGGCACCTGTAATCTCAGCTACTTGGGAGGCTGAGGCAGGAGAATTGCTTGAACCTGGGAGGTGGAAGTTGCGGTGAGCTGAGATCGTGCCACTGCACTCCAGCCTGGACAACAGAGCAAGACTCCATCTCAAAAAAAAAAAATCTACTCTTATGAATTTTGTTCGTTTGTGTAACTCTTTTTACACTAAAGGAATTCTGTTTTCTAAAAGACCTTACTTCATCTGTTGTTTCTTGGACAGTGAGGATCATGCCTGCTGTTAGTCTCACCTACCACTATTCCCATAATGTTCAATGGATTTCTTCAGGCTGGTAGCTTTTCCCTTTTTACCAAACAATTTTTATTGCTTCTCTGTGCAAAAGTGCTATTATAGTTTAAATATAGATAAAATAAAAAAATCATAAATTCTACCACTCAGAGATATCCATTAGTAAAATTTTGATATAATTGTAGTCTTTTTTTCTCTTGAGTTATACTTTTGTTTTGCAAAAATGAGCTCATATCTATATGTTTTGGGATGTGCATTTTCACTGAAAAATATCATGTGAACATTTTCAATATCCTTAAATATGCTCTCCAACATCATTTCCTATAGTGCACAGTTTTCAGTGTATTTGCTATAGTTAAAAATATAGAAAGGATATAGAGAATGCTGGTGTTGCAGGTACCTGTCACATAAGAGGAGGTGAATGAATAACTATTGACTGAAAGGATGAAAGCTAGAACAAGCATCTTTTTGATTAGCTAAAGCTTAGTGCGATTATTAATTGCCACCTTTGGGCAAATTCTGAAAATGGTCAAAGGCTAGGTATATCTCTCAGGCAATTTAATAATGATAGGTATTGCCAAATTATCCTTAAGAAATGTTTTATCAAGTTATATTGCACCTGACTGGTGACCCTTTAAGTGGGTTTCAGTATACCTCAAATTTTCTCCAGAATTACTTTAATGATTTATCTGCGGAAGCATTATTATAAGCTCTGACAGAATGAGTACTAGGTTTACTCTCTGTCTCCATTCTTGATCGCCAGCTTGAAAGAGGTCAGTTCATCATCAACCCAGAAGTGGAGTGAAGTATGTCTCACAATTAACATGCACGCTACTTTTACGGCATTATTGAATATATCTGCAGACAAATGTATTTGGTCCCAGAAAATCAAGCCTCACAGTGGCTGTGCCTCTCTCTGAGTATCAATATCTATTCACGTACCTAAATCTATGTGTACAAAACACTTAAATATAATCAGAATGTCCAAATCAAACACCTGTTGCAAAAATGTTACATCATTCATGCAGAGAGAAGAATAGAATGATAATATCTATCTAGGTTCATTTTGGCACTTGGTCATTTGACTCATTTTCATGGACAGAATGTAGTACACTGGGGTATGGTATAATAGTTAATAGTTGAGGCTCTCAAGTAAGACAGATTGTGGCTTGAAACTGCCTCTGCCAACTGTTCAGCAGGATGATCTTGGGCTAGTTATTTAACCTCATAGTCACAGTTTCCCCATTTGTAATATGGGGATGACAGAAATACCTTCCTCATGAAGATTACCATAAGGCTTAAATGAGATAATGGAACATGAGATGAATGAAAATGGCAGAGCCTGGAACATAGTATGTGATGAGTAAATATCAGCTATTATTCACAGTATTTTTTGTGATATAGCCTTAAAAAAAGAGCCAAGGCAATGAACGCTAATGAATCAATTACCTTAGCAACTTTAATGTAGGTTAGTAAAAAAGAAATGTTATTTACTTTATGTATAATCTAAGTGAGTGGATCAAAACTTAGCTATATCTTACCTATATTGTAATTTTAATATTTTTCAGGTAACATATGGTACATATGGTTTTTATATATATTATAAAACTGTAAGAATTAATAACTAAATTATTATTAAATAATTTAAAAATTAAGTAATTTAAAAATTAAATAATTAAAACTGTAAGAATTAGTTTAAAATGAGCAACTGTACTAATTATAATTCTTTCAAGATTTTTTTAATCATCAAGAAACAATACCAGAACTATGTTGTCAGGAGTATATTCATATTTTCCATTTTTGCTTATATTTAGATTTGATTGTTCATTTAAAATTTGGATATTACCTACCACTTGGTATTTGGACATAAAGTGAAACAGAAATGCACTTAATATGTAAATTTTATAGAATTAAAACAATTTAAACAAAATATGCAATGCAATTTATGTGAAGCAAAACAGTTATATAGATCAATGGAGGCACTTCCTGTGCATTTGTAAATGAAAAAAACTTGAAAGATGTTTTTAAACCACCAGAATATGAAAAAATAATCTCTCTTTTTTTTTTTGGTCTTATAACACAGGTAGGGGAAATAAGCTTGCAGGTAGAAATACATAGGAAAAATGTCATTAAAAGAAAAAAAGTCCTCAATGGTAAAGTGAAGAGGCCGGATGTAATGGCCTTGAAGGTTTTATCCATCTGTTAAGGCTTTTTATTCTATCTAGTGTTGTCTCAGCTTAAAGGGAATATAGAAAAAGCAACTGACATTAACACTAACTCTTCCCAACGTTACTCAGATTGCCTGCAATAGGCTATAGAAAAAGAAGATGCAGAGGTGAGGCAGGAAAGGGCAGCTGTAAAACCCAAATTTTTCTTTTATTGTTCTTTGCTTTGTATGATTACTCCACACGCTTTAAGTATTGTTATGTCAAACTAAAGTCGCTGAAAAATAATCTTTTGCTGGGAATTCTTTAAAAATTTTTTGTTCTCTTTTAAGCCTTATTTATAAAGGTCTCCAGATGCTTATCCTCACACATTAAACCCAGTGTGATGTAGACACATACAATAATATTCACTGCTATGAAGCCAAGAAAAAACTACTTGAAGATCTAACTGCCTATCACTGAAAGAATCGGGGTCCAGAGAATTTTCTGGTGCTATTAAGGGTGTGATTCTCTGAAGTCATTTGGAAACAACCTAGTTTCTCAGCAGCAACACATCTATCCTGTACTGTGTCAAAGCACATCAAATGGTTGGCATTCCAAGCTTCGAACAGGTTATTTCTCATTATGCGAATACATAATGAAAGGATGTGGGCAAAGAACAGAATGCAAATTGGAAGCTGACTTCTGACTTTAACAGCCAGCAGTGCTGGGCTCAAACAGTCATTCTAATTTCAAGAGACAATTCCAAAGTGGTTCTCAAGAGAAAGGACAGGGTATTTTTAAAATATTTGTTCAATGTGAATGGATTGGGCTTGCCAAAAATGACTTTTTATGCTGGCATGCGATCTCTTAGAGGGAAGTCAGCCTGAGTCACTGGATACATCAAAGGTAGAGTCCAGTGAATGGAATTACTGCAGGCTGTGTGAACAAGCCAGATACCCGCATTCATCTGCCCACTGCTGGGATTTCAGCCCTCCTTTTAATTACATTAAAGCAGCTGGTACCACTGGTTACTGAAGTCTTCAGATTACCTTGATTGCTTGGTCATTATCGCTAATCAGCTGCTTCTTCTCATCTTCAAACTTTTGTCTAACATCCTGGAGCCGCCTTTCTGCAGCAAGCTGCTGCTGGCTGTTCTCTTCTTTCAGAGAGGAAATGGTTGTCTGAAGTTCTGCTATGATCTAAAATGAAAACAGCATGCTATAACTTCAAATTCTTCTGGGAGAGGCATCTATTTTATATGTATTGATGCTTAACAAAAGAATGGATTTGACAAAACTCTATTCCACAAATTAAATATTTTCAATTAACATATCACACACTATAATGCATGAAATGCCACACAATAAAAGACTTTAATAAAAATGTGAATGGTGAACAACTGCTGAACCAAATATACTTGGAAGACGTTTCCACTCTAACATTCCACAATATTTACTCATCAGAAGAAAGAACATCTGTGATCTCAAAAATATGAAAAGTGTCAGATTTTATTTTACTGAGAAATATACTTATTAGAATGAGAAAAGCTATTCTGCTTTTCATAATACTTTGAACTGTAATAACCAAAGAAAATAATGAACAGAGTTTATTCTTCAGTCACCTAATTCTATACAGCAATTTTTGGGAATTCACTAATGTTTGTGTATTGTGTTTAACACTTTAAGTTCTTATGCCATTTACTACTGTGAAACAGGTATTATTATTGCCTATCTTTTATTTATTTTTTTTAATTTTAATTTTTTTTGAGATGGAGTTTCATTCTTGTTGCCCAGGCTGGAGTGCAATGGTGTGATCTTGGATCACTGCAACCTCCACTTCCTGGGTTCAAGTGATTCTCCTGCTTCAGCCTCCCGAGTAGCTGGGATTACAGGTGCCCGTCACGATGCCCAGCTAATTTTTTGTATTTTTAGTAGAGATGGGGTTTCATCATGTTGGCCAGGCTGGTCTCGAACTCCTGACCTCAGGTGATCCACCCAGCTCGGCATCCCAAAGTGTTGGGATTACAGGCGTGAGCCACTGTGCCCGGCCTGCCTATCTTTTATAAATGAGGACACAGAGGCACAGAAAGAGGACAAATATCTTACGTTGTTGAAAATGACATCCAACTAAAGAGACAGGCAGGATTTGAACCATGCAGTCAGACCAATCACTGCACTAATTGGGTCCTTTAACCTGCCGACTTTATGGGTTTTTTTGTGTTTTTTTTTGTTTGTTTATTTTTATTTTTTTTGAGACGGAGTCTTGCTCTGTTACCCAGGCTGGAGTGCAGTGGCGCAATCTCGGCTCAATGTAACCTCCACCTCCCGGGTTCAAGCGATTCTCCTGCCTCAGCCTCCCGAGTAGCTGGGACTACAGGCCACCACGCCTGGCTAATTTTTGTATTTTTAGTAGAGACGAGTTTCACCACATTGGCCAGACTGGTCTCGAACTCCTGACCTTGTAATCCGCCCGCCTCGGCCTCCCAAAGTGCTGGGATTACAGGCGTGAGCCACCATGCTTGGCCACTCCGTTATGTTTCTTTAAAACAAGGTTTTGGTATTGCAGGGAAGTTTATACTTCCAAATAGGTTGTCTTCTTCCTAACTCATGGATAGTTATTTTGGTTTACATGGTGCCATTTTCATTCACTCATGTAGTATTCCCTGCATTTAAGAATCTGTTCTCTCCAGACAGCGTTCTTCTAACTTCTCAAATTAACCATCTGATGAGAAACTTTTATATTTAATTGGCCTTCTGAGAGCACTGTCCTTCCTTTGGTTTGGATGTATCCATTTCCCTGCAAATTCAATAGTGATGACTTTTTAAAAGCAGGAAATAGTTGTTTCTTCTAATAAAAGAAACAACATTAGACCCACGTTAGAATATAATTCTTTTGGTCCTAAGCAGAGGGGAGGGCAGTTGGTGAGAAACTCTGGACAAGTTATCTTTCTTGAAGCTCAGTTTTTCCAACTATTATTTGGTGACAAAACAAGATTACAGCATTATAAGGCAATAAATAGAAACTGTCTGGAGTCCCCCAGAAGCCAAATGCTATAGAAATACTAGTTGTTACTACTGACATAAATAATAGCATCTTGACAATAAAATATGGAGTATTTATGCTTTGAGAAGTGAGCAAATTCACTATACCAAAGTTTGACACTTGGAATTTGTCAATAATCAAATATTTAGCCGATTGTGAAATGACAAAATATATAATAACAACATGTCAGTATTATTACATGCAAACTTCAGCCTTCTGCTATGAGTGGAGGCATTCATTTACTGAGAATGAAGATGTTTTCATCCATTTTCTGAATTTTGATTAAATATTGTTTCCATTCTGGCATCAATTCAATTAATTCTCATAGCACTTCTGTGAAACAGGAAAGGTTAAATTCTCATAGTAAATGTCAAAAATTGATGCACAGAACAATCAACTCACAGTCACAGAGCCAGAGGAGCCAGGGATAAAAAAGAGTCAGATTTCCTTGGCCTAATATGAAACTTAAGATTGATCTTTTATGAGAACATGGGGCCAAATAGTAAAAAACAACTTACTATTTCAATGTTTTAAGCTGAGTAAACTATAACTTTGTAGAAGTGGGTTTAATTCTGGAGAGAGAAGGAGGGCAAGACAGAGAATGACAGAGAGAGGGTGTGTGTGTGTGTGTTTAGTTCTGCGCAGTTTAACACATGTATAGATTCATATATCCACAACTGCAGTCATGTGATATATTTTTAAAGTACAAAGTAATTTTTTCTTTAAAAAATACTAAGATTGAGACTAGCTTGTAACTGACCAAAGAATAAAGATAAAAATATCCTGGGATACTTCAAACGGTCAAAGGCCACGGAACAGGGACATTTCTCATTTTCAGAACATTTAGGACAAAATAATTCAGGTTTTGAGGTGGCCGGATCACCTGAGGCCAGGAGTTCGAGACCAGCCTGGCCAACATGGCAAAATCCCGTCTCTTCTAAAAATACAAAAAATTAGCTGGGTGTGGTGACACATGCCTGTAATCCCAGCTACTAGGGAGGCTGAGGCTGGAGAATCACTTGAACCCGGGAGGTGGAGGCCGCAGTGAGCCAAGATTGCGCCATTTCACTCCAGCCTGGGCAACAAGGGTAAAACTCCATCTCAAAAAAAAAGAAAAGAAAAGAAAAAAATGCAGATTTTGGAAAGGACTACAAGTGAAGTCCAGGATGTTCTAAGAAGGATGTGCTTGCTTTTGTGTGGAAAATAAAACCTTACATTCTTTGGGGGAATAAGGAGAGATTCCTCTGGGGAAAATAATGAGATTATTTTTGGAAAGATATTTTTAAAACTTAGGAAGGCGATATAAGGGGGAGAATGTTAAAACACTTCAGGTGAAACACTTGGCTAGATAAATAGATAAATTATTTGGTTGAAAAGACTCACAGGTGATATGGATATGGAACAGTAACTAAAATAAGGATAATTAAAAAACAAGATTTAATACTTTAAGATTGAGAAATAATCATCATAATCAGATTAACATGCTTCAGGTAAGGAACAAAACTCTACTGGTTGTAGACCTAGAGTATAATAAAATGGACTACTTTCTCCTTAGCTCAGTGTATGTAATAACTGGCACCCAGTTTAAGTGGTAGAACTATAATCATGGTAAGTAATAAAAAACCGTCACCTGGCAAATTGAATTCAGATAACCTGCCCTTCTCGTAGAATAATAATGTTAAAAGTTTCTAAGAAAAATGAAAGCTAATATATACAATCATAATCAAAATCCTCCAGTTTTGATTGAATCATAATTAAAAACCATAGAACAAAATGCTAGCACTCAACTAAATGTTTATACTGTATTAGTTTCAATGAAAGAAGCAGATTAGAGAATTTTCATATGGATATTAAAAATTAGTATTTTCAGAAACAAAAGGAGAGCTATTTTGAGCTGATGGTGTAAGCATCCGAACTCATGAGTCATAATAGTTAATAATAATTGTTAAGCAATTAATGCTTTGCAAAAATGTTAGTGGTCTTAAAAAAAAAAAACAGGATCCTAAATAGGGGTTAGGATTTCATCTTCAACTCATTCTATTGCTTTTCAGATTGTAGTACAGTTTGAGACTTTTATAAAACTCTTCTTTAAAACATAATACAATAGAGAAGACAAGCCACTTAGGAAGCCATGCTTAGGAACGTTAGGTGAACACTGACGCTCCTCACAAAATAAGTGGATGCCTTGTGCATTCTGGGTTGGCCCCCAGGAGGCTGGCATAGAGATGGGCACAGAGGTCATGTGGAATATTCCCAGGTACTAATATGCATCAGGCGTTGGGTAGTGTGGGACAGTGGTAGGAGACACTCGTCCCTTGGCAGCAGGCAAGCTCAACTGACATTCCAACTTCAGTCCTGCCCATGTTTCTAACTATGGACGTTCTGGCAAAATGGCAGTATCTTTCCTTGAAAAATGGCCACTAGATGACTAGGCTGAGTGGGGAAAACGATATTAATATTGAAGAGGCAAGGTTAATACATAATCACTTATTATTTCAATGTTTTAAGCGGACTAAACTCCAGCACTCACCACCACTGCAGTGTATGCATCGTCTCCATTCTTTTCTTAAGTTAAAAAAAAAAGTGATTCTGATGGAAATGATATTTGGGGGCGTGCCCAGAGATGATGCAAACACTGCAGTGGTGGCGAGGGTGAGTGCTGCAGATCTCAGAACGGGGCACAGGTCTCAGGTGTGCCAAAGTTTCAGTGTACACGGTCTATTAGGTCCTACAGGCTTGATAAAATCGTGAAAAGTAAGCAGCTTCCTCTAAAGGAGGAAAATCTTCAAAATATTTTCCAAATTTAATCTTATGCTCTCTGAGGTACCAACACATTCATTACTAATGCACTCATTTTCTTTTTTTCAGAGAGGGATTTTTAAAAACCCAACAGAGTTAAGCACTTTGCTTTTAGTGTTCTCATCAGCCTAATGAGATATGAGTTAGAGATTCCAACAAACTATCACTTAAATATGGAGAGATCCAATCCAACAGTCTTGTTTTATAATGCTCATTTTTAAATAATCTGACATGCTTCTCTGAACTGACTGGCATTGTGGACTAATGCTTCTCAAATGCCAGTTCACAGATATAAATATTTAGAAGTTGGCAAACAAAATATTATCAATGTAAGGTTATCATCCTAACTTTTATGAGAAGGATGGACTATCTTTTATTATATTACACCCTTTCTAAGATTTTTTTGGTGTTGCGCTGTCGCTTGATTAATGAAATGATGGTAATAGTATATGATAGTTGTTACTAGTTGCTTTTTCCTTCTCCACCTTCAAGTCTTTTCTTGGGAAAACAGTTAGCAACCCTGTGCCTCTCCAAGCTTTTCAGGGAGATTTTATCAACTTGTGAACACCCAAAAACATGGTGTCTGAAGCAATAATTTGTTCCACCTTCCAAACCTTTTTTCATTCTTCCCTGCCTCCTTTCCTCTTTCTCTATGGCAATTTTAGTGCTGATACTATAATAATTCACATTTGTTAAGTGCTTTAGGGTGTACTAGGTACTATACTGAACACATTTTTGGCATTGTTTACTTAATAGTTAAAACCATCCTATGAGGTTAGTACTGCTCCTCCATTTGACAAATGAGGAAATTGAATTCCAAAGAGGGCAGGTAACTTGCTCAAGGTCACGGAAGTGGTAGGGCTGGTATTCAAATCCAGGGGTGCTGGACTCCAGAGCTCAGGCTTTCTTCTGCATTAACTTACATTTAATTTGTTTTAACATCAACTAATCAGGCTTCTTCATACATTCCTTTAGATAAATACTCCTGTTTACACTCTCATTATTTAGGCATTTTTATTAGCTATCTTATATCTCACTCTCGGTCTGCTTCCCCCATTTAACATAAAGTGAAATAAGCAGGATGTTAGGATATGCCAACTGGGGATTTTTAATGTTTTAATTTAAACTTTAACTTTCGGCCTAAATAGATTTCTTTTGATTGCAAGAATCTTTTTCAGTGGATTAAAAGGATATTTCTCCATGTTCCTTCCTCAAGGAAGGGCTGGAATAATGGCAATCAAGACATAATCATCATTTCTTACATAAACATACATGACTCTTCATTTGGACAAAGACTTTTTGCTTTTCTAATGGGATGTGAATTAGTAGAACTGAAATTTTAGGCCAGGTGCGGTGGCTCATGCCTGTAATCCCAGCATTTTGGGAGGATGAGGAGGGAGGATCACCTGAGGTCAGGAGTTCGAGACCAGCCTGACCAATATGGTGAAACCCTGTCTCTACTAAAAATACAAAAAATTAGCTGGGCGTGGTGGCAGGCGCCTGTAGTCCCAGCTACTCGGGAGGCTGAGGCAGGAGAATGGCGTGAACCAGGGAGGCAGAGCTTGCAGTGAGCCAAGATTGCACCACTGCACTCCAGCCTGGGCAACAGAGCAAGGCTCTGTCTCAAAAAAAAAAAATAAATAAATAAAATAAAATAAAATAAAATAAAATTTTAAAAGGAAGGGATTGGGCCAGGCTGGTAGTGTTAAGGTTAAGAACTTCCACTTTGAAGTCAGATCCAGACTGGGTCCTGGCTGAGTCACTTGCCAACTTGTGTGATCTTCTCTCTCTAAATCTCAGTTTTCACAAATGGAAAAATGGCACCAATAATAGTTCCTAATTCCAGAGTTATTGTGAAAGACTGAATGAGTCAACATGGTTAGTGCCCCATGAACATTAGATATTATTATCTTTTTGTTGTTGTTGTTACTACTATTATGTGGCATTATGTGGTAGTATGGTAAATTCTAGTTTACTACCAAATACCACTGTATATATATATAAAAATATGAAGACAAGCTGATTTTAACAATCATTAGATACGCTCACAAAACCAAATGGCTTAACTTACCTATCTGCAAAGTAAAGATAAGTAGTATTTATTTGTTCTAGAATCACTTATACAAGTAAGGAATACTTGGAGTTCCTTAAATGATACTACTGGATATCACTATAATAACTTATGCTGAAAAAGTACTCTGAGCATCATATTTCAAATAGAGACAGGCATTCAATTATTGGCCTTTCTTATACTAAAACTACAACAGTAAGTACAAATAGCAAGTTATGGATGTAGGCACTTAGAATTCTCTTTTTCCTAAAAAGAGTCAACAGTTGAGCCGCAGACTTAACCTAGAATTATTTGTCATTTTGAATTTTGTTTGAAGAAGCCTTTGGTAGAGCAAAATGGAGTATTACAAAAAAAGCACAGATAGTACCAAACTGCTTACATCACAAATGTAGGTGTATATCTCCTGCCCTTGTGAAGTATGTTTCAGCCTGGGCTTGTTCAAGTGTACAGGCTGGTTTTACAACATCTGAGAGTGTGTGTGTGTGTGTGTGTGTGTGTGCATGTGTGTGTTGTTTCAAATGGTTAAATATGCCTAATTTTTCTTGATTTTTAATGACTGAAATATTAAAATCAAATTCTGTTTATTTGTATACCCATAAAAATATGATACCATTCCACAAAAAAAAAAAAACTGAAAAGAATGAAGTTTAACCTGAAAGTGCCAAGGCTTTTATGAGGAGGTTTCATTTTTGTTTTGGTTTTTACCCTGTTTTGTGTCTTTTAATGTTGCTTACCTGTGAAGATTTGGCAAGCTTCTGAGTGTATTCCTTCTCAATCTGCTTCAGCTTGCTGTTGGCCTGAAAAACACATGTACATGAACACATACACAGTGACCTGTGAGCTTGGTATCTCTTCCACATGCCTATCACCAGGCAGCTGGGATGCCTGCCAGCTGCACCGCCCTTCTGGGGCAGCCAGAAAACCACAGGGCTTGTCTTTGATGTTACGCCAACTATTCATCACTTAAAAAGCAAAAAAAAAAAAAAAAAAGATCTCTTCTGCCAATTATTAGACAAACATAAGACTTCTGTGGATAGAAACAGAAAGGGAGAAAGAGAGACAGAAATAGACACAGCAAAAGTATGAAGGCTCAGAAGGTAAAGTAAGGGAAAGAGAGAAGAAACAAGAGGGGCAAGGAAAAGGGAGAGGGAAGTGAAGGAAGAAGAAAGGAAGGTAAATTTAATACTTTTTCACCTTAATTAAAAAAAGAAATAGATGCTTCTGGACAAAAGAGATATGGGATTTTGAGAATCACTGAGCAGAGGTGAGCCCCTACTCTGCCAAATACATAAGAGCTAATTTTTACAGTGACAAATGTATCTAAATCAAACAAGTTTTAAGTTTTATGTCCTGGAAATAGGGCGGCCTTTCCACAATCAGTCCACATCGCTTAGAACTTGGTTATCCCCTCTGCCACTCAAGTTCCAATTCTTTTTATGTGATCTGTTTTCTGCTCTCTGGAAACTTTTGGGATCTTTATTCCATCGTCAAGGTTTAAAAATGTCACAATGACGTGCCCTAGACTGTGTCTTTTCCCCATCAATCATGCGGGCACTAAAGAGGCTCTTTCACTCTGAACTTGTGTCCTTTACTACTGGGAAAGGCTGGTCATTACTCTTATGATTTCTCTTGTCTCTCTGTCTGTATGTCTGTTTCTCTCCCTGAGTATGTCTCTCCCTGCAACTCTGATTTTGTACCTCTTAGATTTAGCGTCTCTTTTTCTTGTTGTTTCTATGTTCTATTTGTCTTTTTGATTATTCTTAGAATTTCCTCAACTTTTACCTAAAACTTTATATTCTGCCATCATATTCATAATTTCCAACAGTTCCTTTTTGTTCTTTGAACAGCATCATCATTATCATCCCTCTTTCTACAGATGAGAAAACTAAGGCACAGAGAGGTAAGTAACTTGCCCAGCATCACACAGCTAGGAAGTGATGAAGCCAGGACACAAACTCACACTTTGGCTGCAGAGCACAGGTGCTCCACCAGTAAGAGCACTGCGTCATGCCTTGCAATACAGTCCTTCTATCTATCTATCTATCTATCTATCTATCTATCTATCTATCTATCTACTGTTCCTTTCATCCATCCATTCATCCATCCATCCATCCATCCATCCATCCATCTATCCATCATCTGTCTACATGTCTATAGCTATCTATCTATCTACACATATATTTTAATTTTTTTCTGCTCAGTAGAGTGTGTGTGTTTCTGAGTTCCCTTTGTTTATTTACTTTCACCTGTCTGTTTTGGTCTTTCTCTTTCACTTTAGATACTTTCCTCAAATATCTGGTGATCTTTGATGTCCTTTCTTATTCAAAGTGAGGTCTCCAAAGCTGGATAGAAGAATCTTGCATATGTGTATGGGTTTGTGGATGGGTGGGCATCACCGCAGGGTGTGTTACAAAGGGGCCTGGACTCTCCCATGCCAGCATCTGACTGGATTTCCCTCTTGGATCAGTTTGCCCAGAGCTGCATCCTCCAGTTTCCTGCCAGGCAGCACAAATCTGATGGCCAGTATTTTCAGAAGGGCATCGAGGTGTTCAGGAGAGTGACTCTCGTGCAAGGCTAGTCTCACATTTCTCCTCAACTGTACCTGAGGCCCTTTCTCATTCCACCTCTCCAGAGAACAAACCAGGGATAGGGATGGGGGCAGTCTTGGGATAAAATCTGGGCCATCTGTTCCAAATGCAGACTTTCAACCAATCTTCCAGTTCTTCACTTCACCCCATACCCAGTCTCTCCAATTCCTGAACCTTCCCGAAGTTCTACCACAGGAAAGATCTTGCTGCTTCTAATTGGTATCCTTCAGGTCTCCCTTCCCCCAGAAATTGTTCAGTTTTTAGGATTCTTAGTTCTGCTAAGTTAATTTCAGGCCCAGCCTTTTTCAAGTTCTCAATGCTATTGGTTTCTTATGTGTATGGTTGTCTCTTATTTTCTTTGAAAAAATATATAGTATAAAAATCTTGATGCCTGAGTCTCATCTGCAGAGGTTCTGATTCAATTTATCTGGGCTACAGGCTGGACACTAGGATTTTTAAAAATCTCTGCTGCTATTTCAAAAGTTCTGCCAAGGTTAAAAACCACTGGTTCATGCCTTTTTCAATTTCCTTACTTTCATTTTGATGGGACTTCCTCAGGGAGTAGAGATAAAAACAGGTGAGTTCTGTCCACTACCTTTAGTTGGAAGCAAATTTTTTGTTTATTTTCATATCACAAATAGGGTGAGGAAGCAATCCCAGGCTCACAGCCGACTCCAGGCTCACCTCTATGGTAGTACTAAGGCTGAATTAGTCATTGTTGGTTAACCTGTCTTTTTCCCACTAGATAATGAGATCCTAGAAGGCAGCTCCTAGCCCCTAACATAGTGTTTGGGGCATAATTGTCCATCTAATGAATGAGTGGATGCCGTACAAGCCCTTTGCCTCTTCTATCGCCTCAGTCCATACCTTTGAAGTTTTCTTTTCATAACCATTTTTTTATGGACTTAAGTTCAAAACCAATTCTTTAGAGTTCATTCCATAAATCTCTTTGTATCTATAATCCCATCGAGTACACAGGGTAGTTCTGTTTCTTCCAGAATAGAGAGGGCATGTGCTATTTTTCTAGTAAGTCATCAGACTTGACTCCAGCTCTATTATGATTAAAGCCACTCTCCACCAGAATTAGGGCTACTCTGAACCTCTTGAGGGTTATTTGTCTTGGCTCACATTCTGTCACTATTTTTTTTTGTCACAAAATGCTTAATAAAGTATTTGTTGCTTTTAAAATAAACACTTAATACAACTCATACCATGTCCCAGGCACTGTTCTAAGTGCTTTAAAAATATTCACCCACTAGAAAATCTAAAAATTAATTCTAGTGTCATAAAGATGAGGTTACTTTTCCCTAAAAATGCTAGAGTCACAGATAATAGTTAGTGCAGAAAGGCCTGTGTCTCGGTGCGAGCTACTCTTCATGAGTTTACGGCCAGCCCCCAAATCTCACAAACCCAATGAAGCTCCTTTATAACTAAATATCCAATTCATTCATCCACTCTAGGCAGCTGGACAGCAGCAATGAACAAAACAGCCAAGAATCCCTCTCCATTTTTATGAAACATCTAGAGAGTAAACAAAGTAACTTTGAAAAGTTACATGGTGCAAGGCCTATGGAGAAGTATCAATCGAGGAAGTGAGAAAAGTTAGGGGGTACTTTATAATTTTAAAAATACTGAAGTAACAGATGGCCTCCCTGAGAGGGTGACGTATGAACAAAAACCTGTTGGAGATGAGGGTAACCTCTAGGGAAACAGCATTCCAGGCAGAAGGAAGAACCCATGCAAAGGCCCTGAGGCAGAGGCATGCACAGCATGTTCAAGACACAGTATGGAGGCCAAGAGCAGTGGCTCACACCTGTAATCCAGCACTTTGGGAGGCTGAGGCTGGCAGATCACTTTAGGCCAGGAGTTCGAGACCAGCCTGGCCAAAATGGTGAAACCCTGTCCCTACAAAAAACACAAAAATTAGCCAGGTGTGGTGGTGCATGCCTGTAATCCCAGCTACTTGGGAGGGTGAAGCAAGAGAATCACTTGAACTGGGAGGCGGAGGTTGCAGTGAGCTGAGATCGTGCCACTGCGCTGCAGCCTGGGCAACACAAGCTTCTGTCGCAAAAAATAAAATAAAATAAAATAAAATACAGTGTAGAGGCCAGTGTGGTTGGATCAGTGCAACCAGTGGAGCACTGGCTCCCTCAGACAACACAGGGCTGTGAGAGAACCAGGTCCTGCACGGTGTTGAACGTGATTGTAAGGAATTCGGCTTTTAAGATCAGTGAAACAGAGAGTCACTGAAGGGGTTTGTGTTAGTCCATTCCTGCACTGCTACAAACCAAACACTGCATGTTCTTACTTGTAAGTGGGAGCTGAACGGTGAGAACACATGGACACATGGGGGCGGGACCCACTGGAGCCTGTTGGGGGTTGCGGGGAGGGAGAGCATCAGGAAGAATAGCTAATGCATGCTGGGCTTAATACCTAGGTATGGGTTGGTCTGTGCAGCAAACCACCATGGCACACGTTTACTATGTTAACAAAACTGCACATCCTGTACATGTAGCCCAGAACTTAAAATAAAAGTTGAAAAAGAAAAAAATACAAATAAAAATAATAAAAAGAGAAATACCCAAGTCTGGGTAATTTATAAACAAAAGAGGCTTAATTTGCTCATGGTTCTGCAAGCTGTACAGGAAGCGTGGCTGGGGAGGTCCCAGGTAACCTGCAATCGCAGTGGAAGTTGAAGGGGAAACATGCATATCTTCACATGCCCAGAGCAGGAGAAAGAGAGGTGGAGAGGTAATACACACTTTCAAACAACCAGATCTCATGACAACTCAGTCACTGTTATAAGAACAGCACCAAGGGGGAAATCTGCCCCTATGATCCAACCACCTCCCAACAGGCCCACGTCCAACACTGGGGATTACAATTTGACCTGAGATTTGGGCGGGGACACACACCCAAACCATTTCAGGGTTTCAGTATAGGTGAAATATATGATTTGACATAGGTATTAATAAGGCCACTCCAGCTTTTGTTTGGGGCAAGAATGAAGCAAGTAAGACAGTTAGGAGGGTACTGCAAATAATCTAGGATGGCAATAGAGGAGGTGGTGAGAAGGGGTCAGATTGGAGAAAAATTAGAAAGTAGAAGCAACTGGACATACCGTATAAGGGAAAGAGATGAGTCAAGGATGACTTCAAGATTTTTGTCCTAAGCAACTAGACGAATGAGGTTGTCATTACCTAACATGGGAAAAGCTACAGGTGAAATAGGTTTTTGCAGAGAAGATCAAGAGATCAGTTTGTACTTATTAAACCTGGAGATGCCTATTAAATGTGCAGTGTTGAAGTATCTGGGTATTCAAGTCTTGAGTTTATGGTTTAAGGTCTAGGTTAAAACTATGAATTCAGAAGTCATCAGTTTATATAGGGTGTGTGAAACCATGCTACTGGATGAGATCCCAAGATATCTAGTGTATATACTGGATGAGATCCCAAGTATACACAAGAAAGCAGAGGTCTAAGTATACTCAGCCCTGGGCCTGCAAATGTTAGGAGGCTGGGACATGAGGAGGAAACAGACAGAAGTAATAGCCACAGAGTCAAGAAATCAGGATAGGCTGGTGGCTCATGCCTGTAATCCCAGCACTCTGGGAGGCCAAGGCAGGTGGATCACCTGAGGTCAGGAGTTCGAGACCAGCCTGACCAACATGGTGAAACCCCATCTCTACTAAAAATACAAAAAAATTAGCTGGGCGTGGTGGCAGAAGCCTGTAATCCCAGCGACTTGGGAGGCTGAGGCAGAATAATCACTGGAACCTGGGAAGTGGAGGTTGCAGCGAGCTGAGATCGTGCCATTGCACTCCAGCATGTGTGATGCAGCAAGACTCCGCCTCAAAAAAAAAAAAAAAGAAATCAGGATAATACGGAATCTTGAGCCAACTGAAGAAAAGTGTTTCAAGGACTACTCAGTTGTGTCAAATGCTACAGAGAGGCCATAGAAAGTGAGGCCTGAGAATTGATCACATTAGTTTGGCAACATGGAGGTCACTGGTGATAAGGATAAAAGAAATTTTGTTGTAGTGGGAGACATGAAATCTGGATTAAAGGAAATTCAGAGAGGAGAGGCATTGGAATTTGTTCAGAATTTTATTATAAAGGGAAGGTGAGAAATGAGATGGAAGCTGCCTGAGAAGTGGGTGAATAGAGAGGTAAATTGTTTTGTTTTTTGGTAAGTTGAGGAAATTAACGGCATGTTTGTACGCTGATAGGGAAGATCTAGCAGTAGAGAGGGAGGAAAAAAACCAGATGATGCCAGAGCTTTCCTAGAGACATGTTCTTGAGTTAAGGGGAGGGATATGTCATGGAGTGAACTGTGTCCTCCCAAAATTCCTATGTTATGTTGCAACCCTAAACCCCAATTTGACTGTATTTGGAGATAGGGCCTTTGGTGAGGTAATTAAGGCAAAATGAGGTCATAAGGGTGGGGCCCTACTCCAACAGGATAGGTGTCATTATAAGAAGAGGAAGAGACACCCATCTTTCTCTGCCTGTCTCTCTGTATGCACACACAGGAAAGGAAACAGCAAGAATGCAGCAAGAGGCCTCAGGAAAGCAATCCTGATACCACCTTGATCTTGGGCTTCTAGCTTCCAGAGCTGTGAGAGAATGAATTTCTATGGTTTAAGCCACCCAGTCTGTGGTGTTCTGTTATGGCAGCCCAAGCCAGCTACTACAGGGTGGGACCTCGAGCACAAGGGGAGGAGATGGCCTCTGCTGGAAGTGCAGGCAAATGATCCCCCAGGAACAACGATGGGAGCTTCTGATTGCTCTCATTATCTCTGCAAAGTAGGAAGAAAGATTCATCAGCTGAGCATGAGGATGGTAGAAAACATCTTTGGGAAATTTCAGAAGAGAAGGAAGGCATAAAATAGTCATCTAAAAAAAGCAGGAAAGGGAAAAGACAGAGAAATCCAGTATGAGTCCCAGGACTCCAGGAAGCATCAGGACCCACTTGAAATTGCCAATGCTGAATTTAAAATGAGGCCAGTCTGTAATACAGAAACACTTCTGGAATTTGCTAACAGCTAAATAGAGTAGAATCAATACTTTGGAGAATACGAGTAACCAAAGGAATAAAATTAACTGATCAACTTTTGTGGTTTTTACTATTAATATTTTCTTCAGTGTAAATCATAGCTGCCTGAATTCCTGAACCCCTCTTATATAAATCTAAAAAGCTCTGGTTTATCATGGTTGAAAATTCATGGTTAACTTCTCAGGCAAACTGTCCCTACAGCATTTTTTGAATAGCTTTAGTACCAAGATGGTACTGAGTGTACATTTCATTTCCCTGCTTAAAGGAAAGCTTAGTTATTTTAAACCAAGTCTTATTTTTATAGCTATCATTTGTATATAGAAACACAATTTTTAAACAACTACCAGCAGCATAACTTGAACAAATATATAACAGAAGAGGAGGGAACCACAATTTGGGAACCACATAGTGAGACAGGGTCTCACTATGTTGCTCAGGCTGGACTCAAACTCCTAGGCTCAAAGGATCTCTCAGCATCGCAAGTAGCTGGGATTACAGGTACATGACACTGCCCTTGGCTCTGCTCTATTTTTATTATTTCCTTTCTTCTGCTACTTCTGCAAAGTAGTAGTAGAAATAGTAGTAGTCATAGGAGTAGTAGTAGTAGTAGTAGTTGTTTTCATCTTTGGTTCTTTCTGACTGTTGCCATTTCTGATTGGTTGTGCCCGTCCTCCTCCAGACAGTATTCAGTTCTCAACTGTTTTTCTAGGGCTGCTTCCTCAGATCTTTCTCCTTATTAAAGAGCCCAATGTATTGGTTCACTTTTAATTCCTAATAAAAGCTTGGGTTTAAAACTCAATTAGAAAGGGGGAAAAATACGACCAATTTACAAAAGTGTCCATGGTTGTAATTATCTTAATGTGCTACCCTTTTCTTTGCATTATGCCTCAATTTTTAAAAAGTCCTTCATTCCTTTATTTTCCATTTCCTACCATTAATGGTGAAGGTTCAGGCATTCATGATTTCCAGGAAAGTGATTTGGAGAGAAGAAAATTAGGAGATTTGTCTAAAATATTTATATTTAAGGCAAGCTCAGATCTTACTATGATAGCTTTAAAATATAATAGCTATGTCTTTAAAATCTTCAAATATCTTTAAAATATAATAGCGTAAGTTTCTGAATAAAATAGTTGTTTTAGGATGAAAGAAAGCAAGAATGCTTCCCAGATTCTTGAAACATGGCATAAAGCTCAGATAATTATGCAGTACTACTTTCTATTCAAAAGCTTTGTAGGCATCTATTTGAACCTTCTTGGAACACTATTGTCAGAGGCGTATGAACCAGAGCAACTCCATCTTGAATAGGGGATGGGTAAAATGAGGCGGAGACCTACTGAGCTACATTCCCATGAGGTTAAGGCAGTCTAAGTCACAGAATGAGAGAGGAGGTAGGCACAAGATACAGGTCATACAGACCTTGCTGATAAAACAAGTTGCAGTAAAGAAGCCAGCCAAAACCCATCAAAACCAAGATGGTGACGAGAGCGACCTCTGGTCGTCCTTGCTGCTACACTCCCACTGGCACCCTGACAGTTTACAAATGCCAAGGCAATGCCAGGAAGTTACCCTATATTGTCTAAAAAGGGGAGGCATGAATAATCTACCCCTTGTTTAGCATGTAATCAAGAAGTAACCATAAAAGTGGGCAACCAGCAACCCTAGGGGCTGCTCTGTCTATGGAGTAACCATTCTTTTATTCTTCTATTTTCTTGATAAATTTGCTTGTACTTTGCGGACTCAACCCTGAATTCTTTCTTGCGCGAGATCCGAGAACCCTCTCTTGGGGTCTGGATGGAGTCCCTTTTCATGTAACACTATGAATCCAGTTATGGCCAGCCTGGTAAAACTCTGCACCATCCTACCAGCAAAAATATTTAGAAAATTTATAACAAATATTTATATTTAATTTAAAATATTTACAAAACATTCAAACTTGAAAATATCTGTATTTTACTTCAAAATAAATGTGCAAACTTGTAAAACAATAAAATTCATGACTGCTGCCCTGGCTGTGATGAAGTAACTGGGACCACATTTTATCTGCCACAGTAAACAATGAGAAAACTGGACAAAACAAAGGAGAAACTGTTTTAGGATATCAGGCAATAGGAAGCAGAGGATTGTGACCCAAAGAGAAGGGAAACAAATGAGGTAAGCGCTCATTTAGTTGTTCTTTGATTTATTTAATTCTTCTCTGATTCTTTCATCAGAATTCTGTAGATTTCATCATATAAATCTCATACATACAGATGGTTCTTGACACGCAATGGCATTTCACCCCGATAAATCTGTTGTAAGTACAAAATATCTTAAGTAGAAGATGCATTTAATACCTCGATAAACCCACTGTAAAGTCAAAAAAATCATGAAGTTGAACCTTTGTAAGTCAGGGACAGTTATTATAGACATATACCTAAGTAGTTAATTTTGGGGGTACTAATGTAAATAGTATTGTGTTTTTAGTTTAAAATTCCACTTATTCATTGCTGGTATAAATGAAAGTAGTTGATTTTTATTTACTAACCTTGTATCCTGTAAACTTGCTATAATCACTTATCAGTTCCAAGAGTTTGTCAATTCTTTTGGATTCTCTATATAGACAATCACATCATCTGCAAACAAAGAGAGTTCTATTTCTTCCTTTCCAGTCTGTATACCTCTTATTTCCTTTTCTTGTGTATTGCATTAACTAAGATTTCTTTGATGTTGAAAAGGAGTGGTGAGAGGGGAATCACAATCAATACCCTGTTTCTGATCTTAGAGAGAAAGCTTCTAGTTTCTCACCATGAAGTTCAATGTTAGCTGTAGGTTTTTTGTAGATGTTCTTTATCAAGTTGAGGAAGTTCACCTCTATTCCTAGTTTGCTGAGATTTTTTTTCATGAATGGCTGCTGAATTTTATCACATGATTTTTCTGCATCTATTAATATGATCATATGATCACACAGATGCGATTGATTACATTCGCTGATTTTCAAATGTTGAGACAGCCCTGCATACCTGGGATACATTCCATTTGGCTCTGGTGTATAATTCTCTTTGTACATTGTTAGATTCAATTTGCTAATATTTTGTTAAAGATTTTTTCATTTATGTTAATGGAATATAATGGTCAATAGGTTTTTTTTCTTATAATGTTTCTGTCTGGTTTTGGTATCAGGGTAATGCTGACCTCACAGGATGAGTTAGGAATTATTTCCTCTGTTTTTATCTTTTGAAAGAGATTGTAGAGGATTGGTATAATTTCTTCCTTAAAAGTTTGGCAGAATTTACCATTGAATCCATGTAGGCCTGGTGTATTCTGTTTTGGAAAAGGAGGGTCATTAATTATTGATTGAATTGCCTTAATAGATATATCCATTCAGATTATCTTTTTCTGCCTGTGCGAGTTTTGGCAGATTGTGTTTTTGGCAGATTGTGTCTAGGTTATCAAATCTATAAGCATAGAATTGATCATGGTATTTATTTATAATCCTTACAATACTCTTGGGCTCTTTAGTGATACCTCATTTTTCATACTTTTATTAGTAATTTATATTCTTTTTCTTTTTTTCTTAGTTTGCATGGCTAAAACCTATCAAATCTATTGATCTTTTCAAAGAACCAGCTTTTGGTTTCATTGATTTTCTCTATTGATTTCCTGTTCTCAAGTTCATTGATTTCTGCTCTAATTCTTTTAAACTTTTTTAAAATTATTTTTATTTTTATTTTTAAAGACAGGGTCGCACTATGTTGCTCAGGCTGGATTCAAACTCCTAGGCACAAGGGATCCCTCAGCATCCCAAGTAGCTAGGATTACAGGTACATGACACTGCCTTTGGCTCTGCTCTATTTTTATTATTTCCTTTCTTCTGCTACTTTGGATTTAATTAGCTCTTCTTTTTCTTGTTTCCCAAATGAAAGCTTAGGCTATTGATTTTAGATATTTCTTCTTGTCTCATAAACGCATTCTATGTTATAAATTTCTCTTTAATCACTGCTTTCTCCATATCACATAAATTTTGGTAAGCTGTGGTTTCATTTAGTCCAAAATATTTTTAAATTTATATTGAGATTTCTTCTTTGACCCGTGTGATTTTTAAAGTGTGTTATATAATCCCAAAGTATTTGGGGATTTCCACCTATCTTTCTGTTGATTTCTAGTTTAGTTCCATTGTGGTCTGAGATCAGATATTGTATGATTTCTACTCTTTTAAATTTGTTAAGATCCGTTTTATGGCCCAGAATGTAGTCTATCTAGGGGAATGGTCCATGTGAGGTTACAAAGAATGTGTATGCCGCTGCTGTTGGATGAAGTAGTCCAAGATATCCATTATTTCCAGTTGATTGATGGTGTTGTTGAATTCAACTATGTCCTTACTGATTTTTCTGCCTGCTGGATCTGTCCATTTATGATAGTGGGTATTAAAGTCTACAACTATAATAGTAGATTCATCTATTTCTCCTTGCAGTTCTATCAGTTTTTGCCTCACATAGTTTTTGTTTGTTCGTTTTTGTTTTTTTTGCCTCACGTATTTTGATGTTCTGTTAGGTACGTATACACCTGTTAAGGATTGATATGTCTTCCTGGATAATTAAACCCTTTATCATTATGTAATGGCTACCATATCCCTGATAATTTTTTGTCCTAAAGTCCACTGTATCTGAGTTTAATATAACTACTAATTCTTTCTTTTGCTTAGTGTTAGTATGGTATATATTTTTTTGATCCATTTAGTTTAAACCTATATATGTCTTATATTTAAAGCAGGTTTCTTGGAGACAATATATAGTTGGGTCTTATTTTTTGATCCACTCTGACAATCTCTGCCTTTTAATTGGTATGTTTAGGCCATTGACATCCAAAGTGATTACTTGATGTAGTTAGATCATAGCTACCATATTTGCTACTACTTTCTATTCATTGTCCTGGTTCAGTTTTCCTGTTTTTGTCTTACACTGTTTTTCCTGTATTTTGTGGGTTTTAATTGAGCATATTCCATTTTCTCTCCATGCTTCTTTTTTAAAACATATTTTTTACTGGTTGCCCTAGAGTTTATAATATATATTTATAAATAATCCAATTCCACTTTCAAATAACACTATATCATCTCATGGATAGTGGGAGTACCTTATATGAATGAAATAATCCTAATTTACTCCTTGTTATTTTTTGTATTACTGCTGTCATTCATTTCACATATATGTAAGCTTATGTAAGTATATATGTGTGTATAAATATATATGAATATTGTTGCTGTTAATATTTTGAATAAACTGCTGTTAGGTCAATTATGAAGAAAAATAAAAGTTTTAATTTTATCTTCACTTATTCATTCTCTGATGCTCTATGTAGATCAAAGTTTCTTACCTATATCATTTTCGTTTTATCTAAAAACTTCTTTTTAACATTTCTTGTGAGGCAGGTCTACTGGCAACAAACTCCCCCAATTTTTGTTTGTCTGAGAAAGTATTTCTCCTCCATTTCTGAAGAATAATTTTTCGAGGTACAGAATTCTAGATTCGTAGAGGTGTTTTCTCTCAACACTTGAGATTGTTCACTTCTCTCTCTTCATGCTTGCATGATTTCTTAGAAAACTGATGTAATTCTCACGTCTCCTTTTTATACGTAAGGTGTTTTTCTTTTCCCTCTGGCAGATTTCAATACTTTTTAAACATTTTTTATTTTCTGCATTTTGAATATGGTATGCCTAGGTGTGTAGCATGTTTTTTCTTTCATTTATGCTGATTGGTGTTTTCTGAGCTTACAGATCTGTGGTTTGGTGTCTGACATTAATTTGGGGAAATTTTCAGTCTTTATTTCATTAAATATTTCTTCTGTTCCTTTCTCTCTTTCTTCCCCTTCCTTTATTCCCATATGTGTACATTACACCTTTTGTAGATGTCTCAACCACAAAAGATATTTTATTGGTTTTTTTCAGTCTTTTTTTTTCTCTTTGTTTTACAACTTTGGAAGTTTCTACTGAGATATCCTCAAGCTCAGATATTCTTTCTTCAGCTGTGTCCAGTCTACTGATGAGTCTATCACAGTCTTCATTTCTGTTAGGGTTTTTGACCTCTAGCATTTCTTTTTCATTCTTTCTTAGAATTTCCACCTCTCTGCTTACACTGCCCATCTCTTCTTGCATGCCATCTACTTTATCCATTAAAGCCCTTAGCACATTAATCGTAGCTGTTTTAAATTCCTGGTCTGATAATTTTAAGATCTCTGTCATATATGAGTCTGGTTCTGATGCTTGCTGTGTCTCTTCAAGCTGTGTTTTTTGCCTTTTTGTATGCCTTGTAATTTTTTTTTCCTTATAGCTGGACATGATGTATTGGGTATACGGAACTGCAGTGAAAAAGTCTTTGATCATGTGGTGGTAACGTGTTAGGGAAGAGGAAGTATTCTATAGTCCTATAACTAGGTCAGTCTTTTAGTAAGCCTGTGCCTCTGGGCTGTAAATGTCACGGTGCTTCTCAGTTTCTCCCCCTCCTAGCTCAACCAGGATGGTTCAAGAATGGAGGGATCTGGACTTGTGCATTTTCCATCCCCCATATA
Source organism: Gorilla gorilla gorilla (assembly GCF_029281585.2). Taxonomy (NCBI): domain Eukaryota; kingdom Metazoa; phylum Chordata; class Mammalia; order Primates; family Hominidae; genus Gorilla; species Gorilla gorilla. The sequence continues at coordinate 26,228,435 of NC_073228.2, read as the reverse complement.
GAAGGCTAGAGTTGGCTGTAGGTGGTTATCTCCTTTCCCCCAGATTGGTTAGGCTCTGAAAAATCCCCAATAATTTAGGTGCTTGTAAAACCATTTTTCTTGGTATTTTGTTGCTGTTGGATACAAAGTTATATATAGCTCATTTTGTCTAAAGCACAATTCAATGTCAGTATTTCCCTTTTAATTTTCTGTCTCATTATCTGTCTGTTGTTGATGGGGGATATTGAAGTCCCCACTATTACTGTATTGCTATCTATTTCTCACTTCATGTCCATTAATATTTGCTTTATATATTTAGGTGCTCTAATGTCTAACGTCTAATGTGCTCTAATGTCTAATATATATATACACTTGTTATATCCTCTTGATGAATGTCCTCTTTATCATTAGTGACTTTTTTTGTCTCTTATGAAAGTTTTTGACTTGATGTCTATTTTAAATCTAAATATAGCCACTTCTGTTCTCTCTTTTTTTTACCATTTGTGTGCAATATCTTCTTCCGTCCCTTCACTTTCAGCCTATGTATATCCTTAAGGCTAATGTGGGTCTCTCATAGGAAGTATATAATTGGATCTTGATTTTTTGTTCATTAAACTACTCTGTGTCTTTGGATTGGAAAATTTAATCCATTTGTAATTATTGACATTTAAGGACTTACTACTGCTATGCTGTTTATTGTCTCCTCGTTGTTTTGTATATCCTTTGTTCCTTTTTTCCTTTCTTATTTGCCTTCATGATTTGGTGATCTTCTATAGTGTTAGGTGTTTATTCTTTTTTCTTTATTTTTTTGTGTATCTGCTATAGTGTTTTGCTTTGTGGTTACCACAAGGCTTACGTAAAATGTCTTATAGTTATATAATAATTGACTATTTTACACTGATAACAACTGAATTTTTTCCACATACAAAAACTCTAAACATTTATCCTCCACCCTGCTTGATCTAGTCTGCTGTTGAAGCGCTCTATTGCATTTTTAAATTTCATTCATTGAATTCTTCAGGTCCAAGATTTCTGTTCGGTTCTTTGTTATGATACCTATCTCTGTTGAATTTCTCATTCAGATCATAAACTGATTGATATCATCAAATTGTCTCTCTATATTCTCTTGTAATTTTTTTGAGTTTCCTTTTCTTATTTTGAATTGCTTTTCGAACAATTCATACATTTTCTTTTCTTTGGGGTCAGTTACTAAAGAATTATTGAGTTCTTTGGTAGTGTCATATTTCCTTCCTTTTTTAGGTGCTTGTAAAACAGTTTTTCTTGGTAGGCTCTGTTAAGTGCAACAAAGTGCTCTGGTGTATTTCACAATGGTCACTTTTCTCCTTCCCCTGCCAGAAGCACAAATGATTTTTTCCACAATATTCATGATGAGAACCCGGTCAAGCTCCTAGGGGCAAAACTCACAAAAGCCCAACACTGCTATGGCTGCTTGCAAGCCATGTTAGACCCAATACCAAGAGAGTTTCCCTCAGCTAAGACTCTCCATTGTGGGGAACATTTAAACAGAAGGACCCCAAGAGCCTGTGCTACTGTGAACTCTCACAATATGTTGCTGCCACTGCTTCCCTAAACTCTTATAGCCTATGGCACTGAGGTACCCACAGTCATCTGTGATACTGATCACAGCTGAAGAAGCTGCATGGAGGCTTGACCACTGCATCCATCCAGAAGCAGGGCTAGCACACCCTTTTCAACCAGCACATTAAGGTCTATCTGCAGATGAAAATATTTTCCTATGAAAGTAACTCTGTAAAGTTTAGAAGTGGTGACTGTTTCATCAGATGTGAAGACATCAATTCAGAAACACAAGAAACATGAAAAAGGAAGGAAATATGACACCACCAAAGAACACAATAATTCTTTAGTAACTGACCCCAAAGAAAAGAAAATGTATGAATTGTTCGAAAAGCAATTCAAAATAAGAAAAGGAAACTCAAAAAAATTACAAGAGAATATAGAGAGACAATTTGATGATATCAATCAGTTTATGATCTGAATGAGAAATTCAACAGAGATAGGTATCATAACAAAGAACCGAACAGAAATCTTGGACCTGAAGAATTCAATGAATGAAATTTAAAAATGCAATAGAGCGCTTCAACAGCAGACTAGACCAAGCAGGGTGGAGGATAAATGTTTAGAGTTTTTGTATGTGGAAAAAATTCGGTTGTTATCAGTGTAAAATAGTCAATTATTATAACTATAAGACATTTTACGTAAGCCTTGTGGTAACCACAAAGCAAAACACTATAGCAGATACACAAAAAATAAAGAAAAAAGAATAAACACCTAACACTATAGAAGATCACCAAATCATGAAGGCAAATAAGAAAGGAAAAAAGGAACAAAGGATATACAAAACAACGAGGAGACAATAAACAGCATAGCAGTAGTAAGTCCTTAAATGTCAATAATTACAAATGGATTAAATTTTCCAATCCAAAGACACAGAGTAGTTTAATGAACAAAAAATCAAGATCCAATTATATACTTCCTATGAGAGACCCACATTAGCCTTAAGGATATACATAGGCTGAAAGTGAAGGGACGGAAGAAGATATTGCACACAAATGGTAAAAAAAAGAGAGAACAGAAGTGGCTATATTTAGATTTAAAATAGACATCAAGTCAAAAACTTTCATAAGAGACAAAAAAAGTCACTAATGATAAAGAGGACATTCATCAAGAAGATATAACAAGTGTATATATATATTAGACATTAGAGCACATTAGACGTTAGACATTAGAGCACCTAAATATATAAAGCAAATATTAATGGACATGAAGTGAGAAATAGATAGCAATACAGTAATAGTGTGGACTTCAATATCCCCCATCAACAACAGACAGATAATGAGACAGAAAATTAAGAGGGAAATACTGACATTGAATTGTGCTTTAGACAAAATAGGCTATATATAACTTTCTACCCAACAGCAACAAAATACACGTTCTCCTTTAGTGCACATGGAACATTCTCCAGTACAGACTACACGGTGGGCCATAAAACAAGTCTTAAATTTAAGAAGATCAAAATCATGTCAAGTATTATTTCTGGACACAAAGGTATAAAATTAGAAATCAATAACAGAATTAACTTTGGAAAATTCACAAATATGTGGAAATTAAACAACTGGCTCTAAATAATCAATGGATCAAAGAAGAAATCAAAAGAAAAATTGAAAACAATCTTGAGACAAATGATAATGAAAACACAACATACCAAAACCTATGGGATGCCCAAAAGCATAAACGTCCCATAAGAGGAAAGCTTATAGCAATAAATGTCTACATTTAAAAAGAAGATCCCAAATAGCCTAACATTAAGCCTCACAGAATTAGAAAATGAACAAATTAAACCCAAAGCTAGCAAAAGGAAGGAAATTAATAAATATCAGAAAAGAAATAGAGAATAGAAAAACCACAGGAAAAAAAAACAATAAAACTAAGAGTTGGTTTTTGAAAAAATGAACAAAATTGATAAACTCTTAGTTATACTAGCTTAAAAAAAGAAAGAGAAGATTCAAATATATAAACTCAGATATGAAAGTGGAGACATTACAACAGATGTTCTCAGAAACGAAATAGATCATAAGGAACTATTATTAACAATTATATGTCAACATAGTTGATCATCTAGGGTAAATAGATTAATTCCTAGGAAAATATAACTGAAGAAGGTTGAATAAAAAAGAAATAGCTTGAACAGGCCAATAACAAATGAAGAGATTGAAGTAGTAATTTAAAATCTCCCCAAGAAAGAAAAGCCCAAGACCAGATGTCTTCATGGCTGAATTCTACCAAACTTTCAAAAAAGAATTAATACCAATACTTCTTAAATACTTCCAAACAAAAAGAGAGCTGGATAATACAGCTGACCCTTGAACAACATGGAGGTTAGTGGTGCTGACCACCCCCCAAATGCAGTAAAAAATCTGCATGTAACATTTGATTACCCCAAAACTTAACTACTAATAGCCAACTGTTGACTGGAAGCCTTACTGACAACATGAACAATCAATTAACACATATTTTATATATTACATTTATCCTATACTTTATTTTTACAGTAAAGTAAGCTATAGAAAAGAAAATGTTATAAAAATAATAAAGAAGAGAAAATATATTTAATATTCATTAAGTGGGAAGTGGATCATCCTAAAGGTCTTCATCCTTGACATCTTGATGTTGAGTAGCCTGAGAAGAAGGAAAAGGAGTTGGTCTTGCTGTCTCAGGGGTGGCAGAGGCAGAAGAAAATCTGCAGATAAGTAGACCCATGTAGTTCAAACCTGTGTCGTTCAAGGGTCAACACTACTTCCTAACACATTTTATGAGGCAGCATTACCTTGATACCTAAGCCAGACAAAGCAACATAGGAAAACTATAGGCCAACCTCTCTGAAGAACATTGATGCAAAACTCTTCAATAAAATATTATCAAACCAAATTCAACAACACATCAATACATCATGATTAAGTGGGTTTTACCCCTGACATGCAAGGCTGGTTTAATATACACACATCAATCAATGTGATATATCACATTAACAAACCACATGATCATATCAATTGACAAAAAAGCATTCAATACAGCTCAATGTCTGATTTGATAAAAACTTTTAACGGTTTAGATATAGAAGGAAAGTTCTTCAACATAATAAAGCCTATTTGAGTAAAACCCACAGCTAACATCATAATCAATGGGGAGAAACTGAAAGCTTTTTCTCTAAGATCTGGTATAAGGTAAGGATGCCAACTCTTACCACTTCTACTTAGCAGAGTACTGGAGGTGCTATCAAGAACAATTAGACAGTAAGAAGAAATAACAGGTATTCAAGCTGGATAAAAAAGAAGTAAAATTATCTCTATTTGCAGATGACATGATCGTGTATGTAAAAAATCCCAAAGATTGCACACAAAAAACTATTAGATCTAATAAATTAACTCCATAAAGTTGCAAGATATAAAATCAATATATAAAAATCTGACATTTCTATACACAACAATGTAGCCAAAAAAGAAATTGAGAAAACAATCTCATTTACAATCACATCAAAAAAATAAAATAGGAATAAATTTAACCAAGGAGAGACCTGTACACTGAAAACTATAAAACATTAATAAAAGAAATTGAAGAGGACACAAAGAAATAAGATATTCCATGCTCTTGGATTGGGAGAATTAATATTTTTTAAATGTCCATACTACTCCCAAAGGAATATATAGATGCAATGCAAACCCTATCAAAATTTCAATGACAGTCTTCACAGTAATAGAAAAAAAAACCTAAAATTCATAAGGACCCACAAAAGACCCCAAATAGCCAATGCAATTCTGAGAAAAATAAAGTTGGAGGCATCACAAATCCTGATTTAAAATTGTATTACAAAGCTGTGGCAACCAAAATTGTATGGTACTGATATAGAAACAGATGCCTAGACTAATAGAACAGTATAGAGAGCCCAGAAATAAATCCAAACATATATGGCCAACTAATTTTCAGCAAGGGCAACAAGAAAACACAATGAGGAAAAGATAGTTTCTTCGATAAACAGTGCTGGGAAAACTGTATTTCTACATGTAAAAGAATAAAATTGGACCCTTATCTTACGCCATACATAAAAATCAACTGTCTCTCCAAATTTGGGGGCAGCAGTTTGCCCTGTGAGTTTACTTCTCTGATAAATATAAAAAATGCTGATCAGTTTTTTTCCTGCTTTTTACTTGTTGTTAGGATGAATGGCAACTTCCAAGCACCTTACATGCCAGGGCAGAAACTGGAAATTAAGCTAAAAATAACATTTTAAATATCCAAATGGTTCCCAGAGAGACAAGGAGTAAGTTTACTGAATAATCTCAGTTATCTCTGAGATAGTATCACATCATCTAACGTATGTGTAGTTGTATCCCAGAAAGAGAAAGAGGTTTGGAAAAACATGTGCAGATGGAATGGCTGAAAATTTTCCAAAATGAAAAAAAAAACCTCTAAGACCACAAGTCCAAAAGATCATCAAACAAACAAACAAACAAACAAACAAAAGATGAGATAAATACAGAGAAAACCATATCAAGGTGTAACATAATAAAATTACAAAGAACAGAAATAAATATAAAATCTTATAAGCAGCCAGAGAAAACAGATACATTAAAAAGACAGGAATCAATGAAGATTTCTCATCTGAAACTATGCAAGTCAGAGAACAATACAATGAATCTTTAAAGTGCTGAAATTAAAAAAAAATCTGTTAATCTAGAAATGCATATCCAGTGAAACTATCCTTCCAAACTGAAAGTGAAAAGCACACATATTCAAAGAAAAATTGGAGAGAATTTGTCACCAGTAGAAGTGCACTACAAAAAAGGTTGAAATAAATCGTTCAGGCAGATGGACATGATACTAAATGGAAACCTGGATGAAACCAAGGGAACAAATAGTACTGGACATAAAAAAAGTGTGTAAATATAAATTACTTCTTATTCTCACGTTAAAATTTCTTTAACAATTGTCTTTTAACAATTGAATATTTAAAGCAATAATAACAAATTGTGAGGTTTATAATACTTGCAGAAACATAGAATATGAACGTGGAAATGGAAGCATACTGTTAAGAAACTTACATTTTATATGATCTGGTACAACAGTAGGTGAAGACAGACTGTAATTAAGATGTATATAATAAAACCTAGATCAACAACTATAAAAACAAACAGTGAAGAGGTATAGCTAATAAGCTAATAGTAGAAATAAAATAAAATGTTAAGAAATAATTAATTCAGCCACTACACTCCAGCCTGGGTGACAGAGCCAGACTCCGTCTACAAAAAAAAAAAAAAAAAAAAAAAAGAAATAATTCAATAAAAGGTAGGAAAAGAAGAGAAAGAAACAAATAGAAAAGAAATAGCAAAATGCTAGATTAAAACCTAACAATATCAATAACTATGTTAAATATAAGTAGCCTAAAAATTCCAACTAATTGGCAAAGCTTATCACTGTGTTTTTAAAAAAAGTTTAACTACATGGTGCTTTCACGATAAATGCTTAAAAATCTTTTAAAAAAGGTTAAGATTAAAAGGATGACAAAAGATGTACCATGCAAATAGTAATCATAAGAAAAGTGGAGTCAACATATGAATATCAAACAAAGTGGATTCCAGAACAAAGAAACTGCTCTGTATCTCTGTAGAGATACAGAGGGGCATTTCACAATGATAAAAATTGAATTCATGAAAATGATCTAACAATCCTAAATATGTATGTACCTAATTTTAAGGGCTTCAAAATACATGAAACCAAACCTGACAGAAATGAAAGGATAAATAGGCAAATTCACAAACGACAACTGAAGATAATTCAAAACTCCTTTCACAGGAATTGATAGGACAAGTAGACCGTATTAGTGAGGATATAGATAATTCAAAAACTGCTATCAACCTACTTGACCATTAATCAAGATAGACCATATTCTGGGCCATAAAATAAATTTCAGTAAATTAAAAAGGATTGATCTCATACAGAGTAAATGCTCTGACCATAAAGAAATTAAATTAGAAATCCATAACAGAAATTTATCTTAATTTTTGTAAAGTAAAAGATAGACATATACTAATATTAGAGTCAAAGAAAGAATCATGGCTAGGCATGGTAGCTCATGTCTATAATCCCAGTGCTTTGGGAGGCCAAGGCAGGAGAATTGCTTGAGGCCAGAAGTTCAAGACGAGCCTGGGCAACATAATGAGACCCCATGTCTAAGAAAAAAAATAATTTAAAAATTAGCCAGGTGTGGTGGTACATGCCTGTATTCCTAGCTACTTGGGAGTTGGGAGGTGGGAGGGTTGCTTGAGCCCAGGAGTTTGAGTTTATAGTGAGCTGTGATAGTGGCACTGCTCTCCAGCCTGGGCAACACAGCAAGACCCTGTCCCTGAAAAAAAAATTGCAAAGGAAATTAGAAAATATTTTGAAATGAATGAAAATGGAAGCATATACTTATACAATGCAGCTAAATCAGTACTTAGAGGAAATTTTTAGCTTCTGAATTCTTTTATTAGCAAAGAAGGGAGTTCAAAAATAAGTGGTATAAGCTTTCAATTGAAGCAACCTGAAAAAGAATAGCAAATTAAAGACCAAGTAAGCAAAAGAAAGAAAATAAATATAAGAGTTGAAATCAATGAATTAGAAAAGAGGAAAACAATGGAGAAAAATTAATGAAACCAAAAGCTGGTTCTTTAAGAACAATAAAATTGATAAATTTCTAGATGTATAGATCTGAAAAAGAAGACACAAATTACCAATATCAGAAATAGAGACAGGGGACATTACTATCAGATTCTGTAGACATTAATAGGGTAATAAGAAAATATGAACATCATATTTACAAATGTTTGATCATTTAAACAACATGGATAAATCTCTTAAGTGTTAGAAATTACTCAAAGTGACTCAAGAATTAGAAAACTCAAAGACCCCTCTATTTATTACACACACACACACACACACACACACACACACAGCCCTTTCTGAAACCCTGATATACCCCTCTGCACTGTGTTAGTTTTGCAAACATTTACTTTGAGGACCTTCTCCGGGTTAGGCACTGTATGTTTACAGAAGTAAAAGATTTAATGCAGTTGGGGAGGGAAGAGACAGATGAGTGAATAAATAAAATACTGCATAATAAGTGTCATGAAAGAGATCTGCACAGGGTGTTATTAAGGAAAAAATATGAGATACTCTACATGAGAGAAGACTTCCATAAGGAGGTGAATATTAAAGGGTAATGATGATAATGATGATGATGATGACAATGATAATGATAGCAACAACAACAAAATAACTGTTTACTTTTCTCTTGATCTATTGACACATATTGGCTAAATGTGTTACACATATGAACGAATCTAAACCTCTCAAAAACTCTGCAGTAGGCACTATTATCCTCACTGAAACCAAGAGACCCAGCAGATAAAGAACTTGTCTATGGCTATGCAGCCAGGAATGAAAACAAATCAAGTGACTGAAAGAGAAGAAAGTTTCAGATGACAGGAGTGACGTGCAAAGGTACAGATGCTTGAGGAAGCATGGTAGGTAGATTTGAGGCTGCAAGCTTCTTTCCTTCCTTCACAGGCACATTTCTTGAAAGGTAATATCTACCCTCTGCCTTCATTTTCATTTCCTTATTAGTTCAAGAAATATTTACTGAGCTCCTTGGTGACTACCCAGTCTTTCCTTGATGACCTGAAATTTGACCCTGTCCCTTCTATTCAACTTGCCAACAACCTTTTTACTGCTGTAATAAGAGGCCATTTTTTTATAATACTCATTTTCTTCTGATTATAAAAGTAAATTCAGATTGTGGTGATGGTATACAATTCTGTAAATCTGTTAAAAATCATTGAACTGGACACAAAACAAGAATGTCTCCAAATGTAAATTATACTTCAATAAAGATGGGTTTTTTTAAGTAAATAAATGCTCATCGTAGAAAAACCAAGAAATAGAAAGAAATACATATGGTGACTATCTCCTGTAATCTATCACCGCATGTAGCTAGTGATTTTTCGGTGCAATGTTTTTGCACATTACCTGGATATTTCTGAAGCCTTAAACCTGATTATTTTCTTCTACTCAGCCCTGCCCAGCTTGTCATTCTACCTTCCCTGCCTCGTGGGAAAGTATAGAAAAAGCAAAGGAGGTTGGGCACAGTAGCTCACGACTGTAATCCCAGTGCTTTGGGAGGACGAGGCAGGTGGATCACCTGAGGTCAGGAGTTCAAGACCAGCCTGGCTAACATGGCAAAACCCTGTCTCTACTAAAAAAATACAAAAATTAGCCAGGCATGGTGGCACACGCCTGTAATCCCAGCTACTTGGGAGCCTGAGGCAGGAGAATCACTTGAATCCGGGAGGTGGAAGTTGCTGTGAGCTGAGATTGCACCACTGCACTCCAGCCTGGGTGACAAAGTGAGGCTCCATCTCAAAAAAAAAAAAAAAAGAGTCCATTTTTGGATTTAAACAATAACCAGGGCTGACTGGATCCAGGGCGGGGGGCATAAGAATACTACTTGAAAGTCGGTTTTATCTCCCTGCTTCCCTCACCCCTAGACTAGAAAAGAGGGATGGGGCATAATCAGGAATGAAGGAGAAAATGTTTACCTGCGGTTTTGTTCCCGAGAAAAGACCCTATTTCTTACCCTGCCTTCTCCATTAAGCCTGGGAGATGGGGAAACAATAGAAGCCCCATATAGGTCAGGGGTCCTCTGAGAGCAGAAGGAGCCAGTGTTCACAGACAGGTCAGGAGAGGTGAGAGGCTGTGGGGCCACACTGTAGAGCAGAGAGACACAAGCAGAGATGAGCTTGGCAGCGTGTGTTCAAGCTGGCCAACAAGACTGCAGGACCCATTTCCTGTGGGCTCCCCACTGCCCCCTGACCACACACACGAAGAATACAACATTTCCTGGGTGTCTGAGAGCAGCACGGATGTAGCCAAAATAATGTCCAACCAAAGATTAGTGGGGATAATCGATGTCTCCGTGGGTGCCTGGGTGGGTAGGTGACATCCAGGATCGGAGGCCCTACCCCATGGCATGATAGAGCCACTGGGGCTTACATGCCATCCTGGAACCAGGGGAGTGACTGAGGCCTGAGGTGATGAAAGGCAAGTAGCAAGTTTCTGCTGCACAGCCAAATGGTGATTCAAAACAGAAATGGATTCCAGTGAAGCAGGCACCTCTGACTTTATGGCCTGAGATCCAGACCCTTCACAGCATATCAGTAGGAAGGGTTTGGCGAGGCTTTGGTGGTATTTGGCTCAGATCCTGGTTTGCTGCCCTGCTTCCTCTTCATGAAGGAGACATGCGGGAAAGGAGTAGTAGCAGCGGAGACACAAAAAGCTGCTTTATTACAGGCTGCTTCTGTGCTCAATACCCTTGATGTGGCGAGTGGGCGGGAACATGAGGCTCAGTTTCTGAGCCCCATGAGGTCAAGACTCCCTCCTCCCAAGCTTGAAAATCAGCATTTGACCATCTTTTGGTCAACATAGGGTAGAGGAACCTGAAGCCGTAGCAAGCTCACTTAGGCCTAAAGAGAGAGCGAGACAACTGGGCCTGCCTGGGAAGACTCCAGCCCTGTCATACCCTCACAGCTGGGACACGGAGTCAGAGGAAGCTAGGGCCATGCAAGTGTGACACCAGGGACCCTGCTCACCCTCAAGCATGGCAGAGACAATGTCCTCACCAGATCAGTGCTGCCTCTGCACGCAGGGGAAGGGGGTTGAGGAAGTAGAGATGGCAGGAAAGCACAAGCATTTTTATCACGGTTTTCCCCACTTTGCATTATATCATAAACATTTTCTCATGTAATTAAAATTATTTCAAAACCTAATTTTTAAAATTTTATTTTTTTTGAGCTGGAGTCTCGCTATGTCATCCAGGCTGGAGTGCAGCGGGTGCGATCTTGGCTCACTGCAACCTCTGCCTCCCAGGTTCAATCTATTCTCCTGTCTCAGCCTCCCGAGTAGTTGGGATTACAGGCATGCGCCACCACACCCGGCTAATTTTTGTATTTTTAGTAGAGATGGCATTTCACCATGTTGACTAGGCTTGTTTCTAACCCCTGACCTCAAGTGATTCACCCGCCTCAGCCTCCCAAAGTGCTGGGATTACAGGCATGAGCCATTGCGCCCAGCAAAACCTAATTCTTAAAAGCTTATTATTTCATCATGTGAGTTGAGACTTTTAAAATGTTCCCATAAATTCAGGAAAAAACTGATTCTTCCGTAGCCACAGTAACATGTAGCCATCAGAACTGGTTTTAAATCCGTTCAATTAATCAATGACGACTGGCTTTGGTGAACACACTTTCGTAATCAACCAAGAGGTGTCAGCCCCTGACTTCGAAAAGCCAGCTAACCAGAGATGGACTCGCTGCAGCAAACATACCTCCGAGGCCAACCAATCGGCAACAGTCTCACACAAGTCGCTGGACTTCTACTTCACAATGTCAAGCCGTGGCTTCGAAAGGACCTCCCACCTCCATCTCTATGCCACCCCAAACCCTATACAAGATCTACCATCTGCTCTATTCAAAGGGACTGTGCCTGACCGGCATAGCTGCCCGCCCCCACCCCCTTTTTTTTTGAGACGGAGTCTCGCTCTGTCGCCCAGGCTGGAGTGCAGTGGTGCAATCTCGGCTCGCTGCAAGCTCCGCCTCCTGAGTTCACATCATTCTCCTGCCTCAGCCTCCCGAGTAGCTGGGACTACAGGCGCCCGCCACCACGCTCAGCTAATTTTTTGTATTTTTAGTAGAGACGGATGTTAGCCCGGATGGTCTCGATCTCCTGACCTCGTGATCTGCCCGCCTTGGCCTCCCAAAGTTCTGGGATTACAGGCGTGAGCCACCGCGCCTGGCCAGCTGCCCCTTTTTATAGTTAGTATGTGATCACCTTTCTCTTTTTATTTGAGATACTGACAGGAGATAGCATGACTTATTGAACCATTCTTCTATTGCTGGATATTTAGATTATTTCCAATACTTAATCATTATAAATAAAACTGTGGTATTTATCTGCACATAAAAATGTTTCATTGCACCACTGATTATATTTTTAAGATAAATCCCAGAAAGTGAAATGACTAAGTCAATGGATAGAACACCTGCTGACTTGCCACTTCCATCTAAGCTGTCCCCCTGAGAACATAACAATTTCACATCTCAACAGTTCTAAGTACTTTGAGGGTAGGAGCTGTGCTATAGTCATTTATCATCCCACTACCCACACCCTACCCACCAAGGCCAGTGATCAATAAGCAGGTGCTTATCGAAGTACTCAATATGTGTCTAGTGGTTGAAGTTCTCCTCCCCTTCATGAATATTCTTAATCTGGAGCTATAGCTAGGCTTTAAGAGTCCATAGACCACTCCCTAAAGTTTTATTCAAACTTTTTATTTTAGTTTATTATATTTTATTCATATATAAATTTTTTACATATATCCTATTTTTTTTCTGGAAGGGAATCTAAATATTTCAACATATATTTTCAAAGGACTAAATGACTCAAAGAAGTTTGAATGGCACTGTACCTATGACACACTGGAACCACCATTCTGCCCCACCAGTAGGCTTAAAACCATTACTTTTTCTTCAGTTCATTGGTCCATCACATTTCCACTGCCTTACCCAATTCAGTTGTTTCTCAATCTCATGTTGACAGTATTCTCCTGACCTGTCTCCCTACCTCAATTGTTAGCCCATCTCTAATGTGCCCTGGACCTCTATGGTGACTGTCCTGCCGAAGAATCAGTCCTGCTTACCAAGTCCACAGTCCCCACCCTGGTACTCAAGGTCCTTGGTGATAAGGAGCCCATGTCTCTTTCAAACACCACCTTTATCCTGTTGGAGATCAACTTCTCAAAGACAGGAATCTTTTCTCTGTTCTGTTCACTGATATATCCCAAGACCAACACACAACACAACCAATAACTGCTGAATGAATGAAGGAATGAATGAACGTTTTCTAATATGGATTAATGGAGCTTTTCCAGATCACTTTTTTGCTTTGCAGTCTCTGTCCCTCTGCCATAATCCTACCAATATACCAGGACTAGTTCAAATGCTAACATTGTTTTCTTTGTTTATTTCCCTTAGAAGTGATTTACTTTTTGCCCTTTAGTATTTAGAGTCCTGGTAACATGCATGGCTGTTCTATAGTCTTTTGAAAATGTGTCTTCTTTCTGAATAGATTATTAACACAGCTCACGGCTTTGGCATCATTGTTCAGCCCTTAGTAGTTGCTTGAAAAATACTGTTTAATGAATTAATTAGAAAAAGAAGGCTGTATGGGCTGAATTGGTGAGATTTTTATAGCTTTTAGATAAAAAGATGGCTATTTCTTTATCTCCACTTAGCATATTAAAGGTAAGGCAGAGGGAGAGGTGGAAGTGAAAAAGTTTCTAAGTATAGAAAAATATGATTTACTATACTTTTTATTTTTTGTTATTTCTTCTAAGTGGAGATAAAAGAGAATTTGGGGTAAAATGAAAATTGGACATAAATTTACCCCAAAAAAGGCATCTTTCAGGGTGCAGTGACTTGCACTTTTAATCCCAGCTACTTGGGAGGTTGAGGCAGGAGGATCATTTGAGCCCAGGAGGTGGAGGCTATAGTGAGTTATGATTGCACCACTATACTTCACCCTGGGTGACAGAGCAAGACCTTATCTCTTAAAAAAAAAAAAGGCATTTTTTTGTCTTGGTAAACAATTTGTTTTATATGCCATAAGTAGTTTAAGGCATTTAAAAATAATTCAAATATTTAAAGAAAGTTGATGATAAAAAATAACCTTTTAAAGACATAATTTAATATCAACTCAAAGAAAAAACTCTCACATTGCAGTTATAACTTCCCCAAACATTGTACTAAACAATAAAATCTTACTAACTTAGTTGAAAACACAAAAGCTAATAATTGTTCCTAGCAAGTTACTATTAAGTAGCAGGCAGACTGTCATTTACAACACTTCTGATTATCACATTTCTAATTTCAAAGCCCCTTCTTGAAAAGAGTAATCGAGACAGGAGAGTGGTAGGAAGTGAGCAAACATTTGTGTACTATCTACTAAGTGTCAGGTATGAATAAGATTGTTCTTATTCTTGATGTTGTATCCTAAGACTTTTGAATCTTATCTTAAGTCAAGGACAAGTTCTCAGTTTGATGTCATCATCACAGGAAAGGGTACTTTAATTCAAGAATTCTTGTCCTTTTTCATCATTACATATAAATCCCAACTCAAGAAAATGGCAAACTAGTTTAAATAGCAAAACATCTGCAAATGTCACTGATCCATATTTAGTGACTCCTCAGTTTCAATTCGTTTCTAGAAGACTGACTGAATCATGTTAGATGGTTGCTTTACCCAGAAACAGAAGCTAATAATTAGGAACTACAAGTGCTCAGGTTTTTGTCACTGCCTATTCATTTTATAAGAATCCCATGGGAAAGCCACATACTTTATTAAAGAAGGAATAAACAAGACCGTTTTTGAGAAGTGTTGTAGTGTATGCTTATCAATACCCCTATTTACTAATACTTAACAAAAGCTCTTTTTCCTATACTGGACCTACTGAGTTTTCCATTAAACTCAGTACTGAGTTTCTCATTAAATACTGGACCTACTGAGTTTCTCATTAAATACTGATGAATCCATTCTAAGAAGAAATGCCCATATATTCCTGAATTTGGTCCTATTTCTGAATATGTCTATTGGTACTGGATACATTCCCTGTCCACACAGAGTTAGTAACTGTGGTCAGTTTTGTGGACTTTTATAATATTTATTTAATGGCAGTTAACCTAAGGAATAGCATGGGACAGTTGATTTTCTTCTCTCACTATCATTCAGGACTAATTTTCTCACCATTGCAACATATATTTACATGGCTAACACCCATAAATGATCACATAAGATTTACGTGCATTTCCCCACCCTGTTCACTGAATAAGAAAGCAAACTGTGAAACAAGCTTATGGAAATAGTTAAAGAATTAAGATCTAATCATATTTCAAAGCTCACCCTCAGAGAAGCTCTCTGAAGCAAAGGCCACAGAAAGTGAAACTCATTTATTACTTGGGCTGAAATACAAACTTTAAGAGAATGAGGGAGAAAAAAACCTTTACTTTGCTCTAGGGAAGAAGCAACTATTCTCTGATGTGCAGAAAATAATTTATCATCAAAGACCAAATGTAAATGGGGTCAATTCATTTTTTAAAAAATCTCTACCTTCTGTAATATTTTTCTAAGTCTTTGACACTGTTACACTTTATACTAAAATCTAATGTGTGATTTGACAAATGTCAAAGGAAACTGACTACTGTATTTAACAAATTTTAATAAGCATAATGTATACTTTAAATATACTTAACACAAAATTTACATGAGTGGCCATTCTGTGGTATAGTACTCTTAGGAAGCAGATAGAACATATATGTCAAATTTTGACTTCAAAGATTTAAAAAATAGTGACATTGTTCAATGATCAAATGACATGAATCAGCCAAGTAATAAATTATTTGAATTATAAGCTTTGAATCTAGGCATTAGATGCCCCAATTTGGCATGCTCATAATATCTTACTTTTTGTTTTTAAAATTTTTTACTTTTTGGTTCAATTGGGTAAGAAAAAAAGTAATGTATATTAATTGGAAAGTTTATAAAATATATTTGCACTAAGCTATGCTATGTCACATTTGTAGACAGTTCAATATAAAACAGGGTCTCAATACTTAACAAAAGCTCTATTTCCTATACTGGATTATTTTGAGGTTAGAATAGCTGCTGAAAGGATGTTCTTGAGATTTAAGCATTAGCTGTTTCTAATTTAAAATGACCTAGACTTAAGTATACAAAATCAATGTACAAAAATCAGTAGCATTTCTATACACCAATAACATCCAAGTTGAGAGCCAAATCAGGAATGCAATCTCATCTACAATAGCTACATACTCACAAAAATAGGAGGGGAAAGATCTCTGCAAGGAGAATTACAAACATTGCTAAAATAAATCATAGATGAAACAAACAAACGGAAAAACATTCTATGCTCATGGATTGGAAGAATCAATATCATTAACATGGCCATACTGCCAAGGCATTTTACAATCTACAGATTCAATACTATTCCTATCAATCTACCAATGTCATTTTTCACAGAATTGGAAAAAAACTGTTATAAAATTCATATGGAACCAAAAAAAAAGCCCAAATAACCAAACCAATCCTAAGCAAAAAGAACAATGCTGGAGGGATCATATTACCTGACTTCAAACTATACTATAAGGCTGCAGTAACCAAAACAGCATGGTGCTGGTACAAAAACAGACACATCGATTCATGGAATGGAATAGAGAACACAGAAATAAAGATGCATATCTGCAGCCATCTAATCTTCAACAAAGTCAACCAAAATAAGCAATGGGGAAAGAACTCCATATTCAAAAAATGGTGCTGGGATATAGATAGCGGGCTAGCCATGTGCAGAAGAATGAAAATGGATCCCTTTTACCATATACAAAAATTAACTCAAGATAGATTAAAGACTTAAATGTAAGACCTCCATCTATAAGAATCCTAGAAGAAAACTCAGGAAACACCATTCTGGACCTTGGCCTTGGGAAATAATTTGTGAATAAGTCTTCAAAAGCAATTGCAACAGAAACAAAAATTGACAAGTGGAACCTAATTAAACTAAAGATCTTCTGCACAGCAAAATAACTACCAACAGAGTAAACAGACATACTACAGAATAGGAGAAAATATTAGCAAACTATGCATCTGACAAAGGTCCATCCAGAATCTATAAGGAATTTAAACAACTCAAACAAAAAACAACCTCATAAAAAAATGGGCAAAAGACATGACCAGACATTTCTCAAAAGAAGACATACAAGTCGCCAACAAACATATGAAAAAAATGCCCCATATTACTAATCAGAGAAATCCACATCAAAACCACAATGAGATACCATCTCACACCAGTCAGAATGGCTATTACTAAAAAGTCAAAAAACAGATGTTGGTGAGGCTGCAGAGAAAAGAGAATGCTTATACACTGTTGGTGGGAATGAAAAGTAATTCAGACACTGTGGAAAGCAGTTTGGAGATTTCTCAAAGAACTAAAAATGGAACTACCATTTGACCCAGCAATCCCATTACTGGGTATACAACCAAAAGAAAGTAATTCATTCTACCAAAAAGACACATGCACATGAGTGCTCACTGCAGCACTATTCACAATAGCAAAACCATGGAATCAACCTAGGTGCCCATCAATGGTGTATTGCATAAAGAAAATGTGGTACATATATACCATGGAATACTATGCAGCCACAAAAAGGGCAAAATCATGTCCTTTGCAGCAACATGGATACAGCTGGAGGCCATTAGCCCAAGCAAACACCACATGTTCTCACTTATAAGTGGGAGCTAAACATTGGGTACTCATGGACATAAAGATGGCAACAACAGACACTGGGGACTACTAGAGGTGGGAGGGAGAAGAGGGTAGGGGTGGGAAAACTAACTGTTCGGTACTATGCTCAGTAACTGGGTGACAGGATCATTTGTACCATAGACTTCAGCATCACGCAATATACCCAGGTAACAAATCTGTACCTGTACCCACTGAATCTAAAATAAAAGTGAAAAAAAAAATAAAAATAAAATTGAAAAAGAAATATAAGACTATGCAAACTTTTAAGACAACATACATTATCTGCACTAAAAGTTTACTACTTTTCAAGAAAATATTTTTAAAAAAAGAATAATTCACATTTAAAAAATGGGTAAAGAACTTGAATAGGCATTTCTCAAAACAAGATACACAGAAGGCTAAAAGCACCTGAAAGTTATTTAACATCATTAGTCATTAAATAAATGCAAATCAAACACATTGAGGTACTGCTACATACCCAGTAGAATGGCAATAGTAATAATAATAATGATGATGATGAAAATAACAAGTGTTGATGAGAATGTGTCAAAATTTGAACTCTCCTAGATTGTTGACAAAAATGTAAAATGTTTCAGCTGTTGTAGAAAACAGTTTGGAAGTTCTTCAAAAAGTTAGGCATAGAATTCTTATGTGACCCAGCAATTACGCACCCAGGTAAATACTCCAAAGAACTGAAAACAGGTACTCAAACAAATACTTGTACACAATTTATCATAACACGTCTATTCACAATAGCTAAAAGGTGGAAACAATTCAAATGTACATCAACCAATAAATGGATAAGAAAATTGTTGTATAAAAATAAATAAAATAAAATGACTTACAGTGTATCTAGTTTTCCAGAATCATCTACATCAAGACTGAATTACTTCGCCACTTCATTTTAATATAATATTCAAAATGTTTGAAAGCAATGAGTATGATGCCCATACAAAACATGTCTTATTTCCCCGTTCAGTTGACAAAAATAAGGTGTCCAGTTGGCTCTGTTGCTTTATAGTTGAATTTCCCATCACCCAGACCCTAAAATCTATTCCCACCATCTTTTTCATTACATAAAGTTCCTTTGATCGACTATTTCACTGTTGCCAGGTGGTAAGCAGTAAAGCATGTGGTTAACAGCATGGGCTATGAAGTTAAACCAACCTGGGTGGTGTGACCATGGGCAAATCATTTAACTTTCCTGGGTATTATTTTATAACATGTAGATAAAGTGGACAATAAAGATTAAATAGGACTGAGGTTTAGCAATGTAGGGGTGATGCAAGTGCAAGATGGCAATGGATCAGAGAGTAGTGAGTCAGCACTGGAATGAAGACAAACACTAGGTTCTTTATGCGTGAGAAAATGGGAAAAATAAAATGCAAGGCAAGAGCGATCAAAAGGAGAATTTGGTAGACTGAAATCTTGGAGGTGAACTAGGCGAGTAATGTTAGGTCTAAGGCATGGCTGCATTTTTGCATGGTCTAAAGTGGAAACAAGATATAACAGAAGTTACTTTACTATAGCTGAGCTTATAAACTTGCAGGGTCAGACTGTTAGAAAAGACACCTACCAAAACAGTCTTTTACGGTAGATTCTGGTTACTCTTTCTTATTCATCTTTCCACTTTAAACCCAAAAGAACTATTTGCCTCAGCTTCTTTACTGGGGAAGCAATTTTCTTCCTGGCATGTCCCCAAGACTGGGGTGCTCTGCTACTTTTTCTTTTTGTTTGAGATGGAACCTCACTCTGTCACCCAGGCTGGAGTGCAGTGGTGTGATCTTGGCTGGCTGCAACCTCTGCCACCCGGGTTCACGCCATTCTCCTGCCTTAGCCTGCTGAGTAGCTGGGACTATGGGCACATGCCACCATGCCTGGCAAATTTTTGTATTTTTAGTAGAGACGGGGTTTCACCATATTGACCAGGCTGGTCTTGAACTCCTGACCTCATGATCCGCCTGCCTCGGCCTCCTAAAGTGCTGGGATTGCAGAGTGAGCCACCATACCCAGCCAGATTTTCTATTTTTAATAACAGCTGTAGTAAGATATAATTCACATATCATAAAGTTCATATTTTAAAACTGCACCATTCAGTGGTTTTTAGTATATTCATAGATCTATACACTTATCACCACGACAAAATTCTAGAATATTTTCATCACCTCAAAAAAACAAAAAACAGCAAAAAAAGAACCCATCCCTATTAACAGTCACTTCCCATTCTCCCATCCTTTGAGCCACTGGCAACCACTAATCTATTTTCTGTCTCTAGGGATTTTTCCACTCTGGGTATTTCACGTAATTTAAATCATACAACATATGACCTTTCATGACCAGATTCTTTCACTTAGCATGTTTCCAACGTTCATCTATGTTGTGGAATGTATCAGTACTTCATTCCTTTTCCTAGTCAAATCCATTGTGTGGATATATCACATTTTGTTTATCCACTCCTCAGTCAAACATTTGAGTTTTTTCCACTTTTTGACTACTATGAATAATGCTTCTGTAAACATTCTTGTACAAGTTTCTTTGGGAAATATTTTTTCAGTTCTCCTGTGTGTACTTAGGAGTTGAATTGCTGAGTCATGTGGTAACTATGTTTAGCTTTTTGAGGAACTGCCAAACTATTTTCCAAAATGACTGCACCATTTTACAATCTCACCAGCAAAGTATGAAGGTTCTAATTTCTCCACATCCTTGCCAAAACTTTTGTCTGTCTTGTTGATTATATCCAGTCTAATGGGTATGAAGTGGTATCTCGTTGTTGTTCTGATACATGATTTGTGATTATTTCCTTCTATCTGTGGGTTGTTCTTTTACTTTCTTGGAAGTTTCCTTTAAAGCTTTTCATTTTGATGAAGTTCAGTTTATCTATTTTTTCCTTTGTCATTTGTGCTTTTAGTGTCATATCTAAGAATTCTTTGCCTAATCCTGAAATGTCATGAAAATTTACTTGCATGTTTCCTTCTAAGAGTTTCATAGCATTTTTCTTTGATATTGCTTTTTTCTACAAGTTTTATAGTTTTACCATTTATTTTTAGGTCTGTGATTCACTTTGAGGTCCTTTTTTGTGTATCTTGTGAGGCAGAGGTTGAACTTTACTCTTTTGCATATGGATATCCAGTTGTCCCAGCACTATTCGTTGAATTTCCATACAAATTTTAGGATCAATGTGTCAATTTATACTAAAAAAGGCAGTTGGGATTTCGGTAGGATTGTGTTGAATCTGTATATCAATTTGGGTAATACTGGCATCTTAACAATGTTAAGTTTTCTGATCTGTAAATATGAATGCCTTTTCATTTATTTAGATTTTAATTTTTTCATTGATGTTTTGTAGTTTTCAAGATACATATTTTGCACTTCTTTTGTTAAATTGTATTCCTAAGTATTTAATTATTTCATGCTATTTTAAATGAATTTGTTTTCTTAATTTCATTATCAGATTGTTTATTCCTAGTGTATTGGAATACAATTGATTTTTCTATATTGATCTTATATCCTGCAACCTTGGTAAACTCTTATTTTTCAAACAGGTTTTTTTTTTTGGTAGGATTCCTGAGAATTTTTCTGTACACAAGATTTTGTCATTTGAGGATAGAATTTTACTTCTTCCTTTCCGATCTGGATGACTTTTCTTTTCTTGCCAGACTTCCTAATTTCTGTCAATCTATTAGATAAAACATTTCATTAGTGTCTTATTTTTCATTTCCTTGGTTACTGATGATATGAGCAGTTCTTCATGTATTTATGGGCTACTGATATTTACACCTCTGTAAAATGCTGTTTTGTCTTTAGCCAATTCTTTTTTTTTTTTTTTTTTTTGCTGTTGTTGTTGAGGCAGGGTCTCACTCTGTCGCCTGGGCTGGAATGCTGTGGTGCAATCACAGCTCACTGCAGATTTGATCTCCTGGGCTCAAGCTATCCTGCTGCCTCAGCCTCCTGAGTGGCTAGGACCACAGGCATGCACCACCACACCCGACGACCTTTTTATTTTTAGTAGAGATAAGGTCTCACTATGTTGCCCAGGCTGGTCTCAAACTTTTAGGCTCAAGTGATCCGCCTGCCTTCGTCTCCCTAAGTGCTGGGATTATAAGCAAAGCTGCTACACCTGGCCTTAGCCAATTCTTTTATTAAACTCTTCATTTCTGACACATGCCAAATTTCTATGGCGTGTGTCAGAAATGAAGAGCTTAACAAAAGAATATTATGCCAAGTTTCCATAACTACATCTATATCATCTATATATATCAATATATGGCTTTATGTGCTCTCTATTCAGTTCCTTTGGTCAGTCTATCTATACTTGTACCAGTGCCAAACTACTAACGTCCATAGCTTTGCAACAAATTTTGATTTTGTATGTGGTAGGAGGGAAATACTTTTGACTTTTTCTTTTTCAGAATAATTTTGGCTGCTCTTGGGCCTTAGGCCAGGCACAGTGGCTCACACCTGTAATCTCAGCACTTTGGGAAGCCGAGGTGGGAGGATTGCGTGAAGCCAGGAGTTCAAGGTCAGCCTGGACAACAAAGCAAGACCCCCACCTCTACAAAAAATTTTACAAATTTAGCTGGGCATGGTGGTGTGTAACTGTAGTCCCAGCTACTTGGGAGGCTAAGGTGGGAAGATCACTTAAGCCCAGGAGTTCAAGGCTGCAGTGAGCTATAATCGCACCAGTGCACTCCAGTGTGGGCGACAGTGAGATCCTGTCTTAAAAAATTACATTTATTTTTGTCAGATAAATCCAAGGAATTGCATTAAATCTATAGGTCAAATTGAGGACAATTGACATCTTTAAGATACTTAAGGTATTCAAGATTTAGTGGGTATATTTCTCCATGATTTAGGTCTTCTTCAATTTCTTTTAAAACAGTTAAAAGTTCTCCAAATAGGACTTATACGGCTATTCTTAGAGTCATTCCTATACACTTTCTATTTTGCTGTGTTAGCAGAATCATTTTTTAAATTATGTTTTCTGTTTCTTGCTGGATTATATATTTAGACAACTGCTAAACTGTCTTATTATTTCCAATAGTTTACTGATCCACTTAGGTTTTATGTATAGATTTTATGTATAGACAATCATATCATCAGTGAATAATATCAGGTTGCTTCCCTCTTTCTAATTTGTATCCTATTTCTTTTTCTTGTATAGCTGTGACCAATGGCATCTGTATCTCACTGTTGAACAGCAGCAGTGATAACGGGCACCCTTCTCCTTTCCTGATTTTAAAGGGAATCCTTCTAACATTTCACCATAAAAATGATGTTTGCTCTAAGTTTTTGATTAATATTCTTTATCAGGGTAAGGCTACTCCCTCCTATTCCTAGCTTATTAAGATTATCACAGATATGAGTTGAATTTTGCCAAATGCTTTTCTTTACCTGAGATGATCACATGGTTTTTCTCCTTTCAGTGTGGCAACGTGATGGATTATATTAATGGATTTCTAATATGAAATCACCCTTGCATTCTTGCATTCAGTCCAGCTTGGTTGAAATGTATAATCATTTTTATGTACTGCTAGATTCTGTTTCTAAATTTTGGTTAGGAATTTTACACTTAAAATTAAATGTAAGATTGGTATGTAATTTGCTTTTTACTGTTCCTGGCTGACTTTCATATCAAGACTATACTGGCTTTAGAATAAATGGGGGATATTACTTCTTTTTTTCCTGTCACAGATTTTGTTTATTATTGGAGTTTTCTGTTCCTTGAATGCTTGGTAAGAACTTGACCAAAATCATTTGAGTCTGATGTTTTCTTTAATGAAATATTTAAAACTAAACGCTATATTTATTTAATTTCTACAGGACTATTAGAGTTTTCTATTTCTTCTTTCATTTAATCACGTTTTCTAAAAATGTTTCCATCTTATCCAGATTTTCAATTTTATTGGCATAAAGTTATTCATTAAATTATCTTTTCTATGTCTTTTGACTCAATCAGCAGTCATTTTTCCTATTTCCTCCTTTCCCTATTTGTGTCTTCTCCCTATTTTTCTGACCAGTCTTCTAAAAAGTTTATATTTTACTAGTCTTTTCAAAGGATCAAACTTTGCGTTTGCCGAATTACTGATTTTTAATTAAAACCTCTAACTCCTATGGCATCTATGTCCTTATTTCCTCCTGGTTCTCCAGAGACCTCTCTGACAATTGCTTATCGATCTATAGCTGGTTTTAAATAATTGCCCCATTCCATCTGCCCTTTCCTTACCATAGCAACCTCTCCCTTTTTAATCCATTCTGATAGTAAATCATCTTTTTGTTGATATGACTTCCAAATTCATCCCTAGCCACTACAGCCTTGGTACCCAGATCCAGACACCTCTCTGTGATGTCCCAAAGGCACTCAACTAACTGAACTCAATCATTTCTCCTTGAGTCTGTTCCTCCTCATCTTAGTTAGTGGCACTTACATTTAGACACCCAAATAAGAAACTTAGTAGAATTTTTTAGAATCCCTCTCTCTCGCTCTTGACAGTCCTGCCAACTTTTACTTCTAGATTTTCACCTTTCTCTCCTGAATTTTTCCAATAGCCTTCTAACTTATTGTCCTATTCACTCTAGATATTTCATTTTTGCTGTCTGATATAGATCCACCCACCATCTTTCAACTGATACTCTATCTAAAGTATAAATATGATCATATCACTTTGTAATTAAAGAAGCAATTTTCATTGCTTCTTAGCAAATACTAAAGTTCAAGTTCCTTAATGGGGCATACAGTATCATTCAGGGCCAGGACTTTACCTCTCCAGCTTCATGTTTCTCTACTTCCCACTCTACCTTTTATGCCTCTGTGAACACCAGACTGTAGTTCCCTGAATATGCTATTTCACACCCTGTGCTTTTGTCCCATTTTTTTTTTCATGAATATCATTCATTTCCTTGGTAGGATCTTAATCATCTTGCAATAATCATTTGAACATCATCTCCTCCAGGAAGTCTTCCACAAAACCTCAAGAAATCTCAGTTTGGGCCAAGTCACATTTCTCTATCAGCCTATACACAATTATTTTATTGCTTATTATATTAAAATTATCTATACAACTAGACTGACAACTCTTTAAGGGGAGGGGGAATATGTTGTACATGTTAACTCCAAGCATCTAGCATATAATAGGATGTAAATTTAGCTTCCTTGAGAGAACTGGATTGTAGCCCACCCTTCTGCTCCAAGTCTATAACCTAACTGTTGCCTGACAGGCTCAGTGTGCCTCACAGGAAGGGAGTAGCAGCTGAAACTGACCAAAGGAACAGAGGAAAACAAAATGGGTAGCCTTGCCTCTTCCCTGCCTGTAGAAGAAGCTGGCAGCTTAAATCCTGGGCAAGAGGAGATTAGACAGTTTGCTACTGAAAGTGCTTAATTTGAGAATGCAGTATGGGACTTGGAAGGCAGAGCTTCTAGACAGGGGTAGTTCTTGACATTTGTGTCCTAAAGGAAAGAGAGCCATTTTTGGCTTTATAAGAAGAATCAGAAGCAAAGACTATAAGGGATCAAGGTTTCCAATAAACCAAGCTAGGGATCAGGGCCTGATTCAAATCCCAGCACGGATCTATGATGGGAACTGAGACCAAGGACCCAGGTAGAAGCCTGGGGAATAAGGAAAAAGGTGAGCAGTAACTAGGGAAGATGCAGATCATGACTACAAGGGCTCCTCAGGGGTCAGTTCAGTCAAGGCCCAGCAGGTGCTGAATGTGCAAGCTGCATTTCTATACTCTTGAAGCAGCAGTCCTCAAAAACCACCAGCTTGGGCCCAGCTGGCTTCAGTGACTGGGCCCAGTCTAAGTGCTCTAAATCATTCTCTCTTCAGTCTTAACCTCTCCAGTCCTCAGCTCCTTCGATTCCTCGCATGGAAATAGCCTTAATTAGGACCTATATTTTCTAAACACAGGGCTCAGGGCATTTTCTGAAAGCTCTGCTTGCTTTTGGCTTTTCACAGTGATGCTCTAACATAGTGGCTCCCACCCAGGGGCCTTAGATTTAGGAGGCATCTCAGCATTATCAGAGGACCTGAGGAAAAGCCTGTTAGAAGAGCTTGGGGCTTGTAAATAGAATCTCTGTGATCTTCTGCTAAGTTCTTCAAACTGTTCAGTCTCTTCTAACTAGGCCTTGGCAGCATCACTGCTAAACCTTCCATCTTAGTCTAACACCCTTGCGTTGGGGATGTACCTGACACACAGGCACCAACTGGCATTTTATTTCCTTTCAGACCAAAATCAGCACTGCAGGCTACCCTATCTATATCCCAATTACACTTTATTTTGATCCCATTTGGAATGGGGGGGAGGCTTAATCTTCATATGATTTTGGGGGGGATTTGATTAAGTCTAATGTCAGACTGATTCATTACAGCATTAGTGTAAATCTTTTAGATTTCACGAGAGGAAAAATATCAATAAAAGGATGACAGTAGGGGATGAAAAATAAAACAAGAAACCAAAACCTTGAGAAATAATTTTATAAAGCTTAAATGTCTGTTAATGGGCTATAGCATTTAAAAATATTTCTCCAAACAGGATAAGAATGAAGAAAGAAAGTAGGAAAGATGATGCCAGAGTAACAGGAGAAAAACGCTTTTGAGCTTTTTCTACTGAATCAGCCACCAGGATCTTGTGGCCCAGGAATCTGATTTAAAAGCTGCCTGGTTGCTTCTGATAATCAGCTTTAGGTGAGGAACCACTGTTCTAGCGAATGAGGACAAAACAGAGGGCACTTCCCTAAGTAAAAGTATAAGGACAGTAATTGATACAAAACACATGATTTCTGCTAACCACTTCTGCCATATTATCTAGTTTCTATGAAAACTTTTTCTCTGAAAAGAACCCAACCAGTTGAGATTATCTATTCTAAATAAATGAATATCATCAACTTTGATAACCCCTAAAGAGTTTCTGTAGTAACACAGAACAAAGATAATAACCATCAAGATCTAGGTAATCAAGACTGCTTAGCGTGCTTAAACTGGCTTACTTTAATGGTTTTAAATGCAGTAAAAACCAAGCAGCTCAGCTCTAAGGAATCAGACAGCATCGCTACAAGAATATTTAATTATGTGGTTCCCCCTAAAAAAACCCAAATAAAATACAATGAAATATATTGTTTAATCACAAAAGCAATTAAAATACATAAAGACAATTTTCACTGAGTCCGCAACTCTCAGCATGTAATTATTTATCTAATTCAACTCATGCAGCTAGGTGTTGGAATTAACTTCTCTGAACTAGATACAAAAATGGAAAGTCATTTTGGGATTTGATCCTCATTCATTTTCAACCAAATATCCAAATTCATTTCCAATTCACACAAGAACTGCCGCAGCTTTACCTAAATCAGTTTTCTACAAGTTAAACAGTGCTCCTATACTCAGATGTGATTGTGGAACTACTTTGATCTTTATTCCCAAACTTATTGCTCCATGTAATCCATGACAAAATATAATGTGATTTACTATATCTCTATATGACAGCCCAGCAGCTGACAGAACTTAATAATTTAGCATAAGAAAAAAACCTTCTGGCACCAAAATACACAGATCGTAATGGGGACTCTTTAGTATCAGTTTACAATGAAGCCTATACTAGCTGATCCTAAGAACTTCAAAACAATTCTTTTTTTTCATCATGCATTTAATGAAGGAGATTTTTATTCCTTAAACATGCTTTGTAGCTGCAAGCAAGTAATTTGGGAACATTTTGTTTTTGTTCTCATTAAAACAATGCAGAACTAGTTACATACCGATGTCTCTTTCTCAAAGAAAAGTACTAAATTTCTCCATTTTCAAGTAAGTGAAGAAATACATCATACGGGAAGCTAAAAACCCTTAAACAAAAGTAAATTTACGTTGTGTTATGTTACATAAAAAGTAGAGATTAGATAATTAGATACTGTATAGAGAACCATCAGAATTAGGTGAAATCAAGACCTGTCTCTGAAGCTGCTAGAGCTGAATTTTCTCTGACCTTCACATGTACCCCTGAACTTAGATGTTTGAAAAAAGGAATAGAAGCTATATACCAAAAGAGGGTACTGTTAAGTCAGAACATATGGCTGGCACTGATATGTTTTAGTAGTGGGTATTTAAAAAAATATTTCATGGAGGAAATTGCCTATACCAAAGATTATATAACTTCCTTAGTAATCTAGAAGGTACTGTTAATTCATTTTTAATAATCAAGAAAATACACGATTGAACACCTCTTTTTAGCTGGACGCCTAGTGGGCACTGAGGATGTAGCCATGTCCAAATCGAAGCTCCTGTCTACAGAAAGCTTACCCTGCACTGGTGGGGGGCGAGGGAGGGGGCACACACAATAAACATATAGACCAATAACAGAGTAACAGAGGGATGCATGAAATATGAAATAATAACCCAGAGTAAGAGAGTGGAGAGTGAAGATAGCTCATTTCTTTTTAGCACTGAATAATATTCCATTGTTTGGGTAGTACAGTTTATTTACCCATTCATTTATTCAGAAAACCAAATACCGCATGTTCTCACTTATAAGTGGGAGCTGAATGATGAGAACACATGGACCCATGAGGGAGAACAACACACACTGGGGCCTGTTGGAAGGTGGGGAGTGGGAGAAGGGAGAGCATCAGGAAGAACAGCTAATGGATGCTGGGCTTAATATCCAGGTGATGGGATGATCTGTGCAGCAAACTACCATGGCACACGTTTACCTACGTAACAAACCTACACATCCTGCGCATGTACCCCTGAACTTAAAAGTTGGAAAAAATAAACAAAAAATAAAAACTAAAAATGTCTTCCTCTAATTCCTACAAGAACTCACACTTTATCTCACATATTCTCTCTCTCTCTCTGCCCTTGGGGCAACAGGTGGCAAACTTACCTAAACCTGCTTTGCTAATACTTTGAACATAGACACATTTTCCTTTATTTCTCAGCCTTATTTAGTCCATCATTTATGAAAACTGGATCTAAAATTGAGATAAATCTGTACCCTGTAGGTTTGTTAATATATTCTTCTGCTCCAATAGTTGTTCTACAGAAAAATAGCATTTGTGTATTCCTGGAAAAGTTCTTCTGGAAAGGATAATCTTTGTTGTACAATAATCCTAACTTCATTACCTTTCTCTTATTCCTTCAGTTTGACCTATATCTTATTTCTCTGTGAGTGCCCCCATTCTACTCTCCATAGCTATGAAGCAGTGATTATGGAAAAGAACTATTCCTGATGAAACAAAAAGAATGATAGTTTTCTTGAATAATTCAGATATTCTCTTTCCACTGAAACTTCTGTCTATTCAACATTTATTAAATGCCTGCTATATTCTAGGTAGTCTTCCAGGCACTGGGGATACAGCAGTGAACAAAACGGGCAAAATTTCTGTTGTCATAGAAGTTACACTCCAATGGGGAGTAATAAAAAGCTGTATTGGCATGTATAGTCTTCTGTTGTAGGGTAAACTCACTTAAGGCCATATTCTTAACAATCATTTTCATCTTCGTACGCATCCCCATGACAAAATATTTCGCAAACCATAGAAAAAGGATAAATATTCATTAAAAGAATAGATAAATGATCTGTTTCATAGCTTCAATCTTTCTCCTTCCACTGGCTCATTTCCTTTGCCAAATCTGAAGACAGAATAAGCTACTTCTCAGGCTGCTTTCTCCTTCTTTCCTTTCCTTCCCTCTATAATGCATTTAAAGGTTAGTCTGTGCCTACAATTTCTACTCTCTAATTTCTCCACATCCCACCACTTTACTGAAATTGGTTTACTGAGGGTCACCAATTACCTACAGGAAACTCCCCCTGGCGAAACTCTCAACTTCTCTAATTTCAGAAAAATATTTCCCATTGCCTACTAGAAAGCTCCAAATGGGTATCCTGATGGCATTAAATATGTGAACTCCATCATTTTCTCCTTCGAATGTACCTTTCCTCTATGCTCCCTCTGTAGGTTGATGGATGGCATGACGACCTTGGACACCCTCCTCAAGTCTCCCTTTCCTTTCCACCCACACCCAGTCAGGAATCCCACCTGCGGCTTCTACCGTCTCCCCTTCCACCACCACTGCCTTAGTCCAAAACCTGTGTCACTTCCCAAGACAACTGCAATAGTCTTTCAACCAGTGTTCCCTTTCAACAATAACAGTGGTCACTTAGAATGTGAGATCCACAAGGGTGGGGACTGTGATCTGTTTTGCTCATTGATATATTCCAAGTACATGGAACAATAGCTGACACAAGGCAGGTATTCAGCAAACGTGTTGAAAGAATGAATAAACTAAGTGCTAGGCATATAAAGCCCTTTAATATATACTCTCTCATTTGATCAACACAAAACCTATGAGGCTGGGATTGTCATCCTTATTTTATAGATGGCAACACTGTCACTTGGTAAGCTGTCCTAGTCACAGAGCTAATAAGAGTGGGAGGTAGGATTTGAAGCCAGGTCAGCCAGTCTCACTCTGAAACACCAGCTCATGATCACACTACTAACTGTCTAAACCACTGAGATTCTTAAAAATTGGTTATTATGATTAAAGGGGTAGCTACTATTTAATGAATTCTTACTAGGTGCCAAGGCTTTGCATAATTACTTCACCAATTACAATTCTACAGGAGAGGTATTACCCCATTTTACAATTATGTAACCTGAGGCTCAGTGAGTTTAAGCAACTTGTCAAAGAACAGTAAGCTATAAAGCAGGAATTCAGACTCCAAAATTCTAGACTACCCCTGGTTTCTTACAAGTACTATACTAGAATTATCTCTCTAAAACTCACCATTTTGGCTGGGCACAGTGGCTCATGCCTGTAATTCCAGCAGTTCAGGAGGCTGAGGCAGGAGGATCACTTGAGGTCAGGAGTTCAAGACCAGCCTGGCCAACATGGCAAAACCTCTTCCCTACCAAAAGTACAAAAATTAGCCGGGCATGGTGGTGCGCACCTGTAATCCCAGCTACTCGGGAGGCTGAGGCATAAGAATCGCTTGAACCCAGGAGGCAGAGGTTGCAGTGAGCTGAGATCACGCCACTGCACTCCAGCCTAGGCGACAGAGTGAGGCTCTGTCTTGAAATAAATAAATAAATAAATAATAAAAAATAAAACTTACCATTTTATTCCACTAAAAAATCTTCAATGGTGCCTAATCCACAAAAAATAAGGCCCAACCCCCTGAGTAAGGCATTTAACACTGTTCACACTTCAGTAATTAGCTCTCATTTACCCATTTCAGGTAGAGTTTGCCCTGGCTACACGGGGTCTGCCCTCTGAATGTTTTCTGGGCCTCTATATTCTTCCTCGAGTGCTCCCAACAGTTAGAAAGCCTTTGCCACTTGTTCCAGCCCATCCTAGAAGAACCAGTTAAAGTTACATCTCTTCCAAGCTTTCTCAGATTCCACCACTGAGAATGATGAATTCTGCTTTCCCCTTGATTACACGAGCCCTGTGTACCTCTAATGATGGCTTCTGTAACAGTTTGTCTGTAGCAGTTATGTAGATATGTTTGTCTTCCTTTATTAGACTATGATTCCTCAGAACACAGGAACCTTCTCTGAAACCCTTATAAGGTTAGCACAGTTCTTTGTGCAAAATCAACCACTGCAGCCTGCCGAATGAACTGAGAGAATGGCCTGGGGCTCATCTGTTGCAGGTAGGATAATACATCAACTCTGTATATGAGGGTATTTTTCTTTTGTACTCATTGATCATTACTTTAAAAATTAGCAAACAATACTTAAGCAATATAAACACTTAAATTTCTTCTACGTAGAAATCAGATACTAAACTCTATTTTATAAAAAACCTCACTGAAGCGGGAAGATCCCTTGAGCTGAGGAATTCAAGGCTGCAGTGAGCTCTGATTGACCCTGACTCTAAAAGCAAAACAAAAACAAAAATGCCTCAAACACCTCATACAGTTTGAAAATATCAGTTAAAGTCGAATATTGTAAAAATGTATGTGTCTTTAATATTGGTGCCTTGGTCATTCATTATATTAATATATCTTGGGTTGGGCATGGTGGCTCACGCCTGTAATCCCAGCACTTTGGGAAGCTGAGGTGGGTGGACTGCTTGAGTCCAGGAGTTCAAGAGCAGCCTTGGCAATATGGTAAAACCCCATCTCTAAAAAAAACAAAACAAAACAAAAAAGATAAGAAAAAAAATTAGCTGGGCTTGGTGGTGCACACCTGTAGTTCCAGCTGCTTGGGAGCCTGAGGTAGGAGGAACACCTGAGCCTGGGGAAGTCGAGGATGGAGTGAGCCGTGATTGTGCCACTGCACACCAGCCTGAGTGATGGAGTAAGACTCTGTCTCAAAAACAACAACAACAACAACAAAAAACCCATCTTTGATAGCCATCATGGTAGTACCATGATATTCATTTGGATATTAAGACTGATGATCAGTACTACAGATTTCATATTCTTCTGTTCCCATTCCTTGGCTTCCACAAGAGTGACTGGTTCTGCTGGAGCAGCATAACATCTGGAGTCATACACTCACCACCCAAGCCCGGACACAACTTTGTTGATATTCATCTGCAAAGGGATTGTTGAGATGTCCACTGATTATAATGGTAGCTTCTGGACATAGATGCATCTTCTAGTACCCAGTACCAGCATCTAACCCTGGCTCATTTGTTACTGCCTGTTTGCTAGCTTATTCTTGAGTACTTAAACAGTTTGTTTACCATTTGGGAGGATAAAGATACCTGCTGATCTCTTAGGCTGTCATACCTACCTCACTAGCATGTTTGTTTATCCTATCTGCAAATTCAGCTTATGATTTTCCTTCATCAAAATGTCTTGCTTTTCCTGTATACTTGACTCCAATGTCATGCTGACAGACATGAGTCATGTTTCCAGTTTCAAAATATCACTTGATTATAAAAAATGCCCAGTAGCTTCATACCACACACCTGAATAGCTTAGAAAGGAAGACACGGCAGTTCAAGGAAGGCTCATTGACTTTCTTCATTGAATCTGGTTAAGTTTGAAGAGGATTAAGTCATTTTTTAAGCCCAGTTGAAAGCTGGTTCAGTGCTTATGCTAGTCACCTCTTCTATCCACTTGTGAAAATCTTCTTTTGCCTGACAATCATATTTAATCTTGTTCTTGACCCTGATAAATCAGTGGAGGGACCCTTCATGTAGAGTATCATTGTGGTTCTAGTAGTGGGGGAGGCTGCACATGCGTGAGAGGGTCTCTCATGCTACTGGCTAAAATGGAAACTGGTGGGAGATGCTGGCATCTTACTTGCATAGCGCCCCCTGGAGATGACTGGGTGGTATATGAGTGTGGGCCTCAGTCATACGGTCTAGCTGAGTTTGCAGAGCTTCAAGGTCCCTTCTGGAATCCCACTGGTTTTCCATCACTGTGGTTCTCAAGAAAATGCCCCCAGCCCTCTACACTCCTTAGAGCTTTAGGAATTGTCAGCCTATGACCCTGATCAATGGAGAGTTATCTCCTGATCTCCTCTCCAGGTATTTAGTCATAAAAAAAAACACATTATATATTTATAACTTCAAAAATTTGAAACCTATTATCTTCTCATATGTATCTGAGTGAAATATTCTTTATCTGAATTAGTGTATACTGGGGAAAGGCTAGCTGGCTGGCTGGCTTCTAAGAATACTCAAGCACCTTTTCTGAAGTCATCAGTAAGATCCACCATGCATCATAATCTGGTTCCCCATTTTTGTACAAAAATTCAATGTTGTGAGTACCCCTGTGTGGTTATTTTAAAAGACTGACTCACGGACTAAAGTTATAGTAGACCTAGGTTCTAGGGATGTCTCCCTACTCTCCTATGTTCTACTCATTATTCAATTTCATTTAGATTTGCACATCACCTTGCTTGCATTCTAAACCAGCCTGATGACATGCTTAATGCCTGTTATTTGTCACAAGCACTGATCTCCAGTACTGTAATCACAGAACAGAATTTGGAAAAATCCGAGAATTTTTACTGTCTCTTGTTTAGAAAGGTTATAGTTAATTGCTTTAGAATCCAAAGCTACTGACATCCTTGAAGTGCTTTTCTGATGAACTATGTGACCATGGTTTTCAATTCACTAAAAAATTAAGGGCAAATAAAATTCTACATGAAAATGCATTAGGAACCAGAATTTGTTCTGGAGTGCTTTAGTGAATCTTAATTTTTATTAATGACCAAAAGCCTTCAGAATATTAAAATGCACAAAAAATGAACTAACTCATTTACTAGCCAAAGAGGCAGAAACCAAATGTTTGAATTTCCTTGACTGGTCAAAGGTATAATACACATATTTTACCCTAAATTAGACTCAAAAGTTGTTCCCTTCCACTTGGTTTAAAAGGTTTAAGTATATGATAATGTAGTATTTAATTCTCTAGTGTTACTTCCCTTTTATTTTGAGGTGAAATTAAGAGAAAATATTTTCTAGGCAAAAAATTTCCTGAATAAGGTGTATTTTCTTTCCCCTCCAATTCTGAAACAAATCTGTGGCTAACAAGAATATCTACCAACAGAAACACTTTCCTCTTGACAGCTTAAACAAGCTTCCAATGCTGGTATACGGAGCTGGGAATGTAAGCTGGCACCGGATCCTCTACCTTACCCACATACATCTCATTGTTGGTTATATCTCATGTCTGTCTCCCACTCAATTCTGGGGCTTCAGGGTCAACAATTCAGGGTTTTGGTCAAATCAAGGGGTCACAGGCCAAGAAACTGGATTTCATTCTGGATGCAGTGGGATGGGGAAGAGGTCTGTGAGCAGGGAATAGAATGAATAGAAGTCCAGTTGGGAAGATGAATCCTCTGGCACTGTGGAGAATGATCCAGAAGAGCAGAGGAGACAACTGTGGCAATAGTCAAAGAGCACTGCTGCCCTTAGGCAAGTCCTAAAGCAACTACAGTTCTGAGGAGACAAAGGCAGTGAAAAGGGGCTATCTCAGCCTTGTGCCTCTTTCTGAAACAGAAAGCCACATTGACGCAAGTCAAACAACTGAACAAAAGGAAATAATTAAACAAAAGGTAATAATCCTTTATGCATCATCTACCTTTCTACCCTTCTACCACTGCTCACACACACACTGGCACCCACACACTGACACATTCACAAATGGATTTTTCTATAGTTGTTTTATGTTTAAAATTTTTTAAGTTTGGGTATATTTCTTAGAGTACATCTAGAAAAAATGCAAGATGATGTATTAAGAGATTTATATAAACTACAGGTGAGTCATACATAATTCCTCGGAAACTAAGAATAAGAAACTTGTCCTCTGAACATGAAATCAGTTTCTCACATGTTCTTCTGCCTCTTGATAGACTCTTTTTCAATATTACTAACTGCCTTTTCTTCCATA
This sequence comes from Gorilla gorilla gorilla, assembly GCF_029281585.2. Lineage (NCBI taxonomy): Eukaryota > Metazoa > Chordata > Mammalia > Primates > Hominidae > Gorilla > Gorilla gorilla. The sequence continues at coordinate 26,193,115 of NC_073228.2, read as the reverse complement.
GGCATCTCTTTAAAAAATTGAGATATAACTCATTTACCACAAAACACACCTTTTAAGAGTATACATTTTAATGGTTTTTACTGTATTCTTAAAGTTGTACAACCATCACCACGATCTGATTCTGATTTTTTTTTTCACTACCCAAAAAGGAAATCAATAGCCATCATTCCCCATTTCCCTCGACTGAAACTCTAATCCACATTCTGTTTCTATGGATTTGTCTATTCTGAACATTTCATATAAATGTAATAATACAATATGTGTGCTTTTGTGTCCAGATTTTTTTTATTCACATAGTATTTTCAGGGTTTATCTGTGTCATAGTATGTATCAGGAACTCATTACTTTTTACAGCTGAGTAATATTTTATGGATATACCACATTTTGTTTACCTATCCATCAGTGACTGGGAATTTGGGTTGCTTACACTTTTTGGCTATTTATGAATCACGCTGCTTTGAATATCTGTGCACAAGTTTTAATGCAAACCTACGTTTTCAATTATCTTGGTATATCCCCTAGGAGAGGAAATGCTGGATTTTATAATTCTAAGTTTAATTTTTTGAGAAACCATCAAACTGTTTTCTAAAGTGGTTGGGCTGTTTTAAATTCCCATTGTAAAATACGAAGATTCCAATGTGTATTCATGTATTTTCCAACACTTCCTATTGTTTGTCTTTTTTAATACAGCCATCCTAGGGGGTGTGAACTAGTATTTCACTGTGGTTTTAGTTAGCATTTCCATAATGACTAATGGTGTTGAGCATCAGTGGTGTTGATCTGCTTACTGGTCATTTGTATACATTCTTTGGAGAAATGTCTATTCAACTCCATTGCCCATTTGTCAGTTGTATTATGTCTTTTTGTTGTTGACTTGCAAAATTCTTTATATAGTCTATTAGGTTTTTATCAGCTGGATGATTTTCTCCCATTCTGTGGGTTGTCTTCATTTTCTTTCTTTCTGTCTTCTTCATCTTCTTTTTTTTGTCACTCTGTCACCCAGGCTGTAGTGCGCTGGTGCACTCACTGCAACCTCTGCCTCCTGGGCTTAAGCCATCCTCCAACTTCAGCCTCCTGAGTGGCTGGGACTACAGGCACATGCCACTATATCTGGATAATATTTCTAATTTTTGTAGAGACGGGGTTTCACCATGTTTCCTAGGCTGGTCTGAACTCCTGGACTTAAGCAATCCTCCTGCCTTAGCCTCCCAAACTGTTGGGATTACAGGCATGAGCCACCGCACCCAGCCATCTTCATTTTCTTGATGTTGCTGTATTCTTTGAAGTACAAAAGTTTTTAATTTTGATGAAGTCCAATATACCTCTTTTCTCTTTTATCACTTCTGCTTTTGTTGTGATATTTAAGAAATCATTGTCTTATCCAAGGTCATAAACATTTTCTGGTATGTTTTACACTTTTATAAGTTTTATAATTTTAGTTCTTACATTTAGGTCTCACAAGTTGCTATTGACATATTATCTCGGTTTGTGTTTATCTGAGAATATTCTTCATTTTAGGACATTACTGGAAGTAGAATTCTTGGTTAACAGTGTTTTTCTTTAAGGGCTTTTAGTATTTCATTCCACTGCTTTCTGACCTTCATGGTTTCCAAAGAGAAATTAGCTGTTAATCTTTATTTCTTTAGACATAATATTTTAGTTCTTTGAACATATTTCAAGTAACTTATTTAAAGTCTTTGTCTATTAAATCCAACATCTGTGCTTCCTCAGGAACAGTTTCTATTATTTTCCCCCCGCCCATGGGAAATAAAGTGTGCCCATGCCACGCTTTGTTTCTTTGCATGTCTCATAATTATTTTGCAGAAAACTGGACATTTTGAATATTTTAGTATGGCAACTCTGGAAATCAGATTCTCTTCCTTCCCCCAGGGTTTGTTGTTGTTGATGGGGACTTTTGTTGTAATAGTGGTGGTGATACTGTTTATTTAGTGACTTTTCTGAACAAATACTGTAAAGTCTGTGTTCTTTGTCATGTGTGGCAGCTGAAGTTTCTGCTTGGCTAGTTAGTGGTCAGCTAATGATTGGGTAGAAGTTTCTTTAAATGCCTGCAAACAATAAGTCTTCCAGTTTTCTCATTGCTTTTATGGAAAAGAGACTTTGTGGAGGCTTTTACTCTGTCATTTTCCCTGACATCCTCTCAGTACACTTGTTCACTGTTGTTTGCTACAGGGTTACATTCTTTCCCCTTTTCTCTTATTCCACAAAATTTCTCTGGGCAATATCATACATATCTAGGTCTTAAAATTCTACCCCAAATTTATTGACTTGCAAAACTACATCCTCAGCATAAACATTTTCCCTGGAAGATGTATTTGTAAATGATCAATAGTCATTTCTATGTGTATGTTTTACAGATGTCTCTAGCTCAACAGGTCTTAAACCACTCACCCACTCAGTCACACAAACTAGAAAACTGGGAGGCATGCTAGACTACTCCTTTATCTTCAATTCTTCACTAAAACACCTCCTATCAAATCTTACAACATTCCACCAAGCTCATCATTATCTTATCACATTATACATACCCCCATGGAAAGCATTTATTTACATGGATGTTCTTACTAGACTATAGGCATCTTGTGAGCAGGAATTGTATATATTTATCATCTTATCCTAGGACTCACCGTGATGCCTAACTCATTATACTCAGCCAAATGCTTTATCTGTGTAGCAGGATTGTATTTTCCAAAGATGGCCGCATCAATATATTCCTCTTCCCACACGCTTTTTTCCCTATATAGTGTTGATGTTCCATCAAGGGGTGGAGTCAAGGAGCTCTCATCTCTTGAATGTGGGAAGACCTTTACAAGTGCCTTCACCAAATGAATGTGACAGAAATGACACCACTTGAAATCTAAGGCTAAGTCTAAAAGGTGATATGAATTCCACCTGGCTTTCTGTCCCAGGACATGAGCCATGGAGTACTGAGCTAACATGTGAGATATCCAGCTACCCTGAAGCTGTCATGTGGACAGACTACATAGAGATAGAGATGCCAGAGGAGCTCCAGCTATATGTATCTTCCCTCTCCAAGTACCAGGAGCGTAAGTGAAGAAGACTTCAATATGACCTCAGTTCCAGTTACTGTCTGACTGAAACCACATGAGACACTCAAGGCCAGAACCACTCAGTTAACGAGCCTCCAAGTTCCAGAAACAGTAAGAGATAATATTGCTGTTTGAAGCCACTACACATTTTGTGGTGATTTTGTTATACAACGTTAGATAACTAAAACAATAAATGAAGAAATGAAGATTAGAGTGGAGATATATCAATATCCCCTTTCATTTCTCTACCATGCATCATTTTAAAGTGGAAAATTGTTTTAAATATGTGCTTAAAACAAAAGTATCTCAAATTTATATCAAAAAGTTTCAAGATGTAATTAATGTGGATATAAAATGAACATACATCTAGCAAGGAAGTCCTTTCTCCAAATACCTTAGGTGTTACATTATTTTCTCAAACAAAATATAAATGACTGCACTATGTAATCAAGTACCACATGCCGTCTTAAAAGGTAAAACCCCTGTTCTTTACTCCCTCCCAATAGATAATTTCATGAAGATAATTTCCGGATCATCCACGTTAGAAGTTTCTAGTACTATAATATCTAAGTGCATCATGTTCATGCATTGACTGCTCTTAGGCAAACTTTTGCTAAATTAAATGTCTTACTGTGTTTTTGTAGTTTCCTAGTCAAAAGAGTATTTTTATGAATCATGAGCATTTCTGTTGATTCTTATTTTTTACACAGCAAAATTTAATAAACTTAAAAATAGTTTATAATGATGGACTATTCAATATATCCTAGATGTAGACAAATCCACTGTGTGTGTGTAGCACAAATTTAACCTCAAGCTAATAGCTGTTAATATCTTAAGATTACATTTCTTTAGAACAGATGCTTACTTAACATAGATAAAAGAAACAACATTAAATGAAACCTCATCCAGAAGAATTTTCTACCTTTCAATAACCTCTCAGCATGTTTTAAAAAAAGAGTTGGGATTAATTACTTTTAAGTTTTAAAAATGTGTTTCGTCTGGTTTCCCTAAGCCAAAAGACATGTTAATTTAAATAAACACAAGAGAAGCTTTGTATTTTGATTCACAAATATAAAAGAAAATTTCTCTGAATTATTAAAATTAGATGAGCAATCTATGCTCATAACACTGTTTTGTATTCTATGTCTATAAAGCTCTTTTCAAAAGAACAAATTTCAGTCATTTTTCCATTTCAAATGTAGATGAATACATCTAATTATTCACTCAACACGTATGTTTGAAGCCCCGTATCGACACAAAATTTCTCCTGGAAGAGATATTAGGAGAAATTTCCTTAATTGACATTTCATTTTGCTTAATACATTAATCATAATTTCCATTAAGTGCGTTTCTGATAACATCATTTAAAAAGTATCTTCTCTGAGTTTTAATTTCTAATTCTAGTCTGCTGCATTCTGGGCAGAATAAGAAACTGAATGAAAAAATTACTACTGCTTTGTGAATTATTTAAAATGCATTATATAGAGGGTAAATATAAAATTTATTTTCAAAACTAGACAAATTTTGAGAATAAAAGTAATGTTAAGAATTATACTGAAAAATAAGCATTGAAACTGGAACCTGTGGTCATTCTAAATATGAATCATATCCTCAGTATGATATTAACAATATTAAATATCACCATGTTAGGTGAGGGCCACAGTCCATCTAGCAAAGGACAAACTCTGTACAATTAATTTTTTTTTTTTTTTTGAGACGGGGTCTCACTGTGTCACCCAGGCTGGAATGCAGTGGTGTCTCAACCTCCACCTCCCGGGTTCAAGCAATCCTCCCACCTCAGCCTCCAGAGTAGATTGCAGTACAGGTGCATACCACCACACGTGGCTAATTTTTGTATTTTTAGTAGAGATGGGATTTTGCCATGTTGACCAGGCTGGTCTCAGACTCCTGAGCTCAAGTGACCCGGCCACTTTGGCTCCCAAAGTGCCGAACTTACAGGCAGGAGCCACCATACCTGGCCTACAAGTAATCTTTATAGTGGCAGGAAGAGTCATAAGTGTCCTCATTAACATCATCATTTTCATGTGTTTTACGATATTTTACTATTTCTATGACTACCGTAATACCTCACTTGCCCAGAGATCAGAGTTCCAGTGGCAATGGTGTGTATTATTTAGGAGCTGCCCTTAGTCCCTTGCTCATGCTACCTGTTGTATAAACTCAGTCAACAAATTAAAAGCAGCTGCCAAAAGCATAAAGTAACAACTGAAAGAAAAGGGAGGAGATGGAAGAACTACAAAAAGGAGAGAAAACTGGGATAACAATGTGGGGTAGATTTTATTGTAGGGAATCTTTTATGTGGTATCAAAACATTCTCAATGATGACTCTGAGTTGATGTCTTTAGCATTTTTCGTTTAAAAGAGTAGAGGAGTAAGTAGAGCGTGCTAGAAAAATATCCTTCAAAATGGTAAGCTTTGGCACATATATTGAGATTACATTTTAGTTTTTTGGAAACTGACTTGTGGAACATTTTATTCCTGGACAATATCTGATAAATGAGGTATTCCTGTACTTCCTTTTATTTGGCTTGAAACAATCTCTTTAAAACTCTTCTAAGCAGTGCTTTGTTGAAAAAATAATCTGAATTAACCCATCCATGGTTTTAGCAAATTTCGCCATAGAATATCTCAATGTTCTGCCTAAAATCAAAACTTTAAAAAAATCTTCATATGGAAACAGCTTCATTCTCTTTATCACTTTAGTTTTCCTGTTTCAAATGTTTACCAGTTCTGTATTATTTTCAGAATTTTAAGCTGCATTGTGGATCCATTCAAATAATATTTGACACAAAAGCAGAAAAAAATATTTTATTATTTTGTCCTATTCTGTTTCCAGAGGGTTATAAGTATCTGTGTCAATACTACTGTTTGGTGAAATCAAGACCCAAGAATTATTCTTGACAGAATCTTTCCAGTCTCAATTAGGGTGCTATAGTTGGAAAACATTAGAGATTCATCCATGTATCTATTCAACACACTTGTACTGGTGCCTAAAACATGCCAGGCATGTGCCCAGGGGAAACAAGCATGCATAAACAAGTAAACCAATAACAAAAACAGTAATAATAAATCATAAGGATTGAGAAGTAGTGTAGAGAAAAAAGGTAGTGTACAATAATAGAAAGTGATGGGGGATATTCTAACATTTGGGTGGAGACTAGGTAGTCATTGGAAAATACAAGATCCACTATGGTTTGAACGTGTCCCACAATATTCATGTGTTGGAAAGTTAATCCTCAATGCAACTGTGTTAAGAAGTGGGAACCGTAAGAGGTGATTAGATCATGAGGGCTCTACTATCATTAATATGGTTTGGCTCTGTGTCCCCACCCAAATCTCATCACAAATTGTAATCCCCACATACTGGGGGAGGGCCCTGGTGGGAGGTGACTGAATCATGGGGGCGGAATTCCCCTTGCTGTTCTCGTGATAGTGAGTGAGTTTTCATGAGATCTGATGGTTTAAAAATGTGTGGCACTTCCCCCTTCTCTCTCTCCTGTTCCACCATGGATGGGAAGATGTGTCTTGCTTCCCTTTCACCTTCTGCCATGATTATAAGTTTCCTGGGGCCTCCCAGTCATGCTTCCTGTTAAGCCTGCAAAACTGTGAGTCAATTAAACCTCTTTTCTTCATAAATTACCCAGTCTCAGTTCTTTGTAGCAGTGTGAAAATGGACTAATACAGAAAATTGATACTAGGATTTGGGCACTGCTATGAAGATACCTGAAGATGTGGAAGTGACTTTGGAACTGGATAACGAACAGAGGTTGGAACAGTTTGGAGGGCTCAAAAGAAGACAGGAAGATGTGGGAACGTTTGGAACCTCATAGAGATTTGTTAAATGGTTTGACCAAAATGCTGACAGTGATGTGAACAATGAGGTCCAGGCTGAAGTGGTCTCAGATGGAGATAAAGAACTTATTGGGAAGTGGAGTAAAAGTCATTCTTGCTATGCTTTAGCAAAGAGACAGGCTGCATTTTGCCCCTGCCCTTGAGATCTCTAAAACTTTAACTCAAGGGAAATGATTTAGGGTATCAGGTGGAAGAAATTTCTAAGCAGCAAAGCATTCAGGATGTGATTGGCTGCTTCTAAAAGTGTATGCTCATATGCATGAACAAAGAGATGTTCTGAAATTGTAACTTATATTTAAATGGGAAGCAAAGCATACAAGTTTGGAAAATTTGCAGCCTGACCATGTGGTAGAAAAGAAAAACCCATTTTTGGGGGAGAGATTTAAGTAGGTTATAGAAATTTGCACAGAGGAGCCAAATGTTAATAGCCAAGACAATGGGGAAAATGTCTCCAGGGCATGTTAAAGACCTTTGTGGCAGCCCCTCCCACCATAGGCCTGGAGGACTAGGAGGGAAAAATGGTTTTATGGGCCCCTCTGCTCTGTGCAGCCTGGGGACATGGCACCCTGTATCCCAGCCTCTCTGGCTCCAGTTGTAGCTAAAAGGGGCCAACGTACAGCTCAGGCCATTGCTTCAGAGGGTACAAGTCCCAAGCCTTGGTGGCTTCTACATGGTGTTGGGCCTGTGCGTGCACAGAAGGCAAAAGTTTGGGAGCCTCCACCTAGATTTCTGAGGATGTATGGAAATGCCTGAATGTCCAGGCAGAAGTCTGTTGCAGGGGCAAAGCCCTCATGGAGAACCTCTAGTAGAGCAGTGCAGAGTGGAAATGTGGGGTTGGAGCCCCCATACAGAGTCCCCACTGGGCCACTGCCTAGTGGAGCTGTGAAAAGAGGGCCACCATCCTCCAGACCCCGGAATGCTAGTTCCACTGACAACTTTCACCTTGCACCTGAAAAAGCTGCAGCCACTCAATGCCAGTCCATGAAAGCAGCTGCTGAGGCAGTACCCTGCAGAGCCACAGTGGCAGAGCTGCCCAAGGCTGTGAGAGCCCACCCCTTGCATCAGCATGCCATGTATATGAGACATGGATTCAAAGCAGATTATTTTGGAGCTTTAAGATTTAATGACTGCCCTGTTGGGTTTTGGACTTGCTTGGGTCCTCTAGCCCTTTTCTTTTTGCCAATTTCTCCCTTTTGGAATGGCAGCATTTACCCAATGCTTGTACTCCCATTGTATCTTGGAAGTAAATAACTTGTTTCTGATTTTACAGGCTCATAGGTGGAAGGGACTTGTCTTATCTCAGATGAGACTTTGGAACTGCACTTTTGAGGTAATGCTGGAATGAGTTAAGACTTTGGGGGACTGTTGGGAGGGCATGATTGGTTTTGAAATGTGAGAAGGACATGAGATTTGGGAGGGGTCAGGGATAGAATGATATGGTTTGGCTCTGTGTCCTCAACCAAATTTCATCTCGAATTGTAATCCTCACATGTCAGGGGAGGGGCCTGGTAGGAGGTGATTGAATCGTGGGGGTGGACTTCCCCCTTGCTGTTCTTGTGATAGTGAGTTCTCATGAGATCTAACGGTTTAAAAATGTATAGCACTTCCCCCTTCTCTCTCTCTCTCATGTTCCATCATGGGAAGATGTGCCTTGTTTCTGCTTAGTCTTCCACCATGATTGTAAGTTTCCTGAGGCCTCCCAGTCATGCTTCCTGTTAAGCCTGCAGAACTGTGGCCTCCCAGTCACGCTTCCTGTTAAGCCTGCAGAACTGTGAGTCAATTAAACTTCTTTTCTTCATAAATTACCCAGTCTCAGGTAGTTCTTTATAGCAGTATAAAAATGAACCAATACAATCATGAATAGATGAATGTCATCATTGCAGAAGTGGGTGTGATACAAAATTGAGTTTGGCCCTCCTCTTTTTCTCTCTCACCATGTGCCTTCTGCCATGTTATGACACAGCAAGAATGCCCTTACCAGATGTAGCACCTTGATCTTGGACTTCCCATCCTCCAGAACCATGAGCCCAAGGAATTTCTATTCTTTATAAATTACTCAGTGGTGTTCTGTTATAGTAGCACATAATGGACTAAGATAAGATCTGAGGGGGGAAATCCAGACAAAGAGAAAAAATAACTTCAAAGGCCTTAGGTAGGAACAAGCTTGAAATACTTATAAATGGCAGGAAAACCACATGCTGGATCCATGTAACTGAGGGGGAGAGGAGTAGGGGATAAGCTGAAGAGATGGGCAGGGGCCAGATTTACATTTGTTTCAATACTGATGAGAAGCCATTGGAGGGTTTTGAGCATGGAATTATATAATCTCATTTATTTTCCAACAGATCTGATTGTTGTACAAATGAACTGTTGGAGGAAGTAGGTGTGAAAATAGGAAGACCAGGTGGGAGTTACTGCAACAGTCCAGTGAAGAGTCAATTTAGATTTATTTTAGACTTGGGTGGTAATGACAGACGTGATGGGAAGTGGTTTGATGTAAGATATATTTGAAGCAGCAGGAATTTTTGGTAGGAAGAATGTAGGCGTGAAAGAAAGAAATGCGTCAAGTATGACTCAGTACTAGTTACTGATATGAAGAATATTGGGGAAGAATTAAGAGCTCTGTTTCAGAAATATTAAGTGCCAGACATCTATTAGAATTTCAAGGAAGGTGTTTAGGAAAAGGTTGAATACCAGCCTGGAACTTCAGAAAGAGACTAGGACTAGAGATACAAACTGGAAGTCATCAGCATATAGATGGCATTTAAAGCAATGAGACCGCACAAGATGAGTTAGGGACTGAGTAAAGGAAGTGGGGAGGGAAGATAAGGTGGTACTACTAAAGGAGATGGAGTAGGAGCAGCTAGCCAATTAGGAGAAATTCCTGGAGACCACGATGTTCTTCCTAACTGATAATGTGATTAAAACCTATCAGAGAAGGAGTGATCAATGGTGTCAAAACTTCTGAGAAGTCAACTGTGATGAAGACTAAAGACAGAGCACTGCATTTAGTACAGAGATCACTTGTTGATTGGACAAATGTTTCAACATATTGAAGTGGCGAAGAGCCTCATTGCCATGAGTAAAAGAAAGAAGAGAATATAAGGCAGTAGAATAATTAAGTATTAATAGAAAGACATTTTGAAGACTCTGGTTACAAAGATAAACAAAGACGTGGCACAGTGATTGAAGTGAGATTTGGATTGCAACAGAGCATTTACTGGTAGTTGAATATATACCCCCCTCCCTATTGCATCTCCCCTTCCCCACACACATTTCCTAGCCCCCTGAAGGTAGGTGGAGCCTTTTGTCTAGTTCTGGCTAATGGGCTGTGATTGGAATATGGGTCATTTCTGGGCCAAAGTACAAAGAACTGGGTGTGAGCTCTTCATATACTGTCTTCTCTAGCCATCGGTGACCAGTAGTGTTCAAGATAATGGAATCTTTCTATCAACCAACATTGAACTTACAATCTGAAAAAGTATTAATCACATTAAATTATTGATAACTAACCAGTTTAGATCTATAAAAACAGCACTTTCTTATGGTTTCACTTAACAAATCTTTGCTGAGTGAAGCCACTGAGATGTGGGAGTCAATTTGCTACCACAGTATAACTTAGAATAATTCGGCATATGTGAGCAAAGAATTCTTTAACATATTATTTCATATTTTTATATTTTTGAAATAATGTATCAGAGAGAAAAATATTGATATAAGAGAAATGGTGGATAATTATAGGAGAAAAACCCTTGAATAAGGATGAGGAGTGTAGTGTACTAGTGAAGACCTTAGACAGAGGTACACATTTCCATAAGGAAGAAATCCATCTACCCTAAAGGAGGGAAGGTGGAACATGGATATAGATGCAATTGCAGAGTAGATTTGGGATGGGCAGATAAAGTGGTTCTCTTCTGTTTGCCTCCACTTTTCCAGTGAAATCGAGGTCATCATCTCAGAATAGAAATGAAAAGGCAGTGTTGGAGGTTTGAGAAGAATAGATGGAGATGAAATTTTCTACTGTGAGAATGAATTAACATTGCAGTGCTGAGGGCTCTTTGGCCTTACGTTCAAGGGAGGATAGTTAACATAAGTGTCTTCTCTTGAACCATGGTCAAGTGTTTAGATACTGTAGTAGGGTACATGAGTGTTTGGTGTAGCCAGGGTTGGGGATTGCCAATGAGGAAGGTAGAAGTAAATAGGGGCAAGGAAGTTGAGAGTAGTTCAAGGAAGTGGTTACTCTGATGGACCATGAAATCTAACCTGAGAAGTGAAAACATGAAGAAGTTAATGGAAAGTGGAAAATGATGTTAATCGATTGTAAGTCCCACAGGGCAAAAAACTGCTAGTGTGAGGATGCTAACCTAACTGAGTTAGAAATGTGGGGGCTGGGGAGGGCAGAGAGAATGGAATGCCAGAAACCAAAATTTTCAAGGATGGTACAGTTACTGGAATTGTTAAAGACTCTAGTCATACCCCTGAACAGGTGGCTGAGGTGGAGAACTGATGAGCTCAAGAAACCGAGAGGCCAATGAGTTGTAATAATCTCATTCATGGGCTAATCCATCCAACATCATATTGGCTATGAACAATTATGATTTAGGGTAGGACATGCTTTGTTCTTCCTGTGCTAGTTTTATCACATACAAGCTATAGCCATGAAAGTGAAGCGCTGTGAATGAGATAGTGTGAAGCAATATCTAAATTTTTACAAGCGAAGTGTTATTTAAATGAAAATTTCTTGAAAAATTGCTTTTCTTAATTTTATAAATCTCCTATTTAGAACTGAAAACTAAAGAGCCTGGCTTTTCTGTAACAACAGAATGCCTCATTTTTGGTCTACAACTGTAAATTGAAGTGGTATTTTACTACTAAATACCTGTAAATTATTCTCTTTTTCTTTCCATAATTAATACATAATTTTCTGTCATTGCTGCTTTCCAATCCTAATCATATGTATTAAAATAAATTTTTTTTTTCTTTTTTTTGAGATGGAGTCTCACTCCATTGCCCAGGCTGGAGTGCAGTGGCTTGATCTCGGCTTACTGCAAGCTCCACCTCCCAGGTTCATACCATTCTCCTGCCTCAGCCTCCTGAGTAGCTAGGACTACAGGCGCCTGCCACCACGTCTGGCTAATTTTTTGTATTTTTAGTGGAGACGGGGTTTCACCATGTTAGCCAGGATGGTCTTGATCTTCTGACCTCATGATCCACCCGCCTCGGCCTCCCAAAGTGCTGGGATTACAGGCGTAAGCCACCGCACCCAGCCTAAAGAATTTTTTAGTGCTGAAAAGTATCTTACTTTCCCTTGATTTTTCATTTTCTCTGGGATATTTCTCCAGGATATTTACATGGGGAAGAAAATGGCCTTTTCCTCCTTGTAGATGACTCAGTTAAGAAAGGAATAGAATTGGCTTAAACCTCATTGCTCCAAAACGACCCTAAGAGCTCCAAGAAAATTTTTCCACATTTATCAAAATCTGCAGTCTGAAGCAGCTGACAAGGGCACCTGAAGCAATCCAACAAGTCAGCCCGTTTATAATTGAAGGCTTTTATTGAACTATTTTTGGATCCTGTTATATATTATCTCCACAAGAAAACAACCAGATTAAAATGAAATATTACAATGGAACAACAAAACTTCAGTTTTATTTACACAAAAGGCAACCTTCTAAAAAAGCATCCCTAACCTCTCAAAGACAATGATAAGGCAATCTGGCAGCTTGAAAAGTCAAAGTGACTTTCAAGCATTGTTGTTTAAACTGACAAAAATTTCTACAGATGCCAATGCAAAATTAAAAAAAAGAAGTAACACGTTTAAAATGTATACACTTTAGAGTTTATATAGAATAAAAGCTTTTTTTGAACTTTTCTAGGATTGAAAACAAAAGCAAACATTGCTCTTCCAAAGCCATTATCGAGCAGAAAAATATTCATACAGAAGTAAAAATCTACAGTGCAAATTAAAGCAGAGAGAAACAATCTAGAATAAAACATTATTTCAAATAAGATAACGTATGCATGAGTGAGCATTTCCTCTGAATCCAGGTGACTAGCAGGGCATGATGGGAAGATTACACTTCTGGTCATCCTATACAGAAACACCAAGAAAAGGTCTGGTGTCTCTCCAGGGGCAAGGACCAATAATTCTTTGAGAAAAGGCATACTGAGAGGATTCCTTAAGTCAAATGGATCTAAGATCAAGTCCAAAGTGATCAGTAAGAGCTGAAAGATCAGTCAAGTACCAAATACTCAAGGAAACTCATCAACATAGAAACAAGAAACAGGGAAGGGGACTTGTGAACAAAAGTGTGGGCAATGAGGAATTAGGAACCCAATCAGAGCCTCGTTGGGGAATGAGGAATGTGGCAACAAGCATGAATTGGTTCATAAAACCAATGATCTGTGAAACAGGAGCTGCTTCTATCTTTTTGCTCATAGTGACCTATCTGAGCCAACAGATGGTTGGATTTGCTTGGAAATGGCATGAGAAGCCAACATTCCTGACATAGGTGTTGGAGAAAGACACACTAGAATCTTGGTTCTGCAACTTGTAGCTGTGTAACTCTGAGCCAGTTGTGTAATTCCTCTGAGCCTCAGTATCGCCTACAATTCTAAAGCATTCAATGAGTTGGGAGAATTAAAGTAGATAAGGTACGTGAAAGTGCTTTACACATGGAAAGCACACAATCACTATCTTCTTCCATTAGGCCAATAAACCTGTATATTGCTTATTGTTTAATTTACACCAATTATTTTCAGGAATTTATTTGAGCACAAGGAAGTGTGGAATTAAGAATCTGTGTTGTATCTGACTTTAAAAAATACAGAGAAGATCGTTCATTTTTTTTCATGACATTGACAACGTCAATGTTTAACACAAAAAATTCTATTTTAAAATCTTGTATTTTCTGATCAATCTGTTGGGAGTGAAAATTAGAAGAGAGGGTAGTAAACAAAGTAAGAATTTGCAAACTAGTTGAACTCAGATAATAAATACCTATATCCTCTACAAGTGCCCTTTTCTCATAATAGAAAAGAGATGAGAAGACATGAAAAGTGAAAGCTTAAAAAGACAGTACCCATGTAAGGCAAGAGCAGAATCTGTTCAGAGAGGTTACTTGTCTAGGGCTGCTTAGCTAGTTATTGACAGGGGCTTTGCTAGAACTCACATCTCTTGTGGAATGTGTGTCTAACATATTCTCACCAAAGAAGAAGCGTATGCATTATTTCCTCAGTGAAGCCCTTTCTTGGTCCCAAAACCAAGCTGTCTGCTCTGTATGCTCTCATAGCTTTCTCTATTTCCCTTTTCAACACAGTCATCAGGCATATTGTTACCATGTGGATAATGGAGTGAGTGGTTAAAAGCATAGGTTCTGGTGTCAAACTGTGTTTGAATCTTGTCTCTCCAAATTATTCAAACGATCTAAGCATCCAAAAAGAATAAAAGCACTTAATTTACAGAGATGTAGTGAGGAGACAATAAACCTTTACAACAATGCTTGACACAGTGCAATAAATGTTGGCCATTTGTATTATTAGTAAGGATAATTAAGGCAAGGAGTGTTTAATACTGGATGTCCAACACAGAGTGGTGCTCTCCCCAAAGACAGCACAGGATGTGTCCCCTGTCAAACCCTCAGAGGAATTGCAAACCTATAAAATTAATAAACTTTGAAAGTAGTTGTGTGATTATGTTTGTTAAATAAAGGCAGTTCCAATTGGCACAAATTTCAGTTTTCATGGTTTAGTTTAAACAAACTCAGTGCCCTACCAACATAGTTAAAATTTCAGTTACCACAGTCTATCTTCTGGGGTGAAGAGCCTATTAAACCATTTTCTGATTTTTAAGAGTATGTTTTCTTCTTATTGAGTTCTTTATATATGCTGTATAAAAATACTTTTTCAGGTATATATTTTGCAAATATTTTCTCCAAGACTGGTTTGTCTTTTTATTTTCTTAAGAGTGTCTTCTGAAGAGTAAAGTTTTATTTCCGATGATTTCTAATTTATCAATTTTTTCTTCCATAGTTCATAATTTCTGAGTCCGATTGAAGAAATGTTTGTCTAAATCAACATCACTAAGGTGCCCTATGTTTCTTCCAAGGATTTTATACTTGCAGCATTTATGTTGAGGTCTACAATTAATTTCAAGGTAACTTTTGTGTAACTGTGAGGTAAAAGTTGAGGTCTTCTTTGTCTCCATGTGAATACCCAATTGTTCAGAACTATTTGTGGAAAGACTATCCTTCCCCCATTCATTATCTTAGCACATTTTTGTCAAAAATTGATTGATTATAAATGTGTAGGTATATTTCAAGACTCTTTATTTTGTTCCACTGGTTGATATGTTAATCTTTACACCAATACCACATTCTCTTGATTACTATAGCTTTATGGTTAGTCATGAAATCAGGAGG
Organism: Gorilla gorilla gorilla; assembly: GCF_029281585.2. Lineage (NCBI taxonomy): Eukaryota > Metazoa > Chordata > Mammalia > Primates > Hominidae > Gorilla > Gorilla gorilla. The sequence continues at coordinate 26,177,754 of NC_073228.2, read as the reverse complement.
TGTAATTTCCCCAACTCCATTCTTTTCCAAAATTGATTTGACAATGCTGTAATGAAATTTAGAGCCAGCTTGTCAAATTCAACAAGAAAACTGCTTAGGTTGGGATGGGGACTGCACTTGATCTAAGGATCAATCTGGGAGAAATGACATTCTTACAAGGTTGAGTCTTCCTGCCCATGAACTTGGTATTTCCTTCCATTTAATTACATCTTTACTTTATGCCACAAAAGTTTAGTTGTCAGCACACAGATCTTGGATATATCCTGTTAAACAAGTATTTCATATTTATGATGATGTTGTAAATGGCTGATTTTAAAAAATTCTATTTCCAACATTCATTGCAAATACATAAAAATGTAACTGATTTTGCATATGGACTTGGTACACCGTGACCTTGCTAACTTTAGTTATTGGTTCTTGTAGTTTTGTATTTTTGCAGATTCCTTTTATCTCATGTAGATGGCATGTCTGCAAATAGACAGTTTTACTTCTTCCTTTCTGATTTGTATGCCTTTTATTTCTTTTTCTTGCCTTGTTGCACTTGCTAGGACCTCCAGTATAAAGTGAATAGAAGTGGTAACAGTGGATGTCTTTTCCTTGTTACCAATCTTGGGAAAAAATAATATGGTCTGTCATCATTAAGTATGATTTTAGTTGTTGGTTTTTCTTTTTCTGGCATCTTTTCTTTTTAAAAAAGTTTTTAAAAAACATTTTTGTTGAAATATAAATCACATACCACAAAAATCACCCATTAAAATGTCCAATTCAGTAGTTTTGGTATACTCACAAAGTTGTACAACCATCACTACAGTCTAAGTTGTTTTTTAAAAAAATTTTTAATTTTTTATTCCCATAGGTTATTGGGGAACAGGTGGTGTTTGGTTACATGAATAAGTTCTTTAGTGGTGATCTGTGAGATTCTGGTGCACCTGAGCAGTATACACTGCACCCAATTTGTAGTCTTTTATCCCCCACCCCCTTCCCACCTTTTTCTCCTGAGTCCCCAAAGTCTTTTGTAACATTCTTATGCCATCTGTTCTTTATTGGCTCTTTGAATAGGTGTTAAACTTTTAATGCTTTTTCTACATCTACTGATATAATATGATTTTTCTTTTTTAGTCTTAATATAGTGAATTACATTGATTTTTTAAAAATTTTGAACCAACTCTGCATTCCTGAGATAAACCCCACCTGACCTTGATGTGCTATCCTTTTTATATATTGATGGATTTGATTGGCTAATATTTTGTTAGGTGATTTTTTGTGTGTGTCTGTAGTCTGTAGTTCTTTTTCTCTTGCAATATTAATATCTAGTTTTGCTGTCAGGATAATGATAAGTTCATAAGGTGACTTGGAAAATGTTTCTCTTTTATTTTCTGAAACAGTTTGTGTTGAAATGGCATTATTTCTTTCTTAAATGTTTGGTAGAATTCACTGGTGAAGTCACCTGGTATAAAATGCACTTGTTTATTCATTATTCCTAAACTAATTTCATAAAAACATTGTGGAGGCAGTTGCTTATAATTCTTTCTTCCAGCAAATGCTAGCAGTTACTTGCATACAGAGATTGCCAAATAAGTATCTGTGAAAGCAAAAACTAAAATGTTACATACCTTTGTTTTTTCCTGCCTCACTTAAAAATATTTTGTGTGTGAACAAACAATATGAGTGATGATTTATATAGGTATATGTTATACAAAATTAATTTTAAATGAAGCATAATATTAAGGGCTATTTTTAAAACCCAGGTATAAGGAGATTGCTACTTATTATTTAACAAACATAGATATTCAGCATATTGACTAATGTTCTTCATTTAATTTGGTGGTTAATTAAACCATTTAGGTTATGAGAACAAAATCAAAGTACTGTCTAGTTAAAAACGTTTCAAAACAGGGGCTAAAATATGGGACTGAAACAACCAATAGCTACTTAACAGAGAAAGATTACAAAATCATTTCCTAAATAACTTTCTTCTTTCCTTCTTGCAAGATCAGATCAAAGCAAAAATCAGATTCCCTTCATGTTCATGCAAGTTCCTGTTCCTGTGATTTTTAAAAATCTGATTTCTCCAAAAATTGTCTTTCAAAAACTGTCCTATTTATTTCTAGCTTCTTGAACAATAACAATTAGGTTTATAAAAATTGGACAAATTTTGTTTTGGCTCTATTCATTAGATCTCACAGGGTATTTCAAAAATAAACCAATTCCAACATCTGGATTTTTTATCAAAGTGCTGTCTAAGTCCTTGGCCATATGAGGCATATTTTTAAAAGATGGTACAGAGCAGTTAAAAATCATGCTGAAACACCACTCTGGAAACTTTTATAGTATTTTATTTTCAGCTTATAACCTAGTAAATGCAGATAACATGGAAATTCTACAGAGCGTGACAAACGTAATTTGCCTACCCCAGGTAAGCTTTTTATTTAATTTGAGCTACTATGTTAGGGTTATTTTATTCTTAGCTATATTTTATGTGAAATAAACTAATTTGTATTTTTTTAAAAACCTGTGTTAAAACATATTTTCATCCATTAGGTCCTGATCAATTATGATGCCTTTTCTTCTTCGTATTGTCAACACTTAACACGCTGCCCAGTTTACACTGTCATTACTCAATAAACGCTAAACTTGAACATGAAGTTTAACTGAATTAAACTGGTCTTGTAGCAATTTACAAAGTAACCCAGAGGGTCAGATATCAATGTGACTTATAGTGAAGGAAGTAATTACACATTTTTCTTTCACTTGAAGTGGTTCTAAATATACAAATATATTTACTTTGCTTTCCTCAGGTAGGCAGCCCTTTACCTAACTATCATGAAAAGAGTTTTTAAAAACTTTTTGTTAAAATAACAAAGCCCTCGTTGCAGAACACCAAAAGCCACATATTTTAAGATATCAAAATCTTCAATATTTTTAGCTCTTTAGAAATAGAAAACTAGCAAAAGATAGCACCATCAGCAAATAATATCTCAGCCCCTTCCTTACTACTCCCCCACCATCCTTCCTCAGGATTCAGTTCCAGTGAATGATCATCAGAAGCAAAACCTGAAGCAAAAATCTTTCAAAAATTACAACAAATAAGGCAAATTCTTGGCAAGTCTCAATTTTGTGATAACTTTCTCCTCAAGTTTAGTATTATAAAACTATCTTGTAATAAGGTTATTTGGGGACCCCCTTAGATGGTCTGAGACTAAATGATTTCTACTTCAGAAAAAAATACTCTATAACAGGGTTTTGGTTATTTAGCACAGCAGCATTCAAATAGCAGGAATTCAATTTTGTTCAAGTAAATACTATCTGCTCATTAATTTGTTTAATCACAAAATGATTTCACAAAACAATACAGTTTGTGACTTCTTAAAGAACTTCTGGTGTTCAGATTGACTTTTAATACATTATGTCTCACACTAATAGTCACTCTATTTTTAGAAAAGTTAAAATCAAAATAATACCTATTACACCTCCATTCTAAGGGAAAAAATGTGTTTCATGACGATGTTGCTGAAGATGTTAATTAACCATATTACACTTGTCCTCTTGGTGAGAATCTCTTGTAATTTTTTCTCTAAGGATTTCAATCCACTAATTTTTGAAATAATGACTTTTAAAAGCTTATTGCACTGAATCTTGTTTTAATTGTGATGCTTTTTATAAATTGACATTTGCTACTGAAAAATGTGGAGTCAAATATAGGTCCTTCAGCAGAATTTATCCAACGCTTAGAGTGTGTTGTGTTTTCATGAACACTACCACTAGCCTCACCTTATTTTTTCTTTTATTTTCTGTTAGATGTGATTCCTTACTTTAAAAGAATCTTGCATTTTAAAAGCAACCTTGAGCTTCCAATATTTTCTCTCCTAATGATATGAAACAATAAAAATAAAAACAAAAAACCCCACACCCTCAGCATAACTTAAAGCTAGAAAAATGACAAAACTTCAAAGTAACTGTGAGTAAAAGAACAGGTAATTATTTCAGGTAAGATTCACCAATGGTTCAGACAAAATTAGTGAACAAAAGTCTGAGAATATGTGCATAGTCTCAAACTATGTCTCCCAAGATATTTTACCTCTCAGAAATAAAAAATGATTAATTTTACAGCACAGAAACCTGGCAGATACCATCTTTAAAAAGTGATCAATGTTTGCATCACCAATAACAAGATATTTTGATACCATGCATCCTTTGATATAATGCATCTGAGAAAGGCACAATATCACTTCTGTATTATTCTTGCCAGAAATGCATAACCTCAATCTAATCATAAACAAAGTGAGAAACATTCTACAAAATAACCAGCAGCTAGTACACTTCAAAAGCGTCAAAGTCATGAAAGATAAGGAAAGACAGGGGAGGTGTCATAGATTGAAGGAGAATTAAAGAGATATAACAACTAAATGCACTGTGAGATCCTGCATTGGGTCCTAGAACAACAACAAGAAAGGACTTTAATGGAAAAGCTAGTGAAATTAAAATAAGATTTGTAGGTATTTAATAGATTGTGCCACTGTTAATTTCCTGGTTTTGGCAATTGTACTACAGATAAATAAGATGTTAACATTAGGGGAAGCTGGGTGAAGGACATATGGCAATTCCCTGTACTCTTTTTGTAACATTTCAGTAAGTGTAAATAAAAGTTTAAAAACAAAAATGTTAAAAAGGCATCTTCAATCTTTTTAAAATAAGTGGGATTTTCATAAACAATTACTGTCTGACATTCTTCCGATTTTTCCTAAGCTCATAGCTTCCTCGTGTTATCCCCTTTGACTGCCTCAGAAAATTCTTCATATCTAGTGCCAATTCAAATATTGTCCCTCTTCCATAAAAGATCCCGATTCCTACAGACCTCAGATCTCCCAGCATTGTACCCTAAAGTAGAAGTTTACCATGCATGACTAGACAGTTTTCTAGTTCTTTTTTTACCTGTATTTCTCATTGTCACTGCAATAAGAAAAGCTCCCAGAATGCAGTGACAAAGTTACATGTCTTTTCATGATTTTCCCCAGCACTGACCTAAATATACAGTAAATGCTTGTTAAATATATGTTGACTCATTCACTCATAAATTATTTAAGGAAACTAGAGATTTGTAAGTTCACGTCATCCATTTTACAGCCTCTCTGTGAAATCAGACATCAAATACAGGACTGAATGGGCCATTCGTTATAATCTAAGTATGGCAATTCTGATAATTTCTTATTCTCAGGAAGTCTCTAAAACGTAAAATGTATGATACTTCCTTCAACTTCATAAGGTAGTTGGGGTTGAATAAACACCAGAATCCACAGAAATAACAGGCCTAAATTTATAGAAATATAGGCCTAAATTATAAATCTTTAAAAGGTCATTGAAAACTGTTAGAATTCCGCATACAATATTAATATGAAATGTACAATAACATAAGCAATGGTCACAAATAAGATTCAAAGATACTGATGTTTGATGAGATATTTTCCATGACCCGGGGTTGCTTCCTTAGAGTATTCCTAGGATGTCTACTGATCTGTTAAAGTCATGCAATGGGAACAAATGTCCATTTTCTTTGCCAAGAAAATACCATAGATGAATATTAAAAACAGTTATGTAAGCCAAAACTCACATCTGCACACACTTAAAATGTAGCTCTTTTTTTAAATAATAATTTGTAATACATTCTGAAAAAAAAAAAAATGTCGTACAATGCTCTACACCTGGCTGGGTAACCAGTGTTTTTAGCCATAAGTGCAGTGATACAGGCTATGTAATTACTGAAATTGATTAGTGTACTCTAAATTGTGGAAATATGTATGTGTTTGTGTATTAGTAACTCTTTTTGGCATCTATTTCAGGCTTGTTTATATTATACTATGTGTATATATATACATATATGTAGAACATAAAGTTCAAAATATACTCTACTGATGTAACCAACCAATTAAAGGAAATAAAATATGTTTAAGGGGAATATAAAGCATGGAACTTAACGGGATTTTCTACACAATTTGGGGCTTCCAATACTTAAAAAATTATCAAATTATTAAACTTATATATATATAATGTATATATTTATATATACATTATATATAATATATTTTATATATACATTATATATAATATATTTTATATATACATTATATATATTATATATTTTATATATACATTATATATTATATATATTTTTTATGTATACATTATATATATTATATATATATTTTATATATACATTATATATATGTTATATATATATATATATTTTTTTTTTCTGAGACGGAGTCTTGCTCTGTCGCCCAGGCTGGAGCACAGTGGTGCAATCTCGGCTTACCACAACCTCTGTTTCCCAGGTTCAAGCAATTCTCCTCCCTCAGCCTCCTGAGTAGCTGGGATTACAGGCATGTGCCACCACACCCGGCTAATTTTTGTATTTTTAGTAGAGATGAGGTTTCGCCATGTTGGCCAGGCTGGTCTCGAACTCCTGACTTCAGGTGATCCACCCACTTCAGCCTCCCAAAGTGCTGGGATCACAGGCATGAGCCACCGTGCCTGGCCTAACATTGTTTCTTTAAAAAAACGTTTAAAATGTCACTAATTCACTAAGAAGGTATCACAAACAATGCTTTAAAAAGCTTTTTTAAAACCAATTTTAAAAATACGTGTGGGGAAAAATATATTTTGGTATGATATTGAAAAAGAAATGATTTGCAAAATTTTTAAAATATTTAAGTAGTCAAAATTCCCAATTCAATGGAATATTTAGCATACATGCATATATAATATTATTTTAAAATATTTTTATATCATTTTATTTTTAAAAGAATGATTACTAAAGCGAGTTAGGATGAAGAATAATTTGTATCTTAAAAATAGGTATTTAAAAACATAGATCACTTTTCCTATCCATGTTGGTTTATATTGTCGTTATAAAAAAAAAATCAGATGTATGGCATAGGACACAACAAAGTACAGTCTTCCTTAGGTACCCACAGGGGATTGGTTCCAGGACTCCGGTGATACCAAAATCCAAAGATACTCAGCTCCTTTAAACAAAATGGCAGAGTATTTGCATGTAACTATCAACATTCTCTTGTATACTGTAAAACAGCTCTAGAGTATTTGTAATACCTAACACAATGTAAATGCTATGTAAGTGGTTGTTATACTGTATTGTTTTTACATTTGTATTACTTTTTATTGCTATATTGTTATTTTTATATTTTTAAAAACATTTTTGATCCACAGTTGGTTGAACCCATGAGTACAGAACCTACAGACACAGAAGACAGATTATAAACTGAAAAATTACAAATGCTCATGTATTTTCCCTGGTACATTTGATTCTTCATAGGTTAGATTTGTTTTGAGGAGTCATTTTCCAAAATTCACCAGTTTACTAATAACATATACCACTGTGAAAAATAAAATATGTTGACATATGTGGCATAATTAAAATTAATCCTTCATAGGGAAAACTATTAAGAAACAGGTATTCAGCTAATTATATATGTAGAAAAATTCCAAGGAATCTACCAAAAATAGTGACTAGAATTAATAAATGAGTTTAGAAAGGTCACATTGTATAATATCAACATTAAAACATCTATTATATTTATATATTAGCAAAGAACAATTGGGAATTGAAGATAAAATCATGATTCAATATCATCTAACAAAATATGTGCAACCTCTAGATGCTGAAAACTATAAATGCTGATGAAAGAAATTAAAGAAAACCTAAATAAATGGTAAGATCGTCCATGGTCATGGATCAGAAGACTCAATTTCATTAAGATTCCAACCTTAATGTAGATTAAACACAAATTTAAAAAATATCTCAGTAGGATTTTGTGTAGAATTCATTATGCTGATTCTAAGAAAAACAAAGAAACCATCATAGGCAAAACGATCTTGAAAAAGATCAGTGTTGGACAATTTATACTACCTATCTCTAAGACTGACTATAAAAGCTACGGTAATCAAGATAGTGTGGCATTGTAAAAGGATAGACATATAGATCAATAGAAGAAAAACAGAAAGTCCACTAGTAGACCACACATATGTGGTCAAATGATTTTCAACAAAGCTGCAAAGGCAATTCAATGGAGAAAGGATAGTCTTTTCAACACACAATACAGAAACAATTGAATCTTAATCCATACATTGCACCATCCACAAAAATCTACTCAAAATGGACCACAGACCAAAAAATAAAACCTGAAACTGTAAAATTCTAGAAGAAAACAGGAGAAAAGCTTTGTGACCTTAAGTCAGGCAAAGATTTTTTATACACAATGCCAAAAACATGATCTATAAAAGAGTAAACTGGTAAGTCAGACTTCATAAAAATTAAGAATCTCTGCTCTTTGATTTGGGAGAAAGTGTTTGCAAATCACATATCTTATAAACAACTTGAATCCAGAATACATAAATAACTCTCAAAATTTAATAATTAGAAAACAGCAATAAAAAATCAGAAAAAGATTTCAATAGATACTTCACCAAAAAAGACACTCAGATGACAAAATATACACAGGAAAAGGTGCTCAACATTATTAGTCATTAGGGAAATGCATGAATGGTGAGAAATGTGTATTTGGATGACTAAAATAACATTATTAACTCCACAATATGAAGGGTGCAACCTAACTGGAACTCTCATACACTGCTGGTGGGAGTGCAAAATTACGTAGCTACTTTGGGAAACAGTTTGGCAGTTTCTAATAAAATTTAAAAATATACTTAACATAAAGCTCAACAATCTCATTTCTTTCTATTTACTCAAGTTAAATTAAAGTGTATATTCACACAAAATCTTTATGTGAATGCTTACCAACCCAGATATTTCCCAGCTGGAGAATGGATAAGTTTTGTACTCCCATACAATGGAATACTACTAAGCAATAAAAAGGAACAGATTACAGTGACACACAACAACATGAGTGAATCTCTAATGCATTATGCAAAGGGAAAGAAGCCAGACTCAAAAAGCTACCTACTGAATATTTACATGACATTCCAGAAAAGGAGAACCTATGGTCACAGAAAATAGATGAGTGATTACTAGGAGCTGGGACATGAGAAAAGAAGTGGGGCTGATGACAAAGGTCTGGAGAAATGTTTGAGGTGATGGAACTGTTCTTCATCTTGATGTGGTGATGGTTTGTCAAAACTTGCAGAACTGCACATAACCTATATAAGTTATATTTGTTTTAAAAAGAGGAATAAATGAAGAGTTAGAGGAATACAAGAAAGAGCTTGACTGCTTCTGAGTTGGTGTGGAAAGGAGGAAGGCAGGGACATCTTTGAGGAAGAAAGATGAGTTACCAAGTCTTCCAGGCAGAGGGGAAAATGTGTGTGAAGCCACAAAGGGAGACTGTTTACAGCCTATTTATGGAAAACAGAGTTGTCTGGGAGTGGGTACAGCACAGATTGTTATCTGTGGTGGGAGAGACAGTTAAGAAAGGTAGAAGACATCAATTCACACCCATTACAATGGTTATTATAAACAGTGTTGGCAATCATGTGGAGAAACTGGAACCCTTGTGCACTGCTGATGGGAATGTAAAATGATGCAGATGCTATGGAAAATATATGGCAGTTCCCTGAAAAATTAAAAACAGAATTATATCGACCTATTCCTACTTCTGAGTATATACCCCAAAGAACTGAAAGCAGAAACTAGAACAGATATTTACACATCCATGTTCACAAAAACATTATTCATAATAGTCAAAAGGTGGAAGCAACCCAACTGTCTGTCCGTCGGCAGATGAATGGATGAACAAAATGTGGTATACACATACAATGGAATATTATTCATTTTGAACAAAACAGGAAATTCTGACACATGCTACAACGTGGATGAACTTGAAGACATTATGGTAAGTGAAATAAGTCAGTCATAAAATAACTACTACTATATAATTCCATTCATATCAGGTACCCTAGAGCAATGGTCTCCAGCCTTTTTGGTACAGGTTTCATGGAAGACAACATTTCCACAGGATGAGGGTAGAAGGATGGTTTTGGGATGAAACAGTTCCGCCTCAGATCAACAGGAAGTAGCTTACCTGCCACTCACCTCCTGCTGTGCAGCCTGGTTCCTAACAGGCCACAGACAGGTACAGGTCTGCAGCCCAGGGGCTGGGGACCCCTGCCCTAGAGCATCAAATACATATAGACAGGAAGTAAATGATGCTTGCCAGGGGCTAGAGGGAGAGAAAATGGGAGTTACTGTTCAGTGGGCACAGGTTTAGTTTTACAAAATAAAAAAAATTCTCGAGACGGATCGTGGTGATGGTTGCACAACAATTTAAATGTACTTAACACCACTGAACTGTACAGTAAAAAAAAGTTATCATAACTTAAAATTAATTAATTAAAATAAATACATAAGAAAGAAAAACAATGAAAGGTACAGAGGGGAAATGAAATGATGCAAATCCTTGGCCAGACAACTAGGAAGCTGTGGCAACTTCACTTTTTCTTGGGCTACAGCACTTTATAAGTTTTTGAGCAAGGGAGAAAATGCCATTAGCTCACAATCTACCTCTTCCAGAAAGTTCTGCCGGATTCTGCCTGTTGCCCCCAGATGTCAGACACCTCTCTGTGTTTCCCAGGGCATGCAGTCCAGCATATCTAGATGATGGCCCTTATTTCTGTTCAATGTGATCGCAGTTTGTTCCATCATCCCTGCCCCATCAAAATTCATCTCCTTGAGATGAATTACCAATGCCTAACTCAGTTCAGCAATGAGATTTATTTTTTCAGCAAGATCCCTATGTCAGGAGGACAGAGGTTGTCTTGTTCTTACCTTCTTCTCTTTGAGGTTAGATTTTCCTGTATCCCTCAGAGGCTTCAAACTTCCTGCCTGCTCTGTCTTGGGGACATTACCATTCTCTTCTCTCATCTCTATCAGTCTCAGGGCTTGGTTTTCCTTGGCAGATGGATAGTCTAAACTCAGAGAAGCCCACATCTTCGTTGACACCCATTAAGATCTCAGAAGCAGTGATGAGAGCCCTCAGTGCAGGCTGTAGGGCAGGCAGAACTTCTAACAAGAAGCTAGTGAGAGCACAGCCTCCCTCCCCTGATAGAAAGGTGACTTGGGCCCAGAGGGTTAGAGTGTCTGAGATTCCCCACCACAATCTCTTAGGTGGGGGTGAGGTGAGATAGTGACATCACAACCACACTGCCTTGCTCAGTTCCTGATGTCAGCTAATGTGATGCCAGGGCTAAAGGGCCAGCACACCCTCTTTGTGATTCTAGTCTCCCAGGGGCAGAAAATAGGAAGGAGGCTAAAGATACCCTAGGACTTAGGGACAAGGCAACAGTATGACGAAAGGTTGACTTCTGTGCATCACTGTTCAGCTTATAAAGTGCATAATAGAGAACATTTAGAAATGCAGAAAAATACAATTCAAAATTCACATATCCCATCTCACAGAGAAATGAACTAGCATATTTTTTCCATGTTTTCCTGTGTGTAAGTATGATGATTAATATTGAGTGTCAACTTGACTGGAATGAAGGATGCAAAGTATTGTCCCTGGGTGTGTCTGTGAGGGTGTTGGCAAAGGAGATTAACATTTGAGTCAGTGGACTGGGAGAGGCAGACCAACCCTCAATCTGGGTGGGCACCATCTAATCAGCTGCCTGCATGGATAGAATAAAGCAGGCAGAAGAAGGTGGAAAGAGCAGACCTGCTGAGTCTTCTGGCCTTCATCTTTCTGCCATGCTGGATGCTTCCTGCCCTTGAACATCAGACTCCAAGTTCTTCAGCTTTTGGAGTCTTGGACTTACACCACTGGCTTGCCAGGGGCTCTCAGGTCTTCAGCCACAGACTGAAGGCTGCACTGTTGGCTTCCCTACTTTTGAGGTTTTAGGACTTGGACTGGCTTCCCTGCTCCTCAGCTTGCCACAGGCCCACTGTGGGACTTCACCTTGTGAGTCAATACTCCTTAATAAACTCCCCTTCATATATACATCTATCGTATTAGTTCTGTCCCTCTAGAGAACCCTGACTAATACACGAAGCTTATCTATGGCTTACTTTCTTGCTCTCATGCCCCCTATCAAATCCATCAGAAAATCATATTTACTCTTACTTTAAGTATATTTTAAAAATATATCCAGAATATGATCACCTCCCCAACTACCACTCTGGTCTAAGCCACCATCATTTCCTCTCATCTGGATTACCAAAGTTGCCTTCTCATTGGTTTCCCACCTTTGTTCTCATGCAGCTAGAATGATCTTTTAAAGCCTAAGTCAGATCATGTCCCTTCATGGCATAATACCCTCTTACTCTCTCATTACTCAGAGTTAAAGTCAAAGTCATTGGTACAGCCTCAAAGGCCCTACATGACCAGGCCTTGGAATGCCTCTAATGTCTTTTCCAACTCCCCCATGTCCACTATGTTCTCGTCACACTGGCTTCCTTAAGTCCTCTAGCAATGCCAGCCATGCTCTTGCATTAGGGTCTCTGCACTAGCTCTTCCTTCTATCAGCAATTTCTTCCTCCGAATATCAACATGCCTCACTCGACTCCTTAAAATTTGTTTGAATGTTACCTTCTTGATGAAGCCAGCTTTGGCCACACTATATAAATGGTACCAGCCCTGGTACTCGAGAGTCTCCCTGAATCTTCTCTATCATTTCCTTTTCAATAGCACTTTGACACTTAAAAAAATTCTATATAAGTTACTTATGCAGCATGTTCATGGCTAACAATGTATCTCTCCTACTAGAATGAGCTCTGAGGGGACAGGAATATATGCCATTTTGCTCACTGCTATATCCTAAGTGCCTAGGGCCATTGTACAAAAATTAGGCACAAAATGCTGAAAGCAATGAGTGTGTGCCATTAGTCTGTTAACTGTTCCCCAGTACCTGTTCTCCATTTCTTTTCAAAATAGTCTCCCTGCAACCTTTAGCACAGTGCATGCAAATAGGTCCCTGCTTCCCCAGATGTGCCCCTGGGACTGTTTTCTCCAGTAAAATGTCAGAATGATATGCACAACTTCCATGGCAATTCCCTAAAAGGAAATATTTGTCTTCCTCATCTTTTTCCTCTCTTCCTGCTGGTTAAGAAATGGTGTCCATCAGAACAGCAGCCTTTAAAGCAGAGATGGAGACAGTGTGTTGAGGATGACTGAGGAATCTCACTAGTCAGCCTAGGTTCCTAAGTGACCTCATGAAAGAGAACCATTTGATCCTAGCCCTGGGCCATCCTAATACATCTGGATTCTTATGCAAAACAGAAATAAACTTTCTTATTTAATTTCTCCACTGCATTATGGGGTTCCCTCTTACAGCAACTTACTAGTATATAAAGGATCACAAATAATTTTTCTTTTTTGATTTATCAGTATAGTGATTTATATTATTAATAATAGTGCTCCTAATATCAAACCATCTTTGCATTCCTGGAATAAAATCCATGTGATTATGATGTACAATATTTTAAATATGCTACTAGATTCTCCCGCTTAATATTTAGTTTTTTACAATATTCAAAAGTGAGATTAATATGTTTTTAGAGAGTTTTTTTTTCAGTTTTGACACTGATGTTATGCTAACTAAGGAATAGATTACTAGGTCAAAAGATAGGGATATTTTTAAGGTTCACAGTATAGATAACCAAAGGCTTTCAGGAAGGTTGTACCAATTTATATTCTCAACAATAGCATTTTAGAGTGTTTATTCACTGCACCCTAGGCATTTTGGTATTATTAATTTAAAATTATGCTTGGTAATATTTAAACTAATTTACTTTTTCAATATATTAAAAAATAGTATGTCTTAATTAGCATTTTCTTTATTACTTATGAGAATGAAGAGGTTTATTTAAGCCAACTGCAGTTTTAGTGGTCATGTACTTTCTATTTATTTTTTTACCATGTCTCATAATGTATTCAATTTAGTTAAATTACTCAACCACTTTCAATTTTTAATTTATTTAATCTGCACAAAGCTGGATCAGGCAAACCAGGCCCATAGAGAATTTTTTTTTCCATTATGAATAAGAGTTAGAACCAGACCTGACTCTCAACACAGAACCCTTCCACTATACTAGACCCATAATATATCTATGCAGCTTTATGCCCATCAGCTCATTCTGTTGTCCTCCCCTCAAAGAAGGTCTAAACATAGGAGGCGGGAGTGTGAAATAAGAGGCTCTGTCCCTTTATCCCAACATCCCTGAGTCTCTTAATAAAGAGAAAATAAGTTTGGTTCTAAGTGCATAAAATGCTATTTGAAATGTTGATGTGGTGTGGAAAAAACATCAGAAAGGCTGCTTGGAATATTAAAATAATTACAGTCTAGCTATCTATAAGCTAAATTTGGTATTACTGTCAAAAAAAGCACTCATTTAAAATATATATAGTGACTACAATGATATTCAATAATTAAAGTACAGAAAACAAAAAAAGAAAAGGTACATCTTTTACATAAAAAGTACTCAACTTAGCATGAAAGCTGGGACATATTTAACAGTGAAAGGGATAGCAGGAAATGCTAAGTCACACAAGATACTGGGACAACAGGTAAAAGTGAGAATGTTTTGGTCAAATTAAAATGTATAGACACCCTATTAATGGTAAGATATCAAAGTAGTACCATAAGTAATTATTTCTGTTCTTATTTGTAATCATTTCATCACTGATAAAGATCCTAGTAAAATATATTTTTTCATTTTATTAACTTTAGTGTTATAAAAAAACAGATGCACTGTCCAATTAGGCTATTACAAACTTAGCCACGAAGTTGAAAGGATCAAAAGATTTATACAGGCAAAGACTGGGAGTGGCATCAGCAAGATGGTGAATAGATTGTCTGGCATCACTCCTGCCACAAAAATATAACTAAAAACTATCCAAAGACAAGAATACCATCCTGAGTTCACCAGAACTTGGAGGAAAGCAGAGAAACTCCCTGGGCCCCCAGAATCGAGAGAAGCCATGACTGGTAAGAGAAATATTCATGTTGGACTATGCTGCCCTCTCCCACAAGCCATCATAATGTCCCTCACACAAAATTTCTCTAGATTCAGTTTCCAAGGTAAGAAGTTGTAGACATTAGCTCTCCTCCACAGTCTGGGAATCTTCACAGGAAGACCATTCTGGTCTTGTCCCACAGGAACTAATGGGAATGCCAGGAATACTGAACCAAACTGGGGTGAACTGGGGACAAACAGCCGGCACTGATTACTTGAACTAGTGCATGGATCTTGGCAGCTACTCTGTACTTCAATCAGTGAGGAAGCCATATTAAAGAGACTGGTTGCTGCTGTATTGCAGCAGTGGGGCAGAATCTGTGGGAAGGCTCGAATTCCTGGCTGGATTTTTCCACAAACCCCAAGGCTCTATGGAGCCTTGACCTGACCCAGAAACAACTAAAAGGTTAAGATTAAGTTCTGGTGCTGCTTAAGTCTTCCTTACACTAGGAAACAATGGCAGGTCAGCAAGGTAGTTCAAAGGCAATGTTTAACTTCCAATGCTCACTATAAGTCTTCCCCAGACCAGAAAACAGTGGCAGGCAGTGATTTTGTTTCAGAGAAGCATTTAAGTTCTGGAGTCAACTATAAATCTTCCCCAGACCAGAAAAAATTGGCAGGGCAATGAGTTTGTTCCACTGCAGTGTTTTACTTCTAATGCTCACTATAAGTCTTCCCCAAAATGGGAAGTAACAACAGGCCAGCATTTAACTTCTGATGCTAAGTAGTAAAGGTCTGATACCACCAAAGAACACGCGCATAAAATAGAGGAGGTGGATGTCTCCTCAAATGTGCAGCCATCAACATAAAGATGCAAGGATTGTGAAAACTCAGGGGAATATGACACCACTGAAAGAAACTACCAATAGACTCAGAAGAGTTGACAAACTGTGAAATATCAGAGAATTCAGAATAATACTTTCAAAGAATTTCAGAAAATCAGGCCAGGCGCAGTGGCTCATGCCTGTAATCCCAGCACTTTGGGAGGCCGAGGCGGGTGGATCATGAGGTCAGGACATCAAGACCATCCTGGCTAACACAGTGAAACCCTGTCTCTACTAAAAATACAAAAAATTAGCTGGGCGTGGTGGCAGGCACCTGTAGTCCCAGCTACTCAGGAGGCTGAGGCAGGAGAATGGTCAGAACCCAGGAGGCGGAGCTTGCAGTGAGCCGAGATTGCGCCACTGTACTCCAGCCTGGGTGACAGAGTGAGACTCCTTCTCAAAAAAAAAAAAAAAAAAACAAAAACAAATTTCAGAAAATCACAAGCAAACATGGATAGAAAACTAAAAGAAATTTGGAAAACAATCCAGGAACAAAGTGAGAAATTTGACAAGGAAATTGAAATAAATAAAAAACCAAATGGAAATCTTAGAAAAGATAATACAATAATAGAACTGAAAAACTCTTTTGAAAGTTTCAACGGCAGACTTGACAAAACATAGGAAAGAATTAGTGAGCCTAAAGACAGAACATATAAAATTACTCACAGAAGGAAAAAGGAAAAAGAAAATGAGTGAAGAAAGCTTACAAGGTTTATAGGGAAGACAACAGAATATACATTCATCTCATTGCCGCATAGAACATACTCTAAAATTGACCACATAATTGGACAAAAAACAATCTTCAGCAAAGGCAAAAGAACCGAAATCATACCAAACACACTGTTGTACCATAGTGTAATAAAAATAGAAGGCAAGACTAAGAATATCATTCAAAATCATGTAATTACATGGAAATTAAACAACATGCTCCTGAATGACTTTTGGGTAAATAATGAAATTAAGGCAGAAATCAGGAAGTTCTTTAAAACTAATGAAAACAAAGATACAACATACCAGAATCTCTGGGACATAGCTAAGGCAGTGTTAAGGGGGAAATTATACAGAGCACTAAATGTCCACATCAAAAAGTTGGAAAAATCTCAAATTAACAACCTAACATTACAACTGAAAGACTTAGAGAAGCAAGAACAAATCAACCTCAAAGCTAGCAGAAGAGAAGAAATAACTAAAACAAGAGCGGAAATGAAGGAAACTGAGACACAAAAAGCCATTCAAAAGATCAATGAATCCAGGAGTTTGTTTTTTGGAAAAAAAAAAAAACTAAAAAGATAGATAGGCCACTAGCTAAACTAATAAAGAAGAAAGAGAGAAGATCCAAATAAACACAATTAGAAATGACTATGGGAGTGTTACGACTGACCCCACAGAAATAAAAATAACCATCAGAAACTCCTATGAAAACCCCTATGCATACAAACTAGAACACCTAGAAGAGATGGATTAATTCCTGGACACATACATCCTGCCAAGGCTGAACCAGGAAGAAATTTATTTCATGAACAGACCAATAACAAACTCCAAAACTGAATCAGTAATAAATAGCCTAACAAACAAAAAAACTCCAGGACCTGATGGATTGACAGCCAAATTCTACCAGATGTACACAGAAGAGCTGCTACCATTCCTACTGAAACTATTTTAAAAAATTGAGGAGGAGGGACTCCTCCCCAATGCATTCTATGAGGCCAGCACCATCCTGACACCAAAACCTGGAACAGACAAAACAACAAAAAAAGAAAACTTCAGGCCAATATACTTGATGAACACTGTTGCAAAAATCCTCAACAAAATACCGGCAAACTGAATCCAGCAGCACATCAAAAAGCTAATCCACCACGATCAAGTAGTCGTCATCCCCAGAATGCAAGGTTGGTTCAACCTATACAAATCAATGAATGCAATTCATCACATAAACAGAACTAAAGACAAAAACCACATGATTATCTCAGTAGATGCAAAAAAAGGCTTTCAATAAAATTCAACACCCCTTCATGTTAAAAACTCTCGATAAACCAGGCATTAAAGGACCATACCTCAAAATAATAAGAGCCATCTATAACAAACCCACCACCAATATTATGCTGAATGGGTAAAAGCCGGAAGCATTTCCCTTGAAAAACAAAACAAGACAAGAATTCCCTCTCACCACTCCTATTCACCACAGTATTGGAAGTCCTAGCCAGAGCAATCAGGCAAGAGACAGAAATAAAGGACATCCAAATAAGAAAAGAGGAAGTCAAACTTTCTCTGTTTGCAGACATGATTCTATATCTAGAAAACCCCACAGTTTTGGCCCCAAAGCTCCTTTAGCTGATAAAAAACTTCAGCAACATTTTAGGATGTAAAATCAATGTACTAAAATCACTAGTATTCCTGTACACCAAAAACCCAAGCCAAGAGCCCAATCAGAAAGCAATCCATTCACAATTGCCACAAAAAGAATAAAATACATAATGTACCTAGGAATACAGCTAACCACAGAGGTGAAAAGTCTCTACAATGAAAATTACAAAAGAGTGCTCGAAGAAATGAGAGAAGACACAAACAAATGCATGGAAAAACATCCCATGCTCATGGATTGGAAGAACCAATATCATTAAAATGGCCGAAGCAATTTATAGATTCAATGCTATACCTACCAAACTGCCAATGATATTTTTCACACAATTAGAAAAAACTATTTCAAAATTCATATGAAACCAAAACAGAGCCTGAATACCCCAAGCAATCCAAAGTAAAGAGAACAAAGCTGGAAGAATCACCTTACTCAACTTCAAACTATACTACAGGGCTATATTAACCAAAACAGCCTGGTACTGGTACAAAAACAGACACATAGACCAATGAAACAGTATAGAAAGCCCAGAAATAAGGCTACACATTTATAACCACCTGATCTTTGACAAAGATGACAAAAATAAGCAACAGGGAAAAGACTCCCTATTCAATGAATGGTGTTGGGATAACTGGCTAGCCATATGCATAAGACTGAAGCTGAATCCCTTCCTTACAATAAAAACAAAAATCAACTCAAGAATAATTAAAGACTTAAATGTAAAACCTATAACTATAAAAACCCTGGAAGACAATCTAAGCATTACCATCCTGGACATAGGAACAGGCAAAGATTTCATGACAAAGACACCAAAAGCAATCACAACAAAAACAAAAGTTGACAAGTGGGCTATAATGAAACTTAAGAGCTTCTGCACAGCAAAAGAAACTATCAACAGAGTAAACACACAACCTACAGAATGGGAAAAAATATTCACAAACTATGCACGTAACAAAGGTCTAATATCCAGCATCTATAAGGAACATAAATAAATCTACAAGAGAAAAACTACCCCATTAAAAAGTTGGAAAGGACATGGACAGACACTTCTCAAAAGAAGACACACATGTGGCAACAAGCATATGAAAAAAAGCTCAATATCACTGATCATTAGAGAAACATAAATTAAAACAACAATGAGATACCATCTCACACCAGTCAGAATGGCTATTAGTAAAAAGTCAAAAAATAACAGATGCTGGCAAGGGTGTGGAGAAAATGGAACACTTATACACTGTCTGTGGGAGTGTAAATTAGTTCAACCATTGTGGAAGACAGTATGGCCATTCCTCAAAGAGTTGAAAACAGAACTACCATTCAACCCAGAAATCCCATTACCAGGTGTATACCCAAAGGAATATAAATCATTCTACCCTAAAGACACATGTACGTGAATGTTCACTGCAGCACTATTCACAATAGCAAAGACATCAATCAGCTAAATGTTCACCAATGACAAACTGGATAAAGACAATGTGATACATATATACCATGGAATACTATGCAGCCATAAAAGAATGAGATCATGTCTTTTATGGGAACATGGATGGAGATGGAGGCTATTATCCTTAGAAAACTAACACAGGAACAGAAAACCAAAGACCACAGGTTCTCACTTGCAAGTAGTAGCTAAATGATGTTACCTATGCAACAAACCTTCACATGTACCCCCAAACCCAAAATAAAAGTAAAAAAAAAAAAAAGACTTAATGGGACATCAGCAAGTGAATGAATCTCCACATAACAGAAATTCCCAAGACAGAAAAAGGCCCACAAAGCATATTTTTAAAAAATGACTGAAAATTTCTCAAATCCCAAGAAAAATTATACCATCCACGCACAGGAAGAAGTAATCAATCAAATTTAACCCAAAGGGGAAATCCCCAAGTCACACACTAATCAAATTAGCAAAAACGAAAGACAAAAAAAGAATACTCAAAGCAGCAAGAGAAAAGACACATATCATATTCACTGGAGCCCCAATATGGCTTTCAATGGATTTCTCAACAAAAACCCTGAAGGCCAGAAGAGAGTAGGATGCTATATTCCAAGTTTAGGGGTTGGGGGTGGAAAGGAGAGACTGACAACTAAGAATACATACCCAACTTCACTATTCTTCAAAAATGAAGGAAAGATAAAGATTTTCCCAGACAAATCAAAGCTGGGGTTATTCATCAACACCAGACCTGTCTTACACAAATTGCTAAAGGGAGTTTTTCAATCTGCAAGAAAGAAATGAATGCTAACATGTAACAAGAAAACATCTAAAGATATTAAACTGACTTGGAAAAACAAGAAAACAGACACATTCAGAATAGTCTAATACTGGAATGGAAGCACTAAAACCACTATGTCTTCAGCATGCAGACTAAAAGACAAACTATTTTAAAATAATAACTACAATAATTGGCTAAGAGGCAATATAAGAAGATTCAAATTGAAGCATCAAAGAGTCAAAATGTGGTGAAGGGGATGGTGTTAAAGTGCATTTTTTTTCTTATTTTTCTTTTGGTTGTGTTTCAAAGTTAAGTCACTATCAGTTTAAAATAACCTCTTATAACTAAAAGATGTTTTTTGTAAGCCTCGTGGTGGCCACAAAGCAAAGTAAATACACTAAAAATAGCACAGAATCAATAGATACACTAAAAATAGCATAGAATCAAAACATACTACCAAAGAAAATCAGTTAACCGCAAAGGAAGACAGTAAAAAAGGAAGGAAGGATCTACAAAACAATCAGAACACAAGTAAGAAAATGGCAGCAGTAAACTCTTTCCTATCAATAATAACTTTGAATGCAAATGGGTTAAATTCTCCAATTAAAAGACACAGAATGGCTAAATGGATTTAAAAGAAAACAAGATTCAACTGTACGCTGTCTTCAAGAAACTCACTTCACCTATAAAGACACACACAGACTGAAAGTGAAGAGATAGAAAAGGATATCTCATGCAAATGGAAACCATAAAAGAGCAGGAATAGTTACACTTATATTAGTTTACGTTGACTTTAAGAACTGTAAAAAGAGAGACAAAGAATGTTATATAACAAATAAATTAATACAGAAAGATAATATAATAATTGTAAATATACCTGCACCCAACACTATAGCACCCAAATATAAAAAAACAAAAATTAACAGACCAAAAGGGAGAGACTGACTGCAATGCAATAATAGTAGCAGACTTCAACATTCCACTTTCAGAATGGACACATAATCCAGACAGAAAATCAGGAAAGAAATATTCAAGGTAAACTGTCCTCTAGACCAAATAGACCTAATAAGACATTTGCTCTCCCTCTCCCTCTCCCTCGCCCCCTCCCCCTCCCGCTCTGATGCGGAGCCAAGGCTGGACTGTACTGCCGCCATCTCGGCTCACTGCAACCTCCCTGCCTGATTCTCCTGCCTCAGCCTGCCGAGTGCCTGGGATTGCAGGCGCGCGCCCCCACGCCTGACTGGTTTTCGTATTTTTTTGGTGGAGATGGGGTTTCGCCCTGTTGGCCGGGCTGGTCTCCAGCTCCTAACTGCAAGTGATCTGCCAGCCTCGGCCTCCCGAGGTGCCGGGATTGCAGACGGAGTCTCACTCACTCAATGCTCAATGTTGCCCAGGCTGGAGTGCAGTGGCGTGATCTCACTCGCTACAACCTCCACCTCCCAGCCACCTGCCTTGGCCTCCCAAAGTGCCCAGATTGCAGCCTCTGCCCGGCCGCAACCCCGTCTAGGAAGTGAGGAGTGTCTCTGCCTGGCCGCCCATCATCTGGGATGTGAGGAGCCCCTCTGCCCAGCCGCCCAGTCTGGGAAGTGAGGAGCACCTCTTCCCGGCCGTCATCCCATCTAGGAAGTGAGGAGCGTCTCTGCCTGGCCGCCCATCGTCTGGGATGTGGGGAGCGCCTCTGCCCCGCCGCCCCATCTGAGATGTGAAGAGCGCCTCTGCCCGGCCGCAACCCCGTCTGGGAACTGAGGAGTGTCTCTGCCCCGCTGCCACCCCGTCTGTGAGGTGAGGAGCGTCTCTGACCAGCCACCCCGTCTGAGAAGTGAGGAGCCCCTCCCCCGGCAGCCGCCCCGTCCGGGAAGCGAGGAGCATCTCTGCCCGGCAGCCGCCCCGTCCGGGAGGTGAGGGGCGCCTCTGCCCGGCTGCCCCGTCTGGGAAGTGAGGAGCCCCTCTGCCCGGCCGCCGCCCCGTCTGGGAGGTGTACCCAACAGCTCATTGAAAACGGGCCATGATGACGATGGTGGTTTTGTCGAACAGAAAAGGGGGAAATGTGGGGAAAAGAAAGAGAGATCAGATTGTTACTGTGTCTGTGTAGAAAGAAGTAGACATAGGAGACTCCATTTTGTTCTGTACTAAGAAAAATTATTCTGCCTTGGGATGCTGTTAATCTATAACCTTACCCCCAACCCCGTGCTCTCTGAAACATGTGCTGTGTCCACTAAGGGTTAAATGGATTAAGGGCGGTGTAAGATGTGCTTTGTTAAACAGATGCTTGAAGGCAGCATACTCCTTAAGAGTCATCACCACTCCCTAATCTCAAGTACCCAGGGACACAAACACTGCGGAAGGCGGCAGGGCCCTCTGCCTAGGAAAACCAGAGACCTTTGTTCACATGTTTATCTGCTGACCTTCCCTCCACTATTGTCCTATGACCCTGCCAAATCCCCCTCTCCAAGAAACACCCAAGAATGATCAGTAAATACTAAAAAAATTTAAAAAAAAAGAATACAATGATACAATTAAAAAATACAAATAAAAAATGGATTAAAAAAAGACATTTACAGAATTTTCCACCCAACTGCTGCAGACATTTACAGAACATTTCCTCAACAGCACATGGAAGAGTCTCCAGTATAGACCACATATTAGGTCACAAAACAAGTCTTAAGAAATTTTTAAAAATCAAAATCATATCAAGTGTCTTTTCTGATCACAATGGAATAAAACTAGCAATTAATAACAGAAAGAATGTTGGAAACTGTACAAATCCACGGATATTAAACAGCAGACCCCTCAATAAGAAATGGATCAATGAAGAAATTCAAAGAGAAATGTTAAAATTTCTTGAGACAAATGAAAATAAAAATACAACACATTAAAACCTATGAGATACAGGAAAATCAGTTCAAAGAGGGAATTTTATAACAATAAGTGCCTACATCAGAAAAGCAGAAAGCCATCAAATAAACAATCTAACACTGCACTTCTAGGAAATATAAAAGGTAGAACAAACCAAACCCCAGATTTGTAGAATAAATGAAATTATAAAGATTGGAGCAAAAATAACTGAAATTGAAACCAAAAAAAGAAAAATCAACAAAACAAAAAGTTGTTTTTAAAAAAGATAAGCAAAAACTGGCAAACCTTTAGCTAGACTAAATAAGAAAAAAA
Organism: Gorilla gorilla gorilla; assembly: GCF_029281585.2. Classification (NCBI taxonomy): domain Eukaryota; kingdom Metazoa; phylum Chordata; class Mammalia; order Primates; family Hominidae; genus Gorilla; species Gorilla gorilla. The sequence continues at coordinate 26,154,213 of NC_073228.2, read as the reverse complement.
GAGAAGAGACCCAAATAAATAAAACCAGAGATAAAAAGGGAGACACTAAAATTGATACCACAGAAATACAAAGTATCAGTAGAGTCTATCATAAACATCTACACGCCAACAAAATGGAAAGCCTATTAACAGAAGAAACGGATAAACTTCTGGGCACATGCAACATACCAAAATTCAACTATGAAGAAATAGAAAACCAGAACAGACCAGTAATGCATAATGAGATTGAAGCAGTAATAAAATCTTTCATCAAAGAAAAACCCAGAACCTGAGGGCTTCACTGCTGAATTCCACCAAACATTTGAAGAACTAATATCAATTCTACTCAAAGTCAACAAAAAAATGAAGAGGAGAGAATACTTCCAAACTTATTCTACAAGACCAGCATTAACCTGATACTAAAACCCGACAAGGACACACACATACACACACATAAAGAAAACTAGAAGTTAATATTCCTCATGAACATAGATGTAAAAATCCTCAGGAACATACTAGCAAACTGAATTCAGCAACACATTAAAAAGATCATTCATCATGATCAAGTGGGATTTATCCTGGGGATGCAAGGATGATTCAACATAAATATATCAGTAAATGTGATACATCACATTAACGAAACCAAGAACAAAAACCATATGGTCACTTTAATAGATGCTGAAAAATCATTCAATAAAATTCAACATCCCTTTATGATTAAAAAAAAAACCTCTCTATTGAGGTAGAAACACTTCACAAAAAAGTAAAGGCCATATATGACAAACCCAGAGCTAACATCATAGTGAAAAGGGAAAAATTGAAAGCCTTTTCTCTAAAATCTGAAATTAAACAAGGATGCTCACTTTCACCATTTCTATTCAACACAGATAGTATTGGGAGTCCTAGTCAGAGCAATTAGGCCAGAGAAAAAAATAAGGGGCATCCAAATTAGAAAGGAAGAAGTCAAATTATCCTTATTCACAGACAACATGATCATATATTAAGAACAACCTAAAGACTCCACCAAAATAATGTTAGAACCAGTAAACAAATTCAGTAAGGTTGCAGGACATAAAATCAACATGCAAAAATCTGTAGCAATTCTATACACCAACAGTAAACAATCATGAACAAAAAATAAAGAAAGCAATCCTATTTACAGCAGCGATAAAAAAATCTAGGAATAAATGTAACCAAAAGTAGTAAAAGTTTCTACACTGAAAACTTAAAACACTGATTAAAGAAATTAAAGAGAACACAAAAATGGAAAGATACTCCATGCTCACGGATTGGAAGAATTAACAATGATAAAATGCCCACACTACCCATAACAATCTACGGATTGATTGCAATCTGTATCAAAATACCAATGAGATTCTTCAGAGAAATATAAAAAACAATTCTAAAATTTGTATGGAACCACAAAAGACCCCAAATAGCCAAAGTGATCTTGTGCAAAAGTTATAAAGCTAGAGGAATCGCACCATCAGGCTTCAAAATATACTGCAAAGCTATCATAACTAAAACAGCATGGTACTGGCAGAGAAATATACACATTGACCAATGGAACAGAATAGAGAACCCACCACACCTTTACAGCTAACTCATTTTTGACAAAGGTGCCAAGAACATACCTTGGAGAAAGGACAGTCCCTTCAATAAACAGTACTGGCAAAACTGGATATCCATATTTAGAAGAATGAAACCAGGACCCTATCTCTCACCATATACAAAAATTGAATCAAAATGGATTGAAGACTTAAATGTAAGACCTGAGAGTATGAAACTACTTGAAGAAGATATTGGTCTAGGCAAAGATTTTTTTTGGTAAGACTTCAAAAGCACAAGCAACCAAAGCAAAAGCAGAAAAATGGGATTATATCAAGATAAAAATCTCGAAAAATATTGAAGTAAATATACATTAGTATTGACTTTCTGCAAGCAAAGAAAACAATCAAGAGTAAAAAGAAATGAGAGAACATATTGGCAAACTATCCATCTGACAACAGATTAATAACCAGAATTTATAAGGAACTCAACAGCAAAAAAACAAATAATCCAATTTAAAAATTGGCAAATGATCTGAACAGACATTTTCCCAAAGAACACATACAAATTGCCAACAGGGCATGTGAAAAAAATGCTCCATATCACTAATCATCAGAGAAATGCAAACCAAAGCAATAATGAGAGGATATCTCATCCACCTAAAATTGCTATTATCAAAAAGACAAAAAACAAATGCTTATGAGGATGCAGAGAAAGGTGAACACTAATACATTGTTAGTGAGAATGCAAATTAGTATAGTCACTATGGAAAACAGTATAAAGGTTCCTCAAAAAACTAAAAATAATCTAGCATATAACCCAGCAATTCCACTGCTGAATATATATCCAAAAGAAAGGAAATTAGTATACCAAAGAGAGATCTGCACTCCCATGTTTACTGGAGCATTATTCACCGTAGCAAAGATATGGAAACAACATAAATGTATATCAGCAAAGGGGTGGAGAAAGAAAATGTGCGATATATACACAACAGAGTATTACTCAGCTATAAAAAGAATGAAATTCTGTCATTTTCAGCAACATGGATAGAATTAGATGTCATTATGTTAAGTGAAATAAGCCAGGCACAGAAAGACAAATATTGCATGTTTTCATTCATATGTGGGAGCTAAAAAAGTGGATCTCATGCAGGTGAGAGTAGAATGACAGTTACCAGAGGCTGGGAAGGGTAAAGAGGAGAAGACATAAAGAGAGGTTGGTTAATGAATACAAAAATACAGTTAAACATAAGGAAGAAGTTCTAGTGTTTGACAGCACAGTGGGGTGACTATAGTTAATAATTTATTGTATATTTCAAAATAGCTAGAAAAAAAGATTTGAAATCTCCTTAACAGAAAGAAAAGATAAATGTTTGAGGTGTTAGATATCCTAATTTTTCTGATTTGATCACAACATATTGCAAGAATGTATAAAAATCTCACATACATCTGATAAATATGTACAATTCTTACATATCAATATAAATTTTTTAAAAGTTTGCATAATTATCAGCACTAATCTTAAACAAACACACATACAACAAAAAACAAACCAAAAAAGTCTCCCCAGACCTAAACTGTATGTGTGTGTACACACACACACACACACACACGAGACTTAGGGCACAAATATCTGCTTATTTTACTCACTCCCTCTTCTCTCCATTTAAATATAAAACTTTGATGATAGCAAATAAGCTCTTCTACTTTCAATAACTTCCCAAGTCGAGTCACTATCTTTTGCTGTATTGACCTAAGGCATTTTCATTTATTCTGAATAGAATTTTTTTCATCACAGGGCATCCAAAAAGACAAAATCAAAAACCTCTGAGGAATACAGAACTCCAATTTTTAATGGTTCTATTAGAATACTAAAAATTAGGCTACAGAAGGACAAAGGAGGATTAATCTTGTAATTTTTAAATGCCCACTTTAAAACTACACTAATTCATTTATAATTCTAGGTTTTATTTTCAAATAACCTTAACATAAAATATACTCTCTTTTAATTTTCTCCAAGTAAAACATAGTTTTCTAGCTTCAGACAACTAGACTTTGAAGTTAAGCTATTGACTTGCTCTCCTGGATTGCCAGAAAATAAAGTGCTCTTTAATGTGCAGCAGAAGGCAGAGGGAGAAAGAGGAAAAGATTCTTTGGGAAACTGTGAAAGCCATTGAGAAGGGAGCAGTCTATTTCCATCTACATCCATGACTCCACACTGACATTGAGCTTTGTAGTCCCTCTCAGGTAAGGATGATAGACCTTTGAACATGTAAATACTCAAGCATTAATGATGATAGGTACCCCTGCTTATTTTGTTAATAAACAGATGCTCCAGATATTATTCTAATACTTGTTTAGTGGACTCACTGTGATATGAGTGCCTCATACAAACCAGATAAAGTAGGAGAGCTGGGGCTCATGTAAAAAAGGGTCTAAGGAACATCAATTTCTTCTTGTTACATAGGAGATACATAAATACATTTAAAATATTTGATTTGGTTTGATTTGTGTATTTTGTCAAAATAACAACAAAAGTCTTAGTTTTTCTTTTTAAGGTTTTTTTTGGCTTTTTAATTTTTTATTTCTTTAAATACTTATCCTACAATAGTACTCCAAACCTCAGCATCACACACTATACCCATGTAACAAACCTGCACATGTACCCCCTGAATCTAAAAAGTTGAAATAAAAAAAGTTATCCTATAAAAAGTCTTAGTTTTTGTATAAGACAAGATTATAACCCCTGTCATAGTCAAGAAAGCTTTACAATTTAGGTCATTCAAAAGCACATTAATATAAACCTTCATATAAATGAACACCAATTCATCACATTCAAATTATGTACACATCCTAAGTTTTCCAAGTTACTTGTGTATGTTTTTACTTGGTAAATTAAATTATTGTTATATTTACAGGTGCCATTATCTATTACACCAGGCTATAGCTTATATATCCAGAGGAAAATGCCAACTTTAAGTTCACCAATATTTGTGGAACATAATAAAAAATATACAGGATATTGTTGGCCAATCAATTTTATAATTCTAACCTGAGGATAACATTTAATTTAAAGTTTAAGGATATAAAACTTCACATTTTTTAGCAAAGGAAAAAGTCATGGAAAAGATAAAAGTAAAAAGAACAAAATTGAGGTTGGAAATACATCTTAAGCCAAAATGACAATGTCTTCATAAGTTAATATTAATCCTTTAATTATAAATTTTAAAGGTTTAAGTAGTTTCTATGACCTTAACTTTGAATAATTATGCCATATGGAGCTTTTCTTAAATTTGAAAAAGATGCTGAATTGTTGCTCAAAGCCTTTTCATGATTTCAGGCTGGCAGAATTCCAGTATAATCCTTCAGACACCACTTAAAATTACAGACCAGGAACCCAAGCTGGTAAATGCTATGTCAAAATGCTAAGAGCCTTTTACTGAGTAGAGCACATTGTAGAAAACGTTTGATGTGTTGGTATATTTATAAATATCAAAACATGAAGCTGAAAACAACTATTTATAGTGGAGAATTTACAAAGGAAAAGATGAACAGATTAGACGAAATTTAAATAAAACGTTTGTGTATCATAAAATTAAATCATAAAAGGCAAATGCCAAAGATATTTGCCACAGAGATAAGGGTTTTATCATTCTAAATATAAAAGGAGTTTATTAGATGAGCTGATGAGAAAAACATTAGGACCCTAAAGGAAGAAAAACTGGCAAAAGACATGAACAGGCAATTTCCTGAAAATGAAATATAAATAAATAACAGGTAAATCCATTGTAAATGTTCAATCTCTCACACTTAAATATACAAATTAAAACAACTGTTTTTCACAAACATGTACTACAAATTAGGTGAAACTACTAATAAATCTACAGACTAAGTAGATACTCTGCTGAAGTAAATATACATTAGTATAAACTTTCTGAAATGCAATTTGACCTGTTAATTCTACTAGGATTTTAACCTAAAAAAATTGAAATTGAAAATGTCAACAAAAGTTTATGTATGATGATGCCAATCTCCACATTAAACAATTAAAATAAAATCTAAAAGTTTGGCTGGGTGCAGTGGCTCACGCCTATAATCACAGCACTTTAGGAGTCAAGGTGGGCGGATCACCTGAGGTCAGGAGTTCAAGACCAGCCTGGCCAACATGGTGAAACCTTGTCCCTACTAAAGATACAAAAATTAGCTGGATGTGGTGGCGCATGCCTGTAGTCCCAGCTACTCAGGAGTATGAGGTGGGAGAATCGCTTGAACCCGCAAGCCAGAGGTTGCAGTGAGCCGAGATCAGGCCACTGCACTCCATCCTGGGCTACAAAGGAAGACTCTATCTCAAAAAAAACAAAACAAAACAAAACAAAACCTAAATGTTCTAAAATAAAGAAATAACACAATTAATTACATCTGGCTGGGCGCGGTGGCTCACGCCTGTAATCACAGCACTTTGGGAGGTCGAGGTGGGCGGATCACGAGGTCAGGAGATCAAGACCATCCTGGTCAACATGATGAAACCCCGTCTCTACTAAAATACAAAAAATTAGCCGGGCATGGTGGTGCGCATCTGTAGTCCCAGCTACTAGGGAGGCTGAGGCAGGGAATCGCTTGAACCCGGGAGGCAGAGGTTGCAGTGAGCCGAGATCATGCCACTGCACTTCAGCCTGGCGACAGAACAAGACTCTGTCTCAAAAAAAAAAATTATGTTATATCAAAGGCCGGATGAGGTGGCTCACGCCTGTCCTCCCAGCACTTTGGGAGGCCAAGGCGAGTGGATCACTTGAGGTCAGGAGTTCAAGACCAGCCTGACCAACATGGAGAAACTGCGTCTGTACTAAAATATAAAATTAGCCAGGCATGGTGGCACATGCCTGTAATCCCAGCTACTTGGGAGGCTGAGGCAGGAGAATCACTTGAATCTGGGAGGTGGAGGTTGTGGTGAGTCGAGATTGTACCATTGCACTCCAGCCTGGGCAACAAGAGCAAAACTCCGTCTCAAAACAAACAAACAAAAAAAAAATTTGTTATACCCATAAAACAGGATATCATGCAACAATGAAAACAATATTTTCAAAGAATTTCAAATGACATTGGAATATTCTTAGTATAATGCTTTAAAAAGCAAGAGATCGAATTAATTAGTTTGATCTTGGGCAGCTAAGTTAGTATGGCTATTTTACATATACGTTAAATTATTACTATTATATCTGGGTGGTGGTAGGAACAGGGAATTTTACACCTTTCTCCACCTTCCCTATTTTCTAAAATATCTTCTATTTCAAGGAAGGTTATTTTTAAAATAGCTGAATAGGTTTCTAAAACCATTGTCCAATTTAGATACCAAAGTTTAATCAATCTTCTGAAAATTACACACTATCATCACTTAGTAATGTTCTTTAATTTTTCAAAAGTTCATATTTTATGGACTTTGTTTCAATTAGGTTTGAAAAGATTTTAAAAGGCCACAAAAGAAGCTTTCACTTTGCAAAATGTCAATCATTTACTCTCTTGGATTCTCTATTTGAAGCATTTTGACCTTGTGGAGGTATTTCATGTTTCTCTTAACTCAAAATTATTGAAGATATCATTTGGGTCTAAATTGCTGCTGACAGAAACTCAGGTAGGATGTGGACTTAGGAATTCTTTTATAACCTTAATATCGTAAGTGCTACTGAAACAACACAGACCCATATAGAATGTTACACTGAGATTATTTATTATTCTGGTATTATTGTCCTCTCCTCTTTGAACCTCAACTTTATACTCAATGATAGAAAATGAACTTCTAAACCTCTGAATTCTTGACTGGGTTTTAAACTGCTGGCAAATATTTTAAATTTCAGATTTATTTAAATACGATAAAAACATCCAACTTAAAAAGATACTGTGAGAAGAGTTCAAGCAACTGGCAGAATGACACAACAGACTCACAACAGAATCAGCAGCTTGTTAGTTTTATTCAAACTCATAGTAAAAACTCAAATTTTAAAAAATTTGTGTAGAAAAATTCAAAGTATGTCTCAATAAAGATTAATGCTATGTTTTTAACTTATTAAGTGATATGAAGGAAATCAAAACACTAAAAGAACATATAAATGAGTATTTGAATACAAGGATGTATCATATCCTACCCAAAGTATTTATAATGATTTGAGATCAAATGTGGATAAATCAATAACAGTTTATTCACATGACCAGGCACAGAGGCTATCTTGAATTTCTCAGTAGATTATCATTCTTTTTGTTTTGTTTTGTTTTGTTTTGTTTTGTTTTGAGACGGAGTCTCGCTCTGTTGCCTAGGCTGAAGCACAGTGGCGCAATCTCGGCTCACTACAAGCTCCGCCTCCCGGGTTCACGCCATTCTCTTGCCTCAGCTTCCCGAGTAGCTGGGACTACAGGCGCCTGCCACCACACCTGGCTAATTTTTTGTATTTTTTAGTAGAGACGGGGTTTCACCGTGTTAGCCAGGATGGTCCCGATCTCCTGACCTTGTGATTCGCCCGCCTCAATTATCATTCTTTTATTCACTCACTTAATATTTAATGAGTGCTTACTGTGTGTAAGGCACCATGCAAGCTCCTGGGGCATTAGAAACAAATATTTCCTGCTTTCAGGGAATTCAGAGTCCAGGTCTTTACTGCATTTGAAAATGCTAAACTCCTTTGACTATTTATGTAAAAATATCAATCATTGGAAATACAAATTACTCGATGTGAGCACAGCATTTAGATATCATCATACGGACTCTGAGGTTGGTGAATTCCACCAACTGGACAAAAACCGAACTCATCGCACTCAACACCAGCCTATGTAAAAGAGAGTCTTCCCTTTCCCCAGACTCTCCCTTTTTGTCAACAAGTCCCTCCACTCTGGTTCATCTCAGTACCTCTACCCATGTCAGCTAAAAGAACTGTCCTCAAACCTCCCTTCTAAATTCTGGGATCCCTTGTGTTCTCACTTCAATCCAGGAGCATTCCATTCTTCCAGATGCAGGATACCCATGCTCCCTCCTCTACCTGCAGAACTCCAATTCTATAGGAACAAATTCCCTTATATCTTCTTCCTTTCCAAGGCATTCCACTGTTCAGCTGGAAGCCTGTTTCGCTTTTTTTGAAACTCCTCACCTAAGCAGACTACTCTGATTCTTTACTAAGAATACAGATGCTATTAGCTACAAGGTCTTTTCAAGTCTTGTCAGAGAGCTTCTCTATATCTTTACCAATGCTTGACTTCCCTCCTCCCTTGGTGAAGGTCATGCCTCCTGTCACTCATTCATGTCATACCCGGAGGGCACCTGCCCCCAGCTGGGTTTTCTAGGCACTGGTGGTACAGAAGTAAACAAGCTAGACAAAGTCCTGCTAACAGAGCTTATGTTCTAGTGGGTGGGAGGAAACAAGCGAACAAATAAAAGGATGATTTCAGGTAATGCTATGAGCTATGAAGACAATGGGACAAAAAAAAGGTGGCATAGGTAGGCCAGACTTTGGATGAAAAGGTCGGGGAAGGATGCTCTGAGGAGTGTAGAATGATGTCAAGGAGGTTGGCCATTGAAAAAATCATGTGGAGAAGCATTCTGGAAGAGGGTGACAGCAGCTGCAAAGACCTGGAGGCAGGGGAGAGTGTGGCACATTCTGGGAAATGACCAATGGACCCTTGCAGCCTTGTAGCTGAGGGCTGAGGTAGGCCTGTGCTGGGTCTGTGCTGGGGATGCCATTCCCACCTGCACCACCTCACAGATCACAAGCCATCAATGATCTCTGATTCTTCACATCATTAAGCTGTTCCTCTCCATTAGTCCCTTTGTATGTACTTCAAAATGCTCAACCCGTGTTCAGCCCCAAAATATATTCTCTTTAACTCCTGCTGCTCTTTGGAGCCGACACTCTCACTGCCTTCTCACGCACATCTGCTGTGCCCTCAAGGACCTCCTGCCTGGATTAATCCAGTCCTTGTTACCTCCTGCTGCTGCTACCACATCTTGCCAACACCAAGAGGATGATGTTCCTAAGAATCACTGGAATCTTGACACTTCATTTCCCCAAAACCTTTGGCAACTCCTCACTGTTTACCCAATGAAGCAAAAATGCTTATCACAGCTTTGGAGACTTTCGATGATCCTGAAGCTATCTTAGCTTGGTCGCTAGATCTCCCCTGGATCAACCTCTATGTCATGGAAACGGTTTTGTTTGCTCTTGCTTTCCTTATTCTTTTGACTTAGAATACCATCCAACACATCTACTAATTAAAATCCTACTTATGTTACTTATGTCTCATTCAAGCAACATCTCTCCCAATTAATTTTCCCGATTTCCTCAGCAGAAAATGATTTTCCCCAAATTCACACTGTCTTGCATTATAGTTATCTGTGTAGTGTACTTGCAGTATTTTCTTGCAAGTCACTATTATTTTTTCTATTTGAGGACAGTGGCCCCCTCCCCTGTTTTTTATATACCCACAGTGCCTGGGATAATGCCTTTCTGGAATATAAAAATTCAGGTTTCTAATACTAATTTTTAAATTATCTTTAACCTGTAAATTAGCATCACGTATAAACCTACGTTTCACAAAGTTCATCTCCTATTAAAAAGAGGCATTTGGAATGTGAATATATAATGCAGGAAAATTACGGCCTAAATTGGATGTGTTATATGTCTGACTTTGGCATATCCAATTTTCTTAAATCAAGGTGCACAGGTATCTGTGCTATTTAAGAACATTTACTTAGAAATACTTTGAACTGCTAGAAGAGTTGACTGAAGCCAAGGTGAGGTGAGTGTAAGAGTTAACAGAAAAGATAAGTGGCAACACCACTTTCCCTTTCCATCAGTCTCTCTTTTATCTGCTATTGTCAAAGTCTGAGACTATACCATATAAGAATATTTCCTGGCCTGGAGCAGTGGCTTGCGCCTGTAATCCCAGTACTTTGGGAGGTCGAGTTGGGTGGATTGTCCAAAGTCAGGAGTTTGAGACCATCCTGGCCAACATGGTAAAACCCCATCTCTACTAAAAATACAAAAATTAGCCAGACGTGGTGGCGGGTGCCTATAATCCCAGCTACTCAGGAGGCTGAGGCAGGAGAATTGCTTGAACCCAGGTGCCGGAAGTTGCAGTGAGCCGAGATCATGCCACTGCACTCCAGCCTGGGCGACAGAGTGAGACTCTGTCTCAAAAAAAAAAAAAAAAAAAAAAAAAGAATATTTCCCTAATTCCTGAACTGTATATTTTAGCATCGAGACATTATTATTTTATCCTGCTGTCAGGGAATTATCACTAACATCCCACTTAGCCTGAACATGTCCCGAGAGGCCCAACCTATTGGTCTTGTAGTCTTCTTCCTTTTGGCAAAGAGGAATTCCATCTGTCCACTGGCTTGGGAAAATAGCCTTGGTGCTGCCCGTGACTGTTCCACCCTACTCCCCACCCCCCAGCATATTCCGTGAACCAACAGTGAATGCTGTCAGGTCTACCTTCAGAACATATCCCAGATCTGATCAGGTTTTACTACCTTCATTGCTACTGGCTAGACCCAGCTCTCTATTACCTTTCCTCTATATTTTTGCAACAGCGTTTTAACTGTTCTCTCTACTTCCTCCTTTGCCATCAATTCAGTCTATGCTCAGCACAGCAGATGATGACATCCTATTCAAGTGTGAGTCAAGTCATGTCACTTCTATGCTCAAAATCTGCCAAGTTCCTCTACTCATAGAGAGTCAAAGCAAAGCCCTCTCACTGGCCTACTCAGACCTACGTGACCTGGACCCACACCCTGAGGTTTCTTCTCTGGCCTCATCACTTTCCCTCATCATTTCCAGACACACCACTTTCCCTGCTGTTCTGCCAAGAAGTCAGGCTCACTCCTGCCTATTTACAGTCCTTTTTCCTATTTATTTCTGGGTTCATAGCTATGCCATCAAGGGCCAAATCTGCTGAAATCTGACTTTCAAATTAATTAAAGTACAATAAAGCAAGTACCTTAGGATCTCAGTCTATGTAAAATCAATGTAGTAATGGCTAGTATGGTATTGCATACTCTTTAAAAGCTCAACATTATTTGAAGATGAAGAGGGATAGGTGGAAAGAAATTAAACAAATTTAGATGATTCTTAAGTTACCCTTTTCAAGTTTCTCATTCCCAAGATAAAGACTGGTCTTAAGAAACTCAAGAGGCAATTTTGGAAATAGCAATTCACATTTAGTACCTGACTAAAATAGTTATACTTTTTCTGAACGTCAAAAGAAAGAATATTTGAGATTGTACCTTTAATATAAGTCCAATCAAAATGTGTAAACATTATATTGACATTTATTCCAATAACATATACTTCTAAAAAGACTTTTCTTATCTCGACTGAAATATCAACCTGGGAAAATAAGTCATCATTTATGTGACACTGTTATAAAAAGCTGTAAAATCTAGAAATGCTTATTAGACAACTGAGGGAAGATCTGAAACTTAGTCCCATTTAGGAAAATTTAGGGATACAGCCCCAGTATTTCTAATCAAAATAATATTGGACAATATTATAATATCACTTTATCACAACATGTATTTAATTACTATGGAATAGGATATTCCATATAATCCCTTCCATGAAAGCCAAGGGAAAAGTTAGGAAATTCCCTAGATTATTTTACTGGTACTTAGACATAGGAGCAAGATACTTAAATTCCTCGACTGAAGAGTTTATACATTTAAAGAGTAATGCCATGTCTACTACCTTTTGGAGATTAAATATAAGGGTGGTGGCAATGGATTTTAAACATGGATTTCAACTGTCTATAAAAAAACCAGTTAAATATCTTACCTTTTCCAGTGTCATCTCTGTCTCAGCAGCATGAGTCTTTTTCAGCTCTATTTTCATCTTTTCTGATTCAGCCTTCAGTTTATTGACGACAATCTCATGTTCCCTTGTAGCCCTTTGCTTTTCCTCTTCACGAAGAAGACCAAGCTCTACCAGCTGCTGTTTCCGCTGTGAGTTCACATTGATCAATTCTTCTCTCAACTTGTGAACCTGGGCCTCCATGTCGGCAATAACCTTGTTTTTAAAAATGGAAAAATGGGCAGAAGATATGAATAGGGAAGTCACAAAAGAAGAACCAATGGGCAAAAGGCCAATAAATGAAATATGAACATATGGAATAGAAAGCTTAGATTGCACTCCATCCTTCCTTCTTTCCTTCCTTCCCTCCCTCTTTCCCTCCCTTCCTTCCTTCCCTCCCTCTTTCCCTCTCCCTTCCCTCCTTCCCTTCCCTTCCCTTTCCTTCCCTCCCTCCCTCCTTCCCTTCCCCTCCCCTCCTCCCTTCCCTTCCCTTCCCTTTCCTTTCCTTCCCTCCCTCCCTCCTTCCCTTCCCCTCCCCTCCTCCCTTCCCTTCCTTCCTTCCCTCCCTCCCTTCCCTCTCCCTCCCTCCCTCCCTTCCTTTCTTCCCTCCCTCCCTTTCCTTCCTTCCCTCCCTCCCTCCCTCCTCTACTTCCTTCATTCCATATTCCCATGTCATTCCTTCCTAGCTCAGAGGCAAATACCACCTGGAACATTTTACCATACTTTTGGATCTTTAAACAACATATTGTTTAGTTTTACTTGTTTCTAATTTCTATGTAAATGGAATATTACATGTATTTTTCTGAAACTTGCTTTTTCAAATATTCAACATCATCATGTTCCTGAAATTCATCCAGTGTTCCCTATTGGATTTTTACTTTTTATTGATTGATTTCTGCTTTTATTTTTATGTCCTTCTTCCTACTTTCCTAAGGTTTATTTTGTATTCCTTCTTCTAACTTCTTATTTTGGATACTTAACTCATTTATTTTTTATCATTTCTTCTTTTCTGATTTATAAATATAAGACTACAAATGTCTCTCTGAATACTGATTTAGTTCCATCTCTTTGGTTTAGATATGTGGTATTTTCATTATCGTTTAGTTCAAAATACTTTTTTAACTTCCATTATAATTTTTGTCTTTGACTTATGAACCATTTAGAAGTATGTTTCTTAATTCCCAAGCATATGGGACATATTAGTTTCCCAGGGTTGCCATAACAAAGTAGCACAAACTAGATGGCTTAAAAGAACAGAATTTTATTCTCTCATAGTTCTGGAGGCTAGAAGTCTTAAAATCAAGGTGTTGGCAGAGTTGGTTCCTTCTGGAAACTCTGAAGGAGAAGCTGTTCCATGCCTGTCTCCTAGCTTCTGGTATTTCCTGACAGTCACTGTGCCTTGGTGTGTAAATGCATCATTCCAATCAGTGCCTTTGTCTTCAGATGGATTTGTTCTCTTTGGGTGTCTGTGTCTCTGTGGTGCCCTATTTTATAAGGACACTGGTCATACTGGATTTAGGGCCCACCTTAATCCAGCATCACCTAATTTTAACTTGATTACATCTGCAAAGATTCTATTTCCGGCCAGGCGCAGTGACTCATGTCTGTAATCCCAGCACTTTCGGAGGCCAAGGCGGGTGGATCACAAGGTCAGGAGTTCAAGACCAGCCTGGCCAAGATGGTGAAACCCCGTCTCTACTGAAAATGCAAAAATTAGCTGGACATGGTGGCGGGCACCTGTAATCCCAGCTGCTCAGAAGGCAGAGGCAGAGAACTGCTTGAACCTGGGAGGTGGAGGTTGCAGTGAGCTGAAATTGCGCCACTGCACTCCAGCCTGGGCAACAGAGAGAGACTCCATCTTAAAAAAAAAAAAAAATTCTATTTCCGGTTCTGTGTAGACAGGAAATTTTGAGAGGGACACCATTCAACTCAGGAAATGGACTTCAGTGGTTATTGTTTTGTCATTCACTTCTAATTGCACTGTGGCCAAAGAATGTAGTCTATCTCCCATTAATTCTTTGCAAATTTTGAGAATGTTTGATGGCAAGTTATGTAGCCAATTTTTTAAAAGCTTCATGTATGATTGCTAAGAAATGTCTATGCTGTATTTTCTACAGTTTTCAGTGCTATATCCTATACATGCCTATCATATCAAGCTTGTTACATAGTTGAAATCTTCTGTCACTTACTTACTGCCACTAACACATTAGCCAGCAATGCAACATTTTCCAAAACACAGTGATAAATGTTTCATTTCATGCCTAATGTATGTTCAACAAGCACAGCCTAAACCAACATTTCCTTGACTGGAAACCAGAAAAATAAAAAAGTGACAGGAATCCAAATGTCACATTATGATGCTGGGAATAAGAATACAAAGCTAAATGATGAGAAGTTGCTTTGGTCAAAATATCTACAAGAATTATTTCATTTTCAATATAAATATTATATTCATCCTATTTTTAATTTTAACAATTTTGTGATTTCTACATGATAAATAATAATTGCTATAATTTTGAGTGTTTACTTTGCACCAGGCATCTTATTTTGGATTGTGTTCAGTATACATTAGCTCAGCTATTAACCCTGTGGCCTCTCTACACTAGACTGGAAAAGACATCTAGAAACAGTAACATTTGTGTTAGAGGAAAGAAAATGCTTTATAGTAATAAATCTGAGCCTTCGAGGCTGGAGGTGATAGGATGTCCCATTTTTATCCTGCCTTTCTAAGAAAAGCTTACTTGAACTAGTCCCAAAGGAATATGTGAGAGGACTTTATATAAAAGGCTGATCCTTGTAAACCTGTAGTGGAAAAATTAGTTATTTTTTCTTCAGGAAATCTATGCACTGTTTTAACATCTATTTGTTTCTCTATTTCATAGATTGATATCTGTGTATCAATAATCAGCTGTGGATCAATTGTCCGTGAAAACAGTCTTTTACCTCTTGTTCTTTGTTTTATAGTGATTCTTTTGAACCCAAGAGAAGAGATAGTCAATGCAATCAGATTCTGAAATAGAGGATACATCTTCTAAAAGCAGACAGACTTTAGCAGTGACAACAGTTATGTGTTTGGGAGGCAGAACATTCTTTTTTAAAAAAAAAGCTCAGGGATATCAACATGGCAGACAAGGATGGGTTGCTGGCTCCCTTCCCCAAAATCAATCCTGGAGAAAGCACAGGAAGCACGAATCTGAGATACTAATGATTATAACAATAATAAACATAACAAAAGCAAATTTTGAGAAGCTCCTGGGTGGAATAAAGACATTCCTAAGGGGGTACAGCCTGGGGCAGAAAATAATAGAAAACCGCTGTAAGAAGGTGGGTTGCAGGAATGCTTTACCTTCTGCTCTTGTCTCTCTCTTTTGTAGCCAGGTAAAATCATATCTGTTCCATTACCATGTTGGGAGCAAGAACTCAACATACTGTTGACATCAGTCAGTCAATACCAAGGAAAGCAAAGCCCTCCTTGGGTGAGGAGTTGAAGAAAACAGGCACAGACTTCTCTGAACTTCCTGGGTATTCCCCCTTCCAAAGGCTTCCCTCCAAACTCCCAGGACTAGTGACTCAGTCATTAGACACTTACTTCCAGGAGCTTAGGTAAATTCCTGAGCAGCAGGTTTTCCTGATGAAGTAACTGTGAAAGGGAGTGGTACGGCAATGAAGGGCTCTGTCTTGGGGTTCATAATCTTGTCCTTCTATAAGCTCATCCAACAGGTCAGGGACTAAAGGCGGGCTTCTGCTCTTCCCCAGTCAGGATATCTGATAGTCCCAGGGGAAAATGGGCTCCCTGGCCAAAGTAAATAAACCTGAGGAGCAAAACTACTACCAAAAAGAGACACCTAAATAACATATATTATCTGAAGCAGTATAATTGGAACAGATGAAACAAGAATTTTTTAAGTGCGTAATAGGCCGGGTGTGTTGGCTTATGCCTGTAATCACAGCACTTTGAGAGGCCAAGGCAGGTGGATCACTTGAGCCTAGGAGTTCAAGACCAGCCTTGGCAATATAGTGAGGCTCCTTCTCTACAGATAATACAGAAATGAGTCAGGTGTGGTGGGGTGCGCCTGTAGTCCCAGCTACTCAGGAGGCTGAGGAAAGAAGATCAATTGAGCCCAGGAGGCTGCAGTGAACCGTGGTCATACCCTGTAGTCCAGCCTGGGTGACAGAAGGAGATCTTATCTCCAAAAAAAGTCCATAATAAACATACAAATCGTAATATATATATACTTAATATACTGAAAAGTGTAATGGAAGAAGTTACAGACACGAAGCTGCAATTAATGTCATAGAAGAAGGAAAAAGTGAAAATGATAGGAAAAAGAGCAAGTTAGCTAAAGCCAAAGAATAGAATTGTGCATTGGAAGGATGGTAAGATTGAAGAACTCCCTGGGAGGCAGCAGAGAAAGATAATAATACAGAAAATGTAAAAGAAAAGCTAATATTTGTGGAGGACAGAGGAAGTGACAACATCTAAATAATAGAGTCTGAGAAAAATAGATACGGAAAGATTTTATCCAAGCTCAAGCTGATTTGAAAGTCTGCTTTTTATCACATACTGTATCATCTCAAAGTATTAAGAATTTCTCTTAAGGAAGAGTACATATTTATTGTACTTTATTAATTTGTTATTGTGCTTTTCTATCCCCTAATTTTCACTATGGTTAGTACAAAGTTAACATCCAAAAGCCATAAGGCCATAATGTCTTTTTTGAAAATTAAAAAATACATATATTTTTATAGATTTGGGAGCATAAGTACAGTTTTGTTACTTGGATATATTGCATAGTGGTAAAATCTGGGCTTTTAGTGTAACTACCAACCAAATATTATACATTGTGCCCACTAGGAAAATCTTTAAAAAATGAGCAAAAATGTTAGTTTTCCAAAAGCACTGAGACCATCCCAAATTGAATTTTAATCTCTGTCAGTGTAAATAAAAGTATTTTTATGCACATTGTCATCACTGTGTAGATACTGTTCTATATTTTCACACACCCAATTTTAATTTAATTCCCATTTATTAGCATATTTGTCACATTTAGTGGCTCCCTGGTATTTCATCCTTCCAGTACAGGCATATCACAGAGATATTGTGTGTTTGGTTCCCGACCACCTCAATAAAGCAAATATTGCAATGAAGTGAATATTGCGATGAAGCAAATATCTCCATAAAGTGAGTCACATAAATTGGTTGGTTTCCCAGTGCATATAAAAGTTATAGACTATTCAGGAGTGTCCGAGGGAGAGAATACAGTCATGGGTTCTTGGTTTCTGTTTCTGGTTGGGCCAGTAAAGCCCCTTCCTCATCCCTCTTTTCTGCTTATCACTAAAGACAGAAACTTTAATACCATGGCTTCTGGAGGCTAAAAGCCTAAAGCAAAACAAAACAGAACAACAACAAAATAAGGTGGGTTGGACAAGCTTGCAGTTTACTCAGTTAGCATTATGTCTAAAAAACAACGTGCACTCCTTCATTTAAAATACATTATTGCTAAGAAGGGTTAATGATCATCTAAGCCATTCTTAAGTCCTAATCTTTTTGCTGGTGGAGAGTCTTGTCTTGATACTGATGGCTTGCTAACCGAACTCCTGACCTCGTGATCTGCCCACCTCGGCCTCCCAAAGTGCTAGGACTACAGGCGTAGGCCACCACACCTGGTCAATGTTTATTATTTCAATGCATTAATGGAGTAAATTATATTATAGGTTATTTTCAAACGTTACATCAACCTTAGGTTACATTCAATTTTTTCCATAAGATAATATTACTGGATTCAGTTTGCTAATAATTTGCTAATGATTTTTGAGAGATTGACCTGAGGGATTTTTTTTTTGGACTCTCCTTGGCATATTTTTAAATTGATGTTATGCTAGTCTCATAAATTGAGTTGCTGAATGATGCTACCTTTTTCATCCTCTGAAAGAATCAGTATAAGATGAGTTATTTGTTTCTTAAATATTTAGTGGAACTGGCCAGTAGGGCCATCTGGGCTTGATATTGTATATCTGGAAAACATTTTGACTACTATTTCAATTTTTCTGATGGTTATAGGATGATTCACATTTTCCGGTCTTTTACAGAGTCAGTTTTGGTAAATTTTTATAGTTTAGGAGTTTTTCCTCTTCACCTAAATTTGACATTTGTTGGCATTTATAAATTTCTATGTCCTTGCATTCTCTACAACTTGGTGATTACATACGTTATTTTTATACATTATTGGACTTGATTTGCTAATAATTCCAGATTTGTATGTGTGTGTTCATGAGTGAGTTGGCCTGGAACTTTTATTTCTCTTCTTGTACCAGTCATCTTTTCTATCAATATTACAATCTTTTAAATTGGTTTGAGAGTATTTTTCTCTTTCTCTCTTCTCTGGAAAAGTTTGTAAAAGACTACAGTGACCTGTCCCATGGGAGATTTTTATAGAACTCACCTGTAAAATTATATGAACTCAGTGTTTTCTTTGTTGAAAGATTTTTAACTGTTTTTAAAATTTGCTTAATTATATTAGATTATTTAGTTTCCTGTTTTGTCTTGCAGCATTTTATGTATTCCTGGAAATTTGTCCATTTCACCTGGGTTCTCCAATTATTGGCATAATGCTTTTTTAATATCTTATTTTTTTAATCTCTGATGATCTGGAATATATCCTTTTTAAAATTTAATGTTATTAATATCTCTTTTATTGATAACATTACCATAGCTTTATTTTTATTCCCAATATTGTTTATTTGCACTTTGTTCTTTGATCAGTCCTACCAGAAATTGCTTCATTTTTCTAACTTCTTAAGCTGGTTGCCTACTTCATTAACAATTAACCGTTTAAAAATAAATGGCAGGTTAAGTGTACCCATTTCTCTCATTTTAGCTTCATCCTTCAAGATTTGAGAAGTACTATTTTCATTATCAATTATTTCTAAGTATTTTAATTTAAATGTTATTAATTTATTTTTGATTAGGAAATATGTTAACATTGATAAGAATTTATAAGCCACAAAAGTATATACAGTAAACTATCTTCCACTCACTCAGACTGTCATCAATAACCGCCTCATCCCCACCCAAAATAGTACCAATGTAAAAAGTGTCAAAAGTGTCTTAGGTCTAATTCCAGAAGATCAATTCTTAGGTCTAATTCCAGAGATCAATCCAAAGTGCTTTTAATTTTACCTTAATTTTATCTTATGGAAAAAACTGAATGTAACCTAAGGTTGATGTAACGTCTGAAAATAACCTATAATATAGTTTACTCCATCAATGCATTAAAAGAAAAAACATTGGCCAGGTGCGGTGGCTTATGCCTGTAGTCCTAGCACTTTGGGAGGCCGAGGCGAGCAGATCACGAAGTCAGGAGTTCGAAACCAGCCTGGCAACATGGCGAAACCCGTCTCTACTGAAAATACAAAAATTAGCTGGGCGGGGTGGCGGGTTCCTGTAATCCCAGCTACTCGGGAGGCTGAGGCAGGAGAATCACTTGAACCCAGGAGGCGGAGGTTGCAGTGAGCTGAGATCGCGCCATTGCACTCCAGCCTGGGTGACAGGGTGAGACTCCATCTCAAAAAAAAAAAAAAGAAAGAAAAGAAAAGAAAAGAAAAAACATTATGATTATCTGAATACACAGAAAAACATCTGATAAAATTAAACAACAAAAATTCTTAGCAAAAGAGAAATAGAAAAGATCACTTTAACCAGATAAAAGGTATTTGCCAAAAGACTCATCAAATTTCATTCATTCTTTATTGTGAAGTTTTAAAATATCCCTTTTAAACTAGGAAGAAGAAAAGAAGGTCTACTATCATTACTTGTATTCACAAGTGTATGACAAGAACATAAAAAAAAAAAAACTGGGCCAGGTGCAGTGGCTCATGCCTGTAATCCCAGCACTTTGGGAGGCCGAGGCGGGTGGATCACAAGGTCAGGAGTTTGAGACTAGCCTGGTCAACATAGTGAAACCCTGTCTCTACTAAAAATAAAAAAATAAAAAAATAATAAAAAAAAAATTAGCTGGGCGTGGTGGCGGGCGCCTCCAGCTACTTGGAAGGCTGAGGCAGGAGAATCTCTTTAACCCGGGAGGCAGAGGTTGCAGTGAGCCAAGATTGCGCCACGGCACTGCAGCCCAGGAGACAGTGTGAGACTCCATCTCAAAAAAAAAAAAAAAAAACCTATCTTTAATCATAGATGCCATGATGGTATATATAAAAAACGAAAATGAATGTACAAATTATTAGAAATAATAAGAGCTTAGCGTGATGTCTGAATAAATGATCAATGTTCAAAAAGCAACTGCAGTTTTTATACATCAGCAAAAAAATTATAAACATTTACAGCTATGACAACAAACAATCTTAGAAATAAGCCTATCAAAAGATGTGCAAAACCCTAAGGAAAAAAATATAAGCCTTTTTGAAAGACATAAAAGGAAGATCTAAACAACTAAGAGATATATCAGGGTGATGAAAGTCTCTTCATCAGTTCTCTGCAGATTAATCTAGAGTGTAAGCCCAATTAAAACTTCAAGAAGAGCTTTCGACAAGGTGGATCGAAAATGTACAGGGACAAACATAGTACCATGACACCCCTAAAAAGAACAGGCGGTGTGATATTCCCTACAAGAAATTTGGGTCTAACATAATGTTATCATAATCAACACAGTATAGTCTTATCATAGAGAACAGAAAAAAATTGACCAATGAAACAGAATCGAGAGCCTAGAAACAGGCTCACACTGGACAGAGCTGGCATTACAGTTTAGTGGGGATGTGACAAGCCAATGTATTCTAAAAATTATGCTGACACAAGAAGTTATTCATATTGGGAAAAATAAAAGCAAGCCCCTATCTTACACAATGGACAAAAATAAGTTATTTCCATTTTTAGGTCTATAACCAAGAGAAATATAACTTATGTTAACACAAAAACTTGTAACATGAATGTTCATAGCAGCAATTTTCATAACAGCCCCAAAGGAGAAACCACCAAAATGTCCATCAATTGATGAACACGCAAATGAAATACAGTATATCCACACAGTGGAATATTATTCAGCAATAAAGAGAAATGCAGAACTAATACATGCTACAGTAGGAATGAACCTTGAAAACACGCTGAGTGAAGGAAGCCAGTCACAACATATTGTGTGATTCCAATATTTTACATGAAATATCTGAAACAAGCACATCTATAGAGATAGATTAGATTAGTGGATTGTCTAGGTCTGGGAGTGTTGAGTGGAAATGAAGAGTGACCATTAATGGGTCTGAGTTTTTGGAGAGAGGTGACACAGTTAATGGTGATGATGGTTTTGCAACCCTGAAGATACTGAAAACCACTGAATGGTACAGTGTAAATAGGTGAATTGTATGGAATGGCAATTATATCTCAATAAGACTGTTTCTTTTTAAATCAGTTCTTAGTGGATGAGAAACCAAATGTGAGACCAAACTTTGAAAAATATGGGAGATGGCTTTATGACTTCAAAGTAAGGAAAGGCATGACTTAAAGGGCACTAACTTGAAAAGATTGATGAATTAGATTGCAATACAGTTAAGAACATTTGTTCATCAAAAGACACAAGAAAGAGAATGAAAAACTAAATCACAAACTGGAAGGGAACATCTGCAACATATGTAACTTACAAAAGAATATTATCCAGAATGCCTAAAGTATATCAACAAGTAAAAGATAAATAACCCAACAGAAAATAAGTAAAACAATACATGACTAGGCACATCATAAAAGGCAACATTTTAATGGTAAACATGAAAAGGTGCCCAACTTCATTAGTCATCACAAATGCAAATTAAGGCTATTTTGATATCATTTTACAATCACCATATTTGCAAAACTCAAGAAGTGTGACAATACCAAATGCTGGCAAGAATGTGTATCAATGGGTACTCTTACACATTATTGATTTGGGTGTAATGTGATAAAACCCTACTGTAAGTTAACTTGGCACTACCTCAGAAAGTTGGACACGTTCATAAGCTATATCTGTCGAGAATCTCTTACACGTGAACACCAGGCACATGCCCAAGAATGTACACAGCAGTATTTGTACCATAACTCAACTTGTCCCTCATAGTTGTTTGTCATTGATTTATCTTGATACAATGGAATATTATATACAGCAAAATGAATTAACCAGAGCTGTGCACAACACAATGGGTGAATCTTAAACATAAGATACTGAATGAAAAATGCAAATCAGATTACCTACAACATGCAACCATTTTTACAAAGTTCAAAAACAAACAAAAATAAACAATATTTTGTTCAGAGAATATATATATGTACAATAAAGCCATAAAACATTATTAGGTAACTATCAACACACAATTATGAATAATGGTTAACTCTGGGGAAGGGTGGTTAGGAATATGGGAAAGGAAGGAGCACACAGGTACAGGCAGCAATTTTAATAGTGTTCCAATTCTTGGCTGGGCATGGTGGCTCACGCCTGTAATCCTAGCACTTTGGGAGGCCAAGGCGGGTGGATCACGAGGTCAGGAGATCAAGACCATCCTGGCTAACACGGTGAAACCCCATCTATACTAAAAATACAAAAAATTAGCCAGGCGTGGTGGTGGGTGCCTGTAGTCCCAGCTACTCAGGAGGCTGAGGCAGGAGAATGGTGTGAACCCAGGAGGCGGAGCTTGCAGTGAGCCGAGATCGTGCCACTGACTCCAGCCTGGGTGACACTCCACCTCAAAAATAATAATAATAATAATGTTCCAATTCTCAACTTGAGTGGTCAGTTCATGATGTTCATTTTGTTGTATGTATTAGTATTGAAATATTAATTATGACACATATTCTTTGTATGTATCAGACACTAGATAAAAATTTTAAAAAGATGATGCAGACGTTTTAAGCCCAGCTGACAAGAAGAATGCTTCTAAAAGATAATTTCTTAAATTTTAGGACAATAATTATTTTTAATACATTGTAAGAGTGCTACTATTTATTATGGAAATGCACATAGCCCAACAATTTTGCTTTTTTTGTGAATATTTCATAGGAGACACTTAATTCTAATTATGTTTTTGAATATAACATGGCTTCATTATTCCTTACTTTTGTTTAGTATTTAATAAAGTTAATTAAAAAATAATATATTCTCTTCAGAATAACATATTAGTAGTTCTAGTATGCATTTTAATTATGTATTGTTAATATTAAGGCCACCAAATTTATTATTTTAAATCGTATGAAATGTATCAAAATTATTCCTCCATTTTCATTATTCTGGACACAATACACATACTTAGATTTAAGCTTATAAATTCAAAAAATACATTATTTTAATTTATGGTCTTTTAGTCTCCTAATATTATTTTGTAAATGTCACATGCAAAAGAATTTTCTTTCATTTTATAAACAACTCCCATAAGACCTTAAGCATAAAAGAATTTAACCTTAAAAGAAAACATGGCTTTTGCCTTCCAAAGATAAAAGTTACTACTAGAAATAATGACAGATGGTTAATTTGTTTCTAACAAATTAAATACAATAATTAAATACTAATCAGCTCTGTTTTGAAGCAGGAGAATGGTGTGTCATCAGCACGACGGGTTCAGGCCATAGGCATGATTAAAAATAAAGAAAATGGGCCGGGCGCGGTGGCTCACGCCTGTAATCCCACCACTTTGGGAGGCCGAGGTGGGCGGATCACAAGGTCAGGAGATCGACACCACGGTGAAACCCCGTCTCTACTAAAAATACAAAAAAAAAATTAGCCGGGTGCAGTGGCGGGTGCCTGTAGTCCCAGCTACTCGGGAGACTGAGGCAGGAGAATGGTGTGAATCTGGGAGGCGGAGCTTGCAGTGAACCGAGATTGCGCCACTGCACTCCAGCCTGGGTGACACAGCAAGACTCTGTCTCGAAAAAAAAAAAAAAAAAAAGAAACAAAATGGTAGAAGACAGACTATTAGGAGGTTTTAATTCAGCACAGTCTGAGGCAGAGGTGTTCCTAGAAAGGTGAGTGCCTCCACGGCCAGGCGCAGTGGCTCACGCCTGTAATCCCAGCACTTTGGGAGGCCAAGGCAAGCAGATCATGAGGTGAAGAGATCGAGACCAACCTGGCCAACATGGTGAAACCCCGTCTCTACTAAAAATACAAAAATTAGCTTGACAGGGGGCACGCACCTGTCAAGTCCCAGCTACTTGGGAGGCTGAGGCAGAAGAATCGCTTGAACCCGGGAGGCAGAGGTTGCAGTGAGCCAAGATTGCGCCACTACACTCCAGCCTGGGCGACAGAGTGAGACTCCTTCTCAAAAAAAAAAAAAAAAAAAAAAATAGTGAGTGCCTCCTGGGAACTCTGGATTTGACACAGGTTTCAGATCTTTCAGATTTTTGATCCTCGGGCAGTTTGCCACTCCATGTGTCCACCTAACTATCCATTACCTCTTCGAGTCATATTTTAAGATGCTGGGTTGTCTATGTTAATGTGCCTAAGTGTCCCTTTCAGAAGAGCTGTAGCCTTGTTTATACCCAAGATGTAGCAAGGAAGCAGAATTTTCAAGATGTGGATTAGATTTCAAGAGAAGCAGTCCAAGCTCCTGACTTCCTCATCACTGGAAATTTCTTCCCACAGTGAAAGGGCAAGGACCCTAATAACTGGGGCCCTGACGCCATTCTCCCACCTTCCTCGACATTCTTCAGCTGGTCACAAACACAATTAGTTAGCAATACGGTATGGAAGTGACTAACCTTTGGTCAGGCATTATCAGAACTGCTTCATTCAGGCTTCTGAGAGCACGATGTCACAGAATTCAAATGTACTTGTGCTTCTTATGTAAATTATGAGTGAGCGTAGACTAGAAAGGCTGAGGCGTGCCTGCTCATGGCTGTTGGCTAAAGGAAAGAGCAGTACAACACCACCGGCATCTTTATTATTACAAGGACGTAAATGCCGCAGGACTGAAAACCTCCCAGATGAGTAAAGATGTAAAATGAACATCTAATTTCTCGACTGGTCACATCATGTAGAAAAGGTCAGAGTGCTACTATAGCCACTATAGCCACTCCTGCAGTGGGCGGGCTTTTTAGGGGTAAGCAAGTGTGTGTGTGTGTGTGTGTGTGTGTGTGTGTGTGTGTACATATCTATGTACCTTTTATTCACTTGGTCCTTTCATTTTACTTTATACAGGAAAGACTGTTTTTTTGTGTGTTTTGTGGATTTTTTTTGAGACAGGGTCTCACTCTGTTGCCCAGGCTGGAGTGCAGTGTCATGATCTCGGCTCACTGCAGCCTCACCTTCCCAGGCTCAAGCGATCCTCCCACCTCAGCGTCCCCAGTAGCTGAGATCACAGGCGCATGCCACCACGACTGTCTAATTTTTTTATTATTTGTAGAGACAGGGTCTTGCCATGTTGCCCAGGATGGTCTGGAACTCCTGAGCTCAAGTGATCTGCCCATCTTGGCCTCCCAAAGTGCTGGGATTACAGGTGTGAGCCACTGCGCCCAGCCAAGAAGGACTGTTGCAGTTGGTGTGCATGGCTTGTATATAAGTGAGATAACTAGTTTATGGTAAGTATCATACAGTGAGAACTAAGCGTACTATATTGAGGAGGGCAAGTTGCTAGATATATATCTATAATACTGATGGCAGCAACGGGCCGTCCAGATCCCCAAGGCAACCTACTGCACCACCCACACCCTTGCACAGCTGGGCAGGACCCACTTCCAGGCCTGGAGACTCTGCCACGGCCTCAACCTCCCTCCCCACAGGTCTCAGGAGCCCACCAGCACGTGGCTGAAGGTGCAGCTGGGGACTCCTGAAGCCGGTCCCAAGAGCATCAGGTTTGCTTGGGCAGGGTTGGCTGGGGTTGCCAGGCCACCTGCCCCTCACCTGCCACTGCTGCAGGGAAAATGTAGAGAAGGCGGGCAGTGTGCAGAACCCACTCCTGGGAGGCTCCTGGAGCCTGCCACTCTGGGAGCTGTTTTGATGGGGTCCGGCCGCGTCACCTGACAGTGGCGGAGCAGCACGGTTGGGCACAGAGGGGCGGACAGAGAGGTTCCCTGAGGCGGAGCTGGGCCCAGGGCGGTGCTGCGCTCTACACAGCCGGTGGGAGCTGGGAGCAGGCAGGAGCCTCACCCTCCTGGGTGCAGCTGCGGTCACTCAGGTCGGGGCTGTGGACCTGGGCCTCCCTGTGCTCTAGGGGTCTAGAAGCAGGCAGGAGCCCTGCCGTCCTGGGTGCAACTGCAGCCACCCAGATGCAGCCATGTACCCAGGCATCTCTGCACTCTCGGGGGCCTGGGAAGGCTACCCATTTCCCCAACAGGGTCAGAGATGTCTGCTCCCACTGCCTGGCCTCTCCCTGCTCCCGGCACCCACTCCAATCCTGGAGCAAGGTTGGGGCCGAGCCCAGGTGCTGTTGCAGCCTGGTCGGTTGTGCGCACCCTCGAGGCATCATGGACACAGCAGCCCCCTGCTGCCTCAGTCCCCTCCAGACTTTCGGCACCAACGGGCATGGGAGGGAGGCCAAGGCGGGGCTGAGGGCAGCTTGGCACTGGCCTGCGCCCCTTGGCACAAACAGCCTGGGCAACATGAATGGCAGCAGGAGGCAGACAGGCTTCTGGCAGAAAGGAGGTGGGTCCCTGGTGAAGCCCCACCTTCAAGCCAGGGAGGGACTGAAGCCTGGGAGCTGGGCTGCTGGTCCCCGCAGATGGCAGTGGAAACCTGTGGTGCTTTTTCCCGGCCTGCCATGGCCATCCATGGACCAATCACAGGCACTTCCTCCCCTCTGAGGCCCATAAAAAGCCCCGGACCCAGCCAGATCAGAAGAGACAAAGGATGACCAGCTGCCAAGAGGAGCTACCCATCTCAGGGTTCCCTCTCTGCTGAGAGCTGAACACTCGTTGGGACAACCTGCCTGCAGAGAGGAGCTACCCTCTCTGCTAAGAGCTGAACACCTGTCTAGACACCCTGGCTACGGAGAGGAGCTACCCACTCTGGGTCTCCTCTGAGCTGTTCTATTGCTCAATAAAGCTCCTCTTCATCTTGCTTACCCTCCACTTGTCTGCATACCTCATTCTTCCTGGACACAGGACAAGAACTTGGGACCTGCCAAAAAAACAAACCCATGCCCCTTGCTCACCACATTGCAGGTGACAAGAAGGAGAGAGGAGAGATGAGAGAAGGAGAAGAGCTGCAGCCCTTCAGGGATCCCAGACCCAGGAGCTCCCCAAGCCAGGGCTGTAACATCCTCTTTAAAGCTCTGCGGTTCCTGACGTCTCCAAGCTTCTGGGTGCCACACCACACCCCCCTGTGTCAGCCATGGCAGCTGCTTATGGGAGGTATGCCCAGTCCAGCTGCAACCTTGCAGGGAGCTAGCACACCTGGAGCTGCCCACCCCACCGCTGCTGGCATGCCGGCCTGTGCACAGCAGCTGGACCCCATGCTTGCTCACATGCTATTCACCACTTTGAGTGGGATCCAGGCACGTAATGCAAGCTGACACAGCCTGCCAGGCCAAGTGGGTGAAACAAACCCAGCGGACCAGAGCAAAACCCAGGCAAAGATGCCACTGGCCACAGAGGTTTCTGGCTGGTGAAGCAACACCCCAAGTATCCTGTAACAATACTCTAATCTTACTTTGAAGATTTTGAAAATACTCCAGGACCATACAGTAATTCAAAGTCATTATTACAAAGACCAATTATCAATGTAAAGTCACATAAACGTATACAGTTTAAGAGATTGGGGTTAATCTACAGAAGCCAGATGAATATCCTGTAAGTAATTTTGAAAAAAAAATTCTTGTTTTTAGCTATTTACTTTTATGGAGCCTATACATTTAAATTCTCCTTACCTCTTTTTCTTTAGATTCTAAATAATAAGGAGCTTATTATTTAATAACTTAGCTTTATTTATTACTATGTATTTCCCATTTTAATGTTTTTATATAAATCACCCCAAATTTATTCTTAGTTATATGTCCCTAAAATTTCACTGAGACTGTTGTCAAGTTGGAAATACTGGGAGATAACTTTTAGTGTCTGCAGCTGCCAACTTATGAAGTAAAGGGGGATGAAGTCACCCATGGCTATTTTTTCAAATAATGTTGAAGGGGGAAAAAAAAACCTGATGACTAGGTTTGAAAATACATAGTTCTGTTATTTATAACATAAAATCGAAGTATATATCTATTATGACTTTATATTATATGTGTTAATAAATTTTTTAAATTAAAATATAAAGGAGATATTCTTTCTGTTATATATGGTTCTTGTTCGTTATGTCAAAGTTATGAATGAGGCAAAACTTCAGATTTTTGTTTGTCTAAAACTTTTCCTCCACCAAAATAAAATATCTCATTTTACTTTTTAATAAAAGAAATACATTGATGGCCAGGTGCAGTGGCTCACACCTATAATCCCAGCACTTCCCAGAGGGCGAAGAAGACGGATCAATTGAGGTCAGGAGTTCAAGACCAGCCTGGCCAACAAGGTGAAACCCCGTCTCTACTAAAAATACAAAAATTAGCTGGGCATGGTGCCGGGCACCTGTAATTCCAGCTACTCGAGAGGCTGAGGCAGGAGAAACGCTTGAGCCCAGGAGATAAGGGTTGCAGCGAGCTGAGATCGTGCCACTGCACTCCAGCCTGGGCAACAAAGTGAGACTCTGTCTCAAAATTAAAAAAAAAAAATACATTGAAAGAAATATGCATTTTGAGATTTATCGAATATATAGAATTGATGTTTTGAAATTGAATATTCAGATTTCAAAGGACAGCATACACATTAAAAAATAGAATATATTAGGAAAATACTGCTGTATCAATAAAAAAGAATATTTTGAATAGGTTCAACCTGTCAATTTATTTCATGGACATTGAATTTATATAATGCATACAACTATATATATGTTCATTAGCATTTAAAAACTGAAATTCATCTAAACAGTGAAAATAAAAAGCATATTTCACTATACAATTATACAATATGCGTTTTAACATTTTTTGGAAATGACTGATTTCAAATTAAGTCACAAGTTATATAGTTATTTTATAGGTGAGGCAACGTTTTGCTGTACGTTTCTGAATTAAAGTTTACATTTTTTATAGTATTTTTATAGGGCTCAAATTTGAACACGTGTTCTCATAAGTTATTGCATAGACAGGTGGCTGGTAACAGTAGACAAGAGACACATTAAGGGATGCAGGTAAAGTCACATAAAAGTCTGGGCAAGAAACCAGCCCTTCAGATGCCTAGGTCAGCACATTTTCTATTTTTAACCTGCAAATAGAACTTTCTTCACTAATATTGTCTGTGCTTTATCAAGTGGAAAATATTTTTAAGATCCCTTAAATGACCGAGAGCTATTTAGAAATACAGCCAGCAGATTACCTTTAAAAGATTCAAAAATTGTTCTGAGAGCCAATAAGGCATATTTGGTATTATTTGAAGTGCATGTGTGTTTTCCAACTCTTGTTCTACTATTATTATTAGACCTAGTAACTGGAAATGAAATCATTAGCCCATCTTGTGGTTCGGTGAAAATATTTCCTCTGCAACTTGTAAAGATGAAGAAGAGGCTTAAATTCACCCAAACTCCAAAGAATAGGTTAGCTGTGGAAGGAATTCTACACACAAGACTAAAGTGTGGCACCTTTGTTCACAATGACGCTAGTAAACTACAAGATGAAGGAGAGGACAGAACTTAACATATAGGAAAGGCAAGATAAACTTTCTTTTTTTTTTTTTTTTTCAGACAGAGTCTCACTCTGTCGCCCAGGCTGGAGTGCAGTGGTGCGATCTCTGCTCACTGCAAGCTACGCCTCCTGGGTTCACACCATTCTCCTGCCTCAGCCTCCCAAGTAGCTGGGACTACAGGCAGGCGCCTGCCACCACACTTGGCTAATTTTTGTATTTTTAGTAGAGACAGGGTTTCACCGTTGTTAGCCAGGATGGTCTCCATCTCCTGACCTCGTGATCCACCCGCCTAGGTCTCCCAAAGTGCTGGGATTACAGGCGTGAGCCACCACGCCCGGCCGATAAACTTTAATTTGGTTAAAAATTTTAGAACAATTAATACCCAGGTTTGGAGCACACTACAAAGGTCTAATGTGAAGAAAAAAAAATTACCTTGCCTGCAAAAGAGGACAGTACTCTAGGTAGAGAATAAAAAAGAAAGAAAGAAAGAAAGAAAGAAAGAAAGAAAGAAAGAAAGAAGGAAAGAAAATACAAAGAAAAAAAAGCAATCAGTGTATGTGCTTATCTGAAAGGGGAGAAAACTTCAAAAGGAGAATTAAAACATGTTATGAGTTCACATGAACTGGAAAGCATTATGGCTACATTTGTTTTTTTGTGAGTAATGATACCGGTAAAGATTCATAACTGATGTTGAAATTTCTAGTTTTATTTTAAAAGAACTACCCACATCATCTAATTAAAAATAGATCTTAAAGAAAGTGAGTTAAAAACTCCATAACAATTTGCTCCTAGGTTAAGTTAAAACTAAAAAAGGAAAAAGAAGATTCATAGCACATTGATCTATTTTGGAAAATTGCAAATGAAATATCTACTACACGTAAAATAGCTATGTAGAAGTATTTATTACATAAATTAAATGATTTTAAAGGTAATAGAAGTACTATTTTTTTTCTAGACTCAAATAGAATTATAAAAGTAGAAACATTCCACTTGAGACTGACTGAATGACACTGAAACAAAAATACCTTCAAATTGCACTTTTAATAACCTTATCCTGAAAAATGCAGAAAATCAGTATTAAAAAGCCAATACAGGTGCATTATCCATAACTCACTCTGGTGCAACATCAGGGCTCACAAACAGAAGGACTACGTGTCAGGAAGATGTTATTTGCAGCATCTAGAAACACCTAAAGTTATTTTCTTGACAGAGTTTCCAGGAGTGACAGGTAACCTATTTGGCCTTCGCAGAAGAATAAAATTCAGGCTGAATTCTTCTTCACTAGAAAACTACTTTTATAAAGAATATCATTCAAGTAATTGGAGAGAAGGTTTTCAACACCCTCTCCACTTACTGTACTTCCCCTTTCCAGGGAAGCAGAGTTTTGACCTAGGTTTTTTGCCAGTTCTATATTAGCTGCTCAACCCAAACACGCTACACACTAAGGTTGCAACCACCCACCCACGTTTTATGAGTGTCATTCAGAACACACTAATTACTGTGCTAACAATGGTAGGACATTACTAAACTATTCTAAAGTTTTGGTTGCTTAAATATAAGAAATTCTACAACACTGGGACACAAATAGTTGAATTTTTAACAATGAGATGAAAGAAAGGAGAGTGCTGCCCTCTGTGAAGTGGATTCCAGTGGCTGCCTCGGTCAGAATCATCATGGTGATGATGACTTCTTATCATGACTTCTAACGGCATTTCCCTCCCATCATGTGCACATTTTGGTGCACTGTGTTCACTCTGTGCAACTACTACTTTAAATACATGCAGGCCGGGCACTGTGCTGTGGCTCACGCCCAGCACTTTGGGAGGTCGAGGCAGGCAGATCATGAAGTCAGGAGATCAAGACCATCCTGGCTCACACGGTGAAACCACATCTCTACTAAAAACACAAAAAATTAGCCAGGCGTGGTAGCAGGCGCCTATAGTCCCAGCTACTCGGGAGGCTGAGGCAGGAGAATGGCATGAATCTGGGAGGCGGAGATTACAGTGAGCCAAGATCGCACCACTGCACTCCAGCCTGGGTGACAGAGCGAGACTCCGTCTCAATAAATAAATAAATTAATTAAATTAAATTAAATTAAATAAATAAATAAATAAATACATGCAGAGAAAGGAAATCACTCTAATGCCATTAATGCGTTGGTGTTGAATATCTCCAGGACAGCAACATAGTATCCTCGCTAGACAACTTGACCTCAAAGGACAACTTTACTGACCAGGTGGGCCTCCCCAAGATATCTTCAGTGTCAGATGACCTTGCATTATGTTTATAGTGTCAGTAGAGAGTGGAGTTACCTTGCTCTTAATCCCTGCACCTGTCAAAGCATCTTGGATGACTTTTACATCAACAAAGCAACCCCATGGGACTATGCAACAATCAATTTACTATAATAATTTGTACTTTTGTACATCACCTTCTTATTTGCTGCTTTTTTTCTCTATTCATAAAATGAATTCACCTGATATAAAAATAAATTGTGTGGGCAAAGCCAAAGTAAATAAGTAGAAAAAATGCACTAACTAAATTCGTGGTAATATTATTTGCCTCTGGTTAAAAATATAAAATACATAATTGTTCATTTTAAGTTATCCCTTTTCAACATTTAAAATTACCTTTTAATTATATTAACATTTTTGGGTTTCTTTTAGCTGGGGCTTTTATAAGATTTAACATAAAAAGGCTATTCTTAAATTCAAGTGTATATTCAAAAGGTATAAATAGCTCTATAATAAAAACTGGCCTATAGACATTAGAATCATAATACATGATTATCACATACATACATGAGAACAATAATATAAAAATAAAGGTTTTAAGTTAATTTACAGAGGGATTTAGACTACCAGTTTTAAGAATTCATCTTACTAAATATAATGTTAAATTCTCGTCAACATTATATTCTTGCATCTGGTAAAACTAGACAGTTATGAAATTTAAGAAAACTTATTCATCTTAGATATTCAACCATTTAGCTACAGACACAATGATCCTAATTATAACAGTGTTTAAAATAAACCAAGGAACAAAAACTACCTAGATCAAAACCATGGACACCAATAGATTTTCAAGACCCACAGAGAAATGCAGTAAGCAAGTTTAGAGATGAACAACTAAAAAAGTAAATGTGGTTTCATTAGCTTAACATTTTAAAATAGCTTTGTGAATTAATTTTTTCACTGAAAACTAATAAACATCAAATGTATTTTGAGCTTGACATTTTTGATAACAAAATCTTCTACCCAATTTAGCTCATAGCTCTTCTAAAAACATTCCGCAATTAAAAAGCTTTGTCCATGTAACTTCTACTAGTCCATATTCAATGGGTTTCCAGTGCCTGTTAAAACGACTGGTAGCCTACTAGTTGCATGTTGTACTTACCCAGAGTACAGAACAAGGTCACCTGATAGTAGATGAGGTACATAATTTACGAGATTGTTTTCCTTTTTGTTAACCTAAAAGGTCCAGAAACTCCTTTCATCCTCTCTGTCCCATGCAACTTCAGGCACCAGCTTGCACTCTCCCTCCCACTCATTGGATCATTCCCTGGGAAGGAAGGACAAACCCACACTCAAGCCAAAATGAATCTTGCCTCCAAGATGGGGTCGCAGCTAGGAACTTTGGTCATGGTCCCATCGGGCTCACCTGCCTGACTAAACCTTTTTGTTACCTTCCATCTCTGATCTGGATTTCTTACCTTACACTTGTCGCTAAACTGAGGTTACCACCAGTTTCTCAAATCGTTTTGTGATTAGATTCTTGACTTTCGGTAATTATGTTCTTTTATCTCTTGCTTTAACTACCTGGACTCTTGAAGTTCATTCCTTGACCTCTTGATCTGACTTCATTAACCTCAAGCTGACTTACTTGAGTTTCTGATCCATCATCTGACTCTCCTAATAATTTAATGGTCCCTATTAATGCTTAGCTTAGCTATCCAGCTTCTATTCTCCTCCCTTTGCCACCCCCTGCAGTACTGAGATTACTAGGTTTATTCTAGTAAATAAATATCCATTTATCCCCCAGCACACCTAAGTAAGTTCTAGCAGGAAAATAACTACCTGCAAAACGTTGAAAGAGAAATGCATGTTGCCATGGATACAGACTATATTTATGACCTAACCTTTATTCCATGTAGTTCCAAAGCAAAGAACTAGCCAATAAGGAGGCAGGAACTTAACTAAGAATGTGATCCAAGAAATCAGAAACTACATATTACTTTTATTAGAAGAAAATTATATAAAGTGTTTTTGTTTGGTTTTTGTTCTTTGTCCAGTAAAAGATGCCTTGAATATGGGTATATAGCATATACCAGTTTCATGTCATAAGGAAAGAATTTTTCCCAGTCCTGTATGATTACAATTGAGTGTATATAATAAAGTAGATGCCGTTGATTAAAATGCTCTGCTTAATACAAACCACGTCAGTTAAATAATACTCTGCATTTCAATTCTACATTTCAGAAAACCATTATATGTATGCATATGTGTACAGATATTTTATTTGTTTAAAATTTTACAAGTAGCTTCACAGAGTTATTTGAAATCTTTATAAATATGTAGGTATTGTCATTTCCATTGAAAATGATAAAAACGGGTGCTCAAAAAGATGGGATTAAGGTATCTGCTTTAGTTCACAAATCTTGCAAGTAGGAATCAAAGTTGACACCCATACCTTCTGATTTCACTTTTTTGTACTTTTAGACAGCACTGTCTTTTAGTTAACAAAAGCTTATTGCTCTAGATATCATAGAAATTATTTACAGAGGCTTAGATTCCAGTGACGAGGGCACTTTCTTAAATTTTTAACAAAATCTTTAACGACCATTATTAATTTTGTTTTACTTTATCAACAATTGCCAGCTGGACCAATAACACTGATTCAGCTAACATGTCAATACAAAAGAAATCCAAAGTCACATTAGTGGGAAAAAGCACATGTTGGTTTCATCCAGATGAAGGTACTTCCCATGTATTGGCAAATTTTCTCTCTGAAATAATGTCATTTTATTAAAGCCTGTAATTTCGCTTCTCTCTTAAAATTTTATTGCAGCATAAAATTACATTTCAACAGGATGTTCAAGATTTATTATGAAAATTTTGACTCAATCTGTCTTTGATTGATTGCCACTAATATTTTGGTTTTCCATGCAGTTTCTATTTCTTACAGCATGCTTCCTAATCCTTCTATTAGATTTGATATCTTCAACTTACTGCCCACGTAGACAACTATATTACAAGGATTATCTAATGTATTCTCTATATTGACAAAACTATGCCTGTAAATTATTCTTTACATCGTAATCACAAATGTGTCAATCTTTGTTAAAGTATCTATGGTTTCCCTATGCTACCTTAACTGTTCATGATAGTAATTACCTAAATGATACTTATCCTTGTCTTCTTAACCCTAAAATGTATATACCTTTGTTCCACTGACAGTAGATATATCTTACTGACCATTCTCATAAGAACATAGTAAATGATGGTATCAAAAAATGTTTTACAGGAGGCAATATAGCTGTATTCCAAAACATCAGATAGAGACCTAAAATGTCTTTTAAATATCTCCAAATTTCTCTGAAAAAAAATTGATGATGAATTATTTAGTCAGAAATTTGTCCAAACCACAGAATCTAATTCTTTGGAACATATCAGGAAAGTTGACACAAATAGAAAAAGAAGTTAGACCAATGCATTGCCAAAAGTTTTCCTTACAAACTTTTTCCACTGAAGTGTTTGTTTTAATTTAAAAATACACATAATCAAACCAAGTAGTATAGAAATGCCCTTAATAAAATCATTACATTATGACTTATGATTACCCATCTGCAAGTCACTCCCCAGAGGCAGACACATTTTATTCTTTCAGTTATGTTTTCAACTCTGATGATCATGACCTTCATACCTTTACGTACTTCATAAATTGATTTATTCACAACCCATTGATTTTCTGCTATAAAAAATATTTAGTTTACTTACATCATTTACTCTTTTTCACTTCAAAATACAGTTGTGTCACAATTTTTAATTCTCTTATTGGTTATTTCTATAACTTTCAATAGAATAACTAAACTTTTATTTTTCCAGAAATTATGTAGCATCTTTTAATTCCTCACTTCATGCGATGAGAATATTAGTAATGCCTAACCTTCATTTGGCCTATTCATTCTCACAACCCCTATTATCTAAATTTTCACTTCTGTTACCTGCACTTTGGTTAAAGTTGGAAACATTTATGTTGTGTCTGTAACCATGAGTATATTTTCTATGCTTTATGTATAAACTGATTTCAAAATGTGAAATTTAATACATAGAGTCTAATCATTATTCAAAACACAACCAGATAATATGTTACATAACTACATCTTGTTTCTGGCAGTTTTTTGTTTCTCCTGAGGCTTCTAATTTTCTTTTTTCTCCCTTGCATTTTCTGCTTTTACTGCCTCCTAACATTGTTGAGAATTCTCATGAATAGTATCTAGAGCCTTCTTCCTCACACTCCACTTCTGTTCCAATCTGGACTGGATGTTCTTTCCAGACTCACTGCACAGCTATACTGTGCAACTTCTCTCTTCTCTTCTCCTGGACAAGATCCACTGTTCAACGAATCTTCTGTATTTCTCTTTCATATTTATTCCTCCATTTTATTTAAGAACATCCACGCAACCTCCAAAGAAATGCAGAAAATAAACTTTCCAAATCCTTGCATGCTTGTAACGTCTTATCCAACCTGAGATTTCTATACAATATTGAATATTGGCTTAAGTATAGAAGTCTGACTTGTAATTTTTCCTTTTCATAGTTCTAATAAAGGCATTTTTCTCTTTTACCATTTATTATTTGAAATCTGATGCCAATCTATCTTGTTCCTACATAGAGGACCTGATTTTCCTCTGGGAGCTTTTGGGATCTCTCTTTTATTCCTTCTGTTCTGAAATGTAGCAATGATATGTGGAGACATGGACCTTTTCTTTTGTGATGCTGGTACTTATTAACCTTTTCAACCTATAGACCTATACCCTTCGGCCCTGTAACTTCATTGACTTCACTATCATTATTACATAGCTAATTCCTCCACTACATTTTCTGTTTCTTGAACATCTTGGATTAATCATCAATGTCTTAGCTTTTTGAAATATATTTTTACACTCTATTTTTGTCTCTGCTTGTTGTTCTGTTTTGTGAAAAATATTCTTGATATCAATTTTGGCTGGCCTTTAAAAAAATTTAATTTCTAAGAGCCCCTTCTTATTTTGATTGTTACATTTTCAGAGCAGCCTGTTCTTCTTTTATGAATATTATATCATTTTCGATATTTCAGTTTTGCTTTCCTTAAATCTTTTTTGTATCCTGAGGTTCTTGTTTTTTCTCTGTGGTCATCTGTTTGTTTGTTTAGTCTTTATCATGCCTCTCAGGCCAGCCTTAATCTTCAGATAATCTGCGATTATCTGTTCCTATTCAAGGCAGTAAAATGCAGATGAGAAGCTCTGCACGTGTGTGTGGCTAGAGTCGGCTTGGTAAGGGGTTTACTGCCTGATTGCAGCCCAGCCCTCTGTCTAATTGCAGTCCAGCTGCAATTCAAATCTAATCCAGTTTTCCCACCTTGGGCTTTCTCCAAACCCAGGGAAGGCTGCTAAGCCCAAGTGCAGGTGTGACCAGGAAGTACAGGAAGAGGCAGGAAGTGCAGGGCCATGCAGGAAGTACAAGTGTGGCCAGGAAATGCAGGGGCAGATGCCCTCTGGGAGCACCCTCAAACACAAAGAGCTGGAAGTCCAGGGTTAAGTGCTGTAGACTCCCTTTCTTTGGTGGGACAACTCTGTGTACATTCTAAAAGATTACCCAGGGGTCCTCAGTGGAATGGAGTCTCCCTTACTCTTAAAGTAGTAGCTTGCTCAAGGAGGCACCCTTTATTTGTTGTTCTCCCTTTTCTGTCTCACTCTCCTCATTCCCTCACTTCAGACTCCTACAATTTGCCATCTCAAATAAATGGTCTCAGGGGCTCTATTTCCAGAGTAACCCAAAACTAAGACAATACCATGCAAACTGAAGCTCTTAATAAGGTTCTTTGTAACACTATGTAACACTATGTAAAAACACTATGTAAGAACACTATGTAAAAAAACACTATGTAAAACTGCAAAGGAAAATGGTAGGCTGATTTCTATGAATATATCTAGTTATCCTTCATTCCAGTCAATTTCAATGGCCATCAGTTTAAAAATTAGTAGGCATGAAATTATGTAATGTGATATGAGATGTACACATATACACAATGGAATATTATTCACCCTTAAATTTCTTCATATTTGTGACAAAAATGGATGAACCTGGAGGATATTATGCCAAGCGAAAAAAGCCAGACACAGACAGACAAATACTATATGATGCCACTTATATGTGGACTCTAAAATAGTAAAACTGATAGAAACAGAGAACAGAATAGGCAACTCCTCATTCCAGGGAGCATTGGGAAGTGTCGGTCAAATGATACTGTTTCAATTACACAAGATGAATAAGTTCTGGAGATCTAATATATACCAATGTGACTATAATTAACATTACTGTTTTGTATACTTGAAATTTGTTATGAGGGTAGATCTTACCTGTTCTCATTGCAAAAAAAGAGGGAAGGAAGGAAGGGAGGGAGGGAAGAAGGGAAACTGTGAGATGTTGGACGTGTCAATTAGCTTGACTGTGGTGATTATTCCACAATGTATATGTATGCTAAAACATCAAATCATGCATCTTAAACATAAAAAGCTATTTGTCAATTATACCCCCCATGAAGCTGAAAAAATGATGAAGCAAATATACACATTTTTTAAAAGTCTGCTTTTAGTGACCTTTAACCAATTTAGTGAACTGCTAAGCGACCTTGAGTAAAACAAAATGATATATGTACAAAACAAAGCCAACCATAAAGACAAAAAATGGGACAGGCGTGTTTGGGGGACACTCATCAGTTAAGAACAGCTTTCCACCACTTTTGGAGGAGAGAAAATAGGACAATATTGAGGTGTTGAGGAATGGAACATGCTGTGAAAGCCAGAACTAGTGGGGAGGCTTCAGCAGACCTAGGAGCCCATTTAGCTATCACACATTCTCAAGAGGCTCTGGGCTCTGGTACTATAAAGATGGAGAAAACAGTGAGAAGTGAAAATAAGGACAAGCCCCCAAAAGCCTGCATACAGAGG
Organism: Gorilla gorilla gorilla; assembly: GCF_029281585.2. NCBI lineage: Eukaryota > Metazoa > Chordata > Mammalia > Primates > Hominidae > Gorilla > Gorilla gorilla. The sequence goes on along the minus strand of NC_073228.2, from coordinate 26,114,979 downwards.
GGTTGGACCCACCCCAACCTACAGACTGTAGGCAGTCCAGGTGAAAAACAGAAGGCTCTTCCCTGAAAAAAAAGAAAAATGTAATGAACAATCTGGGAAAACCCACGGCTTCTAGTATGGCTTCTACAACCCCAGAATAAAGCCTCTCTTCATTCCAGCCCTTAAGGGGCCTGAATTCTAACACATCTATTCCCCCAAAACCAGAACTCACTCTAAATTCCCACTCAGGGAGAGATATATTGGGAGGAGGGACAGAAAAGAAACTCCATTTACACAACAAATCACTATCCCATCTGTGTAAACTGAATAATGCATCCCTTTCCCAAAATGTTACCTTATATGTGAAAAGGGACTCAGCAAATGTGATTAAATCAATGATTTTGAGATGGGAAATTCCCCTGAATTACGTTGTAGGCCCAAGGTAATCATAATCATGAGGGTCCATATCACAGCGAGGCCAGGAGTGACAGAGTCAGAAAGAAGGCATTGTGACAATGACACCACCAAGAGGACAGGTGACATGACATAGGGCTGCAAGCAGGAATGCTGTGGGCCTGTAGAGGCTGGAAAGTCAAGGAAACATACTTTTTTTCCCCTGGAACCTCCAGAAGGAGCCAAGGCTTCCAACAACTTCATTTTAGTTTTGTAAGACTAATTTCAGATTTCTCACCTTCAGGCCTGTAAATTAACAAATTTCTGTTCTTTCCAGGTACAAAGCTTGTGGTAATTTGTTACAATAGCAATAGGAAACTAATACCATTTCCCTTTCGTAAATGTGACTCAAAAGCAAGAATCATCGAGCAGATAAGAAAAGCCAAGACAAATAACTATGAAAGATAAACAGAAAAACCAACCCTGAAGGAAAGAGATATTTCAGAGAATAGAACTTAAAAAGCAGTCTAATTCATAAACTTGGAAAGAGGAAAATTTATTATATTTGTTAAATGAAAACAAGATGCTCTGAAAAAGAAATAGGAAAAGTACAAACAGATCTTTTCAAGTTTAAAAATATGATTCCAGCACAAAAGGGAAAGCAAATCTAAAAAAACATTGAGTGAAAAGACAAAATGAAAAAAAAAAATTCGCAAAAAAAAAAAAAGTCATGCAGGCAAATCCAGGAGGTTCAATATACAACTGACGGAAGCCCAGAAAAGACAATAAACAACAACAAAGCTAGGAGAGAAAAATTATCAAAGAAATCATCCAGGAGAATTTTCCAGACATGGAAAGGAACCTGTACCAAGTCACATCAATAATGAAACTTTAGAAGCCCACATATTTTGTTAGATTTATTTCTGGGAACCTTGTGGTTTTGTGCTATTGTAAACGGTATTTTTAAAAAAATATGTTGTATATTGTTACTCATGTATAAAAATACAGTTGATTTTGTATACAGAATTGATTTTATATCTAGTTATTTTGCCTAATTGTTAATAGATTTAGGAACTGTCAAACTATTATTTAGACGACCTATAATAACGATAGTTCTGTTTCTTGATTTCCAATCTTACCTTATTTTTTCTCATCTTACTATGGAGACAGGGACTTCTTTAAAATATGAGATAAAGTCATGATAATGGATATCATCATGATTTTTGTTACTATGAGCAAATACTATTTTGAAGAACATACGCACTAAAAACAGGTTAAAAACCAACAAACATCAAATTTAAAAAATGGGGGGGGGCTATCTTATGGAGGCAGACAATGTGCTGAAGGCAGTTTCCATTAATTCAACTGACTGTGCAAGCTACGACTTCTTTCTTGTAAAATGCGATGACTATTTACTATCAAAGACCTTTCTAAGTTAGGCTCATGGTCTCTTCTAAAGAAGCTAGCATCGTCTGCTTTCTGAGTTCCTTGTCTGCTAAGTTCCTTGATTTAGAGTTAGAACATAACTGACAGAGGCAATGAAGCACCTTGTAATTGTGAGGCGTGAAGACGTGCTCTGAGGCTGGGGCTAGCTCACACCTCTGACCAGAGTATGGACACATGTGGCCAGTGCTCAACATCAGTTAAACGTCTGAATGTTTTTTATTCAAGCAATAAAATCTTTGATTGTTCAACCTCGGGTCTTTACCTAATAAATGAGCAACACTTATTAATTCCAAAATGAACTCAATTTCAAATGAGAAAGCTTATAATTATGATAAAAACACAAAAATGGGCCAGGTGTGGTGGCTCATACCTGTAATCCCAGCACTTTGGGAGGTCTAGGAGGGCGGATCACGAGGTCAGGAGATCCAGACCATCCTGGCTAACGCGGTGAAACCCTGTCTCTACTAAAATACAAAAAATTAGCCAGGCATGTTGGCATGCGCCTGTAGTCCCAGCTACTCGGGAGGCTGAGGCAGGAGAATCACTTGAACCGGGGAGACAGAGTTTGCAGTGAGCCGAGATCGCGCCACTGCACTCCAGCCTGGGCGACAGAGAGAGACTCTGTCTCAAACAAATAAACAAACACCCAAAAGAAACCCCACAAAAATGGAATGGAAAGTCAAACACTCTCTGGAACATGGAGGAATGCTACTTTTTTTTTTTATAGCTGATGCATTTTTCCCTTTTGCATCATTTTTATGAGAACAGGCACAGCCAAGTTTTACACATTAACTTCAGAGGCAAAGTAGAAAACAGGTGTGTGTGTGTGTGTGTGTGTGTATGCACATACATATACATTCATGTTGCATGTTTTCCCCTTGGCCATCAGACATAGCTTCAAACAACCATCTTATTATTTTATCCCTTAAAAGTTAATTTATTACCTTGGAAAGAGCTAAAGACGTTTCTGAAGATGATCTCAGACAATCTTTTGTCAATTAACTATCCTTAATTATAACATCATACCCACTGGACATGGATAAAAAGAACAAGTGATGGCTCTGTGGTACAGCAGTGCCCCATGACACAAATACCACATTCATCCTCATAATGACAACATGCCAGTGGTATAAGAAATATCTCTAAATACTGACTTTAGTTTATGTACCAGAGAAGTACCTAAAAAGTCAAACCACATCAATCTCAAGAATCACTACAAGGAGACCACAAAATTAAAAGCATTCTCTATTCTGAACTGCATTTTGAGGATTTCAATATAAACTTTGGAGGAGAAATTAAAACTATGTAGGAATACTACTGTTCCCTCACTGCGGAATCAGTAGTACAATTCACTCGTTGGTTGATTGTGGTAGCTTTTAGCAAAGAAGGAAATATGGGACTTTTGACTGTGTTCCTGCTTTTCATGGACATGGTAGCCTCCAAAGGGAGAAATTATATGGAAGTAAAATAATTTTGTACTTACTGAAAAACATTAAAGGAGTAATAAAGGGGGAAAATTATACTCGTTTTGATTGAAACTAAAGTCTACAAGAGCAGTGCCCACAGGGCATGCACTACTGAAAAACAGAACCTCCCTTCTGCCTGCTGCCCGCTCCCAGAATGGCCTACATCTCCTTCTTCATGGTTCATCACAACTGATTACGTCTCTAATACTGTACTGAGCACATAATTTTATATGTATGCTTCTTTGCCTTTTGCCCCTTAGGATTAAGTGGGTCTTATTAATTTTGGCATCTTCAGCAGCTAGCAATGTGCCTGAAACTAAGAAGGCCCGTAGTACATGCTGGACAAATATTCTTTCATTTTAATCATATTGCCAGAATGGTTCTCGGAAATCATTATTATTTGGAGATTTAATGACCATCTCTGCATATTTTAGAAACCTGAGGGTTAAAAAATATGATACGGAAACAAGCAAAGCCCAGATCTAAAGCAATCTCTGCAGCATAGTTCAATGTATTGATTTGTGTTCCCTCGTTCACTGACTAAGCATCGGCACTTGGGCCAGGTGCTCTAGTAGGTTATTGGGATTCAAAACAGACAACATATAGTCCCTCCTCTGGAAGATACAAACATGCACAGGATAATGACATTACAGTAAGTATAGGCTTATGTTATACATATGTCTTTGTCACTGTATGTTAAAAATTTTGTGAGAGCTCAAAGAGATGAGAATGATAAATACACTGGCAAAGCCACCATCCACTGAAGAGGAAACAAACAAAACCAAAACACTAAAACAAGTTGGTGGCTTCTCTGAGAGCACAGCAAGCCGTGAGCCTCTTTCCCTGTGACCCTACTCAATTCTTAGTTTGACTCCTCAAGGGGCCCTTCCTTGGCTTTTCTGTGGCTCTAATTCATCAGTGAATCTGCCTTCATTAATACAGCCACATGCATATGTTTGCTGAGGTCACAGTCTGTACTAGGAACCTTTTAGGCAAAGGGTATACAGAAGTGAGGAAAATTAGTAAGGTCTCTTTTGTTTCGGTCTCTTTTGTTTCAGTCTCTGGGTGGAACAAACAAATAGAATAATAAATCTGCAATTTAAATGGAAAAAAGTGTTATGAAGTTCACAAACAAGGTGCTCTGATAGAAAACAGCAAAAGAAGATGCTGGGAAGGTAACAATTAGGTCAGATCATACAAGGTATTGCAGCTCATGCTAAGAAGTTTACATATATATATATATATGAAGTGTATATATACACACACACACTTCATCTATATATTTCGCATATATATGACGTATATGTGTGTGTATACACACATACATTTTTCCCCCCAAGACAGAGTCTTGCTTTGTCACCTAGGCTGGAGTGCAATGGCATAATCTTGGCTCACTGTAACCTCCGCCTCCTGGGTTCAAGTGATTCTCCTGCCCCAGCCTCCCAAGTAGCTGGGATTACAGGCATCTGCCACCATGCCCAGCTAATTTTTTGTATTTTTTTTAGTAGAGACAGGGTTTCACCATGTTGCCCAGGCTGGTCTCTAACTTCTGACCTCATGATCTGCCTGCCTTCCTTGGCCTCCCAAAGTGTTGGGATTACAGGCGTGAGCCACCGTGCCCGGCCAGAAGTTTATATTTTACTCTAAGTGCAAGCTATGAAAGGATTTTAAGCACGGGAGTTTTCTAACTCAATGTACATTTTGAAAAAGATCATCATGTCTGTTGAGAAAAATAAGGCAAGATTGAGATAAGGCAAGATTATCAGTTATAAGATTACATAGAGGCCTGGACTAGAGGAGTGGGTGGCAGTGAATGAAGTGAATGGATTGGAGATCAATTTGGGGGACTGAATCTATAGAATTTACTGACAGGTTAAGAGAAAGGAAAAAAATCAAGAATTACTTCCAAGTTCTGCCTTGAGCACTGAATGTACGGTACATAGGGAGGTTGGGAGGGAGAGGTTTCAGTTCTGGACCTATGAAGTTTGAGGTGTTTGTGAACAAGCTAATAGAAGATGTCAAGAGCACAGAACACAGATGAGAGACGGAAACTTGAAGGTTATTAGCATATAGTTGTTAAGGCCACTGAAATGCAAGTAATCACTTAACAGAAACATGAATACAGAAAAAAAAGTGGGGGCAGACTCCAGTGTTCAACGTGAAATAGAGGAGCTAGTGGGGAAAACAGAAACTAACGTGGAGAAGTAGAAGTGGAAGAAGCAGGAGGAAAACTAAGAAGAATTGGGAAGATACAGATAATTCGGTAAGACAGCATGAAAGCGTTATTTGCAGTGATGAATATCTAGCTACCTGGTGAAAAGCAATGAAGACTAGCTAGTCAGGGTAATAAAAAAGAGGGAACTAAAACAGAATTACAGAGTGAACAGAATTATACTGCGAGAAATCCAACTTCTTCCATGTAATTCAGTAAACTCTTACATATCTACAGAAAATATGTAAGGAGTAGGTAAAATATATTTCCTGATACATCCTATACAAAAGTGTCTTATTTCAGGTTTTCTTCTAAAGAGGGAAAGAAAAGTCTATGAAACATTCTAGAATATGAGGTAGGCTATAGACAGTCATCTATAGGACTTTTCCCAATGGTTAATGTTTTGCAAATTTAAAACTATACATATTCAGAATTTATTCCAACTATAGTTTGGATATTAGTTTGTAGTTTCTCTTTTTTTTTTTTTTTTTTTTTGAGATGGAGTTTTGCTCTTGTTGTCCAGGCTGGAGTGCAAGGGCGCCATCTCAGCTCACCGCAACCTCCGCCTCCTGGGTTCAAGCAATTCTCCTGCCTCAGCCTCCCGAGTAGCTGGGATTACAGGCATGTGCCACCACCCTGGCTAATTTTGTATTTTTAGTAGAGACAGGGTTTCTCCATGTTGGTCAGGCTGGTCTTGAACTCCTGACCTCAGGTGATCCACCCTCCTCGGCCTCCCAAAGTGCTGGAATTACAGGTGTGAGCCATCGCGCCCGGCCTAGTTTGTAGTTTCAAATAAAAATCCTATTTGAAGAGCTTGAAAAGAATGTTGTATAATTATTAAGTCTGCACAATTAAATGGTACCTAACCTCCCAAGTAAATGGAAGAACGATTTTTATATTCTGAGAAATAGCAGATTTCTAATATAAAAGCAGGTGCAGATTATCTTGAGAAAATTTTCTAATGGATTGAGATTATTTATACTGATTTATATTTAGAACATTAAAAATTATCACTTTTTACTTTAAAGTGAACTTGGGTTTATCTTCTAGGTTTGTAATGTCCCTAAACTACTCATTCAGTTACTTAACTATTTGGCTGAAGATAATATTTATCATTCAACAGCAACAGGGCAAAGACGATGTTGAAATCTGCTTTCATAAATGACTTTTTTCCAGATCAATAGCAGAGTAAGGGGAACTATTTTAATGCAAAACAAGTCATTGTTTTAAAGTTATGTTGTTTTCCTTTTAAAAAAAAAACAGTTTGAATTAACTGCCTATGCTTCATTACCCTGCAATGTACTTCAACACATTTACACTGCAAGAAGAATATGTAATAAAAGAGAAGCTGCATCTTCAAATCTTTCTTGTCAAATTTGAAGAGATACCAATCAACCAAACACCTCACTAATAGTCATGAGACTGCTGTTTTAATTAGCTGGTGATATTTCTGACTAAGACTCTCAGATGATGAAACTGTTTTTCCTTGTATTGAACCAGCTTGGCCCAGACTAGCCTGTCCTGCAGTGACATGTATATTGAATACAAATCAGACAGCACAGCTTTAAATCTGTGTTGCAGCTCTCATTTCCAATTCGAGAACTGTACTATAATCATAAGCTTCTGGTGGATGAAAGGAAATCAGCTCTCTGAATATTAGCTAATGCCACATTTGCAAGTCCTGAAGAGATCTGTGCTGTTAATAAAAATAGATCATTTCACGTGAACCTGTATATATGAATTGCTTTGTACTGCTCAACTGATAGAAGCAATGCCTGTGCTGGGATTAAACCCTTTTCATCATAAAACCTCATCTGGTTCGGAGTCCAAGTCCATCAAACCTTTTTCCTTTAAAGTCCCGCCTTTGGTTCCACATCAATTTATTCAAACCGCAGCTGGGTGGCTGAAAACGAAAGGACAGCATCATTTAAACCAACCATGTTCCTAACTTGAAAGAGGGGCTATAATTAAAAAAATGGGCATAAAAGAATGGAAATGGGATAATATTTTTTAATGGTAGTTCAAAGGCCGACAGATGTCAGAGCCTTTGAAGATGTCAGTACACTGAGTAAGAAGTTGCCATAAAAGAGCTTGCCGGAGAGGTGAAGCAGCTTTTTAATGGCTAAAAAAACCCTTGCAGACACATCCTTGTGTTTTTAATTTGTCAGAGTTTCTGCAGTATTTTCTGATTAACGACACATGATTATAACGGCATAGCAGGCATATTTTTATACTTGGTTAAATGAATAGTTTATTTCACATTCTTTTAGAGCTAGATAAGAATAGGGACACTTTCCTAGGAAGTCCAAAACTATTCTGATTGATTCACATATTTATGCTAATTTTGTGGGACTGGCCCAATTCAGAATTACTATATGTTGCCAGCTTTTGTTCTTTAATAGTCTGTTTGCTAATAACATTACAATTCACATGTGGTAGTTAAAATGCAATTCACTACGGTTTCATTCTTTTCATGTACATGGAACAATATGCGCCTGAATAATTAATTTGTGCACCAAGTCATGTCAAACCAAATTAATGTTTTAAGACATTCCTGAGCTCAATCTACACAACCGCGGGCTGCCGTAGGGTTCAGAAGAGAAAGGGTTGCTTAGCGGAAAAAATGCAGCTATAACTATAATATAACATTAATGCTTACTCAAAAAAACGAGCTGGAATACTATGTGCAAAATGCTGGGGGACACTCTTCTAAGATTTGGGGGAGGGACTTAGAGTATTTCCAAACTATATGCCCTTCTAAATAGTTCTAACATGTTAATTTGATTTGTTCTGTGAAATTGCCCTCACAATATTCATGAATGTTAACCACAAGTCTCTAGTGAGTAGTAGCAAGAAAAAAAAAACAGGTTTCCCCACCAATGGATATGCCTGTAACTTATAACCATGACGAGGTGCAGGGGAGACAGAGTTCATGGCTTTGAAGTGAGACACATTCGGGTTCACATCCTAGCCCTTGCACTTAAGAGCTGCATAGCTTGGGTCTGTCTTCCCACCTGTAAAAACTGAGACAATACATAAGTGCCTCCTCCCAGAAAGCATGTGAAGGTGTCTAGAACGTAATATTGTTCCTTTCTCAAACTACATGATATACAGAAAATTTAAAATTAGGCCATTTTCTGATTGAAAATGTTTATATATCACAAAATCACATTTTAATGAGAATAACCAGTCTTTTAAAAGTGGATGTTGAAATTTCCCACTGCTTCAGGACCAATAGATTGTAAGTACTGTCTCCATCCTTATGTTGTAATCTTATATGACCATGACTGGTCAAACCTGTAAGCATACACCTGTTTGTGTCTGACATCTAACCTTCAGCCCAGTGCTACAAGCACACCCATGGAAGCAGCTCAGCAAATGGGGTGCTAGGGCTCAGGCAGGGATGCAGGAGAGAGATAATATTCTCACGCAAGATCAGGCAAGAGACCTAGGATGCAGAGAGGTGGAGTAGGCAGTGCCCCCAACCCAGAGAGAGCAGATCTTGCAGCAGGCAGGAGCCCTGCAGCCTGATCCTGAAGAAGCTGACCTGCAGTCCTCTTGCCACCCCTCAGGCTTTCTCTGGAAACAGGAGCATCTTGGGGTTCACCTTCCTCAGGGAGGGGGTGTTTCCTCTTTCAGGTCTCTATGTGACTATAGTTTTGTATCACTAACCCTGGGGACAATTTCAAAGCAGGTAAAGTTTGCCTTAAGCATCTTTCTACCCCCTTGTTTGCACTTCTCTGGTTTTTTTTCTTGCCTTGCTCCAACCCACCTCCAGATGTCCACGTCTTCCAAAAACTCCCCCAGGGCATCCCACCAGGAGGTTATCTTCCGGCAATATCACTCTTCCTTCTCCCTTTACAGTCTTTCCATACATCAAAACTCCCATTTCTTGAGTGTAATGGATTTCAGCTTGATGAGAGCAATTTAATTAGAAATAATTTCACAATATGGTACATACAATAGCTATTTTTCTGCCCAATTCAATGTTGTTCAGATCTTCCCTTTGCTATGAAGACTCCCCCGTTTCCTTCAGGCAGTCAGTCTTCTGGCTTGGGGTACAGGGCAGATAGCCTTTATCCTACTTATCATGCTACATCCACTTGCTAAATTTTCTGCTAAGAATCCTTGCAGGGGAGGCCTTTGTCTTGTTTTTGTATACTTCCTCTTAGCGCAGTGACTGCTACACGAAGGTGTTCAACAAACGAACGAACAAAGAGATCAATGAAAGAAGATACAATTTCATCTTTAAAATGATCTTTTTTTTTTTTTTTACCATATATCGTTATTCATTTAAGTTTTAATACTGTTCAGGAATTATCTATTCAGGTATCCATTTTACTGTATATATTTATCCATTTTGAATTTTTGAATGCATTCACGAGTTACTTATTCAAGGCAAATGCATTAAATTAAAATCAAGAAAAGGGCAAGCAAGAGAGAGAATGTTACTCAGCCCAAACAAATTCTACTTAGAGATACTTCAAGCAATGTAATGGACAGATTCCGGGCACAGTAAAGTATGTGGGGTGGGAGCATTCTTAAAACCGAGTGACTCAGTCTAGGAATCTGGGCATTTTAGAGGAGCTTCCATGCAGCTTGTGGTTGGAAGCTCCTTATCTCCCATTAGCTGATCCAAGATATGTTCTCCCGCTGATCAGCTCCTCAAACTCTTGGCTCTTAGATAGGCCCAGGCAAAACCTATTCCTTTTTTCCTGTCAGAATTGAGTTTGTGCTTCATTGGGTGATCCTGCCAGTTAATCCCTGCTTCCCTAGGTGAGGCATGAAGGCTTTCTTAGTACCTAATTGGCAAAGTTCTCTGTGGACATGAAACCTTACTGCTCTCAGGAGCAACCATAGGACTGGAGATGCTGGGCTGGTTGGGTGTTGTATTGATCCTCCCCATATCACTAAACAAGCCCGGTTTACTGCTGCCTGAAAATCATGCCTGTGTCTGTCAGTAATGGCCTGAGTTGCTTCCTTCAACTGGATCTTGTTTTCCACCTCTAAAATGGACTCCCTGATCTCAAAGCCCACAACCACTTCAGAATTAGGTGAGAAACAGCCAGTGTTCATGGACTGCTGTTCATTTGGTGTAGTAGTCCATTTATGTATAACCACAATTCACAACTCGAGAAAATAAACTAATATTGACAGGGTTATTCAGAAGCATTTGCCCATTCCAAATTCTCACAATAATCCACGAGTTAGGTATTATTGTTACTTTTTTCCTGGCTCATGAAATACCACTTTCTCATGGTTCCCTGCCTCTCTCTCTTGACCCACCTTCCCACTTTCTTAGTCTTCTTGTCCAGCTCTATTTCCTTCACCTTCTCTTTAAGCAGTGTGTCTCTTCTTCTAATTCTCTTTCCCTCCATAGGAGATCTCATCTTCACTGTTGGTATCCATTACCCTCCATGCTCATGATTCTTTAATCTTATTTTCAATAGAGATGGAGAGCTGTCCTTTGAAGTCAGTCCTATACTTCTGCTTAAGTAGCATCAACACATAAACGTCCTACAGCATGTCAAACCATAACTTGAGGTCTGCTCTCTCTCCCTCACTGCCACATCAACTTTCCCCATTGTCACTGCCTTGGCTAAGGCCCTCATCATCTCTCGCGAGGGTGACTCTAACTAGTCACCCAGGCTCCAGTCTCACTGCCTGCTAATTCTTAATCTTCTGCTTAAAATTCTGCAGTGACTTTCGATTGTTGACAATTATGGTCTCTAAACTTTTTTGAGACACTCTTATCATAAAATATACAGTGCGTGTATATATATAAATTTGTAACACTATTAATATGTTAAATACATTATACAAATTTGCACAAAGTAAGTATTTTTAAAGACAAAATTCAAACACACATTAACAGAAGTTCTGGGTTTTTTCTTCCTATACCCTAGTGAACCCCACTTGGGAGAACACTGCTCTCAATAATTACTAAATGGGAATAATAAGTGTAACAAGTGGAATATTAAAGTGGAGGAACGGTAGAGGCATTGCAGATGGCGGCACAGACAGTATAAACCACAAACTGGAGATCACTGGCCAAGTGGACCCAGTCCGAACTTCTCAACATGGTACGTGTTCTTCATATATTAATTATGCTACTCTTTCTGTTTAGAATGCTTTTTCCATTCTAATTTGCAGAGAACATTTCAGTCATTTTTTAAAACTCAAAGCATCTGATGTCTACTCTAATGGAACCTCTTCTGATGACCTCCTCAGACCTGATGCCCCCACATCCCATAACTTCCATCTCTACTTTTCTTGGGATCAAAGCTTCATTATGACTTTGTTGTACTTTGCTGTAACTCTGGCAGGCCTGAAGGGTGAGCACGCTAGAGGAGGCCGCAGAATATAACCTTCTATTTGCATACTCCCTCTGTCATTCTCAGAAAGATGCTGGCATTGTCACCAGTTACATACCTGGTGGACAGGCAGGTGTACAGTCTATGTTTCTAGACAGTAGAAATGGACCAAGGGGATATTAATCTCCTTCCATACCAAAGAATGGTAAAGAACATTCCTTAAAGGGCCTGATTAAATCATCACAGCAATCCGGTGATATCATCAGCAATGGGTGCCTTCATAACAATGTGTGAGTGAGGGGAGCTTGTCCTTCTGACCAGGGTTATTGTTACTGTGTCTCCTATACCACACAGCCTTTGATGTGTGGTAAGATGCGTCCTCTGTCTACGTTAAAGGAAGACATTCTTTACTCATATCTGTTGGTATGAATTATAGTATTCTCCATTTATGACAGATGCACAATGCCTGTTTCCCCATAGACTGTAAGCTTGAGGGAGAAACCATTCCTTTTTTATATACTTAGGTCCGGCATAGGGGCCTGGCTCATAGTAGGAGCTCAATGAATGCCACTAAATGAATGAATGGATATCACAGGTGTGGAAAATGATGATTGGGGGTATTAAGGTAATTAGCTAATATGAACTCAGGTTTATGGAGCCAGTAAATGATAGAGACTGGCCATGAACCAGCATCTCTATCTTAATATTCAATAAGAAATTGGTAATTGCATCTGGGCCCATGCTTTAATTATTATCTATATGCTCAGTTCGCATCTCTGGAATCTCAACCTGCATATCCAACTCGCTGTCTGACACACTTCCCTCTGGATGTTTAACATGCAGCTCACACTTAGCTTGGCAACAAAAGACCTCTTGCTTTTGCTTCTGTTCCCCAGCAATCTTCCTCGTATTTGACACCACCATCTATACAGCTGCTCAAACCAAAACTCTAGGAGTTACTCGTACTTCTTCTTCCCCTCATTCCCCACACCCAACCCATCTGCAAGTCCTGCTGCCTCACATACGCATGCCATATAGGCATCTAGGACTGTTCACAGACAGAGCGATCTGTAAAAAACATGAATCAAATCATGTCACCTTACTGCTTACAGCCTCTGTCTTCCCATCACATTTAAAATGCAATTCAAACTCTTCACCAGGGCTTAAAAAGCCCTGTGTCTGCTACTCCCTGCCCCCTTTCTCACACCTGCTATGCTCATGCCAGACAGGTCTCCTTTTTCATTTCAAGAACACACAAAACTTATTTTCCTACAGGGTCTGTGCACCAATTGTTGCCTCAGTCTGGCTGGCTTCTTATCAATCAGATCTTAAATGAGATATCTTTTCTTTGGAGAGGCGTTCTCTGATGGCCAGCTAACACAACTGTCACTGTATCATATCTCTCAATTTTAATTCTCCACCTACAAGTTATTGCTATGTGATACTCTCCTTGTTAATTTGGTTTTTGTCTTATGATCTGTCTTCCCCAATGCAACTGTAATTTCCTTTAGAGCAGAGTACTGGTCTATCTTGCACTGGGTACAGGAATACCCTTACGGCCATATAGGCCATGCCCTGTACAACTCTGGGGCAACATTCACATAAATCAGGATGTGAAAGGCACCTCCTAAAGGTGTGCATGCCCAGCCCTAGGGCCTGGCACAGGGTAAGCACTCCAAAATTCTTAATGAAATGAAGTTGAAAAAAGTTGATGTCTGCCTAATTTTTGGCCAGCAAACTTACATGGAAATAAATTTGATTTACATATTATCTGAAGGGTCATAATTATAAAATGTCCAAGTCACAGAGTTCCATGTTTTTCTATATTAATCTGAAACAATGAGATCTCAAAAAGCAATCAAAACAGTTAACAATAATTATGATTTTTCTTGAGATTTACTCTACTACTCTTGTTCCTGAATTGAATAATGTTTTTAAGAAACACCAACATTATGGCAGTAGATGATGATTTTTTTTTTTTATTGTGTGCCACTAGAAATGGTTAGAGAGGTGACATCACAGAAGCGCATTTCCAAATTTTTCCCCAAGTCTGAAACATCTATGCACAGTCCGGACTTTAACAGGGGAGCCTGGAACACACTGCAGCTCTTGAACTCATGGCATTTGTCTAACGACAGCTTTGGCAGTAATTGGTGGATAATTGAAGAGCAAAAGTTTTCAACCCTCACACTCCACTTCTCTTGTTGCGCCTGTCAGCGTCACTATAACTGGAGCTATCATTTTAGCCAACAAGTGAGGATAACATTTACATTTCAAAAAATTAGCTTTTCAGGAAACATTTGGTGAACACATGCATTTTGTACATTAAATGACATCTTTGAAAATAACGAAATAAGTAAGGTCCCACTTGACCCTAGGGATCTGGGGTTTGTTTTCGTAATAAATACTGACTTAAGGAGCAAACTTAAGATGAATGAATCACCAATTTAATTTTAACCTTTTTAAAGACCTGCGACTTTCAGTTCTTTCCACTGGAAAATCCCCTTGTTTTAAGATGGTGGGCCTGGCTGAACTACTGGATCTCTGTTCACTGAAGGCTCTTCTGTATCACAGAGCCACAGTTATCCGGTGAAATGACACACACACTCCTCAAGACTAGTGCAGCATTACAACTGTCCCTACAAACGAGGGAAGCGACCTAGATCCAGGTCACATCATTCAGCACACTTCAATCTCTGAGGACACCATTAACTCATATTCAAATGTTACTAATACTTTCAGTATTACTTGACTAATACTTGACTTCATACCTAAGCAAAACGAATAAAAATAAACCAGAAAAATAACACATTTTCAAACCCTGGAAGTCTAATTGTGTATTGTTTCTTTGTGATTTCTTATGATTTTTCCCAACCTCCCAATATACAAATATCCAAAAGCATTCAAGAGATCAAGACGTAATTTAAAATAATTATTAAAACAAGTGAAAAAGTATAATTTTCCTTGAATTTTAATATTTGTTTCAACTAAAAAACATTATCTCAAGTTGCACACTAACCTACTGATTCAATACTTGGGGGCTCAATTCAGCCCATTTTTATTATCTAAAACTTTCTACTTAATGACAATATTTATAAAATATTTTCTGTACACAAATATTACAATAGTTCAAAAACAGACCATTATTTTCATACAGTGTTGTGTTCTCTTCTCCAAATAGGCATTTAAGGTCTCCCTGACACCAATTTGTGACATTTTTGTCATGAAAAAAGCTCAGGTGTTAAATATCTTTCATATCATGCAAGCAGGCATGATTCCAATTAGTCCTGAATGGGAGACAAAATGACTGTTTAATAAGCTTCAATTTGCCAGCTCTTTGAACATTTGATGATATCACCATTTTGCCAATCATTTCTTGCACTTTGGC
Source organism: Gorilla gorilla gorilla (assembly GCF_029281585.2). NCBI lineage: Eukaryota > Metazoa > Chordata > Mammalia > Primates > Hominidae > Gorilla > Gorilla gorilla. The sequence continues at coordinate 26,099,781 of NC_073228.2, read as the reverse complement.
TTCAACCTCTCTGTCACAAAAAATTACCATAAATATACAAATGAAGACATCAGGGATGTCTCTTACAGAACCGATTGAGTCAGAAATCCAAAAATGACTTTTCCAAGACATTAAGGAAGAAGAGTTATTCATCCAATACTTTCTCAGAGATAATTTCTGCCAATATTCCTAGTAATTTCTTCGAGGCCTAGGTGAAAAGGAGAAGGAAGAGTAATATGCTAAAAATAACTCAAGGCATATTTCCTTATGTCAATGGAAATGACATTCTGCATGCAGAATAATGCTTTATCTCTGGAGTATTTATTTTAGAAAAGAATTCATCTTAAAAGTCTTTACTTTGAGCAAAATAGCTCTAGGATGAAGCTAACACTGCATCAACATAAATTGTTTTTGAGGAGTCTAGAAGAAACACATTTTCTAATTATACCCTTGTATCGGTATGAAAAAATCTCCAGGTTTGAACTTCATAATCTTTGACCTCATTTCTAAGTGGCTTTTATTGGATTCTGTCATGCGATAGGATCCTCATTCAGGTTCCTTTAGGAAAAAAATACTAACAAACATTGAACTCTGAGAGTTAAAATTTCATTCTATAAAATGAATGGATCATATGTAATATTCCAAATTAGTATGTGAATATAACAAATATCCACAGATCATAAACCATTCACAAAAAACCATACCTTACCACTACTAAATGCAAATTCCTACGCTGTTTTTATCAAGACTGGTAGGCCTCATTGACCTAAAAACTTGGTGGATTCTTACTCTGGGCACTCCTTCTTATTTCAGTAATAATGTGAAACCAAAAGTGAACCCATTTCAAAAATGTACTCACTACTCACTGTTCTATTCTACAAATTCTGAAACTTGTTGGAAGAAACTATATTCCGAAGAAAATATTAAGGATTGCATATCTCTTTAGAGTTTAATTTACCTCAAAAGAAAGACATAGTCATGGCTTGTGGTCTTGGAGAAAGAGTGAAACTACCGGCTAATACTTGATTTGGATATATGTAGTCTGAATTATGACTATCAGTATTTTAAATCTAGTAAGGTAGTGACAATCCAAAATTAGCAATGTAATGGATTTATGCAGAATAAATAAAATTCAGAGACAATGTGCTCATACACTAGCAGGCATATGGGGTAGAGGACTTTGCTATGAGTCCCAGTACACTAACTGTTAGTTACATAACCTTGGGCAATTTATTTATGCTTTCTGAATCTTTCCTCAGTGGTAAAATGAAAATACATATAGTCATCTTCTGACCCAGGTAAAAAGATCAAAACAGAGTTTCCAGATAGGAAATGTCATCCTCATAAGGTATTAAAGGGTTGCATAAGAGAATGCAATGCAAAGGACCCAGCAGAGAGCTTGGCACATGGAAAGCACACCATAAATACTTGTTGTTGTTGTTGTTGTTGTTGTTGCTGTTGCTACTGCTGCTGTTAAACACATACAAACATAAAAACTCAGTGTTGTTGGAGGAGCTACTACATACTCAAACTGGAAATCAAGCAGCATTATTCAAGCATTATTATGACTTTGAAGCAACATCAAATATGGCAAATCGCTGAAAGAAATGCAAACTGCTATGAGAAGCTCAGCAGGGGAGCAGAGTACCAGTGTCTCTCTCTCCCACGCCAGGCAAAGATTCCTATATAATCCTGTTCCTTTTTTGCCATGTCCAAGTCTCTCCAAAAATCTAAAATCTTTCTTGGAGGAAAGTATGATAGAAAGAGCACTAAATTCAGATTAAGAAGCCCTGGTTTGCTAGTTCTGTGACCTTAGGCAAGAGATTGTCTTTGAATCATAGGTTTCTTATCTGTAAATGGAATACAGTTGGATGTGGTCATCTCTTTAGATTACTTTATCTGACTATCCTACTGCTAGATACTTACACACCTGATATAACTAAAAGCTTCATGTTGGCAGAACATATGGTATACAATGACTTGTGGTCCCTTGCAACCCTCCCAGTTCTCACCACTGCAGTGATCATATTTTACTCCCTATTTAAAATCTCTTCCATATTTAATTACCTCTTCTTCAAGGACAATTTTAGTATTTCTAAAGAAATCCATTAAATATAATGAGAACAAAAGATAGGTTTTTAAAACAATCACTATTAGTTGACACAAAGTTACTAATGCAAATGGAATACTTTATGGTATTATTTAGAAGGTTTGTCTTTAAAAGAAATGCTCCCTATCTAAAAGTGGACCAAATACCACAGAATGTGGTTTCCATGGTAACTGCCACATTTAAAAAATATGCACAGGACTAAAGATACACTGTATCTTCTACAAATGGATCATTCTTAGAGCAATCATTTTTCTTGCCTCATCTTGTATTTTTTGCTTTTTAAACAATATAATTTTCTCCATGATGAGGGCAAAGTTAAATTGTTTATAATAGTTTAATCACAGATATATATACACTAGATTTATGCCTTCAGGAAGAAAACAATTACAGAACTTTAGAATTATAATGGAAAAAGAAAGCTGGTGACCTACACAAAAGGTAGGCTTTACTTAAAATAGCATTTTCCTATATTTTCTGCTAACTAAATACTTAAGAAATAGTATTATTTTACATATTAATTTGTATAGTAATATATAAATAATGCAAATTTATTATTAAATTCACATGTAATACTAAATAGACACAACATTATTGCATATTAATGAAACATGATTTTCACATCAGTGCATCCAAGCCAAAATATGCTGAGAATTTTTGCCCCCTCTATTTGGAAAATTCTGTATGACCTATGCTTTTGGTGTCAGAAAAACAGCATTTCCCCCACACACTTTTTTAAATGGCCTAGTTATGAAAAACTCTATCAATATTTTGAATATATACAGAAAGTTCCTGGGCTATCTTAAATACAGCACTTAGATAATACGATTAAACTTCATCTAAAGAAAATAAATAATTGTAATGTGTAGTTTTACCAGGAGTCCACCAAAAGTATCTTATTTTCTTTTTACAAAATTAAAGTGAAATAATAAAAACTTTTCCCACCAACCTTCTAATGCCTAACATTAAACTTTGTACATTGCAGTAAAGCCCACTTAATACTTAAAACACACTCTGCCCTCTCTAATACAAATAACTCAGTCCATCAGGGGATGAGTAGCACAGCTTGGTGTGTACACAGCTGGAACACCAGGCCACCACTCTGATGTGACCATGTATGTCACTAGGGAGAAGAGGGGAACGAAAAACAGGGTTACATTAACAGCAACAGCCTCATTAGGCTGGGGGAAAAATAGAGTTTACATAGCTTGGTTTTTCCAAGCAATCAGTCCAGTTTGATCCAAAGAAACAAAAATATATACTACCTCAGGACCAAGCAAATGGCATTAATGGATAAATATTAGTGATGAAATACTAATTTGGTTATGCAGGTAGGATATGAATCATTTTAATACAGGTGTAAGTATCTTTTACTCTTGGAGTGAATTACCATTTGACTTTATAATTTCTTTTTATAGTTTTTCATAACAAATTCAGAGACAAGAAAATCAGATATAAGAAAGAGATAATAACACTTGGAAATTAATATTAGGCATTAACTCCTAAATTATTTCTAATCTCACCTATGTTTCTAATTTCTACTTCCTAAAGACACTTCGTAAGTATTCCTGGCACAGTGATGAAACAACTGTCCTAGAATTTGCTAGGCTGTGACTTAAAATATACTTTCTTATGACTCATAATATCTACAAAATTGTATTTCTTAAAGCACTTTGTTTTTTGATTTGAGAATAATAATATTCTCAATAAATTAAAATGAAATTTTAGCACATTAAAATAAAATCTAGTAATTACATTTTATGAAAGTACTAAAGAATCTAAAGTTTCCCCACCAGATTTTATTTCCAATGTTTTAACATATGGAAAATATCATCAATTATATTGGTCAATGTCCTTTAAATTAAGTCTAATGGCATAAATTTCTCTCAGAACTGAGAACTAGAAAAAAAAGAACTGCTATGATTTTTTTCATTACATAATTAGAATTATACAATTCACAGCAAAGTTTCCCTCTTTGCTGTGGCTTCTAGGCAAGCACAGAGCTAAAATTTCCGCTTAACTGTAATATTTTTTCTTCAGTATAGATTTTCTAATGTGGTGAATATAATTTATTGCTTAATTATTTTCAGTTATTTTAAGTGTATGTTTATTGTAAAATGCTGCTTTAGATCCTTTTGATAGTAGCTGGCATATAAAAAAATTAAAATGTTTTCACTAGAAAAATGCTACCAAAGACCAAAAGCCATGTATATAGGTATAACAAGAACGTTCAGACTATACATATTGTTAAATTTACCCTTCGAGTAATCTTTAAAGAATGATAGCCAACGTTCAAGCCCCTGGATGCAGGCACACACTCAGTTTATAAATGGAGATTTTTATCTTGGGCCCAAATTTGCAAATGCATGGAAAATCAGGTAACGCAACTGAGATACAATTTTTAAAATTAAAATTGTCCTATCAATATCTTTCTAGGAAAACTTTTTTCTAAATAGAAAAGAATTATTACAAATTCTACATTTCGGAATCAGTGATAAGTTCAGCTCTTAATGTGAATCACTATGGCAAAATCAAGATAATCTGTCCATTTATTATGTAAAAATTGTTCATATTAGATTTATGATGCTCAGTGTAGGGAATTAAGAAAGGCATTTAGATGCCAATGTTTTGCAAGAGCCACTGTACTACATGCAAATGCTAAATTCAATATATTTTTCAGATATGGCTGATGACCTTCTGCAAGGTTGCTGCATTTAATTTGCATGATACTGATGGTGATGCACAATGGCTGCTGGTTACCCTAGGTGCCTAAATGTCTCTACTGCAACAGGTCACATAGCGGTCCTAAGATGGTGACGCCACCTCTGGGGAGAATCACAAAGGTTCTATGCAACAATCTCTACGGTAGTCACACACACCACTCACTGTGGCAACAAACGTAAAACATCAAGCAATCTCTAAATGGTTCAGGGCCCTAAAAGGACAAGTAAGGGATCAAGGAACCTATGTTCTATTTTTCCTCTAATTCAACAGGATAAACTATAGAAATTCTTTCATTATATTATAGTTCAAAAGCAAAATAAGAATTACATGTAGAACTTCCATGTCAGAAGAAGCTAAGATTATATTTATAAATTTTCTTCATATTAAAATATGATTGAATCAATGAGATCATTCTCCAAAATAATTTCAATAAGAGAGACCTGGTAAATGAGAAATATTTGACAATGAGGTTATGAATTTCTACAAGTCTTGATTTCTACCAGTCTGAATGCTTTTTCTTAAACATATGACCTTAGATAGATACCAGACTGAACATCTTGTATGATGGTGGTAAAATTTAATGTGCACATTAGCAAATTTAAGTATCAAAATATAATATACCCTGCCATTGAAAATCAAAGTACTATAACAAAAATATAATATAGACATAAAATAATTACCTAACTGAACCAAATAAAATGAGGAGACTAGTTCATTGTTCTTGGTGCATTTCTATGTCTTATCATTGCTATTTAAAACAGAAATTATTAGAATAACAATTAACCTATAATAATTATAAAACACATTCACCAAAAGGGAGTCCCCTAGTTGGAACGATTCACCTTAAGGTTGGTAATTATACTTTATAATAATGATTTTCTAATCAGCATACAATGTACTACATATTTGGAAGAAATCAAAAATAGATTTTAAGGAAACTGTACTCATTTAAGAATCTGGTGGAAGGGAAGCAGCAAACAAAGCCGTAGATTTCAAAATAGATATTTCACTGGTCCTCTTTTGGTTAAGTATTTCAAATAGCCCTTTTTACAAAATGGCCTCCATTGCTAAACTAGAATAGCCACACATCAACTGAAAATCAAATCTCTAACTGAAAATCAAATTTAAAAATTATACAATCTAATATTTAATATGTTTGTTCTGCATCAAACTACAACACAGTGATTTGAAAAAGATCTATTTTGAAAATTATATGCCTACTTTGTTTTCTTGAAATTTGTGAATGAATTTAGAACTTAAAAGGTATTATACATTACATTATTTAGACCACAACCATGAAGAGATAGATTTTGAAAATTTAAGACTTACCTGAAGGAAACTTTGAATTAATATCCTCAGTAAATAACCAAAGATAAATACAAATTATGAGTATTTTGTTACACATGATAAGATTTTTTAAAGTACAGCTCATTGCTAAAAGTTTAAAAAATTGTATTCTCTAAGAACGACTAAGTACAACGTACACAAAATTATTTTCCTTTTGAGCAAGAATGCATTTAGCCTGTTTCCATTGCTTACTGGCATTCCCTTGACAGCAATTCCAATTAGTAAAACGTTCCAAGAAAGACACGAAATATGAGAAATACAATCCTAAATTACAGCATTTGAGGAGGTCATATAGTCCTCATACTTAATGTTTCAATAGGAAAAATTCAATTAATAGCCTCATTGTACTATCCCTGTGGCTTTATTATACGTAATAGAACTAAAATTTCCCTTTTGTTATGATTGGATGAACCGCACCCTATATGGCAGACACGACTCATGCAAAATCACAAAGGTTCCCTCTAAATTTGGCCTCCACTTGTATCGGCTTCCCATAGCAGCCCCCAAATAATAGGAAGTTATGCAAATTAGTGTATTTTATTTTATCCATTATACAATTCTACTATGCAAACAAATCCTACACTGACTCAGAACCCATATCTCTTACCATGGGAAAACAATGGTAAGGTTTAACATCATATTTGAAAGAGAATATGAACTAGACAATATTCCTAATAAATCGAATGGCTAAGAGTCAAAACACCAGCATATATTTCATAAAGGCTCTAATGAGGCTGGCGGCAAAAATATAATACACGATGATTTAACAGGAACCACCTAAGTATTCTGGTACCATGGGCACTACAATGACTACCTTTTTAGGTAGCAAACCAGCGTAAAACAAGTTGAAAATAATTGTACTGTAAATGTATACCACCGACAACAAAACCTGTGCTGTGTATATTCATATTGCATCAGTTATTCTCTGAAAATAGAAGACAACTCAAGGTCAAATGAAAAATAACCAATAACTCCTATTCTTTGCCTTACCACCTCCCGCTGTCCACTCAAAAAAATTAACACCTTACTTAATTAGTAGTGTGTTTATGTTTAGATAATCACAAGATTGTTGAAAGATATAATATAACAGAAGGTTTGTTTTGTTTGAAAATTATATTATTTGGGGAGGAAGAATAACTACAGGAAGAAGCTTGTGTGGTGTGGTTAGCATGGTTAGATTTCAATGGGAAAAGGGGTATTTAGACCTAGTATACAATATGTTTTTATTAGAAAAGAACATTATCTTTTTATTGTTATCAATTGCTCTTAAATTTTTCTTTAATGCAATTTCACAGCAATCTCAAGAAGATACACTAAAGGCCCTTGATTATATATACTCTACAGAATGTATTGTATCACAAAGATACACATCCAATAAGATTTCTTTTTTCATCTGAAATTTATAAAGATAATTTTCCATGCTGACAGTGCACATTTCATCCACAAGTTTGAGGAGTCAAATGCTACCACAGCTGGGGGTTATTCTGCCAAATGGCTTCCAACAGGGACTACAGAGATGTGGGCTAGGAGGCATGTGTGTGTGCAGGAAAAAGCAACAGACCTGATGGGAAATAGCCCTTCTCTGGAGTCATTTTTATCAATTACCATCTGAGTGATCTAATCAAATATAGTCTAATGAAAACAGCAACACTAGGAAGGAAAAGCAAATATTAAAACAGCTGCTTGATTACCTACAGAGATTAAAACAAAAAGCAAGAAGTGAGGCTGATATATTTCATAGGGATTTGCTAAGGCTGAAGGGAGGGGTAAGGGGCAGATACCTTAAAAAAAATCCATCATGAAAGGAACTGAGACAAGATTATAAAAAAGGGGGCCAAGTTATAGCGCGCCATGGGATTTTTAATCTGGCTACCTGTGGTTTCTGTAGTTAAGGCTTTATTCATCCCAAAACGGGGGGCGGGGGGGGGGTGGGGGGGAGAAAAACAAAAAAAATCACATTTATATGTCAGTTTTGCAAATCATCAAACAGCGTGCATCAATAAGAATAATAAGAAAACATTAAACGCTGATGACTTTTTAAAAACAGATACCCGTTTTATCAAATATTATTGATAATTACCTGTGCATCTCGTTTCTTGAACTCCTGAATTTGATTTTCGTGCTCCATATTGGCAGCGCGAAGCTGTTTTTCCAGGTTTTCAATTTCCCGTTCATGGTCTCGGACTAGGCTATCCTTCTCTGCGTTATGCTGCTGTAATAGGTGCGTCTTCTCCTGTTCATGCTCCAGCTTCAGCTCTACTATCTGATTGGACAATGAGGAGGACAGTTCATCAACAGAACATCCTTGTCGTCATGACAACTCATGTACAGCTTAATTTTTCTCTAATTTGTCCAAGTTGAAAATTTTTATTTTTACATCATTATTACCTCACCCTCGAAATACTCTCATTTGTTGGGGTGGTGGTTATGCAAACCTCCTAATATTCAAAATAGTTGGGCATATTCAGTAAATCCTTCTTCAATCTGTTGACACAAATGTCTGAACATTGAAAAAAATTATCTCAAATGCTAGTCACTTCCTCCCCAAGAATTCGGGTATTACTGATCAGCAATGGTTATAAATGGTTAACAGTCAGTACGCTTTGCTTTTTGCTTAAATATACACATGTAAAAAGCAGCAATTAAATCAGTCAGCTTTCTTCATGATTTACAAATAAAAGATCGGAGCTAAATACGCATCTGGATTCTTGTGTATACAGTTGTCTTTTAAAAAATAAAATGATAAATTTCAAAGCTCTATTATCTTGTTGTCAGCTACGGTATACCAACATAAACAGATGTTATGTGTTCCAGAAGGAAACCTGCTGTGCTGCAAGCTTGCGCCATGATTTCATAAAGAGCATTCTATTCTCAGGATCCTTTCCCAGTCCACTCCACACTGGAGACTGTGACCTTGGCCAGTCTTAGCCTCTCCCCGCTAGACTGAATGGCAGCCCGAGACCAAGGGCCTGGTTGCCGCAGCTTTGATACTAATCCTCCCAGACTGTGCACAATGGCACCCTACCTGGCCTGCAAACTATAGCCAGCCAGGCTGTCTTTGAAGCAGGTGATGAATAGGGGACTGCAGGAAGCCAGCTTCCCCAGTGAACTCCAGGCCACACAGCTGCTAAGAACAGTCACTTGGATTTTTCTTCAGTTTTGGTGGATTTCAGGGGGAAAAACTGCTGTTATCTAGAATATGTTGTGTTATTTTCGGCGTGAGAATCCATCTTCAAAAAAGCTAACAGTAGGAGCCTGCTCCAAATCGATCTTGTTTCGTGCAATGAATCACCAGACTACCTTATCTTAAAGCTATAGCATTCATTTCTCCAGGCATGCACACTGCACTAAATTTCAGAAGTTTTCTTTTTAAATTTGAAATTCTTATCCCTTATGACAAGTCAAGAATCAAAACACAAATGAAATTTGCTTTAAAACATAGGTTTCAAAATGTTTTCTTATTGTGATTAAAGAGTAGCTGGTACCATTCCTTCTGAAACTATTCCAAACAACGGAAAAAGTGGGACTCCTCCCTAATTCATTTTATGAGGCTAGCATCATCCTGATACCAAAACCTGGAGGAGACACAACAAGAAAAGAAAATTTCAGGCCATTTTCCCTGATGAACATCGATGCAAAAATCCTCAATAAAATACTGGCAAACCGAATCCAGCAGCACATCAAAAAGCTTATCCACCATGATCAAGTCGGCTTCATCCCTGGGATGCAAGGCTGGTTCAACATACGCAAATCAATAAACGTAATCCATCACATAAAGAGAACCAATCACAAAAAACACATGATTAACTCAATAGATGCAGAAAAGGCCTTTGATAAAATTCAACATCTCTTCATGCTAAAAACTCTCAATAAACTAGGTATTGATGGAATGTATCTCAAAATATTAAGAGCTATTTATGACAAACCCACAGCCAATATCATACTGAATGGGAAAAGCTGGAAGCATTCCCTTTGAAAACCGGCACAAGACTCTCACCACTCCTATTCAACATAGTATTGGAAGTTCTGGTCAGGGCAATCACGCAAGAGAAACAAATAAAGGGTATTCAAATAGAAAGAGAGAAAGTCAAATTGTCTCTGTTTGCAGATGACATGATTGTATATTTGGAAAACCCCATCGTCTCAGCCCCAAATCTCCTTAAGCTGATAAGCAACTTCAGCAAAGTCTCAGGATACAAAATCAATATGCAAAAATCACAAGCATGCCTGTACACCAATAATAGACAAACAGAGAGCCAAATCATGAGTGAACTCCCATTCACAATTGCTACAAAGAGAATAAAATACCTAGGAATCCAACTTACAAGGGATGTGAAAGACCTCTTCAAGGAGAAATACAAACCACTGCTCAAGGAAATCAGACAGGACACAAACAAATAGAAAAACATTCCATGCTCATGGATAACAAGAATTAATATCGTGAAAATGGCCGTGCTGCCTGAAGTAATTTATAGATTCAATGCTATCCCCATCAAGCTACCATGGACTTTCTTCACAGAATTAGAAAAAACTACTTTAAATTTTATATGGAACCAAAAAAGAGTCTGTATAACCAAGATAATCCTAAGCAAAAAGAACAAAGCTGGAGGCATCATGCTACCTGACTTCAAACTATACTATGAGGCTACAGTAACCAGAACTGCAAGGAACTGGTACCAAAACAGATATATAGGCCAATGGAACAGAACAGAGGCATCAGAAATAATGCCACACATCTACAATCATCTGATCTTTGACAAACCTGACAAAAACAAGCAATGGGGAAAGGATTCTCTATTAAATAAGTGGTGTTGGGAAAACTGGCTAGCCATATGCAGAAAAATGAAACTGGATCCCTTCCTTACACTTTATACAAACATTAACTCAAGATGGATTAAAGACTTAAACGTAAGACCTAAACCCATAAAAATCCTAGAAGAAAACCTAGGCAATACCACTCAGGACAGAGGCATGGGCAAAGACTTCATGACTAAAACACCAAAAGCAATGGCAACAAAAGCCAAAATTGACAAATGGGATCTAATTAAACTAAAGAGCTTCTGCACAGCAAAAGAAACTATCACCAGAGTGAACAGACAACATACAGAATGGGAGAAAATTTTTGCAATCTATCTATCTGAGAAAGGGTTAATATCCAGAATCTACAAAGAACTTAGACAAATTTACAAGAAAAAAACAACCCCATCAAATAGTGGATGAAGGATATGAACAGACACTTCTCAAAAAAAGCCATTTACGCAGACAACAAACATATGGAAAAAAGCTCATCATCACTGGTCATTAGAGAAATGCAAATCAAAACCACAATGAGATAACATCTCATGCCAGTTAGAATGGTGATCACAAAAAGTCAGGAAACAACAGATGCTAGAGATGATGTGGAGAAACAGGAACACTTTTACACTGTTGGTGGGAGTGTAAATTAGTTCAACCATTGTGGAAGACAGTGTGGCAATTCCTCAAGAATCTGGAACCAGAAATACCATTTGACCCACAATCCCATTACTGGGTATATACCCAAAGGATTTTAAATCATTCTACTATAAAGACACATGCACGGCTGGGGAAGGTGGCTCATGCCTGTAATCCCAGCACTTTGGGAGGCTGAGGCGGGTGGATCACGAGGTCAGGAGATCGAGACCATCTTGGCTAACATGGTGAAACCCCGTCTCTACTAAAAATAAAAAAACAAAAACAAAAACAAAATTAGCCAGGTGTAGTGGTGGATGCCTGTAGTCCTAGCTACTTGGGAGGCTGACGCAGGAGAATGGCACGAACCCGGGTGGCGGAGCTTGCAGTGAGCCAAGATAGTGCCACTGCACTCCAGCCTGGGCAACAGAGCCAGACTCCGTATCAAAAAAAAAAAAAAGAAGACACATGCACACTTATGTTTATTGCAGCACCCTTCACAATAGCAAAGACTTGGAACTCACTCAAATGCCCACCAATGATAGACTAGATAAAGAAAATGTGGCACATTTACACCATACTATGCAGCCATAAAAAATGATGAGTTCATGTCCTTTGCACAGACATGGATGAAGTTGGAAACCATCATTCTCAGCAAGTTAACATAGGAACAGAAAGCCAAACACCCCATGTTCTCACTCATAAGTGGGAGCTGAACAATGAGAACACTTGGACACAGGGAGGGGAGCATCACACACAGGGGCCTGTCGGGGGGTAGGGGACTAGAGGAGGGATAGCATTAGGAGAAATACCTAATGTAGGTGACAGGTTGATGGGTGCAGCAAACCACCATGTCACATGTATACCTATGTAACAAATCTGCAGGTTCTGCACATGTATCCCAGAACTTAAAGTATAATAATAATAATAATAATAAAGAGTTAGAAAATCAACAATGTATTTCTAACCATAAATGTATTGTTATTTAGAAGAAGAAAACTATGCAAACTCTTGAACATATACACTTATAACAATAAAATAATGTATAAATAATAAGGCAAAATGTATTTTGCATCTCAGAATTGTGATGTGTTATAGTGAATTTATATTTATTTAAAATTTAGGGGTTTTCCCCATATTATTCTACTATTGGCAATATTCAGAAAAAACAGTATAAACATTTTCTCCTAATACATACTATACCGAGTAAGAAAGTTTTCTTTATTTAAAATAAATGTGTATGCTTTGTTCTGTGTCTCACAGAACTATGTTAATCCCAACAAAAGAGAGATTTCATATTGTATTGCTGTTATGACATTTTGCTCAGGAAGCTGAGTGAATGAATTACTGAGATGGAATATTTTTAGTTCTTGGACATGTTATTTCTACTCAGCGTTATACCAACAAGGATCATTATAATAAAATTATAAACTTAAATCAAAATCATTTAAGCATGTAACACACTGAAGGGAAATGGGAGGTAGAAAGTTCTATTGAGATCTTCTTGAAAGCCTCAGAAATATTGGGAGGAGGGATGTGACTTAAAATTGGTTAAAAGCAAAATATTTTACAATATTCTAGAATGAGAAAAGTAACCAAATGAGCTATAATTGGGGCAAAAGAATTGCAGAATTTTCTCCCAACAGAAAACACATGACTAGAACTAGCTGTGAGATCGTTAGTAATGATACCTCCTTGTTCTGTGCTCTAGTAGTAATGTACTTTCACAGTAACTTTCTAAACAGAGACCTTTGAAGTTTCTTATAGACTCATCAATGATCATGCCCATGTTCAAATTTCACTTTATTCATTTTTAAAAATCAGGAAAAAAAGGAAATAGCAGTTATCACATTTCAAGCATAAACATAAATAGTCATAAATGATTGTTAGTTTGATATTTTGCCAGGGCCTATTGCTCATGATTCTACTTAATGAACAAATCTCAAGGTTGCCAAAGCCTTTTAAATATCATTCACTTTTACCTCTCCTGCTTGAACAGAGAATAAGGATAATTTTCAATTTAAAATGCAATAGCTCAGGCTTGTCTGCTAAATCCAACACTACATGTCTAACTTCTGGATGTCATGAGCCCTTTCTGGTCTTTTCCTAGGCTTCCGCACCATTAGCATCTTCTGGCAAGGGTGTCTTCTCCAGATAAATGGTAGAGTCCAGAGGAGAAACCCTAATGTTGGGGGAATATCTTGATGATGGTATTCGTAACTACAAAGGATGTCATCAAGGTAGATATGTAAATAAAAAGTTTTACTGGTGCCTAGCCCCATCCATGTAAATAAATGTTAAAAGAATCATCTGGACTTTCCATTTGTCCTTTACTTGTGGACACATCTCAAAGGTAAACACAAAGTAGCACATCTTCTTCATGTTGGACTAGTAGATACTTCAGTTGACCAACAATAATGTCTAACGGAGTTAATGATGACCAGGAGGTGGTAAATTATGGACATTGTAGAGGACATAAAAGCAGACAGAACCCACAAAATGAATATTAAATGGTTAATAAGCCTTCTAAGTTAAGGGGTGTGGGGCATCTGGACCCGTAATACATGCTACAAGGGAGAACTGGATGCACCATGATCAAGGACCCTGCTTAATTAAGGCTGGCTAAGGAGTTCCCTGTAATAAAAGAGGGAAGGCTTCAAGTTCCATAATCCAAAAGCATTGAGCTATGAGACAGATAACAATACTGGGTATGTGCCCACCCTAAACATATTAAAGAAGACTGGCATGTCTTCCAGGGACACTGGTAGTGTCAGCCCTCATGTGCAAGCACCTGGTGGCATATGATAGTCCTTTGAGATGCTAGGGTTGACGGCTTGGTGGTTGGGGTTCATTGTCTAGAAAATACTGGGTTGACTCGTAGGAAATTGTCATTTTTGAGGTCAAAACAGGAGATGAAAAAGGGACCGGGGCAGTGGCTCACGCCTGTAATCCCAACACTTTGGGACGCTGAGCCGGGCAGATCATCTGAGGTCAGGAGTTCAAGACCAGCCTGACCAACAAGGAGAAACCCATCTCTACTACAAATACAAAATTAGCCTGGTGTGGTGGTGCATGCACGCAATCCCAGCTACTCAGGAGGCTGAAGCAGAAGAATCGCTTGAACCTGGGAGGTGGAGGTTGCGGTGAGCCAAGATCACGCCATTGCACTCCAGCCTGGGCAACAAGAGTGAAACTCTGTCTCAAAAAAAAAAAGAAAAAGGGTCCTGCTCCACCCACTATGCTACTCCACAACACATGCAGAATTTGAAATTCAAGAGTAAAGTTTTGAAGTTCTGAAGTTCCTAAAAGCATCGGCCTCCATTTCAGAACAGACGAAATCCTTCTACAGCTTCATGATGATGTCTTCATTCCAATTGAACTTTCATGTAAGTGCCTAAGGGCAAGAGCACATTCTAGGTCCCAAGAAAGACCAAGATGGAGCCACTGGACATACAAGTCCCTAGGGATCTTGGGATATATATTTTAAGTCCTGGTAACTGTTTTACAGTGAAATTAGTGCTAGCGAATATGGCCTGAACCACTTTTAATAATCATTTAAAGAAATAGAAAAGGAGATGGAAAAAGTCATTTCTTCTCAATATACAATATGTGGAAGACTAATATATCCCAATAACATAACTTAATGTCAGGAATGCCAGTGCTAGAAACATAAATTATAGAAGGATGTACCACAACACATTGAAAAGGGGAAATGATGGTATAAAATACTAACCAAAATAATCTTGAAGGTAATCAAATTACAAACTTTATATTCTACATAGCCCTGGTGTAAAAACGGGTTACAGCCAGAGAAAGTAGGGAGAGTGGTTCTCCATATTCTCTGGCTAGAAAAGGAGGAAGAAAGGGAGTCACAGTTAGATGCCCTGGGGTTATATTTGTCCTACAACCCAATGATAATTGCTCTCTCTTAAGTGAATAGAAATATGAAAGTTTAAGAATTTGGAAGGACTTAGAGGCTAGCTAATACAATGTTAATCTTAATCTAAAAACCTTCCCTATAAAACTCTGATAGTTGGTCATTCAGCTGCTGCTGGAATGATTTTACCAACAGGAGAATAACCATATTCCAAGAGAAACCGATGCCTCATACTGAACATACTTGGCACTGGAAATTCTGGGTAAAGATAATAGGGAAAACTGAGAATTGTGAAAAGAACAAAAACAAACGTTAAATACAGAACATGAGAACATTCACTGGCAGTGAACAAACAAGGAAAGAAGAATAATAACTTGGCCACAAATTTCAAAACAAGGTAGCCAAGGAAAGAAAGAGAAGATTCTGACATGGTTTGGTGAGACATACTCTTTTGTCCCTATACCCTAGAAGTAGAACTGGTAAGTTGAAATTATGCTGAGGATTATTTTCCAGTATCCCAGTTTTAGAGAAAAATGAACTGAAGATGTATCATTCACTTTTCCCCCTTCTGCCTGGGTGGAAGAATAGGAGGACAATTTCAATGGAGTAAAAATGGCTACTAGAGAGAGATGAATCAAGTTAGGAAAGTAGGAAACTTGGGCTGATTCTCTCTGATAGAATATAGGAGTTAGAGCTCACATAAAAAAGAAAACACTCTCTAATACACAGAAAAACCCCAGTGTAAGACATTAATAAATTGTTAAAAGACAGAGCCAGTATCAGTTTCTCTGACAGAAGTTGTTCAGAACTGCAACTAAGCTCTTTTTCTCCATCCCTATCATGATCTCATAAAAAAGTAAAGGCAATGAAATACCTGTGCCTTCATACTGAAATTCAGAGGAGGACAGACAGGCTGAAAAGTAGTCAAAGAGAATTCATGAATATTATATCAGTCCATTTAACAGATTTGGACACAGGTGCCCACGTTAAGCCCAAGCAAGATGAGGGAGAAAAGTATCTGAAAACTAGAGAAACATTAATTACATTAGGAAAAAGCTGAACTTAGTGACAAAGAAGAGGAAAAGAAGAAAGTAAGGAAGAGGCCCATCATTAAAAACCAGAAACAATTGTAAGAGAACTTAATAAGAACATGAATGTAATGAAAGAATAATGCAAGGATAACAAGATAAAACAACAGAATTAACCAAGGACCCAAATAACTCCATCACAAAATTGATTCTAAATCAGAAACAATGAGTTGAATAAACATGGTGAAAAATCAAATCATTGACATAGATAAAGGGCTTGACGTAATCATAATAAAGGTCCAGGAAAAAGACAAAGAGAAGCTAAAGTAGGAAACGTGAAAAGAAAATCCATGTAAACACAGACCATGGTATCCGAAAATTTCCCTAAAATGAATGAAGAGATAAATGTGTATATCAAAAAGACACACTGTAGACCAAGAAAGATAGATTCCAATTGAGGAAAAGAAACATGAAAGAAACTCAAGGACTGTAGTCCCCAAACCACTCTTGAAACAAAAAAACACTTGGGGATAAATTTCAAGCAAGAGATGACCAGAGAAGCTGTTTAAGACCAATGTTTGCACCAAAAGGCAATGGATGATGTGTACAAAGTGTCAGGGGAAAAAAGAATGATCAAAAAATTTTATGCCCAGCTAAGGTATCCTTCACAAATAAGAGAACACATAGTGATGCTCGAGCATGCAAAAATGCAGTGAATACAACTATAAGCCCTTCTTGGAAAAGCTACTTGATGAAATCTCAGTAGTCAATAATAGATCAAAATAAGAACTCAGGTATGAAGTTGTGCAAAAATCCTGGTGGTGAGCACATAATTGATTTAAATAAAAAGCTAAGTTTATATAACTGTGAGAATTATGGTTATGGAACAAAATATAAATGTTATAAACTTCAACAATGTATAAATAATACTATGGTTGACAAAATAGACTGGTATAAGTAGGTGGAAGGAAATATGGGCAGTTTAATTTTTCTCTAATAAGGAGTTAACTAATGCCCTCAAAATTGAACCACAAAATTTAAAAATTACTCTAACTTCAATGTATTTTTAATTTCTAACATTCTAAAAATAATCTCTTATGTGGTTAAAAAAATGTTTTTCTAAATTTTAGAAATCTTTCCATTTCCACTGGGCACAGTGGCTCACCCCTGTTATCTCAGCACTTTGGGAGGCTGAGGTGAGATGATCACTTGAGCCCAGGAGTTCGAGACCAGCCTAGGCAATGTATCAAGACCCTATCTCTATAAAAAATAAATAAAAAAGAAAAAATGAGAGAAATCTTTCCGTTTCCCTTGTTTCTTCAAATAATTTCACATATAATTTAATATTTTAATTAAAAGTGGCAAATGTAGCATGGTCCTGTTTCTAGAAAATTGTTTTTGTCTATATATCTACTTATCCTTCTATTTATCAATCTCTCATAGAAATTTCTGGAATAATGCTCACCTAAGATTAACAGCAGTCGTTTCCGGAAGGTAAGATTTGGGTAAAATTTTTGTTTCCTTCTTTGTGTGCAGGACCATGTCAAATGCCAGTAGCTCCCTTCGGGGGGAATATCTACTTCTGGTGGCAGTACAAGACTCTTAAACAAGGGATGTGGTCTCTCTTATAACAAACGGGTTCTGGGTCTGCGAACCAACTCAGATCGGGAAACTTGGTAGAGGACTATGATTTTCCACCCTAAGTGGAAAACTGTTTCAGTTTCACTCATCAGTTTTGGACATTTTCTTGATGTTGTACAAGCCAAGTAGTATTCCCACTGGCTCTCTGTCTTATCTCTCAGAACACAGCTCATTATCACCACAGATCCCTGCAGGGTAAGACACCTGAAGGGCCTGTCTAGCCTTACTATCCAGTAGAGTAATCGTGTCTACCTTCCATCTGATATCCAAGTGCCCCATGTAGTGCCTGCCATTCTGGAACCCAACTTTCCTGTTGAAAGTAGACAGCTCAGTTCCAAAGCAGCATCTCCTACTGTCGGCCCCGGAATACAGAGGAAACCACCATGGAGCTGGCTCAGTGCTATCAGTGCCCCTCCCACCAGTGCACCTTAGCACCCTAGTAAAGGCCATATCCTCTAGGCCCTCCCATGCACTGGCTTCTCTGGCCTAAAGCAACAAAACCACTCTTATATTGTCACTTTTCTGATACTTTGACCCTTCCTCCATAGTAAGCCAAGGCAGTTCTGCCATGGCTGAAGTAGCATGGAAGTAAGTGGCAGAAAAACTACTGCCTAGTAAAAATCACAATTATCAACATGCCACATTTTTTAAAAATAAAGATGAAGGACAGTTCAAACATTGTAAACTGTATACAAAATTATATTGATCATCAAATTAATAGTTCAAGGGGCACATTGCTTTAAAGGATTGGCCAGTAATAGATTTTTCTACAGGGCTTGCCAGGTAACACTTTCCTCTCACGTTCTACTCAAGGGCTCTCTGTGGAAAACCTTTGCTTCTAGGTTGTAAAATTTAGCACTAGTTTTATTAGGTTGGTGCAAAAGTAATTGTGGAAGTAATTGTTGTGTTTGCCATTACTTTCAATGGCAAAACCCGCAACTACTTTTGCACCAACCTAATATATAGGTCATTAGACTCATGATGTTAAGATGCATACTAAGAAACAGGCAACTGGTACATCAGTCCCTGGTATTTTTCATGCAATGAGATATATATTTAACATCATCAGGTTATGTCTCTGAACAATTTGCATCTGCAAAATTGCACACTTGAAATGTCAAAATAAGTTACTAAATTTTTTAGAGCTGCAGAAATTTTACGCTAATGGGGCAGTTTACCGCAAAGGTAGTAGTTTCACAGACTGATTTTATATCCTCACTAAAAGATGTTGGAATCTTTCTTTTTAGTCACAGTTATATGATATAAAATGTGCTATTTGATACTTCACTATATGAGAAAAGCTCCCTTAAAGATAAAATAAGGACATATACAATCTTCTGAGTCTTTGGAGTCAGAGTAAAAATACATTTTAGCACAGAAAATACTACAATCTGGTCTTACTTTCTGAACACTTTAATAGAAATAGGCACAAAAAAATTGTAAAAAGCAGGCAGTGTGTCAAGAACAGAAATAGAATGTGTCATTTGGGGATGGCCATGTGGCTCCCAGATTAGATATTTGCTACATCCATGAAATCTGTCAATCAACAGTTCAGTTTACGCATGGAAGTTCTCCTTATTTAAAAGTTTAATGTTGCTGTGATAACCGCTGTTAGAGATGGTACCAGGGCCTGCCAGCATACACTGCTTCTTCATTCCTTTTCCTCTCCAGCCAACCATCAACAGCCAGGACTACTGCCTGCTGAAGCTCCCGAAGCTCATGATACAGGGAGAGCAGAAGGCTGGAAGCAGAGCTGCGATTAGCAAGCTGATAGATGAAGCAAGGCTGGAAGAAGGCGCTATCTCCTGCGGTTATCTTCCCATTTAACACTTCAAAACACTTCTCCAGCACCTGTAGGTGATGAGTGACAATTATCCTGAGTTTTTAAAACTTTTTGAAAAATGAGCTATTACTTTCTGTGTTTTTATCTGCCAGATCTCAGTTGAAACTCAGGAAGAAGCCAGATAGTCAAACGCTTCAAAAGGATTTTTTTTTCATGGTTCAATAATGGACAACTCAAGCCACACAAATTGAGAAAATTAACTAAATTTAATTAAGATTAATTAACTAATTAACTAAATTAATGAACTCCATATAGATGGAGTTCAAAATTTTTAGAAAAAACCATGTCTTAACTGCATATTTTAATTCATTTTACTTTATGTGTTTCTCTACAGCACATTCAGTTCTCAATGAGATGTCCATGTCTTAATCTAGTATGTTACTGCTTTTGAATGAACATGAAATATAAAAATCATGTAAGTTTGCCAGCTACAGTTCGTAATTTAGAAGGACAAATAGGTCAACCTGGTTATAAACTCTTCCAATATATAGCACTGTGTCTTTACTTTCTTTTTACTTTCCTTATCTTGCCTACCACAATGCTTCGTAAATTATTCATCATTTTGAATGAAACAAGGTGGCATTCGAAAAACAGAATTACAAGTAGGTAGAAGACACCTGCTTCATCTTCCCCATCACCAAATTGGCTGGTCCACCTGCAAAGACCCTGCCTTACCTATGGCTTGAACACATGGCTGGCCTTGCAGCTACCTAAGGCAAGTCCCTTCATCTGTACACTGGGTTCCATCCTTTCTTGCCAAATTAAGCATGCTGCTCTTGAAATTATCCCATCACTCTCTGCATCATCAATATTTTCTTCTCTAGTGGATCAGTCTCATCAATAAGCAAACATGTTTTTAGCTTATCTCATTTTAAAAAAACTTTCCCTTGACCACACACATCCCTCTAGATACCACCCATTTCTCTGCTCCCTTTTCTTTCAAAATTCCTCAAAACGGCTGCTCACAACGCATTGTCTGTCCACCCACATAATTCAGGCGTTGGTTCCCACATTCTACTGAAACCAGTCTTGTTGAGGTGGCTAAAGACCTCGCCATCCAGCGGTCAGTTCTCAGTCCCCATCTAACTTCCCTTCTTGGCAACACCTGAAACAAGTGGTTACTCACTTCCTCCTTCCTGAAACACTGCACACGGCTTATGGGAAATCCCACCTTCTTAGACCTTCCTTTTACCTCACTGGTTGTTCCTTCTCAGTCTCTTTTGCTGCTTCCTCCACCTCTTCCTCATATGTAAGTGTTGGCAGCCCCTAGACTCAGTCCTGGAAGTTCCTTTCTTTTCTCTCTACTCATGTCTCAGTGTCTGTCACCACCATCCACCTGGTTGCTCAGTTGGAAAACTTTTAAGTCACATTTTAGCCCCCTCTTTACCTTACATTCTATTTCACAACCATTGACAAGTCCTGCCTGCAAAATAGATCCCAAATCTGACTACTCCCCGTCTCCCCTACCACTCCCACCCTAGTCCCAGCCCGGGTAACCTCTAACCAGCCCACTGCAATCATCTCCTAACTAGGTCCCCTGCATCCTCTCCTGCATCCATCGTAATCAAAGCTCCACACAGCAACTGGAGAGATCTTTCAAAAATGCAAACTAGGCCGGGTGCAGTAGCTCACGCCTGTAATCCCAGCACTTTGGGAGGCTGAGGTGGGTGGATCATGAGGTCAGGAGTTCGAGACCAGCCTGGCCAACATAGTGAAACCCTGTCTCTGCTAAAAATACAACAAAAAATTAGCCAGGCGTGGTGGCGGGTGCCTGTAGTCTCAGTTACTTGGGAGGCTGAGGCAGGAAAATCGCTTGAACCCAGGAGGCGGAGGCTGCAGTGAGCTGAGATCACACCACTGCACTCCAGCCTGGGTGACAGAGTGAGACTCCAACTCAAAAAAAAAAAGAAAAGCAAACCAGATCTTGCTCAAATGCTCCAGTGGCTTCTCAACACACTCAGAATAAAATCCAATCTCCCACCATGGTCCATAGGATGTGATAAAATCTACCCTGTACTGTACTTTGGCTCCAACCACTCTCTTCCAAGTTCACTCCATTCCAGCTACAAACTAACCCATCTCATGGCTGTTGCAACCATCCACCTGGAATGTTCTTTCCTTACCTCAGGTTTTTGTATGGTTTCCTCCTTCACTTCATCCAGGTCTTAATTTGAATATCATTTCAGTAGAGTCCTTCACTAACAATCTTATCTACAATGACACCTTGTATAAAATAATAACCATTTATAAAGTAGCCCTTTCACTCACAAACACTTTAGCTTGCTTTATTTTTCTTCACAACAGTTATCATTACCTCATCCTACCTTAAATTATGTTATGAAAAAGAGTGTGTGTGTGTGTGTGTGTGTGTGTGTGTGTGTGTAGTGGGTAGTGGGTAGTGGGTAGTGGGTAGTGGGTAGTGGTAGTGGTAGTGGTAGTGGTAGTGTTTTTCTCTTCCATCACAAGGGTAAAGACTCTATATTTTGTTCACTGTTATATCCCAAGCACTTGGAAGAGTGTTTAGCACACAGTCACTCAATAAACATGTGAAATAATGAATGATTGAGAAGGCATTAGTTCTACTTTATATTTTTAATGTACTTAAAGAAGGAATAATGAGTTAGTCCATATCACTATCCAGGAAAACAGCTTCTTTTTTTTTTTTTTTTGAAATGGGTGGGTGGGGTCTTGCTCTGTCACCCAGGCTAGATGGAGTGCAGTGGTGCTATCAAAGCTCACTGTAACCTTGAACTCCCAGGCTCAAACAACCCTCACACCTTAGCCTCTAAAATAGCTTGGAACACAGGTGCAAGCCACCATGCCAGTCTAATTTTTTTTTAATAGAGATGGGGGCCTCACTACGTTGCCCAGCCTGGTCTCTCACTCCTGGCTCCAAGCAATCCTCCCTCCTGGGCCTCCTGAGTTACTGGAAATACAGGCATAAGCCACTGCACCCAGCCCATCTTTGCTCTTTTAATATTCACTCTAGCTAAAGGTGCCACTTGTTTTAACCTAGATGAGAACTTAGCCAAAAGAAAAAAAAAGAGGAAGAGAAGGCTCTTCAATTACCTTTCACTAAATATCAGCACCCCTTCTATGACTCTAGGCTCCGACCACTGGACCTGGACACAGGGGCCCAAGCTCTGTAGTATCATGGCCCGGGTCTCTGAGTCTGGCAGCCTAATGGCTGGGAATCTGGTACTTTGCCATTGCCTGCAGGACCAATCTGTGACTTGTGGTGTAGCTGCATTCCCTGAATTTGGTGCTTATTCAAAGAAGTAAGTTGAAAGGAAGCATCATTAGATCAAGGATTGCATTTGTCTTGATCACCACTGAGGACCACAGGGGCTGATATGTAGCTGGGGTTCAAAAATGTATTAGGAATTGGAAGAGGAAGGTCAAGCAAAAAAAGACTTTCAAAAAGAGTATGATAAGGTAAGCAAGAATAAAAGAGAGAAAGAGCAGCATACTGGATGTACCATAAATCATACATATCTAGAAATCAATAAGTCATATGGAAATCCATTTTGAAGGGATTTTAGGGAGCCCCACAAATCCATGGTCATTTACCGCATTTACCTCAATACCGAAGAGAAAGTTTACGAAGTCTTTCTACTTGGATCAGTCTTGCTATCACCCAAATAATTTTAAACAATTCCCACTTTTATTTGCTCTCCTGTCCGTGTAATTCCTCCAGTCTCAGCAAATGATTTTGCCGCCTATCTGACAAAGAAAAACCTCAGTAATAAGAATGTCTTCATCTGCCTTTCGCAGATCCACAAACTTCTACACACCTGGCCTTCCCTTTTTTTCTCACGAGGCACAGGAGACAGACCTGGCCATCATCCAAGGCCAGCAGCTCCCCGCATGATGTGGGGAGCTGCCCAGTATCTCCACCTTCCTGGGAACATACACTAGTGAGTGTCCTCCCCTTTCCTCCCTCTCTTCTTTTCCACCATCTCCTTTTCCAGTGTAGACTAAATGGTCTCATTTAAAAGAAACCTGTCTGGGCGCGGTGGCTCACGCCTGTAATCCTAGCACTTTGAGAGTCCAAGGCGGGTGGATTGCCTGAGCTCAGGAGTTCAAGCCCAGTCTGGGCAACATGATGAAACCCCGTCTCTACTAAAATACAAGAAAAAATTAGCCGGGCGTGGTGGCATGTGCCTGTAGTCCCAGCTACTTGGGAGGCTGAGGCAGGAGAATTGCTTGAACCTGGGAGGTGGAGGTTGCAGGGAGCCGAGATTGCGCCACTGCACTCCAGCCTGAGTGACAGAGCAAGACTCTGTCTCAAAAAAAAAAAAAAAAATTAAAATTAAAATAAAAGAAGCCTAAGCTTGAAGGTTATACCACCTAGCTAATTAATGACTAGAATATTTACAAAGGACAAGGATTGGGAATCGCGTGCTATCTGCTTTTTAAATATCCCAACTGACCTTCACTTAAAATTTCCTACTTGCTTATCTTGCAGAATTTGTTTTGTCTTTGCTACTGTCTTTGCTAACAAAATATTTTAAGTTTTAAATAATGGCAGCTTGTAAGAAGTTGGCCCTTCAGTGTTTTTTGTTTTCTGTTTTTTTTGTAATCATTGACAATAAGCACTTATTCTTTCTGGAGAAGCTGGCCACTTGTTTATCTGCTGAACTACATTTCTCCTTCAAGGCTTTGTAGTGGAAAGCAAAGATATAAAACACAAGATTAAAGAATGATATCATGGAGTTGCCAAAGAAATCTCTATAGTCCAGGAAGTCCTAGCATGCCTGGTTGGTTGTTTGTTTCCAACTTGAATGAGGTTTGTGAAAAGACAATTAGAATTGTCTTTTTGTTCCAATGGGTTATACAGGAAAGAAACAGGAAATCTTGATGAAAGCTTGGGCTTTACAGGATATTTGCGTGAGCATTTAGCCCATGTGTTTGATGTTTTTCTTTCCACATCTGCACACTTTATGCCTGGATTTTGGCTAAGATACTTTAAAATACTACTTTGCTGTTTTCACTTCATTACAGTTCCTGGCACGGTGCTTTCTGTAAGAGAGGGGCTCAAAAATTAAAACTGGAGAAGGAAACTGAGGCCCAGAAGGCACAAGTCCATTCATTCCCTCTGAATGTCAGTCAGTTCCCTCATTATAAAATGTGAGGATTAGACCGGATAAGTGCTTTTAAAACTTTTCCACCAAAGTACTCTTAGCAGCAGTGAAAATGAATAGGACCCCCCTGGGGGATCTGAGGGCATAGCCTGAAGCAGCCTCTGCAAGCTGGAAGTTTCTTTGAAATGTCCTATTTTGTCTTAAAAATTCATGAGAACTTTGCATTTTACAAAACAGGAAAGTCTATGTTTGTTTTAATAGGAATGTTACCTCAATAGTAAAACTACGTTGCTTTCCCACAATCAAACTGAGTGGATGCAACACTCCAGGAAGCATGTACGCAGCCTCAGGAACCCCTGCACTTGCTCACACTCCCCCGGGGATCACCTTACCTGAGTTGGAGAAGCAAGGGCCCAGATGCTCGGCATCTAAATCCCCTCTTGATGTGAAATGCTATCATCATAACACTGACAATTTTACCTTTTAGAGAAAAGTAAAACAAAATAATAGAAAAATGTTCACACTTCCATTTGAATGGCAACTGAGAAAGTAGGCAAGAGTCCTGATACAGGGAAATCCAGCCAGACAGGTACCTAAGTGAATGAGTCAGCGGTGGAATCAGAGAAGTCAGTCTGTCAAGAGGGGCTGGGAATCTAATCAGGCAGATGAACAGAAAGTCCCAGAATCTTGGTTTTGGAAGAGACCACTGCAGTAGGACAGCCCCCGGAAGGCACAGTATCCCTCCAGAATACTCCAAAAACACACCGCAACCCACTCACACTGGAAACTTACTTTCTCACAAGAAAAACTGTTGCACATTTGAAGGAGGAGTTCTTTAGAAAAGAACTACCTTGAAACAATTCAAAATATTCCTCACGGTACCATCTATGTATGGGTTCAATTTCTGCCCCCTGGAACTCCGAGGGAGTGCATTTAGAGTGGGGGTCAAGAGCAGGCCTCAGGTTCAGGTTCCGAATCCACCACCTATGAACTCTGTGGGACCCTGGGCCATTTACTCAAATGGATGTACTTCAGTTTCTACAACTAGAAGATGAAAACAATAAACAGTGTAGCTACCTCACAAGATTTCTGTGAGTCAGGTGCGGTGGCTCACACCTGTAATCCCAGCACTTTGGGAGGCAGAGACAGGTGGATCACCTGACATCAGGAGTTCGAGACCAACCTAGCCAACATGGTGAAACCCTGTCTCTACTAAAAATACAAAAATTAGCCAGGAGTGGTGGCGCACCACGTGTAATCCCAGCTACTTGGGAGGCTGAGGCAGGAGAATCACTTGAACCTGGGTGGCAGAGGTTGCAGTGAGCCGAGATTGCACCACTGGCACTCCAGCCTGGGTGACAGACCAGGACTCTGTCTAAAAACAAACAAACAAACAAACAAAATATATATATATAAATAAATAATTATTATATATAATATGCATTATACATATATATATATATATATATATATATATATATATATATATATATTACTATGAAGATGGGGAGTGGCTGAATATGTGTAAAGCAAGCATAGTGCCTGGTCCAGGGTAGATCCTAATAACTGTGGGCTTTTAGGATTTTTATCACACAGACCAAGCCCAGTACTCCCTGAAATTCAGACCTTAAATTTACAAACAGAGAGATATGCAATCCTCCCTTTAAATATTCCCCTCTGACATAGTTCCAGACCTTTCTACACTCTGAAAACTCTTCTCTGAACATGTTCGAGTTTGTCAGTGGCCTGCTTAAAATGTGGTGACCAAAATCGACCTATTCCTTATGTGAGCTGAAACGTAAACAATACCTGGGACCATATCTGCCAGCCCTCTTGTCCCCTGTGTCCCAGGCACCACACTCCCCTTATCTCTGTGGCTTTCTGTCTTCCTTCTACTTTTGCAACCGATTTTCTAAACCAAAG
This sequence comes from Gorilla gorilla gorilla, assembly GCF_029281585.2. Lineage (NCBI taxonomy): Eukaryota > Metazoa > Chordata > Mammalia > Primates > Hominidae > Gorilla > Gorilla gorilla. Next base: position 26,072,798 of record NC_073228.2, on the reverse strand, counting down.
CATGGCATTTTATATTCAACCTCAATAAATGTAATCTTCTTAATTCCAGCCAGTTTAAAGCTGCAGAAAACTCATTTTTTTTAATCCTACATATTAACTATTCCTCAGAACTCTAAGCATTGGGAAACTTTAAACTTTTTTTTTTTTAATCCCTTATCATCCTCGACTGACTGAGAGACACAGAAATCTCACTTCAGGTTAACACTAATCATTCAGAGATGGCCCTTTGAACTATCACTTAACCACATAAAGGTACCAATATTCAAACCATATTTCCCCATACTGCCTTCATGTAGGCACCGTCAGACGGCTCCACGAAAGCCAGATATAGTACATCTACTCCTATTTCCTTATCTACCAGCCTGGCTGCCCTGTTCAAAGAAGGAAATGAGCTTAGTTTAATCGGCTTCATTCTTAGTGTACTCATGCTGGCTTGCAGAGCTCACTACTGTATGCCTATCGTTTGTCATGATAAACTTCCACAGGAAAAAATCCTAACAATTTGGAGTGGTCAGGGGAAACACTGTTACAGTTAATAGAATATTCTGCTGAAAAAAAAAGCTAACTAAAAAAGTTTGTATATTGTCACACCAATAAATATTCTCCTAAAATGTACTAGCTCATATTCCTGCCTTCATCTTTCCTTAGTGAACTACCACCTGGGATCTTCATTCTCAGCATTGATTCTAATGTATAGACCTCTAGATATAGAAAGAATAAAAACAGGTGAAATCTGCACCCACCTGAGGTACCCTTGTGTGTGTTTTTACATTCCTGTTATACACTACATTTGTATCATCTCTTTTCATGAAAAAAAGAAAGAAAAATGGATGCAATGGTGTATGGCTTCCATTAATAGTATCAATTCTTTAAAGAATTTATCGGTATCCCTTATTGTGTTAGTATTATTTTTGATCAAGACAAAGACAAAAATTTGATAGATTTTAAAATCTATCATTCTGAGAAAAGCCTTTGAAGTCTACATGCTTCCAGACAAATTTATATATACTTTTTACATTAAAAAAGTGAAACTGTCACAATGTGGATAATAGGGGGTATAGAAAAAAAGAATTCACCGTGATTCCATCCTCTAAAAAATAACTAACATCATTGTTTTTATATTTCTGTCTGAGTTTTGAGATTAAGGATAATTGGGTCAGAGGGTGTAAGCGTTTTTCATGACTCTTGGTAGAATCTGCCAAAATCCTTTCCAAAAAGCCTGTAATGCCACTAGCATGTATAAAAGTACCAATTTCACTAAACTTTTACCGACTTTAGATGGCACATCATGGTTAATTCTAATTTGCATTTTTATTAACACCAAGACTAACGATGTTTCTACACGGCTGTTCACTTAATTCATTTCTTATCTCTCTCTTTCCTTTGCCAGGTCACTTATTGGGACATTAATGATTTTCTTATGGTTTATGCTAATTACTATATTTAATCTGCTAATTATTTTTATATATTATACATTTATTAATTTTATAAGGAGAGTTACTCTTTGCCTAAGATATCTGCTTCAATTATTTCTTCAATTACTTTTTTAACTCAAAATACTTTTTATTTAGTCAAATGCATTTCAATTTTCCTTGGCGTTTTTTTCTTATTGTGTCTGACTTTCAAAGTCAGTGGCGTGCCAAAACAATTACAAAATAAATGCAGATCAGGTGCTGACATCATTTGGCCACACTTGGTTATAAATTTGTGACCCATGTGATTATCATCAAAATGAGAATATAATTTTAAAACTCCCATAGAGAACTCTGCAACATCTTACACTCACCCTGTAGTATCATAACCTCTGACTAGCATTTGTGTTACATAAAGAGCTTTAAATTTGATTTTCCCTTCTCCCCTGTTCCTTCATCAGTTTACTTAGAAGAACTGACATTTTTCTTATTTTTCTTAGTGCTTCTAATATTGTTTTTAATACAAAATTACCTTAATTATACTTTGTAACTATAGCATAATAAAAAGTAACATTCATTGCCCTTCCTTAATATTTTTATTTACATTTGATTATTACCTCTGCTTCCCTCTTACCACCCCTTCCTCCCCAATTCCAGCCACCAATTCTTCATCTAGTTTTCTAAACCTAGTTTCTGAAACCAGTTTCCAAGCAACTTCCCCCATCACTAAAGTGGAAAACATCCTCCATGGCACTTCAGATAAAAGTGTATTTCAGGGGAAATACATATTTTTAATTTAGCATGTGTCAGAATGACTTTCAGTTGCCATCACATATTAATCGGAAATTAACTACTTCATTTTTATATAAAACCATTTTTTTTATAAAAAGAATCTGATAGAATAACTCCATTGCACCGGCTTTTGCAGTTAGAAAATCTGAAGTTATCCATACTTTGGCACTGTTGAAAATGATCTGTCAGCTCTATCGTCTATCTTTTCTTCTCTTTTAGGCTTTTCATTTGTTGGTCATTTTTTACATTGCATATAAATTGTCTGAATTTATTTTCTATTTCATTAATCCAAATTTATTACCCACTTAAAATGTTACAGAATATAATATAGACCAGGCACGGTGGCTCAAGCCTGTAATCCCAGCACTTTGGGAGGCTAAGGCAGGAGGACTGCTCAAGCCCTGGAGTTCAAGGTTGCAGTGAGCCATGATCATGCCACTGCACTCCTGCCTGGGAGACAGAGCAAGACACCATCTCTAAGAAAAAATATATATAATATAAATGCTCCAAAATATTATTCCATTTTAATGTTTCTTAGCATTCATAATTTTAATGTTTTACTTATCCAAGTAATGCATAACATATGATCATTATGAAATTTGAAGTAAAAAAGTTTTATTTAGAGCATACAATGAAAGTCTCAGTTCATCATAACCCTAACCCATAATACCAGGCCAATTCCATAGTCATGTATAATCTTACAGAATTTTTTCACTGAATTTACATATCTAACTTTGAGACACGTATGTTTTAATTTTACTTCAATGGGATCATAATATACAAAGTGTTCTAAAAAGCACTTTATTCCCCTCACCAATATGTCTTAGAAATCTGCATATGTTGGCACCTTCAGATTTATATCAATCTTTTTAATAAGTATATAGTATTCCACAGTAGGTATTTAGCATTATTTATTTATTTATTTTTGAGACAGAGTTTCGCTCTGTCACCCAGGCTGGAGTGCAGTGGTGCGATTTTGGCTCACTGCAGACTCCACCTCCCAGGTTCACACCATTCTCCTTCCTCAGCCTCTCGAGTAGCTGGGACCACAGGCGCCCACCACCATGCCCGGCTAATTTTTTGCATTTTTAGTAGAGACGGGGTTTCGCCATGTTAGCCAGGATGGTCTCGATCTCCTAACCTCGTGATCCACCTGCCTCGGCCTCCCAAAGTGCTGGGATTACAGGCATGAGCCACCGCACCCGGCCAGCATAATTTATTTAATCATTCATTTTATTCATAACTTTTTTCAATATTACAAAAAATCCTCCCAAAACATATGTGAACATGCATCTTTTTGCACATGTATAAGTATTTCTATAGGACAAGTTCTAAGAAATAAAATTTTGGGATTAAAATCTATATGAATTAGTTTTTTTGGAACAATAGAACATATATATCCTATATATGAATATGTATATATAGAGTGTACATATTCACATGTGCATATGTGTCTGCATACATGCACACATGATTTTTTAAAAATAAAATGGTAAAGATCATCTTCTAATAAAAAGTAACAGGTCCTTGCCCCATCCCACTCCTGTACTGGTGGCAACTCTTTTAAAACATGTCTGTGCTCCTTTCTGTGGTGATTACTTCCCTCCCTCTACAAAATATGCTACATAGCTCTTTCTTAATTTACCAAAGCTAGACATTCCTTATAGGCCTTCTACTAGGACAAATGGGGATTTAGCTCATTTACACTCCCTTGCTGCTCTCTCCCACTCCTGTCACCATTTTACTAGTTACTCCACTCCTCTCAGTTCCTCCAGTGGTCAACCCTGTAATTAGGAATATACTAAAGCCTCTGTGTTTTGTTTCATGATACAGGCAGCTGCTCAAATCCACACTTCATGATAATACCTCAGTGCTCTCACCCTTCCCCTCCCAGCCCCTCCATCCCTTTCTTCCACTTCCATACCTACACCGTCTTAACCTTTACTGTTACAATAGCAAGGCTGGTGATATGGTTTGGCTGTGTCCCCACCCAAATCTCACCTTGAATTGTAATAATCCCCACGTGTGAAGGGCAGGACCAGGTGGAGATAATTAAATCATGGGGGCAGTTCCCCCCGTACTATACTCATGGTAGTAAATAAGTCTCACAAGATCCGACGGTTTTATAAATGGGAGTTCCCCTGCACAAGCTCTCTTGCCTGCCACCATATAAAAGGTGATTTTGCTTCTCCTTTGCCTTCTGCCATGATTGTGAGGCCCCCTCAGCCATGTGGAACTGTGAGTCCATTAAACCTCTTTCCTCTATAAATTACCCAGTCTCGGGTATGTCTTTATTAGCAGCGTGAGAACAGACTAATACAGTTGGTAACATCTATGTCCTGTTCTGTAACCCTAAGCTAGTTTTTAAAGCTGAAAACAATAAATGTCATCTAATTATTATGTCTATGTATATATTGTTCACTGATGAATATTTTGTCTGCTAAGACTACATTTCCTTTTTTACTGGTCCAGCATCATAACGCCTGTGCTGCTTGATGAAGAATGTGCCTTTAAAATCCAGTTCCAGCATTTTCTACGTTTTTACATTTTCTAAGTTTGCAATGGTAGTCAGCATGGTAAATTGTTTTACGCTAACCCCATTTGATGGTCTTCTCTGTGATACTCCTTCCAGGCGGAGGATTACACCAGGGAGGCCATGTTTGCTTTGGCCAATAAAATGTGAGTAAACTTACTTCTGAGTCAATTTTAGAAGACAGCAAATGCTCAAAATATTTCCTTTTCCATTTCCCATAGCAATGTTCCAGATAGTTCATTCTAAAAACTGGACTCAAGATGACATGACATGGGTCAGAGCCGCAGTCAATCCTCAAAGGACACGTGACATAAGTATGAAATAAGCCTTTTTTGTTCTAAGCCATTGAGGTTTAGGATCATGTTTACCAAAGCAAAACCAAGCTAAAAATTAATAGTAATCTTAAGTATTCTGGGAATAAGCAGAAATATATTTTTAAAAGAAGAAAATAAAACTTTGTATTACTAAGTAAGAGGCAGAGCACTGACGACAAAATCTCAACTCCTTACACATCCTGGTCCTAACCTCCCTCTTCCCCTTCATCTCCTACAGCAGGAACCTTTCTCCCCATACTCTGGCTAACCTGGTCTTCATCATCATTTATTTTCCTTGAACACTTCCAGCTTGCTCTCTTCTCAGGATTTTTGAACGTGTAGTTCCCTCAGACTGGAATACTATTCCTCCAGAGCTCATAGCTGGCTCCTTCCTAGTTTTTAGAACTCAGCACAAATGTCAGGGAAACCCTGACCAGTTATTCAAGGCTAGTAATCCCCTTCCCACCCTCCACCTGGCAAAGGCTATATATACCATCTTTTCTTCTTCATAAGTCACTCTTCAGGCCGGGTGTGGTGGCTCACACCTGTAATCACAGCATTTTGGGAGGCTGAGGTGGGCAGATCACCTGAAATCAGGAGTTCAAAACCAGCCTGGCCAACATTGAAACCCTGTCTCTACCAAAATTACAAAATTTAGCCGGGCGTGGTGGCGTGTGCCTGTAATCCCAGCTACTAGGGAGGCTGAGGCAGGAGAATCGCTTGAACCCGAGAGGTGGCGGTTGCAGTGAACCAAGATGGCGCCATTGCACTCCAGCCTGGGTGAGAGAGTGAGACTCCTTCTCAACTAATAATAATAATAATAATAATAATAATAATAATAATAATAACTCACTCTTCAAAATTATTTCGCTTTTTAATTTGTAGACTGATGACTCATCGAAAAGCAAGCTCCATGAGAGAGGTGGCATGTTTTCTCTGTTGCTGTTCTCCCTCATGCCAGGGACAGCACCTGGCACATAGTAAGTACTCAACCCTATTTCTCAAATAAATGGAGGTTTAACTAGTGCTCTGACAGGATAGAAGAATGACTGGTATTGTTAGGATACTTGTTCCCACCCAAATCTCATGTTGAAATGTAATCCCCAGTGTTGGAGGTGCGGCCTTGTGGGAGGTGTTTGGATCATGGGGGCGGATCCGTCATGAATGGCTTGGGCCATCCCCTTGGTGATAAGTGAGCTCTCACTCTGAGTTCATGAGTGACCTGGTCATTTAAAAGTGTACGGCACCTCCTCGCTTCTCTCTCTCTCTCTCTCTCACTGGTTCACTTGCTGGCTCCTGCTTTTGCCATGTAAGGTGCCTGCTTCCGCTTCCTTCTGCCATGATTGGGAGCTTCTTGAGGCCTCTCCAGAAACAGAGGCCACTATGCTTTCTGCACAACCTGCAGAACTGTGAGCCAATCAAACCTCTTTTCTTATAAACTACCCAGTCTCATCAATTACAGTCGATGTTTCAATCAAACATTCAGATAAAACAAACTGTCAGAATAAACTTCAGTGGAGTGTTAAAATTCTGTTTATAGATTTTATTGAAACAAACATTATTTTAAATATATTGGTAATAACAGCTCTTAGTAATATTTTCATTATGCAGATATTTTGTGATAGTGATTTTTAAAAGATAAATTATATATGTATTTTAAAAATTTAATGGCAGCATCAAAATGAAAGACCAACCTGTTGTTCATACCGCTGTCTGATGTCCTCCAGTTGCCATAAAAACTCCTTTGATTGTTTCTCACGAAGAGATTTGGATCTAGTTAGATCTGCCTCCACTTTTTCCATCTGTAAAATTTAAAAATCAAATATTAATTTTTTAAACAAACAATTGTGTTCCATGTTTTTGTAATTTGTCCATTTGTTTAAATGACAGATTTTAAACACCTCACCAATAATAATGATGAATTTAAATGTATTAAAATAATGAGACATTTATCAATTCATTTTAATATATTTTAATTATTTAAGGAGGGAAATTAAAATTGGTATATAATTGACTAAATTCTAAAATTACAACAATAATGCAGTGAAAATATAATTTAAGGCATTCTAATATTTATTGAACAAAATTTAATTAAGCCCTTGGTATGTGCTGAATGAGATAAAATATTTCCAAATCATATCTCTGATAAGAGACATATCTTGAATATATAAAGAACTCTTATAGCCCAATAATAAATGGATAATTAAACTCAATTTTAAAGTGGGCAAAGAGCCTGAATAGATATTTCTCCAAAAAGATATACAAAAGGCCAAAAGGCATTTGAAAAGATGCTCAACATCACTGTCTTTAAGCAACTACAAATTAAAACAAGAATGACATATCACTTCATGCCCCAAAGAATAGCAATAATAAAAAAGGACAAATAGTAACAAGTATTGGTAAAGACGTAGAGAAGTCAGAACCTTCAACACTGCTGCTGGGAATATAAAATGGTATAGACATGCTGGAATACAGTCTGTCTGACAATTCCTCAAAACATTAAATAGAGTTACATGTGTCCCAGTAGTTCCACTCCAAGGTAAGAAATGAGAACATACATCCACAAAAAACTTTGTCTACAAATATTTATAGTAGCATTATTCATAACATCCAAAAAGAGGAAACCACCCAAATATCCATCAGTTGATAAATGAATAAACAAAATGTGGTATATTCTTACAGTAGAATATTATTCAATCAAAAAAAGGAAAGAAGTATTAATACATGTACTCTGGGAGGCTGAGGCAGGAGGATCGCTTGAGCCCAGGAGTCGGAGACCAGTGTAGGCAACATAGTGAGACTGTGTCTCTACAAAAAAGAAAAAAATTAGCCGAGCATGGTGGCACGGGCCTACAGTCTCAGCTATTCGAGAGGCTAAGGCAGCAGGATCGCTTAAGCCCCAGAGGTTGTAGCTGCAGTGAGCCATGACTGCACCACTGCATTCCAGCCTGGGAAAAAGGGTAAGATCCTGTCTCAAAACAAAAATTAATTATAAATAGAAAAAAAACTAACACATGTTATAACATGGATGAGCCTTGACAGCATTAAGCTAAGTGTCACAACAGACCACATACTGTAGGATTCCATTTATATTAAATTTCCAGAATAGGCAAATCCATAGAAACAGAAAACAGATTAGTGGTTGCCTAGGGTGAGATGGTGATCTGGGACGGTAACTGTTAAAGGGCATGGTGTTTCTTTGGGGGAAGATGAACATTTTCTAAAATTGATTGTGATGATGTTTGCATAACATCCTGAATACATTTTTTAAAACCACTGAATTGTACACATATGAGTGAATTGTTGGTATGTGAATTTTATCTCAACAAAGCTGTTATTAAAAAAGAAAACGGAAAAAGGAAAAGTCAAATATTCCACCACACCCATGAGGCCTCACATAATCCAACCCCAGTGATCTCTCACAGCTCATCTCTACTGCTCTATCCCACTACCACCACCACCACAGTCCACCTACCTGCTGCCCAGGCCTATAATGTGTCAGAAGTGCTCTCACCTTGTGGGCAGGAGGTTCTGCCTGATATTCACACAGTTTCTTTCTCAAAGTATTGAGGCTTTGTTTAGCATCACCTTTGTACTGAGACCTTCTAGACCACTCCATTTTAAATTGTACATTGCAATTCCCCAGCCACTAAGTCCACCTAGTCCCCCTATCCCTGCTTTGCTACCCTCTTGTTCCACAGGATATATCACCTTCAGATTCACTATATAATCTACATCTTCATTAGGGCTGTTTGTAATGTCTCTCTCCCGCAGTGTAATGTCACCCCATGTTCACTGTCATCAGTGAAATAGTATCAACGATTTATCACAGTGCCTGGCACATACAGGGAATCAATAAATACTAATCAAATGAAAACAAAGATTGCACAGTGTACCCAACTTGGTTCAAGACTTGCTGAATTTACAATTTCCAACATTTAGTTCCAAATTCTTTAAAACACACACAAAATAAATAAAAGCATGTTGGATCTAACTTTTTCTATCACTTTGTCCATGTTATGATCAGATGCAATGAGAAAGAGATGTTCTTACAGTCATGAAAAAGCTCTCCATGTCAACAACATGAAAATGGTGCCTTTTATTCAAAGCAATGCAGTATTTTACTTGTCTTTAAACCCCTGCACATTTGGGTATAACTTAAGACAATATTTTTTGTCTGAGGCAATTACCAGTTAACGTGGCAACCATTCTACCACTGGCTACTTTATATTACTTATTATTCTGCTTCACTGGTATGTGGAACTACTTGTACTTTGTTCAGCTTGTACACAATGCCTTCTTTCAGGTTACCTTTTGGTAAGCACTAAGATTAGTTAAGACACGAATATTGGAGGAAATGAACTATGAAAAATGCTTCTTTCACAGTTTTTCACAATATATTTGAAAAAAACATTTCAATGCATTTATTCAGACATGATTAGACTTTAAGGTTCTAGGAACAAAGATGTTCAGTGAAAGGCAACCAGTTTCACTGCATGAGAACAAAATGCATATTACCACCCACTACTGTGTCTAACACCACATTCCAGTTTCTGGTTCTTACATTGAAGTTTGAATGCCCTCTAGATTATAGCATGATATTTAGCACCCAAGTATTTCTTTGTAAATACCAAGGATTGCAATCCCAAAAATATTAAGTCATCAGTGTAAAATTCAATTAGAGTTCTAAGATTACTGATTCATAGATAATTAGTATTGTGGTCAAGAATAAATTTAAGGAATGATTAAAGGAAGCACAGTCAAGCACACTTTGGTTTTTTGTTTCTAACTCAAGACTTTGGTTTCAAGGCTCTCTTTCTTTCAGTGCTTTTCATATTGGACCTCAAGTGAGATGCTCCTTAATCTGCCCTCAGCAATCCAGACTCCAGTACCCTTGATATTTTCCAAGCAAGCCATGGCTGTCCTTGACTCTAGGGCCTTTTGCCCATCATACTATCAGTAGGTCTTTTCATTTTTTTTTTTTCATCCAGTCAGTCTTTTCAAAGTTGACTCAAGTTTTCCTTCTTCTCTAAGGTGTTCTTTAATCCCACTAACTGAATAAATGCCTTCCTTCTCTCTGTGCTCTAGGACTTAACATCTTTATTCTTCTAGCACATTGTGTATTTCTCTATAATATGGAAATGTTTCAAATATGTAAGCTTTGTTTAGTAATGCAGATAATGAGCCCACAAATAAAAGAACTATGGCAAGTCTTTCTTTTGTATATTTATTAAATAGCTGCCATGGTATGCGAAGTAAAGATGTATTAAATTCTTAAGGATGAGGAGGAGGGACATCAGCAAGATGGTAGAATAAAAGTTCCACAGCTCCAGTCTATCTCACAGAAATCCAACTAGCAACAATTCACAGACAAGAAAACCTTCGTGAATATTCCAGAACATAGGAGTGAGGCTGAGACATGCTCTTGGATTACAGAACTGACAAAAGTCACATTACAAAAATAATAGAAATGGTTTCACAGTGACTGTATCATCACTCCCACAAACCACCATAGTGCCACACAGAGAGGATTCCCCTGGGCCCATGGTTTCTACAGTGGGAAAGAGGTGAACATCCAGCTTTCCCAGCATTCCAAGATGCTTGGCAGGAGTCCCACTTCTGCCTCGCCTTAAAAGGAACATTGGGAGTATTAGCAGGGCTAGAACATCTGAGATCAGCTAGAAACAAAGAAGGGAAAATGGAGCTCACAGCAACCTCTGCATTCTGGCCAGTGGAGGCACCCAATCAGAGAGACCAACAAATAGCATCACTGAACAGGAAGCACAGTTGACAGATCTGCCAAGCTCAAGTCCCTAGCCAGATTTGCCACCCAGCCTCAGAGCTTGGCATACTTCCCCAGGCTCAGAGGCAAGCCCAGATCCCTGCATATCTGCAGAGCAGAGCATGTAGTCCAATCCAATCTTAGCAGTGATTGCCCCTGTCTAGTGTTGGAGCCCAGCCTGAGGTGCAGGCAGGGAGACAAGCCCAAAACTACACATAATTGTGGGCATAGCATCTAGCTTTGCCCATCTGAGTGGCTGGCTGAGCAGCAACCCCAGAGACCTTGACAGCATTGGAGTCTGACCTTCAGCCCTGTCCAACTACAGATTTCAAACATGAGTACCACCATGCCAGGGAACCCAGCCTGCAACCCTGCCTAATCAGAGGTTATCACAGAGCCCAGCCAGCAGCTGTGCTTGATTATGCAGCCTAGCCAACGGTCTCACTGGACTGTGAAGCACAACCAGGAGCCACACCTGACTTCATATAACAGGCAGCAGCCCCTCATAACTAAAGAACCCAATAGCAAAATCTGCTTGCTCATGGTCACTATCAGCTGGTCCATCCAGAATCTTAGGCTAGACTAAATACTGAAAGTGTCCATCCCCACCAAAGGACATCTACAAAGGCCAAAAGAGGAAGCCAATTCATCAAACGTACAGACATGAAGGTAAGTACACAAAGATTACAAAAAAAATCAAGGAAATATACGCCACAAGAAGAAACTAAGAGAGAAAGCTCCAACAATGAACCCTAAAAATATGAGGATCTATAAAATGACTGACAATTCAGAATAATCCTTCTAAGAAGATCACGGATGTATTAGTTTGTTCTTGCATTGCTATAAAGCCCTGAGAGTGGAATTTATAAAGGAAAAGAGGTTTAATTGGCTCACAGTTCAACAGGCTGTACAGGAAGCATGATGCTACCATCTGTTCAGCTTCTAGAGAGGCCTCAGGAAACTTACAATCATGGCAGAAGGCAAAGGGGGAACAGGTGCATCACATGGCTAGAGTACGAGCAAGAGAGAGTGAGGACGAAGGTGCTACACACTTTTAACAACCAGATCTCATGAGAACACCCTCACTTTCACGAGAACAGCACCAGGGGGATGATGCTAAATCATTTAGGAGAACCCACCCTCATGATTCAATCACCTCCCACTAGGCCCAAACTCCAAGACTGGGAATTACAATTTGAAATTAAATTTGGTTTGGGACACAGATCTACACCATATCAATAGAATTATAAGAAAATATGGATAGAAAAGTAAATAAAACTTGAAAAACAATATACAGACAAAAGAATTAGTTTGACAAAGGAACGGAAATTATTTTTAAAAATAGAAATCCTAGAGATAAAGAATACAATAACTAAACTGAAAAATTTTATTAAAAGCTTGAACATCAGACTCAAACAAATAGAAGAAAGAATCAGTGAGTTCAAAGACAGGACATTTAAAATTATCGAGTCACAGGAGCAAAAAGTAAAAAGAATAAAGAAGGCTTATGAAAATTATAGGACACCATCAAGAGACCTAACTTTCACATAATAGGAGATCCAAAGGAGAAGAGAGAGAGAAATGCCCCCCCAAAAAAGCATATTTAAGAAAATAATGGTTGAAAGCTTCCCAAATCTAGAAAAACATGTCAATATCCAGGCACAGAAGATTCAGAGGTTACAATCGAATTCAACCCAAAGACAGTTCACGAAGACACATCATAATCAATTATCAAAAATCAAAAACAAAGAAAGAATTCTGAAAACCAAAAGAGAGAAGATACATATCACATACAAGGGAGTTGTAACATGGCTATCAGCAGATTTCTCAGCAGAAACCCTGCATGCCAGGAGACAGTGGGAAGATATATACTCAAAGTACTGAAGGAAAAAAGCTGTCAATCAAGAATACTCTACCTGGCAAAGTTATCCTTCAGAAGTAAGAGAGAAGTAAAATCTTCCCGCACCTCCATCTTCCCCCCAAAAAGAGGGAGGTCATCACCATGAGCCTTGTCTTACAGGAATTATGAAAAGGAGTTATTTAAGCTGAGAGACAGTCATTTTCATATGCTAATAACATAAAACATATGAAAGTAAAAAACTCAATGGTATAAGTAATACATAGTCATATTCAGAAGACTTTAGTGCTGTAAGTATGGTGTGTAAAGCAATTTTATCTCTAGTATGATGGTTAAAAAACAAAACTTTTAAAAGCAACTATAACTGCAATAAATTGTTAAGGGAGGCAAGGTGTGGTGATTCATGTCTGTAATCCCAGCACTTTGGGAGGCTGAGGTGGGCAGACCACTTGAGCTCAGGAGTTCAAGACCAGCCTGGGCAACATAGTAAGACCCCATCTCTACTAAAAATACAAAAGTTACATGGGCACAGTTGTGTGTGCCTGTAGTCCCCGCTACTTGGGAGGCTGAGGCACGAGAACTGCTTGAACCTGGGAGGCGGAGGTTGCAGTGAGCTGAGATTACACCACTGCACTACAGCCTGGGTGACAGACCAAGACTCTGTCTCAAAAAAAAAAATTGTTAAAGGATACAAATTATAAAAAGCTGTAAATTGTGAAATCAAAAACATAAAATTAAGGGAGAATAAAAGTGTACAGTTTTTATATGCAATAAAGTTATTATCATCTTGAAGTAGCCTGTTATAAGTAGAAGATGTTTTATGTAAGTCGCATGGTAACCACAAAGTAAAAATCTATAGTAGTTGCACAAAACATAAAAAGAAAGGATTCAAAGCATATCACTACAGAAAATCTTCAAACTGCAAAGAAAGATAGCAAGTGAGGAAGAAAAAAAGAACAAAGAATCTACAAAACAACCAGAAAATAAATTACAAAATGGAAGTACTGAATCCTTACCTATCAATAATTACTTAGAATATAAATGAACTAAATTCTCCAATCAAAAGACATAAAGTAACTGGATAAATAAACAAAACTCAACTACATGTTTCCTACAAGAGACTCATGTCATGTTTATGGACACAAATAGACTAAAAGTGAAGGGATAGAAAAGATATTTCATGCAAATAGAAATGAAAAGAGAGCAAGGGTAGATATATTTAAATTGGATAAAATAGAGTACATTAGTCCATTCTCACACTGCTATCAAGACATACATGAGACTGGGCAATTTATAAAGGAAAGACATTTAATTGACTCACAGTTCAGCATGGCTGTGGAGGCCTCAGGAAATTTACAATCATGGTAGATGGCAAAGGGGAAGAAAGGCACCTCCTTCACAGGGCAACAGGACAGAGTGAGTACAAGCAAGGGAAATGCCAGATGCTTATAAAACCATCAGATCTCATGAGACTCACCCACTATCAAGAGAACTGCATGGGGGAAACCACCTCCATGATCCAATTACCTCTACCTGGTCCCACCCTTCACATGTGGGGATTATGGGGATTACAATTTGAGGTGAGATTTGGATGGGGACACAGAGCCAAACCATATCATAGAATTTAAGTCAAAACTGTAAAATGAGAAACAGAAGGTCATCATATAGTGATAAGGGGCTCCACTCATCAAAAGGATATAACAATTACAAACATATACACACCCAATATAACGGCACCTAAATATATAAAGCAAATATTCATAGATATGAAGGAAGAGATAGACTGTAATACAATAACAGGAGAGAACTTCAGTACTACACTCTCAACAGTAGACAGATCATCCACATAGAACATCAATAAGGAAACATCAGACTTAAACTACACTTTAGAGCAAATGTACCTAAAAGACATTATGCTCAGCATTCCATCCAGCAGCAACAGAATACACTTACGTCTCAAGTACACATGAAACATTCTGCAGAACTATGTTAGGCTACAAAACAAGTCTTAAGAAATTTAAGAGGATTTAAATAATATAAAGTGTCTTTTTCAATCACAATGGTATGAAATTAAAAATCAATTAACAGCAGAAACCTTGGAAAATTCACAAATATGTGAAAATAACATAATCCTGAACAACCAGTAAGTCAAAAAAATCAAAAGAAAAATTAAAAAAAAAACTTGAGACAAACAAAAACAGGACACAGGATGCCAAAACTTATGGGATATAGCAAAAGGAGTCCTACAAGGGAAATTAATGGCAAAAAAAAGCCTGTATCAATTTTTTTTAAAAAAGAAAGACAAACCTCAAATCAACAACCCAATATTATACCTCAGAACTAAAAAAAAGGAAAAATGAACTAAGCCTAAAGTTAAGAGAAGGAAGGAAGTCATAAAGATCAGAGCAGAAAAAAATGAAATAGAGACTAGAAAAACAATAAAAAAGATCAATGAAACTACGAGTTGGTTTTTCAAAAAAATAAAATTTACAAAACATTAGCTAGACTAAGAATAAAAGAGAAGACTCAAATAAATAATATCAGAAATGAAAGGGCAGACTTTAACACCGATAATATAGAAACACAAAAACAAGGGAGAATTACGAACCACTATTCATCAACAAATTGTATAGCTGAGGAAACAGATGAATTCCTACACATATAGAACCTACCACGACTGAGTCATGAAGAAATAGAAAATCTGAACAGACCAGCAATGACTAAGGAGACTGAATCATTAGCAAGAAACTTCTCAACAAAGAGAAGCTCAGGACATGATGAAAAAGAGAAGCTTCGGCTCACTGCTGAATTCTACCAAACATAAGAAGAACTAATACCAATCCTGCTCAAACTCTTCCCAAAAAACTGAAGTAGAGGGAATATTTCCAAACTCATATCGTAAGACCAATGTTACCCTGATACCAAAAACACACAACGGCACAAGGAAAGAACATTACAGGCCAATATCCCTAATGAACATAGATGCAAAAATCTTCAATAAAATACTAGCAAAAAAAAAAAAAAAAAACCCAGAATTCAACAACACATTAAAATGATCAGCTAACCACAATCAAGACGAATTTATCCCTGGGATGCAAAAGCGTTTCAACATATGCAAATCAATAAATGTTAGACAACACATTAATAAAATGAAGAATAAAAACCACATGATTATCTCAATAGATGCAGAAAAATCACTTGCCAAAATTCAACATCATTTCATAATAAAAACTCTTAACAAAATTAAGTATAGAAAAAAAACATACCATAACATAATAATCAACATGTATGACAAGCCCACAGGTAAAATCCTACTCAATGGTGAAAAGCTGAAAGCTCTTCTTCTAAGATTTGGAATTAGACAAGGATGTCCACATTTATTTTCAACATACTAGTAGAAGTCCTAGCCAGAGTAATTTGGCAAGATAATGGGGAAAAAAGGCATCCTAGTAGGAAAGGAAGAAGTAGAATTGTCTCTGTATGCTGATGACACAATCTATATACAGAAAACCCTAAGGATTCCACACACACACAAAAAAACTGAACTGATAAATGAATTCAGCAGAGTTGAATAAAATCAACATTCAAAAATCATCTGTGTTTCTATACAATAGTAACAAACGATTCAAAAAAGTTTTTTTTTTGAGACAAAGTCTCGCTCTGCTGCCCAGGCTGGAGTGCAATGGCAAGATCTCGGCTCACTGCAACCTCTGCCTCCCAGGTTCAAGCAATTCTCCTGCCTCAGCCTCCTGAGTAGCTGGGATTACAGGTGCTCACCACCACACCCAACTAATTGTTGTATTTTTTGTAGAGATGGGGTTTCACCATGTTGGTCAGGCTGGTCTGGAACTCCTGACCTCAGATGATTCACCTGCCTCAGCCTCCCAAAGTGTTGGGATTATAGGTGTGAGCTACCACTCCCAGCCCAAAAAAGAAATTGTTAAGAATCTCATTTATAATAGCAATAAAAATAAAATAATTAGTATTCATTTATCCAAAGAGGCAAAAGATGTATACATTGGAAACTATAAAACACCAATGAAAGAAATTAAGGAAAACACGGGTAGAAAGATACCCTGTGTTCTCAGATCAGAAGAATTAATAGTGTTAAAATGCCCATACTACCCAAAGCAATCTACAGATTCAAGCAATTCCTATCAAAATGCCAATGTCATTTCTCACAGAAATAGAAAAACCAATCCGAAAATTGGTATGGAATCATAGAAGACTCCAAATAGCCAAAGCAATCTTGAACAATAAGTAACAACAACAAAGCTGGAGGCATCACACTACCTGATATCAAAATATAATAAAAAACTACATTAATCAAACAGCATGGTATAGGCACAAGAGCTGATACATTAGCCAGAGGAACAGGACAGAGTTCAGAAATAAACATCCATTTATAGACAATCGATTTCAATAAAGGTGCCAAAATCACACAATAGGAGAAAGGATGGTCTCTTCAACAAATGGTATTGAGAAAAGTGGCTATTCACATACAGAAAAAAATGAAATTGGGTTTTTATCATACACCATATACAAAAATATACTCAAAATGGATTAAAGACTTAAATATAAAAGTTGAAGCTATAAAACTAGTAGAAAATACAGGGAGAAAGCTTCCTGACGTCAGTCTTAGCAAAGATTTCTTGGATATGACAATAAAAGCACAGGCAACAAAGGCAAACACAGACAAATGGAATTACATCAAACTAAAATGTTTCTGCACAGGAAACTAAACAATCAACAAAGTAAAAAAACCTACAGAATGAAAGAAAATATCTGCAAACCATACATATTATAAGGGATTGATATTCAAAATATATAAAGAACACAAATAACTCAATAGCAAGAAAAATAAACTGATTAAAAAACAGGCAAAGGACCTAATCAGATATTTCTCAAAATAAGACATAAAAATGCCCCACAAGCTGATGGAACGAAATGCTCAACATCACTAATTAGGGAAATGCCAGTTCAAACTACAATGAGATATCACTTCACAACTGTTAGAACGGTTTTTATCAAAAAGATGAAAGTGAACAAGTGCTGCTGAGGATGTGGAGAAAAGGGAACCCTTGTACACTGCTGGTGATGATGTAAATTAGTATAACCACTACAGAAAATGTATGGAATTTCCTCAAAAAACTAAAAATAGAACTACCATTTTTTCATCCAGCAGTCCCACTACTCAGCATAAATCAAAGGAATTGAAATCAAAATTTCAAAGAGATATATACACTCCCATGTTCATTGCAGCATTATTCACAATAGACAAGATATGGAATCAACCTATGTATCCATTGAAGGATAAAGGTATAAAGAAAATGTGGCATGTATATATCTTGGAATACTATTCAGCCTTTAAAAATAAGGAAATTCTGTCATTTGTGATAACATGGATAAACCTGGAGGACATTGTGTTAAGTTAAATAAGCCAGGCACAGAAAGACAAAATGGCATGATCTCACTTACAGGTAGAATCTAAAAAAGTTGAACTCAGAGGTAGAGAGTACAATGGTAGTTAGTAAAGGCTGGGCGAGAGTAGGAAAAGGGAATTGGGGAGATACTGTTCAAAGGGTACAAAGTTTCACTTAGACAAGAAGAATACTTTCTAGTGATCAACTGCAGAGCATAGTGACTTTAGTTAATAATATATATTTCAAAATTGGTAAGAGAGTATATTTCAAATAGTCACCATAAAAAACAAGTAAATGAGGTTATGGCTATGTTAATTAGCTTGTTTTAATCATCTACATTGTGTGTATGTGTGCATTTTGATATATATATCAAAACATCACATTGTATCTCATAAATATATACAATTATGATTTGTCAATTAAAAATATAAAAAATTAAAATTAAAATTATTTGGGGTCAAAAAAATCTCTTAAGGATGAAATGGTAAGCAAAAGTGATACAGGAACTAAACAGAAGGTAAATCAAGGATGGTAGGCCTGATATATTCAGCATTTTTAAGACAAATCTACATATAAAATAGGTTTTTGTTTCTTTTACTTTGGGCAAGTTGAAATATTAAAAATAAATAATAAACATTAAAATATTTAAAATGTTAAACATTTAAGTACTTAAAATAGAAGAATTTTATGTACTCAAAGTTGGTAAAAATAGATTATCTTCTATCTCAATAATTTAAAACACATTAAAAGGCTTTTGTACCAAAACATTTTAAAAAATTCAAAGTAAATAACAACTGATATTATAACAAAACAAAATACATGTTATTTTAGATGATACTGACCGAAAATGCCAGACCCCATTCCATTCTCTTTTCACAATATAACAAAAATTCAAAAATCGTCTTACAAAACACTTCGTAGAAAAACACAGCGTTCTCAGTTGCCATAGATACACAACATTCTGCTTCATCATGCATCATTCCATATTCCATTCAACTTCAAGTAAAAAGAAATACATAAAGGAAACGCCTTTATTGTGTAACTCAGGCTTCAAGAGAACCTAAGATTAAAACCTAGTGGCCAAAAACGGTACAGAAAAGGGCTTGAGTACATTTCTGTGGCTGTTTAGTGTTCAAAGATAATAAAGTGTGTTAGGTTTTTTTTTTGTTTTGTTTTGTTGTTTTTTTTTTGAGACAGTGTCTTGCTCTGTGGCCCAGGCTGGAGTACAGTGGCACAATCTCAACTCACTGCAACCTCTGACTCCCAGTTAAAGCGATTCTCCTGCCTCAAGTCTTCCGAGTAGCTGGGATTACAGACAAGTGTGAGCCACCGCACCTGGCTTGAAGTGTATTAGATTTTCCTGATATGGTGCTTCAAAAATTACTTGTTGGTATATGTAAGAGAAAGCCCACGTATCCATAGCTTTAACAAGGGGTCCCCAACCCCCGGGGCCATGGACTGGTACTGGTCCTTGGCCTGTTAGGAACCCTGCATACAGCAGGAGGTGAGTGGCACGGTGAGTGAGCATTACCACCTAAGCTCCACCTCCTGTCAGATCAGTGTTGGCATTAGATTCTCACAGGAGCGTGAACCCTATTGTGAACTGTGCATGCGAGGGATCTAGGTTGTACGCTCCTTAAGAGAATCTAATGCCTGATGATCTGAGGTGGAACAGTTTCATCCCCAAACCATCCTTCAGGTCCATGGAAAAGCTGTCTTCCAGAAAACTAGTACCTAGTGCCAAAAAGGTTGGGTACTGCTGGTTTAAATAGTATAGGTGCTTATTTTTTTTCCCTTATGTTACAAAAAGTTCAGAAGTAGTCTGCTACATTGGCAGCTCAAAGATGTCAGGGCAACTGCAATTCAGCCTTCTCCTAGCGGTTGCAAAATGGTTTCTGTAGCTTTGCATATCTGGAAAAGGAAGGGTAAAGGGTGAAGGGTAAAGACTGAAGGGCAAAGGGTAAGTATCAGGTGAGTTGAATCCCCTTTTAGGGGGCTTTCCTGCAAGTTTCTGCCAATAGCAAATTAATTATCCTATTTGCATCGCAACTCACTTGAACTACATTAAATGTCCAGCTCCATCTACAAGGTAAGAGTATAGTTTTAAAACTGTGTCTCATGTTGCCCTAAGTAAAATCAAGGTTCTATTACTAAGAAAGTAGGAATGTATATTGGATGAGCATCTGGCAGTCTCCATCAGATACAGTCATAATAAGTCATTACTCTTTCTCCAGTAAAGTACTACTGTGTTATTATACTCTAAGTAATTTGACATATACAATTCATATTATACAATTATGCAATTATATATAAGTACACAATTCAAAATATATTTTGTTGTATTTAATACATATTTAAGGTGTAAGAAATAATTCTTCAAATATTTTCATATGTAGCTAGACAGATACATAGATATGAATAGATAGGCTTAAGGTGTAAGAAATAATCCTTCAAATATTTTCATATGTAGCTAGATAGATACATAGATATGAATAGATAGGCAGGCTGGCAGATAGACATAAATGGCAGAAAGATAAACATTTATTTCTGTGCCTGGCTAAAGAACCAACTGGAACTAATGTTCTCAACAAGGAAAATCAATGACCATGTTAACTGATGATATCTGTAGTGCATTTGTGAAAGACAATCATCAGTTGATATAAGAAAGACAACATGTCTTATATGTATGTTAGTGTGGGTGAAGAAAGGTATGAAATAGGAGAGATAGGAAATGTAGGAATATTTCCAGACATTTAACTACATTACTAACACCATAAAAGTTTACCTAAACAAAATAACAAGACTAACATATCTATTTGTCTGAAAAGGATTTTATTTCTCCTTCACTTATGAAGCTTAGTTGCCCGATAAGAAATTCTGGGTTGGAAATTCTTTTCTTTAAGAATGTTGAATATTGGCCGCCAATCTCTTCTGGCTTGTAGGGTTTCTGCTGAGAGGTCTACTGTTAGTCTGATGAGTTTCTCTTTGTAGGTGACCTGGCCTTTCTCTCAGGCTGCCCTTAACATTTTTTCCCTTCATTTCTACCTTGGAGAATCTCATGATTATGTGTCTTGGGGTTGATCTTCTCATGGAGTATCTTACCGGGGTTCTCTGAATTTCCTGAATTTGAATGTTGGCCTGTCTTGTTATGTTGGGTAAGTTCTCCCGGATGATATCCTGAAGTATGTTTTCCAACTTGATTCCATTCTCCCTGTCTTTTTCAGGTACACCAATCCGTCATAGGTTTGGTCTTTTTACATAATCCCATAGTTCTCAGAGGTGTTGTTCATTTATTTTCATTCTTTTTTCTCTAATCTTTTCTGCCTGTCTTATTTCAGCAAGATCTAAATTATTTTCCCTGGTCTACTTAACTTTTGAGACTTGTCGTTGCATTGTGAAGTTCTATGCAGCCATAAAAAGCAATGAGATCATGTCTTTGCAGGGACATGGATGGAGCTGGAAGCCATTACCCTCAGCAAACTAACACAGGAACAGAAAACCAAACACTGCATGTTCTCACTTGTAAATAGGAGCTGAACAAAGAGAACACATAGACACAGGGAGGGGAGAGCATCAGGATAAATAGCTAATGCATGTGGGTCTTAATACCTTAAGTGATGGGTTGAAAGGTGCAGTAAACCCCCATGGCACATGTTTACCTATGTCACACCTGCATGTCCTACATATGTATCCCAGAATTAAAATCAAATCAAATTACACTTTTTAAAAATCCATTAATGAATTAACTATTCTTCCCTGCTCAAAGCACTGCCCCTTACTTCATTATTCTACTACTTTTAGATAATCAGCTTTCATATATCTTAAGAATCATATTTCTTTATTAATAAAAGAAAAGCAATAAAGTTAAATGGGTTATTATTACAGTTATTTTCATGAACATCATAATTGTTGCAGAATATCACTAACGTTTTGGAAACAGTTAAAGAAATTAAAACTTTATTTTTTTTGTTTTTGTTTTTTGGAGAAAGGGTCTTGCTCTGTCGCTCAGGCTAGAGTGCAGTGGAGTGACCATGGCTCACTATAACTTCAAATGGCTGAGCTCAAGTGATCATCTTACCTCAACCTCTGGAGTAACTGGTACCATAGGTACACGCCATTTTGCCCAGATAATTTTTTAATTTTTTGTCAAGATAGCGGGTCTCCTTCTGTTTCCCAGAATGACTCCTGGGCTCAAGTGATCATCTCACCTCAAAAGTTCTGGGATTATAGATATGAGTCACCACGCCTGGCCAAAACACTTTCTTACATATTAAAATAATAAATTCCTTTTGGACAAGTATTAACATTCTAAAAAACATTTTATTGAAATATAATAAAGCTAAAGAAAAGGGAACATGGATGATTTTCTCAAATTGAATACCTCCATGTAACTAGCACTCAGGTCAATAAATTGTATCTCAGAAGTCATTACCTCTCCATCCAAGAATAACTTGCATTCACTAATTTTGTTTGGTTCTGTTTCTAACATAAATGGATTCATATAATAAAAACTGTTTGTGATCTTTGTGGCTGATTTCGTTCAACTTTACATCTGTGAAATTCAAACATGTTGTTAGGTAGATTTGTAGACTCTTCATTCACATTGCTGTATAGTACTCCGTTGTGTGACTAGACCACAGTTTACTTATTCATGTTACTTCTGATGGATTTGGGTATTTTCCAGTTTTTTTACTATTATAAATCATGCTGCTATTAATATTCTAGTACATGTCTTTTTGTCAAGTACATACATATTTCAGTATGGCATATATGTAGGTGCAGAATAGCTGAGAATAAGGCACGCATATATTTAGTTTTCTTAGATATTGTCAAATAGTTTTCCAAAATGGTTGTACCCATTTATATTCATATTAGTAGTATACATCAGTTTCATTGTTCCACCATTCTTGTAAACACTTTTTATTTTCTGTTTCATTTAAGGCACTCCATTGGATGTGTAATAGTATAGCATTGTGGTTTTATTTTTGCATTCCCCTGATGACTAAAGAAACTAAGCCCCTTTTTATTTATTTTTTTTGAGATGAAGTCTCGCTCTTGTCCCCCAGGCTGGAGTGTAATGGTGCGATCTCGGCTCACTGCAACCTCTGCCTCCCGGGTTCAAGTGATTCTCCTGCCTCAGCCTCCTGAGTAGCTGGGATTACAGGTGCCTGCCATCATGCCTGGCTAATTTTTGTATTTTTAGTAGAGATGGGGTTTCACCATGTTGGCCAGGCTGGTCTCAAACTCCTGACCTCAGGTGATCCGCCTGCCTCGGCCTCCCAAAGTGTTGGGATTACAGGCATGAGCCACCATGCCCAGCCCTAAGCCCCTTTTTATATGTTAATTGGCCACTATGAAATCAACTTTTGTGAAATATCTGTTCAAGTATTTTACCCATTTGTCCATTTGAAGTCAGCCCTTATTGATTCGCAGTTCTTTATCTATTCTGGGTATGAGTCTTTTGTTCAACATATGAATTTCAATTATCTTCCCCAACCTGGAGTGCCTTTTCACCTTTGTACTGGTCTCTTTTGATGAATAGAAGTTCTTAATTTCAATGAAGCCCAATTTTAAAATATTTTGTTTTTTATGCCTTTTTGTTTCCTATTTAGAAAATCTTTATCTATTCCCAACTATCAAAAATGTTCCTACATCTTCGTTTGAAAATTTAATCGTTTTACCCTTCATTTGTATATTTACAATCCTTTTGGAGTTAATTTCATAAATGGGGTAAAATAAGGGGCAAGATTCTTTCCCCCCCCCATATGACTATCTACTTGATACTGCACCATTTATTGAATTGGTCATTTTTTTCCCCATTGCACTGCTCTAGCTCCTTTTGACATGAATCAGACTGTTCATATAGGTGTGGGTGTTTTTGGTCTCTTTCTTCTGTTCCACTGGTCATCTTGTGCCAATACCACACTCTATTAATTACCATGGTTTAACAGTATCCTCAATATCTGATAATATAAGTTCTCCAATTGCATTCTTCTTCAAGATTGCCTTCACTTTGCATTTCATGTACATCTTGAAATCAGCTTCAGAGTCCCCCTCTGTTCCCCTAAAATGGCACTGTTAAGATTTTGATTTTTAAAATTTTTTTTTATTTTTAAGATTTTGATTTTTATAATTATGGTGATTCTATAGATTTGAGAACTGCCATTTTTATAACATGGAGACTTCAAATCCATACACATGATATATACCTCAGCTTATTCAGGTCTTCTTTAGTTTCTCTCAACAACACTTTCTAGTTTCAGAACAGAGACTTTGTGCATCTTTTGTTAGATTTATTCTTGGGTAAGTGATGCTTTTTGATATTACTATAAATGGCATCTTCTTCAAGTTTTATTTTGTATTTGTGCTGGTAGGTAGGAATAAAATGTATTTGTAAAATGTATTTGTATATTTGTATAGAAAATTTACTTGTATATTTATTTATATTTAGTGACCTAAGCTCATTACCAATAACATTTTAACAAGTAAACATTTTAAGAAACTCATAGTCACACAAAGATGTCACAATGCAGATAAGTGCATAACTCATTGGGTTACCTTAGATGACTCTCCTCCGTGTTCTCTTAATGACCTGTGAACTCCACTAGTTACACCATCTATTATAATCATACACCTTTATGCATTGGTCTATCACACAAGCCACAAACATGCCTATAAATAATCTGTGTATTCCCAGAATCTACAACAGTGGCTAGTAGAGAGCAGGTATTCATAAATTTTTTATGAATAAATGAAAGAAAAAATCCAGTCTGTTGAATCCTTTGACTGGCCAGTAAGTCAATAAAACAGTCCCTGTATTAAAAAATAACAATGTTACTATTTTCACAAATCAGCCAAGTGGAGACATAATGACATGTTTTCTAGCCTGACATTCTCAGTAGATGATTATTTTGCTTATTTTCTTTCTGCAAAAGAGATTAGTCACTGATGAATATTAGTAGGAAAAAGCTTCACTTACTATCCAATTAAGCACTTAAAGATACAAGTTTTCTTTTAAGTGTTTTGTTTATTTTTTGTTTTTCAAAGCCAAACACTTATACATATTCTTTGGAAGCTGTCATTTAGAATTCATTAATTATCAAAATAGCATCTATTTAAACATTTAAAGGTATTCTAAAATTTTATCTCTGCTACCTAATCTTAAAGACAATATTTAATAGAGACATTTCTCCATTATCATCAATAATTAACCGAGAGAAAATGCTTCTATTTATATTGGGTCTCTTATTACCATAAAAGTAGTCTTAAAAGGCTGATTTAAAATTACATGAGCTAATACGAGCCTAAAAGGACAATAAGACAAAGGTCCAAGTCATAATGAATGGTTTGTATGATGATTGGTTTTGTTCTTTAAGTCTATTTCTTATCCAATGACACATAATGACACAAACATAACCAGATAGCGTTCTTGCTTCCTTGTAAGTTGAGACTTCTTTTCATTAATTCAATAACAATAATAGGATGATACACTAAAACTTAAAAATCTCTAAGAATGCAAGGAACTGACTAGCCAGTTTCAATTGTGCTAGAAACCAGGATAAACCTCACTTGTCAACACCAGCGCTTTTCAGAACTTTGTTTTCATGACAAACCAGTGGGTTTTCCAGGTATAAAGGTAGCATCATATATCTAATGACTGTTAAAAAGAAAAGGAGTAGAATTTAAAGCCAGATATTTAGCAGCAAATAGCATTTAATAAGGATGTATTTTCAAGAGGAGAAAAATAAACTAGGAAAGTCAAGTGGCTAGTGGAAGCCCCAGGAGGAACTAGTTAGCTGACATTCATATTGCTGGTATACAAGATTTAAAAGATTTACTTTAATAGAATTGCTGCCAATACTTCAGAGAACATAGCTGTCTTTTTTAGTCATTTATGTGTTTCACAGAGAATAGGTAAATATAGAACGCTGTTTCTTTGAAAAATATGATTATATATATATACATAGAAATAATTCTAACGATAATGCATTTTCACAATTAAAATACGTACATTTTACACAATTAGTTGCTGAGAGCTAAACTTATAATAAATTTCACCATTTCAGTATAAATTAGATTATTTAAGCAATATTAAATGAGATAAATGTTCTTCAAAGCGAAAGAAAGAGTGTACAGCAATTTTTTAAAATGTTTAAGTCTGTTACATTTTGTCTCATGGGCTTTATTTTTGAAACAGCAATTCTCTTTCTAAAACAAACTCAAAGCTTTTATTTTTTAATTCAAAATCCCACAGTCTGCAATCTGCAGCAGTTTCCAAATGGAAAAAGATGCCCTATAGCTCTGCTATCTTTTAAGCAAAATATTTCTGTAAGAAGAGAAAAGCGGTTCAAAACAAGAACAGAAAAGGAAGACTTAAAAATATAGACTATGGAAAAATCTAAACACATTATGATTATCCAAATAATGACTCTGCTGATTGATTTTAGAATTTGAGTTATATCAGATTCACATTTTTTTAATCAACTGATAATCTGTAATCAAAGACACAATTTACCATGTTTGACATATATATTTTAATATTTTAACATTTGTTCAAATTTGCCATGTAAGAATTACTTGATTTGCGAATAAGCCTAGCTATAAGCATTATGTTCTAAATGGGGTCCCTTGTTACTACACTCACACAAAAGGTGCTTTCTTTATTTCAGAAACCCAACTGCACTTGGCAAAACTACATACAATTGAAACCAGTGAAGAATATTTCTTCAACAGAAGACAACCAAAATAATTTCCTGTTCATGGGTTGCTGTTACTATTAGTTTTCGAGGAGTCTGAATCTAGCACACTACACAGACAGATCAGGCCTGGTGAGGGCTGCTCAGAAAGATGGGACATAGGAATCAGGTATGTGGGGGGAATTTGGGGGGATCCTAGAGGCATGCGCCAAATTGGGTTCTTCATTGGATCATTTAACCAGTCCACAGCAATGTAATACCAAGAAGACAGAAACACATGAACTCTTAGGTAAAGAAGAAGGAGACTCAAGTAGGTCTGGCAGAATTGAAGAAGTAAGATCGAATACAGACGATGAGCCAGGCATTCAACAAAACAGTCAGAGATGATATGAGGAGTGGACCAATTAAAAGGGTAGTTCTGGAACCAATTCCACAAATAGGATCTTTCATCCCTGGCTATCCTTATCTGGTAACATCCTCATTTTGTCTGGATAGGGTTCTTAAGGTTTCCGAGATTATATTATCTCCGGGGCTTTCAATTCTCCCACAGAAATACAATATTCTTTTTTTAACTTAAAAAAATTAATCATTTCTCCATTCTCTCCAATTTTTGGACATGTATTTTCTAATTTTTCCTCGTTAATAAATAACATCACAATAAACATCCATCAGCACACATCTCACACACTGTATTTTTTTAAAAATAGCCTTAGAAGTAGAATCAACAAGTAAATGGAGACACAGTGTTAAAATGATCCTTCAAAAAGGTTATACAACTTTACATGCCCAGCAGAAATGCATTTCACTACCTGTTTCCTTAGGCCTTCATGAATTTCTATCTATGTGTTAGGTGGAAAATAGCTTATTGCTGTTTTAATTTTTTTTAACTTTACTAGTGAAAATAAAGATTTCTTACTGTCAATTTCTACCAAAAATTACATTTGAATTTTGAAAGAAATTGCATTGAATTTGTAGGTCAATTATCAGAGAATTACCATCTTGACAAAATTGAGTTTTCTAATCCATAAACAAAGAATAGCTCTCCACTTACTTAGATCTTTTTAACATTTCTCTTAGGAATATTTTGTTTTTAATGCTTAAGTCTTCAATTTATTTTATTTGTTTACTTGGAAATATTTTATTCTTCTAGATGTTATTATGAATTAAATGGCTTTCTTAATTTCATTTTCAAATATTTCACTGCTAGTATATAAAAGTGTGATTTTTACATATTTTATCCTGTAAGCTTGTTTAAATCATGTATTAGTTCTAGTATATCTTTAATAGATTTTGTGGGATTTTCACTATACAGGATCATAATATCTGATACATTTGTACTTCTTTCTTTCCATTCTGGATACATTACTATTATTATTATTATTATTATTATTATTATTATTATTATTATTTTGCCTTGGTGCACTGGCTAGAACTTCCAATACAATGTTGAATAAAAGTGGCAAAAGCAGACATCTTTGCCTTGTTCTTAGGAGGAAAAGAATTAAATCTTCCAACATTAATTTTATTAGCTGTGGAGTTTTCATAGATGTCCTTTATTAGGTTGAGTAAATTTGCTTCAAGTCCTAATTTGCCAAGAATTTTTAAAATCATAAATGGTGCTTGAATTTTTCAAATGCTTTTTCAGCCTTTATCAAGACAATCATGTGATTTTTTCCCTTATTCTATTAATATGATATGTAACATTAATTGATTTCCTAATGTTAAAACAATCTTGGATTCCTGCGACAAATCCCGCTTGGTCGTGGTGTATAATTGTCTGTATATGTTGCTAGATTCCGTTTTCCAAAATCTCATGAAGGGCTTTTGTGACTATGTTCATGACAGGTATCAATCTATAGTTTACTAGTGAAATATTTGTCCAGCTTTGATATCAGAGTAATACTGGCCTCACAGAATTCACTGAGAAGTATTCCTTCTTCCTCAATATTCTGAAAGAGTTTTCAAAGAATTAAAATTATTTCTTCTTTAAATAGTTGATGTAATTCACCAGTGAAGCCATTTGTCTTAGACTTTTCTTTGTGAGAATATTTTTAATTGGCAATTAAATTTCTTATTATATTTCAATTCAGATTTTCTATTCTTGGGATAGTTTTGATCATTTGTATCTCTCTAGAAATTTGTCCATTTATCTATGTTGTACAAATTGTTGGTATACAAAGTTTTTAGTAATATCACTTTATAATCCTTTCATTTTCTAAAAAATCAATAGTGGTATCCTATCCCTTGACTCCCAACTTTGGCAATTTCTAACTCCTCGTTTTTATGGTTTGTCAATCATGCTAAAGTTTGTCAATTTTGTTGATCTTTTCAAAGAATCAGTACTTGGCTTCATTAATTTTCCATATTTTTATGTATTTAAATCTTAGCTTTCTGCTCTAATCTTTTTTTCCCCCCCTTTCTTCCACTTGCTTAGAAGCTTGCTTTGCTTTTCTTTTTCTGGTTTCATCAGGTGAAGTTTAGGTTACTGATTTGAGAACTTTATTTTTGGATATAGGTGTTTAAAGCTATAAATCTTTCTCTAAGCACTGCTTTAGCTGCATTCCATAAATCTTGATATGCCATATTTTTGTTTGCATTCAGCTTAAAATATTTTCTAATTTCCCTTGTAATACCTTCTTTGACCCATTAGTTATTTAAAAGTGGGTTATTTACTTTCCAAATATGTGAGAATTTCCCAGATTTTCTTTTGTTGTTTACTTCTAATTTATTATTGTTGAGGTCAAAGAACATACTTCGTATTTCCATCCTTTTAAATTTGAGACTTGTCTTGTATCCAAGCATATGGCTATCCTGGAGAATGTTCCATGAGTGCCTGCAGTCATTGGGTGGGGTGATTTAAATCATCACCCAAGTCTCAGACTTACCCATGAGTGGCATAAGTACAAACAGATCCAAAGGAGCACAGCAAAGACTTTGAAACAACTGAAACTGGAATCCGCCCACAGAAGATGAGACAAGACTTTCTCACTGAAAAGAACTGGGAATTCTAACAGGACTCAGAGAATACAAAACACTCAGTATATACTCTTCTGCTTGCATATTCTTTCATTCAGCAGGATTTTGAGATCCATCCATGCTGTTGTATCAATAATTCATTCCTTTTCACTGCTGAGTAATATTTCATTGTACATACCACATTTCATTTATCCTTTCACCTTCTGAGGAATATTTTGGTTGCCCAAGTTTTGAGCTTTTATGAACAAATCTGCTGTCAGTATTTGTGCAATAGTCTTTGTCTAGACATGTCTTTATTTCTCTTTGGTAAATACATAGGAATGGAATGACTGACATATATGGTCATTGTGTATTTAACATTTTAAGAAACTTGGCAGTTTTCTAACGTGGCTATACTATTTTATGTACCCATCAGCAGCGTATAAGAGCTTCAATTGCACCACAACTTTGTCAGCACTTGGTATTGTCAACCAGTCTTTATCATCTTAGGCATTCTAATGAATGTGTAGTAGCATCTCATTTTGGTTTTTAATTTGCATTTCCTTGATGAATGATGATGATATTGAGCATCTTTTCATGTGGTTATTAGTCATTTGTATATCTTCTTTTGTGAAGTGCCTGTTCAAATCTTTTGCCTGTTTTTAATTGGATTGTCTTTTTATTATTGAGTTCTAAGATTTCTTTTACATTTTAGATGCAAGTTCTTTGAAATACATGTATTGTAAGCCTTGTCTTCCATTTTCTGGTTTGCCTTGTTTTTGTTTTTTTAATGATGTCTTTCAAAGAGCAAAAGTTTTTAGTTTTGGTGAAGTCCAATGTAGCAATCTTAACTGAAATTTAATTTCTAGTTTTATTGCATTGTGGTAAGAAATATGTGTTCTCAGACATGTTAAGTTTTAGAAATATACTGAGGGTTCCCTTACAGTCTACTAAGTCTTTTAACTGTTTTATGAGAACAGAGATTTAATATGTAGTGTCAAATGGTAGAAAGTTGAAATACAGATTAAGATGGCAGACAGGAGGCAGGACTAGCTTGCAGCTCCTCTCCGATGGCCAGAGCAGTGTATGGAGACTCACATCGTGAACTTTGGCTCCAAGAACTACTGCAGGAACATTGCAGGAAAGCTGAGAGAATCCACAGACCCTTTGAAAGAACTGGATGACATCACTGCTGCAGGTTCCCTGAGACAACAAAAAACTGAGAGTCTGCTTGCTTTCTCAATGGGAGGCTCATGATCTGGGGCAAGTTCTCAACCCTGATTGCCAGTTGCCTGGAAATAGACTCGGTGCTGTTGGAAGGACACAGTGGGAGTCAGACAGGCCTTTAGGACTGAGGGCTGTGTGGGAGCAGGGTGAGGCCTGTGACTGCTGGCTTTCCCCTACTTCCCTGGTGACCTGTATGGCTCAGGAGAGGCAGCCATAATCCCCCTGGAAATATAACTCCACTCAACTGGGAACCACACTCCCATCTCCTACAGCAGTAACAGCCAGCCCCACACAAGGAGAGGCCGAGCTCAGACATGCCTATTGCTGCCCCCACCTAGTGGTCTTTCTCTGCCTACCCTGGTATCAGAAGACAAAAATCGTAATCTTTTGTGAGCTCTATGGCCCTGTCCACTGTCTGAGAAAACTGAATACTTAAGCCGGTGTCCCTAGGGCAAGTTTGCATCCTCCCTATAGGACCATAGCTGACGCACTCTTGAAGTGCCACCTCCTGGCTGGAGGCCAAACAACACAAAACTAGCGCACTAAACAAAAACACAACCAAGAACCCTCACAGAGTCCACTTCACTCCCCTGCTATTTCCACCAGAGCAGGTCCTGGTATCCACGGCTACAAGACGTAAAGACAGATCACATCACAGGACTCTTTGCAGACACTCCCCAGTACCAGCCCACAGCCTGGTAGCTCCACTGGGTGGCTAGACCCAGAAAAACAAAAACAATCACTACAGCTCTGCTCTTAGGAAGCCTCATTCCTAGGGGAAGGGGGAGAACACCACATCAAGGGAGCACCCCATAGGACAAAAGAATCTGAACAGCAGCAAACCCCAGATCTTCCCTCTGACATAGTCTACCCAAATAAGAAGGAACCAGAAAAAAAAATTCTGGTAATATGACAAAACAAGGTTCTTTAACACCTCCAAGAGATCATACCAGCTCACCAGCAATGGATCCAAGCCAAGATGAAATCTCTGAATTGCCAGAAAAAGAATTCAGAAGGTCAATTATTAAGCGAATCAAGGAGGCATCAGAGAAAGGTGAGGTCCAACATAAAGAAATCAAAAACATGATTCAGAATACAAAAGAAGAGTTCTTCAGTGAAATAGACAGCATATATAAAAAGCAATCATAATGTCTGGAAATCAAGGACACACTCAGAGAAATGCAAAATGCACTGGAAAAATCTCAGTAATAGAATTGAACAAGCAGAAGAAAGAACCTCAGAGCTCAAAGACAAGGCTTTCAAATTAACCCAATCCATCAAAGATGAAGAAAAAAGATTTTTAAAAAATGAACAAAGCCTCCTAGAAGTTTGGGACTAAGTTAAACATCCAAACCTAAGAATAATTGGTGTTCCTGAGGAAGATGAGAAAGCTAAAAGTTTGGAAAACATATCTGAGGGAATAATTTGGGAAAACTTCCCCAGCCTTGCTAAAGGCCTAGACATGCAAATACAAGAAGCACAAAGAACACATGGGAAATTCATCACAAAAAGATCATCGCCTAGGCACATAGTCATCAGGTTATCTAAAGTCAAGACAAAGGAAAGAATCTTAAGGGCTGTGAGCCAAAAGCATCAGGTAGCCTAGAAAGGTAAACCTATCAAATTAACAGCAGACTTCTTGGCAGAAACCCTAAAAGCTGGCAAGGAGTGGGGTCTTATTTTTAGTTTCCTTAAACAAAACAATTATTAGCCAAGAATTTTGTATCCAGCGAAAGTAAGCTTTATAAATGAAGAAAAGATATAGTCTTTTCCAGAAAACAAATGTGGAGAGAATTCACCAATACAAAGCCACCACTAAATAAGCTGCTAAAAGGTGCTCTATATCTTCAAACAAATCCTCTAAATACACCAAAGCATAAATCTCACAGGACCTATATAACAATAACATAATTAAAAAACAGTAGGTATTCAGGCAACAAATAGCACAATGAATAGAATAATACCTCACATCTCAATACTAACATTGAATGTAAATGGCCTAAATGCTCCACCTAAAAGATGCAGAATGGCAGAATCGATAAGAATTCACCAACCAAACTTCCGCTGTCATCAGTAGACTCACCTAACACATAAGGACTCACATAAACTTATGGTAAAGGGGTAGAAAAAGATATTCCATGTAAATAAACACCAAAAGCGAGCAGGAGTAGCTATTCTTATATCAGACAAAACAAACTTTAAAGCAACTGCAGTTAAAGAAGACAAACAGGGACATTATATAATGGTAAAAGGACTAGTCCAACAGGAAAATATCACAATTCTAAATATGAATGCACCTAACACTGGAGCTCCCAAATGTATAAAACAATTACTACTAGACCTAAGAAATGAGACAGGTGGCAATGCAATAATAGTGGGGGAGTTTAATACTCCACTGACAGCACTACACAGGTCATCAAGACAGAAAGTCAACAAGAACAATGAACTTAAACTATACCCTACAACAAATGGACTTAACAGATATTTACAGAACATTCTACCCAACAACTGCAGAATATACATTCTATTCAGAAGGACATGGAACATTCCCCAAGATAGGCCATAACAGGCCACAAAACGAGTCTCAGTAAATTTAAGAAAATCAAAATTATATCAAATACTGGTGGGAATGTAAAGCAGTACAACCACTATGGAAAACACTGTAGAGATTCCTTAAAGAACTAAAAGTAGATCTACCGTTTGATTCAGCAATCCCACTTCTAGGTGTCTACCCAGAGGAAAAGAAGTCATTATATGAAAAAGATACTTGCACACACATGTTTATAGCAGCACAATTTGTAATTGCAAAAATATGGAACCAGCCCAAATGCCTGTAAATCAATGAGTGGATAAAGAAATTGTGATATATATACATACACACACACACACACACACACACACACCATGGAATACTACTTGGTCATAAGAAGGAACAAAATAATGGCATTCACATCAACCTGGATGTTATTGGAGACCATTATTCTAAATGAATAGAAAACCAAACATCGTATGTTCTTACTCATAAGTGGGAGCTAAGGTATGAGGACACAAACACGTAAGAATGATACAATAGACTTTGGGGACTCGGGGAAGACTTTGGGTGGGGAGGTGAGGATTAAAAGACTATACATTGAATACAGTATACACTGCTAGGGTGATGGGTACACCAAAATCTCAGTAATCGCCACTAAAGAAATTATTCATGTAACCAAGCACCACCTGTGCCCCAAAAACCTATTGAAATAAAAAAATTAAAAATTTAAAAATATATACATAAAAATAAAAATGTTAAACTTGATCAGCTATTCCACTCCAAGGTACAGTAGTCCCTCCTTATATGTTCTAAGATGCTCAGTGCATGTCTGAACTTTGGATAGTAACAAACCCTATATGCACTATGGTTTTTGCTATATAGCTGCATTGTATAGGGCAGGTAGGGTATACAGCATGGATATGCTGGATAAAAGGATGAGTCATGCCTTCAGTAGGACAGAGCAGGACGGCATGAGATTTCATCATGTTACTAAGAACAGTGCACAATGTAAACCTTATGAATTCTTTATTTCTGGAATTTTCCATTTAATATTTTTGGACTGTGGTTGATGGAAGGTAACTGAAACCATGGAAAGTGAAACTTTGGATAAGGTGGGACTACTGTACTTATTGGAATAAAATGGAAACATATATCTACAAAAGTAAACGTAAAAAAATAAAATGCTAAAAAAGAAAAAGTCAAAATATAGCTGTCATATAATTTGTTAGTTACACCCCATTTGGATTTTACCCACTGACCTGTCAGAGATAGAGAAAAATATATGAAAACATCCCATGACTATCTATGTCCATGTCTCCATGTGTTCCTAACATCTTTTCATATTTCAATTGAGTACTCTTGCCTTTAGCATGCAAAAATATATCCCTTTGTCCAGTTTATTGACTTGTATTGATTTAATTTGTATGATAGTGTTACAATCCTACTTTCCTTTTTTTCTGAATATAAGTGATATATTTTCATCATCCATTTATTCTATTTTTGTGTTAACTTTATTTTAGTTATTAGTTTTACAAATAGTATATTTATGGATTTCAGTCTTCTAATCAATACCCTTTTACTAGAAAAATTTAACCTATTAATGTTTATTATTACAATTATATACTCTATCTTATTTTGGACATTTTGTTGTATTTCTGCTTCTGTTCCTTTGGCAGCCTCTCCTCTCAAGCTTTGCTTTTTAACTTTTCAAGATTTTTATGAGAATGTACAACTTGTTAATTTTATTAATGCTCATATTTAAACATCACAAAATTATTTTTACCTACATTTCCCTAATTTTAAGAATCTTATGAGTCTCACACATTTATGACGAAGAGTTTTAGTATACTTTGCTTCTCCAACTCTTGCTATTCATCTACTTTTGATCCTTGTTAATGTAATCTAGGGATACAAATTCAAGTTGTTAATACATTTGTATTTTCTGTTTTATATACCTTCCTTTTCAAAAAATCAATTAATATTAGAATTCTATTCTTAAGTAGATTTGTAACAATTATTTAAATTTGCTACTACTTCTTTGGGGTTCCAGGGTTCTCTACTCATCCTTTCATATGATGGTTTCCTTATGTGTGGGAAGTCTTATGCTTCATTTCTGGATTGGTTCATGTATTCACACAAATTTTTTCCAGAAAAATGTGGTATATATTATATGAGCTCTTATATATAAGAACATGCTTTCCTATTGTTTTTGTAAGCAAAACCTCCTTGGTTGTGTATAAAATGGAATCACCACTTTTTTTTACTGCATGCATATTACATACATGTATATTACATGCATTACATTATATGTAACATGAATGGTGCAGTTTCAGCCTACCATACCATGGCTGTGGATCCAGGCATTTCTGTACTCCTGGGGGCTGGGGAAGGTCCCTGCTGCCCTAGCTGGCTCAGAAGTGCTTGCTCCCGCTGTCTGGTTTCTCCTTGCTGTCCGTGCCCACTCCGATGTTGGAGCAAAGTTAGGGCTGAGCCTGGGTGCTGTCGCAGCCAGCCAGGTGGGCACACACTCAGGGCAGTGCTGACATGCCAGCCCCCTGCTGCCTCAGCCACCTCTGGACTTCGGCTGCCAATGAGCATAGGAGGGAAGCCAAGTGGGTGCTGATGGCAGCTCAATGCTGGCCTGCAGGCAACCCTTGACACCTACAGCCTGGGCACCATGAACAGCAGCAGGGGGCAGACAGGCTCCTGCTCATAAGGGGATGGGTCCCTAGTGAGGCCTCACCTTCAGGCCAGGGAGGGCCCGAAGGCTCGGGGGCCTCGCTGCAAGTCCCACAGACTGGAGTGGGAACTCGTGGTGCCTTTTCTGGGCCTCCCCATGGCCACCCATGGACCAATCAGTGTATACTTCCTCCCCTCTGAGGCCCATAAAAGCCCCAGGCTCAGCCAGAGAAGAGTAGATGTGGGGACAACCAGCTGCAGAGGGGAGCTACCAACTCCAGGGCCTCCTCTCTCCTAAGAGCTGCAGATGTCAGGACAACCAGCTGCAGAGAGGAGCAACTCATCCCAGGACCTACTCTCTGCCGAGGGCTGCAGAGACATCGGGACCACCAGCTGCAGATAGGAGCAACCCACTCCATGGCCTCCTCTCTACTGAGAGCTGGGGAGATGAGAGGAGGACCTGCCTACAGAGAGGAGTAACCCACTCTAGGGCCTCCTCTCTGCTGAGAGCTGCAGAGGTGATGGGACTACCTGTCTGCAGAGACGGGTTTACCACTCCAGGGTCTCCTCTCTGCTAGGAGCTGAACACTCACTGGGACACCCTGGCTGCAGAAAGGAGTTACCCACTATGCGTCTCTGAGCTGTTCTATTGCTCAGTGAAGCTCCTCTTTGTCTTGCTTACCCTCCACTTGTCTACATACCTCATTTTTCCTAGTCGCAGGACAAGAACTCAGGACCTGTTGAATGGCAGGGCTAAAAGAGCTGCAACAAAAACAGGGCTGAAACATGCTCCTTGCTCGCCTTGTTGAAGGCAAAGAGAAGGAGAGAAGAGCTACAGCCCCAGACCTGGGCGCTCCCAAGCCAGGGCTATGACTTCCTCTTTGGGTTCCTGTGGTTCTTGGCTCCTCCTTGGGTTCCTGTGGTTCCTGGCATCTCCAAGCTTCCAGGTGCCATCACATTCCCCAATGACAGCTGTGGAAGCTGCTTGCAGTATACCTGGTCCAGCCACAGCCTCACAGAGAGCTGACACCCATGCTGGCACCTGGAGCTGCCCACCCACTGCAGCAGGTGGCATACCTGACTGCACAGCGGCCAGACCCCACGTTTGCTCACATACCCCTTGCTGCTCCATGCCTGACTCACCCTTGGCAGGTGTCAGATCCAGGCAGTAGCATGAGCCAAGAGCAGCGTATCAGGCTGAGTGGGTGGAATGAGCCCAGTGGGCCTGAGCAAAACTCAGGCAAAGGTGCCACTAGCCACAGAGGTTTCTGGCCAAAAAAGTGACACCCTAGGGATCCCGTAACACAGGGCTCAGTCCTCAGTCAGATTCAAACATGAAACCTTACTTAGGGACATTTCTCCCACCCAATGTGTGCTTGGGACTCCTAAGGAAGATAACTATAGTGTAAAATAATAAGTGAGTTTTGAAACATTCTTTATAATCAGGAAAAACTGAAAAAAACTAAATATGCGATGAAAGGAGCCAAGATGGCCGAATAGGAACAGCTCCAGTCTACAGCTCCCAGCCTGAGCGACGCAGAAGACGGGTGATTTCTGCATTTCCATCTGAGGTACCGGGTTCATCTCACTAGGGAGTGACAGACAGTGGGCGCAGGTCAGTGGGTGCACACACCGTGCGCGAGCCGAAGCAGGGTGAGGCATTGCCTCACTCGGGAAGCGCAAGGGGTCAGGGAGTTCCCTTTCCTAATCAAAGAAAGGGGTGACGGATGGCACCTGGAAAATTGGGTCACTCCCACCCAAATACTGCGCTTTTCAGATGGGCTTAAAAAACGGCACACCACGAGATAATATCCCGCACCTGCCTCGGAGGGTCCTACCCCACAGAGTCTCGCTGATTGCTAGCACAGCAGTCTGAGATCAAACTGCAAGGCGGCAGCGAGGCTGGGGGAGGGGCGCCCACCATTGCCTAGGCTTGCTTAGGTAAACAAAGCAGCCGGGAAGCTCGAACTGGGTGGAGCCCACCACAGCTCAAGGAGGCCTGCGTGCCTCTGTAGACTCCACCTCTGGGGGCAGGGCACAGACAAACAAATAGACAGCAGTAACCTCTGCAGACTTAAATGTCCCTGTCTGACAGCTTTGAAGAGAGCAGGGGTTCTCCCAGTACGCAGCTGGAGATCTGAGAACGGGCAGACTGCCTCCTCAAGTGGGTCCCTGACCCCTGACCCCCGAGCAGCCTAACTGGGAGGCACCCTCCAGCAGGGGCACACTGACACCTCACACTGCAGGGTACTCCAACAGACCTGCAGCTGACGGTCCTGTCTGTTAGAAGGAAAACTAACAAACAGAAAGCACATCCACACCAAAAACCCATCTGTACATCACCATCATCAAAGACCAAAAGTAGATAAAACCACAAAGATGGGGAAAAAACAGAACAGAAAAACTGGAAACTCTAAAAATCAGAGCACCTCTCCTCCAAAGGAACACAGCTCCTCACCAGCAACAGAACAAAGCTGGATGGAGAATGACTTTGACGAGCTGAGAGAAGAAGGCTTCAGACGATCAAATTACTCTGAGCTACGGGAGGACATTCAAACCAAAGGCAAAGAAGTTGAAAACTTTGAAAAAAATTTAGAAGAATGTATAACTAGAATAACCAATACAGAGAAGTGCTTAAAGGAGCTGATGGAGCTAAAAACCAAGGCTCGAGAACTACGTGAAGAATGCAGAAGCCTCAGGAGCCGATGCGATCAACTGGAAGAAAGGGTATCAGCAATGGAAGATGAAATGAATGAAATGAAGCGAGAAGGAAAGTTTAGAGAAAAAAGAATAAAAAGAAACGAACAAAGCCTCCAAGAAATATGAGACTATGTGAAAAGACCAAATCTGCGTCTGATTGGTGTACCTGAAAGTGATGGGGAGAATGGAACCAAGTTGGAAAACACTCTGCAGGATATTATCCAGGAGAATTTCCCCAATCTAGTAAGGCAGGCCAACGTTCAGATTCAGGAAATACAGAGAACGCCACAAAGATACTCCTTGAGAAGAGCAACTCCAAGACACATAATTGTCAGATTCACCAAAGTTGAAATGAAGGAAAAAATGTTAAGGGCAGCCAGAGAGAAAGGTCGGGTTACCCGTAAAGGGAAGCCCATCAGACTAACAGCAGATCTCTCGGCAGAAACCCTACAAGCCAGAAGAGAGTGGGGACCAATATTCAACATTCTTAAAGAAAAGAATTTTCAACCCAGAATTTCATATCCAGCCAAACTAGGCTTCATAAGTGAAGGAGAAATAAAATACTTTACAGACAAGCAAATGCTGAGAGATTTTGTCACCACCAGGCCTGCCCTAAAAGAGCCCCTGAAGGAAGTGCTAAACATGGAAAGGAATGACCGGTACCAGCCGCTGCAAAATCATGCCAAAATGTAAAGACCATCGAGACTAGGAAGAAACTGCATCAACTAACGAGCAAAATCACCAGCTAACATCATAATGACAGGATCAAATTCACACATAACACTATTAATTTTAAATGTAAATGGACTAAATGCTCGAATTAAAAGACACAGACTGGCAAATTGGATAAAGAGTCAAGACCCATCAGTGTGCTGTTTTCAGGAAACCCATCTCACGTGCAGAGACACACATAGGATCAAAATAAAGGGATGGAGGAAGATCTACCAAGCAAATGGAAAACAAAAAAAGGCAGGGGTTGCAATCCTAGTCTCTGATAAAACAGACTTTAAATCAACAAAGATCAAAAGAGACAAAGAAGGCCATTACATAATGGTAAAGGGATCAATTCAACAAGAAGAGCTAACTATCCTAAATATATATGCACCCAATACAGGAGCACCCAGATTCATAAAGCAAGTCCTGAGTGACCTACAAAGAGACTTAGACTCCCACACATTAATAATGGGAGACTTTAACACCCCACTGTCAACATTAGACAGATCAACGAGACAGAAAGTCAACAAGGATACCCAGGAATTGAACTCAGCTCTGCACCAAGCGGACCTAATAGACATCTACACAACTCTCCACCCCAAATCAACAGAATATATATTTTTTTCAGCACCACACCACACCTATTCCAAAATTGACCACATACTTGGAAGTAAAGCTCTCCTCAGCAAATGTAAAAGAACAGACATTATAACAAACTATCTCTCAGACCACAGTGCAATCAAACTAGAACTCAGGATTAAGAATCTCACTCAAAGCCACTCAACTACATGGAAACTGAACAACCTGCTCCTGAATGACTACTGGGTACATAACGAAATGAAGGCAGAAATAAAGATGTTCTTTGAAACCAACGAGAACAAAGACACAACATACCAGAATCTCTGGGACACATTCAAAGCAGTGTGTAGAGGGAAATTTATAGCACTAAATGCCCACAAGAGAAAGCAGGAAAGATCCAAAATTGACACCCTAACATCACAATTAAAAGAAGTAGAAAAGCAAGAGCAAACACATTCAAAAGCTAGCAGAAGACAAGAAATAACTAAAATCAGAGCAGAACTGAAGGAAATAGAGACACAAAAAACTCTTCAAAAAATTAATGAATCCAGGAACTGGTTTTTTGAAAGGATCAACAAAATTGATAGACCACTAGCAAGACTAATAAAGAAAAAAAGAGAGAAGAATCAAATAGATGCAATAAAAAATGATAAAGGGGATATCACCACCGATCCCACAGAAATACAAACTACCATCAGAGAATACTACAAACACCTCTACGCAAATAAACTAGAAAATCTAGAAGAAAGGGATAAATTCCTTGACACACACACTCTCCCAAGACTAAACCAGGAAGAAGTTGAATCTCTGAATAGACCAATAACAGGATCTGAAATTGTGGCAATAATCAATAGCTTACCAACCAAAAAGAGTCCAGGACCAGATGGATTCACAACCGAATTCTACCAAAGGTACAAGGAGGAACTGGTACCATTCCTTCTGAAACTATTCCAATCAACAGAAAAAGAGGGAATCCTCCCTAACTCATTTTATGAGGCCAGCATCATTCTGATACCAAAGCCGGGCAGAGACACAACCAAAAAAGAGAATTTTAGACCAATATCCTTGATGAACGTTGATGCAAAAATCCTCAATAAAATACTGGCAAACCGAATCCAGCAGCATATCAAAAAGCTTATCCACCATGATCAAGTGGGCTTCATCCCTGGGATGCAAGGCTGGTTCAATATACGCAAATCAATAAATGTAACATATAAACAGAGCCAAAGACAAAAACCACATGATTATCTCAATAGATGCAGAAAAGGCCTTTGACAAAATTCAACAACCCTTCATGCTAAAACCTCTCAATAAATTAGGTATTGATGGGACATATTTCAAAATAATAAGAGCTATCTATGACAAACCCACAGCCAATATCATACTGAATGGGCAAAAACCGGAAGCATTCCCTTTGAAAACAGGCACAAGACAGGGATGCCCTCTCTCACCACTCCTATTCAACATAGTGTTGGAAGTTCTGGCCAGGGCAATCAG
This sequence comes from Gorilla gorilla gorilla, assembly GCF_029281585.2. NCBI lineage: Eukaryota > Metazoa > Chordata > Mammalia > Primates > Hominidae > Gorilla > Gorilla gorilla. The sequence continues at coordinate 26,031,104 of NC_073228.2, read as the reverse complement.
GCAGGAGAAGGAAACAAAGGGTATTCAATTAGGAAAAGAGGAAGTCAAATTGTCCCTGTTTGCAGATGACATGATTGTATATCTAGAAAACCCCATTGTCTCAGCCCCAAATCTCCTTAAGCTGATAAGCAACTTCAGCAAAGTCTCAGGATACAAAATCAATGTGCAAAAATCACAAGCATTCCTATACACCAACAACAGACAAACAGAGAGCCAAATCATGAGTGAACTCCCATTCACAATTGCTTCAAAGAGAATAAAATACCTAGGAATCCAACTTACAAGGGATGTGAAGGACCTCTTCAAGGAGAACTACAAACCGCTGCTCAAGGAAATAAAAGAGGATACAAACAAATGGAAGAACATTCCATGCTCATGGGTAGGAAGAATCAATATTGTGAAAATGGCCATACTGCCCAAGGTCATTTACAGATTCAATGCCATCCCCATCAAGCTACCAATGCCTTTCTTCACAGAATTGGAAAAAACTACTTTAAAGTTCATATGGAACCAAAAAAGAGCCCGCATCGCCAAGTCAATCCTAAGCCAAAAGAACAAAGCTGGAGGCATCACACTACCTGACTTCAAACTATACTACAAGGCTACAGTAACCAAAACAGCATGGTACTGGTACCAAAACAGAGATATAGATCACTGGAACAGAACAGAGCCCTCAGAAATAACGCCGCATATCTACAACTATCTGATCTTTGACAAACCTGAGAAAAACAAGCAATAGGGAAAGGATTCCCTATTTAATAAATGGCACTGGGAAAACTGGCTAGCCATATGTAGAAAGCTGAAACTGGATCCCTTCCTTACACCTTATACAAAAATCAATTCAAGATGGATTAAAGACGTAAACATTAGACCTAAAACCATAAAAACCCTAGAAGAAAACCTAGGCATTACCATTCAGGACATAGTCATGGGCAAGGACTTCATGTCTAAAACACCAAAAGCAATGGCAACAAAAGACAAAATTGACAAATGGGATCTAAAGAGCTTCTGCACAGCCAAAGAAACTACCATCAGAGTGAACAGGCAACCTACAACATGGGAGAAAATTTTCGCAACCTACTCATCTGACAAAGGGCTAATATCCAGAATCTACAATGAACTCAAACAAATTTACAAGAAAAAAACAAACAACCCCATCAAAAAGTGGGCGAAGGATATGAACAGACACTTCTCAAAAGAAGACATTTATGCAGCCAAAAAACACATGAAAAAATGCTCACCATCACTGGCCATCAGAGAAATGCAAATCAAAACCACAATGAGATACCATCTCACACCAGTTAGAATGGCAATCATTAAAAAGTCAGGAAACAACAGGTGCTGGAGAGGATGTGGAGAAATAGGAACACTTTTACACTGTTGGTGGGACTGTAAACTAGTTCAACCATTGTGGAAGTCAGTGTGGCCATTCCTCAGGGATCTAGAACTAGAAATACCATTTGACCCAGCCATCCCATTACTGGGTATATACCCAAAGGACTATAAATCATGCTGCTATAAAGACACATGCACACGTATGTTTATTGCGGCATTATTCACAATAGCAAAGACTTGGAACCAACCCAAATGTCCAACAATGATAGACTGGATTAAGAAAATGTGGCACATATACACCATGGAATACTATGGAGCCATAAAAAATGATGAGTTCATGTCCTTTGTAGGGACATGGATGAAATTGGAAATCATCATTCTCAGTAAACTATCGCAAGGACAAAAAACCAAACACCACATATTCTCACTCATAGGTGGGAACTGAACAATGAGATCATATGGACACAGGAAGGGGAACATCACACTCTGGGGACTGTTGTGGGGTGGGGGGAGGGGGGAGGGATAGCATTGGGAGATATACCTAATGCTAGATGACGAGTTAGTGGGTGCAGCACACCAGCATGGCACGTGTATACATATGTAACTAACCTGCACAATGTGCACATGTACCCTAAAACTTAAAGTATAATAAAAAAAAATTAAAAAAAATAAAAAATAAAAACAAAACAAAAGAAAACAAAAAAACTAAATATGCTTGAGTAGGGGAGCTGATAAATAAAATATACTATATTCATATGATAAAATAAATTTAGTGTTAAAAAGATTGTACTAAAACAGCATGGTTAGCACACAGATACATAATATTAGATATAAAAGAGCAAAGAGAAATAGTACTTAAAATCTGTTCATATTTATCTAATTTTAAAAAAAAACAAAAAAAAAATTTATGCCTGTAACATATTAATGCATAAATAATATATACATACATATTATCTATGGGCATTATGTATGCATATAAAATAAACTGAAATAATGCAGCCATCTCCAGTATCCATGCGTGATTGGTTCCAGAACCCCCTCCAGATACCAAAATCCACAGATAGTCAAGTTCCTCATATAAAATGGTCTAGTACTTCCATACAACCTGTGCACATCCTCCTGTGTACTTTATCATTGCTAGATTACTTCTAATACCTAATACAACATCTACATGTCACTTCTATCACATGGATTCAACACAGTCCTCTGCACATGGCAAATTCAAGTTTTACTTTTTGGAGCATTGTCAAATTTTTCCAAATATTTTCGATCCATGGTTGGTTGAATCTGTGGAGGCAGAACACACAGATACAAAAACACATGGATACAGAGGGCTGACTGTATACACTCAATTAATTATAATGGATTTCTCCAGGGAAGAAAGAATAATGTGATTAGACATGAAAACAAAGTAAACTAAAACTTCACCTGAATTTCTTAGTTTATATAAACCACGTTAACAATTATTGCATCTTTGCGATGGGTACCCAGGTGTTTGTAATAATTCCCTTTATTCTTTTACAAATTTTGTATTTTCTTTAAAAACTAAAAAAAAAAAAATACCCATCTTATATAAGAATTGGAGACAGCCTTTGTTCTTCACAACTGCCAGTTGAAAATAATTTGCTGTAGCTGATCAATAAGACACTATTTATAGAACATGAAGAAACACAGACATGGTTAACTGGAGCCCCTGCTCTAAAGAAACTGATCAGTCATGGGATTTTTCTCTTAGGCTTATCTATCCTTCCAAAGCAAGGTACATGCTTGCCATTACTACATTTATACAGGGGACTTTTAAATGATCATTCTGGCATTGCTTGAAGGATGAATCAAGTGGTAACATCTCTTTCTCATTCTGAATCTCTGACCCGATTGTATGGCTAATTTTGATACAGCTCTTTTAAAAAGTGAAATGTTTCTGTCATATTTAAGATGAGAATGTACCTTCCTACTGAGAGAGTGACTTTCAAAACGGATGGTGTGGCAGCCTCCTTACCTGCTCTTTCATTTCAGCATAGACTTTCTCTGAGTTCAGTTCCACCTGCCGCTTAAACTCTTCCAGAGCGGCATCTGCCTGCTGGGCCTGCAACCTCTGAACTTCAGTCACACGAGTTAGCTGCTCCTCTTTTTCCCTAGAAAGGTTCAGAGAAGCTTCAGAGTTAAAATATAAAAGAGCTAGGCCTGAAAGAAAGAACAATATTTAACCCCCTCTAAAATAAAATCCAGATTTTAATTTTTTTGATCCAAATCCTACAAAACTTCCCTTTAGAAATTTGACAATAAACTAATTTGTCTCAAGAGAAAAAGGGTATAAACATATATTATGTATTCTGATGAAGGCAAAACTGCTTTCAAAGATTTCTCTAAAAACAAAACTGAGTAAAACCATGTGTCTCCATCAAGTGATGAATGAATAAACAAAATGCGGAATAGCTATCCAATGGGATATTAGTCATTCTTAAAAAGGAATGAAGTTCTGATACCTGCTACAACATGGATGAACCTTAAAAACATTCAGCTAAGTGAAAGAAGCCAGTCACAAAAAGTTACATATTGTATGATTCCATTTATATGAAATTTCCAGAATAGGTAAATCCATGGAGACAGAAAGTACCTTAGTAGTTGCTAGGGTCTGAGAGGCTGGGGAAATAGGGAGTGATTGCCAAGGGATATGAAATGAGGAAAATATGAAAATGTTCTGGAATTAGATAGTGGTGATGGTTGCACATCCTTGTGAATATACTAAGATCCACCAAACTATACACTTCAAAGGAGTGAATTTTATGGTATGTGAATTATAGCTCATGGTTTTTTTAAAAAAAACAATGTACAAATAGAAAGATGTATGTCTACCAGAAGTTAATCTGCAGTGAAGTCAATGCAACAGAGAAACATGATGGCCTAAAATTATTTTACTGCCTTCTAGCAGATTGCCTAAAAAAACTGATAACCATCTCATTTCTTCATACCTTAGGCGGAAACTATATAGCTGAAAGGGTCCAACAAAACAAAAGGAATCTTTGCATGTTGATAGAAGAAAAAATTAAAGCCTTCAGTTTATAAATGCATGCCATTTAACAATAGTTAACTTTGAGTTCTAACTAGGTGCTGGGTGTTGTGCAATGGACTTTTATATGGTTTGGCTCTGTGTCCCCACCCACATCTAATCTTGTAGCTCCCATAATTCCCACGTGTTGTGGGAGGGACCCAGTGGGAGATAACTGAATCATGGGGGCAGGTCTTTCCCATGCTGTTCTCATGATAGTGAGTAAGTCTAATGAGATCTGATGGTTTTAACAAGAGGAGCTCCCCTGCACAAGCTCTCTTTTTGCCTGCTGCCATCCATGTAAGATGTGACTTGCTCCTCCTTGCCTTCCGCCATGATTGTGAGGCCTCTCCAGCCACGTGGAACTGTAAGTCCATTAAACCTCTTTTGAATATTGCCCAGTCTCCAGTATGTCTTTATCAGCAGTGTGAAAATGGACTAATACAGAAGTTTATGTCTTCTCTCATTTATTCTCACAGTAAACCAGTATAAGAGTGTTATTACATCCTTACTTACACAGAACAGGAAACTAGGGCTTAGAGAATACTTCCAAGGTTACACACCTAGAGTAACAACAGGTCAAGCCAGGATTCCAGTCCTGACAGTGTGCTTCTAGAGTTCCTGTTGTTGGCTGCTATGCCACACTGCTTTCCTGATCTTCCAGATGCTACAGGTAAGATTAACTTAGCTCACCTTCCCTAAATGGGAAAGCTTACACACGTAAAAAATATGTTCTTACTATTAGCTGTAACACTGAAGGATGCTGGGCGGGGGTGGGTAATTTAACTCACTCAAACCAAATTTTAGAGAAATATCATAAAGGGGAGAAAAGACATTTCTAAAACAAGATGATGCAATCTTTTAAGACTTGGGCAAAAAGTATTACGAGTTTTTCCAGGTTACTCATCTGAGTTTAAAATCCACTCTAAGACACAAAAATTTCTAGGCTTTTCAATAAGAACGTACATATCATATATCAAAATACCAAACTTTCTCCCTCTCCCCCACCAAATTGAAAACCTCTTCCAAAGCTTAAGTGGTCAAAAGACTAATAAGAAAAAAAGTGTCACCTAATTTCTACTTCAGCAAGACTCTCTTGTCCCTTTACAATGAGGTTATCATCGATACAGATATATAGATATCAATATAGATATAGATATAGATAGGGGTGTGTGTGTGTGTGTGTGTGTGTGTTCTCTCCTCGCACCCATATCCCATCCCCACCCCTGTATTTGGGATCCACAAATAGGCACATTTTTGTTGACAGGCTGAAAGAGCATATCGTGCATGTTTATTTGTCATTTTAAACACCACCTTGTGTCTATTTATCTCTTCATATCCCATGTATCCATCTACCTGAAGGTAACAATAATCATTGCAATCCCATGATAAACAAAACAGTTTTTCCACTAAATCCCTGTTCCTTTATGTGTCTGTTTTACAGATGTAGCCACCATTTTTATGACCTACAGAGTTTAATACTGCCCCAAGGTGTGTGATGCCCTGCATGACAGTTAAGCCATTCCAGGTCATGATGCATGCCACATGTGGCTCTCAGTGACTGCATTTTGCAGTTAAGCCATTCCAGGTCATGAGGCATGCCACATGTGGCTCTTAGTAACTGCATTTTGCAGCAATGGGGTACAGGATTCTGGAAGTTTTTAAAAGCTATTCTTCAACTTGTGTACTTTAATGAACTGGGACCTGAGTTATCTTGTTGTTCACCATGTTTCTTACATGTTGTTAAAGCAAAATGGTCTTAATGTTAACTGGCTGTTAAGTTCTAAGGTCCTAACATTATTGAGGCTTTTTTGCCACCTAATGTGAATATTACCTCAAAGATAATGGTGATTAATAACTGAATATCATACTGAAGGCTGATTTTGGGGGCACCACTATATGAAAGACTGAGCACTCTGATGGCTATAGAGAATTTTAAATTGTTCTGGTGCATTTTCACTCTTTCTATATTATTCTGTTCAAGAACAGGAGGCTTTAAGCTGTATGTAGGATTTCCCTGCTACAAACATTGAATAATTTGTTTGAATATAAAAATATTTAAATATTAAAACAGCACATGGGAACAACATAAAGTCATATAAATTGTCATTGGGTACCATGGTCTAGACCTGGCTTGGCAAATAGATGCTCTCTGGTGTGGTGGTCCCAATTGACTGGAAGGGGCTGCCTGGAATGTACTATTTAAAGGATTCTGAGAGCAAGCTCAGGGGGAAAGGGTGCTGTGGTTGATGAATGGTGGCACTGTTTACAAGGCACTGGGGTTAGGCAGTGCAATGACCGTTTAGAGATTATAGTGACTAGTTTATGTTCCTCTTTAATTTTTGAGGCCCTTCTAAAAGCACTTAGGAAGACCATTTTATAATTAAGATTAACATTTATCAAAGGATTACCTTTGGTCAGTTTGTATATAAATACAAAAGAAAGTATATTGAACATGATTTGAAAACTTTAAAAGTTTATATATCACTTACTTTTTAATTACGGAACATTAAACAGCCAAAAGAAAGATAACACATTTTATAAAAATATATGACCTATAGCTGAAATAGCAACTTTGTCCTATCTATGTTGAAAGTCAGTTTTTTATATTATTTGTGCAATAATTCACATGAACTATTTAAACACTTTTCATTTAATAGGATGAATCTTTTTCCCTATAACATGTCATTCTTACCTACTAAGCTTAGTTCACTTTATAACTAATTTATGACCACATAAATCAAAGTCATAAACTTTAGCTATCCGTCAGGTAATTAGAGGCCATTTTAAAATATGAAAACCTTGCACAATAAGGCACTTTGTTTTTAATTGATCATTTCTACCCTGATTTACAAATAGCAAATACTGTTTTATACTCAATTATAAGCACAGGGAAATATGTAAAATCTGGTTTCCAGTCCCGCCATACTGTCTGAACTAATCTAATAGTAACACTAAATATCAAAAGTGGCCTCATTCAATGTAATTCAATGTTCTTGTCCAGTAAAACCATAATGAATACATTGAGCTCCACTAATATTTAGAAACCTTCTGCCCCCTTTTTTTTTTTTGAGACAGGGTATTGCTCTGTCGCCCAGGCTGGAGTGCAGTGGCACAATCAGGGCTCACTGCAGCCTTGAACTCCTGGACTCAGGTGATCCTCCCATCTCAGCCTCTGGGTAGCTGGGAATATAGGTGCAAGCCACCACCCCTGGATAATTTTCTTCTTTTTTGTAGAAATGGGGTTTTGTCAAGTTGCCCAGGCTGGTCTCGAACTCCTGGACTCAAGCGATCCACCCTGGTCTCCTAAAGAGCTGGGATTACAGGCATAAGCCGCTGCACCTGGCCCCTCTGTCTTAATATAAATTAAATCTGTCAATTCAAATAAAGAGGTGATACTCATTTTAAGGAGAGATCCATTTTAATTTCTACATGGTAATGAAGCAGAAATGAAAATGCTGAAGCTTTGAAACAGGCAAAGGTCTGCTCCTATCACTGGAACAGCGCTCCTTTTTACCATGATCCCAATAGTGCATCCTGAAAGAAGGAAGAAAAAAGGACTGAAGATTTTTTTTTTTTTCCAGTGGAACTAGTTGTGGGGCCAAGTAGAAACGCATCACTCAAATGCCTTAAAGCTGGGCCTCCATGAAGATAAAAAGGTGGAAAGAAAATTAGCTTTTTAGCTCTGATTTATTCATAAAGTGCAGTAAATTTTCCTCATCTGAGTATATAAAGGATAAAGAAAAAAGAAGCTGCATTGTTAAACAACCACAAGCCAGCTCAGATTAAAGGATGTTCTGAAGTACATGATTATTCCAAAAAGGGCAATAAAATGTAGGGAACTAATGGATGACAGTTTAGTATTTTTGAGCTTTACAAGCTAACATGTATATGTACGGGTGAACCTTAATTTGAAAATCTTCCTTTTGCACATTTCTGTTCCAGTACATTTGATAAAGATGGCTGCAATCCAACATGTATGTATAAGGCTTCACATTACAGTATACTTCATTTGCTGCCAGCTTGGCATCTCCCCTGGAAACTCCAAGAAAAACAACACAAAACAAGAAACTTCAAACAAGTCTGAAAAACAGCTAGAAGAGTCCCCATGCCCTTTCCAGCTGGGCTGGAAAACAAGACTCACAAGCGGCAATATCACCTATATTCATGGCTGCTGGTTGTTACTTAAACTGATTAAATTGAATGACTCAAAAATATTTAAAATAACACCTTTCATAAGCATGACAGATGAATAAACTGCTTTGGCCTCTTCTTCACTTGACTTCTAAAACTAGTAGTCTCTGCTAAATTCTAGTTTAAAAATGGTAAACCCTGTAGACAGCTAAACATTTGATACTTCAACAGTCAGAAAGAAATGCCCAGTAAAATGAAAATTAGTATTGGTCTTAATATTGAATATATGGTAATACTTCCCAAATTGATCTACAGATTCAACATAATCAATGCATGCAGGGCCACAAGCCAAGGAACTGGGGCAGTGTCTAGAAGATGGAAAAGGCAAGGAATGGATTATTCTCATAAACTCAATGAAACTATGATGATCCAAAACACTAAATCAGAAATTATTCTCTCGCTACTAAGGGAAAAGCTTGAAACAGGCATGATAACAGCATAAAGAAGTTCTACAGAACTCTATTCTGACAAAGACCTTTTATTGCCAACAATGTAGGCTTACCCAGAGAGCTTGCCCACAGGGTCAAACACCAGTCTTAAAAAACCATGCCTGTTGGTTGAAGCATGTTAGTTATAAATAGAAATGAGGAATCTTCTTAAACAATTCAAAAACCTCTTAAGAAGATACGGATGTCAGCTAGGACGTCTATAAATCTATGACGCCAACTGGATTTGAATCGTAATTCAAAAGAACTAGTTCTGGCATCAACTTTGTAGCCTTTATTCTCAGTAAGTTAGTTTTGTTCTGGGAGCAGAAACAAGGGTGCTGGCAGCAAATTCTAAGATCTGCTCATTCAAATACTACAGAAAACATAAAAGAAGTATAAAACATGGTTCCTATCTTTCAAAAACTATAATCTGACTAAGGGAAAAGATGAAAATATAAGGAGAAAAATAAAATGATGCAATATCGTACACATTAAATCTTGTGACAAATTTTAAGTGCTAAAAGAATACAAAGAACATAACAATGAAGTAAGAGGCTATATAAGAAACAATTCTCAGAGGATCAAATTTATGTGTAAGATAGGAAATAAAGCTATATAAGTAAAATTAATGAAAGTTTTAAACAGTTTAAAGTTTATGTAATAATTTTATGCTAAACTAACTTCTGCCTGTAATATGGGTCCATAAATAAAACAAACTCTAGCTCAGCAAATACAAAAGCCAGTAACACTTCTATGGTAAACTAACAAAATATTGAGAAAATTATCCTTAAAGATAAAGCAGTCATGGTTTATGGTGAAGAAAAATTCCTTTAAAATCTTTAAATTCTTTAAATTTCAAAATAAATCCCACATATGATGCTATTTTCGTTTATGTCCCTATATTTAACAAATGATTAAAACTTCCATTTATAAATTGTACACCATATATGCAGAGTTTACATACAAACTCACTAATGTATTTCATTACAGATGTAGTATTATATCAGTATATAATAAGGAAATATACGTTATTCTTGTAAAATGACAAAACCTAAATATTCTGTAATAGGTGAGGACCACTTCTTGTTACTAGGAGAGGAAGAAAGACAGTATAAAGTCACTCAAGCAGAATGATAAGTAAACCAAAGCCAGATCAAAGGAATAAAGAAAAAAGGCTGAAATGTGAATCTGAAATATTTATTTCCTTCAAAAACATTATCCATGCCTTGTCCCAGGGCAGTTCAATATTTCAAAGTAACTGGAAAATATTCTCACTTACATTCATCACTATGCACAAATAGATCAAATTTCAAGCAGGCAAATTTTCTCCTATTTATCAAATATAAATGTAATATTTATCATGTGAGAGAAGCTTTTCTGCTCATTATAGATGATTTCTAAGTGATATGAAATGAAAAGTCGCAATAGATATGTCCCACTACTTTTAGAGAATTATATTGCTACAAAATATAACATTTATAGTGTAGCCATAATTTTTAAATCTTTGGAAATGATGAAGCAGAGTGAACATTTGAATGTCTACCCTGCTCATCACAGTTAGGGCAGTTCACATATTATCTCACGTTATTTCTATTAGAAAAGTTACTACATTTTTTAGATGAAAACACTGAAACTTAGAATAGTTAAGTGATTTGCTCAAGTTCACATAAAAGTGCCAGAACAAGCAAAGAAAACAACCCATCTGACTGGAAGTCCAAAATGGTTTCGCTACATGTAACATTATTTCTTTAAATCTGTACATACATTTTTTTATTAAGTTACCATTTCATATTAATTAGCTGAATTTATAATAAGTACTTATCGTAATTTATCCTTACATAGCAATATTTGTATATCAAATGTCTAGAGTATTTGAAAGCTAAAATGTTCATTAGCATTTACTTAACATCCATCACATGCCAAGATCTGTGCTCAGTATTAGAACTGCAAAAATGATTAAGACGTTATATCAGTTTTTTGTTTTGTTTTTTTGTGTGGATTTTTTTTTTTTTTTGAGACGATGTCTTGATCTGTCACCCCAGCTAGAGTGCAGTGGTGCGATCTCGGCTAACTACAACCTCTGCCTCCTGGGTTCAAGTGATTCTCTTGCCTCAGCCTCCCAAGTAGCTGGGATTACAGGCATGCAGTACCATGCCTGACTAATTTTTTTTGTATTTTTAGTAAACATGGGGTTTTGCCATGTTGGCCAGGCTGATCTAGGAAAACATTGTAAAGGACTTCTCACTTTGGTAAGATCATTATGAAAAATATTTAAGATTAACGTATTACATGTACATTGCATAATGCATACCACATGCATATCACACACAAGCATATTACATGTATATTACATGCATACACATCACACTTGTATCACATGCATGTGTAATGCATGCATATTATACACAGGTATACTGTAGTTGCATTACTTGCATGTATACTGCATGTATGTTATTTAAATGAATATTGCATACATGTATATTACACACAAGTATACACATATATTGCATGCACGAATATTACATGTGTGCCGCATGCATTGCACGCATATTGCAAGCATATATGACATGTATAACACTGAATATTGCATGCATGTGTATTGTATGCATATTACACACATACAGGAATGTCACATACATGTATATTGCATGCATACACTAAACGAATGCTTATTACATGTAAATCACATAGATGCATATTACATGCATGCGCATCACATGTATATTACCTGCATACATATTACAAGCATATCATCTATATATTGCATGCATGCAAATTACACGTGCATTATGTGTAAATTACATACATGCTTAACACATGCATATTACATGCATATCACATGCGCTACAGGCATGCATATCACAGGTATATCAAATGTATGTATAACATGCATATCACACGCATGTTACACACATATCACATGCATATCACGTGTATTGCGAACATGCACACCACATGCATATTGCATGCATGCCACATCACATGTGTATTGCAAACATGCATGCCACGTGCATATTACATGTAGGCATAGCACATGCATATCACATGTATATTGCATTTATGTATTTTGCATGTGTATAGCAAACATGCATATTACATTTGTATTACATGCATATATGCTGCATGCATGGCATGCATGCATATACCATGCATATATGCATGTATATTACATGCAGGTTGCACGCATATTACATGCATGTATGTAGCATGGATGTCATATACTGCATGTGTATCGCATATATGTATAACACATATTGCATGCATATTACATGCATGTGCACTACGTGCCTATATTACATGCACACATAATGCATGTATATTACATGCATGCACACTACATGTATATTATATGCATGCATATTAAATACATGTATAACACATGCATATTACATGAAAGTTACCTACATCTTACATGCAAATTGCATGCATTTTATATATTACCTGTATATTGCAGGCATATGGAATGGACGCACATTACATGCATGCACACATGTATATTACATACATGCATATTACAAGCATATCACACACATGCGTATTACATGCATACACATGACATGTACCTTTATCACATGCATGCGTTAATACATGCACATTACAGGTATGTTACATGTATTTTACATGTTACATGTATATTACATGTTACATGCATGCAGAAAATGTACATTGCACATGTGTATGGCGCATGTATATTGCATGCATGGCACATTTCTATCGTATGCATGTGGCATATTACATGCATGTATAACGTATATCACATACATGTACATTACATTTGCAGCATATATATCACGTGCATGTATCATACATGCATATCACATGAATATCGCATACATGTAAAATGTGTGCACATCATACATGTCGCATGCACGTTGTGTGTATTTTACATTCGTGCCACATGTATAATGCATGCATATTGCATGCATGCACATTACATGTATATCTCATGTATATCATCTGCATGCTGCATCGCATTACATGCATATCACATCTGTGTGCATTGCATCTATGTTGCATGTATGCAGTTATTGCACCCATATTATATTACATACCTATTACATGTTGGCCAGGCTGATTTAAAAAAACTTTGTAAATGGCTTCTCATTTTGGAAGATAATTATTGGAAATTTTTAAGAGGCTTGTATTACATGTCTATTACATACATGCATGTCACATGTCTTACATGTATATTACATGGTACATTGCATGTCCCTTGCGTGTATGAGATTTATATTGCATGTGCGCATGATACATGTACATTACTTGTACAGCACATGCATATCACATTGCACGTATGTATATCACATGTATATTACATACGTGCATAACATGCACATCACATGCGTACTGCACACATGTACAGCACATGCATATAACAAATATGCAGGTTACATGTGTTTTACAAGTCTTAGTATATTACATGCATATGTATTTCAGGAACACATGTATATCGCATGTATGTACATTGCATGTGTATAGCATGTATATTGCACCCATGTGCAATATATATGTAGCACATATAATGGATGCATGTAATGTTGCATGCATGCTGCATGCATGTTACATGGATGCCGCATGCATGCATATCACGCACATGCATCATGCATGTATATGACATGCATGTCATACATATCACACACATGCACATTACATGTGCATCACATAAATGTTGCATGTACGTTACATGTGTTGCATGTATATGGCATGTATATTACATGCATGCATATTGTGTGCATATTATACGTATATCCCATGCATATTGCATTATATTGCATGCATGTCACATGCATGTATATTACATGCATATTACATGCGTGTATATTACATGCATATTACATGCATGCATAAATATATTGCAGGTATATTGCTCTAACAACACTAATCAAAAGAAAGCTGGAGTCGTGATATTAACACCAGACAAAGCCTATTCCAGGGCAAAGAATTTTGCCAACACTAAAGAAAGTAAATTTACAGTACTTAAAGAGTCATATCAACAGGAAACAAATGTTGAAAATAAAAGAAGCAAATACTTATTGAAATGCAGGGGTGAATAAACACATGCACAATTACATTTCGAGATTTCAATATCCCTCTCTATCAATAATTGATAGGACAAGTAGACAGACAAGAATAAAGAGCTAGGATAACTAGGATTTGAAGAACACTATCAAACAGCTAGGCCTAATGGACACTTATGGAATATTCCACCCAATCAAAGAAGAATACACATTCATTTCAAGAGTACATGGAACATTATCAACATAGACTATTCTGGAACATAAAACAAGTCTCCATAAATTTAAAAGGATTCACATCATGCAATGCATATTTTGTGATCATTGTGAAATTAAAAATCAATAAAAGAAAGATATCTGGGAAATCCCCAAATATTTTGAAACTAAATAATGTTTTTCTACACAGCCCATGGACCAAAGAAAAAATAAAATGAGAAATTAGAAAGCATTTTGGATTAATGAAACTGAAAACAAATATCAAAATCAGACAGATGCTGCTAACAATGTACTTGAAGGAAACTTTATAGAATTAAACATTTGTATTAGAAAATAATATACAGGTTTCAAAACAATGGCATTAGCTTTCACTTTAAAGAACAGTAAAACACAAAATAAGTAGAAGAAAGGAAATAATAAAAATCAAAACAGAGATCAATAAAATGGGAACAGAAGAACATTAGGCAAAAATCAGTGAATCCCAAAGCTGGTTCTTTGAGAAGATCAATAAAATTGATAAACCTCTAGCTAGACTGGTCAGAAAAAAAGAAACAATACAAATTATCAATATTACAAATGAGAGTGGTTATGTCACTACAGATTTTATATGTGTTAAAAGGACAAGAAACCAGTATCATAAAAGGAGAGAAAAAATAATTTTTGTTTTGTTTTTTGTTTTTTGAGACGGAGTCTCACTCTTGCCCAGGCTGGAGCACAGTGGTGTGATCTCAGCTCACTGCAACCTCCACCTCCCTGGTTCAAGTGATTCTCATGCCTCAGCCTCCCGAGTAGCTGGGATTACAGGCACCTGCCACCACGCCCAGCTAATTTTTGTATTTTTAGTAGAGACGGGGTTTCACCATGTTGGCAAGCTGATCTCGAACTCCTGACCTCAGGTGATCTGCCCACCTTGGCCTCCGAAAGTCTTGGAATTACAGGCGTAAGCCACTGCTCCCAGGCTGAGAAAAAATTTGAATCCTTACTTCTTCCCAGTATATACAAAATTACTAAAAAGTGATCAAAGTCCTAATGTAAAACCTAAAACTACAAAACTTTCAGAAGAAAACCTTTGTGACCTTGGGTTAGAAAAAGATTTCCTAGATATGACACCAACAGCACAATTCATAAAAGAACAAATACTGTAAACACAGTAGACTTCATCAAAATTAAAAACACCTGCTTTTTGAAAGAAACCATTAAAAGAATGAACAGGCAAGTCACAGACTGGGAGAAAATACGCAAAAACATCTATCTAATAAAAGACTGGTAAGCAGAATATATCATGAAATCTCAAAACTTAATTATAAGAAAACAGTCAACCCAATTTAAAAATGGACTAAAGATTTGAACACTTTCCAAGGTAGATAGGCATATGGCCAATAAGGACATGAAAACCTTTTTAACATCATTACTCACTAGGAAAATGCAAGTGAAAACCACAATAAGATACTACTACACACTTGTGAGCGTGGTGAAAATTTAAAACACTGATGATATCAAGTTTTGGGAAAGATGTGGAGGGACTGGAAAAACTATACATACTGTCTGCTTCCATTTATCTAAAATTCTGGAAATTGAAATATAAGGACAGGAAATCAGTGGTTGCCTGGATATGGGGAGGTGGAAAGGGCTAGACCAGAAGGATGGCATGAGAGCACGAGAGAACAAGAGAACGTTTGGGGTGATACATATGTTCACAAGTATATCTTTTTTGAATTGGTAGTTTCATGAGTATGTACATAGTTCAAAATATATGAAACTGTATACTTTAAATATGTGAAATTTATTGTATGACAATTCTAACTAAATAAGTCTGTTAAAACGGTCCTTAAATGTAATAAAATGTTTAATCTCACTTACAAGAGTACTGCAAATTAAAACCGTGTCATTATTTCTCACCTACCAGATTTACAAAAATGTTTAAATTGTAACAACATTCTACTTGGGAGTCTAAAAGGCTTCGCTGTTTTCTTTCTTCTTTTTTTTTTTTAAGACAGGGTCTCACTTTGTCACCCAAGCTGGAGTGCAGTGGTGAGATCACAACTCACTGCAGCCTCAGCATCCCCAGCTCAAGCAATCCTCCCACTTCAACCCCCCAAGTGGCTGGGACTACAGGCACACACCACCACACCAGTTAATTTTTTTGCATTTTTTGTAGAGACGGGGTTTTGCCATTTGTCCAAGCTGGTCTCAAATTCCTGAGCTCAAGCAATCTGCCCGCCTTGGCCTCCCAAAGTGCTGGGATTACAGGTGTGAGCGACTGTGCCCAGCCCAAAAGGCATCCTCCTTATTTGCAGCCAAGAGAAACTTAAGTCAGTGTAACCTTTATGGAGGAAAATTTGCCACTACATAACAATACTATATACATGTCATTTTGACCCAGTATTCCCACTCCTAAAAAGTTACCCTGAATCTATATCCCAAACAATACAAAAATTCATCCATTAGGTTATTCATGACAGCATCACATGCAACTGCAAATATTGGGAACAACCTGTATACTCATATGTAGAACAGTGGTTGCATAAACACACTGGCATACTACACTGATGTAAAAAGAACGAGTGACTTCCAGGTTATAATAAATGAAAAAAGCAATGTGTACAAAAGTATCCATGCCTTTCGTGTAAGGAGGAAGAGAAAACAATGAGATATACATGTATCTGCTTATTTGTGCAGGAACAAACACAGAAATGATCAACTAGAGACTAGTAAGATCATATATCCACAGAAGTGGCTTGGAATGGCAAAGACAACACAGAAGGAATGAAGGTAGGGTGACACCTCTCTGAATATACCTAATAGTCCAGGTCTGGCATTTGGAATCATATTGTTTTATTTACTAAAAAAAAAAAATGAAATAAACAAGGACAGGAGAGGGAAATTCTGAAATGAACTACAAACAGAAACAAATAAACATACTTGTATTTCAAATGATTAATAATCACACTGAAGGGGGAATAAATAACCAAATCAACTTTAGAATACAATCTTTGGATCATGTGCTCTTGGGCTGAAGACGAAAAGAACACAAAAGAACCCTTAGACTCTAGTTACAGGTTTCTTTCTTCACAGAGATATGGTCTATCAATTGAAAAACAGTTTCCTGCTATTCTAGGTTTGAGCAAATAAGTAAATATATAATGGAAGTCAGGTTTCTCACAGTCAGAGGGTAATAAAACATATAAGAAGAATAAAATAAACACTGTTGAATTTGACTAGAAATGGAATTAGTGTGAGTTCATACTTTCTATATATTTAGTGAGATATAGAAATATAGATGTATAAGTATGGGATATGTGTACAATATAAAAACACATATGTAAATATATAAACAACATACACAAATATATACACACACAGGGATGTATATGTATGTGTCTATATATTCATTTGTTTCCTAATTCCACCTGCTGAAAGGGGCTAAAAGCAATTTCTTTGGAAAGGACAAAAACATACTTTTAGATAATTTCTCAGTGTCAAGAAATCATACTGAAAATCATACTGAAAATCATGGAAAATACTGGAATCATGGAAAATCATACTGAAAATACTGGAACTGAACCACAAAAAATACACTACATATAAAAATGTGTGTGATACAACTTAGCATTTCTTAAAACAATTTAAAACTTTAAATGCATAAGATAGAATAGGAAAAGCAACTGAAAGCCTTTTTTGGAATATTCTGTTTTACTTAAGGTACACTCAGGAGGAGTCCTAATTTGGGACTAAACATAGCCTTGAAATGACATGGCAAAAGCATAACGTGGAAAAGAAAGGTGACTATCTCCAGGGAAGGAGAGAGAAAAAACCCATACCTATCGTAATTTTTTCTTTAAACAAAAAGAATCTGAAATGAATATCCCAAGAAGTTACCATTTGTTAAATGCGTACACGTGTGCTGGATGTGTTACGCAATCCTCCCGACTTCCCTAATTTGACCTATAAAGTAAGCTCTTCAGCGCTTTCAACGAGAAGTGCTGCCCTTTCTTCACACACACTAATCACCATGGACTCGGACAAGCAAGTGTGAACACAGTGTTCAGCCCCCTGCCTCTCTCTCCAGGGAGGGCCTGTTGTCAGAATGTCCCCCTCCCCTGCCTTTACAGGCTCTAGTGGGCGGCTCTAGCTGTGACCTGGTGAGCACATTTAATCTAATGAGAAAGGATTCCCAACCTTCACCTGGCCACACACCCAAACCACAACTTCATCTATAGGATTCTTCTGTCTTCCTGAATGTGTTCTAAATTTGAGAGGGGAAGAGCATGTTATTTATTGGCCTTGACTGTCTCCCAAATCAAAAACGTTACCATTTTTTTTAGGTTCTACACAAATTTACAATAACTAGTTTATAGTTGTTTAGAGTAGTTTATAACTACAAAAAAAACCTGAAATGTATTGTTCCTAATAAAGCAGCAATGTCATTAATTTTATTTTCATGAATAATCTTCCTTAAAATTTCTAAGGACCCTATAGAAGTATGCCATCCGCATACTAATTCAGACTTTGTTAGTAAGAATTTGTGATAATTTTGACAGGGGTGAGATATTAAAGTTCACCTGTATTTGTTCTTAAAAAGATCTTTTTAAAAAAATACATATTGTAATAACATTATATAGGCCATATTTAATGTATTTTTTAAAGTAAACTTATAACTTTTTCTTTTTTTTTTTTTTTTTTTTTTTGAGACAGAGAGTCTCACTCTGTTGCCCAGGCTGGAGTGCAGTGGTGCAATCTCAGCTCACTGCAACCTCCGCCTCCCAGGTTCAAGCGATTTTCGTGCCTCAGCCTCCCAAGTAGCTGGGATTACAGGCATGCGCCCCCATGCCCAGCTAAGTTTTGTATTTTTAGTAGAAACAGGGTTTCATGTTGGCCAGGCTGTCTCAAACTCCCGACCTCAGGTGATCCACCCGCCTAGGGCTCCCAAAGTGCTGGAATTACAGGAGTGAGCCACCAGGCCCGGCCACTTTTTAAACAAATGTTTAAAATGCCTTTTAACTCATGGTAACCGAATAAAAACAGCTGTATATCATAAAGACATGAGATCTCAGTGAAGGTGTCTCTTGAGATAGAACTGGAATAAACGAGACTCTGCTATGCATGGCTGTGTTTCTTACAGCATCTGTGCTTCTCTTTGTGCATCTGCCCCGCTTTCCTCTTGGCATCAAGACAACTACTCGACACTTTAGCTCGCGTATAGTGGCTGCCTAGTCAACCTTCCTCATAGAAACGTTCCAGGTTTTCAGCTTCTGCATTGAGTCAGTCTCGCGGTTTTCCAGTTCTGAATTCCCAAGCTTCAGGGAAGAAGAGCAATGCAGTATAGCACAGTGGTTAAGAATAGAGGCTTTAAAGTCAAACACACACAATTTCAAATCCTGGCAACTCCACCAGCTGTGTGACTTAAGCTCTTTGTACCTCAGAACAAAATGATTCGGCTGCCTTTGGATCAGGTGTCCACTCTAGACCCAATGAATGTGGCAGAGAAGGGAAGATGGTCCTACAGCAGAGAACATGGTGGGCAGCGATCAGAGCTGTGGGCAGGGCAGATTCCCCAATGTGGGGTTAAGTGAGGAATAAGTGGCTGAGTACAGTGGCTCATGCCTATAATCCCGACACTTTGGGAAGCCGAGGTGGGAGGATCCCTTGAAGCCAGGAATTTGAGACCAGCCTGGGCAACAACGTGAGACCCTGTCTCTAAAAATAAAAATAAAAAGGCCAGGTGCGGTGGCTCACGCCTGTAATCCCAGCACTTTGGGAGGCTGAGGCAGGTGAATCACTTGAAGTCAGGAGTTCAAGACCAGCCTGGACAACACGGTAAAACCCTGTCTCTACTAAAAATACCAAAACTAGCCAGACATGGTGGCAGGCGCCTGTAATCCCAGCTACTCAGGGGGCTGAGGCAGGGGAATCACTTGAACATGGGAGGTGGAGTTTGTGGTGAGCAGAAATAGTGCCATCACACTCCAGCCTGGGGGACAAGAGTAAGACTTTGTCTCAAAAAATTTTTTTTTAATAAAAAATAAAATAATTAGCCAGGCATGGTGGTGCATACTTGTAGTCTCAGCCACCTGGGAGGCTGAGGCAGGAGGATCACTTGAGCCCAGAGGTTGAGGCTGCAGTGGGCTATGATCATGCCACTACACTCCAGCCTGGGTGACAGAGCAAGATCCTATCTCTAAAAGAAAAAAAGAAAATAAGTAATGACATATCTAGTATATGTTGCCATCTTTGAATGATTTGGATCCAATCATTTAAAAAGCACAAAAGGAAAATGACTTTGGTGACATAAAGGTAAACACTGGCATTCTATCAGGAAAAGAGCAATGAAGTAGGACTCGGTGTGCCCCGGGGCAAGGCCCAGCTCGGTCACGTGCCAACTTTGCAATATTGGTCAAATTGCTTGAACAATCGGTGAAATCTCTATGAACCTCAGTTTCTTCCTTTCAAAATGCAGATAATAACAAACAGCCACATAGGATTCTTTCGAGGATAAATATATTAAAACCATTTTGTTAACTTGAAAACACTCAAGGAAGTATTATTGTCCTTTATTAGCATATTTTACTCCCCATAAGGGTTACATGTATTTCACACTTCATTGCTAATGCAAATTTTGACTGCAGTAAAACTCAAGAAGCTAAATATATAAACTGCTAAAAAATGGGTTTTGCAAACTCAATTCCTAAGGAAAGCATCCAAGAAATGTAAAAATATGTTCCAAATTAAACCTGTTGTGTGAAATTGTGTCAAAAATGTCTCTGTCAGTAGAGGCCTCTTGACCATCATATTCTACTGACACTCATTTAAAGCAGTATGTTTTTGTGAGAAGTGCTGAGTTCTATAAAGACATATCTACAAAGAAATACTTCACAGAATGAAAATTTCCCTCTCAACTGGAAGCAAGGTCACCACACATTGCTCTCTTCTCTTCGAGCTTTACATTGTGCTTCTTGGAGGGTTAAGCCAGCATGTTCACTGGAGCTAAGGAATGTTTACAATAAACTGGAAACCTTGCCTGCTCTGGATCTAAAATGGTTGCAGATGCTCAAGCAGAGAGCAGAAAAGAGAACAGCTGCTCCCCACCCCCACCATTGATACTTAAGAGAGCTATTTTTAAGAAGAAAATTATATTCAGAGGTTTTAGGCATTTTGTTTATTTTTAATTTTATTTATTTATTTATTTTTTGCTTTTTGAGACAAGGTCTCACTCTGTCACCCTGGGTGGAGTGCAGTGGCAATCAGTTCACTATAACCTCAAACTCCTGCAATCCTCCCACCTCAGCCTCCCAAGAAGCTGGGACTACAGGTCCACACCTCTACGCGGATCTATTTTTATTAAAAAATTTTTTGGTAAAGATAGAGTCTCACTATGTTGCCCAGGCGTGTCTTGAACTCCTGGCCTCAAGCAATCCTCCCATCTCAGCTTCCCAAAGCTCTGAGATGACAGGTGTGAGGCCACTGTGTCTGGCCTTAGGCTCTTTTTACATGGTAGGGATAACTTTTCTCAGTATCACACAAATTATTATATCAATACAAAACTGAATACCTTAAATTTGCCTACCAGAAAAGAATGTAAATTCTTGTTATTGCCTTCTAGTAATTTAGCTATCATTTTCAACTTAAAACATAATGATTCCAGTTACAAGAAAAGCAAACTATTATATTCCCAGTAAATTTAGAAAATTATTAAAATGAAACATCTTTAATATATAATAAACATATAGTCACATCATAGCCACAACCTGCAAAATGAATAAGTACCCAATATGGGTAAGAGAAACCTTGCATGATGAATTGGAACATTCTCTGGTAAAAAATAGTTTGAAACTATTAATAATAGTTTCAAACGCTATCACCATTCTAAACTACATGATTTCGTCATAATAAAGCAAGCTAAGGAACAATTAACTTACCAAGTAAAGAACTTAAAATGTTTCTAATTATAATCACATAACACCCCATTAAAAAAGAAAAAGCCAAATCAAAGAATCAGACATCAAAAGGCCATTAGGTCTCTCGATACAGACCATTTCCAGACCTAGTTTACTCCACATAAAACTCCATTGGGGCGTTTTCATTTTTCACTAAGAATAGAGATATATGGTTCAAATTACTGTTTCTTCAAAGTCCCTCGACATTTGTGTATTCTACAACTAAAATGAATAAATTTTATATCAAGTAATAAAAAACTTGAGGATTCAGGCTTTAACAGTAACCAGTTTTAAAAGACCATTGTTAAAATTCATGACATCAAACTTCAGGGACTATGATTTAGGAAAGAATAAAGGAAATTCAGTGAGGAAATAAACACAAGTTTTTGAAGGATAGAAATGTTTGACATTTATTTATCTATTGTTTATTATAATCAGACAAAATCTTTCTTCCAGAAAATTAGGTCTGTTTGCTGTACCTCTAACCTCATGCTTGGACATTAATATGTCATCAGACTCATGCCCTTGGAACATGTTATTCCTTCTGGTTGGAAAATTCTCTCTCCTCCACCAGTTTATTTTCTGTCCCTTCCTTCAAAACTTAGCTTATTGGCAAGAAATATTCAGGAAAGTAAGTTTTTCTCCAATGTCACTTTGATCATATACTCTGTTACCAATTCTTCAACCATTCACCATTTGGGGGAATTTAAGGTCTCCCTAAAAGTGTACCACCAGGCTCTGCGCTTTCTGTTCCAGCTGGCTCATCTTCTCAGCTTTTTTTTCTTTTTTTGAGGGGGACAGAGTCTCACTCTGTCACCCAGGCTAGAGTGCAGTGGCACGATCTCCACTCACTGCAACCTCTGCCTCCCAGGTTCAAGCGATTCTCCTGCTTCAGCCTCCCAAGTAGCTGGGATTACAGGTGCCAGCCACCACACCCAGATAATTTTTGTTTTTAGTAGTGACGTTTCTATTAAAGAAATGTCTTTAGTAGAACATGGAGAGGGGTTTCTCCATGTTGACCAGGCTGGTCTCGAACTCCTGACCTCAGGTGATCTGCCCGTCTCAGCCTCCCAAAGTGCTGGGATTACAGGTGTGAGCCACCACGCCCGGCCATCTTCTTAGGTTTCTTCACATACACCCTTGCAGTCTCCATCTCTACATATTAGTTCATGATCTTCTAACTTCCTGGGTAATTTTACTATATGGAAGAATAAATCTATAGGGTATACAAGCCACTGTGTTCAGGATATAACTTGGGAACACCATTAGGAAGAGATCTACTATTAAAATTAGTACCAGATTAACAGTTAACTTATGGAAATTTATTACTTATGAAACTTATTTTCTGAGTCTCTATGAAAAAACCAGCATATTCGATAGCTAATAGCCAACATATCTGTGAGAAGTCACCAACATGGAAGATGTTTTTCCTATATTTCAGAGCACCATTTAATTTTGCTTTCTTCCTTTAAAATTTAACACACAGGCTTAAGTCCAAAGTGAACCTAATTGAGGTTGAAGAAGTATTGTTTCAGTATGGCTGATCTTTTCTCTATCGCGGTTTTTGATTTTTGTGTTTTTTTTTTTTTTTTTTTGAAATGGAGTCTCGTTCTGTCACCCAGGCTGGAATGCAGTGGCACAGTCTCAGCTCATTGCAGCCTCCACCACCCAGGTTCAAGTGATTCTCCTGCCTCAGCCTCCCAGCTAGCTGGGATTACAGGCATGCGCCACCATGCCCAGCTAATTTTTGTATTTTTAGTAGAGATGGGGTTTCGCCATACTGGCCAGGCTGGTCTCGAACTCCTGACCTCAAGTGATCCATCTACCTTGGCCTTCAATCATGTTTTGGTTGTAAAACTTCATTTATCATTGTGATTGGCACTATTTTTTGGATTTGCAAATATATAAAAAAATTTAAAATAAATACATAAATGAGCTGCTACAGGAAAAGATGGCAATACTGACATAGTAAAAATGGCCAGCAAGTATAACAACCCTAACGATTTATTGTAACTTTCTGGGTATAAGATAATGATGTTTTTATTTACTATATATTTTTAAATATTTTTCTTTTTAATTTTTTGGGTACATAATAGGTATATATATTTATGGAGTATATGGAATATTTTAATACAGGCCTAATATGTGTAATAGTCACATCAGAGGAAATGGGGTATCCATCACCTCAAGCATTTATCCTTTGTGTTACAAACAATCCAATTATATGCTATTTTTTATGATAATAATTATACATGGATGGATATGGAAGGTAAAAATTCGTCAGAGTGCTTTTGGTACTGATTAGCAGAGAAAAATGTGCTTTATGATAGCTGGCATAAGACATACAGGCAAAATATCCCCGAAGTAGAGAAGGGCAACTTGCCCAACTTAACTGCTTATCCTAACTAGATAGAAACACCATTTAAGAACACACAATTCTCTTAGTTATAATTCTATGATTATCAGACAACATTTCAACTGATGGTTTGAATTCTTGAACAGACTAGCCCACTAGAAAAACATATTTTTATCAAGTGCCTGGAAACCCTTTAAATAATTTTCAATGGCTTTTCTCCTTTTGTGGGTGATAGCTGCAGTTCCAATTAGGGTAAAAGGGAAATGTGTGTGCCAACTGCCAGAGTATTATTTTGGAGACCAATACTGAAAGCCAAGTATACAAACAATAAGCTGTCCTAGCAATTCCACTCCTGGGTATATACACAAATAATTGAAAATAGGTACTCAAGTGAGTAATTATACATAAATATTCATAGCAGCACTATTCACAATAGCCAAAAGGTAGCAACAACCCAAATGGCCATCAATAGTTGAGTAGGTAAACTAACTATGGTATATACACACAATGGAATATAATTCAGCCATCAAAAGGAATGAAGTGACGATATTTGCTGCACTGCAGATGAACCTAGAAAACATTACACTAAGTGAAAGTAGCTCCAGACACAAAAGGTCACATATTGTATGATTCCATTTCTATGACATATCCAGGAAAGATAAATCCCTAGCGACAGAAAGCAGAATGGTGGTTAGGAGGATCTGACAGAAGGCGGGGAATGGGAATCCACTGCCTAATAAGTATAGGATTTTATTTGTGATGATGAAAGTGATCTGGAACTAAATAGAGGTAGTCATTGCACAACACCGTGAATGTACTAAATGTCACTGAATTGCTTACTCTAAAATGTCAATTTTATGTTATGTAAATCTTACCTCAATTTAAAAATAAACGACTGTAGCTGTAACTGTGGAGCAGGAGTCCAAATTCAAATGCCTACAGGGGCCAACTAACAAAAATGAGGAGAGTGAACCAAAGACCGCATGCCCGCCATGTAATTATATTCCTTTAATGTTGTTTAATTTTTGCCTTTTAGTCTTTTATATAGTTGGGATATGTGTCCCCTCCAAATATCATGTTGAAATGTGACCTTCCAATGTTGGAGGTAGAGCCTAGTGGGAGGTGTTGGCTCATGGGAGTGACTCCCTCATGAGTGTCTTGGTGCCAGTCCCTTGGTGATGAGTGAGTTCTCACTCTATTGGTTCATGCCAGAGATAGTTGTTTAAAAGAGTGTGGCAACCCTTCCTCTCCCTCCTGCTCCATCTCTTGCTCTGTGACATACCTACTCCCCCTTCACCTTCTAACCATGAGTAAAAGCTTCCTGAGGTCCTACAAGAAGCAGATGTTGGCACCAAGCTTCTTGTACAGTCTGTGGAACTATAAACCTCTTTTCTTTATAAATCACCCAGCTTCAGGTATTCCTTTGTATCAATGCAAAATGAAATAAAGGAATCAGAGAAAATGGAGACTAACAGTCTTTTCTCTGCTTTTCCTGACCAGTCTAACAGAGACCTGTTTAATTTGTTCACTTATTTTATTAAATTGGTTTTGTTATCTCTCTACGTTGTGTTTCTGATTTCACTGATCTCCGCTCTTAGTTTTACTATATTTTTCACACTTACTTTGTTGCTTTTTATCTAGTGTTTTGAGGTTAAGGCTTAGCTTATTTCAGTCTAGATACCAATTTAAGATACTCTACAACATTTGATGAGTAATGCTGTCATTATCTTTCAGTTTTAAATATTTGACAATTTTATTGTGATTTTCTTTTTAACCCTAACTTATTTAAAAATACAATTTTACATTTCCAAACCTAAATCCAAGGGTTTTTTTTTAACTGGCTGCTTATTATTGATTTCTAATTTGATTGCACAGAGAACATAAAATGTTGTCTCTATGACAGTGATACTTTAAAGGCAGTTGTGACTTCTAATATAACCAATCAGTTCCACTTGTTGCCTTGACAAGGCAGGGGTCAGTGGTGCCAGATCTCACATAGTTCAAAAGAAACTAGAAATCTAAAATTTATGTGAAATCTTCTGATTTTATAATGTTGGCAACTAATTGAAAATTTTCAAAACGTTGCGCAGGCCAAACTAAATATATATGCAGATGACTCAACCTGCAGCCCAGGAATTTATAACATCTGCTGGAAAGCCTGAACCTGAACAGAAGACTGACAAAACAGACAAGAAAAAAAGCACAAAAGCAGCAAAGATAAGAGTAAGCTACAGGAGAATATTACGAAAGAAAGGAATGGCTTATATGACACAATCCTGGAACTCTGCCTAACACAAATTTTAAAGTAGAATTTTAAAATTGGAACATACATAAAAATATTAAAATATCATATATTAATAAGTGCCATAAAGAAAATTAATCAAATAGCCCAAGGCCAAGATACACATTTGTATATCATTGCTGTAAGGATGGCACAGAATGATAGTTACTGAAGCTATACTTTCGAACTGGATTGTCTCATGAAATAATCTAGAGTAAGACAAGAGTAGGATGAACATGCAAAAAAGACCAAGAGGGATGACGAAAACCAAAAGAATGTGTGCCACAGAAAATGAAGAAGAAAATGTCCTGAGGAAGAAAGACTGAACAAAATCCAGATTGGAGGTCACTGGTATCCCTAGGAGGAGAAGTTTGGTAACATCAGGAAATAACCCAAACTGCATTGGCTTGAAGGTAGATGATGAGAAATCTGAGGTAATGAGTAAAATAACTCCTTAAAGAAACCTGAATATAAAAGCAAAGAAGGCGAGAGAAGCCGCAGTTGAAGGGGTTGGAGTGAGATTAAGAAAAAAGTTTTAAGATGGATACTTACTCATGTCTAAGTGTTGAAAGGACCAATGTAGTTAAGAGATACCAAGAGGGCCCTGAATTAGACTTCAAAATGGAGGAAGATGCAATAATTGTAAGAGGAAGCAAAGAACTGGTGGAAGGACTGGTACAAAGAAAACACCCTATAAATTAACAAAATACAAGAAGGCAAGAGTTTAAAAGAAGAACATTAATGAAACCAGAAACAATATTTTGGCCTGGAGTCACAAGAATAGAAGTAGTATCACTTTTACATCTAACTAGTGGTGGATGACAGGAGAGGTAGAGGAGGACCACCTGTCAGTCTAAAAGTGATGGCTAAGGCTTTACTATACACTCCATGAACAAATGGTGCCAGGAATAATTCTTTAAGGGATAAAAGCTTCAGAAGAAGTTGTCTATGGTCTACTATATTAATAAAGCATATATTCAATGGTGTGAAAAATCAAAGAACCGTTCATGACAACAGAGAAAATGATGATGTTTCTGGAGTAAAAGAAAAACCATTTGGGAGATCATGAGTCAGCCTTTGATTCACTTATTAATTTTGTAGAAAGCTAACTGTGTTCCACTGCTCAGGAGGTCATACAGCTCTGCATGCCTCACTCCATCCTCTTGAAGATGAGGCATAAGACCACAAAGCAAGCTGAGATCAAGGGCTTTTGTTTTTATTTTTTTTTTTTAAGAAATCAAGTTTCAAAGTAATGGAAAGGTCAGTGTGCATTTAGAGTTTAGGCCTACAAACTAATCTGTGATTGAATCTACAGCAAATCACGATAATTTATTCCAAAAGTGATGATGCTGACTTATCCTAAACTTGTTCATTATGCAACTGTAAAGAGAATTGAAGTAATAGATCACATTTCAAAAAGAATCCTATCAAAAAATCAGAGTAAGAATAGCTCTAGGTTTCATAGATAAAATGATATCTGGCTAACATCTCTCCAATAGTCTCCCCCAAGTGCTCACTAAAATACCTAGAAAGAGAAAGGGGGAAAAAAATAAAACATCGCAAGAACAGTAATAACTCAGATAAACAGAAAACACAGTGAAAGAACCTGGGCAGAATCTCCAACAACTATAAAGTACATGGAAATAGGCTAATTAAAAATGTATCTATACAGATCTACCTGAAAGCAAACGTAAATTAGCTTCAGGAAACAGAACCTAAGAAAAATTATATAGGAAGACACATTCTACCTCCCTCAAGTCAAAGATTCTGTGTTGAAAAAAATCAAAATATTTACTATGTGTGATTCTTCTATGATAATGCTTTTTCCTTCCATGGTGGTACGTTTTTCTAACATCTACTAGTGTTTCACACACAATCATTCAGAGCCAGCAACTCCCAAAATGCATCGGATTAAAGTAAAGTACAAATGATGTTGGTGTACTATATGTAGGGAGCCATCATCTCCACAGCTAAAGGAATACACATGGACACAAAAAGAGGGAAAACAATCTGAGTTCAAAGCATACTGAGAACTATACAATTCATTATTTCATTCAAAAAATCAAAGACTTATAAGTTATAAAAAGATATATCACCAGTAAAGCAGAGTTTCTACAGGTAAAATAATCCTAGATACTTGGAACTTCACTGGCAGCTGACCAATGTTTTTATCCACCTGAAAATCTTCAAGAGAATATGACCATTATACAAGTTGACATGGAGAAGACACAAGACAATCCATACCCAAAATACACAGTAGACTAATGTCAGAAAGTCCCTAGAAAAGTGTACAGTGAGAGCTCAACAAGTGTTTGTTAAATAAACGAAACACCAAGACTGTACAAAATCTCCCTTATTCATTATTGAGTAATGAGAAAAAAATACCAGTTGGAGACTAAAAGCTATTGTAGAACCAGGGGAAAAGAACAACATCCTATAAACACAGAATAAAAATATACCATCAAAATAATCTAATATACAGAAGAAAATATCAGAAAAGTATGAGGAATCTTAAAGAAGACCGTCTCTATGAAATACAAGGTAAAATCTTAAGAATTAGCTAAGACAAAAAGAGAACAGAATAATATTTAAAAGGGGGTATGATTAAGATGAAAAATAGAAAAGCAGCAAAAATGCAGAGCACAATAAAAATTCATAATGGAAGTGGCAAAGAGCAAAAATGCAAATCAGTGATGTTGTAAACCATCCCATATACTCAGAGGACAAAAACAACACATGAAAATATGAGAAAGAAACTAGAAATATGAAAGAATGATAAAAGAGCTACAAAAGTGAAAATGGAAAATAAATGCTAAAAAAAGGAAAACAATATTAGAAATAAACTCACTAAGCTTAAACTTTTTAAGGGAAAATTTAAAATGTTGATGTCTTACTGTATCCTAGCACAAACAGAAAAAAAGAGAATTACATCTGATTCAGATTTCTGGTTTCAAAATGGCGGCACAGAAGCTGGCTTCACTCTCCCACACAGAAAACCAAAAACAAACATACAGCACTGAGATTATCACCAGCAATATCACAGAACTCAAATATGAGAATGAGGCAGTTCCCAGGACCACAGAGAAGTAAAAAACAACTCTGAGCAGAGAGTAGGAGAACCACACTTCCATGTATACAATGTCCCTCCCCTCCAATCTGCCCAGGCATATAGAAAATTTCCCCTCAACCCAGAGTTTCCACACTAGAAAAAGATCAAGGTGGACAACCAGCTCCTCCAACATCTTGGGTTCCCTGGCAGAGGGTTCCTGAAGGGAGAAATACTCCTGAGGATGGCCAGAGACAAAGGGAGAGGTGAGTCTATCATTCTCAGTCCTGGAAACTCTGTTCTGTAACTTGGCCAAAAAAGACACCAAATCAGAGTGACTGTTCAACAGCACAGGTCCCCTAGGCACAAACTCCTAACCCGCCTTCCCACACTACTAGGATATCCCATTTAGGACTTCCCATTTTCAGGACAGGTGGCACTCTGATTGTTTACTAGAACCGTGCAAAACCTGGGCTTAAGGTGCCATCTAGTGACAAAAAGGAGGCAGTGATCTAGCGAGATAAGAAAGAAAGAAATCAACAAATCAATTATAATGAATCACTAAAGCAAACATATCCAATAAAAAACAAAACAAGTCAGGCAAGGAAAACTGAGTAAATAACTAATCCTTCAATGCAAAGACACAGATGAACATCCTCAAGAAACAACAGCAAACAACGAACCATGAACTCCTCAAAGAGACAGAGCAAGGAACCAGCAACTGACTAGTATGAAATGATATGTGAACTCTCTGACCAAGAATTCAATATAGCATTTTTAAGAAAACTCAGTGATCTCCAACATAACACAGAAAAGCAATTCATAAATTTATCAGAGAAATCTAACAAAGAAATTAAAATAATTTTTAAAAGATCAAACAAATCTTAGAGTTGAAAAATACATTTGCTGAACTGAAAAATTCATTTGAGACTCTCAATAGCAGAATGGATCAAGCATTGAAAGAACCTGTGAGCTTGGCAACTGGCTACTTGAAAACACACATTGAGAGGAGAAAAAAGAAAAAAGAATGAGCAAAAAAGATCTCCTACAAGATACAGAAAATTATCTTAGAAGACAAAATCTAAGAATTATTGGTGTCCAAGAGGGAGGTGAGAAACAGTGAGAGGTAGAAAGCTTATTCACAGAAATAATAAAAGAAAACTTTCCAAAACTTAAGAAAGAGATAAATGTCCAGGTACAAGAAGGTAAGAAAGCACCAAACAGAGCCAGACGTGGTGGCTCACGCCTGTAATCCCAGCACTTTGGGATGCCGAGGCGGGCAGATCACGAGGTCAGGAGATCGAGACCATCCTGGCTGACACATGGTGAAACCCTGTCTCTACTAAAAATACCAAAAAAAAAAAAAAATCCGGGTGTGGTGGTGGGCACCTGTAGTCCCAACTACTTGGGAGGCTGAGGCAGAAGAATGGCATGAACCCAGGAGGCAGAGCTTGCAGTGAACCAAGAATGCACCATTGCACTGCAGCCTGGGAGACAGAGCGAGACTCCATCTCAAAAAAAAAAAAAAAAAGAAAGAAAGAAAAAAGAAAACACCAAACCAATTTGACCCAAATAAGACTATCCCAAGGCATATAAACATCAGGCACTCAAAGGCCAAGGACAAAGAGAGAATCCTAAAAGGAGCAAGAGAAAAGAGGCAAATAATATAAAGAAGCTCCAATTCATTTGGCAATAGACCTCTCAGGGAAAACCATACAGCCCAGGAGGGAGCAGGATGACAGTTTCAAAGTTCTGAAAGAAAAAAAAAACTGTCATACAAAAATGCTACATACAGCAAAACTATCCTTCAAATATGAAGGGGAAATAAAGTCTTTCCCTGACAAACAAAAGCTGAGAGAATTCACCAACACCAGAACCATCTTACAACAAATGCTAAACGGAGTTTTTCCATTAGAAAGAAAAAAATACTAATGGGCAAAAAGAAAACATTTGAAGGCATGAAACCCACTGGTAAAATTAAGTATATGAACAAACCCAGAATAGTCTAATACTGTTAACTGTGCTGTGCAATTCACTCATAACTCTAGTATGAAGCCAAAAAGACAAACCTATAAAAAACAATACTACCTACAGGAACCTGTTAAGAGACAGGCAATATAAAGATGTGTAATTGAGACAACATAAAGCCTAAATGTGGAGAGATAAAGTATGTAAGTTTTTTCATTTTTTGTTTTTTTCTATACTTTGAGATCTAAGATAAATTTTCATCTCTTTAAAATAACTTGTTATTGCTATAAAATGCTTTTTGTGAGCCTCATAGTAACCACAATGCAAAAACCTATAATAGATTTACTAAAAATAAAAAGCAATTAATTAAAACATACCACCAAAGAAAATCATGTAACCATAAAGGAAGAAAGGGAAAGAGAAGTTACCAAACAACCAGAACACAAACAACAAAATAATAATATTTAAGTCCTTACTGATCAATAATAACATTGAATGTTAATGAACTCAATTCTCCAATAAAAAGGCATAGAGTGTAGGGCAGAGCAAGATGGCTAAATAGAAGCTTAAGTGATTCTTTCCCTCAACAGAAACACCAAATTTTAACAACTGTGTATAAAAAGCACCATCACAGGAACCAAAACTCAGGTGAGCAATCACAGTATCTACTTTTAATTTCATATGGCTGAAAGATACATCAAAGAGGGCAGGAAAAACAGTTTTGAATTGCTGATGCCACTCCTCCCCCATCCACCAGCCAGATAGCATCTGTGCTCTTGGGAGAAGGAGAGCACAGAGATCGTGAGGCTTTGCATTGAACTTAGTGCTGCTCTGTCATGGTGGAAAAGAGAACCAGGCTGTTGTCAGCTGACATCTGCCTGCAGAGACATCACCTGGACTGGCCCATGCCCAGAGGTCAACCGCTCATCCAAAAGGTCAGAACTTGAGTTCTAGCAAGCCTTGCCACCACAAGCTGGAGTGCTCTGGGACCTTAAGTGAACTTGAAGGGCAGTCTAGGCCATAAGGACTGCAATTCCTAGGGAAGTCCCAATGTTGAGCTGGGCTCAGAGCCAGTGGACTAGAGGGGCACACAACCTACTGAGACACCAGCCAGAAAGGCTGAAGGGAATGCCTGTATCAGCTCTCCCAAGCCCTGGGAAGTGGCCATCTGGCATGGAGAAATCTGTGTGCTTGGGAGAGGACGAGAGCAGCGACTGGGGAACTTCACATTGAACTCAGTGCTGCCCTGTCACAGCGGAAATCTGGCAGGATTCATCACCTGCTAACTAAAGAGCCTCTGGTCCCTGAATAACCAACAGCAATACCCAGATAATACACCTTGGGCATCAGGCTCTGAGATGTCCTGGCTTCAGAACTCTGGATAGGTTCATTTTATCACAACCTTCTATTACAATGGTATACAAAATAATTCTCTTTTGGATTACCCTAGAACTTGAGTGGCCACGACAAAGAATAAACTTTTTAAATAATTTAACTATAATATAATTCAGCAATTTCTGGTTACTTTTAATTGAACTTTGATATAATTAATTGAATTCTAGGTAAGTGGAATCCAAGTTGATTTCATACATGTCAAATATTTCCCTCTTGCTCCCCAACTCTATACAGTATCTATGTTGTGAGAGGTAACATTATACTCAGATATGAAAATCTGACATATTTTGGTTGAACGATACGTTATAAATTGCATGTGTTCCTAATTTTAGTAATAGTAGTAATAGAAAAAATATATTCAAAAGTTACAAACTTAATTAATCTTTAAATATATATGCATCAGTTAAAAACAGCACCATATCTTCTTTATTAAGTATCATAAGTTATAGGTTACTTTTATATTCTGGTAGAATAGTATTTAGAACTAATCTTTCAAGAATACTTTTTGAAAGTTCGAATTTGTTTTCTAAACAGAATAAAATTTCTTATCAAGGAGACCCTACAAAGGTGTTTTCACTTACATATTAGGTACAGAAATCTTTGTGTTTACTATTCAAGTTTGCAGGCTTCCTTTTAGGCTATTTCTAGATGTCTCCTTAATTCAATTTTTTTTCCATTTTAAATATCACTATTAATTCCTTAAGATATTTTTCACCAACCTTACAAACAAAATGATTAAGTCACAATTCCTCACTTTGGCAATTTTATAACTAAATTCAGATTTATACTATTCAGTTATACTTTAAAATCCCATACAAGACCAATTTAACCTAGCTTTCCCTGTCTACCAAAATTCAAAATTCAAGCTCCTAGGTAAACTGGAAGGCTGTCTGCTTTTAATGCAACTTCATCCAAATTTTTGCAGTAGGCAATGTTCCATTGAAAAAAAACAAACCTAATCAAAATGAAGTTCACTCTTTCTATGAATAATCACAAGATTGTTTAGTATTCCATTTAACTCTTTTATTAAGATTAGCGTCTGGCAAATAAAAGTACAAAAACAGTCATTATAACTTTGCAGTTTTAGTATCTTTAAGGTATTCCTATTTGAAGATTAATCCCTATTTCCCCTAATATTATAAATGTTGATTTATAACAACAAACAAGCAACAAAAGATAAATGAAGAAGATTTAAAAGTGTTATAGGAAAGCTTTTTCACTCATGTTTAAAAATATAACTTCTTTAAAAATATAACTTTAGGGGTAAATAATGTTTTTCCACCGTAATGGAATATTATAAAAACTATGCATATTAAGCAAGAAAAGATATGTTTCCAAGAAGCTATATGTCAGTTTGTTGGAAAAATAACAAGTAAAAGTGAAGAAAGGCCTCCAATAACTCCAATAACTCCTTCCCTTTGGTCTCAAACTGACTGGGTCCACTCACTTCTATTGGTTCTTTGATAATGCCAATGAATAGTCTAAAATTTCTGCTTACTCCAGGGACTGAATTAGGTACAGAAATCTTTATGTTTACTATTCAAGTTTGCAGGCTTCCTTTTAGGCTATTTCTAGATGTCTCCTTAATTCAATTTTTTCTCCATTTTAAATATCACTATTAATTCCTTGAGATATTTTTCACCAACCTTACAAACAAAATGATCAAGTCACAATTCCTCACTTTGGCAATCTTAAAACTAAATTCAGATTTATACTATCCAGTTATACTTTAAAATCGCATACAAGACCAATTTAACCTAGCTCTCCCTGTCTACCAAAATTCAAAATTCAAGCTCCTGGGTAAACTGGAAGGCTTAATTCTTCCCACATATGTGTATTCTTTTTTGTTTTTTATTTTTACTTTTAAGTTCGAGGGTACATGTGCAGGATGTGCAGGTTAGTTACATACGTAAACGTGTGCCATGGTGATTTGCTGCACCCATCAACCCATCACCTAGATATTAAGCCCAGCATGCATTAGCTATTTTTCCTAATGCTCTCTCTCCCCCACCTCACCCCCTAACAGGACCCAGTGTGTGTTGTTCCTCTCCCTATGTCCATGTGATCTCATTGTTCAGTTCCCACTTATAAGTGAGAACATGTGGTGTTTGGTTTTCTGTTCCTGTATTAGTTTGCTGAGGATAATGGCTTCCAGCTCCATCCATGTCCTTGCAAATGACATGATCTCATTGCTTTTTATGGCTGCATAGTATTCCATGGTGTATATGTACCATATTTTCTTTATCCAGTCTATCACTGATGAACATTTGGGTTGATTCCATGTCTTTGCTACTGTGAATGGTGCTGCAATGAATATACGTATGCATGTATCTTTGTAATACAATGATTTATACTCCTTTCAGTATAATATGTATATTCTTAACAAAACATAAAAGCATGATGAAGATATATACCCAGCAGAAGTGTGTATATTTAGTTACCAAAAGAAACATATAAGAATGTTCATTGCAGCACTATTAATAATATCCCCAAACCAGAAGCAGCCCAAATGAATATTGACAGTAGAATGGATAAATATATGGTGGCATATTCACCTTGAAACACTATTCAACAAATGAGCATGTAAAAACTACAATGATACACAACAATATAAATGAATCTCACAAACCTAAATATTGAGCAAAAGAGGCCAGGCACAAAAAACTGCATTCTATATGATTTTATTTATGTGCAGTTCAAAAATAGATAAAAAGTGAAAATAGTGGCTGCTCTTGAAGGTGGGGCAGTGACAGTTAGGGGCTTGGGAGGGAGGCTTCTGCAATGCTGTTAATATTCAGCTTCTTGATCTAGGAGCTGCTTACATGGGTGTGTTCAGTTTGTGTGCTTTTTGGTATGTATGTTATACTTCAATAGAAAGTTATAAAAACCACAAGACTGCAGGATGAGTCCCCTCAATAAACTTCGGTTCATAGGAAAAAAAACTGCATGGAGTCAGAAAAGGGGTGTTATATGTCAATATCAGATACATATGAGCAGAAGACATCTCCAGTTCATGGCCAATACGGCTTGTGGCTAGGGTGTTTTCTAAAACCCATAATCTGAGATGAAATAAACATCCTAATCTGGGCATGACAGTAAGATTTCAAAGGACAGGATTAGTGCAAGTCCAGAAATGTCACCATGCACTTTTTCCCGTGCATAGTTAGGCTTTCACTGAGTTGACCACATATGTGGTTTACCTCTCAATCTGTGGGACCTCAAAACATCATTTGGCTTCTTTTTGTTGTTGTTATTGAGACAGGGTCTTGCTCTCTTACCCAAGCTGTAGTATGGTGGCGTGGTCATAGCTCACTGCAGTCTCCAACTCCTGAGCTCAAGCAATTCTCCTGCCTCAGCCTCCTTAGTAGCTAGGACTATAAAGGCATGTGCCACCCAGCCAGCTAATATTGTTGTTGTTGTTTTTAGAGATGGGGTCTTGCTACATTGCCTAAGCTGGTTTCAAACTCATGGCCTCAAGCAATCTTCCTGCCTTGGACTTCCAAAGTGCTGGGATTTCAGACATGAGCCATTGCACACAGCCCTCATTTAACTTCTAATAGGAATTTTGTCCACAATGTACAGCAAAATAGTTCTAGGAGAATAGGATGTGGGGGAAAATAGGAAACACATGGAGAGCCAAACATGTAAAAAAGAACACACTCATGGCACTTCCTTGAAAGGAAAAGAACATTCCAGTTTCAACACTCCCTGTCAAGTGATTACAATACTAAGTGATCATTTGGGGCAGTTCATTTGTATCCCTGCCTGCTGTGGGGCCACTTTCGGTTCTCTTTCTCTCTCTGGTGCCATTGGCCTAATCACAAGTGAGAATGCTGCCTCTAAGGGCTCCACCATCAACCCCTGAACTAAACATCTTACATGTGCCCCTTCGGCACACTCATTTCCCTTTTGCACCCAGTTCTGTGCCCCAGAGGTGAGTCTCTTTGATCTCCATCAAACCCGAAGAGCTCCCTTGCCTTTGGGTTTCAAGCTGAATTCAGCAAGGAGCCTGATCATCAGGGTCCCATGTTGTTAGGGATTAAAAGAAAATGGAAA
The DNA here is from genome assembly GCF_029281585.2 of Gorilla gorilla gorilla. Taxonomy (NCBI): domain Eukaryota; kingdom Metazoa; phylum Chordata; class Mammalia; order Primates; family Hominidae; genus Gorilla; species Gorilla gorilla. Next base: position 25,993,831 of record NC_073228.2, on the reverse strand, counting down.
GGCTGAAGAGTTCTTGGAGTGGGGTGGGGTGGGGGGTGGGGAGGCAAGTTTTATTCCCCATTCCTCTCGGAATTCTAACCTGGCTTTGATTGTTTTTGTTCTTCCTTCCTTGGGGACAAGGAAGTGGGTAAATTTATCTTCAAAGATTAAAACTTCACAAAATGTTGGACAAAGGAGAATGATACACAGAAGTGTTTATTTCAAAAAAAGAAAAGGCAAAACTGGATCCTGTTCAAATAGACATCTTTGATATAGGTGGGAAAATAGAAGAGGGTACACCTAGATGTTCTCCAGATAGCAGCTCCCTTGGCTGAGGTTCAAGTATAGTTCAAAATCTACTGCTCCATCTCTGGTCCCTGATATGTCTCCAGTTAGAGCATCAAAAAGTCACCCAGGACAAGTGCTCTTGTTCCAGGGCCCACCCAGCACTTCCCTCAGTGGGCTTATTCAGTCCTCGGAGCATTCTGGGCATTTAGTAGGCAATACAAGAAACAGCAACATCTAAAAACAATTTATCTCTGAAGTTTTATTGAAATTTCCCTTTCACAAAATGTCTGATTTTTACCCTAACGACTGCAACCTCACCCAAATCTCATCTTGAATTGTAGCTCCCATAATTCCCATGTGTTGTAGGAGGGGCCCAGTGGGAGATAACTGAATCATGGGTACAGATTCCCCCATACTGTTCTCGTGGCAGTGAATAAGTCTCACGAGATCTGATGGTTTACAAGGGGAAACCCCTTTCACTTGGCTCTCATTCTCTCTTGCCTGCTGCCATGTAAGAAGTGCCTTTCGCTTTCCACCATGATTGTGAGGCCTCCCCAGCCACATGGAACTATGAGTCCATTAAACCCCTTTCTCTTTATAAATTACCCAGTCTTGGGTATGTCTTTATCAGCAGCATGAAAACGGCCTAATACAATTCCTAAGTATTTTTTCATCATGGCGTGTTTTGACTCAAATCCTACACCATGGGGAAAAATATACTTGTGTGTATGTGTGTGTGTAGTACAGTAAGTTAAATTCCAGTGTTTCAAAGTTTTTAAAATCATTATATTTGTATCTTTATAAATCATGAAACAGTATTTAAAAATTCAGTATTTCACTAAAGCCCAAAAACCCCATTATGCAGTATATCCATGTAATAAACCTGTACATGCACCCCCTGAATCTAAAAGAAAATATTTTTAAAATCAATATTTATACTTCAGATTTCCATTTACTCAATCTATGTTATATCTATATGAAACAAAAATATAAAACAATGCAGCTTTTCATCAGCTATCTCTTAGAAACTATTTGTCGAAGTTTATTAACTGTGATGAAGAAAAGGTACTCAGATGAGACTGGAGAGTTCCAGAGAAGCTCCTTGTCCTGGCACATCTGATCCGCTGTGGCTGCAGCCATCCTCTCCATCACGGGCTCACCACTGTCCCAGAGTTCACTGTCTCTTACATGGACTATTATGATAGCTTCATCTTCCTTATTTTCCTGCTTCCACTTTCTCACTACTTAAATTTATATTTTCATTCCTGCCAGGATAATCTCCCTAAAGTATAGTTCATTCATGAGATTTACTTACCCTGAAATGTTAGGATATTTAGGAATCAAAATAAGTATGCTAAAATCAGATTCAAGTTTACAAAGTAAGATTGATAAATTAAAAGTAGAAGATGAATCTATGTATTTACACATAAATTCACACAAGAAGAAAGCCTGCAGCCTCTTACATGGAGAATACTTTTTCTTTTCATTAAAAAATTCTGGATGGGCACGGTGGCCCACGGCTGTAATCCCAGCACTTTGGGAGGCTGAAATGGGTGGTTTGCCTGAGCTCAGGAGTTCACGACCAGTCTGGGCAACACAGTGAAACCTCGTCTCTACTAAAATACAAAATAAATTAGGCAGGCGTGGTGGTGTGCACCTGTAGTCCCAGCTACTCGGGAGACTGAGGCAGAAAAATTGCTTGAACCCGGGAGGCGAAGGTTGCAGTGAGCCGAGATTACGCCACTGCACTCCAGCCTGGGCAACAAAGTGAGACTCCATCTAAAATAATAATAATAATCCTAATTGTACACTTATTAGAAAGCTCTCTTTCCTATTCTATAGTCCATAAGCCTCCTAATAGCATCTCTTAACAGGCTGTGGTAGGGTGTCCTTTCACTCTAGGCGAGAAAAACTCTCACCTGTTTAAAAACAACGTGTGTCATCCCTGACAACTCTCCATTTATTATATGAAATACACAGAAGGCTGTTCAGTCAAAAACTCAAAATAGAGTTTTAGCTATTTCCAGAAACCTGGTTTACACTCTGCTCCACTCCTTACTGGCTTAAGTGATTTGGGACAAATTGAAAGCATCTCAGGACCTTGAGGAATCCTCAGACATGTTTAATTAAAAATATATGCAAAACGGCCGGGCGCGGTGGCTCACGCCTGTAATCCCAGCACTTTGGGAGGCCGAGGCAGGTGGATCACGAGGTCAGGAGATCGAGACCATCCTGGCTAACACGGTGAAACCCCGTCTCTACTAAAAATACTAAAAATTAGCCGGGCGTGGTGGCGGGCGCCTGTAGTCCCAGCTACTCGGGAGGCTGAGGCAGGAGAATGGCGTGAACCCAGGAGGCGGAGCTTGCAGTGAGCCGAGATCGCGCCACTGCACTCCAGCCTGGGCGACAGAGCAAGACTCCGTCTCAAAAAAAAAAAAAAAATATATATATATATATATATGCAAAACATAAATAAAATTTTTAAAACCTCATATGCTTCCCAACTAGGGTGAGCATACAATATTTAACTACTATTAATGTTTTATTATAATTCTTCCTTCTAAAACTTTATTGGTTTGTCTTTATTATTGTCATAAGCTATAAAACATACATATATATGTATGTTTTTATATAATATCCAGATCCCTTTCAATGCATTTATACACACACCCTAAACATCCCCCCCACACACACACACACAATCTTTTTTCTAAATTCACTCTTGTATCAAAGTTAAAATATTGGAAAGCAAAGTAACCAGGAAGCAACATATTGAGGCTACCTTAGCTTAGGTCTCTACAATATGCCAAAGCACATCTTAATATAATAACTTTCAGCTTTTATTGAAAGTCAAAATAAGAAATAGTCTGCATTTTCTGCAAAATGACTATTGAAGATCTTGTCAGAAAAAAAAATCATTATTTTATTTTAAAATTTGGTGCCATGAGAGATATTTCTGGGGTGATAGAAATGTTCTAAAATTGTGCTTGGGGTGGTGGCTCACACCTGTAATCCCAGCATTTTGAGAGGCCTGAGGTGGATGGATCACTTGAGCTCAGGAGTTTGAGACCAGCCTGGGCAAAATGGTGAAACCCTGACTCTACCAAAAATCCAAAAAAATTAGCTGAGCATGGTGGCACATGCCTGTGGTCCCAGCTCCTCAGGAAACTGGGGTGGGAGGATCGCTTGAGCTTGGGAGGTCAAGGTAGCAGTGAGCCGAGATCAGCCCACTGCACTCCAGCCTAGGTGACAGAGTAAGGCCTCGTCTCAAAAAAAAAAAAAAAAAAAAGGAAATGTTCTAAAATTGAACTATGGTGATGGTTACAAAACACAAAACTCTGTGAATTTACTAAAAATCATATATTGTGCACTTAAAACAAGTTATTTTTATGGTGTGAGAATTGTACCTCAATAAAGCTATTTTCTTTAAAAAGAAAAAAAACTGATGTAGGGAAAAGATTACTTCTTCTGGAAAACATGTTCATATGATTTTATAAGGCAATGAGAAACTAAGTAAACAGAGCTAATACACGTATATAATATAGTCGTTATAATAATAATATTAATAATACATATATAACAGACACTATTCTAAATGCTTTATATTAACTCTTCTAAGCCTCTCAATAATCTTAGAGGGAACATCTTATTATCTTATTAATTATCCTCATGTTACAGATGTAAAGCCTGAATCACATGGAAATTAAGCATCATGCCTAAGGTCACACAGTAATTTAAGCTAGAAGTTGGACGGATGACAACCGGGTCCAGAGTCCATGCTCTTAACCCACACTAAATTCAAACTGTTCCCAAAACCACCTAAAAGAGTTCAAGTCAAAGCAAATTTAGAATTTAAATACAGAAATACTTTTATATCTAGTATAATAATATCTACCATTCTCCACGTTTGTTATATTTTAATTACATGTTAATATGTGTTTACAAGTCATTTTAAGTCTGTTCTAGAAGACAAATATTTTATTCATCATTTCTTATAATACTTTCACTGTATCAGTGTTTTATAAATGCAGGAAATATTTACTTGCTGAAATGAACTCCAATAGAAACTACTAAATTCTTTTTTTTTTTTTTTTTTTGAGATGGAGTCTCGCTCCTTCACTCCAGCCTGGGCTGGAGTGCAGTGGCACTATTCGGCTCACTGCAAGCTCTGTGTCCTGGGTTCACGCCATTCTCCTGCCTCAGCCTCCCAAGTAGCTGGGACTACAGGCGCCTGCCACAGCACCCGGCTAATTTTTTGTATTTTTAGTGGATACGGGGTTTCACTGTGTTAGCCAGGATGGTCTCGATCTCCTGACCTCGTGATCTGCCCGCCTCGGCCTCCCAAAGTGCTGGGATTACAAGTGTGAGCCACCACGCCCGGCCAGAAATTACTAAATTATTTTCCCTATATTTACTCATTATTTAAGTGATATAATCCTGAAAGCATTTTTTTTTTTACTTGACTTTTAAGTCTGGGGTACATGTGCATATTTGTTCTATAGGTGAACTTGTGTCATGGGGTTTGTTGTACAGATTATTTCATCACCCAGGTATTAAGCCTAGTACCCGTTAGTTATTTTTCCTGATCCTCTCCTTCCTTCCATCCTCCATCCTGCCATAGGACCCAGTGTGTGTTGTTCCCTTCTATGTGTCCATGTGTTCTTATCATTTAGCTCCCGCTTATGAGTGACAACATGCAGTATTTGGTTTTCTGTTCCTGCATTAGTTTGCTAAGGAAAATGGCCTCCAGCTCTAGTCATGTTCCTGCAAAGGACATGATCTCATTATTTTTTATGGCTGCATAGTAGTCCATGGTGTATATATACCACATTTTCTTCATATAATCTATCACTAATAGGCATTTAGGTTGATTCCATGTCTTCGCTATTGTTAATATTGCTGCAATAAACTTACATGTGCATGTGTCTTTATAATAGAACACGATTTTCTATTCCTTTGGGTATATACTCAGTAATAGGATTGGTGGGTCGAATGGTACTTCTGCTTTTAGGTCTTTGAGGAATTGCCACACTGTCTTCCAATGGCTTAACTAATTTACACTCCCACCAACAGTGTATAAGTATTCCTTTTTCTCTGCAACCTCACTGTCATCTGTTTTTTTTTGCCTTTTTAGTAATAACCATTTTGACTGATGTAAGATGGTATCTCATTGTGGTTTTGATTTGCATTTCTCTAATGATCAGTGATGTTGAGCTTTTTTGCTTTTTTGCTTTTTTTTTTTAAACTGTTAAGAAAATGTTTGTGGTTTTATTGTATCATGAGGCATTGAAACATCTGAACAAATCAATGTCTGGGCGGGGAGAGGCAGCTGCTTTCTCCTTCACTTCTTTGGATTACTAGAGCAACCTGTCAGTAGATTAAAAAAAAAAAAAAGGACAACCTTTTGCATTACTTAAGTCTTTCCAAGGCATGCACTGGTACAACACAAACTTCTCCCGTAGATGGAACTAGTCTAGCGTCCAAACATCATGCATAACACTTCGGTGGCAGCAGAGCACTGCACCCACTCTCACCGTGGTGCTGCTCATTTGTGCATGATATTTGGAGCATCTGGAGGAGCGGGAATAGTATTGGGAAGAGGAGGGAGGAGCAAACAGCGTGTCTGGCTGAGAGGAGGTCAGCCGAAGTTGTGCAGGGCAAGCCTGAACATGTCATTGGTGCAAACGCAAGCATCGTTGATGTTCTTTAATAGGAACATCTGGTGGAACCCCATGATGGGGTCTTCATGTCTTAAGCTGGTCCACAACCATGCTGATGATGCAGCTATCTGGCATGGGCTTATGGTCCTGCGCTGTGATGCTGTGCTGGATTTTCTGGAACGGAAGGCTAGACAACTTCTCTACAATGGCAGCTTTCCATGGAACTGTTGTCCTTCCCATATAAGGCATGACACGTCAATGTAAATTGCGCCTAGTTGGGTTCTATCATTATCAAATAACTGGTAGCAACGTTGAATGAAGCTGGATCCAATCTGCTCCCAAATGGGCTTGTCTCCCATTCTGGAGCATCACCCGGCCTCAGGGAGACCTGAGGGGCTGGCACAATGGCAGCAGCGGTGGCAGCAAACCAGTGTGGTCTGCATGAGCTTTTTTCCATATGATGGTTGACCACATGTATGTCTTCTTTTGAAAAGTCTATTCATGTCCTTTGCCCACTTTTTAATGGGTTTTCTTAATTGTAAATTTAAGTTCCTTATAGATGTTCGATATTAGACCTTTGTCAGATGCATAGCTTGCAAATATTTTCTCCCATTCTGTAGGTTGTGTTTCTTTTTATATTCTAGTGAACTACTACTGTATATATATTTAATACTAACTGAAAAATAGAAAGCTTGTCCATATTAGTGTCAGGGTTAAAAATATTTAGAATGTTTATGACAATGCAAAAAGAGTTTAAAATATCAAAATAAATATGTTAAGGCATTTTTGTATTTTATTGTAAAAATGGAGTTTGAAAAATTAATCAAAAAGATGGTTTTGAAAGTTTTAATTGAATACTTTAAAATAGACTATACACTGTCTCAAAATAATTCTTCATTATGTTTACAGCACCAAAAACTTAAAAAATTAAATTTGATAACACAAGAATATTGAAAAAGGAATAAACCAAACTTATACTATCCACATTTGTTGTTTATGAATTTTAACTCCTCCGAAAATACTATTTGGTTTTATACCATCATTTTCCTTTCATTACAGTCTATTTAGTTCCCCATATGCTTTAATTACTTATCTTTGAAAAATGAAAAATGAACATGTACAACTCATACCATTAAAGTTTCAGATAACTTTCCATTTCTGGAGGTTATTAAAATTATTTTCTACAGTAAAAAACGAAATAGGAAGCAAAAGTATTCAATACATATGTAGAACAAAAATTGAAAAGAATAGTAAGGCAACAACATTAAACTAGTTTCATTTTTAGAAACAATAGCAACAGGCAAATTAGCTTTAAGGAGTTAGCATTTAAAGTGAAACATGCTAACTACAATCCTCCTTCTTAAATAATGATAGGTTCTGAAATATCAACTTGAGCTCTAAACCAAAGATGAGTTGACAGTTTCAGTTGCTTGGAGAGAGTATAAATATCAAGCACATCATCCTCTCATAGAAAAATTCCCAGCCTTTGTCTTTGATACAATTACTGTGTCAGAATAAAGCCACTCAACTTTTCCATTAACATCTCAAACACATTATATATCATCCCAATTCACAAGACTATCCCTACATGGTCGCAAAATTCTATAATCTGAGAGAATCAAAGAACTTGACACTTAGAAGTCATTAGGAGAAAAGGAAAGGTATTCTATGGAAAGAGTATATCTGGTCATGTAACAAGGTGAAGAAAGACAGCTGGGAAATAGAAAAGAAAGAGAGAAAACTAGTAGAGACCAGCATCTCTACAGAGACAGGAGAGGATGGGACCAAAATCCCAGGATAATTTATTCTCCACTTTTCCTTCACAACTCAGTTAAAGACTTTTCCTTCTCTAAGATGCCTCCCATTACCAGTCCATCTTACTGATTATTACCTTATTATGTTTTTAAAGTATTTTGCTTTATACAGCATGTATCATGTTTTTATATGTATATAAATTCATATTTATATATCCCGGTTTTCTCTGATAGCCTCTCTACTATATATTCAACATGCACAGAAGAAATAAACCCTTATTAAATGAATGAAAGAAATAATAACTACATGGATAAATAACACTACATTCTAAAACTGAGATTTTCCTTCCTTGCATATTTTTAAAGAAAAAATTTTGTTAATAGTCAAGGCAAATTTCTACATCACAAAGCTGTCTTGCAGCAAAATGGAACTGTCTCTGGGCCAACCAGATCTAACGCTATTCTTAGATTCAAAAGCAGTAGCAGTCACAATATTCTCCTTTGGGAAAACAGCCAACTTGTGCTGTTTATTTTGAAGTTAGACCTCACATAATTTACTCTTTTACTTTCAGACTACATTATTACTACTATGCTGGGTACTGTACTGTTAAGATCATCCAGACATTTAGCCAAAATGAAGGTATTAACTATATGGAAGATGGATAAATAATCTACAGAAGAATTTTATTTAACATTCTAAAATATCTTCTTTTAACTCCAAGCAAAATTCAGTATTTTGGCAAAGACCTTTGAAGTACCTAAAGAGGGTTACTTGGCTCAGAAAATGATTATATTATATATAGAAAACTGCAGAAACTTCAGGGCTCTTTGACTATCTACCAGCACCACTAAAAGATACTATATTGTTATATACATAAACTCCTAATATCACACTGAAATGATCAGTCTGAACTTTAATTGCTGTTATGGTCAACAAGTTAATACCTAGTTATTCTAAGTACTTCAAATGCCTAACCTGGACTGGAAAATAATTAAGAACATCATTACATCTTGAGCTGTCTTCTAAACCTTTTATTTCCTTTAGTATGATATTACAATGTGTAAACATTATAGGTACTAAACAAATATTTGTTGTCTTACTGCTATTTAAAGCAAAGGTCCCAAACCCCTGGGCACCATACAGGTCCATGGCCTGTTAGGAACCAGGCCACAGCAAGAGGTGAGCCCCGGGCAAGCCAGCATTGCCACCTGAGCTCCACCTTCTGTCAGATTAGATTCTCACAGGAGCGTGAACCCTATTGTGAACTGTGCCAGCAAGAGATTTAGCTTGCACACTCCTTATGAGAATCTAATGCCTGATGATCTGAGGTGGAACAGTTTCATCCCAAAACCATTCCCCACCCACCCCCTATCCATGGAAAAATTGTCTTCCATGAAACCGGTCCCTGGTGCCAAAAAGTTTGAGGACCACTGATTGAAAGAAATTACCCCTTCCTTAGATTTATAAAATATAAATCAATAAACCAATGAAGAAATGAAGAAAGGATAAAGAAATGTAAAAAGAACAAAGGCAAAGTAGAACAAGAGAGAAAAAATATGGTAAATTTCATAAAGTTCATGGAGAAATCTTCATGAAGAAAGTAGGTAATTATTTTAAAGAGAAAAAATGAACTAATGAAGAATAGAGAGCATCCTATTCATTAAAAAAAGCAAGACTGGGCCGGGTGTGGTGGCTCACGCCTGTAATACCAGCACTTTGGGAGGCCGAGGCGGGTGGATCACGAGGTCAGGAGTTCAAGACCAGCCTGACCAACATAGTAAAACCCAGTCTCTACTAAAAAAAATAAATAAATACAAAAATTAGCTGGGCGTGGTGGCGTGTGCCTGTAATCCCAACTACTCAGGAGGCTGAGGCAGGAGAATCACTTGAACCCAAGAGGTGGAGGGTGCAGTGAGCCGAGATCACTCCACTGCACTCCAGCCTGGGTGACAGAGTGAGACTCCACCTCAAAAAAAGAAAGCAAGACTGTCCTAGTTTTGTTCAATATTTATTTGACTTAATATCTAATGAATATTATTGTTCTCTCCTGATTTTATCTAATTCATATTGACAAGGTAAACAAATAAGTCCCTCTGTAGATAAAAATATGGATGTCTTGTGATGCCATAGTTTATAAATCACATTAAAACGTTCTATTCAGGAGCTGAGCCAATATATTTTATTAACAAGCAAAGTGAGACAGAAGGAATGGTTATGCAATCTTCCCAGGCAGAACTCGATACTAAATGTGTTTGATCTTGGGTATTCTTTTTGGCCTTTCTTTAAGTCATTCTTATTTGCAGGTTTAGGGAAGCAAGTAAAATAAAATTACTGATTCTCTGGGAGTTAGCTAGGTATATTGAGCTCAAGAAAGCTTCTCCTCTTAAATCACTTTCTTGGGTCAGTCACCGTATTGACCTTCCTCCAATTAAACTCTTATCATTCTGTACCAAATTGCCAAATGTCTTGAATATTTCTCCAACTAGACTATATGGTTCTATGGGAATGTACTGAACATTGGCTGACACATGATGGGAACTCAATATTTATTGAGTTCAGACCCCACAATAATTTATGTTTTAAGTTATCTAAATGAATCAATGTTTTTTCAGCTAAAAACTGCAAGGTCAAACCTAGTAATAGGAGAGCCCAATCAATTTAGTAAATGAATGGAGAAGACAAATAAAATCTAATATTTTAATGTATGCCTAAGTACAGTAAAACATTAAAATACTGAGTATATCATAAGACAAACTCTTTCCTAAATAATGCCTGTATAGTAATCCATTTTCAAATATAACAACTGGAACATTTCATTTCCCAAACTGCTCAACAAACTCTACGGAGGAATTTCTAAATGTCCTAAGACCTAAATCTAATTTTTTAAAAAATCTGTTTTCGTTTAAGAGGGACAGAGCATCTGAAACCACTATGTTCTATTTTTTTACATTCCTATCACTTAAAAACAGCTGAACTGATTTTTCTTTAAAAAAAAAAATTACTGGCTAGTAATAAAATCTTGAAGATAGAGATTTGTGATGGGAAACTGATGCAAACGAATCCATAGCAAAGCTCTTATAAAATATAGTGTTTAGGTCCCAGTTACTTAATTTGGCTCACAGTTTAATAAAGGGTACTTTTAAATCAAATGCATTACAATTTTACTCACTTCAAAGCTTCCTCAAATTTATGAATTTTCTTTTGAGTATCTTCTTTTCCTCTATCAAGTTCACTCTGCAAGTCATGAGCCTGCCATGACAAGAACATGGAAAATTTATTGGAAGACAAGTAAAGTTTACTTCAAAGAGACATACAAACAATGAAACAGTGATCACAAATCCATTTTTAATATAAAATTAGATTTAGATATTTCAAGATAGAAATTTGGTCTACCATAGAATGATTTCAATACTATACTCGAATACCTATTTTCTGTTCAAAATAAATTTCTTGAGTCTACCTGCAGGTGAATTCTTTTAAAATAAATTCATAACTTAAAAGAAAATAAAAAATGGAATACTTCAGATTTTTTAAATTATATTTTAATCAAAGAAAAGAAATCTTACAAGATTCAAGAGAATACAATAAACAATGTGTCTATATTCCCTGAACACATAATGGTTATGATGAAATGGTCTTCTCTTCCACTGCTGGGAATAATTTGTATAACTATTTACTGAGTTTGGAAGGAAACTGCCACCCCTCCCCACTCCCCCCACCATGCCTACCTCTTTCCTAAATGTGGATCATTTGAGTAAATGAGATGGCAGCATCAATAACAAGGGTGAAATGAAAATTTGTCTTCGGCTGGGCACAATGGCTCACATCTATAATCCCAGCACTTTGGGAGGCCGAGGCAGGCGGATCACAAGGTCAAGAGTTTGAGACCAGCCTGACCAACATGATGAAACCCTGTCTGTACTAAAAATACAAAAATTAGCCGGGCATGGTAGCGCACGCCTGTAAGCCCAGCTACTCAGGAGGCTGAGGCAGGAGAATCGCTTGAACCCAGGAGGTGGTGGTTGCAGTGAGCCAAGATCGCACCCCTGCACTCCAGCCTGGGCAACAGAGTGAGACTCCGTCTCAAAAAAAAAAAAATGTCTTCACAAAAAGCTCTTCATATGCAGATAAACATAGCCAATGTGGACATTTTACGGATCTTTTTTTTTTTTTTTTTTTTTTTTTGAGACGGAGTCTCGCTCTGTCACCCAGGCTGGAGTGCAGTGGTGCAATCTCGGCTCACTGCAAGCTCCGCCTCCCGGGTTCACGCCATTCTCCTGCCTCAGCCTCCCGAGTAACTGAGACTACAGGTGCCCGCCACTGCGCCCGGCTAATTTTTTGTATTTTTAGTAGAGATGGGGTTTCACCGTGGTCTCGATCTCCTGACCTCGTGATCCGCCCACCTCAGCCTCCCAAAGTGCTGGGATTACAGGCGTGAGCCACCGCGCCCGGCCCATTTTACGGATCTTAAAATGTAAAAGGGAAACTTTGGTACAGCTGGATGAAAAGGAAGGAATGAAACAGCAGCCATGGCTCTACATACATGGCAACTGAGGATGCAGAGCCCAGCTGGGAGGTGGGAAAGCTCAAGTTACTTGGTGGGGTGGGAATACCCGCTACAGACCTGCTGGTAAGCAAGGTAAGGCTGAAAGTGAAAAGAGTGGCCAACAGGTTTAAGAGAGAAACGACAAGAACAACAACAAAACATAAATACACTATGACAAACCATATCAAACACTGAATCAGGGCTAGCCAAAAATACCTGTAGTTAGCTATTTATATCAGTTTAAATGGAGACCTATTTAACTCAAACCCTATCTTTAACCTCTTCTTTTTTTTTTTTTTTTTTTTTTTTTTTTGAGGCGAAGTCTCGCTCTGTGGCCCAGGCGGGAGTGCAGTGGCGCAATCTCGGCTCACTGCAAGCTCCGCCTCCCGGATTCACGCCATTCTCCTGCCTCAGCCTCCCGAGTAGCTGGGACTACAGGCGCCCGCCATCACGCCCGGCTAATTTTTTTGTATTTTTAGTAGAGACGGGGTTTCACCGTGTTAGCCAGGATGGCCTCGATCTCTTGACCTCGTGATCCACCCGCCTCGGCCTCCCAAAGTGCTGGGATTACAAGCGTGAGCCACCGCGCCCGGCCTAACCTCTTCTTTTTAAAATTCTTTTGGATTTCTGCTCTCAGTGTTTTAGTAAATAAATAAATTAATAAAATCAATGTTTGCTTATAAACTGAAAGAAAGTGAGGGTAGACAGGAAATTTTCCAAGATAATATCGAAAAGCTTCTATGGGCTGCTATGATGATAATCTCAAAAGTAAGAATACACTGAGAGGCAGAGAAGAAAAAGCAAGAGAATTAGGAACCTGTAGCCACCCTCCCCCATATTTTAAATGGTAAATTTAAAGTATCTCATAAAGACTATTTGTCTTATGAGAAAGAGAAAGAGCAACTTGCCTTGCAAATGTTTGCCACTACATTTATTTTACCTTACATGCAGGAAAAAGAAGTCTGCTGTTCAAGTTTTTACCATGTTCAAGTGTTTAATTATTATTTTGGATCCCTAATATGTATTACAGTGTTTGGCACATAGTAAGCATACTACACTAGAGTACAAACATTACTAAAGCAACAAAAGCACCATTTCAACGCAAATCTAGTCTTTTTAATGTAGAGAGTCAAAGACTAAAACCTCAAAATGAAATTCAGATATGACCTAATACAAAGATCCTGGAAACATGTTTTTATATCAGTAAAAAATAAAATCTTAAGTGAAAAATCACCCACCAATTTAGGAAAAACACACAGAGAAAAGTCAATGTATTCAAGTGAAAGGGTGGGGGAAGGACAATTCAGAAGAAAGTTAAAGGGAGAAACTAATATGTGAGATGTTATCTTACACTGGTGTTTACTTATACATATTCACCTCTCCTTTTGCTTTAATCGTTCTTTCTTAGTCAAGTTCTCTCGCAAGTTGAATTTGGCCCAAATCATACATTTTTTTCTTAGATTTACTGCTAGCACTAAAATACTATTTATGCCGTTTTTTCCTGTTTCCTAATTTTTTATGTTACTTTTTATACATGGCATTTTTGTTACTGTCCTCAACTCCTCCATGTTCTGACAGATTGACACATAGAGACAGAAAATGACTTTTCCAGCTTTATTGACATATAATTGGCAAATAAAATTATACATCTTTGAGGTATACAACATGGTGTTTTTAAAATTTATTTTAATTGAAAAATGACAAATCGTATATACATGATATGTGTGAAGTTTTGATATATGTATACATTGTAGAAATATTAAATCAAGCTAAGTCACATATTCATCATATCATACATATACTTATTTTTGTGATGAGAACATTTAAAGTTTGTTCTCTTAGCAATTTTCAAGTATACTACAGATTATTATTAATAATAATCACCATATTATATCTCCAGATACTTATTTCTCCTGTCTAAAACTTTTTTTTTTGAGACAGGGTCTCACTGCCACCCAGGCTGGAGTACAGTGGCACAATGGTAGCTCACTGTAACCTCAAACTCCTGAACTCAAGTGATCCTCCCATATCAGCCCCCCAGGTAGCTAGGACTACAGGCATGCACCACCACACCTGGATCATATTTTTTTAGAATCGGGGTCTCACTATGTTGCCCAGTCTGGTATAAAATGCCTGCCCTCAAGTGAACCTCCCTCGGCATCCAAAAGTGCTGGGATTTTAGTCATGACCCATTCTGACCAGCCTAAACTAAAACTTTGTACCCTTTAACCAGCATCTACCCATTCCCTGACATCCCTCCCCACCCAGCCCCTGGTAACCACCATTCTATTATCTGATTCTAGGAGTTTGATTGCTTTTCAGATTTCATGTATAATGGAGATAATGCAGTACTTGTCCTCCAGGACCTTCCATGTTATTGCAAATGACAGGATTTTCTTTTTTAAGGCTGCATAGTATTCCACTGTATATATATACCACAGTTTCTTCCATCCATAGATGAACACTTAGGTCAATCCCATTCATCCACAGATAAATACATAGCTTGATTCCATATTTTGGCTCTTCTGAATAGTGCTGCAATGAACACAGGAGTGTAGATATCTCTTAAACATACTGATTTCATTTCCTTTGGATATAAACCCAGAAGTGGAAATTGCTGAATGATATGGTAGTGCTATTTTTAATTTTTTGAGATACTTCCATACTGTTTGCCATAATGACATTCCCACCAACAGAGTATAGACGCTCTCTTTCTTCCACATCCTGGCCAACACTTGTTATCTCTCTGTGTGTGTGTGTGTGTGTGTGTGTGTGTGTGTGTGTGTGTGTGTGTGTGTGTGTGTGTGTGTGTGTGTGTGTGTGTGTTAGCAAAAGCCATTCTAACAAGTGTGAGGTGATATTTCATTTTAGTTTTGATTTGCCTTTCCCTGATGATTAGTGATGTCAAGAATGTTTCATATACCTGTTATTTGTATATCTTCTTTGGAAAAGTGTCTATTCAAGTCCTTGGCCCATTTTTTAAACATCAGGTTAGTTGTGTTTTTGCTATAAAGTTGTTTTAGTTCCTTATATATTTAGGATATTAGTCCCTTATCAGATAAATGGTTTGCAAATATTTTCTCCCATTCTGTAGTTTGCCTCTTCACTCTGTTGACTGTAAATCTTTGCCACTTTGTATATCCAGAATGGTATTTTCCAGGTAAACTTTCAGGATTTCTACAGTTTTCAGTTTTACATTTAAGTCTTTAATCCATATTGACTTTATGTTTGCTTATGGTATAGGGAAAGGGTCCAGTTTCAATCTTCTGTATATGGCTAGCCAGTTATCCCAGCACCATTCATTGAATAGGGAGTCATTTCCCCATTGCTTTTTTGTGTTGACTTTGCTGAAGATCACACAGTTGAAGGTACACAGCCTTATTTCTGGGTTCTCTATTCTGTTCCATTAATCTATATGTCTGTTTTGTACCAGTACCATGCTGTTTTGCTTACAGTAGGCTTATGATATAGTTTGAAGTCAGGCAATGTGATGCCTCCAGCTTGTTCTTTTTGCTTACGATTGTCTTGGCTATTCAATCTCTTTTTTGGTTCTATATGAATTGTAAAACAGGTTTTTCTAATTCTGTGAAGAATGTCATTAGTGGTTTGATAGGAATAGTATTGAATTTGTAAATTTTTTAGGGGAGTATGGCCATTTTAACAATATTGATTCTTCCTATCCATGAGCATGAAGTGTTTTTTGATTTATTTGTGTCATCTCTGATTTCATTGAGCAATGTTTTTTATCCCATTGTAGAAATCTTGCACCTCTCTGGTTAGGTGTATTCCTAGGTATTTTATTCTTTTTGTGGCTAATGTGAATGGAACCGCAGTCTTGATTTGGTTCTCAGCTTGGATGTTGCTGGTGTATAAGAATGCTAGTGATTTTTGTACATTGATTTTGTATCCTGAAAAAATATAGCTTTTTTATCAGATGAAGTTGTTTATCAGATCAAGGAGTTTTGGGTTTTCTAGGCATAGAATCATATCATCCGCAAACAGGGATATTTGACTTCCTCTGTTCCTATTTGGATACCTTTTCTTTCTTTCTCCTGCCTGATTGGTCTGGCCAGGTTTTCCAGTACTATGTTAAATAGGAGTGGTGAAAGAGGGCATCCTTGCCTTGCTGAGGTTTTCAAAGGTATGTCTCCAGCTTTTGCCCACTCAGTATTATGTTGGCTGTGGGTTTCTCATAGATGGCTCTTATTATTTTGAAGTATGTTCCTTTAATGCCTAGTTTGTTGAGGGTTTTTAACATGAAGAGATGTTGGATTTTATCAAAAGCCTTTTCTGCAGCTATTGAGATGATCCTGTGGGTTTTGTCTTTAGTTCTGTTTATGTGATGAATCGCATTTATTGATTTGCGTATGTTGAGTCAACCTTGCATCCCAGGGATAAAGTATACTTGATTGTGGTGAATTAGCTTTTTGATGTGCTGCTGAATTTGGTTTCCTAGTATTTTGTTGAAGATTTTTGTATCAATGTTTATCAAGGATATTGGCCTGAAGCTTACTTTTTTTGTCATGTCTCTGTAAGGTTTTGGTATCAGTATGATGCTAACTTCACAGGATGAGTTAAGGAGGAGTCCCTCCTCCTCAATTTTTTGGAACAGCTTCAGTAGGAATAGTAGCAGCTCTTCTTTACACATCTGCTAGAATTAGGCTGTGGATCCCTCTGGTCCTGGGGTTTTTTTGGTTGGTAGGCTTTTTATTACTGATTTAATTACAGAACTCATTATTGGTTTGTTCAGGGATTCAGTTACTTCCTGGTTCAGTATTGGGAAGTATTCTTGTATAGTTTTTCGCATCTCAATTTCCTTCAGTTCAGTTCTAATTTTGGTTATTTCTTGTCTTCTGCTAGCTTTGGAGTTGGTTTGCTCATTTCTCTGGTTGCTCTAGTTGTACTATTAGGTGGTTAACTTGAGATCTTTCTAACTTTCTGATATGAGTGCTGAGCATTATGAACTTCACTCTTAACACTGCCTTTGCTATATCCCAGAGATTCTGGTACATTTTATCTTTAATCTCATTAAAGAATTTCTTGATTTCTGCCTAAATTGCATTATTTACCCAAAAGTCATTCAGGATCAGGTTGTTTAATTTCCATGTAATTATATGGCTGTCAGCGATTTTCTTAGTATTAATTTCTATTTTTAATGCACTGTGGTCCAAGAGTGTAGCTGGTATAATTTTGCTTCTTTTATTTGCTGAGGATTGTTTTGTGTCCAATTGTGTGCTTGGTTTTAGAGTATGTGCCATGTGCAGATGAGAAGAATATATATTCTGTTGTTTTGGGTAGAGTGTTATGTAGATGTTATACATGCATTTGGTCAAGTGTCAAATTTGAGTTCTGAATATCTTTGTTAGTTTTCTCCCTTGAGGATCTGACATTTGACTAATACTGTCAGTGGGGTATTGAAGTCTCTCATCATTATTCTGTGGTTGTCTAAGTCTTTTCATAGGTCTCTAAGAACTTGCTTTATGAGTCTGGGTGCTCCTGTGTTGGGTGCATATATATTTAGGATAATTAGGTTTTCTTGCTGAATTGAGCAGTTTACCATTATGCAATGTCCTTCTTTGTCTTTTTTGATATTTGTTGATTTAAAGGCTGTTTTGTCTGAAATTAGAATAGCAACCCCTGCTTTTTTCTGTTTTCCATTTGCTTGGTATATTTCTCTCCATCTCTTTACTTTGAGCCTATGGGTGTCACTGCCTCTGAGATGTGTCTCTCAAAGACAGCATACCATTGGGTCTTGCCTCTTCATCCAACTTGCTTTTATCCAACTCTGTGCCTTTTAATTAGGGCATTTTGCCCATTTACATTCAAGGTTAGTATTGATATGTGCTTATTTGATCCTGTCATCATGTTGTTAGCTGGTTATTATGCAGACTTGTTTGTGTGGTTGCTTTATTGTGTCATTGGTCTGTGTACTTAAGTGTGTTTTTTTAGTGGCTGTTAACGGTCTATCCTTCCCATGTTTAGGACTCTCTTCAGAACCTCTTATAAGGTAGGTCTGGTGGTAACGAAATCGCTTAGCATTTACTTGTCTGAAAAGGATCTTATTTCTCCTTTGCTTATAAAGCTTAGTTTGCTGGGACATAAAACTCTTGGCTGAAAATTCTTTTCCTTAAGAATGCTGAATATAGGCCCCCAATGTCTTCTGATTTGTACGGTTTCTTCTGAAAGGTCTGCTGTTACCCTGATGGGCTTCACTTTGTAGGTGACGTGCCCCTTCTCTCTAGCTGTCTTTAATATTTTTTCTTTTATTTCGACCTTGGAGAATCTGATAACTATGTGTCTTGGGGATGGTCTTCTTGTGTAGTACTTTGCAAAGGTTCTCTGCATTTCCTGAATTTAAATGTTGGTCTCTCTAGCAAGGTTGGGGAAATTTTCAGGTAAGTTTGGTTCTTTGTTAAAATTGCATTTTCATATTTCATATCATATATTATTTTATTGTATTCCTTATAATCCTTGGATTGGGTTTCAACATTCCCCTGAATCTCAATCATCTTCGTTCCTATTCATAGTCTAAATTCTACTTCTACCATTTCAGCCTGGTCAAGAACCATTGCTGGGGAACCAGTGTGGGTGTCTGTAGGTAAGAAGACACTCTGGCTTTTTGAGTTGCCAGAGTTCTTGCTCTGGTTCTTTCTCATCTGTGTGGGCTCATGTCCCTTCAACCTTTGAAGTTGCTGTCCTTTGGATAATGGGGTTTTTGTTTTGTTTTGTTTTTTGCTTTTATCTCCATTGATGTCCTTGGGGGTTTGTGGCATAAAGTGGGGTCCATCGACTGGCTTCATTTCTAGTAGATTTTGAGGAGCCAAGGCTCAGCTCAACACTCCCACACTGTATACTCTAACTCTAAGGGGCTGGTATGAGGTCACTGGCTTTGTTCTCTGGTCCCTCAAAGTTGGGAACCTGCTGTGTAAAATGGGCCAAAGTGTTCCTGGTCCGATGGCCACAACACTCCAATGAGAGGTGCCAGCCAAAGCGCTTCATCAGGCAGTGGCAATGTGATTAATGCTTGTTTGCATGTGCCAGCAGCAGTGGTAGTACACCAGGGTTCACCCTTGTCAGCTGGGGTGGGGCGCTGGCAGACCAGCAACTGCCAGCCTCTGTATGCGCATTCACAGTGGCAGCAGTGGCACCATGGAGGGGAGGGGTCACTGGCATCTGTGTGTGCATTCACACTGGTGGGCAGTGTTGGCATAGCAGTGGATTTCTGGCTGGGGTGGGGCTGGCAAACTCCTTGTGCATGTTCACACTGGTGGCAATGGTGGTGGGAGGCAGGGCCACTGGCCTTCCTGAGTGCTTTCACACCAGAAATGGCAGCACTGCAACACAGCAGCAGGTGGGGGACGGGTACACTCACGCTGGCAGCAATGGCGCGGTGGGATGCACGCACATCACCACACCAGCATGGAAGGGCAAGGTTCACCCATGCACACATGTGCCAATATGGCAATAGGAGGATGGCCATGGGTGAGTGCTTGCTGGTAAAGCAGCATGGGGGAGGCTGCAGTAGAGGGAGAGTGTGAGTGGGCCAGTGCATGTCAGTGGGGGCCACTCTGCTGGAGCTCTCTGACAATCTGGCACAGTCTGCCAGCACAGGAGCTATGATGAGGGCCCTAGGGAGGCATCCTGGTTGAGCATCTGAGACTGCACTGTAAGCAGGCAAAGCCAGGCTATGGCCCCAGGAGAGGCCAGCCGATGGGAAAGTTCAGGTAAGACTGGCCCCATCTGCTCTGTTCAGGTTCAACAATTCTTTTAAGGCTAAAGTCTCCTAGAGGAACATGGCCAGCCTGAGGGAATGGGCATCCCCGGCCATGCCCCCCTGCAGACATTCCCGCATCAAAACTCTCTGGGCTCTGTACAGGCTGGAATCCTGCCCCAACCATCTCTCTAAGCAACTCTCTCTGCCAGCTCAAGTGTGGGGGTCATGGGGTCTTCTGCTGCCAGGATTCCAGAGGTCCAAAGCAAGAGCAGCTCGCTCCTTGCCTGCTCAACTCACCCATTCCCCAGGAGACATTAGGAGCCAGGAAGAAGACCCAGTGTGTGGCAGCCCCATGCAGGATTCCCAGCTTCCTTCCCTTTCAGCCCAGTGTCTCTGTCCTCCCTCTGTCCACTCTCAATAACTTTCCTCTGAAGATCGACTTGGAATGTGCCAGTCTTCCCAATGTCCTAGCCCCTTGGTGGCAGATATTCTTTCTAGCTGCATCTAGTCAGCCATCATTTCCCACATTTATTGATTTACCTATCTTGAGCAATCCTTGCATCCCAACAATAAACCCACTTGGTCATGGTGCCTGATCACTTAATGTGCTGTTGAATTTGGTTTGCTGGTATTTTGTCAAGGACATTGTCTTTGGAAACAGATATTAATTACACTAATGATGCCATAAATATTTCACAATTATTTTTAACCTACATCCCTCTAATATTTAGCAAGTTAAAAATTAATACCTCTGCCCTGTTAAAATAATAGCTTGGCATATGTTTACTTCTCCCTCTCCTAGTCATTTTGGTTTTCTTTTATATAATCTTGAGATGCTGAGGCAGATAGTGGTTTTAAATTGTTTTAACTTCACATACTTTCTTTTTCAAGATTCTCTTCTGACATTTCCATTGTTTATATTGTGTACACAATAAATATTTAAATTCATCTCTATTTTAATTTTGGCATTCACCAGTACTTTTTCATTCTTATTTTTTTTTTGTTGATTTGATCTTTTGCTTATCCTTAGGCTGATTAAAGTCCATCATCCAGTAATTTTATTTTTCAAAAAGAATATCCTAGTGATATATCTTCTGAGGCATTGCACATTCAAAAATGTCCTTCTGTTGCCTTTACACATGAAGGAAATTGTAGGTATGAGATTCTTAGGTCACAACACTTTGGCCTAAAACACAGCATACGTTAAGTTTCTCTATTGTTTTATGACATTTAGGTTTGCAAATAAGAAGACTAAAGTCATCTTAACTTTGCTTTCCCCTCCCCCTGGGATCTGGACATTTATAAAAATCATTCTCTTTGTACTGTAATTCAAACATTTTTTAATCTTGTATTGATTTTTAGCTGATAAAGAGTGAAATCTTTAAAATTACATACACAGACCTTCTGAAAAGTTTTCTCATATCTTTAGTTATTTTTGTGTTACTTTATTCTGAGCCTTCCTTCAGAAATATCAGTTGTTATATACTGGTTTTCTATTTTCTGCCTTAATATCACCTTCCTCAAAATTTTTGATTCTTTGTCCCTTTCTTTTGCAGTCTGAAAGGTCATTATGCCTTGCCTTCATATCGCTGATTTAATTCTTTACAAAATCTGACCTAACCCAACCAGCTCCTATGTGATCGTAAGTCTGCTATTGTACTTTTGGTTTCCTTACGATTTCCTTATGACAATTTTCACTTCATCCCTTTCTTTCCTTATGGTGTCTGTTCCTCCTTCACAGATATCGTATCTTCTTGTATGCTACTGGTGAATTTTTAAACATTTTCTTCCGGAGTAACACATTTTCAGGAGAAACTCCTTCCTCTGAATCTTCTGTGTAATGTTCTCATTCCTTTCCTCTACAGTGCTTTCCCACAGACTCCATTTTGGTTCTGTTCTCCTACTCATTCTTGAACGCCGTACACCACTCAGACTTGGTGCTTGATATTCAGAACACCATTCAGTTTGCTGCTTGACAAAAACTACAGGGGCTGTAACCGTGCTTCTATTACGTGTCTCTAAGTGTGATCTCTCTCTCAGAGATACAGCTAAAACCAATTCCCAGGAGGGTTTGAACTAGGTTACACTGCTCTACTGAGGAGGCACGTTTCTCCTCAAGCCACAGCCTGCTTCACTGGTACTCTAAAATGATATGTTACATGGGAAACCAACAAGGAACTGCTATCAGAGTTGCTGACAAGTCAATAAGTATTTTGCAAATTGGCACTGTGCCTCCAATGTACCATGTACCAGTAGTTTCCCCTCTATTTACTGTTGATTTTTTTTTTCTGGGACTCAGAACTGCCACATAAAAGCACAGTTGAGATTTACGCCTTTAAATGGGAAGCTTCAAAAAATTAACAATTTTTGAGAAAAATCTATCTCTAAAATTACATGATGATTACGAGTCCAAGCTCATAATCAGATGGCATGGATTTGTGTCCCTGTTCCTTCACAAACTACATAACATTCTGTGCCTCAGTTGGCTCCTCTGAAAAATTGGGATAACAATGAGTATATCAAAGAATTGTGATAAGTTAATAAATTACTTGATGTAAAGACCTTAGAACAATATTAGGAACATAATAAATGATCAGTATATGTGAAACATTATTATTACTTCCTCAGATTGAATAACTCAAGGTTATTGTGAACACCCAAAATCACAATGTGCCACAATACAGTAATTCCCTTAGTCTGTCTACCTTTTCAGAAAGTAGTACCTGAATTGCCAATTTTGTCTTTTTGTAACTGCTTTTTATCATTAATTATTGAATCTTTACCTCTGACAAGTTCTTAGCTGCCATTTCTTGACACTGGTCAGTGTGCTAGCACAAGCACCTTGATCTAATTTATTGCTTCTAAAATTATTAGAATGAAATTATCTGGGTGGGAAAATAAGGGACTCCCCTCTGAGGTAAACATCAATGTGTCAATGACCATACTTTTGAGCTGGGGGTTTCTTACGGTAGAAGCTGTTTCTCATTTTTATATCCCTAGGACTGGGATAATATCTAGCCCATACTCCAATAGTCAATAAGTATTGTTTTAAATTTGTTTTTTCTTAATTGAATATATCTGTATTGTTTAAGAGCCTTTTTGGATTGCATTTTTAGTTTTTACCTATATTCCAGACAGTTGTGGGTGACATAAGTAAACACCAGAAAAGTGAGAGATCATTGCATACAATCTTGGCAAAAGAGAACAGATCAATACTTTTGGTGGGTTAAAAAAAAAAAATCCTTGTTTGTGCTGGGCGCAGTCGCTCACACCTGCAATCCCAGCACTTTGGGAGGCTGAGGCGGGCAGATCACGAGGTCAGGAGATTGATACCATCCTGGCTAACATGGTGAAAGCCCCGTCTCTACTAAAAATAGAAAAATTAGCCAGGCATGGTGGCACATGCCTGTGATCCCAGCTACTTGAGAGGCTGAGGCAGGAGAATCGCTTGAACCCGAGAGGCAGAGACTGCAGTGAGCTGAGATTGTGCCACTGCACTTCAGCCTGGGTAACAGAGCAAGACTCTGTCTCAAAAAAAAAAAAAAATCCTTGTTTGTACCTAAAAGAAAATTAAAGAACAAACAACCTAGAAAGAGATAATGCTATTTCCACCCCTTCCTTTTTAATGTACAAATGGTAGTAAGCAATAAATGATTTGCTTGTAATCCTTTCCCCACTTTAAATTGTTAATACCAGAAAAGTATTTAAAAGTGATAGGTAATGACAACACAAACCAGATAGTCAAGGATACATAATATATTTTCAAACATGAGAATTTGCTATAAATAATTGATTTAAGTAGCCATAAGCACATTTATTGAATATTCACTGAATATATTTTTTTTGCTCCCTTGCATCCCAAGAATTTAGGTAATCACAAAGGGAATATTGTGTACATAAGAAAGAGATTGTGCTATATATCAGAAACTAGATATACTGTGGCAGACACCATAGCATAGTAAAGTGCACAGAGGAGGTACTGACCCAAACACTGACTAGCTGAATAACTCCACAATGCCTCTTAACTGCTATGACCTCTGCTTCCCAATATGAAAAATAAGGGTGATTAGATTGCATAACTTCTATAAATCTTTTCACTGCACAATTTCATGTTTTAAAACATGACTAAAGGCACACGTACTCTTAAAAATCATGTCAGTGGTAGTTCAAAAATACTACCCAATATGTTAAATATAAGGCTGTGACTATTTTAAACACAATTTAAAAAAGCGTGCATGATTGCTAGGCATTGGAATAACTATATTTTAAGGATTGTGAACTCCATTAGACTTCGTATCTCATTTGTTAAACAGTTCCATCAGAATGATTTTAAGTAGATATTTCAATTCAGTACATTTTAGAACATAGGTGCTTAACAGATGTCTGGCATGTTTCTCTAGGTAAACAGCACCATCTTTTACTCTCTGGACCTGTTTGGAAAACAAGCAATAGGTTATTTGTAGGGGGCAGGTGTTTCCTTGCTAGTCAGATCATTTAGTCTAACCATTTCCTGATTTAACAGATGAGGACAATTCATCAACAACGACATTTCAGTTTACTACTTATTATTTGTTTGATGTTCAAAGATCTTAAGAGCAGACAATAGCCACTAGAGATCAATAAAGACCATTACATAATATGTGTGTGCTTAAATTAGGGACAGCATCTGATGCTGTTTCTTTTACCTCAAAGACAAGTTAGAATCCTATGCTCCTGTCCTGCTGCTGTCTCATAGGCAGGATAAAATAATGTCATTCAGATGGCATTTCCTCCCCCTGAAGAGATATTTAGAACTAAGTTTTATACCAAAAGTTATTGAATGTGCACACCTGTAACACTAACAACAACAACAAAAAAGCCCTATACATCCCATTTAGCTCTACAATTACATAGTCCAGAGCTACGGAAAATTTATGTCAGGTCTTCGAGCTATCAAAAAGGATATTCCCTGAGAGGGATATAAGACATCAAAACTTCAAGGCTTGAGATCACAGCAGGTTTAATAAAGAAAGAAAAACAGATGTCAATGTAAAAAGGGGAGATTATGAAATTAATTGTAAAATAAAAAGTGGCATGCTGAGCAACATTTTCTTCCAATGTAAATAATGTTAGGAACATATGCAATATGAACAATGATGGCTATTTTTCTTTTAAAGATTGTTGTTATTTAAAAAAAATCTTAGTTACAGTGAAAACAACTAATATACATTAACAAGTAACGTTATTAAAAAGCTAGGCCAATTGATACCGCATGGAAAGGGAATCACTGTAGTTATGCCACCTAATAAAAAGGATTTAGGTCTGCTCCTTGAAGTGAAATAGAATAGGAATGGTCAGCAGGCTACTGGATACAGATGAACTGAGCTCCAATATTCCCTTTCTAGTGTACATTCACCAGGGAGGGAGACTGATAGCAGAAACCTTAGTTTACTTCGAGGCTAAATACCCAAGAAAAGATAATGGTAGAAGAAAGATTTCCTTTCTAGGTCTATCTCTATGTGCGTAACAGTCCTCAGCAGGATGTAATGAAGTTTGGGATAGGAATACCTTATTTTACAAATAGCCAGTGCATCCCTTTCTCCTCACTACAGCCCATCTGTCTCACAGGTACATACATACCAGGATATCAGGAAGAGGGCTTACCAGACTGCAACAGAGCAGGAAGCCAGGAAGCTCTTCCTTAATGGATGGACAGCCAGTGATCTGCCCAAAGAATGAACAGTGGACAAACAATACACCTAAAGGATACTGATGCCTTATACAGGAAGCAAGGATTATGAAAAAGTATGTCCATTTCATATGAAATATACTTAACATTTTGTATTGAGCTGCATTAAAACTGCAACAATAAGGAAATTTATTATGATTTTAAAGAGCACACATGCAGGTCAATACGTGTTGCTAGAAACACTTTTCCAAATGACAGAAACAGATTTCTTCCTATACACTAAGCTCATGAAGGGCAGAATCTATGTCTAATTCATCCTCAACCCCACCCCAGTACCTAATATAATACCTTCCCCAATATAACCATTTAATGGGTATCTGCTGAGTGACTATATGGATAAACAAGATGGTGGTATTACAAAGTGTTTTTTAACATTTTGTGATATAAACCATATTTAATTTTAACTTGTATGTATTCTAAATAGTTTAAAGGTTAACTTTTTTCATTTTCTATTATTTTTGTATTTTACAAGTAGATTGACTTGATAAATGTTAAAACAGCAGATAGTGACAAAAGCAGCAACAAAACATTTGCCATTTAAGTACTCTTTTACTTTCTATATCTTATAGCAAAAAAGAATTTAGAAACTTAAGTTTCATAGTCAGAAATCTATAGAACTCTGTTTTTCCCGAGATGGTGGACCAGAGGCCTTTCCAACGTGCCTCATCTACTTGGAAGAATTTTGTCCAAGAAGGAAATGAAAAATCAACAGAAAGTGAAAGAAAACTTCAGATACTGGGGAACAGAAGGTGAGCAGGGAGACAGTGGCTAGGTCTGGTTGAGAACTGAGTGAAGCTCCAATATAGGAGAGGGGAAGAGAATGTCCCTCTGCAATCTACCTGTCTACTGAGGAACTGTGCAACCTAGGCCATGGGGAACACCCTATCCCTCCCAAGCCCTGGATATAACTAGGAGAGAGGCCAGGAGCGTGTGAAAAGGAATGATACCAGGAAGTACCCCAGGCATTGTCCCAGACCTGGGACCCAACAGGACAATGCCATTCTTGATTCTAACTCATATCAAGCTGGGCGGGTCCCTGAAATCTAGCAGTGGCGGCAGCACCAGCATTAGTCTTGGGCCAGGATTTGGAGTGCTGGATCTGGAGCAGGGGAAGAGCCCCCACAGCCAGAACTTAGAGGTAAGTGTGGTGTGCAATCCAGCTGTGGGTGCTAGAATTGGGATACCCCTCCTTCACAGACCAAAATAGGAGGAGAGTTGCTGAAGAGGCATGGTTTTGCCTGGGTAGCAGGTTTTGTGGCCACAGGCAGCTTTGAAAAATAAAGTAAAAAAACTGCACGTAACATTTCTGAGTGTTCCAACTGGCTCCCTTGCTTGGAATAGGGGTGTGAGCCCCCTCAGGTCTGAAGAGTGAGAGGTGGGTCCCCCTCCTGATCACCTGGAGTAGGCATGTGGGACACCCAGCACTTCCCATGCAGAGAACTTGGTGCAGCAGTGGTTGCTCTGTTTCTTGCCCAGCCTTATCTCCAGCCATCTGCTGACTACCTCTAGACCCCTGTCAGGGCTGGTGCTTGTGCCTACTGTTGGGAGATGTGAATGCAGACTTGCCCAGTCCAGCTCTGCCCAGATTTGGCCTCCACTGAGACTGAGCACAGGACCCAGTCCACTGAATATTCCATGGCCCAGCCATTGTCTGGGCAATGAAGTACTTCTCATGGTTAACAAAGGTCAAGCATAAACTTTATTCCTACAAGAGCAACTGGCTTTTTTACCTGCAAGTGCCACCTACTGGTCTGGAGGTTGACCTGCAAACCCCATAGTAAATCTGCTGACACAAATGCACAGTGCTTGCGAATAACGTAAGATTCCCACGCCCCTTGCTACCACAATCATCAATGCCACTGTGGCTCCTCAGGAGGCTGTGAGCCTGCTTATCTTCCAGGTACACCACTACTACAACCAGTATTTGAGAAAGCCACCACACTAAGTCTATTTATAACCAAGGAAATCATACAAAGCCTTAACATTCAACATACCCAGAAGTAAACAGCTCTACCCAACATACTTCATAGATATATCCGCAAGAAAAAAAGTTACGTTTCAATGAAATTCAAAACTAAGAAGTTACTATTTCTCCAGATGTGAATAAATCACCATAATAATACCAGAAGTATGAAAAAGCAGGGTAGTATAGCACCCACAAAGGAACACAGTAATTTTCTAGCAATGGATCTTACCAAAATAAAATTTTTGAAATTCTAGATAAAGGTCAGGCACAGTGGCTCATGCCTGTAATTCCAGCACTTTGGGAGGCTGAGGTGGGCAGATCACATGATCAGGAGATCGAGACCACCCTAGCTAACATGGTGAAACCCGTCTCTACTAAAAATACAAAAAAAATTAGCCAGGTATGGTGGCAGGCACCTGTAGTCCCAGCTACTCAGGAGGCTGAGGCAGGAGAAGGGCATGAACCTGGGAGGCAGAGCTTGCAGTGAGCCGAGATCGTGCCACTGCACTCCAGCCTGGGTGACAGAACGAGACTCCGCCTCAAGAAAAAAAAAAAAAAAAAAAGAAATGCCAGATAAAGAAGTAAAAATACTGATTTTAAAGAGATTCAATGAGATAAAACATATTCTGAAAACCAACACAAAGACATCACAAGATCAATTCAGGATATAAATTTTAAAAACTTGCCAATGAGATAGATATCTTAGAAAAAAACAATTTCTGGAAACGAATAATTAAGAAATTACAAAATACAGTTGAAAGCTTCAACAATTGACTGGACCAAGCAGAAAAGAAAATTCTCAGAAATTGAAGACAAGACTTTTGAATTAATCCAGTTAAACAAAAATAAACTAAAAATAAATTTTAAAAAAATGAACAAAGCCTTTGAGAAGTATGGGACTACATAAAGCAACTGAAGTTACAAAAGATTGCCATTCCTGAAAGAGAAGAAAAAGCAAAAAGTTTAGAAAACCTATTTAAGGAAATAATTGACAAAAACTTCTGTAGTCTAGCAAGATATTTAAACATCCACATACAAGAAGTGCAACAAACACTAGAAAAAGATATTGCAAGATGCAGTTTACCATGAGAAATAGTCATCAGATGTTGTCTAAAGTCAACATGAAGAAAAAAATCCTAAACTCAGCAAGACAAAAGCATCTAGTCACCTATTAAGAAAAAAAAATCAGACTAACATCAGACTTCTCAGCAGAAACCTTTTCCAAACCAGAAGAGATTGGGATCTGATCTTCAGAGTCCTTAAAAAGAAACTGTCAACCACAAATTTTATATCCTGACATAACAAGCTTCATAAATGAAAGAAATACAAAGTATTTCCCAGACAAGCAAATACTGAGGGAATTTGTCACTATTAGGCTGGTTCTATAATAAATGCTCAAAGGAGTTCTAAACATGTAAATGAAAGGTCAGTATTCACCACCATAAAAACACATTTAAGTATAAAACTCACAGGTCTTACAAAGCAATTGCACAAAGGAGGAAGAGAAAGAAATTAAATAGCAACATGACAAAACTCCACCAACCCACAAAGAGAAAAAAGAAACAAATAATTTAGAAAACAACTAGATAACATTATAACAAGAAAAAAACTCACATATGAATATTAGCCTTGAATGCAAATGGAATGAATGCTCTACTTAAAAGGTAAAGATTGACAAAATTGATTTTTAAAAGCATGAACAAAAAAAGTAAAGACCAATATCCCTGATGAACATATATGCAAAAATCCATAATAAAATACTAAGAAATCAAGTCCAACAGCACATCAAAAACATAATACACCATGATCAAGTGGGTTTTATTCCAGGGAGGCAAGGATGATTCAGCATATGCAAATCAATAAATGTGATTCATCACATAAACTGAATTAATGGCAAAAACCATATGACCGTCTCAACAGATGCAGAAAAAGCATTTGATAAAACTGACCACACCCTAATGATAAAAACCTTCAACAAATTAGGCATAGAAGGAATACACTTCAAAATATTAAAGGATCTGTATGGCAAACCCACAGCCAACATCATGCTAAACAGGGAAAAGTTGAAAGTAATCCCAATAAGAACTGGAATAAGACAAGGATGCTCACTTTCACCATGCCTATTCAACATAGAACTAGAAGTCTTAGCCAGAGCAATCAAGCAAGAAAAAGAAATAAAAGCCATCCAAATAGAAAAAGAGGAAGTCAAATTATCTGTTATTGATAATATGATCTTATACCTAAAAAACCCTAACAATTTCTCCCCCCAAAAACTTCTTAAATATTATAACTGAATTCAGTAAATTTTAGGATACAAAATCAATGTATAAAAATCAGTAGTATTTCTATGTATCAAAAACAAGCTGAGAACCAAATCAAGAAGCAATCCCATTTACAATAGTTATAAAAAAAACCTAAGAATATATTTAACCAAGGAGGTAAAAGGAAAACTACAAAACACTGATGAAAGAAGTTGTAGATGACACAAACAAATGGAAAAACATCTCATGCTCATGGATTTGAATAATTAATATTGTTAAAATGACCATACTGCACAAAGCAATCTAAGATTCAATGCAATCCCTACCAAAATACCAATATCATTTTTCTCAGACTTAGAAAAAACAATCCTCAAATTCATATGGCATTAAAAAAGACCCAGAAGAGCCAAAGCAATCCAAAGCAAAAAGAACAACACTGGAAGCATAACATTATTTGACCTCAAATTATACTACAAGGTTATAGTAACTAAAACAGCATGGAACTGGCATAAAAATAGATCCGTAGAACAGAATACAGAACCCAGAAACACCACCACATAACTACAGCCAAATGATCTTTGACAAAGTCAACAAAAACATATACTGGGGGAAGGACACCCTTTTCAATAAATGGTGCTCAGCAAATTGAATTACCATATGCAGAAGAATGAAACTGAATCCCTCTCTCACCATATATAAAAATCAACTCAAGATGGATCAAAGAATTAAATGTAGGACTTGAAACCTTACAAATACTAGAAGAAAACCTAGGGAAAACTCTTCTGGACATTGGTCTAATCAAAGAATTCATGACTAAGACCTCAAAAGCACAAGCAACAAAAACAGACAAATGAGACTTAATTTTAAAAAAGCTTCTAGAAAGCAAGGTAAATAATCAATAGAGTGAAAAGACAACCGGAAGAATAGGAGAACATATTTGCAAACTATGCATCTGGCCTGGGGACTGATATCCAGAATTTACAAGGAACTCAAACAACTCAACAACAGCAACAGCAACAAAATAATAATAATAATTAATAACCCCATTATAAAGTGGACAAAGGGCATGAGTAGACATTTTTCAAAAAAAGACACACAAAAGGCCAACAGACCTATGAAAAAATGCTTAACATCACTGAATATTAGAGAAATGCATATTAAAACCACAATGAGATATCATCTTATTCTAGTCAGAATGGCTATTATTAACAAGTCAAAAAATAACAGATGTTGGTGAGGATGCAGAGAAAGGAAACACTAACACTCTGCTGGTGGGAATTGAAATTAGTATAACCTCCAAGGAAAACAGTATAGAGACTTCTCAAAGAACTAAAAATAAAACTACCATCTGATCCAGCAATTCCACTTCTGGGTATCTACCCAAAGGAAAAGATAATTATTCATAGGTTTCTCACAGCATGATTCACAATAGCAAAACATGGAATCAACTTAAGTGCCCATAAATGGATGACTGGATAAAGAAAATGTGGCATACACACACACACACACACACACACACACACACACACACACATATATAGATATATATAGACCACACACACACACCCCATTTGTATGTACATTATCTTAAATGAAACAACTCAGAAAGGGAAAGTCAAATGCCACGTTCTTATTTATAAGCGGAAGCTATATAATGGGTACACATGAACATAGAGTGTGGAGAGTGTGGAATGACAGACACTGAAGACTTGGAAGGGTGGGAGGTTAGGAGGGGGTGAGGGATGAGAAATTACTTAATGGGTACGTTATTTGGGTAATGGTTACACTAAAAGCCCAGACTTCATGATTATGTAATATATCCATGTAAAAAAACTGCACTTGTACCCATTACATTCACACAAAAATTTTAAAAATAAATCTATAAAACTCTGCACTTTACTGCCTAAGGTATTAAGTGTGTCAATAACCCCCTAGTTATTACAGGAGGGATATCAACATGTGTCAGTTGAAATAGTACTATAAACAACAAGGAACAATTGCTAATCTTTTTCAAGTAGTAGTCAGTACTTTCATTGTTTTAGGTTCTTTTGTTAAATGTTTAAAGTTCTTATTGCACATATGACACAACAGAATACCAAATACATCCCATTGATTGTGTAGTTTTAAACTAGTAGAAAGAAAATATAATTTCAACATGTTATTATGAGAGGTTAAGATAATAATACAGTTGTCCCCCAGCATCCATGGGGAATTGGTGCCAGGGCACCCTGAGGATACCAAAATCCATGGATGCTCAAGTCCCTTTTATAAAATGGTGTAGTATTTGCATATAACCTACACACATCCTCCTATGTACTTTAAGTCATCTCATAATAACTTATATAGTACCTAATCCAATCCTTACACATCACTTCATTCACATGGATTCAACATAGTACTTGACACACGGCAAATCCAAGTTATGGTTTTGGACCTTTGTGTAATTTTTTTTCCTGAATATTTTTGATCCATGTTTGACTGAATCCACAGATGTGAAATCCATGGATATGAAAGGCCAACTGTACTCTTCACTCATTAAATATAACACACAAGCAGTGTTTTAATGTTGATATAACTAATAATTGAACTGAAGCAGTTGTTCATTATATAAACAGGAAAAATAAGCAAAATGTAATTACTGGTTAGCTGAAATTAACTTAGAAACAAATTATTCTTGGCTGGGCGCAGTGGCTCATGCCTGGAATCCCAGCACTTTGGGAGGCCGAGACGGGCGGATCACTTGAGGCCAGGAATTCCAGACCAACCTGGCCAAAATGGTGAAACTCCCTCTCCACTAAAAATGCAAAAATTGGCCAGGCATGGTGGTGCACACCTGTAGTCCCAGCTACTCAAGAGGCTGAGGCATGAGAATCCCTTGAACCTAGGAGGCAGAAGCTACAGTGAGCCGAGATCGCGCCACTGCACTCCAGCCTGGGTGACAGAGCAAGACTCTGTCTAAAAAAAAAGACAAAGAAACAAGTTGTTCTTTAAAGGTAAGAATGTATGGTTTCATAAAAATCAGTCTGCATTAATGCCTCATTTGCTATTTTAAATATTTTATAGCTTCCATAAAACATATTACCTTTTTTTCATAGGTGTGTTTTAAATGACTTTTCTCCATCTGAAACTTATTTTCTTGATCCTGTGAATGATAAATGTTTATATTTATTATACTTTAAATTATACTAGAGTCAACAAAATTAGCAGCCTAATTAAATCAATCAATCTACTTAATGTCAAACTTTAGTTCAGAGTTTTGCATATTATTAAGTAAGCCCTACAGGTAGAAATTGGAGTAGCTTTGTATTACGAGGCATAAAATCTTAGTCACCTGAAGATATTACTATTCTCAAAAGCACTTGCTTTACAGTATAAGAAAATCTTTCTGACCCTTAGGATTAAGAGATTACTTCAAAAATGACCAAGTCAATAAATATGGAAATGATAAATTTGAAGTTACATCATGTAACAGTCCTTGGTATTTTTTGATCACGAGAGAAAAGAGATCTAAAAGGTGCAAAAGAGAGAGACAGAGGGAGAGAGAGAGGCAGAGAAAGAAAGAGGGAAAGAAAGAGAGAAATTATGAAGATTGGCAGGTAATTTAAAAGAAGGAAATTATTCTAAAATAATGATATATTTAAATAAAATTTATTTTTAAAACTAATCTCAAAAGAGATCATTTCAATTCAAATTATTGTACTTTATTCTCTACATCTCATTAGCATCAATCTCTATTAAGATAAATAAAATGTAAAATTATACAATGCGATAAAAGAATCAGAAAAGATGACCTGCATTTCTGAGTTTTATTTTTTTAATTGACTCTCAATGATACATCTAAATCAAGAAAACTGTGTTTGACCATTGTTCTTCTGTGTAGAAATACAAGACTCACCGTTAGTTGTTGCTTTCTTTGAAGTTCTGATTCCTGTAACTGCTGTTTTAATTGACAGACATTCTGCTCTAATTCTTCAATCATACTAGATGCCTACAAGGATTTTAAGAAGAATAAAAAGCAGAATATTGATTTTTGTACCATATTATACTTTCCGATTGAAAAAATATGCCTTTTGTGCCCCTGAAAGTCCAATCAGAATTAAAATTATCTAGAAATTTGAATGAAAAATGTTTTTAAAAGATACTAGAAAAAATAATCTTTTAAAGTAAAAATATAAATTAAATGCAGCATAGTATTAAATATTATGAAAATGTAATGCTGACATAAAAATATAATCTTTTAAAGTAAAAATAGAAATTAAATGCTACATAATATTTAATGTTACGGAAATGTAACACTGACATAAAAATAATAGCTTTACAGAAAACTTCAAAATTTTAATTATAAAACGAAAGCAGAACCAAGATTTCAAAATAATAACGCATATAGTTACTCTATAAAATGTATTATTCATACAACTAAGTATTGGAATTTATATGTTTCCTCCTTTTAAGGCTTTGGCACTTAAAATGATTAGCTTATAGCAGAATTCAGTTTATTAAATATTTGTGTTGTGCTATATAGTAGACATTTAGAATTTTAAACATTTTAAATACCAATAAAAATTCCTGAAGTTCCTGTTAATTTAAGAATAAAGTGAAAGAGAGATTAATTTCAAATGCCAAATAATTTCTACTTGGCTATCTATGGCTCTAGGCTTAGTGAATAAATACTTCATGTGGATTATCTATTAACATAAATAATACCTTAGAAGCTGAAAGAGCATGTTCTTGTTTTAGAAGGTTTATATCAGCATCATATTTGGTTTGTAACAGTTTCATGTTTTGCTCATAATCATTCACAAGATGGTCCTTCTCTTTATGCAGTGTGTTACGCCTAAAAACAAGAGAATAAAATAGACTTTCAATGTATTTAAAACCAATCTCTAAAATGAAATTTTTTAATCAGCTAAATCCAAATATATTTCCATTCAATATATTAAATAAGTATCCACAATTTTGTCAACTGCTTCTAAACATTCTGCTTATGTTAAAAACAGGTTGGGTACAGTGACTCATGTCTGAAATTTCAGCACTTGAGGAGGCCAAGGCAAGAGTATCACTTCAGAAAGAGTTTGAGACCAGCCTGGGCAACAGAGTGAGACCGTGTCTCTACAAAAAAATAAAAATAGAAAAATTAGCCAGGCACGGTGGTGCATGCCTGCAGTCCTGGCTACTTGGGAGAATGAGGAGGGAGAATCGTATGAGCCCAGGAGTTTGAGATACAGTGAGCCATGATCACACCACTATACCCCAGTCTGGGTGACAGACAGAGACCCTGTCTCTAAATAAATAAATAAATAAACAAACAAACAGCAGTATTTAGAAAATTCCCAAGGCTAAACTCGCAAAGTGTAATTAATTTTGGCAGATAACTTATACAGTTAATATCAGTACTTTATAGCTACACCTGATAAATATCTGATTTCAGACAATACCTTGCCTTTACTTCTTGTAATTCACTACACGTTATTTGGTAACATCTTTCAAGTTCTGCTTTTTCTTGAATTAATTTCTGCCTCTGTAAATTACTGTTTTCTGCTTCTCCAGTCAGCTGCTGGACACGGGCCTCCAGTTCTTTGATCATGTGGTTCTAAAAGAACAGGTCATGGTTAAGAAAGTCTCTGACTCAGTTGTAACACTTTCGTATCTGTAAGAAGCTTGAGGAACACGTATAATCTATAAGAATAAATAAAACAAATGTATCATAAACCATGGTAGTAGAAATTAAATCAACCTTGAACTTAACCAAGTCTTTAAAAAAAAATGCATACTACCAGAAAAATAAGAACATCACAGTTATATACTTTTAGCCTTTTGTTCATTTAATGAATATTTACTGAGGCTGGTAATATTCAAGAATGTAGATACATAGCAGTAAATAAGACAAAGTTCCTATCCTCAGGAAAGTTTCAGTCTCTATGCCTCTTTATACGTACGGCCATTAGCTGACTACTTACCAGTGTTCTTTGCATTTGATTTTAAGTTTTTGAAATGTGTTATAAGAGTAATGTAATAGTATTTTTAAAGGAAATCCATAACCCCAAAATTGTAGCACAATGGTGTTCACATAAGTGATATGCTTATTTTTAAGTGTATAGGAACATTTAATTAGTTGTGTTAGTGTGCAAGATTTTTATTCATTTTTTAACATCTTTGCCATTTTGTAAAATGCACTTCTCTACTCTTCCACAGTATTAAGATTATCACTCAACTAAATCATTTCTCTATTATTTAATATTTATTTAGAATTTTTCCCTTTGTAGAACTGCAATTTAAAACGTGGATAAAGGTATTTATCATCTTTTAGATACTTTATCTAAAATTAGGGTAAGCAAGCATTAGATGAAGGGACAATTAATTTTCAGTTTTAAAATTAAACTTCTAATAAGTGTCAGCAATAAGGATAGGTTAGTATGATGTTGCACTCAATTATTGTGTTATTCTAAGAAAAACATTTTAAAGATGCAGTTTAAGCATTAGATAATATTACAGCCCTGACATCCTTTCTTCATCTCATCCTTTCTTCATTACAATACCAAATAGATATACAAGTTAAATTTTGGTGTAACAGCTTCCAATCTATATAAATGACTTATCTAACTTAAAAGCATGGTTTATAGACTAACTTCTTTAAATGCATACAATTCTAGACTGACAAACATCAGAAGTTCTGATTTCTTCTTCCTGCATCTTATTCACTTTGTCTCTTCATTATCCCTCTGCTTTAGGAGCTCCTTTCAGAAAATAGTTTCCATTTCCTAATATATATTCTAAACACCCTTTATGTCCTGCGTATTCATTAACTGGAAGAAACAAAGAACATATACTTTGCCTTCCAGTTTTAGATGGTGGAATAAAGATGATTTGTATTCCTTCGTCTCTTGGAAACCAAAAACAGACAAGATAAACTAAAAATAGAAATGCAAATTCCATCCTAATAAACCCTACAAGAGGATATTCTATTATTGGCTATAAAAGAGTAGCTTGCAGCAGATCACACTCCCAATGCTAACAACTGAAAAACCCAGTTTTTTTTTGTTTTTGTTTTTGTTTTGAGACAGGGTCTCGTAGCGCAATCTTGGCTTACTACAGCCTCAACCTCCCAGGCTCAGGTGATCCTCCCACCTCAGCTTCCTGAGCAGCTGAGACTACAGGTACATGCCACCACACCTGGCTAATTTTTGTACCTTTTTTGGTAGTGATGGGGTCTCACTATGTTGGCCAGGCTGGTTTCAAACCCTGGCCTCATGCAATTCACCCTTCTTAGCCTCCCAAAGTGCTAGGATTACAGGCGTGTGCCACCATGGCCAGTGAAAGATTTAATTAGTAGGAAAGCACTTGAGAACTTCTAAGGCAGTTTGAAAACATCATAGAGATGAGGCATCATCCTGTAAGGTGCTTTTACCCTAGAGGTATTTTTCAATGACGGAAGATGAGGATGGGGCAAGGAAACAAAGGCAGATGGTGGCCGAGGCAGCCAGGACTTGAGGAAACAAGATCCCTCAGAAAAGCAACACACAGAGAAGTGGGCACCACACCAGCAGTTTTCTCAAGAGAATTTGTCAAATTCTTTTTCTTTTTCTTTTTGGAGACGGAGTTGCACTCTGTCCAGGCTGGATCTCGGCTCACTGCAGCCTCCACCTCCCAGGTTCAAGCGATTCTCCCGCCTCAGCCACCTGAGTATTGGAATTACAGGTGCACACCACCACACCTGGCTAGTTTTTGTAATTTTAGTAGAGGTGGGGTTTCACCCTGTTGGCCAGGCTGGTTTTGAACTCCTGACCTCAAGTGATCTGCCCACCTTGGCCTCCCAAAGTGCTGGCGTTACAGGCATGAGCCACTGCGCCTGGCCAAATTTGTCAAAGTCTTAGCATTCGCAGGGCAGGAAGCCAAGAAACCAAGTGGAAAAAAAAAAAAAAAACTCAGAAAAGCACACTAGAGTTTTCTGCAGTATCAGTGTACTTAGGAGTAAAATAGATTGTCCAAGGAGGAGAGCCCCTAGTATTAATAATATCACAGGCTTTCAGTTGAGACCTGTGTTGAGGACTACCACTAGGAGTGAAAGTTAGTCAAAAGTAGACCAAAGATTACAAAGATTGCAACTCAGCCTTGAGTCAATTCAGCCCCTGAATGGATCCAGTGATCTGTCTCTACACCAGCTGCCTCTCAGAAGTGAGAGAAGAGCCTCTCTGGAAGAAGATAACATCATCCACAGCCTTTATTATTTTTTGTGCACAATGTTTGGCAATTAATCACAAAATAACAGGCATACCAAGAAATAAAATCAGAGGAAAAAAACAGAAAATAGAAATAGACATGCAGATGCCCCATATATTGAAATTGTAAAACATATGAGGCATGTGTTTTCCTGACTCAAAATATATGAGACCTCACACAAAATGAAGTGAAGATCAAATATAATTACAGGAATAGTCCAGAAGAAGAAGTCTCGTGGCTGGAAATCCTGAAAATGTCATCAGAACACACTTGTACAAACTAAGTGGCATGCAAATAACATCGCTGGTTCAATAATAACAGATGCATACATTCCAGCTGTAGCTTCTTTCAACGTAATCTGGCACGAAAAAGAAGCAAGAAAGATTATGCTGAATGAAAAAATCACACAAACCATTTTTGCACAAAGCAATCTATGGATGAGATTGATTAAGGGAAAGAAATAACATTATGAGCAAGTAAAAACTGTAAGAGCAAACAACCAACATAGAAGAAAACAAAATGGAGATCCAGCATTTACCTAGTTAGTGTACCTAAAGAACAGAAATGGTAGAACAAGAAAATGTACCTAATGACATACAAGAAAACTATACATGAAAATAATATACAAATGGAAAGAGTATACTGTAAAAGTCACACAGAATGAAGAATGCCAAGACATAAGTAAAATTATTAAACTTCAAGGAAATGATCCTTTTAAAGTATTAATCAGACATGTCACTCTCTTGCAAAACCCTCCAATGGCTTCTCTTATCACTCAGAATAAGAAGATACTATCATGGCCTCTGATTTCATCTCCTACCACCCTCCCTCTCATTTACTATACTCCAGCCATACAGGCCTCCATGCTGTTTCTCAAAGTCATCAAGCTAGCCTCAAAGCCTTTTCATTTACTGTTCTCTCTGCCTAAAGCATCTTCCTCCAGGGGCCTGCATAGCTCACTTCCTCACTTCTTTCAGTTCTCCACCTAAATGTCATCTTGTGAAGGAATCTTTCCATAGCCATTCTACCTAAATAAGCAGATCTCTACTGCCTATATTTCTGTGGCCTCTTACCCTTTCTTTTGCTTTTTCTTTCTTTGTTGTTTGTTTTCCACAATAAAGTATAAGCTTAAGACAGCCAAGACATTGCTTTATTTGCACTAGATCTCCTGTTTCTTTCTAGCACACTGCTTAGCTTGTAGTAGGTATTCAATATACATTTGCCAATTATCAAAACAGCTGGCCTTGAATGATACGGGTTTGAACTGTATGGGTCCATTTATATGCAGATTTTTTTTCAACTAAATGGTGATCAAAAATACAATATTCACAGGATGTGAGACCCACTTACATGAAGGGTCCGCTTTTTCTGTACCCACACTCCACAATGCCGATTGCAAGACTTGAATATGTGCCAATTTTGATATACACAGAGGTCCCGGAACCAATCCCCTGCATATACCAAGGCACTACTGTATTCTCAAAAATAAAAACAGGATAACTGCTAAAATGTCAAAATGTCCCTTCCATATTCAAAACTGGAGTGATTTCTGGCCATATTATAGAAAATATTAGCATTTTATAAGGTTATAATAGGGTTACAATGAGGAAATAACAAACATCTGTCCAATATAGAATATATCAAAATGGTTTTTGCATGTTTTATAAAAAATAGAGATAAAATACAAGAAATCCAACACAGAGGTAAAGCTATTCCCCTCTATATTAAAAGAATTTCTGGAAATCTATTTCTTTTTTTCCTTATATGAATCCAAAATAAATGTGAACATCATAAAATTTTAGAAAGTATCAAATTGCTAAACAAATAAACCAAGGCAAAGGGGGTTGAATTACACAAATAAATAAATCCACAGACTTTGCCTAAAGAAAAAGGGTTTCTGTTAGCCAGAAAAACCAGACAGCTCTCTTTCTACAATGTGAATAATTAAATACAGTGGAGATGAGAGAAAAAATGCTCAGATAAAAGCATAGAACTATTTTTATGAGAGAAAGAAAAAAGAGATAAAAGAGAAAGATATCCAACAAATCAGAGAAGAAAAATGATAGACATTGAAGCAATATTGTGACCTCAGCTATCTGTATATCATTGAACAAAGTAACAGTGATAAAGTGAACTTGAATTTTTTTTGTTTTTGTTTTCGTTTTTGTTTTCATTGAGACAGAGTCTCACTCTGTCGCCCAGGCTGGAGTGCAGTGGCGCAATCTTGACTCACCGCAACCCCTGCCTCCCAAGTCCTAATGCTTCAGTCTCCCAAGTAGCTGGGACTACAGGCATGCGCCACCATGCCCAGCTAAGTTTTTGTATATATATATATATATATTTTTTTTTTTAGTAGAGATGGAGTTTCGCCATGTTGCCCAGGCTGGTCCTGAACCCCTGACCTCAAGTGATCTGCCCACCTAGGCCTCCCAAAGTGCTAGGATTACAAGCGTGTGCCACCACGCCCAGCCTGAACTTGAAATTTTGACTAAGGAATTATTAAAATGATGAAAAAAATTATCAGATCTGAAAGGAAGAGATTTGTGACTAAAATAGGTAACCCGAGGACTGTACCTGTTCAAAAGGAGCAGAACTATGAGAGGACATGGTTCCTGTTCATTGCCCTATTAGATGCTGTGGTCTGCACTACTGGCCAGTCTTTTTGAGGATTTGCATGTATTGTAAGTACCGACAAGTGAGTACCTCTGTGAACGTGTTACTTGCCCATCCTTATTTGTCTTCACCTGTTGACAAACCTTCAGGTTCCAACAGAAAACAACAACTGTTGGTGAAGTTGTGGAGAAACTGGTACCCTTGTGTACTGCTGGTGAGAATGAAAAATGGTATAACCATTATGGAAAACAGTATGGAGGTGCCTCAAAAATTTAAAAATAGAACTACCAAATGATCTGGCAATCACACTTCTGCTTATTTATCCAAAAGAACTGAAGTCAGGATCTCAAAGAAATATTTGTACTCCCATGCAAAATTATTCACTATAGCCAAGATGTATAAACGGCATAGCATTAACCAGAGAAAATGGTGAATAGGAGATGGGACTAATGTGCAGCTCTCTCCTGGATGGACAGAACAGCATCTGGAAACTCACATTGTGAACTTTTGCTCCAAGAACCACCACAGAAACATACCAGGAAAACCAACAGAATTCACAGACCCTTTGAATAAAACAGCTTGCCACTGCAAACACCACAAGACAGCCGAAAAACTGAGCTCCCGAAGTGTGATGGGGGAAAGTCAGCCTCCAAATACACATCCACACTGGGGAGCCTGAACAATGTAAATGTCCATGGATGAATGAATAGCTAAACAAAATGTGGTATATACATGCAATGGAATATTATTCAGCCATTAAAAAGCGAAAGCCTGTTTTATGTTACAACTTGAATGAATCTTGAAAACATTATGCTGCATGAAATAAGGTAGTCATAGAGGGACAAACACTGCATGATTCCAGTTATAGGAAATATCTGAAATAGTCAAACCCATATAAACAAAGTAGAGTGGTGATTGCCAGGGGCTAGATGGAATGGAAAATGGGAAGTTGCTACTCAATGGGTACAGAGTTTTAGTCACGCAAGACAAAAAAGTTTTAAAGATATGCCATATAATATCATGCCTATAGTTACTAACACTGCATTGTACCTTAAAAATGTGTTAAGAGGGTAGATCTCACACTATGTGTTTTTACCGCAATAAAAAGAAAAAGAGAAAACAATGGCTAAAACTTAACACCACATTAAATATGCATACATGTAAAATTCTTGCCCAATAACCAAGGCTTCATGGACCACCGACGTATTTTGATGATGAATATAATGACAACAGCCACCACTGAACCCTCATTATAGGTCAGGCACTGTGCTAAGTGTTTTACCAGCTTTAGGCCATTTCTCTTTCCCGCAGAACTATGAGGTAGGTATCATTAACATCATTTTAAATATGAAAAAACTAGGGCTTAGGAAAATTGATTAACGTGGCCACACTTGCCCTACTGGTAAACTGGTAAGCAGCAAAAAAGAATTTGATCCAAGATCTCCTCGAATCAAAACCTATTCCACTGCATTACATCTTCTCCAGGACTTTGATATTCTGCTCATGGAATTAACATAAAATAAATTTGCAAAAATACCTCGGGTAGACATATCATTTCAAAACATAAAGTAAACAAAGAAAAGCTAAAATGCAACACTGCAATACTTGAGGTCTCTTTCTTAACCTCCCACATTATTACTGCTATTATTACCAGTCCCAAGATAAGATATTTTTTAATTGTGTAATTTGAAGGCTGTAGTGTTTTCTACCTTGAACAATCTATTATAATAAAGGGTTGGCTAGTGAAATTCTACCCATTTGTAAGCCCCTTTATTAAAATGCTCATTCCAGGAGAAATGAGACTCATGAATGGGATATTATAATCTATTTGCTAAAGGAACAGACCAGTAGAAATAATCTGTTACCATAAAATGTCTCCTAAATATGTGTGGAAATAAAAGTGGCTCATTATCCAATGATTTCTTAAACATATACTTTAGTTAGCTTAGATTAATAAAGTCAAAAGTTATCAGGTTTAAAATATAATAATTTTTAAGAACTAAATTTTAAAATATACAACCAGAATGCTCTAAAAATAACATTTCAATATCCATTCACTCTCCAGCTCTCCTTCTTCCCGCGACCACCTCTCTCTCTCCTCTCCCTGTTCTCTCCTCTCTCCTCTGGCTCTCCCGTGCTGGTCATGCTAATGTCACTGCGGTATTACGTGATTATCTTCTGGCTTTTGCATTTCAAACTACATTGAATAATTCTAACTATAATGCTAAGTAATGATTAAATCATCTTTCTTTCCAGTATTTATGCATAGTCTTTCCCCCATTTCAACAAATTAAAGTGCCCATCCTGAATTTTATCATGACTTCCATAGGATGATTTTTCTAATACTACAAGATTGTTTGTCTTTTCGTAACAACAATTCTTACTCTAGTACCATAAAAGTATGAAAAGTACATTCCCAATTACTTCATCAGTAATAGAAATAAAAAGGACAGGCCCCAGAACCAGTCCCTTCAGCACACTACTCACCATATTCCATCAGGCTCATACTACTTTTTAAAATGAATTTTACAACATACCTGAGGCCAAACTTTACTGGTTTGTCAAAAGACTACTTCTCCTGAGAATTCTTCAGAAAATAACTCAAAGAATGCTATGTATAATATAGATTTTAAGTATATACATAGATATGATTATTATATATCTGAGGCCCACCAGATGGACAAAACCAATCTAGCTGGTTCTGTCTGTGAAGGCTGACATAAGGTTAGGAAGTCCTGGGGCTGTACCAAATACAACAGGGAGTCGGAGGTTGCAGTGAGCTGAGATCGCGCCACTGTACTCTAGCCTGGCAACAGAGCAAGACTCTGTCTCGAAAAAAAAAAAGAAAAGAAAAGAAAAGGAAAGAAAAGAAAAGAAAAAAGAAGATTCTGATACGATTTATTCAAAC
Source organism: Gorilla gorilla gorilla (assembly GCF_029281585.2). Taxonomy (NCBI): domain Eukaryota; kingdom Metazoa; phylum Chordata; class Mammalia; order Primates; family Hominidae; genus Gorilla; species Gorilla gorilla. The sequence goes on along the minus strand of NC_073228.2, from coordinate 25,950,196 downwards.
ACTGAACACCTGCCAAGACACAACTGCTGTTAGAAGCTGGCATGCTTTCTCACATGCAGATAAGTATTACATGAAATGAAAAAGTGGCCTCTGCATTAAGATCTCTATTTGTCAAACAAATACTTTTGTATATACTCATGCCAAGTTTCTGATTGAAGAAGCAAACTATGTGACGTCACTTATTCATTTTATTTTTGATTTTTAAAGCATTTTCTGAACACTAATGTTCTGCACACAATTTTACACACAAAGTACATAAATTTTGAACCTATAACATCAAGGAAAAGCCTATAGGCATATATAAAGTATCTTAAAAACAACAACATTTGCCAAATTAATTTTTTAAACAGAATAAAAGAGCTGAGAGGATGCAAAATAGTGGAGTTCTTAAAATGGAGTAAAAAATTAGTCAAGAAAAAGAATGCTGATGTAGAACTATATTTTGCCGGCTGTAACAGACAATGCAGAAGCAGAATTCAGTGGTATATGACAACAGAATCAGGGAAGAAATAAGTTACTGTACAGAAAATGATGAACAGATTACCTTGTATGAACAGGATATCTTCCCAATGTATCTTTGAGTACATTGGGAACTCAAAGGTAGCACTTGGAAAACTAGGTTGGACTTTGTGAACTGATGTAACTTGTAAGCATTAATTATAATAGGCATGATATTAGGAACTCAGATTCTTAATCATGGGAAAATTAGAAAAAAATGCATCTGTTGGCTATGGAGTAAGAGGAGACAGGTAAGAGTAATTGGCAGGTTACTGGAAGAGTCAGGAATGAGGCAACAATGGCCAGGACTCAATTGGTAGCAGTGGAAACAGAAGGGAAGAGAGCAGATCCAAGAAAATTTTCAGAGAGGTAAAATGGATGATTCTGTAACATACTAAATAAGGGAGATGAAAAGTGGGAAAAACATAAATCTTCCAGGTTCAAAATTTAATGTGCCAACAGAATGATGATGATGCCAACTGACAAGAGGAAATTTGAGAAAGGGTATTATTTTGGTATTAATTATCATAGGTTTGATTTTCTATAAGTTAAGTCTTAGAAAATATAAAATGTCTCATGGTCTTTTCGTCGTACAACATCTACTGATATAAGAAGTCAGTACTGGAGATATAAATGTTGGAGTTTTACATACAAACTTAATTCGAAACCTTGTAGGAGTTAAAAATTAAAAAGGGTTAGTATTAGGCAACTACGTGGTATCCACAGTTGTCCTATGGCAAACTCCTATGGCAAAAAGAGCAACTAATTTTATCTTATTTCACAAACTTCTTATGAAAATAGGACATATTTTCATAAGAAGAAGAATTTATCCATGAAAATAGGACTATTTTCATAAGAAGTTTGTGTGCCACTGCACTCCAGCCTGGGCAACAGAGAGCAAGACTGCATAAGTCTTAAAGATAGAGTTTATGATTTATAACAAAAGGTGCTTAAGTCTTAAAGATACATATGTTTATGATTTATGAAGTTATAAATCATAAATCTTCAAAATAAATTCTGATAACATTTTTACAAATTGAAAACTCATGAGCCACTAGAAGATGTGAACATTGCCAGCCTCCCTAAAGCCTTATTAGTTACCCTCCACCCAAAGGTAACCACTATTTTGACCTCTATCAGTACAAATAAATTTTGTCCTTTTCAAACTTTGTATAAATGGAATCACAGAGTGTATAACTTTTTGGGGTCAGGCTTCTTCATGCATATTATATGCCTATGGGATTCATCCATGTTGTGGAATGTAAGAGTAATCTTTTTCAGTACTGTATATAGCATGCTAAAATAATTTATCCATTCTATTGATGAGTTGTCTTCAGTTTTTGACTATTAAAAATAATGTGGCTATGAAAACTCTCATACATGTTTTACGATGCATACATGTACAGATTTCTTTTGGTTATACATGTTGCAGTGAAACCACTGTCATAAGATGTGCCTATGTCAAGCCTCAGTAGTTACTATCAAGGAGCTTTTCAAACTGGATATAAAAATTTGAACTTCTTACAGCAGTGTATGAGACTTCAGACTATTCTGTATCTTTGTCAAAACTTTGTACTGTGATTTTGTTTTTTAATTTTAGCCCTTTTTGTAGGTATGTAGAGATACTGAATTTACATTTCCCTGACTATTAATAATTTGAGCACCTTTTTAAGTGTTTATTAATCATCTGAATAGCTTCTTTTGTGTGCTGCCTATTCAAATACATTGCTCTTTTTTATTGAATTGTTTTTCTTGATGATTTTTTTTATTTTTAAAATGCAAGACCTTTATTGAATAAAGGAATTGCAGATATCTTCTTCCATTCTGAATTGCCTTTTCCCTTTTTTTCTTTTTTTTTTTTTTTGAGACAGAATCTTGCTGTGCTCTGTTGCCCAGGCTAGAGTGCAGTGGTGCAATCTCGGCTCACTGCAGGCTCCACCTACTGGTTCAAGACATTCTCATGCCTCAACCTCCCGAGTAGCTGGCAGCATGCGCCAACCACGCTTGGCAAATTGTTGTATTTTTAATAGATACAGGGTTTGCCATGTTGGCCAGGCTGGTCTCAAACTGCTGGTCTCAGGTGATCTGCCTCCCTTGGCCTTCCAAAGTGCTGGGATTACAGGCGTAGGCCACCATGCCAGCCTCTTTTCCCTTTCTTAATGATACCTTTGGTGATCAAAAGGTATTAATTTTAATATATTCTAATTTATTAGTATCTTTCTTTAAGGTAAACATTTAATTTCCCTTTTAAGAAACCTTTGGCTAGTCCAGGCCAAGAAGATATTCTAAGATTTCCTCTTTAAGTTTTATCATTTTATCTGCACATTTAATTCTAAGATGTTCCTAAAATGGGTTTATTAAATGATGTGAAGGTTCAAGATGCATTTTTTCTATATGAATATTCAATTGACCAATTTATTGAAAGAACCACTTTTCACAGTAAATGGCTTGGTAAAAAAAAAAAGTAAATAATTGTAATTTTCATTAAAACTATTATCCTATATTACTAATCCCCAAAAATTCAAAAGAACAAGGAGAAAATGATTTTAGAATTATTATATAATGAATATACATTGAGAAACAAAAAATATAGCCATCACCAAAATAAGTATTGTAGGAAATTAAAATTTTTGTCAAACAAGGAAAAACATTATGTTTGACCTAAGTGGCAAATAGAGCAGAGTTTAAATGTTAATTTATTAAAAAAAAAAACCTTTAAGCAAAACAGTGTATAGCAGGTCCTCAAATAACATCATTTCATTATAATAACGAGAAAAAAATTTGGTTTCATTATATGTCACTTCACTTATAATCAGTTTCCAAAAACCTATCAATGACATTAAATAAGGACTTACTGTATACACAGGCTAGTATATACTGTATACACAGGTCAGTATTTCCTTGGTCAGGTGAGAGGGTGCAAGAGAAATGATACCCCAACAGCAGCATGCATACCTAGCACACAGATATTGGTTTCCAATACCATTTCTCCATATAATCCGTATTGATGGGGCCATGTCCAAGAAGCACAGAAGTCAAATGAAAGAGCTCCCAATGGCCAAAGCTGGAACAATTTGAGCAACAAAATGAAGAAATATTGGCTTATAACCCAAAGCATAAGATAAATATCCACATTTTCATATTGGTATGAATAAATAATAGAATAAATTGATAAATAAGGAGAAAAAGTCTCCCATGCAGAAAAATTCCAAAAATTTATATAGATACCCCACCCTCAAGAGCAGGGAGTAAAACTCCCTACTTCTTAAACACAGGCTGCCAAATGGTAACTTCCTTTCAAGGAGTACAGTATGGAAAGGTGGTAAGTAACTTTACACTGCAGAAACCTAATTAACACTACCTCAGCCAGATGATCAAAATTAATATGCACAGGTATGATGTCATGTTGATAATATGTATTCATGGCTGGGCATGGTGGTTCATGCCTGTAATCCCAGCACTTTGGGGAGACTGAGGAAGGCAGATCACCTGGGGTCAGGAGTTCGAGACCAGCCTGGCCAACATGGCAAAACCCTGTCTCTACTGAAAACTACAAAAATTAGTTTTAGTGGGCATGGTGGCACACACCTGTAATCCTAGCTACTCAGGAGGCTGAAGCAGGAGAATCACCTGAACCCAGGAGGCGGAGGTTGTAGTGAGCTGAGATTGCGCAACTACACTTTAGCCTGGGTGACAGAGAGAGACTGTCTCAACAAAATAAAATAATAAAATAATAATAATACGTATTCATGATATGATATGATGAGAATAGCACTTTAACTCTGAGGGTCTTCCTGCCTAAACCCACAACCCCAGTCTAATCATGAGGAAAGCATCAGACAGTTTCTACTAGATGGGCATTTTACAATATGCCTAACCAGTCAATACTCCTCAAAACTGTCACGGTGATAAAAAAACAAGGACAGTCTGAGAAATTATCACAACCAAGAGGAAAGTAAGGAGGCCTAACAACTAAATGTCATGTGGTATCCTAGATGAGATCCTGGAAAAGAAACAACATTAGGTAAAAATGAAGGAAACCTGAATAAATGAAAGACTTTAGCTAATAGTGTATCAATATTGATTTACTTATTGTGAAAAGTGTACCAAGATAACCTAAGATGTGAAAAACAGGAGAAACCGAGTGCAGGTTATATGGGAATTCTCTGCACTATCTTTTTAAATTTTCTGTAAATCTAAAACTATTAAAAAAAAGTGTCTATTTTTAAATGGTCATTTTATTCAACATGATGAATTGGTGCTATTTGGAGATTCTCTCGATTATAATCATTGTGAGCTTGGGAGAAGAAATGGTGATAGAAACTATAAAATCAAATTCTAGCTATCTCAGTGTGTCCATGAGTAGTTCTATGAATTATCATATGTCACTACTAACATAGTTAAATATTTCAGATGTCTAAGGCTTTTGGCACTCTTTAAGGTAAAGGATCTTAACCTACCTTAACCTACCATAGAGGATCATGGATGGAATTCAGACTGTCGCTGAATTTGAATTTTTTCTTTAAAGTTCACTTTCATTTTCACCACCCTAACTGAAAGTTAACATTTCCCTTCAATTGTGAATGTAGTCATCAGACAAAGTTAGCATTAGCAATACCTGGAACAAACAGAAATCATGGATATTTTTATAGTTCATTACACTACTGAGCAATCACTATACATTGTTTACCCTCATTAGAAATTACTATCATGCCTACTGCTAGATTTTGATATTTACCGCATTAATTTAGAAGCATATGTATTACTTTATCACAGTTTTGATTTATGAATATTTTAACAACTGTAACTCAATATAATTTTTCTTTGTAATCTTTTATTTTTAAAATACTATTCTGAGAAGGACTACACAGAATTCACCAGATTCCCAGCAGGGTCCATGGTACAAAAGATGTTAAGAACTCCAGTAAGAAAGCCTAGAATCTCAATAAAGCTGCCCACAGATTTTCAGTGTGTCTAAACCCTAATGTCAATAGACCCTATCATTTTACAGCCTTCATCTTCCCAAGCATCTAGCAAGGAAGCTATAATTTTTATATTTACGTTTTAATATTTGTTTTAAAAATCTATTGTTTGCATATTTTCACTATGAGTTTCCCATAAGAAAATCCCTGCCAATACCAAAATGCGTAAGTCTCATAATCTATACAAGTGTCTGCTTACAATAAATGGCAATAAGACAACACAAGACTCAACAAAAAAGAAAAAAGCCTGAAAGAACAGCAAAACAGAGAAACTGATTCTCAGTGACAGTCCCATCTTTCATCTTAAGCCAGGCCTTGAACTCTACCTTGTTTAATTATTAAATCAGGAGCTGCTCAGCAAGACCTGTCTACTTTTGACGATTCTTAAATTCAATCCTGCTGACAGACTCCGTCCATGTTTCTCTATATTTACTAGTATTACCTATGACAAGGTTTGAATGCTAATTTTTAAAATTCAACTTTCATTAAAAATAGAATGAAAGTTCTCTGACAGGTACCTCTTGGTTCCAAAGCATGACTTTTCTTTTTATCCCAAACTTATAAAAATTAAAAATTCCATTGTGAATGATATTTCTCTCAATATTATTTAATAAATAAAATATACCCATGCAATAAACATCGAAGCAATATATTTTACAAATTTCCATTGTAATATTATTTAATATATTTATTAAATATATTCACTTTGTGAAGATTTAGAATGTTGAAATAATGAAAATGTATTTTAGATTTAAATTTGTTTTTTGTCCATGCCTTTAAATATCAAAGAGCTATCTGTACACCCACGTACACGGCAGCATTATTCACAACAGCCAAAAGGCAGAAGCAACTCAATTGTCCATCTGCCAATGAATGGACACACATGTGGTATATGCATAGAGTGGAATTATTATTTAGCCTTTAAAAAGAAATTTTGACACAAGCCACAACATGAATGGACCATAATGACATTATGCGAAGTGAAATACGCCAGTCACTGAAGGACAAATACTGCATAATTCCACTTACATGAGTTTCCTAGAATGGTCAAATTCGTAAGAGACTAAAAGTGAGGAACTGAATGAAGAGGGCAAGTGGAGAATTATTGTTTACTGGGTACAAAGTATTAGGAAAGATGACAAAATTTGGAGCTGGATGGTAGTGATAGTTGCACTACAATGTAAATGTACTTAATGCCACTGAACTATATACTTATAATTATTAAAATGGTAAATTTCATGTTACATCTATTCAATAAAAAAAGAATGACGAAAAAGAATGTGATGATTTATTTGTATCCTAAATATATAAAATGTTCCTATAAATCAAGGAAAAGAATAACTGAATTTAAAAATAGACAAAGGGGATGAATTGGCTATTTCAAAAGACCAAGAAACGTAAGAGCCAAAAGGGAAATGGAAATTAAAATAATACATTTTTTCAAGCTAGAAACAAAAAAAAAATTTTTTTTTTGAAACAGGGTCACATTCTGTCACCCAGGCTGGAGTGCAGTGGTGTGATCATAGCTCACTGCAGTCTTGGCTTCCTGGGCTCAAGCAATCCTCCCACCTCGGCCCCACAAGTAGCTGGGACTACAACGTGCACTACCACGCCCGGCTAATTTTTTTATTTTTTGTAGAGATGGGGTCTTGCTGTGTTGCTCAGGCTGGTCTCAAACTCCTGGGCTCAAGTGATCCACCTGCCTCAGCCTCCCAAAGTACTGGGGTTACAGGCGTGAGCCACCATGCCTGGCCAAAATATTTTACAATTTGGTAAGTCCAAGTCTTGGCAAGGATGTGAAGACAATTCCTACTCTTGTTGAGCAGTGCCATAAACTGGTATAACCACTTTGAAAAGCTTACTATGGATACAGAAATTACACTCTTAAATACATACTCCCTAAAGCAGTGATTTTCAAATTGTGGGTCTCAATCCATGAGAAATCAAGTTGTAAATCACAACCCAGCAATTTTTAAATGAAATTAAACAAAATGAAAAATACAGAAAATGTTAGAGTAAATGGCCAATAGTAAAAATGAAACTTTTGAGTTATAAATATGCAGACAGATGTGTGCTCATATATGTACTTGTGTATGTTCTGGGCATAATTTATAAAATTTATTTCTTACTGGGAGTCATGGTCAAAAATGAAATGAAAGCCAATGGCTTAGAGCAGCAGTTCTCAAAGTTTGGTCAACAAACTCCTGAGCTTCCCAAAGACTCTTTTAGTAGATCCACAAGGTCAAAACTATTTCTATAACTATACAAAGACATAAATTGCCTATTTCACTATCATTTCCTCACAAGTGTACAGTGGAGTTTTCCAGAGGCTACATGACACGTGATACCACAACAGAATAAATGCAAAGACAGATATGAGAATCCAGTTGCCTGCTAAGACAGACGTTAAAAAGTTTTTTTTTTCTTTTTCTTTTTTTTTTTGAGACAGAGTCTCGCTCTGTCACCCAGGCTGAAGTGCAGTGGTGCGATCTCTGCTCACTGCAAGCTCCGCCTCCCGGGTTCACGCCATCCTCCTGCCTCAGCCTCCCGAGTAGCTGGGACTACAAGCGCATGCTGCCACGCCCGGCTAATTTTCTGTATTTTCAGTAGAGACGGGGTTTCACTGTATTAGCCAGGATGGTCTCAATCTCCTGACCTTGTGATCTGCCCGCCTCGGCCTCCCAAAGTGCTGGGATTACAGGCGTGAGCCACCACGCCCGGCCAAAAAGTTTTTAAAAATATAGTCCCCAAAGAAAGTATACACCATACTAGTGTGTTTAACTACTAAAAATGGGTCCCAAATTTGACTCTGAGCAACCTAAACAAAATAGAAAACATGATCGTTTATAAGGATCTTCCATGAGCATATTAAGCTTTTCTCCTTCTTAAATCCAATGGTTTAATTTTCAATATTTTCATTTATAAGTGATAACATAATTAAAACAAAAATTAAATCACATTTTTTACCTATTTTGTGAGCTGAATTGTGTCCTCCAAAAAGATATGTTGAAGGACAATCCCCCGTACCTATGAATGTGGCCTTATTTGGTTGGAAATATTGTCTTTGCAGATGTAAACAAGTTAAAATGATATCATACTGGATTAGGGTGGGCCCTAAATCCAACAACTTCTGTCATTATGAGAAGGCCATGTGAAGACATCGAGACAGAAATACACAATGAAAATGCAAATGTTGACAGAGCAGGACTGCCATGCTGCAGCTGTAAGCCAGAAAATGGCGAGGACCACCCGCAGCCACCAGAAGCTCCACAGAGACAAGAAGAATTTTCCTCTACCAGAACCTTCAAGAAAAGCAGGTTCTGCTGGTGCCTTGCTTTCATTCATACTTCAGGTCTTCAAAACTGTGAGGCAATAAATTTCTGTTGCTTTAAGCCACTCGGTTTGTGGTCATTTGCCACAGCAGTCCTAGGAAATCAACATAACTATCAAACTGGCCAACTTTCGGTTTGTTTTTATTTATTTTTATTTTCATTTTTATTTTATTTATTTATTTTTTTTTTTGAGATGGAGTCTCGCTCTGTTGCCCAGGCTGGAGTGCAGTGGCATGATCTCAGCTCACTGCAACCCCTGCCTCCTGGGTTCAAGTGATTCTCCTGCCTCAGCCTCCTGAGTAGCTGGGATTACAGGCACACGCCACCATGCCCGGCTAATTTTTGTATTTTGAGTAGAGACAGGGTTTCACCATGTTGGCCAGGCTGCTCTGAACTACTGACCTCAAGTGATCCGCCCACCTCGGCTTCCCAAAGTGCTGGGATTACAGGTGAAAGCCACTGCACCCCGCCTGTTTTTAATTAAAACACCCATCTTTGGTTTGAAAATGTAGAAGAATGGACATTCACATATATTTTCAATTAGAGAGTAATTTTATAATGTAGATATTAATTTTTTTCTTTTTCATCATCTCTTTTCTAAAGTTTCAATAGTGAGCTTGTATATCTTTTTGCAATAACAAAAACTTTCATTTTAAAACCACTATTGTCACCATTATTTAACATTTTTCTGTAAGTTCTAGTCAGTGTATGATAAATTATAAAATACTTGCTACATACATGTAAAGGGTTGAAATTTCTAACACACATTTATTCTTGAGTCTTTTATACAGCAGAAATATAAAACTTTATACAACAAAAGTTTGAGACTCAGGAATAAATATTACAAAAGATGTCCTAAAGACCCCAGAGTACTGTTTTCTTTATTAACTTGGTAAATTGATTCTAAATGTACAATCATCCCTTGCCATCTGTGGGAAACTAATTGCAGGACCCCCTACAATACCAAAATCCAGAGATGCTCAAGTCCCTTATGTCAAATGACATAGTACTTGCATATACCCTATACACCTCCTGCTGTATATTTTAAATCATATCCAGATTACCTACAATATGTCTAATACAATGTAAGTGCTACATAAATAGCTGTTTGCAGTATTTTTATTTGTATTATTTCTATTGTTATATCATTTTTATTGGTTTTTTTTTTAATTTTTTTGAATATTTTTATGTGTGGTTGGTTGAATCACAAATGAGGAACCGACAGATCCAGACAGCTGACTGTATTTGTAAAAGGAAAGGGCCCAGAGTGGCCAAGACTCTTCTGATGAACAAGGAAAGAAGACTTCCTTAACAGACATCAAGAGTAATTATGAAGCTGTAATAGAGATGACAGTATAATCATTGCAGAGCCAGAGAAATTATCCAATGTTCACATATATAGAAGTTCAATATATAAGAGCAGGCATGACAGATCAATGAAGGAAGGAGGAATTACTCTAAAGTAAAGCTGGGAAAAAAAAGTTATCCACATAGAAAAAAACAAAATTAAATCTCTTGTCTTGCATTAGTCACAAAAACTAACTCCAGAAGGATTAAGGCCTCAATGTTAAAGGCAAAACTTTAAAGTTTTTCATAGAATATATAGGCAAACCTTCTTGCACTTACAATAGAGACAGATTTGTTTAACAAGACATAAAAAGCACTATTTTGTTTTTTTTATTTTTGAGACAGTCTTGCTCTGTTGCCTAGGCTGGAGTGCAGTGGCGTGATCTCGGCTCACTGTAACCTCTGTCTCCTGGGTTCAGACAATTCTCCTGCCTCAGCCTCCTGAGTAACTGGGATTACAGGTATGCATCACCATGCCCGGCTAATTCTGTATTTTTAGTGTAGATGGGGTTTCCCCATGTTGGCCAGGCTGATCTCGAACTCCTGGCCTCAGGTGATTCGCCCACCTCAGCCTCCCAAAATATTGGGATTACAGGGGAGAGCCACCGCGCCAGGCCAAAAAAGCACTAATTGTAAAAGACTTATACATTTGACTAAGTTAAAATAAGAACTTCTTTCATCAAAAGACCATCTTTCCCTCCAAATCCTATCAGCTGATGTATTACAATCTAGGAGACTGTCGCTCTCCAAAGTTGTATTTCTCTCCCTTAGGATTACAAGTCTTGCTGATTGCACATGGGAATTTGCAAAGGAGAGTTCAACAGTGGTCCTGTGGTATTATGGAGATCTCTCCCTGAGGTTCACCCCATCCTTGCTACTTGAACAGACTCTAATTGACCAAAACAAGGACCTAGTCTTCCAGGTTTTCCCCAATATGCATAAGAGTAACTTATAAACCCAAGGGACATGGGCTCACAGTCCAAAATATCTAGATACCTCCAAAAAAACACTATGAAAGAAAGTCAGCAGTACTTGCATATATATAATAATATTATCACCTATATTATCATTCATAATACACAGCACATTATGACTTATATAACATTCTGAAGATAAATTATGAGAACAGATGAACTAAGAATTTTAAATAAGCTTAATTAATAAAGAGTCAAATGAGGCCAGCTGCAGTGGTTCACACCTGTAATCACAGCACTTTGGGAGGCCAAGGTGGGTGGATCACCTGAGGTCAGGAGTTTGAGACCAGCCTGGCCAACATGGCAAAACTCCATCTCTACTAAAAATACAAAAATCAGCTGGGCCGTGGTGGCACACACCTGTAATCTCAGCTACTCTGGAGGTTGAGGCAGGAGAACCGACTGAAGCCAGGAGGTGGAGGCTGCAGTGAGCTGAGATTGTGCCACTGCACTACAGCTGGGCGACAGAGTGAAACTTCATCTCAAAAAAGTAAATAAATAAAGAGTCAAATGAAAATACTAGGTATAAAAAATAATCACTGAAATAAAAAGTAATAGATCCCTAAGCAGGAGTAACTCTACCAAAGAATTAACTGATGAGAGTAAAAACAGAATGAGAAACTATCATAGAAATAAAGAATAGGAAGAAAATACAAAGAGATAGAAAATATAGCATAAGACCTAAGAGGTAGAAGGGATAGATCTTTTCAAAGAAATAATGATTGTAAATACTCAGAACTAAATAAAAAAACTCAAATTTAAAGGGCTCAAAATAATGCCCAAAAGTCCATAACTAGAGACATTATAGTGATATTTACATATATAAAAATCAAAGAGATGATGTTCAAAACTGCTCATCTCAGATCTTCATACTTGAAAACCAAGTGGGGTCACATTTTTTTCTAATGTTTATTTTTTATTAATAGATGTGGCTACAGTGTCTTCTGGAAATGGATATTGAGATAAACAAACCTAAAGGTATTTCGCATTTTTTCTCACATTAGTGACTTAATTTTTTGTTGTTTTTTCTTTAGGGTAGGGGAATGGGGAGAGGATGTCAGTGTTTTACAATTTGGACACTCAAAGGATTCTAGAGCCTCAAGGACTCCCAGGGATCTGTTCACCACACTTGGCCAGTTGCCATGGTAAAAACCTCAACTGTGCCTGAAGTCTCCCAATCCAGAGACTGTTGTATTCTCTCCAGAAAATAACCTAGTGTCTTCTGCTGAGTTGTAGAAGAGACAATCCCATGCTTCACAAAATGGGGGAGAAGATATAAAGATTTGGTCATTTTTTATTTTATTATTTTTAAAAAGTCATATTATCAAATATCTACAAAATTACAAGGAAGAGTATGAAAAACCCCCTTGTACCTAACACTCCAATTAAACATCTAGCTGCCTCTTAAATAGGCCTTCTAGCAATTTATGTGTTGAAGGGCCACTTATCAGCCCTCTTCCAGAGATGCCTGGAGCCTCTGGAGCTCCCATGGTGTAATTCATCTTGCTTCTCAGGTTCCTTCACTGCTGATTTAGGGTTATGCTTTCTTGAGCCTGCTAGATCAATTTCAAGAAATCCATTGCCTTTCCAACTCCAAAAATTGTATTACTCTCTTATTCTCTTTGTCCATCAGGGCTTACACCTTTTTCTTTACCCTATTCCTATTATTTCCATGGAAGGGAATGGAGGCCCAAACAATTTTCCACTCTTCATCAAACAAATGTGTTAATTTTTTCTTTTTTTGGATCCATTGCCCAAGCTGGCATCCAGTAGCACAATCACACCTCACTGCAACCTTGACCTAATGGGCTCAAGTAATCCTCCTGCCTCAGCCTCCCAACTAACTGGGACTACAAGCACACCCCACTGGGCCTAGCTAATTTTTTTTTTTTTAAGAGACATGGTCTCACCATGTTACCCTGGATGGTCTTGAATTCCTGGGCTCAATCAATCTAACTACCTCAGTCTCCCAAAGCGCTGGGAACTTCTTAAACTGAGTCCTTCTTTTTTCGTTTGTATGTCTCTCTTGATTGTCATTCTTGTATGTTTCATTTTTGAACATAATATTAACAATGATCTGAGTGTTTATTATTGTGTATATTAATATAATATTTTATGTATATTAATATATGTATATATTATATACTTAATTTATGTATATTAATATTTCCAACAACTTACATTATATTGTACTACTGTTATTCTATTCCACAAATAAGAACAATTAACATCTGAAGAGCTTACATGACACTCAAGCTATTAAGGAGTTGGGATTTGAACCCACAACTGTCTGACCCTAAAGTCCAGGTTCCAAACAACTGTGCATACCACTTCTCATTTCTTTTTCAACGTGAGGTAGACCTTAGTGCTGGTCCAAGGGTGCAAGGTAACACACTCTAAGATATATGCATGATACGCCTGGGTAACAACTCTTGTTTAAATTCCACAGCTTTAAATTCAAGAAAGTACTTGGACCAAGCCAGGCTGGCCTGGGGAGGTTGTGAACGGTAAATGAGACAGAGTTCATGCCTGGGAAACAACACTTGACCATTCTATGAGGTCATATTACATACAGATTCTCCTTGACTTAAAATGAGATCATGCCCCAATAAACCTATCATTAAGTTTCAAATATCATTAATTTAAAAATGCATTTAATACACCTAACCTACCAAACATCATGGCTTAGCCTGGCCTATCTTAAATGTGCTCAGTACATTTACATTAGCATACAGATGGGCACAATCATCTAACACAAAGCCTATTTTATAATGAAGTATAGGGTATTTCATGTAATTTACTGAATACTGTATTGAAAGTGAAGAACAGAATGAATGTACAGATAGATGGTCCCCAACTTACAACGGCTTGACTTACATGACTTTTTGACTTTACAACAGTGCAAAAGCAATATGTATCACTTTAAGTACCCATGCAACCATTTTGGGAAATAAGCCCATAGTAAATTGAGGAGCATCTGGTATTCTACTGAATGCATCTTACCTTTGCACCAACATAAAGTCAAAAAATTGTAAGTCAAACCATCGTTAAGTAGGGGACCATTTGTATCAGTAAGAAGACTGATGCGATGCACTGAACACGGACATGAGCAGCTCTGAGCCACATGCAGAGTAGCCTTCCAGCAGAACTGTTCCAGGCTTATGGATCTTGAGATGTAAGGCAGGTTCCTAAAGAGCTGAAGACAGTCACTTCCCCAGACCTAGACTCCACAGCCATATATATATATAATCAATGAAGAGTCTCTTTGGGGGATCCTCTATCTCACCCTGACCAGTGTCACAGGTCTCTCTGCTGTGTAGCCTGACTGTTGTGACCTCCTTCCTGAATTACTTCAGTAAGGACCATTTTGGGCTTACCCATGTGATGTCTATGTCTGGTTCCTGAGTTAATATGATCTATTAAGAACACTGGTCAGAGTGGTCATACTACTCCAATCTCCCTCTTTGATTTCCTTCACATTAGCATTATTTTCAGAAAAACAATCAAGTCTTCCATTTTAAAAAAAAAAGAAACAAACAAAAAAAGATAGAAAAGAAATGGCCAGGCGTGGTTGATCATGACTGTAATCCCAATACTTTGGGAGGCCAACACGGGCAGATCGCTTGAGTCCAGGAGTTCAAGACCAGCCTGGCCAACATGACGGAACCCTGTCTCTACTAAAAATATAAAAATTAATTGGATGCTGTGGCATGCACCTGTAGTACCAGCTACTTGGGAGGCTTAGGCACAAGAATCGCTTGAGCCTGGGAGGCAGAGGTTGCAGTGAGCCGAGATTAAGCCACTGTACTCCAGCCTGGGCAACAGAGCAAGACCCTGTCTCGAAGGAAAAAAAAAAGAAAAGAGATTATCTCTGAACTGAAAGTCAATGGAAAAAAAAACAAGAAGAAAAAAGATTTATAAAGGCTTCTGAGGGTTAAAAAATAATAAATAAGACTAGGTACAGGGGCTCACACCTGTAATCCAAGCACTTTGGGAGGCCAAGGAGGGTGGATCACAAGGTCAGGAGTTCGAGACCAGCCTGGCCAACATGGTGAAACCCCCTGTCTACTAAAAATACAAAAAATAGCTGGGCATGGTGGCGGGCACCTGTAATCCCAGCTACTCAGGAGGATAGTTTGAACCCAGGAGGCGGAGGTTGCAGTGAGCCAAGACCATGCCGTTGCACTCCAGCCTGGGTGACAGGGTGAGACTCCGTCTCAAAAAATAAAAGTAAAAATAATAATAATAATAAATAAAAAGCAGCATTAAACACACTAGAGTCAAATCCCTCACAGACTTCAAGGGTCTGTCCATGGCCACACATAAATCTGTATGGAGTAGGAAGGTAAAGTTTTTCTTTTGATTCTGTAACACACTTCTTTCTACACTGTGCACATCAGGGAAGCATGAGGACATGGAAATTGAGAAGACAGGTTCTAAGATGTCAAGAACAGGTTTAAAGACTCACTGTGGACTGTGTTTGCGCCAAGTATTCACTCTCCATTTTATTCAGACGCACATTTGTATCCTCAAGCAATTCTTGAATGTTTTCAGTGTGCTGCTTTTGAAGATCAAACTTTTCCTGTTCCATTTCTGCTACAGCATTGTGAAGCTACATCAGGAAATCAAGAGTTGACTCTTTTACTACTATGGAATTGACTATTTTGTAATTCGGCGGAAAAAATGGTTTCTATATTCCTCTATTTATATATATGATGACCTGAACACCAAAAGATATAAAAAACCACCAGTAAACATTCAAGGTAAAGATATCATATAAAAAGCAGGATCAAGAAACACTTAATTTTTCCTTTACTTTCCTGAATCGAAAATTTTAATGGATGAACAAATATTAAAAGGAATTATCTGCCTCAGGTAGAAATGGTAAATAAATCAGGCAGATAATACAAGTGAACATTACTAGTATTAGTCTGAAATGAGAAAACAGAAACATTATAATATTGTTACTAATTAGGAATATTGTCCAATTGTCCCCATTATTCATCCTATTTGCACGGAATTTTGTACACCAGTAATGGTAAAAACTGCTTTCTCCCCTACCTGCACCTCAAACAAGAAATTACTTCTAGCCATTCCCTAATCTATACAAAAACAGACAAAAAGATCACATTTATCAGCCAAACAGTATGGGTAGGATGACTAAGCAGAATTGTATACTACATGTACAGAGGTCTTTATTTATAAAAATCATTATGTATATACTGTTTAAATGGATGAGGTTTTAAAATTTCTACACAAACTAAGGTAAGGAAAACAAAGGCAAATACAGGAGGTCCAGACAAGCTTCAATGGACATCCTCCAAAAGGGGTTGAAAATCTGTGCTCCCAGCCTTGTGGGCATTCCTTCACTTATCTTAATGGGGGTACAATTCCGAGTCTAACTTCCATTCCCTGCATCCAACCCCACACCTACCCAATAGGAGAAGAGACCAGGAGTCCAAACAGTCCAAATGATACATTTGGCTTTTTGTTTTTGTTTTTGTTTTGAGACGGAGTCTCACTCTGTCACCCAGGCTGGAGTGCAGTGGTGCAATCTCGGCTCAGTGCAACCTCCGCCTCCCAGGTTCACGTGATTCTCCTGCCTCAGCCTCCCAAGTAGCTGGGATCAAAGGCAGCCGCCACAACATCTGGCTAATTTTTTATATTTTTAGTAGAGCCAGGGTTTCACCATGTTGGTCGGCCTGGTCTCGAACTCCTACCCTCAAGTGATCCACCCGCCTCAGCCTCCCAAAGTGCTAGGATTACAGGTGTGAGCCACCGTGCCTGGCCCCAAATAATACATTTCATTCACTACCTATAAATAGGGAAGACAGAAAGGACACAATAGAGGCAATGTGGACTCTTATTTGACTAGGAAGATACTGGAAGGACAGGGAAAACCTGTGAGAGATGGAAGCTAGGGCAGAATGCAGGCAATAATTATGATAATTGTACTGGTAAAGGTCTCAAGAAAGCTTCTTCTAGTTTCTAGCTGAATAGGAAGAATGAGGATGCTCAGTAATAGCCATACAGAAGACTCCTGGATTTTGCAAGTTTAACATACACAGTTTTGATTATTTGTAAGTGGTCTCCCAAATCCCTGATGTATCTAATTTTTAGTTTTGCTGAAATAAACATTGTAAAGCAGTGTTAGGTCTGTTGTTCAAAAGTGAGTCACATAGCTGGTACAATTCACCCAAATCTCAGTGCTCCTTCACAGCTGTCAAGTGACATGACAGTAACTCAGATAATGGGCTCTAAAGGAGTCACTTAGAATTTTACAGTTGTACTTACAGGAGCAATTATACGATATAGTGGTTTCCTCATGTTTATGGTCTCCCAAAGCCCCTAGAACATATGCCTGCTGAATGTCAAAAATCTAATAGCCCATCAAAACTTAGTGGTTTCTCACGTGTCTTCCACAGTTGTTTTATAAAGGGACCGTCGCTGTCGGAGGGGTGTCTGTAAGTCAGTCTACAGCACTCATCCAAGGAATTTGTAGTTGAGACTACAAGGGTAAAAACGGCACTGGCAAAAACAAGTATGCTATTACTTGGCTGATGTGTTTGAGGACTAGATAGGCATCTGGTCTCACAGTCTAACCAGAGGTGATTAAAATGTATTCATTCAACAAATTTTATTAGTACCTGCTATGCACCAGGCATAATGCATCAGTGAGCACTTTCCCAAACCTAACAATGAATTGGAGTCCAGGTCACTCAGTCTAGGAGGCTTTAAAGGGCAAACGTTCCTTTAAGGGATAAACTATCTTAGTAGCAAATACTATTAGGCTATAGGATACAAATCTTGCTAGAGTTTATGAAACCATAGGATATAACAATGAGTTGATCCATAGGAATTCTCAAGAAGAATTTTTACCCAGAGTTTGATAATGGGTACAGGAGACACCAATGCCCTTCCCAGCATCCTACATATTCGTCTTTAACCATATAGTTGGCTCATGCCAGAGGAGACCCAGAGGCAACAGAAATCTGTCCCAAATAAAGGGAAAAGTATTACAAAACCCCACAGGTCAATAGCGCAGCCACTGTGGAAAACACTTTGGCAGTTCCTCAAAGGAATCCTACTCCTAGGACTACACCTAACAGAATGTAAAAATACACACAAATGTTCACAGCAACATTATTCACGATATCCAAAAAGTGGAGTCAACTCAAATGTCTATCAGCTGATGAATGGATAGGCAAAATGTGGTCTATCCATACAACGCAATATTATTTGACCATAAAACTGACTGAACTATTGATTCATGCTACAGTGAGGGTGAAACTTAAAAACATTACGGTAAGTGAAAGAAGCCAGTCACAAAATGCCACATATTATATTATTGTATTTATATGAGATATCTAGAATAGGCAAATCTATAAAGACAAAAAGTAGATTGGTGGTTGAAGAGCCTGGGGTGTGGGGAGTGGTAACTGACTGCTGATGGATAAAGGTTTCTTTCTAGGGCGATGAAAATGGTCTGCAAATTATATTGTGGTGAAAGTTGCACAACTTTGTGAATACATCAAAAAAACCAATGAATTGTATACTTTAAGAAGGTGAATTTTATGGCATGTAAATCACAACTCAATATTTTTTAAAGGCCCACAGAACAGCAAAACGTGTTGACAGCTGGGGCAAAAGTCAAGACAGGAAGAAGAATTGTGAGAAAAGATGAGGCTTGAAAGATCACCAGAGTCTTTATCATGAAAAGCCTTGTAAGTCCTAAGAACTAAGGAAACAATGGGAGCCACTAGGACAATGGGAACCACTAGAGTGATTTAAACATGATTGTGAGGTCAACCAGATTTGTGTTTGTGAAAGACCAATTTGGCTGTATTGTGGGACATGGAATGACGAGGGACAGACTGGAGGTAGAGGCCAGTTACAGGTGATCTAGGCAAGAGACAGGGGTCTCCTGAACTAAGGAAGGAAGAGCGGTAGATACATTCAAAAGATGGATAATTAACAGAACTTGGCAAGGCATTAGATGTGTGAGCTGAAGCAAAAAGAAGAGTCTTTAAGTAGCTGAGTTGATCCCTATCCCATAGAGAATACCCTACTGGGTAGGTATATCCCTGCATGGGATAGGCATCTCCATGGGATAGGTATTCTCCATGGGATAGGGAAAAAGGGACTACCCATTTTAGCAACAAACGAAGAAGATGAAGTTTAGGGACAATGATGGAATTCAGACCAAGGAGAGATTTTAAATAGGTAGTTGAATAACTGGGACTTAAGGTGAGAGACATAGGATGCATATTTCTATTAGGGAATATACACACACACATACATATATCACCTTGTCCATGTAGAATACATAATAATTGTTGAATGAATGACTGCATAAATAACAAAGTGTATCTATCACGTGCTTATTAATTTTGGTGCCTGTCCTGCTTGTACTCAGTTTTCATCTCAGCCCAGATTTACATAAAATTACACTACACACACACACACACACACACACACACACACACACACACACAGCCTTCAGTGAGGGGGCAGGTACAGTGGCTCACACCTGTAATTCCAGCCCTTTGGGAGGCCAAGGCGGAAGGATCACTTGAGGCCAGGAGTTCGATACCAGCCTGGCCAACATGGAAAAGCCCCATATCTACAAAAACTACAAAAATTAGCCAGGCAGTGGTGGCCACACCTGTTATTCCAGCTACTTGGGAGGCTGAGGCATGAGAAGAGATTGAATCCAGGAGGCGAAGGTTGCAGTGAGCTAAGATTGCACCACTGCTCTCCAGCCTAGGTGACAGGGCAAGACTCTAAAAAAAAAAAAAAAAAAAACTTCAAGCAGGTTTACGTATTTACACATCCACTATTTATTGTATAACTAGAAAAAAAGCTTTACTAATCCAGCAGAAAGAAAAAGACGTACCCTTGTAAGTGGCAGAAGCCTCTTCTCTTCAAATACCTGACAATTTAAACTAGAATATATGAAACTAGGGAATTCAGACAAAGGAAAGAAGGGGACTTGCTAGGTACACAATGTCCTTGAAGCAAATACAAAAATATGCCAAATTTATAGAAAAGATAAAACCAAAATGTGAGAAAGAAAAACCACATGACTAGAAATAACAAAATAAAAACTAGAAAAGAACCAACTAAAAAGCAATCTATAGATTCAACACTATCCTATCAAATTACCAATGTCATTTTTTACAGAATTAGAAAAAATGATTCTAAGATTCATATGGAACCAAAAAAGAGCCTGAATAGTTAAAGCAATCCTAAGCAAGAAGAATAAGTCAGGCATGGTGCCTGACTCCTGTAATCTCAGCACTACTGGGAGGCTGAGGCAGGAGGATCACTTGAGGTCAGGAGTTCAAGACAAGCCTGGGCAACATAGTGAGACCCCACCTCTACAAAAAAAAGTTTTAAATTAGCCAGGTGTGGTAATGCACACCTGTAGTCCCAGCTACTCAGGAGACTGAGGCAGGAGGATCACTTGAGCCCAGGAGCTCAAGGCTGTGGTGAGCTGTTATGGTGCCATTGCACTCCAGACTGGGTGACAGAGCAAGACCCTGTCTCAAAAATAAAATAAAACAAAAGAACAAGGCCAGTGGGCATCACATTACCCAACTTAAAACTATGTTATAAGGCTACAATAACCAAAACCACATGGTACTAGCATAAAAACAGATACATAGACTGACGAAACAGAAGAGAGAACCCAGAAATAATGATGCACACCTACAACCATCTGATCTTTGACAAAGTTGACCAAAAAAATGGAGAAAGGACCCCTTATCCAATAAATGGGACTGAGATAACTGGCCAGTCATATGCAGAAGAATGAAACTGGATACCCCACAAAACACAAAAATTAACCCAGGATAGATTAAAGACTTAAGTATAAGACTTAAAACTATAAAAATCCTAGAAGAAAACCTAGGAAGTACCATTCTAGACATCGACCTTGGTAAAGAATTTATGATTAAATCCCCAAAAGCAATTGCAACAAAAATAAAAAATGGACAAGTGGGACATAATTAAAATAAAGAACTTTTGCACAGCAAAAGAAACTATCAAGCAAACAGATAACTCACAGAATGGGAGAAAATATTTGCAAACTATGTATCTGACAAAGGTCTAATATCCAGAATCTATAAAGAACTCAACAATTCAACAACAAAAAACAAATAACCCCATTAAAAAGTGGGCAAAGGACATGAACAAACAATTCTCAAAAAAAGACATACAAGTGGCCAACAAACATACGAAAAAATGTTCAATATCACACGTCATCAGAGAAACGCAATTCAAAACCACAATGAGATACCACCTCACACCAGTAAAAATGGGTGTTATTTAAAAGATTTAAAACAACAGATGCTGGCAAGGTTGCAGAGAAAAAGGAATGCTTATATACTGTTAGTGGGAACGTAAAGTAGTTCAACCACTGTGGAATGCAGTTTGGAGATTTCTCAGGGAATTCAGAACAACTACCATTTGACCCAACAATCCCATTACTGGGTATATACCCAAAGGAAAATAAGTCATTCTACAAAAAAGGCACATGCGCTTGTATGTTCATTGCCATGCTATCCACAACAGCAAAGACATGGAATCAACCTAGATGTCCATCGATGGTGGATTGGATAAAGAAAATGTGGTACATATATGCCATGGAATACTAGATGGCCATAAAAAATGAAATCATGTCCTTTGCAGCAATGTGGATGCAGCTGGTGGCCATAATCCTAAGCAAATTAATGCAGAAATAGAAAACCAAGCATGTTCTCACTTACCAGTGGGAGCTAAACATTGGTATATATGGACATAAAAATAGGAACAATAGACACTGGGGACTCCTAGAGGAAAGAGGGGGACAAAGGCTGAAAAACTACTGTTGGGCACTATGCTCACTACTTGGATGATGGGATCATTCATATCCCAAACCTCAATGTCACACAATATAACCATGTAACACACCTGCACATCTACCCTCTGAATCTAAAATAAAAGCTGAAATTATTTTAAAAAATGAAATAAAGTATCCATAATATTCAAAGCAATATACAGATTCAATGTAATTCCTATCAAAATATCAATGACATTTTCACAGAAACAGAAAAAGCAATCCTAAAATTTGCATGTAACCACAGAAGATTCTGAATAGCCAAAGCAATCTTAAGTATGAAGAACAAAGGTGGAGGCATCACAGTAACTGACATGAAAATATACTTCAAACTTGTAGTAACTAAAACAGTATGCTATTGGCATAAAAACAGACACACAGACCAATAAAACAGCATGAAGCACCCAGAAAAAAAAATCCACACATTTACAGCCAGCTGATTTTTGACAAAAATGCCAAGAACATACAATGGGGAAAGTATAGTCTCTTTAATAAATGGTGCTGGGGAAACTGGATATCCACATGCAGAACAATGAAATTAGACCTGTATTTCTCACCATACACAAAAATCGACTCAAAATGAATTGAAAGACTTAAATGGAAGAACCAAAACTATGGAACTACTAGGAGAAAACATAGAGGAAAAGCTCCATGACATAAATCTAGGCAACAATTTCTATACAGGACCTCAAAGCACAGGCAACAAAAGCAAGGAAAAAAAAAAGACAAATGGGATTACATCAAACTAAAAAGCCTCTGCATGGAAAAAAAAAAATCAACAGAGTGAAAAGGCAACCTACAGAATGGGAAAATACATTTGCAAATTATACATCTGATAAGGGGTTTATATCCAAAATATATAAGAAACTCAAACAACTCAATAGCAAAAAAACAAATATTCTGATGATTAAAAAATAACCTAATGACTTACTTAGGCCAAGGACCTAAATAGACATTTCTCAAAAGAAGACACAGAAATGGCCAAAAGGTAGATGAAAAATGCTAAACCTCATTAATCATTAGGGAAAGGCAAACCAAACTTACAATGAGATATCATCTAACTGTAGTTAGCATGATTATTATTAAAAAGTCAAAAGATAGCAAGTGTTGGTGAGGATATAGAGAAAAGAGAAGCCTTATATACTGCTAGAGGGAATACAAATTAGTACAGCCATTAGGGAAAACAGTGTGGTTCCTCAAAAAATTAAAAATAGAACTACCATATGATCCAACAATCCCCCTACTAGATATATATCTGAAGAAAATAAAATCAATATGTCAGAGATATCTGCATTCCCACGTTTACTGCAGCATTATTCACAATAGTCAAGATATGAAATCAATGTAAGTGCCCATCAAAGGACGAATGGATAAAGAAAATGTGATAGATACGCATGCACACGCACACACACACACACACACACACACACACACACACTGGAATACTATTCATAACAAAGAATGAAATCCTGCCATTTGCAACAACATGGACAAACTTAGAAGGACATTGTGTTCAGTGGAATAAACTGGGAGCAGAAAAACAAATACATAATCACACTCGTGGAATTTTAAAAGTTGAGCTCATAGAAGTAGAGAACAGATAGCGATTACAAGAAGCAGGGGAGGAGAGGGAGGAAAGGGGACAGAGAGAAGTTAAAAAGCAGGTATAATGTTACAGTTGTTGATAGGGTTTGGCTGTGTCCCCACCCAAAATCTCATCTTGAATTGTAATCCCCATAATCCCTATGTGTCAAAGGAGAGACCAGGTGGAAGTAACTGCATCATGGGGTCAGTTCCCCCAAGCTGTTCTCATGATAGTGAGTGAGTTCTCATGAGAACCGATGGTTTTATAAGTGTGTGGTAGTTCCTCCTGTGTTCATTCTCCTTGCTGCCTTGTGAAGAAGGTGGCTTGCTTCCCCTTCACCTTCTACCATGACTGTAAGTTTCCTGAGGCCTCCCCAGCCATGCTGAACCATGAGTCAATTAAAGCTCTTTCCTTTATAAATTACCCAGTCTCAGGCAGTTCTTTATAACAGTATGAAAATGGACTAATACAATAATATAGGAGAAATAAATTATGGTTTTCTAACGCACAGTGGAGTGATTATAGTTTATAATAATGTATTATATATTTCAAAAAGTTAGAAGAGAGGAATTTGAATGTCCTCACCAAAAAGAACTGATAAATGTTTGAGGTGATAGAAATGCTAATTACTCTGATTTTATCAGTATATAAAGTATCTATGTATTGAAATATCACACTGTACCCTAAAAAATGTAAAATCATTACATGTCAATCAAAAATAAAATAAGTTTATACAATAAATTCTAGTCCATATTATATTATCTAAAATTTCAGGAAAGAAATACTCCAATGGCCCAAATACAAAATTAAAATGGCTTAATTTCCAAAAACTGTTT
This sequence comes from Gorilla gorilla gorilla, assembly GCF_029281585.2. Lineage (NCBI taxonomy): Eukaryota > Metazoa > Chordata > Mammalia > Primates > Hominidae > Gorilla > Gorilla gorilla. The sequence continues at coordinate 25,925,763 of NC_073228.2, read as the reverse complement.
TAGTGCTATTTAACTAATTTTGTTTAAAATCTGTTGGCTGATAAGAAATCCAGAACATTAATTAAATTCAAGAGCTAGTCAAAAGAATATTTTCTAAATGAAAACTATTTTATAGACCATAGACTTCCAGAAGAAAATATACCAAAACATGAACACTAGCTATTTCTAAACAGCCTGGAATTTTAGTTATTTTTTATACTTTTCTGTATATTCTGTGAAATCTATTACTTTTATAATTAAATATGTTACTTGGAAGCATAAACTTTTATGTTTTCCATTAGTATTTTACGTAGCTTACCTTTTTTTCCCAGTCATTATTTAGAGATTCCGTACTTTGTTCACATATCTTTTTTAGCTCTGCAATCTGGTCTTCTTTCGTCTCTCTGATAACCTGACAGTCACGTATCAGTGTCTGAACTGTCAAAAATTTTGAAAACATAGTTAAACCAATTCTAGGTAAATAGAGTTTGATGATATAAAATTTAGTGCACCAGTCAGTAGGTAATTCAATTTTTCACCAAGTCTTCTCAATACTTTCTTCTAAAATATCTTTTATTCCTTGCTCTTTTTCTCGATTTCTACCACCACAGACAGCCTTGGTTAAATTCATCATTACTGGCTCCCTAGACAATTGTAACAGTGTATTGGTCTCAAGCATCATTCCCCTCCAAGGAGTCCTCTGTTGCTTTGAGGAAACCTTTCACCATTATTCTAAGTGAAGTAACTCAGGAATGGAAAACCAAATACCATATGTTTTTACTTATAAGTGGAAGCTGAGCTATGGGTATGCAAAGGAATACAGAATGGTATAATGGACTTTGGAGATTGAGAAGCACGGGGTGGAAAAGGGGGTGTGGGCTAAAAACTACATACTGGATACAACGTACACTACTTGGGTGATGGGTACACCACTGTACAATGAATCCATGTAACCAAAACCACTTGTAACCTAAAAGCTACTGAAATTTTAAAAATTTAAATAAATAAAGAGGCCTTTCACTGGTGCAAATCTGGTAGTTATGTCCAGGCTTACAAACGTTCTACAGCTCTCCTCATCTAAAAGATAAATATAGGTCAAAGCCTCTGACATGGACAACAGTTCCTCATGGTTCTGGCCATATCTCTTCCCACTTGCATGTTTTAAACCACTATTATAAACACACCGACCTATATGCAGATTCCTGAGTTCATGTTCTTTCTTATATCACTGCCTAAATATGATCATCTATCTACCTAGAATGTCCTTCCCTCCCTTATTGAAAAACTCCTACTCATCCTTAGACTCTCAACTCAAAAATCACACCTTCTTTATGAACCAGTCATAAAGAATCACTAAATCATGATTCACTCAACCAGATTTCTCCCCTTGCAGGGGCAGAAAGAAATTCCTCTTTATTCCCATGAAACCTTGAGTATTTCTCAATTAAATCATTTATTAACATTATAGTGATTTACTTGCCTGTTTCCTCTTTAATGAGACTATGTTCACAGAGAAGAAAGAGATTTCAACTTTTTATCCACAGGGCATAACAGTGCCACATAGGCAAGTGCTCAAAAAGATGCGTACTGAATGAATAAATAAAGGAACCCCTCATTTCAATATATTGTTGCTGCTAGATACTTTTAAATCATTTTTGAAGTTTATGTTACTAAAATGAAATAGGTTTTAAATTATATAAAATATTTGCCTTATAAATCATTTCTCTTTCTATCTTCTTTACTAAAATTATTTAAACAGTCACTGATTTAAGTGAAAATGTGTTTAATATATTCATGTCTTCTGGATAGTAAAATAAATTCAGCTCTATTTTTAATTGAATATAATCTTATCATAGCTTACTAAATATGTTTTTATTCATTTACTTCGAGACAGCAAAATTTTTGTAAACATTTCCCTAAAAATTGTTTTCACTCTTATACCTCAACTACACAACAAATAAGGAGAGGAGATGAATCCAAGTTAACCTAATGTGAGTCTTCACCATCTACAATATATTTTACTTTACACTTCCAAAATTAAACTAAGATCTGATTGCAATTCAAAATGCCTTTAGAAACATTATTTTTAAAACCTCATCATTTTTAAACCTTAGGCATGTTTGAATTACCTATTTTGAATCAGGGTAAAGAAGAAAACCTGGAAATAAATTTAAAATATTTTTATAGACACTGGTAATATTTGGAGAAAAAACCTAAACGAATTTATAATTGCTTTTACCAACATTTAAGGGTGGAAATGAACCTACAAATATTTATTTAATTGGTTAACTTATCTATGTAATGGCTGTCCTAACTTGTCAAAGCCATTATCATTCACTCAGATATACTCAGGTTTGGTGATCTGGGGGAGAGCCAGTAAGTTCCATACAGAAAATCCTAAATGAAAACCTGTCCTTCTCCTTTTCTCTTATTCATTGCCTAGATCTTCTCATTCACTAAATCATGATTCACTCTTAAAAACTTCTTCTTTTCTTCGGTTCCATTCTAACTACTCCCAGTGCCATCATTCAGAAATCCTTCTCACCTTAACATGCAAAATTACAGCAGCACAGAAGCAGAACATCTCTGAGTTGGCAGGGACTTTATATATTATTTATTCTGATCTCACCATTTTATAATGAGTAAACCAAGACCCAGAGACAACTTGCTATCATACATCGGACACTGGTAACAGAGCTGGAATTACAGCCTATGTTTTCTAATAAGTAGAATGCTCTCTCCTTCACTCCATTCTGCCTCTGCCTAACAGACTTGGAATTGGCCTACTCTGTTCAATACACCCTCCATTACCAGGCTACTCCTCCCAAAACACGAGGTCCTAAAACTCACATCTCAAAATCCTTCCCTGGCTCTTTACATCCAGCATCTACAGGACAAAGTTCAAGCTTCTAAATCTAAAATTCAAGGTCATACTTAATCTAGCCCCAAGTCAACTATCTTAATATTTTAAAATCTTTTTTTTTTTTAATTTTTCTGAGACGGAGTCTCACTCTGTTGCCCAGGCTGGAGTGCAGTGGCATGGTCTCAGCTCACTGCAAGCTCCACCTCCCGGGTTCATGCCATTCTCCCGCCTCAGCCTCCTGAGTAGCTGGGACTACAGGCGCCCGCCACCACGCCCAGCTAGTTTTTTGTATTTTTAGTAGAGACAGGGTTTCACTGTGTTAGCCAGGATGGTCTCGATCTCTTGACCTCATGATCCACCTGCCTCGGCCTCCCAAAGTGCTGGGATTACAGGCATAAGCCACCGCGCCCAGCCTAAAATCTATCTCTTAATGCATGGGGTATCCACTCTAGCTAAGTAGTTGAGAAGTACCCTTCCTACAACTTACCTATTTCAGCATTCCCATCCCAGTACCTGCAACTCTTCTCTCCAACTAACCAAGACTTTAAAATTTCACAAAATTTTACAAAAGTTCCTTTCCCGAAACAATATTTTCAACACTCTCTCTCATGACCACCTATTGATGTAGATATTTCGACCCATAATCATAGTCAACTACAGTCAGAGTTAGCTCAAGTGGTTACCTCCTCATGCCGGACTTTCCATCTGTCCATAGTCAACTTAATACTTGATTACATGCTTTCTTTTCCTTCTTAATTAAAGTGCAAATAGGAAATACATTTTAATTTTTTTCTGTCAATCACAATACCAGCAAATACTATCAGACATAAAAGTAGATACTTAATGTAATGAATTTTACTAGATAAAGAAGAATAATTTCCTTTGACTTCCTCATGAAAGCCAGTTAAGTCCTAATTCTATGACTGCCCTCAATACTCTATGGCAGCTGTATCCCAATGAGGCTAGAGTTAAGAAGAGGGAGTGAAAGCAACATACTCTTCCAACTCTGTATCTAAACCAACCACCAGTACTACTCCATCACTGTCACTACACAAACACACACACGGACACACACACACACAAATAAACGCAGTTTTTGCCCCTTCATATGGAAGCCTATATAAATATATCCATTGATGAAACCCCACATAAACATTCCTATCTCATACTATAAAAGGTCAGAAATCAATTTTATTCTCCACATCACTAAAATAAAATGGAAATGTTATTAAAAGATGTATGTAACAACACAACATCACCTTTCTTTTCAAGCTTTCTAATAGTCTCTTCAGTTTCATGTTGTTTACTCCTGTATAAAGTTTTCAGTTCTTCTATTTCATTATTCTTTCTTTCTAAAATCTGCAAATAAATTTAAAATATTTCAGTATATTGTATTACTTTACATATAGGACACTTTTTTGAATCCTGATATATTTAATTCTAAAACATAAATAGAAAAAGTGATTTTAACAAATATGACTACACTGTGAAATTACACACACACACACACACACACAAAGTAGTATCTCTTATCCACAGCTTTACTGTCTGCTGTTTCAGTTAGATGCGTGTGTTTTTCTGCATGTCCATGTTAATAATTCTAGCCTAGTCAGAAGTTCACTTTTTGCTCTTGCAGCAGCTAGGAGGTAGAATCTATATGATCTGCCACACTTGGAAGCTTCCAAGTTGCCTGAAATCGTGAGATTTTCCTCCTTTTGACTAGTGAATATTGCCGCAAATTGGCGTTGTAGTGATTTAAGTGACTTTTTAAATTGATTCTCAAATGTCAGTGTTTTGTAAATTAGGTAGAAGTGTTTTGTCCTGAAAGGGAGTTAGGGATTCTTTTTCTCAAATTAGCATAAAAATAGCTGAAATTGTATGTGTCTAATATTTCTCTTCACATATTTTTCTTATACTTATGATATCTACTGTTGTTTATCTGCTAGCAAATTCCAGCAGATAATAAGTGAATGGTGAATTAGTAGGTATACATTAATAGAAACTTGTAAAGAACCAATCATATAACTTTTCAATGAGCATAATATTTTTGTAAGTCTATCTCAGCTAATCTCATAAATGGTTCCCCCCAAACTGTAAAAATTATATTACAGTGCATTAAGAAAATTATTAAATATACAAGAATAATTATTATCTGAAAGAAATACGTTATCTGAGATTTTCGTATAATAATTTTTAAGGACAGTATAAATAATAATTTAGGTGATTCCCTAAAATATAATTCAGAAATTAAGCTGTCATAAAGTGGCAGAAAGAAGTCATCAGAAACTTGCCAGGTTGGGAGAGTATAATTCATCACATTGCACTGGGATAGAATATTCTTCAGCTGGGCATGTCCCTGGATCCGCCCACAAGCACCCTTCTATCCTCCTAGTGTACAGTAAAAGAATTCCCAGATACATGAGGAGATGACATGTAATCAGCCTCCTTTATATCTAGCTCTGCTACTGTGAATCAGAAAAATCAGCTCAAAATATGTCAAAAATTGCATTAAAATCTATTGTTAATTTATATTATGTCAGAAGTTTTAAATGTAATCATTTAATAAAATTTGTGATTTTATACTTCAAAATACATCTATACTCACAAAAACTACAGAAATAACCAAAATGTAAAAAAGATAGCAAGTAAGAGAAAATGCTAACCAAGGGGAAAAAGGAATATCTACTTTTCTTATGGTTGGGGTATATTTCCCATACACCCAAAAGTCAGCTCAACAAGAACAACAGAAAAGAATGGGGCACAGTAGCACATGCCTATAGTCAGCTACTCAGGAGGCTTACAGATCACTTGAGCCCAAGAATTCGAGGCTGAAGTGAGCCATGATCATGGATCATGCCTCTGAATAGACACTGCCCTCCTCCAGCTTGAGCAACATAGCAAGATCCCATCTCTGGATAATAATAGCCATAAAGAAGCAAAAAAGGAAAAGAATGTATACTAATAGGTAAAACACTCTAAATTTTACGCCTTGCCAATTCCTGATGCTTAGAAAATGCCAGACAAGCAGTAAACCGATGAATATACTTTTCAAATCTAGCATAAAGGATTTTATTTATATTTTACTTGGCACTTCAAACTAGTTGCACTGTCTGCTGCAAATAAATTTCAGGATTTATTTTAAAGAGAAATTTCTGGAAAGAATTTTATTATTAAATATGTTACTTTGAGTAAATCTTTGTAACAGACATACCAAGAAACCTATTTCAAATTCCATCACCATAATTTTTCCAAATAAATTTTTATATTCATTTATCTCATACATCAATAGACTCTATTTCAATTGTACATGTTACATTGAAATTATATTACTGACTCTCTAGCATACTTATGATAGAGAACTATTATCTAAACAATTTAAACTAAAGTAAAACTCTAGTAAGAGCAAAAAAAATTTGCCTGTAATATCTGAATGGGTGAGAGGAAATTGGAAAAAGAGAGTTCAGTTTTTTTTCTCTAATATCCAGTCAGTGGTTTCCTCCTTATTGCTTTGAAGGACAAGCCAAATACTTATTTTACTAAATATTAATATATATATATCAAGCTTTTAAGAAAGCTTGGATACATAATCCTGATGCTGTAACTACTGCAACTACCTGCCTCTGTCTCTAGTACTCAGTTTTGGGAAGCAGAATCATAGGCTTAGTTTTGAAACATTAAATGCAAAGTTTCCATTTGGATCAACCTCCATGTATTTCAAAAAAACACATACATACATTATTATCACTAAATGTTTTAATCATTACTAAAATATAGTAACAACCCAAATCCCATATAGGATAACCATAATTAATGATTTTTGCTGTGCCAGCTAAGAAAAAAAAATGTTTTATTTGAAAATACAGGCTGAAAGATTAGAAAGCATCAATCCCAATGAGCTACTTGAAAAACAAGCCTTTATTGTCAGTGCCAGCACTAAAATGCATACAAGTCCAAGAGTTCCTTTTTAAATTAAAAAGGAAATTTAATTACCAGAAAACCAAAAGAATATTAGAATAAAACAAATTCTAGTATTTGCCATTGATGTCTTATTTCAACTTTCATGAAAGGTAATGACAGAATGCAGATAAAAGACTATAAGAAGGTCAGCCTAAATGCAATAGTTAAAGAAGGACTAAAAGGTAATGTAAATATAAGGTTTTAAATAAACACATATGTTTAGCTAATAAAGTTAAAAAATCAACTTTTGCAGGGATATTAGTTTAGCATATTCCACTTATAACAGAATGTCATAAAGTACATAAATAAGTGGATGGATGGTTGGATGAATGGATGGATAACTGGATGGATCATCATAAAACCTAGAATATTTTTAGTATTCAGTATAATTAAAACACAAGATATATATCCTACCTTCTGAACATCAGCATCATGTTTCTGTTGCAGTTTAAGCTTTTCTTCATGAAATTTAGCTTCCATCATTTTTGTTTTCATGTCCAGCTTCAAGAAAAATATTTCAAGGATGTTATTAATTTACTTTCCCTTTGGCAAAAAATACACAATTAAACTAAAATAATTCCCTATAAAAAAGACAGTTATCATTTTCCACCTTTACCTTGTAGTCACAGATTCTAGCAATCACATTACATATACCAATATGTTTATTTCAGTCCTCTAGTTACTTTCAAACAAGTTAAAAGTCTTTAAAATAAATTTCACCTGGTAGGCAAAACTGACAATACGAAGTACAGATTCACTACTCTCCCCATTCTCTCCCGCACAAAAGAGAAAGGCATTTTAAAGTGATATTTTGCTTTTACATTTAAATCCACACAGTATTTTACTCTTCATTATTTTTCATTTCAGTAAGTCTCTTCCAAACTTTTATTTTTTTCTTTGATCTACTTGCTCATTTTAAAATACTCTAATTAACCTACATATGTAAATATGACTTGAGAATGAATATCCATAAAAATGGCAAATGACTGATAAGTGCATATCTTTCGATAGTTTTTCAGTTCTCTCTCCCAGAATCATAGACCCCCGCTCCCTCAAGGGAGTGACTTTATCTCCTTCCAAGCATTCCTTAACTTCTATCCTCTCCAAACCAACACCACATGCAACGGTGCTCTGAGCAAAGCCAAAAATGTAACCAATCTTGTTAATATAAGAAGTGTATCCTAGAATTAAAAGAGCAGTAGTGACAGGTTTCAAGAAGAGCGACATAAAATTGATTATCTCAAATGTGAAAGTATTTGGCCACATGATTCCTCACAATTTAAGAGAGTTAAGTATTATACATTGGAGTCTGGCAGACCTCTTTTCCAACTCTAATTCCAATCCCACCATATATGCACTGTTGTGACTCTGAGCAAGTGACCCTTTGACACTCTAGTTCCTCTTCTGCTAATTAAGGAAAAGTATCCTTACCTCAGTGGATTGTGAAAATTATATTCAATAAAATAATTTAAATGACCATACCCAGGACAATGTGTGGCACAAAGTAAGTATGCAAAAATATCAATCAACCACATTTAGGAAAAACATTTTAATATTATTAATGTACCTTCAAAATATTTTCTTGAAAATTTTTGAAATACACTTTATATTTTCAATTACTTTTTCAAATACAAAATAAATTTAGCAAGATAAACATATATATCATATTAACATATCAAACTGAGATTTTATATTTCACAAACAAAAGTTAACATAATACAAATTCATGACTTAAATGTTATGAATGGTGGAGAAAGAGACAGTTAACCATTTGCTATGCAAAAAAAAAATTCAGTTCCCTTGTCTCTAAATCACACAATATTTCTTCTTCGTTTTTGCAGAAAGGAGGCTAGACAATCTAATTCCATGTAAAGATCCTTCACAGAAGCATTTTTGGAGTCTATTAAAAGGGAACTAAAGCCAAAAAACAGTATGACAAAGCTGGCCAGGTCTAAGAGACATGATTCATTGCCAGATCTTCCCATAACACCTTCTAGAGAACTTGTCATACCCTCAGCTTTTGAGGGTAAGCCCTAAATACCATGTGAGTGCGCTACCGTAACCCCAACCCAACACCTCTCACCAGCCCTACCTCATTATTTATTGACCAAGTTAGGAATAAATACCTGAGATATGCGTAAGCAATCCATTAGCTAGCAAAAAATCATTCAGATTCTTTCTCAAGAATCTGAACTAACACACCAAGTTAGCTATTTTGGGGAGCAAACCCAAGTTCTAAAGTGCGGCAACCAAGAGAAAGCAGGCGAATCCAGTATATAGAAAAAAGCAGAGCAAATACACAAAGATGAGAAATCACATAGCATCTGAGATACAAGGGAAGCAAACTCACGCTCCAACAATCTCAATGACACTAGGGTTAGTTGAACTCAAAAGGATTTTTGTGTATCTTTTTTATTTTATGTAGCTTGATGGATCTCTGTTCTTACAACCAAAGATATTTATCTAAATTCTATTCTTCTGGTTATAACTTTTTGCCTTGGCATAATACTAAACTTAAAGTTGCAATAATAGCACAAGGAACTCCCATATGCCCTTTACCCAGATTTACCAATTTTTTATATTTTGCCCTATATGCTTTGCCATTTTATGTCTATATCTACCTCTACATATATATAAATGCATACATATTACTTCCTCAATTATTTGTAAATTAGAAGCATCCTGCCTCTTTATCCCTAACAACTTCAATATATATTTCCTTAGAACAAGAACACTGTCTTTGATAACCAAAGCATGGTTATCAAATTGAGGAAATGTAATATTAACACAATGATATTATCTACTGCACAGTTTGTACTCAAGTTTTACAAATTATCACAGTAACGTCATTTATAGCTATTATTTTTCATAATCCAGGATCCAACCAAGGATCACGCATTGCTTTTAGTTGTCACATCAACTATTTATTTCTCCTTTAATCTGGAACAGCCTTTCTTCGTGTTTAGTGACCTTGACATTTTTTAAGAGTACAGACCGTTATTAAATGTCTCTCCATTAGGATTTGTCTGATGTTTCCTCATGACTAGGTTTATGAGATTTTGGCAAGAATGACACTAAAGTGATACTGTGTCCTTTTTCATTGCATCATATTAGAAGGAGGCTAGTTTGTCCCAATATCTCCAATGTACAGCTCAGTAACTTGGTTAAGACAGTGAGCACCAAGTTACTCTAAGGGTAATATTACAAAGAAAGTATCTCCACTGCCATCCTTTTAAAAAGTTAAGAGTATCTCATCTCTGGAAACTCTTACCTTGATGCTACAGAATAGCTCTATATTTCCACCCTGTACTCTAAAGTAGAAATCCTGGATGTATTATGTACAACTAGGGCATGATGCCTGATGAAACATCAGGATTAGAATATAGAAACAATCTTGCTACTATATAATATAAAGACAGTATAAGGATACAGATTTAGATACAGATGTAGATATAAATATAGATATGTACCTATGTGTTCATCTATATAGACTGAAATTGAAAAACATTTCTAATTAGTTTGACCTCCAAGGAAGCCTGACTTCAAAAACATTTAAGTTTTCTTTTTCTGACATCAGAATATACATTATCAATTTCAAATGTAAGATGTAAAAATTAGGCTTGCAGATCTACTTCAGGCTATAATGAAGCAGGGTACCACACTAACCTCCCACTGTTAACCATAAAATGGGATAAAATATATGAGATAACCGTTCTCAAGTATTGGACAATAGGCAATGCAGTACTGTGATCCTCAAGAATTGAAGACCACGATAGTCCCAACTTTCCGCCTGGGTACAACAACTGGAGTCCATATGGAGCACCACAGGCCTACTGAGCTGAGAAAGCAGAGGTCAGAGTTCTGGGCAGTTAAAGAATCTTAAATGCAGGGCACTAAAGAGGTATAAGCTTCCCAGAAGATCTCCCTGTCACTCCTCAACCACAGGCTGATGGCTGGGATGTGTGCACCCTGGGTGAATAACAAAACATTACTGCTACAAAGTAGAAAATGTAACAGCTGCTACAGGTTAAAGTGCTGAGAAGCACCAAAGACCTGCCCAGCCAGGTGGAGACAGCTTCCTAACAACTTGCAAATACCTGGGAATTCAGCTGAAACAACATAAAGGCCACACCTTAGGACTACTCTAAACCTACCTACAAGGACTGAAAGCAAGCCTCAGAAAGATAGTTTGTAAGACAGGTCCCACGGTGTTGGATAATATCTTTGGCTTTCTATGTATTTGCCTTAACAGAATGTAAAAACCAAGTCTACACAACTTAAAGGTGATTAACTAGTAATTGAACAGCCTATAAGAACAACAACAAAAAAAAAATTCTATGGAGAAAAATAACAGAATACAGAGTCCCTACAAGGTATCAACCACAAGGTCCTTTATCTAGAAAGTAATAAAGATGCACCAAAAAAAATAAAAAAGAAAAGAAAATTTTGTCCTTAGGCAAAATCAATATAAATAAATAAAAGAAGTTAATAAGGCCCAAGATGACTCTACTTCAGCACATCACAGTTTAAAGAAGTTCATATAAATACCTTCAAAGAACTAAAGGAAAACATATTCAAAAATTAAAGGAAAGATCCCATTTGTCAATTTTGTCTTTTGTTGCCATTGCTTTTGGTGTTTTGGACATGAAGTCCTTGCCCACGCCTATGTCCTGAATGGTAATGCCTAGGTTTTCTTCTAGGGTTTTTATGGTTTTAGGTCTAACGTTTAAATCTTTAATCCATCTTGAATTGATTTTTGTATAAGGTGTAAGGAAGGGATCCAGTTTCAGCTTTCTACATATGGCTAGCCAGTTTTCCCAGCACCATTTATTAAATAGGGAATCCTTTCCCCATTGCTTGTTTTTCTCAGGTTTGTCAAAGATCAGATAGTTGTAGGTATGCGGCGTTATTTCTGAGGGCTCTGTTCTGTTCCATTGATCTATATCTCTGTTTTGGTACCAGTACCATGCTGTTTTTGTTACTGTAGCCTTGTAGTATAGTTTGAAGTCAGGTAGTGTGATGCCTCCAGCTTTGTTCTTTTGGCTTAGGATTGACTTGGCGATGTGGGCTCTTTTTTGGTTCCATATGAACTTTAAAGTAGTTTTTTCCAATTCTGTGAAGAAAGTCATTGGTAGCTTGATGGGGATGGCATTGAATCTGTAAATTACCTTGGGCAGTATGGCCATTTTCACGATATTGATTCTTCCTACCCATGAGCATGGAACGTTCTTCCATTTGTTTGTATCCTCTTTTATTTCCTTGAGCAGTGGTTTGTAGTTCTCCTTGAAGAGGTCCTTCACATCCCTTGTAAGTTGGATTCCTAGGTATTTTATTCTCTTTGAAGCAATTGTGAATGGGAGTTCACTCATGATTTGGCTCTCTGTTTGTCTGTTGTTGGTGTATAAGAATGCTTGTGATTTTTGTACATTGATTTTGTATCCTGAGACTTTGCTGAAGTTGCTTATCAGCTTAAGATTTGGGGCTGAGACAATGGGGTTTTCTAGATAAACAATCATGTCGTCTGCAAACAGGGACAATTTGACTTCCTCTTTTCCTAATTGAATACCCTTTATTTCCTTCTCCTGCCTGATTGCCCTGGCCAGAACTTCCAACACTATGTTGAATAGGAGCGGTGAGAGAGGGCATCCCTGTCTTGTGCCAGTTTTCAAAGGGAATGCTTCCAGTTTTTGCCCATTCAGTATGATATTGGCTGTGGGTTTGTCATAGATAGCTCTTATTATTTTGAAATACGTCCCATCAATACCTAATTTATTGAGAGTTTTTAGCATGAAGGGTTGTTGAATTTTGTCAAAGGCTTTTTCTGCATCTATTGAGATAATCATGTGGTTTTTGTCTTTGGCTCTGTTTATATGCTGGATTACATTTATTGATTTGCGTATATTATTGATTTGCGTATATTAAACTAAAGAGCTTCTGCACAGCAAAAGAAACTACCATCCGAGTGAACAGGCAACCTACAACATGGGAGAAAATTTTCGCAACCTACTCATCTGACAAAGGGCTAATATCCAGAATCTACAATGAACTCAAACAAATTTACAAGAAAAAAACAAACAACCCCATCAAAAAGTGGGCGAAGGATATGAACAGACACTTCTCAAAAGAAGACATTTATGCAGCCAAAAAACACATGAAAAAATGCTCATCATCACTGGCCATCAGAGAAATGCAAATCAAAACCACTATGAGATATCATCTCACACCAGTTAGAATGGCAATCATTAAAAAGTCAGGAAACAACAGGTGCTGGAGAGGATGTGGAGAAATAGGAACACTTTTACACTGTTGGTGGGACTGTAAACTAGTTCAACCATTGTGGAAGTCAGTGTGGCCATTCCTCAGGGATCTAGAACTAGAAATACCATTTGACCCAGCCATCCCATTACTGGGTATATACCCAAAGGACTATAAATCATGCTGCTATAAAGACACATGCACACATATGTTTATTGCGGCATTATTCACAATAGCAAAGACTTGGAACCAACCCAAATGTCCAACAATGATAGACTGGATTAAGAAAATGTGGCACATATACACCATGGAATACTATGCAGCCATAAAAAATGATGAGTTCATGTCCTTTGTAGGGACATGGATGAAATTGGAAACCATCATTCTCAGTAAACTATCGCAAGAACAAAAAACCAAACACCGCATATTCTCACTCATATGTGGGAATTGAACAATGAGATCACATGGACACAGGAAGGGGAATATCACACTCTGGGGACTGTTGTGGGGTGGGGGGAGGGGGGAGGGATAGCATTGGGAGATATACCTAATGCTAGATGACGAGTTAGTGGATGCAGTGCACCAGCATGGCACATGTATACATATGTAACTAACCTGCACAATGTGCACATGTACCCTAAAACTTAAAGTATAATAAAAAAAAAATTAAAGGAAAGTATTATTTTAATGAAAGAACGGACAGGGGATCTCAGCAGATAAATGGAAATTATAAAAAGGAAACAAATGAAAATTCCAGAATTGAAAAGTGCAACAATAATTCAAAGGAACAAAAATTCACTAGATGAGCTTAATGGATTAGAGAGAACAGATAAAGGAGTCTGTAAATTTGATGACAGAACAACAGAAATTATCTGACAGAAAAAAGATTGAAGAATTGATTTTTAAAAATCAATAACACTTTGGAAACTGTGAAACAAAATCCAAGAGTCTAATATACATGTAATTGGGGTTCCTATAGAAGCAAATAAGAATAGGGAAAGATTATTTAAAGAAATAATGGCCAAAAATTTCCCAAGTTTGATAAAATATAAAAATACTGACTTAGAGAACAAGATGCTCAATGAACTCTATGCAGGATAAATGCAAGAAAACAACACCTAGAAACATCACAAACTGCTGAAAAACGAAAACAAAAAGAAAAATCTTGGCTGGGCACAGTGGCTCACACCTGTAATCCCAGCACTTTGGGAGGCCAAGCAGGCAGATCACAAGGTCAAGAGTTCGAGGCCATCCTGGCCAACATGGTGAAACCCCATCTCTACTAAAAATACAAAAATTAGCTGGGCGTGGTGGCGCGTGCCTGTAGTCTCAGGTACTCAGGAGGCTGAGGCAGGAGAATCGCTTGAACCCAGGAGGCGGAGGTTGCAGTGAGCCAAGATCGTGCCACTGCACTCAAGCCTGGTGACAGAGTGAGGCTCTGTCTAAAAAAAAAAAAAGAAAAATCTTAAAAGCAGCCAGAGGAAAACAGGCATTACATTCAGAGAAACAACAGGCTCCCCAACAGAAACAATGGAAACCAGAGGACAAAGGAATAACATCTTAGAAGTGCTAAAAGAAAAATTCAGATGACTTAACTCATCACCAGTAGAACTGCACTAAAACAAATAGTAAAAGGTATTCTTAAAGATGAAAACTTAGAAACTCTGAAATGAAGGAAAGTACTAGAAATAGTACGTAAGCAGAGATACATAAAAGTCATTTTTATTTTCTCACAATTCCCCAAAACACAACTATTTAAAGATAATACAACAACCTCAAAAGTTAGGTTTCATAAGGTATTTAGAACTATGACAACAGCACAAATGATTGTAGGGTTAAATTAGATTATACTGTTTTAAAGTTATTAGATTTATGAGGTGGAAATTAGAAAATACAAAAAGTCCAGTGTAAGCGGCACAATATTGACACTAAAAATTGACTTTGATATGGCAAGGATGCATAATTTTAGCCCAAAAGCAACCAATAAAGAAAACATACAAAGGGAAAGTATAGCCAAGAAGTCAATAGAAAAATTAAAATAGAATAACAAAAAAATAACTAAAAATAAGGCAAGAAAGGAGCAACAGAGTAGTGAAAAATAAAAAAAGGGGGTACCAGTGGAAACGAACACCAAAAAGGTAGATTAAACCTAACCATATCGATCAGTAACTATATTAAATTTAAATGGACTAAACACTCTAATTACAAGAGACTGTTAAAAAATTAGCAATGGGATCTTGAATGGGAATCATTATGGTGGATGAGAGGCATGAGGACTAGATTGCAGCTCCAACTCAGACAGACAGAGCAGCGTGCAGAGGCTTGCATCATGAATTTTAGCTCAAGAATGACTGCAAGAATGAACCAGGAGTCCCGCGGGGACCCCCAGACCCTCTGAAGGAAGAGGACTGCTCCTGCAGGACCCGGGAGACACCCCAAATACTGTGAGTTCCCAAACTGCAGAAGTGGGAAAGGGAGACCCTCCATTCCCAAACACACACCCCCACTGGGAAAACTCAAGGTCTGGTTTGCAGGAGACGTTTCCGACCTTACCCACAGTTGGGTCAATTTAGATGGCTGAGTGAAATGCAGGGGTAGAGGAAGTAGCAGGAAAGGCCCTGGGAGCTCGCTGGGTCCCCAAGCAGGCCATTCCTGCCTGGTACCACAGGGACCTTTCGCGAGGGCAGCTAGAGGCATAGGGGGAAATACCACAGAGAGAAGGAAGTCTCCAGCTGAACTTTGTAACAATTTGAACTGGGCGAGAAGGCTCTGGGCCAGAACTCAGAGAAAGGTGCGAATCCAGTGTGCAGACTCCACAGGCAGGGTAAGAACCAAAGCTCTCTTCTTTTGCAGCTGGGAACTAGGTAGCCTGGGGCAAGTTCTCAAGCCCTGCTCACCCACTGCCTGGAAATAGACTCAGGCCTGCTAGGGGGACATGGTGGGGGTGAGACCAGCCCTGAAGACTGTCTGGGAGCTGGGTGAGAGCTGTGACTGCCAGCCTTCCCTCACTTCCCTGACAACCTGCATGACTCAGCAGAGGCAGCCATATTCCTCCTAGGTACACAACTCCATTGACCTGGGACCTCATCCCTATCCCCCACAGCAGCCACAGTAAGAGCTGCCCAAGGAGAGTCTGAGCTCAGACATGCCTAGCCCTGCCCCCACCTCCTGGGCCTTCCCTATCCACCCTGGTAGCTGAAGACAAAGGGCACATACTCTTGGGAGTTCTAGGGCCACGTCCACCACTGGTTCCTCTCCATAGTACCACAGCTGATGCTCTCTGGAAAGTGTCACCCTCTGGCAGGAGGCCAACCAGCACAAAAATAGAACTGTAAACCACTAAAGCTAAGAACCCTCACAGAGTCCATTTCACCCTCATGCCACCTCTACCAGAACAGGTGCTGGTATCCATGGCTGAGCAATTCATAGTTCACATCACAGGACTCTGTGCAGACAACCCCCAGTACCAGCCCGGAGCCAGGTAGACTCGCTGGGTGGCTAGACCCAGAAGAGAGATAACCATCACTGCAGCTCAGCTCACAGGAAGCCACATCTGGAGGAAAAGGGGGAGAATACTACATCAAGGGAATACCCCGTGGGACAAAAGAATCTGAACAACAGCCTTCAGTCCTAGACTCTTCTCAGAGCCTACCCAAATGAGAAGGAATCAGAAAATCAACTCTGATAATATGACAAAACAAGGCTCTTTAACACCCATCAAAAAAATCACACTAGCTCACCAGCAATGGATCCAAACCAAGAAGAAATCCCTGATTTACCTGAAAAAGAATTCAGGAGGTTACTTATTAAGCCAATCAGGGAGGCATCAGAGAAAGGTGAAGCCCAATTCAAGGAAATCCAAAAAAACGATACAAGAAGTGAAGGGAGAAATATTTAAGGAAATAGATAGTATAAAGAAAAAACAATCAAAACTTCAGGAAAACATTGGATACACTTAGAGAAATGCAAAATTCTCTGCAAAGTCTCAGCAATAGGATAGAATTGAACAAAAAGAAGAAAGAAATTCAGAGCTTGAAGACAAGGTCTTCTAATTAACCCAATCCAACAAAGACAAAGAAAAAAGAATAAGAAAATATGAACAAAGGCTCCAAGAAGCCTGGGATTATGTGAAACAACCAAACCTAAGAACAATCGGTATTCCTGAGGAAGAAGAGAAATCTAAAAGTGTGGAAAACATATTTGGGGGAATAATCGAGGAAAACTTCCCTGGCCTTTCTAGAGACCTGGACATCCAAATACAAGAAGCACAAAGAACACTTGGGAAATTAATCACAAAAAGATCATCACCTAGGCACACTGTCATCAAGTTGTATATTCTGGTTATTAGTCCATTGTCAGATGTATAGACTATGAAGATTTTCTCCTACTCTGTGGGTTGTCTGTTTACCCTGCTGACTGTTCCTTTTACCGTGCAAAAGCTCTTTAGTTTAATTAAGTCCCAACTATTTATCTTTGTTTTTGGGGTTCTTGGTCATGAAATCCTTGCCTAAGCCAATGTCTAGAAGGGGTTTTCCAATGTTATTTTCTAGAATTTTTATAGTTTCAGTTCTTACATTAAGTCCTTAATCCATCTTCATTGATTTTCATATAACGTGAGAGATGAGGTTCCAGTTTCATTCTCCTACATGTGGCTAGCCAATTATCACAGCACCATTTGTTGAAAAGGGTGCCCCTTTCCCCACTTTATGTTTTTGTTTGCTTTGTTGAAGATCAGTGGGCTGTAAGTATTTGGGTTTATTTCTAGGTCCTCTATTCTGCTCTATTCTGTGGTTTTGTATCTTTTTTTTTTTTCTTTTCTTTTTGAGACGGAGTCTTACTCTGTTCCCATGCTGAAGTGCAGTGACACGATCTCAGCTCACTGCAACTCTGCATTCCTGGTTCAAGCGATTCTCCTGCCTCAGCCTCCCAAGTAGCTGGGACTACAGACATGCGCCACCACACCCGGCTAATTTTTGTATTTTTAGTAGAGACGGGGTTTCATCAGATTGGCCATGATGGTCTTGAACTCCTGACCTCATGATCCACCTGCCTCAGCCTCCCAAAGTGCTGGGATTACAGGCGTGAGCCACTGTGCTCAGGAGGTTCTATATCTTTGAAGTGGAGCATTTAGGCCACTTACATGCAACGTTAGTATTGAAATATGAGGTACCATTGCATTCATCACGCTCTTTGTTGCCTGCATACTTTGGGGTTTTTTTTTTATTTTTGTTTTTGTTTTTTAACTTGTATTTTTGTTTTACAGGTCCTGTGTGATTTATGCTTTAAAGAGATTCTGTTTTGATATGTTTCTAGGATTTGTTTCAAGATTTAGAGCTCCTTTTAGCACTTCTTGTAGTGGTGGCTTGGTAGTGGCAAATTCTCTCAGCATTTGTTTGTCTGAAAAAGACTGTACCTGTCTTTCATATATGATGCTTAGTTTCACTGGATACAAAATTCTTGGCTGATAATTGTTTTGTTTGAGGAGGCTGAAGATAGGGCCCCAATCCCTTTTAGCTTGTAGGATTTCTGCTGAAACATACGAGGGGCCAACAAACATACGAAACATCACTAATCATCAGAGAAATGCAAATCAAAACCACAATGAGATGCAATTTCACACCAGTAAGAATGGCTATTACTAAAAGGACAAAAATAATAATAATAATACTTAACATACTGGCAAGGCTGCTAAGAAAAAGGAATGCTGCGGGGCACAGTGGCTCATGCCTATAATCCCAACACTTTGGGAGGCTGAAATGGGTGGATCACCTGAGGTCAGTAGTTCGAGACCAGCCTGATCAACATGGTAAAACCCCGTTTCTACTCTTGCATATGTATATCAGGATACACATGTAAGGTTATTCATAGAATTATTATTTGTAAAGGCAAAAAATTAGAATAAAGTTTATCAAAAAAGGCAAGAAATATGACATTCATTAAATAGAAAACAGTGCAAACAAACCTATTACAACTATATGGCACAACAATGCCTCTAACATACTGTTGAGCAAAAGAAGCAAGACATAAAAGAATATGAAAAGTTTAGTTCTCTTTGAACACAAACAAATGAAAAAACATTCCATGCTCATGGATAGGAAGAATGAATATCATGAAAATAGCCATACTGCCCAAAGTAATTTATAGATTCAATGCTATCCCCATCAAGCTACCATTGACTTTTTTTTCACAGAATTAGAAAAAACGACTTTAAATTTCATATGGAACCAAAGAAGAGCCCATATAGCCAAGACAATCCTAAGCAAAAAGAACAAGGCTGGAGGCATCATGGCTACCTGACTTCAAACTATGCTACAAGGCTACATAACCAGAACAGCATGTTCCTGGTACCAAAACAGGTATATAGACCAACGGAACAGAACAGAGGCCTCAGAAATAACGCCACACATCTACAACCATCTGATCTTTGACAAACCCGAAAAAAACAAACAATGGGGAAAGGATTCCCCATTTAATAAGTGGTGTTGGGAAAACTGGCTAGCCATATGTAGAAAAATGAAACTGGACTCCTTCCTAATACCTCATATAAAAATTAACTCAAGATGGATTAAAGACTTAAACATAAGATCTAAAACCATAAAAACTCTAGAAGAAAACCTAGGCAATACCATTCAGGATATAGACATGGGCAAAGACCTCATGACTAAAACACCAAAAACAATGGAAACAAAAGCCAAAATTGACAAATGGGATCTAATTAAACTAAAGAGCTTCTGCCCAGCAAAAGAAACTATCATCGGAGTGAACAGGCAACCTACAGAAGGGCAGAAAATTTTTGCAATCTATCCATCTGACAAAGGGCTAATATCCAGAATCTACAAGGAACAACTTTACAAGTTTACAAGAAAAAAAACAAACAACCCCATCAAAAAGTGGCTGAAGGATAGGAATAGACACTTCTCAAAAGACGTTTATACGGCCAACAAACATACGAAGAAAAGCTCATCATCACTGGTCATTAGAGAAATGCAAATCAAAACCACAAGCAGATACCACCTCATACCAGTTAGAATGACCATCATTAAAAAGTCAGGAAACAACAGATGCTGGAGGATGTGGAGAAATAGGGACACTTTTACGCTGTTGGTGGGAGTGTAAATTAGTTCAACCATTGTGGAAGACAGTGTGGAGATTCCTCAAGGATCTAGAACCAGAAATACCGTTTGACCCAGCATTCCCATTACTGGGTATATACCCAAAGGATTATAAATCATTCTACTATAAAGACACACGAACACGTATGTTTATTGCAGCACTGTTCACAATAGCAAAGACTTAGAACCAACCCAAATGCCCATCAATGATAGACTGAATAAAGAAAATGTGGCACATATACACCATGGAATACTATGTAGCCATAAAAAAGGATAAGTTCGTGTCCTTTGCAGGGACATGGATGAAGCTAGAAACCATCATTCTCAGCAAACTAACAGAAGAACAGAAAACCAAACACTGCATGTTCTTACTCATAAGTGGGAGCTGAACAATGAGAACACATGGACACAGCAAGAGGAACATCACACACCGGGGACTGTCAGGGGGTAGGGGGCTAGGGGAGGGATAGCATTAGGAGAAATACCTCATGTAGATGACAGGTTGATGGGTGCAGCAAATCACCATGGCAAGTGTATACCTATGTAACAAACCTGCACGTTCTGCACATGTATCCCAGAACTTAAAGTATAATAAAAGAAAAAGTAAAATAAAATAAAAAATAAAAATAAATAAAAAGTTTAGTTCTCTTCATATGAAGTTCAAAATCTGGTAAAATAAAAATATTTCAATTTTCAAAGATGCAGGTATTAATGCTAAAATCAATATTAAAACAAATAGGTGAAAATTATCGTCAGAAAAATCAGAATAGTGATTACTTCTAGGAAAGATGGAAGAGAGTATGATTACAAATGGTCAGACAGCAGGCTTCTTAGGATATTGGCAATTATCTAATTCTTGCCTGGGTGGCATTTACAATGGCATTTCTTTGTACAATTATTTATCAAATTATGTGACATTATGCATATCTGAATGCTATGTTTTATATGAAATCTATACCTGTTCTCTCATTTATTATGTCAATAACTGTGGCTTTCTTTATCCTAGAGTTATTTAAATTATATATTTATCTAGCAGACTCACAGACAAAAAAAAAGGCCTAATTCCAAGCACAGTGGCTCACGCCTGTAATCCCAGCACTCCGGGAGGCCGAGGCAGGAGGATCACAAGGTCAGGAGTTCAAGACCAGCCTGCCCAACATGGTGAAACCCTGTCTCTACTAAAAATACAAAAATTAGCCGGACATGGTGGCACGCATCTGTGGTCCCAGCTACTCGGGAGGCTGAGGCAGGAGAATCACTTGAACCCAGGAGACGGAGGTTATGGTGAGCCGAGATTGCGCCACTGCATTCCAGCCTTGGCGACAGAGCAAGACTCCATCTCAGGGGAAAAAAAAGGCCTACTTGGCATTACACATAATAAAGAAGCAACATCTCTTTTTAGGCAATAGATGGAAACATTCAATATGGGTGAAAAGAAAGGTCAAAGGAAATTTTCTATTTTATTTCACAAAAAGAGTAATTTTTTACTCCGGTTTATCTTCAGATTGTATAAATCTTTCGCCTTTTACCAAAGGAGCAATTTCTACCATCTGTTCTCTGAAAAATTGACCTCTTCTTGTTGTGTTGTCTGTTCTTTCATTTTCAGTGAGAAAACTTTTCCAAATGTCATGTCAAAAAGCCTTTTTTCAGATTACTAAAAAAAGAAAGAAAGACCCGTTGCTTGATAATGCTCACTGTCACACAATTCTGTGATGTGGATATCAGAGAAAATGTGTTAGCAATTACAAAGGCAAGCAAGTCCAAGTATGTTTGTGAATGATAGGCTAAAGTTAAAATAAAGGATCACTGTCACTGAACATATGTTTTCCCATAACATATGAGAAATATGCCCAAAATAAACTGAAAATTGTTAAGAACATCTTAAAATATTTAATATGTGGGTCAGGTGCGGTGGCTCATGCCTGTAATCCTAGCACTTGGGGAGGCAGAAGCAGTGGATCACTTTAGGTCAGGAGTTCAAGACCGGCCTGGCCAACGTGGCAAAACCCCGTCTCTACTAAAAATATAAAAATTAGCCAGATGTCATGGCATGTGCCTGTAATCCCAGCTACCTGGGAGACTGAGGAACAAGAATTGCTTGAACCCAGGAGACAGAGGTTGCAGTAAGCCAAGACTGCACCACTGTACTCCAGCCTGGGCAACAGAGCGAGACTCTGTCTCAAAAAACAAAAAAATTTTTATATGTGTATCTGTAGCCACCAAAACAAACCACTATAATTCTTTAACTCCAATAAAAGTAGATATTAATAGTAATATTAATATTAATTAGTAAATTCGGTTAAATAACCATTAATTCTATTAGTAATTTTACATATTTTACTCATGTTAACATCTAAGGTATCTTCTGAACAATTACGAATTTAAAATGGAAGTTGTATTTTATTAAATAGCTCCATTTCTAAAGGCTAAATATTTTAAGACTCACTAAAACTTCAACAAAATTAAATACTTTAAGAAATCCTTCATGACTGATATGGTTTGGCTGTGTCCTCACCCAAATATCATCTTGAACTGTAGCTACCATCATTCCAATGTGTTGTGGGAGGGACCCAGTGAGAGGTAATTGAATCATGGGGAAGGATTTTCCTCGTGCTGTTCTCATGATAGTGAATAATTCTCATGAGATCTGATGGTTTTATAAAGGGCAGTTTCCCTGCACATGCTCTCTTGCCTGTCACCATGTAAGATGTGCTTTTGCTCCTCTTTCGCCTTCTGCCATGATTGTGAGGCCTCCCAGCCATACAGAACTGTGAGTCCATTAAACCTCTTTTTCATTATAAATTACCCAGTCTTGGGTATGTCTTTATTAGCAGCATGAGAACGGACTAATACAATGACACAGATAAACTCTATAATCTGTAAAAAATTGGTATCAATTAATTATCTCCAGATTTACTGGATCCTTTAATATAAGTATTTCAAACTCCTAAATTTTTATTTTATACCATTAAGAACTGACTAATGAGGTCAGGCACGGTGGCTCACGCCTGTAATCCCAGCACTTTGGGAGGCCAAGGTGGGCAGACTGCCTGAGCTCAGGAGTTCGAAACCAGCCCAGGCAACACAGTGAAACCCCGTCTCTACCGAAAATACAAAAAAATTAGCCAGGCGCGGTGGTGAGTGCCTGTAGTTCCAGCTACTTGGGAGGCTGAGGCAGGAGAATTGCTCGAACCTGGGAGGCAGAGGTTGCAGTGAGCCAAGATCGTGCCACTGCACTCCACACTCCAGCCTGGGTGACTGAGCGAGACTCCGTGTCCAAAGACAAAACAACAAAAAAAGAACTAACATAGATTACTATCAGTATTTACAGCAAAACCTCTGAAAGAGATCTAATATTTAAATAGAAAAATAAAATTTTTAAATAGACAAAAAAGAGGTAATTTTTTGTTATGTTGGAAGGTGAAAGGCTTTTGTAAGCATAATACAAAAACCAGAAGCCTAGAGAAAAGGCTGACAGATGCAACTATTTAAAAGGAAACTTCTCATGCAAATCAAAACTACCATGAGATATCATTTCAGTCCAGTTAAAATGCCTTTTATCCAAAAGATAGGTAATAACAAATGCTGGCAATGATGTGGAAAAAAGAGAACCCTTGTACACTGGGTTGGTGGGAATGTAAATTAATACAACCACAGTGGAAAACAGTTTGGAGTTTCCTCAAAAGAAAATAAAAATAGAACTACCAATCCACCAATCCCAGTCCAAGGTATATACTCCAAAAAAAGAAAATCAGCATATTGAAGAGATATTTGCACTCCCATGTTTATTGCAGCACTAATAACAATAGTGAAGATTTAGAAGCAAGCTAAGTATCCATCAGCGGATGAATGGATAAGGAAAATGTGGTACACATACACAATGGAGTACTACCCAGCCATTAAAAAGAATGAGATCCTGTCATTTCCAACAACATGGATGGAACTGGAGGTTACTATGTTCAGTGAAATAAGCCAAGCACAGAAAGACAAACTTCATATGTTCTCACTTATTTGTGGGAGCTAAAAATTAAAAACAATTGAACTCATGGAGATAGAGAGTAGAATGACGGTTATTAGGGGCTGGAAAGGGTAGTGGGAAGGTAGAGGGGTAGTTGGGATGGTTAATGGGTATAAAAAGTAGAAAGAATGAAGAAACCTATAATTTGCTGGAACAATAAGGTGACTACAGTCAAAAAAATAATTTAATTGTACATTTAAAAATAACTAAATGAATATAGATTGTTTGTAACACAAAGGATAAATGCTTAAGATGATGGATACCCCATTTACCCTGATGTGATTATTATGCATTGCAGGCCTGTATCAAACTATATCATGTAACCCACAAATATATACACCTACTATGTACGCACAAAAATTCAAAATTAATTTTAAAAAGTTAAAAATAGAAGAAACCTTCTCTACACTAAAAAGCAGCACAAATCAAAAGACATTCACAGAGAAAAATATTTGCAAGACATACAAAAAAGAAGTGATACTTTAACATGCAAATTGCTCCAGTGTTAATAACAAAATGGAAAAAGAGGCATTCTCTATACCATTAATGTTAACTTAAATAGACATAACCCTTCTTAAGTTTTACTGAAATATAATTTATATATCATAAAATTCACATATTTAAACAATACAAATCAAAGGTTTTTAATATAACAGAGAGTTATACAACCGTTAGCACAATCTAATTTTAGAACATTTTAATCATCCTAAAAAGAAACTCTATATCCACTAGCCAATACTCCATACACTCCCATGCCTGCAGCCCTATGCAGACATAACCTTATTTTAAGGACAACTTGTCAATGTCAATCTAAAACGCAAATGTGCCATCCTGTGACTGAGCCATTCCATTTCACATCATTTATTCTGCAAGAAAAGACACATAATACACAAAGATATGCATAGGGGTATTCTTGAAATACCATTTGTTATAGAAAAATACTCTAAACAGCCTATATGCATCAATAGCAAAATTATATTCATAAAACATGACGTATCAGTAAAGTAAAATTTATGTAATTATGAATAAGAATGGGGTGATATTTCTGATATGGAAAAAATCATCAGAATATATACGTCAGTCAAAAAGCAATGAAATGGGCTGAGCATGGTGGCTCACGCCTGTAATCCCAGCACTTTGGGAGGCCGAGGCAGGCGGATCACGAGGTCAGGAGTTTGAGACCAGCCTGACCAACCTGGTGAAACCCCGTCTCTACTAAAGATACAAAAAATAGCCAGGCATGGTGGCGCACACCTGTAATCCCAGCTACTCAGGAGGCTGAAGTAGGAGAATTGCTTAAATCCGGGAGGTGGAGGTTGCGGTGAGCTGAAATTACGCCACTCTACTCCAGCCTGGGTGACAGAGCGAGACTCCGTCTCAAAAAAAAAAAAAAAAAAAGCAATGAAATGGTCTATATACAGTATATGATCTAATTTTACTTAAAAAGAAATAATCCTAGAGAATTTTAAAGAGAATACCCATTAAATTTTCAGCAATAATTATCTCTGAAGAATGAGTTGAGAAAGTGATGACTAAATACTTGAGAGCTAATATTTAATTTTAAATAAAGTTGACTCACTTAAAAGAATGCTATTTATTGTTTTAAAAATATTACCCAGCAACAATAAAGGCATTTTTAGATGAGAACATGCACAAGAGTTGTTTTATAGGGACATGTAAGGCTCTAACAAACTTCGAAACAGAACAGCATTTATCCTCATGCTAACAATTAAATGTTGAATAGAAGGGATTTAAGCAAGTAGACATAAGATTTTTTCTTTTTTTTTTTTTTTTTTTTTTTTGAGAAGGAGTCTCGCGCTGTCACCCAGGCTGGAGTGCAGTGGCATGATCTTGGCTCACTGCAAGGTCTGCCTCCTGGGGTCATGCCATTCTCCTGCCTCAGCCTCCCGAGTAGCTGGGACTACAGGCACCCACCACCACGCCCGTCTAATTTTTTGTATTTTTTTTAGCAGAGACGGGGTTTCACCGTGTTAGCCAGGATGGTCTCAATTTCCTGACCTCGTGATCTGCCCACCTAAAGTGCTGGGATTACAGGCGTGAGCCACCATGCCTGGCCATACCAATTTTCTTAAGGAAAACATATGTTTATAGAACATAGAGAAAAGAAAAAAAAAACATAAATATATTACCAGTATTTTTTATTGCTAGGTGTTGATTCTATAGGTGATTTTATTTCCCTCCTTACATATGTCTCTATTTCCCAAAATGTCTTTAATAAAAATCTACATAATTTATTTTATAATCAGACATGCCACTTTAAAAGATAGATGAAACTAAGATAGTTTTTACACGGGGCAAATCAGCAGATACTTTTAAATATTGTGCAATGGAGAAAATATGATTAAA
This sequence comes from Gorilla gorilla gorilla, assembly GCF_029281585.2. NCBI lineage: Eukaryota > Metazoa > Chordata > Mammalia > Primates > Hominidae > Gorilla > Gorilla gorilla. The sequence continues at coordinate 25,899,212 of NC_073228.2, read as the reverse complement.
AAACTTCATCAAAATAAGTCAGAAATGACTGTAATTGCACAAAGGATTATTTTAGAAAAATGTACATTGAATATATTTTAATATATGGAATAAGTTTATGATTACATGCAAACTTCTCAATGATGCCTCAAATATTTTTATAGTATGCCCAAAAGAAAAACAAAAACATAAGGATTTAGGAAAAAATAAAGTCAAACACATTTAAAAATGAATTTCTGATGCAACGCATGATAGCTTTAAATGTTTTTTCTTTGAAAACATATGTGGGTGGCATTGGTATGCTGACTCCTGCCCCAAGTTGTCATCAACAAGATTTTTAAGTGACGACTTCCTTTCAATCCGTTTAATTATTTATGGTAAGCAGTCTCAACAGTAAGAATTAATACAAAATAAAATTAAAAGGAAAAATAGTTGGGAATGACTCAAAATGATTTTTATAATTAATGAATGACAATTTTTAGAAAAAAATTCAAAACAAGAGCTCAAAGGACAAATATGCTTTTTAAAATGTCATTTGTTTTTATTTCAACAGTTTTTGTAACACCAAGATTATACAAGAAAGAAAACCCTGAGTCTAATGTCAGCAAGATGGCAGATTAGGACTTTCAAGCCCTCGTCCCTCCACAGAAACATCAATTTGAACATAAACATGCACAAAAATACCTTCATAAGAGCTAAGTAAACGAGGTGAAATATTACAGCACGAAATAGGAAAAGACATAACGCAGAATGTAGAAAGGACAGTTTTACTCAGAAGTCCGAGGCTGCAGGTTTTAAAATACTCACATCACCCCTCCCCCAACTCCAGGCAGTAAAGCGTGGAGAGACCCTCCACTTGGGAGGAGGGAAGAAAGGTGAGCACTAGACTTTACCTCAGACCCCAATACCAGGTCAGTCCCAGTAAAACGCAGGACCAGGCAGGACTCCTCAGCCCTAGACTCCCAGCCAGTACCCCAGGACTGACCCTGCAAATCCACCCTGGTACAAGGAAAAATCTCACAGCCCCAGGCTCCAGACTGGCCCAGTAGATTTAGTCCCTGGGTCCACCTCACCCCACCCCATGCTGATCCCAGCAGCCACAGCATCCAAACTAACCCTAGTGCTGGACTGACCCCAGCAGCCTAAGCTTCAGCTCCACCCCAGAGCCAAACCAGCCCCTACAGACTAAGGTTCCTGGCTAGCCTCTGTAGCCCCAGGCTCCAGGTCAGCTCCCAAGACCCAAGACTCCAGGCCAGTACCCATAGACTGAGCCTCTAGGCCTAATTTGGCACAATGCAAGATCCCACAGCCCCAGGTTCCAAAGCCAGCCCAGCAGACTCAGTCTCTGGACTCACCACATTGCCAGGCGGGCCCAGTGACCTTGGGCTCCAGACTATTCACAGCACGAGGCTGGCCCCGACAACTTCAGGTTTCAGGCCTAGCCAGGAACCAGGCCAGCCTCCAGAATCCCTAGTCATCAGGCCAGCACTCACAGACTCAGCCTCCATGCTGGCCCATGTGAATATAGGCTCCAGACATACCCAATGTCAGGCCAGCCCATCTGGCCCCAGGCTCCAAGCATAACACAGGATTCAGAGCCAGGTCAGCCAACACAACCCCATGCTTTAGACCCACCCAACCTCCCAGTCAACACCTCTGGCCCAGATCCCAGGTCGGCCACTGGGGCCCCAATCTCCATATTAACCCCTGTGGTCCCATACACCAGGAGACTCAGGGTCCAGACCTGACTAACAGACCCAGGGTCCAGGCTCATCCCAATAAACTGTGGTGCCAAGCCAGCCCTCAGAAAATAAGATTCCAGGTCCATCCCTACAGAATTGTGACCCAGGCCCACCCCTGCACACTCAGGCCCCTGGCCTGTCCCAGTGGACCAAAGAACCAGGCCCATCCCAGAACCTGTCTGGCCCCTGCAGATTCAGGCTTAAACCCACCCTAGAACCAGGTCAGCCCTTGCAGACCTAGGCTTCAGGCTAGCCCTGGTGGATACAGATTTCAGGCTTACCATGCAGACCCAAACTCCAAGCTCACTCCCATGAACCAAAGCAACACATCTACCCAGTGGATCCAGGCTCCAAGCTCAAACATGAGGACCAAGATACCAGGCCCACCCACTTTCTGACCCTGCCTGAGGACTGTAGGAGACAGCCCACCAATAGGCCAAACAGCCTGCCCAGAATCTCTGGATAGGCTGAATGATGACTGGCTTTCTCAAATGAAGCCAGTCTACAAAGACTATAATAATTTCCTACTTCTTCAAATGTGCAGACACCAACATAAAGCAACAAGCAACATAAAAAACCAAGGAGACATAACCCCAGCAAAAGAAAATAATCTCCCAATAGCTGACCCCAAAGAAATGAAAATATATAAACTGCCTGACAAATAATTCACACTAATTGTTTTAAGGAAGCTTAGTGAGCTTCAAGAAAATACAGAGAAATAATTTATTGAAATCAGAAAAACAGTAAGTGCATAAAATGAGAAATTTAACAGAGAAATTTTTTAAAAAATCAAATTCTGGAGCTGCAAAATATAACGAATGAAAAGAAAAATATAACAGCATTCACAACTGAATTGATCAAGCAAAAGAAAAAATTCAGTAAACTCAAATATACAGGTTATTAGAAAATATGCAGTCAGAGAAGAAAAAGGAAAAAGACTGGAAAGGAATGACGAAAGTTTACAGGACGTATGGGACAGGATCAAAAGAACAAGTATTCAAGTTATAGGAGCTAAAGAAGAAAAAGAGAGACAAAGGTGTAGAAAGTTTATTTAAACAAATAATAGCTAAAAACTTTCCAAATTGAGGGAAAGGTATATATATCCTGGTACAAAAAGGTCAAAAGTCTCCAATGAGATTTAATTCAAGCAAGACTATATCAAGGCATGTTATAATCAAACTGTCAAATATAAAGAACAAATGGAAGATTCTGAAAATATCAAGAGAAAAGAAAATTATATACAAGAGACTTCCAATAAGACTAGCAGTGGATTTCATGGAGGAAATCTTACAGGCCAGAAAAGAGTAGGATGATATATTCCAAGTACTGAAAGACAATAACTGCCAACCAAGAATATTGTGAGTGGCAAAGCAGTCTTTCAGAAATAAAGAAAAGTTAAAAATGTACCAAGACACAAAAAAGCCTTAGGGAGTTCATGACCACTAGACTTGTCTTACAAAAATGCTCAGGTGAAATCTTGATGCTCAAAGAAGAAGACACTAATGAATAACAAAAAAAATATATATAAGGATAAAACTCACCAGTAAAAGTAAGTAAACAGTCAAATACAGAATAGTCTAATAATATAATGTTGTGGAAATGACTTATATCTTTAGTATGAAGATATTATATTATTTAAATATAATAGCCACAATAATTTCTTTCTATACAATATAAAAAGATGTAAATTGTGACATCAAAAAATGAAACAGAGTAAAATGTAGTTTTTATATGTGATAAATCGAGGTTATTATCAGTTTAAAATAGCCTGTCATGAAAATAAGATGTTTTATGTAAGCCTCGTAGTAATCACAAAGCAAAAACCTACAATAGTTGCACTAAACATAAAAAGAAAGGATTCAAAGCATACCACTTCAGAAATTCATCAAATCACAAAGAAAGATAACAAGACAGAAAGGAACAAATGTTCTATAAAACAACCAGAAAACAAATTACAAAACAGAAGTAGCAAGTCTTTACTTATGAATACTTATGTTGAATACAAATGGATTAAATTCTCCAATCAAAAGACAGAATAACTGAATGGAGTAAAAAAAAAACAAAATTCAACTATATGCTTCCTATAAGAAATTCATTTCATGTTTAAGAACCTACATAGACTGAAAGTGAAGGAAGAGGAAAAGATATCTCATGCAAGCGGAAATGGAAAGAGAGCGAGGGTAGAAATACATCAGATAACACTGACTTAAAATCAAAATTATAAAATGAGATACAGGTCATTATACAGTGACAAAGGGCTCAAGTCATCAAAAGGATATACCAATTATAAATATATATGAACCCAAAGTAACATCACCTAAATATATAAAGCAAATATTCATAGATATAAAAGGAGAGAAGGAGTGTAATACAATAATAGTAGGGGACTTTAAGACCACAATTTCAGCAATGGACGGGTTACCCAGAAAGAAAATTAATAAGGAAACATCAGATTTGGTCTATTATTTAGTGCAAATAAACCTAAAAGAGATATACAGATATAGAAAATGTACCATTCAATGGCCACAGAATACACATTCTTCTCAACCAAATGTGAAATATTCTTCAGCATAGATCATATGTTAGTTCACAAAACAAATCTTCACAAATTTAAGAAGACTGAAATCATATCAAGTATCTTTTCTGACCACATGTTTAATACTAGAAATCAGTAACAAGAGGAATTTCAGAAAATTGACAAATACATGGAAATTAAACAACACACTCTTGAACAGCTACTATGTCAAAGAAGAAATTAAAAGAGAAATTTAAAAATATCTACAGACAAATGAAAATAAAAACACAACATACAAAAACTTATGGGATACAGCAAAAGCAGTTCTAAGAAAGAAGTGAATAGCAATAAATGCCTACACCAAAACAGGAGATCTCAAATAAACAAGTTAATGTTACACCTAAATAACTTCTAAAAGAACAATCTAAGTCCAAAGTTCATGAAAGGAAGGAAATCATAAAGATCAGAGCAGAAATAAATGAAATATAGACTAGAAAAACAATAGAAAAGGTCAGTAAAATTAAGAGTTAGTTATTTGAAAAGATAAACAAAATTGACAAAACTTTAGCTAGACTAAGAAAAAATAAGAGAAGACAAATAAGTAAAATAAGAAATGAAAGAGATGTTACAACTGATGCCACAGATATACAAAGGATCATGAAAGACTACTATGAGTAATTATACATCAACAAATTAGATAGCCTAGAAAAAAGGAATAAATACCTGGACACACAGAACGTATGATGACTGAATCATGAAGAAATAAAAAAGCTGAAGAAATCAATAATAAGTAAGGTGACTGAAGCATTAATTTATGTATTTACTTTTTTTTTTTTTTGAGATGGGAGTCTTGCTCTATCACCCAGGCTGGAGCGCAGTGGTGCGATCTTCTCACTGCAACCCCACCTCCCAGGTTCAAGCGATTCTCCTGCCTCAGCCTCCCAAGTAGCCGGGATTACAGGTTCACACCACCACACCCAACTAATTTTTGTATTTTTCATAGAGATGGGGTTTCATCATGTTGGCCAGGCTAATCTCAAACTGCTGACCTCGGGTTATCTGCCTGCCTCAGCCTCCCAAAGCGCTGGGATTACAGGCGTGAGCCACCGAGTCTGGCCTTGAAGCATTAATTTAAACACACACACACACACACACACACACACACACACACACACACACACACACAGACACACACACACACAACATATGCCCAGGACCTGATGGCTTCACTGTTGAATTCTACCAAACACTGAAAGACCTAATACCAATCCTCCTCAAACTCTTCCAAAAAAAACAGAACACTTCCAAACTCATATTATGAGGCCAACTTTACACTGACACCAAAACTACACAAGAAAACAACAAGAAAGGAAAATTATAGGCCAATATTAAGGATGAAGATAGATGCAAAAGTCCTCAACAAAATATTAGCAAACTGAATTCAACAGCACACTCAGAAGAGCATTCACCATGATCAAGTGGAATTCATCCCAAGAATATAAAGATACTTTAACATATGCAAATCTATACATGTTGTACACCAATTAACAGAATGAAGGATAAAAACCATATAATCATCTCAGTAGATGTGGAAAAAGCATTTACAAAACTCAACATATTTTCATAATAAAAACAACAAATTAGGTATAGAAGACATGTACCTCAATACAATAAAGGCCATACATGAAAAACCCATTGATAACAATATATTCAACGGTGAAAAACTGAAAGCTTTTCCTCTAAGATCAGAAATGAGACAAAGATGTCCACTCCTACTACTTCTTTTCAACATAGTACTGGTGGTCCTAGCCAGAGTATTACACAAGGGAAATAAATAAAAGGGTGGCCAGGCACAGTGGCTCATGCCTGTAATCAACCCCAGCACTTTGGGGCGCTGAGGCAGGCAGATTACTTGAGGTCAGGAGTTCAAGACAAGCCTGGACAACATGGTGAAACCTTGTCTCTACCAAAAAAATAAAATTATATATATATATATGGCGCACAGTGGCAAATGCCTGTAACGCCAGCTACTGGGGAGGCTCAGGCAGGAGAATTGCTTGAACCCGTGAGACGTAGGCTGCAGTGAGCTGAGATTGCACCACTGTACTCCAGCCTAAGCAACAGAGCATGACTGTCTCCTAAATAAATAAATAAATTGTATCCAAATTGGAAAGGAACGAGTGAAATGGTCTCTATTTACAGATGATATGATCTTATATGTAAAAAAAAATTTTTTTAAAGACTCCACCAAAATGCTGGAACTAATAAATGAATTCACTAAAGTTGCAGAATACAAAATCAACATACAAAAATCAGTAGCCATTTTATACACTGACAATGAACTATACAAAATCAAGAAAACAATCCCTCTCTTACTAGGTACCAAAAAAAAAAACCACTTAGAAATAAATTTGATCAAGGAGATTAAAGACCAGTATAATGAAAACTGTAAAACACTGATAAAAGAAATTAAAGAAGATACAAATAAATGGAAAGATATCTCATGTTCATGAACTGGAAGAACTAATAATGGTTAAAATGTCCATGCTATCCAAAGCAATCTATATATTTCATGCAATCCCTATCAAAATTCCAATGGCATTTTTCACAGATATAAAGAAAACCCTAAAATTTATATGAAACTAAAAAGACCCTGAGTATCCAAGGCAATTTTGAGCAAAATGAACAAAGGTGAAGGCATCACACTACCTGACTTCAAAATACACTATAAAGCTATAGCAATCAAAAGAGCATAGTAACTGGCATAAACCAGACACACAGACCTAATGAAACAGAACAGGGAAGCCAGAAATAAACCCATACATTTAGTGTCAACTGATTTTTATTATTATTATTTTTATTTATTTATTTATTTATTTATTTATTTATTTATTTATTTTGAGATGGAGTCTTGCTCTGTCACCCAGGCAGGAGTTCGGTGACACAATCTTGGCTCACTGCAACCTCTGCCTCCCAGGTTCAAGCGATTCTCCTGCCTCAGCCTCCTGAGCAGCTGGGATTACAGGCATGCCCTACCACACCCGGCTAATTTTCGTATTTTTAGTAGGGATGGGGTTTCACCATGTTGGCCAGGCTGGTCTCAAACTCCTAACCTCAAGTGATCCGCCCACCTCAGCCTCCCAAAGTGCTCAATTACAGGCGTGAGCCACCATGCTTGGCCAGGTCAACTGATTTTTGACAAAGATGCCAAGAACACACAATGGGGAAAGACAGTTTCTTCAATAAATGATGCTTGGAAAACTGGATATCCAACATGCAAAAGTAGGAAATTAGACCCTTATCTCACACCATATACAAAAATCAATTTAAAACAGAGACTTAAATGTAAGACCTGACATTTTAAAACTACTATAAGAGAAATAGGGGAAAAGCTCCATGACATTGTTCTGGGCAATGATGTTTTAGATATGAATCCAAAAGCATAGTCAACAAAAGAAAAAATAGACAAATGAGATTATATCAAACTAAAAAGCTTCTGCATAGCAAAGGAAACAATAAACAGAGTAAAAAGACAGCCTACACAATGAGAAAAATATCTGCAAGCCATATATCTAATAAGGGGTTAACATCCAAAATATATATGGAACTCAAACAACTCAATGGTAAGAACACTAATAACCTGATTTTAAAATGGGCAAAGGATCTGAATAGACATTCCTCAAAAGAAGACACGCAAATAGCCACCAGATATATGAAAAACTGCCCAACAATCCTAATCATCAGAGAAATGCTGACTAAAACAATATTGAGATATCATGTCACACCTATTAGAACGGCTATCAACAAAAAGAAAAAAGATCAGTATTGGAGGGGATGTGGAGAAAAGAGAACCCTTGCCCAGTGTCGGCAGTAATGTAAATTAGTGCAGCCATTATAGAAAAACAGTATGAAGGTTCCTTGAAAAATTAAAAATAGAACTACTACATGATCCAGCAATCTCACTATTAGGTATAAATCCAAAGGAAATGAAATTGCTATATTGAAGAGCTATCTGCACCCCCATGTTCACTGCAGCAATAGCCAAGATATAGAATCAATATAAAGTGTCCATCAACAAATAAATGAAAAAAATGTGATATATATATACACATACACACACACACATACACACACACAATGAAATGTTATTCAGTTTTTAAAAAGAAGGAAATCTTGTCATTTAGTACAACATGGATGAACCTAGGGAACATGATGTTAAGTGAAATAAGCCAGGCACAGAAAGGCAAATACCACATGATCTCACTTATATGTGGATTCTAAAAAAGGTGAACTCACAAAAGTAGAGAAATGGTGGTTATGAGGCCAGGCGACAAGGAGTGGAGTTGGGAGATACTGGTCAAAGGATACAAAATTTAAGTTAGATGAGAGAAATAAGTTCTAGAGATCTATTGTACAGCATAGTGACTTTAGTTAATAACAATGGATTGTATTTCAAAGATCACTATGAGAGCACATTTTAAGTATTCTCATTACAAAAAAAATGATAAGTCTGTGAGGTGATTCATATATCAAGCTCAATCTAGCCATTTGACAATGTATACATATTTCAAAACATCATGTTGTACACAATAAACATCTACAATTTTGTCCAGGTGTGGTGGCTCATGCCTGTAATCCTAATGCTTTGAGAAGTCAAGGTAGGAGGAGGATCACTTGAGGCCAACAGCTCAAGACCAGCCTGGGAAAAACAGTAAGATCCCATCTCTACCAAAAAAAAAATTTTTTAATTAGCTGGACGTGGTGGCACAGCTGTAGTCCTGGCTACTCAGGAGGCTGAGGTGGGAGGACTGCTTGATCCCAGTGAGCTCTGATCACACCACTGCACTCTAGCCGGACAAAAGATAGAGACTCTATCTCTGGAAAAACAAAAACAAAAAACAAAACAGAAAGATGAACCCTGCCTACCACGCATCATGTTTTATATTTGTTTCAAATGCAACCTCTTCCTAGAATATACCATTATTTTAACTAAAACCTGAAAACCTAGATTACATAAAATATTAAAACTGTATTATCAATGGGTTTATCAGCAATATCTCATTCCTACCTCTTTCTCACGTATTCGAGAGAGAAAATGATCATCATGGAAACTGCTGGATTTTCTCAGGCTGAATTTCGGTGTCATCTGCTGAATGAACAGGAGTTATTTAACATGTTTTCAGATCTGGTTTATCCTTAACCCCAAAGAAAACTTCTAAATTGCCTGAGGCCCGTACCAAAATAGTACTAACACTGCAGGAAAAAATCACTTCCAAGTGATAAAATTCAAAAACTATTATGTTTCCTAATGTAGATCCACATTATTTTCTATAAATAACTTAGTGATTATTTTATTTTAAAATACCTGCCCCTAGAAAAAGTCCAGTGGATTTCTCACATACCAGAGAAACTGGGATAGGCTTCTGTCTCAGGTATCGAGGATTTTCTATCTGAAAATTTAAAAATAAAACAAAATAAGGATTTATTAATTTTGGAGTTTTAATTATTATTTGATAAAATATAGAATTAAGCTGCCATATGAAACATTTTCTAGATTTCTTAATATTTAATTCATTTTTAGAATGGGTATTGTATGATACATTTTTAGTGGCTCCCTACAAGTAAAATATAAAACATAAACTCCCTTGCATGCCAAAATGAACCTTCATAATCCTCTCACTGCCGAACTGCCCACTCTCATCTTCCATTACCCTTTACTTCACATTTTATGCTCCCAGGATCCACAATGATTTATATTACCAGAACATGGCAGATGTTCTCATGCGTGTCCACCTCTGAATTTCTCTGCCCAGCCCTCCAAACCCTGTAAGCACACACCTATTTGTTCTTACAGTCGCAATTTAATCACTGCACTCCCAGATGTATTTGGTATATGAATTCTTAAACATACCTTTCTAATAGCAAAGAGAACACAAAATTCCTTTGGGACTCCCCCTAAATCTCCCTTTCAGATTCATCTATCTCCACCATACCCCACATTCCAAGGACACCAGACAATTTGTTTTAACTTAAAAGCACTATACTGTCTCCCATGTCTGAGTCTTTGCAACCTGTAAGATCATTCCCCCAACTTCTACACATGGTTAACTTACTCAAGACTCGTAGTTTAAAAATCATCTCCCCCAGGAAACCTCGTTCCTACTACTCCAGTAGTACCCTGGATGCTAGTTCCCTTTTACAATCTGGCATCTCCCTGTTTCAAAACAGTGTGGACTCTGAAAGCAGAGACCATGACTGCCTTGTTCACCACTCTATCCCTAGCACCCAACTCAGTGCCCAATGAATATTTCTTCAGAAAGAAGGAAGAAACAAGAGGAAAGAAAGGAGTAACCTGTACCTGATTCCACCTTATTATCAGCTCCTAAAGTATCCTATGTCCACTCTCTCATAGCCCTTATGTAATACTTTGAGTGTTTATCAGTATGTCTCCACATCTGTCTTTGAACAGAAGGAGTACTGGGATGACATCTTCTCAGTTTTGTATCTCTGGGACCTAGCACAATATCTAATGTATAGTAGCCTTTCAATAAAGTATTTATTGCATGAATATACTATATGATAAAGTAGACACATTGATAGTTATCTCTACTATTTCTCTCACAAATAAAGTGATAATTAAAAATCTTTACCGTGAAAGTCTAATTTCTCCATATCACAAACCCACAAATTACTACATGGATAATCTCACAAAGTACAAGAACACAAACTATCACTTCAACCTAGGGTAGTGGTTCTTACACTTGTTAAATTAAGATTCACCTAAAGCTGCCTCCTCACATATTTTTAATTCAGCCTAAAGGTTTCTCCATTCATGGTGAACTGTAACCTAACTGGATGTGTAAACAGACTACAGCTTACTCTTGTGCCACTCACTGAGTTTTGGCAATTAAAGGCAATCAATCGTTCAAACCAGATTCAAATAAGGCAAACGCAGAGCTGTAGCCAATCCTGCTGTTTCTGTACCTTGCTTCCATTTTGTGTACATCACTATCCTTCTTCTGTCCATAAATCTTCAATCATCCAGTAGTGCTGCAGCCTCTCTGAACCTATTATGATTCAGGGGCCGCCTGATCCATGAATCATTCTTTGCCTACTAAACTCTGTTCAATTTAATTTCTTTAAGGTTTTTCTTTTAACATCCTGGAGTGTACTATGAGGATCAAGTGATAAACATTTCAAATATAAATTATTGGATTCTACTTCTCCAAAATCCTGCTGTGTTTTCAAAAAGTTCCCCAAACGATTTATTACGGTTAATAACTCTTGAAAATGAACAATCCACACCCAATTTGACAATAAAGATAAGGGTGAATGAAGAATCAATTAATCAAAAAATGTAGAAGTCATAACATTTATAATAGAATCCAATCAAGTAAAACTTAAAAAGAGTATAGCAATAGACAGGATATAAAGTGTAATTATTTTAGCATCCAGGTTAAAGGAAATACACAAAACAATTTTCTTTCGTGTGGACGCCAGATCCTATAAAGTAATGGCAACTGTATGAATTTAAATGTCTCTCCCCATCCTCCAAAGACCCATACAGATTGATAAAGAGACCAAATAAAAATGCCCATCATCCATGACTACTACATCATAAAAAGGAGAAAGGGAATACAAATCCCTGGATTAACATGTAGGTGGCCAAATAAAGATACCAAATCAGCAGAATTAGATCCTGAGCCAGAGCGGTAGCATGGGGAAAAAAGGAAGTACCTCAGGGTCCTAGTAGTGGTGGAACTAAATATAATCAAATACTGACCTGTCAAAGAAAAGTGGCCTACCTTAAGTGGGCCACACAAAAAAACTTAATGGCTCAGAGTGCCAGAGATGGGCACAAAAGAAGGGGCTTGGAAACTATGAAGAACCAGAAAGGCAGTTCTAGGAAGGAATCACTTCTGAGGTAGAGAGAAGCACCTTTGAAGGAAGGTTGTTCATGATAAAGGGAGATAAAAAAGCAGCTGAAGATAAGGGCCCTGCAGAAACAAGACAGAATCAAAGAATCAAAAGAAGACAAGCCATGGCCAGGAGCTGTGGCTCTCGCCTGTAATCCCAGCATTTTGGGAGGCCAAGGCAGGCAGATCACCTGTGGTCAGGAGTTCAAGACCAGCCTGGCCAACATGGTGAAATCCCGTCTCTACTAAAAATACAAAAATTGGCTGGGCTTAGTGGCAGGTGACTATAATCCCAGCTATTCAGGAGGCTGAGGCAGGAGAACCTCTTGAACCCAAGAGGTGGAGGTTGCAGTGAGCTGAGATCATGCCACTGCACTCCAGCCTGGGTGACAAGAACGAAACTCCGTCTCAAAAAAAAAAAAAAAAAAAAAGAATAAAGAAGAAGACAAGCCAGGCTGACAACCACAAAAGGCACCATTTGTTAAAGAAATTAAACTTCAGTGTAGCAGAGGAGGAGGGCTGTCCAGAACTAAGAAATAAAGTAAGCCACCCACTACCACTTCCCACACAATCACTGGCTATTACTTGTTCAGAAAAATCTAATAGATAATCATGAACAGAAAAAAAGAATCCAATATCCACAAAAACTTACTATATAAAATAGAAGATCAAAATCAAAACCTGCCCGCAGAAGGAAACACTTTTTTAAAAAGCTAAAATACAGGAAAACAGTAATACAGGCTTCCTTTTGATTCCCATGTCTCCCCACTCTCATACACCAGGGTTTTTGTGCAACCCACTTAAAATAGGACGCTCTCCTACATGTCAATACTTAATAATATTTTTGTTCCACCACCACTAGGACAACAGGTATTCAAATATAACTTTTAAATAACTTCAGGCATAAAAATACTACAAATCAAAATAAAGACAAAAATACAAAGATGTTAAATAGGAGGTGACCAGATTCAGGAAAAAAAACATGGAAGAGTAACAAAAATCATCCAAGAAATGAAGACTAAATTAAGAGTTGTACAAGAGAGAGGCTGGAGGTCGTGGCTCATGCCTGTAACCCCAACACTTTGGGAGGCCGAGGCGGGCGGATCACAAGGTCAGGAGTTCGAGACCATCCTGGCTAACACAGTGAAACCCCATCTATACTAAAAATACAAAAAAATTAGACGGGTCTGGTGGTGGGAGCCTGTAGTCCCAGCTACTCAGGAGGCTGAGGCAGGAGAATGGCGTGAACCCTGGAGGCGGAGCTTGCAGTGAGCCAAGATCACGCCACTGCACTCCAGCCTGGGCAACAGAGTGAGATTCCCGTCTCAAAAAACAGAAAAAAAAAAAGAGTTGTACAAGAGAGAAAAGATAACTATAGTAACAGCAAGAGATAAAGATAGGACCTGAAGCCAAAAACCAGGAAATAAAACTGACATAAAAACATATTTAAAAAGGATCCAAGAGAAATGGATAAAGAAAATGAGAAACAAGAATACAATAAATGTATAATTGGATTTCCTGAAGAAAACAAAATAAATGCAACTAAATATTTTAAATTATTAAGAAAATATTCTTAAATAAAATAATATCTGAATCATATTAAATACTCTCACTCTTTACCTTGGAAAACTGACCTAAGACCATCGACTGAAACATAAACAGTTGGCCCTCCATATTCATGGCTTCTACATCTACATATTGAACCAACCAAACTGAAAATATTCAAAGTAATAATTAGAAAACAAGAAAACAGTACAACAACTATTTCCATATCATTTATATTGTATTAGGTACTATAGGTAATATAGAGATTATTTAATGATTCATAGGTTATGTACAAATACTGCACTACTTTATGTAAGGAACATCAGCATTTGCTGATTTTGGTATCTGTGGGAAGGAAGGAGGATGTTCTGGAACGAATCAACTCTTGATACTGAGAGATGACTGTACAATATATTGAATAAAATCCGATGTGATATACCGAATATCTTTCAGAGTATAATATAAAAGTCCAAATATTAAACTTTATGAATATTTTTTAAAAATTCTCTGGACCCTCAGTCAAAAAGATAAGACATTTATAACTTTATTTATTTATATATTTATGAAAAATGAAAAGTATGTATCACACTTCTCAACTGTAACATACATCATATAAAACATTGTATTTAAGGAACTCAGGTAAAGAAAATGCAAATCAAATATTTTACATACAATCTAGATTTCCTCCAAGAATCAAGACCATAAGAAACCATTTGAAACATGCAAGAATTCAGAAAATACTGTATCACAAGGTCCATTCAGTAGACTATACCAGAGCATGAACATTTTATCTTAGTTAAAAGATAATCAAGAGGGAAAAAAAAGATAATCAAGGAACCTTCAGTCAAGAGACTGATGCTTCCTGATTAAGTATTATAACATCTGCAATTTACTTTCAAATAGTTCCAATAAGGCAAAATCACAAAATTTAAAAGGCAGCAGCAATAAGTTATTGTTGTACTATTCTTTTTCTACTTGAATATTTTCATCATAAAAATTGTAAAAAAAAAAAACTGGTTTCTTTAACAAGATAGCATAAACCTAATTGATAATTATCTTATATTTTGATTTTGGGAAACCAAATACTATTGATTAGTCCAGTTAAATGGCAGTTTCTGATTACTGTATAGTTTAAATACATGCTGGAAAAAAATGCTTTTTAAATAATGTTAATTCTGAGAAAAAAAAAATCATGCTGAGTTTTTGTGAAAAGACACTGCAAAAAACTTAGTGGTTATTTGGGACTAGCTAAATGAAATCACCATGGAATTTAAAATAATACAAGCTATTAGATAGAAGCCATAAATGTATTTTAGAAAGAAGAGATGGCTATTTTTTAAGAAAAATGTGAAAATTATTTTGTGTAGATTAGAAAACATCAAGCTGAGAAAAGTTTCACCATCTCAACAGTTATTTTTCCACCTTATATAGATAAAAGCATGGTAGTTTTGAGAAGACAAAAAATCTGAGAGTACGTACGTAACTAGAAAACAATATCAGAGATCCTTCAAAGAAATAATTTCTTGTGCCACACCTGGGGTTATGTCATATTCTTTCAACAATTATTTACTAAACATCTACCATGTGCCAGGTACTTTGAGAGACGTTTATGACAAGCTGTGAGAAAAAGAACTGTAAACACCTAAAAATAACACCCGACGGAAACTCTACATAAAGTAATAAATAGGCCGTAAATGGTAAATGGTTGCATAAATAGATAAGCCTTTTAATTTTATATTTTCAATCCATTCAATCAATATATAACTATTTAAAGGAAAATGAACAAAAACA
Source organism: Gorilla gorilla gorilla (assembly GCF_029281585.2). Classification (NCBI taxonomy): domain Eukaryota; kingdom Metazoa; phylum Chordata; class Mammalia; order Primates; family Hominidae; genus Gorilla; species Gorilla gorilla. Next base: position 25,883,724 of record NC_073228.2, on the reverse strand, counting down.
TAATATAATGAAAATAATATATTGTGGAGTTTATAACATTAATAGATGAAAGGAAGAAACTATATAATCCTCTCAAAAGATAAAGAAAAATTCAGGCCAGGCATGGTGGCTCACGCCTGTAATCCCAGCACTTTGGGAGGCCGAGGTGGGCAGATCACAAGGTCAGGAGATCAAGACCATCCTGGCTAACATGGTGAAACCCCGTCTCTACCAAAAATACAAAAAAATTAGTCGGGTGTGGTGGCGGGCGCCTGTAGTCCTAGCTACTCAGGAGGCTGAGGCAGGAGAATGGCATGAACCTGGGAGGCAGAGCTTGCAGTGAGCTGAGATAACCCACTGCACTCCAGCCTGGGTAACACAGCAAGACTCCATCTCAAAAAAAAAAAAAAAAAAAAAAAATTCCACAACCATTCATGATTTTTAAAAATATCCTGACAAAATAGAGACATTTTTAATTTGATAAATGGAATCTACCAAAAAAACTATAAGTAAGAAAAAACTACAAGTATGAAAAACTAGCCGGGTGTGGTGGCTCACGCCTGTAATCCCAGCACTTTGGGAGGCTGAGCTGGGCAGATCACCTGAGGTCAGGAGTTCGAGACCAGACTGGCTAACATGGTGAAACCCTGTTTCTCCTAAAAATACAAAAAATTAGCCAGGCATGGTGGCGTACGCCTGTAATCCCAGCTACTCGGAAGGCTGAGGCAGGAGAACTGCTTGAACCCAGGAGGTGAAGGTTGCAGTGGGCCGAGATAGTGCCATTGCACTGAGTGAATAAGAGCGAAATTCCATCTCAAAACAAAAAAAAAACCATGAAAAACTGAAAGCATTCCCTTTAAGATTGGGCATGATACAATGAGTACCACCCACTATCAACATGCTCCTATTCAACACTGTAGTGGAATCCTAAACAGCATTTTTTTAAAAAAGATAAGAAAAGGAAAAAGGAGGAGGATAGAAAGAAAGAAGAGGGTACAAGATTTGAAAGTAAAAACTAGAACACCTCATCATTTGCAGATACCTATTTACACAGAACTCTATGAATGAATAAATAAGCAAGTAAATAATAGAACTAATAAGAGTTTGGCAAAGTTGCCAGATGCCAAACCAACATATAAAAGTCAACTGCGATCAGAGAGGCAGAGCAAAATGTTCAAATAGAAGCCTTTAGCAATTTTCCCTGCAGCACGAACATCAAATTGAACAACTATTCACATAAAAAAGCACCTTCATAAGAAGAAAAAATCAGGTGAGTGATCACAGTACCTGGTTTTAGCATATTAAGGAATGAGATGCCAAAGAAGGTAGGAAAGACAGTCTTAAATCACCTGCATCACCCTTCTCCTATCCCCCAGCAGTGGCTACATGGCATGAAGAGAGAATCTGTGTATTTGGGGAAGGGAGAGCACAGTGATTGTGGGATTTTGCATTGAAACTCAGTGCTGCCCTGTCACAGCAGAAAGAAACAGCAGGCAGAATTCAGCCTGCACCCACAGAGGAACATTTAGACCAACCCTAGCCAGAGGCCAATCATTCATCCCAGCAGTCGGAACCTTAGTTCTAGCGAACTCCACCACCACCATGGGCTAAAGTGCACTGGAGTCCTAAATAAACTTGAAAGGCAGTCTAGGTCACAAGGACTGCAAGTCCTAGGCAATCTCTGATGCTGTGCTGGGCTCAAAGCCAGTGGGCTTGGGGGTGCATGTGACCTAGTGAGACACCAGCCAGGGTGGCCAAGAGAGTGCTGGTGTCACCCCCAGGCAACGCAGTTTGCAGCTCTGAGAGACAGACTCCTTCACTCTGCCTGAAGAGAGGAGAGGGATGAGTAAAAAGAATTTTGTCTTACAACTTGGATCAGCTCAGCCACAGTAGACTATGGCACCAGGCAGAGTCCCGAGGTCCCCAGTCCAGGGCCTCGCTCCCAAACATTTCTAAACACACGCTGGGTCAGAGGGGAACCAACTACCTTGAAAGAAAGGACCCACTCCTGGCAAAATTCATCATCTGCTGACTAAAGAGCCCTTGGTCTCTGAATACTCAGCAGTGACAGCTAGGCAGTACTTGCGTGGGCCTGGGGTAAGACTTAGTGTCATGCTAGCTTCAAGAATGATCCCACACATTCCCAGATGTGGTGTCTATGGGAAGAAATCCCCTCAGCTTGAGGAAGGGAGAGGGAAGACAAAAGGGAACATTGTCTTTCAACTTTGGATACCAATTTGGCCATAGTAGGGAAGAGCACTAAGCAGGCTCCTGGGGTCACCAATTCCAGGCCTTGGGTCCTGGTAGGCATTTCTGGCAGCAGACTTCTCAGTGGAAATTTAACAGGCCAAAAGAGAGGGGCATGACATATTTAAAGTGCTGAGGAAGAAATGCTTTTATCCTGGAATAGTATATCCAGCAAAAATAACCTTGAGGGATTTGATCAACACCAGACCTATCCTACAAGAAATGCTAAAGGAATTTCTTTGATCTGAAAGGAAAGGACATTAATGTGCAATAATGAATCATCTAAAGGTATAAAAGTCACTGGTAATAGTAAGTATTATACTTAGTAAAGTAAGTATATTACTATTATAACACTGTAATTGTGGTGTATAAACTACTCATATCTGAAGTAGAAAGACTAAAAGATGAACCACTCAAAAATAATAACTGTAACAATTTTCCAGACATAGTGTAATAAGATAGAAACAACAAAAAGTTAAAAAGTGGGGGGATGAAGCTAAAGTGTAGAGTTTTTATTAGTTTTCTCTTTGCTTGTTTATGCAATCAGTGTTAAATGATCAGCAGTTTAATATAACACGTTAAATTACATGCACATTTCATGCTAACCTCAAACCAAAAAACCTACAACAAATGCACAAAAAATAAAAACCAAGAAATTAAAACATACCACGTGAGTAAATGGCTTTCACTAAAAGGAAGACAGGAAGGAAGGAAAAAGGAAGAGAAGACCACAAAACAACCGGAAAACAACTAATAAAATGGCAGGAGTAAGTCCTTACTTATCAATAATAACATTCAATTTAAATGAACTAAACTCTCCAATCAAAAGACATACAGTAGCTAAATGAAAACACACCTGGGCCAGGCACAGTGGCTCATGCCTGTAATCCCAGCACTTTGGGAGGCCACGGTGGGCAGATTGCTTGAGCTCAGCAGTTCAAGACCAGCTTGGGTAACATTGTAAAACCTCGTCTTCACAAAAATTCCAAAAATTAGCTGGGCATTGTAGCGTGCAGCTGTAGTCTCAGCTACTTGGGAGGCTGAGGTGGGAGGATGGTTTGAATCCAGGAGTCAGAGGTTGCAGTAGCCAAGATCATGCCACTGCACTCCAGCCTGGGTAACAGAGCCAGACCCCATCTCAAAAAAATGAGCCTAATAACTATTTACAGAACACTTCATCCAAAGGATGTAAACATTCTTCTCATCCACATATGGATTATCCACAAGGACAGACTGTATGTTAGGCCACAAAATAAGTTCTTTAAAAACTTTTTTGAATTTAAATTGCATCAAGTTTTATTACCTCTGACCACGAGGTAATAAAACTAGAAATCAATAACAGGAAGAATTTTGAAAACTATACAAACACATGGAAATTAAATACGCTCCTGAATGACCCATGGGTCAATAAAGAAATAAAGAACGAAATAAAGAAGGAAAATTTTCTTGAAACAAATAAAAATGAAAATACAACATACCAAAATCTATGGGATACAGTAAAAGCAGTAGTAAGAGGAAAGTTTATAGCAAGAAGTATCAATATGAAAAAGGTAGAAAAACTTCAAATAAACAACCTAATGATACATCTTAAAGAATTAGAAAAGCTAGAGCAAACCAACCCCAAAATTAGTAGAACAGAAATAATAAAGATCAGAGCAGAAATGAAATGAAAATTTAAAAAACACAAAAAAAATCAACAAAACAAAAAGTTTCTTCAAGAGATCAAATCAACAAGCCTTCAACCAGATGAAGTAGGAAAAAAAGAGAGAAGATTCAAATGAATAAAATCAGAGATGAAAAAGAGACATTACAACTGATATGGCAGAAATCAAAAAATCATTAGACGCTACTATGAGCAACTATATGCTAATAAATTTGAAAACTGAAAAGAAATGGATAAATTCCTAGACACATACAACCTACCAAGAGTGAATAAGGAAGAAATCTAAAACCTGACCAGAACAAAAACAAGTAATGAGATTGAAGCTGTAATAAAAAATCTCCCAACAAAGAAAAGCCTAGGACCCAATGGCTTCACTGCTGAATTTTATCGAACATTTAAAAAAGAACTAATATCAATCCTACTCAAACTATTCCAAAAAACAGAGGAGGAAGGAATATTTCCTAACTCATTCTCAAGGCTAGTATTACCCTGATACAAAAACCAGACAAAGACACACCAAAAAAAGAAAACTACAGGCCAATATGACTGATGAACATTGATGCAAAAATCTTCAACAAAATACTAGTATACTGAATTCAACAACATATAAAAAAAATCATTCATCATGACCAAGTAGGATTTATCCCCAGGATGTAAGGATGGTTCAATATAGGCAAATCAATCCATGTGATAAATCATAACAACACAATGAAGGGCAAAAACTGTATGATCATTTCAATTGATGCTGAAAAAGCATTTAATAAAATTCAGCATCCCTTCATGATAAAAACCCTGAAAATTCTGGGAAAGAAGAAACATACTTCAGTACATCAAAAGTCATATACAACAGACCCACAGCTCATATCTATATTGAACAGGAAAAACTGAAAGCCTTTCTTATAAGATCTGGAATATGACAAGATGCCCACTTCCATTACTGTTATTCAACATCGTACTGAAAGTCCTAGCTAGAGCAATCAGACAAGAGGAAGAAATAAAGGGCATGCAAATTGGAAAGGAAGAAGTCAAATTATGCTTGTCTGCAGATTATATAATCTTATATCTTAAAAAAAACTTAAAGACTACAACAAAAAACTATAAGAACTGACAAATTCAGTAAAGTTGCAGAACACAAGATCAACATACAAAAATTAATAGCATTTCTATATGCCAACTGCAAACAACCTGAAAAAGAAATCAACAAAGTAATTCCATTTACAATAGATACAAATAAAATAAAACACCTAGAAATTAACTTAAATAAAAGAGTGAAAGATCAGTACAACAAAAACTATAAAATACTAATGCAAGAATTTGAAGAAGACACAAAAAAATGAAAAGATATTCCATGTGCATGGATTGGAAGAATCAAAATTGTTAAAATGTCCATACTACCCAAAGCAATCTACAGAGTCAATGCAATTACTGTAAAAATACCAACAACATTCTTCACAAAAATAGAAAAAAATAATACTAACATTTATATGGAACCAAAAAAAGACTGAGAATAGCCAAAGCTATCCTGAGCAAAAAGAATAAAACTGGAGTAATCACATTACCTGACTTCAAACTATAGTACAAAGCTACAGTAACCAAAACAGCATGGTAGTGGCATAAAAACAGACACACGCACCAATGGAGTAGGATAGAGAACCCAGAAGTCAATCCATATATTTACAGTGAACTTATTTTTGACAAAGATCACAAGAATACATACGCTGGGGAAAGGATACTCTCCTCAATAAATGATGATGGGAAAGCTGGATATCCACATGCAAAACAACGAAATTAGAGCCCTATCCCTTGTCATACATAAAAATCAAATAAAAATGTAGGAAAAACTTAAATCTAAGACCTCAAACTAGGAAACTACTAAAAGAAAACACTGGGGAAACTCTCCAGGACATTGGAGTGGGCAAAGATTTCTTCAGCAATTACCCCACAAGCACAGGCAACCAAAGCAAAAATAAACAAATGGGATCTTGTCATGTCAAAAAGCTTCTGCACAACCAAGGAAACAATCACAAAAAATGAAGAGACAACCCACAGAATGGGAGAAAATATTTGCAAAGGAGCTCAAACAACTCTATAGGAAAAAAACCAATAATCTGACTTGAAAAATGGGCAAAAGATCTGAATAGACATGTCTTAAAAGAGACATACAAATGTCAAACAGACATATGACAAGATGTTTAACATTACTGATCATCAGATAAATGCAAGTCAAAACTACAATGAGATATCATCTCACCCCAGTTAAAATGGCTTCTATCCAAAAGACAGGCAATAATAAATGCTAACAAGGATGTGGAGAAAATGAAACCTTTGTACAGTGTTAATAGGAATGCAAATTAGTACAGCCACTATGGAAAACAGGGTAGAGGTTCCTCAAAAAACTAAAAATAGAATTAACATATGATCCAGCAATCCCACTGCTAGGTATATACCCAAAAGAAAGGAAATTAGTGTATCAAAGAGATATCTGCATGCCCATCTTTGTTGCAGCACTGTTCACAATAGTGAAGATCTGGAAGCAAGCTAAGTATCCATCAACAGATGAATGGAAAAAGAAAATGTATTACTTACACGTAATGGAGTACTATTCAGCCATAAAAAAGAATGAGATCCTGTCATTTGCAAAAACCTGGATGGAACTGGAGATCATTAAGTTCTGCAAAATAAGCCAGGAACAGAAAGACAAACTTCACATGTTCTCAATTATTTGTGGGAGCTAAAAATTAAAACAATTGAACTCTGCAGATCAACAGTAGGATGATGGTTCACAGAGGTTGGGAAGGATAGAGGGGGTTGGGGAAAGTGGGGATGGTTAATGGGTACAAAAATATCGTTAGAGAGAATGAATAAGATCTAGTATTTGATAGCACAATAGGGTGATACAGTCAAGAATAATTTATTGAACATTTTTAAATAACTATAAGAGTGTAATTGGATTGTTTGTAACACAAATGAAGGATCGATGTTTGAGATGACAGATATCCCATTTATCCTGATGTCATTATTATGTATCATATGCCTGTTATCAAAATATCTCATTTACCTCATAAATATACATACCTACTATGCTCCCATACAAATTTAATTTTTTTTTTACATTTAACATGTACCCTAAAACTTAAAGTATAATAATAAAAAAAAAATCAACTGCATTTCTGAAATGAGTAAAAATCATCTAGGAGAAGAGTTTACAAAGATATAATTTCTAATATACTGTACAATTCCTAGATAAACTGACAAAATGATACCCTAGACCTTTATAGAGCAAATAAGCTTCATCAAAAGATTAGGGCTAAAGACTGAAAAAAAAATAGAGTAGAATCCATTTTGGACAGTCTCGATGTTGCAAAAAATGTAGTTCTTAAGTTGATCTAGCAATTAAATGTGATCCAAACCAGAATTTCAACAGGGTTTTTGTAAAACTTATAATGACCTTATAAAATGTACATAAACAAAAACAGGGCAAAAGTAGTCAAGACATGCCTGATGAAAAAAATCAAGGTGGGGCAATTGGCAATTTATAAAGATATAATAAAACCATCCGGGCATGTTGGCTCACGCCTGTAATCCCAGCACTTTGGGAGGCTGAGGCGAGCAGATCATGAGGTCAGGAGATCAAGACCATCCTGGCTAACACGGTAAAACCCCGTCTCTACTAAAAATACAAAAAATTTGCCTGGTGTGGTGGCAGACACCTGTAGTCCCAGCTACTCAGGAGGCTGAGGCAGAAGAATGGTGTGAACCCGGGAGGCGGAGCTTGCAGTGAGCCGAGACTGCGCCACTGCACTCCAGCCTGGGTGACGAGCGAGACTCTGTCTCAAAACAAAACAAAAAAACAAAAAGTTAGCCAGGCGTGGTTGTACACATCTGTACTCCCAGCTACTCGGGAGGCTAAGGCAGGAGAATCACTTGAACCTGGGAGGCGGAGGATGCAGTGAGCAGAGATTGCGCCACTGCATTCCAGCCTGGCAATGAAATGAGACTCTAGCTCAAAAAAAAAAAAAAAAGAAAAAAAAAAGAAAAGAAAAGATACAATAAAACTATAGTAATGTAGACAAACCAATTGAACCAAGTGGAAATTGGCAGAAAGAAACTCAAGTATACTTATTTGATAATGTGATTTGTGAAAGATCTAGCATTGCCAATTTTTGAGAAAAGAAGGGAATGTTCAATAAATAGAAGAATATAAAATCAGATCACTTCCTCACACCATATATAATAAATTCCCAATGGATTAGATCTTATCATTAAAAGCAGAACTACAAAAACTTTCAGAAGACAATTTAGAAGAATGATGTTATGGCCTCAATCTAGAAAAGATTTGCCAAACAAGAAATGAAAAAAAAAAGCATAAATACAAAAAATCAACTCAAGATGGATTAAAGACTTAAATGTAAAACACAAAACTATAAAAACCCTGGAAGAGAACCTAGGCAATACATCCTGGACATAGTCCTAGCAAAGATTTTATGACAAAGACACCAAAAGCAATTGCAACAAAAGCAAAAATTGACAAGTGGGATCTAATTAAACTTAAGAGCTTCTGCACATCTGCACAGCAAAAGAAACTATCAAGAGAGTAAACAGACAACCTACAGAATGGGAGAAAATGTTTGCATCTGACTAGGGTCTAATATCCAGCATCAATAAGGAACTTAAACAAATTTACGAGATAAAAACAACCCCATTAAAAAGTGAGCAAAGGACATGAACAGACACTTCTCAAAAGAAGACATACACGTGGTCAACAAGCATACGGAAAAAAAAGCTCAATATCACTGATCATTAGAGAAATGCAAATCAGAACCACAATGAGATAAAATCTCACACCAGTCAGAATGGCTACTATTAAAAAAATCAAAAAATAACAGATGCTGGCAAGGTTGTGGAGAAAAGAGAACACTTATTTGCTGTTGATAGGAATGTAAATTAGTTCAACCATTGTGGAAAGCAGTACGGCCATTGCTCAAACAGCTAAAAGCAGATCTACCATTTGACCCAGCAACCCCATTACTGCATATATACCCAGAGGAATATAAATCATTCTACAGTAGAGACACACGCGAATGTTCATTGCAGTACTATTCACAATAGCAAAGACATCGAATCAACCTAAATGCCCACCAATGACGGATTGGATAAAGAAAATATGGTACATATACCCACGGAATACTATGCAGCGATAAAAAAGAATGAGATCATTTCTTTTGCAAGAACATGAATGGAGCTAGAGGCTATTACACTTAGCAAACTATTAAAAACACAGGAACAGAAAACCAAACATTGCATGTTCTCACTTATAAGTGAGAGCTAAATGACAAGAACATAAGAACACTGAGAAAGAAACAACGGACACTGGAGTCTACTTGAGAGGGGAGGGTGGGAGGAGGGAGAGGAGAGAAAAGGGAACTATTGGGTACTGGGCATAATACCTGGGTGATGACATGTGTTTACCTATGTAGCAAACCTTCACAGGTACCCCCAAACCTAAAATAAATGTTTTAAAAAAGCATCAATAGGAGAGAAATTAATAAACTTGACCATTTTAAGAACTTCTCCAAAAAATACATCATCAAGAAAATGATAAAAACAAGTCATAAACTGAGAGATGTTTGCACAAATGATTAGTCTCCAAAATGTGTAAACAAGGCCTTTAAAAATCAATGAAAAGGCCGGGTGCGGTGGCTCACACCTGTAATCCCAGCACTTTGGGAGGCTGAGGTGGGCGGATCACCTGAGGTCAGGAGCTCGAGACCAGCCTGGCCAACATGGTAAAACCCCATCTCTACTGAAAATACAAAACTTAGCCAGGCATGGTGGCAGGCACCTGTAGTCCCAGCTACTCGGGAGGCTGAGGCAGGAGAATCACTTGAACTCGGGAGGCGGAGGTTGCAGTGAGCCAAGATGGCGCCATCGCACTCCAGCCTAGGGGATGAGAGTGAGACTTTGTCTCAAAAAAATAAAAAAATTAAAAAAAACAATGAAAAAAAAGATGTCAACACACTTGAGAAAATTGAGGAAAAAAACTTGGGGCACATTTCACTGATGAGGAATTATGAATGGCTCATAAACATATAAAATATTGTCAATATACTTAGAAATATAAAAAATATAAAGTAATATCACAATGTGGTGATATTTTACAATTTTATAGATTGGCATAAATTAAAAATTTACAATAAAAATGTTCAAGATGTGAAACACTACTAGTGGGTACATGAATTGGTACTTTTACTCAGGGAAACAATTATTAAGATAATAATACAATCTACCTCAACATGGTACCAGAGAAATGCGCATATTCTTCAGTAAATAACACAGTGCCAGCCAGGCATGGTGGCTCACGCCTGTAATCTCAGCACTTTGGGAGGCCGAGGCAGGTGGATCACTCGAGGTCAGGCATTCGAGACCAGCCAGGCCAACATGGCAAAACCCTGTCTCTACTAAAAATACAAAAAAATCAGCAGAGCATGGTGGTGCACACCTGTAATCCTAGCTACTTCAGAGGCTGAGGCAGGAGAATCGCTTGAACCCGAGAAGCGGAGGTTTCAGTGAGCCAAGATCATGTCATTGCACTCCAGCCTGTGTGCCAGAGTGAAACTCTGTCTCATAATCCCAGCTACTCAGGAGGCTGAGGCAGGAGAATCACTTGAACCTGGGAGGTAGACATTGCAGTGAGCTGAGATCACACCATTGCACTCCAGCCTGGGCAAGAAGAGCGAAACTCCGTCTCAAAAAAAAGTAAATAAATAAAATAAAAATAAGTAGCCCAGTGCCATATACACACTGCAACTTGAAAAATAGAAGCAGCAAATATCCAGCAGGCAGCAAAGTACATGCAATTAAATATGTACCAGCTGAAAGTATAAATATACATCTTCATATATACATATACATATGTATACGTATATGTGTATATATACATATATTAGGTAATAATTTATTTTTGGAATGTTGCAGGGTTTTGTATAAAGCAGCATAGGAAGTAAGTTCTTCAAAGATACATGCAATTCTGCAAATATACAAAACCCAATTCATGAAGCAGAATCAAAATATAAAGGAAAAAATAAAGAGGAAACAGGAATTTCCAAAGATGCTCAAGCTCTAATTAAGTTTAAAATTTAAAACCAAAAGCAAGAAAACCATCTGTGATTTATTTTTATTCAGCTCTACATTTACAAGCAGGGTACAAAATACTGGTTCAGCTAATTACAATGCAGCATTTCAACTATGCAGAAGTAACTCCTATTTCATCCTCTTCATCTTTAAAAGCCATTAAATAAAGAAGTTAAAGACTCATTCTAGCATCATAAATTTCCTTTCTCAAGTTGACAAATAAATAGAAAATGTCTATTCTAATTTTTTAAAGCAACAATGAACACTGTAAACAACAGTGAATTATGTTGTTATTCATTTACAATACACTGAGTTTGTCTCATAACCAATTTTAATATGCAATGGGAATTATTCATGGTAAAGCATGTTCTTGAGTCTATTTGGGGGAAATAAGCAATCTATTTTCTGATTTTGTAACAGCAGCCAGATGTGCTTTGAAGTTCAATGTTCCCACTTTGTAATCCACAAGTAACATGGAACTTGAAGCAATCTGTAAACAGTCTTAACATTTACTTCTTTTATGCTCTTTTAGAAAAGTTCTTGTTCTCTCATACTACCTCAAAAAAAGAATACCACAATAAATGTCCAAAATGGAAAATAAAAAAGTCTTAAATGAAACACTGAAGTCGAAGAAAATATTGTATAGAAAGCAAAGCTGAAAATAATTAAGTTTCAATGGCACGAATAAATAACATGTTTGCACATTTCTTGCTTAACAGGCAAATAGAATCGCAATAATAAAATATGTAATAACTTAGGCTAGACATGAAAACAGACATCTGAATACTTTTTAATGAAAACTGGCTTTTGACATTTTATTTTGTTTATTTTTTTTAGCAGATTTCTTTGTTGATTGTCAGGGTTTTCTGTCCACTTGTTTTTTAAAATTACTTGGCATTTGGTCAAACTGACATAAGCAAAGAACCTCTTATAAACTAATGGTTATCAAATAGAGAAGTTTTACATTTCCAGAAAAATTAAAAGGAACTTTATCTGATATACTATCTTAGCAAGAAGGACATTGTCAAGCAATATATTACCAGCAACACAACTAAAATAAATGTTTTTAAATCATAGCATCAGTCAGAAGTGCCAAAACTCTCTCCATAGAACAAAATAAATTCACTCTTCAACACCAAATTGAATATGCTCCAAAATTATGCTTTTAAGTCAATATTTTAGAACTTTAAAACCATTTTTCCACAGAAAATTTACAATACTATATTCCAAAAGGACTCTCATGCAGAATAGAGAAAAAGCTCTTATATAGAAATAGGAAAAGGGCAGACAACAGGAAAACTGACAAAGCTTTCAGTAAACACTTTGAGAGGCTATCCAAATTGACAATAAACATATTAAAATGCACCTAACTGTATTAGTCATCAGGAAAACACATATTAAAACCACACAATACTATGTCACTAACTACTCTCAAGAATGGCTTTTTTTTAATTAAAAAAAAAAATTACCTGGCCAGGTGCAGTGGCTCATGCCTGTCATCCCAACACTTTAGGAGGCCGAGGCAGATGGATCACCTGAGGTCAGGAGTTCGACACCAGCCTGGCCAACATGGTGAAACCCTGTCTCTACTAAAAATATAAAAATTAGCCAGGCATGGTGGCAGACACCTGTAATCCTAGCTACTCAGGAGGCTGAAGCAGGAGAATCACTTAAACCTGGGAGGCAGAGGTTGCAGTGAGCCAAGATCATGCCACTGCACTCCAGCCTGGGTGACAGAGACTGTCTCAAACAAACAAAAAAAAATCCTGACAATACTAGGTATTGGAGAACAGGCAGAGTAATGGGCTCTAGCACACAGTGCTGCTGAGAAGGTAGATTGGCACAGCCACTTTGGAAAACTGGCAATATCTATCATATCAGTTAGCTTTTTGCTGCATAACAGATCATCCCAAAACTTCATGGCTTGAAACTACAACCATTTTATTTAGCACCCAATTCTGTGAGTCAGCAACTTGGGCAGCTCATCTACTGGGACAGTGCATTCTTGAAATCGACCCAACAGTCCCATAGACAGTTCTTTTGGATAAACATAGAAATGGGCTCTTCTGGTCTTAAAGTTTGAAACTTGCATTTGTTTTATCTGAGTTCCCTCCTCAGGCATCTCAACAAAATATCAAAGAACTGAAATGGACCAGATCACCACATCCAGACAATGCAATGCTGGACCCCTCATTCACCATGATTGCTCCTTTATTCCTCCCTAGTTCCTGTTTTCTTACACATTGTTACAGTTCTTCCCTGCTATGTAAACCTCTAATTTTAGTCATTCAGAGAGATTAATCTGAGATTGATCTCCCATCTCCTTGGCTGCAGCACCCAATTAAAGCCTTCTTCCTCGGCAATAATTGTTGTCTCAGTGATTGGCTTTCTGTGCAGCAAACAGCAGGGCCTAGACTGAACCCCTGGTGTTTCAGTAACAATCTCAGCTGGACTTCCTTGTCTGTTGGCTATGCCAGTGTGATAGCTGCCCTCAATAAGCCCCGAAATGAAGGTTAAAGCAGGTCTCAATCAGCCCCAAAATGAAGGCCACACTGAGTACAATGGCCAGGTTTCCCACATTTCTTACAGGAAGAACAGAGGAAGAAAATTTTGACCCAGCAAAGGGTTAGAAAAAATTTGACCCAAAATTTGACCCAGCTACAAGACAAGGGAAGGGTAAGTAATGAAAAAGTATTTACCAACTTTTCCTTGAAATTTGTAAGTTCCTTACACACTGATGCATTTTATATACCAGCAGATACAGTGCTTACCTATAATTGTGAGAGCTCTGTATCTACTATTATGATCTCTTTTCAACAATTAACATTTTTTTTGTCCTCTTTCTTGTTTCTAGATCACATTGAAGACACCATAAAGTTTTCCGTTTTATTGTTCTTTGCAAAGATCCAGCTTCTGTTTCATTGATTAGTTCTAATGGTTTGGGGGAAATTTTGATTGTTTCTTGTAGGTTTTTGTTTATATTTTGGCTTTGTTTTTTTAATTGATTAAATTAAATAAGGGATCTTTGATCCTCAATATCACTTTGGGCACATCACAGAATGTTTTGTCAAATTTTACCATTATTTATTTTAGTCTGCACTTGGTTTTTATTACTGTTTTTACACAAAGCTATTCAGGAGTGTGTTTGTACTTCATTTTAAGCTTTCAGGTGAAAACACGGAAAGGGAACTATCCTTTTGATGTTACTGTCTAGCTTTATTCAAATGAACTCATTTAATTAGAATTTCTTTATGCCTCAGTTAAATCAGTTTTATAACTATCCCATGACTATGTGAAAAGTCTATAAATCCATATCCCATTCTTTTAGTTGGTCTTTGTTCTGGAACCATACTTTTTATTCACTTTTAGAAACTGCCATACCATTTTAAAAATAATACATGAAGCATGGTAATTTCTCCAATCTCCTTTTTTTTTTTTTTTTTTTTTCTGAGACGGAGTCTTGCTCTGTTGCCAGGCTGGGAAGCAGTGGTGCGATCTCGGCTCACTGCAACCTCCGCCTCCCGGGTTCAAGCAATTCTCCTGCCTCAGCCTCCTGAGTAACTGGAACTACAAGCACATGTCACCATGCCCAGCTAATTTTTGTATTTTTACAAAAATTTTTACAAAAATACAAAAATTAGTAGAGACGGGGTTTCACCATGTTGGCCAGGATGGTCTGGATCTCTTGACCTCATGATCCACTTGCCTCGATCTCCCAAAGTGCTTGGATTACAGGTGTGAGCTACCGTACCCAGGCTCAAAATTTTTTTCAGTTCTTTCAAAAAGGTAACTCTAGGTGAATCATGATTTTTAAAAGGAAACATAACTACATAGAAAAACAGAAATTATTAGTCACTCTGATAGGCTTCAGCTCTTTTACCCATCGTTAGCTATAGCTATAAATGGAATATATCCTTGCAGGTCAGGAGCACAAATAATTTCTTTCTTTTTCCTTAAAACAATAAATAAAACACAAGACAAAAAAATAAAATGTTGCTCATGGCTGACTCCTCATGGAAAACAGCAGAATATATTAACTTTTTGAATTTTTTAAATTTAAATTCCCTCTATGCCTCTGTGAGCTTTGACAAAAGAATACAGTGGTATAACCAGCAAAATACCATGAAAACAGTTCTGTTGGGGAAACACTCCAGGATATTGGTCTTTGCAAAGATTATTTGAGTAAGACCTCAAAAGCACAAGCAGCCAAAGCAAAAATGGACAGATGGGGCGACATCAAGCTAAAAAGCTTCTGCACAGCAAAGGAAACAATCAACAAAGTGAAGAGACAACCCACAAAATGGGAGATATTTGCAAACTAAGTATCTGACATGAGATTAATGACCAAAATGCATAAAGAGTTCACACAACTTAATCGGGGGAAAATCCCTCATTTTTAAATGGGTAGAAGATCTCAATAGACACTTCTCAGAAGAAGACATACAAATGGCCAGCAGGTATATGAAAAAAATACTCAAATCATTAATCATCAAAGAAATGCAAATCAAAACCATAATGAGATACCATCTCACATCAGTTAAAATGGCTTATATCAAAATGACAGGCAATAAAGGATGCTGACGAGGATGTGGAGAAAGGGGAGCCCCTAGACACTGGTGGTGGGAATGTAAATTAGCACAGCCACTATGGAGAACAGTATGGTGGTTTCTTAAAAAAACTAAAAATAGAACTACCATAAGATTCATCAATCCCAATGCTGGGTCTACATCCAAAAGAAAGGAAATCAGTATATGGAAGAGATATCTAATAGTGCTGTAGTAAACATGGGACAGATTACTGCATTTATAGTAAACTCCCATGTTTATTGCAGCACTATTCACAGTAGCCAAGATATGGAATCAATCTTATTGCCCATCAAAGGATAAATGGATAAAGAAAACGTGGTATATATACACAATTAAATATTATTTAGCCATAAGAATGAAATACTGTCATTTGCAACAACATGAATAGAACTGGAAGACATTACGTTAAATGAAATAAGGCAAGCACAGAAAGACAAATATCACATGTTCTCACTCATATGTGCTAATGTGCTAGCTATAAAAAAGAAAATGAACTCATGGAGGTATAAAATAGAATGATGGTTACCAGAGGCTGGGAGGGGTAGTGGGGAGTGAGCGTTAAACAGGGACTGGTAAATAGGTACGAAAATATAGCTAGATAGAAGGAATAAAATCTAGTGTTCAGTAGCATGGTAGGGTAACTATAGTTAACAATAACTTGCTGTATATTTTAAAATAACTGAAAAATGGCATTGAAATATTCCTAACACAAAGAAATGGTAAATGTTTGAGGTAAATGATATCTCAATTACTCTGATTTGATTATAACACATGGTATGCTTGTATCAAAATATCACGTCCCCATAAATATGAACTAATATGTATCCATAATTAAAAATTTTAAAATAACAAAATAGTTCCATCAAACAAAAAAAAATCCCTAGTGCTTATTCACAATAGCAAAGACATGGAATCAACCCAAATGCCCATCAATGATAGACTGGATAAAGAAAATGTGGTACATATACACCAAGGAATACTATGCAGCCATAAAAAGAAAAAAGATTA
The DNA here is from genome assembly GCF_029281585.2 of Gorilla gorilla gorilla. Taxonomy (NCBI): domain Eukaryota; kingdom Metazoa; phylum Chordata; class Mammalia; order Primates; family Hominidae; genus Gorilla; species Gorilla gorilla. The sequence goes on along the minus strand of NC_073228.2, from coordinate 25,867,110 downwards.
TGTCTTTGCAGGGACATGGACGAAGCTGGAAGCCATGATCCTCAGCAAACTAATGCAGGAACAGAAAACCAACCACCACACGTTCTCATTTATAAGTGGGAGCTGAACAGTGAGAACACATGGACACAGGGAAGGGAACAACACACACTGGGGCCTGTCAGGGGAGGCTAAAGGGTTGTGGGGAGAGCATTAGAAAAAAGAGCTAATGCACGCTGGGCTTAAGTGACGGGTTAATAGGTGCAGCAAACCATCATGGCACACGTATATAACAAACTTGCACATCCTGCACATGTACCCCAGAACTTAAAAAATAATAAAATAAAAATCCCTAGTGCTATTTATACCCTTGTAGCCAAATTCTAGCCCAACACCTGGAAACTACTAATCTGTTCTCCATTCTTATAGTTTTACCATTTCCACAATACCATATAAATGCAATTTAAAAAACAGCCTTTTTAGTCTGGCTTCTTCCATTCAATATAATATATTTGAAATTCATCCACTTTATTGTGTGATTTGATAATTGAGTCCTTTTCATTACTAAAAAGTATTCCATTGTATAGCTGTACATATAATTTGTTTATCCAGTCTCCAGTTGAGGGGCATTTAGGACTATTTGCAGTTTTGAACAATTACCAAAAAAGAGGGAGAGAGAGAACTGTTATAAATACTTGCATATAAAGTTTTTGTGTGAACACAGACTTTCATCACACTTGAGTAAAAACTTAGGAGTGAGATTGGTGGGTCATGTGATAAATGTGTTTTAATTTTTTTTAAGTGCCAACTGTTTTCCAAGTAATATTTTGCAGCAAGAGGTGAGGGTTCCAGTTGCTCCTCATCCTCACCAGCATTTTGTATTGTCAGGTCTTTGTTTGTTTCCACCATTTTAATAGGTGTGTAGTGGTATCTCATCATAGCATCTTTTGTCCCATCTTTTAATTAGGTGGTTTTCTTATTGTTGAGGTTTAAGAATCTTTATATATTCTGGATAAAGGTACTTGCCAGATATGTCAATATCTCCCTAAGATGAAACTGGCCTCACAACACAAATTGGAAAGTGTTCCCTCTTCCGGTAGAGATGGTATAGAATTGGTATTATCTCTCCCTTAATTGTTTAATTAAATTTGTCAGTGAAACCATGCAGGCCTGAAATTTTCTTTGTTGGGAGGATTTTGTTTTTGTTTTTGAGATGGAGTCTCGCTCCATCACCCAGGCTGGAGTGCAGTGGCGTGATCTCAGCTCACTGCAACCTCCACCTCCTGGGTTCAAGCAGTTCTCCTGCTTTGGCCTCCCATGTAGCTAGGACTACAGGCACATGCCACCACACCCAGCTAATTTTTGTATTTTTAGTAGAGAGGAGGTTTTACCATGTTGGCCAGGCTGGTCTCGAACTCCTGGCCTCAGGTCATCAGCCCACCTGGGCCTCCCAAAGTGCTAGGATTATAGGTGTGAGCCACTGCGCCCAGCCTGTTGGGAGGTTTTAAAATATAAATTATATTTATTTAATAGCTATAGGACTATGCAGGTTATCTATTTCATCTTAAGTGAATTTTTGGTAGTTTGTGTTGCTCAAGGACTTTTTCCCTTTCATCTACATTGTCAAATGTATGCCCACAGAGTTGCTTGCAGTAATCTCTTACTATACTTTGAGTATCTATAGTGTCTGTAATGATATCTTCTCTTTCATTCTTGATATTAGCAAATCTATTCTTTTCATTCTTTGTCAGTCTGGCTAAAAGTTCATTGATTCCATTCATCACTTAAAAATCCAGCTTTTGGTTTCACTGATTTTCATTATTGCTTGTGTTCAATTTCATTGATTTCTACTTTAATCTTTATTATTTCCTTCATCTGCTTACTTTGGGTTTAACTTGTTCTTTCGCCAGTTTCTTTAGATGGGGGTTTAGATTCATAATTTAGAACTTTCTTTTCTCTCTTGGTGCTTTCAAGATTTTCTCTTTGTTGGCCGGGTGCGGTGGCTCATGCCTGTAATCCCAGCACTTTGGGAGGCCGAGGCAGGAGAATCGCTTGAACCTGGGAGGCAGAAGTTGCAGTAAGCTGAGATCGTGCCATTGCACTCTAGCCTGGGCAACGTGAGTGACACTTCGTCTCAAAAAAAAAATAAATAAATAAGATTTCTCTTTGTTTCTCAGCAATTTTAGTACTGTGGCTAAGTGTGACTCTTTGTATTTAAATTTGAAGTGCATTGAGCTTTTTGGATGTGCAAAATGATGTTTCTCATCAAACTAGAAATTTTGCAGCCAATCGTTCTTCAAACGTATTTTCTGCTCCTTCGTCTCCTCTTGTTCTGGTACCCGCATTACACATATGTTGGTGCACTTATGGTATTCCACATTTCCGTGAGGCAATGTTCATTTTTCTGCATTCTTTTTTCACTCTCTTTTTGGCCTGCATAATCTCTATCAATCTATCTTCAAGTTCACTGAATCTTCTGCCAGTTCAAATCTATTGCTGAGCCCCTGTGGTGAATTTTTCACTTCGGTTATATGGTTTAACACGATAATTTCCATCTGCTTTTTTTTTTGCTTTTTGTTTTTAGAGATGGGGGTCTCACTATGTTGCCCAGGCTGGAGTACAGTGGCTATGCCTCCTGAGGAGCTGGAACTATAGGTGCATGCCACTGTGCCCAGCTCTGGTTCTTTTTCATAATTTAAATCTCTTTATGATATTCTGTATTTGATGTGATATGGTCATCACAGCTTTCCGTTTTTTGTTTTTGTTTTTTTCAGATGGAGTCTCGCTCTGTCGCCCAGGCTGGAGTGCAATGGTGCGATCTCGGCTCTCTGCAACCTCCACTTCCCAGGTTCAAGTGATCCTCCTGCCGCAGCTTCCCAAGTAGCTGGGACTACAGGTGTGCACCACCATGCCCAACTAATTTTTTGTTTTTTCAGTAGAGATGGGGTTTCACTATGTTAGCCATGATGGTCTTGATCTCTTGACCTCGTGATCCGCCCACCTCAGCCTCCCAAAGTGCTGGGATTACAGGCATGAGCCACTGCGCCTAGCCCATCACAGCTTTCTCTACTTCTTTAAACATCGTTTCCTTTAGTTCTTTGAACACATTTATAATGGCTATTTTGAAGTCTTTGTTTGTTAAATCTGGTCTCACAGGCCATTTCTGTTGCATAATTTTTCTCTGTATAAGGGCCATACTTTCCTGTTTCTTTGCATGTCTTATAATTTTTTTTCTTGAAAATTGGACATTTTAGGTAATACAATGTAGCAACTCTGGACACTGATTCCCCTCTCCATGAGTAATTTTAGTTGTTTTCATTTGTTTATTTGATTAGTGGCTTGGCTAGACTATTTCATAAAGTGTATTTCTCTCACAGGGTGAAGACTTTGGAATCACCCCTCAGTGTATGCAGCCTTGGGCATGCATACAGTCACCTGTGATGACAGTGGATTTAGCAGGGCTCCTCTGTTTTTTCCCCTTATCTTTTTGTTGAACTCTATATCTAATTTGATATGACACCCAGCTATTATGTCTATTAATTGCTGGCTGTTTGTTCTATTATTTTCAACAACACCCTGGGTCATAAATTGCTCCATAGCCTGATCCAATTAAATTCAGGCAGGGGTAGATGCTGAGGTAGTCTCTGAGGATTGTTCTGACCCCAGGAGAACTCTTCTTAGCTGTCTCTGTCCCTGGTTCTCTCTGGTGAATGTACTAGCCTGTGGTTTAGCTTATTGCTGTTAATTAGTAGGAACTACCAGTCTCCTCTTTAAAAATCTCCATTGTTTTCTACAGCATCCTTAGGTTTGAACTTCCCAACACTGTTTCCATTAGTCCATTTCTTTGAGGAGAGCTTCTGATCTCACTGGTCTTCAGACTGCCTCTCCCCCTGTGCAAAAATCTATGAGCTACTACACTGGGCACTGTGCAGAGGGAGTAGCTTTCTTGTTCCTGGCTTACATCTCTTGGAGTGAAATCTCTATCCTATGAACAAGTCGAGGTAAGGACAATGAAGGCCACAGTATTCTTGACCTACTATGTCTGGGGTAGAGCTTCTGCCCTATCAGTCTTGGCTGAGTGGAGGAAAAGAGCCCTTTCCCCCAACCACTAAGCTGCACTCACCAGGAATTTAGCCACCTCCACTTAGACTTCAAAGGGATAAGAAATGCTGGCAGCATGCCCCTCCCAATATGATACTGTATCCCTTGATTGGGAGCTCAGGGGAGAGAAACTTCATCTTCTCTGCCACACCCACTGGGAATGGAATTTCTGTGAAGCTGAGCTGGAGAAGGAACAGGGGAAAAGTGAAAGCGAGTCATGGTTGAAGTGCCAAAAACTCTTGCTGCTCTTACCAAGCTGTAGTTGATTTTCTTGAATAAATGTCTTCATTTGCTCTATGCCTTTAGGACAATTTTCAGATACTTTTAATTACCAATTAGCAATTATGCTTGTTTTGCTAGGGAGCACATCTGTGGAGCTCCTCATGCTACCATTCTAGAAACAGAAACCCCCTCTTCTTTTCTAAAATAAGTATTTCATGCTGTAAATTTCCCAATGAAACCTACTTGGGCTACATCCCACACATTTTGATATGTTGTGTTGTCATTTCAAAATATTTTCTCATTTCCCTTGAGATTTTTTCTTTTACCCCTGGATTATTTAGAAGTGTGTTGTTTAATTTCTAAATATTTGTGGATTTCCCAAATAATTTGTTACCAATCTCTAGTTTAATTCTCTATGATCTGAAAAATTATTATCTTAATCATTATAATTATATTGTGAGGTTCTGAAAAATGGCGATGCTTGTTCATTTGTCTCAGTGGACAGTCAACTGCATTCAGATCAGTCTGCGAATTCCATCTCTCCTACGGACAGTAGTTCTGGTGTCAGTTTCAAGTTTGAAGTCTTTACTATGTCATTTGAGTCTGCCTCTCACATGTACCACTCAAGGGGTGGTCTGGGACTAGGGCAATAGTTTACATCACAGTTCAGTTCTCTAAGACTTCTATGAGGCTATGATTTGGGGGGTATGTTCCACACATGTCCACCTTGGAGAAAGACTGGAACTTGTATGGTTCATACACAGACTACCAATCCCCTTCTCCCACTCTTTCCATTCCTGGATTTCCCTGCATACTCTCTGGCTCTGAGAGCTTCTTTCCCAGTCCCACTGGCCAAACTCTGAAGCAACCTCATTGCACTATTGTACAGTTCCAGGTGACTAGGCATACTCTCAGAGGAAAGTATAATAGCAAGCGAAAATACATGGGAAAAAAAAGTATATAAAATGTTCCTCCCATATTCTTTGCATGAAGAGAGGTTTCTTTTATCTGTTGATCCAGCCAAACAGATGGGCGCTAACTGCTGCCCTCATACCACAATAGCATAGTTTTTCCACTGGGGCTGGTCTAGAGGCAGGGCCAGGAACGAAAAAAAAAATCCCCTCACATTCTTCCATTCTCCCACTTCTCTGGCCAAAAAGATGGGCTGCTCTGTAAGTTTCTGCCATCCATGCCTGCTACACAATCCCTCAATTTGGCCCACCCTGGAGTCAAAGCTGGGAGTTAAGGAAGAAAAAAAACACAAACAGAAAACCAGGAAACTTCCTGCCACTATATCAGTGATTCTTCATATTCCAACTTCCCTCTCAATCGGCCTGTTATTATTGACTTTTCAGAGTCCCCAGTTGGTTTGCTTTTTGTATTTTGTCCAGAATTCTTGGTTGTGGGAGAACCTGGCTGTAATAGATTTACTCATGGCCAGAAGTTTACATTCACTTTTAAAAGAAATAAATGTCAACTTCTCAAATAAAACTCTGAATATAGTTACACTCCCCAAATGCAAGCTTTGGGGAAAATGCTATAAATACTGTTACGGCTTTGTTTGTTTTTTATGAATAATAAATACTTACTATTTAAAAAAACACTTAAAATGTTAAGAAAATAAGTGCTGATATTTTACCATGTGGAATTATCAGTTACCATTTTGAGTAGATACTTCCAGATATTTTTATACTCTAGAGAAAGACAAGGAGAATTTGTCTTATCAAAGTATTAATTTTTTATGTAAACCACTCTCATAACTCTTCTTCATTCAGGTAACTTTGTCCTAGTCTCAAAATCTGACACTTTCACTCATTTGTGGAAAACTACAGCCAAATGAGAAGCCTAAAATATCAGAATTTTCAGCTCAGTTTCTCTCCCAGACCATTGCGTAGTATGAAATGGACAGGAGTCAGGCATGGTGGTGTGCACCACCAGCTACTCAAGAGGCTGAGGCAAGAGGATCACTTGAACCCATGAGTTCAAGGCTGCAGTGAGCTCTATGATCATGCCACTGCACTTTAGCCTTGGTGACAGAGCAACACCCTGTCTCTAAAAAAAAGAAAAAATAAGAAAATGGGCAGGTTTCTAACCTACATGAAAAAAAAACCCATGAAATTGCCTAAAATAAAACTAGATAAGACAGCTGAAATTAGATGCTTACTTAATGAGAATTGTCCCAACTAATCATACCACAAAGTACCCCATTAATGAACACAACATATTTCCCTTCTCTGTAACCTTAAGTAAAATTACAATAAAGACCCATGAAGAAGAGGAAAAGAAAAGAAAAAAAAGAAGAGAAAAAAAAGAGAAGAGAAAGGAGAAAAAGGAAAAAATAAGAAAAGAGACTACAAATCTCTGTGTAATTAGAATTGCAAAGAAAAATTATCAATTCAATTACCACACAAGAGTAAGAATAACATAATTTTCTTAGGATAAAAGTTGGTCTTTCTATGTATGGCCATTTTTCTTTTAAACCATCAGTCAGTAATGACCATGATTTTTAGTGCTAAATTTAAAGCTTCATTCAATGGAAGATTTCAATTGTGTCAGCAAGCTAATTTTTCCCATCCATTTCTATACCTATAAGGTAGATAAAGGGATTTAAATTCAAAGAGAAACAGGACGCTTAACTTGTTTCATGATTGTGATTTTCATTGAATGTTAATATTATATGCCTCACTTATCAAAGAAAATTCACAAGCACATTCTAGAAACCAGAATGAACATACTTATGACTTTTTCCTACTATCTTAAAACTGTAGCACTTTACAAAGGAAGCTACAAATAATTCCTAGTCAACATCAAAAACTTCCAATATTCCTGACATAGATCTTAAGATATCACATTAATCGCAAAATAAATAGAATCTCAAATTTGAAAAACCAAATAAGACATAATTTTTAAAGTTTTTTTTTCAAATGGGTACACATAGAGTGTTTCACAATGATCCATGAGTCACTAAAGGGAGAATGTTCCAAAGCCTCCATCCATGCAAGTACTCAAATGAACTTACAAATAGCGAATACCCACAGCACAAACATTCAGCTTGTGACTTAGAGAGTCAGACATGAAATAGGTATAAAATATATTGAGAAAGCAAGAAAGCGTCACAAAAACTAAATGTTGAAAAGGTTAAATATTAAGAAAAAATACAAGAGAAAAATATCATTGCTAGTTTTTAATAAATAAATCTCTATTTGAATTATGTATTCCTAGAAAAAATACTAACATACTCCTGGGAAAATAAAGAATACATTTGGGAATTTGATTTCTGGGAAAATAAAGAATATATTTGGGAAAAATTTGATTTTTTAACAAAAACTAGAAAATTCAAATTCTACAACATCTAAGGCGTCAGAATGAAGGTGTTGACAGTAACATCAGTAATATAAAAAATGTATCCGTAGTCCAGAGCACAAAAATTAACTCTGGCTACTAATGGATCACTCAGAGGAAGAAAGAAAACAAGCCAGTCACACATTCTCATACAAAACTAAAATCAAAGCAAAATCTAAGCTTTCTAATAAATTGAATACTTAAATTATTCTATTTAAAGAGATATAGCTCAGCCTGATTAATGCCTATATGGTATAAATATATAAAAATGCAAGACTTTTATGTGTATTCTTTGAACAATAAAAATGTGAAACAAAACCCTAGACAGACCTACTTTTAAGGTATTACCTCACAATATCTTAAATGTTTTATTTTAATTTTATTATACCAAGGAAAGATTTAATTCTCAGAACAGTTAAACAACCGTGAAAAGTACTCTATGTGCTAAGTAATGTATATCATGTTTCAAGTGGCTAAGGGCAAAGGCGAGTTTAAAAGGATAGCTCCAGAATTTTCTTTTCCACTTTGATGTTGCTCTCTGGCAAAAGGAATTTGTCTTTCTGAAGGATTTCCTGTGCTCTTCTCCCACACTGGTAACAGGACTTCCCTCCAATGGCAACTTCCCCTGCACCTTAAAACATGAAAATGCTTTTCTTTTGATTTATTATCCTCCTCTCATCAATTCTACTTCTCTCTTTCTCTAGAAAACTCCCAAAATTAATAGGAGGCCCACATTACTTTAATTTCCTATCCATTTCCCAACCTTCTAACTGTGCCCATTCCATGAACCAGACATCCTCCCTTACTCTGCTCTCCACCCAGACCTCCTGACTCTCTGAGCTCTCCAAAGATTAGAGCTGTTCTAGTCTCCGGGCGCAGCTGCCTCCTCAAACAGTGTGATTCCAACATATACCTCCAGCTCTTGACTCTCAGGAAGCTCTAGGCCTTGAACTATCCCATTTAACCTTACCAGTTTTCAAGCTCCACTATTTAAATTAAAACCTTTAAAATGGATCCGCCCTCATCTGACAGTCAATTAACTGACAAAAGGCCAATATTTCCGTTTCTCAGAACCAAGCCTTTAGGTGCCCTTCAGTTCAGCCTTTCAATCAGTCACTTAGCACATTTTACTCTCTCAAAAGTTTTTCCTTTTTACCTTTCCCTCCTCCCAGCAATCACACTAACATGGAGTCCACTATAAAGACCTAAAACGGCCAGGCGCGGTGGCCCACACTTGTAATCCCAGCACTCTGGGAGGCCAAGGTGGGCAGATCACCTGAGGGTCGGGAGTTCAAGACCAGCCTGACCAACATGGTGAAACCCCCATCTCTACTAAAAAATACAAAAATTAGCCAGGCATGGTGGCACGCACCTGTAATCCTAGCTACTTGGGAGGCTGAGGCAGGAGGATTGCTTGAACCCAGGAGGCAGAGGTTGCAGTGAGCCACGATAGCACCACTGCACTCCGGCCTGTGCGACACAGCAAGATTCTGTCTCAAAAAAAAAAAAAAAAAAAAAAAAAAAGACAGAAAGAAAAAGAAAAAGAAAAAAAAAGACCTAAAAGATAATCAGGACCTTGTCTCCATTTCTACTCATATCCAATAGAACTTTCATAATCCCACCAAGTCAATTTCCCTAAAGCACTGCTTTCATTAAAGACCATTATTAGTAGGAAGTTTTTAAGTTTTTTGAAATAACAATCCCTAATGTCAGTGAATAAGTGGAAAATGGACAACTGATATACTGCTGGTTGAAGAAAATGGACAACTGATACTGCTGGTTGAAATTGGTATGAACCTTCTGGAAGACAATGTACCAAAGATGTAATGTAAGCTAAGAAAGCAATCAAATATGTATAAAAAGATTCTTATAAGGAATTTTACTGCAAAATTACTTGTGTTAAACAAACTGGGAGCAATTCAGATGTCCAAAAATAGCAGAACACTTAAAAAGTTTATGGAATATCCATCCGAAAGAAAAATAAATGCTACCATTCACAGTCATTTATATAGAATTCTTATAAATTCATATAAAATGTTAAATTGCATATAAGATAGCATTTATAATAAATTTTATTGAATCTTATAAAAACACACAGAAAAAAGGGAGGAAAAGATATGTTATATAACAAAACGTTAACACAGGTCTCTGTTGATTTTTATTCCTCTGATTTTCTATATTTTTCAAATTACAAATTATTTTTATAATAAAACATATTCTAAAATCATTCTAAGCACTTTTTGTTGTTTCCTCAAAGCATTTAAACAGTTAGCATTTATGTAAAGTGAAATGAGAAAAAAAAATGCAGGGCTCAATGTTGCCTAAAATTTAAAAGCTAAACTTCTCAATTTAGCATTCAAAGCTCCAATGCAACGCAGCCTGACACAGTGCCCACAGATTCCATACATAAATTCCAAACACCCAATCACGACAGCTCACTTACCCCACCACATCTTTCTTCGTGCCTATTTCTGCCTCCAATTCCCACCTCTCTACCTCTCCAAATACTTTCATGACCCTCAGCCTCTATAAACTGTTTTCCGTAAGAGCTGCTCATCCATGGGGTCCCCTTGAGTGTTTTTAACCCAAATGGCTGTGTTGCTTCAAGTTCTCCCTTCCCTCCCCTCCACCTCGGGCGACTCACATAACTCATCTTGGTATTCTACCATATACTATCTTTAATTATTATTTATTATTATTTAACTATTTTATGTGTATATCTCTTATTTCACACATAAGAAAGTTAGCTTGTTGGGGACAGCGACTATTTTATGTTTGTTCAGAATGTTATTTATTTCCTATACTTAAGCCCTTCTCAAGGCCACACAGTAACATATGTCTAACATCCAACGTTCACTGAATAAAATCAAATTAGTTCAGATATTATCCACATACAATATGATTTTGACACATCTATATATACATAAAGCAAATACTTTTTTTTACCCCAAGATTCCAACTATTAAGGCGAGCTTCAATGTCACTATCATCCAAAGAAACAGGAGATTTTTTCGAATAAACTTCCTGAAATACAAAAGGGAAAAAGGAAGAGAAGAGGAAGGAAAGATGGAAGAAATAAAAGGAAAAGATGGAAGAGAAAAAAGAGGAAAAGATAGAAGAGATAAAAGAGGAAATAAAGAGGAAGGAAGTAAAAAAGGAAAGAAGGAAGAAAGGAAGGGAGGAAAAGAAGGGAAAGAGGGGGAAGGGAGGGAGAAAAAGAAGAGAAAGAAGTGGGAAGGGAGGGAGAAAAAAAGGACAAAATACATGTCATTCAGCGCAATGAGAGTTTTGTGTGCTTGTCTGGTAATGCTGTATTGCCCTCAGAGGAAAGGATTAGGTTACAACTGAACTAGGGTTTTCAGTTCTAAGTAATGACTGCTGAGGGCTATGAGCTGCCTTAACAATATATTCACACAGCAACTAGATTTCCAAAAAAAAAAAAATTAAAAATTAATCCAGGCTCTTCTCTTTAAGTTCTTTTACAAAAAGTTTTAATTGTGGTATACCACAGTAGCTTTAAAGTGTGTTGTCGGGGGCAGGGGCGACGTGAAAAGATGAATTATTCTCATAACAATTAGTTAACAGGGAAGTTTTGTGCTGATGTCCAAGAAGCTCTTTGTTCTTAAATTAATTCTCACTCACACACTGAATATAAAGATAAATAATCTTTGGACTCACATCATAAAAACACAATTATGGTTGGGCGCAGTGGCTCACACCTGTAATCCCAGCACTTTGGGAGGCCGAGGCGGGCGGATCACGAGGTCAGGAGATCAAGACCATCCTGGCTAACACGCTGAAACCCTGTCTCTACTAAAAATACAAAAAATTAGCCGGGCGTGGTGGTGGGCACCTGTAATCCCAGCTACTCAGGAGGCTGAGGCAGGAGAATGGTGTGAACCCGGGAGGTGGAGCTTGCAGTGAGCCAAGATCACACCACTGCACTCCAGCCTGGGCGACAGAGCAAGACTTCGTCTCAAAAAAAAAAAAAACACACACACACACAATTATGGTGATTCTTCACTTTTTAAAACATAACAATTTCATGCTTTTTTCCCTCCTGTATAATTTTTGTATTACACATTTATCAGCCCCAGATTAAAACTATAATGAACTAGAGACAACCTAAGATCTGTACCCAGAAATTGACAATGACCAGAAAACCCTAGAAACTTAGAAAGGTAAGTCTGTGGAAAAGAATGGCTATCTGACAGCCCAGAAAGTGTATTTTAAAATTATATTTGTTGATACAGCATTCTCATGCTTTTAGAAGGCTTAATTGCTAACAAATGTACCTATTTATATCTATGGTCATTTAAATTACCATGAAGTAATTTTTTTAAATGCACTAAAATGTTCTTCATATTTTACTGAGTCTCTACATTTCTTTTCAATACAATACTGCATTATTATTTATAATACTATATTAAAATTCATTATCACTTCTACTAGTGGTCCTCTGCTTTTTGTATGTTTTTCTCATGAACAAGAATTTCTTAAATAAGAAAATGTACCTGCCTTGCTTATTCTGAGTAAATATAATGATTGTAGTTTATCACTATTTAAAATATGCTGCCCTTTATATTTTTTTAATTCCAAATTATCATTCGATAAAATGCAATGAGTTATGTATATAGTGCTATGTGCTAAAACACTCATGTGTAGGCCGGGGGTAGTGGCTCATGCCTGTCATCCCAGCACTTTGGGAGGCTGAGGCGGGCGGATCACGAGGTCAGGAGATCAAGACCATCCTGACTAACACGGTGAAACCCCGTCTCTACTAAAAATACAAAAAATTAGCCAGGTGTGGCGGCAGGCGCCAGTAGTCCCAGCTACTCGGGAGGCTGAGGCAGGAGAATGGCGTGAACCCGGGAGGCGGAGCTTGCAGTGAGCCGAGATCATGCAGGTGCCACTGCACTCCAGCCTGGGCGACACAGCAAGACTCCATCTCAAAAAAACAAAAACAAAAACAGTCATGTGTTACACATGCTTTCTCTTGTAACTAAAAGTCATGTAACTCAAGACAGCCAGAGTTAGGCAATAAAGACTGGAATAAGCAGGCACAGTGTTTCTCTTTTCAAAGCTAACTGGGGCCGGGCGCAGTGGCTCATGCCTGTAATTCCAACACTTTGGGAGGCTGTGGCGGGTGGATCACTTGAGGTCAGGAGTTCAATACCAGCCTGGTCAACATGGTGAAACCCTGTCTCTACTAAAGATACAAAAATTAGCCAGGCATGGTGGTGCATGCCTGTAGTCTCAGCTACTTGGGAGGCTGAGGCAGGAGAATGGCTTGAACCCAGGAGGCGGAGGTTGCAGTAAGCCAAGATTGCACACCACTGCTCTCCAGCCTGGGCAACAGTGAGACTCCATCTCAAAAAAAAAAAAAGCTAACTGGAGTGCTCATTGGCACCTTGTCCAAACCAAATCTATGTTGAACAAATAGATGCAAGACAGACATTCTTATTTCAAAATATACACAGTTTACCTTCACTAGAAAAGCAGTGTTCCCTACTTCACTACAAGTTAATTCCAGTTTCTTCTTAATTTTATGATCACTGGGTATATAATCATTTCCACATATATTCTGAACAAAGGGAAAATGTTATTCTTTGACACACAGGAGAAACAACAGATTGATGAATATAACACCTCAGAATCATTGAGGAAGTAGAAGGGATACTACACCATATACCAAACACCCCACTTTCTTTAACATCAGGATGTTCACCAGAATCATCCAACTTTATTCTGTTTTGAAGCAATCATTGGTACTTCAACAAATGAAATTAAAACTTTGTTCAGCTATTTTAAAACAACAAGCAAAAACCAAACAAAAGTAAAATCTAATCTTACACAAATCTTTGGGGTAATATTTTGTCCGTCTTCTCTGTGAGTTGGACTCAAGGAGTGTGATCTCACTTGGAGCTTCCCAGTGTAATGTTCCCTGCTAAGAGACCAAAATAATCGCAATCACAATTTGGAGAATTCAGAGGACACAGAGTATTAGAATCTAGGATTACCATTTTTTTCCCTTGGAAATGAGATGATAGTTTGTATTAACAATGATGTTCCATAGCCGGGCATGGTGGCAAGTGCCTGTAATCCCAGCTATTTGGGAGGCTGAGGCAAGGAGAATCACTTGAACCTGGGAGGCAGAGGTTGCAGTGAGCTGAGATTGTGCCACTGCACTCCAGCCTGGGAGACAGTGCGAGACTCATCTCAAACAACAACAACAACAAAAAAAAAAACACAAAAAAAATGATGTTCCACGTCAAAAAAAAAAGAAAAGAAATACAAGTAATAACCTTTTTATTTATATTTCATTTCATTTAAATTATAAGTTACATAAATGCCACAGACTTGCTTATGCAAATGCTATTTTTAAGTCAGACTATAATAAATCACCTGTATTTAAATCTTTTCTCCTCCTTTCCCATTTTTCCCAAGTGTAAAAAGAGAGAAAATGAAGCATATATTCTACGGGAAGAACATTGTTTTAAGGTCAGCAAACTTGGTTGGATTCATGTTCCACATCAACATGAAGCCTTAAAATATATAAAATAACAAAACCTTCATGTAGTTTAAAGTTTCAATTAATTTGAAAGCATGTCAGAAACCACAGATATATCAAAATCTTCTATTTAAAAACACACCACGTTAATTTAGGTAAAATGTGAAATGCAGAGTAAGTAGGAAATGAGTTTAAATGGACTTCATCAAAAAGACTCGTCTCTAATATAAATATCATATAAAATACATTCTTAAACGGCCTCCTTTAGCCTGGAGTCTCTCTTATATGATTTTATTCCAACCACTTCAATGCAAGTTCCATGATTATGAACACCTATTCTCTAAACAACTGCTTCAAGATATATTAAATGGAAAATAACCATTATACAATGAATTAAAGTCACTAACATTCAACCACAAACCATATCAGGATTTCCTTCACAAACTGTGACCTACACTAAGTATTTCCAAAAGACAGAATATTAATTCAAAAGACAATATTAAAACGAATGTATTTCATAATTAAAACTCATAGAATAACATTCCTTAGACTAGTTAATAAGTAATGTAAAATGGCTGAAAAAGCTGTTTTAAAGAGAGCTGTTTTTTTATACCCCTATTCAGTATTACAAACACCCAAATAGTTAAAAGCAAATGAGAAAAATGGGCAAAGTTAATATTTTGAGTATAATTGTACCAGTCAATGTGCATCAGCTGATACAAGCATTTAAAACTCTATGAGGAGAGGTAACCTGATATGTCATACTAAGCAGTGGCATATTCTTCTTTAAGAATAGATTAAATAATCATAAAGAGATCTATACTTAAAAATTGAAAAATGCTTAAATACTAAAATTCTTCTCATAAAAAAATACTAATTTAAAAATGAGCCTGAAATGTTTATCTATTTATTGCACAGGGTTGCATACATAAAACGACACACCCTCTTGATTCACTTGTAGCTGTCCTTCTGTACCAACCTCTTTACCCTCACAATAAATTTTCAAAAATGTTATTGGGTCCATGCTCTAACTTCTCATATATTTTTCAATCAACTACAGTATGACTTGCATTCATCCCAAAAGTCCTATAACTAAGGTCATCAACAGTCTCCTAGACACTCAAGAAAATGAGTCATAATCTGTCCTTAATTTAGTTGATCTCACTAAAACATTAGAGATAGTAGTTTAAAGATGCTGCATTCAATGGCTCCATAAAACCATTCTCTGGCCAGGTGCAGTAGCTCACAACTGTAATCCCAGCACTTTGGGAGGCCAAGGTCAGCCTATTGCTTAAACTCAGGAGTTTGAGACCAGCCTGGGCAACATGCGACAAAAAGCAGTCAGTCGGGCATGGTGGTACATGCCTGTGGTCCCAGTACTTGGGAGGCTGAGGTAGGAGGATCACTTGAGACCAGCGGGAGGTTGAGGCTACAGTGAGCTGTGATTGTTCCACTGCACTCCAGCCTGGGTGACAGAGTGAGACCCTGTCTAAAAACAAACGAACAAACAAAAACCATTTTTCCATGGTTCTCATCCTATGATTCAGAGATCTCCTTCACAATAACCTTCACTAGCTTTCTTTGCTCATCCCGTACATGCTGTGATCCCAGAGTTCTGTGTCTAATTTATTTTCATTTTACATGCTTTCTCTGGATGATCCAATGTATTAGTTTTTCAAATAATAAGTTTTGCTTACAAAATCTACATCTGTAGTCCAAATTGCTCCCTTGGCCTCCAAACCCATTACAAAACAAAATGAATAGCCCTACTTCCAATTCAACATGTCCATTATTATTAACTAAACTTACTATGTTACCCCTAATACGTGCTCCAATGAAGGCCAAGTAATGGAGAGGCATTGCAGAAGCCAGCTTCTTGTGAAGGCATTTGAGCCAACTGAAGGAGAAGGTTGGTATCATTGTTAAAATCTGGCTGGCACAAGAAAAACAGGACATTAGGTACAGACGTTTCATTTTCTGCCATAAGACTGTCTCCAGCTGGAAACAACTTAAACTCTAAGTAAGTACAAAGGCTGAAATTCAGTGATGGCGCTGGTGGTCTGAGTGAACAGTGAAACAGAAAGTGGGAGAAAAGTTCAACCTTAAAAGCCTTTTTATGAATAACAAGTGCCACACGCCACACAGAATAGCAAGTCCTGGTGCTTATAAGGAAACCTACAATTGGTACAGGGGACCTGATCACAGTGAGCTCATAATATGGTACTTGTGCCAAGCAGAAAAGCGATATTGTGCCTCAATTAATTTCAGGATGCCAAAACCAACATGGAAAGAAAAAATTCAGTACATTTGTAACATTCCCTGACATGCCCTTTACTACTCTTAAGCCATAAAACTAGGAGAATATAAATTTTCCCTTTCACTTTTTCCTAATGAGAAAATATTTCAACAGGAATTCACAAACACCCTCAAAGTATCAATGCTGATTCTTAATACTAGAAAAATATAAACTTATCCCTGTACAGATAAAGAAATAAGGAATGATATTATATATAGATAGATATAGATATAGATATAGACATAGATATAGATATAGATATAGATATAGATATAGATATATAGATATAAAGCCTAAAGGAAGACCAATCAAATGTCCTCCTGTAAAAGAAAATTACTTTGGGGGTGACGTCAGATGTCAGCAAGACTCTCCTTCTCTCAATGGACACATAAATTCAACAACAATACATAGACCAAAATTTCCTTTGTGAGACATCCAGAGACCAGATGAGGCTCACTGTACCCCAGGCAAGCATGAAACCAACCACACTGAAGCCAGTAGGAAAATTTGTGGAATCCTCTTGCGCCATAAGCAAGGTTACTTAAGGGACTTGTTGCTGTCTTGCCTGAATCTTAGCTGTGACAGGAAAGGGTCCCAGGTTGGGAACTGCTGAGAATGAAGCCTCCAGTCTGGACTAGTATGTAGTAACTGACCATAGCCCCTCCCACCAGCTCAGAACTAGCAGGTGGAAACCCCCAGTCCCAACTTCTCCCTGGGGAAGGAAAAAGCTGAAGCATCTGTCCAACATTCTGGCTTTTGGAAGGGGCTGCCTAAGGGACCGGATTCTGCAAGTACTCACAGGACTGGTATTCTCTAAATGCCTGGGGACCACTGAGAACAAAGGTGGTGGTTTGGATTAGTAAGCACTCACGGCCAGAGCTCCTACCCCTGGCTCAGCATGATACAATTAGAAAAACTCATGGTCCACAGCTTCTCCCTGGGGAGGGAAAGAGAAGACTAAAGCATATATCCAACATTCAGACTCTTGGGGGACTGGCCAAGGAACTTGTTTCTGTCTCATCTGTATTGAAGCACTGGTGGGACACAGCATAAACTAAGTGCCTAGGGGCAGCTGAAACTAAAAAAGCAAGTAATAACCAAAAAAGGATTGAGCCAGTGTGCTACTAGCTCCAGAAGGCCCATGGTACAAGACACAGAATAAGAAGGAACAAGAGATTATGATCTCCTAAAAACAGAAACCAGCAAATCCCACTATTTAGAAATTTACACACAGAAGTCCAGAGAAGACATATCCACAGAAAAAGTTTATGAGGACCCCAGAATCTTTACTCAGGCCGATTCTTGAAGGTCTACCCCTGTACAAAGCCAATCCATAAAGACTGGGAGAAGCGGCTGTTTTTCAAATATGCAGACATTAACACAAAGGGTCAAGGAAAATGAAAAATGGCCCAAAGAAAGGAACAAAATAAATCTCCAGAAACCAACCCTAAAGAAACGAAGGTAAATGGATTAGCTGGTAAGAATTAAAAATAACCATAATCAAAATATTCAATAAGCTTAGGATAAATTATGCATAAACAAAATGAGTATTTTAACAAACAAAATATTTTTAAAAAGAAAAATTTGAGGGCTGAAGAATACAATAACTGAACTAAAAACTTAACTAAAGGGGCTCAACAGCAGCCTTGATCAAGTACAAGAAAGAATCAGTAAACTCAAAGACAGGACATTTGAAATTATACATTCCACAAGAGCAAAAATGTTTTTAAAAGACTGAAGAAAACATAGGAAACTTATGAGACACTATCAAGCAGGCCAATTTACATATTACTAAAGTCAGAGAAAGAGAAGAGACAGAAAAGCAGTAAGCTTATTTAAAGAACTAATCTGAGGAGAAAAATGGACATCCAGATTTATGAAGCTCAAAGAATCCCAAGTAGGTTGAATGTAAAGAGATCTACACCAGGACAGATTATAATCAAATTGCCAAAAGTCAAAGACAAAGAATTTTGAAATCAAAAAGAGAAAAGCAACTCACTACATACAAAGGGGACTCATAAAACTGTAAAAGGATTTTTCAACAGAAACTTTATAGGCCAGGAGAGAATGGGATGATATATTCAAAGTACTGAAAGAGAAAAACTGCCAGTCAAAGATATTATTATATACCATGCAAATCTGTCCTTTAAAAATGAAAGAGAGATACAGTCCCAGATAAACAAAAGTTGAAGGAGTTCATCACCACTACACTTGACTTAAAAGAAATTCTAAAGGGAGTTCTTCAAGTTGAAATGAAAGGACACTAGTTAGTAGCATGAAAACACATGAAAATATGAAACTCACTGATAAAATTATATATAAAATACAGATTACTCTATTGATATAATAGTGGTGCATAAATCATTTTCAACTTCAACATAAAAATGAAGAGATGAAAGTCTTAAAAATAACTATAACAGTTACCGAAACACCAGGAGTCCAGTCTAGGTTCCATTGCTCACCGCACAGAAAGTCTATCAATGAGATCAATGAGACAATGAGTATTGCTAGGGAAGAAGGCTTTATTTGGGCACTGCAGCCAAGCAGATGGGAGATCAGTATCAAATCCATCGCCTCGCCCAACTAAAATTAGTTTATATAGCGGGAAGAACTGTAACTACCTGTGGGAAAACAGGAATTAGGGAGTGGTAAGGAAGAGGAGTTCATCAACAGGAAGCAGGTGGTTGGTTAGGCAATCATGATAGGTGAGGGGTCTGGCATAACATTGTCTGGATGCAGTGATCTGGTAAGTTTCAGTTCCTTGATACTATCTGGGATACCTGATGGTTGGTTTCCAGGGACAGGAACTCAAATAAGACAAACGTTAAGTTTCTCCAGTGTTAAGACTGGGTGGGTTAATTTCTATGTTTATTCAAAAAAACCATAAACATCCATTTTATGGGACAACTTGGATGGTTTCATACCACAAAATAATTTGTTAATGAATACAGAATATTAAAAGGTGAAAATTGGGACATTAATAACAAAGTGTGTGAGTAAAAGTATTGAATTTTTTAATGCAATCGAAGTTATCAGCTTAAAATAGGTTGTTACAACTATAAGATGATTTATGTAAGCCTTATGGTAACACAAATTCTTTAAATATAGTAGGTACACAAAACATAAAAAAAAAGAATCAAAGCAAACCACAATAACAACAAACACATCATCAAATCACAAAGAAATATAAGGAAGAAACGAACAAAGGAATTATATAACAGTCAGAAAGCAATTAACAAAATGACTTATTAAGTCCACAAATGTGTGAAAATTAAACAACAAATTCTCATCAATCAATGAGTCAAATAAGAAAGCAAAATAAATGAAATTAGAAAACATCTTGAGACAAATGAAAACAAAAACACAACATACCAAAATGTGTAGGATTCAGTGAAAGCAGTGCTAAGAGGAAAATTTACAACTGTAAAAGCTTACATTAAAAAAGAAAAAAAACTCTAACAACCTAGATGCACACCTTAAGGAACTAAAAAAAGAACAAACTAAACTCAAAGCCAGCAGAAGGAAGTAAATATTAATAGTAAGGATTAGGGCAGGGATAAAACAAAAAATAGAAAAACAATAGAGAAAATGAAACTAAGAGTTGATTTATTGAAATGATCAACAAAATTGAAAAACCTTTGGCTACACAGAATAAGAAAAAAGGAGAGAAGACTAAACAACTAAAATCAGAAATGAAAGATAAGACATTACACTCAATTTAACAGAAATAAAAAGAATGACTGGGTGCAGTGGCTCACGCCTGTAATCCCAACACTTTGGGAGGCTGAGGCAGGAGGACTGCTGGAGCCCAGGAGTACACGACCAGCCTCAGCAACACAGTGAGCCTCATTTCTACAAAAAAATAAAAATAATAAAAATTAGCTGGATGTGGTGGCACACACCTGAGGTCCCAGCTACTTGGGAGGATGAGGTAGGATTGCTTCAGCCCAAGATGTCAAGGCGGCAGTGAGCAGTGATTGCACCACTGTCCTCCAGTCCGGGTGATAGAGTGAGAATCTATCTCAAGAGAAAAAAAAAAGTAATAAAAAAACTGTAAGAAAGTACTATGAGCAACAGTATGCCAATGTATTGGATAACCCAGACGAGATGACCAAATTACTCGAAATGCAAAACTTACCAAGATTGAATCATGAAGAATAGAAAATATGAACAGACCAATAACTAGTAAGGAAACTGAATCAGTAATTAAAAATCTCCCAACCAAGAAAAGCCCAGAACCACATGACTTCACTGGTGAATTCTACCAAACATTTGAGAAGTGATGCCAATCCTCCTCAAACCCATTCAAAACACTGAAGAAGAGGGAATACTCCCAAATTCATTTTACAAAGCCAGCATTACCCTGATACCAAAACCAGACAAAGACCTACAATAAAGGAAAATTACAAGCCAATATACCTGAATAACAGATGCAAAAATCCTCAACAAAATACTAGCAAACTGTATTCCATGGCACATTAAAAGAATCATACACCATAATCAAGTGGGATTTATCCCTAAGATGCCAGGATGGTACAATATATGCTAAATAACAAATGCGATACCCCACATTAACAGAATGAAGAATAGAGATTATATGATCATTTGGATCGATGCAGAAAGAGCATGATGAAATTCAACATTCTTTTATGATAAAAACTCAGTAAATTCAGTACACAAGGAATGTACATCAAAATAATAAAATGCATATATGACAAAGCCCATACCTAGCATAATACTCGAACAGTGAAAAGCTAAAAAAAGCTTTTCCTCTAAGATCAAGAACAAGGCAAGAAGGCTCACTGTCACCACCTATTAAATAGTACAGCAGTCCTAGCCAGAGTAGTCAGGCAAGAAAAAGGCATCCAAATCAGAAAGTAAAAAGGAAAATGGTTTCTATTTGCAGATGACATAATTGTATATGCAGAAAACCCTAAAGACTGCATTAAATAACTATTTAAAGTAATAAATGAATTCAGTAAAATTTCAGGATACAAAACCAACATACAAAAATCGGTAGCACTTCTTTACACTAACAATGAACTATCCAAAAAGAAATCAAGAGAGCAGTCCCATTTACTATTATTTTTGCTCTTGTTGCCAAGGCTGGGGTGCAATGGTGCAATCTTGGCTCACTGCAACCTCCACCTCCTGGGTTCAAGCAATTCTCCTGCCTCCCCGAGTGGCTGGGATTACAGGCACACGCCACCACGCCTGGCTAATTTTTTGTATTTTTATTTTTAGTAGAGTTGAGGTTTCGCCATGTTGGTCAGGCTGGTCTCAAACTCCTGATCTCAAGTGATCTGCCCGCCTCAGCCTCCCAAAGTGCTGGGATTACAGGCGTGAGCCACCGTGCCCAGCCTTAAGTTCATTCTTTCAGGCTCTTTTCCGTATAATCCTGATGAGCATTGTGAGTACTACTTCTTTATTGCTTCTCCAGTTTCTGTTTGTTTCCTCTTGGAATTCATATTATCTCTGTATTGGGGATTTTGAATCTATATTCTTCATCTCTTACACTTCCATTTGTTATAGCCATCTTTTTATTTTTTCCTTTGTTTTCTCAGAAAATTTTTTGAGCTGGTTTTCTAATTCACTGATTTGATTTTCTGTAATATTTAATCTGCTGTTTTCTGTTTCCATTGTGATTTTCAGATTTAGTAATCATGTTTTTCAATTGTAAGCACATTTTTATGATCAGACTGTTCATCCCCTTTTCACATATGAAATGTCTACTTGAATCATATTGAAAAAAATTAAATAAACATTTTAGAAATTTCTTTTTAAAATAGTTTTTTTCTTTTATTTATTGTGGTAAAAATACAGAACATGAGATCTACTTAAGATTTTAAGTGTACAGCACAGTATTGCAGCTATAATCACAGTGTTGTGCAGCAGACTTCTAGAACATTTTCATCTTCTGTAGCTGAAATTTTATATGCATTGAACAGCAACTCCCCATTTTCCCCGTCTGTAAGCCCCTGGCAGCTACCATTCTACTCTCCTCTTCTATGGGTTTGACTACTATATAGCATTTATCCTACTGTGATTGGCTATTTAACTCAGCAAAAGTCCTCCAGCTTCATCTATCTTGTCACATATGATAGCATTTCCTTTTATTAATGTTGAATAATATTCTATTTTATGTATATACCATATTTTGTTAATCCATTCATTTGTAGATGAACATATAGGTTGTTTCCACATCCTGACTATTGTGAATAATGCTGCAGTGAACACAGGAGTACAGACAGCTTTTTGAGATCCTGATTTCATTTTCTTTAGCTTTATACCCAGAAGAGGGATTTGCTGGATCATAAGGTAGTTCTATTTTTGATTTTTTGAGGAACTTCCATACTGTTTTCCATAATGGCTATATCAATTTATGCTCCTACCAACAGTGGACAGATTCCCTTTTCTCCAAATCCTGGACAACACTTGATATCTTTTGTCTTTTTGATAATAGTCATTCTAACAGGTGTGAGTGATAGCTCATGTGGTTTTGATTTGCATTTTGCTGATGATGCGTGATGTTGAACATTTTATATATTGTATGTCCACTTTGGAGAAACGTGTATTCAAGTTCTTTGCCCATTTTAAAATTGGGTTGTTTTGGGGCAGTTCAGTTGAGTACTTTATATAGATTGAATATTAACCTATTATTACATATGTAGCTTGCAAATATTTTATCTGATTCTGTAGCCTGTCTCTTCACTCTGTTGATTGTTTGCTGTGCAGGAGATTTTTAAGTTGATAAAATCCCATTTGTCTATCTTTGCTTTAGTTGCCTATGTTTTGGGGTTATATCTAAGAAATTACTGCCTAGACCAATGTCAAGAAGCTTTCCCCCTATGTTTTCTTCTAGTCGTTTACAGTTTCAGATCTTATGTTTAAGTCTTTAATGCATTTCTAGTTGATTTTTGTGTATGGTGCAAGATAAGGGCCAAATTTTCTTTTTATGCTTGTGGACTTCCGGTTTTCCTAACACCATTTATTGAAGTGATTATCCATTAACCATTGTGTGTTCTTGGCACCTTTGTCAAAGACCAGTTGACTGTAAATGCGTGGGTTTATTTCTGGGCTCTTTATTTTGTTCCATTGGTCTATATGTCTGTCTTTACGCCAGTATCATACTGTTTCAATTACTATAGATTTGTAATACATTTTGAAATCAGGAAGTATCATTTCTCCAGCTTTTGTTCTTCTTGCTCAAGGTTGCTTTGGCTATTTGGAGTCTTTTGTGATTCCATGAATTTTCGGATTTTTTTTATTGTTGTGAAAAAAGCCATTGGAGTTTTGATAGGGATTGCATTGAAATTGTAGATTGCTTTGTGTATGGACATCTTAACAATATTAATTCTTCCAATCCATGAGCACAGGATATCTTTCCATTTATCTGTGTCTTCAGTTTCTTTCACTGATGTTTTATAGTTTTCAGTGTATAGATCTTTTACACCTTTGGTTAAATTTATTCCTAGGTATTTTATTTGATTTTTGTTGCCAAATGTATTATTTTAGCTGTGTATGAAACAGAAGAAATCAAGAGAAATGAAGTAGAGAAGACAAGGCTCAGATTTCAAGCAGGGTCCAGAGATATATTCATATGTCCAACATAGGATATATAAGATGGTAAAAGCAAATTATTTTTCATTCTCAGCTTCTTCCACTAGCAAAAGGCTCTGACAGAAACAATCCGAGGGCAAAGATCAAATCCAAGGTTTTGCCAGTAAAATATGGACTCAGGATCAAAATTTCAAGGACACATCTTTACACACTTGGTTAAGACCTCAGAAAGATTTGGGCAGTGCCTGAAAAAAGCAAAACAAAAAGGCTTCTAAACGTTTCCATGTTGTACCTCTTAGAAGCTCTCTGACAGATAAGAGGGATTCTAAGAATCATAAGGGTGTTGTACTACAGCATCCTGATTCCTGGACCAAAACAGAGAAAGTCTGTCTCAAAGAAATTTGTGAATACGGTGTTTGTCTAATGGAATGGATTACAATTTGATACACAGAAAGCTGCAAAATTTTTAAAGGAATTATAGCTTCATTTGAAAGAGTTCAAAATGAAAATATGCACTTGGTTCCCCAAATTCATACAAACAGAAAGCAGGCTGAAAAAACTATTCAGCTGAAAGCAAATTATTTCTTGTGGTAACAGAAAGATAGCTCAGAGGGAAGAGCCAAGATCATGAAAAACAGAGCAAACAGCCATGAAGAACCACTCCCAAGAAGCAGCACTAAGACCTATCATGAAACGGGCAACAAATGCCTGGCTAGATTTCAGAACTGCTATAAACTATCATTGCAGTCTGCCTCCCATTTCTCTGCTCTTTGAATGGGAAAGTTTACTGCAGTTCTCCGGTCCCTCTCTCACCATTGTTGGCTGTGTAGGTGAGTGTGGGGGAAAGAATAATGCTTTCCTTTAGTTCACAGGTTCAGGCTGAAAGAAGCCACACCATGGAAGACAGCCACACCTGTACCTGATTTTTATTGTTTACTGAGGTATAGCTTGCATACAATAAAACCATATCCTTGTAAAATGCAGAGTTTGATGAGTTTTGACAAAAGTACACACCTGTGTAACCACAATAAATATACATATTATTTTCATCACACCCAAAAATTCTTTGAGCCTAAGAGTTAAGAGTCAACTTATCTCTTCCTCCAATTCCAGACAAGCAGTATTTTCAAGAGTCTCATATGTATGAAATTAAACCGTATGTACATGTTTATGTCTCGCTTGGCCTGGCCAAGAATATTTCTGAGATTTCTCCATGTTGTTGCACGTATCAAAACTTTATTATTGGCCGGGTGCAGTGGCTCATACCTGTAATCCCAGCACTTTGGGAGGCCGAGGCAGGCGGATCACCTGAGGTCAAGAGTTCAGGACCAGCCTGGCCATCATGATGAAACCCCATCTCTACTAAAAATACAAAATTTAGCCGGGTATGATGCTGCACACTTGCAGTCTCAGCTACTCCAGAGGCTGAGGCAGGAGAATTGCTTGAACCCAGGAGGTGGAGTTTGCAGTGAGCTGAAATCGCACCACTACACTCCAGTGTGAGCAACAGAGCAAGGCTCCACCTCAAAAACAAAACAAAAAAAAGGTTCATTATTGCTTTGTAGTATTCCATTATATACATAAACCATAATTTGCTTTTCTATTCATGTGTTTATGGACATTTAGATTGTTTACCCCTTTTGGTTATTATGAATAAAGCTGCCATGAACATTCAAGTATTTATGTGGACATATGTTTTCACTTCTCTTTACCAAGTATCTAGGAATAGAATTGCTGGGTCATATGGTAAGTTGTCTTAAAATTTATAAGAAATAGCCAAACTGTTTTCCAGAGTGGTTGTGCAATATTATACTCCCATCAACAGTGTATGAGACTTTCAGCTTCATCACCTCACCACCATACTTGGTTTTCTCAGTCTTTATAATTTTAGCCATTTATAAATTTTAGTCTTTATAATCCTAATGGGTATGCAGTGGTATCACACTGTGCTTTATAATTTGCATTTCCCTGCTAAAGAATGCTGTTGGCCATCTTTTCATGTATGTATACTAGCCATTTACGTATTTTCTCTTGTGAAGTGTCTGTAAACTCTTTTGCACATTAACTGGATTGTGTGCTCCCTTAAGTTGTAAGAATCCTTTACCTATTCTAGCCACAAGTCCTTTATCAGATATATGTGATGAAAATTTTTCTCCCATTCTGTACCCTGCCAGGTATTTTTCCAAATGTTGCCTTTTGAAAAAAAAAGTTTTGATAGTTCAGTTTGTAAATTTTTTCTTCATTGTTTTGTGTTTTTTTATATCTCATTTTAGAAATCTTTGCCTGTTCCAACGTCACAGAGATTTTCTGTTTTCTTCTAGAAACTCTATACTTTCAGCATTTTCATTTAGGCCTATAACTCATTTCAGTTTTTCCCCAGTGGATATTCAGTTCTTACAGCATAATTTGATAAAAAGACCTTCTTTCCCTCAATTCCACTGCCATCTTTGTGGAAAATCAAATGACCATGTATATGAGGGCTCACTTCTGGAATTTCTATTCTATTCTATAAATCCATCTATCCTTTCACCTATACTACTGTCTTCATTACTACAGCTTGATTTTAAGCCTAAAAATCAGGAAAGTGAAGTCCCCTAACTTTCTCTTCTTTTCTATAATTGCTTTCATTTCTCATGGATAATGAATCAGGCTGAGGAAGTTCCCTTCTATTCCTAATTTGCTGAGAGTTTTTAACATGGATGAGTGTTGCATCTTATATGCTTTTTCTGTATCTGGTGAGATGATTACATTATATTTCTAAAACTATGATGAAATACATAAATTTTCAAATGTTAATCTCAAATTATTCAAAATATAATATTCTTTCCATATATTAATAGATCTGATTTGATAATTAAGAATTTTAAAATCTATGTTAATAAGGGAATGCTGCTAGGTAGGTTTCTGTTCTTGTAAGGTCTTTGTCTTCTTTTGGAAGCAGAGTAATACTGACCTAACAAAATGACTTGGGAAGCATTCCCTCCTTCTCTATTTCATGTAGGAAGAAAAACTCAGGGAAGATTGATAAAATTTCTTCCATAAAAGCCTTAAAGAATTCACCAGTGATACCATCTGGGCTTAAGAGATTTGTGAGGTGGTTAATTATGAATCCAATTTCTTTGGTATATATAGAGCTATTCAGATTTCCCATTTCTTGAGTCAGTATTTAGTTTTACTGTCTTTCAAGCAGTGTGTCTATTTCATCAACAATGTCACTGGTATAAAGTGGTTTATAACATTCTCTTATCTTCTTAACATCTGTAGGATCTGTGTCAAGTCCCTTCTTTCATTCCCGATATTATTATATCTTCTTTTTAAAATGTTTTATTATCAATTGTGGTAAAATACATATAACACAAAATTTACAGTCTTAATCATTTTTAAGCATACGGTTCAGTGGTATTAAGTATATTCACATTGTTGTGCAATAATCTCCACCATCTGTCTCCAGATTTCAACCTGAAAAACTGAAACTCTACAGTCATTAAACAATAACTCCCTATTCCCTGCTTCCCACTGCCCCTATAACCACCATTCTACTTTCCGTTTCTATGAATTTGACAACTTTAGAGACTTCATATAAGTTAAACAGTATCTGTCTTTTTGTGACTGGTTTATTCACTTAGCATAATGTCTTCAAGATTTATCCATGTTGTCCCATGTGACAAGACTTTCTTCCTTTTTAGGGCTGAATATTATTCATTCTAAATGTACCACATTTTGCTAATCTATTCATCTGTAGATAGACATTTATGTTGCTTCTACCTCCTGACTATTGCAAATAATGCTGCTATGAAGATGAATATGCAAATATCTCTTCAAGACCCTGCTTTCAATTCTTTTGGATGTAAAAAGAATTCCCAGAAGTGGGAATGTTGGATAATGTAATTCTATTTTTAATTTTTTGAGGACTACCATGTCATTTCCAACAGCAGCTGTACCATTTTACATTCTTACCAACAGTGCACAGGGCTCCAATTTCTCCACATTCTCACCAACACTTTTTTTTTTCATAGTAGCCATCCTCATGGATGTAAGGTAACATCTCATCATAGTTTTGATTTTTATTTCCCTAATGGTTAGTTATGTTGAGCAACTTTTCATGTGCTTATTGGCCATTTTTATATCATCTTTGGAGATATGTCTATTCAAGTCCTTTGCCCATCTTTTAATCTAGTTTTTTTTATTGTTGTTGAGATGAGTTCTTTATATATTCTGGATATTAACCCCTTTTCAAATATATGCTTTGCAAATATATTCTTCCATTCCATTGACTGCTTTTTCACTCAGTTGATTATGTCCTTTGATGTACAGTTTTTAATTTTGATGTACATAGTTTTTAATTTTGATGTAGTTCAATGTATTTTTTTATTTGTCTGTATATTTGGCCTCGTATCCAAAAAAGAAATCACTGCCAAGACCAATGTCATAAAGCTTTTCCCTATGTCTTCCGTATGTTTCCCTATTATAGCTCTTATGTTTAGCTCTTTGATCCATTTTTAGTTAATTTATATATGATGTAAAGTGAGAGTCCAACTTAATTCTATTGCATTTGGATATCCTTTTTTCCCAACACCATTTGTGGAAATGACTGTCCTTTTCCCACTGAATGGTCATAGCACCCTTATCGAAAATTATGTGACCATATATGTCAGGGTTTATTTCTGGGCTATTGTATTCCATTGGTCTATATATTTGTCTTTATGCCAGTACCACACTGTTTTGATAATAGTGGCTTTGCAGCAAGTTTCCAAATCAGGAAGTGTAAGACCTCCAACTTCGTTTTTTTTTCTAAATTTGTTTTAGCTACTCAGTGTCCCAAGTGATTCCATGTGAACTTCAGGATACTGTATTGGTCCGTTTTCACACTGCTGATAAAGACATACCCAGACTGGGGAGAAAAATAGGTTTAATGGACTCACAGTTCCACATGGCTGGGGAGGCCTCACAATCATGGCAGAAGACAAAAGGCACTTCTTACATGGAGGCAGCAAGAGAAAATGAGAATCAAGAGAAAGGGTTTCCCCTTATAAAACCATCAGATCTAGTGAGACTTATTTACTACCACAAGAACAGTATGGAGGAAACAGCCATGATTCAATTATCTCCCACTGAGGCCCTCCCACAACATGTGGGAATTATGGGAGCTATAATTCAAGGTAAGATTTGGGTGGGGATACAGCCTAACCATATCAGATGCATTTTTCTATTTCTGAAAAAAAATACACTGTTGGAATTTTGACAGAGATTGTATTGCATCTGTAGATTATCTTGGGTAGTATTAACCACCTAATAATATTAAGTCTTCCAATCCATGAATACAGGATGTTTTTCATTCATTGGTGTCTTTTTAGATTCTTTCATCAAGGTTTTGTAGTTCTCAGTGTACAAGTCCTTCACCTCCTTAGTTAGGCTTATTCCTAAGTAATTTATTCTTTTTGATGCTATTGTAAATGAGACTATTCTCTTAATTTGCTTTTCAGATTGTTCATTGTTAGCATATAAAAATTTAATTAATTTTTTGCACTGATTTTGTATCCTGCAACTAAGCTAAATCCATTTGTTAGTTCTAACAGCTTTTGTGAAATCCTTAGGGTTTTCTACATATAAGATCACGTCTGTGAACAAAGATAATTTTCCTTCTTCCTTTTCATTTTGGATGACTTTTTTTCTTTTTCTTTTTCTTGCGAATTGCCTATGTTTAATACACAAGACAAAAGACAGCACCCTTTCTTTGTTCCTGATCTTAGAGGAAAAGCTTTCAGTCTTTCACTATAAGAATAATATGTCTATAGGCTTTAAATAGATGGCGTTTATTTTGCTGAGGTAATTTCCTTATCTTCCCAATTTAAGTTTCTTCTTATCAAAAAAGGGAGATAAACTTTGTGAAAAGATTTTTCTACCTCAATTAAGATGATTGTGTGAGGGTTTTCTCCTTTGATTCTGTTAATGCTAATGTAGTATATCACATTTACTGATTTTCATATGTGGAACCATTCTTGCAAGTTACGAATAAATCTCATTTGGTCATGATGTGTAAACCTTTTATGTGCTGTTGAATTCAGTTTACAAGTATTTTCCTGAGGCCTTTGCAGCAAATATTTGTCAGGATATTGGCCTATAGTTTTCTTTCCTTGTACCACATTTGTCTACTTTTAGTATCAACTTAATGCTGGCCTCACGTGATAAATTTAGAAGTGTTTCCTCTTCAATGTTTTTGAAAAGTTTGAAGAGGGATTGGCATTAATTCTTCTTTAAATGTTTGGTAAATTCACCAATGAAGCCACCTGGTCCTGAGTTTTTGTCTGTTGAGAGGTTTTTGATTATTGATTCAATCTGCTTACTAAAGGTCTGTTCAGATATTCTATTCTTCATAATTTAGTCTTGGTAGGTCGTGTGCTGTGAGAAATTTGTTCATTTCACCTACGTTATCAAATATATTGACATATGATTGCTCATAGTCCTCTCTTACAACCCTTTTTCTTTGTGTTAAATTTCTCTCTGATTTTAGTTAATGAGTCTTGTTTCTGATCTTTTCAAACACCCAACTCTTAGTTTCATTTTCTCTACTGTTTTTCTGTTTCATATTTTATTTCCTTCCTTCTGTTAGCTTTAGGTTTAGTTTGTTCTTTTTCTAGTTCCTTAAGGTGTAAATTTAGGGTTTTTTTTTTTTTTTTTTTTGAGATGGAGTCTCACTCTGTCTCCTAGGCTGGAGTGCAGTGGTGTGATCTCAGCTCACTGCAACCTCTGCCTCCCAGGTTCAAGTGATTCTCCTGCCTCAGCCTCCCGAGTAGCTGGCACTACAGGCGCATGCTATCATGCCCAGCTTTTTTTTTTTTTTTTTTTTTTTAGTAGAGACAAGGTTTCACCCGGTTAGCCAGGATGGTCTCGATCTCCCGACCTCATGATCCGCCCACCTCGGCCTCCCAAAGTGCTGGGATTACAGGCATGAGCCACCGCTACCGGCCTTTTTTTTTTTTTTTTTTTAAGATGGAGTCTCACTGTGTCACCCAGGCTCACTGTAAGCTCCACCTCCCAAGCTCCAGCACTTCTTGTGACTCAGCCTCCCAAGGAGATGGGACTACAGACATGTGCCACCATGCCCAGCTAATTTTTTTTTGTATTTTTACAATACAAAATACAGTACAATACCCCTAGTAGAGACGGAGTTTCACCATTTTGGCCAGGCTGGTCTTGAACTCCTGACCTCAAGCGATCTGCCTGCCTCATCCTCCCAAACTGCCGGGATTATAGGCGTGAGCCATCGCACCCAGCCACTGGAGTGTTCTTTACGTCTGTTAGGTTCAACTGGTCTACTGAATTGTTCAAGTCCTCTGTTTAGTAACCTTCTGTCATTTGTTCTATCCGGCGTATTGAAGTTCCCCACGCTGGAGTATGTGCATTCTACAGTTATTGGATGGGGTATTTTATAAATGTCAATTAGGCTGTGGTAGTTCAGAGTATTCCTCAAATCTTCTACATCCTTTTTGACTTTTTGGTCAAGTTGCTCCATCAATTCCCAAGAAAAGGAATAATAAATGCAATAATGTTTATGCATTTGTCTGTTTTTCCCTTTGGCACTATTAGTTTTTGCTTCATGTATTTTTGAAGCTCTTTTGTTTGCTAAATACACATTTATAATCATTATGTCATGCTTATGAATAGACTCTTTACGATTACAAAATGACTATTTGTCTTATAATTTTTCCTTGTTGTGAAAGTCTATTTTATCTGATATTCAGTATAGCCATTCCAGCTTTTTTATGCTTATTGTTTCCATGATACATCTCTTTGCATCCTTTTACTTTCAAGCTATTTATCTTTGTATTTAAAGTATGTCTCTTATAAATAATATAAAGTTGGCTCTTGCTTTTTTTATCCAATCCAAAAAGCACTGTCTTTGGCTTCCAGTGTTGAGTTCATTTATATTTAATGTAATTATTTATGGTTCTATTTAGTCTGTCATTTTGCTATTGGTTTTGTCACAGCTCTTCTTTGCTCCTCGTTTTTCCTTCCCTGCCTTCTTTTATGTTCACTGAATATTTTATAGTATTCCATTTTAATCCTTCTAGTTACACATCTTTCTAGCTATACCTAGCTATACCTAGCTATATGTCTTTTCATTATATGCTTAGTATTTGTTCTAAGTATGTGCTAGGCAACATCTAAGATGGCTCCCAATTTTCCCCAACTCCTGGTATGCATGCCCATGTGGTATGTCCTTTCCCTTGAGTATAGTCTGGACCTAGAAACTTGCTTTTAATAAACAGAATCCGACAAAAGTGATAATTTCCAAGATTAGCTTACAAAAAGATTCTAGCTTCCATCATGCTTACCTCTCTCTTGCTCTCTTACTTGTTCACTTTGATGGAAGCCAGCTGCCATGCTGTAGGCTATCCTATAGAGCGGCCCAAATAGGAAAAAACTGAGAGAAACTTTTGGAAGACAGCCAGCAAAGACTGACGCCCTCAGAGCAATACCTCAGCAAGGACCTGAATCCTATTAACCATATGAGTGAGAATAGAAGTGGATTCTCCCCCAATCTAGACTTCAGCTGGGACCACAACCCCAGTCAATACTTTGTTTGCAACCTTATAGGAGAACCTAAGCCAGAAAACCCAGCTAAGCCATGTCAATGAGAAAAAAATTAAAAAATAAATGTTGCTTTAAGCTGCTAAGATTTAGAGTAATTTGTAATGGAATTTCTCTTAGATGTTGCCTAGCACATACTTAGAACAAATACTAAGCATATAATGAAAACGCGTATAGCTAGGTATAGCTAGAAAGACATGCGATAGATAACTGCAGATATCTGTATTATAGATAATACAGATTTTGGTATCTGAAAGTAAAGTACAGCCTAAGAATATGGAAACATCTTTGTGTGTAGTGTGCTAAAGACAAAGTTGATTTGAAGAGGTCATTAGTAGGAATCTGGAACTTGAGGATATTGCCAGTGGGGCTCAAGAGGAAGTAAGAAACCTGTTATTGGAAAGGGGAAGAAGGGGGATCCTTTTTACATAGAGATAGAAAGCTATACCATCATCTTCAGTAACACAAAAATTAGAAAATATGCTTGATGAACTAAGTGAGTAATATAGCTAAGAAGATTTACAAAGTATTTGCTATTGCTTTAAGTGCTGTTGCTCTTAGGTGCAAAAGTAGAGTAAAATTGAGTCAAGGAAAGTTAAAGAAAATGGAACTAAGACTTCATGGTTTTAAAAATTCTCAGCCTCTCTAGATGGCAAAATATCCTAAATTAAGAAAGTCCAAGCACACTTTGGACACTGCATAGATATAAAGCCAAGGGTATAAATGTAAAATACTTTGTGAAGATTGAAAAGATAAAAGATGGTATATCTCAGAGTACTATGCATTCATTCATCCACAGATCCCCTTAAAAAGATTAAGAGTATGCCTGACAGATACTCTCAATCAAACAAGAGGGCCTCTACAAAACTTAAGAATGACTTAACTAAGAAAATTCCACTACTTGCCTATCTGGATTTCAGAATTGTTATGAACTAGTGACTTTTTAGAAATGTCTGTGGAGGTTATCCTCTGCTTGGCCCATTGTACGTTGGGTGTGTTAGGAGCAGATAACTATTAGAACAGACATTTCTTCAAAGAAGATATACAAATGGCTAATAAGCACATGACAAGATGCTCAGTGTCATTAGTCACTGGGGGAATGCAAATTAAAACCACAATGAGATACCACTGCATACCAACTAAAATGCACAAAATCAAAGCCACTGACAATACCAAGAGTTGATGAGGACGTGAAGAGACGAGAATACTCATGTGAAGAGACTGGAATATTGGTAATGGGGATACAAAATGGAACAGCCAGTTTGGAAAAGAGTTTGATGATTTTTTAAGTTAAAAATAAATTTACCACACAACCCACTCTTAGATATCCGTCCAAAAGAAATGAAAAACATATGTCCAAATAAAAATTTGCAATGAACGTCCAAAACAGCAACATTCATAATAGCCAAATACTGAAAACAATCCAAATATCCATTAACTGGTGAATGGATAAACAAAATGTGGTATACTCATCAATGAAATACCACTCAGGAACACGAAGGAATGAACTACTGATACAAGAAACAATATGAACTTCAAAAACAATATTGTAAGTGGAAGAACTAGATACATAGGACTAAGTATTACTCATGAAATTTCTAGAAAAGGCCAAAAAAAAAAAAAAAGATAATTGCTTGCCTGGGGCTCTGGGTATAAGCCCATATTATAAAGATATCAATTCTTCTTAATTTATCTATAGATTCAATGCATTCATAATAAAATATCTCAACATGCACGTACACATGCACACATCATATTTATATGCAAGTAAAAACTGGTGAGCTAATCCTGAAATGTATATGGAAATGCAAAGAACCAAGAATAGCCAAGGCAATCTTGAGGAAGAAAAAGAAAGCCGGAGGGCCTACACTACACTATAAAATATCAAGATTTATTTTAAAGCTACAGTATTAAGGCAGTGTAGTATTAGCACATAGATAAACAGGCCAATGAAAGAAACTAGAGACCAGAAAAAACCCACACAAACAAGATCTCCTGGTTTACGCAAATGGTGCCAAGGGCCAGGTGTGGTGGCTCACACCTGTAATCCCAGTACTTTGGGAGGCAGAGGTGGGTGGACTGCTTGAGGTCAGGAGTTCGAGACCAGCCTGACCAACAGAATGAAACTCTATCTCTACTAAAAAAAAAAAAAAAAAAAAAAAATACAAAAATCAGCCGGGTGTGGTGGCACATGCCTGTAGTCCCAGCTACTCAGGAGGCTGAGGCAGGAGAATCTCTTGAACATGGGAGGTGGAGGTTGCAGTGAGCCAAGATCACACCACTGCACTCCAGCCCAGCGACAGAGCGAGACTCCGTCTCAAAAAACAGGAGGGGGCCAACTACAGCAGTGTGAATGACATTTAAAAATAATGCTAGGCTGGGCATGGTGGCTCATGTCTTTAAAACCAGCACTTTGGAAGGCCGAGATGGGCAGATCACTTGAGGTCAAGAGTTCAAGACTAGCCTGGTTAACATGGTGAAACCCCGTCTCTACTAAAAATACAAAAATTAGCTGGGTGTGCTGGGGGGAGCCTGTAATCTCAGCTACTCAGAAGGCTGAGGCAGGAGAATCACTTAAGCCCGGGAGGCAGAGGTTGCAGTGAGCCAAGATCATGCCACTGCACTCCAGTCTAGGCGACAGAGCGAGACTCTGTCTAGAAAAAATAAATAAAATAAAATAAAAATAATGCTAGATCAAACACATATCCATTGTGATAGACAGAGGGAATTAGCCATGACCCCTACCTCACTTCATACATAAAAATCAATTCCAGATGTACCACATACCTAAATGAGAAAGGTAAAATAAGAAGCTTCTAGAAAATAACATAGATGAGTACTCTCTGATCTTGTAACAGGCGAGGTAAGAAATCTCAAACAGGAAACAAAAAAACACAACAACAGAGTCAACTGACAAAACTATATTAAAATTAATAACATTCAACAGAAGATACCAGTTGCTATGGTTTCTCTGCTCCAAAACTCATGTTTAAATTTAATTGTCATTATAACAATATTAAGAGGTGTGACCTTTAAGAGGTAGTTAGGCCATGAAGGCTTTGCCCTCATAAACAATTATTGCCAAAGTGGATTAGTTATAGAAGGGCTAGTTAGGCCCACTTCTCTTTCTCCCTCCCTCCCTCTCTCTCTCTCTTCTCACTTTCTGCCATAGGATGATACAACAAGAAGGTCCTCATCAGATGCCAGCACCTTGATACTGGATTTCTGAGCCTCCAGAATTGTGAGTCAGGGCCAAATAGAAACAGCTCCAGTCAGGAGCTCCCAGTGAAATCAACGCAGAAGGCAGTTGATTTCTGCATTTCCAACTGAGGTACCCGGCTAATCTCACCGGGACTGGTTAGACAGTGGGTGCAGCCCACAGAGGGCGAGCCGAAGCAGGGTGGGGTGATGCCTCACACAGGAAGTGCAAGGGGTCAGGGAACTCCCTCCCCTAGCCAACAGAAGCCGTGAGGGACTGTGCCGTGAGGGACAGTGCATTCTGACCCAGTCACTAGACTTTTCCCATGGTCTTCACAACCCACAGACCAGGAGATTCCCTTAGGTGTCTACACCACCAGGGCCCTGGGTTTCAAGCACAAAACTGGGTGGCTGTTTGGGCAGACATCGAGATAGCTGTAGGAGGTTTTTTTTTTCATACCCCAGTGGCACCTGGAATGCCAGCGAGACAGATCCGTTCACTCCCCTGGAAAGGGGGCTGAAGCCAGGGAGCCAGGTGGTCTAGTTCACTGGATCCCACGCCCACAGAGCCCAACAAGCTAAGATCCACCGGCTTGAAATTCTCACTGCCAGCACAGCAGTCTGAAGTCCACCTGGGATGCTCGAGCTTGGTTGGGGGAGAGGCATCCGCCATTACTGAGGCTTGAGTAGCCGGGTTTCCCCTCACAATGGGGAAGTTTGAACTGGGCAAAGCCCACTGCAGCTCAGCAAAGTCGATGTAACCAGACTGCCTCTCTAGATTCCTCCTCTCTGGGCAGGGCATCTCTGAAAGAAAGGCAGCAGCCCCAGTCAGGGGCTTATAGATAAAACTCCCATCTCCCTGGGACAGAGCACATGGGGGAAGGGGCGGCTGTGGGCGCAGCTCCAGAAGACTTAAACCTTCCTGCCTGTTGGCTCTGAAGAGAGCAGTGGATCTCCCAGCACAGTGTTTGAGCTCTGCTAAGGGACAGGCTGCCTCCACTCCCATGCCTCCTGACTGGGAGATAACTCCCAGCAGGGGTCGACAGAAACCTCATACAGGAGAGCTCCAGCTGGCATCTGGCGGATGCCCCTCTGGGACAAAGCTTCCAGAGGAAGGAACAGACGGCAATCTTTGCTGTTCTGCAGCCTCCACTGGCGATACCCAGGCAAACAGGGTCTGAAGTGGACCTCCAGAAAACTCCAGCAGACCTGCAGCAGAGGGGCCTATTAGAAGGAAAACTAACAAATAGAAAGGAATAGCATCAACATCAACAAAAAGGGTGTCCACTCAGAAACCCCATCTGAAGGTCACCAACAAAGACCAAAGGTAGATAAAGCCATGAAGATGAGGAAAAACCAACACAAAAAGGCTGAAAATTCCAAAAACCAGAACGCCTCTTCTCCTCCAAAGGATCACAACTCCTTGCCAGCAAGGGAACAAAGCTGGACAGAGAATGAGTTTGACGAATTTACAGAAGTAGGCTTCAGAAGGTGGGTAATAACAAACTCCTCTGAGCTAAAGGAGCATGTTCTAACCCAATGCAAGGAAGCTAAGAATCTTGAAAAAGGTTACAGGAATTGCTAACTAGAATAACCAGTTTAGAGAAGAACATAAATGACCTGATGGAGCTGAAAAACGCAGCACGAGAACTTCGTGAAGCATACGCAAGTATCAATAGCCAAATTGATCAAGCGGAAGAAAGGATATCAGAGATTAAAGATCAACTTAATGAAATTAAGTGTGAAGAAAAGATTAGAGAAAAAGAATGAAAAGGAACAAAGTCTCCAAGAAATATGGGACTATGTGAAAAGACCAAATTTACGTCTGATTGGTGTACCTGAAAGTGACAGGGAGAATGGAACCAAGTTGGAAAACACTCTTCAGGATATTATCCAGGCAAACTTCCCCAACCTGGCAAGACAAACCAACATTCAAATTCAGGAAATACAGAGAGCACTACAAAGACACTCCTCAAGAAGAGCAACCCCAAGACACATAATTGTCAGATTCACCAAGGTTGCAATGAAGGAAAAAATGTTAAGGGCAGCCAGAGAGAAAGGTCACGTTACCCACAAAGGGAAGCCCATCAGACTAACATCGGATCTCTTGGCAGAAACCCTACAAGCCAGAAGAGAGTGGGGGCCAATATTCAACATTCTTAAAGAAAAGAATTTTCAATCCAGAATTTCATATCCAGCCAAACTAAGCTTCCTAAGTGAAGGAGAAATAAAATCCTTTACAGACGAGCAAATGTTGAGAGATTTTGTCACCACCAGGCCTGCCTTATAAGAGCTCCTGAAGGAAGCACTAAATATGGAAACGAAAAACCAGTACCAGCCACTGCAAAAACATACCAAATTATAAAAACCATCGACACTATGAAGAAACTGCATCAACTAACGGGCAAAATAACCAGCTAGCATCATAATGACAGGATCAAATTCACACATAACAATATTAACCTTAAATGTAAATGGACTAAATGCCCCAATTAAAAGACACGGACTGGGAAACTGGATAAAGAGTCAAGACCCATCAGTGTGCTGTATTCAGGAGACCCATCTCACATGCAAAGACACAAATAGGCTCAAAATAAAGAGATGAAGGAATATTTACCAAGCAAATGGAAAGCAAAAAAAAAAAAAGCAGGGGTTGCAATCCTAGTCTCTGATAAAACAGACTTTAAAGCAACAAAAATCAAAAAAAGACAAAGAAGGGCATTACATAATAGTAAAGGGATCAATGCAGTAAGAAGAGCTAAGTATCCTAAGTATACATGCACCCAATACAGGAGCACCCAGGTTCATAAAGCAAGTTTTTAGAGACCTACAAAGAGACTTAGACTCCCACACAAGAATAGTGGGAGACTTTAACAGCCCACTGTCAATATCAGCCAGATCAACAAGACAGAAAATTAACAAGGATATTCAGGACTTGAACTCAGCTCTGGACCAAATGGACCTAACAGACATCTACAGAACTCTCCACCCCAAATCAACAGAATATACATTCTTCTCAGCACCATATCACACTTATTCTAAAATCATCCACATAATTGGAAGTAAAACACTCCTCAGCAAATGCAAAAGAACAGAAATCATAATAAACAGTCTCTCAGACCACAGTGTAATCAAATTAGAACTCAGGATTAAGAAACTCACTCAAAACCGCACAACTACATGCAAACTGAACAACCTGCTCCTGAATGACTACTGGGTAAATAACAAAATTAAGGCAGAAATAAAGATATTCTTGGCTGGGCACAGTAGCTCACACCTGTAATCCCAGCACTTTGGGAGGCCGAGGGAGGCGGATCATGAGGTCAGGAGATCGAGATCATCCTGGCTAACACAGCGAAAACCTATCTCTACTAAAAATACAAAAACTGAGCCGGGCGTGGTGGCGGGCACCTGTAGTCCCAGCTACTCAGGAGGCTGAGGCAGGAGAATGGCCTGAACCCAGGAGGTGGAGCTTGCAGTCAGCCGAGATCGCGCCACTGCACTCCAGCCTGGATGACAGAGCAAGACTCCATCTCAAAAAAATAAAAAAAGAAATAAAGTTGTTCTTCGAAACCAATGAGAACAAACACACAATGTACCAGATTCTCTGGGACACAGCTAAAGCAGCGTTTAGAGGGAAATTTATAGCACCAAATGCCCACAGGACAAAGCAGGAAAGATCTAAAATTGACACCCTAACATCACAATTAAAAGAACTAGAGAAGCAAGAGCAAACAAAATCAAAAGCTAGCAGAAGACAAGAAATAACTAAGATCAGAGCAGAACTGAAGGAGATAGAGACACAAAAAACCCTTAAAAAAATCAACGAATCCAGGAGCTGGTTTTTTGAAAAGATTAACAAAATAGATAGACCACTAGCAAGACTAATAAAGAAGAAAAGAGAAGAATCAAATAGACACAATAAAAAATGATAAAGGGGATATCACCACTGATCACACAGAAATACAAACTACCATCAGAGAATACTATAAACTCCTCTATGCAAATAAACTAGAAGATCTAGAAGAAATGGATAAATTCCTGGACACATACACCCTCCCAAGACTAAACCAGGAAGAAGTCAAAACCCTGAATAGATCAATAACAAGTTCTGAAATTGAGGCAGTAATTAATAGCCTACCAACCAAAAAAAGCCCAGGTCCAGATGGATTCACAGCCGAATTCTACCATAGGTGCAAAGAGGAGCTGTTACCATTCCTTCTGAAACTATTCCAAACAATAGAAAAAGAGGGACTCCTCCCTAACTCATTTTACGAGGCCAGCGCTATCCTGATACCAAAACCTGGCAGAGACACAACCAAAAAAGAAAATTTCAGACCAATATCCCTGATGAACATCGATGCAAAAATCCTCAATAAAATACTGGCAAACTGAATCCAACAGCACATCAAAAAGTTTATCCACCACGATCAAGTCGGCTTCACCACTGGGACGCAAGGCTGGTTCAACATATGCAAATCAATAAATGTAATCCATCACATAAATAGAACCAATGACAAAAACCACATGATTATCTCAATAGATGCAGAAAAGGCCTTCAATAAAAATTCAACACCCCTTCATGCTAAAAACTCTCAATAAACTAGGTATTGATGGAATGTACCTCAAAATAGTAAGAGCTATTTATGATAAATACATAGCCAATATCATACTGAAAGGGCAAAAGCTGCAAGTATTCCCTTTGAAAACCGGCATAAGACAAGATGCCCTCTCTCACCACTCCTATTCAACATAGTATTGTAAGTTCTGGCCAGGGCAATCAGGCAAGAGAAAGAAATAAAGGTATTCAAATAGGAAGAGAAGTCAAATTGTCTCTGACATGATTGTATATTTAGAAAAACCCCATTGTCTCGGCCCAAAATCTACTTAAGCTGATAAGCAACTTCAGCAAAGTCTCAGGATACAAAAATCAGTGTGCAAAAATCACAAGCATTCCTATACACCAATAATAGACAAACAGAGAGCCAAATCATGAGTGAATTCCCATTCACAATTGCTACAAAGAGAATAAAATACCTAGGAATGCAACTTATAAGGAATCTGAGGGACCTCTTCAAGGAGAACTACAAACCACTGCCCAAGGAAATCAGAGAGGACACAAACAAATGGAAAAACAGTCCATGCTCATGGATAGGAGGAATCAATACAGTGAAAATGGCCATACAGCCCAAAGTAATTTATGGATTCAATGCTATCCCCATCAAGCAACCACTGACTTTCTTCACAGAATTAGAAAAAACTACTTTAAATTTCATATGGAACCAAAAAAGAGCCCACATAGCCAAGACAACCCTAAGCAAAAAGAACAAAGCTGGAGGCATCATGCTACCTGACTTCAGACTATACTACAAGGCTACAATAACCAAAACAGCATGGTACTGGTACCAAAACAGATATATAAACCAATGGAACAGAACAGAGGCCTCAGAAATAACACCAGACATCTACAACCATCTGATCTTTGACAAACCTGACAAAAACAAGCAATGGGGAAAGGATTTCCTATTTATTAAATGGTGTTAGGAAAACTGGCTAGCCATATACAGAAAACTGAAACTTGACCCCTTCCTTACATCTTATACAAAAATTAACTCAAGATGGATTAAAGATTTAAACATAAGACCTAAAACCATAAAAACCCTAGAAGAAAACCTAGGCAATATCATTCAGGACATAGGTATGGGCAAAGGCTTCATGATTAAAACACCAAAAGCAATGGAAACAAAAGCTAAAATTGACAAATGGAATCTAATTAAACTAAAGAGCTTCTGCCTAGCAAAATAAGCTATCATACAAGTGAACAGACAACCTACAGAATGGGAGAAAATGTTTGCAATCTATCCATCTGACACAAGACTAATATCCAGAATCCACAAGGAACTTAAAGAAATTTACAAGAAAAAAAAAACATCAAAAAGTGGGCAAAGGATATGAATAGACACTTCTCAAAAGAAGGCATTTATGCGGCCAACAAACATACAAAAAAAAGCTCATCATCACTGGTTATTAGAGAAATGCAAATCAAAACCACAATGAGATACCATCTCACACCAGTTAGAATGGCAATCACTAAAAAGTCAAGAAATAACAGATGCTGGAGAGGATGTGAAGAAATAGGAACGCTTTTACACTGTTGGTGGGAGTGTAAATTAGTTCAACCATTGCAGAAGACAGTGTGGAAATTCCTCAAGGATCTAGAACCAGAAATACCATTTGACCTAGTAATCTCATTACTGGGTATATACCCAAAGGATATAAATCATTCTACTATAAAGATACATGCACATGTATGTTTATTTCTGCACTGTTCACAATAGCAAAGAATTGGAACCAACCCAAATGCCCACCAATAATAGACCGGATAAAGAAAATGTGGTACATATACACCATGGAATACTATGCAGCCATAAAAAAGGATGAGTTCATGTCCTTTGCAGGGACATGGATGAAGCTGGAAACCATCATTCTCAGCAAACTAACACAAGAACAGAAAACCAAACACCACATGTTCTCACTCATAAGTGGGAGTTGAACATGAGAACACATGGACACAGGGAGGGGAACATCACACACCAGGTCTGTCAGGGGATTGGGGGCTAGGGGAGGGATAGCACTAGGAGAAATACGTAATGTAGATTATGGGTTGATGGGTGCAGCAAACCACCGTGGCATGTGTATACCTATGTAACAAACCTGCACGTTCTACACATGTATCCCAGAACTTAAAGTATATTAAAAAAAAGAATAAAAAAACTCTGTACGAATTTAAAAATAAGTAAATACATATCACATTACACTGTAAAAAAAAACTTGAAGTATAATTTTCTTAAAAATCAGATGCAGAACTGTGAGTCAATAAATTCTGCTCATTATAAATTACCCAATCTCAGGTATTCTCTTACGGCAGCACGAAATGGACCAAGACACAAGTGAAAGTGAAAATGCAAGCCACAGAGTGAAAAAAGATACTTGCAATACATATATTCAACACAGAATTAGTATCCAGAATATACAAAGACAAATCGACAGTGAAAAGACAGACAAACCATTTTTTCCATACTTAAAAAAGATCAAAGACTCAACCAGAAACTTCACATAAGAGGATATCCAAATCGTCGATAAACATTAAAAAAGATCTTGATATCATTAGTCATGAAGGAAAATGCAAATTCAAACTATACATCTGCCATACCAGAATTGCTAAAATTATTAAAAACTTACAAACCGAGTTTCAGCAAGGATGGAGAGCCACAGGAACTTTCAATCTTGTTAGTGGAAATGTAAACTGGTACAGCCACTTTGAGAAACTTTATCAGCAGTGCCTACTATGATTACACTTCTAAGTCAACACTCAAAAAAATGTGTATACTTGTGTACTAAGAGACATGTAAAAAAGTATTCACAGTAGAATCACTTCTAATGTCAAAAACCAAAAGTCCAACCACGGTACAATGGATATATAAATTGTGATATATTCATACAATAATTTTAAAAATCCATTGCTAAATGCAACAACATGGATCAATCTCACAACATAATGTTGAGCAAAAGAAGACAGAAACAAAAGGGAACACGCTTTATGAATCAAAAACAATGAAAACGAATCTATGATAACATAATACAGAATAGTGGTTCCTTCTTCAAGAGGTGATAAATGACTGGGAGAGAGCAAGAAAGAGTTTCTGGGGAGGTGGCTATATTCTCTATCTTGACCTGGAAAGAGATTTCATGGATATATACATTTTGTAAAACTTCATCAAGCTTTACACTTTGATGTGTCTTGTTGTATGTGTGTTGTATTTTAACAGTTTACCAAAAGACAAAGAATGAACTATAGCTATATTTATTAACATGGATAAATCTGAAAAATATGATGAGTTAAAGGAGCAAGTCTCAAAATAATATATACAGTATGATTCCACTTACATGAAATTCAAAATAAAGAGAGAGGTAAATAACTGATTAACACAAAATACAGGACAGTAATTTCCTCTCAAGCAAAGGGAAGAAGAGGCAATCGGAGAAGGGTACCCAGCGGTCTTCTGGAGAACTGTAATATACTATTTATTGGCTAGGTTGAAAGTATAGAAATGTTTATCTTCTGGTGGCTCTTTAAACTGTACCTATGCACTGTACATGTTTTTTGTATGCATGCTATGTTTCACAGCTGTAAAATATTTTAAGAGTAATACAACTACTGAATTACAAATTATCAGAAAACCAAAATGAGAACTTCTGATTTCCTGTCTTTTCATTTATCTGAGCAGCAGGTAATATTGTTATATACCATCTGCAGAACAGTCTTCTTTGGGTATATTACTAAATATACTTATGAAACATAAAAATAAATAACAATTAATAATCCAGTAAAGTATCAAATAATGCTGAAAATTAAAAAATGAAAATAACTTCCAATAATCCACAACATACTTATTTTAATTTTTCAAAAAGAACTTTATTAGAAAGAAAAAGAAAACTAAATGAAAAAAATGAGATGCTTAACAAAACTAGAAAAAGGTGAGCACAGATCCATAAACACTTTAAGACTTCGTATTTCCAACTACTTACTTTAAAATGGCACACTTGATTTTAAAACTTAAAAATAAAAACAAATTTAAAAATCGTACATTTAAATCATTGTTTATTAATATATCTGACTTAGAACACTCAATATTTAAATTTCATTAAAACTAAATGTTAAAATATAAGCTGTTATCCATTTTTGTTTATTAAAAAGGACAACCCAAACTGTTCAATATTACCTGACAAACAGAAACTTGTTTGTGAAATTAAAAGATGTTATTACAAAGCCTCACTCATTAAAAGAAAGAAAAAGAGAAATGTGACTAAATTGTCAGAAAGCTGACTTACTGGGGGAGAAAAAAGCCTAAATGGCCTAAGGACCATTATTTTCAAAGCTGCTCCATCCCAGTTACAAATAGTTGCCACTTGGCCTCATCTTAGTAAATACCTAAGAGTGACATTTAATTAGCACATTAATGTTGAAAATTAATGAGTAGCTAAGAGGTTTTATATGTGTGAAATGTTGTATTTTATTGTGTACTCTAAGAAGCAGTTTTCACTTCTCATTTATGTAGCAGTCCTATTTCTAGAGTACAAGGTTAAGTGTCTATCAGCAAGTGTCCATTGTATAAAAGATTGTCAAATTAGT
Organism: Gorilla gorilla gorilla; assembly: GCF_029281585.2. Taxonomy (NCBI): domain Eukaryota; kingdom Metazoa; phylum Chordata; class Mammalia; order Primates; family Hominidae; genus Gorilla; species Gorilla gorilla. The sequence continues at coordinate 25,822,119 of NC_073228.2, read as the reverse complement.
CAGATTTGGCCAGGCACAGTGGCTCACGCCTGTAATCCCAGCACTTTGGGAGGCCAAGGCGGGAGGACCATTTGAGGTCAAGAGTTGGAGCCCACCCTGGCCAACATAGCAAGACCCCGTCTCTATCAAAAATACAAAAATTAGCCAGGCTTGGTGGCGGGCACCTGTAATCCCAGCTACTCGGGAGGCTGGGGCAGGAGAATCACTGAACCCAGGAGGCAGACGTTGCAGTGAGCTGAGATCGCGCCACTGCACTCCAGCCTGGGCGACAGTGCGAAACTCTATCTCAAAAAAAAAAAAAAAAAAAAAAAAAAGGCCAGCATTGTAGCTCACGCCTGTAATCCCAGCACTTTGGGAGGCCGAGGCAGATGGATCACGAGGTCAGGCGTTCAAGACCAGCCTGGCCAAGATGGTAAAGCCCCGTCTCTACTAAAAATACAAAAATTAGTTGGGCGTGGTGGCAGGCGCCCGTAATCCCAGCTACTCAGGAGGTTGAGGCAGACAATTGCTTGAACCAGAAGGCAGAGGTTGTGGTGAGCCAAGATCGTGCCATTGCACTCCAGCCTGGGCAACAAAGTGAAACTCCATCTCAAAAAAAAAAAATATATATATATATATAAATATATATATATATATACACACATATATATGTGTGTGTGTGTATGTGTGTATATATATATATTTATTTATAAACAGTTTCTTTTTTGTTAGTAGGAGCTCCTCTGACAGCAGAAATCGACCAAGAGAAGAGCAACTAGATGTTGATCATGGGTGATCATCACCAAAAAAGGGAGCTGCCCGTGAAATGCAAGTAAGCACAGAAGAAAGGTCTCCCATGTGGCAGAGCCAGTTTCTATGCACCAGCACCCAAGCCCTAGTCCCCATCCCTACCCCACATCCCCACCGAGACAGAGAACAGGCCACCAGCTCTCCATCTGGTCAGTCAGGTTTTGCAATGGCCAAGCAGAAGATTCAGATCTGGTACTGTTCTGCCCAACACAGTAGCCCCTAATCACATGTGGCTATTTAAGTTAATTAAAATTAGAAATTCAGTTTTTCAATCACACCAGCCACATTTCAATTGTTCAATAGTCATGTTTACTGGTGGTGACTGTATTGGACAGTGCCGCCTATAGAACATTACCATCAGAAAGTTCTATTGAACAGTACTGCTGTAGAACACATATTTGCCCAAACATCAGGGTTATTCACAAATAAAATGAATGTACTTTTGGCAGGTAATATTTAAGAAGGTTTTACTAAGAAGGAAAGGTATTGATTGGCTCCTTGATAAATTACCCAACAATTTCAGGAGGAGCAATTTATAATGTTAGCATAGTATCATTTACATATAAAAATGGAGTTTAACAAAGTAAAAAGATTCTTTTGCATGCCCAGACTAAAAAATTAAATCAATATTTTTAAAGTGAAAAATGTTTGCTCACATAGATCAACTTCTTCAACCACAAGTGGGTTTTCATTATACTTGATCACCATCTGCTGGCCATGTTATTAAACTGCACACACAAATGAAATGCTAGCTATATTGGGGTAAGACATACAGAATCCCAGCTTTTTGCCACAATGCATTCCTGGAAAACCACATCATAAAGAGGATCATTATAAAGCAAGTCACATTTTCCATAAGGGCAGGACCATAATTAGAATCTTCATTCCAAACTAAAATCTAGCATCAAATAACCCATGGCAAAATCTCATTAAAGCAAAGATGTAAAAACTATAGTCCTCTATAATTATTTAAAATAGGATAATTATTCTCCAAGTTCTTTCTTACAGGTATGAACACATGTATTATTTAGATGACCCAACATGAGTTAAAAGATAAATATAATTTATATAAAATTAGCCTAAATCTGATATGGTAAAAATAGTAGGTAGTTAATAATAATTATTTGCACTCTCCTAGAAATCCTAAGCAATCTGGTGTAGGCTCCTAATAAAATGGCACCTAAAGAAATCTAATTAAATGCCTTCTTTTTCATCAATAAATTCCTCTCAAATAAGCAGAAGCAACGTGTTTCTTCCACTGTAAAGCAGTGTTTAAAGGTCAGGGTTTATTTAACATTACTCCTCTTCACCCTACCCTAACTTTTAATCAAAGTTTTCAGTAAAAATAATAAGTGCTATTAAATCATTTTTTTACATCTTTCCCTATCCCAGAACCTAACTGCACTTTGGTGATAAGCTACCAGACCACACATACTTCACTGAAAAGACATAAAATTACTACAAGCCATTAACAAGAAGCTTCTTAACATTTTTCACAGAATTGTAAAGCAAGAATACAACCTATTACTTTTGTGTTCTTTGAGATAAAGCATGAAGAATATATAGATGATGTGAACTAAAATCAAAATATTAGTTACTGGCCGAGCACGGTGGCTCACACCTGTAATCCCAGCACTTTGGGAGGCCGAGGGAGGGGGATCACCTGAGGTCAGGAGTTCGAGACCAGCCTGGCCAGCACGATGAAACCTCGTGTCTACTAAAAAATAAAAAAATTAGCCAGGCGTGGTGGCACACGCCTGTAATCTCAGCTACTCAGGAGGCTGAGGCAGAAGAATTGCTTGAACCCGGGAGGCAGAGGTTGCAGTGAGCCGAGATCGTGCCACTGCACTCCAGCCTGGGTGACAGAGCAAGACTCCAACTCAAAAAAAAAAAAAAAAAAAAAAACCACACACTTAGTTACTTAGGCAGCTTCAAATATATGGCGTGAAAAAATGTAAACAATGAGGCCAGCCACTCTGTGTTCCTTCTATCCTTGAAATAGAGGCCTATTACATTGTTTAAAGATTCCTGTAAAGCCTCTTTTAAAATACAATTACCATCCTTTATTTTGATATTGTGCAGGATTCATACTTAAAATCATAACCTTTCTGCAGAGTCATAATTTATTTTTCTCAGGGAATACAAAATGACTTTTAGTAACTGAAAATAATTAATGACCAACAGACTTTAAGATAATACCCTTTGGGAGGATTAGTAATTAGAGAAGCAAAAGCATGGTCAAACAATCTAACAAGCAAGGCCCTGATGAACTATTACAATAACGATCACCATACCAGTGATGATGGTGGTAGCCGCAGCTAACACTTAACAGGCCCTCTGTCAAGGGCTCTACACGTCTTATTTCACTTTGTCCTTACAACTCCATTTGCAAATGGAGATAGTGGTAGTACTAACCCGGAAGTTAGTACTACCACTATCTCCATTTACAAATGATGAAACTGGGGTTTAGAGAAATTAAGTAACTTGCCTGAGGACAGATGGTTGCCAAGTCAGAAGTGGAATGTGAACAAAGGCAAACTGCTTTCTTTCAGCTCAACCTAGAAATAACCAAAAACAAAGGTATAGCTGCCCAGGATTGCTGATGCAGCACAAGAGGAAAAAAACAGATAAAACTGAAATTTCCATATTTGCTGCATAAAGTACTTATGCCTATATGATACACTAGAAAGAACATGGGTGTGAAATCATAAGGCCCTGCATTCCAATATTGGATCCATCACTGGAAAAGTCACTGGACTTTCCTGAAGCTGTTATCTCGTCTATAAATACAAAAGGGCAATGATGTCAACCTCACTGGACTGTAGAGAAGATTCAATCAGATGACTTGGAAAAGATTTCTAGAACAGTACCTAGCATGCAGTAGGAGATCCATAAATGGTATGACTTGCCTCACTTGGCCTCTGCTTTCACAAATTAGAAATACAAGTGGAATCCACAAACATTTATTTACTAGAAAATTTTTTATTTTTGTGTTTAAATGTATATATATCTGTTATACAAATTTATTAATTTGCAATGTGTATGCACAAACATTTTAACAAGATGATATTTCAGAAGGCAACTGAACAGTATCTATCAAAATAAGAGTGTGATTATTAGAAATACCATAGACACATTTTTTTTACAAGAACGTTTTTAAATGTATACTCCAAACTAGTCCCAATCCCTAAAGCTAACCACCTTTAACACTTTCATGTGTGGTACCCAGAAAGATTCCCTGCACACGAACACATATGTATCCATAGAGCCTCTAAAACACATATACACAAACACAAACGGAAGCTTCCTATACTTTATGTACTTCTTTTTAACTTTATCCCATTAGATCTTGCCATAATAACCTATATATATGTGTGTGTATATATATGTATATATGTGTGTGTGTATATATATATATATATATTTTTTTTTAACCATTGCACAAGATGTTGAACCAACTAATAACCCCACCAACAAAGCAATTTCTCATCTAGGAGTCCATAATAGCCCAAAACAGATGCAGGCATACAATAATCATTCTTGATATTCTAACTGATAATTTGGCATCTTGAAATCATGGACCAAACTAACAGCCAAAGTTGTCCACATCCTTACCATTTCTGTCTTTTTGTGGGCACTTGGAAATTATATTACAAACCCTCCAGCTACAAACCCCAACATCGGTATTTCACTTTCTGTCCAATAGGGAACATCCCACCACTATATAAAAAGGCTCTCACCCATGCTTCTCCTTGCTACTTCTGCCTCCTGACCAACCCTTGTGCTTCTCCACATGGCCTGCATGGTGTGGCATGCCTCCCTCCTCTTGGAAACTGTGAGAAATAAACTCTTCTTTCAAAGGCAACTTGTCTCTATGTCTGTCATCGTATAATATCTGATTAAAACAAACCCTGGGTGCATTTTTAAATAAGGCGCCTGATGATGGATTACTAGGATGTACACTCAGGCATTCTTTATAACAATAAAAAATTAAAAGCAGAAGAGACAGGTTAAATTATAGTATATCCACATTATGGATTATCTGTAATTTAGAAGTCCACATGATACAGGTTTAAGACATAGCTGAGTAAAAAAAAGAGCAAGTCTCAGAACAGTATGTACATTATGAGCCAATTTATAATTTCTTCTTTTTTTTTTTTTTTTTTTTTTTTGAGACAGAGTCTCGCTCTGTCACCCAGGCTGGAATGCAGTGGTGCAATCTCAGCTCACTACATCCTCTGGCTCCCGGGTTCAAGCGATTCTCCTGCCTCGTCCTCCCGAGTAGCTGGGACTACAGGCACCCACCACCATGCCCAGCTAATTCTTTTGTATTTTTAGTAGAGACGGGGTTTCACCATATTGGCCAAGCTGGTCTCGAACTCCTGACCTTGTGATCTGCCCGCCCTGGCCTCCCAAAGAGCTGGGATTACAGGCATAAGCCACCGCACCCGGCCTGTAATTTCTTAATTACATAGGTGTGGATGTCTATTGTAAAATGATATGCACAAAATTGTTAATGGTGATTACCACTCGAAAGTGGGATAAAGAGGACACAGAGAGAAGGATTGTGACTTTTTACTCTAAATATTTCTATACTGAGGTTTTTATAAACATGTATTATATATATAGATTGCATACTTTTCTAACATGAGGATAAAGACTGTACTAGTCATCTATTGCTGTATAACAAATTATTACAAATTTAACAGCTTTAAACAACACACATAAATGTTCTCATGTTTCTGCAGGTCAGAAGTCCAGGCACAGCTGAACTGGGTCTTCTGTTTAGGGCCACAAAAGGCTGCAATCATGATTGGACCAGACCTGGGTTCTCATCTAGAGGCTCAACTAGGGAAGGATTCACTTCCCGACTCGTGCGGATGTCAGCAGCATTCCGTTCCTTATGGCTATCTGATTCATGTATGATTTGTGGCAGCTGCTTTTTCCAAAACCAGCAAATGGAATGACAGCAAGTCTACTGGCAAGATGAAGTAATGTAATCCTGGGAATAATATCCCATTACCATTGCCATAATCTATTGGTTAGAAGCAAGTCACAGGTCCTGCCCACACTCAAGGAGAGGGGATTATATAAGGGTGTGAACACCAGAAGGAGGATCATGAAGACCACCATCAAGACAATCAAGGTCTTTATCAGACCTCCATGGTAAGTATCTGAAGGCTGATCAGAAAGATAATATATATTGATATAGCTCATGATTGTAGATCTAAATGAAATTAACCAAACTATACATGCATGAGATCTAAGTCTATGGTCTCCTTAGTAACATTTTCTAAAGTCATGCTCCAAACTCAAATATAACTAAAATATTTCATTGTCAAGAAAATAGGCAGATAGGCCAGGCATGGTGGCTCATGCCTGTAATCCCAGCACTTTGAGAGGCCAAGGTGGGCATATCACTTAAGGTCAGGAATTCGAGACCAGCCTGGCCAACATGGTGAAACCATGTCTCTACTAAACACAAAAATTAGCCAGGCATGGTGGTACGCACCTGTAATCCCAGCTACTCTGGAGGCTGAGGCAGGAGAATCGCTTGAACCTGGGAGGCAGAGGTTGCAGTGAGCCGAGATTGTGCCACTGTACTCTAGCCTGGGTGACAGAGTAAGACTCCATCTCAAAAAAAAAAAAAAGAAAAAGAAAAAGAAAATAGGCAGATATTTGACATAAAAATGCAGTAACAGATATATAATAGCAATGCAATGTGGAACAGTAGTTTTTCTTATAGAAAATATGGGCAATAAGATTATCTTAAACCAAGAAATATGAAAAATGAAAGCAAAGAAGAGAACCAGGACAGGACTACTAGCTAAGTGTTGAAGCTGTTTGGTGTGAAATGCTAAGTACACTGGTATATAATGTATATACTTGGTGGAAAAAATAAAGCGTGAGAATAAGCCAGATGGAGTATGACCTCACCATACTTCTAACAAGTTTGGAACAAGACTATATGCCATATCCTACAGGAAGAATAAAAGTAAAGGAAAGGTGCCATCTCTACTGAATAGAGAGTCCTAACAAAAAGGCTTCAAAAGGACTCTGCATCTTTAATAATATAAAAAGGCTAGGACACAAACAGCATCATCTAAAATGCCATTAGAAATATTTCACATACAAAAAGGTCTAAGTAAAGCAGGATTTTATAAAGTGATCAAAAAAGAAACACTAAGGGGGAAAAATCTTTTAAGATTAAAGAGGTTTTTCAAAGGACAAGTTGAAGTGGCTGTAAAATTTATGAGGCAGCATTAAACTTCAGTTCTAAGTAACAATAAATTATTCACCATAAAAACATACATGTGTCAAATATTATAAGCCTCTTAAACTTTTTAAAACAATTTCTTGAAGAACTGATTAGATATATTAAGTCAAGATTAGCAGATACTAACTTTTTCATTAGCAGATACTAACTTTTTCATTAGCATACTATGATCACTCAGAGTAAAGGAGGAAATTTAGAAAAGAAATAAGAAGACAGAACCATCAATAGCCGATTCACCACCAAATGTGATCTGATGTCACACATGATACATATTTCACCTTAAGATTAGTTTCCTTGGCTTTAGCTAAAGTAAATGTTAGTTTTATTTTTAAATGTCTTCATGTATGTAAAAACTACAAATATCTGTTAACTAATGTAAATCAAATTAAATTGTAAAAATAATCAAGTTAAAACTATTAAATTAAAAGAAACATAAGATACCCTGAGATATTTTGTTTTGGCAGCCCTAATTGACCTTAGTGATTCTGACATTTGACAGAGGATATTTTAAGCATGTCCTTTCCAGCTCCTTCATTGTCATATTCCTCACAGTGTGTGAAGGGAATCGCTATAAACTACATCTAAGCTTCCCTCCATGTTTTCTAAAATTTATGCTTCCCTCAACGTTTTCTGAAATGTTAAAAAGAAAAAAAAATCCTTTTAGGCCATTTCCTCTGTCACAATATACCCGTTTCAAAGGGATTTTGTACAGATTAAATTAAATATGTGGCAGTGTCTAACACAATCTACTTGTTCATGCATGCATTCACTGTTGAATATAGATACTTACAGAATTCCTAACACGTTCCTTCCCAGCGCTAGGGGCTGGAAATATAGCAAATACAGCAAACAGCAAAAACACAAGTTCCTACCTCATGAAATTTACAATCTAGCACACAGGACAGATAGTAAGCCTCTACGCATGGGATGAAGGCAGCAAAGAAACACAGAGTACTAAAGGAGTAAATAGCGGGGTCGCCTAAACTGCCCTGGGATATCAGATAAGGCTTTTTTCACGTTGCGATCTCTGAAGGATGGGTAGGACTCACCAGAGTGCCTGCTTTTCCCATTACTTATTATATAACTGACAACGAATGCCTCATACTCTAGCAATCCTTTTGCATTAAAACGCCATTTAATAATAGGTGACCAACAAAGAGAATTAAGTTATTTTTTACAATTGTGGGGATTTTACTATGGTTCCATTTCTCAAAAAAGTCAATGGCTAATAGTTGAAGGATAGTCTCATTGTATTTTCTCAAACTTTATCCTGTATTCCAAAGAAGAAAAAAATCTATTCACCCGGACTCCCTGGAAATCTCAAGTCTATTTCCTATCCTGAACCCTTCTCTTATACACACCTGAATACTTGCAAATACTTCCATGACTACGCATAGCCACTGCACTGAAACTATCCATGTGCTCATCTTTCTCCCCCACTCATCTAAAACAATGGTTATAAATCAAAAGTCTGCAGGACTTAACAGATGAGTGATTATACTACCAGATATAAGGATATCCTTCACTTCTACAAAGACATAGCGTCTGTCTCTCCTCTTCTGTTTTTTTGTTCACAGATGAGGTCTCACTCTATTGCTCACGCTGGCCTCACACTCCTGGGCCCAAGCTAACCTCCTGCTCCCACCTCTTGAATAGCTAGGACCACAGACGCACAGGCTGTGTCCAATCCTCTCCCCTTCTTAAATCACATGATCCCTCTTTTCTACCTTTCTTCTTTCACTTGACAGAACATAAAAATAGAAAAACAAATACTTCATTTTCCTCTTAACCCTACTTAAAGGGGAAAAAAACCTCAAGCTCAATAACAGATGCAATAGACATCAAATTTGGTGTCAGGAATTAGAAGGAAATCGTGAAGGCATATGCTAAGGGGGGTAACCAAGCACTACTTAGCTCCAACCTATGGCTGTCTCCTAGAAAGATTTCTAGGTGTCCAGTTTTAAAGAGAAACCAGAAAGTTGGGCTTTTATATGAAATTCCCCAAATGTTAATTTTGACAACTCATTTAAAATTGTTAAAGACATTGTTTAAGTCCAACCAAGCAAATCTACCCACACGATTCATTCAGTCCCGGAAGATCACACATTTTTAAACTATGCTCTAAGCTCTAAGATACAGGATACTACTTTAGTTCACCTTTATACTGTAAACTCCACATTCATTACATCTAGAAAGGAACCCAGAATTTAGCTGGACTCTTAGCAGATATTTTGGCAAACAACTGATGTATTTTGCAGCTAAACTAAGAATCGTATTTTTCTTTGTATACAGACCACAATCTCTTTATACCTCCATATAAAAAGATTGCTTCAAAGGCTACAAAAATTCTACAATTACACCTCTTCTAATTGTAATTCTCCTATGAATGTAAAAATAAGTATTTTAACACCACACTTCCTACAGACTCATCTATTCGTTTCTTTTTACTCTTCTGAATATGCCCTTAATTATTTCACCTCTTCCTTTTTGCCTCCCCATTCTGTTTCTCCTTTCTACTGAAATAATTTCATATGGACTGGATCTCTCACTTTTATTTATCTTTTTCTTTTCTTTTTTTTTTTTTTTTTTTTTGAGACAGACTCTCGCCCTATCGCCCAGGCTGGAGTGCAGTGGTGCAATCTCGGCTCACTGCAAGCTCCGCCTCCTGGGTTCATGCCATTCTCCTGCCTCAGCCTCCTGAGTAGCTGGGACTACAGGCACCCGCCACCACGCCTGGCTAATTTTTTGTATTTTTAGTAGAGGTGGGGTTTCACCGTGTTAGCCAGGATGGTCTCGATCTCCTGACCTCGTGATCCGCCCGCCTCAGCCTCCCAAAGTGCTGGGATTACAGGCGTGAGCCACCACGTCCGGCCTGTTTATCTTTTTCAACCATAATATCTCAGGTCTGAAAAACATATAAACAGACTACATCAACTGTGGAGACATTTCAAATTACTAATAACATTTCTATATCTGTTTAAGGAATAAACCAAAAAAATTATAGTGGACAAGAAAGATTATACTGTTAACAGAAACAGATTTCTAAAATTAAAATTACCAAGAGAATGGTGAGGAATGAAGTATAAAGTATGGTACATGGTAATTGACACTGTCCTATATTTTACTAAAACATTTCAAGGAATAAGGCCAAACGGAAAAGTAAAAATTTGATAAAAGTCCAAATTTAAATCTATCCCTTCCCTAAAGCCAAAAATTATGCTACCACAATAATGGCCTTTTTGAACATTTCAAAAATTCGGAAATTTATTTTTATTTGCACTAAAAAAAACCTATTTAAGTTTAACACTCTAGTAAGAAAGCACAGTCTAATGGGGTTTACGCTTACATTCATTATATCATTAAGTGAAAACAAATATTGTTCAAGGTGGATTTGCAGGATATTTTGTTCAAGTTATTGATAATGCTTTTAATGTATGCTTGTCATAAAGGAAAATACATAATTGTGTCATTTAAAGATGCTCAGGGACCACTTGTCAAGCAATCAAAAATATATATGAAGTTAACAGGTATCTATTAAATGGCTAAAAATATAAAATAATCTTGAATGTGCAGTTAAGGGAAAAGTAAACTACTTCCATTATAAAAAAAAGGAAAAACAGAATGTATAAATCAGTTCCAAAGACAGACTAACTGATGAAACACATTCAAAATCTCATTCTCTTTACATACCTGTAGACATCAGTTGGCGACTGTACCAAAGTGTTATCTTCTCCAGAAGAGAGTTTCCATGATTCATTTAATTTGTGTTCACTTGTCTCCAGCTCACCCAGTACCCAGGCTGGTAATCCCTCTGGGCTTGAACCTTTTGCTCGTGCTGGATTTGGTTCATCAAAATAGATGGACTGATTTTTTAAAATTAGAAAAATCATTCTTTCAAAATGTACTATAATAAACCACTAAAATTTCCATCAAGTTTCAAGTTTGAAAACAGCCTTTCAAATACTCAAATTCAATTACATTCAAACATTTAAAAAATTAAATGTACATTGAATTATGAGATATTAAAATACATTAAGTGATAACATATTTACATTTTAGTTGCACTCTACTGTCTAAGAAATACAATAAACAGAAGTACATAACAGATAAATCTGATAGTAATGTTTATATTACAAAAGGAATATTAAATATGAAAAGTTAAATAAAAAGTTTTTGTTTAATTATGTGCCATCCTATCTCTTTCTGTAATCACTAACTACTTTACATACACAAAAAAAGAAATCAGTGGGACGAGAAACACAAACAATGCAACCCAGGAATCAAAATTAGGAATCCCTTGATAAGGTGGGAACAGCAGAGTGAAAAACCTGGGATTTAGTTCTGGCCACACTGCTAACTAGCTGGGAAACCCAAGAGAGTTCTCTAAACTTTCACATTATTATTATTTGTTAAATAAAGCCCTTCCCTTTGATTCTATGAAATTAAGTGTGAATGGGAAAACATGATACAATATATTCATATCTTCACATCTAGATGTGCTTCATAAAATGTTCTACCTTTACACGTTTCTAAAGAAAACTCTGCATTGACTGCACACCTCTGCAACAATTCTCCCAATCCTACAGACAGAATCCTCAAGGCACTGTTCTTTAGGGAGGATGACACAAGACCCTCCACTCCATATGGGACATGCACAGAAATTTCTTTTTAAATGACATAGTCATTAAAACTTTTGGCATTGTGCCATGGAAAACAAGAATTATTCTCTAATGTTCAGCGTGCCACTTGACTAAATTGTGCTTTAAGTAAACTGATAAAATATAAAAGTTTTAAAATACATCACACAAGAATTCTGCAGTTCATTAAAAAAAATACACATATATCCTAACAGCAACTACCAAAGCTACCAATACCTAGTACTCCAGATTTCTTAAGTACAGGCACTCAAATACCACACAAACCAAGGTATATTTTATGGTTACAAGGACCAGGGCAGTGACAATTTATCCACCAAGCATAATAATAACTGCCTTTGCAATAAAGCTGATTTTGACAATGAAATTAATTTAAGTACAGAAAATGACTTTCAAACTCCAATTTATTACTGTCATTTTATTAGAGTAAAAAGGAACTTTTACAAATCATGCACTCCAACCTCTCATGAACGTTTAAATAATATATATGAAAGAATTTAAAAACTAGAATTTACTGAATTACGTAAAAATTACCATTATAATCCAGTGAAAATTAGCAAAAAGTAAAGCTCAATATAAAAAATTTCATTTTCAGTTTTTTAGAAATACTGTTGAATACTGAGGCATAACTAAATCAATAAGGATACTCCCCTTATAAGCAATACATGTATTTTATTAAAGGTGGAAAAAATTGAATCAGAAAGAAAAAAAACAATTTTAATATATTATCTAGCACATACAACCTAATAGTATTACCATTCCCCAAAGGGATGATAACTTGATGCTTTTTTTTAAATGAAACTAATATATACCTTTTGTTCATTGATACCTACCATGTATGAAGGTAGAATTTTTAGTGTCCCGGGTTCAGGTCGGTGTGTAAAAGGGCCTTCAAGCGCACCTCGTTTAAGCATATGCAATAACAATTTGGCATACAGGTTCCGATTCTTCCTCCCCATTATTCCTGCACCTGTTCCTGAAGGTTCACACAGCTTTCTAATCCAAAGAGCACACCTCTGCCGTTCTATAAATACAGAAGAACTATTAGAAATTTGATTTTTTATAAAATGAAACATTCAATTACAAAGACCTATAATAGCACCTGCTTTAGTCTAAAAGAAGGACCAACAAACCTTTTCTGTTAAAGGCCAGAGAGTATATACTTTAGGCTTCACAGGCCATATGATCTCTGGCACAACTACTCTGCCACTGTAGCATGAAAGCACTCAGAGACCATAAGTAAACAAATGGCATGACTATGTTCCAATAAAACCTGGCAAAAAAAGACTGTGGGCAGGAGTTGGCCCATGGGCCATTGTCTGCTAACTCCTGGTCTACAATTTAACTTTATTAGGTAATTGGTAAATGAGAAAGACAAATGCAAAGAAATATTTTCTCAAAAATAAAATCTCTAGATCATTAAATAACTTTAATTTTTAATTTTTAATTATTGTGAGTACACAGTAGATATATATATTTAGGCAGTACATGAGATATTTTGATACAGGCATGTAATGTTTAATAGTCACATCAGGATAAATGGGGTATCTATCCATCACTTCAAGCATTTATCCTTTGTGTTACAAACAATCCAATTATACTCTTAGTTATTTTTAAATATGCCATTAAATTATTAGTGACTGTAGTCACTCTGTTGTGCTGTCAAATACTAGGTCGCATTCACTCTATGTTTTTGTACCCATTAACCATCCCCACTTCCTCCCCACCCATCCTTCCCACCCTCTGGAAACCATCCTTCTCTCTATCTCCATGAGTTCAATTGTCTTAATTTTTAGCTCCCACAAATTAGTGAGAATATGTGAAGATTGTCTTTCTGTGCCCAGCTTATTTCACTTAACATAATGTCCCCCAGTTCCAGCCATGTTGTTGCAAATGACAGGGTCTCATTCTCTTTTATGGCTGAATAGTACTCCATTGTGTACATATATCACATTTTCTTTATCCATTTGTCTGTTGATGGACACTTAGGTTGCTTCCAAATCTTGGCTATTGTGAACAGTGCTGCCACAAACATGGGAGTGCAGATATCTCTTGGATACACTGATTTCCCTTTTTTTGGGTATATAACTAGCAGTGGGATTGCTGGATCACATGGTAGCTCTATTTTCTAGTTTTTCTGAGGAACCTCAAACTCTTCTCCATAGTCACTTCACTAATTTGCATTAACACCAAAAGTGTAGGAGAGTTCCCTTTTCTCGACATCCTTGCCAGTGTTTGTTATTGCCTGTCTTTGGATAAAAGCCATTTTAACCGGGGTGAAATAATATCTCACTGTAGTTTTTATCTGCATTGCTCTGATGATCAGTGATGTTGAACATCTTGTCACATGCCTGTTTACCATTTGTATGTCTTCTATTGAGAAATGTCTATTTAGATCTTTTGCCCATTTTTAAATCAGATTATTTGATTTTTTTGTATAGAGTTGTTTGAGCTCCTTATATATTCTGGTTATTCCCTTGTCAGATGAATAGTTTGAAAAGATTTTCTCTCATTCTCTGGATTGTCTCTTCACTTTGTTGATTGTTTCCTTTGCAGAAGCTTTTTAACATGATGAGATCCCATTTGTCCATTGTCGCTTTGGTTGCCTGTGCTTTTGGAGTATTACTCAAGAAATCTTTGCCCAGACCACTACCCTGGAGATTTTCCCCAATGTTTTCTTTTAGTAGTTTCCTTGTTTGAGGTCTTAGATTTCAGTCTTTAATCCATTTTTATTTTTGTATATGGTGGGAGACAAGGGTCTAGTTTCATTCTTCTGTATACGGATATTGAAAACTTGATATCCATATACAGAGGAATGCCTTTAAAAATGTTTGCATTTTTGCTGTGAAAATTATGTAATCACAGAACAAACTTATGAAATATTGGGATTACTTTGTACAAGAAAATACAAAAGTGAAACTGATAAACTTAAGTAAATGGCACCATTTATTGAAGAGACTGTCCTTTCCCCAGTGTAAGTCCTTCACACCTTTGTCAAAAATGAAATTCTTGTAAATGTACGGATTTGTATTTGAGTTTTTAATTCTGTTCCATAGGTCCATGTGATTGTTTTTACGCCAGTACCATGATGGTTTGGTTACAATTGCTCTGTAGTATAATTTGAAGTCAGGTAATGTAATTCCTCCAGTTTTATTATTTTTGCTCAGGATAACTTTGGCTATTCTGGGTCTTTTGTGGTTCCACATAAATTTTAAGGTTGTTTTTTTCTATTTCTGTGAAGAATGTCATTGGTATTTTGATAGGGATTGCACTGAATCTGCAGATTGGTTTGGGTAGTATGGACATTTTAACAATATTGATTATTCCAATCCATGAACATAGGGTATCTTTCTATTTTTTTGTGTCTTCTTCAATTTCTTTCATTAATGTTTTATAGTTTTCATTATAGAGATCTTTCACTTCTTTGGTTAATTCCTAGGTATTTTATTTTATTTGTAGCAATTGGAAATGAGATTACTTTCTTGATTTCTTTTTCAGATTGTTTGCTGTTAGCATATAGACATGTTACTGATTTTTGTATGTTGATTTTGTACCCTGCATCTTTACTGAATTTGTTTATCTGTTTTAATAGTTTTTTGGGGGAGTCTTTAGGTATTTCCAATATAAGATCATAGCATCTTTAAACAAGCATAATTTGACTTCTTCCTTTCCAATTTCGATGCCCTTTATTTCTTTCTCTTGCCTGACTGCTCTAGCTAGGACTTCCAATACTACGCTGAATAACAATGGTGAAAGTGGGCAACCTTGTTGTATTCCAGATCTTAAAGGAAAGGCTTTCAGTTTTTCCCCATCCAGTACAATACTAGCTATGGGTCTGTCATATATGAATTTTATTATGTTGAGGACTGTTACTTTGATACCCAGTTTTTTTTAGGGTTTTTATCATAAAGGGATGTTGAATTTTATCAAATGCTTTTCCAGCATTAATTGAAATGATCATACAGTTTTTGTCCACCATTGTGTTGTTATGATTTATCACATGGATTGATTTGCATCTGTTGAACCATCCTTGCATCCCTGGAATAAATCCTAGTTGGTCATGATGAATGATCTTTTTAATATGTTGTTGAATTCTGTTTGCAAGTATTTTGCTGAGGATTTTTGCATTAATGTTCATCAGGGATACTGGCCTGTAGTTTTCTTTCTTTGATGTATCTTTGTCTGGTTTTGGTATCAGCGTAATACTGGCCTCGCAGAATGACTTTGAAAATATTCCTCCCTCCTCTATTTTTTTGAATAGTTTGAGTAAGACTGGTATTAGTTATTCTTTAAATGTTTAGTAAAATTCATCAGTGAAGCCATCAGGTCCAGGGCTTTTCTTTGCTGGGAGACTTTTTATAAATAAATTTCTGTGATAAAATTTTGTTATAATTTTGCATCTCTAAAATAATTTTAGATATATTGAAAAATCTTTCTATAATTTTAATTATGTAAACCTTGAAAGAGATAAAATGCAGTCTCTGATTTATCTAAGCATTTTCAACTTACTCTAAAATTAAATCTTGAATGTTTTATTTATGAAATCCAATAATACCCAGGGATTTGTAGCTGATTGAGGGTTTTAACATCTTTAAAAATAATTGAGCACTATTTACATGTCATTTTGTGAAATAATTATTCTTTTCAAAATCTACCTAAAAATCACAGCACAGTTTAATCTACATATAATGGTCTATATTACCTTGCCATGACACAGGATTGTTTTAGGTCTCATGAAAACTATTCTGGTATTAATTTTTTATCAGTCTAAGTCAATTTGAGGATTATATATCTAATGCAAATCATAAATCTGCTCTAATCTTTTAGTTTACGAAGGTCATATTCATTTATTGTTTTACCTACAAAAATCACTAAGACCGGATTTACTATGTTGCAAACATCATTTCAGGTTGGAAACTTATGCCTTTAAAATTTTTTGTATTTTTTGATATGGAAAATTATATAATCATAAAATAAACTTCATGAAATATTGGGAACACTTTGAACAAGAAGAAAATACAAAAGTGAAACTGATAAACTTAAGTAAATAGTTTTTCAATCTACATACTTTCCACATCCCATAGCAAACTGAAATCTATATAATATTCTAATGTCCAGAATTTAGTACAATTTGGTTAATGAAAGCATTCCTCTATGTAAAATAATCGGAAAACCCATTATCACAAGTTGAATTTAGCAATAAGATGTAATTTATTATGAATTTCTAGTTCTTGTTTAAGATGTGAGTTTCAGATTGCTTATTATAAACTAATTAAATAAAAGAATGCCATAGATGTACCAATACTGACAATGTGTCAAGGAATCAAAGATTATAATTAATGAATTCTATGTACCTAACTTTTTTTTTTTCTTTTGAGATGGAGTCTCATTCTGTCGCCCAGGCTGGAGTGCAGTGGCGCGATCTTGGCTCACTGCAAGCTCTGCCTCCCGAGTTCACGCCATTCTCCTGCCTCAGCCTCCCACGTAGCTGGGACTGCAGGCGCCCACCAACACGCCCATCTAATTTTGTGTGTGTGTGTGTATTTTTAGTAGAGTCAGGCTTTCACCATGTTAGCCAGGATGGTCTTGATCTCCTGACTTCGTGATCCACCCGCCTCAGCCTCCCAAAGTACTCGGATTACAGGCATGAGCCACCGTGCTCGGCCCCTAAAATCTTTTTTTAAAGAAGATAAAATATGAGGATGGTTTGATTTGAAATACATTTACAATGAGAAATTTTAATACAAATGTTTCCTAATCAGCAAATCCAAGACAAAAAGAAAAAAAGTGGTGAATGTCAGAAGAGGATGCAATATAAAAATATCATTAGATATCATTCAAATAATCAGGAACAAGTCATGGGACATGAAATATTCATTTGAAAAATAGCAGAGGAAGAAAGAAGAGGTTAAAGCCTGACAAGGTCAAGAGCAGAAGGCAGAGGAGGAGGTCTTCAAGGGAAGACCATGGCAACTTACCCAGGACTAGGAAAGGTTGAAGGCCCTAGAACAGTAAGTGAACACGGAATGCATAATTTATATATCATACTCCCTTCTCCTAACACAGCTCCCTGGAATAAATGCAACAGTCTCCACTTATCCATGGTTCCGCTGTCCTCTGTTTCAGTTACCTACACTCGAATGCAGTCCAAAAATAGGTGAGTACAACACAATAAGATATTTTGAAAGAAAGAGGGAAATTACTTTCACACAATTTTTATTACATTATATTGTTATAATTGTTCTATTTTATTATTAGCTATTGCTGTTAATCTCATACTGTACCTAACTGATAAACTAAATTTAATCATCAGTGTGTATGTATAGGAAAAGACAGAGCATATATAGGTTTTAGTACTATCAGCTGTTTCAGGCAGCCTCTGGGGGTCTTGGAATGTATTCCTCAAGATTAGGGGGGATTGCTATATTTAATACTGAGTCAGTTCCTCACTGAATATAGAGTCCACTCAGACACCTTAGGGAAACAGGCAACTTACAAAAAGTAAAAGCCATAGTTTCTTGGTCCCACTCCAAACCTACCACTCAAAAGCTACCAAGTCACATTCACCTTTACAGACAATCTTACACCTACTACGCCTTAGAGAATCTTCCCAGTCCCCAAAATTCTCTCCAATTGCTCTCTAGTGCCTTAAGTTACATGAAAATTCTCTAACTTGAGAAAAAGACCTTCATTCCATAATTAGAAATAACGGGCCAGGAATTGGAGATAATATAGCAACAAAACTTTATTCACACTGGATTTTGTTCTGCCAACAAATAAGCATAAAAAACCAATAGATTATTTTCTGCTTTGATAGACAGGGAAGGAGAACAGGAGAACAGTAGGCTCCTCCTGTCTCTGGCCCTTTCCATAGAAAGAAGAAAAATTTGCAAGAAAAATTTCCATAGAGAAAAGAAAAAGATGCAAGAAAAAGGGTTGTAGCTAACTTTAGAGATCCATGTGCTATAAGCTCATGACATGTGAGACGAGGCATCACAATAAGATCTTTCCATAGTTTGGCAAGACATTATCACTGAATGTCTATCTACCCTTGAACAACTCAGTGTAAACAGTCCTATGTCAATGGCAAAAATTGTTACTAGAGAAATTCAGTTTTTCTTCCATGCTGATAGTTCATTGGTTTGACTAAATAATATAAAGAAAAAAATTAATCTTAAGAATCTAATCTTCAAACATAATCTTACCTGTCCTATGAGGTAATTTTAGAACAAAGGGCTTCATATCAACCACAAAGTGATCAAATTCTGCATCCAGCTTCTCCCATTTTTCTTCTTCACTTCCCACTTCCATAATCCAATCTGTAAAAGATTTTAAATCAAAATATTAAGGATTTGTATGCTGAAAACTACAAAACTCTGATGAGAAAGATAAAAAAAACTCATAAGTGTTAGATATCAGTTCTCCCCAAATTGACCTGTAGATTTAATGCAACTCCCATCAAAACCCAGCTGTATTATTTGTAGAGATAAGCTTAATTCTAAAATTTACATGAAAAGGTAAAGGAACTAAAGAGCCCAAACAATTTTGAAAAAGTACAAAGTTGGAGAACTCACATTGCCAGATTTTAAGATGTACTCCAAAGCCACAGTAGTCAAGACAATTGGTATTGGTGAAAGGATAGACAGATCAGTAGAAAAGATTAGAGAGTCCAGAAACTAGACCAAAACATAAACAACTGATTTTCAACAAAGGTGTGATCCATGAAGAAATGACAGTTATACAACAAATGATGTCATAACAATTGGATATCCATATACAAAAAAAAACGAACCTCAACCTAAACTTCATCCTGGTATAAAAATTAACTCAATATGAATCACAGACCTAAGTGTAAAAATGTAAAACTATACAACTCTTATAAGAAAGCATGGGAGGAAATCTTTGCAAACTTGAGTAAGGCTAAGATTTCTTATATACAACATTAAAAGCACTATCCACAAAAGGAAAAACTGACCAGGCATGATAGCTCATGCCTGTAATCCCAAAACTTTGGGAGTCCCAGGCAGGAGGAATGCTTGAGCTCAGGAGTTAAAGACCACCCTGGGCAATTTGGTGAGACCCCATCTCCACAAAACAAAACAAAAATTAAAAATTAGCCAGGTGTAGTGGCACGTACCTGTAGTCCCAGCTACTTGGGATGCTGAGGTGGGAGGATTGTTTGAAAGTGTCAGAGGTCAAGGCTGCAGTGGGCCATGATCGCACCACTAAACTCTAGCCTTGGTGACAGAGCAAGACCCTATCTCAAAAATAAAAAAGAAAGCTGATATATTGAACTTCACAAAAAAAAATTGTCCTGCAAAGGACGTTGTTAAGGAATTGAGAAGATAAACCACAGACCAGAACAAAATATTTGCAAATCATACATCTCATACGAGACTTGTATCAAGAATACATAAGGACTCTCAAAATTCAACAATCAGAAAACAAACTACCCTGATAATCAGCAAAAAAAATTAGTCCCTTTACCAAAGAAGAAATACAGATGGCAAGTAAGCACATGACAAGATGCTCAATATCATTACAGAAATGCAAATTAAAACTATACTGAGATACCACTAACATTAAAAATGCAAACAATACCAAGTGCTGGTGAGGATGGACAACAACAGAAACTCTCATGCATTGCTGGTAGAAATACAAAATAGTACAGGCACTCTGGAAAACAGTTTGGCAGTTTCTTACAAAAATAAACATACACTCAGCCTATGACCCAGAAATCCCACTCCCAAGTATTTAGCTAAGTGAAAAGAAAAATCTATATACACAAAAAAATCCAAATGTGATTTTTTTTAAATAACCACCAAACAACTGAAAACAGCCCAAATGTCCCTCAACTGGTGACTAGATAAACTGTGGCATATCCACACAATAACATAGTACTCAGCAACAGAAAGAAATGAACTGCTGATACACACAAAACATGGAAACTTCAAATCCTTATGCTAAGTGAAAGAAGCCCTTCTCAAAAGGCTGCATACTGTCTAATTCCATTTGTGTGACATTCTAGAAAAGGCAAACAATACAGGCATAAAGAACAGATCAGCAGCTCATGGGGTTAGCAGTGGTGGCAGAGTCTCAACACAAACGGATGGCACAAAGAAACGATTTGGCATGTTGGAATTTTTCTGTACACTGTCTATGTAGGAAGTTATAAGAACCTACAGTGTGTAAGAACTGATAGAACTATATGCCAAAAAAAAGTGCATTTGCTGTATATAAGTTTAAAAAAATTTTTTTCAAGACAGAGTCTTGCTCTGTTCTCCAGGCTATGGAGTGCAATGGCACAATCTTGGCTCACTGCAACCTCCACCTCCTGGGTTCAAGTGATTCTCCTGCCTCAGACTCCTGAGTAGCTGGGATTACAGGCACACACCACCATGCCCGGCTAATTTTTCTATTTTTAGTAGAGATGGGGTTTCACCATGTTGGTCAGGCTGGTCTCGAACTCCTGACCTCGTGATCCATCCACCTCAGCCTCCCAAAGTGCTGGCATTACAGGCATGAGCCACTGCGACCCGCCAAATTTAAACTTTTTAATCCTTTTTAAAAACTGTAAAATATTGGTCATCATACTTCCTTCTAATTAACAAGAAAAACACTGAATACAAAGGGGGTGAATCCCAAAAATCAAAAGTGTAGGTTTTGACAAAATTTGTTAAGTTAAAAATACATACACACACTACATGTTCCTTTAAACTGTGAAATGTCCTGATAGGGATGTATGCTACCTTTACATTATGAATAGTGCCAATTTGTCATTTATTCCATTTACAAATTCTATATTTGGTGAAAAGCTTTGTTCTGCCTCATAAGCTATCTTGCTCCACAAACTGCCCTCTATCTGCTAAACCAGCTTCTAATATTTACCACATTATCAAATGGTTTCCATCATTTCATCATCAACAACCTCTTCATAGAAAGTTCTCTCTACCCTGTCTCTGTAAGTAAATCGTAGCTTTTACTTGCTGACTTTACTTTCCTCAGTCATTAGAGGTAAGTCAAGGTCTCTCATAATCTCTCTCATTCTCTCTCTCTCTCTCTCTCTCTCCCCACCCGCTCTCTCATGCATCCTCTGTAGTCTTTCACTTTCTCCACTCAACCATGCAATGGAAGGAAAACACTTACCAAGATCCATCCTACCACTTCCCAACTACTGCTCTTCCTCCCTCAGCCCCAAAATCCCTCATGAGGCTCAACGCTCCAACCATCTGACTACCACGTACTCCCCTTTCTCATCTCTGTCAACTTGCAAAGAAACCCATCTGAAACTAGCCTCTTGTCCTCTTTTTTCTTTTCTTTTCGTTTATTTCTTTCTTTTTTTGAGACGGAATCTCACTCTGTAACCCAGGCTGGAGTGTAGTGGCACGATCTTGGCTCACTGCAACCTCCACCTCCCGGGTTCAAGTCTCCCGAGTAGCTGGGACTACAGGCGCCCGCCACCACGCCCAGATAATTTTTTGTATTTTTAGTAGAGACGGGGTTTCACCGTGTTAGCCAGGCTGGTCTTGATCTCCTGACCTCGTGATCCGCCTGCCTCGGCCTCCCAAAGTGCTGGGATTACAGGCATGAGCCACCATGCCCGGCCGCCTCTTGTCCTCTTAAATGCTCTCTTCTTATTCCACTAGATCTTTCCTTTCTACTTGGCAAGGCTGCAATCCCTTGATGCCCTCCTTCATGCTCTACAGGGTTGCTGGAAAAAAATGGCACTGCCTTATAGTCAGATGGCTTCCAACATTACCTGAACCCTCAGGAGTCTTGCTATTTCCTACTCCACAAAGCAACTTTAAAACTTTTCCCAAATATCCTACAGCCCCTTGAACAACTCCAGCTTCTCCTAACTCTCAATTTAAAAATCATAAATCTTGCTTCATGGAAAAAATAATAGTCAGGTGGTACCACCCCAAGATGTTATTTCTCCCACCTCTCAACTTACCTCTCAGAGAAAACACTCTTCCACCTCTGCTCCTGTATCAGACGCAATAACTCTCCCTCTACCTGTCCTCTATCAATTGCCTATTTGCTATGTAAAATTTTCCATCTCCACTGACTCCTTCCCCTCTGATGGCAGCTGAGAAATATCTCAAAATCTGCCTGCTTCTCTATTCTCACTGCCACGATCTCAGATAGAGGCCTGCCCACCACTTAACTTGAACTACTGTGGCAGCCTCATCACCTGTCTCCCTACTGTCAGTTTTCTCTACTTCAGTCCATTTTCCTCACCTGTTCCAGAATGAGTTTCCTAATGACAAAGCTAAGTCTATCACTTCCTGTTTACAAATCTCCCCTCATTCTAGCATTCCATTCGCCAAATCCACTTACTTTCTCCACTTCATCAACTTCTATCCAGATCTCACCCCCTGTATATTACCTCTTCTATCTCCATCATGGTAGCAAAAATCTTTCAAAGTTCACCAGTGATCCACTAATTGCCAAATCCAAAGGGCTGTCTTCAGTTTGCATCCTATTTGACATCTCCACAGCATCTTCCACTTCTGACAACTCCCTGCTCCTAAGAAACTCTTCTTTGACTTCAGCGGTTCCATTCACTCCTGGCTCCCCTACTGCCTCAGATCATTCCTTCTCGGTCTCTCAATGGCTCTGGCTTCTCCAGTCAATATGGACTCTCCAGTGCTCTTTCCTTAGTCTCCTCTTGATCTGACTTTTCACACTCGCTTAGTGATTGTATTCAGTACCATCACTTCAAGTATTCGTTTCATGCCATTCACCCTTAAATTTTATTTCAAACTCCAGCCTCTCTTTGCAACTCCAGACTCATTTACAATAGCTCCTGGACCTATTCACTAATGTCCTATTTATTACCTAGATTTATATGTCCAAGAAAAAAATCCTTGATGTTTTCTCCATAAATCTGTGTTGTACTCTGCTTGATGACATCATCATCTACTTCATCTCCCAAGCTAGAAGTTTCAATGTTCCCATCCTCTGAACCCCCATAAACCAATACATCAATAAATGCTGAGAAGTATCTCCAAATCTGCCTGCTTCCCTATTCTCACTGCCACGATCTCAGATAGAGGCCTGCCTACCACTTATTTGAACTACTGCGGCAGCCTCATCATCTGTCTCTCTACTGTCAGTTTTCTCTACTTGAGTCCATTTTCCTCACCTGCTCCAGAACGAGTTTCCTAATGAGAAAGCTAAGCCTATCGCTTCCTGTTTAAAAATCTCTCCTGACTGCCTAAAACAGAATACTATCCAAACCCAAAGTTAGGCATACAAGTACCTTTGCATTTAGGCCTGTCTCTCACACCACACACACAAACACACACACACACACACACACACACACACACTTTGCCTAACTACACCAACCCACAAATGCCCACTTCCCTCTTGCCACAATGAACTCCTCACCATGGTCAAACCCCCCCCCCCCCCGAGCCCTTATCTAATCCCACCCCCTTTTCATAGGCTATTCCCTCCACCTGGAGTCAGGTAAACGCAGCTCAAATGTCACCTGAGTGAAGCTGGCCCCCCCCTTGCCCTAGACTGGCTGTTGCTCTGTTCTCAGTGTAAACTGTTCACATCTGTGTACAGCATTTATCATGCTGTTTTCTTTTTACACATCTGTGTATTATTATGTATACATCTTCCATTATCTGTGAGAAGCTCCTAGAAGGCAGGGACCATGATTTACACATCTTAGTAAGTACCTAGCTTATTACCTGGTACTCATCATTTTTTGTTTGTTTGGTTGGTTTTGTTTTACATGTATACAATATATTCCATCAGTTATGCACGTGGTAACAGAAGACTATGATACCAGTGCTGGATGTGAGATCATAATGTTGAAAAGCAATTCAAATAGATGAACAAACCAATGGAAAACCATAAACCCAGAATTTTAAAGCACAGCTCTGGCCTAGATGTACTCCGGGGCTTAAAGACTATATACTGCCCATGTACTCAAACATTTGCCTGAGAACATCTATAGCTAAAGCGAAATAAAAAAGATTCCTCCTAATCACTAATTCTCAATAAATCCTTTGACATGGGCAGGAAATGTTAGTGTTTAACATTAGAGGAAACTAAAATTCAACCATTAAATGACTAACTCAAAATCATGAAATCAAGCACAAAGCTCAGATTAAAATTCTGAAACCTCTAGCCCTCAGATCCATTATATTGGCCATTTACATATAAGTGAGCAATATCTCCAACTAATTAAAAAGTATTTTGAAGGCCGGGCACGTTGGCTCACGCCTGTAATCCCAGCACGTTGGGAAGCTGAGGCAGGCGGATAACTTGAGGTCAGGAGTTCAAGACCAGCCTGGCCAACATGGTGAAACCCCGTCTCTACTAAAAATACCAAAAAAATTAGCTGGGCAAAGTGGCACACGCCTGTATTCCCAGCTACTAGGGAGGCTGAGGCAGGAGAATCGCTTGAACCCGGGAGGCGGAGTTTGCAGTGAGCTGAGATGGTGCCACTGCACTCAACCTGTGTGACACAGCAAAACTCTGTCTCAAAAAAAAAACAAAAGTATTTTGAAAAGTAGAAAGGCAATTGGAATTGCTATATTGACATGCAATATTGAAGTATACATTAAAAAAAACAAAATAAAGAATCAAAGTAACATTTGGTAAAAACTAAAAATCTGCTTCTTCTTATCCCTTAATTTTTCTCCAAAAAAATAAAGAAATGGAAAAAGAAACAAAAAAACTAACATTTCAAACCTTCAAGGAATTATTGCTATACAAATTACATCTTATTGGATTGTGGTGGCTCACGCCTGTAATCCAAACACTTCGGGAGGCCAAGGTGAATGGATCATTTGAGCCCAGGAGTTCAAGACCAGCCTGGGCAACATAGTGAGACCCTGTCTCTATAAAAAAATACAAAAATTAGCCAAGCATGGTAGCATGCATCTGTAGTCCCAGCTACTTGGGAGACTGAGGTGGGAGGATCACTTGAGCCCAAGAGGTCAAGGCTGCAATGAGCCAAGATCACGCCATTGCACTCCAGCCTGAGCAATACAGTGAGACCCTGTCTCAAAAAACCTGAAAATGGAACGGGTGCAGTGGCTCACACCTGTAAACCCAGCACTTTGGGAGGCCGAGGCGGGAGGGTCACCTGAGGTCGGGAGTTCGAGACAAGCCTGGCCAATTAAAAACACAAAAATTAGCCGGGCATGGTGGCAGGCACCTGTAATCCCAGCTACTCAGGAAGCTGAGGCAGGAGAATCGCTTGAACCTGGGAGGCGGAGGTTGCAGTGAGCTGAAATCATGCCACTGCAATCCAGCCTGGGTGACAAGAGCAAAGCTCCGTCTCAAAAAAAAAAAAAAATTGAAAATGAAAAATAAATAATTTAAAAACAAATTACATCATATTCACAAATTGTATCTAAGTTCCAACTTATCAAAAGTTTCATACCATTTATCAGAATTGAAAATTTAAATTACTGGAATTGAAAAATAAGTAAAGCAACATCTTTGGCTTAGGCTTAGAGTAATTATAGTGTGCCTATCAGTTATATAAATTATTTCAAAGGTAACCCAGGTGACGGACGTTGCAGTGAGCGTGAGCTGAGATTGCACCACTGCACTCCAGCCTGGGCCACAGAGCAAGACTGTCTCAAAAAAATAAATAATTCCAAAGGTAAAAAAGAAGTAAATTGGGTGACTCTTGCTTATAGCTACAATCTATATTTGGATCATGTCTTTTATTAAACTCATCCATGTTGTCTTTTTTTAAACTTCTTTTTGGACAGCTACAAAATGGGCTTACCTACCCTAGAGTCAGCAAACATAACCAAACCACAAGTATTAAAAGGTCTGGGAAAAAAAGGAGTCACAACTGCCAAGCAAAGAATACACTTCATTCATATCACACTCCTTGCCAAACAAAACAAACGTTCTTGGAAGTTGTGTAAAACCCATTTTGTTCAATCAAATCATATTTAAATATATTGTGGGTCATTAAAGAAAACTGGAAACGTCGACAAATTAAAAAGGATTAGAGGTGCACGTTTTCTCTGGCTTACACGTGTGGATGTTTTGACAGGAGCCTTCCCTGACTCTACCCGTAGTTCAGTGTGTGCTTTAGAAACAAATCTCAAGTTTATTCTCTGGCCCGGCCCTACCATTTCCGCACCACTTCCATGGTCATTTCACAGAGGAAGAAGGAAGCTGAGGCTTAAGTGAGGTGAAGTCATTGACCTAGGTTCTTAGGGGACAGTGACAGCTGGGCCTGAACACTGCACAAATTATTAATACCACGCATTCCACTAAGCTGCAGCCTGACCACTGTGGAGAGGCTCATGGAATTTAATGTGCCTTTTCTATCTTATTTTGACTCATCTTAAAATATTAAAGACAAATAAAAATAGCCGTGCAATGATCAGAAAAGCTGTTCACATTTACTTATGTCGTTCTCTTGAACACTTAAAAATAATTAACTCAGAAACACAGGGTAGCATCCTACATGCGGCGGTGCTGGGCTAGGGCCTCTCCAAGCGGCCTATGACTTTCTGCAAACCAACCAGCGCCCTGGTTCTGTCCCCGCAAATCCAGCTGATTGTTCTGAGACTCTTTTCTGGGACGGAATTGAAAACTCCAGCGGTGCCGTTCCTGGCAGTCCCTTCCTCGGCCCGCCGAGGCCCAGGCCCAGGCCGCGCTCCTACCTTGTCCAGGACACAGATTTCCTCTCCCAGTCGCAAACCCTTGGGTCAGACTCCTGGACCACGTCAGACCGATCAAACCTGCTGATCAAACTTTACTTAGAACTTTCCCAAGTCGTCCCGGCCTGGATCGCGCTCTGCCTGCCGGGGACACCACAGCGGGCAGCGCCGGGACCCCAGGGGCGCGCGCCCCCCAGGCCCGGAGAACGGGCCCAGGGCCTGAGGGCGACGCCCCTTCCCGAACGGGCCCGCAAGGGCGGGGCGGCAGCCACCGGCGCAAAATTCCACTCAAGAACCTGGTGGGAGGGGCGGGGGAAGGAAATTCGGAAAAAAACGAGAACCTGGCACCACCACACGCAAGCTTTCCGCTCGGCCGCTGCCGCCAACGCCGCCGCCACCGCCGCCCCTGCCAAACGGTTTCAAATCCTTGCGGGCCGCTGGGTCGCCGCCGCCCAGCAGCCCGAGGGCGGGGACTTTCGCGCTCGCATTTCCCCGCCCCCTACTCCACCCCTCTAGCCTGCGGTGCGGTTGCCATGGCGACGTTCCCGGCGGCGGCGACCACCGGCGCCCCAGGCTGGGGGCGGAGACTTCCGCGCGGGCATTTCTCCACCCACAGGCGGCGGCGTGCGCGCGGCCCCGTTGCCATGGCGACGCTCCTGCTGGCCCAGCAGCCGCCAGACTCGCACCCCAGCTTGTGCGCCCCTTGGCGGGTCCCCAGTCGAAGCTTCCGGGATAACCCGACCACAGTTTGAATGCTGCTGCCCTCCCGCATCCCGCGCAGAGTCGCTTATGATCACCTTAGGGGCCGTGGCGAAAAAATAAGGGCACAGAAAATGGGGCGGCTGGAGGATGTTCACAGAAGGGGTGATCCGTTATGTGGACAGACATCAGAGTTGAATGAGTCTCAAGTGAAAATTTCCTCACTCTCTGATATATCAAAATCCAAGTCAAATTCTTCAAAAGGTTCTTTTTAAAACCTATCCCACTGGAAGTAAACACCAACAGCTCTTCCTTGTCTCAAAGACAAATCATGCTAAGGAAAATAAAGGGTACAGAATGCTTTTAAGAATGTTTAGTTTTCAAAAGCATACTTGAACATGTTTATAACTAGGGAATGATCTATAATCCAGATAATTAGTACTGAGAATCAAGGATGCAGAATCAAGGATGCAAAGTCAAGCATGCAATTGCAGGAATTTAACCAGTCAGTTAATACATTCAAGATAGATAAACTGGCCAGGCGCGGTGGCTCACGTCTGTAATCCCAGTACTTTGGGAGGCCAAGGCGGGCGGATCAGGAGGTCAGGAGATCGAGACCATCCGGGCTAACACGGTGAAACCCTGTCTCTCCTAAAAATACAAAAAATTAGCCAGGCTTGGTGGCACACGCCTGTAATCCCAGTTACTCGGGAGGCTGAGGCAGGAGAATTGCTTGAACCCGGGAAGCAGAGATTGCAGTGAGCCGAGATTGCGCTACTGCACTCTAGCCTGGACGACAGAGTGAGACTCAAAAAAAAAAAAAAAAAGATAAACTACCCTACTCCAGCCTCAGGAGGAGGAGGAGGACATTGGTCAAAGGAAACAAAATTTAAGTTAGATGGGAGGAATAAGTCTAAGCGATCTATTGTACAACGTGGTGACCATAGTAAATGACAATGTATTGTGTTCTTGAAAATTGCTAAAAGAGTACATCTTAAGTGTTCTCATCACAAAATTAATAAGTATGTGAAGCAACGCTTATGTTAATTAGCTTGACTTAGTCATTTCACAATGTTGTGCATAATAAATATACGCAATTTTTAGAATCATAAACTGCATTGCTGAAAGAATATGAAATGAATTTGACAAATGGTGTCTAAATAAACATGAAAAGAAAAATAGAAGATAAATAAATAGAAGATAAATCAAAGAAAAAATGTAACAAGCTCAAGCTCATCTCAGAGGAAATAATTATAGCAGAAGAATATAACTGAAAATGAAAAATGTCTTTAAATATTTCCTCTACTTAGGTGAAAATAAGATGAGTAGATCTCCCTTCCCACTTTTAAGCACAAGCTGATTGTCACTTTTTTCATTTATATATATCATTTTCATTTACATATTTTTCATTCATATATACACACACATGCAAATAAAAATATTAAGATATGCATATAGAGTTTTATTATTTATGTTATGTGTATATAACATGAAAGGGATACCAGCTTGAGCCTGAGCTATGTTCACCTTAGAACTCAAGCCTACATGTCATGTTTAGACGACTGGTAGGCAAGCTTCACTTGGAAACTCCTTACCTGAGAACCAAGGAACCTCCTAGAAATTAAGTCATCCTGGCTGAGCATGGTGGCTCATGCCTGTAATCCCAGCACTTCGGGAGGCTGAGGCAGGTGGATCATGAGGTCAGGAGTTCAAGACCAGCCTGGCCAATATGGTGAAACCCCGTCTCTACTAAAAATACAAAAATTAGCAGGTGCGGTGGTGGACGCCTGTGATCCCAGCTACTCAGGAGGCTGAGGCAGGAGAACCGCTTGAACCCAGGATGTGGAGGTTGCAGTGAGCCAAGATCACGCCACTGCACTCTAGCCTGGGTAACAGAGTGAGACTCTATCTCGAAAAAAAAGAAAAAGTAAGTCATCCTAAAGAGATCTGGTTCAATGGCAATATGCAAAATTGAAGGGGAAAGTGATGATGCATGAAGCAAAGTGTTGGCCACGAGTTGCCCTTCATGTAGCATCTTCCTCTTTGTATAAGAGAGTGATTCCTAATCTTACAGTGTAAAGAACTTCCTTTGAGAATTTTCTTTTTTCTTTTTTTAGAGGCAGAGCCTGGCTCTGCCACCTAGGCTGGAGTGCAGTGGCATGATCATAGCTCACTACAGCCTCCAACTCCTGAGCTCAAGCAATCCTCCCACCTCAGCCTCCCAAGTAGCTCAGTCAGAGACAGAGCACTATGATAGGGTAGTTCCATCATATACAGAGCACCCATGTGACTCACCCTGGGGACCTCTACAAATATTTGGGAAGAAATTGCTGAACTCAGAGCCTATTCAGGAACCTCAAGGATGAAGCCAGGTAAATAGTCTCTTGTCGGCCAGGCGTGGTGGCTCACGCCTGTAATCCCAGCACTTTGGGAGGCCGAGGCAGGCGGATCACGAGGTCAGGAGATCGAGACCTCCTGGCTAACATGGTGAAACCCCATCTCTACTACAAATACAAAAAAGAAAATTAGCAGGCGTGGTGGTGGGCGCCTGTAGTCCCAGCTACTTGGGAGGCTGAGGCAGGAGAATGGCATGAACCCGGGAGGTAGAGCTTGCAGTGAGTCAAGATCGTGCCACTGCACTCCAGCCTGGGCGACATAGCGAGACTCTGTCTCAAAAAAAAAATATATATATATATATATTTATAAATATATATATTTATATTTATATATATATATATATATATTCTCTTGTCACTGTTGTAGTGTAGCTCCAGGCTTATGTGGCCTAAAAAATGCAGTGTCTTATAAATGTTTTATAGCCAAACACCTATGGTAATCAATGAATTTTCCTTCTATGTCTAGTTACTGCATAAAGATAATAATCTTCCAACTCAATGTACATTTATTGAACATCAGGTATATGCAGGCATATTAAGGGAATGTTTCCTCCACTGGAAATGCTATGACACTTTGCTCTTCACCTTAGCTTAAATATCAGTACCTCAGAGAGGCCTTCACTGATTCTCAAACCAGCCCTTATTTCCTTTCAAATCCCCTGGTTCTCTTTTCTTCACTGCATTTATCAAAATTTGTCATCAAATATTAATTAGTGTAATCTATTTATTTATTTATTTATTTATTTATTTATTTATTTATTTGAGACGGAGTCTCGCTCTGTCGTCCAGACTGGAGTGCAGTGGTGTGATCTCAGCTCACTGCAACTTCCACCTCCCGGGTTCAAACAATTCTACTGCTTCAGCCTTCAGAGTAGCTGGGATTACAGGCGTGTGCCACCACGCCCAGCTAATTTTTTATATTTTTGGTAGAGATGGGGTTTCACCATGTTGGCCAGGCTGATCTTGAACTCCTGACCTCAAGTGATCCACCCACCTCTGCCTCCTAAAGTGCTGGGATTACAGGTGTGAGCCACTGCACCCAAACCAGGTGTAATCTTTTAAAAATGCCTATAGTTTCCAAAAGAATGAAGACGATACCTGTTAGGTTCACCATTGCACAGACAGCACCTTGCAGGGTACCTACCATATAGAAACAATCCATAAATGTTCACTGAATCACCAAATGAATGCACATTAATTTTCGTGCTTTCGTCTGCACATGTGGTAGAATATGACCACCCTATGCATAAAGCTTCCAGTCTAGAAACCCGGAAGACTAACTTTTCTGAATATAAGTCTCTTGCTACGGAGAGTGAAACTGAGTGATCTAATTTGAATCAGGTAAGCACAATTAGTCCAATGAGATATGGCCAGGAGATAGGGCATCCTATTGTATAAACATGACTTTCTTAGCTCATCTTTGCACTTTGGGGAAAGGGTTTGGGGTTATTTTCTCAGAGGACTGAACTGATGGGTAAACCCAAATGGCTCTAACTACAACAAAGATTCTGGACTTATGAGAAAAAAGATAAGTCTCCACCCTCCAAAAATTTATGAGATAGTAGGAGGTAATAAGACAAATACCAAATAACCACATTTCAACTCAGATTATGTCACCTGGCTTAAAAGGTATATAAATAATGCAGCTGGGCGCGATGGCTCACGCCTATAATCCCAGCACTTTGGGAGGCCGAGGTGGGCGGATCACAAGCTCTGGAGTTCGAGACCAGCGTGACCAACATGGTGAAACCCCTATCTCTACTAAAAATACAAAAATTAGCCAGGCTTGGTGGTGGGCACCTGTAATCCCAGCTACTCAGGAAGCTGAGGCAGGAGAATTGCTTGAACCCAGGAGGCAGACATTGCAGTGAGCCAAGATCGCGCCACTGCACTGCAGCCTGGGTGACAGAGTGAGACTCTGTCTCAAAAAAAAAAAAAAGATATAAATCACGTTTTGGGATAGAGAGGAAATAAAGAAAACACCGTGCTGTGCTTATAAAGTCAGCATAGGAAAATATATACAGAACCTTGTTTTATCTTTGATAAAAAGAGAGTGACATTGAAACACTATTTCTATTGAAAATATTGTTTCCTAACAGCTACAAATGACTTAAATGAAAGTAGGTTTGTTTCAAAAACAAATGACATCTTATCTCAATTTTTTAAAATCAAATGGTGACATTGTTGATAATGGTAGTACAAAGAGGACCCTAAAAAAATTGTTTTTATTTTCTGTGTGGGAAGATAATTGTGCTATACTTCCCATGTTGAAAGGGATCTGCTTATTTTCAAAATATAAACTTAAGAATTAGTCTAGATGACATTGAACAATGTGAATTCAATTATTCTCTACAGAAAAAATCAATAGGAAAATGTGAGCTTTTATTAATTAGAAAGATAATTATTCGTCTGTAATTTGAACTAATCTGCATCTTGAAGGATTAAATCTGATGATCTGTATACATATGTATGTGTGTATATATATATATATATATATATATATATATATTTTTTTTTTTTTTTTTTTTTTTTGAGACAGAGTTTTGCTCTTGTTGCCCAGGCTGGAGTGCAGTGGCGTGCTTACTGCAAACTCTGCCTCCCAGCTTCAAGCGATTCTCCTACCTCAGCCTCCCCAGTAGCTGGAATTACAGGCATGTGCCACCACACCCGACTAATTTTTTGTATTTTTAGTAGAGACAGGGTTTCTCCATGTTGGTTGGGCTGGTCTCGAACTCCCGACCTCAGGTGATCCGCCCACCTTGGCCTCCCAAAGTGCTGGGATTACAGGCATGAGCTACCGCACCCGGCCAATCTGTATAATTTAAACTCTTGCTCCATAAAATTAAAGTAACTATAGTGGGAGACCTAGAGATTACCTTTGTTTGTTTAAGCCACTGTTATTTGGGTTTTTTGTTTTGCAAAGTCAAATGTAAACCTGAGGGAAGAAGAGCCTGGGCCTGATGGAGCCCCAGGGAAATCACTACCGCTGCCGGTGTTTGCAGGTCGCAGGGAGCCAGGCCTGGGCGAGGTGTGTCTCGATGCCAGAGCTGGCAGTACAGAAGGTGGTGGGCCACCCCTGGTGCTGCTCAGCATGGTGGATCATTTCAACCGAATCGGCAAGGTTGGAATCCAGAAACGCGTTGTTGGTGTGTTTTGGGGGTCGTGGCAAAAGAAAGTACTTGATGTATTGAACAGTTTTGCAGTTCCTTTTGATGAAGATGACAAAGACAATTCTATGTGGTTTTTAGACCATGATTATTTGGAAAACATGTATGGAATGTTTAAGAAAGTCAATGCCAGAGAAAGAATAGTTGGCTGGTACCACACAGGCCTGAAAATACACAAGAATGGCATTACCATCAATGAACTCATGAAAAGATACTATCCTAACTCGGTATTGATCATTATTGACGTGAATCCAAAGGACCTAGGGCTGCCCACAGAAGCATACATTTCAGTGGAAGAAATCCAAGATGATGGAACTCCAACCTTGAAAACATTTGAACATGTGACCAGTGAAATTGGAGCAGAGTAAGCTGAGGAAGTTGGAGTTGAACACTTGTTACGAGACATCAAAGACACAACACAACGGTGGGCACTCTGTCCCAGCGGATCACAAACCGGGTCCATGGTTTGAAGGGACTGAACTCCAAGCTTCTGGATATCAGGAGCTACCTGGAAAAAGTAGCCACAGGCAAGCTGCGCATCAACCACCAGATCATCTACGACCTGCAGGACGTCTTCAACCTGCTGCCAGATGTTAGCCTGCAGGAGCCTGTTAAAGCCTTTTACCTGAGGACCAATGACCAGATGGTGGTAGTGTACTTGGCCTCACTGATCCATTCTGTGGGCCTCACTGATCCATTCTGTGGTCGCCCTGCACAACCTCATCAACAACAAGATTGCCAACCAGGATGGAGACAAGAAAGAAGGGCAGGAGAAAAAAGAGAGCAAAAAGATAGAAAAGCTGACAAGGGGAAAGATAAAGATAAGGAAAAGAGTGATGTAACGAAAGAGCAGAAAAAGTAAAACGTGTATTAAATAGCTTTTTTATGCCTGTAGTCCCAACATTTTGGGAGGCCAGGGCAAGTGGATCACCCAAGGTCGGGAGCTCGAGACCAGCCTGACCAACATGGAGAAACCCCGTCTCTACTAAAAATACAAAATTCGCTGGGCATGGTGGCACATGCCTGTAATCCAGCTACCCAGGAGGCTGAGGCCAGAGAATCGTTTGAACCTGGGAGGCATAAGTTGAAGTGAGCCAAGATCACACCATTGCACTCCAGCCTGGGCAACAAAAGCGAAACTCCATCTCAAAAAGATAAATAAATAAAATAAATAAATAAAAATAAAAAGTTTTCATGGTTTCAAAGTTTCATTTCCCTTATAAGGAAATTGAAAAATACTGGAAAGTTTAAAGGAGAAAAAACTTATGTGCAATCCTGCCATTAAGTAATAACTACTATTAATATTTGTATATATTTACTCAAATTTTTATATCTATATTATCATTTTTAATATCTACTTATATCATCATGTGGATATGACAATTTTCTCAATTACTCTCCTGTGGTTACCAATTCTTGCCCTTATAAATAATGTTGCAATGAATGCCTTTGAATATATACATCTTGGTTGAAATTTTAGCTCTCTCCATAAAAGATATTCTTATGGGCATTATAAAAGCATTAAGGCTTTTGATCAGTACTGCCAAATCACTTACTGGAAGTATTTTTCAAATTGCAACTTCACTCAATGGTCTGTGCGAATGACTGTCTCACATTAATGGTTTTTTAGATCTGTGCTAATTGTATGTAAAAAAAAAAAGCATCTCTTTTTACTTTGCATTTTTCACTATTAGAGAAGTTGAAATATTTAAATATCTCTATTAGTCTTTTATTCTTCTGTAAAGTATCTCTTTTGTCATTTATCTATTTTTGTGGAATTTTATATATAGTTATATAGATATATTAGACAGATATAAGTATCTTCCATATTTTTAATTTATTGTTTCAAAATTAGAAATATGCATAAGCTAACATTCAAAGCAATCAAATTTCCATGATTCACCATTTTGCATTATTAAGATACTCTATCATTAGAGCGAAAAATGTAAATGACTTTTAGCTATCTAGATGGAAAACAATTTGTAAATACCAAGAATTGTAATTATCATATAAACACATTAGAGACAAATATGAAAACAATCCTGTACCTGGTAAATTCCTTAAACCGAATGGTAAGTAATGCACAACTTTCTATTTACAGACCACAGAAGTATAGATTATACCACAAATGAATGCATTACAGGCCAGGCACAGTGGCTCACGCCTGTAATCCTAACACTGTGGGAGGCGGAGGAAGGCAGATTGCTTGAGCCCAGGAGTTTCAGACCAGCCTAAGCAACATAGCGAGACCCTGTCTCTATTTTTTTAATAGAATAAATAAATAAATACAGTATAAAGATTGCAGAAACTAAGAATGACGAGGCATGTTTTCTTTTTTTCACTACTAAGAAAAGAGTCACTGCCTTTAGCACAGTGACTTTGGATTTCTTCCTTATGCTAGAACTAAGCAATATTCACCATTTCATTCCTCCTTCTGCTGCTTATTCTATCTTAGCCTCTTGGGCAATTCATGCTATAGGATATTAATAGAGATAAACTGGCTACTCTTTCTCCCTTCCCTTCAGTGATATACATATTGCCATAATGCCCTAGCCAGTATCCATAAAAACTAGCAACCTAGGATACTTCCTAGCCTTGCATATACAACAATCTTTTCTACCAAGTTGTTTCAGGAGTAGGCTGTAAAACTCCAACTTTAGAATGCAAATATTTCCAGGAAGCTACTGGGAAAAATCGTAGCTTAACTAGCAGTATAAAAATGGTACGAAAGAAATCATTCTGAAGTTTAGATATCTGGTTCTGTCACTTATCAGCTTTGTGACCTCGGTAAACTAAGTTACATAATCTTCCTGAGCTTCAGTTTATTTGTTTTCCTTATGGGATGATTGGGGAGATTGAATTAACAGAGGTGAGATATGTAGAAAAATGTACCCAGTGCCTGACACAGAAAACTTCAATATGAGGGCTTCTTTTCTTTCCCAACTGTTTTGCCAGCACTTTGGAAATGAATAGATGCCACTAGGAGGCAGCAATGGCACACAAAGAACTAATTATCATGTGCACGTGCATGCGCAGACACACACACACACACACACACACACTCACATGCATACGCATGGGCACATACACAAAGCACACACACTCAAACCACATACACAAATCCACATGCATGCCACACATACCACATATATACTCACACTCACACAAAAGCAACAAATATTTGCACAGCAACCACATATACACCCACACACAGACATACTGGCACACACATGCACACAGCTCAAGCTGTTTTCTTTCCTTTTCTTTCTTTTATCTTTTTAATCTTTTATTGAGAGATTAAAGCAGGGAATGATCCTCAGGTTAATAGATAGGAAATGTCACTGAGGAATAGTATTTATTATTAAGTTTGGGGCACAGGAAAGAGATCCTATATATTGAAAGATTGGTCCATGTATTAGAAACGAGAGAATTATGTTATAAACTTCATGCAGAAATATAGCATAAGAGATACGTGAAAACATTGATTCCTTTGCATTTAGAACGCCGTCCTGCCATAAACCAAGAGAAAAAAGATGGTCATTGAGAAGCACCTTCAGGGACCTACTTGTCTTGGAAGAAGACCTCCCTAGCCATGTGCATTTATAGAGTGTATAGTTATATAGTTATATGCATTTGTAGAGTTACAGTTATATAGTATAGAGTTCATTTAGTCTATGATTGCTAGGTGAGTAATATTACTTTGGGAAGATTCAGTTCAACTGTGCAAAAATAGAGGATGGGCGGGGCGCAGTGGCTCACGCCTGTAATCTCAGCACTTTGGGAGGCCGAGGCGGGCGGGTCGCGAGGTCAGGAGATCGAGACCATCCTGGCTAACACGGTGAAACCCCGTCTCTACTAAAAATACAAAAAATTAGCCAGGCGTGGTGGCGGGCACCTGTAGTCCCAGCTACTCAGGAGGCTGAGGCAGGAGAATGGCATGAACCCGGGAGGCGGAGCTTGCAGTGAGCCGAGATTGCGCCACTGCACTCCAGCCTGGGCAACAGAGCGAGACTCCATCTCAAAAAAAAAAGGAGGATGATAACCAGCTCCTTATGGTTGTGGTTCTTTCTTCACTAGGCTACCTGTGGCGGTTAGTACTTCCTGTACCATCTCCAGCAGGGGGAGATCACTGCAAACTATGGCTAGGGAGGGTACAGCACAACTGTGATGACAGGCAACCTGGTGATCAAGCATTTAAGAAGAAAAACACTTGAAAAAGGGAATCTACTTATGGCACAAAATAGACCACATAATCACTAAATAGAGGGGTTGCAATTGGGCAGTTTCTACCGATGGACTCCTCAAATCCAAATTGCCTCTTCCAATTACAAAAATAGCAGATTTTTATTTCTGTGAAAATACCATTAAATGAGAGGAATCAGGACTATCGTCTAAGCTCTAAAGTCTGCTCTGATTATTTTTCAGTGATCCAAACCTATCCAGCAGCCTAAAATGCCTTCCAGTGAACAAAACGGCACAAAACACAACCTTCAACAAACTTGCCATATCCCAGGAGCTTCTTTGTAGAATAGGCTGGGGAAGGGAGGAGTGTTGGAAAAGTGCTAAGGGTTTAAAACAGAAGTGCTGAGGTGTCAAAGTTAGGCATGCTGACTATCTGGTGCTATCAAAATGCAGACCTAATTATTGTGTATATGAGTAGTGTATGTGTACATAAATATGTGTACGTATTTCCTAGCTCTGTCTGTTGAAGAGGACCTAGAAGCAGTGATGCCTCTGTATCAATGAGCACTACACCCAGACACAATGCAGACCTTGATTTCTTTTTTTTTTTTTTTAAGACAGAGTCTCACTCTGTCACCCAGGCTGGAGTGCAGTGGTGAAATCTCGGCTCACTGCAAGCTCCGCCTCCCGGTTCACATCATTCTTCTGCCTCGGCCTCCCGCGTAGCTGGGACTACAGGCGCCCGCCACCACGCCCGGCTAATTTTTTGTATTTTTAGTAGAGACGGGGTTTCATCATGTTAGCCAAGATGGTCTCGATCTTCTGACCTCGTGATCTACCCGCCTCAGCCTCCCAAAGTGCTGGGATTACAGGCGTGAGCCACCACGCCCCGCCCAGACCTTCATTTCTAAACACCGTTATCTTCAGTTCATTGGGGAAATGGCTGAGGTTTAGAAAGCTGAGGTTTACAAATTATGACAAGCTTGGAGTATTGTGTTTTAACCAAAAGCATGGTGGTGCACACCAGTTGTCCCAGCTACTGGGGAGGCTGAGGCAGGAGAATTGCTTGAAGCCAGGAGGCAGAGGCTGCAGTGAACGAAGATCGTGCCACTGCACTCCAGCCTGGCTACAGAGTGAGACTCCGCCTCAAAAAAAAAAAAAAAAAAGAAGTGGTGGAGCAAGATGGCCACATAGAGAGACCTCCAGTGATCATCCCCCTCACAGGAACACCAAATAGAACAACCATCCATGCAAAAAAGCGCCGTCATAACCAAAAATCCCTGTACCTGGCTTTAAAATTATATCAAGGAAAGAGGCATTGAAGAGGCTGGGAAAGACAATCTCGAGTTGTCGACACCACCCCTCGCTCATCCCCATCAGTGGCCATGTGGTGCAGAGGGAGAATCTGTGTGCTTGGGGGGCGGGGAGTGTGAACTGTTTGTTGGACTTTGCATTGGAATTCAGTGCTGTCTGTCACAGCAGAAAGCCACACAGGGCAGAATTCACCTAGTAACCACGAGGGAGCATTTAGACCAGCCCTAGCTGGAAAAGAATCATCCATCCCAGCAGCCAGACAGAACTTGAGTTCCAACTAGCCCCGCCACCATGGGGTAAAGTGCTCTGGGGTCCTAAATAAACTTGAAAGGTGGTCTAGGCCACAAGGACTGAAATTCCTAGGCAAGTCCTAGTGCTGTGCTGGGCTGGAGCCAGTGGTCTTTTTGTGCACACAACCTGTGAGACACCAGCTGGGGTGGCCAAGGGTGTGCTTGTGTTACCCCTCCCACGACCTCAGGCAGCACAGCTCGCAGCTCCAGGAGAGACTACCTCCTTCTGCCTGGGGAGAGGAGAGGGGAGGGTAAAGAGAACTTTGTCTTGCAACTTGCATTCCAGCTCAGTCACAGTAGAATAGGGCACCAGGCTGAATCCTGAGGTCCCCGTTCCAGGCCCTATCTGCTGGACAACGTTTCTTGACACACTCTAGCCACTGCCTTAAAGAGAAGTACCAGTTCCGGCAGGATTCATTACCGGATGATCCAAGAGTCCTCGGACTTGAATTAACACCACCAGTTGCCAGGCAGTACTCACCACAAGACTTGAGTGAGATACCGCGCCATGCCGACTTCAGGTGTGACCCAGCACATTTCCAGCTGTGGTGGTCACAGGGAGAGACTCCTTCTACTTGAGGAAAGGAGAGGAAAGAGTAAAGGGGCTTTGTCTTGCAGCTTGGGTACCAAGTCGGCCATAGTGGGATAGAGCACAAAGCAGGATCCTGGGGTCCCTGATTCCAGGCCTTGGCCCCTGTGTGGCATTTCTGGACTTGCTCTAAGCCAGAGGGGAGCACAGTGCCATGAAGGAAGAGACTCAAGCCTGGCAGCCTTTACCACAAGCTGACTGAAGAGCTCTTGGGCCTTGAGTGAACATCACTGGTAGCCAGGCAGTGATCACTGCAGGCCTGGGATGGTGGTGACCAGGGGGAGAGACTCCTTCTCCTTGAGGGAAGAAGATGGAAGAGTAGGAAGGACTTCATCTTGCGGTTTAGGTGCCAGCTCAGGCGCAGTGGAAAGAGCACCAGGTAGATTCTTAAGGTTCCCAAGTCCAGGCCCTGCCCGGACAGCATTTCTGGACCTGCCCTGGGCTTAGGGAGAGCTCACCACCCTGAAGGGAGGGACACAAGCCTGGCTGGATTCACCACCTGTTGACTAAAGAGCCTTTAGGCCTTGAGTGAACAACAGACGGTAGCCAGGCAAGACCCAGTGCCGTGCTGGCTTCAGGTCTGACCTAGTACAGTCCCAGTTGTTGAGTCCACAAGGCTGCTTGTGTCACCCAGCTCCAAGCAGTTCAGCATGGAGAGAGAGACTCTGTCTGGGTGAAAGTAAGAGAAGAGAGCAAGAGTCTTTACCTGGTAATCCAGGGAATTCTCTTGGATCTTACTTAAGACCACCAAAGTGATACCTTAAGAGCTCTGCAAGAGTCATCATTGCTGGGCTTAGGGTTCTCCTAGTGCACATATGGTTGCAGTGACCAAAGACTTAGATCACAACACTCAGTTGCCTTTGAATACTTGGAAAGCCTTCCCAACAAACAAGCCCAGACTGCAAAGACTACAATAAATACCTAACTCTTTAATGCCCAGACAACAATTAATATCCATAAGCATCAAAACCATGCTGGAAAACATGACCTCACCAAATGAACTAAATAAGGCAACAGTGACCTATCCTAAAGAGAGAGAGATATGTGACCTTTCCTACAGAGAATTCAAAATAGCTGTTTTGAGCTTCCTCAAAAGTCAGGATAATACAAAGAAGGAATACAAAAGATAATACAAAATTCAGAAAAGTACAAAGAAGGAATTCAGAGTCCTGGGCCGGGCACGGTGGCTCACACCTGTAATATCAGCACTTTGGAAGGCCGAGGCAGGCGGATCACCTGAGGTCGGGAGTTCAAGACCAGCCTGACCAACATGGAGAAACCCCATCTCTACTGAAAATACAAAATTCACTGGGTGTGGTGGCGCATGCCTATAATCCCAGCTACTTGGGAGGCTGAGGCAGGAGAATTGCTTGAACCCGGGAGGCAGAGGTTGTGGTGAGCCAAGATCGCACCATTGCACTCTAGCCTGGGCAACAAGAGAGAAACGCTGTCTCAAAAAAAAAAATTTTTTTTTAAATAAAATTAGGAAGTACCCAAAGGATATGGAGACATATCAAAAAGACACATGAGCCACTTGAAGTGGCTCCCACTGATCAATTCTGTGACAACTCAAGCATCAAAATAATTAATTATATTAGTGAATCATAACTCACTGAATAAGGATCCATGTGTTCACACTAATATTAATTAACTAATTAATTTGGGGAAATGGGAAAGTACTCCCTTACAGCAGAATGAGAAATAATAAATGTAGAAGGAGTGATAAATTTAAAAATTACTTGTTGGCAACCATCACAAAAACAATTGATTTAGGTAAAAATCTAAAACTACTGGATGAAAATTTGATGAAAAACAGGATATCCACATAGTTGTGAAGTATCTCCCCATGAGATACTGATTAATTAATTACAAAGGACAATATAGTAAGATTACAATGTAGAAATCTGGCAGACATCAGATTTCTAGCCAAGTAATCATAGTTAACATTACCAATAGTAATGGCATAAATTGATATCATGTACTTCCTGATATGATGCACTAGGAAGATTACAATCTCACTTCTCTTGTAATCCCGGCAACAATACAACTGAAATCGCATCGTAACATAACTTCAGACAAACCCAAATGATTGTCCTCTACTCTTTAAAAATATTAAGATTGTGAGGGGGCACAGTGTCTCACCCCTGTCATCCCAGCACTTTGAGAGGCCAAGGTGGGCGAATCTCTTGAGGTCATAAGTTCAAGACTAGCCTGGCCAACATGGTGAAACCCTGTCTCAACTAAAAAAAAAAAAAATTAAATAGGCATGGTGGTGGGCACCTGTAATCCCAGCTACTTGGGAAGCTGAGGCAGGAGAAGTTGCAGTGAGTGAGATCGCACCACTGTACTCCAGCCTGGACAACACAGCAAGACTCCATCTCAAATATATATAGATTGTAAGAAAGGAGGAAGAAAAATGGAGGAACTCTTCTAGATCTAAGAAGACTAAAAAGCAGGGCCATCTCATCTACAGTGGAGAATTAGATGCCACTTGAGAAACAATTTCTAATATACTAGATGCTTGGCACCAAGTGACCAGGCAGTTACAGCCACCCATCACCAGCTATATTCTGTCATACCCACCAAGTCATGAGGTCAAGTGTGCCTAGCAACAACTCATGATAAGATGATAATGGATATACCCTGAAGCTACGTGATCAGAAGGTCAAAACTCCACATCATCCATCACTGTTGTACTAATGACATTCCTAAGTGCACATCTATAGCCATATGACCCCATATGATCCCGTAGGACCAGCTTAGAGCGGAGGAAAAAGACTGAGCTTGGTTCATGGATATGAAGGTCTGTACGTATGTGTAGGTAAACAAAAGGATGATAGCTACAATACAGCTTATTCAAAGAGCATCTTGAAAAACAGTGGTGAGAAAAAGTCCTCCCCATGGGAAGAATTTTGGATGGTCATCTTCCTTGTGTGGAAAAAGAAGTGGCTTATGATTAGAATATATATGAACTCATAGGTAGTGGCTTGACAGAGTCTGAGCGGTGAGAAGAAAGATGGGTAGATCAGGTACAAAGAGGACTAGGAGTAGAGGCATGTGAATGAATAAATGGGGTGGGCACAGAGTGTGAAGATCTTTGATGCACATGTTAACTCCCACTAGCAAGGTACTACATAACCAGATAGAGAAAAAGACTCAGCCAGTTGACAGCATCTGGCCTCTAAGA
This sequence comes from Gorilla gorilla gorilla, assembly GCF_029281585.2. Classification (NCBI taxonomy): domain Eukaryota; kingdom Metazoa; phylum Chordata; class Mammalia; order Primates; family Hominidae; genus Gorilla; species Gorilla gorilla. Next base: position 25,778,915 of record NC_073228.2, on the reverse strand, counting down.
CTGGCCACCCCAGTGCTGGCATAATGGCCACATGACTGAAATGGCTATGGTAACAAGGATGGAGATAATTCATAGGCCCAACAGCATGGTCTCCTACTTATATAGATTGATCAGGATGCTGCCTTGGTTGAATGTCCAACCTGGCAAGCAACAGAGACCAGAAGCCAATGTTGAGCCTCCAAGATGACACCATCTCACAAGCAGATCCACTGGCACATAAGGTATCAAGTTGACTGCATTGGACCTACTTCTACTGAAGGAGTACAGATCCATTATGCTGGGAATCAATACTTATTTGGATATGCATTTGTTTTTCCTGCATCACTATCTGAGGACTTATGGAGCTCGAATCCACTGATACAGGATCCCACATAACATTGTACCAGACCAGGTAACCCATTTTATAGTAAAGGAGGTATGACAATAGGCCCCTGACCACAGGACCAACTGATCACATTACCTACCCAACCATCCAGAAGCTGCCAGCTGATAGAACCTTGAAATGGCCTGTTGAAAGCATAATCAAAGCACCAGCTTTGAGATATGATCCTCTATGATGAAGTATATACTTTAAATCAAACATCTTCATTGTCTCCCCAATAGGAACAATACATGGGTCTGGGAATCAAGGATTTGAAGCAGCAGTGGCCAAGTTATTATCTCTCCCCTTGACTCACTTGGGGACACTTATGCTTTTGTTCCACATCTGAAATCTATAAATAGTTTAAAAGGCCTTGTTTCCGAAAGTGAAACACTTCCACTACAGGCACAGCAAGTCCTATTGAACTATAAACTACAGATGGTGCCTGGCAACTTTGGGCTCCTTTTGCCAAGGAACCAGCAAGCAAAGATCTCACCATCTTAGAAAGGGTCATTGACTCTGATCATCAGGAGCAAATAAGGCTGCTGCCTCCTCAGTACTCCTTGATACAATTTTGATTATAAAAATCATAGAAACATCAGAAAGGCATAGAGGCCTTTCAGACCCCTCAAGGATGAAGGTCTTTGTCACACCACCAGAAGAGCCACTGAGACCAACAGAAGAGCCAGCCAAGGGTGAGGAGAATATGAAATGGATGGTGGTGGAGGAAGAAGATGAGTATCAGTTGCAGTTCGAAGGCCAACTGCAGCATCAGGTGTTGTAGTTTATCTCACTAACCTTACTCTACTGAGTTTCACCCAAGAAAAGAGGTCTATCAGAATCCTGGAGGAGCTATTCTCAGAAAGCATACAAAGCAGTGGATCAAGCAAAAAAAAAAAAAGAGTGTATTGTCATGGGTACTGTACTGTGCCATCCAATTTTCCTTTAAGGACTGAAGGGCAATGAATTGAGGGAAGTCACAGGTAAACAGTAAAAAATTGAGGCTCTCTTCCAATAGCCCAAAGGGAATTGAATCATGCCAACAACCACTGAGTGAGCTTAGAAGTGAATCCTCCTCCACTTGACCCTTCAGATAAGACTGCAGCCCTGGCCAACCCCTGACATTCTGTAGAAAATCAATTGACTATAAATGTGTGAGTTTATTTTTGAACTGCCTATTCTCTTACATTGGTCTATGTGTCTGTATTTGTACCAGCTGATTTGATTACTATAGCTTTGTAGTATATTTTGAAGTTAGATAATGTGATGACTGTAGCTTTGTTCTTTTCATTCAAGATTGCTTTGGCTATTCAGGGGCCTTTGTAGTTTCATACAAATTGTTTTTTCTATTTCTGTGAAAAATGTCATTGGAATTTTGATAGGGATTGCACTGAATCTGTAGATCACTTTGGGTAACATGGACATTTTAACAATATTAATTCTTCCAATCTATGAACATTAATATTATTCCATTTATTTGTGTCTTTTTAAATTCCTTTCATCAATATTTTATATTTTTCAGCATACAAGTCTTTCGCTTCCTTGGCTAAATTTCTTCCTAAGTATATATATACATTTTTGTAGCTATGCGAATGGGAGTTTTCTTAGTTTGTTTTTCAGATGGTTTGCTATTAGAGTATAGAAATGCTACTGATTTTTGTATGTTAATTTCATATTCTGGAACTTTACTGAATTTGTTTATTAGTTCCAACATATATTTTAAATTTAAAAACAATAAAATGAATTATGAAGCATTTGCAACAAAAGGTGGGATAATACAAAAATATTCTCTCCCCTTTTTCAGAGCCAATGCAGTGACCATGTGTGGGCAGGAGAAGACATTCTAAATGCTTACTGCCCTCTTTCCATGTCTAGAGCTGTTAGGTAGGATAAGAGAGGTCTATTTTTAAATTGACATGCAACAAGTTAAAGAAAACAATGGTTCTAAAGCTTTGTGCTTTGAGAGGAGGAAACCAGAGCAGATGGTTTTTTGTTTGGCAAAAATCCCTAAATAGGGCTTTTGGTTTAGAAAGGGGAAATACCACAACCTCTCAAACTCCACCTTCAGCACACACACACACACACAACACACACACACACACGCACACACACACATACACAGAGTCTGAAGGAAAGAATTGAGGAAGAAAAAGTAAAATGTTGTTGTTGTTGTTTGTTTGTTTGTTTGTTTTGAGACAGAGTTTCGCTCTTGTCGCCCAGGCTAAAGTGCAATGGCGCCATCTCGACTCACTGCAACCTCCACCTGCCAGGTTCAAGCGATTCTCCTGCCTCAGCCACCCAAGTAGCTGGGGCTACAGGCACCCGCCACCATGCCCAGCTAATTTTTTGTATTTTTCTAGAGACGGGGTTTCACCATGTTGGCCAGGCTGGTCTCGACCTCCTGACCTCAGATGATCCACTTGCCTTGGCCTCCTAAAGTGCTGGGATTACAGGTGTGAGCCACCACACCTGGCCATAAAATTGTTTTTTAAGGTTAAGTAAAGGGAATTTGGAGCTTTTGAATGAAAGCCTAGAAGGGAGGGGAGCCACTCTGGTTTCTGTAAAAGGAGGAGGAGCAGAGAAGCATCTTGGAGAAAAGATCTGGTCCACATCACATGGAATCGGGTTAAGTTCTGAGAAAGAGGCATGGGTGGGGAAATCCTATGGAGAATGCAGATTGTGGAGAAGTGATGGGTAGTACCTAGTGCAGATGGCAAAGGAAATAACTCCAGGACTTTTGTAAAAACAGGCACTAAAGAGTTGGAGCAGTAGCTGGAAGAAAGATGTGAAGTAACAGGGCTTCTTTTTTTAATGGGTGATATTACTGTATATCTGTATGCTGATTGAAGTGTTTCAATAGAAAGGAAAAAATAAACATGGATAAGCATTAATTAGAGGAGTAAAATCCTTAAGTAGGAGAGAGAAAATGGGACCTAGCATATAAAGAGAGGGTTTGTCCTTAGATGTTCATCCATTGTAACCTGACAGAAGGCAGATTCTGTGGTTGCCGATACTGGTAGAATGATGGATTTGGGAGTGGAAAGATTAAAAAAAAATGATCTTTTGATCTTTTCTATTTTCTCAGTGAAATAAGGAGCCAAGTTATCAGCTAAGGGTGAGGAGAAGGAAGGTGGCTTGAGAAAGGTTGAGAAGAGAAATAGCCACTTTAGAGAGTAAGGGAGTGAACAAACTAGAGAAATATAATAGGATTGTCAGGCAGAGCTGGAGGCCCATGTAAAGTTTGTGTTTATGAATTTAAAATGGGACCTATTGGCATGGTTGTGAGTTTCTCTTTTTTTTCCAGCCATGTTCAGTTCCTTAGGTGCAGGCATAAGGAAGGCAGATGGTGCCAGGGATGAGTTTGGCCAGCAAACACTACCAAAGGAGAGAAGAGCAAGGGAGTTGAATATATGCAAAGGAATGACGTCAATGATGGGTCATGGAATTGTAGTGGATACAGAAAAAATTTTTTGGCACTATGTAAACCCAGCATCAAGGATGCAAATTCAGTCCTATTGACCTGGAAGTCCATGCTTACTTCTGTATGGCAATGCTTCTCAAACTTGAGGATGCACAAGAACTATCTGGAAACTATGTCATAAATGCAGAACTCTGGGCCATTCTTAACAATTCTGGGGCACAACACTTGTTCTTTGAAATAAGCAGATAGGTAATAGTAATGGAAGGAGGGGGTCTGTGGCCCATTCTATGAAAAATATTGTATTGCAGGTGTTTTACGTGAAAGTGCTTGAAAGTAGGATTTATTTGTTTGTTTATTTATTTATTTATTTATTGAGATGGAGTCTCACTCTATCGCCCAGGCTGGAATGCGGTGGCACCATCTCAGCTCACTGCAACCTCCACCTCCCAGATTCAAGCAATTTTCTTGCCTCAGTCTCCCGAGTAGCTGGGATTACAGGCCCACATCACCACGCCCAGCTAATTTTTGTATTTTTAGTACAGACAGGGTTTCACCACGTTGCCCAGGCTGCTCTCGAACTCCTGACCTCAGGTGATCCACCTGCCTCTGCCTCCCAAAGTGCTGGGATTACAGGTGTGAGCCACCGCGCCCAGCCAAGATCAGGGTTACGCACAGGAAAAGTGGGACACCCAGACAATTGTTTATACTGTCAACTTCACAGCCATAGAATGATGACGTTCCAAGTATTTGCATTTCTTAACCAAATGACATAACTAAAAGTAAGCTACCATGAAGCTAACACTGCAATGGGTGCGGCAATAAATTCAGTAGCTTTATTTTTAAATTTCAATTAGGTTCCTTGGATGAACAAGAAACAAGTGTGACATTTTATGTGGAATCTGAAAACCACCTTAGCATGGCTTTACATCGGATGCATCAGTTTTCCAAAAAGCCAGAGAACTGTGTTCTGTTGGGGGAGAAAAAGATAAACATTCTAAGAGAAACAATCATTTCTTAAACGTGGTAAATAGCTAAAGCCAAACCAAATACATTTTACAAGTATATAGAATACATGTGATTATGTGAATGAAACCATTTAGTGTGAGGTTTAAGTGATGGGAGAAAACATTAGGGAAATGATAAGACCCTCATTTTCTTTTTCTTTTTCTTTTTCTTTTTTCTTTTTTTAAGACAGAGTCTCGCCCTGTCGCCCAGGTTGGAGTGCAGTGGCACAATCTCAGCTCACTGCAACCTCTGCCTCCCAGGTTCAAGTGATTCTCCTGTCTCAGCCTCCCGAGTAGTTGGGACTACAGGCAAGTGCCACCATGCCAGGCTAATCTTTGTATTTTTAGTAGAGACTGGGTTTCACCATGTTGGCCAGGCTGGCCTCCTGACCTCAAGTGATCTGCCCGCCTTGGCCTCCCAAAGTGCTGGGATTACAGGTGTGAGCCACTGCGCCTGGCCAAGATCCTCATTTTCAAGAGATAAAATTAAAGCTTCTATATACAGTGAAGACTGTTCTATAACAGTCAAGATTAAAGGGGAAAAAACAGTATCGGCCCTTTATAGTACTGCATCTGTCCAAAGACCATAAGAGAGAAGATCCTGAAGAAATATATCAACAAAGCTAAGACTTTTTTCAATTATTCTTTTCTCACATTTTTTCTACTGATTTTTATTTAAGCTTATTGTATTTTGTCATGTTTTGTATTTAACATCTCACCAGGGCTCTGCTGTCTTTTGAACAATGGCAATTTATTCAGTGCATTTGTAACTATTTACAATTAAAATTATATTCCTCCATGTCATGCATATTTCTAATAATCAAACCAACCCCATGAGGTGGGTATTTTTAATCAGTTATCATTCCCTTCTCTCCCACTAGCTGGACACTTCTCAGACTCCTCTCTTCTTAGCTTTGTCTGCTCCCTACTGTCCTCTCCCAGCTGCTAAAACAAGATTGTCAATGTTTTTGAAAGATTTCTAAACCTAGAGCCAAGGACAGCTTCAGCCTCTGGCTGGTTCTTACTTCCTGGCATCAGAGACATTTCAACCCTAAATCTGAAACCTTAAAAGGTTAGCAGCTCTAAATGCTGGTCATTACACACTTCTTTATCTCTCACAAACCTGGTATCATCCTCCTTAAAATATTTTGCTCTAATGGATACTTTTCAAACTCTAGGAATTGCTGGAGAAATGGGAAATGTTAGATCTTTAGACCAATTATCATTGCCACGAGTTGTTTTGCAACTTGGGGTGAGTTCTCTATAATGTGGGACCAAGATGAGATAGATATTTTATTATTCAATATTTGGTTCATTATTATTCAAGCTCAACTTGGAATTATACAAGATGGCATCATTCACCTCAGCATTCATTGAATAAAACCACAACCCTGAGTTTTACAGAAAAGACTTAGAAAAGAGGCTGGGCGCGTAGTTCATGCCTGTAATCCTGGCACTTTGGGAGACTGAGACAGGTGGATTGCTTGAGTCCAGGGGTTCAAAACCAGCCTTGGCAACATGGCATAATCTCTTCTCTAATAAAAATATAAAAAATAGCTGGACATGGTGGTGCGTGCATGTAATCTCAGCTACTCAGAAGGCTGAGGTGAAAGGGCCACTTGAGCCCAGAAAGTAGAGGCTGCAATGAGATGTGATTGCACCACTGCACTTCAGCCTGGGTGACAGTGAGACCTTGTCTCAAAAAAAAAAAAAAAAAAAAAAGAATTGGAAAGGAAAATGCAAGTGGGGACACCATCTGCAGCTCACTGCTTCATATCATTGTTTCTCCCTCTCACCCCTCTTTTTAAAAACCCAGTGGCCAAATTCATCTGTGTTTTGTTTGTTTTTGTTTTGAGACGGAGTTTCGCTCTGTTGCCCAGGCTGGAGTGCAATGGCGCGATCTCGGCTCACTGCAACCTCCACCTCCCAGGTTCAAGTGATTCTCCTGCCTCAGCCTCCCGAGTAGCTGGGATTACAGGCACCCGGCACCACAGCAACTAATTTTTGTATTTTTAGTAGAGACAGACTTTCACCTTTTTGGCCAGGCTGCTCTCAAACTCCTGACCTCAGGTGATCCACCCGCCTCAGCCTCCCAAAGTGCTGGGATTACAGGCGTGACCCACCGCACCTGGCCTCATCTGGTTTTTGACAATCATTATATAACAAAGGCTCTGATTATGATGACGGGCAAGTGGGAGTCCTAGCTAAACGTTCCATTGCAGACTTACCCTTGAAGCATTTGGGGACTTCGATAGTGCCATCTATACACTGAGCATCCTCTGTGTAGCTACACTTCTTTTCCTTATTTTTGCAGAAGAAAGAAACTTTATCACCATGTAGCATTCCATTCTTAAATTTTTCCTGAATCTTTACTCTCTCTCCTTGGTACACCACAGTGGCTTTTTTCACAGGTACTTTACAAGATGCTGAAAGAGAGAATACTTGTAATCAGGACTTAAGAGTTCAGGAAGTCTTTCTGAAAGAGAGTATAGCATTTGAAACAGTAGATGAGTACACCTACACAAATTGGTCAAGGCAAGAAAAATCCAAGAATATATATAGTAAGTAATGGTAATATGATTGCTAATTGCAGTTCTCTATTAATAGAACCATTATTCATAGCTTCCAAGATGGCCTTCTCTTCCCCTACAGTAGCCACAGAAGGTCAGAACAGAAGCATCAGAGCCTCCATTTCAGTGAAAAAAAAAAAAAAAAAAACTAACAGATACTGACATTTCATGTAAGCCTACACTGCCCTCTCAGATTGCATTCATTAAGCAGGTGCATCTATCCAGCAGCCATTGTGAGTGTTGGCTGATAACAGCTCATAAATATTCTGAAAAATTGCCTTCAGCCATAGGGAAGCCACCTCTCCCAGGAGTTTATGCAAACCACCCCCAGGGTCAGGGAAGGGAGCAGCTCAAAGCCAAAGACGGACTGATGAGGGAATATAAAAAGCAGGTCCCCTTGGCTCTTAGTGGGATTAACTCAAGGGTGGAATTCACACTCCAGAGCTCCCAGTGGGATCAAACTGAACCTCATTTTAGCAGAGACCACAATTCTCCCTGGCTCGGCAGCATTAGCATCACCAGGGAACCTGGCATAAATGCAAATTGTCAGGCCCCATCCCAGATCTACCAAATCAGAAACTCTAAGAGTGGAGCTCAAAAATCCTGTGTTAAAACAAGCCTTCCAGGTGTTGCTGATCCACAGCGAAGTTTGAGAACCGGTGCCTTACCCTCGCAAATCTGCCTCACTCTTTCTTCTCCTGAGACATTCACTAAATCAACTGTACTCAAATCCCCATCTCAGGCTCTGCTTCTAGGGAACTGTAACCTAAGATGCTAGTTATTTGTCATCTTGCCTGCTGCCCCAGAGTTCCTCTTTCTGCTTAAACTGTCCAGCCCATAGTGACCTGAGCAGAGTTCTAATGCTAGGCTGTTGTTCTTTACTTATGCACGACACTGATGGGATCAAGCGTAGACACCTAACTCAAAAGGAACCAGTGTCTCCAGGAAAGATGCCAGTTGGTGATGAATCCTGTAACTGAGAGGGTCTGGTGTATATCAAGCCATGTTCAAGATGAATAAGCAGACAGACAGAAATGGGAGAGACCATTGAGATACGGAAAAAGTAGGAATAGTTCCTGCCTTTCAGTTCCAATCTTCAGGAGTAGCAGTTGTATTTCATGTCTTTATCTTCAATGCCCACATGATCGACTTGCCTGTTGCCTCCTTATAATATCCCCAGTTTCCTTGAACTCACTCGAATGTGTGGTTGGTTTTTGCAATGAGAAGAGCCTTGGCTAGACAGAGCACAAAAAGGGGTGGGCATGGTGGCTCACATCTGTAATCACTGGAACCTGGGAGGTGAAAGTTTCAGGGAACTGAGATTCCACCATTACACTCCAGCTAGGCAACAGAGTGAGACTCCATCTCAAAAAAAAAAAAAGAATCCATGTGTCTACAATAATACTAAAAAATGATGGATGGAAGAAAATCTCTTCTCTATATAGGCCAAGGCAGGGGGATCACCTGAGGTCAGGAGTTTGAAATCAGCCTGGCCAACATGGCAAAGCCCCATCTCTATTAAAAATACAAAAATTAGCCGGGTGTGGTGGTGGGGTGCCTGTAATCCCAGCTACTCTGGAGGCTGAGGTAGGAGAATCGCTTGAACCCGGGAGGCAGAGGTGGCAGTGAGCCGAGATCACGCCATTGCACTCCAGCCTGAGCGACAGAGCAAGACTCCATCTCAAAAAAAAAAAAAAAAAAAAAAAGAGTGCTCAGAGGCAAAGACTTAAAAGCAAATAAAGAAAGCCCACATGATCTCCCACCATATCACCAATGCTTACAAAGGATCTGTTTATTTCATACTGTTTAAAGTCAACGATGCTTCCTAAGCATGAGGCTTCCCCATGCACCTGTGAGTCCTGAAGTCACATGCCAGCAGTTTCCTAGCAAGTCTGAGCAACAAGTGGAAAAGTGTTGGAACAAGAAAATAGCAAGTAAAGGTGATCCACTGTATCAGTTCAGAGATCTTACAGGACTTCGCCTATATTTCCATACCTTTACAACTTGGCATGGCAAACCAGTTTCCCAGTTTGGTACATTCTATTTCTTCCGGGCCATCCAGAGAATATCCATCATGGCAGCCAAATGTGGCTTTATCCTTGTAATAAAGTGTTGGTTTTGCAGGATAGTTCACAAATCCATTGTCTGGTCTTGATGGGAATGGGCATTTTACTTCTAAAACATTTATTCAATAAGACATATTAGTAATAAATAGTGCTATCCAATAGTCATGAAATAGTTACATCCTTGTCTCTGTCACACCACTGAATCACTGTGTGTTCCTGTAACTGGAATGCAATTTATAGTTACCTTGTGCTTAATTCTGTCCCCACTCCTCTTATATCTGTGGTACCCTGGATATTAAAAAAGAAACAACCACACTTTGAAAGTAAATTAATGAGACTTCACTAAGTTCTCTGGGTTTTCACATATAATCATAAGGTATTATTTATTGCAAACTTCATCTCTACACAGTCTAAGATGGTGGGTTTGAAAGAAGAAAAGCAAAGTCTATTTCTAACAAACCATAAAATTAAAATGCAAAGACTGAACCCCCCCATTCACACTTAGTACACCATTATTTGGCTTTAAAATAGTAAATCTTACTGTTATTCAATTCAGACTATAGAAGAAGCCAGCAGGAAATACATCAGAGAAAAATGGTGCTGCTTCCTGGCCTCCTTAAGATCCTCAACAGTAGAAGCCCAAACCCACGTCCTTATGAGCTGCAGTGCGAGAAAGCAAGGCTGCAGCCAGGAGCACAATATTCTCAGAGGTAGTTTAAGGAGGTAATTAAGGGTACAAACTCCAGAGTCAGACCGCTTGGCTCAATTTTGGTTCTACCACACATTAAATAAAACAGAATTCATGAGGCCAGGCACAGTGGCTCACTTCGGTCATCCCGGCACTTTGGGAGGCTGAGGTGGATGCTGAGGAGGTCAGAAGTTCAAGACCAGCCTGGCCAACATGACAAAACCCCATCTCTACTAACAAAAATTAGCCGGGTGTGGTGGCGTGCACCTGTAATCCCAGCCACTCAGGAGGCTGAGGCAGGAGAATCACTCAAACCCAGGAGGTGAAGGTTGCAGTGAGCTGAGATTGCACCATTATGCTCCAGCCTGGGCAACAGAGTGAGACTCCAACTCAAAAAAAAAAAAATAATAAGAATCCATGTGTATATAATAATACTACAAAATGGTGGATGGAGGGAAAGCTCTTCTCTATAGAGGGAAGCCAGTGAATAAATGTAGAAGGAAAGATAGAATTAGAAAGTCACCATTTTTCAGCCTCCAATGTCATAATTGACAGATTCAAGGATCATCATTGGATTCTACCATGACTGCCCAACAGTGGATATTCGCATGGTTTCGAGGTATCACCCACAGGTTGCTTACTATTCCAAAGAAAAAGCAGTGCCTTTACCAAAAGGTGATCTAACACCCCTCAACTGACTAAGGATCAAACTAAGCATGGCCAGTGATGGAACAGCTGACACTATGTGCCTCCTGATATGACAGAATTTTTTTTTTTTTTTGAGACGGAGTCTCACTCTGTTGCCCAGGCTGGAGTGCAGTGGCACAATCTTGGCTCACTGCAACCTCCGCCTCCTGGTTCAAGCGATTCTCCTGCCTCAACCTCCTGAGCAGCTGAGACTACAGGCGCACGCCACCACACCCAGCTAATTTTTGTATTTTTGGTAGAGACGGGGTTTCACCATATTGGCCAGGCTGGTCTTGAACTCCTGACCCCGTGATCCACCTGCCTCGGCCTCCCAAAGTGCAGAATGTATTCTTAACAGTAATATTTAACGTGAATCTAATCATGAGTAAATAACCAATCAAGTTCAGATTATGGAACATTCTACAAGACAACTAGCCTGTACTCTTCAAAAATGTCAATGAAAGACAACAAAAGAGGCAAGGACTTATTCTTAATTATAGGAGACTAGGCTCACGCCTGTAATCCCAGCAGTTTAGGAGGCTGAGGCAGGCGGATCATTTTAGTTCAGGAGTTTGAGACCAGCCTGGCCAACACAGTGAAATCCCATCTCTACTAAAATTATAAAAATTAGCTGGGTGTGGTGGCAGGTGCCTATATTCCCAGCTACTTGGGAGGCTGAGGCAGGAGAATTGCTCAAACCTGGGAGGTAGATGTTGCAGTGAGCCAAAATTGCACCACTGCACTCCAGCCTGCGTGACAGAGTGAGACACCATTTCAAAATAATAATAATAATTATTATTATAGGAGACTAGAGAGACATGACAACTAAATTAAAGGTGTGATTCTTGATTAGATCCTGCATAAAACAAAACTCATGTATAAGAGATACTTCTGGGTCAATTGGGAAAATTTGCATCTGAGATAAATGTTGCATGATATCATTGTTGTTTATGTTATTAGAATGGTTTGGATTATTATTGTTAATAATCCAAAACATATGAAGTGATGATATAAAATGTCCTTGTTCTTAGTATATTCATGCTGAAGTCTTTATGGGCAAGTATCATAATATATACAACTTATTTTCAGATGATGCAGGAAATAAAAGGGATCTTTCTATGGAGAAACAGAAAAATGTTACAACATATTAACAGTTGATACGTCTAGGTGACGTTGAAAAAAAAAAAGGAACCTACTTTTTAGGGCTTGGGAGAATGAAGTCAGATGACACATATGTAGCAGGAGAACAGTGCCTGGCCCATAGTTGAGTGCCCAGAAAGGTACAAGTTACTACTGTTATTGGTAGCTCCTCCATGCTGAAAATCACTTATGTTTTGAATCGTTCACTGGATATCTGTAATATCTACCACTGGAGAAGTTAATAGTCACGAAAATAACTCTTGGCCAGGAGCAGTGGCTTACACCTGTAACCCCAGCACTTTGAGAGACTGAGGCAGGCAGATCACTTGAGGTCAGGCATTTCAGACCAGCCGGATGATCATGGTGAAACTCCGTCTCTACTAAAAATACAAAAATTAGCCGGGTATGGTGACGGGCGCCTGTAATCCCGGCTACTTGGGAGGCCAAGGCATGAGAATCGCTTGAACCCAGGTGGCAGTAAGCCAAAATCACCCCACTGCACTCCAGCCTGAGTGACAGAGTGAGACTATCTCAAAAAAAAGAAAAAAACTAACTATTTGTGCACATGATAAACTTTATAATTTGTCTGTTTGTTATGCAGCTGACAAACTTAAAGATAGTAATGACAGGTCAAGTTAGAGAAGAAACAATTTTCATAATTTCTTAAAAATCAAATATTTCTGTGATTCCTAAACTTGGGTAAAGATTTTTAAAATGTGTAACAATCAGACAGCAACCCAGTCTTAACCTTCATCTCCTAGGACTCTCCAATTTAACCCAGGAACTTCACCCAGAAGAGAACTTCACCAGCCTCGCTGAAATGTCCAGCTGTCCATGGATACATCCTGCCTTTCATGTCTCCCTCATGTGTGGTATGCCTTCTCCTCATTCTCTACTGCTCCTCCAACACCCATTTCAAAGGTCACCACTTATGGGAAGCTGTCCCAGGCAGCTCCAGACAGTTAATTGCATTATTTATAATTCCCTTGGGTCAGAAGCCAGGTCTCATTCATCGGGAATCCACAGTGCCCAGCACACTGCCTGGCACATGGTAGATGCTCAATAAACAGCTGTTGAACGAGTTCATTGGAAACACTCCATGATAGTCAGAATTTTCAACACCTTTCACAGATGGGATCTTGCCCTACCGTACGTATTTTGTCTGATCATTGCACTTACCCCTGCATTCTGGTAATTTAGTCCAATTTCCATGTGTCGTGCAGGTAATTGTATCATTTCCAAACATCGCATGTTGTGGCAAACATTCAAAAACTGCTGTGTCCCGATAGAGGGAATTGTTTCCAGCTGATGGCTTATAAACACGAAGTGTTGCAAACGTAGGTATGGATGGTGGAGGGCAGGTGATGGCTGGGAAAAGAAAGAACTATCATTTCTATGAAAATAGTTAAGGCTTTTAAATATACTCTTTCCAGAAAGAAAAAAAAAACCCTAAGGATAAACTTGAGAGAATGCAAACTGATCAAATTAGCAGGGTAAAAATAGTCAATTGTGGATGCCTAATAGGAAAATATGACCTGCCGGGCACGGTGGCTCACGCTTGTAATCCCAACACTTTGGGAGGCTGAGGTGGGCAGATCACTAGAGGTCAGGAATTTCAGACCAGTCTGGTCAACATGGTGAAACCCCGTCTCTACCAAAAATACAAAAATGAGCCAGGCATGGAGGTGTGTGTCTGTGGTCCCAGCTACTCCAGAGGCTGAGGCAGGAGAATCGCTTGAACCTGGGAGGCAGAGGTTGCAGTGAGCCAAAATTGCACCACTGCACTCCAGCCTGGGCAACAGAGTGAGTCTGTCTCAGAAAAGAGAAAGAAAGAAGGAAGGAAAGAAAGAAAGAAAGAGAGAGAGAGAGAGAAAGGAAGGAAGGAAGGAAGAAGGGAGGGAGGGAGAGAGGGAAGGAAGGAAGGAAGAAGGGAGGGAGGGAGAGAGGGAAGGAAGGAAGGAAAGAAAGAAAGAGGAGGGGAGGGGAGGGGAGGGAGGGAGTAAGGAAGGAAGGAAAGGAAGGAAGGAGGGAGGGAGGAAGGAAGGAAAGGAAGGAAGGAAGGAAGGAAGGAAGGAAGGAAGAGAGGAAGGAAGGAAGCCCTCAAATCAGATGTCCAAACCAGTCAAAACACCAAAAAAATGAAGGAAATTTAAGTCTTGCCACCGCCTTTTGCAACAACACAATGGTTAGGTTTTATAAAATCTTTTATTCAAATACTACCTTGGAAGATGCTTCTGGAAGGCAGAATTTGTCCCTCAGTGCTGAGGGACCATCCTGAAATAATGGCTGGTGGCAGCAACTTGGTACATAGTAGTTTGGGAATGAGTTCCATTACCAGTTCAGTCTGTTTCTGCTGAATACCTCCCTGCTTTTGGACTCTTGGTATGGACGGAGCTTACCCAAGTAGCTTCAGGAACCCAGAGAGATAGTAGTGGCTTGTCACCCTGACCTGAGTACTATGGAGCTTCAACAAGTTGAACTAGCATAAAAGAAGATAGTGCAGACCAAAATGCGATTTACCTTGAATTCCCTAGATCCCTGATGCTCAAAGTGTGGTCCAGGGGCTAGCAGCACGGGCATAGCCTGGGAAAATAGCTTGTTGGAAATGCAGAAGCTCAGACCCCACTGCAGGTGCCTGAATCAGAATCTACGTTTTAACAAGGTGCCCAGGAGACTCATATGTGCATTCAAGTATGAGAAATAGTCATTTAAATTAGATTAAAGCTCAAGTAGTCTATTTATAACCCTTTTGGAAAGTGAGTTTATGGCTAGGCACCGTGGTTCACGACTGTAATCCCAGAGCCCTGAGAGGCTGAGGCAGGTAAGGTTGCTTGAAACCAAGAGTTCAAGACCAGTCTGGGCAACAGAGCAAGACCCTGTCTCCACAAAAATTTTTAAAAACTAGCCAGATCTGGTGGCACTCATCTATAGTCTCAGCTGCTCGGGAGACTGAGAGGATCACTTGGCCCCAGGAGTTCGAAGTTACAGTGAGCTGTGATCACGCCACTGCACTCCGGCCTGGGCAACAGAGCAAGACCCTATCTCTAAATAAAGAAGCAAATTTGTATAATCGGTATAAATCTGTTTTAAATGAAAACTGTAGGAACCATCGTGATTCCTACTGCTGAGTGAAAATTTTACTTAATTTGTCCTTTAAAAACTTTTGTTTTTGCTTGTTCAGGTTTTCTTAAACAATTATTTATTTGAAATTGCTTTACTTTCCACTTGCTTTTTTTTTTTTTTTTTTTTTGAGACGGAGTTTCACTCTTGTTGCCCAGGCTGGAGTGCAATGGTGCGATCTCGGCTCACTGCAACCTCCGCCTCCCGGGTTCAAGTGATTCTCTTGCCTCAGCCTCCCAATTGGCTGGGATTACAGGCATGCGCCACCACGCCCAGCTAATTTTATATTTTTAGTAGAGATGGAGTTTCTCCATGTTGGTCAGGCTGGTCTTGAACTCCTGACCTCAGGTGATCCACCCTCCTCGGACTCCCAAAGTGCTGGGATTACAGGCGTGAGCCACTGCACCTGCCCTCCACTTGCTTTTGCTAAAGACAGACCTCACTGACATGTTGAAGAACTATAATTAGTATTGAAATGCCTGGGCCTCCTGGTCAAAGATGTATAAATCACAAGTTGGGGAACATAAGAACGTCCTTCCCTACATAAGCAAAGCCCAGAGATGACTCTGACAGCTTGGCTGAGGATCCTCTGAAAAAACAACAGTGCTTTTTGGAGGAATGCCAATCAGCTCCTAGGATGCAAGCCCCTTTGATGGGCTCTTGGCTTACTGTGAGGGTGACTTTCCTCCTCGTCTGCCCCATAAGTCACTAGGCTTACTCTCTGAAGGCAAAGCTGCCTCCTTTGGCCTTGCAGCCTCAGTGCTAATAAGAGGATCCAGCATACAGTAGATCCTCAATTCATGTTTATTGAATAAGTTAATACATGAATGAATGAATTCCAGAGTGGGAGGAAGATGTTTGTTTGATCTCACTGTTTGCAGAAGTTCCTCTAGTTAAGTGGTGACAGTCCCTGATAGACCAATGCCACACATATCCAAGCCTCTTCCAAAGCACTATGAGAGCATTGGAGTCAACACACCCAGCAATGACTGGCTTAGATAGAGTAAAGACCACGAGGTGGAGAATACAGAATGTGTCCGTGAGTAAAATGCTTCCCTTCTGTCATTCCAAAGTGGTTGTTTCATCTTCTAGAGCAAGATACCAGGATGAATATCCCCCACAAGGGTGACCATTCATCTCACTGAGCTGCGACTGAAAAGATTCCAGATGTGAGACTTTGAGTGCTAAAACCAGAAAGGTTCTGGGCAAACCAGCTGATCACTTTGCCCACAGACTTACGAGCACAGACAGGAAGCTCCGGGCTCCATTTTCCTTCCTCAGTGCACTTGGCAGAATCAGCGCCATTCAGATAAAACCTGCAAAAGGAAAATTCATTCTATCAAGAAGTAAAATAATCCATCACTGACATCTCAAATATCTTTTCCATTGAGCATTGCTTCATATTAATGCTATTGACTTCTTTTCCATCGTATAATGGTGTCTTCCTGACAAACTTAGTACTCATCTATGGCTCATGGAGCCTCCCAACCAATGATGCATGTGAATCACTGCAGGGTTCCACAGCTGGTGAGTGGAGAATCCAAACCCCTAAATCCCTCATCTTTAAAGAGTTGGCCAAGATGACTGTTTCTAATATAAAGCAAAGAACTATCTCTTTTTCAGGATGACAAAAGTGAACCAAACTGAGTAATCTTCACTATTCATTTTCTTACAGCCTACTGACACCAATGAATAAAAGCAATGCAGTCTATTTCCAATGAAAATATAACATTCTGACTGGGTACTTTGGCTCATGCCTGTAATCCCAGCACTTTGGGAGGCCGAGATGGGCGGATCACTTGAGCCCAAGAGTTTGAGCCTGGGCAATGTGGCAAAGGCCCAATTTCTACAAAAAGTCACCAGGCCGTGGTGGTGTGTGCCTATAGTCCAAGCTACTCGAGAGGTAGAGGTGGAAGGAAAGATTCAAAAGGATTTAACCCGGGAGGTCGAGGCTGCAGTGAGCCATGATTGTGCCACTGCACTCTAGACTGAGCAACAGAGGAAGATCCCGTAAAAAAAAAAAAAAAAAGAAAGAAAGGAAGGAAAAAGTAAGGAAGGAGAGAGACAGACAAAGAAAGAAAGAAAGAAAGAAAGAAAGAAAGAAAAGAAAAGAAAACAAAAGAAAAGAAAAGAAAAGAAAGACAGAAGGAAGGGAGGGAAAGAGAAAGAAAGAAAGAAAGAAGAAAGGAAGGGAAGGGAAAGGAAAGGAAAGGAAAGGAAAGGAAAGGAAAGGAAAGGAAAGGAAAGGAGCAGGATGCCATGGTGGCTCACACCTGTAATCCCAGCACTTTGGGAGGCCAAGGAGGGTGGATCATAAGGTCAGGAGTTCAAGACCAGCCTGGCCAAGATGGTGAAACCCCATCTCTACTAAAAATATAAAAATTATCTGGGTGTGGTGGTAGGCACCTGTAATCCCAGCTACTGGGGAAGCTGAGGCAGGAGAATTGCTTGAACCCAGGAGGTGGAGGTTGCAGTGAGCCAAGAACGCGCCACTGCACTCTAGCCTGGGCGACAGAGCAAAAAGAAAGGAAAAAAAAAAAGAAAGAAAGAAAAATGTAACATTATGTCTTCGAAGCCAATTTTCTTAAGGTCATTTGTTACCAGACCCATTGGTAGATTGGTGTTTCAGATGAAAGGTGTGTATTTCTCTCTCACATGTAGTATTCCTTAACCTCCAATCCCAGTAGAAACTTACCCTAGTGGATAGCCAATGTGCTCTCAATAATGTCACAGGGGTGCCTTTGCTCCTTATGAGTCTGTGCCCACCGTAAGTGACTGCCTCCCTTTGCTCCCAGATGAGCCTGTGCCCACCATAAGTGATTGCTTCCCGGGGATGTGGAACTGCATTGCATTCTCCACTGTCACACTCCCAACCTTCTCCATAGAATTCTCTTCTAGAGACTACCAGGTTGGTCAATCAAATTAGCCTAATAACTAAAGCCCAAGTCTTATTCCTAAAGTATTTTAACCCTATCCAAGATTTGGCCCAGAGATCATATGGAATTATCATCCAGGTTCAATCATTTTAATGTACCTCCTCTGATAGATAATTAATCAGGAGCAGAAAAATTAGATACAGTGGTGACTACGTATTGCATTAGTTGTTATATTCTCCAATCCTTACCCCACCCTCAATGCTACAAGACCATCCTGGCTAACACAGTGAAACCCCGTCTCTACTGAAAACACAAAAAATTAGCCGGGCGTGGTGGTGGGCGCCAGTAGTCCCAGCTACTCAGGAGGCTGAGGCAGGAGAATGGTGTGAACCCAGGAGGTGGAGCTTGCAGTGAGCCGAGATTGCACCACTGCACTCCAGCCTGGGCGACAGAGCGAGACTCCGTCTCAAAAAAAAAAAAAAAAAAGCAGGACTAAAATCGATTTGCATTTGAAAGTCCAACCTAAAGGCTGAAAACAAAATATAGACCAGTCTTGATGTTTAGCTTAAGGATACGAAAATGTGCCCAGTCTGTTAACTGCTTAGTTCCATGAAAGTTCTTACCCAGTGTTACAAGAAAAACTGATCGTGTTGGGATATTCAAAAGTCGTATAGCGTACTGCTCCATTTTCTAAGATTCCAGCAAAAGGACATACTCTGGCTGTGATACGAAGATAAAAAATGTTACTTTTCTTTGGGTTAAAAAAAACATAAACAGGTAAATTTCTATTTATAGAATTTTTCATTAAATAAAACATATAAATTCATTTTCATCCTTTGGTTCAATAACTTTACTGGTAACTATTCTAAGAAAGCAATTCAAAATAAGACAAGTGATATATGTACAAAAGCGTTCATTATACTGTTTCTCCTAATAACAAAATTTGGACAGGTGGGGAGCAGTGGCTCACGCCTGTAATCCCAGCACTTTGGGAGGCAGAGGAGGGTGGATCACTTGAGGTCAGGAATTTGAGACCAGCCTGAACATGGTGAAACCCCATCTCTACTAAAAATACAAAAATTAGCTGGGCATGATGGCGGGTGCCTGTAGTCCCAGCTACTCTGGATGCTGAGGCAGGAGAATAGCTTGAACCCAGGAGGCAGAGGGTGCCAAGATGGCACCACTGCACTGGGCAATAGAGTGAGACTCCGTCTCCAAAAAATATATATATATATATATTGGATAGTCTAAGGGTTCATCAGGGGACTGTTTTAATTAATCATGGTAAATCAAAAGTTGAACTATTATGTAGCCAATAAAATATGAATTGTGAAATTTGTGGAGATACAATTTTTATGATATGCTGATGAAAACAGAAAAATACAAAATTGTACCTGCTCTCTGCAATAATGCAAAAAGATATGCATGGAAAATAAAAAAATGAAATTTTTAGTGTTCCAGAGTTATAGTTGATTTTTATTTTATTTATTTATTTATTTATTTTTTGAGACAGAGTCTCACTTTGTTGCCCAGGCTGGAGTGCAGTGGCACAATCTCGGCTCACTACAACCTCTGCCTCCCAGGTGATTCTCCTGCCTCAGCCTCCTGAGTAGCTGGGACTACAGGCGCATGCCACCATGCCCGGCTAATTTTTTTTATTTTTAGTAGAGACGAGGTTTCACCATGCTGGCCAGGCTGGTCTTGAACTCCTGACCTCAGGTGATTCACCCTCCTCAGATTCCCAAAGCGCTGGGATTACAGGCGTGAGCCACCGCACCTGGCCCTGATTTAAAGACAAATTTTCCCTAATGATGTTACATTGGCTTTTTACTAAAAATTATGTTTAGGCTCTTTAAGCAAAAAAGCATAGTAAAATCAACTTGCATGAACATGCATAACTTTGACAAAGGTCCTGTTCATATAACCAAAATCACCAGATCCATACATCTATTTTTACTGCTTAACTTCTACATATAATTAAATGTACCATAAATTCAATCTGGTTGATTGCATGATACTTGACTGTAAAGAATAATGCTAGCATGATATCATAGAACCATGTTCTAAGAAATAAATAAAAGCAACCATTTACAGTAAAGCCATAGTGAGATTGATATATTTTACGTTATACTATTATTTTAATTTGACCTCCTTTCTTGTATTTCATTATAATATGATATATACATAATGTAGATGAAATTTGTATTCATTTCAGTAACTATTAAGTCTGCTTTCATTTTCAGGTGAAGTCCAAAGATATGATGATTCCCCAAATTTTGTTTTTCCAAATGTCTCTTTGGCATCAGTTGACATTTCAAAGCCTCTCCACTGTTCTTTTAACTTCTGTAGTGTTTCTTTCTCCTTTTGCCACACCAGATCTCATTTTTAAACCTACCCTAGTTTCAGGCTATGATCTTCTCCTCTTCTATCAATAGCACCTATTACCCTTACTCTCTTTGCACAGAGAGAACTCCCCAAGACCTTCTCATTTCTCTCCAACCTGCCTTTCTGCAGCATCTACTGGCCCTCTGCACTCTGAGCATGACGAGGTAGCTTATTCCTCCAAAATACCCGGAATCCAAATGAGGGACGAGAATGTGAGAGAAGGTACTGACTTACGTGTACATTTCAGAGTGTTGATGGGCCACAGTCCTGTGAGAGGGCAGATAAACTTTCTCATCCCTCCCCGGGACACATAGCCCGGCTTGCAGGAATACGTAATCTCTTCTCCTGGCTCATAGAATGTTTTTAGTGGGACCACTGTGGAAAACGGTAAATCATCTGGCTTGGGACAGGCTGAAAGAGGGCACAAAGCAGATGGTTAACAAATCTCTATTTGCATTTTAAAGTTCAGCTAAGCCCACAAATGAAAAATGTGTGTACTGTTACCAATTATAAGTGTACCAAGTTGCATGCCAAATACCTCATATACACTATCTCGTCTAATCCCCTCAACAACCATTTGAAGGAGGTATTATAACTATCCCCATTTTACGGGTCAGTATGCTGAGGTTTAAATTGGCTACATATCTTACAGAGGAGCTTTACACATGGCAATATTAAAGAATCAGTATCAATCCAGTCTCTCCAGCATCCACTCTAAAGAGAATTTAGTTATCAGCTGGGCGCAGTTGCTCACACCTGTAATCCCAGCACTTTGGGAGGCTGAGGCGGGTGGATCACGAGGTCAGGAGATAGAGACCAACCTGGCTAACACGGTGAAAACCCGTCTCTACTAAAAATACAAAAAATTAGCCGGGTGTGGTGGCGGGCGCCTGTGGTCCCAGCTACTCGGGAAGCTGAAGCAGGAGAATGGCGTGAACCCAGGAGGCGGAGCTTGCAGCGAGCCGAGATCGCACCACTGCACTTCAGCCTGGCGACAGAGCGAGACTCTGTCTCAAAAAAAAAAAAAGAATTTAGTTATTGTTATTATTATTATTATTATTGTTGTTGTTGTTGTTGACTGAGTTTCGCTCTTGCTGCCCAGACTGGAGTGCAATGGCGGGACCTCGGCTCACTGCAACCTCTGCCTCCCAGGTTCAAGCGATTCTCCTGCCTCAGCCTCCCGAGTAGCTGGGATTACAGGCGCCTGCCATCAAGCCCAGCTAATTTTTGTGTTTTCAGTAAAGACAGGGTTTCACTATGTTGCCCAGGCTGGGCTCGAATTCCTGACCTCAACTGATTTCGCCCACCTCGGCCATGATGCCCAGCTAATTTTTGTATTTTTCGTAAAGACGGGGTTTCACCATGTTGGCTAGACTGGTCTCGAACTCCTGACCTCAGGTGATCCACCTGCCTTGGCCTCCCAAAGTGCTGAGATTACAGATGTGAGCAAGCACGCCCGGCCTATTTATCATTATTGATCCCTGACATATACGAAGGGGTTGGATATATTAATTATTTTTTCAAAAGCAAAAAGTACTTACTCCGTCCTGCAATAGCAACATGGCAGAGAAAACTCGAGAACAAGATGAGCACTGGAGAAATCATTGTGGATGAGTCACACTGGCACTACCAAAGTGGTTTTCGTCTGCTAAAAAGACAGAGCCAAATATGAAAGCGCTTAAACATTAACCATTTTCTGGTGTACTTTTATCTTTGTAAATAGAAGATAAAGTATCATGATTTGAATGGAACTCTGAGACCCACATTCTTTAATCATTTACTTTCCACTTATGTGGCTCTGTTATGAAATCTTTGGGAGACGGTTTCTGTCTTCATAACGTTTTTGTTAATGGCACAAAACAGTTCATTATTGCTTTTGACAGAAACTTGTTGTTTCCCGGGTTGCCTGGACTTCTCATTCTCCATCTTTTGTTTTGTGTATGTTGTAGATGGAACACCAAAAGATTGAAGTTCCTGTTTCACTCACAGCCTTGGCATGTAAACTTTGGACAAACACCTACTCTCTGTTCTGTTCTCAGTCTCCACCTCTCTAAAATGATGTTCCAGTTTTCAGATGTATAATTATAAAGAACGTCTTCCAGGAGGCACTTACAACTTTAATTCCCTACAAACTGAGCTCAACATCCTCTCTTGCAAGCTCCTATAGCTCCAGTTAGGACCTTAGAGCTGTCCTTGAATTCTCTATCTTCTCTTATGTCAGATCAATACAAAGTCCTGCTCATCCATTCTTAATATGTCTTGGATCTGTCTAGACAGGTTTCTAGATCTGTTTCAGGGATTTGAAAGTTGATTTGAAATTAACAACTTGGGACTCGAAGAAGAAAAAAATCTTGAGTAGGATAAGATAATGGGCCAGTGCTGATGTTGTTGCCTGAGAGGGTTCGGAAGGGGCGTTGTCTTTGATTCCCTAGTTCTCTTCTACATCGTTTGCTCTAAAAAAAAATGGATATATAAATGGACAATAGCCAGGCCATATGTGAAAACAGAACTCTGACCCACACATCTGTAGCAACAGGTCTAGAAAGCCAAACCTACAACCTCTATAGCAGTTGGCCCAACTTAAGGCCAACCAGAGAAATCCAAACATATTTCTCTAACCAATCACATGGACACCCCACTTCTAGTTAGTTTCCTTCCATCCTCCCCATACCAACAATCCGTTGGAGCACACCTGAAGCCTTTCCTTTTTTCTATTATAAAGCTTTCCCACTCCTCTCTCTGACTTTGACTTTGAGTCTCTGCCAAACACAACTGTTAATGGCTGCCTCCCTTGCTATAGCAAGCTCTGAATAAGTAACCTACGCTTGCTCTCATTTGGGTGATCTTGGTTTATATCCAGAGGTCTAAAGTTCTCTGAGACACATCAGCTTGAGAAATCTCCATCTGTCAGGCAGATGATTCTTAAATTACAATCCTAATGAACATTGTGTTCCACGATAAGAAGAGTGTGCTGCCACTAATGTGAAATAACAGTGGTCCTTCCCTATTTGTCCTTCTAAGGGGAAGGAGATTCTTGTTCTCTGGATAATTCCCAGGTTCCGCTTTATTGTGGAGAATCTCCTTGATGAGTGAAGAAGAAAGAAAACTAATGAAGTCAGGAGGAGCCAAGTCGTTCTGTATAGTAAGATCTGAAGTAGAAGGGGAAAAGGAGAGAGAAACCAAAGAGGTCGGGCATCAGTTAAAGAAAATTTGAGAAAAGGTTAAAATTGAGACGAGAATGTTTTCAGCAACAGCTACAAACTGAGTGCTTGATATTGAGAGAGGACAAGGAGAAGGGTTTTTAATGATGTTTCCTGGTGGATGGGCTCCCTTGCATTAGGAAACTTGGGGTAGGGGTGTCGAAATAGTTTATATTCTATTTTAGGTGGTTGTTACTTGGCTACATGCAATTTTCAAAAGCCATCAAGCCAAATATTTAAGATCTGTGTGTTTACTTGATTATACTTCAATTGGAAAACTAAGCACTCCTTTCCTCCTTCTTCCCTCCCTCCCTTCTTCCTTCCCTCCCTCCCTTCTCCTTCCCTCCCTTCTCCCCTCCCTTTTTCCCTCCCTTCCTTCCTTCCTCCCTCCCTTCCTCCCTTTCTGCTTTCCTCCCTTCCTCTCTTCCTCCCTTCCTCCTTCTTTTCATCCTAACTCAGTCTAAAAGTCACAAGGAAGGCCTCAAGGGGAAAGTCATGCTTATCTGTGTAAGGATGGCAGCGTGATGGTGTCACAAGCTTAGCTACATATAGGAGATTCAGCAAACAAGCAAATATATTGAGGATAATGCGGGTCAGGTTTCTCACTAACTAAGAGAAGTAACAATGCGGAAAGAAGGAAAGTTAGCATGAACCTTGAGGTGTTGGATTGAAAATGGAGACAGTACAAATTGTGCATATATATAAACAGATACAGAAATCAATATAGATATAATGGTATGTACATGTGTGTGAATGTATGCCTGAATATACATATAATTCTTAGTTCTGTCCACTAGGATAATAGCAGTAGTACATCCAGTAGCAATGAGCACACACAGTGCCTAAATATTGGTTGTTAAATGCAATTCTTGGCCAGGCATGGTGGCTAATGCCTGTAATCCCAGCACTTCAGGAAGAAAGAAAGATCGCTTGAGGTCAGGAGTTCAAGACCAGCCTAGCCAACATGGTGAAACCCTGTCTTTACAAAAACTACAAAACCTAGCCAGGCATGATGGCAGGTGCCTGTAATCCCAGCTACTTGGGAGGCTGAGGCAAGATAATAATTTGAACCCAGAAGGCAGGGGTTGCAGTGAGCCAATGAGATTGCAACACTGCACTCCAGCCTGGGCAACAGAGCGAGACACTATCTAAATAAATAAATAAATGCAATCCACCATCGAAAGGCACCAAAGCTCCTTAGAAAATTGGCTGATTCTTGAACTGGGTCAGGGAAAAGTACAAGATGAGCCTGGAACACCATCTTGAACAACTTAGGTAATGCTCAGAGAATGATAGGGACATGTCCAAAGGACAGAGAAGCCATTTGAAAGTGGCTTTCTTGACAGGGTGCGGTGGTTCACGCCTGTAATCCCAGCAGTTCCAGAGGCCGAGGTGGGTGGATCACTTGAGGTCAGGAGTTTGAGACCAGCCTGGCCAACATGGTGAAATCCCGTCTCTACTAAAAATACAAAAATTAGCGGGGCATGGTGGCATGTACCTGTTATGCCAGCTAGGAGGCTGAGGCAGGGGACTCACTTGAACCCGGGAGGCAGAAGTTGCAGTGAGCCAAGATCGTGACACTGCACTCCAGCCTGGGTGACAGAGTGAGATTCCGTCTCAAAAAAAAAAAAAAAAAAGCTGGTGGGGGTGCTTTCTCTGGTCAAATCTGTGACAGTTTGTCCAAATAAGTAATAATAGCAATGGATTATAATCCACTGAATAAAATAGGAATCAGTGAGTCCACAGGGATAGTAATAAACACATTAACAATTATGTGAAGAGATAAGAAAGTTATTCCTTAGAGTATAATGCCAAGCAATTAATATAGAGGAATACTGGACTTAGAAAATTGTAATTTGGAAATAATTATGAAACGATTTAATTCTGGCAAAGAAATATCAACTGATGCTAGAATCAGGGGATACAAGTAGGATGAGAAATGTTCATACAGCCTTAAACATGTCTCCACATAAAATAACTATTTATTATAAAGGAGACAAAGAGAAACTTAGAGGGAAAGAACCTGGCAGACACCATCTTAATTAAGTAATCAAAATTAATGTCACCACTAATGGGATAAATTGGCATGTATGTCCTCCACCAAGAGGATGCAATGGGAAGGACACAGCGTCACTTCTGTGATATTCCTGCCAAAAGCTTAGTAACCTGGATTGTGTCATGAGAAGGCACTGTACACACACAAATTGAAGGACATTATGCAAAATGACTGCCCTGTCATCTTCAAAAGGGCAAAAGCCATGAAAGGCAAAGAAAGACTTAGGGAACCCAGGTGGACATGAGAAGTGGGTGCACAGTGTGGGCCCGAAAGGGCATTTGGTGACACTTGAATGGAAGGGTCTAGGGCCTCTGGGTAAAGAGAACAAGGAAGTTTTTGTTCTATTCTTACAACTTTTCTGTATGTTTGTAATTTGAAATCATTTAAAAAATAACGAAAAAGAAAAAGAAGAAAGAAAGAGAGAGAAAGAAAGAAGGAAGGAAGGAGAGAGAGAGCACAAGACAGAAACAGAAAGAAGGAAGGAACGGGAAGGAAGGAAGGAAGGAAGGAAGGAAGGAAGGAAGGAAGGAAGGAAGGAAGGAAGGAAGGACCCTTTTTGTGGTTTCCTTGAAAGTCCTTTTATTGAGATGTGATTTTTAAACTGGATCATACGAGGCCTCAAATTTTATTTGCATCATCCCCTAAAAAGGAATACAAGCTTGGCCCCCACCCCACTGCCATCATTGACACTCAGCTCCTATTTGCCAGCTACTGAGCTTTGAAAAATTATGCAAAATAACAGTGACAGGAAAATGGAGAAACCACTAAATCAAACTTAGTTTGACGGCTTCTGTGGGCTGTTACATGTGTTTGTAATTACAACTTTGATGTTTACTCTTTGGCTGGTAAAAATTTCCCTTGTTTGAACAATTAAATACAAAGATAATAAATGGTAATCTGCATAGTTAATAAATTATGAGTATAATTATGATTAATTTATTAATAATCATAATTTTGGGATTATGATTATTATTAGCTGGCCACCATGCCCAGCTAATTTTTGTATTTTTAGTAGAGCCAGAGTTTCGCCATGTTGGCCAGGCTGGTCTCGAACTCTTGAACTGAAGTTACCCGCCTGCCTGAGCTTCCCAAAGTGCTGAGATTACAGGTGTGAGCCAGTGCCTCCGGCCGAACTTGAACATGTCTGAGAACTACAAGGTATTCCTGGCCGGGCGCGGTGGCTCACGCCTGTAATTCCAGCACTTTGGGAGGCCGAGGCGGGCGGATCACGAGGTCAGGAGATCGAGACCACGGTGAAACCCCGTCTCTACTAAAAATACAAAAAAAAAGTTAGCCGGGCGTAGCGGCGGGCGCCTGTAGTCCCAGCTACTCAGGAGGCTGAGGCAGGAGAATGGCGTGAACCCGGGAGGCGGAGCTTGCAGTGAGCCAAGATTGCACCACTACACTGTAGCCTGGGTGACAGAGCGAGACTCCGTCTCCAAAAAAAAAAAAAAACAAAAAAAAGAGAGAACTACAAGATATTCCTAAAACTCTTCCAGAAACACACATGGCCCTAATGAAGAAGTCTTTGGAGAAATAAGATGCAATTGCACCTTTCAATTATTTTCACCTTCCAGTTTGTGATACATTGGGCCACATAACTTTAGCACCATCTGGTTGATCAGTTAACTGATCTATCTTCCCTCCACGCACTTCAATTCACATTCCCAAAACTAACCTATGATAATAACTGAGGAGCTGGCTGCTTACCAATGTTAAATGACAGTTTTAAAGACACATTTAAACTTACCATTGAAGTTTTATTTGGCAGAGCAAGTGGAAAAACTGTTAAAAAATATGGAATTTTGGCAAATCAAGTGGCTGTTTTGTATTTTCAGGGTTTATACTCATCAGTAAAGATTGGCAACTCTTGGGTTTAATGTTACACTTAACATGCTATTAATATATTTTAACAGGCCAGGCATGGTGGCTCACACCTGTAATCCCAGCACTTTGGGAGGATGAGGCAGGCGGATCACTTGAGGCCAGGAGTTCAAGATCAGCCTGGCCAACATGGTGAAACCCCATCTCTACTAAAAATACAAAAAAGTAGCCGGGCGTAGTGGCGGGCGCCTATAATCCCAGCTACTTGGGAAGCTGAGACAGGAGAATCATTTGAACCCAGGAGGCAGGGGTTGCAGTGAGCTGAGATCACTCATTGCACTCCAGCCTGGGCAACAAGAGTGAAACTCCATCTCAAAAAATATATATAATATATATTATATATAATATATAACATATAAATATATACGTATATATATATACAAGCATGATCAAGAATACCTGAGAATTTAACAATATATAAAATAACAACATTTTTATCACAAGTAACATGGGACCTCGTCTTTTGAAACTGTTAATGACTTTATAGCGTTTCTTACCCTAATTTGTAAATTAAACTATAGAGACCTGGATTCAGAGTCCAAGGTTTTTGTATTCCTGAAACCACATTGCATCACATGTTCAAAAACTTTCTTATTTACTTCCCAAGCAGAGACTTTGACCATGACATTAAACATTTAGCAACAGTTTAGATTATTTGTTTAAAAACCTACTTTCAATGTTGTCTCCTTCTGAGTTGGAATTCTAGTCAATAGCTACCAACCACATTTCAGAGAAAAGATTCAAATGCCTTCTCTTTATGATAAAATATGTCAGGAACTAGATATGCATTTATAAGGGGTGTAAACGTGTCACAGGGCTTAATGGGCATGATTAAATATGTCTAGAAATCAATAATGGGCCTAAGTCAGCACTGGGACATTTTTGTGTGGACACTGGGATCCTCTGCATACAGGTAGCTTTTACCTTGAAAAAACTAATATCCATATGTTGCAATTTCTATTTTTATCTAGAGTAGTTAGTCTTATCCTTGGCTGCATAGTAGATGTTCCCAATTGTTTGTTAAAAATACCAATACTCATAATTTCTGGGTATAGTGCTTTTTTTTTTTTTTTTTTGAGACGGAGTCTCGCTCTGTCACCCAGGCTGGAGTGCAGTGGCGCGATCTCTGCTCACTGCAGGCTCCGCCCCCTGGGTTTATGCCATTCTCCTGCCTCAGCCTCCCGAGTAGCTGAGACTAAAGGCTCCCGCCACCTCACCCGGCTAATTTTTTGTATTTTTAGTAGAGACGGGGTTTCACCGTGTTAGCCAAGTTGGTCTCGATCTCCTGACCTCATGATCCACCCGCCTCGGCCTCCCAAAGTGCTGGGATTACAGGTGTGAACCACCGCGCCCGGCCAGTATAGTGATTTTTAAAACAATTGTCCAGGTAAGTATGATGGAAGTAAGGATAAAGATCCACTGATCTAGCATGTCAATGTTTACCTAAGACAAGTTCAACTAATATGGTTCTACCACATACATTTTCTCTCTTGCCAAGTGAGACTATTTTCTGTACTTTGAATATGACACAGCTCTGAGTCTCTTGTGCATTTTCTCCTAAGTGCCATTAATGCTTTTATTTATTTATTTATCTGGGTGTTTTTTGTTTGTTTGTTTGTTTTTGACACTGTCTCACTCTGTCGCCCAGGTTGGAGTGCAGTGGCATGATCACAAGTCATTGCACCACCATGTCTGGCTAATTTTTTGTATTTTTGGTAGAGGCAGCATTTTGCCATATTGTCCAGGCTGGTCTCGAACTCCTGGCCTCAAGTCATCTGCCCGCCTCTGCCTCCCGAAGTGCTGGGATTACAAGCATGAGCCACCACGCCAAGCCTTATTTCTTATTTCTTTATTTTTTGTAGAGATGGGGTCTCCCTATGTTGCCCAGGCTGGTCATAAACTCCTGATCTCAAGTGATCTGCCTGCCTCAGCCTCCCAAAGTGCTGGGATTTCAAGCATGAGCCACCGTGGCCAGGCTTTCTTTTTTTTTTTTTTTTTTTTTTTACAAACTGCTACTAAGCCCTTACTAAGCTGTAATTTGTGGTTGATAACGGAATTTCAGAAATAAACAAGAGTTGACTACTGGCTATAAGGAGTTCGCAGTTTACTAAGACTGAGGTACAATGCTACAATTACAATCATAGAAGAAAGTGTCAGGTACATGTGTATCCCCGCACATAAGGATGTAGTGGCAATGATGAGGATGTTCCAGGTTGTTGCCAAAGAGCAAAGGCATAAAACAGCATCATGCACCCAACAGTTGCAAATTGTTGAGTGTTGCTGGTGCAGAATATTTCAGGTAAGGAATAGCAGGAAACAAAGCTGGAGAGTGGGTAGGAACTAGATGATAAAGGCTCTTTTGTTTCGTTTGTTTGTTTGTTTGCTTTGTTTTGTTTTGAGACAGTGTCTCACTCTGTTGCCCAGGCTAGAATGCAGTGGTGTGATCTTGGCTCACTGCAACCTCTGCCTTCTGGGTTCAAGCAATTCTCCTGCGTTAGCCTCCTGAGTAGCTGGGACTACAGGCATGCCAGCACGCCTGGCTAATTTTTGTATTTTTTGTAGAGACAGGGTTTCACCATGTTGGCCAAGCTGGTCTCAAACTCTTGACCTCAAGTTATCCGCCTGCCTTGGCCTCCCAAAGTGCTGGGATTACAGGCATGAGCCACCATACCCAGCCCCAAAAGTCACACAGATATTAACCAGAAAGTACTCATTCTCTAAGCCAGGAATCGAACACGGGCCACCACTGTGAAAGGAGAGAACCTTAGCTATGGAGCTACAACACTGGGCCTAATTTTTGTATTTTTAGTAGAGACGGGGTTTTGCCATCTTGGCCAGGCTGGTCTCGAACTCCTGGCCTCAAGTGATCCACCTGCCTTGGCCTCCCAAAGAGCTGGGATTACAAGCATGAGCCACCGCGCCCAGCTGGCAAAGGCTCTTGTAAGCCACGTTTAGGAATTAGAACTTATCTTGAAGGCGGTGAAGGGGAGGAACCGGATCACGTTTGTATTTTCGAAAGTATATCGATAGCAGTGTAGAAGACACACTGGGATCAGAGAGTAGTGCAGGGAGAAAGAGAGACTGGAAGAAGAAAAACCGTAGTATGTTGCCACATAAACTCATCTTCCATTCATTCCACTCTCCAAACCAATGGCATCTTCTGTGGTGTTCATCTGTGAGATGAACAATATGAAACTGGCCATTCTGATTAACCAGAACATGTGCTGCTTTTGTGAAGCATACATTAGAGGGAAGGAATTTCCTTCCCCTTTTCCCCAAAATCAAGGCCTGAAATGCCAGAGGAACGGAGTCCTAGCTAGGGGCCAAAGTCTTTACTTAGAAACTGGCAGGAATTTTGCTAGGCAAATTCACCAACCCATATGTTACGTGTTAGATTGGATTTGGAGAAAGGTGCTTAGATATAATTGTGATATTGAGTCTGTGGAGGATGGTGTGCACTAAATAGAAAAAGGAGCATAGTCTCTGGCTCTTCATAGAGTGACCCCATCAGAGAATGGGGGCAAGTTCATCACTGTGGCAAGACCATGGTGTCATAGCTAAGGACAGAGGTTTTAATCACCGTATACTTGAGTTGGAGTCCTGGCTCTGCCCCTTAGTAGCTGTGTCATCTTGGGCAAGTAACATTCTCTAGTCAAGTTTTCATGTCTAAAATGGAAATAATAAATAAAACCCCCAGCCAGGTGTGGGTGGCTCATGCCTGTCATCTTGGCACTTTGGGAGACCAACACGGATGGCTCACGAGGTCAAGAGATGGAGACCACCCTGGCCAACATGGTGAAACCCCATCTCTACTAAAAATACAAAAATTAGCTGGACATGGTGGCACACACCTGTAGTTTCAGCTACTCAGGAGGTTGAGGCAGGAGAATCGCTTGAACCCAGGAGGCGGAGGTGGCAGTGAGCTGAGATCGCGCCACTGCACTCCAGCCTGACAACAGAGCAAGACTCTGTCTCAAAAAATAAATAATAAATAAATAAACAAATCCCCTTTCAAATGGGTGTAATCAGGATTCAATTAGAATGCAGGCAGGATACTTAACTGTAGCTTTATTTATAATGGTGAAAGTAAGCACCAAAATATCCCAAAGCAAAGAAATGGTTAAAATAGAGAGCATCTCCATGATGTAAGATTATGTAGTCATTAAAGAAAAAAAGCAATCTTTGAAAACACAAATAATGATCTGGGAAATTGCTTATGGCATGAAAATAAAATACATAATTATATACTGAATATGATTCCAATTTTGATTATGAGATATACAAATGCTGAAAGAAATAACCCTAAGTGGTGATATTACAATGAGTGTTTAATGAAAGTTAGTTCTTATTAATATTCTTCTTGTCATTAATATACATGCCTCTGATGTCTTACTCCAAAGAATTTGAAATTCCTACACAAAATCACACAAAGGTAGGCATGTGGTTCATGCAGGTTAAATGAGCGTCCCATAATGATACTGCTTACCCGGTTTTAGTCCCCATGAGTAGGAAAATTGTAAGTCTCCCCAACT
The DNA here is from genome assembly GCF_029281585.2 of Gorilla gorilla gorilla. Taxonomy (NCBI): domain Eukaryota; kingdom Metazoa; phylum Chordata; class Mammalia; order Primates; family Hominidae; genus Gorilla; species Gorilla gorilla. The sequence goes on along the minus strand of NC_073228.2, from coordinate 25,746,925 downwards.
TATCTTGGTATAGAAAATAATATAGATGCTTCTGTGACATTCAGTAGGGTCATTATGTCACCCAACTCTCAGCCAGTGACCACCACAAATTGCAGCCAGTCCCTCCAGAGTCAGCTGTTCAGCTGGCTGGATCATCTCAGCCCTCTGTCCAGTCCCAGTGTGAGAGTCTGGTATCAGCCCCCCAGCTCACTTCATTTTCCTGCTTCACAAGAAGTTCTGAGTTAGGACAAGTTTGAGACAAAAAGGCCATGATGCTTTGGAATACAAAGAAGAGAACACTGAGGCCGGGCACGGGGGCTCGCACCTGTAATCCCAGCATTTTGGGAGGTCGAGGTGGGCAGATCACATGAGGTCAGGAGATGGAGACCAGCCTGGCCAACAAGGTGAAACTCTGTCTCAACTAAAAATACAAAAACTAGCTGGGCATGATGGTGCGCACCTGTAGTCCTAGCTACTCAGGAGACTGAAGCAGGAGAATCACTTGAACCCGGGAGGTGGAGGTTGCAGTGAGCTGAGATCGCACCACTACATTCCAGCCTGGGCGACAGAGTGAGACTCCATCTCGAAAGAAAGAAGAGAACATTGAGACCTTTCACACAACTGTCACGGACTATTTAGAAAAACATATTGTGAGAATTAGAAAGAAGTTATGGGGATGATCTCATCACCAGAAAACCTAAAAGGGAATGAGGTTTAACAGATGAGAGCCTGATAATAAGATTCTGGAAATGCACTTGCTGACGATCTGGTGCAGAAGATGAGGAGGCAGCCAGAGAAACTAATATGACTTCCCAGGAAGTTTTTCTGATGAGCTCAGGTTGGGAAAGAAAAAAAAAAAGGATGGAGGAAGGGGAATATTACATGGGATGAATTCGAAGTACAGCATAGAGGCCGGGCACGGTGGCTCATGACTGTAATCCCAGCACTTTGGGAGGCCGAGGCAGGTGGATCACATGAGACCAGGAGTTCGAGACCAGCCTGGTCAACATGAAGAAACCCCGTCTGTACTAAAAATAAAAAAAAAATTAGCCAGGCATGGTGGTGCACGTCTGTAATCCCAGCTACTCAGGAGGCTGAGGCACCAGAATCGCTTGATCCCAGGAAGTGGAGGTTGCAACGAGCAGCAATAGTGCCATTGCACTCCAGCCTAGGTGACAGAATAAGACTCTGTCTCAAAAAAAATTAAAAAAAAAAAACGAAGTACAGTATAAACCAAGTCCATAAAATGTCAGGAGCTCAGCTGACTAAACTAAATCCAAGATGGGATAAAGATCAGAAAAAATGCAAAGACAATAAAGTGTAGAAGTCAGGATGGAAAGAGGAAGGAAGAGTTATTGTATTTCATGGGGAAGATGATTCGTACATATGGAATTATACTTTTCTCATTATGAGAGTAATATAGTATCATTTAAATCAATCTGGAAAACAAACAGGAAATGACTAAAAATCCTATAATATCACCATTTAGGGTTATTTCTTTTCAGCATTTGTGTATGTCATAATCAGAATTGGAATCATATTAGGTATATTGTTGTATATTTTATTTTCATATCATGAGCACTTTTCCAGATTATTATTTGTGTCTTCAAAACTTGCTTTTTTCTTTAATGTCTACACAATCTTACATCATGTAGATGCTCTCTATTTTGACCATTTCTTTACTTTGGGATATTTGGGTGCTATCTTTCACCATTATGAATAAAGGTACAGTTAAGATTCTTTTTTTTTTTAAGGGAAAGTGAGTTTATTAGGAAAGTAAAGGAGTAAAAGAATGGCTTCCCCATAGGCAGAGCAACCAAGATTCTTTTACAAATTTTTTTTTATTGAAAGAGAGTCTTGCTCTGTCGCCCAGGCTGGAGTGCAGATGCAATGGTGCTATCTTATTCACTGCAACTTCCGCCTCCTGGGTTCAAGCTGTTCTCCTGTCTCAGCCTCCCAAGTAACTGGGATTACAGGTGCCCACCATCCATACCTGGCTAATTTTTTGTATTTTTACAAAAGCAGGGTTTCACCATGTTGGCCAGACTGGTCTCGGATTCCTGGCCTCAAGTGATCCGCCCACCTCAGCCTCCCAAAGTGCTGGGATTATAGGCATAAGCCACCTCACTCGGCCCTTTTATAAAATGTTTGAATAAATTGTTTCCTTAGGATAGAGTCCTAGATGTGGAATTACTTAAGCAAAGGGTAAAACATTTAAGAATCTTCAAACATACTGCCTAGTTGCCTTCCTGAAAGGTTAGCCCAATTTTTGTTCCGATTTACAAGGATGAAGTTTCTAAACATAAGGTTGAAAGCTGACAAAGAGAGAGACCGATTATTTAATTGTTAGTTTTCTTCTGACTTATTGGTAGAGTTTGAATATTTGTGCCCCCAAATCTCATGCTGAAGTGTAATTCCCAGGGTTGAAGGTGTGACCTGGTGAGAGGTGAACGGATTATGGGCAGATTTCTCAGGAATGGAGTAGCACCATTTCCTTGGCACACGTGAGTTGAGTCCTCATGAGATCTGGTTGTTTAAGTGTGTGGCACCTCCTCCCAGCTCCTTCCCTTGCTCCCTGCTCCCTCTTCACCTTCTACCATGAATAAAATTTCCTGGAGGCCTCTCCAGAAGCCCAGCAAATGCTGGCTGTGTAAACAGCCTGCAGAACCATAAGCCAATTAAAACTGTTTTCTCTGTAAATTTTCTAGTCTCAGATATTTCTTCACAGCAACCCAAGAACAGACTAAAACACCTATCTAGCAAAAAAGAAAGAAAGAAAGAAAGAAATTACACTCACACTGAAAAATTAAAATGGATATCAGGAAGATGGAATAAAAGTCCAGCTAGAAAATAATACAAGAAACTAGCTGTCCAAAATGAATTTAGGGGCTAGAAACCCAGGAAAACATATTCCAAGTTGTTAAAACATGTAATTGTGACCCTGGGAAGTTCACTATCAACAATATTTACAATATAGGATGGTAAGGAGGACAATCTAATAACATGAAAATTTTATTTTAAAATTCATGTACAATTGGCTGGGTGAGGTGGCTCATGCCTGTAATCTCAGCCGTTTGGGAGGCTGAGGCTGACAGATCAGTTGAGCTCAAGAGTTTGAAACCATCCCGGGCAACATAGTGAAACCCCATCTCTACCAAAAATACAAAAATTAGCCAGGCGTGGTGGCACACGCTTGTAGTCCCAGCTACTCAGGAGGCTGAGGCAGGAGGATCACTTGAACCCAGAGGCAGAGGTTGCAGTCAGCTGAGATCACACAACTGCACTCCAGCCTGGGCAACAGAGCTAAAACCTGTCTCAATTAAAAAAAAAATACACGTACAACACTGTGATACTGTTAAGAACATATACCCACATACACAAACCTGCACATTCTGCACATGTACCCTGGAACTTAACATAAAGATTTTCTTTTTTTTGAGATGGGGTCTCTCTCTCTGTTGCCAGGCTGGAGTGCAGTGGTGCAATCTTGGCTCACTGCAACCTCAGCCTCCCCAGTTCAAGAGATTCTCCTGCCTCAGCCTCCCAAGTAGCTGGGACTACAGGTGTGTGCCACCACACCCAGCTAATTTTTGTATTTTTAGTAGAGATGGGGTTTCACCATGTTGGCCAGATGGTCTCCATCTCTTGACCTTGTGATCCGCTCACCTCAGCCTCCCAAAGTGCTGGGATTACAGGCGTGAGCCACCATGCCCGGCCTAAAAATTTTTTTAAAAAGAATATATCTAGAAAAAATGCTGGAAGTTAGTGTACCAAAATATTGAGTATTTGAGTTAGAAGGAGATTTTTTTCTTGTTTTCTCTGCTTCCAAATTTTATGTAATGTGTTTGTATTATTTCATGATGGGAGAAAAAAACATTTTCAAAAACTAGGAACACAAAGATGCCTGAAGACACAGGAGGAAAAGCAATAGATTCTGACAGCCAAGCCTCAGTAAGTTTGACATAAATCCACAGCCCAATGGTATGAATTGTTAAACAAATGGTTTATGGGTATGTAGATGAATGTGAAATGATGACTGAAAAATAATATGAACTCTCTTCAAACATTTGAAGGTTTCAACAAATTAAATCCAATTATGTTTTTTGACATTGTTATTAGGTTAGTAGAAAAGTGCAACACTTTAGCTACAACGTATATCCCTCTTTTAGCAAAGCATTTGATGAGTTATCTACTGGCATCCTTGGGAGTAAGATACTGAACTGTGGATTGGGATATGGTACTTCTAAGTGATTTGACAGCTGCTTGTACAAACTGTATATGAAAAGTTCTGCTCAATAGCTATAACATGAAACACCCAAACTTCACAGAGGTTTATTAGCTGCCATAGGTCTAGATTATATGAAAGTAAAATGAGGACTTGGGGAATGATTCATTATTTTTTAAGAGAGTAGAGGCATGAATGTCTCCCACAAATATCATCTATTGCTTTTTGTTTTAAGCTTAAAGCTTTTTTTTTCTTTTTTTTTTTTTTCAGATGGAGTCTTGCTCTGTCGCCCAGGCTGGAGTGCAGTGACACGATCTCAGCTCACTGCAAACCTCCGCCTCCCAGATTAAAGCAATTCTCCTACCTCAGCCTCCCGAATAGCTGGGATTACAGGCATGCCCTACCACGCCTGGCTAATTTTTGTATTTTTAGTAGAGACGGGGTTTCACCATGTTGGTCAGGCTGGTCTCAAACTCCTGACCTTGTGATCCACCCACCTCGGCCTCCCAGAGTTCTGGGATTACAGGTGTGAGCCACTGCGCCCGGCCTTAAGCTTAAATCTTTATATATATATTTATTTATATTTATTTTTGAAACAGGGTCTCACTCTGTCACCCAGGCTGGAATACAGTGGGATGATCTCCACTCTCTGTATCTTCAACCTCCCAAACTCAAGTGATCCTCAGCCTCCCAAGCAGCTGGGACTACAGGTGTAAGTCACCACACCCAACTAATTTTGGGTTTTGTTTTGTTTTGTTTTGTTTTGTTTTTTGGTAGAAACTGAGTTTTGCCATGTTGCCCAGGCTGGTCTTGAACTCCTGGCCTCAAGCAATCTGCCAGCCTCAGCCTCCCAAAGTGCTGAGATTACAGGCTTGAGCCACCCCACCTGGCCTAAATCTTTAAGTTTAAAGTGAGTATGAACACCCACCGATGTTGATTCATACTGGCCTCTTCAAGAGGACCATGGATCTTAAGAAGCAGTCTTATGATATTGTGAAAGTAAAATATCTTCAGCCCCCAAAATCACTAAGGAAACCTCAAGCTGGAAACTGCTTAGGGCAAACTTGCCCCCCATTCTATTCAAAGTCACCCCTCTGCTCACTGAGATAGATGCATATCTGATTGCCTCCTTTGGAAAAACGAATCAGAAACTCAAAAGAATGTAACCTCTCTGCTTTGAGTCTTCCTGCCTTTGCTTCAAGTTGTCCCGCCTTTCCAGACCGAACCAATGTACTTCTTACATAAAGCAATTAATGTCTCATGTCTCCCTAAAATGTATAAAGCCAGGCTGTGCCCTGACCACCTTGGGCGCATGTCATCAGGACTTCCTGAGGCTGTGTCACGGGCGCAGGCGCATCCTCAACCTTGGCAAAATAAACTTTCTAAATTAACTGAGACCTGCCTCAGATTTTCTGGGTTCACAATGTCTAGATATGTGAACAAGCACAAATACATCAAGGAGCTTGACAGATGACTGCCCTTGTCTCCTAGATCAAAGGAAATTCAACTTATTATTTAACCTGTCAAGAATATCTGTGCTTTCCCCTTTGTTTCTATGTGTTCTCTCATTAATTTTCTTCAACATGGCATGTCCCCTTCATCTACTGGCTCTGTTCGAAAATCTTCACTTTTGTCTGTCTGCCAATATCCCACAGCTAAGGAACCTCACACTACATACACACAAATATACTCCTCTACCCCCCAGTTCATTATTTTAAAAGCTGACAGTTAAGAAAAAATTTCAGGCCAGGCTCACTGGCTCACGCCTGTAATCCCAGCACTTTGGGAGGCCGAGGTGGGGGGATCACCTGAGGTCAGGAGTTTGAGACCAGCCTGCCCAACATGGTGAAATCCCGTTTCTACTAAAAATACAAAAATTAGCCTGGTATGGTGGTGGGCACCTATCATCCCAGCTACTCGGGAGGCTGAGGCAGGAGAATTGCTTGAACCTGGGAGGCAGAGGTTGCAGTGAGCAGAGATCACGCCACTGCATTCCAGCCTGGGCAACAGAGCAAGACTCCATCTTGGAAAAGAAAACGAAGAAGAAAAAATTTCAAGAATAAGACAATAGGCTGGATGCAGCAGCTCACGCCTGTAATCCCAGCACTTTGGGAGGCCGAGGCAGGCGGATCACCTGAAGTCAGGAGTTCAAGACCAGCCTGGCCAACATTATGAAACCCCATCTCTCCTAAAAATACAAAAAATTAACGGGGTGTAGTAGTGCATGCCTGTAATGCCAGCTACTTAGGAGGCCGAGGCATAAGAATCCCTTGAACCTGAAAGGTGGAGGTTGCAGTGAGCTAAGATCACACCACTGCACACCAGCCTGGGCAACAGAGTGAGACTCTGTGTAAAAAAAAAAATAAGACTATAGAATTCTTTCCGCAGTCCTATTCTGTTCAATATCTTCAACAAATTGGATAAAGAATAAAAACAAGGGCCAGGCGTGGTGGTTCATGCCTGTAATCCCAGCACTTTGGGAGGCCAAGGTGGGTGGATCACGAGGTCAGGAGTTCAAGACCAGCCTGGCCAAGATGGTGAAACCCTGTCTCTACTAGAACTACAAAAATTAGCTGGGCGTGGTGGTAGGCACCTGTAATCCCAGCTATTCGGGAGGCTGAGGCAGAGAATTGCTTGAGCCTGGGAGGCAGAGTTTGCGATGAGCCAAGATGGCGCCATTGCACTCCAGCCTGGGTGACAGAGCAGGACTCCATCTCAAAAAAAAAAGTATAAGAACAAAACTACAAATTTTCAGATGTTACGCAACTGAGAGAATGCAGAGAGAGTTGATCTCAAAAACCTTACCACTTCAGCCGGAAACCACAGGATACATTTCACAAGATCACTGCAAATCTCAGCATGCAGGTGAAGTGGAGGAGGAAGCAGCATCAGCTTGAAGAAGTTCCAGATGTTTCCATCAACCACAAGTTTAGCCTGACCTGCTAGTGACACAGCTGAAGTGTAATTGAATTAGGCTGTGTTCAGACACAGAAAACTCCAGTCTTGAACACAATTACTGCTTTGTACTGTGTTGGTCAGACCAAAGTTTGGCAGTTCTTCAGGAGCATACTGAAAAGCCAGACCTCTCTGAAGGACAATGAAAACTCTGAAAGCCATGTAACAGGATAATAAGTCAAAGTATCATGAAAGCCTACCCTGGAGAAGACTAAGAAAGTCTCCAAATATTTCAAAAACCGTTATGTGGAAGGAGTTTTAAACTTGTTTTCAGTGGATTCTGAGCGCAGACTTTGGGTTAATGGGTACCAGTTATAGAGAAGAAAGAAAGATTCAATGTGTGAAAAAATGGATTTTTTTCTTTTTCTTTTTCTTTTTTTTTTTCGAGACAGGGTCTCACTTTGTCCTCCAGGCTGGAGTACAGTGGCACAATCTCAGTTCACTGCAGCCTCGACTTCTGGGGTTCAAACGATCCTCCTGCCTCAGCCTCCACCCCAAGTAGTTGGGACTATAGGTGCTTGCCACCACTCCTGGCTAATTTTTGTATTTTTTTGTAAAGACGGATTTCACCATGTTGCCCAGGCTGATCTTGAACTTCTGAGCTCAAGTAATCTGCCTGTCTCGGCCTTCCAAAGTGCTGGGATTACAGGTGTGAGCCACGGCGCCTGCCCTAATGTTTAATAATTAAAGACTTTCAGCAATGAAGTGGGTTTCTTCAAAGAGTGATGCGCATCCTGTCAATCATAACATCAAGTTCTAGGCCCTGGAAGTTCAACTGAGTGATCATCCTAAAATAACAGATTGGATCACTCTTCTGCTTAGACGCTCCATGGCTCTGCATTAAAATTAGAACAAAGGCCAGGCATGGTGGCCCGCACTTGTAATCCCAACACTTTGGGAGGCCAAGGCAGTCAGATCACGAGGTCAGGAGATCGAGACCATCCTGGCTAACGTGGTGAAACCCCGTCTCTACTAAAAAAAATACAAAAAATTAGCTGGGCGTGGTGGTGAGCGCCTGTAGTCCCAGCTGCTCAGGAGGCTGAGGCAAGAGAATGGTGTGAACCTGGGAGGTGGAGCTTGCAGTGAGCCGAGATCACGCCACTGCACCCCAGCCTGGGCGACAGAGTGAGACTCTGTCTCCAAAAAAAAAAAAAAATTAGAACAAAATGCAAACTCCCCATCCTGGTCTACTAGGCCCTGCGTGATCTGGCTCTGCTGACCTGTATCAGCAGCTCTCTCCCTTTTCCTACTTTTCATCCAAGTATTCATTTACTCCAGGACTGTTCTTCAAGGTCAACCATGTGCTGGCACAGTTGTGAACACAGCAGGCAAAATCTCTACCCTGAAGTTGCTGACATCATAGTGGGAGAAGAAAGACAAAAATAAATAAATAATAAACAAATAGATGAAGGGTTAAGGTAAGTGCTATGTAGAAAAATGAGCAGGGCAGGCCAGGCGCGGTGGCTCACACCTGTCATCCTAGCACTTTAGGAGGCTGAGGCTGAGGCTGATGGATCACTTGAGCTCAGGAGTTCAAGACCAGCCTGGGCAACATGGCAAAACCCCGTCTCTACAAAAAATACAAAAATTAGCTGGGTGTGATGGCAGGTCACGGTTCTCCTGTCCAGCTCACCGCCCCTGGACCACTCCATGTAGAAGTCCTCAATAAACCCTATGTCTCGCTCACCGGCTCCGGGTCTCTTTTTCAGCCTCTCATACATGGTGCCATCCTTATTACGGCCAATAAATGTCCCACACAACACATGCCCCTCAAGGGCTGACTCTGTCTTTACTGGCTGCATCCCCAGCACGTAGACCAGTGCCTGACACAGTCAGTGCTCCAGAAATAGCTATTAACTGACTGATAAGGGAAGCAAGGAGGGAAGTAACGTCATTGCTCAGAGCCATTTCCCTGGCAACACTTGCCAACTGGAAGTTCACTTCCGCTAATAAAATTCTCTTTGGAAAATACAGATACAGCCTGGGCAACATGGCAAACCTCCATCTCCACGAAAAAACTGCAAAAGAAAAAAATTAGCCAGGCATGATGGCATGCACCTGTGGTCCCAACTAACCAGGAGGCTGAGGTGAGAGAATTGCATGATCCCAGTTCAAGGATGCAGTGAGCCGTGATAGTGCCACCATACTCCAGCCTGGGTGACAGAGCAAGACCCTACCTTAAAAAAAAAAAAAAAGGCCAGGTGCAGTGGCTCATGCCTGTAATCCCAGCACTTTGGGAGGCTGAGGCAGGTGGATCACAAGGTCAAGAGTCCAAGACCAGCCTGGCCAAGATGGTAAAACCCCATCTGTACTAAAAATACAAAAATTAGCTGGGTGTGGTTGTGGACGCCGGTAATACCAGCTACTCGGGAGGCTGAGGGAGGCTGAGGCAGGAGAATCAGCTTGAAACCAGGAGGCAGAGGTTGCAGTGAGCAGAGATCATGCCACTGCACTCCAGCCGGGGCAAAAGAGTAAGACTCCGTCTCAAAAAAAAAAAAGAAAGAAAGAAAAAAAGAAAATACAAATATAAATATGTCCTGGAAAAGTTAAGCCTCATTCATATTGTAATATGAATTAATTAATTTAATCAGATGACATACATATAGCAGATAGAGTAGCATTCAAAAGGTAAGCATTTTGGTTGAAACAGAAGGGATTTTTTTTTTTTTTTGGCAGAATCTTGCTCTGTCGCCCAGGCTGGAGGGCAGTGGCACGATCTCTGCTCACTGCAACCTCCAATTCCTGGTTCAAGCGATTCTCCTGCCTCAGCCTCTCGAGTAGCTGGGATCATAGGCACATGCCACCACGCCCAGCTAACTTTTGTATTTTTAGTAGAGATAGGGTTTCACCATGTTGGCCAGGATGGTCTCAATCTCCTGACTTTGTGATCTGCCTGCCTCCACCTCCCAAAGTGCTGGGATTACAGTCGTGAGCCACCGTGCCTGGCCGGGATATCTTTTTATTTTTTTGAGATGGAGTCTTGCTCTTGTCGCCCAGGCTGAAGTGCAGTGGTGCAATCTCTGCTCACTGCAACCTCCAATTCCTGGTTCAAGCGATTCTCCTGCCTCAGCCTCCCGAGTAGCTGGAATTACAGGTCAACTGATCCGCCTGCCTCGGCCTCCCAAAGTGCTGGGATTACAAGCACAAGACACCGCCCTGGCCCAGGAGGAATACCTTGAAGGGAGTTCTAGGCCTCAGTGGAAGCTGGAAGAAAAGAGTCAAAGTATGGAAGGAGAGCCAGTGTGATGGCCCAGAGAGAGAGAGGGGAGAATTGGAAAAGATTTAGAAAAGGTGACTGATAGGTCTCAGGACACACCACCCCCAAATATGACTGCAGGAGACCAGAATATGCTACCCCAAAATATGTCTCTTTTATGTATGGGTTATTTCGAGCTGGTTATTTTGAGAAACTGCAGACACAGGAGTATTTCAGAAAAGTCGCCCTTTTGTAAGAAAATTTACATCTATAAAGAAAATCACTAGAAACTCCTAAAGGTTGGAGAAGGCCTGGACTTAACTCTGCATAACAAACCTGACCCTTGGCCAGGCGCAGTGGTGGCTCACGCCTGTACTCCCAGGACTTTGGGAGGCCAAGGCGGGTGGATCACCTGAGGTCAGGGGTTCAGGACCAGCCTGGCCAACATGGTGAAACCCTGTCTCTACTAAGAATACAAAAATTAGCCTGGCGCAGTGGCGCATCCTTGTAATCCCAGCTACTCGGAAAGCTGAGGCAGGAGAATCCCTTGAACCCAGGAGGCGGAGCTTGCAGTGAGCCAAGATCCCGCCATTGCACTCCAGCCTGGGCGACAGAGTGAGACTCCATCTCAAAAAAACAAAACAAGACAACAAAACTGACCCTTGCTTTTCAGTGCTTTTTCTGGCCATCTTGAAAGACTGTGGGGTCTTTCCCTACACCTTTCTTTCTTTGTTTAATAAAAAGGGCAGCATTTAAACCTGAAGATTAAACTTTTCCTTGGAGATCTACTCTGGAGGTTTATGCATTTCTCCATGGTTTTCTTCCATGCGTACATGAGGTATACACGCTAATAAACTTTTGTTTGTTTTTCTCTTGTTAATCTGCTCAGGGAGTCCCAGTTAAGAACTATGGAGGGTAGAAAGAAAATTATTTTTCTTCCCCTACATAACCAAAGTTAATCTTGTCATCTTATCACATCTCTTGAGGCCCCAGCAGCAGCTGCTTGCAAAGCCTCAGTTAAAAGATAAGATTGCCACTGAATAGTGTTTCTTAACCTTTCTCAAAGTCATTTTTCAAAATAAGCCAATGCAGTTTATTATTTACTGCTTGTCTTCAGCTAGTAGCAAGATAGAGCTTCATGTGGCTGTAAATGGGGGAAGAAGTTACTATACCTCCTGACCCTCCTTTTCTTCCACACGTAGATGTTAGTCCCTGAGATGTATTTATCAAAATCAGCATAAATATAAAAATCTCAGCTAGGCATGGTGGCTCACGCCTGTAATCCTAGCACTTTGGGAGGCCGAGGCAGGTGGATCACTTGAGGCAAGGAGTTCGAGACCAGCCTGGCCAACATGACAAAACCCAGTCTCTACTAAAAAGTACAAAAAATTACCCAGGCATGGTGGCACATGCCTGTAATCCCAGCTACTTAGGAGGCTGAGGCATGAGAATCACTTGAACCCAGGAGGTGGAGGTGGTAGTGAGCTGAGATTGTGCCACTGCACTCCGGCCTGGGCGACAGAGTGAGATTGTCTCAAAAAAAAAAAAAAAATCGTATGCCCTCATTTCATGTTATTTGAACCAAAGACCATGGCTAACACTAGAACACAGCAATTGACATAAGAGAAAAATTTTTTGTCTTGAATTTTACGTATTTAACATTTGGGCCATATAGTAGTGTGAATTGTCTATTTCTATTTACATCACCTAAATCAGTCAATAGACTGTGATCTGCATCAGCCAACTGGAACTCAGCAAGTGTTGACCAATCAGAACTACATAAATTTGCATCCTTCATTTGCATGAGCAGACCACAGTGGGAACCTGGGAGGGAACTTTCTCTATAAAAGATAATTTCTCTCTTTATTCTCTCAGAATGCACCTTTGTTTTGTACCAAAGACTGCATCTCCCTGGTTTACAAACTGTTTACTGGGATGAATTCTCTTTATTTTCTTTAAAAAATATATTTTTCAGTGAATTTGTTGGTAATAGTCATGACAATCTAGAACTACAGCAGGACACTAGTTTTTAAAAGTTATTTGAACTTTTTAACTTGTGTTAGGCAATACTGATGAAACATCTCTATCTATAGAGAGGTATTAAAGTTCTGGCCGGGTGTTGTGGCTCATACCTGTAATCTCAGCACTTTGGGAGTCTGAGACGGATGGATCACCTGAGGTCAGGAGTTCGAGACCAGTCTGGCCAACATGGTGAAACCCCACCTTTACTAAACCTACAAAAATTAGCTGGGCATGGTGGCAGGCACTTGTAACCTCAGATATGTGGGACGCTGAGGCAGGAGAATCACTTGAACCCAAGAGACGGAGATTGCAGTGAGTAGAGGTCATGCCACTGCACTCCAGCCTGGGAAACAAGAGTGAGACTCTGTCTCAAAAAAGAAAAAAAGAAAAAAGAAAAGTATTTCTACAGTACAATATGTAAATAGTGAGAGATAAGTTACCTTCTCACTGGTGATCACCTTGGTTCTTGCCCTCAAAGTCAATCACGGTTGCCACTTTTTTTTTTTTTTTGAGATGGAGTCTCACTCTGTCACCCAGGCTGGAGTGCAGTGGCACAATCTCGGCTCACTGCAAGCTCCGCCTCCTGGATTCACGCCATTCTCCGGGCTCAGCCTCCCGAGTAGCTGGGACTACAGGCACCCGCCACCACGCCTGGCTATTTTTTTTATATTTTTAGTAGAGAGGGGTTTCACCTTGTTAGCCAGGATGGTCTCGATCTCCTGACCTCGTGATCCGCCCACCTCAGCCTCCCAAACTGCTGGGATTACAGGTGTGAGCCACCACACCCGGCCAACCACTTTCTTGAGTATCCTTGGTAAACCAAAAAGTATCTGAGTCAAATCTCAACAAATTTAGAAAGTTTATTTTTGCCAAGGTTAAGGATGCAACTGACACAGCCTCAGAGGTCCTGATGACATGTGCCCAGGGTGCTCAGCAGGGGATGGGGTTGAGGGTGCAGCTTGCTTTTATACATTTTAGGGAGACACAATACATCAATCAATACATGTAAGATTAACATTGGTTTGATCTGGAAGCGTGGGACAAGTTGAAGCAGTGGCAGATGAGGGGGTGCTTCCAGGTCATAGGTAGATTTAAATATACTGTGATTAAGATAAGGGATTGTGAAGCCGGGCATGATGGCTCATGCCTGTAATCCCAACACCTTGGGAGGCTGAGGCAGGTGGATCACCTGAGATCAGGAGTTCAAGACCAACATGGCCAACATGGCAAAACCCTGTCTCTACTAAAAGATACAAAAATTAGCCAGGCATGGTGGTGGGCGCCTGTAATCCCAGCTACTTCAGAGGCTGAGGCAGCAGAATCGCTTGAACCCGGGAGGCGGAGGTTGCAGTAAACCGAGATTGCGCCACTACACTCCAGCCTGGGTGACAGAGCAAGATTACGTCTCAAAAAAAAAAAAAAAAGATAAAGGGTTGTGGAGACCAAAGTTTTATCATGCAGATGAAGCCTCCAAGTAGCAGTAACAGGCTTCAGTGAGACTGGATTGTAAATGTTTCATATCAGACTTAAAGTCTGCATTGATGTTAATGCTGGAGGGGTATAATGAGGCATATCTGACCCCCACTTCCCCATCATGGCCTGAACAAGTCTTTCAGGCTAAATTTTAGGTGTCCTGGCCAAGGAGGAAGTCCATTCCTATGGTTATGGGGAGACCTTCAAAATTTTATTTTTGATTAAACCTTCTAGAAATATCCTATGCATTATGAACATTTTTATACAAATTTCAGCATATTACACATGTTGTTACTTTTTTTCTCTCTCTCTCTTTGAGATAGTCTTGCTCTGTTGCCGAGGCTGGAGTGCAGTGGCATGATCTTGACTCACTGAAACCTCTGCCTCCTGGGTTCAAGTGATTCTCCTGCATCAACCTCCAGGGTAGTTGAGACTACAGGCGCATGCCACCATGACTGGCTAATTTTTGTATTTCTGGTAGAGACGGGGTTTTGCCATGTTGGTGCCAGGCCGGTCTTGAACTCCTGACCTCAGGTTATTAGCCCCCCTTGGCCTCCCAAAGTACTGGAACTACAGGTGTGAGCCACCGCACTCTACCGATACACATTGTTCTTGATCATGTTTATTTCACTTAGCAATGTTTTGGTGCCAGGTGTGGTGGCTCATGCCTGTAATCCCAGCACTTTGGGAGGCTGAGGCGGGCAGGTCACCTGAAGTCAGGAGTTCGAGACCAGCCTAGCCAACATGGCGAAACTCTGTCTCTACCAAAAATACAAAAATTACCCGAGTGTGGTGGCGTGCATCTGTAGTCCCAGCTACTTGGGAGGCTGAGCCAGGAGAATCACTTGAACCAGGGTGGCAGAGGATGCAGTAACCCAAGATCACACCAGTGCACTCCAGCCTGGGTGACAGAGTGAGACTCTATCTAAAAAAAAAAAATATATATATATATATATATACATATATATGTGTGTGTGTGTCTTGGTGATCATTTCATATCTGTAAATATAGATTTGACTTTTTTTTCAAACAACAACATGCTATACTATATCCATTGTAGGAATATGTCATGATTTATTTAACCAGTACCCTACTCATGGATGTTTAGCTTGTTTCCAATCTTCTGCTATTACCAACAGTACTGCTAGGAATATTTTTATATACATTTCTTTGTGCACATGTATAAATATATCCAAAAGATGAATTCACAAAAGTGAAATTGGTACTCCAAGGGTATGTATATTTTTCTTCTTAATATATATTCTCAAATTATCTCCTATTGGAATTTGGCAGAGATTCTGGAATTGCTTT
Source organism: Gorilla gorilla gorilla (assembly GCF_029281585.2). NCBI lineage: Eukaryota > Metazoa > Chordata > Mammalia > Primates > Hominidae > Gorilla > Gorilla gorilla. Next base: position 25,731,764 of record NC_073228.2, on the reverse strand, counting down.
TCATCGAGGTTGTAACACCCACCACCAACATAGGCAACACTGGCTATTTATCGCATAATGCCTCTGTGGATGTTTCCTTCAAAGAACACCAGATGGCAGAACAGACCCTAATATGTTTGCCTTGGGTAACAGTGAACTTCCGGACTTGAAGCCTCATTTTGGTTATGTAGACTGAACAAATAAAGTTGTAGAACCAGTTGTACATTAATAAATCTCTATAGATAGAAATGTATCAATTCCTCAGTAATATCATCAGTAATAGCAGATGGTTGCCTGTGCCTTTTTTCCTGTCTACCTGAAAAAAACACTAAAAAGATCCTCATCTTTCGCTCTGTAATTCTTCCCCATTACACAAACATTACCTTTTCTCCAGCTGAATAATATAGAGAACGTGCGTTAGCAATAATAATTCATGGAGTTTCATTTATGTGTGAAAGTGACTTATTTAGTTCATGTTGTTACAACAAGGAAATGTATGAACATATGTATGTCACATAAGAATATTTCTTTAAGCAAATAGAAATGAATAATTAAAGTTGATGCCTTTACTATAAGGCTTTCATTTGGCAGAACACCAGCAAACCAATTTCACAGCAGGAAAACTTTTTTTTTCTTTCCTGGAGAGTATGTCCTCTGAGCAGAACAAATTCAATTAGCATTGTACCTGCTTTGCAACTTATGAGAATGCTTTTATGCCTCTGGGTAGCTGCTCTCAACCCACAGCCCACAGCCCACATATACCCAATAGAGAAAGTACTCATGAACTTGTATATACTCTTCCGTAAAACTCTTTTCAGTCTTCAGGATGTAGTACTTTTAAAATTAATCCTTCATTGCCCCAGAAGATAAACCGGTGGGAAGTTAATGAAATTGGCGTCCTAAGCTACCTGCTCAGGATCAAAATTTGCTACCTACTACAGAGTTTATTATTGCCCTTCTTGAGCAAATGACAGATGTCTTATTTTAAAGGTTCTAAGATAAGATGTACATAATTTTAGGGGCAGTATCATCTAGTCGCTGTAGTTCCTTGGAACACTACAAGTCCTTAAGCTAAACAGGAAGAGACTCTGCCACAAAGAAGGCAACATTGAGATTAATGAAGATTTATTGGCTAGGCGCGGTGGCTCACGCCTGTAATCCCAGCATTTTTGGAGGCCAAGGTGTGTGGATCACTTGAGACCAGGAGTTTGAGACCAGCCTGGCCAATGTGACTTAATCCTGTCTCTACTAAAAACACACACAAAATTAGCCGGGCATGGTGGCAGGCACCTGTAATCCCAGCTACTCCGGAGGCTGAGGCAGGAGGATTGCTTGAACCTGGGAGGCAGTGGTTGCAGTGAACCAAGATCATGCCACTTCACTCCAGCCTGAGTGACAAAGCGAGACTCCATCTAAAAAAAAAAGAAAAAGAAAAAAAAGATTTATTAAGTACTAGATCTTTCCCAACTGCCGTATCACATTATAACGTTTTATCAGGCAAAAGTTACCATGCCCCTGTTTCAGATTAGGAAACTGTGGCTCAGAAAAGTTAAATAACTTGCCCAAATTAACACAACTGCCAAGGGGCCAAGCAGGAATTTGGATGCAAGTATATCTACCTCCTAGACTAATGGTTCTCGATGTATGGCCCCCAGACCAGCAGCATCACCATCACTAGTATAACCTGGAAATTTTTTATGAAACATTTTTCAGGACCCAACCTGCTCCTCCTAAAGTAGACATTCTGGGGTTGTGGCCCAGCAATCTATATCTATCTATCTATCTATCTATCTATCTATCTATCTATCTATATCTATATCTATATCTATATATAGATATATTTTTTGAGATGGAGTCTTGCTCTGTCACCAGGCTGGAGTGCAGTGACTCGATCTCGGCTCACTGCAACCTCTGCCTGCTGGGTTCAAGAGATTCTCCTGCCTCAGCCTCCCAAGTAGCTGGGACTACAGGCATGCGCCACCATGCCCAGCTAATTTTTGTATTTTTAGTAGAGATGGGGTTTCACCATGTTGGCCAGGATGGTCTCGATCTCTTGACCTCGTGATCTGCCTGCCTCGGCCTCCCAAAGTGCTGGGATTACAGGCATGAGCCACCACACCCAGCTCAGCAATCTATATTTTAACAAGACCTCTAGGAGATTCTGATGCAAGTTCAAGTTTGAGAACTATTGTCCTAGACACATTCTGCCACAATATCCTGATACATGGGAGGGATGCATGAGAGAGGAAACTAGTGTTCCTCGAGTCACCATCATGAGCCAAACACTGTCATGAGTGTTTTACATCCTATTCCCTTTAATCCTCACAATAGCCATGCAAGTTAGGTGTTCTGTTTTGTTTTGTTTTGTTTATTATTTATTTATTTATCTAGAGACAGAGTCTCACTCTGTCACCCAGGCTGGAGTGTAGTGGTGTGATCTTGGCTCACCGCAACTTCTGCCTCCTGGGTTCAAGCGATTGTTGTGTCTCAGCCTCCCCAGTAGCTGGGATTACAGATGTGCACCACCACGTCTGCGATGTTTGTAATTTTAGTAGAGATGGGGGTTTCGCCTAGTTGGCCAGGCTGGTCTCGAACTCCTGGCCTCAGGTGATCCACCTACCTCGGCCAAAAGACGCTAAGATTATAGGCATGACCTACTGTGCCCAGCCTTGTTTTTTAAATTTTACATTAAGGAAACTGAAGGTACACCGAGGAAACTGAGGATGATAAGGTCATTTGTTGAAGCTCCCAATACCAATAAGAGGCACTTTACACTTGGGCCTATCTGATTCCACAGTGTAAGCTTCATGCCAAATCCACTGGTAAGTTCTATCGTTCTATCCTAACAGTCATATTAGTTGGCTAAGCGTTTGTCTTAAGGGTATTCTTCACACACAATTGTAATTAGCCTGATTGTGCAGTTTCCCAGCCAAAATCTAGATGAATGATTATAAATGAGAGGGATGCTGCTAGAAATACATTAAAGAGAGACAAAAGTGACAACATGCCAGGTGAATAGTCTAGAAGGAGATAGAAAAACTACACAAAAAAATGCATAACTTTAAAAAAACTTAAGACTGTATCACTTTGTGATTAAAAAAGCAATAAAGATTAGTTATAAAAGTTGAGGGTCTGAGGCTGTTTTGTGTATGGGTCTACACTTCAACAATTCCTGAGCTTGTAACTAGAATAAAGAATATCGTAATGATGATTACAAAATCCATTGAAAATAGATTGAATTTTCCATATTAAAGTGTGTGAAGTGCATTTCAAAAAGATCTGCATGAGAAATGGTTAAAATGAGAAATGTGTTGACTCGAGACACAAGCTATAGGTTACCTGTGCAACTGATCCATCTGGAATATTACATTCATCAGGGCTGCTATTATTGCCTGAAACCAATTTGGACTTGGACTGCTGAACCTTCCTGATATGGCTGAATGTTTGTGTGCCTCCAAAATGCATGTCAAGGCCCGGTGAGGTGGCTCATGCTTGTAATCCCAGCATTTTCGGAGGCTGTGGCAGGCGGATCACCTGAGGTCAGGTGTCTGAGACCAGGCTGGCCAACATGGTGAAACCCCGTCTCTACTAAAAATACAAAAATTAGTCGGTCATGGTGGCGGGTACCAATAATCCCAGCTGCTCAGGAGGCTGAGACAGGAGAAGTACTTGACCCCCGGAGGTGGAGGTTGCAGTGAGCCAAGACTGCGCCACTGCGTTCCAGCCTGGGTGACAGACCAAGGCTCTGTCTCAAAAAAAAAAAAAAAAAAAAAAAGGCATAGGTCAGGTGCAGTTGTTCACGCCTGTAATCCCAGCACTTTAGGAGGCTGAGGCAGGTGGATCACCTGAGGTCAGGAGTTCTAGACCAGCTTGGCCAACATGGTGAAACCCCATCTCTACTAAAAATACAAAAAAATTAGCTGGCAGTTGCCTGTAATCCCAGCTACTCGGGTGGCTGAGGCAGGAGAATCACTTGAACCTGGGAGGTAGAAGTTGCAGAGAGCAGAGATCACGCCTCTGCACTCAAGCCTGGGTGACAGAGTGAGGATCTGTCTCAAAAAAAAAAAAAAAAAAAAAAAGGCATGTCAAAACTTAATCCCCAATTCAACAGTATTAAGAGGCAGGACCTTTATGAAGTGATGAATGCCCTTATAAAAGGGTTTGAGGAAGAAAGTTCAGCCAGTATTAGCCTTTCTGCCATGAAAGGATGTAGTAAGTATTCATGCCTTCTGCCACGTGAGGATTCAGTGACAAGACTCCATCTTGGAATCAGAGACCAGCCGTCACCAGACAGTGAATCTGCAGGTGCCTTGATCTTGAACTTCCCAGCCTCCCGAACTGTGAGAAATGAATTCCTGCTGTTTATAAATGAACCTATTCAAGGTATTTGTGTTATAGCAGCAGGAACAGACCAAGACACTTCTTTTTGTCCTATCTTTATTGTGTGTGTGTGTTTTTTTGTTTTGTTTTGTGATGGAGTTTTGCTGTGTCGCCCAGGCTGGAGTGCAGTGGCAGCGATCTCGGCTCACTGCAACCTCCACCTCCCAGGTTCAAGAGATTCTCCTGCCTCAGCCTCCTGAGTAGCTAGAACTACAGGCGTGTGCCACCACACCTAGCCACTTTTTGTATTTTTAGTAGAGATGGGATTTTTGCCATGCTGGCTGGGCTGGTCTCGAACTCCTGACCTCAGGTGGTCTGCCCTCCTCAGCTTCCCAAAGTGCTGGGATTACAGGCATGAGCCACTGCACCTGGCCTCTCTTTTTTATTGGTAAAAGGACCTCTTGTTTCATGCAGCCCTAGAGCTTGCTCTCCTAAACTCAAAGGTGGGAAACAGAGACTGAGGTCCTGACTTGGATCCAATTACATGGAAAAGATCTGAAGCTCAGGTTTAACTGAAGACTCCTGAAATAAAAGATAAGAATCCTGGAGGAGCTGACCCATCTTTCATCCTTCTGTTACAATAAAAAAGGCCCCATGAGACTGCTGTAGAAGAGACTTCAAATGCCTTCTAAGCCATTGTGGCTACTGTGGGATTGGTCACATATTAGAGAAGATTTTTTTTGTTTGTTTGCAACATTTCTAACCAGGATTTTTTTTTTCTCACTGAGTTATACCAGGCTTTGATAGTTAGTTACAAATAAAAAATGAGTTAGCCTACTATTAGAGTCTTGAATGTCCGGGAGAAATAAGACTAAGACCAAGAGTTGTACAGACAATTCTCTTGAATTGGCAAAAAAAAAAAAAAAAAAAAAAAAAATCAGGCCAGTAGCCTTTCATGAGGGTTCTGCCCTACCAGCATCCTTCAGCACAAGATGTACATGCTCCACCAATGGCAAGCCATAGCTGCTAACAAGATCACGGTAATTCAGAGCTCCTGCTGCTTCTTGCCTGGGTAGTCAATGAAGTCTCACCAGGGGAAGAAAAGAATGCTCCTCCCTGAATTGTTCATCAGGATGGACTCATTACTGGCTTCTTTCTGCTTGGACTGAAGCGACAGGTTAGCAATTTAGGGATGGCTGATCTAAAGCACATCAAGGCACGGTCGCTGAGCAGGTGCGGTGGCACCAAATTCAAGGAAACCCCATAGGTAGTTCCCACCAGCAATGTGGGTTTCAGCCTTTATACCAGCACCATCTGAACAAGCCCCATAAAAAGTGCAGATTACAAAGCAGAAGCATTTTCCATGTGGGCTAACACATGGGGTGGTTGAACAAAAAAGCAGTAGAAGAGACAGCCATGCCCAAAGGCCAGCTCAGTTCTTGATCCGGAAGTTACTTTCTGCCTTTTTTCCTGTCTCTGTTTCTACTAGAAGCCCGCTTTCTTCAATCTGCTTTATTTTTTATTTTAGAGAGAGTGTCTCACTGTGTCACCCAGGCTGGAGTATAATGGCACAGCCATAGCTCACTGCAACCTTAAACTCCTGGGCTCATGCCAATCCTCCCATCTCAACCTCTGGAGTGGCTGGGACTACAGGTATGCACCATCACACCTGGCTAAATTTGTTTTTTTTTAAGAGATGAGGTGTTCCTATATTGCCCAGGCTGGACTTGAACTCTTGGCCTCGAGTGATCCTGCCTCCTTGGCTTCCCAAAGTGCTGAGATTACAGGTGTAAGCCACTTCACCAGGCCCAATCTGCTCTTTTTTTTTTTTTGAGATGGAGTCTCACTCTGTCTCCCAGGCTGGAGTGCAGTGGCACAATCTTGGCTCACTGCAACCTCCACCTCCCAAGCTCAAGCGATTCTCTTGCCTCAGCCTCCAGAGTAGCTGTGATTACAGGCACCCACTGCCACACCTGGCAAATTTTTGTACTTTTAGTAGAGATGGGGTTTCACCATGTTGGCCAGGCTGGTCTCAAACTCCTGACCTCAGGTGATCCACCCACCTTGGCCTCCCATAGTGCTGGGATTACAGCCATGAACCACCACACGAGGCCCAATCTGCTTGTTAATCTTAGTGTACAGTTCCTACTATGTGCCAGGCATCGTGCTAAGTGCTTTCTATACCTTATCTTACGTGATTCTCACAATTCGCTAAGTCCTATTATTTCCCCCTTTCTCAGATTCAGAAACTGAGGCTCTCAGAGGTTAAGTATTTTGCCCAGGGTCATGCAGTTGTTATGAGGTAGAGCTAGGGTTTAGACTCAGGTATTCTGATTCCAGAATCCCCTCACCCTTGCCATTAAAAGTGTGGTCTCCGGAAAAGGGACATCAGCAGCAGAAGCAAGTATCATCCATCGCCTCAGAGCTTGTAAGAAATGCAGTCTCCAGGCCGGGCGCGGTGACTCATGCCTGTAATCCCAGCACTTTGGGAAGCCGAAGCAGGAGGATCACAAGGTCAGGAGATCGAGACCATCCTGGCTAACACAGTGAAACCCCATCTCTACTAAAAATACAAAAAATTAGCCAGGTGTGGTGGTGGGCACCTGTAGTCCCAGCTACTCCAGAGGCTGAGGTAGGAGACTCACTTGAACCTGGAAGGCAGAGGTTGCAGTGAGCCAAGATTGTGCCACTGCATTCCAGCCTGGGTGACAGAGTGAGACACTGTCTCAAAAAAAAAAAAAAAAAGGAAAAGAAATGCAGTCTCCAGTCCCACTGCCATGCCCGACACTGAAGGAAAATCTGCATTTTCTTTTTCTTTTTTTCTTTTTTATTTTTTGAGACAGAGTCTTGCTGTGTTGCGCAGGCTGGAGTGCAATGGTGCCATCTCTGCTCACTGCAACCTCTGCCTCCCGAGTTCAATCGATTCTCTTGCCTCAGCCTCCTGAGTAGCTGTGATTACAGGTGTGTGCCATGACACCAGGCTATTTTTTGTATTTTTAGTAGACAGGGTTTCACTGTGTTGGCCAGGCTAGTCTTGAACTCCTGACCTCAAGCAATCCACCCGCCTCAGCCTCCTAAAATGCTGGGATTACAGGCACGAGCCATCGCATCTGGCCAAAATCTACATTTTAACAAGATCCCCAGATGAGTCCTGTGTCATTAATCTGATCTAGTGCCCTATGTCTGCTGCCCACTGCTGTGCCTCTCCTCTTCTCCTCCCAATCCACCTCCACACCCTGGCAACTAAGTGCTGGGACAGGTAGGGACCAGGGAGTGCTGGGGGCAGGGATGGAGAAGGGGCAGGTGTTCACCTAGAGCTCAAAGCTGGTACACATGCTGGGTAGGACCCAGAGGGGTGCTGAGTGGGGCCCATTACTTCCACAGACACGGAAACAATTTTTATTACTACTTCCCAAGCCTGGCAATGTTTCATGATGCAAATGGGCTTGACTGCTCACCATTTAATATTTCTCTTCAGTACTTGAATCATTACCAAGACACAGCCACCTACCACTGACCTCTGTTTCTCAGAGGATTTGGACAGTCATTAGAGCCCATTTTAGTGCAGACCTTGTCCTTTTGATAAATGAGTTGAAACTTAAACTCCTTGGCTGAGAATGATTATCCAGCCCTCGAATGGAATAGATCTGGTGTTGGGGTGGGGGTTGGCTAGCACCTCATCCACTGGCTACTCACCCTGGAATACATCTCCAGGTCTCCAAGGGCTTTTCTGAAATATATCCCTGGGTCCTCTCCAATATCAATAAATTAGACTCTGCAGGGTTGCCCAGGAATATACATTTGTTGTTGTTGTTGTTTTGTTTTTCTTTTGTTTTTCTTGAGATGGAATCTCGCTCTGTCACCCAGGCTGGAGTGCAGTGGCGTGATCTTGGCTCACTGCAACCTCCGCCTATCGGGTTCAAGCGATTCTCCTGTCTCAGCCTCCTGAGTAGCTGGGACTACAGGCATGCGCTACCATGCCCAGCTAATTTTTGTATTTTTAGTAGAGACGGGGTTTCACCATGTTAGCCAGGATGGTCTCGATCTCTTGACCTCGTGATCCGCCTGCCTCAGCCTCCCAAAGTGCTGGGATTACAGGCATTAGACACTGAGCCCAGCCGAATATACGTTTTAAATGCTTTCCAGTTGAAAACAGTTATTTTGGCTGGGCACGGTGGCTCACCCCTGTAATCCCAGGACTTTGGGAAGCCAAGGCGAGTGGATCACTTGAGGTCAGGAGTTCGAGACCAGTCTGGCCAACATGCTGAAACCCCATCTCTACTAAAAATACAAAACAAAAACATTATCCAGGCATGGTGGCACACACCTGTAATCCCAGCTACTAGGGAGGCTGAGGCAAGAGAATTGCTTGAACCCAGGAGGCAGAGGTTGCAGTGAGCTGAGATCATTCCACTGCACTCCAGCCTGGGTGATGGAGTGAGGCTCTGTCTCAAAAAAAAAAAAAGAAAGAAAGAAAAGAAAAAGGAAGGAAGGAAAGGAAAGAAAGAAGGAAGGAAGGAAAGAAGGAAGGAAGGAAGAAAGAAGAAAGAAAGAAAGAAAGAAAGAAAGAAAGAAAGAAAGAAAGAAAGAAAGAAAGAAAAGAAAGAAAGAAAAGAAAATAGTTATTTCTATTACATCACCCCCCCCTCTCCCACCAAAAATCCTGGGGACTAGAATAAATCAGCCTTGGCACCTGGTTATCTGAACGATGCTTGGTCACATCCAGAGGCAGGTAACACTCCCTAATGAGACAGCCCTGTTTCATTTTGAGTCAGCTCCAAATATGAGAAGTTTTTCTCCAGTCTCCGAGGTTGGACTTTGCCTCTCTGAAACCTCCACTGAATATCTCATTTCTAACTCTTTGACCAAACAAAATATGCTTAATTTCTCTTTTACCTCCCAGCCATTCCAATATTTGGAGGCAAATGGGAAGTGGAAGGAGCAAGGATTTAGAAATCTATTAGAAATGGGCTCAAATTGCTGCTCTGTCTGATACATGTTATAGCATGGATGAACTCTGAAGGCATGCTAAATAAAGTAAGACAGACACAAGACGAAAATATTGTGTCTAAGTCCTCTTACATGAGGTACCTTGAGTAGTCAAATTCATAAAGACAGAAAAAAGAGCAGTGGTTACTATTGGAGGGATGGGAGAATGGGGAGTTAGTGTTTAATGGATACAGAGTTTATGTTCAAGATGATGAAAAGTTTCTAGAATTGGATAGCAGTGATGAATGCTGATATGGTTTGGCTGTGTCCCCACCCAAATCTCATCTTGAATTGTTGTTCCCATAATCCCCACGTGTCATGGGAGGTAACCAGGGGGAGGTAATTTAATCATTTTGGGATCGTTACCCTCATGCTGTTCTCATGATAGTGAGTGATTTCTCACGAGATTTGATAGTTTTATAGGGGGCTTCCCCCCACTCATTCTCATTCTTCTCTCTTGTCTGCTGCCATGTAAGACCTGCCTTTGCTCCTCCTTTGCCTTCCACCACGATTGTGAGGCTTCCCCAGCCATATGGAACTGTGAGTCCATTAAACCTCTTTCCTTGATGAATTACCCAGTCTCAGGTACGTCTTTATTAGCAGTGTGAGAATGGACTAATACAAATGTACAACATTGTAAATGTGTTTAAGGCCTCTGAATTTGACATTTAAACAAGGATAAATTTTATGTTGTGTATATTTTACCACAATAAAAAAAATCAAAAAATGCTGCTGTCATTTACTAGCTATGTTGTTTCTCTGAGCTGCAGTTTTCTCATCTGTAAAATGGGTACTGTTTAATTGTAACTACTGTGCATGTTGTTGTGATGGTCAGATAGGTTTAGTTAATTAAAGTACCATCCTTGTATTTTCATGGAAACTTTGAGAGTAGAAAGTTAATACATGATGACTGATGGGAAATCCGGATTTATAATAGCTGGCATTATTAACACTGCCATAAAATCAAAATGAGCCATTAGTCAGAGAGGGCAGAATTCATGCTTTAAGACATCAGAATAAAAATAAGTTTGAAGATAAAACACCAGGCTTCAAAGACATTTCGGCTTTTAGTGGGCAGTGGAGCTATGGACCCAGACCTGCTCCAGGGACTCCTGGCTGATTCTCCTCTGGGGTTAGGAAGTTGGCAGTCTGAGAAGCTCTGCTCGAGACAATGGTTTCCATCCCCTGCTGTGTTTCAGAACTGCCTGAGACAATTATTAAACTAAAGACACCTGGTCCCGTCCCTGGCGCCTACAATTTAGTCAGGCATTAGTTCAGGATCTGGATATATTTTTACTTTGCTCCAAGTGAATCTGAGGCATTGCCAGGTTTGAGGACCACTGCGCCAGGGACTTCTGGCTGCCCTGACTGCCCAAGAGTAGTTCAAGTAGCTGAGTGAGGAGTTTTGATGGGAGACCTGAGAGATGGTCCTAACATCCCAGAAGTTCCCCACAGGGCTAAGAAAGAGAGGGCAGCCCTAACTTGGGAGCAAAAATCAGTTGAAGGTTTGTATTAATCAGGGTTCTCTACACAAACCTAACAGTAACGTTCTGCTTATATATAGGATTTATTAGGTTGATGCAAAAATAATTGCCATTACTTTCATGGCAAAAACTGCAATAATTTTCATTTTTTTTTTTTTTTTGAGATGGAGTCTCAGTCTATCACCCAGGCTGGAGTGCAATGGCACAACCTCAGCTCACTGCAACCTCCATCTCCTAGGTTCAAGTGATTCTCCTGCCTCAGCCTCCGGAGTAGCTGGGATTACAGGGATTACAGACAGCTAATGTTTTTTGTATTTTTAGTAGAGACAGGGTTTCACCATGTTGGCCAGGCTGGTCACGAACTCCTGACCTCAAGTGATCTGCCCACCTCAGCCTCCCAGAGTGCTGGGATTCCACGTGTGAGCCACTGCACCCGGCCTGCAATTACTTTTGCACCAAGCTAATATTATGAGGAATTGGTTCATGCAATTATGGAGAAGTTCACGATCTGCCAACTGCAAGCTGGAGACCCAGCAAAGCCCATGGTATAATTCAGCCTGAGTGTGAAGGCCTGGAACCAGGAGAACTGGTGATGGAAAAGGTGCTCTGAGAGCAGGGGAAGAGGAGAGAAGAGGAGATTCTCTGGCTGACGCAGAGAGACAGGGGGAAAGGAGCAAACTCCTCCTCCTTCTGCCTTTTGTTCTACTCAGGCCTTTGGTGGATTGGACAATGCCTACCTACATTGGGGAGAGCAATTTACTTTACTGAGTCCACAGATTCAAATGCTTATCTCCTCTGTAAACACCATCATGGACCCATCCAGAAATAATGTTGAATCTGGGCCCTACTTGGCCAGTCATGTTGATACGTAAAATTAATAATCACAAAAATCAAAGACGGAAAGTAACCAGAAAGAGATGACAAGGAGACTGCAGCATAGCTTTAGACCTGGGTCAAGTTCAGATTAAACTTCATTTAATCGAAAACATGTAATGGGGTCAAAAAATTACCTATCGGGTGCTCTGCTCACTATCTGGGTGATGAAATAATTTATACACCAAATCCAGCAACACACAATCTACCCATGTAAAAGACCTGCACATGTACCCCCTGAACCTAAAGTAATAGTTGAAAAAAGACAAAAGCAACACACACAGACACATATGCACACACACACACACACACAAACAAAAACAAACAAACAAACAAACAAACAAACAAAAACAGGGCCGGGCACGGTGGCTCACGCCTGTAATCCCGGCACTTTGGGAGGCCGAGGTGGGTGATCACTTGAAGTTAGGAGTTCGAGACCAGCCTGGCCAACATGACGAAAGCTTGTCTCTACTAAAAAATACAAAAATTAGCCAGGAGTGGTGGCACATGCCTGTAGTCCCAGCTACTTGGGAGGCTGAGGCAGAAGAATCACTTGAACCCGGGAGGCAGAGGTTGCAGTGAGCCGGGATAGTGCCACTGCACTCCAGCCTGGGCGACAGAGCAAGACTCTATCTCAAAATAAAAACAAAAACAAAAAACATGTAACATAGCTCCACTGTAAGAGCATTTGCTTACAGAGGTTGCTTCTGCAGTGAAGAGAATTAGGCATCTGACTTGAGGTATGATTACAGACTGCAGTGAAAGCTGGAAGTTGAAAAGTGGAAGAGTTATGTGCTGAGTATAAATTCTGGTGCACCAAAGGTTCTATTACTTTCTATCTCAAAATCAAATTTCAATTGCTCTGGGCTCCTACCCAATGACTAGCAGAAAGTTCGATCCTCATAGATTCCTGAGGCTGTCACTCACTCCTCCTCCACTTGGTCAGAAAGTCCCTGGGCTCCTGTGGCCTTAGAAAAGTGGCTCAGCTGTCTATGGTCATGTCACCCTGAACGTTCTCCGTCTGTCTGATCTTGGAAGCTAGGCAGGGTCGGGCCTGGTTAGTACTTGGATGGGAGAAAAGTGGGGCAGGGGCTGAGCTAAGGCCTTCGTCCATGATCCCAGCATCTCTCAAGTTGATCCTTGGGTTCCAGGATGCTACGGATAAGCTCTGGTCCCTGCCATGACATGGTCTCTGTATGTCAGGCTTTGCTGCTCTGGGGGTGACAGTGACAGCCCCATAGAGGTTCTCTTCATTGACTGAAAGGACCTCATGCACAGGGTGTGCTCATGCATGCTTGAGGGGCAGTCAATTCCCCTCTGATCAGTTTCTGCCTCCCACACTCCTTCTAACTGCTCTCATTTGGTTATTTCCACAGAACTGCCCCACCTGCCCCTGCGATGAGTCTTCACACATACCATACTGGCCTCTCCTTCTCAGGGATGGGAGCGAGTGGAGAATGGAGAGTATAACTTAGGTTGGCAACTCTTTTCTTTTTTTTCTCCTTTTAATAAATCTCCCTGATCCTGCTGTGAAGCCCCAGGGTTGGTTTAGGTGGGAGGATCGGGGGCTGAGATGGCTCCTTTCCTTTTTATTACCATCAGCATATTTGGGTAAAAGACAGAGCTGCCAACCAATGATGGCTATGGTAGCCTTGCAGTCAGAGAGAATGTGTTTATGAAGATGGCAGAAAGAGAGCAAGCGGACCCAACCCCAGTCCCACCCCACTAAGAAGCCACTTCACAGCACATACTTTTCCTGAATCATCAGTTGGACCTAATTCCTTTTAGCTGTTAAGAAAAGCTGAATCTTGTCTAAAAACAGTACCATCTATAATATTAAGTCTGGCCCTAGGGTTTGTGTTAATAAATGGCTATAGTGTAAAACAACCTGAAACTTCTGCTTTGCCAATTCTATTCTAGATGTGGATGAGTCAGGGTTCTGGGCTGCAAGAAACAGCGAGTAATTGGCAAATGTGAGCAGAAAAGGAATGCACTGGAAGGAAATCAGGGAGCTCATGTATTCTTCGAGAAGGCTGGAGAATCAGGCTTGGAAAAGGCAGAGCCAAGGGAGGTGTGGGAGCAGGAAGTCCAGCAAGGGGCTGCACAGACAGCATGACTCTCCCCCTTCTTTTTTAATAGCGTTTTTTTATTTGTGCAGTAAGCCATTGGCTTAAAAAATGTTTTAAGCATTTAAAGTTACAGTTTAGTAGCATTAAGTACATTCACATTGTTATTGCAAATATCATCACCCTGTGTCTCTGGATTTTTTTCATTTTCCTAAACTGAAACTCTGTATCCATTAAATTCTAACTCCTAACTCCTCATTTGCCCCTTCTCCCGGCTGCTGGTAACCACCATTCTACTTTCTGTCTCTATGAATTTGACTATTCTAAGTACTGATGCAAGTACTTAGTATAAGCACTAAGTGCTGGTGTAAGTACTTAGTATAAGCACTAAGTGCTGGTGTAAGTACTTAGTATAAGCAAAAAGCGCTGGTGTGAGTACTTAGTATAAGCACTAAGTGCTGGTGTGAGTACTTAGTATAAGCACTAAGTGCTGATGTGAGTACTTAGTATAAGCACTAAGTGCTGGTGTAAGTACTTACGTAAGTACTTCACGTAAGTGGAACCACACAACATTTGTCCTTTCATCACTGGCTTATTTCACTTAGCCTAATGTCTTTAAGGTTTATCCATGTCGTAGGTCAGAATTTCTTTCCTTTTTAAGGCAGAATAATGTTCAATTGTGTGTCTATACCATATTTTGTCTATCCATTGATCAATCTATAAACTTGGGTTGCTTCCATCTTTTGGCTATCAGGAATAATGCTGCTATAAACATGGGTGTGCAAATATCTCTTCAAGCCCCTGCTTTCAACTTTTGGGGTGTATATAACCAGAAATGGGATTGCTGGATCATATTGCAATAATCTTCCTCTCATTCCTACATCTTTATGACCCTCTCTTAAGATGCAATGTCCAGGGAGGAGTACAGCCAACATTCATGGTGCCCTTGACCACACTTTCTCAGGCTGCCTCTCACTGTGGCCACAGCTAGGTGCAGGCATGCTGAGTCTTCCACATAAAGCACCCACTGCTTCTCTGGCTGAACCCCAAGGAATTCACTCAGTTTTCAGTCTGCAGCCCAGAAGTGATGGGAGAGTGAACACACTCCAGAGTCTATCCTCACTCAGTGCCCCAGTCCCCCTCCTTTAAAACAAAAACAAAAACAAAACAAAAATCCCGCTTCATTGAGATATTTACATATCATATAATTCACTTATTTAAAATGTAAACTTCCATTTTTTTAGTATATTCACAGATATGTACAACCATCACCAGTCAATTAATTTTAGAACATTTTTATCATGCCCAAAACAAACCCTTTAAGCTATCACCCTCCTACTCCCCTAATCCTCTCATCCCTAGGCAGCCACTAATCTACTTCATTTCTCTATAAATTTCCCTGTTGTCAACATTTCAAACAAACGGAACCATAGAGTACATGGTCTTGTGTGT
The DNA here is from genome assembly GCF_029281585.2 of Gorilla gorilla gorilla. Taxonomy (NCBI): domain Eukaryota; kingdom Metazoa; phylum Chordata; class Mammalia; order Primates; family Hominidae; genus Gorilla; species Gorilla gorilla. Next base: position 25,716,601 of record NC_073228.2, on the reverse strand, counting down.
CTGGCTTCTTTTGCTTAGCATAATCTTGTCAAGATTCACCCATATTCTAGCATGTATCAGAACTTCATGTGGCTCATGCCTGTAATCCCAGCACTTTGGGAGGCTGAAGTGGGCAGATCACTTGAGGTCAGGAGTTCGAGACCAGCCTGGCCAAGAGGATGAAGCCCCGTCTCTACCAAAAATACAAAAATTAGACAGGCATGGTGGTGCGTTCCTGTAATCCCAGCTACTTAGGAGGCTGAGGCAGGAGAAACACTTGAACCCTGGAACCCAGAGGTGAATATTGCAGTGAGCCAAGATCGCACACTGCACTCCTACATGACAGAGCGAGACTCTGTCTCAAAAAAACAAAACAAAACACAAAAACCTTCATTCCCTTTTATGGCTAAATAATATTCCACTGTATGGATATACCACATTTTATTTATCCCTTCATCAGTTGATGGACATATTTGGGTTGTTTCTATCTTTTGGCTATTATGACTAGCGTTACTATAAATATTCATATACAAGTTTTTGTGTGGACATATGTTTTCATTTCTCTTGGGTACATGACCAGGAGTGAAATTGCTCTAGGCTTCCGTTAAGAGTAACTGTGAGATTCATTCTATATTGTTCATCAGATGGTCCCCAACAGGATGGATGGAGCTCCAGTGTCCACACTGAGAAGCTCAGCAACATAGCCTTCATTGTTGCCACCTCCTTTTACATCTCACTTTCCTCACTCCTACAGCCTTGCTCCCTAGGATGACTCCCAAAACAAACTCCCGACACCCATGCCCTTGCCTGTTGCTCTGCTTTCAGGCAATCCAAATGAAGATATGAAAGTTCGGCCAGGCACGGTGGCTCATGCCTGTAAACCCAGCACTTTGGGAGGCCAAGGGAGGCAGATCACTTGAGGTCAGGAGTTCGAGACCAGCCTGGCCAACATGGTGAAACCCCGTCTCTAATAAAAATACAAAAAAATTAGCCAGGCATGGTGGTAGGCACCTATAATCCCAGCTACTCAGAAGGCTGAGGCAGGAGAATTGCTTGCACCCAGGAGGCAGAGGTTGCAGTGAGCCGAGATTGTGCCACTGTACTCCAGCCTGGATGACAGAGTGAGAACCTGCCTGAAAAACAAACAAACAAAAAAAAGATATGAAAGTCCATAAGAGTTCAGACCTGTTCGTGTTCCTGTTCTTCATGTGTCAGAGGCAAGAAGCATGCGGCCTCTTCACCTTCCATAAAGGGAGATGGCGCCCACTGCACAAAGTGTCTGATGTAAACTAAGAAAAACCAAATAACAACAGCAACCAAAAAAAGGTGAAAGTCACAAGGTGATCCCAACGGGTGGAGGAAGAGGACTAGCATGTTAGATGCATATGATGCTAACAGGGGCCCCGTATGCATTATTCTGTTTAATTCCCACAACAGCCCAGAGAGGTTGATAATTTGCCTGGGGTTATCCCGGAAGTGAAGGAGCCCAGATCAGCAGCCAGGTTCCTCCGATTCCAGTGGCTGTCCTCTGTCACCTCTCCCCACCCTCAGCAACACAGCCTTCATTGTTGCCACCTCCTTTTACATCTCACTTTCCTCACTCCTACAGCCTTGGTCAGTGCTCTTCACAGCAAACTGGTAATTTCCTAACTGCCTTTAAGTGAAAGTATCTTTTTGGCTCCACATTCTACTGCAAAGGAAGCCAGATGCTATTTTTCAGTCCTGTGAACTTTCCATTTCTGGCAGGTGGCTGGCTCTCCTTTTCCCTGGATAGAATGTAATTTCCATTTGCTTTCCAGCAATCTGATTGATTGAACATGCTTCCAAATTTTTTCATCTTTGACACGTTGCTTACAATGTAATTTTACAGGGCAGGAATCACCCCTGTTGAAGAGGAGAGTCCAAGACGGGGCGGCATTCTTGTGTAATGAGTTGCTTTAGCTTTTTCTTTTTTTCTTTTTCTTTTTTTTGGCTAAAACTAAGAATGTGTCAGTGGCAAACACTAAAAATCCACCCCCATTTACTTCTTGTGGCTGTTCCTGAGGGATGTCAGTGATAAAGTCACCCAACTTACAAACTTTACAGTGAATCACTCATCCCATTAAAGGCCCTTGAGATGTACGATAACAGCAAAAAAAACCCCACCTTTCCGGAAGGATATCATAACAATTAGAAAATCAATCATGATGGCAGTGAACCTCAATGCTCTGATCCACAAAATAAGGCTTTGGTGAAGAATAAATGAAATTACATTGGTGAAAATTTTGCAGTGTGAGCTTTTATTACTCGTATCTTTACAAAGAACGTAATAGATAGTGCTACGTTTTTGCAAAGCAAGCTGACATCTGGGGTATGAAACAATCATTAATAATTATCTGTGCTGGTCAGGCATGGTGGATCAAGGTTGTAATCCCAGCACCTTGGGAGGCCAAGGCAGGGGGATTGCTTGAGGCCAGGAGTTTGAGACCAGCCTGGCCAACATAGTGAGACTCCATTTCTATAAAAAATTTAAAGGTGGCACACACCCAAATTCCTAGCTACACTGGAGGTTAAGACAGGAGGGTTGCTTGAGCCCAGTAATTCAAGTCTATAGTGAGCTATGATTATGCCACTGCACTCTAGCCTGGGAGACAGAGAGAGAGCCTGTCTCTCAAAACAAAACAAAAACAAAACAACAACAACAAAAAGCTGGGCACAGTGGCTCATGCCTGCAACCCCAGCACTTTGAGAGGCCAAGGCAGAAGGACTGCTTGAGTCCAGGAGTTCTAGACCAGCTGGACAATGTACCAAGACCCCCATCTCTTTAAAAAATGTAGCTGGGCCTGGTGGTACACAACTGTAGTCCCAGCTACTCAAGAGGCTGAGGTGGCAGGATCCCTTGTGCCCAGAAGTTGGAGGATGCAGTGAGCTGTGATAGCTACACACTCCAGCCTAGGTGACAGTGACAGAGCAAGATCCTGTGTCTAAACAAGAAAAAGAAATGGTATCTGTGCAAAAAAAAAAAGTATTCAAAAGTCTAAACCTTGTGTTAGAGACAGCCATTGCACAAACAAGAAGAAGAAAGGGAATTCATTAGACCATGTATAAGTATCAGAAAGAGCCTGAATGTTTTTTTAAATCATTATTATTTACAATTTTTTTTTTTTTTTTTTTTTGAGACGGAGTCTTGCTCTGTCACCCAGGCTAGAGTGCAGTGGCGCGATCTCAGCTCATTGCAAGCTCTGCCTCCCGGGTTCACGCCATTCTCCTGCCTCAGCCTCCCAAGCAGCTGGGACTACAGGTGCCCGTCACCGTGCCTGGCTAATTTTTTGTATTTTTAGTAGAGACGGGGTTTCACTGCATTATCCAGGATGGTCTTGATCTCCTGACCTCGTGATCTGCCCGTCTCGGCCTCCCAAAGTGCTGGGATTACAGGCGTGAGCCACTGCGCCTGGCCTATTTACAAAAATTTTTTAGAGACAGAGTCTTGCTCCATCATCCGGCTGCAGCCTGGAATTCCTGGGCTCTAACAATCCTCCTACCTCAGCCTCCTGAGTAGTTAGTATTACAGGCATAGGCAACCATGCCCAGTTAATTATTTTTAAAGTGTTTTGTAGAGGCAGGGTCTCACTATGTTGCCCAGGCTGGCCTCAAATTCCAGACCTCACCTGGCATGGTGGCTCACGCCTGTAATCTCAACACTTTGGGAGGCTAAGGCAGGATTGCTTAAGCCTAGGAGTTCTCCAACTCCAGCATAGTGAGACCCCGTCTCTACCAAAAATACAAAAATTAGCCTGACATGTTGGTGCATGCCTGTAATCCCAGCTACTGGGGAGGCTGAGGTGGGAGGCTTGCTCGAGCCTGGGAGGCAGAAGTTGCAGTGAGCCAAGATCGTACCACTGCACTCCAGCCTGGGTGACAGAGTGAGACCCTGTCTCAAAAATAAAATAAATAAAAATAGGCCCGGCATGGTGGCTCACACCTGTAATCCTAGAACTTTGGGAGGCTGAGGTGGGCGGATTGCCTGAGCTCAGGAGTTCGAGACCAGCCTGGGCAACGTGGTGAAACCCTGTCTCTACTAAAATACAAAAAAAAAAAAAAAAAAAAAAAAAATTAGCCAGGCATGGCGGCATGTGCCTGTAATCCCAGCTACTTGGGAGGCTGAGGCAGAAGAATTGCGTCAACCCGGGAAGTGGAGGTTGCAGTGAGCTGAGATTGCGCCACTGCACTCCAGTCTGGGTGGCGGAGCAAGACTCCATCTCCAAAAAATAATAATAATAATAGTAAATAAAATAAAAATAATAAAAATAAGAAATAAATATATAACCTCATTAGTCCTTACAACAAAGCCAATAGGCTTTGTTCACATAAGTGGAATCCCACTCCCACTTCATAGCTGAGAAAACTGAGGCTCAGAAGAGAACAGGATTTACCCAAAGTCTCAGGAATTCATCTGAGCCCTATGGACTGCCCCACTGCAGTGCAGATTATCTTTGCAAGGTATTACGTGCCTAAGACAGTCTTTCCAGTAGATGACTCAGTGAGCTGGCACCACTTGCAGACTAGCCAGTAGAGTGACCACAGTGTATCAGGAAGATGTGTCACTGAGAAAACAAAACCAGCAAGGATTGTGTGATGCCACAGTGACTCACTGTGCCCAAGGTCCCCCACTCTAACTAGGAGTATTCCCCAGTGGCCTTTATACAACTTGCTGATCTTTTCCTACTTGGCTCGTCTACTCGCCGCACAATCATTCCCATGCAGCCCCACCCCACCCCAGTCCCACCCGTCCTCCTGATGGGGCCTGCTTCTCATCCTCCGCTGAGGTGTCAGATTGACTTCCAGAAGCTTCTGCAGAGCACTTCTCACTCCAATCTCCTCCAATTCTCTAAGCACAAGCAGAAACCTGGGCATTTCCATGCTGCTTAAGCTAAAAGGTCCCCCTTCCAGCCTGGCTCGTGTTGGTGCTTAGGTGGGGCTCCTGTCCCTATCCCCTGCAGCTCTGTTGTCTTTGGATATGTCACTCTTTGCACCAGAAAGAACAACCAAGGATCAGTCTCAATGCTTCACACAGAAACCCTCTTCTCCCAAATGAATTTCCCGTTCCCTTTCTCAGGGACCCCCAAACGTATAGCTGCAGCCTCCCAGAACACTTATTCTACAGGAGGCTGCTTAGACCACAGCTGTATTCGGGAAAAGGAAATTTCATTAGGATGTAATGATCTCAGGCCTCCAAAGCCCTGGCTGGCTGGGAAAAGGAGGCTACAGTCAGGGTCCTGTCCAAGCCGCCAGAAGAAGTGGCTGATGGCTTTCTAGGCTGCCTTTCTCTGTGCATAATCCTGCTCATATCTCACTGGTCACTTACAGCTGCAAAGGAGTTTAGGAGTGTAGTATCTTAGATGGGCACATACCCCTAGTAAAGCATTGCAAAGCAGAAGGGGCAAATGGAGTTGGGTAGACAACAAGTATTCTCAGAAGATAAGGGCATAGCTGGCTATCTGAACAGTGAGTGTTAAGGTTAGCCATTCCAATATCACACAGATAAGAAAAGGCCCTGTGATTTGGCAACCAAGAGATTACTCACGGCCTTGGAAAAGACAAGCCCAGCAGAACACTGGATTGGAAGTGGGGTTAAGCAATGAGTGGGGGTGAGTAAGTGGAGACATGGGACCCAGACTTTTCTACAGAGATGTTTCAGTAAAGAGAAATGAGGGCTGGGCGCAGTGGCTCATGCCTGTAATCCCAGCATTTTGGGAGGCCGAGATGGGTGGATCACAAGGCCAGGAGATCGGGACCATCCTGGCTAACATGGTGAAACCCCGTCTCTACTAAAAATACAAAAACTTAGCCAGGTGTGGTGGCGGGCGCTTGTAGTCCCAGCTACTCAGGAGGCTGAGGCAGGAGAATGGTGTGAACCCGGGAGGTGGAGCTTGCAGTGAGCTGAGACAGTGCCACTGCACTCCAGCCTGGGCAACAGAGCAAGACTCCATCTCAAAAAAAAAAAAAAAAAGAGAGAGAGAAATGAGAGACAGAGAGATAGACAGCTATATCATAAAAATATACACATAATTCCTAACCTTTATTTTGACTGCTTCTTTTCCTCTCCCCAACTCAATCTTAGCAAGAGTTACTAATAGCAAAATTGACTGACCTGAGTTCCAGCTTCTCTCTCTTCTTCTTCCCAGGGAAGGTGCTAATGAGGAATGAAATGGCCAAAGGCTGAACTGCGGGAGCGAGAAGTGAAGCTCTGGAACATGTAGCAGCTGAGCGTGGAGCACTGAGGATTTTCTCCATGACAAAAAGGAGTTTTATCATGGCCAGGTATGGTGGCTTATGCCTGTAATCCCGGCACTTTGGAAGGCTGAGGTGGTAGGATGGCTTGAGGCCAGGAGTTCAAGATCAGCCTGAGCAACATAGCAAGACCCCGTCTCTAAAAAATAAATAAATAAATAAAAAGATTAGCCGGGCATGGTGGCCTGTGCCTGTAGTCCCAGCTACTTGGGAGGCTGAGGTGAGAAGATGGCTTGAGCCCTGGAGGTTGAAATGCAGTGAGCAGTGATAGCACCACTGCACTCCAGCCTGGGTGACAGAGTGAGACCTTTTTTTTTTTTCTTTCAGTGAAAGTACAGAGATTTATTGCAAAGGCAGAATTACACACTTAAGAAAGGGAAGTGCAAGTGCAACGGGGTTTGGAGTCCCTACATTTATGGGTTTATTGAATTAAGGGGTGGAATATTCATGAAGATTCCTGGAAAAAGATGGAAATTTATCAGAACTGCGGTGCAAACCTAATGCTAAAAAAAGTTCTAATCATAGAAGAACAAAACCCCTTGAGAATTAAAATGAATGAAAATCCATTTGCCTCTTTCATTACCCCTACAATAATAGGACTGCCCATAGTTATTTTAATTATCTTATTCCCAAATATTCTATTCCCATCATGTAGTCGCCTGATCAATAACTGGCTGGTTTCTGTACAACAGTGACTAATATTAAAACAGATAATAATAATGTATAACATCAAAGAATGAATCTATCTCTTTTTTTTTTTGAGACAGAAAATCGCTCTGCTGCCAGGCTGGAATGCAATGCCTCTATCTTGGCTCACTACAAACTCCACCTCCCCGGTTCAAGCGATTCCCCTGCCTCAGCCCCCGGAGTAGCTGGGACTACAGGCGTGTGCCACCACATCTGGCTAATTTTTTGTATTTTAGTAGAGAAGGAGTTTTACTATGTTAGCCAGGATGGTCTCAATCTCCTCACCTCGTGATCCACCTGCCTCAGCCTCCCAAAGTGCTGGGATTACAGGTGTGAGCCCATGCACACGGCCGCTCTCTTAATTCTTGTGGCAAAGCATTTCTGAACAAGTGAGGGCTATCCTTAAAGCCCTGAGGCAGTACTATCCAGGTGTACTGCTGGGTAAAATTAGTTTCAGGATTAGTCCACCCAAAAGCAAACAAAAATTGAGAGTCAGAGTGCAAAAGGATACAAAATAAAGCATTATTGAAATCTAATATCGTGAATCAATTGGTGTCTTTGGTATTTGGGTAAATATGGTATAAGGATTTGACACTATAGGGCTGGGCACAGTGGCTCACGCCTGTAATCCCAGCACTTTGGGAGGCCGAGGCAGGTGGATCGCTTGAGGTCAGGAGTTCGAGATCAGCCTGGCCAACATGATGAAACCCCGTCTCTACTAAAAATACAAAAATTATCCAAGCATGGTGGTGCGTGCCTGTAGTCCCAGCTACTCCGGAGGCTGAGGCAGGAGAATTGCTTGAACCTGGGAGGCAGAGGTTGCAGTGAGCTGAGATCGCGCCACTACACTCCAGAGCAAGACTCCGTCTCAAAACAATAAATAATTAATTAAAAAGGATTTGACACTATAGAATGTAAGGTAATTACAACCTCATTAATAGCTCCTAAGTCTTGAACTAGATGATTATTCTGCATTTGGTTTTTGGACAGGGAGGGAAGGAGTATTACAAAGAGACTGACTGACATGGAACCAGGAGGCCCTGTTTTAAAAACTTCTCAATTAAAGGTTGGCGTCCTCACCTGGCTTCCGGTTTGAGGGCATATTGGCGCTTGCATGGGAAATTGTTTTTGTCTTTAAAGCGATGATCACGGCTGGGCGCAGTGGCTCACGTCTGTAATCCCAGCACTTTGGGAGGCTGAGGCGGGCGGATCACAAGATCAGGAGATCGAGACCATCCTGGCTAACATGGTGAAACCCGTCTCTACTAAAAATACAAAAAAAATAGCCGGGCGTGGTGGCGGGCGCCTGTAGTCCCAGCTACTTGGGAGTCTGAGGCAGGCGAATGGCTTGAACCCGGGAGGCGGAGCTTGCAGTGAGCCGAGATCGCACCACTGCACTCCAGCCTGGGCGACAGAGCGAGACTCTGATCTCAAAAAAAAGAGATGATCACAGACTCAGCATGTATTGCTTTGCAAGGGGTTTTTTGGTCCCATACTTATGGGTCTACTTGAGACTTTATTTTATGGAGGATCTCCTGTTTTTCTGAGGCTGGTTTAGAAAAAACAAGCATTGCCAAGAAGGAGGGCCTGATAAATGTAAAGTGGCTCCAAAGCTGGCTAGGAAGTCCTGTCCCAATTAAAGAGTAGGACATTCCAGCATAACCAGAAACCAGAGTTACCATATAGTTTTCTAGCCTGTAGCTTAGGGGTAAAGTATTTTGATTTGGGGGTGCCATTGACACCCATGACAGTGCAGCTTTTGGAGAATAAGGGCCCAGAGTGGCAGTTCAGGACAGAGTAACTGGCCACTGAGTCAATTAAGAAATTAATATTTGCCGGGCACAGTGGCTCACACCTGTAATCCCAGCACTTTGGGAAGCTGAGGCGGATGAATTGCTTGAGCCCAGGAGTTCAAGACCAGCCTGGGCAGCATGGTGAAACTCTGTCTCTACAAAAAAAAAAAAAAAAAAAAAAAAATACAAAAAACTAGCTAGGCATGATCAGGGCTGCCCATAGTCCCAGTTACTCGGAAGGCTGAGGTGGGAGGATTACTTGAGCCCAGAAGGTCAAGGCTGCAGTGAGCCCTGATCACGCCACTGCTCTCCAGCTTGGGTGACTGAGTGAGAACTTGTCTCAAAAAGAAAAGAAAAAGAAATTAATATTCTTGGCTGGGCACGGTGGCTCACGCCTGTAAAGAAAAAATTTAATTTTCTTTTTTTTTAGACAGAGTTTCACTCTGTCACCCAGGCTGGAGTGCAGTGGCTCGATCTCGGCCCATTGCAACCTCCACCTCTCGGGTTCAAGCGATTCTCCTGCCTCAGCCTCCCGAGTAGCTGGGATTAGAGGAGCCCGCCACCACGCCCGGCTAATTTTTGGTATTTTTAGTAGAGATGGGGTTTTGCCATTTTGGCCAGGCTGGTCTCGAACTCCTGACCTCGTGATCCATCCTCCTCGGCCTCCCAAAGTGCTGGGATTACAGGTGTGAGCCACCACGCCCTGCCAAAAGTTAATATTCTTACCAGCCACGTGAAGAATCACTGAGGCTCCTCAGTTGTGATGACCATGCCTTTTGTGGGAGCCACCAGGAACCTTGGTCTAGTTACAGCCATGATGGCATCGGGCATTCTCCTTTCCCTTTGGAGCTGAAGGTAATCCCTTTTCCAATGGCCCTCCTGCTTGCAGGACAGGGTCTAGGTGGGGTTCCCTGACTGGGACGTTCTTCACTCCAATGTCCTGGCTTCCCACACTTGAAGCAGCAACCATTGCCTGCAGGTTTGCTGTTAGGCCTGTTTGGTCCATGGGCGAAGCATCCCCCCGGGTGACCCTGAGGTTACAGGGCGCTGCTTACAGCAACTGCTGTCATTGGAGCATGCTGTCTGTTCTGTTGTTTGCCATGTGGGGTCCTTTCAGCCTCTCCAGCCCCGTCCCTATTATTAAATACCCCAAAAGCCACATCAAGCATTTGATTAACAGGCATTTAGGGTCCTCAAGCCAATTTCTGTAATTTTATTCTGATGTCAGGTGCTGACTGGTTAATAAAGTGTGTCCCTAGTAAAATTTGTCCAGCATCAGCATTGGGGGTCAATGTTAGTATATTTTGTTAGGGCTTCCACAAGGCACCCCGACACAAATCTGGGTTGTCATCCTTTCCTTGAGTTATTCCCCTTATTTTATTATAGTTCACAGGCTTAGCAGTACATTTTTTTTTTTTTTTTGAGACGGAGTCTCGCTCTGTCGCCCAGGCTGGAGTGCAGTGGTGCAATCTCGGCTCACTGCAAGCTCTGCCCCCCAGGTTCACGCCATTCTCCTGCCTCAGCCTCCCGAGTAGCTGGGACTACAGGCGCCCGCCACTGCGCCCGGCTAATTGTTTTTGTATTTTTAGTAGAGATGGGGTTTCACCGTGGTCTCGATCTCCTGACCTCGTGATCCGCCCACCTCGGCCTCCCAAAGTGCTGGGATTACAGGCGTGAGCCACCGCGCCCGGCCAGCAGTACATTTTTTATTTCCTTTTTTTTTTCTTTTTTTGAGATGGGGTCTGGTTCTGTTGCCCAGACTGGAGTGCATTGGCACGATCTTAACTAACTACAACCCCCACCTCCTAGGCCCAAGCCATCCTCCCACCTCAGCCTCCTAAGTACCTGGGACTACAGGCACATGCCAGCACGCCTGGCTGATTTTTGTATTTTCTGTAGAAATGGGGTTTCACCGTGTTGCCCAGGCTGGTCTCAAATTCCTGAGATGAAGCAATCCACCTACCTCTGCCTCCCAAAGTGCTGAGATTATAGGCGTGAGCCACCATGCCCAGCCTGGTACATTTTTTTATTCCCTCCACTAAACAAGTCACCATATGATTTATTTTTCTTACATCAGCCTGGCTCTGTTGATCGTTCCAATTAGGGTCATTGTAAGGCATAGATGTGGTCCCCACAGTGTATTGCTCATGGTCCTCAGCTGATGAAATGCCAAGTGCAAGAGCTCAGCCCTTACAATTGGCCACCTCCATGGCCATGACAGAAGACAGGCATTCCTAGACCCTTGGCTGACTGCCTTGGCCTCTAGGCATCCCTGGAGCCCTAGTGTTGTCCAGGGATCTGTGGCCCCTGGGGCTTTGAAAACGGGGAGGCTTTCAAAGAGAAGCCGGGCAAGCTGTAGGTTTCATTTGAAAGTCACAAGCCTGCTGATATCCATCTGAACGTTTATCACCAAGTACAACTTGGAAGTAGAGATGATTCAGCACAGCCAATAAACAGGGACCTTGAAGGGACCCATTAAGAATCAGAGGCCTGGATTTGGCATTCCAGAGGGCAGTATCTAGGAGGCCTATCTTACTGTGTCCAAAATGTTCACTAAACCTTTGTGTGAAGTAAGAAGAAGCAGCGTGGGGAGAGAAAATTGCAAAAGCAGGGTTTTTTTTGTTTTGTTTTTGTTTTTGTTTTTGTTTTTGAGATGGAGTCTCACTCTGTTGCCCAGGCTGAAGCGCAGCAACGTGATCTCTGCTCACCGCAACCTCTGCCTCCTGGGTTCAAGTGATTCTCATGCTTCAGCCTCCCAAGTAGCTGAGACTACAGGCATGCGCCGCCACACCTGGCTAATTTTTGTATTTTTGGTAGAGACAGGGTTTCACCATGTTGACCAGACTGGTCTCGACCTCTTGATCTCAGGTGATCCGCCCACCTCGGCTTCCCAAATTGCTGGGATTACAGGTGTGAGCCACCATGCCCAGCCAAAAAGCCGAGTTTAAAGAGAGACAGGAAAAATGAAACAGCTCCCAACCAGGGTCAGTGTCTTGCCACAGCTGGTCCCTTGGGAAAACAGAAGATCCTTCCCAGAAAAAAAGTCACAGTGCTCCTTGGAAGCCATCTAGCCACTGCACGGTGTGGGATTTTACCCTCCACCCTCATTAGCTTCCAGTCAGGAAGGACGGTAGCTCCTCAGGGCTACTCAGTGTAGGTTGAAACCTTCCCACCTCCCTCTCATCCCATCAGGATGAACTGGGTTTTCCAGCCAGAGGGAGCAGAGGCGCTACAGCTGAGGGGAGTCAGGCTGCAGTTGACGCCAAGGAACAAGGAAGAAATTAGCAGTAACTCCAGAGAGTGACAAGACTCCGACTAATATTGGAGTAGGATTTACAAACTGCCAGTGGTTCTAGAATTCGGCGATGACACTCCAGCCTGGATGGCCATAAAGATGACACCAGTGGGCTGGGGGAGGTCCCCAAACACTGATGGGACCTCAACCCCAGCTGGTGTCCAGGCTGTTGACATCATCACAAGAAGGCATTCAAAGGTGGGTCAGAAAATAATGAAATTACAGAGATTTATTGCAAAGAGAAAAGCACACACTCAAGAAAGAGGAGTGCAAACAAACTCAAGGAGAGTCACATGAGAAAATACGTTTTACTGATTCTTACTCCTGCTGGCCTCGGCTTTCTCCTTCCTTGTCTTCCTTTTTTTCTCCCCTTGTGATCCTTTCTCTCTTCCATCCCCAATACATATGTCTTAGGTAGGGAACTTAGATTTATTGAGCATCTACTATGTGCCAGGTACTGGGCTTTGGGCCTCATGGACTCCATCTCACTTAGTTCTTCCAGCAGCTTTTGGAGGGATATTCATTATTATTCCCACTTTACAGAAGAGGAAATGGAGATTCAGGGAGGTTAAATTATCCACAGTCAAATGGATTGGCGCTGGGAACTACATCTAGATCTGTTTGACTCTAAAACACTATTCTCTCCTTTATTTTTTGAGGGTCCATGAAGCACTATCAAGGAGCTACAGAATGTCAATTATGTTCCTCTTTGGAGTCTTTGTTGCCCAGGCTAGAATGAAGTGACGCAATCTTGGCTCACTGCAACCTCCCACCTTCCAGGTTCAAGCAATTCTCCTGCTTCAGTCTCCAAAGCAGCTGGGACTGCAGGTGCCTGCCACCACACGTGGCTAATTTTTGTATTTTTAATAGAAATGGGGTTTCACCATGTTGGCCCCGCTGGTCTCAAAATCCTGACCTCAAGTGATCCACCCGCCTCAGCCTCCCAAAGTGCTGGGATTACAGGAGAGAGTCACCACACCCGGCCCTCAATTGCATCCTTGAGTACAAATTCACATAACACACATGGAATTCCTGTTTGCTTATGAATCTTCCTATCAGGTGCCACTGATCTGCTAGTAGAAATCCTCCCAAGGAAAAGCTTGAAGAATGCAAGTGTTTTGCTGTCTGTCTACGTTTTTTGTTAGCCTAAGGAGACACACAAGACTCCAGCTGCTCAGCCAGCCCCTCCGGGAGCCTCAGCCTGTGAGCAAAGTGATGGTGAGCAGGAGGCAGAGACCACAGGATTCTGTTTACAGAATCTCTCAGACAATGGACAAAACAGTAGCAACTTTCATAACAACTTGACATTGATAGAGTTTCCAATACAGCTGCACATTTTCTACTGTTATTGCTCCAATCTTCTTCATGAAAAGTAAAAGAGGGGGCCAGTCGCGGCGGCTCACACCTGTAATCCCAGCACTTTGGGAGGCCGAGGCAGGCGGATCACCTGGGGTCAGGAGTTCAAGACCAGACTGACTAACATGGAGAAACCCCGTCTCTACCAAAAATACAAAATTAGCTGGGTGTGGTGATATATGCCTGTAATCCCAGCTACTCAGGAAGCTGAGGCAGGAGAATCACTTGAACCGGGGAGGCAGAGTTTGCCGTGAGCCAAGATCGCGCCATTGCACTCCAGCCTGGGCAACAAGAGTGAAACTCTGTCTCAAAAGAAGAAAAAAAAAAAAAGTAAAAGAGGGCAGGGCATGGTGGCTCACACCTGTAATTTTGGGAGGCAGAGGCAGGAAGATCACCCAAGCCCAGGAGTTCGAGACCAGCCTGGGCAACATAGTGAGACCTCATCTCTACAAAATAATACAAAAATAAGGTGGATGTGGTAGTGCACACCTGTAGTCCCAGATACTTGGGAGGCTGAGATGGGAGGATCATCTGAGGCCTCAGTGGTTGAGGCTGTAGTGAGCTGTGATCACACCACTACATCCCAGCCTGGGTGACAGAATGAGACCCTGTCTCAAAAATAAGTAAATAAATAAAAAGTAAAAGAAGGTTTTGGTCCTCACTTGGATAATCAGCAGTAATAAAAACATCTGGAATGAATCCACTCAGAGCCTTTCCAAGAACCAGTCTCTCTCTCTCTCTCTCTCTCTCTCTATCTCTCTCTCTCTTTCTCTCTCTCTCTCTGTCTCTCTCTTTAGCACAGGTTAAATTTCTGATTGTTCCTTGAGGCTTTTTTTGGTGGAAATCTATGTTAAAGCATATTTTATGTGGCAGAGGAGGCTAAAAGTGATGGCTGCATGCTTACTTATTATTTTTCCATGAAATGGCATTTTAGGGATCCAAATACAACCTATTTGATCCACAGAGATGTACTGATCACTTCCAAGGCTGCATAAACATTTAAAGACGTTATTTGATGTGGTTAGACAAAGATGCCCTAAGCTATGGGTGCCAGTTAACTAGTTAATGCCAAATGTCTGGAGGAGCCAATTTGTTCGTCATTTTTAAAAAAGATCTGTGATGAGCAGTAAGAGGCTATCTGAAGCATTTTGTCTTTCATTTTTTAAAAACCTGGATCAAGATACCGTGTGCAATATGAATATTTTTCTTTCAAAGGCAAGTATTATACAGAAATTATCTCTATGGGGGCTGGGCATGGTGGTTCTTGCCTGTAATCCCAGCACTTTAGGAGGCTGAGGCAGGTGGATCACCTGAGGTCAGGAGTTCGAGACCAGCCTGACCAACATGGTGAAACCCTGTCTCTACTAAAAATACAAAAATTAGCTGGGCATGGTGGTGGGCACCTGTAATCCCTGCTACTTGGGAGGCTGAGGCAAGAGGATTGCTTGAACCCAAGAGGCAGAGGTTGCAGTGAGCCAAGATCGTGCCATTGCACTCCAGCCTGGATGACAAGAGTGAAACTCCATCTCAAAAAAAAAAAAAAAAAAAAAAAAATAGAAGTTATCTCTGTGGGATTGGAGAAGTGGGAGCACTAGGGAGAGAAACATTTCTCTAATATTTGTGTTTGTATTTTATTTTATTTTTAACATGCCCTTGAGTTTTCTTTTAAAAGTTTAAAACTAGTTCAAATGCAAAAAGAGCATACCCCCCCCCCACCCCCAACCCTGCCACTCACAGAAAGGGAACACAGGAACAGGATATTTTTGAGGAAACACACTCCCTCTGTGTAGATTCACTGAAAATATGTCAATTTTTTTTTTTTTTTTTTTTTTTGAGATGGAGTCTTGCTCCGTCACCAGGCTGGAGTGCAGTGGCACAATCTCGGCTCACTGCAACCTCTGCCTCCCGGGTTCAAGCGATTCTCTTGCCTCAGCCTTCCAAGTAGCTGGGACTACAGGTGTGTGCCACCATGCCCAGCTAATTTTCGTATTTTTTGTGAGAAGGGGTTTCACTATGTTGGCCAGGATGGTCTTGATTTCTTGACCTCGTGATCCGCCCGCCTTGGCCTCCCAAAGTGCTGGGATTACAGGCATGAGCCACCCCGCCCGGCCAATGTAATTTCTTTCAAGCTGACGAGCAAAGCACCTTTATCACTAAGATCACTGAAGGAGAAATGGGGAGAGGAGGGTGCCAGGTTTTGCCCCTATCTTGAGTTGTTTGTTTGCTTCTCTCTGTCCCAAACACCCAAGAGGGGTGAAGGAGAACTACGAGGCGGTGTTCCTAAAATTCTAGGGAACACATTTTTGGCTGTAATTGGCCGAATGTTTCAGGCAAAATCACGACGACTTTAGCTCTCCACTTTGTTTTGTTTGAGAAAGTCTGGTCCCAGCACGCTTAGTTGTAAAGTGGAAATGTTTCTGGTTCTGGGATTCATTAATTCGGAGCCCCCTGCCTGTTCTGTACAGATGAATAAGGGCTCCAGCATCTCAGATGACCACATCTGAAATCCACCCAGAATCTTTTCCAGTAAATAGAAATCCATTTTGTACATTCCTACAGGAATACAACTGCAGCATGAAGAGATGGTCTCTCCCTATACTTCACATCCTTCCTTAAAAATACACATGTATCTATTTCTCTATGGATCTGTTTCTCCTATGAAGCAACTTGAGACAAACTGTGGTGGTTAAGCTATTTTATATTATCAAAATAATTGGTGATTGATAGTTCAGTCTAATATTTCAACACTTTCTAGATATTGGAGCAGGTAGAAATGGATATAGCTATAGGTGTATTAAGACACTCTAGATCTGAAAATTCAATTGTGTAAAAGGATAAATTAAGAGTTGTGAATGGTTTTCACTAAATCCTTTTTTTCTTCCCCTAGATAATTTCTCTGGATGAGAGCTCTTCCTGTTCACCTTAGTATCTGTTGAAAGATGAGTATTTGGTGAAATAAGTTGGAAAATCAGAAGAACTTAAGACTAAAGTGAAAGGTCATTGTGATGGATGATCACTCAGAAATGAAATGAAGTTAGAGCATCTCCCAAAATCATTGATCACTGGACCAAGACAAATAGATCCAGGCCAGGCACAGTGGCTCATGCACTTTGGGAAGCCAAGGCAGGGGGATTGCTTGAGGCTAGGAGTTTGAGACCAGCCTGGACAACATAGCGAGATACTATCTCTACAAAAAAAAAAAAAAAAAAAATTAAAAGTCACCCATGGCTGGGTGCAGTGGCTCAGGCCTGTAATCCCAGCACTTTGGGATGCTGATGAGGGCAGATCACTTGAGGTCAGGAGTTTGAGGCCAGCCTGGCCAACATGGCAAAACCCCATCTCTACTAAAAATACAAAAATTAGCTGGGTGTGGTGGTACGTGCTTGTAATCCTGGTTACTGGGGAGGCTGAGGCAGGAGAATCGCTTGAACCCAGGAGGCAGAGGTTGCAGTGAGCTGAGAATGTGCCACTGCACTTCAGCCTGGGCGACAGAGCGAGACTCCATCAAAAAAAAAAAAAAAAAATCGCCTGGGCACAGTGATGTGTGCCTGCAGTCCTGTTTATTCAGGAGGTTGAGGTAGAAGGATTGCTTGAGACCAAGTGTTGAAGGATGCAGTGAGCTATGATTGTGCCACTGCACTCCAGCCTGGGTGACAGAGCAAGACCCTATCTCCAAAAACAAAAACAAGTAGACTCTGAGCTCTTTAAAGACAGGAACCTTGGCTTTCGCCTTTGATTCCAAGGAGTCTGCAATATGTGTGAGTAAGATCACAAGCCAGGAGCTATGGACTTTGCCCACCATGCTTGAGAGGATATGGCACAAGCATGCCTTCCCTGAGACAGCTGGATGTGTTTGCGGTGCCAGTGACCTGGAGACTGACAGCAGCAGAGTAGAGGGAGGCAGCGAGGGTTCAGAGAAAGGATGGTGACAGGGCAAGGGGGCAGCAAAGATGTTCTGTTTTTTTCATGAGAGGTATGGCTGGTTCAGAGTCTGGATTCTTGGGCAGAAAGAGGGAAAGATTGGATGATACCCTTAAAAAACCAGGCACTCTGAGGCCCGGCATGGTGGCTCATGCCTGCAATCCTAGCACTTTGGGAAGCCAAGGCTGGTGGGTCACTTGAGGTCAGGAGTTCAAGACTAGCCTGACCAACATGGCAAAACCCAGTCTCTACTAAAAATACAAAAATTAGCCAGGCGTGATGGTGGGTGCCTGCAATCCCAGCTACTCAGGAGGCTGAGGCAGAAGAATCACTTGAACCCAGGAGGTGGAGGTTGCAGTGAGCTGAGATCCTGCTACTGTACTCCAGCCTGGGCAACAGAGAAAGACTCCATCTCAGAAAAACAACAAAAACAGGCTGGGTGCAGTGGCTCACACCTGTAATCCCAGCACTTTGGGAGGCTGAGGTGGGCAGATCACCTGAGGTCAGGAGACCAGCCTGGCCAACATGGTGAAACCCCATCTCTACTAAAAATAAAAAATTAGCTGGGCATGGTGGCACATGCCTGTAATCCCAGCTGCTCAGGAGGCTGAGGCAGGAGAATCACTTGAACCTGGGAGGTGGAGGTTGCAATGAGCCAAGATCACACCACTGCACTCCAGCCTGGGCAACAAGAGAGAAACTCTGTCTCAAAGCAAAACAAAACAAACAAAAAAATAAAAACAACAAAACCAAAAACAAACAAAAGCCCCAGGCAATCTGAGTATCAGCCTCCAGGCAGAGGCGGGGAAGCAAGGAAACAGAGGTGCTACAGACAATGTTTATATTTCCTCCCAAATTCATACGCTAAGATCCTAACTCCCAACCTTCGGGCATCGGGGGGGAGGCCTTTGGGAGGTGATCAGGTCATGAGGGCAAAGCCATCGTGAATGGGATTAGTGCCCTTACAAAAGAGACTCGGGAGAGTCTCATCCTCAACCTGTGAGGACACAGCAAGAAGGTGTCATCTCTAAGCCAGAAAGTGGCCCTCACCAGATGCCAAATCTGCCAGCACCTTGATCTTGGACTTCCCAGACTCCAGAATTGTGAGAAATAAATGCTCTTTTTTTTTTTTTTTTTTTTTGTCAGAGACGGAGTCTTACTCTGTTGCCCAGGCGGGAGTGCAATGGCTTGATCTCGGCTCACTGCAACCTCTGCCTCCTGGGTTCAAGCGATTCTCCTGCCTCAGCCTCCCAAGTAGCTGGGATTACAGGCACGCACCACCATGCCCGGCTAATTTTTATTTTCTTAGTGGAGACAGGGTTTCATCATGTTGGCCAGGCTGGTTTCAAACTCTTGACCTTGTGATCTGCCTGCCTCGCCCTCCCAAAGTGCTGGGATTACAGACGTGAGCCACCCAGCCCAGCTAAATGCTCATTGTTTACAAGTCACCCAGTCTGTAGTATTCTGTTATAGCAGTCCCAACAGACCAAGAGAGGGAGAAGAGACTAATTAACACCCCTTTCGACAATCTCCTGTTTCACAGGCACCAAAAGGGGAATTTATTTCCAAATCCCTTTTTGTTAATCTGGAATGATGAGGGGGCAAGAAGGCCACCTATCCTCTCCGGTATTCCCCTACTTTCCTGCTGATGCAGGAGATTTCACTGAAAACTAGAAAGATAATCCACAGATGCCCCCACGCTCAAAATTTTATTTTATTTTATTTTATTATTGTTTGTTTAGATGGAGTTTCGCTCTTGTCGCCCAGGCTGGAGTGCAATGGTGCTATCTCGGCTCCCTGCAATCTTCACCTCCAAGATTCAAGTGATTCTCCTGCCTCAGCCTCCCAAGTAGCTGGGACTATAGGCGTGAGCCACCATGGCTGGCTAATTTTGTATTTTTGGTAGAGACAGGGTTTCACCATGTTGGCCATGCTAGTCTCAAACTCCTTACCTCGGGTAATCTGCCTGCCTTGGCCTCCCAAAGTGCTAGGATTACAGGAATGAACCACCGTACCTGGCAAAAAAAAAAAAAAATTAAATGCAAATACATCAGCTGAAGAAGTTAATATTATATGAATGATCTGGTCAATAAAAGGAGGTCTGGCACCAGATTCTCCTTCTGTTCAGCACAGCAAACTAGAATGGAAGCTCCATAGAGGAGGTACTTTATTTCAGTAACTGCTGTGCCCCCAGTGTCTGGTATACAGGGGGCACTCAAGTAATATTTATCGGGTGTGGAGTGAATGGACCTGGAATATGCTAGGTGTTGTACCACAAAGTGGGAGAGGTATCGAGAAAGCGTTTTATAACTCTTGTAGTTGGTGAGACAACATAAAAAGATAATTTCCAGACTGTGCTGGAGAAGCGTGGAGTGTTGTGGAAGCAAAGAGAAAGAACCCAGAAAGACAGGAACTGCTTAACAGCGAATAGGAGGTTCTACTACCACTGACTTGGGAAGGAGTATGCTGAGCAAATATGGCCATCCTGTGGTTATACTCAATGCCTGCCTGGTTATCTTTATGTCCATACAAAGCCCAACAGAAACTGCTGACAAAGGTATTTTTGTCTTGGTGGTCTAGCTCCTTTACATGGGGCAATAGCAGATTTCATTTGCAACACTTTATTCACATCTATGGAGTAAAACTAGGTGTATCTGGCCCAAGTCTTTCTACAGTCTTATTTATCAGGTTGAACATCCTTTATCCAAAATGCTTAGGACCAAAAGTATTTTGGTTTCCAGATTTTGTGGGGTTTAGGGAATATTTGTATTAGACTTACTGGTTGAACATCCCTTATCTGAATATCTGATATCCAAAATGCTCCAACAAGCATTTCCCTTTGACTGTCATGTCAGAGCTCAAAAAGATTTAGGTTTTGGACCATTTTGGATTTTTGGGTTTGGAATGCTCAACTTGTAGTACTTTAGATTCAAACTGATGAGTTTAAGATCGTTTTATCCATTTTAGTGAGTTTGCTAGTCTGTGTTGAAGAAACTGTGTAAGAAAAAACTATGTATAACAACCATAAAGCAAACTTGTCATTTGCTGCTACCTAACCTTTGACAGTGTCTGTAATATCATTGTCTGTACCACATTCTATCCATAAACGAAAGTATCGTGGCCAGAGCAGTGGCTCACGCTTGTAATCCCAGCACTTTGGGAGGCTGAGGTGGATGGATTTGTTGAGGCCAGGAGTTTGAGACCAGCCTGGGCAACCTGGCAAACCCTGTCTCTACAAAAAATACAAAAATTAGCCAGGTATGGTAGTGTGCACCTGTAGCCCTAGTTACTCGGGGGCATTGAGGTGGGAGGATCACTTAAGCCTGGGAGGCAGAGGTTGCAATGAGCCGAGGTCGTGTGCCACAGCACTCACTCCAGCCTGGGTGACAGAGTGAGGCCCTGTCTAAAAAAAAAAAAAAAAAAAAAAAAAGATGGAACATATTGCACATAAGAGAAGAATTCTCCTGGGCACATAATGGAGAGCACAGAATATGACCAAACACGGATAGTTCACAATCACAAAGGCACGTAATTGTCACCCATTCTCAACCTGCACAAAAGAAATTAGGATTCACTAAGGATTCCTTGCTGCTTACAGCCTCCCAGGTTAAAATGCAGATAGCTGTGCCCAGTAGGTTGGGCGTGGTGGCTCATGCCTGTAATCCCAACACTTTGGGAGGCCAAGGCAGGCGGATCACAAGGTCAAGAGATCAAGACCATCCTGGCCAATATAGTGAAACCTCGTCTCTACTAAAAATACAAAAATTAGCTGGGTGTGGTGGCATGCACCTGTAATCCCAGCTACTCAGAAGGCTGAGGCAGAAGAATCACTTGAACCCAGGAGGCAGAGGTTGCAGTGAGCTGAGATCGTGACACTGTACTCCAGCCTGGGCAACAGAGCGAGACTCCGTGAAAGAAAGGAAGGAAGGAAGGAAGGAAGGAAGGAAGGAAGGAAGGAAGGAAGGAAGGAAGGAAGGAAGGAAGGGAGGGAGGAAGGAGAAAGAAAGAAATCATCGAGTATAGGAGTATGTGTTCATTTACATCATCTTTGCCTATTCCAAGTACTCCAGGTCAATTATACACTCTATCAAAGAAAGAAAAACCTAGCAAATAGGTGGGGACTCCGATAGACATGGTGAAATATTTGTTTTGCTTGTTTGTTCCTCCTTTGAGCAACATAAGGAAGCTTCACATTCAATCACCAGAGGTCATTCTCGCACCACTAGATGGAAGACTTGGCTGCTCTCGACTCTTTCAATATTTACACTGTGTCAGCAGCAGCTTTAGTTCTTCACCAAAAGATCTCCTAAACTGGAAAAACAAAATTCTACTCCAACCTTGAGAGGACCAACTTGGGAGAATTCCTCTTGTCAAGCTCTAAGGGCTCTGCAAGAAAAGATGCTGCTGCTAGCCATGTATGGGAAACCATTGAGGGGATGGACTTAGGGCTGGGCTGTGGGTGAGAACGCGGGGGTTCAGATCTCTGCTCTGCTAGTTACCCGGTGTGTGCTCTTGGCTATATCATGTAACCTCTTTGTTCCTCGGCTTCCTTATAGGATACATGGAGATAATGTAAGTGTCCACCACATATGATGTAAGGATTGAATGAGTTAAAATCTGCCTATAAAGTGCTTAAAATAATTCCTGGGACATTGTTAAACATTCAGTAAATGTTAAGTGTTTTTGTATTGAGGTTTTTGTCTTGTTACACTTTATAAATAATTTAATCAGTTTAGTCAGCTATAGATAACTAAATAACCTAGTGTCAAGTAAAGGTATTTATTAGAGACAATGTTTATACATTAATTAATTTATTTATTTATTTTTTAAGACCGAGTCTTGCTCTGTCACCCAGGCTGGAGTGCAGTGGCATGATATCAGCTCACTGCAACCTCCACCTCCCAGGTTCAAGTGATTCTCCTGCCTCAGCCTTCTGAGTAGCTGGGATTACAGGTTCCCACCACCACACCCAGCTAATTTTTGTAGTTTTAGTAGAGACGGGGTTTCACCATGTTGGCCAGGCTGGTGTCGAACTCCTGACCTCAAGTGACCTGCCCGCCTGGGCCTTCCAAAGTGCTGGGATTACAGGCGTGAGCCACCACGCCCAGCCTGTTTATATGTATAAAAACAATATTTCATAGGTCCAAATGAGCCAGGGAATGTCATTGTGGACTTTGTTTTTAGAAACTTCACTGGATATTGCTGTTGTTTGAGAACAGCTCTGATCAAAAAGCATGCTTTCTGCATCCACTTAATTTACTCCTTTGAAATGCCACTAAAATTTTTTCTAAGGCTATGGAGCAATTTGGGAAGCCAAAATGTCTTTTTTCAATGTTTGACTTTCATTTCTCCACACTTTTTTTTGGAGCTCAGAAACCATATTTTGATCATTGACACCCAAACTATAAGAGAAGCACCCAGTGCCAGAGGTAATGACTCCGGATTTGACAACTTTTAGTCCAAGTTCACTCTGAATATGTGTTTGATACTTTTAGGAAAGTAATTCAAGCATGAAACTTAGGCTTCCTAGTGGTACCTAGATCCTTGTTAAATGTGCATAAAAGACAAAATTACACACAAAATCATCAATGTGAGTTTTTATGTCCCCAGGGGTTACTTTGTCATCCTTTCCTTTTGCCCATAACATCATTTAGGAGGATATATTTTTAAATTTCATATTTAATTTACTACAGTTACAGATTTTTAAACATATTTAAGTTTTTAAGTGCAGCTTACAAATCTGACTCTTCTGTATACAGATCACTTTATGGGTGTTTAAGGAAAACAATAATAAACTATCAATTGCCTGACAAAGATTTCCTCATTGAGACTTAACACTTGGCCAGGTGCAGTGGCTCATGCCTGTAATCTCAGCACTTTGGGAGGCCAAGGTGGGAGGATCACTTGAGCTCAGGAGTTCAATACCAGACTGGGCAACATTGTGTGACCCTGTCTCTATAAAAAAAAAACTGTTTTATAAAAAAGACTTAACATTTAAGTAAGCCTGGGTGCTGTGGCTTACGCCTGTAATCCCAAAACTTTGGGAGGCTGGGGTGTACAGATCACGTGAGGTCAGGAGTTTGTGACCCGCCTGGCCAACATGGCGAAACCCTGTCTCTACCGAAAATACAAAAATTAACTGGGTGTGGTGGCACACACTTGTAATCCCAGCTATTTGGGAGGCTGAGGTAGGAGAATTGCTTGAACCTAGGAGGCAGAGGCTGCAGTGAGCTGAGATTGCACCACTGTACTGCAGCCTGGGCAACAGATGGAGACTCCATCTCAAAACAAACAAACAAACAAGTAAGTTTTTATAAACCTAAGTAATTAAACTTATACAACTGGTGAATATCTTAAAATTCTCTTAAGTGTTTTAAAAATGTTTATAAAATTCATATGATTTCAACTTAAAATCTCAGTCTATAATCATTACTCATACATTTTAAATTTGAAACACAATTAGTCTGTCAAAACCTCTAGTATGCTAACTTCTCTTGAACACAAGTATACACAGTTTGCTTCTAAACTTAAAAAAACAAACATTTCAGAAGAGAATGCAATGTGGGCCTGTGATGCCAGGGTGACTTTTCTTATATCTTTCTTATATCTGCCTGCAAGGTTGGGTCCTTTTTTTTTTGAGATGGAATTTTGCTCCTGTTGCCCAGGCTGGAGTGCAATGGCGCGATCTCGGCTCACTCCAACCCCCTCCTGTCGGGTTCAAGTGATTCTCTGCCTCAGCCTCCCCAGTAGCTGGGATTACAGGCGCCACCACCACGCCAGTCTAATTTTTGTATTTTTAGTAGAGACGGGGTTTCACCATGTTGGCCAGGCTGGTCTGGAACTGCTGACCTCAGGTGATCCACCCACCTCGGCCTCCTAAAGTGCTGGGATTACAGGTGTGACCCGCCGCGCCCAGCCGGGTTCTTTTTTTTTTTTTTTTTTTTTTTTAATATTTGCCTTACCATTGTCTCCAAAACACAGGCTGTTCCGTGGTGGCATAACAGTTATTTTGAGCTGAAGGCATTTGAGAATGAGCAGATGCGGGAAGAAACTTTTTTTTTCTGGATTCCTTTGAAAGTGGAGGCTCCCAAAAGATCTCAACTGATATAAATTCTAGCCCTGAGAGTTTCATAACCAGGGAAGATTGGCTTTTATCACTGGAGACAAGTCGACACTGGGATTAAGAGATCACCTAAACAGACATTGACACAAAACTACTATATCTTCCATCTGGTCTTCTAAAAGACCATTTATCTTTCCTAAAAGTCACTGGTTTTCCCCTAAGTTGTCTTTCTCTCCCTCTTCTCCATGAAGACGGTATATAAGCCCCAAATTCTAACCAACATTTTGAGTCACTTTTTTTTTTTTTTTTTTTTTTTGAGATGGAGTTTTGCTCTTGTTGCCCAGGCCGGAGTGTAATGGTGCGATCTTGGCTCACTGCAACCTTTGCCTCCCGGGTTCAAGCGATTCTCCTGCCTCAGCCTCCTGAGCAGCTGAGATTACAGGCATGCACCACCACATCCAGCTGAGTCACATTTTTTTCTGTGTTCCTACACACACACACACACACACACACAAATACAAATTTACACATTTATATATATATATACACATTTGTCTCTTTGCTTGTTATCTGTCTTTTGTGAGTTTAATTCACAGGACCTAAGTGAGTGGAGGAAAAGTTTTTTTCTCCTTGACACCTATCAACCATACTTAGCCAACATAGTTATTCGACATATTCGTTTACTGCTTCCTTTCCTCTCTAGGGCCATTCCTATTTTTGTACAAAAATACTGTTATTTTCCCGTAAAAATTTACTTAGATCTCATCGGCCACCCTCTTTTTTCACTCTTCTTTGCAACAGCATTCTGTAGCCTCTGACTTCAATTTCTCCCCTTCCCTTCTCTCTGAAACTCCCTCTAAACAAGCTTTGACAACCTCCCTCCCACTGACACTGTTCTGGCTGGGCACAGTGTACATGCCTGTAGTATCAGTTACTCAGGGGGCTGAGATGGAAGGATTGCTTGAGCCCAGAAGTTTGAGGCCAGCCTGAGCAGTGTGGTGAGACCCCCATGTCAAAACAAAAGCAAAACAAACAAACAAAAAGACACTGTTCTATTTATTGTTTATCTCTAGCATCTATAACAGTGCCTGTTATAAGTGCTCAGTTTATGTTTATTAAGTTCTGTTTCTGAATATTTTTTATGTTCTTCCTGTTTGTTAGAATTGCATTTTGTACAGAAATTTGAATGACATTTGAATAGATTCCAAGGCTTTGGGAAGTGTCACCAATCTAGTACTAAGGCTGTGTTAACCACAGATACAATGGCAGATTATACAGTTTGCCAAATAATATTATATGTGCCTTCCAAAGACCCAGGCTGTCATCACCACATTGAATCTTGTGAAATAGCTCTAAGAGGAGGTGGTCATTCTCCATCACTTACTGATTTATCTATATGAACCTTGTTAGACACACGTTCTGAGGCAAGTTTTGCTGAAATCTCTGCCCTACGCCTATTGATGGGAGTTTTTACTCCCACCAATATGGGGGGCCTGCAACTTAAACTGACAAAAGACAGGTAACAGGTGACAAGATAAATTTGTATTCATGCATGTACACAGTCCCACAGTATTTACTCCATTACTGTGTATAGCATAAAGCATCCAAATTATTATTATTATTATTTTTGAGATGGAGTCTCGCTCTGTCTCCCAGGGTGGAGTGCAGTGGAGCAATCTCGGCTCACTGCAACCTCCGCCTCCCGGGTTCAAGCAATTCTCTGCCTTAGCCTCCCGAGTAGCTGGGATTACAGGTGCCTGCCACCATACCTGGCTAATTTTTATGTATTTTTAGTAGAGACGGGTTTCACCATCTTGGCCAGGCTGGTCTTGAACTCCTGACGTCGTGATCCACCCGTCTCGGCCTCCCAAAGTGCTGAGATTATAGGCGTGAGCCACCACGCCTGACCAAACCATCCAAATTAAAACAGGATCAATGTTTTGAAGGGAGTTACACATGTGTTTTTTGTTTTGTTTTGTTTTGTTTTTTAGACAGGGTCCGCTTCGTTGTCCAGCCTGGAGTGGTGGCACAATCTTGGCTTACTGCAACCTCTGCCTCCCCAGCTTAAGCGATTCTCCTGTCTCAGCCTCCCGAGTAGCTGGGACTACAGGCACATGCCACCACGCCCAGCTAATTTTTGTATTTTTAGTAGAGGTGGGGATTTCACCATGTTGGCCAGGCTGGTCCCGAACTCCTGACCTCAAATGATCTGCCCACCTTGGCCTCCTAAAGTGCTGGGATTACAGGCATGAGCCACTGTGCCCGGCTGCTCATGTGTATTAAATGATGGCTATTGGCCAGGCATGGTGGCTCACGCCTGTAATTCCAGCACTTTGGGAGGCCGAGGCGGGCAGATCACCTGAGGTCAGGAGTTCGAGACCAGCCTAGCCAACATGGTGAAACCTCATCTCTACTAAAAATACACAGATTAGCCGGGCATGGTGGTGGGCGCCTGTAATCCCAGCTACTCGGGAGGCTGAGGCAGGAGAATCACTTGAACCCGGGAGGCAGAGGTTGCAGTGAGCCGAGATCACACAGCTGCACTCCAGCCTGGGCGACAGAGTGAGACTCCATCTCAAAAAAAAAAAAAAAAGATGGCTATTATATAAATGAATATAAGTGAACATATGTGATAAGTTAAATTTTGCTAGGATCCCTCTCCCATGCCAATCACCAAAGGGAACACAAATTATACAAAGGTAGTGACTATGTTTTGCTCATGACTGTGTCAATATATAATATACAAATAATATCTTGGTATTCTGGGACTTAGCATTCATTGTTGAAAGAGTGAATGAGAATCTTGGTAATGCCAGCATTTTCTTTCTGCTCAGATGCTGATCCCACTCTAACCTATCCTATTTACAACTAATTCCTAGACTTTTTATGATGCAAAATCATAAAACAAGGACGGAAGGCTTACCTTAAAGAGAGAAGTGGAGGGATTTTTTGTCGAAAGTCATATATAATAAAGAGTACAAAAAATAATAAAAGAGAGGAGAGGGCGTAAACACTGATCTTGCTATGAGTAGAAGAAGGAATCCATTTTGGTGAGGGTAGATAAAGGGACTTATTTATTTAAAGACTCACTATTTTTTATATTTTTGGTAGAGACGGGGCTTACCCATATTGCCCAGGCTGGTCTCGAACTCCTGACCTCAAGGAATCCACCCTCCTTGGCCTCCCAAAGTGCTGGGATTACAGGCATGAGCCACCACAGCCCAGCCATAAGGGGACTTCAGGAAGCCTGCTGAGAATGTGGGAGATGAGAGTCAATGTTAGGAGGAAGAAAGAAGACGAAAGGGGGATCAAAACATCTGGCTGGGGGTTCTAAATTGGATTGGGCATCTAATTGTTTAATGTCTTTCAAGGGATAAGATAAATAAATGGCATTCTTTTCATTTTAATTTACTTGCTTTTTCCCATTCGATTATGCTTTTTCTTTTCTTTTATTTTTTTGAGATGGAGTCTCGCTCTGTTGCCCAGGCTGGAGTGCAGTGGTGCAATCCTGGCTCACTGCAAGCTCTGCCTCCCGGGTTCATGACATTCTCCTACCTCAACCTCCCAAGTATCTGGGACTACAGGCGCCTGCCACCACACTCAGCTAATTTTTTTGTATTTTTAGTAGAGACGGGGTTTCACCGTGTTAGCCGGGATGGTCTCGATCTACTGACTCGTGATCCGCCCGCCTTGGCCTCCCAGTCTATTGTACTTTTTAAAATGAGACTCCCCTCCAGGCTAAACCTTTCTCCTTTTGGGCTATAGCAGAAAGACCTGAGCTCCTCAGTGACAGGGAGCGTATCTTCTTTATTTTGTATTCCTGGGACTAGCAGAGTGTCTGCTACAGAGCTGAAGGGTCATGTTTCAGTTTTTGGAAAGTAACTCAACTTCAGCCTCACATCTACTGGACAGAGTGAGCTTATCTTGGCCCTCCAGGCAAAGTCAGCTGAAGGCCATGGTAGAGACACAACTGGTTCTTCTACTAGTCTTCTTCTAGTTTGCTTATTCGTTTTGCTGTACTTAGCTCTTTATAACCTTCAACAAATTCAAGGTTTTATTGTGGTATAATTGATTTGCAATAAACTGCACATACTTAAAGTGTACAATTTGATGAGTTTTGTATGTGCGTAATTGTGAAACCTACAGACAGGGAACACAGCATCACCTCCAGGAGTCTCCTCATGGTGGTTTTATTTCAAGGTTTTATTATCTAGAGATAAAGAGATAAGGAAGGAGATAGATCAAATAGGATTCTTCACGATTTGATAATTGTTGAAGCTGGGTGACAAGGATTCAATGAGATTCATTGTTTGAAACTTTTTATATATGTTTCAAAAAATTCATTTATAAAAGTTTTTCTTTTTTTCTTTCTTTTTTTTTTAGAAAAAACTTCAGGCCAGGCACAGTGGCTCACGCTTGTAATCCCAGCACTTTGGGAGGCCGAGGCAGGCGGATCACGAGGTCAGGAGATCGAGACCTTCCTGGCTAACACGGTGAAACCCCGTCTCTACTAAAAATACAAAAAAATTAGCTGGGCGTGGTGGGTGGCTCCTGTGGTCCCAGCTGCTTGGGAGGCTGAGGCAGGAGAATGGCATGAACCCGGGAGGCAGAGCTTGCAGTGAACCGAGATTTCGCCACTGCACTCCAGCCTGGGTGACACAGTGAGATTCCGTCTCAAAAAAAAAAAAAAAAAAGAAAAAACTTCAATATGTTAACTCCTATTGATGATAGAGGCCACTGGCTCCTGTTTAAAAAATTCAGGAAATGTGCATGGCCGGATACTTCTCCCCAGCAAGGTTTGGGGAAGCATTATGAACGAACTTAATACCCTCTCCCATGTCAATTAAACTAGTCATGAATGAAAAGATATGGGGATTATTTGGGTGGGTCCTTTAGATTCAAAATTTTCTTTTTTTCTTTCTTTTTTTTTTTTGGGAGATGGAGTCTCACTCTGTTGCCCAGGGTGGAGTGTGGTGGCACAATCTCGGCTCACTGCAACCTCCACCTCCTGGGATCAAGCAATTCTCCTGCCTCAGCCCCCCAAGTAGCTGGGACTACAGGCGCATGCTGCCACGCCCAGCTAGTTTTTTGTATTTTAGTAGAGATAGGGTTTCACCGTGTTGCCCAGGCTGGTCTTGAACTCCTGAACTCAGGCAATTCGCCCACCTCGGCCTCCCAAAGTGCTAGGATTATAGGCGTGGGCCACCGCGCCCGGCAGATCTGAAATTTTCAAAGAATTCAAGCATTATGGCTTTGGCTAAAAAGCAATTCATTTATTATTTATTTAGATATGAGGTCTCATTCTGTCACCTAGGCTGGAGTGCAGAGGTACAATCTTGGCTCCCGTAGCCTCAATCTCCTAGGCTCAAGGAATTCTCCTGCCTCAGCCTCCTGAGTAGCTGAGACTACAGGCACATACTACCATGCCTGGCTAATTTTTTATGTATTTTTTGTAGACACGGATCTCATTATATTGTCCAGCCTAGTCTCAAACTCCTGGGCTCAAATGATCCTCTCACCTTGGCCTCCCAAAATGCTGGGATTATAGGCATGAGCCACTGCATCCAGCCCAGATATTTTAAATGTATATTTATATATAATCTTTTTAAAAACCCATACATGATAACATTCTATGCACATTTCTGCATTTTGCATTTTCACTCATACATCTGGAAGATATTTCTATATCAGTACATACAATTAAAATCTCATTTTTTAAACAGCTGCAAATAATTCTAGCAAATGAATGCATAATTGATCTAACTAATCTCCTGTGGATAGACATTTAATAATTGTTTGCTACTGGAGTCAGTGCTGCCTTTATACATATGCCTTCATGTACACGTGCATTTATATATGCAAGATACATTTATAGAAGTGGAAGTGCTAGGATTACATTTACAAAATGTATCAACCTTTTAAAAGTACATGCATCAAAATGTTTGATACATTTTTAAATCTGACAATTATTGCCAAATTGCTCTGTATCATGTCTGTGTGCGACAATTTACAATCCCGCTAATGATGTATGAAACCATTTGATTCTGTGCACCCTTAATGAAACAGTGTGTTCCTTACACTTTTTATGTGTGCCCAACTCTTAGGTCACAGTGGGGTTTCAATATGGTCTTAATTTACATTTATCTTTTTATGAGACAGGTTGAGAATCTTATCATAGGAACTATTTGTATTTCCTTTTCTGAGAGCTATCTGTTCATGACATTTGCCATTATTTTTTCTTGGGCTTGTTATTCTTTTTGTTCTTGATTAATATCTGGTGGGATATTTATTCCTACTCTTTTTTTCATCTGGACTGTTGAATTAGCTTGTCTACTTCTAAAAAAATTCTACTTTCATTGGGCTAAGTTACATTTATGGTTTAATGAAGAAAAACTGACATTTCAATGTCTCTTCCTGTATGAGAACAGGGCATATCTTTCCATTTATTCAAGACATAAAGTGGGTTTAAACAGGTACATTTTTAAAAGATGGCTACTTGTGGAGTCCAAATTGAGAAGGGCAAGAACGAAAGCAGGAAGACCAATTAAGTGGTCCTGCAGTGGCCCAGGAAAGAGATGATAGAGCTTAGGCTAGGGTTGGGGGTGGATAGATTTGAGATCTGTCCTGGAGGAAGCACCAATTAAACTTTCTTATGGATTGGATATGGGAGTAAGACGAAGGGAAGAATAAGGATGATGCCTAGGTTTTCAACTTGAGCCACTGAGGGACTAGTGATGCTGTGAGATACAGGAGACAGAAAGAGATCCTAGAAGAAGGCTTGCTTAGAAGCAAAGTCCCCAAGCCTCAAACTCCAGGGAGGCTGCCCACAGAAGCTCTTTCAGTGGAGACACAACCAACTGGAATCACAACCAACCAGGGCCTCCATTAACCCATGTGGTACCTTGGTGTGAATTTAAAAATGGTGGCTTTTCTGGGAAGTCAGAGGCCCAAAGGTACACTCGGCAAGGAGTATGCGAGTTGAGTTTTAGCCCCTACTTAGTCTCTTGACTGGGAGCTCCTGTGCTATGAGCAACCTGCAGGACCAGACCTGGAAGCCTTGGAACTAACCTCTGACCGGGGCATCTGACTCATCCACTCCTATACAGTATTACCCTGCTCCTTAAACTTACCCCAAAATGGCCCCTGACTCTAGTGTTCTACTTCTCAGCTAGATCTTCACCTCTACCTGTTTAGAGATCTGCCAGTTACAGTGAATCTGACTGCTGCCTGCTTACGCATTTCGGCAGCTGCCTTGCCTCTCCTAAACCTTGAATATAGTGCATAGAATAAAATATAAGCCTTAAGTCATCTTGGTTACCATAAATCTCAGAATGATGCTTTTTCGATACTTACGCAATTCCTATTGCCCAATTTGAAAATGTCCTGGTTCATTTGAAAACAGACCAGTTAGCTGCATAGAGCAGCAAGCTGTAAATTGTATCTGAAAGACCACTGGCTTCAAACCATTGGGATTCTGAGTCATCTGTTTGGTGGTCTGACTTTGATCCCAGCCTCCAGCCTCTGGGTCCTCCTGGTCTAGGTGACACCTCTCCAAACAGTGTTGAGCTTACTCCTCAAAGGCAGAGGACAGAAGCGGACTCTGAAAAACTCTGCGTTCAGTCTGACATTCCCTGTTCTTTTCCCGCACCTTCCCCATGAAATAGCAGACTCAAAAATAAAATTTACTCATGCCCTCATGACTGACTGACTACCCCCAACCCAGGGGGTTCTCCCGTCCTTAATCTCCTCCATTTTAGTTATACCATGGGGACTTCAGGTGGGCTGCAGGAGTAGATGCTGGCCCACATTTCCATCAGTCCTTGCTAGGGACAGTGTTACACTGCTTGGTAATTGATAAATCCCCACTCTGGGTGCACAGTCCCCTCTTCCCAACTGAGCTAAGATGTAGGCTATTGATGCTTTCATGCCCAGCCCAACTATGAATCAGTTGACTTTCAGTCAATCATTCCTCCTCGTACCCACCAGGAACAACACTAACAACTGAGGCAAGAATGCAAAGCCACAACCTAAAAGAAAACAGACACATTGTTCCATCTGATCTACTGACAGCTAAGACAGTCACTCCATGGAGTACACAGGAGATTCGCAGGCTGCTGCCAGGGCTCATTCTGTTCTTGTCTTTCCTATGACTTTGCTCAGGATTCCATTATCAGCAACTTCACCCTCCAGCTCTCTCTATCCTCCTATGAAAGCCTCAGGGACATAGAAATAAGCTTGTCTTCGTAAAATGTGCCAGGATCTCCGTCTTAGATAAAAGACGACTATGAGAAAAGAAATTATTTCATTCCACTATGTTCCATTTGATTTCTGCTTTCAAGCAATAAACCACCATGGCTTGAGATGCTTCTAGTGTTTCATGGAGAATTGGGACTATTTCCCCGACATGCCCTGCTCTTCATTCCTCTTTGCTTCTTCCCTTTTTGCCTCCTTGGACCCGAGGGGCGACCATGAGTGGCGAAATTTCTGACCAGCTAGAATACCAGGCAGGTGCAGGCTCTTGAAGCACCAAGACTGGCTCAAGAGATTGTAAATGGATCAGTCAAGTGCATGCACCACTGATGGCCAGTCAGGAGAGCTTCCATTTGTTAAAAATATAAAGGACATTCCTATCATCAAGCATCACAATCAGGCAATCTCAAAGAAAACAATATTAGCTCTACTTGGCCTATGTTATATGCTCTAAGAAAGTATTTTAGAAAAGTTTTTTTTTCTTTTAACATAAATTTATTGAAGGATCAAACGTGTTCTCTTTCTTGGTCTCTTTAGCTCGTAAAGTCGTTTTGGGGACTTCGTGAATCTGGCAAATAAAACAAAACACCAATGAAACGCTGAGAAATGATTATTTCCCTTATGTATTTTAGCGGCCTCCAGGCAGACCTGATAAATATTCAGCGAGTGATTAGCTGGTGCATCCCCACCTGCGTCCTTTGCATAGCCATGCCCGCTACTCTTTCACAGGCAGTTTTACTTGGTAAGTTACAAACGTACTGGCTGCACTCTGCACCTGACAGTATTGCAGTAATTAGCTTGGGATGCAAAATGATTTCTAAATTAAGGTCCTGGACTTGTAAAATCAAGAAAGCCTGATAATCAACATCGTCGCTCTGGTGGCCAATGAATAACGGGATAAATACCCAAGACAAGTGCTTTAACCATCCCACGTGGTGATAAATGCCCGACGTACAAATTAAAAGTCTCTACCACACGCAGGTGAAATACGGTATAGGTCAAGAAGAGAAGGTAGGGGAAAGGGCCAATGCTTAATTATTTAAAAATCGCTCTCTTCCTCCTGTAGGAAGGTCTAGGGGCTGGGTCTTTTAGGGCACATGTGATGAAAGTGACATTTTGGCCAGGTGAAACCTCAAGCTGGTACAGGCTGCTAAAACACGGGCGTCGTGCCCTGGAGACACCGGGGGTCCTGAGGATGGGGAAGGGGCTCCCTGCTGCGGGTGCTGAGGGGTTAGGAGGTGAGCACAGGGCGGGAGGCTCCGGGGCAGGGGCTGCGCGTGGAGCCCACTCCCGGACGCGGGCTCCTCTCGACCCGGCACGGGTGGCGCAGGACTCCGAGCCCGTCGACAAGAGAGAGAGCGGGAGTGGGAGAAGGAAGACCGGGAGAGGAGGAGGCCGGGCGGCAAGAGCGGAAGAAGAGGAGGAGAACTGAGGCGGAGGAGGGCGAGAGGGAGGAGAGCCGGGCGCAGGAAGGGGAGGAAAGAAAAAGGCGGCGGAGGAGCGCGGACCCGCCACTCCCGGCCTCCTCCCCCGCATCCCCACTCGGGCCGGCCCTCCCCCGGCCGCCGCCGCCGCCTCCCCTTGCCCAGTCTTCCCAGCACCGCGAGGCACTCGCTGCCTCCTCCGCACGCGGCCCGGCCGGCTCGGCGCCGCCGCCGCACCCTCGCCGCACCCCCTCGCGCGCCCGGCCCGCGCGCCCCCGCCGCTCGTCCTCGCGGCCTCGCGCTCGGGGCATGCGCGGTGGGCGGTGCCGCTCCGGGCCGCCTCTGCCGCCGCGAGTAGGAAGCGCGAGCGCCGGGCACCGGGCTGTCAGTGAGCCTGGGGCCAGCGGGCGAGCCAGCGGCTCCGGCTCCCGCTCCCGCTCCGCGCAGCACCGGCCCGACTCTCCCCGGCCCCCGCCGCGCCCCCTCGCCGCGACCTCGGCCACCAGCCCGCGCCCCGCGCCCGGGGTCGCCCCGAGCCCGCACCTCTCCCCCGCCGCCCCCGCCCACCCGGCCCTCCGCGGCCGCAGCTCCCCGGTGGAGGCAAGAGGTGGTTGGGGGGGACCATGGCTGACGTTTTCCCGGGCAACGACTCCACGGCGTCTCAGGACGTGGCCAACCGCTTCGCCCGCAAAGGGGCGCTGAGGCAGAAGAACGTGCACGAGGTGAAGGACCACAAATTCATCGCGCGCTTCTTCAAGCAGCCCACCTTCTGCAGCCACTGCACCGACTTCATCTGGTAGGTGCCGGGCCGGGCACTCCTGCCCCGCTCCTCCCCGCCTCCGGGTCCCGGCACCCGGCGCTCCGGCGCGTCCGCCCCGGGGCTGGCTCACTCCGAGAACTTGGAACCGGCGGGAGTCCGAACTCTTCGCCCGGAGTGACACGCGCGCCCGGCCCTAACACCGGCGGGCAGGACTCCCGGGACGTCGCCGTCCCACCACACACACCCCCTGGCGCGAGAGGGAGGCTGGCCCCGTGCGGTGGCGAAGGGGATCCCTCTCCGGGCCGGGCCCCTCACCTCCCCGGGCGCGCCCACCAGCACGCACCCAGCGGAGCGGCCGCTTGCCGGGGTGTGAGCCCAGGGGACAGGGGAGGAGGAGAGGCCCTAGGGGGCAAAGGTTCCCGGAGAAACGCGCCCCGGAGTAACGGGGGAGCGGCGGCGATTGCGCTGCGCGCGGTTCAAGTTGCTGGCGAGCCAGGCTGGGCGCGTTCGGGGTTGGGGGGGGGGGTTGTGTTTGTGCTTCCCATCGAGCTGGACTGCGCTGGAATCTTGGGCCCCTGCCTACTGTAGGCTGCATCTACTGGGCACGGAGAGACTGACTTTTCTGAGTGAGCAGAGAGAGAGAGAGCAAACTGTTGAAAGCTTGCAGTGGGGGAGGGGGAGTTCTAGCAGGCAAGTGGCACAAGGGCAGAGGGACTCATTTAAAATAGACCCTGTCGGCCAGGCGCGGTGGCTCACGCCTGTAATCCCAGCACTTTGGGAGGCCGAGGCAGGCGGATCACCTAAGGTCAGTAGTTCGAGACCAGCCTGGCAAACATGGTGAAACCCCGTCTACTAAAAATACAAAATTAGCCGGGCGTGGTGGCACACGCCTGTAATCCCAGCTACTCGGGAGGCTGAGACGGGAGACTCGATTGAACCCGGGAGGCGGAGGCTGCAGTGAGCCGAGATCGGGCCACTGCACTCCAGCCTGGGTGAGACAGAGCGAGATTGCGTCTCAAAAAAAATGAAATAGACCCTGTCAACTCGAGATTAGACCTGTAACCCTGTTGATGAGGGCAGAGGCCTTATTTAAGAAAAATAATATAAGGGCCAGAGGTCAGAGATCAGGTAATCGCCAATGAATTCAGGCATTCTTAACTAGGAGGGTCCCTGGGGGCTTATGGAGAATCGATACCTAGAAGGGCTTCAGGGGTCTCTGAACCCTGTAAAACTGAGTGAAATTGTGTCTGTGAATCTTTTTCCTGGTGAGAGAATTACAGCTTTCATCTGACCCTCAAAAGGTGTGTGACCCTTCTTCCCAGATCCCCGTCACCACACAAAAGTTTTGAAAGCTGGAACTAAAGGAGCTCTAGGTCCTCTAGTTAGAGCAGCAGTAGTTTGGTTTTTCTCTTAAGTTGCTCGACGTCCTGACTCTTCTACCTCTTCTTTGTGGTGTAGGAAGTTCCCGGCAAGACAGAGCTATGGCTAGGGCTTCTTAGCTCCCTCTCCTTCTAGGCCAGGGGGAGCTGCACAGGGTGGCAGTCACGGAGTGAATCCTGCCACCAGCCAGCTGTGTGGCACAGGTATCTTGGGCCACTAGGGTGAACATAGTATGGATGGCTCTGTCTGAATCCATCACACCTGGGAAAAAACATCCCAAAGGGCAGGTCCCATGATCGTGGTGGGAATAAGGTGTTTAATTTTTCCTTTCCTTTTTAGACATCTGCTCCCAAGTACACTTTTATGAAAAGCACAGCCACCTCTATGAGTGATTTCCACTGTCTAGTCAGCATATGAAGCGATTGTGCTCAAAGGAGTAGGTAGTCGTAGATAAGGCTATTTAAAATAAAAATTTCGGAGCATCAGGGCAAAGAGAATATTGCATTTGGTTAAGAGGAGGTGGTCAGCTGTGAGAGTCCATTAAAAGGGAACAGACTGCTGGTGACTTTTGCAGGAAGTAGGAGAGTTAGAAAGGGACTTGCAGCATACTGAGGCTAGCTATTGTCTTTCCACTATCAGTTGCCCTTGAAGGATCAGCCCCTGGTGAGCTGAAGAGGCGCTCAGGTCACCACCAGTATTGTGAAGTGGAAAATGCCCCCTGAGTATCCCTGCAGCACTCTGCATTTAATTGTAAACCAACCAATTGGAAGTCCCAGGAAACCATCCACGGGGATTGTCTTTTTCAGTTTGCTTTCATTATTGCTTCTACGGGGTCCTTGATTTACAAGTTTATTTCAATATTAAATCACTGATATTTTTAAGCGAAATGTTTAGAGTTAGATATGGTTTTTAGTAGGGGGGATGACTCTAAGTTAATTTTAAGAGTATGTGAAATACTTTGTACATTAAACATTCTATGTGAAGCAAGAGATTATGACTCTCAACCTTCCGAAGAAATTTTAATGCAGTTCATTCTGGTAGAACAATACCTGCAATTGAACGTCCACGTCAGGGTTCTCTACTTACAGAGTAAATTCTCTAAAGTCATTTACAAGAACAAAATAGCCTCCCTATGTGCTTTGAATGCTATTGGTTCTCAGTAGAAATTAGATCATGGTAATCTCAAATGCAAACAATAGGGATGATATTTTCTAAGATCTGGTTTCTTAAGCCAACATTAAATGTTAAAAGTGATGCCATTTGGCAATTTCTAGACATGTAATATTTTAAACAAAAAGAAGCCACTTTGTTGTCTTTAGGGAGATAAAAACAATTTTCATTTGGTCTTCAGGAACAAAATAAGCAACTTCCTTTTAAAATTTTAACCATAAACTGTTTTGTTACTTGAATATTGTGTTGTAGCCAACAAGTTTGAATATACAGTCATGTTCTTGTCTTGAAATTTTAGTATCTATAACATAGTATAAAAAATTGGAAAAAAGGTTGATACATTGAAATAGTTCAGTGATCCTTTATAGGCAAGATTTTTTTCCCCCCAAGGTTGAATTTACACAGTAATCTGACTAGATATTTAGGTATGTTTTTTTTTTCTATTAAATCATTGGGTTTCACGTACAAACCTTTAGTGGTAGAGTACTTGGTCACATAACTTGTTTAAAATATGCTATCCAACAGAAAATATGTTAAGATATTTTGTTCTTGTTTTTGTTTTTCAGGGGGTTTGGGAAACAAGGCTTCCAGTGCCAAGGTAAGCTACCACTTTTGGTTTTATTTTCAAGCACAACATGAAATAAGCATTCCAAACAAGAACATTATTTCCAGTCATATTTTCTTTCCAATAAAAAAATGTTATTTAGATAATTTTGAAATATGAGGGCTGTAAATTTGGGCCTTAAAAAATAATTGGGGCCTACTAATCTGCATATAGAGCTGCCTTTTTCTCATTGGAAAAAAAAAAAAAAGACTTTCTGTAATTTTATTTTTTGCCGAGAACATTCTTGTCAGAAACTGCTGTCTTTGTGTGGGTGTTGAGAAAAAAATGGAATCACTTTGTATTCAAGTGGCTTTTCTTCCTTGTTCTTCCTCTTTGTTTTTATTCTTCATCGCTTTTACTTATGTATTGAGTTGGACTCACTGCAACTAATTTTAGGCCGTATTTCATTCTAGTAAGGGTTTGTTTTGTTTAGAATACCAGTTGTCATCGAGAACAAAGTTTGCATGTTTTAAAGTTTTGTTGATGATTTGATGACTGATTTCTATGGTATGACTATGTAGCATGCTTTCCTTTCAGCTTACATATCTGACAACACGTGATACCAGCCATCACATACAGAAAGAAATCCATTTGCTTCACCCTCTGATCTGTAATTGCATTTCACACACATCGAATATCTAACTTTTTGTACTCTCCATTCTAATTGTTTGACTTTTCCTTTTTGAAGAAACCCACTTTAGAGCTTGTGAAGGCATCACAGGCTCATTAGCTAACTTTTCTGGCTCTCCTGCTCATTGTCTATGTTGTGTTTATTTAGTTCTGGTTCCATTTCCCATCTGGGCATAGATTTATTATTAGGGCAAGCAGAAAGTACATTCTAGCCTGGAAAATATTATCCTAACACTGTTTAATATTAAGTGCATTAGAGAGAAAGGCACTGTGTACTTTCTTACAACTTTGAGATAGTGCTAGTAAATTGGTTGCCTTTTAAAAACTAGTTCAAATTTGTGAACTTGTTTCTTATATACATTTTCTAAACATATTTTAGATGGGAGTATTTTATGGTATGATTATTCATTTAATATTCTACCTTCCTTTCTCCAAGATGTGCTTAAAACCCCTACTGAAGTGTATCATTTTCAGAGTTACATTTGAAAATCAAGGGGTATTCCTTTTAAAAAGAGAAGAAAGAGAAAGATGTGTTATACCACTCTCTGCAAAAGATGAAAGGAAAATGTAGCTCTTTCTAGTTCTCAAAGTTGTGGGCCTGAACTTTATAGGTGAGATTTGAGCCTAGGCTTGAACATGACTTTAGGGAGTTTAAAGATGTAAGGTTCTGGGCCAACGTGATTGACATCTGTTATTTTTGGTGATATTTTTCGTTTGGGTGGGGACTTACATAAATCTATAAGAAAATTTTTGTACTGAATCTTCTCCGTACTGCTTGTCTGGGAGAAAGTGGTTGTCTTGTTCTAAAACTTTTATCATTTTCTGCATAAATAAAAAATAAGGTTGATTAGAATAAGGTTGGTTCCTCTTAGACCCGCTCATCTGAGCAGATTTTGTGGAAATCACAGTGGCCGTATTACTGGGCTCCAGGGGGTTTTGCATGATTTCCCCCAGAGCATCTCTTGAACTTTTAGTGGATTAGCAGATTAATAGTTTCATGGCAACATAACTCCCTTTTACCTAAATTATAAAAGTGAAACCCATAAAAATTTTAAACTGTATAAAATAAAAAGTGAAATTGCATGTGCTTCTCTTTTCCCTCCTCCAGGGATAACTTCTGTTTGAGACAACCATTCGTTCACTCACTCACACATACTTAGTTTTTAAAAGGAGATCAAAATTTTATACGACTTTGCAACTTGCTCTTTTCACTCAGCAGTAGATGGTGGATAGTCTTCCACATCAAAGCATCAGTTCTGCCTTACTCTGCTTAGGGGCTGCATGTGTGGATGTATCCAATTTATTCACCCATTCCTCTATCAAGGGGTATTTTGTAATTCGTTGTTACTAGTACAAATACCTTTGTCAAGAGCATTATTGGACACTAGTATAGGTATTTCTACAATAGATAGCCAGAAGTGTGTATGTGTGCATCTTACATTTTAACGGGTACTGCTAAATTGCTCTTCAAGAGTTCCAGTGCACATTTTTTTGTATTAATAGGACTTCTTCATTTTTACCAGTGAAGATATTGGGTAATGTACATCTTTTACATTTTTTACCAATCTGGTAGGTGAAAAGGGGCCCCTCTTTTAGATTTCCATCTCCTGCATTATGGGTGAGCTTGAACATTTTTTTTTCAAATGTGTTTTAGCCATTTGTGTTGTGTGAATTGCCTTACTCTACCTAATATTTGAAACTCTGGATTTACAAACCAGACAAATTAGAGAAGTGACTGTGCTTTCTATATAGTTCTTTGCTTTGGTGAAGAATTTAACCTCAGATCTCTTTAACTAATGAATTACCCTAGTGCGTTTACAAATTACAGTTCACAGAGACCTTTTCCAATAGTATACATTTATTTGTAACATGCTGTCTGCTTGTTATATTTTGTTTACTGTGTCTCATCTGTATTTGACTTCTAGTAGGCATATGCTAGTCCATTATATTTTATTGTTTGTTGTAACTTAAGAAGGATATGTTACCTCAGGATGATGCTTTTAATCCCACAAATATAGTTACCCAGCATTTTCTGTTTTGGCTCCTACCGCAAAATTAATCTTTCTATTAACATCTGACCATCGTAGAGTGAAGTTTTCTTTTAATGCTCTCTAATTGTGTTTTTTTTTTCCTTGGTTTTGTTTGGTAGAACATCATTCTTCTGCAGGAGAATAACTCATTCTCATTCATACCTTTGGCAAGACACTCTCTGGAAATGACAGCTGGAGTTTGAAACTGCTTTTCGTATTCCTCATACATCAGAGTATTTTTACCCAATGAGGCAGTGCTTTCTGTCCCCTAGTATGTAGTATGTTGCTTTGGTTAGTAGGTAAAATATCTGCAGCAAGCATAGTTTTTCTTTTTTTAACTAGAGAGGTGTGTACGCTCCCAGTGACTCACATATTCATGCAGTAAGTAATATAGCTTTAGATCCAAAATATTTATCTTCATTTTACTTAGTAAATGGTGAGTAGGTATTTGAAGACTAAAGAAATAAGTGAGTTTTGGTCCTTAAAACTGGGTTTGTAATTTATGCCATTAGAGAATGGCATCTTACAAGCATGTGAAGTACTAAGGTTATTTCTACTTTCATTTATGTTGTATCTTGGGGAAGGGAAGGGCGTTTCTCTGGAGAGACTTATTGGCTTATTCCCATGTTCCCTTCATGGACTCTGTGCCGTTCTTCTTTATATTGCAATATAGGTATACAATCCTGAAAACTGATATTACCGGGGCAAGTAACACAGGATCCCATTGTCAGAATTTGCTGCCTGAAACGGTGAAACCAAGGGCCATTCTTCTGGAGAGGAGAAAGATGAGTGTGTAGTAGATTTCCAAGTGGGAAATACTTTTCTTAAGGTCCTCAGAGATAAAGACAAGCGTGTTCCTTCGCAGCTCTGAAGTGACCCTTTTTACATGACTTGGAGTTGCCTTCTTATTTTTGGTTGAATGTTTTTTTGCTTGATGTACCCCTAGCACTCATTTCATCTCCATAAGACTAGCAGAGATCTAGTCCTTGCCCGCTTTTTTTTTCCCCCGTCAGAGAAAGGAGAAGAAGACAAGAAGTAGATTTGTGTGGTATGGACATTGATGCAGTTGAGTTTCAAGTCTGGAAGGTCTGTTTCCAGTTGGTAGTTTCTGTCTTGCACTGGCTACTTCCAAAGTCAGTCATCAGAGAACAGAGCGATCCACTGTACTGCTCAAATGCACTCTTTCTCTGGGGCAGTGGAGCTGAAACAGTGTTATCCACTGCTTTCAGTACTGGAAAAGGGAAAGAGCCAACTCGATTTTTTTCCCCCTCCTTAGGCGGAGCATCACCCATGCACTTCTCTAATTACAGTGGTAGAAACAGCCTCTCAAAATGTGACCTGCCTATTTCAAATGCCAAACAGTTAACATAGTTTGTTTCATCTGCCTAACCTCCACTTGTTTTCTCTAATTTTTTTTTTTTTTTTGCTAATCTTTGTCTTTTAATATCACAAATGAAAATGTGCTACAAACCTAGGCTCTTTGATGAGATGAAGATACTCAAGAGACAGCATGAGAATTAAGCTCTGTCAGTAACCATGACCAACAGGAGCCTGTTGTCCCTGAATGATCGTCACTGGATTTTGAGGGGTCTGCTGGGAAAGAATTCACATTTTTGTGCTTTCAATGATGCCACTAAAGTTGTTTTGAATCTTGAGTCATTTCCCTGCTAAGAACATAACACATATTGTACTTCATCTGTGACTCCAACTGAAGCTCTGCATTTTTCAGTGTTAAGGGTTAAAAAATCAGCTGCTCTTCCCCTTTGATATTTTGTTTTGAAGGCCTGTTTCAGAGAAGGTATTTGCATTGGCTCATCTGAGCAGGGTGGTGATTTCTATTCCTTCTGTAAGAATGAAAGTTGGTGTTTAAGGGAAGAAAAAAAAGAATGAGTCTCCTCTTGGCTGTGTGAGCTGAGGGATTCCAGAAAACAAGACTACTTAAGGAAGGTGGCCTTTAAACAGAAAGGGGGCAGTAGCGATTGAGTCACCAGCCTTTCAGAAAAGGGATGCGCAGTTGTCCTCATCTGCCACGGTGTTCTGAGAGCCGAGTTGTATGGACACCAAGTACCAGGAGATAGGAGACTGAGGTACAAGTTGGGTGGAATCATGAGGTAGGCCAGATTGAGCAGAGGATCTGTCCTCCCTATGTACTGCATTGACCGCTGCTTACACTGTGTGGTCTCTGGCTGCCCGCTGGTTTTCAAAGTTAGTGCCAGGGTTTTCCATTATTCTGTCTTCCGGAGGGGTTCAGCCCTTGGTACCTCAGTTTTGATTGGTTACCCATCCCCAAATTGTAAATTATGTTAATTAGAGATAAACTCTTAGAGGTTTAGTTCCAAAAAGATAGAATCCATGGAAGACTGAGTATAATTTGAAACCTAGAGTTTTTGTAGTAATGCCAGGTCAAAGCATTATCTCAGTCTCAAAGATGAAATGGTCAGTAATGCCTGAATTACAGAGAAAAGCGGTGGAGGTGGACAGTTAGAACTGCCTTTCTGTGGTTGGGTGCAGTGGCTCATGCCTGTCATCCCAGCACTTTGGAAGGTTGAGGCAGTCGAATTGCTTGAGCCCAGAACTTTAAGACCAGCCCGGGCAACATGGCAAAACCCCATCGCTACAAAAAATAGGAAAAGTAGCTGGGCATGGTGGTGCAGCACCCGTGGTCTCAGCTACTTGGGAAGCTGAGGTGGGAGGATCACTTGAGCCTGGGAGGTCGAGGATGCAATGAGGTGTGATCGTGCCACTGCATTCCAGCCTGGGCGACAGAGTGAGAGCCTGTCTCAAAAAACAAAACCAAACAACAACAAAAAATGCTATTTTTCTTTTCAACAGTGTTTTTCCTCCGTAAAAATGCATTAATACTTAGAAGTAGGGATGCTTAGATAAAACTAGTGTTGAGTGTTCCCATTTGGTGCTATATACTTGTTATAAAATGATTTCTGATTAATGACTTTCTAAATTGCTACTCTGTTACTTTATACGGTAAGTGAAAGTGTTTCGTTAATTTATTCACACATCAATCCTACCCCCGCCACCAGAAGCTGGGGTTGTAGCATATGGAGAGGCTATTTATCCTCATAGGTCGTGAAAGCCGAATAAATGTTTACTTTTGCAGATAAATCTG
The DNA here is from genome assembly GCF_029281585.2 of Gorilla gorilla gorilla. Taxonomy (NCBI): domain Eukaryota; kingdom Metazoa; phylum Chordata; class Mammalia; order Primates; family Hominidae; genus Gorilla; species Gorilla gorilla. Next base: position 25,672,865 of record NC_073228.2, on the reverse strand, counting down.
ATGTTTGAGTTTCCTTTTTCTTCATATTATTTTATTTTTTTGAGATGGAGTCTCGCTCGTGTCTCCCAGGCTGGGGTGCAGTGGTGCAACTTTGGCTCACTGCAACCTCTGCCTCCTGGGTTCAAGCAATTCTTCTGCCTCAGCCTCCTGAATAGCTGGGATTACAGATGCATGCCACCATGCCCAGCTAATTTTTGTATTTTTAGTAGAGACGGAGTTTCACCATATTGGCCAGGCTGGTCTTGAACTCCAGACCTTAGGTGATCCTCCTGTTTCAGCCTCCCAAAGTGCTGGGATTACAGGCGTGGGCCACTGCACCCAACCAGAGTTTCCTTTTCTTTAAATTTTTTGGTGGTTTCCTGCCC